>NC_089505.1:206875727-216518227 GCF_036850995.1 Saccopteryx leptura | reverse complement strand
AGTTTCATAAGAGCTTCAGAAACCTTTTTTAAGACTTTCAACCAAAGACTGACAGAACATGAAACACTCCAACATTTGGGAAAAAAACAAGGAGCTTTGCAAGCTGATGTAAATGTTTAATTAGAATTTTCCACCACCAGTTGCAACTTTTGAATCTTCTCTTCTCATTTGTTTCCAACCACGCTCTCCATTTTAACACTTTTCAGAGTTGACTTGAATGCACCAAATCTCTCCCTTCATCTCCCCCCCCCCCGCCTCCGTCTCCCAATTCATTACTGTTGATTGGCATCAAACATTTGTGGCTTTAATTCTGCTCCTTCTCTCACACGCACTTGATAGTTTGGGGTTCCCATGAAGGATAGAACACTGGTAAATACTGCCACAGAGAGGCACTGATCTGAAAATAACAATGACAATAATAATAAAATAACTTCCTCCAATATCCACCCCCTAGTTATTGCTACTCAGATGATTTGTACCTTCTCAGGAAATGTAGCATTATTATTTATGGAGCACCATTGCTCCAATAAGGACAATTAAAATGTGTAGCTCTCGGGAAGCAGCAACTGTTACACTTTCACATTTTTGTTCTTATTTATTTTTTCCCAAGCACTAAAAAAATTATTTCTTCTAAAGTTTGGTTATGGTCAGTGATGCAACTAGTACACATCTGATGATCCTGTAGCTTAAGATTGTTGCATTAAAAAAAAAAAGATGAAGAGCAAGCTTATCACTCTATGAAAAATAGCAACATTGAAAATCATGGTGATCCCCAGAGACAGCCAGGTTTGAATGAAATACAAGGGAGCACCTGAGGAGTCAAAGCTTAATTTGTGTATACAGTTGGTTTTCTCCATAATATCCGATTCCGACTCTGTAACGAAAATGAAATCACGTTAAATTAACTGTAAGAAATAAGTTGATTTAATTAAGCACAGAAAGACTTAATAGATATAATAAAATGTTAAAAAGTCAAATGATGTGCAGTTACATTTCAGTTAACACTGCTCAGCAAATGTAGTAAATTTATTCCTTTCAATAATGATGTGTTTTGAGCAGTTAATTAGATAAATAATGTCTAATCACTTCAGCAAATCTGTATGGAAGGATCCTTGTCATCAAAGGTGAATCATGCTTGTTATATCTACCTTTTCAGGGAAGGTAAGCAGCCAAACTTTAGCTCTTTTCAAGAAGATAAGCAGAAACTAAGGAATATCTGTCTTTTAATCCTCATTAGAATTCAGGGTTTGCTAAACAAACTATTATTTACAGTAAGTTGAGTGTTATTTGAAATAGACTTCTATTTGTCTGCCTTTTTTTTAAGCATCAGAAACTATAAGCAGCTGATAAATAAAGGTATTCAGTGTTAGATGTATTATAATTCATCATAATACTGTTTCCTTTAATAACTACTTTGCTCAAGTGATTGGCATGATTACAAGAAAATTACTTCAAATTATTCATCTCTTATCTTTCCTCTAAGATGTCCTAAGTTGGATGATAGTTACCATAATGGGACCCTATTAATTACTAATGTGAAAAGTCCTTCACAATTTGGATAGAGTTTGTAACCCAAATAAAGAAAATACTGCCAAATGCAAACTTACATCATCTGCTCAAGATGTTGCCACCCACTATCTATTAAATGGAATATCAAGGACATTTATTTCTTCATTTAAAATTTGCTAAAATGAGTCTAGCCTGTATATGAAGAGCAGACTTAGAATTAACATATATATGTATACACACATATGCACACACACACGAGTATATTTGAGCATTGCACAAAAGTATTGATGTACTCTGAAATGTAGAAAATGATTAACATAAATTACCATTTCAAGCTTATGGTGCTAATTCATCCATGTCTTTCTGGGGAAAATATCTTGGTACAGAATCTTTCCATTTATGAAATTGCCTAAAATGATTTGTTTTGGGAAATAAACCTGTAGATCTATTTAGTTCACTCAAGCCACAATATTGTATGAAATTCTGTTAAACCCTGAGACTATTTTGAGTGTATAGAGACATCATTGTTAAAAACATCTTTCATTTCTTCTGTTACTTTGAGGGAGAGTGGCTGAATAAATCGAACCCAAACTAAACATAGACACTCAGAATTTTCATTCATAGTCATTCTAAATTAGTCACCCTGTTTTAAATTTATGTTTCTTTCTATGTGATTCTTGGCCATATATATATCTATATATCTATATCTATCTATCTATCTATCTATCTATCTATCTATCTATCTATCTATCTATCTAATCTGTGGGTATTGTTTTTGTTCTATTTCTTAAAATAATATATTTTCTCTAATTATGTGAATTTTATAAACCAATACTGAAAATTCAGGATCATGTAAGGTCAAGCCTCACAAGGCTACTAATGTAAACCTAAAAGATTTTTGTATGTAAATAACAACACTGGCTATTTGGGTGTCATATTATCTTCTTGTTGTGTTTGCAACTTAAAGAATCCTTGAAATTTTACATCTGTATAATGTACACTTAAACATTAGAAATAGTTCTCTTTGTGTTTGTAAGATTTACACAAGCATGCTCACATGCATGTAGGGTTCAGCATAAAAATCAAGAAATCATGATCAATATCCATGGAATACTAGAGAGAAAAAATGAATATCACTGGTTCTATTTATTGGATGTTAGTTTTTTACTAAAATCTCACTTCTCTAAGTTTAATTTCACCTGCAGGTGTATTAGAATACTTTCTGTCCATCTTTAAATTCTGTTCACACTTGGTGGGCCAGGACATTCTACCATGATCTCCCACCCTTCCCTACTGAAGAGAGAGACCACAGGGACATGATGTCTGTTCAAAGGTCAGACTTCTTTTGGGTTGGAGGTCTTCCTTTTTCATTCTGTATTTCCTATAGCTCACCTTGGCTGAGCCTCTGGGTATGTAGACTTTTGTTATTTCTGATCACAGACATTTTGATTTTTGCCTGCTTTGGCCTTTTTTCAATCGTTGGGGTTTTAACGTCTGGCGCCACTACCTGGAGTCTCATTCTGGTGTCTTATCTTGTTATAATGTTGCCCCTATTTTGGCTGGGAAATGAAAAATTGTGGAATGTGAAATGTACTCCAATGTATAAAACATGATGAAATATACCACACAGTAAAATGTGTGAAAAACTATAATATAAGATGCAACCATAAGTTCCAATTATGATTAGTTTGTTCAGATCTGCATTACTTAGGTACCACTTTTCAAAGAGCCATTGGTGAGGCCAAAACATTCAAACATGTTCATAATTGAACTTAAAACACTTAAAATGTGAATATTCATAAGTAATCATATCTTAGTTGTATATTGGTCAAGCTTATCATGAAACCTATACACAAGTGAGAATATTTTATCTCCCAACATGCACATTGCATCGTACAATTTATTATTATTATTATTATTATTATTATTATTATTAAGTAAGAGGAGGGAAAGCAGACAGACTCTTACATGTGCTCTGACTGGGATCCACCTGGCAATCCCACTAGGGAGCGATGCTCTGCCCATCTGGGCTGTTGCTCCATTGCTTGACAACCAAGTTATTCTTAGCACCTCAGGCAAGGCCATGAAACCATCCTCAGCTCCCAGGGACAGCTTGCTCCAATTGAGCTATGGCTGGAAGAGGGGAAGGGAGAAAGAGAGAGAGAAAGAGAAAAAGAGAGAAACAAGAGGGGAAAGATTGGAGAAGCAGATGGGTGCTTCTCCTGTGTGCTCTGATGGGGAATTGAACCTGGGACTCCCACATGCTGGGCTGATGCTCTAGCACTGAGCCAACTGGCCAGGGCCACATCCTACAATTTTAATGTTGTAAAAAAAAATGAGTTTCTAATTCTCATTTGATTTATCATTTTTCTGTTTATTTGTTCATCTTGTGAGCCTATATTGTAGGATTTTGCACAGTAAAACTTGGAATTTTTTGCTCCTTGCAAGCAATTTAAGAGTTCTATTTAAAATTCAAAAAAGTAGTCTTGTTTGGGTTGCCTTTTCATGTGTAAGTTTTTAGTCTAGAACTTGGCCCTTCTTTGGAATAAATTAAGTTTCAAAGTCGAAGTAAGCTTGTGCTTAGTCATGAGTGGCAATCTCTACCTCAGTTTCATCATTAACAAATGGTTGTATTAGACCCAGTTTTTCTTAGCAAAACTATTTTTAAAACTCACAATTATGAAAAAGCAATGTGCTTTGGGAAAAAGACAGTATATATTGCTAAAGATCCCTAATAAAGAGCATAAGAGTCTGAAAAAATATAAAAGAAAAGAAAGTACTGAATTTTATTACTGATATTCTTTGAATGGGTTGATTTAAACTTCTTACAGCATCTGTCTAGGCTCTCCATTAATTAAAGAGAGAGAGAGAGAAACAGGGTGTGAACTGAAATTGATTTAGGCAAAAGACTGGGCTTATAATTAAAAGCCCAAAAATTCTGTGCTGATAACATACAGATGGTGTGGCCCTTAGGAATGTCAGGGCACACCATTCGTTTACTTGTAAGTTATGCTCCAAGAAGGAGATACATGCATTATGAGCTTGAATTTAAAAGCAAAACCTAAGGCAACAGAAAGGCAATAAACTGCAGACTTATTTTTTAAAAGAATACAATTGGTTAAGACATTATTATTATTACTTTGCAAATGGGCAAACTAAAGCAAGCCTACAGAAACAATATTTGGGCTGTCCAAATCAAGAATCTGGATAATAAAATAAACACAGAATAGCTAGGATTCTTACATAATCTACTAAAACTAATTTGAAATATTCATTTCAAGTTCATGGAAGGAAGAGGCTTCTAGTGGGCAACGCCAAGAAAGGCAGAATTTCACTTTGGACACCCTTTTAGCCACATCACTTGAAAAGCTCAAATGAATCATGGCTACACCCACAGCTAGGATTCTACTAATTTCTGTCTTTGGATAGAAAGGCACATGGTGAGATACCGAGCCTCTCCAAAACAGAATTATTAGCATATCCTTCCTTTTAAGAAGCCTACAGCCCTACTTTAGTTTGCCCATGGGGTAACAGGAATGAATGAGACACAGAATTATTTTTCAGTTGTAAAAACCAAAAGGGGTTTTAAAATTGGTGCAAGCTTTTACCTCAACATTCTTCAAATGTAAAATAGTTTTCCTCAAGTGCTCTCTAGGAAATAAATAATGCTATGAAGTATCAAAAGGAGTCCATTTTATTTCACTTCTAAGTATAAAAATAAGTCTGAAGATCAAATATTATAATAATTAAAAAATTTTAGATCTGTTCACTTTATCATCAAACTCATAACTTTAATTAATTTCTTAATTAACTCTTCTGGTTAACTATCTTCTAAGTAGTAAATACATAATAGAGTTTATACATATATTTATCCAATGGGATATAGTACATTCATTTGATATAGAGCTATTAAGTTTCATTTTAAATGAGCATGATGACTAAGGCTTATCTAACATCAATAGTAAGTGGATGTTATAGAATTTATATCTATAACACACTCATATTGCTAATTTAAACAGTATTATACACAATTAGCCAAAATGATAGATTCAATTTAAACAAAATTTTATCTGTATGTTTGGTTAATTAGATATGAGCATTTCAGAGGAGTTGGTTACAGAATGTTCATAAATCATGCAGGTACATTTTCATTTTTTCATTCAACAAATATATACTGAGCATCTACAATTAATAGTCCCTTGTATATTTCTGGGAAAAAAAAGGCACTTCTGGTTTCCCCTATATTCTGTTACTCATGTTTTGTGAGATAGACTATAACTTCAATAAGTCTTAGTAATATAATATAATAAGAATAAAAGTAGAGGTACATCCATTGGAGCTATGAAGGCAGAGAGGAGGGCTAGAATTTTGAAGCCAGAAAAGAGAATATGCTCATGGCCAAGGAGAGTCCAGGTTGAATTCTCGTTTAGAGAGGTTAGCCATCAATGGGAGTAACAGCCCGGTATCTTAGACATAGGAAAACCAATCCTGAGTCCAAGATGTCTGTTTGCAAATCATGATCTTGATTAAGATACTGTCATCAAAAAGTTTGGGCGAAGTGATAGGTATGGACATCAAAGAATGAGAGATTAACTGAAGAGAGTTGAGACAACAGGGACTAAAATCTGAGTAGGAAAACTAGGTCATGGATATGGAGGTATTAACAGGAAGAATGCAGCTTGGTAATGCATTGTAGAACCTCACACCTTGTTACAGACTCTCAGAAACTTTCCTCATGGAAGCCCTGTTGGAGTGTACATAGTGGAGTTTGTCTAGCCATGATAACCCCTCTCCTAGATTTGTGGCTAAAACCTGGCCTAGATTTCTGATGCTGGCTGAAGTTGGTCTTGCTTGAACACATATGCAATCCCAGGCACTGGGTGTTTGTTGGTCTCTGCTCCCCACCCTACTTCAGGTGGCGTTATTGCCCAGAGACTCTGGGTTGTGCTACACACACAGAGTGGGTGCCCGACTCTGCTGTCAGAGGTATTTCTAAAGCCTCTCTGAGATTAAAATTTGGATAACTGTCAATCGACAACTCTATAAATGGATCTACATCCTTCTGGAGCCCATTGAATCTTCCTCCTCACAATAAAAGTTAATAAACGAAAAAAGAGGAGAAGTTCCCCTGAAGATGAAGAGATTTGGATATTGTTTAAAAATCTGGAAATCCAGGTAGAAAAAGCTATGGGCAGAAAAAAGTTAACCCATTCAGTGACAATTGTGAAAAAAACTGGATCCTAAGAAGCTAGAAAAACAGGTAAAAATATGATAAGGCAAGTGGAGTGCACTGCTCTAGGTGGTTGTTGGCTGAGGCTCTTTATAAGCAAGGGTAAGCCAACACTGAGGCAAGTATTGTCTGTGTAAGAGAGAGACCCACTGTCTGTAACATCACCCACTGTCTTGAGAGTTGAAAGACTGGGAGACAGTACAGAAAAGACATTTTGATAGCATAATGATTTTAAGTTAACAATATAGCACAAAAGGGAAGGGGCAAAATGGATATAAGGTGGGATTTCTCCAAAGACCTGTGCCTTCCTGTGCTGTAGGTAATTCAGTGGCATTGAGGGCACTGTGTTTCCTGTACTAATCAGAAAGGAGGCTGTCATGCTCCTGTCCATACGTATCAAATGCAGAGGTAAATTTCCGTGCTACTGATAATTAGCCTTAGCTGTTCATGTAAGCAAGTCACAGCCTCAGAAAGTCATGCTGTATGTGAAGAATATAAAAAATGAGTTATTTTGCCAATTCCTTGAAATTATGACATTACAAAATATTCACTATTTTTTTAAGAACAGTACTTGCTGTGAGTTTTTAAAAACAGCTATTATAAAGTGAAAAGTTTCAACTATAAGATAAATAAGTTGTGGGGATCTAAAGTACAGCATGGTAAAATAGGTAAAAATACAGTGTTATGTATAATATTTGAGAGTTGTTGCTAAGAGAGTAAATATTAAAAGTTCTTATCACAAGGAAAATTTTTCATAATTAGGTGAGGTGATGGATGTTAACTAAATTAATTGTGGGAATACTTTTACAAAATATAAATATATGAAATCATTGTTTTATATTTTAAATTTATGCTATATTTTATGTCAATTATATCTCAATAAAACCAGGAAAATGGTGATTAAAACAAAATAAACGGGGAAAAAAAGACTAACTGATCATAATAGTACAGTATGTACTTGTAAAATGTTTTGAAATAAAGTACTTTTTTTCCTGTCCAAATTCAGCTCTTTATTCTAAAAATGGCCACCATTTCTGTGTGTGTATGGATATGTCTGTGTTGGAGAAGAGGTATTAGGAAAAACAAAAAAACTATTTGCTACTTTGTTATTTTGATCTATTAGTCTATTTACATTAATTAAAGTAATTCTATATAGTATGTTACCCAGTAGAAGTAAAGGTCATAGTGAATATTACAATATAGCAAAGGTGTACCAGTAAACTTAAGACAGTCAATTTTGAAAGTTGAAAGAGAGGACAGGACTTACTTGTTTTTTAGTTACCTTTCTCTGTTTTTGTTTCTTAGCTGTTACAGTTGGTTAACTTTTATATGAACTTGAAGAAAAAGAATAAACTTAAGTTTAACCTAGTTAGTGTAGTAGAGTATGTTTTCCTTATAGTTCCATAATAAGATAAATAGTCCAATGAATTGTTTAGTGAGAAAGATCCTTTGAAGAACTCAGAAATATTTTCATGTCACTTTTTGCTGATCATACAAGATCAGTGATAGCAGAGGTAGGATGCCTAAGTTTCTGAAGATGTTCTCCCAGTTTACATTCTTGCATGTATCCTGAAGCTTATAATGCAGATGGATGTTTGGGGATGGATCAAGATGGCTTTCAGAATTTGCAGCAGGGTCAGAAATATGATGTTCCTCAAGACGTTAATTTGCAGAACTGCATCATGGATATGAAGGCAAAGTTTTGTTAAATCTTATTCCACGGCTCTTTTCCTTGTCTTCCATTTAGTTTTTCACAAGGGTTTAGAATTAGCAAAAAGCATGTTAGTCTCTGCTTCCTTTCCTTCTTAGCCTACCCTTGCATTGTGAGCTGTATCTAACCAGTGTGTGGACAGATTTAGAAATACCATATACCATGCACCCGAATCTATTTCACAGTTTTGTATAGTGCCTTTTGATACCTTGACCATCTTCTTTTCCCTGACCGCGAACACTGACCAGGGTTCAGTGTAGGACTGGGTACACGGAGCACTCAATGAAAGGCTTCTGATTGAGGGGACAGACAGGGATTTAAATCCAGTATTACCTCACTCTCTAAGCTAAAAGCTCTGGCTCTGGACAGAGGGTAGTCTCTTATTAATTCAAAAAGAGGTTTGATATAGCCCCATGGTGTTTCCTGCCTGGACAAACATGGTGCTTTACACACCTATGCTTACACAGGTGTGTTGTGGCTTAATATATAAAATGTATCATTGTCAAGAACACTTGAAAATCACTGTGTCAATCATAATAGTAGATTAATGATAATAAATGATGATAATAAAGTATCAGTATGGTACATTCCAGAATATTTGAAAGTATGTGCACATTATTATACTTGACCCTCAGAATTTTGAGAAGTTGATTAGGGTTATTACCCTATTTGATAATCAGATGAGGAAACAGAGTCTGAGATGGGTACAATGGTCTGATGATATGTTCTCTTAACAGATCTAGGACTGGGGTCAATAAAAAAAGACACATGTATGTAGTAAACTTCAATGTTTTATTTGTGAGCAGGCATGGATTATTTTTAAAGTTTAATTGGATGTGAACCTAATCTTCCTAGAGTAAGATACAGGTAAGATGGTTTTCTAAAAGGAGGTGAGGCTACATGGCAATAAAATGCTCCAGGTGACAAAGTTCAGAGAAATATCCAGGGCCAATTAAGATGGTTGGATCCACCTGCTCATACCCCTAAATAGGGGCCTGGTGATGCCCAGGGGCCTTGGTGTAGGAGTGGAACAGATGATTTGGAAGAGAAAATTTATCCCTAAAGGAGAAAGGATCAGCTTAGAAGAGAAACAATTTTTTGAATGAAATAATAAAATAAAATATAAAATAAGAAAAAAATATAAAATAAGACAAAGCAAAATGTAACAAAACCTTTTTATTGTGCTGTTTAATCTTACTTCCAGGAATACAGTCTCAGAAAGTATAGCAGCTACTTCTACATGTGATTCTTCCCAGTTTTCTATGGTTTACGGATCAAAACCCTGAGCTTCAGGTTGTTCTGAGTCAACAGAATACCTTGTATTCTTGTATTCTGTTCCAAGGCAATTTCCTAAAAGGGTTCTTAGTGATCTGAAGTATTAAGAAGAGCCCCACTTTTAGGAACCCCAGATCATGCCTGAACTACGACCTATGGAGACTGAGCTCTGCAACTACACTTTAAGCTGGATGAGGAGATATTTTAAACTAGTTCTTGCCTAAGTAATTCAATCACAGCTAGATCATGTAAGACTAGAAAAGGTCCTTAAAGACAATATAGCACACTCTCCTTTCACAGAGGAGGAAACAGGCTCAAAGTTACACACCCTTTGACCCACACACATACATGCACAAGTAGAAGTCAGGGCTTATCTTTCTCTCCTGACACCTTCCTGTATTTCTTGAAGAGAGGTAGAAATCTACAGCCTCTCTCAAAGCTGCACACTGTTTGAAAGGAAGCCTGTGGCACACTCACTGGTACCTCAAATTAAATTGAAGTGTAAAGTGCAGATAAGCACCGCCACCAGCCCAGAAGGAGCGTCTGGGTTTTACTTCCAGCAATCCAGCCCTCTGGCAACCCAGGCCCACTTGGTACAAGCAAGGCACACTTGCTTGGCCCCTAGAGCACTCCCAGCCAATGGCAGTGCAGATACCACTGACCCTCAGGCAGGAAGTGGTGCCATGGAGAATCTACTGCCAAGGATGCACAAATTACATCCAAAACTGAGGGATTTAAGAAAATCAAAGAGGCCGTATTTTATAGTTTTTGATAATAAATGAAACAAATCAAATTAAGAAAACTATAATTCTAAAACAAAATTACATTTCAATTCAGCTAAAATTAATTTGTTAACTTTTAAAATGCAGTTTCAGATTACCACTTGCCAAGATCAAAATTGTTATTTTCCTGCAATGTGTTAAAATGTCTCTCTCTCTCTCTCTCTCTCTTTAATGATTTGAACACAGTTCTTTATTTACTATGTTATCATAGGATTGATCCTTTTCAGGTTGGGAGAAATTTTCTACAACTTCATTAAAATATTATTTTTTGCTGTTGAAAATATTTGTTTTTTCTCTTTTTCATATTCTTTACAAATAATGAATTCCATAATCATTAGAAGAAGAAATAACGAAGTGAAGAAAATAACAGAAATTGAACAATGGCCAGCAAATGAATATTTTACAAAACACTGAGTTTCTCTTATTGGATCTTTGATGTGCAATGAGAAAGGTTTGTGTCTCTGTTCCGTAAGTTCCGCAATGCAGATAAGTAGACTTCCTAAATATTATTTTACTCAAACTAAGGTCACTTTTTTTTTTCAACATTCCACCATCAAATGAACACTAGCCTCCAGAGATCCGAAAGTAATTTTTAAAAATGAATACATGATTAGTGAAACTGATACTGCTTTATTTTTAAAATGTAAGTTTTCCATTATGTTTCATACAATGATACGTTGCTCCCCCAGCCCCCCCTCCTCCTCGGTGGAAATAAAAGCCTGGGGCCCACCCGTCATGGTGGTGAGCAGGCAGGGGCATGTGGCATGCACGCCTGGAGCCTTCACCAAGGATGATAAGCCTGAATGAATTTTACGAGTCTCAGTATCAAGGTTGCCCTCGCCCAAGGGATTTAAGAATAAGGGGGGGTGGGGAGAAGGCAGATGTATGAATAACTGGCATTGTAAATCTTCACCGTGGCAACCTACAGCTAGGAAAAGTCTGTGATGGGTTCATGACTGAGAAGAAAGCGACACAGCAGAATGTGAATGGATTTTCTTCAGCTACTTAATACACTGCTTAGAGCAGCTTAAGGGGGTGCATGTGAGTGTGTGTGTGTGTGGTGTGTGTGTGTGTGTGAGAGAGAGAGAGAGAGAGAGAGAGAAAGAGAGAGAGAGAGAGAGTAAGTGTGTGTAAGAGGTGGAGCTCTCTGGAAATTTATTAGAAGGAATTACTAGTGTTATACAGCTTGCCAGCTTTAGGGGCAAAAACAATGCCGTTTAGCCTCAGAATATAAATGACTGGATTTTGCTTGGGGGAGGGGAAAGTGATTTGGGGAAGGGGCATAGGATTATGAAGCCAGTAGCAATGAGCAAATTGGACCTTCTGCAACACAGCACAAGGTCATGGCGAAAGTCACAGTGTTGGTTGGTAGAGGTGGTTGATAGGAGAAAATGGCTCATGATAAATTACTTCCCGTTTTGCAAAATCTGGCAGTTAATGAAAATAAGATGCATTTGAGTGGTCTACATGAACACCTGATTTCTCTTTCTCTCCCTCTCCCTCTCTTTGCACATATACACTCGCATGCACATGCAAGGCCTGCTGATGTATGAAAGTGAGCCCTGGCTCTAATTGTGCAATTATAAAACAGAAATAATGCAGGTTTGGCAACACAGGGAAAGAAGGCAGCTCAATAACATTGTTTAATAACAAGAAAATAAAGCTCCGAGGGGAAAAAGGTGACTATTTCTGCTTTAGACTCATTAAAGAGCCTGAAGCATATTGTAAAAGAGTGCTATTTAATTATGGGCTGGACTGATAACAGAGAGCAGGGCCTCACTGGGAGAAAGAGACCCTATGCTCCTAGGAACTCACAGCTCCAAACATCAATTACCATGATTATCTACCCGGTGCTTACAAAATGCACTGTCTCCATGTTTCATCAGCGACCCGTAAACAGGCGTCACATAGGCAAATTTATGGGCACATGCAGCCAGGACCAGGTGGGAAAGCAAGTTTCCCATTGGTAGCTTCTCAGTAAAGGAGGAAAGAAGCAAGGAAAGACAAATCTGTCTTCTGCACTGCTGAAAGAACAGTCTATTACAGAGCATTTGCAGAAGACCGCGTTTGTTACTCTGCTGGCTTGCTTTTCTTTTTTTTCCCCTCCTCTGTTGCCTGTCTGAATGAGAAATGGGAGTGGAGTATATGAACCAAGTCCAGGCTACAGGAAACCACGTGACATGGTCCCTTCCAACTTTTTGGTGCTACAGAGGCCATGGGTCCAAACCATGAGGAATTAGGTGTGAAATGTTCATCTCACCCTTTAACCTCAGCCACAGGGAGAAGTTAGGACAACGTATTTTTATTCTGGCTTGCTTCCGATCAGAATTGGGTAGAGTTACAAGTATGCAGAGGAGATCTGCATCCCATGGGGGACACATTAAGAACCATCCTTTTGTTGTTCTGTGATTTTTTGTTGTGTAGTTGTTGTTTTTTTCAGAGTGGTTTGTAAAGTCCTAGTAATATAGAATGTTTGGAGATAGTAACTCTTATCAAATCTATTCTTAAAAAAATAGTAAATACTAACAATATGTCTGTCTACCCATTACCAATTAAACTAAAAATTCAGTCTCTACTGTACAAATCATTCCAACAACTGGAGGAAGTATTAACCAAATGGCTCAGATACTTTTCATGCTCTGCTGTTTATATGTGTATGTCATTTCCCATGAAGTGGGAAAGTGTTGTCCCACTTTAACCTGAACAGCAAACTTCTTCTGAGGCAATTGCTGCCTCTGTGGGCAAGTGCTCGGGTACATGCCATTTGAACTTAACCGAACTTAAGCTCCTTTGTAACTACTTTCTGGAACAAGATTGTCCATAAATAATTTATGCTGATCGGCAGACTCCAGACAATTAGGCAGAGCCATCGTGTGTCACTATGGGTGGTCAACTGGGCTACAATTCCTGCCAGGTCCCTGATCTACTCCCACCATCTGCCTTTGGAACTAGAATTTCTTGTGCTTCTCAAATTAATAAGGACTGAGGAATATTCTGCCTGCAATGTTCTTGTCAGCTCCATCCTAGAGAACAAAGGAAATTTGGGCTACTTTTTAATTCTACCCTCTCAGCTCATCAACACTTGGTTTGCATTAAAATGTAAGAACATTACACTCCACACTCTGCTAATAATCAGAAAGTACTGCTTTGAAGTTTCCCTATTTCTCAGCTACTATACATGACAGATGTTTGCCAGAGAAAAACTCAGGGGCATTTTCTTGCAAGCCTTTAGCCATTGCGCCACTTAATATTTCAGCATTCTCTGGAGTAATCAAGAAATAGCAGCAACTTGTTTATCTCACTTCTTGCTCCTTGCTAGATCCTCAGCACCACTGGCGTGACCTCTGAAGACATGCATTATTTGCACCTCCGTATTTCTATAGCATCGATTAATAAAAACTGACTACGTTTTCAACAAATGCACATATCCTGATAAATGAGAGTGTTGACTTAATTGTTCTGTAAATTAAGAGCTCATGGTAGTGACAATAGAGAGGAGTTTTAATACTTAAAAACTCATTAAATTTGTGTACTTTTTGGATAATTAAAGTCACAGGAGCATTTTAAAGAGTTAATTTCATTTTTACTTTTAAATGTATATAACAGATGAGGACAATTCATCTGCCAAAAAAATAAAAAGTTGGCCAATTGTTACTAAATGGGATTATTTTTTGTGCTGATTGGTAATAGGCTCTGGTTTATTCCTCATCTTTATTTTTTTTTCCCCTCTGTTGCAATGATTGAATTAAAATGCTTCAGACTGAGGGTTTTAAGGTCGGTTATCTATTTACCGAAAGAGAAACATCCAAAGCCAAAAGACACATGGTTGGTTTTACCTTTTTACTTTTATCTGAACTGAACTTTTTCATTTGCATTTGATGACTTTCATTTGAAGTATGTTCTAATTTTAGGGTCTAAATATTTTTTTTTAGGGAAAAAGTTCTGTTGTTTTGTTTATGACTTACAGCTGTGTAAAGATCTAAACGCTTAAGTATGTGTCGAGATGACAAGGCTTGAAAGGGTCTGTATAAACCACAAATCCTGATGATTACAAAAGGGAGGCTTTTTCTAAAGAGTTCATGTCTAAACTCCTGAATAACCACTAAATACAAAGAGTGGCGATTTTCTCCCTTTAAATCATAAGTTTCACTTTAAAAGTGATGATTTGCTCTAAGAATGATCTATGACTACCCAGCCTAGTGTTAAAAGTTGGGAAGAATGTGATTCTGAATCGACGAGGCTTCTGTGTCATTTTGCACCTTTCACATTTTTTCTCCTCATGTCCACGTGTCAGTGTTAGCCTTGTCATCGATATCTAGTCAATGATAAAACTGAAATGCAGCCTGCTTGGTTTTCAGAGATCACTGGACATTTTGAAGAGTGAACTCTGTAGAAGACACATATGAGGAACTCTGTCTGGAATTGGTTCCTAGTAACTTGCAAGCCATATTTGAAAGAATTATTTTCATGTGAACTTAATAGTTCCAAAAGCAAAATTTTTTTTTAAAAAAGCCAAAATATGGGATGAGGAAATTCTCATTACAAAAGAACATTGATCAGTCTTCAAGTAACATTTTCTGGTAAAGGAGTATGTACAGAAAAGGAAATAATATTCATAAAACCGTTTTCTCCCTGCCCACAGGTTAGAGGAAATGAAGTTGATTTTCTACAATATGAATTGGGAAGAGGGGTACATACAATTATTTTTTAAACTAGCACTATTCCAGTTATCTCTGAAAAGAAACAGATGAATATGGTAGCAATTGAGAGTCTGTGTTCCTGTGCCCCTGGAATAGAAGAACTGTAACAATGCAGTGAAAAAGTTGGTAAGGAATGCTCACATATGATCAAAAATGTAAGAGAGAAACTATTTTTATGGCATTTATTCATTATCTCAACCCAGCTTAATGTCCTTCTGTCTTAGACTAAGAGCTATCATTCTAGAGTTCTCAACTATAAGAAAACTATTATATTAAAATGCTCTCACAATGAATCCCATGGGATTGGGGATAGCTATGCTGCAAATGTAATTTTGCACCGTGTGAATTGTCAACCCCAAAAGATTGTGAAATCCTGTGGCTAGGCATAGGTTCTACAATATGTGCATTTGTGAAAAGGGAATGTCATCACTACATATTATTTTACCTTTGGCAAGAGTTTTACAAAATTTCAGACATATCACACTCAAAAATATTTTTATAAGGGTGACAACATTAAAATGAAATTTCTCTGGGTACTATACCACCATGAGTGTATTAATTTGTTCTAATATTGTTTTTATTTCATTTGGCCTGGAAAATAAATATAAACTTTAAGTTGCTAGCCCTTTAAAGTTATTAATTTGTTGAAAGCAATTGTTTACCTAATACTACAAAGGGTATAAGAGAGAAAAATGTAAAAAAAAAGGAGAAACATTTTAAAGGATGGATGCCAGAAAATAAATGCAGGGAAGAAAATAAGGGGAGATCGAAGTATCCTTTCTCTTTCATGCTTCTGTTTTGGATATGAGCATAAGAGAAGGAAAAAGAAATTGATATAGAGAGAGCAACACATAGTGGGAAATAACTGAAGACCACAATACACAGAGCCACTTGTCCCAATAGAAATGTCACTTCTCGCCCCGGGCCGGTTGGCTCAGCGGTAGAGCGTCGGCCTGGCGTGCAGGGGACCCGGGTTTGATTCCCGGCCAGGGCACATAGGAGAAGCGCCCATTTGCTTCTCCACCCCCACCCCCTCCTTCCTCCTCTCTGTCTCTCTCTTCCCCTCCTGCAGCCAAGGCTCCATTGGAGCAAAGATGGCCTGGGCGCTGGGGATGGCTCCTTGGCCTCTGCCCCGGGCACTAGAGTGGCTCTGGTCTCAGCAGAGTGACGCCCCGGAGGGGCAGAGCATCGCCCCCTGGTGGGCAGAGCGTCGCCCCTGGTGGGCGTGCCGGGTGGATCCCGGTCAGGCACATGCGGGAGTCTGTCTGACTGTCTCTCCCCGTTTCCAGCTTCAGAAAAAAAATACAAAAAAGAAAAAAAAAAAAAAAAAGAAATGTCACTTCTCATAGTAAAGGACACAGGAAGCACAGAACCGACCATATTAAATGCTTACTTTGTTACAAAACATTCACTGGAAAGAACATTGGTTAAATCTGACCACATCATAGTTTGCCTTTTTCAGAAACCTACTTTCAGAAACCCATTGAAGTCTCCTTTTACTACCAACATAATGGTTTTGTGCAAATGTGTTTCCATCCACCAGGAGGCAGAAAGGAACCCTTTGGTTGGCCAGAGATTTTTGGACTTTCATTTTGAATAGTTGTAACTTGCATAGCTTTTCCACTGTGAGATATCACTTACTAGGGACTTATCTGCATTGTCTTCTTTAATAAACCTCTAATTCTATGGTAAATTCTGAGCTTCCATTTACCTCTGCTCTTTCTTACCTTGCACAAAAGAGATGCGATGAAGGTGCTGGGTCTTATGTTTGGTGGTCTTCATGTTTCGGCGGTTTAGACTTTTGAGCAAAGAATAAATTTTCTTTCTTTGTCTGTAAGATTTGTTGGCATGTTAACTCTTTTCCATGAACATAGAAACAAGAGCATGTTAAAAATATTAATGCCTACAATTTTATACAACCTTTTCCACTAAAACTGTTCTCTAAAATATCAGATTGTCCCTCTGTACTCCTTAGAGAGTTTTGTTACTGTATTTGTTGGAGAGGGTGTCTTTTTGTGCTTTTGGTTGGTATGTGAACAGTTTCTTGAAAAAAAATAGACATGCCTAAGGTACTAGTAAGATATAAGGTCATCTTCTGCTCTCCTTACTCTGCCCAGTATGGGGTATGCAGTGGTGATGGCCTTTTTCAATGGCAAGAATCAAAAAAGAGTAAGCAGTCAGGAAAGAAATTAAATGTTGAAAATAATTAAAGTAACTACAACTGATATACTCTCAGGGGAGCCTAAAATGTAGTTTTCTCTTTTGGTGCTAAGGCTCTAGGCAAACTGAAAAATAACCCTTCAGCAACTGAACAGGTAAAAAAAATTTTGACTCAAGAATGGTCATTGGAGTTGGTTGTTAAACACCTTTCTGACACAGTTTACATCTGTTGACCATCCCTAACTCCTACTTAACATATGAAATCTGATGAGAGAACAGAGTCTGAATTAATAGATGTGAAATGAATGGAGTTTAATTAACACATCCTTATGATTCCATATTGAGGATTTGGCTTTTAAGGAAAACTAAAGCAGTATTCAGTAGCACAAACACTATAGTACTTAGAGATTTAAAAATAAACCATAATAAGAAATATAAAGCCCATGAAACACTAAAAAGCTAAACTGCATGGAGATAGCCTGTCAAAAAAAACAGCCCTTGAACTTAATCTCAAATCTGCCAGCATAGCCATGTCTCTATTGCTGAATCACATGACATCACTGTGATCTTTTCAGTGAAAATAAATAAAGTGACAAAACAAAGTCAAGTGATTTTAGAATTTTTATTTCCTTCAAAAACAAGATATAAAACATGTTCTGGATAACAATTACTATTTCCTGGCAGGGATGGGTGCCTCTAGGCCCTAGCTCTAACTCTCAGAACATGGACCCCATGTATATGAAGTCATATTCCCTTTGTGGTTCATTATCTGTCCCTTGGAGGCTCCAGTGACAGGGCTGTTCCTAAATGACTTTTTAAGATGTGCATGACATTGATTAGAGACACTACGTATACTTTAACATCATGGTATTAAAATCTACTGGTAAGCACCATAGTAAAAGCCATAAAAATATCCCCCTCAATAACACATACATAAGCAAGATGGCCAATAGATCAATCTTTCCTAAAATTATATACTCATATATACTCAATAAAAAGTTCACTTCATTCAGGGCTTTTCTATCTATTATCATTCACCTTGCCTCTATTTCTTCAGCATCCTAACTTCATGAATATATTTATTTCTTTTACCTTACAATCAAAACTATCTAGTTTTAAGATTTTAATTATTAGCAATTTGGGTTTTCTTTTATAAATAAGAATGGAGGTTCCCAGAGCCCCTGCTTTGCATGTGAAAATAATGCTACTGATGTATTAGGCCATTTGTGTTGAGTTCTTTTTCCAGATGGATTTATACTGTTTTGTTTTACTCTTACCTGGTCATGCCTATCCTCCTCACCTATTATTTTTTCCAACAATAATATATATTTTTATATCATTAGGCTTTGTAACAGACTGAAACTAACAGGGCTACTTTGATAAGAGTATTAATGAACTGATTTTTGTCCATGAATCAATCCAATCACAAGTGCCAGATGCATCCAAAACTCTCTAAAACTATCATAATTACATCTGGATTTCTGTTAGTTATTTGCATAATAATAAAACATATTTTTAAAAGTTATCTATATAGTCAAAAATTTATCCATGGACTTTTTAAAGGTAGTTTCACTGTCTGGAAGAAAAAGAACAGGCATGTCAAATCAATTACACATTCAGTTGTCTAATTGCTTACACATTTGAGGCCACTAGGAACTGTCACAGAGCCAGAAGTAAGTCTGGCCTCCAAGATTCTATGATGACCTTGTAGCTCTGCTGGGGATGGACTTCCTCAATTTTACAGTTCCAGAGGTGTTTGTATATATTTTAGGGATGCTGCTGGATTCTTTGTGTTGAAATTTTAAGAAGCTTAATATTACTCAAATGAGACAAAATTGGAAAACTTCAGAAAAGGAAATGCTGCTTTGATCTAAAACAGAAATCCAGCTTAAACTCCAGTAATGTAGTTCTACTACATAGTAATAGAACCAAAGGTGATATTCTGATGAAAGACAGAAATGTTCAAATCATATTCGGATATGGATATTTAGGATGCATCTTGGACTCAATGTGAAGGAAAGCCCAGGCATTATTTTGGGCTCATTATAAGCTAGGCATAAATAGCACACAATTATATTTTTAAAAAGATAACTAATCATGAAGAGCTCTGAGTAGTGAACAAGTTAATTGTAATACAGGTAATAATAATAATGCTATAGAAGCCACTAGATGTTGTTATATCAATAATAAGGTCTTTGCAAATGCTAAGCAGGCTAGGGTATTTTTCCAAATATAGAAGTCAGATTTCCGCTCTGGCCGGTTGGCTCAGTAGTAGAGCGTCGGCCTGGCGTGCGGAAGTCCCAGGTTCGATTCCCAGCCAGGGCACACAGGAGAAGCACCCATCTGCTTCTCCACCCCTCCCCCTCTCCTTCCTCTCTGTCTCTCTCTTCCCCTCTGCCGCGAGGCTCCATTGGAGCAAAGATGGCCCGGGCGCTGGGGATGGCTCCTTGGCCTCTGCCCCGGGCTCTGGAGTGGCTCTGGTCTCAACAGAGCGACGCCCCGGAGGGGCAGAGCATCGCCCCCTGGTGGGCAGAGCGTCGCCCCCTGGTGGGTGTGCTGGGTGGATCCCAGTCGGGCGCATGCGGAAGTCTGTCTGACTGTCTCTCCCTGTTTCCAGCTTCAGAAAAATAAGAAAAAAAAAAAAAGTCAGATTCCAATGAAATCTTGGAACTTATTTTCCAAATATCTTGTGTTACTCCATTTTGCTTTTTCTGAAATTGTGGTATGCCAAACGGTCCTCCTTGCTTCACTTCCCTTCACTAATCACTCACCTTTAACCAAGGACCATGCTTGAAGTAATGGCTAACTGAGAGGCTCAGACACAAAATTCTAAAGTACAGTACCCATCATTTGTTTCATCTCTGCTCCTCCACTGCTTGCTGTTCTTTGTGTGTGTCTACTGTATCTTCCTTACACATAAAATTTCTGAAGTAAACAGTTTGTAGATCATCATCTGTAATTAACTTAAATTCAATGGTTTATTACTCCCTTTAATTCTTTTGGTGGTCTGATCAGTGTATGCACCAGTAATAAATATAGTCACTACGTGTGTGTGCATATTTGCTATCTCACACAGCACTTAAACATCATATCATGTAACTCGGCAGGGCTTCCTGATCCTGATTATTTAAACAAAAGCAGCTTTTACCTCTGCAAAACTCTACAAAAATTTCCAAAAACCAAAAAGAAAACAAAAAGACAAATGGTTATTTGGCTTCCATCTAACGTGCTTCTTTTGCACCTTAATAATTTCCCTCTGTTTATTTTTCCATTAAAAAAGGAGGCAGTTATACAATCCAGTGTGAACATTTATAAAGACCCAGACTTCCTCTGGTAGTGTTCATTAGTTCAGGCCATTTTTAATCCATTCAGGTCCTAGTATTATTGATGATACACATTGCCATATAACTTAGTTGAATTCTGACCCTGGGGATGTGAACACTACCTTGGTATCTCTGGGGTCTCTTTCCTGTCAGGAATTTTCTGTTAGATGCACTGATAAAACGTTGATTGCTTAGAAAACAAAGTTGCAATATTCATCACTTTGTGAGCACTGTGACAAATTACAAAATATTGTTGTTTATATTAAATGTTAAAGTAGGTTAGTCCAGACATTTATAATGGTACATGTAATTAGTTGAAACACCAATGAAATATCAACAAATTAACTATTTTTGAAGAAAAAAAAACTTTTTGAAACACACTAGTATGTGCCCTGGGGCCTTTAAACAAATGATGTCACACAGGCTTGGAGGCTTTGTCATGTTCAGTAAATCATCATGGCCTAACCATAGCAGAAAATTTCCTTAAACTGCAGTGAAGACTAAATGCTTTTTTACACCCATGATCATCATTTTAAAGCACTGCCTTAGTGAGCTAAACCTGTAAAGTTTTCTTTTTAGCGGCTGTGAGTTGATTAGATCTATTTCAGCCTAGTCGTGGTAATAGGCTCCTCTCTGCAGAACTGCTTACCCTCTGCTCCCCTGGCAGCTGGAGAGACTGGAATTAATCAGGTCTGCTGGGGAATTCCTCGGCGTCTTTGCAGGCCAGCAGTGTGGAATCATTTACCACAGAATCTGACTGTCAACTCTTTGTCATTTGGGCATTTGATTTTTCCTTCCTTCCTTCCTTCCTTCCTTCCTTCCTTCCTTCCTTCCTTCCTTCCTTCCTTCCTTCCTTCCTTCCTCCCTCCCTCCCTCCCTCCCTCCCTCCCTCCCTTCCTCCCTCCCTTCCCTCCTTCCTTCCTTCTTTCCCTCCTTCCCTCCTTCCCTCCTTTCTTTCTTTCTTTATTTCTTTCTTTATTTCTTTCTTTCTTTCTTTCTTTCTTTCTTTCTTTCTTTCTTTCTTTCTTTCTTTCTTTCTTCCTTCTTTCTCCCATTATCTTTCTTTTTTTCTTCAGAAAATAATGGAAATGAATGACAGACTATACTAATGCATAATTGTATTTGTGATTTATACATGTATCTGTTATCACCTTCAATCAATCCTTTAAAAATGTAGATGTGTGCTGAGATAATGGGGATGTGCTATTAAAATTAACTTTTTCTTCTCTTATCAAGGCATCTATCCAACCAAATGAAGGCAGACAGGCATTGAGACATTGTCTTTGGATCTGAAGCAGGACCCTCTTAGAGAACTCATTTTTGAAGGCCTTTTACTGTTTCCTTCAGCATCATTCTCCAAGTGATTCACTCATGTCTCCAGCTTCAATCTGTGTGCTTCAGCATGTGCAGAATCACTGCTTACAACACAGAGCATATTGGCATTTGTGGCCCAAGATTTCAAAGTACCATTGAAATGATAAAGAAAGAGATTCAAGTCCACATAAAAATATGAGTCTAATTTCTGTATTTGATTTTCTCAGATGTAAATATCTTAAAAATTGAGTTGTCTGATTTTATGCTTAAAATTAAAAAAAAAAAATCCCATAATGTCATAGCAAAAATAAAGCACCCAAATAAAACTACAATTTTACATTAAGAATTTTTATCTTGGGGCAACTTTTTTTCAGTTTAGCAACCAAAAATATTTTTTATAATTTCAGCATTCTAATTGTTTGACAGTATTCTCCTTCCAATAATACACATATCCAACAATTAGGGGAAAGACATATAAATATCTTCTTTTGGGTATAACCATAATAATTATCCGTAAATGCTGGGGCTTAATGTTTCTAAAATTGTGATACAAAATATTCTAGATTAAATGTAATCCCCCTAAAAGTATTTTTGAAACCCAAATTTTCTTTTACCTAATTGATCTGAAGGCTGTAATGAGTCAAATGGAGAAATACTGTATATTGTAAATGCCAAGATGTAATGGATACACTGGTATCACATTGCCCATACCAATGAAAGTGTTACTGAAACAGACAACAGACTAAATGTGTTTACCTTATGACATGAATGTCCTGCTTTCTGTATGAATTTTCTGAGCTCTGCAACAAGTTTGAACAAAGGGATTGTGAGTTATGTTGGGCTCATGGACTCCCTATAGAATGTAGCTTTCTCATTTGTTCTTCTGACACTGTTTATGTCTGGTTGAGCCACAAATAGACATAAATATAGCATAGATTGGAGGGCTCCTTTATGTGCGTGTTTGCTGGAGGAGAGTGTGTACCTAAACCTTTCTCATGAGAAAGGGAATGGGAGCACAATCTCAGAGCAATGGAGTAAACTATGCTAAAGGCACACGGCTGAGATACATTGTGCTGACATTTTGGCTTTATGTAGTTTTGAAAATTGCTTTTTTTAAATAAAGGGATTTGGGCCTTCCTTGAGACCATTCAGACCTAAATGCATCGGCAGAGCCTTTGTTTGTTTGTTTTTTTGTTTTCTTTGTTTGTTTGTTTTTTGGTCTGCACACTTTTCTTGCTCCTCTTGTCTCCATCTCTGCTCATGGGCTCCAGCTCTGGCTGCATCTCATTGCCTTCTTCTGTTTGGGTGGGCAGGATGCCCAGGTGCCTCCCAAGGGTCTTCACCTACATTGCTCATTAGCCACCCTTCAGAAGGAAAACCATCCTGCCACAATGCTCTCTGCTGCCTTGTGGTTCCCACAGGACCTGGAGACAGTGATTTCTGTGCTGTTCTCAGGTGTCTCAGACATCAAGGCTATAAATGGATGTTGCTAGGCTAATTTGGCATGGCCCCTTCCAACAATGCAGCATGCATTTGGCAAAATTCAATGAGAATGAGGGAGAGGAAGACAGAGAAGAAGGGAGGGAGGAAGGGAGGCAGGGAGAGCGAGTGAATGAGAGAGCGCTGTTCACTAATTGAGCTATTTAACAGACTGCAGAGGCACCTGGAAAGCAGCCAATCATTACTCAGTGTCTTAATAGTATAAGACTCTTGAATCATTCCAAGCAAGAAGTTTTACATATTTGTTTGCCTGTTTTATTTTCATTTGTCTTTTTAGGTGATGTGGACAGTGGAAAGGGTGGGAATAAGAGCACAGAAAGGGGGAGGGCAAGGATAAAGCATCAGTGTAATATATTATATGGAGAGCCAGTATGTGTTCTCAGACTGGCAATAACATAATTTACAATGGCAAACAAACAAGCAAAGAGGTTGGAAATATTATGAGACTCTGTCTTTATTAAGTTTCTTTTTTCCTCCCTTTAAATAGGTGATCTTTTACTCTACTGGAGCATTTTCTTTGCCATTTGTCAATGGCCATTCTGTGAGTCAGCACTGACCCGTCATACCTGGAATTGCCAGGCGGCTTCATGCTGGAGCTGTGGACACGAGCAATCATGGTTTGCTTCGGAAACCACCCTTGGGTACAGAGGCTTTGTTGATTGGGAAAATGGCTGGGGCTGAAAGGCTTTGCCAGCCCATACCCTTCTTTTCTTTCTAAACTTGGCTCTAAATCTCCCTTTTCCTGGAAGCTTCTGGGACTGTTCCTTCTTAATGTTCTCCTTTCAATCTTTTGTATGCATGTTTCACATTGGTGTGTTCACATAGTGTAGATTTCTATTCATTGATTTCTTTTTGAGACATTGGTGTCTGCTCCGTCTTCTTCATCTGAATATAAGACAGCTCAATATGCGGACCATGTCTTCTAATTCTTTTATTGTTTTCCTACAATACTTTCTCCAATACTTTGTGTGCTCAAAGCCTTTATTAGGGCTTATTTACTGAACTTCTATGAAGGATTATAGCTGTTAGTTGAAGCTTCTATTGCATTAAAATCTTGGCCAATCCATTCAAGTTCTCTGTGCCTCATTTTATCAATATTAAGAGTTACCACAGTAATGCATTTGCAAATGTTCTATGAAAATTAATGGATAATTAATGGTAACAGTGCAAGATAGTGATTAAGAGGGCTGGCTCTGAAGTCAGGCTGCCTGATTTGAATCCTGGATTTGTACCGACTAACTGTTCAATAATTATGTGCTCTCAATCTGCCATTCAGTTTTAGGCTTAACAGTTATCAAATGTTTTCTCTGTGCCAGCCATCATGATGAGCACTTGATAAGCATTCCTTTACTACATCATCATGACACACCTAGGAAACAGATACAGTTATTATTTCCATTTTTCACATGAGGGAGGTCAAATGCCTAACATTTTTTGATATATAGTAGGTATTCAATAATGGTAAAACTAAAACCATTTGAGGAATTCAAAATTTTCTGTAAGCTGAAATTAAAAGAGAGGACTGACTCATGTTTTATTTCTCCAAATCTTCCTCATCTTTTTGTGGATTTGTGCTTTATGAAGTAGCCCAAACCTGGTGCAATGTATTTGCTTCCAAAGGACAGCTTATAGTGACGGCAGAAATAAACAGACTGAAACTCGTCTCATGTTCTCACCAACCTCGTTTTCCCTGAGCACTGCATTCCCTCTGAGTCCCAGCCAAGGGTCCATAAAAGGCCTTTACCACTGAGATTGGCTTCTTCTCAAACTGTCAGAACTTTTGCCAAGTGTTGCTGTCAAATAGAGGCACATCCTTTCTTTCCCTTTCAGAATTTTGAGATTCTCTACGGTTTAAAAAAAAAAGTACATTGGTGTGTGTGTGTGTGTGTGTGTGTGTGTATGTGTGTTATTTGTGTTTCTGTGCGTGTGTGTGTGTGTGTGTGTGTGTGTGTTCTTAGTTACTAAGGGTGACTTATATTTGGGTCTAATTTATAAATGATTATATCAGTAACTAAACTTGTCAGAACAATGAACACATACTATAGATGTGTCTAGAATTTAGTGAGTAGTTGATATAGTTTATAAATGCTTAATATTTTTTCCATAGGTTTTTCCATATATTTTTGTTACATGAACCTCTTGTAAATATTACAATGTTTTGTCTTGTTTAAAATTTAAGTGATATATTTTATTATTAAAAATAGACTAATGCCATCTTTATTTTTAGATCAGTGAATTCAGTGTTCTAAAAATTTTAAGGTAGTCAATATGAGAATTTTAAATATATAAATTAACTTAAAAACTTCCCCACTGTTATTAATTTAAAAAATGGGACATTTATTATTTTTGATATATTTTTTAACAAGAACAGTTTCTGAAATAATTACATCTTCCACTTAGTGAGCACTTATTGTTATAATAGATCCTAATTTAAAGCTTGAGGAAGAGATATTATCCCATTTTATAGATGGGGATATTGAGGTTGAGAGAGAGATTTCTGTTTGTGTGGACCATGTCTTGCATAAGTGTCAGAGCTGATTTCATACATGGGCTCCCTGACTCCAGACCAAACCTGTAATTGTTATGCTATCTTGCTTCCAAGTTTCACAATGCAACCATGAGAAACTCTTATTTTGTGTACAGACTAGCATGAAGGTTAGATCAGTGGTCCCCAACCCCCGGGTCACGGACCGGTACCGGTCCATGGGCCATTTGGTACCAGTCCACAGAGAAAAAATAAAAAACTTACATTATTTCTGTTTTATTTATATTTAAGTCTGAATGATGTTTTGTTTTTAAAAAATGACCAGATTCCCTCTGTTACATCTGTCTAAGACTCATTCTTGACGTTTGTCTCGGTCACGTGATACATTTATCTGTCCCACCCTAAAGGCTGGTCCGTGAAAATATTTTCTGATATTAAACTGGTCTGTGGCCCAAAAAAGTTTTGGGACCACTGGGTTAGATTACAGCTTCCAGATAAAATGCAGAACATTGGTTAAATTTGAATTTCAGATAAACAAGTAATTTTTTAGTATTTCAGTAGTATGTTGCATGGTACATATACTAAAAAATATTTATTGTTTATCTGAATTTCAAATTTAAC
This sequence comes from Saccopteryx leptura, assembly GCF_036850995.1. NCBI lineage: Eukaryota > Metazoa > Chordata > Mammalia > Chiroptera > Emballonuridae > Saccopteryx > Saccopteryx leptura. The sequence continues at coordinate 216,491,617 of NC_089505.1, read as the reverse complement.
TGGATGTTCTGTATTTTTATTTGCTGAATCTGGCAGCTATGGTCTGAATATACTCAGAAAGCAAGCAGCAAAGTAGATTGTCCCAGTCTCCACCTCCTTGACATTCCTTCTTGTCATTAAGGGGTTCTAAGAGAATTTCTTTTTCTTTCTTTCTTTCTTTCTTTCTTTCTTTCTTTCTTTCTTTCTTTCTTTCTTTCTTTCTTTCTTTCTTTCTTTTTTTCTTTCTTTTTCCCTTTGGATCCCTTTGTTCTTTTTCTGTTCTTACTTGCTGTGATAAAGCCCCTGAAAGCTCAGATGTCAAATGCAACATGTCCACAGCCAGGAGCCTCAGAGGACCTGGGTACTGATGATCCTGTTCTCCAGGACAGGTCTGCTTTGGTGGGTGCAGTGCCTGCCCTAGGCTAGAAAATGATTCTCCTGCCCAAGCTGCTGCACTGTCGGAGCCCAGAGGCTTCAGGAAGCTGCCATTTTAGGTTTGTCTTTTCAACCTTGCATCCTATTTTATGATCAAAGTCAATAAGTCCTGAGCAGGAGGAACATTTGAGTATTAAGTGCCATGCCCTGTTCAGATGACTTGCCACTCCCAACTCATGCAAGAAGAAACCTTTCTTATGGGCCTCTCCAGCTCTTGTGTCAATACATTCCATCTCCAAGCCCCACAGAGACACTGGGACATGCCTACATCGCCTGGGCCATGCCTTATGGCCACAGTTTGTGCTTAGTCTGAGATCTCCTACTAGACTGCTCTCAATTCATTTTGAGGGTGCTTTGCCCTGTGTCAATTGAGTGAAGCCATTGCATGGATGAGGCCATTTATAATGCATTGGGATTTATTTGAGGTGAAAATTAACAAGAGTAAGATATGGTTCTCTGAGGTGCAGATCATAATTGATCTATAAAGGAGGCTGCCCAATAAAGAGCACAAGCTGACAGGCCTGGGTGAGAGCTAGCTCTTTCATTCATCATCAGTATGACATCAGACAGGTTAAATTACTGAGTGTTCTAAGTGTATCCCATGAGGTCCAGATCCTTAGTGATTCAAGAGAGTTTGGGCAAAAGGACATTCTTAATCAAAACTTTCAGAAATTCCACCATAGATGATTAAATTTCTGAGAGAAGCCTTAATATCACATATTTTGTGATCATTATGAGAAATCCTTGGGTACCTGTTGTACAAATCCAAGCTTAGATTTACTTTAAACTTCCTAGTGTACCTGTTTCTAACTGATCAGCCTGGCTACCTCATGGTTGCATTCCGAACTGCATCTTGGGATGAGGACCTGTGTGGTGTGTTAGGAAGAACATAGCTGTGGGGCTAGATCTAGAGTCAGTAAAAACTATAGGGCTTTTGCCAGCTCAGTGCCACTGGGCAAGTTTTGAACCTCGGTTTTCTCATCTGTAAACTTTAGATAATGGTGAACTTATAAACACTGCTGTGACAAACTGTCATAGAGCTTCAACCATGGCAAGGATTAGCAAGACATGTTGTATTACACTCATTAGTACAGTCATTGGTATTAGTATTAGCATTATACCAAAATAGGTATATAGGTTTCTTTTGTGCATATTAACATATCTTTTATACAGCTTTTTACACTCTTCAAATTGGTACTGGCTTTAGATAGCCAGTAGCTTAGTGTGATTACTGAGAACTTTAAATGTTGTGTGCTGTGTACATAAAACACACAATAGGTTTTGAAGATATAGTATGAAAATGAGAATGTAAAGTATCTTATTATTTATTTATTTATTTCTTGTATTTGTCTGAAGTGAGAGGTGGAAAAGCAAAGAGACAGACTCCTGCATGCACCCAACTGGGATCCACCTGGCAAGCCCACTAGGGGGTGATGCTTTACATACCCATCTGGAACTGTTGCTCTGCGGCAACCAGAGCCCTTCCAGTGCCTGAGGCAGAGGCCATGGAGCCATCTTCTGTGCCTGGGCCAACTTTACTCCAATGAAGCCTTGGCTGCAGGAGGGGAAGAGAGAGATAGAGAGAAAGGAGAAGAGGAAGGATGGAGAGGCAGATGGGCACCTTTCCTGTGTGCCCTGGTCAGGAATCAAACTCAGGACTTCCACACACTGGGCCGATGCTCTACCACTGAGCCAATGGGTCAAGGCCACATAGTATCCTATTAATAATGTTTACATTGTTACAAATTAAATAATAAATTGAAATTTTCACCTGTGTCTATCTTTTTACTTATATCGAGTGTGACTATTAGAAAATTGAAAAATATAGCTGTGGTTCACATCTATGCTCATACAGGCATACCTTTGAGATATTGAGAATTCAGTTCCAGACCACCACAATAAAGTGAATATCACAGTAAATAAATATTACATTAATTATTTGGTTTTGCAATGCATATAAGTTATGTTTACACTATACCATACTCTATTAAGTGTGTAATAGCATTATGTCTAAAAAATGTACACATCTTAATTAATTTTTTTTTTTTTTGTGAGAGGAGGATAGATAGAGAGACAGACTCCTGCATGTGCTCTGTCTGGGATCCACCAGGCAACCCCTATCTGGGGCCGATGCTTAAATCAACCAAGCTATTATTAGTGCATGAAGGTGATGCACTTAAACCAACCAAGCCATCCTTAGTGCTGAGGCTGATGCTCAGGTGAATAGAGCCACTGGCTTTAGGAGAGGATGAGAAAGAGAAGGGGAAGAGGACAGGAGAGAGAAATAACTGGTCACTTTTCTTGTGTGCTCTGACAGGTAATCAAACCTGGGACATCTATATATGGGGCCAATGCTCTATCCACTGAGTCAACCAGCCAGACCTTAAATTTTTTTTTTATTGATAAAAAGTGCTAATCATCATCTGAGTCTTCAGTGTGTTGTAATCTTTTTTGCAAGTGGAGTGTCTTACCTCAATATTAATGTCTGCTCACTGATTGGTATTTTGCTGGTCCAAGGTTGGGATGTGTGTAGCAATTATTAAAATAAGTTTGCAGTGAAGTTTGCCAATTGACTGATTCACAAACTATTTCTCTATAGCATGGGATACTGTTTGATAGAATTTTATTCAGAGTAGAATTTCTTTCAAAATTGGAGTCAGTTTTCTCAAACTCTACCACTGATTTATAAACTAAGTTTATGTAATATTCTAAATCTTTTTTTGTGTGTCAATATAGCAATCTTTATAGAATCATTTTCCAGAGTGGTATTAAATCCCCCCCAAATTGTCAATGAGGGTCAGAATAAATTTCTTTCAAATTCCTGTTAATGTTGGTATTTTGATCTCTTCTCATGAATAATAAATGCTTCTAATGGTATTTAAAATGGTGAATCTTTTCCAGACATTTTCAATTTACTTTGCCTAGATCCATGAGCAGAATCATTGTCTAAGGCAACTATAGCTTTATGAAGGGTATTTCTTAAACTGTAGTACTTGAAAGGAAAAAAAATCACTATTTGATTTATTAGCTGCAGAGTAGGTATTTTGTTAGCAGGCATTAAAACAATATTAATCTCATTGTACATCTTTATTGGAGCTTTTGGGTAACCAGGTGCATTGTTAATGAGCAGTGATGTTTTCAAAGAAGTCTTTTCTGAACAGTCGGTCTCAACAGTGAGCTTAAAATATTTATTAAACCAGCCCTGGCCAGTTGGCTCAATGGGAGAGCATCTTCCTAACATGTGTCCTAGGTTCAATTCCTGGTCATAGCACACAGGAGAATCAATCATCTGCTTTTCCACCCTTATCCTTTGCACTTCTCTCTCTCTCTCTCTCTCTCTCTCTCTCTCTCTCTCTCTAGCTTCCCTTTCCACAGCCATGTCTCAACTAGTTTGAGTGCATTGTCCCCCATCGCTGAGGATGGCTCCATGTATCCTCTACTTCAGGCACTAAAAAATAGCTTGGTTGTGAGTGTAGCCCTTTTTGGGCAGAGCATGGGCTCCAGATGGGATTTACCAGGTGAATCCCAGTCAAGGTGCATGTGAGTGTCTATCTATTTTCCCTCTTCTCACTTGGAAAAAGAAAAAAAATTACTAAACCATGTTATAAACAGATGTGCTGTAATTAGGCTTTGTTGTTCCATGTATAAGCACAGACAGAATAGAATTAGCATTATTCTTAAAATTCCTAGGAGTTTTGGAATGGTAAATTAACATAGGCTTATTAAGTCACCAGCTGTATTATCTCCTAACAAGAGAGTCAGCCTGTCCTTTGAAGCTTTGAAGTCAGGTACTGACCTCTCTCTAGCTATAAAAGTCCTAGATGGCATCTTCTTCCAATATAAGCCTGTTTTGTCTACATTGAAAATCTGTTTTTTAGTGTAGCCACCTTCATGAATTATCTTAGTTAGATCTTCTGGATAAGTTGCTGCAACTTCTATTTCAACACCTAGTGCTACACCTTGCACTTTTATGTTACAGTGATGGCTTATTTCCTTAAACCTCATGAACCAATCTCCGCTAGCTTCTTACTTTTCTTCTGCAGCTTCTTCACCTCTCTTAGTTTTTATAAAATTGAACAGAATAGGGATTAACCTTCAGCTTTAGAAAATGTAGCTAGCTTGACTTTCTATCTATACCAGTGGTTTTCAGCCACCCAACAATTATAAACTCTATAATCATCATACAACACCAGGGTGGTTAACTCTTTCGTGGACCACCATGAAAATCTGGTGGACCAGTTTGTGGACTGGCTGTTGAAAAACACAGATCTAGACTATTAAATCATCCTCAATACCAGCAACAAGGCTGTTTTACTTTCTTATCATTTGTGTGTTCAATAGGATAGTACGTATAAGTTCCTTCAAGAACTTGCCCTTGTGTTTGCAACTTGGCAAATTGATGCCGGAAGCCAATGTTTCAGCCTATCTCAGCTTTTGGTGTGCCTTCCCCACTAAGATTAATCATTTCTTGCCTTTGATTTATAGTGAGACATGCAACTCTTCCCATCAGTAGAACACTTAGAGACCATTGTAGCATTATTAGTTGGGTTAATTTTAATATTGTTGTGTCTCTCAGGGAATTGGGAGGCTCGAGTAAAAGGAGGGAAATGGGAGAACGGTAGTTGGTGGAGCAGTCAGAACACATGCAACATTTATTGTTTTCTGTATTATATGCCCCCCCCCAAATTGCAATGGTAACACCCAAGATCACTGATTACAGATCACCATAACAATATAATAATAATGGAAAAGTTTGAAATATTACAATAATTACAAAAATATGACACAGGGACCCAAAATGAGCATACATTGTTAGAAAACTGGAGATAATAAATTTGTACAATGCAGGGCTGTCACAACCTTCAATTTGTAAACAAACAAAGAAACAAAAACCACAATATCCACAAAGTACAGTAAAGTGAAGCAAACTAAAATGAGGCACACCAATATTATACTTTTATTGGATGTGCTGCTTTAGGGAATTCAAGTGATAGGCCTACAAGGAAATGCAATTCAATAGAGCTCTTTTCTTCTTATTTCATTTCCCCCTTTATCTCTGTGTTTTAGGGAGACTTTATTTTGCACAATATTATTTCTCACAATATTTACCTCTAGTAAACAAAAGAAGGCAGAGCTAGCAACAGTGAAAAATGTAGAAAGAATCAAAATGATGACAATAGAATTTGATATGTCAATAGATGTTCAATGTTACTTTAAAAAAATAAAAGATTAAATTCTTAACTAGGCCAAAAATTTATATATACGGACTTATTTTAAATTCAACATAGCAATAAACCTTCAATGTAAAGCATAAATTGCAAAGTGTACAAAGTGGGAAGATAACACCTGGACATTAGCTGAAATATTGGAAGAGTTTTATTATTGACTCAGCTAATCATTTTTCATAGAAAAATAATCTAATATAGCATATGTGTGACTGTGTGATTTTCAATTAAAATATTTAAGGTCTACATCTGTGAGCCAAGATTTAATATTTTTTCCAAGTTTCATAGATAAGGAGAAAAAAACCCTGAATATATTTGATACATATTAGATAATGTAACTAAGTATAAGAATTTCCTTCTATTCACTAAGGGTATGGACTTCTGGGAATTTTTTTCCTTTGTTAAATAGAAATACTACCATTATTTTTCTGCTTTATTTCTTTGCTCTATGCAATGCAGATGAACTTGCCCTTTTAAAGATTAATCAAAGTCTGCATTTGTAATTGCTTTAAGCCTGTAAGTATAATTTTGAACTTATGTAATGTGATAAGAATCAACTTGATTAAAAAAATTAAAATATGTATAGTCCACAACAGCAGAACAGATTTTCAGGGTTCTTAGTGCCATGGCTGGTGTTGAAGATTTGAAAGGGAAGTAGTTTAGAATTAGAGAGAAGATCTTGCCTATTAGTAAATGTCAATGTTAAGTGGCCGCAACATTTCAACTCTCATAATAATCATGTTATATTAAGAATCATGAAAAAAAAGAAAGAACTAAAATAGAAAAACCTTACTGGTTCACTCCCCAACCTGCCAGCTCCATGGTGTGATGCCAGTTTTGCTATACCTCTCTTCCTTTTTCACTTCCTTGGGTGAACCTAGCTCTCCTGAATTTGGGACTAGAAAATAGGTGTTAAAGATAGTTTTACATAATTGGTTGTCTGCTGGTATTGAGAACTTGGCCTCAGTCTCACTCTCACTTGGTCTTATCTCATCAGATGTTGGTGATTTCTTCTTTCGAGCTTTTCAGCTGAGGGCTCCTCCAGAGAAAGGTAGTTCCTTAAGTCCCTCTAGTGGTCCATGACCCTAACTTCCTTTCTAGGAAGGGTGTTCTTTCCTTTTATCTCTGAACTTCTTTCATGGAGCCATGTACATTGTTAAAATTTACTTTTTCTGCCTCTGGGTATCTAGGGAACTAGGGAAGGACATACATCATGTCTACTATGCTGCCAAAGGCCATTCCTATAGTCCTTTCTTTTTCAGAGATTACCAGTCCAATTGTAGGCACCAGTTCTGATAGGCTCTACACTGATTGATCACAATCAGAATAGACATGTCAAGTTTCCTTGAATACACCCTTATTTGCTGTTTTCTAGTGGTGGATCCAATATGTGCTTACCTTTTCAATGACTCAGCAAGCTTTCAGCTGGGAGTAAAGTATTGGTGTCCCTTTCTTTTTATTTTTTTTTTGTAGTTTTTTTTTTTTTTTTTGTATTTTTCTGAAGCTCGAAACGGGGAGAGACAGTCAGACAGACTCCCACATGCGCCCGACCGGGATCCACCCTGCACGCCCACCAGGGGGCGATGCTCTGCCCACCAGGGGGCGATGCTCTGCCCCTCCGGGGCGTTGCTCTGCCACGACCAGAGCCACTCTAGCGCCTGGGACAGAGGCCAAGGAGCCATCCCCAGCACCCGGGCCATCTCTGCTCCAATGGAGCCTCACTGCAAGAAGGGAAGAGAGAGACAGAGAGGAAGGAGAGGGGGAGGGGTGGAGAAGCAGATGGGCGCTTCTCCTGTGTGCCCTGGCCAGGAATCGAACCTGGGACTTCTGCACGCCAGGCCGACGCTGAGCCAACCAGCCAGGGCCCGGTGTCCCTTTCTTGTAAGCACTTCTAACTCAACCACTGATTCTCTTACAGACCTCCTTGTTTGACTTTGGAGAGGAGAGCGAGAAATATCTTCATATAGAAGACTGTACCTCTAAGATTGCCTATCCCATTGGCCAGTCCATCCTGCTGCACTTCTCAATTTTCTTACATAAATTTCAGAGAAGGGGATGAATAAGCAAGACTGGTTCTGCCACTTCTTAATAAACAGAGAATGGTGTTCAGCTGTATCAGTTGTATTACTTTTAATTTGTAAGTTTAGGATCTTAGAATGCATTCCAGCTCAGAATGAAGAGTATACTCATCATCTTACTGACATAGTTTTGAAAATCATTACTAACATTCAACAAATATTTCTAGTTCTCCTTTTGAACACATACTAGAATTGCATTTCCCTACCTCCTTAAGTCAGGTATACATAGGGTTCCCAGAGAAGCAGAACCAAATAAATGTATGTGTGTAGGTATACAATACACACACACACACAGATTTATTATAATATTGGCTGCCCCAATGATAAAGGCTGCCAAGTACCCTAGACCTTCAAGATGAGTCAGTGAGTCCTAGACCTAGTAGAGCAGATAACGTAATTCTAACCTTAAAAACGCAGCCTTGATACCTAGAAAGAACTGATGTTTCAGTTTGACTTTGAAGACAAGAAAAAGCTGATGTTTCAGTTAAAATGTCATTAGGCAGAGACATTCTCTCTTATTCAGGAAAGGGTCAGCCTTTTGCTATCTTCAGGACCTCACCTGATTGTATGAAGCCCACTCACATTTGGGAAAGCAATCTGCTTTACTTGGTCTACTGATTTAAATGTTAATCTCATCCTAAAACATGCTCACAGAAACATCTACAACAATGTTTGAGCAAATATCTGGGCATCCATTGGTCCAGACATATAAAATTAACCATCGAATATATGGCCGTGTTTTAGCTAATAATTATCTCATTTTAGGAGGGAAGTTTTAAGAGCTATTGTGCAATTTACTACATTAGTACTTTCATGTCAAGGTGATTATAAGGGAATACATGTGCTTAGAATTTCCATTAGACGGGCCCTCAAGTATCTATAATAAACAAATCCTCTTTTCCACCTTTGTAGTAGATATGTAATGTGTGGGAAATATAATTTTTTCTCTATTAAGTCACAATGATTTGGGATTTTCTATTTTATCTTTGTCACTACAGCAAAATACAGCCCAGGGGTCCCCAACTACAGCCAGCAGGCCGCATGTGGCCCCCTGAGGCCATTTATCTGGCCCTCGCAGCACTTCCGGAAGGGGCACCTCTTTCATTGGTGGTCAGTGAGAGGAGCATAGTTTCCATTGAAATACTGGTCAGTCTGTTGATTTAAATTTACTTGTTCTTTATTTTAAATATTATATTTTTTCCCGTTTTTTTTTTTTTTTTTTTTTTTTTTTTTTTACTTTAAAATAAGATATGTGCAGTGTGCATAAGGATTTGTTCATAGTTTTTTTTATAGTCCGGCCCTCCAATGGTCTGAGGGACAGTGAACTGGCCCCTGTGTAAAAAGTTTGGGGACCCCTGATATAGCCTATCCTGACTTATACAATGTTGTATTAAACATGAGAAGCCAGGTCAAAAGTTGAATCAAACCAAGAGGATTCAGATCTTTTTTAAGTGAGATGTTGAGAGGTATCCAGACTGTACCTAATATTGTTCTTACAATAGCAAGACCATGTATCAAGAAAAGGTAACTCTGACATAAAAGTCATGCATAAGATAGGTTATAGTCTTTGTAAGACACCTACTTTGAATCAACATATTCTGACTCACATTTTCTGCCTCTGTCACATTTCTTTCACTCAAAGTTATTTCTACAATAAATATAAAATTAAATAATATATTAGGTACTAACCATTGGTAATATATTTTTTCCAGTTGATCTGTGTTACCATTAAATAAAGAGCTGTATTTATGATTCCAGCTTCTTTACTGAGTTTTGATAAAAAAAAATAAGGGACATGTCCAGGTGCCTGAACAGAGCATGTTGCATGTTGATAAGATGAATGTGCTGTAATATAATAGCCTAAAAAGAAGTCAGAAATATATCTTGTGCCCTGACTGGTTGACTCAGTGGATAGAGTATTGGCCTGGTGTATAGACATCCCAGGTTCGATTCCTGGTCAGGGCACACAAGATAGATGGCTATCTGCTTCTCCCCCCTCCCTTTTTCCCTTATCTTCTTCTTCCTCTCTCACAGCCAATGGCTTGATTGGTCTGAGCATTGGTGTGAACACTGAGAATAGCTGGGTAGGATCAAGTGGCAGCCTCAAGCACTTAAAATAGCTCAATTGAGTCAAGTATTGGACCCATACAGGGGTTGCCTGGTGGATCTTGGTTGGGGGGGCATGCAGGAGTGTGTGTCTCTATCTCCCCTCCTCTCACTTAAAAAAATAAAATTAAATAAAAAATATATATCTTGGAAAGCAAGTAGGTGGAAGTCATGACTCCTGGCATAGAATCAGAGCTCGTATTGCTTTTTGTACAATTTTAAAGTGAATGTATCTATATTAAGTTGGTATCTGCTTAACTATACATGGAAATGCTCTAAATCATAAACTCTTTCCATTAAAAATAATGAGAACAAATATATATACATGAAGGTAGAGAGATGAGAAGCATCAATTCTTTGTTGTGGCACCTTAGTTGTTCATTTTTTGCTTTCTTATATGTGCCTTGACCAGAGGCCTACAATAGAATGAATGACCCTTTGCTAAAGTCAGTGACCTTGGGCTCAAGCCAGCAACCTTGGGCTTCAAGCAGCAACCTTTGGGCTCAGAGATCATGGAGTCATGTCTATGATCCCATGCTCAAGCCAGTAACCCCATACTCAAGCTGTTGAGCCTGTGCTCAAGCCAGATGAACCCATGCTCAAGCCGGCAACCTTGGGATTTTAAACCTGGGTCCTCTGCATCCCAGTCCGACTCTCTATCCACTACACTACTCCCTCATCAGGCACATAAATATATTTTTAAAGTACCTGAGAGGAAAAGGATGGAAACTGTTTACCTATGTTCTGCATTCTCAGGTTGAGTACAAGGATCTTCTGGGCTCCATTTTTATTCATATTCAAGGTCTGAAATTATTGCTTTATTTGCCTGTTAGTTGAGCCAAATGCATGGCAGGAATCGTGCATCTCTTTCTTTTGTCAGGTTCCTCAGGTTGAATATGTGGTAAAAAAAATCTTGAATTTTTATAACTCCTTAAATATAAAATCATGGATCACATGCTTATTAATTATTCTGAATATTGGTCCTTTAAGTGGTAGGTTTTTTGGGGAAAACCTACCTACTACAAAATAACTAGTGGTCCAACCAGTATTGGCCATGTAGAGTTAATCTGAAATAATCTCGGGTCTCAAACTGCTACTTAAATGCATATGGAGTGAAATTTGGAAAATTGAATAAACAAGTAAGTATGGTCATTAAAAGTTAAGTAGATGAAAATTGAATAATCACATTCTGTTTTTTATCCTGACACATCTTGTATGAAAAGTGACTGTACAGAACCATCTTCTTGGGAAATAAATAGATGAGATGATTATACAAGTGACTCTTTAAGTCATTTCAGGGTGAGAGTACAATTGAAGCACATTCTTTTATTGCTCATATAATGACCAGCACACAACAGGCACTCAGTAAATATTTGTTGGGTTTATTAGTGTGAGAATGAAAACAAAAATCTCATCTTTACATTAACTCTGAAGTGAGCACAATGATGGAAATTATTTTAAAGTGTAACCCAGAATCAAACAAAAACCATCTCCATTTGGTTCTAATTAGCATAAAGAGTATTGTTGTTATTAGTTTTCAAAATTTGTTTAATGATTATAAAATAGTTGGAATACTTGTGGTATGTTTTTTAGGTTGAGCTAGTGGGAAAAAAATCTTCACTGCAGTAATATATTTGGCACCCTTTTTCTGAAGCGCTTGAAATGTGATTTTGGGGTTCATTTTAGAGATGCTGAAGAAAGTTTCTGCGTTTTAAAATCCAAAATCCAAATCAAGATTTTCTTTTCAGCTTCAAGCTAAAGACAGTAATCCAAATTGAGTATATGTACCTATCAAATTGTGAAGGGCCTAAGAACACTGGGGATTGTTTATATAGTTGATATAGTTTTATGCTAAATAAATGCTTTCTGACTAACATATGATTAATAAAATGATTGACATTAGTGTATGTATTCAGTTGTGATTGTCTATATGATCTGAAGAAGGTGAAAAGACACATAAATCTCCCATTGCTAATTGGGTGAAAATTGAGTCATAATAGCTTTAAAAATCCTGAAATCCCAATTTAAAAGATGTTCCTCGGAAAGGGAGGAAGATTTGTTAAGAGTTGTTTTACAGAGAACCTCCAGAGTGACCAAAGAATTCAACCTAAAAGAAAGCCTAGTGGTCACTTACTGTGGCTCTTGCTCCTCCTAGAGAAACTTACTTTTTCTGAACATGCTACAAAAGTCAAAGCTACAGTGAACTTTGGCCAGGCTTCAGTTTTGCTTTTCTGTTGAATAACCAATAGCCCTCCTTTTCTCTTAAAGAACATCTTATTGCCACTCCAGAAATTATGCATTTGGGGCAACCTGACATTTTTGTGGAGCATACAATTTAGTCCCCAGGCAAATCTCACTCTTTCCTCCACTTCTCATATGTGTCCCATCAAGAAGCTTGTCATTCCATAGTCCTAATTACAAAAAGAAAGAAAGCTAAAAGATAAGATATGTTCAAAGTCACAGACACCCTACTGGTGTTAAGATTAAAAACGTCTTTTCAAGCTTCCGAATTTTCTGTTCGGCTCCTCACCCAGAGCCTCCACATTAGGTGGGGCGCTGCTCATCCTCCTCTGCTGGTGGCGTGGCTCTCATCGCATGGCTTTGATCAATGAGGCACAGCCCAGAGTGTGCAGAGAGCAGCGCCGGGCACAAAGCAAGCACTGACAGGTGTTGGCTGGCCCTCCTTATTATAAATGACATCATATGCCAGAGAGTATTTTTCATACTTTCTCTGAGAATACTAAAGCTATCTATGGGCCATTCACTATCATTTAGAAAATAGCACATCTAATCTACTGTATATCAAAGCATTTGTTTAGTCCTGTCCCTGTTACTGACACTACTTCACAAAGGCAACCTTCCTCTATACAAATTCAGCTTCAAATTTCAGTCGTCACTCTTAGGGGCTCTGCACTTCAGAGACATTTGGGTCACCAGGCAAAGCATTAATTCAAATTCACAATTTTAAAACTATTGACCACTCACTACTGTATGTGAGGCCCTGAAGCTAATCTTCACATTTTTTTTCTTTTTAGAAGATGTCAGACTCCATTTCTGGAAGGCAGGACATCCTGGAGAGTGTTGGTGACTTTCAGCACATGACTAGTAAAGCTTATTGTGGTCTCTTTACCTCACCTTTATTTTCCCAGAATTTGGATTTAAAATGTAAATTAAAAGCACCTTTCATTTTGCCTTCCTTGGCAAAAATGACATGAACAATTCAGAGTGCCAATTTTAGATTTGATGATTATTCCATCATCTGTACTCATCTACTTGACAATATTCTTGAACATTCTCAACCAAGTATTTTCCCTTCAGAAAGAAATCTTCGGGCTGCCAACCCTGTATCTCCATCACCAGCCTTGCCATCTTTACCAAGATAACACTTTTCTATGTTCTTGTTTCATTTCAGTAACTCCTCCTTCCTGAGACCTTCCTTAAACTCTAAAATAAAATTAGGACCCCCACCTGACCCCCTTGAACACACTCCAAGTTCTCTTTCTTTTTTCTTTGGAGTGTTGAGAAGTGCTTGACACTGTGTGTTGGTGCTGTGTTTCCAAAGTCATGGCCCCGGTCCATGGGAGCTGCAGCAGTTTGGAGCCTGCAGTGGCTCTCTCCCTGCACCTAGCACAGAGCGGGTGTGGAACACTCAGAGCACAAGAGAGCCCCAGCAGGGTGAGTGGGGCGTGGGAAGATACAGGCTGAGACCTGAAGGAACAGTCACGAAGAGCTAAGTGACTGCAGTAATATCTGAAGGGGCAGTTATTGCTGGAGAAAATAAGAAAAGCGAAGAAGAGCTGGAGCACGGAAAGCGAGGGAGGAAGGAAGAAAGGTAGGGCTGGAAACTCAGCAGATCAGGGGATGTTCAAGCTTTATTCTCAAACAGTGAGCAGCTGTCAGGGTTTTGAACAGGTGAGTTACTTGACTTGTGCTCTGGCTAACATAATTTACCCGCGTTGTGAAGAATTGTTTTTTGGTGAGAAGGGAAGAAAAGGAAGGGGACCAGTTATGAACTGTCACCACAAACCAATAGGAGAGGAGATGAGTCATAACATCTAGAGACATGCTAGGAAGCTTGGTGACGCTACTGGACAATTGTCCTCAGGCTTTGACATTGTGCAAGACACTGCCATAAGTATCAACTCCCACATGTTCTTGTGTAATTATTTATAATCCTTATTTTACAGATGTGAGTACTGAGGCAAAAGAGCAGGACCAGCATTGAAAACAAGGCTTTTTACTTGAGAGCTTGGAGTCTTTGTTGTGTCCTAATGGCCTCAGTTGAACTGAGCACACAGATAAAAGCTCTTGGCCCAAAGATGTGAGTTAAAGCAAGGCAAAGGTCAAGTCTCTTATGGAGAATGTGAAGAAGGAAGACAAGGAGCACCCTGGGCCCTGGCCAGGTAACACAGTTGGCTAGAGTGTTGTTCCAGATACTCTAAGATTGTGGGTTCAATGCTTGGCTGGGACACATATAAGAATCAACCAATAAATGCATAAATGAGTGGAACAATGAATCAATATTTCTCTCTCTCTCTTTCTCTCTCTTCGCCCCCTTTCTTTTCTCTCCCTTAATTTCTCTTTCTAAATATCAATCAATTTATAAAAAAAAATTTATATAAAAAAAAAAAGACAAGGAAGACCAAAACTGATTCTTTAGGAATTTAACATTTAGAAATGGGGCAAAAGAGGAGGGGTCAGAAAATGAAGTAAAAAACAACTAGTCAGAGAAAAAAAGAGGAAGTCGAGGACAGACCAAGAGGAAGGACGGAGAGAAGAGATGTTTCTAATGGATGGACTAGTGTCACAAAAACCTCAACAGAGAAATGAGATACATACCAAGAGGTGTAAGTTACCCTTGGGGACATGAGAGTCACTTGTAACCTCATGTATCTGGTATTTTTAATATTTATCACAGTGCAATAGTTGTACATTTTTACCTTAAAACTTTTATTTTCTAGATTTAGAATTTCAGAGCATATCAAATTCTAAAACTCTAATTACTTAACATACACTGGTATTCTCTGTTTTCATTTAATCATGTGCTATACTTAGAAGCTGAAATATACTTATGCACTTAAATAAGATTTTCCTGACTAAATTGCCAATCTCCTGAGAAAAATCTGATAAACCAAATTTTAATTAATCTCCTTTATACCCTTCTCATCTATCCTCAAATGAATAAATTGTTTTCTACAGCAACTTAATGCCTAGTTCACTTAAACACAACACTTTTTTTCAGAGCCCTCAGTTATTTCTTAAATTTTCTATTCATTGATTCTTTCACTCATAAAAATGTCACAGTTTTCAACATAGGTTATTCTTTCCTAAGATGAAGATGGTATTCTATTTTATTCTCTCTCTCTTTTTTTTTTCTATTTAATCAATTTGTTAATAGTATATTTATTAAGCATCTTCTGTGCTCTAGACTATGTGCTGGGTCCTGGAGGATAAAAGTTAACAAGAGACAATTCTTGTCATAAAACTAATAACCAAGGAAAGGACACTGATGTATAAATGGGTAATTATGATACAATGCTTAAGAGCTTAAGACAGGGACATCAGATCTTGGAGAAGTTTCTAATCCCACTAGAGAAGCTAATGCAGAGTGTAATGTCTTTGTTTTGCTGTTTATACTGTCTTTGATCCAGTTTTGAGGTTCTGTCCAGAGAGCAGTCAGCTCATCTTTTTAAGCAGTTGAATAATTAAGTTTATTCTCTATTTCCCTTGTTGACTTCATTCTTCAGGGCTACTAAACACACACCCTAATTTTCCTGGGACCAGATACATCTAAATACAGCCCCAATGCCCAGGAGCCCCAGAAAATATTCAAGTTAGCACTGTACATACAGGTAACCTTGAAGCCTAAGTACTCCACCATGCTTACCATCCATAGCTGTCTCCCACAGCTCTAGCTTGCTATTACCCTGTCACTGGGTAAAAACCCGTATGTGGCCCTGCCTGGTAGCCATCTCTGGTTTCGAGCTATAAATAACAAAGTTCTGCTTTTAATCTATTCATGTGTCATTTTGTTGCATGTGTCCTACCATAAAAAAAATAAACAAAAACTTTAAATTTTTTAAGATACTGGGATGAAAATTAAATGTTGTTTATTAGACAGGTTGGGAGTCATGGGCCAGTGGAAAAGACAGTTCAGACAAGGAGAAAAGTAGGAACAAAATTGTGATGAGAAATCAGGGTGGAGCTGACCTGGTAATGTGTCCATGAGTACAATCAGGTCATTGGAAGTCATGAATGCTATTTATGCAAGAGGCAAGTAGGCAAAGGTAAGAGGCTTGGGAACAATGATACCTGAAAGGCAGGAAGGAAAGTGAAATACAGAGAGGTTACAGCAAAAGGACAGCTTGAGAGGTGTGAGAAAGGAGTGTGGTAAAATCAATGAAATATATATTTCCTGAAGTGAGGAGTACCTGTATTGTCAAACACAGGAAACTAGACCAGAAAAGTCAGTGTTAGAAAGGGGCTATAGAATTTGGCTGTTAGTTGTCATAGAAAGAGCAGGTTCAGGAGTGTGGTTGCTACATAAGCATGGTTGCAGTGGTTTGAAGAGGAGGGGAAGTAAAGTTCTGGAGTCACTAACAGGAAGATTAATCTCTGGGAAATTTTCATTTGGGAGGAAAGAGGAAAGATGGGAACGTTTTCTACAAGTGGATGTCAGCTCAAGAGCATGCTGTGTCTTTCTTTCCTCTTCTTACCCCAACACTCCCTCCCTCCTTCCCTCCTCCTTCCCTCCCTCCCCCTTCCTTCCTTTCTTCCCTCCCTTCCTCCCTCCCTCCCTCCTTCCTCCTTCCCTCTCTCCCCCTTTCCTTCCTTTCTTTCCTCCCTTCCTCCCTTCCTCCCTCCTTCCTCCTTCCCCCTTTCCTTCCTTTCTTCCCTCCCTCCCTCCTTCCTCCTTCCTTCCCTTCCCCTTTCCTTCCTTTCTTCCCTCCCTTCCTCCCTCCCTCCCTCCCTCCTTCCTTCTTTCCTTCCTTCCTTCCTTCCTTCCTTCCTTCCTTCCTTCCTTCCTTCCTTCCTTCCTTCCTTCCTTCCTTCTTTCTTCCTTCCTTCATTTTTGCATGGGAAAGGTTTAAGCATATTTACCAAAAGAAGAGTTAGAGGTAAAGGAAAGGAAGTGGCTGATAACCAAGTGTTGCCAGAAGTGAGGAGGGCAACAGGAGAGGAACTGTGTTGAAACCAGACTTGCAGAGGCATCTCTACTTCACAAAATGGCTGGTAATATGTGTGTCTCTGTGTAGATACAGCCAAATCTCACTATTTATGAATTTGCCTACTCACTAACGTGTGCTTTGGTAAAAGCAGAAGTGCCTTCCTGGGCTGCCAAGTCAGAAGAGGCATTCTATAGGAAAAGCCACCTAAGTTCAGGTGAGGAGAATGATTTACATCTTTACTATGTTAGAGTTTAAATTTCCTGAAACTTTGAATGGAAATAGAAATAGTATGACATATTATTTATGAGAATCAAATAGTGTAATGTAGAGAAAGCTTTTAGTATGGTACTTAACACATAGTACACTCTCATTAGATGATGTTATAACAATAATATCATTTAGTAGGTGAAGAGCAGAAAGAAATTTGGGGAACCAAAAGAAAGAAACAATATAGTTGATGCAGAGGGTATGCAGAGAATAATGCGTTTGTTTAGTAAAATGAGTGGGACAGAATACGATAGGTGGAAGTCATGGGGAGACAAAAAGTTGTTTATAAAAATTGAGAAATGATGGAATTTTAAATGAGAAATGATTCAGGGGTCAAAATTTTTGAGTAAATTAAGAATTCGGGTAATTGATAATGAATTGTCTACTATAACTGGGCTGAGTTTTAGCAGATTTTTATGACCCACTCTTCCATGAAACATCTTATTTCTCAACTTACTCTGCTGTTGCTCAATTTCCTAAAACATCAAATTCAGTTTTAATCTGAATCCTCAGGGAGAATGAGCTGGACATATCATCTCTGGATAGTTTATTAATTTATGCCTTTATTTGTTTATCTACCAAACAGTTATTAATTCATGTGTGCAGTGTTTTCATCTACATGCCAAGGAAGACAGAATGAGTAGACATAGGGATACTTAGAATTTTGGCAGAGAGATGGGAAAATAAAGAATAAGATAGCTGTGGGAAGCATGGAGAAAGTGATAACAAAATATTAGGGGAATGTATATGATGGACTTGATGGAGGATTCAATAAAAGGACCCATTCATGGATGCATGTTTAGGAGTTTAAGGTTTTTATGCTTAACCAATGGCACTGATATGCTGGCATTGTTTTCTGATGTGGCAACATTTAATATTTGAAGGGACTAGGTTAGAACATATGTAGTGAGTTTCCTGTAAAGAAGTTTCTCAACATTTTTCAGGTCACCAACTAGAAGCTGAAGATTTCAACCATTTCTACAGAGGAAAAATGAGCATATTATAATCACAGAATCATGGAAAAAAATAAAATTATCACCATATTTCTCCATGTATAAGATGCATCTTAATTTTGGGGCTCTAAATTTGAAAAAAAAAAGTATTACATAAAGCTATTGAACTCAAGTTTTATTGATCATAAAATTCATACAACTCCTCATCACTGTCAAAACTTCGATTCATTAGCTTGTCTTCATCTGTTTCTGATGATGAATCACTGTCTTCATATATTGCCTCATCCTCAGTTCCATCTATGGCATTTGAAATGCCATACTTCCTACATGACTTGACAATGATCTCAATCTTGATATTATCCCAGTGTCTTTTCACCCACATGCAAACTTCTCCTATAGTTGATTTTTTCACTCTTCCTGACAGTGTCAATTTGTCCCCAGAAGACTTCATCCATTGGTTCCATTCATCTCTCATGGCAGCTTTGAAGGGTTTGTTGATGCTGACATCAAGTAGTTGGAGCTGGGATGTCAAGCCTCCAGGTAAGATGGCAAATTTTGTTTTTTTTCTCTGAAGTAATCTTCTTTGTGTTTTTTGTTATGTGTCCTCTGAACTGATCAAACACCAAAAGGGCAGGTTTGCATAAGAGCCCACCTGGTCTCTTTCTTCAAACTTTCTCAAACCAGATCTTCTTCCCATCCTGATCCATCCAACCCTTGTCATGAACATAGACAATCACTCCTCAAGGAATGTCTTCTTTTGGCACTTTTTTACATTTGAAAATCAGCATAGGAGGCTTCTTGGTTCTGTCAGCACAATAAGCTAGAACAACTGTATAATGGCTCTTTGCTTGTCCACTTGTCCTTGCAGTTACAGTTTTCATCTCCTTCTTATCAACAGTTCTGTTACTTAGGACGTCAGATTGAAGGGGGACTTAATCCATTTCCAATCTGTCCCAATTCAAACTGATGTGTCTTACAACAACGAATGACAAAATGATGAAATTTAAGGACCTTCTGCTCATAGATTTCAAGCATCTCTTGAGCAAGTCTGGTACATGTACGTATGCATGCTTAGTCTATTTTGTTTGATGAACTTAAAACACTAATTGTGTCCTCCTTTAAAATCAGTAACTTCTTTTTCATCAGCAATTCTTCTTGCCTCATGATGAATCATCTTTCTGGGCACAGGAATTCCAACTGTCCTTTGCTCTTCAATCCATATCTTCAATTCCCACTCTAAATCAGGCCATTTTGCTGACTTGACTCTCTAAATCAGGCCACTTTGCTGACTTGCCTCTCATGACCTTCTTCTGCCATGGCAATTTCAGTAGGGTTTCTTCTTCCCATAGCCAGTCTCTGATTTATTTCTCAGTTGAAGGAGGACCACACTTACGTTCAGCAGCACAGTTTCCATTCATTTTTGCAAACTGGATCACATTTAACATGAATTCAGCACTGTACAAAAATCTTTTCTGAGCCATTTCTGGGCAGAATATTGCAAAATGTAACCTACCGCATTATAATGGTAACAAATGTTAAACAATGAGCGCAAAGACAACAAGCACAAAAAAGTGGGAAATGCAAGTTAAAAAAATCTCTACAACCATTGTATTAAATGCACCCAGTTTTTAGACCCCAAAATTTTTAAAAAGGGCGTGTCTTATATATGGTGAAATACCATACTGACCTAAGATATATTCATGGCTGACAATTACGACTTTTGTTTTGAATGATAAAGTTATATGACCTGTTTCATCTCTTGGGGGTCCAGCACAGACTTCATCAAGCCCAAGACCTGATGCTCCAGTAAGGAATGATATAGAGAGGGATTTGAGCTAAGAGGGACATCAACTATCTCTCATCCACTTCAGGTCATCATCATAACTAGTCCTAAAATCATTAGTATTAAAATTGAAAATATCTTTTGAGTAATGGGAAAATACCCAAATAACTTCCCAAGAAGACACAAGTAACCTCTGGTGACTAAATGCCATCAACTACTTTGTTTTGTTTGGAATATTCAAAACATGATTTCTGTGGCAGTGACTGATACCGTAAGCTGGGTTAGAAGTAAGACACTTTTTCTTTGGAACATTTAAATAAAGTTGTTTTTTGGAACATCAACCCAATTTTATATTTATCTTTTGACAAAAAGCAGTCAAGCTTTTTTAAGAAAAAGAAATGTATAATCAAAGTATTCTATACTTCTTTTAAAAATGACTTTATGGTATAGATGGTAAAAAAAGAAATTGAACTATCTTTAAGATTCTTTTATATATCTGTGACTAATGAAATATATGTCAAATCCTAAAAAGAAGTGTTGATGTGAATCTGGCCTCTAATGTAACCAATTAAGCATTTCAAACTCTACCTCATGAATTTTTTTTATGTTTCTAAGAGGTATTTCATAAAGTCTTGAACATTTCCTAACCTCACCAGCTTCAATAAAGATTATTTTATTCTATAGGCTTTTGCTGCTATCCATAGCACACAACTAAGTGATTATATTCACTATGCAGTTATAAAAAATAAATTCAATATTAGATAATTGTGAAAATTATAGAAACTTAATATACCACCTTATTAATTTTAGTGACTTCAAGAAAACAGGACATCGTGGATACATATATTTATATATATTTTAAATTTATTTTTATTAAAGTTTAGATGACATAGAATATTATATAAGTTTCATGTTTAGAACATAGTTATGCAACATTTAGACAACTTATGAAGAGATCACTGTGATAAATCTAGTAACCATTTGTCATTGTACAAAGTTATTATGATACTATTGACTATATTTTCTAAGCTTTGTTTTACACCCCCATGACTTATTTATTCTTTAACTGGAAGGTTGTGTATACAAATATATTTATCACAATAAAATTTTATGTGATTTGTATTTAAATTTAATATTTTCCTTTAGTCTGGTTATTCTGGAAAATTGCATCTTAAGAATCAAGTACATATTTAAATCTAAGACTGTGTCTTTATTTAAGAAAGAAAAGTCATCTTCACGAAGAAGCTGTCTTTGCAAGCAGAAAAATTGACTGAACAGGCATAATATGATTCACTTTTAAAGTATGTTCTTCAACATGACACTTCAGTAGTAATAGTAACTATCTTTCTTATTTTATGCTCCACTAGGGCATATGTGGCCAATTGTATCATCAGTGTAAGTCTGGATTACTTTCTATTGGTAATTTTTAATAACTGAAGACATTTGAAACCAGAAGGCAGTCAGTGGTGCTTGCAACAAAGCTGGGACAATTAGATAGGTGAGGGTTTTAAACTCTGCATTGGACTGTGCATATCTGGAGAAGCAAATTCATCCATTAAAAAAAATTAAACCATTTAGGTTTGGGTTAAGGTCTGTGAACTGTTTAATGTCATAATTTCTTGCTGCCTCAATCATCAAACTGAATGAACTTCTAAGTTGAAATGTCATAAACATTCAACATAAAGATTTATATAACCCAGGTATCCGACCTACCGCCATGCTATGCCTATTGTCAGGAAGTGTTTGTTATGTCTTACTCAACCTTTGGGAAAAAAATAAATAAATCCGGAAATGTGCTTGTTCTGGCAATGGTCAAAACACTGAGAACCAATTCTGTTATCTGAATGGTGTGTTCAGAATCTGTGATAAACATAGCCATTTCCTATAAAAATAATTTAGATCCAAATGCCTTTCATGGATATATGCATGTTTATTATAACAAATGAACATCATTAGTGTCATGCTTTTCCACTGTGCACTTTACAAAAAATGTAAGAGGAACATTTCTAGTTAAATTCTATTTATGAAGCAGTACATAATTTTATTATTCTCAGAATTACATCCTCTTTAAAACAAAAAGCCCTCAAATTTTATCATGTATATATTATACATTTAGCTAAATGTAAAACAATATTCTGTAGTCAAGTATTGCTTGGAATTTCTCCTTTCTATACAATGTGGCATATCTTAAAGTCAATGATTTTTATAACCAAAATAATGGCATACTTGTTTTTTAAAACCATTATTAAATCTAACAGTTGGAGTGATATTATGACGAGTTCTTTTATGGTCTGATCAGGTGGTGGTGCAGTGGATAGAGCATCAGACTAGAATGCAAAGGGCCTAGGTTCAAAACCCTGATATTGCTAGCTTGAGCATGGGATCATAGACATGATCTTAGGGTCAGTGGCTTGAGCTCAAAAGTCGCTGGCTTAAAGACCAAGGTTGCTGGCTTGAAACCAAGGTTCCTGGCTTGAGCAAGGGGTCACTCGCTCTGCGATAGCCCCCCAGTCAAGGCACATATGAGAAAGCAATCAATAAATAACTAAGGAGACTAAGGAGCTGCAAAAAAACCTGAAGCTTCTCATCTCTCTCCCTTCCTGTTGTCTGGTCTTATCTGTCTCTCTCTCTCTCTCTCTCTCTCTCTGTCTCTGTAAAAAAAGAAAGAGTTCTTTTATGAAGTTCTTTCATATTACCAACCTATTAATTATACTTATCAAATTATCAAAATTGTGTGCATAAAACTTTTACAAATAAAAAAATTATTTTAATTAAAATCGACAAAGATCTGAATGAATTCTTGAATATATGTAACATATATGTGGATAATAAATATATAAAAAGATAATCAGCATCATTGGTTTCCAAGGAAATGCAGATTAAAATGACAGTGAAATATCTACTAGTGTGGCTAAAATGTAAAATTACTAAAAATACTAAAAGCTGGAAAGGGGATGAAATACTTGGAACTCTTAGGTACTAATGGTGAGATTATGTTTTCAGTGTCTAATATATAATTGCCCTTAAATTAGGCACTAAGAAAAATAAGGAAGTGTAAAAGGATGTCCCTGCCCATGAGATGGCTAATCTGGTGGGCAAACTAATCAGATGGACAAATAATTACTGCACTGTGCAAAGGGCAGGAGTGTACGACAGATGCCATGGAAGCTCATGGGGTGGCCTAATAAGACAAAGGATAGAAAGCTAGGAAGGATTTTAGGTGGTATATCAGTTGAGCTTACATAAACTAGAAGGGGTACATCAGGGAAAGAAGAAGAGAAGGGAGAAAAATATTGTAGCCAGATCAACAACCAACTCACAAGTATAGATGGAAATATATGGCAGATTTAGGGCATTTCTGGAAGCCAGAGGGAACTGTAGAAAGGCTGAAGTAGCAGGAAGGTGACCAAAGAGAAAGACAGGAACTACATTTTTGAAGTAGCATGCATAATACCGTGCTAAAATATTTGGTCTTCATCTCAAAGCTATAAAAATCCAATACAGGTTGTTTTTTTGTTTTTGTTTTTGTTTTTTTGTATTTCTCCGAAGCCAGAAACGGGGAGGCAGTCAGACAGACTCCTGCATGTGCCCAACCAGGATCCACCCAGCATGCCCACTAGGGGGCGATGCTTTGCCCATCTGGGCTGTTGCTCTGTTGCAACCAGAGTCACTCTAGCACAGAGGTCTCAAACTCGCGGCCCACATGCGGCCCGCCGAACAATTTTTTGTGGCCTGCAGACTAATCCAGGAACTACAGTTTCTGGTCGTTTTGTGACACTGAAAAGTGTTGCGTAACAGTTGCCTTTTGTAGACCTAGTGCGGCCCGCCAAACGGCTGTGATCTTGCTCTGTGGCCCACATGCTGAGTTGAGTTTGAGACCCCTGCCTAGCACCTGAGGCAGAGGCCACAGAGCCATCCTCAGCGCCCGGGCCAACTTTGCTCCAATGGAGCCTCGGCTGTGGGAGGGGAAGAGAGAGACAGAGAGGAAAGAGAGGGGGAGGGGTGGAGAAGCAGATGGGCGCTTCTCCTGTGTGCCCTGGCTGGAATTGAACCCGGGACTCCTGCACGCCAGGCCGACGCTCTACCACTGAGCCAACCAGCCAGGGCCAATCCAATACAGGTTTTGAGTGTCATGATCAAATGACACTTTGGTTTTTGGAATGGCCACTCTTTCAGCAGCATTGAAAATTGATGGTGTATAGTTAAGATTGAAGATAAGGTGATAAGTTGAGTATTAAATAAACATTTATAATTTATAAATGATAACTGTAAGGTATTTTTCCCTGCCAAGAAAGAAGGAAGGGGGCCGGAGCCACAAAGTGTGGAATAACAAAAGGCTTTATTGAGTACAGCGCATCCCACCCAGCGAGGTTCCCTGGCCCCGAGGAAAGATGGAGGCCATGGAAGTCGCAAGTGGTGACCCGTGTGGGAGATATTTAAAGGGTACCTAGGAGGATCGAGCTAATATAATGTGGTGAAATCTCACTGGCTGGCAGATGGTCGCTGTTTTCCAAAGGGCTCCAGGGAAGTTTCTTTTGGTGCGCTTGGTTGTGGGCGGTCCTAGCCAAAGTTCGCAGGTCTGACCTTTCCCATTATCCACTGACCTTACATTCTGACCTTTTGTGTTAAATAGAAAAGGGGCTCCGTTTATTCATCTGGCTACTTCCTGCTGATTAGAGGTGTCGTGGGGAAGGGGAGATAGGAAGGTTGTGGTTTTGAGGGGTGTCAGGAGGAACATCTGTGTGGCCGTGAGTTGAGAAACTTTGCAGATGCGGTCCTGTAAGGATTTAAAAAAAAGAAAAGAGGAGTAATAGGGGGATTTGCAGGGTTCAGCCTTTTGGTGAACTGGAGATGGATGGAGTCCAGTGGTTCCGATTGCCAGTGGGGTCCTGTATGGAGGCAAGCTTGAGGCAAAACTGTATGTCAGGAGTGATGAAAAGGGGAAAGGAAGGGGACCCATCCATTCCCATAACAGAGACCTGTGAGGGAATTAGAGGGCCAGAGTGTGATGGCAGAACAGAGAAGGTAGCCCCCGTGTCCACAAGAAATGAGATGGACTTACCCACTCGTTGCAGCATACCTTTGGTTCTCGGAGTCCAGGCCGTGTCTTAGGAGTTTGAGCAATGCGCCCACCTAGCTGGCTTGGCCTCCCATTTGGGTGGCTTGTCCTCCATATAGAGGTGCCAAGGAAAAGCCTGTTGCCCAAAGGGGCAATTGCTCCGCCAGTGACTGGGCTGCTTGCAGTCAGGGCAGGGCTCAGTGGGCAGCTGCAGGCAGGGGCACTGCCTTGACCAGTGGTCCTGCTTGCCACACCTAAAGCAAGCTGCTGGTGGGGTTTCTCTTTGTGTCTTGGATTTGGGTCAGGCACTTCCTGTGCCTTGCCTCCTTTGCTCTGTGGGCCTCAGGGTTGCCACAAGAGTTTGGGTTTGGAGTGTTACCTTCTGCTGCATGTGGGCCTGGTGAACAGCCTTGTCCTGTTTCTACTAGTTGGGACCATTAAAAACTTTAAATGCCATGTTCACAGGTCCTGGATAGAGGTTTGGGGGGGTTGAGAATAAGAGGGCTCGTGTGGAGGAGGGCTCATGCAGAGCCTGGCACCCAGATCCCACAGGAAACGCTAGAGCCAAAGGCAGGACAGGGCCAGAACTTCCTGCAAGAAAATTGGGGTTGGACATCCTGAAAACCGGTGTAGGAGCCAATGCCAGGTCGAGAATGGCCTGACAGAGGAGGAGTTTAAGAACACAGTGGAGAAGGGAAGGGCCCCTGACCAGCAGGGGAGGAGAAAGAGAGATGGTAGTGGTGAATAAGAAACAGGATTTTGCAAAGGGAGGGGAGGGGGCTCTCAGTGGGAAGAGACTTGAGCACAAAAGAGGTCCGCAGAAGGACAGAGAAGTCCCAAGAGAGTGGCGCCCCCAGGGGTCAGACAGGAGGGAGAGAGAGTTGGGAGTCCACGGAGAAGGAAAGATCAGGAGTGGAGGTTTTAGATGAGGTTCCTCTGGCCAGAAAAAGGCTGTGCGATGGAACAGGTGGCACAGAGAGATTAAGGACGGGTGTGTGAATAATTAGAAGCCGTATATGTAAGAGATCTCCATTCAGTTCCCAGCTTATTTGGCCATAGTTAAATTGGTGAGAGTGTTAACACTGAAAGTCCCTTCAGGAGGCTAATTCAGTGGGTTCTGTGGCCTGGCCACAGCAGAGAAGAAGAACAGTTTCTTTTTCTTTAAGGAGGGAGATTCCTGTGCCCCCACGGCCACCCTCAGTCCTTGGAGTGGTCAGATTTGAGTATCAGTGTCCTAAAACTCAAGCTCTGGCCACGGACGGAAAAGGTAAAGTGGATGTGCTTGGGATGTCTCCACAAGCACACGCACTCAGACGGAAAGACTTCCCTGATGTAGCTATGGTTTCGGACAGGGAATCTTGGCAGAAAGAACTGAGGGAAAGGCTGGAGGCAGGGGACTTACTGCACTGTGCGCCGAAGTGGGTGGAAGGTTGGAGGTCCTGGTTCTTTCTCGGAGGGAACAGGAAGAGGAGCGGTCCTTGCAGACTTCAAACTCCTTCCGGATTTTCGGCACCAAAATGTAGGGTATTTTTCCCCGCTGAGAAGGAAGGAAGGGGCCAAAGCCACAAAGTGTGGAATAACAAAAGGCTTTATTGAGTACAGAGCACATACTGCATCCTGCCCGACGAGGTTCCCTGGCCCCGAGGAAAGATGGAGGCCAGAGAAGTCACAAGTGGTGACCCATGTGGGAGTTATTTAAAGGGTTCCTAGGGTGGTCGAGCTAATATGACATGGTGAAATCTCACTGGCTGG
Source organism: Saccopteryx leptura (assembly GCF_036850995.1). Classification (NCBI taxonomy): domain Eukaryota; kingdom Metazoa; phylum Chordata; class Mammalia; order Chiroptera; family Emballonuridae; genus Saccopteryx; species Saccopteryx leptura. Next base: position 216,464,811 of record NC_089505.1, on the reverse strand, counting down.
AAGACGGTCGCTGTTTTCCAAAGGGCTCCAGGGAAGTTTCTTTTGGCGCACTTGGTTGTGGGCAGTCCTAGCCAAAGTTGGCAGATCTGACCTTTCCCATTATTCACTGACCTTACAATAACCAGTATAGAGTTACGTCCTTTTATTATCAAGGTTTTAATACTGGAAGTTTCTATCAAATGTGTGTGTGTATGTGCATGCATGTTATATTTTTACATATTTATTTTCTTGCCTAAAATTTATGCAGTGTGTGATAAGAGCGCTGAATACCCTTCAGTAATGTTGCTAAGGAAAGCTCATGCAGATGATGACAACATTATACTACCCAAAAATTGTCACATTAAAAAAAAAAGCCATTTCAGAGAAACTGTCTTCCAGATAAGACCATTTGAAACCAAGGCTCCAGGTAGCTTGTTCAGCACCACCTCCTTAGCAATTGTTATTCAGCATGCCTCAATGGACCCTTGATGAAGAGACTTTTAATCCCAGTGAGACTGGAAAATAAAATAAATATTAACCCTTCTCTTTCAAGATTAAAAGTGGTCTCTAAGATTTTATAGCAAGATAACTTACTCCCAAAAAACAAAATGAGTGAAGATACCCCACATGGGTCACAAAGACTGTATAGAGTCAATTACCTCCATTATTCTGGGTCTGTTAGGAAAACAGCTCATGTTTAGGTGGTTATTTATGGAAGTCTACCATAAAAACAAGTTACAGAGGTGTTGGAAATCTGAAAGCAGGGAAGTGAAGCAATACAGAGCTTGACAACTGCAGGAAATGATAATAACTCCAGGGATTGGAGGAACAGTAGAAAGAGGTATGTGCCAAGGCCCAAGCCTGGAGTCTTGGAGGGTGAGTCTGTTTTGTGAAAACAGAATTGTAGAAGACACAAAGTGACTGCTGTTGAACCCAGAGGAAACTGACATGGGAAAAAAATAATAAGGCTTCGCTCCTCCCCTGCCCTTCCTCTAATCTCTTGCCAGGGCTTCCACTGTCTGAAACTAATGAGTGGGCAAGAAATTCTGGAAAGTATAGTTTGCAATTGATAGTTCTCTATGCTACAAAAGAATGGGGGAGCTTTTTGAAGGCTGAGAGACAAGTGCCTACTCAATATGGGTTGTCTTTACTATTGACCTAGACGCATCTTTCTGAAGAACAGTCAATAATGAGCAATCAATATGTCTGCTTCCAGTGAGAATACAGTAAATATTGTATAGTAAGAGTAGAAGGTCTCAAGTTTCCCACAGGTGTTCTGTAACATGATTTAAAATTAAGAATAGATTTCAAAAAAGTCATTCTTATTTCATTTAACAAAAGTATGGTTCTGCTTTTCTACTTACAGTAGGTACACAATAAATTAGTTGAAAGAATAATTAATAAATGATTGAAAAGAAGAACAAACGCAAAACAAAGTCAGCAGAAGAAAGAAAATAATAAAAATTAGAGCAGAATTAAGTGAAATAAAGAAAAAAAGACTTTACAAAAATCAATAAAACCAAGTGCTGATTATTTGAAAAGACAAGTAGTAACAAGTGTTAGAGAGTTTATAGAAAAAAGGGAACCTTTATTTACTGCTTGTGAGAATGTAAACTGGTACGGCCAATATGGAAAAGAGTATGGCACTTCTTCAAAAAATTAAAAATAGAATTACCATATGACCCAGTAAGCTCTGTTCTGGATATTTACCCCAAAATCTCTAAAACATTTATCCACAAAGATATATGTACCCCTATGTTCATTGCAGGATTACTTACTGTGGCTAAGACATGGAGACAACCAAAATGTCCTTTGATAGATGGTTTAATAACAAGGATTTGGTACATATACACAATGACATACAACTCAACCATAAGAAAGGATGAAATACTGCCATTATGACAACACAGTAGACCTTGAGAATATTATACTAAGTGAAACAAATCAGCCAGAAAAAGCCAAGAGCTATATAATTTCACTGGTATGTGGGATATAAAACTGAAACTCATAGACATAGACAATAGTTTGGTGGCTACCAGAGGGCGGTGGGTAGGGGTTGGCAGTGGTTAAAGGGAGAGAAATATACAATAATGGAAGATGGTTTGAATTTTGATGATGGGCACACTGTGTAATCCACAGATCATGTACCATAGAGATGTACTCCTTAAACCTATATAATCCTATTAACTAATATTAGCCTGTTAAATTTAATTTAAAGATAAACAAGACACAAAAGTCCTCTTATTTTAGTCACTTTCTGAAATATGAAAGCAAATTTACAGCTCAATTAAAAATTCCTTTAACTGCAAACAGAGATGTCCTAATTACTGAGAAAGTAATTTAATCTTTATGAATGAGGCATTTAGTGAAGATCTTATGGTAGCAGAATCTGGGTACATCTACAAAGAGGTAAAACCAACCCTGAGATACGTTATAATAATGAATACACAATTCTAAAAATTTGAGAAAGTAAATGATTCATTTAATAAGAGTGAAGAAAAGAATCAATAATAATGACTGCTATGATTCATTCTCCTGCCACCATCTTATTTAATGCATTCTTCTACATTTTCTCTGGGTTGTACATCACAAACACAGTGACTGTCTCCCTCAGAGGATCAGAGATCACTGGGTTCAAGATATTTGTTGAGCTCTCTCTCCTGTGTGATTTTATTTCTCTTTGGGTTTATCTGTCTACCCCCATATTATCTTTTTGATCTAGCATTTAACTACATGTATGCAATTTTTATTTTAAATTTGACATTGTGCTAAATATGGACCAAAACAAACCAACCAACTAGCAAACAAACAAAAAACCCAGGAGAAATTGAAGGTATGATTTTTAATCTCAGGGAACTGATAGATCTTGATATTTTCTTATACTTTTTCTAATATTATTTAAAATTTATTAAGCACACACTGATCAGCTGATCATAACCATTCATATTCCTTAAGTAGTTACTATAGACGAGGCCCTGTGTTTTAAGCATTTCACATGCTTTATCCCCCTTTCATTAGTGCTATTAGATATGTCATATTAGTGTCACTGTTTGACAGAGGATACAATAGAAACATAGAGAGTTTATGCTGGTCTGTAGGTAGTAGAGTCAGGATCAAAACTCCAAGGACAGAGGCTGGAAAATAGGCATATGGCTCATATGTTGTGGTTTGATGATAATTAGTCAGAAAGGGCACTCTGATGTATATATATCCCACTGGTCTACAAAGTGTCAGGTACTGTGCTAACAACCAGAACACTAAACATAGCCAGGAATGGCTCTGGAATTTTAAAAATTGTAGTATAATTCATGAGGCTGAGTCAAAAATGTAGCATATGGTGTTACTGATGCTGAGAGATGAATGATAGTAAAAGTTGCCTAAGGAGAAATAAAGAAGAGTGTGATTAGGTTATTTCTACTGTGCAGTGGGAGAGACTAGGGGCAAGTGATGCTTTAACTGAATCATAAAGCTTAGGTCGCTGGGCAGGTGGTTGGTAGAGAATGATGAAGGAAAGAAAGGCATCAACAAAGCACTAGTAAAGAATAGATGGGAACCAGAATGGTACTTAAAAGACACAGATTATTCAGCACACCTGTTGGGTGCGAAATGAAAGATAAGCACCAAAGAGATGATGATGGGACTATAATCATTCACTAAAACGTAGGAATTTTATCCTAACATTAATGAGGCAATATCAAAGGATTTTAAGCAACTTTTATTTTTAGAAAGACAACCAAGAACAGGAAGAAGATGGGAGGAGCATAGAGCAGCAGCAAACTAGGTGTGATAGAGTGAGGCATGAAATGGGTCAGCAGCAATGGGAAGGCTTATGGAAGATTCTACAGGGTTAGAAACCATAACGTTGCTAATATACCTATACCTAGGGGCTGATAAAAATAAAGAGAAAATTCAACAAAACGGCTGTAGTAACAAAATAGATTCAGTATAATTCTTCAAAATTAAAAAGTAAGAGAAAAAGTTAAATTGGGAAAATGCTTTTTTTTTCTCCCTTTGCAACTTTCCTCTCTCTCTTCATTTGTTAAACTTATATTTCATATTCCTTTTCTTGTCCTGCAAAATCAGACTTATAAGAAGGTAAAAGTTTATGTTATATGATTTGAAATTGGCACAGCAAGAATCTTTATGCAAACATAGATTCAAATATGAGACAATTCTTACCTACTTAAAAAAAATTCCCTAGCTACATTAAATATTGTTTTTGTATTAATATAAGAATGAACTGCACACCTTTAAAACATAATTGAAAGGTAGATTTGAAGGCTGTGAACAAGTAAATGTGGGTTAATCTACATATGAAGGAATCATAGACAGCCAACAGGTTTCTGGGTCGGATGTCTGGGTGACCTGAATCAAGCTTGAGTATTTAAGATAAACAGTAATTTTAAAGATGAAGGTGTTGTAATGCTGTATTTGTGTGTGAATTTCTATTAGGCAGATAGGTACTGGAATCTTCAGCATTGGAGCAAGATTTCATTGGGAAATAGAATTATGTGTGGCATTGGCACGTAGGTAGTCACAGGAGTCAATGATGCAGACACAAGATTATATAGAGTGAAGATGGAAGAATATCAGTGGCAGAACTACCATGCTTAAAGCCAGGATGAGAAAGAGGAAGGAGCAGAAATTATTGGAAAATAAGGTCAGAGAGCCTGACCAGGTGGTGGCACAGTGGATAGAGCATAGAACTGGGATGCGGAGGACCCCGGTTTGAGACCCCAAGGTCGCCAGCTTGAGCATGAGCTCATCTGGTTTGAGCAAAGCTCACCAGCTTGGACCCAAGGTCGCTGGCTCAAGGAAGGAGTTACTTGGTCTGCTGAAGGCCTGCGGTCAAGGCACATATGAGAAAGCAATCAATGAACAACTAAGGTGTCCCCACGCAAAACTGATGATTGTTGCTTCTCATCTCTCTCTGTTCCTGTCTGTACCTATCAATCCCTCTCTCTGACTCTCTCTCTGTCTCTGTAAATAAATAAATAAATAAATAAATAAATAAATAAATAAATAAATAAATAAATAAATAAATAAATAAAATAAAGAAGGTCAGAGAAACAGGAGAGCCAAAAGAGCTTAGTTTATATAAGCTAGGAGAGGATAAAGTTAAGGAGAAGGAAGAGGTCAACATAACAATGATCAACAGCATTGAAGACTGAAGAAAGATATTGCATTTTATTATTAAGGAATAATAAAATGGTGACTTTGACAAAGCAAATTCAGTGGAATGTTGGGAATGGAAAGTTGAGTTCAGAAGATAATAGAAAGGTTATGAAGTCTGTATATGTGGAAAAGTGTTGTATCTGGGAAAACTTGGGTGAAAATTAATCAGAGGAAGGTGCAGGGGAGCTTTATGCTTTATGAATAAAGAGATTTCATGGCTGTTGGTAGTAGTGGTGAAGAGATAGAAGTGTCCTATTCACTGGGCCATGGAATTTATGCACTTGAAGCTGGGGGCGGAGGATGGGGAAAACCACATCAAAGCTTAGATAGCAAAGCTGATTATAAATAATTCCATATACCACCCCACCAAGATCCCAAAGTGTTTCAGTCTGTTATAAGAGTTCCAATACCCAAACCACAAAATAGCCCAGGGACATCATGGCAATCTGAGGCCATATACAAATGAGATTAGCCTATGTGCCCCTTTATTGCTGCTCCTATTTACTGACTCCAAATCTCTTCAGTAACATTAAATCCCTCTAATATCAGTGAAGTAGGTTCCAGCTGGGAATGTTTAGATGTTTTAGCGATAGCCTTAGGCTGAGATAGATGGTAATGTAATATCTACTGAAATGAGATTCACTGTCAGAGGAAATTCCAATGGCCAAGTTTTCATGGGTCCCACATTTTCAAGCTGGAACTATTATGTGATAACTGTGAACAAATTAGGCACATCACCCAGATAACGTATAGATAGTCAAGATCATATTGGTCATTTGCCAACCTCAACCACCACCTTTAGGCACGCTGCTTGGTAAGACTTTCAGGTGAGTCACGTTCATGGTCTACTGATCTTCTATTAACACAATTTCTGTTGCCTTTTGAGCTTTTAGCCTCACATATGTAATTTCTCCAAGAAATTCAGTATGTTATCTGAAAGTTCTCTCAGTGCACTGCATCAATGCAAACCAGACTACACTGAGATGAACAAAGGGAATTTAACTTTCATAAGTTGGTTTTAAAAATGCATTTATTTGACTGCACTGAAAGAATCTAAAAAAAGATGAAAAGCATCTTTAGCATGCCAGAAACATCTGGTTTCATATTTTCAGACCAAAAGGAAATTGCACGAAGACTAGAATCTTATGTTTTGATTTATATTATTATTGGAGGGCTGAGAAGCTGCCAGTCACCAAGTAAAATTTTATGATGATAAATAAGTAAGGAAAACAATCTGACAAAACATGTTGTGGAACAAAGCTGCATTTCAAGTTTAATTAACTGATAACAATGTATATGATAGAAGAACTGTGCCACTAGTTATATAGTTGGCAAATGGGTTCTCCCAATAAGAAGACAAGCCCATAAAACCATATAAAGGACTCTTTCTCAACATAGTAGTTCAGCCTATCCAAGCAAAGCTTTGCTTTATGTAGCAAATCAGGCATCAATTAGACCCTTTCTGAACATGTGCATGAGTTGGTTTCTTAGAGGTACGTTTAAAACTGAGCAATAATTGGAGGAATGCATTCCTAATAAGCTGAGGCATGGCATCTTCTGCAAGTGACAGGCACTGGTACAGTAGAAATATAGCAGTCAGGAAGAAAGAAGGAGAAAAATGGAAAAAAGAAAAAGGAGTGTTTTTTTACTTTTTAGCACTAGCTTTTCCCTTTCCCAAACCTCAAAGTTCTAACAAAGTAACCAAGTGTTCTTGTAAGAAGGCTTCCATAGAGCCTGCCTTTGCTTTCCTTCATCATGGATGGAAGAATGCAGTCTCTTTGCTGTTCTGAATCTTGCATTAAAAGCATAGCATACTCAGTTGTTGCAATTCAAAGAATTAGGATCACAGCCATTGTTTGTTATTAGAATAAACTGTTTGCTTTCAGTTTACCATCAAGACTATCCCATGCCACAGTTTAGCATCTTTTATATTTTTAGAGGGGAACTTTTCTTAGCAGGTCGTATAAGTTGGTTTACTCATACTACTGGAAGAGATAAACTTAGGCTGATTTGTTAAAGATCTTTATGTCTGATCTTCATCAATTTTAGAATGCTGGACTACATTACCAGATTTAGGAAATATCAAAGTTTCTTGACTCCTTGACCCATTACTCATTCTGCTCACACCCCAATAAAATTCTCTCAACAGCATTAACTGTCACTATACTTTTGGTCTTTCTGATAGTGAGCACCATACACAAATAAGATCAGTTAGTACATTAAGCAAATATTTCAAATATTAGGTAGTTTCCTAATGGATGCCAAATGAAATTTGAAATGCATACATATCTGAGGGGTCTAGTACTTAATCAAATGCTTTTGTTGGTAAAACTCAATATTCTGTAGTCAAACAAAAGGCCTGTAGAATGCAGACCAGTTGTGCAAAATTCCTATATCTTTTTAAGCTTAGAAAGAGTTGCCATCAAAAACATTTTGAAGAACATTTTTTGGTTCAAGAGGAAGTATAAGCATTTGGAATTTGTGCATGACAATTTCCTGTGTGACTTTTATTTTCTTTTTTCCAGTTGTATCCTCTCATGAGTTAATTTAATGCCCCTTTTGCTTATTACAATAGAATTGTTAGCAACCAATTCAATTGTTTTTCCAGCTAACTTTTGTTTCTCTTTTTTGGGGAGTATTGGTAATTGTCACCCAATTCATTAATGAAATGCACTTTTCCAAATGAGGGGGGGTCTGTGTGGGATTATTTTCTGTCTGTCTGTGTGCATATATATGTGTGGAAAAGTTAACATTCTATCTTCAATGCTGTTGGGAATTACTACTGGCATGTTTTGACTCATTATCCTGAATCTTAATCAGCTAATGAAAAAAAAAAGCTTTACCAGCTGATGAAGGCTCAGGTTAATGAGTCAAAACATCCTGACAGGGCTTCCCAGCAGCCAGAAATGGACTGGAGTGCTTCACCTGACACAGCTATCTCTCAATGCTTTCCAACAAATGATATATCCAGTCTCTATATTTACCACAGTGTAACAACCACAATGTGGTATGAGAAAGGGATTGGCAAATCATAAGCTCTATATCATCTCCTAGGGGGATGAGTTGAACTTTTATTATTTTTTCTATTATAGTAAATACACGTAAAATAAAATTTTACCTCTTTAGTCATTTTTAGTGTACGATTCAGTGGCGTTACAGACATTATGCAACCGTAACCATTTGTCCATCTTCAGTACGTTTTTCTCTTTCCAAATTAGAATTTTATTCCACAAATAAATAACTCTCCATCTTTCCAAGCCTCCAGCCTTTAACAACCACTTTCTGCTGTCTATGACTTTGGCTATTATTCCAGTCAAGTACTTTATATAAGTGGAATCATACAGTATGTACCTTCTGGTGACTGGCTTATTTCACTTAACACAATGTCTTCAAATTTCACCCATGTTGTGGTATGTGTCCCAATTTTCTTTTAAAGGCTGAATAATATTCTTTTGCAGGTATAGACCACATTTTGTTTATTTATTCATCCACTTATGGACACTTGCGTTTCTTCCAAATTTGGCTGTTGTGTGCATGGGTATACAAATATTTCTTTCAAATCCCTGCTTTTAATTCTTTTGAGTTGAATCATATTCTCTTTTTAATTTTTTGAAGGACTGTTTACTTTTATTTTTAGAGCAGTGGTAGCTACCAAATCTGGAAAGCATCTGAAGGTTTTTGATGGTCCTGTGATTAAGTAGCAAGTGCAGGGGAAAAGTGTAATCCATGTCACAAAACTGGTGTGTGACAGCTCCTTGCTGTCATAATTGGAAAATTTGGTGAAGAGAAATCAACTAGTAACTGTGATTTTTCAAGAAAAATACAAAAGAAAAAATATTTTCACAAAAATATCAGTGAAAGTTTAAGATATTATGATTTTCAAAACACTTTCTAAAAAATCAATAATCAACCATGTATGTGTTTTAAAATGAGATACTGAAAAGTATACTATCAGGAGTGTTTCTTTTGTAGTAAGTACAATTAAAGCAGAGACTGAACTGTTCCTCCCAATAGTGTATTCACTCACCCTCATTTTTGACTGTCACCATGTCTCTCCCTTTTTCTCACATACCTTTTCCAAATTGGTACCTTATTTAGGTCAAATCTCCTTGCTTCAGTAGCACAATCAGAAATCTACTAACAAAGAAAGATGAAATAAATAACACAGAGAGACTTCAGTTACACAGCTAGGGAAGTCTCAAGAATCAAAAATGTGGAAAACTAAAAGCAGTTGTTAGTTTGAAGTAAAAAGATATCAGCAAGGTCTTAGAAAATTTGAAACAGTAAATACAAGGCCAGTGATTGAGGGAATGGCTGTCTATAAATTTTTGAAATTATGAATACTGGCCCTGACCTGTTGCCTCAGTGGGTAGAACGTTGGCCAAGCATTCGAACATCCTGTGTTTGATCCCTGGTCAGGGCACATATGAGAAATGACCATCTGTGTCTTTTTCCTTCCATCTCCCCTTTCTCTCTCTCTTTCCCTCTCACAGCCAGTGGCTCCATTGGTTTAGTATTGGCCCCAGACACTGAGGATAGCTCGATTGGTCTGAGTATCAACCCTAGAAGGGGATTGCCAGGTGAATCCTGGTCAGGGAGCATGAGGAAGTCTGTCTCTCTCTCTCTCCTCTCCTCTCATTTAAAATATTATAAATACTAGTTCTCAAATTGCCAATGATAGAGTGATGCTGGCATTGCCAGCTAAAATGTTTTTGAGCTTAAGGGACACAAGCTTCTTCATTCCAGAGTTAAGCAACTAGAGACCTTTAACTACCTAGCTGGTAACTGCAAAGATAAAGCTAGCTTATTGTGATTTTCATTTGCCTCTCCTCAGTTAGTGACCTTGAGCATATTTTCACATGTCTATTGGTAATTGGTATGTGCTCTTTAGAGAAGAGTCTATTCAAGTTTTTTGCACATTTTTAATTGGATTTTTTGTTGTCTTGTTGTTGAGTTGTATAATTTCTTTATATATTTTGAAAATTAACATCCTATCAGCTGAATTATTGTCAAATATGTTCTCCCTTTTATTTGGTTCCTCTTCATTTTGTTGGTTTCTTTTGCTGTGCAAAAACTTTTTAATTTAATGAAGGCTCATTTATTTATTTTTCCTGTAGTTTCACTTGCCCAAGGTGATACCTCAGCAAAAATATTGCTACAAGATGTGTCTGAGATTTTACTGCCTATGTTTTCTTCTAAGATTTCTATGGTTTTGTAACTTACATTTAAGTCTTTTAACCATTTTGATTTTATTATTATGTAAGGTATAAGTTAGTGGTCTAGTTCCATTTTTTAATTTTTTTTTGTATAAATTTGTCCAGTTTTTCCAGCACCATTTACTGAAGAAACAATCTTTATCCACTGTATGCTCTTGCCCCCTTTGTCAATATTAACTGATCATAAAGGCATGAGTTTATTTCTGGACTGTCAGTTCTGTTCTATATCCCTGTTCTTATGCCAATGTCAAGCTGTTTGGATTACAATGGCTTTGTAATATAGTTGGATATCAGATACTGTGGTACCTTCAAAGTTGTTATCTTTTTCTTTTTTATCAAGATTGCTAAGGCTATCTGGAATTTTTTCTTGTTTCTATATATCATGGGTCAGGAACCTATGGCTTGCAAGCCAGATGTGGCTCTTTTGATGGCTGCATCTGGCTCACAGACAAATCTTTAATAAAAAAAATAATAACGTTAAAAATATAAAACAAAAAAAAATTATAAAACATTCTCATGTATTACAATCCATTCATTTCCTACCACTCATGTTTGTGGTTGCAGATGGCTGGAGCCAATTACAGCTGTCCTCTGGGACAACACCAAATTTTTATTGAATAATGCCTAACGTACATAGGTCATTGTGAGATCAGGAAGTAAACTTTCCTCCTTTTAATCAAGTAGTCAGCTAGCTAATTGCAGAAACCCTTTTGACGAAGAAGATGGCTAACAGAAAAAAAGATGAGGAATATCGTACTTTTCAGCAGGAATGGACAGAGAAATTTGCCTTTGTGTAGAGAGCAGGTTCTGCAGTGTGCCGAATATGCAATGATAAAATTGAATCAATGAAATGGTCAAATACAAAGTGGCATTTCGACACACACCATACTACATTTGCATAGAAATATCCAGCAGGGGACAGCAGGAAGAAAGCATGTCAAGAGCTACTGTGCAGAGTGCAAGCTAGTCAGCAGCAACTCCGTGTTTGGACCCAACAAGATGACTGGAATTTGGCTAGCTTTGCTGGTGCTTTAGCAATTGTGAGAAATGGAAAGCCATTCACAGATGGGTAGTATGCCAAAACATTCATGCTTGATGTTGCCAATGAACTTTTTGATGACTTTTGGATAAAGACAAGATAATCAAACAAATAAAAGTCATGCTTCTGTCGGCAAGAACTGTTCACAATCGTACCATCATGATGGCAAATCAAATTGAGGCAACACAAGTGAAGGACATAAATACAGCACCATTCTTTTCTCTAACTTTGGATGAGTCAACAGACATAAGCCATTTATCTCAGTTCAGCGTGATTGCAAGGTATGCTGTAGGTGACACACTACATGAGGAAAGTCTTGCTGTTTTGCCTATGAAAGAGACAACAAGAGGAAAGTATTTATTCAAGTCTATCACTGAGTTTCCTAAAGAAAAAAATCTACCAATGGATAAACTTATTTTGGTGTGTACTGATGGTGCTCCGTGCATGGTGGGGAAAAACAGAGGATTCGTAGCGCTTCTATATGAACACGAAAAAAGATCCATCCTAGTTTTCACTGCATCCTACATCAGGAGTTGCTTTGTGCTCAGATGTGTGGTGAGCAGCTTGGTGAGAGAATGTTGTTGGTCATTCGGGTGGTCAACTTTATTGTTGCCCAAGCTTCAAATGATCGCCAGTTTAAAACACTGCTGAATGAAGTTGGGAATAATTATCCTGGTCTGCTTCTGCACAGCAATGTTTGTTGGTTGTCAAGAGGGAAGGTGCTCAGCCATTTCACGGCTTGTCTGAGTGAAATCCGGACTTTCTTGAAATGAAAAATGTCAAGCATCCTGAGTTAGCTAGCACTGAGTGGCTCCTGAAGTTCTACTATCTCGTGGACATGACTGAACATCTGAACCAACTCAATGTGAAAATGCAAGACGTTGGAAATACAGTCTCATCCCTTAACAAGCAGTGTTTCTATTTGAAAACAAGCTGGAACTCTTCATCGCCAACATTGAAACAGGTCATTTACTACACTTTAAAAAACTGGGATAGGTTAAAGATGCATGCACAGCAAGTGACCCTGCTCAACATCTTGATCTCCAGCAGCTAGCGGGCTGCACATCTAATCTCCTGCAGTCATTCAAAGCATGCTTTGGAGAATCTCGTGAGCGCATTTGTCTTTAAGTTCATCACCCATCCACATGAGTGTGCAGTGGACAGCGCTGACCTGAGTTACAAACCCAGTGTCTCCGTCAGATATTTTGAGCTACGAGCTGCTGTCCTGAAGGCCTCAGACATGTGGGTGAATAAGTTCAAGTCACTAAATGAAGATTTGGAAAGACTTGCACAACAGCAAGCAGAGTTGGTGAGCAAACACAAGTGGGGAGAAATGAAAAAACTTTAGGGGACCAGCTGATTGTCAAAACTTGGAAAGTGCTTCTCATCACATACCACACACTGCAGTGTGTGAGTATTGCTGTACTGATGTTTGGCTCTATGTATGCATGTGAGCAGTCTTTCTCACATCTAAAGAACATTAAGACCAACCTATGATCATGTTTAACGGATAGAAGTCTCAATGCCTGCATGAAGCTTAACCTCACCACATATCAAACAGACTACAAAGCCATCAGCAAAACCATGCAGCACCAGAAGTCGCATTAATGGTAAGAAGTACTTTATTCATCATTGGTTAGCAACAGCATAACAATGTTATTAAAAAGAATTCAGAGACTTATTGTACTTTAAGTGTTGGTCTTAAATAAAATGCACACATTTACTTGTATTTAGTTTTAAACATATTGTATGGCTCTCATAGAATTACATTTTAAAATATGTGGCATTTATGGCTCTCAGCCAAAAAGGTTTCAACCCCTGCTATATATATTTTTGAAATATTTGTCATAGATCTGTGAAATATGTCATTGATATTTTAATAGGCATTGCAATAAATCTGTAAATTGATTTGTGTAGTGTGGACATTTTAATGATATTAACTCATCTTATCCATGAACATGGTATATGCTTCCACTTATCTGTAGCTTTTCCAAATTCTTTCTTAAATGTTCTATAATTTTCAAAGCACAGTTCTTTTACTTGATTGGTTAAATTTATTTCTAGGTACCTTATATTTTTGATGTGGTTGTTGTTGTGTAGAAGGAAATGGAATCATTTTCTTTATTTTGTTTTCTAATAGTTCATTATTGGTGTATCAAAATGCCACTAATTTATAAATAATAATTGGCATACAAAAATGCCACTAGCCCTGGCCAGTTGGCTCAGTGGTAGAGCGTCAGCTTGGTGTGCAGAAGTCCTGGGTTCGATTCCCAGCCAGGGCACACAGGAGAGGTGCCCATTTGCTTCTCCACTACTCCCCCTCTCCTTCCTCTCTGTCCCTCTCTTCCCCTCCTGCAGCCAAGGCTCCATTGGAGCAAGGATGGCCCAGGCGCTGGGGATGGCTCCATGGCCTCTGCCTCAGGCGCTAGAGTGGCTCTGGTCGCAACAGAAGCGATGCCCTGGATTGGCAGAGCATCACCCCCTGGTGGGCATGCTGGGTGGATCCCGGTTGGGTGCATGCGGGAGTCTGTCTGACTGCCTCCCCGTTTCCAGCTTCAGAAAAATACAAAAAAAAAAATGCCACTGATTTCTGAATATTAATTTTGGCACTGATCCTGAATGTTACTTTGCTGACTTCATTTATGAGGTCTAGTGTTTTTTTGTGGAGACTTTAAGGTTTTCTACGTACAATATCATATCTTCAGATTTACTTCCTCCTTTCTGATTTGGATGCCTTTTATTTCTTCTTGTCTGATTGCGGTGGCTAGCACTTTCAGATAAAAATGGTGAAAGTAGACATCCTTGTCTTGTTCCTGATTTTAAAGGGATTGCTTTTAGTTATTGCCCACTGTGTATGATGTTGGCTGTAGGTTTGTCTTATATGGTCTTTATTATGTACTTTGCTGAGAGTTTTGGTCATAAATGGTGCTGGATTTTATCAAGTACTTTTCCTGCAACTATTGATATAATCATGTGATTTTTATCCTTCATTTTGTTCATGTAATAAATCATTTTTATTGATTTGCAAATATTGTACCAGCCTTGCCTCCCCAGAATAAATCATACTTGATCATGTTGCATGATTTTTTAAATGTATTGTTGAATTCAGTTTGTTAATATTTTGTTGGGAATTTTAACATCTATGTTTATCAGATATATTGATCTATAATTTTCTTTCTTTGTAGTGTATTTATCTGGTTTTGGATTTAGAATAATACATGCCTAGTAAATTAAGCTTAGTAATTTCCCCTTCTCTTGAATTTTTTGGAATAGTTTAAGAATAGGTATTAGTTTTTCTTTTAATGTTTGGTAAAATTTGCCTGTGAAGCCATCCCATTCAAGACTTTTGCTGGCTAGGAGTGTTTTCATTTTTGTCTCTTTCTTTCTTTCTTTCTTTCTTTCTTTCTTTCTTTCTTTCTTTCTTTCTTTCTTTCTTTCTTTCTTTCTTTCTTTCTTCTTATCCTTCAAATTCATTTGTTATAATTCTTTGCTAAGGTTTTCTGATTCTTCTAGATTCAGTTTTTGAAGATTGTACATTTTTAGAAATTTATCTATTTCTTCCAGACTGTCCAACTTTTTTTTGTTTTTTGTTTTTTGCATATGTGGTAATTCTTCATAGTATTTTCTTACAATCCTTTGTATAACTGTGATGTCAGCTGTTACTTCTTCTCTTTTATTTCTAATTTTATTTATTTGAGTACTTTTTTTTTCATGAGTCTGTTAAAAGTTAGTCAATCCTTTTTTTAAACTTTCCAAAGAGTCAGATCTTGGTTTCAATATTATTTGCCTAGAGAATCATTTTCTAACCTTTCACTTTGAGTCTCCTTTTGTCCTTGCAGCTTAGATATGTCTCTTGATTACAGCATACAATTGAGTTTTGCTTTTTGATACAATCTGCTACTCTGTAGAGTTTAGTTCATTTACATTTAGAGTAATTATTGCACTTGAAGATTTTCTATAGCCATTTTATGTTTTGCTTTCTCATAGCTCTGTGTCTCCTTAGTTCTTTTCTATTGTGTTTCTGTCAGTTGTTTTTGTTTGGTGGTATTTCATACTTCTTTTCCCTTTATTCCTTTTTTAAGCTATGTGTTTCAATAGTGTCTTTTTCATGGGTGGTTACTATTAGGTTATTAAAAGCAAAATTTTCATATGTACAAAAGTCTTTTGTCTTATGAATGCTTCCGCACTCTATCCTCCTTTGCTACTGCAGATCTTTATTCTTTCCCTTTTATGTTATCATCACAAATTATCCTTGTTTCTATTGTGACTTTGTCAAAGTTTTTACTTGTAGGTTTTTTTCTTTACGTCTGGTTGAATAACCCCCTTGAGTATTTTCTGCAGTGGGGGTTTTCTGGTAATAAACTCCCTCAGCTTTTTTATGTCAGCAAAAGTTTTTATTTCTCCTTTATATTTGAAGGACAACTTTGAAGGATATATTATTCTTGGCTGGTAATTCTTTCTTTTAGTACTTTGAATGCTTGGGTCCACATTTTTTTTTCGATTGTAGAGTTTCTGCTCAGTAGTCTGATGATAATCTAAAGGGCCTTTCTTTATATGTTATGTTTGTTTCCATAACTGCCTTGGGGATTCTTTCTTTGTCATTGATTTTTGAAAAATTTATTATGATGTGCCTTGGAAAAGGTCTGTTTGTGTTGTGGTAACTTGATGTTCTGTTTCCTTCTTGAATTTGAGGATCTAACTCTTTCTATAGGCTTGGAGGTTCTCATCAATGATTAGTATTAATAGACTCTCCATTCCCTTCTCCCCCCCTTCTTTTTCTGATATACCCATCTTTCTTATGTTGTTCTTTCTTACAGAATCTGTCAATTCTTGTAGAGCTCTCTCATTTTTTTAGGTCTGTGAGCCTCTCTCCTCTTCTCTCTATAGTATCTCTAGTTAACTGTCTTTTTTTTAAATTTACTTGTTCTTTATTTTAAATATTGTATTTGTTCCCATTTTGTTTTTTTACTTTAAAATAAGATATGTGTAGTGTGCATAGAGATTTGTTCATAGTTTTTTTTTATAAATTTTTATTTTAATGGGGTGACATCAATAAATCAGGGTACATATATTCAAAGAAAACATGTCCAGGTTATCTTGTCATTAAATTATGTTGCATACCCATCACCCAAAGAGAGATTGTCCTCCGACACCTTCTATCTAGTTTTCTTTGTACCCCTCCCCCTCCACCTCTCCCTCCTTTCCTCCCCCTACCCCCCGTTACCACCACACTCTTGTCCATGTCTCTTAGTCTCGTTTTTATGTCCCACCAATCTATGGAATCCTTCAGTTCTTGTTTTTTTCTGATTTACTTATTTCACTCCGTATAATGTTATCAAGATCCCACCATTTTGTTGTAAGTGATCCGATATCATCATTTCTTATGGCTGAATAGTATACCATGGTGTATATGTGCCACATCTTCTTTATCTAGTCTTTTATTTTTTTACAGTGATTAAAAGCCTTTAAGAAAACTCTTGGCCAATACAGCAAGAATCCATAAAAGAATAGTGTCCTTAACATGTTCTCAAAGTCCAAGTTGGCCCCAACACCATGCCAAATCCCTGAAAAATGCAACCCAACCCCAGTTCAGTCTGTTAGGAGCTGTCCCAAGGAGCAGGAGTCCAGGAAAAGTCCACATCCAGGAAAAGTCCGCATGGCACTGGAATTGTTTTCACAATTCTATACTTTGCAGCTCACGTCCAAGTCCCAATGACCTCTGCTTCTAGCTGGTAATGATTAAGGTAGACTGGAAAAGCCATTTGCAGCATGTGTGGAGATGGCGCTTCTGTTCTCCTCTTCCTGGAGAGATGAGGCCAGGTTGCTTTTCCCTGGAGCTCTGTGACTGTGGCTTGGTAAAGAAAACCTTGGGATACACTAAGCTGGATGGCAAAGGTAGATTCATAATAGAAGTTGGCAAAAGGGGGAAAGAGAGCTTTAAATTAGGAGTAGGTCCCAGCCTGAAATATGAGTGGGGCATTGAGGCAGGAGGAATAAAGGAAACACTATATATTAAGCAAAGCAGCAGAAAATAGGACTATCAACACCCACAACAGAATGCTGGGGTTTGCCACTGAAGGCTGAAGGTGCCCAGGGCCGTCAGCCCCATCTATGACACTGTGGACAAGCCTAGGGTATTTCTTCCAAGAAGCAGGTAAACTGATCTCATTTGCACAAGGGCCACTTAACTATGTCTTGCCTGAATAGTCAGGTTTTTTATTCTTCCCTCGAAGATCTCTGTTCTAGTTAACTGTCTTTGATGTCATTAAATCCCTCCTTTATCTGGCCTGTTCTATTAGCTAAACTTGCTAATTCATTTTTCAATTCATGTATTGATCTCTGTTTAGTTCTGTGTGTGTGTGTGTGTGTGTGTGTGTGTGTGTGTGTGTGTGTGCACGCACGCATGTGTGTGACAGAGACAGAATAAAAAAGAGAGAGGGACAAATAGGGACAGACAGACAGGAAGGGAGAGAGATAAGAAACATCACCTCTTTGTTGCAGCACCTTAGTTGTTCTATGATTGCTTTCTCACATGTTCCTTGACCAGGGGGCTATAGCAGCCAGTGACCTTGGGCTCAAGCTGGTGAGTCTTGCTCAAACCAGATGAGCCCACACTCAAGCTAGCAACCTCGGGATTTTGAACCTGGGTTCTTTGCATTCCAGCCTGATGCTCTATCTACTTCACTACCACCTCAGGCTGTTTGGTTCTTTTTTAAAGTTTCAATTTCCTTGTTGAAGTAATTATTTTGTTTATTAATATTTTTTGAGCTCATTAAATTGTCAAACTGTGTTGTCTTGCATCTAATTGAATATTTTCAGAACTTTGATTTTGAATTTTCTATTATTTAGCTCAAGGTATCCGTGTGTTTAAGCTTGCTTTCTATAGATTTTTTTATTTTCTTTCTGAACAATGTCTCCTTCTTATATAGCCATGATATTTGATTTCTTTTTCCTTGATGGCATTTGATAGCAATATTTTAAAAAACTAAGAAAAAAACAATTAAAAAAGAAGAGTGAAAATGCAATGAAAAATATAAAAGTGTTAAGGTAGTAAGTAAAGAAGAAGCACAAAAAATAAAGAACAAAAACCAAAAATATCAAAACTAAACAGAATACTTACAAAAAATAAGAATAAAAATATAAAAATGAAATAAATGAATTTCAAAAGAAGAAAAGGAGGAAAAATAGAAGAGAATAAAAAGAAAAGATCTTTGTTTTGAGAGTTTATTTTGCTTTCTCCAGTAGGTGGCACTAAATTACAAGTTTTACTTCTGGGATATTTCTGTACTTAACTCCACTGAGATGTTGCTGTCACAATGATGTAGGTGGTGCTGTAATCACATTGGTGTGTGGGGTGAAAGGACTTCATTTACAGCTTTATGGCTTTGGTAATGTCTCTCTCAGACCCTGGGTGTTTCCCCCCTACATCTCAATAGACCAGGGCAGCAGAAGCAGAGCACAGCTGTTCTTCAGTGGAGAGAGTGGTTCTGGAGATTTAGCTGTGGGGTCAGTCTCTGCCACTCTTCATACTCCATGAAGCAAGGGAGGCAGAACCTGAGAGGCTAGAGGGCTGCACAGTTTTCTTTGTCACTGTGCTGAATGTGGGCTTCAGGCAGAATGTGCAAACACTGGTTATGACCCCTCATTCTCCTGCCACTTGGTTTAGTGTCTCTTTCTCTGCTCCTCAATCTCATCGTTCCTTTTGGCAGAGGGAGATCCAGTCACTCTGGGCTTCTCAACTCATCAGAGTCCCTAAAGACCAAAACTCATACAGTCCAAGCTTACCTTTTCTCCGGAGCCCCAGTAAAAAAACAAAACAAAACAAAAACCCAACAGTCACTCATGGTCTCTTCTCACTCTGGAACCAACTATGAGTGCATTTTATCTTTAACTCCCTTCTCAAACCTTCCCTCATTTAGTCCATTTGATGCGCAGGTCTTATAAACAAGCCAGCGAGCCCAGCTAGGGTTGCTTTGCTGCGTTATAGTTGTTCAATTTGTTAACATTTCAAGGGGAAAGACCAGAGGTAACTGTCATGCTGCCATTACTCTGATGTCTATCATTGCTAATTTAAGAGTATATTCTATTTTAAAAAATTATTTTTAAAACTGTTTCCTTTTTTAAATTTATTCTCCAAAATTCATACATTGTAATTTAGTTACATAAACTTCAATCACTGACAAAGGCTTTTAAATTTTCTGCTCTTTTTTGAATGGTGTATGGGAAAAAAGCATCTGAATTGTCATGAAGTTGGTTTCCTTTTAAATTTTTCTCTTTTTTTTGAAGGAAAAAGTCTTAACTTAGAAATTCTCTGAGAATATTATTTGTCAATCTCATTTTTCTACCTCAAATGGTTTTGCTATATTTATTATTTGTATCATATGAAAAACTGTACATTCATTTCTATTTATAGCATAAAAAAGAACACAAAGAGAGAATTTGTCTACAGAATCTACTATGGGATAGAAACATAATCTCTATTATAGGTTATGATCTTAATAATGCATTCTAAATTGTTGTGTGTTTGAAGAAATACAGTGCCAACCTGCACATTATTTTTTCTTTCTAACATAAAAATTGTTGCTAACCCTCATCCCATCAACACATATTCATAAGTAGTACCATATATAGAAACAACAGGTGAGATCATTTAAGTGTAGTTTTATTTACTCAAACGATATAATTATGATTAAGACTAAAAGAGATGCCAATGTAGATGGGCACAATGTTAATAACACTAACTTTGATTTATGACAGGTAAGTTAAGATGTTGTCAGTCATATCCTCAGTACTGCAAAAACTTAAGTTTATTTTTAATTAAAATAGTCTGATGATTCTGCATAAATATTAGACAATCTAAGTTTAGTTTATTGAACAAGTTGTAAATGCTTATACATTCATAATTTCTGAGATTTTGAAATATTTATTGTTTAAATAATTTGATTTTGTATTTGCACACTTTGGTAAAAAATGATTTGGAAGGTCAATTATAAAATGTTTCTTTAATTTTCCTGGTAACGTCTAATGACATCAAAACTTTCTCTATTCCTACACTAAAATTTTGTGTATCCTGTTGTTCTAGCCATAAATTTTGTTTCCTAAGAAAAATAACTATTAATTTCAAACAAAGTCTACTTTTGTGATCATAATTTAATTAAGCATATGATAATTTGTCAGAGCAATAATTATATCATAAAAAGTGATATTGGTTTCAATATATATATGTTTTTGTAACAGAGACAGAGAGAAAGACAGATAGGGACAGACAGACAGAAATGGGGAGAGATGAGAAGCATCAATTCTTCATTGTGGGGTCTTAGTTATTCATTGGTTGCTTTATCATATGTGCCTTAACCAGGGGGATACAGCAGAGCAAGTGACCCCTTCCTCAAACCAGTGACTTTAGGCTTAACCTATGACCTTGGGATTCAAGCCAGTGACTTTTGGGCTCAATCCAGTGACCATGGGGTAATGTCTATGATTCCATGCTCAAGCACAACCCCATGCTCAATCTGGTGAGCCTGTGCTCAAGCCGGGTGAGCCCATACTTGGATGAACCTATGACCTCAGGTTATCAAATCTGGGTCCTCTACATCCCAGTCTAATGTTCTATTCATTATGCCACCACCTTGTCAGGCTCTATATTATTTTTTAATGTATTTTTCTTTTCATGTTTTCTAAAATTTCTAGAGCTTTTTTTTTTTTAATTGGAAACTCCTTATGAAGAAATTTACCCTTCTCTACAAATGAATTTGGTAGAACAGTCTGACTGGTAATAGCATACATATTTACATATTATTTATAAGCTTGTAAACTACCAAACATCAGAAACATAAGGGTCTTTAAAACTTTAAAAATAAAAATTCTTTAAGAGGTTTTCCTTAAAATTCTTTACTTTGAAATTATATTTTTGACATAAATTTTTACACAACTTAATATAATTTTTTACAATTCCAATTAATTTGCAGTTAAATATTCTATAATTATATTTTCATGTCACATGATGATAAAAAATACATCCATAAGAACCATATCTTGATTTTCCTGGTGAGCTATTAAGGATATTTGGGGAGAAAAACGATAACCTCAAACTTTTATTTGAAAACATTTTGAAATAATATGAACAGGACAAAAGAAACTTCAAAGAATCCAACCTGCAATATTGGTCAATTGGAAACAAGTAAAAATAATAAACAGCTTTGCAAGTGACAGTATGATCAGAAATGTGTGTATAAGAGGATGATTGTGAAATCATTTAAAGGAGGTTCTTGATAGCAGTGGAGGAGGTAGAAGTTACACTATGAAGAATACAAAGAATACACTAGTAAAAATCAATAACATATTATATAAATCAGAGGATAAAATCAGCAATCTGGAAGACAAGAAACACCCAAGAAAAGTAGCAGAAAGAAAAAGGAAATTTAAAATAAAAATGAAATTCTGAGGAATCTCTGTAAAACATTAAGTATAATAAGGATATCCTTTGAAGAAATAATAACTGAAAAATATCCTAATCCGGTGAAGGGAAAAGACATCCAAGTCATGGAAACCCAGATTCTAAAGCAAAATTAATCCTAAAAGGCCTAAGTCATAATATTTAATTAAATACTAAATTATAATTAAAATGCCAAAGGTTAAAGCCAAACAGTATATCTTATGAGCAGCAAGAGAAAGACAGTTAACTAAAATAAGACATATATAAGATTGTAAGCTAATTTCTCAACAGAAACATTTTAGGCCTCAGAGATTGGCACAAAATATTTAAAGTACTGAAAAGCAAGGACCTACAACTAAGACTACTCTATCCAGAAATTATCATTTAAAACTGAAGCAAAATAAAAAACTTCTCATGCAAGAATAAATTAAAAGAATTCATCACCAACAAACCAGTATTATAAGAAGTGTTAAAGGGATTTCTATAAAAAGAAAAAAATATATAACAATGATAAAGAATAAAATGACAATAAATATGTACCCATCAATAATTACTATGGAAATGGATTACATGCTTTAATCAAAAGTCATCAGGTATCTAAAAAGATAAGAAAAAAAAATATATATATATAGTGACTATAAGAGACTCACCTGAGAACAAAAGATAATCATAGACAGAAAACATTTCATGCAAATGGAAACAGACAAATAAGCCAGAGTAATAATACTTATACCAGACAAAACAAACTTTAAAATAAATGTTATAATAAGAGACAAAGAAGGTCATTATATAATGATAAGGGGATCAACTCAACAGTAGAAAATAAACCTTGTAAACATTTACACACTCAACATAGGAGCATATATATAAAAAAAACCAAATATTTGTGGACAGGAAGAAAGAGATGGACAGTAAGACAGTAGTGGACTTCAAAACTTCATTGTCATTAATAGATAAAGCTACCATACTAAAAAAGAAAAAAATGAGGAAACAGCAGACCTAAATGACACATTAACCCAGATAAATTTAATTAATATCTTTAAAACATTACACTTTAAAACTGAAAGGTAAACATTTTTTTCATGAGCACATGAAACATTTTACAGGATAAAATACATGTTAGGCCATAAAACATGCATCAATATTTTTTTAAAAATTGAAATTATTTCAAATATTTCTCTGACCATAACAATTTAAAACTAGAAATAATTTATAAAAAACTATGGAAAACCACAAAAAAAACATAGAAACTAAATGACATAATAATAAATAATGAATCAGTTAATGATAAAATCAGGAATGAAAAGATACCTTGACAAAAATAAAAATGAGAATACCACAATGCAAAATCTATAATATATAGCAAAAGCCATTCTTAGAGGGAAATTCATAGCTATATAGCTGTATATTAAGAAACACAAAAAAATTACTAACAATCTAGCCTTCCACTTAAAGGAATTAGAATAAGAGCCACAAATAAAACTCAAAGTGAGTAGAAAAAAGAAAATAAGATCAGAGTAAAATTAATAAAATAAAATTTAAAAATCAATACAAAAGATCAGTGAAATCAATGTCTGGTTCCTTTAAAAGATAAACAAAATTGATAAACCTTTAACTAGACTCATCAAGAAAAAAATGAGAGATGACCCAAATAAAATCAGAAATGAAAGAGAAGTAACAAGTGATACCACAGAAGTAGAAAGGTTTGTAAGAAAATACTATGAATAATTATATATCAACAAATTGGTAAATCTGGAAGAAATGGATAAATTTCTAGAAACATACAAGCTCCCAAGACTGAATCAGAAAAAATCTAAAATCTAAACAGACTAATTACATCTAACTAAATCAGAGCAGTAGTAATAGTAGAACTACTACTACTACTAATAAAAACCTTCTAACAAACAGAGGTCTGGGACTGGATGGTTTCACAGGTAAATTTTACAAACACATTTAAAGAAGAACTAACACCTATCTTTTTAAAACCATTTCAAAAAATACAAGAAGGAAAACTCCTAAGTTCATATTACAATGCCAGCACTATTTTTATTCCAAAACCAGAAAAAACTTATGGGTCAATATCCTCAATAAATATTGATGCAAAAGTCCTCAGCAAAATGTTGACAAATCAAATTCTGCAATGCATTAATAATATAATGCAGCATGATCAAGTAGGATTTATTCCTGGGATGCAAATATGGTTCAACATTCATAAATCAATTAACATGATATATCATATAAACAAAATGTAAGATATAAATGATATAATCATATCAAAAGATGCAAGAAAAAGCATTTGACAATATCTTCCATCATTTATATTAAAAGATCTCAGCAAATTAGGAATAGACAGAACATATTTCAACATAAAAGCCATATAGGATAAACCAACAGCCAAAATCATACTCAATGAAGAAAAACTAAAACTGTTACCCTTAAGATCAGGAACAAAACAGAGATGTCCTTTTTCACCACTCTTATTGAACATAATACTATATGTCCTAGTGATAATAATCAGACAGCTGGTTCAGGCAGTGGCGCAGTGGATAGAGCATTGGACTGGGATGTGGAGGACCCAGGTTCAAGACCCCGGGTCGCCAGCTTGAGCACGGGCTCATCTGATTTGAGCAAGGCTCACCAGCTTGAGCCCAAGGTTGCTGGCTCGAGCAAGGGATCACTTGGTCTGCTGTAGCCCCATGTCGAGGCACATATGAAAAAGCAATCAATGAACAACTAAGGTACCGCAACAAAGAATTGATATTTTTCATCTCTCTCCCTTCCTGTCTGTCCATCCCTATCTGGCCCTCTCTGTCTCTGCCACAAGAAAAAAAAACAACAATCAGAAAAAAAAAACGTATTTAAATAAAAAAGAAAGGTGAAATTGTTATTATTTGTAGATCACATAATACTATATACAGAAAACTCTAAAGACTCCACCAAAACACTACTAAAATGGAAGAAATATAGTGAAGTAGCAGGATAAAATTAATATGCAGAAATTGGTTGCATCTTTATATACCAAGAATGAACTATAAGAAAAGAAAACTATATCATTTATAATTGCATAAAAATATACCTAGGAATAAGTTTAACAAAGTTAAAAGACCTGTAAACAGAAAATTATAAAATATTAAAGAAAGAAATTAAAGATCATAGTAATAAATGAAAGCATATACTGTGTTTATAGATAGAAATAATTAGTATCATTAAAATATCCGTACTACCCAAAGCAATCTCTAGAATGAACTTAATTTATATCAAAATACCAATGGAGTTTTTCACAGAACTAGAACAAATAATGCAAAAATTTGTATGAAGATATAAAAGACATCCAAAGGCAACGGCAATATGAAACATAAACAATGTGATAGGTATCACTATTTGATATCAAACTAAAAAGCTATAGTAATCAAACAGCATGGCACTAGCATAAAAACAGACACATGGATATATGCAACTTAGTAGAGAGCCCAGAAATAAACCCATAAATATATGGTCAATTAATATTTAACAAAGTAGGTTAGAACATTTAATGGAGTAAAGACAGTCTTTTCAATAAATAGTGTTGGAGAAATTAGACAGATAAATGCAAACAAAAATAAAATAAAATAAAACTAGGCCCTGGTTAGTGGCTCAGTGAATAGAGTGTCAGCTCAGTATATGGATATCCCAGGTTCAATTTCTGGTCAGGGCACACAGGGAAAGCAATCATCAGCTTCTCCCCCTTTCCTTATCCTCCTTCTCTCTCTCTTCCTGTCCCTCAGCCAGTGGCTTGATGGGTTTGAGCATGACCCTAGGTGTTGAGGATAGCTCAGTTGGTCCAAGCATGTCAGTCTCAGGTGCTAAAAATAGCTCGATACTTGAGCATTGACCCCAGGTAGGATTGCTGGGTAGATCTCAGTTGAGGCACATCCGGGAGTCTGCTTCACTATCTCCCATATTCTCACCTAAAAATATATATGAAACTAAACCACCTTCATATAACACACACAAGAATAAACTCAATATTGATTAAAGACTTAATTAACTAAAAAGAGAAACTAAAAAATACAAACAAATGGGACTACATGAAAGTAAAATGTTTTTGCACAACAGAAAGGCAGCCGACTTAATGAGAGCACATATTCACCATTGATACATTTGATAAGGTGTTGATATGCAAAATTTATAAAGAACTCAGTCAACTCAACACCAGGTAAAAATTTAAAAATCTGCAGAAGACCTGAAAAGACACTTCTCCAAAGAGGCATACAGATGGCCAATAAACATATGAAAATTTTCTCAAATTCAATAATCGTACAAGAAATGCAAATCAAAACTACAATGAGGTATTACTTCACATCTGTCAGAATGACTATAATCAATAAAACAACAAACAAGTATTGGCAAGGATGTGAAGAAAAGGGAATCCTTATGCATTGTTGGTGGGAATGCAGACTGGTGCAGTCATTGTGGAAAAGAGTGTGAAGGTTTCTCAAAAAATTAAAGATGGAACTGCTTTATGACTGAGTGATCCCACTTCTGGGTATATATCTGAAGAAATCCAAAACAGTTATTCAAAAGAGTATATGCACCTTCATGCTTATTGCAGCATTATTTATAATAACGAAATATGTAAGCAACCCGAGTGCACCTCAGTTGATGAGTGAATATAAAAGCTGTGGGACATTTATACAATGGAATACTACTCTGCCATAACAAAAGTGAAATCTTAACTTTGTTACCACATGGATGGACCTAGAGTTTATTATGCTAAGTAAAATAAGTCAGACAGAAAAAGACAAATGCCATATATTTCATTTTTTACATGGAATCTAATTAAAAATAAATAAAATAGAAACAGACTTATACTGATGGTTAGCAGAATTGAGGGACTGGGGAACTGGGTGAAAAAGGATTAAGAAGTATAAATTGGTAGTTACAGAAATGTAAAGTACAGCACAGGAAATAGAATCAATAATATGTTAATCATTATGTATGGGGTCAAGTAGGGACTTGAAAAATCAGGGGGATTACGTTGTAAAAAATATAATTGACCATGATGTTGTACACCTGAAACTAAAGAGAATAATATTGAATATAAAATGTAAATAAAGAATAAAAATATAAAAAGCAAAAAAATGCCAATGATAAATTTGTTGTGTTATCATGAACTCTCGGTTTTACCTAAGTGCTCACAATATTCTTTGCTTTAACTTTTTTTTTTTTAGCGATAGAGACAGAGAGAGAGACATAGAGAGGAACAGACAAGGAAAGACAGACAGGAAGGGAGAGAGATGAGAAGCATCAATTCTTTGTTGGGACACCTTAGTTGTTCATTGATTGCTTTCTCATATGTGCCTTAACTGGGGGGCTACAGCAGAGTGAGTGATCCCTTGCTCAAGCCAACACCCTTGGACTCAAGCCAGCAACCTTGGGCTTCATGCCAGGGACCTTTGGGCTTAATCCAGAGACCATGGGCTCATGTCTATGATCCCACACTAAAACTAGTGATCCTGAACTCAAGCTGGTGAGCCCACACTCAAGCTGGACAAGCCCGCACTCAAGCGGGTTAACGAGGTTTCTAACCTCGGTCCTCTGCATCCCAGTCCAATGCTCTATCCACTGTAGCACTGCCTGGTCAGGCAAAATATTTTTTTATTTTTTTACTTCAACAGGGAAGGGGAGGCAGAGACTGACTCTCACATTTGTCCAAACAGGGATCCACCCAGCAATCCCACTAGGGGGCGATGCTCTGAGCATCTGGGACCCTAGCTCCGTTGCAACTGGGGCCATTTTTTTCAGTGCCTTAGGCAGAGGCCATGGAGCCATCCTCAGTGCCAGGGGCTAACTCACTCCAATTGAGCCATGGCTGCAGGAGGGGAGGAGAAGAGAGGTGAGAGAGAGAAAGAGAGAGAGAGAGAGAGAGAGAGAGAGAGAGAGAGAAGCAAGAGGGGTAAGGGTGAAGAAGCAGATAGACATTTCTGTTTTCCCTAGCTGGAAATTGAATGTGGGTCATCCACATGCCAGGCCAATGCTCTACCACTGAGCAAACCAGTCAGGACACAAAATTTTTATTTTTATAAAAAAGATGTTTGCATCAGAAGAAAGAAAGATAGAGTTATGGTGTATTAATATGGAAAACATCAATATTTATATGGAAAACTTCACATTGGCATTACCATTTACCTATGCTTGTACTTTCTGAAAGGCTGGCAGCTGTCCCTCTGCCTGTTATGTGAGAGCTTTATGCCTACATGGACCCTATATGCTTGCTATGTAATCAAAATGCAGTTCTTTCAAAATGACATCTTGGTTCCCTCCCTTTATTTACTTAGATGTCAGTCATCACCACCTCCAGAGTGGTCTCCATGATGCCTCATCTACCCCACCCTGAGGAAGATATACTCAGAAGATAGGGAGGGTAAAAAGACACTGTTTACCTTCTAACTCTGTGCTCCTGTATCTACAAGTCTAGATTTTCATGTAACCTTAGGGAGCAGGAATTCTTTAAACCAGAAAGAATATTCAAACTTTTAAACTGTACTGGATTGGAATAGGACTCAATGTAATACCAAAACAACCCAGAATCAGAAAAGAAGAATCTGACTATGGC
This sequence comes from Saccopteryx leptura, assembly GCF_036850995.1. Lineage (NCBI taxonomy): Eukaryota > Metazoa > Chordata > Mammalia > Chiroptera > Emballonuridae > Saccopteryx > Saccopteryx leptura. The sequence continues at coordinate 216,436,372 of NC_089505.1, read as the reverse complement.
AGAAGCAGGGATTTAATAATTATACCATAATTTTTTATTTCTAACTCAGTGTGTTGAGAGTCCTCAAGGAACCAGATGTTTATCACATAGTTTATGCAAACTGTACTTGGGGCTGAATCAGTATAGATTTGAGGAAAATTTAGAGGATGTGCTCTGTATTGTGAGATTGGGGTGGAGGGGTTGATATTGTGCTGTAGTTAAGGCCCTTATCTCTTAAAGTTTTGGGGCTTTTAAGGTCAGAAGCAGTCAGTAGGATTTATGAGAGCCACCACTATTTGCAAGATATTGTCTCTAGTTATGGGTGAGAAAGTAGAAAGGGCAGAAAACTGGAACAGATTCTATAGTTACATTTTACAGAATGTGGAACTGGGCCATGGACCTGAATAATTCTTAGATATAATTTGTTGTTCTTTCTCAGGTAAGAAGGAGTAAAAACTAACAGTTAAGTTCCTTTCAATATATCTTTGGAGCTTTATATGTTGAGATGCTATTAGTTGATCTGGTTCACAGTTGTCCTTTCCAGAAATGAAGGAAATTCCTTGTTGGATCTGAAACATCTGGCAGAGTCCATCATGTTTAATTTCTGTATTTCTAAATTAGTTTTCTTTTTTAAAAAATTTCCTCCCTGACAAACCCTGGCTGGTTGGTAGAGTATAGGCCCAGTGTGCAGACGTCCTAGGTTTGATTCCCGGCCAGGGCACACAGAAGAAGCACCCATCTGCTTCTCCACCCCTCCACTTCTCCTTCCTCTCTGTCTCTCTCTTCCCTTCCCGCAGCCAAGGCTCCATTGGAGCAAAGTTGGCCTGGGTGTTGAGGATGGCTCCATGGCCTCTGCCTCAGGCACTAGAATGGCTCTGGAGGCAATGGAGCAATGCCCCAGATGGACAGATCATTGCCCCCTTGTGGGCATGCTGGGTGGATCCCAGTCGGGTGCATGCAAGAGTCTGTCTGCCTCCTGGCTTCTAGCTTTGAAAAAACAAACAAACAAATAAATAAATTTCCTCCCGCACAAAGATATGGATTAGAAAATATGGCTTAAATTCCATAAGTGAAGACAATATTTTCTTAGAAAAATGCAAAAGATAATAATGCAGTCCATTTTACTGAATTTTTGTTGTATTGATCAGGCCCCCAAGCTTCAGGATGACATGAGTCTATCAAATATGTCAGATGGCCTGACCCTTATAATGGTTTTACGTTCCTACCCTTGATGAAATGGTTTTATGTTCCCCACCCTTGATGACATACCCTGCACCAAGCCATCCAGGCACACATATAAACCCATTCTCAGGAAAGAGATGTCACCACAAATGACAGTTTCTAAAGCTGGATTGTGCCAAGGTGATTTTTACAACCAGGATATCAAAGATGACCTATTTTTGGTGAACATTTGAATTTACCATAATCATTTTCCATGAAAAAAAAAAAAAGCATTACATTGATTACATACTTTGGTTGACTAACTCATATATATCCTCCCACCCCATCCGCAGAATAATTTTTTTTTTAATGGGGTGACATCAATAAATCAGGATACATATATTCAAAGATAACAAGTCCAGGTTATCTTGCCGTTCAATTATGTTGCATACCCACCACCCAAAGTCAGATTGTCCTCTGTCACCTTCTATCTTGTTTTCTTTGTGCCCCTCCCCACCCCCTTTCCCTCTCCCATTCCCCCCTCCGCCCCGTAACCACCACACTCTTATCAATGTCTCTTAGTTTCACTTTTATGTCCCACCTACGTATGGAATAATACAGTTCCTGGTTTTTTCTGATTTACTTATTTCGCTTCGTATCATGTTATCAAGATCCCACCATTTTGCTGTAAATGTTCCGATGTCATCATTTCTTATGGCTGAGTAGTATTCCATAGTGTATATGTGCCACATCTTCTTTATCCAGTCATCTATTGATGGGCTTTTTGGTTGTTTCCATGTCCTGGCCACTGTGAACAATGCTGCAATAAACATGGGGCTGCATGTGTCTTTACGTATCAATGTTTCTGAGTTTTTGGGATATATACCCAGTAGAGGGATTGCTGGGTCATAAAGTAGTTCTATTTTCAGTTTTTTGAGGAACCACCATACTTTCTTCCATAATGGTTGTACTACTTTACATTCCCATCAACAGTGTATGAGGGTTCCTTTTTCTACACAGCCTCTCCAACATTTGCTATTACCTGTCTTGCTAATAACAGCTAATCAAACAGGTGTGAGGTGGTATCTCATTGCCATTTTGATTTGCATTTCTCTAATAGCTAAAGAAGATGAGCATCTTTTCATATATCTGTTGGCCATTTGTATTTCTTCCTGGGAGAAGTGTCTATTCATATCCTCTTCCCATTTTTTTATTGGATTGTTTGTTTGTTTGTTGTTGAGTTTTATGAGTTCTATGTATATTTTGGATATTAGGCCCTTATCTGAGCTGTTGTTTGAAAATATCATTTCCCATTTCATTGGCTTTCTGTTTATTTTGTTATCAGTTTCTCTTGCTGAGCAAAAACTTCTTAGTCTGATGTAGTCCCATTCATTAATTTTTGCCTTCACTTCTCTTGCCTGTGGAGTCAAATTCATAAAATGTTCTTTAAAACCCAGGTCCATGAGTTGAGTATGTCTTCTTCTATGTACTTAATTGTTTCAGATCTTATGTTTAGATCTTTGATCCATTTTGAGTTAATTTTTGTACAGGGGGAGAGACTGTAGTCCAGTTTCATTCTTTTGCATGTGGCTTTCCAGTTTTCCCAGCACCATTTATTGAAGAGGCTTTCTTTTCTCCATTGTGTGTTGTTGGCCCTTTATCAAAAATTATTTGACTATATATATGTGGTTTTATTTCTGGACTTTTTATTCTGTTCCATTGGTCTGATTGTCTATTTTTCTGCCAATACCATGCTGTTTTGATTGTCGTGGCCCTATAGTATAGTTTGAAGTCAGGTATTGTAATGCCCCCAGCTTCATTCTTTTTCTTTAGGATTGCTTTGGCTATTCGGGGTTTTTTATAGTTCCATATAAATCTGATGATTTTTTGCTCTATTTCTTTAAAAAATGTCATTGGAAGTTTGATGGGAATTGCATTAAATTTGTATATTGCTTTGGGTAATATAGCCATCTTGATTATATTTATTCTTCCTAGCCAAGAACAAGGTATATTCTTCCATCTCATTATATCTTTTTCGATTTCCCTTAACAATGGTTTATAGTTTTCATTATATAAGTCCTTTACATTCTTTGTTATGTTTATTCCTAAGTATTTTATTTTTTTTTGTTGCAATCGTGAAGGGGATTATTCTTTTGAGTTCGTTCTCAGTTGTTTCATTGTTGGCATATAGAAAGGCTATTGACTTCTGTATGTTAATTTTGTATCCTGCGACCTTACTGTATTGGCTTATTGTTTCTAGTAGTCTTTTTGTGGATTCTTTGGGGTTTTCGATGTATAGGATCATATCATCTGCAAAAAGTGATACCTTTACTTCTTCTTTTCCGATATGGATGCCTTTTATTTCTTTGTCTTGTCTGATTGCTCTGGCTAGAACCTCTAGTACCACATTAAATAAGAGAGGAGAGAGTGGACAACCCTGTCTTGTTCCTGATTTAAGGGGGAAAGCCTTCAGTTTAGTGCCATTTAATATGATGTTAGCTGATGGTTTATCATATATGGCCTTTATCATGTTGAGATATTTTCCTTCTATACCCATTTTGTTGAGAGTCTTAAACATAAAATTGTGTTGTATTTTATCAAAAGCCTTTTCTGCATCTATTGATAAGATCATGTGGTTTTTGTTCTTTGTTTTGTTGATATGTTGTAGTACATTAACCGTTTTACATATGTTGAACCATCCTTGAGATTCTGGGATGAATCCCACTTGATCATGATGTATTATTTTTTTAATATGTTGTTGTATTCGATTTGCTAGTATTTTGTTTAGTATTTTAGCATCTGTATTCATTAGAGATGTTGGTCTGTAGTTTTCTTTTTTTGTGCCATCCTTGCCAGGTTTTGGTATGAGGGTCATGTTGGCCTCATAAAATGTGTTTGGAAGTATTGCTTCTTCTTCAATTTTTTGGAAGACTTTGAGTAGAATAGGAACCAAGTCTTCTTTGAATGTTTGATAAAATTCGCTTGTATAGCCGTCAGGGCCTGAACTTTTATTTTTGGGGAGGTTTTTAATGGTTTTTTCTATTTCTTCTCTACTGATAGGTCTGTTTAGGCTTTCTGCTTCTTCTTGACTCAGTCTAGGAAGGTTGTATTGTTCTAGGAATTTATCCATTTCTTCTAGGTTGTTGAATTTAGTGGCATAAAGTTTTTCATAGTATTCTACAATAATTCTTTGTATATCTACGGTGTCCGTGGTGATTTCTCCTCTTTCATTTTGGATTTTGTTTATATGAGTTCTTTCTCTTTTTTCCTTGGTAAGTCTTGCCAAGGGTTTGTCAATTTTGTTGATCTTTTCAAAGAACCAGCTCCTTGTTCTATTAATTTTTTCTATAGTTTTTCTGTTCTCTAATTCATTTATTTCTGCTTTGCTTTTTATTATCTCCTTTCTTCGGCTGGTTTTGGGTTGTTTCAATTACTTGGACATATATTCTTTGTGTTCATTGAGTTGTTTTCTGAGCTCCCTAAATTGCCTTTCTGTGTTTTCTTGTATATCTCGGAGGATTTTAGGATTTCTATCTTGAATTCTCTGTCATTTAGCTCCAAGGTTTCCAATATATTAAATTTTTTCTCCATGGATTTTTCCTCATCTAGCTGTGTTACCTCTCTTTCTTTTGTATCCATGATATTCGAATTTCTCTTCCTTAATGGCATCTGAGGGTGGTTTTGTTGATAGTATTAATGAGATTTAATAAAGAATCAAAAGTTAAAAAAAAATAATAAAAAAATAAAAAATTGAAAAGAGTTGTTTTTTTTTTAAAAAAAATTAATAATGAAATAAAGAAAAATAAAATAAAATAAAATTTTTTAAAAAAGGAAATTATTCCCCCCCCTCCTTTTTTCCTCTCCTCTCCTCTCCCCTCTTTCTTGAGAAAATCTTGTGGTGAACTGTGAATTATAACAAACAATGCCTGTGATGGAGGGCCTGAATTGGGGAAAAGTAATAAAAGGGCAAAAAAAAAAAAAAAAAAAAAAGAAAGAAAAAATAGAAAAAAGAAAAAAAAATTAAAAAAAAAGAGCGTATGGACCCACAAAAAGCAAATAAGGAAAAAATTTGGGTCAAGAATAAAATGATTTGCTTTTAGGTGTTGGTTTTCTAAGAGTTATGATGAGAGGAATAAGAGGAAAACGGAAAAATGGGGGGACAAATTAAAAATTACTATTGTATTTAGTGGAACAAGAACTAGATAAAATGGAGAGCCAGGGATGGGAGCACTGCTCATGAGTTAAAAAGGTGAAGTAAAAACCCCCCAAAATGCCACAAACATAAGTTTGAGTCCCAGATAAGATAATTTGTTTGTTATTAAGGTTTGAATGAGAGGAGATGTAAAGGAGAAAGGAAGAAACTAATATAGAGGGAGAAAAGAAAGAGAGAGAGAGAAAAAAAGAGGGAACCACTAAAAGAAGAAAAAAGAAAGAAGAGAGAGAGAGAGAGAGAGTTAAGGGTTTTGGAGTGCAACCCTCATAGAGAGAAAGGAAGAGAAGAGAAAAGATAATGGGAGATGTAACACTTATGGGTAGTGTAGTTCAAGGAGAGGAGAGAGTAAGAGCGGCAGAGAGATAATCGGCCAAATTGGAGGAGGAAAAAAAGTATCAAGAATGAAGATAAGAGAAACAAACGAACAAATATAATAAAATGGGATAGGTTATAAAGTCTGCAGATTATTCTTGATTTTGGGAGGTTATCTTCTTGCTTTTTCTTTTCTCTCCCTCTTCCTGGTCAGTGACTCTGTACCCCGGGTTCTGCCCCTTTGGCACACTCAGGTAGAGGTTTGCAGTTGATAAGTCTCTATGGCAATGTCATGTATTGTGCTTTAGTCTCGTTGGCAGTCGAGGCTCATTAGCATTTATAGGCTCCGACAGTGAGAGAGTCTGTGTTCCTGGAGCCTTTCTCCTAGTCTTTCCTTCCTCAATTAGTAGCCTGGTAATCCAGCTATGGGGTTGCTGCTGCCTCTGCCTGGATAGTAAGAGGCTCAAAGAGCTGGCAACTCCCCACTCTATTTCCACTCAGCACAGGGCTCTGGGTAAGGCTCAGTCAGTCAGAGCTGCTAGCATAATCAGGCGGGCTTTCCGCCCACTCAAAGACCTCTGGCTCTGTCTGCCACTCTGTCCGGTAACACAGGCGGGCGCCCACTTCCGGGGCACTTGGAGGAAACTCTCACTCACTGGCTGCACGTGCAGACCAGGATATCCGGCCAGCAGTCTCACGCTCTGAGTGAATCCCCCAACCGCAGGGAAAAGTTGCAGCGTTGGAATTGAGTCTCGCTCCGTCCCGTGCGCGGCTTTTGCAAGGCGCTGGGGCGGCCCGAGATTCTGCTTTGGCCCACACAAAGGCCCCTGACTCTGCCCCTCTGTGCGATAACACGGGCGCGCACTGCCGAGGCACTTGGAGGAATCTCTCATTCACTATCTGCGCGCGCAAACCAGGATATGAGGCCGGCCGCGTTTCCCTCTGAGTGAAACCCCCTCCAGCACGGAAAATCTCCACCGTTGGAATTAGTTCTCACTCCCTCCCATGCGTGGCTTTCCCAGGGTGCTGGGGCTGCCCAGAGACTCTGCCCTCGGCCCACAGAAAGGCCTCTGACCCTGCCTCTCCGTGGGGCAACACGGGCACCCACTCCCGGGGCCTAGGAAGAAATCTCTCGCCCACTAACTGCACGCACGCTGACCAGGAGACCAGGTAAAATGGCCACCCCGCTTGTCTTTCTTTGTTTGGGTTTGGTGTGAGTGTTAGCTTGTATTGCCCAGGTTGCCACAAGATCAGTTTTTCCTCGGCTTGGATCTCCATGCCACAGCCTGGTTCGGCTGTTTGTGCCGCGGCCTGGATCTATTCACCCCTTTTGCCCGCCTCAGTTTCTATATTCACAGTTACCAGAGAAAGCCGCCCTGTTTAGGTTAGTGAGGAAGGCGGAGCATTTCTTACTCCCTATTTCCTTCGGGGTTTGGTTATATATTTAGCCAATTTTTCACTCGACCATACCTTTGGGTGTATTGCGAAGCATCTGGAGGCTCCAAGCATAGGTTTTTCTGTTTCTGGTTGAAGATCTTGTTGAGTTTTGGGGGAGATTTATCGGTATCGTTTCCTACCCCGCCATTACTCTGACGTCATCTCCGCAGAATAATTTTCATATGAGAAAATAAACATTACATTTGGGATATGACAATTGGTAATTATATAGTTCTTTTCTTCTGGCTCTCCATGTGCTTTCAACATGACACTCAATACTAAGCAGAAAGCTTAGAGGCAGACACTCAAAATTGTTTGCTGATTGACAACCTTCCAAAAATAAACACCTTCATTTGACAATGACATTTTGTATGAAGTCTTTTCCTTCCCTATCTAAACACCAAGCTTCTGCTCCATATTTTAAATTTCATAGGCTCTGCTCATTGAAACATTTTCCTGACCATGTAAAACTTTATCATAACTATTTTCTCCTTAACTGTGGGGCACATGATTTGATTTGATTTTAAAATAAATATTGTGGGGCATTAGGTAACTAAACAGAAGAGAGGACTGAAGGTTGGGTAACCCTTTTGAAATTCAGTTTATCAGAGAAACTTAATCAGAATGTTCTGATAGATCCAGAATTAGATCAGGGTTATGGTTCTCAAACTGTTGAACTGTCCTTTCTTTCCTATAAAACAGCTTATCCCTGGGGCACAAGAATACTGTTCTTCCTAATCTGAGGTGTTCTTCTGGAAACACCTGCTAAATTTTCATCTTGGTCTTCATTCCCCTGGCTGATTTAACAGAATTTCACTTGGTCAAAGCAAGTTCTACCAAGAGCACTCAATCACTCTGTTACAAAACGCCTACTCCTTCCCACTAAAAGGATTCAGTCAATCCATATTATTTTGCTTGCTCAGGCCCTGCACAATAACCCTTGCACCTTAGTGAGGTAATAACTGCACACTGGTCCCAAAAGACAAGACTCAATTCAGGGCAATCCATGCCTAGGTTGTAACTGCTGAATTGGGAAAAGAAGTAACAAGCACTTCCAGTATCTTCTAAATTGGGTGCTGCTTTCCCCAACAAAACCCAACCCCTAGAAATTTAGAAGTATAGCATATGGAGAGAATGCAAGGATTTCAGAGAATAACTGCTGGGAAACATGGTAAATAATTGGTCCAATTGGCTCATGGGCTTTGACACAATAAGTTAGGGGAAAGAGATTTCAGATAGACAGCAACTTCTGGAGCACAGTTGTTGCCCTTGATCAAAGAGGAAGCTAATCTGTGGTTGGGCTGACAATGCTCAATGCAGGGCCTGTGAGGCCTAGCAGTCTCCATGCTAACCACACAATTAAAAATATATATATTTTTAGTTCCTCTCATGTTTCCATTAGTCAATGTTTCTGAAGATGGCCTAGAATAACTTCTAGTCATGCCTAGGCTAGAAGTCGAGAGAGCTGGGTTTAGTTCTGTTGGTTTTAATTCAACCAGAGTAATCTCTCCAGGCTTCATCCCTAAAATCTGGATAATACTAATATCTTCCCAACTACACTCGTGAAGCTGGGGGAGCACTTAGAGAGATGGAAAAAATTAAAACATTTTTTACTGAATATTTTGGAGGAACATTGGTTAATAAAACCATACATTTCAAGTGTACAACTAAAATACACATCATCTGCATATTGCATACTGAGTTCACCTCCCAAAGTCAAGGCTCTTTCCATCATCGTTTATCCCAATATTTCTCTCTTCCCCCTCCCCCAACCCTCTTTTTTCTCTGGCAAACAACCATACTCTTGTCTATGTGTTATTTCAATTTATTTATATTTTTGCTTAACCCCTTCATATTTTTTTTTACCCTAAGTGCCCATTAATAGATAAAAGGACAAAGTTAAAATAATTAAAAAGAAAAGTTGCAATAAAACTGCTTGCAATCAGTTTGTACAATATTAAAATTTTATGGTCAAGAAACCCCAGCCAGGTAGCTTAGTTGGTTAGAGCAGTGGTCCCCAACCTTTTTTGGACCACGAACTGGTTTAATGTCAGAAAATATTTTCATGGACCGGCCTTTAGGGTGGGATGGATAAATGCACAAAATAAAATTATGCGACCGGCGTAAAAACTGTGGTATTTTTAAATATAATTGTTGAACTTACGATATTTATTGGGCTAAGTTAAAGGAGGAACGAGCATGTCCTCATTATTCAGGCTGTATTTAAATTTTTTATTCTGACAATGTTTCATGTCTGACATCAATATGTAATATGATAGGTTCAGGCTCACTACCAATCATGAACCTACAACAATAAAATAAACATGAATCCACTGTGTACTCGTATGCAATTTTATTAGAAGCATCCTCTTAACATCGCACCAACAACATAACATGAGTAACATCCTCTCTGCCTCCAAACACTTTCCAGTTGCTATGGTAATGTTTAAACATGCCTTAAAAATAAGATACAACACAAAAACAAATATAAAGTGCATGAAAAATACAACTCACCATTGTTATGAATATTGTAAGTTAAGGGTTATTTATTATAATGTTTATATAGAATGAGAGATAGTAGCCTATCTCTCAACAACCATAATGCTAAATCAATGGTAGCCCTGAGCTTGTTACTCTGCAATGAGACAGTCCTATCTAGGGGTAATGGGAGACAATGACACCCGAAGTGTGTTGCTTATGTCCAGTCTAGTCCATAATTTTGTTTTGGTTGCAGAAAATCCCACTTCACACAAATAGGATGTCAGAAATGGCAACAGGGTTTTTAGTCCCTTTGTGGCGATCTCGGGGTATTCTGCCATGACTTTAATCCAGAACACCGGCAGAGTTGTAGTCTCGAACATATTTTTAAGGCTGCCGTCATTTGCGATCTCCAGTAGTTGATTCTCTTCTTGCATAGACACGCTGGGTTCACCTGGTTTGTTGACAAATGAATAGCAAACGGATCCATTCCTTGGCAATTCGTGGGTCTTTTGTGGTTGGGAAGTAGCGTTCAAACTCTTTTAAAAGCAAATACAGGTGATCATGCACCAGCTGGGACAATGAAGGCTTGGGCTCAGTCTCTTCCAAAATTCCTGCAAATGTTTGAAACATGTCAAATATATCCCTGTTTATGCGTCGTCCCCACAAATCCAGATTGGCTTTAAATGCAGCTACTTTATCTGCCAACTTGAAGACAGTTGTCATTTTCCCCTGAAGTGACCGATTGAGTTCATTGAGAAGGTTAAATATGTTGCACAAGTAAGAGAGTTTTGCGACCCATTCCTCGTCACTGAAATGTGCTGCCAGCGGTGACTTTTTTTCTGAGAGAAATCTCTGCAGCGGCTCTCGTAATTCAAACACTCTGGCCAGGGACCTCCCTCGGGATAACCATCTTATTTCTGTGTATAAGAGAAGGTGTCTGTGCTCCACATTCATTTCCTCACAAAGCTGCTCGAACAGGCACGAGTGAAGGGCGTGTGCTTTGATGTGGTTAATAACTTTAATGACATCATTCAATACGCTGTTAAGTTCCAGTGGTTTATTTCGGATAGCCAGCATTTCCCTGTGAATGACACAATGCGTAGACTCACATTCAGGTGCAACCTCCTTAATCTGAGTAGTTAAACCAGACATCCTTCCGGTCATGGCAGCAGCTCCATCTGTGCATATGCTGACACAAAAAGACCATTTCAGTTTTTCTGATATATAGTCATCCAGCGATTTAAATAGTTCCGCAGCTGTGGTTTTGGTTGGCAATGATAGTCCACATAACATATCCTCATGCACATCCTCTTGATAAAGATAATGCACGTAAACAACTAGCATTGCCTTGTCAATATCTGTAGATTCGTCAATCTGGAGAGCGTACCACGGTGATTTATTAATCCTTTCCAACAATTGTGGTTCAATGTCCTCTGCTATTTCCTCAATGCGCCGTGTGATGGTGGTAGCTGAAAGAGGCATCTGTGCTATCTTTTTAACCGCAGCCTCTCCTAGAAGTTCACAACAAATGTCTTTAGTGGCTGAAAGGATCAATTCAGGCTCATCCAGCTTGAGCGCAGGGTCACTGGCCTGAACATGAAATCATAGATATGACCTCACGGTTGCTGGCTTGAGCGTGGGATCATAGACACAACCCCATGGTCACTGGCTTGAGCTCAAAGGTTACTGGCTTGAAGCCCAAGGTCGCTGGCTTAAGCCCAAGATTGCTGGCTTGAGCAAGGGGTCCCTGGTTTAGCTGCAGCCCCCTGGTCAAGGCACAAATGAGAAAGCAATCAATGAACAACTAAGGTGCCTCAACAAAGAACTGATGCTTCTCATCTTTCTGCCTTTCTGCTTGTCTCTCTCTGTGTCTCTCTCTCTGTCTCTGCCTCTCTCGCTTAAAAATAGTCTATATTTAAATATAAATATATATAATAGATCTATATCTACATATATACACATACATACATCTGTGTATGTGTATATATGTATATATATGTATATCTATACACACATATATACATACTGTATGTATCTGTAATTGCTATGTGGGTGGTTACACATAGTTGAGTCTGCAGGCAGTGCCTGACTATAGAAATGATTTGGGGTCTTTATACAGATTCTGCCATTCTATCCTTGACATTTTTACCAAAAAACACTACCAAATAGCTCATATCCTGTTACTCAGCAAATCACTATATTCTGTTTCTCACTTCCTCACTCAGATTTTATGTATTTCTCTAACTGCATCATTCATTTTTGTGTTTTCAGCATCATTAATTTTTCCCATTTAGATGATTATTGCCAGGTTTCTGTCTACAGCCTACTTCTCAGCGCATCTGCAAACTACTACAAATGACCGTAATTCTTTTGTGCCCATATATTACTTCAATTAATTCATGTTGACACTTAGGTCTGTTAATGGTGTTCTCTAAGTATCAAGTCCATATCTTCTCAGCACAGCCTGCTTGGTTCTATCCTTAGGCTAATTCTACTGAAGAACTTATCCCATTAATATTAGAGCTCCTGTTTTCAACATCGGAGAGATAAGTGGGATGCTTTCCTTACTTTTCCGTTACAATTCTTTTTTTTCCCTTCTCTACTGAAGCTTCATATAGACAATTGAAGAGTTTTAAGCAATATTTATTGATTTGTGTCTCTGTAATATTATTCCAGTTTCTTTGAAGAGATTGTTTAGGAAAGAGTGAGCATGGAAACAAGAGAGGTCAGTCATTAAGCACTGAAGAAAGAACGGTGAGGTGGAAAAAAGATGGGTGGAGCTGAGATATAGTCTGGAAGTTGAGTAAACAGAGCTTTTTAATGGATTAGATGTGAATGGAAGAGAAACGGAAGAAAGAAAGCTTGAAGAGCTGGACCTATAGCTTTCATGTAACGAACTGGGAACCAATAGACAAGGCTTCTAAGAAGTTGGAGTGAAAAATGGTATGGGTATGTAGATCACAGTCAGGATAGGATAAGCGATGCAGAAAAACAAATGCATATTTTACAAAATATTTAAAAAATTAATTTCTTCAAACATCAGTAACTTAACAATAAGATAATTAGTTGTTTAATCGAGTTAGGTGCCTTTTCCATTTTGAATATGATATCCTGAAGGTGACCACTTGAATGAGCAGAAGGAATGAAGATAGAACTGTGGTTCTTAAATGCCCCATCCAGGAAGTGATGCACTTCAGTTTTGTTTAGAATCATCTGCCAAAGCTACTTTCAAGCCACAACCTAAATGAAGAGAAGGTAGAAAATATTGGGACAGTTTGGCCATATTTGATGAGTCCACTATGTGACAAATTATAAATGAAGGCTAAAGTAATAGAAATAGGTACAAGATAAAACTAGGAGCAGCTGGCTAAACCTGCTTCCATCAATATGATGGGTTCCCCCATATTGAGAGAAGAAGACTGATTTGACCTCACTTGAGGAAAGTACTGGGTTGGTGAAGTTTTACTCACTAAGAGGTGGGTAGAGGGATATTTAACATGGCAATTAAAATACCTGGAAATGGGGTGAGTTATCTTTTTCAAATACTTGCAGATTCATTCTACCTGACTCCAGAAGTGGCAGGCAGATTCCTTATAAAAAGCAAAAGAAAATTCTATCTCTAAATACAGTGATGTTTCTAGAAATATAGTGAGCTCACCACATTTGAAATCATTCATACAGCACCTGGGCAACTATTGTGAGTGAGTGAGGTAAATGATTTCTGAGTATTTCTAATTCAAGGATTCTCTATTAATTGTTTTCTCCATTAACATATTTAGTTTTTTGAATTTTGAAAATGTAAAGATAAGGAAAATTGAATATAGAAAAAGATGGTGACACGTAACTTTTATGAAAATATTATTTTCCTTCAAAATTACAATTAGGTCACTCCAATATTTGGAAGTTTGTTCATCCTATATATTTTTTTTTTCTCATTTAGCAGTTTTTTTTCTTTCTTCCTTTTTTCTTTTTCTTTTTTTTTTTTTTTGGTATTTTTCTGAAGCTGGAAATGGGGAGAGACAGTCAGACAGACTCCCGCATGCGCCTAACCGGGATCCACCCGGCACGCGCACCTGGAGCCATCATCAGCACCTGGGAGCCAAATTGCTTGAACCATTCAAGTCATGGCTGCTGGAGGGGAAGAAAGAGAGAGAGAGAGAGTGAGAGAAGGAGAGTGGTAGAGAAGCAGATGGTCACTTCTCTTGTGTGCCTTGACTGGGAATCAAACCAAGGACTTCCACAAGCTGGGCCAAGGCTCTGCCTCTGAGCGAATCAATCAGGGTCTCATCCTACATTTTCATATGTATCTACTATAGACCTTGAAGTGTAAGGATGCAGAACTCTGCTCATCTACCTTTCTTAATTCCACATTGACTTTAATGTGGTTTTTTTTTTTTTACTTTTAATTTATTGTGTTGACATGGTTTCAAGTGTTCCACTCAATATAATACCCTTTACACAGTGCATGGTTCCCTCACAAACCCCATGCAAAGTTTATTTCACCTCCCATTGTCTACCCTTTGCTTTTCCTCTCTCTCCCGTCTCTTTCCCTCTGGCTAATGTCAGCCTGTTGTCTGTATCTATGTTACATATATAAGATTTTGGATAATCCTTTCTCTTTCTTTGATATCCTCCTATCTTCCCCTTTCCCTATGACAGCTGTCTTTCTGTTGTTCCCTGTGACCCATTCCAGCAGAGCAATTGCTTAGTGTGCAGTACTTATACAACTTTGATGTGTTTTTTTTCCTTTTGTTGACTGTGCAAAATGTCCTTTGGTATGTTTTAAAAATCTGCTGGAAATGAGAAAAGAATCTGCACAAAATAAGGACAATTTTTCATATTATTTTTTTTTTTAAGTAAAAGTAGAGGAGATAGAACTTTCGCAAGCTCCCTAACTGGGATCTACCCAGCTACTCCTGTCTATGGTCGATGCCCAGATCAACAAATCAACTGAGCTATCCTCAATGTCTGAGGCCAATGTTCGAACCAATCCAGCTATCCTTACTATTCTGGTTAATGCTTGAGCCATTGGCTGTGAGAGGAGAAGAGAGAGAGAAGATTGAGAGTGAACGGAAGAGAAGCAGATGTGTTTTCTCATGTGTGCCTTGACTGGGGTTTGAACCTGGGACATCTGCACGCCAGACCAATACTCTATCCACTGAACCAACTGGCCAGGGCTCTGTATTACATTTGTATTTGTGTGTATGTGTGTGTGTGTGTGTGTGTGTGAGAGAGAGAGAGAGAGAGAGAGAGAGAGAGAGACTGAGAGAAAGGAAGGGAGAGAGATGAGAAACATCAACTCATACTTGTGGCACTTTAGTGTTCATTGGTTGCTTTCTCATAAGTGCCTTGACCAGGGGGCTCCAGCTAAGTCAGTGACCACTTGCTCAAGCCAGCATCATTTGGGCTCAAGTCAGGGACCGTGGAGTCATGTCTATGAGCGCACAACTAAGCCAGCGATCTCAGGTTTTGAACCTGGAGTTCTCAGTATTTGAGGTCAATGCTCCATCCACTGTATCACCACCTGGTCAGGCTCCATATTACTTTTTAAATGAGAAACTTTATTTTCATTTGTTTACTGTATCTAGCCTATAAAACTGGGTTAAATCTAGATGCTTTAAACTTATTTTTATTCTTTTGTTATTGAGTGGTATAAAGTGTCTGATTTTTTAAAATAAATCAGATTTATCAGAGTGTTATTGATTAATAAAATTATATAGGTTTCAAGTGTACAATTCTATAATAAATCATGTGTATATTATACTGTGTTCACCACCCCATGTAAAATCTTTTAAAGCCATATATTTGACCCCCTTTGGGCTCTTTATCCACCCTCACCCTCTTTTTCCTTTGATAACCACCATATTGTCTGTGTCTATGAATTTTTGTCTGTTTGCTTTGTTTGTTCATTTTTTACTTTCAGTTTTATATCTCACATATGAGTGAACTTATATGCTTCTTGACTTTTTCCATCTGACTTATCTCACTTAACATGATTTTTGAATCGGATACACTTGTATTCTTGCTTCTCCTCCTGTAATAAGTTAGTTGTTATTTTTGCTGGTGGTGATATTATTGTTTACATTCTATAAGAATGTTTACAATGTCATGCATTTGTCTTTTAGGAGAACAGTTTCAGCTAGACTTATCATTATTACTAAAGCTTGTTACAAATTTATTTCTTTAAATGGTAATGTTATTTCCTCTAGTCTTTAAAACTGTAATTTTTCAGGTGACCTTATTTCTTAATGCAATAAATAATGCTATGTTGATTTCTATCTCTGCTTTTAATATTTAATGTGAGTCAGAGCTGTGATTTTTACATTTTCCTGAAAATAAAATGGCAGTTGGATTTTTAGTTTAACTGGATGAATCCAAAGATTGCTTAGAAATTTGTCCAAAATGGAGAAGCCCCAAATAACAAATCTCCAGACTCGTAATTTCAACAAATCTAGGTTATTCTGATACTAAGTATCTTAATTTTTCTCTCCAACTGGATTAACTCTGTTTGCCATCTCATAACAATTTACAACTTTGCCTTCCTTAAAGGAGATTTCTAAGGATGTAAGCATGCATCATAACCATTCTTCTAAGAAGAAATTTATGAAAAGAATTTTTATATCTTTAAAATATGAGAAAAAATAGGGTTATATTTTTATTTTAACATCAAAACAAGTTAGATAACATTACTAAATTAAATAACTTGGACTCCTAACACATAATAGTTCCACTGTAGTATTTGTCAAATTTAACCATTCAACAAATAATAATTCTACCTGTTACAATGTTCCATAAGACTTTTTTCCGTCATCTCATTCTTGTGGATTTTATTGCTCACTGGGTGGAGACAGGTAAACAAGCAGTCATTTATAATAGACTCCATAATAAAGCTTATACTATGAATACTTAATGGGAGGAGTGTTAACTTTACTGCTGGCTTTACTGAGAAGTATAACAAAGAATTAAATTTTAATTGAAATATAAAAGTTTAAAAGTTGGAAAAAGTAGACAGAAAAAGGTGGTCTTGGTAGAGAGTAAAAAGATGATCTGAAGCATCAAACTGTGAAAATACAAGACATATTCATCCATTAATTCATTCAAATTAGATATTGAGTTATAATCTGTAATTAAGAGTCTTGAGTACTTATTCAACTCTTTTGTGTGTGTGTGTGTGTGTGTGTGTGTGTGTGTGTGTGTGTGTGTGTGTAGGAAGTTGTAAAAGAGATAGAAAGGGGTGGAAGGATAGAGAGTAAGTGAGGAGGGTGAGCTGCCGTGGTGTGCAGAGGAGGGAAAGCTTCAGATAGAAGAAGTACAACTGGTTTCCTTGTGTGAAAAACAGAGATTGAGAAAGGATAGGGTCAATTCATAAAGAGGTCTTGAAAGATACATTAAAACACCTCAGATTTTAAATTTTAATATCAATGGTTCTTACCTAGCATGGGTACTATCTATGGAGCTTTTAAACAATGCCCTCTGATTTGGATTGAGTAGTTTGAGAATAGGGCATCTGTACTTTTTTTTTGTTTGTATTTTTCCGAAGTGAGAAGGGACAGACTCCCGCATGTGCCCCATCGGAAGCCATTCTAGCGTGCCATGGAGCCATCCTCAGTGTCTGGGCCAACTTTGCTCCAGTGGAGCCTTGGCTGCGGGAGGGGAAGAGAGAAATAGAGAGGAAGGAGAGAGGGAAGGGTGGAGAAGTAGATGGGCACTTCTCCTGTGTGCCCTGGCCGGGAATTGAACCTGGGACTTCCACACGCCAGGCCAACGCTCTACCGTTGAGCCAACTGGCCAAGGCTAAGACATCTGTACTTTTAAACTATCTCCAGAAATGAGTCTGTTTGATATTCTGGACTGGGAACCAGTTAGATGTTGAGAAGTCATTGCATAGGCTCTGCAAATAAGAACTAGGATCACAGTTGCATTTAAGGAAGATCATTCCTAATTTCAGAGTACAGATTCTCAACTCTAGCTGTGCAGTAGAATTTCCTGGAAACCTTTCAAACATAGAGAAGCCGAGGGGCCAGTCTGCACTAACTATCTAAGAGTTTGCTGCGATGGAACTAAAATATCTGTAGGATTTAAAAGCTCCAATGATGATCTTATTAATGGGAACCTTTGTTATAGAATAGAATAGGTTTGAAACCTGAAGCAGAGACAGCAGACAGGTTAAAGTCCAGCTGTTTTTATTAGAACACCCATGTCTTAACATTACTTTATTTATGTTCTAATATTAATATTAATATTACTTATTAGTTAGACCCATGAACATAGTTTTCAAGGAGTATGCACTATGTTTACCAACATGTGAGATGTGGTTTTGCTTGGAGAGTTATAAGGGTAAATCTTGTTGACTCATTGTGATTTATCCCACTTTCTTATCTAAGTACATAATGATCTGCCTTCCAGCTATACCAGTTCAAGTAAGATAAAAAGAATCTGAGATAAATTATAAAGATCTTGACAAAATAAATGTGAAACCTATAGTAAAAGAGTAGATTTCTCTTTATTTAAAAGTTAGAAAATCTGGGAATGGGAAATTAATGTAGAACTAACATTTGCTGCATGACCACAATGTGCAAGCTACTAAGGGTGGAACATTTGTGGGATCAGCCAACAAAGTGTGTGATCAGAGACTCTACAGGAAGTTTCTTTCATAAGAATCCCTGCTTGTTTTTCTGGGGCTAGTGGCTTTTTAAAGTGTCTTGACTGACACAGATGTGACCTCTTCCATTCCTGTTTCAATCCTCAGTCTTCTTGTTGGAAAAACATAGGATTGTCAGAGTGAAAAGTCTGAAGGCCATGAGAAAATATATGATGTGAAAAGTGGGCTTCCTAGCATGTTCCCCTTTTCCTGCTCTCACATTGAGATGTTTCAGTAGGCGCTGAGCCCAGTGTTGCTGAGAGCAATCATCGGTCAAATTTTCTTTTCTTCCTCTGCTACTTTTGGGTAGGAGAAAAGAGTTATATTAATACAATCCAAAATGTCCTGGAGAAATAGGCAGTGGTAAAATTTGAAGCATAAGGAATGCTAGAGAAAGCATCAGGTCTCAGTGTCACAGTGCTGCGTAAGAAGTGTCACAGTACGTTCCACACCAGGACAATCTTATTTGGTTACTTTTTATCAGGACTTTATAATTGCCAACATACAGGCTCTGTACATGTTTTGTGATGTTTATACTTAAACATTTTATTTCTTTTGGAGTAATTTTAAATTGTCTCTTTTAACTTTGATTTTGACAGGTGCATTTTGTTACATAGAAAATTTATTTAATATTTGGATGTTGAACTTATATTCTGTGATTTCTCCAAACTAATTTGTTCCAAAAGCAAAGCTTTTTATAGATTCCTTCAATTTTTATGTAGACTATCATGTAATTTTCAATGAGGACAATATTATTTGTTACCCTACAATCTATATTTTTATTATTTATTTATTTATTTAATTATCTTTTTATTGAACTAATTGAGGTGGCATTGTTTCACAAAACTATATAGGCTTCAAGTGTATAGCCCAACAAAACATCATATGCACACTGCATTCTGCAACCATTGCCTCCCAGCAAAGTCTTTTTCTGTCTCCATTTTTTCCTTTACCCACCTCCACCTATATCCCCCCACCTTTTCCTTCTGGCTGGCACCCTACTGTTTTGTGTTTTCATCTAGTCCTCGGATTACCCTCTCCTCTGACGGCTGTCAGTCTGCATCATGTATCCATTTCTCTGTTTCTCCTACTGTATTCATTAGATTCCACATATACGTGAGTGAGATCATATGGATTTGTCTTTTTCTGCCTGGCTTACTTCACTCAGCACAATAATCTCCATCTATGTTGTCACAAAAGGTAAGATTTCCTTCTTCTTTTTTTCTTTAAACCAAGTAGTATTCCATTGTGTACATGTACCACAGCTTTTTTATCCACTCATCTACTGATGGGAACTTGGGCTGTTTCCAGATCTTGGCTATTGTAAGTAAGACTGTATCGGGGTGGCACTTAATTCTCCCCAATTAGAGTTTCAGGTTTCTTCAAATACATATATTCCTGGAATTGGAAATTTATTTCTCTTATTTGTTTTTATTGCTTTATTAAACTGGTTAGAACTTTAAATTCTATTTGAATAAAAGTGGTGAAATGGAAGTATTTTTCTGTTTCTAATTTTAAAAAGATATTTTCCCATTAAGTATGTTGTTGAGCTAAAGATTTTTTGTAGCTGTTTGTTATTTAGCTGAGGTAATTTTCTCTATTTCTGATTTGATGAGAGTTCTTACGGAGAGGAGTTGATTTTGTCAAGTGCTTTTTTTGCATCAATTAATATAATCTTATGATTTTTTTTTCTTACCTGTTGATACAGTGGTTTACATTGATTAATTTCAAATGTTGAACCAACCTTTTAGCCTTGGTGTAAAATTCATTTTATATCCTGTTAAACTGAACTTGTTGATAATTTTCTAAATTTAAGTTTATAAGAATACTAGTCTGTAATTTTTTTTCTCTCTTTTTCCAGTTTGAGTTTCAGAGGAATGCTGACTTTATAAAATGGGTTAAGAAGTTCTTCCTCTAATTAAATTTTTGGGAAGAAAATGTGTAAAATAATGTTAATTTATTTTTAAGTGCTTAGTAGAATTCTCTAGTGTGAAGCCATCTGGGCTTTGAAGTTTCTTTCTAGAAAATTTTAAATTTTAAATTAATTTTATTTAATAGTTATAAGACTATTCAGATTATTTTATTTATCCTTGTTGAGTTTTTTGGTTGTTCGTGGTTTTTGAAGAATTGCTCCATTACTTCTGGTAGCAAAATGTATGAACATAAATTTGTTTATATCCCCTTATAATTTGTTTTCTTCTTTTTCCAAGTGAGAGGAGGGGAGATAGAGAGACAGACTCCTGCATGAATCCTGACTGGGGCTCACCTTGTGACCCCCGTCTGTGGCTGATGCTCTGCTCATCTGGGGCCATGCTTGCAAATGAATCATCCCTTATAAATTTTTTAATAGCTGCAGAATATGTAGTGATATTTCCTGCTTAGTTCCTGATATGAGTCATTTTTTCCCTCTTTTTTCTCTTTGTCAGTTTTGTTGGAGTTTTTGCAACTTTATCATTTTCTAAGAACCAGATATCTTTTTCATTATCTTTACTGTTTTTCTGTTTTCAGTTTTATTGATTTCTGCTCTTATCTTTATCATTTCCTTTCTTCTGCTTGCTTTGGATTTACTTTGCTCTTATTTTTCTAGTTTCTTGAGGTAGGAGCTTGGATTATTGATTGAAAACTTTCCTCTGCCCCATTTCCTCTTAAGCACTGTTGTAGCTGTAGATTGACATGCCATATTTCTATGTTCATTCACTTCTAAGAATATATTGACTTCTTTTGAGACAATAATGCTTCTGGGGCTGGCTATTTGATCAAGTGGTGAGATTCCTTTGTGGCAAGTCCTGTTGCTTCTTGTCACTCAGCTGGAGCTCCCTCCTACCCCTACCAGGTGTCTTTCAGTGGCAGAGGGCAGTCTCAGATCCAGTGAGATGAGGAAGAACTACTTTTAGCTTTTGATTTTAAGCAGGATCCACATCATTCTCCCTTGGCTGTGTTGCTCAGCTCAGTTGGTATTGTTGTGGGACTCCAGTAAAGTTCTTGGGGGGGGGAGTGTGAGCCTATCTAGACTTTTTTCTGTTGTTAGGTTGGGAGATGCCAGGCTTGGTTTTACTTCTGTTGTTGGGTGTGTATGCCCTGTTGCCAAAATGTTTCTCTAGTCCTGGAATCCGTAGCTGGTTCTCCTTTCTTTTCACTTCTAAAAGTTCTCCTTTAATTGCTTCTTCTGCTATTGCAAGCAATGACAGTTAAATTTAGAGGTGGACTTGCCAGGAGTCTGCTCTATCCTGTCTGAACAAGAAGTCAAATAATATTTATTTATTTATTTATTTATTTATTTATTTATTTATTTAGTGGCAGAGACAGAGAGCGTCAGAGAGAGGGACATATGGGACAGACATATCAAATAGCTTTTTAAAGTTATTGTTAGCTCTTCTTTTTCCATGTTCAATTAACAGATTAGTTAGCAAAAAGTCATTTGCACTGGTATCAGCCAGCTATGAGGGAGTATGTGTGTGCTACAACAATTCCTTCAGTCAAAGAACGCCCAAAAGACGTTATAGCCAAAGAGAAGACAAATTTCTTTCTCTTAATAACAGCCTTGTAACCCAAGACTGCAGGTCTCACTTTTGAGTTTGAAGGGGCACTTTCAGTGAGTTATGAGCCTCAACCAGTGAAGTGTTATCTTCCACAACAACGATCTTGTTTTTTAGTGTCACAGTTTTCAAATGGTTCAGACGAATACTGTTTGGTGAATGGGGCAGGAAAAAGCATTTCTGTTTCAAATAAATCATCAACAGCCTTGCTTACTTAATGACATGTCAAATTATAGAATTTTGTTCTTTTGTTTTGAACATTGTTGATGTTTGATTGAAACATAGAGTGATTTACTCAGATCAATTAAATATTTTAAAAATTGTTACACACTAGGATATATTTGAAGGAAAAGAAAAAAACACCCTGAGTAATTTGCTTAGTTTTGTGCTATATCAATTCATAGAGCCATGCTGCTAACATGTTAAAATAATGATTAAGAGTCTGTGCTAAGCATATTGGCAACTCCAAAAAAGATAAATAAAAATCTCACTTTTAAGACTAAGTTCTATTTGAAGTGATTTTACTAATTTGCCAAAATTGAGCCTTCACTACAGAGCAGCATGTAATTAAATGTCAATGGTGGAGGGGACATGACAGCAGGACTCAGAAGAAAGGGTGATCACTGTCGATTGGGTTGATAAGAGGAAGTTTCTGGAGGTTGTAGATTCAGGACAGGTATGATTGGATGAATGGCAGGTAGTACCGTGAAGAAAGGCATGAAGGTTAATATAGGCAAATGATATGTTGAGGCCAGCCTGTCAGCCAGTTTGGTTGGAGGAGAGGATTGTTTGCAGATGAGAGTTTAGTTGAGGCCAAATTCTGAAGACCTGAACGTCAGGCTGAGGACATCTTTAATTTCTGGGAATCTAATGACCTTGTGATGTTTTGAACTGAGTAGCAGCACAAATAAATACAGGGTTGGTAGACATCAGTATGCAAAAAGAGACTAATGTCTGCAGCATGATTAGCACTCAGTGAGAATGATACTGTTGAGGTGGAAGAGGAGGTGTCTAGAAAGTACCACTGTGAAACTTTCAACAATAAAATGTTGAAGAATAAATGTACTCTTTAAGTGAAAAATTATAAAACAGCACACAAATGCACACTCACACAAGTGAATATTTTAATAGCATGTTAATTTGTATTTTGTGTTCAGTGTTTTTTTATTTTGTATTTTTCTAAGGTGAGAAGTGGGAAGGCAGAGAGACAGACTCCCACATGCACCCAACCGGAATCAAACCAGTATGCCCACAAGAGGTCGATACTCTGCCCATCTGGGGCACTGATCTGTTGCAATGGGAGCCATTCTAGCGCCTGAGGCTGAGGCCATGGAGCCATCCTCAGCATCCAGGCCAATTTTGCTCCAGTGGAGCATTGGTTGTGGGAGGAGAAGAGAGAGATAGAAAGAAAGGAAAGGGGGAGGGTGGGGAAGTAGATGGGCACTTCTCCTGTGTGCCCTGGCCGGGAATCAAACCTAAGACATCTGCACAATGGTTGGCTCTACCACTGAGCAAACCGACCAGGGCTGTTCAGTATTCTTTTTAAAGATTTTATTTATTCACTTTAGAATGGAGGAGAGAAAGAGAGAGAGGGCGGAGGAGCAGGAAGCATCATCTCCCATATGTGCCTTGACAAGGCAAGCCCAAGATTTCGAACTGGTGACCTCAGCATTCCAGATTGATGCTTTATCCACTACACCAGTGGTCCTCATACCTCGGGCTGTGGACCGGTACTGATCCATGGGCCATTTGGTATCGGTCTACAGAGAAAGAATAAATAACTTGCATTATTTTTGTTTTATTTATATTTAAGTCTGAACGATGTTTTATTTTTAAAATATGACCAGATTCCCTCTGTTACATCTGTCTAAGACTCACTGTTGATGCTTGTATCGGTCACGTAATACATTTATCCATCCCACCCAAAAGGCCAGTCCGTGAAAATATTTTCTGACATTAAACTGGTCCATGGCCCAAAAAAGATTGGGGACCACTGCACTACACCACTATAGGTCAGGCTTGTGTTCATTATTAATGTTCACACTAACATGCTCTCTCCAATAATGTTTTAGGTCTAATTTTAATATATTCATGTGTAGTTGAAAGTAATTAATATTAAGATTAATGGTTTGACTGTGGCTTTGCTATCTGACCCTGTCTGATATCAACTCTTAGAGGGCTTGACTGAATATGTTAGGTGAGAAAGAAAAGAAAATAACACCTCAAGTGTCTACTCTAGTTAACAAATGCATTAATTTTAATTTTTAATTTTTAAATTTTGTATTGTTTTAGATTCATAAAAATATTTTATATTTTATGCATGGTAGTTAAAATACTATAAGTAATACATATTGTAAATCAAAAAGCATAAATGAAATCTTCTAACATATAGGATTGTTAAGCGTATATTGGCAGTGTGAGAGTGAAAGCAGGTAAAGGGATAGATTTGTAGAAAAAATAAAAGCAGACATTGTAACCTAGCGGTGAGGTCATCTCTCTAGCTAGCATAAAAGTGGCTTTTGATTGAAATAATTGTTACTTTAATGTGATTCCTACAATACTATCCAGTTATACATAAGTTATGATTCAAGTCTGACCTAAGGGGGTTAGATAAGTTTTAGATTCTGGCAGAAACTCAGATGGAATTAAGCACAGTAAAATATAATAATTATATTTTCTATTCAGTATATTATTGTTCTAGTGATAATTTTCAGTCTAGTGACACAGTCAATATCAAAATATTTTGTGCGCATTAACATGTAGTAACAGTGATATGAAAATGGTAAGGAAGACATTAAAAATGTTTCTTAATAGGAAATATATTAGTGAAAGAATACATGACTACCCACTATCCATTCCTCCTTCAGAGAACCTGACTAGGAAGCGAAGTGACAGAAAGGGGGCTATCCATGGAAAACGCTGTAAAGTCAGCTTACTGTCAGTCAGGGTTTAGCTCCTAGTTTCCCGGCAGGTGTGGTTATTCCCTCTCTTGTATAGTTGACATAAAACACACAAAAACAAATGATATGAGAGGAAAACCATATACCTTGCCTTTTGGAACTTATATGTGTGTTTTATTTAAACTCATTAGAGTACTATTAAACTCAACAGACAAGGCTCAGCATGCCCGGGGTTTAAATGATGCAGCTCTAGGTAACCACTCTGCAGTTTCTATGAGCAATAAAATCATGAGTGTACATTTAAAATAAAATAATTATAATAATGTATTTCTTAATAAAAGCAGCCATCTTGCAGACATCAAAATTGTGGCATCTATAACTTAAAATAAAGTTGATGCAATTTCTAAAGCATATTGCTGTGCTAACATAATAATTTGCCTACTTGAACAGTTTATTCCATCACTTAAAAGTAATTATAGGCTGAGAAGTCACCACTGTGGTCTTCTACCTACTTTACTTCTGAGGCTGGTTCCCCACCACTTCACTGGTAGGCATATTGATGTGGGCAGGAACATAACTAAAAGGATGAAAACTGAGCTGAGGTTATGGGATTGTGGGGTGAGTAGTGTTCTGAGTGATTCAGTGGTGAAGGTAGTATTCTCTTATGCTTAACTTTGGGGCTTATTTTTTTTAGGTTCATTTGTACTCAGTGCCCAAATTATGTGTGATCTTTAGTTCACAAACTCATGAGTTTGGTTTTTTAAATAAAACCTGAAGTTTAGATAGAAAAGGAAAAAAAAAGGAAAAAAGTGTGAACTGTAACACAAATATCCACTTAATGTTGAAAAATCATTGATAACTATAATAGTTGGTAGTCTTAAAATGACACCTGAGTTTGCACACCAGATACTTGTTCACTTAGATGGCCTGAGCACCACTCCTCTACCTGAAAACTAAAAAAACTTATTTTAAAAGATATAGCTCCAGGCCCTGGCTGGTTGGTTCAGCGGTATAGCGTCGGCCTGGTGTGTGGATGTCCCAGTTCAATTCCCGCTCAGGGCACACAGGAGAAGTGCACATCTGCTTCTCCACCCCTTCCCCCTCTCACTTCTCTCTCTCTCTCTCTCTCTCTCTCTTTCTCTTTCTCTCTCTCTCTCTCGCTCTCTTTTCTCCTCCCTTCCTGCAGCCATGGCTTGATTGGAGCAAGTTGGCACAGGGCACTGAGGATGACTCCATGGCCTCTACCTCAGGTGCTAAAAAATGGTTCTGGTTGCAAAGGTGCAAGGGCTCCAGATAGGCAGAGAATCGCCCCCTAGAGGGCTTGCTGGGTGGATCCCAGTCCAGGTGCATGTGGGATGTGGGAGTCTGTCTCTGCCTCTCTTTCTCTTATTAAATTTAAACATACACACTAACACACACACACACAAACACACACACGGTTCTTGTTTTCAAGTTATAACTACCAGCTTGCAGAACAAAGATTGTGCTATAATAGCAAATATTTTTATGGAATAGACAGGTGGTATTAAACCACAATAACCATGAAGTAAGAAATCCCAAGAAGGTCAGTAACCCTTAGAACAGAGTGTGGGCAAGTTTAAATTAGTGCTAGTTTTTAACCAAAAAAAAAAACATAGTAAAAATAAAGGGATTGGGAAGTGGAGTAGAGATGGATGGGCTCAGTAATATTATGTTATGCATTCTGGAATAAAGGTGATGGAACCTCCAGGAAACATTGTTCTTGCCTTGACCCATAAACTATTGGCCCAGTTCTGAGCTCACAGCAATTTAAAAGCATAGTTGTTATCCTTTGGACAATGTTCTCTCTAAGCACCCATTTATCTCAGCTTCTGGGCCTGAGGGTATATTCTTATGTCATAGGAGCTCTCTCACAGGGAAGTCAAGAAATCCTTCTCAAAGTCTTTCAAAAAATAGAAGTGAAAGAAAAAAACTCCTTAATATATTTTATGAGGTCAACATAACACTTATATCAAAACCTGGCAAGGACAACAAGAAAAAAGAAAACTACAGACCAATATTTGTAATGAATACAGATGCAAAAATCCTAAACAAAAAACTAGCAAGTTAAATACAACAACATATTAAAAAAACAATACATTATGAGGTGGATTCATTCCAGGAGCACAAGGATGGTTGGACAGATGTAAATTGATCAATGTAATATAACACGTCTACAAAACAAAGAACAAAGATCATATTATTCTATCAAGATAGAGAAAAGATATTTGATAAGATACAACAAAATGGTTATATAAAGAATTTATCTCAACACAATAAAGGTCATATATGACAAACCATCAGATATTATACTAAATGGTGAAAAAGTGAAGGCTTTTCCCTTAAAGTCAGGAACAAGGCAAGGCTGTATATTCTCTTCACTTTTATTCAACATAGTTATGAAAGTTTTAGCCAGAGCAATCAGGCAAGAGAAGGAAATAAAAACCATTTGTATCAGGAAAGAAGAAGTAAAGGTATCCCTTTATGCAGATGACATGATCTTGTACATAGAAAACCCCAAAGACTTCACTGAAAAACTATTTAGACACATTAAACCAATACAGTAAAGTTGCAGGATACAAAATCACTAAATAAAATATATTGTTTTCCTATATGCCAATAAAATTTCAGAAAATGAACTTAAAAGTACAGTTCCTTTTACAATTGCAACAACAATAACAAAATACCTAGGAATAAATTTAACAAAGAATGTGAAAGACTATACACTGAAAACTACAAAGCATTATTGAAAGAAATTAAAAAAGATACAATGAAGTACCCTGGCCGGATGGCTCAGTGCTAGAGCGTCGGCCTGGTGTGCAGGAGTCCCGGGTTTGATTCCCAGCCAGGGCACACAGGAGAAGCACCCATCTGCTTCTCCACCCCTCCCCCTCTCCTTTCTCGCCATCTCTCTTTTCCCCTCCTGCAGCCAAGACTCCAATGGAGCAAAGTTGGCCCGGGAGCTGAGGATGGCTCCATGGCCTCTACCTCAGGTGCTAGAATGGCTCTGGTTGCAACAGAACAATGCCCCAGATAGGCAGAGCATCACCTCCTGACGGGCGTGCCAGGTGGATCCCGGTCGGGCGCATGTGGGAGTCTGTCTGACTGCCTCCCCATTTCCAACTTCAGAAAAAATATCAAAAAATAAAAATAAAAATAAAAAGATACAATGAAGTGGAAAAATATTTTATGTTCATGGATTGGAAGAATCAACATAGTTAATATGGCCATATTACCCAAAGTAATATACAAATTTAATGGAATCTCCAACAAAATCACAATGTCATTTTTTAAAGAAACAGAACAAAAAATTACCAGGTTTATATGGAATCATTAAAAAACCCTCATAGCCAAAACAATCCTGAGAAAAAAGAATGAAGCTAGCAAAATCACATTACCTGGGCCCTGGCCGGTTGGCTCAGTGGTAGAGCCTCAGCCTGGCGTGCAGGAGTCCTGGGTTCAGTTACTGGCCAGGGCACACAAGAGAAGTGCCCATCTGCTTCTCCACCCCTCCCCCTCTCCTTCCTCTCTGTCTCTCTCTTTCCCTCCCGCAGCCAAGTCTCCATTGGAGCAAAGTTGGCCCCGGGTGCTGACGATGGCTCTGTGGCCTCTGCCTCAGGCGCTAGAATGGCTCTGGTTTCAACAGAACAATGTCCCAGATGGGCAGAGCATCTCCCCCTGGTGGGCGTGCCGGGTGGATCCCAGTTAGATGCATGCAGGAGTCTGTATGACTGCCTCCCCATTTCCAACTTCAGAAAAAAACAACACATTACCTGACTTCAAATTACACTATAGAGCCACAATAATCAAAACAGCATAGTACTGACAGGAAAACAGAAATACAAACCAATGAAACAAAATCGAGAGCCCAGATATAAAACCCCATATATAGGAACAAATAACCTTTGACAAAGAAGCCAATAACACACAATGGAGAAAAGAAAGATCGTGGGCTTGGAGAGTAACAAGAGACAAAATATTACTGTAATGACCCATAACTGAGTCAAATCTCACAATGCAGAATGTACAGTTGCACATGAATCATACACCTGGAGGGGCCACTGAACCAGTGAACCAGCACAATGTCCTATTCTGTCTTAGAAATATGATGTCACAGAGCCATAGCTGATGATTTATAAAAAACAACAACAACCCTATAATCTATTATTTTCAGTATAATAGCCCTTAAACAAAGGCTTACTTGCAAGCCTAGTATGTCAAACAAATGAATGTGGAAGAAGTAGACAGCTGTGCACCCCAAATATATTTTTAATTTTCCATCCATTTATTTCAGTGTGAATCTTGTATCATCTCCTAAATAAGTCATGCTTATACAGGTTTCTTTGTGTTTGTTCAAAAAATTCCTCTTAGAATGATCTCACTCTTTCCTGTCAATCAAAATTTATCCCTTTTAAATTCCCCCATATACTTTCTATTTATAGATGTCTCCTATGATGCTCCTGCCTAAAATAGCCCCTTCATACTTTCCAACCTTGAGTGCACACTATGGGCCATACTATGGATAAAATAATGAGCAAAAACAGAAACAGGAACATGTGAAAAAAATCTAGATATAGACTTTATAGCCTTGACCAAAATGAACTCAAAATGGATTATAGAGCTAAATGTTAAATGCAAATTAAAACCTGTGAAGATAATAAAAGAAAATCCAGATAACTTTGGGTTTGCTGATGACTTTTCAGATATAACACCAAAGGCACAATCCATGAGAGAAATAATTGATAAACTAGACTTAATCAAAATTAAAATTTCTTCTCTATGAAAGAGCATAAACATGAGAAGGCACAAAGTTGGAGGATTTATGTGTGAAAGACATCTCTGATAAAGTACTGTTACCCAAAATACATAATGAACTCTTAAAACTCAACACTGAGGAGACAAACAACTTAATTAAAAATGTGCTAAAGGCCTTAACAGACACCTCACCAAAAAAGATAATAGATGGCAACTAAGTATATCACTAGGTTCTCCACATCATGTCATCAGGGAAATGAGAACTAAAACATAGAAAATACCACTGCACAGATTTTAGAATGGTTAAAATCTAGAACACTGACAACACTAAATGTTGGTAAGGATGTGGAACAACAGGACTCTCATTAATGGCTGGTGAGGATACAAAATGGTACAGCCACTTGGAAATATAGTTTGGTGATTTCTTACAAAAGTAAACATACTCTTACCATATGATCCAGCAATCATATTCCTTGGTACTGTGTTTACTCAAACTAGTTAAAAACTTATTTCCACAAAAATACCTGCCCATGGATATTTATAGAAGCTTTATTTATAATTGCCCAAACTTGGAAGCAACCAAAATATCCTTTAGTAGGTGAATGAATAAATAAACTGTGATATAACTAGATAATGGAATATAATTAAAAAATAAGTCTATGATCCATGGAAAGACATAGCAGACTCTTAAATGAATATTACTAAGTGAAAGATCCAACCTGCAAAGGCTACATACTGTATAATTCCAACCATATGATATTCTGTAAAAGGCATAACTATGGAGACATTAAATATTCAGTTACTGCCAGGCATTGGGGAATACAAGGCATGAACAGGTAGAGCACAGAAGATTTTTAGGGCAGTGAAATATTCTGTATGAGGCCATAATGATGCATACATGTCATTTTAAATTTGTTCAAATGCATAGAATATATAACACCAGAGTGACAACTGTTTACTATTTACTATGGATTTTTGGTGATTATGCTGTATCACTGTAGGTTTATAAATTGTAATAAAGGGACGTAACAGTAGAAAACTTGAAGAATGTGTGATATGAGATGGCACTGGAGTTCCAGGCAGGGCCATCGATCTATAGACAATGGCAGTGTTGAAACATTTAAATTAGGATGTCAGTGATTGACATAATCAGATTTGTAATCTAAATATATATATATAGCCTTGACAATATATATATATATTGGTTTTGGTATATGGAGAATGAATTAGGTGAGGCTTGATGTAGGTCACATATCAGAGACCTTTGAGTGGCTTAGTCTGGAGTGTGGTGTTTGAAACATTGGTAGTGGACAAAAAAGATTAGACATTTGCACCAACCCTGCCTTTTAACACCTTATATTTCTGTGGCTTTGGGTCATCATCAAATCCATTGATTTATCTGGTCACACAAGCACAATTGTTTTTTCACTCAACCTATATGGTAAAACCTTTGAGGTTGGGAAGTTATCCTTATATATTTTTTAAATGACCAATATATTGGACACAATATCACTATTTAATAAGTATTTGAATAAAAGAATGAGGTAAAAAACAAATGAACAAATTAATTTGAGTGCATTATTAATTATAAAGATTGATTTTTAAAGTTATTTTTCTAAAATATTAACAGTACTCACTGAAAATTTCATATTGTAATTTGTTACACAAAGCAGAACTTGGGGCCATACCCAAAGACTCCAGCAATATTTTGGAACCAACAAGAGAGATATCTAAAAATGATCCCTTGCAGTCTGGTCTTTGAGGAAGAATCGGCTTGCTGCAAATTTTTATGGAAACTGTGGTCCAGGTCTTGAAGCTATCAATCCTGGTCCATCAGTAAGCTTGAACTTAACCCCATCATCACACCATAAAAGAAACTGTGCAGTTTAAGCATCCATGGTCCAAAGTCTATCCCTGATAGATCTCTAGGTCCTGCCTTTTTATTTATTTATTTATTTATTTATTTATTTATTTATTTATTTATTTATATTTTTTTAATTTATTTTTTACAGAGACAGAGTCAGAGAGAGGAATAGATAGGGACATACAGACAGGAACAGAGAGAGATGAGAAGCATCAATCATCAGGTTTTTGTTGCGACACCTTAGTTGTTCACTGATTGCTTTCTCATATGTGCCTTGACTGTGGGGCTATAGCTGATCAAGTAACCCCTTGCTCCAGCCAGTGATCTTGGTCTCAAGCTGGTGAGCTTTTTTGCTCAAACCAGATGAGCTTGCACTCAAGCTGGTGACCTTGGGGTCTTGAACCTGGGTCCTCTGCATCCCAGTCTGATGCTCTATCCACTGCGCCACCGTCTGGTCAGGCTCTAGGTCCTGCCTTAAAGGTAATGGTCCTAGATACCTGCTTAGTTGCTACTGGTCTTTCTCCATAAACTTTGCCCAACTCACACATTACTATAAGAAGTCTGGAGTGGTGCCATTCAGCTATTTGACCTAAATGCATGGCAGTTAGTGCTGTGAGCTGGCCACCAGGCCAAGGCACCTATAATGACCACTTGGAAGACAATCAATGGACTATAGATCAAAAATCTATCATGGAAAAAATCCACTGAAGCAGAGTTGTGGGCCATTGGCATAAGTGGGCACATACTGCTCTTAAAAACAAATCTCGTAAAAAAAAACAAATCTCGTAAAGTCCTGAGCCAAACAGAATTCTTTGGTAAAGTTATTACCAAACAGAATTCTTTGGTAGCTATTAAAGATCTTGAGGGGAGTCATTCTGGAGGGATAAGTCTGTAGTCAGGGAGATGCTAAACAAGTAACCTTTATAGAATTAAGGAAAAAATAAAATGTGTAAGTTATTGTCCATGTGATATGGGAAGTATAATCAAACTACAGATTAAATAGATGTTAGCACATATCATCTGGATAGAGGAGAAGAGGACACCCCAGAATTGTACTCTGTTCTTATGAAATACAGACAGTAAGGATGAGCTTAAAGAGATGATACTGAACCTTGTTAACTGTGTTAACTGATCATTGTCTAAAAATACCAGAATCCTCAGGGCAGACTTCAGTATCATGGCAGAAGCCAGAGATGTCCAACTGTGGATGCCTTTGATCACAGTCAAGAATTAGGTTATTCAGACATAATTCAGTCAGGAATGGACTCTTCCCTGTTCAGGTAGTTCAACACTGGACTATCCCATGTGTGATACAATGACCCTTAATGCTTACTTACATAGAGAGAGAGAGAGAGCGACGCTGAATCCTGAAACAGCCAAATCAAGACAAATCGCATTAACTCGGTGCTTTCTCAAACTGGTGTACTGGGCTGGTCCACTTTCCTAAAATACTACAAGCTCTGAATCTACCTATGGCTTCATGGGTGTATCTTCTCTCATCTTTCACTGCTATTTTTGTGACCACAGAACCTGGAGTAGAAAATGGTTTTGATCAGCATAATTGCAGAGAATATTTTCTCCTAAAACTTTGCCTTTCTCAAACAGTTGGAATATCTGGACTGAAATCTTTGCCAAACACTAGACAGACAAAAACCTGTAGCCATTACTATCTCCTATCTGGATGTGTAGTTAATTGTGTATGAAAGCTCTTCTTTCTTTTTTCCTTTTCTTTTTCCAGATGACAGAGGTCTTCAAACCACTAGAAAAAGTTGGCAAACAGTGCTTCTGTAAAGGTCATTGATGTGACACTCTCTGGAATAATGCATATTCCCCAGCTTGCTCTTACAAATGATCATCTCTTTTCTAACTGGTGCAGTCATCCAGCCATTTCTATTTTTTCTATTTTTCTTTTTTGTGACAGAGACAGAGACAGAGGGAGGGACAGATAAGGACAGACAGGCAGGAAGGGAGAGAGATGAGAAACATCAATTCTTCATTGCAACTCCTTAGTTGTTCATTGATTGCTTTCTCATATATGCCTTGACCCAGGGGCTGCAGCTGAGCCAGGGATGCTTTTGCTCAAGCCAGCAACCTTTGGGATCAAGCCAGTGACCATGAGTTCATGTCTATGATCCCACACTCAAGTCAGAGACCCTATGCTCAAGCTGGTGAGCATACATTCAAGCCGATGAACCCATGCTCGAGCCAGATACCTCGGGGTTTCCATCCTGGGTCCTCTGAGTCCCAGTCTGACACTTTATTCACAGCACCACCACCTGGTCAGGCCACCTAGCCATTTCTAGCTATGCTTTGATGTCCTCTATGGCTGCATCAGTGAGTGACCTCCTACATCTTAGAAGTTTAATTGGTAAAGGCTGTCAATAGAGTGTTAAAAATTGTAGACAGAAGAATAAAAGATATCTTACCTAAGACTGACTTCAAAAGAGAGTTGCCCTCTTACAAATCTCCATGCAAACTGTCTCCAGTCCAGTGCTTATAGCAATCAATCTAGTCCACAGCAAGGTTTAGACCCCAGTTCTTCTATCCCATGTACAAACTCCACATCCAATGTTACAAGAGAAATTATTGCTACCCCTAAACACAGCACTGAGCTGGTAGGACAGGGCAGGAGCCAAGGTTCTGTCATGTCATATTACTTTTGTATCCTGGACCCTCGTTGTATCACTTTCTTAACCATTCATTATGAAAGCTGTACAATGTAAGAGACAACTGCCTTCCTCAGCTATGACATTCATCCTACTAGATTCAAGGGCTCTCATTCATGAAGAGGCAAGGAGAAACCCCACTTCCTATTGATCATGTCCACAAAAGATTTTTATATCTTTGCTGCTCCAATAAGCCTGGACTGTGTGCCACTGGGCTATCTGTACAACACTCAAGACTGAAAATGCATTTGGTTTTGTCTGCTTTGGCACTGCAGGCAAGCTTACAAAGGCAAATGAACATTAACATGGAAATCAAGCCCAGGCTGGGAAATCTGGTAGAACTTCTCAGCTAAGGCCATCAGAAGCCCAATAATTTGTTGAAGCTCTAAGATAAGCAGATATCCCACTAAGAAAGTCTACAACCACTGAAAATGTAGACCCTTGATCCAACCTAATTTTTGGCCCATGCCGTTGATTGAGTAATCAGTAGAAAAGATTCTTTCAATTAGCCTGTTTCTTGCACTGCATTTGTAATGTTTCAGAATCTGTTCAACAAACAACAATGATTTTAGTACTTTCTTTTACAAGATCCTGGTCAACAAATATTTATTGGACAATTAGCATGCCTTGTAACTGAAGTATACAGGGTAGAACAAAAGTAGATTTCCAGTTTCATATGGAAAATAGCATAATAATCAGTAAATAATAATACAAGAATAAATTCTATTTTATGTACTTATAACTGTAAACCTACTTTTTCCCCACACTGTATATTAGCAAATGTTACAGCATGGTGCTTGAGCTCTTTATCACCCTAGACACATCAACTTTTTACTTTCCTGAGTGAGAAACATGCTCATTCCTAAATACTTTTTTCTTCTGTCTTGGAATCTGATAGGACTCTTTCCTAGGTTTTGAAGGTATTTTGAGATGTGTACTCTGGAAGGGCAATGCCTTACTTAGGGACCCCTGGAGGAGTGTGCATTGGAAGCCTTGTCTCTCCAAAGAAGCTGTTTTATTTGCAAGGATGAAGAGTTGTGTTACTGGAGCAAAGAGTGAAACCACAAAAGCATTAAATTAGTCTTAGGCTTCACAGGGGTTTACAAGTTGATCAAAGAGACAAGACTCGTATGTGAAAGGGAATTGAAAAATGATATAAATATTTCCAATCTAATGTTAAATTGAAAACAAGTAAATCTCAGCAATCAAAGGTGTTCTGTTATGTTTATATAGGAAAGTAAAAATGATCCCATGCCCCTTATATGAGAAGAACAGCACAGCCTGCATGACATTGAAGACTCTAATCAAACTATTACAGATTTCCATGTATACTATTAAACAGATATTGAGTTTCATGAGTTTATATCAAGATTTATTGGCCTGAGAGGTAAATATTGACTGATGTGATGTTGAGGTCAATAATTGCCTCCAGGGACAATAAATCTTTATATTCACACACACACACAAATTCAATAGTCAGTGTATTCTGTTGATTAAACACAAATTCTAAGTCATTAGATATATCTGGAAATTCCTTGTCCTAACCATGAATTCTGACAGTTTATAATCCATCTTAAAATAGCATATTTTAAATCAGATCTTATATAATTCCAGCAGAGAGAGTTATTTTTATTCTTAATCATAGCCTTATGGAAAATTTTACTTTATATATGCCTTCAGGTTGGTTAATCCTTTTCCAGTAGCTAACTCAGTGATTGCTACATAGCAGATACTTAATATACATTTTAAAAAAATGAAATGAGCCTCATAAAATTTGGCATTTAAATTCTTAATCAACAACAAAAACTGATTAAAAAGTATATGTTACACCTGATGAGGTAGCAACTCAGTGGATAGAGCATTAGTCTGGGACACTGAGGACCCAGGTTTAAAACTCTGAGGTTGCCGGCTTGAGCCCAAGGTCACTCACTGGCTTGAGCAAGGGGTCACTGGCTAGGATGGAGACCCCCCCCCCCCCGGTTAAGGCATATATGAGAAAGCAATCAATGTACAACTAAGTTGCTGCAATAAACAATTAATGTTTCTTATCTCTCTCTCACTCTAAAAAAAAGTATGTTACCTAATAATCATCAATGTTTTAAATTCACTTACTCTATCATTAAAAATTTGTTGATTCAGAACGTATTTTTTTATAAATTTTTATTAATGTTAATGGAGTGACATTAATAAATCAGGGTACATATATTCAAAGAAGACATGTCCAGGTTATCTTGTCATTCAATCATGTTGCATAACCATCGCCCAGAGTCAGATTGTCCTTCGTCAACATCTATCTAGTTTTCTTTGTGTCCCTCCTTCCCTCCTGCAATCTCCCTTCCCCCACCCCTGATAACCACCACACTCTTGAGCATGGTATTGGCAGAAAAATAGATGCTCAGACCAATGGAACAGAATAGAAAGCCCAGAAATAAAACCACATATATATGGTCAAATAATTTTTGATAAAGGGGCCAACAACACATAATGGAGAAAAGAAAGCCTCTTCAACAAATGGTGCTGGAAAAACTGGAAAGCTACATGCAAAAGAATAAAACTTGACTATAGCTTGTCCCCGTGTACTAAAATTAATTCAAAATGGATCAAAGACCTAAAATAAGACCTGAAACAATAAAGTACATAGAAGAAGACATAGGTACTAAACTCATGGACCTGGGTTTTAAAGAACATTTTATGAATTTGACTTCAAAGGCAAGAGAAGTGAAGGCAAAGATAAATGAATAGGACTACATCACTAAAAAGCTTTTACTCAGCAAGAGAAACTGACAGCAAAATAAACAGACAGCCAACTAAATGAGAAATGTTATTTTCAAATAACAGCTCAGATAAGGGCCTAATATCCAAAAATTACAAAGAACTCATAAAACTCAACAACAAACGAACAAACAATCCAATAAAAAAATGGGAAGAGAACATGAACAGACACTTCTCCCAGGAAGAAATACAAATGGCCAACAGATATATGAAAAGATTCTTATCTTCATTAGTTATTAGAGAAATGCAAATCAAAACTACAATGAGATACCACCTGTTAGATTAGCTATTATCAACAAGACAGGTAATAGCAAGTGTTGGAGAGCCTGTGGAGAAAAGGGAACTCTCATTCACTGTTGGTTGGACTGTAAAGTAGTACAATCATTATGGAAGAAAGTATGGTGGTTCCTCAAATAACTGAAAATAGAACTACCTTATGACCCAGCAATCCCTCTACTGGGTATATACGCCCAAAACTCAGAAACATTGATACGTAAAGACACATGTAGCCCCATGTTTATTGCAGCATTGTTCACAGTGGCTAAGACATGGAAACAACCAGAAAGCCCTTCAACAGAAGACTGGATAAAGAAGATGTGGCATATATACACTATGGAATACTACTCAGCTATAAGAAATGATGACATCGGATCATTTACAACAAAATGGGGGGATCTTGATAACATTATACGGAGTGAAATAATTACACTAAATGTAAATAGATTAAACTTACCAATAAAAAGACACAGATAGCAGAATGGATTAAAAAAGAAAATCCAACTATATGCTGCCTACAAGAAACACATCTAAGCAACAAGGATAAAAACAAATTCAAAGTGAAAGGCTGGAAAACAATACTCCAAGCAAATAACATAATAAAAAGCAGGTGTAGCAATACTCATATCTAATAATGCTGACTACATGACAAAAAAAGTACTCAGAGACAAAAATGGTCATTTCATAATGATTAAGGGAATACTGAATCAAGAAGACATAACAATTTTTAATATATATGCACCGAACCAAGGAGCACCAAAATATATAAGACAGCTACTTACTGACCTAAAAACAAAAACTGACAAAAATACAATCATACTTCAAGACCTCAATACATTGCTGACGGCTCTAGATCGGTCATCCAAACAGAGAATCAATAAAGATATATTGGCCTTAAATGAAACACTAGAGCACCTGGATATGATAGACATCTACAGGACACTTCATCCCAAAGCGACAGAGTATACATTTTTCTCTAGTGTACATGGAACATTCTCAAGAATTGACCATATGTTAAGCCACAAAGATAACATCAGCAAATTCAGAAAAATTGAAATTGTACCAAGCATATTTTCTGATCATAAAGCCTTGAAACTAGAATTCAACTGCAATAAAGAGGGGGAAAATCCCACAAAAATGTGGAAACTAAACAACATACTTTAAAAAAATGAATGGGTCAAAGAAGAAATAAGCACAGAGATCAAAAGATATATACAGACAAATGAAAATGACAATACAACATATCAGAATCTCTGGGATGTAGCAAAAGCAGTAATAAGAGGAAAGTTCATATCACTTCAGGCCTATATGAACAAACAAGAGAGAGCCCAAGTGAACCACTTAACTTCACACCTTAAGGAACTAGAAAAAGAAGAACAAAGACAACCCAAAACCAGCTGAAGAAAGGAGATAATAAAAATCAGAGCAGAAATAAATGAAATAGAGAACAAAAAAACTATAGAAAAAAATTAATAAAACAAGGAGCTGGTTCTTTGAAAAGATCAACAAAATTGACAAATCCTTGGCAAGACTCACCAAGGAAAAAAGAGAAAGGACTCATATAAATAAAATCCTTAATGAAAGAGGAGAAATCACCACAGTCATCATAGATATACAAAGAATTGTTGTAGAATACTATGAAAAACTATATGCCACCAAATTCAACAATCTAGATGAAATGGATAAATTCCTAGAACAATACAACCTTCCTAGACTGAGTCATGAAGAAGAAGAAAGCCTAAACAGACCAATTAGCAGGGAGGAAATAAAAAAAAAACTATTAAAAACCTCCCCCAAAATAAATGTCCAGGCCCAGATGGTTATACTAGTGAATTCTATCAAACATTCAAAGAAGACTTGGTTCCTATTCTACTCAAAGTCTTCCAAAAAATTGAAGAAGAAGCAATACTTCCAAACACATTTTATGAGGCCAACATAACCCTCATACTGAAACCTGGCAAGGATGGCACAAAAAAAGAAAACTACAGACCAATATCTCTAATGAATACAGATGCTAAAATACTAAACAAAATACTAGCAAATCGAATACAACAACATATTAAAAAAATAGTACATCGTGATCAAGTGTGATTCATCCCAGAATATCAAGAATAGTTCAATATACATAAAACGGTTAATGTAATACACCATATCAACAAAACAAAGAACAAAAACCACATGATCTTATCAATAAATGCAGAAAACGCATTTGATAAAATACAACACAACTTTATGTTTAAGACACTCAACAAAATGAGTATACAAGGAAAATATCTCAGCATGATAAAGGCCATATATGATAAACTATCAGCCAACATCATATTAAATGGCATAAAACTGAGGACTTTCCACCTTAAATCAGGAACAAGACAGGGTTGTCCACTCTCTCCACTCTTATTTAATGTGGTGCTAGAAGTTCTGGCCAGAGCAATCAGACAAGAGAAAGAAATAAAAGGCATCCATATCGGAAAAAAAAGAAGTAAAGGTATCACTTTTTGCAGATGATATGATCCTATACATCGAAAACCCGAAGGACTCCACAAAAAGACTACTAGAAACAATAAACCAATACAGTAAGGTCTCAGGATACAAAATTAACATACAAAAGTCCATAGCCTTTCTATATACCAACAATGAAATATTAGAAAACGAACTCAAAAAAATAATCCCCTTCACGATTGCAACAACAACAAAAAATACCTAGGAATAAACATAACAAAGAATGTAAAGGACCTATATAACAAAAACTACAAAGCATTGTTAAGAGAAATCGAAAAAGACACAATGAGATGGAAAAATATTCCTTGTTCTTGGATATGAAGAATAAGTATAATCAAAATGGCCATATTACCCAAAGCAATTTATAAATTTAATGCAATTCCCATCAAATTCCTATGACATTTTTTAAAGAAATGGAACATTTCTTGACCAGTGTATATAATGTTGCAATGAACAAGGGGTGCGCGTGTCTTGACATACCAATGCTTTTGAGTTTTTTTGGTAGATACCAAGTAGAGGAATTGCTGGGTCATATGGTAGTTCTATTCTTAATTTTTTGAGGAGCCATAATACTTTCTTCTGTATTGGTTGTACTACTTTACATTCCCACCAGCAGCAAATAAGGGTTCCTTTACCTCCACAGTGTCTCCAACACTTACTATCTGTCTTGTTAATAATAGCCAATCTAACAGCTGTCTTGTTAACACTCCATTAACTTCCAGCCCTACACTACCCACCTCTGACCTAACCTTGCCCAGCCTGCTGGGACTTGCCACTGAAGACTAAGGGTGCCCAGGGCCATCAGCCCCATCTCACATCACCGATGAGCCTAGGGTAATCATCCAAGTAGCACATAAGCCAATATTATTTCTTACAGACACGAGGGCCACTTATTATGCCTTGCTCAAATATTTGGGTTCTACTCATCCATCGAAAATCTCTGTTGTAGGTGTTGATGGTCTTATTTTCCTCCCTGTTTGCCATGAATCCACTGCTTTGTTTAATACATAGCGTCTCCTTTACACACTCTTTTCTCCTCCTGCCTCAATGCCCATGCCTATTTTAGGCCAGGACCTACTCTCCAAATTCAGAGCCTCTCTCTCTCTCTCCTTTTTACTCACTTCTGTTACAAATTTACCTCTACCACCCAGTATAGTGTATCCCAAGGTTTTCCTCACCATCCAATGGCTGCAAAACTCCAGGAAAGGCCCCCTGGTTTCATCTCTTTAGATTAAAGAGAACAGAAGCTCCATCTTCATACATGCTTCACATGGCCCTTCTAGTCTACCTGAATCATTGCCAGAAATTCAGTATTGACATTAAGCTTGAGACAAAAGCTTAATGTTCTAGAAGCAATGGACATTGGTACTTGGACGCTAACTGCAGAGTGTGGAAATTTGACAACAGTTCCAGTGCCTTGTGGACTTTTCCTGAATGTCTTTGACTCCTGCTCCTTGGGACAGTTCTCAGACTGAAGCAGGGTTGGGTTATATTTACAGAAAATGTGGAGTGGTGATGGTGTCAACATGGACTTGGTGAAATTACATTAACATATTAAGAACATTCAAAACTGCAAAGATTCTATTTTAAATCCTGCTGTATTAGCTAAAAATTTGCTTGATAATCTAAAAGGCTTTAATCTCTTTATTGTATTAAGACACTTGTTTTGGTATCTTTTAGCATTGGCTATTTTTTAATTTTGTGCTTAGTTTATATTTTTCCAGTCTGCCTCCAAATCGAAACATGGGAAATCAGATGAGTATGAATCACAGCACACAAATTGGAATTAAGAAATATATAGAAAAGGGGGATATGCTGAAGACTAAAAGCAACAGACACTTTGCAGTGTAGATTTTTGGGAGACAGAGGTGTGGAGAACTGGCAGTAAGCTTACAGTCTGCCCAACCCCCCACCTCACATCTTCTGTGAACTTGCTAAAGGCTATTTTGCTATGGTGCTGATAGAGGATACTCATCTTATCCCCTCCACATGCCCCCTGGAAAGACTGGAGGCAAGGTTCTTTTATCCTTTGTCTTGTGAAGTTAAGATGTTATTTATGGTGGGTGTTTTCTGCACTTGGTAAAATTCTTGGGTTGCTTTGGAAATGTAATCAGAGATCTTTTGTGTTAGAATCCATGGGAGTCAGAAAAGACCAGAGTAACAGGCTTTATTAAGAGGAAGAAAGGAACCCTGCCAGGCACTTCTCCGGGGAGAAGGGCACCAGTTACAAACTATGAGGTAAATTTTATAGGGTTTGGGAGAACCTGAGGAGATACTGAGTCAGAAGTTCTGGTATGTTCCCTTTTATGGTTTTAGGATTTCAGCTTTCAGGAACGCTCCTCCTTAGGGCAGTTGATCAGCTTCTTGGAACTCATCTGCCTCAGGGGCAATAGTCCAGTAAGTAAGAGTGAGGTCAAGCAGTCAGGCGGACCAACCAAAAAAAAGTTGGAATTTCTGGTAAATTCATATATCTATCACTTTGATTTGCTACTGTCCTCACTTTGCCCCATAATATTACTTTGCACTCTGTTCTTTCCATCAGCATTGCAGAGGCCTCCTGATCCCATCTTTTTTTCTCTAAGCATATTTTCTTAATTCTGTGCCATTCATACTCAGGACTTGGAATTTTTAGTCAGGCTGGCTTGCAGCAGGGTCAAAAGGCAGTTCCATTTTAAATTTTTTGAAGAAACTTTATACTGTTTTTTATAGTGGCTGCAGACGTCAGCAATCTCACCATCAGTGCAGGAGGGTTCTCTTTTCTGCACACCCTTGCCACCACTTATTATGAATTGTTTTGTTAATGTACACCATTTTGACAGGTGTGAGGTGGTATCACATTGTGGTTTTTATTTGCATTTCTCTAATGATTAGTGATGTTGAACATTTTTTTATCCTCCTATTGGCCATCTGTATGTCCTCTTTGGACAACTGTCTATTTCTATGTCCATTATGTGATTGATTCCTTACCTTTCAGGTGTTGAGTTTTACAAGTTCTTTAAAAATTTTGGTTATGAACCCCTTATCAGATGTATTGCCAAATATGTTCTCCCATTGTGTGCTTTTTTTTTTTTCAGAGACAGAAAGAAAGTAAGAGAGAGGGATAGATAGGGACAAACAGACAGGAATAGAGAGAGATGAGAAGCATCAATCACCACTTTTTCATTGTGGCACTTTAGTTGTTCATTGATTGCTTTCTCATGTGTGCCTTGACTGTGGGCCTTCAGCAGACAGAGTAACCCCTTGCTCAAGCCAGCGACCTTAGATCTTAGCTGATGAGCTTTTTTGCTCAAACCAGATAAGCCTGCACTCAAGCTGGCGACCTTGGGGTCTCAAACCTGGGTCTTCCACATCCCAGTCTGATGCTCTATCCACTGTGCCACCACCTGGTCAGGCTGTGGTTTGTGTTTTTATTTTGTTCATAATGTCTTCAGCTGTGCAAAAACTTTTTAGTTGGATATAGTCCCATTTATTCATTCTGTCCTTTATTTTATTTGCCCATGAATATTAATCAGGATATATATTGCTGCAAGAAATGTTGGAGAGCTTACTGCCTATGTTTTCTTCCAAGATGATTATGGTTTCACGACTTACATTCAAGTCCTTTATCCATTTTGAGTTTATTTTTGTGAATGGTATAAATTTGTGGTCTAGTTTTATTTTTTTGCATTTACCTGCTCAATTTTCCCAACACCATTTATTAAAGAGACTGTCTATACTACACTGTATACTCTTTCCTCTTTTGTCAAATATCAATTGTCCATAAAGGTGTTGGTTTATTTCTGGTTTCTCTGTTCTGTACCATTGATCTGTATGCCTGTTCTTATACCAGTACCAAGCTGTTTTGAGTACAATTGCCTTGTAGTATGATTTGATATCAGGATGTGTGATACCAAACACTATATTCTTCTTTTTCAAGATTGCTGAGGCTATTTGTGTTCTTTTTTGTTTCCATATAAATTTTTGAAATATTTGTTCTACATCTTTGAAGTATGCCATTGCTATATTAATAGGAATTTTATTGAATTTATAGATTGCTTTGGGTAATATAGACAATTGTATGATGTTTATTCTTCCTATCCATGAACACTATATATGCTTCTACCTGTTTGTATCTTCCTTGATTTCTTTTTATCAATGTTTTATAATTTTCTGAGTATAAGTCTTTAACCTCCTTGGTTAAATTTACTCCTAGGTACTTTATTTTTGTTGTTGTTTTTGCAATAGTGAAGGGGATTGTTTTCTTAATTTCTCTTTCAGACAATTCATTGTTGGTGTATAAAAATGCCTCTGATTTCTGAATATAAATTTTATATCCTGCCACCTTGCCAAATTTATTTATCAGGTCCAGTAGTTTTTTGACTGAAACTTGAGGGTTTTCTATGTACAGTATCATGTCATCAGCAAAGAATGATAGTTTTACTTCTTATTTTCCAGTTTCAATGCCTTTTATTACTTCTTCTTGTCTGATCGCTATGGCTAGGACTTCCAGAACTATGTTAAATAAGTGTGGTGAAAGGGGCACCTCTGCCTTGTTCCTGATTGTAAGGGGATTGCTTTTAAATTTTACCCATTGTGTATGATGTTGGCTGTGGGTTTGTCATAGATAACCTTTATCATGTTGAGGTATGTTCCCTGTGTTCCCACTGTGCTGAAAGTTTTGATTATAAATGAATTTTGTCAAATGCTTTTTCTGCATCTGTTGATATTATCATGTGGTTTTTCTCCTTCCTTTTGTTTATGCGATGAATCACATTGAATGATTTTTGAATGTTGTACCAGACTTTTCTCCCCAAAATAAATCTCACTTGATCATGATGTATGATTTTTTTTTTCATTTATTGCTGGATCTAGTTTGCTAATATTTTGTTGAAAATTTCTGCATTTATGTTCATCAGGGATATTGGCCTATAGTTTTCTTTCTTTGTAATGTTTTTCCCTGGTTTTGGAATGAAGATTATGCTTGCCTCATAAATAGAGCTTGGAAGTCACCCTCTTCTTGAATTTTTAAAAATAGCTTGAGAAAGATAGGATTTAATTCTTCTTTGAAAGATTGGTAGAATTTGCCTGTGAAGCCATC
Source organism: Saccopteryx leptura (assembly GCF_036850995.1). Lineage (NCBI taxonomy): Eukaryota > Metazoa > Chordata > Mammalia > Chiroptera > Emballonuridae > Saccopteryx > Saccopteryx leptura. The sequence continues at coordinate 216,391,785 of NC_089505.1, read as the reverse complement.
TGGCCCAGGGCTTTTGTTTGTTGGAAGTTTTTTGATAACTGTTTCAATTTCATTTATTGTAATTGGTCTGTTTAGGTTTTCTGATTCTTCCTGGTTGATTTTTGAAGGATTATAAATTTCAAGGAATTTGTCCATTTTATCTAGGTTGTCTAATTTTTTGCTATACACTTCTTCATAGTATTTTCTTACAATCCTTTGTATTTCTGTTGTGTCAGTTGTTACTTCTCCACTCTCATATCTAATTTTATTTATTTGAGTCCTCTCTCTTTTTTCTTGGTGAGTCTGGTTAAAGGTTCATCAATCTTGTTTATCTTTTCAAAGAATCAGGTCTTGGTTTCATGAATGTTTTGTATTGTTTTTTAGCCTGTATGTCACTTATTTCCTCTCTGCTCTTTATTGTTTCCTTCATTCTACTTCCTATGGACTTTACTTGCTGTTCTTTTTCTAGTTCTTTTAGATGCAGGGTTAATTTGTTCATTTAAGCTTTTTCTTGCTTCTTAAGCTATGCCTGTAATACAATGAACTTTCTTCTCAGGACTGCTTTTGCTGGGTCCCATAAATTTGGAGTTGTTTTATGTTTATTTTCATTTGTTTAAAGGAAATATTTTATTTCTTCTTTGATTTCATTGTTATTCTGTTCGTTATTTAATAATATGCTATTTAGTCTCCAAGTGTTGTAATGTTTTTCAGTTTTTCTATTGTATTGTAGTTTATTTTAGTTTCATGCTAATGTGGTCAGAGAAGATGCATGATATGATTTCAATTTTCTTAAATATGTTGAAACTTGTTTTATGCCCTAATATGTGGTCTATCTTAGAGAATGTACCATGAGCACTTGAAAAGAATGTATACTCTGCTGCTTTACAGTGAAAGGTTCTAAAGATATCTATTAAATCCAGTTGATCTAGTGTGTCCCTTAATTCTGCTGTTTCTTTGTTAATTTTCCTTTTTGAGGATCTATCCAGTGATGTTAGTGTGGTATTAAAATCCCCTACCATTATAGTATTGCTGTTGATCTTGCCCTTTATGTCCATCAAAATCTGCTTTATATATTTATGTGCTCCTATATTAGGTGCATAGATATTTATAATGGTTATATCTTGCTGTTGGATTGCTCCCTTTATCATTATGTAGTGACCTTCTTTATCCCTTACTATAGCTTTTGTTTTAAAGTCAATTTTGTCAGATATAAGTATTGCTACCCCAGCTTTTTATTCATTTCCATTTGCATAAAATATTTTTTTCATCCCTTCACTTTGAGTTTATTTGTATCTTTTGTTTAAGGGTGGGTCTCTTATAGACAGCATATGTACAGGTCCTGTTTTCTTATCCATGCATCTACCCTATATCTTTTGATTGCAGCATTTAAATCATTTACATTTAAGTTTATTATTGATATGTAGTTGTTAATTGCAATTTCATTTTTTAAATCTACACTCCTCTTTTCTAGATCTTTTTTTTTTTTTTTTTTTTTTTTTTTTTTGCTTTGTTCTGTTTATAACAGGCCCTTTAACATTTCTTGCAGCATTGGTTTGGTTGTAATACATTCCTTGAATTTTTTTTTTTTTTGGTCTGGGAAACTTTTTATTTCTTTTTTAATTTTAAATAATATCCTTGCTGGATAAAGAAGTCTTGGTTGTAGGCTCTTGTTTTGCATTATGTTGTATAATTCTTGCCATTTACTTCTGGCCTCAAGTGTTTCTATTGAAAAGTCAGTTGTCATTTATGGGGGCTCCTTTGTAGGTGATTGACTGCTTTTCTCTTGCAGATTTTAGTCTTCTTTATTTATCTCTTCATTTTTTAAATTTTATTTATGATGTGTCTTGGTGTAGGCTTCTTTTGGTTTCCCTTTAATTAAAGGGACTCTCTGTGCTTCTTGAACTGTATGACTTTTTCCTTCATCAATTTAGGGAAGTTTTCGACTGATTTCTTCCATCAGGTTCTCTATTCCTTGTGTTTTCTGTTCTTCTTCAGGAACCCCTATTGCTTGGATGTTGTTTCTCTTCATGTTGTCACAGAGCTCTCTTAGAGTTTCCTCAGTCTTTGTGAGCCTCTTTTCTTTTTGCTGTTCTGCTTTTGTGTTTTGGTTTATCTAATCCTCTAAATCGTTGATTTGATTCTTTCTTTCATCCAGCATGGTGTTAATTCTTTCTAGTGTAGTCTTCATTTCTGATATTGTATTTTTCATCTGTGACTGATTCTTTTCTATAATTTCAATGTCCTTTTTGATGCTTGCTATCTCTTTATTTAGGTGTTCTTTATGTCCCTCCATTGTTGCTCTAAGATCCTTGAGCATCCTAACAATCATTATTTTAAACTCTGCATTCGGCCTCTTGGTTATTTCCATCTCATTCAATTTTTTTCTGGGGATTTCTCTTGTTGATTTATTTGGATTACATGTCTTTGTCTTCCCATTTTGACTCCTTTTTTTTGGTGTGCTGTTTATGTAGCTAGCTGAGTATAGGGTTGGTGTCTGCCTCCAGCTTCCAGTTGTGTTGTTTTTAGATCTTTTGGGGTTGGCATCAGCTGTTGTTTGTAAGCCACTGTAGGCTACCTGTCTGCTGCTACTGTTTTTTTGCTATTTGTGTCAGCATTTTCTATGCCTTAGCTGGGTCCGGTGTGTGGAGCCCTTTCTTTTTTTTTTTTTTTTTCATTTTTCTGAAGCTGGAAACAGGGAGAGACAGTCAGACAGACTCCCGCATGCGCCCGACCGGGATCCACCCGGCACGCCCACCAGGGGCGACGCTCTGCCCACCAGGGGGCGATGCTCTGCCCATCCTGGGCGTCGCCATGTTGCAACCAGAGCCACTCTAGCGCCTGAGGCAGAGGCCACAGAGCCATGTCCAGCGCCCGGGCCATCTTTGCTCCAATGGAGCCTTGGCTGCGGGAGGGGAAGAGAGAGACAGAGAGGAAAGTGTGGCGGAGGGGTGGAGAAGCAAATGGGTGCTTCTCCTGTGTGCCCTGGCCGGGAATCGAACCCGGGTCCTCCGCACGCTAGGCCAACGCTCTACTGCTGAGCCAACCGGCCAGGGCTGGAGCCCTTTCTTAAGATACAACTCTAACAGTGTTGTTAGGCCCTGAATTGATGCTCTCCGTATCTGGCCACTGGATGTGCCAGCCCTAGACCTCCCTTTCCAGAAACTGGCACAGACCATGGGGGGTCACTGCCTGTGAGTGGCCCTTAGCAACCTTCTTGGAGCTACAGGTGATCCTGAATTTGTGGCTGCCTTTGCTGGGCCTAGGTGCCATTGTAAATATCAGCTGCACTCTTAGGCTGTCTTTTATCGACTCTTCCCAAGGTGTGGTCTGCCCACGGGCCTGCTGCCACCGACTTCTTGGGCTCTCAGGCTTGGCACTGCTGGTGCTGGCCTACCGCCACTGGCGCCGCCTTCTTGGGTGCTCCAGCATGGGTACCACCAGCACCTGGCCACTACCACCACTGCCCCTACTGCCCCCACTGCTGCTTCCAGGCCCATCGTCCTTCAGTGAGTACTCAGCAGCATGGAGGGGCAGTGTAGCTGAGACCTCTACACTCAAAAGCTGTGTCCCTGATGCGCCCCTGCTTCTAAGTGACTCTTTGCTCTGACTGGAGCTGGAGAGCCTCCAGTGGGCATGGTAATTGCTTCTTTTTGCTGGTGTTGCTTCTCCAAGGAAAAATGGCCACTTTAGATTTCGGGAGTAACTCAGCAAAGGGGTTAGGATGGCTGCTCCCCCAGCGCCTCCAAGATTACAGTCTTCTCTTGCAACTCCAGTCCTCTCAGCTCTTGTCACTCCTGGAGCCCCTAGTAAGTGGTTGTGAACGAGGTTTTCTGTGCGGTCCCTTTAAGATGGAGCCTGGTTCTAAGAGTTCTGCCTCTTTCTCACAAATAGTAACCTGGCTCTTTTCTTTTTTTATTTTTTTTATTTTTTTTTGTATTTTTCTGAAGCTGGAAATGGGGAGAGACAGTCAGACAGACTCCCGCATGCGCCCGACCGGGATCCACCCGGCACGCCCACCAGGGGCGATGCTCTGCCCACCAGGGGGCGATGCTCTGCCCCTCTGGGGCATCGCTCTGCCACGACCAGAGCCACTCCAGCGCCCGGGGCAGAGGCCAAGGAGCCATCCCCAGCGCCCGGGCCATCCTTGCTCCAATGGAGCCCCGGCTGCGGGAGGGGAAGAGAGAGACAGAGAGGAAGGAGGGGGGGTGGAGAAGCAAATGGGCGCCTCTCCTATGTGCCCTGGCCGGGAATCGAACCCGGGTCCCCCGCATGCCAGGCCGATGCTCTACCGCTGAGCCAACCGGCCAGGGCCCTGGCTCTTTTCTTAGCTAAATACTGGCCGTATGCCTTTTCTAGTGTCTGGGACTCTAGGCTGGGACTCCAGTCCTGGGGCTGAGGATCCATTACTCTCTGGGCAACCCACCTCAATGTGACTGTCCCTCCAGGCTGACCCTTACTCTGGGAGCAGAGCAGCCCTTTCTGCTTCTCTGCCCTTCCTACCAATCTCAGTGTGGTTTTTTGGTGATCCTTGGTTATAGATTCCTCTTAGTTTAGTCCAAAGTTGGTTTTTCAAGATGACTGTTTTTAAGTTAAGTTGTAATCCACTTTGTTTTTGGGAGGTGAGAGTTGGAACATCCACCTACTCTGTCACGATCTTCTCTCTCCTGATGTCAAGGTATTTAATGGTTGGGGTTTTTTTCAGAGAATATTCAAAATTATATTAGTGGGAAAAAGAAATAATAATTTTTTATGTGAAGTTTTGAAGTGTAGTCATTCATTTAACCCGATCACACTTTGCCTGGTGAAGAGAATGAACACATGCTATTTTAAATTGAAAAAAAAGTAGCTGATTTGCATGTGTTCATTGTGAGAGTTCACAGATATTAAAATCAGGGTTAACAGAGACTTTATCTTGGACAACTACTTCTACTCAAATTTAAATAATGATTCATTGACAGAACTGTAACACAGTTACATTTTTCTTTCATTCATTCCACAAATAATTTTTGAAAATCACATTTTTACAGATGTTTTTATGTGTTAGGTGTTCTGCCAGGCTCTGTGGCAACAAATGACCATCGTATATGTAAACACAATCTTTACTTAGTACAGATTATTATTGTGTCTAAATATACTTTTTAATTATGTTATCATTTTAAAATATTTGTCACAGAAAATCATGAATGGCTCCAGAGTTCTAGAAGATCTTGTTGAGAAGACCCTGTGAGATCTGAGATCTTACAATGAGATGTCAGCCTGTGTATTCCTGTGTAGTACTAGCTTTCTCAAAGTCATAGAGCAAAATCATGGATTCTTGTTCCCTGACTGAAGTGTGTTCTCAAAAAGGATATTGGCTTGCACAAGAGTAACTGAGGGTTCATTCATTTATTCATTCATTCAATATTCATCTATTGGCTCACTCAATTAACACAGATTTATTTAGCATTTCCTCCATCTGGACCAGGAACTAGACAACAGGCTGGGTGTTCATTGTGAACAGACAGAACAGACATGATTTCACATTTGGCTATTCTGTTCAGGTAAGTACAAGACCTATGGTAAGATACTCATTAATAAGTTATGAAGTAATTAATATACTTTATTAAATAAGTAAATTTATTTATCAGTAGAGGAGAAACTAAAGTAAAGCAATAATGAGAATACAAGAGGAAGTTATAAGAAAGAAATATGAAGGTTGTTTTTTCTTCTTTTTCTTTTCCAAGTGAGAGGAGGGGACATAGACAGACTCTTCCACTAGGATACACTCAACAACCCTTATTTGGAGCTGATGCTCTGCCCATCTGGGGCTATTTGCAACCATGATATTTTTAGCACCTGAGGTGAAGTCTTCATGGAACCATCTTCAGATCTTCAGTGTCCTGGCTGATGTGCTTGAACCAATTGAATCATGGATGCAGGAGCAGAAGAGTGAGAGTGATAGAGAGAGAGAGAGAGAAGGGGGAGATAAAGGAGTGGAAAAGCAGATGGTCGCTTCTCCTGTGTGTCCTTACTAGGAATCGATGCTCTACCATTAAGCTAACTGGCCAGGGTGAAGGTTTTCTAATATTGTTTTGGAAAGAGGTAAGCTTGGTTATGATTCTGTGCAGATGTAAAAGCTGAGTTACAAACTGAAAAGTATGAAAGAGTAGGCCAAGTGGACAATTGAATAGGGGTGAATAAGGGTATTTCATACACAAGAAACAGTATATGAGAAGACTCGGAGTTTGATGTGAAGGAACTGAGAAAAGTGATTTTATAATAAAATTTATAAAATTATGAAGAAATCAGTAATGCTAAAATTTATTTCATGCTTACTTTGTGCATTATGTTTCAAATGCTTTACATATACTAATTTACCTAATTCTGACACAAACACTGTGAGAGAGTATTATTTTCATATTTTTACAGAAGGGGTTACTGAGGATTACAAAACTAAAAAATCTCACCCAAAATCATAAATGAGGAATTGATGAGATGGGATTCACCTCAGGGTGTATGGGTCAGTGTCTGCCCTTACCACAATCTTACATTCTTTCTAAACATAAAAGTAAGCAAGTAGTTGATATTTTATGCCCTTCTAGTTCTTCTTCATACTTGAAGTTCATTTATACAGTTGGAAGAAATTACTCAAACCCCTAAACAATCTAAATTTATGCCTTGTCATACTGCATTTATCCAAGCTTCTATTTGTCCTTTATTTGTGGGTTTATGAATGTCAGCATCATACTTTATATGTGGTTTGACTTTTTTTCAAATGCCTAACCTTTTATAATTAAAGATACCTACTTTGGACAAAAACACTTCTCTCCTACTTCCAACAATCCCCCACTAAACATACAAAAAGTAAATAAATAAAAACTAACTGTGAGCTCAGACAAGCAGCACTTTATATTTTTAATGCCCCTGCTATTTAATATGTGTCCCTTGCCCAGTTTCTGGGCTTCCTGTCTCCCCTTAGGTTTTCCCCTGTATCATTTCTGTGGCTGCTTCATTTCTGTTTAATATTTGCTTATTTTTGTTGAAATACCCAGTGCAGAAACCCACAAACTAAACAAAAACTAATGAAAAACACTGAGCAGCTCAACTATCTTTGAAGACACTCAATTTTTTTTGTTTGTTTATTTGTTTGCCACCATTTGTCATTCTCTGCTCAGAGAGAGCAACAGTTTTTAGCACACAGATGAATATTCTGTTAACCCAGACCTAATCTGAGGAGTGTCTCCCTGTGTTTCACCTTGACCTGCTTCTCTATACTGGAGTTACCCTCCCCCTCCCCCTCCCCAAGAAATAATTTTGTCTGAGTAAGACAGCAATATTTCATCCTTTGGTCAAAACTGGTAACAAAAGAGGGAATAATGGCTGCTGACATATGAAATGATAGATTTGACACATGGCGTGCTGAGCTGGGAGCTTTCACGTGCCAACAGAGAAAGACAGATAAGGAGGTTGATGGCTCTCCTGATATCGCTGAGGCTTCCACCCTACCCCTACTCTCTAATACCAAAACAATCTCTGTCTTTTTACTTATTTATTTATTTTGCCTTTATATTGAAGAACTTTTGCTTCTGACTCTGGATAAGAAGCAAGTAAATGTGTTACTGTTCTGCCTAAAGTAAACATTTCCTCCTGCAAAAATGATCAGTCTTTACACTTTTCTCTAGCACAATGAGGGCAATACAGCATGCTGCTTGAGGAAATATTAACAAATATAGCCAGTGAGAGGGAAACAGATGGGCCGAAGGAATGGAACCAGCAGATTTCTGGATAGCATTCAATGAGTAGAGTTTTATAATACTGAAACAGAACTGCTCTTTAATTTTCCTGAGCACCGATAGTCCAGAAATACCTCTCTCCAGACTCCTGGAATCCCTATTAAAACCTCCACAGAGGGGCAAAAAAAGGTCCTTTTCTTAATTATTCTGGAAAAAAAAGTTAATTAAGCTTAAGAGACGAGGGCCTAAAGGAGGATGCAGGCTTGCTTGAACCCCAGCACTGGTTCTCTGGGCCAGACAAGTGGCCAATATGCCACAGGGCACGACTCCAGTCCTGGGATCCCATACATGGTCACACACACAAAAGCTTCTTTCAGAATCTAAACTAATCAAACAGGAACAATTTTTATTCCTGCATGGGCTCCTCTGGAGCATGTGTTCACATTTAAAACCTTGCTCCGTGTGTTTTTGCCCAGGGTTATTTGTATTGTTTGACTGAGCAGCCACTAGGACTGCATGTGGTCACCAGGAGCTGTAAACAACAGTACGTTCAGTGACCTCTGAAAATAAACCAGCTCAAGCTCCACTCTCCCGTCTTTCGGGACCCACTCTTTGTTTGCTTGGGGAGCTATGGTTCTTTCACTTTTGCAACTTTACCAGACATTTAAATATCTCCCTCCACCCCTTTCTAAATGATAAAATGTATAATTATTATGTGATGCTATTTACAAAGCCATAAAATAGTTACTGTTTACATGTAAAAGACAGTTTGGGGAAGAATTTTTAACCTACTGAAAAAGGTAATCTTGTTCTTTAAAGAGGACAAACTTCTCAAGTGCACACATGCTAAATATATAAGAAAAATATTATAGATAGAGGATCAAATACAAGTTCCAATCTTATAAGCCAGTTTTCTTACTTTTTCCTTTTTTTCTTTGTGTGTGTGTATTAATGACAAACATTTTTCTTATAATACATTATTTGACAAAATCTATTGTATTTTTCACACTTTCTACATGCTACTTTTTTTAGCTACACCTGTTAAAAAGTAGAAACAAATTAAGGAACTATAATATCTAGCTTTCAGTAACCATTGCCAATATTACAGTTAAAGAAAAGTAAAGTTTTCTTTTGGAGGGAGGTGATATTTCAGTGTAATTTTTAAGAACTCAAAGATAGTTCATAAGATACAGTACAGTGATATTTAAAAAATGCATAAATATTTTGAAATGTGTGCATTATGAGAAATAGAGGAAGGGAAATTGAATAAAACAACTGACAGAAATAAAAATTTTTATATTGAGAAATATTCTGTAGAAAAAGATCTGGATTAAGTTATTACTTTTACTTTTTTCCTTATGAACTATATTTCTCATAAAACCTTAAATTACCCAAAAATTTTGTTAGTGTGTGTGTTTAACATTAATCTTAGGGTCATGAATTAGAGTGCAGTTTCTTTGTCTAGCAGTCCCTGAGTGAAAAGTATGAGTAGTCTTCTGGCATGTTCTTTTTAATAGCAATTTCAAGTACAGGATTCTTGAAATGTAGAACCATTTTTGAACATGCTCCTTAAGGTTACAGGACAATGAAGAACATTTCAAGGGAGTCGATAAAATAAAAATAAAACCACCAGCAGCATTCTCTGGGAAACAGTACTGTTGCTGTTGGTGGCCTCACCTCTCACCTTGGTCTGTTTTCCCATCAGCAAGCAGAACTCCCCTGCAAGCTGAAGGAACTCAGAACTGAGTACAGAACTGAGAGCTGCCTTTACCTCATTTGAAGTATTTTCTGAGGAAAAAGTTCCCTTTTGTATCACAAAATTTGGTGACATCTGATTACTTGCCAAGGAAGAGTTTTTATGATAATTAAAATTATGTGATCCTGGCTGGTTGACTCATTATCATTTTGTCCCCAAAGAATTATGTGATATGTACGATTTTGTAGCAGTATTCTCTTGTTTCCAACAATCTTATTCATTGAAGAACACAAAGAGTTAAGATGTTGTAGAATTAATCAGATTCATATTAGCAGAAGTTAATGTCACATTGGAACCTTCTCATACTCACACATTACAGTTTCAAGTCTTTGCTATGAGGAAATAATAAAGTCAAGTTATACAGTGCCCTATATGGTACATTTTGTCAGTCTACATAAAAAATGAATTGTTTCTGCTACTAAGGGGTCATAAGAGCAGCAAGTTAAGAAGAGTGCTTAAAGAAATGACATGTCAAAGGAAACAAAAACTTATTTTTTAGTACTACCTAGGTGGATTGCCTTTTTGAAGAAAATGTTCACAAATATCCCTCTGCGATAAGGCTTGGTTACATTTAATTGCTACAAACCAACCAGCTTTGAAGTTCTCACAGATTTCTTACTGAGATCAATGAAATCAAAATAACTTCCTCCAAGGCCAGCTTGAACACTAGCACCACCAAGAGAGAGAATACTTGCCCTCTGTCCTGCACTGGGGATGGTGTGTTAAAGTGGTTTCAAGTTCAGTTCTGGTGTCACATTGCTTGGGGAGGGTGAGTCTCTGTGCTCTGAGAGAAAGATTTGTGTGGAAGAAGTTATTCAACCTCATTCAGCATATTTTATTATAAAATGAGGGCTATACTATTGCTTATTTCAGAGGATTTTTGTAAAAATTAAGGTAGTTAAATCACATAAAGTACTTGAAGTATGCTGCTTTATAGAGTGAATGTAGACTGAATGCCTCAAGTAATGCTTATTCATTACTGTTGGTCAAATAAGTTTGTAAATATGATGTATGTGTTTGCTTGCTTATAGTTTGCGTTGAGCGTGGGGGATAGGCTATAAGCAGGCAGGGTCATTGTAACCTAACTCTTAATTTTAAGACTAAGCTTTCCCCCACACTCTTGACTGTTGCATGATGTGGGGTGGTGCACTCTCATGAGAAATCCCATTATACCTCAGCTAAGTGACTTTGTATCAGAGATTTCCTTGTTTGTTCAATATACAAGATTAAAGATTTTGATTTCTACACAGAAAATGAGGCAGAGGAGCCCATGCTGGAAGGAGAGCAGAGAAAGGAGGAGAGGAGGAGAGGAGAAGCAGCCAAGGTGGCGGAGTGCTGAAGGAGAAGCCAGTTTGTGCAGAGTTTGTGCAGAGAGAAGGAGATGGGGAACAGAGGTGAATAAGGTTGATGAGGTAGAAACCTTTGATTCTAGGAAACTCGGATGAGTCAGTGGCTTTGGGAGCCCTGAATGAAAAGGAAAGTGTTTTCCTACTGTGTGTATTTCTTGCCTGCTGGGTGCAAGCTAGGATTGAAGCTAATGACCCACCAGTTTTTGGCTCCGTTGTTTCATTACCATCTGTCCGAATCAAATGCGAACCTGCACAGGCCAGGCAGCTGTTATGGTGGCTGTGGCTACTAGCTTTACAATTACTTATGAGGTTGAATATATGAGTGGTTCTAGAAAAGGACAGACTTGGATCAGAGAGATAGAGATGGGTAATATTCTTAAAGAATGTTGTAAGGCCAGTGACCACCACTGTCACAGCCATGCAGGTTCTCATTGGATTCTAGTGAATGGTAAAGAAAGAGTGGAGCCAAAAAATGATGGGCCATTTAAGTGGACTAGCAAACAGGAAGAGAAGACTGCTTTCCTCTCTTTCAGACCTTCCAAAGCCCTGAATGCATTCTCTGGTTCCTCTAGAAATAAAAGGCCCCCCCACCAGCCTCAGGGAAGCTCTCAAAGCCCCTCAGCTCCAGTTCCATATCTGCACTCCTTCTGCCCACACTGCAAAACCAATCTGGGGAAAAAATTCCTCCTCCAGCCAACATTAGCAATACAATGGCCCCTCCCAAGCAGGAAGGTAATCCACAATTTGCAATCTGCAGCCCTGAGGGCAAGCACCGCAGCCTTTCACAGACTACATACATATGATGCTGCCCAGGTCAATGCAAAATATATATAAGTGAGCAAAACTAAAAAACACATTTTCCAAACTTATTTACCCAACAGGTGTATTACATAAAATCATTCTATGCAGTTAAGAGTAGAGAGTAGTAGCTTAAACTTGGTATAAATAAGAAAAAATAATTCTCACTGAGAAGCTCCTACAGTGGTGGTAAGCCATGAGAAAATTGGACAACCACATGCAGAAGAATGCAATTGTCCTATCTTCCATCATCCACAAGAATTAACTTGAAATAAATGACAGACTTAAATATGAGACTAAAAGCTTTAAAACTGTTAGAAGCAAACATAGGAAAAAGATTCCTTGACATTGGTCTTGGCAAAGATATTTTAAATATTATATCAAAAGCACAAGTTACAAAAACAAAAATAAACAGGCAGAATTAAACTGTAAAGTTTCTGCATGGTAAAAGAAAGAATTAGCAAAATGAAAAGAAAATTTACAGAATGAGGGAAATATTTTTAAACCCTATCTCTGATAAGGGATTAATATCTGAAATATATAAAGAACTCATGCAACTAAATGGAAAAACAAAACAAAAATTATTAAAAGACAAGGACTTGAATAGACACTTTTCCAAAAAAAAAAAAAAGATACAGATGGCCAATAGGTACATAAAAAGGTGTATAACATCACTATTCAACAGAAAAATGCAACTCAAAACCATAATGAGATACCACCTCACACTTGTTAGAATGCTTATTATCAAAATGCAAATCAAAACTACAATGAAAACCACCTCATGTTTATTATTGATTATTATCAACAAGACAAGTTACTGCAAGGGTTGGAGAGGATGTGGAAAAAAAGTAGCCTTCTTTCACTGATGGAAACATAAACTGATACAGCCACTATGGAAAATAGTATGGAAACTCATCAAAATTTTAATAGAGTTAACCTATGACCCAAAAACCCCTCTTCTGGGTATCTGCCTAAAAAATGTGAAAAGGTTTCTTTGCAAAGATACATGCACCTTCTATGTTCATTATATCATTATGTATGGTGGCCAACACATGGTAACAGCAGAAGTGTCCTTCCTTAGATAATTTGATGAAGAATATGTGGTACATATATACAATGGGATATTACTCAGCCATAAGAAAATACAAAGTACTGCCATTTGTGACTACATGGACAGACCTTTAGATTATTATACTAAGTAAAATTGGTCATACAGAAAAGAATTAACCATATGATTTTGCACATATGTGAGATTGAGAACTGAAAGCAACAAATAAACAAATAAGAAAGACAAACAAAAACACAAAGACAATGACAACAGGATGATGGTTAGAAAAGTAGAGAGTAGTAGCTTATAACTTGGTAAACTAAGAAAATAATTCTCACTTGCAAGCTCCTACAGTGGTGGTAGTAGCATCAGAGGTAAGCCATGAGGGGGTTTTGGGGTAATAAAGGGTAAATGGTGTCACATACATGGTGACAGAAGATTTTACTTTGGGTGGTAGGCACACAATGTGATACAGATGATGTATTGCAGAATTGTACACTTGAAACCTATTATTACCTATATAACCATTGTCATTTCTGTAAATTTAATTAAAAAAAAAGAAACAACATATGTTAGTGAGGTTGTGGAGAAAAGGGAAACTTTGTTACTACAGGTGAGAATACAAATTGATGCAGCCATTAAGGAAAACAGTACGGAGGTTCTTCAAAACATAAAAAATATAACTACCATATGACTCTACAATTTCACTTTTCAGTATTTATCCAAAGGAAATGAAAATTCTATCTTGAAGAGATATCTGCATGCCCACATTTATTTCAACATGATTCACAATCGCCAAGACATGGAAACAACCTGTGTTCATCAATGGATGAATGGATATAGAAAATGTGTAATGGAATATTATTCAGCCATAAAAAGAAGAAAATCCTTATTTATTTGTTTTGCAAAATGGGTGAGACCTTGATAAAATTATGCTAAGTGAAATAAGTCAGACAGAGGAAGACAAATCTTGTATGTTCTCACTTGTATGTGGAATCTAAAAAAGCCAAACTCATAAAGATAGAGAGTAGAATGGTGGTTAGCAGGTGCAGGGAGTGGGTGAAGGAATAGGGAAATTTTGGTCAAAGCGTACAAACTCAGTTATAAGGTAAATCAATTCTGGGGATCTAATGTACAGCATGGTGACTATAATTAACAATACTGTATTATATATTTAAAAGTTGTTAAGAAAGTAGATCTTAAACTTTATTATCACCTTCATACATATAATTTTGTGAAGACTACATGTGTTAACCAATCTTATTGTGGCAATCATTTTGCAATATCTATGTGTATTATACCTTAAAATTTCATGTGTTGTATGTCAATAATTAAAATAAAAGAAGTGGCTCAGGAACCTATATTAGTATTGCTTTATTTTTTAGCTCTCTTCACTTTGTGTATGGAATTTATTTTCTTTTTATCTCTTATTCTCTAAAAATTTTTATATAATCTGTTACTTAGTCTGTCTCGCTTTTATTCTCTTTGTCTCTCTTACATTCTTTCTCTCTCTGTTATTTTTGCTCCCTCTTTCTCAGAAAAATGCAAGGGCTTTATTTAAACCTAACTAGTAATTTTTAAGGAAAAAACAGTTGTTTCTTCTCAGATGAAAACACTGTTTTATAATTTTTCCCAGCATCACATCATTTGAAGGCAAATGGAAAGGCAAGCACCAATTGGGATAAAAAAAAAGTATATGTCAAAAAGTTATAAAACTTTCTTAACCTACAAAACACACCATTTGATCCTTGCTAATATCAAAGTTTATTGTTATTATTTTTAAATATGATTTATTAAAATTTTTTTATTGATTTTAGAGAAAGAAAAAGGGATTGAGAGAGAGACAGAAACATTGATCTGTTTTTGCTGTGCTCTTACCTGTGATCAAACCCACTTTTGCGTATTGGACCTATACTTGAACCAACAGAGCTATCTGGCCAGGGTCTAAAAGCTGCTTGAATAATTAAGAGTTATATAAAATAAAATTTACCCATTTTAAGTGTAGTGTTTTACGAGCTTTGACAACTATATATTATATAGTTTTGAAACTGTCACCATAATCCAGATACTGAACATTCTCATCACTCAGAAAACTCCTTTGTGCCCTTTGGGTTAGTTTCCGCTCTTACTTCTGGCATCCAGGAAGCAGAGAATGCTCTCCGCTACTATAGTTTTACATTTTTTTTTAAAATTTCATATAAATGAAATCATAAAGTATAGGTCTTTTGTATCTGAGATTTTTGGACTTAGCATGATGCTTTGGAATTTCATGTGTGCCTTTGTCTGTTATCAGTAATTCTTTGCTTTTAATTGCTGCATAGTATTTCATGGTATAAACATAACACAATTTGGGGTTTTTTCACTTGTAGATGAAAATTTGTGTTATTTTTAGTGTTTTATAATTATGAAGACTATTTATAGACTTTTCTTATTAGCCTTTATGTGGATATATAAAGTATTTACACGATGGTAAATTTGGTAAAGGTATTTATCCAATGGAATTGGTAAGTCACATAATAAGTGTATGCATAACTTTTAAAGAAATTGTAAAATTGCTCTTAAGAGTGGTGAATTATTTTACATTGTCATCAGTAAGTATCAGTAAATAATTTTAAAATTATAAAAAATAATTTTTAATTTATAGAAGATTTAATTAAATTTCAATTTCAATTTTTGCAATCACTTATTATGACTGAGTAATCTATCAGGTTCTATGGGGGGATACAAGGCCTTTCATGAGATCATAATCAACATTTATAAATAAAGGTATTTTTATGGAATTTTATGAGAAGGAAAGAACAATTAACTTTAATAAACTATTACTCGGAAATAAGTAAGGTGATCAACTCTGTAGTCAGCCCTGTTAAATTCAGTGTACCTTGTCCAGACAATTAAACCCTATTTTCTCATGGAATAGTTATGAGGTTCAAGTGAGCAAAGATGATTCAGCTTTCTGCAGCAAGGCTAGAGGTTGGCTTGTGGTTAGGGCCCATGTTCTGTAAGCATCTTTGGGTTTCTTCATGAATGCTGACCACTGGGACAATGGGTTCATCACAATAAATTATAACATTCTTTTTTTTTTTTAGCAGTATTTATTTATTTATTTTTACAGGGACAGAGAGAGAGTCAGAGAGAGGGATAGATAGGGACAGACAGACAGGAATGGAGAGAAATGAGAAGCATCAATCATCAGTTTTTTCTTGAGACACTTTAGGTGTTCATTGATTGCTTTCTCATATGTGCCTTGACTGAGGGCCTTCAGCAGAGCGAGTAACCCCTTGCTCAAGCCAGCGACCTTGGGTCCAAGCTGGCAAGCTTTTTTTTTTGCTCAAGCCAAATGAGCCCACGCTCAAACTGGCAACCTTGAGGTCTCGAACCTGGGTCCTCCACATCCCAGTCTGATGCTCTATCCACTGTGCCATCGCCTGGTCAGGCAAATTATAACATTCTTAAGCAGCACAGTTTCCTTTGTTGTTGGGTCCAGCTATTAAATATTCTGACTCTATGATTCTTGGAAAAGAATGGAATTCTGAGATTTACCTTAACCACTGCCTTAATATTAATTCATTATATATTCTGACACCTTGTATGGATCATGAAACATTCTTCTTTTAGTCAAATCTTACCTATAACACTCCCTAAAAAAACTCCTGAGGCAGGAGGTCAGCTATTACACCCATTTTTCAGCTGAAATAAACTTTTACAGTTCAAGTAAATTTAAGGGAGTTGTCATATAAATAAGAATAAAGGAATTAAAAAACACAACCAATTCTATCCCCCCCCCCCCATATTTCATCTTCTAACATCTATAATTTTCACCTTTCCCACCTAAGGCATAAAAAGGAAAAATGGATTCCAGCAAAAACCATAACATATTTAAATAATGTGACAATTTGTCTTTAAATATTTAACTTCTCCCTGGCCAGTTGACTCAGTAGTAGAGCGTCGGCCCTGCTTGTAAATGTCCTGGGTTTGATTCCCAGTCAGGGCACACAGGAGAAGCTTCAGGGTACACACATCTGCTTCTCCACCCCTCCCTCTCTCCTTTCTTTCCATCTCTCTCTTCCCCTTCCACAGCCAAGGCTCCACTGGAGGAAAGTTGGCCTAGGGGCTGAAGACGGTTCCATGGCCTCTGCTTCAAATGCTGGAATGGCTCCAATTGCAACAGAACAATGCCCCAGATGAGCAGAGTATCACCCCCAATGGGCTTGCCGGGTGGATCCCAGTCTGGGTGCAAGCAGGAGTCTGTCTCTCTGCCTCCCTGCTTTTCACTTCAGAAAAATACCAAAAACAAAACAAAACAAAACAAAACAAAATATATTTAACTTCTTATTCTCCCAAAATAACATAAAAATAGGCAAAGAAACTTAGCACCTGGAGTGGCATCTGAAGAAAAGTGTAATCCACATTTCTGTAGGTTACAACATAGGTGAGAGCAGATTGAAGGTAGAGATGACTAATCAAATTTACATTGAGGGTAAAGTCAATATGGCTAGGGGAGTGAGTGGAAGAGGCCCATAGTGAGGTGAGAGCAGAACACTGGACACTGTGATGGGTTAAGATAAGCTAGTCAGGCTTGACCAGGTGGTGGCACACTGGATAGAGCATCGGACTAGGATGCAGAGGACCCAGGTTTGAAACCCCGAGGTTGCAGGTTTGAGCACAGGCTCATCCAGGTTGAGTGTGGGGTCATTGGCTTGAGCCCAAGGTCGCCAGTTTGAGTAAGGGGTCACTCACTCTACTGACGCCTCTCCCCTGCCTCTGTCAAGGCACTGCACATATGAGAAAGTAATCACTGAACAAATAAAGAGTGGCAATGAAGAGTTGATCCTTCTCATGTTTCCTTTCCTGTCGGTCTTGTTCCTATCTGTCCTTCTCTCTGACCCTGTCTCTGTAAAATAAAAAAGATAAGGCAATCAGAGAAACACAAATACCATATGATTTAACTTATATTTGGAAACTAATGAACAAAATAAACTAACAAACAGAATGAAAATAGACTCATAAATACAGAAAAGACTGACAGCTGTTAGAGGTGAAGGGGGTTGGAGGCTGGGTGAAAAAGGTGAAAGGATTAAGCAAAGAAAAAAAATAACTCATAGGCACAAGCAGCATTATGGTGATTACCAGAGGGAAAGAAGATGAGGGGAACTTAGGAGAGGGCAAAGGGGGGATAAACGATGATGGAAGGAGACTTGACATGAGGTGGTGAACCCACAATATGATATACAGTTGATATATTACAGAATTGTACACCTGAAGCCTATATAATTTTATTAACCAGTGTCACCCCAATAAATTCAATAAAAATGACATAAAATAAAAGATCATACATGAATTCCCCAGATGTCCAATAAACCCTGCAAAAAGCACTAAGGGATGGCTTCAGCACTTGCTCCTAAAATGTGCTTGGTATAGACAGAACATAGCAGAACACAAGGTTCAGTTGCTCGGACATAAGGGCAGGCCTGCAAGCCAGAGAGAATGTCAATGACATCAGATTGCAACCTCAGATTGAACAAAGAACTGATTTGTCCCAAAGCTAAAAGTCACAACTATAATCACTTCTTTCCTGACTCCTGAGAGGCCATAGGTCTTTATTTTTTTTTTCTCTTTTTTTATTATTAATTTTAATGGGATAACATTAATAAATCAGGGTACATATATTCAGAGAAAACATTTCCAGGTTATTTTGACATTTAATTATGTTGCATACCCATCACCCAAATGGAAGACAATTTGACTTTGGCCACAAGTCTTTAAACTTCCCTTTGTCGTTGACCTCTGCCTGGAAGATTTGAGCAGGTATCTACCCAACCTGAGGTAGCACCATTTCAAGTGCTTCAAAAGACAACACTTGTCAAATATACTTCCTTTCCCAATAACTGTAAAACTGAAAAAAATAAACCCTATTACTGTATATTAAATGTATTTCACTGTTTAAATAAAAAGATAAAAGATAAGACAGTATGTTTTAAACATATATGATAGACAAAAGAGTAAGACCTCAAATATATAAATGATTAAAAATTATTATCAAAAAAATGAAATCTCCTTTGGGGCAGAATTAAAAAAAAGAAATTATACAATATATCAATAAATTACAAATAAAAAGGAAGCAGCCATTGCATCATTGATATCAGCAAAATAAAAACACAAAGAAACAAATATTGAACATGCAAAATTGGAACAGTCACAAAAATTAATCAAACAAATAACACCACAAGGGCCAATTAAATTTCTTTTAAACTGAAAATTAAAGGAAGATTTTGTTACCCCTTTTTCTGTCTTCAACAGATTAAGTAGATAAAAATAAATATGTATTTAGTAAATTTGCATCAACAGTTTAAATGTTCTAGAGATATTTACCTGGAACCTATGTACTCTTAATTGATCAATGTCACCCCATTAAATTTAATTTTCTAAATAAAATAAAGAAAATAACCTTGCATCAAACTATGTGCCCTGAGAATAAAGAACATAAATTACCTTTAGAAGCATTTGAAATAATTATTTTAGATTCATTAAACATTTGTTGAATCTGTACAATGAGCCAAGAGTCTACATATTTATTAATTCCTCAGAATAATTCTGTAATATGGTTGTTCCAGTTTTAAATTAAGGACATAAAAAATTAGAAAGTAAGAAATGACCAGGTTACATAGTCTAAAAGTGATGGATTTAAACAGATAAATAGGTCTTGTGTCCTTCACCTAGCTTCCCCTAAAATTCGTGTCTTATGTACAATTACATTGGTACAATATTATTAACGAAAGACCTTATTCAAATTTTACTCACTTTCCCACTATTGTCTTTTTTCTGTTCCAAGATCCAATCTAGGATCTCACTTTGCTTTCCTCCTTGGCCTTCTTCAACCTCTAACAGTTCCTCATTCTTGCCTATCTTTTAGGATCTTACAACTTTTAGAGACTACTTGATCAGTACTTGGTTTTATAGAATGATCCTCAATTTGAGTTCATTTGATATATTTTCAAATTGAATTGAAGTTTTACAATTACAGCAGAAATACTAAAAAATGGTACTGGTTTTGTCTCTGTGTATCATATCATGGGATTAATGAGATGAATGTGTCTAATTATTTGCAATGCTGACTTTAATCAGTTGGTTAAGGTGGTGTCCTCTGAGTCTTTCTAACTATAAAGTTTCTATTTTTCTCTTTGTTGCCAAGAAATATTTTGAGAGAGATGTATAAAGACTATGCAAATTTTGTTCTGCCTCAACTTTGAAAAAAATTTTAAAATTGATAATCTGCTAGGCAACAACTTAAAAAAAAACTATTGTTTTATTTTACTAAAAGTTAATTGTACCTGTCATATTATCTGAGAAAAAAATTCCAAAAATAAATAGTCATTTCACATTAAAATTTAAATAAATCTCTATTTTAGGGTAAATAAATAAATAACCTGTAATTTCAGATTATTTAGAAAATAATGAAACTCTAGGAATTGCCCAATTTAGAGGAATATTTATATCCTTAAATGTTAGTTAACTTAATGAAGATTTTACTTTTTGTTTACTATATTCTGAATACTACATTACTGGTGAGCAAAACAGACGTGACCCTTGCTGTAAAATTATAACAATAAATAAATTAACATTTCAAAAAATCTCCACACTTTCTGAAGAAAATATGCTTGCTTGTAATCAAGAATAATATTAAAAATATTTAACATCTATTAGGACAAGGCTACTGACTACTAAGAATGAATGTCATCCATTGGGCTCAAGCTGGGTCTGAATGCAGGTGTAATGAATTCTGGGAACTGCTGATGGGGCCAAAGCAGGGGTTCTGGAGGTCACAGTGCTTTGGGGAGGGGAATTTCAAACTTATAATATGAACTATTGTTATGCTACATTGATGTGTACTGACTAAGAATCAAACAAATGTTTAAGGTAAATAAATAGTTTGACATATTACTCAATAAGAGAATAATCAGCTTGCCTTTTTGACTCAAGTAATGGAGTTTTTAAGAAAGTTAAAAAGGGAAAGTACTATTATAAAAGGCTGGTCAAGAAATACGTTTGGCTTTCCATCCCTTGGCCTTTCTCTTTGTCCTCTTCCTCTAGACACAACTTGGCAGAAGTTTGATTAACCTAATCCCTATAGTGCTAACCTGTGCTTTTAGGTTTTGGGTTAATGATGTTGCTTAATTAGAAAAACATAGCTCCAGTTTTAAAGATGCCTTGAATTTGCTCCTTAGTACTTTGCTCAAACTATTTACTCTGATTTGAAACCTAAGTTTATTTCCCCTTTATTCTATTTAAAATGAGAGCTCCAAATATCTCTTGATATTATTTCTACTGAAAAGAACAAATGTTTTTGTGTGAGTGTAGATTTCTGATTTATATGGGCATTCTATGAACCTTTTATGAAAAAAATGTAAGGTATTTTTCCATGCTGAGGAAAAAGGAAGGGGCCAGAGCCAGGAAGCGTGGAATAATAAAAGGCTTTATTGAGTACAGAGCGCATCCTGCCTGATGATATTCCCTGGTCCCAGGGACACAGAGGCCAGGGAAGTCACATAGGGTGACTCGTGTGGGGGATATTTAAAGGGTCCCATCTAGGGTGGTCTAGCTAATATGACATGGTGAAATCTCACTGGCTGGCAGATGGTTGCTTTTTTCCAAAGGGTTCCTGGGAAGTTTCTTTTGATGTGTTTGGCTGTGGGTGGTCCTAGCCAAAGTTCCCGAGTCTGGGTTCCCCACGTGGCCATCCCCCATAGCTGACCATCCCATATTCCGATGTTTTTGTGTTAATTAGGGCACCTCTTATTCATCTGGCTACTTCCTGCTGATTAGGGGCATCGTGGGGAGGGAGAGATCGGCAGGTGGTGGTTTTGAGGGGTGTCAGGAAGAACATCTCTTTGGCCATCAGTTGAGAAACTTCGCGGATGCGGTTCTGTAAGGATTAAAAAAAAGAGAGAAGTAATAGGGGGATCTGCAGGGTCAAACCTTTTGGTGAGCCAGAGATGGGTAGGGCCCAGTGGTTCCAAAATGCTAGTGATCCTGCATGAGGGTAAGCTTGAGGTGAGAGACATGGTTAGAAATGAGGGTAGCATTGATTATGGGAGAGCCCTTGGTATTGAGGAATGGTAGGAGTAAGTGGGAAGATGCTGTCAGCTGGATAGTGGCTCTGAGACTGTGTAGAATGTCTCGACCCAGAAGGGGTACAGGGCATGATGGCATGACTAAGAACGAGGGCGAAAAGGGGATTCTGTCAAACAGCATGTCAAGGGTGGCATGTGAAGGGGAAAAACTGCATGTGAGAGGTGGTGTGTGAAGGGGAAAAGAAGGGGTCCCATTCAGTCCCATAACCAAGACCTGTGAGGAAATTAGAGGTCTAGAGTGTGGTGGCAAAACAGAGAAGGCAGCTCCTGTGTCCACAAGAAATGAGATGGACCTGCCCATTTTTGCAGCATTACCCTGGGGTTAGGTGAGAATGATGAAAGTCTCAAAGTCCAGGGCATCAGTCCCAGGAGTTCGAGCAATGGGACCATCTGTATGGCTTGTCCTTCACATAGAGACACTGAGGAAAAGCCTGTTGCCCAAAGAGGCAATTGCTCCACCAGTGACCGGGCTGCTTGCAGTCAGGGCAGGGCTTACTGGGTGGCCTCGGACAGAGGCACTGCTGGGACTAATGACCCTGCTTGCCACATTTAAAGCAAGCTCCTGGTGGGATTCCACATTGTGGCTTGGACTTGGGTTAGGCACTTCCTGTTCCTTGCCCCTGTTGTGCTGCCAGCCTCAGGGCTGCCACAAGAGCCTGGGTTTGGAGTGTTACCTTCTGCTGCATGTGGGGCTGGCAAACAGCCTTGGCCTGTTTCTACTAGTTGGGACCATTAAAAACTTTAAATGCCATGTTCACAGGTCCCGGATAGAGGTTTGGGGGTTGAGAATAAGAGGAGGGGAGCTCATGGGGTGCCTGCACCCAGATCCTGCCAGAAATGCTGGAGCCAAAGACAGGACAAGGCCAAAACTTCCTACAAGAAAATTGGGGTTGGGCGTCCTGCAAACCGGTGTAAGGGCCAATGCCAGGCTGAGAATGGCCTGATGGAGGAGGGATTAAGAATACAGTGGAGAAGGGAGGGGTCCCTGGCTAGCAGGGGAGGAGAAAGAGAGACTGGGTATTTGCAGGTGAATAAGAAACAGGATTCTGTGAAGGGAGGGGGCTCTTGGAGGGAAGAGACCCAAGGGGAAGAGGTCCGCAGAGAGACCAGAGAGGGGTCCCAAGAGAGGGGCACCCCCAGGGGTCAGGCAGGAGGGGGAGAGAGTTGGGGGTCCGCGGAGAAGGAAAGATCAGAAGTGGAGGTTTTAGGTGAGGTTTCTCTGGCCAGAAAAAGGGCCTGCACGGTGGAACAGGTGGCACAGAGATTAGGATGGGAGTGTGAATAACTAGAAGCCCTGAATGTAAGGGATCTCCAACCTGTTCCCAGTTCTTTTCTGGCAATAGTTAAATTGGTGAGGGTGTTAGAACCGAAAGTCCCTTCAGGAGGCTAATCCAGAGGGTTCTGTGGCCTGGCCAAAGCGGAGAAGAACAGTTTCTTCTTCTTTAGGGAGGAGGATTTCTGTGCCCCCATGGCCACCCTCAGTCCTCGGAGTGGTCAGAGATGAGCATTTGCATCCCAAAACTCAAGGTCTGGCCATGGATGGATAAGTAAAGTGGATGTGCTCCGGACGTCTCTATGGTCACACGTGCACTCAGAACAGAACAGAAAGAGGTCCCTGATGCAGCTGTGGTTTCAGACAGGGAGTCTCTGCAGAAAGAACTGAGGGGAGGCTGGAGGCAGGGGACTTACCGCACCGTGCACTGAAGTGGGTGGAAGGTCGGAGGTCCTGGTACTTTCTTGGAGGGGAAGGGAAGTGGAGTGGTCCTTGCGGGCTTCAACTCTTTTCAGGTTTTCAGCACCAAAATGTAAGGCATTTTTCCTACCAAGGAAGAAGGAAGGGGACAGAGCCACAAAGTGTGGAATAATAAAAGGCTTTATTGAGTACAGAGTGCATCCGCTTGACGAGGTTCCCTGGCCCCAGAGACAAGGAGGCCAGGGAAGTTGCATGGGGTGACCCATGTAAGAGATATTTAAAGGGTCTCATCTAGGGTGGTCAAGCTAATATGACGTGGTGAAATCTCACTGGCTGGCAGATGGTCGCTTTTTCCAAAGGATTCCTGGGAAGTTTCTTTTGGCGCGCTTGGCTGTGGGCTGTCCTAACCAAAGTTCCCGAGTCTGGGTTCCCCATGTGGCTGCCCCCCATTGCTGACCACCCCACATAGAATATTTAGTATCAATATAAAACAAAAAGATGAATATTTATTAAAAGAATACATTTAAAATATTAGCATTTATAACAATACAAAATAAAGGAAAAAAGATGTGCCTGAATTATAAAGTAAAAACATCTTATTGGATTATTTTTAGTTTGAATGCAAGCTGAGCAAATAACTCACTAATGCAGGTTAAGTAAGGAGTCAGGAAGGAAGGAATCTACCACCGTCTCTTCCAGTGACCAATCTAAAATCAGTGGTGATGAGACACAAAACAGCTTTAGCAGCTAATAAAAGCTTCACTGACTCAGAAATTACTGGAGTGTTTCTGAATGTATTTGTTTGCTTTTGACAGCATTGGATTTTGCTTTCTCTATATTTGTTAGTAAACAGGAAATCTGCTCCAGGAGGCAGGTGATAGGAAATTTTTTCTGACCAGTGAGAGTTTGCTACCTGCCCACTTAGGGAATGTGGTTATTTCATTATATTCCATTGCTCATTTTCCTGGACCATCACTATAGTTACTTAGTGTGAATCAGCCAATTTTCTGTGGAAAAAATTTCTGTAACTTCCTGTCATATGCCTGCACCTGGGACATGGGTACAAATGCAGGCAATAATGAATGAATATAGAGTGACACCTTAGGAAGCTTGTGATGATGTGCTTTTGCTTTAGACAAAGTTTAAAGTAGGTTTTTCAGTCTCAGTGAAAAAGATAAAAATCTCTTTATCTTTTGACTTGAAGATACTATGATATTATCTATTGTCTTGATGTAGACTTTTAATCTGTAATGTTAGCTTGCCTCCAGCAAATCATGTCTGTAGGATGTTTTCCAAACTGAGTATTCTGGGATTCTAAAATGTCTTTATCCAAATAGCACAAGAAAACTGTGGTTCTTGTGAAAATTTAAACAGACCTAAAAGCAATAGACATTCTCAACACATTTTAAGTTAAAAAGCCCTCTAAGCCCTGGCCGGTTGGCTCAGTGGTAGAGCGTCAGCCTGGCATACAGAAGTCCTGGGTTCGATTCCCGGCCAGGGCACACAGCAGAAGCGCCCATCTGCTTCTCCTCCCCTCCCCCTCTCCTTCCTCTCTGTCTCTCTCTTCCCCTCTCACAGTGAGGCTCCATTGGAGCAAAGATGGCCCGGGCGCTGGGGATGGCTCCTTGGCCTCTGCCCCAGGCGCTAGAGTGGCTCTGGTCACGACAGAGCGACACTCTGGAGGGGCAGAGCATCGCCCCCTGGTGGGTAGAGCATCGCCCCCTGGTGGGCGTGCCAGGTGGATCCCGGTCGGGCGCATGCGAGAGTCTGTCTGACTGTCTATCCCTGTTTCCAGCTTCAGAAAAATACAAAAAAAAAGCCCTCTAGAACAAAAAGTGAAAATTAAAGAAAGCTGCTCTACTCAAATAAATATTTTCTGACTAACTGAAAATATGCACACTGGAGAATAAGCAGACTAACAATGCCAAGTTTAACAGACAACATTATCAATGCTAGTCTATATGTCTATTTTCCAAGGTTTTATATACCTTTCCAATTAGAACAATGAAATGATTATTTGAATAAAATAAAATTGAGAACAACAATTTCTATTATTTTGTGATTATGATAAGGAAAAGCCACCAAAACGTATAAATCCAAAGATTCTTTGTTCCAGATATACCATTTAATTTAAAATTGCAACATACTGCCTAGCTTTAATGAATTATTTTATTTCACTGCCTTTACATGTAAAGTCCTCAAGAACAGGAGTAGAGCTTGTCAACAAAAAATAATATTCTGCAAACAAACAATAAAAAGATAAAATATTTTTAGGAATACTATTTTCTATTCATCTATTGAGTTGCACTGTATCTGTGTCTAAATTGTTGTGCCTCATGTATAATTTGGACATTCTGATAACTGACTTCCTTGCTTACTAAATTAACTTTTTAAAGAGTCCTTCATTAAACTACATGTTTTGGTCAAACTAAATATCATATTTTCTCAAAGGCAATATGATTAGAATAATTGCCAGTCTAGGTCACTATGAGTCATGTTGATGATTAGTTTTACCAAAATTTAGAGTTTTATAATGATTCTACCACAAAGAGAGTGAGAGCGAGAGAGCTAGAGCTAGAGAGAGAGAGAGACATGGGGCTTAGAACAAATTAAAATGGAAGCCAACTGCACCCATTAATGAAAACATAGAGCAATCTTAATCATTAAGTTAAAACCAAATATTGGCATAGGCAGAGGAGGATTTGTGACCTTTGTGTGCTGATGAACTACTTACCTTTTCTGAAATGAAAAGTAGGACTTTCACTACAAGGTAAGATTTGGGTGAGTCACTGCCTTGAAGGAATTTCTTGAGGAAGGAGGGCTTTCAAGAAAAGGTGTGGGAAGGGAGTGACAGTTGGTAGATCGGAAAGGTGACCATGGATGAACTATTCCAGATAAGACAGTTTTCTGGTTTCTGAGGTCAACTATGTATTATTTCTGCTTAAGAAATGCACTGTGTCCAACCATACATTTTGTACTTATGATGAAGCTAGTTCTCCAAGAAATGGGACTCTTCACATCTGTAGTTTTAACTGATTAGATATTTTTTTAATTTTGTAGAAAGATGTTTAGTAACAGGCAGTTGAATCTTGTTGATGTAGTTTCAGTTAGACTCACTCATCCATAAACAGTATTTACTGTAGACTAGTCAGCCACTGCCAACAGAGATCATTATATTTTGTTCTGCCTAGTGAATCTCCTGTAAAATTTTATACTCACAATATCCTAATTTCAGGATTTTTTTTAGAGAAAATTTAAGACACCCTGTGGAATTAGTAACTTTGCTATGAATGCACATTTTTACATTATTAGATAGAAAGGCTCTAGGGTGAGGTTTGGATGAATTATTTGCAGGTACTGTGTAAATATAGTGCTACGGTGGCTACCTGAGTGAACAAGGAGAAAGGAAGACATTACAGAAGTTGGGATTTGGAAACAAACTGTTTATACTTTTCTAAGCTTTGATGGAAGTCTTTTGGAGTCTCTGATGTGTCAGTTTATGTGTGACAGTCAGTAGTTTATCACCTCTACCCTTCGTAATCTTCTGATATCTGATTTGATTGCCTTCACTAGTGCTAGCAGAACAAATCATTTCTCTGAAATGGATTTCATTGCTCTATGCCAATTATATGATAATGCATCTGCCTTTCCCACTAGGTTGCAAGCTCCATACGGAGAGGGGACTTGTCTGTCTTGTTCATAGGAGTTCTGAACACCCAGTGCAGTGTTTGCACATAAAAAGTGTTCACTGAACATTCTATTTAATTCCAGAATGAATTCATATACTGCTCTGCAGTTAACCACTCTACATTTACCTTATTTGTAGTTTTCCTTAGTTTATGACAAAATATGTCTTCTGTTCTCTTTTCAGTCAATTTGCTCACTTTCCTTTACATCAATTGGTAGGTATAAACATACTTCAGTTTCTTAAAACCATGCATGTATAGTGTAATAAAAATGTCTGTTGAAAATCTTTGGACAAGTTGTCTTCTACTATCAAAAAATGATTCCCAGTACCCTGGGTGTGAAAAATTATCATCTTATGGTTTCCCCTATTAAAGGATAAGTCCATACTAATTTAATGAATCTTCACATTGTGAGTTCAAAAGCCCATTAATAAATGTTTACCAAGAGCAGCTATTTTTTCCTAAGAAAAAACTAAATAAAAAATTAACCTTTTTTAAACATTTTAAAAACATATTTTATATGAAAATATTATTAAAAAAACTAGATTTTCAACTTTACTGGTGCAAATTTTATTTTTGAAACATTTTTCTCTACTACATGTCTTACTCTTTTTTTCAGATTTAAAATAGAATTACAATACTTTGTAATAGCTTTCAGCATAATCTGAGAGTTAAAAACAGTTATTTTAAAAAGACTTAATGGGCAATAACTGACTTTATTCCTACAGTTACGTTAAATAACTGAAATTATTTTTAAAATTAAGTAAAATAATAAGAAAGGTGACAGTTAATCTTACATTGCATATATTGTTTGCACACAGCTCACAGAATAGGCCCCACTCTCTTCCAGCACTTGATATTTTAATTGTGTTTCCAACACATATAAATAAATTGTTTACAACTCAAAATGTGTTTTTGCATAAAACAGTATTGTTAAAAGTGATTTGTTTTTCAGGCTATATCATTGCAGCTTATTTCAGCTCTATGCTGCCTAACAGAGCACAATGCTGGTGTCCCTTTCGTGCCTGAGGCCCCAGACATGTGCCTCATATCAATATCTGGCTGAGTGCCGCACATTCATTGTCTCCAAACTTTTTACCCCAATTTTAAAAATGAGTATCCTCATCATACAGACAGCCAATAAGGAAAGCAGAAGAGACAAAGTAAGAAAATGGTAGAGGTCAAATTTGACCCAGGTATCTCTAGTCCAAAACCTACATCTTCCTATCATGCATCTATGCCTCCCCAAAACCTGAACAGATGTGAGGACACCAAACAATTCGGATGAGATTACTGAGAGATGAATTCTCTCAATAGATATATTTACTGTGGAAATTAGGAATTGCTAAATATCCATGGGCTAATTTAAACTGGTTTTGTTGTTGTTGTTAAATCTGGAAGTGTTTGGGGACAAAACAACTCTTATATAGCACTAAGTAAAGGTTGTAAGTTCTAGTGAGAGATCACATCATTTGGTCATGGCCATGATATTGAAAGCAGAGAAACTAAGTGTACAGAGAAATAGGTAGGAAAGAGCAGAATGTGGTGGGAAAAGGAGAAAGACAACAGTTTAAAAGTTGTCCCATTGATTAATGACTTCCAAGAAATTAGTAAACTTCACACATTAATCATGATAACACAAACATATATTGTATTACAAACTATCAGATTCTAATCTCATTAGCAAGCAGATGATTCTACAGAACATTTAAGATATTTACAGGAAAATAATATTATTAGCATGTGAAGAAATATATTTTTTGGTATGGGATGTTCTAGATGACTAAGAAGATAAATGAATTAAGTGATATCTCACAAAATATGATCTACCTTTATAAGATGTTACAAATAAGAAATCCAAACTGAAAATAGGCATAATTTTAGTCCTATAGCTTTACTGTTAATATAGAAGATGAATCATACTTTTGGTGATGTGAAAATACAAATATAATAAAGTGAAATTAAAAGATGATATAATAGATCCTATAATAAAATCATTATTATCACAACTATTATTATTATCTATTTTTTTTTTTATTCCTACTATGGAAAAATACATTCTTAAAGTCTTTTTTTAAAAAGAGAACAAATCCTTGAGGGGTACAGCATTACATGGATTCTGTGTCCAATGGCCTTAGCAGCAAGGTTGCTAGGAAATTTGGCATGAGCCATCCACTGTTTCTAGGAGCATAACTTATTTACCCAGATGTTTCTGGTTTTATTCAGTTTGCCACCAGGAGTCACTGTGTTATTTGCTTTGTACA
The DNA here is from genome assembly GCF_036850995.1 of Saccopteryx leptura. Taxonomy (NCBI): domain Eukaryota; kingdom Metazoa; phylum Chordata; class Mammalia; order Chiroptera; family Emballonuridae; genus Saccopteryx; species Saccopteryx leptura. The sequence continues at coordinate 216,362,372 of NC_089505.1, read as the reverse complement.
CATAAGCATATCTCTCTCCTAGACAGAATTCTATTTCATCTGGAGCACAAACACCTTTAATTTTAAGAAGAGTTGTGTGCTCCCTTTGGCTCCAGAGGCACTGTTTATAACCAGTAAAAATGGCCTTGAACCACAACCTTCCAGACATAGTTGTCATTTTAGAAGTTCTGGGCCCTGGCTGGTTAGCTCAGTTGGTTTAGACTAGAGCATCCTCCCAAAACAACCATGTTGTGGTTTGATCCTTGGCCAGGGCACATACAAGAAGCAACCAAAAAAATGCATGACTGAGTGGAACAAATGCTTTTCTTCCCTTCCCCCCTCTCTCCCTTCCTCTTTCCATCTTTCTAAAAAAAAAAAAAATCAATAAAAATTAAGTCCTGCCCAAATAGCTCAGTTGGTTAGTGCATTGGCCTGGAGCATGGAGGTTGCCTGTTTGATCCCTGCCTGGTCAAGTTCTATTCCCAGCAGACCTACAAATGCTCCAAGATGGCCTACATAAGTATTATTTAATCTTGACATTTATCTTTCATGTTAGGTAGGTGGAATTTTATTTTATTTATTCATGTTTTTCAATGAGTTGAGAGGAACAGAGAGAGAAAAGGGTGGGGGGGAAGAGGAGGAAGCACCAACTCCCGTATGTGCCTTGACAAGCAAGCCCAGGGTTTCAAAATGGCGACCTCAGCATTTCGGTGGCTACCACTGCACCACCACAGGTCAAGCATTATTTTATACATGAAGAAACACCAACAGAATTTTTGTAATACTCAAATTCAGAGAGCCATGAGTGGTAGAGATACAATTCAACCAAGTTCTTTAGACTTCTTATTTAAACTCTTTCACTATGCTATTGAATAAAGCAGAAAGGTTTTACTTTTGTTGTCTATTAAAAGGAAATATAAGACGTACTATAACAAAACTTTCCTAAATAACAAATGAAGACACATGCTATTAAAATTGAGCTGTGTTATTTGGCTAAAATATGCATTTTCTGTTTTAAGACGTGCAAAATCTTTTTCTTCATTAATTAAAATTGTATTCCTGAACAACATGTAACAGACAACATGTATCAGACACTGTGCATTTACAAAGAAATAATGAGCACACCCTGCCTTACTCATTTAGTTTAAAATCCAGGGAAAAAAATGTGACAACCCTGACTGTATATCTCAGTTAGTGAAAGCCTTGTCCAGAAGAACAGTTGCCAGTTTGATTCCTAGTCAGGGCACATACAGAAACAGATCAATGATCCTCTCTCTCTTTCTCTTAAAAAAAGAAAAGTGACAAAAATGCGACATTCTTATCCATAAGCCTCATAGTATAGTTACAAAGAGTAATAAGATTTACAAGGAAATCTAGATTGTCTCTGACTGGTCAGATAGAAGTGGCACTTAAACCAAGGCTTGAAGAATGTCTAGGCAGAAATTATGGGGTGGCATTTCAATCTGGAAGGCAGTGTAGATTCTAAACACTTGAAAGAAGGAAGTTGTCAAGTCTATTGGGTGAGTCATCTCCTTTAGTAGTATTTAGAATAAGAACAAAAAGTATTGGGTTATAGTACTGAAAAGGCAGATTATATATGTACTGAAAAATAAAGAAGTTAAATTTAAGGTTTGATGAAATAGTATTTTATTCAGTAGTCAAGAAAAAAAACTCATAAATTGTTTAGCTAGACATTTATTTAACAGTAACAAGTACATATCTATTTAGAATTATTCCAAGTAATTTATAGGCATTCATTAATTTATGTTTTATAAACTCCTGTGAGGTACAGTGTAATACTATCAGGCACAGTTTAGCTGTGAGGAAACCAGGGCACAGGGAGATTAAGTACCTTCCTTGCCCAAAGTTACTGAGAAGCTGAGATTTGAAGTTAAGCATTTGACTTGAGAACCAATTATCACAGTTATATATTGTGCTGCTTTTAAGGGGACAATACAGTTTACAGAACATTTAATGTTGTGACTATGTAAATTTGCATTGGAGACAAGGAAAATTCAGTGAAAGCAGCTAAAAAATTTCAGCCATTTGCTTACATTTGAAGTCATAAAAATCTAAATGAGTCAGAATATTATCTGTAGAGGTTATACCAGTGTTTCCCAACCTTTTTTGTGCCATGCCCCACCTTAACCTTTCCTAAATTTTTATGTCCCCCCCTATGTAACATACATAATTTTTAACATTAAAAAATTGATTTGTTCACTTAATAAACATAAATGATAGGTTCTAGGAAGAAATCACTATGAAATTGTTAACAAAACACAGTAAGTAAAATTTCAAAACATATAATGAAAAACAGAAATTTAAATTCCAAATAATTTTAATACAGATTTTTCTATATTAATTTATTATTTTAATTTAGTGTGATCCTTGCGCTTGATGCTTGCTGCACAGAGATTTTATATTAGGTTCCAATTTGGTTAGCTTTAGTCTCAAGTCTCCACGTTGTGTTATATCCAGCCTATTTCTTTTTTTTTTTACCAGTAAATCATTTACAGCACTAAATCCACATTCAGCTAAAAATGAAGATGGAAACGGTAGCAATAGTTTTCTTGCACATTTGGTTGAATTTGGGTATTTGATTTCTGTTTCCTCACAAAGCCATGCCATTGCTCCTTTGATATTAAATAAAGCTTTAACTGACTCATCATTTTGCAATTCTGCGAGTTCTTCTTGATACTGCATAGTTGATATATCAGACAAATCCACTAATATTGGCTGCATCATCCATGTTGGGAAATCAATTTGTTTTAAATCAGAAAATCTTTCTTTTAAATCAGCCGATAGAATATTCAAATGATTGACAATAACAAGTAAAGCGGTATCAGTTACTTCACATTTTTGGAGCCAATGAAACTGTTTAAAGTTTTTGTTGTTAATATGTTTCTGACATAACTCAATATTGGTAATGAAACCAAATATCTTTGCTTTTGCATCGACAAGAGTTTTATTTGTTCCTTGAAGTTGTTTATTTAATATATTTAGTTTTTCAAAGATATCAGCTAAATAACTCACAAATGCTTTACCATCTATTGTTAACAGATATTTCATTTCAGGTTTGTCGCTTAAAAAATCACTAAGAGTATCAAACAGTTCCATAAATCTTTTCAAACAGTTTCCTTTAAATAGCCATCTTACTTCAGTATGTAGTAAAAGTCTCACATGGTCTTCATTTTGTTCTTCACAAAATAGCTTGAAAAGACGCTCACATTTGGCACTAACTTTAATAGCATTAACACACTTTATTACTGTATGTAATACTTCATTCAGAACAGGCGAGATGTTTTTAGCTACCAAGTATTCCCTATGAATAACACAATGCACAAGAATCATTTCTGGATTCGCATCTTTCATCAATTTTAAGCAGACATTTTTCTTGCCCATCATATTGGGAGCACCATCTGCAGCACAAGATGTTATATTTTTCATTGGTATATCATTGACATCTAAGTAGTTTTTTAGCTTATTATATATATATCTTTGGAGGTAGTGGTGCTTTCTAATCTTTTACAGAACAACATTTCTTCAGCAAAATGTCCTTTATCAATATATCTTACGTAAGTTATCAATACTGCCTCACTGTCTCTCAAAGTTGATTCATCCATTTGCAAGGAGAATTTTCTTGTTTTCAGCTTTTCAATAAGTTGTTTTTCAATATCCTCACTCATTTTGTCTATTCTTCTGCTAACAGTATTGTCACTGAGTGGCATAGCTTTTACATCTTTGTCATCTTTTTCAAGAACCGTTTTAAGAAATGCTGATATTGACGGTTTTTTAAATTCTCTCCTATAGTGTGATTTTCTCCAGTTTTAGCGATGAATAAAGAAATTTGATAACTAGCCTCAATAACACGATTATTAGTTGAAGTATGAGCAGTAAATAGAGACTTTAATGTTGTTCTTTTTTCAAAAATTTTCTCTAAAGTTTTAAAGTAACTCAAATCTGAATTAATATGAGCACTATGTTTCGCCTTCAAATGCACCTCAAGATGACCTCGTTTCATTGATTCGTTGGTCAAGCATTGCTGGCATAAAAGACAAAAAGGAATCTGATGCTCATCATGAACAGCGGGTATGAACCCAAATTTTAAATATTCCTCTGAATATTGATGAGTTTTTTTCTTGCTTGCACCACTCATTTTACTATCTGCTATAAGAAATAAAAATAAGATCAATTAAAAACTAATATTAAAATATGTGTTAAAATATATTAAACGTGACATAAAGTAAACGTATACTAAAAATTCATATTTATTTAAATGTATATAACACATTTACTACACTACCACCGCAAATCAAAAGGTATCTATATTTTTTCCACTTGACAAAATTTTCTGGAAAGTTATGCTTCTAAAATTAAAATTGTCGTGCATGCACTATTATAGCCCCAATAATATTTATAAAATATTAGTGCTTTCTAGCCCTGATGCAGGAGTACTTAATAAAGAGTTTAATATTGATAAAAATAAAATCAAATACTTACTAATTATATCTATATAATATATATATGTATATTTATTAAATCAACGAGCTTTTACAACAGTTTTGACTGACACTTATTTCAAATTAACACCAACTGAATGATGTGAAACACTACAGAAGTTGCGATGGGCCAATTAGGTGAGAATAACTGCGTTGTTTAGCGAGTTTTTAAAAATGTCCGGGGTTCCCCGCGGCAGACGGCACGCTCCATGGTGAACCCAGGATGAAGTTTACTTGACGACGCCAATCACCCAGTTGATATTTTGGTCTCGTCAAATGAAATTATACTTAATAATTATTTACCGCAATTATTTAAGAATTGTATTTTTTGTTAAATTTGGCACCCATATCTAGCATTGCATTTAAATGGCCTGGGGCGAAAGAGTTAAAGTCATGTCGAGTCCATTTTCAAATTGCCCCCCTTAACTATTGAATTGCCCCCTTGTGGGGCGTGGGCCCCACATTGGGAAACACCGGGTTATACCCTTTATTATTATGAATAAGAATTATACATATTCTCTCTTTATTTAAATATTTGCTTAAATTTATTTGCAAGAGTGTAAGAGAGAGAGAGAGAGAGAGAGAGAGAGGAGAGAGAGAAGGGGGAAAGAGCGGGAAGCATCATTCATATGTGGCTTGACCCGGCAAGTCCAGGATTTCAGACTGGCGACCTCAGCATTCCAGGTCGATGCTTTATCCACTGTGCCACCACAGGTCAGGCTACATATTCTCATTATGAAGTTTGCCTTTGTTTTATTTCAACTTTTGAGTAAATAATTCCTGCTTTCTTTTCATTAGTGTTTGGTATATTCTTTTTATAGTCTTTTATTCTTAGTCTTTCTAAGTAGTTTTCTTTTAGATACAGCTTTCACACACACATTGATTTTATTTTCTGATAAAATTTGAAAGATTTTTTCTTTCACTTGATAACTTCATTCTATCTATACTTATTGATATAAAAGTTAGTTATCATCTGTTTTTATTTATGATTTCTCAGGTCTTTACTTTAAAAAGTCCTTCGCTATGTGTTTTTTGATGTTGTATATGCATTTGTGTGCATTCTTGTAAATTGAGAGATGTTTTAAAGACTTAAAAAATCAATATATTTTAGTGTCTTTGTAGATGTGGATGATGAAAGAGAAAGCGAAACTAGGGTTGAAGACCAGTGTTTTGTATATGGGTAACAGTGATAATGCATTGAAAAAAGTAGGGAAATCAGAGAAGTATTTTAGGGAAAGAATATTTATCTTCTTAAATGTGTTGAAGGTCTTGGTGTGTCGTTTTTGTGGAAAAGGTTAGCAGATATATGGATGAGATAGAAACTGTGAGAAATGAATTGACCAGAGAGGCCAATTAGATCCAAGAGTTTCTGTAGTGGCACTGAACAGGGGCACGTCCCAACAGTTGAGAACTTGGTGTCTGCAATCAGATGCAGGTAGAGTTGACACTCTGTTCCTCCATTCACAACAGTGGTGTTCTAGTAAAATATCTTAACCCCTTATTGCTCAGAATTTTCTCCTTTAAAAAGAAAACAAAAAAGGATATACACTTTTTATGGTTGTTTTAAAGATTAAATGATATAATAAAAACAAAGCTTGAAATTACTATAGAATCTAGCATAGAATGAACACTTAAAATTAGCTATTATAATTGTTACTTAGTGATTATTTAAGCATCATTACAACAGATAAAATCACTGAGAGTGTGAAAAAAATTGAAGAATTTTGAGGAACAAGGAATTCAAAATAAGAAATAATTAAAAGGAAAAGAAGAGAGAAAAAAGTGAGTTATGATCCATCCAGGGATTGATTGTAGAGTAAGCAGACAGCGTAGTGGGGAAGTGATTTCAGAAGGAGAAGCTGGTTAAGTCTGTTAAATGTCCTGCTGTAATGAGAAATAATGGGAAATGACGAAACTGTCACTCAGCTTGTTAAGCCAATTTTCCATGGGGAATAACTGGAATAGTGATGTGTAGTTTGCCATCAAACTACAGGGGATATCAAAAGAGGTTATGGATTACATTTTGATTACATGGACCTGCTTCAGAGATTGTCCTTTTAGGAAACTTGGTAATGACTCGAAGGGAGCGAGAATGACCATCAAAAAGGAAGCATTTCTGACATCTGTATTTCCTTCCAATTTGAAGAAATATCCACAAACTTGATAAAATTCAGATTCAATTATTTGGAAAGACTATCTCATGGGTGATATGTGCACTCCTATAGTACTTCAGGGCCCATAAGGTCTGGCTCTCTCTCTGTAATGCTAATATTGATCAGGATTTAGGAGAGTTGATATGCTTCAAAGTATTCCATGTATGGGGTGTGGGGATGGTGAAAGAAAAGTAGGGAAGCGGTAGAGCTGCCACAAGATTGGATGTAAGTTAACAGCTACTGCATCATGTACACATGGGAGTCCATTATATTCTTTTCTTTAGACTGCGCTTTTTAAACTTTTGTTGTAAAAAATTTCTAAAACAAAAAATAGAGCCTGACCGGGCGGAGTTGCAGTGGATAGAGCCTCGACCTGGGACACTGAAGATTCAGGTTCGAAATCCGAAGGTCACTGGCTTAAATGAGGGTCTCATCTGGCTTGAATGCAAGTTCACCAACTTGAGCTCATGTGTCACCAGCTTGAGCATGGGATCATAGACATGAACACATGATCGCTGCTTCAAGCCCAAAGGCCAATGGCTTGAAGCCCAAGGTCACTGACTTGAGCAAGGGGTCACTGACTCAGCTGCAGCCTCCCAGTCAAAGCACATATGAGAAAGCAAGCAATGAACAACTAAAAATGTCGCGATTATGAGTTAATGCTTCTCATCCCTCTCCATTTCTACCTGTCTGTCCTTGTCTGTCTGTCTCTCTCCTTCACTAAAAAAAAATAGAGAGAGAGAAAGAAAAAGAAAGAAAATTGAGCACTTCCAGAGAATCAGTAGAGAGTGATGATTCGAGAGGAAAAGCAGTTGACATGACAAGTCCTGGTGGCCACTGCATTTATATGCCCTAATATATTTTAGGTGCTCAATAAACTTTAATTAAATTAATAACAAAATTAATTTCTTGCAACAGGAATGGGTAGAGAAGCTTTGAACAGGAGCTTCTGAATAGTAAAACAAAAACAACGTACTTTAAAAAATCACCTTATGTATTTTTAAACTAACAGACTTACATTTGTCAGTTAAAATAAACTTCAGAAAAATAAAACAGCATTGTAAAAACAACAGAATATCACATAAAATTTAAATGATGTGTGTGGGGGAAAACTCCTATAATTTCCATCATACTTATATAATTAAAGTATGTGATCATATTTTTATAGAATTGCAACCACAATATACAGACAATTTGCATTCTGATTTTTTTTTTTTTTTTTTTTTTTTTGTATTTTTCTGAAGCTGGAAACGGGGAGAGACAGTCAGACAGACTCCCGCATACGCCCAACCGGGATCCACCCAGCACGCCCACCAGGGGCGACGCTCTGCCCACTAGGGGGCGATGCTCTGCCCCTCCGGGGCGTCGCTCTGCCGCCCAGAGCCACTCTAGCACCTGGGGCAGAGGCCAAGGAGCCATCCCCAGCGCCCGGGCCATCTTTGCTCCAATGGAGCCTTGGCTGCGGGAGGGGAAGAGAGAGACAGAGAGGAAGGAGGGGGGGGTGGAGAAGCAAATGGGCACTTCTCCTATGTGCCCTGGCTGGGAATCGAACCCGGGTCCCCTGCACACCAGGCCTATGCTCTACCGCTGAGCCAACCGGCCAGGGCTGCATTCTGATTAATTTAGTTCAGGGAAGTTTAGCTACAATTATTTGAAATAAAAAAATATTGTGTATGAATATTCACTATGAATGCAGGAAAGTTTCATTTATCAACTTTCATATGTAGAAAGAACAAGTGACAAAAATGGAGTAAAGCCATTCAACATTTTTCAGTTCTTACTGGAAAAAAAAATCTTTCAAACTTATAAAACTGAATAAATTATTTTCGCTAGAGGCACTGGTAGCTTCTGTAATATTTTGCTAAGCATTGCTTCATGCTAAATCTTGATGCTTTCTGTTAAATTACTTTTAAAGTCTTACTGTAAATAGCAGCTTGTAATAAAACCTTACTATTATTATTTTATATTTATAAGATGATAACATGTAAAAATTCTTTACCAACAACACTTGAAAAAACCCATTTGGTTTTAGCCTAAGGGGAACATTATACATAGACAAATACAATGCAAAATAAAATGATGATGACATAATATGACTTCTATAATGGTGTGGGTGTTAGGCTAGAACAGCCCTGCAAAGGAAGCACTGTTGATATGATGTCTGAAAATCATGGAAGTTTCTATTCTGAATAATTTTGCTTATGATTCATGAGTCTTGTGAAGTTTATAACTTTTATCCTGAGGCACCCCTTCACAAGTTTTATAATTTCCGTAATACTCCTAAATTTTAAAAACTCTGAATCTGCAGCTAGAGGCAGCTGCCGAAGATAAAAAAAAAAGTAAAAGAAAAAGACAGACGTATTTTCTCCTCTCTAGTCAATATTTTCTATTAACATGTTTGAAAAAAAATGTCCCCTTGTAAATTGGCAGTTGGAGTTAATGCAAATAGAGAAAAATTTATTAGTTGATGGATTTTTAATTTATATTTTATTGAAAAAGGCAAATTTAAAAACTATTAAACTGTTTTTGAGTAATTTTTAATAGTTCAGTGGTAGCTCTAACCCTGGCTTGAAAGTGAAAATGGGACGGCAGGAAGTCACATGGCCAGATGCAAAGAAGTAAGCGAGCTCTTTTGATGGCAGTATATGTTCCTTCTCCTAAATAAATAAGATTCCATTCATATCCACATTTTCTGTGTAGAGCCAGAGAATAAATGTAAAGTTTAGTTAGGTACATAAAATAATTGGCCTGAGGGGGAAAACTTCATGAAATTTTAATAATTTATTTCTAATTAGCCAAAATTTACTCATTTCCCCAAAAAACAGATATCCTTAAGCACACTGATGTATTTACATGTTTTCTTTAATCCTTCAAAAGAAGGTTATAAATTAGAAGTGGTACAGATTTGATTATAAAAATAGTCAATGAAAGATCTTTAGGAATCTTAGTGGTCTGACTTCCAGAGATAGAGATTATATAATCCATAACTTAATAAAAGGATGTTCATTATATTAACAATAGCTAACATTCAAGTACCTGTTACGTAGCAATCACTATGCTAATAACTTTGCACATTTATTTTATTTAGTGCTTACAAAGAATCCTATGAAATTAATAGTTACAAATATTTTTATTTTGTAAGTGAGAAACAAATATATCACACAATTAATGAAAGAACTAATATTTGAACCCAAGTCTCTTCTGCTCATACCCACTAAAATATATACCTCAGCAATCACAAGGATTAAAATACAAACTAAACAAAAAAAAAAGACTAAAGTTAATTTCAACATGGTTCTAGTCATAGTTAAGTTGTTCTTTAAAAAAAAAATTATTCCTTAAAAAACTACTATAAATTGCAGAATTACCAAAAATAGGCCAACATTGATGGGACTCTCCACTATGAAGAGGGAATGCCACCAAATGAGTTACCCCAATGTCACGATACTTGGTTTTAGGGCTGGCCCCAGGCCTCCACATGTGGCTGGCCTAAATTGAGATAAAAACATTTAGTCTTGTCTGACCAGGCGGTGGCACAGTGGATAGAGCATCAGACTAGGATGCGGAGGACCCAGGTTCGAGACCCCGAGGTTGCCAGCTTGAACACGGCTCATCTGGTTGGAGCAAAGCTCATGAGCTTGGACCCAAGGTCGCTGGCTCAAGCAAGGGGTCATTCAGTCTGCTGTAGCCCCCCGGTCAAGGCACATATGAGAAGTCAATCAATGAACAACTAAGGTGTCACAACAAAAAACTGATGATTGATGTTTCTCATCTCTCTCCGTTCCTGCCTGTCACTGTCTATCCCTCTCTCTGACTCTCTCTCTGTCTCTGAAAAACAAATAAAAAATTTAGTCTTACTATCAAGAAGAGCCCACGAACAAGCTTGTAAGCCATCACAATAGCTGAAAAGTGCAGGGCTGGAAGATTGTTGGAAAGAGAAAACCACAGATGTAGTTCCCCAAATTCTGCATTTAACTTTTCCCAAACCTTGGGCTATGAATACATTTGGCAGATTTTAAACAGTGCAAAGTTAACAGAACATTTCAGCTTCTACTTACCAGCCAGTCTAAGCTTTCTCGTTCAGCTGAGTTAAAAACAATAATCTTGGGAGGAATATGGTATATTCCAGAATCTCTGAAATATAACATAGAAAACAGACAATATATAATCTAAAATTACTCAATTCACAAAGAAACATCAATAAATGATTCATTTTCAAGAAAAAAATTTATGTGAAGACCAACTCTGTGGCGAGACAAATACTGAATTTGTCAGAAGAGTTTTAAATTAATATTGTAATCATGGAATATATATTTATAACTATTATAAAAAATCAAAACAGAACAGACAATAGAAAAGAAAACAAATAAAAATCCAAGAACTGTGAAACACAAAATATGAAATTTTAAAAATTTACTGAAAGTGATTAAGAGGAAATTCAAGAAGACATAAAGAAGGCAGATTAGTAGAAATTACTAATGTAAAAAATGAATAAAAATATAGAAAAAAAAAGGGAACAGTGACTTAGGACTTGAGAAATAATACCAAAATGTCCAACACAAGTGTAATTGGAATTCTAGAATGGAGAGAAAATAAAATAGGAACAAAATATTTAAATAGGAATTTTGAAGAATTTTTAAATTGGTTGAAAGACATAACAATAGATTAAAGAAGCTCAATAAAGTAAAGAGAAAACATTGATAGCAGCCAGAAAAGAAAATCACATTACATATAAGAATATAATCATATGAATGACAACAAATAATAAATATAAAAAAGCAGTAATTTAAGATAGAATAATTTGAGTTCAAGTCCCAAATCTTCATAATCCTTCTCAGTGACTTTGAATATGACAGTTAACCTCCTGAAGAGTCAGTTTTCTTACCTGTAAAATGATGCATTTTTTATACTTCTATGTGCTGTCTGGTAACTTTTCATTAATTTTACAGGTTATTCTGGCCTCCAAGTGTTTGAGGAAAAAACAATGAATAGCATTATTTAATTTCCCTACTATTTTCATTTTACAAAATATAGATAAAGACTTGTTAAAAGAATAATTAAGCAATTGAGATTGCTGTTGCCTTTTTATTCATTCTTCATAACTCAAAGATAATTGTATGTGGTATAAACTATATTTTATTATGTAATCTTTCTTTTCTTTCTTTCTCTTTCTTTCTTTCTTTCTTTCTTTCTTTCTTTCTTTCTTTCTTTCTTTCTTTTTCTTTCTTTTCTTTTTCTTTCCCTCCCTCACTTCTTCCTTCCTTCCTTCCTTCCTTCCTTCCTTCCTTCCTTCCTTCCTTCCTTCCTTCCTTCCTTTCTTTCTTTCTTTCTTTTTTCTTTCTTTCTTTCTTTCTTTTCTTCTTTCCGGATTTAGAGAGAGGAAGAGGGAGATAGATATGAAGATGAAAGAAAGAAAAAAGAAAGAAAGAAAGACAAAGAAAGGCATTAATTTGTTGTCTCCTGTGATACAGTTATTGGTTTCCTTGACTGGGGGATGGGATGGAACCTCTGACCTTATTGTTTCCAGATGATGTTATAGTTGACTGAGCTGAGTAGCCATAGCCAATTTCTTTTCATTTTTAACAGTTTTTACTTCAGATATAAGAACAATTAGCATTGTTCTGTGATTTAAATATATATAGAAAAAATAAGTTGTTAAAATTTATCTTCTGGCCCTGGTTGGTTTGCTTAGTGTGTAGAGCATTGACTGGGCCTATGGCCATCCTGAGTCCAATCCCTATCAGAACACATATGAGAAGTGACCATCTGCTTCAATTCTCCTCTTTCTCACTTTTCAAACTCTTCTCCATTGCAGCCAGTGGCTTATTTGGTTCCAGAGTAGTCCGGTGTTGAGGTTAGCTCAGTAGGAGAACAACAGGCTCAGGCACTAAAAATTACTCGGTACTCAAGTACTGGCCCCAGATAAGGTTGCCAGGTGAACCCTTGTCTGGGTGCTTGCTGGGGTCTGCTTCAGTATCTCCCCTTTTACATAAAAAAGAAGGAAGAAAAGAAAAGAAATAAAAAATAAAAATTGAAAATATACAATGAAAAATAATATAAAAAAATGTAAATGATGACAAGTAAAAAAGAAATACCACCAAAAACAAAGAATTAAAACCAAAATAAAAAACAAAATAACCACAAAAATAAAAGTTAAAAATATAAAAATTAAAACAATAAAATTCAAAATAGAAAAAGAATAAAGAAAAAAATGGTTTTGAGAAGTTACTGTTTTCTTCCAATAAGTGTTCACTGTATTACAAGTTTTAGCTCTATGAAATTTCTGAACTGACCTTGCTGAGATGTTGCTGTCACAATCCAGGCATCCCCAAACTACGGCCCACGGGCCACATGCAGCCCCTTAAGGCCATTTATTCGGGCCCCCGCTGCACTTCCAGAAGGGGCACCTCTTTCATTGGTGGTCAGTGAGAGGAGCACTGTATGTGGCGGCCTTCCAGCAGTCTGGGGGACAGTGAACTGGCCCCCTGTGTAAAAAGTTTGGGGACCCCTGATTAGGCAGTGCTGCAGTTGCGTTGGTGGATGGAGTGTATTGTAAGGACTTTATGGCTTCAGCTTTCTGGCTTTATGGCTCTAGAAATGGTGATCTCAGGCTTCCGGGAGCTCTTTCCCACGTATCAACAGACCTGGGGACCAGATGTGGAGAACCTCTCTGTTTCAGGGGAGAGATTGGCTCTGAAGATTTGTTGTGAGTTCCTTCTCTGCCACTCTACATACCATGAGATGAGGGAGGCAGGATCTGGGAGGCTGGGGCGCTGCACTAGTTTTCTCTGTTTTTGTGTGAGTGAAGACTGGGAAAAAATGGAGGGAACAATGGCCTGACCCCTACTTCTGCCATTGCTTTGGTTTAGTATCTCCCCTTCTGCCCATTAAACTCACTGCTCTTCCTGGCTGAATGAGGCTCAGTCACTCAGGGCTTCTCCCCTAAACAGTGCCCCCACAGACAAAACCCAGTCATTCTTGGCCTCTCTCTAGAGCCCACCATGAATATGTTTTATCATTTGCTCCCCTTCTTATCCCTTTACACTTTTAGTCCATTTCATGTGTAGATCTTTCAGGTATTCCTGCGAGCCCAGCTGGGGTTTCTTCATTGAGTTATAGTTGTTCAATCTGCTTATATTTCAAGGAGAGAGATCGAGATCAGGTGTATCTCTCATGCTACTATTACTCTCTCAACTCTAATATCTTAAAAATTAATTCCTTCTAAATATAGAACTTATAATTGTTGTATTATTAATAAAATCCTGACAAAGCATAGTCAATAATTATATGAGTAATGCTTTTCAGTAATTTGAAATTTAGAAGAGGTGAGATTCTAATATATTTCACATGTTCAGCGCATTTCATGCATGTGTACATATGTTATATCCTTATACACACACATGCACACATACATACATTAAATGAGTTAAACCCAATGTGAGTCTAGTTGGTAGTCAAGCCTACTATAAATTATAATCACTGAGCGAAGATGGAAACAAAACATCCACAGTGAAATCACTGTCAAAGACTGATTCAGTGGTCTGGGGCTGGGCATTAAGTTTTTAAAAGCTCCAGGCTGATTCTCATGTACAGACAAGGCTGAGAAGCAGATTACTGTGATATTTATCTTATTTTTTACCTTATTGCTTCCCCATTCTTGATTTTTTTCCCATACCTTGTCTCACACATTTAATTAATTAATTTGTCTTTTCCTACCTTTCTTTTTAAAATTTTATCTTACTTATCTTTTGTTGTGAGGCAGGATGAGGCAGCTGGAGAGCTGAAGGGGATAAGAATGTCAGAACCTGTAACATCTCCATTTTTATTATACTATTTGCAGTTTGATTTATCTTGTCAATTCAATAATTTTGTTTAATAATGTTTAAATCTCTGTCTAGAAGATTGTGAGTTTAACCTCTTTGATTCCTACAGAGCGAGAGGCAATATGTCATCATGTGCAGTGAAGATGAAAAGCCACATTTTTCATTAAATGTGTGTCTGACTATCCGAGGCCAAAGAGGCTGCATCCAGTTCATCATTCTTAGTCCTGGGGTTAGAACAGACCTCATTGGAGCAGTGCAGGGTGCAGAAATATTGGGAGGAACCATGAATTGTCTAATTGAAGTTGAGACTACCTCAACTCTGCACAGTTAAACAACCAACCTAGGCAGTTTATTCTTTGTATGATCACAAACAGCCATGTAACTGGCTAATTCTCTGCCTGCAGGAAAATATTTATTTTAAAAATTATCCAAAATAGGTCTTATTTACTCCAGAAGATCTGAAAATTCAGTTCCCTCAACCTTGCATATTAATGGTAGATTGTCTCAGAAATGTTTGGAAGAACTCAGATACAATTAATAGAATTCAAAGCATCCTGGCAAGTTTTCTGTTTTTCTTTCTTTTTCTTAAATACTTGTAAAACATAAAATATATATATATTTACTGAAAAGTTTAACTTAAAAATTTTGAACTTTGCCTTTTATAGCTCTTGGTAGCCTCTTCTTCTATCTTCTCGTTGAACAATATGAGCTCATTCTCTGAATAAGGTGAGTAGAATTTGTAAAAAATAATGTGTGTATGTGTATGAGAAAGAGAGAGAGATAGAGACAGAGAGAGAGCGAGAACGAGAAATGCTGACCAACTGCCAGTATCAGAAGACTATACTTTCAGATCTGGGAAGCCCTTTGCCTCAAGAGTGTTAACTTGTGTAAGCAGTCAGCTCAGTGCTGGCTCTCTTCTGAATAAAAGGTTCTTATTCAGCCTATCAAACTGCTTTTGAAGATATTACATTCAGTAATGATATCTGCTCCCAAGAAAGTGGTCTTTTGATGTAAAGAAATGAATCTTGTATATATTTTAATTCATAATAATTGAAATTGCATGACAGACAGAAGTAAGACTGAGCATAAATGCAGCTGACCTTCCAATGTATTCAAGGAAAAAATTCAACAAAATATAAGAATAGGGTATATTTCTATAATGCATGTACTGAAAATATCAAGTTCAGTATTGGTAATGTGAAAATTTAAATATTGTTATAATAAATTTATGTCTCAAAATATAGCATTATTAAATTAAGCAAAATAATAATTTGTAATTGAAATAAAGTACTAAATATATATTATATATCTAAAAATGTTATATATTTATATATACTATATATTACATATAATATATATAATATATAACATATAATATATATACTATATACCATATATATATATACTAGTGTGTATATATGTATATATGCTAGCCCTCCTATAGAGAGACAATTCTGGGAAGTTTAACGGCCTTCTTCTCTCCCCTGCAGTCTTCGGGTCTAGCAGTATTCACAGATCAGATGGTTCACTCACCCTTCTGGTTTCTGTCCACTCAGCCAACACTCCTTACATTTTTCTTTCACTAAACTTACTTCCACCATTCTTTATGAACGGGCTTCTAGATAGTTGAAAATACATGACTAAAAACATGTTCTAGTGAGGAATGCATCAACAATTACTTTGTTGAACACCTTCTACATAGTTAGAATTGGAGGTTATATGAGGAAGTTATTTTTTTTTAAATGAGTCCTTGTCAACTCAAAATTTACAGTTTTGTTAAGGAGAGTGATATTTGCTTCTTACATTGTAGGCTGAACTCACAGGTGCCTAATAGCAGTTTATTTTTGCTTGAGCCTTTAATGTTGTATTCTGGGAGCTGGCTCAGTGTGGATTTAAATGTCTTTCTAAAATTTGTATCTTGAACCCAATGTGATGATATTTGGAGGTAAGGCCTTTGGGAGGTGAGTAGGTCTTGAAGGCAAAGCATTAATGAATGGGATGTGTATTCTTAAAAACCGACATGAGACAGCATCTTAGTTGTGTGAAGACACAGTGAGATGGCAACCATCTGTGAACCATGGAGTGGGTTCTCACTAGAAACTGAGTATGTCAGCACCTTCATTTTGGAATTTCAACTTCCAGAAATTTAAAAAATGTTGTTTAAACTACCTGTTTATGATAGTTTGATATAACAGCTTGAATGGAGTAAGACAGAGATGTTGCTTGCTTAGCAATGGTAGTAATAGTTTTGTTTTATATGACTCAAGGTAATGGAGAAATGTTAGAAGCTCAACAATATAATCCAGTTTCTTTACTATTAAAGTGTCAGAGCAAGTGTTAACTCTTAATTATTTAATTTTACATGTGAATGTTGAAGGATGATATCTGTCTTCATAAATACTTCTTCTAAATACTCATTATAGGGAAGAAATGGTTATTCAGTAAATGATTAGTTAGGCTCAGGGATATTCTCTATTCTCTCTTTTTCTTTTTTGCATTGTTTTCAGTATATATATATATATATATATATATATATATATATATATATATTCCCCCAAATACTATCATTCACTGTTATATTTTTTTCTGTAGAATCATATAGAATATTTGCAGTTGACATATATAGCATATATATATATATATATATATATATATATATATATATACACATACATACTTTTAATCTACATTGGTTAAAACTCTCTGAGTTGCAAATTACAAAACTAAACTCATACTAGCTTAAGTAGACTAGATGAAGGTTCTTATAGATGAAAACTCTAGGGATGATTTTGGCTTCAGACAAAGTAGAAATCTGGAACTTAATTTAATGTAATCATGATCTCATTATTTCTTCTTAGAATTTCTTGATGTTGTTTTCATTCTATTCTACTGATGAAGGTAATAACAAGCTCCACTCTACATTTTTTTTGTCATTTTGATATTACAGAATCAAAGTATCTTTTCTGATATTTGTGCCATAAATGTGTTTTGGGGGGACTTTCATTGTCCATCTGGATCTTGTGCCCACTCCATATCAACCACTGTTTCCAGGAGAACAGATATCTCTGATGTCTAAGTGTGGATCCATACATAAACTAACAGGGAAAAGGAGAAGGTGAAACTGAGAGAAGTGGTAGAAGATGGCGACAGGGTAGTCAGCTGTAACTAGACCGAAATTGTCCAGGTTGGTCATATCAATCTTTGCTCTATAGCAACCTTTGACCAATTGTGCTGCAGTCAGTATGAGAGATGGAGCTCACCTTGTGAAGTATTTTCCTGGGAGGAGACAA
The DNA here is from genome assembly GCF_036850995.1 of Saccopteryx leptura. Classification (NCBI taxonomy): domain Eukaryota; kingdom Metazoa; phylum Chordata; class Mammalia; order Chiroptera; family Emballonuridae; genus Saccopteryx; species Saccopteryx leptura. The sequence continues at coordinate 216,344,628 of NC_089505.1, read as the reverse complement.
AGTAATATATTAACAAATTTAGATCCCATATTGATGAACTCAATGGCTCACAAAAGAAAATAAATAAAATATAATATAAAACTTTATTTTACACTTATAAAACATCTTTTGGGAAGATGGCTCAGAAGATCATATGGGCTATTCCACCTATCTACTGTAGCTAGACCTCTTTAATTAATATAAAAGCCTGGGTATTGAAATCTGGCAACCAGTCTATAGCCTTTTTTCTTTTCTTTGTGAGGCCTTGGCTAAAACTATCTCAGTCTAAAAGAGTGTTGTTAATAGCATGTGGTTCTCAACAAGAAGGGGTGTATATATTCTTTTATGTCTAAATTCTCTTTAAACCTTGAGTACATTGGTCCAAATTTTTTCTTTTCTTTTCATTTATTTATTTTTTTAGTTAAAGAGAGTCAGACAGACAGGAACAGACAGACAAGAAGGGAGAGAGATGAGAAGTATCAATTCTTTGTTGCGGCACCTTTGTTGTTCATTGATTACTTTCTCATATACGCCTTGACGAGGGAGCTCCAGACAAGCCAGTGACCCCTTGCTCAAGCCAGAAACCATGGGATTATGTCTATGATCCCAGGCTTAAGCCAGCAACTTTGTGTTGAAGCTGGTGAGACTGCGTTCAAGCTGGATAAGCCTACGTCCAAGTCAGCAACCTCAAGGTTTCAAACCTGGATCCTCTGCATCCCAGGCAAGTGCTTTATCCATTGTGCCATTGCTTGGTCTGGCCAAATTCTTTCTCATATACAAAAAAAAAATTTGGGAGAAACAAACTTCATCTACAAACACCAATCATAACAAACTCAAAGTCAAACAATTCACTTTTGTCATGATTAGTAAACTAAGAGATATCCCTAAGTAATTATTTAGGAAAAAAAGAAATGAAAAAATATTTAAGAACATATTTTTATTGTCCAAATGCCACCAAAAATTTTACCATAGTATAGGTAAATGTTTCACTGTATTTCAGTAGGGTTATCATATGACAATATTCTATGGAAAAAATGACATAAAAACTAAGTCTACTTTGCTTATTGGTATGAATGCAAAAAGCTTTAAAATAATAGAAATTAGTCATTTAAGAAAATATTATTATTAAAGGTAATGTTTCTGCTAGTAATGTAATATTTCTGTATTATTAAAATGTAACAAATAAAGTGATAAACATAATTTTTATCTCTGGATTGGAAAATCAATAAAGGGAGGAATTGTACTGCTAGTACTCACCACTGCAGACCCAGTGTTAGAGCATAGAAACTGACAATAAATAATTAATAAATTAATTAATGAGATAATCAATCTGAGATATATTTAATACTGCATTATTGATATATGTATAAAAGTGCATACTAATATTATAAATACAACTTATGTAATTCCAACAGCTAGCCTCTTATTTAAATGATGGAAAATTAGAGGCACTAAAATCAAGAATAAAATATGGATGTTACCATGACTAATATTTTCTAACACTGACTGGAAGATATTAGTCAATACAATGAGAATGAAAGTATAAATAAATTGGATTTATTTTGTAGATAAAATTGTTACCAATAAAATCTAAAATCTAAATAAAAACATTATAACTAATAGAAGATTTTAATAATGTTGTCTAATAGACATTAGAGCATGGATATCAAAAACTTGTTCATAGGTCAAAGATAAAAAATTCTATAGAACAAAATAGACCATATGCTAAGGATGTACAAGATAACCTTATGCAGCTTTACAGATGGGTATAATTTAAAGAATATGGAAAAGAATCATCAAATAACATGTAAATTGGTGCTAAACATGGGATTCTACAAAACCCCAAATATCTGTCATTTGCTTCATACTAGGTGGTAGGTGGTGGATAAAATGCTACTGCATAGTAGAAAAATGGTGAATCATTGGAAAATATTTGGAAAGCTGATCTTTAGGTCACCTAAGATATTGTGTTCCAGGGAAAAGATTGAAAAGTAAATGCTAATTGTGGGTTTTCATTCCTATCAACAGTGTTTAGCAAGGTATCACCAGAAAGAGACAAGTCTTACAAAGAACTAGACAGTTTACAAGAGTAATGAAATGGAACAGGAAATGCCAGAAATCTGGGGCCTGGCAATATTTAAAAAATTGATTGCTTATAAGCTCCAGACTTGAAGTGATATCATTTTAAGACGAGTATTTGAAATCTAAAAGCTCCTTATATCTCAACTTTACGTTGAAGACGTGTATCTGTGGTGAAATAGTAGATAAGAAAAAACATGAACTTGAACTCAATCTAACATTAACAATCAGGATCACAAAAAATGGCCAGAGAGAGGACTAAATCATTTACTCAGGGTGGGATAAGACATCCTGCTTCAGTTTCCCTTGAAGCCAAGGAGGATGTTCTTGTCACTTAATTGCCGGCCTAGCTATGGAGGGTCTTGGTATAATAACCTTCAGCCATAAAATAGTAAGGTCTCAGACCTCCACTGAAGCTCTAGTGAACTCTTCCTCGTAGATGCCCATGGTGGGTGGCCGACTTTGGGCCCAGGCTGAGGCTTCCTTGTTTGGTGATGTGTCTCTCCACATTTTGATGAGATTTGTACATACTCGTAATTCTCTTTTTCTTAGTCTATTGTTTTAACTAGCTATTATTCTAGAGTCCAGGATGATGTTGCTCCATTTGGAGGTATTGTGTAGAGCTACTTATTACTCTAGAGCTGAGGTGGATGTTTCTCCATCTAAGTGGGGTAGCTTATTGTTGTGTTGATTATACTAATCACTTTCTTTACTCTACTTTAAGTTACATAAATTCAAATCTCTTTTGATTTTTTTCTTGATTATTTTTATTGTTATAAATCAGGGGTCAGGAACCTTTTTGGCTGAGAAAGCCATGAACGCCACATATTTTAAAATGTAATTCGTGACAGCCATACAACGATCCATGTACATTATGCATTATCCAATAAAAATTTGGTGTTGTCCTGGAGGACAGCTGTGATTGGCTCCAGCCACCTGCAACCATAAACATGAGCGGTAGGAAATGAATGGATTGTAATACATAAGAATGTTTTATATTTTTAATGTTATTATTTTTTTTATTAAAGATTTGTCTGCGAGCCAGATGCAGCCATCTAAAGAGTCACATCTGGCTCGCGAGGTTCCTGACCCGTTATAAATCATAAAAAATATTCCCCCCTATAATCCACCCATGAGTATTTGCATCTCTGTTCCAGCACCTCCTGCACAGCACAGTATCTAACATTGGGCAAGGGCTTACAGAAAGTCAGGACATCTTTCATTAAATTAAGAGAGAAAGAGAGAAAGAAATATGGGCAAGAATGTGAATAAATTTCATGTGGAAAATTATTTTCATGAAAAGAATGCAGTCCATGTAGCTGAATGAAATAAAATATACAAGGAGCTGGCTACTTATTGCCACATGGCATGTTCTTAAGTATTATGTAGAAGGAAGCTTCTATATTCAAATGAGTAGAACATTAGCGACTTCAATGCAGTTTAATATATTTTTCAGAACTTACTTGTTAATGAACCTCATAAATATCCAAGAAGGTACCATGAAAGTTATAGTTTCTGAAAATTTCTACCTGGACATAATACACAAAAAAACAATATCTAAAGGTATTGGGGGAGGGGAGAGATTAGAGGCAGACAGATTTTGGAGAGAAATTTACATTTAAAAGAAGAGAGATGGAGAACTAACTGCACAAGTTAATTCCTGTCTCCCCAGCTTTTAGCATGAGACTAAAGTTCAGCAAGGGAAGATACACATTAAAAAAAAAAAACAGTCTTTACTCCTCCAAGATTCAGAAATATAAAGCTGCCAAATTAGGAACCATGAAAAGAGTGAGACACATGAAAAGGAAAGAGTCATTTAATTAAGGAATAAAATTAATTCAGAAAAGAACAATAACAAAAACAAATAAAAAAATTGAGCAATATATTTGAAAAGATATTTTTAACAGAAGATATACAAATGTTCTTAAAGCACATAAAAAAATTCTCAACATCACTAATCATTAGAGAGATACAAAGTAAAGCCACAATGAGATATCATTAGACAGTCATTAGAATAGCTAAAGAAAAAGCCTAACAACACCAAGTGTGGGTAAAGATAAAGAACAACTGGGTCTCCTGTGCATTGTTTGAGAGAAATGAAAAATGGTACAGTTGCTTTGGAAAACAAAGTTATACTACCTTTACATATTTCTATCCTTAGATATTTACCCAACAACATTGAAAATACATATGCCCCCCAAATGTACATGTGAATGTTCATTGTTGCACTATTTATAGTATCCCCAAAGCCAAATGACTGTCAACTGATAGAAAGATGGATAAACTATATTATATCTATATTGTGGATTACTACTGAGCAATAAACAGTAACAAAATAAGTTAGGCATGAAACAACATAATGAATCTTTAAAACAAGTTTCTAAATTTTGAAAATCAATCAAAATTAATCTGACTGACAATTATGATTCCATTTATATGAAATACTAGAAATGGTAAAACTATGGAAACAGAAAGCAGACCACAAATCAACTAGATCTGTAATTGGAGAGTTTGGGAATTGCATGCATACAGCCCAGGGGAAACTTCCAGAGTGGGAGAATATGCTCCATCTTCATCGTGCTTATCTAGTATTTACGTACAAAAAACTGCTCATCTTCCTTTGAACACAAGCCCTCTCCCCTTTTGGGTATTTCTTCCTCAGCATAAAATTATTTTCTTTGCATGATGAAATCCCTCTCACTCTTTGAGGTTCACCTCAAATGTAATTTCTGATATAATCACATCTGACTAACTGAAGAATTTTCTTAGTTTTCCTTTTCATAAATCTCTTTGTGTTAAATCCTTACCACATTATATTTGAAAAACTGTTCTCATTTAATAAATTGCTGCCGCTTAAAAAACTAGACTGTGCTTTATATTTGGACCTTTGCAAGCATCCAGATACCCCTACGCCCCCATCCCAAATTGAAAATAAATATATGCATTTTATACTATAATTTTTAATTTTCTAAAAACAGATTTTACAAACAAGATTTCTGGGATGTTTTGATCTTTCCTTTTTTTAAAAGAAGATCTCATGAAATTATCTCTTGTAGCATTCAGTTTTACCATGTTTTAGCAACATTAATCATTTTTTACTATTTATTTCCTTTTCTGTGTCCTTCCGTATAGCCCATACTGCTTAAAATGGTCATATAATATTGTATAGTATCAACACAGTTCTCAATCAGCAATGCCTTGCTTCAATTTCTTTAAAATATTCTTATAATATTTACATTTCCTTAATTTTAATTCTTTCTAGACATTCTCTGGTCTTTTCTTATTAGTAGGCATACATGCTCGAATGGCCTACAATTTGCTAAAGCCTGTGATGATATGGTGAAGTAATTACACACCACAATTTTGTTAATATATCATGGTAATCATGTGAGTTGCCTTAGTAACAGCACTATTTCTACAAACTCCTCAGTAGGAGAATTTCTTGTTAATGATAATTAGACTAGCATTGCATAATCGTAGTATATTTTATAGACCCTTTATTGATTCAGGAATACTAACAACTCCTTTGAGATATAAGAGGAGAATCTTTCCACCATTTTCCAGTAATCATTTTAGGAAATCTATTACCAATTTTATGATGAGGCAATGAAAGTTGGTATAAATTGCTTCATGGAAATAAATAATTTTCTTCAAAATAAAGATTAAATGATAAAACTATATTTGAGTTCAAGTCTGTCTGATTTCAAACCTAATGCCTTTTCTGAGATGACTGGCTGCCTCTAGTGACAATCTTTTAAAAAATAAATTTATTATAAACATTTCCAAGCACACACAAAAGCAATGAGAACAGTATAACCAACACTATGAACATCAGATTCCGCATTTATCAAAATTCTGCCATTTTTCCTTATCTAGTTGTATATATCTCTTTTCCTCTTTCTTTTTTGTAGTATTTTGAAGCCAATCTCAGATGTCATGTCTTTTCATCTCTATAATTTTTTGTATGCATCTGTAAAAGTAAAGCTTTTCTTATATAATGATGACTTTATTATATGAACAAATTAATAACAATTTTTTGGTTGGTATGAAATATTTCAAAAATATGTGCAAAAGTTTTCTTCTTTTTAAGTTAGTATTTAGAGTCTACAAATCTGTGTTATGACACCTAAAAATTTTAAAATCTAAAGCAGCAGTCCCCTCTCTCACTTACCTTTTTCTATTTACTTTTTTTAAAATCAAATTCTGGTGCAGAAAATAGATAGTACTTCTATAGACTGTCCCAGTTTTCAATGGTCTTCCTTTTTTTTTTATAAATGAGCTTTCTTCTCTGTCCCTTCCATTTTATATATATACATACATATCCTATGGGCTTAAAGCTTGTTTAGATTCAGGTTCAGATTCAACATTATTTTTTCTTCCAAGACCATCATTAGCATCCTAAAAGTCCCATTTTTAGAGATGCTGAGATTTTTAATTATCAGATGCTAAAATATTTTTATTGCCAAATTTCTCATCAATCTTTTATTCCACTGAGGATCATTATATAAGTAAATTAATTTATTAGGTGTTGCAAAATGGTCATTTTATAAATCTGTCATTCTTTATTGGCTACATTTCTTCTGAAAGAAGAAATTTAATTTATCAAATAATCTTATTTCTTATTTGGAAATATGGGATACATAGGAGAGTCAGAATCAATGCTTTATTTTATTTTTGTTCATTAGCAATTTTTAATTTTCCTTGCAAAGTGTTGGTGCCCTAGATGTTCTATATCTCTTCCCCACCACTTAACCCCACCTCATGTCATTGTAAATTTATGGGTTTTCACATAGTCCATTCAAATAAATTATTCTTTTTGATGCTAAAATAGTTTCATCCTTGTTTCTTGGCCAATGAGAGATCTTTAAGTTGCTTTCTTGGTCCATCAATCTTTTATTAGTTTCTTGTTTTCTGACACAAGGCATTTCTAAACTCATCATGTTTACTTCTTGATTTATATCAGAAATTACCCCATACTCTAAGAAGTTCTAGTTATTTTTGTTGAAAATGGCATTTGGATAACACAATCTAAGCACTAGGGGTACTCATTGTTTTTGAGTTATTATTGATTCTGGACATTCTTAGAAGACACATAGCAAATATTTAAAATAAAACAAATTTATATGAATATGTCTAACATGCAGATTTTTACTTAACACATTTGATTTTACACTTATGTTTTTATCTTAAAGTAAAATATTTGTTTCTAACAACATTAATATGTCTTTATTTGCATCATCTGGAAATATATAAAATAAGGTGGCTCTGGGAATAACATAAATATTGCTACTAACAAATAGACTACTGAACACTTGAAGATATATTTACAACTCTTAATTTTTATTTTTTTTACAGCTCTTGTTGTTTTTAGCATATCTTCCTATGTGTGCATCTATTGATTTATAGTTCACTTACTGTGCTTTATAGTCACATGACCTGGTCCCACAGACAAATTATATATTATTAAATATTCAGAAAAGTCTGACTTCCTTTGCTAGTTCTTCTAACCTAGAACCTTCTTAGTTTCAGTAAATTGTAGATATATTTTTAATCTTATTTATTTTACTTTTTTTCTTTCTTTTTTTTCTAAAATTTGTATTGAATATTTAGTTTTTTCTTGTTGTTTTAAACAATTTTCTCTATAACAATTGTTTTCTCTTTAGTTTTGAAATTAAAATTTTTGGAGTAACTTTGGTAAATAACACTATACAAATTTTATGTTTACAACTTTATATGATATCTGTGAACTCCACTGTGTGCTCACTACCCAGATTTAGTCTTCCATTACCTTATATTTGACCCCCTCTACCCTTTCTGTTATCCCCTCACCTGCCTTCTCCCTGGCAACCACCATTCTATTCTTTATCTTTGTTTTGTTTATTTATTTTTTCTTTATGTTTTATATCCCACATGAGTGAAATCATATAGTTCTTCTCCTTTTCCATCTGGCTTATTTCACTTAACATGATATTCCCCAAGGTTTATTTATGTTGCCTCAAATGGCAATATTTGATTTTTTAATGGCTGAGTAGTATTACATTGTGTATATGTACTACTTCTTTATCAATCATCCCTTTAAGAACACTTATTTTGAAATTAAAATGATTAGGTATGAGGTAATTTTTAAAAATATTAAAATTGTGTAATCTATGAAATCAGCTAGAAGTTTTATTGTCATGAAGGTTGAGAGATATAATATTTTCTTTTCTTAAATAATAACTTTTTTCATGGCAGAAAATCCTGGTTTGTAAGGGAGTTTTTAAAGGAGCCTTTCAAAGAGGATGATAAAACAAAAATCTTTTCAGTGGCTTCTGGGAAGGCAAGATTTGTCTTGAGATGGAATTTGGAACATAACAGTTCCCTGAGCAAACAGTCATTCAATTTTTGAAGTAGAATTTAAATAACTGCATTGTTTTCTCAGAACTCCTACTTTGAGCACTCTGATCTACAGAATTACAACTACATTGATTCTTTTCCAAAACAGTTACTTTCCAGATCCGTTCTTGAGTATTATACTGTCCTGTATGATACTTACTTTTTTATCAAAATAATGGATCTTAGCCTGACCAGGTGGTGGCACAGTGGATAGAGCATCGGACTGGGATGCGGAGGACCCAGGTTTGAGACCCCAAGGTCGCCAGCTTGAATGCGGGCTCATCTGGTTTGAGCAAAGCTCACCAGCTTGGACCCAAGGTCACTGGCTTGAGCAAGGGGTTACTCGGTTTGCTGTAGCCCCTCAATCAAGGCACATATGAGAAAGCAATCAATGAACAACTAAGGTGTCACAACGAAAAACTAATGATTGATGCTTCTCATCTCTCTCCATTCCTGTCTGTCTGTCCCTATCTATCCTTTTCTCTGACTCTCTGTCTCTGTAAAAAATAAATAAATAGGTAAATAAATAAATAATGGATCTTATACATCAGGGGTCCCCAAACTACGGCCTGCGGGCCACATGCAGCCCCCTGAGGCCATTTATCCGGCCCCCTCTGCACTTCCAGAAGGGGCACCTCTTTCATTGGTGGTCAGTGAGAGGAGCATATTGACCATCTCATTAGCCAAAAGCAGGCCCATAGTTCCCATTGAAATACTGGTCAGTTTGTTGATTTAAATTTACTTGTTCTTTATTTTAAATATTGTATTTGTTCCCGTTTTGTTTTTTTACTTTAAAATAAGATATGTGCAGTGTGCATAGGGATTTGTTCATAGTTTTTTTATAGTCTGGCCCTCCAACGGTCTGAGAGACAGTGAACTGGCCCCCTGTGTAAAAAGTTTGGGGACCCCTGTTATACATAATGCTTCTAAGTTGAAGAATTTAATTTGACTTTCCAGAGGCCAAACCCCAAAATATGAATTCTGTCAGATATGACGGTAACATAATATTTCAAAAAGTGAATAAGACTTTTTGACAGGGAAAAAGAGAAAAGTCATTCTAAATTTAGTAAAGGCTTAGCTTTGTAAAATTAGTCACTGTGACACAAAGATTAAAATGATTCTTTTCTTTTTTCCTAGTATTTTAGAGATATTTAATATTTTAAAATATATCAAATGTCAGTACCTAGTTATTTAATCTTCAGGACAAAATATTTTAATCCAAACAGTTAATAACCTGCAGCATGTAAAGAGAGGTTGTATAAGTTTCAGTTTAAGTTGTTTGTTCTAAACCATTATTTGCAATAGCCCTTAAACTAAAAAAATTTTTATAATACACTATCCCACATAATATTTATTATGTGTTTGTGAGGTTGATATCCACATAATAATCCATCTAACAGATGACATAGTTTAAAAAGTTTGTTATTTCACTTAGATTTCTATCTATCTATGTATCTATCATCTATCTATCATCTATCTATCATCTATCTATTTCTACTTATCTATTATCTATCTTCCACCTATCTAAATAAAAATAATAGAGAAATTACATAATTTGCTTAATGTAATATAACTAAAAAGAGTTTGGAATTATATCCTTTTTTTTTAATCAAAAAGTGAATGGTGTAGATTTTGAGGGGTATACGGGGGGGGGGGATTCATTCCGGGTGACACTAGAATCTATGTAAACACAATAAATTAAAATCAATTAAAAAAAGTGAATCATGCAAATTAGATGTCAGCAACTATTTTCTATAAGGTCCAGATAGCAAATATTTTACTCTTCATGGGTGGTATTGTTCTTAGGTCTCTTTTACACAGTACTCAGTTTTGCTACTCAGCATTAAAACAGTTATAGACAATATGTAAAGAATACACAGTCTATGCTGCAATAAAACTTTATTTGCAAAAACATGAAAGGCCACATTTGGACTCAGGCATAATTTATTGACCCTTGTGTAAAGAAATATAATATGTCTTAGGGTCACACAACCACACAACCTTTGACTTTTAAAAAGTTATTTTACAGATATCTCAAAAGACAGCTCATTAACTCCTTTCATTAGTTTAAGATGACCTTGAGGGGAGAAATTATTTGGTAAACCCAGCTACCTGTGGAAATAGTTTGGGTGAATGGGGACTGTGAGTTGAAATGTTACCATCTGCAACAGAATTAATGGACCTAGAAGACATTGTGCTTAGTAAAATGGTCAGTCAGAGAAAGACAAATACCGTGTGATTTTAATTATATGTGCAATCTAAAGAACAAAATAAATGACCAAATAAAATTTTTTCTTCTAATTTTATTTAGAAAATTAAATTTAACAGGGAGGCATTAATCAATATGAGTACAGAGGTTTCAGGTAAAACGTTTCTATAGCATTTGAACTGTTGATTATGTTGTATACCTATCACTCAAAGTCAAATCATTTTCCGTCACCATATATTTGTCCCTCTTTACACCCTCTCCCCTTCCCCTAGTTCCCCCTCCACCTTATAACCACTTCACTTTTATCTATGTTCATGAATCTCAGTTTTATATACCAACTATGTATGAAATCATACAGTTCTTAGCTTTTTATGATTTACTTATTTCACTTGGTATAATGTTCTCAAGGTCCATCCATGTTGTCATAAATGGCACTGTGTCATCATTTCTTATGACTGAGTAGTATTCCTATTGCATAGGTCAGAGGTCCCCAAACTTTTTACACAGGGGGCCAGTTCACTGTCCCTCAGACTGTTGGAGGGCTGAACTATAAAAAAAAAAAAACTATGAACAAATCCCTATGCACACTGCACATATCTTATTTTAGAGTAAAAAAACAAAACAGGAACAAATACAATATTTAAAATAAAGAACAAATAAATTTAAATCAACCAACTGATTAGTATTTCAATGGGAACTATGGGCCTGCTTTTGGCTAATGAGATGGTCAATGTCTGATTCTATATTTGTCACTGCTAGTCGTAACAAGTGGTATGACGTGCTTCTGGAGCCATTACGCATGCAGCCTGCATCACCGGAAGTAGTACCGTATGTGAGCGATGCCACGCTTTGCAGCGCTGCCACATACAGTACTCCAAGAGCACAGGATGCATCCTGTGCTTATGCATCCTGTGCTCCTCTCAATGACCACCAATGAAAAAGGTACCCCTTCTGGAAGTGCGGCGGGGGTGGATAAATGGCCTTAGGGGGCCGCATGCGGCCAGCGGGCCATAGTTTGGGGACCCCTGGCATAGATGCACCACATCTTCTTTATCCAATCCTCTATTGAGGGACACTTAAGTTGTTCCTATGTCTTGGCCACTGTGAATAATGCTGCGATGAACATGTGGGTACAAAAAATATTTAAACAGATTCAGACATAGAGAGAGAACTTTTATTTACTAGGGGGGAAGAAAGTTGGAGTACTGAGTAAAAGAGGTGAAGGGACTAAGAAGCACAAATTGGTGGTTACAAAATGGTCACAGGGAAGTAAATACAGCATAGATAGGGAATATTGTCAATAGTATTGTGTGATTAATTGTATAGTGCCAGTTAGGATGCTTGAAATGTCATGTAAAACAATATATAAAGTATATTTTTGTCTATCCATTAAGTTTTTGTATTTTGTATTTGTCTATCCACAAATACAAAATAAAATTTAGAAAAGTAATACAGAGAGCAGTGACTTTGCTGAAATAAGTTACATATAAATATAAGCTTATTTTTTTCAATTTTGTGATATATTGAAAGCCCAGTGAAATGCACAGGTCTTAAGTATATAACTCTCACATTTCCACCACCCCTAAAAGTTCCCTCATTCACCTTGCCACTTACTACCACCAGCAGAAGCAACCATTGTTCTGAATCTTTATATATATTTTTGCTTGTTCTAGAACTTTAAATAAAGGGTACTACTCAATAATAATCATTTATGTCTGGTTTTGTCTCAATTTTCTATTGCTTTATAATAAATTCTGCACTCATAGTAGCTTCAAATAATAGTCATTATCTCACAGTTTCCATGTGTCAGGAACCCAGGCATGGCTCAGAAAAGTCCAAAGTTCAGAGTTTCTCAGTGTCTTCAGGGCTCAAGATCTTCTTCAATGCTCATTAAAATTTTTGATAGAATTCAGTTCCTTATGATTTTAAGACTGAGTTCTGGTTCATATATGATTGTTTGTTGCTAGAAATACAACACTGTTTTTTAAGAAGAGCATACATTTGATATTATACTTACCCACTATAAGTTCTCATTCAATTAATTCAAAATCAACTGATTTGGAAACTTAACTGTTGTCATATTATGTAACTTAATCATAAGAGTGGCAGTTTCTACCCACACTCAAAGGGAAGGGATTATACAGTGTTCCATGAAGTGAGAGTATTCTTATTTTGAGAACCTACCACAGATTTCTTTTATGGTATTAATATTCATCCATATAATTTATGTCATTGCACATATTGGTCATCCTTTATTATATAAATATATGATACTATAATTTCTTATTCCACTTTCTTATTGATGGACTTTTTAAATTTTTGGCTGTCATGAATAAAGCTACTGTAATTTCTTATACAAATTTGGTGGACAGATTTTTTTAAAGTATTTGGATAAATACTTAGAGGTTAAATTGTGATGGGACATAAGAAAGGTATAGTTTTACTTGAAGTCCTTTCTTTGCATTGTCTTGAGTCTCTGAGCTACATTTCCAAGACCAAATTAAACATTTAAAAAATAAATCAGTTCAAAGCAGTACATGTTCATTAACTGAAATGTTTTGTAACACCTGGCTCTTCTACTCTTCTTTCGCTCCAAGTGTGCACATGCTATTTTAAACTGAGCTGTTTTTTCTCCTCTAAGAAACAAAAAGCTACCTTAATGTCCAGTATTAGTAAAACTGGATACAAGTATCTATGTACTTTTTCCTGAAAAGGGATAATTACAAAATCTGGGAGTTCTTATCAAAGATGAAGCAATCTATGGTTATAGAAAAGCAAAGCAGAGCAAAACAAAGCCTGCCTGCACAGGAACATAATATCCAGTCATTGGCACTTGACTACTCAGATATGCTTATACTTACAGTCTAGTTTTATAATTTGTTTATGGACATATAATTGTGGGGAAAGCCATCAGATGTCAGCTAAACCTTTTATTTGTAAGCTAAACCTTTTATCTGTAGTAAAGAAGTTTCCAGAATGGTATGAAAACAGCTCTAGGTGACAAGGTTGAGCCTCTCTAGTGTGACATCATGATATGGCAGTGCTCATACTCTCTTCCTGAGCATTGTCTTTGATATATAACAAAAGAAGCATCTTTATTTCACAAAAAAATTATAGGCTAGAGTAAAAGCTATATTTTATATCAATCTTCAAAGAGACCTGGATGAAGAACTTGTAGTTCTATCACTAATAAAACCCAAAGGAAATTGCATGACCTGTTTGGACTCTTACTTCAAATTTGTTTCTAAAACAATATACTGATCCTCAATCATTATGACAATAATTAAAAATAACATGATAATAAATGTAAATTCATTGTATGTCTCTATAACAATATTTTTATAATTGTTTATCAAGCGAAAGACTTGCCAGTGAAAAGACAGCCAAAAGCCACCAAAGACAACTCTGAATAAAGTGAAAATCTTGCCATTACTGGTTCCTGCGGTTCAGGCCAGAAAGGGTCACTGAACTTCATTTCCTATTCTACTCTCTGACTCCAACACTTTGAAAAACACCATGGGGATGGAGTCAGTTTCCTTAAGCTAACAAACAAACAAACAAACAAACAAACAAACAAACAAACAAAACACACACACACACACAGAAGGATTATTCACTTCCTCAAGCTGCTATTCTCCATTTTTCTTTATGTGTAAGTATATATATGTTTACATGATTGTCATCTATGTATTATAATTATTTTGAAGTAAAATGTCAATTTGTAAATTTAAGTTAGATAAAAATTCAGCTACTGTCACCCAAGTAAGGACAGCATAGGAATACCTTTATATGCTGACTCATTCTAAAAATCAGTTTTTTATTATACTAATCCAGAATGATGACACTTGTGAGGAAATTGGTTATCACAAAAGTAAATGCTGAGTCAATTGGAAGAACTGTCACCAAAACCTCATTATTTTCCAGGTAGTAGGGAAATAATAATTAAAATCTTTCTTACGTAGGATAAAAAGCTTATTTACATATATCTATAATAGAACCATTGAGTATTTTCTGAATGTATCATAAAAACAAGCTATAATTTTTTAGTTCATTTATCTTTTTTAACTCTCCAATTGCACTTACTTTTCTTCTGTTGCTAGAATTTGTCACGCACTGCCTCAGTGCCTTTGCACTTGCTCTTATTTTTCTCTCTCATCCATGAGAGCTTAGCTTAAAAGCCATTTCTCCTGAAAACTCTTCTGACCACCCTTGTATATGTCTTTAAAAAGATGATATTTAGTTTCTATTATAGATTAATGTTTTTAAGTAATAAATTCCTTTTTCCACCCCAAAATGTAAGCTCTATGAGGACCAAGACTATATTTGTTTTGCTCACTATTTTAACCCTGAGGCCTAGTATAATGCCTAACACAGAATAAGCTCTCAAAAGATGAATATGTTTCTAATGTAACTATTTTAAATTAAAATTACACTTGCAAACATTTTATTTTTTCTCCTTCATTCTTTTTTCATTCTTTGATTTTCTAAAAGAAGGAGGGGGAGGGAGGAGGAGGAAGGGAGGAGGAGAAGACTCTGTGATGGACTTTCTCAAAAGGTAATAGATGGATATATCTTTAAAAATATGCCTTTTTATTGCGACTATATATATAGTTTAATTCCACCTTAAACTACTCTAGTAGAAATTCTCTAGAATTGGAACATAAGATCTAGAATACAGAATCCTTTCATATTGCTTCACAAATGTTTTGTAAGGTAGAACAGTGCCTGGCACATAATATGAGGGAATCACTAAATGTTAAATAAATAAATCAACTAAATAGGCAAAGGAATAGTAAAATTAAACAATGATGCTCTAACTGGCTTATAAAATTGATTCTTTTTTAGTTAACTTTTTAATATGAACTAGTTGTAAACTTTTTTTTAGAAATTCTTGATTTATACTAATAAGTGTAGAAAACCAGATGACATGATGACACTTCAGCAGTTGCTGTGTCCAGGAAATTATTGCATTCTTTATGTATTGCTCTGGAAAGTGTACAATTAGAAAATGAAAATATTTAATACTGTTTTCAACCCAGCTAAGACTCTAATGGCTTGTTTTTTCACTATTTTTGAAGATGAGGTATCTTAATAACTCACATTGTATCAATGCTCCCAAATCTATTTATTCTCTAGATATTCCATATCATTATCATTTTAGAAGGAACACCCAATTTTTTGTCTTAAGTAATTTTTGATTTTCCTTTATTTTATAAAGAATTTTTCAAAGAATTATATTTATGTTTCAAAAATAAGTGATGAACATATTTATACTTAATGTTATTGCTTATTTAGTAATTTCTTCACTACCTCAGATTAGAATACTAACTATTGAAATGCTAATTCTTAGTAACATAGCAGAATTAATTTTGGCCAGGGAGAGGACAGTTAGTTCCTAGTGAGTACTGAGCTGCTTAAAAAGTCAGGTTGGCCAATCTTTCCAGAAATCTGCTTTAAGGAGATGATAAACCGTCCTTTGTGGTTGATATATTTGTTTAGGATGTTGGAACAGGAAATATAATTTGAGTAAGGTCCCTGTCTACAAAATTCTTAAAGTCTGGTGAAAGTAATGTAGACACATTGTTACAAAGCAATAGACATTCTCTGCCTTGAAAATTACCAGTTCAAAGAGGTTTTTTTTTTCCAAGTTTTCTTTTATTCTTTTTCTATAATACTTATTTTTTAAATTGATTTTTTTGGTTCTTTTATTTCTTGCCTTTAACTTTACATACTCTTGTCATTTATTTTTTTAAATAAATTTTTATTAATTTTAATGGGGTGACATCAATAAATCAGGGTACATATGTTCAAAATAAACATCTCCAGGTTATCTTGTCATTCAATTATGTTGCATACTCGTCACTCAAAGTCAAATTGTCCTCTGACACCTTCCAACTGGTTTTCTTTGTGCCCCTCCCCCTCTCCCTCCCTCTCCTCCACCCGCCCGGGAACCACCACACTCTTGTCCATGTCTCTTAGTCTCGTTTTTATGTCCCACGCGTGTATGGAATCATGCAGTTCTTAGTTTTTTCTGATTTACTTATTTCACTCCGTATAATGTTATCAAGATCCATCCATTTTGTTGGAAATGATCCAATGTCATCATTTCTTTTGGCTGAGTAGTATTCCATAGTGTATATGTGCCACATCTTCTCTATCCAGTCATCTATTGGTTGTTTCCATGTCTTGGCCACTGTGAACAATGCTACAATAAACATGGGGCTGCATGTGTCTTTACATATCAATGTTTCTGAGTTTTGGGGGTATATATATACCCAGTAGAGGAATTGCTGGGTCATAAGGTAATTCTATTTTCAGTTTTTTGAGGCACCACCATACTTTCTTCCATAATGGTTGTACTACTTTACATTCCTACCGACAGTGAATGAGGCTTCTTTTTTCTCCACAGCCTCTCCAACACTTGTTATTACCTGTCTTGTTGATAATAGTTAAGCTAACAGGTATAAGGTGGTATCTCATTGCAGTTTTGATTTGCATTTCTCTAATAACTAATGAAGATGAGCATCTTTTTATATATCTGTTGGCCATTTGTATTTCTTCCTGGGAGAAGTGTCTGTTCATGTCCACCTCTTGTTTATTTATTGGATTGTTTGTTTGTTTGTTGTTGAGTTTTATGAGTTCTTTGTACATTTTGGATATTAGGTCCTTATCTGAGCTGTTGTTTGAAAATAACATTTCCCATTTAGTTGGCTGTCTATTGATCTTGTTGTCAGTTTCTCTTGCTGAGCAAAAACTTCTTAGTCTGATGTAGTCCCATTCACTTATCTTTGCCTTCACTTTGGAGTCAAATTCATAAAATGCTCTTTAAAACCAAGGTCCATGAGTTTAGTACCTATGTTTTCTTCTATGTACTTTATTGCTTCGGTTCTTATATTTAGGTCTTTGATCCATTTTGAATTAATTTTAGTACAAGGGGACAAACTCTAGTTGAATTTTATTCTTTAGCATGTGGCTTTCCAGTTTTCCCAGAACCATTTGTTGAAGAGGCTTTCTTTTCTCCATTGTGTGCTATTGATCCCTTTATCAAAAATTATTTGACTATATATATATGTGGTTTTATTTCTGGTCTTTCTATTCTGTTTCATTGGTCTGAGTGACTATTTTTCTGACAATACTATGTTGTTTTGATTGTCGTAGCTCTATAATATAATTTGAAGTCAGGTATTGTAATGTCCCCAGCTTCATTCTTTTTCTTTGGGATTGCTTTGGCTATTCAGGGTTCTTTATAGTTTCATATAAATCTGATGATTTTTTGTTCCATTTCTTTAAAAAATGCCATTGGAATTTTGATGGGAATTGCATTAAATTTGTATATTGCTTTGGATAATATGGCCATTTTGATTATATTTATTCTTCCTATCCAAGAGCAAGGAATATTTTTCCATTTCATTGTATCTTTTTTGATTTCTCTTAAAAATGCTTTGTAGTTTTTGTTATATATGTCCTTTACATGCTTTCTTATGTTTATTCCTAGGTATTTCATTTTTTATTGTTGCAATTATGAAGAAGTTTATTTTTTTGAGTTCATTTTCTAATGTTTTGTTGTTGGCATATAGAAAAACTATGGACTTTTGTGTACTAATTTTGTATCTTGCAACCTTACTGTATTGGTTTATTGTTTCTAATAATCTTTTTGTGGAGTCTTTGGGGTTTTCAATGTATAGGATCATATCATCTGTAAAAAGTGATACCTTTCCTTTTTTTTATGATGTGGATGCCTTTTATTTCTTTATCTTGTCTGATTGCTTGGGCTAGAACTTTTAGCTCCACATTATATAAGTATGGAGTCAGTGGACAACCCTGTCTTCTTCCTGATTTAAGGCAGAAAGTCCTTAGTTTTATGCCATTTAATATGATGTTAGCTGATGGTTTATCATATATGGCCTTTATCATGTTGAGAAATTTTTCTTCTGTACCCATTTTGTTGAGTGTTTTAAACATAAAGTTGTGCTGTATTTTATCGAATACCTTTTCTGCATCTATTGATAAAATCATGTGGATTTGTTCTTTGTTTTGTTGATATGGTGTATTACATTAACCGTTTTATGTATGTTGAACTATTCTTGAGATTCTGGGATGAATCACACTTGATCACGATGTACTATTTTTTTAATATATTGTTGTATTCAATTTGCTAGTATTTTGTTTAGTATTTTAGCATCTGTATTCATTAGAGATATTGGTCTGTAGTTTTCTTTCTTGTGCCATCCTTGCCAGGTTTCGGTATGAGGGTTATGTTGGCCTCATAAAATGTGTGTGGAAGTATTGCTTCTTCTTCAATTTTTTGGAAGACTTTGAGTAAAATAGGAACTAAGACTTCTTTGAATGTTTGATAGAATTCACTAGTATTGTCATCTGGGCCTGGACTTTTATTTTTGGGGAGGTTTTTAATAGTTTTTTCTATTTCCTCCCTAGTAATTGGTCTGTTTAGGCTTTCCGCTTCTTCATGACTCAGTCTTGGAAGGTTGTATTGTTCTAGGAATTTATCCATTTCTTCTAGATTGTTGAATTTGGTGGCATATAGTTTTTCATAGTATTCTACAATAATTCTTTCTTTATCTATGGTGTCTCTGGTGATTTCTCCTCTTTCATTTTGGATTTTGTTTATATGAGTCCTTTCTCTTTTTTCCGTGGTGAGTTTTACCAAGGGTTTGTCAATTTTGTTGATCTTTTCAAAAAACCAGCTCCTTGTTTTATTAATTTTTTTCTATAGTTTTTCTGTTCTCTATTTCATTTATTTCTGCTCTGATTTTTATTATTTCTTTTCTTTGGCTGGTTTGGGGTTGTCTTTGTTCTTTTTTTTCTAGTTCCTTAAGGTGTAAAGTTAAGTGTTTTACTTGGGCTCTCTCTTGTTTGTTCATATAAGCATGAAGTGAATGAACCTCCCTCTTATTACTGCTTTTGCTGAATCCCAGAGATCCTAATATTTTGTATTGTCATTTTCATTTGTCTGTATATATCTTTTGATCTCTATGCTTATTTCTTCTTTGACCCACTTATTTTTTAAAAGTATGTTGTTTAGTTTTAACATTTTTGTGAGGTTTTTTTCCCTCTTTTTTGCAGTTGAATTCTAGTTTCAAGGCTTTATGATCATAAAGTATGCTTGGTACAACTTCAATTTTTCTGAATTTGCTGATGTTACTTTTGTGGCCCAACATATGGTCAATTCTTGAGAATGTTCCATGTACACTATAGAAAAATGTGTACTCTGTTACTTTGGGATGAAATGTCCTTTAGATGTCTATCATATACAGGTGCTCTAGTGTTTTGTTTAAGGTCAATATTTCTTTATTCATTTTCTGTTTGGATGAATGATCTAGAGCCATCAGTGGTGTATTGAGGTCTCCAGGTATCACTGTAATTTTGTTAGTTTTTGTTTTTAAGTCAATCAGTAGATGTCATATATTTTGGTGCTCCTTGGTTTGGTGCATATATATTAAAAATTGTTATATCTTCTCGATTTAGTGTCCATTTAGTCATTATGAAATGACCATTTTTGTCTCTGAGTACTTTTGCTGTCTTGTCAGCATTATTATATATGAGTATAGCTACACCTGCTTCTTTTTCAATGTTATTTGCTTAGAGTTTTCTTTTCTAGCCTTTTACTTTGAATTTGTTTTTATCCTTGTTGCTTAGATGTGTTTCTTGTAGGCAGCATATAGTTAGATTTTCTTTTTTTTTTTTTTTTTTGTATTTTTCTGAAGCTGGAAACGGGGAGAGACAGTCAGACAGACTCCCGCATGCGCCCGACCCGGGATCCACCCGGCACGCCCACCAGGGGGTGACGCTCTGCCCACCAGGGGGTGATGCTCTTCCCCTCTGGGGGGTCGCTCTGCTGCCACCAGAGCCACTCTAGCGCCTGGGGCAGAGGCCAAGGAGCCATCCCCAGCGCCCGGGCCATCTTTGCTCCAATGGAGCCTTGGCTGCAGGAGGGGAAGAGAGAGACAGAGAGGAAGGAGGGAGGGGGGTGGAGAAGCAAATGGGTGCTTCTCCTATGTGACCTGGCCGGGAATCGAACCCGGGTCCCCCACACGCCAGGCTGATGCTCTACTGCTGAGCCAACCAGCCAGGGCCTAGATTTTTTTTTTTAATCCATTCTGCTACTCTGTGTCTTTTTATTGGTGATTTTAGTCCATTTACATTTAGTGTAATTATTGATACTTGAGGGTTCCCTATTGCATTTATCAATTTCTTTCTGTTAGTTTTGTATCTTGTTTTATTCTTCTCTTTTGTTTTTCTATCATTTGTTTTTGTTTGGTTATAATCCATACTTCTTTCCTCTGTTGCTACCTTTTTTAAGTCATGTGCTTCTGTCGTGGTTTTTTCAGGGGTGGTTACCATTAAGTAATGAAAAGAGTACCTACCATGTTCAATGTAGTACACTATCTTATGAGTGCTTCTGCTCTCCATCAACCTTTGCTACTGTTAATCTCCATCTTCTCCCCTCTATTTTTTGTTTTTGTTGTCACAGTTTATATTTGTTTTATTGTGTTCTTGGTGGAGCTTTTAGCTGTTGTTTTGTTTTGTTCTTTGTATCTGGTTGGAAATCCCCCTTTGGTATTTCCTGAAGTGTGATTTTTCTGATGATAAATGTACTCATCTTTTCTGTATCTGTGAATGTTTTTATTTCTCCTTCGTATTTGAAGGATGGTTTTGATGGGTACAGTATTCTTGGCTGGAATTTCCTCTCTTTAAGAACTTTAAATATTGGGGTCCATTCTCTTCTAGCTTGTCGAGTTTTTGCTGAGAATTCTTATAATAATCTAATAGGCCTTCCTTTATATATTGTATTCTTCTTTTCCTTGGCTGCCTTGAGAATTTTTTCTTTGTCATTGGTTTGTGCTAATTTCATTATGATGTGCCTTGGAGTAGGTTTCTTTGAGCTAAGAAAACTCGGTGTTCTGTTTGCTTTTTGAATTTGAGGCTTCAGTTCTTTCCACAGGCTTGGGAAGTTTTCGTCTATTATTTGTTTGAATATGTTCTCCATTCCATTTTCTCTCTCTTCTCCTGATATACCTAATATTCTTATATTAGTCTTTTTGATGGAGTCAGACAATTCCTGTAGGGCTTTCTCATTTTTTAAAAAATTTTTGAGTCTCTCTTCTTCTCTCTGTTGTGCCTCAAGTTGCTTGTCTTCTTTGTCACTAATCCTATATTCTATCTGGCCTGTTCTATTAGCTAAGCTTTTTACCTTGTTTTTCAGTTCATGAATTTAGTTTTTATCTCTGTTTGACTTGTTTTTATGGTTTAAATTTCTTTGGGAATATATTGTTTGTGTTCACTGAGTTGTTTTTTGAGCTCCCTAAATTGTCTTTGTTTTCTTTTATATCTCTGAGTTTTTTTAGGATTTCTATTTTAAATTCTCTGTCATTTAACTCCAAGATTTCCAATGTATTAAATTTTTTCTCCATAGATTTTCTTTATCTATCTGTGCTACATCTCTGTCTTTTGTATCCGTGATATTCGATTTTCTTAATGGCATCTGAGCATGGTTTTGTTAATAACACTAATGAGAATTAATAAAGAATAAAAAAAATAAAAAGTAAAAAAAAATTGTTATTTTTTTTTCTTTTTTCTTTGTGAAAATACCATGAAAAACTATGAATTATATTGTGCTAAATGGAACAAAAACTACTTATAATGGAGGACCTGAGTTTGGGAGGAGTGATAAAGGGGCAAAAAAGGAGGTATTGACCCACAAAATGCATAAAAGGAAAAAATTTGGATCCAGAATAAAATTATTTGCTTGTAAATCATGGTCAACTGAGAGATATAATGCAAGGGATAAAAGGAAACTTAAAAAAGAAAAAAATACTATTGTATTAAGTGGAACAAAAACTAGATAAAATGAAGAGCCATAGTTGGGGGGAATGCTAATGAGTTTAACAAGCGAAGTAAAAGCACACAAAATGCCACAAAGAAAAAATTTGAGTCTCCAATAAAATAATTTGTTCATGAGTGAGGATCAAATGAGAGGAAAAGTAATGGAGGAAGGAAGAAACTAAGAGAGGGGGAGAAAAAAGAAAAAGGGAAAAAAGAAAAGAAGAAAAAAGAAAATAAAGAAGAGAGAGTTAAGGTTTTTGGAGTTTAACCCTCATAGAGAGAAAGGAAGAAGAAAAGAAAGAAATGGGAAATGTAACACTTATGGGTGATGCAGCTCAAGATGAAGAGAAAAGAATGAGATGAGCAGAGAATAAAAGGACCCAAGTGGAAGAAAAAAAAATAAAGACAAGATGATAGAAATAAAAAAAATTGAAAAAGTTATAAAGTCTGCAGATTTTTCTTGATTTTGAGAGGTTATCTTCTTCCTTTTTCTTTCCTATCCCTCTTCCTGGTCAGTGGCTCTGTACCCCAGGCTCTGTCCCTGCGGCATGCTTAGGTAGAGATTTGCTGTTTATGACTCTCTATGGCAATGTCATATACTAGGCTTCAGTCTCATTGGTAGTTGGAGCTTGTTAGCATTTTTAGGCTCCAACAATGGGACAGCTCATTTTCCCTGAGGCTCTCTAGTAGTCTCTCCTTCCTGAATTAGCAGCCTGATGATCAAGCTATGAGGTTGCTGTTGCCTCTTCCTGGAGAGTAAGAGGCTCAAAGAGCTGGCAAATCCCCACTCTATTCCCACTCAGCGCAAGGCTCTGGGTAAGGCTCTGTCAGTCAGATTTGCCAGCGTAATCAGGCAGGGCTGGGAGCCAATTGCTCTCAAGTTGTCTTTCTATGAGTTTCCAGGCATGTCCAGTATGGCTCAGCACTCTGTGGGACCACTGTCCCCAGGCTTTTTGCTCTTTGTAGCCTGTTTTGGCTGGGAAGAAGATGCCCTAGTTGCTACCTGCAGAACAGGAGGTTTTAAAAGCTGCCAAGTCCCTCTTTTTAATGTACAATCCTGAGTATGAAAGCTCTGCCATTCAGAGCCACCAGCTTAAGCAGGTAGGGGGGCGTGTTGATTTCTGTTTAGTTCCCCAGGTATATCTAGTTAAACTTGCCTTAGCGTTCCATAGGATTGTTTCTTGCAGGCTTCTTCCTTGTTAAAAAGACTACAGCCTATCCTGTCTAACTTCTGCAGTGTTCTCGGAGGTCTGTTCAGTAGAAATGTGTTTTTCACCCTGTATTGGCTGGCAGGAAGTTGCCCTCACCCCTATGTGCATAGCAAGAGGAACTTAAAAATATCACATCTCTTGTCTTAGATCGCCGATTTGAGAGAGACCTTGTCAATTAGAGCTGTGTAAGTCAGTTGGGAGTTGAACAGACTGCAGGTTAAGCTAATTTCAGTGATTGGATTTGCAGATCTGCTCCAGAGACAGACTACAAGCTGCTTGTGCACCCCTCCCCCTAGCGCTTCCATATTTTTTCATCCCCGGGACTGTACTTTGTTAGCGTGGCAGATGTGCCCTGCCTGCCTGGAGAAGTTTGGGCGTAGGGATGTTTGATTCTGCGCACTCCCCGGGCACTGCTGGGGGTGCAGGGACCACAGCAAGACTCTGATCGCTGCCCATGCAGAGGCCTTTGATCCTACCCCTCTGTCTGGGAACACAGGTGTCCACTCCTAGGGTGCTAGGAGGAACCTCTCGCACACTATCCATGCTCTCAGACCAGGATATCGGGGGTAGTGGAGGTCGCTGCTCGCCAGCCTTGCTGGGGTCCAGCGTGGGCGTTAGTTTGCATGGGCTGAGCTTCCGCAGGCACACTCTTTTCTTGGCTTGGACATCTGTGCCCCAGCCTGGTTCCCTCCACACTCTCAGTCCCCACTGTCTCTCAGTTCCAAGTGAAAGCAATCTTTGCTCAGGTTAGTGAGGAAGGCAGAATGTTCCATTCTTCGTCTTATTTCCTACAGGGTTGATTATATATTTAGTCAATTTTTTGCTTGGTCATACCTTCGTGTTCAGTGTGTGGGACTTCCAGATGCTCCAAGGATAGATTTTTCTGTCACTGGTTGTAGAATTTGTTGAAATTTTGGGGAGAGGCATCAGGGGTGCTCCTCACAGCATCATTTCTCTGACAGCACTAATATTTATTATTTTAATGAACAGATTTTATTATGTTAAAACAGTTGTAAGTATAACCAAAAAAATTGAGCAGAAAGGAGTTCCCATGTATTCCTGTGATTTTCCCACCTTTAGTTTCCCAATTAGCATTTTGAATTAGTCTCTTAAATTTGTTACAATTGGTGAGCCAATACTGATATACTATTATTAACTAAGGTCCATAGGTTATATTAGAGTTCATCTAGTTTTTTGTGTTATATAATTCTATGTTTTTTGACAAATCTATAACGACATCTATCCACAATTATATAACAATAAAAAGTCATTTTAGTGCCTTAAAATTCCCTGTGCTCTGTCTTCATTTCTACTTCCCCTAGCACCTGGCAACAAGTGATCTTTTTATTGTCTCCATAGTTTCATCTTCTGTAAAATATCATATAGTTGGAATCATACACTACATAGCCTCTTTAGATTAAAGTCTTTCACTTAGTTATGTGCAGTAAAGTTTCTTCTGTGTCTTTTCATGATTTAATAGCTTATTTCTTTTCAGCACTGAATAATACACCATTATATGTATGTGCCAGTTTGTTTATCCATTCACCTACTGAAGGATATCTTGGTTTTTTCAATTATGAATAAAGCTGCTATAAACACTTCTGTGCAGGTCTTTGTTTGGACATTAACTTTTTATCTCCTTTGGATAAATACCAAATAGCCCAATTGCTGGGTCATATGGTAAAAGAATGCTTACCATTTTAGGAAACAAGCTAACTATTCTTTTTTTTTTTTTTTTGTATTTTTCTGAAGTGAGAAAAGGGCAGGCAGACACAGACCTCTGCATGCGCCCAGCTGGGATCCATCTGGCATGCCTACTAGGGGGCGATGCTCTGCCCATCTAGGGCATTGCTTCATTCCAACCAGAGCCATTCTAGCGCCTGAGGCAGAAGCCATGGAGCCATCCTCAGCACCCAGGTCAACTTTGCTCCAGTGGAGCCTTGGCTGTAGGAGGGGAAGAGAAAGAGATAGAGAGAAAGGAGAGGGGTAAGGGAAGAGAAGCAGATGGGCACTTCTCCTGTGTTCCTTGGCCAGGAATCAAACCTGGGATTTCCACACATCGGCCAATGCTCTGCCACTGAGGTAACTGGCCACAGTGCAAACTATCTTTCAAAGTGACTATATCATTTTGTCTTTCCACTTAGAGTGAATGTTAGTTCCTGTGGCTTCACATTTTTCTCAGCTTCTGGAGTCGTCAGTGTTACAGATTTTAGTCATTCTAATAGGTATATATTGGAATCACAGTATTGTTTTTATATGCAATTCTTGATGGCATATGATATTGTATAGCTTGATATGCTTATTTGCTATATAGTTTTAATTATTAATAAAATACTTATAATATTTTTAAAGAGAAAACTGTGTAATACTTTAAATGACTTTGAAGAATCAGTATGGATTTTTGAATCAAACTCCCTAGTCCCTTCCTATAAAAAATTTGTATTTGGCAACTATATCAGGTAATCTGAGAGGTACAAACATTACAGTTTTTTTTTTTAATATCAGACTCAATTGTATATCACCAGACTAAGCTTTCCCTTTATGCTTTCATATAGCAATTATAAGTGCTTCAAATAACGGCCCATGATAATATAATGATTTTCTCTGAAAGTAATAAAGAGATTTTAAATGAGTGACACCCTTTATGGGTTGGTAATTCACGTGGCTAGCTTGTGAATAACCTTTTTGTCTACATGCTTATGAGTGTCCTGCTCATGTATGTGTGTATATCAGCTCTAGCAATGCAGCATTCTTTTTGCCTGAGGGAATAAATAAGTATGCTCTCAGAGAATGAAAGACCAGAGTGCCTGGTCCACAACTTTAGTTCCCTGGCTAGCTACATTGATCTTAAAATATTATAAACAGGACTGTCACAGAAAAACATTCAATTTTTGTATTGAAGTTTCATTTGGATACCTTGCTTCCCTGAAGGAAAGGATGACACATTTGAGCAGGTTTCTCTGAAAAACTGAATAATATTACTTCCTAGAGATTTTAAGATTAAGGTGAAACTGAAACTACTCTGGCAGAATTTAAATGCTCTCTGACTTGTATTAAAAGTAAACCAAAGACACTTTCTGCCTTACAATTCTTTTAAAGTAGGTATTAATCTATTTCTGGAAGACTATTGCTCTTTAAAAAATTTACCCTCTCTTGTCAAAATAAATTAAATCATACTATCCTCCACATATATTTAAAAAGAAATAAAAATTATGAGAGGTTATTTTTATACCATATTACTCTAAATATTGCATCGCTCTTGAATGAAAGAAGAAAAATAAATCAGGTGTCAAAAAATTTTGTTTGTTTTTGTTTCAATTATTTTCAAAATATTGAAACCTCTTAAATAATTACCTCTTCTCTAGAGGTAATTAAACATAGCTTAAGACATAAGAATGTGAGGGTCCAAGATATAGGAAGAGATTTCAAAGGTCCTAAATTAATCTTTGCTTACAAGATAGATTTGTTAAAGATACACAATCAATAAAATGTTAACTTATATTTTATATTATTATGACTGGTGAGATAACCTAAAAAGAATACTGAATGTGGAAACCGATGAACTCTCTTAGGGTTGACAATCACCTAAAGTATTTTAAAATATTTTATTTATTAATTTTTAGAGAGAGAGAAAAAGAAGGGGGAGGAGCAGGAAGCATCAACTCTCATATGTGCCTTGATCAGGCAAGCCCAAGGGTTTGAACCGGCAACCTCAGTGATCCAGGTCAATGCTTTATCCCACTGTGCCACCACAGGTCAGGCCACCTAAAGTATTTTAGTAAATAAAACTTTATTGGAGTAGTTGTGTTGTTAATTATAACTCAATTTTTTCTCCCCTACCTTCTACTCCTGTCTTTGAAGAAATAATCCTTAGTTTTATTATTTTTTAGATGTGATGGTGGAAGATAGGCTTTAGCTAAAAATAACAATAGTAATACAAATTTGATGCAATGAGAATAGTTAGTTTAAAATGTATCTGGTAAATTTAAAAACAACACTTAAGAAAAATACAGAAGAATCATAAAAATATGTACAGGCATGTTTTCAAATTTCTTACAAATAAATAAGGAGTTTTTTTTACCCATGCTCTTTAATAAAAACACACACGTGTGCAAGCACACACACACACATACACAGAGGAAGAAAATAAGCAAGGACATTTTTTTCCAATAGTTGGCTTCATGAATACAACTGCTCTCCTGTTCCAGGAGCTGTTGCTAGCCAAATCAAACATTAGTGTTCCACTAGGAAATGGCTAGCTAAACAGAAAGTGTAATCAATCTGCCGCTGATGACTATACAAACTTCTCCAAGAAGCCCCTGTGTCAAAAATTGTTATAGAGGCGTTTTTGTTGTTTAGGACAGAACTGGTTGCTCAGGGTTATGTAAATGACAAATGACTAGAAAAAACATTGGCATGGGTAAATAAGGAAATCGGTTTTCTAGAGAAAGGATCCAAACAGGTTCAATCACCATCTAAATAAAAATTATTAATATCTCAGAGGAAATGCTTTTATTATTTAGTGAATTTAAATATTATTTTATTAACCACATGAATTTGCATAGATGGATTTTAAAGGGGGGTGAGATTCAGTAGTAAGATTAGAAGCCTTTTTTTAATTCTTAAAATGGACCAGATTTAGTTTTTATCTGACTCTACAAATAAATGGTTGGAAATTTTGTGACTAAGTAAAACAACATAACAGATAGTATGTGAATTTATATTTTATATTCATTACTCTTTTTATATAATTGATTTTATAATTAATCTTGGTGAAAAGATTCATTAGTATATTTTGTCTTTTTTCAAAACTTCCTCATATTCCCATTTGTAAGAATTTAAAGTGTATTATTAATGTATTATATCTAATAATTTTATTAATAATTGTCAAATATTCCAAATCACACAAAATACTATAGATGACAAATTATGTATAACCACAAACTGTATGAAACAAATGTTAATATAAAATATTTATTATAATTTTTAAATGGTTTAAAATGAATTTTAAAATGTCTTCAACAAAGTTGCTATTTTTTTAAATATTTTAGTCCCAATTTCAGAAATGAAGGTGAAATTAAAAACACAGACACCTTCTAATGAGCATGACATTGAACCATACAAGGATGAATCACCACAAACCTTAAAATGGTAAAAATTTAGGTGGGTGATAAAAAATTTATTTTAGGAACTTCTTTTAGCCAACAATATGTAATATACAAGTGAATAATACAATTAGTTAACTTACAGGTCTGTTTTGCAAATCTAAAAGTAGGTACTTAAATTAGTTTCTCCAGTTTTATATCTCACATATAAGTGAAATAATGTATTTCTTAACTTTTTCTGTCTGACATATTTCACTTACCATAATATACTCAAGATTTATCCATGCTGTCACAAATGGCAGTATTTCTTATTTTTTTCATGGCTGAATAGTTGTCCACTGTATATATGTACCACATCTTCTGTATCAAATTATTAGTGAAGGACACTTCAGTTGTTTCCATGTCTTGGTCACCATAAATAATGCTGCAGGAAAGAACAAAGGAACAAATGAACAGAAAAACAAACCAAACAAAAACTCAGACACAGACAACAGTATGGTAGTGATCAAGGGGAAGAGAGCAAAAGGGGTAATAAAGGGGAGCAATATATGGTGATGGAAGAAGATTTGACTTCAAGTGGTAAGTACACAATGCAATATACAGATGATGTATTATAGAATTATACACTCAAAACCTACAAAATTTTATTAACCAATGGCACCTCAGTTAATTTCACTAAAAATCAAATATTTTGACATAAAAAATTAATGTTCTTCTACATCATATTATCTAATTAACACCTAAGAACAAATTTTTTTCTAGTTCAGATTTAGTACAGTGGTACCTTGACACACAACTTTAATTCATTTCATGGCTGAGCTCATGACTCAATTTGCTCATGTGTCAAATCTAGTGGTGGGTGGAGGAAACTTGTGATTTAAATATCTGCTCCTGACTTAAAGCAAAAAATGCCAAGAGTGACTGCTTCTCTCTCAAATTGCTTGTGATTTAAAGTGCTCGTGTGTCAAGGTACCACTGTATTTGATTTTCTGATTAAGGGAATTTAAGTGAGAAGCTGTAGATATTTAAGAGGTTGTCAGTGCAAGAGGCTACCAACATGGTAAAGATTTGGCAATAGAGATTGAGCAACTCATCACTTTTCTTGATCTGCTTCTGAGGAATACCTTTAAAGTCTCTTACACAAACACATCTTGAATGTCACACACACACTTTAATGACCACATACAGACATACACTCATTTTGTTAGTGTTACTTTTGATGATTGAAATATACATAATCTAGTTTTTTTGCTGTTTATTACTTTTGACTATAATTGACTTGAACTTTCTACTCATAAGCAGTTCTCCCTCAAAAGCTGAAAGGCATGATGCATAGTTGCAAATATTTTTAAAAATATGCTCACAGGAAAAAAAAGGTTTAGAATGTTTTGATTAATAGTACTATATTTGCAAGATATCTATATATCTATCATTTATCTACCTAGCTATCATCTATTTCCTGTTACAATGACTAATTTGAAGAGGACAATAGATAATTTATTATTTTATTTATCTAAAAGACATGCACAAAAATGAAGAGCAAGATGCATTTTCCAGAAGAATCCTACAGTTATTTAGTTGGACAAATTAAGTAACAAAAATCCATTAAGAAAACTATTGGGAGGAGCCAAGAGGGCCATGGAGTAGGCGGACGTTCCAACTCCCACATCCCAGAACCAAAGTGGATTATAACTTAATTTTGAAAACAGTCATCTTGAAAGACCAACTTTGGACAAAACTAAGAGGATTCTACAGCCAAAGACAACCAAAGGAACCACACTGAGACTGCTAGAAGGGTGGAGATGCGGAAAAGGCTGCCCCGCTCCTGTGAGCAAGCGACAGCCCGGAGGGACTCTCGCAGTGGGGAGGATTGCCTGGTGAGTTGTGGGTCCTCATCCCCAGAACTAAAGTCCCAGCCTAGAGCCCTGAAGCCTGGCAGAGGCAAACGGACAATATTTGGGTGAGAAAGGAGCTTAGATACTGTTTGAGAGAAGACAGAACTCTCGGACCCAGGCTCTGTATTAAAGGACCGCATGGAGAGCCTCACTCACAGCCACCTGCCCAGGAGTCTGGAAACTGGGAGTGTGGGAGGACTGGAGTTGCCAAGGGACAGTGTGGTCTTGGAGGCACAGGGGGAGACACTTTGAGAGATGGACATGCTAACCCCTGGACTGAATCAGATCCCTAATCTAAAATGAACATTTTTTTCTCGTAGCAGCAACACCAGCAAAGGGAAGAAATTACTCCACCCACCCATGGCTCTCCTGCTTCATTCAAAACAAATAGGTGCTTAGAGGCAGGTAGCACATTAGGGACACAGGTAGTGAGTAGTAGGGTGTGAGCTACACTGCCACTCCCATGTTGCTGAGTGCTTGCTGGGGGCAGATGGGCCAACGGCAGTGGGGCTTGGCTACAGCAGCCAGGGCAGTCTGAGTGGGAGTGCACGAGCTAGCCCACAGAGGCGGGAACCGGGGCCAGAGCTTCAAAGGTTGGAACAAGCGTGCAAACCTGCCCGTGGCTGAGCCCGGGAGACTGCAGAGGCTGTCCAAGTGGGAGCGCACAGGCCAGCTTCCTGGAGCCAGGAGCCATGCAGCTGCTGTGGAGGTCCTGGCTCACATGCAATTCTACCCGCCCTTGAAGGCAGAGGGGGCCTAGAAAACAGTGAAGGCAGTCTAAGCAGCTGTGCATTGACCTACCCACAGAGGCAGAGAATGCGGAGGCTGCGGCAGATGTCCAGTCTTGCAGGCAGTCACTCCTGAGGTGTGGGCCCGCACCTGGTGGTGGCTGGTGCCCAGGTGGCCTCAGAAGTGGTCCAAGCTGGTGTGTGTAAGCCTTACAGTGGTGGCGGAGGCAGGCTGGTACTGTCAGTGCCTGAGCCCAAACGCCTGAGGTGGCAATAGCGGCAGCAGGGCGGGGCCAGAGGACTGACCAAACATAGGGAGCACAGAGGCCACACCCACTGGTCCATTGAGACCACACCCTTCTGAGAGCTGAAAAAGAAGAAAAAAACAAAATAAAATAAAATAAATAAAAGGTCTAGATAGAAAAACATCTGAGGTTAAGGGGCAAGCCACATTCTATATCATACCTAATCACTGAATTACAGTACTGAGCCCAAAAAGTAGCCAGCAATAAGAGGCAGCAAAAATCAGAACTCAGGGGAACTTGAACTTTTAAAAAGGAAGTTCCCCCAGGCCAAGAGTAGATAAAAGCAAGCCTAGGAATGCAGCTGATATTTACAATGGCATATGTGCCCAGCAGAGGCAGCCACAAGATCTGGATCACCTGTAGCTCCAAAAAAGTAGATAAGAGCCAGTCATAGGCAGTGACCCCCCACTGATATGCTCCATCATCCAGCAAGGGAGGTCCAGAGCAGGCATATCCAGTGGCCAGATACAGAGAGCATCAGTTCAGGACCTAAGAACCCTTGTTAGAGTGATAACTTAAGGAAAGGCTTCTCACACCTGACCCAACTAAGACATAGAAAACACAGACACAAATAGCAAAAAGAATAGTGATAGCAGATAATCAGAGTATAGCAGATTACACACAACACCTGATGCCAACTCAAGAAGACCTAGAAATAACACAACTAAAAATTGGAGGCAGACAATACCAACCTTAGACTCAGCAAGCTACACAAACAACACACCCAAAGGAAGAGAAAGGAAGAGTGTATACACAGACAAAATGGGAAGACAGACAAATGCAATCCAAATGAATCAACAAGAGAAACTCCCCCAAAAAGAACTGAGAGAGATGAAAATAACCAAATTACTGGATGCAGAGTTTAAAATAATGATTGTTAGGGTGCTCAAAGATCTTAGAGCAACAATGGATGGACATAATGAACACTTAAATAAAGAGATAATAAGCATCAAAAAGGACATTGAAATCATAAAAAAAACCCAGACAGAAATGACAAACACAATATCAGAAATGAAGACTACACTAGAAGAAATTAAAATCAGGGTGGATGAAGGAGTTGATCAAACCAGCAACTTAGAGGACAAGATAAGTAAAAGCACAGAAGCAGAACAGCAAAAAGAAATAAATGATTAAAAAGTCTGAGGAAACTCTAAGAGAGCTCTGTGACAACATAAAGAGAAACAATATTTTCATAATAGGGGTTCCAGAAGGAGAAGAGAAAAAACAAAAGATAGAGAACCTGTTTGAAGAAACTATAGCTGAAAATTTCCCTAAATTGATGCAGGAAAGAGTCACACAGGTTCAAGAAGCAGAGAGAACCCCATTTAAAAAGAACTCAAAGAGACCCACATCAAAACACATCGTAATCAAAATACCAAAGCTAAGAGATAAAAAAAGAATACGAAAAGCTGCAAGAGAAAAACAGTCTATCACCTACAAGGATGTCCCCTATAAGGATGACAGCTGACTTCTCAACAGAAACACTTGAGGCCAGAAGGGAATGGCAAGAAATATACAAAGTAATTCAGAACAATAACCTACAACCAAGACTTCTTTATCCAGCAAGGCTATCATTTAAGTTCGAAGGAGAAATAAAAAGTTTTCCAGACAAAAAACTCTCAGGAAATTTATGACAACCAAACCATTGCTGCAAGAAATGTTAAGAGGCCTGCTGTAGACAGAAAAAAAGTGTGGGGGATCTAATAAAAGAGAAATGTAGATTTAAAGAAAAAAATGGCAATGAACGACTACATATCAATAATAACCTTAAATGTAAATGGTTTAAAAGCTCTAATAAAAAGACATAGGGTAGCTGAATGGATAAGAAAACAGGACCTATGCATATGCTGTCTACAAAAGACCTACATCAAAACAAAAGATACATATAGACTGAAAGTAAACGAATGAAAAAATATTTTATGCAAATTGAAATGAACAAAAAACTGGAGTAGCAATACTTATATCAGACAAAATAAACTTTAAAACAAAGGCTATACAGTAAGGTATAAAGAAACACTACAGAATGATAAAGGGAACAATCCAACAGGAGGATATAACCATTATAAATATCTATGCACCTAATATAGGAGCACCTAAATATATAAAGCAGACTTTAATGGACATAAAGGGTGAGATCAACAGCAATACTATAATGGTAGGGGATTTGAATACCCCACTAACATCACTGGATAGATCCTCATAAAAGAAAATTAACAAAGAAACAGCAGAATTAAGGGAGACAAATTCCTTAAAAAATATAATTTTTAAAAAGTCAATCTGGAAGAACCAGAAAACCTAAATAGACTGATTACAATAAATAAAATAGAAAAAATTATCAAAAAACTCCCAACAAATAAAAGCCCTGGGCCAGATGGCTTCACAGGCAAATTCTACCAATCATTCAAAGAACTAACTCCTATCCTTCTCAAGCTATTTCAAAAAAATTTAAGGGAGGAACACCTGCCAAGCTCCTTTTATGAGGCAAGCATAATTCTGATTCCAAAACCAGGCAAAGACAACACAAAGAAAGAAAACTATAGGCCAATATCCCTGATGGCTTAGATGCTAAAATTCTCAGCAAAATATTAGCAAATCAAATACAGCAGTACATGAAAAAAACCATACATCATGATCTAGTGGGATTAATTCTAAGGAATCAAGGCTGGTACAACATTCGTAAATCAATTAATTTGATTCATCACATAAACAAAAGGAAGAAGAAAAATGACATAATAATATCAACAGATGCAGAAAAGCATTTGGTAAATTCCAGCACCCATTTATGATCAAAACTCATAGCAAAGTGGGAATACAGGGAACATACCTCACCATGATAAAGGTCATCTATGACTGACCCACAGCCAACATCATACTCAATGGGCAAAAATTAAAAGCAATCTCCTTAAGATCAGAAACAAGGCAGGGGTGCCTCTTTTCACCACTTTTATTCAACATAGTCCTGAAAGTCCTAGCCACAGCAATCAGTCAAGAAGACGAAATAAAAAGCATCCAAATTAGAAAAGAAGAAGTAAAACTATCATTCTTTGCTGATGATATGATACTGTACACAGAGAAACCTTAAGTCTCAGTCCAAAAACTACTGGACCTGATAAATGAATTCAGCAAGGTGGCAGGATATGAAATTAATACTCAGAAGTCAGAGACATTTTTATACACCAACAATTATCTGTCTGAAATAGAAATTAAAAAAACAATCCCCTTCACTACTGCAACAAAATAAAATAAAGTACCAAGGTGTAAATTTAACCAAGGAGGTTAAAAAGTTGTACTCAGAAAATTATAAAACATTGATAAAACAAATCAAGGAAGATACAAACAAGTGCAAGCATATACTGTGTTCATGGTTAGGAAAAATATAAACATCATTAAAATGTCTATAAACCCAAAGCAATTTATAAACTCCATGCAATTTCTATTAAAATACCAATGACATACTTCAAAGATATAGAACAAATATTCCAAAAATTTATATTGAACCAAAAAAGAACACAAATAGCCTCAGCAATCTTGAAAAAGAAGAATAAAGTGAGTGGTATCACACTTTCTGATATCAAGTTATACTACAAGGCCATTGTACTCAAAACAGCCTGGTACTAGCTTAAGAACAGGCATACAGATCAATGGAACAGAACAGAGAACCCCCAAATAAACCTATATCTTTATGGAAAATTGATATTAGGCAAAGGTGGTAATAGCATACAGTGGAGTAAAGACAGTCTCTTTAACAAATGGTGTTGGGAAAATTGAACGCTACCTACAAAAAATGAAACTAGATCACCAACTTACACCATTCACAAAAATAAACTGAAAATGAATGAAAGACTTAAATGTAAGCTGTGAAACCATAATCATCCTAGAGGAAAACATAGGCAATAAGCTCTCTGACATCACTCGCAGCAATATATTTGCTGATTTGTCTCCACAGGCAAGGGAAATAAAGACAATATAAACAAATGGGACTATATCAAACTAAAATGCTTTTGCACAGCTAAAGACAATATGAACAAAATAAAAAGGCAAACCAAACAATTGAAGAACATATTCAACAATACATCTGATAAGTGGTCAATAACTAAAATTTATAAAGAACTTGTAAAACTCAACACCAGGAAGATAAACAATCCAATCAAGAAATGAACTAAAGAAATGAATAGACACTTCTCCAAAGAGGACATACCGATGGCCAATCGGCAGATGAAATAATGTTTAACATCACTAATCATTAGAGAAATGCAAATTAAAACCACAATGAGATATCACCTCACACCAGTCAGAATGGTGCTCATTAACAAAACAACACATAATAAGTGCTGGCAAGGATGTGGAGAAAAGGGAACCCTCCTGGATTGCTGGTGGGAATGCAGACTTGTGCAGACACTTTGGAAAAAAGTGTGTAGATTCCTCAAAAAATTAAAAATGGATCTGCATTTTTACCCAGCCATCCCACCTATAGAAATATATTCCAAGAACATCACATTAATGATTCAAAAGGAGCAGTGCACCCCCATGTTTATGCAGCACTGTTTGCAATACCAAGATCTGGAAACAGCCCAAGTGTTTGTCAGTGTACAAATGGATTAAAAAGCTGTGGTACATATAAACCATGGAATACTATGGGGCCATAAAAAAGAATGAAATTTTACTTTTTTGCAACAATATAGATGGACCTGAAAACTATTATGTTAAGTGAAATAAGCCAGGCAGAGAAAGAAAAATACCATATTACCTCACTCATTTGAGGAATCCAATGAACCATATGAACTGAGGAACGGAATAGAGACAGAGGTGTGATCCAAGGGTCCAGAGGGAAAGTAGACAGAGGGAAAGGGGAAGTTAGGATGGGATGAGAGCAGAAAAGCATAACCAGGGGGAGGGCATTTCATGAGGAGGGCAAGGGGGATGTGGTGGGGAACAAGGAGGGAGGAGGTATTTGGGGGGGGGACACTAGAATCTATGTACGCTCAATAAATTAAAATAAAATAAAATTTAACAAACAAACAAATGAAAAGAATATTATTAACTGTTTCCACCTGTGGGCTTCCCTGACTATGGTCTTAGCCTGCGCCTGTCCTTCCAGTGCTGTTCTCATTCCAGGCTCATGCGTTTTACAGCTCTCTGCCTGCTGAAAGGTTTTCTATCTTGTTTTTAAGTTATCAAAATCCTTCATAAACTTTCTGCCAAATTAGGTAAGACTTGCTCCACAAAACCTTCTCCAGTTTCTCTTTACTTCTATTTACTCTTTTTTTAAAATCTAAATTTATTTAGACAGCTAACCGTCTCCCACTTAGCACTGGTGGATCCTTCTCCTGTAAGGAAGTGCTGAGACAGAGACTCTTACATCAGTTTGTATGTTTGTCTTGGCATCTCCTCCCCCAAAATTTCTTTCCTTTCCACCATCATTTAGATCCTAGATTGGTGGCTTAGACAAATCTGTGCACTGATGAGATTTTAAAAGGAAGACAGGTTAGAGTCTGCAACAACAAAATAAAATGAAACAAACCAAAAGAAAGCAACCCAAAACTCACCAAAACAAAACAATTTAATCAGTCAGAAATTAATATTTAATACAAAATTTTATTTAAATAAATTCTAACCTAATCAAGTCATTCCTGTTTTATTGATATTGTCTACAATTTCAGTTCTTATATTAGTTAATACATTGCCTCTAAGTAATTAACTTGGTTATAAAACAATATACAATGTACACTGATGTCATCATAAAGAAGCAGAGTAAAATTAATTGAGAAGATTCTTATTATAAACCTATTATGTGTCAGGCATTATGCTGAGTTCTGGAATACATAAAAGGGGATGATGTTAAGATGACACTCATAAAAAAATAAAGGTTAGGGACTTGAAAAATTTTCCTAACTCATCATAAGGCTGTGATTTTAGTATCACTATACCTTTACTCTGCTTTCCAAACCAAGTTTCACATTCTCTGTGAAACCTGAGCCAGCACCACAAATTGCATTGAATTGCTCCTTTTTCTGACTTCCTTTTAAAATTACGATATATACCTCTCTTTGTCCCTTACTTCTTAAAAATCAGCCCTCTGTGAATGTTATTTGTTAAGTTTGAGTTTGGAAGTTAGTAGTTCAAAGTATACACCTGCAATTCTTATGTGTCCTTCCTAAATGAATGATTCCGAAGGGTTCCATCGTTTTTGCCATTGAATGAATTCATGGTATGTTAAAGAAAAATACAGTCAGATATGGATTTCAGCCATATATTATCAGATTGCTTTTAGGGCTGTTTTTTCTAAGGGCAGGGAGCTATAAATTTGGCACGTTCAAGGAAGAGGGGAATTGTAGGTAGAACACAGAGTGCATTCCTAGCAGCTGTGGCTGATGCAATGCTGTGAGAACACTCCAGCACCTGAAACCCTCCTAGGCACACCCAGGAGGGACCCCGCCCACTGTAAGGAAGTAACTCAGCACCAACCAGGCAGCTCCCTGAACTTTTCAGCCATTGGCTGTGAAGGACACGCTGTAACACCCTATAGGCTGAACCTGTGTATATAAGCTAGCTTACTTCCTGAATAAAGTGGATCTGCATCACTGAATCTGGCCTCCAGAGTAGGGTCTCTGCGTCTCTGTTGTCCTCACCCCTGATGGGCCTTGTCCACAACTGGTGCCTAGACAGGGGACCAACTGGCATCCAAGGGATGGGTGAGTGACCCTCTGCAATAGGAAACCTTCTCCCTCACTCCCAAGCCCCTCAAGCTCAAGTCCTTTATAGCCTATTGCAGAGTAGGTGAGTTAAATTAATGAAAAGAATCTTTGTACCTACTAGGAAATCCTCTCAGGTTTCAACCCTTGGCTTCTGAATGTGCCTCTTTGGGACCCCAATACTTGGGCTTGAGCTCTCTGGCGCATACATTCAGCAGAAGTACATGAAAGGCAAACCTTCCCCCTCAGTCTTACTCCTGCCCTACTAGCCATTTCCTGCTGAGGCCAAAAATATTACAGGCTACCCTCTCCCCGAGGAGCCCCTACCTCCCTATTTGTCCCCGTCCACTGAGGTGGAAAGTGGCTCAGCCTCTGAGTTTAACACACTCACAGCTGAGCACGCAAAAATGAAACCAACTGAATTGCTAACTGCGCCATTGGCTCCATCATTGAAGAAGTGGAGTTTGCACTCCCGAATCCCTTTGTCATTGGTATGCTGGAAGGACCCAGCCGCAGCACAGTGGCGGGGTCCTCACCCCCTTCTAACACAAGGGAGAGGTTATGCTTGTGTCTTTCCAGAAAACAGCCCTCAGCCAATTTGGATCCCAGGATGAAACATAAGGCCAGTCCCAGTGTCCCAGGATGACCCCTCCAACGAGCCCCCCAATCCAGGAGATGGCAAGTCTCCAGAAAAACACCTCACGTCCAGTGTGCACCCCATCACCTGGGGGTATACGAAGGCTTTAGTGGAGCAAGCCCAGAGAATGGTCCCTGACGGGCCCCCAGACCCTGGTCCTCTGTTCCTGCTTATGTGTGCTATAGTAACCGCTAACTCCCAGACGCGGGTGGACCTCCACATCTGGACTGCTTTTCCTCACCCTGGCATTATCCTTCCTGTAGAGACAACAACAGTAAGCTGTCATTCATCAAGTCCAACTGGCCCTAATTAAAAGAGAAGGGGGAAATGTAGGTAGAGCGCAGAGTGCACTCCTAGCAGCTGTGGCTGATGCAATGCTGTGAGAACACTCCAACACCTGAAACCCTCCTAGGCACACCCAGGAGGGAGCTCGCCCACTGTAAGGAAGTAACTCAGCACCAACCAGGCAGCTCCCTGAACTTTTCAGCTATTGGCTGTGAAGGACATGCTGTAACACCCTATAGGCTGAACCTGAGTATATAAGCTAGCTTACTTCCTGAATAAAGTGGATCTACATCACTGAACCTGGTTTCCGGAATCGGGTCTCTGTGACTCCATCATCCTCACCCCCAGTGGGCCTTGTCCACAGGGAATTCTTACTGGAAACATGAGGGCTTTGTTGCAGATGAGCCTCAATTTGACTGTGGAAAAGGGGCGGACCCACCATGTACAATTAGGCAGAGTACACCCTGAAGAACCATAACTAAAGACCCTGCTGGTGGTGTTTGTGATAGGAAAAGCTTTCACCTGGAACACTTGGTGGTGATGATGAGTCCTGCATGTGGGCTGTGGATAATAAAAAAAGGAACTCTTGCAGTGTTATTTGCTAATAGCCAAAATCTGGAAACAGCCTAAGTGTCCTCCAGTTGGATGAGTAAGAAAAAAGCTGTGATATATTTGCACAATGGAATACTACACAGCCTTAAAAAAGAAGGAAATCGCCCTGGCCAGTTGGCTCAGCGGTAGAGCGTCGGCCTTGCGTGCGGGAGACCCAGGTTCGATTCCCGGCCAGGGCACATAGGAGAAGCGCCCATTTGCTTCTCCACCCCCCCTCCTTCCTCTCTGTCTCTCTCTTCCCCTCCCGCAGCCAAGGCTCCATTAGAGCAAGGATGGCCCAGGCGCTGGGGATGGCTCCTTGGCCTCTGCCCCAGGCACTAGAGTGGCTCTGGTCGCGGCAGAGTGATGCCCCGGAGGGGCATAGCATCTCCCCCTGGTGGGCAGAGCATCGCCCCTGGTGGGCGTGCCGGGTGAAACCCGGTCGGGCGCATGCGGGAGTCTGTCTGACTGTCTCTCCCCGTTTCCAGCTTCAGAAAAATACAAAAAAAGAAAAAAAAAAAAAAGAAGGAAATCTTACCATTTGCAACAGCATGGATGGACCTGGAGATTATGCTAAATGAAGTAAGTCAGACAGAGAAAGACAAATACCATATGATCTTACTTATATGGTGAAGCTAATGAACACAATAAACAAAGGAACAAAATAAAAACAGAGGCACAGTCACACAGAACAAATAGCTATCAGAGGGAAGGAGGAAGAGTGGACTGGATCAAAGAAGGTGAAAAGATGAGTTAAAAAAACATAAACACATAACACATAGATACAGACAACAGGGTAGCAATAGCCAGGGAAAAAAGGGGAGATAGAGGTAAAGAGAGCAGGACAAAAGGGAGGAAACAGGGGCACAACGCAGTGTGTTGAGGGTGTTATATTGAGTGGGACACTTGAAATTATGTCAACACAATAAAATAAAAAAGAAAAGGAGCAGATGTTTAAGTGAACTGGAGAGAATAAACGTAGAGGAGGATTCAGCCAAAGAGATTCTGGGGGCACTAATGGCGAGACCTGGGAACAGTCAGAAAGTGTAACAGGGAAGGTAGGACCAATGAGCATTGTGAGGTGGAAACCAATCTGTAAATTTTACCTGCAAAACTTCCAATCATACTTCATAAATCCACATGCAAATCTTGGTAATTAATTATGCAAGTTGGGAAAATCCACCATTTTTTTTAGTCTTGCATGTTGCAATTTTAAAATTATTTTGAATCAGAATGATGAGTCCACTAAGTCACTATTAGTAAGACAAATGTCAAGTTCACCTTTTTTCCTAACTTACAGTAGCATTAAATTTGTATCAGTTCATCCACATTATCTTTCTCCACCTTCCTACTATTGATATAAAAATATCATGGATATTTACATAACTACTGAATGTTTAACTTGGAATCATAAAGCAGAATACAGCTAAGTGCTCCTTATTGATTGTGACCAATGGGATAAAAGCAGCTCAAGCTTGCATAGGGAGTCAGTCTCAGAGGACAAAGACAATACAGAGTCTTCCAATGCCTTAGATGCTGTTAGGGAGTTTGCCTTATTCCATAAATGAAGGAACCATTTCCAGGAAAAATAATTTCTATCTTCAACATACTTTCTCAAAAGTTTGCCCATTGTGCTAAGAATTTTCCATGTGCTTGTTCTGGTCCTTCTACCTTTTTTATCTGCTCTTTGCCTTGGGAAACTGATATTTCCAGGCTTGTATTCATTGCTCCCTTGCCCTTGGGTCCTTTTTTTGTTCAATGGAAGGAACTGGCGGGAGATTGGGAGGGAAAGGACACAGTGACTTCAGATCATCAACCCTCTTCTGCCTCCCAATGGTGTTAGAGAATTGAAAAGGGACTGCCTGCATGCATCAAACCCCAATGAAACATGAACAAGAGTTTGCAGCCAAGAAAGGACTTATTAATCAAGGAGATGATGCCATGCCTCGAGTCACAGGTGAGCTAATGCTTAAAGATCTTGTTCCCTGATGGCTTCTAGGGGATAAATTATATAGAAAAAAATTAATCATGGTGACCAGAGGAGTTAGAGTTGTGGACTCTACTGATTGATTGGTGCTAGGGTACAAAGTAATTGATTATTACATCTGGTCCTGACACATCAGCCATGAAGTTGTTCTGTCTGATTTTTCAAGGTTCATTCAGTAGGATTGTTCCACTTTCTTGGGTCCAGGGATGAAACACAACTGAAGCCAATATATTATTTTTAGTTTGATTAAAAACTCTGGCTCTGTAGTCAATAGACCCAAGACTTTGTTTCTTAAACTACTGAATGCTGACCAGAACCTCATTGTTCTGATGACTTAATGATCAAGCAAGACAGAGGGAGGTGAATGAGTCATGGCATTGGGTAAGTCCAGCTTGAGTCAAAGAAAAAAAGAAAAAGAAAAAGACAAGTTAAAGCAAATCAAGTTTATATGGACTTACAGTGTGCTGACTTTGATAGTTGCTGTTTTCCTACAGAGATGTCATAGGTCTCCTTGTCAGATTCATGTGAGTCTGCTCCTCCCTTACCCCTAATGTGATGCTGTGAGATTGTCACCCTGCTACAGCCAGCTCCAGAGTGCTTCACTTTCCATATTTTCCCTAAACTCAACCCCACAAACCTTTGAAATGAGTTCTTCATTCAACTTCCCTCAGTTTGCCTTGTTTGTGTGATCCATCGTCTTCTTCCCAAGACTGAATGACACCTGTGTTGCTGGAAAGATTATACCCTCTAACTAATGACAAAATAATTTTTACTATGAATTATCCACCTTTACTCTTGACAATTAATTAAAGTTATCTGAGCTTCGTTATCAGCACAGTTACATAAAATAAAGCATATTTCACAAGTTACTCCCTCAATTTCATTTAAGTAAGAAAAAAGAACAGGTATTGATTCTTCTGAAAAAACAACAACTGATGATCTACAAAGCTTTGATTCTCTTTGAATCTACTGGATCCTTCCAATTTAATTTTGACAATGTAAATGTAGTCCATGGAATTTAGGATTTCATTAACGTGAACATGCATTTTACATTGCCCATTTTTAAATATATATTTAAACATTTAAAACCTTAACATTCTACTCTACAGCCTATGGTATTTCTTTAGTATATTTTCTTTCCCCTTTTGGTCACATACTGACCTTTGTATTTCTGCAAAGGATCTTATTTTATGTGTCCTTGGCTAAAAAAGAGTTAACTCACAGGAGATGACGTCAGAGTAATGGTGGAGTAGGAAGATACCGATAAATCTCCCCCAAAACTCAACAAGATCTTCAACCAGAAACAGAAAAACCTATCCTTGGAGCCTCCAGATGTTTCGCAATACACCCGAAGGTATGGTCAAGCAAAAAATTGGCTAAATATATAATCAAACCCTGAAGGAAATAGGGAGTAAGAAATGCTCCGCCTTCCTCACTAACCTAAACAGGGCAGCTTTCACTGGGAACTGAGAATATAGAAACTAAGGCAGGCAAAGGGGGTGAATAGATCCAGGCCGCGGCACAAATGGCCAAACCAGGCTGTGGCACAGAGATCCAAGCCGAGAAAAAACTGTTCCTGTCGCAACCCAGGCAATACAAGCTAACACTCGCGCCAAACCCAGACAAAGAAAGACAAGCGGGCCAGCCATTTTCCCCGATCTCTGGGTCGGAGCGCACAGATAGTGGGTGAGAGATTCCTTCCAAAGCCCCGGGAGTGGGTGCCCATGTTATCCCACAGAGAGACAGAGTCAGAGGCCTTTGTGTGGGCCGAAAGCGGAATCTTTGGGCTGCCCCAGCGCCCTGGGAAAGCTGAGCATGGGGAGGGAGCAAGAGCCAATTTCAATGCTGGAACTTTTACGTGCGGGAGGGGTTTCACTCAGAAGGTGAGGCAGCTGGCCTGATATCCTGGTCTGCGTGCACAGAGAGTGAGCGAGAGATTCCTCCGAGTGCCTCAGGGGTGGGCGCCCGTGTTACCCCACAGAGGGGCAGAGTCAGAGGCCTTTGTGTGGGCCAAAGGCAGAATCTCCGGACCACCCCAGCGACCTGGGAAAGCCGCACATGGGGAGGGAGCAAGAGCCAATTCCAACGCTGGAACTTTTCCGTGCGGGTGGGGGTTTCACTCAGAAGGTGAGGCAGCTGGCCTGATATCCTGGTCTGCGCGCACAGAATAGTGAACAAGAGATTCCT
Organism: Saccopteryx leptura; assembly: GCF_036850995.1. Taxonomy (NCBI): domain Eukaryota; kingdom Metazoa; phylum Chordata; class Mammalia; order Chiroptera; family Emballonuridae; genus Saccopteryx; species Saccopteryx leptura. The sequence continues at coordinate 216,300,519 of NC_089505.1, read as the reverse complement.
CCGAGTGCCTCGGCAGTGCCCGCCCGTGTTATCCCACAGAGGGGCAGAGTCAGGGGCCTTTGTGTGGGCCAAAAGTGGAATCTCAGGCTGCCATAGTGCCTTGAAAAAGCTGCGCTTGGGGACGGAGCAAAAGCCAATTCCAATGCTGGAACTTTTCCGAGCGGGTGGGGGTTTCACTCAGAGGGTGAGGCGGCCGGCCTGATATCCTGGTCTGCACACAAAGATAGTGGGCGAGAGATTCCTCCAAGTGTCTCGGCAGTGCGCGCCCGTGTTATCCCACAGAGTGGCAGAGCCAGAGGTCTTTGAGTGGGTGGAAGCCCTGCCTGATTATGCTAGCAGCTCTGACTGAGCCTCACCCAGAGCCCTGTGCTGAGTGGGAATAGAGTGGGGAGTTGCCAGCTCTTTGAGCCTCTTACTATCCAGGCAGAGGCAGCAGCAACCCCATAGTTGGATTATCAGGCTACTAATTGAGGAAGGAAAGACTAGGAGAAAGGCTCCAGGAACACGGACTCTCACTGGTGGAGCCTATAAATGCTAATGAGCCTTGACTGCCAACGAGACTGAAGCACAATACACGACATCGCCATAGAGACTTATCAACTGCAACCCTCTACCTGAATGTGCAAAAGGGGAAGAACCCGGGGTACAGAGTCACCAACCAGGAAGAGGGAGAGAAAATAAAAAGCAAGAAGATAACCTCTCAAAATCAACAATAATCTGCAGACTTTATAACCTATCCCGTTTTATTATATTTGTTCATTTGTTTCTCTTATCTTCATTCTTGATTTTTTTTTTCCCTCCAATTTGGTCATTTAACTCTCTGCCAGTCTTACTCTCTCCTCTCCTTGAACTACACTACCCATAAGTGTTACATCTCCCATTATCTTTTCTTTCCTCTTCCTTTCTCTCAATGAGGGTTGCACTCCAAAACTCTTAACTCTCTCTTTCTCCTCTTTTTTCTTTTTTCTTCTTTTAGTGGTTCCCTCTTTTTTTCTCTCTCTCTCTCTTTCTTTTCTCCCTCTATATTAGTTTCTTCCTTTCTCCTTTACGTCTCCTCTCATTCAAACGTCAATAACGAACAATATCTTATCTGGGACTCAAACTTATATTTGTGGCATTTTGGGGGGGGGTTTACTTCACCTTTTTAACACACTAGCAGTGCTCTCATCTCTGGCTTTCCATTTTATCTAGTTCTTGTTCCACTAAATACAACAGTAATTTTTTAATTTGTCCCCCCATTTTCCTGTTTTCCTCTTATTCCTCTCATCATAACTCTTAGTCAACCAACACCTAAAAGCAAATCATTTTATTCTTGACCCAAATTTTTTCTTATTTGCTTTTTGTGGGTCCATACACCCTTTTCTTTTTCTTTTTTCTTTCTTTCTTTTTTTGCCCCTTTATTACTTCTCCCCAATTCAGGCCCTCCATTACAGGCATTGTTTGTTCTATTTAGTACAATATAATTCACAGCTCACCAAAAGATTTTCTCAAGTAAGAGGGGAGAGGAGAGGAGAGGAAAAAAAGAGGGGAGGGAATAATTTCCTTTTTTTTAAAATTTGTATTTTATTTTATTTTTCTTTATTTCATTATTAATATTTTTTTAAAAAAACAACTCTTTTTGATTTTTTTAACTTTTTATTCTTTATTAAATCTCCTTAATACTATCAACAAAACCACCTTCAGATGCCATTAAGGAAGAGAAAATCAAATATCATGCATACAAAAAAAAGAGAGGTAACACAGCTAGATGAAGAAAAATCTATGGAAAAAAAATTTAATATATTGGAAACCTTGGAGCTAAATGACAGAGAATTTAAGATAGAAATCCTAAAAATCCTCCGAGATGTACAAGAAAACACAGGCAATTTAGGGAGCTCAGAAAACAACTCGACGAACACAAAGAATATATTTCCAAGGAAATTGAAACTATAAAAACAAATCAAACAGAGATGAAAAACTCAATTCATGAGCTGAAAAAAGAGGTAACAAGCTTAGCTAATAGAACAGGCCAGATAGAAGGAGGATTAGTGAAATAGAAGACAAGCAACTTGAGGCACAACAGAGAGAAGAAGAAAGAGACTCAAAAATTTAAAAAAATGAGATAGCCCTACAAGAATTATCTGACTCCATCAAAAAGAATAACAAGAATAATAGGTATATCAGAGGGAGAAGAGAAAGAAAATGGAATGGAGAACATACTCAAACAAATAATAGATAAAAACTTCCCAAGCCTGTGGAAAGAACTAAAGCCTCAAATTCAAGAAGCAAACAAAACTCTGAGTTTTCTTAACCCCAACAAACCTACTCCAAAGCACATCATAATGAAATTTGTACAAACCAATGACAAAGAAAAAATTTTCAAGGCAGCCAGGGAAAAGAAGAATACAACATATAAAGGAAGGCCCATTAGATTATCATTAGATTTCTCAGCAGAAACTCTACGAGCTAGAAGAGAGTGGACCCCAATATTTAAAGTCCTGAAAGAGAGGAACTTTCAGCCACGAATACTATACCCATCAAAGCTATCCTTCAAATATGAAGGAGAAATAAAAACATTCACAGATACAGAAAAGATGAGGGAATTTATCATCAGAAAACCCCCACTCCAGAATTATTAAAGGGGGTTCTCCAATCAGATAGAAAGAACAATAAAAAAAAAAAAGCCACAAGTAAAAGCTCCAAGAAGAACACAATAAAAGCAAATTTAAACTGTGACAACAACAAAAAAAGGGGGGGGGAGAGGATTCAGATTAACAGTAGCAAAGGACGATGGAGTGCAAAAGTACTTACAAAAGAGTGCTCTACAATGAACAGGGTAGGAACCCTTTTAATTACTTAAAGGTAACCACCATTGAAAAAACCACCACAGAAGCACATGAGATACAAAAGAGAGCACCAGAGAAAAGATGTATGGAATACAACCAAATAAAAACAAAAGATAGATAAACGAAAGAAAAGGATCAAACAAGACACAAAACTAACAGAAAGAAATCTATAAAATGGCAATAGGGAACTCACAAGTGTCAATAATTATACTAAATGTAAATGGATTAAACTCACCAATAAAAAGGCATAGAGTAGCAGAATGGATTAAAAAAGAAAATCCAACTGTATGCTGCCGACAGGAAACTCATCTAAGTAACAAGGAAAAAACAAATTCAAAGTGAAAGGCTGGAAAACAATACGCCAAGCAAATAACATCCAAAAAAAAGCAGGCGTAGCAATACTGATATCTGATAATGCTGACTACAAGACAGCAAAAGTACTCAGAGACAAAAATGGCCATTTCATAATGGCTAAGGGGACACTGAATCAAGAAGACATAACAATTCTTAATATATATGCACCAAACCAAGGAGCACCAAAATATATAAGACAGCTACTTATTGACCTTAAAACAAAAACTGACAAAAATACAATCATACTTGGAGACCTCAATACACCGCTGACGGCTCTAGATTGGTCATCCAAACAGAGAATCAACAAAGATATAATGGCCTTAAAGAAAACACTAGAGCACCTGGATATGATAGACATCTACAGGACATTTCATCCCAAAGTGACTGAGTATACATTTTTCTCCAGTGTACATGGGTCATTCTCAAGAATTGACCAGATATTGGGCCACAAAAACAACATCAGCAAATTCAGAAAAATTGAAGTTGTACCAAGCATATTTTCTGATCATAAAGCCTTGATACTAGAATTCAACTGCAAAAAAGAGGGAAAAAATCCCACAATAATGTGGAAACTAAACAACATACTTTTAAAAAATGAATGGATCAAAGAAGCAATAAGTGCAGAGATCAAAAGATATATACAGACAAATGAAATTGACAATACGACATATCAGAATCTATGGGATGCAGCAAAAGCAGTGATAAGAGGAAAGTTCATATCACTTCAGGCATATATGAACAAACAAGAGAGAGCCCAAGTGAACCACTTAACTTCACACCTTAAGGAACTAAAAAAGAAGAACAAAGACAACCCAAAACCAGCCGAAGAAAGGAGATAATAAAAATCAGAGCAGAAATAAATGAATTAGAGAACAGAAAAAGTATAGAAAAAATTAATAGAATAAGGAGCTGGTTCTTTGAAAAGATCAACAAAATTGACAAACCCTTGGCAAGACTTACCAAGGAAAAAAGAGAAAGAACTCATATAAACAAAATCCAAAATGAAAGAGGAGAAATCACCACGGACACCGTAGATATACAAAGAATTATTGTAGAGTACTATGAAAAACTTTATGCCACTAAATTCAACAACCTAGAAGAAATGGATAAATTCCTAGAACAATACAACCTTCCTAGACTGAGTCAAGAAGAAGCAGAAAGCCTAAACAGGCCTATTAGTAGAGAAGAAATAGAAAAAACTATTAAAAATCTGCCCAAAAATAAAAGTCCAGGCCCAGACTGCTATACCAGTGAATTTTATCAAACATTCAAAGAAGACTTGGTTCCTATTCTACTGATAGTCTTCCAAAAAATTGAAGAAGAAGCAGTACTTCCAAACACATTTTATGAGGCCAACATAACCCTCATACCAAAACCAGGCAAGGATGGCACAAAAAAAGAAAACTACAGACCAATATCTCTAATGAATACAGATGCTAAAATACTAAACAAAATACTAGCAAATCGAATACAACAACATATTAAAAAGATAATACATTATGATCAAGTGGGGTTCATCCTAGAATCTCAAGGATGGTTCAACATAGGTAAAATGGTTAACGTAATACACCATATCAACAAAACAAAGAACAAAAACCACATGATCTTATCAATAGACGCAGAAAAGGCTTTCAATAAAATACAACACAATTTTATGTTTAAGACTCTCAACAAAATGGGTATAGAAGGAAAATATCTCAACATGATAAAGGCCATATATGATAAACCATCAGCTAACATCATATTAAATGGCACTAAACTGAAAGCTTTCCCCCTTAAATCAGGAAAAAGACAGGGTTGTTCACTCTCTCCACTCTTATTTAATGTGGTACTAGAGGTTCTAGCCAGAGCAATCAGACAAGACAAAGAAATAAAAGGCATCCATATCGGAAAAGAAGAAGTAAAGGTATCACTTTTTGCAGATGATATGATCCTATACATCGAAAACCCCAAAGAATCCACAAAAAGACTACTAGAAACAATAAGCCAATACAGTAAGGTCGCAGGATACAAAATTAACATACAGAAGTCAATAGCCTTTCTGTATGCCAACAATGAAACATTTGAGAACAAACTAAAAAAAATAATCCCCTTCACGACTGCAACAAAAAAAGTAAAATACTTAGGAATAAACATAACAAAAAAATGTAAAGGACTTATATAATGAAAACTATAAATCATTGTTAAGGGAAATCCAAAAAGATATAATGAGATGGAAGAATATACCTTGTTCTTGGTTAGGAAGAATAAATATAATCAAGATGGCCCTATTACCCAAAGCAATATACAAATTTAATGCAATTCCCATCAAAATTCCAATGACATTTTTTAAAGAAATGGAGCAAAAAATTATCAGATTTATATGGAACTATAAAAAACCCCGAATAGCCAAAGCAATCCTAAAGAAAAATAATGAAGCTGGGGCCATTAAAATACCTGACTTCAAACTATTAATATATTATATGGCCACGACAATCAAAACAGCATGGTATTGGCAGAAAAATAGACACTCAGACCAATGGAACAGAATAGAAAACCCAGAAATAAAACCACATATATATAGTCAAATAATTTTTGATAAAGGGGCCAACAACACACAATGGAGAAAAGAAAGCCTCTTCAACAAATGGTGTTGGGAAAACTGGAAAGCCACATGCAAAAGAATGAAACTGGACTACAGTCTTTCCCCCTGTACTAAAATTAACTCAAAATGGATCAAAGATCTAAACATAAGACCTGAAACAATTAAGTACATAGAAGAAGACATAGGTACTAAACTCATGGACCTGGGTTTTAAAGAGCATTTTATGAATTTGACTCCAATGGCAAGAGAAGTGAAGGCAAAAATTAATGAATGGGACTACACTAGACTAAGAAGTTTTTGCTCAGCAAGAGAAACTGATAACAAAATAAACAGACAGTCAACTAAATGGGAAATGATATTTTCAAACAACAGCTCAGATAAGGGCTTAATATCCAAAATATACAAAGAAGTTATAAAACTCAACAACAAACAAACAAACAATCCAATAAAAAAATGGGAAGAGGACATCAACAGACACTTCTCCCAGGAAGAGGTACAAATGGCCAACAGATATATGAAAAGATGCTCATCTTTGTTAGTTATTAGAGAAATGCAAATCAAAACTGCAATGAGATACCACCTCACACCTGTTAGATTAGCTATTATTAACAAGACAGGTAATAGCAAATGTTGGAGAGGCTGTGGAGAAAAAGGAACCCTCATCCACTGTTGGTGGGAATGTAAAGTAGTACAACCATTATGGAAGAAAGTATGGTGGTTCCTCAAAAAACTGAAAATAGAATTACCTTATGACCCAGCAGTCCCTCTACTGGGTATATACCCCAAAAACTCAGAAACATTGATATGTAAAGACACATGCAGCCCCATGTTCATTGCAACATTGTTCACAGTGGCCAGGACATGGAAACAACCAAAAAGTCCGTCAATAGATGACTGGATAAAGAAGATGTGGCACATATACACTATGGAATACTACTCAGCCATAAGAAATGATGACATCAGATCATTTACAGCAAAATGGTGGGATCTTGATAACATTATACGAAGTGAAATAAGTAAATCAGAAAAACCCAGGAACTGCATTATTCCATACGTAGGTGGGATATAAAAGTGAAACTAAGAGACATTGATAAGAGTGTGGTGGTTACGGGGGGAGGGGGGAGAGGGAGAGGGAAAAGGGGAGGGGGAGGGGCACAAAGAGAACTAGATAGAAGGTGACAGAGGACAATCTGACTTTGGGTGATGGGTATGCCACATCAGTGAACAACAAGATAACCTGGAGTTGTTATCTTTGAATATATGTATCCTGATTTATTGATGTCTCCCCATTAAAAATAAAATTATTTAAAAAAAAAGAGTTAACTCACGTCCTTTTAAACTAGATACATTTAATTTAATCTTGCTACTTCCAATGGTGACTTAAATTAGATATCTATTACTTCCAACATGTAAATACTATAATTTCAAGTTTCACTCAATTTTGACCATTTGTTTGTTCTATAAACTGTTATATGTGTTTAGGAGATGTGTGGTTATATGATATTACATTCATGGCCTCTGACAAAGCAAGTTTCCAAAAATGAAAGCTCTAAATGTATAACCAGACTTCTCTGTAGCCCACCTTCAAGTCACTAGATCTTTGAGGAAATATTTTCATGATTATGTGAGTTATTAGGACGTGATATAAAATTTCACCTAGAAGCTCCCATGAATTGCTCTATATGTCAAAACCCATCTCGCACAGTATTATCTTGGTACCTCTGGCTGCCATAGTAAATGTACATGATGTACTAGTTTATCATGTGATAGAGATTAATCACTTTTGGGGGACACTATTAATTCTTATTTTTTTACAGGCAGTGTGGGTTTTATTAATACTATTTTTCATAAAATGCAAAAAAAAAAGCAGAAAAAATTTCATAAAATGCAAATCTCTTTTTCTTCTAAAGACACAGGTAAAAATTGAGGGTTATAAAAATACATAACTAATTTAAACTGAAAACAATTTACTACAACTATTATACTAAAAAAATTAAATTACCTGCCCATAACAAAGACAGCAAGTGTAAGTTGTTATAGTTGAGTGTTATTTTAAGTGAGACACTAAGATTTCTGAAAGTTGGTTTTTTCTCTCAATAAATTAAAATGTCATTTATCATTATCATCAAAACCAAATAAATTTTTTCAAGCACCATATATGTCAACTCTCTGCTGGGAATCTTCTAAAGAGAGGTCAAGAAAATGACACCCCTGTCAGCAGTTCAGAATATAAGCTAATGATGAGAAACAATGTTCACAAATGCAATAGCCACTTTGCCTAAAGATAGTGAAGTGAGCCTACACTTTCAGAGATTTGCATCACCACAAGAATATATCAAGAATTAGTGCTAAATTGGTTAGTAAAATAGTTGTTTAGAAACATAAGAAATTTTATATGACATTACATTGCTATAAATTGATATTATTATAGAAAGACATTCGGTACTTTTTATTGCAGTGAAAATATACATTTTTAATTAAATTTATTGGGGAAGCATTGGTTAATAGGATCAAATAGGTTTCTAGTGTACATTTCTATGACACATGATCTATATATTGCAATGCTTGCCTACAGTCAAATTATCTTCTACCACCATATATTTTCTGACTGACTTACTTCACTTAGTATAATGTTGTTAAGGTCTATTCATGTTGTCACAAAGGGCAGTATTTCATCTTATACTGAGTCGTATACCATAGTATATAAGTACCATAACCTTTATTCAGTCCTCTATAAAAGGATACTTTGGTAGTCTCCATGTCTTTGGCACTGTAAATAATGCTACAATAAACATAAGAGTGCATATACCTTTGTGAATAAATGTTTTAGAGGTTTTTTTAGTAGATACCCAGAAGAAGAATTGCTGGGTCATGTGGTAACTCTATTCTTAATTTTTTGAGGAAGCGCCAAACTGTTTTTCATATTGGCTGTCCCAGTTTACATTCCCACTAGCAGTAAGTGAGGATTCCTTTTTTTCTACAACCTCTCCAACACATGTTATTACTTGTCTTGTTGACATCTCATTGTAGTTTTGATTTGCATTTCACTAATAACTAATGAAGTTGAACAGCTTTTCATATATCTGTTGACTGTTTTTATGTCTTCCTGGAAGAGGTATCTGTTCAGGTCTTCTGACCATTTTAATTGGGTTGTTTATTTGTTTGGTGTAGAGTTGTATGAGTTTTTATATATTTTAAATAATAATCTTTTGTCGGAGTGTTTTTTGTAAATATCATATCCCATTTGGTTGGTTGCCTTTTTGTTTTGTTATTTTTTTCCTTCTTTCTTTCTTTTTTTTTTTTGTTTTGTTTTGTTTTGATGTGCAGAAAATTTTTAGTTTGACATAGTCCCATTCATTTATTTTTGCCTTTACTTCCCTTGCTTTTGGGGTCAAATTCATAAAATATTCTCTATAGTCAAGGTCCATAAGTTAGTACCTATATTTTCTTCTATGTAATTTATTGTTTCAGATCTTATATTTAAGTCTTTGATCCATTTTGAATTAATTTTTATACCTGGGGACAAAGTATAATCTGGTATTATTCTTTTGCTTGTGGCTTTCCAGTTTTCCTAAAACCATTTATTAGAAGAGGCATTTTTTCTTCATAGTGTGTCATGGCTTCTTTCTCATAAACTAATTTCCCATATATATGTGGCTTTATTTCTGGGCTCTCAATTTTGTTCCATTGTTCTGTGTTTCTGTTTTTCTGCCACTATCATGCTGTTTTGATTATCATAGTTCTGTGGTATAATTTTAAGTCAGGAAGTGTGGTACCCCCAGGTTTGCTTGTTGTTGTTTTGTTTGTTTTTGTTTGCTTTTATTTCTTCTCAAGATTGCTTTAACTATTTAGGGTCTTTTGTAGTTCCATACAAATCTGATAATATTTTCTTTAAAAAATGACATTTTCTATTTCTTTAAAATATGACATTGGGATTTTGATGGAGATTGTAGTAAGTCTGTTTATTTACTTTGGGTAATATGGCCATGTTAACTATGTTGATTCTTTCAATTCATGAACATGGAATGTATTTCGATTTTGTTGTGTCTTTTTCAATGTCTTTTAATAATGCTTTGTAATTTTCAGTATATATGTTCTTCACATCTTTTGTGAAGAAAAAAATATAGGTCATGGAACCATTCTCAGCACCCAAGGCTAACTTGCATGAACCTTTCAAGCCATAGCTGTGAGAGGGGAAGAGAGAGATAGAGAGAAAGTAGAGGGGTGGAGAAGCAGATGGTCGCTTCATTTGTGTGCTCTGGATGGGAATTGAATGCCAGGCTGATGCTCTACCACTGAGCCAACTGGCCAGGGCTTCTGAATATTTTTAAAAATGGATTTTTTGTTACAGAACTTATCTTTCAAAAATTTTTATTTTACAATTTCTCATACTGAAAGTACCTAATTATTTCTTTCTCTTAAAAAATTTAAGCATCTTTTTTTTTTTTTTTGGATTTTTCTGAAGTTGGAAACAGGGAAGCAGTCAGACTCCTGCATGCACCCAACCAGGATCTACCCGGCATGCCCACCAGAGGGCGATGCTCTACTCATCTGGGGTGTTGCTCTGTTGCAACCAGAGCCATTCTAGTGACTGAGGCAGAGGCTATAGAGCCATCCCCAGCGCCTTGGCCAACTTTGCTCCAATGGAGCCTTGGCTGCGGGAGGGGAAGAGAGAGACAGAGAGGAAGGGGAGGGGGAGGGGTGGAGAAGCAGATGGGCGCTTCTGCTGTGTGCCCTGGCCGGGAATTGAACCCAGGACCCCTGCACGCCAGGCCAACGCTCTACCACTGAGCTAACTGGCCAGGGTCAAGCATCATTTTTATTATTTGATTTCTCCTTCTTAGCTGGTTACTTATCCATAACCAAGCATTACTTTGACACAAAACTACCTTCATTTGGAATATTTATTTTGCACAGGAACTTTTCAGGACTTCTTTAAAAAGCTAACATCATTAAGGCCACCAGCTGTCCTTTTTTATTGCTTATTTAGAAACACTTCCTGCTCTCATCAAAAAGCTCTAGTAACCTTTTGCAATGACATGGATGGACCTGGAGATTATTATGCTAAGTGAAATAAGTCAGTCAGAGAAAGACAAATATTGTATGATCTCATTTATATGTGGAATCTAATGAACACAGTGAACTAAGTAACAGAAAAGAGGTAGAGGTGGGGTCACAGGGAGCAGAGGGACATCTGTCAGAGGGAAGGGAGATGAGAGGATGGGATCAAAGAAGATGAAAGGATAGTGAATTTATATATACATATCACATAGCTATAGTTAACAGGACAGCAAAACTCAGAGGGAAGGGAGGAGGGAGGTAGAGGGAAGAGGGAAGAGGGAGTGTAATAGAGGACATGTAGGTGGGGGGTGAGGGTTTATATTGAGTGGAACACTTTAATCCATGTTAACACAATAAACTAAAATTAATAAAAATTAAAATTAAAAAAGTTTTAATAAGATTAAAATATAAGGTCTCCAAGGCAAAAGCTCCATCTCAAGAACTTATGACAGGATCTGCCACAGAGCATACACTCAAATATTTATTGAGCCTGATAAGGCAGTGGCACAGTGAATAGAGCATCAGACTGGGACACAGAAGACACAGGTTTGAAACTCCGAGGTTGTTGGCTTGAGCACAGACTCATCTGGCTTGAGCGTGGGCTCACCAGCTTGAGTACAGGGTCACTGGATTGAACATAGGGTCATAAATATGACCTTATGGTCGCTGGCTTGGAACCAAGATCACTACGTTAAGCAAGGGATCATTGGCCCAGCTGGAACTCCCCAGTCAAGGCACATATAAGAAAACAATCAATGAACAACGAAGGTGCTGCAACAAAGAATTGATGCTTTCCATCTCTTTTCCTTCCTGTCTGTCTGTCCCTGTTTCTCTCTGTCTCTCTCACTAAAAATAAATAAATAAATAAATAAATAAATAAATAAATAAATAAATAAATAAATATTTGTGGAATAGCTATATATTTATTCAACAAATTATTTAGACATGTTTCTTCTCTATTGAAAACATGTTTCACATCATAGTGTAAATCACACTAGATTTTCTCTTATTTGGGATGAAACTATTGAGGAAGTTTGTCTCTGAAAAATATTTGAATGGGTCTTTGTAGGCTATATTAGTTTCCTAAGGTTGCTATTACAAATTTCCACAAACTGGGTGGCTTACAATAACAGATACTTATTTTGTCATAATTCTGATGGCTAGAAATCTGAAATTACGGTGTCAGCAGAATTGTACTTCCTCTGGAGGGTCTAAGGGAGAAACCTTCCTTGTCTGTTCCACCTCAACAATGCTTGGCTTTCTTTTCTTGTGGTCACATCACTTCAATATTTCTTCATATCACTTTCTCCTGTGTGTTTATCTTTTCTTTGTCTTATAAGGACATATCATTGGATTTAATGGCTACTTGGGTAATTGATGATAATCTAATCTCATCTATAATTTAATTATATCTGCAAAACCTCTTTTCTAAAGAAGGTAACATAAATTCCACAGATCTGGAGATGTACACATTCTACTATGTAAGTATTAATTGGAAGCAGCATTGGTGCTCAAATAAGTTACAATGAGAAATTATCTATGGACCAGTGAGTTAGTTTTCTGATAAAGCTATAGGGTCCTCAGTGAGAAAACTACTTCACAAATAGCAGAGGCATAGGGATTCCCCCACCTCAAAGAGCTGATATACAAGGTGAACAAGAGTATTGCCTCTAGTAGTTTTGATTCAGAAAAAAATAACTGAATCATGCAGTTTGCCTTACATTTTCCCCCACATGATCCTCTTCAATTTTTTTAAATTAGTTTTTTTAATTTATTGATTTTAGAGAGAGAAAGAGAAATATAGATTTGTTGTTCCACCTATTTAGGCATTCATTGTTGATTCTTGTATGTGTTCTGATGGGAATGGAACCCCCAACCTTGGTGTGTTGGGATGACGCTCCTACAAATTGAGCTAATTAGTGTGAAGATGGATGGAACTGCAATTTTTAAAGGATGCGGTCTGCACATGGAGATACTGAATGCTGAGTAGTTTTATTCATTGGAGCAGGAAGAAAAGACAAGTAGCTTCAGTCTCAGGGAAAGCGAAGTGACTTTATATTAGGGGCCAAAAGGCTTTGGATTAGGTAAGTCAAGTAACTTTTAGCTATGTGTCAATTATATTATAGGGAAGGCAGATTCAAATGGGATTCCTCTAAGTTTTCACATTTCCACCTGAAGTACATTGAAGTGGTATCTTTAGGATCTAATGAACATAAAAGGTACATGTAATAAGAAAAATTTATTGTAAAAGATTAAGAAGTGAACTAGGTCAGAAAGAGGTACCATCTTTGCCTGGGTGACAATGGAAAGTGACTTGGCCTAATTTTACATGGATGGGACCAGTATTTTCTAATACATTAATTAAAAAAATAAATCTAAACACCACATGGATGCTGAATCCCTGATGGGCTTGGACCACACTAACTGTCTAGTTTCTGCACAGAAATTGGTCTGGGGCATCTGGTGTTACCATATTTGAATCATGGGCCTTGCTATTTAACTTCTGACTTCAAGGAGACCAAATGGAGGGAAGAATATAATGGAGGACAGGCTTCTTAATCATATGCAATATGTCTTGCAATGATATCACATGTTGTGTCTTCTCACTAGGGAGCAGGAAGAACAGCTTGCTATGAAGAAGTTTCTTGGAAGGCCTATTGTTTCTGACACAAGAGCACAGACAGAGCGACAGTGTCTCTGAGAATTGCCTGAAATGTTAAACTTTCTCCTGCTCTAGTTCAGTTAGCAGGTGCTTCTCATTTCCCCTGAGGTTTTATACATTAGGAGAATACAGTAATCTTTGTCTATTTCTGACTCCCCACAGTCAGCATAAGACACTCACATCTGCCAGAAGGTTCATGTAAGGATAATGGGCTCTAAAGCATCTGAGTGGACAACACCCACTAGTTAGCCCTGGTTTCTTACCTTTCAGACAGACTTTTTTTTCTGTCAGTTCCCACTGTGGATCATTTATTACTTGGAAAATACACAGGATACCCAGTGATTTACATGTGGTAACTTCAAGTGACCATTAGACTGACACTAATTCTTACCTCTTGGCCCAGAAATCAAAAACCAAACATCTTCTGCATTTATAGGTGAGCCCTCACATGTTTGTAAATTGTTTTATTAATTTGATATAATTGTTGACTTGGGGAATCACTTTTTAATTTACATTTTGTTCCCTTTGTTGATACTCTCTTTTGATACCTCAAAACTTGGATTTTAGTCTTTTTTCCCTGTACTTAAAATTTTGTTTTTTGTCCAAAGGGCAAGATGGTAATGGAGTAGGGGGATGGAGTAGGCAGATGTACCAACTTCCACCTCCCAGAACCAAAGTGAATTACAAGTTGATTTTAAAAACCATCATCTGAAAAAAACAACTTTGGACTAAACTAAGAGGACTCTTCAGCCAAGGAATACTGAAGAAGCCACACTGAGACTGGTAGGAAAAGCAGAAACATGGAGAGGGCTGCCCAGCTCCCAGGAGAGAACAGGCACCCCGGAAAGACTCGTGTGGCGGGAAGTGAGTTTAGCGGAGAAGGGAGGGTCCTGGGCCCAGGGAACAAAGCCCCAGCCTGTAGCCCCTGAGCCTAGAAGAGGTGTACGGACAGTATTTAGATGCAAAACAAGTCAGGATACTATTTGTGAGAAAGAAACAGATTTTTCAGATGCAGGATTCTTCTTAAAGGGATCGCACAGAAAACCTCTCTCTCACAACCACCCACCCAGGGCTCCAGGGGACAGGAGAGAGGTGAGGACCAGAGCAGCAGGAAGAGAGTGTAATCTAGGAGGCATAGGGAGAAACACTTTGAGGGACAGCCACTCTAACCCCTGGGCTGAGTCATTCCCCAAATCTGAAGTGAATATTTCCTCTGGAACCAGCAATACCAGCAAAGGGAAGCAGGACAGCAGCCAAACATGCTCTTCTGCAGCACTCAGAGCAGACTCACTTAGGTGGAGGGAGCTTTTGGACTATAGTATTGAGTGTTAGGATCTGAGCTGCAGCACTGCCACCCACACACTGAGGGCTTGCCCAAGGGCAGGCGGCAGGGGGACACGGAAGTGTGGTTCCATCAGCAAGACAGAGGCTGGCCGGCTCTGACTGAGGCCTGGGTGTGAGCTCAGTCTAGCCCGGTGGGGGCTGAGGGAATGCAGGAAAGTGGTCTGGTCCAGCTGTGGCCCACCTGCAACCCTGCCTGTGGGGGAAGGATGGGAGCCCTGAAGCAAGGGCATGCAGGCATGCAGCCTTGCCCAGATGCAGAACCAACCAAGGCTTGTGCCGGACGCATGAGCTGGCTCCTCCCGCGGGGTTGGAGTGAAAGCTCAGAACAGGCAGAGACCTGCGACTGAGCATGGGTGCACAGACCCACTCAGCCCATGAAGCCGAGGCTTGTAGCAGACCTTCTAAGGGGCTCCTCCTGCAGGGGCAGGGTGAAAACCTGGAAACAGGAGGAGACCTGGAGCTGAGATACGGTGCTCACCCTTGCCTGCGGTGCCGAGGCTTGTGGCCGGGTATATTGCATAACCCCACCCACAAGGGTGAGGCAAAGGCCAAGGCCACAGAGGCTTGTACCCCTGGGCACGTGATTACAGTTTCTCCCGTAGAGGAAAGGTGGAAACCACAGTGATAGCCCCAGTGGGCTGGCAAGGGCAATGACAATACCTGAATGCCCTAGGCAGGGGGTGGCAGACCTTCAGACAGATCACACCTAGGGATCACAGAGGCCACACCCATTGGACTCCAGTGGCCACACCCTTCTTATACACAGACAAAATGGGAAGGCAAAGAAATGCAACACAAATGAATCAAGTGAAATACCCAGAAAAGTACTTGAATGAGCTAGATATAACCAAATTACCGGATACAGAGTTTAAAATAATGATTGTTAGGATGCCAAAGATCTTAGAACAACAATAGATAGTCATTACAAACACCTAAATAAAGACAAAAAATATAAAAAAGAACATTGAAATAATAAAAAAGAATTAGTCAGAAATGACAAATACAATATCAGAAATGAATACCACAATGGAAGGAATTAAAAGCAGGATAGGTGAAGCTGAGGATCGAATCAGTGAGTTAGAAGACAAGGTAAATGAAGGCATGGAAGCAGAGCAGGAAAAAAAAAAGAGACTAAAAATGTCTGAGGAAACTCTAAGAGAGCTCTGTGACAATATGAAGAGAAATAACATCTGCATTATAGGGGTTCCTGAAGAAGAAGAGAAAGAACAAGGGATAGAGACTTTGTTCAACCATATCATAGCTGAAAACATCCCTAAATTAATGCAGGGAAATGTCTCACAAGTTCAAGAAGCACAGAGAACTCCATTTAAGAGAAACTCAAATAAATCTACACCAAGACACATCATAATTAAAATACAAAAGCTAAGTGATAAAGAGAAAATATTAAAAGCTGCTAGAGAAAAAAAGACTATCACCTACAAGGAGCCCCCATAAGGATGACATCTGACTTCTCAACAAAAACACTTGAGGCCAGAAGAGAATGGCAAGAAATATTCAAATAATGCAGAACAAGAGCCTAAAACCGAGACTACTTTATCCAGCAAGGCTATCATTTAAAATTGAAGGAAAAATAAAAAGCTTCCCAGACAAAAAAAATTCAAGGAATTTACTACAACTAAACCAATGCTGCAAGAAATGCTAAGGGGCCTGCTGTAAACAGATCAAAGGGGAAAAAGAATATAGCAAAAGAAGAATACAGCTTTAAAGAATAAAATGGCAATAAACAACTACATATCAATAACAACCTTAAATATAAATGGATTAAATGATCCAATCAAAAGACCTAGGGTAGCTGTGTGAATAAGAAAACAGGACCCATACATATGCTGTTTACAAGAGACTCACCTTAAAACAAAAGATGCACGTAAACTAAAGATAAAAGGATGGAAAAAATATTTCACGCAAATGAAAATGAAAAATAAGCTGGGATAGCAATACTTATATCAAACAAAATGGACTTTAAAACAAAGACTATAGTAAGAGATAAAAAGGGTCACTACATAATGATAAAGGGAGCAATCCAACAGGAAGATATAACCATTATAAATATCTACGCACCTAATATAGGAGCACCTAAATATATAAAGCAGACTTTGATGGATATAAAGGACAAGATCAACAACAATACTATAATAGTAGGGGATTTCAATACCCCACTAACATCACTAGATAGATCCTCAAGAAAGAAAATTACCAAGAAACAGCAGACTTAAAGGACACTCTAGATCAACTGGATTTAATAAATATCTTCAGAAGTTTTCACCCTAAAGCAACAGAATATACATTCTTTTCAAGTGCTCACAGTACATTCTCTAGGATAGACCACATATTAGGGTACAAAAGCGGTCTCAACAAATTTATAAGATTGAAATCATATCAAGCATTTTCTCTGATCAGAATGGCATGAGACTAGAAATCAACCATAACAGAAAAACTGAAAAATACTCAAACATTTGGAAACTAAATAGCATGTTACTAAATAACAAATGGATTAACAACAAGGTCAAAGAAGATATAAAAAAATTCCTAGAAACGAATGATAATGAGCATACTTCAACTCAAAATTTATGGGACACAGCAATAGCTGTCCTGAGAGGGAAGTTCATAGCATTACAGGCATACCTTAAGAAGCCAGAAAAAGCTCAAATAAACAACTTGACTCTGCATCTAAAAGAACTAAAAAAAAGAACAGCAAGTAAAGCCCAGAGGTAGTAGAAGGAAGGGAATAATAAAGATCAGAGCAGAAATAAATGACATAGAGGCTAAAAAAAAATACAGAGAATCAGTGAAACCAGGAGTTGGTTCTTTGAAAAGGTAAACAAGATCAATAAACCTTTAACTAGACTCACCAAGAAAAAAAGAGAGAAGACTCAAATATATAAAATTAGAAATGAGAGTGGATAAATAACTGACATAACAGAAATACAAAATATTGTAAGAAAATACTGTGAAGAACTGTATGCCAAAAAATTAGACAACCTAGATGAAAGGGACAAATTCCTTGAAACATATAATCTTCCAAAAATTAATCTGAAAGAATCAGAAAACCTAAACAGACTGATTACAACAAATGAGATTGAAACAGTTATCAAAAAACTCCCAACAAAGAAAAGTCCTGGACCTGATGGTTTCACAAGTGAATTCTACCAAGTATTTATAGAAGAACTAACTCTTATCCTTCTCAAGCTATTTCAAAATATTCAAGAGGAAGGAAGACTTCCAGGCTCCTTTTATGAGGCGAGCATAATTCTGATTCCAAAACTAGGCAAAGACAACACAAAGAAAGAAAATTTTAGGCCAATATTCTTGATGAATTTAGATGCTAAAATCCTCAACATAATAGTAGCCTACCGGATCCAGCAATATATGAAAAAAAATCATACATCATGGTCAAGTGGGATTTATTCTGGGGAGGCAAGGATAGTACGATATTTGTAAATCAATCAATGTAATTAATCGCATAAACAAAAGAAAGGAGAAAAACCACATGATAATTTCAATAGATACAAAAAAAGCATTTGATAAAATCCAGCACCTATTCATGATCAAAACTCTCAGCAAAGTGGGAATACAGAGAACATAGCTCAATATGATGAAGGCCATCTATGACAAACCCACAGCCAACATCATACTCAATGGGCAAAAATTAAAAGCAATCCCCTTAAGATCAGGAACAAGGCAGGGGTGCCCTCTTTCACCACTCTTATTCAAAATAGTTCTGGAAGTCCTAGCCACAGCAATCAGACAGGAAGAAGAAATAAAAGGTATCCAAATTGGAAAAGAAGATCTGGAAACAGCCCAAGTGTTGGTCAGTGGACAAGTGGATTAAAAAACTTTGGTACAGGCCCTGGCCGGTTGGCTCAGCGGTAGAGCGTCGGCCTAGCGTGCGGAGGACCCGGGTTCGATTCCCGGCCAGGGCACACAGGAGAAGCGCCCATTTGCTTCTCCACCCCTCCGCCGCGCTTTCCTCTCTGTCTCTCTCTTCCCCTCCCGCAGCCAAGGCTCCATTGGAGCAAAGATGGCCCGGGCGCTGGGGATGGCTCTGTGGCCTCTGCCCCAGGCGCTGAGTGGCTCTGGTCGCAACATGGCGACGCCCAGGATGGGCAGAGCATCGCCCCCTGGTGGGCAGAGCGTCGCCCCTGGTGGGCGTGCCGGGTGGATCCCGGTCGGGCGCATGCGGGAGTCTGTCTGACTGTCTCTCCCCGTTTCCAGCTTCAGAAAAATGAAAAAAAAAAAAAAAAAGTAAAAAAAACCAAAAAAAAAACAAAACAAAACTTTGGTACATATATACTATGGAATACTACTCAGCCATAAGAAATGATGACATCGGATCATTTACAACTACATGCATGGACCTTGATAACATTATACTGAGTGAAATAAATAAATCAGAAAAAACTAAGAACTATATTATTACATACATAGGTGGGACATAGAAATGAGACTTAGAGACATGGACAAGAGGGTGGTGGTTATGGGAGGGGGAGGTGGGGAGGGGAAGGGCACAAAGAAAACCAGATAGAAGATGACAGATGACAATTTGACTTTGGGTGATGGGAATACAATATAATCAAATGTCAAAATAACCTGAAGATGTTTTCTCTGAACATACATACCTTGATTTATCATTATCACCTGTTAAAATTAATAATAAACTTACTTTTATTGAATTAAAAAAAAAGGAGTAAGAAAAATAGTAATTAAGATTTTTTAACATGTACCCATAACCTTAGTCATATACATTTCTATTATGTTTTGGCTCATATTAAAAGAAAAATTCTGTTAGTCAACTTTAATATTCTATAATGATAATAAATTAAGTCAAATGAATAAAAATATATAAAAAATTTGTTTTTACATGCTCTGTTTTCCATGCCTCAATGTCACAGTCAAGCTCCATACTATTACACTAAGTCCATGCTCTGAAATTCCACAAAGGACTTTGCCCTGTTGCTCTGGTGAAAAATTTTCATTGGTCCTTGAATTGTACACCAGTATTCACTATGACATTTTCATTGCTGAAAAGCTCTACTTATTTTTTCAGTGCCTTTATACTGTTCTTTTTCTCTATAAATGTATTAATTTAGAAATAGGTTTTTTGTTCTATTTTTTTCAATTTTGTCTTAAAATCAGATGGCAAAATTTATTAATTTATTCACTCAAAATATATTTATTGAGTGTCAGTTGTATGCCAGGCATTCTTTTTTTCTTTCTTTCTTTCTTTCTTTCTTTCTTTCTTTCTTTCTTTCTTTCTTTCTTTCTTTCTTTCTTTCTTTCTTTCTTTCTTTATTTCTTTCTTTCTTTCATTTTTTCTGAAGCTGAAAATGGGGAGGCAGTCAGACAGACTCCCGCATGCGCCCGACCAGGATCCACCTGGCACGCCCACCAAGGAGTGATGCTCTGCCCATCCAGGGCATCGCTCTGTTGCAACCAGAGCCACTCTAGCACCTGGGGCAGAGGCCATGGAGCCATCCCCAGTGCCCGGGCCATCTTTTTGCTCCAATGGATCCTCGGCTGCGGGAGGGGAAGAGAGAGATAGAGAGGAAGGAGAGGGGGAGGGGTGGAGAAGCAGATGAGCATCTCTCCTGTGTGCCCTGGCCGGGAATCGAACCCGGGACTTCCTCACTCCAGGCCGATGCTCTACCACTGAGCCAACCGGCCAGGGCCCAGGCATTCTTATTGGACCTGGGGTTCACAATGATCAAACATTTGAAGAAAACAGACAATAATAAGGTTACACAGTAAAGTATATGAAATATTTGATTGTGCCAGGAAAGGAAAAGGTAGGAGAGGAAAATCAAGAGTGTTGAGGTGGAGGGTAGTGGCATTTTGCAATGTAATATAGAGTTGCTAAGGAAACTTTCACTGAGTAGATATAAGGAAGTGACAGAATGAACCATAAAGATACCTTAGGGAAGCTGATTCTAGGCAGAGGAAATAAAAAGTGACAAATATCAAAGAGAAGTAGGGGTCTTCCTGGAATGTTTGATAAAATATTTGGGACTAGTGAGGCTAAAGTAGAAGGATTGTGTAGAAAGAGTAAGAAAGTGTGGTCAGACAGGTAATAGGGGCCAGACTTTGGTTATGATGAGGACTTTGCCTTTGAATGAAAGAATATTAAAAAAATTGGTGGTGGTAGTAAATTACAAGTTTTTACACAATTATTTGAATCACCATGAGGAAGTATAGGAACTGAACAAAAAGTTGGAAGGCAACTAAAGTAGTAAGAAGCAGTCGGATTCTGAATATATTCTAAAAGCAGAGCCTAAAGAATTAAATGACAAATTAGTTGTGGAATTAAAAAAAAAGTGAAGTTTTTGAAATGTACAGAGAGAAAGATGGTCTTGCCAGTGATGGAAGACAAGGAAGTTGATGGAGGTAAAATGGGGACAGTTTGAAACATGTCAAGATTGATCGGCCAATAGAAGTGCAAGTGAGAAAGGCTGGTAGACAATTGACTGTATTCATCTGGAGTTTATAGGCAAGGCCTTGAACTAGATATATAATGTGGGAGTAAAGGCACATTAAAAAACAAAAGAAAGAAAGTTAATTCAATTTTAAAGGAGGTTAGAGATACAATAGAAAACCAGAAAAGAAAATTCAGGAAAAAAGCAGCAATGAGATGGAGTTAAACAAGGAGAGAGTCATGTTCTGAAAACTAAGTGAACATAGCATTTTTTAAGCAGAATGATTTACTGCATCAGATCTTGTTAGCTAAGTCAAGTTCATTGAGGACTGAGGAATAAGGTTGAATTTTTTAACACACAGGTCACTAATGACCTGGATAAAAATAGTTTTGTTGCTACTTGGGCAAACATCTAATTGGAGCAAATTAAAGAGAAAATACAGAGAAAGAAGCTAGTGACATCAATATAGACAAGGCTTTTCAGAAACTTTGCTTCAAAGAGATAACAGTTAATTTACATATTAATTAAACCACTGTAATCTATTAGCAATATGCAGACATAATTGTGGCAGAAGTAAAACTACATATTCGCCAAACTCCACCAAAACTCGTCCTTTTACCATTAAACATGCATCTAGAGAGAGATTAACTTCTCATGCTCACTAGGAGTGACTGGATTCCGGTCCACGGTATGTGGATGGAAATGCTGTATTCCTTACTGGGCCTCAACTTTAAAAAATGCTTCCTACCCAACCCTCCAGCTTTTTTTCCTTTCAGTTGTGACTGGTTGCATTGGATCAGGAAGGGACTCAGAAACCCTAGAGATGGTGTACTCATGAGTAGCTGCATGAAGCACAGCCCAGTTATGAATCCATTTCAGATTGTATAATATTAAGCATATGATATTAAAGAATGGGACTGTCTTTTATAGCTATTGGTTTACCATAACTAACCAATCTTGAACTCAACCATCTCAGTGAAAGAATTCCTCAAGTTTCTACTTAAAATTTATATTTCCCCCTGGCCGGTTGGCTCAGCGGTAGAGCGTTGGCCTGGCGTGCGGGGGACCTGGGTTCGATTTCCGGCGAGGGCACATAGGAGAAGCGCCCATTTGCTTCTCCACCCCCCCCCTTCCTCTCTGTCTCTCTCTTCCCCTCCCACAGCCAAGGCTCCATTGGAGCAAAGATGGCCCGGGCGCTGGGGATGGCTCCTTGGCCTCTTCCTCAGGCGCTAGAGTGGCTCTGGTCGCAGCAGAGCATCGCCCCTGGTGGGCGTGCCGGGTGGATCCTGGTCGGGCGCATGCGGGAGTCTGTCTGACTGTCTCTCCCCGTTTCCAGCTTCTGAAAAATACAAAAAAAAAATTTATATTTCCTAAACTGATTAGTATTTTTGAGAGATTTTAATATTGTGGTACAATACTTAAATTTACTTACATTGACTAATGAGTCACAGCAAGCAATGTAAAGATTTATAAGATGATAGTTTTTGAGATGTTCTTAAATTTTGAATTTCTTGTCCTATGTGGTTGATTGATGAATTTCTTGATAAAAACATTCATTATCCACTAACTGAGATATATACTTTTAGAACGGTACTCAAAGTCTTCTATAATCTGTGCATAGAGAATTGGTTGATTATTTTGAGTTTCAAAATGTGGTGGCCTTCTGCCTATCCGACTATCTAACTAAAACTGTTAAAATTCTCAAGAATCACTGTTAAGTAATGAGCACATATCATCTTCGATCAAGTTATAAACTTTGAATCTAGCAGTCAAAAGAAATTATTTTTCTTACAATTGCCCATAAATCATTGTTAAGATTTTCATTGATTTAAATTACTATAATAACCTAATACTTGAAGTAGCCTGGTTTAGAAAGAAAGCATTTTACATAAATCACATCAATTACTTGAAAAGACATTTCTCTATAAAGATCAGAGACAATCTGTAACTTTCAAATGTAGATTTTATAATGTCCATCTAAACTCTGGAGGAGCAATGGTATAAGATTTTCATAGAAAGAAGTCCTCAGAATAATAGGTATCATTTTTAAGGATAAAGTTAATATGCTTTGTGCTTTTCACTTTATAAGTATAATATTTCTTTAATTCAAATATACTGTGAATTAAAATATGCAACTATTTTTTTTTCTGGGGGACAAAAGAAACATTATCATTATTTTAAATGAAAACCTCAATGGCAAAAAGCATCCAGATTTAAACATCATTATAACTATGAGGGAAAAAAAGTATTTTTAAGACTTAAGTGAATAGAATGTCATCTCAAGTCTACACAATATAGTTGGTACAGATAATGAGGTTCAGAAGTAACATGTCCATGGTCACACATCATGAGGTTCATAAGCAGGACGGGGAGACACTCCAGACTGTGGTCTTTTTACCTTGGCATGTTGTCTCTCTCCCTGCCTTCACATTTCAAATCCTAGACCATGACGGTCTAATTTGAATTCGACAATACCCCCACATAGAAACAGGTCTAGTGAGTTAAATATGTTTTAAATAGGGGAAAAATACATTTTACTCCATTGATAATTTTCTAAATCTTCTTTATCCAATTCATTCATTTAGTGATTTCAAGCCAAGCATTTAAGGCTTGGTTGAATCTGAAGATAATGTTAACACTTTGTCAAGCATTTGAATTGCTTCCAGCATATTGTAGTATAATCCTCTGTCCACAAACATCTCTTTATTATTGCCTAATTACATGCAAATTTCATAAAATGAATGAGTTTTAAGGACTTGTCAATCTGTCATCCTAGGGACCACTGAAACATTTTGACTGCTAGACAAATAATCAGCAATAATCACGCTATGCAAATTTGATATTTTCTGTACAATTATCTGAAACCATAAATAACTGGACACAAAGACATTTGGCATTCTCGCCATGAGACTTGACCTATGGGGCTTTTCCCCCTTTAAAAAATGTGTAAGTGGGAAAATTGCCTTTTTCTTTCTTTTCTTTTTTTCCTATTTCCAACTGTGCAAATGTACCCAGTGGAAAAATTATGAGTACATAAATGCAAAGATAATTTTGTTTATTTTTATTTGGATTGTGTTTCCCCTTGGAAAACATTTTTTTGTTTTGTTTTCATTTAAGTTTTTGCCTTTGGTAATTTTAACCTCTTTTTCTTGGATTTATTTATTTCTTTTTTTTTTTTCCTCACTAGTCAAGAGAATATAGGTAGAGAGCATACAGTGTAAGTTTATTTTTTTTCTTTAAAAGTAGTTTCTCCATACAGGGGGTCCTCAGGTTACAACAGTCTCAACATACCATGTTTCAAGTTTATGACACTCCCATAAAAACTAAAAATAATTGAGATGAGAGTGTTTCAGCTTATGTTGTTAGCGTCATACCTACAGACTATGTGGGCAAACTAGTTCCAGACTAGCCTGGAACAATTCTTTAAGAAGGTAGAGAGGCCTGTAACAGATCCTGTACCCTCTACATCAGCTGCTTCTCCAGATGAAACATCTGTAGTAGAGGGAGAATCATCTACAGCATCTTCTGCTTGTTCCTTAGACAATCCTGATTCATCTGACCCAGTATCTCCAGCACCTTCTGCGGGTTCTCCTGCCTTTCCAGCTTCCTCCTCTCAAGAGGTCACTCTCTCCCACCTTGCAATGCCCCTTCCAGTATGCAAGCCAACCACAGGAATAAAGATAAGAAATTTTTTTACACTAGTTTTTTTGTCATTTTTTTCTGTTACTACATACAGAACAGTGTACAATCCAGTATCTTTAAGTTCTTTTCCTTTTTTTGTGGCTTAGTTCTGTTTTTATGTTCTAGATTATGATATTACAACTATGTTAGGATAGGTAAATGACTTAGGCTAGGATGTGTTTCAACTTACACCAAAATTAGGGTTACATCACTGACGTAGGAACAGAACTATGTTGTAACTTGAGGACACCCAGTATTCCTTATTTTATTTTGTTTTTTCCTCTATAATTAATTTCTGGACTGTTTAATGTAAATCAGTCACTTGGGAGCATTCAATAACAAAAGGTTAATTACTATTCGACAAACAAGCTCAAAATATAAAATGTCTATTCCAGTGAATTCACCAAATCAGCAACTAAAATTTTTACTCCTCTCTGTAACTGGTGCCCATGTCACTGTAAGAATTTTAGGACTAACTAGTCAGTCCTCTTTACTTTCATAAAAACAAGCTAATGTGTTCTAATTATTAACAATATGCTCTTTAATGCTGTATTTATTATAAAGACCCCCAAATTGAAGTGTTGCTGATACCTTCAGGGACCATATTTACTGTTGCTTTATAATATTTTTCTTTTTAAAAAAAATTTTATTTAGACAATTAACTTTAACAGGTGACATTGATCAATAAGAGTACATAGGTTTCAAGTGAACATCTCCATAGCATTTGAACTGTTGATTATGTTGTATACCCATTACCTAAAGTCAAATTATTTTTTGTCCCTTTATGCTTTATAATATCTTTCAATCAATACAGTTCAAACAATCCACAAGTTTTTCAAAAATTTTTTTAATAACTTTTTTTTTAATTTAATTTTATTTTATTTTATTTTTAGAGAGGAGAGAGACAGAGGAGAGAGAGACAGAGAGAGAGAAGGGGGGAGGAGCTGGAAGCACCAACTCCCATATGTGCCTTGACCAGGCAGGCCCAGGGTTTCGAACCGGTGACCTCAGCATTTCCAGGTCAACGCTTTATCCACTGCACCACCAGAGGTCAGGCCTAGTTTTTCAAATTTTAAAGCCCAATTAAAGCCATTACAGTTATTTACTAAACACTTTGATTGGCTCATTGACTGATTTGTTGGTTGTAGAAAGAAAGACTTGTTAGTTATCACCTGACAATAAATCATCAGCTATGAATAAAAAGGAGAGGAGACCTTGATTCTATGTTTTGTTAATGGCTGAGATCATTATTGAAAATAAATCCCCCACACCACCAAAAACAAATACACTAAACAATCATTTGATATGACTATAGGATAGTAATTTAAAAAAATTATATGGACCAGTAAAGTGCTTTGGTTAACTACATTTAGAACAGGGGTCTCAAACTCGTGGCCCGCAGGCCGCATGCGGCCCGCCGAACAATTTTGTGCGGCCCGCAGACTAATCCACGAAGTTCAAAATATTTTGGATAAAATTAAGTAAGCCTAGGGGCCTACTTGTATTTTTCATTTCTCTAGCATCCTAGCTAGATATTAGCTTAGTTAACAGCAGTTGTGATGCGAACTACAGTTTCTGGTCGTTTTGTGACACTGAGTAAACTGCATATACGATTGTGCTTGTTGTACTGATTTTTTTTTGTTTTCAACTGCAGTGAGAAAAGTGTTGCGTAACAGTTGCCTTTTGTAGACCTAGTGCGGCCCGCGGAATGGCTGTGATCTTGCTCTGCGGCCCACATGCTGAGTTGAGTTTGAGACCCCTGATTTAGAAGAATAATAAAAAAGCACCATTCAGAAACCTGGAATTTAAAAATTATTAATAAAGTTCTTTATACCTCATCCATGCATTTTTTGCCATAAGGGAGGCTATCAATCAATATAAAGCCATCCTGACTCATTGATACTATTTACATTGTGCTTAAATCAAACACATGTGGGCAACTTGGGCAGAAAACAAAAGTTCTCTTGCATTTTTTTTCTTTTTTTTTCTCTTGCATTTTGACAAGTTCAAAAGAAGCTCATCAAAGCCCTCTTCTTATTGTTTTGTAATCCAGTTTTCTTTATTCCCAAAGCAGCACCCAGAGCAAGTATATTGCAATGTTGCTTCAAGACCTGAAGTGGCAACATTCTCAACTGATAAAGAAAGATAAAGTATATTTCATCAAATCCATCTTTACAAAATTTATAAAACTCTCCATTTGAGTGAGGTAGAGACATGAATGCTCTGAGGTCACAGCCCACTGATGATATTTAACCTAGAAGAATGGCTTTCAGATCACCTACCAAACCATCATTACTACAGTACATGTTCTGAGTAAAGAATTGTGATTTGCACTTTGTCATATTTACCATATAGTAATATATTTAAAAAGATTAAAAGGTAAGTACAATAGTTTCATGTACACAACACATATTCCATTCCCGCATACAACATTAAGTAATAATGTTACATAGCATTAAAATATTATGCTTTGAAAGTAACATTGGAATTTAGAATATGTAGTTTAGATTTCTTGTCATACAGAACCCTTCCTATAGTTTTGCTATCATTTGGTATTGATTCTCTACAACTTTAATGTGTAGATATCTACCTGAAGCTTCAGTTATAAACAGGTGTGTTGCATGTGTATGTATGTACATGTATGTGTGTGTACTTCCTTGGATTCTATGTGTGAATAAAATCTTGAATAATTTAGAACCAGACATTTTCAACTAGCCAATCATCTATGCACATTAGCACACACATAGATAATATTTGTATAAAAAGTTTAGATCCCACTTTGTTTCGTTTTGATGTGCATGGCTATAATTGTAAGCATTGTTCTAAGAAGTGTTGAAACGTTTTTGAGATAATATAGACATGCAGATAGGCTATATTTAAGAAAAATGGTTTTCAATTGACATGGAAAAGTAACAGTTATTTTTTTATAGGCTTATACTATTTAAATAACATTCTTATTCCTTGAGAGATATTAACATAATATTAATCATATTTTTAAAATAAGGATCATCTACTTTATATTTTCTGGTCCTATTCTTGAGGATGTCAGTACAGTGAATTTTCAAAGTGACTACTGCCATTTAGTTATTGCAAAAAATCCCCACAAAACATTCTTTCTGAATTTCTGAATCTGGAGCTCAATAAACAAATGAAAACATCAGGTTTCATTAATGGACTGAGCTTTCTGAGTGTGCAGTGGAGGGACTCTGTTAAGCTGCTCAGTGAAATTATTCTTTTGAGTGTCAGGATGCTTGAGGAAGGCCTAAATGAGAACTTACAAACTTTTGCTTATTGGCCTATAGGTTTTAGGAGCTGTCATTAGCACCACTAATATTACTGATGTAATTTGGAGTAAAAAAGATTACCTTTTTATGGGAAAGAAAAGGAGAAAAATTTCTCCTTTTTTGAATTTATATCATAACTTCATACTGAATAAAGCATAGCTTGTTTTGCTGAATTATAGTTAACATATTTGCAGTCATTGTAGTCATGCACATGACCTGTCTTCCTTCATGACTTCTAAAGAATTAGGACAGTGGTTCTCAAAGTGTGCACCCTAGAAGATTTTGAGGTGCAATCTATGGTATTCCCAAGAAATATGTGCCTATTGGAGACCAAAAAACCAATAGGGTTTTTGGAGGTTAGAATTTTGGGAGACAGAAGTGAGGGGAATTGGCTATAAGCTGACAGTCTGCCCAACCCCCCACCTCACTTGCCTGATTAGGTTGCAAAAGGCTGTTAAACTGTGGTGCTGGATTGTTTACACTAACCCCCATGTTCCCCAGAAAGACTGGAGGCAAGTTTGTTCTTTGTAAAATTAAGACAATATGTATGGTAGGGGTTTTGGATTGGTGATTAAACATAATGAATTGTGTGTTGAATCCTTTTGGATTTCTATAAAAGAAGAATATGTGGCAATTTCTAAAAATACTTTGAACATTTTACTACAATTTTCAACATCCTATTTAGGGAATTAGAATTTTCTACCCTCAACACAAGAGTAAAAAGAGAGAAAGTCTTCAATGTATTGATGAGGAAATGAGAGT
This sequence comes from Saccopteryx leptura, assembly GCF_036850995.1. Taxonomy (NCBI): domain Eukaryota; kingdom Metazoa; phylum Chordata; class Mammalia; order Chiroptera; family Emballonuridae; genus Saccopteryx; species Saccopteryx leptura. The sequence goes on along the minus strand of NC_089505.1, from coordinate 216,271,534 downwards.
TTGCCTTTCAAATATATGCCCAAACATTGAAGAAATCACTAGGACACATCAGGCTCATGTTTCTCATAAACACAAGAATGAAAAAACTTAACACACTCATGCTGGGACCTGCCAAATTTATCAAATCTTACTAAAAATGTATCTCTTTCTCTCTTTCTCTCTCTCTCTCTCTCTCTCTCTCTCTATATATATATATATATATATATATATATATATATAAAGATAACATTTTTGTCATTTTTTTATTTTTTAACTCCTCTTTTTTATAAATTCTAAAAAGTATAACTCAAAAAAATGTAACATAAAATGTTTTTTAATGTCAGAATATATTTAATTTTGTCATATTTATTTTGTTTAATTACCATAAAAGCACGCTTGGACTTTATATTTTTTCTTTAATATTTGACTTAATTATTATAATGTATTTCTCAGAAATTTGTATATAGTGTGCCTACAAGTATTTGTAGGATTTTAAATGCACCCCAACTTCAAAAAGTTTGAGAACAAACTGAATTAGGAGCATGCCACTCATGTTTTAATATGCCACTAATCATAGTTGTAATTTTTCTTTACAAAGTATCAGAGAAAGCTCATTTTTTTCTGTAAAATAGAGCATACACCCAGAAAAGTACACAAATTACATAAGAATGAGTATGAGGAAAACACTATATAATATCCACAATACTGAATATTGTTGCACGTTTGTCAGAAACTTGCCTTGACCCCTCTTTCCATCTCCTTTACAAAAGCATAAGACCTCCTTTATTTGATAAGTATTTCCTGGCTTTTCTTTATAATTTTTATTTTTAACATATTGATGCACTAAATGATATAACTTAGTTTGCTGATGCATTTAAAAAATCAGTCTGTGGCTCTTTTGATTCAGTGAGATTCAGTGGTGCTTACACCTGACCATCAATAATATCATGAATAACTTGGACACAGTGACTTGCCTTGACATTCTTCTCTGCCATCTGCTTACAGGATAACTATTTAGAAAAAGATCTCTAGTATCCTTATGTCTTCTTTATTTTTTTAATTTATTTTTTATTTTTAATTTTTGTGATAGAGACAGAGAGACTCAGAGAGAGGGACAGATAGGGACAGACAAACAGGAAGGGAGAGAGATGAGAAACATCAATTCTTCATTGCGGCACCTTAGTTGTTCATTAATTGCTTTCTCATATGCACCTTGACTGAGGAACTATAACAGACTGAGTGACCCCTTGCTTGAGCCATCGACCTTGGGCTCAAGCTGGTGAGCTTTGCTCAAATCAGATGAGCCCACGCTCAAGCTGGTGACCTCAGTGTCTCGAACCTGGCTCCTCCGCATCCCAGTTCAATGCTCTACCCACTGTGCCACTGACTGGTCAGGCTGTCTTCTTTATTTTTAACCTGAACACTTTACTTCTGACATTTCTGGTCACCAAATGTGTGGGATCAGCTCTTACCCCCCTCCATACATCCAGAAATTTTTCAGGATGCCAACTGGGTATTCTCTCTTTTAACTCAACTTTGACACTATCTACCTGTGAAGATTCTGATAAATCCCACAGGTTAAGGGTGCAGTCCTACAAGGGTGCTTTGACCTTACATTGGATATCAGTTTTACGTAATACGTCCCCAGGTTACCCACAACTTTTGTTTGACCTGACTGCAAATCAAAGGTTCCTATGACCCCTCTTTGGGTTCAACTGATTTGCTAGAACACCTCACAAAACTCAGGGAAACACATATTTATCAGTTTTTCATCTCATTTTATTTTCCTTTTAATTAAATATATTGGGGAGGCACTGGTTAACAAAATTATACAGGTTTCAGGTTCACAATTTAACAACACATCATCTGTATATGATATTGTGTGTTCACCCCCCAAGTCAAGTATCCATCTATCACCATTTATCCCCCCTATTCCCTCCTCCATTTACCCTAAACCCCCAAGCAATCACAACACTGTTGTCTGTGTTCATAAGTTTTTTCTCTTTTATATTTTTATTTTTTTCTTAGTCCCTCTGAAGAGATGTATAGGGAAAGGTCCCAGTTTCAGAGTTTCAGCCCCATGTTTTGAGGTACATCAATCTCTGGGTGTAGATGTGTTCATAATCTGAATGCTTTCTGAACCCTGCAATATTGGAATTTTTATGGCAGCTTCCTCAGCCAGGCATAATGAATTATTAACTCTTATTTCCAGCCTTTCTTCACTCTCTGGAGAAGTGTTGGAAAGATAGGTTGAAAGCTTTAAGCTTCTAATCATGGCTTGGTCTTTCAGTGACCAGCTCCATGCAAGAGTTCACCCAGAGTCCCCTGATTAGAAGAAAAGATGCTCCTATTGCTCTTATCATATAGAAAACTAAAAGGGCTTTAGAAGCTCTGTGCCAGAAATCAGGAGCAGAGACCAATATATATATACACACACACACACACACATATACATATATATATATATATATATATATATATATATATATATATATATATATATATACATACATATATATATATAAAATTTCTATTGTTTCACAGTAATCTCACTTTATTACTTCCTAGTACCTTAAGTAAAATACATACCTATAGATATTTTATAAATATCAAATAAGACAGTGTGAGAAAGCAACTAGTAAACCACCAGGCATGATGAAGATATGAGCAGTGCTCAGAGAAAGACTATAAGAGATCATTGGTCAACAAGTGTAAATCCAAAGACAAATGCCCAGGATGGTTGACATTGGTAGTAAAAAAAAAATAATATAAACATATCTTTTTGTTACCTACTTGTTGCTAGAATCTAATATCAGAAAATAATCATGATAGAAAGCCAGCTTGATGTTTTAGGTTTCAGAATTACAATGAGAAGTCCAAATTTTCTTAGCAGTTGATTATAGGTCAGTGAACAATTTTAGAATTTTAAGCAATTACAACTGTTTAATAAAAGCAGAGTAAAGAAAACATGAGATTTGAAGTCAGCTAGACCTAGATTTATACCTTATCCCTAGCCCTCGATGACTGCTTATGTTTGGGCAAGACATGGATAGATACAGCTCTAACTATATGTACCTATCATGTTAATTAAGGATAAATGCATCTGTAAATACTGTGGAATAAACTAGATAGTACATACAAAGCCCTGAAGACAGTTTCTGTCTTGGAATTTATATTAAAATTGAATAAATGAATTACCCAGGCTGTAAAGCATTCAATATGAACCAAGATGACCAACAGTGAAGAAAGTTCATGCGAACAGAAGCTATATCTGTCTTGTTCATAATTATATCCCCAGTCCCAGTGCCTGGTAGGTTCACACTTAATATTTTTATAATTCATGAACAAATAAAAGGGATGTCTGCATTGAATTGAGCTTAAAATAGATTATCTTTATGTAATTCTTTACTTCTTTAAAAAGCTTTAATTTTTTTGCAGTATGCTCACTCACTTCCAGGAGAAGAGGTTCTCCCTGCCTGTTTGCTCACCCACTGTTGAGAGAATCTAACAAAAGGGAATGGCCCAATGTTTGCTGGCTCTGCATTTCTTCTATCATCTGCCCAAATCCAGTGTGAACCTACCTGACCTTGACCACTGGCATTACATCTGGCATAATTGACAGGATTTGGATCAGATTGATATGAAGCCACCAACATCCTTGAAGAGTGGGGTAGAAGAATGTCCATTGTTCTCAAGTATATGGTTTCCTGGAGTTATCCTGTTGGGAGCCATGGAGTGGGTGTATTTTACAGCCCTGCAAAAAAACCAAAATAAAACAAAACAAAAAAACCCCAAAAGCTCTGTATGAGAGGCTGTGCAAGGTCAAAAGCTCCAAGATGAGCTGCAGTCTGAGCACCAACAATGTACTGGAACAATCACTGGAGAAGGAGTTGTGAATTTGAGAATTCTAGTTCAGGCTACAGGCTGAGAACCAAAGACAGCTTGAACTAGAATGCTTGCTGGAGAAGAAGGATGACCACTTTTGAGAGTTTCAATTTAAAATGCAGGCTAAATACCAATGGCATCTGAAACTGAAAGAGTGAATTAAGAAAGAACTGCAATAAATATCTTGGAAGAAAACATAAGCAGTAAACTCTCTGATATCTCTCGTAGTAATATTTTTGCTGATTTATCTCCACGGGCAAGTGAAACAAAGGACAAAATAGACAAATGGTACTATATCAAAGTAAAAAGCTTTTGCACAGCTAAAGACACCATGGACAAAATAAAAAGACAACCCACACAATGGGAGAACATATTCACCAATACATCTGATAAGGGGTTAATAACCAAAATTTATAAAGAACTCCTAAAACTCAACACCAGGAAGGTAAACAATCCAATTAAAAATGGACAAAATAACTGAATAGGCAATTCTCCAAAAAGGACATACAGATGGTCAATAGGCATAAGAAAAAAATGATAAACATCACTAATCATCAAAGAAATGCAAATTAAAACTACAATCAGATACCACCTCACACCAGTCAGAATGACAATTAATAACATATCAACACAGAATAAGTGCTGGCAAGGATGTAGAGAAAAGGGAACCCTTCTGCACTGCTGGTGGAAATGCAGACTTGTGCAGCCACTGTGGAAAACAGTATGGAGATTCCTCAAAAAATTAAAAAAGGAACTGCCTTTTGACCCAGCTATCCCCCTTTTCAGAATATATCCTAAGAATACCAAATCTCTGATTCAAAAGAAGATATGTACTCCCATATTTATTGCAGCATTGTTTACAATAGCCAAGACCTGGAAACAGTCCAAATGTCCATCAGTGGACAAGTGGTTTAAAATGAGTGGTACATATACACAATGAAATACTATGCAGCTGTGTAAAAGAAGGAAATCTTACCTTTTGTGATGTCACAGATGGACCTGGAGATTATTATGCTAAGTGAAATAAGCCAGGTAGAGAATAACAAAAATCATTTGATTTCTCTTATATGTGGAATCTAATGAATAAAGTGAACTGAGGAATGAAATAGAGGCAGAGGCAGGGTCACAAGGACCAGGGGGACAACTGTCAGAGGGAAGGGGTATAAGGGGATGGGATTTGAGAAGGTGAAGGGATTAGTGAAATTATATTTATATATATCACAGAGATTTAGATAACAGGACAGCAAATCCCAGAAGGAAATGGGGAGGGAGTTAAAGTGATGAGGGCAAAGGGGTGTATTGGGGGACACAGGGGTGGGGGGTGATGGAATTATATTGAATGGGACACTTGAATCCATGTTAACACAGTAAATTAAAATAAAAAAAGAAAGAACTACAGGTTTGAGAAATTCAGTCTGCATTAGAATCTGAATGCTGGTAGCAACAGTTGTCAGAGAAACAGCTGTGGGTTCAAGAGCTCCAGTTTCAGCTTCAGACCAATAGCCAGCAACTGCAAGTGCTGAAGCTGCATTTGTGCTGGTGGAGTGGCTCTGAGTTGGCATTAGCAGACATTTCCAACTCCTCCTTCTCTGATGAGGAGGAGGTTTGGGCTGAAATTGCTGTCAACAGACTCAGAGCCTGGCCAGTGATTACCCAGAAGGTAAAAATCCAGCAACAAAACATGCCTCAGGGGCAGGCAAAATCCCCTCCACAAGAAGTCGAGCACTCTGAGGTCTGACCCTACACCCAGACAGAGTTGATTGTGTTAGGGTTCAGGCAGAAACCCACTGAATCCTGGCATTTTTGTTGCTGCGGTTGTGGGACATAGGAGTAGATGGCATGCTCACTGGAACAGAGATGGATAAATTAGTTGCCATTACCGTGCACTCCTCTTTGAGATAGCATCTTCAGAATTGCCATAACAACCCAAGAAACCATATTAGAATGGGTGATAGGATGACTGCCATTTGTACAGTGTGGCAGAATACTGAAGACTTCATGGGGCAGTTAGTCGGTGACAGTCTTATAGTGAGCTGCAGCAGGTCCTCTGGGAACTAGGTATAAGAAATGCTGATTTCCACCTGAGGTCCCATGGGCCAGATGAGGAAGTATTTATGGCAGGTATGAAGAACCTTCTTTTCTGTAGCACCCTGTCAGCCCTTTTTTTGGTCACTAGTGGCTATCTTAAGCCCCTATATGTGGCAATCCAACAACACTGTTACATGACAGTGGCAGATTTGGGGGAGGTAGAAGCAGCACAGTGCCGTAGGGGTGTGTGGACTACTGCCTGGGCTGCCCCTCCCAATTAACAGAGAAACAAGCCTATAAAAGTTACCTGAACTTAGATGTGGGTAGATATGAGTGTCACCAGGGCAGATAAATAGAAATTGGATGGCAAGCCTAATAGAATCCTGTTAGAGTTTTAGCAGCAACTTGAGCCAAAACAGAGGTTCTAGCTGCTGAAAAAGTGGGGAAGTGGGTAGCTCTAGCAGCTGCCAATAAAATGGCTGATGGCTGCATAGTATGGCAGCAAGATTACACATTGGAGAAGCTGCCAATAAAAAGGTCAGTTCTCAGGTTGCATGGCTGCAAGATTTCATGTCAGAGGGAGCTTAGGGATAGGAGGATCTCCAAGACCCATTGTTCCATTTTGAATAGGGGAAGGCTGCAACTTGTCTAAAAGGGATGAGGGGGCAGAGGCCCATGTGGAATTAGCAATCTACTAGTCCCTTTCTAGTATAGCAGGTATTGGATATAGAAGGTCTGAGATGCTGTTGCAGCAGTTAGAACTGTTAAGGCAGCATAGTTCTTGAATATATTAGACCCTGTGAGCTTGCTGAGGGGTTTGGATGGGGCTTGTGACAATGGACAGAGTGCTTGGCACTGAGATCTGTTATCAAAAAGCTGAATGGCTAGTTGCCTGTAATGAAACTTCACCTTTGGTGATTTGTATAGACAGCTGTTCTATCATAGACTGATAATTGAGTGCTAAAATGGACTCTTGAAGCAGGGAATGCAACAGGAGGGGAACACTGGCTCCCTTGCTGAATGGACATGCCACTTGTAGACAGTATTGAGACAGTGACAGAAAAGCCTGGCACTACTTGAGGTCATCCTACACTATGCAGCTGCTCCCAACTAGTTCCAGAGATGCAACAAGGATATTTTATTCAATGGACATGCCCTGGAATGTACAAGCACTCCCCACATATGATGGGTGGCTTTGTTGACACCATGGGGTAAGGGGTGAGAGGTCATGTCCAGCTAAGTCCCTGGGCAACAGACACCTGATCACCTAAGATAAAAGTGTGTTATCCCTTAAGTGCTCAGAGAGACATCCTTGTGAAGGGCACCTTTGTAATTATTATCATTTTTGGTATAGCTTGTGCTGTTGTAGTAGTCTGTTTATATAATGTACCTCACTCCTCATACAGGGACCATCACCAAGTATACCTGTCACATAAACTGTGAGGTGAGCAACTCTAAAGAGGTGGAGTGTGAGGAAGAGAGCTGTGTTAGGCTTGCTCTCTTTCACTTTGCATGATTAGTGCATGAACACATGGTAGACAGACATGTGTGTATAGCCAATATAAGGCTATGGGTACTTTCCCTCTGGGAGGATTACTTGCCCAACATTGCGAGGTGTTATTTTGCTGTTTGCTCTCCTGCTGCCATGAGAATCGAATAAACAGGAATGCCCCAATACTTTCCAGCTCTGCAGTTTCTCTTGTCGGCCTTACTCCAGTGTAAACCTGCCTATCCTCAACCACCAGCATTCCACTCAGCCTGGCTAGAAGAACAAAAAACAAACCCCAAAGGAAGAGATTCATCAACTCAATACACCATCATTTGTTAAGACAAAACTCTAAAACTTCACCACTACCCTTACTGAGAACTTCTGACTTGAAAGCACTTGAGGTTCTCAAGTATGCTTTACAGAGTACTTCTCAAAATTAACTGTACACTGAAATCCTCAGTGGCGCTTTTAAAATACTCCATGCCAGGTAACATCCTAGAACAATTAGATCAGCACCTCTGAGGAAGGGACTCAGGCATCCATTTTTTACAAACTCCACAAGTGATTTCAATGTGCATTCAATGTTACAAACCAGAACCTCAGAATTTACTGTTTCCAGCCTCTGTTCCAGGTGTTGGGCAAGAAGGCACGAAGCTCCTTGCTTAAAGAGTTGTCAATTCCCTCATATGTTTCATCTCCAATATGTGCAATAGGTCTTGTCTATTACCATACACCCATGGTCATCCCTATGGGGGAATTTTCTCCAGTGTGAGGACCATGATAGTGAAAGCCAAGATTTCACTATTGAACTCTGGTTCTCATAAGAAACTGCAAGCAGGACCAGCTTCCCCGACTATCTGGGCTCTGGGCTCTAGTTCCAGTTTCCATGAGTGTTTGGGTTAGGTGACAGCCTTAGTTTCCAGGTGTTTCTAGGTCAGACGCCTGGAAGACTACCTTTTTGGTTATAGTCTAGCTAGCTCAGCAAGTTGGCATCACCACACTGATATAATAATTTATATGATATTAGCTCCATGCCAGTATTATCCCTAAGCCCTATATCTACCCATGCTACTAGAGAGGAAATGGGAGACATCAGGATTCAGGAGACAGGAGATTTCAGGACTGCAGATTCAGGAGAATAGAGACTTGAGACTAAGGGGATGGGGTAGCATCAGAAGCAGAAGAAAAAGAGCATCAACAGGAGCAGGAGCAACAGAGATGAAGCAGAAATAAAGCCTTGAAGCATGCACCACTTACGTCTGGCTCCTCGCACATTATTCACCTTGGGTATTTCACCTCCTAAGTCATCCCTTGTGAAGCAGGCATGCTCCAACATCCAAGAACTGTAAGATGAAAAATGAAAGCCCTGGCTGGTTGGCTAAGTGGTAGAGTGTTGGCCTGGCGTGCAGGAGTCCTGGGTTCAATTCCTGGCCAGGGCACACAGGAAAAGCACCCATCTGCTTCTTCACCCCTACCCCTCTCCTTCCTCTCTGTCTCTCTCTTCCCCTCCCACAACCAAGGCTCCATTGGAGCAAAGTTGGCCAGGGCACCGAGGATGGCTCCATGGCCTCTGCCTCAGGTGCTAAAATGGCCCTGGTTGCAACAGAGCAACACCCCAGATGGGCAGAGCATCGCCCCCTGGTGGGCATGCCAGGTGGATCCTGGTCGGGCACATGCAGGAGTCTGTCTGCCTCCCCGTTTCCAACTTCAGAAAAATACAAAAAAAAAAAAGAGATGAAAAATGGATGTTCACAGGGTTTGGTAGAGATGGACCTTACTGAAATACAAATTAAATAGCCTTGTTAAATATATAAAATTATTTTAATATATTTTGACCTGAGGGTCCTACACAACACTCAACTGCTGAACACCCAGCATCCATAGGTCATAGAGACATGAATTTTTTGAAGAGTGTCGAAAATATTCCTGGATCTCAGCATCTCTTCCTCTATTTCTAAGTAACATATCATCTCAATGCTCAGGGGTTTAAACCAACAACACTTATTTTATTTACCAAATCTGAAATTTGGGCAAGAGTTGTAGTGACAGGTCATCTCTGTTCCCATCGGATTCTGTTAGAGTAGCTCAAAGGCAGCTGGCTGGCTGTTAGCTGGCACCTCAAGTCTTCCTGTGAACAAAAGACCTGCACATGGCTTTCCCAAGTGGTTGCTGAACATCCTTAGAACATGGTGGCTTATTCCAAGGGACATGTGTCCCAAGAGGAAGAGCTGGGTAGAAGCCATATTGCCTTGTCTGTTCTAGTCTTGTGGGGAAAACAGCTCTTAGGCTTGCTAGCTTGCACTCTGCATGATTAGTGCATGAGCACGTGGTAGAGTCACCTGTGTGTAGCCTATGTAAGGCTATGTGTAAGGCTATGGGTGCTTGCCCTTGGTGTGGATTGTTTGCCTGTCACTGGGAGAAGTGGTTTTCCCCTGCCTATTTGCTCACCTGCTGTTGTGAGACTCAAATAAATGGGAATGGCCCAGTGCTTTCAGGCGTCGCAGTTCCTCTACTGTCTGCCCGAATCCTATACGAACCTGCCTGGCCGAGGCCACTGAAATTATAACCCTATTCTCTAAAGTCATGCAGGTTACATCTAAGATGTTTTATAATTAAAATGAATCACTTAGATCAGCCATATTCAAAAGGAGAGTATTAGTCTTTATCTTTTGATGGGAGAAGTGTCAAAGAATTTGAGGAAATGCTTTAGAACCATCATACTGACCTATTTACAACTGGCAACATGGTTTGGATTTTTGTTATTGTTGTTTTTGTTCTTATGTCCACAGGATTATGTATTCAGCAAAAGTTCTTGATTTTCCTGTGAACAAAAGATTCATGTCCATAAAAAGTTAAGCTACGAATTTTTAAGATTGTCCAGTTGGAAAACAGTGAGTGGGGTAGCTGGTTGTCTTAGGCAAGTGAAGCTCCTGTGGAAGTTACATTTGGTGTTATCAGCTTCACATCTTTACTCCTTGACTTCCATGCTTCTGTAGCAAACATTTTGCTTGTATTCTCAAACCAAGGCACCAGCAGTTTCCATTTTTTAAGGGATATTGATAAGTAAGTGGTGCCTTGAGGGATGAAAATGAACTTCTAGATAGCTTACATTGATTTTCTTAAGTGTCAGTGGTAGAAATACTATAATAAAGATCTGTGTTAATATTTTACCAAAGAATTAAGATCTATGTAGATGATGGCTATTCCTTTATCTTGTTTTATAATTTCAGAAGCTCATTTAAGTTGTGTGTATGTTTAGGGGATAAGCTAACCATGTTTGATATTTACCAAATATTTCTTTGTCAAAAATATATAAATATACATATGTATAGATATGCATATATATACACAAGCACACAGTAAAATTATTGGGTCAAATCTCTTTTGAAATAAGGGATTTAGTTAATAAGTGAATGAATAAACAAAATAATAAAAAGAGAATAAATAGCAAATGTTTAACAGAAAAAGAAATACTTTTCTCAAATAGAGGATTATAGAGAGACAGAGCTAAAGTTAAATTGACATATTTTAAATAAGCTTGTGATTGCTTGATTTTCCTCTAAGAATGAAAAAATGAGCATGTAAAATGTTTTGATACTTTTCAGTCTGATTCACTGAACTTTGTTTTTTTGTTGTTGTTTTTGGTTTTTGTCAGAGACAGAGGGAGTCAGAGAGAGGGTCAAATAGAGACAGACAGACAGGAAGGGAGAGATGAGAAACATCACTTCTTTGCGGCTCCTAAGCTGTTCATTGATTGATTTCTCATATGTGCCTTGACCGGGGGGCTACAGCAGACCGAGTGACCCTTTGCTTGCGCCAGTGACCTTGGGTTCAGCTGCTCAAACCAGATGAGCCCATGCTCAAGCTGGCGACCTCGGGGTCTCGAGCCTGGGTCCTCCACATCCCAGTTCGATGCTCTATCCACTGTGCCACCACCTGGTCAAGCTGATTCACTGGACTTTGAACTCCATTTTCATCATTGGGTGGATGAGGGTGGGAGCAATGAGTTCTTTGTAAAAAAAAAAAGCTGTGTTGCTTAGATGTCAGATAGACAGGTTTGAGTTCAAGTTCTGCTTTTACCATTTCCCAGCTCCTTAACCTGAGTAGGTTAACTTGAATCTCCTCTCACTTTTCCACAGAACATGGATAACATAAGATTAGTAAAAGGTGAGGATCAAGTAAGGTGATATTTATATCATCTAGCCAATAGGGAACACTCAATATTTTCAATCTCAGCACCCCAGATAGAAGTGTGTCCTCAAAAAAAATCTGTTGAATAAATAACTGATAGAATAAATCATATGTAAATTAAATCCTACTAGTATTCATAGAATGGATATATTTTACCTGATTGGAAAATATATTTACAAGTCTAATTTTTATTAACATGTGCTGTGTTTCTATTTGAATCATAGTCCAAGTTCTGATGATTATCATTGTTTACATTGTATTCTAAAGGATAATAACTTTTATCACCCAACACATGCAGCAAGGTGACTTTGTTTTTCACATAATTCTCCTAAATTGGGTTTATAATTTAATAAGAACATAGGGTTCAATAAATCAATACTTGTAAAATGGCTACAATCCCAGAACTCTTTTGGCCATTACATTGTTCTTCAGAAAGAAATGCTCTCCTAGGTTATTCAAGTAAATTTTGTATGTGGTGTTTATTTGTATATTTCTCTCTTTGTAGAAAAGACATGAGTGAACATAATGAGTATCAGTATAGAACATTTTTCCTTCTAAAGAATAAAGGTTCTCTCAGCCCTCTGTTGCTGGGGAATGTCATCTTCCCAACCCTGATTTCAGGTGCTGGCTTTGTTGCAGTTCAGTTGCCCTTGACTGTTTGTGAAGAGGGTCAGCAGGCTGTTCTCTAGCTCAGCAGCACTCTCTGATATCACCTTCTTCAATTAAAAATTAAGTCATGTATTTTTATTTCTCAAAAGATTTTCAGGCCCTGGCCAGTTGGCTCAGCGGTAGAGCATCGGCCAGACGTGCAGGAGTCCCAGGTTCGATTCCCGGCCAGGGCACACAGGAGAAGCACCTATTTTGCTTCTCCACCCCTCCCCCTCTCCTTCCTCTCTGTCTCTCTCTTCCCCTCCAGCAGCCAAGGCTCTATTGGAGCAAAGATGGCCCAGGCGCTGGGGATGGCTCTGTGGCCTCTGCCTCAGGTGCTAGAATGGCTCTGGACACAACAGAGCGACACCCCAGAGGGCAAAGCATCGCCCCCTGGTGAGCATGCCGGTGGATCCTGGTCGGGCGCATGCGGGAGTCTGTCTGACTGCCTCCCCGTTTACAGCTTCGGAAAAATGAAAAAAAAAAAGATTTTCAGAAAATTCAGAAATTAATTAAAGTCTCGAGGTATATCTTTTAAACAGGCTCCCTACAAAGTGGCCTCAGCATTGTGTCCCTTGCTTGAATCTGGCCATTGTGCAGGAATGGCAGAAGTGCACATTATCCATCACAGAAGGTGCCCTAAATTTTATCAGCACTCTCATGGCTGCTGATATTAAATGACACAAATTTTGTCAGTGTGGTTCCTTTGGTAATGCATTGTCGCACCTTTTCAAATGTTAATTATACTTTTGACCTTAAAAAAAGAAAAGGAGCAATACATATTCCAGAACTTTACTTTTCCTACACCTCACCCAGGCTCACATTCATTACCTGATTTCTTCTGCTCTGGCTCTCAAGCTCCCTAATTTTTGACTTCAGAACATCCCATTCGTTGTTTGTGCATTTGCATTTAAGATCAACCATTCCTATTTGCAGAGACTAGTCTGGATAAAGGTGATCAGGAGTTGTGCTGACATTAGCTCTCATGGAGGTCAGAATATTGGCTTAATAATGATGAAAGTATTTCAAGGCCTTCCTTCAAATGCAGTAGCTTTCTCTAGGGGTCAGTCATTGTTTCAGATTGCTTAATTCCTGCATATTCATGCAGGTAGCCAGGATAAACGCATGCAATGACATCGGGAGGTCTGTTCTTTTGCTTAACTTCATAAAGGAGATGTTAAACAAAGCAAAGAGGTTTACCTCTGGCTTTTCTTAGAATCCCCTACATGTCCAGAATGCTAACCATTTAAATTACATTTGAATCATTTAAAAATTGTGTGGCTGGTTAATAATTTTTTTTTCTGTTAAATTTTGCTGATTTTCTGACAGGACTTAGACTTTTATCGAAATTAACAGGGTCTAATGTTTGGGTTCTTTGGAATATTTCTGCCCTGGCATCTGGTACTATTATTGTGCAACTATGTACTACACAGATAATATAAGGGGATAATTTACAGGTAAAGATAAAAACAATAATTATACCTTTTCCTTTCTTCATTTTTTTTGTGGCAGAGAGAGTCAGAGAGAGGGACAGATAGGGACAGACAGACAGGAACGGAGAGATGAGAAACATCAATCCTTTGTTGTGGTTCCTTAGTTGTTCATTGATTGCTTTCTCATATGTGCCTTGACCAGGGGGCTACAGCAGACTGAGTGACCCCTTGCTTGAGCCAGCAACCTTGGGTTCAAGCTGGTGAGCCTTGCTCAAACGCCATGAGCCCACATTCAAGCTGGCGACCTCAGGGTCTTGAACCTGCATCCTCCACGTCCCAGTCCCACGCTCTATACACTGTGCCACCACCTGGTCAGGACATTTTCCTTTCTTAACTGAAAAAAAAATTAAGGACAATGGGAAATTGTGAAAGGATGGAGTATATAAGAACAAGTTTTAAAAACATTTGCATCTTACCAATGTTTGGTTTTCCTCAGACCAATGAACAAAAGACATTGAAGTAGAGGAAATGTACAATTAGCCAAAGGTTCTGGGGTTTGAAAAAGAAAACCAAATAAATTCAGTTCAACACCTAGTTTAAATTTTGTTTTTAGCTTTCTGGAAAGATTTATATAGAAACTTCCTATTTTAGACTCTCCTTTTCCTCGAGGACAGTTATTTAATCACTTTCTTCCCTCCACAGCCATCTGTTCTCCAGGACGCATTGTCCCAACACATTTAATCTTTTATATATTCCATATATGTACTCATGTATTTTCCTTTCTCAGGCTTAAGTATAAATTATATATTTTCCTCTCCAAATCTCAGACCTTTCTATGAGAAAAACTTCAGGTAAAGTCATACCTACAAACCGTCATATGCTACCAGGCATTATTGTGAGGTTTTCTACTGTTTAATTCATTTTTAATTTTAAAAGTGATATAAAGTTATGTTTATTAAGTAAAAGTCAGAGTCAACCTTTCTGTCATGGAAAAGTCCCCTAGTATACTCTGCAGAGTGTGTGTGTGTATATGTGTGTGTGTGTATAAGCTATATATGTAAGCCCATTTAGATATCCCTCTAACATAACATTTAAATAGTGTGCATAAATGTTATTGCTCACCAAATATACAGTGTGTCCATATAAAGTCATGGTGCACTTTTGACTGGTCACAGGAAAGCAAGAAAAGACGATAGAAATGTGAAATCTGCATCAAATAAAAGGAAAACTCTCCCAGTTTCATACCTATTCAGTGCAGTTTGATATGGGCTCACGCACAGATTTTTAGGGCTCCTTAAGTAGCTATCCTGTATAGCCTCTACAGACTCGTCACTGACTGATGGCCTACCAGAACGGGGTTTCTCCACCAAACTGCCAGTTTCCTTCAACTGCTTATCCCACCAAGTAATGTTATTTCTATGTGGTGGCACTTCATTATAAACGCGCCAATATTCATGTTGCACTTTGGTCACGGATTTGAATTTAGCAAGCCACAGAACACACTGAACTTTCCTCTGTACCGTCCACATCTCGACTGGCATGACCGTGAGCTGCTCCATTGTATACATGGTGTTACATCATCATCTGCGCATGCGCACATGCTGCCACATCATCCTTCAGAAACTGAGAGGATTTTCCTTTTATTTGGTGCAGATTTCACATTTCTATCGTCTTTTGTTGCTTTCCTGTGACTGGTCAAAAGTGCACCATGACTTTACGGACACACTGTATTTAATTTTAAGAATTTTGGCCTTAGAAAGAGAGACAATGTCTACATCCATGCCAAGTTTCTAACTTGGAACACTGGGGACATGACACTGCCATCCTCTGAGAGCAAATGTGGGGGGTAAGTTTGCTTATGAGTGCGAGGTGAAGAAAAATTCAGTGTGATGAAGTGATGCTGATGTCCTTGTGCACTGTCCAGGTGGAAGTAAGTAGTACACCGCTTGATATGTTTCAAACTGAGGGAAGTATTTTGGAGCTGGGGTGCAGGTTTGAGGGTTATCAATCTAGAGATAGTATTTGTAACCATGATGGTGGATGAGCTAACTCAGGAGTAGTAGAAAACAAGAGAGCAGAGGTAAACCATGAACATAAAATGTGAGAGAAATCAATGTGATAGAGAACTTTAATCAAGAAATAATTGACAGTGCAAAATGCAGAAGTAATATCTCATAGGATTAGGATAGAAAAAAAAATCTATCAAACTGGGCAATCAGTTAGGATATCTTTGTGTCTCTAGTGATGGTCGTTTTACCTGAATAGTAGAGAAAGAAGTGGACCTGCTAATTGGGCTTTAAAACGAGTCAAGTTTCAGGGAGATTAAAGAATTCTTATTTTCATGCTCAGAGTTGGTCTTTGTGTTGTCTCTGGAATATTAAAATTACAAAAAATATTGTTATATTGTTTTAAAAAATTTAATCAAGATTCCATTTTAAATAACAACTAAAATTATATACAGATAGTCCCTGACTTAAGATGGTTTAACTTTTTTTTTTCCCCTTTGTTGTTGTACGAAAGCTATACAGATTCAGTAGAAACTGCACTTTGAATTTTGATCTTTTCCCAGGTTAGGGATATGCAGTATGATACTCTCTCTTGAGTGCCCACAGTTCACAGTTGACCAAGTGATAGTGAGATTAAACAACTGAATCTATAGTGTATTGTATTGCCAGTGTTTTTTGCATATTGCATTCTGAATATCTTTAAGGTAGGCTAGGCAAAGCTATAATGTTTGGTATGTGAAGGGTATTAAATGCATTTTTTAATTTTCTTTTTTTTATTAATTTTAATTTATTGTATTAACATGGATTCAAGTGTCCCACTAAATATAACACCATCCCCCCTCCCCCATGTCCCTATTTACTCCCCTTTTGCCCCCCTCCTCCTAATTCCCACCCCTTTCCCCCTGGGATTTGCTATCCTATTATCTGTATCTCTGTGTTATGTGTATATAAATGCATTTTCAACTTACAATAAGTAAAAGAGCATATGTTTCTCAAACTCATAGCTATGCCTAAACAATCTGGAAGTGGAGAATGGAAGCTCTACCAAATTAATTTAATAAACGAGTGGCTGTGGGTATACAAAAAAGTACTTTGTATAACCTTTGTATTATTCAGATTTCAACTCCAGTGTAACCTCCCCAGAGAGGGCATTATTGACTTCCCAATTTAAAGTAGATTCTTGAACACTTATATCATATTATTCCATTATTTTTTTCACAGCAACTAACATCCAAATGGATTTATTTCAAAAGCCATTTTTCCACTCACCCATTATAAAATAAGATCCAAGAGAAGAAGCTATGATGATCCTGATCCCAACTATATTCTTGATACCTTGAATGGTTCCTTCTTGTAGGAACATTACAAAGTGAGATATCAGTAGATAAATGTGAATAAATTATATAAAGAGTCTCCAACCTAAAGTTTACAAACTTAGAATCTGATTTGATATCAATAATATAATGATCATAGCAAATTAAATGATTACAGTGTGTCAGAACTTGCCAGACTTGCCTGACTCTGCATCTGGCTTCCCTTTATTTAAAAAATAAATGTAAATATATTGATTAGAGAGAGAGAGACAGAGAGAGACTGAGAGACATCAACTTGTTGCTCTACTTATTCATACATTCATTGGTTGATTCTTGTATTGTCCCCAACTAGGGACCAAACCCACAACCTTGATGCATTGGGGTAATTATCTAACCCACTGAGCTACTAGGGCAGGGCATTCCTCTTTTTTCCACTGAAATGTTGGTATCAGGATTGTATCATAGCTACAGGTACACTAAACTGATAAACAAATAAATGCTTCCACATAAAAGTATACTGTTCTACGAGTACTATTATGATGAGATGACTTCTAATCTTTAATTAATATTTATTTCATGTGGCATGGCCAGGTAATTAGATAATTAGATCTATAAACAGATCATCCAAACACTCAGTAAAAGTCATAACAAAAATAATTAAATATAATATTTATTATGAAAATATATAAATATGATACTATAACCACTGCTCTAAAGTATAATATATTAATTAACTAATTTAATACTCAAAACCTTAAAGATAAATATATTATCTCTACTTTACAATGAGAAATATAAGATAAAGAGTTAAATAACCACCCAAAGTCAAATGCACAGGAAGTCATACCAGCATTGAAAGCCAAGAGCATTGGTGCTAGAGTGCTTCAAGTAACTCAGGCCAGTCAAACCACATATGTTAAGAAACTTGATGTCCTAAGCATGGTGGAGACCAGATTGTGTATAAAAATTTTACTATCTTAAAAATGTATACCTATATTTAATTATTATGTAAGGCTGGATAAAGGGTTTTTTATGTAAAATATCTTAACTCATTTTAAAAGAAATGGTTAGTTGTCACAAAATATTACACTTCAAAAATCTGTGGAATGTTAAATAGTTAAGTGGATTGAATCACTGACATTTACTAAGATTATCTTGACTAACTTATTCTTCCCTAGATGGGAGAATTTCAAAGCTATGATTGAATAGGTTGTCTTAACAGATGATTTAGAATTATGTCACCATAATCAGGACTGTTCAAAAGATGATAAAAATGTTTTAAAATATATAGTTATTAAGCACTTGAAACGGAACTGGGGGAAACTAAGTTTTAATTAAATTCACTTTTAATTAATTAAAATTGAAATTTAAGTAGATACATATAGATATATAGATAGATGTATAGATTTATACTACTTATGGACATTTTACACAATTAGGCAATATCAAAAATATTAGGAAACTGGACACTAAAAAGGTTAATACACAAAGGAATAGAACAAATAAGCTATAATCCTATAAGCAAGTGTTGGAGGGTTTAGTACATGAAGTAACAGCAATTTTAGGTAAAACTGAGGCTTGCCAATTTTATTGATCTGTTCCTACAAAGTCAAATGTTTTTCTGATTGCAATCGATAGTTATTGAGAAAATGGATCTGTTCATCCAAATCTACAAATAATTGATCAATATGTGAATATAAAGAATAAACTTAGGCCTGACCTGTGGTGGCGCAGTGGGATAAAGTGTCGACCTGGAATACTGAGGTCGCCGGTTCGAAACCTTGGGCTTGCCTGGTCAAGGCACATATGGGAGTTGATGCTTCCTGCTCCTCCCCCTTCTCTCTCTCTCTGTCTCTCTTTCTCACTCCTCTCTCTCTAAAAAATCAATAAATAAAATATTTTTAAAAAAAGAATAAACTTAGGCATAATGAGCATGATGACTAACATCATTCATTCACAGAAGAAGAAACTGTGGTACTAGCACAGAGGAACATCTTTTCTTGGAAGCCTATTTTTAGAAAACACGTATAAACTTCAAGAGTAACTTTTCTGAAAAGAAAGTAAAAGATCTGGAACTTCAAATCATTGAAGTGATGGGTAAAGAATTGAAATGTACTTTTCAAAGCCAAATACATCATCATGCTATTATCAACTATAATTCTACTAGTAATCAATCCAGGAATGATAATTTCACCAAGGGCAGTTGGAAGTGTCATGTGTAACAACCCTTGGAAACTGCTACAGTCTACCATGTACATCTGTAGTCTGGCATTGCTTAAAGAAGCTTTTTAGCTTTTTTTTTTTTTTTTTGGATAAAGCATTGTAACACTCTTTTTGGAATGTAAATATTATTTTGGCCAAGTGCCTACACACACAGTATATCTCAGTTTAATTTTAAAAAATCCATTCAAAATTTTGTAAACTGGATGTAAAAAAAGTCTTATTAAAGCCATTTGTTTTAACTAATCAACTGTTTTATTTTCCATTTC
The DNA here is from genome assembly GCF_036850995.1 of Saccopteryx leptura. Taxonomy (NCBI): domain Eukaryota; kingdom Metazoa; phylum Chordata; class Mammalia; order Chiroptera; family Emballonuridae; genus Saccopteryx; species Saccopteryx leptura. The sequence continues at coordinate 216,252,073 of NC_089505.1, read as the reverse complement.
TGTCTTTGAATTTAATAATATAGCAGGAAGCAAAGGAAGTACCTAAAACTCAAAAATCACTATTTTTATTAGAATTATGGAAGTTTTCCTTTGATTCTTTTTTTTTTTTTTTTTTTTGTATTTTTCTGAAGCTGGAAAGGGGGAGAGACAGTCAGATAGACTCCCGCATGCGCCCGACTGGGATCCTCCCGGCATGCCCACCAGGGGCGACGCTCTGCCCACCAGGGGGCGATGCTCTGCCCCTCCGGGGCGTCGCTCTGCGGCGACCAGAGCCACTCTAGCGCCTGGGGCAGAGGCCAAGGAGCCATCCCCAGCGCCCGGGAGGGGAAGAGAGAGACAGAGAGGAAGGGGGGGTGGAGAAGCAGATGGGCGCTTCTGCTATGTGCCCTGGCCGGGAATCGAACCCGGGTCCCCCGCACGCCAGGCCGACGCTCTACCGCTGAGCCAACCGGCCAGGGCCTTTTGATTCTAAACAATGGTCTCTTTCTATAGATTCTCATTATTTAATTTATTTACTTCATAACCAGAGAAGTAGCCAATAAAAACAATAGAAATACCTTAAAACATTTGTGTTTTTTATGCCATAAATATTGGTGATATTTTTTATCCTCCAGACATAAAAATACCAACCATTGAAAGTTTACACTAATAACCTATAGTTTCATTAATATTAGAAGCTGTCCTTCATCTTCTCTATCCAGATATACCACTCAGTTTCTTAGCAGATATATTCAACAGCTTCTATTTACACCTGACATTAATTTCCTTTGATGTTCACAGCTTAAATGAGGCTACCACAAGCATATTTATGAAGTATACAGGATGCTGTTAAATGATGGCAGGTATTTTCCTCATTAAAGCAGCCATAACAGACAGATATGATGCTGTCCCTCACCTTTTTTCTAATTAACGACTATGATTGCAACCCAAATAAGATCAGACAGTTAAATGTGATAACATTTCAGAAGCAAAGAAAATATAACACAATCTTGAAATAGCTTCTTACCTATAAATAAAGTCGATCTTTGGAAAATAAACAAATAAATGTACTATTCCATCAAAAATACACACAAAGTAAAAAATGTAATAATTTTACTTATAATTGAAACATGAGTTACAAATCCTATTAAAATAAAATGTTATGAGTTAATTGTAGGAAGACATCATAGACAGTTTGTCTATGATGTACATCTTCAGCAAGGTACACCAAGGTACAGAGCAAGGCTCATTCAAGCATGTCTTGAAAGGCACTTTGGAGAGTGTATTGTACTTATCCTAGAAAAATATATGTGATTTATTTTTAGTCACTGGTTTTTGACTGGGTGTAAGTAAAAATGAGAGCTTATCAAGGAGAAATTTGTAAAAGAAATTATTGACCCCTCCATGGTTTACAAACAGGCAAATACCACAAATATCCAGGAAAACTTTCCAGAAAACTGAACATTTTCAGAAAACCAAAAAGAATGGCTCATTAAATAACAAACTGCTTTTTGATATTATCAACTAATGCATTTTTGCATTTCTATTAATTATCTGTCTACATACTATTTTTATCAAAATAAGTAGAAGCCATCAGTACCAGTTGATTTTACTTGTCTTAGTAGACTGTAGACCTCCCACTCTCACCAGGATCATGGCTGGTGGAAACAGTTCTTAAAATTCATTCTCCAGCTCATCCTCAAGTCATGGAAAGAAGTCAGGATGATGAGTCCCATTCCTGAGTGCATTTTCCTCATCTGTCACTTGAAACTTGGCTTGGATAGACACTAATTTTGGCCTTGGATAAAAGGCTTAATTTATTGTTTGGTTTATACAAGCTCTTATATAGATTTCTTTTTTTTAATTTTTAAATTTCTTTAATTACACTTGACATACAATATTATACTAGTTTCAGGTGTACACTTCAATGATTAGACATTATATAATTTACTAAGTGATTATCCCGATCAATCTCGTACCCAACTGACACCATACATAATTATTAAAATATTATTGACTATATTCCATATTCTGTACTTACATCCCTGTAACTATTCTGTAACTAACAATTTGTATTTATTAATCCCTTCACGTTTTCACCCATTTCCTGACCCCCCTTTGATCTTGTAGACATCAAAATGCTCTCTGTAGCTACAAGTCTGTTTCTGTTCTGTATGTGGGTAAATTTCTTGATGGTTTTAATTACCTGTATATTATAATAGTAGCAAGGATAGCAGCAAGAAATATCCAATAAAATAATGTGCTTGTCTGAAGTGCTTACTGTGAGAAGACCTTGAAAAAAAATTGTGTATCATATACATAAAACTCTTGAATGAATTTCTTCCAAAAGTATGTCTGTGGTTTGAAGCATTTTAGGGATGCAGCAAATTATGGTCATTGTTATGCTTGGTGCTCAGGAGGTGTTATTTGCTATGGAGTAGGTAGAATTGTTGTCCCTCACAACATGACTAGAAAAGATTGTGCCAGAAAAAAAACTGATCCTAACCTAAATAGTTAAATATATGTTTATATATCTATATCCATAGATATATGTATTTTATGTCTATATTTACATATGAAATATATTGCATGATATATTAATATGTATATATTCATAATTATATGCATAAATCAATGAATATGTAAATTTTAAAAGAAAGGATCTTATGCTTGTTTGTATCCTAAACTCAGAGCACAGAGCAGTGCCTGATGATAAACAGATCTTACTAAAATCTTGTTGAGTGAGTACACACACACTCATGCACATAGGCATATGCTTGCCAGATGTCATTAAGGCAATGTTTCCTAGGAAGAGTGACACACTCTTTTCCTGTGTAAATATCTGAAGTGTTATGATGTCTTTATCATAGCCTCTCCCTCTTCTTACTTTGTCCAAAGACTATTCTCTGTACCTCCCTCTATTTCTCTCTCTCCATGAAATAGCTGTGAGTATATTGTGAGTATATTGCTCCCAAAGACAGACATGTAGAGCTTGCAGTTGATTTTGGCTTTGTATGAAAATAGAATATTCTTGTACTCCTTTATTTTTGAGAATTTAGGCAACTAGAAAAGTTTTTGTTTGCCTAGTTACCAACAAAAATGTAAGGCACATATTTTAAATAAGATTAATGTTCATTTTTAGTAAATACTATTTTAGTATTTTTAATGTTCAAATATCAATCAATAAGCAAATGTTTATTTTCATTGATGTAGAAATAATTATCTTTATTATTGTCCCAGTGAACTGGAGTTTGCCATCTGTCTCTGCCCTTTACTTTGCTGTATGTCCTTTCTAAATGTTATCATTTCACAAAAACTTGATTTCTTCAATGAAAGTAAGAATAATATATAAATAAATAGTTTTATGGGCATCAAATGAGATAATAAACTGCTTAGCAGTATACAACTATGTCTAGTTCTCAGTGACACATTTGAAAATGTAAAAAGTGTAAATCCAGAGAAAAATGGTCGTAATTCTAAGAGATCTTCACTTACTAACTTGTGGGGAAGTTAAATTCAGAGGGGAGAAAATAAAACAAACTCAGGAATTGTCTTTGATGATTTCAGGCATTTCTATATGAACAGAATTTGATACTTGTAATTTCATATTGTAGAACAATGACTTGTTGATCAAACTTTCCAAGAACATGACTATATGTCAGTGTAAGGTAGAATTATTAGCAAATGTTACTTTATAAAGGGAATGAAATACCAGAAACAAAGGGTTTTGAAATGGGATATACAGGTGCCTGGATTCTAGTTCTAGTTCATTCACTTATGGACTGAAAAATACTAGGTATAATCATCAATCTTTCTAAATATTAGTCTTTATCTTTAAAATGGGAGTAGGTATCTATATAGACTATTAATAAATGTTCAGTTAGATAATAGGCAAACACTTAGCATAAGGTCTGAAATAATTAGCCCTTTGTACTTAAGTTTATTCCCTATAAAATAAAAAGCTCCAGCCTAGTAATAAAGTCACTGGTTAAGGATGCTTCAAAGGGCAGGAACCATGTCTGTTTTATTCATGGTAATATCCCCAGCCCTAAGACACAGTGGGTATTCACATATTTTTTCCAGTAAATGAATATATAGAAGAGATGAGAGGTTAAGACAGATAACCTTAAATCTCTTCTAACTTCAAGAAGCTATTCTTCATGCATTTGGGATTCTGACTAGGAAGTAGAAAAATAATCCTAAAAGTTAAAACTAGATAAACTAGATAAATTCCCACCTCTACTTTTAGTTAAAACAAGCTGTAAGGAAACAGTTATCCCTATTCCTTGAATGTTTCTGTAGGTGTTCTTAATAGCCAGATAACCAATTTGTGCCTTAGAAATCAAATCATCCCTTTTAATGAGAAATAATAGGACAATTTTACTTAGTACACCTGTAAAGAATAAAGATAAGAGAAAATATTTTTCCTATTAAAATTATTTCCATTAATTTAGAAAATAGTTTTTGGTAGAAGATTCAATTGCCAATGAGTTCTTCTAGTGGTGATTATTTGATATTATTTCAGAAAGATATATATGCTAATAATGCACAAAAAGCCAGTAAAAGATTTCCAGATTTGATTTTATTTATTTTGCATTTTTTTATTTTTGCTAAAGTGTCTATTTTTTTTATTGCTGAAGCATTACACTTAACATATTTCTATGTATACACAATACAAATAGCAAATCTATATACAGAGGCAAGGCTGGAAAAAGTCATAACTGTTAAAAAGTTCTTCTATAAAATTCCATGATAGTATTTAGGTTAGTAAAATGCTAGCAAAGATTGTTAAAAACTCCAGAAGGATCTAATCAAAGTGTGAGACTGTGTAACACAATGACAGATGGAATTTAATGTAGATAAGAAAAAGGTAATGCATTTTGGGAGAAATCATTTAAACTTTTCATATATGTTGGTAGGATCTGAATTAGCTGAACTACTCACGAAAAAAAGAGAAGGGGTAATTATGGATGGAAGTATTCATTGAAGACATCTGCTCCATCTTTAGCAGCAGTTAAAACTAATAGAATGATGGTTATATTAATAAGGCAAGGGAAAATAGTATGGAAAATATTATGACATTATGTTATATAAACCACTGACTTAATTTCATTTTGAACACTGAGTTCGTTCTTGGATTCCTAGCTTTTAAAAGATGTAATGTTTACCAAGCAAATATTTTAAACACACACATATACACAAAAAAAATGAGAGCAGAGCCAAGGGAAGCATTAGAATCAGAGCAGGTAGAGTGGGACCTTGAATACAGGAGGCCGCATTTCAAATTTCTAGCCTCACGTAGCCTTATTGAATTTCTAAATGCAGCTTACATGAAAGGCTGCATTCTCCCCAAAATCAGTCCCAAAAAATTATTTACCAATGAGTTTCAAGCAGCATTCAATGCTCTTTAGTCCAAAAGGAAAATTTTATCCCCTGTTTGCTTGATATATTGTACAATTGGTAGCTGCTGTGTCAGAAAATACTTTTAGAAGTACAATTTTTTTTTCCTTTTTGGATGTATCACTTAGATAAATCATCAAATATGGCCTGTTTGTGTAATATTCCTATTTATTCTTTGCTATTTATTCTCCTTTCTAAATTTTTGGCAAGGCAATAATACCCCTTTACTAAAGAGATCTCAAGGAAAAAGGAAGGGGCTAAGTTCATAGCAAGATGTATTATAGAGTAATAAACCATTTTCTGCTTTATATTTTTTTATTTTTCTTGTTTACCTCATTTATGTATTTAGTTTTATATTTAATTAATATAGTTGGTGTACATTATTATATTGTTATATTAGTTTCAAGGGTACAAAATAAGATTTAACATTTGTATACCTTCAGTCCACCACATTTTAGGAATATGGTCACCTCACCAATTCTGGTAATCATCTGTCACCTTGCAAAGTTATCACAGTATTATTTACTATATTCCCCTTTCTGTTGATCTCATTTAAGTAAACTATTTATGAAAGATGCAATTTTTTTCACTGACATTTCTGTGGACCACTGTGCCATAGCGCTTACCTGGGCAGTGTGTATGTTAAAATGCGAGCTCAGACTCAATGCTGGCTTCACCAATTTTGAAACCTGTGATGTCATGAAACATCCTTTACTCACTGGGTTCCATTTTTTTCTCTTTTATAATAGCAAGGGTGACATTTAGCTCACAATGTTGTCATAAAAGTTAAATGCATGTGGGCTTCTTTGTGCATGGTAAGTGGTCTGTGTTCAAAATCATTGCTACATGGTACAAAATAAATGGGTTTAAATAAAAATAACCATATTATAATTTAATCTCAAAAATATTGCTTGCTATGTATGCAATTTAAGTTCTCCACATAGAGTTTCTAAAGGTTCTCACAATTACCTAGTTTTCCCTGATCCAACCCCAAATTCCATTAAAGCCTTTCTGTCACTAAGCCTGAAGTTCTCTCCATTCCACAGCTAAAAGAAGTCAAGTATTTGCTCTTCTCTGAATGTTTGTCATGATTTTCCAAATCAGACCTGGTTCCTGGCACAACTCTTATTTCTAATGCCCAACCTTCTCTTCAGAGCTTGCCTCAGTCCAGCACAAAAAAGTCCTGCCCCCATGTCTCTCCTTCTGAAAATCTACTCAGTTTCTTTAGGAGCGTGTGATCAGTCCATTCCTGAAATTTTACAGAATTGAGTATGGACTTCAGCTTTATTGTAATAACACCAATCCTTGTGTAATTTGTATTGTTTATCTAATCACTTCCCATACTGTTGTAAGCAATTTACCTTTGTGTGTCCAACATTATCTAGCATAGAACAAAAAAGGACATGTTAATGAATTAATAAGGTACAGAGTTACAGACTCCATTCTTACTGACAGAGAAAATTCAAAGAGTAATAAGCAAACTTCAAAGAGAAATCTATAATCTCATGTAGTAAACATAAAAATGTAGCTAATATTAATTTTTCCTGCTGTTAGCTTTCTGGATAGCTGTTATTAAAGAAGCAAGGATTTATGGCTTTCTAAAAACATGAAATCAGTTTCTACCAGAAGGGCTACATTTTCATTTCTAAGTTTGGACTGGCTCATATTAAAGTAGTTGAAGCAGATTTTGGGGGTGGGGGTGGTGGGAATGAGCACCAATCTGCAGTATGTGCAAGATTCTACTTCTCTCTAAAAGTTCACTATGGAGAATAAATGGAATATGTCATTCATAATTATTTTATATTCTTACCTATTTTATTTTGTATGCCAATCTCTTTTTCTCAATTTTAAGAATTGTTTTTACTTTATTTTCTATCCTTTCCTTTGTCATGACTAGCTATGAAATTTTAGTGTTTCATATATGAATGGAGGAAAATAACATTTTAAAGGATCACTTCTTTCGTTGAATTTTCCTGTTCTTTGGCTAGCATAAATTACAATTTTCCATGGATGAGGATCATTATGTTAGTCTGTGGTGAGTGTTATATGAGATAAAAGAGAAAGGATGAGATCAGCTCCTATACAGCTGCTAGACATATCCCCTTTATTGAAAAACGTATTTAAATAATGTCCCTTCTTCAATGGATGGGCATGATTTAAAAGACACAGCTGCTAGTTAAATAACAGAAATGGCACCTGGGCTCCAACTGGGCTTAGGTGTGAGAAATTTTGAAAATAGGATCAGAACAGAAAGCAATAAGTGGGGGTAGAAATCCTTTAGCCATTAAAGTCAATGTCATCATCAAAGTCTATGGAGATCCCAGTTTTTCAGGTATAACACTTGGAAATTTAAAGCAATTTTGGGGAAAGACATGCATCATTACATTAAAATATCTTTTGAGTTAAAAATATTAACTGAATTAATGTAAGATGATTGAGAGGGATTTTTAAATCATGCAAATGAAAAAGGTATTTTTCTCAGGGCAATGAAATTCATAGACAGAGGAACATTACTGATCATTAACATGGGAAAGGCATACTTCTGCCTAATCAAATGTCCATTAATACTGAGAATGTCTGTCTTTTTCATTGATTGCAGTTTAAAAAGAAACACATGAAAAGGTGGTCACAAAGATAGAGATGCCTTCATTAGTCAACATGAATGGCATACCATTCTTTTTAATGTTCTTTCTTTCTCTTTTTCCTCAGAGTTTCATAAAAAGTGGTGTGTGTAAACTCTATATAAAATGCATTTAGTAAGTTAGGGATAGATTAATCACAGTCCTGTTAAAAAAACTCCCTCTCCTGCACTATTCTTGGCCATGGGGATGGGTTAGACCTTCCATTTATTTCTGTTCTTGTGTTTGTTGTGACTCTGGGGGCTGGATGCAAAGACATGGGATTCTTCTCTGTCAGTTTAAGTGACAGGAAACAGTAATTTTGAAATAAGAGCAGTGACATGTCATAGTAGAAGAAAACTGCTTTACTGAAATGCCAACCTTGATCTGAATCCTACTTTTGTTTCCTGTTAATTGGGTCGTCCTAGGTAAGAGAAGCTGTAGGATTCCCTCTGTGGTTGAGCATCTTTCTGTTTCCATTCCATCATTACATGTGGAACCTCTACTCCCTGACAGCCCCCTGCCCCGCCTTCTATGGTTTGGCATCCCAGTGATAAACAAAACAGAGGAGGTGCCTGCCCTCATAGAGCCTGAGTATTAAAGGGGAATATTAGCAGTAAATAAACAAAAGTACATATATTGGAGTGTCACATGGTAATAAGAGGAATAAAGAAAAATGAAGCAAAGAAATGGAGAATGTGATAACAGATGCTATTGGAGACAAAGTAGATGAGAAGGCCATGCTGTCGACATCTTAACTGATGAGACCCAGGTGAATGAAATGAGGGTCCTCACTTCATTTTCAATACAGTCTACAATGGAAATAATAGTCGCTATGTTGGTAGAGAGTAAGATAGTGCATGTAAAGCACCAAGTAGGGTATAGAGCTCAGGAAACAGTAGCAACTGTTACTTTTACAGTTCTGAAATGGGTGATCCCCTCTCACACTTAATATTCACTTTGCAGTTTGAATTCAAATTATGATTTCTACTGCTTAGAAAACACATCTGTTAGTACTACAGAATTTAGTGGCAATTCATTTTATTTTGGTTTCAGTCCATTGTTCGCAACAGAATGGTTGAGGTAGTTCTGCCTTTGTTTTAATACTAGACACTTTTCTCATTATTTAGCGTTAGAGACTGAAAAATATGCTAGGTGGGTTAATTTAATTGTAACAACATTTCTACTGTCTTCAGCTGTTAAACATCTTTTAAAATATAAATTCCATATTTTTTTTCCATTAGTATTTTTCCAATTAAAGGACATGAAACACTGGTTTCTTTGTCTATAATTCTACACAGGTCAATAGAGTCAAGTAAAAAATGGCAGGCAAAGTAGGATTTCAACAATAAACAAATTTACAGTTGAAGATCAGAAATGGGAAGTTAGTGTTTGACAGGAGAAGCAAACAGAAACATCTAGGATAGTTAGTATGAAGATGATGCTACTTGGATGGATCAAGGAATGGCAAAGAGGTACAGACGGTCAGGAGAAAATAGAAGGTACTAACCAGAGACACGGAAAATATATTTTAATGTGCAACAAATGGTTTTACAGAAGTCATGACTAGTATGCAGTAATGTAACATAATGAATGAATAGCCCATAGTTTAAAGTAGGAAAGGGGTACTTGAGTGATGATCAGTAGACTCACACACAAAAAAGGGAGTCAAATTTCTACCACACTGTCTGGGAGAGCAGAGATATTGTAGAAGACAGAGGTTCATTATAAGATTTGTCTTTCATGGTTCATCTCCTTTTATAATCCCTAAATGAAAGGAAGGAAAGAGACTGCCACCTCCATTAACCATCTCTCATCAGTAAATGAAATGATTATTGAATACTTAATGAACATATCTAAGACTGACTTAAATTTATCACATGTTCAAAAACTTTTAATCATTATGTGTTTTAATCCTTGGATACCTACCTTTTATTAGATAGTTGTGATGATCTCCATTGTGCATAGGGAAAAGTAGGAAACAGAGAGGTTAAGTAACTTTCCCAAGATCACACAGGAATGTGCAGATCCTTAATCTTCACCTACAGAGTCTGGCTCCAGTGCCCTTGTATTAATGTGTACCCTACTACCTCATGCTTTCTAATTTAATTAAGCCCCTTAAGAAATCTTGGTGGCTGTTATTATTATCCTTATTTAAAATTTTTATGAAATGAGGCATGGAGAGACAGAGTAACTCTTCTACGATAACACTGGTTGTAAGTAGCCTAGGAAAAATAAATATCTCTGAGTTAAAAAGCCTTATGCTTTTTTTACATTCTGCTGGGAGAAGACTACATACTCTGTGCATTAGATCCTACAATTTGATAGCAAAGTCACTGCTCCTGGCTCATTCTATTTCCAATGACAAATACTTTAGGAAAGCAGACATTAGACAAATTAGGTTATCTCTGCTTCTGTTTCTCTTCCACTCGGCACAGGCAGACCACAACAATGTTAGAGGTTGACTGAAGACATGACACACACGGCCCATTTCCTTCACTGTATCAAAAAGAAAAACTTGTTTATTTTTTTTTTCATTTTTAATCATTTGCATGTTTATTTCTTGGATAATTATATTCTCATTGAAGTTTTGTTTTGTTTTGTTTTTTAACCATGATTCTCCAATTGTTGACTTAATGCTGGTAAAATCCCAAGAGAGAACACTTCTAAACCAGGTTTTTCCAAAGAGTGCTCCTTAGAGCATTTGTTCCACAAGATGCTATTAGATGTTCTGATTTTAAATATATATTCAGAAAAGTTGGATTAAGCAACACTGTATTTCTTTACTAAGCAATAGCTTTTTAGAACTTTGTTATTACAAATGCTTGTTGTGAATGTCCAAATAGTGAGTACTTTACATAATGCTTTCCAAGGATATAAGTCATAAAATTGTTTTTTTATTGAGCCTTCTTTATTTTTTTTTATTTTTTTATTTTTAAAAACCTTATTTTTATTAATTTTAATGCAGTAACATTGATAAATCAGGGTACATATGTTCCGAGAAAACATCTCCAGATTATTTTGACCTTTGATTATGCTGCATACCCCTCACTCAAAGTCAAATCATCCTCCGTCACCTTCTATCTGGTTTTCTTTGTGCCCCTACCCTCCCCCCTCTCCCTCCCTCTCCTTCCTCGCCCCTTCCCCACCCCTCCACCCCACGCCCTGTTACCATCACATTCTTGTCCATGTCTCTAAGTCTCATTTTTATGTCCCATCTATGCATTGGTTCATATAGTTCTTAGTTTTTTTCTGATTTACTTATTTCACTCCATATAATGTTATCAAGGTCCATCCATGTTATTGTAAATGATCTGATGTCATCATTTCTTATGGCTGAGTAGTATTCCATAGTATATATGTACCAAAGCTTTTTAATCCACTCGTTCTCTGATGGACACTTGAGCTGTTTCCAAGATCTTCGCTATTGTGAATAATGCTGCTATAAACATGGGGGTGCATTTCTCCTTCTGGAACCCTTCTATGGTGTCCTTGGGGTATATTCCTAAAAGTGGGATGGCTGGGTCAAAAGGCAGTTCGATTTTCAATTTTTTGAGGAATCTCCATACTGTTTTCCACAGAGGCTGCACCAGTCTGCATTCCCACCAGCAATGCAGGAGGGTTCCCTTTTCTCCACATCCTCACCAGCACTTATTCAGTGTTGTTTTGTTGATGAGCGCCATTTTAACCGGTGTGAGGTGATATCTCATTGTGGTTTTAATTTGCATTTCTCTAATGATTAGTGATGTTGAGCATTTTACATATGCCTATTGGCCACCTGTATGTCCTCTTTGGAGAAGTGTCTATTCATTTCTTTTGCCCATTTTTTGATTGGATTGTTTGTCTTTCTGGTGTTGAGATTTACAAGTTCTTTATAAATTTTGGTTATTAACCCCTTATCAGACATACTGTCAAATATGTTCTTCCATTGTGTAGTTTGTCTTTTTATTCTGTTCTTATTGTCTTTGGCCGTGCAAAAGCTTTTTAATTTGATATAGTCCCATTTGTTTATCCTGTCTTTTATTTCACTTGCCTGTGGAGATAAATCAGCAAATACAATATATCGCTGCGAGAGATGTCAGAGAGCTTACTGCCTATGTTTTCTCCTAAGATGCTTATGGTTTCACGCCTTACATTTAACTCTTTTATCCATTTTGAGTTTATTTTTGTGAATGGTGTAAGTTGGTGGTCTAGTTTCATTTTTTTGCAGGTTGCTGTCCAATTTTCCCAACACCATTTGTTGAAGAGGCTGTCTTTACTCCATTGTATTTCCTTACCTCCTTTGTCAAATATCAGTTGTCCATAGAGCTGTGGGTTTATTTCTGGTTCTCTGTTCCGTTCCATTGTTGTGCCTGTTCTTATGCCAGTACCAGGCTGTTTTGAGTACAATGGCCTTGTAGTATAGCTTGATATCAGGAAGTGTGATACCTCCCCCTTTATTCTTCTTTTTTAAGATTGCTGAGGCTATTCGTGTTCTCTTTTGGTTCCATATGAGGCGAGCATAGTTCTGATTCCAAAACCAGGCAAAGACAACACAAAGAAAGAAAATTATAGGCCAATATCCCTGATGAATATAGATGCTAAAATCCTCAACAAGATATTAGCAAACCAGATCCAGCAATATATGGAAAAATATCATACACCATGATCAAGTGGGATTTATTCTGGGGAGGCAAGGCTGGTATAATATTTGCAAATCTATCAATGTTATTCATCACATAAATGAAAGGAAGGAGAAAAACCGCATGTTAATTTCAATAGATGCAGAAAAAGCATTTGATAAAATCCAGCACCCATTCATGATCAAAACTCTCAGCAAAGTGGGAATACAGGGAACATACCTCAACATGATAAAAGCCATCTATGAGAAACCCACAGCCAACATCATACTCAATGGGCAAAAATTAAAAGCAATCCCCTTAAGATCAGGAACAAGGCAGGGGTGCCCTCTTTCACCGCTCTTATTCAACATAGTCCTGGAAGTCCTAGCCACAACAATCAGACAAGAAAAAGAAATACAAGGCATTCAAGTTGGAAAAGAAGAAGTAAAGCTATCATTATTTGCAGATGATATGATATTGTATATAGAAAATCCTAAAGTCTCAGTCAAAAAGCTACTGGACCTGATAAATGAATTCAGCAAGGTGGCAGGATATAAAATTAATACTCAGAAATCAGAGGCATTTTTATACACCAACAATGAACAATCAGAAAGAGAAATTAAGGAAACAATCCCCTTCACTATTGCAACCAAAAAATAAAGTACCTAGGAGTACATTTAACCAAGGAGACTAAAGACTTGTACTCGGAAAATTATAAAACACTGATAAAAGAAATCAAGGAAGATACAAACAAGTGGAAGCATATACCATGCTCATGATTAGGAAGAATAAACATCATTAAAATGTCTATATTACCCAAAGTAATTTATAAATTCAATGCAATACCAATTAAAATACCAGTGACATACTTTAAAGATATAGATCACATATTCCAAAAATTTATATGGAACCAAAAGAGAACACGAATATTGAGCCTTCTTTTAAATTTTTTATTAATTTAAATTTATTGTGTTAACATGAATTCAAGTGTCCAACTAAATATAATATAACTCTCTCACCCTCCCCTTGTCTCTGATTGACTCACTCCCACCTTCTCTTTGGGATTTGCTGTCCTGTTACCTGTATCTATGTGTTACGTGTATATAATTTTACTAATCCCTTCACCTTCTCTGATCCCATCCCCTTATCCCCCTTCCCTCTGATAGCTGTCCCTCTGCTCTCTGTGACCCACTTCTGCCTCTATTTCATTCCTCGGTTCACTTTGTTCATTAGATTCCACATATAAGTGAAATCATATGATATTTGTCTTTCTCTGCCTGGTTTATTTCACTTAACATAATAATCTCCAAGTCCATCCATGCCATCGGAAAAGGTAAGATTTTCTTCTTTTTCACAGCCGTGTAGTATTCCATTGTGTATATGTACCACTGCATTTTAATCTACTCATCCACTGATGGACACTTGGGCTGTTTTCAGGTCTTGTCTATTGTAAACAATGCTGCAATAAATACGGGGAATGTATATCTTCCTTTGAATCAGTGATTTGGTAATCTTAGGGTATATTCCTAAAAGGAGGATAGCTGGGTCAAAAGCCAGTTCCATTTTTAGTTTTTTGAGGAATCTCCATACTGTTTTTCACAGTGGCTACACCAGTCTGCATTCCCACCAGCAGTGCAGGAGGGTTCCCTTTTCTCCACACCCTCGCCAGTATTTATTGTGTGTTGATCTGTTAATGAGAGCCATTCTGACAGGTATGAAGTGGTATCTCATTGTTTTAATTTGCATTTCTCTGATGATTAATGAGTAAACATTTTTTCATATGTTTATTGGCCATTTGTATATCTTTGGAGAATTGCCTATTCAGTTCTTTTGTCCCTTTTTAATTGGATTGTTTAGCTTCCTGGTGTTGAGTTCTAGAAGTTTTTTATAAATTTTGGTTATTACCTCCTTATCAGACAAATTGGCGAATATGTTCTCACATTGTGTGGATTGTCTTTTTATTTTGTTTATGGTGTCTTTTGCTGTGCAATTTTTTTTTTTACACAGAGAGAGAGTCAGAGAGAGGGATAGACAGACAGGAATGGAGAGAGATGAAAAGCATCAATCATCAGTTTTTGTTGTGGCGTTTTAGTTGTTCATTGATTGCTTTGTCATATGTGCCTTGACTATGGGGCTACAGCAGACCGTGTAACCGCTTGCTCAAGCCAGCGACCTTGGGTCCAAACTAGTAAGCTTTGCTAAAACCAGATGAGTCCGCGCTCAAGCTGGCGTCCTTGGGATCTCGAACCTGGGTCCTCTGCATCCTAGTTGGATGCTCTGTCCACTGTGCCACCACCTGGTCAGGCGCTGTGCAAAAGCTTTCTAGTTTGCTATAGTGCCATTTGTTTATTTTGTCCTTTATTTCACTTGCTCGTGTAGATAAATCAGCAAAAATATTGCTGCGAGAGATATTAGAGTGTTTACTGCATATGTTTTCTTCCAAGATGTTTAAAGTTTCACAAAGTCATTTATCCATTTTGTATTTTACCCATTTTTAGTTTTTTGTTTTTTTTTTGTGGTGTAGGTTGGTGGTATATTTTCAATTTTTTTAGCATATACCTATCCTATTTTCCCAACACCAATTATTAAAAAGACTCTCTTTACTCTTACTTCCTTCAAAGAGGAAACCTTGTTTAATAGAAATATTACACAATTTGTCTCAGGTTGTCTAATTGAGAACTAGTCATTTGAATTTTTTGCCTTTGTAATGTATTTATACTAGTTCTTTTATTTACTCAGACATCACTTATATGTTAAGCACTTAATATCATCAAAAGAGCTCACCTGTAATCCTATGGGGAAAAAAATGAAAAGATTCTTACCCTCAGTGTGAGGCAGATATAAACCAAGTACACAGACCATCCTGTAATGCAAAAGGAAACATGGCACATTCTTTTGGAGTTTAAGATATACCAGGGATGGAGAGTCAGAGACAAGGGATTGCTTGCAACAGGTGGGAAAAGAAGGGACATTTTCATGTTAAAATTAAAATTAGAGCTACACCTGAAAAAAACTATCAAATGAATGTGGTTCTGAAAAGATCAATCAAAACAACAGGCAAATTAAAGCCCAGAGATGAAATCTTCTGCTGTAATGGAGTAACAAGAAATGTTTGGCTTGGCTGAAGTACCTAAAAGTTAAAAAGTTGAGAAGTCAGATGAAGGTCTCACTGTGTTTCAGAGATGTTCTTGAACCCCAAATAGGCATCATTCAGAATTAAGAGATACTATGGTTGTTAAGGTATATTTATTATAAGATAGCAAAGAGAGTGTCTGTACAAACTGAAATCAAAACCTGAGTGTTAGCATGAACACACTCAATTCAAAAGACTCATTGAGGCAATAGCCATAGCTAACTATGTGAATAATAATTAGCCAAATAAAAATCAGTCATGCATTAAATTAGAACATTTGTATTACAGTGCTTGAGGTAGAATATGCTCTTTAATGCTAGATATATGAAAGGCACAATTCATTATAGAACCATTACCTGGATTCAGAATGTATTGGAGCAGACACATTCTCAACCAAGTCCAGATGGTGAGAACATATTTTGAAAGAATATGCTAATTTTATTCCATCTAAAGGTTACATATGATCCCCAGGTTTCTCTCTCTTACATTTGATGTGATGTCTAATAAAATAAAAACTGTTCCTATCTGGGTTTTATTATGACTGCTGTTGTTTTATCTAGGTCAGTCTTTCTCAGTACCTTCTGCAGCTCCTGGAATCCTGCTTTCTAAACTTTAAGCCAAGTTTTCTCCCAAAATTCTGAAAATCTTTATTAACTTAAACGGATTCTTTATTCAGGGACTTTTAATAACTCAGCAGATAAATGTGGGGATCAAGCACTGTCTCTATTCATTCTCAATTATTTATTTGTTTATAATTACTGAGTCTGCCTACGCTCACAGGGACATTATGGCTGCTCCTGGAAATCACAGGAAATGTTCAGGAATATCAGGGAGCTAAAATAGAGTACCAAAAATAATAATTAATAATAATAATAAATAAATAAATAAACCAGGACTTTCACTAACTAGCAGCAGGGAGGCAAGCAGAAAAGTCCTTCCACATGCATATGAGCAACTTGAGATCCCTTCATAAAAGTGAACACAAGCTTGATCATGGGGATCTGTATAGATTTAAAATCCCTTAGCCCTTGAAATATTCCTATCCCCTTTGAAGCATGGATTTAATTAGTAGTTCCATTACTTAATAGTTACCTTAATGTCTATGTACTTGAGAGTTATCTTTTTCTTTTTTCTTTCTTCTTTTTTCCTTTTTTTGGTTGCTACAGATTTACTTAAGAGAGACTCAGTAGGTCCTGGCCAGTGGCTCTGTGGATAAATCATGGCCCAGTGTATGGACATCACCGGTTGATTCCTGGTCAAGGCACACAGGAAAAGCAACCATCTTTTTTTCTCCTCTCCTTTTCTCCCTTCTCTCCCTCTTCTCTCACACAACCAGCAGCTAAATTGGTTTTAGTGTGGCCCAGGGCACTGAGGATAGCTCTGTTGGAGTTCATCAGCCTCAGGTACTAAAAATAGCTTGGTGATTGAAGCATAGCCCTAGATGGGGTTGCCAGTTGGATCCCAGTCTGGGGCACATTCAGGAATCTGCCTCACCACTATCTCCTCGCCTCTACAAAAAAAAAAAAAAAAGACTCAGTAGCCATTCCAAGTGTCCATACAAATCCCACGGAGACCCACTGGAGAAATCTCTCCTTCTGGAAAATGAGTATACATGATAGGATATTAAGATAATATGCTGTTAAGCTGATGTGCCATACTAAGCCATGAGTATATATTATTCAGGAATAAAAAATGATAAAAGCAGGAAGATAATGTTTATTATAGCAGTCTTAAAATATCTGGGGAATATAGCTCATTATTATTGCTCATAAAGAGATATTATTTGGGGGAGAAAACAACTTAATTTTATTTCAGTAAAGAAGTGTGATAAACATATCAAATATTGATAGTTTATGTACTGAGTAAATATTCCATGATTAGTGGTAATAGATCAGAAACCGAATCTTAGCTAAGGATTCAACAATTAATAAGACCACATCTTTGAAAAAGACATCTTATGGATAAGATGGAAATTTAAAGAGACAACTGCAATAAACCTCAGGACTATCTCAGGATTTTCTTTTTCTTTTTTTTACTTTTTTCTTTTAATTTTAATTTTCTTTAATTTTTATATTTTTCATTCTTTTTTGTGTGTGTTTTGTTTTTTGATATTTTCCCTTTTGTAGTTTTTCTTTTCTACTTGTCATTATTTTATAATTTTTTATATTTTTCATTGTATTTTTTATTTTTATTTTTGAGTTTTAGTTGTTTTTTCATAGAGATCTTAACAATACCACTCTTTAATACCATCAAGAAAGAAGAAGTCAAATACCCTGGCTGCACAAGTCAGAAACATAGTTAGAAAGAAAATAAAATTTTCCAGAAAGCAATCGCAATCACATGGAAAACTTGGAGTTAAACAATAGAGAATTCAAAATTGAAGTTCTGAAAATACTCAACTAATAGGCTACTTAATGAGCTCAACCCCCCCACCACCACCAAATTAATGAACAGAATAAGTACTTCATCGTGGACAGTAGTTGGCAAATCGTGGTTCATGAGCCACATGCAGCTCTTTGGCCCCTTGAGTGTGGCCAGCTTAGGAGTACCCTAATTAAGTTAATAACAATGTACCTACATATATAGTTTAAGTTTAAAAAGTTTGGCTCTCAAAAAAAATTTCAATTGTTGTACTGTTGATAATTGTCTCTGTTGACTAATGAGTTTGCCGACCACTGATCTAGGAGATTAAAACTTTAAAAAAGAACCAAAGAGAGATGAAGAACTTAGTATGAATTAGAAACTGAAGTAGTAAGTTTTACTAATAGAACAGGCCAGATAGAGGAGAGAAGCAGTGGCATCAAAGACAGGCAACTAAGGATGCTGTACTACAGCAAGAAGAAGAAAGACTCACAAATTAAAAAAACAAAACAAAACAGAGAGAGTTCTACAAGAATTGTCTGACTTCATCAGAGAGGGCAATATAAGAATAATGGGTACATCAGAGAAAGAAGGTAGAAGGGTATGGAGAGGCTATTCAAACAAACAATTGATGAACACTTCTTAAGTCTATTGAAAGAGTTAGAACCTTGATCCAAGAAACAAACAGAACAACAAGTTATCTCAACCCAAACAGACCTTCTATAAGGCACATCATAATAAAATTGTCAAAAATCAATTACAAAAAAGGAATCCTCAAGGAGCTAGGAAAAAGAACATAACATATAAAGGAAGAGCCATTAAGTTATCATCAGACTTCTCAGCAGAAACTCTATAGGCCAGAGAAAGTGGACACAAATACTGAAAACACTTAAAGAGAGGACTTACCAGCAAAAATAATATATCCATCAAAGTTATCCTTCACATATGAAGGAGAAACAAAAACTTTTGTAGGCATACAGAAGCTGAGGAAATTTATTACCAGAAAACCCCCACTGCAACAAATACTCAAGGGGGTTATTTGACCAGAACCAAACAAAACAAAACTATAAATAATATCTCCAACAAGGTCACAATAAAAACAAGGATAATCTGTGACAACAATAACATAAAGGGGAAGAGGATAAAGATCTGCAGTAGCAAAGTAGGATGGAGAGCAGAAGCACTCATAAGACAAAAGACTCTTGCACATATGAAATCTTTTCTCTTAATAACATAATAGTAACCACCCACAAAAAATCCACCACTGAAACACATAGCTTTAAAAAAAAAAAGAAACAGGGGTAAGAAGTATGGAATACCAGCAAACAAAAACAACTGAAAGAAACACAAGAGAAGAACCAAACAAGACACAAAGCTATCAGAAAACAAAACAAAATAGCTATAGAATATACTCAAGCATCAATAATTACCATAAATGTAAGTGGACAGAACTCACCAATGAAGAAGCAAAGAGTAGCAGATTGGATCAGAAGGCAAAACCCAACCATATGCTACTGTCAAGAGACACATCTAAGCTGCAAGGACAAAAGTAGACTCAAAGTGAGAGGGTTGGAAACAATTCTGTCAGCAAATAATACCTAAAGAAAAGCAGGTGTAGATATGCTAATATCTGACAATGCTGACTTCAAGACAATAAAGGTAACCAGGGAAAGTGATGGATATTGCACAATGATAAAGGAAACATTATATTAAGAAGATATACAATTCTTAGTATATATGCACTGAAAGAGGGAGCACCAAAATATATTAGACATCTACTAACTAATCTAAAAATAAAAACAGGCAAAACACAATCATACTTGAAGATCTCTTCACACCATTGACAGCTTTACATAGATCATCCAAACAGAAAATCAGGTAAAGAAATGTTGATATTAAAGAACACACTAGACCAAATGGACATAATAGGCATTTAGAGGACATTTTCATCCCAGAATATCAGACCATACATTCTTCTCCAGTGTTCATGGAACATTTTCAAGGAAAAATCATATGTCAGGCCACAAAACTTACATCAACAAAACCAGGAAGTTTGAAATTATATGCAGCATATTTTCTGATCATAAGGCTTTGAAATTTGAATTCAACTGCAAAAAGAAAGTAAATAAACTAAAAAACACGTGGAAATTAAATAACATACTTTGAAAAAAAGAATGGGTCAAAAAAATAAAACAGATCGAAGCATATATACAGACAATTGAGAATGACAACACGACATATCAAAATTTCTAGTATGCAGCAAAAGCAGTAATAAGAGGGAAGTTTATATCATTACAGGCTTATTTTAAGAAACAAGAAATATCCCAAGTAAATAACCTAACATCACATCTTAAAGAACTAGAATAAAAAGAACAGAAGTAACCCAAAATCAGCAGAAGAAAAGAAATAGTAAAAATTAGGGCAGAACTAAATAAAATAGAGATAAAAAGAGAAAAAATAAATACAATGAAGGGTTGCTTTCTTGAAAAAATCAATAAAATTGATAAATCCTTGGCTAGACTCCCTAAAGAAATGAGAAAAGACTCATAAACAAAATCTGAAATTAAAGAAGAGAAATTACCACAAACATTGTAGATATACAAAGGATTATAGTATAGTACTATGAAAGAATATATGCCGCCAAATTAAAATACCTAGAAGAAATGGATAAGTTCCTAGAATTACAATTTCCTAGACTGAGTCATGAAGAAGTGGAAAACCTAAAGAGACCCATAAACATGGAGGAAATAGAAATAATCATAAAAAACCTCCTCGCATGACCTGTGGTGGCACAGTGACTAAAGCTTCGACCTGGAATGCTGAGGTCACTAGTTCAAAGCCCTGGGCTTGCCTAGTCAAGGCACATATAGGAGTTGATGCTTCCTGCTTCTCCCTCCTTCTCTCTCTCTCTCTCCTCTCTAAAATAAATAAATAAAATCTTAAAAAATAAGAAACCTCTTCCAAAATAAAAGTCCAGGACCAGATGGCTTTACTAGTAAATTCTACCAAACAAAGATGTGATACCTGTTCATCTTAAAGTCTTTCAAAAAATAGAAAAAGAAACAATACTCCCTAACATATTTTATGAGGCCACCATAACACTGATATCGAAATCTGGGTAAGGAAAACAAAAAAAGAAAACAACAGGTCAATATGTTTAAGGACTGCAGATGCAAAAATTCTAAACAAAATACTAACAAATCAAATATAACAACACATTAAAAAATAATACATCACAATCAAATAAGGTTCATTCAAGGAGAAGAAGGATGGGTTAACATACATAAATCAATTGACATAAAATATCACATCAACAAAACAAAAAAGAAAAATCTTATGATGTTATCAATAGATGCAGAAAAAGCACTCGATAAGATACAACATCCATTTATATTTAAAATACTCAATAACGTCAGAATAGAAGGAAAATACCTCAACTAATAGAGGCCATATATGACAAACCATCAGCTAATGTCATACTAAATGGTGAAAAAAATGAAATCTCCTCTAAATGAAATCAGGAACAAGACAAGGTTGCCCAATCTCTCCACTCTTATTTAACATACTTCTGGAAATTTTAGCTAGAGCATTCAGATTAGAGAAAAGAATAAAAGGCATATTCTCATTTAATATTTAGTATCCAGGATTTTTATTTGAACATAGGGCTATAAAGAAAACATGTCTACTTTATCTCCCCTATCTGAAAGTAGTACAAAATAATTCAATACAGACAGATTTTGTTTTCAACAAATGGCAGTGGAAAAAATAGAAATCATATTTAAGAAAATGAATCTTGTGCAAAACCTACTATGCTGAGCAAAAAGTTAAATCTATATGTAAAATGTAGGACTATAACATTTTTAGAGGAAAATATAAAAAAAAAATTGGAACTTGTTTGGCAGAGGCTTCTTATATATAATTCAGATATATTATCTAAAAATATAAATTAGACTCCAGCAATATTTTAAAATATTTTTGTTCTCTGAAAACAAAGACATTATAAAGAGAAAAATTAGCTTCAAAATTAGACATAATATTCACAAATTACATATATAACAAAGCAGTTCTTTCTAGAATATATGTATCCCAAAATCCAAATCACACTCCTGACCAATTAAATTAGATTCCGTGGATTTGGTAAGTTTATATTTGCAATCATCTTAAGTGCTTCCAATGTGCAGACAAATTGAGAACCACTGGTATAGCTTAAAATACATGAACCAGTATTTATTTATTTATTTATTATTTTATTATTTTACTACAACAGAGAGTCAGAGAGAGGGACAGACAGGCACAGACAAGAAGGGAGAGAGTTGAGAAACATCAATTCTTTGTTTTGGCACCTTAGTTGTTCAATGATTGCTTTCTCATATGTGCCTTGAGCAGGGGGCTACAGGAGAGCAAGTGACCCCTTGCTCAAGCCAGTGAACTTGAGCTTCAAGCCAGAGACCTCTGAGCTCAAGCCAACAACCACAGGGTCATGTCTATGATCCCACGCTCAAGCCATCGACCCCGTGTTCAAGCTGGATGAGCCCACACTTAAGCTGGCGACTTTGGGGTTTTGAATCTGGGTCCTCTGCATCCCAATCCGATGCTTGATCCACTGTGTGACCGCCTGGTCAAGCCATGAATCACTATTTAATACAAATTATTTTATAGCCAATTATAGGCACTATAAAACTGTGGGGAAAAACACAATAAATTTCTTCTTTTTTAAAAAAAATTAAATGGAAGGCAGGGAGGTAGAGAGACAGACTTCCGCATGAGCCCTGATCAGGATTCACTCAGCATGTTCCCTACAGGGCCACACTCTGCTCATCTGGGACCCCTGCTCTGTTGCTTAGCAACTGAACTATTTTAGTGCCTGGGACTGTGGCCATCAAGCCATCCTCAATGCCCAGGGCTAACTTGCCTGAACCATATGAGCCATGGCTATGGGAATGGAAGAGAGAGAAAGAGAGGGAAGAGAGAGAGGGGTGGGGAAGCAGATGGTGACAGTCTGTGTGCCCTGACTAGGAATCGAACCCAGTACTTCCACACACTGGGTTGATCCTCTACCATTGTGCCAACTGGTCAGGGCCACAACAAACTTCTTAATGCAGAATTTACAATGGACCAACTTATGTTTGGCATATGGTGAAACTTTAGGTTGCGGAAGTGATTTTTAATAACTGACAATCTCATTCTTGAAAAATGATAGCCTAATTTTCATTGCAATCATCACTCTTTGAGTCAGACTCTTTGATTGTTTGATGTTTTTATTCTGACATCCTCAAAATTTGCATGTTATAATTTAAAATATAATTTTTTAAAATTTAATTTGATTTAATTCCCTTCTTTTCACTCTCAGACATAACATACACTTATGTACTCCCACAGTCACCTTACAATTTATTTTTTACTTATTAAATAGGCAACTTTTAGTTGTAATTCATTTGACAATTAGACTTTCCGTTTGTACAATTTTGGCAGTGATCAGTAAGTATTCTTATATTCTTGGTGTGTGTTGCTTCTCAGCCATCTTGGAGTTTTCATAGAAATCAACATCCTGTTTATTATAAACACCTTTTTGATTTGCACTTTGTTTTTTAAATACAATAGTCAAAGAAGTAACTGTGGAAATCATTTTCATGAACTTAAGAGTGAGGTCATTTACAAATTGAAACTGTTTCCCTCTGACTTTCCTGCAAAATACAAGAAAAATTCTAGTACAGTTTAGTTTAGTTTCTTTCACCAGCTTCTATTAAATACTTCTATTAATTTTTACTTCTTTTCACTGAGAAAACTTGAGCTATTTCTTCCATATATTTCTGCAACATTCCTGGCCAAACATCTTGACACTCCTATTCTTAGAAAACACACACACACACACACACACACACACACACACTCATACACACACACATTCCCACTTCAATTCCCTCTTTCTTATAGTCCTTTTAATGATATAAACTCTGCAGCATTTGACTGTTCATAACTCGACTTCAGTTCTCATTTCAAGAATGTCTTTAGCTGGTCTCCTGGTTGAAGTTGTGATGATTCACAATATATGTCTTGATTTAAATTAATTTCTACATTTGCCTTTTTCTAATTTTCTGAAGTGAGAAGGCAGAAAGAGACAGACTCCCCATGAACCCTACCGGGCTCCACATGGCATGCCCACCAGGGGGCAATGCTCTGCCCATCTGAGGTAGTAGCTTTCTTGCAACAGGAGCAATTCTAGCGCCTGAGGCTGGAGGCCATGGACCCATCTTTAGCACCAGGACCATCTTTGCTCCAATGAGGCCTTGGAGAGGGGGAAGGGGGGAGAAGAAGATGGGTGCTTCTCCTATGTGCCCTGGCTGGGAATCAAACCCAAGACATCCACATGCCGGCCAATGCTCTGCCGCTGAACCAATCGGCCAAGGCCTTAAATTAATTTTTATATCATGTATCTGTCATTGCAATAGTCATATATGAAACATGAAAAATCATAAATCTACAAATAATAAAACACATTGTAATTTTAATATAGAATGAACTCAGTTGAAGATATTTCATGCCTAAACCGTGGTAGCGCAGTGGATAAAGCATTGTTCTGACCTGGAACAATGAGGTCGCCGATTCAAAACCCTGGGCTTGCTCAATCAAGACACATATAGAAGCAACTACTATAAGTTGACACTTCCTGTTCCTCCTCCTTTCTCTCTGTCTCTGTCCCTGCACTCTCTAAAATAAATAAATAAGATCCAAAAAAATTTTAAAAAGAAGGTATTTCATTATATGTATCATATTTATCAAAAACTGCATAAATATACTTTGATGTATATGTTTTTTATTATTTTTACTGTATTGTATATGAGTACATATAGTAAAGTAATTAAAAATAAATTCAAAGATGTATTTTGTAAGTATGGACAATATTTATGGTAATAATTCAGTTAATTAACTTGTTATCAGTGTTGAAATATTTGGGTGGAACATGTACCTATTTATAAGAATTATACTTTATTGAATAGATGAATTGCTTGCTAATTCTGCCATTAAAAAGAAGAAAAAAATTCAAAATAAATTTTATCAGAGAGATCATCTTATTTTATAAAGTGAATAATATACTTTTTTTGTGACAGAGTTGGACAGAGGGACAATTAGGGACAGACAGACAGAAAGAAGAGAGATGAGGAACATCAATTCTTTGTTGCGACACCTTAGTTGTTCATTGATTGCTTTCTCATATGTGCCTTGACTGTGGGGCTACAACAGACTGAGTGAATACTTGCTCGATCCAGTGACCTTGGGTCCAAGCTGGTGAACTTTGCTCAAACCAGATGAGCCTGCGCTCAAGCTGGTGACCTCGGGGTCTTGAACCTGGGTCTTCCGCATCCCAGTCCGACACTCTATCCACTGCGCCACCACCTGGTCAGGCAGTGAATAACATACTTATCTAAGTAGTTTCATTAAGAGATTTCCCAGGAAAATTTATCTGAAAAAGCATAGTGTTGGACAAAGTGTGTTTCTGTCACTTTGGCACCATACTACTCCAGTTGCAGCTTTCTAAATACTTCTTGTCCCTAGAACATCATCTCTTCTTTCAAACCATGAATGTGGAAATGATTTCGTACAACCACTCCCAGCAATGGTGACTTCTGGGACTGTCACGAAGTGTCAGCAAACATGATGACTATTGGAATGTGTCAAGAACTAAATAAAGACCAGGGACTGAATAAAGCACCTGGACATGGAACACTATATTTCATCTCCTTTGCTTCCTTTTGAAAGTGGCACATACAGTGTATTTTTAGTAGGAGGGGAATGGGATGATTTTGCTTAATGCTCGACAGCTGCTCATTAGGCAGATCAGAAAGTGAAAAGCAAAATGAAATATTGGTTAAAATTGCAGAGTAGGTGCCAGAAGTATTAGATTTCAAGTTTTACTCACTAACCTTGAGAGACCTTGATGACTTATTTTCCTGTTACCGTTCTTTGATTTTTTAGTTTTAGCATAGGAAGAAGGACATGTATTCAACATTTTCATGGCTATAGTTGGAATTTGCAGAGCTTTGAGATCCTTGAAATTACAGGTTTTCTTTAAAATCACTGACAGAAAAAAGATGCCTCTGTGTCAATATCAAAGTAAAGCATGAGAGAAATGTAGAAATAAAACTGCTAAGAAATTAAAATTTGATTTAGTGAAAATGTGTTCTTAATGGTGTTAAAATTATTTTACGTCAAATTGACCTCATGTGGTCACCTTGTCATTAAGTAATTCAGTTTTACTTCCACCAAATTAAATGTGTGTGGAAAAGAGATGTAAAATTACATGCAAACATATATTTTGATAAATCCAAGTCCAGATAGCCAATTGCAAAGTTCATAACTTATGGTCGTCCACAATGCGACATTTCATCTGGTCATTTGTTTCTACTTGGAGCAGTGTCTTGTTCTTTTAGGTCAAAAGTTCTAAAGATAATGAGGCATCCATATATTAAATTACTGAAGTTAGCAAAAAATTAATAAATTTAAGGGTACTTTAAAATATTTTTGATTTAAAACCTGGGTGAATTTCTTTTTTAGACCCATGAAGTATAAGATAAGACAATAATGAGTGCAGAACTCTTCTTTCAAAGAAATTACATCACATCCCAGAAAAACAGGGATGTCTTGTACTTCTTGAGAGTGATTACTATGGCAACTATTTCATTTTAGTCTTAGTTTCTTTTTTAGCACAAAGTCATGCTGATAATATTGATTCAGTTGCTGACAAAAATGTCTTATTTGATTTTAGTTTGTTAACACACAATTTTGAAATAGCTTTGACTTCTTTCATGTTTTATTGCTTATAATATTTATTTGAATGAGAGATATTTTAAAAAATCCTAGTAGTGCACACATGCTATGGCTATAGCCTGATCCATCTAAATGAGTGTTGTGATGGACTCTGTTACAGTTGACCTCCTGGGGAGCCATGAGAAGCCTGAGCAGTCAACAATGTTGATTATGTGGTCTGCTGAGAATAGGGGAGGCAAATAGAGATCCAATGTTAGCTGTTTGAGATGCCATGGGCCTATGCCCCTATGCCAACTTTTAGGTTGAGTCTGTGCCAGAGCTACTCAGTGCTATCCATAGTCTAAGTCCATTTCTGTGGAAAGATATGACTTACTGTATATGTTTTCATTGCAATGGGTGATAGAGTAATAAATCCACTTCTTACTAGAACTATTTTTATAAAACTTTTCCAATAAAAATTGATAACATAAATATGCTCACACATAACCAGATTTCAACTTTAAATTTTCCTCAAGAATACAGTTCAATTCTTCATATCATGTGAAATTAGAGGGAAAAAAGTAAGTGCGTGTGGTAGGTAATTGACACTTAATTCAGTAGTGATAATAGCGTTTGATAAATTATCATAGCCGGTGATTGCCATAAGTCAAATTTATTTCACCTTGAATTTTAAGTCTAACTCATTTCTTGTTCTCACATCCACCAAAGAAAAAACTTTTTAAAATTCTAGTCTGGGATAATATTAATGTAGGGGATATTATTTACTAAGAACATTTGAGGAAAATGAATTTAAATTTGTTGCAATACATTTTTTCCTATGAGATAAAGTCAGTTAGTATTTTGGAAATATTCAAGTTTTCAGTGAAATGTTAGGCTTCATCTGATCTTGTTAAACTAACTTTTGCTTCAGAAGTCAGGCATTATCATTCTTCCTCCAGAAAAATCACATAACATTTAAGCCAACTTCTTAATGAAATCTGGTTGTAGCTAACTGCAGAGGCCAAAGGGACCCTAGGTAAACTGACTTGTCCTCTCTGCTAGATTCAGCTGATTTTTTTTTCCTTTGACATACAACCCCCACTGCCCAGGGCACACCTCAGAAGAAATTTTCAAAAGAAAACTGATTCTGCCCAAGGCAGAGCAAACTTTTTTCTTTCCACGTGAGCACTGTAATTTGTTTGAAATAAGGGACTTTGCTCTCCATAGCAGATGCAACCAGGAGATAACATCTGACCTAAGTTGAGTCCGTACAGTGATTGGTCAGATGTCAATTGAATAGTCTCAGGGAGAACTTTATGGGCTGGATTTAGCAACTCTCATTAATGAATGGCAAATGTAATGTATAACACAAATGAGATTAAGTTATAAAGAACCTGTGACTGCTATCTTGAATATTCTCCCTCTGTCTGTTTTTTCCCTCTCATATTTGATTTGAAAAGGAAACAAATTGTCATATGTTAGCAGTCCCATTGTAAAGCCTATGTGGTGAGTTCCTAAAACCTCTGGTCAACAGCCAGTGAGAACCTCTGTCAGCCAATAATCACAGCCTTGAGCTGGGAACAAATTTTACAGCCCCAGCTGAACTGTAGCTCCAAGTGAAAACTCAATCCAAACCTTATTAAAGAACCAGGGCCAGAATCAGAGAAAAAGCTCCGAGATTCACCTACCCTCCTATAGGAACTCTATGAGATAATAATATATGTTTGTTGTTTTAAGATTCTAAGCTAAGATTTGGGTTAATGTGTTACATAACAATCAATAACTAATACAGTTAGTTTCAATAAGAAATTGTAGTAGGAAAACTAACTAAAAACAATAGTTTTAATGACAAATTGTGGTAGGAGTGTCACTTTTGCACCAACAATCCTTCCTTATTAGATTTTTTGGAAGGCACCCACACTTCTCCCTTTGACTTTAAAAATTAGCATTTAAGACTTTGTCCTTGGTTCTTTCCTCTTCTTATCCTATAACCTTATGTGATCTTATTTGCCTGTAATACCTCAAATACCAATCAAAAGCTTAAATTTATATATTCCAACTTCTTAACCAGGGTTTTTTAACCTTGGCACTTTCAACATATTAAGTAGGATAATATCTTGTTGTGAGGGAGACTGTCCTGGGTATTGAAGGATTTTTAGCAACATCCCTCCCTGGTCTGGACACTCTACATGCCAGCAACGCTTTCCCTCTCTTCACTACTGAAAACAAAATTGTCTTCAGGTATTGCCAAATATTTCCTTGCGGATGGGGGATCAAAGATGGTGGCTGAGGATAACTCTCCTAAACCATTATTCAGAGATTCGGATCTACATATTCAACCTTTACCTATCCAAGTATAGTACAATCTCATAGGCATCTCAAACTTTAGATGATAAAATTTAAATTAATAATCTCAAATTTTCCCCTAACTCCTGTTAGAAATCTATTTACTTTGAGAGTTCTCATTTCTTCAGGTATCTACACAATCTGCTGGTGTTCAGTGCCTTAATGACAACATACTTTCCACTGGCAACTAGGTCTTATCAATGCTACCACTTATCTGTCTTTCTTCATCTCAAACAACTTTACTTTTTAGTTAATTGCTAACTACTATGTTGTTTTCAGAGCATTTTTTGTGTCAATCTTTTCCTCATGTCATTGCTTTTGCATATACTGCTCCATTTTGTAATATGTCTGCATCTTTTTACCTTTCTAATCTAAATCATCTCTTAAAGCTCAGCTAAAATGTCACTTCTTCAAGGAAGCCCTCCCCAATTATCTAGGACCAGGGTTAGTTCTCCAATTATAATCTTCAACAGAAAATACTTTTTCTCTTTAAAATAATATTTATTTTTGGAAAACTTAAGGTTCCTCCTATCACCAATAATTTAGCTTCATTAATGAGCATACCATGTCTGTGTTTTTTCATCTCTATATACCTTATATTTTGGTTAGAGTCTACCATAAAACACTCAGAAAATAGTTGTTTATTTTAAAAATAAATGGCTACATGAAGAAAGCAAGACGTCTTGGAATTCTATTCATGTTACGAGAGTCTAGGAATAACCCAACAGGACTGTATAATTATCTTTTTAAATAATTATTTTGCATAAATATTTCCAATTTTTATAATTTGAGAAATGTATGCTAAAACTTAAGTGTGAGTTTCAAGATTCTGATAAGAGATAAAGAACATTACTGAAAAATAAATTATAAAAATATTATTAGAATTAATGAACCAACTGGTAAATTATGTATAACATGAATATTAATAAATAAATGGAGTGAAGTTTTATTTTGAAAAGTTTCAAAATACTTCAATTTTAGAAGTGTGAATGAAATTTCTTTCTTCCTCAGAAATTATAATTTAAAACTCCAGATATAGTGAACACACTAAAAAACTATGAGCCTGAAAGTGATACCATAATTAAATTTTAAGAAAACTGACAAGTATATGAAAAAATACTATAATTAGATTTTTTAAAACTTATGAATTAATAAAAAGACAAATAATATCTTATAAATAATGGAAAAAGTAAATATGCAGAAATAGAAATGAACAATAAAATATTTGAATAAAATAAATTGCATCTGGTTTAATAGTATCAAAACATTGGATACAACCTAGATAAACAAACATAGAGGACTGTTTAAGAAACTATACCTCCCTAAAATAATATTTTTTCTAAATTGGGAATATAAATTTATATTTGTTATTAAGATACAATTTTTATAAAAATGTGTGTGCTATGTATATGTTAATAAAAATAGATTAGACAGAAACATATTAGTGTGGGGATTATGTTTGTATGATAAAATTCTATTATAACTTAATCTATTTGTATTGGTCTAAATTGTTTTTGATGTATATCAATTACTTTTATAAGCAGAAAAAAAGCTCTATTATATTGGAAAAACAATCCAAAAAATTTAAAGGTCTTAGATATATTTTCCAGAAAAATAAAACATATTTTAAGAATTTTAGCCTACAAGGATCTGTCTGTCTCCTAGAAATATGTTATTTTAAAAAAATATATCTTTATTAATATATTGTTTCTAAAGTTTTCCTCCATAAAAACCCTGACACTAATTTTTAATAATATATTTTCATTTTTTTATGCAAGTATCAACATTAGAATTAGAATTTTAAACTTTCCCAAAACTCATCCATCACATTAGGAAGGAAAATTGGGATATGCCTTTCTATCCCAAATGAAAATTAAAGCCATCTGCTAATTCCATAGCATACTTCACTTAAGTATTTTGCAAAATTTCATTGTAACTTGAGTAAAACAAGAAACGAAGCAAACATGCCTCACATCTTCTTTAATCTTTGGCTGAGAACCATGCAATGGGGACCACGCCATCAACAGAAGAATGCCTTTTGCACAGGAGGCTTCTTCACAAAATGAATTGTCTTATTTGTCCCTGATTTTTGTTTCAGTTTCATAATGGTTAACAAATGATCTGGGCTCCTTTGGTGGATCAGAGGAGGACTGTTAAAGCAATATTTAATCTTCCTTTTGCCACATATTTTCTGCTCAACCCTAAGGGCCAAATTTAGAAATGTGATAAACCATATGTGCTCATAAAATTGAATGCATACCTTTGCTGCCTACCAAAACACCCCCAATAGTTTCTGATCATACAGTGTTCTAATTTCCTACTGCTGCCTGCAATGGTCCCAACAGGCAGAGTTTTCTTCTATCATCTGAGCAGGTTGGCAGCTCCAGCTTTGAGAAAGTTAGTGATGAGGTCTTTGCAAATAAGCACAATTTGCATTATGTCAATTTCAAATAAAACCATAACAATACAAAACATTCATAAGTTGATAGAAATTATAGATCATCAAATAAGATACAAAAGCTTTATCTCCCTATTTCTATATGCTTGTCTTCCTGTCTGTAAACATATGTTTGCACAGGCTGTGTACTGATAGATTAACATATAAAATTGCAACATTGCATTTGCAACACTGTAGGTTAAGGTTGTCTTCACATTTATATTTCTGAGGCTTTATGTCTGAGCCATAAACATTTTCTCTGGGCTGAAATTTGGCATGTAGTGTAAAACGAGACGTGTGTTCAGCTTTGTCCTCAATACGAGGCAAATTTTGCAGGAAGTCTGAGATCCTTTTAAAGATTTTTTTAGTTGACCTGGTAAAATATTTTTAAATAAAAATGTATAGCTTAAAATTCTTAATGATTCAAAACAGAAAACAAACAGAAAGTTTATATTTTCTGCATTAGGGAGAATAAAATGTGTTTTAATCTAATTAAACTTTTAATTTTTGTTAGATCATTTGACTAAAATAAGTATATTAATAACTTTCAAGTTAAACAATTTTTAAAAAACATACAAAATAACATAAGTAACCTACTTAGCTATTTAGGAGACTTATATTAAATGTGAAATTATGGACTTAAAGTTACTTTCGAAATGATGTTAACAGGATAAGTATGAACACTGTTAAAGTCTACATTCATATGTAAGTGTTTAAAGTATTATAATAGAGAAAAAGGGTTTATCGAGTTTAATAAAGGCATTTGACTAAAATGGAATGTGTTCAATTCTCTGCTTTGAAATAAAATTTTCAAAAATATTTATAAATTTGGAACAAAAATAAAACTACAAAGGTCAACTTTATTTACTAGTTAGATTATTTTCTGTATATTATTGAAATTCTCATTATTTTCCTGATGATTCTGGACATGTTATTCTAACCAAGTGGCTTGTTTGTTTTCATAGATTTTGCTTTCATCTATTAGAAAAACCTTTTTTATAAATGAAATCTTTCTGTAACAACAATGGGTTAAATACCAGGCAAATGTTTTTCAAATCACATGAAGTTTGCTTTATAACTTACAAACATCTTTAAGTCATTTTTCAATACTTTCCAACTTTCTCAGATGAACTTTCCCTTACTTTTTAAAAAAATTTGTGAGTGAGAAAAATGTGTATTTTTGTGGAATGTCAGGCACATGTTTATTCACAATTAATTGTGAAGCATATGGAATAAATTTATTTTATGGTATACAACCTTAAAAGTTTATATTGGAAAATATTTTGGAAGTTTACACACTGGATTTGAAAAATTGGTCGTAATATTTAGTGATCTTAAATGTGTTCAGTTTCAACTATGTAAATAAATATTCATGCAGGACATCTGAGCATGGAGGATGAAATAAACAAGCAATTTCCCAGAGTCGGAAAAAGTAACTTTGACTTGTTACTCCAGTGTTGTTAAGTACCTGTCCCCAAAGGTTCTGTTCTTTTGTTTTCTAACTCCTGCTACTGCACTCTCCTGGGAGCTGAGAGGTGACATGGGCTCCGCTGCCCTGGGCCCACAGTGCATATGACTTAATGAACTCTACATTCTTCACTACTCACCATGTTAACATTTGGGCTGGCTTTCACTTCACTGTCTAATAGCAAATGCTTTACACTGTCATTTCCTGTGGACTGAATCAGAACAAGTCACTTATCATTCAAGTGGGACTGTGGGGGATGGGTCTGAACCAGGAAAAATCAACAATAATAATAACTGGCAGAAAGTGGGTATTATTCAAAATTATGGGCCTAGACTTTACTTCCTGTTCTATAAAATTTACATTTGACAATCCTACTGTTTTCCTTAGGATATAAACATTATCGTTTTTTTTTTTACTCCAAGATAGCGTTTTAAACATGCAAATGACTTCAAACTTGGCATGTCATATCTTGAAGTTTTCAGCAGGAAAAGTAGATGGTTTCTGGAATGTTTATTCCTTTTCTTATAACAAATAAGCATTTTGAGGAAGAAAAGATTTCTTTAACAAAATCAATATACTCTGAATTATAGAAAATACAGATTCTTACTGATTTTTATACCATCCTTTTACATTTTATGATACCAGCAGATTTATGAAAGCTAGTGGTTGAATCCACTTATCAGAATAATGATTTATGTTGATATTTTTTTCACGGGTATAGGCTAAAGTGCCTTGCTAGACAAGGACACCATTAGACCATGTATGAATGCAGGAATAAATTAATAAATGCACAGATGAAGTAATTTTTTGGGGGGGGAAACAGATGGCCACTTTTCCTAATAGTCTCCTGAAAATATTTCTGAGAAACAGTGCTTCTGGAAAACTAAACAATGGGGTGTTATTCTGTCTGCATCACTGCTGGCTTTTGTGTGTGTACTTGTCACAGAGATAGCTAAGTTATCCAATGTGTGGACTAACAGTATGGAGGGAACTGTATCCATATAATTGTGATTCATTTACTCTAGACTGGTGTTGGATACAATTAGAACTTACATCCTTTGGACTACTAGTTGAATATTTTATTTATCAAAAAAATAACTGAAGATCTGATATGTGTGTGGATATTAAAATCATTGCCCTGAAATATTTGTGCCTTTCTAGATGCATGTAATGTAGCATTGATCCTATTAAGAAGAACACTATTGACAAATAGTTTATCATTTTTACAAAGTATTCAGGTCATCAGACCATCTTTTCTATGTTGTTGTTGAAAACTCTGAGATGATTAGATGGTAGGTGACATAGCTATTGGTTAACATCTTAATATATTTTCTCTTAAGTTGAAAATAGATTCCCTGGCATCAGTGTGGTTTATGTCCCATCACATCATGGTTGAATTTGCAATGACCTGGTAACTGACCACTCTCTTTTCCTGCTCTAACTCCGAGTATTGTCATCTGTTGACATTAGATGCAAATTCTTTTTTCTTTTTTTGTGACAGAGACAGAGAGAGAATTAGAGAGAGGGACAGATAGGCACAGACAGGAAGGGAGAGAGATGAGAGGCATCAATTTTTTGTTATGGCTCCTTAGTCTCCTTAGTTGTTCATAGATTGCTTTCTCATACGTGCCTTGACCAGGGGCTATAGCAGAGCTAGTGATCCCCTGCTCAAGCTAATGACCTTGGGCTCAAGCCAGCGACCTTGGGGTCATGTCTATAATCCCACACTCAAGCCAGTGACCCTGCGCTCAAGCTGGTGAGCCCACAATCATGCCGACAACCTTGGGGTTTTGAACCTGGGCCTTCTGCATCCCAGTCTGATGCTCTATCCCCTGCACCACTGCCTGGCCAGGCAAAACACAAATTCTTAAAATACTGTTCATATTTAATATATTATATATAGTTACTTATGCATTGCATATTTTCATATATTGAATATATTTGACATTCATGCATTACTTAGTATGTTATATACATACTTAAATTATTATTAATACTTCTAATATAATAAAATTATCACTGTTTCTTATTGCCAAAGATATGTCACATTGTTAACCTGGATCCCAACAATGTAGCCACACTCTTCTATTTCAGTCTAATCTCTCATCCTCCATTGCAATAGAATCCTTTATTGCAAACAAGTAGGTCTACTTACTACTTCATCATTTTGAATTTACACATAACATTTGAAAAGACTAATGACAGAGTCTATATTTTATTTGGCCCATCTGACATAAAAGTGGCCATCCATAAAAATGGCAACAAACACATGAGCTACTAAGAAGAAGATCTTTATTTGTCTACTAAGAGTCAGTCTGTCTTAATGACATTTTCCAGCCCCTCTCCCCAAAAGAAAAGACCGAAGAAATTCAATATTGTTCTCCATTCAGTCTGTTTCTTCTTTTTATTGAATGCTGACAGAACTCATCTAGATGCCTTGAAAAACTTCACATTAGATTCAGTCCCTAATAGAGTTTACAATTCAAAGGGAACTAGAGAAGATACTAGGGAAGAAAATCACTGAATAAAATTCTTACACTTGGTCTTCTCTGGAGAGCTTTGTTCTCTAAGAAACAGGAACTCTGGTGTCTGACATAGACCTGGTCATCTAGTAGAGATAAACTCCAGAACCTAGTAAAGGAAAGAAGAATGTGATTTTACAAGAACTTTCGATGCCTTATAATAAATCAGGATGTGCTTAAAATATCTTTGAGGAGTATCAAAAATTCTCGATGTGTTTCCTCAAATAACTATTAAAGTATATTAGAGTTTTTTATAATTGCACTGGGGACTTTTCAAAGCATATCAGAACAAAATAGTAGAGTATAGGCCTCAATATGCTAATTAATAGATAGCTAGACACCTGAAATAAACCCGCAACACTCCATTAATCAGGCAGTAATTGAACTGGCACAGTGTTTTTGTGCAAACTACATGATAATTGAAAAACCAAACCTGGCAGCAGTAAGGGTAAGGTTCTCCATACTGGGAAGTCATAGGGCACCCCGTTCCTGTTGTCAGTGTGCAGTAGGCCCTCCTGCTAAGAGGTTTTGCACAGAGAGAAAGTTGGCTGCACTATGAGTCCAGCATAACTTTGTCTTCTGTTGAGATGATCTTTAGGTGTGTGATAAACATCCAGTGATCCCAGGCATAACCCCATGAAAATACAGGTAGTGGTTGCTACGCTTTTCTTTGTTACCTAAAGACATCTACCAATTAATGTGAATATAAAATAACAGTGAGGAACAGATGTTTCATTTGCTAATTTTATATCTGACTCTTTGAAAGCTAAATACCTGGGGATTTAACTGGAAAATACTTCTTTGCTTACAACACACACACACACACACACACACACACACAATACCCACAATGTGTGTTTTTTCCCCACACAGATGATGTCATGTAATTCTAGATATTGGTTGCTTACAGTAAGAGCATAGTGAGAGGGAGACTGATTGTTTATAAGTGAATAGAAGAAAAATAACATTTTAAGCCTTTTTTACTACAAACAGAACATTAGCATATCTCTATACCAAAAAGGCTGTTGCAATAAAAGAGATTTGCTTGTCATACAGTGATGCAATTGGATAAAAAAAATGATGTGGATAAAATGAAATTGATATGAATTTCCCATCTAGAACTTTAAAACAGATAATCTTGGAAAAACATAAAAACTTTTTACATTTTCCAACCATTTAACTGGTAAAACTTTAGAAATATGAAGTCATGGTGAAAGAGAGAGCTGTCATGCTGTGGGTATATATGGGAAAGAAATAGTTTAAGAAATTTAGAAGTTTAGAAAAAAATATTTTATTTAAATATTTTCTTTCTAGTTTATTCATTTTCTTCTTTTCTGAAGGTGTGTACTCTATCTGATATGTTTGCTTCTTAACCCAGGTTCTTATCTGAGTCAGATTTTTACCATGTTGGTCCAAAACTTATTCACAAAGGTCTACTCAGGGTGGTAGTTTATTAAATATAACTTTTATTTATAAAAAAATGAGCTTTGGATTTAAATACTGGACATGCCCCTATGTCTATGATCTCAGGCAAGTTACATAGCCACTCAAATTTATCTCCCTTACCTGTCTAAATAGGAAGCTTCTATGATTAAGGTTTCAGAACCTTTTTATATTCAACACAGTTCACCTGGTGGTTGTTCCCCTACTGTGTCTCTCCCCAAGGTCGCTATTCTCAGACTCTCCTAATGTACCTCCAATACACTCATCCTTCCCTCCGCCAGAACCCAAGGTAAGTGGCAGTGAACAAAATTGTCTGCATTGGTCCTTTAAGAAGGTGCCAATGTCTCTGAAAACTCCTGTCTTTTTCTGTCAGACAGAAATGTCTTCTCTTTTATTAGGGTGACACTCGTTAACATAATTACAGTGGTACCTTGAGATACAAACAGACCAACATACGATTTTTTTAAGATACGAGCTGCAACTCAATCCATATTTTTGTTCAAGATCTGAGCGAAATTTCGAGATATGAGTTGTGTTTCGGGAAGCTGCTGTAAGTTGGTGCGGTGGCGCATGGGTCCAGTATCAGCAGCACAACACCAGCATCTTGTTCTTTCTCATGTGTTACCCACAGAATCAAGTCGAATCTCATGCACTGTACTCATTCTTGCATCATTTTTGCATTTTTTACTAACCTTTTTTGTGTGCTATCATGGGGCCAAAGAAAGTGAGTGTAAAGGACAGTGGTGAGAAGAAGAAGAGAATGATGTCAATAGAAGTAAAGCAAGAAATAATAGAAAAACAAGAGCGTGGTGTACAAGTGATTGAACTGGCAAGGCTGTATGACCACAATACATCTACAATTTGTACCATCCTTAAACAAAAGGATGCCATCAAAAGCACAAATCCAGTGAAAGGAACTACAATTCTGTCCCAATTAAGGACAAATATCCATGAAGAAATGGAGAAGCTTCTGCTGGTGTGGGTGAAAGAGAAAGAGCTGTCAGGAGATACAATGATGGAGACTAATATGTGAAAAGGCATGTATTATTTACGGCGACTTGAAGAAGAAAGAACCATAACCTCAAAAGAGGCAGCAGAAGATATGTTGAAGGCAAGTCACGGCTGGTTTGGAAATTTCAAGAAGAGATCTGGCATCCACTTGGTGGTGAGGCATGGTGAAGCTGTCAGTGCTGAAGTTAAGGCAGCTGGAGTACATTGCACAAAGGAAGGCTACATCCCTCAACAAGTGTTCAACTGTGATGAAGCAGGATTGTTTTGGTAAAAAATGCCCCGGAGGACTTTCATCACTGCAGAGGAGAAGAAGCTGCCAGGCCATAAACCCAAGAAGGACCGTCTGACCCTTGCATTGTGTGCAAATGCTAGCGGTGACTGTAAAGTAAAACCACTGCTAGTGTATCATTCTGAAAATCCTCGAGCCTTTAAGACTCACAAGATTCTTAAAGAAAAACTGCAGGTTATGTGGTATGCCAATGCTAGGGCATGGGTTATGCAGCAGTTTTTTATTGAATGGGTAAATCTCATCTTTGGTCCTACAGTGAAGAAATATCTTCAAGAAAATAAACTCCTGATGAAAGCATTACTAATCCTTGATAATGCTCCAGCCCACCCACCTGGTCTTGAAGATGACATTCTCGATGAGGTCAGATTTGTGAAAGTCCTCTACCTCCCACCCAACACGACTTCAATCTTGCAACCTATGGATCAGCAGGTCATTTCCAACTTTAAAAAGCTTTATACAAAGCACTTGTTCTGCCGTTGCTTTGAGGTGACTGAGAATACAAACCTAACCCTTAGAGAGTTTTGGAAAGATCGCCACAACATCGTGATATGTTTATGCATTTTTTTTTTTGTATTTTTCTGAAGTTGGAAACGGGGAGGCAGTCAGACATACTCCCACATGCGCCCAACTGGGATCCACCCAGCATGCCCACCAAGGGGTGATGTTTCACCCATCTGGGGCATTGCTCTGTTGCGACCAGAACCATTCTAGCACCTGAGGCAGAGGCCACAGAGCCATCCTCAGTGTCCGGCCATCTTTGCTCCAATGGAGCCTTGGCTGCGGGAGGGGAAGAGAGAGACAGAGAGGAAGGAGAGGGGGAGGGGTGGAGAAGCAGATAGGCGCTTCTCCTGTGTGCCCTGGCCGGGAATCGAACCCGGGACTCCCGCACACCAGGCCGATGCTCTACCACTGAGCCAACCGGCCAGGGCCTATGTTTACGCATTATTGACTTGGCATGGCAAGAGGTTACGAGAAGAACCTTGAACTCAGCATGGAAAAAGTTATGGCCTGATATTTCTGCAGATAGGGACTTCGAAGGATTTGAACCAGAGACTGAGACCAAAGTAGAAGCGTTGGAGGAGATTGTATCCCTTGGAAAGTTGGTGGGTCTGGAGGTAGATGAGGCTGACATAAACGAGCTAATCAAAGAACATGAGGAGGAACTCCCAACTGAGGAGTTGAAGGAGCTACAGATAATGCAACATACGGAACTTCTGCAACAGATTAGTAGTGAGGAGGAGGTAGAGTTGGAGGAAGTGATTTCTACAAGAAATTAAATTAGGTACCTGAAAGGTGCATAATTCTACAACATATCTCTGACATGCTGGCGATGTGGGAGAAGCTTTCAAGTTTCATTGAAAAGAAATACCCAGAAAAAGTTTCAACTGGTCGTTCTTCAGCACTTTTTAATGACACTTGTTTGTCACATTTTCATAACATTTTAAAAGGTAGGCAAAAGCAAACCTCTTTGGATAGTTTTTTGTTTTATTTTATTATTTTTTTGTTTTTTTTAAATTATTTATTTATTCATTTTTTAGAGAGAAGAGGGAGAAAAAGAGAGAGAGAGAGAGAGAGAGAGAGAGAGAAGAGACAGAGAGAAAGAAGGGGGGAGGAGCTGGAAGCACCAACTCCCATATTTGCCTTGACCAGGCAAGCCCAGGGTTTCGAACCAGCGACCTCAGCATTTCCAGGTCGACGCTTTATCCACTGCGCCACCACAGGTCAGGCCTGGATAGTTTTTTATTCAAAAATCCTGCAAGTGAAAGTCCCAAAAATGCAACCAAAAAAGCAAAAACAGGTGATGATTAAATGAAATATATACATAATGTTAAGCTTAGGTTAAGTTTAAAGTTCAGAAAGTGCATTTTTTTTTTACAATTAAGTTTTTGTGGTTTTATTTTAAGTAAAGAAAGTGGAGTTTTAGTTTTGTTTAAAGTAAAGAAAATGCTGTTTTGGTTTACATTTAGTGTTAATAAAGTGCAGTTTTCGTTTACGTGTCTACAGTGCCTGCATCCCTTCCTCCCTCCCTCCTCCTGCTCTATTCACCTCCGTTAGCTGCACTCGTCTGTCTCCAAGGTAAGAATACTGTACTAAATAACACTTTTCTTTTATTTCATATATTTTGTTATGCATTGGTAAAGTATACATGTGTGTTTCTTAATTAAAAACTTGTCTTTTTTCATAATTTAGGATGGTTTGGGGATATTTTACAGGGCTGGAATGGATTAAATCTATTTCAGTTATTTTAAATTGGAGAAGTTTGTTTGATACATGAGTTGACTGACTTACGAGCTCAGTTACAGAACGAATTAAACTCATATCTCAAGGTGCCACTGTATACGGGTTTCAGGTGCCTAATTCTACAATATATCTCTGTACACTGTACTCTGTGTTCATCCCTCTAAGTCAAGTCTTCGTCTGTCAGCATTTATTCTCCCTATACCCTCCTCCACCTCCCCCACCTGACCAGCAATCACCACACTGTTGTCCATGTTCATGAGATATTTTTTTCTGGTTTTTGTTCTTTTTTGCTCAACCCTTTCACCCTTCACCTCATCCCTTTTCCTGAGAGCTGTCAGCCTGTTCTTTCTCTTTTTATATATAAATTCATCTTTTTTGTTGTTGTTAGTTCATTTTTATCACTAGATTCCACATATGAGTGAAATTATATGGCACTTGTCTTTCTCTGACTGGCTTATTTCACTTAGCATAATACTCTTCAGGTCTATCTATGCTGTAGCAAAAGATAGGATTGTTTTCATGGCTGAGTGGTATTCCAAACTGCATTCACTCATCTACTGACAAATAGATGGTCTGCTTCTAAATCTTGGCTATTGTAAATAACACTGCAATGAACATAGGGGTGTATATATTCTTTTGAATTAGTGTTTCAGAGTTCTTTGGATATATATTCCCAGAAGTGGAATTGCTGATTCATAAGGCAGTCTCATTTTTAATTTTTTGACATAACTCCATACTGCTTTCCCCAATGACTGTACCAGTCTGCATTCCCACCAGCAGTGCAAGAGGGTTCCCTTTTCTCCACCCCCTAGTCAGCACATGTTGTTTCTTGATTTATTGATGATAGCCATTCTGATATGTGTGAGGTAATTTTATTTTTAATTTAATTGGGATTTTAATTTGCCTGATGATTAGTGATGTTAAATATTTTTTCAAATGTGTATTGGGCATCTGTATGTCCTCTTTAGAAAATGATCTATTCAGGTTTTTCACCCATTTTCTAATTGGATTGTTTGATTTTTGGATTGTTAAATTTTATACTTTCTTTAAATATTTTAGATATTAATCCCTTATCAAATATATCAGCATATATGTTCTCCCATTCAGTGTGTTGTCTTTTCACTTTGTTGATGGTTTCCTTTGTTGTTAAAATCTTCTTAGTCTGATGTAGTTTCATTTGTTTGTATTTTTTGTTTCCCCTGCCCAAGGAGATATATCAGAAAATATGCCTGAGATTTTACTGGCTATGTTTTCTTCTAGGATTTTTATAGTTTTGAGTAATATTTAAGTCTTTAATCCAGAAAATGGCTTTATTTTCAAATTTAACCTGTCCTAAGCATTAGAGAAGTTGCAAAATTTACATAAAGGCCATTCAGGCCACCAGTGTTTCTGTTTGCTAATCTGGACACAGCTGGAGGGCAACCTTATGGCCATCATGGGCAGCTCAGTATTGAAAGTGTTTTCACTGTGCCAGACTGGCTTATTTTCCTTCTAACCTCCTCTCATTTGCAAATTGAACTTTGTTATCAGTAAATACATCCAAGGTTTTATTGTTTATTATATAATAGATAGAACATTAACTAGTATCCACTAATGATCACCAACTCAGAAGCTTGCACCTATGCCATGGATCCTGGGTCTCTTCTGCAAAACAAAACAAAAAGCAAACATCTGATTGTTGCTTTCCTTATTTGCGGTCTCTTTAAGCCCAAACATGCTTTGTTTTATTTTTTTACTTAAAGGTGTTACATGTTGACCTTTTATTATTTTGTGCTAGTGAGCTTGTTTGTGTGTGCATGTAAGTACATGTGTGTGTGTGTATGTGTAACCCCTCACTTCTTTCTGACTGTGGGCTTTATTCCATAGCATTTCTTTCTGAGTGTGTAGGCTTTATTCCATAGAATCTGCTCTGGTTCTCTTTTCTATAGGATGCTGAGGTCATTGCCAGTTCTTCTGAAGAATCTGCACCTTCATTCTCTAACGTTAGTAGTTCCAGACACTGCCAGGGCTGAACTATTCCCACTTCTTGGGATAAACAGGCTTGAAATAATTTTAAAATTTTCTCTATTTTGCCCTCACTTTTGCAGAAGCCCCCATAGTATATCTGTTTCCACTCTCACATCCGCAAGATCAATGTACATTGATGACTCTTGAAATAATGATTATATATCCCTTCCCTCACCTGATTAAATAATTTATCATTGTGTTTCCCATTGTACTTAGAATAAAATTCACACTTCTCACTGTGAGGTAAAGACATTGAATTAAAGTCTATTCTTATTTATCTCACTTATCTCCCCTATTCTTCCTTCCCTCTACTCCTTCCCTTTCACACACTCTGTATCTCTGCCACAGATCTTGGTCTGCAGATCTTGTGTCTATGATTACCATTGCCTGGCACACTTCCCTGGGATTCATATATAGCCAGTTTCTTGCATCCTTCAAGCTTCAGCTCCAGATCATCTTCTCAGAAAGTACTTTCCTATCTTCATAAGCTCCCATCCAAATTTCTCTCCACCCCCATTTTTTGTTTATCACAGTTCAACTTATCTGGTTCAGCTGTTGACATTTTTGTTGTTCTTCTCCCACTATAACAATATAACCTGTGTGAGGAGAAAGACTTTGACTGTTCTTTTCCTGCTACACTCGCAATGCCCAGAACATTTCTCAATAAATACTTGTGAAATGGCTAAAAAAATGTTTACACTAACAGCATGTGCTTGCCATCTGTGCAGCTGTTGAGGACATACTAGCCCAGCGGTGGATACAAACTAAGAGTCTAGGGTCTTGTCCAAGTGTTTTCAGAAAGAGAAATCAATAACTACCCCCAAATTGCCATTTATTTCTAAAATCAAACAATAAACAAATGCAGTTTTCAATACAAGTTTATATCAATCAAATTTGACTCAAAAGAAACAGTTATAGGAACATATATCTATTTTAAAGCAAAAATAAAATTTTTAAAAAATCTTCTGATTCAGGAGCTGCCACATTATCTCATAAAGAACTAAGAAGCAGTAAATATTTTAGGCTTCCATGCTATATAGTCTGTTCCAAGAACTCAGCTCTGCTAATAAATTAAAAGAGCAGAGATAGATGAATGATGGGTGAGACTGTGTATCATTCATCTTTATGTATTTAAACTGAAATGTGAGTTTTATATAATTTTTAATGTCATAAAACATTACACTTTTTTTTCTCTTTCTTAAAGATTTTATTTATTGATTTTTAAAGAGAGCAGAGAGGGAGAGAAAGAGGTGGGGAGATAGAAGCAGGAAGCATCAACTTGTAGTTGCTTCTCGCATATGCTATGACCCAGCAAGCTCTGGATTTCGATCTGGTAACCTCAGCGTTCCAGGTCGACACTTTATCCACTCTGCCACTATAGGCCTGGCACCTCTCTCTCTCTCTCTCTCTCTCTCTCTCTCTCTTTCTCTCTATTTTTCTAAAATGAGAGGCAGGGAAGCAGAGAGACAGACACCTGCATGTACCTGACAGGTATCCACCTAGCAAGCCCTCTAGGGAGCCATGCTCTGCCCATCTGGGGCATTGCTCTGTTGCAGCCAGAGACATTCTAGCACCTGAGGGAGAGGCCATGGAGCCATCCTCAGCGCCCAGGCCAAGTTTGATCCAGTGGAGGCTTGGCTGCGGGAGGGGAAGAGAGAGAGAGAGAGGAAGGAGAGGGTGAGGGGTGGAGAAGCAGATGGCACTTCTGTGTGCCCTGGCTGGGAATTGAACCTGGGACATCCACATGCTGGGTCAACACTCTACCACTGAGCCACCTGGCCAGGGCTAACTTTTTTCCCTTTTTATTAAATTATTTTTATTTTCTTTCAACCATTTAAAATGTAAAAACACTCTTAGCTTTGGGATTATACTAAAAACTGACCGGCGTCAGATGTGACCAGTAAGCCGTAGTTCTCTTTCTTTGACTTGTTAAGAATTGAGTGTTGCCTTTATTTAGTGCTTTTAGGAGTTTCTCACTTTGTATATAAAGTCTGCATCTTCTGAAAGTATTTGCATCTCTGACTTTGTTGCTAAAAAACTTCTTTAAGTGTCAAAATCATTAATTCTTTAAAAAACTATAATGACTTTATTTCTTGATATACCCAGAAAATATCGTTTGTGTAGGAATGGAAAGTGCTCCTTTATATCCTGTCTTTCTCAATGTGTGGCATCTATTTTCTTAACATTATTTCCATAAATCAATATTAACCTGCATACATTCTTAC
Source organism: Saccopteryx leptura (assembly GCF_036850995.1). Taxonomy (NCBI): domain Eukaryota; kingdom Metazoa; phylum Chordata; class Mammalia; order Chiroptera; family Emballonuridae; genus Saccopteryx; species Saccopteryx leptura. Next base: position 216,207,247 of record NC_089505.1, on the reverse strand, counting down.
ATAATTCTATTGCTTTTTTCTATTCTATGCTATTTCATATAATCCATTGTTCCTTTCCTCTCAGCTACAGACTGTGGGTTGGCAGGTGGAAAGAAAGAAGTAGAATGTCATGTGTGCTCCATGCCTTTGGAATTTAAAAAAGAAACTCCCCTCTCTTTAAAATTCATCATAGCTTTTTAAAATATCTTAAAAATTTATTATTAGTAGTATTATTTTGTACTATGACTTAGTTTATTCAGTTAGGATTTATATGCAGGAATCTAAAATACATAGAATAAATGTCTCTATTTCTTTTTTCTTCTCTGAGAGAACACTTGTGATAATAAGTTGCCTACTAGGATTTCTTTTTTAAAAATCATACAGTTAATTATCATTATAGCTTCCTTTATGAGAGGAAGTTTATCCATAGTCTTTCTTTTCTAGAATATACATACCACCTGTGTTCTAGATTCTATTTCTTTCCACTGTATTGACTCTTTTTTATTGACTGAATAATAGTGACTCTGTACTGGGTGTGCAGATTTTCCTTCTCTTGTGTCTTTCTGCAGATGCTTGCTTAATTAAGACTCCTAAGTGCTTACAAACCTTCATCTTCATCCTGCCTTTCTCAAACCATTGTCCCATTTAACCCTTTCCCTTAATTTTTAACCTACTTACAAAGATGGTATATGTCATTTTATCACCAGATGTTCCAGTTGCTATTGCTGCATAACAAACTTCCTAAATACCATCTGTCTTAAAATAACAGTCATTTATTCATGAAATTTTAGTTTGAGGAGCTTCTACAGGGACACCTCACCTCTGTTTCATGGATATCAGTTGGGATGACTAGAGTGATGACTGTAAGATCTTGCTTTAAAGGGTCATGCCTGAAAGTTGGAGCTTGATATCCCATGGGTTTCTTGAGTGACTGACAGCATGATGTTTGGATACCAAAAATAGGCATCTGCATCCATGAGACAGAAAGTGAAAGCCCTGAAAATAGCCTCTAGACTAAGGGGCAGGAAGTAGAATTGCCAGTTTCTTAAGGCCAACAGAGTTTTAACAATGCCATGTTCAGTTGGTCAACAAGTCACAAAGCCAAGACACATTCAATAGCACATAGATCCCAATCTATGATGGGAGAGGTGTCAAAGAATTCAGTAGTCATGCTATAACATCTCTCCTTAAATTTTAATGCTGATCACACGATTAACTTTCAAAATACCAGATTCAGCAGTTTTTTTTCAACATTTCTTCTATGTGACCTCTCCTTCTGGTTGATACTCATGGTTCTCCTTTCTTTCTGTATTCTTGTTTCCTTTAGCACTGGAGCATAATGATGATAGGGAATATTGTTTGCTCTTCATCATCTTTTTAACCTTTGTTTCTCCATTTGTCAATTATACTTCCTTTTTTTTCGCTCATCTTAAATATTGAAATTATCCTGGGTTCACCTCCCACTTCTAGCTAGGTGATTTTATTAAGCTCTACAGCACCAAGAGAGAGCTATACTCTGTTGATACCTAATTTATTTTTCAAATCTCACTCATTTTTTCTGTGCTGCAGAGCTGTTTTCTAAGTATGCAGTGCAAATATTCATACTAAATATGAATCTTGAACATTCCCCATCCTTGAATGGCTCTTGCCTTTGCTTAAGTCATGCTCCATTTTCTAATTGTTTTTTGCTCACTTGAATGGACTCCTCCTTATTTTCAAAATCTAGCCGAAATAGCTTGTACTCGGTAGAACCTCCCTGATTCCCAGTCAGAGCAAATTGCTCTGAGTGGGTGACCATAACGCTTTGTTTTTTGGTCCTACAAGAGATCATCTTCATTATAGTTTATGTGAATATCAACTTCTGCTCACTTTATATATGTTAAACCCCTGCCCATTTATTGCTCATGCAGCATAATTAAAGAAATAAAACATACATTTAACTTAAAAAATGTGGATTATCCATTTTCAAAAAAAAATACAGATTCAAAAATACAGTAAATTATTTTGGTATTCCCTTACTTTTGTGAAACTAAAACTGGAGTTCTATTTATGTTTTATTTGGGTAGGGAGTAGAAATAAGTAACATTCAAGATGAGGGCAAACTATTCTTTAGACAAAAATAATGTGTTCTTGCATTTAGCAACTGAGATAATCAAAACAAATATATTGAGACAAACTTAAGGTTTTTTAATTTGAATTTCACTAACCTGCCTGACCAGGTGGTGGCACAGTGAATAGAGCATCAGCCTGGGACACTGAGGACCCAGGTTCTAAATCCCGAGGTTGCTGGCTTGAGCACAGTAGCCAGCTTGAGCATGGGGTCATAGACATGACCCCCATTGTCGCTGACTTGAAGCCTAAGGTCATTGGTTTGTGCCAAGGTCACTGACTTGAACAAGAAGTCACTGGCTGGGCTGAAGCCCCCCGGTCAAGGCACATAAAAGAAAGCAATCAATGATAATTAAGATGCTACAACTATGAGTTGATGCTTCTCATTACTTTTCTTTTCTTTCTGTCCCTCTCTCTCGCTAAAAAAATAAAATAAAATAAAATTTTATTAGAGCCCTTTGCAATTAAAAGTAGAACTAGTAATACCTGGTGTCCTTTATTCCCTGCTCAAATCAGAACTAAGCTGGCAAGTATCATGTGGTTAATTTCTGGAACGAGGCTTTAACCAAAATTGATTGTTAATAATATTTTAAAAGTATCGATATATGGTTTAGTTTTTTAATGCCACAATCTGAATAACATTAGCTACACAAAGGATACTAAGATAGCACACATCTATTATGATCACATTATATATATATATCAGAAGAAGCCACTGTTCTTTTATTCAAGAGAAAAAGAATCTTACCAAGTCTTTTTTCAATACAGTTTCATCCATTAAGCATTTTGAACTTGCAAGCTTATACAAAGAAACTCTATAATCACTTAGAATTGGCTGGTTTAAAAAATTTTAGTAACACATTGGGGAATATTTTCTTGAGCTATCTTATTTCTTCTAATCATTGTTCCCCCTTCACCCTTCAGCAACATATGGATGAAACATTTTTTAGTAATCATGTCTGAACAAAGTAATCATTCTCTCATTAACCAATTATTCTTCAAAATGAAATGGAACAGACATATTTGCTAGGAAAATCTGCTTTAATAAACCCTCTGGAATCAGATGTCACATCTCTCATGTTCAAATGGATTAATTCAAAGATCATAGTGTAAATAACAAAAGTGGTTTCTTGTTTTATTATTTTTGTTGTGTTATTTGTTGTTTTTGTGCACTGACAATGCATGATCTCACACAAAAAAATTTAAAGATGGAATTAAACTAGGTCTTTAGAAGGGAAAAAAGATGAAAGAATGCTCTATTTATGAGCATAAATCTTAGATCCAAGACGCTTCTTAACTTTCTTCTCTCCTGTGTCATCACAAGTGTGATTGATATCAGCTCTTCTGGTTTTAGAATATGTTGGATAAATATCTGGATCCAAAATGCAAAGGGTGAATGCAATGGCCAGACATGTTTTGCAAAAGGGTCCAGCGCAGTAATTGGGAAAAGTAAAATATCAAATATCTCCGAATTTCAGTGACCACTATTGTTATGAATGCTATCCTAAGTACTAGAAAAATGAGGAAGCATTTTCAGGGTGTCATTGGGGTGGGCAGGAAAAAAGGGAGCCAGATGCTCTTTGTTTTTTGTTTGTTTGTTTTACTCAATGATATTTTGCTGGTATTTTACCCCATGGTATTCTGCATATTTTTTTTTATCCCATGGGATTCCATGGATTCACTTGTTACAAGAGACTTCCCTTAACTCCTGTGTCATTTCTCTTTGTGATTGACTTTATAGAAGTCTACTTGGAAATCCAGTTTTGCAGTTTCTTGCTGTTTCAGTCTCAGAAACCAAAATACTACCAACATAATTTTGGGTTTCTTGCCATAATTAAAGGGGCACTAAACATTTTCAGGTAAAGGTTAGCATAGTAGAAATCATTGAAGCAAAGCCTAAGAACAAAAACTTTTAAGTCTCAGTCTTTTTTGCTTCAGTTAGCAAAATAATATTTGAGTCACTACCAAACACATTTAAAGTTTATAAGTTCTAGTGCTTCCTCTGCCATTAAGTGGATGTAAAAATAAATGTAACCTTGTCATTTACCTTCTCTCTGAACCTTAGCTTCCATTCTTATAATGTAAATTCTTTGGCTCCGAAGTTCTGTACTTTTTTGGTGCATTTGTCATAATGTAATTTTGTATGTTGTCTGAAATAGCAAATAAGGACATATCTGCCAACATCAAAAGTAACAATAATGAATTACATAGTGCCATCTCTCTCAACCTTAGTTATAAGTGGTAATGACACACAAGAACCAAACAATGATATCAATATACCATACTTTAATATGTGATTTTCCACCTTTTTTCATCTCATGGTACACATAAGTTAATTAATAAAATTTGGCAACAAACCAAAATATATATTGCATTTTTTGATGATCTTACAAAAAAATAAGTATAATTTTGATTTATTCACACTAGACTGCTGTTGTGTTGGCTGTTATCATTTTTTTATGACTATCTAAGGGAAAAGAGGTCAGTGCCTCCATCTAGTCAGGTTTTGCATGTTTTAAAATTTTTGCGGCATATTGGTTGAAAATTGCTGCATTACATAATCATTCAAATGATCTCATATTCTTAGTCTTTATTCATTCTCAACAGAATAATTTTTTAACTCCAGTAACTTGTTTTTAAAAAGTTTTTGCTTTGCTGTTAAACGTCACAAACGAATCTCACATTTAAATCATTAATAATTGTGGCCACAATTCTCTGCACTGGGTAGATTTGGGCTGACAGCTGTCACGACAGCAGGATACATTTTTTTTAATAATAGTTTTATGATTCACCCTTTGAGATGAAGATTTGGACACCTGATACCAGCCTGTGATTTTTCTCCCTGTAATTTTCAGAAGGGTAAAACCAAATAATGCCTCCCAGAATTCATAGGTCTTATGCCAAATGTTTCAGAAATAAAACTGGAGAGAATTGAAAACTATATTTACTTATTTTTTTTCTAGTATATATGGATTGCTTTTATTTGCTAGTGCTAGTTGAGAATAGGAATGGGATGGAGGATGGTTTTCCTTCAAAGTCACAGCACAGCATTAGTTTTCTCTGCATTTCAATTTCACAGGATAGTGGAGTTGTTAACCAATGATGTGTCTGTTCACTGTCAGAAATTTCCAGGACAAATATGTGGTCTGTAAAAAAAATGCTTTCAACAATATACTGAGCATGTTGTCTTTAAAGTTTAGAATATCCTTAAAAATATTTGGCTTCTACAACTAGACAATTTAAGTGCAAGTAAGATCAATTTTTAAAAATATGGTTCAGTATTGACAATGCACAACCAACTTCCTGACTCAGGACAGCAAAAAGAAAGTTAGTTACTTCCTTGACTTTTGGTGTTTAACGAAACTTTGGCTTAGACCAAACAGACTAACTTGAGGTTCTGAAAAGTTTGTCTGTCTTCATCTTAGGTCCAGAGTGTCTCCCCTTTCTCTACTTGGCACCCCTATTCAGCACACAGACATCTCTCTTCTCCTCTAAGATCACTTATCAGAAAATATCAGACTAGTGACTGACCCATCTAAGATGGTTGACACTGATGAGGAAAGCTGCAAATACAGGTATCATCATAGGTTTTATGAAGTAAGAGTTTAAAAAAATGTGGAAAGTATTCTGCAGGGGCCAGAGATTATAAATCTCATCAAGTCGGGAAAACAGAAAAAAAAAAAAAGCAAGCTGCTATTTGTAAAGCAGGAGCAGTTTAATGTGGATGCTTAGAACTGCAGCCTACGTAACTGGTATCCAGTCAAGGCAAAGAACAGATACAATGAAGAACAACTACCAAAATCTCCATTGAATCAACTACACTTAAATAAATTTTAGCTGGATAGAAGAGATATACTAAAATTTTATGAGCAAGAAGAAAAAAAAGGAATTAAACTATTTTCATGTGGTCCTCAGAGGCTGACCAGGCCTATCAAAGGCAAAGTCCTTAGACTCCTCCCGCTCAGCAGGGGACATTTGGAAATCAGATCCTCTGGTCATGCAATAGGGTTTGAAATGGTCTTGATGAAAGAAAGGTACGTGGAGGTGACAGAAATGAGGGAAGCCTGGGCAAACCTGACTTTTTGGCATTTGAGGAAAGAGTATTAGGGAATATTTGTGAGAAGCTTTAAAAAATATACGAACGTAATATTATGCTGATAATATTATGCTTTATCTTTATGGAAGATAAAGAGAGCAAAATAACTAATTTTAAGTAGTAGTGACAGTAGACATTAAGATGATCTATGTATAAGGGTATACAAATTAATGGAAAGGGAACCCCTAAAATAGCACCTCTAAGCCAGTGGTCCCCAACCCCTGGGCCATGGACTGGTACCGGTCCATGGACCATTTGGTACCAGTCCACAGAGAAAGAATAAATAACTTACATTATTTCCGTTTTATTTATATTTAAGTCTGAACGATGTTTTATTTTTTTAAAATGACCAGATTCCCTCTGTTACATCGTCTAAGACTCACTCTTGATGCTTGCCTTTGTCACGTGATACATTTATCAGCTCCACCCTAAAGGCCTGTCCGTGAAAATATTTTCTGACATTAAACCGGTCCGTGGCCCAAAAAAGGTTGGGGACCACTGCTCTAAGCCACCCCTTCTGCAGTCTATCGGTCTTTCATGGCCAAAGGATAGGAAGCATTGCTGGAGCTAAAATGATTCTAAAATTTAATAGATTCTTTATTTAAAGTAATGTTAAAATGTGGGATATCAAATGATAATTGATAACACTATTTAGGAAAAAAAATTAGAGGTAGTGTAATGTAAAATTGATTTCTCCTTGAAAAAAGCTAAGGTATTTGGGAACTTCAGAAATCATATAATTATTAATCCATTATGTCAGTTTATAAAGCACAAGGGAACACTGAATTGTAAGATTCTATCCTTCATACAATGCAAAATAGTTTTCCACCAGAGTGCTGCCAATTTAGAAGCTTTCCACAATAGAAGGTAATAGATTGCGGGAGAGACAATGTGTTCTTTGGAGTCTCAGTGCCTCTGATTCACATTCCACCTGCACAGGAGGTGGGGCTTGGCTTCCTGCTTAACTTGAACTTCACTCATAATGAAATAAGAATACATGCACCAGGCCCTGGCCGGTTGGCTCAGCGGTAGAGCGTCGGCCTGGCGTGCGGGGCACCAGGGTTCGATTCCCGGCCAGGGCACATAGGAGAAGCGCCCATTTGCTTCTCCAGCCTCCCCCCTCCTTCCTCTCTGTCTCTCTCTTCCCCTCCCGCAGCCAAGGCTCCATTGGAGCAAAGATGGCCTGGGCGCTGGGGATGGCTCCTTGGCCTCTGCCCCAGGCGCTAGAGTGGCTCTGGTCGTGGCAGAGACGCCCCGGAGGGGCAGAGCATCGCCCCCTGGTGGGCATGCCGGGTGGGTCCCGGTCGGGCGCATGCGGGAGTCTGTCTGACTGTCTCTCCCCATTTCCAGCTTCAGAAAAAAAAAAAAAAAAAAAAAAAAAAAGAATACATGCACCACAAAACATACTTAAAGTCCCTACCATTTATAGTTGTTTATTGTCTCCTCTCTGCTAAGAGAAGATATGAAAAGAATTAATCTTTTTTTTCAATCAGTATTTCCAGCAGTTACGTAGATCTCATTCTTAGCCCTTTAGTCAATCCTGGGTAGATTTTTTAACGTTTAGATTATATTGGGTACTGAAAACTTTATTAATACCTTGATCTAAAATCCAATTTAACTCTGTTTCTCAACTCAAATGCCAAGATCAAGGTGAATTGCTTAGAGTTTGGTATAATCTCCCATGGGGAATCTCTCCTTTCCCCCCTTTCTCACAAACATATATAGCTATTCCCTGTGTGGTAATAATATTCCCTCACTTTCTTGGTGGTGTTCTTCATGTTAGTTATTGCTGCTTCTCTGACTCCCACTGATAGATTATTGATATCATTCGTATCAGGGAACTAAACGTGGTTCTGTGTAAGGCTGCTACACTGCACAGTGCCAGATGTGGGAGAGCATCTTTGTGGTGCATCCTCTCCCAACCCCCTCAGGTCCTATGTCTTGAAGACTCTTGGGTAAATTAAAAAGATGTCTTAAGTCTATCTGTCATCTATGATGGTTAACCCCTTGAGCCGTAAGGTCTATAAAAATGCCATATTGTGTTGATGTGTGCAAGTGAGTGATTTTTCAGCATCACAACCTTTCAATTTTGTTCTTCCTATTTAGATAGGTTAAGGGCATGTTAACAAACTCCAGAACTTCCTGCTGAATGTCCAAATGGGAAACAAGAATTCAGCCTCCTCTTATTGCTAGCATCTGGTTTCTTAATAAGTACAGTGGTACCTTGAGATACGAACAGACCAACATACGGACATACGGATTTTTTTAAGATACGAGCTGCGATTCAGTCCGTATTTTTGTTCAAGCTCCAAGCGAAATTCCTAGATACAAGTCGTGATTCGGGAAGCTGCTGCTAGTTGGCTCATTGGCACACGGGTCCAGTATTGGCAGTTTGATATACGAGTTGACTGACTTACAAGCTCGGTTACAGAACAAATTAAATTCATATCTCAAGGTACCACTGTACATTTTCTGGATTTCTTTTAATTGCCTTGGGGAGGCAGGTCCCCTTTTTCCCTGGGAAACTACACACCTACAGGTCCATATTCTATTGGGTTGGCAGGGGGAGAATGGGTGGCAACAAAGACTGTTCTTGCACCTCTTAGTAAGTCCTCAGAAATATTTTTAGGTGTGCATGGCTTGCCTTCTTAAAATCTCCATCTTTATGCTTATATTATCCATCTGTTCTTTCATGTTGTCCACTTTTCTACTAGTATCCTTAGCATATTAATAATAGTTATTGTAAATTCCATGTCTGATAATCTCCATGATTTTGCCATATCTGAGTTTGGTTCTTATTCTTGCTTTATCACTTCAAACTGTGGATGTATGTTTTTTTTCCTTTTATCATGTAACATTTTTTTAATCACATGAGATATATTAGGTTTAAAGAACTGGGGTAATCAGGATATTATTTGAAGTTTTATATCTACTTGGCAAGGATTCAGGCTATGTTTATGGTTTCCTGTAGCTGTGAGATCAGAAGCTAGAATTTCTTTGGAGTCCTTATTTTTGTCGTCTGTGTTGTCTTTGGATTTCCCTACATACTCCTTCTTAAATAGAGTCTTAGACTTGAAATTATTTCAGTTCAGTCCCCAGGATTCCTCTTGATGTGGTGGGAAGGTGTGGGTGGAGGGAAGTGTTCTGAGTTGAGTGAGTTTGAGTGGGTATATCTCTGGAGTTGGGTATTTGGCACTGAGTACCAACACCGGGTATCCCTATATAGGTTAGGCCCTGATATAATAGTTTCCCTGGAGAGCAGACCTTTGTTAAGGGAAAGAGAAAGCTTTAAATATGTCTCACATGGTTACTTCCCCTTGTCTTAGTGACAGAAGAGGAATTTTCTTTGATTTTTATAATAAATACCTGAGTAGGTTCCTTGAAGAAAATGTCACAAAGCTGTGGGTCCTGCCTAAGGCTGGCACCCTAGGCATTTTTACGTCTCAAACTAGAAAATGTCACAAAGCTCTGGTCCTACCTAAGGCAGGCGCCCTAGGCATTTTTATCTCTTAAGCTACTCCATGCTCAGTTTCCAGGAATTAGTTAATTATCCTGTAAAAACCTACCAGTTGCTGGCTCTAGCACAGTTTATACTCCCCATAATCTTGCATTCTCTGAATTCTCCTGTGTATCCTACTTTTGGAGTGGTGTATTTATCTGTGATCACAATCCTTTGAGGGATCTAAGGTGAGTTGCTTTTCAGTTTGTTTGTTTAGTTGGGTTTTTTTTCATGTTGCGAGAATGGCAGTGATGATTTTCAAGGTGTTTAATTATAGACCAGACCACAAGTAAATAGCTTGCTTTTAGCTGTGTGACCAGGTGCCAATATATTTATATAAAACACCTGATACTGGGCCTGGTACATAATAAGGAAACCATTTTGGAAACATTTAGCTTCTTTTTAGTATCTTTAATCTTGATGTTGAAAATTTAGGAGACATCATGGAAACATTACTTTGATTGCAAAGAACTGTAAGTAAGAAATATAAATGTACCAGGAATTAATATGTGAAGCCAAAATCATTTTAAAAAACAAAAAACTAACTGCTTCTCTTACTATTCTGAAAATTTATAACTTCTGACAGTCACTGAATAATAACTAAATATTTATCTTCCTGGAACATGTGTATAAGCATGCAAAAATGGACAACAAAGTACTTAGAGGTCTGAGAAGTCAGTGAGGATGTTGTAGTTTATAGTGACCTCTTTTGAAGAGAGCACAGATGAATAGATCTCAATAATCACTCTGCCCAGACCATTTGTGTCACATATTCAGAGTGTCTGTCCATGTCGAAGTGTGGGCTTACATAGAACAGGTGGAGGCCTTAATACACTATTTGCACTGTTAAAAATCAAAATGAATCTCCATAGCTATCTATCTAAAATCTATCTATCATCTATCTATCATCTATCTATCTATCTATCTATCTATCTATCTATCTATCTATCTATCTATCATCTATCTATCTATCATCTGTCTATCTATCTAGTCTACAGTGGTCCCTTCTCTATCATGGGGTTAGGTTCCAAAACCCCCGCGATAGTCAAAAATTCACAAAATAGTCACTTATACTTATTTTATTATTTATATATATTTCAAAGCTTTATAAACCCTCTCCACACTTTTATCAACCATTCCCACACTCTTATAAATACTTCCTATGATCTTAAATACTTTCTACACTCTTAAACCTATGTAATTTTAATAACATATAGAATTCTATATGGGTACTCACCAGTAAATATATAGTAATATTTTTAATATGTTTTAATTAATTTTTTATACTTTTATATTGTTTTCAATTTTTTTTTCTATATTTTTCTGAAGCCGGAAACAGGGAGAGACAGACAGACTCCCGCATGCGCCCAACCGGGATCCACCCGGCACGCCCACCAGGGGGCGATGCTCTGCCCCTCCTGGGCGTCGCTCTGTTGCGACCAGAGCCACTCCAGCACCTGGGGCAGAGGCCAAGGAGCCATCCCCAGCGCCGGGGCCATCTCTGCTCCAGTGGAGCCTCAGCTGCGGGAGGGGAAGACAGAGACAGAGAGGAAGGAGAAGGGGAGGGGTGGAGAAGCAGATGGGTGCTTCTCCTGTGTGCCCTGGCCAGGAATCGAACCTGGGACTTCTGCACACCAGGCTGACGCTCTACCACTGAGCCAACCGGCCAGGGCCTGTTTTCAATTTTTTAGGCTAGAAAATGCTTATTTTACTACAAAAATAATTAAAATAATAAATATATAAAATACCTATAGACCATAAAATTGCGCAATATAATGAAAAATCCACAATACAAAATTAGATATATACAATTTAAAAAAATCCACGATACAATGAGACCATGAAAAGTGAACTGCAATATGGTGAGAGATGACTGTGCTCTCTCTCATCAATCTATGTATTTAGATAAATTCTAACCATGATTTATCCAATCCTTTTTCTACTGCATGAAAACTGCTATTGTGAGAGATAAGTAATTTTAAAATGTGGTATTGATATCTACTACCAAGGGTGACTCATTCTTTGAATTTCTAGAAAGTCTTTAAACTAGTGCCTTGAAACCAATTTGTGAAGGATGAGCTAGGAAAAATTTATTCATTGTCTTCATCTCTCGTTTGTTAAGGATTGCCATTTAAGCATTAACTGCCTCTTGACTTGTGTATTTTGTATGCCTGAGCACCTAGTGAATTATTTCCTGATACTACGACATTAGGAGGGAGGCAGGGCAGAGAGCAGCCTGGTTTGAGCATAAAGCTCCCTCAAGCTCTAATTATGTGAAGTTGGTCCTAGCAACATTTGGGTGTAAGTGAAATACAAGATTGTGTGATACCTTTGGAAATATACAACTGCTGTTTACAGAAGCCAATCCCATTTCCTGGTGGCCCAGCAGTGATTAAAGAAATATTGAAAGTACAATAGAGCCAGAAGAAGCTATCCATTTTTTTCTATTTTCTAAAAATACTAAAATTAAGAAAAAAAGTTCATCAGTATCTCAAACTCCTTGATGGATCTGCTTACAATTAGTTATTTTTGAGATAAAATGTGTTGCCAAGATAAGCTATCCAGAACATTTCAGTGAGAACAGAACAGAAGACATTATTAAAAATTATTTATTGGCCCTCGCTGGTTGGCTCAGTGGTAGAGGGTTGACTTGGCATGTGGAAGTCCTGGGTTTGACTCCCCATCAAGGCACACAGAAGATGTGACCATTTTCTATGTCTCCCTCCCCCTATCATTCCCTCTTTCTTTTCTGAAACCATGGCTGGATTGGAGCACTTTGGCCCCAGACCCTGAGGATGGCTCTGTGGAGCCTCCAATTCAGGCACTAAAAATAGCTCAGTTGGGAACAGCCCCAGAAGGGCAGAGTATTGGCCCAGGTAAGGGTTCCTGGATGGATTCGGGTTGGGGGCATGTGGGAATTTGTCTCTGTATCTCCCCTACTATCACTTAAAAAATATATACTTATATAAATTACTTAAATATCAGAGTATGTTCAGAACAAGAAGACGGCTTTCCTACTTACCTGAATTTAGGTATGTTTTTATTTTCAAATAGAAATTCTCTTTCTGTTTATCTGTGTGTGTGTGTGTACTGTTACATGCATGTTTACTGAGAAACTATACATATTATCTATCAATTTAGATATATATAGAGAGATACACATGTCAATGAATATATATACACAAAAAGTAATGTATATGTATATATTTTATGTATATTGGGAGAAAGATGTGTGAATAATGAAGATGTGTATACACATCTACATCTAAATCTATATATCTATTTCTATATAAAGAGAGAGAGAGAAAAAGAGAACAAAATTTTTTCCCTCAAAAAGGGATATCTCAGGCCCTGGCTGGTTGGCTCAGCGGTGGAGCATCGGCCTGGCGTGCAGGGGACCTGGGTTCAATTCCCGGCCAGGGCATATAGGAGAAGCGCCCATTTGCTTCTCCACCCCCCCCCCTTTGGCCCTGGACTTTCACTTTTTGGGAGGTTTTTGATAGTTGTTTCTATTTCCTCCCTGCTTATGTGTCTGCTTAGGCTATCTACTTCTTCATGACTCAGTCTAGGAAGATTGTATGATTCAAGAAATTTATTTCTTCTAGATTGTTAAATTTAGTGGCATATATTTTTTCATTGTACTGTATTCTATAATAATTCTTTGTATATCTATGATATCTGTGGCAATTTCTCCTCTTTCATTTTAGATTTTGTTTATATGAGTACTTTCTCTTTTTTCCTTAGTGAGACTTTCCAAGGGTTTGTCAATTTTGTTGATATTTTCAAAGAACCAGTTCCTTGTTTTATTGATTTTTTTATAGTTTTTCTATTCTCTATTTCATTTATTTCTGCTCTGATTTTTATTACTTCCTTTCTTCTGCTGGTTTTGGATTGCCTTTGTTCTTCTTTTTCTAGTTCCTTAAGATGTGATGTTAAGTTGTTTACTTGGGCTCTTTCTTGTTTGTTCATATAATCCTGTTGTGAAATGCACTTCTCTCTCAATACTGCTTTTGCTGCATCCCAGAGATTCTGTAGTCATTTTTGTTTGTCTGTATGTATCTTTTGATTTCTGCTTTTATTTCTTCTTCGACCCACTCATTTTTTAGAAGTATGTTGTTTAATTTTCACATTTTTGTGGGTTTGTTTACTTCTTTTTTTGCAGTTGAATTCTAGTTTCAAAGATATATGGTCAGAGAATATGCTTGGTATAATTTCAATCTTTCTGAATTTCTTTTTTGTGGCTAACATATGGCCTATTCTTGAGAATGTTCCATGTACATTGGAGAAAAATGTATACTCTGACATTTTGGGATAAAATGTCCAGTGGATGTCTATCATATCCAATTGTTGTAGTGTTTTGTTTAAGGCTAATATTTCTTTATTGATTTTCTGTTTGGAAAAACAATCTAGAGCCATCAGTGGTGTATTGATGTCTCCAAGTATGATTGTATTTTTGTTGGTTTTTATTTTTACATCAATTAGTAGATGTCTTATGTACTTTGGTGCTCCTTGGTTTGGTACATATATATTAAGAAGTGTTGTGTCTTCTTCATTCAATGTTCCCTTTATCATTATGAAATGACCATCTTTGTCTCTGATTACTTTTGCTGTCTTGTAGTCAGCATTGTTAATATGAGTATGGCCACACCTGCTTTTCTTTGGATATTATTTGGTTGGAGAATTGTTTTCCAACCTTTCACTTTGAATGTTTTTATCCTTGTAGCTTAGATATGTTTCTTGAAGGTAGCATACAGTTGGATTTTCTTTTTTGATCCACTGTGCTACTCTGTGTCTTTTTATTGGTGGGTTTAATCAATTTACACTTAATGTAATTATTGACACTTGAGGGTTTCCTATTGCTATTTTATATATTGCTTTCTGATAGTTCTGCTTCTTGTTTGGTTCTTCTTTATTGTTTTTCTGTCATTTGTTTTTCTTCAGTTGTATTCCATACTTCTTTCCTCTCTTTCTTCTTTTTTTAAGCCATGTGCTTCTGTAGTGGTTTTTTCAGGGGTGGTTACCATTAGGTAATTTAAAGAATATATATCATATTCATTGTAGTACATTATCTCATGAGTGTTTTTGCTCTTCATCCTCCTTTGCTATTGCTATTCTTTGTCCTTCTCCCCTTTTTTGTTTTTGTTGTCACAGATTATTTTTGGTTTTATTGGGATCTTGTTGGAGCTTTTACTTGTGATTTTGTTTTGTTTTGTTCTCTGTATCTGGTCAGATAACCCGCTTTAGTATCTTCTGAAGTGGGGGTTTTCTGGTGATAAATTCCCTCATCTTCTCTATATCTGTGAATTTTTTTCTTCTTCATATTTGAAGGATAGCTTTGGTGGATATAGTATTCTTAGCTGGAAGTTCCTCTATTTCAGTACTTTAAATATTGGGGTCCACTCTCTTCTGGCTTGCTGAGAAATCTGATGATAACCTAATGGGCCTCCCTTTGTATATTGTATTCTTCTTTTCCCTGGTTGACTTGAGGATTTTTTGTTTGTCATTGGTTAGTGATAATTTCATTATGATGTGCCTTGAAGTAGGTCTGTTTGGGTTAAGGTAACTTGTTGTTCTGTTTGTTTCTTTGATTCGAGGCTCTAATTCTTTCCACAGGCTTGGGAAGTTCTCATCAATTATTTGTTTTAATATATTCTCCATTCCATTTTCTCCCTCTTCTTTTTCTCATATACCATTGTTCTTACGCTGCTCCTTCTGATGGAGTCAGAAAATTCCTGTAGGGCTTTATCATTTTTTTAAATTTGTGAATTTCTCTCTTGTTTTCTCTGTAGTATCTCTAGTTGCCTATCTTCTATGTCACTAATTCTCTCCTCTATCTGGCCTGTTCTATTAGCTAAGCTTGTTACCTCCTTTTTCAGTTCATGTATTTTTTTCATCTCTGTCTGGTTCCTTTTTATTGTTTCAATTTCCTTGTTGAAGTATACTTTTTGTTCATTAAGTTGTTTTTTGTGGTCTCTAAATTGCCTTTCCTAGCTTTCTTGTATTTTACTGAGTGTTTTTAGGACTTCAATTTTGAATTCTCTGTCATTTAACTGCAAGGTTTTCAAGTAATTGAAAATTTTTTTCTAGATATTTTTCATCATCTGTCTGAGTTCATCTCTATTGTATCCATGATATTTGATTTCCTTTTCTTTAATGGCATTTGAAAGTGGTATTATTAATAACACCAATAAGATTATTAAAAAATAAAATAAAAATTAAAAAAATACAGTGAAAAAATGAAAATTCTATAATGATAAGTGGAACAAAAACTACAGAGAACAAGGAGTAGGAATTGAGGAAAAATGACAAAAGAGAGAAAACATAAAGTTATAAACAAGAAAAATGCCACCAAGAAAAATATGAGTCCAATATATAATAATTTGATGATAAATGATAATCAAATGAGAGAAAAAAAGGAAGAAAGAAAAGAGAAAGGAGAAGGAAGAGAGAAGAAAAAAAGGAACAAAAACAACAACAACTACAAAAAGTAAAGGTTTCTGAAGTGAAACCCTCACAAAAAAATAAGAATAAAAAATGTAACAACTATGGATAATGCAGTTCAAAAGAAAAGGGAAAAAGAAAAAGGAAAGAAGATAAAATGACCAAAATGAAGAGAAAAGGTATAAAAATGTAATTTTTTCCTTGTTTTGAGGTAACTTCTTCCTTTTTTTTCTGTCAGGTGGCACCATACTACAAGTTTTGCCCCTGTGGGGCTCTTGGGCAGTAGTCTGCTGGTGTGTCACTGAGGCAGTCACATAGACTGGCCTTAGTCCCATTGGTAGGTGGGGCTTTTTAGGGCTTTAAGGCTCTAACAATCGCAGTCTCAGTTTTCCAGGTGCCTCTCCCCACATCCCTCCCACCTGAGCTAGCAGCCTGAGGACTTAGCTGTGAGGTTCACCCCTGCCACAGTCTGAAGATCAAGAGGCTGTAAGAATAGTCCTTCCTCCAGTACCTATCAAAGCTCAATTCTGGTTAAGGCAGTGGCAACCAGAGCCACCAGAGAAAGCAGGCAGGGCTGGGCAATGATTGCAGATCTAGCACCTTTCTATGCAGACAAGTCTAGCATGACTCAGTGCACTGCGGGTCTAATCTCCACAGGCTTCTCCCCTGTGCACTGTTTGGTAGCCTGCAGTAAGCCATTTGTGTGTCCTGCTCCCAAGACTCTAGCAATGCACACAAAGACCTGCACCAGTCCATGGAGGTGCCTAGCCCTGCAGTCTCAGGCCAAGAATTTTGGCCCATGCGCACACCTTGTGCTATTGATCATGGAGCCGTGAATGCACAAAGACACTGACAACAGCCCATGCAGGTGCCTATCGCTGATAATGTTGGGCTAAGCCTCCAGGCTGTATGTGCGTGCCCATGCCAGTGATGCTAAGTGAAGCCACTCGCACACCACTGGTGATGGTAGAGCTGGGAATGCACAAAGATGCTGGCACCAGCTCAGTTGGGCACCCTGCACGGTAATTTTAGGTAGAGCCCACTGCCTGTGCACGTGCCCCCTGCATCCGCAATCTCAAGCAGAGCTGGTATATTTTTTCTTCTGTTTGAGCACCTACCCTAACTCAGCTCCTTCCCCTCTAAACTCAGACTCTCCACCGCCCTCAGCTCCAAACAGAAGTACCCTTTTCTCAGATCAGTGAGGAAAGTGAAATACTCCATTTCTCCATCTTATTTCCTTCAGAGTGGATAATATATTCAGCCACCTTTTCGCCCAACCATACCTTTGTCTGCTGTGTGTATATTTCAAGTGCTCCTGAGATTTTTTTCTCTGTGTTTAGTTGTTGAATTTGTTGAAATTTCAAGGGGGGATATTGGAAGTGTTGCTCCCGGCACCATTTCTCTGATGTCTCTTTCAGTTTTCTTTTTAAATACAGATTTCTCCAGTGATATTTTCTGATACCTAAGTTTTAACATATAATGATGTGTGTGTGTGTGTGTATTTACTTTCATGTTTCCTAATTGAGCACTCTTTTTTTTTTCTTGTGACAGATTGAGAGACAGATAGGGACAGGCAGGCAGGCAGGAAGGGAAAGAGATGAGAAGCATCAATTTTTTGTTATAGCTTCTTAGTCCCCTTAGTTGTTCATTGATTGCTTTCTCATATGTAGCTTGACTAGGGGCTACAGCAGAGTGAGTGTCCCCTTGCTCAAGCTAGTGACCTTGGGCTCAAGCCAGCCACCATGGAATCATATATCTGATCCCACACTCAAGCTAGCAACCCTGCGCTCAAGCTGGTGAGCCCCTGCTCAAGCCAGATGAACCCACGCTCAAGCTGGAAACCTCGGGTTTTTGAACCTGGGTCCTTTACATCCCAGTCTGATGCTCTATCCACTGCACCATCACCTGGTCAGGCATTTGAGCACTCTTAAACACATTTTAATTCATTAGGAATCAACTAAATTTTCTTCACACCCCCAACTACCCCTTTATTCTTTTTCTGCAAAATAAATGAAAGAATATACTTAATTCTTGCCAGTACACTGTTTTTTTAATTAATTACCAAGTCTTTTAACATTCTACTGTCTCCTTTGCTGATCTCTTTTTTCTTAGTTCTCTTAAAAAATGTTGATACTTACCTAAACTTCTTTGTAAACTTTCTTTCATTTTTTCACCTTTACATTTCTTATATATTTTTACACTTGAGTTCATTTTATAATCTTCTCAGTTACTTCTACATGTGGTGTTTTATATTTCTATCTTATACTGATTACAGTCTGTACCTCCTCTTTTATCCATCTTGACCTTTATCCACTCTGGGTGTATTTGTTGGTATGTGACATTCTTAACCTTTGGGTATACATTAATTTGTCATCAAATATTTTTCATTTCCATTTTCTAGTTTTTGTACAATTCCATTACTTTATCCCACTGGATTGCTCGCATCTCTTATCACACTCTTGTAAAGAATGTGCCTTCTTGCCTGACCTGTGGTGGCACAGTGGATAAAGCGTCAACCTGGAAATGCTGAGGTTGCCGGTTCAGAACCCTGGGCTTGCCTGGTCAAGGCACATATAGGAGTTGATGCTTCCTGCTCCTCCCCCCTTCTCTCTCTCTCTCTCACCCTCTCTCCCCTCTCTATAATGAATAAATAAACAAAAATCTTAAAAAAAAAAGAATGTGCCTTCTTGAAATGTATTATTTTTTATTATTCAGTATTTGGATCCAATCTAGATTTATTTATGTGGCTGGAGTCTCTATTTTGTAGAGAGCTGTCTCTGTGGAAGTCACTAAACTTGGCAAAGAGTGCCATATTTTTCAGTTAATTCTCTTCAATAAAGAAGTGTAGATCATGTCATTTAGTTTAACTTCACTTTCTAAGAGGATAAATGTAATTACCAGGTTCATCACCTTTATGTAACAGAACATACTGGCAATTTGACCCATGCACATAAGCAGCAGATGTGCCAGATTGTCACTTCCCTGCTTATTTCTCTCCTTCTCTGCAGTGACTTCCTGCTAATAATCTGCCATTGTTTCACTTGACCATGTTTTCTAATCTTATTTTCAGTCTCTAGGGTTATAATTTTAAATGCAATTGACATGTGAATTTGATAGTAATCAAATACATTTTGTCTCTACTTCTATAAATTTATTGCTTTATTTAAAAGCAAGAGTAATCTGTGGCTGACAACAGTTATCACCATTTGCTACTGGTAGGGAATACAAATATATCTCATCTGTTTCTTTCAAAGTGCTAAAGGTTATAATAAAAAGCAATATTAAATTTTAAACTACTAATGTGATTACTGTATTAGTTTGCCCTTAAAATTATAGCAACAAAAAAATTATAGCAACAAAAGTGATTCCTAATACTTAACTTTTATGATCTTAGTAATTATGTTACACACACACACACACACACACACACACACACACACACACACACACTTATAGGTAATTGTCAAGATTATCACAACACAACAGAAATGGGATTTTTTTCTCAAAAAAAGTAAAGATTTGCTTATGATTTGAAGATATTTCTTAGAAAATCAGCTTAAATATTACTGCTCCCCCCCCTCTCTTTCTCTCTCTCTCTCTATTTTTTTCAGTTTTGACCACTGGCAAGCTTTTTTTCTACTTCTGATAAAATTAACTTCTCTTTTTTATTAAGAAAACTTATATATGTCAGCTCTTGTCAAGAATTCTTCTACTAAAAGTGGGTTGCTAAATTTTTATGTTCAGACAAGAATTCATTTTGTGATGTTTTATATAGTTATATAGTTATATATTGATAGTTATGTGTGCAGTCGTGCACACAATCATTTTTCTTTTTACTAGTGGTATGTTCATTGTCAACTGATCAATCAATAGTTGATAATTTGAACATATTTTAGATTGAGAACATTAAGGAAATAAACTGACAATGTAATTTCTTTTGGTGTCCAGTAAGTGTTTTTATGCCTGGAAAGGCTAAGAGGTGCAGTGTGAAGGAACAATACCAAGTTAGAAACACACTTGCCTGGTTCAAATTTGAATTTAATTATTTAGCAGTGGACCCACAGGCAACTTATCTCACCTCTCTGAATCAACATGTCTATATATGGAGATGACGATCTATCTATACTTACTGTAAACTTCCTGTGAGGGTTAGAGATGGTACATGAGACCAACTGCCATTTGGAAGTTGACTAATACATGGTAAGTATAATAGTGAGAATATTAAAATAATTATAATAATAAAAATTATTCATGGTTCTTAAGGCACTGCACAGATCTTTCAAGTGAATTATCTATAATCTAACAAAAATAACGTAATTTAGACAACAAATAAATATAATTTGGATTTTACATAATTTAAAGTTAAGTTCCATCTAGATATAACTTTAAATTTAACTTTTTAGAATTTCAAATAAATCTAGGACTACAAAGTGAATGCACAGTATAAAATAGGATTTTTAGTGACTTTGATTTTCTCAACATTAAGGTTTAATGATATTGAATATGTGATTATATAAATAATCTTTTGGGCAAAAACAATGAGTGACACTCATAAAATTTTTGCATGACATAGAGTGTAAATACAAACATGCAAGAGAAATATTGCTTTGCTCAGGCTATATTTATGAACTCTCTAAAAACTGGAACTCTCTCACCCTGGACCAGTGGTTCTCAAACGTGAACATTTATTAAAATCCCCTGGAGAGCTTATTAAACTACAAACTATTAGGGTCCACTCTGAGGGTTTCTGATTCAGCAGATCTTAAGTAGGGCTGAGAATCTGTATCCTAATGCATCCTAATGAGTTCTCAGGTGATGCTAATGGTGCTGTACACTCATTCAGGTAACCACCACCACAATCAAGATGCAGAACTGTCCTGAGTATAAAACTGCCCACACCATCTTAAACCAAAGGCAAACACAAATCTGTTTTCAACTCTGTAGTTTACCATTCTGAGACCATTATATGAATTGAATTATATCCTTGAGACAAGTGCTCAAGAGTGTAATGTTGGATGTATAGTAATTATATGTTTATTTTTAAGCAATTGACAAATTATTGTCTTGAGCGGTCACCAGCAACAATGTATGAGATATCTAGATTTTTAACATTCTGGCCAGCATTTGGTTGCCACCTTTTTCCCCATTATGTGGCAGTTTTATGATTTTAGGAATCTTTTTACATTTTTCCATATAGAAAAGCGTGCATGCACATGCATACTTCCAGGGCTGTTACCACATATGAGCACGGTGTGAAAACACAGGCTTTACCCAACCTCAAGTCTCCCGGGCGAGACACCCGTCATGTGTCCACATATTTCTACTCCCTCAACTGGGACTTGTGCCTTCACCCTTCCCAAACCTGGACTTCCCCTGGTCTAATATGGTTGTTCTGCTATCCCCTACCTCCCAGACTGGGACTAGCCTTCATTCTGTGCCTGTGCACAGTGGCTGCTTGCTAGCCAGTCCCACCCAGGCCTCGCCAACCCCCCATCTCCCATGTTCATTTCTCTAATGGCTCTGGGGACCTGGAACATTCTACACACCTAGGCATACACTCTGCAGCCTTCCCATTGTTGTTATTTTTAGTGTACTCTGGTAAGTATGTAATGATAACTCATTTTGGTCTTAATTTTTATTTTCTTGATAGCTCGTGATTTTAACATCTTTTAAGTTTTATGTTTTTTTTTTTTTGTTTCTATCCCTATATTATCTTTGGTGAAATAGCACTTTATGTCTTTCATCCATTTTCTTATTGGATGGATTATTTCTTTACCATTGAGTAGTTTTTTGTTTGTTTCTTTTTTTTTAATTGAGAATAGGAGAGATACAGAGATAGACTCCCGAATGCTCCAAAATGGGGATCCACATGCATCACCCATCTGGGTCCATGCTCCTAACCAAGCTATTTTTAGTGCCTGAGGTTGAGGCTTCACAGAGCCATTCTCAGTGTGAGTTGATGTGCTGGAATTAATTAAGCCATGGCTGTGGGAAGGGAATAGAGAGAAAGAGAGAGAGAGAGAGTGGAAGTGAAAGAGAGAGAGAGAGAGAGAGAGAGAGAAGGGAGAGGAGGAAAAGTGGAGAAGGAAATGGTCATTTTTCTTGTGTGCCCTGTCTTAGAATCCAACTTGGGACTTCCACAGATCCATCCAGGCTCTACTGGTAAGCCAAATGGCCAGGGGCACCATTGAATTTTAAAAATTCTTTATAGATCCTAGATAGGAGTTCTTTATCAGATAATGTGGTTTGCCAATATTTTCCCCAGAAGTAGCTTTTTCTTTATTTTTCTTAACAAGAGTTTTCACCAAACAAAAGATTTCATTCTGTGAAACTCTTCAGGCTGATATCCCTTTGATTCACTCAACAATAATTTTGTTGCTCTCAGAGTGCCCATACCCAATGGACAATGACAGCAATTCATTCTGAACTCTAAAAGACCAGAGGCAGATTAAGGTCGGTTAAGACCCTGGGTGCAGAAGAAAATATTGGGCTCCTAAAATAGAGACAAGGAAAATAAAAATAGATGTTAACCATATTTTTAAATAAATAAAAAATATTATGTACTATTAATTTTAAAATTGCACATATGAAACCAAACTTGGTGTCACTAGGAAAAAGTGTAAAGTTTGGGTTTTGCAGAGCCCTTCAGAAGGTGATGCCCAGGGTGCATGCCAGATATGTCTGCCATTAAATCCGCCTTTGTGAAAGACACATTCCCCTATATATAACTTTAATATGCTTTACATCAGAATTTTAAGTATTATATTTACAGAGCAATATATGCAAAGTATTTATTAGAATGCATAGGCTATTAAAATTTCCATGTTTTTCACTTTTTGAATTATCACCTATTTTGTTGACATGCCATTTTAATTTTTGATTCTGAACTCTTTGTGTGTGTGTGTGCGTGTGTTTCAATGTAACTGTGGAAACATTTTTTTCCTCCAAGAGAAGATTATTTTTATAACCTTTAATTTTTTATAGAAATTATATAAAGAAAATAATGGTATAAGGCCCTCAGGGGCAAGGAGTGTGTTATATAAACTCTTGTGTATGCAATTAATCTATATTATATCTAATTGTGACTTTGAAATTTTAGCGTTAAGTGATCTTTCTGTTATATAAATAGAAAGATATAAAGTAAACAGAAGATTAAATGTTAGGAAAAAAAGAATAATATATTTATTAACAATAATACAACTTACGGATAAAGTAGAACTGCCTGACCAGGTGGTGGTGCAGTGGAAGGAGCATCAGGCTAGTACTAAGATAACCCAGGTTCAAAACCCTACAATCACTGACTGGCTTGAAAATGGGTTCGTATGACTTGAGGGCGGGTTCATCAGCCTGAGCGCAGGGTCGCTGACTTGAGCGTGGGATCATAGATGTGACATCATGGTCACTGGCTTGAGCCCAAAGGCTTGAGCAGGGGTTCACTCCCTCTGCTGTAGCCCCTCCCATGCCATCAAGGCGCATGTAAGAAAGCAATCAATGAACAACTAAAGTGCTGCAATGAAGAATTGATGCCTCTCATCTCTCTCCTTTCCTTCTCTCTGTCCTTCTCTCTGTCTCTGTCACAAAAAGAAAAACAAACAAAAACCCAGGTTGAACTAAATGCAGGCCTTAATGTTTAAGGTAAGGAGGTAATCTGAATTGGAAATTATATTCTAGTTTAGTGAATTGACATCAAGAATTATAATTGGATAAAAACTTCATGGTTCAGAATTACACAAATGAGAACACTTTTCTCATATGTAGCAAGAAATATAATGATTGTCAAGAATTATTGCTTTTGGGGGGAGAGGACTAAATAAAGACAAAGATAAGGTGACAGAAATGATTGGATTTTAGATGATGGGCACGCAACACAATCAGCAGTTCAGATGCTATAGAGATGTTTACCTGAAACCTATGTATTATTAATGATCAATGTCACCCTATTAAATTTAATTTCAAAATAAAAAAACTTAAAAAGAAAAAATTTATTGCTTAAGTTGTCATTTTCATTATTTTTCTATTAGTGAATGTAGTGTTTTCAATACATTACGCCCTTTAAGACAACTACTGTAGAAATCCAAACATATAAACATTATATATATTCTTGAAACTTGTAGACTTTCAATATTCTAACTACATAATTTATAAATTATTTTTATCTTAGAAAAATTAATTAGTGCTTATGACACACATGACATTTTAGAAAATGATTATTTTCTATTTAATATTTCTCACTTATAAACTAAACAGATTATTTATGTCTCACAAAACAATAAACTATATACATGTCTCCATGAAAGTGGAAAAACAGTATAAAATAAGGCTTTTTCAGGGTGTTTTTGTTAACATGCTTTGAAGGAATTGTCACTCTTTTGTAAATAACATTTTTAAACTACTCATGTTAGTGACTAATCTCTAAGAGTGATAAAAGATTGTTAGAGGTTTTTTTTGTTTGTTTTGTTTTGTTTTTCATTTTTCTGAAGCTGGAAACAGGGAGAGACAGTCAGACAGACTCCCGCATGCGCCCGACCGGGATCCACCCGGCACACCCACCATGGGGTGACGCTCTGCCCACCAAGGGGTGATGCTCTGCCCATCCTGGGGTCGCCATGTTGTGACCAGAGCCACTTTAGTGCCTGAGGCAGAGGCCACAGAGCCATCCCCAGCGCCCGGGCCATCTTTGCTCCAATGGAGCCTTGGCTGCGGGAGGGGAAGAGAGAGACAGAGAGGAAGACGCGGCGGAGGGGTGGAAAAGCAAATGGGCGCTTCTCCTGTGTGCCCTGGCTGGGAATCGAACCCGGGTCCTCCGCACGCTAGGCTGACGCTCTACCGCTGAGCCAACCGGCCAGGGCCCTGTTAGAGGTTTAATGAAGCTATTAAATTATGTTGACCAAGACATCCTTTGAAAAATTGATTGTAGACCAGCATTGTCCAAAACAACACTCTAAGATTACGAATCGAGTGAGCACTTCAAATGTTTTTTGTGCAACTAGAGGAGCAAAAACTTTAATTTATTTGAATGTAATTAATAAAAATTTAAATGTAAGTAGCCACATGTATTAAGTAACTACCATATTGAACGCACAGGTTTAGACAAATGTTGAGTTTTAATCATATACCTCAGGTTTTTTTCAACAAAATTTCTTTCAGAGAACTAGAGAAAATTCAGAATAGTTAATGTTTTCTTAAAACCCAAAGTTGAATGTCTGGCATATAAGAACCATTCAATATTACTTTTTTCCATTTCTTTGTTATTTTATATTATGAAATTCCATATATACAGGTATATATAGTTTATCACCATATATATAGGTGGTAAGCAAAATTTAAATATAACACTTGTTTTTAGAATGATTAGGAAATATGCAATAGTGAAAAAATTTTGTGTGTTAGTTGAAATAGATTCCTTTAAAGTTTTCTCCATAACAATATGGTATTGGGGGGAAAATACCCTCGCACTTTTCTCCCCAAAAGTGAGGTGAGAATGTCACCATCTTACATATAATATTGTGACTTTATTAAATTAAACTCGATAAAATTTTAATTTTTATAGTTTAACCATGAGCAACTAATGGAAATTTTATTTATTTTAATAGATTAATTGGGAAAAAGACATGCTGAGCTGATGAAGGCCAAAGCACAATTTGCAATCTAGTTACCCCAAATTATTACACGTTATTTCCAGAAAGTATACTTTAGGGATAAAATAAACCAAAATAATTATATTAACTGGTGTCATCCTAATATATTCAATCAAAAAAAGTGTTTATATGAAGCTACATGTGAACATGCACACACACACACACACACACATCTCAGATCTTGCTTCTAGACTGCAACATAGAGACTGGATTTCTATACTCTATAACATGAATATGACCTAAAAATATTTTTAAAAATAACAGTTTCAATTTCTCCCAGTTAATATATGGCTTAAATTTGCTGATAGCATAAATTAAAATTCAAAATGTTTCTTTCAGTCAGGAAGAATTTATGGTTTAATTGTATTCATACTATATACCTAACCACCTCTGCGGCCCTTAGAAGTACAGGGATGGAATCTTCAGTAGGGCAATCAGACTGACTGCTTCTTACTATAGAAAGCATCCTCCCAGTCCCAAGGGTTTAGAAGTCCAAAACTGTCAATGCTTGTTTACAAATAAAGTAATATATAGACACAGAAGTAACAGAAGACAGGGAGACAGCATGACTACTGGTTTCAAGGAGAAATAGAATGATTGATTAGAGGAGTCTTATGACCTGCACCAGCTAGTTTAGGATTTCCTTTATTTTGATGGGTGGAAAACCCAAGACATGACATCCAGGGAGGGTCTATGAAAGAAAATAAAGCAACATGATGGACCTAAAGCCACATGCCTGGGACATGTCTCTGGAATGCTGCTGAGAACCCCGAGAGTATTTCAGATAAGGAAGAAAATAGTGGTAAAAGGATGATAGTGTTCCTGGGTGTGTGGGGAGGCAGCAAAGACAGATTTGAAGCACTGGCGGGCTCCTTAAACAGGGCTGTGCCATGAGCTACACCCCGATAGATGACACATCTGCAGGCTAAAATCTGGGCTCAACCTTCATGTAGCCAGTGAAAATTGACATTTCCCATATCCCAAGGTTAGCTTAACAGTAATTAAAGCATCACATTGCACACAAATCTTTCCATTATAATTTAAGTGGATTTTATGCTATTTTAAAAACCATCTAGTTTCCACTGTGAATAATGAATACAAATAAAGTTGAATGTCAGACTTAGAATACAAATGAAATAAGAAAACCTGTAAATGTCCTAAATGCATACCCCCCCCCCCCCCGTAATTCCCAAGTCTCAGGTGTTTGCTGCTAACCCCATGTCCTTATCAGTGGTTGCTCTGGTTGGTTTTTGATGGCAGGCTACCTCAATGAGCCACTTCTGCTCCATTAAGAATGATAGGTGCTTTCCACTCTGAGATATCCTTCCAGCTTCCACAGAGTTTCATTCATCTTTCTCAGTAGCTATGTTAGACAGCGCCAGGAGGATTTCTGAGGAGATAGACACACCTACTCTGAAATTGCAAGGTTTTCCAGACATGATGATTGTATTTTATAACCTCTGAAAGAATGGGGAGTTTTCTTGGTTCATTTTTTTACCCCTTCCATCAATGTGCTTAAAAATGTCCCTCACTCCGAATTCTTTGGAGAGGCCAGTTATAGTTATGCTCTCCTCCAGTAATGGATGTGATATTGGCATATTCTGACTCTAAGTAACACAACAGAAGGTTTACATAGCACATCTAACTCATCTCATAGTTGTTCCTTGAACCAGAAAGGGGAATTGGGAACAGCTTTACACAGGCTCGCTTGAAGAATAATGCAAAAAAAAAAAAAAAAAAAAAAAAAAAAAAAGGTTGTGATCTCATAATTCCATTTATTAGTGCATGGGGGAGGGACAGATTTGAGTGGGTATCTTTTGCTTTCACCATGAATATCAGAGGCAGATACCAGGGAAAGAAGCCTGTAGCCCTGCTGTCACTCATTGTAATGCAGAAAGGCCTAGTAACAGGGATGTGCTTTTAGTTTTTTATTATCACTGGACTGAAAAGCATTAATATTGTCATACAGATGGTCACCTATGTTGGAAGCTTATGAAAGAACTCTAAATTGTGGAAAGATTATTCTAAATTTAGGAAAGCATCACTGCCTAATGCTATAGGTGGAGTCATGCTGCTAAACATATTAGTGGTTTTTTAATTCAAACACCTGTTCTGCCCATACAATACATAAAAAAGCTCTTATTTATTGCTTGCATCCCCAGTTTGGATTTAATCTTACTATAAATTCATCTCATGTTAATTTATGTGCAAACAAAGACACACACATTTTAAATATCCAAAATGCTGGAAATAAACTTATTTTTAATTTTGAGCTTGTTTTCCATTTGTCAACCAGTAAATGAAAGGACTGAATAAATCATGCTCTAATTGCCAGCAGTGCTAAATTTAGTGTGAGATCTGGAATCCTTTTGATCAAAACCGCTGAATATAAAATCATCCTCAGCTCTCTAGGCATCTTTATCCGCCTTTCTATTCTCCATCTGTCAGTCACCTGGGAATTTGTGAACTATTCCATATGTCAAGCTTGTCAATCACAATGGGATGTGGGAACTATCTGCCTACTGCATAGGAATTCTTGTTAAAAAATTAATCTGCATATAACTAGTAGTTTTATATTTTGAAATATATTTGCTATATATATATATATATAAGGTTAATGGAAATAAAAGATACTTATATAGTACAGATCAAAAGTCTTCATTTAAATAACATTTATAAGTATGGGCCTGTTACACATATATCTTGTTACGTATAGTCAGTATAATGTGCATGCACAATATAACATTTAAAAATAGAATGCCCCTTTTATGGAAACACTGCATCTGACAGCAACCTAAATTTAAGTACTTACATTTTATATATATATATATATATATATATATATATATATATATATATATATAGTTAAAAAATAATAAACTCATTTTGATATCCACAAATTCATCAAGATAGTTCTGAGAGAAAAAAATTGTGAACTAATGGCATTTTATTTTAAACTTAAACATATCTAAAATATTAAAACATCTAATTTAAATAAAATCATACTCATTACATCATCATTGAATCTCTGTACAGTAATATATTATTTTAAACCAATTAGAAAAAAAGAAAAATAGAGAAATTTTATGACTAAATGTAGAATGTGTGGAAGAAAAGGGGCCAGATACTAAAATTGTCAAACTCAGGGGAGGTCAGCATGGTGAGCCTTACAAACTAAGCAACTGCAAGAAACCACATAGGATGGTCTAAACATAACACTTCTTAAAGAGAAGCCATGGTGGAAAGTCATATCCTAGGCTGGTGTCTTCCTAGATTTTTTTTGTGTGTGTATTTTCCTGAAGTGAGAAGTGGGGAAGCAGAGAGACAGACTCCTGCATACACCTGACTGGGATCCCCTGGTAAGCCCACTAGGGGGTGATGCTCTGCCCATCTGGGCCATTGCTCAGTTGCAGCCGGAGCCATTCTAGTGCCTTAGGTGAAGGCCATGAAGCCATCCCCAGTGCCCGGGCCAACTTGCTCCAATGGAGCCTTGGCTGCAGGAGGGGAAGAGAGAGACAGAGAGGAAGGAGAGGGGGAGGGGTGGGGAAGCATATGGACACTTCTCCTGTGTGCCCTGGCCAGGAATCGAACCTGGGACATCTACGTGCTTGGCCGATGCTCTACCACTGAGCCAACCAGCAGGGCTTCCTCCTAGGTTTTTGAGTGAGCCTGTCCATTGTCTTTCTGCATCTAAGGTAACAAACCCTTGGAATGTCAGAGTAATGTTCTTTTTCTGGACCCCTCAGCCAACTCTACCCCTATATCCGCTGCATGAGAACAGGAGACCACAGAATTCCTCATTGTTATTTTGTTCCCACATACCATATCTCTATGTGCTGTAAATGTTAACTCTTCAATTTCAGAGAATTCACAGCTTTGCTTTCACTCTCCCCCAATCTACCACCAATGGATTTTATATAATTCTCTTATGTCTACTCTTGATTCTCATGTATAAAATAAGCTGCAAAACTGCCATTCTCTAGAGCATTTTCTCAATTCATTGAAATTTTGCTTCCCTGTAATTGTTGTTAACTCATAAAAACTCTCTATAGGTTTGGAAATTTCTTATTCTGATTAATGCTTATATATCAACCTCATTTAATTTGAGTTGTTTATATATTACATATTTTAACTGTATTCAATTCTGATAGAATTTGAGTTGAAATAAAGAAAAACTAATAACATTTTAGAAAAATATCAACACAGCATCATGGAAAAAATGATAATGACTCTAGAAACCTATGGACGGATCTTATGCTATGTGACCTTGAACTTTTCAGTGTCTGAGGTTTCACATCTGTTATATGTGGGCACGAACAGGTATTAATCTACAAAGTTTTGAAGAATATTATATAAATAAGGAACCTAAAAAAATGCCTGGAAAAGAACTGAATAAATGTCACCTACTGTATCATGCAGGTCAGTATCCATTCCAGGCAGTTTTCAAGGAGAAATTACTACAAAGAACTACCTATAAAAATGTTGAAATAGATGAAAAACATTAAATTCATTTGCCACATTGCAACTTCTGGAAATCAATCATTTTTCTCCCACATTTAATACCCTTCAGCATTTTTTCATTGTTCTGAAAAAGGAAGGAGGTCATTTGAAATGTCCTTCAAGGCTCTGAAAGCAAAGCTCCCATTAGTTCTGAAGTTGTTATTTTACCCTGTCCTCTCATAAAGTCTCCATCTTCTTTCTACCCTGAAAAGTGGCTTTTTCCCACAAGGTCATATATCCTGGATTCCCTATCTAACTACCCTAGATCCAAATATTCTTCAGATCTCAGTTCAAGTATCACTTTGTTGGCTTCCTCCTTTGTCTGTGCCCTCAATGTCCCTGTGCTAATTCCCAGTGCTTTATAATCAATCACTAAATATTCACATTGAAGATGGATCTGTACTTCTGTCCTTTACTTATTTATTTATTTGAGTTTTTTAAAAATCACATTGCTTTTTTATGCAATGAACATCCCCATTTAACAGAGTATTGAATCATACACAAAAAAGACAAGAAAAAAAGAGAGAGAGAGAGAGAGAAATTTCTTCAGACAAGCCAGTGCAGAAATGCACATTATACATTATTGTTAGCATGAAGAGGGAAGGGGGTAAAAAGGAAGCAGAAGGAAAAGCAAGGTGCTCAAACCACTAGACATTGCAAAACATTCAGATATTTGAGATTAAAATAAAATTTAAATGGAAACTTAATGTTTGTCCTGCTGAATTACAAATTCCATGTCAAGTACTCAGTCTGATTTGCCTCTCATTGAGACCAGGAAGGGCACATAATAAGTGACCAGTATATACTGATTGAATAAATGACCTGTATTAATGAGTATGTGGTCAAATCAATAAATAATAAATAAATGATTATTTGTGCAAATTTTATAACTGCAATAACTAAGCAGCTAAACAACGTTATTTAAATTAAATTAAATAGGAGTGACGTCACGGAAATGGCGCCGTGAGCAGCGCATCCGACAGATCTCCCCAAAATCACAACAAATTTATCGACTAGAAACAGAAAAATTTATCCTCGGAGCATTCTGGAGTTCTACACAAACTGAAAGCGAAAGGACTGTTATCACTTGAATCTGAGAGACGAGGGTATGGAGGAAGCTAACTACCGCAGAGACGTTCATTCAAGCCGT
The DNA here is from genome assembly GCF_036850995.1 of Saccopteryx leptura. Taxonomy (NCBI): domain Eukaryota; kingdom Metazoa; phylum Chordata; class Mammalia; order Chiroptera; family Emballonuridae; genus Saccopteryx; species Saccopteryx leptura. The sequence continues at coordinate 216,175,835 of NC_089505.1, read as the reverse complement.
GGAGGGAGGAAGACTGTGGTGAGTTGGCCCACACTCGGGAGCGGCGAGCAGCGCACCCATCCGGTTGCAGAGCGAGCACCGCTAACGTTCCCAGCGGCCCACGCACTGTGAGTGAGAGTCCCCAGCCACCGGTGCCTGGAGCACCCCATTCGCGTGCGCCCTACTGGCCCGTACACCCAGGGTGCCCCATTATCCTGCGCACGGTGCGCCCCAGCCACCAGCGGCGGGGCGAGCGGGAGAGGCGCCAGGGCGGTCTTCCCTACTTGGGAGATTCTCTCCGCAGGCGGGGCACCTCACCCAGCCATTCAAGCTAACAATCAAGCGTTGGGGGAGGGGTGCGCAGGCAGCCTGAAATACCTTCGGGAGCACAGCTGCGGACCCAATCACTGAAATTAGCTTAACCCATGCAATCTGCGCACCCATGGGCTCTAATTGATAAGATCTCTCTCAGTTTAGCGGTCCAAGACAAGAGGCGTGATATTTCTTAGTACCTCTCGCTAAAGGGGCGGGGGCAACTTCTGATTGATACAGCCTCCATATTCAGGGATAAACGCTAACAAGAGGGACTTGGCAGATAATAAGATCTTTACTACACTAGTCGCAAGCAGAGACTAGTGCCTCTTCTTCCCAGCCAAAACAGGCTACAAAGTGTGGAAAGCCTGGGTTGAGTGGTCCAACTGAATGCTAGGCGCTGAACAGTCACCTTGACAACAATTGACTCCCACCCCCGCCTGATTACACTGGAGGCTCTGACTGCCAGAGCCTTTCCCAAAACCTTCGCTGAGTGGGGATAGAGTGGGGATTTGCTAGCTCTTTGAGCCTCTTACTCCCCAGGCAGAAACAGTAGCAGCCTTATAGCTGGATCACCAGGCTGCTAATTCAGGAAGGGGGGACTAGGAGAGAGACTCCAGGAAAGCAAACTCTCTCATCATTGGACCCTGCAAACGCCAACAAGCCTTGACTACCAGCAAGACTAAAGCCAATTATATGACATTGCCATAGAATCCCATCAACTGCAAATCCCTACCTAAGTGTGACACAGGGGCAGAGCCTGGGGTACAGAGTCACCGACCAGGAAGAGGGAGAGAAAAGAAAAAGGAAGAAGTTAACCTCTCAAAATCAAGAAAAATCCACAGATTTTACAACTTGTTCCACTAATTTTTTTTTTTGCTGTTGTTTGTTTCTTCTATCTTATTGCCTTTATTATTATTATTTCTATTTCCTCCACCTCGGTCCTTCTATTCTCTGCCCATCTTATGCTTCCCTTTTCTTGAACTACACTACCCATGAGTGTTACATTTTATTTCTTATCTTCATCCTCACCTTCCTTTAAGGTTATACTCCAAAACACTTAACTCTCACTCTCTCCTCTTTTGTTTTTTTTTTGTTTTGCTTTATTTTGTTTTTTTCGCTTCCTTTTTTTTTCTTCCTTCATTTTTCTCTTTTTCTTATTTTTTCCTTTCTATTCGTTTTTTCTTTTCTCGTTTTACTTTTCCTCCCATTTAATCCTCAATCATGAACAAATTAGTTAATTTGGGACTCAAAGGTTTTTTTTGGTTTTATTTTTCTTTTTTGCTTTTGTTTTTGTTTTGTTTTTTTGTTTGTTTATTTTTGTGGCATTTTGGGTACTTTTTACATTGCTTTTTAACTCACTAGCATTTCTTCCAACCCAAGGTCTCCATTGTATTTAGTCTTCGCTCCACTTAATACAACAGATTTTTACTTATTATTTTTATTTTTTTCTTTATTATTCTTTTTTTTTCTCCTTTTTTCTGGTTCCCTCTTATCCCTCTCATTATATCTCTTAGTCGACCATGACTTACAAGCAAATCATCTTATGCTTGTCTAAGATTTCCTTTCTTTTTTTTTTTTTTTTTTTTTTTTGCATTTAGTTAGTAGGTCCCTACTCCCTTTTTTTGCCCCTTGAACTCTTCACCCCAAATCAGGCCCTCCATTATAGGCAGTTTTTGTTCCATTTAGCATAATATAATTCACAGGTCATCACGATATTTCCCTGAGGAGGGGAGAGGAGGGAAAGAGAAGAAAAAAAAAGGGGGAAATAATAAATTATTACTGTTTTTTTTTTTGTGGGGTGTTTTACCTTTTTTTTTTTTCTTTTTACTCTTTATTAATTCTAATTAGTGCTATCAACAAGGCCACCCTCAGATGCCAATAAGAAAGAGGAAATCGAATATTATGGATACAAAAGAAAGAGAGGTAACACAAATAGATGTGGAAAAATCTATGGAGAAAAGACTTAACATATTGGAAGCCTTGGAGCTAAATGACAGAGAATTTAAAATAGAAATCTTAAAAATACTCAGAGATATACAAGAAAACACAGAAAGGCAATTTAGGGAGATCATAAAACAACTCAATGAACACAAAGAATATATTACCAAGGAAATTGAAACTAAAAAAACAAATCAAACAGAAATGAAAAACTCAATTCACAAGCTGAAAAACGAGGTAACAAGCTTAGCTAACAGAACAGCCCAGATAGAAGATAAGATTAGTGAAATAGAAGACAAACAACTTGAGGCACAACAGAGAGAAGAAGAAAGAGACTCAAAAATAATAAAAAACGAGAAAGCCCTACAGGAATTGTCTGACTCCATCAGAAAGAATAACATAAGAATAATAGGTATATCAGAGGGAGAAGAGAAAGAAAATGGAATGGAGAATATACTCAAACAAATAATAGACGAGAACTTCCCAAGCCTGTGGAAAGAACTAAAGCCTCAAATTCAAGAAGCAAACAGAACACCGAGTTTTCTTAACCCCAACAAACCCACTCCAAGGCACATCATAATAAAGATGACACAAACCAATGACAAAGAAAAAATTCTCAAGGCAGCCAGAAAAAAGAAGAGTACAACATATAAAGGAAGGCCTATTAGATTATCATCAGATTTCTCAGCAGAAACTCTACAAGCTAGAAGAGAGTGGACCCCAATATTTAAAGCCCTGAAAGAGAGGAAGTTTCAGCCAAGAATACTATACCCATCAAAGCTATCCTTCAAGTACGAAGGAGATATAAAAATATTCACAAATACAGAAAAGATGAGAGAATTTATCATCAGAAAGCCCCCACTACAGGAAATACTAAAGGGGTTTTCCAACCAGATTCAAAGAACAAAAGAAAACAACACCACAAGTAACAGCTCCACCAAGAACACAATAAAACCAAACTTAAACTGTGACAACAAAGGAAAAAAAGGGGGGAGAGGATGGAGATTAACAGTAGCAAAGGACGATGAAGTGCAGAAATACTCATAAGATAGGGTACTACAATGAATATGGTAGGTACACTTTTCATTACATAATGGTAACCACCCTTGAAAAAACCACCACAAAAACTCTTGACTTAAAAAAGGTAGCAACTGAGGAAAGAAGTTTGGAACACAAACAAACAAAAACAAATGATAGAAAAACAAAAGAGAAGAATCAAACAAGTTACAAAACTAACAGAAAGCAATTTATAAAATGGCAGTAGGGAACCCACAAATGTCAATAATTACACTAAATGTAAATGGATTAAACTTACCAATAAAAAGACAGAGTAGCAGAATGAATTAAAAAAGAAAATCCAACTATATGCTGCCTACAAGAAACACATCTAAGCAACAAGGATAAAAACAAATTCAAAGTGAAAGGCTGGAAAACAATACTCCAAGCAAACAACACCCAAAAAAAAGCAGGTGTAGCAATACTCATATCTAATAATGCTGACTACAAGACAGATAAAGTACTCAGAGACAAAAATGGTCATTTCATAATGATTAAGGGGAAGTTGAATCAAGAAGACATAACAATCCTTAATATATATGCACGAAATCAAGGAGCACCAAAATATATAAGACAGCTACTTATTGACCTTAAAACAAAAACTAACAAAAATACAATCATACTTGGAGACCTCAATACACTGCTGACGGCTCTAGATCGGTCATCCAAACAGAGAATCAATAAAGATATAGTGGCCTTAAATGAAATACTAGAATACCTGGATATGATAGACATCTACAGAACACTTCATCCCAAAGCGACAGAGTATACATTTTTCTCTAGTGTACATGGAACATTCTCAAGAATTGACCATATGTTGGGCCACAAAGACAATATCAGCAAATTTAGAAAAATAGAAATTGTACCAAGCATATTTTCTGATCATAAAGCCTTGAAACTAGAATTCAACTGCAAAAAAGAGGGGGAAAAACCCACAAAAATGTGGAAACTAAACAACATACTTCTAAAAAATGAATGGGTCAAAGAAGAAATAAGCGCAGAGATCAAAAGATATATACAGACAAATGAAAATGAAAATACGACATATCAGAATCTCTGGGATGCAGCAAAAGCAGTAATAAGAGGAAAGTTCATATCACTTCAGACCTATATGAACAAACAAGAGAGAGCCGAAGTAAACCACTTAACTTCACACCTTAAGGAACTAGAAAAAGAAGAACAAAGACAACCCAAAACCCGCCGAAGAAAGGAGATAATAAAAATCAGAGCAGAAATAAATGAAATAGAGAACAGAAAAACTATAGAAAAAATTAATAAAACAAGGAGCTGGTTCTTTGAAAAGATCAACAAAATTGACAAACCCTTGGCAAGACTCACCAAGGAAAAAAGGCACAGGACTCAAATAAATAAAATCCAAAATGAAAGAGGAGAGATCACCACAGACATCATAGATATAAAAGAATTATTGTAGAATACTATGAAAAATTATATGCCACCAAATACAACAATCTAGAAGAAATGGATAAATTCCTAGAACAATACAACCTTCCTAGACTGAGTCATGAAGAAGCGGAAAGCCTAAACAGACCAATCAGCATGGAGGAAATAGAAAAAACTATTAAAAACCTCCCCAAAAATAAAAGTCCAGGCCCAGACAGTTATACTAGTGAATTCTATCAAACATTCAAAGAAGACTTGGTTCCTATTCTACTCAAAGTCTTCCAAAAAATTGAAGAAGAAGCAATACTTCCAAACACATTTTATGAGGCCAACATAACCCTCATACCAAAACCTGGCAAGGATGGCACAAAAAAAGAAAACTACAGACCAATATCTCTAATGAATACAGATGCTAAAATACTAAACAAAATACTGGCAAACTGAATACAACAACATATTAAAAAAATAATACATCATGATCAAGTGGGATTCATCCCAGAATCTCAAGGATGGTTCAACATACGCAAAACGGTTAACGTAATACACCATATCAACAAAACAAAGAACAAAAACCACATGATCTTATCAATAGATGCAGAAAAGGCTATTGATAAAATACAACACAATTTTATGTTTAAGACTCTCAACAAAATGGGTATAGAAGGAAAATATCTCAACATGATAAAGGCCATATATGATAAACCATCAGCCAACATCATATTAAATGGCATAAAACTGAAGGCTTTCTACCTTAAATCAGGAACAAGACAGGGTTGTCCACTCTCTCCACTCTTATTTAACGTGGTGCTAGAAGTTCTGGCCAGAGCAATCAGACAAGATGAAGAAATAAAAAGCATCCATATCGGAAAAGAAGAAGTAAAGGTATCACTTTTTGCTGATGATATGATCCTATACATCGAAAACCCGAAGGACTCCACAAAAAGATTACTAGAAACAATAAACCAATACAGTAAGGTTGCAGGATACAAAATTAACATACAAAAGTCCATAGCCTTTCTATATGCCAACAATGAAATATTAGAAAACGAACTCAAAAAAATAATCCCCTTCACGATTGCAACAAAAAAAATAAAATACCTAGGAATAAACATAACAAAGAATGTAAAGGACCTATATAACGAAAACTACAAGGCATTATTAAGGGAAATAGAAAAAGACACAATGAGATGGAAAAATATTCCTTGTTCTTGGATAGGAAGAATAAATATAATTAAAATGGCCATATTACCCAAAGCAATATATAAATTTAATGCAATTCCCATCAAAATTCCTATGAGATTTTTTAAAGAAATGGAATAAAAAATCATCAGATTTATATGGAACTATAAAAAACCCCGAATAGCCAAAACAATCCTAAGGAAAAAGAATGAAGCTGGGGGCATTACAATACCTGACTTTAAACTATATTATAGGGCCACGATAATCAAAACAGCATGGTATTGGCAGAAAAATAGACACTCAGACCAATGGAACAGAATAGAAAGCCCAGAAATAAAACCACATATATATGGTCAAATAATCTTTGATAAGGGACCAACAACACACAATGGAGAAAAGAAAGCCTCTTCAACAAATGGTGTTGGGAAAACTGGAAAGCCACATGCAAAAGAATGAAACTCGACTACAGCCTGTCCCCGTGTACTAAAATTAATTCAAAATGGATCAAAGACCTAAATATAAGACCTGAAACAATAAAGTACATAGAAGAAGACATAGGTACTAAAATCATGGACCTGGGTTTTAAAGAACATTTTATGAACTTGACTCCAATGGCAAGAGAAGTGAAGGCAAAGATAAATGAATGGGACTACATCAGAATAAAAAGATTTTGCTCAGCAAGAGAAACTGATATCAAAATAAACAGACAGCCAACTAAATGGGAAATGATATTTTCAAACAACAGCTCAGATAAGGGCCTAATATCCAAAATTTACAAAGAACTCATAAAACTCAACAACAAACAAACAAACAATCCAATAAAAAAATGGGAAGAGGACATGAACAGACACTTCTCCCAGGAAGAAATACAAATGGCCAACAGATATATGAAAAGATACTCAGCTTCATTAGTTATTAGAGAAATGCAAATCAAAACTACAATGAGATAGCACCTCACCCCTGTTAGATTAGCTATTATCAACAAGACGGGTAATAGCAAATGTTGGAGAGGCTGCAGAGAAAAGGGAACTCTCATCCACTGTTGGTGGGACTGTAAAGTAGTACAACCATTATGGAGGAAAGTATGGTGGTTCCTCAAAAAACTGCAAATAGAACTACCTTATGACCCAGCAATCCCTCTACTGGGTATATACCCCAAAGCCTCAGAAACATTGATACGTAAAGACACATGTAGCCCCATGTTCATTGCAGCACTGTTCACAGTGGCCAAGACATGGAAACAACCAAAAATCCCTTCAATAGAAGACTGGATAAAGAAGATGTGGCACATATACACTATGGAATACTACTCAGCCATAAGAAATGATGACATCAGATCATTTACAGCAAAATGGTGGGATCTTGATAACATTATACGGAGTGAAATAAGTAAATCAGAAAAAAACAAGAACTACATGATTCCATACATTGGTGGAACATAAAAACGAGACTAAGAGACATGGACAAGAGTGTGGTGGTTACCAGGGGTGGGGGGAGGGAGGACATGGGAGGGAGGGAGGGAAAGAGTTAGGGGGAGGAGGAGGGGCACAGAGAACTAGATAGAGGGAGGCGGAGGACAATCTGACATTGGGTGAGGGGTATGCAACATAATTTAATGACAAAATAACCTAGACATGTTTTCTTTGAATATATGTACCCTGATTTATTAATGTCATCCCATTATCATTAATAAAAATTTATTAAAATATAAAATAAAATAAAAATAAATAAATTAAATTAAATTAATTTTAAAATAGAAATAATTGTATTCAGACAAACTTAATAAACATAGTTGCATTTGACTTAGATGGAATGTCTACAACACTGTGGAGCAATTTCTAATTCGACATGTGGTGTTAGTGACACCTTTAGTATTCGACCAAAATAATTTTCTATATACCTCTAATATTTTCTATCATGATATAAATCTTTGATTACATGTATATCTTTCCTAAAAAGCTGTTTGGTCTTTGAATACCTGAACTAAATCTTTTTTGCTTTTGTTTCTCCAATGCAGGAGTCGGGAAGCTTTTTGGCTGAGAGATCCATGAACACCACATAATTTAAAATGTAATTCCATGAGAGCCATACAACAACCAGTGTACATCACACATTATCCAATAAAAATTTGGTGTTGTTCCGGAGGACAGCTGTGATTAGCTCCAGCCACCCACAACCATGAACATGAACGGTAGGAAACGAATGGATTGTAATACATGAGAATGTTTTATATTTTTAACATTATTTTTTTAATTAAAGATTTATCTGTGAGCCAGATGCAGCCACCAAAAAGCTACATCTGGCTCGCAAGCCATAGGTTCCTGATCCCTGCTCTAGTGCTTAACATGGTGCCTAATACATATGAGGTTATTATATAGTGTTTATTGTTTTTTCTGTGGTTTGCAGTATTCAAATGCTTATAAACTGTTTCTGTTTCATTGATCTTAGTGGGACAGTTTGCTATACTATCTTTCATTGTCACAGATCACGTACCCATTTTCGTTCTTCTTGGCTTTTTATAATGAAAATGAATTCCAATAATTGCAATAAGACTAGAGAAGAGTGTGTGGTCAGGTCAAAGTAAATTCATCAGGAATATAAAGGAGAGAGGGAAAGAGAGAGAGAAAAGAAAGAAGGAAATAAAGAATGAAAGAAAGAAAGAAGGAAGGGAGGGAGGGAGGGAGGGAGGGAGGGAGGAAGGAAGGAAGGAAGGAAGGAAGGAAGGAAGGAAGGAAGGAAGGAAGGAAGGAAGGAAGGGAAGGGAAGGGGAGGAAGGGAAGGAAGGAAGGGTGGGAGGGAGAGAGGAAGAAGAAAGAAAGAAAGAAAGAAAGAAAGAAAGAAAGAAAGAAAGAAAGAAAGAAAGAAAGAAAGAAAGAAAGAAAGAAGAAAAAGGAGGGGAGAGGAGAAAGGAGGGGAAGGGAAGGGAGATGAGGGAAGGAAAAAAGGAAGGATGAAAAGAAGGAAGGAAGAAAGGATGGAAGGAAGGAAGGAAAAAAGGAAAGTAGCCTGAACAGGTGGTGGCACCAGTGGACAGAGTGTTAGCCTGGGATGCAGAAGAGCCTGGTTTGAAACCCCGAAGTCGCCAGCTTATGTGCAGGGCTGCTGGTTTGAGCGTGGGATCATAGACATGACCAAATGATCATTTGTTTGAGTCCAAAGGTCACTGGCTTGAAGCCCAAGCTCACTGGCTTGAGCAAGGCATCACTCAATCTGCTGAAGCCTCCTGGTCAAGGCACATATGAGAAAGAAATCAATGAACAACTAAGGTGTTACAATTTTTGCTGAAGCCTCCTGGTCAAGGCACATATGAGAAAGAAATCAATGAACAACTAAGGTGTTACAACAAAAAATTGAGGCTTATCTCGCTCTCTTTCCATCCTTCTCTCTGTCTCTCTCAATAAAAATTAAAAAAAAAAAGAAAAGAAAGGAAGGAAGAAGAAAGGAAGGGAAAAAAGACAATAAGAAAGAAGAAAAAAAGGAAAACAGAAAAAAGAAGAAAGAAGGAAGGTAGGAAGGAAGAAAAGAAGGGAGAAAAAGGAAGAAAAAAAGCAATTTTTTGGCCCTGGCCGGTTGGCTCAGTGGTAGAGCGTCGGCCTGGCGTACAGGAGTCCCGGGTTTGATTCCCGGCCAGGGCACACAGGAGAAGCGCCCATTTGCTTCTCCACTCCTCCCCCTCTCCTTCCTCTCTGTCTCTCTCTTCCCCTCCTGCAGCCAAGGCTCCATTGGAGCAAAGATGGCCCGGGCGCTGGGGATGGCTTCTTGGCCTCTGCCCCAGGCACTAGAGTGGCTCTAGTCACAACAGAGCGATGCCCCGGAGGGGCAGAGCATCGCCCCCTGGTGGGCAGAGCCTCGCCCCTGGTGGCCGTGCCGGATGGATCCCAGTCATGCACATGCGGGAGTCTGTCTGACTCTCTCTCCCCGTTTTCAGCTTCAGAAAAATACAAAAAAAAAAAAAAAAAAGCAATTTCTTTAGAAAAAAATAAATTATTTCTAATTAACATCAGAAACACCTTGTAATCTTGCTCTTACACAACATTATTATTTTATTTAATAAAAAATAGCAACACTGGGTAACCTGAAATATTGTCTAGTGATATTTGAATAAAACAATTAGAAACATATCTCAGCACATCCATCAGTTTTCTATTTGAGCAAAAGTAGAATAAGAAGTAAAAAATAAAGTAACAAAGTGCAAATCTAAAAACAGAAAGATAAATTTAAAAATTAATATTACCTTATCACTATCACTTACTATTTATTTTCTGTGATGTGGTTATAGTCCGTTTAGTCAAAAAGGTCACCAAGCCTGACCAGGCAGTGGCGCTTCCGGTAGAGCATCGGACTGGGATGCGGAGAACCCAGGTTCGAGACCCTGAGGTTGCCAACTTGAGCACAGGCTCATCTGGTTTGAGCAAAGCTCAGCAGCTTGGACCCAAGGTCGCTGGCTCAAGCAACGGGTTACTTGGTCTGCTGTAGCCCCACGGTCAAGGCACATATGAGAATTCAATCAATGAACATGTAAGGTGTTGTAATGAAAAACTAATAATTGATGCTTCTCATCTCTCTTCATTCCTGTCTGCCTGTCCCTATCTATCTCTTTCTCTGACTCTCTCTCTCTGTCTCTGTAAAAAGAAAAGAAAAGAAAAGAAAAAAAAGGTCACCAAATATTAGTGATGTAATATTTGCAAATTAAACATGGTTTTATTAAAAATGCATAACTTCATGTTAGAAATACAAAAAAATTAAAGTTAGAGAACTATTTACATGACATTAAAGGTTAAATGTAAAATAATAATATTAATAGATATACAAAGGCTATTAATTTAAATTTTTAATGATTTCTTCATTTTACAGAGAATAGAGAGAGGGAGAAAGGGAGAGAAAGAGAGAGAGAGAGAGAGAGAGAGAGAGAGAGAGAAGGGGGAAGGAGTAGGAAGCATATGTGCCTTGAGCAGTCAAGCCCGGTGTTTCAAAATGCCCACCTCAGTGTTTCAAACCAACACTTTATTTACTACATCACCATAGGTCAAGCAAGGCCATTAATTTAATTTAATTCCCCTCTGATATAAACATTTTTTTTTAAATTGAACTTATTGGGGTGACATTGATTAATAAAATTATACAAATTTCAGGCATTCAATTATGTAATACAGCATCTGTAGGTGGTATTGTGCGTTCGTCACCCCAAGTCAATTTTCCTTCCACACCATTTAGCTCCCTGAAACACTTCTTTTTATAAATTATTATTAATTTTAATGAGGTGATATCAATAAATCAGGGTACATATGTTCAAAGAAAATATGTCCAGGTTATCTTGTCATTCAATTATGTTGCATACCCATCACGGAAAGTCAGATTGTCCTCCGTCACCTTCTATCTAGTTTTCTTTATGCCCCACCCCCTCACCCTTCCCCTTTCCCTCCCCCCACCCCATAACCACCACACTCTTGTCCATGTCTCTTAATCTTGGTTTTATGCCCCACCTATGTATGGAATCATGCAGTTCTTGTTTTTTTCTGATTTACTTATTTCACTCCGAATAATGTTATCAAGATCCAACCATTTTGTTGTAAATGATCCGATGTCATAATCTGTATGGCTGAGTAGTATTCCATAGTGTATATGTGCCACATCTTCTTTATCCAGTCATCTGTTGAAGGGCTTTTTGGTTGTTTCCATGTCTTGGCCACTGTGAACAATGCTGCAGTGAACATGGGGCTACATGTGTCTTTACATATCAATGTTTCTGAGTTTTGGGAGTATATATCCAGTAGAGAAATTGCTGGGTCATAAGGTAGTTCTATTTTCAGTTTTTTGAGGAACCACCATACTTTCCTCCATAATGGTTGTACTACTTTACATTCCCACCAACAGTGAATAAGGGTTCCTTTTTTTCCACAGCCTCTAAAACATTTGCTATTACCTGTCTTGTTGATGATAGCTAATCTAACAGGTGTGAGGTGCTATCTCATTGTAGTTTTGATTTGAATTTCTCTAATAACTAATGAAGATGAGCATCTTTTCATATATCTGTTGGCCATTTGTATTTCTTCCTGGGAGAAGTGTCTGTTCATGACCTCTTCACATTTTTTTATTGGATTGTTTGTTAGTTGTTGAGTTTTATGAGTTCTGTGTATATTTTGGATATTAGACCCTTATCTGAGCTGTTGTTTGAAAATATCATTTCCCATTTAGTTGGCTGTCTGTTTATTTTGTTATCAGTTTCTCTTGCTGAGCAAAAACTTCTTAGTCTGATGTAGTCCCATTCATGTATCATTGCCTTCACTTCTCTTGCCTTTGGAGTCATATTCATAAAATGCTCTTTAAAACCAAGATGCATGAGTTTAGTACCTATGTCTTCTTCTATGTACTTTATTGTTTCAGGTCTTATATTTAGGTCTTTGATCCATTTTGAATTAATTTTAGTACAAGGGGACAAACTGTAGTGGAGTTTCATTCTTTTCCATGTGGCTTTCCAGTTTTCCCAGCACCATTAGTTGAAGAGGCTTTCTTTTCTCCATTGTGTGTTGTTGGCCCCTTTATCAAAAATTATTTGACCATATATATGTGGTTTTAATTCTGGACTTTCTATTCTGTTCTATATGTCTGAGTGTCTACTTTTCTGCCATACTATGCTGTTTTGATTGTCGTGGCTCTATAATATAGTTTGAAGTCAGGTATTGTAATGCCCCCAGCTTCATTCTTTTTCCTTAGGATTGCTTTGGCTATTCGGGGTTTTTTATAGTTCCATATAAATCTGATGACTTTTTGTTCTGTTTCTTTAAAAAATGTCATTGTAATTTTGATGGGAATTGCATTAAATTTGTATATTGCTTTAGGTAATATGGCCATTTTGATTATATTTATTCTTCCTATCCAAGAACAAGGAATATTTTACCATTTCATTGTATCTTTTTCTTATTGTATTTCTACAATGCTTTGTAGTTTTTGTTATATAGGTCCTTGACATTCTTTTTTATGTTTATTCCTAGGTATTTTTTGTTGTTGTTGTTGCAATCGTGAAGGAGATTTTTTTTTTGAGTTCTGTTTCTAATGTTTCATTGTTGGCATATAGAAAGGCTATGGATTTTTATATATTAATTTTGTATCCTGCAACCTTACTGTATTGGTTTATTGTTTCTAGTAATCTTTTTCTGGAGTCTTTGGGGTTTTCAATGTATAGGATCATATCATCTGCAAAAAAGTGATACCTTTACTTCTTCTTTTCCGATGTGGATGCCTTTTATTTCTTCATCTTGTCTGATTGCTCTGGCTAGAATTTCTAGCACCACATTAAATAAGAGTGGAGAGAGTGGACAACCGTGTGTTGTTCCTGATTTAAGGGGGAAAGTCCTCAGTTTTCTCCCATTTAATATGATGTTAGCTGATGGTTTATCATATATGGCCTTGATCATGTTGAGATATTTTTCTTCTATACTCATTTTGTTGAGTGTCTTAAACATAAAGTTGTGTTGTATATTATCAAATGCCTTTTCTGCATCTATTGATAAGATCATGCAATTTTTGTTCTTTCTTTTGTTGGTATGGTGTATTACATTAACTGTTTTACGTATGTTGAACCATCCTTGAGATTGTGGGATGAATCCCACTTGATCAAGATGTAGTATTTTTTTAATATGTTGTTGTATTCGATTTGCTAGTATTTTTAGTATTTTATCATCTGTGTTCATTAGAGATATTCCTCTGTAGTTTTCTTTTTTTGTGCCATTCTTGCCAGGTTATGTTGGCCTCATATAAAATGTGTTTGGAAGTATTGCTTCTTCTACAATTTTTTGGAAGACTTTGAGTAGACGAGGAACCAAGTCTTCTTTGAATGTTTGGTAGAATTCACTAGTATAACTGTCGGGCCTGGACTTTTATTTTTGGGGAGGTTTTTAATATATTTTTCTATTTCCTCCCTGCTAATTGGTCTGTTTAGGCTTTCCGCTTCTTCATGACTCAGTCTAGGAAGGTTGTATTGTTCTAGAAATTTATCCATTTCTTCTAGATTGTTGAATTTGGTGGTATATAGTTTTTCACAGTATTCTACAATAATTCTTTGTATATCTATGATGTCTGTGGTGATTTCTCCTCTTTAATTTTGGATTTTGTTTATATGAGTCTTTTCTCTTTTTTCCTTGGTGAATCTTGCCAAGGTTTTGTCAATTTTGTTGATCTTTTCAAAGAACCAGCTCCTTGTTTTATTAATTTTTTCTATAGTTTTTCTCTTCTCTATTTCATTTATTTCTGCTCTGATTTTTTTTATTTCCTTTCTTCGGCTGTTTTTGAGTTGTCTTTGTTCTTCTTTTTCTAGTTCCTTAAGGTGTGAGGTTAAGTGGTTTACTTGGGCTCTCTTTTGTTTGTTCATATAGGCCTGAAGTGATATGAAATTCCATCTTATTACTGCTTTTGCTGCATCCCAGAGATTCTGATATTTCTAATTGTCATTTTCATTTGTCTGTATATATCTTTTGATCTCTGCACTTATTTCTTCTTTGACCCATTCATTTTTTAAAAGTATGTTGTTTAGTTTCCACATTTTTGTGGGGTTGTTTTCTCTCTTTTTTGCATTTGAATTCTAGTTTCAAGGCTTTATGATCAGAAAATATGCCTGGTACAATTTTGATTTTTCTGAATTTGCTGATGTTATTTTTGTGGACCAACATATGGTCAATTCTTGAGAATGTTTTATGTACACTAGAGAAAAATGTGTATTCTGTCACTTTGGGATGAAATGTCCTGTAGATGTTTGTCATATCCAGGTGCTCTAGTGTTTCGATTAAAGCCAATATATCTGTATTGATTTTCTATTTGGATGAACGATCTAGAGCCATCAGCGGTGTATTGAGGTCTCTAAGTATGATTGTATTTTTGTCAGTTCTTGTTTTTAGGTCAATAAGTAGCTGTCTTATATATTTTGGTGCTCCTTGGTTTGGTGCATATTTATTAAGAATTGTTATGTCTTCTTGATTCAGTGTCCCCTTAATCATTATGAAATGACCACTTTTGTCAATGAGTACTTTGCTGTCTTGTAGTCAGCATTATTAGATATGAGTATTGCTACACCTGCTTTTTTTTTGGATGTTATTTGTTTGGAGCATTTCACTTTGAATTTGTTTTTATCCTTGTTGCTTAGATATGTTTCTTGTAGGCAGCATATAGTTGGATTTTTTTTTAATCCATTCTGCTACTCAGTGTCTTTTTATTGATGAGTTTAATCCATTTCCATTAAGTGTAATTATTGATACTTGTGGGTTTCCTTTTGCCATTTTATAAATTGCTTTTTGTTAGTTTTGTATCTTGTTTGATTATTCTCTTTTGTTTTTCTATCATTTGTTTTTGTTTGGTTATATTTTATACTTCTTTCTTCTCTTGCTACCTTTCTTAAGTCATGTGTTTCTGTGGTGGTTTTTTCAAGGGTAGTTACCATTAAGTAATGAAAATGGTACCTACCATGTTCACTGTAGTACACTTTCTTATGAGTGCTTCTGCACTCCATCGTCCTTTGCTACTGTTAATTTTCGTCCTCTCCCCCCCTTTTTTTGTTGTTGTCACAGTTTAAATTTGGTTTTATTGTGTTCTTGGTGGAGCTTTTACTTGTGGTTTTGTTTTGTTTTGTTCTTTGTATCCGGTTGGAAAACCCCCCTTTAGTATTTCCTGGAGTGGGGGTTTTTGATGTCAAATTCCCTCATCTTTTCTGTATCTGTGAATGTTTTTATTTCTCCTTTGTATTTGAAGGATATCTTTGATGGGTATAGTATTCTTGACTGAAAGTTCCTCTCTTTCAGGACTTTAAATATTGTAGTCTACTCTCTTCTAGCTTGTCGAGTTTCTGCTGAGAAATCTGATGATATTCTAATAGGCCTTCCTTTATATGTTGTATTCTTCTTTTCCTTGGCTGCCTTGAAAATTTTTTCTTTGTCGTTGGTTTGTGCCAATTTCATTATGATGTGCCTTGGAGTAGGTTTGTTGGGGTTACGAAAGCTCGATGTTCTGTTTGCTTTTTGAATTTGAGGCTTGAGTTCTTTCCACAGGCTTGGGAAGTTCTCGTCTATTATTTGTTTAAATATGTTCTCCATTCCGTTTTCTTTCTCTTCTCCCTCTGATATACTTATTATTCTTATGTTAGTTTTTTTGATAGAGTCAGACAATTCCTGTAGGGCTTTCACATTTTTTTAAATTTTTGAGTCTCTCTTTTCTTCTCTTTGTTGAGCAAGTTGCTTGCATTCTATGTCACTAATCCTACCTTCTATCTGGCCTGTTCTATTAGCTAAGCTTGTTACCTCGTTTTTCAGTTCATGATTTGAGTTTTTCATCTCTATTTGATTTGTTTTTATTGTTTCAATTTCCTTGGTAATATATTGTTTGTGTATGTTGAATTATTTTCTGAAATCCCTAAATTGCCTTTCTGTGTTTTCTTGTATATCTCTGAGTATTTTTAGGATTTATATTTTAAATTCTCTGTTATTTAGCTCCAGGATTTCCAATATATTAAATTTTTCTCCATAGATTTTTTTCCTCATCTATCTGTGCTACCTCTTTGTCTTTTGTATCCATGATATTCAATTTCCTTTTCTTTAATGGAATCTGAGTGTGGTTTTGTTGATAGCATTAATGAGAAATAATAAAGAATAAAAAGTAAAAAATAAAAAAATGAAAAAAAATTAACATTTCCCTTTTTTTCTTCTCTCATCTCCCCTCCTTTTTGAGAAAATATCATGATGAACTGTGAATTATATTATGGTAAATGGAACAAAAACTACCTATAATGGAGTGCCTGAGTTGGGGAGAAGTGATAAAGGGGCAGAAAAGGAGGTAGGGACCCACAAAGTGCAAAAAAGTTAAAAATTTGGGTCACAATAAAATGATTTGCTTGTAAGTGATGGTTGACTAAGAGATATAATGAGAGGGATAAGTGGGAAACAGGATAAAGGAAAAAAATACTATTCTATTAAGTGGAGTAAAAAGTAGATAGAATGGAGAGCCAGGGTTTGGAGTGAAGGCTAATGAATTTAATAGCAAAGTAAAAAGTACCCAAAATGTCACAGAGAAAAAATTTGAGTCCCAAATAAAATAATTTGTTTGTGATTGAGGATTGAATGAGAGGAAAAGTAAAGGAGAAAAGAAGAAACTAATAGAGGAGGAGAAAAAAGAGAAAGGGAAAATGGAAAAGAAGAAAAAGAGAGAGAGAGTTAAGGGTTTTGGAGTGCAACTCTCATAGAGAAAAAGGAAGAAGAAAAGAAAGAAAATGGGAAATGTAACACTTATGGGTAGTGTAGTTCAAGAAGAGGAAAGAATAAGATGGGCAGAGAATAAAAGGACCAAGGTGGAAGAAAAAAGAAAATAATAGAGACAAGAAGATGAAAGAAACAAAAAAAAAATGGAAAAAGTTATAACATCTGTGGATTTTTCTTGATTTTGAGAGGTTATCTTCTTCCTTTTTCTTTCCTCTCCCTCTTCCTGGTCAGTGACTCTGTACCCCAGACTCTGCCCCTGTGGTATGCTTTGGTAGAGATTTGCAGTTGGTAAGTCTCTATGGTGATGTAATATATTAGGCTTCAGTCTCGTTGGTAGTCGAGGCTTATTAGCATTTGCAGGCTCCGACAATGAGAGAGTTTATTTTCCTGGATCATCTCCCCTAGTTTCTCCTATCTGAATTAGCAGCCTGATGATCCAGCTATGAGGTTGCCGCTACCTCTGCCTTTGTTTTCAGTATGTGGGATTTCCAGATGCTCCAAAAATAGATTTTTCTGGCTCTGGTTGAAGAATTTGTTGAAATTTTGGGGAGATTTAAAGGTAGCGCTCCTCACGGCGGCATTTCTCTGACATCCTTCAAAACACTTTTAATAGAGTAAAAATAAAAAGAAAATCTTTTATTTGAATCAAATAGTAAAATATTTTTATTAAAAGTATATGTAAAGTTAAAAATTTAAATATTAAAAAGAAAGATAAGGATAAAATTAACACCAATACTATTCTACATTGTAATGTATATTTAAGCCCATGAGATATGATAAGAAAAAAAATGATGAGATGAAAATTAGAATGAAAGAGCACATTGACTCTTGGATCATGGCATAAGCTACTCTAAGGATTAAAAACTCTAAAGAAACCATGAAAAAAAATTGAATAAGAGAAAACAGTGAGGTTCCCCATAAAATTTAGGGTAAGAATTCAGTTGCTCCAGGAGTAACAAAGTAGAAAATCTATGTATAAAGGACCTGATTTGCCAGAGCAATACAAGCTGCAAAATACATGCAAATAAACTTGAATAGAGATGGTCAGAAGATATTTAAAGCAATTTACACATTATTTTGAAAGATATAATAAATAATTCAGAAACATGCTTTATCAAAGAGAACTATTTAATATTGAAATGTTATCAGTTCCCCAAATCTATAAATTTATCCAATTCCAGTCAAAGTTTACACAAAAGTATTTTTGATGCAACTGACAAAAAAATTCTTCATCTGGAAAAAAAATTATTGTAATTGTTTAAAAATTGAGAAATATCAGGTTTTGGACTTGTTTTTAAAAATTAAAAATGTATTCTAAAGTGAAAGTAATTAAATTAGTAAGGCATTAGTATAGAAATAGAGTGTCAAATGAACATTATATAAAGAGTATTAAAATGAACCCATATATAAAAAAGATACTCAAATTAATGAAGGAAATAAAGAACTATAAAAAATGTTGTTGGGCATTTTGGAAAATATTTGGATAAAATTAGATTAAATCATAAATATTTAGTTTAATAAAAACTATGAAAACAAAGAATAAAGGTTGATATTTGAAATGGAGATTATTGCATACATCAGGGTTTTGCTGAGGTCTAAGTAAACCAATACATATAATGTATCAAAAATATAGTAATATTTTATTGTTCTCATTAGTATTTTTATTGCATCTTGTTTGTCCATCTTGCTTAAAAATACTACTCCCCACACCAAAGTTTTGTCTGACACTTTATACCTATCTCTTCCCCAACTTGAACAAGGACACTAGTATTTGAGTGAAGGTAGTCTGATTCAAAAGCTATTTACTTAGCCATTAGTCTACTCTGGTTCTGGGTTGACTATATAGATAAGAAATGGCAAATTTCAATTTAAAAAGGATGCACTAATTAAAGTAAAAAAATATGTGACAGTATTAGGAAAAATATTTGCAAGGTATGGAAGAGACAAATGTTAAAAAATCACAATATGAAAGGTCACTTTTAAATCTAAAAATGCATGATAAAGTACATGGAGAAAGAATATGAGCTTACAATTCACCGTGTTAATAGAATTAAAAAGTCAAGCTTACTTGTAGTTAGGGAATGCAAATTTAAAAATAATGAGATCTTATTTTTCACCTAATTCATAAAATTAATTAAAATTATATTATCAAATGTTGCTGGGAGTGTGATTAAATGAATACTTTTATATATAATCTTGGTAATTTAATATGGTGAAACAGTTTTGAAATGCAAAGAGATTATATTAGCAAACTTTTAAGTGTACATTTCCTTAATACCAATTCCAAGTATCTATACAAAAGCAATAGTATATATATAAAACGATGAAACACTTATATTTTAATGCCTTCTTTTGGGAAAAGAAAAAAATTAAATATCTCCATCAATGGGAAAGGTTATATTTTACTTAATGTACTAAAATATTATTCAAAAATTTTCATTAAGTAAAAGAATGCAGGTAGAGGCATTGTGTGTGTGTGTGTGTGTGTGTGTGTGTGTGTGTGTGTGTGTGTGTGTGTGTGACAGAGACAGACAGTAAGGGAGAGAGATGAGAAGCATCAACTCTTTGTTGCAGCACCTTAATTGTTCATTGATTGCTTTTTCATATGTGCCTTGATCGAGGGGCTACAGCAGACCTTATGACCTCTTGCTCAAGCCAGCGACCTTGGGTTCAAGTTGGTGAGCCTTGCTCAAATCAGATGAGCCATACTCAAGCTGGCGACTTCGAGGTTTCGATCCTGGGTCCTCCGTGTCCCAATCCGATGCTCTATCCACTGTGCCACAGCCTGTTTAGGCCCAAGGCACATTGTTAAATATTCATTCAGCATGATCTGAACTGTATGTATTTGGACTCAGTTTAAAGAAATATTGAAGTTGACGGAACATTTTTTGAAGAAAAACAAGAAGACAATACAACCCTAAATGTGTATACTCTAATAATAGAGCAAGTTATAAAAAAGTAAGAAAAGGAAAAGAAAAGAAACAATATGTGGTTGATTAATTTTGACAATGGAGCTAAAAATACGCAATTGGAAAAAATAATCTCTTCAATGAATGGTGTTGGAAAAACTAGATTGTCACACAATCCAAAGAATAAAGCTGAACCTTTACCTTACATCATATGCAAAAATGAACTCAAAATAAAATAAAGACTGCAAAGTAATATATGAAACTATAAAACTTTTAGAGGAAAACTGAGGGAGTAAGCTCCTTGACATTGGTCTTGGTTATGACTTTTTTGGACTTGACAACAAAAACAAAGGCAACAAAAGTAAAATAAAAAAAGCGGGACTACATCAAACTAAATACAGTATTATAGTTGCTTAGCAAAGAAAATCATTAACAGAATAAAAAAGTGACTTCTGAAATAGTCAAAATTATTTGCAAACCACATATCTAATATATCTGATTAGATATTAATTTTTAAAATGTGCAAAGAATTCAAGGGCCTCAATAACAAAAATAAATAAATAAATAACAACAACTACTACAAAAATGGGCTATGGACCTAAAGAGACATTTCTTGAAAGTCGTACAAATATACATAAAAAGGTTAAGATCACTAATTATGAAGGAATGCAAATCAAAACTACAGTGAGATGCCACCTCACATCTGATAGGATAGCTTTTATCAAAAACATAATAGATAACAAGTTTTGATGAGATGTGAAAGGAAGAGAGTCTTGTATACTGTTGATGGAAATGTAAACTGCTATAGCCACTATGGAAAACACAATGTAAGTTTCTAAAAAAATTAAGAGTAGAACTAACTATGATCCAGCATTTCCAGTTCTAGGTGTATATCTGAGGGAAACAGAACTATTATCTTGAACAAATATATGTACTTCTAAGTTCACTGAAGCATTGTTGACAATAGCCAAGTTATGAAAATAATCTAAGTGTCCATCAGTGGATGAATGGATCAAGAAAAAGTAAAATATCTACCTACCTATGTCTATATCTAGATATAATAAAATATTTTTCAGATTTTAAAAAGAAAAAGTTCCTGTCATTTTGAAAACATGAATATTTGGAAATGCATTGTGCTGAGTGAAATAACCCAAGCAGAGAAAGACAAATATCACATGGTATTACCTATCTAGACAACAAAAATAGTCAAACTCATAGAAAAGTTCTTACCATGTACTGGGTGTGGGAAAAATAGAAAGAGGTTGGTAAGAGGATACAAATTTCAGTTATATATTGATTATGTATGGCCTGAGGATCTAATGTATTACATGGTGATTACAGTTGATAACACTATATTGAAATTTAAATTTACTAAGATAGTAGAACTTGAATGTTTTTACTAAAAAAAGAAAAATGAAATATAAAAAACAAACAAAATTCTAAAATGAAATTCATAATTATAGCTGGATATTCTAATATTCCTCTCAAAATAATAAAAATATAAAGTATTTACACATCACTATCAATCAAATATTTTAATTAACCTTTAAGTAAGGAATGAGACATTTGACACTGCGTGTAAATTAAAGTATACTTGGAACATTAATCAAAATAGATCATATGCTGGCTACATAATGAGTTTTCATAAATAAAAAGAACTGTACTTACCTGGCAGCAGAGACATCATGATCATGAATGTGGTTTCCTCAGGACGAGGCTTATTCATTGTACTATGGCTGTGCTGACCCTATGATTTCCCTAAATGTGGAAAACTTCGACTGTGTAAATTGTGGCAGTGGGGGACTGCATTTTCACTCTCCTCTGTATAAATAAGAAAACAAGTTAACAAACAAACAAATAAATACAAAGGACTGAATTTATACATGTATGTTCTCTGACCACAGTGTAATTAAATTTTAAGTAACAAAAATATGAAAAATACACAAATACTTAAAAATTAAGAAGTTTTATATATATATCCCATGGATGAAGGAATAAATGAAAAGAAAATAATGAGAAAATACAATATATTACAAGATAAGTGATACAGCTAAAGCAAAGATTAGAGAAAATGTTATGTTTACTTTTTAAAAAAAATTTTAAATAAACAATCTACAATTCCATTTTGAGAATTTATAAAAGGAAAAGTCAAAATAATAAACAGAAAATAGTAAAGTTATTATCATAAATTAATGAAGATAGACATATATCAGGGAATAATTAATAAAATTGAACTTTGAATTTTTAAAACTTAATAAAATTAATCAGCCTCTAATTGGATTCAATAGATTAATTAGAGAGAAAACAATTAATATCAGCAGTGTCACAATTAATAGTAAAATTATAAAACCAGATAATAAACATAAGCAAATAAATTTGATGATTTGAAGAAATGGACAAATTTTTTGAAAGACCTAAATTCACAAATTTATCACAAGAAGAAAAAATTTCCATATATCAATCATTCTCAATCCGTAATGATTTTTTTTCTATGGGGACTATTGGCAATATCAAGAGACATTTTTATTTGTTCAACTAAGGGAGAAAGTGAGTGTTATTGTATTTCGTAGGTAGAGAACAAAGATGCTGATAAACATCTTTCTATCTTATTATAAACAAGAAAAACTTCCACAAAACAGAATTATTGAGTCCCGAATATCAATTTTACCAAGACTGAGAAACACTTTAATAGACATCTCATTTAAACATTTTTAATTGCTAATAAAGAACTTGTGACAAAGAAAATTCGAAGTTCACTGTTAGAGTCATTTGAATATTACAGGGAAAATTAATATAAATGTTACACAAACTCAAAAAATAAGGAAGGGAATATTTTTTTCTCAAATGTATTTTATGAGGTCAACATTTTCTGATACAAGAAAAAAACTATAGAACAAAAATTTTTATGAATATTAATGCAAAAATTCTCAACAAAATATTAGCAAACAGAATTCAACAACATATTAAGAAAATTATATAACATGACCAAGTGGAGTTTATTCCTGGAATGCAAGAAGAAACATATGAAAACTGATCAATGTAATGTACCAGGTTAATAGAATGAAGCAAATAAAACACACAGTGATCTCAATTGAAGCAGAAAAAGCATATGTCAAAATTCAACACCCTTCACCTTAACAACAATAAGTAATATAAAAAACTTCAACATAATAAAGGCCATGTATGAAAAACCCATAATTACTGTCATACTCAATGATAAAAACTGAGTTTTTTTTCCCTAAGATTGGGAACAAAACAAGGAAGCCTGATTTGATCACTTCTATTCAACATCATATTAGAAGTTTTAGCAAGAAAAATTAGGAAAGAAAACAAAATATGGGGGCATCCTAATTGTAAAGAGAATAGTAAAATTTGCTTTCTGATAATATGCTCTCATGTCTGAAAACCTAAATACAAAAAAACCTGTTAGATATAATAAGCAAATTTATCACAAAATGAACACATAAATATCTGTTGCCTTTTTGTACACTGACAAGGAGCAATCTGAATAAGAGCCTAATGAAACAATTCTATTTATAATAACATCAAAAGTATAAATTAATTAGAAATACATTTATCCACAGGACCAGGGACTTGCTTGCACACTTGAAATTATAAATCATTGTTGAAAGAAATTAGAGAAGACAAATAAATGAAAAGATGTACTATGTTTATGAAAAGTAAGACTATATTTTTTAGATTTTATATTTTAGATTTTTCCCTAAGAACAGCAATTTTAAAAAGCATTGCGTCCTCTCAGAATGGGATTGACTTCTATAATTTCTTTTTATTTCCATCTTATTAATCTTTTTTTGGCTTTAGAAAACCAGACTTTTTAATGTAGTTCTGGCTATATAAAAAAGTTGTAAGATAGCACAGGTTTCTTGTATGTCCCAAACCAAGTTTTCCTGATTATTAATATATTAGTATGACACATTTTTATAATAAATAAGCTAATATTAATAGACTATAATTAATTAAAATTCATATCTTATTCAGATTTCTTAAGTTTTTACCTAATGTAATTTTTATGTTTGAGGCTTTAACAATTATGATTTACAACTTTTTTAATGTATAATTATTTGAAATTAAGTAAATTCACACTGTTGTGCAAATATAACCACAATTTTCAGAACGTTCCTATCATCAAAAAGGGAAATTTTGTATTTATTAAACGATAATACCCATTTCCACCTCTCCTCATACCCTTCCATCTGCTATTCTACTTTCTGTCTCTATAAATCTGTCTATTCTAGGTACCTCATCAAAAAATATATATATAATAATTGTACATTTGTGTCTGACTTATTCTAATTAGCATAATTTTTTCTAGATCCATTCATGTTGCAGCGTGTATTAGAATATCATTCTTCATTATAGTTAAGTATTTCCTTATATGTAAATGCCATGATTTGATTTTGCAATTATTTGCTAATGGACATTTTGGCTATTGTGAATAGTGCTGTTAAAGCATTTTGTGTACAAATATCTGTTGAAATACCTGCTTTCAATTATTTCTGGTATATACATAAAAGTGAAATTGCTGGATTATATTGCCACTCTATGTTTAATTTATGGGGAACTGCTATATTGTCTTCTGTAGTGATTGTGCTCTTTTATATTTCCACCAGCAATACACAAAGGTTTCAATATCTCCACATCCTTACTAGCATTGGTCATTTTCTCCTTTTTAGATAATAGCTATTTTAATAGGTATAAAATAATATCTTATTATAATATTCATTTTCATTTTCCTAGTGATCTTGAATGTTGAGTATATTTTCATATGCTTATTGGCTGTTTATACATCTTCTTTGTATAAATTTCTTTTCTAGTCCTTTGTCCATTTTATGAGTTGTTTGTTTTATTATTGACTTTAGATCTTTACATATAATGGATCTTTATATACTGGATTTTTACACATATGATTTAAAAATATTTTCTCCTTTTATCTGGTTTGGCTTTTCACTCTCTTTCTAGTGTTCTTTGATACATAACACTTTAATTTTGATGAAGTCTAATTTACCTGTTTTAGCTTTTATTGATCGTACTTTTGTTGTCATATCTAAGAATTCACTACAACATTAATGGCATAAAATATATCCCGTGTTTCCTTTAAAGAATTCTATCATTTTAGCTCATATGTTTAGGATTTTATTCATTTTGAGTTAATTTTTGTAGACAGTGGAAGGTAGCGGTAACACATGATTATTTTGGGTATCTAGTTTTTCAGGTATTACTTCTTGAATAGACTGTTCTTTCCCCATGTAGTAGGCTTGGCAAACCTCATAAAAAATTACTCGACCTTGGCCTTGGTCGGTTGGCTCAGTGGATAAGGCATTGACCCAGTGTAAGAACATCCCAGGTTTGATTCCCGGAACAGAGCACAGAAGAGAAGCAACCATCTGCTTCTCTATCCCTTGGTTTCTGTCTTCTCTTCCTCTTCCCCTCCCATGGCCAGTGGCCTGATTGGTTCAAGCATTAGTCTCAGGTGCTAAAAATATCTCAGTTTCTAACATCCACCAGATAGATCCTGGAAAGGGTACATGTGGAAGTATATCTCTATATTTCCCCTCCTCTTACTTAAAAAAGATCATTTGACCTCATATATGATGGTTTGTTTTTGAGCTTTCTATACTATTGCATTGTTCTATATGTCTTTATGAAAACTACCATACTATTTCACGATTATTCCTGCTTCCACAGATTTAATTTTCAGTAAACTTTTAAAGATGTTTAGTATTTTTTTCATATTTTCTTTTAATAAATGTGGTATTCTATCAGGAGACAGTCTATTTGAAATGCACATTTAATTAAAAATATATTCCTTGAGTTTTGTCCAAAAGCTTTGTATTCTGTTCCTTGTTTGTTCTATAATTCAGACAAAGTTAAGGCTTTAAGATAGTCATGTTTGTTTTATATTTATGACCAAATCACGTCTCTCTAATGTTGGATGTGATAGTTGCATCTCCAGTGGTTCACTTCAAGTTGAGCTTGTTCATATTTAGCCATTCTAAGAACATCATGCAGCCTATTCATAGCCCCTCAGTGTGAATGCTTAGGGGTCATAACCATGTTTCTCATCCTTCTATGACCAAGATTTGGTTCTTGAAAATTGACAAATTTTATGTCTGCTCTTGGTGATATATTTTAACAAATCCCATTGGCCTGGAATGACTCATGATTTCAGAAACATATTCAACTGTTAACATAAGTTTGGGTTCTAACAGGGATATTTACCTTTCCTGAAGCTTTCTTGTGTATTTAATAAAACATTGAAGGATGGGGCCCTCAGAAAATGTTACTCTGCTCTCTTCACAGAAGGCTTTTTATGGTTCTCCTTAATACCAAATTTAGCACTGATTGAGAGTTACATTACATAGTGATGGAAGCTAAATATAAACATTTAAAAATCCCAAAACCTTGCTTTTTAAAATTTCTTATAACAAATTTGTGCTGTTATTGTGAGCAATGAGAAACATTTAGATTGGGCTATTTTTATTTTTAAAGAAAAAGTATCCTTCTGGTTGTCTATTTGGTAGCTGTCATTTATTATTAATTATTTATTATAATTTATTATTATTTACATTTTAAAATAAACCATTTTTTTGAAGTTAAGCTTACTATAATATACATATCTGTAAGTACCTTTTCTGTCCTACCAAAATGAGCAGTAAAGAAATCTATGATTGCAGTGACCACACTGATATATAGACCATGAGCTTTTTCATACATTTACTTTGCTCTAATTCATTTTTGTAAAATAATACTGTTAACATAAATCAACTGAAGAATAAATGTATATTAAACTCATGTATTTACTGAACAAGGAGTAATTCCATCTATTTCTGTATAACAGGTGTGAAAATAGGCATTGAAAACAATGCTAAAAGAAAAAAATTATGATGTCTGTATTTGTTGAGTTTATATTTAAATGGAGACATTTGCTTAAATATATTTACCAAATAAATAAAACATTTCAAGTTGTGTTAATTAGAAAAAAAACAAGATGTTTTAAAAGCAGACAGCAGGGTAATATGCCATTGGGTAAATGTACCACAGCTTTGTTATCCATTCATCTATTGAATGGGCACTTGGGTTGTTTCCAGATCTTGGCTATTGCAAATACTGCTATTCACATAGAGGTGCATAAATTATTTTTTAATCTATTTTTTTTAATTTAGAAAATTAAATTAATGGAGTGACATTGATCAACATAGGTTTCAGGTAAACATGTCTATAGCATTTGAACTGTTGATTATTTTGTGTAACCATCACCCAAAGTCAAATCCTTTTCCGTCATGGTATATTTGTCCCTTTTTACTCCCCACCCCCTTCTCTCACACCATTCTTCTCATCCCCATCGTAACCAATTCACTTTTATCTATGTCCATGAATTTTATTTTTATATCCCACTTATGTATGAAATCATATAGTTCTTAGCTTTTTCTGATTTATATTTATTTCACTCGGTATAATGTTTTCAAGGTCGATCCATGTTTTTGTGAATGGCAATATGTCATCATTTCTTATGGCTGAGTAGTGATTCCATAGTATATATGTACCACATCTTCTTTTTCCAGTAACACTTTGGTTGTTTTCACGTCTTGATCACTGTGAATATGAACACGGGGGTGCATGTGTCTTTATATAACAATGTATTCTTTTGGATTGGAGTTTTGGGATTTCCCAGAAGTGAGATTGCTGGGTCAAAAGGCAATTCCATTTTAAATATTTAAAGATAACTCCATTTTGCTTTTCACAGTGGTGTGTCACCCTAATAAATCAAATTTAAAAGTGATAATGATAAAAGTTAAAAAATAAAAGTATATAGATAGCAGGAACCCATTTTGCCTGAGTGAAAAATGAATGAATGAATAAATATAATGAAACAGTTATAATGTTGTAATGTGATTATAAAGATTCATGTAATAAAAAATAACCATTTTAAAAACCAAAATCTGATTAAGCCAAAGTTATTTCAATTGCTTAAAATGAGATAAGAAGTTTCATAGGTGCAGTTAATTGTCAGAGGGTGTAAAATTAATGCAGGTCATTTAAGGAAGTTGAATGATCTAAATAATTCTATTCTTCTAAATTGGTCTCCCTTTGCACAGCATGATTGTTCCCCTTGTGCTGGGGTTGACTGGGCACAGACCTCAAGAGATCATGTGATGAAGCTTGCCTCCCAAAGATAGTCTCAGTAATGAACATGTATTTCTACAGTGAATTCTTGCAGTATTGTTGTTTCCCTGGAAAGCAGAAATGTACTTTTTTAGTGTAAGTGCAGATTGTCTAGGAACACTATTGATGTGCCCATATACCTTCTTCTAAGATATAGATTGTGATCGGCTCTTAAGATCCCATCTTCCTTACCTTTGCTTCTTTCATACCTATTAATTGCCCAATACATTTTATATTAGAATGGGCTTTCAACAAAGATTAGTAGAATAAGTGAATATTTATAATATCTGCTAGAAAAGTTGATAATTTTTATATTAAATATAGGTTTTTAAGTTGATAGTTTATATGTTAGCTTCTGTTCATTTTTATATCACGTGTATAACTCAACACAAGTAATTATAGAATATAGGTTTATATCTAAAACTTAATGTGAAAAAACTTAAATATACCTATAATATGTGCAGACATTTCAAGCATGTGTAAACACATAAATACACACATAAATATATATAATGACATTTTAAAATAAGAAAACACATAAATAAACACAAGGAGTTTGAATATCCATATAGAGTATGTACACTCTTTTGTTGATAAACAAAAAGACCAATAGTTTTCTGTAAAACCTATATAAAGAATTGTTGAATACCAATGGAGTTCACAGGCTTTCGTTGAAAATTTTATAGTAAATTTTCAGAGTAAAAAGTTTACACTTATCTGAAATAATTTATTGAACTTCATGTAGTCTTATGGACAACTGAATTAAAATGTCACAAATTTTTTCTTAAGTCATTATAAATTAAAAGAAAAAGCTGTACATTTATATAGCAAAAATTAAAGTATATAATACATAATGGATATATATAGTATAAAAACCCAAATACATACATATTCATAGACACAAATGCATACACACATGATACAAAAATCACATATTCTTTTTATTTTAAGATCAGTTTTATGTCTTCAAATTCTGGGCTGTTGGTAGAACCCTGTGATACTTCATTCACTGAATTTTAGTGATGTTGGCATGAAAAGGAAAGACTGAAAAAGAACAGTCTATCAGTTAAAGTCAATGAACTTTCACTCACTGCTATAGTGATTTCTACATATGTTGTAGGATTTTTTTCTTAGTATTACAACTTTCATTTTCAAATTCCAACTCACAGTTTTTATATATTAAAATGTGTACAATGTGAAAGTAATAATTATATTTCATAGTATAACTAAGAAAATATTGCAATTATTTTTATACAAATAAATATTCATTAAAAGGCAGAATATAGGCTATAATTATTTATTTTCAAAACTTTATTTAAAAATTCAAATAAATAAATCTTTGTATTTGTTTATATTTATGCTTTTTAAAAATATTTTATTTATTTTAGAAAGAGAAGAGAGAGAGAGAGAGAGAGAGAGAGAGAGAGAGAGAAGTGGGGGAGGCACAGAAAGCATCAACTTGTAGTAGTTGCTTCTTGTATGTGCCTTGACCAGGAAAGCCCAGAACTTCAAACCAACAACCCTAGTCTTTCAGGTCAATGTTTTATCCAATGTGCCACCATGGGTTGGCTTTTTTATGTTTATGTTTTAAATTAGAGCCAAAAGATTAATTTACAAGAATGATTTGTGCCTGACCTGTGGTGGTGCAATGAGTAAAGTGTCAACCAGGATCACTGAGGTTGCTGGTTTGAAATCTTGGGCTTGCCTAGTCAAGGCATATATAGGAGTTGATCCTTCCTGCTCCTCTCCACATTTCTCTCTCTCCCTCTTTCTCTTCTTTTTAAGAGTGTTTTTCTGTAAGATACCATGGAACTTAAAATTTATAGCAAAATTATAATTTAGGAAAAGTTTATTTAGAGGTAAAATTGCATTAGGATATTTAAAGCAAATGGTTCTAAATTCCATATTCTTGCATAGTTTTTTCCAGTATACAATAGAGAGAAACACAATGCTTTAATTAGAATATTTTATCACCATCAGAAGCTATTTGTCAGTTTCTGCTACACGTGTATGTAATAGACATCCTGTGTTTCTAGTTATAATTGTTTAGCCACTATTCTGCACAGCATCTGAGAAGTCAAACACTTGGTCATGAAAAGTGAGTTACTATTATCAACATGGGAGGCCCACGGAAAGGAATAAAGCTCTTGTAGTGGATGGAAAGACTAAGAAACTGAAAAAGAAAAAGATCTTTAAAGAGTTAGTATGTTTAAGATTATTAATTCTTTCTTATACTTTTTCTATGTCCATTCTAAATTGTCTATTTGGAGATACTCACATTAATAGATATTTTCAAAGAGCAACCATGCACTACTACCTCAGAAAACCAAAGGCCATAAATGGTATGTTCAAATAATCCCAAGCAGAGAACAGTAAAATTTATTATGTTCTCACAAAGTCCCCTCTTGTAACTTTTGACTCAAATTTATACGGTTAAAGTTCACAAAAGTTTTATAGTTTCCCCCAATTCCTTTGAACTTACCTGAGTTCCTCAAAAGTTAAAGACTTCCTCTCTAAGAAGGTTTTTAGATAAGTTCATGCACATAAATATAAGCATGTTTCTTTGGTGTCAAATGATTGGCATATTTTCTGTCCATCACCTTACTGGTAAAAATGTGAGTACAAAGGAATTTGGTGTCTTATTTTGAAAGATAGATAAACACAAAAGTCATTTTCAGCAGAAAATTAACGTTTAGAGATAGACAATAAGGAATCTATGAATTTTGTAAAGGATAATAGAAAGGACTACAGAGATAAGATGAAGCACACAAAAATTTATTTTACTCTGGATATTAAAATTTTAATCTTGATGTCTATGAGAAGAGTAATCTGAGTGAAACTAATGATAGTTGAACGAGTCATGGAAGTGAGAAATTTGGGTCCACAAGACAGGTGTCCTTAGAAAAAAGTTCAATCTTTTTCTTTTACCTTTCTATTTCTACCATTGATAGAATAATATTCCCTTTGATTATCAACTTCTACACTCATCTCTGTTTGCAGTTGAGTTTTATTAAGTTGTTACTTAACTATGAACCACGGAATATCAGGAAAATAATTGAAACTAAAAGGAACATATTATTCTGTTACTTGTAGGTCTACAAGATTGCTAAAGAGTCTTTTCTTCCTTTCATTAATAATTTTTGCTGGCATATTGAATGTCAGCTACACTGAAAACGTTGAAATTATGAGTAGTGAATAAAACTCATGAAGTTCCTCCTTTTATAAAACATAAA
Source organism: Saccopteryx leptura (assembly GCF_036850995.1). Lineage (NCBI taxonomy): Eukaryota > Metazoa > Chordata > Mammalia > Chiroptera > Emballonuridae > Saccopteryx > Saccopteryx leptura. Next base: position 216,144,404 of record NC_089505.1, on the reverse strand, counting down.
TTTTGAAGGTGGAAGATGGCCATTATGCAAAATAAATAAATAAAATGTAAAACTCATTTTGACAATTCTGAGATGCATTATTTTGCATGGTTTAGCATAATCTTTGACAAAAGATGCCCTTTTTAATTGAAGGTACCTTATATCTACTGCTTACTAGGTGAAATTTGTTATAAGAAAACTTAATTATAACTTTTAATATTTCCAACACTTCCATGAGTTATGTGAGTTATGTCCACAACTATTCAGTTTATCTGCCATGAAAACTACCTTTTAAGAGATTACATTTTGACAAAACATTAAAATTAATGTTATTTTTATACAGAAAGGCACAGATATAGAACAGCAAGTTATATATTCTATATTAGTTAAAAATATTTATCATTGGAGAATAACTGTAGTGTTGAGCAATAACCATATGCTTTATTTGACTGAATAAAAGATGTTAAAATATAAATGAAGATGAAGATTTGATTTTTTCTTTCAGCCTAGATGTGTTAAAAAGGCAACGAAATTTTTATAGATCAAAAAAATTCGACTGAAGGCAGTGTCAAGAAAGGTAAAGTCAAGTTCAGATTCTGCCAGTAAAGATATACTCCAGCCTGACCTGTGGTGGCATAGTTGGTAAAGTGTTTACCTGGAATGCTGAGGTCACAGGTTCGAATCCCCGTGCTTGCCTGGTCAAGGCACATACAGGAAGCAACTACTATGAGTTGATGCTTTCTGCTTCCCTCTCCACTTTTTCTCTCTCTTCCCAAATCAATAAATAAAATCTAAAAGAAAGAAAGATATAATCCAGACAATTTATTACTTATACAAGCAGTAATGGGAAAAGTAGGCAAAATTGCCAGTTCCTCATGGTCTTGTCTTCCACATGAAAAAGATGAAAAAGGGACAATGTGAAAACCAAATGGGCCAAATGGCAATCTAATGTAATTTGTCAGGCATCCTGATGCTCAAGGGCACAGATTCTAAATTCAACTGAGCAGTTTTATAATATGTAGCTATTCCTTGAGAGAGGTGGAGCACAAACCAGAAAGTCAATGAGGAGCTGTCTCATGAGAACTTCCCTGAAGAGTTAGGGAAGAGGCCAATGGAAAATGGCTATGGGGCATCCTCATCACAAGTCTCCCATCTTTTTTTGCTCCAGAGATATCACAAGGTACTCAGATTAAGTGCAGTGGAAGCATTTGCATGCATGGCCTAGGAGGATATATGCAAAATTACCATGGCATCTTGGTGGAGAGGTGAAATAAGGCAGTCCGAGTAAAATGAGTACAACATGATTTCACTTATACGGGGCATCTAATGAACAAAATTAACTAACCAAGTAGGGACAGACTCATAAGTACAAAGTACAGACTGATAACTGTCAAAGGGGAAGGGAGTTCAGGGGGAGGGGCTGGGTGAAAAGAGTGAAGAGATTAAACAGAGGAAGAAAACCACATAAACACAGACGACATTTCTGGGATTGCAGGAGGGAAAGGGAGTGGAGGAGGTAGAAAAGGGTAAAGGGAGGATAAATAATGATGGAAAGAGACTTGAATTGAGGTGGTGAACAGAATACAATATGCACAGATAATGATTATATAATTGTGCACCTGAACCTGTATAATTTTGTTAATAAGTGACACCCCAATAATTTTATTTTAAAAGAAAATATGTTTTTCTATATGAAGAAAATATTGCCAAATCCCTTGAAGTAGATATATTAATGTTTTCAAAGTAATAAGGCTCGAGTGACTGATTTATGCATTTGACTGAAGTCAAATAAGAAAAATAATCCATTAAAACTACAATAGATAGTAGCTGAGAAGAAAATAAAAAAGCATTAATTTTAAAAATGCCAAATTACCAAAGCTCTTGAATATATAGAGGGTAACAGTGTAAAAAAAAGATAGATATAGACAATTCATTGTTTCTTATTCTGCAATGTAAATATGAAACGTAAATAATGTGATTTTCTTTATTGTCCTTTTTTTTGCATTTAGAATGGTGGTAAGTATCTACTCTTAAGTAACTGTAAAAAGTTCTTTTTGTATTATTAAAATAAAAAGTCTAAGTGAGGAAATAACTGTTTCAGTGTTAAATTGGCAATATCTTAGTGATGCATAAAATAAATATATCTTTTAATCACTGAAACTTATATTTAATTAAATAGTTTATATAAGGGGATAATAAATGATATAAAGAAAAATAAAGTAGGTTAAAATGGATGAGTGAGTACTTATGTTTCTAGTTAAAACCATCATTTGATTCAACAATTCTTTAAATCCCTAGAGAAGGGATGAAAACATAAAAAGTTATTTCTATTAAATGGTGTCCTGTAGTTACATCATTAGGTAACCTTCATACAAATGTTAGTTTGGGGTATTATGAAACAAAAGCAACATATTCAAATAAATTCCTTTAAAATGAAAAACAGATATGGGCTAATATAGCAAGAATTTTACTTTTGCTATTCATTTGAAGTTCTATTCCACCCTCATAAATCAAATACTCACCCAAGTGATATTTTCAGTATGTGCAAATGTGGATATGAGGACAGTTGCTTTTCAACAGTGCAGAATTTCTAAGAACACATCATCACTGTTTGTACATTATTTTCTGTTGGAAATACTGTAGATAATTGCAAATTCTAACTGAAGTTTTTCTAGTCATCAATTATATCAAAAGTTTAAGGAAAAAAATATCTCTAACCACAGCTTTCTTTTCTATTTAGGCTTGTTTATTTTATCAATAAAAACTAAAGGTTTTTACATTCCAGAAAATTTTAGGAAAAGAGCACTAAAGTGGAGACCTGACTTTAAAGGATTATTAAATCACAGTAACAAAAAAGCTGTCAATGTTTAAATTTTTAAGCTTGGTAAGGTTATATGAAGACTGATAATTTTGTTCTCCATACTTTTGGGGGGATGTTTTATAGTTGGAAAAAATGTATTTGTAGTTGAGCAATTGGGAAAAAATGAATATATATATATATATTTATTTACTTATGACACCATCTATAAATTTGACCACATGCAAATGGATAGGTGTACACTCCCAATTTATTTTGTAATTCATACTCTTTTAGGTTATAATTGGCATAACTGAGGATCACGAATAATTCTACCACAGAATATTAGTTCATTTGCAAAATTTAGTCAGAAAACTCCTTCATACCTATTTTTTGTTAATTAAATTTTGTTATTTTAATTAAGATCAGTTGGTAATAACAAAGTCCAATTTGGGTTTTTTTTATGGAATTTGGTAGAGAGGACATCTTTCCATGCCTCATAAAAGCACTGAAAACATTAAAAAAATGTCAAGATCAAACTTTTTTATCTCTAAATATTAACTAAAAGATTGCAACACTCTACTGAGCAATAATTAAAGAAAGTTGCTGAATTTTGTTAAGAATAGAAAAGTTTATTTTGTTTATTTGGTTCCACAGATAAGTGGAATCATATGATGGGTGTCTTTCTCCAGCTGGTTTATTTCACTTAGCATAATAATTTTCAGGTCCATCCATGCTGTCACAAAAGGTAAGATTCCCTTCTTTTTTAAAGCTGACTAGTATTCCAGCTGTGTATATATACCACAGCTTTTTATCTGCTCATTTACTGATGGGCACTAGGGCGGCTTCTAAATCTAGCCTATTACGAATAACTCTGTAGAATCTAATGAACAAAATATAAAACAAACAAAATAGAAACAGACTCATAAATATAGAAAGCAGACAATACTGTTAGAGGGAAGGGAGTTTAGGTGCTGGGTGAAAAAAGGCAAAATGATTAAGTAAATAAAAAACACTTATAAACACAGAAAACAATATGGTGATTACCAGAGGGAAAGGAGATGGGTAGAGAAGTAGAACAAGGTAAAGGGTATATAAATGATGATGCAGGGAGACTTGATTTGGTGTGGTGAACACACTGTGCAGTATACAGAAGATATAAGAGAATTGTGCACTTAAAACCTATATAATTTCATTAACCAATGTCACCCAGTAAATTCAATTAAAAAAGGAAAAATATAGCATAGTTACTGGCTTTTCATTTTGGCCTACTCTCATTTTACTCTCTCAAGTTTGGTAACGTTGAAAACCATCAGACTTACAATCACATTATTTATAAAGGCACCAACCTTGCAATACAGAGGGAAACCCAGGATAAAAGTTTGACTAATTCAGAATTGATTTATAGGAAAAACTATGTTTTCAGGGTTTCTTTCTTTCTTTCTTTCTTTTCTTTTCTTTTTCTGTTTCTAATTCGATGAGAAGAGGGGAGGCAGAGACAGACTCCTTCATGCACCCCACCAGGATCCACCTGGCAAGCCCACTAGGGGGCAATGTTCTGCCCATCTAGGATATTGTTCCATTGCTCAGCAACCAAGCTCTTCTTAGCTCCTGAGATGGCCAACTCCCTCCAATCAAGCCAAGCCTGCAGGAGTAGAAGAGAGAGAGAGAAAAAAATGAGAGGAGGAGGGGTAAAGAGGCAGATGGGTGTTTCTCCTGTGTCCCCTGACCAGGAATTGAACATGGGACTTCCACACGCAGGGCCGACTCCCTACTGCTGTGACAACCAGCCAGCATCAGTGATAATTATTTAATATTACAATACCAGCAAATGAGAAACTAGCTGAAGAAGAAATAGAACATACCAATGAATTTTTAATGTGTAAAGAGATTAAATTACTCATTCCAGGCCCTGGCCGGTTGGCTCAGTGGTGGAGCGTTGGCCTGGCGTGCAGAGGTCCCGGGTTCTATTCCCGGCCGGGGAACACAGGAGAAGCGCCCATCTGCTTCTCCACCCCTCCCCCTCTCCTTCCTCTCTGTCTCTCTCTTCCCCTCCCGCAGCCGAGGCTCCATTGGAGCAAAGATGGCCCGGGTGCTGGGGATGGCTCCTTGGCCTCTGCCCCAGGCACTAGAGTGGCTCTGGTCGCGACTGAGCAACGCTCTGGAGGGGCAGAGCATCGCCCCCTGGTGGGCAGAGCGTCGCCCCTGGTGGGCGTGCTGGGTGGATCCCGGTCGGGCACATGCGGGAGTCTGTCTGACTGTCTCTCCCCATTTCCAGCTTCAGAAAAATACAAAAATAATAATAATAATAAAATAAAAAAAATTACTAATTCCAAAACTGCCTATGAAAAACAGCCCACATGCATTACTGACAATAACTTAGGCAGAATTAATATAATCCCTTTTATAAAACTCTAACAAAATAGAATAGGAAAAGAAACACTTCTCAAATCATTCTATTGAAGGCATTATCTTGATATCAAAACCAGAGACAAGCTTACAAGAAAAAAACAAAACACTAAACACCAATATGCTCAGGTTCTCAAGAACATAAACAAAAACAATTCTCAGCAAAATTCTAGAAAACTGCATCCATCAACATTAAAAAGAATTATAGAGAAAAGGAAAAAAAGGCAAAATTGATTAATTGGAGTCCATCAATTAAAACCTTTTTATTTGCAAAAGAGTAAACTGAAAGAATGAAAAATCAAATTAAAGTCATAAAGAAAATATTTATGAGCTACATATCTTGCAGAGATTTCATATCAAGAATACAGTAAGGAACTCTTAAAATTCAACATTAAAAAACTCAATTTAAAAATGAACAGAAGACATTAAGAGTCATTTTACCAAAGAGAATATGCATATGGCAAATGCAATGCACAAATGTGAAGTTACTTAAAACCATTAAGTTATGCAACAAAAAAACACAATGAAATATTATTTCACACCTAGCAAAAGGTTAAAAAATAATAATAACAACATCTAGAGCTAGAAAAATGGTGAGAAACTGAATGGTTCATGCATTGCTTTTGGGAATTTAACATGGTTCAGCTAGTCTAAAAAACATTCTGGGATCTTTGTAAAAAAATAAAACTGAATGTATAACCATCATACAGTCTAGCAATTCCACTCCTGATAATTTATTACAGAGAAATAAACTTCTATTTACATTAAAACATGTAAAGTAGCCTTATTTACAATAGCTTAAAAAACTGGAAATGCATGTTCCTCAGAAAGCAAATGGGTAAACAAAGTAGCACAGTGAATAGAGCATCGGCCTAGGATGCTGAGCACCCAGGTGTCAAAAACCCAATGTCAGTCACTGGCTTGAGCATGGGTTTATCTGGCTTGAGCCAAGGTCGCTGCTTGAGCAAAGGGTCACTGGCTCGGAGGGAGCACCCCCCCCCCCAGTCAAGGCACATATGAGAAAGCAATCAATGAATAACTAAGGCACTGCAAATATGAGTTGATTCTTCTCTTCTCTCCCTTCCTGTCTGTCCTTCCCTGTCTGTCTGTCTGTCTCTCACTGTTGCAAAAATGGAAGAAAGAAAGAAAGAAAGAAAGAAAGAAAGAAAGAAAGAAAGAAAGAAAGAAAGAAAGAAAGAAAGAAAGAAAGAAAGAAAGAGAAAGGAAAGGAAAGGAAAAGAAACGGAAAGGAAAGGAAAGGAAAGGAAAGGAAAGGAAAGGAAAGGAAAGGAAAGGAAAGGAAAGGAAAGGAAAGGAAAGGAAAGGAAAGGAAAGGAAAGGAAAGGAAAGGAAAGGAAAGGAAAGGAAAGGAAAGGAGAAAAGAAAAGAAAAGAAGGGAGGGAGGGAGGGAGGGAGGGAGGGAGGAAGGAAGGAAGGAAGGAAGGAAGGAAGGAAGGAAGGAAGGAAGGAAGGAAGGAAGGAAGGAGGGAGGGAGGGAAGGAAAGAAGGAAAAAGAAAGAAAAAGAGAGAGAGAGAGAAAAGAAAGAAAGAAAGAAAGAAAGAAAGAAAGAAAGAAAGAAAGAAAGAAAGAAAGAAAGAAAGAAAGAGAAAGAAAGAGAGAAAGAAAGAAAGACACACACCTCTAAATAATTCATGATTCCAAAAAGTAATTTATTAGTTTTTTGGACCAAGCACTCATTTAGTATGTTCATTTGGTATACCATATACAATTTGAATGTTTTCAATTATACATATAAACTTTAAACGGAGAACCATTCATACTAATTCATATAATTTCCTAATTAAAATATAACATTTTTCCCCATTACAGATTTTTAATTTTTCTGATTACTTGATTTATTTTCCATTAAAGGCCAAGGATAATTCTATCAGGGTGCAATGATGGTTACTTAAGTGTTCTGGTGGGAATCTGTGTGAAAAACCTTATATACAATTAGACCAATATATTCACACGTTCCATTGAAGTTTGAATGAACCTAAATGTTTGTCAATGGATCCTGATCCTAAATGCTTTTATGCCTGGTTAATTGTTAATATCAGGCAGAATCTTGTTCATTAGCTCAATACAGGATCAAGCAACAAGCTTCATTTAGAGATGGTATGCTGACTGTTAATAAACTAAATTAAATTTTTATCATGTGTGAACACATTCTATCCAAAAAATATAAAAAAATGTTAAGAGCACTGAATAAACTCAAATAATTCTGTTATAAAATTTGCTGTTTTATTATCTAGGATCCCTTAGTTAAATAAAAATCATGTGTTTCCTCTTTATTTTATATCTTTTTAATCTGTTTGGTATTTCCCATGGATATACTGATGCATTCAGCTAATATCATGTGTATATATACTGAAGCAAATTTATTTTAAGACTCATTGGGCCTGACCAGGTGTTGGTGCAGTGGATAGAGCATCAGACTGGGACACAGAGGACCCAGCTTTGAAACCCTGAGGTCGCCAACTTGAGCGCAGGCTCATTTGGTTTGAGCAAGGCTCACCAGCTTGAGCCCAACGTCACTGGCTTGAGCAAGAGGTCACACAGTCTTCTGTAGCCCCTTGGTCAAGGCACATATGAGAAAGCAATCAATTAACAACTAAGGTGCCGCAACGAAGAATTGTGGCTTCTCATCTCTCTCCCTTCCAGTCTGTCTGTCCCTATCTGTCCCTCTCTCTGTCTCTCTCTGTCTTTGTCACAAAAACAAAAAAAGACTCATTGGAACTCAGTAACTAAAATTTTAGGAAGAAATATAATTCAGGAAGGCAACATTTAATTGTAAAAACATGTATATATTGAACCATTAATCAAAAAGCTACAAGGCAACATCCTCAGTGTTTTTCCTTCAAAATCATTAAAATTATTAGAAGACGTAATATGTAGACCTGCTTTATTAACATATGTTAAACACACATATAGGATTGAGAAAAATTCCTCCAAAGCACAGAAGAAGATGGTGTTAATAGAATGCCTACTTAGCTCAAGAAAGAAAATGCAAAAATGGGTTATGCCCACATTATTCTTAATTCATGATTTTTACATGATAATTATTTTTCTATTCATTAAACCATATATGAGCTAACTTTGTAATAAAGGAGGCTATTATCTCGAGAATTACAAATTAAAATAAAGCAGAAAATTTCAGAATTACCGAAACACCATTAAGAATACTTATTTTACTAAGCTCACACCTACACACCAAAAATAGATGATGTTCACTAAATAAAATGGTTGGCATTCTTTAATTTTAAGTTGGAGAATGAAAGTAAGAAAATGTGATAAGATACTTTTAGTTTGGAGGTCCTGTGAGGGAAAAAATTGTGAAAAAGCTCATTAAGAATTCATGAAGAGGGCGATGAAGTAGGACGATGTTCCAACTGCCACTTTCCAAGACCAAATTGGATTACATCTTAATTTAAGAATAATCATCCTGAAAAACCAATTTTGGATTACATGAAGAGAAGTCTATAACCAAGAATCACAGAAGAAGCCACACCGAGACTGGTAGGAAGGGCAGAGACATGAAAAGGGCTGCCCCACTCCTAGGAGCAAGCAGCAGCTGAGGGTCTGGAGGGACTCTCGCTGTGAGGAGTTCACCCTGAGAAGTGTGGGTCCTCAGCCAAAGGCAAGGATCCCTGGTCTAGAGCCCCAGGGGCTAGAAGAGGTACCCACAGAGCATTTGGAGGTAAAAAGAGCTGGTTTCTATCTGCAAAAAAGAGAAAGAGCTTTAGTAAACACAGGCTCCATCTTAAAGGGCCAGCACAAAAAAAATCTTGTTAACAGCCACGTACCCAGAGCTCCAGTGGAAAGAGAGATGAGAAGACTAGAGTTGCATGAGGAGAGTGTGAAGTTGGAGGCCCAGGGAGAGACATTGTGAAAGAAGAACACTGAGCTGAGTCATTCTCCAATACTTCAGGCACCATGTTTCCTGGGTGAAGCAGTCTCCTCTGAGTGCCATCAGCCAGGAGAAAAGCAACTGCTTTGCCTTCAAGAGTCTCTCTTGCCCCAGTCATGGAGACAAAGTTGTTCTGAGAAACCAGAAAGCAGGAGGCACGTCAGTGACTCAGTTTTCTGGCATTAAGGATCCCTCACACACTCCTGAGTTTATGACTGGTAATTCTGCCTCATGAAAGACTCAGTAGAAAATTTCTGGAGAGTGGGAAGATCACACCCCTGGGTCTCAAATGCCACACCAACTGGACTCCTGGGACCACACCCTGCTGAGGTTTATGAAAAAAGTATGAACATACTGACACCTGAGGCTGAAGGTCAGAGCCAACCCCACCACCTTCTCTAATCCCTGAGTTACCATAGGCTTTAGACTCTGCCAGAGGTTTTTTTGTTTTTGTTTTTTTTTTCAGTGGCCCAGCCCAACAAGCAGCCAGCAGGCAGAGGTTGTAGAAGGCAGGACTCAGGGAATATTGGCCTTTTAAGCAAACCTTCCCCCAGGCCCAGTGTGGGTAAAAGCCAGCCTCGGTGTGCAGCTTGGTATTGCCATGAGCACTTGGGCCCAGCAGAGGCAGCCACAAACTCAGGATTGCTTGGAGTTCCATTAAGGTTGCATAGTGCCAATAATGGGCTGTGTCTCCCACTGGTCTGCATGGGGTTCCTGCCAGGTAGGCCCAGAGCTGGTATATCCAGTGGCCAGCTGTGGAGAACATCAGTTCAGGACCTAACAACATTTGCTAGAGTGGTATCTAAGGAAGGGCTCCTTACAACTGGCACAGCAGAGGCAAATGCTGTTCTATGTGATCAACAGCAACACAGAAGATCATGCACATTGGATAAGGTGGAGTTGCACAGTCAGCTAGCATGGGTGTTGGATATGCTGCCCCATGGGGCTAGGTTTCACAGAGGTAAGGGAGAGTGGCTAGCAACATGGACTTAAAGTATGAGTCCCTATGAGTTTATTATTGAATCTGGTCAAGGGGGCTTAGTCATTTTCTGGAGAGGTACAGTCAGCCCCAAAATAAGATGCTCTCAGTCTTCCTCCCTGAGACCAGGGTCACACCAGCTGTAAGAACTTCTGTATTGGGGGCTATGGGCCATACTCAATATGAACCTGCTGCTCACCTTGTTGGGGAGAAATAAAATTTGAGTATTCAGCAGTAGCTGAGGAATTAGGCTCTGGATTTGGGATCATATTCTCTGTACTGAGCTCCTGACCAAGAGACCCCTGAAATAGGGAGTCTAACTAATGTTGTATTTCCACCTCTGCTGCCCTGTAGAGGGGTTGATTGAGTGAATGAAGCCAGTCTGACCCCACACAAGAGTCTTTCTACAGAAGACTCTGTGGGAAGACTAGGAACTGCAAGAGGAGGTGGAGCAGCTGAAAAGTGGAAGTAAATCTTGAGCTTGGGGCTTTTACAGAACTATAGTCATCTCTAAGCAAGAGGAAACTGATCCTTATATAAAAGTTGGCCCTCCTCACACTACCCAGTCAAAGAAAATGCAGACACAAACAACAAAAAGAGCAGTAGTTGCAAAAAGGCAGCCCACAGTAGTATATAAACAACATCTGATGCCAACCCAAGAAGATCTAGAACAAACACAGCTGGTAGTAGGTGGTAGATGGCACCAACCCTAGACTCAGTTAGCTACACAAGCAGCATGCCCAAAGGGGGAGTCTACCAGGCACCAGACAATGTAGAGAATAAATATGCCCAATAGGACAGACATTGCACAATGTGTAACACACATGATCAAGGTTAATTCTTAGAGCCAGCCAGCATGAGGGGAAAAGCATACCTATGAAAGGACTAACTGCATTCAATAGTCACATACAGCAGGAAGAAAAATAGTACCCTCAATTGAAGCATAGAAATGCTATGCTTGGAAGAACAAGAAAAATAGGTGGCCTGGAGGTCAGTACCTCGAGCCCATCTTCTTCACAAGACAGCACAAAAATTTCAAAGTTAGACAGTGCTACCTAATACACAGACAAAATGAGAAGACAGAGAAATGTGACCCTAATGAACCAACAAGAGAAATAACCAGAAAAAAAATTAAAGAAAATGGAAGTAACCAAAGTACCAGATGCAGAGTTTAAAATAATGATATTTAGGATGTTCAAGGATCTTAGAGCAGCAATGGATGGGCATAATGAGCATCTAAATAAGGAGATAGCAAGCATCAAAAAGAACATAGAAGGCCGTGGCCGGTTGGCTCAGTGGTAGAGCGTCGGCCTGGCGTGCGGAAGTCCCAGGTTTGATTCCCGGCCAGGGCACACAAGAGAGGCACCCATCTGCTTCTCCACCCCTCCCCCTCTCCTTCTTCTCTGTCTCTCTCTTCCCCTCCCTCAGCCAAGGCTCCATTGGAGTAAAAGATGGCCTGGGCGCTGGGGATGGCTCCTTGGCTTCTGCCCCAGGTGCTAGAGTGGCTCTGATCACAACAGAGCGATGCCCCGGATGGGCAGAGCATTGCCCCTGGTGGGCGTGCCGGGTGGATCCCGGTCGGGCGCATGCAGGAGTCTGTCTGACTGCCTCCCCGTTTCCAGCTTCAGAAAAATACAAAAAAAAAAAAAAAAAAAGAACATAGAAATCATAAAAAAAGAACAGTCAGAAATGACAAATACAATAACAGAAATGAAGATTGCTCTAGAAGAAATCAACAGCAGGCTGGATGAAGCAGAGGATCAAATCAGCAGTTTAGAAGACAAGATAAACATAAGCACAGAAGTAGAGCAGCAAATTTAAAAGAGGTGCAAAAAGTCTGAGGAAACTCTAAGAGAGCTCTGTGACAATATGAAGAGAAACAACATTCTCATCATAGGGGTTCCTGAAGGAGAAGAGGAAAAACAAGGGATAGAGAACCTGTTTGAAGAAATTATACCTGAAGATTTCCTTAAACTGAAGAAGGAAAAAGTCATAAAAGTTCAAGAGGCTCAAAGAGTCCCACTAAAGAGGAACCCAAGGAGGCATACACCAAAACACATCATAATTAAAATGCTAAAGTTAAGAGAGAAAGAATATTAAAAGCTGGAATAAAAAAGCAGTTAATTACCTACAGAGGAGCCCCTGTAAGGATGACATCATACTTCTCAACAGAACCACTTGAGGCAAGAAGGGATTGGCAAGAAATATTCAAAGTTATCCAAAAGAAGAACCCATAGCCAAGACTACTTTATCCAGCAAAGCTATTATTTAAATTTTAAGGCGAAATAAAAAGCTTTGCAGACAAAAAAAATCTCAAGGAATTTATTTCAACCAAACCAGTATTGCAAGAACTGTTAAAGGGCCTGCTGTAAAAAGAGCAAAGGAAAAATAAATAAATAAAAGGACTGTAGATTTAAACAGTAAAATGGCAATAAATAACATATCAATATTTACCTTAACATATCGATAATTACCTTAAATATAAATGAATTAAGTGCTCCAATCAAAAGACATAGGATAGCGGCATGGATAAGATAACAGGATCATCACATTTGCTGTCTACAAGAGACCCACCTCAGAACAAAAGATACACGGTCTTAAATTGAGGGATGGAAAAAAGTATTTCATTCAAATAAAAATAGAAAAAAAAAGCTTGGGTTGCAATACTTATATCTGACAAAATAGCCTTTAAAACAAAGGCTATACTAAGGGATAAAGAAGGTCATTACATAATGATAAAGGGAACAATCCAACAGGAGGATATAACCATTGTAAAAATTTATGTACCTAATATAGTAGCACCTAAATTTATAAAGAAGATTTTCATTGACATATTAGAGCAAGATCAACAGCAATACTATAATAGTATGGGATTTTAATACCCTACTAACATCAATGGATAGATTCTCCAGACAAAAAATTAACAAAGAAACAGTGGTTTTAAATAACACACTAGATCAAATGGATTTAATAGATATCTTCAGAACCTTTCACACCAAAGCAGCAGAATATATATTATTTTCATGCACTCATGGTACATTCTCTAGGATAGACACAAAAAGAGTCTCAATAAATTTAAGAAGTTGCAAATTATATTAAGCATTTTCTCCAGTTACACTGGCATAAAACTAGAAATCAACTTCAAGAAAAACCCAGAAAAAACATTCAAACATTTGAAGGCTAATTAACATGTTATGAAATAATGAATGGGTTAACAATGAGATCAAGGAAGAAATAAAAAATTTTCTTGAAAAAAATGAAACTGAATATACAACAACTCAAAATTTATGGGACACAGCAGAAGCAGTCTTGAGAGGAAAATTTTTAGTATTACAAGCATACCTTAAAAAGCAAAAAACAAAACAAAACCAAAAAACTCAAATAAACAACTTAAGCCTGCATCTAAAAGAACTAGAATAAGAACAGCAAATAAAGCCCAAAGGAAGTAGAAGGAAGAAAATAATAAAGATCAGAGTGGAAACAAATGACATAGAGGGTAAAAAAACAATACAGAAGATCAATGAAACCAAGAGTTGGTTCTCTGAAAAGGTAAACAAGATTGACAAACCTTTAACCAGACTCATCAAGAAAAAAATAGATAGAGGACTCAAATAAATAAAATTAGAAAAGGAAGTGGAAAAGTAACAAATGACACCGCAGAAATACAAAGGATTGTAAGAAAATACTATGAAGATCTATATGCCAAAAAATTGGACAACCTAGGTAAAATGGATAAATTCCTAGAAACATACAGTCTTCCAAAACTCAATCAGGAAGAATCAGAAAACCTAGACAGACCAAACAAAACAAAAAATTGAAAGAGTTATCAAAAAAACTCCCAGCAAACAAAAGACCTGGACTGAAAAGCTTCACAGATTAATTTTACCAAACACACAATGAAAAATTATCACCTATCCTTCTCACGTTATTTCAAAAAATCAAGAGGAGGGAACACTTATAAGCTTCTTTTGTGATGCAAGCATTATCCTCACTTCAACAACAAATAAGACAATACAAAGAAAAAAATTATAGGCCAATATCCCTAATAAACAGAGATACTAAAATTCTTAAGTAAATATTAATAAACTGGATCCAGCAATATGTCAAAAAGATCATACATCAAAATCAAGTGAAATTTATTTGGGCAGGCAAAGCTGGTACAATATTCAAATTCAATAAATGTGATTTATCACATAAAAAAATGAAGGATAAAAATTACATGATTACATAAATAGATGCAGAAAAAACATTTGATAAAATCTAGGACCCATTTATGATCAAAACTCTCATTAAATTGGGAATACAGGGAACATTCCTCAGCATGATAAAGGCCATCTATGACAAACCCACAGTCAATACCATACTTAATGGACAGAAATTAAAAGCAATCCCCTTAAGATCAGAAACAAGGCAGGGTGCCCCCTTTCACCACTCTTATTCAACATAGTTGTAGAAGTTCTGGCCACAGCAGTTAGACAAGAAAAAAGAAATAAAAGGCATCCAAATCAGAAAAGAAGAAGTAAAATTATTATTATTTGCAGATGACATGATACTGTACATAAAAAATTCTAAAGTGTCGGTCAAAAAACTACTAGTTCTGATAAATGAATTTGACAAGGTGGCAGAGTATAAAATTAATATTCAGAAATCAGTGGCATTTTTATACAACAACAATAAACTGTCTGAAAGAGAAATTAAGGAAACAATCCCCTTCATTATTGCAACAACAACAAAAAAATAAAGTACCTAGGAGTGAATTTAACCAAGGAGGTAAAAGACTTGTACTCAAAAAATTATACGACATTGAAAAAAAAATCGAGGAAGATACAAACAAGTGGAAGCATATACTGTGTTTATGGATAGGAGGAATAATCATCATGAAACTGTCTATATTACCCAAAACAATCTTTTCATTCAATTCAATTTCTATTAATACCAATGGCATACTTCAAAAATATAGAATAAATGTTCCAAAAATTTATATGGAACCAAAAAAGAACACAAATAGCTTCAGAAATCTTGACAATGAAGAATAAAGTTGCAGGTATCTCACTTCTTGATATCAAGTTATACTATAAGTCCATTGTAATCAAAACAGCTTGGTACTGGCATAAGAACAGGCATACAGATCAATGGAACAGAACTGAGTATCCAGAAATAAACCCACGCCTCTATGGTCAATTGATATTTGACAACCCACACAATGGGAGACATATTTGCCTATATGTCTGATAAGGAATTAATAACCAAAATTTATAAAAAACTTCTAAAAGTCAACACCAGGAAGGTAAACAGTCCAATTAAAAAATGAGGAAAAGGCTTGACCAGGCAGTGGTGCAGTGGATAGAGCATCAGACTGGGATGTGAAGGACCCAGGCTGGAGACCCCAAGATCACCAGCTTGAGTGCGGACTCATCTGGTTTGAACAAAGCTCAGCAGTTTGAACCCAAGGTCGCTAGCTTGAGCAAGGAGTTATTCATTCTCCTGTAGCCCCACAGTCAAAGCACGTATAAGAAAGCAATCAATGAAGAACTAAGGTGTTGCAACAAAAAAACTAATGGTTGATCCTTCTCATCTCTCTCCGTTCCTGTCTGTCTCTATCTCTCTCTCTCTCTCTGACTCTCTCTCTGTCTCTGTAAAAAAACAAAAGAAAAAAATGAGGAAAGAATCTGCACAGACACTTCTCCAAAGAGGACATACAGATACCCAATAGGCATATGAAAAAATGTTCAACATCACTAATTATCATGAAAGTGCAAATTAAAACCACAATGAGGTACCTCCTCAAACCTGTCAGAATGGTGCTTATTAACAAATCAACCCATAATAAGTGCTGGCGAAGATGTGTAGGAAAGGGAACCCTCCTGTACTGCTGGTGTGAATGCAGACTTGTGTAGCCATTCTGGAAAACAGTATGGTGTTTCCTCAAATAATTAAACATGGAATTGCCTTTTGACTCAGCTATTCCACTGAGAGGGATATTCGCCTAACATGTTCTATATATCGTAAGAATACCAAATCACTGATTCCAAAGAAGATATGCACCCCATGCTTATTGTAGCATTGTTTACAATAGCCAAGATCTTGAAACAGCCTGTGTCTCTCAGTGGGCTAGTGGGTTAAAATGCAGTGGTACATAAAAACAATGAAAGACTATGTGGCCATGAAAAAGAAAAATCTTGCCTTTTACAACAGCATGTATGGACCTGGAGATTATTATGATAAGTGAAATAAGCTAGGCAGAGAAAGGAAAAAATCATATGATCTCACTTATATGTGGAATATAATGAACAATGTGAACCGAGAAACAGAATAGAGGCAGAGACAGGGTCACAGGGAGCAGTGGGACAGCAGTCAGAGGAAAGGGGGATTAGGGGATGGGATCAGAGAAAGTAAAGGGATTAGTCAAATTATATACATAACACAAAGATACAGCAAATCCCAGGGGGACAGAGAGAGGGAGTTAGGGGGAGGGCAACAAAGGGGATCTAATTGGGGACACAGGAGTGGGAAGTGAGAGTGTTATACTGAGTGAGACATTTGAATCCATGTTAACACAATAAATTAAAATTAATAAAATTAAAAGAAAAAAGCTCATTAGGAGTCAATAATTGAAATAGTTATATATATTTAAGGATTTAATATTAGAAATAATTATCTGTAATAAATAATTATCTCTAATCATAATAAATAGTTATGATAAGCACCATTATGTACAACCAAATATATTTCAATTTTTTAATGTGTAAATTTATTGTTAAAAATTTTTTGCTTAACATTGCTTTTGCAAATCATGTAAGGTTTCGTATTTTATGTTTTTATTGTTTCAAAGCATTTTCTAAGTTCTTTGGTTGTTTTTCTTTGACCAAATAGTTGAATGAAGATGTTATGTTGAATTTCCACTTATCTGTAACTTTTCTAGTTTTCTAACTTGATTGCTAGATTTATTCTATTGTGATAAGAGAAATACTTTGTATTTTAATGTTCTAAAATTTATTAAGATTTGATATTTGCCTATCATGTTCTATAATGAGAGAATGTTTCATTTATCTTTGAGGGAAAATATTATTGAGCATCGGGTTTGTCTGTTAGATCTAATTGGTATATGATATTTTCAAGTTATTTTATTCTTTATTGCTCTTTTGTCTGAGTGTTCCATCTATTATTAAAATTGAGAGTATTGATGTCTTTAATTACTGTTATAGAATTGCTTATTTCTCTCTTCAAATATGGCAATGTTTAATCATATATATTTTGGTATGTTATTTGAAGCATATATGTTTATGATTATATATTCTTGGTGAACTAGCTTTTTACATTATATAATGGCCTTCTTTATCTGTTTTAACTTGTTTTATTTAAAATCTGTTTTGTTTGATATTAGTGTAGCTATACCAGCTATGTTATTTACTACCAGCATTAAATGGTTTTTTTCTATATTTTCACTTTCAAATTATTTTGTTTACCTAGCATGAGTTTATTGAGAACACCATATACTTGGATTATATTTTCCATACATTAGGCCAAACTAGGAGTTTGTTTAGAAAATTTAGTCTGTTTACATTTAAAGCAAGTACAAGGGGCTCCTCAGGGTCTGACAGTCTGAACACACATTTTGAGTTTGAGAACTCAATAAACACTTTAAAATATTGATACATGAGTGTTCTGGCTATGGATTACATGGGTAAACTCGTTTGGTTGCATGTGGCAGAAGAATACATAGTACAGTGTACAGTACAGTGTATTTATGTTCTTTTCTTTTTTCTGTAGCTTAGTTATGTTTGTATATTATAGATTATAATTTTACAATGGTGTTAGGAGAGATAAGTGACTTAAGCTATGGTATGTTTCCATTTACAACAAATTTTGGAATAAAATTAAGTTACATCACTGTCATAACTGTGTCATAACATGAGTATCCCCTGTACTTATAAAGAAGGGATTCTGCCATTTGCTTTTGTTTTATGTATGTCTAGCACTATTTCTGTTTTTCATTTGCTCCATTATAGTCTTTTCTGTGTTTTCATTTTGTATTGATAAGTTTAATTATTTATGTGTGTGTCTGTGTACATTTTATAGGTATTTTATTTGTGATTACCATGGGAATTACATGTAATATCTAACAATGTAACTATTCAATTTCAATTATTACCAACCTAAACTCAATTGAATATAACTCTAGTCCTATAGAGTTTTGTTTTCCTTTTATATTATTGATGTAAAAATCACAAATTTATTGATCGTGTTCTTAACAATATAGATTTATAATTACATTTAAATATATTTTATCTTTTATTTTAAATCATTTTTAAAATTAAATTTATTGGGGTGACCTTGGTTAATAAATTATATACATATTAGGTGTATAATTTTCTAATACATCATTTGTATATTGCATTGTGTGAACATCACCAAAAGTCAAATTAATTTCTTTTCATCATCATATAGTCCACCAACTCTATCCTTTACTACTCATGCATTCCCTTTTCTCTCTGATAACTATTATATTGTTTCCTGTGTCTATAAGTTTTTTAAATTATTTTAGGAGAGAGAGAGAGAGAGAAAAAAAAAAGTGGAGGAGGAGAGGAGCAGGAAGCATTAACTCTCATATGTACCATGACCAGGCATGCTCAGGGCTTCAAACCAAAAACCACAGTGTTCCAGGTCAATGCTTTAACCACTGTGCCACCACAGGTTAGGCTATGGGTTTTTCATTTGTTTTGTTTGTCATATGGTTCTTGGCTTTCCTGTCTGACTTATTTTGCTTAGCATGATATTGTCAAGATATATCTATGTTATTGTAAATGGAAAACTTTTATTATGGCTGAATAGTAATCCATTGTGTATGTATATACCATATCTTCTTTTTCCACAAATCAAAGCACATTTTGGTTGTATTTTTGTCTTGGCCATAATGAATAATGCTGCAATGAACATAGGACTGCATATATTCGCAGATAAATGTTTAGAGTTTTTCAGATAAATATTCAGAAGAGGGATTGCTGGGTCATATGTTAAATCTAGTCTTAAATTTTTGAAAAACCTGTGTAATATTTTCTATAGTGTTTGTACCACTTTACATTCCCACGAGCAGTAAATGAGGGTATCTTTTTCTCTACAACATCTTTAATGTTTGTTATTATTTATTTTATTGATAATAGCCATTCTAACAGGTGTGAAGTTAGGGATATGATTATTTTTATTTAAATGTTTTTGTTTTGTTTTATGTTTTGGGGTGTTTTTTTTTTTTATTTTTCTGAAGCTGGAAACGGGGAGAGACAGTCAGACAGACTCCCGCATGCGCCTAACCGGGATCCACCCGGCACGCCCACCAGGGCGACGCTCTGCCCACCAGGAGGCGATGCTCTGCCCCTCCAGGGCATTGCTCTGCCATGACCAGAGCCACTCTAGCGCCTGGGGCAGAGGCCAAGGAGCCATCCCTAGCGCCCGGGCCATCTTTGCTCCAATGGAGCCTTGGCTGTGGGAGGGGAAGAGAGAGACAGAGAGGAAGGAGGGGCTGGGTGGAGAAGCAAATGGGCGCTTCTCCTATGTGCCCTGGCCGGGAATCGAACCCGGGTCCCCCGCATGCCAGGCCGATGCTCTACTGCTGAGCCAACCGGCCAGGGCCTATTTAAATGTTTTTAATAATTAAACCAATGGAACAGAATTGAGAGCCCAGAAATAAGCCCACATATATGTTGATAAATATTTTTTTGACAAAGAAGTAAAAAATATACAATGAGAAAAGACAGCCTCTTCAATAAATGGTACTGGGAAATAAGAAAGCTAGATGCAAATGATGGAACTAGCTTACTGTTTATCGCCATATATAAAAAAATTAACTCAAAATGAACCAAAGACCTGAAACAATAAATTACATAAATGAAAACATAAGTATGAAACTTATGAACTTAGGTCTTAAAGAGAATTTTATGAATTTGACTCCAAACGCAATGGAAGTATAAGCAAAAATGAATGAATAGAACTATATCAAACTAAAAAGCTTCTGCACAGCAAAAGTAACAGCAACAAAACAAAAAGACAGCCAACCAAACAAGAGAAGGTATTTATAAACGACAGCTCTGAGAAGGGGTTTCAATTCAAAATACATAATGTAGTCACACAATTCAACAGCACAAACCCAAAAAATACAATTAAACAATTTGAAGAGGGCTTGAATTGCCACTTACATCATATAGAAAATAAAAATGTGAATTACAAATAAAAAATATAACAATAGTGACTTTTTTTACTTACTTATGTGTTGGGGACATATAGTCAACAGGGTTATTAGAGTTTAGATTTTTGGGGGACAGAGGTGTGGGGAAATGGAAGTAAGCTGACTTACTGTCCAACCCCCCCCCCACACACACACACACACTTGTTCTGTAAAGTTGCTTAAGGCTATTTTTTTTAAGGCTATTTTTTTTAAGGCTATTTTTTTTTCACAACTTCATGTTAGCTATGGTGCTGGATGGTTTATACTCATTCTATCCCCCATGTCCCTCGGAAAGACTTGAGGCAATTTCCCTTTTATCCTTTGGTAGAATTGTTGGGATGCCTTGGAAATGTGACTTTGTTTAAATGATCTCTTTGATTTGCTAATGGCCTCACTTTGCCCTATAAATAAGGTAGGTAAGGAGGTGGAGATTTGTCTTTTGCAAGCGATCTTCCACATTGCAAAATGTCCTCCCGACCCAATCTTTTTTCTCTTTAGATCTATTTTCTTAATTCCATGCCATTCCCATTCAGGACCTGAAATTACTAGCTGCACTGGTTCATGGCAAGTGGTGCCTGAACAGGGACCTAAGGAAACAAAAAACTAAACCAAAGGCAGGTGACAGAACTCTACAAGTGTACACAGTAAGTAAAATTTTTGAGTAGAGTTTTTGGGGAAAATAGTGTCGGGAGCAATAAATTATGGGACAATTGGGGTCAATGATCTTTTGTCCATTTTTTAATTGGATTGTACCTTCCTAGTATTGAGTTTTAGAAATACTTTATAAATTTGGTTAATAACCCCTTATCAGACATATTGGCAAATATGTTCTCCCAATGTGTGGGTTGTCTTTTTATTTTGTTAATGGTGTCTTTTGGGAGGAGAGAAGATGGCAGAGGAGTAGGCGGACGCACAGACGACCAGCTCTCACCACCAAACTGGAATACAAATCAATTTAGGAAAAATCAGCATGAGAAACCAACTCTGAACTGCAGCTCTCAAAAACCAAGGAGCAAAGAAGAAGCCACAATAATCCTGGTAGGGAGCGCCTGAATCTCCTCTGCTTACAGGAATGGAGGGGGGGGAGGTGAGGCTGAGAGCCCAGAGGAGATCTCACATAGGGTAAAGAACAGAAACTACTGCTCACAGCCACTTACCTGGCGACCAGGGAGCGAGGTGTGTTGAAAAGACCAGCTTATCTCCCAAGTGGAAAGGACAGGGAGAGAGACAGACTGTGAGGGGCTAAGGAATGCAGGAAACGAACTAAAAAAGCTGACTCATCCATGCTGGAGGTGGCCATAGCTGGGGGAGGGACTGAACCTTTCACAAAACAGAGCTGAAGTGCTTCCAGATCAGAGATCTCTGGACATCTATCCAGCTGCAATCAGCGCAACAAGACACAGCTGAAAACAAGAAGTGGGGAGGAGGGTCAGTAACTCAGGTCTCCATGGAGATCTGAGATACACCTCCCCCTACTAAAGCTGAGAAAACACCCTGCCCCCAGTGAGATTAGTTGGCTAAAGAGGCCTTCAGAGTCTCAGGTTACACCCATCGCATTCCTGGATACAGTTTCAAGGAAGCCCCCTGCTGAGATCAGTAAACAAGACTATCACCTGTTAAGAAATGGTGTCTTTTGATGTGTAAAAGCTTTTTAGTTTGATACAGTCCCATTTGTTTACCTTGTACTTTATTTCACTTGTCCATGGAGATAAATCAGCAAAAATATTGTTATAGAGGATATGAGAGAATTTACTGCCTGTGTTTTCTTCCAAAATGTTTATGTTTTCACAACTTACATTTGTCTTTTATCTATTTTGAGTTTATTTTTGTGAATGGTGTAATTGGTGGTCCAGTTTTATTTTATTTTTTGCATGTGCTTACTTCCACTGTATGCTCTTAACTTCTTTGTCAAATATCAATTGACCATAAAAGCGTGGGTTTATTTCTGGGTTCTTTCTTCTATTCTATTGATCTGTATGCCTGTTCTTATGCAAGTACCAAGCTGTTTTGATTACAATGGCCTTGTAGTATAACTTGAAATCAGGAAGTGTGATAGCTTTATTTTTCATTTTCAAGATTGCTAGAGATGCTTATGTTCTTTTTTGATTCCATATAAGTTTTTGGAATATTTGTTCTATATCTTTGAAGTATGCCATTGGTATCTTAGTAGAAATTGCATTAAATTTATAGATTGCTTTGGGTATTATAGACATTTTAATGATGTTTATTCTTCTTATCCATGAACACAGTATATGCTTCCACTTGTTTTTTCTTCTTGTTGGGCAGATAAAATATATTATGCTCACTTTGTTAAAGATAGCACTGCCCACGTGGAAGCCCATCACCTAGGTGATAATATTAGTTGCCCTTCTTGTGTGGGATGTGTGTGATTATGTTAATATGTGTTGGAGGAGGGCTTTCGCACCAAAAGGTTTTAAAAGGAAGAGAGATCATGTTGTTCCAGAGGAAGAGTGATTACATTCTAGGAGAAGCCCATGCTGTAGGAGAGAAGAGAAAGGCCACGTGGAAGAGGCCAGAAGAAGCAATCAAGATCGTGGAGTGCTGAGGGAGAAGCCAGTTTGTGCAGAGTTTGTGCAGAGAGAGAAGGAGATGGGAAACAGGTGAATAAGGCTGGTGAGCTAGAAATCTTTGATTCCAGGAAACTCGGATAAGTCAGTGGTTTTGGGAGCCCTGAATTAAAAGGGAAATGTTTTCCCACTGTGTGTATTTCTTGCCCGCTGGGTGCAAGTTATGATTAAAGCTAATGGCCCACCAGTTCTTGGCTCCATTGTTTCATTACCGTCTGTCCAAATCCTATGCGAACCTGCATGAGCTAGGCTGCTGTGATGGTGTCCATGGCTACTGGCTTTACATTTCTTCAATTTCTTTTTCAATGTCTTATAACTTTTTGAGTACAAGCCTTTTACTTCCTTGGTTAAATTTACTCCTAGGTACTTTATTATTTATTTTTTTGGTCGCAATAGTGAAGAGGATTGTTTCCTTAATTTCTCTTTCTGGCAGTTTATTGTTGGTGTATAAAAATGTCACTGGTTTCTGAATATTAATTTTATACCTTGCGATCTTGCCGAATTCATTTATCAGATCTAGTAATTTTTTGTCTGAGACTTTAGAGTTGTCTGTGGATAGTATCATCTCATCAGCAAATAATGATAGTTTTACTCTTCTTTTCCAATTTGGGTGCCTTGTATTTCTTCTTCTTGTCTAATTACTGTGGCTAGGACTTTCAGAACTATGTTGAATGAGAGTCGTGAAAGTCAGCACTCCTGCCTTGTCTCTGATCTAAGGGGATTGTTCTTAATTTTTGCCAATTGAATATGATGTTGGCCATGGGTTTGTCATAGATGGCCTTTATGATGTTTAGGAATGTTCCTGTATTCCTATTTTGATGAGAGTTTTGATGATAAATGGGTGCTGGATTTCATCAAATGCTGTTTCTGTCTAATCATGTGATTTTTTATCCTTTTGTTTATATGATATATCATTCACATTTATTACTTTGTGAATATTGTACCAGCCTTGCCTCCCAGAACTAATCCCACTTGATCATAATGTATGCTTTTTTTAATGTATTGCTGGATTTGATTTGCTAATATTATGTTGAGAATTTTAGCTCCTATGCTCATCAGGGATACTGGCCTATAATTTTTTCTTAGTAGTGTCTTTATCTGGTTTTGAAATGAGGATTATTCTTGCCTAATAAAAAATGCTTGGAATGTTCCCTCCTCTTAAATTTTTGAAATAGCTTGAGAAGGATAGGTATTAGTTCTTTCAGTGTTTGGTAAAATTCACCTGTGAAGCTTTTCAGTACAGAACTTTTGTTTGCTGAGAGGTGTTTTTTTCGTTTGTTTGTTTTATTTTGATAATTTTTTCGATTTTATTTCTTGTTATCTGTCTGTTTAGGTTTTCTGATTCTTCCTGATTGAGTTTTGGAAGACTGTATGTTTCTAAGAATTTAACATTTCACCTAGGTTGTCCAATTTTTTGGCATATAGATCTTCATAGTATTTTCTTACAATCCTTTGTATTTCTGCAGTGTCAGTTGTTACTTCTTCACTTTCATTTCTAATTTTATTTATTTGAGTCCTCTATCTTTTTTTCTTGATGAGTCTGGATAAAAGTTCATCAATATTCTTTACCTTTTCAAAGAACCAGCTCTTGGTTTCATTGATCTTCTGTATTGTTTCTTTACCCTCTATGTCATTTGTTTCCACTCTGATCACTATTATTTTATTCCTTCTACTTTCCTGGGCTTTATTTGTTGTTCTTTTTCTATTTCTTTTATATGTAGGGTTAAGTTGTATATTTAAGGGGTTTTTTTGCTTCTTGGTGGTAAGTTTTGTTTAACATCATTATTATATGTCTTGCCAATCTCTTCTTGCCTCAAGTGTTTCTGTTGAGAAGTTGAATGTCATCTTTATGGGGAATCCTTTTTATGTAATTAACTGCTTTTCTCTTGCAGCTTTTAGTATTCTTTCCTGGTCTCTTAACATTGACATATTAATTATGATATATCTTGGTGTAGGCCTCCTTGGGTTTCTCTTTAATGGGACTGTCTGTGCTTCTTGAACTTGTGTGACATTTTCCTTCATCAGTTTAGGAAAAATTTCAGCTATGATTTCTTCAAACAGATTCTCTATCCCTTGTTTTTTCTCTTTTCCATCAGGGACCCCATGATGCGGATGTTGTTTCTCTTCATATTGTCACAGAGATCTCTTAGAATTCTTCAGCTTTTTTGTGCCTCTTTTAATTTTTCTGCTCTACCTCTGTGCTTATGTTTATCTTGTCTTCTAAATTGCTGATTTGATCCTCTGCTTCATCCAGCCTGCTGTTGATTTCTTCTAGTGCGATCTTCATTTCTGATATTGTATTTGTTATTTCTGACTGGTTCTTTTTTATGATTTCAATGTTCTTTTTGATGCTTGCTCTCTCTTTATTTAGGTGCTCATTATGTCCATCCATTGCTGCTCTAAGACCCTTGAACATCCTAAAAATTATTATTTTAACTCTGCATCTGATACTTTGGTTATTTCCATTTCATTTAGTTCTTTGTCTTAGATTTTCTCTTGTTTAATTTGGGTCATATTTCTTTGTCTTCCTTTTTTTGTTGTGTATTATGTAGTGCTTTCTGACTTTGAATTTTTTGTGGGTTTTTATGAGAAAGATGGGCTCAGTGTTACTGATCTCCAGGCCACATGTTTTTCTTGTTCTAGGAATGTTTCTTGAGGGTAGTACTTTCCCTCCTATTATATGTGAGTATTTAATGCCATTGGTTCTTCTGTTGGTGTGTGTATTTCTTTAGGCTTGCTTGCTCTAATGGTCAGCCTTGATCATGTGTATTAGACATTGTGCAATGTTTGTCCTTTTGGGCATATTTATTCTTCACAGTGTTTGATGCCTGCTAGACTCTTCCTTTGGGTGTGCTGCTTGTATAGCTAGCTGATTTTAGGGTTTCTTCTGTCTGCCACTCACTACCAATTGTGTTGGTTCTAGATCTTTTTGGATTTGTGTCAGCCATTGTTTGTAACTTGCTGTGGGTTACAAACCTGTATGCATCTAGTGCTCTTTTTGCTGTTTGTGCCTGCATTTTTTTTTTTTTGCCTGGCTAGTGTGATAGGGGCTAACCTGTGCATAAGGATCAGCTTCTTCCTGCTTAGAGATGATAGCAGCATTGTAAAAGTCCCAAGCTCTATAAGATTTACCTCCACTTTTCAGCTGCTCCACCTCCTCTTGTAGCTTTCTGGTCTTCCCACAAAGTCTTCTATAGAAAGGCTTTAGTGTGCTCTCACTGGCCTTACCCAACTCACTCCTCTACAGGTTGCAAGCTTGTTGGGTTAGGAAAGCTAAGGTAGGGAATACAAGGTTAGAGGAACCCCAATTTCAGGAGTTTTTTGGTCAGGAGTTCAGTATGGATAATGTGGCCCATAATACAGAACCTAATCCCTCAGCCACTGCTGGATACTCAAATTTTATTTCTCTGCAACAAGGTGATCAGCAGGTTCCTATCTAGTGGGGCCAAAAGTCCCCTCTGCAGAATTTCTTACAGGTCATGAGACCCTGATCTCAGGGTGGAAGACTGAATAAGTCCTCTCCTGGCACTGGCTGTGCCTCCCCAGAAGATGGCTAAGCTCCTCAACCAGATCTAACAATAGACTCACAGGGAACCACACATTAAATGTACATGATCCAAACCTCTCCCCCTTCCCCCTGTGAATCTAGCCCAGCAGGTCAGGATATTCAGTGCCCAGGCTGGCTGACTGTGAAGCTTCACCTTATCCAATGCACATGAGCTGCTATGCTGGTGTTGATCACAAAAAGAAAATCTCACCTTCTCTGGGCCTGGTGTGAGGAGCCCTTCCTTAAGATACCACTCTAGCAAGGGTTGTCAGGTCCTGAACTGATGCTTTCCACAGCTGGCCACTGGATGTGCCAGCCCTGAGTCTCCCTGGCAGGAATGTTGTGAGACCAGTTGGAGACACTGCTCATGACTTGTCCTCAACAACTTTCTTATAGCTACAAGCAACCCAGAGTTTGTGGCTGCCTCTGCTGGGCCCAGGTGCTCATGGAAATACCCAGCAGCACACCTAAGCTTGCTTTTACACAAACTGGGCCTGGGGGAAGGTCCGTTTCAAGGGCCAATGTTTCCTAAGTCCTGCCTCCTGCAGCCTCTGTCTGCTGGCTGCTTGTTGGGTTGGACCACTGAAAAAAACCTCTTGTAGATTCTAGAGCCTGTGGCAATTCAGGGATTAGGAAGGGTGGTGGGTGTGATTCCTCCCCTTGGCCCCAGGTGTCAGTTTGTCCAGACTTTTTTCATAGACCTCTGTAGGTTGTGGCCCAAAGATTCTGGTAGGTGTGGCCTTTGAAACTCAGAGGTGTGGTAGGCGTGGTTTGTCACCCCCTCCATTGTCTACTGAAGCTCTCCATGAGGCAGAATTACCAGTCTTAGATTTAGGAGCATGTATGGAAATCTCCATCTTTAACACCAGAAACTGGGTCAATAACATGCCCCTTGGTTTCTAGCTTTTCAGAATGATCCCATCCCCATTACTAGAGCAAGAGAGACTATGATGGTGGCATAGTTGCTTTCCCCCTGGCTGATGACACTAAAAGGAGACTGCTTCACCCAAGAAATATGGCTACTGCAGTATTGGAGAATGGCTCAGCATAGTGGTTCCAGGGGCCGTCCCCCACAGTGTCTCTCCCTCGGCCTCCAACTTTATATTCTCCTCATGCAACTCTAGTTTTCTCAGCTCTCCCTCCACCAGAGCCCCAGGTAAGTGGCCACAAATGAGATTTTCTCTGCTGGCCCTTTAAGACATGTGGACAAGTCCTACCGGGGGTGAGGATGATGGAGACGCAAAGACCAGACTCCAGGGACTAGGTTCAGTGATGCAGATCCACTTTATTCAGGAAGTAAGCTAGCTTATATACATGGGTTCAGCCAATAGGATGTTACAGTGTATCCTTCATAGTCAATGGCTGAAAAGATCAGGGAGCTGCGTGGTTGGTGCTAAGTCACTTCCTTATAGCAGGCGAGCTTCTATCCTGGGTATGCCCAGGAGGCTTCTAGGAGCTGGAGTATTCTCACAGATTGCATCAGCCACAGCTACTAGGAATGCACTCTGCGCTCCACCCACCTCTCCCCCTTCTCTTTTAATTAAGGCCAATTGGACTTGATGAATGACAGCTTGCTATTGTTGTAGCTTCTGAATGCTATGCATTATGCAACGAAACCCTAGTAGAACTGAAACAACTATAATACTTATTATACTATATGCTAATAGATTAGCTGGATTAAACAATGAGGCAAGCTTCTGTAATGTTTGACTAGTTAGGAAATAGAACGGGGGTCTTAAACAGAAAATTTCTCCTAGGGGTCGGGATGTAATTTCCCTCCCATTGTGTTACAGAGACCTTCAAGGTGCTGTTAAACACAGTTCTATTTTTATTGTAAAAAATGGACATAGGTCCATGCACGTGCCCTTCCCATAAAGATCCCAGCATCCAAACACAGAACGAATGGCTTGCTGTGGGCTGCATACTACATATGGTTGCCAGGCACATTACACAAATTACAACAACATGACAAATCATACAATTTCAACAATTACAAAGGTACATTTCACCAGTCTCTGAGCACTATGCCAAAAGGACTATGCAAAATGTCCTCAGACTTCTTTCTAGCCATGGGAAAAGTTTCCCAGGGCAGGGGAGTGCTTCCAGCAAAGCCATCCCCACCCCCATCAGGGTATTTCACATTGTCCAAAATCCGTAAGTCCATCCAATAAAGGAGCCAATGCTCACTCTGGTCATAGTCCAGGAAATCAGTCCACGCACATGAGGCCTCAGCCACCCTCATCATCCCTGTGTCCTGGCAGGTCTTACACTGTCCCAAAGAGGGGCACATGGCAATGGCAGTCAGCATTTCCATCTCTGCTCCATAGAGCATGATGGCAACCACCCCAATGTCCCAAAATGTCAGCGAACCCACCAGCGGCTTAGCAGGCACTCCCTGCTGTTCCAGTGGCCACACGGCGATGCAAGCCTTGCTTCCGTTCATCCTCCCACAGCAGCTGCTGCCGTTTACCTTCTGGAGTCTGTGAATCGCAACTTCGGCCCAATTCTTCTCATCCTCCAAAGATGAACTGAAAACACCAGCTTGTGCTGCCAGGCTTGAGCCCCAGGCTGCCGCCGCCTGCATCTGGGAGTGCCATGGACCAGCGCAGCTCCTAATAACGGTGTGGAATTAAGGAAACACACTTTGTCAGAACAAAACTGATGGGACCAGGAGGACTCCTCAAACTGCCTGGCAGTATCTGAGTGCCTCACAGCCCCAGTTCGCTTTATTATATGGACCTATGCAAATCAAGGACCCTGATACAAAGTTGCACATCAAAGGCTAAGACAGGAACTCTCCCAAGGCAAAAACAGGATACATTAGTGAAATTTACAAACATCTGAAACAAACAAAGAGTCAGAGGAAGGGCATGTATATTACTTCCTGCAACCCAAGGAAGGAAGTGGAGTGGGTGCAAACACTCAGCATCAAAGCCAAATATGGAGATGGAAGGGGTAGAACTTAGCCCCCTGCCAAGCCTCGAATCTATAATGGCTTTTTTGCCATTAACGGTCCACAACATATCCCCCTTTTCTTTTTAATTTGTGTGCTGAGATTTGCACCCATCTGATTTTCTAATTTGGAGGCAGATGAAAAAAATACAGAACAAACACAAAATTAGTATAACCAATGCTAACAGATACCCAAAACAAGTATACTAATACATCACAGTGATTAAAGCCTTTAAGCAAACTCTTTAAACTAATAATACAACAAGAATCTATAAAAGAGTAATATCCTTAAAGTGTTCACCAAGTCCAAGTTGGCACCAACACCATTCTAAATCTCTGCAAATGCAACCCAACCCCAGTTCAGTCCATCAAAAATTGTCACAGGAGCAGGAGTCCAGAAAAAGTCCACATTCAGGAGAAGTCCTCATGGCACCAGAATAGCCGTCACACTTCCACATTCTGCAGTTAGTGTCAAAGTCCCAATGACCGCTGCTCCCAGCTGGCAATGACCCAGGTAGACTGGAAAAGCCATCTGTAGCACGCATGAAGATGGAGCTTCCGTTTTCCTCAAACTGGAAAGATGAACCCAGGGGTCCTATACTGGAGCCTTACAGCCATTGGGTGGTGAGGAGAACCTTGGAATACACTAAGCTGGGTGGCAGAGGTAAATTTGTAAGTTGGCAAAAAAGGAAAAAAGGAGCTCTGAATTAGGAGTAGGTCCTAGCCTAAACTATGAGTGGGGCATTGAGGCAGGAGGAATAAAGGAAAGACTATATATTAAAGCAGCAGAAAACAGGACTATCAATACTCACAACAGAGATCTTCGAGGGAAGAATAAAAAACCTGAGTATTCAGGCAAGACATAGTTAAATGGCCCTTGTGTAAATGAGACCAGTCTACCAGCTACTTGGAAGAAATACCCCAGGCTCATCCACAGTGTCATAGATGGGGCCGACGGCCCTGGGCACCTTTTAGTCTTCAGTGGCAAATCCCAGTATTCTGGGCAAGGTTAGGTCACAGGTGGCTGGAGCAGGGCTGGAAGAGACTGAACCCTCCCTTAGAGGAGTGGGGGGGAAGCCTACCTTCCAGTGTGTCCCTTCCTCCTCACAGCAAAGGCATGTAAGCCTGGCAGGCTTTGGCTTAAATGACCATCCTTTCCACTATTGAAGCAGGGCCCTGATGAAGTTCCAGTTGAAGCGTTGGAGCCTCTGAGGGCGTATGCCAAGAGCTAGTATTTTACCTGATCTCCTTTGGGCTTTTTTGGCCTCTTGGTACCTTAAAAGCCTTGCTCAGAAGATCTCGCTGAGGGGCTTAAGAGTCCCTATCTGCCTATATATCTGGAGCTATTTGGAAAAGAACAAAACAGTGTTATTAGCTGGAATCAAATAAAAATAAAAAAGGGGTAGTAGTTTGCAGGACAAAAAAATTTGGCATCTCTTGTACATCAGCATTCAAAAGAAACTGTTTGAAGTAAAAAGCGTAACAGGGTAGACCTGCAGGAGCTCCAGGACAGGTCTTTTATATTATTTACAATATTGAATCTTCAAGCACACTTTACAATATTTTGACTTCAAAGATTGCAAGAAATTCTTGACTTTGTTAACTTTAAACAAAAACAGAGCAAATGCACCTTCAAGCAACATTCCCACACTTATCAAAACACCCCCTTAATATTAATTAACAGGTACCTTAAAGAGTACATATCAAAACTAAAAAATCCCAGTGTGATCTTCATTATTCTCCTATAGTAAAAAAAATCTTTACACTTTTATAATGTAAATCTATGCTGCTTCAAGCCTTTCACTTGCAGCCTGGAGCAGCCTGGCCAAACCAGCAAGTCTTTTGGATCCAAAATGAGCGCGCTTTACTTGTTCCAAACAAAATTATATTTATATAGGGAAATGAAATTATCCCCATTTTGTTTTCAATACTAGAGCCGGCACTTCCAAAACTATTATCATTGTTACTTTTCATGTAGGAACTTAATTCAGGCCTTATAAACAAAGACACTTAGACAAACAAAGACTTCACATACAATCACACAAATCAAGAGTGAAACCCGGGGTTTTAGAGATTAAACTATGGCCTGCTTGATCTTAAGTAGGCCTACCTTAATAGGAACGTAATAAGGATATATGTTAAACAGAGATCTCAAAAAATCTCAAGACGGCTGTATGAGATTTCTGTTCAGCAATACCCAAATCAGCCCCCCCTTTCACCCTCTTTTCAAGCAATGGAGCAGGAAAATAAAATGATCTAAAACATTAAAAAAATTAGATAATAATAATTGAGAAAGGGAAGAGAGCATAGTAAGTCTTATGCAATTGCTCTTGTGAAGTGAGTCTCTCATCTAGAATCATGGTGTCTCACCAGTCATTCAGGGATCCACCGAGGAGCTTCAGCAGACCTAGGAAAAACACACACATATCCTTGGCCCCATAAGAGAACAGGGTCTGGCCCTTGCCAGATTCCTGTGAGCAGGTCCCTCCATCGCACTTCAGGGAAGGCTTTTCTTGCAGGGTTCCAGAGTCTCTCTGCTGCTAAATGACCCTGTACTCAAAAAACTTAAAGTAAAAAGAGCACGATAAAGAAGATTTGCAGGAGTTTCCTAATACTTAATTTGCTATTTGGCTCCTAACTCTGAACACACCTCACAATGCACTATCCAAATCAGTAAGTCTTAAGGATCTACATTCTATTCTATTTAAATTTAAATGAGTGCTCCTTACAAGTTCTAAAAACATTTTATTTTTTCTAAATATTAGAGCCAGCATTTCCAATTTTTGCATGCAAAAAAACCTTAATTCAGGCCTTAAAAACAGACACATTTTGACAACATTAAACAAAGACTAAACAGAAACAAGAATTAGACGAACCAGACAAACCAGAGAGAAACCCAGGATTTCAGAGCACATCCAGATTAGAAAGATGCCTGCCTGATATTAGGGCATTTTCTGACAGAGGGACTGAAGGATGTGACTAAACAAAATCTCCCCAAGAAAATTTGCTCTCGGCAGCTGCTGGGATATTTCCTATAGTCAGATCCAACACAGGTCCCCTGCCTCAACTTCCAGGCAAAGAACAAGAAAGAAACAAAATGATAGTTCAGAAGACCACAGTCAAAACATTAAAGAAAATCAGACCTTGACATGAAAAGCTGTAATTTTCCTAATACCTGAATCTCCTATCCATTCTCAAATATATTTGCTGTAACTGGTGGCTCAGGTTGACTATGCTGAGATTTTTCTCCTACCTCAACAGCCCCTTCATGAAAGTCCAACTTCCACAGTAAATAATCACCACCGGAGAGACAAGCACAAGCAATCACCTTCCAGTCATTTGGGGGAAGAGCCTTTGCCCTAATAGTATCTAATAAACCAAGTGAAAAAGGGGCAGTAGGCCCATACTGAACACAAGCAAGTTTAAGCTCTTTCAGAGTTCTAAAAGGTACAGGTTCATGTTCTCGCACTAGTCTCCCTGTATCATCCTGTATTTCTACAACAGGAAAATGGGTAAAGCCATCATTTATTGTTTCCCCTACATTTCGAGCCTGGTAATCAGCCTGATAAGAAAACGGAGGAGCAGAGGGTTGAATGTAGGAAGGAGCTGAGGGCAGCGGAGGCCCCGCGGCTAAGGCAGCCATAGCCGTGGATTTTTCATCCCCCCTGTCATCCTCAGACTCCAAGTTATCCTTGTATTCATATCCCTCAGTTTCTGGTTCACCCTGATACTCTTCAGACAACGATTTGTCTTCATACGGAAACATTCCTACATAAAGGTCCCTTACTTTTGACCCTATCTGTCCCATATTCTTTTACTCCCAACTACACTTTCCCCAAAAACTTTCTTTACTCACTGTGCGCACTTCACTTTGGGGAGTTCCGTCACCTTCCTTCAGTTTTAGTTTCCTCGTACTCAAGTCCTCTGTTCGGGTGCCACTTGCCGCGGACCAGCGCAGCTCCTAATAACGGTGTGGAATTAAGGAAACACACTTTGTCAGAACAAAACTGATGGGACCAGGAGGACTCCTCAAACTGCCTAGCAGTATCTGAGTGCCTCACAGCCCCAGTTCGCTTTATTATATGGACCTATGCAAATCAAGGACCCTGATACAAAGTTGCACATCAAAGGCTAAGACAGGAACTCTCCCAAGGCAAAAACAGGATACATTAGTGAAATTTAAAAACATCTGAAACAAACAAAGAGTCAGAGGAAGGGCATGTATATTACTTCCTGCAACCCAAGGAAGGAAGTGGAGTGGGTGCAAACACTCAGCATCAAAGCCAAATATGGAGATGGAGGGGGTAGAACTTAGCCCCCTGCCAAGCCTCGAATCTATAATGGCTTTTTTGCCATTAACGGTCCACAACATGGGAGTCAGTGGTTACTATAGCACACATAAGCAAAAACAGAGCACCAGGACCTGGGGGCCCGTCAGGGGCAATTCTCTGGGCCTGCCCTGCCAAAGCCTCCACATCGCCCCAGGTGATGGGGTGTGCACACGGAGTGCTGAGGACCTCCTCCCCTCAAGTGTAGTTGATGTGGAGGAGGCCAGGGCTGTTGTTTTGGTCAGGTGAAGACTGAACCATTCAGTGGGTGCCCAAGAAACCCTGTCAAGCAGGTTGTGGGGGTTCCTGGGATCCAAATTGGCTGAAAAACACAAGCATAACCTCTCCCTTGCACTAGAAGAGGGTGTGATCCCTGCCACTGTGCCGTGGCTGGGTCCTTCCAGCATCATTTCAGAGAGAGGGGCGGAGGAGAGAGAGAGCTAGAGATATAGAAAAATAGACAGGACAGACAGACCGAAATAAAAAAGACACATAGGGGCATATAGGCTGGCCCATGGGTCTGCAGCAGGAACACATGTTGGAGAAAATGGCATCTGAGAGGCTAGGGTGGGGCATTGAGCCCGGCAGGGAATGCGGAAGTAGTGACTTCTGCTTTTTCCAGTGGCAGAGCTGATGGTGCAGTTAGCAATTCAGTTGGTTTCGTTTCTACACGCTCAGCCGCGATTTTGTCAAACTCGGAGGCTAAACTACTTTCCTCCTCAGTGGAGGGGGGTGAATAGGGAGGTAGGGGCTCCTCTGAAAGAGGAGTAGCCTGCAGGACCCCAGGGACCGGCAAAAGGTCCCCAGCAGGAGCACCATTCAAGCAGGCATGTATTGCCAATAAGGCAGGAGTGAGGCCGAGAGGGAAGGCCCGTCCCTCATGCACCTTGGCTGAACAAACACGTCGAAGAGCTCAGGCCCAAGTATCTGGGTCCCAGAGCAGCGCATCCTCAATCCAGGGATTGAGACCAGAGAGAATCTCCCAATAAGTACAGAGATCCTTTTCACAAACTTCAACTCACTTACTCTGCAATAGGGCGTGCAGGGCTCGAGTCTGTGGGGCTCGAGAGTGAGGGGGTGACCCATTGCAGAGGGTCACTCACCTGTCCCTTGGATGCCAGTGAGGTCCCTGCTCAATGTTGGGCACCAGTTGTGGATAAGTCATGCTGGGGGTGAGGATGACAGAGATGCAAAGACCCGACTCTGGGGACCAGGTTCAGTGATGCAGATCCACTTTATTCAGGAAGTAAGCTAGCTTATATACAGGGGTTCAGCCTATAGGATGTTACAGTGTATCCTTCATAGCCAATGGCTGAAAAGATCAGGCAGCTGCATGGTTGGCGCTAAATCACTTCCTTATAGCAGGTGAGCTTCCTTCCTGGGTGTGCCCAGGAGGCTTCTGGGAGCTGGAGTATTCTCACAGCATTGCAGCTGCTAGAAATGCGCTCTGCACTCCACCCACAAAGACAGAATCAGAGTATCTGAGAGCTCCGTCTCTTTCTCGCAAATAGAAATCCAGTTTTTCCACCTCCAAATGCTGTTTGGGTGCCTCTTCCAGCTTCTGGAGCTCTAGGCTGAGACTCCAGGCCTGGGGCTGAGCATCCAAACCTCTCAGGGCGACCATCCCTGCCATGAGAGTCCCTCTGTACATGCAGCCACTGTTCGCTCCTTGGAGCGGGGCAGCCCTTTCATGTCTCTGCCATTCCTACCAGTCTAGATGTGGCTTCTGTGATTCTTGGTTGTAGAGTCCTTTTTGTT
This sequence comes from Saccopteryx leptura, assembly GCF_036850995.1. Lineage (NCBI taxonomy): Eukaryota > Metazoa > Chordata > Mammalia > Chiroptera > Emballonuridae > Saccopteryx > Saccopteryx leptura. The sequence continues at coordinate 216,108,937 of NC_089505.1, read as the reverse complement.
TAGTCCAAAGTTGTTTTTGCAAGATGATTGTTCTTAAATTAAAATGTAATCCAATTTGGTCCTGGGAGGTGGCAGTTGGAATATCTGGCTACTCCATTGCCATCTGGGTGTCCCGACTTTAGGTAGTTTAATGGTAGTGTTTTTTGTAGTTCTTTCAAAATACTGATTTTTTATTATTCTTTCCTGTGATTTCTATTTCTACTTCAATTCCTATAATTTTAAACATATATATTCTATACTAATTTATTTTATTTTATTTTTATATTTTTTTTACTAATTTTTAAATGTTAAAATAATTTTTGTATTTGAGAGTAGCAATTCTCTTATTGGTTGTTTGCTGGTTCACTTAGTGCTGGTACATTTTTTTGTGTGTTTTGTATCATTAACTCATGAGCTCATCTTTAGCAGCATTTCATTTCTATAGGTGAACTAAATGTCCTATGTTATAGAATTATCTTATAGACAGTTTTTATTTGCTTCTTCTGGATCTTGTGACATACAGTTTGAGATATCCACCTGCAGACCACCCAAGGAAAAGTGAATTCCAGGATGATATGGTTCAAATTGGCAGCACAAAAGGACTCTGAACTCACCTCCTGCCAGACACACAACAGACAGAAGCTGTGTATGGGACAATTCTTTCTGAGAGGGTCTGAGAACTTGATGATGACAGCTTGCACAATAAAGTATAGGAGAACATCAAGATAGGAGAGGAAGAGACAGAGTCTCACCAGAGATAAAACCACACCCCAACCACAGCGACTCAGAATCAGATTTCAAAAATATAGAACTTGTCCAGAGAAGAGAGACATTTGTGTTCCTGTAGAAAAAACAGCTGTGTTAGGCTTGCTCACTTGCACTTTGCATGATTAATATGTGAGCACATGACAGAGCCACATGTATGCAGCCTATGTAAGGCCTCGAGTGCTTGCTCTCAGGGAAGATTGCAGATTGCTTACCCACCACTCTATGGAGTCATTTTGCTGTTTATTCACCTGCTGTCATGAGATGTGGTTATCCCTTGCCTGTTTGCTCCCCTGCCTTTTCAAGAATCTATTAAATGAGTATGGCCCAATGTTTTCCAGCTCCACAGTTCCTCTACTGTCTGCCAAAATCCAATGTGAACCTGCTTCACCTCAACCACTGGCATCTGGTGTAGTTGGCAGGTTTTGGATCAGATTAGTATGGAGCCAATCTCACCATTGAAAGGTGAGATAGAGGAGTTGTCATTCTTGACTATGTTGTTCCCTATAGCTATGTTCTTGAGGGCTAAAGCCTATTTTTTACATCTCTTCAAGTAGAAACTAAAAGCTTTGTTCAAGAGACTGCTTGAGTTCAAGAACTCCAGGAAGTGCTAAAGATTGAGCATCCATAGCAGTTTGAAATGCAACAGTTGCTGGAGAAGGAGGCCAACCACTTTCCAGAGCTTCAGTGTGAAATGTAGGCTGAACTGCAAGGGTGCCTGGAACTAGAACAGTCACTGGAGAAAAAATTCTGGGCTCAACAGCTTCCATCTGTCCTAGAAGCCAAATAATGGCAGTGACAATTGTTAGAGAAACAACTGTGGGTTCAAGAGCTTCAATTTCAGCTTCAGGCCCAGAGCCAAAAACCACAAGAACTGAAGTGATCACTGAAGAAGGTGCTTTATTTGTGCCATAACAGTGGCTCTGATTCAGCAGTGTAGACTTTTTCAGCTCCATTGAGGAGGAGGTTCATGCTGAAACTGCCATCAGCAGACTCAGAACCAGGCCAGTGGTCACTCAGAAGGTAAAAACTCAACAGTGAAAAGTGCCTCAGAGGCAGTGCCTCTGTGGTCCAGCCCTATACCCAGAGAGAGTTGATAGAGTTAGGGGAGAAATTCAAACAGGAATCTACCAAGTCCCTGGCAGCTTGGTTGCTGCAGTTGTGGAACACAGGGCTTAGATGGCATCATGTTTTCTGGAACATAGATGTAGAAATTAGCCCCCACCACACACTCTTCCTTGAGGCGGCACCTTCAGAACTACCATGACAACTTAGGAAAACATACCCTATGAGAATGGGTGATGGTTGCCATTAGTATGGTCTGGCAGAATACTGGGGACTTGCTGGGGGCAGTGAGTCAGTGACAGTCTTATACTGAGCTACAGCAGGTCTTCCAGGAACTAGGAATGAGGAATGCTGCTTTCAACCTGAGGTTCCATGAACCAAATGAAATATTTACAAAAGAGATGGGGGACCGCAATGCCCCATCAGCCTTTTTTGAGTCAGTAGTGGCTATCTTTAGCCCTTACGTGGGGCAGCCTATCAATGCTATTACACAGACAATGGCAGATTTGGGGGAGGTGGAAGCAGTATAAAACCACAAGGCTGTGCAGGCTGCTGCCCATGCTGCCCACCCACCAACTAACAAAAGAAACAGATCTGTAAAGATTACCCTGGTAAAAAGAAATTGGATGGCAGGTCTAATAGAGTCCTGTTAGAGCTATGGCAGCAGCTTAAGCTGGAACAGAGGTTCCAGTCATTGAGAAAGTGGGAAGAGCAGGCATCCCCAACAGCTTCCAGAAAAATAGTTGGCATTTGGGTCACACAGTTGCAGGATTATATGATGCATATAGCTGTGTGAGAGAAGGATCCTCAAGACCAGTTGTTTCAGTTTGAATAGGGGGAACACTGAGGGATCAATTTAACGAAGGTGAGAATCATCTGGAGGCCCATGTGAAAATGGTAATCCACTGGTCCCCTTCTCGTGTGCGGCAGGTATTGGCCTTAGAACATAACAGGTGCTTCTTTTATTTATTTATTTATTTATTTATTTATTTATTTATTTATTTATTTATTTATTTATTTAAATTTTAAGCAGGTAAGAGAACTGTCAAGGCTTTGAATGTGATTGACCCTGGTAGGCCCTGTAAACTTCCTGAGAAGTTTGGATGGGGCTTGTGACAATAGACAGAGTGCTTATGGAAAAGTGCCGAGGTCTGTTATCAAAGATTTTTATGGCTAGTTGCCTGTAAAGGACTTCTACCTTAGTGATTTGAATAGACAGCTGCACTGTTGTGGAGTGATCTTGAGTAGTGTAATAAATTCCTAAAGGAGGGGACACTGGCTCTCTTGCTGGATGAGCACACCACTTGTGGACGGTATGAGAGACACTGATGGGGGAGGGGGTCAACAGGCCACCTATGGAGGCCCTCCTGCACTACGCAGATAATCCAAACTACTTGCAGAGATGCAACAAGAACACTTTCTCCAATGGACATGGCCCTGGACTATACAGGCCCTCCCACCTACCATGAGGTAGGAGTCTGGAAGTGGGCCTCCAGTTAACTCCTTAGACAGAGTGCTCAGGAAACATTGTGAAGGACACCTTTATAATTACTGTCATTTTTGGTATAGTTTGTGCCTTTGTAATTCAGTTGCTATGATCTGTACTGATTTATGATGTTATGTACCTCACTCCTTGCACAGGGACCATTGCAGAAGATACCTGCCATGTAGATTATGAGGGAGCAACTATAAAGGGGTGGGATGTAGGGAAAACAGCTGTGTTTGGCTTGCTTGCTCTTTGCATGATTAGTACCCAAGCATGTGGCAGAGCCCTGTGTGTGTAGCCTATGTAAGGCTATGGGTGCTTCCCTTAGGGCAGATTGTGAAATGCTTGCCCACTACTGCAAGGGGTTGTTTTCTGTTCATTTGCCTGCTATTGTGAGAAGCAAATTTCCCTTGCCTGTTGGGTCCCCCACTGTTGTGAGAATCTATTCAACAGAAATGGCCTAATGTTTTCTGGCTCCGCAATTCCTCTACTGTCTGCCCAGATTCAGTGTGAACCTGCCTAGCCTCAACCACCAGATTTACAGTTCTGCATCAGGCCCCCTAACCCTTATATTTCACACAAGAGAGGAGCTCCTCAAATAGCTGACTTTGTAAACCAATGAGGAGTATGTCCAAGAAAACAACAGAATTGTAGGAAATAGAAAAACCTCTTTTACAGTGCTGACACACAGGTGCTTGACCCAGAAACCAGTAGAAAAACACTAGTGTGAAAATCCCTGGCCATATTCACAGAAGACCCAAGTACCAGTCTTGGAGTGTCTGCCAGAGTGGCAGGATACAAGTGGGTCTAGTCCTCCAAGGTATTTAAAAAACTAACTTTTTAACATAGATGACCAGTAATGAATTTGAGTTGCCAGGATGACAGACATCTTTTCAAATGTATTAAGTAGATGAGGCTTTGATTATTTTTTAAGTGTTTTTATGTGATTGATTTTCATTTTTATCTTATAGTTAATGGCATCTCTTCCTAAGTTTTAAGCAGAATTTGGTCATTATTTACCAATGGCAAGGTAATGTTTTATTTTTTACTTTTAGAGCAAATAGGATTTCACACTAATGGGTTTTATTCATCACTCTGTATTTTGGGAGGTTGAAGCCAACCTAGGCACTATCCAATATGTATGGTGTAGATATGTGGATAGCAAAAAAGTGTTCCTTCCAAAGAATTCTTTATATAAACTGTAGCTTTGTAGATTGGTTTCCAGTTGGAAACAATATCCAAGATAAGATAATTTGGCCTTTATAGCCAGTGTGGAGACCTGAATAAGTCTCGCTCTTCATATTAGGCAGTACATGAAACCCGCCTGGGGATCTTGGGAATGTCTGTTCCACACTCCCATTATGTCCTGTTTTGTTTTTCTTCTCCTACTCCCAAACCTCTATGAACTCCAAAGGACATTCAATCTTTCCAGTTTTCCCACCTGTAATGAAATATACAAGTGCAAGAGCCCCATGAAAAGAACCCAAATACAATTGCTCTTCAACCATTAAATTTCCAACAGTTGAAAATCCAGTTAAGCAGTCTCTTCAGAGCTGGTCACTGAACCACAAATGTGGAAGCTTTTTTTTGCCTAAAGGCTATTACATAGTTATGCTCTATAATGTTGTCAAATATAAAATATGGAAAGAAAACTGGTGATAGTACATACTTAACAGTGACTATCCTATAGGCTCATTTTGTACATTTTATAGCAATGCTTCCAAGGCAGGTAGGTCTCAGTCAAATGTTTTTCTAGCTGCACGGGACTTCAACACTCTTCCAAGGACAGTACCACACAAATTTGAGTAAAACTCCCATTGCATTGCTTTTGATATTTTTAGGAAAGTTAGAAATCAGAAATACAACCTGTGAGGCCAGGCTTCTGTTATACAGACTGTTTTTAAAATGTAAGATTTCAAGAATAGTTTTATAGGAATTATTAACTTTTTAAAAGGCAGCTATTTCCTGCTGTCCTTAAGGATATGCTGAACAGTTTAACATAATGCTACTTTTAATTATCACAGCACTTCCTTTTTAATATCAAATTTCTCTCTCTAAACTGTCCTGCATTCTCTTTAGGGTCTCATCTGTCACTATAAATGCCATCACTTTATTCCTCTTTTTAGCTGCAGTGACAGGCCCACTCTTATCTCTGGCTTTATCTCTTTCTCTATCCTTTATTGTACTAAAAAAGATCCCTTTTTCGTAGTTTACAGCTGTATCCACTTTCCACACGTGGCCAATGATTGCCTCAGTAAAGGTATTTTCTGTTTCAATCTTACATGTTCCCAAGAGAGAACAAAAGGGACAAGCTTTCTGGAGTTGGTTTCACTGAGAAAATTGTTTAGAATTGCCTCATTCCTCAGCAGATTAATGAATGCATACAATCCCAGTTTAAGTGCTATTGTGCCATACAATTTCTCCATTATACTTTGTCCTTTCCTTTTAGAAAACCCCTTACCAATTAAAGTAATACAGACTCCCAATACCTGCTCCCAATTAAATCTGAGTTGTATTACCTGCCCTGATGCAGCTGGTCCCAGATTCCTACCACTTACCCACATTCATTAACTCTGTTCATTATCAAGGGGATAGTGGCAGGAATTCAAGCAACTGCCTTTCTTTTAGGGCTCACTGAAATTATCAGCTTTCCACCCAAGGTCCCAATAAGAACAGGATTAAGCATAGGGAGAAGGAATTCACACAGTAGCAAACCTCCATTGTTTCTGCTTTGCTCATGTCCTCTCTATCTCAACACAGCAAAAAGAAATAGTACAGGTAAAAAAAAAAGACAAACAACCAACAAATAAAACCCCAACCCACATTTTATTTAAAGGATCACTTCCCCTCACTTTCTAGCCAGACCCATACACACCAGCTTTGTTCCTCTGTCTTCACTGCCTTCCCCTCTCAAGTCCTTTCTCTAAGACCACAGTGAGAACCATAAAGAAAGGTTCTGAAACTGACCAGGATGCCCACCTACTGGGAGCTTTGTCATTTTAAGAGCAAGGCTTTCTAGCTTCAGCCTGGATTCTACTTTTGAAAAGTGTCATTTCTATCTAAAGCTTAAAGCAACACTGGAAAAGGAGGAGGGTGTGGATGGATGGAAAGTACTGGGAACTGGGACTTAATAATGTGTCATTTATGTGTGAGTCATGGTCTCCAGATACATTTAATCTATGAAGAACAAGAATAAAAAAATATGCAGCTAACACTCTATTTTTATTTTGAAAAAGGGATTATAACTGTTAACTCTGGGAACTCTTATAGTATTCTGTCATGATTATTGATCAGAAAAAAAAATCAAGATGGAGACATGTCACATATGTCAAAAGCTCATATATTAAAGAGAAAAATAAAATGTATTAGAACACTAGAAAGAAAACATAAGTTAGCTGCCCAGGCGTAGCTGCCCAAGGGTAGCAAAATTCAGGTCCTGAGACCGTTGTCAAAATGAGAAGTCATAAGCTCTTGAAGAAGCACTGCTCCCTCAGCCCTGACAAGACCAAACCTGGAGGTGACTCAGATACTAGTGGCCTGTCAGAACAGAGGGTTCCCTTAAAGGCTCCTGAGTCATTTCATAGGATGCAGTGGGATGCTGAGCAAGTCCCACTTATTCTGTCTGGGGAAAAGAGACCAAGACCCTTCACCAAAATCTCCCTTTAAAGACATTTAATTAAAAGATGTAACTAATATCCTCTCTTAAATTTCTGAAAAATCACTTTGTTTAATAACGTTTTAAAGTGACTTCAAGGACCTCGAGTCTCATGTGAGCAGGCAGTCTGGGAAAATTCTGATGCTAGGGAAACTTCTCTGGACATTCAAAAAGAGAATAGATGTAGTTAAAATCCAGCCTAAGCAATCTTGAAATCAGTTTTACTATAATCTTTATTTTATACATACAAATCTTATCAATGAACAACACCATATGCATATCCATGGCTTTTTTTTTCCTTAAGGGAGGAGGTTGTATATTAGTGTTTTCCTCTCAATTAACTTCTAGGCAATTTTCCCAGCTAAATGCATAACATCTTTGGCGAGACGCCAAACAAAACCTTAAGCCCCAACACTAAAATCTGCACTTATAACAGGCAGCTTAGATTTTCATGCAGTGAACTGGAAGCATGCCAGCAACTCCCACTATAAACCCAGCAGTGGGAAAGCTATATATTTTTATCAAGAAACTCTACTTTCGATTTCCAAGACCACTTGAACATTGTACTATTTTAATGTGCCTTGTAGACAAAATAAAAGAAAGACTTAACCTGTTATTAAATTAGCCTAATTAGCTATTTATTCCATGTAACCTCACATTTTGAGTGATGTTAAATCACATAAACTAGTGACAAACAAAATTTTAGTGAATTCTGGAAATTACAAAATGCATCCTAGACAATAAATTCTTACATCTTTATCTTTTCCACTGACAAAATTATCAGAATACTTAATTTTTAAGATTTCATGTATATATATGAATACACACACACAAATGAAATCACCTATGATACAAAGAGGCTGAGGGGATGAGGAGCAGTGGTAGAAGGAATTAAGAAGTAAAGGAAAGCTAATCTAATAGAAATTTAGACAACAGTCATTTCTCAGAAGACTTGCCATCAATTCCTCAAAATTTGCTTTTTGGTTTTGCTTTTGTTCATACATGCCATTCAACATATATGTTCTTCTAATAATGTAGTACTTTTCAAAGGACAAACTGCAGTAATGCAGCTTTGTTCAAGCTTTGTTGATATTAAATATAGAACCAAATCTAGAAGTTATAGTTCAGGTCCACTGGGAACTACAAGTTGAGGTAAAACACTTTTCAGAATTTGTATAGTGTTTGATAAAACTCTTTCAACCTTTAAAAGCTTTTGGAAAAACAACAGTTTGATGATTTAAGAGGCAGTGAACCAGAAACATATGGGTTAAGTTTCTTCTGAAATACTCAGGGGTTTAAAAATTAGAGGAAATGTTTGGCCAAACAAATTTTGCTGATCAAAAAAGAAAAAAAAAAAAAGAAGTTACCAGACAATTCAGTATAGTTTGCCAAATTCTAGGTACACATGAACCGTCCTTCCTTCATATTAAGCATTGCTATTATTTTAAAGTTTTTTCATTTGACAAATATGAAGTTAAATACATCTGGAATAGGTTCAAAAAATAACAGTTTACATCAAAGTGATTTTAAAATTAAAAAAAAAAACAAATCATAAATCACAACTAAACAACATTGTGAATTTGTCTACAACAATTTGAGAGCCAGGATATTTTGACCACATGCTCACACACTGTTGCACCTCTGGCAGGGGTGCCAGGTGTCTGTTTAGCATGTCAGATGTTCTCAAAGATGGAATGGCTCTGGTTAGAGAAAATATGGAAACAAATTTACCATTTATGCAATGACCTGAGGTACCAGTTTTAACCAGACAGACATGAGACAAATGTTAGGTACCAATGGAGGGTTTAATATAAAAATACACAGCAAGATGATTGTTTATGTCACCTCATAAAACTTTTTTACTTAAAGGCATTGAAATCTGCTTAAGAAGATATGAGAAAGATATCACTCCCAGAAGAATTTTTTTTTTTTTTTTGGTTGTCAGTAACTTTTAAGAATTAATGGAGTGGCTACAGCTGCCATTTGACTCTCTGTAAGTTTTCCTACCAAAATCAGATTCTTGTTGTACAAAATAACAACAATGGAATAGAATGATGGAACATAAAGCTGAAATAAACTGTCAACCATCTTTTACACTCTTTTTTTCCTATAGTTGTCATCTGCTTCCTCCAATAATGGCTGGAAGAAGACAACTTCAGTTCTATGTATGGCAGATTTGATATTGGAAGAACCAGAATGAGCAAGGACTTTGAAACCAAGGATACCAGAGGCAATGTAGCAATAAAACAGAAAGACAGAAAGACAACCAAAGGAAGAATAAAACAATGAGCAGAACACAAAAACAAAAGAAAGAAAAAAAGGAAGGAGGCAGGAGGGAGGAATGAAGGAAGGTAGAGACTCAGTACACAGAGTATTAAAGGAAAGGGAGTTCAGCCAATTTGATAAACACTTGCTCACAGTTTGTCATATATAATTTACTTGTCATGAATTTATTTTGGCATTTAACTACCATTCTTCAAGGAAGTCAATTATAATTGCACATGATATGATGATGGGATGGTAGAGGTAGTGATGATGGTAGTGAAAAGATAGATGAACTTTCAGAAAATTTAAAACTGTCTCTATGATAGAAGTGACACTTTGTTGTGAAAAAGCTCCCTCTAAATATTTTGGAAGAGTCATAAGAGTCTTTTGACATTTAAAAATACAGCACCAGTTAACTAGTTACCTACAGAAAGCTGATATTTAAAAAATATATGTATATATAGTCACGTTGCTGAAACATTATAACATCCCCAAAAATCTCTGGATATATAATAATATTGATTATGTGCTATATGGTCTATTTTATATGAGAGACTTTTGCATCCACAGAATATAGTGACTACAACAAAATACCTTATGCTAGTGAGAATAAATTACTTTTTCTCTTGAAACTGTTGAGAAAGTAGAAGAAAAGTTATTAGTGTATATTTCTTAAATATGGATTAATGAGTCAACTGGCAATTGAGAAATAGCTGAACATATTATTTTTCCCATCTCTTAAATAAAAAAAATTATTCTTCCATAAGGGCAATCTAATAGAAGATTGGGCATGATTCATACCATATATTATCACTCTCCTTAAACTATATGTATTTATATAAAATTAACATAATTTGATTTAAAACTTCTATTATTTTGTAAAATAATTTTTTCACCATAAGCAGCAGCAGGCTTTTAGAAAGAATTTTTGGCTGGGAAGAAGTAGTCTATGCCAGTCTTGGAATATAACTTCACTGTAACCTGTAGAGTTCAAACTTGCAAGGAGAAGGATAAGAAAAAAATACTATTTGCTGAAGATTCTTTGTGAGAATTTTTAAAAATATTATTTATTCAAAAAACAAGGTAATCTGAATTTAACTACATTTGGTTTGATTTAAAATGCATTTTCTAAGACCCACATCAAGCATTTTGCAGAGGCATGGCGGGGCCTGCTTGTCCTCTGACAGACAGACCATCTCTTAGAACCAGTGTGCCAGCTGCCACCCAGCACACGGACAGGGAAGTTAAACATGGTAGGGCACTGCAGCCTCCTTCTGTCCAGGCTGGCAATGGTTAGAAATCAGGGATTATCTTGATGTTGAATTACAGTCGATGTACAGGACCTAAACAAATAAATTAATAAATAAAGACTCGAAGTCTTTCAAGTCTGAAATTAATGTCAGAATCCCAGGTGGGGAAGCAATGTCAGAAACCCAAAATCAAAATTTTTGTTAAATGTAAATGAAGAGTGACATGAAGTTCCTAAATCCAGCCACAACTAGAAACTAGAGAGGAGGCATTACCTGAACTTGAATCAGAATCCCAAATCAGGGTCAACAGGAACACGCAGGGGCAAGCCAGGAAGCACACATAATTCTGGACATGTGGACAATAGCTGGCCACTGATAGGTCCAGGGCTTCTCAGGTCTTTTGAGAGAAAAAGAATCTTTTTTTTTTTTTTTTTTAAGACAAGGCTGGAGATAAAAGGCATCCCAGAAACCAGGGTTAGGGTGGGGTCAGCAGGTTACTGTACCTTCATCAGTCAAGGTCCACACCTGGCAGCCAGGCCTTGGGTCCTGACAGGCTTCCATTGAAAGGGGAATAAACCTTCTACAGTGAATGGAGTAATAAATAATATAGAACCAGAGTTATGGACCTACTTAGTCAACTATTTGTTTATTCAGAAACTAGTCATTATTAAAGGCTACTAACTACAAGGAAAATGCCACTTGCTCCTATGAGGGCCATTCATTTCTGCACAACAATGACTTCTGAAGAATTAAGGTTTCTTTGAACTAGGAAAAAAAAGATATGGTAAAATATACGTTATTTAAAGGCCTTGTTCTCCTGTCTTTATACTGATCTCCTGCGCTTTTATTGATTCATGTCTCAGTGTCCAAACATAATCTTGTCTTTTTCAGCAGAGTTCAAAGCAGAGGAGATGTTATCTCATCAGTTTTCATAATTTCCATATGATTCACCATCTGGCTTTCCTCCTTCTCCGTGGCGTCATCCTCCACTGTACCGCTCCGCTGACTGCTCAGCCCAACCACACCTGTAGCTCCTTCCCGACTCTGAACCTCATGTGTTCTTCTCTCTGCCTGGACAACTCTTCCCTCTTCTTGCTTATACAGCAAATATTTGCAGAAACCCAACCACCTGTTTAGTCTCTGCTGGGAATTGATAGAAGAATACCTTGACCTTTGGAGTTTGCCTGTACAGATAGCACCTAACTTAGTTCCCTAAGACTCATTTCCACCTTCCTTTGGGAAACCTCTTCTGCTTTCCTTATTTTGAATTTGCCACTCCTTTGTAAGAACCACAACAGGGAAAAATAAAATTATGTAGCACTATTTCACCAAAGTCTGTATTTTAATTAATTATCCATATGTCTCACCGCTAGGGACAGCTATACCCATTGTGTTTTATTTAGTACTATCAATAGATCGGTACCAGGGTTTTGTGCCATTACGTTATAAGTATTCATTGGCAGTAGCTCTTTGTTGAATGGATGGTGGTTGGCTAGAAGTGTGGATGGATAGGTGGATGAACAGATGACAGTTCGGATATATACAGTTGAATATTATGCCTTCTTTGTTCTGTGAATTCACAGTGCATTGTCCATCACTGTTCAAGACAATAATTCTGCATTGCTTTCCAGCCTCAATGTGGAACTAATGGCCTGAAGTAGTACTTCCATATCCAATAATAAATGGAATACTTCCTCATGAATTTTGTCATAGAGCTACTCACTGTAAATAATACTGGCTGTATTATAGTTTTCTGTTACTGTACTAAAATTTTATATACAATTGTGTATATTTGTCAATCTAACAATACAATATTAGTTTAATAATTAAGGTGCAGTGCAACTGTCAAAAGAAGGTTTAAAGTGAAGTTTGATGTATTTTTATTATATTTAAGAAAATTATATTTGCATTAATGAGTAAAAACAATTAGGATTAATTTTTATAATTAAATGTCTCTAATTTGCTATAATTATACAAAATTATTGAATCTGATCAGTTATTATATCTTTAACTTTCTCATGGAGATATTTCAAAGTATATGCTTTTAAAATTCAAATATAGTTGATATTCATATTTTAGTAGATCCTATGTGAAAAATGAAAGTTTGCTCTATCATGTTTTGACAATTTAAAAAATTCATAACTTTATCCAAAAATTTCTTGATACAGTAGGATGTATCTGGCACAGGTACCATAATTTAGAAATGTGTAAAAAAATGCTTTGAGAAAGGCATATCTAATATCACCATCCTAACACATTTGATAGTATCACAGAACTCATTATAGCAGACCCTATACTATAATTATATTACACACATTTTAAATTATTATAATCTAAATACGAAATTTTGTTTGGGGTTTAGATTTTTCCATATTTGTTCTCACATGTGAATAATTTAAATTGTTGAAGCAAAATCTGTTTAGCTGTTTTGAATTATATGAAAAAAATAATTTCTCTTCTAGGCAAATTAGATATTTGGCGATTCAAGTGAGAATGAATTTATAAGCTTGAACATTATGGAGTCGATATGAATTTTAAAATATTTCTTAATATTCCTCAAACCCAACTTAAAGTTGCAAATGAATTAACTTTTGATATAGATAATATGAAATTATCAGCCTGGAGACCACTATTTCTTTAGGCCATGCATTTATATATTTATACTGTAAAGAATCCTGATAAAAATTCCAAATAAACTAAAAAGATTTAGGCTAAGGTTTAAAGAAAATAGAGACTCTATCATTCTTTCTAAAAGTAACATAAAATATAACTTTTAAATCTTTAATAAAAATCACTTAGTCCATGTCTACACTCATCTTAATTCATGTTTTTAATTTTATAACACTAAAATTTTTTTAAAACCTTTACCTTTAAAAGTCAGCAGAGAGATGCACTGATCTATCCAAAATTTTACTCTTAATATATATGTTTCAGCTTATAATAAAAATCAACATATTAAAATTTGCTCTTCTGGTATTTATAAAACAACAGCAAAAACAAATTATGAGTTTTTATAAATCCCAGAAAATTCATAGTAGCAGCCAGGTCTTTTAGGTTCTTTAGGTCTTCAGCATTTTCTTGTCACACTTAGGGACAGGTCAACCAAACGAGATTAAAATAGCTCTTCAAACTTTGGCTAGAGTCCACCAGTAGGACCCAGTGGCTGTATTTTACTCTTGGGAGAAGGAAGAGAAAGAAAAGTGAGACTAAATAGGATTGCATACACATGTACATATATAATACTATATATAACTAAATTTCTTGCTATTTTTAGTATTTAGAAAAGAAATGTGTCTTATTATCTATGAAATATTAAAAAACATTTCTGTAATAATACAGAAGAAAACATTAAGCAATGAGTACACAATGTCAACTAGAAGGTCTTATGACTGCAATCTTATTTAGTCTCATTTTTCTTTTACTGTTGTTGATAAAAGAGGAAGGAAGAAATTGTCAAGAGAACTTTAACTTTAATGCCCACTCAAAAATATTCCAACCTAAATGTAAATAAAATTTATCAACTACAGGAAGGTCAACGTTATTTGGAAAGATTTTACACATTGCATGTTCTAACAGAAATTATACTACAACTTGTAAAGCAGTTCATTTATATTTAAGACTAGAATTCTGAGGGTAGATTAATCTAAGACAAGTTGCATAGATAGGAAGTTTTGTGACATATGACAACATATATTATCACATGACAACTTCATATAGAAATCATATTGCTATTCAAAGTTTTATTTTCTTAACTTCTCTGGAGTATTAACAATTTAATTAAATTCCACTACAAAATCTTTTATGAAATAAAGAATATTTGAAAGTTTGCTCATTCTTAATTGACTTATAAAAATTTATTTTCATCTACCAAGCTTCAAAATGTATCCCTTAAATTTCAGTTTTAATTTGAATATATATAATATCTAATGTAGCTTTTAAAAAAGCTGTCTTAAGCTTATAATATTTATGATCCATATCATCAATCCCTAATTGCTTTTAAACACTAAAGTATGAGAAAGCAGAAATTTTATTTTTTTATTTCTTAATTGTAATTTTATCATGTCATCTCACTTTCTCAGGAGCTATCTTTCCTTAGTGAGACATGAGTCTGTGTCACTTTTCATTCAGTTAACTGTTTTATGATACATAAGGCAGTAGTGTCTGTGTGTACACTGTGTTAGCTGTCACTTAATTTTGTGAATGAAACTTTTTGTCTGTGTACTATTTTATGACAAAATCTAAATTGTAGTCAACAAGGAAGAATAATCAGCAACTTTAATATGAGTTCTTTGACAGATTAAATTCATTTGTGATGAAAAATCCCATAGTTTAATTTGTTCTAGTGGTTGGTAAAGCAGAGTTATCTAGAGCAGAGTTGGCTTCTGAAACTGAGAAACCAAATTTTAATTTTTAAATTTTAATTTTTATTTGTATTTAAATAGTAGCAACTGGTAGAGAGCCATACACATGCACTTGAAACTTGATTCCATCTGTGGCTGTGTGATTGGGATGAGTTACATTTGCAGAGCCCTGGTTCTTATATTTGTGAAATAGAATAATAACACTTACCCATGGGTTGTTATAATGATTAAGATGCCAATCTTTTTTTTTTTTTTGGATAAAACCAGAGTAAAATATATTTATAGTCTTACTTAAAACAATATCTGGCATATGTCAGGTTCTCAATATTTATTAGCTATTAATACCATATAGGTTTGTATTTTGCATTTCATAGAAGTCTGCTCAGCTTAGGTATAATTTTTTTATTAAGTTTTGTTATCTTAGATTTTATTTATTCATTTTTAGAGAGAGTGGGTGAGAAAGAGAGAAGAAGGGGGAGGAGCAGGAAGCATCAACTCCCATATGTCTTGACCAGACAGGCCCTGGGTTTCAGACCAGTGACCTCAGCATTCCAGGCTGATGCTTTATGCACTGCACCACCACAGGTCAGGCAGCTTAGGTATAGTTTTTGTAAGTTGGCATTCAAATAGATAAAATATAATTGTAACTAAACCGATAAACAGGCTTGGGTTCAGTCTCTGCTTATAGCATAAGTAACTGTGGAATTCTGCAACTTCAACAAAAGGGTACAACGGACAGACTGCTGACCTTTTCTTGTGTGGTATTAACAATATATCATATGTTGATTTTAAGAGATTTGTGCAGTCTGCTTTAAAAGTTATATTTTGTGTAAATTTAACTAATTCTGGAGGTCTCTATATGAAAAAGCCACTAAATATGAAAATTCAGTTTTGTATTTATAGCAAAAAAACACACTGCTTTTATATTACCTGAATACCTAGTAGTTCTCAGGATATTAAAATTAAGAAAAATAGAGTATTTCAAGTAATTTACATATTTATAGTATTGGACACTTAAAAGTTATTATTAATAAATCAAAAATTCATATGAGATTTTTGTCTCCAATGAATAGGGGTAAGATTCAAGTTTTAATGTATAAACTCTAAACAGAGGTTACCTGTGAAACTAAGAAAACTTGGAGAGAGAAGAAAAGTTAATAAAGACATGTATCACATCTTTTTTTTCTATTGTTGTTTTTAAAATTTTATTTAGAAAATTAAATTTAACAGAGTGATATTTATCAATTAAGAGTATGTAAATTCCAGGTAAACACTTCTGTTAATTTGAACTGTTAATTATGTTGTATACCTATCACCCATATTGTCTTATTTTTATTTATTATGATGTTCAATTATTTTAAAGTAGAATATGTGAAATAATCAATTGCATAAAATGAGTGCTTTATGAAAAGTTTGAACTTGCGTTGAGACAAGAACATTTTGAAGTGTGAATGCAAGACTCTGTTCATGATGTATAAGACTGTATAAGACGACGCAGGCGCACCCGGCTGGGCGCAGTCTCCATCAGGCTGGCCTATTACAAAGTGGAAATTCATTTTGAAAGTGGAAGTTCATTCTCTTCCAAAATTATTTTTTATGCTGAACTTGGGGTGTTTGAAATTGACTATCAAAAAGCAATGTCATGAAAGACAATTACACGATACAATCATCGTGTAATCATCACGATACAAAGACAATTATCAGATACCATCATCAAAAAATATTTGCTGAGTATTGAATATCTATAATGAACAGTGTTGTGTGCTTTCAAAGCAGATGGAAGATGTGATTCTTTTTCCTTAAAACTGGTGTTCTTAAATTTTATCAATGCAAACCTGGGTATTGCCTTCATAAAAATCACTCAAACTTTGGTGTGTAAGCTCACATGTAATTTTATGTGTATTTGTAAATTATGAGAATATCAATTTTTTTGTGTTGTGGTTGTTATATCCTCAAAGTATTCCATGACAATAAAAATGTTAATCATTAATCTCTGGGTCACATCTAAATTGTGGTTGAGAAAAACCCGAATACTAACTTGCTTTTCATTATGATGTTGCTATGCTGAACCACCCAGAAGGTTTGGGGCTCTCTTACAGCTCAACATCATTAGTGATCACTAGTATCAAGTTTGCCTTAAACCTTCTGAAATAAATAACCTGAGCTCTATACCAAATCCTAATCAACCTCTTTCAGACAACCAAGAGGATGCTTGTTTGCCTTGAAATCTAGGACTGTGAATTAGATTGTACTGTAAATCAGCAATTGTTTTGTATGGCATAATACCCCAAAATTTTGAACAATCTGTGTGCTCTCTAGCATATAATAAGTAGACATACAAATTTTTTTCATAAATTTATACATTTTCAAAGACTATAATTTCTGTTATGTTGTAAATATTAACATTAAAAATGAAAATGCGGCCTGAACTGTGGGGGTGCAGTGGATAAAGAGTCAACCTGGAACACTGAGGTTGCCAGTTTGAAAACCTGGGTTGACCCAGTCATGGCACAAATGGGAGCTGATATTTCCTGCTCCTCTCCCCTTTCTCTTTCTCTCTCTCTCTCTCTCTGCTCTCTCTAAAATTAATAAGTAAAATCGAAAAAAAGAAAAACCTTAAAAAATATAAAAATGAAAATGCTGTACCAGTTTTTAAAATGTAATCAATGAGATGTAAAACTCTAAGGATTTGATTTGAACTATTCTCCATTTAAAGAATATAAACATGGGGAAGTTTTTAAACAGTCAGGAATATTATAGTGCTTTTTTCTCTTATTGAACCTGATTTCCATTTCATTCCCCCTGAAGAAGTTTATCTAAATGTGCTTACACTTATTTTACTGATCATGAAATCTTGCAGTTAAAGAATGCATGTAATTAAATTTTAAAGTAATATTCTATGACCATAACAATTTATGTTTAATAATGATCTGTGGGTGGAGTTATCATTATTACAAAATTGATAGCAATACCCTGGCTGATAGCTCGGTTGGTTGGAGCGTCCTCTCTCTCAAAGCCCAGAGGTTTCAGTTTGATCTGATCAGGGCACAAACAGGAACAGATCAATATCCCTGTCTCTCTTTCCCTGCCTCTCTCTTAAACAAAATAAAAAAATAAAAAGATTGATAACAAAACATGAAACTTTACAATACTTTGATGCAGGGTGGTTCATGTGGGATTATTCCCTTCAGATGCTCTGTTTTCTTTGCTCTTACAGGACTCGTCCCTTGAAATGATACACTCTTTCAAAGGAGTACACATCAGAAAGAAGCAAAACCCAGTAGGGAGTTAATACCACTTTTTTCCACTCTTTAATTGGTACAAATTTAAGAACACCAAATAGTCTTTATGAACAACAATATTTTGGATGTTCCCTTTGTTTAGGATCCCAGGATATTATACCACAGTACAGTCATCCCTTGCCATATTGCGGTTCACTTTTCTCAGTCTCACTGTATCACAGATTTTTTGCTGTATCGTGGGATTTTGTGGTATATAAATATTTTTATATATTTATTATTTTAATTATTTTAGTGTTAAAATAAGCATTATCTAGCCTAAAAAATAAAAAATATAAAAACATTAATTAAAACATATTAAAAGAATATTAAATCAAAATAAAATACGTAGCATACAGCCAATGAGTAGACAAAGACTCACAGGTATGGAAAACGCAGGTAAGGTTGATTCTGCTAGAGCTAGTTTGCTCAAGCAGTAAGATCAGGTAAGATCATACACAGCATACTATTGGCTGATGGATGGGAGGTGACCAAACTGAGCACTGTGTTCTGTATCGTGGGCACTGATTGGCTCAGCAACTATAGCTTAAAATATATAAATAATAAAATAAATGTATGGATTTTCCCCTACCGAGGGGGGGTTCTAGAACCTAACCCCCGCGACAGATGAGGTGGGCAAGACACAGCTTGATTTTGTAAAGTGAGAAACCACATCCACTGTTAGATGTGTGTACCCGCCCTGTACCTGCAAGCTCAGCTGGCCTTCCAACTGAATAGAGAAAAACCAGCAGTAGGAACGTTCAAAATGCTCAATCAGAGAGTCTTGAAGATTTCTAATTCATTGGTTTTTTAGTCACTACTTTTTGAGTAGGCTTACTATGCAACAATAAGTGACTGAAACATTGTCCATTTGTAAGACATTATCTAAAATTTTAGTTATATTTTTAATTACAGTCTCTCCCAATGAAATAAAGTTATTTTACATTCCCAAGTGAAATAAAGATGCTTCACAATCTTGGTTTAAAAAAAATTATGTCTCAATGATAAAAACTACATAAAAAGAGCTCATTTAAAAAAAAATCCTAATATAAATGTCTAGAGCTAGGTTTTGAACAAAATGGATACATATTGTACACACATATATTCACATACCCCCCCTATAAAATCAATTAAAAATAAATTCCATTTAAAGTTTTAAAGTAGGGTAGAATTTTCATGCTTATAAAAGAGCACAATCTGGCTTATGACATATACACAAAGATATTACAGGGAACAATCAATGAGTTACTCTATTGTGTGAATAATATTGACCACTTCTAACAAAAATGACATTGATTTTGGAATTTGAAACACAACCACAACATCTGTAATAAAGTATCATTTTCCGTCTTACACAGACAACACCATAAAATATTTATTTTAGTCTAAACCACAATTCTTGTAAAGGTCTGAAAGGTTTTATGTAGTATATTCAAAAGCCAAAATAAAAACCAAATGATTTACAAGAACTATGAGCTAATTTGGAAATATAAAGTTCTCTGTTTTATTTCTAAATTAATTTTCAATTGCTTTTAATTTTTAATTATTTTGTGGATACCTTGAGATTAAGAAAAATCCTCTAACTAAATTCATCACACTCTATTTGACTTGCATGACATCGTGTGGTAGAGAGGAGTTCAGAACTATGCCTGTCTCCTAAAAAACTATTTTGCTTCAAAGGAGACAATATGTAGTATTAGAAGTCAGTAAGTGTGGAGAGTTTAGATGATACAATGTGAAAATTAGAGAACAATAGAAGAGAAAAACACCTTCGAAATCTGTGAGTCCACACACATTTCTGACATTGCAAATGAAGGGAATGGGGCATGTGGGTGGGCAACAATCAGTATAACCAGGATTCAAACTGAGACCTCTTTATTCTCACCTGAAATCTGCTTTTGTCTAGAGGTTAAAAATTCCTTATTGAAAACTCTTAGGGCCAGATATTTTGAATTCTGAATGTTTTAGATTTGAGTATTAGCTTAGCATGTTCTATACTTCATATGATATCCAGTAGGCTCTGAGATAATAGCCTATAAAATTTTTGTTAACATTCATGCAATGAAATGTACTGCTGTTCACACTAAGTAAGATAAATAAAAATTTAAAAGTTCTTATCTCAGCCCGGGCCGGTTTGCTCAGTAGCAGAGCGTCGGCCTGGCATGCAGGAGTCCCGGGTTCGATTCCCAGCCAGGGCACACAGGAGAAGCACTCATCTGCTTCTCCACCCCTTCCCCTCTCCTTCCTCTCTGTCTCTCTCTTCCCCTCCAGCAGCCAAGGCTCCACTGGAGCAAAGTTGGCCCGGGTGCTGAGGATGGCTCTATGGCCTCTGCCTCAGGCACTAGAATGGCTCTGGTTGTGGCAGAGCAACGCCCCAATGGACAGAGCATTACCCCTTGGTGGGCATGCCGGGTGGATCCCGGTCGGGCGCATGTGGGAGTCTGTCTGACTGCATCCCGTTTCCAACTTCAGAAAAATACAAAATAAATAAATAAAAATAAAAAGTTCTTATCCCTTCAGGTGGGGTTCTGCTGCCTAATGAGTTTACTGTCAAATTTATAAAGAAAGAAAACAAAACAAAATGGGTTATGGAATTACAAGTGAGAGCTTTGGAACCTTATATATCTCTCACTTAGAACTTTCTTTTAATCCCTTTCCACAGTTTTATATTTTTCACACATTGCTTTTGAATTATAGTTCAGTGTACCACATTTCTTCTTTTTTAAAATCTGCTTTAGTTCTATACCTTTCCTAGTATCTCTTTTCCTCTTATTCTCTAAGTCAATGGCTACAAATGGTAGCTTAAACGTTTTTCTGTTCTACTTACGTAGGCAGATGGTTCTAATGGGGTGAGAGATGAGTCATGTTTTTAGAGACTCCTTAGAAATCAGCATTTATACACTAAGTGAGTACTGTCTATTAAAAGATCCTAATTGGAACACTGAGGACAAGCCATGGCAATGTTTAACAGTATGGTACACATATGGAAATTTTGGGTGACACCAAAATTGAATTGAGAACTTATGAAGAGTAAGACAACTAATTATTTCTTTACTATAGATTTCTATTATTTTCAATTAATTCTTTTATTATAATGTTTTTGAGAAATATTTAGAATTATAAAGATTGGTTATAATCTTTTTTACTTTTATACTTTTTCTAAAATCTCCAATACCTTTAATATTTATTTGATTGTTACTGTTTTTTATGGGAGACACAACAAATTCAACAACCTATTCTCTCTTTCCAGACATCTGGAAGTTACACTTTTCCACTCCCTTGGATTAGGTGTGGAGATATAACTAGCTTTGCTCAGCAATTTATGGGAGAAATCTCATGTGTCACTTCTGGGCAAAGCATTTTAAAGGCAAAGCAAAATAGTCTGTTCTTCCACTGTCTCAGCAGATTCCCATGGGTAGATGTCAACAAATCAGATGACAGTTTCTCTCAATCTGGATTTTTGTGTGACTTTATGGAGCAGAGTACTCTTCTTCCCTTGGTAATACCAAAATGTGTTGTACTTTTAGCAGAACTGAAAATTAACATGTTGCATTAATTTATTGAAATTTTTAGCATAATCTGGACTATCTGACTAGAATAATAATTTATTTATTCAATAGAGTCTAATCCAGCTATCACTCTCAGTCTGAACTCTAAAAAATTTCAAAGTCTTTTACATCCAGATTCTAAATGCCAAAGCTTGATAGAGTATCTTGCTCACTGAAGTGAATACATAAAATATTGATACAAACACTTTAAATGGTCTGGTAAGCTGCAGCGCAATGGCACATGTTCTATCCTTGCAAGATGATTGGCATAGCGCCACATTTACAAAACAATGTCATATTCATAGATTCAAAATATTGAGCGTTAAGTGGCATATCATATACTGTTCACAAGAATTAGGGGATATTTTATTGCTTCATATTCATTTTGTTTGTTTTTTTCACACCAATATTTAAGATTGATTGTACCAGCTAATCAAGAGTTGTGATCTGATCAAAATAAAGGGAGATTTTGGAAAAGCAAGAAAAATGAACTGTTGTACATTAATATAGAAGAAAATATATTTATCTTATAGAAGAACAAAATCAGCACATCTAATATCTAATAACATTTCAAATCCCTACATTAAATTATGTGAATCAGAGATTAATCTATTATATTCAAGAGCTTAGATAAATAAAATATTTTAATAAGAACTAGATATTTTAGCAAAAGTCTTTGCAGTATTTTCCTGCATATAAATTTAGCATTGGCTTCTGAAATGGAAACACTCAAAATGGCTCACAGTGTCTTCATAGCACATGTATACACAAGAGGACTAATGTCTACAATAATCATCAAAACTTGAACGTTGAGGTTTCCAATTATTGTCTCTAAAAAGTCTTTTGAAATCAAAGTTAGGTATTATGTATTGGCCCTAGTGAGAATAAAACTGGAATATTGTAATATACAACAAAGTTGCATTAGAGCTTCCATGATATGTGTGCTTTTGTGGTGTGTGTGGCTATGGTGTGTGTGTGTGTGTGTGTGTGTGTGTGTGTGTGTGTGTGTGTGTGTGTATGTGTCTGGATTAGCGAACATTTTTAAATTGCTTTAATCTGAATTCTGACTTGTTGAAATTTGCTTCCTGCCTTACATGGCAATTGGCAATAAAATTCTTGAAAAATATTACCTTTTTACTCTCAATATTAATATGTGTAATGAGAAAACAAAAATGTGAGTGGGTACATTTACAAATACTGACTATTTTAAGTTTCATAAGAAAAGAGTTGAAACAAGTAAAACTAAATTTTTCAGTTTTATAATATGTTTAGTTTAACATGAGATACATGCAAAAAATGAAACTAGAATTTCTTCTTAAATCATATATGAGAATATACTCAAAATAAATTAAAGACTTAAATGTTAGATTCAGCCCTGGCCAGTGGTTCAGTGGACATCGGGGTTCAATTCCCAATCAGGGCATAGAAGAAGCCATCATCTGCGTCTCCCTTTTGCTCTCTCCCTTCTCTTCCCCTTTACCTCCTACAGCCAGTGGCTTGATTGGTTCGAGTGTAGTGCTAGGTGCTAGTACCACACCTAGTATAACTGGGCTGGTTGAAGCATGTCAGTCTCAGGAGCTAAAAATAGCTCAATACTTGAACATCAGTCCCAGATGCAGTTGCTGAGTGGATCCTGTTTGGAGCTTATGTGGGAGTCTGCCTCACTTTGTCCCCTTCTCTCACGTAAAAAAGTAAAAAAATAAATAAATAAATAAAAAATAAATAAATAAATAAATAAATTTTAAACTCAAAACCATAACACCCTAGAAGAAAACATAGGTAGTAAAATCTTGAACATGTGTCAAGATTTCTTATATATAATAGGCAAGGGAAACCAAAGAAAATATGATATAAACAAATGAGACCACATCAAACTAAAACATTTGCACAGCAAAGAAACTATCAACAAAAATAAGTAGATAATCCACTAAATGGAAGAACATATTTGCCAATGAAACAACTTGGGTTAATTTTTCATAAGGAATAAAGAACTTATTCAACTCAACACCAAGAAAACAAACCAACCAATTAAAAAATGGGCAAAGGACTTGAATAGACATTTCTCCAAAGAAGACATACAGTTAGCCAATAGACACATGAAAAGATGCTCAACATCACTAATCATCAGAGAAATGCAAATTAAAATCACAATGAGATATTATCTCACATCCACCAGAATGGCTATAATCAATAAGTCAAATGACAATTGTTGGTAAGGATGTGGAGAAAAGGGAACCCTTGTACACTGTTGGTGAGAATGTAGATTGGTGCAGCCACTCTGGGAAGCAGTTTGGAGTTACCTCAAAAAATTAAAAATTGTTCTGCCTTATGACCCAGCAATTCCACTTCTGGGACCATATGCAAAGAACCCCAAAAACATTAGTTCAAAAAGATATATGCATTCCTATGTTCATTGTAGTGTTATTTACAACAGCCATGAGTTAGAAGCAGCCCATCTGCCCATCAGTAAATGAGTGCATACACATTGGAATACCACTCAGCATGAAAAGGGTAACAATCTTATATTTTGCTACAGCATATGTAGAACTGGAGAGTATTATGCTAAGTGAAACAAACCAGTCAGAGAACACAAGTACCATATGATTTTACTAATATGTGGAATCCGATGAAAGTACCATATGATTTCATTAATATGTGGAATCCGATGAATAAAATAAACTAACAAATAAAATAGAAATAGACTTATAGATACATAGAATAGACTAGAATCTGTCAGAGGGAATTAGGCTTGGGGGGCTGGTTGAAAAAGGTGAAGGGATTAAGCAAGACAAACTCATAGACACAGAACACTGTGGAGATTATAAGAGGGAAAGGGCAGTAGGGAGGTAGAGGAAGGTAAGGGGGGAATAAATGGTGTTGCAAGGAGACTTGACTTTGGGTAGTGATCATACAATACAATAAACATATGATGTATTATAGAACTGTACACTTGGAACTTATATAATTTTATTAACTAATGTCACCTTAATAAATTCAAGAAATCTTTTTTAAAAATTAGTTATTCATCATTTAAAAAAATAAGAAACCAAATCTTTATATTTTGTGAAACCAAGCTTTATTTTAAAGTACCATTAAAAACATGCTGTCCTTTTTAATCTTTAAAATGGGTTGAATGAGTTTCTTTTAAAAGTGTTGAGGATTACATACAATAAAATATGTGAAGTATTTTGCAGTAAGATATCAACTTTCAAATGTAAGATATGGTTTTAATTTTCTATTTTCCTTGGTGATAATTTTAATGTAAGTCAATATGTTTTTTCTCATAAATCTGCATTTTTTATGTAAGGAATCTACTTCTCCATGTTAACTACAGACACATTTGCTGTTTGCACTTGTCTAAGTTGTAAGTACCTGTACTAAGCAAGCTGAGTTAACCCTCATCCTGGCTAAACTGAGTTTATCAAAATTAAGTTTTTAGATATAAAAACTATATTACTTTATTTCAAATACTAAACTTGATCACTTTCGAGGAAACATAAGTCTCTTTCAGAAACACACATCACTTCCAACTTATCCACACATTTAATTGACCACCTGCATACAAATTCAGAAATATAATTTATCATTTTAAACATTAGAATCTTTCAGGTTTTTTTTATTAAGCACTGCATTGAAGTAGTCATTTATTCAAGCAGAATGAACCTGTAAAGTTTTTTTTTTTTTAACAAAATCAACATTTTCTCAAAACCCATGAGAATATTTGTCTGAATACGTTAGTATTTTTTAAGTTGACTCACAGATTTGTATACATAAATTCAGGTACAGTTTGAGTATTAGAAAATATCATAAAGGATTTCCAATAACTGGAAATTTGTTTGTGTACAATATTTAAATCACAGACCCTTAAAGAAAATTGTCCAAAGTTTATCAAAATGCTAATTGCAACCATCTTATCTAAATGCTAAATCTATCCCAAATACATTAGTGATTCCTCCATTCTGTTCATTGACAAGTCTTTTTGTTTGTTTGTTTGTTTGTTAATTTGTCTCCTAAAGTAGCAGCTTCCATAAAGTTCATTTTGCTATTTCCTTAAATCTTACCTCCCCCTGCTGGCTGTGCAACATGGAATGTGTCTAGGTAGAGTAAAAAAGAATTTGCAAAGGTTGGAGTCCTTTCAGAAGGCAGCCAGTAAAAGCAAATACTTACCTACATGCATGTGTTTACAAATATATACACACATGTGAACACATATAAACACACAAGGAAAATAAGTTTTTTAATAAACTAAATTTAGATTAGAAGACCTTAGACAATAATCAATAAACAAAATTATATTTGAAAGGGTAATATAATTTTATCATAAAAGCCACTAAAAATGCATCCTGCATTCAATACAGAGTAGAATAGTGAAGAGTACTTAATCCAGTCTTAGCTGGGGGTATATCATCACATAAACAATTTGCACAGAGGCTTACAAGATGCACTAAAAAAACAGATACTCATAGTTTTATATGTTGATATAAATATTATTTGGCCAAAGCCATTGATTATGTAACAATTAACTGAATTCTTATGTAGAACTTTTATTGCCTTACAATAGCATATGGAAGTTTACAAAAACTTTGAACAATTCCTTACCTTTCTGAATTACAGGTTAGTAATTCAGCTAGGATATCTAATTTGTAATGCTGAAAATACTTGTTAAATCAAACATATACAGGACTACAGGATGCATAATTTCAGAACTGTGACTACATGGTCTGCAATTTACATGAAATTGCTATGTTTTGGTAAAATGGCACCTTAGCTTCCAAGCAACTCTCTCAATAGTTGTTTCTTTAATTATTATTTGATTTTGTGGTTATGACTGGTTTTCATTTAAAGAGGGTACAACTGACAAATTTAATTAAATGAAAATAGAAGACTTAATGGTCCATGCTAATGCTTCATTTCATACATAATATTTTATCATTTTCTGTGAGAATTTGTAATGAGAGCTTGGTTTATATTAATAAATGCTTACATTTAGACCATATAAAGTACAGTAATTAAAATACTTTGCTGATAATATTTACTTATAAGTGCTCTAGGAACAATTAACCCATTGAGGCCAATTACTTTTACTAAACTAGCTTCCAGGACTATAATTTTTTGGCATCAAAAAATATTTTAATCTTACCTTTAATAAAATGTTCTGGCATTTTATTTTACTTTAAAATAGCAATTTTATTGTATTTTAATATACATGTTATACATCTGCTGCTTTTTGGAACAGAGATTTCATAGAATAATAGCAAAATAATTTCTAACAAAACTACCACTTGTTTAGAATTTTGAACAAAGAACACATATGTTATAGATCTCCTTCTCAAATATTTAAATTGAGAAATGTAACTGTTTATTGTATTGGAATGAGTAAAAGTTGGTTGTCTTTTGCTCTTTAAAGTAAATGTTGCTGTATGGTATTTTTGCTTATAACCTATAACAGAAGTCATCTGTAGATAATTTACATTATTTCTTACACTAAGAAAAAATATGCTGTCTTAACACATAAATAAAGATCTTATTTACAGATATGCTGCAAAATATGTGTTACTAAAAACTCATGGAATTTACAGTTAAAAATTAAATACACAAAATGTATAAGTAAACATAAAAGAAATGATTTATTTTATATTTTAGAATGTTGAAATTAAATTTGTGTTAGATATTTCAGCTTTATAGTTCACTTGAAAAAGAAATAAAGTATTTTTAAAATTCCACTTGTAGACATGAAGCAATCAATAACTAGCTAATCAATGCTTCAAGTTTTTGTGAAAATAGCGATCTGCACTAGAGGCCAATAAAAGGAAATTAGAACTATTTTAAAAGAAAACAACATCTTTTTTTTAGTATTTTTTGCTAGTAATATTGAATTGATAACCTAAGAATAATGAGAAGTAAAGAGCCAAACTTACATAAAGCATTAAGTTATAAAATAAGAAAAGAAAAAAAAATCTTGGTGTAGTTTTTTCCTTTAAGACCAACATGAGAAAATAAAAATGTAAACCAAACTCTTCAGATTACTAAAGCATTAATAATTAGCTTTATAAAAAGCATGGAGATATGGTTCTCTAGAAGAAGCTTTTGTTTTAAAAGCAAGTTGAAGACAACACCTTATTTCACATCAAAATATAAGGTATCCAATGATAATGCTTTATTAGATATTATCTACACTACTTCTAACACTCCCTGGTAAGAAAAAGCCAATTGAGTCTGACATAAAAAAAAGAATTATTACTATTTTCAAGGTAAGAAAACCAAATTTGTAATACAGATGTACCTTGGCCCACAGGTTAACATTGTTATATTTTATCGATTTTGAGAGGAGAGAGATAGAGAGATCAATTTGTTGCTCCATTTAATAATGCATTCATTAGTTGATTTTGCATCTGCCCTCACTGTGGATCAAATCATCAACCTTGGCTTATGGGGATGATGCTCTAAGCAACTGAGTTACCATTTTGATTTTCTTCTAGATCCTTGTGGAAATATACTTTGTAAATTTTCATTTAAGAAAAATATTTTAGTATTTTAGTGACAAATGCACATCTAATGATATAATTTATACAATGTCATCTAAGGGAATGGAAATTAAAATATACATGCATATTTATGTATATATGGAAAGGTATGCTTAGGCATTGAATTGATAGATGTAATAGATAATTTCACCAACAGCTAAACAGGAAGAGGCATGTCCATGCACATGCTCTATGATGTTTCATGCACAGTTTATATATTTTTTCAAGGAAGAAGAGAACTGGAAGTTATCCCTAGCAATCACCATTATCTACAAGGGTTTTGTTTCTCAAGACAATGTGTGCCTGATTAAATGATCAGATTTTATAGATTTGGGAAAAATAGTTTACTAAAGTAAATGAATTAAATTAAATATGTTCTATTGTTTACAAAATCAGTAAGGTCCATCCACTTACACCCCAGAAACTTCTGTACCTGGCTACTGTTTTCTTAATAATATTAAATACTGAGTAAATATCCCAATGATTTTATTCTCTTTCTACACTTTGAAAATAACTTTAATATGTAAAATATTTTTGAATTCCTAAAATAGATTTTACTGTAGAGAATGCTTATGCCAAAGTAGTAATGGTTGAACCATTTCTCTTCCTGAAGCTACTGTTGGTACAAGATCTAATTTTGCTTTTTGCTTGGCAAAATATGAAAGAGGAGTCAGGAAACTGGTGTTTCCTTACTTAGGTTTCTCTGTTCTTCTCATTTCATGCATGTCAATAGTTTCAGCAACAGTTACAAAGCATGGGGCATGAAACTCTTTTTTCTGGTTGCCTTTGAAGAAGTCGCTGAGTATGGTGGCTAGAGTCCAGTACATATCCTTGAATGGGATCACAAAAGAAATGAAGAGGGTTCTTTACCAAGGGTAAGAAGATTACTCAGCATCATTATACTGGACAGAGAATGACAAACCTTTTTCTTTCCTTGCTCCCATGTTAAAATTTTCCTTCTTTGGAGTTTGATAGACCAGATTCTTTAATATAAATTTTTTGAATAAATGAAAAAGAGTGCTTATTAACTCCACAATCAGATTTAAATCTATAATGGACAAACTTAAAGACTTAGCCTGACATTTAGATGCTGCTTACATTGTTAGAACAAGTAGCATTAGCAAACTCACAACACCCTCTTTGAAAAGAATTTGTTAGTAAAAACATTTGTCTTAGGTGTTTAAATAATGCACATGTTGCAGAATATGGTGGTTCTCATCTGCATGAAACCTACCTTGCTCAGTTTCATCTGACCCTGTGGCTCTTCCATGCTTCATCTCACTCAGAGTCATAAAGATTTTACATTTCTTTCTTGTTCACCTCTTTCTATTTGCTTTTTTAAAAGTTATTCCTTTATAGAATTATCATCCTGGAATTTTGCCTTCCACTATGTTTTCTTTTTTAACTGCACATTAGGACCAAGAGAATCACTGATTATACTAGAAGTTTTGAGTGCTAATTCTTCTTTCACTAGACAGCAGCAGTAGAGGTTAGGTTTGTGATCAGTGCATATAGTCCTCAGGTGAAACTTACTTTCTGTTTCCAGTTTGAATATTTCAAGATATTTAAACTAAGTGTTGCACTAAAGATATATGACTGACAAGTAATTATTTCTGGTAAAATGCTGTGACTCAGAGAGAACTGGTTTAGCCACTCATATTCCCATACTGAAAAATACCAAATCAGCGTTTCAGCTGCAACACAAATTGCTAAGTAAGGCAATGTAGTTAGAAGTAAAATATATCATTAAAGAAAACGCTCAGTCTTCAGAGTAACTTGATTAGGTGTTTCACTGGCTGAGAAGTTAAATAGAAATAAAATTAAACCCATGACTCCTGTTATATAAGACACAGTGATATAGTTATATAGAGGAGTTACTTCAGCTGTGAGATTTTTATTCAATTTAAATTTATTCACTTATTATTTTTTTTATAAAAAAGGTAAAATGGGGAAACCAAGAGGTAAGGAAAGGCGGAAGAATATTTCTTTCTAGATAATGAGAGACAAAGAAGCTTATATGTGAAAGAGATTTCATTGTGGTTGGTTTTTACTACATTAATTTAACTAGTTTAAGTAACAATATAAACTTTAAATTGGGAAGCATTTAGAGCAACTAATGTCTGGCAGAAGGCAAAGAAGCTATCAGTAACAAATCATGGCTTTTGGGGGCAAGATTGGCTTCTTCATGGTGAGTGAGGAGCAGAGGAAGAAAATAAACATAATTATTCAGTCGGGAGTAAAAAAAGAAAATAAATGTTAATATACTTAAATCCCTTTTTAAAATATAATGAGATGCAAGAATCTAAATAGAGTAGATACCTAATTAGTGTTTGTGGCATGGCTGAATAAATAAATTAATAAATGAATGAAAGGTACTAAAGCCAGGGAGCACTGTAGGAAGAGAAATAGCCAGGACCTATGGCTTGGTCCCAGAAAGGACCCATAGTTTAAAAAAAGAAAATATAAAGAAAGAATGGGTTTTCAAATAATACACTAAATATTAATAAAGGTTTTGTAGCTCAACAAATTCATCATGACATATTTTTTTCCAAACATTGTATATAATAAAAATTTTGAGCAAAATGTAATTTATAATGGATGTTTTGTGGTAAATCTTATTATGCACCGACTTTTAGGTAGCCTTCCTACATTCGAAACAAATCCAGTGCATCATACCGGGGCAATTGGAACCTGTCTGTTCAGTAATGTCCATGTGCTAAAAATTCACCAGAGAGCTTTACTGGGAGAGGATTAAAACTTGTCATTAGGCCAAATAACAAATCTTTGTTGGTTCTCTACAGTGCACAGTGATGTTAAAGCTCATGTTACAGGCTAATTGCTTTCAGTGGTGGAGTAACCTGAGTAAGGTTTTCCTTGGCTTAGCAAAGTACTAATAAGAAAACCCAACACAACGTGACCACCAATACCAGGGACAGACTCTGGTTGGCTAATGCAGCAAATGGCTAATGGGAAAACTTCAACACTGAAGGCCCATCTGATATAGAGAGCACAGAAGCAGTATTTTGCCCTGTCATGATCTAATAACTGTAAGCGACAATGACTTTTTCCTAAGGGTTTGTGAGATTCAAACAGTACTCAAAAAATTGTGGTTTCGAGTGCAAAGTGGAAAAGAATACAAAGGCAGGTAATCATCCAGAAATTCAAAGAATTTAGCTGTCCACTTACTATATATTTTTAGTCTGGAAATAGTCTTGATTATTTGACTTTCCTTCAAATTTCTTAAGTAAAAATAAGATTGCCCATTGCAGAAAAGTGGGTACCAATTTTATCTACAGCATTTTTTCTAGCTTGATTATAAGCCCCTGAAAATCAGCATTCTTGGTATAATGGGAATAATGTGTATCTTTCGCTCTCACAGCCTGAGCAGTACTAATTACCCATTCTGTGCTTAGAAAGTAGCAGGATGGGGACTATATGCATTTAGAGCACCCATGTTTGCAGAGGTAGCTAGCCTGTCAGCATTTTCATTTTGCACGAAATGCCTGTGAAGATTTTAGCAATGCCAAAGCTGCCTCTTTGGCGTCAATCTACATTGCAATTTTAGCAAGCCGGCATTACTGAGAACACCATGCAGTATATTCCAGTGTATATAGTCAAAGTCCAATTTGAATCTGTGGGATGAATTAAAAAAACATATACTAAAGAGCCATTTGAAAATAGTAAACGACCGTAGCTAACCAGCTGCAATTCCTTATTTTTCTAAAAAGTCTTTTCTGCGTAAGATCAGCATATGCCTTATCCAAAGTATGCCTTTTAATGTCTCCATAAAAACTGGCTGACTTGTTGGAATCTTATACAACACAGGTACAGAGAAGGTCTGATAAATTCAGCTCCTTGCACTAGGGTCTCCCTACATGCTCAAAACCGTGCAAGCCCAAGATACATGATAAAAAACATATCTCATCTTGTGCCTTTTCAATTCCATTGCAAGCGTGGCCTCCTGCATTTCGATTCCAGTGATTCTGTAGCAAGACACATAAACAATAGCAATTGTCAGAACCCCTGCTTCAAGGTTGACCACCTGGAAAGAAATGTCTGCTGTGAGTCCTGGCCTAGTGCGCAGCCGGCTGCTGCGCTTTCTGCATGGCTTGTGCCGGACAAAGTCCTACAATCAGCTTCCAAATGCGGTGCCCGTCAGCACTCTGGCACATTGCAAACTCAAGGGGTGAAAGAAAACGCAACAAGGCTGTGGTCAAGGACTGGTGACCAGGCTCGGCCGGTGTGTAGCTGAAGCGGGGAGGAAGGAAGCAGGTTTGGGCGATGGCATTCCGTTTTCCCAAGCTCTGACAACAAACGACCCACGTAGAGCTTTCCTTTCCTTGTCCTGCTTAACCGCCAACCCCTCCTGCCCTTTCTGCTCCGACCCCTCCCCCCTGTACCTCACCCCTACTGCGCCCTGCCTTTGGTGAAAGAAAGAGACCAAAATGTTGCAAAAGGCCAAGGCTAGCTCAGTTTCAGACCCCAGGGCAACACGTGTTCTGCCGACAAGATTGTAAGAAACACTGACTATAGCAGTTAATACTTTAAACATACGATTTTCTGACTATAGTTTTCTTTGTAACCATGCATATGTATTGCCATTTGAAGAGAGATTGTGCTCACGTACCAGCTAGTGAGAACACAGCAAATCTTAAAATGATTATGGCACCAGAGTTTGCTAGAGATGTGGCATGCAAAGAATTGCAAGAAAGCCATGGAATATTTTAAAAAATATTAATAATGTCAGTTCTAATAATTCAATCTCAGATTTCTTTTAGTGCAATCCTGTTCCAAGTGGTATACCCTGCCTTTTTGTTAAGAATGAACAAAGATCATGGAACAGATTGTAACCTATGTAAATTGCATGTCTGTTTACAATTGTATTTCACATATTCTGTATATCA
Source organism: Saccopteryx leptura (assembly GCF_036850995.1). Lineage (NCBI taxonomy): Eukaryota > Metazoa > Chordata > Mammalia > Chiroptera > Emballonuridae > Saccopteryx > Saccopteryx leptura. The sequence continues at coordinate 216,075,857 of NC_089505.1, read as the reverse complement.
TTTGCAAACTATTCCCCAAAGAAATATGTATTGAACTTTTGAAAAAGAAATGGAGATTTGACAACAAGCTGTGTTTCTTTCATTTGTTTCAGATGCTGCATTTGTTCATATGCTTCCTAGAGTCTCTCTCTATATTTTGAAAGTAGTGTCCAATCATGTTCATCATTGTTTTCTTTTATTCTTTCAGCTTTTACATGCATAATCTACAGTTCTTGAAATGATATCACCACAATTAAGCAAAGTAGAAGGAGAAAAGATGTATAAAAGTTTAAAGACATATAAGTTTACAAATGCAATGTATTTATGGAATTCTGATTAAACATGCAATATGTTTTCACATCTCACTTGAAAAAAAATCACATTGCTCCCCTCTTCCCATTCCTTTAGTTAAAGGAATATGAAATGTGTGAGTTTCAGGAGTTATTGCGAAGATGTCTTAGGTTATACTTTGAGGAAAACAGTTAAGTTTTGGAGCATATTTATGAACATTTTTTTATCATCTGTATTTTTGGGATGGAGAATTATTCCCTAGTAATTAAGTGCTGCAAATGTTTTAACTGTCAAAACTAAAGATTAATCTTGCAGCAGTAGTTAAACCAGTAGAACAGCCAATGGCAACTGCTCAGGCGTATGACTCATAGGAAACATTCAGAGCAGAGCTTTTGAATGACACACTAAATGGATCTAGCGGCTCAATTCTGGCATTACTCACTATGCATTAATAGAACTTTTTTACTACTAAGCTAGCACTAAAATCAGACAAACACTCTCACTAAGAAGAGAATTTTATCCCACTATAACAGAAGGTCCTTTAATCATACTATACACAATTGTAAACTAAATATTTAATTATTGCTTGTACTATTGTAAAATTTAAATCATTGGGAAAAAATTTTACTTTTTAAATGTCTTAAAATAATTATGAAAATATATTACCCTGTAAATTTGGCATATAGTCTTGTGATAAACATGTATTATATAACCAATCACTGTGATTAATTGTAATAAGCTTAGGTGTAAAAGTTGGCTTTGGCTTAGACACTAAATACTCACATTTAGAAATAAATGGTGAGGATCATTGGTGAGACACATTACAGAGCTTGGGAAAAGAAGCAGTTATTCAATGAAATGCTTTTCTTTTGGTAACTCTTGACCTTTAAGTTCCTACTTAAAGAACACACAAACAACAGCATTCTCCAGTTACTTTTCCTTGATAACCTGCTGGAAAGAGGACAGAATGTCCTAAAGCCATTTGACATGCACAATTTAGCAATTATGTGGTCAGAGGAGGAATGATTCTGTATACCATTGGGGATTGCTGGTGTTTACAGCTTTCACACATTTACAGAAAAATCTAAAATTTAACACAGCATAATCAATATCAGAATGGATTCTTCTTCTCAGCAATGAATGATATTGTACATTTTACAGGAAAAGCAAATTTGGAAGATTTCAAATATTTGATTTAATTTAAGCCCAAAAAATTTTTAAAAAGAAAATATAAAAGGGCTTAAACCTAAGTGATAAGGGAATACTTATTACTATATTTAAAGAGGATTAAGTTAGCACAGGTCAAAATTAATGTAAAAGTATTTTAACATTGAATTTAAAAAATAACACATTTTGGCTGGCCTGTCGGTAGTGGTTTATCAGAACTTATTAACTTAGTGTCAAAAAATAACGTTTCTCTATGTGAAAACTAAGTAAGTTTATTTAATTTTTCAATTAAAAGATGTGCTTTTTCTAACTCATCTTTGATCTCCTAGCAATTTCATAGTACACACGGAAATCAGATAGCAAGACCCATAGTGTCAATGCTTTAAACATATATACTTTAGTCTATCTGGGGACTCGGTACATTTCTTATCTGAACAATTAAAGCTGTTTTCCTTTTGTTTAGTTTACTTAGTATAAAATATATATTGTATTTGCATTTGTCTTTTTAACACATACAAAATGGTTTTCTTCCCCTCTTAAAAAGCAAGCTTATATATTACATGATTTTGCTGCTCAGAAGTACACTGTCAGAACATTACTTGAAAAGGGGTATTTTCAGAATTTCATGTGCTGATCAATCAGGTATCAATTTCAGCATTGTTGATTGGGTCTGTTGCACCTCCACCACTCCCTTCTGCCCAGACACTGCTCACCAAGTATTGTAGGAACTGACTTAAATAGCCACAGCAGATCCAACAGCACTCTCAGTTTGTGCTAATGGGTCACTGCCATCCCCACAGAGAACCCAGAACAGATGCTCTCTAAACACAGCTTACAGAAGAGTATCCTTTACTATGCATCACACATCTGGGGACCAAGACATAGGTAATTAAGCCAGCTACCCATATCTCTCTCTTACTCCAACATCTGCTCCAGGACACTTAAGTGGCATTTGTAATGCACTTTGATTTCCAGTTTGCATTCTTAAAAAAAAAGTCAAGCAATCAAAAATACAATGATTAAAGAACAAATTAACGCCTTTAATAATCTAATTGAGAGTAAATACATATGAAATAATCACAGTGATAGAGGCAAATTCAAGTGTGAAAGAAAAATTTGTTGGCAAAGAAATTAGACGTTGCTGTTTTCCAGGATCTCACAGTACAGTATTCCTCTGATGTAATAATCTTCATGAAAGTGTGATTTTTTTTACAGCATATGGAAAATAGGATAGGGCTCCCCAAACTAAGTCACACAAAATTGATACTTATCCATCAGGACTTAACTCTTTGAAAATTACCTTGGCAAGGAAATTTATGTGAACATTCCTCACAACACAAAAGATAATGAAGTGGCTTCTGAACTGTTTCCTTCTTGTACTCATCCCCAACATATATCTGTTCATTGCATCCCTTGCACAGACATACTGGTTGTAACCTTCTGTTTTAGAGCAAAAAATCATGATGATTTTCCACATACTGAGATGCTAAACAGGAGGATGTGTGCTCCTTATCTGATTACTTAATGCCTTCGTGGCAAAAGAACACAGTAGTGGTAATAATATCTTTGATAGTATCTCTTGTAGGAATTACGGCAAGCAAATTGGGCTTATTTAGTTTTATTATTAAAAATATCATTAAATTATCTCATTCTTTTCTTAACAGATTAAAATAGATTTCCAGTCCTATTTATTTTATTTTATTTTTTTAATTACAGTTGACAGTCAATATTATTTTGTATTAATTTTAGGTATATAGCGTAGTAGTTAGACAATTGTAATCTTTCAAAAATGATGTCCGTATATTTCTAGTATCTATTGTAAATTCTTAGAAACATACACAAAACACATCATCTGGTAATTAACAAGGTCTTGCTGAATATAAATCATGGGTAGTGTGTTAACAAGAAGACTACCTAGTCAACAAGCTGGGTATTAATTTCTGATGCTGGTATATCTTAGCTTTCTGACCTTGAACAAGACACTAAATGTCTTTGAACCCCCTAAGATGAGATAAAATAAAATCTACTTTCTAGGTTTTATGAGAACTACATGAGATAAAGCATTTAGAGCTCTGGCCAGTTGGCTCAGGAGTAGAAGGTTGGCCCAGTGTATGAAAGTCCCGTGTTCAATTTCTGGTCCCGGCACACAGGAGAAGTGCCTATCCATCTCTCCTCCTCCCCCTCTCTTCTCTTCCTCTCTTTCTCTCTCTCACAGTCCATCTCCCCTTCACATAACCATGGCTCAATTAGCTTGAGCACATTTGTACTGAAAATGGCTCCCTGGAGCTTCTGCCTCAGGTGCTAAAAAAAAGCTCAGTTGTAAGCTTGGCCCCAAATTGACAGAGCATGGGAACCAGAGGAGGGTTGCCAGGTGGATTCCCACAAGGGTGCATGCAAAGATCTATCTCCCTTCCTCTCACTTGGAAAAGAAGAGAAAACATTTAAAGTGTTTCTTGCAGTGGTTGGGCCCATTGTGTTCTGTATGTCTTTGTTAAAAGGACCGTATACTCATAGCCCGAGCCCCACATCACTCCTATGACACTTTCTCTTCCCTCTTTCCTCTATTTTACTAGAACACTTTCACCCTCGAAAGTGCTCTGTAACTTCCGTTTGTTGCACTTACTGTCTGTACTCCCCTCAATAGAATTTGAGTTCACAAGTGCGAGGATTTCTGACAGTTTTGTTTCTAACTCCATCTATATTATTAGATCTCTGAAATATTTATTGATTGAGTGGATAGATAAAAAAATATCTTAATAAATGGATGAAGGGCTGGATTTAAAGTACTTATTTTACATCCTGTGGAATTACATGGACTATTTTGCTATGGATTTATCAAAATTGGTCTTTCTAAACCTTTTAAGCCAAAGAGAACATTTTCTTCCAAATATAAAAAATAAAGTCCATATTTTTAATCTTGTTTCCTCTGAGACACTACTGATGTTAAATCTAGTACATAAATCAAGTACATAAATTAGCCCTTAGTCCACTTGAGAAAAGTTTTATTATTAAAATTGGACAGCCTGGTGTAAGGGTCTACTTGTAGTGTTTTCTGAGTGAATGAAATGGACAGCCAGTCATGTGGGACAGGGACTCAGGGTGTTGTAGACCTAGAGTCATATTCTACTTTCTGCATGTCTCAACTTTGGAGAGTCAGTCAGGTGAACCATCAAGGTTTCAATTTCCTCATACATAATAATAAGAATCATTCACTAAACTGATGTCTTACCAACTTTTAACTTTTCATTTTATGCCCCTTGAACTAGATAGCTCAAGAATAGATACTGGTAATCATTACACAATATATAAGGATATCAAATCAACATATTGTACACCATAAACTACGCAATGCTATATGTTAACAAAGCTGAATAAAAAGTGAACGGATCTCACCTCTTCTAATTCTGTTCTATGGTGAACATTGTCTTCTGGTGTATTATTAACAACTAGGGCTCACCTTTGTCGCCTCTCATTGCTCTCTTGTCACTTGGAAATATGAGAGGAAACAAGTACTGAGAAATAAAGACAAGCGACTTTGGCAACACCTAGGGTTTGAAGTACCATATTCTTTTCTTTCCTTTTTTCTCTCTTTTTTAAGAAGAGGATGTACATATTTATTAAATCAAGAAAAGCAAGAGAAGAAAAATTCTTAATTTTAAATTCATCCCATAGTACCCACTATTTTGAATGTAGATGAAAGGTAAAGTAAGCCTGCACCAAAAGGCACATGATTACAGTAAAGAGAGGTAAGAAAAGCCTTTTACAAGAGAGGAGGTCATAACTCACACATGTTTAGAATTACCAAGAGAGTTGTCTGTCCTCCTAATGCACTCAGAGCGCTGCTCATGTCATCACTGTGCGCACTGCCTGAGTAAGTCCTCTGCTTTTCTGTGAAATATCCCTGTCACTTACTTTAAGTGGAAGTGTTAACACCTTTGCTATTTCTCTAAAAATGGGGTTTGCTTCATTTTGAGTTTAAAAAAAAAATTGCCATAAAAGGGAGTATTAAGCAAGTTAGCAAAGAACATTTTGAAGGATCAAGTTAAGGAAGGCAACACTTCCTTAAAAGGCTTCACTTCTTATTTCCCACCTTATTTAACGGTGTGACAGAACACCCGTGGAAAGGCTCAAAGGAGAAATAAATTGAAGCTCAATTAGCTGAGTTAGTGAACCACCTACAGATATTTAAAAATATTCTCTTTTCACAGGGACCCGGAATGAACCAAGTTGCTTTATTTGTGTCTCTTATTCCCCATTAACATAATAAAATGTTGTGTGTCTTTTATCACAGGAAGAAGAAATGTCCAAAAAGTGTGATAAAATATTCATCTTCACTGTAAGCTATTGAACAACACCTTTAACTGCTTCCTGGGTGCTCAGCATAAGCAAAATGCAAAGCCAGGCTGGACAGCATCACTATTTAGAGTTCCCAGGGAACCCGAAGCAGATTTGAGTTTTGATATGGACAAGAGCTCCTGAGTCCAATCGATACTCTACAGCTTCTGAAATCAGCAAACTGGATTTACAACACCAACATTCTTTAAAGATTTTATTCTCTAGATAAATTTTTAACATAATGGTTATCTGTATGAGTATGATTTCCCTGGATCAAACCTTTAATTTTTGCCTTCAGCTATGCCACTATAATTCATACACACATTAGAGGAAATGCCCTCATATAAGAATGAATCATGATACTGAACATTCAGTCTCTATACAAAATCATTTGTGAAGTTCCAGACAGCAAATATTTCTGGAGAACCACTCAAGTATGCTTTCATTCATTTGTTCTAAAAATAGGTTTGGAGTGCCTGCTGGACACAGAATATTGTACTTGAATATTCTTGGTTCAACTGTTGATTTTCAAAGACATATTATTATTAATTTAGTTTTTTGTCTGTTCAACAAATATTAGCACAATAAATCTTGAGAGAAAGTGAGTGAACTAATAAGTTCCCACTGTGTCCCAGAGGCAACACAGAACATTCATTCTCTAAATCATCTACCATTACCCTTGTCACACTAGATAGAACCAGCAGATGTCACACATCTAACAGCTTCCCCTTTAACCCCTACCTCTGTCCTGTTCATTCATCCTACCTATTTCCTCCTTATATTACATTTTTTGATCAAAGTTCTTCAGCAGTTCTTTACTGCCTGTTCACGGGGTCAAGTTTAATTTCTAAACCTCACATTCTAAATAATGTTATAATATCATCCCTCTTCATGTCTTTTTCCCACATTTATACATACATTCTGCCCTAATCATACCATGCTCTTTATGGAACATTTTGGTCATCTTTTTCCATGTCTCTGCTTAGAAAGCCTTCATCTATCTTACTTACATTAACACCTCATTCAAACCCCAATGATCTACCCAAGTCTTCTTAAATAATTCCAGCTAACATAGGTTTCGTTTTCTACCCCTTTTGTGCTCTAAGTACATTTTATTTGTAACACTCATTCTATTTCTGCTTTTGTCATTTATTTATGTTTGTTACTGTCTTCTCTCCCAGAATAAATTGTGATATTGCAGAAGGCAAGGCTAGGTCTCATTTTTATACATGTATTTGCATCCTTATTTCCCCTCCTATTGTAGTAGTAAAGACATGGAAGAAACTTGTTTCAAAATAAATAGAAAAAAATTCAAACAATATATAAACAAATTACAATTGAAAAATTTAAATGCTTTCTCTACAAATTGATTTCTCACGATATTCACTTATTTTAATAATAAAATGCATTATTTATTATTCAATTTAATTTTAAAGAATCTCTATTAGACAAATGTCCAAAATATGAAAAAATAAACAAAGAAATAAGTAAATTAAATTCCCAAAGACCAAAGATGAACCTCTATTAAATAATTAAGTTTTATGATGTTTCATTTCATTACTAAGATTGCTGTGTCTCATAGATTGAAGCTAAAATATTATGTGTGTATAGGGAGAAGCTGGGAATGGGTTTACACTTATGTGCTAATAAAGAAGTTAAAAGTATAGAGAATGAAAGGATACAGTGTGGAAGTTGCAGTCCAGATGATTATAATATAGGGAGATAATACATGCTGTTTTTGTAATTTAGACCATCTAAGTGTTAGAAGGGGGTTACATAAAAAAAGGGTACTTTATATTGTGGAAAGCTACTGAGCAGAGACTATGGGGTATGTCATGGATTTTTTTTTGTCACAGGGCAGAGAAAAGCACCATATAAAATTCAGACAAGCCAAAATAAAGTGAAGATAATATACAAGGGTGGACTAATTCCAAGGGTAGGAAACATAACAAGGAACTGCTTTAATGATCCAGGCAAGAACCTATTTTTTAAAAAAATACAAGAAGTGATAGAGTAAAAAGAAAATAAAAATAAAAGCAAAATATTTTATAAGATAAATGAACAAACCACTTGTTAACCAATAGATTTGCCAAATATATAAATTGCATAATCGATGAATTAATCAGAATCATTAAAATATTTATTCATTTACTTAGAAAAGTTCAGTCTAGTGGTGAAGGCAAATGATCACCAATGACTGTCACATTTATAACAATGTATTTATTAGACTTATTCTCTAGGAACAAAAAGGGGAAAACAATAATTCTCATTTTGACTTAGGGACTGCTGCATAGATTTAGCAATTTCATCTTTGTCTCCATAAATAAATCGAAGTTGATCAGGCAGTAAATTTATGATCAATGACCTCTGGGGAAGAACCCAGGACAATCCAGAAAAATATTGTCTTAATAAAACACAATGTAAGACATGGATGCAATTTAAATTTTTAAATAGCCATGCTTAAAAAATAAAGCTGAAATTAATTTCATTATTTTTAACATATAATTCATATAAAGCACTATTTGATTACTTTTTCACACCTATTTTAAGGGGGCACAGAGGTTTTTTGTTTTTGTTTTTCTGAAGTGAGAAGCAGGGAGTCAGAGAGACAGACTCCCGCATGAGCCCATCTGAGATCCACCTGGCACACCCGCTAGGATGCAATGTTCTGCCCATCTAGGGCATTGCTCCATTGCAACCAGAACCGTTTTTTAGTACATGAGGCGGAGGCCATGTAGCCATTCTCAGCACCCAGGCCAATTTTGCTCCAGTGGAGCTGCAGGAGGGGATGAGAGAGATAGTAAGTAGAGGGGGGAGGTAGAGATGCAGATTGGTGCTTCTCTTGTGTGCCCTGGCTGGGAATCAAACCCAGGACTTTTACACAACAGGCCAACTCTCTACCATTAAGCCAACCAGCCAGGACCAAAGGGGCACAAAGTTTTTGAAATTTTATTTGTACTTTACATTTATATACATCTCCATTCAGACTAGTTACATTTCATGTGCTCAACAGCCACACGTGGCTAGTGTATTAGATAACAAATTTTTAGAAGACAGCAGGAAAGTAGGTAAGACTGCAGCTAAATTCTGAGTCTTGGTAGAAATTAATAATTTCAAAAGCTCTCTCTTCCACATTAAAACTTAAAAATTTTGCTTTTTAAACCACTAAGAACCTTCTGTGTGTTTGTTGTGTGTGTGTGTGTGTGTGGAGGGGTTTAGTAGCAGTAAGAGAATAATAAAAAGTTTATATTGCTAAAAGCTAAGTTTGGCTAAAAATTAAACACATTTTAAACATCTACACTGTTCCAGACAAACCTTGGGAAGTATAATGGAAATCTTAAATTGTGGTGTATATATACAAAAGATTACAATATAGTTAAAAGAACTATTAGAACAATAGTTAAAATAAAGTATAAAATATTAATGAGAGAGTATTATGTCATTGCATCAGAGTTTTAAAAGTTAGAAAAGAAGTATAAGAAAAAGTATTTTGGTAGAAACTTGGGAAGACAAGAGTGTGGTGGAACAAAACATATAGATGAAAATGAAAAGGACAATTTCAGGCTAAATTAAGATTGTCAGATAAAATTAATGATGCCGAGTTAAATTATAATTTGTATAAAATACAATATTAGAGAGTACAAGTATGTTCAAAACAGTACATAGTTATGCTAAAAATATCTTCATGGTTTATCTGACAGCCACAGTTCTATAATACTCAAACAGAGTCATGAAATCTGGGATTAGAAATTCATATTAGGAAGTCCATGAAGAGAATTTCTAAAATAGTTCATAAATATTACCATAATTAATTTTCAAAGCAGCATTATGTGGCAATCCTTTAAAAGTATCATCCCAAATTTAATAATAAGGAAATAGTCTTAATTTAAGTAACATGCCAGAGGTCATATAGCTAGCAATTAACAGATCCAGTATTTGAAACTAGGTTTATTTCCACTACAAAAATATTTGTTCCAATATTGGAAATAGATGAGTTAGAAGTTCATAAAGAGCATAGAAGTTGAAACTATTTATGCTTCTCTGTGACCCCATGATTAAGAATCTACTTATGAAAAAGATATACTAGATCCTGGATAAAATCAGACCAACCCTTCTGCAAAAAACAAAAACAAAACAAAAACAATAGAAAATATAGCTAAAATGTAAAATTAGAGAGCTCTCCAAGCAATGAAGACTAAATAGGTTAAAATTTTGGGAAGAAAAATACATTAAAATGAGTCAACATTGACACTGCTATTCCTCTAAACTTTAAAGTCTAAAGGCATATGCTTTTTAGGTAAGATGACCTTGGAAGCTGAGCATCCAATATAAAGTAATAGTTAAGCTGAAGAGCTGAGCAAAGCTTCAATTATTGATAGTTTCATGAAATAGATAAAACAATATATTTCAAATCTATCATTGTACTCAAAAGGATGAAATCAAGGTTCTAGAGATACATGTGTACACTATTTCATAATGCTTTTCTTTCAAAACATTTGCCTATTTATAAGCCAAGTGTTGAGCAAATGAGTTTGTAAAATTTGTATTTTTTGAATTCACTCACTTTTAGTATTAAAAACCAGCACTGGGCAACACCTGATATTTGATCTGTGAAATTGCAAATTACCTTCCTGCTTGGGAAGGGTCATTGTCTTGCTAATGTTCACTGGAGGAAAGGTTTTCCATCAGAAAGTATTGAGAAGAGAAGGAGGAAGCCATGATTTTAGCAGAGTTTGTGCAGAGAGAAAGAAGGTGTGCATATGGGAACCAGAGGCGAGGGGCTTTTGCGAGCTCTGCTGAGACTGGTGGGGCCTTTGATTCTAAGAGAAACCAGAGAAGATTATCCTGGTTTTAGAATCGAATAGTGTCAGGGCTTTGTGAGCTCTTAATGAATGAAAAGGAAGTGTTTTCCCAGTGTGTTTGCTCGCAGGCTGGTGTGAGACTTTAATAAAGGAGTGGCCCACCATTTTTTGATTCTACTGTTTCATTACCATTTGTTGGAATATAATGGGAACCTGCATGTGCATGGCTGCAATGGCGGTGGCCCCTGGACCTACACCTAGTAACAAGAAAGTACTCAGACATTTTGTAGCGGAATAACCCATTGCATGGCCTTGGATGGGAATATAGCCAACAAGAAAAGAATGTTTTGCCAAGAAAGTTGTTTTGTGACTTGAAGGCAAGTCACTGAAACAAGTCTATGTGACTGAAGGCAGTTGCTGGGCTTTTCTCAGTAAAACATTCTCATAAGATTTCTGTACTTTCCAAGGTTAACCCTTCAGATAAGAAGAGGAATGTAGTGGGATCCATAGAAGCAATAGCAATTAATGCCTTCTGATATTATGTTGCTACTAAGCTATCTTGCAGGTGCACTCTATGTATCTTTAAGTAAAAGTTACTCTTGATGTTATGCCAATTTCTCAGTAAACAAGCTTTTTGAAGTCTTGTGAATAAAATTAGGACACTGCATGAACTCGGGGCCATTTGCCTGAGCGAGCGGTGGTCCTTTGCTAGTCCTTGATGATTTCCTCTGCTGATCTCTCTCTCTGCACCCCCGACTCACAACAACAGATTTTGAGAGTCCTTCATTTCTGGGACACAAAAATTGGAGTTCAGTAACTTTCAAAAGGAGGGTACTGAAAAACAAACCTGACATCTACTTGTGGCTGCTGGAGGGCTATATCCTAGTACATCTGACTTTAAATAAACCAGCACTCACAAAGCCTAATTCAGTTTCAAATGACATCAAGTCCAAAATAGACCGAAATAAAATATTTTTACAATAAAAGACTTCAAAAACATAAATAAATATAAATAAATAAATAAATAAATAAACAAACAGATAAATCAATTAATGTTTGTGTTCTGAGAAAAGAACCTTTATTCCAAGCTTCTACCATATTTAATATCAAGTTTTTCAGGAAAACTTTATCCAAAATCATTGGGCATAACAAGAAGTGAAACCAAAAAAAGAATAAAAGAGAAAATAGAAAACTTCACAGATGATGTAGATATTGGTATTATTGGACAGATGATAAAATATTGCAATTTATATGATTAAAATGTAAGATTAGATGGTAGTTTTCTAAAGGCAGATGAAACTCAAGTGCCCATCAGTAGATAAGTTGATAAAAATAAAAAGCTGTGATATATTCACACAATAGAATACTACTCAACCATAAAAAAGAAAAAATCTTACTTTTTGCAACAGTGTTGATGAACCTGCAGAGTATTATGCTAAATGAAATAAGCCAGTCAGAAAAGACAGTACCATATTATTTCACTTATATGTAAAATCTAATGAACAAAATAACTAACAAACAAAATAGTAACAGCACATAGAGCAGACTGACAGCTTTGAGAAAAGATGGGGGTTGGAGCGCTATGTGAAAAAGGTGAAGAGATTTAGTAAAGAAAAGAAAAACTTATACACCCAGGCAACAGTGTGGGGATTACAAGAGGGAAGGGGTTTGAAGGAATGTAGAGAAGATTAGAAGGGAATAAATGGTAATGGAGGAGGAATTGACTTGGGATGTTGAATACACAATGCAGTATACAGATGATATACGATAGAATTGCACACTTGAAACCTGTATAATTTTACTAACTAATGCCAGTCTGATAACTTCAATAAAAATTTAAATAAATAGAAAAAATAATCTAATAAAATTAAAACTTAATAAACAAGCCCTACTTGGATAGCTCAGCTGGTCGGAATGTTGTCCTGAAGTGTAGAGGTGGTTGGTTTGATTTTGGGTCAAGGTACATAGAGGAATAGATTGATATTCCTGTCTTGCTCTCTTTCTTCCTCTCTCTATAAAATCAGTAAAATAAACATCAAAAAATTTAAAATATCTAAAATAAACTCTCAATAAACAAGTCTGATAGCAGATAAAATTCTGCTTAAGTAAGTCAGTCAATGGTTTAAATTAGTAGATACTATTAGATTGAAACACAGGAAAAAAAACCTATGGGAAATATTCAAATGAGGATAAGAAATTTATGAAATATATATGTAATTGGAGTCTCAGAAGAAGAGACAAAATTCAACAGAGTAACATTTAAGGAATGGTTTTGGGGAAAATCTCAAAACCAACTAAACAATTTAAGAATAGATTCTATAAGTATACAATGTTAAACAGAATTGAAAATATACAAATCATACCAAAGATGTTGAAACTAATAAATATGAAAATCATCCAGTGGAGGGAAATAAAAACAAACTTTCAAAAAAAAAAAAAAAAGGCTAAGAGCTAACATCAATTCAAAAACTAGTTCTAGAAGACAAAATAATATTGTTCAAAAATTTTAAATGATTTAATTTAACCTAGACTTTTATAGTCAGCAAACCTACCCCTCAAAAATAATGGTAAAATTAAATTATTTCCACAAAAATAACAAAAACATTTTAAACAAGTAGACTTAAAGAAATATGACACAATATGCTTTAAAATATCTGCAAGCACAATAAAAACAATGTTATGAAAATAAAAGAAAAAATGAAGGGTAAAATTGCCTAGTATTTCTAAATAAGTATTTGATATGAAAAGTAATAATATGTTTTGTGATTTTATATACATATACAATTAAAATAATTGGAAAACAAATGACAGGTACAGAAAGATTGCATTATGGGTGTTAAAGTTTTTTCACTTATATTGGAAAAAATCTCACAATATAAACTGCAATATTTTGAAGATAAATGCTAATGTATTTAGGAAAAGTAAGAACACATGTTAAGGAACTGTACAATTAATGGTTTCTGGAAAGATGTGAAGAAATATAAAAAATATAGTATTAGAAACAAAAAGCATGATATACTGATTGAGAAGAAAAAATAAAATTATCTTTGTTTAGAGATGACATGATTTTCTATGTAGAAAATTTGAAATTATTCACAAAAACACTTTTGAAACTAAGTGACTACAGCAAGTTTGCAAAATACGAAGTTGATATATGGCTAAGTCACTTTTTTATGTATTAGCAATAAAGTAAATTTGAAATAAAAAAACAACAATGAGATACCACTAAACACCATTTGCATTAGCACATAACTGAAAAAATAAAATACTTAGGTATAAACATAACAAAACATGTACAACAATTATATGAAGAAAACTTCAAAACTCTGATGAAATCAGGTAAGAACTAAACAAATGGAGAGATTACCCATGCTCATGATTAAATGCTGTGCAGGAGGCATAGTACAGAGATGCAATTCTCACAGATGGATTTTAGGGGGAAATTGATTATGATTAATAACAATAATAAAAATAATCAAGGCAAAACTAAAAGGGGTTTAAACTTATATAACCTAAAGTAGAATAAATAAAATAATCAATACAACAATAAGCTACACAACATCACCAAATGAAGAAACATTAGCCTGGGCTCTAGAGCAGGGGTAGTCAACTTTTTATACCTACTGCCCACTTTTGTATCTCTGTTAGTAGTAAAATTTTCTAACTGCCCACTAGTTCCATAGTAATGGTAATTTATAAAATAGAGAAGTAACTTTACTTTATTAATTTAAAAGCAGAGTTACAGCAAGTTAAAGCATATAATAATAATTACTTACCAAGTATTTTATGTCAGATTTTCACTAAGTTTGGCAGAATAAATCTTTATAAAACAACTTACTATAGTTAAATCTATCTTTTTATTTATACTTTGGTTGCTCTGCTACCGCCCACTGGGTTGACTACCTCTGCTCTAGAGTATTATCTCATTGAAGCATTAGACTAAGAAAAAGAGAATTATGAATATGTACAAATCTTACCAAACTGTGGATAAACACATCACCAGACTACAAAGCCTTGGCTTGGGTTCCAATGTCAGCCACCTGCCATGCATATCACAAAGAAGAGTTTTCTTGAGCTTCAGGGGATGTCTGAGACCCTACTATTTTATGGGAAAATTTTGGCTGGAGGCTATTACATAAAGGCACTTAATGCATAGACTCTAAGAACAAAGAATGGTCACCATATTTTGGAATAATTAACTAGGTCAGCAATCAAATGATAAGAACATTCTCCCTAGCTTCAGGGGAAATTGCAGCAGGATGTCTTATCCCACCCTGAGTAAATGACTCAGTCATTCTTTTAACCATTTTTTGTGACCTTTATTATTCATGTTCAATTAAGTTTAACTTAATATTTTTATATACTGTTACTCCACAATACAAGGACTCAATTTTGTTAGATGTCTTCCAAATTGATCTACAGATTTAATACAATCCCAGTCAAAATCTCAGCAAGTTATTTTGTGAATATCACTTAACATATACTAACATTTATGAGAATGCAAAAGGGCCAGAATAACCAACTCAATATTGAATGAGAAGAACAAAATTGGAGAACTGATATAATCCTACTTCAAGTTATATAAATCTATATTAATCAAGACAGGATAGTATTGGTTAAAAAATACACAAATATATCAATGAAACAGAATACAGAACCAAAATATAAAATAGACCTAGATAAATATGGTCAATGGACCATAAACAAAAGAAGAAAAACAATACAACAGAGTATAATACTATTTTCAACAACTGATACTAGTACAACTAAACCTCCATGTCAAAAACAATACAAAAAAACTACAAAGGCCCTAGAAATAAGCCTTACACCCATCACAAAATTAACTCAAAATGCATAACAGACATAAATGGAAAATATCTAACTATAAAATACATAGAGAAAAACAAAGGAGAAAACTTAGAGAACCTTTGGTATGATGAAGACTTTTTAGATACAACACCAAAGGTATGATCTATGGAAAAAATAGTAAGTAAGCTACATTTAATTAAAATTTAAAACTTTAGCTCCACAAAAACAAGAGTCAAGAGTAAGAAGACACGTCACAGACTAGAAGAAAATATTTGCAAAAGACACATCTGATAAAAGAGTGTTAACTAAAATATTCAAATAAGTCTTCAAATTCAACATTAAGAAAATAATCTGATTATAAATGGATCAAATACTTTTACAGACACCTCACTGAGAAACATACAGAGATGGCAAGCAATGTATGAAATGACAATCACAATCATGTGTTGTTAGGACATTTCGAATTAAAACACTAATCAGATATCACTACACATTTATTAGAATGTCCAAAATAAAAGCACTGACAACACCAAACAGTGAAGAAAAACTGTGGAGCTACAAGATTTTTCATTCACTGCCTTTGGGGGAGTACATTGAGGTTTGCAGAGGGTGTTACATTGAGCAACATACTTGAACAATGGCAACACATACATGTAAAATAAAAATTTTTAAAGTTGGTACACCTACTTTGAAAGATTGTTTGGTAGTTCTTATTTGGTAGTCTTTTGTATTTTTTCAAATGAATTGAATAAACCTGCCCACCTATATTTATAGCAGCTTTATACATATTGTCAAATTGGAAGCAACAAAGTATTCTAAGTGGGTGAATGGATAAATAAACTATGGTTTATCCAAACAATAAAATATTTAATGCTAGAAAGAAATGAATATTAAGCTAAGAAAAGATGATGAAGAAAGTTAAGGGGTTATTTAATGGTGGGATTCAAATAATTTAACGACTTGTTCTCTGCCCAAATGACAGTTTTAAGTATAAACAGATATAGCAAAAGCTAGTTTATTATTTCACGCATTTAATACTTAAATAAATACAATAAATGAGGTACACAAAACTAGATTATGGTATAAGAAAGAGTTTTAAAATGTTAATGAAAAATGTTTAATAAAACCTGACAAAAAACAATAAAACAGTTATTTAAGACTAGAAAGCCCAGCGGCTTTTTATACTTTGGTTGCTCTGCTACCGTCCACTGGGTTGACTACCACTGCTCTAGAGTATTATCTCATTGAAGCATTAGACTAAGAAAAAGGGAATTATGAATATGTACAAATCTTACCAAACTGTGGATAAACACATCACCAGACTACAAAGCCTTGGCTTGGGTTCCAATGTCAGCCACCTGCCATGCATATCACAAAGAAGAGTTTTCTTGAGCTTCAGGGGATGTCTGAGACCCTACAATTTTATGGGAAAGAAATGACCGCTGTTCTAGATATTATAAATTGTAATTAAAATGATTTGTGCAAAGGTGTCTGCTAATTCAAACTGAATTACCCAGGGCAGGTGGCGAGGACGCCCCTTTGCTTAGTGCCCCACAGGGTTTCCCCCTTCTACTTGCTTAATTGCTTAAAGTAGAGTGCAATGAAGGAAACCACTGGTGGTACATTTCTTAAGAGCCACCACTAGCTCAATAAATAAAGGTGATTTAAATATGTTTTAATCCTTTTTGCGTTTCAGTCAGCATTACTCTGTCGTTTTTTTGCATTTCTCTCCTGCCTTTGTTCAAGGGACTCATTTTGTCAAGACAGGCTTTTTTGTCTTGCATCTGAGGCAAGGCTTATTTCTCTATGCTCATCAGTGTCATTTTGCCGAGAAAGACGCATTTACTCTGCAACTGAAGCAAGCCTTGTCTTTCTCTGCTCAGTGGTTTCTTTTTGTCGAGAAAGCCGTTTTTGTGCAGCTTTAGCTCCTTTTCTCTCCTCTTCAGTGCTGTATTTTCTAGGAGGCATTCTTAAAAGAAATTACATTAAGACGTAGTTTTTATGTAAAACAGATGATCGCCAATGCAAACAAATGTTCACCTTCCCCCTGACACACTCAATTTGCATTCAGCTGTGGCAACTTCACCCCATTGGCTAGTACAGTTAAGCAAACAAACAATAAACTATCGGCAACAAACAGACACTTAAGCTGCATATAATAAAGATATTTCCATATTCCTTTTTGATTGGCGCCTTCACTTGCAATTTTTTGCACCTATGGATGAGGTGAACACTACTATGGGCTCTTAGAATATGCTGCTGTGCAAATAAATGTTTAAAAAAGTAAGGTGTAAATTTGTAATCACATTGGGCAACTGCCCAGGTGCCCACCTTAGAGAAAACTCTGATTACAAGGGCCATTAAAGGGTTTGCTGAATTCAACAAAAAATTAGGTATTGGTTCTGCCAAACTGTTGCAAATTGACTGAATCCCACCACTGGGCTTATTATTAAGTGAAAGAAGCCAACTGAAAAATTTATGCACTGTATTTCTCCATGTATAGGATGCTGTCATGTATAAGACACACCTTAATTTTGAAAAAAAAAATGTATTACATAGTTATTGAACTCAAGGTTTTTTTTTGTTTGTTTTTTGTTTTTTTCTGAAGCTGGAAACGGGGAGAGACAGTCAGACAGACTCCCGCATGCGCCCGACCAGGATCCACCCGGCATGCCCACCAGGGGGCGATGCTCTGCCCACCAGGGGGCGATGCTCTGCCCCTCCGGGGGGTCGCTCTGTCACCACCAGAGCCACTCTAGCGCCTGGGGTAGAGCCAAGGAACCATCCCCAGCGCCTGGGCCATCTTTGCTCAATGGAGCCTCGGCTGCAGGAGAGGAAGAGAGAGACAGAGAGGAAGGAGAGGGGGAGGGGTGGAGAAGCAGATGGGCGCTTCTCCTATGTGCCCTGGCCGGGAATCAAACCAAGTACTCCTGCACGCCAGGCCAATGCTGTACCACTGAGCCAACCGGCCAGGGCCTGAACTCAAGTTTTATTCATCATAAAATTCAAACAACTCTTCATCACTGTCAAAACTCCCATACATTAGCTTGTCCTCATCTGTGTCTGATGACGAATTACTGTCTTCAACAATGAACACAAAAAGAAGCGTGAAAAAGTGGAAAATGCAAGTAATATAATCTATAACCACTGTATAAGAAACATCCAGTTTTTAGACCCCAAATTTTTTGAAAAAAGGTGAGTTTTATACACGAGGAAATAAGGTACTGTATGATTCCAGCCGTATAAAATTCTAAAAGAGGCATAACTATAGAGACAGTAAAAAAATCGGGGACTACTAGGAACTAGAGGGAGTAAAGGTAGAGTACTCAGAGAACAGAGAATTTTAAGGGCCATAAAATTATTGTGTATTAAACTACAATGGTGAATACATGTTAAACCATAAAATGTACAACATTAAGAATGAACCCAAATGTAAACAATGGTCTTTGGTTGATAATTATGTATCAGTATGGTTTATCAATTGTAACATATATGCCTATGATTCACAAATGTTCTTAATGACATCTATAATAGTAAAAGATTTCCAGGAAGTTTTCAATTTACTTTGCCTTAATTCATCAGAGAAATCACTACCTGTGGCAACTAAATGCTTCATGAAACCTGTAACATATGGAAAACAGTGATGTGTCATGGTGAATTTTTACTTTGAAAAATAAGTAGAGTTATAGTAGAAATTTAAAAAATGTAAAAAATGAATTCAGGTATGTGTTGTCAAAGACAAAGATATATAAAATATCTAGTGAATTTATATTGGTTTTAAATTTCTGAAACAAACATACCATTTATTTTTCTTAGAGCACACAAGTACCGATAAGTAAATTTTAATCATTTGAAAGTGATTATAATTCTCTAAAACAACAAAGGATTTTGTTTTACACTGTAGCATACTTACATTTGGGGGCCTGAGGAGGAAAAGTCAAACTACACTAGAATGAATACTGTCAAAGTGTGTATACAACATATTAAAAGGAGTAGGGATATAAAAACAAACAAAAAAATGGATATTTTTAAATGAAGTTGTGTTGTCTGGGGAATTTTGAAACCTATAAGGACCATTATATAACAGAAATGTCAACATGTCTGGAAGGAAAACTTGGCAAAGCATTTAAGAAAAAGGAGAGTTGAAATGGTTGTCAATTCTACCAAAATGCTTTTCTGTTGCTGTAAAGATACATCTTGACAGTGAAGAGCCTGGATAAATGTAGCAATGAAAGACAACTGAAACAGAAAAATGTTTGCTATGTAACTGCCATAAATATTGAACTTGGAAAAGGATAAAATGTTTTTAATTTAAATAAAATATTTATAGCCCAAGCAAGTTAACTCAGTTAGTTAGGGTGTCATCCCAATATGCCAAGATTGTGGGTTCAGTGCTTGGTCAAGGTATACACAAGAGTCAACCAATGATGGTATGAATGAGTTGAACAATAAGTCAATGTTTCTCTGTGAGTGTGTGTGTGTGTCTTCCCCTTTCCTCTCTCTCCAAAATTAAAAAAAAATTAAATAAATATCTATATATTCCACAAGAGAATTAATCTCCTTAGATGTGTAGTGTCTTAAAAATATATCTAAACTTTTAGTGAGGCCCTAACATTACTCAGAGACAGAGTGAGGGGGAACAAAGAAGATGAGATGGGAAACAAAGAGGCAGAGATGAGGACAGCGAGAGAATAGCTTCATAATGCTTATAATAAATTCTTCACATTAAAGTATCAGGCTTGTAAAAAATAGATTGGTAGAATTCAGAAGTATGGGAGCATATTATTTGAGAAAAAATAATTAAAGAAATTTTAAAATCGGTTAGCAAAAACTGACAAAGTGGAAGCGTCCTAATTTTCAACTTTGTGCTTTGGACTGGCTCTCTGGATAGTGGAGTAATGACCCTAATATTGACTTTTAGTTTCTTTCCTGTTTAAGGAAGGATAAATCTTTTGTCATTTTGAAGTCTGTTAATAGCCTTAAGTGGCTGAGATTTTCTTAGAATACACTTTCTCTAGATTACCTTTGTAACTTTTGGGTAATGTCAACGTATCAAGGATGTAGCTGCATAATTCATCAAACTTTATATGAGAATTGCCCTAAGTCAATGCTATTCATGACAGTATGTGTGAGAGGAAGTAGCAGGCAAGTTCATACTAGGAAATATTCACTTATAAACAGAATATATTTCCTCCACCAAGAATTCATATTTATTTGTGAACAATTACAAGATCATTTTGCGTATTCCTAGACAATAGTGTGTGTAAGCATAAAAAGTAATAAGAATTTTGAAAGAAACAAATATTAATAACTGCCTTCTATTGTTCTTCAGTAGAGGGTATAAATTCAGAATAAAATACATACTCTGTTTGACATTGTTACAATTGCGGCCTCTTTTTTATGTATATAATATAAACTAAATATAGTTGAAATTATTTTCAATGTTCAATCCTCAGTCAGGGCACACAAAAGAATCAACCAATGAATAAGTGGAACAACAGATCAATGTTTTGGGGTTTTTTTTGTCTCTCTCTCTCTCTCTCTCTAAAATCAATTAGTAAATACATTTTTCTTAATGTTTAGAAGAATAGAAGTGACTAATGTTGACTTTATTTTCAGTTTGTACAAGACAAGGAAAGTAACTTGTGGATTTTTCCTTCCCATAGACACAGATGACCCCATGTTGAACCTCTCCTGCAGATTGGGCACTTTTGCAAAACTTCTGCATCACCCAGTGCTGCAGCAGAAAATACAGGCTTCGAGATGGTAGTCAAACAGGTGCTTACAAAAGTCATTCTGCAAACATGTGGGTATAATTGAGGGAACAAATAACTATGAAGCACCACGGGATTAACAATAGCCAGTAATCATGACCATGCTTAGGTCTGGAGGCTGAAGGCTGAATGGGAGGAAATAATGTACTTACAACTCAGCAGAGAAAGCTGACCTGAGTAAGAGGGAAACCTGGCCAGAGCCTTCAGATTAGATGTAGTCATACCAGTCTCTACTGAGCAAGGGTGGGGTGGGGTGGAGCAGTAATCAGTACCCTGCTACTCTCCATTGACTATGCAGATTTCTGCTGGTGCTTCCTGTTAGCCAAACCCAAATATTACATCACTCTTTCCCAGTGCTTTATTACTATCCTTGTACTAAAATCTAAAAATACAATGTGTAAAGGTTTTATAGCTATTGAACCAACTTTACATCCCAGGAATAAACCCCATTAATTATTGTCCATGATCTTAATGTATGGCTGAATTTGATTTGCTAATATTTTGCTGAGGATTTTAGCATTTATGCTCATATAGGAATATTGGCCTATAATTTTCTTTCCTTGTAGTGTCTTTATCTGGTTTTGGTATTAGAATAACGCTGGCCTCATAAAATAAGCTTGGGGGTATTTCTTCTTTTTAAGTGTTTTTGAATAATTTGAGGACAGGTATTAGTTCTTCTTCATATGTTTGGTAAAATTCACCTATGAAGCCATTCAGTCCAGGACTTTTGTTTGTTGGGAATTTTTTTATTACTGCTTTAATTTTGTTGTTTGTAATTGGTCTGTTTAGATTTTCTATTTATTCTCAATTCACTTTTGGAAGGCTGTATGTTTCTAAACATTTATTTTTTCTTTTATATTGTCCAATTTATTGGCATATAGTTGTTCATAATTTTTATAATACTTTGTATTAGTGTAGTGTCAGTTACTCATTTTTATTTCTGATATTATTTATTTAGGGTTTCTTTTTATTTCTTTTTTTGGTGAATTTGGTTAAAGATTTATCTAACTTTTTTATTTTTTTACAAAACCAGCTCTTCACTTTATTGATCTTCTATATTATTTGGTTGGACTCTATTTTTTTTTTTAAATTTCTACTTCTATCTTTATTATTTCTTTTTTTCTACTCACTGTTTTTTTTTTTTTTCCTGAAGCTGGAAACGGGGAGAGACAGTCAGACAGACTCCCGCATGCACCCGACCGGGATCCATCTGGCACGCGCACCAGGGGTGAAGCTCTGCCCACCAGGGGCGATGCTCTGCCCCTCCTGGGTGTCGCTCTGTTGTGAACAGAGCCACTCTAGCGCCTGGGGCAGAGGCCAAGGAGCCATCCCCAGCGCCCGGGACATCTTTGCTCCAATGGAGCCTCACTGCGGGAGGGGAAGAGAGAGACAGAGAGGAAGGAGAGGGGGAGGGGTGGAGAAGCAAATGGGCATTTCTCCTGTGTGCCCTGGCCAGGAATCGAACCCGGGACTTCTGCACGCCAGGCCGATGCTCTACCACTGAGCCAACTGGCCAGGGCCTACTCACTTTATTTTTGTTTGTTGTGCTTTTCCTAGTTCCCTTAAGTGTAAGGTCATATTATTCATATGATTTTATTTTTAAGTGAGAGGAGGTAAGATAGAGAAACTCTCACATGCACCCTGACCAGGACCCAGCAGCAACCTCCATTTGAGGTCAGTGCTCGAATCAACCCAGCTATCCTCAGCGACTAGGGTCTAAACTTGAACCACTGGCCATAAGGAAGGAGAGAGAAAGGGGGGAGAGAGAGAGGAAGAGAAGTGGAGAGTTGCTTCTTATATGTGTCCTGACAGTGGATTGATCTTGGGACATCCACAGGCTGGGCTGATGCTTAGTGATGCTCACTGAGCCAATTGGCCAAGGCTGCAATTTTTAAAAATTATTTTATGTATTGATTTTAGAGAAGGGAGACAGATAGACAGTGAGTGAGGAACAAGAAACACTAACTCATAGTTGTTGCTTTTCCTATGTGCCTTGACTGGGCAAGCCAGGAGTTTCAAACTTGTGACCTCAGCATTCAAGGTTAACTCCATATCTACTGCATCAGCACAGGTCAGGCAAGAGATTTTTCTTGTTTATTGAGATAGGCTTGTGATGCTATAAATTTCTCTTTTAGGACTGCTTTTGTTGTGTCCCATAAATTTAGGTTGTTGTGTTTTCATTTTAATTTTTCTCAAGGTATCTTCTGATATTTTCTTTAATCTCATTGTTAACCCTTCCATTATTTAGTAACAGTTATTGAGCCTCCATGTTTTTGTGTAATGCAGTTTTGTTTTTATAACTGATTTTTAATTTCATTCTATTGTGGTTGGAGGCAGTGTTTGATTTTATTACAATCTTTTTATATTTATTAACAATTGTTTTGTGTTTTAACATGTGGTCCACCCTGAAAATAGTCTATGCCATTTGAAAAGACAGTATATTCTTCTGTTTTAGGGTGAAATGTTCTGAAAATATTCATTAACTTCATCTGATCCAGTGTGTCATTTAAGGCCACTGTTTCCTTATTGATTTAACATATTGAAGATCTGAGCATTGATTCAGTGGGTGGTAAAGTCCATTAGTTTGACTGTATGACTGTCAGTCTATAAAGATTTGTTCACATATTTAGATGCTCTTATATTGGGTGCATAAATGTTTACAAGAGTTATATTCTCTAATTGAATTGATATCTTTATTATTGTATAATGTACTTCTTTGTCTCTTATTATGACCTTCATTTTAAAGTCTATTTTGTCTGATGCAAGTATTGTTTCTTTTTTGTTTTGTTTTTTACATGAATATCTTTTCCCATTCCTTTAATTTCAGTTTGTATGTGTCTCTTAATCTGAAATGTATCTCTTGTAAACAGTATTTATATGAGTCTCGTTTACTTATCCATTCAGCTACCCTACATCTTTTCATTGAAGCACTTAATGCATTTATATTTACAATGGTTACTGTTAGGTATATATATATTTACATTCTTCTTTTTCCCCCTTTCTTTGTCTTAAAGAAGTCCTTCAACATTTCTTTTAAAATGTGTTTAGTGGTGATGAACTCCATTAATGTTTTATTGCTTTTAAATGATAGCCTTGCTAGGTAAATAGTATTGATTATAGGTCTTTGCTTCTCATCACTTTGAATATTTTTGCCAATCCCTTCTGGCCTGAAGTGATGTTGTTGAGAAATCAGCAAACAGATTTTTGGACATTTTTTTTTTTTTAGGTAACTAAATATCTTTCCCTTGCTGTGTTTATGATTATCTATTTTGTTTTTAGCCTTCGGCATTTTAATGATAATGTTTCTTGGTGTGGGCCTCTCTGGGTTTATCTTGTTTGAAACTCTTTGTGATTCTTGGACCTGTGTGTCTTTTATTTACTTATTTATTTTAACTAGTTTAGGCAAGTCTTCAGCCATAGTTTCTTCAATGCCTTTCTCTCTTCTCCTTCTGTTATTCTTATGTAAATGTTGGTGTTTTGGAAGTTGTCACAGAGGTCTCTCAAACTATTTTCATTTAAATTTTTGTTTTCTTTTTGGTTGTTTTCTGTTATTTTACCTTCAACATCAGTGATTGAATTCTCTGCATCATAGAATCTGTTATTGATTACTTCTAGTGTATTCATTATTGTGGACACTGTATTTTCATCTCTGATTCATTCTTTTTATGATTTCTATGCTTTTTAATGCTTACTATTTTTTTGTTGTTGTTGTAGTCCTCACTCAGTTCATTTATACCTCTATGTTCCTTAAGGCCTTTTATAAACATTATTTTATTATTTTTTTTCACAGTTCACTTATATTTATTTTTTATTCTTAATATTTAAACAGATACTATTTTTTTCTGGTTTATTTTCTTCATATAGCAAAGGCACTTCAAAAATGTCTATTTTGCATAACAAATTTTGATTTATTATTTAGAACATAATAGGAAAATAATAATTTATTTTTATTTTGTTTAATATTTTATTTATTGATTTTTTAGAGAGAGAGGAGTGAGAGAGAGAGACAGAGAGAGAGAGAGAAGAGGGAGGAGCAGGAAGCATCAACTCCCATATGTGCCTTGACCAGGCAAGCCCAAGGTTTCTAACCGGCGACCTCAGTGTTCCAGGTCGACGCTTTATCCCACTGTGCCACCACAGGTCAGGCGGAAAATAATAATTTTATACGACTTAATGCCTTACTCTCCAGGTAAACTCTTTAACAAAGCTTTCTTGGAATGATTTGCATTTTTGCTGCTAAAAACTTACACTTGGAAAATTATTAAAGTATAATAGTCCATATTGAATGGAAGCAAATAGCTCAGAAATATTAATTTGTTCTGCTTTCTAAACAAATGTCTTATAGTGAATAATGACCAAATATGTTATTTAATACTAGCAAGTACTGGTAGTTGATTCATATGTTTTAAAACCAGTTAAGCTTCCACATTCAAAGTTTGGGCAGTTTGTGTGTGTGTATGTGTGTTTTTTAATTTAGAAAATTAAATTTAACAGGGGACATTGATCAATAAGAGTACATAGGTTTTAGGTAAACATCTCTATAGCATTGGAACCATTGATTGTGTCATATAAAAAGGATGCAGTGACAGAAAGTGATTTGACTTTAGGTGATGGGTAAACATTGTTTGAAATTTTATCTTGTAGATTACTCGTATCTATTTGATTTAGTTATTTTTCTTAGGACTCCCTCTGTTCTTTTTTCATTTGGGTCATGTTTCTCTGTCTCTCTATTTTGGTTATTTCTCTCCATTTGTTTTTGTGCACTAGGTAGACCTATTATGTCTTCAGACTTGATAAGGGTGGTCTTATGTAATAGGTGTTCTTGGGCTCAGTGGCAGTCTTCCTTATCACTTGAACTAGGTGCTTCTGGAATGTCTCTTCTGTGGTTTATTCGAGTTCTCCTGTGTTAGTTGAGTCTTGATTGCTGGTCTGTGGATGGGGTGACCCTCAGCTGGCTGACTGAAAAGATCTACCTGATCACAGTCGATGAGGTGTTATGCACGGGCTGATCTCTTCAAAGGTATGATTTCCCATAAAAAATTGCTCTAAAAGGGTCTGGTTCCTGCCAACATCTCCCTTTGGATGTGCTGTTTGTGGAGCTCCGATTGTGCTCTGATGTGGTCTAAAGCTAGTCACCAAGTTTGTTAGCCTGGGGGCTCTTCAGATAGAATCTGGAACAGGTCAATGTTAAAAGTTGTCTATTACCAACCAAAGCAATCCATGATTGGTGGTTGACTCTGTTGCACGTGGGTGTGCATGATAGGATCCAAGTTTCTACCAAGGTTGACTTTCACCAGCACCAAGCTCTGGTTAGGTCCACATAAGGTTCAAAGAATTCAAGATCCACCTCTGCCTGCTGGCTGACTTTTAGCCTTAGTCACTGATAGAGCCTCATATGGTATTCAAGTTACATGCAGCAAGTTGTCAGTGATTTGCCAGGTATCAGCAGATGATGTTTACTGTGTTGATACAGATTAAAATTTGGCAGCAGTGCTGGGTCTGAAGCCACTCAGCAAAAGTCTCTGGTTAAACCAAGGACTATTGCCACTCCCCTGGGTCCTGCAGACCTCTGTGATAAGGCAGGTTCTCAAGGAGTCATCAGGGCAATGCCAATAGAGTTCATGAGGCTAAAACAAATTAAGATTTTCCATGTGGTGGAAGGCCTTTGCCCAAGATTGGTGGCACCAGTCAGGGCACAAGGGAGAATATGGCCCTCACCCAAAACCCACACAACTCCACAAATCAGTTTCTTCTGGTGTGTCTCTAACTTCACTGAGGTTGTCCAGTTCTCATGGAGTATCTTTGAAGAAACAAATGCAGTGCAGGCCAAGGTTGGCCACAACCAGAAGTCTCCTCTTCTTCTGCAGGATGCCAGTGCATGGGGCAGTGCATGTTGCAGTGTCTCAGGGAGTTAGTAGGTTGCAGCTAGAGTGCAACTCCCCAGGCTGGTGGGAAAAGGGACAATGATGGTGGGTGCAAAGAAACAAATGAACTTCACCCTAAAGCCACTCTGCTCAGTCTATTCCTATGTGTCTTTGACTTTTCCACACTTGCCTGGATTTCCTCCATAGCCTCTCAAATAAGACTATAGCAAAGGCACGGACCAGCTACAGTCAACAGATTCTTTTGAAGGGTGTGAGCTTGGCAGGACCACAGGAAGTTCAAAGAATGGGGTTAGTTCATCTCCTCAAGCTAGCTCTATGCTCAACCCAGAAAATGTGACACCTAAGGTCAGTGTGAGAGAGAAACTCAACACAGGGAAATAGGTGGCTATTCCTCCAACCTTCTCTCTGAAGCCACACAACTAAATCTCTCCCTGTATGACTGCAGTCTGCTCCAAGCTGCCATTCTACTGGTGGAGCCCAGAGTAAGTGTCTGTGAACAAGATTTTGTGTACTGGTCCATTTAAGAGGGCATCTGATTTTCTAGAAGTTTTTTGTCTCATCCTGGCAGATGGAATCCTGTTTATTTTCACAGATAGATTTTCCAGTGAGCTCCTCCTTTTAGCACTGGTACCCTGGGTTGGGGAATCTGGCTTGGGGTTGAAACCCCTTACTTCACAGGGGAAATCTTTGCAGCTGAGCTATCCCTCCAGATTCTCAACCACTGTACGTAAGAGGTTTTCTTGTGTCTTGACTCTTCCAACCAGTCTCAGCATGATTTTTTTTGTATCTTCTTAGTTATATGACTTATGTTCATGTATTTTTAAATTGCTTATTTAAATTTATTGTTCTGTAATTTTATTTTGATTCTGGGAAATGATGAGTGTAACTCCCATCAACTCTATCAACATCTTGTATACCTCCAAGATCTATTATCTAAACAAATTTTAAAATTATGTTAATTTATTAATTTTAGAGAGAGAGGAAGGAGGAGAAATAGAAAAAGACAGGAACATCAATCTGTTCTTATATGTGCCCTAGCCAGGGATCAAATGAACAATCTTCATGCTTGGGCCAACACTCTAACTAACTGAGCTAATCTGCCAGGGCAGTGAACAAATTTTTAAGTGTGAAGTATATTATTATTAACTAATAGCAAAATGTTGTAAAGCAGATCTCTGAAATTTATTCATAGTATATAATTTAAACTTTATATACTTTCAATAATTGTTTTATCAAGTATATAAAAGCATCAATTTTACATTTCAATTTAGTTTTACCTTAAACTAACAATAAACATCAAGTACATAACATATTTCTCATTATCATCATCATTCAGTCATTACCATAATCATTTTCATCTAGAAGTATTGATGAAATAAGTAGAATAAAAGTTTTTTCTTCCTGCAAATGTGGAGCATGTATTTTTCTGTTGTCTGTGTGATATTTGCTTATAATTAAGGCAAATATTTTAGTTGTTTATTTTGTATGTGTAATTTTTAAGTTAATTTTCCAGGGATATTTTCAATTTATAAAGGTGCATAGTGTTTTTTTGTTTGTTTGTTTTTGCATGAGAAAGAGAGACAGAAAGATAGACAGACAGGGACAGAAAGACATGAAGGGAAAGAGATGAGAAGTATCAACTCATAGTGTGTCATACTTAGTTGTTCCTTGATTACTTTCTTGTATGTACCTTGATTGGGGATCTTCAGCTGAGCCAATGACCTTTTGCTCAAGCCAGTGACCATGGGGTCATGTCTATGATCCTATGCTCAAGCTGTCGATCCTGAGCTCAAGCTGTTGACCTTGAGCACAAGCTGGTGAGCCTGCACTCAAATTGACAACCTTAGAGTTTTGAACCTGGGTCCTCAGCATCCCAGGTCAACACTCTATCTCTCTATTCATTGTGCCACCACCTGGTCATGCTAATTTTTATAGATTTAAAATTACTTTTTATATTTGAAGAATATTAAACTTTGATTAATACAGTGGTACCTTGACACACGAGTTTAATTTGTTTCATGGCCGAGTTTGTGACTGAATTTGCTCGTGTGTCAAATTGAATTTCCCCATTTAAATTAATGGAATGCAATTAATCTGTTCCAGCCCCCAAAATCCAAAATTTTTTGCTTTATATGATTTTAAATAAGAAAATGTACTGTATAAATAACAAATACATATATATATACATATATATATACATAATAAGAGAGACTGTAAAGAAATAAACTGGTTTATGAAGTGTATTTATCTTCAAGGTCAGGCAAAGATGCTGGTGGAAGGGGAGGAGACTGGCAGAGGAGGTATTCATTTCGTGCCCTATCCCTTAACATAACTTACTCTCTGTACCAGTGGTCCCCAACCTTTTTTGGGCCTCGGACGGGTTTAATGTCAGAAAATATTTTCACCGACCAGCCTTTAGGGTGGGACGGATAAATATATCACGTTACCGAAACAAGCGTCAATATAAATAAAACAGAAATAATGCAAGTTATTTATTCTTTCTCTGTGGACTGGTACCAAATGACCCACGGACCGGTACCGGTCTGCGGCCTGGGGATTGGGGACCACTGCTCTATACACTTAATGCTACATTTAATTGCAAAATTTAACTTACACAATATGTAACTTTATCGCTAAATTTAATTGCTATTTTTTTACTTTGCTTAATCATCATTTTCTTCACTGACTTTTGGTTTTTTTGCCACACTTTCCTTGCTGTTTCAACAAAAACTTTCCCACAGAAGTTTGTTTCTTCCTCCCTTCAGAACGTTTGGCAGGCCATTTAGTAGAGGGTGGTGGAAGCTTGTGATTCAAATATCAGCTCATGACTTAAAGCAAAAAATCCCATGAGTGACTGCTTGTCTCTCAAATTGCTCATGATTTAAAGTGCTCATGTGTCAAGGTACAACTGTATATTTTATGTGTGAGATAGAATGCATTCTGCATATGTAATTTTTACATTTTAACTTATTTTTACATCCCCAAAGATGTAATTGTTCTTCCATTCAATATTTAACATTTAAAAAAGATATACAGGCCCTAGCTTGTTGTCTCAGTGGTAGTGTTGGCCAACTGTGGAAGTTCCGAATTGATTTCTGGTCAGGGCACACAACAGAAGTGACCATCTGCTTCTCCACATATCCCTCTCCCCCTTCTCTTTCTCTCTTTCTCTTCCCCTCCTGAAGCCATGGCTCAATTAGAGCAAGTTGGCCCTGAGCACTGAGGATGGCTCCATGGTCCCCTACTGGCAATAAAATAGCTCAGTTGCCAAGCAACGGAGCAACATCCCCAGATGAGCAGAGCATCCCCCCAAACAGGGCTTGCCTGGTGGATCCCAGTCTGGGCACATGTGGGAGTCTGTCTCTCTGCCTCCTTGCTTCTTGCTTAATAAAGTAAAAATAATAACAATAAAATAAATAAATAAAAAATGTCTACAGGCATGGTTTAAGTGGCAAAGCTTATGATCACAGATAATAAGATGACAAATAGAATATGGCCTATTTTTAACAAAAAAAAGATTTATGGACAGTTTGAAGGGACATAGGTTAGTCATAATAATGATTACACTGTAAGCAAGATTTTGTCGAATCAATAGTATTTGAACAGGAATTTAATTAAAACTAATATTTCAATAGAAAAATATAAAGTAGTAGGCATTCTATGCAGAAGAAAGAGAATCTCTTTATAGCTTCTTTTCAATTTAAAGCAAAACACTATTTATAATGTACAATAGTTTAATTTATTGACATCAAAGATGGAAGTGTTCTAGTTTTAACATCGTGGCACTATAAAATGCTATCTCTACCTCATAATATTCCATCTGTGTTTATAGTCACATATATATTCATTACGTAAATGTAAAGAAATGGGAACTTGTTCAATCTCATAATTAAAAAAAATAGATCATTGTGTTTTAAAACATTATTCCAAGAATTTTGAAACAATATTTTTATCTGTTTCTTTTTATTTGTGTTTTATTATTATTAAACTTGACTTTCACTTAGTCCCCAAATCTTCCGACTGCCTGCCGGGTTTACAGTGAGAATCCCAGAGTAAAAATCTATGTTGGGCCACTAAGTTGACTACAAAGTGTTCTGAGTCTTATTCATGATTAAAAAGCTGGACTGGCTGTGAAATTTTGAGACAACATCAGAAAATATTTAAAGGAAAAAAAAGTTCACATTTTTCACAAGCTGATTTTCTTTTGCTCAGACCTACCTACATTGGAAGCTCACATTGTTCTCAAATCCCATGATGCATGCATGTTGATGCCCTTTCCTCCTTTAAAATATATTTTCATCTGAAGTGTCTCTGTCACATATGTTTAGGAACAAAGCTGTCTGTGTGCAGTGGTTCTGTATACTTATATGTTGAAGGTCGTATTTCAATAAATATATGTATTTTATAAGCCAACAATTGTGCTTGTTTCATTGTTCCTGATTCAAGTTCTGAGTCTTCTTAACTTTAAAGAATTATTACTTCTGTGTATGGCTAATGTAAAAAGCAAACATGGCTTAAAAATCACAACCTATAGGCAAGGAATATTATTATTTTTTTTATTTAATTTTCCCACTGATTTGAGAAAGTAAGGGGGAAAAGAGAGAGAAAGAGAGAAGCATCAACTCATTCCACTTAGTTGTTTTATTTTTAGGTGAGTATTCATCAATTGCTTCTCTTATGTGCCCTGACTTAGGTTTAAACTACAACCTTGTAATACAGAATGTTTTATTCAATGAGTCACCCTGCCTGACCTGTGTTGGTGCAGTGGATAAAGCATCGACCTGGAAATGCTGAGGTTGCCGGTTCGAAACCCTGGGCTTACCTGGTCAAGGCACATATGGGAGTTGATGCTTCCTGCTCCTCCCCACCTTCTCTCTCTGTCTCTCTCTCCCTCTCTGTCTCTCTATCCCCCTTTCTATCTCCTCTCTAAAATGAATAAATTAAAAAAATGAGTCACCCAGCAGGGCCAGGAATATTATTATTTTAATACCGTAAAACTTGAAATATTCTGTCCCTAGTAGTTGCAAGGACAGTACTTTGGAAGCAAATAGTACTGAGGTTGGGGAAGAAGAGCAAGGCACAGGAAGTCTATAACAAAGTCTGAGGGAAATAAAAGTATTTGTGCAGACTTTCAAAGAAGAGGTACATCAGCAAGCTTAATCTAAAGTGTGCTAAATACCAATATAATATCCTATGGAGACTCAGAGTCTTGGTTAAAACGTGTGACAAAGGCTTGAATGTATAGACTGAAAAAGAAGGAAAATATAGGGGTTTTTTTGTAGGTTACATAGATCAACTTTTTGTTATAGGTGTCTTAAATAAAATAAGAAACTAACTGAAGGATATAGGGAATACAGGTGACTGGATGCCAAACTTGTGAAATAGAAAGAATAACTATAGAAGTACAGGCATCATTAATCCAGAAAAATTAAAAAACAGGAGCAATAGACTGCACTCTGATAATGCTTTCTCCCACTCACTGCTCACCCCAGGTCTTTATTGCCATTTAACCCCTTCTCTGTCCTTGCCTAGCTCATGCTCACATCCTTTTTTTTTAACTATTCTTTTTTTTTTAAGATTTTATTTATTCATTTTAGAGAAGGGGGAGAGAGGGAGGGGAGGAGCAGGAAGCATCAACTCCCATATGTGCCTTGACTGGGCAAGTCCAGGGTTTCGAACCGGCGACCTCAGCATTCCAGGTCGATGCTTTATCCACTGTGCCTCCACAGGTCAGGGCTTTTTTTTTTTTAACAGAGACAGAGAGAGTCAGAGAGAGAGAGAGACAGATAGGAATATACAGAGAGGAAGGGAGAGAGATAAGAAGCATCAATTCTTCATTGCAGCTCCTTAATTGTTCATGGACTGCACTCTCATATGTGCCTTGACTGGCAGGCTACAGCAGAGCAAGTGACCCCTTGCTCAAGTCAGCAACCTTGGGTTTCAAGCCAGCAACCTTTGAGCTCAAGCCAGCGACCATGGATTATGCCTATGATCCCTTGTTCAAGCCAGTGACCCTGTGCTCAAGCCAGTGACCTCGAGGTTTTGAACCTGGGTCCTCTATGTCCCAGTCCGACACTCTATCCACTGTGCCACCGCCTGGTCAGGCCATGCTCACATTCTTGACAATAGTTACTTCACTATCTTCTCTATTTTCCTGAGCCATAATGAATGCTGCAAGTGTTTTAGCCAACTGTGTAGCTTAAAAGAACACAGTCCTCACAGGATCACTTGCACAGAATTGCAAATTTAAGGTATTTCCAAGAAACCTTGAGTTGTGATAATTCACTAGAAAGACTCATAGAACTCACTTAAAATTGTTATAGTCGTGGTATACTTCAGAGAAAAAAACAGAGATTAAACTAAAACAAGAGAAGTATCATATAGGGCAGAGTCAGGAGAAATAAATGCAGGAGCATATGGAGTCAGGACATGTTACTCCCCAGCATTGATGAAAATACATATGGAGCACTGCCAACTAGAGAACCACATTGTCCAAGGTTTTTTTGTGTTTGTTTGTTTTTTTGGTTTTCTTTGTTTGTTTTAATCAAGGTTCCATCACACAGGCTGGTTGGTTGGTTATTGATTTATTGATCGCCTGTGCACTTGGTCTTAGTTTCCAGGATGACTAATACCGTATAACCCAAAGTTCCTATCCTAATGACCAAAGGTCCCCAAGCAAATGAACAGTCCCAGAGCGTGACATTCCAAGAGTCTATACATAACCTTTCAGAAGAAAACCACACAAGTCAAATATCTTTTGGGGTAATGGTAAATTATTTACTACAGAGATGTCATATCTGACCTTACCATCAACAGTTTTCATCATTTTATATTTTACAGAGAAGAGAGAAGTAACAAGACAATAGGGTTCTCATGCCTAATTCCACTAAATCAACCCCATAACCTGATCTGCACCCAACCTGTTCTTTGTACCTCTTACTACAATGAATGAGGATCTTTCTCCTATCAAAAACTAATTTCTCTACCTGTGCTTTGAACTCTGCCCCCACAGTTTTCCATGGAAACAAAATTTCTCCAATCCTCATTTCATCTTTAACTAGCATCTTTAGCTGCTGACTTTTTCCACTAACATTACTTACCCAAAGGTCACCGGTGACTTTCCTATTGTAAACTTAATGGCTCTTCTCAGTTTTATTAATTCAATCTCTTAACAAATCTAAAACTGTTTTTAAATTCTAGAAATATTGCCTTAACATGCTCCTGAAAAATGTTCTTTTATTATTTTGGCTCTTTATCCTTAAATACGGGCTTTCCTTCTCTAAACATCCTTCAGGAGTTAAGGTTCCTCTCAAAACTACTCTGGACCTTGCACTTCTCACTGCACCTGCCCTGGGCATTTCTTGTTTGCACCCCTTCCATTCTCATCTAAATCTTCAGCTGCCCCCAATTTTCCAAGCTTCAGTTTTCTCCATCAGCTATATCCTTCTTGAGTTTCCCTTCTAGGATATCCGATAAGCTCTCTAAACTTAATTATGGTTCTTTCTTCAGACATGTATGCCAAACCTGTGCTCTTTCAATGCTCCTAACTTTAAATATCAATACCCTGAACTTAGTTGTTCAGAGCAAAACCATGGTGACCCTGTTTGTTTATCACCTCTTCTTCCACACAGAAAAGCACTCATTTATTCTTGCTGATCCAGTGACTTTGAAATGACTTGTGAATTTATGTCTGTCCATAGGACCACCATCTGTGTTCAGGTGTACATGTGGCATGTGGGTAGTACAGCGATCTTTTTCCTACACTACTTGTCTCCTGTTTTGCCTTCTCCTCAGATCTTGTTCCCGTTAGTTATAGTTACTTCACTAAAATACATAACTAATCACTGTCTTGTTGTTCCATGTTTTTCAATAATTTTAGTGATGTTTACTATATTATAAAGTCCAAACTTCTTGGTATGGCCTAAAAACTCCTTAACTCTTCAATATCTACCATTTCACCCCAAGCCTTTAGCTTTTAACATCCATCTCCTCAGTTTTTTGTATCCCATGCTCTCTCTCTGTAAGCCTTTGCACATGCCTTCTTGCTTATCACTCCTTCAATATTTAGGTCTAAATTTTAACATTAATTCTTCTGGGAAAAAATATTCCCTTTCCTGAAACTGAACTAATCTATGTACTCACAAAACTTCGTCTCCTCCCTTTAGTCTTTATTCACTATATTGTAACTGCTTATTGAATTGTCCCTCTGTCTTCTAGATTAACTGTTTTGAGATTATAAAGGTTCTGTTTTGATAACTGTTGTATTTCCATCATCTGGCATAGTACTTGACACATAGTAGCTTTCTAAGAGTTGAATGGTCACACATATGAAACTGGAAATGAAGGCTGAGAATTGTTCTAAAAGAGATCTCCTGTGAGGAGGCTACTGGTTTTGTCCATGTTAGTTTATGAGAAAGAAGGTAAGCTAATGAGATGTTACATTTTCAAAATGATTACATTGTCATATCCAAAGGTATTCACTCATTTTTTCATTTCTTTTCTGCTATTTATTTATTTTTTGCTAGATTACATTTTATAAAGTACTTTTTAATCTTACTGTATTTAGTTATAAAGATTGCAGTTATAGTCATGTAATGTACAAATGTTTTCCTTTGGCAAGATTAATTTAGTAATAACATATTAGTCTTTGCAGTAATAACTAGGGCTTTACATTAAAGTTTGCAAAGCACTATGACATGAAGTTTCATTTTATCATTAGGCAGCTCTGTGACTACCGACTTTGTAGATGAAATAAGTGAGGATCGGAGTGTTTAAGGACATAGTAAGCATAAAAAGATGGTAATGAAAGTGAATCTTGCTAAGGGACACATGATTATGTTGGAGTGCATGAAGTTTATTTATATAGATTAAACTAAAATGATTGATTATGGACAATGCCATATGGTTCAAATTAATATATCTTAAAATAATTTAGCAACAACACAAGGCAGTATACACCTAATCAACTATCAAAATGAGTGACAAATATAATAAAAGTTATGGACAGACAATAATTATATTAATTCAGGACGAGCATGGAAAAGACTGAGTTATCAATCTTTTCTCCATGACTGTCTCCTTTATTTTTTTTTGTCTCCTTTATTTAATTTATCCCTCAGGGCAGTGTCAATATCTCTTTAGTGTCTTGAATCAGGTATATGTTTCTACTTGCAGAGGTTGCCATAATCTTCAGACTTAGTGTAATTTATTAAAAACAATAATTCCCCAATATCACCACACTGTTCCCATATTAGAAATTAGATTTCTCTGGACCACATTATTCTCTTTCTTTTTTTACATCTACTGTGAGACTAAGTGTAATGGAAGTAACTTTGAACTCATTAATGAATCAATTTATATTTTAAGAATGCCTACAACTTTTATAATTCAAGCATAACTTATAACAACCCCCTGTAGAATCATAGTTTTGGCCCTGGCTGGTTGGTTCAGTGGATAGAGTGTTGGCCCATTGGTCTAGTGTGTTGAAGTCCTGATTCAATCCCCAGTCAAGGAACACATGAGAAACAGACTATCTGCTTTGCTTTCCCTTTCTCTCTCCCTTCTCCCCTTCTTCTCTTCCCATAGCCAATGGCTCAAATAACCTAAGTGATCCTAAGGAAAAAGAATGAAGCCAGAAGTATCATGCTACCTGACTTCAAATTATACTACAGAGCCACAATAATAAAAACAGCATGGTACTGGCAGAAAAACAGACATACAGATCAATGGAACAGAATCAATAGCCAAGAAATAAAATCACATACATAAGGACAAATCATCTTTGATAAAGGAGCCAAAAACACAATGGAGAAAAAAAGCCTCTTTAATAAATGGTGCCAGGAAATCTGAAATGTCACATACAAAAGAATGGAACTTGATTGCAGTTTGTCCCTCTGCACAAAAATTAATTCAGCACCTGACCTGTGGTGGCGCAGTGGATAAAGCGTTGACCTGGAAATGCTGAGGTCGCCAGTTAGAAACCCTGGGCTTGCCTGGTCAAGGCACATATGGGAGTTGATGCTTCCAGCTCCAAATGGATCAAAGACCTAAATATAACATCTAAAACAAAAAATTACTTAGAGGGAAACATAGGTACTAACCTCATAGACCTTGGCCATAGAGAACATTTTATGAATTTGACCCCAGAGGCAGGGGAAGTAAAGGCAAAAATAAATGAATAAGACTATATCAAACTAAAAAACTTCTTCATGGCAAAAGAAACTGACAACAAAACAAATAGGCAGCCAACTAAATGGGAGATGATATTTGTAAACAAAAGCTCCAATAAGGGGTTAATATACAAAATATATAAAGAGCTTACAAAGCTCAGCGATAAACAAGCAACCAATCCCATTAAAATAATGGGAGAAGGTGTGAACAGACACTTCTCCCAAGAGGACATACAATAGCCAACAATATATGAAAAGATGCTCATCATCACTAACTATTAGAGAAATGCAAATCAAAACTACAATGAGATATCACCTCATAACTTTTAGATTGGCTGTTATCAACAAGACTGGTAATAACAAGTGTTAGAGAGGCTGTGGAGGAAAAGAAACCCTCATGCACTGCTGGTGAAAATGTAAATTAGTACAATCATTATGCAAGACATCATGGTTGTTCCTTAAAAAATTAAGAATAGATTTATTAGGCCTCACCAGGCAATGGAGCAGTAAATAGAGGGTTGGACTGGGGAATGGAGGACCCATTGGTCCAGTGTGTTGAAGTCCTGGTTCAATCATGCTACCTGACTTCAGGTTTGAAACCCCAAGGTTGCTGATTTGAGCATGATCTCATCTGGCTTGAGCACGGGCTCACCAGCTTGAGCGAGGGGTCACTGGCTTGAGTGGGAACATGGACATGACCCTTTGGTCGATAGCTTGAGCACAAAGGTCACTGGTTTGAAGCCCAAGGTGGCTGGCTTGAGACCAAGATCACTGGCTTGAGCAAGGGGTCACTCACTCTGCTATATACCCCCGGTCAAGTCATATAAGAGAAAGTAATCACTGAATAACTAAAGAACTGCAATGAGGAATTGATGCTTCTCATCTCTCTCCCTTCCTGTCTGTATGTCCCTATCTGTCCCTCTCTCTGACTCTGTCAAAGAAAAAAAAATCATATAATCCAACAATCCTTTTACTGGTTATTTACCCTAATTACTCAAAAACATTGGTAGTAAAGACATGTGCACTCCCATGTTCATCACAGCATTATTCACAGTGACCAAGACATGGAAATAATCAAAGTGTTCCTCAATAGAGAATTGGATAAAGAAGATGTGGTACATATATACAATGGAATACTACTCAACCATAAGAAATTATGACACAGTTCCATTTATGACAACATGATGGACTTTGAGATCATTATATTTAGTGAAATAAGTAAATCAGAAAAAGCTAAGAACTATCTGATTTCACATAGGTGGAAAAGAAGACTGAGACTCATGGGTATGAATAAAAATGAATTATTTGAAGGGGTAATAGGAGAGGGAGACAGAGGTGGAGGTGTGGGGAAAGGGGTAAAAAGGGACAAATATAAGCTGACGGAAAATGATTTGACTTTGGGTGACAGTATACAGTATAATCAACAGTTCAAATGCTATAGAAATGTTTACCTGAAACCATTGTACTTCTATTGATCAATGTCACCCTGTTAAAGTTAATTTTCTAAGTAAAATTTAAAAACATATATTGCTGTTTATTCACAATACAACTGGCCACCCAAGAGCTCAGTTTTGGGGTTTTTTTTCTTCTTTTTTTTATAATTAATTTTAATGGGGTGACATAGATCAATCAGAGTACATAGGTTCAGGGAAAACATCTCCAGGTTATTTTGACATTTGATTATGTTGCATACCCATCACCCAAAGTCTGAGCTCTGTTGAAGATAAAAAAAAAAGGTTATTTTTAATGCTTGCTAAGACAACATCCATTTTGCATCCCCATGGATCAAGGTGTAATTTTGAATTTCAAGTCTATTATTTAAGAAACCTAATTTCAGAAGATATTTAGCTGCCTTATGTAGTGATTCTTTTGCTAGAGTTGGGCAATGCAAATTGAAAACCTCCTGGAAAGGATGCACCATTCTAGATGCCATTAGGAACATTTATGATTAACAAGAAGAGGCCAAGCTACAATATTAACAAGAGTTTGGAAGAATTTGATTCCAACTCTCAGGGATGACTTTGAGATGTTCAAGACTTCAGTAGAGGAAATAACTGCAGATGTAGTCATAATAGGAAAAGAACTAGAATTAAAATTGCAGATGAAAATGTGGCTGAAGTGCTGAAATCTCATGATAAAACTCGAATGGATGAGGAGTTGCAAAAAAATAAAATGTTTTACTCCTCATGAAGATGTGAAGATTTTTAAAATAACAACAAAAGATGTAGAATATTACATAAACCAAGTTTATAAAGCAGCAGCAGGTTTTGAGAGAATAGACTCCAATTTTGAAGAGTTTTACTGTGGATAAGATGTTATCAAACAGCATCACATACTACAGAAAAATAGTACATGAAAGGAAAAGTCAATTGATTGAAAAACTTCATTGTTGTCTTCTTTTTACATTTATTTATTTATT
The DNA here is from genome assembly GCF_036850995.1 of Saccopteryx leptura. NCBI lineage: Eukaryota > Metazoa > Chordata > Mammalia > Chiroptera > Emballonuridae > Saccopteryx > Saccopteryx leptura. The sequence goes on along the minus strand of NC_089505.1, from coordinate 216,036,227 downwards.
TATTATTTAGAAATTAAATTTAATGGGTGACATTGGTCATAAGACTACATAGGTTTCAGATATTGTTGTCTTATTTTAAAACATTGCCAGTCACCCAATCTTTAGCAGCTACTACCTTGATCAGTCTTTAGTCATCAGGACTGAGGCAAAACTTTCTACCATTAAAAGGATTATAATTTGCCGAAGGCTCAGATGGCAGTTAGTATATTTTAGCTATAAAGTATTTTTAAATTAAGGTATGTACATTTACTTCTAAGCATAATGATATTTATTCAATATATAGACCTAATAGATTGCAGTATAGTGCAAACATAACTTTTATATGCACCAGGAAACCAAAAAGTTCAAGTGACTCATTTTATTGTAATATTTGCTTTATTCTGGTGATTTGGAAGTTAGCCAGCATTATCTCCAAGGTATGTCTGTAGAATTACTTTACTGAAATCTGGAGTTGTACTATTGAAGTACAGTCTAATGTTGCCTGCTAAAATAATGAGAAATTTATAAATATTCTTTAAATGTGTTCAATAAAAATTAAAGAAATGTTACAAGTAGTACTAGCCTAGAGATTTATTTAGTATATTCCATAGAACACTTTTCTGTTTACAAGATACTTAGTTTTTGACATAGTATAAAAGTAAATTTTAGGCCTGACCTATGATGGTGCTGTGGGATAAAGCATTGACCTGGAATGCTGAGGTTGCCAGTTCAAAACCTTGGGCTTGCTAGGTCAAGGCACATATTGGAGTTGATGCTTCCTGCTTCTCCCCCCTTCTCTCTCTCTCTCTCTCTCTCTCTCTCTTTCTTCTCTAAAATGAAATAAATTAATTAATTTTTTAAAAAATAAATTTTATATTTTCTGGGATTGATAAATGGCATAAAGGACTATGTTTTCATGGCTTTGTCAAAATTTTATTAATTTGATGACAATAACATTCTGCCTGTCTCTGTTGGTGCTCACCCTCAGAGTGTTTTTAGAAACATAATAATGAGGCAAATTAGTGGGTATAAATATAATTGTAAGTACTGGATTGGTGTTTTGTGGAGAAATTAATTCTGATAAAATTAAATATCTAAACATTCTAATCCTATGGTTAAAATGGATTGAATGTGTTCTTAGTAGTCCAAGTGACTCTGCACAAGAACAAAAAATTTTTGTGTTAACAATGCAAATCTCCTCAAGTTTATATCCCCAACAGCCTCATCACATTGATTTTCAATTCTAAAACTTCATCTTCCAGAGTTTTGGGGGTTTTTTTGTTTTGTTTTCTTGTTCGTTTTTCTGAAGTGAGAAGCAGAGAAGCAGAGAGAAAATTCCCACATGCGCATGACCAGGATCCACCCCGAATGCCCACTAGGGGGCGATGCTCTGTCCATCTGGCATTGCTCCATTTCAACTGGAGATATTCTAGCACCTGAGGCAGAGACGGTGGAGCCATCCTCAGTGCCGGGGCCAACTTTACTCCAATGGAGCCTTGGCCATGGGAAGGGAAGAGAGAAATAGAGAGAAAGGAGGGAGGGAAGGGTGGAGAAGCAGATGGGCGCCTCTCCTGTGAGCCCTGGCCGGGAATCAAATCCGGGCGAGGAGACACTCTACCGCTGAGCCAACTGGCCAGGACTGTCTTTCAGCGTTTTTACTATCTCAAATTGACCTTTTAAACTGTTACATAATATATATTATACAAAAATCACCAATTCTCAATCATTTATTTTCATGATTGTTAATAAATCTTATATATGTAATTTTTATAATTTAAAAATATCTGAAAGTTTTCTGAAAACTTTTAAAATTGAACATAATTAACTTGTTGGTTTCCATCACATCATGCATTCACTGCTGCTAATAGCTAATGAAAATATTCTAATAAAAGAGAAGAAAAAAGTCTCTAGAAGATCTTTCAGCTAGATAGTTTATAAATGTCTTATGAATAGTATAAGAAAATTACATATCCACTAAGAGAATATTCCCCTTGAAAAATATACCTTGTATAAACCATATGATTGTACCCTGTCCCAATAAAATTATATATTCCTAAAATTTATATGATAACATTTAATAATTAAAGATCTAAGATTTCTTAGCTGTTATTTGCAAAAAATACATCTTTAGGCCCTGGCCGGTTGGCTCAGTGGTAGAGTGTTGGCCTGGCATGCAGAAGTCCTGGGTTCGATTCCCGGCCAGGGCACACAGGAGAGGCACCCATCTGCCTCTCCACTCCTCCCCCTCTCCTTCCTCTCTTTCTCTCTCTTCCCCTCCGGCAGCAAGGCTCCATTGGAGCAAAGATGGCCCGGGCACTGGGGATGGCTCCTTGGCCTCTGCCCCAGGCGCTAGAGTGGCTCTGGTCGCAAAAGAGCGACGCCCTGGAGGGGCAGAGCATTGCACCCTGGTGGGCAGAGCTTTGCCCCATGGTGGGCGTGCCGGGTGGATCCCGGTTGGGCGCATGCGGGAGTCTGTCTGACTGTCTCTCCCCGTTTCCAGCTTCAGAAAAATACAAAAAAAAATACATCTTTATCATATGCATTTTTTAAAATATGTTCTTCACTTATTTGACTAATAGGGGTAAAAGAGTAACAATTACTAAAATCAAAGATGCAATTAAGATATTTATCTTGTTGCCTGATCAGGCGGTGACACAGTGGATAGAGCGTTGTACCAGGATGCAGAGGACCCAGGTTCCAGACACTGAGGTCAACAGCTTGAACGTGTGCTCATCTGGTTTGAGCAAGGCTCACCAGTTTGAGCCCAAGGTTGCTGGCTTGAGCAAAGGGTAATTCGGTCTGCTGTAGCTCCCCGGTCAAGGGTCAAGGCACATATGAGAAAGCAATCAGTGAACAACTAAGGTGCAGCAATGAAGAATTGATGCTTCTCATCTCTCTCCCTTCCAATCTGTCTGACCTTATCTGTCCCTTTCTCTGTCTCTCTCTGTCTCTGTCACAGTCACACACACACACACACACACACACACACACACACACACACACAAAATATATTTATCTTGTTAGTGGGAGTACAGTTTTGCCACATTTTGAGTGAACCTTTTGTTTTGATATTGTTGACTACCTGCTTTTCCAGCTATATAAATTATAAACCTTCTTGTGATTATTTTATATGTCAAGAGTTTTATCCCCAGTTGCCCTACTGCAGAGAGTCTGCTTTTTACAAAAAGAATATCCTTATTAGTCTGCTATACAAATTTAAATGGATTTAAGCTATTATAAGTTATTATTTTCATTAGAAGATGAAGTATATCTTTATGAGTTTATAGTGACTTAACAGAATATTAACCTTACTCTAAAAAAAGAATTCATAAATTGTCTGAATTATAAAAAAAATGCCCAAAGTTTATAGAAACTTTGTTTTCATTAACAAGCATCATATCATCCAGATAAAAAGCAATTTATTTTATTGATAAACTATATTTTCTTACTACTATTGGTCCCAAATTTACTGAATAATGGTAATAATTTTTCAGTAATTAAAGAAAAAAACAAAACATATTATAATGATTGAACAAGCAAAATATTTTTTTTAAATACAGTCACTGGCTTGTTGTAATGGCCAAAATATTTAATGTCTACATTGATCAAGTGTAATAATTGATGATGCTATCATTTTTTGTAAGAAATAAATAACCGATCACTATTACTTTTTCTTTGACTAAGATTATTGTGCTTTTATTCACATCAGTGAAAACCTGTTTTCTTATATATAATTTATTGTTTTAAATCTTATGTTTATGTCCTTGATCCATTTTGAATTGATTTCTGTGCAAGGGGAGAAGGGTAGTCAAGTTTCATTCTTTTGCATGTGGTTTTCCAATTTTTCCAGCACCATTTATTAAAGAAGCTTTTTTCCCTCCATTGTGTGTTTTCTTCTTTGCATCTCAATATTTAAAAAGAAGATCTGTATAACCATACAATAATTTGGGTTTTACCAGTTGCCCTACTGCAGAGAGTCTGCTTTTTACAAAAAGAATATCCTTATTAGTCTGCTATACAAATTTAAATGGATTTAAGCTATTATAAGTTATTATTTTCATTAGAAGATGAAGTATATCTTTATGAGTTTATAGTGACTTAACAGAATATTAACCTTACTCTAAAAAAAGAATTCATAAATTGTCTGAATTATAAAAAAAATGCCCAAAGTTTATAGAAACTTTGTTTTCATTAACACACATGAAGAAAGGAAGAAAGGTACTGAAAAAAATAATCAGTGAAAACTTAAAAACCAAGGCAAGAAGATAAAAGTAAAAATTTATCATTATCACACTTTCTTTTTCTAAAAATTTTTCATTGATTTTATTGGGATGAATCCCATAAGGACAGGCAAACTCACACATTCTTTATTTTTAAAAAATCAAAACTTTCTTGTAAAATATATGTCTTAGTCTATTTTGTCACACATTTCTTTTGGTGATATCATAGTACAGCTGTAACCAGTTAGCACCAAAAAAGCTGAGGTTACATCTACACGTAACAGTTTTGTTCCATCTCTTAAGGTTAGAGTTCTTGAACATACCTTAATTTTAGTCCCAATTAATTCAGTTCACAAGCAAGATGTGGTCGCATCTTAGGGAGGGAAAGACAAGTGAAGTGGCTCTAAGCACGTCAAACTCATCAAGACTCAGTCCAATGCAGAGCACAGCATGACACCAGCACGCACGTTTGCAGGCTGATTAATGGGCTGTCACCTTAGTTGTTGACTGGTGAATTATTTATACTTATAAACCACTAAATAATTTAAACCTGATATCTTAAATTACAGCTGAGAATGACTAAGGGAAGTAGTCTAAAATTCCAACTGGGGAGATCAATGTCCTTGTTTTCAGGGTGCTTAGAACACAATTTCTGCTGACTGTTCTTAGGAAGAAAATGGAAAATGAAAAGTAGGTTGATTTGGTATAGCATGTTAGAGATTGTGAATTGCTTCAGCAATCAGAAAGTTGCTTTACGCAAAACAAACATTATAAAACTCTGAACGATGCTAAATTTTCATAAGAAATAAAGATTTGTGGCTTCAAAATTTAATCACAAAATCTAGATGCACTATATGTTATAAACTTCACTTCAAAGGAGTTTGCAATGCTTTGTGATCACAGACCATTAGTTTCACCTGTGGCTGTTGCATTATACTTTGTTGTTCATTTACAGTGCAGCAAAGACACCTTAAAAACAAAATGTTAGCATCACAGGGTGAAATAAGTTTGCAAAGGGAGCAAGTCTAGATATTTTAAATTAAGGCATGAGGAAGGAAAGGCTGAAAAGGAGAAAAGTTAAGATTTTAGTATCTTATGAATGTCACAAAAATTGTCAAAATAATCAAATAGATGGAGAAAAATCTTTTTAATTTTAGTTTTTATTTATTTATGTGTGTCTTTCAAAATGTTTCTTTTTAAAAATTTATTTAGAAAACTAAATTGAACAGGGTGATGTTGATTCATAAGAGTACATACGTTTCAGGTAAATATTTCTATAGCATTTAAGCTGTTGATTATGTTGTATACCTATTTCCCAAAGCCAAATCATTTTCTGTCACCTCCATTTTTATTTATATTTCAGTAAAATATCGAACTATATCTATTTCACTAACTTAGTTATCAATTACTAAAAATGCAATTCAGGGAAAATATATGTTGTGCAAAAAAATGGTAAAAATATTATAAGATAGCATTACAATATTACAGCTGGTATTTTTCCATTATTATTATTATTATTATTATTATTATTATTATTATTATTCTGTGAGAAGAGGGGAGGCAGAGAGACATACTCCCACATGCATCCAAACAGGGATTCACCAAGCCAGCCCACCAGGAGGTGATACTCCTGCCCATCTAGGGCATTGCTGAGTTGCTTAGCAACTGAGCTCTTCCCAGCTCCTGAGGCGAGGTCACGGAGCCATACTCAGCGCTTGGGGCCAACTCACTTCATCTGAGCCATGGTTGCAAGAGGAGGAAAGAGAAAGAGGCAGAGACAGAGAGACAGAGAGAAGCGAGAAGGGCAGGAGTGGAGAAGCAGATGGGTGCTTCTCCTGTGTGACCTGACTGGGAATCAAACCTGGGACTTACACACTCTGGGCCAACACTCCACCACTGAGCCAACTAGCCAGGTTCTCTATTAACTTAAAGTTTCTCTTTGACTTTTTAGAAGACTGAAATACCTTTGTTTCCAATTCCTCCCATTGCTATCTTTATTCATCCATCTCATAAACATATTCTCTCAAATTAGCATTTATAGTTCTATTCTCTTTTAAATGCAGGGTCATTTTAAGATGCCTATCCCCAATGACTAACTATTCAGTAATGAACTTCTGTTGTCATCTTGGCCTGCTCTGAAATGTTTTGTGGCTTGCCTTTGATCTTAAGCTTTTCAGAAAAAGCCTTTAATGATATTTGACTAAAATTGGATAGGCCCAGTTTCTCAAAGGCTAGTTGTTTCCCTGAAAGTAAAGAAAATAAAACTTCAGTCATATGATTTTATTTTTATACCAGATATTATACCACAATGGCAAATAAAGAAAAAATGTGGGTCTACACAGAGTCTAAGGTTTGTTCTAGACCAGGGGTAACTTACTATTTTATTTTTTTTCTCTTTTTTTTTTTTTTGTATTTCTCCGAAGCTGGAAACCGGGAGGCAGTCAGACAGACTCCTGCATGCGCCCGACTGGGATCCACCCAGCATGCCCACCAGAGGGCGATGCTCTGCCCATCTTGGAGCGTCGCTCTGCCGCAATCAGAGCCATTCTAGCGTTTGAGGCAGAGGCCACAGAACCATCTTCAGCGCCCAGGAAAACTTTGCTCCAGGGGAGCCTTGGCTGTGGGAGGGGAAGAGAGAGGCAGAGAGGAAGGAGAGGTGGAGGGGTGGAGAAGCAGATGGGTGCTTCTCCTGTGTGCCCTGGCCAGGAATCGAACCCAGGACTCCTGCACGCCAGGCCGACACTCTATCACTGAGCCAACCAGCCAGGGCCAACTTACTATTTTATAGCACAGTATAACTGTCTGCCTCATCTTTTGGCTGAACCAACAACACCCAATGTCACCCTTTTGTTTCCAGGAAATATCTGTATTTCTGTGTCTTACAATAAAATGAAAATTTGGAAGCTTGTTTCTGATGTTTTATTTATTTTTCTCAGCATTTGGAGGAGATATCCACTGTCATTTTGACTAAGAACAAGGATAAAATTCTTACGTGACAAAGTTCTAAACAAGTTGATTTGCACTTTATGGATTTCATAGAATTACTTAGTGACACAATTATATTCAGTTTCTGAAATTAGGTATAATCATCTCCATTCTTTTAAAGATTAATAGACACTTATAAACAACAACACTGATTGGATAAGCTTCCAATTTGAGATACCAAGATCAAATAATTTGGCTTAATGTTACTACATATACATAATATTTCAAAATTTACTATTTTTAATGTTATACCTGCCATGTACATGCTGGCTACAAAATTCATTTATTGAAACTAAACCACTAGTAAGAACTCTAGATTTATATACTAAACTGTTTATTTTACTACTTCCAACTTTGTTGACAAATAAGTACCTAAAACTTAAAATGTGTAAGCAAAGCCTTTAATAAACTTTTAGTCTACCTGGTTTCTATCAGTCAATCACTGTGTCAGTCAAAGCACCACTATTCAGTTCTTTGGTACCAAATTTAATTCTCTCAGATTATCTATTTCCCTCAAACTTTTAAATATGTTTATACTAATTTGGATTTTCTTTGAGGGAAAATGTTTTATGGCAAAATATTCTATATAATATTCCCAAATCTCATTTAACAACAAACAAACAAACAAAAAAACATAAAGAACAGATATCTTTTTTTTTTTTTTTTTTTTTTGTATTTTTCTGAAGCAGGAACGGGGAGGCAGTCAGACTCCTGCATGTGACCAACTGGGATCCACCCAGCACGCCCACCAGGGGGCGATTCTCTGCCCATCTTGGGGCATTGTTCTGTTGAGACCAGAGCCACTCTAGAGCCTGAGGCAGAGGCCATGGAGCCATCCCCAGCTCCCGGGCCATCTTTGCTCCAATGGAGCCTTGGCTGCGGGAGGGGAAGAGAGAGACAGAGAGGAAGGAGAGGGGGAGGGGTGGAGAAGCAGATGGGCGCTTCAACTGTGTGCCCTGGCCGGGAATCGAACCCGGGACTCCTGCACGCCAGGCCGACGCTCTACCACTGAGCAACCAACCAGGACCAAGAACAGATATCTTGTCTATTCAAGATGATTTAGATCTGTTTCTCGTTGGTCCTTCCTTCTTAAGAACACCTATAAATACTTGAAATTATACAAAAGAGCCAAAGAACAATTCTAAAAGCAGGTGAAAAGAACTGGCTTGAGAACCCAGAACTGGAGGGACTATGGTTCTTCTGCCCAACAAAAGAACTCAGAAGATGACTCAGACTGCACATTCCCTGACACCTCACCTGGTGAAGGAAGGCACTACAGGTTGGTTCATTCCCCTCTCAGATTGTACTGAGCTCCCACTGACAACATCAGATGATAACACAACAGCTAAAGGAAATATACTCATTCTTCCCGAGTCAGAAGATATTCCTTCCCACAGAGAGAAGAAAAGGAGAAAGAGAAAATACTGAAAAAATATTAGAAGAATTATCACTGAACACTCTCAAGTTTGATGAAAAACAAGCCTAGACATCCAAGAAGCAAATACCTAAAGGCAATCAGACCAAATCATAGAATACATAAATTGATGGAAACTAAGGTCAAATAAAAATATCTTAATGATAGCCAAGAAGAAATCACAAACTACTTATAAAAAAATCTAATGGCAAAATTTTTAATTTAAAAGTGTAGAGGCCAAAAGGAAACTCTACTGAAACAACAACATTTCATTTTTTAAGTACCCATGAAACCTTTATTAAGATATAACATATTCTGGGCCATAAATGTTGTTGAATAAATTAAAATTATATAGAATGTGTTCTCTGACTGTAATAGACTCAAACTAGAAATCAGTAACAGAAAGAAGACAAGGATTTCTAACATGTAGACATGAAACTACGCGGTTGTAAATAATTTGAGTAAATGAGTACCTCTCTAAGAAAGTAAAAACACATAGAACTGAATGAAAATAAAACTGAATATGCACATATCCAAATATGTGGGGTGCTGCTAATATAATGTTGAAAGGGAAAAATCATACCATTAACACTGTTAATATTTCTGTCCACTTGGAGGGTATTTTGGATGAGAAAGACTTTTAAATCAGCAGACTATCCTCCATATTGTGACTGGTTCTCATCCAGTTAGTTTAAGGAATGAGTAGAACAAAGAGATTGGCTTCCTGAGCAAGATAAAATTCTTCAGGAGACATTTAGACCTCATCTGCACCATTTGCTCTCTGGGTCACAAAGTAAGTGACAATACTTAAAATGATACCTAAGGATCTCAACAATGCCTCAACATGGAAAAAAAAATTAAATCCTATTCATAGTGACAAAAACCCATGAGAAAAGGACAGAATAAGAAACTTCTAGGTGTGGGATTTATATTGGATAGAGCTGGAGCACCAGGGACAAAAGGGAGAGAGGCTTAGATAAAAGTTTAAATATAGAAATCAACTCAGAATGTTGGAGGTTACCAACAGTAAGGTATTTCTGCAAAAAAGAAACCAAAATGGCCAAAGAGGTAGGAGGCTTTAACAAGAGAAGCAAAAATAATATGTTAATCAACCTGAAATCTTTACACAGCAATCTAAGACACAAAAACTCAAGAAATTTAATCATGATGTAGAAAAAAAAATTGCAAGTAAGCTCCAAGTGGTAGGTATTATGGTGGTAAAGAGTAAAATGGGCTAAATAATGAACCAACACACAATGGAAGAACATTAACAAACATGATAAAATAAATTTAAAAAAACAAAAATTGTTGTCTGGTATTACAAAAAAGAGCTGAAAATGTAAGGATGCTACAGATGCCATTGAGGACAGAATACAATAAACATAGGTGTACACTGAATGGTATGATAAACAAGCAAAAAAGCATGTAAGGAAAAAAAATAATAGAGAATAATAAATAATCAAATTAAGGAAAAGTAAATTAATCTCATATAAGAAAAAGGCAAGAAAGAGCCAGTATCTTTGCCAGATTCAGCAGGAAAAGTAGAAAACTGAAGCAATAAAATTAACTGAAAAAAAACAACAACACAAAACCAGAAAGAGATAAACAAAACTATGAGAAAAACACAGTTAATTTCTTTTTTGAAAAGATGATATGGAAGTATTTGAGAACATTATTTTACTGGAATATTTCACCAGAACAGTCAATATTTAACATATTTTAATAAAATGAATTGACTCTAATAAAATAATACTTGAAACATGTAGACCAAAACATTCCAAGACATAGAAAAATAAATCAGATTGACATCTTACTTATCAAGAGGAGCCACACTTCATACTAGAAAAATGTTAGCATCATATTCAAAAGATTCAAGGAGTAAATAAAAAGCCAAGTGCTTTATTCTTCAAACAAATAGGTAATAACAGTATAGGCCAGGGGTCTCAAACTCGCGGCCCGCCGAACAATTTTGTACTGATTTTTTTTTGTTTTCAACTGCAGTGAGAAAAGTGTTGCGTAACAGTTGCCTTTTGTAGACCTAGTGCGGCCCGCCTAACGGCTGTGATCTTGCTCTGCGGCCCACATGCTGAGTTGAGTTTGAGACCCCTGGTATAGGCTATAAAAATAGTGAAATTTCTACAAAAACTCAAGGTATTTTCACCACAGAATCTTCCTGAGAAAAGACAAGTGTCCAACAATCAGATAAGGTCTTAAGAAAAGTACTGAAAAACTAAGACCAACAGACAGGAATAAACAACAGATTAGTAGGTAAACCTAATATATTTTGACAATGTAGATACATTAATAATAAAACTAACAAAGTATATGGAAACATGAAGAGACTAAAGAAAAGTAAAATAAATTCACTGATACAGTCCAAAGTATTAAATAGATTCACTTTAAATAGGGATTAGGTTAGTGATTCACTTTCATGGAGTAAGAAAGTAAATTTTAGTAATTTGGGAGTATAGAACCCTGAGGAGAGAAAACATGTCTCTAATTTAGCCAGCTTTACCACCTTGACCTGGTCATCCATACTTCTCCAAAATTTAATTGGTGGGAAAAAAAGTGTAAGAATTCTGACTCCTGAATAACTGCAGGACAAAGCAACATACACACCCACCCTGCTCTACGGAATGAGAGAAATTACGTCTGTTCTTCAGGCCACTGAATTCCAGAATCTCTTAGTTATTGCAACTTAGATTTTTACCCTTATCCATAAAACATGTGATTAATGATACATTTTCCTTTATTTTGGCATTCATTTTATCTTTATGTTTATATACATTTTTAATTAAATTTATTGGGATGACATTGTTTAATAAGATTGTATAAGTTTCAAATGTGCATGTCTATGATGCATGATCTATATATTGCATTGTGTGTCCACCACCCACAGTAAGATTATCTCTGTCACCATATATTTGGCTCCCTTTATCCTTTAGTACCCTACACTCTTCCTTCTGATAACCACAATACTGTTGTCAGGGTCTATGAGCTTTTGTTGGCTTATTTTGTCTCTTTGTTCACTTGTTATTTTCAGTTTTATAACCCACATATGAGTGAAATTATATGGTTCTTGACTTTTCCTGTCAGACTTATTTGGCTTAGCATGATATTCTCAAGAACCATCCATATTGTCACAAAAGGCAACATCTTTCCTTATAACTGAGTACTATTTCATTGTATTATATATATGCACCACATATTTATCCAATCATCTATCAAAAGACACTTCAGTTGTTTTTGTGTCTTGGTCACTGTGAATAATGCTGCAATATACATAAGGGTGCATATATCTTTGTGAATACATGTTTTCAATTTGTGTGTGTGTAGTTACCCAAAGAGTGATTGCTGGGTCATATGGTAACTCTATTGTTAATTTTGTGTGGAACCACAAAAGACCTAAAGAGCTAAAGCAATCCTGAAGGGGAAAAAACTGGAAGGATCATATTACCTAACTTCAAATTATACTTCAAAGCAATGATAATCAAATCAGCATGGTATTGGCAGAAAAACAGACGCACAGACCAATGGGACAGAATTGAAAGCTCAGAAATAAACCCACATGCATATGGACAAATAGTTTTTACAAAGGAGCCAAAACATATAATGAAGAAAAAAAGTTTCTTCAACAAATGATGCTGGAAAATTGAAAAACCACAGGCCAAATAATAATAATATACTACTGTTTGCCCAATTACATAAATTAACTCAAAATAGATCAAAGACCTAAATATAAGACCGGAAACAATAAGTTACATAGAAGAAAACATACCTACTAAACTTATGGACCTTGGTCTTAGAAAGAATTTTATGAATTTGACCCCAAAAGCAAAAAAAAAAAGTAAAGGTAAAAATAAATGAATGGAATTATGTCGAACTAAAAAGCTTCTGCACAGAGAAAAAAATATATAGCCAATCAACAGAAAGGTGACCAACCAAATAAGATAAGATATCTGCAAACAACAGCTCTGACAAGGGGTTAGTATCGAAAATATATTAAGAACTCATACAACTCAACATCAAACAAACAATCCAATAAAAATGTGCGCAAAGGACCTGAGCAGACACTTCTCCCAAGAAGACATACAAGTGGCCAATAAATATATGAAAAGATGCTCAACTTTATTAGTTGTTAGGGAAATACAAATCCAAACTACAGTATAGTGAGATACCACTTCACAACTATTAGAATGGCTATTATCAACACGGGAGTAACAAGTGTCAAAGAGGTTATGGAAAAAAAATAACCCTCATTCACTGCTTGTGGGACTGTAAACTGCAGCCACTATGGAGAACAGTCTGGTGGTTCCTCCTTGCCCTTCTTATTCTTATATACTAATAAGTGTCTAGCCTGACCAGGCAGTGGTGCAGTGGATAGAGCATCAGACTGGGATGCTGAGGACACAGGTTTGAGACCTCGAGATCGCCAGCTTGAGCACGGGCTCATTTGATTTGAGCAAAGCTCACCAGCTTGGACCCAAGATTGCTGGCTCGAGCAAGGTATTACACAGTCTGCTGAAGGCCCACGGTCAAGGCACATATGAGAAAGCAATCAATGAACAACTGAGGTGTCGCAACGAAAAACTGATGATTGATGCTTCTCATCTCTCTCCATTCCTATCTGTCTGTCCCTATCTATCCATCTGTCTGACTCTCTCTCTGTCTCTGAAAAAAAAAAGTGTCTAAAATTCCTTCTGCCCAGCTTTGAAACCATAAAAATTGCCTCTATTAGAAAATTAAAGGACTTGGTAACCAATTTTAAGATTATGTTTCTTTGCCCAGGTATAATTACATTTTTTTAAAGGGCAGAATGAAGCAGACATTTTTGGATGAATGACACTCTTTTAATAATGAGTTTCAAAAATTGTTATTGGAGGATAGGGGGTGAAAATTGGAGGTTGGTAGAAAAATGTATTTGCATGAACAAATGAAACCAGGTGCTGATTCTGTATGACGCTACTCTTTTTGCTATGCACATATCTACTTTCATAGGGCAAATGGCATAAGAAGGTATATATATTAAATGTAGTGAAGAGCAATGAAATTGATTCTTTCAAGATTTTTACTGGAAATGTCTTGAATATGTAAAGTTAAAGCATATGTGAATAAACCATGAATGTACTTGTTACTTGAAAATAATGGTGTGATTTCTACTTATCTTTAGACAAAAGCATTCCAGGAAAATAATTATACAAGAGTATCAAGAAAGACAGGACATAAAAATCCATGATTAATCATCTGTATGGAGTAGGTTAGCCATGATAGACTTCAGAGTTTCTAAAGTTTCAAATAATACGCCAATATTTGAAATTATGACACCTTGCATTTTTACTTTAAACTTCAACAATTTCATTTTGAACAGTCAGATGGAAATATAGAATCAAAAAATTTTAGAATTAGAGAGGTGGAGAAGGTATTTGTGCACATATCATTTCACTCTGAGGGTCCAGAGTAGCTTCCTAAGACCCTTTTTCTCCTCTTTGTGCTGGCTAGGGACTTGGTTGGCTCCACAAATAGAGTTTCTTGTTATTTAGCTGATGCCAATACCTGCTTAGCCCTTTAACAAAAGAAATAACTGTGAGAGAATTTCATTAGCTGCTTTTCTCTGTCTAGATCAATTGATTTATAACCTCTTGTCTTTTAAGTCTTGTTTGTGCTTCCCTGACCATACAAAGCAAATATTCCACTTTCCTTCTTTATTCTTATTAAAGTGTTTTCACATAATTTGTTGTTTAATAAGTCCCATCCTAATAGGGGTGTTTCTTCTATTGTTTTTATATTCCTAGTATTGACAATAGGCACTGTCATAGTGGTTGGAAGAATGTTGGGAGATTGTTCTCGTAACATTGGGACTTTATCACTCACTTGAATTTCTGTGTGTAGTCTAACATAGAAGACTAGAGACTGGCAAAAATTTTCTGTAAGGGAGCAGACCATATAGTATCCGTTGCAATCACTCAACTCTATTTTTTGTTTTATTTTGTTTGTTGGTTTTTAGTACAAAAGCAGTCATAAAAATGCATAAATAAATGCATATTTTTATATTGTGATAATAAAACTATATTTTTACAAACAGGCGATGGGTCAGATTTAGCACAGGACATATGTTTGCCAACCCTGTTACTGATGACCAAATCTGCTTAGTTAATATTTAAAATTTGAATTATTTTTGCTTCTCAATATTTTGAAAGCATATGTAATAATGTCCCTGCATTCATAACTAGATAATAGCATTCATTGTGAATGAAGGATATCTTAAATTTAAAAAAAAAATCTTAAATTAATAAAATTATACACATTTTGCATCATTTACATTTTTTTTAATTTAAGTAAGAGGAGGGGAGATAAAGAAACAAACTCCTGCATGTGCCCCAATGGGATCCACCCAGAGACCCCCATCTGGGGCCAATGCTCTGCACATTTGGGTCTGTGCTGGAAACTAAGCTACTTTTTTTTAACACCCGTGGCAGAGGCTCCGTGGCTCAGTGGCCAGGGCCAATGCACTGGAATCAATTGAGCCATGGCTGCAGGAGGGAAAGAAAGAGGGAGAAAGAGAGACAGATGGGGGAAAGGTGGAGAAGCAGATGGTCATTTCTCTTGTTTGCCCTGACCAGGAATTGAACCTAAGATTTCCACATGCTCAATCGATGTTCTACCACTGAGCCAAACTGCCAGGGCTCATTTACAGTCTGTAACATATTTGGACTGGTTAGGATTGCTAAAAGTAGTCAGTAGATTTGGGATCTATGGCTTTCATTACTAGCTAATGTATTACTTACTATATTATCTTGAACAAATCACCATCTATTTCTTCATTACAATCGTTGAAAATGAATGTAATGCTATCCACATTGCTCTGATCAGATGTTTGTAAGCCAGTTGTTTCTGCATTGTCCATGAATTTTAAATAACTCTTAAAGATGTAAGACAGTGGTCAATAAAACATTATAGATTTAAACATACCCCAAATAGGAAGTATTGCATATGCTGGCACAGGAGAGGCCTTAGCCAGTATCAAGTTGGATCAGTTTTGATCAAAAGAGTGTGTGTAACACAAATTTTAGCATCAGCATACTTCTGAGAAGAGAGTCTAGGAGAAGAACACTTAATAAGTAACAGAGAAATTATAAATTAAAAATATGATATAATCAGCTTTATTAACCTAGAGAATGGTTATTTTTCTGGGAAACTGAATAAAATTGGCCAATGGTTTCAGATAATTAGCCACGATAAGAATCTGGATCAGAGACAGCCCCAGATCACTGAGATACAAAGGCAAGGTGTGTATTCTCCTGTGCGTCCTTTGTAACCTCATCACCCGTGTAATGCACACTCTTGAATTCTTCATTTCATTTAGTTTCTAGAGTTATCTTTGACCCATTTTATTCTTTATTTTCTACATGTGATTCATAAAAGCTACTAATTTACAGCTTTCGGTCATACAAATTGGCTTATTCTTATCCTTCTGGCTTTTAATTCTCTTCTTGTGAAGCCTGCAGACACCATAGATTATTTCTTTTGTATTCTTACCCATAACATGATGTCTCCAAATTTAGGTTCCTGAGCTATCTAAATTGTTGTGCTAACCAAGTTAAATCCCCAAGCTTAGGGCAGCCACAGGAAAGGTTTCCTACATCTCATCCTGGTGCTTTAATTGAAATTAAAGTAAATTATTCACAGAGTGCACATTAATGTTGGCGCTGCTCCTTCTGCCTTCTTCCCAAATGATATTATGAGTTATGCCAAACTAAACTAATTTCCATTTTTGATATGGTTAACGAGTTGTAGATGAGGGGAATGCCATTGATAGAGTATAACTTGATTTCAATCAGGCATTTAGAAAAAACAATGACTGTAAAATTTTTCTTTGGACATGGCAAATAGATGTGAACTTCTCAGTACAAGAATATTTAAATAAAAATTGCCAAGATTGACTAATTAATTAAAATTAGAAAAAAAATTCAATATTTAGTTGTTTCCTCAACATATCCTCTCTTATACATCTTGGTAAATGAAGTGCTCTGATACCATTAAAGGCATGTTAATGAAAAATTTGTGATACAAAATCAATTTTTAAGGTGGATAAGGCTTTGTGTGTATGAACTGTATGTATGTTTGTGTGTGTGTATATGTGTGTGAATATCTCTGGAGGGAAGAAAGTAGATGGAAAATACTATCGCTTCAAATGTTATCTCAGTAATTTTTCATATTTTTTTATCAAGAGTGACAGAGACAGAAAGAGAAACAGATAGGGACAGACAGGTAGAAAGGGAGAGAGATGAGAAACATCAATTCTTCATTGCCACACTTTAGTTACTCATTAATTGCTTTCTCATATGTGCTTTGATCGGAGGGCTACAGCAAAGAGAGTGACCCCTTGTTCAAGCCAGCAACCGTGGGTTCAAGTCAGAGACCTTGGGCTTCAAGCCAGTGACCTTTGGGCTCAAGCCATAGGGTCATGTCTATGATCTTACACTCAAACCAGCAACCCCTAGCTCAAGCTGGTGAGTCCACAGTCAAGCTGGATGACCCAACACTCAAGCCAGTGACCATGGGGTTTTAAACCTGGGTCTTCCACATCCCAGTCTGATGCTATATCCAATGCACTACCACCTGGTCAGGTTATTTTCTATAAGTTTTTAAAATTAGCAAATATCATGACTTTCTACTATATATATATGAGTTGTGGATAGATTAAAATTTAAAACCTGTCAGAAACGATTAGTAAAATTGAGCAAGCATCAATGTAAATCTCTGCATTTTTACTCTGAAATTAGTTATCATAGCCATTTTGTAAAAGCCTGCCTTACTCAACAAGATCTGGTGATCTAGCAAGGCCTAGGCACAAAAGGAACCAACAGAAGAGCCCAACTGCTGAGAGAAGCAAGATAGAGTTGGTCCTACAAACCAAAGTACTTAAAAGAATCCCAATCTCTTTTTTCTTTCAGTAATACAAATTTGTGACCCATAACAGAATCTTTGTGATCCTTCACCTTTGCATCTAAGATCTACTCATCTTACCAAATGCTCCAGAGTTCCTCCCTGGTTGAGACCACAAAACTGTCCCTATCATACAGCTCATTAATAAGGATTTCCCATAACTCACCACTAACCCTCCTCAGTTCTCACTTTCCAGTTCCAGTCTTATCAGAACCCTAACAGCGACTGGTGCTTCCTCCCAAACAATGTATTCATTAACATGTCACATTTTCTTCGTCCAAGATCACAAAGTGGGAATAAATTTTCCAATACTTAGGACTATGTGAAATCAGAACTGATGCACTATGTTTGAGGTGTTCTCCACAATTTTACTAACTTGTCTGATCTTATCATTTGGTGCTCAGATTAGTTACTCTTTTCTAAGCATAGGATTTTTTGTTTTCTGTCCCATTGTAAAAGATTTTCTTTACATAGTCAATTTTTTTCATTATATAATTACTTATTTATAAAACCTCATATGCCTTCCACCAAACAAGGAGAATCACTGAGAGTATGGTAACTTGTTGAAAATAACATAAAGATTAAAAATGAAAAACAAAACTTCTTTTTAAAAAGAGAGTATTCATAATATTGAATTTCTACTGTTTAATGGATATTTAGATTATACATAATCAAGAGAAAACCAATTATTTTAGATGATTGAAAGTCTCCAAAATGAGAGTTGAAATATAAATTTCCCGTAGTCTGCTTACCCTCCAAATGCTATCTCTTAATTTCAGCATTCTTTCCTGCTCTGAACTGAAAGAGAATCAGAAGTCAAAAGAAGTCCCTTTGTCCCTTGTAGGGTCATATGGAGATGAGTTTTTGATGCTCAGCTCTAATAGTATTGTGATTTTGGTTAAGAGACCTCAATTTAATTCTATGTAGTTGGATTCAAGTGCCAAGAGATCATGTGACCTTCAATGAAGATCAGTTGTAGACCCTTGGTTCTAGTAGTAACAGATGATAGAAATAAATTGAAAAGTCTGTTTAGTTTTCTTTTCTATCCAGACTTCATAAACAAATTAGATACTGGAGAGTGTGTTAACCAAGAGCTGAATGACCAAGACAGAGAACCTCAGGAGAAATATCCCCCATTTCATGACACTGAACCAGTAATAACTCTTTCTCACTCAGCTAAATAAAGTGTTCTTTGAAGCAAAGGTAGCCCAGTAAAGAGAAGACAGTACCTCCTTGTTTAGAAAAAATAATTCCTTCTATTTGAAGTTTGAGATTTGTCCTGCCTAGAGTAAAAATATCATTAAAAAGTCTGTAGTTTTATCCTATATTCTGCTTTGTTCATACACATCTCTACCTGATAAATACTGACGCTCACATGTGAAAGTGTGCATGCTAAGACTGAACATGTTTGGTCAGATCAGCACACCGACTGGATGTTTTCTCACACTAGAAACATGAGGGCCAAAGGGTTGACATTGGGACATCTCACTAACAAGAAAACTACAAAAAACAAAAAGAGAAAGAAAAAATAATATATACATGTATATTGTTCACTAGAAGCACTATGCTTACATCATCCCAGGAGATTTAGTGTTGATTTTCATGATGCTCGGGATAGTTCATTTTTTCATGTGATTCTTCCCACCAGCAACAATAATGATTTTATTTCTCTCTCCCTTAAATTCTAACCCAACCAAACTTTTGATCCTAGGGACAAAATTGGGGGAAAAAGCGATCTGTTAAATTATTTGTCCCTGTTTGAGAGGCTGTCTTAGTCTGAGGTATATTGTATTATTTATCACAATGCATAAATATTTATTAAGTGTGCAGCATAACTTTTCTCTGAAAAGGAAAAATACTACCAACAAACAACAACAACAAAACCCTCTAAACTCTTTTTCAAACACTACCACACTAAATATTTCAGTCTGATTACAGCTTTCTGGAGCAGGCCACTGATTTAAATGACACATACTTCAGACAAGCTGCCCCTCTGGTTCTACTGAGGATGACACTCATTTCTACTTCCAGTCTCATGTGGATTCAGCAGAGCGTTTTTATGAAACCCAAAAGAAACTTCCAGAGAATTTTGAATGGGAAGATATTTTAGTACTGTACTTAAAAATCACAAAATTTTCAGAAATTCAGCTCTTTATATTAATTGTTGTAATAACAGAAATATCAAGAAATGATTAACATTTTGTTGAGAGGAAAAATAAATTTACACTCTCCCTTACTTATTAAACGAATATGATATATTTTGTTTATATAATCACCATAAAATACTTAATTCACAATATTCTAGAAACTTTTTCACAAAATCTCTGTAAAGGAAATTTTGGCAAATAAATAAAATTCAGTTTTATAACAAACAAATGTTTTTTTCTATCATGTCCTTTTTTATGTCTGTTTTTATGATTATGTTTTTCTCTTCATGGATTATGGAATAATTTATTAACATCAGATCAAGTTAAATATTAAAAATTTCTATATTTTTAATCTTTTTCTGTGCAGTTTGTTATAACTCTGATGGGTCTTCTTTAAGAATGCATCAATTAAACAGACACACACACGTACACTGTCCCCTTGACACTGTCTCTCAATGACACTAAACATTCCGTTATTAAGATTAATGTTGTATCATGATTAATATCATTCTAGTTAAAAATTTCAGAGTAAAATTTATAAATTAGACGCAAATTCATGTCCACAAAATTAGACAAACGAGACAATAACAACTTAATCAGAACTAGACTTAAAGATCCATGAAGACATGGACAATGCCTGTTAATGTCAATGTTTCATTCTTGGCCTTTGGCTTAGTGACTGACTCAAGCGTTGCAGAATAAGTGAAGACTAAACAATTACTTAGTTACACTTTACTCTTAATTTTTTAAATTGATGACTGAATAAATAAATAAATTTAAATTTAATCTTACTAAATGATCGCTTGATTATTATATATTAGTAACTTGGAAAGTTTTTCTGATACTTAGGTGTAAAGAAAGATAATCTAAAATTAGCATGTGTTTCAAAATTTCAAAGTAATTTTTTAATTTTATTGCTGATACAGTCCTATTCTAGTTTTAAAACAACTAGGAAATATAACATGCAAGATGTAATAATAATTTAAATCTGAGAAATAAATAATGTGCATGTTTGTGTAATGTATCACCAGATTTATACTTGCAAGTGTGTCAAATTGTAGAAAAATTATATTATGATTTTATAATATTGGTTTTTGTTCAGGTAAAAATATGAGTACTTACTTTGCCATGTTCATAAATTTATGATCTATATCATCATCTTCAAAGCAAGCACACCCATGATATGGAGTCTTCTGATCAGAGACTCCATATCCTTTTTCTAGTCTTGTATATACATCTTTATTTTTAAATTAGCTTTCAATTAGTATGTTTTTTTATTGTATCCAATGACTTTTCTCCTTTAGCAAACATTCTATTTTGGAGAATCATTCTGTTTCACATTTAATTAAAATTTAGAGCTGATGAACAAAAGTGAGTTCTAGACCCTTTCAGGTATGCATTGATAACATCTGTTGCTCTGATTCAAAGATCTAGCATAGTTAAAAAAATCTAAAGTGATGCTTTGAGCATGAAAGGAGGTACAGATGAGGTTATGATCTGCATTTTCCTTAAAATCACTTTAATAAGAAACATGTCATTTGTTTTAGTTTATTAAAATATAAAATGGCTATAAAATGTAACATATAAATATACATAATTGTCTAGTGTTTTGTTTCCCTTAAAACATTTACTCAATGATTCCACATTAAAAAATGTTCTTTAGTAATAGTCAAGTTTCCTTTGGAATCTATGAACTGATATACTACAAAATAAGATACATTTCATATGTACATAACTACCTTTGTGAACAAAATCCTCATAGTAAGTTGTGATATTATTAGCTCCAAAATTTGTAACAAAATAACATTACTGATATGTTATATTTGTGTAAAAGCTCTAATGAAGAAAAAAGTCTTTCTATTTAGTTAAAACTCAGTAAACCAATTTGATTTTGCATGGATTAATATCCTGGTTGTTTTTCAGTGATATATTTCTTTCTTTTTAAAATAGAAAGGATGATTTAATCATAAAAGCTATCTTGCAAAAAATATTTTGCAAAAAAAAAAGAAACAAAGTGTAAACCTTATTCTACTTCATTGCAAAGCTTATTTAACTCAAAATAATATTGCAAATAGTCACTCACCCTTTGGTCTTAGAAAAGTAATGATTTATGCCAAGCACAAGGCAAAATCTATACTTAATTTATTCATTGCACAACCTATACACCACCTCAGGGTGGGGTGAAGGAAGGCTGAAAACACATTGTGAGCTAATAAATTATTTCTCCTTGTTTGGAAGCCTGTCACTATGGTATACTGCTAGTAAAGTTTATAAATGATTTCTATTCTGGAGATGTTGATAAAAAAATAAAAAGAAAGAAAAAATTGGCTGTATGATTTAGTTCTCCTTATTTTTTTCATAAAATTTTAAAGGAAAATGGATAATTAACTAGGTTTTTATCAGAAAATTGTGGGCAAGCAATGATCATTAAAAAATCTAAAATTTTCATGATTTTTCTTTTCTCATGTGTGAAAAACTGTTTTCCTTATTTCCATATTCTCTTCATGTGAATATTCTGTGAAAATGTCAGCATTTGAATAAACTTCCCAGATCTTACTCCTAGACAGACATCTACAGAGTTGACATAATCCAGATAATTCATGAAAAAATACACAAATAAAACAACCCTTCTTATTGTGTTTGTAACACCTTTATATTTTCTTGACCTGAATTACCCCCACATTAGCTCTCTGTAGAACACCAATTAAAAAAATAAATATTGACTCAACACTTTATTCTGTGTTGTGTAGACTTGGCAATGTATAGCCAAGAAAAGTACATCAGAGCATATGAACATTCAATTTAACCCTGAACATTTGCATTTATAATTGTTGTTTATAATTATCTCATTAACAATATAAACACTCTGAAGAGTACCAGTAAATTCCACTTATTTTGTAAAATAATACCTAAGTAAGACAGTATCCCATGATGAGTTGGATTATAAAGAATTCTATGTGTAGACTCCTAAACTCACTTTTCTAAAATAAAATAATCACCAGGAGTTAAAAAATTGAGTAAATATGACAAACATACTAAAATAGTGAATGAAAAGATTGTTTAGTCATATTTGGTTGACCGTGTTGCTAAATTTTTTAAAGATCCAGAAAACAAGTAATTTAATGTTACATATACATACATAAGAATATTGACAATGTTGAATAAATCTCAGTATATCAAAATTCAAATAATTTAGCATTAAGTAGTTTAAAACCAAAAAATAAAAATAAAAGAACCCTCTGAAGAAATATTTCTCTTCAATTTTTGTGCTATTATATAATTTCATTTTGGAAAAACTCTCCCTTATAAAAGACTCATGAAATAATATTTAGTAAAGATAGAAATTAATAATTTCATGGTTATTAATTTGATTTGATTTTAATTTTAGACAGAAAATATAACAATTAAAATTAGTTTATTCACCACTTCTGAAAGCTTGACATTTCATTGCTGTGCTGTAATTGAAACAAACAAACAAAAGTCTATTCAAGCACTCCTTTAAATTGAGAAACATGTGTCAACCAATCAGGAGTCATGTATGGAACTTCTGTTGTTGTTGACAACTTCACAAATGATCATAGATTTTGAAAGAAGAAAGAAGAAGAGACAGTCTATCAGCAACAAGAAACAGTACCATGGGAATGAGTGTCATTCACAATCCCGTCATGTAGGATTTATCTAGATCAACAAACCACACCTGCTTTTTCATTTACTCAACATACATTTATTGTGCTCACTGTGAGTACTCATCCTAAGCCGGTTGCTGAGGATGATTAAAGAAGACTGTTGATTTGGTTTATTTTTTATAGGTCTCTTTTCTACTAGGAAGAATTTTAGACTGTACAAAGATGAGTGAAATATAGTTGTTTAAGTTTTTTAACAACTCTTTATTAACCTTATTTATATAAGATTCCAACTCTTCCAAACAAGAGATAAGAGAGACAAGTACCTTGGAGTTTGGCCAATAGACTGTAATACTCTTAAAACAGCTGCTGCCACTGCTAGGTCAGGCTGGGTGGAGGCTATAGCAGGAGTGATGGATGGATTTGCCTGTACTACCAAGGCCTCACAGATGGGCTCTCAACTATAGAGATGCTGAGCCGTGTACACCCCCGTAGTACTTCTAGTCACTGACATAATACTTAACTAATCTCATCTCGCCACTGTCAGCCACGTTACACGGGAATTGTTAGATTTTTTTGATAATTTTCTTCCCAAAAAAACTACAACAGTAGACAATCAAAAAAAATAGAGAAAAGCTATGTGACCTTGGATTTGAAGACCATATTTTAGATATAATGCAAAAAAACAAAATCCATGAAAGAAAAAAATTAAGAAATTTGAATTTATTAATATTAAAAATCTATGTTCTGTGAAAGACACTTAAAAGAATCAAAAGATATGCCACAGGTTCTAAGACAGTACTTGCAGATCTGATAAGGGACTTATTTGCAAAATATGCAAAGAACTTACAACTCAATATACAAGACCAACAACCCAATTTTTTTAAATAGACAAAAGATCTGGAAAACTCATCAAAGATATAAGATAGTAAATATGCCTAAAAAGATGTTCTGTATCAATTGTCAGTAGGGAATTTTGAATTAAAACAACAAAATATCACTACACACATATTAGCATAATAAAAATTTAAAACAAAAAGCACCTAATAATTGAAAAAATGTGTCATTCTCTTTCCTTACTAGAGAAAATGTAATACTTATATCGATTTTGGCAATTGTGGACAAGGCTAACCATAGTCTTTCCAAATAATCCAGCAATCAAATAAATCCCAGGTATTTTTATCAGCTCAGTGGAAAACTTAACTATGCAGAAAACCTGCACATGAATGTTTATAGCATCTTTATTCATAATCACCAACATCTGAAAACATCAGAAATTTCCTTTTAGAGGTAATGAATAAATAAATTATAGCACATATATACAATAAGATATTCATTATTTAGCATTAAAAAGAAATGAGCTTTGCAGCCATAGAAAGATGTGGATAGGCCTTAAATATATACTTGCTAATGAAAGAAGCCTGTCTGAAAATGTTAGTTATTGTGTGATCCCAATAATATGAGATTTTGCAAAGACAAAAAATAAAGATAATAATAATAATTAGTGGTTTCCAAGATATTGTAAGAATGTGACAATAGACTATAAGTATATTAAAAAAAAAAAAACAAGCTCACTGAAGCTTTTTGGGGAAACAATTTTGACCTAAGCAAAACTGGATACCATTAGAATTGCTAAGCCCAAAGGTGGAAAGAACTATGTATAAGCACTGTACTGTAGTTGATAAAGTGTATTTTACACATGAGTACATTAATTAACAATTCTGATACCACTCTACATATATACTGGAACTGACAATTAAGTAAATGAATAAATGATGGTGAGAGCCAAGGTTCTCAGTTTTGGAATCGGAGGGCACACATAAGCAAGGGTGTGGTCTAATTTGACCATTTTGTCAACCCCTGAAAGGGCCAGCTGCTATAAGCTATTCTTAAATTTATAAGTTTCTTTTCAATTTTTAAATACTCGATTAATAAATCCTCAAAAAGTTTAGTTTCCTTTATTAATGTCATTATTATTTAGTAAAATAATATGTATACTATATATAGTATATAATATTTTTATATTACCAGTCACCATTGTCTAAGAACTTTATGAATATTATCTTTTTTTTTAATTTTATTTTTTTAATGGGGCAACATCAATAAATCAGGATACATATATTCAAAGATAACAAGTCCAGGTTGTCTTGTCTTTCAATTATGTTGCATACCCATCACCCAAAGTCAGATTGTCCTCTGTCACCTTCTATCTACTTTTCTTTGTGCCCCTCCCCCTCCCCCTTTCCCTCTTCCTTTCCCCCCTCCCCCCGTAACCACCACACTCTTATCAATGTCTCTTAGTTTCACTTTTATGTCCCATCTACGTATGGAATAATGCAGTTCTGTTTTTTTCTGATTTACTTATTTCGCTTCGTATAATGTTATCAAGATCCCACCATTTTGCTGTAAATGATCCGATGTCATCATTTCTTATGGCTGAGTAGTATTCCATAGTGTATATGTGCCACATCTTCTTTATCTAGTAATCTATTGACGGGCTTTTTGGTTGTTTCCATGTACTGGCCACTGTGAACAATGCTGCAATGAACATGGGGCTGCATGTGTCTTTACATATCAATGTTTCTGAGTTTTGGGGGTATATACCCAGAAGAGGGATTGCTGGGTCATGAGGTAGTTCTATTTTCAGTTTTTTGAGGAACGACCATAATTTCTTCCATAATGGTTGTACTACTTTACATTCCCACCAACAGTGGATGAGGGTTCCTTTTTCTCCACAGCCTCTCCAACATTTGCTATTACCTGTCTTGTTAATAATAGCTAATCTAACAGGTGTGAGGTGGTATCTCACTGCAGTTTTGATTTGCATTTCTCTAATAACTAAAGAAGATGAGCATCTTTTCATATATCTGTTGGCCATTTGTACTTCCTCCTGGGAGAAGTGTCTGTTCATGTCCTCTTCCCATTTTTTTATTGGATTGTTTGTTTGTTGTTGAGTTTTATGAGTTCTTTGTACATTTTGGATATTAGGCCCTTATCTGAGCTGTTGTTTGAAAATATCATTTCCCATTTAGTTGGCTGTTTATTTTGTTATCAGTTTCTCTTGCTGAGCAAAAACTTCTTAGTCTGATGTAGTCCCATTCATTAATTTTTGCCTTTACTTCTCTTGCCATTGGAGTCAAATACATAAAATGCTCTTTAAAACCCAAGTCCATGGGTTTAGTACCTATGTCTTCTTCTATGTACTTTATTGTTTCAGGTCTTATGTTTAGATCTTTGATCCATTTTGAGTTAATTTTAGTACAGGGGGACAAACTGTAGTCCAGTTTCATTCTTTTGCATGTAGCTTTCCAGTTTTCCCAGCACCATTTATTGAAGAGGCTTTCTTTTCTCTATTGTATGTTCTTGGCCCCTTTATCAAAAATTATTTGACTATATATATGTGGTTTTATTTCTGGACTTTCTATTCTGTTCCATTGGTCTGAGTGTCTACTTTTCTGCCAATACCATGCTGTTTTGATTGTCGTGGCCCTATAATATAGTTTGAAGTCAGGTATTGTAATGCCCCCAGCTTCATTCATTTTCTTTAGGATTGCTTTGGCTATTCGGGGTTTTTTATACTTCCATATAAATCTGATGATTTTTTGCTCTATTTCTTTACAAAATGTCATTGGAATTTTGATGGGAATTGCATTAAATTTGTATACTGCTTTGGGTAATATAGCCATCTTGATTATATTTATTCTTCCTAACCAAGAACAAGGAATATTCTTCCATCTCATTATATCTTTCTCGATTTCTCTTAACAATGGTTTATAGTTTTCATTATATAAGTCCTTTACATTCTTTGTTATGTTTATTCCTAAGTATTTTATTTTCTTTGTTGCTGCAATTGTGAAGGGGATTATTCTTTTGTGTTTGTTCTCAGTTGTTTCATTGTTGGCATATAGAAAGGCTATGGACTTCTGTATGTTAATTTTGTATCCTGCGACCTTACTGTATTGGCTTATTGTTTCTAGTAGTCTTTTTGTGGATTCTTTGGGGTTTTCGATGTATAGGGTCATATCATCTGCAAAAAGTGATACCTTTACTTCTTCTTTTCTGATATGGATGCCTTTTATTTCTTTGTCTTGTCTGATTGCTCTGGCTAGAACCTCTAGTACCACATTAAATAAGAGTGGAGAGAGTGGACAACCCTGTCTTGTTCCTGATTTAAGGGGGAAAGCCGTCAGTTTAGTGCCATTTAATATGATGTTAGCTGATGGTTTATCATATATGGCCTTTATCATGTTGAGATATTTTCCTTCTATACTCATTTTGTTCAGAGTCTTAAACATAAAATTGTGTTGTATTTTATCGAAAGCCTTTTCTGCGTCTATTGATAAGATCATGTGGTTTTTGTTCTTTGTTTTGTTGATATGGTGTATTACATTAACAGTTTTATGTATGTTGAACCATCCTTGAGATTCTGGGATGAATCCCACTTGATCATGATGTATTATTTTTTTAATATGTTGTTGTATTTGATTTGCTAGTATTTTGTTTAGTGTTTTAGCATCTGTATTCATTAAAGATATTGGTCTGTAGTTTTCTTTTTTTGTGCAGTCCTTGCCTGGTTTTGGTATGAGGGTTATGTTGGCCTCATAAAATGTGTTTGAAAGTATTGCTTCTTCTTCAATTTTTTGGAAGACTTTCAGTAGAATAGGAACCAAGTCTTCTTTGAATGTTTGATGAAATTCGCTGGTATAGCCGTCAGGGCCTGGACTTTTATTTTGGGGGAGGTTTTTAATGTTTTTTTCTATTTCTTCTCTACTAATAGATCTGTTTAGGCTTTCTGCTTCTCTTTGACTCAGTCTAGGAAGGTTGTATTGTTCTAGGAATTTATCCATTTCTTCTAGGTTGTTGAATTTAGTGGCATAAAGTTTTTCATAGTATTCTACAATAATTCTTTGCATAACTATGATGTCTGTGGTGATTTCTCCTCTTTCATTTTGGATTTTGTTTATATGAGTCCTTTCACTTTTTTCCTTGGTAAGTCTTGCCAAGGGTTTGTCAATTTTGTTGATCTTTTCAAAGAACCAGCTCTTTGTTCTATTAATTTTTTCTATAGTTTTAATGTTCTCTATTTCATTTATTTCTGCTCTGATTTTTATTATCTCCTTTCTTCGGCTGGTTTTGGGTTGTCTTTGTTCTGCTTTTTCTAATTCCTTAAGGTGTGAAGTTAAGTGGTTCACTTGGGCTCTCTCTTGTTTGTTCATATATGCCTGAAGTGATATGAACTTCCCTCTTATCACTGCTTTTGCTGCATCCCATAGATTCTGATATGTCGTATTGTCATTTTCATTAGTCTGTATATATCTTTTGATCTCTGCACTTATTTCTTCTTTGATCCATTCATTTTCTAAAAGTATGTTGTTTAGTTTCCACATTTTTGTGGGATTTTTTTCCTCTTTTTCCAGTTGAATTCTAGTTTCAAGGCTTTATGATCAGAAAATATGCTTGGTACAACTTCAATTTTTCTGAATTTGCTGATGTTGTTTTTGTGGCCCAACATATGGTCAATTCTTGAGAATGATCCATGTACACTGGAGAAAAATGTATACTCAGTCACTTTGGGATGAAATGTCCTGTAGATATACTGGCCTTAAACAAAACACTAGAGCACCTGGGATATGTCCTGTCTATCAAATCCAGGTGCTCTAGTGTTTTGTTTAAGGCCAATATATCTTTGTTGATTCTCTGTTTGGATGATCGATCTAGAGCCGTCAGTTATGTATTGAGGTCTCCAAGTATGATTGTATTTTTGTCAGTTTTTGTTTTAAGGTCAATAAGTAGCTGTCTTATATATTTTGGTGCTCCTTGGTTTGGTGCATATACATTAAGAATTGTTATGTCTTCTTGATTCAGTGTCCCCTTAGCCATTATGAAATGGCCATTTTTGTCTCTGAGTACTTTTGTTGTCTTGTAGTCAGCATTATCAGATATGAGTATTGCTACACCTGCTTTTTTTTTGGATGTTATTTGCTTGGAGTATTGTTTTCCAGCCTTTCACTTTGAATTTATTTTTATCCTTGTTACTTAGATGAGTTTCCTGTAGGCAGCATACAGTTGGATTTTCTTTTTTAATCCATTCTGCTACTCTGTGTCTTTTTATTGGTGAGTTTAATCCGTTTACATTTAGTGTAATTATTGACACTTGTGAGTTCCCTATTGCCATTTTATAGATTGCTTTCTGTTAGTTTTGTGTCTTGTTTGATCCTTCTCTTTCGTTTTTCTATCTTTTGTTTTTATTTGGTTGTATTCCATACATCTTTCCTCTGTTGCTATCTTTTTTATCTCATGTGCTTCTGTGGTGGTTTTTTCAATGGTGGTTACCTTTAAGTAATGAAAAGGGTTCCTACCCTGTTCATTGTAACGCATTATTTTGTGAGTATTTTTGCACTCCATCGTCCTTTGCTACTGTTAATCTCCATCTTTTCCCCCCTTTCTTTTTGTTGTTGTCACAGTTTAAATTTGGTTTTATTGTGTTCTTCTGGGAGCTTTTACTTGTGGCTCTGTTTTTTTTTTTGTTCTTTGTATCTGATTGGAGAACCCCTTTTAGTAATTCCTGGAGTGGGGGTTTTCTGATGATAAATTCCCTCATCTTTTCTGTATCTGTGAATGTTTTTATTTCTCCTTCATATTTGAAGGATAGCTTTAATGGGTATAGTATTCTTGGCTGAAAGTTCCTCTCTTTCAGGACTTTAAATATTGGGGTCCACTCTCTTCTAGCTTGTAAAGTTTCTGCTGAGAAATCTGATGATAATCTAATGGGCCTTCCTTTATATGTTGTATTCTTCTTTTCCCTGGCTGCCTTGAGAATTTTTTCTTTGCCATTGGTTTGTGCCAATTTCATTATGATGTTTCTTGGAGTAGGTTTGTTGAGGTTAAAAAATCTCGGAGTTCTGTTTGCTTCTTGAATTTGAGGTTTTAGTTCTTTCTACAGGCTTGGGAAGTTCTCATCTATTATTTGTTTGAGTATGTTCTCCATTCCATTTTCTCTCTCTTCTCCCTCTGATATACCTATTATTCTTATGTTATTCTTTCTGATGGAGTCAGATAATTCTTGTAGGGCTATCTCAGTTTTTTAAATTTTTGAGTCTCTTTCTTCTTCTCTCTGTTGTGCCTCAAGTTGCTTGTCTTCTATTTCACTAATCCTCTCTTCTATCTGGCCTGTTTCATTAGCTAAGCTTGTTACCTCGTTTTTCATCTCGTGAATTGAGTTTTTCTTCTCTCTTTGATTTGTTTTTATAGTTTCAATTTCCTTGGACATATATTCTTTGTGTTCATTGAGTTGTTTTCTGAGCTCCCTAAATTGCTTTCTGTGTTTTCTTGTATATCTCTGAGTATTTTTAGGATTTCTATCTTGAATTCTCTGTCATTTAGCTCCAAGGTTTCCAATATATTAAATTTTGTCTCAATAGATTTTTTCTCATCTATCTGTGTTACCTGTCTTTCTTTTGTATCCATGATATTCAATTTTCTCTTCCTTAATGGCATCTGAGGGTGGTTTTGTTGATAGTATTAATGAGATTTAATAAAGAATAAAAAGTTAAAAAAATCAAAAAAAGTTGTTTTTTTTAAATTAATAATGAAATAAAGAAAAATAAAATAATATAACAATTTTAAAAAAATTAAAAAAAAATGAAATTATTCCCCCTCTCCTTTTTTCCTCTCCTCTCCTCTCCCCTCTTTCTTGAGAAAATCTTGCGGTGAACTGTGAATTATATTGTATTTAATAGAACAAACAATGCTTGTAATGGAGAGCCTGAATTGGGAAAAAGTAGAAAAGGGGCAAATAAATAAATAAATAAATAAAAATAAAAATAAAAAAAAAGGGGTGGTATGGACCCACAAAAAGCAAATAATGAAAAAATTTGGATCAAGAATAAAATTATTTGCGTTTAGGTGTTGGTTGACTAAGAGTTATGATGAGAGGAATAAGAGGGAAACAGGAAAATGGGGGGACAAATTAAAAAATTACTATTGTATTTACTGGAACAAGAGCTTGATAAAATGGAGAGCTAGGGATGGGAGCACTGCTAGTGAGTTAAAAAGGTGAAGTAAAAACCCCAAAATGCCACAAACATAAGTTTGAGTCCCAGATAAGATAATTTGTTCGTTATTGAGGTTTGAATGAGAGGAGACATAAAGAAGAAAGGAAGAAACTAATATAGAGGGAGAAAAGAAGGAGAGGGAGAGAAAAAAAAGAGGGAACCACTGAAAGAAGAAAAAAGAAAAAAGAGGAAAGAGAGAGAGAGAGATTTAAGGGTTTTGGAGTGCAACCCTCATAGAGAGAAAGGAAGAGGAAAGAAAAGATAATGGGAGATGTAACACTTATGGGTAGTGTAGTTTAAGGAGAGGAGAGAGTAAGACCGGTAGAGAGTTAAACGACCAAATTGGAAGAGGAAAAAAAAAATCAAGGATGAAGATAAGAGAAACAAACGAACAAATATAATAAAATGGGATAGGTTATAAAGTCTGCGGATTATTCTTGATTTTGGGAGGTTATCTTCTTGCTTTTTCTTTTCTCTCCCTCGTCCTGGTCGGTGACTCTGTACCCCAGGTTCTGCCCCTTTGGCACGCTCAGGTAGAGGTTTGCAGTTGATAAGTCTCTATGGCGATGTCATGTATTGTTCTTTAATCACGTTGGCAGTTGAGGTTCATTAACATTTATAAGCTCCGACAGTGAGAGAGTCCGTGTTCCTGGAGCCTCTCTCCTAGTCTTTCCTTCCTCAATTAGTAGCCTGATAATCCAGCTATGGGGTTGCTACTGCCTCTGCCTGGATAGTAAGAGGCTCAAAGAGCTGGCCACTCCCCACTCTATTCCCACTCAGCACAGGGCTCTGGGTAAGGCTCAGTCAATCAGAGCTGCTAGAATAATCAGCCGGGGCCCACTCAAAGACCTCTGGCTCTGCCACTCTGTCCGGTAACACGGGCAGGCACCCACTCCCGGGGCACTTGGAGGAAACTCTCGCTCACTATCTGCGCACGCAGACCAGGATGTCAGACCGGATGTCTCGCCCTCTGAGTGAAACCTCCGCCCGCACTGAAAAGTTCCAGCGTTGGAATTGGCTCTCACTCTGTCCCCGTGTGCGGCTTTTTCAAGGCGCTGGGGTGGCCTGAGATTCTGCTTTTGGCCCACACAAAGGCCCCTGACTCTGCCCCTCTGTGGGATAACACAAGCAGGCACTGCCGAGGCACTCGGAGGAATCTCTTGCTCACTATCTGCATGCGCAGACCAGGATATCAGTCCAGCGGCTTCACCCTCTGAGTGAAACCCCCACTAGCACAGAAAAGTTCCAGTGTTGGAATTAATTCTCGCTCCCTCCCCTGCGCGGCTTTCCCAGGGCGCTGGGGCTGCCCAGAGATTCCGCTTTCGGCCCACACAAAGGCCTCTGACTCTGCCTCTCTGTGGTACAACATGGGTGCACACTCCCGGGGCTTTGGAAGGAATCTCTCGCCCACTGTCTGCACACGCCGACCAGGAGATCGGGTAAAATGGCTGCCCCACTTGTCTTTCTTTGTCTGGATTTGGCGTGAGTGTTAGCTGTATTGCCCAGGTTGTCACAGGAACAGTTTTTCCTCGGCTTGGATCTCCATGCCACAGCCTGGTTCAGCCATTTGTGCCGCGGCCTGGATCTATTCACCCCCTTTGCCCGCCTCAGTTTCTATATTCACGGATCCCAGAGAAAGCAGCCCTGTTTAGGTTAGTGAGGAAGGCGGAGCATTTCTTACTCCCTATTTCCTTCGGGGTTTGGTTATATATTTAGCCAATTTTTCGCTCGATCATACC
Organism: Saccopteryx leptura; assembly: GCF_036850995.1. Lineage (NCBI taxonomy): Eukaryota > Metazoa > Chordata > Mammalia > Chiroptera > Emballonuridae > Saccopteryx > Saccopteryx leptura. The sequence continues at coordinate 216,003,120 of NC_089505.1, read as the reverse complement.
TTTGGGTGTATTGCGAAACATCTGGAGGCTCCAAGGATAGGTTTTTCTGTTTCTGGTTGAAGATCTTGTTGAGTTTTGGGGGAGATTTATCGGTATCGCTTCCTACCCCGCCATTACTCTGACGTCATCTCCTATCTTATTTTTTAATGTTTATTTTATTGATTTTATAGAGGGAAAGGAAGAGAGAGAGAGAGAAACATCAACCTGTTTCTGTATGTGCCCTGAACAGAGATCAAACCAGCAACCTCTGTACTTTGGAATGATGCTCTAACCCAGGGGTAGTCAACCTTTTTATACCTACCGCCCACTTTTGTATCTTTGTTAGTAGTAAAATTTTCTAACTGCCCACCAGTTCCACAGTAATGGTGATTTACAAAGTAGGGAAGTAACTTTACTTTACAAAATTTATAAAGCAGAGTTACAGCAAATTAAAGCATATAATAATAATTACTTACCAAGTACTTTATGTCGAATTTTCGCTAAGTTTGGCAGAATAAATCTTTATAAAATAATTTACTATAGTTAAATCTATCTTTTTATTTATACTTTGATTGCTCCGCTACCACCCACCATGAAAGCTGGAATGCCCACTAGTGGGTGGTAGGGACCAGGTTGACTACCACAGCTCTAACCAAAAAAGTTATCCAGACAGGGTTCATTTCATTTTAATAAGAGGCCTCTAAAGAAGGTAGTATTCTGCCTGACCATGTGGTAGCACAGTGGATAAAGCATCGGACTGGGATGCAGAGGACCCAGGTTTGAGACCTCGAGGTTTCTAGCTTGAGTGCGGGCTCATCTGGTTTGAGCAAAGTCACCAGCTCGGACCCAAGGTCTCTGGTTTGAGCAAGGCACATATGAGAAAGCAATCAATGAACAACTAAGGTGTCTCAACAAAAAACTAATGATTGATGCTTCTCATCTTTCTCCATTCCTGTCTGTCCCTATCTATCCCTCTCTCTGTCTCTGTTAAAAAAAAAGGTAGTATTCTAATTCTAAAGATAAAAATACTGAGGCTTAGCAGTAATAAGGAATTTGACTCTAGTCTCACAACTTCTGTAACCATTTATTATTTAGATAAGTGGTAGTCAACCTGGTCCCTACCACCCACTAGTGGGCGTTCCAGCTTTCATGGTGGGTGGTAGTGGAGCAATCAAAGTATAAATAAAAAGATAGATTTAACTATAGTAAGTTGTTTTATAAAGATTTATTTTGCCAATCTTAGCAAAAATCCAACATAAAGCACTTGGTAAGTAATTATTATTATATGCTTTAACTTGCTGTAACTCTGCTTTATAAATTTTATAAAGTAAAGTTACTTCCCTACTTTGTAAATTACCATTACTGTGGAACTGGTGGGCAGTTAGAAAATTTTACTACTAACAGAGATACAAAAGTGGGCAGTAGGTATAAAAAGGTTGACAATTATTTTTGAGCAACTATCACTTGGCGGTCATTATGTTGATTATGATGATAATATGACCTGAAGAACCATGGCCTAAGAGAACCTACAGTCTGGAGTGGAAGACTTATGCTATACCAGGGAATACACCAACATGCAATTAAAGTGTCCCTTGGTAAAAGAAATGGATCAAATCAAGGTCTTTATGAATTAAGTGGAGAGAGAAAGCCTTTCTGAGGAAGTCACATGGAAAAAGTAGTAGAAAATCTTAGAAGTGGTTAAAGTGGAGAGATATATGTAAATGTTTGCCAGTAGAGGGAACAGACTATGCAAAGATTATAAGACAGAAACTTGATGGTACTCCAGAAATTGATAGAAACTAGTAAATGAAAGAGCAAGTAAACAACTCTAGGATTATAAAAATCCATGATCCTTGCTTTCAACCAAACTTGCAAACTATAAAGTCTTTATTTTCAGTATCTAATCCAAAATATAAAAGATGTTTACTGTAGAAAATAAAGTAGAAAGCAAAATTAATGCCTAATACTACCGTACATAGAAAAATCAATATTGTAGCCTCTAGTTTTGTAGTAGTTTTTCTCTATCCATATGGAAGTTTTAAAGAATTGAGAAGAAACTACATACATTTTTATATAAGATACTATATTTATGGAAACATTTTCTGTATAATTAAATATTACAATAATATTGTTTTCATGGCTACTACTTGCAACTCAGTTTACTTGTATGAACATAAATTTTAAAATATTCAATTCCTGATAATTTATGTGGTCTCCTTTAAACTATGATTATAATTTTGAGTGAATATTTATAAAATACATTGTTTTTATTATTAACACATCTCTCAAGATAAAATTTTAAAAGTGAAATATTTGACCAAAAGAATATTTTAAGGCTGCAAATATATATTTGAGTTGTCCTCAAATCTGTTCTGTTAATTTACATTGATGTCAGGATAGTAAGAGAGGCCTACTTCCTTATACCCTCAACAACAACAAAAACGTTGTTTATTTTAAATGAATTTATTAGGTGACACTGATTAACAAAACTATACAGGTTTTCGGTGCTGAATTGTACTATACATCTCTATAAACTGTATTGTGTTGTTCAACCCCCAAAGTGAAGTCTCTGTCTATCACCATTTACCCTCTCATATCCTCCTTCACCTCCCTACTCTGCAATCAGCACACTCTTGCCCCTTTCCATAAGTTTGTTTCTCTTTTTTGCCATTTTTTGCTCAATTCCTCCATCCCCCTTACCCAGCACCCTCAACAGCTGTCAGCCTGCTCTGAATCTATGAGTCTGTCTTTATTTTGCTTGCTAGTTCATTTTGTTCATTAAATTCCACATGACTGAAATCATACAGTACTTATCTTTTTTGCTTTTATATATTTTTTATTTTTATAAACAAAATCTAGATATTGCAACTTTATTTTATATGTTCATTAACATGTGATTTCTGCATTAGTGAATTAGTTCATATTCTTAAGCTATTGCCAATGTAGTCAATAATGTAATCAAGTAAATAAGAGTTCTATATTTTGAGAAAAATAAATTTATTAATTATCTGAATTTAAATGCATAGTATTACATAGTATGCCTAAGTAATTCAAATGAAAACTGTAAAAACAAATAATATTTTTCCCAACATGGAGATGATCTTAACTACACAAACACAAAAAACAGACAAGTAGAATTTAACCTTAGGAAAATGATGTGTTGGGGGAAGGAATGGCTTACATTCACAAAAGCAGCAAGGTATATAAAGATCTACATTTAACAAGAAATATGTAACTTAGAGATGAACACTAAAAACATTGTCTGAACATCAAGAAGACTTGAAGAAATGAATACTTAAACTGCATTCTTTATACAAGAGTGAACTTGTAAATACCATCAGTTATTTCAAAGTTGATTTATAAGTATAATAAGTCTAAAGAACAAAAATAATACCAGGTTATTTTAATACAATTTAAGAAAAAAATTATAAATTTTATTCAGAAAACTATCTGTATAAAAACAATAAATAACATTTTTCACTTGAAGAATCATGATGAGTGACTCAAGTCAGCTACTACAGTATGTTATAAAGCTATAATACTTTAAACAGTGTGGTAGCAGAGTGAGTGGAACAAAAATAAATGAAATACAAAGGAAGGATCAGAAACAGGTTAACATGCATATATTAAATTTAGCAATATTTTAAATTTATATAGAGAAAAAGAATGACTCAATAATTACCTCTGGAGTAATAGAATAATTTATCTCTTTTAGAAATATAGACAAAGAATATGAACTAATTCACTAATGCAGAAATCACATGTTAAAGAACATATAAAATAAAGTTGCAATATTTAGATTTTGTTTATAAAAATAAAAAATATAAAAACAAAGAAAGATAAGTACTATATGATTTCAGTCATGTGGAATTTAATGAACAAAATGAACTAGCAAGCAAAATAAAGACAGACTCATAGATTCAGAGCAGGCTGACAGCTGTTGAGGGTGCTGGGTAAGGGGGATGGAGGAATTGAGCAAAAAATGGCAAAAAAGAGAAACAAACTTATGGAAAGGGGCAAGAGTGTGCTGATTGCAGAGTAGAGAGGTGAAGGAGGATATGAGAGGATAAATGGTGATAGACAGAGACTTCACTTTGGGGGTTGAACAACACAATACAGTTTATAGAGATGTGTAGTACAATTCAGCACCTAAAACATGTATAGTTTTGTTCATCAGTGTCACCTAATAAATTCATTTAAAAATAAACAGGTCCATCAAATATTCCTGCTTTTATCTTCTCAAAAGACAAGGCAGGAACAGCAGAAATAATATATTGAAAGCATTCACTATCTCCATTCAAAGCCTGAACAAACTGCTTCATGAAGCCAAGTTTGATGTGAAGTGGGGGAAAAATGATCCTGTCTCAATTAACTACAGGTTCATTCACAATATTTTGCACCCCTACTTCCAGAGCTTCACGTTTCGGCCACTCCTTCTGTGTCCAGTGTTTCTCTCGAGCTCAGCTGTCCAACAAACACAGAAAGCAAGGATACTTTGCGAAACTTCTCTGTTGTTCTAGCAGGAAATTTACCATTTAAAGATCCACACAAATGATCCAGTAAGTCAAGGAAATTTTTATGTCATTATAATCTTCTCGCAGATGAGTTGAATAACCAATTGGAGCCACTGCCTAAACATTACCATTGTGTAGGAGAACACATTTCAGACTCCATTTAGAGCTGTCAAGAAATAGCCACCATTCTGCTGGACTGTAAGTGGTAACACCTAGCTGGCTGAGAAGACTTCTGATATCATGAAAGTAAACAAAGTGTTTGTCTTTGGAAAAAAAGTCCACAAAAATTTGTTCACACTTCCAGAAATGGGATACTTTAGCTGACCAGTAAAGTACATTCTTTTCTTGAAGCCTGGAGGCTAGTAACTCAGCTGCTTTTTTTGATAGGCCCAAATCTCTTACTAAGTCATTCAATTCAGGTTGGCTAAACTGCTGAGCGGTTAATGACTGCTTGGCATCAGAAGACTCTTCAGATTCTACAACCATTTCCTCATGCATCTTACCAAAATACACTTGATCACCATGTTCACTTTCTTCTTCCTTAGAAGAAATAAAACCATTGAAAACTGGAACTGGGAGTGTGTCGGAGTGTGGGATAGGTTGTATTACTAAAGGAATATTAGGATATGCGATCATATGCAGTTTGTTCTTGCCGATGCCCTTTGTGTGGATCAGACAGAAATTACAGTCACTGCTGTTGGTGCTTAGGTTCACGCCAAACCATGGGAATACCAAAAGGCATTCCTTTGCGTTTTCCTTTTGTCCAGTCATAAAGCATTTTCTCACAATTATGACACACAATATGAGGAGCCCAATTCTGGTCTTGATCACCAAGGGGAACTTGAAAATAGGCAATATATGCACATGTCACAAATGATGAAATATTGTGCCTTTGATGTTGAAGTGTGTAACAGCCACATATATAATAGAAGTTGTCAGGACTATTTTTACATTTACGCCTACTTGAAGAAGCCAAGATTCAATCTTAAAACAAGAGAGTGTTTTTATCAGACAATAATTTTTTACATTAAAAACAACTACAATTATGTAAAAGTGATATTTGTAAAACATTAATTGCCTTGTGGTTATGTTCAATCCAAGAGTTGTTGCCCTTTAGTTCCAATTTAAAAACCAATGCATGCCATTAACTGTAACAAAAAGAAATTAAAATTGCATAAAAATTAGAGCATGCACCAAAAAATGGATTTCAGGTTTGGAATCAGCGATGTAGAAATATATAGAAACAGTTTTAAAACCTCATGCAACAGAAAATGGAAAAAAAAATGTTTCCCAGTGATATCCCGAGTAAGGCTAAAGTAAGTTTACAATTGTTGGTTAAAAATAATACAGTAATTAATAAATAACAGTACAAGAATAAACTCTGTTTCATATGCTCACAACTATAAATTTACATTTGCCCCACCTTAAACTCTATGTAATGAAAGAGAAAGAGAGAGTGAGAGAGAATGACTCAGAGAGATTATATTGAGAGAGTTGTAAATAGAAAAAGAGACAATGGCAGTGGTGGGATTCAGCTGGTTCACACTGGTAGAACCGACACCTAATTTTTTGTTGAGTTTGATGAACTGGTTGTTAAAATGGCACTTGTAATCAGGGTTCTCTTTAAAGTGGATGCATGGGCCGCCCAATGTGAAAATCACAAATTAATTCCTTACTCGTTTTTAATGTTCATCTGTGCAACTGCATATTCTAAGCCCATATATTAATGTTCATTCTTTAGATAGGTGAAAAAAATTGCAATGGAGTTTGCCAATCAAGAAGCAATATAGAAATAATCTTAACAGTTTTATTGCTTTCTGCCAGGTATTATTTAATATTTGTTATTAATATTTTAAAACTCTTTCTTATAATATAATTTAAGTTTTGTGTACCTCTTATATTTTTCTTATTTAAGTATTAAATGCATAAAATAATAAACTACCTTTTGGTATATATTTTTTTAAACTTAAGACAGTGATTAAGGCAGAGAATCATTGTTAAATTATTTTAATCCCACCACTGGACATTTCCTTGCCCTTTCTAGGTATCTCAAAAAATCTTGAGAGTTGATCTGTATCATATTATCAGTGAGAAGTAGAACATTAATCATTAACTTTGGTTGTAGTTTCTCTGCATCTCCCATTAACCTTTTAAACCACATCCCAAAAGTCTTGACTAGAGGATCTTTAAATGATCCCCTCCCATCTTGTTCTCCATTGCACTTATTCTAATAAGCATGTTGAAAAGCATAGTCACTAAATTCTGATTTGCCCATTCAGTGATTCTGAGAGCTGTCCTGGCTTTTGAGATGCTGTTCTGCATACCACCCCCAAACCCCCAACCCTCATTTTGAGAATGAGGCAACAAGAGAGTTTGGCTTATTAAACGAAAACTGACAGTCGTAGAATGAAGGGCATGGGGGACCCCTCAGAAACTCATGTGGACCATTGTGGAAGGATTAGCAATGGAGAACACACTTCAGGAGGCCTATGGGCACATCTCCACAAAGAATAAGAGAACAGACAGAAGCAGGAGGTGGGGCAGAAGGAACGTACATTCTTTTATTTATATATTTTATTAGTTCTGATTGAGCATTCAGAGTCTTTTCTCAATATTGTGTGCCCATTTACTTTCAACTCTTTAACATTTATACCATTCAGGACATCACATACTTTATGATTAGTTGGCATGGGCTATGTTCAATCTGGAGTAATCTGCATGCATTTATACTGCGAGCTGCTTGCTAATTGGTTTTCATCCGAATAATTCCACAGAGAATAAAGTTAGTGTTGAAAAGGGTTGAGGTGAGAGAGTGAGTAAAAGGGGACTGTGAACTCTTTTCCTGGCCTTATTAAGAATGCTGTAAGCATCTGCATTAAAGAAGAAAAAAAGTCCAAATTTCTGAGGTCCTTCTAAATCATGAATAAGCATACAGTATACTCAGAGCATACCCGACAAGCAACAGGGACAAAAGAATGTTTGGATAATGCCACCCATTTCTGTGTAATACAGTAACAGTTAGAACACTGATCAAACATTAGGCTAAAAGGGAGCATGCAAAGAGAACTAGAAACCTGCTATTTTGGACAGAATAAGTTCCAAGAGAGTATTTTCATGTGTGTTTAAAACTAATGGCAACTTAAATCAACTATAGCTCAGATTGTTTCTCTTTACTCTTGTTTTTGTCCCATAGGGCCTGAGATATTTTTATTCATCTTTAGCAAAACATCCATTATGGCAGTAATATGAAGTGCGTGTCTATTTTTCTGTGTATAATCTGCTTCATTTTAAAGGGGAGAAGTTTCATAGGATTGTGATTGTTTTACTAATATAATTTAAGGTAAAAAATATTAAGGCATTATTTTAAAGTTTTAAAACATATGATGAAAGATCACCAGTCTGAAAGGAATATAATATTTCAATTTACATAAAAAATGCAATTGTCCTTACTTGCTGGAAAAAATGTCTATGTTTCACTTGCCATTGTTAACTGGGCTACTTCCTGAATTAAGATAATTTGTTTCAAGTGCACTGGGGTATAAGTAACAGATTGCATAAGAGTGTTCTATATTTTTTTGCTATGAAATGAGAATGCCATTCTTGGTCATAATGCTTGCTTTAAAAGTAATTATCATGTTCCAACTCCAATTCACTCATAGAAAAGGACTCTGAATTTAGGCTTTATAAAACAGAAAAAGAGACAGTGATATAATTGTTCTTTCTCCTGAGAAATATGCTTTTACTTAACTACATAAAGCAACACAAAAACTTCCATAAATAATTACAGTGCAACACGTTATGCCAAATAAATAAAAACCACACTTTATATTTTGAATTAAAGATAGTGTTAGAAGAACACTTTTTAAAACTGCATCAGAGCACAAAACAGAACCACCCAAGTAAATTATGGGGAAAAAAATAGGTATAAAGCTGTATAAAATCTGACTTTGAATTATCTTATTCTCCTGCTTGTGTTCAAGTGACTTATTTTATGATTGTTTAAACAGAGATTCATATAAAAAAAGAAAGGGTATTTTTCTATGAAGAATCTTATAGGCTCAAAGGCCATTTAACTTAGCTCAGTCATCTAGTTTATTTTGCATTAGAGGAACTTCTCATTTAATTTTCAAGTCCATAATAGATAACTTTTCAATATGGAGCTAAAGGTCACTATTATATGTAAGAAAAATTAAGCCGATGTTCTTGGTTGCCTTATAGTTCTCCTAGTTCAACTACTCCAATAAATGAACATGTACAACAAGCCGAAGGGCTTTTTATTACAAATTTAATTCATTTCTCTAGACAACTGTGAAATTTGCCATTGACATTAGTCATTACCCCAAGGCGAACTAAAAGATGATCTCAGTTAATAAATGATCCTTAACATGAAATGCTCCTATCTCCTGTGATATTGGTACAGGCACATTTTATTAATGCAGGACTTGCTTCCTTCCTGCCAGAGCACCAGCATTCACAGCTACTTGGTGTGCTTGTTTCCTCTTCCTGCTCCTGATATTAATAATTATGCAATGGGATAATTAACAACACAAAGAGACAGTACTATGAGCTTGAAGCTAGACTTTCAGCACGTTAACCTTCTGGGAAATAAAGAACAGAAGCAAAGAGTCTAGCCAAATAACCAATGCAGGTTGATTTCACAGTATGTAATAGGCTAATTATCTGTGAAAAGTCTAACCTCTACTAGCAAGATTACAGAAATATGCAAGCATTTTATTTTAAATAAAATTCAGAGCCACTCTTTCATATTATAAATAAATAAATTTAAAAACCTGATTAACAAACATGAAAGGAAATAAATTTAAAACTTAGTTGAAAATAAACTCTGAGGGAAATGATGGTATCTCAGAATAAATGTCAATGATAGGCCTCAACACTTGAGAAGGTAGGATAAAAAATAAAATCCTACTTCCTTTTCCTATTTCCAACATACAGTTATTACAATGACTACACACACACTCACACAAATGCATAGAGTCACTATATGACAGAAGTAGGTTAAGTGTATTTTGTTTACCAGAGTTAGGGTACAATAAAAAGCAGAAAATATTACTACTCTTTACAAATACCGTATGTAATTCATTCTGATATAGGAATATTTATCCACTAGCAGTAATAACAAACTACAATTTTTGTCATGAAAAAAATAAATTGTATTTGCAAAAAGCAAACACATTACAGAGTGTGTAAAAATGCAATATTCCCATTTTCTAGTCAGAGTTCCAATTTATTGAAGTAACAGAGCAGAAAATGCACTGACAGCTGTTACATTTTATTGCGAATTAGTATATACGTTTTATATGCAGTGAGCAAATGCTTGATACATTGTATTCCAGTAATTGCCACTGGCTTTCCAAATGGAAGTGGAATGATCGTGGTGCAATTACACTCAGGAGAGTACATAGAACAGTCTCCAGTTCGACATTATAGCACTTTAGCACTACTAATATTAAATACATTTTATTTTTTAAAAATAAAAGATTAAAAGGGTTAAAGTAGATGTTTTATAAATAAAAAATTAGAGCTCAAATGATACATGTATTTCTTCATTAATCCTGGGTGACTAGTTTTTAAGTTACGCGTGTCAGAATATTGCAGCTAAGGATGTTCAGAAATGTTAAATCAAGGGTCCCCAAACTACGGCCCGTGGGCCGCATGCGGCCCCCTGAGGCCATTTATCCAACCCCTGCCGCACTTCCGGAAGGGGCACCTCTTTCATTGGTAGTCAGTGAGAGGAGCATAGTTCCCATTGAAATACTGGTCAGTTTCTTGATTTAAATTTACTTGTTCTTTATTTTAAATATTGTATTTGTTCCTGTTTTTTTTTTTTTACTTTAAAATAAGATATGTGCAGTGTGCATAGGGATTTGTTCATAGTTTTTTTATAGTCTGGCCCCCCAATGGTCTGAGGGACAGTGAACTGGCCCCCTGTGTAAAAAGTTTGGGGATCCCTGTGTTAAATGAAGCTTTTCCTCCTTTCTTTGTTGACCATACCAATATTTTACTTTCCTTAATGTCACTTTCTCTATCCTCCCTCTTAGCAATAGGATGTCAGAATTTAAAGTGATGGGAACATGGGGACAGGTATTGGAATACTTCAGTAAATGAGGTATAGGCTGAGTTTTCCATTTGTCTAGAGCAACCCAATCATCTTTGATTCCCTTTATCATACCTTTTCTGTTACTCTTGCTAGCATGTGTGTGCATTAGCTACTGTCCTGAAGAGAGAGCCATTTGTTTTCATAAGGGTTAACTCTGATTTCACAGATTATCGTTGCTAATGCTTAGGACCATGGGTTAACAAGCAAGCACGCTCCAACATTCTGTCTTTGCAGTCAGTTCTAATTTATTAGAAGCAAATTTCTAGCATACTGTAAGAAGTCTATTTTGTCTATTTTTGCAAACCTTGATAATCCAATACACCCTTTATCTTAACAGGCCAACCACTGACAGCTTCTCCACCAGAGGCTCTATGGGGAAGCCTGCAAAAAAGACTGCTGTCTCCTCCCCTCTAGTGGTCACCAGCCCACCTTGCAGGGGACCTGATGGGGACCCACAGAGGGGACATTTGTGCAATTCTTTTGGCTTAGAGAGAAAAGGGGGAAAATATAAACCAAGTAGTCTATCACTGCAGAAAATAAAATTTATCACACATTTAAAACAATATGTTGGTGGTGGTTACAGCTTAATCAACACCAACCTGCTGACATAAATTTGCAGTTTTAGCTAGTTATTAGTGATTGAATTAACAGCATGTTACAACTTGTATCTAGTTTAATATAAGAAACAAACTAATGCAATAGAATCCTAAACAGCATGCAATAAGATTCCTTTTTCCAGGCTGGAAACGAACTTTCATGTAGCTAGAACAAGGAAGATCAAGAGCTCTCCCAAAGCAGCTTGGACTTCCCTCTCCTGTGACTCTAGGCTCCATCAATGCTGTGGCCACTCTACAAAAAAGTCATAAAAACCACCACAATTAACAACAACGGCAGCATCAACAAAACTAATGAGGTCTTCCCTCTAGATGTCAGAAATGGTTGTGCAACAAAGGAACCAGTGGTGATAATGCCCTTTTCCATGATCTTGCTACCTTAACACACATGAAGCTTCAGCTGCACCCCTCCCCGCAGAACTGTTTCTAAACCTAATGTTGTTCAGATATATGTGAGAGAAAATGAATCAAGCCTAATATTGTAATTCAAAGAATGAACTCTCCTTGCTTCTTAATAGAAATATATTAATATGAATTTATGGTTTTGGGGTTTTTTGTTTGTTGTTTGTTTGTGTTTTAAGTGAGAGGAGGGGAGGTACAGAGACAGACCCCACATGCACCCCAACCGCAATCTACTGGGCAACCTGCATCTAGGGCCGTTTGGACCAGCTGAGCTATCCTCAGGGCCTGAGCCCAACATGTGAACCAATTGAGCCACTGGCTGCAAGAGAGGAAGGGAGAGAGAAGAGGTAGAGGGGGGAGAAGAAAAGCAGATTGCTTCTCATGTGTGCCCTGACCAGGGATCAAACCTGGGACGTCTGCCTGCTAGCCAATGGTCTATCCACAGAGCAAACCAGTCAAGGCAGATGGATAGATTAATTCTCTTTAAAAATATTTTAAATTTAAAATACAAAATGGTATGGGCATTGATTACTATTAAACTGATAATAGGAAGTGCTTTTAAAATAGTGGAGCAAACAATATGAAAGTATAATATACAAATAAGGCAGATATTTTTCTCTGTAGGTTAATCAGAATCCTAGTCTGAAATCTTTCCAAATGTCTCTAGGCAGCTAACTGGGGACAATCAAGTACTATTATCTTCTGCTTTACTGAAAAGGAGTCCTGTAGGGGCTGATCTAATCTCATCAGAGAATGAACTAAGACAGTCCCTTGGGGACTGCATTAGCTATGAGGGTATGTAGTTGAAGCTCGCAGCAAATAAATCAGATATAGAAATATGTACATGATCTGTCACAATAGGATTTTTAAAAAAAAGACAACAATGAGAAATTCAAGTTATGTTAACTTTCTCTTTAATACATTAGATAAAATGAGTATACTTAGAATAACCGTTTTGTCTCATCTTATTTTGGTTTAGGTGAGTTTTTATTACCAAAACCCAATGGCTTATATAATCTTAAAATATAGATAAGTGGGTAAACACTGGTCAAGAAGAAGAGGCCCTGGCCGATTGGCTCAGTGGCAGGGTATTGCCTTGCATGTGGAAGTCCTGGTTTGTATTTCTGGTCAGGGCACACAGAAGAAGCAACCATCTGCTCTCCACCCTTCCTCCCAGCTCTATGGTCTCTGGCTCAGGGCTAAAAAAATGGCTCTGTTGCTGAGCAATGGAGCAGCATCCCCAGATGGGAAGAGCATGCCCCCTAGGGGGCCTGGTTGGGGCCCTGTGGGAGTCTGCCAATCTGCCTCCCCTCCTCTCACTAAAAACTTAAAAAGAAAAAAAAAAAGAGAATTACATGATCGGCCTGAAACTGAAACACAGGATCAAGTAATGACAGAGCATCAATCCTGTCCCAAGTTTCTATCATTCTTTCCTGATACAAGAAAAGTTTGTACTGTCTATGAGGCTGTATATGATGGTTCTCTAAATGGACTTTGTTTAAAAATTTTTAACTTTTAATTTTCAATTAGAGTTTACATTCAATATTGTTTTAGGTGTACAGCATAGTGGTTAGTTAGACAATCACATACTATACAGTGTCCCACCTAGATATTTCTAGCACCTAATATACAGTTATTATAATACTGTTGACTATTTTCTCTGCGCTGTGCTTTACATTCCTGTGACTATTTTCTGAATACAGTACGTATTTGTACTTTTTAACCCCTTCACCAATCCCCTATCTGTGTCAATGTGTCTATTTCAATAATGCTCATTTATTTTGTTCTATAGAGTCCACATATAAGTAAAGTCATATGGTATTTGCCTTTATTTGACTTATTTCACTTAGCATACCTTTGAATTGAATTTTTTTTTGCTTTTAGTTCTTTTAATTGATTTTAATTTATTGTGTTTACACAGATTCTAGTGTTGTTCCAAATGCATCCTCCCTCCCCGTATACCCCTCAAAATCACCCTTGTCCCCCTCACAATAAGACCCTCCCCCTTCCCTTCAGATTTAATCCCATCCTATCATCCCCTTTCCATCTGTTCTCTGTCCCTTTGATCTCTCCTCTGTCTCAATTTAGTTCCTCAGTTCACATTGTTCATTGAATTCCTCAAATGAGTGAGGTCATATGATATTTTTCTTTCTCTGCCTGGCTTATTTCACTTAACATAATAGTTTCTAGGTCCATCCATGTTGTCCTAAAGGTAAGATTTCCTTCTTTTTCATGGCACCATAGTATTACATTGTATATATGTACCAAAGTTTTTTTTTTTTTTTTTTTTACAGAGACAGAGAGTCAGAGAGAGGGATAGATAGGGACAGAGAGATAGGAATGGCGAGAGATGAGAAACATCAATCATTACTTTTTCGTTGTGACACTTTAGTTGTTCATTGATTGCTTTCTCATATGTGCCTTGACCGTGGGCCTTCAGCAGACCGAGTGACCCCTTGCTCGAACCTTGGGTCCAAACTGGTGAGCTTTGCTCAAACCATATGAGCCCGCGCTCAAGCTGGTGACCTCGGGGTCTCAAACCTGGGTCCTCTGCATCCCAGTCCGACACTCTATCCACTGCGCAACCACGTGGTCGGGCTATACCAAAGCTTTTTAATCACTTGTTCACTGAGGACACTTGGACTATTTCCAGATCTTCGCTATTGTGAATAATGCTGTCATAAACATAAGGGTGCATTTCTCCCTTTGAAACAGTGCTATGGTGTTCTTAGAATATATTCCTAAAAGTGGGATGGCTGGGTCAAAAAGCAGTTCAATTTTTAATATTTTGAGGAATCTCCATGCTGTTTCTTACAGTGGCTGCACCAGTGTGCATTCTCACCAGCCGTGTAAGAGGGTTCCCTTTTTTCCACATCCTCGCCAGCACTTATTCTGTGTTGTTTTGTTGACGAGAACCATTCTGACTGGTGTGAGGTGATACCTCATTATGGTTTTAATTTCCATTTTTCTAATGAGTAGTGATGTTGAGCATTTTTTCATATGCCTATTGGCCATCTGTATGTCTTTTTTTTTTTTTTTTTTTTTCATTTTTCTGAAGCTGGAAACAGGGAGAGACAGTCAGACAGACTCCCGCATGCGCCCAACTGGGATCCACCCGGCACACCCACCAGGGGCGACGCTCTGCCCACCAGGGGGCGATGCTCTGCCCATCCTGGGCGTCGCCATGTTGCGACCAGAGCCACTCTAGCACCTGGGGCAGAGGCCACAGAGCCATCCCCAGCGCCCGGGCCATCTTTGCTCCAATGGAGCCTTGGCTGCGGGAGGGGAAGAGAGAGACAGAGAGGAAAGTGCGGCGGAGGGGTGGAGAAGCAAATGGGGGCTTCTCCTGTGTGCCCTGGCCGGGAATCAAACCCGGGTCCTCCGCACGCTAGGCCGACGCTCTACCGCTGAGCCAACCGGCCAGGGCTGTATGTCCTCTTTGAAGAAGTGTCTATTCATTTCTTTTGCCCATATTTTGATTGGACTGTTTATCTTCCTGGTGTTGAGTTTTACAAGTTCTTTATAAATTTTGGTTTTTAACCCCTTATCATATGTATTGTCAAATATATTCTCCCATTGTGTAGTTTGTGTTTTTATTCTTTTCTTATTGACTTTAGCTGTGCAAAAACTTTTTAGTTTGATATAGTCCCATGTGTTCATCCTGTCTTTTATTTCACTTGCCCGTGAAGATAAATCAGCAAATATATTGCTGCGAGAGATGTCGAAGAGCTTATTGCCTATGTTTTCTTCTAAGATGCTAATGGTTTCACAGCTTACATTTAAGTCTTTTATCCATTTTGAGTTTATTTTTGTGAATCGTGTAAGTTGGTGGTCTAGTTTCATTTTTTTCAGGTAGCTGTCCAATTTTCCCAACACCATTTGTTGAAGAGGCTGTCTTTACTCCATTGTATGCTCTTACCTCCTTTGTCAAATATCAGTTGTCCATAAAGGTGCGGGTTTATTTCTGGGTTTTCTGTTCTGTTCCATTGATTTATATGCCTGTTCTTATGCCAGGACCACACTGTTTTGAGTACAGTAGACTTGTGTAACTTGATATCAGGAAGTGTGATACCTCCCACTTTATTCTTTCTTTTCAAGATTGCTGAAGCTATTCATGTTCTTTTTCGGTTCCATATAAGTTTTTGAAATATGTGTTCTATATCTTTGAAGTATATCATTGGTATTTTAATGGGTATTGCATTGAATTTATAAATTGCTTTGGGTAATATAGACATTTTAATGATGTTTATTCTTCATAACCATGAGCACGGTATATGCTTCCACTTGTTTGTATCTTCCTTGATTTCTTTTATCAATGTTTTCTAATTTTCTGAATACAAGTCTTTAATCTCCTTGGTTAAATTTATTCCTAGGTACTTAATTTTTTGGTTGCAATAGTGAAGGGGATTGTTTCCTTAATTTCTCTTTCTGACAGTTCATTGTTGGTGTATAAAAATTTCTCTGATTTCTGAGTATTAATTTTATATCCTGCCACCTTGCTGAATTCATTTAACAGGTCCAGTAGTTTTTTGATTGAGACTTTAGGGTTTCCTATATACAATATCATATCATCTGCAAATAATGATAGTTTTACTTCTTCTTTTCCAATTTGGATGCCTTTTATTTCTTCTTCTTGTGTGATTGATGTGGTCAGGACTTTCAGGACTATGTTGAATAAGAGTGGTGAAAGGGGGCACCCCTGCCTTATTCCTGATCTTAAGGGGATTGCTTTTCATTTTTTCCCATTGAGTATGATGTTGGCTGTGGGTTTCTCATAGATGGCCTTTATCATGTTCAGGTATGTTCCCTGTATTCCCACTTTTCTGAGAGTTTTAACCATGAATGGGTGCTGGATTTTATCAAATGCTTTTTCTGCATCTATTGACATTATCATGTGGTTTTTATCCTTTCTTTTTTTTATGTGACGAATCACATTGATTGATTTGTGAATATTTTACCAGCCTTGCCTCCCCAGAATAAATTCCACCTGATCCTGATGCATGACTTATGTATGACTTTTCTCATATATTGCTGGATCGGTTGTCTAATATTTTGTTGAGGATTTTAGTATCTAGATTCATCAGGGATATTGGGCCTATAATTTACTTTTTTTGTGTTGTCTTTGCCTGGTTTTGGAATCAGAATTATGATCGCCTCATAAAAAGAGCTTGGAAGTCTTCCTTCCTCTTGAATTTTTTGAAATAGCTTGAGAAGGATAGGAGTTAGTTCTTCTTCGAACATTTGGTAGAATTCACTTGTGAAGCCATCAGGCCCCAGGCTTTTGTTTGTTGGGAGTTTTTTTTTTTAATTAATTTTTATTTTATTTTATTTATTCATTTTTAGAGAGGAGAGAGAGAGTGAGAGAGAGAGACAGAGAGGGAGAAGGGGGGAGGAGCTGGAAGCATTAACTCCCATATGTGCCTTGACCAGGCAAGCTCAGGGTTTCGAACCGGTGACCTCAGCATTTCCAGGCCGACGCTTTATCCACTGCGCCACCACAGGTCAGGCGGGAGTTTTTTTTTGTTTGTTTGTTTTTTAATTTTTTATTTATTTATTCATTTTAGAGAGGAGAGGGAGAGACAGAGGGAGCGAGAGAGGGGGGAGACAGAGAGAGAGAAGGGGAGGAGGAGCTGGAAGCATCAACTCCCATATGTGCCTTGACCAGGCAAGCCCAGGGTTTTGAACCAGCGACCTCAGCATTTCCAGGTCGATGCTTTATCCACTGCGCCACCACAGGTCAGGCCTGGAAGTTTTTTGATAACTGTTTCGATTTCATAGTTTGTAATCGGTCTGTTTAGGTTTTCTGATTCTTCCCCAGATTGATTTTTAAAATATTATATGTTTCAAGGAATTTGTCCATTTCATCTAGGTTGTCTGATTTTTTGGCATAGAGTTCTTCATAGTATTTTCTTACAATCCTTTGTATTTCTGTTGTGTCAGTTGTTATTTCTCCACTCTCATTTCTAATTTTATTTATTTGAGTCCTCTCTTTTTCTTGCTGAGTCTGGTTAAAGGTTCATCAATCTTGTTTACCATTTCAAAGAACCAGCTCCTTGTTTTATTACTCAGGACTGTTCATTACTGCTTTTGCTGTGTCCCATAAATTTTGAGTTGTTGTATGCTCATTATCATTCATTTCTAGGAATTTTTTTATTTCTTTTTTGATCTCATTGTTAACCCATTTGCTATTTAATAACATGCTATTTATTTTCCAAGTTTTTGAGCATTTTTCAGTTTTTCCAGTTTTTCTGTTGTAGTTGATTTCTAGTTTCATGCCATTGTGATTAGAGAAACTGCTTGATATGATTTCAAACTTCTTAAATTTTTTGAGACTGCTTTTGTGCCTTAACATGTGGTTTATCCTAAAGGATGTACCATGAGCATTTGAAAAGAATGTATATTCTGCTGCTTTAGGATGAAAGGTTCTAAAGATATCTATTAAATTGAGTTGATCTAGTGTGTCCTTTAAGTCTGCTGTTTCTTTGTTAATTTTTCTTTCTTGAGCATCTATCTAGTGATATTAGTGGGCATTGAAATCCTCTACTATTATAGTATTGCTTTTGATCTCGCTCTTTATATCTATCAAACTCTGCTATATATATTTAGGTACTCCTATATTAGTTGTGTAGATATTTATAACTTCTTCCTGTTGTATCTTTCTGTTGAACTGCTCCCTTTATCATTATGTAGTGACCTTCTTTATCTCTTACTATAGTGTTTGTTTTAAAGTCCATTTTGTCTGATATAAGTATTGCTACCCCAGCTTTGTTTTCATTTCCTTTTGCATGAAATATTTTCTTCCATCCTTTTACCTTCAGTCTTCGTGCATCTTTTATTTTAAGGTGGGTCTCTTGTAGACAACATAAGTATGGGTCCTGTTTTCTTATCCAAGCAGGTACCCTATGTCTTTTGATTGGATGATTTAATTCATTAACATTTAAGGTTATATTTGATATGTAGTTGTTTATTGCCATTTTATTATTTAAAGCTGTATTCCTCTTTTGCTATAGTCTTTTCCCCTTTTGATTTGTTTAGAACAGGCCCCTTAACATTTCCTGCAGCTTTGGTTTGGTTATAATAAATTCCTTGAGTTTTTTGTTTTTTGTTTGTGTCTGGAAAGCTTTTTATTTCTCTTTCAATTTTAAACAATAGCTTCCTGGATAAAGTAGTATTGGTTGTAGGCTTTTGTTTTGCATTACTTTGAATATCTCTTGCCATTCCCTTCTGGCCTCAGGTGTTTCTGTTGAGAAGTCAAATATCATCCTTATGGGGGCTCTTTTGAAAGTGATAGCCTTTTTTTCTCTAGCAGCTTTTAATATTTTCTCTTTATCACTTAGCTTTGGTATTTTAATTATGATGTGTCTTGGTGTAGATTTCTTTGAGTTTCTCTTTAATGGAGTTCTCTGTGCTTCTTGAACTTGTGAGACTTTTTCCTGCATCAGTTTAGGGAAGTTTTAGCTATGATTTGTTTGAACAAAGTCTCTATCCCTTGTTCTTTCTCTTCTTCTTTAGGAACCCCTATGATGCGGATGTTATTTCTCTTCATGTTGTCACAGAGCTCTCTTAGAGTTACCCCAGACTTTTTGAGTCTCTTTTCTTTTTGCTGCTCCACTCCATGCCTTCATTTATCTTGTCCTCTAACTTGCTGATTTGATCCTCAGCTTCATCCATCCTGCTTTTAATTCATTTTTCATCTTCATTTTTGATATTGTATTTGTCATTTCTGACTGATTCTTTTTTATTATTTCAATGTCCTTTTTTGTACTTGCTATCTATTTAGTTGTTTGTTATGACCATCTATTGTTGTTCTAAGATATTTAAGCATCCAAACAATCATTATTTTAAACTCTGCATCCAGTAATTTGGTTATATCTGATTCATTCAAGTCCTTTTCTGGCATTTCTCTTTATTCAATTGGGTTGCATTTCTCTGCCTTTCTATTTTGTGTGTGTATAAGATGGGTGTGACCTCTGTGTTCCCTAGGTGTGGTCTGTCTTCAGGCCCATCACCCCCTCTCTTGCTGCCTCGGACATTCAGGTATGGGTGTTCCCAGCATCAGCCTGCCGCAGCTGTTGTTGTGGTTTCTGCCTTTCCTCCACAAGAGGGGTTGTGTTCACATGCCTGAGTCTCCAAGCCTTGGCCTCTGTCCCACTCCCACAGGTGGAGCTGCATGACTTGCCTGGGGCCACAACCTTGGCACCACGGTCAGGGGTGGGCACCTTTGCTCAACCATGGGTTTCTGCTTATTCCCAGGCTCTTGCCCATCCCTGTGGGCAGAGTTGTGCTTGCATGTCAGGCTGCAAGCCCTGGCTCTGAGGGCCAGGCTGGGCTGCATGCCCATGCTCAGCTGCGGGTCTCTGCAGTTCCCAGGCTTTCACCTTTTCCTGAGGGCAGGATTGCAGGTGGGCCCTCAGCCAGCCAGACTGCTTTTGTGTGCCCCTTCCACTACTGCCGGGTGAGACTGAGCACACGCTGGGCCTCAGTTGTGGCTGGCCTGACTTCCACTCTCGCCAAGAGGACCACACTTCTACGTCCCATTGCCACCTGCCCTCCAGTGAGCCCTCAGCTGTGTGGTTGGGGGCACTGCAGCTCAGACCCTAGCACTCAATACTGTATTCCTTAAGGCTTCCTCCTTCTAAGCAACTCTGCTCTGAGTGCCATGGAAGAGCTTGTTTGGCTGGTGTCCTGCTTTCCTTTGCTGGTATTACTGGTTCAGGGGAAATATTCACTTCAGATTTGGGGAGTGACTCAGTCAAGGGGTTAGGTTGGCTGTCCCTCAAAGTGTTTCTGTCTTTGCCTCCTAGATTACACTCTCTTCTTGCTACTCCAGTCCTCTCCTCTCTCCCCATCTCCTGGAGCCCTGGGTGAGTGGTTGTAAAAGAGGTTTTTTTGCGGTCCCTTTAAGAAGAATCCTGGGTCTGAGAAATCTCTTTCTCACAAACAGTATCCTGACTTGTTTCACAGTTTAATACTGTCCATTTACTTCTTATAGGCTTTGGGGATGCAGGCTGTAGCTTTGTTCTTGGGACTCAGGACCCTTCCCTCTCTGCTAAACTCACTTCCTGCCATGTGAGTCTCTCCTGGCTGCCGTTCACTCCTGGGAACTAGGCAGCCCTCTCCACATTTCCGCTTTTCCTACCAGTCTCAGTGTGCCTTCTTTATTGTTCCTTGGTTAAATAGTCCTCTTAGTTTAGTCCAAAGTGGGTTTTTCCAGATGATGGTTCTTAAAATTAAGTTGTAATCCACTTTGGTTCCAGGAGGTGGAGGTTAATATGTCCACCTACTCCATCGCCATCTTGCTGCCCAAGTTGAATTTTTAATTTTAATATTTTTCCAGTATCCATCTCATGTTAGTCAATTTATGAACAAAAAACTTAAACTGATTTTAATATTTTCTTTAGCAAAACAAAATAGGAATAGATTTAGAATTTTTTGAAACTAGCTATTCTAAATTTGAAAGAAGAAAATAGCTTTAGTTAATTTATGTTAACAATAGATTTGTGTAAAGTACTTCTATTATCATTTAGCAGCAGGAGCTGATTATAAATGTAACTTCACTGGGTTAATTTTTAAGGGTAATTTTTTTTTTAATTTATACTAATATTTATTGTGAAATGATTACTGCAATTGGTCTCATTAATATCCATCACCACATATACATAGTTAAAATGTTTATTCTTGTGATGAGAACATTCAAAATCGTCTCTTAACAACTTTCAAATATACAATGCAGTATTGCAATTTGTTTTATTGTTTTACTTTAAATAAAACTTTATTATTCAATTATAGTTGACATACAATATTATATTGACTATGGTCACCATGCTATACCTTTCATCCCCAGGACTTATTTCTCTTAAAACTGGAAGTTGTACCTTATGACTCCCTTTACCCTTTTGTCCACCCTCAGGCCCCATCTCTAGCAACCACTAATCTGTTCAATATATTTACAAGCTTGGTTTTTTGCATATTTTTTTAGACTATAGATATAAGTGAGATCATAAATTAAATGTTGCCCCTACATAACAACTATTCCATATTCAATGATCAAGAGGTTTACTATGCCCACTTAAAATATTGTCACATATTGACAACCCCAATTCTTCACTTTTTAAATGATCAATTTGTTTTCTTGTTTTACTTTAAATAAAATTTTATTATTTAATTATAGTTGACATACAATATTATATTGATTACAGATGTATAATGCAGTGATTAGACATTATATAATTTTTAAGTGATCACCCTGATAAACCTAGTACCCATCTGACACCACACATAGTTATTACAATATTATTGAATATATTCCCTATGCTATAGTTTATATCCCCATGACTATTCTGTAGCTACCAATTTGTACTTTTTAATCCCTTCATCGTTTCCATCCATCTCCTCGGCACCCCTTTAGTCTGGCAACCAACAAAATGTTCTCTCTTTTTTATGAGTCTGTTCGGTTCTGTTTATTTATTTTGTGTTTTAGATTCCACATATAAATAAAATAATATGGCATTTGTCTTTCTCTGTCTGACTTATTTCACTCAACACAATACCTCTAGGTCCATCCATGTTGTGGTAGATAGCAAGATTTCATTTTTTTTTATGGCTGAGTCATATTCAGTGTATGTATACAACATTTCTTTATCTATTCATCTACTGATGGACACATTGTTGCTTCCAAATCTTGGCTACTATAAATAATGCTGCAATAAACATATGGATTTTAGTGCTTTGGGTTTCTTTGGATAAATAACCAGAAGTGAAATTTCTGGGTCTTTATTTTTCTCTTGTTATAATCTTTGTCTAAAAGTCTCTTTTGTCTGGTATTTTTATATAAAAATTTTTTTTTCCACTCCTGTACTTTCAGTCTGTGTGTGTCGTTGGATTTGAAGTGAGTTTCTTGTAGATAGCATATGTAAGGGTCTTGTTTTGATATCCATTCAGCCACAGTATGTCTCTTGATTAGAGAATTTAATCTATTTTCATTTAAGTAATTGTTGATAGCTATGTATTTATTGCCATTTTATTATTCATTTTTTAAATCTTTTTCTTCTTCTTCTTAAAGAATACTCTTTAGCATGTCTTAAAATACTGGTTTGGTGGTAATGAACTCTTTCAGCCTTTTTTTTTTTTTAGGAAACACTTTATCTGTTCCTCAATTTTAAATTATAGCTTTGCTGGGTAGAGTAATCTTGGTTGTAGACCTTTGATTTTCATCACTTTAAATATTTCAAACCACCCTTCCTGGCCTGCAAAATTTCTGTTGAGGAATCAGCTGACAGTCTAGTGGGAGCTCCCTTGTTGACAACTAACTGCTTTTCTCTTGATGCTTTTAAGATTTGCTCTTTGTTCTTAATGTATGCTATTTTAATTATGAGATGTCGGGGTGTGGGCCCCTTTTGGTTCAACTTGTTTGGGACTTTGTTCACTTCCAGGACTGTGTGTCCATTTCCTTCACCAGGTTAGGGAAGCTTTTTTTCATTATCTTTTACATAAGTTTTTCATTTCTTGCTCTCTCTCTTCTCCTTCTTGCAACTTCATTATGAAATGGAAGTATGCTTAAAATTGATCCATAGGGTGCTTATACTATCTTATTTTTTTGGATTTTTTTATTATTATAGTTCTTTTTGGGTGTTTTCTACTTCCTTTTCTTCCAAATGTCTGGTTTGATTTTCTACTTAATTTACTACATTACTGATTCCTTATAACATATTTTTTATTTTTGTCAATATATTTTTATTTATGATTGTTTCTTTCAAATATTTTCTATGTTTTTATGTTTTCTATCTTTTTGTTATAATGCTTTCTAAGTTTAATCACTTTTTACTTAAGTTCATTGAGTATCCTTGTAATCAGTGTTTTAAACTCGACATCTAATAGATTGTTTATCTCTGTTTTGTTTTGTTCTTTTGGGGGGAGTTTTGTTTTGTTCTTTCATTTAGAACATGTTTCTTTGTCTCCTCATTTTGTTAGCCTCCTTGTTTTCTTTTCCAATGCATTAGGTAGAGATATTATGTTCTTCAAGAATTGGCAGAGTTGCCTAATGTAGTAGGTTTTTTGTAGGGACCAGTAACACAGCCTCCTTGATCACCCAGGCCAGGTACTCCAAGTGTGCCCTGCCCCATTGTGGGTTGTGTATATCCTCCTATTTTAGTTGAGACTTGATTGCTGTTGGCACTTCAATGGGAGGAATTTACACCAATCTGATTGGTTTTAAGAACTGGCTGTGACCATCAGTGAATCAACTATCAAGGGTAAATTCCAAAGAGCAGAATGTACTTTAATAGGACTTTGATGCCAATGAGTCCATCCCTTGTGTGTGCTATTTGTGGAGGTGGTTTAGTGGTGCTTTTAGTTGGTCTAAAGCTATTCGGTGGTTGTGCTGGCTCTGGGGCCTCCCAAAATTTACCGAATCATCTGCCACCTGTATTCTGCTCAGGGCCACTGATATGAGCTACAAATTGATCTGCAGATAGCTGCTACTGTGCTGGGCTGGAGGAACCCAGGAGAAGCCAAACTGTGAAACCAAGGTTGGGACCATGTAGCAAAAGGAATGGGGTATGCAGAGACCAGATGCTCCTTGTTTGAGAGCATTTGGAAAAGTCCAAACCATGGGTATGAAAAATCCAGTGGAAACCACTAGGGTTGGGGCCACTAGTTGGGTGTGGTGGGGTCTCAAGTAATTACCAAGGTGAGGTTAACAATGTGAGCCAGGTTGATGGAGAGTCAGATATGACTCCATCTGCCAGCTCTGCTAGCGATTCTCTCTGGGAGAAAGCTGTCCCTTCAGCTCCAGATCTAAAGCCAGACAATAATTCAGTTCCTCCACGGATTTCCTTTGTGCCTTTCAAGCTGCTTCCCAGCACTGGAGGTCAGAGAGAGTAAGGCCTAGTAAATGCATGTGGGCCTTTAAGAGGAACTACCTGGCATTTCAGCAGTCCTTCATGATATTGTGCCACAATGTCCTCTGGTTTTCAGAGCCAGAAGTTATGGGAACTTCTATTCCTGGGACTGGAACCTTGAGATGGAATGCTTGATGTGGAGCTCAGACTCCTTGATCCTCAAGGCAAACCTCCACAGCCAGTAAGTCCCTCCCAATTTATCTGCCACATGTGAGTATGGGACCAACCCCTTCATTCAGTGTCTCTACCCCTTTTACCAGTTTCATGTGACTTTTTCTTTAAACCCTTATGTGTCAGTCTTCTGCTCAACTAGATTTTAAGTGGTTCTGTGGTGGTTGTTTTGTAGTTTAGTTGTAACTTTGATGTGGTTGTGGGAGGATTTGAGTATACATTTACTTACACCACCATCTTTATAAAAACCTTGAAGGATAAACTTTTAAATTAACTAATTTTTTTCTTATTTTCTCCATTTGTGCAATAAAATTATATAGTTGTAAAATTTTTCTCCCACTCTTTGTGTTATAAGAAAGGAAATGTTCCAGGCATCTGAAATACACATATGTAGAAAAACTAATGAATTATCTTAATTATCTCTTGGCACATCTTAATTCAAAGCCTGACCAGGTGATGGCGCAGTGGATAGAGTGTCGAACTGGGATGTGGAGGACCCAGGTTCGAGACTCTGAGGTCTTCAGCTTGAGCACGGGCTCATCTGGTTTGAGCAAGGCTCACCAGCTTTAGCCCAAGGTCACTGGCTCAAGCAAGGGGTCACTCAGTCTGCTGAAGGCTCATGGTCAAGGCACATATGAGAAGTCATTCAATGAAAAACTAAGGAGCTGCAACAAAAAAATGATGTTTCTCATCTCTCTCCCTTCCTGTCTCTCTGTCCCTATCTGTACTTCTCTCTGATTCTCTCTGTCTCTGCCACAAAAAAATAAATAAAATAAAATAAAAATACAAAGTTGTCTAATCCAACACAATTTGGGAAGAAGTCATTCTCTACTCTTTTTGGTGGCAGGTGGAGCCTCTCTCAGAAATAAAGAGTAGAGCTTCAGCCTTAGATAAAGAGTTTATCAGAAAACATGACTATACAAGTCTGCACTTTGTTGACCCAGTTTTGAGTTTCATTTTAAATTTATTTGTTCAACTAATTTTTATTTATCATTCAGTGATGGTACTTATAACTGGAGATGTATTTACAAGCAAAAACAGTCATTGTTCACATTGAATGTTACAATTTAGAAGGGAAAGCAGCTATAAATCAAAGATCAAGTAATCATTTAAGTTCAAATAGGCATGCTTTTAAAAGAGTCACATGGGGAGACATAGTTCTATGAGGATTTATAAAGTTGAAGGAGTGTTAATTAGATTTAAAAGGTTAGTAAAGAATAATTTCATAAATTAATCAGATCCTTAAGATAGGTAGAAGTAAATTAGAGGAGGTGTGTGTATATGTGCTTATGTAGCAAGGCAGGAGCTGACAGAGCAGTTCAGAAATGAGGGCTCTGCAGTGGGACATCATCTGAGGACCCGAAAGAGGAAGGTGAGACCAGAGTACACAAAAGAGAGGACAAAGGGAAATGTCAATCCAGTGGTACCCTTGCCCAGGCTAGGTATGCCCTTGGAGGCCTTTCATTTTCAATATACTCATCTTAATTCAAAGAGAGATAAGAAACTCTGAAAGTGCAGTGATCATGCCACTCTACTATAGTGGAAAGAATATGCACCTTTTTCCTCACAGTGTTATAAAGTTCAGTGGATGTTAAGTGTTACTATAAATAGAGGTGGGAAGTAGAGCTCGGATGATCATGATAAATCCCATTGGTCTGTTTTGAGTCTTAGTTTCTTTCTTAACCTTTAAGAACACTTCATATTGTAGCCTCTCTTTTCTCATTGATTTACATTATTATCATTAAATTCTCAGCAAGTAATGTTTTTAAATGCTAATAAAGTAACCATATTTAAATATGTACAATTCAATATTGATATTCTTTCACAAACTTCAGCAATGCCACATGATTTTACTTTTACCAAAACAATAAAGAGCAAAATTAGTTAAAACTTTTTCACTATATTTTAAGTTCCATTCTGCCATTAATTTATCATTCATTTCATTCAAGACTTCACTCATCCACTTTTTTAGTTAGTCAGTGACTATCAATACATGTTCAAAATGTAGCAAGCACTTCAGTATCACTGGGGGCTTCAAGGATAAATGAGGGTTCATGTTTAGACTCCAGGAACTAACATCCAAGGGCATAGACAAATAAGTAAACAGATAAAGTGAGGCATGAGGTAATAATAGAGCTATGCATAAAGCAGTTTGGAAGAATTAGGAAGAAACTTTCTAACTGTGCCCTAGAAAGATAGATAATCCTGAAAAGTGGGCAGACAGTCTTTATTAAGAGAGTAAAAGGATATGTGGGTTATGAGAAAAATATAAAGTCAAACTGAACTGTGATGACTCAGCAGATAAAACTTTGACCTGGAATGGTGAGGTTGCTAGTTCAAGGTCCCAGTCTTGCCTGGTCAAGACACAGACAAATTATAAGTTGATGCTTCCTGCTCCCGCCCCCTGCCAAACCCATTTCTCTCTCTCTCTTCCTCTCTTCTCTCTAAAAAACAAAACAAAGCAAAACAAAACCATAAGACCATGAACAAGAATGTGTCTTATTTTTGGAAAGGGATAGTGAGTCTAGTGGTTTTTAGAAACCGTAGCTAGATGCAAAATTTTTCTGTCACAGGACAAGATTTCTTTTGTATAATTTTTTCTTTTTCTTTTTTTGCATTCATTCATTCATTCATTATTTTTTTCTTTTTTATCTAAACCTTATTCTAAGCTAAGTTTATCAAGATTTCACCAAATTATTTTTTCTCTTAGGCCCTGGAAAAGTTAAGACTTATACCAGGTGTTCATCTTAGAAGTTCACAAACACCAACAATAATTAAGAAAAATAAAATATTTCAGAAAGAAAATAGTAGGCAAGAACTGAATGAGAATAAGAGATTAATGCAGTGGAATTATGTCCATGGGTGTTAAGAGTTTATCAAAAAAATTTAAAAATACTTACTTTGAAACAATCTCAAACATACAGTAAAACTGAAAGTATAGTACAAAAAACGTTTTTCCCCTGAATTTTTAGTGTAAGTTTCTGATATAATGCCTCATTACCACCAGTTTAGTGAGTATTCACCACAGATAAGGACATTCTCTTTAAAACTACAACATTATTATCAAAATTAAGAAATTAACCTTGATAGGTTGTTACCATTTAATAGGCAAACTTCATTCAAGTTTTGCCAATGGTCCTCAAACTGTTACTTGTAACAAAAGGATTGAATTTAGCAGCGTGTTGTATCTAGTTTCTACACTTTTAACTTCCTTTAATCTGGAATATTTCTTCACAATTTCTTGATTTTTATGAATTTGACACTGTCAGATATTTTAGACATGTTATTTTACAAAATGTCCTCAATTTAGGTTTGTCTAATGTTTCTTCATGTTTAGATTCAAGTTGTGCAACTTTGACAGAAGCTTTGTTACTGTTCTATCAAGTGCTACACAATGCCAAATTCTTCTTTTATTAGTGATGTTATCTTTGATCTCTGATAAGGTGGTATTTCTTAGACTTCTTCATTGTAAAGTAACTTTTTTCTTTGTGTAATTTAATAAACAGTTGTAAGAAAATATTTTGAAACAATATAAATATCGCAGTACTTTTTTTTAAAGATTTTATTCATTCATTTTTAGAGAAAAAGGAGAGAGGAAAAAAAGAATGGAGAGGGGGGAAGAGCAGGAAGCATCAACTCCCACATGTGTCTTGACCAAGCAAGTCCAGGGTTTTTAGCCGGTGACCTCAGCACCCCAGGTCGACACTTTATCCACTGCACCACCGCAAGTCAAGCACACATTCTTTATCAAATGTTAACTTAGGCATTTATATGTCTGTTTATATTCCGATGACATATTGATCTCTAATTGAATCAAAGGGTAAAAATCTCTTTATGATTATTTCTGTTGGTGATCAAATTATACTATATGAAGCCAGTGAGATAATTTTCTGAAATTTTGACCAGTCACAATTTAACTTAGAGCACTTCTTGCATAGGGGCATTACAATAATCAAGTTAGTATTGTACTTTATCTGCCTTTTTTAATTTAATTAATTATGTTTACATAGATTCTAGGGTCACTTCTAATGCATCCCCCCTCCCCCCTATTCCCCTCAACATCTTCCTTGTCCTCTTTTTCCACCTTATCACTGGATTTAGTCATTTCTCCAAGAAGCTCTGACAGTAGCATGATATTTAAAAATTAAAATCCAGGTTCTATGAATGCATGTTGATCTTGGAATGATACTTCTTGCAGGCTTTGTAAACACACACACACACACACACACACACACACACACACACATACACACATACATTTATACTCACCATGTATATCTAAGTCTATATATCTGTATGCAGCTATCTATATTGAAAATAATGAGTCAACACTGATATTTTCTTTCCAATCTGACTTTCCAGAATCTATTCTAGGATTTACCCTTTACATATAGCTCTGTTTTCAAAGTGAGGAAATGGTTTCTATTGTCTTTAGTGTGCTCATGTGATGTATGTCCCTGTATCTAATTGATCTGTTACCGTCATCCCAGCCCTCACGTTTTCCTCCTCAGACATTCCTGCTTCATTTACTACCACTACTTCTTCCTTATCATCTGGTTGTTTTTCTTGTGTTACTCAAGCTTTACCACTCTTTGTCATCATTACTGTATGTTGGAAAGATTAAAGTTGTGTTCTGGAATGCTTAATAGGGCAGCAGGATTGCTAAATTGAAGGGAGCAGATATTGACACCTGTAGTTTGAGTAAGATATTAAAAGCAAATATTCAGGCCAAAAGTGATGAAATAAGGAGAAAGGACAGCATCAAGAAACATATATCTATTAAAATACCCAAAAAGAAGTAAAGATGATGAAGGGTTTGATGAAAATACTAAGGTTCAAAATTTGAGACACTTAATGAATTTCTCAAAACTATGAATACAGAAGAGATAAAAATCATTGTTGTGTAGGGTTTTGTTCTGCAGATGGGAAAAAGATAACTTTAGATTTAGACATGTTAAGTATGAAATGTTGGCCAGAAATTTTTTTTTATTGAAATGTTCT
The DNA here is from genome assembly GCF_036850995.1 of Saccopteryx leptura. Taxonomy (NCBI): domain Eukaryota; kingdom Metazoa; phylum Chordata; class Mammalia; order Chiroptera; family Emballonuridae; genus Saccopteryx; species Saccopteryx leptura. The sequence continues at coordinate 215,973,422 of NC_089505.1, read as the reverse complement.
GGTTAGAAACCTGGATAAATTGAGTTAATAAATGAATGAGGTATAGATTTCTCATGGTAGAAAAATGAAACAAATAGTATTTTCATTTTTTTCTTTCAATATTTTGGTGGTGGTTGTTTATTTGTTAATTTTAATACTTTAATTTCTTCTCTTAAGACTGTTTTTCTTTTGTTCTCTCTCAATCTCTTCAACCTTCTCTTTTTCTCTCTGTCAAGTGGATGACTAAGAGATTAGGATCCAGGCTTGAACAGAAACGAACAGAAAAAAGGGAAATAATAGTCTAGTTACATTTTTTTTATTCCCAGTTATGCTATTTCCAATTGTACTAGTTTCCAGTAACTGCTATAACAAATTACACCAAATTTAGAGGCTTAGAACATAATACACATATTATTTTTTCAGTTCCAGAGACCATAAATCTTAAATGCATTTTATGGGTTAAAATCAAGGTGTTAGCAGATCTTCATTCTTCTGCACTCTTCCTTGCTTTTAATGGTTTCTACTATAAGTTCATATTCTTTGGTTAGTGGCCCCTTTCTCCATTTTCAAAGTATATCTTCTGCTCCGGTTGTCACATCTCACCCTTTTATGACTTTGGCCTTCATGATCTCTTTTTATAAGATCATAGTTATTACATTGGGTCCACTTAGATAATCCAGGATGGCTCCTCCTTTTTAAGATATTCAACTAGATCACACATGAAAAGTCCTTTTACCATGTAAGTTCACATATTCAAGGGTTTGGGATACTAGGACTTGAACATCTTTGGGAAATGCTATATTACCTATTGACTATACTCAACAAAGTGCTCAACACTTACTACTGTTCAAAAGTATTTTGCACAATGTTAAATAAAATGTTTCCTTAGGGTTTTTTTTTTTTGTCTCATGAATCTGTATTTTCCTGAGTAGTTACAATTATAATTTAAACATTTCTAAAATTAAATTCAACAAATATTTCTCTCATAAGAACACAACAACTCACCAATGAGAGATGAAAAATTAAATCAAAACATAACCAAAAACTAAGTATGATTTCCAGTGTCCTCTTCCCTTTTATGACCCCAAACAGCTGATTTTCTGCAGGGAACACAATGTTCTCTCCTGCATATAGATAAGTTTAAGAAGAAACTAAATTGCAACCATACCCAATACTAAAACTACCATCACTACCACTAACTTCTGTGCCAAAAGTGTCATTCATCTAATTCTTAACATATGGCAGATAGCTTACTAAAGCCAATGCAAATTTCTTTCACCCAAATTCTATAAGTTCTTTGGTGATTTCAACATGGTAAAAAACCATGCTATAATATCTTCTTGTGATTTTCTGACTTTAATTGGATCACTTTTTTTTTTTTTTTTTTCATTTTTCTGAAGCTGGAAACGGGGAGAGACAGTCAGACAGACTCCCGCATGCGCCCGACCGGGATCCACCCGGCACGCCCACCATGGGGCAATGCTCTGCCCACCAGGGGGCGATAATCTGCCCATCCTGGGTGTCACCATGTTGCGACCAGAGCCACTCTAGCGCCTGAGGCAGAGGCCACAGAGCCATCCCCAGCGCCCGGGCCATCTTTGCTCCAATGGAGCCTTGGCTGTGGGAGGGGAAGAGAGAGACAGAGAGGAAGGAGGGGGGGTGGAGAAGCAAATGGACGCCTCTCCTATGTGCCCTGGCCAGGAATCGAACCCGGGTCCCCCGCATGCCAGGCCGACGCTCTACCGCTGAGCCAACCGGCCAGGGCCTAATTGGATCACTTTTGATAACAGTAGCTACATAGGCAAATGCCCAATTAATGGGAACCTTAAGATTAATCTTACCAAAGACTTTAGCAAACCTTTGTGCTATTCTCAAGTTTAACCTAAATGTTTTTGATAATGTAGAATAATGTATTGGACCACAAGCATTGTCTTATAACACATTATCAATATTTGGACTGTTAACCCTTGCCTATTAACACTTCCATTTGTTAGCTCTGGAAACATGGGCAAATTACAATTTCTCTTAGCTTTAGATTCTTTTATAATACTGATTTTATGAAAATGTTAGGTAGATTAAATTATTTTAAAAATACTTTTGTTACTTCAGTATAGTCATCTCTGAGAAAGCTCTGTACCAATACTTTTGGGAAAAACAGTTTAGAAGAAGCAGATTTGAATCCACTATTTAACTTCCATTACCAGCTATGTATTCTTAAGGAAGTATGTAACCTCTTTTTGCTCTATTATTGTGTGTATGTGTGTGCATGTATATGCATAAAAAAGGTAAAAATTACCTTATACATAATTTTATGATGGTTTAAAGCTACAGACCGATAGTAACTGTGAACATACTGGTTTTCTTTTATTTTCTTTCCATCTGGCCTCTTTGACAGAGACAATGAAAATGGGAAGTTTGCCATGGTGGGAATGTGAAGACAGAGGAGGGAGTACAGTTTCAGTTTGTCCACTGAATAGCATCATGAAAAACGCAGTAAGATAGCTGTTGGAATTTCTCTCTGGAGCTACATGGGCAAGACTCTTCACTTTTGTGAGCCTGAGTTTTATGATCTGTACAAATGTGTATAATTCTGGCTTCTTCTTCAAGTGCTGCTAAGTGCATAAAATGCAGATACATATGAGAAACAGCTTCAAAACTGAAGCACTGTGAAAAGATAAGGAACAATTTTCAATCTATCCAGAAACTCTTACATTCTTCCTAATGCTTGGTGATTAAAAAATAATCTGTAAATATAACCTCCACTGTGCATATTCATTTGAACTGAAATATTTCAGATTGTTTCCACAATGTTTTATGCTCTGGTTTACTTTCTAAACTTTTAGGATTTCTCCCATCGACATACAACCTCTACTGTGGTCAACTATAGTTCATTCTCATACCTAGTAAATGTGGAGATGGTGGCTGCTCTTATCCCAGCCACTGGCCCCACCAAGGGTATTCTCTTCTTCTGAGCAGGAGGCACTTTCTAATCTGGTTTTTCTCGCCACACATAACCTAATTAAACTTTCTTCCACCTAGACTGTTTTAGCTATTTGAATCTATATTACATAATTAAGCACTTAATTATATTTAAAAACTAAAATGAATTAAAACATCCTAAATCATTTATTTTAGTGATACACCAAACTAGAAAATGAGAGAGAGAGAATAAAACAAAACAAAACAAAATGATTTCTATTAAGTATGGTCAACCTACCAAGAAACAAGCAGATCAACCATACAATTTTTTATGTTTCTTTTTCATTTCCTGAAGGCAAATATATATTCTACCCCCTTGATGATGGCAAGTAGCTAATAGCCATAAGTCACCTGTGATATGCTGAAACCAAGCTTTTTAGGGGATAGAAGAGTAACTGGAGGATTATTTTTGGCAGTATTCTCAAAGAAGATAACTATTTAAAAAATATCTAAGATAAGTGACGTCACGGAAATGGCGCCGAGAGCAGCGCGTCCGACAGATCTCCCCAAAATCACAACAAATTTATCAACTAGAAACAGAAAAATTTATCCTCAGAGCATTCCGGAGTTCCACACAAACTGAAAGCGAAAGGACTGTTATCACTTGAATCTGAGAGACGAGGGTGTGGAGGAAGCTAACTACCGCAGGGACATTCATTCAAGCCGCGAGGGAGTGCGCCTGTGGTGAGTCGGCCTACACTCGGAAGCGGCGAGCAGCCGCCGGCACGCGCCCGGTCCGGTTGCAGAGCAAGCACCGCTAACGTTCCCAGCGGCCCGCACACTGCGAGTGAGAGTCCCCAGCCACTGGTGCCTGGAGCACCCCATTCCCGCGCGTGCCCTACTGGCCCGCTCACCCAGGGTGCCCCATTATCCTGCGCCCGGTGCGCCCTACTGGCCCGCACACCCAGGGTGCCCCATTATCCTGCGCACGGTGCGCCCCAGCCGCCAGCGGCGGGGCGAGCAGGAGAGGCACCAGGGTGGTCTTCCCTACTTGGGAGATTCTCTCCGCGGGCGGGGCACCTCACCCAGCCATTCACGCTAACAATCAAGTGTTGGGGGGAGGGGCGCACAGGCAGCCTGAAATACCTTCGGGAGCACAGCTGCGGACCCAATCACTAAAATTAGCTTAAGCCATGAAATCTGCGCACCCACGCGCTCTAATTGATAAGATCTCTCTCAGTTCAGCGGTCCAAGACAAGAGGCGTGATATTTCTTAGTACCTCTCGCTAAAGGGGCGGGGGCAACTTCTGATTGATACAGCCTCCATATTCAGGGATAAACGCTAACAAGAGGGACTTGGCAGATAATAAGATCTTTACTACACTAGTCGCAAGCAGAGACTAGTGCCTCTTCTTCCCAGCCAAAACAGGCTACAAAGTGTGGAAAGCCTGGGTTGAGTGGTCCAACTGAATGCTAGGCGCTGAACAGTCACCTTGACAACAATTGACTCCCACCCCCGCCTGATTACACTGGAGGCTCAGACTGCCAGAGCCTTTCCCAAAGCCTTGCGCTGAGTGGGGATAGAGTGGGGATTTCCTAGCTCTTTGAGCCTCTTACTCCCCAGGCAGAAGCAGTAGCAGCCTTATAGCTGGATCACCAGGCTGCTAATTCAGGAAGGGGGGACTAGGAGAGAGACTCCAGGAAAGCAAACTCTCTCATCGTTGGACCCTGCAAACGCCAACAAGCCTTGACTACCAGCAAGACTAAAGCCAATTATATGACATTGCCATAGAATCCCATCAACTGCAAATCCCTACCTAAGTGTGACACAGGGGCAGAGCCTGGGGTACAGAGTCACCGACCAGGAAGAGGGAGAGAAAAGAAAAAGGAAGAAGTTAACCTCTCAAAATCAAGAAAAATCCACAGACTTTACAACTTGTTCCACTAATTTTTTTTTTGCTATTGTTTGTTTCTTCTATCTTATTGCCTTTATTATTATTATTTCTATTTCCTCCACCTCGGTCCTTCTATTCTCTGCCCATCTTATGCTTCCCTTTTCTTGAACTACACTACCCATGAGTGTTACATTTTATTTCTTATCTTCATCCTCACCCTCCTTTAAGGTTATACTCCAAAACACTTAACTCTCACTCTCTCCTCTTTTGTTTTTTTTTGTTTGTTTTGCTTTATTTTGTTTTTTTTTCTCTTCCTTTTTTTTTCTTCCTTCGTTTTCTCTTTTTCTTATTTTTTCCTTTCTATTCGTTTTTTCTTTTCTCGTTTTACTTTTCCTCCCATTTAATCCTCAATCACAAACAAATTAGTTAATTTGGGACTCAAGGGGTTTTTTTGGTTTTATTTTTCTTTTTCGCTTTTGTTTTTTTTGTTTGTTTGTTTGTTTGTTTTTGTGGCATTTTGGGTACTTTTTACGTTGCTTTTTAACTCACTAGCATTCCTCCCAACCCAAGGTCTCCATCGTATTTAGTCTTCGCTCCACTTAATATAACAGACTTTTACTTATTATTTTTATTTTTTTCTTTATTATTCTGTTTTTTTTCTCCTTTTTTCTGATTCCCTCTTATCCCTCTCATTATATCTCTTAGTCGACCATCACTTACAAGCAAATCATCTTATGCTTGTCTAAGATTTTCTTCCTTTTTTTTTTTTTTTTTTTACATTTAGTAGGTCCCTACTCCCTTTTTTTTTGCCCCTTGAACTCTTCACCCCAAATCAGGCCCTCCATTATAGGCAGTTTTTGTTCCATTTACCATAATATAATTCACAGGTCATCACGATATTTCCCTGAGGAGGGGAGAGGAGGGAAAGAGAAGAAAGAAAAAAGGGGGAAATAATAAATTATTACTGTTTTTTTTTGTGGGGTGTTTTACCTTTTTTCCCCCCCTTTTTACTCTTTATTAATTCTAATTAGTGCTATCAACAAGGCCACCCTCAGATGCCAATAAGAAAGAGGAAATCGAATATTATGGATACAAAAGAAAGAGAGGTAACACAAATAGATGTGGAAAAATCTATGGAGAAAAGACTTAACATATTGGAAGCCTTGGAGCTAAATGACAGAGAATTTAAAATAGAAATCTTAAAAATACTCAGAGATATACAAGAAAACACAGAAAGGCAATTTAGGGGGATCATAAAACAACTCAATGAACACAAAGAATATATTACCAAGGAAATTGAAACTATAAAAACAAATCAAACAGGAATGAAAAACTCAATTCACGAGCTGAAAAACGAGGTAACAAGCTTAGCTAACAGAACAGCCCAGATTGAAGATAGGATTAGTGAAATAGAAGACAAACAACTTGAGGCACAACAGAGAGAAGAAGAAAGAGACTCAAAAATAATAAAAAATGAGAAAGCCCTACAGGGATTGTCTGACTCCATCAGAAAGAATAACATAAGAATAATAGGTATATCAGAGGGAGAAGAGAAAGAAAATGGAAAGGAGAATATACTCAAACAAATAATAGACGAGAACTTCCCAAGCCTGTGGAAAGAACTAAAGCCTCAAATTCAAGAAGCAAACAGAACACCAAGTTTTCTTAACCCCAACAAACCCACTCCAAGGCACATCATAATAAAGATGACACAAACCAATGACAAAGAAAAAATTCTCAAGGCAGCCAGGGAAAAGAAGAGTACAACATATAAAGGAAGGCCTATTAGATTATCATCAGATTTCTCAGCAGAAACTCTACAAGCTAGAAGAGAGTGGACCCCAATATTTATAGCCCTGAAAGAGAAGAACTTTCAGCCAAGAATACTATACCCATCAAAGCTATCCTTCAAGTACGAAGGAGATATAAAAACATTCACAAATACAGAAAAGATGAGAGAATTTATCAACAGAAAGCCCCCACTCCAGGAATTACTAAAGGGGGTTTTCCAACCAGATTCAAAGAACAAAAGAAAACAACACCACAAGTAACAGCTCCACCAAGAACACAATAAAACCAAACTTAAACTGTGACAACAAAGGAAAAAAAGGGGGGAGAGGATGGAGATTAACAGTAGCAAAGGACGATGAAGTGCAGAAATACTCATAAGATAGGGTACTACACTGAATATGGTAGGTACCCTTTTCATTACTTAATGGTAACCACCCTTGAAAAAAACACCACAAAAACACTTGACTTAAAAAAGGTAGCAACTGAGGAAAGAAGTATGGAACACAAACAAACAAAAACAAATGATAGAAAAACAAAAGAGAAGAATCAAACAAGATACAAAACTAACATAAAGCAATTTATAAAATGGCAATAGGGAACCCACAAGTGTCAATAATTACACTAAATGTAAATGGATTAAACTTACCAATAAAAAGACACAGAGTAGCAGAATGGATTAAAAAAGAAAATCCAACTATATGCTGCCTACAAGAAACACATCTAAGCAACAAGGATAAAAACAAATTCAAAGTGAAAGGCTGGAAAACAATACTCCAAGCAAACAACACCCCAAAAAAAGCAGGTGTAGCAATACTCATATCTAATAATGCTGACTACAAGACAGAAAAAGTACTCAGAGACAAAAATGGTCATTTCATAATGATTAAGGGGAAGTTGAATCAAGAAGACATAACAATCCTTAATATATATGCACCAAACCAAGGAGCACCAAAATATATAAGACAGCTACTTATTGACCTTAAAACAAAAAATAACAAAAATACAATCATACTTGGAGACCTCAATACACCACTGACGGCTCTAGATCGGTCATCCAAACAGAGAATCAATAAAGATATAATGGCCTTAAACAAAATACTAGAACACCTGGATATGATAGACATCTACAGGACACTTCATCCCAAAGTGACAGAGTATACATTTTTCTCTAGTGTACATGGAACATTCTCAAGAATTGACCATATGTTGGGCCACAAAGACAATATCAGCAAATTTAGAAAAATAGAAATTGTACCAAGCATATTTTCTGATCATAAAGCCTTGAAACTAGAATTCAACTGCAAAAAAGAGGGGGAAAAAACCCACAAAAATGTGGAAACTAAACAACATACTTCTAAAAAATGAATGGGTCAAAGAAGAAATAAGCACAGAGATCAAAAGATATATACAGACAAATGAAAATGAAAATAGGACATATCAGAATCTCTGGGATGCAGCAAAAGCAGTAATAAGAGGAAAGTTCATATCACTTCAGGCCTATATGAACAAACAAGAGAGAGCCGAAGTAAACCACTTAACTTCACACCTTAAGGAGCTAGAAAAAGAAGAACAAAGACAACCCAAAACCAGCCGAAGAAAGGAGATAATAAAAATCAGAGCAGAAATAAATGAAATAGAGAACAGAAAAACTATGGAAAAAATCAATAAAACAAGGAGCTGGTTCTTTGAAAAGATCAACAAAATTGACAAACCCTTGGCAAGACTCACCAAGGAAAAAAGGCACAGGACTCAAATAAATAAAATCCAAAATGAAAGAGGAGAGATCACCACAGACATCATAGATATAAAAGAATTATTGTAGAATACTATGAAAAATTATATGCCACCAAATACAACAATCTAGAAGAAATGGATAAATTCCTAGAACAATACAACCTTCCTAGACTGAGTCATGAAGAAGCGGAAAGCCTAAACAGACCAATCAGCAGGGAGGAAATAGAAAAAAACTATTAAAAACCTCCCCAAAAATAAAAGTCCAGTCCCAGACAGTTATACTAGTGAATTCTATCAAACATTCAAAGAAGACTTGGTTCCTATTCTACTCAAAGTCTTCCAAAAAATTGAAGAAGAAGCAATACTTCCAAACACATTTTATGAGGCCAACATAACCCTCATACCAAAACCTGGCAAGGATGGCACAAAGAAAGAAAACTACAGACCAATATCTCTAATGAATACAGATGCTAAAATACTAAACAAAATACTGGCAAACCGAATACAACAACATATTAAAAAAATAATACATCATGATCAAGTGGGATTCATCCCAGAATCTCAAGGATGGTTCAACATACGCAAAACGGTTAACATAATACACCATATCAACAAAACAAAGAACAAAAACCACATGATCTTATCAATAGATGCAGAAAAGGCTTTTGATAAAATACAACACAATTTTATATTTAAGACTCTCAACAAAATGGGTATAGAAGGAAAATATCTCAACATGATAAAGGCCATATATGATAAACCATCAGCCAACATCATATTAAACGGCATAAAACTGAGGACTTTCTACCTTAAATCAGGAACAAGACAGGGTTGTCCACTCTCTCCACTCTTATTTAACGTGGTGCTAGAAGTTCTGGCCAGAGCAATCAGACAAGACAAAGAAATAAAAGGCATCCATATCGGAAAAGAAGAAGTAAAGGTATCACTTTTTGCTGATGATATGATCCTATACATTGAAAACCCGAAGGACTCTACAAAAAGATTATTAGAAACAATAAACCAATACAGTAAGGTCGCACAATACAAAATTAACATACAAAAGTCCATAGCCTTTCTATATGCCAACAATGAAATATTAGAAAACGAACTCAAAAAAATAATCCCCTTCACGATTGCAACAAAAAAAATAAAATACCTAGGAATAAACATAACAAAGAATGTAAAGGACCTATATAACGAAAACTACAAGGCATTATTAAGAGAAATAGAAAAAGACACAATGAGATGGAAAAATATTCCTTGTTCTTGGATAGGAAGAATAAATATAATTAAAATGGCCATATTACCCAAAGCAATATATAAATTTAATGCAGTTCCCATCAAAATTCCTATGAGATTTTTTAAAGAAATGGGACAAAAAATCATCAGATTTATATGGAACTATAAAAAACCCCGAATAGCCAAAACAATCCTAAGGAAAAAGAATGAAGCTGGGGGCATTACAATACCTGACTTTAAACTATATTATAGGGCCACGATAATCAAAACAGCATGGTATTGGCAGAAAAATAGACACTCAGACCAATGGAACAGAATAGAAAGCCCAGAAATAAAACCACATATATATGGTCAAATAATCTTTGATAAAGGGGCCAACAACACACAATGGAGAAAAGAAAGCCTCTTCAACAAATGGTGTTGGGAAAACTGGAAAGCCACATGCAAAAGAATGAAACTCCACTACAGTTTGTCCCCTTGTACTAAAATTAATTCAAAATGGATCAAATACCTAAATATAAGACCTGAAATAATAAAGTACATAGAAGAAGACATAGGTACTAAAATCATGGACCTGGGTTTTAAAGAACATTTTATGAACTTGACTCCAATGGCAAGAGAAGTGAAGGCAAAGATAAATGAATGGGACTACATCAGAATAAAAAGTTTTTGCTCAGCAAGAGAAACTGATATCAAAATAAACAGACAGCCAACTAAATGGGAAATGATATTTTCAAACAACAGCTCAGATAAGGGCCTAATATCCAAAATTTACAAAGAACTCATAAAACTCAACAACAAACAAACAAACAATCCAATAAAAAAATGGGAAGAGGACATGAACAGACACTTCTCCCAGGAAGAAATACAAATGGCCAACAGATATATGAAAAGATGCTCAGCTTCATTAGTTATTAGAGAAATGCAAATCAAAACTACAATGAGATACCACCTCACCCCTGTTAGATTAGCTATTATCAACAAGACGGGTAATAGCAAATGTTCGAGAGGCTGCGGAGAAAAGGGAACTCTCATCCACTGTTGGTGGGACTGTAAAGTAGTACAACCATTATGGAGAAAAGTATGGTTGTTCCTCAAAAAACTGCAAATAGAACTACCTTATGACCCAGCAATCCCTCTACTTGGTATATACCCCAAAACCTCAGAAACATTGATACGTAAAGACACATGTAGCCTCATGTTCATTGCAGCACTGTTCACAGTGGCCAAGACATGGAAACAACCAAAAAGCCCTTCAATAGAAGACTGGATAAAGAAGATGTGGCACATATACACTATGGAATACTACTCAGCCATAAGAAATGATGACATCAGATCATTTACAGCAAAATGGTGGGATCTTGATAACATTATACGGAGTGAAATAAGTAAATCAGAAAAAAACAAGAACTACATGATTTCATACATTGATGGAACATAAAAACGAGACTAAGAGACATGGACAAGAGTGTGGTGGTTACCAGGGGTGGGGGGAGGGAGGACATGGGAGGGAGGGAGGGAAAGAGTTAGGGGGAGGGGAAGGGGCACAGAGAACTAGATAGAGGGAGGCGGAGGACAATCTGACTTTGGGCGAGGGGTATGCAACATAATTTAATGACAAAATAACCTAGACATGTTTTCTTTGAATATATGTACCCTGATTTATTAATGTCATCCCATTATCATTAATAAAAATTTATTAAAAAAATATCTAAGATAAAAAATGATTATCTTTGTAATTATTTCAATGGATGTTGCTTAAAAATGAGTAGAAAAAATACCAATACATTTTTAGCATTTGAGATCATGTAATTAGGTTAAATAACAGCTAACACATATTCTTCTATATATATATATATATACTAAGACTAAAAATTTTAAAACTCTTTTTTAAAAAGTAAGTATAACTAATTAAAACAGCCTAGATATCTCCCTGCCTCCAACTATTTGAAAGGCACTATAATATTTTTAAAAACTGCAGATTTTTAAATACTAACTTTTGCATTTATTAGTTGTCTAACTTTGAATAAAAACTCATTTTACTTTATCTAAATTTCCTTACTATAAAAGGAGAATAATAATTGCCATCACATTATTACTTGGGACTGAAATGGAAAACAAATGGAAAATAAAGCCTAAGTATAGATAGTATCTGACCCTTCAGTAAGTATCAGACACATGTTAGTTACTCTTCCTGAGATATTTACTTTGGTGATGCAGCTCATAAAATCTTATGAGCTGAAGGAGTATTATGAGTTTTCTAACAACTTAGAAAACCTTATTATTAGAATTCATTATTTGGGATTGCCATTAGAATCGAAAATACGAGACATCACAAAAGAATAGTAAAAGAAATACTCTCTAAAAGTACATAAACGCTAAAATGCAAAGATATTTTAGTCTCCTCTATGACATTATGACCCAGGAAACAGCTATATAACATCCTGACATCCATTAGATTCAACTTTCTACACATACAATATACTCATCTCTGCTACCTATGATATGTGCAAGCAGAAAACCAATAAGGTGTAAATTTAAGTAACTTTTCAGAAAATGGTTATCAGTGAACACTGAGTTATCATTGTTTCCATTAGAAAGTGTTTAATAATAAAGCAGATCAACAATTATTGAACTGCAACTCTGTATCAAGAGTATGTTACAAGGGTAACATCACATAGTTGTTTTTAAGAGTGTATTTAAATATTTAATTTAAAATTTTAAATATTTAACTTTTTTAGCAAAAATAAGAGGGGGGAGGGAGAGAGATGAGAAGCACCAACTCATAGTTGTGACACTTTTAGTTGTTTACTGATTGCTTTTCACATGTGCCTTGACCAGGGAACTTTTTATTGAGAAATTATAAATTCACATGCAGGTATAAGAAATAAAACAGAGATAATCTACCTAATCTCTACCCAGTTTTTCCCAGTGCTGACATCTTGCAAAACAATTATAAAATGTCAAAACTAAGACATTGACACTGATACAGTCAAGATTCAGAGCATTTCTGTCACCATAAGAATCTCATATGGTCTTGTGTAACCACACCCACTTCCATTCACCCCTACACCATTCTTAACTCCTGCTAGCCACTAATTTATTTTCCATTTCTGTAACTTTGTTATATTGAGAATGTTGTCTAAATGGTTATTTTACATCATGTTACCTTTTTTTTTTCTCTCAGCATAATTATTTGAGAATGTATACAGATTTTTGTCTGTATCAATTATAGTATTTTTTTTCTTTTATTGCTAAGTAGTAGTCATGATATTATATATCACCATTTGATTAAACATTCACTCAGGAGTGAATGGGATTACTATAAATGGAGCTGCTGCAAACATTTTTGCATTAATTTTTGTATGAACATAAAACTTCAATTCTTTGGATAAATGCCCAGTAATGCAATTACTGCATCATATGCAATATTTAGTTTTTAAGAAATCGTCACACTGTTTTTCTTAGTGGTTGTATCATTTTACATTCTGACCAACAACATATGAATGATTCATTTTCTCCACATCATTGCCAGCATTTTATGTTGTCTGGAGATTTTATTTCAGCCCTTCTGATAAGTGTGTTGTGATATATCATTTTGGGTTTAATTTGCATTTCCCAATGGCTAAGGATGTTGAATATCTTACCATGTGCTTGTCTCCTTTCTATGTTCTTATATGAAATAAATCTTTATGGTTTTGCCAATTTTATGATTAGATTATTGTTTTGCTGTTAAGTAAAAAGTTATCTTTTAAAGTTCTTTATATATATTAGATAATAGTCCTTTGTTAGCTATGGAGTCTGCAAATATTTACTTAAATTCAGTAGCTGTTCCTTTATTTCTCTTACTAGGGTTTTTCACAGAGAAAATATTTTTAATTTTGATAAAGTTTATTTTTTCTATTTTTCCTTTTATGGAATATCTTTTTAATATAAAGTCTGAGAGCCCTGCCTAATCTTACTTTGAAGTTTTTCTTTGCCAATGTTTCACTTGAGTTAACATTTGTATAAGACACTAAAGTAAGAGTTCATTCTTTTCTTCATCTACAATTATCCAGCACCATTTGTTGAAAGGTTATCATTCCTCTATTGAATTTTTTTGCATCTTTGCCAAAAATATGCCTTTTGAGCATCTTTGGGTGGGTCTATTTCTGGAATCTCTTTTTTTTCCCATCATTGAGCTCTATCATTCTGTTAATACCATACAGTCTTATTTATTGTAGCTATATAATAATCTATATAATAAATAGGTGAACTGATTTCTCCCAATTTATTTCTCTTTTAAAAAGTGTGCAGATGATGCTTTATTGAATTATACACCTAAACTTGTAACCTATTAGATTCAATTAAAAATAGTAAGTATCAAAAAATAAAAATACAAAAATAAAAGGGTTCACTTGTAAAAAATATATCAGCTATTTTAGTCCTTTGATTTCAATTATAAGTTTTAAAACCATCTTGTCTTTATCCAAGGAAATTACATAAAATTATATATCAATTTGAGGAAAATTTACATTTTTATTGCATCGAGTCTTCCAATGAGCATTAACATGGTATGAATTTTTCTTTATTTAGATCATTCATTTCTTCCATTAACATTGTCAAGTTTTCAGCATGCAAGCCTTGAACATGTTTTGTGAAATTTATACTTAAATACTATTCTCTTTTCAGAAATATGGCTTCTGGCCCACATGCTATTCATAATTTTTCCAGCTAGTAGGTTCACAGGGCAAACCACTTACCTCAGACCAAACAGCAGACAACCAAAATATTCCTCCAATAAGTTCAATTTAAAAACTAAATAAAAACTAACTAACTAACTAGCAAACATTGCTGCATCTGAGGGAAGTTGCAGTTAAGAACTCAGACCACTCGTCAGGCATATCTTACACATCTGTATTCCTAGTCCAGATGCCTTTATTAGGAGCCTTCTTAATCTAGGGCCTTAGGCAGAAACCTTTCTTTCATGCCTTTCCCAAAAGCTCCTTATCAGAGAAGATGGGGGATCTTGCCCCCAATCTGCAGGTCTATCAAACTGTGGGAACCTTTTGTTCAAGATTCCTGGAAATGAGACTGCTCCCTCATCCGTACTGACATAACTGCCCCTGAACATGGCAGGAAAATGCACTTTATCTTGTTTAGCCTCTTGCTTAAAACTATCACAATCAGTGATTAAGGGCTTGAGTATTGCTTTTATTTGTGGCTTGTTGCAAATGGACACTCCAACACCAGGCTGCTCTGGTCTCTCTGGCTCAACTAAGTTTCTAACATCTTGTATTATTATTATTATTATTATTATTATTATTATTATTATTATTATTATTTAGTGAGAGGAGGAGAGGCAGAGATAGACTCCTGCATGTGCTTCTACCAAGATGTGCCTAGCAAGCCCACTGGGGGGCGGCTCTGCCCATTTGAGTCTGTTGCTCTTTTGCTCAGCAACCGAGTTCTTCTTAGCCCCTGAGGCTAGAGGCCATGGAGCCATCTCAGCACCCAGAGCCAACTCGCTGCATTCGAGCCATTGCTGCAATGAGAAACAGAGAGAGAGAGAGAGAGAGAGAGAAAGAGAGAGAGAGAGAAGTGAGAGGGGGAGGGGTGGAGAAACAGATGGGCAGTTCTGTGTGCCCTGACTAGGAATCAAACCTGGGACATCTCTGGGCCAATGTTCTACCACAGAGCCAACCCATCAGGGCTAACATCTTATAGTTTTTTGCCCCTTCCAGTGATTGTAGATAGCATTGTTTTATTAATTTTCGTGGTCATACTTTTATTGCTAATTATATAAATACACTTTATTTATGTACATTTATCTTGAATCCAAGACGGCAAACATGTAATCTGTAAATAGGGACAATTTTACTTCTTCATTTTCCTAGCTGTATAATTTTATTTTATTTTTGTACCTTATTTTATTAGATAAAACTTCCAGCAAAATACTGAATAAGGGTCATGAAAGTGGACATCTTTGCTTCATTCCTGATCTTAGGAAGAAAGTACTGAGCATTTCACTATGACGTAAAATGATAGCTGTAGCTTTTATTGATAAGTGTTCTGTATCACATTGAAAAAGTTCCTTTATATTCATACCAGTTGAGAGTTTTCTATTATTTATGGTTGTTGAATTTTGATAAATTTTCCTGTATTTTTGATACAATTATGAAAATTATGCTTTGTTTTTAGTTTGTTAATTGAGTGGATTATATTGATTAACTTTTTTTTGGTATTTTTCTGAAGTGAAAAGCAGGGAGGCAGAGAGACGGACTCCTGCATGAGCCTGACCAGGATCCACCTGGCATGTCCACTAGATGCTCTGTCCATCTGTGGCATTGCTCCGTTGCATCCAAAGTCAATCTAGTGCCTGAGGCAGAAGCATGTAGCCATCCTCAGCACCAATGCCAACTTTGCTCCAATGGAGCATTGGCTGCAGGAGGGGAAGAGAGAGACAGAGAGAAAAGAGATGGGGAAGGGTAGAGAAGTAGATGGGCGCTTCTCCTATGCACCCTGACCGGGAATTGAACCCAGAATATCCCCACACTAGGCTGACACTCTACCACTGAGCCAACTGGCCAAGTCTACATTGATTGACTTTTAAATATGCAATCAAACTTGTTATCTTGAAACAATCCTCATTTAATTATGTGGTATAACTTGTTCTATATTTAACTTGCATTTCTTAATAGTTTATTAAAGATTTTATTTTTACAGTTATCAAAAACATTGGACTAAAAATTTTTTATTTTTCTCTTTCTCCCTTCCCTCCTTCCTTCCATTCATTTTTATTTGTTTTTTTCTTTGTGGGGTGTTAATATCAGAGTAATATTAGATTCATAAAATAAATTTGGAAGAGCACTATTTTCTGAGAGAGATTGTGTAAATTGATTGATATAAATTTTTCTTTAAATATTTACAGTAATTCTTTAGAAAAGTCATCTAACAGATATTTTGGATGGTAAGTTTTTAAATTAAAAATTTAATTTTATTATTAATTTTATGGTTACTCAAGTATTTCTTTTACCATGAGCAAGTTGTTGTAATTTGTATTTTTTTATTTTATTTTTTTTAATAAATAAATTTTTTTTATAATGGGGTAACATCAATAAATCAGGGTACATATATTCAAAGAAAACATTTCCAGGTTATCTTGTCATTTAGTTCTGTTGCATACCCATCACCCAAAGAGACATCGTCCTCCGTCACCCTCTATCCAGTTTTCTTTGTACCCCTCCCCCTCCCCCTCCCCCTCTGTATTTTTATTTTTTTATGGAAGGTCTACTTTATACAAGATGTCAAATTTATGTGTACATTTTTGTTTTACAGTTCTCCCATATTATCTTTTTTATTATTAAAGGTTGACAGTGATATTTTATTTTTCTGTCCTCATATAAATAATTTGTATTTCTTTCTGGGGTTTTTTGTTGGTCTTTCATTAAGTTTGCCAAGTGTATTGATCATTTCAAAGACGCAGCTCTTTGTCTTACTAAATTTTTTTTGTTTTCCATTTCATTTTTTTTTGTGTTAATCTTTATTATTTCCTTTTTCTACTTATTTGACTTTGATTAGGTTTTTAGTTGAGGGTGTTGTTGAGATCTTCTATATTCTTACTTATTTCTCCATAGTTGTTCTACAAATTGATGAGAGGGCACTAAAATATTCAATGTTAATTGCATATTTTGTATCAATTTTGTTTCATATACATATTTTGAAGCTCTGTTATTTGATACACACATATAGTATAAAAATGCTATGCAGGTTGACCTTCATGAAATACCTCTTTCTCTATACATTTCTTTGCTCTAAAGCAGGGGTCAGAAACCTATGGCTTGCAAGCTAGATGTGGCTCTTTTGATGGCTGTATCTGGCTTGCAGACAAATCTTTAATAAAAAATAATAATGTTAAAAATATAAAACATTCTCATGTATTACACTCCATTCATTTCCTACTGCTCATGTTCATGGTTGTGAGTGGCTGGAGCCAATCACAGCTGTCCTCCGGGACAAAACCAAATTTTTATTGGATAATGCATAAAGTACATGGGTTGTTGTGAGGTAAGGAAGTAAACTTCCCTCCTTTTAATCAAGTAGTCAGCTAGCTAATTGTAGAAACCCTTTTGATGAAGAAGATGGCTAAAAGAAAAAAGGTGAGGAATATCATACTTTTCAGCAGTAATGAACATAGGAATTTGCCTTTGTGGAGAGAGAAGGTTCTGCAGTGTGTCTAATATGCAATGATAAAATTGCATTGATGAAACGGTCAAATATAAAGCGGCACTTCGACACACACCATACTACATTTGCATTGAAATATCCAGCGGGGAACAGCAGGAAGAAAGCATGTCAAGAGCTACTGTGCAGAGTGCAAGCTAGTCAGCAGCAACTCCATGTTTGGAACCAATAAGGTGACTAGAATTTGGCTAGCTTTGCTGGTGCTAGCAATTGTGAGAAATGAAAAGCCATTCACAGATGAAGAATATGCCAAAACATTCATGCTTGATGTTGCCAATGAACTTTTTGATGACTTCTCAGATAAAGACAAGATAATCAAATGAATAAAAGACATACCTCTGTCAGCAAGAACTGTTCACAATTGTACCATCATGATGGCAGATCAAATTGAGGCAAAACAAGTGAAGGACATAAATGCAGCACCATTCTTTTCTCTCACTTTGGATAAGTCAACAGACGTAAGCCATTTATCCCAGTTCAGCGTGATTGCAAAGTATGCTGTCGGTGGCACACTACGTGAGGAAAGTCTTGCTGTTTTGCCTATGAAAAAGACAACAAGAGAGGAGGATTTATTCAAGTCTTTCACTGAGTTTGCTAAAGAAAAATTCTACCAATAGATAAACTTATTTTGGTGTGTACTGATTGTGCTCCATGCATGGTAGGGAAAAACAGAGGATTCATAGCGCTTCTTCATGAACATGAAAAGAGACCCATCCTAAGTTTTCATTGCATCCTACATCAGGAGGCGCTTTGTGCTCAGATCTGTAGTGACCAGTTTGGTGAGGTGATGTCGCTGGTCATTCGGGTGGTCAACTTTATTGTTGCCCAAGCTTTAAATGATCGCCAGTTTAAAACAATGCTGGATGAAGTGGGGAATAATTATCCTGGTCTGCTTCTGTACAGCAATGTGCGTTGGTTATCAAGAGGGAAGGTACTCAGCCATTTTGCGGCTTGTCTGAGCAAAGTCCAGACTTTTCTTGAAATAAAAAACGTCGAGCATCCAAAGTTAGCTAACACTGAGTGACTACTGAAGTTCTTCTATCTCGTGGACATGACTAAACATCTGAACCAGCTCAATGTGAAAATGCAAGGCATTGGAAATACAGTCTTATCCCTTCAACAAGCAGTGTTTGCATTTGAAAACAAGCTGGAACTCTGTATCACTGACATTGAAACAGGTTGTTTACTACACTTTGAAAAGCTGGGAGAGTTTAAAGATGCATGCACAGCAAGTAACCCTACTCAACATCTTTATCTCCAGCAGCTAGCGAGCTTCACATAAAATTTTCTGCAGTCATTCAAAGCGTGCTTTAGAGAATTTTGAGAGTGCACTCATCTTTTTAAGTTCATTACCCATCCACACGAGTGTGCAGTGGACAGCGCCGACCTGAGTTACATCCCCGGTGTCTCCCATCAGAGATTTTGAGCTACAAGCTGCATACCTGAATCTCTCAGACTTGTGGGTGAATAAGTTCAAGTCACTGAATGAAGATATGGAAAGACTTGCACGACAGCAAGCAGAGTTGGTGAGCAAACACAAGTGGGGAGAAATGAAAAAACTTCAACCCATGGACCAGCTGATTGTCAAAACTTGGGACCCACTTCTCGTCACATACGACACACTGCAGCATGTGAATATTGCTGTACTGACAATGTTTGGCTCTACATATGCATGTGAGCAGTCTTTCTCACATCTAAAGAACATTAAGACCAACCTACAATCACGATTAACGGATGGAAGTCTAATGTCTGCATGAAGCTTAACCTCACCATGTATCAACCAGACTACAAAGCCATCAGCAAAACCATGCAGCACCAGAAGTCACATTAATGGTAAGAAGTACTTTATTCATCATTGGTTAGCAACAGCATAACAATGTTATTAAAAAGAATTCAGAGACTTATTGTACTTTAAAAGTGTTGGTCTTACATAAAATGCACACATTTACTTGTATTTAATGTTAAACATATTGTATGGCTCTCATAGAATTACATTTTAAAATTTGTGTCGTTCATGGCTCTCTCAGCCAAAAAGGTTCCCGACCCCTGCTCTAAAGGCTATACAATATTACTATGCTAGTTCTGCTTTCCTTTGATTAACATTTAAATGATATTTTTGCCTTTTATTTGAATATTATTATATCATTATATACTAAATATAAATATATATATATATATATATATATATATAGTATCTATATATAGTGACAGAGACAGAGAGAGGCAAAGAGGACAGATAGGGCAGACAGAAATGGAGAGAGATGAGAAGCATCAATTCTTCATTGTGGCACTTTAACTGTTCATTGATTGCTTTTTTATATGTGCTTTGACAGGGTGGCAACAGCAGAATTAGTGATCCCCTGCTCAAGACAGTGACCGTGGCTCAAATCAGGGACCGTTGGTGACCTTTGGACTCAAGCCAGTGACCATGGGGTAATGTCTATGACTCCCCACTCAAGCCAGCGACCCCATACTCAAGCCAGATGATCCCACGCTCAAGCCAGCAACCTCAGAGTTTTGAACCTGGGTTCTCTGCATCCCACTCCAATGCTCTATCCACTGCGCCACTGCCTAGTCAGGCTATCATTGTATTTTATTTTATTTTATTTTATTTTATTTATTTATTTATTTTTTTACAGAGACAGAGAGAGTGTCAGAGAGAGGGATAAATAGGGACAGACAGACAGGAACGGAGAGAAATGAGAAGCATCAATCATTAGTTTTTTGTTGCGACACCTTAGTTGTTCATTGATTGCTTTCTCATATGTGCCTTGACCGTGGGGCTACAGCAGACTGAGTAACCCCTTGCTCAAGCCAGCAACCTTGGGTCCAAGCTGGTGAGTTTTGCTCAAACCAGATGAGCCTGCACTCAAGTTGGCGACCTTGGGGTCTCGAACCTGGGACCTCCACATCCCAGTCTGACGCTCTATCCACTGTGCCACCGCCTGGTCAGGCTATCATTATATTTTAAATAAAAATTTTGTATACAGTACAGAGCTAGGTATTATATTTTATCTACTCTTTCAATATTTAAATTTTAGTTGGTGTATTTGAGATAATCTATAGTTAATTTAATGTTTACATATTAGGCTTTAAGTTTGTCATTTTATTTTTTGTATTCTTTTGTTCTCTTTGGTATTTGTTTCACTGTTTTACTTTCTTACATATGAATGGGCACTAGAACAATTTTTAGAATTCCATTTTGATTTATTTGTTGTATCTTTGATTGTTGCTCTTGTATATTTTGTTTAGCGATTTCTCTATACTGTATATACATATCACAATCTACAAACATCATAATTTTACTAGTCCATGTGAAGTACAGAAATATTACTTTATTTTATATTCTTTTATCCTGTGCTGTTGATAATCTAATTGTCTAAATATGTTCTCTTCATACATTTAAAGCCATATCAAACAATGCTATAATTTTTTACTTTTATCAAGAAATAAAATTAGGAAAACTCAAGAACAGAAAACTTTAATGCATTTCCTCATATAATCCCTGACTGTTTTCTTTAATCTTCTTGATATTCAAGGATTTCTTTAAAAAAAATAATGTATTTTATATTTGTAAGATATCTTATAACCATTCTTTTATAACATGTCTATTGTCAACATATTCCCTTAGTTTTTCTTCATTTGAGGTTGACTTAATTTTTTCTTAATTCCTGAAGGATATATTTGCTGAGTATAGCATTTGGGTTGACAATTCTTCACACGTAGCATTTTTGAAATAGTATGCCACTTCCCCTTGGCCTCCTTAGTTTTTTATGAGAAATCTGTTATTCTAATAATTGCTCTTACAGATGCATTGTTATTCTTTAGCTGTTTTCAAGATTTTTCCTTTGTTGTTAATTTCAGAAGTTGAATTATAAATTCTGGTTTGTATCTCACTTTGAATTTGCCTAGCTTCTTGAATATTCATGTTTATTTGCCTTGCCAAACTTGAGAAGTTTACTGTCATTATTCACTTCACTAAAGTACTTTTTGGTCCCAACCTCTTCTTCTTTTGAAACTCTTATGATACTTATGTTAGGTCTTTTACTTAAAGTCCCACATGTCCATGAAGCCTTGGTTATTTTTTTCCAGTTTATTTTCTTTTTGGTTTGAATTCGGTAACTTGTACTGTTTTATGAATTGGTTCAATGTTTATTTCCTGTATTCCTCCAGTCTGTTGTCAACTGAGGTTTTTTACTTTGAATTTTTTTTGTTATTGTATTTTTCTGTTTCAAAGTTTTAAATTTTTTTCTTTCTCCTTTTTGCTGCTGCTGCTTCTTCATCTTCTCCTTAATTTTTCTTAAAATTTCTATTTGCTGAAGCTTTCTATTGTTTTTATTTTTAAAGCATTTCTTGTTTCAGAATTTTAATCATGGCTGCATTAAAAAATTAAGAATAACATGAACATTTCTGTCATCTCTATATTGGTATCTACTATAGATTGATTATATTTTTCATTCAGTTTGTGATCTTTGAGTTTTTATGACAACCGAAATTTGGATATTTTAATATTGTGTTTTGAGATTGAACCTTATTTAGACCTTCTGTTTAACTAGTTGTTATTGTAATCACTCTAGTAAGAGAGAAGTGGGCTGCCTTATGCCTTTCAAGTGGAACTAGAAGCCCATGTTTCTCCATTTAATACCTTACTAGTGCTAGGTGGGGTCATATTTCTGAATTCCCTCCCAATTCCTGCTAACTTTATGATAAGGGTTGCCTTGATACTGCTAGGTGGTGGAGAAAGTCATAACTCTATGTTTTCTTCTAATGCAACTCCAATTAGAAGTGCACAGTATCTTCTTACTACTGGAAAAGGATGGAAGTTCAGACTTCCTGTATGGTCTCCACTATCACCATGGAGAGAAAGGGAGACCTCATTCCTTACTGATTGGGATGAATGTTCCTGTTCCCTACTTGGCCTTCTGTGACATTATCTTAGGTAGGAGATCAGGACACTGTTATAGCATCATTAGAATGTTAATTCAGGGTTATCTCTATGTCTTTGTTGGCATGTATTGGAGTAGGGCTACAGTAGTTTTTGTTTGATTGCTTTATTTTGTTTTTTTTTATATAGTGTTTGTCTGATGTAGAGTGGTTATTTTTTAAGAATTTTTTTTTTGTCTTGCTAGCCTTCTCCTTTCCTGGTCCTTTACTTAGAGATAGGTATTCTGTTGAGACATATTTGTCTGTTCTTAGTATGTAAGGGTTGCTGACACCTTCAGTTCCTCTTCTAGAAAATAAGTAGCACAAAGAAAACCCAGGGATTTTAGTCCCTAAGTCTTTTTCCTCTGGGCTTGGGGTCAGTAGATAGTCTACCGTGTTCTTCTCACCTTTCAGAGTCTTCTTATGTTTTTTAACATATGCTGGCCAGGGTTTTCAACTGTACTTAAAAGTATCTCTACTCTATTTTTCTGGAAATCAAAGTCAAGAAATACAGTTTAATAATGGAAATTTGGTTCCCCCCTTTGGAAGGCACATATTTATTTTGGAAGACACAATGTATATATTTTTAACATTATAAAAGCCTAGTGAAATCATTCATTGTGTACTCACTATGTCTGATGATACTTTACCAGAATTCCCCCTGAGATATTGCGTGCAGCAGAAAGAATGTCCATTTTGCTCGAAAGGTTTTTACTGTATAATTTTACCATAATTAACTATCTATTTTTTGTTGACTAACAACTGGTTTGCTTTTATGTTTTTGACTAGTATAAAAATAATGTGGTTATATAATATTTCAACATTTTTTTTTTCATTTTGAATCTCTGTGTACTTTTGTATTAGGTACATACCTAAGATTGGAATTGCTTATATATACAGGATTAATATGTTAAACTCTAATGGATACTGCCAAATTATTTTCTTAAGTGATTGTACCAATTTATAGTCTTTCCAATAATATTTGGGAGGTTTAATTGTGCCCCAATTTTGCCAACACATGGTATTGCCAGACCTTTTCATTTAATCCTTCATCTAATTATCTTCTAATTCATTTGTTATTCCTCTGCTGATAAAATAAATTCATCACCTTTTAATATGATGTAGGAGAACAAAAACAAATCAAAGATATAAAAGGGCTATATTAAGACACTGAGTGACTCTTATTAAGTAGAGATGTTAAATGAACATGCCATTTACTAAGTTCTGAGTTATTATTAGTATCCTTTTAAGACCTTGGAGATTGGTACTCTTATTTTAAGATATGAAAGGAGGATGAGGTCTGTCCTCAGAGAATTTCTGATGTAAATTATTCAAGAAAGAGATTGAAACTGGAATTAGAACGGAAGATATAGGCAGGTAATGAAGCTGGCTCTCCCACTCTCTGTCCTTGATCTGGACTTAACAGAACACATCTGTGCTTGAGAGTGTAATGAAGTACTTCCTTCTGGCAGACAGAAATAAGCTAAGACATAGGCTAGGAACCACAATAAAAAGTAGGCTATTGTGTATTCACTTATTTAACATATATTTATCGTGGTCTTACTAGGTATAAGTACTGGTCCAGATACCGGGACCACAATGAGAAGATGGATATCTACCATCATGAGAATTTATAACATATTTAGTATTATCCTATTATGTGAAGTAGTTTTTAACTATGCAAATGTTATCTTTCTTTTATGTTACTTTGGCTTGTTCTCTGTTCTTAATGTATTTATATACTTAAATTTTCTTGCCTGGTCTTGTCTAATCTACAAGAAATTAAAAAAAAATAATTTACACTCATAGACCAGAGCACTTTTCCTTTGAAGTCATCAAAGCCCCAAGATGTAGTAATTGATTTTCACTCAGTCCCAACAAGTGAATAAAACATCTCTATGTTCCAGCTAAGAAATTTAGCTGGGTTTCACAAAATGATCTTATGTACATTGAAACCAGTGAGTTATCTGTGTTGGATTGTTTGTTTTCAGGGAAACGACTGACTAAATTTTACTCAGGATAAATAGTAGATAGCATAATTGTTTTAATTAGTATGAGGAGCATAAAATTCAGACAATAAAGAGAGTTTTGTTGAAATATTAAAATCAAAGGTGATATTTAAGTTTGTATATTTTTGCTTCTGCTGCTAAAATAAAATAAAAGATTTATAGAAGAGAGACTGAATGAATATGCATAAATAAATTTTGTGATGTTTAAAACATGCAGTTTTTATGTGTATGTATAGTGCATGCTCATGCATTTATGATTGTATGTGCATATTTTTTTAGGCCAAAGGACTGACACTATATTCTTAAAGAGATCTGTGGTACAGAAATAAGGCAAACCACTGCACAGAGGGCAAATATTGAGAATAATGGTGGGCTGCTAGTAATCAAAGCTTTAGATTAATGAGTAATGCTTTGGAGGCCATAGTCATAGACATACAGTCTCCTGAAATCTTTTTATTTGTACTATCTTCAAATGTATGCATTTATTTTCCTCTGGACGTCATAGTTATTTAGAGGAACAGTGTTTAACTTATTTTACATGTACTTTGAATTTACTAATTTATTCAATTACTAACAAGTAATAAATTGTGATCAGAGGTTGTAGCTTGTAAAATTTTTAATCCGGAATCCATTCGAGTTATTTATTTTCCCTCTATTACATGATTAATTTTTCAGAAAGGTGCAAGAAGTTGTTTTCTCTGCTGAATACATAGTTATTAGTCATATCTTTTTTATTATCTGCTTCAAATCTCCTATGTCATTAAATTTTGTTGTCAGTCTTTTAAATGCTGAGAGGAGTATACAGTATTGAAGTTTTATGTTATCATCAGATTTATGTCATCTTAACTGTTTTTGTGTGTTCAGGTACTGTAAGTTGCTTAGACTGCCCCATGTGACTTTGTTCTGGGAGATTCTCTTTTCCCTTCTTTGGATTGTTAATCTAAGCTCCTAGCTCACATAACACTCATACAAGCCAGCAATAAAAGTACCTCATTCCAAGAGATATTATTTAAAATGTGAATCACCATGGCAGAACATGAGCTGACCTTTCGGAATAAGTCACCAAACTTGTGTGCAGATGCTACCCATAAACAACCAATAAGATCTGACTAATTCTCTTTGTTTTTCTTTTCTTTTAGTATTTTATATTGAATTTACTGAATTATCTTTAATTCTCTTTTTGGTATTCTTCACCTAATTTTGAAATTATATTATAGTTTCATCTTTCTTTGAATACACTTCTTTTTTTAATTTTTTATTTTGAAATTAAATTTAATAGGCTGACATTGATCAATAAAAGTACATAGGTTTCAGGTGAACAACTCTGTAGCATTTAAACTTTGATTGAGTTGTGAGCCCATCACCCAAAGTCAAATCATATTCTGTCATCATATATTTGTTCCTGTTTACTCCCCTCCTGCCCACACCCCATCCCTCAGGTAACCATTTCACTTTTATCTATGTCCATGAATCTCAGTTGTATATCCCACCTATGTGGTATGTATTTGCCCCTATTTACTCTTCTTCCCTCCTGCCCCCTATCTCTGGTAACCACTTTTTATCTATGTCCATGAGTCTCAATTTTATATTCAACTTATGTGTGAAATCAGATAGTTCTTAGCTTTTTTGATTTACTTATTTCACTTAGTATAATCTTCTTGAGGTCCATCATGTCATAAATGGCAGTATGTCATCATTTCTTATGGCTGAGTAATATTCCATTGTGTATATGTATTACATATTTTCTATCCAATCCACTGTTGAGGAACACTTTGGTTATTTCCATTTCTTGGCCACTGTGAAAAATAATGCTGTGATGAACCTAGGGGTGCATGTGTCTTTATGTACCAATGTTTTTGAGATTTTTAGGTAGATACTCAGTAAAGGGATTACTGGGTCATATGGTCATACCATTCTTAATTTTTTGAGATATCTCCATAATTTCTTCCATAATGGCTATACCGGTTTACATTCCTTCCAGCAGTGAATGAGGATTCTTTTTTCTCCACAACTTCTCCAACAATTGTTATTATCTGTCTTGTTGATAATAATCAATCTAACAGGTGTGAGGTGATTATTGTAGTTTTTTTTAATTTATTCATTTTAGAGAGGAGGGGGGGGAGAGAGAGAGAGAGAGAGAGAGAAAGGGAAGGAGCAGGAAGCATCAATTCCCATATGTGCCTTGACCAGGCAAGCCAGGGTTTTGAACCGGCAACCTCAGTGTTTCCAGGTTGATGCTTTATCCACTGTGCCACCACAGGTCAGGCCAATTATTGTAGTTTTGACTTGCATTTCTCTAATAGGTATTCAAGATGAGCACCTTTTTATTTATCTGTTTGTCATTTGTGTGTCTTAGGAGAAGTTTCTGTTCAGTAGTTTATCACAGGAAAAAATGAATGAAATGTGTCATAGAAGTCTCCAAATATAGAAATTAACTTATCTCCTTCTCTTGACTTTTGTGTGTGTGTGTGTGTGTGCGCGCGTGCTATAGAATTCAAGTCTTAGAAAAGGGTAGACAACAGTGACTACATTTTTAAAATGTAGCTCTTTGTGTCCTCAAAATGTTTCTGAAACCATTCAAAGTTCCATTTCCATATGTTCCTCTATTAATCCTAAATAATTTAGTTAATATATACCATAAACAATATGCTTACCTTTTGGAAATCATAAAATAAATATGAACTATTGACAATGAACTCTATCAGAACTGGAGACATTTTAAATGCATTTAGTAGTCAGAGTGTTCTTCCAGAAGAAGTTGGAAAGAAACACAGTATCAGAGGCATGAGCCATGTGTGGTTGGCTGGGCACTTAACTCAAGGGACCAAAGTTCATCAATCCACTTATAGCACTGTAATATGTAATCTCCCCCCTGCTAATAATATCTCTTCTTCAATTAATCTACAGCTCAGAATAGAATTCAAAGAGAGCTCCCAAACCAGAGAGACAAGACAACAAAGGAGAAGATTTGGGAGTTGTGAAGGAGAATAACACCTAAATAATTTTGCACTACTGTGAGGTGTGGGCAACTCCTGTCCTTTAGAAGAGAAGCTAAATACAGTTAACATGTCTGCCCCAGCTGTCAATTCTGTACATTGCCAATTGTTAGACAAAAAATCAAGAAGCCTAGAGGTGAAAGAAATAAATCACAATACAGACAATAAGAGAAGAAAGAAGGAACAAGAAAGATCACCATAGTGCTCGGTACAAGTTTATATTCCTAAAATTAAAAATACTTAGGAAATAAATCATTCTCATTACAAAAGATTAAAATCCGGCCCTGGCTGGTTGGCACAGTGGTAGAGTGTCGGCCTGGCGTGTGGAAGTCCCGGATTCGATTCCTGGCCAGGGCACACAGGAGAAGCGCCCGCAGCTGAGGCTCCATTGGAGCAAAGATGGCCCAGGCGCTGGGGATGGCTCCTTGGCCTCTGCCCCAGGCGCTAGAGTGGCTCTGGTCGCGGCAGAGCGACGCCCCAGAGGGGCAGAGCATCGCCCCCTGGTGGGCGTGCCGGTTGGATCCTGGTGGGGCGCATGCGGGAGTCTGTCTGTCCCGGTTTCTAGCTTCAGAAAAATACAAAAAAAACAAAAAACAAAACAAAACAAAAGATTAAAAACCAAAATTAACACAAAAGGAAATAGACAAATGAGATATACCAAAGCCAGAAAGTGAGTTATAAAAACTGATAGAGATATATTATCAAATAAGCACTTATTATCATCAGATAAGATTTATAAGCACAGAAAAAAGCTCCACAATGGATACTAAAATGATAGAAAAAAGTTTGAGTCTAATACCATAAAAGCAGAAACGGGAACTATTCATCAATCTTACTTTAGAATATAGATATAAAAATATTAAAAGAATAATTATCAAATAAAATGAATCAAGTCACCAAATGAATAATCATAAACAGGTGTGATTTATCCTAATACTTTATAATTACTTCAACATTAAACATTTTTCTAGTATTTTTATTACCAAAAAACTTATGTAAAAAATATATACACTAAATAAAAATAACAAAATTTTTAAAAAATTGACAGATGCTTCTTATTTTAAAAATTATATTATAGCCTGACCAGGCAGTGGCACAGTGGATAGAGCATTGGACTGGGATGCAGGTTCACACCCCGAGGTCCTCAACTTGAGCATGGGCTCATCTGTCTTGAGTTGAAGGTTAGCTGTCTTGAGTGTGGAATTATAGAGTTAACCCTATAGAGTTAAGCCTATGGTCACTGGCTTGAACCCAAGGTCGCTGGCTTGAGCCCCCAGCAAAGCACATATGAGAAAGCAATCAATGAACAACTAACGTGCCTCAACTTTGAGTTGATGCTTCTCATCTCTCTCCCTTTCTGTCTGTCTGTTCTTGTCTGTCCCTCTCTCTCTCTCTCTCTCTCACTTGCTTTCTATCACAAAAAAAAAAAAAAAAAAAGAGAGAGAGAAAAGCATATACCTGAGATATTTGAAAACACTGGTAATATATTCTTACAAGTAATATTTGTTGATACAAATATTATTCTCAGTTGTCTTTAAGTTACTGATCATCTAGTTGGAGAAAACAAATCACTAATTTTATAACATTTTAATAAATGCTTAAATATATATATGCGTAAAAACCTGTATGTTATGTCCAGGCTGGTCTTTCTTTAGTTACTCAACAAGGTGAGCACTATGTAGCCTCAGGATCTTTTCAGATGACATCTCTGCTTCAATTATTCTCCTTTTCACAAAGAGCACACTACCTTCTCTTCCCTTTGGTCTCACTTAGTGATTCTTCCTCAGAACTTTTTTTTTTTTTACCAACTTAAATCAGGACAGCTTCCTTTTTTTGTGATCTTTTACCCCTCCTTTTTATTTTCTCCCAACAAATTTCCAAACTTGCAATTATTATTTATTGTTCTGTTCATTTTTATTTATCAGTCTACTCAAGGAGAATTCAAAATCCTAAAAAGAGTCTCTTTTAGTTACTGTTGTGTTCTCTGCCAATGACTAATAAGTAATTGACTAGATTATAAAAAATGAAAAATTTTTTACTGATTTTAATTTATTGTGTTAACATGGATTCAAGTGTCCCACTCAATATAACATCCTCACCCCCCCACCCATGTATCTCCCATTACACCCCCTTGGCCCCTTCCCTCCTCCCTTCTGGGATTTACTGTCCTGTTATCTGTATCTATGTGTTATGTATATATAATATCACTAATCCCTTCACCTTCTCTGATCCCATCCCCTCATCCTCCTTCCTTCTGACAGCTGTCCCTCTGCTTCCTGTGACCCCACCTCTGCCTCTATTCCGTTTCTCAGTTTACTTTGTTCATTAGATTCCACATATACATGAGATCATATGATATTTGTCTTTCTCTGCCTGACTTATTTCACTTAGCATAATAATCTCCAGGTCCCTCCGTGCCTTTGCAAAAGGTAAAATTTCCTTCCTTTGTGTGGCCATGTAGTATTCCATTGTGTATATATAATACAGCTTTTTAATCTACTCGTCCTCTAATGGACACTTGTGCTGCTTCCAGATCTTGTCTATTGTAAACAATGCTGCAACAAACAAGGGGATGCATATCGTTTTTTGAATCAGTTATTTGGTATAGAATAATTAATTTTTTATGATCCACCTTTTAAAAGATTTAAAATGATATAAAAGTCAGTTTAAAAATATATATATTAAAAACATCTGTTTTAATTTAATATGGTGAGTAATTTAAGGTAAGTTCCATCCTTTGTTTGCTCTAGTATAATGTGACCATAAACACATATTTCTGCTTGTTTTCAGACCTGTTATCTGCCTACTTTTGAACTCAATTCTTAACTCTAGTATAAAAGTTTTTCATATTAGAAATAAAGAATATATGCCACAGAGTACAACATTTGGAGAATAAAACCTTAAAAAAAATTGGGGGCTTTTTCATGTTCCCAGTGAAGATGTAGATATGGAAAACCTGTGACTAGCTTTAATAAAATAATCTGCTGAGCTGCCTCAATGCTTTGGTAATAAGGTTATATATAATTACATAGATGAGTAAGTAGACAGAAACAATATCATTGCCTAATATTACCCTGTAAATCTTTCAAGTGTTTTACTGAGTTAATTTCAAATTGACCGCAATTGTGACGCAGTAAGGCACAATGCTTAGAATAAAGTAGGTCCTCAATTAATATTGGCTAAGGAATGATGAATATATGTAAGCATAAAAAAATAACAGTAATATGTAAATATATGGTAGGAATAATGTATATTTGGATCATACTAATCAGGATGACAATTATGTGGCTTTATCAACTATAAAGAAAACAATAATATTGACATCTTGTTAATGTATAAGATAATCAAAATTGGTGTAAATAAAATACTCATACATAAGAGTGTTCCACTATTTTATTTTACCTTAATATTGGTCCTGATTAAAATAATGAGTAGTTTAATAGAAATACTAGTTCTCAAAAGAAAAAGAAAAATCAACACAAACACTAAAACAACATTTAATTCTTTTGTAACAGCATTGGATCTTAGCTAGAAAAAGCATTCTTACATGTGGAACAGAAAACAGCTTCATTTATAAATAATGTTTTTGTTTAAATAATCTTGAATTACAAGGAAACCTTCATCCGTGAAACAGCAAGGCTTTACATGAGTCTTTGAACACGCAGACAGAGAAGAACACTTTAAACATTTTACAAATGAGAGCAACAGAAGCTGCAGTGTTTGAGTCCATTAGAGAGGAGAACACCTGCAAAGATTTTACTTCTCTCTCTCTCTCTTAGGTTTTGTTTTTTTGGTTGTTGTTTTTTTTTTTAGTGGGCTGAAGTGTGATAATACTTTTGTTACCATATGGGAACCAGAGATTAGTCCCAACTAAAACATCCAGTACACTCAGCTACCTGCAAGCAATTGAGTCACTAAAGCTTAACTAATATATAGAGCTGAAATGAGAGGCACTTGAAACAACTGTCCACATTAGGCACAAAGAGAAAGGCACCCACTAGTCCTAATACACCATGTGCTTATTTGCCCCCTACAGGGGTGGAGGAAAAGTCACTACTCAGGGTGGCCTTATGCAATTTAACACAGCTGGTGGAACTGGCTGAGTCTCCACAGCAAACTCCACAGAGCTGTAGGCCCAGTGCCCTTCCCTAAACCTGAGAGTAGCAATCTGAACAGGATTCTCACCAACCACATCCAAGAACAGCATGAGGGAGGTTTTTAAGGCTTCGTAGCCTTAAGGCACAGAGACATATGAGAATGCACACTTCTGTTTTTCTCCTTGTGAAGTGGGGTTTATATTTTGCTCTTTGACCCTCAGAAATTTAAAAGTTATTCTTATCACAGTCCAGAAAAAACAAACAAAGAGACTGTTTGAATTTTTGCCTCAACATATTGACTGACCACTTAATTTGTAAATTAATTGCACAAAACAATATACAGTGTAAAACCAAATCTGATTACTCAATGCTTCTGAGCTACTGGTGCACTCACAGGTACTCAGGAGGGATGCCATCATGCCTTACATGCTAGGAGTACAGGGTGGGCGACAGGGACTCAGATTTCAGGTTGCTGGAGCAATAAGACTGTCTGAAGTAAAGATATTTACAGTTCAAAACCCTAAGATTTTATTTTAGATGTATCCTTTGAGCCAAATTCTTTTAATCACGAGGTGATTAGAATGCATACTGAGAGCAGATTGTGTAAAGCACAGAGAAGCTCTTTGCACACACGCTTCAGGCACATCACACAGGCTTTTGGTCTAGACCTCTGCAACAGGAAAACTTGCCAGAACATACCCACCTGGGACAGCTTCTCATTTAGCTTAACAATTTATTTTCCATGAGGTCACAGGGTGATTTTTTCAGACTCTTACCTAATGAGACCCCCCTTTTTCTGCTTAAAATTTTACAGTGGTTTTCCATTTATATCATCATAACAGAAATTCAAAAAATAATTTTCACTTGGTCACTGCTTACTTCTATAACCCTATTTCTTGTTTTTCATCTCATTCTCCTCAAGAAATCTTTGCAGCAGTCTACTTAAGTTTATTTATGCTCTTTCCTTTATTATTTCTATGTTGATGCATATACTGAGTCCTTTAACAAATTAGTTATTTGATCCTGGCTACAGAATGGAATAAAAAATCAAGGACCTACACCAGAATCAATGATTTATTTGTTCAGAAATGAAGCATTGGCATTGATAATTTTTTAAACTCCTGGACTATTGGGTCCATTTACACTGAGACTTGTTGGCTTATTAATTCATATCAATAAGTTCAGCAGTATACCTTTAGTCACTCTGAATATCTCAATGTTAAAATTAAATACAAAAGGGAGAAGGGAGACCAGACTTGAAAATTTCCTAAACAGACAAAACCATGTAAATCATGCAAACAAAACTTAATCTAGCTTATTTTATAAACATAAATGAAACTTAGCTTATTATAAATGCCTCTAATAATCATAAAAGAAACTCATCTTTTTTAAAATAGTATAAGATAGTCACTTTTAACCAAGCCCCTGTTATCTGGAAACCCCCATTGTATAACCAATTATTGTAAAGGTTAAGAATGTCTTCACTTTTATTTTATAATCCATCTATCTTGTTACTTGAATATGTAAGCTTCTAGTCTACAAATTGCTTTTATAAAAACAATAAACTCTAACAGAATACTATTTTTTAATTTGGTGTTTTTAATTTTGCTATATCTGATTTTTGACATCAACCTTAGTCCGCACTAGAACTATCTTTATGGTGTTCTTGTATTATTCTGGGTTTACATCCTTCACAGCACTACTCAGTCTTATAGCAATTATGCTTTTTGTTTCTCATCTCTATGAAAATATAAGTTATTTGAATCCATAGTGCCAACACTAAATTTGAAAATTATACAAAGGGGGATATTGAAAGTGAGTTTAACAAATCTTTGTTAAGTGCCACTTCTGTATTAGCTACTTCTAGACATTAGTAGACACCCACTCCATGGCACACTGAGGCTAATCATAATAAGGAAGAGTGTGATTTAACTAAACGACTAAAAAACCAAATAGTTAATAAAAATATAAGGTACAAAAGAAAAAATAATTAAGTAGGCCAATGAGGGTGCCCTTAAATAATTTTATTCATATTTAGAACTAAAATATGAGGAAGATTTTCTTAGACTCAGTATAAGTAAGTGTGTTTTCAGCAGCAAGAATAGGTAGTATTAATTTGAATTTACAGGGAATATAATGGAGAGTAGTGGGAGGCAAGGACTGTCGGCAAGGAACAAGTCACAGA
Organism: Saccopteryx leptura; assembly: GCF_036850995.1. Lineage (NCBI taxonomy): Eukaryota > Metazoa > Chordata > Mammalia > Chiroptera > Emballonuridae > Saccopteryx > Saccopteryx leptura. The sequence continues at coordinate 215,939,432 of NC_089505.1, read as the reverse complement.
GGGAATTCATGACATGTCCATGTAATGTAGCCTGGAATTAAAACTGGAGATGCTGCCTTCAATTTTTCACAACCTCCTTACTGTGGAACGAATCAGGAGGAAGGAAGCCTAGGAAGTACTTGTCTATGATAAAGGGCATCACAGAAAATGTAGGAAATGGATCTAACAGCAAACAGATACACCATCAAACTGCAATAGACAGGACAATTTTGTGAAGATTTGATTAGACATAATTTTAAATTAACTCTGGTGTCCTTATGACCTTGATAGTTGAAGGAGAAACTAGAACAGAGTTAATAAAGGTTCTACTGTTGTGATCCTGAGACAGGTAAAAGGGAAGGTAGATTGAACTAAGAAGTTGGCATTAGTGGTTAAGAGAAATATTTGTGTTTGAAATATATTTAAGAGGCCGATAGCAACAGCAGGGGTCATTTCTTGAAGGGAGAGAAATTTGAACTTTGTTCTTTGTGTCATGGGGAGTCCCTGCAGGTTTTTGATTGAAGGAGACAGAAGTAGTGCCATCCATTTGAGATAGATTAAATAGATGGGACACGCAAGACAGAGAAATCTGTAAAAAGGTTATTTCAATAGATCAAGCAGTAAGACTACCAATGTATCAAGCTGAATAACAAAAACAGGGAAATGAAAGAATAACAACAAAGCCTGAAGTTAATTTTATTTAGTTAACAAATGAGTATGGAAATAAAACTAATTTTTAAAAACCCTTCCCAATGCATTTTATTAATTGAATAATATCTGAACTCAGTAAAGGTAATTTTATTAGGTTTATTGTTTGTAGAACCAGAAACAACTGACATTTTGCACAGAGGCTAGTTCATTTGATTGATTTTAGTCTCAGTCTCAACATAGATGAGCAGATATCAAACCCTAATGACTGCATTTGATTACTTCCCAATTTATTCACTTTGATAGTATTTGTCAAATGTCAGAAGTATATTTTTATCTTTAGGTATTAAGAAAAAGAATATCCAAGATCTTATATACAGAATTTTCTCTTCAGTCTAGGTTTGAAGTATTATGTATCTGGTCAAGAAGATATAGTTTTGCAGAAATTCATAAAAATTCTATAATTTTTAGGGCAAAATCTGCAGTCTCCAAAGTTTTAAAGCATGAGGTTCCTATAGTAATGACACTATTTTTTTGTTTATTTTCCTCATTTAATACTTAAGATCTGAATTTTATTTTGGCAGTTTCCTTATTATTCATTCAACAGTATTTATTATGTGTCAGTATCTTTGGTAGGCTTTGGGAAATAGAAATGAACAAAATAAATATAAATGCTTTCTCAGCTAGAGTTTACTTTCCAGTTCTCAATTAATGTCTGGAGGGTGTGTAAAATAATAAAATTCCTTCCCAAAACTCTTCTTGATCGCAAGTACCAATGTTTGACATACAAAATTTTAATCTGAAAAATATTTTAGAATCATTTCAACTAAAGTTCTGTTTTAAAAAAGATATAGAGCTTAAGAAGAAGCAAGTAAAAGAAGCTGGACATATTTTCTTCGTTCTCCATGTTATACTAATGCATTGATAACATCATTGAGGTTAAGAGGCAATAGAGCCTGGTGGGATAGCTTAGTTGGTTAGAGCATCGTCCTGATATGTAAAGGTTGTGGCTTCCATCTCCAGTTAAGGCACAAACAGAAACAAATCATTGTTTTTCTTTGTCTGTCTGTCCCTTTTCCTCTATCTCTCTAAAAGCAATAGATTAAAAATATGTAAAAAAAAAAAAGAGACAATAAAATTTTTAGCATTTATTCTAAATCTTTTCTGTATAATTCTAAAGTATCCATACACAAAATTAGACCTCCTAGCCATTAAACCAACTCTTTATTATAAGATTAATTTCTGCCTGACCTGTGGTGGTGGAGTGGATAAAGCATCAACCTGGAACACTAAGGTTGCTGGTTCGAAATTCTGGGCTTGCCTGGTCAAGGCACACATCGGAGTTGATGCTTCTTGCTTCTCCCCCATTTTTTCTCTGTCTCTCTTCCCTGCCCCTTTTTAAAATGAATACATTTTTAAAAATATTAAATTCTATACTTTATGTACTTGTGCACTGCACATTTATTTATTTATTTACTTGTTAATAAAAATATTAAGAATTTATGTGAAAATCTAGAAAGAGAAACCCATTGTGATGAGAAACTGTTCAGTGGTAACATAGGGTGGGAACTGCAGCACAGTTAGGAAGGATATAAGGAAAATCTCAGGCATGATACAAATGTTTTCTATCTTGATTTTTGTGATGGTTAGTACATTAGTATATTAATTTGCCAAATCTCATTGAGCTTTGTAATTAAAATGAATGCATTTTATTTTTTTAAAATTACATCTTAATAAAGTTGATTTAAAAAATTAACTAAATAATCTGTATTTCTTTATATGCCCATTGTTTGAGACATCAGATAGCTATCAAAACAAAAAGGACTAAAGACACTTGCATCAGAGAGAAATGAGCTGACAGCTGAGTCTAATATTTAGTAACACTTTATGCCTTGATGCATTTAATAATTCTAAAACTATACATGAGAAATAAAAAAGCTGAGCAAAAGCATAAAAACAACTGGGAAAGCAGAGCAAGGCTTCGAGCAGTCTCTAAGAAAGGGGACAGCTTTAAATCTCAGATTTCACCAAGTGGAAGTGACTGGTAAATATCACATAATATAACTTGTGATCCTAAATAGCAGTTAGAGAAATCAAAAATAAGCCATTCTTTTTAAAGATTGAAACCATTTGGCACATCAGTACAATTTCAGATGATCTCTTGCTACCTGGTATGTCTGCTAAAATAGTGTTTTTTAAAAATTCTCTGTGGTGGAAGATGAAGTCATTCAGTGCCTCTAACTTAATCTACAATTTCCATATACAATGACAAGCATTCAATCAAAAATAAGCAGGTATTAAATGAAAAGGTATACAAATGAAACAATAGGAAAAATGTATAAGATAGTCTATATTTTGGAGTAAGCAGTTTTATTCTTTAAATGACTATAATGAATAAATATGTTTAAGAAATATGACAGAAAATTGAAGCATTTCGGCAAAGTTGAAAAAATGAAATTGACATTCTATAACTGAACTGTACATGTGCTAGGCCTATAAACCAGCAAGTGCCAGAGGATAGAAACTATAGAGTTTGGGGCAAAAGTGGTATACTGTAAAAATAATACAATAATTAATAAATGACAATACAAGAATAAACTATTTCATAACTGTAAACCTACTTTTGCCTCACTTTGTATGTGCTATGTTCTCTGAGCTCTGTATTATTATATTAGATATCAATAAGAAACACTATTAAGAAAACTCTCAAAGTATTGGAAATTAGCTAATATTCATTGATCAAATAAGTAATTAAGAGAAAATAGAAGTTTCTGTCTGAAATAGAATGAGAACATTTTGTATCAACCTTGTATTATGCCATAATAATGCAGTCATTTCAAAATAATATTTTAGAAAAAAAAGATGAATGTAAATATTATTATTTAATAAATCAGAAATGAAAATAACTTAAAGAAAGTATAAGAAAGTAATAGATAATAAAGTTAGTGTCTATATTATTAAATAGAAACCATCTTTCAAACACTGAATTAAAAATGACTTAGAAAACATTAATGAAATCATTAAACAGCTGACAACTTAAACTAGAGAGTAGGGACCAACAATAAACAGGCTCTAGTCTGTTCTGGGTTCCTGCTTGGTAGGCTCAGAACTGGCACATCCAGGGACCAGCTGTGGAAAGCATTGGTTCAAGACCTAACAACTCTTGCTAGAGTGGTATCCTAAGGAAAAGCTCCCCACACCTGGCCCAGCTGAGGTGAGTTCCACTCTTTGTGATTAGCACCGGCATAGTAGCTCATGTCATTGGATAGGGTGGAGCTTAATAATTAGCCAGCCTGGGCACTGGATATCCTGCTCTGCAGGGTTGGATTCTACAGGAGGAAGGGAGAGAAGCTTGGAGCATGGACATTTAATGTGTGGGACCTGGGAGTTTATTGTTGGATCTGGTTGAGTGACTTTTCCACCATCGCGAGGGGCATAGTCAGCCCCAGGAGAGGACTCTCTCAGTCTTTCTTCTTAAGATCGAGGTCTCACTAGCTGAAAGAACTTCTGCAGAAGGGACTGTCAGCCACACTTGGTCTGCCGGCTGCTCACCTTGTTGGGGAGAAATAAAATTTGAGTATCCAGCAGTGGCTGAGGGATCATGCTCTGGAATAGGGACCACATCCCCCATGCTGAGCTCCTGACCAAGAAACCACTGAAGTCTGGGGTCCCACAAACGTATTCACAACCTCAGCTGCCCTAAACCACCAACCATGCAACCTCTAGAGGGGTTGGTTGGGTGAGGCCAATATGAGCCCACACTTCAGTCTTACTACAGAAGACTCTGTGGGAAGACCAGGCAGCTGCAGAAGGAGCAAGAGGAGCTGAAAAGTGGAGACAAACCTTTCAGAGGTTAGGGCTTTTACAGAGCTTCTGTCATCTCTAAGCAGGAGGAAGTTTATCCTTATACAAAGACTTGTCCCTACCATAGTACCCAGGCACAGAAAACAGACACAAACAGCGAAAAGTACAGTAGTTGCAGACTGGTAGTCCACAGCAGGTTACAAACAACAGCTAATGTCAACTCAAAAAGAACTGGAATCAACACTACTGACAGTTTTTGGCAGACAGCACAAAGCCAAGACTCAACAACCTATAGAAGCAGCACACCAAAGGTGAAGTCTAGCAGGCACCAGACACTGTGAAGAACAAATATGCCCAACAGGACAGACATTGCACAGTGTGTAATACACATAATAAAAGTTGACCCTTAGAGCCAGCCAACCTAAAGGGATAAATGTACCCATGATAAGACCAACTGCATCTAATACTTACATACAACAAGAGGGAAAATAGTACCCTTGGGAAGCATTCCTAGAACAAGGAAAACATGTAGCCTGGAGAGCAATACCACCAAGCCCATCTTCTTCATAAAGACCATACAAAAATTTTAAAGTCAGACAGTGCTACCAATATACAGACAAAATGGGCAAACAGAGAAATGTGACCCAAATAAATCAACAAGAGAAATCACCAGAAAAAGAACTGAATGAGAAGGAAATACCAAACTACCACATGTAGAGTTTAGAAGAATGACTTTTAGGATGCTCAAGGATCTTAGAGCAGCAATAGGTGGTCATAATTAACATCTAAATAAAAGGATAGCAAGCATCAAAAAGGACATTGAAATCATAAAAAAAGGCAGTCTGAAATGACAAATACAATATCAGAAATGAAGACTGCACTAGGAGGATTTAACAGCAGTCTCGATTAAGTAAAGGATTGAACCAGCGATTTAGAAGACAAGATAAACAAAAGCACAAAAGTAGAGCAGCAAAAAATAAAGAGTCTCAAAAAGTTTGAGGAAACTCTAAGAGAGCTATGGGACAACATGAAGAGAAACAACATCTGCATCATTGGGGTTCCTGAAGGAGATGAGAATAAACAAGGAATAGAGAACCTGTTTGAAGAAATCATAGCTGAAAACTTCCCTAAATTGATGAAGGAAAAAGTCCCACAAGTTCAAGAAGCATAGAGAGTCCCATTAACAATAAACTTAAGGAGGCCTACAACAAGACATATCATAATTAAAGTGCCAAAGTTAAAAGAGAAAGAAAGAATACTAAAAGCTGCAAGAGAAAAGCAGTTAATTACCCACAGAAGAGCCCCCATAAGAAAGACATCTGACTTCTCAACAGAAACACTTGAGGCCAGAAGGGATTGACAAGAAATATTCAAAGTGATGAAAAACAAGAACCTACAACCAAGACTTCTTAATCCAACAAGGATATTATTTAAAATTGGAGGAGAAATATAAAGCTTCCCAGACCAAAAAAAAAAAAAAAAGTCAAGGAATTCATGACAACAAAACCAGTACTGCAAGAAATGTTAAGAGGTCTGCTGTAAGAAGAGCAAAGAAAAAAAAAATCAAGAAAAAGAGGATTGTGCGTTTAAAGAACAAATGGCAATAAACAACTATATATCCATAATAACCTTAAATTTAAATGGATTAAATGTTCCAAGCAAAAGATATAGGGGAGCTGCATGGATAAGAAAACAGGACCCATACATATGCTGTCTATAGGAGACCCATATCAGAACAAAAGATACAGATAGACTGAAAGTAAATGGATGGAAAAAAGTATTTTATTCAAATGGAAATAAAGAAAATTCTGAGGTAGCAATACTTATATCTGATAAAACGGACTTAAAACAAAGGCTATAGTAAGAGATAAAGAAGGTCACTACATAATGATAAAGGGAGCAAAAGGAGGATATAACCATTGTAAATATCTATGCACCAAATATATAAAGCAGATTTTGATGGACATAAAGGGTGAGATCAAGAGTAATACCATAATAGTAGGGGATTTTAATACCCCACTAACATCAATGGATATAGCCTCCAGACAGAGAATTAACAAAGAAACAGTAGCCTTAAAGACACAATAGATCAACTGAATTTAATATATATTTTTAGAAACTTTCACCCCAAACCAGCAGAATATACATTCTTTTCAAGTGCTCATCATGGTACATTCTCTAGGATAGACCACATGTTAGGACACAAAACGAGTCTCTATAAATTAGAGAAGATTGAAATCATATCAAGCATCTTCTCTGATCACAATGGCATGAAACTAGAAATCAACTACAATAAAAAAACTAAAAAACATTCAAACACTTGGAGGCTAAATAACATGTAATTAAATAACAAATGGGTTAAAAATAAGATCAAGGAAGAAATAAAAAAAATTCTTGAAACAAATGAAAATGAACATACAACTCAAAATTTATGGGACACAGAAAAAGCAGTCCTAATAGGGAAGTTCATAGCATTACAGGCATACCTCAAGAAGCTATGAAAAGCTCAAATAAACAACTTAACCCTGCATCTAAAAGAACAACAAATAAAGCCCAGAGGAAGTAGAAGGCAGGGAATAATAAAGATCAGAGTAGAAATAAATGACATAAAGACTAAAAACAAACAATATAGAAGGTCAATGTCACCAAGAGCTGATTCTTTGAAAAGGTAAATAAGATTGATAAACCTTTAATTAGGCTCATCAAGAAAAGGAGAGAGGACTCAAAGAAATAAAATTAGAAATGAAAGTGGAGAAGTAACAACTGACAACACAGAAATACAAAGGATTATAAGAAAATACTATGAAGATCTGTATGCCAAAAAATTGAACAAACTAGGTGAAATGGATAAATTCCTGGAAGCACATAATTTTAAAAAACTCATTTTGGAAGAATCAGAAAATCTAAACAGACCGATTACAACAAATGAAATTAAAACAGTTATCAAAAAACTCCAAGCAAACTAAAGTCCTGAACCAGATGGTTTCACAGGTGAATTTTACCAAATATTTAAAGAAGAATTAACACCTGTCCCTCTCATTTTATTTGAAGATTTTAAGTAGAGGAAAGACTTCCAAGATCCTTTTATGAGGCAAGCATAATCCTCACTCCAAACCCAGATAAAAACACTACAAAAAATAAAAATTATAGACCAATATCCCAAATGAACATAGATGGTAAAATTCTCAACAAAATATTAGCAAACTGGATTCAGAAATTCATTAAAAAAGTCACAGGAAACATACCTCAACATGGTAAAGGTCATCTATGATAAATTCACAGCCAACCCCATACTCAATGGGCAAAAATCAAAAGTAACCCCTTAAGATTAGGAACAAGGGAAAAAAAATTAGAAACTAGGTAGGGGTGCCCCTTTTCATCATTTTTATTCAACATAATTTTGGAAGTCCTAGCCAGAGCAATCAGACAAGAAGAAGAAATAAAAGGCATCTAAATTGGAAAAGAAGAAATAAAACTATCATTATTTACTGATGACATGATACTGTACATAGAAAACCCTAAAGTCTCAGTCAAATAACTACTAGACCTGATAAATGAATACGGCAAGGTTTCAGGATATAAAATTAATATTCAGAAGTTAGTGCCATTTTTATACACTGACAATGGACTATCAGAAAGAGAAATAAAGGAAAGAATCCCCTTTAATATTGCAAAGAAAAAAATTAAGTACCTAAGAGTTCATTTAACCAAGCTGGTAAAAGACTTGTACTCAGAAAATTATAAAATGTTGATAAAAGAAATTACAGAAGATACAAACAAGTGGAAACATATACCATGTTCATGGATAATAAGAATAAACATCATTAAAATGTATATATTATCCAAAGAAATGTATTAATTCAGTGCAAGTCCTTTTAAAATACCAATGGCATACTTCAAAGATATAGAATAAATATTCTAAATATTTATATAAAATGAAAAAAGAACACCAGTAGCCTCAGCAATCTTGAAAATGAAGAATAAAGTGGGAGCTATCACACTTCCTGATATCTCCTAAAACTACAAGGCCATAGTGATCAAGAGCTTGGTACTGGCATAAGAACAGACATCCAGATCAATGAAAATGAACAGAGAACTCAGAAATAAACCCATACCTTTATGGTCAATTGATATTTGACAAAGGAGTAAAGAGCATACAATGGAGTAAAGACAGCCTCTTTAACAAAAGATGTAGAGAAAATTGGACAGGTACATGCAAAAACTGAAACTAGACCACCAACTTACATCATTCACAAAAATAAACTCAAAATGGATAAAAGACTTAAATGTAAGTCCTGAAACCATAAACATTTTGAAAAAAACATAAGCAGCAAACTCTCTGATATCTCTTGTAGCAATATATTTGCTGATTTATCTCCATGGGCAAGTGAAATAAAGGACAGGATGAGCAAATGGGGCTATATCAAACTAAAAAGCTTTGCACAGCAAAAGACACAATGAACAAAATAAAAAGACAGCCCACACAATGGAAGAACATATTCTCCAATTTGTCTGATAAAGGGTTAATAACAAAAATTTTTTAAAGAACTTGTAAAACTCAACACCAGGAAGTAATCCAATTGAAAAATGGATGAAAGAACTGAATAGACACTTCTCCAAAGACAACATATAGGTGGTCAATAAGCATATGAAAAAATGTTCAACATCACTAATCATTAGAGAAATGCAGATTAAAACCACAATGAGATACCACCTGACACCTGTCAGAATGGCACTCATTAATAAAACAGCACACACAATAACTGTTGGCGAGGATGTGAAGAAAAGGGAACCCTCCTGCACTGCTGGTGGGAATGCAGACTTGTGCAACCACTGCGGAGAACTGTATGAAGTTTTCTTAAAAAATTAAAAATGGAACTGCCTTTTGACCCAGCTATCCCACTTTTAGGAATATATCCTCAGAATACCAAATCACTGATTCAAAAGAAGATATGCATCCCCATGTTTATTGCAGCATTGTTTACAATAGACAAGATCTGGAAACAGCCCAAGTGTCTTTTAGTGGATTAAAAAAACAGTGGTACATATACACGATGGAATACTATGTGGTCATGAAAAGAAAATTTTACCTTTTGCAACAACATGAATGGACCTGGAGATTATTATGCTAAGTTAAATAAGCCAGGCAGAGAAAGACAAATATCATATAATCTCACCTTTTTTTTTTTGTATTTTTCTGAAGTTGGAAATGGGGAGGCAGTCAGACTCCTGCAATGTGCCCGACCGGGATCCACCCAGCATGCCCAACAGGGGGCGATGCTCTGCCCATCTGGGGCATTGCTCTGTTGCATCCAGAGCCATTCTAGCGCCTGAGGCAGAGGCCATAGAGCCATCCTCAGCACCTGGGCCAACCTTGCTCCAATGGATCCTTGGCTATGGGAGGGGAAGAGAGATAGAGAGGAAGGAGAGGGGGAGGGTTGGAAAAGCAGATGGGCGCTTCTCCTGTGTGCCCTGACCGGGAATCGAACCCGGGACTCCTGCATGCCAGGCCGACGCTCTACCACTAAACCAAACAGCCAGGGCCCATATGATCTTGCTTTTATGCGGAATCTAATGAACAAAGTGAACTGAGGAACGGAATAGAGGCAGAAGCGGGATCACAGGGACCAGAGGAACAGCTGTCAGAGGGAAGGGGGGTGAGGGGATCGGATCAAAGAATGTGATGGGATTAGTGTAATTATATATACATAACACATAGATACAGGTAACAGGACAGCAAATCCTAGACAGAAAGGGAGAGGGAGTTAACGGGAGGGCAAAGGCAGTATAAAAAGGGACACAGGGGTGCAGGGCAAGGGAGTTATATTCAGTAAGATACTTGAATCCATGTAAACAGAATAAATTGAAATTCATAAAAATTTTTAAAAAGAGGGAAGTGTAAGGTATTTTTCCCCGCCGAGAAGGAAGGAACAGGTCTCAAAGCCACCAAGTGTGGTAAGTTCAAAAGGCTTTATTCAGTACAAAGCATTCCCCGGACGAGACTCACTGGCGTGCAAGATGGAGGTCAGGAAAAAAATCGCACATGGAGAGACCGCACGGGTATATTTAAGAAAGGGTCCCTCTAGGGCAGTCGGGCTAATATGACGTAGAGAAATCTTACTGGTTGACAGTCAATCGCCTTTGTTTCCAAGGAGTCCTAGGAAGTTTCTTTTTGGTGCGCTTGACTGTGGGTGGTCCTAGCCAAAGTTCCCAGAGCCTAAGTTCCCACGTGACCAGCCCTCTATCCACCAACCTTACATTCCAATCTTTTTGTGTTAATAAGGGGCGCTGATTATTCGTCTGGCTACTTCCTGCTGAATAGGGGCATCGTGGGGAGGGGGAGATTGGAAGGTGGTGGTTTTAAGGGGTGTTCGGAAGAACATCTGTTTGGCCATGAGTTGAGGAACTTCGTTGGTGCAGTTCTGTAAGAATTTTTAAAAAAGAGAGACAAATATGAGTTATACACTGATAATTAGAAGAAGATTTAGGTAGGATAGGGGCAGCCCAGGTAAGAATAGGTGGCTGCTATTAGGAGTTAAGCAGGTTGTAAGAGGAGAGATTTTTGCTTAATTTTTTTCTTGCAGACAGTTTAGATTAAAGTTTCTTTTATCAGGCCAGTCTTACTGAACAGCATTGCTCCCTGCTTTAGCTCACTCTGGTGGCAGGTTCCTGGTGGGAGGCTACAGGAGCAACAGGAGGGTCTGCATGGACCAATTTTTTTGTGAGCCGCAGACGAGTAAGGCCCAGTGGTTCTGACTTCCAGCAATCCTGTATGGGAGCAAGTTTGAGGCGAGAGACATGATACCAAGGTGTTTGCCCTAGGAGCTTAGCTGCAGTAGGAGTAGTCAGTATTACCGTACGGGGTCCTGTCCATCTGGGCTGCAGAGAGCCAGGCTGGAGCTCCCTTAGAAGAACGCTGTCTCCTGGTTGGAGGGGGACCGCTGGCTGTGTTTCATCTGGACCCCCTATGGGAGGAAGGGTCCAGTCCACGTGTTCCCTGAGAAGATGGCAAAGTAAAGACAGAAAGGGGAGGTATGTGGCAAGAGGGGGGTTGACAGGTAAGCTGTGATTGATTAGGAATGGCCTACCGTAAACCAGCTCAAAGGGGCTAAGTCCAGTGGGGTTTCGTGGGGTAGCCCTGATTCTGGTGAGTGCCAGGGGGAGGAGGTTTGGCCAGGAGAGCCTGGTCTCAATGGAAAGTTTATAGTTAGCTGACTCTTCAGGATGCCATGGGCCCTTTCCACCTTACCCGATGATTGAGGGTGATAGGGTATGTGGAGTTTCCAGGTGATGTTGAGAGAGGTGGCGACCTGCTGGACTATTTGGGCAGTGAAGGCCAGGCCGTTGTCTGACTGGATGGTAGTTGGCAGTCCAAACCGTGGGATGATGTTTTCAACGAGAATGGAGGCAACGGTGTCTGCTGTTTCTCAAGAAGTTGAAAAGGCTTCTATCCATCTTGAAAAGGTGTCAACAAAGGTTAAGAGATAACAGAGTTTTTTGTGAGGGGGCATATGAGTGAAGTCAATTTGCCAATCCTGGCCTGGCATGTGACCCCTCAGCTGATGAGTAGGGAAGCAAGGGCGGAGTCCCCCTTGTGTAGAGGTTTTGGAACAGACAGCACATGCTGCGTGTACCTTTTCAATAGTCTGCTGGAGGCCTGGGAAGAAAAAGAGTGGTTGTAAGAACCGATAGAGAGCTTTTGGCCCTATGTGTAAGGAACAGTGGATATCAGAAAGGAGAGTTTCAGCCTGTCCTTTTGGTAAGGCAATTCTGTCTCCGAGAAATATCCATCCCTGGTTGCACATGTCTCCAGCTTTTCTGAGGAGGGTCTGTTCTTCCTCAGGAGTGTAGGAAGTTTTCAAGGAGGTGGAGAGAAACATGAGAGGAGAGGGGGAGGCTCCCAGGGTGAGGTTTCGAGCTGTCGCGTCGGCCCGAGCATTTCCCAAGGCCACCGGGTCCTGAGAGGTTTGATGGCCCCTACAATGTACCACAGCCACCTCAGCGGGAAGCTGTAATGCCTGCAACAGTTTAGAAATGAGGGTAGCATTGGTTATGGGGGAGCCCCTGGTAGTGAGGAAGCCCCTTTCCTTCCAGAGGGCAGAGTGGCTGTGGGTGATAAGAAAAGCATATTTAGAGTCAGTATATATAGTTACGCTTTTTCCCTGGGCCAGAGTGAGTGCCCGCATGAGGGCAATCAGTTCTGCTTTCTGGGAGGTGGTCCCCTCTGGCAGCTGTTGAGCTTCTAGGGTGGAGGATGTAGTGACCACTGTGTAGGCTGCCCGTCGTCGTCTGTTGGGTCCCTGTACGGAGCTCCCATCTACAAAGAGTATTAGATCTGGATCTTTTAAAGGAGAATCTGATAATCCATTTCGAGGCCTGTTGAGGAAATCTATTAATTCCATACAGGAGTGGGTGGGTTCTGGAAGTGTCACTGGAGCTGGCAGTAGAGTGGCTGGGTTGAGTCTCGGAGAGGGTAAAAGAATGATTGAAGGGTTTTCGATGAACAGAAGGTGAAATTCTTGTAGGCAGGAAGGACTTAACAGAGAAAGAGATTTGTGTGAAAGGAGGTCAGTGAGCCTGTGGGAGGAGAAGACAGTGATGGGTTGAGAAAGGGTGAGCTTGGTAGCCTCCTTGGTGAGTTCAGCTGCTGCACCCAGTGCCCGGAGGCAGGGCTGCCAGCCTTTGACGGTGGTGTCCAGTTGTTTAGAGAGATATCCCACAGGGCAGTATGTAGGCCCTACAGGTTGAGTTAACACGCCAACAGCATTACCGTGCTTTTCATCAGTGAAAAGATGGAAGGGGCGCCTGGAGTCGGGTAAAGCAAGAGGGGGAGAGGAGATGAGGGCATCTCTAAGGGTACAGAAAGCCCTTTTGACGGTGTTGGGGGATGTGAGAGGTCCCGTAGGAGTCTCTTTTGCAGCCCCGTAGAGGGGTTTGGCTAAGAGAGCAAAATTGGGAATCCAGTGTCTAAAAAAACCTATTAGACCAAGGAAAGAAAGAATCTGATCAGCAGTGGTAGGTGGTTGGAGACTGCGGATGGTCTGAGTTCGATCTAGGGTGAGACCTCGGGTGGTGGGAGTCAAGGCGATGCCCAGATAGACTACAGACTGAGAGTGAAGTTGAGCCTTAGTAGGAGAGACACGATATCCCTTCATGGCAAGAAAGTTAAGAAGGGTACTGTGTGTCTTCTTGAGGCAGACAGGGAGGGACTGCAGAGAAGTAGGTCATCTACATATTGTAAGAGAGTACTAGTCTCGAGATCGCATGCAACTAAATCCTGAGCCAGCGCCTGTCCAAACAGGTGTGGGCTGTCTCTGAACCCCTGGGGCAGGACGGTCCACGTAAGCTGTTGGGCTACATTAGTGTCTGGGTCAGTCCAAGTAAAGGCAAACAGAAAGTAAGAGTCAGAGTGTAGAGGAATGCTAAAGAAGGCATCCTTGAGATCTAGGACTGTGAAGTGAGTGGTGTCTGATGGAATGTGTGACAGTAATGTGTAAGGATTAGGGACTACTGGATGGTGGGGAACTACTGCCTCGTTAATTAGGCGTAAGTCTTGGATGAGGCGATAAGCTCCTGAAGGTTTTCAAACAGGAAGGATGGGGGTATTGCAGGGAGAGTCCGTGGGAATGAGTAAGCCTTGGTTTAAGAGGCGGGTAATTATGGGTTTAAGACCTTGGCGGTGACTTGCTGAAATAGGGAATTGGGGTCTAGATGGAAATTGGGAGGGATTCTTTAAGCGGATGTGTACAGGTGGGTGGTGGGTTGCTACCACAGGGGTAGAAGTGTCCCAGACCTGAGGGTTGACAACATCCGGTGGAATAGGAGGTGTGACCAGGTTAGAGTGATCTGTGGTAGTGGAAGAGTCTCTAGTCAGGAGTGGTAGGAGTAAGTGAGAAGATGCTGTCAGCTGGATAGTGGCCCCGAGACTGTGTAGAATGTCTCGACCCAGAAGGGGTACAGGGCATGATGGCATGACTAAGAATGAGTGTGAAAAGGGAATTCCATCCAAACTGCATGTCAGAGGTGGTGTGCGAAGAGGAGAAGAAAGGGTCCCGCCCACTCCCATAACCGAGACCTGTGAGGGAACTAGAAGTCCAGAGTATGTAGGCAATACAGAGAAGGTAGCCCCCGTGTCCACAAGAAATGATATGGACTTACCCGCTACCTGTAGCATCACCTGTGGCTCAGAGAGAGCAGTGAGGGTCTCCAAGTCCGGGCCGCATCAGTCATCTGCGAGGCCTAGAAATTCAAATGATGGCCCCACCTGGCTGGCTTGGTCTCCCATCTGAGCGGCCTGTCCTCCACATCAAGGATGAGCCTGCTGCCAAAAGGGGACAATCGCTCTGCCAGTGACCGGGCTGCTTGCAGTTAGGGCAGGGCTTAATGGGCGGCCTCGGGCAGGGGAACTGCCAGGACCAATGACCCTCCTTGCCACACTTAAAGCAAGCTCCTGGTGGGGATCCTCTTGGTGGCCCGGACCTAGGTCGAGCAGCCTCTTTGCCTTGCCCTTGTTGCTCTGGCCTTAGGGCTGCCACAAGAGCCTGGGTTTGGAGTGATACTTTCTGCTGCATGCGGGCCCGGCATTCAACCTCGGCCTGTTCCTCTTGACTGTTAAAAACCTTAAATGCCATTTTCATCAGGTCTCGGATAGGGGTCTGGGGGCCCTCTTCTGCCTTTTTAAGTTTCCTCCGAATGTCCGGGGCAGATTGGGAAATAAAGTGAGTAGCTAATACAGTGGCCCCAGCATTGGAGGTAGGGTCTAAATGAGTGTGGAGGACCATAGTGTCAGTGAGGCGATTTAAGAAGAGAGCTGGATTTTCCTCAGGTCCCTGAGTAATTTCCCTTACCTTGTCATAGTTAACTACCTTTTGTGCTGCATCCTGCATTCCAGCTACAAGACATTCAATCATTTGGTCTCGTTGTCTCCTACCTGTTTGTTCCGCCTGGTAATTCCAGTTGGGGTCCGTGTCAGGGACCGCCTCTGGGCCCACCGGCATTTGAGGGTTTGAGGCGTGGACCTTATCTGCATGAGCTCTCACCGCCATCCAGATTCGGTCCCATTCATCGGGGGTAAGGGTAGAAGACATAATAACATAGAGATCATGCCAAGTGAGGTCATATGCCTGAGTGAGATATTGGAATTCCTTGGTAGAGTTGGTAGGATTAGAAGAGTAAGAGCCCAAGCGCTTTTCAATTGCAGACAGATCAGAGAGGGAGAAAGGCACATGAACTCAAACAACTCCTTCTGCTCCAGCCACCTCGCGGAGAGGGCATAGGAGGTTGGCTTCCTCTTGTGGCCTGGAGTGAGATCAGGTGTGAGCGCTGACTGGAGAGGAGTGAGAGAGAGCATCATTTGCAGGTGGGGAAGCAGGATCTAGCAAAGAGGGGGGAGGAGTCCGATGGGACCGAGGGAGCCAAGGGAGTATTGCAGGAGGGGAAGAGAGTTCCTCGGGGGAGTCAGAAAAGGAGGAGGAATCTGGAGCGGAGGGTTTAGCTGAGGTTTCTCTGGCCAAAAGAATGTGTGGTGTAGAGCAACCGGCACAGAGTTTAGGACGAGAACGCAGATGCCAAAACCCCTGAATATAAGGAATTTCTGACCACTTCCCAGCCTCCTGACAATAATTCCGTAAATCAGTAAGGATGTTAAAATTGAAAGTCCCTTCCTGAGGCCACCTGATCTGGTTATTCAGCGGGTATTTTGGCCAGGCTACGCTACAGAAGAAGATTAGTTTCTTCTTTTTCAGGGAATGATCAATGTTTGAGAGATTCCGGATTAGGCACCCCAGGGGTGTTTTAGAGTCAGATTTGGATCCCTTTGCCCCCATAATCACCCTCAGTTCTTGGAATGGTCAGACTTGAGTATTAGCGTCCTAAAAACTCACGGTCGGGCCACGAACGGAAAAGGTAGAGTGGAAATGCTCCGGACGTCTCTAAAGCAAATGCACTCTGTCGTAAGAGAAGTCCCTGACGCAGCTGCGGTTTCAGACAGGGATTCTCGGAGGAGAGAACTGAGGCGGGGGGAGGCTGGAGGTGGGGAACTTACCACACCATGCGCTGAAGTGGGTGGAGAGTCGGAGGTCCTGGTTCTTTCTCGGAGGGAAGGGAAAAGGAGTGGTCCTTGCAGACTTCTGACTCCTCCCGGGTTTTCGGCACCAAAATGTAAGGTATTTTTCCTCGCCGAGAAGGAAGGAACAGGTCTCAAAGCCACCAAGTGTGGTAAGTTCAAAAGGCTTTATTCAGTATAAAGCGTTCCCTGGACGAGACTCACTGGCGTACAAGATGGAGGTCAGGAAAAAAATCGCACATGGAGAGACTGCGCGGGTATATTTAAGAAAGGGTCCCTCTAGGGCAGTCGGGCTAATATGACGTAGAGAAATCTTACTGGCTGACAGTCAATCGCCTTTGTTTCCAAGGAGTCCTAGGAAGTTTCTTTTTGGTGTGCTTGACTGTGGGTGGTCCTAGCCAAAGTTCCCAGAGCCTAAGTTCCCACGTGACCAGCCCTCTATCCACTGACCTTACAGGAAGAAAAAAATATTTAACTCCATTATGCTTTATTAAAAATTAAAAAATAAAACTACCCTAGAAGTGGATAAGTGATCATATGGGTATCCCCTTTCTGCTAGATTTTGAGAACATCTTTGTATTATTCACAGTTATATCACGTTAAGAGAAGATATAAACTTATTTTGTAAGATTTAAATATGGCTGGAGTGTAGGACTGCAAATAGTAACAAAACTATAGGATAAGATGATGAGGGGTGATAAAAATTAATGTGTATGTATTTATTGTTTGCTTTCAGATCTATACTTCTCCTCTCCAGTCCAAGGGGATGGTTTTCCTGCCAACTCTGGTTATGTTCGGTCAGTTTGGTACTGACAAGAAGTTGGTTCGAAGTGGAAACCAGGGTCTACTTCGAGAGATAATCCTTGATGAAAGAGAGATAAGCTAACATTCCAATAGCCTATTCAATATTGATTGCCATAAAAATACTAAAAAAATAATGTTTCAAATTTAAGATAAACTATCAGTAAAAAGTAGTGCACATTTTTCAAACTTGATGGCATATTTGTTGAGCAGTTAACACATGTCAGGCATTGTGCTATTAAATGAATATATATTATTTCATTTAGTTTATTAAAAAAACTTCTATGAAATATTTACCATTATAAAGCATTTTTGAAAAAATTAATGGGGGACACAGGGATAAGAGTGAGGGTGTTATATTGAGTGGGACACTTGAATCCATGTTAACACAATAAATTAAAATTAGTAAAAAAATTTTTTTAAAATTCAAGCTTCATAAATGTTAAACACTTACGGAAGAACTCAGTGCCTACTAAATTGACCTGGTCTTATGCCCCAAAATATATTTATACACAAAAGACTGGCAGAAATATTTTTAAAATAAAAAGAATATATAAATACAGAAAGTTCTTAAAGTTTTACTGATTTAAATATATATTAAAACTACATTTCAAGAAAAAGTTTTAGGCACTGTGTCATAGGCAAATATTATTTGTTTTAATCTTCATGTTCTTTTTTATCATAAATTAAAGTTTATTCAGAAAATACAGAATGAGTTGCACAAATTTACTTTCATTTGAATATTGTGCAATAGCTCATCTGCCCTACATTCTTTTATATGATGAAATTCTATACTTGTATCAACATCATGGTAATCATTCTTTGATGCTGGGTAATTCTACACTGATACATTTTCTCATGTGATAACAAAAACTGTTAAAATAATGTGTATATGCACATATACATATATATGGATGTGAATTGACATATATATTCACATAGAATGTATATATCACTAAACAAGTATTAATTTATTAACAAATTAAAAATTGTATTTCAGTTAAGAACGTGATTATTTTACTTAATATTTTTCTGAATGAATATTTACTGAATTTTCTAACTCATATTTTTCTCTTCAATTTGACATTTCATACTCTGTTAGAAGTTTGCCCTTTATGAAGACCAATAGGAAGCACTTAGCTCTCTCAGTGTTCTCTTGATCTAAGATAACATAGGACACATTTAAATTGTAACTGCTTTATTCTACTAGCCAGGATCATTTAGGACTAATTTTAGTTTTTGTTTTATTTTAGTATTTTCTTCTTTATTAGCAGATTAAGGAGTGGGGGCTGGGAGACAGAATTGATTGAAAAAGACATTTTTGGTAACTCTTACTTAACGTGCTTTGTTAAAAAAAAAAAGTTGAAGCACCTTTTATGTTGCAAATCTGAACCAGAACTCTCCATCAGATTGGAACTTCCTGACACGGTATGCATCGGTAGTTTTCTGCCATATTTTCAGCACATCAGTACTCCATATGCTGTAAGAATGTCACTGAAGTCTGGCAGCAATTTTGAAAGACTCTTGACATGTTGTTTGGTGTCATTCTCTAGTAGGAAGTGCCTGGGGTTGTGGCTGAAAGAAAGGGGAAATTGTGGCAACTAAAAAACACAAAAGCCTAACACGCACAAAAAAATAGAGTATGTAAAAGATTTCTAGAAAATAACAGATGCATATGTTTTATTGTGGGGAAGGAGGGGGATAAAGAGAGAGAGAGAGAACACAAAGAACTCAAGGTAGCTCAAAGAATATAAAGAGCCCTCAAATCACTGTTGATTGGATGCTCTTTAAATAAAACTGAAAAACAATATGTCACATTTCAGAATGACATATTAAAATGTGAAGTCCTATGTCTTAGAAACATTTTGAAAATTCAATCAGAAAACAGTGAATAGTGTTATAGAAAATGTTCTTGTCACTACTGATCAGAGAAGGTGAATGACTTTAAATAACAACCTTCTCTGTGTGTCCCCCGCATCTGAAAGGTCTATTTGTAAAACCTCACCTCCCCATCTCATTCAGCCATATCCAGCAGGACATGAGCTGCATCCTCATTATTTTTGAGTATGTTTGTTGAGTCACTAGCCAAATCATTTGCCATCTTTTCATCATCAGACACATAGGAAAAATTCTTGTATTTCAAAGCTGGACATTGGCAGAGGGTTATTGGTCAAGCAATGGGATGTTTGCTTATGGATTATAGTTACTGGCACTGTAGGTGAAAAAGGAAATAAAGATAATTTACTATTCAAAACCTAACAACATCAACATTGGTGCATTCCTGAAATGTTTTGTAAGGATCATCAGAATTCATGTAATATTAATATTAACTACTTTAACAATACTTTTGAGTTAACTCAAGATTTCTCACAGCACATTTCTTTATAGGATATTCTACAAATGTCAAAATTCCTACACTAATATTCATAAATACTAATATGACATATAAGGTTAATTACTTATTGATGTTTATGCTTATTTATATGATTTTATTTTAATCAGAAGATTCTTGAATTGGACTCTTTGGTAAGTATCATACAGTATTATCCTTAGCATGTCATACCAATATTAGACCATATAGTCACTATTACTACAATTTTCTTATATGGATTTGATAATGCTTTGGAAAATCCCCACTTCTTTTTCTTGCAGCTTTTTATGAATGAATTCAAATTTATAATGATAATCACAGGTATAAAAGTTTTGATCTCACCAATCTTTGTTAGCACAACCAGTTTGAAACCATACATAGAGAGAACATGTTGTACAACTAAAAAAAGTGCTGAGATTTGAAAAGAGTTTGGTATTCAGATATGAAGGTCACCCTGGATGGGATGCCTCCACCTTTCCCATCAGATCTACAGGCCTTAAGTATGTTGTATGAGTTAAGTCTTCAAGGCAAATCTATCTCTCAGAAGAAAAAACATACAAACAAATAAACAGTAAAAACAACAAAAATTTCCAACAAACTAATAATTTATTTAGAAAACAAAATGTTGGGACTAAGGAAATTAAAATAATTGAATGGAGAAAATCCAGCAGTGTTAGCTTGTTTCAAATAATAATTTTAAAAAACCACTTGAATTTTATTTAAATCTAAAATAAAATAAAAATTTGATTTTAAACATAGTATATGGATAAGAGATAATGTTCAGAAATGTTTAAGAATGGCAATTATTTATAGAAAATCCTACAATTAACTGTGAAATAAATACATAATTTTTATAAAATATTCCAGGAAACAAATATGTCATTGCAAAGATTATATCTTCATTGTCTTGGTGATAAACTTGACTTGACTTGGTGATATGAATTAGCATAAAACATCAGATTCAAAAAGTATTATGTTGTGGCTAAAAATAGAGTTCCAGTAGAAAGCCAAAGCAATTATTACTTAAGTACTTTACATGTTTTATAAAAAACCATAATAGACCTGAACTGTGGTGGCGCAGTGGATAAAGCGTCGACCTGGAAATGCTGAGGTCGCCGGTTCGAAACCCTGGTCAAGGCACATATGGGAGTTGACACTTCCTGCTCCTCCCTCACTTGTCTCTCTTCTCTCTCTCTCTCTCCCTCTCTCTCCTTTCTAAAATGAATAAATAAAAAAAACAAAAACAAACAAACAAAAAAAACCATAATAAATGCACGTTATTGTGTACTGGAATTTGAAATTTGAGTGGTTACTAATACTGGCACAGAAAAAGAATGAAAATTTAATGGAACTAAATAAATGTAAAGACACATCTAAAAAATCAAATCATTTTTTAATTCAGAAAATGCAAATATAGAAAAAGATATAAAACATGATAAGCTGGAAAATTGAAGGAACTTTAAAAATTTCAGTCAATTAGCAATTATGATTTTTATTATACAATAAATTGTTTCAATAAGCAAGATTTTTATTCTAGGTTAGTTTTGAAGGTAAAATTATTTTTAATATCTTTAATTTGGCTTGTTTTTTTCTGTATAGAATAGAGTACAATAGTTTAATAGATTACCCAATAATGGGTCCAAGAACACCAAGAATAAAACTTTAATTAGCTCAAAAAAGTACATCAAAAATAGCTATATTAGACATAAGAAAAGACTGTTTTGAGGTAGAGAAACTAGTTAAAATTCACCAGTGAATAATAAACAAAAGTAAAATAACTATTTAATATAATTGTAGAAGTAATGATGAAAATTTTTTCTTCAAAAATTAAGTTATTTAGAAAAACTTTTATTTAAAATTTTAGAAAGTGTGAGAAATAATTGATTAATAGAGGATCTAGTTGAGTAATTAATCAAGGCTAACCTCTAGGAAACACTGAGGTGTGACAGTGATTTGGGATGATCTAGTTATTTTAATTTCCTTGTTTTTTAGACTGCTCTACAGGTTTTATTTTAAAATAATATGTTAATTGTTTCAGGAGATAAAATCTCAAACCTAGCATTACCATGAAAGATATTTTTCAGATGCTTTGGATTAAATGTTATATATATTTATATTTGAAGCATCCTAAACAATGGTGAGCACATAGTAGATCTTCATTACAGTTTTTGGAATGAACAAATACATTTATAAAAGTAAACATAAATCACTACTTTGGAGCTATTTTGGATAAATAGGTATTTTAAACCCACTCTTTATAAAACCTGGTGACTTGTGATATAGAGGATGAAAAGACACGTCTTCTGGTACCAAAGAGCTTAAACTCTAGTTAAGTGGGTGACAAGGGTAAAAGTATGCAAAAAATAAACTAATGTTTGATTAATATGGTAAGTAAACATATAGCAGGTGTGTTGGGAGTATACCTAGTAGATAGCATAGAGCAGATGGGATTAGAAATAATCCAGATGTTTTGATAGTAGGTTTATTTTAATTATCTAAATATCTAGAGATGAATCACATATAATAAAAAGTGGAACTCACAGCAAAATAAAGGAGAAAGTATTAATTCGATTTTCAATTTAGAAATTCTCAATTGAAAGGATGTATCTAGGTGAAGCAGGTGAAACTGATATATTAACTTGTGCAAGGCTAATCAACTATTTATTATCAGCATGTAGAAAGTTGGGGTAAAAGTCCTTCAGGCTAATATACAGTTAAATGACCCACAGGGATGAAGTGGCATTCAGAGAAGCCTAGAGGGAACTTTAACATCCAAGTGTCCATATTCATTATCACTGACCGTCCTTCCATGTTTCTACAAAGGCAGTTCCCAACCCCCAATCCCAGTCTATTTTATTTGTTTTAATATATTTTGCATTTCCCTTAGAAATTAAACTGAATATTTCCAAAATATGTGTACTACTAATAACACACTATGGCTAATAAGTATGAGTAACGTTTTACTAAAGGTATAGATTATGGGCACTTTATATTATTACTTTTAAAAATATCTGTATGTCTCTCCATCTGAGACCTTTATGTTGAAAAGAAAGCATTTTACTGTTAAGACATCATAAAACATGGCTTCTCAAAAAATTAGAGTAACGTGTATGTGGTTATGTTTGTATCATGCACATCATGGGTGTTTGTAAAATATTATCTTATTTTACTTGCTTTCTAAATATATTATAGCCACTTTATAAAGTTATTTGCTATAGAATAGAAAATATTGTGCTCTTGATATTTGACTTTTCTATGAAGTTGGATGACATGTTATGGCAAGATAGAATTATACTTATTTTTATCCAGTTAATATAATATAATAGCTACTTTTGAAATGAAAAGGTTGAAAATAATGCCGTATGTGGTCAGTAGACCTATGAGACTTCCCAAGTGCATTATATGTGTTAATATTGTGTTAATACTTGAATGATGTTACAATACATTGTAATAATTTTAAATAACACTTTGCATTCATGTGCCATTATTTCAAACAGGCACATATAAACCTGTATTTTCTTGTTTTATAGTAATAGTAATAGACAAATATTGCTCACTTGTAGATGAACAAAATAGAAGGTGTCTCTTTTTTATGCATTCATATTTATGGATGACTTTGTAAAAGAAATGTCTAACATAATGTTTTGTTCAGAAACTAAGTTTTTGTGATTACCAACCACTTAAATATAATAAGTAGAAAAGCAAGTGTGTGCATGTCAACAAGTTGCCTAACAATCAAGATCAATAAACAAAACCATACGGCTTCAGAACACTCTCCCTTTCTCCAGCTCATAGATGAATGGAATCAATGCTAAGAGGATTTCCCTGGAGGGTACAGGGTGGAATTTGGAAACTGTAAAAGGAGCAATGAAAATGAGAAGAGCAGATGGAAGCTATTAAATCAGAATAACATTGCCTCTCAGAAAGACTCAAATCAAATGTCATGAACTTCTATTATTGACAACACAGGCAAGCAGCAGTTATCTTTGGACTTTAAAATATAATATATGCAATATTATACTCTAAATAATTATAAATTTTGCTTCAGCAAAGTGTCAAGCACCTGGTAGATACACAATAAATTTTTTTTGATGATGTTATCTTAATTTTAAAAGAGTCACATGTCTAAAAATGTTGAAGTAAGAATTCAGATTACCAAAGGACTTAGTATACATTTTATATTATAAAAATGTAGAAATCCTAAAACAGGAAACATATTTTAAATATAAAATTATTTTGATTTATTACAATAAACTATAGTTTTAGAGAAAATGTATTTGATGCTTTGATACACTTTTAATGATTTTTTAATACAGTCATCAGTGATTCTTATTTCTTTATCAGAAATGATCAAACACTCCTGGCACATGCTTTCCACCTGTATTCCCTCCTTGACCTTTGTATCCTGGATGGACCATTTTAACACCTTAGGAAGGCATGAAACCATTGAGATATTTGCAAATGAGTTTCTTCAAATGGGGCACCCAGGTCTGCAGGTCAGGTTGATGTAGTTTTAGGACTCTTTCTGCAGCCATGTGGTCTCTTGATCTTCCAATAGGCCAGCTGTTGGTGCATATGTGAGCACAGATGAAGGTCTAGTAACTCCTTGCCTGCCTCCCCCACCTGCTCCACTTCTTCCAGTGTACATTTTTAAGTGAATAGCTATGATCTCCTGATTTTACAACTTATTTGAAACTATACTTTGCCTTAGTAATTTCCTAAGAAATCCCATATATTCATCAATATCTTTTCTTTATTCTCTCTATCTTCCTTTCCTTCCATTGTTTCCTGTCCTATCACATCAGGAAATGTAAACATGACCTAAGAGGACTAATCAATCAGATCTCTTGACAAAGAAGTAGTAAAAAGGGAGCAGGAGATGAGAAGAGAGGGAGAGAAAAGTTATTGCCTTATTGACATCAGTTGACAAGTAAAAGAGTAAAAGATTGATTTGCACTCTGTTTTGCTTTTTAATATTTTGGGGATTTTACAAAAAGCTTGTGACAACCTACACAGTTACCTGAAGGAAATATTTATAGGGTACTACTTAATCTTAGAATCACCAAATATATCACTGTAGAAGAATTGCCTGATTTCGATAATTTCACGGTAAATTTTGACATCCCTAGAAAATGAGACTGAGTTAGGTCTGAAGCTATGTTACTGACACTGATGGTTTCTCTTTATTCATGATTGTTACTACCTATAAATTTTATGAGTGTTGAGTGCTTCTTAAGTTCTCTCAGCCCAGGGTCTGGTGGCACTTTGTACGCACCTGCATCAGCCAAGCTCCTATTAAGGTGAGAAGATCTTGAGCAAGCTAATACAATTTTTTATTCCCTAGTGTTGTATCTTAAATGTATTGTTGAAAGCGATTAATTAATTCTCTGAGAGACTTCAATTGGCTATAATTAATGAGTTAAGTTGTTCAGAACTAGATTTACTTATCTACAAATATAAACACTCATCAAATTTATTCAAGAGAACATTTAATCACTCATTTTTTATTATTTTAAACTTATTTTATTTGCAATTATAAAAACTCATAATATAATACAAATGCAATGAATCATAAAGCTTCAAACATTACTAGTTAATATGGATTCTAATTATTTATTCTCATTGTTTCAGTAAGAATAGTGATATTCATAATTGATTAGTCAGAGAAAATACAGAAAATAGGATTTGTGAAGAGAAACTTTAAAATTTGGATTTGGGTCACTATTTATTTATTCATGTACACATTTATTAATGTGTATTGAGTATGGTTGTATACCAGGAAATGACAATGTTGTAATAATGCTAAAAATGAAATACCAGAATACCGGGGCAATCGTTACTCCCAGCTCCATGGTGAGTACTAGGTACTGTGCATTAAAATCCTAGCAGCAGGAGCACACAGTTGTCAGCTCTGCTCTGGGCTTAGGGCTGGGTGGTGCTTGATTATGAGATCAGAAAACTCTCCAGTTAATGTGGGTCTGGGAGAACAGGGAGGAATCAGGCAAGCAAATTGTAAGAGATAAAGGGTCAGCAATTCCAAGCAGAAAAATCCTAACCCTGCCATTAAACTTGCTATTACAGCTTGAACAGGTTACTTCTCTGAACCTGTTTTATAAATGTAAAATTAATATAATGACTATTCTCAACTCCTAAGATTCCTGAAGAATTAAATGAGCTTTTTACTTTTTTATATTTTTAAAAAACATAAAGTGCTTGAAAGAGCACCTGGGATATTGTAAGCCTTGTATAAGTGTTCAATAATGTTATCACTGATACTAGAGTCTAGATGTCAGGAAAAATAGTGAGGGATGGAAAGGAACAAGGCTGAAAAAGTGAGTCAGTAATGGATCTTGGGGAAAAAAAAAAGTAATTATATTACAGAGTTCAGAATTCCTTTAGAGGGTCATGTGGTGTTTGAAAGGTTTTAGAGAATATCCAATGTTCAGGTTTGCACCTTATAGAGGTGAGCATGGCTCTAGTGATACAGGTATTGTTAGAACAGAAGCCAAGAAGTAGAGGTGCAGGAAGCTGTAGCAAAGTCCTCAACAAAACAATGACACCTGAAATCGAGATAATGGTGGAAAGATGGAGACTGCGAAATCAATTATGAAGATTTTGCTCTTGGTTTAAAATATACCAATATATGTGATTCCTTATCTCAGACTGAATTGTGCTAATACTTGTATATTGTTTACTTTCTTTATTAAATATTATAACCAAACATCTTTTGTTCATTAAGTTTTTCTACATTGTAAATTATTCTTTCTTACATGTTTTACTGGTAAGTATTTGATACATGTAAAATAATATAGGTGCCATATTCGAATTTGGAAACCTAATACTAAAACAGACACTCTGAAACTCACAATCAACTTTAGAAACTGAATCTTAACCATAACCATCAAGATCCCTTTTGCCTTCCTCCACCAGATTTCAAATTTTTGTCTCTCTTCTGAAGGTAAATATTATCCTGAATTAAAATAATAATGACAATAAGGTACATTCATATATAAATTTATCACACTTGTTTTCTTTTTGAACATCATTCAAAATGATACATATAAATTTATTATCTTTTGTGGTAAGGTGACTTCTAACCTGGTAAATCTATCAGATTTGTGTTTCTAAGATTCATCCTTGCTGTATATGGCTCTCTTTTACTCATTTTCTCGGCTGTATTGTATTTTCATTATATGACTATAGAAAAGTTTACACCTGTATTTATTCAGTGAGTCAGTTATTTTTGGTCTCAAAAGCAATGTTACTCTAAACATTTTTTTAGCATGTTAATTGGTGCATGCTTGGGAGTTAACATGATTATGACATTATTTTTCTACACAAGTTATGATAATTTTTACTCCTGCTGGCATTTAGAATTCCTGCTTTTTCTATACCTTTGCCAACATTGTCAGTCTTAATATTTTTTTCTTGACAACCTGGTGGTTTAAATGTATGTTATAGTGACTTATTTAATTAAGAAGATCAAATGTCACTACATAGGTTTTGATTCTGTAAGGTTCTTCTTCTGTGAAAGGCCTATTTTTTTTTACCCACTTACTGTGGATTTTTTAATGGGAATTCATGAGCTCTGCAGATATTGTAGATATTAGTTGGTTATATGTGGCTAAAATTTACTCTCAACTTGTACTTTTTCCTTTTATTTTCTTTATAGTAATCTTTTGATGAATCAAGATTTTTGATTTTCATGTAATTATTAGTTCTTTTTTTTAAGGCAGTACTTCTTGTGCTTTATATGTGAACTCTCTCACCATATGTACCTAAATTAATTCAATACTCTTTTTTAGATGTTGTAATGTTTTCCCCTTTGTATTTAGTTTTTAAGTCATATTTAATTGATATTTATGAGGTAGGAATCTCTATTATTTTTTCCACCTAACATATGCTCTGCATTATATTTTGTACTAGAAATACCAAAATAAAGTGTAAACATAAAAATAAATAACACAAAGGAAAATGTGTCACTTTGAGAGAGAAGAACAGTGAAACAAAAAAGTATCAATACTAATCATATCTTGAGTTTGTATGGCACTTTATTTTTAAACAACGCTTCCCTAAACCAGAGATCTACCATGTGAGCTTTCTAAATGCAGGTCGCATCACTTCACTTGCTTATTTAAAACCCTCAATGTTTTCTTATACTGTCCAAAACAGAATTAAACTCCCTGCTTATCCAATACAATACTTGGTAATTTAGCCTTCTTTTACTGTCCATCAGATATTGCTGTGCCCACTAGCCCTTTTGGCTTCCTCTTCTAGACATACTGAATTATGTGAAGTTACAATGTACCATCCTATACCTTAATCTCATTTCTTCCTTCT
This sequence comes from Saccopteryx leptura, assembly GCF_036850995.1. Classification (NCBI taxonomy): domain Eukaryota; kingdom Metazoa; phylum Chordata; class Mammalia; order Chiroptera; family Emballonuridae; genus Saccopteryx; species Saccopteryx leptura. Next base: position 215,911,425 of record NC_089505.1, on the reverse strand, counting down.
GCTCTGAGAATGACAATTTAGTTAGAAGACTGGTGTAATTGTGGACAAGAAATTATGCCTTCCTAATCAATGAGTATGGAAGTATAAAAATATCATTTGGGGCTCTGGCCAGTTTGCTCAGTGGTAGAGCATCAGCCATGGTTTGATTCTCAGTCAGGGTACACAAGAGTAGTGTCCATCTGCTTCTCCACCCCTCTGCTCTCTCTCTCTCTCTCTCTCTCTCTCTCTTCTCCTCCCACAGCCATGGTTCGATTGGCTCGAGTGAGTTGACCTGGGGTGCTCAGGATGGCTCCATAGACTCCAGCTCAGGTGCTAAAAATGGCTCCAGTTGCAATGGAGCAACAGCCCCAGATGGGTAGAGCACTGCCCCCTAGAGGACTTGCCAGGTGGATCTTCTTTGGGGCACATGCAGGAGTTTTTCTCTCTGCCTCCCCTCCTCTCACTAAAATAAAAATAAAAATAAATGTCATTTGAGAACTATGAAAAAAATATTCTACAGGACTTGCAGGCTAAATAAATACACAAGAATGACAGACAGAGTGTAGATGAGAGTTGATCTTATCATTTTTATTTAGCAAACTTCCTGATATGCAAAGAAATGCTTGTTAAGTGAATAAATGAATGAATGAAAAAGTAAGCAGTAATAATAATAGTTGTTTGATTTTATAATTCAATTCCTTGGCTATAGATTACTAGTCAAATCTGGTTATTTATATAGGTATTTTTTTCAGTGTATTCCTTATATAGTAAAAGTTTTATGTAGCCATCTTCAACATGCAATGTGTATAAAAAGATAATACTTCTATTAGAGCAGAAGTTTTAGTAAGTTCAGTCTATACTTTTATGACTAAACCTAATCATTTTTCCAAAAAATTGTGAGAGTAGGTTTTAAGTATTCAAAGTGCATATTGGATTATAATATGTAATTAAAATACATATAAAACTATCTTATACTTAGTCACAGGCAACTAATGATTTTAAGGAAAGAAGAATATCAAAGTACAAATACAATTTTATTTCACAATTTCACTTATGACTCTAGTTATTTCAGACATTAGCCAATACTAATGCTTTTCTAATTTTTTAGTTGAGTCAGGTACTTGGAATTTAAAATTAATAAAATATATTCTTATTCTATATATTTTTAAAATTATATGTATATAAAATATTCTAGGTTTCTTTCACACAATGTGCTTGTGCATGAGAAATGTACAACCCCCTTTTAAATTGTTATTTTTGCAGAAATTAATTCAAATCTCACCAAATTTGCAATGAAGTGTGCTAGTGCAGCGGGATTTTCATAATCAATGACAGGCTGTGTCTTTGCAGGCTATACGGCTGCACTTAGTAGCCCACTGAGCTCAAACAGCAGCCTATCTTTGAGGCTGAAGACCTTTTTCTGATCAATACCAGTCTCATGATCTGTGAGGTTGAGTTTGTGTCCTTTTTTGCTAGAGTTACTTCTAGGCAAAGTCACTTTTCTTTATGCTCCTGGCCTCTCACTTCTTTTATCTTGAGATCACTGGATCTCTGCCTTCAAGTTCCCTGCACTCAGTCCCTGCTGATCCCTGGCATTCCCTGTGTCACGTCCCTTTCCAGCAAAGGCCCTACTAGGATTTACCTCTGCACCCAGTTCTGCTGTCCCTCCCCAAGGCCTCTACAGAAATTCATTTATTGTTTTTCCAGCTCCCAATATTTTATATACAGAAATCAGTTATTTCCCTAGTTTTCTAATAGGTCTCCTAAGTGGAAATGTAATATGTTACAAAATGCATGGTCTTTGGGAATGGATAAAGTTCTTGTCCATCTGTGGCCTTATCAGCCTCAATTTTCTGAGGACTTGGTAAGGTTTAATGTTTTATCAATTGTAAACATGACATTTTAATGTATAGTAAGTGGTAAATAAATGCTAGATGATGCTCTTGGCCAGGGAATCACTATCTGTAAATGACCACACATTTGCATAATGCATTTTGGCTTTTTCCAGTTTCTTAATTGATTGATTAATTAGTTTATTAATTTTTAGTCTTCTTTTGTTTCCACCTTCTCTGGGATGCACTTGGTAGTAAGCACATATTTTGGGGACATAATAGTGGCATCTCATTAAATTATTTAATACAACTCTCTATTAATTCTAACTAAATGTATCTAAATGTATAAAGCTTTCTAGACTTTCCACAAGCCCTGCCACCTCATGCATTATATGTTATTGAAGATTTTGTAAAATGTAGCATAAGTTAGCTTTAATTCTGTGGAAACTCTCCTCAGCTTCTCAGAAAGTGCTCTGTTTGATTTTCCATTCCTAGATGGGGACTGCTCAATTAAGTGTCTTCTTGGAGGTGAGGAGGTACATTCACCTTCAGCTATCACCCCTGCAGTAGTGGTGAAAATATTCTTTTTAAGTTTGCAATATCCAAATTCTGTTATTATTACCCTACATGAGAGTAGGTGGGGCACTAAAAGGGAGCAAAGGCATTTTAGTGGATGATGGTTTTGGACTTCTTTTCCTAGGTTCTTGTTGTAACAATAATAAGATATCTTATGGCCTGACACAGCCTTATCTATTTATCTATCCACTTATCCATTCTTTGAACAATTATTTATGAAGTAGCTACTGTTGCCAGTCACTGGGTTTGGCACATACATTTTTAATAACTATTTATAAAAGAAAGAAAGAATAGAAACAAAGGAAGCAAAAAAGATAGATAAAATGAAGAGTTAAAGAAGCTATGTCCAAGCATAGCATTTTCCCTTTAGTAACCATGCCTGTCCTTCTTACAGCTTTGTCCCAGACTTACAGGCTCTTCTTATGTACCAGAGCCATTATCCTGTCTACTTGCTGAGGCACCAGTGATTTCTCCTAACTTTCTTTTTGCAAAGTTATCTCCTTTTGGCACAAAGAAAAATGCATATAAAAAGACTGAAGCACTTAGGTTGGTAATTAAATCTGCAAATGAATTAGTGGAAGAATTCTCTTTATTACTAGTGGCTCTATGGGCAGCTTCCTGCTGAGAAGATGTAGATTGTTGCATTACTGACTCTGGGGATATGTGAATAGAGATTTCAGGCAGACCCTTATTCATTCCAAAAAGTAGTCATTGTGTTTCACCTTCGTGCCAGGTATAGATCTGGGATTTCTTCTCCAACTAGAAGACTGGAATAACTCATTCATAACTCGTTAATGTCAGGTTCATGAGTTGCTGAAGACTTTCTGTGTATCGCAAGCTTCTGAGGGTTTAGATGTCCTTGAGGGCCCTTATAAGGAAGTAAACTACACAAATCCTACTAATATTTTGTATTGAATTTATTGGGGTAACATTGGTTAACAAAATTATATGATTTCAGATGTGCAATTCTATACTACATCATCTGTATATTGTATTGTGTGTTCACTACCCCAAGTCAAGTCTCCTTCCATCACCATTTTTTTCTTTTCATCCTCTGCTCCCTTCTACCCCCTTTTCCCTCTGGTAATCACCATGCTGTATAAAGTTGTGTATGTGCATAATCACTATACGTATAAAGTTGTTTTTCTTTTCCTAATTTTTAAAAATATTTACTCACTTTCTCACTTTCTGGTATCTCTTATCAGCAACTTTATAGAACTGAGTATTTTCAGAACACATAGTATTAGTATATAAGTATTTCAATTTCTGCTGGATGTTGTTTGACTAATATTAATATTAGGGAAAATGGAGGTAGTTTTAGAAAGTGAGGCTGGGGAGATTATTTTTCTCAAATCCATTTGTATTTGCTCATGAAAGGTGGACTAAGTGCCCACATGTGCCAGGCACTGGTCTAATACCCTCACTATTGAATCCTATCAATTGCATTGTGAGAGGCATAGACTAATTATATCCATTTTTCAAGTGGAGCAAAACAAACTTAAAAAAATGTTGTGACTTTCCTGAGTTCATGTCACTTCTGAGTGGTGGAGCTGGAATTTCAATACAACAGAACATTTCCAAATTGAGGTCACTGTCAATAGGCTATGCTGCCTCCACATTAAAGATAGAATCTTTGTCCGTAGGGAGTTTATAGTCTCTGGCTAGAAAGACAGATAGATATGTGAATAAGGATTGACATGAGAAGTGTAAGATATTGAGAGCCTGTAGTCAGGCTGAGCAAGCTGGATACTTAGGTTGAAACTGGGCAGATGCTGGAAGTTAGGTTAGCCAGGAAAATACATCTAGGGGAGCATTGACGTCAGGGAACAAAGGAAATGAATGTGGGACATTCCTCAGCCATTTTCCCCAACTTAGCTAACTGTACTTTTTTGTTTTCTTCCATAGATTAAAAGTGCCAAGAACAAAATTTTTATATCGAGTAGAAAAAATTCTTTTGAAACAAATATAAGACCTTTTTTTTTCTTTCCTCCCAAAAATAGTTCTGCTCAGTTTACCTTCTTTTCTTTTTCTTTTTTCTTTTTCAATCTTAGGCTCTGACACTTTCAAAACTATTATTGTTGGCTCTAGAAATGCAATGCATTCCATCTTTCCCTCACTCCAGGCTGGAAGCAAAGGGTAATTTTTATAGAAAGTTATAAAATCCTAGAAATGAGTATTCAACATCAAATTACCATCCTGCCCTTAAAGATCATGCTGCTTCTGTTATTCCAAAGCAGGTGAATGTTGGGTACAGATGTAAGCTCGAAGCCATTATTCTAACTCACACTGTTAGTGCAGAGATTTCATTTGCAAAAAGTTGCCATGTGCCATCATGCTCAGAAACCTAGAACATGCGCTGCATTCATTGGCGGCAGTTGCGTTTACATTTCACAGCATGCAGTGCACTGAGGAGATGGGTCCTGGGCACATCCTTACACATATGAATAAATAATGGTGAAGCTAATAAGATCTCTGAGAGAAAATGATGATTGTCTTTAATCACTCACCTTAAGCAGCAGCGAACCATATTATCAAACACCTTCATTTCTTATAAAACTATCTATCACACACAATATAGACCTGATGAAAAAGAAGGTGGAAGTAATCAGGACTGAATGCCAATTACCTCATTACTTGTCATAGCACATTGTAACTGGAAATTGCTTCTTTCAGGTTCTGTTTGCTCAGGCAATTACAATAAACTCTCTGCTTGACATGTTGTTTGCACAGATGTAGTGCATTAATAAACATGAGGGCTAATCTGAATTATTGAACCAGCCACAATAATTCCAACAAAGGATTTATAATAAGTCCAAGAAAGCTGAGGTATCACTGGAATTCCCTGTAAGCAACACTGACATACTTTATCTCATGTAAAATCCTCAAATTTAATGTACAGTACTGGAATATGTCTCATGGGTATTTTATATTTTCTGTGGCTTTAAGTCCTAAGCAACTGCCATTATGAAGGAGGATGAAGAGTGCTAAGGTAAGCGGCTCTATCACAGACTTAGAGAGAATTACTTTATTTGTTTTGAAACGTGCACATGTTGAGCCCTTACCCAATTTTTATAAAATCTAATTTTATTTTTAAAAAATGTGCTGTGGTAGTAGTAAAACATTAAATGTTTTAAAGTATCATGAAAAATATACAATTGTTCAAGGACTGCAGGAAGGCAAGGTGGGCCTTCTGTCTTGCTCACATTACTAACTGGCTATTGTGCAAACATAGGAAACCTCATAGGAACCATTGAAATGCTGAATAATCTCTTAGAGTAAAGCTTAGGTCAAGTCTGCTTCATCTAAATTGAGTTCACCGAAGTTCTTTTTTTTTTTCATAAAAGTTTCTTATTCAAAGTAATCATTTTGATGTCAAACGTGAAAAAAATTGTGTGCCTCATCAATTTCTACTATACAAAGGCTGGATTTGAAAATAACTTCACTTCTTGCCATGTGAGCAATAAACAGAATTAGATTTTTGAAATGTTTTCAGAAGAAATGAGGTACATTTGTGTATGATGATTTCATAGGCGGTTATTAATTGTATTTATTCCAATTGAGAGTACTTCCTACCCTTCATAGTTTGGGTCAAAATAACTTGTCAAATTCTCTCAATCCAGTGATTTGATGGTGTTGTAAAAGGGACATGATTCTGTCAGCAAATAATCATAGCTATTTAAGATCTTAAGCAAAGTAGTACTCACAAAACAGAGTCCCATTATGTTTCTTTATTTCCCCCTAAATTAGTCAAGACTTAACAACTTGCTTGTTTCTCAGAGCCCTCCTAATGTTCAGTCTCTCTTGGATGCCATGCAATTAATTGCTTTTTTAATATTGGCAGAGTGGGTTAATTATAAATCTGAATTATACTACTAGCAAACAGTCAATTGTAAAATTGTAATATATCTATATTTATATCTATATCTAACTATCTATCATCTATCTATCTATCTATCTATCTATTTATCTATCATCTATCAATCTATCTTTCTAACCATCTATATATACAGATGCCACTGTGGACAGAACACATGTTGCTCTAACTCTAAAAATTGGTCAAATGTTTGATACATTAAATAATCTTGAGGTTATCAATTCATTTCAGGAAATTAATAAGAAAATTAATGTCAAAAAATTATAGTTTGTGTACCTTTTTATTGGAATTTTATTTTGTAAAAATTAAAAGGTAAAACAAGGTTGTTGCTCTTTTTATAAAAATAGCTTGTTAGGTTCTGGTTAATAGCTAAATGTAATACTAAATTTTGCATATACAGATTCTCTTATTTCAAACCCACAAATTTATATAAAAAGTAAGAAGTGATCCGTTTTTCCCCCTCAATTCCACACCAACTTCTAATCTCTCCTCACATCCTATCTCTCACCATCTTGAGTTACTGTATCCTACCCCCAACTTCAGGAAATGCTGCATTGCTTGGGCAGAAACTGCCCTTATATGGCCTAAAAGGAAAACATGAATCAAGATATTTCAAATATTAATGAGATATATTAAAGCAATTCAATTATTTTAATCTCTTGCATATATCATGAAGTTATGTAGAACAATTTCATTTAAGCATTACTATAACTTTTGAGATAGCAATTGTGAATTGTTACACCAGCAAATATTGAAGAACATGAGTGCTTGTGAAGTTCTATTTTAGTGCATGCAAGTGAGGACCCGAATGACACCAGGAGGAAAATTTCCATCATAATCAACTTATTCATTCTGTAATAACCTCCTTAAGAATCATGCTTCAAGATTATAATGTGTTATGATTAGTTTCAGTCCAAAGTTAATGTTGTTCTTTGAGTTAATGTTTGCTTTACTCAAGTTATAACATTCTCACAGAGAGTGAGAATACTTTTAATTATAAAATAATTATAAAAATAAATTGAATAAAATAACTGAATAATAGGTTATAGGAAGATGAATTACAACATTTAAATACTACATAGAGTAAGCCTTCTTTGAAAGATAAAATACATTTGAAATATAAAAGTAAGGAAAGCCAGATTCCATGAAATAAAAATTCCTTTTTAGTTAATTTTAATCATATAATTTCTTATTCCATAAAGTTTGTTTTTCTGTAATACTTTTAACTTATTGAAAGGTTTAGTTCTATAAACCTACATATGTGTTGGGAAGAGCTGGGTCTCATGATTAGTTTTCAATGTTTATATTTACTCAATTGAATATTCAGAAGCCAAAATAAACACTATATGATTTTTAAAATTTTAATATCAATAATACAAATTAACTTACAGAAAATCAAATCTCAAAAAATCTTAATCTTTACTTCACTAATAAAATTTAAGTATATGTACAATTAGAGTGTGTTGAGATTCAAGCAAAATTTCCATATACTATGTACCGTTTTATAAATGAAAATATTAATCTCTGTATCATTTCACAGATTGATATTTATTCATATATACATTAAAATCACATTAATATTATGTTCTATATATTGTCCTTATGTATGACAAGGCTAGTAAATGAAACCAGAAGGAAATTACATACAAGCTACAAAATAAAAAACAAAACACACATTCCCATTTATTCTAGTGTCATTCTAATCTCAGTGATAATAATTAAATACAAGAAGATCTATTCTTTTCCCATAACAGAAATGAAATTGTAATTTTGTTCGATATTTAAGCAGTATTAAAACCTTAGGAAACGTGTGTAAACTTTAAGAGATAACAATATGAGCATACTTATAAAATGACACATATAATATAATAGTTGTATATAATATTTTATATACAATATTATGTTTACTCACATAGTAATTCATGTTCCACTTGTAACATGTTAGTTAACTAAGTCATAGTCATTCCTTCCCTTTAAGTTCCAGCTTGATTAAAATGATTTTAAGAATTGACTTTATACTAGGTGCTATTTTTAGTTAAAAATTTTGGACATTAATTTTAGTATCTTAGGTCAGTTATCTATTAAAACACTGAAAACTTGAAAAGTTAGATAAGAAAAGTAAACTGATAAATAGTTGTCAAATATTATAAAAGCAGAGTTGGGCTCAGCAACAAATCACACATTTGAGATCTTAAGAGCAATAGGTGGAGCTGGAGCAAACCCAGTATAGTATTACAGTTTTTACATTATTTTTATTTCTACTAGTTTTTAATACTTTTTTCATTATAGACTAATGATATATCCAGGTGGAATGCAAAATTGACGTTTTTGTTAGTTTCTTTCCTCCTCCATTCCTTCTTGCACTCTGGATTCAATTAACCCCAACGTATAAAATTACAACACTTAAAAAATTACAGTGGAACACTGTGTATAGAGGCATGAAAACGAAAATATAAATCATGTTTCTAAAATTTAAAGAACCTATTAATTAAGTTTCAAAGTAATTGAAATTTGTGAAAATTATATATTTTAGAGTTTCAAATATTTCCTAATTTCTTTTTGATTGTACAATTTTAAAATTTTACTTGACATCATTATCAGATATCATTGAAACTATGAAAGATATAAAAGCTATAGATAACATTTTTAGCTAAAATACTATGTTATTTAAAGTATTCTTTTCTCATTAGAAAACAGAATTTCAGATTTTCAAGTAAACAATTCCTGGAAATCTGCTAAGCAGTTTTCAGGGTAGTCCTTAAATTTCTGGTTCCACTTTAAGAAATTAGGAAACTTTTTCTGTAAATTTTTTCTTCTAGTTGCTTATTCTCATTCAAGGACCAGAGAGCAAGAAAATTCTCTAATCCTTACTTATAAAATGGTATGTATCCACAGTTATGTCATTAAAGTACATATTTGTTGCACAGTTGTGAATATCTGTAGTCCTAGCAAACCATCCCAAAAATTATTATATTAAAAGGTATTTATTTTTATATTTTATACTTAGAAAAGGGTGCTCAAGTACCATTCTATGGCAACATCCATTGAGTTCAAAACATGACATCAGCAAGTCATCAGCCTTTTATACCTCAGCATAAATCTACCTCTCTCTGAGGAGAGATCAGCAACTGGAACTTGACAATAATGTATTGCCTTCTTTCTGAGAATGCCAGCTTGGCAAGACTGAAGGTTGCTTTTGTATACTTCATCCCCAAAAGTGGATGAAGTTGATCACCTAGGCACCACACCTGTTTGGGATGCTGTCAGTACTCATCAAGATTTTCCAGTTCTATATTGATTTTCACAATGCATATACTCTCAGGAAAACAAAGCAGCTAGCTACAAAATTTAAATCTAACAGCTTTTATTTATCTTAAAGGATTTTTTAAAAAGCCTTCTTTTCTTTATACAGAAACAAACCAAGAGTTAAAATACTTATCACATTTTGTTCAACTAAAGGAATGGGAAGGTAGAACTATAAAAGTTTCTTCATCTAAGAACTCAATTTACTCCTAGCTGAGAAGGTTGGAAACACAAAGAGAGCAGAAGAAATCAATGAGGTTTTGCAGTTCCTGGAAATGGTAAAAGATTACGAAGTCAGGATATGTTGATAGACACCTGCTGAGAGCATCCAGGCCTGAACAGGAAGATACTGTGTGAGGAGCTGTCAAGACCATGTAGGGAGTAGCACAGAAGTATTGACTGGGAGCTTTTAGAAAATGTTTTAGAGAAAGTTGCTTGCCTTTACTCTAACTAAAGAAAACTCAATACTAGAGGATTTGGAAGACTGAACCCAGAGAACTTGCTGTGGCAAGAAAAGTAAAAAGATTCATCACTCCATTAGATCCTCCCTCAAGGACACAACTCATAGAGGCAATTACCAGGTGCTATAAATGTCAGCCATCTACCCTGAGACAAGTTAGCAACTTTCACTGAAAAGATTGCAACATTTCTGAAATTAAGCTTCATTGAGAGGGCATTCTTAAACAAACAGTTTTAAAGTGCCCATTGATAAGAATTATTTTAATCACAACCAGAAAGTGCAGCAGAAAAGATTTGAGAAATAGTCACTTAATTGTCAGCTCTTTTGAATTTAAACCAAGTTTATTAGACAAGGCTTATATTTTTCCAGGATCAAATCACATAACAGAGTTTCATCTTTTAAAAACGAGTTCCTTAGAAATGATAAAAAAAAACTTTAATTCTGAATTTAAAAATTCAGTACATTATGCTTTTTAGAGGAGACAACATTCACCTCTGACAATTTTATGTATAGTCTATATTTAAGTACAAACCTATGGCTTTTCACTTTGTTTTATAAGTGGAGTGGCATCAGGTTCTCTTATTCCTCCCACACTTTCAGCCACTAAAAAACGGCAACAAGAGGAGTTTATTTGATGGATATTAAACAACTTCTCTCAACCAAAAAAAAAAGTAAATTCTTTGCTAGCAAAGAAACAGACACTCAAAATACTGCATGGAAGCAAGCTTACCTTTTGCCTGTTCTGTTCATCTTAATATTTCAAGTGCTAACGTGGCAATGTTCTGTAAAGCTTCTCTCTTGTCAGAACTGCAAGAACTGATACAGATTCAAAGAAAGCAAATAGGAGCTTGACCAACGAAAAATGTGGAAAATCCAAGAATTAAGGTGCCGTTATTTCAATTTAAGGAGAGTACAGTGTATTTCTTAGAATATGTGACTCGGTGCATATTTCTTTGTCATTGTTTTGAGGTTCATTTAACCATAACGAGGAAACAGGACAACGAAAGTGGAAGGGAGCTAGTGAAGCATGGCTGGCGTGACAATAGGCTTTCTGCAGGTTAGCCAACTTTAACTGGCAAAAGCTGGCCCAGCCCCTTTTGTCCACGACATTTGCACCATAATGTCACTCTCTCCTCACATATTTCACAGATTAAGTTTGACCATTTATCCCAAAAGTTGGAAAAAGTCAGTTTTGGATCTGTCCATAAAAGTTACTTTATACAGTATTGTGCAATCCTGCTACAAAAGATACAAAAGGAGAAAGTGCACTTCACATGGCCACAATTAGGGCTTCTGTTTCCGCTCTCCTGCCCTTGTCAAAGCTTTGATTTAGTTTCCTCCGTTTTTTGTCCAAGGGTCATTACAGATGTCTGCAGACGATTAGCATCCCCCCCCCCACAACCTCTATCCAATCGGATGATTAGCAAATTAAAACTTTGCATTCTTCTCTGTCTACTGAAACATATTGGAAAAGATTCGTACATGTGGCTAATTGTGGTGACCTGAGGGGGGCATCGAGGTGTTTTCTCACAATTTTGGTAACTAAATACTAAGTTAGCAACTGGGCATGCCATTATGTCACATGCTCCAGTACATAATGAAGCATTCATCTCTGAAACATAAAAATAATTGTATCCTTGAGGGAGAGCCTCAAGAACATTTTTACTATGCCACATCAAAATTGTGCCAACTTAACCCATTTTTAGTATATATCATGTACAGTGTCAAGCATATTTGCAGCCCTCCTTTCAGAACCTGAAAACCCCCCTCCGTGTATTTTACCTCCCCCACCCCTTAGTGTATTTTTAAAGCATTCAAGACCTATGCATCAGGGTAGATGCCAATTATAAATGAAGTATTCAAATGATCCAGGGGTGATCGTGTCTTTGGTTTGAAGTGGCAACAGAAATGTTGCCTTGCTCTATCTTTGTTGTAACAGAGCAACTATTTAATTAGGTTATCAGACAGAGGAAGAAAAACCAGTGAGTAGAATGATCTCAACTGTATATAGACTATAGAATCTATAGATGGGTAGGATGAACAAGGCCCACACATCAGACTTCCAGTCAAAATATACATCTTACAAAAAGAAAATATTTCTAAACTATATTTCATAAGACAATGCAACCAAAAATTCAAGTGTTCTCTTTCTTTATATTTTTATAATTCTTTGGCTGTCAATCACACAGCTGGGCGCAAATATCCCTAAAAGAATAAAACTCCATGGAAAATGAAAGGTAGATGGTCAAATTAACCAAAACATTGAATCAAAAATAAAACTGAACCCAAATGCAGTCTATCCTAATTTTAGCCTTACTCCTCAAAACATGTACTCAAGCTCAAAACTTCGGTAGCCAAACATCTCACTGATCAAAACCTCCTTCTTCATGACATGGCCTTCTAGTGTTGCTGGCAGCATGTACTAGGTAGGAATAAAATGGGTTACCATTATCAGGTGACTCATTTCATCTCTTCACGGGAAAAATATCCCCCTACTGATAAAAGAAAGGGGCCTAGTGATCACTTCCGAAAATACAAGTTGGATGTCTGAGGCCATCTGCAATTTTCAGTTTTTCATTAAAAAAATGTTTATAATGGTTTCTCTTAAGTCCATCATTGATGAGTAAGGAAAAAGCATACAAAGATATGAACAAGAATGAACAATCTCTAGGCAATCCCTCTACATCTTATAAACAAAACAAGAAATTCCGAATCAATACATTGATTTAGAGATTAGTAATACAGCTTGCCAATGAGATCTAAACCCAATTTTTTAGTTCTAGGATGTTTTGAGACCACAAACTATTGTATTGCATACAGTTTGTTAAAACATCTAGCAAATGTGAATTACAGACCAGGACAGTGTCCTGATAAATAGGATTTTGTTTTTATTAAATTATTTATTTTAGCAACAATTTCAAATTTTTAGTATTTTATAGAGGAATTTTAGTCTGAAATTTAGCAATAAGAGAACATTGCTAGTGGTAGAATGTGAGAATGTAAACTATAATTGTTAGTTGAATGAAGGTAAACATCAGCAGACTTCATCAATGCTGACATTTGAAATAGAGGTAACAGCTTTCTTTCACAAAAACAAAAGCAGTTTCTTAGAAAGGTTTTTTTTTAAAATCAGTATTAGTATGCTTACCCATTTTCAACTTTAAATTCCTTGTATCTTATTAGAAAAGTGAATATTATCATGACATGAGAAGAGAATACTTGTAGAGATTAAATTAGAGATGTGATTTAGAGCATCTCTTCCTGGCAAATAAATTATTTAATTAACTAATGGATAACTTTGCAAAACTGCCCCTCAAGGTAAATAAATAAATTGTGGACACTATGATTTTTCTTAACTTTTCTATTTTTTGCCAGCTGTAACTATAAATGAGCATTTTCATTCTTCACCAACTTACAAAGTTATCTTTCTTCTCAGAATCTTCATCATCTACTACCTAAGTCTCATTAGTTCTTCTCTCTACAATATGTTGCATTATTTCATTGGAGTTACATATTTTTTATAGTATTTCATATTATATTTAGGATTTTCCTATATTTACTAGCCTTATGATAGGCATATAGGACAACCAAAAATATACATGCTCACTTAGTTTTATTTTTCTTTTTTTGGGGGGGGTATTTGATCTGGAACTTTCTATATATCATAATTAATAAAAGGATAAGATATAGGAGGAGAAGAAAGATATGATAGCTATGGCTAGATTATAGCCTTTTCTCTTCTAAATATTTTATTTTGGGAACTAAAAGTAGATACTCTTTAATATGCTAGAAAACAAATATATACTGTCATTGGCAACATGGATGTATAGCTGCCTTTTATCAAGCTAATATCAACTGAGTTCTTATTGTAAGCTGTTTTAAATCTGTCAATTTCTTTTTTCTTTATTACAGTCCTATCAGGCAAATGCTATTAGTATATTCACTTAAGAGATGAACAAACTGAGGTGCAGAGAGGTTAAATAACTTTACCATAGTCACTTAGTTCAAAACTAGTAGAGGCGAGGATTCAAATATAGTTAATTATAAAAGGCAAAAGTTAAAAAAATTAAAAAAATCTTTTGGCTTCTATATTTCCCAGATAATACATATAATTTTTCTAAAGATAAAAACTAAAGAATGTGCAATGTCCACAATATTATTGAAGAAAATATAACTATGTTGCCACTTATATATACATATACATTCCATGCAATAATTGAAAACTAATTATATTAACCCATTTTTCTAGGTCTTCGTTAGCAAAATTTGGTGTATTATCAATAGAATACTAGAAAACATGGTTAATGTACAAAGATTGTAGTGTAGTTTTGTTTTAATGATTTTACTCATGGCTTCCATGCTTTCATAAACTTCATAGTTATCCCAGAATTCACACATACACACACATGTGCACAAATCATGAATCATTTGTCAGTCCAAAGTTATGTCTTAAAGAAGAAAAAAACAGATTTGAAAGACTGTTATGGATTGACTATTTGTGTATCTATGCCAATTAATGTGTTGAAGTCTTAACCCCCAATGTAATAGTATTTGGAGGTAGAGTCTTTGAGAGGTAACTTAGACGTTGTCATGAGAAAGGGCCAGAAAAACTCAGTATTCAAGGATTTTAATTATGGACTTCCCAACTTCCAGAACTGTAACTAAGTATGTCTTTTATTTATGCCTGAGGTATTTTTATCAGTCTGAGGCATTTTTAAATGGCAGCCTGAGCATACTAATACAGACACCTGGAAACCTTCAGAATAAATATAATTTCCTCAGTGCCCTTGGCCCATGAGACCAGTCTTGATGAGACATATTTTTCTTTCTTTAGGATGAATAAAATCTTATTTTCCAATTTCCTCTCGTAAATTGATTTTGTGTGTGTGTGTGTGCGGGGGTGGGGGGGGGTTGATGGAAGCTTCTTTTTCAATTAATTTAAATTTTATTTCCTGTTTATTGAAAAATAATTGGCATGTAACTGCATAACTTTAAGGTGTATAAAGTAATGATTTCATGTATATATATGCTGCAAAATGATTACAACAATTTTAGTTGGCATATTTATTACCTAACAGAATTTCAATATTTTGTATGTGATAAGAACTTTTAGGTTCTAATCTCTTAGCAATGTGAAAATATATAATACTGTATGCTAACTGTACTTTCCATAATGTACATTATATCACCGGAATTTATTTATCTTATAAGAAGTTTGTGCTTTTTGATGACCATCACACATTCTCTCATGATTAATAATTTTGAGTACTTTTTTTATATATTTAAGGGATATTTATATACTTTTTTGGAAAAATGTTTTTTTGTCCTTTAACCATTTTTAAATCAGATCATTTTTCTATTGAGTTGGATGAGTTTCTTACATATTTTGGATATTGATATCTTATCAGATAATGTGGTTTGCAAATATTTTTTCCCATTTTATTTGCTTTTGTATTGTATTGCTATCAATCTTCTTTATGGCCATCAAAATCTGCTTTATATATTTAGGTGCTCCTGATTAGGTGCGTAAATATTTACAATGGTTATATCCTCCTATTGGATTGTTCCCTTTATCATTTTGTAGTGACCTTCATTGTCCCTTTCTATGACCTAGGTTTTAAAGGCTATTTTGTCAGATATAAGTATTGCTACCACAGCATTTTTTATTTTCATATGCGTGAAATACTTTTTTCCATCACTTCACTTTCAGTCTATGTGTATCTTTTGTTCTAAGATGGGTCTCTTGTAGACAGCATATGTATCAGTCCTGTTTTCTTATTTACACAGCTATCTTATGTTTTTTGATTGGAGTATTTAATCCATTTACAGTTAAAATTATTGTTGATATTAACTTATTTATTGCCATTTTATTCTTTAAATCTACAATCCCCTTTTTCTCAATTTTTTTTCCTTTGCTTTTTTTAGGACTCTTTAACATTTCTTGCAATATTCAGTATTGGTTTGGTTGAAATGGATTCCTTGAGTTTTGTTTTTTTTTGAGGGGGGGAAGCTTTTTATTTCTCCTTCAATTTTAAACAATAACTTTGCTGAATAAAGTAGTCTTGGTTGTAGGTTCTTGTTTGCATCACTTTGAATATATTTTGCCCAACCCTTCTGGATTCAAGTGTTTCTGTTGAGAAGTTGGATGTCATTTTATGTGGGCTCCTGGGTAAAAATTAACCACTTTTTTTCTTGTGACTTTTAGAATTCTTTTTTTGTTTCTAAATTTTGTCATTTTAATTTTTGTTGTAGGCCTCCTTGGGTCCTTCCTTGTTTAGTCTAAAGTTAGTTTTTCAAGATGATTGTTTTTAAATTAAGTTGTAATCTATTTGGTCTTGGGAGGTGGCATTTGAAATATTGCCTACTTCATCGCTATCTTGGAATGCTATTAGTTACTTTTTTAAAAAAATGACTTAAGATAGGTGTCCAGTTTTATTCATTTGCATTTGAATATTTATTTTTACACCATCACTTATTGAAGAGACAATCTTGTCTGCATAAAGTATTCTTGTCTCCCTTGTCAAATATTAGTTGAATTCATATGCATGAATATATACCTTGACTCTAAATTCTGTTTTATTGGTTTATGTCTCCACTTCTGTGACAGTATTATACTATTTTAATTATTATAGATTTTTAATATAATTTGAAATCAGGAAGTTTGATGCTTCCAGCTTTGTTCTTATTCTCTAGATGCCTTTGGCTATTTCAGGTTTTTCTGGTTCAATACAAATTTTAATATTTCTTATTTCTAGTTCTGTAAAAATGAAATCTTGATATGGATTGCATTGAATTTATAGGTGTCTATAGGTCATGTAAACATTTTTACAATATTAATTGGCTTTGGCAGGTTGCTCAGTGGATAGAGCATCAGCCTGGTGTATGGATGTCTGAAGTTTGATTCCCAGTCAGAGTACACAAAAATGTGACCATCAGCTAATCTTTCCCTCCCTCCCTCCTTTCTCTCCTACTTTCCCTCGCACTAGCTTGATGGGTTCAAGCATTGGCCTGGGTGCTGAAGATAGGTTGCTCCAAGAATGTCAGCCTCAGCACTAAAAGATGCTTGGTTGATTTGAGCATCAGCCCCAGACAAAGATTGATGGTTCGGTCTCGGTCAGGGTGCATGCAGGAGTCTCACTACCTCTCTTCTTCTCACTTAAAATTAACAAAACAAGGAGATGACATCAGAGTAATGGCGGGGTAGGAAGCGATACCGATAAATCTCCCCCAAAACTCAAAAAGATCTTCAACCAGAAACAGAAAAACCTATCCTTGAAGCCTCCAGATGTTTCACAATACACCCGAAGGTATGGTCGACCGAAAAAATTGGCTAAATATATAACCAAACCCCGAAGGAAATAGGGAGTAAGAAATGCTCTGCCTTCCTCACTAACCTAAACAGGGCGGCTTTCACTGGGAACTGAGAATATAAAAACTAAGGCGGGCAAAGGGGGTGAATCCAGGCCGCGGCACAAACGGCCGAACCAGGTTGTGGCACGGAGATCCAAGCCGAGGAAGAACTGTTCTTGTGGCAACCCGGGCAATACAAGCTAACACTCGCGCCAAACCCAGACAAAGAAAGACAAGTGGGGCAGCCATTTTCCCCGATCCCCTGGTCGGCGCGTGCAGATAGTGGGCGAGAGATTCCTTCCAAAGCCCCAGGAATGGGTGCCCCTGTTATCCCACAGAGAGGCAGAGTCAGAGGCCTTTGTGTGGGCTGAAAGTGGAATCTCTGAACCGCCCCAGCGCCCTGGGAAAGCCGCGCATGGGGAGGGAGCGAGAACTAATTCCAACGCTGGAACTTTTCCATGCGGGTGGGGGTTTCACTCAGAGGGTGAGGCAGCCAGCCTGATATCCTGGTCTGCGCACACAGATAGTGAGTGAAAGATTATTCCGAGTACCTCAGCAGTGTGCGCCCGTGTTATTCCACAGAGAAACAGAGTCAGGGGCCTTTGTGTGGGCCAAAAGCAGAATCTCGGGCTGTCCCAGCGCCTTGAAAAAGCCCCACACGGGACGGAGCGAGAGCCAATTCCAACACTGGAACTTTTCCGTGCGGGTGGGGGTTTCATTCAGAGTGTGAGACTGCCGGTCTGATATCCTGGTCTGAGTGCGCAGATAGTGAGCGAGAGTTTCCTCCAAGCTCCCCAGGAGTGGGCGCCCGCCCGTGTTACCAGACAGAGTGGCAGAGGCAGAGGTCTTTGAGTGGGCAGAAGCCCTGCCTGATTATGCTAGCAGCTCTGACTGACTGAGCCTTACCCAGAGCCCTGTGCTGAGTGGGAATAGAGTGGGGAGTTGCCAATTCTTTGAGCCTCTTACTATCCAGGAAGAGGCAGCAGGAACCCCATAGCTGGATTATCAGGCTACTAATTGAGGAAGGAAAGAGTAGGAGAAAGGCTCCAGGAACACGGACTCTCTCACTGTCACAGCCTATAAATGCTAATGAGCCTCGACTGCCAACAAGACTAAAGCACAATACACGACATCGCCATAGAGACTTATCAACTGCAAACCTCTACCTGAGCGTGTCAAAGGGGCAGAACCCGAGGTACAGAGTCACCGACCAGGAAGAGGGAGAGAAAAGAAAAAGCAAGAAGATAACCTCTCAAAATCAAGAATAATTCGCAGACTTTATAACCTATCCCATTTTATTATATTTGTTTGTTTGTTTCTCTTATCTTCATTCTTGATATTTTTTATTCCTCCTCCAATTTGGTCATTTAACTCTCTGCTGGTCTTACTCTCTCCTCTCCTTGAACTACACTACCCATAAGTGTTACATCTCCCATTATCTTTTCTTTCCTCTTCCTTTCTCTCTATGAGGGTTGCACTCCAAAACCCTTAACTCTCTCTCTCTCTGTCTCTCTCTCTCTCTCCTCTTTTTTCTTCTTTTAGTGGTTCCCTCTTTTTTCTCTCTCTTTCTTTTCTCCCTCTATATTAGTTTCTTCCTTTCTCCTTTACGTCTCCTCTCATTCAAACCTCAATAACAAACAAATTATCTTATCTGGGACTCAAACTTTTGTTTGTGGCACTTTGGGGGAGGGGTTTCACATCACCTTTTTAACTCACTAGCAGTGCTCCCATCCCTGGCTCTCCATTTTATCTAGTTCTTGTTCCACTAAATACAATAGTAATTTTTTAATTTGTCCCCTCATTTTCCTGTTTCCCTCTTATTCCTCTCATCATAACTCTTAGTCCACCAACACCTAAAAGCAGATCATTTTATTCTTGACCCAAATTTTTTCCTTATTTGCTTTTTGTGGGTCCATACCCCTTTTTTTTTCTTTTTTTTTTTGCCCCTTTATTACTTTTCCCCAATTCAGGCCCTCCATTACAAGCATTGTTTGTTCTATTTAATACAATATAATTCACAGTTCACCCCAAGATTCTCTCAAGAAAGAGGGAGAGGAGAGGAGAGGAAAAAAGGAGGGGGGGAATAATTTTCTTTTTTTTAATTTTTATTTTATTTTATTTTTCTTTATTTCATTATTAATTTAAAAAAACAACTTTTTCCAATATTTTATTTTTATAACTTTTAATTCTTTATTAAATCTCATTAATACTATCAAAAAAACCAACCTCAATTGCCATTAAGGAAGAGAAAATCGAATATCATGGATATAAAAGAAAGAGGTAACACAGCTAGATGAGGAAAAATCTATAAAGAAAAAATTTAATATATTGGAAACCTTGGAGCTAAATGACAGAGAATTCAAGATAGAAATCCTAAAAATCCTCTGAGATATACAAGAAAACACAGAAAGCAATTTAGGGAAACTCAGAAAACAACTCAATGAACACAAAGAATATATTTCCAAGGAAATTGAAACTATAAAAACAAATCAAACAGAGATGAAAAACTCAATTCGCGAGCTGAAAAATGAGGTAACAAGCTTAGCTAATGAAACAGGCCAGATATAAGAGCGGATTAGTGAAATAGAAGACAAGCAACTTGAGGCACAACAGAGAGAAGAAGAAAGAGACTCAAAAATTTAAAAAAATGAGATAGCACTACAAGAATTATCTGACTCCATCAAAAAGAATAACATAAGAATAATAGGTATATCAGAGGGAGAAGAGAGAGAAAATGGAATGGAGAACATACTCAAACAAATAATAGATGAGAACTTCCCAAGCCTGTGGAAAAAACTAAAGCCTCAAATTCAAGAATCAAACAGAACTCCGAGTTTTCTTAACCCCAAAAAACCTACTCCAAGGCACATCTTAATGAAATTGGCACAAACCAATGGCAAAGAAAAAATTCTCAAGGCAGCCAGGGAAAATAAGAATACAACATATAAAGGAAGGCCCATTAGATTATCATCAGATTTCTCAGCAGAAACTCTACAAGATAGAAGAGAGTGGACCCCAAAATTTAAAGTCCTGAAAGAGAGGAACTTTCAGCCATGAATACTATACCCATCAAAGCTATCCTTCAAATATGAAGGAGAAATAAAAACATTTACAGATACAGAAAAGATGAGGAAATTTATCATCAGAAAACCCCCACTCCAGGAATTACTAAAGGGGGTTCTCCAATCAGATACAAAGAACAAAAAAACAAGCCACAAGTAAAACCTCCAAGAAGAACACAATAAAAGCAAATTTAAACTGTGACAACAACAAAAAAAGGGGGGGAGAGGATGGAGATTAACAGTAGCAAAATACAATGGATGCAAAAGTAGTCACAAAATAGTGCGCTACAATGAACAGGGTAGGAACCCTTTTCATTATTTAAGGTAACCACCATTGAAAAAACCACCACAGAAGCACATGAGATAAAAAAGATAGCAACAGAGGAAAGATGTATGGAATACAACCAAATAAAAACAAAAGATAGAAAAACAAAAGAGAAGGATCAAACAAGACACAAAACTAACAGAAAGCAATATATAAAATGGCAATAGGGAACTCACAAGTGTCAATAATTACATTAAATGTAAATGAATTAAACTCACCAATAAAAAGGCACAGAGTACCAGAATGGATTAAAAAAGAAAATCCAACTGTATGCTGCCTACAGGAAACTCATCTAAATAACAAGGATAAAAACAAATTCAAAGAGAAAGGCTGGAAAACAATACTCCAAGCAAATAACATCCAAAAAAAAGCAGGCGTAGCAATACTCATATCTGATAATGCTGACTACAAGATAGCAAAAGTACTCAGAGACAAAAATTGCCATTTCATAATGGCTAAGGGAACACTGAATCAAGAAGACATAACAATTCTTAATATATATGTTCCAAACCAAGGGGCACCAAAATATATAAGACAGCTACTTATTGATCTTAAAACAAAAACTGACAAAAATACAATCATACTTGGATACCTCAATACACCGCTGACGGCTCTAGATTGGTCATCCAAACAGAGAATCAACAAAGATATAGTGGCCTTAAAGAAAACACTAGAGCACCTGGATATGATAGACATCTACAGGACATTTCATCCCAAAGTGACTGAGTATACATTTTTCTCCAGTGTACATGGATCATTCTCAAGAATTGACCAGATGTTGGGCCACAAAAACAACATCAGCAAATTCAGAAAAATCGAAGTTATACTAAGCATATTTTCTGATCATAAAGCATTGAAACTATAATTCAACTGCAAAAAAGAGGAAAAAAATCCCACAAAAATGTGGACACTAATCAACATACTTCTAAAAAATGAATGGGTCAAAGAAGAAATAAGTGCAGAGATCAAAAGATATATACAGACTAATGAAAATGACAATACGACATATCAGAATCCATGGGATGCAGCAAAAGCAGTGATAAGAGGGAAGTTCATATCACTTCAGGCATATATGAACAAACAAGAGAGAGCCCAAGTGAACCACTTAACTTCACACCTTAAGGAACTAGAAAAAGAAGAACAAAGACAACCCAAAACCAGCCGAAGAAAGGAGATATTAAAAATCAGAGCAGAAATAAATGAAATAGAGAACAGAAAAACTAGAGAAAAAATTAATAGAACAAGGAGCTGGTTCTTTAAAAAGATCAACAAAATTGACAAACCCTTGGCAAGACTTACCAAGGAAAAAAGAGAAAGAACTCATATAAACAAAATCCAAAAATGAAAGAGGAGAAATCACCATTGACACAGTAGACATATAAAGAATTATTGTAGAATACTATGAAAAACTCTATGCCACTAAATTCAACAACCTAGAAGAAATGGATAAATTCCTAGAATACAACCTTCCTAGACTGAGTCAAGAAGAAGCAGAAAGCCTAAACAGACCTATTAGTAGAGAAGAAATAGAAAAAAACATTAAAAACCTCCCCAAAAATAAAAGTCCAGGCCCTGACGGTTATACCAGCAAATTTTATCAAACATTCAAAGAAGACTTGGTTCCTATTCTACTGAAAGTCTTCCAAAAAATTGAAGAAGAAGCAATAATTCCAAACACATTTTATGAGGCCAACATAACCCTCATACCAAAACCAGGCAAGGATGGCACAAAAAAAGACAACTACAGACCAATATCTCTAATGAATACAGATGCTAAAACACTAAACAAAATACTAGCAAATCGAATACAACAACATATTAAAAAAATAATACATCATGATCAAGTAGGATTTATCCCAGAATCTCAAAGATGGTTCAACATACATAAAACTGTTAACGTAATACACCATATCAACAAAACAAAGAACAAAAACCACATGATCTTATCAATAGACGCAGAAAAGGCTTTCGATAAAATACAACACAATTTTATGTTTAAGACTCTGAACAAAATGAGTATAGAAGGAAAATATCTCAACATGATAAAGGCCATATATGATAAACCATCAGCTAACATCATATTAAATGGCACTAAACTGACGGCTTTCCCCCTTAAATCAGGAACAAGACAGGGTTGTCCACTCTCTCCACTCTTATTTAATGTGGTACTAGAGGTTCTAGCCAGAGCAATCAGACAAGACAAAGAAATAAAAGACATCCATATCGGAAAAGAAAAAGTAAAGGTATCACTTTTTGCAGATGATATGATCCTATACATCGAAAACCCCAAAGAATCCACAAAAAGACTACTAGAAACAATAAGCCAATACAGTAAGGTCGCAGGATACAAAATTAACATACAGAAGTCCATAGCCTTTCTATATGCCAACAATGAAACAACTGAGAACGAACTCAAAAGAATAATCCCCTTCAAGATTTGCAACAAAAAAAATAAAATACTTAGGAATAAACATAACAAAGGATGTAAAGGACCTATATAATGAAAACTATAAACTATTGTTAAGGGAAATCAAAAAAGATATAATGAGATGCAAGAATATACCTTGTTCTTGGTTAGGAAGAATAAATACAATCAAGATGGCCATATTACCCAAAGCAATATATAAATTTAATGCAATTCTCATCAAAATTCCAATTACATTTTTTAAAGAAATAGAGCAAAAAATCACCAGATTTATATGGAAGTATAAAAAAACCCCAAAAAGTCAAAGCAATCCTAAAGAAAAAAAATGAAGCTGGGGGCATTACAATACCTGACTTCAAACTATATTATAGGGCCATGACAATCAAAACAGCATGGTATTGGCAGAAAAATAGACACTCAGACCAATGGAACAGAATAGAAAGTCCAGAAATAAAACCACATATATATAGTCAAATAATTTTTGATAAAGGGGCCAACAACACACAATGGAGAAAAGAAAGCCTCTTCAATAAATGGTGCTGGGAAAACTGGAAAGCCACATGCAAAAGAATGAAACTGGACTACAGTTTGTCCCCCTGTACTAAAATTAACTCAAAATGGATCAAAGATCTAAACATAAGACCTGAAACAATTAAGTACATAGAAGAAGACATAGGTACTAAACTCATGGACTTGGGTTTTAAAGAGCATTTTATGAATTTGACTTCAAAGGCAAGAGAAGTGTAAGCAAGAATTAATGAATGGGACTACATCAGACTAAGAAGTTTTTGCTCAGCAAGAGAAACTGATAATAAAATAAACAGCCAACTAAATGGGAAATGATATTTTCAAACAACAGTGCAGATAAGGGCCTAATATCCAAAATATACAAGGAACTCATAAAACTCAACAACAAACAAACAAACAATCCAATAAAAAAAATGGGAAGAGGACATGAACAGACACTTCTCCCAGGAAGAAATACAAATGGCCAACAGATATATGAAAAGATGCTCATCTTCTTTAGTTATTAGAGAAATGCAAATCAAAATTGTAATGAGATACCACCTCACACCTGTTAGATTAGCTATTATTAACAAGATAGGTAATAGCAAATGTTGGAGAGGCTGTGGCGAAAAAGGAACCCTCATTCACTGTTGGTGGGAATGTAAAGTAGTACAACCATTATGGAAGAAAGTATGGTGGTTCCTCAAAAAACTGAAAATAGAACTACCTTATGACCCAGCAATCCCTCTACTGGGTATATACCCCAAAAACTCAGAAACATTGATACGTAAAGACACATGCAGCCTCATGTTCATTGCAGCATTGTTCACAGTGGCCAGGACATGGAATCAACCAAAAGGCCCTTCAATAGAAGACTGGATAAAGAAGATGTGGCACATATACACTATGGAATACTACTCAGCCATAAGAAATGATGACATCGGATCATTTACAACAAAATGGTGGGATCTTAACATTATACGGAGTGAAATAAGTAAATCAGAAAAAAACAGGATCTGCATTATTCCATACGTAGGTGGGACATAAAAGTGAAACTAAGAGACATTGATAAGAGTGTGGTGGTTACGGGGGGAGGGGAGAAAGGGAGAGGGAAAGGGGGAGGGGGAGGGGCACAAAGAACACTAGATAGAGGTGACGGAGAACAATCTGACTTTCGGTGATGGGTATGCAACATAATTGAACGACAAGATAACCTGGACTTGTTATCTTTGAATATATGAATCCTGATTTATTGATGTCGCAACCTTGTCTGGGGCTGGTGCTTGAGTACTGAGCTATTTTTAGGTCATCAGCTGACATGCTGGACCAAAGGAGGTATCCTCAGTGCCCCGGGCCATACTCAAACCAATCAAGCCACTGGCTACTGGAGGAGTGAGGGAGAGAGAAAGAGAGGGAGGGGAAAAGAAGCTGATGGTCACTTCTCCTGAGTGTCCTGACTGGGAATCAAACACAGGACAACCATACATGGGGCAAACACTATCCACTGAACCACCGGCCAGGGCCAGGAATAGTTATTTTTAATAAGTTTACTCTTAACTTTTATATTCTAATTGTAAATGAATTAAACTCTATCATTACAATATTAGAAAGTCTGATTTTGGAAATACATTTACCACTGCCCATGAATTTTACACATTTATTCATATGTTTTTACAACCTTACCCAGCATCTTTATACTCTTGCTTGATGATCACTTCTATAAAGTTAGCCTAATGGTGATGAACTAATTCTCTCAGCTGATGTTTGTTTTGAAAAATATTTATTGCTTCTTAATTTCTGAAGAATTGCTTTTCCAAGCATCATAGTTTGGATAGACAGTACTTCTTCTTCCTTTTAAATTTTAAAATTTTTCATTCCATACTTCCTTCACTGGCAAAATTTCTGTCGAGCAGCTGTGATATTCTTAAAGGGGTTGTTGTATGTGAATACTCACTTTTCTCTTGCTACCTTCATAATTCTTAGAATTTGATGATTTATTTAACTTGTTTATCACTGTAGCCCTTTTTATGATCAAACTTTGGTCATGGGCTGCTTAACAATAAGGATGTTCTGAGAAATGCATCGTTAGGTGATTTTGTCATTGTGTGAGCATCATATTGTACTTACACAAACCTAGATGGTAGTCTACTACTATAATAGTATATGCTATATTTCTATAGAACTGGCAGCAGAGTAGATTAGTTTATACTAGCATCACTACAAACAGAGGTAATTGTGATGTAAGCACTTATAGTTGACTTTTCTTTTTGTAATACAAGTGCCTATTTTAAGTTTTGATTGACAAGACAGTCACTTCAAAGAGACATCCATTTCAAAGATACATCCATTTTAATGAAAACTATTTTGAATAAACACACTGAGAACCACATCACCATATAAAGAGCCAGGCCACTTCCCTCCAATGAGGCTTCTTGATTTAGATCTGTTTGATTTCGATAACTGACCAATTGAGCTTACTTGTTTTTTAATCTTTCTGAACTTAAAATTCCTGCATGAATGTTTTAAATTCACCAGCAATAATCCTGAAAATCCCTAGATACTCCCAACCTTGGTCTCAATAAAAGCAGAACACTCTTTACTCTTTCTCCACCAGTGACCTTGCTGTGTGCTCCCTGGCATGGCTTATATGTTCCAGGGCCTGCAAGTAATAAACTTTTTTTTCCTTTAGAGTTTCCTAATGATTATTGCTAAAGGGTGTCCTGAAATTATAATAAATGCCACAGGGTTTGTCCAGTTATAACATTAGTTTGGAAAGGGGATCTGTCTGGGAAGTACACTGGGTGAGTGCCTTCAGCCATGTCTAGCTGAGAGCATTACTTTTATAGAAGGACACAATAAAGTATGCATTGCACTATGACCTCAGAATAGTTACAGTATCACTAGGCAATAGGACTAGTTCAACTCCATTAATATCTTATAAAACCACTGTTCAATATGCAATGTGTCATTGACCACACAATGTTATGTGGTGCATGACTATATATATAATGTCCTTAGGGATTCATAAATCTGCATATCGGTTTCTTTGTTTATATTGAGAAGGTCTTCAGCCATTATATCTTTTAAATATACTTTCTATCCCTTGCTCTTTCTATTTTCCTTATAAGATTTCCAAAATATGTATACTCTTGCTTTTGATAGTGTTCCTCAAGTCTCATAGGCTTTCTTCATTTTCATTCTCCTTTATTTTTTTCTCCTCTGACTTGATAATTTCAAATTATGTGATTTTAAGGCTCTGGCCGGTTGGCTCAGTGGTAGAGCATCGGCCTGGCGTGCAGAAGTCCCAGGTTCGATTCCCGGCCAGGGCACATAGGAGAAGCGCCCATCTGCTTCTCCACCCCTCCTCCTCTCCTTCCTCTCTGTCTCTCTCTTCCCCTCCCGCAGCCGAGGCTCCATTGGAGCAAAGATGGCCCTGGGCGCTGGTGATGGCTCCTTGGCCTCTGCCCCAGGCGCTAGAGTGGCTCTGGTCGTGACAGAGCGATGCCCCGGAGGGGCAGAGCATCGCCCCCTGGTGGGCAGAGCGTCGCCCCCTGGTAGGTGTGCCGGGTGGATCCTGGTCGGGCGCATGTGGGAGTCTGAGTGTCTCTCCCTGTTTCCAGCTTCAGAGAAATACAAAAAAAAAAAAAAAAATTATGTGATTTTAGTTCATCAATTTTTCTGAATGTTTGAATCTGTGTTAAAGGTTCCTATATAATTCTTTAGTTGAGTCACTGATTTCTTCAACTATAGGATTTCATTTTTTTTTCTTTTTGATGGTTTCTATTAGTTTGTTAAACTTATTTATTTATGCATTATTTTTCTCATCTCATTTAGTTGTTTGGTTTTGTAGTTAGCTAAACTTCTTTAAGAGGATCTTTCTGAGTTCTTTGACAGTTTATAGATCTCAATTCCTTTAAGATCAGTTATTGGATATTTATTATTTATTGGTGGTTTATGTATAACTGATTCTTTGTGATTTTGGCTTTGTTATGTTGGTATCAGCACATTTGAGTAAGTAGTCCTTTCTAACTTAGAGGTTTGCTTCAGCAGAAACACTTCTTCATCAGTCAGCTCAGTTTGGCATTCTAGATTGATTGGTAGCCTCCTTGGGCAGGTAAAGCTTGCTACTATGGTCTTTATTTGGGTGTGTCACTGCCCATGCTCTGAGCTGGAGGTGCCATTGGCTAGAAACAGTTATATAGGATAACTGATTTGGTTCTCTTCCAAAACAAGGCTGTAGAATGTGCTCCATGGTGCTTGTTTTTGTGGTAAGGCCTTATAGTTGGATGAGACTGAATTCTATATTCATCATCTGGGTATGATTGTGAATTTGCTTTCCAGCCTGCGTAAATCTGTAAAACAGGTCTTATAGCTATTATGGCTTGATAGCTGGAACCTGAATCTGGTAAAACTCCCCCCAAACTCCCCTCAGATGAAGCCATTGGATCAGCTTTGCAGATGGGCAGAACCATTGGCTGGACCTTTGTTCAAGTATCATTGTACTTTGGGATGTAATTTAGTTTACAAAGCTTCCTGGGTGTTCTAGTTAGGTTTCCTGGTAAGTTATGACTAAGTGTTATATTCAACAGTAGGCAGGGCTTAAAATTTGCTTCCCTACTAACATGCTGTAGTAGAACAGGCTCCATGGCCAGTACAGATCTTCAGGTAAGGACCTGAATCAGAAAGAGCTGCCCACCAAGTTTCTTGGCCAAGTAAGGCCACCAACTCAGTTTTGTAAGTTGTCAGAGCTGTTGGCTAGGGTTTCTGCTTGGATGCCATGGTAAGTAGAGCTGCAAGGTGAATCACACAGCTTCCCAGGAATTCTGGTTAAGCTTCTTGATCAGGTTGCACTATGGACTATATTCTGAAGTAGACGAGGCTTTTAAAGTTGATTCCATGTGCCGGCAAGGCCACAGAACAGGTTTCAAGGCCAATATGGTTTGTTGATTGGCCACTCAAATCAGGCTTTGTGCCCATCTAGCTCCCTGACCAGATTGGACCATCAGCTCAGCTCTGCAGATGGGCAGAACCACTGATTGGAATCTCTACTCAAGTGCCACTGTGAGGAGAAATGCAGTCTGTCAAGATCTGATTGCTAGTTGAATACACAAGTTGGAAGTTCAAGGGAATAATTTGGGATGAAACAAAAAATTAGGAATCAACATGTAGATTCATTTAAAAATCACAGGATCAGATTTAATCACTTAAGATCCTGCTGCAAAATTGTATGCCAAAGTTTGTTTCAGAGGCTCTCCAGGATATTTACATTTTTGAGAGGAAAACATTCATTCTTGATATACACTGGACAGCACTTGAACTACTAACACGTGGTAGTTTCAACTACTAACAATTGAACTACTAACAATTTCAACATTAAATTGAACCTCATTTCTTTTAATGTCATCATATTTTTGTGAGCTATGATGAAAAAGTAAGTATGGCATGAAAACCCATGTGGAACACAAAGTGAGTGTCAGTGTCCAGTTGGATTTGGAGATGTAAGAAGTTGTACAGTGTCTAAAAGATGCACGTATTGCAGTTGTAGCAAAATAAGCATATTCTTTTTATTTTAAATTTGGTGTATTTTTAATATGATTTTAAAACTGATAAGTCAATTTATTCATTTTTTATTGCTGCTGTAATAAATTACCACAAATTTAGATACTTAAACAACAAAAAGTTATTCTCTTGCAATTCTGAGGTCAGAAGTCCTAAACTGTTTTGATGTGCTGAAAGTAAAATGTCAGTGAGACCACATTCTTTGTAGGCTCTTGCAAGCTTCTGCTTCTTCATCTTTTTCAGTTTCTGGAGCCACATTCCTTGCAAAAGTTGACTCAGGGCTCCTTCTTTGGTCTTCCAAAACAACAGTGTAGCATCTTCAAATTTCGGTTTCTATGATCACATTACCTTCTCTCTCCTTTCTCCTTCTTTCCTCCCTCTTGTAGGAGCCCCTGTGACAGTCCATCCAGGCAATCCAAGATAATCTGCCTATTTTAATATCCTTAAATTAATCATATATACAAAGTCCCTTTTGTCATATGAGGTCAGGCATTCACAGATTCTGGGGATTTGGTTCTGAATATCTTTGGAGGCCATTATTCAGCCAACCATAGGAGAAGAATAGGTACTAAGTTGTTTGAAACTAACTACTTTAAAAAGTGGAACTGTTATGTATTTAGTTTGGCCTAAGTATACAAAAAACTAAGAATACAAAAAACTGAAAGTTTCAAATCCTTTGACCAAGGAAATCATGCATATAGTTAGAGAACCAAATTTTTCCAAATACCAAGTTCTAAAGAATCTAAAACTTTGTACTTTGAAAAGATAGAAATTATTCAACGAACAAGGCAAAGGAGAATGGCTAACGATGTAAGAATAAAACTGTAAGAGTGAGATGGCACTCCATCACCAGATGTGCAGGCTTTATTAGAGGAGGAAGACCTGCCGGGCACTCCTCCAGGAGAAGTGCACCAGGTTACAGACTAGGGGTGAGTTATATACTATTTGGGAGAGCCTGAGGGGATACTGAAGCAAAAGTCCTGGTATGTCTGGAGTGCTCCTCCTTGGGGGGCTTCGAGCATGTGGGTGTTGAATCAAAAATCCTGGTATGTCCGGAGCCCCTCCTTGGGGTGGCTTGTCAGCTTTTTGGAATTCCTCTGTCTCAGGGGCGATAGTTCAGTAAGGGTGAGGTCTGACAGATAAGCGGAACATCAAGAGGGCAGTTTGGAATACACATATCTATCAAAAACTAAGGAACTGTGGGATCTCAGAAGGCAACTGAAAAGGTGCTTAAAGAAAGAACAACATGTACTGTACTGTAAGATGAAAGGTGAATTCTGATCTTTGTTTCTGGAATGGGACCCCTAATATAAATATGAATACATTTTAGTAACAAAGTGTCCTATCCTAGTATTGTGAAGAATCATATAAGCTAGCCTTTAAAAACTATTTGTGATCTCAAATAGTATATATATAACAAAAGTTATCTATTGTTCTATCTATCCATCTATCTATTCACTCACCTATCATTTTATATTTTCCCTATTTATCTGAAATTCAAATCAAGTATTTTGTAGCCATTTGTTTATTCTAAAAATCCTATTCTGGAGGTTAGTAGACAGTTGACCCCCTAGATAAATCTATTTTCAGTGCTGTTGGGGACCAAAATATAAACAGGGTATTTTTACAATCTGGATATTTTGAGGACAGAGGTGCTGGGTCTAACCCCCCCACCTTACCTGACTAGTTAACAAAGAGCTATACCTGATTCTCGCTTATTGCACCCATGTTCCCCATGTTCTCCGGAAGAGGCTGGAAGCTAGTTTCTTACTGGTGTAAAGTTAGATTTGAATGTTATGGTGGGGGTTGTCTTGGAAACAATTGAATTGCTAATGGACCACATTTTTTTTTCCATGAATAAGGATGGATGCGTCTTTGGGAGCAACCCTGTTACAGCTCAGGAACAGTAGAGACTGTTCGCCGTGCCGTCCTCCCGAACCCATCTGTATGTATATATCTTTAAGTCTCTGTCTATCATTTATTCAATTTCATACCTTTTCTTGTTCAAGATCCTGGAATAGACTTGTCATGGCTGGACTGTGACAATTGGCACCCATATGTGTGGCCATCAAAAAAGGGAAAGAGGAGAGGTAATGGAACCCCCCTTGAGGGATGAATAAAAACCCAAATATTAAGGCAAGGCATAGTAAGTGGCCCAGAGTTTGAAGGGGAGAGTATAATAATAAAATAATTTGGGAGTAAATAACCATGGGTGTTGATAGTCTTATTTTCTGCTGCTTTGTTTAATATATAGTGTCTCCTTTATTCCTTCTGCCTTAATGCCCCATGCCTCTTTTAAGCTGGGACCTGCTCCTAATTTAGACGAATTTACCTCTGCCACCCAGCATAGTGTATCCCAAGGTTCTCTTCACCATGCCATGGCTGTAGAGCTCCAGGGAAAGGCTCCCTGTGTTCATCTCTCCAGTTTAAAGAAAATGGAAGCTCTGTCTCCATACGTGCTGAAGATGGCTTTTCCAGTTTACCTGAATCATTGCCAGCTAGAAGCAGTGGTCATTGGGACTTGGATTCTAGCTGCAAATTGTGGAAATGTGACCACAACTCCAGTGCCTTGTGGACTTTTCCTGAATGTGTGTGACTCCTGCTCCTTGGTACAGTCCTCAGACTGAAGTGGGGTTGGGTTACACTTACAAATAATGTGAAGTGGTGATGGTGTCAACATGGACTTGGTGAAATTACATTAACATGTTAAGGACATTTAAGACTGTAAGAATTTTATTTTAGATCCTGCTATATTTGTTAAGACTTTGCTTAGTAATATAATAGGCTTTAATCACTTCATTGTATTAGGACACTTGTTATAGTATCTGTTAGTATTGGCTATTTTAATTTTATTATTTATTTTATATTTTTCCAGTCTGCCTCTAAATCGGAACATGAGAATTCAGATGAATATGAATCGCAACACACAAATTAAAGTTTTAAAATATACAAAAGGAGGATCTGTTGGGGATCAAAATATAAATGGTATTTTTACAATCTGGATATCTTGGGGCACAGAGGTGCTGAGCCTAACCCCCCACCTCACCTGACTAGTTAACAAAGAGCTATACCTGATTATTGCTTGTCCCACCCATGTTCTTCAGAAGAGGCTGGAAGCTAGTTTCTTACTGGTGTAAAGTTAGATTTGAATGGTATGGTGGGTGTTGTCTTTGAGTTGTCTTGGAAACAACTGAATTGCTAATGAACCATGTTTTTTCCATGAATAAAGACGGATGTGTCTTTGGAAGCAGCCATGTTATAGCTGAAGAACAGTAGAGACTGTTCGCTGTGCCATCCTCCCGAACCCATCTGTATGTATATATCTTTAAGTCTCTGTCTATCATTTATTCAATTTCATACCTTTTCCCGTTCAACCCCAGAATAGACTCGTCGTGGCTGGACCATAACACAGTGTATTGCCAAAAACGGTTAAGAAGATATCAGTTTGTATATATTTTTTCAGAAAACCAGGAAGGAGGCAACTGTAACAGTTCTACAAGATTTTTCTCCTGAGCATCTAGTATGCAACAGCATCATGGAATCAAAAATAAACAGCTAAAGAAAAATCATGAATAATAAATTGCTCTAGATATACATATAGTTCAAGTTTGGAAAGTATAGAAGGATATTTGACCCTTAACTGGATTACACATATAGGAGGTCATGTGTATCTAGTTGCTTTTTAACTGAATCTGAGGTAATCTGGAAAACATATTTAGTTTAGTATTGGCAAAGGAGCATAAAGAGCATACAATTGACTTTCTAATTAACTCATGCATTCATTCACTCAATAAATACTAACAGAGCTCCCACCATCTCAGGTAAAATGCTGGAGATGTACTAAATAACAGATAAGATAACCCAAGACTGACCACATTCTGACAGGTTTATTGGGGACAGAGCAAGATCAAAAAGAAAAAAATCACAGAACAAAGTGTATGTGATATAGCGAAATTAAGTAATTTTATTCACACAGATTCCAACCATACCTGATTTTAAACAGAATTTCTTTCAGTTGAGTTATTGATTTATAAAAATATACACCAACATTATGCTACAGGAGTTTCATCAAAAAGATTTGAAATGGTTTTCTTCTTAACCTTTACTAGTTTTCAGCAGAATATTAAACTTGCAGAATAAGATGCCTGTTAATAGCACCCACTTCACTGATATCAATACAAGTTTATTTCAATGTCCAGATTAATCAATTAAAGAGTGTACATTACTGAATAATGGCCGGGTAAAATTTAAATAAAGCTCATCTCTTTTAAAAGTATATTTGTTGTATTTGCTGTCATTTTAAATTCCTTAAATTTTACATAGCAAATATCAATAATAGTAATAAACCTATTTTCCCCTAATTTAAAACTTTTAGTGGCTTTCTATTTAAGTATATTATACTAAAGTTTTAGCAATTTTTCTTAAAGACAGAGCCATGTTATGTTCCCTGTAACTCAGTGGTTCTCAACCTTTCTAATGCTGTGACCCCGCAATACAGTTCCTCATGTTGCAGTGACCCCAAACCAAAAAATAATTTTGGTGGCTACTTCATAACTGTAATTTTGCTACAGTTATGATTTGGAATGTAAATACCTGATATGCATTATGTATTTTCCGATGACTTTAGGCGACCCCACTGGGGTCGCGACCCACAAGTTGAGAACCGCTGCTGTAACTGTGTGGATCTGTATAAGATGTATTGTAGTCACAATTTGCAGTTTGAACTGGTGGTATTAGGAAGAAAGCAATTCACTTTGCACCTTTTTGAATAACCTCACTGTGATGTACACAGTGTAAGGCTAAGTCATTTTTATAGGCTCATTCAATTTTGTTCTTATCGTTAATGTTATCAGCCTATTGAGAAAACCCTATTTTTTAGTTATAAACTATTAATTTACAAGGTCCCCATGAGCCACATAACAGTAGAAAACCAAACAGAAAGATGTTAACCCATATACAGTTTTTAAAAACAGTAAGATTTTACCGTAGTAACTTCTATGACAAGAGGCTTAAAGAAAGAAGTTCAGTTTTCTGTTGCAGTTTTTTCATGGACAGATCAGGAGAATACCTTGCTAATTGATTTTCCCTAACCTCTTCTGCACTTAAAAATTCATTAAGTTTCCATTTGGCCTTTTCCTTACCTCTCTTATATTGCCTTGGCTAATAACCAGTCATCAAGAATTGGTTTGCTGTGAGCCTGTAAAGCAGAATCTTCCCCTTGCCTCCTGCCCAAGTGAAATCCAAGGTATTTCACCTAAGAATCTGAAAGAATTTCATGTCTTCCAAGGACAGTCTTCAGGAGACATTTGCTTTGTTATATTTATGTTTCCCTGCTGTCTCTGATCCTAAGTACAGAATATTTAGTTAAATTAAACTTCCACATGAACAATGAAAACTTTTTTAGTATAAGCATGTACCAATTATTGAATAAGATATACTTCTACTAAAAAAGTATTTCCACTCTTTATCTGAAATTCAAATTTTGTAGAAATACACTATGAAAATCTGCAGAGTTAGGGTAAACCATTAGAGGCAGAGAGGTGTCTTGGGGTGAAGGCCCTGAGCAGATGAGAGTCTGGCCCCTTGGAGCATTGCATTTGGTCTCTGAGCAGTTCATTGTTGCTGCGATAAGTGTTACCCCATGTGAGGAACCAGACGAAACAACTTCCTGAAGCCTGGCAAAGGAAAACGAGGTCTGCTCATCTCCTACCATTTGGTAAGGGACACAAGCAGCAGGGAAATAGCCTTTGAATGTTTGTGTCAGGTCACTTTTAGGGATCAGGCCAGGGGATTGATTTCCTTTTATCCTAAGCAGCAGAATCTCAAGTTACAGCTACAGGGACTCCTCAGAACTGCAGGGTGTCAGATCAGAATCTAACTACCCTGTTGCTCATGATTCTACAACAGCACCCTTGGTTTCCAAAGGAGGGAAGTTTAGACTTAGAAGATTGGGAAAGTGCTTTTAACAAGGGGATGATTGAAGCAATTGGGACAGGATATGAAATGGCCCCTTGGTATTGGAAAGAGCTTGTAAAAACTGTTTTTACCACCTATCATGAACCTCAGGTCAGCCCCTCTTCCTAGATATTTCATCAACCCTAAGCAGCAGAAAGTAACTACAGAAGAAGAGACCTTTGCTTCTTTTCCTTAAACAACAAAAGGCTAGAATGTTAGGTTTGGGTGCAGGGCTCCTTTAAATCCAGAGCTCCTTTAAAAACTCAAATTCTCCTCACCCAACCATCCTCTCCCCTTAAGCAACTCCCCTCACACTGGGAAGGTTCTGGAAAGTGTCCTTAGAACAAGGCCTTCAGATGGGACCTGAGGATTAGAAAAGGGAGATAGTCTATGACCAAAACCACAAACCTGTTATAACTGTGGGAAAAAGGACATTCTCAGAAAGATTACAACTGTGTAGCTTGGCTTTTGTGTGTGCCCTGAGAGGCTAATTAAAATTCAATCTAAAAATTCCTCATTAAGTTCCAGCAAAGCATACTGTAAAAAGCCAATATGATCAATTACTACTCTTGTTGTGTTTATGCAAATTATCAGGCCAAATTAAAACTAGACTTAATACTATAACTAAGATAATCTTAATTTAAGTCTTTGGAAAAAAAATAAATAAGAGTTTAATTTTAGAAAGAAAAAAAAGGAGAAATCAGGCCATTTAAATATCTTAAAGCCTTGTCCTGGAGACCTGGAAACTGCTGTAATCCTGAGAACAACAGAATAATTAACACCTCTTAATGGGAGGGGTCATGTCAAGACCTCAATATAAAGGAGAAAAAAAAGGACACTTTTAAAACCCAAGCAGCTCCATGGCCCTTCCCCTCCTTTTTTTTTTTTTTTTCACTCATCCTAAAAGGCTGCCAAGGACAAATAAAAAGTTTTGCCTTCTCTACAATTATTAATGATATTCTAAAATATAAAGTTATGCCAAATTTTTTTAACCAGGTGGTCTAGAAAACCATGCAATATTACTACTAGTTTAAATGTAATTGTTTGTTAAAGTTCTTAACAAAAAAATGTTTGTTTTCCCTAGGTTTACAAAAGGTTTCTGTTATCTCTGCTATGTCTCCTAAAATACGTTTGTTTGCCAATGAAAAAAACTGTTTCAAAAGGTCATGAGATATGTTCATAAAAGTATTAATCTAAAACTGCTAATTACTGACTCAGTTGTCACTGAAAGTTAAGGTTTTTATAATTTAAGAATTCTGATTACTTAGAAAAAAATTGCATGGTTTTAATAATAAAAGATATATGGTATAGAGATACTTTTGAAAGTAAAAAAAGGAAGGACTTTAAAAATAAAATTATTCTGAAAGGAAAATAAAAAGAAACCTTAGCACATTCTTAAAGGCCTCCAGAGCTTGAGAAATTCACCCAAACTTACAGGTATTACAAAAAAGCTAATAGACTTCTTAAGCCCCAACTATACAAACAAAAGAGGGGGAGTCAGCACGAGAGACACCTCACAAGAACTATTGTATAAGGCTCTTTTTTCTCTTAATTTTTTAAACATTTTCTCCTCTGGACTTACTGTAGTTGAGAGGCTTTTTATATCAGCTGAGCAATGGCCTAAGCCTCTTAAGTAGTACTGGGATGCATTAGCTGTCCCTAAATGGCAGAATCCAATCAAATTGCTAACCTGGGGGCGAGGGTATGTTGCAATTTTGTCATCAACTGGTTCTCTTTGAATACCAGAGAGGAACTGAAACCTTATCATGAGTTGGCATCAGCCCTTAAAAGCAACCCGATTTCAAAGATCCAGAAGCAGGTAGTGAATTCACCTCTGGAAATGAACCTGAAAAAGAGGAGGACACCTAACTTGCTCCCAAGCACTCAGGGAGCACCCGGCATCATCTGGGACACTTTAAAATATCTAACCAGGTGTACTAAAGAATTTCACAAAATACTGACACACCTATAACCCCTAAAAACCTATTTCTTTCTATGCTTGCTATTTACCTTCCACTACAACCACCTAACCATCTTCCTCTCTGTTAATCCTTACTAAAACAAAAAAGAGGGAATACGCTGTGAAGACATGCAGAGTTAGGATGACAATTAGAGGCAGAGAGATGTTTTAGGATGAAGTCCCTGAGCTGACGGGAGTCCAGGGCCTCTCTGACCCAATGCTGGAAACAGCAGAATGGCAGGATAAGATTCAGCAACAAGAAAATGTTTAGGCTATTAGAAG
Source organism: Saccopteryx leptura (assembly GCF_036850995.1). Lineage (NCBI taxonomy): Eukaryota > Metazoa > Chordata > Mammalia > Chiroptera > Emballonuridae > Saccopteryx > Saccopteryx leptura. Next base: position 215,873,976 of record NC_089505.1, on the reverse strand, counting down.
TCAGCATGTCCCTTGTCCTTTACTTCACCCTCTGAAAACTTCTTCTATTTTCTTGGGTTATTTGTACTGTCTAATAAATATCTGAGTAAGGGTGGGAATGGGGCCTCAGTCCCTGGATCTGCTGTCTGAGGCTGTGGCCTCCCCTTGGCCCCTTGGAGTATTCCATCTGGTCTCTGAGCAGTTCATTGTTGCCACAACAAAATTTGAGTAAATATTCTGTATTAATGTGCTCATCTGACAATCCCATTTTAGGGGCTATGAGACAATTGACTTCCTAGATAGATCTGTTTTTAGTGCATTGCCAAAAGGCTCAAGAGGCTAGATTTACTATTCATCTTTTCAGAAAGTCAGAAAAAAGGCCAAAGTAATGACAGGTGTTCACCAAGAAATTTTCCTGAAGTTTCAGGCCTTTAGAAGAGTGGCCATCAGCAGATTCAAGTCTTATATCTTGGTGTACAATGGGGGTTGGAAAATCTTTACTCTGAATCAACAAATTTTGAATTCAAATTTAATATTACTTAAAATATATTGATTCAAAATTATTAATGTCCATAATATCAAAATAAGAATACATTAAAAAAATGAACATTACCTCAAAATACAGCCCCATGTTCATTGCAGCATTGTTCACAGTGGCCAGGACATGGAAACAACCAAAAAGCCCGTCAATAGATGACTGGATAAAGAAGATGTGGCACATATACACTATGGAATACTACTCAGCCATAAGAAATGATGACATCGGATCATTTACAGCAAAATGGTGGAATCTTGATAACATTATACGAAGTGAAATAAGTAAATCAGAAAAAAACAGGAACTGCATTATTCCATACGTAGGTGGAACATAAAAGTGAAACTAAGAGACATTGATAAGAGTGTGGTGGTTACGGGGGGCGGGGGGAAAGGGAGAGGGAAAGGGGGAGGGGGAGGGGCACAAAGAAAACTAGATAGAAGGTGACAGAGGACAATCTGACTTTGGGTGATGGGTATGCAACATAATTGAAAGACAAGATAACCTGGACTTGTTGATCTTTGAGTATATGTAACCTGATTTATTGATGTCGCCCCATTTAAAAAAAATTTTTTTAAATAAAAAAAATGACTGTACAAGTTGCAAAGACTTAGATAGGATTTGATATATCTTATGCATTATTTGCCAAAGGACCATAGGCCTGAGTATCTGTAAATTGGAGATAATCTTTTACATGGTAGTGTTGTTGTTGAGCATTAGACACTGGTTGAGTAAGGACTTATCAGAGAACCAGGAATTTAGTAAAAAATTATTCAATTATAATTCTTTTTGGAGGCATAGATATTTATCATGTAGTAAAATTATTAACCAGCTTAAGATTGCTAAAGAAACAAACTAGGCTCAAACATAAAGTAAGAAAATAAAATAATTTAATCTTAATATCACAGATATTTTAATAATTAATTATAAAATATTTAGAAAAATAGTCAAATACAGAGCAAAAACTCTGAATAAATATACATATATTTTAATATGAATAAATATACTTTTATTTTTATTTATTTCAATATATTTTATAATTATAATACCACTGTAGTCACTGTACTGATGGATATTTTTAGCCAATTACAGAAAACAGTGAAAGATACAAATAGAAAAATTAGGATGCAGAGTTGAACCTAGTTATTTTGTCCATGATGGTAATTTTGTCATAAAATATTTCTGTATTTAGCCACTTCCCATTAATAATTATATGTAGTTCCATGATCTTTTTATTTTTTAATTCATTTCTCTTTTTATTTAACACACATTCACTAAGGTACAAATATGTGTCAGGCCCTGCATTAGGTCACAGCTGGAATGATTTGTAAAATTAGCCAGGCCACAAACCATATCACACTTACATACTGCTTGCTGGCTGATTTCAGTTTCTTTTCTTTTTTTTTTTTTAATTAATTTTACAGGGTGACATCAATAAATCAGGGTACATATGTTCAAAGAAAACATGTCCAGGTTATCTTGTCAATCAATTATGTTGCATACCCATCACCCAAAGTCAGATTTGTTCTCTGTCACCTTCTATCTAGTTTTCTTTGTGCACCTCCCCCTCCCCCTTCCCCTCTCCTCCCCCCCTATAACCACCACACTTTTGTCCATGTCTCTTAGTCTCGTTTTTATATCCCACCTATGTACGGAATAATGCAGTTCTTGGTTTTTTCTGATTTACTTATTTCACTCTGTATAATGTTATCAAGATCCCAACATTTTGTTGTAAATGATCCGATGTCATCATTTCTTATGGCTGAGTAGTATTCCATAGTGTATATGTGCCACATCTTCTTTATCCAGTCTTCTATTGAAGGGCTTTTTGGTTGTTTCCATGTCTTGGCCACTGTGAACAATGCTGCAATGAACATGGGGCTACATGTGTCTTTACGTATCAATGTTTCTGAGTTTTTGGGGTATATACCCAGAAGAGGGATTGCTGGTAGTTCTATTTTCAGTTTTTTGAGGAACCACCATACTTTCTTCCATAATGGTTGTACTACTTTACATTCCCATCAACAGTGAATGAGGGTTCCTTTTTCTCCACAGCCTCTCCAACATTTGCTATTACCTGTCTTGTTAATAACAGCTAGTCTAACAGGTGTAAGGTGGTATCTCATTGCAGTTTTGATTTGCATTTTTCTAGTAGCTAATGAAGATGAGCATCTTTTCATATATCTGTTGGCCATTTGTATTTCTTCCTGGGAGAAATGTATGTTCATGTCCTCTTCCCATTTTTTGTTTGTTTGTTGTTGAGTTTTATGAGTTCTTTGTATATTTTGGATATTAGGCCCTTATCTGAGCAGTTGTTTGAAAATATCATTTCCCATTTAGTTGGCTGTCTGTTTATTTTGTTGTCAATTTCTCTTGCTGAGCAAAAACTTCTTAGTCTGATGTAGTCCCATTCATTTATTTTTGCCTTCACTTCCCTTGTCTTTGGAGTCAAATTCATAAAATTCTCTTTAAAACCAAGGTCCATGAGTTTAGAACCTATGTCTTCTATGTACTTTATTGTTTCAAGTCTTCTATTTAGGTCTTTGATCCATTTTGAATTAATTTTAGTACAAGGGGACAAAGTGTAGTCAAGTTTCATTCTTTTGCATGTAGCTTTCCAGTTTTCCCCGCACCATTTGTTGAAGAGGCTTTCTTTTCTCCATTGTGTGTTCTTGGCCCCTTTATCAAAAATTATTTGACCATATATATGTGGTTTTATTTCTGGACTTTCTATTCTGTTCCATTAGTCTGAGTGTCTATTTTTCTGCCAATACCATGCTGTTTTGATTGTCGTGGCTCTATAATATAGTTTGAAGTCAGGTATTGTAATGCCCCAGCTTCATTCTTTTTCCTTAGGATTGCTTTGGCTATTCGGGGTTTTTTATAGTTCCATATAAATCTGATGATTTTTTGTTCCATTTCTTTAAAAAATGTCAATGGAACTTTGATGGGTATTGCATTAAATTTGTATACTGCTTTGGGTAATATGGCCATCTTGATTATATTTATTCTTCTTATCCAAGAACAAGGAATATTCTTCCATCTCATTGTATCTTTTTCAATTTCCCTTAACAATGCTTTGCAGTTTTCATTATATTAGTCCTTTACATTCTTTGTTATGTTTATTCCTAGGTATTTTTTTTTTGTTGTTGTTGCAATTGTGAATGGGATTATTCTTTTGAGTTCATTCTCAATTGTTTCATTGTTGGCATATAGAAAGGCTATGGACTTCTGTATGTTAATTTTGTTCCTGCGACCATACTGTATTGGCTTATTGTTTCTAGTAGTGTTTTTGCCGATTCTTTGGGGTTTTTGATGTATAGGATCATGTCATCTGCAAAAAGTGATACCTTTACTTTTTCTTTTCTGATATGGATGCCTTTTATTTCTTTGTCTTGTCTGATTGCTCTGGCTAGAACCTCTAGCACCACATTAAATAAGAGTTTAGAGTGGACAACCGTGTCTTGTTCCTGATTTAAGGGGAAAAGCCTTCAGTTTAGTGCCATTTAATATGATGTTAGCTGATGGTTTATCATATATGGCCTTTATCATGTTGAGATATTTTCCTTCTATACCCATTTTGTTGAGAGTCTTAAACATAAAATTGTGTTGTATTTTATCGAATGCCTTTTCTGCATCTATTGATAAGATCATGTAGTTTTGGTTCTTTGTTTTGTTGATATGATGTATTACGTTAACCATTTTACTTATGTTGAACCATCCTTGAGATTCTGGGATGAATCCCACTTGATCATGATGCTTTTTTTTTTTTTTTTTTTCATTTTTCTGAAGCTGGAAACGGGGAGAGACAGTCAGACAGACTCCCGTATGCGCCCAACCGGATCCACCCGGCACGCCCACCAGGGGCGACCCTCTGCCCACCAGGGTGTGATGCTCTGCCCATCCAGGGCATCGCTCTGCTGCGACCAGAGCCACTCTAGCGCCTGGGGCAGAGGCCAAGGAGCCATCCCCAGCGCCCGGGCCATCTTTGCTGCAATGGAGCCTTGGCTGCGGGAGGGGAAGAGAGAGACAAAGAGGAAGGAGGGGAGGAGGGTGGAGAAGCAAATGGGTGCTTCTCCTATGTGCCCTGGCCGGGAATCGAACCCGGGTCCCCCGCATGCCAGGCCGACGCTCTACTGCTGAGCCAACAGGCCAGGGCCAATGCATTATTTTTTTAATATGTTGGTGTATTCAATTTGCTAGTATTTTGTTTAGTATTTTAGCATCTGTATTCATTAGAGGTATTGGTCTGTAGTTTTCTTTTTTTGTGCTGTCCTTGCTCAGTTTTGGTATGATGGCTATGTTGGCTCATGAACTGAGTTTTTCATATCTTTTATTTCTTTTTATAGTTTCAATTTCCATGGTAATATATTCTTTGTGGTTGTTGAGTTGTTTTCTGAGCTCTCTAAATTGCCTTTTTGTGTTTTCTTGTATATGTCTGAGTATTTTTAGGATATCTATTTTGAATTTTCTGTCATTTAGCTCCAAGGTTTCCAATATATTAAATTTTTTCTCCATAGATTTTTTCTCATCTATCTGTGCTACCTCTTTGTCTTTTGTATTCTTTATATTTGATTTTCTTTTCCTTAATGGCATCTGAGGGTGGTTTTGTTGATAGTACTAATAAGAGTTAATAAAGAATAAAAAGATAAAAAAATAAAATAAATGAATTATTATTTCCTTTTTTTTCACTCCTCCCCTCTCCCCTCTTTCTTGAGAAAATCTTGTGGTGAACTGTGAATTATATTGTGCTAAATAGAACAAAAACTACCTATAATGGAGGGCCTGATTTGGGGAGAAGTGATAAAGGGGCAAAAAAAGGGGGGTATGGACACACAAAATGCAAAAAAGGAAAAAATTTGGGTCAAGAATAAAATGATTTGCTTTTAGGTGATGGTTAACTAAGAGATACAATAAAAGGAATAAGAGGGAAACAGGAAAAATGGGGAAAAATTAAAAAGTACTATTGAATTTAGTGGAGCAAAAACTAGATAAAATGGAGAGCCAGGGTTGGGAGCACTGCTAGTGTGTTAAGAAAGTGAAGTAAAAAAAACCCAAAGTGCCACAAAGAAAAATTTGAGTCCCAAGTAAAATAATTTGTTCATGACTGAGGATTGAATGAGAGGTAAAGTAAAGGAGAAGAGAAGAAATGAATATAGAGGGAGAAAAAAAGAAAAAGAAAAACACAAAATGAAGAAAAAAGAAAAGAACAAAAGGAGAGAGAGAGAGAGAGAGAAATAAGGGTTTTGGAGTGCAACCCTCATAGAGAGAAAGGAAGAGGAAAGGAAAGATAATGAGAGATGTAACACTTATGGGTAGTGTAGTTCAAGGAGAGGAGAGAGTAAGACCTGCAGAGAATTAAATGACCAAGTTGGAAAGGGAAGAAAATAATCAAGACAAGAAGATAACAGAAACAAACAAACAAATATAGTAAAATGGGATAGGTTATAAAGTCTGTGGATTATTTTTGATTTTGGGAGGTTATCTTCTTGCTCTTTCTTTTCTCTCCCTCTTCCTGGTCGGTGACTCTGCACCCTGGATTTTAACCTTGTGGCACATGTAGGTAGAGGTTTGCAGTTGATAAGTCTCTATGGTGATGTCATGCACAACTAATAAAATAAATGCATAAATGTCTTTTGGGATAAAAAAGATGTCAACATAGTTTTTGTTTATTTGTATTTAATAAATTATAGATGTCAGATATTTGTTACAAAGCAGAGTGAAGATCTGCACTGGAACAAGATCCTTTGAATCTTGGTTGTATGGGTAACAGACTGCGTGACTGTAGGTGAATTAATTAGCTTTCCTGAATGTCACATTGCTGACCTGAGAAAAGGCAATATATCTTACATTGATGGAAAAAATTTATAAAATAAAACAATTGAAAACTACTAACATAGCCCTGGCCACATAGCTCAGTCGGTTGGAGCATCATCCCGGAGCACGGAGGTTGCCGGTTCGATTCCAGGTCAGGGCACATACAGGAGCAGCTCAATGTTCCTGTCTCTCTCTCTGCCCCTGCCTTTCTCAAATAAATAAATGAATAAATATTAAAAAAAACTACTAACATATATCTTCTTCTCAATAAATGCAAGTTTTCTTTCTGCATTTTCTCATTTATTCCTAATAGAAGCTTATGCTCTGATACAAAATCTATTCTTACATTGATAATTATGACTTCAGAAAGTTTTATTTTAAATAATCAGTTATGATATTATTAAATGGCCAATTCAAAATAAATATTTTCCTTTAAAATTAATTTTTTAAGTAAATAGATTTTATATAAATAAATTCAAATAATTTAAAAAGCTTGCATTTCTAATATTGGTACAAGGGCAGTTGTAGTTGTTACTGTATCTTAAAAAGCTACAGACAAACAACAGCTGATGCTAACCCAAGAAGACCTAGAAAAAACACAACTGAAAATTGGAGGCAGATAACACCAAGCCTAGACTCAAACAGCTCTACAAACAACACACCCAAATAATGAGACAGACATAATGAAAAGACAGAGACATAATGAGAAGACAGAGAAGTGTAATCCAAATGAAACCACAAGAGAAACCTCCAGAAAAGGAACTGAGAGATAGAGAAATAACAAAACTACTGGATGCAGAGTTTAAAATAATGATTGTTAGGATACTTAGTGATCTTAGAACAACAATGAATTGTCATTACAAACAAATAAATAAAGAGATAGCAAGTATAAAAAAGGACATTGAAATATTAAACAAGAATCAGTCAAAGGTGACAAATGCAATATCAGAAATGAAGAATACAATAGAAGGAATTAAAAGCAGAATGGATAAAGCTGAGGATCAAATCAGCAAATTGGAGGGCAAGATGAATGAAGGCATGGAAGCAGAGCAGCAAAAAGAAAAGAGTCTCAAAAAATCTGAGGAAACTCTAAGAGAGCTCTGTGACAACATGAAGAGAAACAACATCTACATCATAGGGGTCCTAAAGAAGAAAAGAAAGAACAAGGGATAGAAACTTTATTCAATCAAATCATAGCTAAAAAATTCCCTAAATTGATGCAAGGAAGGGTCTCACAAGTTCAAGAAGCACAAAAAACTCCAATAAGGAGAAACCCAAAGAAACCTACACCAAGACACATCATAATTAAAATAACAAAGCTAAGTGATAAAGAGAAAATATTAAAAGCTACTTGAGAAAAAAAGATTATCCCCTACAAAGGAGCCCCCATAAGGATGACTTCTCAACAGAAACACTTGAGGCCAGAAGGGAATGGCAAGAACTATTTAAGGTAATTTAGAACTAGAGCCTACAACCAAGACTACTTTATCCAGCAAGTCTATCATTTAAAATTGAAGGAAAAATAAAAAGCTTCCCAGACAAAAAAAAACAAAACTCGAGAAATTCATTACAGCCAAACCAATGCTGCAGGAAATGTTAAGGGGCCTGCTGTAAACAGATCAAAATGGAAAAAGAATATAGCAAAAGAGGAATGTAGCTTTAAAGAATAAAATGGCAATAAACGACTACATATCAATAATGTCCTTAAATGTAAATGGATTAAATGATCTAATCAAAAGACATAGGCTACCTGCTTGAATAAGAAAACAGGACCCGTACATATGCTGTCTATTAGAGATACATCTTAAAACAAAAGATGCACATAGACTGAAGGTAAAAGGATGAAAAAAAATATTTCATGCAAATGGAAAGGAAAAAAAAGCTGGAGTAGCAATACTTATATCACACAAAATGGACTTTAAAACTGAGGCTATAGTAAGAGATAAAGAAGGCCACTACATAATGATAAAGGGAGCAATCCAACAGAAAGATAGAACCATCATAAATATCTATGCACCTAATATAGGAGCACCTAAATATATAAAGCAGACTTTGATGGATATAAAGGGTGAGATCAACAGCAATACTATAATAGTAGAAGATTTCAATTCCCCAATAACATCACTAGATAGATCCTCAAGAAAGAAAATTAACAAAGAAACAGCAGACTAAAGGGACACACTAGATCACTCAATTTAATAGATATCTTTAGAACCTTTCTCCCTAAGGCAGCAAAATATTCATTTTTTTCAAGTGCTCTTGGTACGTTCTCTAGAATAGACCATATGTTAGGACACAAAAGCAGTCTCAAAAAATTTAAGATTAAAATTATATCAAGCATTTTCTCTGATCACAATGGCATGAAACTAGAAATCAACCATAACAGAAAAACTGAAAAATACTCAAACACATGGAAACTAAATAGCATGTTATTAAATAATGAATGGGTTAACAATGAAATGAAGAAGAAATAAAAAAATTCCTAGAAACAAATGATAATGAACATATAACAACTCAAAATTTATGAGACACAGCAAAAGCATTCTTGAAAGGGATGTTCATAGCACTACAGGCATATTTTAAGAAGCTTGAAAAAGCTCAAATAAACAACCTAACCCTTCATCTAAAAGAACTAGAAAAAGAACAGCAAGTAAGGCCCAGAAGTAGTAGAAGGAAGGAAATAATAAAGATCACAGAGGAAATAAATGACATAGAGTTTAAAGAAACAATACAGAGAATCAACGAAACCAAAAGCCGGTTCTTTGAAAGAGGAATCAAGATCAATGAACCTTTAAGGGGACTCACCAAGAAAAAAAGAGAGAGGACTCAAGTATAAAATTAGAAATGAGAGTGGAGAAATAACAACCGACATAACAGAAATACAAAATATAGTAAGAAAATACTATGAAGAACTGTATGCCAAAAAATTAAACAACCTAGATAAAATGGACAAATTTCTTGAAACATATACTCTTCCAAAAATCAATATGGAAGAATCAGAAAACCTAAACAGACTGATTACAACAAAAGAGATTTAAAAAGTTATCAAAAAGATCCCCAAAGCCTGACCAGGCGGTTGAGCAGGGGATAGAGCATTGGACTGGGATACCGAGGACCCAGGTTCAAGACCCCAAGGTCGCCAGCTTGAGCTTGGGCTCGAGGAAGGGGTTACTCAGTCTGCTGAAGGTCCGCGGTCAAGGCACATATGAGAAAGCAATCAATGAACAACTAAGGTGTTGCAACACGCAATGAAAAACTAATGATTGATGCTTCTCATCTCTCTCTGTTCCTGTCTGTCTGTCCCTGTCTATCCCTCTCTCTGACTCACTCTCTGTCTCTGTAAAAAAAAAAAAAAAAATTAAAAAAAAAAGCTCCCAAAAAACAAAATCCCTGGGGCCGATGGCTTCACTGGTGAATTCTACCAAATATTCAAAGAAGAACTAACTTCTATCCTTCTCAAGGTATTTCAAAAAATTTAAGAGGAAAGAACACTTCCAAGTTCTTTTATGAGGCGAGCATAATTTTGTTTCCAAAACCAAGCAAAGACAATACAAAGAAAGAAAATTATAGGGCAGTATCCCGGATGAATTTAGATGCTAAAATCCTCAACAAAATATTAGCAAACTGAATCCAGCAATACATGCAAAAAATCATACATCATGATCAATGGGGTTTATTCTGGGGAGGCAAGGATGGTACAACATTCGTAAATCAATTAATGTGATTCACCACATAAACAAAAGGAAGGAGAAAAACCATATGATAATTTCAATAGATGCAGAAAAAGCATTTGATAAAATCCAGCACCCATTTATGATCAAAACTCTTAGCAAAGTGGGAATACAGGAAACATACCTCAACATGATAAACACCATCTATGACAAACCCACAGCCAAAATCATAATTAATGGACAAAAATTAAAAGCAATCCCCTTAAGATTAGGAACAAGGCATGGGTGCCCCCTTTCACCACTCTTATTCAACGTAGTACTGCAAGTCCTAGCTACAACAATCAGATAAGAAGAAGAAATAAAAGGCATCCAAATTAAAAAAAAAGAAGTAAAACATATCATTATTTGCAGATGATATGATACTGTATATAGAAAACCCTAAAGTCTCAATCAAAAAACTAGTGGACCTAATAAACAAATTTAGCAAGGTGGCAGGATATAAAATTAATACACAGAAATCAGAGGCATTTTTATACACAAACTGCCAGAAAGAGAAATTAAGGAAATAATCCCCTTCACTATTGCAACAAAAAAATAAAGTAGCTAGGAGTAAATTTAACCAAAAAGGTTAAAGACTTGTACTCAGAAAATTATAAAACATTGATAAAAGAAATCAAGAAAGACACAAACAAGTGGAAGCAGATACCATGCTCATGATTAGGAAGAATAAACATCATTAAAATGTCTATATTACCCAAAGCATTTTATAAACTCAATGCAATACCAGTTAAAATACCAATGACATACTTAAAAGATATAGAACACATATTCCAAAAATTTATATGGAACCAAAAAAAAAAAAACCCCCAAAAAACAAAACCCCCCAAAACATGAATAGCCTCAGCAATCTTGAAAAAGAAGAATAAAATGGAAGGTATCACACTTCCTGATATCACGTTATACTACAAGGCCATTGTATTCAATACAGCTTGGTACTGGCATAAGAACAGGCATAGAGATCAATGGAACAGAACAGAGAACCCAGAAATGAACCCACATCTTTATGGATAATTGATATTTACAAAGGAGGTAAGAGCATACAGTGGAGTAAAGACAGTCTCTTTAACAAATGGTGTTGGGAAAACTGGATAGCTACTTGCAAAAAAATAAAACTAGACCACCAACTTACACCATGCTAAAATATAAACTCAAAATAGATAAAGGACTTAAATGTAAATCGTGAAACCATAAGCATCCTAAAGAAAACATAGACAGTGTGCTCATCGACATCTATTGCAACAATATATTTGCTGATTTATCTCCAAAAGCAAATGAAATAAAAGACAGGATAAACAAATGAGACTATATCAAACTAAAAAGCTTTTGCACAGCTAAAGATAATATGAACAAAATAAAAAGACACAGCACACAATGGGAGAATATACTCGAACATACATCTGATAAGGGGTTAATAATGAAAATTTATAAAGAACTTGTAAAACTCAACACTAGGAAGATAAAAAATTCAACCAAAAAATGGGCACAAGAAATGAATAGAAACTTCTCCAAAGAGGACATACAGATGGTCAATAGACAGGTGAAAAAATGTTCAACATCACTAATCATTAGAGAAATGCAAATTAAAATAAAACCAAGAGATATCACCTCACACCAGTCAGAATGGTGCTCATTAACAAAACAACACATTATTGGTGTTGGCGTGGATGTGGAGAAAAGGGAACCCTCCTGCACTGCTGGTGGGAATGCAGACTGGTGCAGCCAGTGTGGAAAACAGTATGGAGATTCCTCAAAAAATTTGAAATGGAACTGCCCTTTGACCCACCCATCCCACTTATAGGAATATATCCCAAGGACACCATATCACCGACTGAAAAAAAGGAAATTCACCCCCATGTTTATGGCAGGATTGTTAACAATAGCGAAGACCTGGAAACAGCCCAAGTGTCCGTCAGTTGTCTCGTGGATTAAAAAGCTGTGGTACATATACACAATGGAATACTATGGGGCTATGAATAGGAAGGAAATATTACCTTTTGCAACAATATGGAGGGACCTGGAAACTATTATGTTAAGTGAAAAAAGCCAGGCAGAGAAAGAAAACTATCATATGACCTCACTCATTTGAGGAATCCAAGGAATAATGAGAACTGAGGAACGGAATTGAGACACAGGAGGGATCAAAGGGTCCAGAGGAAAAGAGGAAAGAAGGAAAAGGGATGATAGGATGGAATAAACCTGAAGGGAAGGGGGGAGGGCACTGTAAGGAGGGGAGCAAGGGAGATGTTGAGGGGAATATGGGGGAGGGGAGATGCATTAGGGGTGACCCTAGAGTCTATGTAAACACAATTAATTAAATTTTAAAAAGCTGCACATGTAGGTCAATTTTTATTTCAATGTGATGAACGAGTGTTAATATTACCATTAAAATAAATAGCAAAATATGTGACTTTATCTTAACTCAAAGGATAACATTGACCTGCTGAAAAAAGAATTTCCTTAATCATTTCCTCCATCCTCTGTCTTTGTCAAGGTTTCCCAGTTAATGTGAGTTTTATTGGCAAATCTATGTGCTTGAGAACTGAAAAGAAATGTGCTCAAAATAGAGACTTACATACAGAGAAGACATTGATTTTGAAAGTTTAGGAAATAAGTTTGTAGACTTCAGTCCCTAAATATGATGTAAATCCTACAAGAATAAATAAAAGGTCCAATAGTCCCAGAGAACAATAGAGTACCTGTGCTCATAGACCCTTGCATTATTTAATACATTTATTCAACAAATGTTTTTTGAGGTACTCTTATTTCACACATCATATAATAGCTAAGGCAAAGGTATCTTAAATGTAGAGGTAGGAATTTTTAAGACTATCTCAGCATCCCAGGTACTAAAAATTAAGATATATATTAAATACTACTTATTGAAATTTTTTTTAATAATAGCTAGAATATCTGTTGAAACCAATTCTCTGGTACATTTGAGATATTGTTCATTCCTCTCGGTCTTAAATAATAGCTATAAGATGCATTTGTTCTATGTAGTAGATTTTTGTATACCCTCTACAAAGAATATCAATTTTATAAGTTGCAATTTTCACTTTTCATACCAGTTTTTACCAATTTTACATCCAAAATTGTAGCCAAAATAATTTTCTTATAGATGTCATATTCATATGCCTATCCATGGCTAATTTAAATCTTGTTTTGTTCTATTTATTTGATCATTTACATTTATAATTCCATTCCTTGTTGATTAGAACATTTCTTTCTGACCAGATAGTGAAGTGATGAGTAAATATCCTGGATAATTTAAAATTGGAACAGCAGAAAAAAAAATATGGCTCTATACTTTATAGCTGAAATATTCATTCATCAACTTTTGTCTTAAGTATACTCTTGGCCTGAACAGTTTTCTTCTCACTTCAACACTCTCTTCGATGGATTTATTTATTCCATTAACTTTTATTAATTTTCTTATTATCCTAAAAAGGGGAATAACCCTGACCAGTGGTGGCACAGTGGATAGAACAGTGACCCACAATGCTGAGGTTGCTAGTTTGAAACCCCAAGACCTGAGCGTGGGTTCCTTGGCTTAAGCATAGGTTTACCAGCTTGAGTGTGGGATCTTTGGCTTGAGCATAGGATTATCAACACAATCCAAAAGGTCATCATTTTGAACCCAAAGGTTGCTGGCTTGAGCCCAAAAGTCACTGACATCAGCAAGAGGTTGTTGGCTCAACTTAAACCCACGGTCTGATTTTCAGTTAAGACATGTACCAGAAGCAATCAATGTACAACTAAAGTGAAGCAACTACAGGTAGATGCTTCTCATTATTTTTTCTTTCCTCTCTCCCTTACCATCTCTCAAAAAAAGGAAGAATTAGCCCCCTACCTACAAGTTTTACATATGTCAGAATAAAGGAAAATATAGAATACCTATTGCTGCACTAATCAACTAAAAGTTAAATGTTTATGATGTTCCCTATGCTTCACTGTTTCTAACTCTTACCTTTCTATTTTCTTTTGCTCTTTGATTTTTTAAAATTTTTATTAATTTTAATTTATTGTGTTTACATGGTGTTGGGCAAATGAGTTGTAAAATCTGGATTTTTTGGTTTTGCTTACTCTTATTGTTAAAGATGGGGCTGCCCATGTGAGAGACTGTTGCCTAGGTGATAATATTAATTATCTTCATGCTTGGGAAGGGGCTTGGTTATGCTAATATGTACTGGAGGAGGAGGTTGTCCTGCCAAAAAGTTTTAAAAGGAGTAGCTAGGAGGCCATTTTGAGAGAGAGATTACATTGTTGTAGAAAGGAGGAGACTATGTTGTAGCAGGGCAGAGAGGCCACATGGAAGAGCCAGCCAAAATGGAGTCATGCAGAGGGGACTGAGTAAGGCCTTTGATTCTAGCAAAATCTGAAGAAAATCAGTGGCTTTGGGAGTCCTAAATGGAAAGGGAAGTTTTTTCCCCTTGCTGTATTTTCTCTCTGGCTGATTGCAAGCAGGAATAAAGGAAAATAGCCCACCAGTTCTTGGCTCTGATGTTTCTCTACAATCCATCCGAATTAAATATGAACCTAAACCTTGGCTACTGGCCTCACACATGGATTCAAGTGTCTCATTGAATATAACACTCTTACCCTCCACTGCAGTGCCCTATTTACACCTTCTTTACCTCTCTCCCCTTAATTCACTCCCCTCTTCCCTCTGGAATTTACTGTCTTATTATCTGTATCTCTGTATTATATATATATACATATATGTATATATATATATATATATATATATACATATATATATAATTTCACTAATCCCTTCATCTTTCTATTATAAGATGATTGCTTACTGAATTTTGTATTTTCCTCTTTCTCTCATTTTCCCCCATAATTTTATCATACATATATTTTAATTGTGTTTTTATGATCTGTATAAAATAGCTCTGACCTTTTCCCCTTAACCTAACATTTCTAAGATTCATGCATGTAAATGTAGTTCATTCTTTAGTGTGGTCTAGAATTATGTTATGAGAACAAATCATACTTTAATTACCTAATTGATGGTTATATACATATATATTGTTTCCACTTATAAGCAGTTCTGGAAGGACTTCTGTGAGCATTCTTGATGTGTTGCCTGGACCAAGTGTAGAAGGGATTTGGTGGAGTATAATATTCCTGGGAATGAAATTTTTGGGTCCCAGAGGAGCTGAATGTTTAACTTTGCAGGTAGTGACAACCTCTTTTCCAAAGTACTTGTATAAAATGTAATTAGTGGTTGTGTTCCAAGTAATGGATGTCTTACCCCTCTACCAGTACCTTTTCATTAGAAACAAAGCCAGAATCTGGGCCGGAAGGCTTGCTTGAGTTCCCTGAGAAAGTTACTAGACTTATGTGATTTGGTTTCCTGATACATAAAATAGAACACAGTTT
Source organism: Saccopteryx leptura (assembly GCF_036850995.1). Classification (NCBI taxonomy): domain Eukaryota; kingdom Metazoa; phylum Chordata; class Mammalia; order Chiroptera; family Emballonuridae; genus Saccopteryx; species Saccopteryx leptura. Next base: position 215,858,526 of record NC_089505.1, on the reverse strand, counting down.
TTGGTATAGATTAAATGAGGAGAGAAAATATGTGTGTGTGTTTGTGTATGTGTACAAAATTTTGCTCATCTACTAATATTTTATGATAATAAGGCAAGTGGGTTATTTTTCAACTAAAATTCTTTCAGTTTACATCGTGTTTAACACATTTTTCTATGCATCCTTTTTTCTTCCACTCTTTTATCCTTCAACTAGTGCTTTCCTTCTTTGTCTTTCTTTTATGTATCTCCCTATCTCCCAATGCTCTTTTTTATAAAAATCAAAACTTGATACAAAACAAAATGAATAATAATAGTTGCATGACTTGAATATATTTTCTTGTTTTCTGATCTTTATATTTTTTAATGGTTTTAATAAGGAGGTTCGGCTGCTGATTTGATAACTGGCACAGAAACTCACATCTGGGCCCTGGCTGGTTGGCTCAGCAGTGGAACGTTAGCCCAGCAGGGTTAGATTACTGGCCAGGGCACACAGGAGAGGCAGCCATCTGCTTCTCCACCCCTTCCTTTCTCTCTCTCTTTCTCTTTTCCCCTCTAACATGGCTCTATTGGTTCAAGCAAAGTTGGCCCCAGGCACTGAAGATAGCTACTTGGCCTCTGCCTCAGGTGCTAGAATAGCTTGGTTGCTGAGCAATGGAACTGTAACCCAGCTGTGCAGAGCATCATCTGGTAGGGACTTGCTGGGTGGATCCCAGTGGGGGTGCATGTAGGAGTCTATCTCTGTCTCCTCACCTCTTACTTAATACAAAAAAAAAAGAAAGAAAAAAATTCATATCTGGAAGTTACTGTCACTATATTAACAGGCAGTTGAAGAAAGATAAAGAACAGCTTGCCTTTGAGCAACTTATGAGTGTTATGTATGACTCCCCCACCCCACACCCCCAGCAATTTCAGTAGGCCACATGGCCTTAAGTGCTACACCTATGGATAGTCTCCAACTAGCACATTCTGGACTGAAGTTTAATAGCTTAGATAAATAAGATCTTCCAAAATCAAAATACTTTTCCAAATTCAGAGTTTTATCAACACCATTCCCATGACCAAGGGGCAGTAGTATTGATGAGGCACCACAAACTTCAAGCCTTTCCCCAGTTTTGCTCACGTGTCTCTATGAACTTCTGGCATCTTGTGATTTTCAGATTTGACAACAATTAAAATATAATAGCAACAAGAAATCATGATCTCTTCTCATATTTGTAAATAAGTGACATGAATGCCCACATTGTGTAACTCCTTTGCATCAACTTCTATAGTGGGTTGAATGTTGTCCCTCCCAAAATCCAGGTTAATCTGAAATCATAGAATATAACCTTTTTAGAAATAGGATTTTTGCAGACAAAGCTACACTGCAGTAGGGTGGGCCTTACATTCAATGACTGGTGACATTATAAGAGGAGAAGCAGATACACGGAGAAAGCCAGGTGAAGATAGAGGCAGAGTTTATGGTTTTCCTGCTACGTTGAAGGAAAGCCTGGAGGTGGAAGATACTAGAAAAACCAGGGTGAGAGTCTTCCTTAGAGATATCAGAGTTATCATGACCCTACTAACACATTGATTTTAAACATCCAGAGATATGAGAGAATAAATTTCTGTTGTTTTTAAGTCATTGATTATATGGGGATATTTTTTAATGGCAGTTCTAGGGGATTAACGTAATAAGAGGAGAGGTAAAACATAATCTGAGACCAAATACTGTATATATTTTATGAAAATTTAAACAAAATAATATGTGATGCTGGCAGGTAAAGACATTCATTATTGTAGTATGAAAGAGAGCTGTAAGTCATTGATCTGAAAAATGTGTTTATAGATTAGGGAAATGGAGAAGTATTTTTGTCTTGGCTGGTTGGTTCGGTGGATAGAGCATTGGCCTGGCATAGGTATGTCCTGGGTTTGAGCCCTAGTCAGATCACACATGAGAAGCGACCATCAGCTTCTCTTCCCCTCCCTCTCCTCCTTCTCTCTCCCTTCCTCTCTTGCAGACAGGGGCTGGATTGATTTGAGCATCAGTCTCAGGTGCTGAGGATAGCTTTGTCGACCCGAACACCAGCTTCAGATGTGGGTTGCTGAGTGAATCTTGGTTGGGGCGCAAGTGGAAGTCTGTGTATCTCCCCTCCTTTCACTTAATTTAAAAGAAGAAAGAAAGAAGGAAAGAAAGAGAGCTTTAAATTTTTTATCTGGAAAATTTGTGTGTAGATTAGGGAAATGGAGAAATATATTTAACTCTGGACTTTGCTCTTAGCAAGAATCCAGAACATCTACTCTGATTCTAGTTGAGTATTACCCATTTTAAGTTATTCCTTACAAGGTTTTGGACAGAATGATTTTTTTTCTCTTGAGAGTTTGTGTGGTTCAAAGGCAAAATGCCTCCCTCTTGATGTAATTTTAGTATGCAGAACACATAAATTTGCATACCTCCAGAAATGCATGTTATTAGCAGTTTTAAAGAACTAACAGCTATAAGTAACAAGCATCTGTCACGAACTTAATCAAGTTCATGACACCGAGCTTTAACCTCTGGCACCTAGTGACAAGGGTGTGCCATATACACCTGTGGTTGAATCTGGGTGTGGATGGAGCTTTAGCTTTTTAAACCAGATAAAGCTTATTCTTGGGGACATTATGGTCAATATGATAAAATGTGATTCATACTCAAATGGCACTCTTGGGACCATTCACAGAATGTGGTTTTGATTTAATCAACAAATCTGGTCCCAGATGGAAAGTTTAACACAATCTCCCCTTGATTTAAGAGTATATTTTTGCTTTCAGGAAAGAGAAGAGACAAGGAGTTCAAGTACATGCCACTGACCAACACTCTGTAGCACACTGCCATCCATACTGGGCTTATGAAGTGACGTTAGTTGCTGCCAGTTTATATGTGACACCTCTGGACTGAAAAACCCCTGCTTTGGCCAATAATGACAAGGATATTGCTTATACCTGTCATTTTAATAAAATATGAGTTAAGTTTCTGATTCAGTATAAAAGTCACCAAAAATTACAGCAATAATGACAAAGGCCAAACAATATTTCAATGTTCAGCTTCCTTCCTCTGCTGTCGGCACATCTCTCTTCTCCACTACCACAGGCAGAGATATGGGAGACTTGACACACTCTCACAGTGAAGAAAACAAAGCACTATAATTTCTGCATCATCTCAAGAAATGGGATATTTAAATGTCAAACATTGCTAAACCAAATCTACCCTCATATGCTAAAACCAGGACCTCTGTGCTACACATGAGGGCAGCCAAGCTTCCCAGTGTGAGGTAAACAAAAGTGTAGAGTTTTTATTTCCTTCTAAATTGGTAGAGAAGGTTTGATTTTCTTTACAATTCATTAAAACATCCCAAAGTAGGGGATACATGGTTTGAATTACTAGCATCTCAAGTTTCTTGTTAATGTTGTTTCCCTGCTATTGTGACACTCCTCACCTTGCATTCTCTCTCTCTCTGAATGATTACTATGTCTAAAATGTACATTATGCCTGCAAATCAGCTAACTGGTTCCTGAAGCCTGGCAGGCTTTTCAGGCATTAAGCAAAATTCCTGATCTGCTCCATCCTGAGTTACAGATAGGCTTACCAGAGCAACTTGTGTGCAGAGCTCACATCCTCCCCTGGACCACCATAGGAGCCGTACCTGGATAACTTCTATTTGTCAGGGGAGCTCTCCTGGTCTCCATTGTTAGCACCTCTGCAGAATCCACACCTCTTCTCAATCTAGACAGCATACCCCTTCGGATAAACTTTGAAACACAAAGTGAATTTAAACTAAGAACCCACCCACTCCTAACTAAACTTTCCAAAATGATTCTGTTTTCTTCCCTTTCTTGTTTCTTTCAGATCTTAGTTTTCTCTCATCTTTATGACCTCTTGTATTCCATTATGCTGATAGGCTTTCTAATCTCTTCCTGACAGCTTCTACTCAGCAGGGGGGAGGGACCATGTCATAGCTCTAGCAACACAGTGGTGAGTCTCTGGATCATGCAGTGTTCTGTGTGCTCTGCTTCCTGCCGAGATTACTCTTCACTCCTCATGAGTCCCCGCAGCAGCAACATGGACACCATCGCCAGCAGAAGCATCTGCAAGATCCAATTATGAGGTCAACACCCTACAAAGAAATTACATTCACCCAGCACCTTCCCAGAACCAAGTCTTATCTCAGCGCTTTTCCCAGTAGCAGAGGGCAGTTTCCTCCATGGTGTGTAGCCAGTTGGGGTGATGAGCAATTCTCTCCCAAAACACCTCCTGAGACAGCTGGTGACTGGTAGCAATGGCACCGCCTCAGTGTGCATGCCTATAAAAATGCGAGATGGAGGTAAGTGTTTAGGGCAGGGTTCACCAAGCTTGTCTGTTCTTGCCTATGTTGAGTCTCTCAAGGGACTGCTTAATCTCTACCCCCTCCTTTAACAGTTCTTCCAACAGAGAAGCTAAACATACTTCACCCAGCTGCTCAGTCATTATCTTTTTTCTCTTGTTTTAGAATAACTATACTTGGCCATTACAATATGTTTACTGATTGTTCTGTATTCACACCAATTTCAGTACAATCTGAAGAAGTCAGTGAAAGTAGTAAGGTCTGAGGGTTAGGAGGGAAGTCCAAAGGCAGGTCATGAAGTCATGTTACTTGAATAGCTCTGAAAAGACAGAATGAGGTGTCGATGGGATAAATAGCCCTCCATGGCCAAAGATATCCCTGATTTGGGGAGAAATGTATCAAATAGTAGTAAAGTGAATATAGCCTTTCTCCTGTGGGGACAAGTGACTCTCTGAGATAATAAACTGCAGGATTCTTCCAAACTTTACATTTATGGGGGTTCAGTGACTGGACTGCCACTTTCTTTGCACTTCTGTACCAAGTAGATTATTACAGAACAATGAATAAGAGTGAGGTGTTTCTATGTACACTACAGAGATGAATGGTGTCTTTATATTTTTTTTATTTCCATAAAATTGATTATTTAGTGGCACAATTTGTGTGTATGTATGAGAGAGAGAGAGGGTCAGACAGACAGACATGAAGGGAGAGAGATGAGAAGCATCAGTTCATAGTTACATCACTTTAGTTGTGCATTGATTGCTTCCCATGTGTGCCTTGACCAGGGGGCTCCAACTGAGCCAATGACCCATTGCTCAATCCCGTGATCTTGGACTCAAGCCAGCAACCTTGAGCTTTAAGCCAGTGACCTTGGGCTCAAGCCAGCAACCTTGGACTTTAAGCCAGCAACCTTGGGCTCAAGCCAGCGACCATGGGATCATGTCTATGATCCCGTGCTCAAGCTGGTGAGCCTGAACTCAAGCCGGATGAGCCCGCACTCAAGCCTGTGACTTTGGGGTTTTGAACCTGAGACCTACAGTGTTCCAGGTCTATGCTTTATCCACTGTACTACCACCAGTCAGGCAATGACACGATTATGTTAAATCAACTGGTTTCACCAATAAAATTAAGCAAATAAGCTTTATTGCTCATATCCTGAAATCAATAAAGGAATACCCCAGATTATATGTCCATAATAGTCTAAAATATTGTTTTTGTTAATATAGTCAGAGAGTCTCAGAATTGAAATGTCCAGAAATCTCTTCAGGAATTACAGTCAATTCATTACACAGTCCACTAAGTACAGAATTCACATGATCAGGTAATCAATTTCTTAGTGATTACTTTCTGTGACATACCCATTACTTTCTTTTGGGAAGATATTCCTTTTCTGAGAAGCTGTGAGGTACTAATAGCCTTCCTTATTTGTGTTGTCTTATGTGTCACAGTACCTCACTGTTTATCTTAATTTGGGGCATTGGTACTATTAAAAATTAGAATTGCACACTTGAAACCTATACAATCTTATTAACCAATGTCACCTCAATAAATTTAACTAAACACAATGCCTGTTTTCTTCTCGTCTAACAATTTTTTAAGAGCAAGATTACTTCTTTCTTCTTTTTCTTTATTTTAAAATAAAAATAGCTCAGATTCCTTCAATAATGTCTCAAATAATATCTAATTATAATATATCACAATTATTTTTTCTTTTTGATTTCTTAACCTAATTAAATTTTCCTTGGTCAATACTATTTTTTAAAACTAAACCCCAGAAATAACTTCTCTTACATTGGATTTTATGGTTCTATACATGTATCTTAATATTATGCTGACTTCAAAAATTTAGTTTTAGACTTATCAAGTAGTTCATGTTTATTTTAGAAAAACAAAAAATGTATAAAAGCATCAAAGTAAGCACATTTGTTCTAATATTGGGCCAGTTTTTTTTAAAAGGGAACTCAAAGTGACAGTAGTTTAAACACATTGGAAGTTTATTTTTCATCTTACATAAAACTCTGGGTAGGCACTCAGGCTACTGTGGGAGTTCCCCCATCACCACAGACCTTCAGTCATGTTGTGTTGCTCTCGTCTTACATTCTTTTCCAGTTAATTACCTTGAATACTTGAATATTGCTATAATCTTTTAAAATATTTTTTAAATTTTTCTCAATTACAGTTTACATTCAGTATTATTTTGAATTTGTTCCTGATGTTCATACAGCATAGTGCTCAGAAATCATTTACAAAGTGGTCCCCTGATATTTCTAATTCCCACCTGGTACCACACATAGTTATTACAATACTATTGACTATATTCCCCATGCTGTACTTTACATCTCTGTGACTATTTTGTAACTTCTATAGCACAATACAAGAGCAAAACAGAGAGGGGACAATTGGATTCCATCTAGGGCAGAGTTCAAATATCACTTCTATTCATAAATCACTGGCCCCACGTCGGTCATAGAGCAAAACCTTCCTGCACAGTTTACTGGGAAGAAGTCTCTAGTTGAGTGGCAATAGTTCCAGCTCAACTTTTTTAATCTTTGGAGGGGATAAAATGATGTTTTAATATTTGATATTAAAGTTGTATTTTATTTTCCTTCGAAAGTCTTGGTTTTTATTTAGTGAATTAGAATTATTGGAATTTGCAGCTAGACTTTTTTTTCACTCAATATCATACAAGATGTTCTTTTAGTTGTTAAAATATCTTTTTCTGCAGCATGTCTAAAGAATGTTTATTGTTTAATTTAATGCTTAAGTAACAATTATTTAACTAATTACAAGGCATTTAATTTTTCAGATTGATTTTCCTTTAAATAATTAATAATAAACATCTTGACCCATAAATTCCAGTGTATACTTTATCTGTAGAATGAATGCAGAGAAGATAGAATTCTAGAAAATTTTTATGACTTTTCTTAAAAATGGCAATTGTGCTTCATTTAAAAATTTTTTCTCTTTGGAAAAGATATTATATTGATCTGTATTCCTACTCTAACTGTATGTTATTTTTTCACTCTATAATATTCAAAGGTAGAGTATCTTTGATAAAAATAACCTGGCCAATTTGTAGTTAAAAATATATGCCGGATCAAAGAAGATAAAATATATATACATTTTATACACACACACACACACACACACACACACACACACACAAACAACAGTGTAGCAATATCCAGATGGAAAGTTGGGGGTGGAAGTTGGGGGAGGAGAAATAAGAAGGGAGAATGGGGTGGTTGGGTCCTGGGGGGGCATGATAATGTGTAGATGATGTTATATTGAGTTGTACACTTGAATCCTTGTCAATGCAATAAATTTAAAAATTAATTAAAAATTATATTTTATTAATTTGGCTTGAAATTTTAAGATATCAAACATGTTATCAACTCTTTTTATTTGTCATTTGTAATAAATTTGGTATTATCTCAGAGGATCATTTGAGATTATAGATCTTTTGTACACCATCCAAGGAATATATTGGGAAAATAAAAGTGTCAGCTTTGGCCTTTGATCTCCTTAAAATATTCATGGAAAATCAGATAAATTAATCAAATTATGATAGAAAGGTAAGTAACTTTTAAGATGTGTGGCCAGAACTTTCCAAATCCCCCTTTCACATTTGAGAACCAAAGTCATTATAAAGCCTTGAAAGCTCAATTTCATACATAAGAGCTCCTCATAACTTGGACTTCATTTCCTACTATCATGTGCCCCTTTCTTAATCCACTGAAGCACTTGGCCAAGCTTGTGCCTGTGTGTTTATCCTATGTCTAGGATGTCCTTCTGTATTAATCTTCAATGTGTATTCCTTCAATTCTTTCAGGATACCACTTACTCAAATGTTATTTTATTAGTAGAATACAGAACAGTAACCCCCCTCCACTCCACCTATATTCACTAACCCCTCCCCCTGCTTTATTTTTCTCCATACTCTTCTCAACTGACATATTATATAGTTAATTTGTTGTGTTCATTGTTATCTCCACGAGAAGTATGCCTCTGAAAATAGGATTATTATCTCTTTTCACTATTGCTGCCTGTCCAGTGTCTGGAACAGTACATGATGGATATTAAAAATATATACTTTTTGCATATAGAAAGAACATTAAAAGTCAGTGAAAGGTCACCGAAAACTAGAATTGGGCCTTGATTGAATCTAAAAATAAATCCTGATTAAATTATTGTAGTATATTCCAGTCTGCACAAAGTACTGAGCAGAACAATTCTCCAAACAGCTGATGAATAAGCATTAATGCAGGGAATAGGAAGAAATAGAACAGGTCAAGTTGCTCTTTCAGGGATGCCAAGCTGAGGAGTTTCAAGACATCTTTCAAAATCATAAATTATGGATGATGATTCTGAATAAAAAATGAAACTGATTCCAAAATCCTCAAAAGGCAAGTTTGCTCAAATTTAAATTATTCTTATGAAGTCAAAAGATTTCTCTGCATAAATGTGTTCTTGGTGTTGAACGCTTCTTCAGTACATGTACCAAATGATTCTTAGAACCATATACTCACATGTTTTCATTCTGTTTGTAAAGACACCTTTTTAAATTTCTGCCTTCTCCTTGGTATGTTATGGGTGATGACATTGTCTCTGAGATCTTTAAGGTGCCAGCAGCATTCTTCTAATATGTTTCTTTGTATAGTTGCCTGTTTTCCAAAAAGACATATTATAACTTGAAACTCGATTTCTTGACACTAGTGCTTGTTCTCTGCATTATGTTATTTTATTAAGCAAAAGTATGTTTTGATAGGAATTGCTAGCATTAGCAAGACAGGTGTGGTATTGCTATGTGATCCTAATTATGTGTATCCACCTTGTTTTAGGAATAGTTTGGGAAGTAAGTTTACTTATAATGTTTCAGTGTTTTGGGGATGCTTTTTTGACCAGTTATGTTGCATTTTAAAATTTTTATTAATTTTAGTTTATTGTGTTAACATGGATTCAAGTGTCCCACTCAATATGACACCCTCACTCCCTACCCCTGTGTCCCTATTACATCCCTTTTTCTCCCTCCTCCTAACTCTCTCTCTCTTTCCTTCTGGGATTTCCTGTTCTGTAAACTGTATCTCTGTGTTATGTATATATAGTTTCACTAATCTCTTCACCTTCTCTGATCCCATTCCGCAATCCCCTTCCCTGTTGCATTTTTTAAAGTCTCTTTCTTTTTGAAAACATGATACACAAGAAGTGCTACTTCTCTAGCCTGCTAAAATGTTGTAAGAAAGGAGTGTTCATAATAGTAAAGCTTTTATTGGAGATTACAGTCATTATAAAATTAGGCTTCTATATTTTTTTACTCTTAAGGGATTATTAAAGTGTATCTTGCAGCTATTTAGTTTAATTTGTGAATGCATTGACCATACTGATTCAGCAGTCTAACCTCTTCCTGAATACCTGGTTACTCATGCTGATCACAGATAAACCCTCACTCTACAGATGAGATCTTTCACAGTGAAGCTGCAAGATGTAAAGACTAATTTTTCTTGTCATGTTCATAAGAATTATACATAAAAGTTTGCTTACATACATTTCACTGTTACATATATTTCACTTTTAATGACATTCATAAATAGACAAATCTCCCAAGTAATTGAGTATGTTTTCTTGATTATCTGTGGTCCGCAATCATGAAATAGTGTACTTTTTTTCATATTTCTAAAGAAATAATTTGCAAAAGTAGTTTTTCTTCCTAAAAAGAACAATTAGCAATGCAATGTTCTACCTTTTTAAAATAGATTTTATGCTTGGCTCACATATCTTCTTTTGTTAATTATAATAGTTTGCATATTATTTGGGCTTTTCTTTCCAGATGATTATGACACCTAAATAAAGACTTGTTTTTCTCCCTTCTAATCTTGATATATTATTTCCTTTCATCTTCACTGTGCTGTCCAAGACCTAAATTTCACTGTCAAATAGAAGTGATTGTCTGTTTCTTAATTTTTAAAGAGAAGTTTAAAAAGAATAACTAAACTGTTTCAACACTAATGGTCATGTTTGCATGTGGTTTTATTTATTTATTTTTATAATATGCTTTCTCTTCTGTTTCTTATTTGTTAAGGGTTTATATGATGAATACATGTTGACTTTTATCAAGAGATTTGGTTATACTAAATATGAAGATTATGCTTTCCTTGTTTTAATCTATTAATGTCAAAATCTATATTATGACATTTACAATATTAATAGAACTAATATCTTAAGGTAATTCTATTTATTTATTTATTATTTATTTATTTTACTAAGAGAGAGAGAGACAGGAAGGGAGAGAGATGAGAAGCATCAACTCATAGGTGCATCACTCTAGTTATTCATCAATTGCTTTTTATATGTGCTTTAACTAGGGGTCATCAGCCAAGCCAGTGACCCCTTGCTCAAATCAGTGACCTTGGGCTCAAGCCAGTGATTTTTGGGCTCAAGCCGGCAACCATGGCATCATGATGATGGTCCCATATTTAAGCCAGTGACCCTTTATTAAACTGGTGAGCCCATGTTCAAGCTGGCGACCTTGTGGTTTCAAACCTGGGACCTCATCCCAGGTTGACACTCTAACCCAGTGGTTCTCAAACTTTTTGAAGTCAGGGCACATTTAAAATTCTACAAATAATTGTAGGCACACTATATACAAATTTCTGAGAAATATATTATAATAATTGAGGAGTCACTGCGCCACCTTACTCACAGGTGTTGTAAAGTACCAAAAGCTACAGAATCAATATTAATATTTTAAGAACATTTTATTAATTTGAGTTAAGGTGTGCAGAGAAATTTTGAGAATAATCTCTGTACTGTGTGGTTGGCATAAAACCAGGATGGCTCTTGGCATTGTATTATGAATGCAAAGGGAAGGAAAACATGGATTCCCAGACATTCCACCACACCTGTGGGGAAAGAGATGAATGGCTAGCCAGGTGCAGGAAGAGAAAAGCCAAAATAAACCTTTTTTTATAGTAATGAGCCATTTGTGGGCATTTGTCCCCACAAAACTACCTCTCTTATCTAAATGTATATGGTTAATACATGTGACTCTGGACAGAGAGATGGCGGATAAACACTAGAAAATATAGAAATGCCTTTTAATATGTAAAGAGACATCTTTCTACCATTGTGTTGACTAGTAAATTTTGTTTTCTCCAAAATGATGTATGGCTTGCAATTTGAACATGGTCCTATCATGTTAAAGGACATATGACTATAACCAATAATGGTAAAGGACACCTAATTGCAATTTTTACTTCTGTACTTCCCACTTACAAAACTATAAAAACTAGGTAGAACAAAGGGCCGGTGCGCTCTCCCTCAGATTTCTGTCGGAGTTGCCACCGCTTGGCCAAGCTAGACAATAAAGCTTTAATGTGTAATCGACGGATTTTGTTCATGTCTTTAACGTTTCGAGTCCCTCTGGATTAGGCTTAACATAACTAAGTCAAATATTAAAGAAAAAATATAAAGTCCAAGTGTGCTTTTATGGTAATTAAACAAAATTAATATGACAAAATTAAATTTATTCTGACATTAAAAAAAATTTACGTTAATTATTGAGTTATACTTTTTAGAATTTGTAAAAAAGGGGGGTTAAAAATAAAAAAAGACAAAAAAGGTTATCTTTTTATATATATAGATACATTATTAGTAAGATTTAATAAATTTAGCAGGTCCCTGTGCGAATGTGTTAAGTTTTTTCATTCTTGTGTTTATGAGAAACATAAATAATATAATGATATGTTAATAATAAATATAATAATGATGTGTTAACAAAAAGGGCGGTATTTCTGTAATGAAATGGTATAATAGAGTAACTATATTTGTTTTTATATGTGGGCACATGCCAGTGAACCAGCACAGCTAGTAATTTCAGGTCCCTGGTGGAAATAGTGTGGAATTAAGAAAATATACGGAATCAAGAAAATACACTTAAAGAAATAAAAGATGGGTTTGGGAGGGCCCTGTAATTGCTGCTGGCAAGAACAAAGCATGCCCAAAAACTGCATCTTGCTTTATTTATAGGGCAAAGTGAGGCCATTAGCAAATCAATGGTCTCTGATCACGATTCCAAGGCAACCCAAGAATTTTACCAAGTGCAGTAAACCCCCACCATACATATCATCTTAACTTTACACCAAACTAAGAATAGAAGAAACTTGCCTCCAGTCTTTCCAAGGAACATGGCAGGTAGTGTAAACAGTCCAGCACCACAGCTTAACAGCCTTTTGTAACCTAATCAGACAAGTGAGGTGGGGGGTTGGGCAGACTGTCAGCTTACAGACAATTTGCCATACCTCTGTCCCCCAAAAATCTAAACTCCAAAAACCCTGTTGGTTTTTTGGTCCCCAACAGGCACATATTTCTCTGGAATACCATAATGCTCACCTGAAAATCTTCTAGGGCACACCAGTGTGCCCTGGCTCATACTTTGAGAAATACTGCTCTAACCACTGTATCACCACCAGTCAGGTCACTAAGTTAATTTTAAACTTATAACTCATAATTAAGATTTGTCTGAAGGTTTTTTTTAATTTTTCATATCAGGTTTATTGAAGCATAGTTTATAAACAATAAAGTGCACTTTTTATAGGTGTTTGGTTTGATGAGTTTTAATAAATGTATACATTTAACCACAATTAAAATATAGAATATTTACATAATTCCCCCAAGAATGTTTCCTCATATCTTTTGTAGTAAATACCTTCTTTTAAACCCCAGCCCTTAGCAATGGTGATTTGTTTTTTGTCCTTATAACTGTTTCTTTTCTGGGTTTTCATTTGAAATTATTGTATGGACTCATCCAGTGTGTAGCTTTTTTGGAGAAATTTCTTTGGTTAGTATAATGCCTTTTATATTTATCCATGTTGTTGAATTATCAAATATCATTTCTTTTTATTGCTAAGTAGTATTCCATTGGATGGATATAACCTCATTTTTAATCCATGTACCAGTTGATTGATATTTTTATTGTTGCCAGTTTTGAGTATTTTTATATGAAGCTACTAGGCACATTTGTGCGAACATCAGTTTTTATTTTGTAGAGGTAAAGACTGAGGAGTGGCATGGTAAGATCAAAGAGCAAATGTACATTTAACTACAGGACACTACCAAGCTGTGTTAAGAGTGGCTGTGCCATGTTGCCATCTAACCAGCAATGAATTCTCATATAATATACAAAAATTTCTTTTGAAATGTCATATTTTAAAAATAAAAGGTGGTAGTATATTTATATGACTTCACATTTCAAACATATCATGTACAACTATTTTATCTTCTGTATCTGAGGATTATAATATCTGAATTCCCCAGGAAGCTTTTTTTTTATCATTTTAATTATTTTATCATTTTTTTAGTCCTTATTCCTGGTCATAAATTTTATGTAGGTTTGATATTGTTATTATAATTTTTACATTGTAGGCTCATTGTGTTTTGGCTTTACCTGAAAGGACATGCCCTGGGATTAGTCTACAAATCAGAGTGTTAATTTTCTTTAGCTCATTCCTTTTTTTGTATGTGGCAGAGACAGAGATAGTCAGAGAGAGGGACAGATAAGGACACACAGACAGGAAGGTAGAGAGATGAGAAACATCAATTTTTTATTGCAGCTCCTTAGTTGTTCATTGATTGATTTCTCATATGTGCTTTGACCAGAGGGCTACAGTAGACCAAGTGACCCCTTGATTGAGCCAGCGACTTTGGGCTCAAGCTGGTGAGCCTTGCTCAAACCAGATGATCCCGCACTTAAGCTGGCGACCTCAGGGTCTCGAACCTGGGTCCTCCACATCCCAGTCCGATGCTCTATCTATTGCGCCACCTGATCAGGCTCTTTAGCTCATTCTTTACTTGCCCCTGTTTGTTCCATTCCCTTTGTCTTTCTCCTCCTCTTCTTTTTCTTAGTTTTTACTTCTGCTCTACCTCCTTTCTTCTTCTTTTTCTGGCCCTGGAGATTCTCTATGACTGTGCAATAAACAATTCAGTGCCCACAGAAACGAGTTCTTCTGTCTCCCGATATACTTGTCTACCAATAGACTTGTACAACAATGTCAAGTAGTTTTATCTGCAAAGGAAAAAAAAATCTTGGACAATCTAAATGCCCATCTACATAATATGAGTGAATTAATAAAAATACATCATTTATAGAACAGAAATTATACTCATATATATTTATAGAATGGAATTCTACACAGCATTGAAAAAATAATAAATACATGAATATCAGAAACATATGCTGAGTGAGAGATGACAAACATGAAAGAGTGTATTATTTCATTTATAAGGCATTCCATGTAACACAAATCTAATCCATGATGATAGTAGTGAGAATATTTGTTATCTTTAGGGTTATTGATTGGTTATAGGCAGTAAGGAACTTTAAGTGCTGCAAAAAATATTTTATATATCAATATTGTACATGGTTATACAAATATAGAATTTTATTAAAACTTCTCAAGTTGTACACATAAAAGTTTTATATTTTATTCATATAACTTGCATCTTAATAAAAACATATAACTAAAAAGCAAATAAAATATCTTGTAACACAAGGGTATATTTATAAATGTCAAATATCTTTTAATAAGGTTAAAGATAAAAATAAAACATAAATCTATGTATTTGCACATAAATGCTTAGTAGAAATACCAAATGATAGAACTCTTTGAATTTCATTGATTTGCGTTATTTGAATGTGTTTTGTGTCACTGTACCATTGTATTGTTCATTCGAATCTGAGAATCTTTTAAAGTAGAGTCATTGTGCCAATTTCAGCCATACAGAAAGTGATCGAAGATAAAATCATTTCAGTGGATTCAGAAATTTGGAAGTGTTTGTTAAGGAAAATTTGAGACTTTCAGCCTTATGGAGACTAATAAGTTTTGATTCCACATATTTAGTTTTATTAAAATGTTTTAGAGACAGAGTGGGAAGAATTGTTAAAGCAAGGAAGGAGTAATCAGAATGCCATCTATTTGAGGCTGTAAAAGGGAGGCACACTCTTCATTTTACTTTTCTGAGGGAACTTTCCAGTTTCTAATTGTCCCTTTTTATGAAAACCACTTTTATGTTTCAGTATGCACTAATGATTAATAAAATCAGAGAATATTTTTGTAATGTCAATAAAATATACTTAAATACAATGAGCAGAGGTAAATATTTTTTAAAAATCTATAAGCAATTATTAAATAAAGCAGTCTGATCATTTTGTAAATTAGTAGGTGACAAGATCTGTAGATCATTAATACAGGTCAGCAATAAATAATGGCAATATAATTAATAACTAACTGAAACAAGACAATCTATTCCAACCAGAAAGATTGAGGACACATTGAACTTGATTTATACTAATTTGTTCATTGTTTTTCTTTCCAGGGTTTTCCTATCACTTTTGAAGCTATGCAGATGAGAAATCCTTTTTCCTATGTACTCCTGCATCTTATAGAATATCATTTCCTCTTCACCTTTCTTCCTGAGAATAAAATATTTTGTTTCTGAGTCAAATAAATATTTTATATTAAAATAGGGTACATAATAAAACCACACTCTCTGTGTTACAAATTAGTTTTACTTGCTTAGTGTTAGAGTTCAAAATATGTATTCAACAATACTTGAAATAATTATCATAATGAAACTAAACTTAGTTTATTTGCAATCATGTGAAAACATTGTCAAAATTAAATAACAAAGATAAAAAAAAACCTTTAAGCAGTCTTTAAAACAAAACTACCTAATAATGTTTTAAATGTAAAAAGAAATAGACATTGTCAATCTGGCATACCCACTAAAATGAGAAGGCCCAGGCATAAATCATTGTCCAGTTAATTTATTCACTTTTTCTATAAAGTTGTTACTACTTCTGTCTTTGTTAAAATTAATAAAATGTAAAAAAAATTACTACTTTTGTTGACACTTGGTATTATTGCTTATACTTGATGATGTTAATTAGAAATCTAATTTTTATGTACTTATCACAAAGAAAATATCATTTCATTAAAATCCAGATAGTGTTAGAAAATATCTGTAAAGACTATGGAATTATTGCTGTTTGAGCACTGAGAGCTTTGTTCTGTTTTTATTACTTGAGTAAAGCAACCACAACAAGCAATTAAAGGGAAAAAATATTAATCTCTGAAGTTACAGACACACTTGCATTTTGAGCTGTATTTTGTTAGGGAGAAAAACAAGATGAAATATTACATTTTAATATAACACAATTTAGTTGACCTCAATTCTAATAACTCTTACTTGTCTCTTTCTAAGGAAAGTAAATTTCCGTCAAAAAAAAAAAAAAAGAAAGAAAGAAAGAAAAATAGATGAGACCTGGATCAACAGTTATATTATGACCATTTTAAGATAAACAAACAAATTATAAGGCTACATGTTTATTTTTAAAAATGAGAACACACATTAAGACAAAAAGAAGCATTTCAGGCTATTTGTGGATTTTCACTTCACACTGAGTGAGCTAATGAATGGACAGAGACATAGAGAAGGAAGACACAAGGTCTTGGGTCTGACCTTTGAGGAATCTCTTCAAGCAGACCTATAGCAATCAGAATTTAGTGTACTACTTTTGGTGAGCACGATTGAAGGGCTGTTCTGAGTTTTGTGACAGGCTTAGTATCAACCTGGCCATATATTAGGAATTTAATAAGTACCTCACCAAGATATGTCATAAACAAGAAGTATATGTAAGTATTTTTATGAGCTAGTGTTACAGTTTGAAGTGCTGCCTCCGGTTTAGAAAGGTTGAAATTTCAGTACCACTTAAACACAGATTAGCTTCACTATGTTAGACTAGTGAACTAAAGGATTGTAACTTTACTTTCTTCATCTGTAAAATGCTGATTATACTAGAAACTAGTTCAAAGAGAATCTGAGTTGAAATATGAAAAAGTACTTAACACATTTTCTGGTATATAACACTCAACATACAGGTACTTCTTCTAATTACTATTATTACTTTAGAACCTACAAAGAAAATGAGATTAGGCAGGACAAATTAATTAAAAATAACTTAAGAAAACTAAAAGTTTGCTTAATATTCTCTATTAAAATAATAATATTCAAAAATATACATTGTGTATACATTTGTTTCACTATGTTTAGAATGAAAGATGGTGTATTATATAAATAGTGGCTACTCAATAATATTTGGGAAATAGATGAATAAAGAAATATTCAAATAAATAAAAATCATGCAATATTTTCTTCAATTATGTCAGCAAAATAGGATGAAAATAATGTCAATTTTTCCTAAAAGGGCATTCTAAAAATGACTAAATCTCATTGCTATATGAAAAATGATATATTTTAACTTTATAAATAATTGTTTTTATGCATTTATTTTCTAAAACAAAGATTATTTTTCCAGATTTTTACAAAATAAAGCCCACATATTTTTGTTAAATGAAAACCAATTTTTTAAAAAAAATTCCAATTTCCTAGCCTTCCCTGTTGACAATCATTAACTTCTTTTCTGGATCTGTGGATATGACTTGGTATTGTTTTGTTTATTCATTTATTTTGTTTTATGGATTCTACAAATGAAATCATATGTATTTGTCTTTTCCTGTCTGACTTATTTCACTTAACATAATACCTCTTGATTCATTCATGTTGTCACAAATGACAAGCTATTAATATATAATGAAATATTGTATGTATCTTATTTATCTTTTCATCTATTGATTAACATTTAAGTTGTTTCCATATCTTGGCTATTACTAGGATGAAATCCCATATTATAAGAAGGTTTTTAGAGTCTAAATTATAAATGAGAATTTAAAATGTATTAAATATTATAATTTATTTGGACTCCTAGTAGTTACTGTGCCCACCTTCTTGTCATGACAAGGAGAGCCCTCCTTGGATGTATTACCCTCGTATTCACAAAATAATTTCTTCCAGGTTTGTATGAACTGTTTAAGTTGTTTTCTGGTGAGAGTTTTTGTTTGTGTCCTAATTTTTAATATTTATAACTCTCTCCTTCCTGACAGTTACATAAAACACAATAATTGTTTATTTAAAGGACAAAATATTAATTTGGCAATACTGACCGCATTAACCAGTGCTACTCAAATACCTGAACCTCCCTTTGTTTTTACACTAACACAAAACTGAAGGGCAGAACTTACTACATTCAGTGGGACTGTAGGGGAGTTATGCCAGATGAACTGGTGTATCAATAAGATGGAGAGTGTGGTATTGGTGTGAAATATGAAAACTCTTTCTTCTTCTTCTTCTTCTTCTTCTTCTTCTTCTTCTTCTTCTTCTTCTTCTTCTTCTTCTTCTCCTCCTCCTCCTCCTCCTCCTCCTCCTCCTCCTCCTCCTTCTTCTTCTTCTTCTTCTTCTTCTTCTTCTTCTTCTTTCTTTCTTTCTTTTTCTTCTTCTTTCTTCTCCTTCTTCTTCGGTTACATAAAGTAACCCATCTATTTTAGACTAGCAGTGTTTCCAATTATGATGTTCCTATTGGTCTTTCGATTCCTTCAGTCTTCTGATGGCAAACTTAACTGTAACAGCCCAGAAACCACCAGCTACTGTTTTCAAGCAAGAACCACATGTTCCAGATCCCCACAGCCCACCTCTTCACCTTAATTTTGCCGCACAAAGAGCAAGTGTATTTGGAGTGCTGGCTGATTTCAATTTTCTTTACCATCTTCTTGAGGGAGGCGCCATAACAGATGCCATCTTTACCCACGATTCCACTTTTTTGGTGTGTTCAGCCATGTAGCCTCAAAATAGGTTGAAACTTTCTTTCTTATTCTTAAGCTGCTGGCATTCATCTTGACTATACCATGCCCCCAGATGAAAAAAACTGCCTCACCCAAAAGTGTCTTTACCTGTTTGATTTTTTTTATGTTCAGCCATTCCAACTGGCTTACTATCGATAGTTGGTACCTAAACCAGTTTCCACTGGCTTTGACAATGATACTTTCTTTACTTTGAATGCCCCCTTGTTTCTTCTTGACTATTTTATATAGTTATATAGTCACCTTGCTCTACAAAGCACATTGCAAACATTTCTTTATGGAATTTGTTAATGAATCTTCAACATTTCAAAAATATCACCTTTGAAAACTCTAGAAATACTTGTATGTCTTTTAATAAATTATATGTTTTACTTAACAAACTTGAAAATATGTATTTGTAGATTTTTATTTCTCAACTGTAAAATGTAAAGGCATGAATGATTTCTGTTGCACACAGTAAAATGCATAGGTGAAAGAATAAATTTATAAATTATGTTAAATATTTTAAACTACTTACAAAACTAATATAATTTACCTGTGCTTCCCAAATTAATAATTTACTTCAAGTTTCAATTTCTTAAACCATATGTTGAATTAGGAAACTTAAAATTAGCTAATGGGTATAAGCTGTCTGAGATCTCATACTATAACTCATTCAACATTGTTTTTATAAAGATATGAAACTAGGATTTTAAATGATGAACTCAATCTCATTTAGGTGGTAGTTCAAGCTAAATATATAAAAGACATAAAATAGTAAAAGAAGTGGACCGACTTATCATTGAATGTAGTTACTGAAAAAATAAAACATACAACTACAAACTGTGAAAGCTGTCATGAAAGAAGAAAACAAGTAACCAGGGCAGCACACAATGACTGATGTTAACTTTAGACATAAAGGACTTATTTGAGGAGAGAACTAAGATTTCTTCCAGCTAAGATTAGAAAGGGCAAGTAGGGGAAGATAATAGATGAAAGATAACACATTTTTTTTATAAAAAAATGGTAATTAAATAAGAACCTGTACGGTAAGAAGTTATTCTTTCTCATCCAGACAGAACATAGCCCAACACATCTTGACAGATTTTTCCAACTGCTACAGCAATATTCGTAGCAGATTAGCAATATAGAGTGATTTTCAATAAAATGTCAACACTTCTCATTACGGTGTGCTTAACAATAAAATCTCACTCAAGAAAAATATTGTGACTTAGATCTCTAAGGTAAATAAAATATTATAAAAAGAGAACTAATGTTGGTTGTTGATAAAAGTACATTAGCATCATATTTTTATTCTGCTAAGAAGCTTGTTTACAATTACATTATCAATTTTTATTCTGAGGAAGTGATATAACTGGTAGTTTTCATCAGTGTTCTTAAATAATCTGGTAACAATGACATAAATTTTGGTACATCTATGAAAACTGTGCAAAAACCATAATGATAATGAAAAAAGAAGATAATAAATTTCTAGAAATTTTACTGTTTAAGTTCCTCTTTGAGTAGAGAAAATAGAAGAAAAGAAATTATGGGGGAGAATAGGTACATGTAAATAATTTAAACAATTTTGACAAGTGCATAACATGGAACATAATTAAGCCAAAACAAATAAGATTAAAATTAGACAAGATATGGGACTTCTGCTTCTGCAATTTGAGGACAAGAAATGCACTGCCAAATGCACTTTCTACTTCTTAAAAGCTCCAGAATTCTGTGTAGCCCAAAAAGTTTGGGATGCAAAAAGCCAGAGTTCCCTGTCTAATCTTCTTGACAACTGGATGGAAATGTTTTGTACTTAAATGCTCTTACTGTGTGAAGTGATCATATGGACCTCATTGATTCTAAAAAAGATGGAAGGACCTGAAAAGCCACCCTTGACATCTCTGACTTCTCCCTGTTTCCTCTGAGCATATTGAATGCCTATATCCCTGATATTATTTAGTAAAGTTTGATACTAAGAGCTCTGGAAAAAAATCAGGTTTGTTTTTATGCTTACCACAGTCAGTCAAAGCAATTCTGAAAAAAAAGTAATTTAAATAATAACATGGTATAAAATAAAAATGAATATTATAAATTTCATTTTCTGAGAACTAAAAACTATATCTTAAAGCTCAAATGACAGCAAGGCTTTTAATATTGTTTTATAAAACCATGTTTACTGAAATAGTTTTTCTATATGTCTACCTAAGAATGGAGCTGCCAGGTTATAAGGTTTGTATTTTTTCCACTTTACTAACAAATATGTTTTTCAAAGTAGTTGCAGCAAAGAGGTTTCCCTCCAGTTATGTATAAAAGTTTTGTTTCTCCACATTTTTCCAAAAAAATTTTGCAATTTTTGCTTGTTTCATTGTTGTAAAATGTTCTCTCAATCTCTATTTAATATGCATAACTTGCATACATATAGTCCTAAACTTGTTTTCATTTGTTTATTATCTATTGATATCTCTTATTCTCTGAAATTATGATTGACCTTTTGACAACTCCTGGGTAGAAACAGCTACCAACCATGCAACTGAAAACCTGATATGGCTATTGCCAGAGGTGAAGGAGAGTGGAGAAAGACAAAAGAGGGCAAAGGGAAAATAAATGGTGATGGAAGGAGACTTGACTTAGGATGGTGAACACACAATATAATGTACAGATGATATATTACAAAATTGTACACCTGGAAACTATATAATTTTATTAACAAATGTCACCTCATTAATTTAATTTAAAAAGAAAGAAAAAGAAAGAAAGAAAATTTGTTATAACTTAACTTGGGCTTCCACAACTTCCATTTTACTTTTAAATAATGTTGGTTTGAACTACAAGGGTCAATTAAAAAAAATGCATATAAGTGAGCCCATGCTATTTGAACCCATGTCGTTCAAGGGTCAGTTGTACTATTCTTACACAGTCTATATGATGTAAGAAATTTTTCTTATTGATTTGTGAGAGTATTTTTTAAAACTATATCCTCATTACAAAACTTACATATTAAACCTTCATATATGACAAACTATCAGCTATTAATATGGTTAATGGTGAAGAACTGAAAGCTTTCCCTCTAAGATCAGGAAACAAGACAAGGATGCTGACTCTCTCCACTCTTATTTAGCATAGTACTTTAAGTCCTAGCTAGAGCAATTAAGCAAAAAAAGAAGTCAAAGACATCCATATTAAGAAGGAAGATGTAAAATTGTCACGTTTGTAGATGACATGGTTCTTTATATAGAAAAACCATAAACTCTCTACAAAAATACTACTAGAAACAATAAAAAATAATAGTAAAGTTGCAGGATACAAAATAAATGTACAAAAATTTATTGCATTCCTATATAACAACAATAACATTTCAGAAAAATAAATTTAAAAATTATTTTTACAATGACAAAAAAGGAGTATAAAATACCTAGAAATAAAGAATGTGAAGGACCTACTTACTGAAAACAAAACATTATTAGAAGAGATTGAAGAAGACTCAAAGAAATGGAAAAATATTTTGTGTCCACAAGTTAGAAAAATAAACATAATTAAAAACAGCCACATTACCCAAAGCAATATACAGATTTAATGCAATCCCCATCAAAATCCAATGATATTTTTAAAAAGAAATTAAACAACAAAACTGTCAGATTTTTATGAAACTACAAAAGACTTTGTAAACCCAAAACAATCTTGAGAAAAATTGAACAAAGCCAGAGGTATCACACTCCCTGACTTCAAATTATACTACAAAACAACAAGAATCAAAACAGCATAGTAGTGGAAGAAAAGCAGACACACAGACCAATGGAATATATCAATAATTGAGGGCCCAGAAATAAACCCACATGTATATGTGCAAATAATCTTCAACAAAGAAGCCAAAAACATACAATGGAGAAAAAAAGAGCCTCTTCAATAAATAGGGCTAGGAAAATTGGTAAGCCATATGCAAAATAATGACACTTGACTGCTTTTTGCCACATATACAAAAATTAACTGTAAATGTATGAAAGGTCTAAATATAATGCCTCAAACAATAAATCACATAGAAGAAAAGATATCTGCTGAACTTATGGACCTTGATCTTAGTGAGAATATTATGAATTAGACCCCAAAAGCAAGGGAAGTTAATAAATGAGACTATAAGAGATTCTACTCTACCACCATCTTATTCCTTCTGTGTATCAGCATTCCATTTTTTTCTTACTCATTCTGCAGAATCAAGATTAACACATGAGGTATACATATACATATACATATACATATTACTATACATACTTTTATTGAATTTATTAAAGTTATACAACTTAATATAATTATACAGGTTTCAGGAGACTTAGTCTACAACACATCTCTGTATGCCTCTGTGTTCATACTCTACCGAGTGAAATCATCATCCATCACCATTTAATCCCCCATGCCCTCCTCTAACTCCCCACTCCCAACAATCACCCCACAGTTGCCTGCACCCGTGAGTTTTTTATGTCCTTTTTTGTTTTATCCTTTCATCTCTATCATCCAACCCCCCAACCCCTATAGCTGTCAGCCTGCTTTCTATGTATGAGTCTGTTTCTATTTGCTTGTAAGTCCATTTTGTTCACTAGATTCCAAGTATGAATGAAATCTTATGATACTTGTCTTTCTCTGACTGGCTTATTTATATATATTTTTAATCAAATTTGATTACAGTGACATTGGTTAACATAATTATACTGGTTTCCGGTAAAAGTACAGTGTACTAAGGTGTGTAGAATTGGGCACCATTTATATTTTTTTAATTAGAACTGTCTTCTTCTTCCTGTATGCTCTACAATTAGTACATTAATTTTAAATTTTATATAATTAAGTAAGACTTTTTTTACAGGGTTGAAATTTTATTTATTTATTTTTAGAGAGGAGAGAGAGAGAGAGAGAGAGAGAGAAGAGGGGAGGAGCAGGAAGCATCAACTCCCATATGTGTCTTGACCAGGCAAGCCCAGGGTTTCAAACCGGCGACCTCAGCATTTCCAGGTTGACGCTTTATCCACTGCGCCCAGGGTTGACATTTTAATTCAAAACTTATTAAGCCAATATTAAACACTCACTCTTAGCAAAAGTAGACTTTAGCATGCTTTCAGATCCACAAATCAAAGCCTAGTTTCTAGCCTCAGAGACACCACACTCCCTGATATTTTTCTGGTGAAAGTAACCCTACAATATCATTTTTCCATTTAGTGATGTGAAAGGAATAATGGCTTCAAGAAAATATTTAAAAGAAAATAACTCACAAAGACATTAGCAGAGGTAAGAAAATAATTCAAAAAGAAACTTCAAGGAACAACAGATGGAAGGGGCTCATGATGCCAATGAGAAAGGAAGCTCTGAAAAAAGCCTGGAGTAGCTTGGCCACAAAGAAAAGGAATGATCCTTGATTTAGCCAGTTGTCTAAACCCAAATATCACATCTGTTTGTCAAATAAAATCCTTTTTAAAAATATTTTACTTAGACAATAAAATTTAACAGGGTGAAATTGACCAATAATAGTGCATATGTTTTAGGTAAATAGTTCTATAGCATTTGAACTGTTGATTATGTTGTGTACCCATCACCCAAAGTCAAATCATTTTCCATCACACTATATTTGTCTCTCTTTACTCCCTTTACCTGCATCCCCACCTCACTCCTTCTGGTAACAGCTTTACTTTTTTCTATGTCCATGTGTCTCTGTTTTATATTCCACCTATGTCTAAAATCTTATAGTTCTTAGCTTTTTCTGATTTACTTATTTCACTCAGTATAATGTTATCAAGGTCCATCCATGTTGTCATAAATGATCCTATGTCATCATTTCTTATGGCTGAGTAGTATTCCATTGTATATATGTTCCACATCTTCTTTATCCAATCTTCTATCAAAAAACACTTAGGTTGTTTCCATGACTTGACTTCTGTGAATAATGCTGAGATGAATATGGGGTGCATGTGTTTTTAGGTACCAATGTTTTTGAGTTTTTTGGGTAGATACCCAGTAGGGGGATTGTTGGGTCATAGGGCAATTCTATTCTTAATTTTTTGAAGAGCCACTGTACTTTCTTCCATAATGGTTGTAATAGTTTGCATTCCCACCAGCAGTGAATGAGGGTTTCTTTTTCTTCACAGCTTTTTTTTTTTTACCACTTATTACCTGTCTTGTTGATAATAGCCAGTCTAACAGGTGTGCTATCTCATTGTAGTTTTGATTTGCATTTCTTGAAAATCTGGTAAAGATGAGCATCTTTTCATATACCTGTTGGCCATTTGTGTGTCTTCTTAAGAGAGTGTCTGTACAAATCCTCTCCCCATTTGTTATTTGGATTGTTTGCTTGTTTGTTGCTAAGATTTTTGAGTTCTTTATATTTTGGATATTAACCCTTTATTGAAGCTATTGTTTGAAAATATCATCTCCCATTTAGTTGGCTGTTTATTTGTTTTGTTGTCAGTTTCTTTTGTAGTGCAGAAACTTTTTAGTTTGACATAGTTCCATTTAAATAAAATCTTTTATATATCAAATGTATCATTGGTGAATATCTTCTTCCATTTGGTAAGTTGTCCTTTCATTTTGTTGATGGTGTCTTCCACTGTGCAAAGTCTTTTTAGTATGATGTAATCTCATTTGTTTATTTATTTATTTTTGTTTCCCTTGCCCAAAGAGCTATGTCTAAAAAAAATTGCTTAAAAAAAGTCAGATTTTACTGCTTATGCTTTCTATAAAGAGTTTTATGCTTTTGAGTTTTAAATATTTAAGTCTAATCCATTTTGAGTTGTTCAGTTTGTGGTGTAAGAAGGTGGTTCAGTTTAAATATTTTTGCATGATCTACCCAATTTTCCTAACTCCATTTACTGATTAGACTGTCTTTACCCCATTGTATGTTCCTGCTTCCTTTGTCAGAGATTAATTGACCAAATTAATACAAAATAATGTTAAGTGCAAACTGTGATAGAAAAATAAAATGAAAACACTTATTACTTAAAATCATACTATACTGTAAATAATAAATAGCAAAACCAAGAAATTTAAACTTAACCTTTATTTGTCTTTCCAGTAAAAGATAAAAGAAAAGTTGATAGTAGAAGATAATGGAATATAGACTGTACTTTGCAACACTTGCAGAGTGCCAGAGAACACAGCTCAGAGGACCCTGTAGGCCTGGATTTAATGAGACTATTACTTATCAGTTGTTTTATTTGGAGGTAAGTCATTTCACCTGCCCTGTCTCAGTTTTGTCATCTGTTAACTGGGATAATTCTAGTCCCTTTCTTTTATGTTTGTTATAATTAAATAAACCATCACTGTAAGTCCCATTTAAACAATGCCTGGTGTTTTTATCATAAGGAAATATAGAAAACACAGCACATATTTTAAAAGCAACTACATCTAGTTTATGGAAGTTTCCAAGAGACTAACACCTCTGGAGTCCCTTAGGATTGCTGAGAGAAGGCAATGGGTCGAATATAGTCTTAGAAGCCAAGGAAGCCTTTTGAAAATTAGGTAGATGTGGTAATGTTGCTTTGGAAAAGAAAAATATTCAATCATATTATATTATATATGTCCTCATTTGCTTCCTTGATATAACACTGGAACAACAACAAAATCTTATTATGCAGTATTTTAAGTTGCACCCGTTTAAAGGAAATATTAAATAGCTATATATGACTGAGACAGGAAGACTGTATCTTCATACAAAATACTTTTAAAGCCGAGAGCTTTTGTTTCACCTATTAGAGCAAAATCATTTTAACGTGTACTATTTTAAGATCATGCTTTACATAATAAATCTCAAACTGCTCTATTAAAGTTCCGTATGATAAGTAATTCTTCACTCTTAGGTACTCACACCAATCAGAGGTAGAAAGTTGATCCTTGATTCTATTTCCCCAACAGTGGAAGAGAAACAATTAAAGCTTTGAGGATGTTTTCTATCACTGACAAGATGAACTTAATTGTTTCTAGATTGTACATCACTTTCAATTTTATATGTAGCAAAAGTAAAAAAAAAAAAAGATTAAATCTTGAAAAGCCAATAAACTCATAATCTGAATTAAAAAAAAAAGGAAGACAAAATTTATTCTAGCCATGCATGTCACATTTTGTTTAAAAGATGACGATTATCACAATATTGGCTTTTACTCTTCCTATTTTTCACTGAAGGTATAAAGGCTGCATGAATTGATAAATAAATGAACCTACATATAATTATATAATTCTATGGAAATAAAATAAAAATATTAATTGGTTCTTCTGCCATCAGAAAATTAAAATTAAAATACAAGCAGCTAAATACAATGCTTTTTTTTTGCTTATAAGACTATCACCCCCTTCAGAATAACACAAACTTGGGTACAGTTATACGATGACAGCACATTGTACAACCAGAAAAGAAAGTGGGATGTTGGAATGGTTGATAAAAGTCTTGAATTGATAAAATGGGAAAAATGCAGGTTTTTTCCTCATAGTAACTATTCATGTACTGAAACATCACTGCTTGTTGTATTTAAAAATATTATGTGTACCAGAGTCTCTTTTGAAAATAAATGTAATTCCCAGAAATTGATTATAACTCCAACTTATAAAAACTAAATGTAATGTTAATTCAAAAACAGATGTTAGAATAATAGTTAATACAATGTATTTATATGTTATATTTATGGACAAAAGATGTTCATATATCTGTATTTGAAAAGGCATGTGATGAAATTGCCTCTCCTTCCTACATATTCTGGGTAAATATACTGAAATTCTTAGAGTTTAAAAATTAACAATAACATGGCACAGGACAGGTGTCTGGAATATGTCTAAAGATGAAAGCCTCTAAATTTAACTAGGTGATATCAAAATACTAATTTATCAGACTTTTTTTTTTAACATTCATAGACAAAGGAATGAAGAAATGTTGAGCTTAAGTAGAATGACCCATAAACTAACCTCATTTCTAGCAGAAACAAACTGAGATCAAGAGAGGTTAAATAATTTTGCAAGTTAAAATAGAATTATCAATACTCAGATGCCATAATATTGTGAGATCTTATACCTATCATAGTGCCTCCCAAAACAGAGATTGAAAAAGTATATAGTTTAAAAAAAATGGGAGAATCACAGCACATTAGGGTTGGTGAACTCTGTGAATTTTGAATTTTTAAAGAATTTTATTCTAATTTAAAAAAAGCTTTGTAATATATATAGAAATAAAATTTTATTTTCTAAATATGTTCAAACATATCCTTTCTTAAAGTAAGCCCACATCATGGTGTACACATGCGATTCTACAACTCAATGAGTAACCACACAAGCTGCCTTCGTATACTCTCACAAAAATTATTTATAACTAAATAAAATTATTTAAGATTAAAAAAATACAAGATTAAATCAGTCAATGATGTAATCAATGTAGGCAAATAAGAAACATTAAAGCGTCATGGTTAAAGTGAAGAAACTAAAATTAGGTGTACCTAGATTAAATTTCTGGCTTCAATTTGTATTTACTAGTATAATATTGGGTGAAATTTAACTGTAGCATGTAGTCTGTAAAATGGAGGAAAAAATACTATTTAACTCATGAAATGGATGGAAACAAACACAATACAGAATGTTTGCAACAGTATTACTGTTATTTCAATTTTATTTTAATTATTATTTTTAAAGATACAAGAGATATATTTATTATTGATATCCATCTACCTGAGTAAAAGAAAGAAAATTAGATTATAGTGCCTTTATTGTATTTTGCTTTATTTTATTTTTTCAGTTTCTAATTTATACATCCATGATTTTTAAAAACCACTTTATAGGAGTAAATTGACATATGAAAAGATATACATAATTAATATATACAACTTGACGAATTTGGAAATAAGTAACACCCATGAAATCGTAACCACAGATCATAAATATAACTACAATGTCCAAAAGTTTCCTCCTGCTTCCTTTATTTTAAAATATCGTGATAAGTCCACTTAACTTAAGATATGTTTTTATATATCAAAGTTTTAGTAGACAATACAGGATTGTTCATTACAGTCACATTACTCTACCATTGATTTCCAGAACTTAATTATCTTCCCTAATTAAAACTTGGTACTTACTCTTTGACCAATATCTTTCTATGTTCCCTTTCTCACAGCCCCTGGTCTCCACCATTCTGCTCTCTGATTCTCTAAGTTTGACAATTTTAGATTTCTCCTAAAAGTGGGATCATGAAACCCTGGTCCATCCATGCTGTTACAAATGACAGTATTTCTGTCTGAAGGCAGAAAAATGTTGTATGCATACTTCACCTTTTCTTTACCCATACACCTGTCCAAAGACATTTAAGTTGTTTCAATACCTTGACTCTTGAGAATAGTGTTGCAATAAACATCGGATTTCAGGTATTTCTTCGAGATCTTGATATAAATTCCTTTTGATATAGACCAAGAAGTAAGTTGGTGAGATCAAGCATATTTTCAAATAGTACACATTATTTGGACATTGAGTTGGTGTTTCTCCATTTGATTCCTTTCTCAGGTCTTTCAAAATCTTTATCTTTGATCAGGTCTATGCCTGTAACTGAGTCAGTGGACTCTGTCACTTCAGTTTCCCTAGTTTCTAGTTCTTGATTGAAATGGCCAACAGGAGACACTGGCATGAGATTGGAGAGTCAGAAGAAAGAGAGGTCAGAGTATAGCCTTCCCACTCCTTTTGCTGTGGTTTTGGCAGTCGCTGCAGATATGATTGTACTCCCAAAAAAAATAGCTTTTATCCAGGGCTATAGGTTGTTCTGGGCTTTTTCTTTCTGTCCCTTCAGGCCAAGTGGTGGTAATAGTGTCTTTATGTCATTACTCCCTGAGTCCTCAATTATCTTTTTTTTTGTCTCCCTTAACTCTAGCCACACTTTAATAAATAATCATTATGATAGGGGTTCCCAAAAATTAGAAAATTTGGCTTCAGTAATAGTAGCTTTTTAGTAGTAATAATTAAAAGATTATGTGAGGGGTTAATTACAATAATTTCTTGTAAGGGCTCAGTCACAGAATTTCCTGTTAAGGGTTAAGGCACTGTAGATAACTAGAAGTTTAGTTCACCAACCTTAATTTTTACTTTGTTGCCTAAGAAATACAGAGACTTCTCTTGCAGAAGGTTCCTAGAGGTGCCAGATCCCGGAAATTCCAGAGCAACATCAAGAACACCAGAGAGACCTGTGTTAGTGTCAGAAGGACATTAAGGGAAGGCATCCCTGCAAACTGGACTGCCGCCTCCTGCACATTGTTATATGACTAATAGTGCATACGTTTCTTTTTCTTTACATCATTACTAACAGCCCCTCAATCCTATAAAAACCACCAGCACCTGGAAAGGGTTAAGGCAGTTCTTTTGGACAGAAGTCCCCTGCCTTCTCAAGTTGCTGCAATTTTAATTAAAGATGCTCTTATACCTACTCAGCCCCTGTCTCTTCTAAAATTGGCAAGACTTTTACAAGAGTGTTTTTGTTTAATAAGAATAAAAGTACATTAACATAGGACTTATTGTATCACAAGATAGAATAATGTTTTGCTGAGGAACATTCTACATTTGTGGAAATGCAGAATCTCTAAGAAGGACCTGCTCTCTGAGGTTTACCACTCTACCATCATTGCCTTGACATATGGTCTCTCACCTAATAAGCATGTAATAAATATTATTTTTACTAAATACTTAAAATTAAATAAGAAAAATGTCATATAATGCTCCTGAATAGCAAATGTTTTCTGTGTATATGTGTATCTTTTTGTATGCTAGAGTGTTTTTTCCATAGATGATGCCACAAAAATCTCCAGTTCTATGTATGTTTTAAGAAGGACTGTTGCCTCCTCTTCAGAATGCAATACAGTCTACTTCTTTATCCTCTTGAATCTGGTAAAGGAATAGTTCTGTGGTTTTATTCACCAATATGGTAGAAGTCACATAGTGCCAGTTCTGAGTTTAACTCTTGACCATCCTCTTAGAAACCTGGAGACAACTCTGAACTGTTATGTGGTAAGACAACTAAGCCACACTGAGAACCTTGGAGAATGAAATGCTATGTTTTGTTGAGAGTTAATAAGGCTAAAAATCAAGAAAAAATCAATGAATTGAAAGGAGAAGATATCTTGCAGTTGAGTGTTCCAACACTAGTCATGTAAGCTAATGCCATATGAAGTACAGAAAAACCAACCATCTGAGCCCTTCCTGAATATCTGACCCAAAAATAATGAGTAATGCTTTTACAAATTTTAGGGTAAACTGAATTGTGTGTGTGTATAAGAGAGAGATTAAAATAAAGTTGCACCCTCATAGGATGGAATATTAATTAAAGTTATTAAAACAAGAAGCCATAATCTCAAACTAAAGATGGACATTTACTTCACATATTACAAAATAAATTTCTGACATATCTACAATGCAAATATTTTTAAATCTCATAGAATTACTAGATACAAAATAAAAAACAGTTGTCATTAAAAATTTTCTGTATATTACACAAATATTGGTAACTGAAAACATTAAAAATTTTATTTATGTCAAACACCACATAAAAAGCTAAAGACAGGCCCTGGCCGGTTGGCTCAGCGGTAGAGCGTCGGCCTGGCGTGCAGGGGACCCGGGTTTGATTCTTGGCCAGGGCACATAGGAGAAGCGCCCATTTGCTTCTCCACCCCCCTCTCCTTCCTCTCTGTCTCTCTCTTCCCCTCCCGCAGCCAAGGCTCCATTGGAGTAAAAGATGGCCCCCGGGCGCTGGGGATGGCTCCTTGGCCTCTGCCCCAGGCGCTAGAGTGGCTCTGGTCATGGCAGAGCGACCCCCTAGAGGGGCAGAGCATCGCCCCCTGGTGGGCAGAGCATCGCCCCTGGTGGGCATTCCGGGTGGATCCCGGTCGGGCGCATACGGGAGTTTGTCTGACTGTCTCTCCCCATTTCCAGCTTCAGAAAAATACAAAAAAAAAAAGTTAAAGACAGCCCTGGCCAGTTTGCTCAGTGGTAGAACATCAACCTGACATGTGGATGTCTTGGGTTCAATTCCTGGTCAGGGCACACAGGAGAAGCATCCATCTGCTTCTCCACCCTTTCCCTTTTCCCTTCTCTCTCTCTCTCTCTCTCTCTCTCTCTCTCTCTCATCCTCTCCTGCAGCCATGGCTCAATTAGAACAAGTTGGCCCTAGGTGCTGGGGTTGGCTCCATGTCCTCTGCTTCAGGTGCTAAAAAATGGCGCTGGTTGCAACAGAGCAAGGGCTCCAGATGTGCAGAGCACCGCCCCCTTGTGGACTTACCATGGGTCCCAATCCGGGCGCATATGGCTTCTGTCTTCGCCGCCCCTTCTCTCACTAAAAAAGTTTTTAAAAAAAGTTAAAGACAAAAATAACAAACTTGGAATATATATTATAGAGAAAGAATTAA
Source organism: Saccopteryx leptura (assembly GCF_036850995.1). Lineage (NCBI taxonomy): Eukaryota > Metazoa > Chordata > Mammalia > Chiroptera > Emballonuridae > Saccopteryx > Saccopteryx leptura. The sequence goes on along the minus strand of NC_089505.1, from coordinate 215,826,085 downwards.
TATCCTAAAAATTACAAAAATCTCATAAAGATTTTAAAATTATTAATATTCAAAAAAGATATGAATACTCTTACTCCCCCCTCAAAAATATAACAAGTACATAAAGAAACAATTTTAAAGTAGAAAGATAAAGAAAAATAAGTAAATATGTTCACCTTCACTAATAATAAAAATATAATTTAAAATAAAACACTATACTATATTTTTCCTATGAGTTTTATTAACATGAAAAAGAAATGAAAGGTAGTTCTCCTGTATGATGAAAAGCAAAAAATCTCTCTCTCAAAAAAAATAAAAGCAGTGCATAATGAAGAAAAAGTATAGGGTGTGTATTAGAATCCCTGGTTTCAGTCTTTTTTGAGTCCGGGATTTATTCCTGCTTTTGGTATCTATGAAATACTGTTAAATCCTTAAAATAATCCCACTTTTCAGTTAAGTTGATTTGAGTTGGGTTTCTGTCTCTTGCAAACCAGAGTTACAGTAGTGAGTAGTAATAACAAAATGATCTATAGTATTGCAGTATAGACAAAGAATAAAGGATTATCCCAGACATCAAAAATCATTTAAATTTGTAAACTCACTTAATATCTATCAAAATAACACCATGGGCTTGAGCAGTTTGCTTTACTATATAGAGGGAGTTAGTTCAGGGAGTAAACAGGGAAAAATAGGGGGTCAGTGTGGGACAATATTGTTTTACTTTCCTAGCGTGGTGTGAGTACTGGCCTCATTTTAGAGTGTTATAAATAATCCTGTGAGTAAATGAACAGTGACTGAAATGCCAGATGGTGAAATACCAGCTGCAGAAATATTTCAAAAGCTTGTGTCAATGGGCAAAAAAGCTGGTATATGAACTTACTAAAAGGTAAATATAAGGAAATGCCATTGAAGGAAAGTTGTTCAGACGGTACATAAAGAGTGCAAATGATTTACGACTCATTTTTTTGCAGATATCAGCCTAGCAAGATTCACAGTGAAGGGTTTTCAAATTGTCTCATGGTGTTTGTTACCTTGGACTAAACCCAAAATACACAAAGGCGATAGAGTATTACAAACTCCTGAGGAAGATTGCTGCAATCACACGTCGCTAGGCACATCCTAGCTGATAAATTTCTCCTGAAGTTTAACTATAGTTATAATATGGTGTTTCAAAGTTTAAATTAATCTCATATAGTGTGCTCATGATTCAAAAATGCTGCATGCACGTGTGTCTTTAAAAACTGAATTTCCATAGTACACATTTTTATTAATATTACTTATTTTAACATAAACTATAGATAAAAAAGCCTAAACCAAAATGTTTCTAAGAAAGGTTGAAAATGGATGCACATATAAATTGTATTTGTATGAATAAAGTAGAAATATGGCTATGTGATCTGGTCAAAATATTTTATTCTTTTGATGTGAGGAGAAAGTAACTCCTTTGGGTTGTTTATAAAGAGACTGTTTTAAATAAAATAACATATGTATGTACTTTATTTTAAAAATAGTACTATAAACTAGCTAACAAAATATCAGTATTTTTCTTTCCTAGTCTCCATGACATCCTCTTTAGAATAATCTCTTTTAGTCCTTGTAGCTGTTTTTATGGTATTTATATATATTTACATGCTTATAATTTCTTTACCCATCTTTACTATTCAACATGGGAAATGATAATGAAAACTTTATATAGCACTACTCCACCTGTTTTATCTTTTAAAATAGCTACAATAAAATTTTTTATTTAAATTGATAATCAGTTTTGCTATGAATATGTATTTACATTGCTAAGCCAAGTAATATAGTCTTATTACATTTCTTTTCTTTTTGGAATTTTTGCTTTTCTTATAATTAACACAGCTTAGGTTTTTAATTTACTTATGTTTTTATTGCATTTGTCATGAATTTTCACAAATTCTGTGACTCTTCAAAATTCTTATTTGTATTTAACATATTATGTAATAATTCCCATCTTCTCATTCTCCTCTTTTATTTCTCTCTTCTCCATGTGCTTTCCTATTGTTGACATGTTTAAACCATTGTTGTCTTTGGTTTTATTAGTCTATATCTTTTATCTTTACTTCTTTTTTTATTATTTTAATTTATTGTGTTTACATAGATTCTAGTGTCACCCAGAATGCATCTCCCCTCCCCTGTATTCCTGTCAACATCTCTCTCATCCTCCTCCCCACAGCACCCTCCCCCTTGACTTCAGGTTTATCCTATCCTATCATCCCGTTTCCTTCTGTCCTCTTTTTCTCTGGTCTCTTTGATCCCTCCTCTGTCTCAATTCCATTCCTCAGTTCACATTGTTTATTGGATTCTTCAAATGAGTGAGGTCATATGATATTTTTCTTTTTCTTCCTTGCTTATTTCACTTAACAGAATAGTTTCCAGGTCCATCCGTGTTGCCACATAAGGTAAGATTTTTTCTTTTTCATGGCTTCATAGTACTCCATTGTTCATATGTAACACAGGGGACTATATCAAACTAAAAAAGGTCTTGCACAGCTAAAGACAATATGAACAGAATAAAAAGACAAGCCACACAGTGGGAGAACATATTTGACAATACATCTGATAAGGGCTTAATAACCAAAATTTATAATGAACTTGTAAAACTCAACACCAGGAAGATAAACAATCCAGTCAAAAAATGGGCATAAGAAATGAATAGACACTTTTCCAAAGAGGACATATAGATGGCCAATAGACAGATGAAAAAATGTTCAACATCACTAATCATTAAAGAAATGCAAATTAAAACCACAATGAGATACCACCTCAACTAGTCAGAATGGCGCTCATTATCTTTACTTCTTTTAATGTCATTACACTGAATTGGCGGAAGAGACATTGACAACTGAATGTATTAAATCTACCACTTTTAGTTGGTGGTGGGAATATATGGTGGTTCCACACGGCTTCTTATGGACCTCCCATACTTGAGTTATTAAAATATCTCTAGTGTCTTTTGTGGTAGTGTCTGTTCCAATATAAATTCCTGGGTGGGACACCAGCACAAAAAAATATTTGCTGTGTGTGTGTGTGTGTGTGTGTGTGTGTGTGTGTGGTGTGTGTGTACAGAAATTCTAAATTTCTGCTTTAAAGAAATAAGTAAATCAGAAAAAACTAAGAACTACATGAATCCATACATAGCTGGGACATAAAAATGAGACTCAGAGACTTGAACAAGAATGTGATGGTAACAGGGGTGGGGGGGGAAGGGGGAGGGAGGATGGGGTGAGGAAGGAGAGAGGGGGTGGGGGAGGGGAGGGGCACAAAGAAAACCAGATAGAAGGAGATGGAAGACAATTTGACTTTGGGTGAGGGGTATACAGCATAATCAAATGTCAAAATAATCTGGAGATGTTTTCTCTCAACTTATGTACACTGATTTATCAATGTCACTGCATTGAAATTAATAAAAAAAAAGTTTTAGAACTAGTTAGCTAAAATATAATCAACTGTTCAAATGCTATCGAAACATTTATGTGATACCTATGTACTCTTATTGATCAATTACACCATGTTAAATTTAATTTTCTAAATAAAATTAAAAAAATAAATAAATAAAACTTTTTCTTAAATAATAATGAAAACATACATATATTTAACATCATGGGTGTAAAGATAAACAAAAGCATTGCATTTATGTTTCTCAGTTCAGACTCTTTTACACACAAACACACAAAATCATTTTAATTTAAAAACTCTTATTTAATATATTTTTCCACCAGCCTACATATTCTTGAATTATTTTACAAAAAGAACAGAGTCCATCATTTCACAATACTTTATATACTGTAACCATCGGGGAGAAAAGTAGTAAATCTTTTGCATTCATACTAAGTTTGCATTCATACTATATTGAACATCACACATTTTTATAAAAGCATGTGTTTACTAAAGAAAAGGAAATACAGTTAAAAAATATGTTCACCAAAATAGAAAATGGGTCACCTTCTTCATCTCCAAGAGAATAGTTCAGAAAGAGAAAGGTGGAAGCAACAAAGACTGACTTTCACTACCTGGTGGTTTTTGTCATGATGTGTTGACAGAATTTCAAATACAGATGTGCATCTTTATCAGGACATGACCAGAGGCTGTTAGCCATTGTCATCTTGGCCACACAACAAGGCCTGTTATCACTGGAGTTTTAAATACCCAGAAATTCAGTAAGTGACTCAAAAATGCTTATACCTCTGGGACTCTCACACATATTTTAAAAACAAAAAGAAGAAAAACATATAAACCAAATGCTAATTTTTATATTTTGGATGATGAATACAACCAGCTAGACTTATTTGTATTTTTTCTGTTAGAAATACTCTTAGACTTTTTGAGGTTGTTACCACGTAAGGCTATTTTTTCCAATTTCTTCTTTTCTATGTTTTAGAGCTGATGAAATCATCATTGTATTTTTATAAGATTTCAAGTTTTGGAGATGACCTCAGAGTAATGGCATGGTAGGAAGCGATACCAATAAATCTCCCCCAAAACTTAACAAGATCTTCAACCAGAAATAGAAAAACCTATCCTTGGAGCCTCCAGATGTTTCGCAATACAGGTATGGTCGAGCAAAAAATTGGCTAAATATATAATCAAACCCCGAAGGAAATAGGGAGTAAGAAATGCTCTGCCTTCCTCACTAACCTAAACAGGGTGGCTTTCACTGGGAACTGAGAATATAGAAACTGAGGCGGGCAAAGGGGGTGAATAGATCCAGGCCGCGGCAAAAATGGCCGAACCAGGCTGTGGCACAGAGATCCAGACCGAGGAAAAACTATTCCTGTGGCAACCCGGGCAATACAAGCTAACACTCGCGCCAAACCCAGACAAAGAAAGACAAGCGGGGCAGCCATTTTCCCCGATCTCCTGGTCAGCGTGCGCAGATAGTGGGCAAGAGATTCCTTCCAAAGCCCCGAGAGTGTGCGCCCATATTGTCCCACAGAGAGGCAGAGTCAGAGGCCTTTGTGTGGGCTGAAAACGGAATCTCCAGGCCGCCCCAGTGCCCTGGGAAAGCCGTGCATGGAGAGGGAGCAAGAACTAATTCCAATGCTGGAACTTTTCCGTGCGGGAGGGCGATTCACTCAGAGGGTGAGGTGGCTGGCCTGATATCCTGGTCTGCGTGCGCAGATAGTGAGCGAGAGATTCCTCCGAGTGCCTCGGCAGTGCCGCCCATGTTATCCCACAGAGGGGCAGAGTCAGGGGCCTTTGTGTGGGCCAAAAATCAGAATCTCGGGCCGCCCCAGCACCTTGAAAAAGCCGCACCTGCCCTGGCCGGTTGGCTCAGCGGTAGAGCATCGGCCTAGCGTGTGGAGGACCCGGGTTCGATTCCCAGCCAGGGCACACAGGAGAAGCGCCCATTTGCTTCTCCACCCCTCCGCTGCACTTTCCTCTCTATCTCTCTCTTCCCCTCCCGCAGCCAAGGCTCCATTGGAGCAAAGATGGCCCGGGCGCTGGGCATGGCTCTGTGGCCTCTGCCTCAGGCGCTAGAGTGGCTCTGGTTGCAACATGGCGACGCCCAGGATAGGCAGAGCATCGCCCCCTGGTGGGCAGAGCGTCGCCCCTGCTGGGCATGCTGGGTGGATTCCGGTCAGGCGCATGCGGGAGTCTGTCTGACTGTCTCTCCCTGTTTCCAGCTTCAGAAAAATGAAAAAAAAAAAAAATTGAAAAAGCCGCACCCGGGGACGGAGCGAGAGCCAATTCCAATGCTGCAACTTTTCCGTGCGGGCGGGGGTTTCACTCAGAGTGTGAGACTGCTGGACTGATATCCTGACCTCTGCGCACAGATAGTGGGAGAGAGATTCCTCCAAGTGCGTCGGCAGTGTGCGCCCGTGTTATCCTATAGAGTAGCAGAGCCAGAGGTCTTTGAATGGACAGAAGCCCTGCCTGATTATGCTAGCAGCTCTGACTGACTGAGCCTTACCCAGAGCCCTGTGCTGAGTGGGAATAGAGTGGGGAGTTGCCAGCTCTTTGAGCCTCTTACTATCCAGGCAGAGGCAGCAGCAACCCCATAGCTGGATTATCAGGCTACTAATTGAGGAAGGAAAGACTAGGAGAAAGGCTCCAGGAACATGGACTCTCTCACTGTCGGAGCTTATAAATGTTAATGAGCCTCGACTGCCAACGAGACTGAAGCACAATACAAGACATCGCCATAGAGACTTATCAACTGCAAACCTCTACCTGAGCGTGCCAAAGGGGCAGAACCCAGGGTACAGAGTCACCGACCAGGAAGAGGGAGAGAAAAGAAAAAGCAAGAAGATAACCTCTCAAAATCAAGAGTAATACGCAGACCTTATAGCCTATCCGATTTTATTATATTTGTTCATTTGTTTCTCTTATCTTCATTCTTGATATTTTTTATTCCTCCTCCAATCTGGTCATTTAACTCTCTGCTGGTCTTACTCTCTCCTCTCCTTGAACTACACTACCCGTAAGTGTTACATCTCCCATTATCTTTTCTTTCCTCTTCCTTTCTCTCTATGAGGGTTGCACTCCAAAACCCTTAACTCTCTTTCTCTCTCTCTCTCCTCTTTTTTCTTTTTTCTTCTTTTAGTGGTTCCCTCTTTTCTCTCTCTCTCTCTTTCTTTTCTCCCTCTATATTAGTTTCTTCCTTTCTCCTTTACGTCTCCTCTCATTCGAACCTCAATAACGAACAGTATCTTATCTGGGACTCAAACTTATGTTTGTGGCATTTTGGGGGATTTTTATGTCACCTTGTTAATACACTAGCAGTGCTGCCATCCCTGGCTCTCCATTTTATCTAATTCTTGTTCCACTAAATACAATAGTAATTTTTTAATTTGTCCCCTCATTTTCCTGTTTCCCTCTTATCCCTCTCATCATAACTCTTAGTCAACCAACACCTAAAAGCAAATAATTTTATTCTTGACCCAATTTTTTTTCTTATTGGCTTTTTGTGGGTCCATACACCCTTTTCTTTTTTTTCTTTTTTGCCCCTGTATTACTTCTCCCCAATTCAGGCTCTCCATTACAGGCATTGTTTGTTCTATTTAGTACAATATAATTCACAGTTCACCACAAGATTTTCTCAAGAAAGAGGGGAGAGGAGAGGAGACAAAAAAAAGGGGGGGGAATAATTTCCTTTTTTTTAATTTTTATTTTATTTTTCTTTATTTCATTATTAAATTAAAAAAAACTCTTTTCGATTTTTTATTTTTTTAACTTTTTATTCTTTATTAAATCTCACTAATACTGTCAACAAAACCACCCTCAGATGCCATTAAGGAAGAGAAAATCGAATATCATGGATACAAAAGAAAGAGAGGTAACACAGTTAGATGAGGAAAAATCTATGGAGAAAAAATTTAATATATTGGAAACCTTGGAGCTAAATGACAGACAATTTAAGATAGAAATCCTAAAAATCCTCTGAGATATACAAGAAAACACAGAAAGGCAATTTAGGGAGCTCAGAAAACAACTCGACGAACACAAAGAATATATTTCCAAGGAAATTGAAACTATAAAAACAAATCAAACAGAGATTAAAAACTCAATTCATGAGCTGAAAAACGAGGTAACAAGCTTAGCTAATAGAACAGGCCAGAGAGAAGGGAGGGTTAGTGAAATAGAAGACAAGCAACTTGAGGTACAACAGAGAGAAGAAGAAAGAGACTCAAAAATTTAAAAAAATGAGATAGCCTACAAGAATTATCTGAATCCATCAAAAAGAATACATAAGAATAATAGGTATATCAGAGGGAGAAGAGAGAGAAAATGGAATGGAGAACATACTCAAACAAATAATAGATGAGAACTTCCCAAGCCTGTGGAAAGGACTAAAGCCTCAAATTCAAGAAGCAAACAGAACTCTGAGTTTTCTTAACCCCAACAAACCTACTCCAAGGCATATCATAATGAAATTGGCACAAACCAACAGCAAAGAAAAAATTCTCAAGGCAGCCAGGGAAAAGAAGAATACAACATATAAAGGAAGGCCCATTAGATTATCATCAGATTTCTCAGCAGAAACTCTACAAGCTAGAAGAGAGTGGACCCCAATATTTAAAGTCCTAAAAGAGAGGAACTTTCAGCCATGAATACTATACCCATCAAAGCTATCCTTTAAATATGAAGGAGAAATAAAAACATTCACAGATACAGAAAAGATGAGGGAATTTATCATCAAAAAACCTTCACTCCAGGAATTACTAAAGGGGGTTCTCCAATCAGATACAAAGAACAAAAAAAAACCAAAGCCACAAGTTAAAGCTCCAAGAAGAACACAATAAAACCAAATTTAAACTGTGACAACAACAAAAAGAAAGGGGGGGAGAGGATGGAGATTAACAGTAGCAAAGGACGATGGAGTGCAAAAGTACTCACAAATAGTGTGCTACAATGAACAGGGTAGGAACTCTTTTCATTACTTAAAGGTAACCACCATTGAAAAAACCACCACAGAAGTACATGAGATAAAAAAGATAGCAACAGAGGAAAGATGTATGGCAGGGGTCTCCAAACATTTTACACAGGTGGCCAGTTCACTGTCCCTCAGACCATTGGAGGGCTGCCAAATACAGTGATCCTCGCACTGACCACCAATGAAAGAGGTGCCCCTTCCAGAAGTGCAGTGGGGGCTGGATAAATGGCCTCAGGGGGCTGCATCGCAGCCCGCGGGCCATAGTTTGGGGATGCCTGATGTATGGAATACAACCAAGTAAAAAAAAAAAGATAGAAAAACGAAAGAGAAGAATCAAACAAGACACAAAACTAACAGAAAGCAATATATAAGATGGCAATAGGGAACCCACAAGTGTCAATAATTACAATAAATGTAAATGGATTAAACTCACCAATAAAAAGGCACAGAGTACCAGAATGGATTAAAAAAGAAAATCCAATTGTATGCTGCCTACAGGAAACTCATCTAAGTAACAAGGATAAAAACAAATTCAAAGTGAAAGGCAGGAAAACAATACTCCAAGGAAATAACATCCAAAAAAAAGCAGGTGTAGCAAGACTCATATCTGATAATGCTGACTACAAGACAGCAAAAGTACTCAGAGACAAAAATGGCCATTTCATAATGGCTAAGGGGATACTGAATCAAGAAGACATAACAATTCTTAATATATATGCACCAAACTAAGGAGCACCAAAATATATAAGACAGCTACTTATTGACCTTAAAACAAAAACTGACAAAAATACAATCATACTTGGAGATCTCAATACACCGCTGACGTCTCTAGATCGGTCATCCAAATAGAGAATCAACAAAGATATATTGGCCTTAAACAAAACACTAGAGCACCTGGATATGATAGATATCTACAGGACATTTCATCCCAAAGTGACTGAGTATACATTTTTCTCCAGTGTACATGGATCATTCTCAAGAATTGATTATATGTTGAGCCACAAAAACAACATCAGCAAATTCAGAAAAATCAAAGTTGTACCGAGCATATTTTCTGATCATAAAGCCTTGAAACTAGATTTCAACTGCAAAAAAGAGGAAAAAAATCCCACAAAAATGTGGAAACTAAACAACATACTTTTAAAAAATGAATGGATCAAAGAAGAAATAAGTGCAGAGATCAAAAGATATATACAGACAAATAAAAATGACAATACGACATATCAGAATGTATGGGATGCAGCAAAAGCAGTGATAAGAGGGAAGTTCATATCACTTCAGGCATATATGAACAAACAAGAGAGAGCCCAAGTGAACCACTTAACTTCACACCTTAAGGAACTAGAAAAAGAAGAACAAAGACAACCCAAAACCAGCCGAAGAAAGGAGATATTAAAAATCAGAGCAGAAATAAATGAAATAGAGAACAGAAAAACTAGAGAAAAAATTAATAGAACAAGGAGCTGGTTCTTTGAAAAGATCAACAAAATTGACAGACCCTTGGCAAGACTTACCAAGGAAAAAAGAGAAAAAACTCATATAAACAAAATCCAAAGTGAAAGAGGAGAAATCACGAAGGACACTGTAGATATACAAAGAATTATTGTAGAATACTATGAAAAACTTTATGCCACTAAATTCAACAACCTAGAAGAAATGGATAAATTCCTAGAACAATACAACCTTCCTAGACTGAGTCAAGAAGAAGCAGAAAGCCTAAACAGGCCTATTAGTAGAGAAGAAATAGAAAAAACCATTAAAAACCACCCCAAAAATAAAAGTCCAGGCCCTGACGGCTATACCAGCGAATTTTATGAAACATTCAAAGAAGGATTGGTTCTTATTCTACTGAAAGTCTTCCAAAAAATTGAAGAAGAAGCAATACTTCCAATCACATTTTATGAGGCCAACATAACCCTCATACCAAAAGCAGGCAAGGGCTGCACAAAAAAAGACAATTACAGACCAATATCTCTAATGAATACAGATGCTAAAATACTAAACAAAATACTAGCAAATCGAATACAACAACATATTAAAAAGATAATACATCATGATCAAGTGGGATTCATCCCAGAATCTCAAGGATGGTTCACCATCCATAAAACTGTTAACGTAATACACCATATCAAAAGAACAAAAACCACATGATCTTATCAATAGATTCAGAAAAGGCTTTTGATAAAATACAACACAATTTTATGTTTAAGACTCTCAACAAAATGGGTATAGAAGGAAAATATCTCAACATGATAAAGGCCATATATGATAAACCATCAGCTAACATCATATTAAATGGCACTAAACTGAATGAAGACTTTCCCCCTTAAATCAGGAACAAGACAGGGTTATTCACTCTCTCCACTCTTATTTAATGTGGTACTAGAGGTTCTAGCCAGAGCAATCAGACAAGACAAAGAAATAAAAGGCATCCATATCAGAAAAGAAGAAGTAAAGGTATCACTTTTTGCAGATGATATGATCCTATACATTGAAAATCCCAAAGAATCCACAAAAAGTCTACTAGAAACAATAAGCCAATACAGTAAGGTCACACAATACAAAATTAAATACAGAAGTCAATAGCCTTTCTATATGCCAACAATGAAACATTTGAGAACAAACTCAAAAGAACAATCCCCTTCACGATTGCAACAAAAAAATTAAATACTTAGGAATAAACATAACAAAGAATATAAAGGACTTATATAATGAGAACTATAAACCATTGTTAAGGGAAATCGAAAAAGATATAATGAGATGGAAGAATATACCTTGTTCTTGGTTAAGAAGAATAAATATAATCAAGATGGCCATATTACCCAAAGCAATATACAAATTTAATGCAATTCCCATCAAAATTCCAATGACATTTTTTAAAGAAATGGAGCAAAAAATCATCTGATTTATATGGAACTATAAAAAACCCCGAATAGCCAAAGCAATCCTAAAGAAAAAGAATGAAGCTGGGGGCATTACAATACCTGACTTCAAACTATATTATAGGGCCACGACAATCAAAACAGCATGGTATTGGCAGAAAAATAAACACTCAGACCAATGGAACAGAATAGAAAGTCCAGAAATAAAACCACATATATACAGTCAAATAATTTTTGATAAAGGGGCCAACAACACACAATGGAGAAAAGAAAGCCTCTTCAATAAATGGTGCTGGGAAAACTGGAAAGCCACATGCAAAAGAATGAAACTGGACTACAGTCTCTCCCCCTGTACAAAAATTAACTCAAAATGGATCAAAGATCTAAACATAAGACCTGAAACAATTAAGTACATAGAAGAAGACATAGGTACTCAACTTATGGACCTGGGTTTTAAAGAGCATTTTATGAATTTGACTCCACAGGCAAGAGAAGTGAAGGCAAAAATTAATGAATGGGACTACATCAGACTACGAAGTTTTTGCTCAGCAAGAGAAACTGATAACAAAATAAACAGACAGCCAACTAAATGGGAAATGATATTTTCAAACAACAGCTCAGATAAGGGCCTAATATCCAAAATATACAAAGAACTCATAAAACTCAACAACAAACAAACAAACAATCCAATAAAAAAATGGGAAGAGGACATGAACAGACACTTCTCCCAGGAAGAAATACAAATGGCCAACAGATACATGAAAAGATGCTCATCTTCTTTAGTTATTAGGGAAATGTAAATCAAAATTGTAATGAGATACCTCCTCACACCTGTTAGATTAGCTATTATTAACAAGACAGGTAATAACAAATGTTGGAGAGGCTGTGGAGAAAAAGGAACCTTCATACACTGTTGGTGGGAATGTAAAGTAGTACAACCATTATGGAAGAAAGTATGGTGGTTCCTCAAAAAACTGAAAATAGAATTACCTTATGACCCAGCAATCCCTCTACTGGGTATATACCCCAAAAACTCAGAAACATTGATATGTAAAGACACATGCAGCCCCATGTTCATTGCAGCATTGTTCACAGTGGCTAGGACATGGAAACAACCAAAAAGCTCGTCAATAGAAGACTGGATAAAGAAGATGTGGCACATATACACTATGGAATACTACTCAGCCATAAGAAATGATGACATTGGATCATTTACAGCAAAATGGTGGGATCTTGATAACATTATACGAAGTAAATCAGAAAAAAACAGGAACTGCATTATTCCATACGTTGGTGGGACATAAAAGTGAAACTAAGACATTAATAAGAGTATGGTGGTTACAGGGGGAGGGGGGAGAGGGAGAGGGAAAGGGAGAGGGGGAGGGGCACAAAGAAATCTAGATAGAAGGTTACAGAGGACAATCTGACTTTGGGTGATGGGTATGAACATAAGTGAACGACAAGATAACCTGGAGTTGTTATCTTTGAATATATGTATCCTGATTTATTGATGTCCCCCCCCCCTTAAAAATAAAATTATTAAAAAAAGAAAGATTTCAAGTTTAGAGATGTTGAATAATTTGAATATCACATTGTTATTAAGGAGCTGATACGGTGTCCATCCTAGATAGAGTGATTTTCAAACATGATTTGTACACAGTTTGTCTCAGAAATCTTTTGGATTTTTTTTTTAACTGTTAGTCTCAATCCTTCTTTTCTGCAAAAGTATTTTGTGTTCCAACTTTCACAGCTCCAGTTTCTTCCATAATTCTTTTTAAGACATATTTATATAGATTTTTACTCCTTTAGTATATTGGTCAAAATGGTGGGATATGAGCATAATTTTAGTTCAAAGCCCAACCTCACCCTTACTAGATGTATTAACTTGGGGAAGTTATCTAACTTCTTTATGCTTTCATTTCTTAATTTTAAAATTATTAAACCCTACTTAAATGGTCTGTTGTGGGGATAAAATGAATTAATATTTGGCCCATTAAAAAGGTTTAATAAATGATACTTTTTAGTTAGTTACTAGTTAGGAGCCCTTCTCAAAGTATTCTAGACTTGACAATATTCTCTAAATTCAAGTATTAGTATAGGTGTGGGTTGATAAATGTATACAATGACAAATCTTTTTAAAGTTGATATCAATTCAATGTTTAGTACTATAATTCTACCAAATTTAAGTTCAGCTGAGGCTGTCAGCCTTAAGTATATATTTTTCTTTCATGTTTATACATACTATAATAAAATTAGAACATATAATATTTATAAGGTTGTTATCAAATCAAAATTACTTTATGTATTACAATAATATTTTAATGAGTAGCATAATATGGAACTTTCTATTTTTAATGGTAAAGTAACATTGGCTGCATTTCACTCTCCAGTATGGTGGTCTATGCTCATGTCCTCTAGATTCCTATAAATATGGAAGGTGTTTACATCAAGATAGGTTTCTTTACATTCCAGTACCTAAATAGCTTGATTCCTGTTCTGTATCAGGTCTATTTAAATACACATCACAGACCTGAGAGTATCACCAAAACCTCATACAGATAAAACTCCACCAGCCTTATAAGCTCTACTGGAGCTTGGGTGTGAGAGTGACATCTCAGGTATACAGTTATTTTTGAATAAAACAGCAACATGGCAGTGTTTTCTGGTCACTGCTCTGCACTGAGATTTCAGTGTTCGTTCACCAAATTCCAGTCTCTCTTTTTCTCTCTTTTTCTTATTCTTTTCTCTGTCTTCTTTCTCTTAATATTTTCTCTTTTTTGGTAAAATAAAAATCATCATGCTTGCATTTTACATCATGCACATCAGTCTGCCTCTTACCCTCCACACCCCAGTACCCACTATATCCATGTTGGCAGGGAGCTACTACATCTATGGATTTTTTTTTGTATTTTTCCAAAGCCAGAAATGGGGAGGCAGTCAGACAGACTCCCGCATGCGCCCGACCTGCCCACCAGGGGGCGATGCTCTGCCCATCCGGGGCGTCGTTCTTTTGTGACCAGAGCCACTCTAGTGCCTGAGGCAGAGGCCACAGAGCCATCCTCAATGCCCGGGCCAACTTTGCTCCAATGGAACCTTGGCTGTGGGAGAGGAAGAGAGAGACAGAGAGGAAGGAGAGGGGGAGGGGTGGAGAAGCAGATGGGCACTTCTCCTGTGTGCCCTGGCCGGGAATTGAACCTGCGACTCTTGCACACCAGACCGACGCTCTACCACTGAGCCAACCGGCCAGGGCCCATCTATGGATTCTTAAGGAAATGAGAGGTTTTATATCTTTCCCAGAGGCATTCTGATTCCATCAATTATAAAGATTGCTGGTCAGGGCACACAGTAGAAGCATCCATCTACTTCTCTACTATTTTCCCTCTTGCTCTTTTCTCTCTCTTCTTCTTCTTCAGCCATGGCTCAACTGGAGCAAGTTGGCCCCAGATGCTAAGGATGGCTCCATGTCTTCTGCTTCAGGCATTAAGAAGAGCTCAGTTGCTGGGCAATGGAGCAATGCCCATATGCACAGAGCATCGCCCCTTAGTAGGTTTTCCAAGTGGATCCCAGTCAGGGCACACATCTGTTTCTGCCTCCCCTCCTCTCACTGAAAAAAAAGGTGGTTTAATTCTGAGTAAGGGGATATAGATAGGAGAAATTTTGCCCCCTAAAAGACATCCAAAATAAATTTTTTAAAAAAAAAATCATGACTATTGATAAATATAAATAAACAGAGATTAATAATTGAAGAATTTATCTTATCTTCTGACATCTGGAATCTACCATCAATGCTATATGTTGAGACATTCTAAAACAGTATATGCCTTGGGGCTCACTGATCTATTCTGACTCCTGACAATTTCACTTCTACAACATCAGAAAGATCTTAAGCTCGAGCTTTTCTCAAGTCTGCTACAAATAAAGGGAACTCAAAAAATGGAAAACTGTATAGTTCTATTTTGATGTAGAATATGGAAATGACAATGTCTATCCTTGTCCTTGGGTTGGGGTGGGGCTGATAGGTTAGACGGAGTTGTTGTAACCTGGGTTTTGAGAATGGGAAGGTCTTATGTCCCACAAAGGATGAGAGCTTGCTTGGAGTTTAGAGTAAGCAGCATGAACAAATGGTGCCTAGTTTCTAGTTTTCCTTGGGATATTTATTTATTTATTTATTTATCTTTATCTTTATTTATTTTGAGAGAGGCAGGAAGTGAGAGACAGGAACATGGAGCTGCTCCTGTATGTGCCCTGGCGAGAGAATCAAACTGGCGACCTCTGTGCCAGGACAACAGTTCGACCAGCTGAGCCATCCAGCCTGGGTTTTATTTATTGATTGCAATTTAGAGAGAGGACGGAAGAGAGAGGGGAGAGGTAAGTGGTGGAGGGGGAAAGGAAGCATTTATTTGTTGTTCCACTCAGTCATGCATTCATTCACTGGTTGCTTCCATGTGTGCCCTAACTGGGTTTCAAAACCTTGACCTTGTTGTTTCCAGATGCTCTTAACTGACTAAGCCACCAGCCAGTGCCTTTCTTTGGATATCTTATATGTATTCCATAACAATGCATAAACAATGTATTATCTACGTTTTATAGATTCTACATTATAGCAAGATTATTTTGAAAGGGCTATACCTTGGTAATAGTGATTTTTAAGGATTTAGATATATTTGCCTTTTTTTTTTTAACTCTTCTCCCTACCTTTACATTAATATTGGAAAAGTATGCCATAACATTGTTCTTAAAAAATATTGTGTGGTTAGGTGAAGATAGACACATATTTTAAAAAAATGTATTATATTAAACATTATGCAGGGGTCTCCAAACTTTTTACACAGGGGGCCAGTTCACTGTCCCTCAGACCATTGGAGGGCTGCCAAATACAGTGGTCCTCTCACTGACCACCAATGAAAGAGGTGCCCCTTCCAGAAGTGCAGTGGGGGCTGGATAAATGGCCTCAGGGGGCCGTAGTTTGGGGACGCCTGGTTTAGAGTGACTATTATGGCTAAATAATAAATAAGTACAGTAGTCAATGTAAAAAATTATACTGTGTATTTTACTAAATAGGCCCACCAAAGTTCCAGGTATATTTGAGACTTTTCAGTGTTATACATAGCAATATTTCTACTGCTTACTACAAAGTTTAAAATTATCTAAACAAATAAAAAGCATATTAGAAAACATTTGTTTACATGAAATAATTTGAAACATGTTGCTTACTACTATTTAAATAAAAATATCATAAGCACTTGCATAGTCTTTGAGTACAGTTAATATTAGATTTATTTTGTTTAATTTTTAAACCTTTTGGGTTGTTAACATTTGTATGCTCATTTAAAGGATTTAATCATGATTATAGATTAATGGTCTGCAAAATTATTACTTTATATTTATATGAATGCACAGTACAAAATAACCTCATCTAAATTTGGAAAATTTATTGGATTTCTTTGAAGGTATAGAAAGCAGGAAATAGTGGCAGAGGGATGTTTGAAGATGTAGATCAATGCTTTTTCTTCCTGAGAGCCCTACACTAAAGTTGAGCTACAGTAAATTCCTATGCCTGAATAGAAAGCCCTGAAAATAGGAACTTCCCATAAAAGTACCTACAGGTTTCTCATCATGACAGCACTGGGAAGAGCAATCTAGTGTTCCAGGCACCTATGGCCAGTCAAGTTTTCTCTACCTTACAGAAGTGGTAAATAATCACTGGAAAAAAGTGAGTCAAGATACTTAAGATTCACTCTTGCAAAGAGAATTGGAACAACAAAATCACTCTCACTGATGAAATTGGAATTTTTTTTAATTAGCATTTCTAATTAAAATTTAACATCTCACTAGCTTTGTATAGGATTTTTTGCTTCCTTAACCTCACGGAAACCTATCTGTTGGCTCTAAATACACACTTTACCATGCACCACTTGAGGATTTCAATTAATCCCAAATCCTCCAACTTTGGTTTGTGAAGTCCTCTTTTTCTGTGAGCCATTACTTCTGGTTTGAATACATTCACTGAGTCCTCTCAACAGGTTTCTGGCGTGTCCTGATCAACCCCCCTTTTCCCTGATTATTTCTCTACCATCTTAGAAAATAATTTTGTAAATTTGACTGTGATTATAAAAGATGATAATTGGTAATCATAATTACAATGAGCTAGGCCCCTTTCATGTGCCAGGAGATGTGATGGGCTTTATACATTCAGCAAGGGGAGGGCTGAGTTGCATTTGAATCAGGGTTCATCTGCTATACCCTAAACCTGGGTGACCATCACTACTCTACCCCCTGAGGATCAGAAGTGTGGGGAGTACAAGCATGTCATTCAAAACAAAAACTCTTCTGTGTGCTCCTCAAAATCTTATACGCAACCATAAAAATTAAAGCTATTAGTGATTTTTGGTTCTGAAGAGTAAATGTACTTTGATGTAACGTGGATAATCACCAGACACATTTGGACATTCTCTTGTATGTCAACAGAGAGAGGTCAGTCTACTCTGAAACGTTTGCCACCTCAGTCAGAACTGAAAACCTGGCTGAACTTACCCTTTGTCAGAATTCTGAAGAAGATTCTGAGATGACAAAAGTTCCTTAATGCACCTACCAGAATCTGTAAACAGTCATACAGTCTGCTTGAGCTAGGACATAAAATTAGAGAAAAAACAAACAAACAAAAAGTTCATAATAATCATTTAAAACCACCTCTATGGAATATACTATTTACCTATAAACATCGGCAACTCTGGATGCCTGAAATCCCAGACAATTGACTTTGAATCCAAAGGTTTTCCTCAGTGAAACTCCATGTAATAATAATGATACAAAAATCTTATCACTACATATGCATTTATTTAACTTTTATGATTTTCTTTTTGAAGTTATTTAAGCACAAGAGAAGTAGTTAACATTTGAATTTGATTAAATGAACTTGCCCAAATCTTACAGAAGTTGGTTAAGAAAATACCATAATGGGGGCAAAATTAGTAAATGTGATTATTTAATAGAGAGCTTTCCAGAGTGGGGAAGGTGAGAAGAGAGCCCTTCCGGAAACCCTTTCCATGAAATTTTCTTTCTCAGTTTGCTCTTATTTGGCCAAGCCACTATTTTTGAATTACTTGTGAAGGTAGAAAGTGAAATAGCAATAGATGAAGTGTAATGGGGATGTCACAGACTTGCCACCACTGAGCAGCTCTGAGAGCATGGGAGATTTTAACATAATAATTATAGCATAATCATTTAAACATAATAATTATAGCATCTTTTGTGTAAGGTCTTTCTTCCATGGAGACATGCCAACGTTCATCATCATCAAAAGTATTTATTTAGCCTACACATGGTTATAGTTCTGCTGAGTGCTAGTTTTTCCTATGATAATTTTTATAACATCTTAAATGGGTAAAGAAAAGCTGGAGGTGGAGGAGATTTAGGGAAGAGAAGATTAAAGAAAAGTCTTAGCTATTTTAAAACTACTCTCGGTAACTTTAGAGAGCACAGGAATAAAAGAACCCCACAACCTGAAAAAGACTTTTCTCATCAAAGGATGGAATAGTAAAGAATCATTCCCTAACAATCTTTCTATTTGTTAGAAAGATCATTAATTAATTAAAGTTTGGAAAGCCCACGTGTGCAGGGCATTTCCTATCAACTACCGTATAAAAGTTAAGGAATGTTTTAACTAAACATATCTATATTTCACTTAACCTTGTAAGCATTTTAAAGAATTCTAACAGAAGTAAAAGCTTTCTTAGTTGGTGTTATTAAATTTATTTTTGCTAATTTCCTTAGGTTGGCAAAGCTTTGTCAACTGCAGACATGCTTTTAGATATAAGCAAGTTTAGTGTGAAACATTTAAACATTTTTGATGAATACATGAAGAACACATTCAGCCAATTCAAGGCAAGTAGGTTGTGGAATTATGTAGATCTAGAATTATTTCCACAATTATTTTCACACTACAGCTTACACATATGTTGAAAAGTCTATTGTAGGATCTACAGTATTTTGAAAATTCCATAAGGACTAGAAAATAAAGTGCAGATATTTTATAAAATACTTAACCAAATGGTTCACACAAATATAGAAGCAGACTGTGCACTTGGAGATCCCCTTTCAGGCCCTCTTCACTTGAATTTAACATATGTGTCCTACTTTTTTAAAGTACCGAAAATATTTGCAAGTATGTTTATTGAAACGTTTCTAAGTTCTTTTCAGTAGTCATCCCATTTGCATCCATACATAATTCCCACTCCTTTTTGTGGGCATGGTGAATGTGGAGTGGAAAAACTTGGATAATTATATCCTAAGAGTTTGTAACATTTTAAATTTCCAAAGGAAAATTAGACCTATAATTTTTTTCCAGATATGCAGCTGAGAAATACATTTTTAAATCACTAATTTCACTGCAAAGTAACACATTCAGTTCTGTCAAAACCTGCCTCTTCCCATTCTTCCTCAACTGGGCCAACACCCATCTCCTTTTTTCCTGTTTCTTTGATCTCTTATAGATTGAGAACAAAATCTCTTTATTCTCCTGAAGAGAATATAAGTTTACAGTTTCTGTTTACAAAAATGACTTCTCTTAAATTGTAAAGAAATAGCAATTACTTGAAGAATTATTAAATCAGGGACAAAGATTACAATAATGTAATTTAAGAATTTATTTAATATATTAGTCCCCCATTTCAATAAAGTGAAATAGTAAAATCCAGGATATTGTACAGATATATTCAAAGTTGATTTATCCTTCTTTAAAAAACAACAACATTTGTTTAAAATTAATTTTCAATCTCAAAAGTATGATGTGTAAAAAATAAAATGATGCCTTTTCAGGTATACATAGTTTATAAAACATGATAAAATGTAACAATTGCTTATAAAACAAGCTATATTAATAAAAATTTATATTTCTTCTAAAGGTTATTATTTTGCATTGACTTCCTCTGAAAATAAAATATGTAAGTGATAAACACATTGCATGGGGTATTAGAATCTACTATAAATTGTATGCTAATAAAGAACAAATCTAGAAATTCATTTTCTACATCCGCATTGGTTACATGAAATGATATATTATACTTTCAGTGTCAAATAAAATTATTTATAGAATATATGTATGTATGTGTTTGTACACATATTGGAACAGTCTTATCAGGGGTGAGATACAGGGTCAGAGTGGAAACAGACAGTTCATGGTGAAACTGTTGTCAAAGATGAACCCCTATGACCCAATGGGACCATTGAGAGGTAGTTTTCTGCTAGGGCTTTAACTATTCCTGGGTGATTCAAACCAATATAAAAATTTCCCTTAAATTGTAGATTTTATTAAGTAAGTTTTTTATTCTTGATTATAATGTATGAATTTAAGTCATTTACAATAATTACATGATGGGAATGTTTATAACTAAATTCTACCTTTAATAATACCCCCAACAAAATTAATCATTCATATACCCAGAAAGAATATGATCTAAAGGAATATTTATTTGACTTGAGAAGTAAAATGCTTCTACACACCTACTTAATAATCCCCCCTTTCATATGAGATAAATTATAAACTCCCCACATATATAACACTCTCCCATGTATAAGATGAACCTTAATTTTGAGGCCCAAAACTTGGAAAAAAAAGTATTATATAAAGTTACTGAACTCAAGTTTTATTCATCATAAAATTCATTCAATTCATCATCACTGTCAAAAAAGTGAGAAATGAAAGTAAAAAATCTACAATGACTAAATAAGGCACACCCAGTTTTTAGACCCCAAATTTATGGAAAATATAATATGTGCATCTTATACACGGGGAAACATGGTAACATCAAGCAGTATTGTATAGCAAGCCATACACAACAGTTAAATGGAGGCAGAATTTAAGAATAAAATTTAATTATTATTTTTTTTTTACTTCTGACTCTATATTCAAAATCACAGACCTATACAGGAGATTAACCTGGCAACTCATGTGTTAAACTCAACCCCAAATTTTTGTGCTTTATGTTTTGTTTTGTTTGTGTGGGAAAGAGGTTGCCACCATGTAAGATGACTTTCTTTCTTTTCTTAAAAAATTAAATATAGTTGCCAATATTTAAACAGAAGATTTCAACAAAAACTAATTCATCAGTGTCTTTTGAAAGTAAAAGGATCTGGAAATACCAGCCCCTCTTTTGCATATGACCACGGTTCAAGGGCCTCTTTATAGGAGACCTGGCCACTCTAGGATGCTGCTGTCAGTCCGGCTTTTGCACCCTTGCCTCTCGTTTAAAGGATAGACTAGACTTTTTTCCATAATTCAGCAAGTAGTTGGTCAGAAGTATTTTTTAGAATAATTTTATTTAGAAAATTAAATTTAGTGGGTTGACATTAATCAATAAGAATACATAAGTTTCAGATATACATTTTATAGCATTTGAACTGTTGATTGTGTTGTGTGCCCATCACCCAAGTCAAATCATTTTCTGTCACCTTATATTTGTCCCTCTTTACTGCCTTCCTCCTGTCCTCTCCACCCTGGTAACCACTTCACTTTTATCTAAATCCATAAGTCTCAGTTTTATATCCCACCTATGTGTGAAATCATAGAGTTCTTAACTTTTTCTGGTTTACTTAGTTCACTTAGTATATTGTTTTCAAGGTCCAGAAGTATTTTTTTAACAAAGTTTGTCTAGAATATTTTTATAGTAGTGTTTGCCAAATTCTGTTCCATGCAATGTTGATTCCTCAGGAACTAGACATTACAAAAAAATTAAAAAGTCTGCTTATTGTCAAATGAATTTTGGAAAAGCTGGCTTAAGCAAAGTCAAACAAGTTTCTTTATGCAGAAATTCTCTGTATCTCTGGTGTGTGTTGTACACTATGGATCCTTAAGTGATTTATAATGCAGAGGTTGCCAACTTTATTTGATCATAGAATGTTTCTTTTACTAAATCACACCTGTTGAAATATAGTACTTGGCAGGTCATGTTATTTATAAAAACACATTGGTGCAGTTGTGATCTTAACTTGAGCTTGAACTGAACATGAAGTGTGTGTGAGACCCAGGCTCTGGGACTCTGTCTTCATGCAGCTTTACTTGAGTTAACATAAGGCAGAGTTTTGAAAGCCATGAGTAGAGGAAAAGTTGGGATAAAGTAGATAGGGAGGACTACAAAATGGTCCCAAGTCTGTATAAGATTTGTGGCCTTCCCACTATCCCCATTCTTCTGGGTCTGAGTACTCAGGAAAAGGAGCAAATTCAGAACTTAAGAAAACTATTTTCAGGGAACTCTGTTAAGCATCTGTATTTCTCCATGTATAAGAAATACCCCTTTTCAAAAACTGTAGGGTCTAAAAACTGGGTGTGTCTTATACAGTGGTAGTAGATTTTTTTACTTGCATTTCCCAGTTTTTCACACTTGTCTTTGTGCACACTTATTATCTCACACTTGTTATCGGTATATTATGGTAGGTTATGTTTTGCCATGTTCTACCCAGAAGTGGCTCAGAAAAGATTTCCATATAGTGCTGAATTTAAGTTAAAAGCGATCCAGTTTGCAAAAGTGAATGGAAATTGTGCTGCAGAATGTAAGTTTGGTCTTCCTCCAACTGAGAAATCAATCTTAGAATAGCTATGGGATGGATGAAGTCTTCTGGGGACAATTTGACACCAGCAGGAAGAGTGAAGAAACCAACTGTAGGGGAAGTATGTACCTGGGTGAAAAGATCCTAGGATAATATCAAGATGGAGATTGTCATCAAGTCATTTAAGAAGTGTGGCATTTCAAATGCCATTGATGGAACTGAGGACAAGGCAATATATGAAGACAGTGATTGGTTATCAGACACAGATGAGGACAAGCTAATGGATGGGAGTTTTGACAGTGATGAGGAGTTGTATGAATTTTATGATGAATAAAACTTGAGTTCAATAATTTTATGTAATACTTTTTTTCCCCAAATATTGGGCCCCAAATGAAGATGTGTCTTATACATGGGGAAATATGATAAATGTAGCAACTGACATCTTAGCTTTGGTGCCCAGGTTGAAGAAAACACTTCTTTCCAAGCTTTTCACCGCTCTTGTCAGCACAGTGAAGGGGGCAGGGTTCAGGCTGCTCTTGCCATCAGCTGAGACACTGCAGGGAGCCCCAGGTGAAGTGGCTTGCACAGAGACCTGAGTAGGGGCCCAGTTGGGGGTGGGCATCTGTGACACTGAGAAGCACTTCTGTGGAAAATTATGGTAGCAAAATCCATAGGGGGCTGGGCCTAGGAGCATGAACACAGCCAGGACCACATGTGTGAGGCCCTGTAGACCCCTTCAGTTCTCTGGAGGAATGAGGGTGGAGCTGCTAAATTCCCTAGGTAGCTATAAGGAGCAAGGGTTTCTAAAATGTGCATTTCTGCTCTCTGACATCTATTATTTTTCTAAAGGCTTCTATATTTAAAATTTTTACATTTTATATCTTTTTTTTTTTACAGGAACAGAGAGAGGGATAGATAGGGACAGACAGACAGGCACAGAAAGAGATGAGAAGCATCAATCATCAGTTTTTTGCTGCAACACCTTAGTTGTTCATTGATTGCTTTCTCATATATGCCTTGACCGCGGGCCTTCAGCAGACGAAGTAACCCCTTTCCTCAGCCAGCGACCTTGGGTCCAAGCTGGTGAGCTTTTTGCTCAAACCAGATGAGCCCACGCTCAAGCTAGCGACCTTAAGGTCTCAAACCTGGGTCCTCCACATCCCAGTCCGACACTCTATCCACTGTGCTATCGCCTGGTCAGGCTACATTTTATATCTTATTGGCAGTAAACCTTTTACCATTCTTGATTATATAAAGATCCTGGGGAAATTTTTTAAGATTTCATTTTTTGTAATATATTAATATTTGCTTAAGAATTCCCATAAAAACAGAAAAGAAAAAGTCATGCATTTTAAACAAAGGTATTGTTTGTCTTGGGATCTTACATTGCTTATATATGTTTATTTTGCTTGTCTTGGGTTCTGAGACATTGTACCTTTCTTTTAAATGGAGGAGGGAAAGATGACTTGAAGTATGACAGCGGCTCAGTGAACTCCCTGATACCCAGTGACTAGGCTGTAAATTATAATGCCCATTTCTGGCAGTCAGCACAACTCAACGTGGTTCTAGGACTAGTGGGTATTCAAGTACCTGAGTGTCTGAAATGTGTTGTTGATATTTAGTCTTATGCATTAAAGAAAAAAGTGATATAAAGGTCATCAGTTCAGCCTGGAGGAATATAAGCTATGTAGAGCACAGAATGCCGGGCTGACAGGTGCCCTCCTGCTCTCTATCAATTGGCTCAGCACACACCAGCTAGAGGTGATGAATTGGCCTTGTCGGTGTCTTCAAATTGCAATACTTCTCTGTGAACCAACCAACTTTTGTGCAATTAGACAAAATCACTGCAGATTTGCAGCCCAGCCATAACCTGCCTCATTGAAAGCTTTACTCATTGTCTCACTGTGTGACTGAGGATAATGGATAGTTGGGGTGCCAAGTCTCACAGCATGTCTAAGGTGGCCATCGGATCTGGAATCCCCTTCTGCTGAAGCCTGGAAGCTGTTGAAACTTCTAGAGTTAGTGAATTGGGTCATGAGTCCCTTTGGACCCCTTCAGCATGGTACATGACACTCCTTTTGTTTACTCACAAAGCATTTACTTCTTTGATTATTATATGTCTGTTTCTTCCAACTTGCTTGCTATAAATATAGGAGAGTAAACTTAAATTTTAGGAGTAGTGAAGTGAGGGGAGCCAGTGTCCTACAAACTATCAACCATCAACCACCAAGTACAGGGAACTTATTTGTTCCTAAACTCAGGATAAATATTCGCAGAATTGAAGACAGAAAAATCTCTAACACTTACGTAAACAACATATTTTGCCCTTTGAAAAGAGATAAAGAAAATAAATTTCCAGCACTTTTGTGATTTTATTTCTACTCAGAATAATTCTTTTGTATCTTTCTTTTATTTTTTTGTCCTGGCTTGTTTTTTGTTGTTGTTGTTTTTATCAATAGGTGAAATCTATTCTCCATCCCATGAATATGGCTCTTGTAACCTTACCTAACTGCTATGTGACCAAGTTTGGGCTAATTTTCTAGATATTGGGTGCTAGCATAGAACAGAGAGGATCAATCTCACCTGAGATCATCCTAGAACATCCAGGCTCCAAGCCACCTAGCAAATGCATCACAGACGCATTAGTGAACTTAACAGGGAAATTTTCTTAACTGTCTATAATTTGAACCCATTCCCAATTGTCTACATGTTTGCTGTTTTAAGAAATTATGTCTTCTGCTGGTGTGTTGCCTATCAGGATCACCTTTGAACTTGAACTACAATTCTTCTGTAGGTTTTGAGCTTATCCACTCTGTAGATTCTGGTCTTGCCAACCCAACTTTCATCGCTCTATCTTTCCAAGTGTCTCTTTCCCTCAGCCACCTGACCTATGACTTTAGTATTAATGGTAACATAAACACGGTTGCCATTGGTAAATTTTGACAACTTTCCCTCTTTTTGCAAAGCTGAAAATTCAAAGGAGTGACTGACAGCATCAAATTGTGAGTATATAACATAGAAATGTTTACCTGAAACTTAAGTACTCATATTGATCAATATCAACCTGTTAAATTTAATTTTCTAAATAAATTTTTTTAAAAATTATGAGTATAAGGTTCATTTATCAGACTTTTGACTAACAATTTTGCCCATAAAAAAGAAATGCTCATTTGCTTCAGAAGGCTTGTAGTCTAGATAAGAATAATTGCTTTTGCTTTTCTTTAATTTTGTATGATCTTCAATTAAAAAAATATGCATTCTATAACATTTCATGTTGAAATACTTTGCATAATCAACTATAAAAAAGAAATGAAGGGATATATTATATGCACTCTTTACTACTGTTCCTGTTCTTCTATACCCATACCCATGGGCTAAAAACTTACCCTAACCAGAAAGCAGGTTTATTTCTTGTATTAAGTTCATCTTGTATCCATTGTGCTTGTGTGTGTGCATGTTATTATATCCCCAGTTCTTGATGTGAACAGTCACTATAGGAGAATGCAGTAAACTACAGCATTAAATAAAAAGTTCAAGAACAGAACTCTCTCCAGCAGGAGAATGAAAGGAAAAAGTGGAATGTTGTAACATTTTCTAGTCCCTGCAGGAATTCTAGAGAATTAGAGAAGTAGGCCCTGGACCCAGTGCAGTGGCCTGCTCAAGCCTGTGTTTGATACCAGCTGGTGTCTGCAGAGCAGGCAAGGTAGTAGCATGGATGGGCATCCTTGTACTTGCCCCTGGCATCAGGTTGGAGAGTCTAACTTTGAAGATACCTCACCGACTCTTATTTGAGCAGGTTAATAATAGGTGGCTAGCACTCTGAATAAGCTAAAGATAAAGGTAGTTACAAAAAGGAAAATAAATAATATGAGATATGGTCATCAGTTCTTATGCACAGTTAAATTAAGTTCCACAAAGAGATAAAATAAAAAAGATAGAGAATGGAGAAGAAGTATTTGAAAAAATAATAGCTGAGAAATTGTCATAAATGGTGAAATCCTATGTGACAGATTCATAAAGCATTGTAAAGCAAGACAAATGCAAAGAAAATCGCAGCTAAAAATATAAAATAGAGGATGACGTCAGAGTAATGGCGGGGTAGGAAGTGATACCGATAAATCTCCCCCAAAACTCAACAAGATCTTCAACCAGAAATAGAAAAACCTATCCTTGGAGCCTCCAGATGTTTTGCAATTCACCCAAAGGTATGGTCGAGGGAAAAATTGGCTGAATATATAACCAAACCCCGAAGGAAATAGGGAGTAAGAAATTCTCCGCCTTCCTCACTAACCTAAACAGGGCGGCTTTCTCTGGGATCCGTGAATATAGAAACTGAGGTGGGAAAAGGGGGTGAATAGATCCAGGCCGCGGCACAAAAGGCCGAACCAGGCTGTGGCACAGAGATCCAAGCCGAGGAAAAACTGATCCTGTGGCAACCTGGGCAATACAAGCTAACACTCGCACCAAACCCAAACAAAGAAAGACAAGCAGGGCAGCCATTTTACCCGATCTCCTGGTCGGCTCGCGTAGATTTCTTCCCAAGCCCCAGGAGTGGGTGCCCGTGTTACCCCACAGAGAGGCAGAGTCAGAGGCCTTTCTGTGGGCCGAGGGCAGAATCTCTGGGCAGCTCCAGCACCCTGGGAAGGCTGCGCACGGGAGGGAGCGAGAACTAATTCCAACAGTGGAACTTTTCTGTGCTGGTAGGGGATTCACTCAGAGGGAAACGCGGCCGGCCTCATATCCTGGTCTGCGCGCGCAGATAGTGAGCGAGAGATTCCTCCAAGTGCCTCGGCAGTGCGCACCCATGTTATTGCACAGAGGGGCAGAGTCAGGGGCCTTTGTGTGGGCCAAAGCGGAATCTCGTGCCGCCCCAGCGCCTTGCAAAAGCTGCGCACGGGGACAGAGCGAGAGCCAATTCCAACACTGCAACTTTTCCGTCCGGACAGGGGTTTCACTCAGAGCGTGAGACTGCTGGCCAGATATCCTGCTCTGCGTGCGCAGATAGTGAGCGAGAGTTTCCTCCAAGCGCCCTGGAAGTGGGCGCCCGCCTGTGTTACCGGACAGAGTGGCAGAGCTAGAGGTCTTTGAGTGGGCGGAAAGCCCACCTGATTATGCTAGCAGCTCTGACTGACTGAGCCTTACCCAGAGCCCTGTGCTGAGTGGAAATAGAGTGAGGAGTTGCCAGCTATTGGAGCCTCTTACTATCCAGGCAGAGGCAGCAGCAACCCCATAGCTGGATTATCAGGCTACTAATTGAGGAAGGAAAGACTAGGAGAAAGGCTCCAGGAACATGGACTCTCTCACTGGTGGAGCCTATAAATGCTAATGAGCCTCGAATGCCAATGAGACTAAAGCACAATACACGACATTGCCATAGAGACTTATCAACTGCAAACCTCTACCTGAGCGTGCCAAAGGGGCAGAACCCAGGGTACAGAGTCACCGACCAGGAAGAGGGAGAGAAAAGAAAAAGCAAGAAGATAACCTCTCAAAATCAAGAATAATCTGTAGACTTTATAACCTATCCCATTTTATTATATTTGTTCGTTTGTTTCTCTTATCTTCATTCTTGATATTTTTTTTCCTCCTCCAATTTGGCCGATTAACTCTCTACCGGTCTTACTCTCTCCTCTCCTTGAACTACACTACCCGTAAGTGTTACATCTCCCATTATCTTTTCTTTCCTCTTCCTTTCTCTCTATGAGGGTTGCACTCCAAAACCCTTAACTCTCTTTCTCTCTCTCTTTCCTCTTTGTTCTTTTTTCATCTTTTAGTGGTTCCCTCTTTTTATTCTTTCTCTCTCTTTCTTTTCTCCCTCTATATTAGTTTCTTCCTTTCTCCTTTACATCTCCTCTCATTCAAACCTCAATAACAAACAAATTATCTTATCTGGGACTCAAACTTATGTTTGTGGCATTTTGGGGTTTTTTTATTTCACCTTTTTAACTCATTAGCAGTGCTCCCATCCCTGGCTCTCCATTTTATCTAGTTCTTGTTCCACTAAATACAATAGTAATTTTATAATTTGTCCCCCCATTTTTCTGTTTTCCTCTTATTCCTCTCATCATAACTCTAAGTCAACCAACACCTAAAAGCAAATCATTTTATTCTTGACCCAAATTTCTTCCTTATTTGCTTTTTGTGGGTCCATACCCCCTTCTTTTTTCTTTTTTTTTTTTGCCCCTTTATTACTTTTCCCCAATTCAGGCCCTCCATTACAGGCATTGTTTGTTATAATTCACAGTTCAGCACAAGATTTTCTCAAGAAAGAAGGGAGAGGAGAGGAGAGGAAAAAAGGAGGGGGGAATAATTTCCTTTTTTTTAATTTTAATTTTATTTTATTTTTCTTTATTTCATTATTAATTTTTTTTAAAAAAAACAACTCTTTTTGATTTTTTATTTTATTAACTTTTTATTCTTTATTAAATATCATTAATACTATCAAAAAAACCACCCTCAGATGCCATTAAGGAAGAGAAAATCAAATATCATGGATACAAAAGAAAGAGAGATAACACAGCTGGATGAGGAAAAATCTATGGAGAAAAAATTTAATATATTGGAAACCTTGGAGCTAAATGACAGAGAATTCAAGATAGAAATCCTAAAAATCCACTGAGATATACAAGAAAACACAGAAAGGCAATTTAGGGAGCTCAGAAAACAACTCAATGAACACAAAGAATATATTTCCAAGGAAATTGAAACTATAAAAACAAATCAAACAGAGATGATAAACTCAATTCCCGAGCTGAAAAATGAAGTAACAAGCTTAGCTAATAGAACAGGTCAGATAGAAGAGAGGATTAGTGAAATAGAAGAAAAGCAACTTGAGGCACAACAGAGAGAAGAAGAAAGAGACTCAAAAATTAAAAAAAAATGAGATAGCCCTACAAGAATTATCTGACTCCATCAAAAAGAATAACATAAGAATAATAGGTATATCAGAGGGAGAAGAGAGAGAAAATGGAATGGAGAACATACTCAAACAAAGAATAGATGAGAAATTCCCAAGCCTGTGGAAAGAACTAAAGCCTCAAGTTCAAGAAGCAAACAGAACTCCGAGTTTTCTTAACCCCAACAAACCTACTCCAAGGCATAGCATAATGAAATTGACACAAACCAAAGCAAAGAAAAAATTCTCAAGGCAGCCAGGGAAAAGAAGAATACAACATATAAAGGAAGGCCCATTAGATTATCATCAGATTTCTCAGCAGAAACTCTACAAGCTAGAAGAGAGTGGACCCCAATATTTAAAGTCCTGAAAGAGAGGAACTTTCAGCCACGAATACTATACCCATCAAAGCTATCCTTCAAATATGAAGGAGAAATAAAAACATTCACAGATACAGAAAAGATGAGGGAATTTATCATCAGAAAACCCCCACTCCAGGAATTACTAAAGGGGGTTCTCCAATCAGATACAAAGAACAAAAAAAAAACAGATCCACAAGTAAAAGCTCCAAGAAGGACACAATAAAACCAAATTTAAACTGTGACAACAACAAAAAGAAAGGGGGGGAGAAGATGGAGATTAACAGTAGCAAAGGACGATGGATTGCAAAAGTACTCACAAAATAGTTCGCTACAATGAACAGGGTAGGGACCCTTTTCATTACTCAAAGGTAACCACCATTGAAAAAAACACCACAGAAGCACATGAGAAAAAAAGATAGCAACAGAGGAAAGATATATGGAATACAAACAAATAAAAACAAAAGATAGAAAAACGAAAGAAAAGGATCAAACAAGACACAAAACTAACAGAAAGCAAAATATAAAATGGCAATAGGGAACTCACAAGTGTCAATAATTACACTAAATGTAAACGGATTAAACTCACCAATAAAAAGGCACAGAGTAGCAGAATGGATTAAAAAAGAAAATCCAACTGTATGCTGCCTACAGGAAACTCATCTAAGTAACAAGGATAAAAATAAATTCAAAGTGAAAGGCTGGAAAACAATACGCCAAGCAAATAACATCCAAAAAAAAGCAGGTGTAGCAATACTCATATCTGATAATGCTGACTACAAGACAGCAAAAGTACTCAGAGACAAAAATGGCCATTTCATAATGACTAAGGGGACACTGAATCAAGAAGACATAACAATTTTTAATATATATGCACCAAACCAAGGAGCACCAAAATATATAAGACAGCTACTTATTGATCTTAAAACAAAAACTGACAAAAATACAATCATACTTGGAGACCTCAATACACCACTGAAGGCTCTAGATCAGTCATCCAAACAGAAATCAAGAAAGACATAGTGGACTTAAACAAAACACTAGAGCAGCTGGATATGATAGACATCTACAGGACATTTCATCCCAAAGTGACTGAGTATACATTTTTCTCCAGTGTACATGGATCATTCTCAAGAATTGACCATATGTTGGGCCACAAAAACTACATCAGCAAATTCAGAAAAATCGAAGTTGTACCAAGCATATTTTCTGATCATAAAGCCTTGAAACTAGAATTCAACTGCAAAAAAGAGGAAAAAAATCCCACAAAAATGTGGAAACTAAACAACATACTTTTAAAAAATGAATGGGTCAAAGAAGAAATAAGTGCAGAGATCAAAAGATATATACAGACTAATGAAAATGACAATACGACATATCAGAATCTATGGGATGCAGCAAAAGCAGTGATAAGAGGGAAGTTCATATCACTTCAGGCCTATATGAACAAACAAGAGACAGCCCAAGTGAACCACTTAACTTCACACCTTAAGGAACTAGAAAAAAAAGAACAAAGACAACCCAAAACCAGCCAAAGAAAGGAGATAATAAAAATCAGAGCAGAAATAAATGAATTAGAGAACAGAAAAACTAGAGAAAAAATTAATAGAACAAGGAGCTGGTTTTTGAAAAGATCAACAAAATTGACAAACCCTTGGCAAGACTTACCAAGGAAAAAAGAAAAAACTCATATAAACAAAATCCAAAGTGAAAGAGGAGAAATCACGAAGGACACTGTAGATATACAAAGAATTATTGTAGAATACTATGAAAAACTTTATGCCACTAAATTTAACAACCTAGAAGAAATGGATAAATTCCTAGAACAATACAACCTTCCTAGACTGAGTCAAGAAGAAGCAGAAAGCCTAAATAGGCCTATTAGTAGAGAAGAAATAGAAAAAACTATTAAAAACCTCCCCAAAATAAAAGTCCAGGCCCTGACGGCTATACCAGCGAATTTTATGAAACATTCAAAGAAGGATTGTTTCCTATTCTACTGAAAGTCTTCCAAAAAATTGAAGAAGAAGCAATACTTCCAAACACATTTTATGAGGCCAACATAACCCTCATACCAAAACCAGGCAAGGATGGCACAAAAAAAGAAAACTACAGACCAATATCTCTAATGAATACAGATGCTAAAATACTAAACAAAATACTTGCAAATTGAATACAACAACATATTAAAAAATAATACATCATGATCAAGTGGGATTCATCCCAGAATCTCAAGGATGGTTCAACATACGTAAAATGGTTAATGTAATACACCATATCAACAAAACAAAGAACAAAAACCACATGATCTTATCAATAGATGCAGAAAAGGCTTTTGATAAAATACAACACAATTTTATGTTTAAGACTCTCAACAAAATGGGTATAGAAGGAAGATATCTCAACATGATAAAGGCCATATATGATAAACCATCAGCTAACATCATATTAAATGGCACTAAACTGAATGAAGGCTTTCCCCCTTAAATCAGGAACAAGTCAGGGTTGTCCACTCTCTCCACTCTTATTTAATGTGGTACTAGAGGTTATAGCCAGAGCAATCAGACAAGACAAAGAAATAAAAGGCATCCATATCGGAAAAGAAGAAGTAAAGGTATCACTTTTTGCAGATGATATGATCATATACATAGAAAATCCCAAAGAATCCACAAAAAGACTACTAGAAACAATAAGCCAATACAGTAAGGTCGCACAATACAAAATTAACATACAGAAGTCAATAGCCTTTCTATATGCCAACAATGAAACAATTGAGAACGAACTCAAAAGATTAATCCCCTTCACGATTGCAACAAAAAAAATAAAATACTTAGGAATAAACATAACAAAGAATGTAAAGGACTTATATAATGAAAACTATAAACCATTGTTAAGGGAAATCGAAAAAGATATAATGAGATGGAAGAATATACCTTGTTCTTGGTTAGGAAGAATAAATATAATCAAGATGGCTATATTACCCAAAGCAATATACAAATTTAATGCAATTCCCATCAAAATTCCAATGACATTTTTTAAAGAAATAGAGCAAAAAATCATCAGATTTATATGGAACTATAAAAAACCCCGAATAGCCAAAGCAATCCTAAAGAAAAAGAATGAAGCTGGGGGCATTACAATACCTGACTTCAAACTCTATTATAGGGCCACGACAATCAAAACAGCTTGGTATTGGCAGAAAAATAGACACTCAGACCAATGGAACAGAATAGAAAGTCCAGAAATAAAACCACATATATACAGTCAAATAATTTTTGATAAAGGGGCCAACAACACACAATGGAGAAAAGAAAGCCTCTTCAATAAATGGTGCTGGGAAAACTGGAAAGCCACATGCAAAAGAATGAAACTGGACTACAGTTTATCCCCCTGTACAAAAATTAACTCAAAATGGATCAACGATCTAAACATAAGACCTGAAACAATTAAGTACATAGAAGTAGACATAGGTACTCAACTCATGGACCTGGGTTTTTAAAGAGCATTTTATGAATTTGACTCCACAGGCAAGAGAAGTGAAGGCAAAAATTAATGAATGGGACTACATCAGACTAAGAAGTTTTTGCTCAGCAAGAGAAACTGATAACAAAATAAACAGACAGCCAACTAAATGGGAAATGATATTTTCAAACAACAGCTCAGATAAGGGCCTAATATTCAAAATATACAAAGAACTCATAAAACTCAACAACAAACAAACAAACAATCCAATAAAAAAATGGGAAAAGGATATGAACAGACACTTCTCCCAGGAAGAAATACAAATGGCCAACAGATATATGAAAAGATGCTCATCTTCTTTAGCTATTAGAGAAATGCAAATCAAAACTGCAATGAGATACCACCTCACACCTGTTCGATTAGCTATTATTAGCAAGACAGGTAATAGCAAATGTTGGAGAGGCTGTGGAGAAAAAGGAACCCTCATACACTGTTGGTGGGAATGTAAAGTAGTACAACCATTATGGAAGAAAGTATGGTGGTTCCTCAAAAAACTGAAAATAGAACTACCTTATGACCCAGCAATCCCTCTACTGGTTATATACCCTAAAAACTCAGAAACATTGATACGTAAAGACACATGCAGCCCCATGTTTATTGCAGCATTGTTCACAGTGGCCAGGACATGGAAACAACCAAAGAGCCCGTCAATAGATGACTGGATAAAGAAGATGTGGCACATATACACTATGGAATACTACTCAGCCAAAGAAATGATGACATCGGAACATTTACAGCAAAATGGTGGGATCTTGATAACGTGATACGAAGCGAAATAAGTAAATCAGAAAAAACCAGGAACTGCATTATTCCATACGTAGGTGGGACATAAAAGTGAAACTAAGAGACATTGATAAGAGTGTGGTGGTTACAGGGGGGAGGGGGGAATAGGAGAGGCAAAGGGGGAGGGGGAGGGGCACAAAGAAAACTAGATAGAAGGTGACAGAGGACAATCAGACTTTGGGTGATGGGTATGCAACATAATTGAACGACAAGATAACCTGGACTTGTTATCTTTGAATATATGTATCCTGATTTATTGATGTCTCCCCATTAGAAAAATAAAATTATTATAAAAAAAAGTAAAAAATAAAAATATAAAATAAAGACTGATGGAAATCAAGGTAAAGAAAAAAATTTAGCAGCAGCCAGATAAAAATGAGATTACCTTAATGGAGCAACCACAGGAATATCAGCTGTTGTGCTTAAAGAAAATAAGTTCCAACCTGGAATTTAATATCTGAACAGAAAGTATTATTTAAAAATGAAAATAAAATAAGAACATTTTTCAATAAACTAAAACAGAATGATTTGTTAAAAGTAAGAGCATTCTTATTAAAGTTTATCTTCAGAAAGAAGAAAATGATCGAAGATGAAAGCTAAGACAAGAAAAAAGAGAAAAGGTGTGGGTTAATTTTAATAAAATTATTGTAAACAATAATTATGTCAACAATAACATAATACACAATACAATGTGTATATTGGAATGAGGTTACTCAAAATTAAACTATATTAAGATTTTTGTTTTGTATCAAGTGTGGTTAAAATACCAATTTATGATAGACTTTACTAAAAAATAACATATATTCTAATCAATCTCTAGGAGATTAACTATTAAAACAATAATGTATATAATTACTAATAATGCTAACACACTAGTAAAAGGGATATAAAATAATAAAAAATATTTCTTAAATGTATTATTAATAATATGAATTAAAACAATTAAAATTTCAATAGAAAAAAGCATAAGGATTGGCAAATTATATTGTTCTTTAACAGGAAGGTGATAAAGAGAATCAACTCACATGATCTTCACAAACATTATAAGTTAAATATAAGGACTAAGAAATATTGAGTGGATTAGTAATAGTAATGCTACACTATACAGTCACTGAAAGAAAGCTGGTATAGCTACATTTACATAAGTGAAAGTATGCTATCATACAAAATGCATTATGAGAGATATAAAGGGATATTTGATCATAATAAAATTTCCATTTATCAGGAAAAATTTATTTCAAAATTTTAGGTGCATAAATAGCTTAGCCTAAAAATATATAAGCAAAAATTTTCAGAAGTAAAACAAACAAAACAAGAATTATAACAAAAAAATTTTACACATCTACAATGAACTGCAGACAAAAAGTCAGTAAAAATATAGATTTTTAGTAAAATGATTACCAAATATGACCTACCTAACATATATAAAATTATGTCTATAAGTTGCGGAAAATATTTATAAAATTAATCATCAGCTGGGCCATGACACAATGACTAACAAATTTCTAAGATTAAAATCATACTGGTTATACTTTTTGTACACTAAAAATTAAGCAAGATGCCTGACCTGTGGTGGCACAGTGGATAAAGCATCAACCTGGAAACACTGAGGTTGCCGGTTCAAAACTCTGGGCTTGCCTGGTCAAGGCACATATGGGAGTTGATGCTTTCTGCTCCTCCCCCCTTCTCTCTCTCTTTCTCTCTCTCTCTCTCTCTCCCCTCTCTATAATGAATAAATAAAATCTTTTAAAAAATTAAGCAAGATGCCAACTCAAAAAGAAAAACAGAGCCCTAGCTCATTAGATCAGTTTGTTAGAGTGTCATTCTGAAACACCAAAGTTGTGGGTTGGATCTGGTCAAGGTAGATTTGAATGCACTATAATATGGAAAAACAATTGAATATGTTTCTCTTTCTTTTCCTTCTTCTGACTCTCTAAAATCAATTAATAAAAATTAAAAAGAAATTTTCAAACATTTGAATATTAAGCAACAGTAAAAAAAAGAAATCATAATGGGAATTAAAACATAGTAAAAAGTAAATAATATCAAAATTATCAAACTTATAGATGTGGCTTAAGGTATCTTTTTATATGTATATATTTAAAGAGATAAAGCTAAACACATTAATCTTGAAAATGTAAAATAAGAACAGTAAGTTAAATTAATAATAGTAAAATAAAAAATGAACAAAATTTAATGTAATAGAAAACCATTATACCTTATATAGATTTAATAATTTCAAAAAATTGATAAACTTCTGAGAAAATAAAAAAGACACAAATAAATAACATCAGCCAAAAAAAAGAAGCCCCAATAATCTTACAGATAGTGAAAACATTTTTAGGTGATATTTTGCACTCCAGAACAGTGAATTTTAAAATTTACCTAAAATAATCAGAGACAATGTCAACTTATCAAATCTGACATAAGAAGAAATTGAAGAAATGAAATAGTCTTATATCCATGAAACAATTTGAATATAGGTTTTAATATCTGCTAATAAAGAAATAATCATGAGCAGATGGCTTCACTTTTTAATTATTCCAAATATCTAAGAATGGAATACCCAGCCCTGACCTATTGGCTCAGTGGTAGAGCATTGGCGCAACATGTGGATGTCCCAGGTTTGGTTCCCGGTCAGGGCACACAAGAGAAACACTCATCTGCTTCTCCATCCCTCCTCCTCTCGCTTCTCTCTCTATATATATTTTTTCTCTCTCTCTCCCACTTCTGCAGCCATGGCTCCATTGGAGCAAGTCAGCCCCCAGTGCTGAAGATGACTCCATGGCCTCTGTCTCAGGCCCTAAAAAGAGCTCGGTTGCTGAATAACAAAGTAACAGAGGATTGCCCCAATGGGCTTGCTTGGTGGATCCCTGTTCAGGCACATGCAGGAGTCTGTCTCTGCCTCCCCTCCTATCACTGAAAAAATAAAAGAAAAAAGAGAGGAAGAAAGAAAGAAAGAAGGAAAGGAAGGAAGGAAGGAAGGAAGGAAGGAAGGAAGGAAGGAAGGAAGGAAGGAAGAAAAAAAGGGTGAGGAAGGGAGGGAGGGAGGGAGGGAGGAAGGAAGGAAAGAAGGAAGGAAGGAAGGAAAGAAGGAAAGAAGGAAGGAAGGAAGGAAGGAAGGAAGGAAGGAAGGAAGGAAGGAAGGATGAAGGAAAGAAAGGGTGAGGAAGGGAGGGAGGGAGGGAGGAAGGAAGGAAGGAAGGAAGGAAGGAAGGAAGGAAGGAAGGAAGGAAGGAAAAAAGGAAAGAAAGAAAGAGAAAGAAAGATAAAGAAAGAAAGAAAGAAAGAAAGAAAGAAAGAAAGAAAGAAAGAAAGAAAGAAAGAAAGAAAGAAAGAAAGAAAGGAAGGAAGGAAGGAAGAAGGAAAGAAAGGGAGAAAGGGTGAGGAAGGGAGGGAGGGAGGAAGGAAGGAAGGAAGGAAGGAAGGAAGGAAGGAAGGAAGGAAGGAAGGAAGGAAGGAAGGAAGGAAAAAGAAAGAGAGAAAAGAAAGACCCTCAGAAGTATGAGACTAACTCCCACTCTCCAGTGTCTCTAGTTCATTAAACCAGCTATATTATTTTGCATGTTGGAAAACTTGAGGTTTATTGTCATGAAAACAGAATGGCTTATTTTGATCAATGAATATTTAGGATGCTTTGCTGAGTGCTAGTGTGTAACAAAAAAAATGTCTTTGTTCCACTCTCGATATGTGATGTAAAGTTATAATCATATTGGCATATTTTCTTAGAAAAAGGTGTCCAGAATTTCAGTTTGGGTATCAGACAGATAGAAAATCTTTACTACTCATTTGTAGTCACAATGATTGGAAATGAAGCTTTATATTTGTTTTAACAGTGAAGCATGTATGTGTGAACAAGAAATTCCCACATCTCCGTGATTTAATAAAAATGTGTGATTTTATTTATACAAAGAACTGGAAGAAATGTTTTTTCGGCAGGAGTTTCTTTCAAACAGTGACCTGGAAATCTTTTTAAGATTTCATTTGTGTCTACACAGTGAGAACATGTGACTTTCAGAAAGATCCCAAATCCCAGTAGAAGAAAAGAGAGTGTGAAGAAACAGACTTGGCATAGACTTGACCAGGAAGTGACACAGACCATCTTCTGGGCCTTTTCTTTTTTTCTTTTCTTTTTTTTTTTTTTTTTTTTTTTTTGTATTTTTCTGAAGCTGGAAACGGGGAGAGACAGTCAGACAGACTCCTGCATGCGCCCGACCGGGATCCACCTGGCACGCCCACCAGGGGCGATGCTCTGCCCACCAGGGGGCGATGCTATGCCCCTCCGGGGGTCGCTCTGTTGCAACCAGAGCCACTCTAGCGCCTGGGGCAGAGGCCAAGGAGCCATCCCCAGCGCCCGGGCCATCTTTGCTCCAATGGAGCCTTGGCTGCGGGAGGGGAAGAGAGAGACAGAGAGGAAGGAGGGGGGGTGGAGAAGCAAATGGGCGCTTCACCTATGTGCCCTGGCCAGGAATCAAACCCGGGTCCCCTGCACGCCAGGCCGACGCTCTACCGCTGAGCCAACCGTCCAGGGCCATTCTGGGCCTTTTCTAAGGCAATTCTTCATAAGTGTGAGGAAGCACATGTCTATTTCTTCTCATTTTTCGTCATTCCTTTTGCATCTATATGCCCTTGCTAGCCTTACACTACTTTATAATTTTTTCTGTTTCGGCAAGCAGTCTTTTGGTTATACTGTAGAAAATAGAAACTTCCAGAGTACATTTAATGATGAAAGGGGGAAAAAAAAGATAAGTAATCCCAGCATTGTTAAGCAGTGACAGCAGGAAGGGAAGGGGGGGGGGGGTCTTGGTGCTAAGTCAATGTCAGGATCATCTGAGACCAGAGCCTGCCTGTACTGTGAAGTGGGGCAGTAATCTCAATCGTAGACCATGTACTCTGCACAGATTTGTACATATTGTGTTATAGAAATTCTTATGTAGTGAACAAAATTCTAAGGAAATAAAAAGTCTTTAAGGACTGAGAAATATAACACATATTAATGGTTAGATCATTCTTCATAGTTTAGTTGAAAAACTCTTTAAAACAGAACTATTATGGGGGGAAGGAAAAGTTTGGCAATGACATATCAATTTAGTGTATATTTTGTGATCTGTAATTAGATTTATAATGTTAGCGAAACCAAACATGTATTTATTCCAAAACTCTGGAAAGTCCTATTTCATGGTATTGCAGATTCTTAGAGATTTAGAGACAAATGAGTTGATCACTTTTTTTCCCCTAAAGGTGTAATTCCCAGAGAAAATTATGAAATATAGTTATAGTGAGGACCTCTTAAGAACACAGGGTTTTACATGGCAGTGACCTTGATGTGGCCTACGATGAATGCCTGAAATCAGATATGGATCATACGGACTGTTGAGAAAACTAATTAAGAAACCAAGTATTGTAAATCTATATGAAACCGTTGAAAATAAGATCTTCTACATACTCAAGTTTGAAAGACATAATTGTATTTCTTTGAAACTTCCATTTTGAAAGAAAGGAAGATGTAAAAAAACATTTAATTTTGATAAAAGTTTTCTTAAATGTTTAAGAAAATAAAAACAATACTATTAATAGTTTCATACATTTATTAAGTAATCCTATTTAATTTGCTAAGTATACATAAAGGAGCTACTAAGCTTTAGTCTTATATGTCATGTTTTTGAAGACATGATAAAAATATATTAATTGATTAAAAGTCACCTAAACTCTTGGGCTCAATCTTTGATAGCTTTATTGATATTGATGCCTGAGATAAATGCAGCAAGAGAAGGCTCATCATATAATCACAGAACACTATTCGCGTAAGTTGTCTGATCACCTGGAAAGCAGAAAAAATTCAAAATGATTTTGATAAATGGAAAATGCTGTTACAAAAATAAATTCAGTAAAGGCTGTAAAAGGTAGTACATCTGGGGAAAACACTATTAAAAACATGAGGAAGTATTGTAGAGTTTAAAATGCATAGAATATAGGTGAGTCTGTGGAGATCATGTTGTGAGGGGTGGTGAAAACAATCATGGTTAATTGTATTAATGGTGGCCTGCTGTAAATATTTTAAACCCCAACGCAAAAGTTTCTGAATTGTTTTCACTTTATCCACCCAAATAGAAATACAACTTTTCTGTAATAACTTCCCACTCATCTTAAATGATAAAAATGGCTTAACAATTA
Source organism: Saccopteryx leptura (assembly GCF_036850995.1). NCBI lineage: Eukaryota > Metazoa > Chordata > Mammalia > Chiroptera > Emballonuridae > Saccopteryx > Saccopteryx leptura. The sequence continues at coordinate 215,785,549 of NC_089505.1, read as the reverse complement.
CAATAATTGGTGTATGAAACTTGCTATGTGTGAGACTATATGTTTTACTTCTATGAGACTGGTACTGTGGTCCCATTTTATAGCAAAGGAGCTGGTTTCGTTGAGGGTATATAGTTTACCCTGGGTTCTGATAGCTCATGGCTGATTGGACAACTGGCTTGCACTTCTAGGACGGTCTTATGCAATGGATGTGTATTGCCTAAGTCTCTTGGTCTATTTCCCACTAAGGCCCACATGTTTTCTTGTTTTAAGTTCTTGGGAACTTTTCTCTATTTACCCAAGGTTTATGAAACTCCCATTTTCTACTCATTTCTAATAGCCAACCTGTAACAGTGGTATTCTAACAGTTAAGATATATCTCTTCCACAACCTGAACCTGTTAATATCTGTTACTGCAAGGTTTTGCTATAAAATCATTGGTGTAACTTTAGGGAAATATAAAGGAATAGCCATGAATAAATTAAAAGTGACAGCACTTTGAGCATTTTAGTGCTTATTGAACAATTAAAAAAACAAACAAACAAAAGCATTTTGATGGTCATATTGACTTAAACAAAACAAAAGAAAAAAACATATTGTATTAATTATGCTTTTTTTTTATTTTTTATTTCTGATGCTTTGACATCTGGAGCTTTTCCAATGCTGGAGAAACTGCCTTCCCAAGGGCTAACCAAGTCTGAAAGTAATAAATGACTTGTTTGTGAGTGTGATTTAAAAAGCAAACCAACCAATTCAGCTCCCACAACCTGTTACACTCGGCCATGCTTACCTGCCCTAATCACCCCGGGGCCACGTAAGACAACTAGGAACAATCTTTACTCAACCTAAAGTTATTGAAAATAGTCATTTTTAGTGAAATAAGTATATCAGAAAAAGCCAAGAACTCTATGATTTCACACACAGGTAGGATATAAAACTGAGACTCATGAACATAGACAAAAGTAAAGTGGTTACAATGGGGAGGGTAATGTGTGGGAGGGGTTGGGGGGAGAGAGTAGAGAGGGTCAAATATAAGGTGAAAGAGAATGATTAGATTTTGGGTGATGGGCACACAACATAATCAACAGTTAAAATGCTATAGAAATGTTTACCTGAAACCTGTATACTCTTATTGATTAATGTCACCCCGTTACATTTTCTAAATAAAATTTTTAAAAAATATGCTCACTCTTTCTCTCACATTCTCTCCCACAGATATGACACTAAGGGCTTTGCCCTGCTCACTCCCATCACCTGTGCACATGCTGCTCCCCCTGCATGTCCTTCCATGGTGGGACATACCACCACTCCTGCACTGAGTACAAATGACCATCTCAATGGCAGTCATCTCCCGATCTGGTGGCCTCATCACACCCACTAAGAAAATGTATATTCTAAAATATACACCTGAACTTCTCAGATATCTTTGTCCTTAAAAATCTAACTCCTCCCTTCAACTAACACAAATAGAAAACATTTTATGAATTAAATGGTTATGTTTCTGAAAGGAATAGAATGGAATAAAGACTTTAAATACAGAGAATGCTATGACTCAATTTTATTAAGATTTGTACATAAATAGGCAAAGTATAAATTGTACATCATAAATACATGGATTTTAGATTTTTATCTAATCAGATATATTTAAGCATTGTAAAATTAAATATTTTGAGAGAACACAAAAGTACTCTAAAAAAGCTTTCATTGTATTGGGCACCTTGGATTACTTATTTGTTGTATATATTTCAATAAATGCTATTTTTTATCATTTTGTTTTCAATGTAAATTTAGTCATGCAATATGTCTGTACAAAGAGCAGAAAGTGGTCTTCCTCCATATACAGAATTTTATTTTGTTTACTAAAGAAAATGGTGCTTAGGTGTTTTACACAAAATATTTGTCTTCTGGAGAAATTTAATAAAAAGCTAGAATTAAACACAAAGAAATTGTATGTGTTCTATGTTGTGCTATTTACTGGTCTGAAGAAGAGAGGATCTGAGGCAGTTTCTAATACTACTTTCATAGAAATTTCAAACTAATGTGTAAATAGTAATGCTATAATATAATTTACATATTGATATAATTTTATTAATTTCTATCAATTCACAAAAGCTAACCAAGTCCTCCAATTTCTGCATTTATGCATTAACTATATTTTTGTTACTATCTTCTTAAGCTTTATAAAAAAATAAATAAAACATCCATGGGACATCAGAACAAATTAGAAGTTTTAGAAAAGTCAACAATATTCAGGACATTCTAAAGTTTTTAATCTAAATATTTAGGTCAATTGGAACTTATTAAGAGAAATATAAAAAAATAAATCTGAAGAATTTAAAAACAGTGAGACAGCAAAGTTATTCTTGTTTGTTGGCTGAGATATTCTTTTTCTCTCTCTCTAGACACATTGGATTTGAGAATTCAAAAAGTTCCTTTTAATGATTCTGTATTGATTGACATCCTAAGAAAACTTGCTTCACTTTAAACATCCATGCCACGACTGTGTGCCTTTAAGAAGACCTGCAGAGTAAGTACCCTTTGCTGTGGCACTCAGCAAGTCTGCATACTGTGCTGCCCAGAATGAGACTTGTAATTCATAACTCTTTTGGCTGGAACTTTGAAATGGATATCCAAAAAGGACATTATTTTTGATAAGAGGTTCTTGCAAATATGCCGTTGGTTCTCCTTTGAGCATAGCCTCTCTTTCTATATTGAGCCAGACTGTTAGAGAGGACCCTGTCACTTGTCCTGATAGTGAAAATGTAGAAGCAACTTTTGCTTTGACGACTTCTTTCCATGTTGAACAATTGTTAGAGTAATCCCCAGCCTGCAGAGGCGGAGGTGGCGGGTTCTAAACTGGAGGCCAGCCAGGCGTCCATGGCACATTCCAAACCTCTGAGTCAGCATGCAGCTCTGTGCCATTCTGTCTATGTAAGCAAAGCATCCCACCCACAGAAGATTGCTAGCCAAAGGCTAATGATATATTTTTTTAAATAAAACAACTTTTATATAGTCATTTTATAACCTAGACTGGCAAATATGGGAAAACTGCAAATTCTGAAAAGGTCTGATATTGGGATGACTTCTGAAGTTTGGTGGACTTGTGCCTCCCTGAGTTTGAGAGAGAGAAAGAGAAGTCTGAATAATTTTTTGGCTTGAGTTGTAAAACACAGGTCCTGACCCCTTGTCATCATTAAAGATCCCAGGGGCTCTTTTGAAAGAATTTAGAAGGATTAACCTTTCTGTTCTGGCTAAATTCCTAATTGGATAATTGCATTCTGCCTCCCTAAATTATCCCTGTAGCTCCAATTGGATATGGAATTTTCACTTCCTGTCATAAAGAGTTATAGGGTGTTACAACATTTCACCCCAGGGGTGATACCAATTAAGTCATTAGTGAGGTGAAATCAGTACATACTTGTCTTTCTCTTTTTCCCTCACCCACCTCCTTATTTGGAGTTGAAAATTATTCAAAAACTTGGAATGAAAAGTGATATCATAAGTTAGTAACACTGCTTATTGTCACATTATTTCTAAGAAGATAATAAAGGCAGTCAATTATTGATAAGCATTGGCAGAGAGCATTATCATGCTAAAGAGAACAGGAGCATATTTCTTGACATGCCACATTCCAAACTCAAGGCCATGATGAAAAGGCAACATAAGTATTTTTAAATCAGTTTCAAAAACTGAATATTTTACTGAACAAGCTTGTGGACAGTTCTGTGAGCATGTGTGCCTCACAGCCTCTGTGGCAAATCAGCTCAATATTTGTAGAAACACTTGGGCCCAGGGACAAGGCCAAGGGGAATCAATGCCAGTCCTGAATATGGATGCAGGCATTAGCCATGGGCTGACTATGCATGCACTTGATTCAGAAACTAAAGGTCACACACATCAGTCTCTTCAGCTGTATTTATCCACATAGAAAATAATTGCCCAAAGGATGATCTTTGAACCTAAAACACAATACTGTCTATAGCAGCTGTATGTCTACCCTCAGTAAAGGAAAAAAAAAAAAAAGGATAATCAGCTTATTTGTATTATTTGGTTTTCCAAAAATTTTATTTTACCACAAACAAGAAAGCATTCTTTATTTAACTATATTTAGATTACCTTATCAATAGAGATTTTTTCTAAGAACATAATTATTTTCAGAGTTTTATAATAAGAATTGTAGACTAATTCTTCAGGAAAGGGGCTCTAAAGATACTTATACTACTAGATTTGGCAATAATATTCCAGTCTATTCTCTCGTGATCTAACGTTGTTACATTTTGGGCTAGAAAAATTTGGAATCCACTCATGAAAGTAAGAAATAAGTGGGGTAAGTAAAAACCCACTGTCAAACAGAAACACACAGTAGGCCAAATGCAAATTTAACCGACATGAAAATAAAGAGCTTTCTTTGCATTTCCTCTCATCTACATTACAGACCCATTCACATTTTAAGGCAATACAATGAGAAATAAATAATCTATCACTGCAAGCAAAGGGCTTTAATAAGCCCTTTCCATATTTGAGAAGGACATTTCAAAAATGATGCTTCTATATAATTCGATCTCATTTTATTTTACTTTATTGGTATAGAACAAATATAAAATTTATTTTTAAAATATTAAGTGCAAAAAAAATATTAAGTGCAGTTTTAGAGACATTACATTTATTGCACTCTTTTTTCTGTGGCAACAAACACATCTGATATGGGTAGCTTCACTGTCTTCCATTCACCTCAACATCTTTCCCACTTCTTGTCTCAGAGAAGACAAGAAAGAAGTGTCTTCTCTGGAGGCCAAGTCCATTTTGGTGAGTGCCCCATGTCTCAGATTTATTTATGAGTACTCCCCAGGTAACTACTGAAGTAATAATCGATGATGACCCTGGGGAATATTTTCATGAGTTGTTATCACAGAAGATGACATCTATTCTCTACTCATATATACAATTTTTCAACCCATGTTAGAATTTGCATTTTATCATTTAAAAATTAATTTGCTGGATTTAAAAAAAAATCTTCTTAATTTCTTTTTTCCTGTGTATTAACTGGGTCAGATTTTAAGGCCAGATTTTAGTTCTTACTTGAAATAGATTTTTAAACACTACATTGATGAAGTTATTTAACTAATGAAAACGTTCATACTAGAGATGCGTCTAACCCAAATCTCACCCCTTTATCTGCCTGAATATCATGCAAAACAATGCCACACATCTAGCTGAGATTTGAACAATGTTTTTAAGGTGGTCCTTATTTATAAACATAGTGGCTGATTAGATTATTCAATACAGTGACTGTCAGACCTACTGTTTCTGAGACAAGTATTGCACATTTCTCATTGGTCTTGAACTATTCAGCCAGTGGTCAGCCAACCATAGTTTAGAAATTCAGCTCAGGTTTTCAGTCATTACCAAAGTGAATTTATCCATTAAAAAAGCAGATGATATGAGAAATGGAAATTTTAAAATTGTAATAAATCTTTAATTCCTTATTTTCAACTTGCTTATAATAAACATATTGTAGAAATTTCACCCATTGGTTCCTCAAAAAACTGCAAATAGAACTATCTTATGACCCAGCAATTCCTCTACTGGGTATATACCCCAAAACCTCAGAAACATTGATATGTAAAGACACATGTAGCCCCATGTTCATTGCAGCACTGTTCACAGTGGCCAAGACATGGAAACAACCAAAAGGCCCTTCAATAGAAGACTGGATAAAGAAGATGTGGCACATATACACTATGGAATACTACTCAGCCATAAGAAATGATGACATCAGATCATTTACAGCAAAATGGTGGGATCTTGATAACATTATACGGAGTGAAATAAGTAAATCAGAAAAAAACAAGAACTACATGATTCCATACATTGATGGAACATAAAAACGAGACTAAGAGACATGGACAAGAGTGTGGTGGTTACCAGGGGTGGGGGGAGGGAGGACGCAGGAGGGAGGGAGGGAGAGAGTTAGGGGGAGGGGGAGGGGCACAGAGAAAACTAGATAGAGGGTGACAGAGGACAATCTGACTCTGGGCGAGGGGTATGCAACATAATTTAATGACAAGATAACCTAGACATGTTTTCTTTGAATATATGTACCTTGATTTATTAATGTCATCCCATTAACATTAATAAAAATTTATTTAAAAAAAAAAAGAAATTTCATCCATAAATTTATGTATGGACCTATTCATCAAATGCCTATATAAGAAGTGCTAGCAGAAATGTTAAAAAAAAATTAAAGACATTTATAATAGTGTAATTATTTTACAGAAGGAGAAATAAGACCCTTTTCTGGTTACATTGGTTAATGATTACTATATTCCTCCAATTTTGGCAATCCTTTAATCTTCTTTTTACCAAGGAAATATATTCTACTTTAATATCAAGAAGAAATTTCATGGTTACACACATACTCACATACCCACATATAAATACATTGATATATTTATTAATGATTAAATTTTTACTAAACAATTTTTAAAATTTACTCTTATTTAGGCCCTGGCCAGTTGGCTCAGTGGTAGAGTGTCGGCCTGGCGTGCAAGAGTCCTGGGTTCGATTCCCAGCCAGGGCACACAGGAGAAGTGCCCATCTGCTTCTCCACCCCTCCCCCTCTCCTTCCTCTCTGTCTCTCTCTTCCCCTCCTGCAGCCAAGGCTCCATTGGAGCAAAGTTGGCCCGGGCACTGAAGATGGCTCTATGGCCTCTGCCTCATGCGCTAGAATGGCTCTGTTTGCAACAGAGCGGAGCATCGCCCCCTGGTGGGCGTGCCAGGTGGATCCCAGTTGGGCGCATGCGGGAGTCTGTCTGACTGCCTCCCCATTTTCAACTTCAGAAAAAATACTTTAAATAAATTTAAAAAAAATTTACTCTTATTTTATTATTTTAGAAAATATGTGATGTAGAATAGTTTGAAAGAAATAGCAGAACTAAAAAGAGTTGACCATTTGATTTTTCCACCCTTTGTTGGTTGGGGTTCCAAGACTTGCTAATTGAGTTGGTAGCATTGATTGTCAGGTATTGCTGTGAAAATACTCTCTGAATCACTCAGTAACAATCTGTTAGTCAGTGAATCAGTTGCATTAAGTAGTAAACATTTAACCTTAAGTACCTCTTCAAATTGCTCCTCTGAGAGTTCCAATTTCTTGCCAGACCATTGAGTTGGTTCAAGTATCCACTATTGTTCCTATACCTCCAACACACACACACACACACACACACACACACACACACACACAAATCATGTGCACACAACACAAACATACACACACATATATACTATTTTAGGCATGCAGATGTATAAACAGAAAATTTTTGTGACACACTGTTATGTTAGTATTACCAAGTTGTAGCACCAGCCAGAATATTAGAGTAGCACTCATTTATAATGATCTTATCAACAAAATATTATAACAGTTATAAAAATATCTAAACAATAATATAAAACTAGCACAGAACACACTTATGACCAAACCACAGACTGAGAACTAGTAAAGCACTGTCAGAGGATTGCCCATCTGTCATTTTGCTGTTTTCTGCTGCATTCCTGGTAAATAAAGGAATGCAGGATTTGTACCTCAAGGATTTGTTCTTGATTGATCTGACCTGAGCTCAGAGAACAAGAGACACTAACAAGGTTGATCATCTGCTGCCTTGACTCCTGGGCTGCATGAATACCAAAAAGCACTCCTGTGAAATCATGATTTAAAATAATTTTCTGGCCCTGGCCAGTTGGCTCAGTGGTAGAACGTTGGCCTGGCGTGCAAGAGTCCTGGGTTCGATTCCCGGCCAGGGCACACAGGAGAAGTGCCCATCTGCTTCTCCACCTCTCTGTCTCTCCTTCCCCTCCCGCAGCCAAGTCTCCATTGGAGCAAAGTTGGCCTGGGCACTGAGGATGGCTCCGTGGCCTCTGCCTCAGGCTCTAGAATGGCTCTGGTTGCAACAGAGCAATGCCCCAGATGGACAGAGCATCGCCCCCTGGTGAGCATGCCAGGTGGATCCCAGTCTGGCGCATGCAGGAGTCTGTCTGACTGTCTCTCCCCGTTTCCAACTTCAGAAAAATACAAAAAAATAAAAATAAAATAATTTTCTGACAATATGTCTACATAATTTTAGTGGTATTGGATGAAGATTAAGATGACTGATTAATCTTAGGGCACTTTAGAAGTTAAAAAAGGATAGTAATAGCAAGAAAAGACTGCCTGATTAATTAAGTGTAGTTTCTTTTTTTTTTTTTGTGTGTGTATTTTTCTGAAGCTGGAAATGGGGAGAGACAGTCAGACAGACTCCCGTATGCGCCCGACTGGGATCCACCTGGCACGCCCACCAGGGGCGACGCTCTGCCCACCAGGGGGCGATGCTCTGCCCCTCCGGGGCATTACTCTGCAGTGACCAGAGCCACTCTAGCGCCTGGGGCAGAGGCCAAGGAGCCATCCCCAGCGCCCGGGCCATCTTTGCTCCAATGGAGCCTTGGCTGCGGGAGGGGAAGAGAGAGACAGAGAGGAAGGAGAGGGGGGTGGAGAAGCAAATGGGTGCTTCTCCTATGTGCCCTGGCCGGGAATTGAACCTGGAACTTCTGCATGCCAGGCCGACGCTCTACCACTGAGCCAACCGGCCAGGGCCAATTAAGTGTATTTTTCTACCTAGGGCGATGTAACATCTTTTTCAATTAACTAGAAAAAATATTGATGAGTTTATAATTTTAAAATATAAATGTGTTTCTAAAAGTAGAAAAATGTAATACTGTTATTAAACTACTGGACCTAAAGTACCATTTCATGGACAGTTATGGATCATAAGTAAGTCATTAACATTACAAAAAGGCTGACAAAGCTAAATCAATAAGTAACCAAAATAAAACATTGCATTCAGTTCACTTTAGTTAATTAACGGGATTTAAAGTATGCACATATACTTACCTGTTAATGGGCAATACAGCAAAATGTGTGGTGACAAATGTCTTTCACTCTCCTTAAGATTCTTTTGTTTACGTTTGCCTTCCTGCTTTGTATCTACTTCAAGTGAGTGGGTGTACACTTGTTTAAATTTGGAGATGTAAATTTTAAAAATATTTTGTTTAAGCACTAGCTGTGAAAACTGATGTTCTCTGTCTTACTAAAAGATTTTTTTTCCCATTTGTTCTTTGTCAGTCTTTTATAATTCTTACTTGGCAAAAATCACTGATGTAAAAGAAAATTTTACATGGTGTAAGGGACCTAGGAATGGTCTACAACCTTTACACAAGCTAATGTAAAAGGAAGCAGTCTTTGCCTATAAGAAAGTAAGAAGTACAAAATGTGAATGAAAAATAGAGTAGTTCTATTAATGCGGAGAGATGGTGCAGAGATGGTGTGGAGATATTTATTGTTTTTCCTGCATTGAAGAGATAAAATAGTTACAAAAAGAGTAAAGGACATAGAAAGGAGAATTGGAAGAAAAGAAAATAGCTGGGAAGTGCTGAAGCCAGAGCTGATGAGGGCAGGATGAATGGAAAGAAAGAAATGCATTGGCAAGAATTACTAAAATGAGTGAGAGGGCCAGTATGGTAGCTGTCTTTGCAATCCTCCACCCACCCCTCTCCCCCTCCCACCTCACACTTCCCAGCAGTCCCAGAATGCCTGGATTGGCTGTCAGTGTGCTACTTTGTCCTGGCGCTGGATTTCCTTTTCTTCATAACCTCTCTGCAAAAGCTTAGGGAGTTCCTACTATCCCTGCTTCTTTTAATAAATCTCCTCTATTTATAAGGCATAAAGGTAACAAAGTGCCAGAATCAACATTCTTTTCTAGTTAGCACAAGCACCAGTTCAGCTGGAATGAGTAGTTGCTTATAAGATGCTTATTGACTGCATAAATTATTTGTGGAAGCCATAGAAAGTGGGGAAATAGCATAAGTCTGGTCACAGAGAGATACACATCTTCAAGAAAAGAAAGCTGTAAGCAAAGTGCATTTTGCTAAACAAAAATATTAGTGGCTCCTGAATTTCCCAGTTAATCCCAACATGGTAAATATTGGCAGCTTCACCATTGAAAGTACCCACGTGGGCTGTGGCTGCAAGCTTGACAAAGGCAACAAAGCTGTTCTCTTATGAAGTCCAAAGACAAAAGGTTAACATCAGCTATCTCTGAGCCACGGGGCCCTGACTGGCATTTAAGATCTTTTCTAATGTTCTCAGTTTTCAAATTTTCTCTAATGAGTCTGTCTGTGATATTTATTTTTTTCTAAAGTAGTGTTTGTGGGGTTGGGATGCTGATTGAGTGAAAGTAGATTGCTTTTATTGATTCTTCTTATATGCACACTTCTCTCTGGCCACTACCCTGAAACAAGCCCTGACTCACCTGGAGAGCTTGTTACAACGAGCACACACTGCTGTTCTCTATACTCAGAGTTTTTGAGTTAGCAGCTCTGGGATGGGGCCTGAGAATTTGAAATTTTACAGTGTTATCCTGTGCTGCTGCTGCTTTGGGAATTACTGGACTAAGAGGAAGCATTGCAGGCACATGACAGCCTCAAATTACAGCTGATGTTCATTTATCTCAATGTGGCTGCAGGTCTCAAGACTTACTGAAGAGGGGAGAGACTAGTTGACATATCTAGAATTTGAAGGAGGGTAAAGAAACCTTGTGGCCAGTGACCTTGGAGAGGAATAGTGTCAAAATATGTGTCCTGGAAAAGATATAGTTGGCAATCATTGAGATTCTGAGAAATCAAAAAGTTAAAAGTTGTTGAAACTCTACACACAGAAAGTCTAAATTGAGTTATGGTTGGTTCTCTAAGGGAAGATAAGTGAGTGCTGGCTACCAAAAAGAATCAGAATAGACTCCCCATCCATTCTTACTGCACAGCCCTTCACATACAGGTTGTTTGCTTAACATGTGCCTTAACTCCAGCACTTCTCCTTTACTCGGTCCATATGCATGCATTTTTTGTCCTTCCCTCTTTTCATGTTAGCTTTCCCATTTCACTAGAAGTTCCCCAAAAGTATACCAAGACACCATCATATTCCCCTACTCCAACAAACAAGAAACAGCTTCTACAGCCTCACATCTCCCTTTTCCATTTCCCACATTTTCTGCTCTTCTCAAATGTACCAGATGTGGCCCTTCCCTCCTTGAGCTTGCCTCCTGCAAGGGGCATTCCAGGTCTTTCTTGAGCTACTGTCCCCAATACCTATCAGAAAATTATAACACTGGCAAACATGTATATTTTTATTTAATCCTCTCAACACACTCTGAAGGAGACATTGCTAGCATACCTATCTTACCAATGAGTAAAGTGAGATCTATAAAGGTCACGCAGTTAATCAGTAGCCAAGCTCGCCACTTGAACCACTGCATGTTGAGGGGAGCTCTTAAGCAGTTGCACTTTTTCTCTCCCCTTTTCATACCTTTTGGTCTTATTTTTCCTTAGGGCTCAGTCCCCACTTCACTTCTTCCAGGAGGTCTTCTCCAGGACTGAGCTCTTCCCTGTGCTCACAACACTTTTCCCCTGATAGGATCATCTCAGCTACGTCAAGTGTTTGCTCGAACATCTCTTTTCCTAGTCTTTATTTACGACATATAAAGATATATTTATTTCAACACAGTATACCTCTTCTCATTATTTTATATCACCATCCCCAAGAAATTTTCCTACATTAGAAACTTATCACAGCTCTAGAACTTTTTCTTCATTACTATTTTCTATCTCCACCTAAATATACATACACATGCACACATACCACATTGTATTATTGTGTACTATGGATCAAATAGATAATATAATATATATCTACTCTGGATCAAAAACTTCCCAGTATCAAATACCTCTTCTCTATATTCTCCATTCAGAAGAGTGTCCAGCCAAATGTCAGTTACAATGTGATCACTCTAATGTGGCTAATGAACTTGGAACAAGGAGACAAGCTGTGAACATGAATCCTGAAGGCCATGATCCAGTTAAACCAAGAGCCAAAGACAAACAAGAGACAGGAACAAACAGAAAGCCCCTCTATCAAAGTGAAAGTGAGACTCTGGGGTCTTCAGGGTGAGGAGAAATCACAAATACTGAGTTGCACTGGCTTGTGAGGATATTGTTAAAACTATCCTTCTTTTCTATAGGCCTCTCTTCCTAATGCCAAGTCTGGGTTTCCTTGTTGTCATGCCCTGCTTAACATTTATAATTTTCTATTACTTCTTCCTCCCCCTTAGTGATTGGAGAACTACCCTAAGGCACTATACAATTCATCACACTAAAATGTGTATATATGTGTGTATATAGTGCCTGTCATTTAGTAGATACTATATATATATATAGTATAGTATACTATATATAGTATAATATATAGTATCTACTAAATATGTTATATCTACTATATATTGTATCTACTATATATTATATATATAATAGTATTATATTATATTATATATAATATTTTAGGAATCAGTTGCAAATATAAAGACTTTGTAAATCTTTAATAATAAAAAACATTCATTATTTACTTACATAAATAATTAAAATATAAATATATATTACCATCTCTATGAAATCTTTACATAAATATTTAATATATATGATATTGTATAACATATATAATATATAAAATATGCATTATATAGTATTATATATGCATTAATATATATATTATATATCCTATATATCACCATTCTCAAGAAATTTTTCTATATATATTATATTTGAACTAATAAATAATGTTTTTAATATTAAAGATTTTCAAGTCTTAATTTGTTTTTAAAATTGACTTTTAAGTCAAACTAAGTTTGAGAAAGCATATTAATTTCATTTTATAATCTCATAAAAGAGGTAAAAATGCACACTTAAGAATCTTGATAGTAGCTGATTCGAGCATATGCATCTGATATTGAGGTGACATATCTCAAGCATTGTCTGTTGCTGTTTATGTTTGTTCACAAATCCCATTACTCAAAACAGAACCCACCTTTTGACATCAGTTTTGCCTTGTGTGCTTCAGTAAAGCAGCAACTAGTGAAATGATCAAGCGGCATTGCAAGGTGCATGTAGATTTATAGGTTCCTGTTTAGTAGCCACGGGTTCATACTGGGGTTGTTCTTTTTAACTTTGAAGGTGAAGTGAAGTAACATTGATACCATATGCCTATAACATAGTTTCAAAAACAGAGCAGGCGACTTATATGTAATAAGTATTTAAAAGAGCAGTGAATTTAAGTACTGGAACAGATTCAGCTTGGCAACACAGTTGTTGTCTGGTTTGATTAATAGAATAAAATAAGGTTGTTGGCAAAAGCATGTGATGAGGTCATAGTTCTCCTCATTATCCCATCCCAATTTTGTAAATGAAGCCTCAAAGGTTTGCCAGTTTCTTAGTAATGCCAACATCATTATTACCTATTGAATAGTATTGAAAAAGATGTAGCTGTGCCCAATTCTAATTATTATGATCTCTCTGGTATTGTTTCTAAATATATGACTATACAACCCACAGATGGTCACAGACAGTGAGGCATTGTAGTAAAGACGGATGAACTGAACTCAAATCCTACTCTTGCCACTGACTAACTGGATAAGGAGTTCAGGTTCTTGCCCACTAAACCCAAACAACCTCAGCTTCAGAGTAAATTGCCAAGATCTTTTCTATTATTTAAGTTGAACTCAAGCATATATCCTCTGTGTAAAGGTTTCTTGATGCCATTGTAATGGAGGCACCCCTGCTCTTTATTCACACAATACTTTGTCAATTATTTTATTAAAATACATGAATATTTTTATTTAATGGAGGTTTTTATAGGTTATTCTTTCTCTAGATATATTTTATTGTAAACATTTAATTCATTCTAGATTTTAGAGAGAAACAAGAAATAAGTTTGAGGAAAAAGTTTGGAGACAGATTGTGAAACCAAGCTAGGGAGACATTTGTTGCAATAAATTTGCAATTTTTTTAATTCCATTAATAAAATCCATTACCATTGGCTATTATTAATTATGTCACATTTTACATAACTTTTAAGTTAATGGAAAAAGCAAGAACATGAAAGAGAATAAAGACATACTAATATTACATCATATTCCTGTTACTGGAGCAAGCAAGGATTTGTGTTGCCTGTCACCTTTTTTTTTTTTTTTCGCCAATTTCATGAGACAGAGCCTAAGTAGGTATAAAAGCACATTTAATTCAAATTGCAGGAACTTGAGAAGGCAGGTGACTCCTGTCCAAAAGAACTGCCTGAACACTCTTGGCTTACTGACTAGCTTATATATCTTTGGGGAGGTATACAATGAGGTAAATCATTATAGAGCATGCAGTTAGTCAAGTAGCAGTGTGCAGGAGGCGGGAGTCTAATCTACAGAGATGCCTCAGTGGAACATCTTTCTGACACTGTCACAGTTTTATCTGGTGTCCTTGATGTTACTGGGGTCTGATGCCCTGGGAACTTTCTACAAGAGAACTCCCTGAATTTCTTAGGCAACAAAGTAAAGATTAAGATTTATAAACTAAGCTTCTAATTAATTTATAGGTCTTATCTTTTCACAGTAAATCTGTGAATAGGGTTTTACAAACAACTATTGTACTTTAAACTCCCTTAATTGTCTGGTCTCTCCCCACTATAAGCTCTTCCTTCCTTGCTACATTCCTGCAAAGGTAAACTTTTTGCTGCATTTCAAAATAAAGGCCAGGGAACCGTTAAGGGAGAGTAACAAACAGATTAACTATTTCCTAAACTTTACAAAATCTCCTATCATTACAACAAAAAAACTATTACCAAAGCCTAATTTCCCATTTTGGGGCTTCCCTTTCATTCCCTTCACAAGTCTATATATTTGGAGTCATGTGATATGTACCTTTCTTAGTTTAGTTTAGTTTAGTTTATACACTAATTTTAGACATAGCTTAGAAAGTATTTTCAAAAGAATATTAATGTAAAATAATAAATCTAATAATAAAATAAAAGAAATCATGAAAAATATGAAAATGCATTCTTTTTAGTAGTGAATAACTAATAAAATATACATAAATTGAATTATGATGCTGTACACTTAAAACTTGTTATTAATCAATATTACCTTAGAAAAAAACTGTTTTAAAAATTATACTTCCTCTTGACTCCCTCTTTCTGGAAGTAACAATTGTAACAGTTTGCCTTTTTAAGCTTACCGATGGTTTTCATAACTTTGAATATCAAACTTATTTTTCTTGATAAATTAATTTAAGTACATTCTGCAGATATTTTTCTTTAAAATATGAAAAATTAGGTACATTTATACCATCTCTCATCTCTGCTTCACCTTCAACTATTGATTTTTATCTATGTTACTGTATTTGTTCTACATCTCAACAAAGAGAAGCTACAACCACAGGAAATGCTCCAGCTTAGCCTGGAGTCCACACCCTCAACTGGGCCCTCCACACTTCCCAAGGACCCTAGCCCTGTTCTCCTTCCATTTTCTTAAACAGCTTTTTTGAGTTTTCTCTACTGCCTTTCAGCCAGTGGTGGATTCAAATATGATAATTTAACAACTGGTTCTCTGCCCTAATGACCATTTTAAGTATAAAAAAACCCCGATATACTTAGAGGTAGTTTATTATTTCATGCATTTAATATTAAGAACAATAAAAGAGGTACACGAAACTAATCATGCTATATGAAAGAGTTTTAAAACATTAATGAAAAAATATTAAATAATACCTGAAAGAAAACAATAAAACTGTTATTTAAGATATTTCTATTTTGCTTGTTGATTAGTGATCTCACAATTTACTTCACTTTTATATGAGCATCATCGACTGTATGATTTATCCCTAACCATCTTTCCACTGTAGGAGTAGGATCCTATTCCTTTAGAGTTAGGCCAATTAGACTAACAGTAATTGTGTTTGATAGACACAGACAACTTCTCTTCTCTGAACATATTATGTTCATCTTTGAAAAACCCCTTTTCACTTCTGCTGAATTTACAGCAATTGTTCTGACAATAATTTTAGCTCTTTGAACATTTTCAGGAATTGCATACTTCTGGGAATTTTTAAAAACGTTTTACACAAAATCTCAATAATCACTAATATCAATTTGATAATTTAAAATGTCATTAAATATGATCAATTGTTCTTCAGCTGCTTTTCATGGAACTAGTATAGTACTTCAATATTCTAGTAATCTGTGCTGTTGTGCAGATAAACGATAAAAAAGAGTAAGGAATGTAAATTTGTGATTTCTACACTGGGCGGCTGCCCAGGCGCCCACCTTAGAGAGAACCCTGATTACAAATGCCATTTTAACAACTGGTTCACTGAACTCAACAAAAAATTAGGTGCCAGTTCTGCAGAACTGGCTAAATCCCACCACTGTAGCAGAGTATACATCATAGTATAGATATGTATGTCAATATATGTGTGTGTCTGTATACACAGAAGCACATACACATATTTGTGTATGTCTGAGTCTACTATTCCTCAAATATGATTTTTAGAAAAGGATATATAGATGTGAATGTATTGTTTGTCATCTTGAACTTGCAATCTGCTACATTATTAAAACAAGACTGTGTCACAGAGAAAATGCAAATGTTATGTCTGAAAATTTTATCTCTGCGCTAAAGGAATGTGATGCCTAGTCCAGTAGGTACCTGTAGTAAGAGAATGTATTTTATGTCATAGAATTCAGTCAGAAGCCAGAGTGATCAATTTGTACAAATTTTCTCACAAAATCATAAGGACAAACTTTTCCACGTATCATGTAGATTTGTCCCAATATGCATTCTGCCCAAATCCATTTCTTCATTATTCCATATTCTATTCAAAAGCCTCAGGGCAAAGGAATCTTAAATATAAAACTGATGAACTCACAAATTGCAATGCAGAAAGGACTATGTGAAGTCAAGGTCAAAGCAATGTGAGGTTTTAACTAAAAGTAAGGTAACAGAAAAGTTGCACAAAAAAATAAGAAAAAAAGAATAAAAAGCGACTGTTATTAACGTGTAAATGAAAAGTTGTGTGGAGAAGTTATGCCAGGGTTACCATGTTTATTGCTTTTAGATGGGCTAATTTATTTTGGAAAATAAACCTAATAATTGTGCTTTGCTTTATTTGTGTTTACTTTATTTGTAATGATTTCCCAGGCATGTGCATATGTAGATTTCATTAAGTCTAATGAGAACAACTGTTACACTTTAATAATACTCACAAATCCCCAAACAGTAAGTTGCTTATATTTAAATATGATCACATGAAGAAATTTGTAATTTTTATTGGCAATAAAAGCGTGTGAAAATGGTAAAGAGGTGTAGTTCTTATTGAGCTCTTCTAAGCAAAAACATAATGCATTACCTTAAAAAATTCCATCAGAGTAGTACCTAATACAAACTATTGTACATTAGATTCCCATTTTACTGAATGTACTTTAAATGTCTTGGTGAGAAACAACTGAAAAAGAATTTTAATTCTGTGCATTTTGACAACTATCAATTTTACTGTATCTTGAAGACAATACTGAAAATATTGAGATTTCCAGAATTTAATTTCCAAACATGTACTTAAAGCTATTGTTGTTACTATCGTATTATTTTTTAATGGAAGTAAGCTTGTAAGATACTATTTTGACAGGTTAGGTCTATTAAAGGACAGAGAAAAGTAAAATTAAACAGTAAAGGCCACTATCATGAACATGAGAAGATTTTACATGATTCTTTCATTTCTTTTTTTAAAAATTTTTATTAATTTTAATTTGTGTTTACATAGATTCAAGTGTCCCACTGAATATAACATCCTCACCCTCCACCCCCGTGTTCCTATTTATATCCTTTTTACTCCCTCCCAGTAGTTTCCTCCCCCCTTCCTCATGGGATTTGCTGTCCTGTTATCTGTATTTATGTGTTATGTGTGTATAATTTCACTAATCCCTTCACCTTCTCTGATCCCGGTCCCTCAACCCTCTTCCCTCTGACAGCTGTCCCTCTGTTCCCTGTCACCCCGCCTCTGCCTCTATTTTGTTCCTCAGTTCACTTTGACCCAGCTATCCCACTTTTAGAAATATATCCTAAGAATACCAAATCATTGATTCAAAAGAAGAAATGCACCCCCATGTTTATGGCAGCATTGTTTACAATAGCCAAGATCTGGAAACAGCCCAAGTGTCCATCAGTGGAAGAGTGGATTAAAGAGCTGTGGCACATATACACAATGGAACACTATATAGCTGTGAAAAAAAAGAAATCTTATCTTTTGCAACAACATAATTCTTTAATTTTTAACAAAATTCTTGTTATTCTTTTTGGTGGAAAGAGTTTTTTGCAGCTCAAAAACTTGGGCTTTTTCTAACACATCACTAAAATATGATGAATGTTGTACTACAGCATTTGACATGAACCATGCCAAAAATTTTTAAATCTGTCTAGGCAGAATTTCTTGCTTTGTATTTAGGCTGCTAATTGTTTCTACCCTTCTGCAACACTGGAATGGAACATATTTGAGTTTTTCATTGTATTCCATGACTGACAGGGCACTGTGAGATAACAAAGGTTTGGAAGTTGCTGCTAGAAAATGGATATTAGTAATCTAATTAAGAAGTGTAGTGCCGAGATTTGTAACACACCTATAGCTTCTGCACTCTGTCTCCCCCACATGAGGGAACAGGGCTTGTGATGTCTATTATTATTTGAAATTATGTCTATGATCTCAAATATTCTCCTGCACAGATGGAGGAAGATTCATTCTAATGTCAGAAACCTCCTTTACTGTTTCATAATATTAAGCCTAAATTTAGGGCATGCAATTTGATGCATGACTTCTGGCTTTGAAGATTATTTACTATTCATCTTGCTCTTATGAGAGATTATTTAATTCAGTATAATGTGAGGACAGGATTGTGGATACCATGAGTTAATTATATCGTCAAAGCTTTTTTTAGAGAGAGTTGGTGCAAAAATGTAAAAAGTCATAGCAACATATTGGCCACCTAAGAGCTCACTCCACATCATCTCTCTCTACTTGTGACTCTAGGTCTCATTAGTGTTGACCAGCTTCACACAACTATAATTAGAAACATTTCTCCTTGCTCATACTGCTCAGTCATAGCTTGTCAGTAAGAAAGGTACTTTCTTATATGTCTCTTGTTGAATCTTAAATATTAAGCTACCTTGCTTTTCCCCTATCTGTGTTTAATAAATACAACTTATGGATTTTATATCTTGCCTTTTTGCCTTTGCTGAAATTTCTCAATTTTACTAATGGCTTTTTAAAGTTCTCTGAACCACAGTTACTTTCTGTTTTCCTTGTAATCCCCTTACATTCTGTCAGGTCTCTTATAGCATTTGCCATGAACGTATTCAATAAATATTTATTCTAAACCAATTTTATGCAAAACCCTGGCTATGTATTGTGGATAGTATACAGATAAACATAGAATTCTTTGATGAATAGTACCATAAAGATCTCTATTCTCTTGTTTAATTTGATTTATAAAAGTCAAACAATTCATGATAATAATTTTTCTGTTAATTTAAATTTTTATGTTAGTAACGCAAAAATGTTATTAGTTATACAGTTATACATAGATTTGTATACATAAGGGCAGGCTACATTATATCTGTGAAACGGGATGCTCCATTTGTAAAACTGACTTATGATGACTTCCCAATCTACATCACAGACATGTTATGGGAATTGAATGAGAACATTTTCATGGAAACACTTGGAAAACTAAAAAAAAAAAAAAAAAAACCAAAAAAAAAAAACCTGCCAAATTTTGACTCCAGGTTTTCCTAACTAACTCTGAACTTGGCTCATTTTCCTGGGCCTTATTTCTAGATATGGAAAATGATGACACTACAGTCATCTACCTTAAGGCTATTATTGTGAGGACTATGATAAATAATGTGTAAAACATTTAGCAAAGTGTTGTCATAACACAACTGATTCTGTTAATGATCCTTTTGTATAAGCATTCAAAGTTACTGGGAATGACGGGCCAGTGAAAAGAGTGTCAACCTGGGATGTTGAGGTCCTAGGTTCAAAACCCCAAGGTTGCCAGCTGGAGCACAGGCTCATCAGCTTGAGCAGTTGCTCATGCTAGCTTGAGCATGGGGTTCATCAATTTGAGCTTGGGTTCATCTACATGATCTCATAGTCACTGGCTTGAGCCCAAAGGTCACTGGCTTTAAACCTAAGGTCATTGGCTTGAAGAAGGGCTTACTGGTCAAGACACATATGAGAAGAAATAAATAAGCAACTAAAGAGATGCAACTAAAGGTTGATTCTTCTCATCTCTCACTCTAAAAACAAACAAATAAATAAATAAGTAAAGTTACTGGGAAAGTAGTATAAGTAAATTGCAACCATTTGTGTTCTTTTGAAATTCATATTGTATATACCAGGACGGTTTTTATGGGCCTTACTATGGTATTGCAGTTAAGTCACAAATTTTGGCAAAGATGACTTTCATTCTCTTGGATGTTACTTGAATAGTACTATTTTTTTCATAAGAAAGAGATTTTGCTTCACTGATACATTGCTGTTTACCTTACTTAGATGATTGCATGTTATAAAATAGGCAATAAGACAACAATAAGCACTGACTTTTTTTGTTCTTGATTTTGTTACACTCTTTCTAACTCTTGGCATAACTCAGGCAGTCTCCTATCGATGCCAAGGCTAAAACTGTGGTTAAGATGTAAAACAAATTTCTGCTCAATTTTTAACCAGATTTTCTCCACTTAAAAATTGTGATTTATGGTTACCAGTGCTCAGTTTAATATGCATTAAGAATTCAAATGCTGTTGCTATAATTTTTTTAGTAAAAGCTTCTTTTTAAGACTACCTTTGCACATTTTCTCCACAAGCAATAATTCTTCATCTATGGAGTAATTTATTTCTTCTGGTTTTAATATGTTACAGATGAATGGTTGTGTGTCTTTCCAGTTAGAGCATTACAAGACAAGCCACTTTTGCATTAGGCTGGTACTACAACAGATACCTGTGGTGCTCTTCATGGTTCATGTGGTACTAATTTAAATGGGAAGTTGCACATATTTCATTGAAACACTTGGTAAAGCCAGTTTTCACAGAAGGGTGCAAATGATGGACTGTTCTCTGTGTGCAGCTGAACTGCTTTAAATGTGTCAGAGAAGGTTATGGATCATTTCACTCACCCATCAGCTCTGGTCTGCTGTGTGTACAAATCACAGCACAGTGTCATCCAACAGAACATTCCTGACAATACTAGAACATTTATAGTACTGCCATTTTTAATAGGAGTTCTGCAATCCTGTTTCAATAGCATTACTTATTTAACACTTTCCTTCCGACCTGTTTCTTGAGCTGGCTCCGCTGAGCTTGCAGGGCTGACCACGGTTTATGATAGCTATTTGGCAATGGGAAGGGAGTGTTTGGGTAGATCTCACTTCATTCCACATCTGTGTCACATCCTGTCATTTTAGGTGCTGTGTGTACTTCTCAAATGTCATCTGATCTAGGACACAATAAATATCATTTCAAACAGGCAGCTTTGCTGCCAAATAAACAAATTGAATGTTGACTAGAAAAGTTCTTTGATTACTAAATCCCTTGTCCTGCTGTTGACTACCCCTGTTAACTAAAAAAACGAAAGAATTCAGTTACTATAAAATTTTTGCTCCATGTCTGAGACTTTGTCATTGTTTTTCTCTTTAATTTTATTTAGTCAGGATAAAATACTTTAGAAACTACTGAAAATAACTGCATTAGGGTTTATTTCTCTAGCTTCAGCTATAGGCTTCTGGACAGTGGGGCAAAATCTTACTCAAAATGAAATTACAAAGATTCCACATAACATTGCCTAAAAAGGATAATTAAAGAAAGAGATTTTTATGTGTATTTTGGGACACCATGACTTATTATTTACATTTTGAAGCTTATTTCATCTGGTTGTCTAGTGATATTAATAGTTACTTTATATGTAAAATGGTAAAGGAACGTCATTTACAAGTTAAAGCACATTGTTAATTGTAAGAATCTAAGTCAATTTAAAAACAAATTTAAACACTAAAAAGACAGTGTAAAGTATATTGGCATATGTTTTGGGATTCTACACAAACCTTAATCTAGGCCTTAAAACATACTATATTGTTGGGATGAATTGAGTCCAATGTAATCCTCAAAACTAGAAATCACCACCTCAGGAAAAAAGTAAGCAATAAGCATCTTTCCTCATTCTTAGAAATTATCTTTATGTTAGCAACTGTGTTTATTTAGTGAAATAAGCAGGAGGAAAATGCCCTGAAGAAGGGTTTAATTTGTATAATGTCTTTCTCAAGTTCAATGTTTGCTGAAAACAACAAATTTTAGAAAAACTTTTAACTAATGACTATTTTCTTGCTTTCTTTTAGGGTGAATACCCATTCTTTAATATTAATGCTAATGATATTAATAATGACAAAAAATTAGAAGACTAGTGCCATCTAGTAGCCTCAAAAGATAGTCTCGCTGCATAAGATTTAAAATATACGTTCTTTAAATGAGATGTGAATACCTGGAATCTGTCATAAAAAAAAGAAAAATATAAGAGCCCTGAAAATACAACCTGATTCAAAACATTACAGCATTTCCACCAATCAATAAAATGTTAAGTTAAAAATACTCTGCTATAACCCTGGCCGGTTGGTTCTATTGGTAGAGTGTGAGCCAGGTTTGCAGACGTCCCTGGTTTGATTTCCAATCAGGGCACAGAGGAGAAATGACCATCTACTTCTCTCCCCTCCCTTTCCTTCTTTTCTCTCCTTTTCCCTCCCTCAGCCAGTGGCTCAGTTGGCATGAGCATCAGCCCCAGACAGGGTTGCTGGGTGGATCCCAGTAAAGCACATCCTGGAGTCTGTCTCTCTATCTCCCTCCTCTCACTTAAAAGAATAAAAACAAAAATAAATACTCTGCTACATGAAATATGAAACAGAAATAATTTCTTGTGTAATTAAAATAAACCCAAAAAGAAATATTAATTTTTTAAAATAATATGTGTTTTAGGCAAATGGTACAATGATCTGGTATAGCTTAGAATCAAAAGAGAACTATTCTAAAACCTATCTAAAGCACACTGTCTCTCAAATAAATAAAAACTCGATTGCTAACTGTCCCAAAAATATCAAGGACATCAGCATTTTGTATTCTCCTGTTGTTTATTTGAGTCAACAGTCCTGAAGTAAAGAGCATTTCTTACAGAGTTGGGGTGAGGAAAGTATAAGAGGTGTAGGTGGGATTCAGGGAACCAAAGAATGGATTTACTGTCCCTGGTCTGTTTTCTCCCCTCAGGGTCTAGGAAAAGAAAGAGGGTCACACTGCAGGAGCTAGTACAGGAGACTGCTCCTAATAACACCAGGGCTGGCTCAGGCTGGAGGAAGCCACTACCAGCCTAACACTCCAGTCCAACTGGTGCCTCCTATAAGCAGAACTTTATTGCAATCAGAGAACAGTCCACAATGTTTGGCTTCCTAATGCAAAGCAAGGCAAGTAAGAAGTATGAATCTGTAAGGAGAGAGAAAGAGCTCAGAAAATAACGAGTCAAATAGCTTCATAGAAAAGCAATATAGTTTAATTATTTCTAGTACATAAAACAAATAACCAAGACCAAAACACTCTTACATTCACTTTTTTTTTTAAATCTGTCCCGCTGTTTTTATCCCTGAAATCAAGTAACAAAATCCCATTTAGACATTGAGTACACTAAAGCCTATACCTTTCACAACTGGAGTTGCTCATCTAAACCAGCCCTGGTAGGATAGCTCAGTTGGTTAGAGCATTGTCCCAAAGTGCAGAGGTTGCCAGTTCAATCTCTGGTTAGGGCACACACAGGAACAGCCAAATGTTTCTGACTCTATCTCTCTCTATCTCACTTTCTCTCACTAAAATCAATAGCAAAAAAGGTAAATAAAAATAAATAAATAAACCATGAAACAAACAAAAAATAATTTTAGATCATTTTCTCAAGTCTCCCAAAGCACATAACTAATAACACTTGAGAAAATGGGAAAGAAATTAATTTATTACATATGATAAATGTTATAGCCATTAAGACTTGATTTTCTTGAAGAACCCAGGAGAGAAATGCTAGAGACCTGATGATGTTTTGGTCTTCTTGGTGGAGCCCCTGATATTTGGGTGACCCCTTTTCTGAGAGTGGTCCCATTCTCTCACTACTAAAATCTCTCATTGATGCAAACATGCCATGGCTTTGCTACATCTTGTGAAAATACATAAATGTTTTCCATAGGAAGACTTTATTCCTTTGTGTCTGATACAGAGCAATGGACAAAATGTATTTGTTGGATGGGCAAATGAGTGAATGAATGAAAATTAATATCTGGACTAGTAATTTAGTTAATAAGACAACTCTCACTATAAAGTGTAAACAATATGAAAGAAAACTGTGCATAACTTATTTTAAATTTTTAAAGAATTAATCCAGAGAGGTAATTAAATACTTTAAATTGAGCAGCACAACCTTAACTTCAATACCATTTCTTTCATATGTCCATCTTTTTTCTTTTCTTTTTTGTTTGTTTGTTTCTTGCCTGTCATTTATTTCCTTCCTGAGTCTTGAGTCAGTTATCTTTCTTAAATGGCCAATTTTCTAACTTAGAGTGCCATTTGAATTCATATATGGGCCACTTTCTCAATCCTTCTAAACATAAAGACTCAAATTTAATAAAATACATATCTTCCCATCTGTATTTTAACATAAAACTTCTAAGAAAATCAACATGTAATGGCTATCAGAAAGCATGGTCATGTTAGGGTGAAGAATCGAAAGGACAAGGGGGGAACCACAGCAAAGAGGCATGTGTGTCTTCTCCCTCGGGCTCTCCTATTCTTGTGGCTGTGTGAAGCACTGAAAGGCAGCTCACACTCCCCACTGCATCGGGAAGGGCATAAATTCAAACTCTGAATGTGTGAACCACATTGTACTTGCTTTGTGAGTGTCTCTGAATGTTACCCTGTTGTAAGCATTTAATTTCATTCTATAATTCATTTGCCAAAGTCTTTGTCCTTTCTTCCTACATATGCCCCAAAGTTTTGTTACATACACCCAGATGCTATTAAATATGTTGCTTAAGCTTAAAGATAGAAAATACTACCTAACCCTACATTGATGTTGTACTACAGCTTTAAATTTTAATAAAATATTCCCTTAAGAAAGTGTTGTCTTGATTTCTCCATGACATCAAATCATAAGCTTTCATAATTTCAAGAACTAATTAAGCAATAGAAAGTCGTGCCTGTGGCTTAATCCTATGGTCAGTCCATGTGAACCCAGGAGCATCTCTTTGAATTTACACTGGATTGACAAAACAAACTGAGTTCTGAAAGAAATATTTATTGTACTACTATAGTGTAAATATAATCATTAAAATATTTTAATAAACAGGATCTGTGAGCAATTTATGAATCTATAAGAAAAGAAAGCTCTGTGAACTATAAAACTGTGAAAATTATTCTTAGAAAGGATGTGCGGTAAGCAGATGAGAATTGGCGAAATTCCTAAGCAGTGAGAAAATCTCTTCGTTGTTTCCCATTGATATACTACAAAAGAACCAAACTTGGAAACCAATGTGGTGTTTTGGAATAATTGAATAGAATCCTCAGGGCCAGGCCATTTTCTGGAGTTGGCAGGTTGTTCAGTTTTGTCCAATTATCAATAAGTGAGAGGGATTAGCTGCTAGTAATAATGCAATGGATAAAAAGCTCGGTTCATAAGCAGTGAATTTAGAAAAGTGAGAATGTACCTGGGGGGGGGTGTCCAAATTAGCATTAAATTAAGTTGATTATATTAATTGTTTAGTTTGTAAGGTAGATAAATCCTGGTGATATAAATTATACCCTGAGTGTGGCATGTCAAGGTTCATCAAACTTTCATTTCCATACTGAAAAATAATCATTAGGCCTTCATCTAACAGGCAATAGAAGACCCTGGGTAAAATTTAAAATGCCCTTGGAGATGGCAGAAAATGACCTTGAGGAAAGAAAAGGGAAAAGACATAGGAAAATAAAGCTCCAAATGATTAATAGGAAGTTTAGATTCATATTAATAATTTTCTTTGTTTAAATGCCAATGCTTGTATTCATAAGAAAATCTGTCCTTAAATGTACAATTATAACACATAAATCCTTAAATGCTGCATATCAGAGATATATAAAAATTCATAGTGCCAAAAAATATCGATTTATGGTTGGCAGAAGCTGATTAGTTACTTTTCTATCACAGTGTTAGGGTATCAGTTTAATAAGAAAAAAATGTGCAAATATAATTGAGAAAAGCAGAAAATTTCTGTCTTTTAAAATTAACCTGTATTCACAGTACTTTAACGGATCATATTTGCCTGTAAGAGGTGATTCAAACTTAATTTGGACATCAACCTCATTGATGTCCCAAGTAATATCAAAAATATTGTCTATTGGACAATCTGGATATCTAAGAGTATCCAAGAGATGTTACTTTTTATAGACTTCTAAATGCACAGAGAAAGCACACCCTTAGTATTTATAAAAGCTGAACAATAGAAACCACAGCCAATAGAACATTATGTGAGATCTGACATCAAGTGTTGTATAATTAACCAATAAAGTCCACCAGGCATTCTCTCTTTGGTACTGTGTTAGACATAACAGTAGCTGCAAATCTAATTCACAAGCTGTCTGAATGAGTAATCTGTGGGAGGAGTGAGTAAAAAGATGTTAGTATTATAATATATTTTCATTTAAAAATGCCAACATTTCTGTAAGCTAGGCCCCTTAGCAAAGCTAGTTTCACTTCAGTATATAGGAATTGATATTTCAAGTTAAAATAAATCTCTAAATGATACTACAGTTATGGAAATGTTCAATTAATCTTTTGTTGTTAAAAATAACTGGTTTAGTTGGCTGCCTCTTAACTTATCTTTTTATTGTGTTGGTAATGAGTGTGCCTAGTAGGGAGATAAACAAAGTAGTTTTGTCTGCTTTGTCTATGAGATTTGAACCCCAAGAAAAAACATGAAAGTAAGATAGACGGGGCATTCTGTTTCATAGAGAAGCTCTTGGTGTCACATAGTTTCAGTATATTGAAATTCAGTATATTTACTGAATTAGTGCTAGAAAAAAAATACATATTGTCACCCTGTTATCAAAGTTAGCTCCCCATTTCACCCTCTACTGCAATGACTTCTTTATTGTTCTAATAGTACGTATCCTTTTTGACTAGAAAACCTCCTTTTGACCATTTAAGCTGTAACTAAGCTTTTGTTGAAAAGAGTAGAGAATTATATGCCATTATATAAAGTTTGAAATTGGAGCTTGTGGTTTGGTATATTTTAGTTATATAGTCTGGGTCATGACAGGCATTTGCTAAAAATTCATGTTTATTAGCAAGCATGTTATGAGTAGAAAGATACTTCCACAAAACAAATATAAGAATTCAGAAAAATTGCTATGTGATTTTGAGGTAAACATTTAAAGTAATAGAATCATTTCTTTCATATGGAAATTCTCCCACAAGAAACTGAAACTAATTATGCCAGAAGTAATGTAAAGTTCACTTGTTCCAAGAGCTCATATGTGTATTAAACAGACATTTTTGTGTGCCAGGTATATAGTAAGTATGAGGTGACCTGATGCATGCTCCCCAAAACCCTTGGGACTATGACTCTGATAATTAAATGCCAATTATGCACCATGCATTAACGAGACACAACACACATCATCTAAGTCTATAATTACCTTAAAACGAAGGTACAATTAAACTTAATTTGTATGTTGTGAAACTAAGGTTTAGGGAACTCAAGCAACTGCCCATGTTCACAGTTAGTAACAAAATGCTGTAGAACTGAGATCAAGCTCAAATTCTTTTTTATTACTACCATCAGTGAATAAGACAAAATCTTTGCTCTCACGAAAATCTAATGTATGAAGGAGGAACAGACATGTCAATGATAATTAAGAGTCATATGAGCTTTGGTACATATATACTATGGAATACTACTCAGCCATAAGAAATGATGACATCGGATCATTTACAATAACATGGATGGAACTTGATAACATTATACGGAGTGAAATAAGTAAATCAGAGAAAACTAAGAACTATATGAACCCATGCATAGATGGGACATAAAAATGAGATTCAGAGACATGGACAAGAATGTGATGGTAACAGGGAGTGGGGTGGAGGGGTGCGGAGGGGGCGAAGAAGGAGAGGTAAGGGGTAGGGGGAGGGAAGGGGTACAAAGAAAACCAGATAGAAGGTGACGGAAGACAATTTGACTTTGGGTGAGGGGTATGCAGCCTAATCAAAGGTCAAAATAATCTGGAGATGTTTTCTCGGAACATATGTACCCTGATTTATCAATGTCACTGCATTAAAATTAATTAAAAAAAAACAAAACAAAACAAAAAAAAGAGTCATATGAAGATTGCTTTAATTACAGAAAGTACTAGAACCTTATGGTAATAGCACAGTGCAGGAAGAGAGTGAAGATATTTGGACTGAGATCTGAAGAATGAGTAGAAAGCATGAAGGGAGGAGGCATCCTTACAGATATGCTAACAAGTTTGAAGGTATTGCTTTCTCTAGGATGCATGCATCATTAGAGAAAAAAAATTTAATTAAGACATATCTTCTGAAAGGTCAGACAATATCACGACTTTCGTTTACATATTCTCCTACAATAAAAAAAAATTCAAAATAAATACTGCTTATATGGCATAAGCAGCTGTACAGACATTATAAGTTTACTCTCTTAATCCTGTGTTTATTTCTAATATACAAAATATTATAAATTAGTAAATTTTTTTTCATATGTGGTACATCTAGGTGTCCTATCCTAAGTTCAAAGAGCTCAGATAACTTTTGTTGTTGCTTATTATTTAAAGAAATATTTATTATTATTTACTTAAGAATGGTAATATATTTTAAGATAGTTTATGACTATTACAAGCTATAGATTTACAGATATAATAAATTATATCTATATAATCTGGGTTATATTAATATTATTATTCTTTTTACCCGATGTATAAACTAATTTCAATTCAAAAATTCAACTTCTCTGAAGAACTTGATAGTCATTATTCTCTTAATTTCATTTCCATTTTTCTGGATGAGTCTAATTGTGATTCCTTACAGATGTGAACAAATAGAAGCCCCGTCTTTCTGTGCAATGCTTGGAATGTTGAGTTCTTAATATAAGCACAGAATTCTTTAAAAATTAAGTTTATCTTTATTTCAAAGATTAATACAGGCTCTGGCTGGTTGGTTCAGTGGGAGAGCATCAGCCCAGCTTGTGGATATCCCCAGTTCGACCATCTGCTTCTCCAGCCTTCTCCCTCTTCATCCTTCTCTCTCTGCCCTCTCATAGCCATAACTAAATTGGCTCTGATTGTCTCAAATGAGTTGTGCTTCCCCACCCCCACCCCAGCCCACAATGCTGAGGATGGTTCCATGGCCTCCACCTCAAGCACTAAAAATAACTCAGTTGCAAAGCATCACCCATAGGGGGGCTTGCATGGTGGATTCCGGTTGGGGAGAGAGGCATGTGGGGGTCTCTGCCTTTCCTGCTCTCACTTAATTAAAAAAAAAAAGATTAATACAGCCTGATCTGAAGTGGCACAGTGGATAAAGCATGTATCTGGAACACTGAGGTCTGCAGTTTGAAAACCCAGGCTTACCTAGTTAAGGCAAATATGGGAGTTGATGCTTCCTACTCCTCTCCTCCTTCACCCTCTCGCTCTTCTCTCTAAAATGAATAAATAAAATATTTTAAAAAAGGATTAATATAGAAACAATCACAGATCATAAATGGAGAGCCCAGTGCATTTTTACAAAGTAGAAGAGCCATCCATCTGAGAAAAAAAGAACACTACCGAGCCCTCCAGCAGACCCTCAAGAATGCTTCACATTTCTGTTTTCAAAGATTCCTTCTACAAATGTTTTATTTTGCCAGTTTTTTAAACTTCATGTAAATTAAATCACTCAACATGTGTTCTTTGTGATTATTTTCAATCTTATAATTAATGCTGTTATTTACGAACTTTATTACAAAACTTCAAATGTGTATAATAATAAATGAACAATATAAATAAGTCCTCATTTTCTCATCACATAACAATTAATTTCAACAATTAAAATTAATTGTCAGTGGGGTTTATTCATACCTCTCCTCATTCTTTCCTTTCCATATGATCTTAAAACAATTTCAAACATAAATTTTTTTATTAATTTATTGTGTTTACATAGATTCTAATATCATCCCTGTTCCCCAGTACATACTCCTGTCTCCCTCCCCGTAGTGCCCTCCCCACTTCGCTCCAGGATTTGCTTTTCTGCTCTCATCACATCCTATCACTCTATCATCCCCTTTCCCTCTGTCTGCTTTCCTTCTGGATCCTTTGATCCCCCCTCTGTCTCTATTCTGCTCCTCAGTTCATATTGTTCGTCGGATTTTTCATATGAATGAAGTCATATGATATTTTTCTTTCTTTGCCTGGCTTATTTCACTCAACATCATAGTTTCCAGTATTATACATGTTGTCGTAAAAAATAATAATATTTTTTTCATGGCCCCATAGTTTCCACTGTGTATATGTAAAACCACTTTTTAATCCAATCGTCAACTGACGGACACATGGGCTGTTTCCAGATCTTAGCTATTGTAAATAATGCTGCCATAAACATGGGGGTGCATTTCTCCTTTTCAAACTGTGTTATGGTATTCTTGGGGTATATTCTTAAAAGTAGAATGGCTGGGTCAAAAGGCAGTTCAATTTTTAATTTTTTTAAGAAATCTCCATATTGTTTTCCACAATGGCTGCACCAGTCTGCATTCCCACCAGCAGTGCAGGAGGGTTCCCTTTTCTCCACATCCTTGCCAACACCGACTCTGTGTTGTTTTGTTGATGACCGTCATTCTTACTGGTGTGAGGTGATATGTCATTGTGGTTTTAATTTGCATTTCTCTAACAATTAGTGATGTTGAGCATTTTATTCATATGCCCATTGGCCATCTGTATGTCCTCTTTGGAGAAGTGTCTATTCATTTCTTTTGTCCATTTTTTGATTGGACTGTTTATCTTCCTGGTGTTGAGTTTTACAAGTTCTTTATAGATTTTGCTTATTAACCCCTTATCAGACGTATTGTCGAATATGTTCTCCCATTGTGCGGTTTGCCTTTTTATTTTGTTCATATTGTCTTTAGCTGTACAAAAGCTTTTTAGTTTGATATAGTCCCATTTGTTTATCCTGTCCTTTATTTCCCTTGCACGTGGAGATAAATCAGCAAATATATTGCTGCGAGAGATGTCAGAGAGCTTATTGCGTATGTTTTCTTCAGGATACTTATGATTTCATGACTTACATTTAAGTCTTCTATCCATTTTGAGTTTATTTTTGTGAATGGTGTGAGTTGGTGGTCTAGTTTCATTTTTTTGCAGGTAGCTGTCCAATTTTCCCAACACCATTTGTTAAAGAGACTGCCTTTACTCCATTGTATGCTATCACCACCCGTGTCAAATATCAATTGTTCATAGAGGTTCTGGTTTATTTCTGGGTTCTATGTTCTGTTCCATTGATCTATATGCCTGTTCTTATGCCAGTATCAAGTTGTTTTGACAATGGCCTTGTCGTATAACTTGATTTCTGGAAGTGTGATACCACCCACTTTATTTTGCTTTTTCAAGATTGCTGAGGCTGTTAGTGCTCTTTTTTGTTTCCATATAAATTTTTGAAATATTTGTTCTATATCTTTAAAATATGTCTTTGGTATTGCATTGAATTTATAAATTACTTTGGGTAATATGAACATTTTAATGATGTTTATTCTTCCTAGCCATAAACATGGTATATGTTTCCACTTGTTTGTATCTTCCTTGATTTCTTTTATCAATGTTTTATAATTTTCTGAGTACAAATCTTTAACCTCCTAGGTTAAATTTACTCCTAGGTATTTTATTTTTTTTGTTGCAATAGTGAAGGTGATTGTTTTCTTAATTTCTCTTTCTGACAGATCATTGTTGGTGTATAAAAATGCCTCTGATTTCTGAGTATTAATTTTATATCCTGCCAGCTTGCTGAATTCATTTATCAGGTCCAGTAGTTTTTTTGTGACTTTAGGGTTCTCTAGGTAGAGTATCATATCATCAGCAAATAATGATAGTTTTACTTTTTGTTTTCCAATTTGGAGGCCTTTCACTTCTTTTTCTTGTCTAATTGTTGTAGCTAGAATTTCCAGGACTATATTGAATAAGAGTGGTAAAAGGGAGCACCCCTGCTTTGTACCTGAACTTAAGGGGATTGTTTTAACTTTTGCGCATTGAGTATGATGTTGGCTGCGGGTTTGTCATAGATGGCCTTTATCATGTTGAGATATGTTTCATGTATTCCCACTTTGCTGAGAGTTTTGATCATAAATGGGTGCTGGATTTTATCGAATGCTTTTTCTGCATCTATTGATATTATCACGTGGTTTTTGTCTTTTCTTTTGTTTAAGTAATGAATCACATTGATTGATTTGCAAATATTGTACCAGCCTTGCCTCCCCAGAATAAATCCCACTTGATTATGATGTATGATTTTTATTTTTTTATGTATTGCTGGATCCGGTTTGCTAATATTTTGTTGAGAATTTTAGCATCTAAATTCATCAGGGATGTTGGACTATAGTTTTCTTTCTTTGTGTTGCCATTGCCTGGTTTTGGAATCAGAATTATGTTCACTTCATAAAAGGAGCTTGGAAGTCTTCCTTCCTCATGAATTTTTTGAAATAGCTTGAGAAGTATAGGAGTTAGTTTTTCTTTGAATATTTGATAGAATTTGTCTGTAAAGCCATGTGACCCAGGGCTTTTGTTTGTTGGGAGTTTATTAATAACTGTTTCTATCTCATTTGTTGTAATCGCTCTATTTAGGTTTCCTGATTCTTGTAGATTGATTTTTGAAAGATTATATTTTTCAAGGAATTTGTCATTTCACCTAGGTTGTCTTATTTTTTGGCATACAATTCTTCATAGTATTTTCTTACAATCCTTTGTATTTCTGCTGTGTCCGTTGTTACTTCTCAACCCTCATTTCTAATTTTATTTATTTGAGTCATTTCTCTTTTATTCTTGGTGAGTCTGGCTAAGGAAGTGGTTCTCAACCTGTGGGTCCCACAGGTTGAGAACCGCTGGGCTAAGGGTTCATTGATCTTGTTTACTTTATCAAAGAACAAGCTCTTGGTTTCATTGATCCTCTCTATTATTTTTTTAGTCTCTATGTTATTTATTTCTGCTCTGATGTTTATTATTTTCTTCCTTCTCCTTCTTCTAGGCTTTACTTGCTCTTCTTTTTCTAGTTCTTTTAGTTGCAGGATTAAGTTGTTTTTTTGGCTTTCTCTAGCTTCTTAAGGTATGCCTGTAATACTATGAACTTCCCTCTCAGGACTGGTTTTGCTGTGTTCCACAAATTTTGAGTTGTTGTATGCTCATTTTCATTTGTTTCTAGAAAATTTTTTATTTTTTTCTTGATCTCATTGTTGACCCAGTCATTGTTTAATAACATGTTGTTTAGTTTACAAGTGTTTAGTTTTTTTCAGTTTTCCTATTGTAGTTGATTTCTAGTTTTATGCCATTGTGGTCAGAGAAGATGCTTGATATGGTTTCAATCTTCTTAAATTTGTTGAGACTCATTTTATGCCCTAGTGTGTGGTCTATCATAGAGAATGTACCATGAGCATTTGAAAAAATGTATATTCTGCTGCTTTAGTCTGGAAGGTTCTGAATATATCTATTAAATCCAGTTGATCTAGTGTATCCCTTATTCTGTTGTTTCTTTGTTAATTTTCTTTTTTGAGGATCTATCCATTGATGTTAGTGGGGTATTGAAATCCCCTACTATTATAGTATTGCTCTTGATCTCTCCCTTTGTGTCCATCAAAGTCTGCTTTATATATTTAGGTGCTCCTATATTAGGTGCATATATATTTATAATGGTTATCTCTTCCTGATGGATTGCTCCCTTTATCATTATGTAGTGACCTTCTTTATCCCTTACTATAGCCTTTGTTTTAAAGTCTATTTTGTCAGACATAAGTGTTGCTACCCCAGCTTTTTTTTTTTTTTCATTTCCATTTGCATGAAATGTTTTTTTTTCATCCTTTTACTTTCAGTCTATGTTTATCTTTTGTTTTGAGGTGTGTCTCTTGTAGACAGCATATGTACAGGTCCTATTTTCTTATCCATGCATCTACCCTATGTCTTTTGATAGGAGCATTTAATTCATTTACATTTAAGGTTATTATTGATATGTAGTTGTTTATTGCCATTTTACTTTTTAAAGTTATATTCCTATTTTACTATATTTCCCCCCTTTTTTTTCTGTTTACAACAGGCCTCTTAACATTTTTTGCAGCATTGATTTGGTTGTAATGAATTCCTTGAGTTTTTTTTGTCTGGGAAGCTTTTTATTTCTCCTTCAGTTTTAAATGATAGTCTTGCTGGATAAAGTAGTCTTGGTTGTAGGTTCTTGTTCTGCATTAATTTGAATATGTCTTGCCATTTCTTTCTGACCTCAAGTGTTTCCGTTGAGAAGTTGGGTCATCCTTATAGGGGCTCCTTTGTAGGCAATAGCCTTTTTTTCTCTAGCAGCTTTTAGTATTTTCTCTTTATCTCTTAGCTATTGTATTTTAATTATGATGTGTCTTGTTGTAGATTTTTTTTTGGTTACTCTTTAATGAAATTCTCTGTGCTTCTTGAACTTGTGTGACTCTTTACTGCATCAATTTAGGAAAGGTTTCAGCTATGATTTTATTGAACATGGTCTCTATCCCTTGGACTTACTCTTCTTCTTCAGGAACCCCTATGATGTGGATGCTGTTTCTCTTTAGATTGTCACAGAGCTCTCTTAGAGTTTCCTCAGATTTTTTCAATCTCTTTTCCTTTCACTGCTATGCTTCCTTGCTTTCACTTGTCTTGTCCTCTAAGTCACTGATTCAATCATCTGCTTTATCCAGCCTGCTTTTAATTCCTTCCAGTGTAGTCTTTATTTCTGATATTGTGCTTGTCATTTTTGTCTGGTTCTTCTTTATGATTTCTGTGTCCTTTTTAATGCTTTTAATTTATTTACTGAAGTGTTTATTAAGTCCATCCATTGTATCTTTGAGATCTTTAAGCATCCTAAAAATCATTATTTTATACTCTGCATCCAGTAATTTGATTATTTCTGATTCGCCCAAGACTTTATCAGAGGATTTATCTTGTTGAAGCATATGACTTATGCTTCTCTGCCTACCCATTATTCTCTATGACTTGTAGGCTTCTTCCAGCTGTGATCTCATTATCTAGAAGGACCTCTTTGAAGTCTTGATTTGTTTTCTTCTCAGTTTTCTTAACTCAGTGGTAGTCTTGTTTACTGATCTTAGCAGGGAGTTTATTTGGAGCTGTATCCAGGAATGCAGTGGGTATAACCTGAGACTCTGAAGGCCTTATCTGTGCTAGCTTCTCTCCGGGATGGGGTGCTTTCTCTGTTTCAGTAGGGGGAGGTGTATCTCTGATCTCCATGGAGACCTGAGTTACTGCCCCTCCTCCCCACTTCTTGTTTTCAGCTGTGTGTTGTTGCTCTGATTGGAGCTGGAGAGTTTTCTGGAGGCGAGTCACCTGAAACCACCTTAGGCTTGTGCTTTGTTGTGGGTTCAACCCCTCTCCCAGCTATGGCCACCTCCGCACTGGATGAGTCAGCTTCTCAGGTCATCCCATGCATTCCTCTTCCCATCACTGTCTGTCTTTCTCTCCCCACTTTCCTTTTGGAAGACATGCCTGCCCACTCAGCTCACCTCATTCCTAGGTCCCCAGGCAAGTGGCTGTAAGTGATATTTTCTGCTCTTCTCCTTGTAATGAGAGCCCTCCAGGGCTCTCAGTCTCACCCCACCTTTGTTCTTGAAAACAGGGGAGACCCACTGGCCTTGATGCTCTCTACCAGTCTCGGTGTGGCTTCTTCTTTGCTCCTTAGTTTTTGAGACCTGTTCTTTTAATGCAAAGTTGGTTTTTCATGTTGATTGTTTCTAAATTAATTTGTAATCCAGTTTGGTGGTGTGAGCTGGGAGTCTGTGCATCTGCCTACTCCACTGCCATCTTGGTTCTCCATAAACATAGTTTTGATAAAACAGTATTTTGCATGTTCTGTAATGAAAAAATATTTTATTAAAAAAATGTTTTGTTGAGTTTATTAGGGTGATGATAATTAATAAAGTTATGTAAGTTTCAGGTGTACAATTCTATAATATATCATCCATATATTTTATTGTGTGCTCAATAATCCAAGTCAAGTCTCCTTTCATCACCATTTATCCCCCTTTACCTTTCTTTACAACCCCATCACACTTTCACTCTAGTAATTGTTACACTATTGTCTGTGTCTATGAAGTTTTTATTCCCTTAATCCCTTCACTTTTTCACCCAGCAATGCAAATTTTTTCCCCGCTGAGAGCTGTCAGTCTGTTTTGTTGTTGCTGTTGTTTTAAAGTTAGAAGCAGGGAGGCAGAGACAAATTCCCACCTGTGCCCTGACTAGGATCCACCTGGAAAACCCTTTAGCAGGAGATGTTCTGCCCATCAGGAGCTGTTGCTGTGTTGCTCAGAAACTGAGCTATTTTAGCACCCAAGGCAAGGCCACAGAGCCATCCTCATTACCCAGGGACAACTTGCTTGAAACCATTCAAACCATGGTTGTGGTAGAGGAAGAGAGAGAGAAAGAAAAAGAGAGAAAAGGTGGAAGGTGAAGGGTGGAGAAGCCGGTGGTCATTTCTCTTGTGTGCCCTGATCAGAAATTGAACCTGGAACTTCCACACATCAGACTGATGCTCTACCACTGAGCTAACTGGCCAAGGCAAGAATACCATTGAAGGTAATCATATAATATGTACCAAAAAGATTTAGCTTCTTTTGCTTAGCAAAATGAATTAAATTTATGTAATCTAATACTTCCTTATTATTACTGAGTTGTGCAGTTGTTTTAACATAAATTTTGAATTCACTTGTGTAAACACTTTTGAATGTGATTGTGAGTTATATATAAATATATGATTATCTTTATGAGAGGTTAAAAAATTGTTTTCCAGAGTAGTTATACAACTTTACATTCCCACTAGTATTAAATAAGCACTTCTGGTGCTCAGCATTTGTTATAGGTTGAATTGTATTCCCCTGAAAATTCTTATGTTGAAATTCTAACACTGGGTTCCTCATTATATTAATTTACTTGGATATAAGGTATTTACAAAAAGAATAAAATTAAAATAAAGCCATGAAGGTGGGTTCTAAATAGATATGATTGCTGTCCTTATAAAAAGGGGACAGTGTACTGAGTGAAGTTAATAAATCAGAAAAAGCTAACAACGATATGATTTCACACATAGGTGGGATATGAAACTGAGACTCATGGAACATAGATAATAGTGAAGTAGTTGCCATGGAAAGGGGGATGGGGATGGAGGAAAGGGTGTAAAGAGGAACAAATGTACAGAAATGAAAAATGACTTTGGGTGATGGATATACAACATAATCAACTATTCAAATGCTATAGAAATGTTTACCTTAAACCAATGTACTCTTGTTGATCAATGTTACCCTGTTAAAT
Organism: Saccopteryx leptura; assembly: GCF_036850995.1. Lineage (NCBI taxonomy): Eukaryota > Metazoa > Chordata > Mammalia > Chiroptera > Emballonuridae > Saccopteryx > Saccopteryx leptura. The sequence goes on along the minus strand of NC_089505.1, from coordinate 215,748,001 downwards.
CTAATTTTCTAAATAAAATTTAAATAAATAAATAAATAAAAAGGGAAATTTGGACACAGAGGCACACATAAAGGGAAGATTATGTAAAGAGACAGAGAGAGAACATGACCAGCCACAAAGCTAAGGTGAAAGGCTGGAAACAGATGATCCCTCTCAGACCTCAGAAGAAGCTAACATTAGCAACCCCTTGATTTGTAACTTCTGGTATACAGAAGTAAGAGACAATACATTTCTGTTCTTTAAGCCACTCAATATTTTTAACTTTATTACAGCAACCCTAACAAACTAACACAGCATACTTGCCAACTTTGGGTATACTTATGTAAAATGGTATTTCTTTGAGCTTTTAATTTACATTTTTCTAATGAATAATATTGAGTATCTTTCATATGCTTACTCGATGTTCATATATCTTCCTTTGTATGGTGTCTTTTCAGATTTTTTGATTATTTTAAATATTGGATTTTTCTAATCATTCTTTATTTAATAATTCATTGTGTATTGTAGATGTAAGTTCTTTATAAGATTTACAAATATTTCTCCCAGCTGTTACTTTTACATCTCAGCAATGATCTTCACATAAAAATGTTATTATAATATTAAATTAATAATTTTTATAGATTGTACTTTTAGTGTCATATATAAAATGCATCCACAAAATCCAAGATCATACAAATTCTTTATATATGCAAAAGAAATAAACTTCAAAACATGCTCTACTTCATAGAAAAATTAGCTAAAAATGAAACATAAAGCTAAATATAAAACATCCAGAATGTGTAAAAATTTAGAAGAAAAGATAAAAAATATATATAATATATGATATATCATACCAAATTATTATACAATATATAGCAATTCAAGAAATGCTGTGAAATGTATTGAAATAAAAAGTCCTACCTTTCTCTTTGGTCTTGCTCCCAACCTGACATAGTGGTTTTTATTAATATTCAATAAACTTTGCCTCTGAAGTATTTATTTTAGGTGCCACTCTAGAGTAAACACAAATATTATTTAAGAATTTTAGAAGCATTATATTTTATTTTAGTATGTCTTGATTTTAAAACCTGAAATGGCACATATGGTTTTAAGGACAATTTCTGCTGTTTCCCTTTTTTGGTTAGAAAATAAATCTTGACAAGGATACTGATAAAATAGCTCATTATTTTGATTAATTCTTCAGAAATTAATAAGCAAAACAGGCCTTTGCTTTATAAGTTTATGTGAATTACAGATGGCAGAGTTTGCTAACCAGCAGAAGTGTGCATCTGGATCAAGGTTATATGTAAGCTAGTAAGGAAGTACCATTAGCTTCAAATCTGTGCACCTGATCCTGTGAAGATGACGTCAATAAACAGCAAAAGAAGAAATGAATGAGTAGGTTGGTGTTTGAAAAACAAAACTAAAAAGAGATAATCTTGATTTCTCTCCATGACTCTACTCTTGACTAGAAATAAATATATCTTCATGCTGTTATTTCTATTTCCTGAAGCGATATAACAGTAAGACCAGAAGTGATGCAAGCAGTGGGAGTCAAGAGGTGTTCATAGTAACAACAATATGAAAATATATATATTCGGTGTGTGTCTCCAGTTTTTCTTTCCATACCATAAATTTCAACATTTGCACTGCACATGCCATAAAGACAGCTGCTCATCTCAGTTACCCAAGAAAAGCAAGAATAGACAGAGGACTGTGGAATTGACACCAAAGAGACACTTTAAAGTCACTTTCAGTTTCATAAAGTTGAAAACAACTGAAACACTGACAAACTTTAGAATTTATATTATATTCCTGAGGTGTCTGTGCAGAAAGATTACTTAGGCTTACTTCAGCAGCAATCAAACAACAAAATGTTTATTTAATCCAACCATTTCAACACAAACACAAAACTCTGAGCATTGTGTCATGCCAGTCTCAAATCAATCATCTGACCCCTCAGAGAATCTTGTCACAAAGCTGGTTCTAATTTAACTGCTCATGGATGGGGACTTAAAATGTTTTTTTTTGTTTGTTTTTGTTTTTATTTCTAAAGAGCAGCTAGTATGGTAAAGTTGCTCATCCTGGAACCACACTGGGAGTTACAAGTCCCTAAAAGGCACAGATGTAGACATCCTGTAAATACAAAAGTAGTTACATAAAATGGTTGAAATAGGTAGTTTCTTTAAAAAAATCAGCCTAAGGAAGTCCCTGGACCCTACTTGGAACAAGTTTTCTTTCAGTCATGGTGAGGAGGAAACTCTTTTATTTTCATTATCAATTTTCCTGCAAAACCAAAGTTCCTGAGAGGAATGTTTTGTTTGGCTCTTAGTATGATCAATAGTAAATGACTTAATAGAGATGACTTTTAAAGCAAATATAGAATAGATGCAAAAAAATTATCCAAATATCTACTTATTATTACTTGTGTCCTCAGGTTCCTCTCTTTCATGGATTTGCTTCCATTATATACTCAGTTCTGGAAGAGCAATATCCCCTACTTGACTATCTCATTTACATCTTCTTTTATTAACCACAGAGAAAACCCTGCTCTTTTCTTAAATCCTTCAGTGGGTTTAAGATAAAAAATCACTGACATTTCCTCAGGTAATGTGATCCACTAATAGACTAATGAATGGTAAATGCTAGATAATATCTATAGGTAATGCATATGTATCCCTGATACTCTTCTAACTGCTTCGCATGTATTAACTAATTTAATTCTTAAAATAACCCTATGAGGTAAGTCTTATTTATTTATTTATTTATTTATTTATTTATTTATTTATTTTGGTGTTACTATAATAACAATGGGGAAATTGAGGCTCAAAGACATTAGTTGATTTGTCTAAGGTCACATAGTAACTTATAGTTCTGGGATCTGGACACTGAGAGCCTTGGTCGGGGTCCTCACTCCAAAGTACTCAATTGCTGTGGTAACTGATCTTTACTATTGAGGACCAAATGTGAAGGTCTCTTACTCTCCATGAAGTGTTTGTGAGAAGTATTCTCTTGGCTCTGTTCACACCTCTGTGGCTTATCTGGCACTGTCGCAGCTTCATTTCTAATTCAATATATGATCTGGTGGATAATTTTGTAAAGGCTTTCAATGTATTTCTGCACACAGTGCCATACCTTAGCTAGCCACATCTCTTGCTTTTTTTTTTTTGTATTTTGTCTGAAGCTGGAAACAGGGAGAGACAGTCAGACTCCCACATGAGCCCAACCGGGATCCACCTGGCACGCCCACCAGGGGGCGACGCTCTGCCCACCAGGGGGCGATGCTCTGCCCCTCCGGGGCATTGCTCTATTGTGACCAGAGTCACTCTAGCACCTGGGGCAGAGGCCAAGGAGCCATCCCCAGCATCCGGGCCATCTTTGCTCCAATGGAGCCTCGGCTGCGGGAGGGGAAGAGAGAGACAGAGAGGAAGGAGAGGGGGAGGGGTGGAGAAGCAGATGGGCACTTCTCCTGTGTGCCCTGGCCGGGAATCGAACCTGGGACTTTTGCACGCCAGGCCGGCGCTCTACCACTGAGCCAACCAGCCAGGGCCCACATCTCTTGCTTTGACATCCCCATTGTACTTACATATGTGCAGTCTGGAGATGCAAAATCCTTCATGCTTATCTGGCAGCCTCAAACAGTGAGGTCAAGTGAAAGCCAGTGGATAAATGCACACACACAACTCCTGCTGCCTTCCCAGGTGGATAATTCTGAGAAGATCCTATCAGCAAACTTTTATTTTAGGTATGCTCTCAATAATCAATGGCTACAAAATATTTTTTTCTTCCTATTGAATGCTGCTTCATCAGTAGAAACTTAAGCCTGTTCCTGGCCTTAGTCTTGTAATATTTTTTTTCTTTTTTTTTTTAAAATTTTTTATTTATTCATTTTATAGAGGAGAGGGAGAGACAGAGAGAGAGAGAGAGAGAGAGAGAGAGAGAAAGAGAGAGAGAGAGACAGAGAGACAGAGAGAGAGAGGAGAGACAGAGAAAGAGAAGGGGGAGGAGCTGGAAGCATCAACTCCCATATGTGCCTTGACCAGGCAAGCCCAGGGTTTCGAACCGGCAACCTCAGCATTTCCAGGTTGACGCTTTATCCACTGCACCACCACAGGTCAGGTTAGTCTTGTAATATATATTTTTTTAATTTTGCAAACATAAGTGACTACCATTTTGGGTTTTTTTGTTGTTGTTGTTGATAGATGATATTAAATAATTAGATTCACCTAAAACATACCATAGAAAATTAAAGTTTTTTATATTGCATTTCTGTTTAAATATTTGATTTGTGACTAACTTATTTTAGAAAAAATAATGTAATACCTTAAAGACTTATCTGGTAGAGAAAGAATATTTGGTGCTTTTGTGTGTATGTATCAGGAAAGTAATAATATGCTTCCTTGGTCATCTGACTACAGTGTTCCAATCAGCCATTTACAAGTTTATTATAATGTTGTCTTTTTTGATTCATTTTTCAGGTGAGAAGCATAACTTATTGATTTAATTAAAAGAGAAACTCTAATTCAACACAAGTAAAAAAATTATAGTTTTGTTAAAATGATAAACTGAGTTAATGCATTTCAAAGTACTTGTCATAGATGTAATCTGACTGCCAGTGAATTGATTATTCTTATTTATGCCCAAATGTTATTTCACAGCTTTTTTATTATTAATGTGAATGTGACAATTTTAATTTTTAATTTTTAGAAATGTGCTAGTCTCCTGGGTATTTGATGTAAACCATCTGTACTTTTAAACCACTATGGAGGAATAATCACCATTTAAAAATTTATTTAAAAATTTAATTTAATAGAGTGACTTTGATCAATAAGGATACATAGTTTTCAGGTAAACATTTCTATAGAATTTGAACTCTTGATTATGCTGTGTACCCATCACCCAAAGTCAAATCAAATCACCCTCTTGATTGACATATTAAATAAATTTTTAGGTCCTGGTCAGTTGGCTCAGTGGTAGAACATTGATGTGTGGATATCCCAGGTTTGATTCCTGGTCAGGGCACACAGGAAAAGCAACCACCTGCTTCTCCAAACTTTTCCCTCCCCCACTCATACTTCTCTCTCTCTCTCTCTCTTTCTATTTTTTCCTCTCACAGCAATGGTTCCATTAGCTCAAGCAAATTGGCCCCAGGCACTGAGGATGGTTCCAGTGGCCTCTACCTCAGGTACTAAAAATAGCTCAGTTGCCAAGCAATGAATCAATGGCCCCAGTTGGGCAGAGCATTACTCAGTAGGAGGCTTGCAGGGTGAATCCTGGTTGGAGTGTACATGGGAGTCTGCCTCTCTGCCTCCCTTCCTCTTACTTAATTTAAAAATAAATAAATAAATAATAAAATTCTAAAATAACTTGTTTGTAAAAAAAATTTATAAGACTTAAGAACATATAAATGCTTAGAAATTTAATATTGTTTATAGACTGTTTCCTGATACTTTTTATTGTGACTATATATGACCATATGCAAATGATGTGTGGACTTGCAATTACAGGTCTTTACCGTATGGCAACTATGTGAACAAGATAGTGAGTTTATTCTGATTCTTCATTGGTAGCAAAAACATACTATAATAGAGGCATCAACTGATAATTTTAGAAAGAATAAATTATTTTGTTTAATGTGCAGGTATTCAGCAAAATGAATTAAATGTAGTTAAACACATTTCTAGTTGACTTGGTGTTAGCATAACATTAAAAGTGACTCACATTTCTCAATCCCAAGAAATCATTCTAAAAACTGTAATATAGAAGTAAAGAGATAATATAGATATCATCCAATTACCCCAAGTAAGAAGAGCTTATAGTAGAGATATAATTCAGATGTTGGTATGCTGTAAAAAATAAGAAAGAATGAACAACCAAGCTGTTTTCCTTATGAACCATACAGGCCTTTCTGGATGATATCAGACAGAAAATGAACATACAAAAAAATTGTTTGACCTGATTTGAAATAACTGGACCTGTAGCAAACTGGAGAGTTCAATCTTTTCCCAAGGGCAACAATAAAACTCTGTTTTTTGGCCCATCATTAGGCAAACAAAACTGCTAGTTTACAACTATCAAACTGATCTTTTTCTACTCTCTCACTACCATTTCTTCCCCTAAATTTTATCCCATCCTGTGGATCTATCTACCACTAAATCAACAAAAACGAAGATGTCTCAAGATTTTATAGTGTATTACCTATTAGAATCTTTTTAATTACAAAAGATAATTATACTAAGTGGTTGGATCAAATCCTCATACAACTGGACTGGATGAACTACAAAGCATGCTGCACTATATACTAATCAGTACTGTATCTCCTTCTTTGATCTTTATTTGGTAGTCTAAACAAGTTTTATTTGGCTTTGTAAGGACATCTCCATATCTGTTTTCCAGTATGCCTGCCCAGATGAGCCGAAGATTACAAACTCCTTGAGAGAGCATCCTTCTTGGTGTCATCACCTCCTGGAAGAGTACTTAGGAGTATGGAAAGTGCTTAATACCACCTGCTGAATAATAATTATTAATTGTGCATATGTTTGGAAAAAGAGAGGGTGATGCTGATTTTCTTTCCTGTGTGGTTGCTATATCTTACTGATAAAGTTACACTTGAAACTTAATGTTATTTTTCCATTTCTTTATTAACTCAATGTGTTTGGGTAATGTGTTGAGAAAAAAATAATAAAAATAACTATGAAGGTACTGGTTAGATAACATTGATCTCTATTTAATAATGGATAATATTAAAAGGCTCTTGTTTGCTTAGAAGAGACTATAATTTTCAATAGAGTCAAAGGAAAATTTATCACTATAACTGTGTTGCTGATATAAATTGAAAAGAATTTGGCTAAGAGTTCTAATTTCTCATTGCTATACAATGAATGTTTTAACAAGCATGCTTATATAAATATACATACCCCACTGAGAAACTTTGCATCTTGAAAAAGGTAATAAAACATATGACTTTTTGGTGGAGACATTTTCTTTCTTATTAATTTATCTTGATTATTTTTTGTATTAAATGTGAACACAATGAACATGGAGCTGCATGAGAAGCCAAATGCAACTTGTGATTCAGTACACCTCTGTGCATATCTTTTTGAATTAGTAAAACTAACCTACTCTGTTTGAAAATTACATTTAATCTATCTAATAAGTTTTCAAAAATTTTAAGAGAACTCAGTTTGTTAGCATAATCATTGCTAACTCTTTCCTCATTTTTAATAACTACTTTTACTGTTGTCCACCTGTCTTCAAAATGATCAAAATAGGCAATAACAACAATTAAGTCCTGAGGGCCATTTATTCATGGATCTGAAATGAATGAGAGCATCCTTCTGACAAAATGGTTTTCTTTTTTTTTTAAACATCACAATAAAGCTTAGGCTAACAATGATGTTCTGCTTGCAGGCTTGTTTCCCACAGTGCTCTCCAAAAGATTTTCACTTTTTAAAATAAAAGAATTCATATAAAAATTAGAGGGGGAATGTTGTTTAATAAGACACAAATGAAGAAAAATGGAATAAACATAAAAGAAAATGTTCGTTCTAAGCTCAAATTTCAACAATTCCTAAGACCTTCTCATGCATATTGAGAACATTGTATGAGAATTGAACCAATTTCACAATATGAGTTCTGATGTGAACCAATAAAAAATAACCCAATTGAGAAGAAAATGAATTTAATATTCTCTCTTTCATAAATAAGCTACATTTGTGCACATATTTTTATATATATGTTTAAAAATCGCTATATATACATACAATTGAAAGGTCATAGTTACTGTAAGTTTTAAAAGCAGGATCTCCATGAAGTGGAAAATGCAACCTGCTCCACCTTCTCTTGTGTGATTTTTGAGCTTTAGTTTTGCAGTAACTTAAAAGCTTTAGATTTGACAGTCTTTTATGCTTAGAAAGGCAAGCTCTGTAATAATATTGATTGATTTCATGGGCATATTAAAGATGAAACCGAGTCTCTAGAGAGAGGTTGCCATCACCTTGACCTTGGGTCAGTGTTATGCCACTGACCTTTGAACTTAAGTCCTATCTACCAAATTCTTATATCTTCTTTGCCACCTGAGCTAGTCAGCAGGATACACATGTCAATGTGGCTCTTGCCAAATCTGAATTGACTAGCTGGTAGGAAGCCTGAGAGCAGCGGGAAATGTGGGTTAAAGTATGTCAATAACATTTCAGAAGAAGAATTTCTCTCAAGAATTCTAGCTGTTGGAATGTTTTGACATTTATTCGGTCGAGAAACGTAGCATGTTTTGTGAAGCACTTCAAGAGAGCTGCGGCTAACTGCTGTGGTATATTGATCTTTCTGTTAAATTGCATGGGCACACTTGGGAGATCATTGAGATTCAGGCAACAGGACAGAAAGGATCGGCTGCACCCGATGGTCACTAATGCTAATTGGTTTCGATCCTTGCACTTGGAGAAACCATGATTTACTTGGTTCACTGATAAATTGTAGACACTAAATATTTTGAAAAGACAAAAAATACAATTGTTTTTTAGCATTTGCAATGCAGCACCTCCATTCTTAAATGTTATATGTACTGCTCTCAAAAATTAGGGGATATTTCAAAATGAATATGAAGCAATAAAAGAAGCATTTGATTTTTTTATTATTAAATAAGAACATCAAAAAAGCAAACAAGTCAAAGAAAGTTATTTGATTATGGAAATGAGATGCAAACCCAACTTTTATTTCTTTGGTAAAAATGCATTATACAAAAGGCTTAAAGTATTGGAGTATTCATTTTGAAATACTCCCTAATTTTTGTGAACAGTGTATATACTAGCAATGTAAAAGTATTCCAAGTCATGTTGTTTAAAATTATGATTTTCTATTGGTGTTGCTATTTAATTATACCTATTACACCTTTTGTTAGTTTCTCAACTTGTTCATAAATAAGTCGAAGGAGTCTACTCTCTTTGTGTGTTTTCACTTAAACTTTGTTTTATCACTATAAAAGAAAGATATTCTCATGCTGGAGGAAAAAAGTCAAACAAAAACATGAGTACATAGAAGACAGGGTAGAAACCAAATGACCTTTTCTCCACTCAGCCATGTACTTTTTTTCAAAATTTTACTCTACTATAGAATTTTAAAATCTTTATTATAATACACATTCTAACATATTAACATGTATAAACAAAGTAATTTATTATTTGAGTGATTACATGTAATAGTATAGTGTTCAGTTTAAATCAATATTAAGATTACATTTGGTTATTTTTTTTGCTACCAAAATAAATTTAAAATATATCCACATATTCTGATATTCTGAGTACTATCACCAGTTTATGTAGAGCACATTCCCAAAAATGTAGTCATTTTCATCTTAATAAATACTACTAGATTTCATTTTCAAATAATTGCACCATTTTTGTTTTTAGGCCTATTTCTTATTTTTTTCCCTATTCATGTTTATAATCATAAAATAATTACTACAATGTAATTACTTTATTAATTCTGATATAATTAATAGGTTAAAATATAGAATAAATATTAAAGTTAACTGGAAAATAGAATTGCAAACATTATAAATCAATGAAGGGTCTTAAATTTTATTTATATTAGATTATTAATTTGATTTGTACTGTGCAGTCTCTATCATGTTCTTGGAGTTCATAATAATTTACCAAAAAGAAAAAGAAGCCTTTTATTTATTTCTCTTTTCTGATTGCTCTGGCTAAAACTTTTAGTATTATGTTGAATAAGAGTGGTAAGAATGGGCAGCCTTGTCTTGTTTTTAATTTTAGGGGAAAAAACCTTTAATTTTTTACCATTTAGCATGATATAGGTTGATAGTTTGTCATATATGGTCCTTATTTTGTTGAGGTACTTTCCTTCTGTACTCATTTTACTGAGTGTTTCAACAATAAATGGACCTTGTAGCTTATTGAAAGCCTTTTCTGAAACTGCAGATGGAATTTTATAATTTTTCCTTTGTTTTGTTAATGTGGTATATATATAAATATATAAATATAGTATTATTTGTGAATGTAAAAGCAAGTGATTACTTTTTTCCTGCATTTAATTAACATTTGATTTGCTTATACATTTAAAAAATAAAATTGCCCTAATACTAATGAGATTTATCAATTTCATTAACTGAATTTTTATAGACACTGCAAATTAATATTTGAAATTCAATAAACCTAATTATTATCTTAAAAATTAATACATTACATTTAAAAATCTAAGGTAATTACTATTTATAAGTACTTAAACACCCCCCCTAAAACTAACAAATACCTTTAGCATTTCATAAGTCTTAAAAAAATTAGTGTTTATAAACTTGTTACTACTATATTATTCACTAAAAAATACTTATTTTTCATACAATTGCCCGAGGTTTACTACTAAGAAAAAACTAAGCAATTATGGTCTGAAATGTGGATATTCAAATCATCAAAGGATGCTATGTATTGCTAATACAAAACAAAACAAAAGTCCAAACTTTACTCATTCTTAATACAGGTAAAATGATACTACAACATCCAATTCATTTACATTTTAGTGCCCTGCTAGCCAGAGTAAAATGTGACACATAAAGACAGACATTAGAAGATATGTTGATTTGTTGGACTTTGATATATGAATTTAATCATTAGTAAAATGAAGACAAAATCCTGTCCCTTGATCCTATGTACCTGAAATCACTATTCCATGTATTCACTTACCCAATGGTATTTTACATTCACTGCTACTATTTCTCATTACACACTAATATCTCAACTACTTTTATTGACTAAACTAAAACATATTTTATTAGATATCAGTCACTTGAATAAGCAGAATAATGCCCCCCTAAAAAATATATTTTTATGTCCTAATGCTCAGAACTTGTTAACTGTCACTTTATATGGCTAATGGAGTTTTTCAGAGGAGATTAAAATTATGGATCTTGAGATGAATATATTATCTTAGACTATCTAGGTAATCTCAATCTCATTACATCATAAAAATAAAGACCTATTCACATCTGTGGTCAAAAATAGAGATGTAATGATGGAAAAAGATTCAGAAAGATAAGATTCTGAACACAAAATGAGAAGCCTGCTAGCCAAGGAAGGCAGGTAGATTCTAGAAATGAGAAAATGCAAAACAGATTATTTTCTAGAGCCTGCCAATACTTTGATTTTGACCTACTAAAATAGATGTCATGTTTCTGACCTATACAATTGTAAAATAATAAGCTTGCATTGTTTTAAACCAGAGTTGTAATTACTTGTTATAGCAACAATGATAAATTAACACAATAACTTCTATGGAACCAAACACAATGGGTTAAGTAAAATTCTTATGATCCTTTGCATTATCTTATGATTCTTTTATCTGACTCCTGATGATATTGCAATCTCCTGTTTATATATTTCTCTTTATATAAGTTCTTAGAAGACCAAGAAACTATATCTTGTTTAAAAATGTCCAGGTTAAAAAAGGTAATGGGATTAAGCAAAGAAAAAACTCATACACACAGACAACACTATGGTGATTACCAGAGGGAAAAAGATGTCTGGACAGTAGAAGAAGGTAAAGGGGGGATAATGGTGATGGAAGTGGACTTGACTTGGAATGATGAACACATAATATAGTATACACATTATGTATTATAGAATTTTACACCTGAATCTAATACAATTTTATTAACCAATATCACCTTGATAAATTCAATTAAAAATAAATTAAATAAAATCATATAAAGTAAAAAAAAAAACATCTTCAGCACCATGGACAGTGCTACTCAAAAGTGTGTTGAATGTCTTTTCTAAGTTTTCCTTCCTGTCATCTTCTGCACCATTTGATCCAATTATATACTTGTTAATTAATGTAACTTCCACAAATATTTAGGTGACTTTTATACACAAACTTTAGCTGTTTATGGAATAAAAATTGAAGTAAAACTACCTCTGTCTCAAGGGCTCTATAAATTTAGTAAATAAATAGGGAGCTCAATGATTGATTATGTAAATTAATAGAATTGTCCAAAGATGTAAAATCAAGGACAAAGCAAAGAGGAGAAAAGGTATTACATGAAGAGAGACCAAATTGTAGATAATGGAATCCGGTTACTAGGAACATACTAATTTAATCACTGAGATGAACTTGCTAATAGTTTCATATGTGATTTCACACAGCAGTCCTTTACTATGTCGTGCACTCTCATTTTAAGTCTCATTTCTTCCTGAATGGCCTCCCATATTCAGGTATACTATAGCTCCATAATTATTTCCATCTTCTCATATGTCTAGATTTTAAAATTATTATCATTGATCCTTGGTCTGAAATAGATTGATTAAATTTTGTTTGGTTAGTTTCCAGTCTTCTGGTCCCACTCTACATTTTTTAATTCCAGTGACAAACGTTTGCCTAGAGGTTTTTCTCTTGAATTAATTTTGACTTGAGTTCCAGTTCCTTCATAGTACTGGGATTCTGCCTTTCTTTAATCATCCCTGATGAGCTGATAGTGAAGGAAACATCTGGTTCATATTACTCATGTAAAACCTTCCAGATGCAGGCTGCATGAAAAATATAATTCTACCTGTGTCTCAGGCCGATGTTATGCACTTTAGCAATATTATGATGTAGTACTCAACACTTAGCCTGATAATAATGCAAACAACTCTGTCCTGTTTTTTCCTACCTTTCAGAAGGTTGTTGTCAGCACATGCTACTGGACAGTTTCTATGAATCTGTTCTTCTTCTGAGCAGTTTGTAGTCCCAGTTTTAGGCTGTTCCCTCCTTCTGTCCTACTGACAATAATAATACAAAGACTAATCAAATCTCACTGCCATGGCTAGTAGATAAATAATCTTATATAACTAAGATTTTTACCTTACTAAAAATTTATCCATAGCTGATATGGAAAACAAGCTAAATAATTAAATTTAACCTTAAGAGTTCACACTTTTATAATATAATCTCAACCTGCCTTCCCAACTTACTTCTTCTTTTTCCCATATATGTATATATACATATACATAAACTGCATTCCTACCAAAATGTTAGTCCTTTCCCTCTTATAATGAAACTCTTCTTATCTGTCCCCCAGAATATCCCCCTTAATCTCTTTGCTTTAATTTCTTTATGTGTTTTAATAGCACTTAACTTTCATCGCCTTTCCTTCAAGTTACTTTATGTCTAAAGCTGCCAACAACTTTAATCTTCATTTCCACTCTACATCTTTCTGAAAAATATATTATGATTTATGGCACAGGTGCATATCCTGTCTAATAGTGGAGTTTTCTCATCCCAGACAGCACAAGTTATATTGTAATTTCTTTGATTCTCAGTCCTTGTTTTACTCCATGTGGTAGCTTGGATTATACTTGGTTGTGTTTTTTAAAAAAAATTAATGGTGGCCCAAATTAAATAGCAGTTTACTAATTGCTCTCATTCAGAAGTCAGTAATGCTTCATGGTGGAAGAAATCCACAATCCTTCTATAAGTGTTTTTCTTTAAGTTTATTTTATTTATTAATTGACTTTTAGAGAGAGAGGAAGAGAAAGGAATACAAACAAGAGAATTGACTCTTTCTGTTTGTGCCTTGACCAGGAAATGAACCAGCAATCTCTGAACACCATGGTAATGCTCTAGTCTAATCAGCATAGCTATCTGGTCAGGGCTTTGTTTTTCTATAAGTGGACTTCATTCTCAAAGTGGCCTTGCAATTCACCATAACACTTCTAATTCCAACATAAAGACTGAAAGACTGCATTCAAACCAGCAGGAAGGAAAAAAGAAATGATGACCTTTACTAACATCTATGCCTTTACAAAATATATTTTCTAAAAGTTGTAAACATTATTTACAAACTTCCCATTGATCAAAATAAGTTATACAACTACAGTAATAGAGTCTGACTTTATTTTCTTATGTTTACTTTGCACTGTTTTTAAGTCTCATCCTTTCATCTTCTCACTTTGGGTAAACTGATAAGGAAACTCAGGAGTTCCTTCTTGTGCCTCTGGTGGGAGTTTCAAACCATAAACCTCTGCTCTGCAGGCAAACCCCAGTTTTGACCCTACTGCCTAACCACCATTAAAACGTGCACTTAAAAATTTTTGGATCTGCTAAGAAGTTACATTCCTCTGCCCAGAAAGCATCATTCTGTGAGCAATAAATCTTTTAATATACTCACAGCATGTGTATATAGATAGCATCTTTGGTTTTGAACCTAGATCAAATTTTGTATAGGACTTCATCATGTTTCCGTAACTATTGAGAAAGAAATACTGAGAAATGTAACCTTTCTTTTGGCAATCCTGTACCGTGTTCACATCTGGTAGATCTGTTACCAAAAAAAAAAAAAAAAATGGAGGGAAAGTTAAATATGGTGACTAGCAGTTTATTTTGTATATTTTTACCGTATATGCAAAAACAATATTCTGCATAAGTAAATTTTTAATACATATCTATGAAAAATATTATTTTTTTTTGTATTTTTCTGAAGCTGGAAACGGGGAGAGACAGTCAGACAGACTCCCGCATGTGCCCGACCAGGATCCACCCGGCACGCCCACCAGGGGCGCTGCTCTGCCCACCAGGGGTCGACGCTCTGCCCCTCCGGGGCGTCGCTCTGCGGCGACCAGAGCCTCTCTAGCGCCTGGGGCAGAGGCCAAGGAGCCATCCCCAGTGCCCAGGCCATCTTTGCTCCAATGGAGCTTTGGCTATGGGAGGGGAAGAGAGAGACAGAGAGGAAGGAGGGGGAGGGTGGAGAAGCAAATGGGTGCTTCTCCTATGTGCCCTGGCCGGGAATTGAACCCGGGTCCCCCGCACACCAGGCCGACGCTCTACCGCTGAGCCAACCAGCCAGGGCCAAAAATATTATATTTTAATGTATTTTAATTATAATTTTACTTTGTGTATAGTGTGGTAGTTTGTATTAGTTTCTTCTGCACTGGAGCAAAGAAATGTTACAAAGTAAAAATATTTTTACACATGTTTACTCACAGACACACACACACACATACACACACATACACACCTGTCATTAAATGCCTTTTTTTACATCTTAAGATAAAACTAGCAAGAATAGCCAAAATAATTTACAGTATAAGATGAAGAGGCCCATTTCAGGACAGGAAGACCAAGACTTATTACATTCGCTCATTGCTAGGAAACATCAATACACCTTTTCATAATTGCTAATTAAGTGCAAATTTAATAAATGTTTGCAATAAAATAGCATTGTTTATATGTGCAATATGCTCAATTTTAAGGATTTTCTTAATTTATTATTTTCTAAGCTTTTGAACTATTAATACAATTGCATTTAAATTTTTTAACTTTATCCTATGTGCCATGAAGTAGACTTCTTTACACATAATAGGAGCTAGCAATTTTTTATTTCATTGGTTGTATTATTTCAATAAATAATAAAATGCTAACTTATTTCATTGATTCTAAACTCATTCAAAAAATAAATTTTGATATTTTAAGTTGTATTCTAAAAACAAGAGCATATAATCATTTAATTTGTAGTGGTTTTTATCTCTACTGGGACATAATATAAGTAATGTGGCAGTACTAGGTATGTATTTTTGACTGCTTTCAGTAATTGTCTTAATTAATCATCAGTAGTGCAAAGACATTGCAACTTTAGAGATAATATGTTCTAGGCTATGAGAATATCTCATGGTGTAAAGAGACATATCAAAATTTCCTCAAAACTTTTAAGCACCCCACTTCTTGGTGGTTTAATGGTTCACAGCCCACAGAAAAAATACTTTTGAGAAAATTACTATAGTTGACAATTTAATAACTATTTTCTAACTTATTCTCAATAAGAGAATTACACATTGATATCTATGCTAAAAGAAAATGTCATCTGCATCTCTGAAATTAGTAAATCAAAATATATTTTCAACTTTACTAAGGATTAGAAGTAAAATCAACTGTCAGGCAAAAGAAAATTATTTTTATATGTATTCATAAAATTATTTTATTAAACATTATTTATATTGGGGCCCTGGCCGGTTGGCTCAGCGGTAGAGCGTCGGCCTAGCGTGCGGAGGACCCGGGTTCGATTCCCGGCCAGGGCACACAGGAGAAGCGCCCATTTGCTTCTCTACCCCTCCGCCGCGCCTTCCTCTCTGTCTCTCTCTTCCCCTCCCGCAGCCAAGGCTCCATTGGAGCAAAGATGGCCCGGGCGCTGGGGATGGCTCCTCGGCCTCTGCCCCAGGCGCTAGAGTGGCTCTGGTTGCAATATGGCGACGCCCAGGATGGGCAGAGCATCGCCCCCTGGTGGGCAGAGCGCCGCCCCATGGTGGGCGTGCCGGGTGGATCCCGGTCGGGCGCATGCGGGAGTCTGTCTGACTGTCTCTCCCTGTTTCCAGCTTCAGAAAAATGAAAAAAAAAAAACAAAAAAACAAACAAACAAAAAAAAACCATTATTTATATTATCTGATTATTTGAGAAATTAAGTGTATGACAATGCATTCAGGTTTGTTAAGCTTCATTAATAATAAACATAGTTAAATTTGTGGATGAATGAATGCTTGACTGGTCAGATAACCTAAAATTTGTCATTAGTAATTGTATGGCATGTGGCAACAAGAACTCACAATGCTATTGCAATTCCATTAAAATAAGAGAAACTAATGTTTGAATAACTAAAGTAAAAGAGAGGTCATGTTGAAGGAAAACTTCTTAATAATCATTATGAATTAATTTATAAAGAGAACTACTGGGAAACTTTAATTTTTTTCCCTTTTAATTTTCATAAAATAAACTGGTATTGGCATTGATGGTGGACTCGCTCTGTAGCTCACATTCATGCAGATTCAAGTCAATCCATGCCTGAGTTTAAAATGTTTTGCCACTTAAATTTTATAATTACTTAAATTTTATAATTCCATTATATATATTGTCATTTTAGTCATCAATCAAGCATTAGAATAAGCACAAGTTACACATTGTATTATATCCCTGGACCTTATAAAAATGAACAATCAGAATATTCTATACTGTTTTTTTTATTTTTTATGATAAAATGTTTATTATAATTTATACTTTGTGGTAACATCTTTGTCTTTTCTAAAACTTTAAGAAGTGATAAAATATATACAGTAAAAGTTGATAAAAGCATAGGAAAGAAGAGTCATGATATCTATCAATATTTGAGCAACTACCTGCTTTCTGCAAGATGCTGGGTGCATACAAATGATTGACATGCAGTTTCTAAAAGAGCCCAGTCTATGTAAAAGTTAATCAGTCATTTTTGTGAAACAAGCCACAGTAAAACTTACTGATTTAGAACAGCAGCCATTTATTATTTCTCACAGTCCTTTAGGTCAGTTTGTGGTCCCTTTTCCTCCCATGCTCCCCCATGGCTGTGATGTTGGCTAATGTCATATGGCTAATCTCAGGGCCAATGTGTGGGACAGAACTCCCCACAAGATGAGGGAAGTGAAGAACTGGGCCCATCCACAGTCAGTCTACCCTGTTAATAAATGCAATAGAAGTAAGAAGTGGTGGTGGTAGGGGCACTAAGGGGCTTTTCAGGCTAACGATGTGTACAAAGGTATAAAGGCAAGATAGAGAACATGAGTTTTAAAATAATTTCATGTGGCTAAAATGTAAGAAATATGTTGAAAGGTATAGGATAGGATAGTAGAAGAGACTAGAGTGTAACTTTATAAAATGTTGACAAGTGTGTTCTTTGCTCTGCTGTATATAAACAATGAGGTGAAGAATTTTCAGAGTTGAATCTAGAAATATGAAGACATTACAGGGCAATTTAAATATTTTGAATTAAGCCAGGAGTCATGAGAAATAGCAGTAATAATACTGAGGATACATTAGGATCTCAACATAGACCCTTACATCACTTTCAAGTTTTTATAGGACCTAAAGTCAGATTTATTGAGCAGAAGTGAGTAAGAAATAGAAATACTAAGTAAAACTGGGAGGAACAATTTGACCTTAGGCAAAGGAAGAGAATTATCAAAAAATAATAATAGTAATACTTGTGAGCAAGTTTACTGAATAAATTCAGGACTGGTGGCCTGCATGTTTTTTTGTGAAGCAGGAAGCAAAGACATCTGGTGAGTGTGTAGGAAGTGCCTGAGGAAACTTGCAAGCATTGCAGGGGTGAATGGGAACAGAATGGAGCAGCCAAGTGCATTGAGGGCTGAAAGTACTGAGGGTCCAGTGGAGATCTGAAAAAATTAATCCAAAGTTAGTAAAACACAGGACTTCTGTGGAACCCTGTGCTGTTTGAAAACCCTCTGTAACACTGACCTCTACTCAGTGAATTTGTCTGACTAATAGATAAGTAGGCTTGATTTTGTCCACAATGGACTTAGCTAAGGAACAATGTTAAGTGTAAAATCCATTTCATCAGTCTTCCCAGTGTAGCATAACAGAATCACTATTCAGAGCCCATACATACATTTTAAATCGAAAATGACATGGTTAATACATGTCTGGGCATATATTGAATTTTACAAATAAATCGTACAAGATTTTGCACCAATGAAGCAAACAGAAGCTGGGATGCTGTCTCCCTGAAACTCTCCTCCCTTAGCTTCCACTTCCCCGCAGGTTCCTGGTTTCTCTTTCCTCCCTCTGATAACTCTATGGCTTCCTTGTCTGGCTGCTCTTTCTCAAGCTACCTAGCATCCTACACAGTCTGGAAGAGCTGGGGATAGCGTCTGCTCTTCTGTGTCAGCTTCTCTGATCCTGTTCAGTTAGGAATCAATCTCTCCTCTGGACTTTTATGTGGCTTGGTTTCCACTTTTTAATCACTTATAGATGAGTCTCTTATACTATAATTATTTGCTTCTAGTTCCCTCATTCAGAGACAGGATTCATAAAAGTCACTGATGTGTAGTTTCTAGAATGTGCTTTCAGAGCTTCTGTTGAAGTCTTGATCCACCTTAGTGTAAAGCACAGGTGTCACACACTGCATGGGCCTGGTTTAGATTATATTTCCTAATAACAATAATGTAATGCCTTCATAGTTCATCCTGGTGCTATCTTTACATTTACATGGCTTACTTCATTTTTCTGCATTAGAAAGGTTGAGACTCAAGTTTTTAAATTCTTAATCAATTGTGTTACATTATGATTTATATACTGTATAAGTATGTATTGTATTCATCTAAACTATACAATTTAAAGACTTTGGTCAGAAATATATACCTATATAAACATAGCCACTTTCAAGATACAGAATTTTTTCAACACCTCTAAAATTTTTTCTTTCTCCTTGGAAATGGGTGACTTCATCGATCCAATCCCAGGCAATCACTGATCTGTTTTTTTTTGTCATTTTAAATTACTGATAGTTTGAATTTTTTTTAATTTTATATAAAATAGACTGCATGTAAATTTTTTCTGCCTTTTTTCTTTTATGCACAAAATGATTTTTTTCTCCTCAGAGAGGGAATGTTTTATTCAAGGTCAAAAGAGCAAGCATGTGAACACACTGCCTATGTTCTTTATTTTAATTGTGGTCAAATATTTATCACATATATTTGCTATTTACCAATTTTAAAGTGTACAGTTTTGTGGCATTAAATACCTTCATCTTGTTGTGCAACCTTCATCATGATCCATCTCCAGAACTCCAGAACTCTTTTCATCTTACAAAACAAACTCTGTCCCCATGAAACAATTCATCACCCTCCTCCAGACCCAGGTACCCACCATTCTACTTTCTGACTCTATTAATTTGACAACTCTAGGCTCCTCACAGAATTGGAATTATTCTGTATTTATCGTCACAAAATAATTTTGAAATTGGTCTTTATTATTGTGTGTAATAGTTGTCTTTTTATTTCTGAGTAGTATTCTACTCTATAGCTTTACTTCAGTTTATTCACTCACCTGTTGATTAATATTTAGATTATTTCAGGTATTTGGCTATGGTGAAAATTGCTACTGTGAACATTGATGTATAAGTTTCTATGTAGATATGTTTCTATTACCTCTTGGACAAATACTTAGGGGTAAAATGACTGGATTATTTAATAGGTACATATTTAAAATTTTTGAACATTTGTCAATAGTTATCCAAAAAAGTTGTGCCATATTATATTTTTACCAGCAGAGTATGAGTACTTCAGTTGCTCTACATCTTAGTAATTTTTTTTTTTAATTTTAGCCTTGGTAGCGATTATTTAGATACTTTATTGTAATTTTAATTTGTATTGCACTAATCCATTTTTTTATTAAACTTTTTAATTTATTGTGTTAACAAGGATTCAACTGTCCCACTTCATATAATACCCTTACCCCCAACAACATGCCCCCATTACACCTTCTTTTCTCCATTCCCCCTGACTCCTCCCCTTCACCTTTGGATTTGCTGTCCTGTTATCTGTATTTATGTCTTATGCATTGCATGGATTCTTAAAAGGTATTTTTATATACACAGTAGATATTGGTATATGTATTTTTTTGTGAAAATTTTCTTCCATTTATTATTGTTTTATAAACTGTTATAATAGTTATAAGCTATTTATATATTCTGGATACAAATTTTTTGTCTGATATATGTGTTGCAAATATTTTATCTTACTTTATACCTTTAACTTTTCCTTTCTTAGTGGTCTTCTGAAGGGCAAAAATTATTAATTTGATAAAATCAAATATTATCTTTTTAATTGATGCTTTTTGTGTCCATCTAGAAAATCTTTTTCTTCTTTAAGTAATTAAAGATTTATTATTTCTTTTTTACTAGAAGTTTTATAGATCTAACTTTTACATTTACATCTATGGTTTATTTTGAGTTAATGTCTGTGTTCTGTGAGATAAGGGCGGAGATCCGTTTTTTCCTACATAGATATATATTCACTTGTTCCAACACCATTTATTGAAAAGCCTTTCCCCTTTGAATTGCCTTATCGTCTTTGTCAAAATCAATTGACCACATAAGAGTGTATCTATCCCTAGAATCTCCTTCTGTTTCATTAATCTGTATATCACTCTTAATGTGCAAATCACACTGCTTTAATTGCAGGAACCTTATAATAATTTTAGAGATCAGATAGTTTATATGTCCTTTAAATTTATTTTAATAACTTAGTTATTCTGGATCATTTTCAGTACCATATAAATTTCAGAATCAGCTCATTTATTTCTATAAAATTCATAATGGTAGCCTGAATATGACAACCTTGAATCAATAATTGAATTTGAGGATAACAGGCATCTTAACAATAATGAACCTATCAATCGATAAACTTGGTTTATTACTCCATTAATTTATGCTTTCTTTCATTTCTCTCAGCAATGTTATGTAGTCTTGAGTGATAATACCTTGTACATCTTTTTTTATTCATTCTCAATGTTTGAAGATTTTTAAATGTCATTTCTTTTTACATTTAATTTCTCAAATGTTAACTGATATTATATGAAAACAGTAATATTATATCCTACCTTCTTATTTTGCATTCCCTTTAAATTTTATTTCTTGGTTCTAGAGTTGAAATAAGACTTTCTATGTAAACAATCTTGTCATATACAAATAGAGATAGCTTTATTTATTTATTTTATCTGTAGATCTTTCATTTCTTTTTTTAGTTTATTACACCAAGACTCCAATAACATTTGAAATAAAAATGATAAGAGCGCACATCTTTGCCTATACCCAAAGTCAGAGAGAAAGTTTCATTGTTTTACCACTGAGCATGATGTAAGTTGTAGGTTTTTCTTAGATGTTCTCTATCAGTAAAGTATGTTTCCTTTTATTCTAAGTTGGATGAGATTGTTTGTTGTTTACATCATAAACTGGTGTTGAACTCTGTCAAATGCTTATTCTACATCAATTTAAATTATACTACGGTGGTTCTCTACTTTTTAAAAATATTTTGTGCATCCATTGATTATTTTAAAGTTAAATCACAACAAATTATCCCAAATGTTAGCACATTAAAACAACGGATGTTTATTATTTCACAATTTTTGTAGATCAGGACCTGAGGTACTGCTTAAAGGAGATGTCTTTGGTCAAGATATCTTATGAATAATTAATAAAACTATTGTTTGAAATTGTGATTTCATTTGAAGATAAACCTAGAGAAAGATTTTCTTTTAAGCTCAGTCACATGAGCCTTTACTTCTCATGGAGTACCAGCTGAAGGTCTCAGTTTTTTCATTGATTTTTTTTTTTTTAACAAAGATACCGTTTCATGACATGATGCTGGATTCTCCAAATGTGAGTAGTCCAAGAGACAGAGAGAAAACAAAACGACAACAACTGTCATCTCTTTAGTAACTTAATATTAGAAATTAGAAGTGAATCATTAAATCTAGCCTACACTCAAGAGGAGGTGATAATAAGAACATGAATAACAAGATACGGGATTACTAGGAGCTAACTCCAGGCCTGCTTACAACACTTGGATTCCTGGGTTAAATGCTATATTTAGTCACAATATGTTTTATACATTGTTGGCTATGATCTATTAATGATGTGTTAAGAACTCATTATTGTTTATAAAAAATATTGGTCTTTAATTTTTTTGTAAAATATTTTTTAGGTTTTGATGTAAAACTTATGCTCACCTCATAAAATATTATATACCTTCTGTTTTCTGAGTTTAAATAATGTTTGTGCTGCTTGCAATCTCAGCATTTTATATAGAAAACCTAGAGTTTTTTGATAGGTAGACTTTTAATTTTTAAAAACAAATAAATATAGTAAAATTCAAGCTTAGTAATGTATGTCTTTGAAAAAATTTATTGTATTTCACCTAAACTGTCAAATTTATTGTCATAAAATTAGTATCCTTTTAATCTATAAGATATGGGTTAATGTTAAACCAATGTCTTTTGAGAATGACCATTTTCCACTTTTATCTTAGAGTTAAATTTTTACCAGTTTAATTAATCTTTTTAGTTAACTAGCTCTTGATTTTTTTGCTAATATTTATTGGTGTCAATTCATACTTTATTGATTGTCACTTTGATCTTTATTCTTCTACCTATTGTGAATTTAATTCACTCTTCTCAGCTTCTTAAAGTAAAAATTTAGTTATTTGAAATTCAACTTTTTTGTTTCCTAATATAACCATCAATCTATAAATTGCCTCATTAAACTGTTTTAGTTTAGGCCCTAGCTGATTGGCTCAGTGATAGAACATTGGCCCAGTGTGTGGGTGTCCCAGATTTGATTCATGGTCAGGCACACAGAATAAGCAACCATCTGCTTCTCCACTCATCCCACTCCCCTCTCTCTCTCTTCTCCTCCCGCAGCCATAGCTTGATTGGTTCAAGTGCATCAGCCCCAGCACTGAGGATGGCTTTGTGGAATCTCTGCCTCAGGTACTAAAAATAGCTCAGATGCAACCATGACCCCAGATGGGCGGAGCATCAGCCCCAGATGGGTTACTGGATGGATCCAGCATGTGGGAGTCTCTTTTATATCCCCTCTTCTTACTTGGAAAAGAAGAAGAGGAAAAAAAACTGCTTTTGTTTTATCTCAATTTTAAAATGTTGCATTTTCATTTTTGTTTATTTTTATATTCTCTAATATTCCTTGTGATTTCTTCTTCAACAGATATATTATTTTGAGGCATGTGGTTTAATTTTCAAATATTAGGTGTTTTTCTACATATCTTACTTTTATCAAATTCTATTTAATTTTGTTGTAGTTAGACCATATACTCAATATGATTTCAATTATTTAAAATTAATTGTCTTTTTTCTGGTCTAATATGTCATCTATCAATGTATATTCTGCAGTTATCATGTATGATGTTATAGAGATATTAATTAGGTAAAGGTTAGAAGTAGTGTCCAGAGTCTCTATGTTCTTACTAATATTTTTTTCCATTTTCAGTCAGTGGAGATGGTTATCTGCTGTTATAATTATAAAATGCTGTTAATTTTTGCCTTATGTATTTTGGGGACCTGATATGTGCATACACATTGATGATTATTATGATTTTGTCTTATTTTCATAAATTCACTCTCTACGAAATAGCTTTTTCCTCTTTTGGCAATGTACTTTGTTCCCAAGTGTGTTTAATCTGACACTAATATACAGGGTGGGCCAAAAGTAAGTTTACAATTGTTCATATGGAAAATAATATAATAATAAACTTTGTGTTCCACGTACTCACAACTCAACTTTAAATTTAGTTTGCCCCAATTAGTATACATTCTATCTTTTTTAAAAAAAATTTATTCATTGATTTTAGAGAAAGAGAAACATCAATTTGTTGTTCCACTTATCTATCCATTCACTGTTTGATTCTTTTTATTAATTAATTAATTTATTTATTTTTTGTTTTTTTATTTTTATTAATGTTAATGGGGTGACATTAATAAATCAGGGTACATATATTCAAAGAAAACATGTCTAGGTTATCTTGTCATTCAATTATGTTGCATACCCATCACCCAAAGTCAGATTGTCCTCCCTCACCTTCTATCTAGTTTTCTTTGTGCTCCTCCCCTTCCCCCTAACCCTCTCCCTTCTTCCCTCCCGTGTCCTCCCTCCCCCCACCCCTGGTAACCACCACACTCTTGTCCATGTCTCTTAGTCTCGTTTTTATGTTCCACCAATGTATAGAATCATGTAGTTCTTGTTTTTTTCTGATTTACTTATTTCACTCCGTATAATGTTATCAAGATCCCACCATTTTGTTGTAAATGATCCGAAGTCATCATTTCTTATGGCCGAGTAGTATTCCATAGTGTATATGTGCCACATTTTCTTTATCTAGTCTTCTATTGAAGGGCTTTTTGGTTGTTTCCATGTCTTGGCCACTGTGAACAGTGCTGCAATGAATATGGGGCTACATGTGTCTTAATGTATCCATGTTTCTGAGGTTTTGATCCATTTTGAATTAATTTTAGTATACGGGGACAAGCTGTAGTCAAGTTTCATTCTTTTGCATGTGGCTTTCCAGTTTTCCCAACACCATTTGTTGAAGAGGCTTTCTTTTCTCCATTGTGTGTTGTTGGCCCCATTATCAAAAATTATTTGACCAAATATATGTGGTTTTATTTCTGGGATTTCTATTCTGTTCCATTGGTCTGAGTGTCTATTTTTCTGCCAATACCATGCTGGTTTTTTGTTGTTGTTTTTTTTTCAATACCATGCTGTTTTGATTGTCATGGACCTATAATATAGTTTGAAGTCAGGTATTGTAATGCCCCAGCTTCATTCTTTTTCCTTAGGATTGTTTTGGCTATTCGGGGTTTTTTATAGTTCCATATAAATCTGATGATTTTTTGTTCCATTTCTTTAAAAAATCTCATAGGGATTTTGATGGGAATTGCATTAAATTTATAAATTGCTTTGGGTAATCTGGCCATTTTAATTATATTTATTCTTCCTATCCAAGAACAAGGAATATTTTTCCATCTCATTGTGTCTTTGTAGTTTTCGTTATATAAGTCCTTTACATTCTTTGTTATGTTTATTCCTAGGTATTTTATTTTTTTTGTTGCAATCGTGAAGGGGATTATTTTTTCGAGTTCATTTTCTAATATATCATTGTTGGCATATAGAAAGGCTATGAACTTTTGTATGTTAATTTTGTATCCTGCGACCTTACTGTATTGGTTTATTGTTTCTAGTAATCTTTTTGTGGAGTCCTTTGGGTTTTCGATGTATAGGATCATATCATCTGCAAAAAGTGATACCTTTACTTTTTCTTTTCCGATATGGATGCCTTTTATTTCTTTGTCTTGTCTGATTGCTCTGGCTAGAACCTCTAGCACCACATTAAATAAGAGTGGAGAGAGTGGACAACCCTGTCTTGTTCCTGATTTAAGGTGGAAAGTCCTCAGTTTTATGCCATTTAATATGATGTTGGTTGATGGTTTATCATATATGGCCTTTATCATGTTGAGATATTTTCCTTCTATACCCATTTTTTTGAGAGTCTTAAACATAAAATTGTGTTGTATTTTATCGAAAGCCTTTTATGCATCTATTGATAAGATCATGTGGTTTTTGTTCTTTGTTTTGTTGATATGGTGTATTACGTTAACCGTTTTACATAGTTGAACCATCCTTGAGATTCTGGTATGAATCCCACTTGATCATGATGTATTATTTTTTTAATATGTTGTTGTATTCAATTTGCCAGTATTTTGTTTAGTATTGTAGCATCTGTATTCATTAGAGATATTGGCCTGTAGTTTTCTTTCTTTGTGCCATCCTTGCCAGGTTTCGGTATGAGGGTTATGTTGGCCTCATAAAATGTGTTTGTAAGTATTGCTTCTTCTTCAATTTTTTGGAAGACTTTGAGTAGAATAGGAACCAAGTCTTCTTTGAATGTTTGATAGAATTCACTAGTATAACCGTCTGGGCCTGGACTTTTATTTTTGGGGAGGTTTTTAATGGTTTTTTCCATTTCCTCCCTGCTAATTGGTCTGTTTAGGCTTTCTGCTTCTTCATGACTCAGTCTAGGAAGGTTGTATTCTTCTAGGAATTTATCCATTTCTTCAAGATTGTTGAATTTGGTGGCATATAGTTTTTCATAGTATTCTACAATGATTCTTTGTATATCTATGATGTCTGTTGTGATTTCTCCTCTTTCATTTTGGATTTTATTTATTTGAGTCCTGTGCCTTTTTTCCTTGGTTAGTCTTGCCAAGGGTTTGTCAATTTTGTTGATCTTTTCAAAGAACCAGCTCCTTGTTTTATTGATTTTTTTCTAGTTCTCTATTTCGTTTATTGATAGTTTTTCTGTTCTCTATTTCATTTATTTCTGCTCTGATTTTTATTATCTCCTTTCTTAGGCTGGTTTTGGGTTGTCTTTGTTCTTCTTTTTCTAGTTGCTTAAGGTGTGAAGTTAAGTGGTTTACTTGGGCTCTCTCTTGTTTGTTCATATAGCCTGAAGTGATATGAACTTTCCTCTTATTACTGCTTTTGCTGCATCCCAGAGATTCTGATATGTCATATTGTCATTTTCATTTGTGTGTATATATCTTTTGATCTCTGCACTTATTTCTTCTTTGACCCATTCAATTTTTAAAAGTATGTTGTTTAGTTTCCACATTTTTGTGGGGTTTTTTCCTCTTTTTTGCAGTTGAATTCTAGTTTCAGTGCTTTATGATAAGAAAATATGCTTGGTACAATTTCTATTTTTCTGAATTTCCTGATATTGTCTTTGTGGCCCAACATATGGTCAATTTTTGAGAATGTTCCATGTACACTGGAGAAAAATGTATACTCTGTCACTTTGGGATGAAGTGTTCTGTAGATGTCTATAATATCCATGTGTTCTAGTGTTTCGTTTAAGGCCAATATATCTTTATTGATTCTCTGTTTAGATGACCGATCTAGAGCTGTCAGTGGTGTACTGAGGTCTCCAAGTATGATTGTATTTTTGTCTGTTTTTGTTTTTAGGTCAATAAGTAGCTGTCTTATATATTTTGGTGCTCCTTGGTTTGGTGCATATATATTAAGGATTGTTATGTCTTCTTGATTCAGTGTCCCCTTAATCATTATGAAATGACCATTTTTGTCTCTGAGTACTTTTGCTGTCTTGTAGTCAGCATTATTAGATATGAGTATTGCGACGCCTGCTTTTTTTTGGGTGTTATTTTCTTGGAGTATTGTTTTCCAGCCTTTCACTTTGAATTTGTTTTTATCCTTATTTCTTAGATGAGTTTCCTGTAGGCAGCATACAGTTGGATTTTCTTTTTTAATCCATTCTGCTACTCTGTGTCTTTTTATTGGTAAGTTTAATCCATTTACATTTAGTGTAATTATTGACAACTGTGGGTTCCCTACTGCCATTTTATAAATTGCTTTCTGTTAGTTTTGTATCTTGTTTGATTCTTCTCTTTTGTTTTTCTATCACTTGTTTTTGTTTGTTTATATTCCATACTTCTTTCCTCTGTTGCTACTTTTTTTAAGTCATGTGTTTTTGTGGTGGTTTTTTCAAGGGTGGTTACCATTAAGTAATGTAAAGGCTACCTACCATATTCATTGTAGTACCCTATCTTATGAGTGTTTCTGCGCTTCATCATTCTTTGCTACTGTTAATCTCCATCCTCTCCCCTCTTTTTTTTTTTTTTTTTTTTTTTTTTGTTGTCACAGTATAAATTTGGTTTTATTGCGTTCTTGGTGGAGCTGTTACTTGTGGTTTTGTTTTGTTTTGTTCTTTGAATCTGGTTGGAAAACCCTCTTTAGTATTTCCTGGAGTGGGGGCTTTCTGATGATAAATTCTCTCATCTTTTCTGTATTTGTGAATGTTTTTATATCTCCTTCGTACTTGAAGGATAGCTTTGATGGGTATAGTATTCTTGGCTGGAAGTTTCTCTGTTTCAGAACTTTAAATATTGGGGTCCACTCTCTTCTAGCTTGTAGAGTTTCTGCTGAGAAATCTGATGATAATCTAATAGGCCTTCCTTTATATGTTGTACTCTTCTTTTCCCTGGGTGCCTTGAGAATTTTTTCTTTGTCATTGGTTTGTGCCATCTTCATTATGATGTGCCTTGGAGTAGGTTTGTTGGGGTTAAGAAAACTCGGTGTTCTGTTTGCTTCTTGAATTTAAGGCTTTAGTTCTTTCCACAGGCTTGGGAAGTTCTCGTGTATTATTTGTTTGAGTATATTCTCCATTCCATTTTCTCTCTCTTCTCCCTCTGATATACCTATTATTCTTATGTTATTCTTTTTGATGGAGTCAGACAATTCCTGTAGGGCTTTCTTGTTTTTTATTATTTTTGAGTCTCTTTCTTCTTCTCTCTGTTGTTCCTCATGTTGCTCGTCTTCTATTTCACTAATCCTTCCTTCTATCTGGGCTGTTCTATTAGCTAAGCTTGCTACCTCATTTTTCAGCTCGTGAATTAAGTTTTTCATTTCTGTTTGATTTGTTTTTATAGTTTTAATTTCCTTGGTAATATATTCTTTGTGATCGTTGAGTTGTTTTCTGAGCTCCCTAAATTGCCTTTCTGTGTTTTCTTGTATATCTCTGAGTATTTTTAGGATTTCTAATATGTTAAATTTTTTCTCCATAGATTTTTCCACATCTATTTGTGTTACCTCTCTATCTTTTGTATCCATAATATTTGGTTTCCTTTTTCTTATTGGCATCTGAGGGTGGTCTTGTTGATAGCACTAATGATAATTAATAAAGAATAAAAAGGAAAAAAGAAAAACACCCCACAAAAAGTAATAATTTATTATTTCCCCCTCTTTTCTTTCTTCTTTTCCCCTCCTCTCCCCTCCTTTTTAGGGAAATATTGTGATGACCTGTGAATTATATTATGGTAAATGGAACAAAAACTGCCTATAATGGAGGGCCTGAGTTGGGGTGAAGTGTTCAAGGGGCAAAACAGGGAGTAGGGACCTACAAAATGCAAAAAAAGGAGAAAATCTTGGTCAAATATAAAATGATTTGCTTGTAAATGATGGTTGACTAAGAGATATAATGAGAGGGATAAGAGGGAAACAGAAAAAAGGAGAAAAAAACAATAATAAAAATAAATAAATAAATAAAAACCTGTTGTATTAAGTGGAGCAAAGACTAAATACAATGGAGATCCTGGATTGGGAGGAATGCTAATGAGTTAAAAAGCAAAGTAAAAAGCACCCTAAATGCCACAAAAACAAACAAACAAACAAAAACTCCAAAAACAAAAACCCAAAAAAAACTTGAGTCCCAAATTAAATAATTTGTTCATGATTGATAATTGAATGGGAGGAAAAGTAAAAGGAGAAAAGAAGAAATGAATAGAAAGGGAGAAATAAGAAAAAGGGGTAAACGAAGGAAGAAAAAAAGGAAAAGAAAAAAACAAAAGGGGAGAGAGTGAGAGTTAAGGGTTTTGGAGTGTAACCCTAAAGGAGAGTGAGGACGAAGAAAAGAAATCAAATGTAACACTCATGAGTAGTATAGTTCAAGAAAAGGGAAGAATAAGATGGGCAGAGAATAAAAGGACCAAGGTGGAGGAAATAGAAATAATAATAATAAAGGCAAGAAGATAAAAGAAATAAACAAAAAAAATAGTGGAACAAGTTATAAAGTCTGTGGATTTTTCTTGATTTTGAGAGGTTAACTTCTTCCTTTTTCTTTTCTCTCCCTCTTCCTGGTCGGTGACTCTGTACCCCAGGCTCTGCCCCTGTGTCACGCTTAGGTAGGGATTTGCAATTGATGAGATTTTACGGCAATATCATATAGTTGGCTTCAGTCTCATTGGTAATCAAGGTTTGTTAGCATTTGCAGGATCCAACAATTAGAGAGTTTGCTTTCCCGGAGCCTCTCTCCTAGTCTCCCCTTCCTGAGTTAGCAGCCTGGTGATCCAGCTATGAGGCTGCCACTGCCTCTGCCTGGGGAGTAAGAGGCTCAAAGAGCTGGGAAATCACTACTCCATCCCCACTCAGCGCAGGGCTCTGGGTAAGGCTCTGGCAGTCAGAGCCGCCAGCATAATTAGGTTGGGCTGGGAGCCAGTTGTTCTCAAGGTGACTTTCTTTTTTTTTGTTTTTGTATTTTTCTGAAACTGGAAACAGGGAGAGACAGTCAGACAGACTCCTGCATGCGCCTGACCGGGATCCACCTGGCACGCCCACCAGGGGCGACGCTCTGCCCACCAGGGGGCGATGCTCTGCCCCTCTGGGGCGTCGCTTTGTCGCGACCAGAGCCACTCTAGCACCTGGGGCAGAGGCCAAGGAGCCATCCCAGCGCCCGGGCCATCTTTGCTCCAATGGAGCCTTGGCTGCGGGAGGAGAAGAGAGAGACAGAGAGGAAGGGGGGGTGCAGAAGCAAATGGGTGCTTCCCCTACGTGCCCTGGCTGGGTCCCCCGCACGCCAGGCCGACGCTCTACCACTGAGCCAACCAGCCAGGGCCAAGGTGACTTTCAATAAGCCTCTAGACCTGTTCGGTGCCTAGGACTCAGTGGGCCCACTCTTCCCAGGCTTTCTACACTTTGTAGCCTGATCTAGCTGGGAAGAAGAGGCACTAGTCGCTGCTTGCACTATAGATCTTAACATCTGCCAAGTCCCTCTTGTTAGCTTATAGCCCTGAGTATGAAAGCTCTGTAAATCAGAAGTTGCCCCTGCCCCTTTAGCAAGAGGCACTAAAAAATATCACGCCTCTTGTCTTGGATCGCTGAACTGAGAGAGATCTTATCAATTAGAGCCCCATGGGTTGGTTGGGAGGTGCGCAGACTGTTGGTTAAGCTGATTTCAGTGATTGGATCCTCAGATGTGCTCCAGAAAGGCCTGCAATCTGCCCATGTGCCCCTCCCCCAACGCTTGATTGTTAGCTTGAATGGCTGGGTGAGGTGTCCCTCCCACAGAGAGAAGCTCGGGCGTAGCGGCTGGGGTGCACTGGGCGCGGGGGAAAATGGGGTGCTCTGGGTGTGCAGGTGAATGGGGTGTTCTGGGCACGCCAGAGGATAGGGACGCTGGGGACGCTCGTGGCACATGGGAGCTCTCTGTGCGCCCAGACCATGGCACGCGCACTGTTTCTCATGGCACTCCGGCGGCTGCTCGCAGCGCACAGGCTGTTGCTCCCCAAGTGTGGGCGGACAGTTGCTCGCGTGGGTTGACTCACCACTGGCGCACTTCCTCCTCCTCCTCCTCGGCTTGAGCGAACGTCCGTGTGGCAGTTAGCTTCCTCCACACCTTCAGCTCCCTCCCGACTCTTAGCTCCAAGTGATAGCAGCTCTTTTGCCTTCAGTGTTTGTGGAACTCCAGAATGCTCCGAGGATAGATTTTTCTGTTTCTAGTTGATAAATTTGTTGAGATTTTGGGGAGATCTGTCGGACGTGCTGCTCATGGCACCATTTCTGTGACGTCTCACTGTTTGATTCTTGTATGTACCCTGACTGGGGATTGAACTGCAACCTTGGTATACTAGGATGATGCTCTCTAACAATTGGCCAGAGCTATTTTAGCCATCTAATATTTACAGTTTACATGTTGTATCTTTTCCACACATTGACTTCCAACTTATTAATTCCTTTATATTTAAAGTGCATCTTTTATAGGTACCAGATTGTTATTTGGGCTTTGGCTTTTAAATCTTTTCTGAAAATAACTGCTTTTTAATTGAAGTTTTTAATCCATTAACATCTAATTTAGTTATTGATCTGATTCTATTTGGACCTTTCATTTTGTTGTTTTCCTGTTGTTTGCTCTTTATTACTTCTTTTCCATTTAATGCTTTCTTTTGTAGTAGTAAAAAGTTACTTTTAAAATTTTATTTTGATTTACCTATTCTTTTTTTAGCTATCTCTTTGTATTATTTATTTATTTGGATGCACTAAAGATCTGATAAACCACTTCAACTCTTTATGTTTTACTTAGAATTTATATTGTATTATTTCCTTAAAATGTAAAATCATTGACAAGATATATTTTGATTTACCTACAGCCTGTCATCCTTTACACTAAAAATGTTGTTATACATAATAAACTTCACAAGGAAAATAAAATGTTATAATTGTTGTTTTAAACATATTGTGTGCATTTTATACTAATTAATAGAAAAATAATATTATTTTTATTTTGTCATTTTATTCATTCCTGAAGATTTAAATTTTCCACTGGTATCATTTCTTTTTTTCATTCTGAAGAACTTCCCTTAGCAATATCATATATCAATGGTGATCTGGCCATTAATTCTCTTATTTTTTTAATATAAATATGATTTTATTTCTCCTGTATTTTGAAAGAACAGTTTTACTATTGTAGTTAGTGTTGACATCATATGGGTTGGTGATTTTTTTTCTTTTAGTATTTTAATTTTGTCTTTACATTTTTTTGGCCTCTATAGTTTCTGATGAAAAGTCTGCTATATTTGGAATTATTTTTACTTTTAAAACAATATATATTTTTGGAATCTTCCAATATTTTCTCTTTATTTTTTACTTTCACTAGCTTGACTGTATTGTGAAGTTAGTAAGCTTCTTCAGTATGGAGATTGTATTCATTATAAATCCTCTAGAACTCTAAAGAACTCATAAAACTGAGACTGAAATACAATAAAACATGAAGCTACAGATTTGAAAGAAAGTACAACCTGTATAAATGTGGTTGTCCCATATACACAGCTGTGATTACTTGACCTTTTCTGGCTTTCCCCAACCTTATCCCACATGTCTTCAGTGTGCCAGGACATTCATAAGATCTAACTGCAAGGAAATATTTCTGTGTCAGTGATTAGGTACAAAATAGTCTTTAGCCAAGAGAATTTTCAGTAGTTCTGAGCTAGAACTGCTGATCTCAGTAACCAATGATTCGTATTTCTGCTTATAAATAACTGACAGATCAAGCACATTTGTTTCTATTGATAACAAATGCTACTAAATCTAGAAGGTGAATAAAACCTATAGGCAGACTTTCTTGAAAACTAGATTAATTTCTAAGACCATAAATTTTATTAAACATTTACAGAGTAAGTTTGGAATAAACATTTTACAACTTAATACTGTGCTCATGGAATGGCAATCAGTGGTTATAAGGTACTACAAATTTATCAAAAGATGAGAGTGACACTTCAAAATCAATACATAAATAGAATCTTACTTTTAACTGAAACTAAATGCAAAAAAGGTTTGTATGTTTACACAGATTAGATAGTCTGGGCTTTTTGAGGCTATAGCAGATGGTCTGATCAGAAGTGGTAGGACTAGGTGCAGGCAGCTAGCATCTAATCTCAGCTCTCTTAACCATGAGATCCATGGATTTATGCTTACCTGAGCAATGAGAAAATAAAATCATGTACCATCTTTGGGCAAGTCAGGGTGACTGAGTCTACCCTATAGTTCTAAAAAGTAATTAAAGCTTAAACATTTTGATCTTCAGATTTTTAAAGAGAGCAAGCATTTCTACATTTTAAGAAGTGTCATCAAAAAAATATCACTTACACATGTTTGTACTGTTTCATTTAGTTTGAGATACTTTGTGACTTGGCTTAGATTATTTTTATTTCTATTTCCAAGTTTCAGATCCTTAGCCAAATAAGCATCAATGATGACTCTATTTTCTAAATTCTATCCTTCTGTAAATATCATTTAGGATAATTTCCAGTATGTCATTGATTTTCATGATTCTCCTTTTGTTCTTTACTCAGAATAGTAGTAGTGTGTGTCCACATAGTTCTTAGTTTCAAATATATGTTAGATAACTTAAACGTATAATCTTATATCAGATTCTTCCTTCTAAAAAGAGAGAAGAATATAAAATATTATTTACACAGCACACTCTTTTAAAAGAAATTAAAAGAATTTTTAAAGAAATATTTTAATATCACCTACCAGGTCAATATATAGTGGTTCTGGAAAAATTAAATATTTTAAACTCATATTAATTATTCAAAATTAATTTAAATTATTTATGTAATATAAAATAAGTTTATTGTTATTTTTATTTTAATGTCAGGTTAGATATTAAGAAGCTAAGCTGCTGCACTAGGAAACTGTATCCATAGTGTTTTATGGCAGAATATTGAAAATCGAGCTTTTAGATCAAGGTATTAAAGATGAATGAGCAATTTTTAAGGTATTGATTTTAAAGGTGTAAGAAATCAAATGAAAGCTAATACATTGATGGTAACCAAAATAAAAAGTTCATTTTTTAAAAAAAATTTATTCATTGATTTTTAGAGAAAGGAAAAAGAGAGAGAGAGAGAGAGAGAGAGAGAGAAGGGGGAGGATTGGGAAACATCAGCTTTAGTACATGTAGTTGCTTTTTTTTGTGCCTTGACTGGGCAAGCTTAGGGCTTTGAAATAGTGACCCCAGCATTCCAGTGTTTTCTAGAAGATTAAAAATACCATATTCTTGATCTGAATGCTGTTTTTCTTAGAAATTCATTAACAACTGAATAACTGGAAACTGGCTGGTAAATTCTTCTTTTTAACTGAATTTATTAAAGTGACATTGGTTCGCAAAACTATATTTTTAAAGTAGTTTTCCAGATGTAAGAAGTATTTTGAAACTCTCATATTTACATTTTTAACACAGGTAGTTGAATTTGTAAAATACATCATAATAATTACAAGATTTTGGCTATTAGTTTTAGGAAAATTATGCATAAGGTGGAATTGCTAACTTAGATGGATAGAGAGATAGTAACAGAGTGAGTAAAAGAAAAAATAAATTACAGTGAAAACTTGCTTAATACCCTGTCTGATCCATTTCACTCCTCCATTTCCACCACCATTGCTGTCCTCACACATTGCTTCTGAAATCAACCCAGATTTCCTAACTGAGGGCCTTCTCTCATTGCTTTGTCTCTGGCACATGCTGTCCTTCCAGACAAATCTTTATAAAGCCAAGTTAAAAATAACAAGAGAAATAACAATTATGCCATTCTGTTACAGATGAAAAGATGAGGCCTCAATTTTTGTCTTTTTGTAGGAAAGCATTCAACTAAGAGGCAAAGTGCAGCAATAAAGAAAGAGTTTATTGATCACGCAGGAAAAAAGTCAGAGAAAAGGGGGCATTGGAAACAGGTTCAGGGGGTTTGTACAGGATGAGCTGCCACTGCCCACTGCTTCCCTGGCTGCCAATCTCATGGGGTCCCTCAGAATTTAAGAGAAAGAGAGAGGCAAGGAAAATGTGCCTGGGAGGAAAGAAGAGGAAAAAGAGTAAAGGGGGCAAGATGCAGGTATGCTTCCAGAGGGTGAGTGTGCAGGGACCTATGTTGAGAGATTTTAAGGGTGGCGTTTTTAGGGAAGTCCCAGGGAAGGATCTCAATGGAATCATCAGCTCTCCAGGTGTGCAATTTATTTATTTATTTATTTATTTATTTATTTATTTATTTATTTATTATTTATTTTTGTTGATTCATGGCTGCGAGAGGGGAAGAAGGAAAAATATTTCAAAATCATTAGCCTGACGTTGATAGGCCTGGTTTCATTTCTTTTCTGCATTATTTCCCATTCCTATCGCCCATTCCTGATTCATCTAAAGCAGGGGTCCCCAAACTACAGCCCGCGGGCCACATGTGGCCCCCTGAGGCCATTTATCTGGCCCCCGCCGCACTTCTGGAAGGGGCACCTGTTTCATTGGTGGTCAGTGAGAGGAGCATAGTTCCCATTGAAATACTGGTCAGTTTGTTGAATTAAACTTACTTGTTCTTTATTTTAAATATTGTATTTGTTCCCATTTTGTTTTTTTTTACTTTAAAATAAGATATGTGCAGTGTGCGTAGGGATTTGTTCATAGTTTTTTTTTATAATCTGGCCCTCCAATGGTCTGAGGGACAGTGAACTGGCCCCCTGTGTAAAAAGTTTGGGGACCCCTGATCTAAAGTAATAAATTCTGTGTTTTAGAACTTTTTTTGTTTTTTAACATTTTAATTATAATTTGTGGATTTCTATCAACTCATCTTCTTTCAAACTCTCTGGGCATCTCATAATTGAAGGTGTATTTATTTTCCAAGTTAGGGAAAGTTTTCAAACATTATTTTTTCAAATAAGTTTTTTCCCCTTTCTATTTTTTCTTCTGGGACCCTACTTTAG
Source organism: Saccopteryx leptura (assembly GCF_036850995.1). Taxonomy (NCBI): domain Eukaryota; kingdom Metazoa; phylum Chordata; class Mammalia; order Chiroptera; family Emballonuridae; genus Saccopteryx; species Saccopteryx leptura. Next base: position 215,711,622 of record NC_089505.1, on the reverse strand, counting down.
TCTATTATGGTGTCCTTTAAACTATCTTCTCTATTTTTTCTTTCTTTGCTGACATTATCAGGTGCATTTCACTGCTCTGTATTTAAGATCACTGATTCTATTTTCTGCTGAATTTAATTTGCTTTTCTAAAAATAGCAAGGAATAAAAAAACTTGTTACATACAAGAGAACCAGCATGGACTATCAGCTGATTTTCAGCAGAAAGTTTAAAGGACAAAGGAAGCAGCATGAAATATTTAATGTGCTAAAAGATAAACCTTCAACCAAAAGTATAGTATCTGTCAAAATTGTCCTTAAGAATTTAAGAAGATATAAAGAGTTTTACAGGTAAGCAAAGCTGAAGGAATTTATCACCTGTATAGCAACTTAAAAAATAGTTACAGTTGGGAGAACGAAGGAAAAAAGAAATCAGACTAGAAATAAAATAAATAGAGATGAAGATCAATAAAATACATTAAAAAATCAATAAAGCTTAGAACTGTTTTTTTAAATATAGTAACAAAATTTTATTTTGTTTTGTTTTTAGAGTATTCATATAAATGTTATCATATATTTGACTTTTTCTGCCTCACATTTCACTTAGCATAATACTCTCTATGTTAGTCCATTTTTTCACAAACAACAAGATTTTGCCCTTGAGTATATAAGTGATGTTGACAAAGAAAACAAAAACAGACTCATAAAAACAGAAAAAAAAGGGGAGAGGGATGGTTACCAGCAGACCAGATGTGGGTAAATGGATAAAAAAGGAAGCAGAAATGATCAATAATATAGTACTAAGTTTGCATAGTGACAGATGATTATTAGAATTAGTAGGGTGATTATGGTCTAAGGTACAAAAATATCATATCACTATATTGTGTATCTGAAAGTAATAAAATAAAATACAAACTATACTTAAATTAAAATTTTTAAATAATTAAAAAGGAATTTAAAAAAGAACAGAATTAAAAAATCATTAGGTAGACACCACAAAGTGTGTGTGTGTATGTGTGTGTGTTAGAGAGCATCAAATGAATAAAATTAAAAGTGAAAGTGGAGATGTAATAACTGATGCCATAAGAATGCAAATAATAAACAATAAACAACTATGTGCCAAAAATTAGAATATCTAAGAAAAGTACATAAATTCAAAATATGTACAACTTAAACAGACTAAATCAGGAAGAAATAGAAAATCAAAATGGACAATTACTAGTAATATAATTGAATTAGTGATAATTATTCTCCCAATAAAGAAAAATACAGAACCAAATTCATAGAATTTTGGTGAATTCTATGAATCATTTTAGGAAGAATCAATGCCAATACTTCTCTAATCTTCCAACATATACAAAAGGAGAAAGCACTACCAAACTCATTTGATGAGGTCAACAGTACCATAATACCAACATCAGACAAGAACACTACAAGAAGAAAATTACAGGGCAAAATTCCTTATGAATATAAAGGCAAAATTCTTAACAAAACATTGTTGAGTCCAATTAAACAATAACTGTGATTAAATGTGATATATTATAAGGATGCAAAGATGATTTAAAATTCACAAGTCATTGTTATATACCTCCTCTTTTTCTTTCCTTTTTCTTTCTTGCACATTTAATACTGCAGTACTAATATGTACTACAACATGGATGATCGTTGAAAACATTATGTTAAGTAAGAGAAGACAGACATAAATGGCCACATATATTGTATAATTCCATTATATGAGATGAAAGGCTGTGGGATTGGAATTGTGGCTGCTAACAATTATAAAAATAGAAGGATTTTGAGGGAGTAACAAAAATGTATAGGTATTAATGAATAGGAGTGGTTAAACTACTTTGTGGATATACTAAAACCCAATAAATTTCACATTTTTTTTTCTTTGAGTCAACAATGGTTAATAGTGACTTTATTAGAAAATATTCAACATTAAATTCGCTTTACTTCATTAACATTAGCAGAAACATTATTAGAAAATCTTAAATATTCAAAATAAACCAACTTGAAGTTCAGAAAACCTGCTCTCAAATAACTCTTCTGAGGTGACACGAAGGCTGAGAGAGCCTGTGACTTATGTTCAAGTCTCTAGTGAACAATCACTATGTTATCATTGGTGAAATCACAAGAAGGAGCCTCAAGGTTGAGAGTTGCAGGTCCGTTTCAAATCGTACCCATAGTACCCTCCATGGTAAGGGTAGCAATAACACCCAAACCTGCTACATTTGCAATAGGCACACAACCAAGATGAGTGAAAACACCTATGGGCATAAAACATGCCTCATCCTTCAATTGGGACATGTCCACTGTAGCTTCCTGGTCAACTTCTCTCTTGGTTCTACAATGCACAAACAAAGGTTGCCTCTCCATTTGAAAGCCATGTTCATGTTTTTTTGGGATACTGAATAACTTGATTTCAACCTTGGACATGTGCAACACATCCGCAGAAGTACTCATGCTGGAAACAAACTGGTAAACTTCATTCTTGGCAGTGTATGCTACAGCCACCTTAGTTGTAGCAGTTACAAATAGCAGAAAACATTTCTTGCCTCTGTACTCTCTTTAGAAAACGTTGTACTATCCAACACATCAGCCAACAATAAGCAAAGAAGTTAGGCCTTTTGATGTCTGTATGGGATCAACAACTAGAAGCACTAACATTGAGGCTCCTATGACAACCAAAGGTCGCACTATGACTTGGCCACTGAGAGACTTCCAGCAGAGGAAGGGCCAGTTCATGTGTAGGGCTGGTTTCTCCCCCATCGTGGGCACCACAGCCAGCACAAGCTGTCCATCTTGCAGGACGTCGCTGGCAGGACAAGAATGAAGGGGACTGAAGGGACGGCAACCAACAACATGGCAACTGAAAACTCGGTGACAGCTGCTCCAAATGCCACGGAGATCACAGGGATGACCTTACACCACCAAGGAACAGGAAGGCACTGGGAGGCATGGGTAAACTGTACCTATTAAAATGGGGAATTTTATATTATTTGAATTATATTTCAGTAAAAGCAAACTTTCACACACGTTTAACAAAAAATATATTACAATATAGGTCCTGGCTGTTGGCTTAGCTGTAGAACATCTGCCTATGTGTACAAGTCCTGGGTTCCATTCCCTGTCAAGGCACATAGGAGAGAAAGCCCATCTGCTTCTCCATTGCCACTCTGTCTTCCACTCCAGCAGCAATGGCTCCAGTGGTTTGAGCAAATTGGCCCAGGGCACTGAGGATGCGTGCATGTCCTCTCCTCAGTGCTAAAATAGCTGAGCAATGGAGCAGCAATCCTAGATGAGCAGAGCATCGCCCCCTAGTGGGCTTGCAGGCTGGGTCCCAGTTGGGGTGCATGGGGAGTCCGTCTCTTTATGTACCCACCTTTCACTTTAAATAAATAAATGTAGATAGATAGATAGATAGATAGATAGATAGATAGATAGATAGATAAAATATATTACAATAAACAGTATTGGTAAAATACAGCAAAGACCAGAAAATTACATTTGTAAATATATATTTAAGTGAAAGTTATATTAAAACAATTTTTTGCCTGACCAGGCAGTGGCGCAGTGGATAGAGCGTTGGACTGGGATGCAGAGGACCCAGGTTTGAGACCTCGAGGTCGCCAGCTTGAGCGTGGACTCATCTGGTTTGAGCAAAAGCCCCCAGCTTGAACCCAAGGTTGCTGGCTCCAGCAAGGGGCTACTGGGTCTGCTGAAGGCCCGCGGTCAAGGCACATATGAGAAAGCAATCAATGAACAACTAAGGTATAGCAACACACAATGAAAAACTAATAATTGATTGATGCTTCTCATCTCTCTCCATTCCTGTCTGTCTGTCCCTGTCTATCCCTCTCTCTGACTCACTCTGTCTCTGTAAAAAATTAAAAAAACAAAAACAAAAACAATCCAATTTTTATTTTGAGGAAAATATAATGAGTTGGGAGTTTAAAAATAATTAAAAGTCAAATAAAGTTAATCACGGCCTTGAAAACTTTGTGAGATATGAATATTAATGAATATATGCAATGAGAAATATGGATGGTGTTGTAAGACAGTAGTAGATGATTGGGCAGTCATGGTGGACTCATGTTAGGAAAAGAGTAGAATTGATTATTATAGAAACAAAAAACTTTGAGGTATCACTAGGTGCCCAAAATTGTTTTAAGAGCTTAATTTAACATACTATAGCCAATTTAACTTTCCAAATACTATGGCATGTTTAGTATAAGTGATCCATAATTCCTTGTTCTTAATCCTGAATGCCAAAAATTGCTTTATGTTGGAAATGAGCAATCAATTCTGAATTGACATACTGCTACTTGTAGTTTTACTATATATTACCTATCAGAAATATGTTTGTTTTAATGAAGAATCATTAATGTTTTTGGATAGAAGTGCTGCCCTAGATCCCTCTGAGAAGCATACCTAACATTGAATATATGCACCCTATTGCCTTTGAAATAAATTTTTAAAATTCTTAACTTCAGAATACAGCTGGACTAGGAGTTTCAAACAAGAGATTGAGGACATGTATATTTATATCTGTTTTATAGATAATGACACCAAGTTGCAACAAGATGATGAAAGGCATATAAAAAATAACAAAATAAATTACAATATTTTATTCAGTGCCTGATTTAGAGTAAGACAGGCTGCTCCAGAGTCTGTGCTCTTAATTACTACACCACAGTTTACAATAGTTTGAAAAATTATATTGAGGCCAGATTGTGTTGTTTCATTAGTTGTAAACTAAGAAAGTCAGGCTTAATTATCCTAGAAAAAAATTAGGAAAATAGTTTATCACATATATTTCCAGATCAGTCAAGTAGAAATATTAAAGAGAGTAAATTTTGCACCAAGCAAAATAATTTTTAGAGTATAGCAATTTGAATTTTGAAATTTACCAGAAGACAAATAAATTGTGATATTATTAGGAACACACACACAGACATACACACCCATATTAATAGAAATTCTACAATTGTACTGGAATTTTAGTGTAATCCAGATATCTTATTCAAAATAACTTGAGAAATAATAAGAATCTAAAATTTATTCTTTCAACCTGTTACCAAATCTAAGATGATAAATAGTAAAGCAGAAGTGTAAAGTACAATTTTAACATCAGTCCTGTTTTTGTTTTTATATGCATGATATATTTGATTAATAAACTTCTTATTTTAGAATAATTATTTTTTTATAAATAAATTTTTATTTTAATGGGGTGACATCAATAAATCAGGGTACATATATTCAAAGAAAACATTTCCAGGTTATCTTGTCATTTAGTTCTGTTGCATACCCATCACCCAAAGAGAGATCGTCCTCCGTCACCTCTTTCTTTGTACCCCTCCTCCTCCCCCCCTCCCTCGTCCCCTCCCCCCATCCCCCGTAACCACCCCATGCCTGTCCATGTCTCTTAGTCTCATTTTTATGTCCCACCAATGTATGGAATCCTGCAGTTCTTGTTTTTTTCTGATTCACTTATTTCACTCCGCATAATGTTATCAAGATTCCACCATTCTGCTGTAAGTGATCTGATGTCATCATTTCTTCTAGCTGAATAGTATACCATGGTGTATATGTGCCCCATCTTCTTATCCAGTCTTCTATTTTTTTTACAGTGATTAAAAACCTTTAAGCAAACTCTTGGCCAATACAGCAAGAATCCATAAAAGAGTAGTGTCCTTAACATGTTCACCAAGTCCAAGTTGGCCCTATCACCATGCCAAATTCCTGAAAAATGCAACCCAACCACAGTTCAGTCTGTTAGTAGCTGTCACAGGGAGCAGGAGTCCAGGAAAAGTCCACATCCAGGAAAAGTCCACATGGCACTGGAATTGTTGTCACCATTCTATACTTTGCAGCTCATGTCCAAGTCCCAATGAGAGCTGCTTCTAGCTGGTAATGATTCAGGTAGACTGGAAAAGCCATTTGCAGCATGTGTGGATATAGAGCTTCTGTTCTCCTCTGCCTGGAGAGATGAGACCAGGTTGCTTTTCTCTGGAGCTCTGTGACTATGGCATGGTAAAGAGAACATTGGGATACACTAAGCTGGGTGGCAAAGGTAGATTCATAATAGAAGTTGGCAAAAGGGGGAAAGAGAGCTCTAAATTAGGAGTAGGTCCCAGCCTGAAATATGAGTGGGGCATTGAGGTAGGAGGGATAAAGGAAACACTATATATTAAGCAAAGCAGCAGAAAATAGGACTATCAACACCCACAACAGTGATCTTCGAGGGAAGAATAAAAAACCTGACTATTCAGGCAAAACATAGTTAAGTGGCCCTTGTGCAAATGAGATCAGTTTACCTGCTTCTTGGAAGAAATACCCTAGGCTCGTCCACAGTGTCCTATATGGGGCCGATGGCCCTGGGCACCTTCAGCCTTTAGTGGCTAACCCCAGCATTCTGGGCAAGGTTAGGTCCTAGGTGGCTGGAGCAGGGTTGGAAGAGACTGAACCCTTCCTTAGAGGAGCTAGGGGGAAGCCTACCTTCCAGTGTCCCTGTTTCCTCACAGCAGAGGCATGAAAGCCTGGCAGGCTTTAGGTCAATGACCTTCCTTTCCACTATTGAAGCAGGACCCAGATGGCATCCTATGAGACCTCTTTGGGGCATTGGAGCCTTTAAGGGTGTATCCTAAAAGCTGGTAGTTCCCCTGATCTCTGTTGGGCTTTTTCTGCCTCTAAGTATCTTAAAAGCCATGCTCAGAAGATCTCGCTGAGGGGTTCAAGGATCCCCATCCGCCTAAAAAAATCTTTTCCATATATCTGGAGCTATTTGGAAAAAGACAAAACAGTGTTATTAGCTGGATCTAATAAAGAAGGTAGTAGTTTGCAGGTGAAAAAGATTTGGTGTCTCCTGTTCATCAGCAATCAAAAGAAATGTAAATTTTTTTTTTTAAAGTAAGAAGCATGATATGGTAGACCCGTAGGAGTTCCAGGATATGACTACCCCCTTTTAAATTTTTATATATTTGTTATTTCTTTATTTAGGTTTTGTAATGGGCATCTTTGGTTGTTCTAATATCTTTGAGCATCCTAACAATCGTTATTTTAAACTCTGCATCTGGTAATTTGGTTATATGTGATTCACTAGGTCCTTTTCTGGGGATTTCTCTTGGTTTATTTGTGTTGTATTTCTCTGCCTCCGCATTTTCTCTTCACAGGAGTGGCTGTGATCACGTGCTCGGGTGCACAAGCGTTGGTGGCCTTGGCTTTTGCCCCGCCCCCGTGTGTGACGTTATGCTCGGTCCTGAGGGCACTGGTGAGCACCTTTGCTCAGCTGCAGGTCTCCGCCCTGCCCTTGCAGGAGGAGCCCACTTGAGGAACTGCTGCTAGCCTTGGCTCTACCACCGGGCAAGACTGCGTGCCCAAGCTCAGCTCAGTAGTGGAACTCTACCTCTTCTGGGCTTTTGGCTCCATCCCCGTGGGAGAAGCCAGCTACCAAGTCAGACAACAAGCCTTGGTTGCATGGATGGGGCAAGGCTGTGCTCCTCTGCCCTTGCTCAGGGGCTGTTCTCCACCCTTTCTGGGGTTCCCGCCCTTCTCCCGCAGGCTGGATTACAGGCTACTGGCAGCTGAGCTTGACCGCTTTTGCACGCCCCCTTCTCCCCAGCCGGGCAAGATTGAGCTCACACTTGAGCCCAGTGGTGGCAAGATTGAGCTCACACCTGAGTGCCCCTGCCAGCAGAACCGCGCTTTTGTCTCCCGCTGCCTCCCGCCCTCCAGTGCACCCTCAGCCACGTGGGTGGGGGCATTGCAGCTCGGACCCTAAGAATCACTCCTGTAGACCCAAAAGCTCCCTCCTTCTATGCGACTCTGCTCTGAATGCCGCGGGGGAGCTTTTCTGGCTGCTCTCCTGCTTCCCTTTGCTGGTATTGCTATTTCTGGGGAAATATTCACTTCAGCTTTGGGGAGTGACTCGTCCCAGGGGCTAGGGTGGCTATCTCCCAAAATGTTTCTCCCTGTGCCTCCTAGATTACATTCTCTTCCTATTACTCTGGTCCTCTCCTCTCTCCCCCCGTCCCCAGGAGCCCTGGGTAAGTGGTTGTGAGAGAGATGTTCTGCGCGGTCCCTTTAAGAAGGATCCTGGGTCTGAGAAATCAGACTCTTTCTCACAAACAGTATCCTGACTTGTTTCCAACTAAATACTGTCCTTACACCTCTTCTGGGCTCTGGGGCTGCAGGCTGGGGCTTTGTTCCTGGGACTCAGGACCCTTTCCCCTCTGCTAAACTCACTTCCCGCCACGTGAGTCTCTCCCTGCTGCCATTCACTCCAGGGAGCTGGGCAGCCCTCTCCTCATTTCCGCGTTTCCGCTTTTCCTACCAGTCTCAGTGTGGCTTCTTCAGTGTTCCTTGGTTGAAGAGTCCTCTTAGTTTCTAGAATAATTTTATATTTACAAAAAGTTGAGATTGTATAGAGAGTTCTCATATACTACGCATCCTCTCCTATTAAAATTATACAGTAGTATGATACATTATTTTCACAATTAATAAATCAATATTGACACATCATTATTAAAGTACATATTTTATTGAGATCTTGTTAGTTTTTATCTAATATCACCTTTCTGTTCAAACATTTCACCCAAGTTGCATTATATTTAGTTACCTTGCCTCCATAGACTCCTGTTGTCTGTGGTATTTTCTCAGACTTTCCTTATTTTTGAAGGCCTTGAAATTTTTGATCAGTACTGGTACTATATTATGTAGAATGTTACACAATTAAAATTTTATTTTTATTTTGTTAACATGGATTCAAGTGTCCTTTCAACTGAAATTTGACTAATGGCTTCTCAGAAATAGATTACAGAGATGAACTTTCAGAAGAATGAACATTGAGGTAAAGTGCAATGTTATCCAGATTACATGCTACCAACATGACTTAATCATTGTTGATGTTAATTTGATCACCCAGCTGAAGTACTATATATCAGATTTCTCTGCTTTTTTCTTTTTTTAGGAAAATTTTATTTTTTATTTATTTATATTTTAATTAATTGTGTTTACATAGATTCTAGGGTCACCCCGAATGTATCCCCCCTCCCCTCTATTCCCTTCAACATCTCCCTTGTTTCCCTCCCTACTGCATCCTACCCCCTTCCCTTCAGATTTATCCCATCCTTCATCCCCTTTCCCTCTGTCCTCTTTTCCTCTGGTCCCTTTGATCCCTCTTCTGTCTCAATTCTGTTCCTCAACTCTCATTATTCCTTGGATTCCTCAAATGAGTGAGGTCATATGATATTTTTCTTTCTCTGCCTGGCTTATTTCACTCAACGTAATAGTTTCTAGGTCCATCCATGTTGTCGCAAAAGGTAATATTTCCTTCTTTTTCATAGCCCCATAGTATTCCATTGTATATATGTACCACAGCTTTTTAATCCACTTGTCCACTGATGGACACTTGGGCTGTTTCCAGATCTTAAAACAACACAGGATAGGTGCTGGTGAGGATGTGGAGAAAGGGGAATCCTCCTGCACTGCTGCTGGGAATGCAGACTGGTGCAGCCACTGTAGAAAACAGTATGGAGATTCCTCAAAAAATTAGAAATGGAACTGCCCTTTGACCCAGTCATCCCACTTATAGGAGTATATCATAAGGACACCGTATCACTGACTGAAAAAAAGAAATGCACCCTCATGTTTATGGCAGATTTCTCTGCTTTATTTTTATTTAATTGATTTAATTTGTTGTGTTTACATAGTTACAAGTGTTTCCACTAATATGTCTCTCTCACTCCACCCCATGTTCTCCTTGATAGCCGCTTAGTCCCCTCCCCCCACCGCCATCCCCCATTCCCTCCATGATTTACTGTCCTGCCTTCTTTCTTTCTGTGTTATGTGTATATACTTTCACTAATGTCTTTCCTTTCTTTGATCCCCTTCTTTCATCCCCTTTCCCTTTGACTGCTTTCCCTCTGGACTCTGAACCCTTCTCTGTCTCTCTTCCATTCCTCAGTTCACATTGTTTATTGGATTCCTCAAATGAGTGAGGTCATATGATATTGTTCTTTCTCTGCCTGGCTTATTTCGCTTAGCATAATAGACTCCAGGTCCATCCATGTTGTTGCAAAGAGTAAGATTTCCTTTTTCTTCATGGCCGTGTAGTATTCCATTTTGTATATGTACCACTGCTTTTTAATCCCCTTGTCTACTGATGGACACGGGCTTTTTCCAGATCTTGGCTATTGTAAACAATGCTGCAATAAACATGGGGGTGCATTTTCTTTTTTTGAATCAGTGACTTGATATTCTTAGGATATTTTCCTAGAATTGGGATAGCTAGGTCAACAGGCACTTCGATTTTTAATTTTTTGAGGAATCTTCATAATGTTTTCCACAGTGACTGCACCAGTCTGCATTCCCACCAGCAGTGCAGGTAGGTTCTCTTTTCTCCACACCCTTGCCAGAACTTGTGTTGTGTTGTTAATGAGCGCCACTATGACAGGTGTGAGGTGATATCTCATTGTGGTTTTAATTTGCATTTCTCTAATGATTAGTGATGTTGAACATTTTTTCATATGACCATTGGCCATCTGTCCATCCTCTTTGGAGAAGTGTCTATTCAGTTCTTTTGCCCAATTTTTATTTTTATTTTTTTGTATTTTTCTGAAGCTGGAAACGGGGATAGACAGTCAGACAGATTCTCGCATGAGCCTGACTGGGATCCACCCGGCACGCCCACCAGGGGGCGATGCTCTGCCCACCAGGGGGTGATGCTCTGCCCCTCCGGGGCGTTGCTCTGTTGCGACCAGAGCCATTCTAGCGCCTGGGGCAGAGGCCAAGGAGCCATCCCCAGCGCCTGGGCCATCTTTGCTCCAATGGAGCCCCGCTGCGGGAGGGGAAGAGAGAGACAGAGATTGCCCAATTTTTGATTGGATTGTTTGCCTAACTGGTGTTGAGTTTTACAAGTTCTTTATAGGTTTTGGTTATTAACCCCCTATCATATGTATTGTTGAATATGTTCTTCCATTGTGTGGTTTGTCTTTTATTTTGTTCATATTGTTTTTAGCTGTGCAAAAACTTTTTTGTTTGATATAGTCCAATTTGTTCATTTTGTCCTTAATTTCACTTGCCCATGGAGTTAAATCAGCAAATATATTGCTACCAAAGATGTTGCAGAGCTTACTGCTTATGTTTTCTTCCAAGATGATCCTGTGTTCATGACTTACATTCAAATCTTTTGAGTTTATTTTTGTGAATGGTGTAAGTTGGCAGTCTAGTTTTATTTTTTTTTTTTGCATGTATTTGTCCAATGTTTCCAGCAACATTTGTTAAAGAGACTGTCATTACTCCATTGTATGCTTTTACCTCCTTTGTCAAATATCAATTGGCCGTAAAGGTGTGGCTTTATTTCTGGATCTCTGTTTTGTTCCATTGATCTGTATGCTTGTTCTTATGACAGTACCAAGCTGTTTTGAGTACAATGGCCTTGTAATATAACTTGATATCAGGAAGAGTAATTTTATTCTTCTTTTTCAAGATTGCTGAGGCTATTTATGTTCTTTCTTGGTTACATATAAATTTTTGGAATATTTGTTCTTAATCTTTGAAGTATAACATTTGTATTTTAATGGGAATTACATTGAATTTATAGATTGCTTTAGGTAGCATAGACATTTTAATGATATTTATTCTTCCAATGAATGAACATGGAATATGCTTCTACTTGTTTGTATCTTCCTTGATTTCTTTTATCAATGTTTGATAAATTTCTGAGTACAAGTCTTTAACCTCTTTGGTTAAATTTACTCCTAGGAACTTTATTTTTTTTGTTGCAATAGTGAAGGAGATTGTTTCCTTAATTTCTGTTTCAGACAGTTCATTGTTGGTGTATATAAATGCCACTAATTTCTGAATATTGATTTTATATCCTGCCATCTTGTTGAATTTATTTACCAGTTTCAGTAGTTTTTGATTGCGACTTTAGGGTTTTTTATGTACAGTATAAAGTCATCAGCAAATAATGATAGTTTTAGTTCTTCTTTTCCAATTTGGATGCCTTTTATTTCTTCTTGTCTAATTGCTGTGGCTAGTAATTCAAAAACTATGTAAAATAAGAGTGTTTAAAGAGGGTACCCCTGCATTGTTACTGTTTTTAAAGGGATTGCTTTTAATTTTTGCCCATTGAGGATGATGTTGGCTGTGGGTTTGTCATAGATGGCCTTTATCATGTTGAGGTATGTTCCCTGTATTCTCACTTTGTTGAGAGTTTTGATCATAAATGCATGCTGGATTTTATCAAATGCTTTTTCTGCATCTAATGATATTATCATGTGGTTTTTATCCTTCCTTTTGTTTATGTGATGAATCACATTGACTGATTTGTGAATATTGTACCATTCTTGCCTCCCTAGAATAAATCCCACTTAATCATAATATATGATTTTTTTCAAGTATTGCTGGATTTGATTTGCTAATATTTTGTTGAGAATTTTAGCATCTAAGTTTATCAGGGATATTGGACTATAATTTTCTTTCTTTGTAGTGTCTTTGCCTGTTTTTGAAATGAGGATTATGTTCACTTCATAAAAGGACTTTAGAAGTTTTCCCTCCTCTTCAAGTTTTTTAAATAGTTTGAGAAGTATAGAAATTAGTTCTTCTTTGAATATTTGGTAGAATTCACCTGTGAAGATATCTGGCCCAGGCCGTTGTTTGTTGGGAGTTTTTTGATAACTGTTTCAATCTCATTTGGTGTAATTGGTCTGTTTATGTTTTCTGATTCTTCTGGATCAATTTTTGAATGACTATATGTTTCAAGAAATTTATTTATTGTATCTATGTTGTCTAATATTTGGCATACAGTTCTTCATAATATTTTCTTACAATCCCTCCAATTTCTGCTGTGTTAGTTGTTACTTGTCCACTTTCATTTCTAATTTTATTTATTTGAGCCCTCTCTCTTTTTTTTTTTTTTCTTAGTGAATCTGGTTAAAGATTCATCAATCTTGTTCACCTTTTCAAAGAACCAACTCTTGATTTCACTGATCTTTTTTATTGTATTTTAGCCTCTATGTCATTTATTTCCACTCTGATCTTTATTATTTCCTTGATTCTACTTCTTCTGGGCTTACTGGCTGTTCTTTTTCTAGTTCTTTTAGGTGCAGGGTTAAGTTGTTAATTAGAGTTTTTTCTTGTTTCTTAACCTATGCTTCTAATGCTTTGAACTTCCCTCTCAGGACTGCTTTGGCTGTGTCCCATAAATTTTAAGTTGTTTTATGTTCATTTTCATTTGTTTCAAGGAAGTTTTTTATTTCTTCCTTAATCTCATTGTTATCTCATTCATTACTTAATAGCATGTGATTTAGTCTCCAAGTATTTGAATATTTTTCAGTTTCTCTATTGTAGTTGATTTCTAGTCTTATGCAGTTGTGATCAGAGATGATGTTTGATATGATTTCAGTCTTCTTAAATTTATTAAGACTTGTTTTGTGTCCTAACATGTGGTCTATCCTAGAGAATGTACCTTGAGCACTTGGAAAGAATGTATATTCTGTAGCTTTTTGGAAGAAGGTTTTGAAGTTATCTATCAAATCCAGTTGATCTAGTGTGCATTTAACGCTGCTGTTTCTTTGTTAAATTTCTGTCTGGAGGTTCTATCCATTGATGTTAGTGGGATATTAAAATCCCCTACTATAATAGTATTGCTGTTGAGCTCACTCTTTTTGTCCATCAAAGTCTGTTTTATATATTTAGGTGCTCCTATATTAGGCACATGTATATTTATAATAGCTATATCTTCCTGTTGCAATGCTCCTTTTATCATTATGTGATGACCTTCTTTATCTCTTACTATGGCCTATGTTTTAAAGTTTCTTTTGTTAGATATTAGTATTGCTTCCCCAGATTTTTTTTCTTTCCATTTGTGTGAAATTGAATTTTTTTTTCATCCCTTTACTCTCAGTCTATGTGTATCTTTTGTTCTGAGGTGGGTCTCTTATAGACAGCATATGTACAGGTCCTGTTTTCTTATCCATACAGCTACCTTATGTATTTTGGTTGGAGCATTTAATCCATTTACATTTAAGGTTATTATTGATATGTAGTTGTTTATTGTCATTTTATTCTTTAAATCTATAGTCCTCTTTATCTTGACTTCTTTTTCCCTTTGTTCTTTTTACAGGAAGCCCCTTAACATTTCCTGCAGTATTGGTTTGGTTGTAATAAATTCCTTGAGTTTATTTTTTCTGAAAAGCTTTTTATTTCTCCTTCAATTTTAAATGATAATCTTTCTGGATAAAGAAGTCTTGGTTGTAGGCTATTATTTTGCATTACTCTGACTATTTCTTGCCTTTTCCTTCTGGCCTCAAGTGTTTCTGTTGAAAAGTCTAATGTCATCCTATGGGAGCTCCTCTATAGGTAATTGACTGTTTTTCTCTTGCCGTTTTTAGTATTTTTTCTTTATCTCTTAACTTTGATCAGATTTCTCTGCTTTACAGTTATTCTATTTTCCCTTTCATTCTGTAAACTTTAAAAGGCAGAAATACTATGAGCATCCAATACTTAAGTAGTGGGAAGTTAGGTTTCAATACCTTAAAAGGAGGAAGCATCTAGGCCCTGACTGATTGGCTCAGTGGTAGAGCATCAGCCCAGCATGTAGATGTCTTGGGTTTAATTCCTAGTCAAGGCACATAGAAGAAACACACATCTGCTTCTCCACTCTTCCTTTTTCTCTCTTTTTATCTTTCTCTTTCCCTTCTACAGCCATGGCTTGGTTGGAGCAAGTTGGTCCGGGTTCTGAGAATGGCTGCCTGGCTTTGACTCAGGCGCTAAAATAGCATAGTTGCTGAGTAACTAAGCAGCAGCCCCAGATGGTCAGATCATTGCCCCCTAGTGGGCTTTCCAGGGGTGGGGGAATCACAGTCCTGGTGCATGTTGGAGTCTGTGTCTCTGCCTTCCTGCTTCTCACTTAAGAAAAAAAAGGGGGGGAGGCATCTAAAAATTATTTAAATTTTTTGAAGAAAGATGTGCCCCTTATTGTCTATTTATTTATTCAATAACTTTAAAGTATATTTAGATACATAAATTTTATTTTATACTTTATGTTATATCTCTATACAGTGTTTTTATTTTTTTTCTCAAGTTGTTCAAGTTTTTGCCATTAAGAAGTGTTTCATTTGGCTGCTGTGTACACATTTTTAAAAGTACTTTCTTAATTTTTGACCTATAGAATGTTCCAGCTCATATTGTATATTTCTTCCCCTAGTCCCAGAAGCAGCCATATTTTAAGGAGGCTTCCAATATTAAAAAGAAAAAAATATAATAATGTATTGAGGTGAAATTCAAAAATATAAGGTTAACTATTTTAAAATGAGAACTTGAGTGACATTGTGTACATTACATAATGTGGTATAACCACCACTTGTATATATTACTTCCAAAACATTTCATCACTCCAAAGCAAAACCTTGAGCCATTAAGCAGTTTCTTCCCAGTCTCTCCTTTTATTAGCAACTAAAAATGATCAATCTGGTGTCTCTATGAATTTATTCAGGCATCCCCAAACCCCACGGGCTGCATGTGGCCATCTGAAACCATTTATACAGCTCCCGCCGCACTTCCGGAAAGGGGCACCTCTTTCACTTGTGGTCAGTGAGAGGAGCACTGTATGTGGCAGCCCCCCAATGGTCTGAGGGACAGTGAACTGGCCCCCTGTGTAAAAAGTTTGGGGACCCCTGTTTTGATCATACAATATGTAATATATTTTGTGTCTGGCTTATTCTACTTGATATAATGTTTTGAGGTGCATTTATATTGCAGTATTTATCAGTATTTTATTCCCTTTTATGGCTGAATATTATCTCATCATGTATACATATATATCTTATAATTTGTTTATACATTCATTCATTGGTGAATATTTGGGCTCTTTCTACCTCTGGCTTTGTGAATAATGCTGCAATGAGGATGAAGGTACATACACTTCATTTTTATTCTTTGGATATATACCCAATAACAGAATGACAGGTCATATGATAATTTTATATTTAACTTGTTGAGGAACTGCCAAAGTGTTTTCCACACACAGAGTCATTTTGTGTCCATACCAGCCAATAATGGAGTTTCAAATTTTTCTACATTATTACCAATATTTGTTATTTTCTGGGTTTTTTATATCTAACTTAGTGGATATAAATGATATCTTATTGTGATTTTAATTTGCACAGCACTTATTTTTATTATTTTGTCTTTCCAAAGGTGTTGAAGCCCTAACCTATAGCACCTGTGTCTATGATCTTCACTGGATTATAAATAAGATATAATTTTACTTGAAATATTGTGAATGATCAAGGTATCAATAAAATGAAGTCATTAAGGTGGGACTTAATTTAATATTAGTGATAGCCTTATAAAAATAAAAAATTTGGACAAAGAGACTGACATGCAGAGGGAAGATGTGAAGACACAATTGTAACAGATTCTTTGTCACAGTCCTGAGAAGGAATGAACCCTGCTGAAAACTTGACCTTGGATTTCTTGTATCCAGAACTATGAGATGATATATTTTCATTATTTGAGCCACTTAGTTTGTGGTGTTTTGATACAGCAGATTTAGGAAAATAATACAATTAATGAATAATGATGTTGAGCACCTTTCCATGTGCTTATATTCCATTTGCATAGTTTCTTTATTGGGTTGAAATAAGAGTTAACTACTCAATTATCTGAATATTATAACCTTATGAGATAAATAATTTTCAGATATATTACATAATTTTCTATGTTGCTTTTTTCACTTTCTTTATCTCTTGATAATGTCATTTGATGCCCAGTTTTTAATTTTATAAAGACTAATTTATCTTTCTTTGTTTATGTTTTCACTTATGTTTTATTCATGTGTTATACCTAAAAATTATGCCAAATTCAAGTTCATCACTTCTATATTTTATTCTAAGAGTTTGAAGACCCTACCTTTATATTTAGTATTTGATCATTTTGAGTTCATTTTTGCATTGGTAGAAGAAAGGAATCTCAGTTTGTTGTTTTATTTGTGTCTATGTAGTTATTTCAACACCATTCTTTCCTCATTGAATGAGCTTGGCACCCTTGTCAAAAATCAATTGGCCATAGATACATGGATTTATTTCTGGACTCTCAATTATGATGCATTGGTTTTTTATGTGTCTATCCTTGTTTTCATTATTGTTGTATTGTAGAAAGTTTTGAAAACAAAAAGTACAAAACATCCAATATTGTCCTTCTTCAAAATTGTTCTGACTATCCAAAGTCACTTGAGATTAAATATAAATTTGAGAATAGACTTTTCTATTTTTCTATACAAGGCCATTTGAATGTTGATAGGATTGCATCTAATCTATAGGTTGTTTTAAATAACATTGATATACTAAAATACTGTATTTTAATCTATGAATACAGAAAAGATAGCTTTCAGTTTAGTTTAGTCAATTAATTTCATCAAAATTTTATAGTTTTCAAAGTACATATTTTTATAATCTTGGTTATATTTGTTACTAGGTATATTGTTTTAAATATTATTTTAAGCAGAATTGTTTTCTTTATTGCTGTTTCAGATTATTTATTGCTGGTACATAGAAACACAACTTGTTTTGTACACTAAAAGTGACTGTATCCTGCAACTCTGCTGAGTCTGGCTCTGGTATTTTCATGCCATTTGTGAATAGATGTAACTTTTTAAAATTCTTTTATTGGTATGAGAAAGAATAGCATCAACTTGTTGTTACACTTAGTTGTTCCAGCTAGTTGTACACTCATTAGCTGCCTCTCATATGTGCCCTGATCAGGGATCAAACATGCAACTTCAACACACAAGGAAGACACTCTATCCATTGAGCTATGTGACCAGGGCCAATAGTTACAATTTTATTTCCTTCTTTTCAATGTAGATGCCTTTTATTCCTCACTCTTGCATAATTGCCTGGCTAACAATTTTAGCACAGTATTGAATAGCACTGGTGAAAGCAGATACCCTTGTCTGTTTCCTGATCCTTGGAGGAAAGCTTTTAGAACATATTAAACAGTATTGAGTATGACATTATCTGCAGGCTTTCCATTCCCATTATTATCTTAAGTAAGTGTTCTTTTATTGTTAGTTTTTAGTCAGTTCTATTATAAAAAGTATTAAACTTTGTCACATAAATTTTCTGCATTATTTGAGAAGATAAGGAATATCATGTGCCATGTTTTCCCTTATTTATATAATTTGGTAATGATTGTTTTAAAATTGTTGAACTACCTTTGCATTATTGGGATAAACATTACCTTGTCATGGTGTAAAATTCTTTAATATGCTGTTAAATTTGGTTTTCTATTATGTTGAGAATTTTTACTTCTATATGCATAATAGATATAAACCCAGAAGGTTTTTTTATTTTATTTTTTTAGGGATGACTTTCTGTAGCTTTGGTACTAGGGTAATGTTGACCTCATAAAATATGTTAGGAAATGTTTCCTTCTCTTCCATTTTGTGGAAGAGTGAGTGAAGGATGGATATTATTTCTTTAACTGTTTCATGGAATTCACCAGTGAAACCATCTGGTCCTGTGTTTTGTTGAAAAAAATTTTATTACTGATTTAAACTTTTTATTTGTATTGATATGTTCTGATTTTCTATTCTTTCTTGAAACAGTTTTCATAATTTGTTTGTAGTAACTAATCTATTTCATCTAGGTTATCAAATTTCTTGGTGTATAATTACCATATTATTATCTTAAATTCCTTTTAATTTCTTTAGTGGCAACAAAAATCTCATTTTCATTTCTGATTTTATTTTTTTTAATTTGATTTATTAAGATGACACTGGTTGACAATACTATAGTATACAAGTTTCAAGTGTACAAGTCAATAAATAACATCTGATTTTAATTGTATCTTTTCTTTGACTCTCTCTTTATAAGTGTAATTAAAAGTCAGTCAGTTTTCTTTATCTTTAAAAGTGTTCAATTGTTGATTTAATTGATTTTTTATTGTTTTTTTTTATTCTTGAGTTTGTTTACCCTAAGTCAAACCTTAATTATTTCCTTCTCTGAGATAACTGTAGATTTAGTTGCACTTCTTTTTCTAGTGCCTTAAGTTACAAAATTAGATTTATACTTTGAATTCATTCTTTTTTTATGTAGTGATTTACTCATGTATATTTGCCTCTTAAGAGTGCCTTCACTAAATCTTATAAGTTTTGCCATGTTGTATTTTTGTTTTAATTCATCTCAAAACATTTTCTAATTTTCTTTGTGATTTTCTCTTTGATATATTTATTTTTAGTATTCTGTTAATTTCAAAATATTTGTTACTTTTCTGTTTTGCTTTTGTTATTAATTTTCATATACTTTGCATGATTTCAATATTTTAAAATGTATTATGGTCTAAAATATGGTCTAATTTGGAGAAGATTCTATGTACTTGAGAAAAATGTGTTTTCTATTGTGAGTGTTCTGTATGTGTCTCTCAGATTTGTGTGATTGTGTTTTTCAAGTACTTTCTGTTTTTATTAATCTTCTTTCTATATGTTCTATCATCATTAGAAGTGGTGCATTAAAGTCTCCAAATCTTATTATAGAACTTTTTTTTCTCTTTGAAAATGTGTCATTTGCTTCACGTTTTGGGCCACTGTGGCTTTGTGTATACAGTTGACCCTTGCACAACATATGTTTGAAATGCATAGGTCCACTTAAATGCAAATTTTATTTCAATCAATATAAAGTGGGCCCTTTGTATCCCAAAGTTTCACATCAACAGATTCAACTAAATACTATGTTTAGGATTCCTCAATAACAATTTTTTTCAACTTATTTTGTTCTTTTAATGAGCCATATTTTTCTGTTTCTTTGTATACTTTGTGATTTTTTTCTTGAAAATTAGATATTTATATAATTCATTGTGGTTAATCTAATCAGATACTTCCCCTTTCCCAGGGTTTGGTATTTAAGAGTATTTTTGTTGTTGAAGGCTGACA
This sequence comes from Saccopteryx leptura, assembly GCF_036850995.1. NCBI lineage: Eukaryota > Metazoa > Chordata > Mammalia > Chiroptera > Emballonuridae > Saccopteryx > Saccopteryx leptura. The sequence continues at coordinate 215,691,707 of NC_089505.1, read as the reverse complement.
TTTGATGATTTTACCAAACTATTTTGCAAAAGTTTTATTTCTTGCTGTGTGTCATTACTGAAGTCTTTGTTCATTTGTGTTTTTACAGAGATTTCTTTGACTGCCAGGTGCCTAAACAAAAAATTAACAAAAACAAAAATAACCCCAAAAATGAAAAGCAACTTTTTCTAGTTTTGGTGAATGGCCCTATGCATAGATATTTAACAAGGTTTCCACTGAGCCTAATGATCAGCCTGAGATGAAAGTATAAGATCTACTCAGATTTTTTCTGAACATTTTCTTATCCTGACCATGTTCATAACTTCTTAAATTTACCATATATGAGTGTTTTGAATGTTTTAAAAAATAAAACCTGTTCCCAGCTTTTATGCTCAGTCCTGAGGCAGTCCTATTTATGGGTTGACTATAATCTTTGGCCCCATGCACCTTCATGGGGTTCTTTGTTCTCAAGTAAGCCCATTGCTTTTACAACCTGAATTCTGAGGTAGCAAAAATAGAGAATACTTTGTGTTAGTCTATCAAGTTTTTCCCAAATAGTTTTAAAAAGGTGTACATAATAACTTATAAATAAGTCAGGGCCCTGGCCAGAGGTGGATTTAACAGCAGGCACACCGGGTGCATGCCATGGGCCCCAACTTCTGAAGGGCTGCACAAAATCCCAAGTTTACACTTTTTTTTAATGACACCAAGTTTTGTTTCATATGTGCAATTTTAACATTAATAGTACATAATTTTTATTGTGTACTATTACATAACATGTATTTTTATTTTCCCTGTCTCTCTCTTTCTATAAAGGGGCTCAATATTATCTTCTACACCCAGGGCCTCAACTGACCTTCATCCACTGGTTGGCTCAGCAGTAGAGTGTCAGCAGTGTGTGTGGATATCCTGGTTTGATTTCTGGTCAGGGCACATAGGAGACTTGTCCATCTGCTGCTCCTCCCCTCCCTCTCTCCCTTCTTTCTCTCTTTGTCTCTTCCATTCCCACAGTCATGGATCAAAAGGGTCTAACAAGTTGACCCCAGGAGCTGATTATGACTCCATGGCTTCATCTCAGGTGCTAAAATAGCTCCGTTATGGAGCAATGGAGCAGTGGTCCCAGATGGGCAGAACATTTCAGGGTAGGGGGCTTGCTGGTGGATCCTGTCCAGATGTGTGTGTCTCTCTGTCTGCCTCCCTGTCTCTTACTTAATAATAAATAAGTAAATAAATAAATAAATAAATAAGATCGAATCTCCTTCCTCTGAAACAGGTCTCACTGTGGGAACCCTTATGCTCTTCTCTTCATCAATATGGCCACTCTGCAAGAGAATGAGGGCTACTAAAAATATCATAAAGCCATCCTACTATACTGAAGTTGTCTTCTTTATTTTCTTGGTTGTTGTAAACTTTCAACTCCTTTTTAGAGTTCTGTAAATGCTGGTTCTGGTATTTCCTGCTAATGTCTAATGTTTCTGTGGAAAAAAAATTTTTTTGAAAAACAATTCAATTGCTATTAAATTTATGTTAAAATTCTTTCTGCATGTTAACGTTGTCATTACACAGACTTCTGTCTTGCATGCCATCAAATTGATCTTATTTAGTCTTTTTTATGATTGTAAATACACTTTTTCTCAACACTTCATTTCTCACTGATGACCACTTTGATGATTTTTTTCTTTATCACTGGTTTTCAGAAATTTAATAGTTATGTGCCTTGATGGGTACATTATTTGTGCCTTGTTTGTGTTCAAGTGAACATACAAACATGCATGTATATATATTTATCAGGCTTTGAGTACACTAAATATCTTGTGTTTGTTGGTTTTAGGTTTTTTTTTTTTAATTTTGGGCTACTTTTAAGTATTATTTCTTCCAATAATGTTCTATTTCCACCCTTTTTGGATATGCACTTATATTAGACATAATTAATAATGTCTCTTAAATAATTGAGGCTCAGTTTATCAAACAATTTTTCTTTTTCTCTCTGATTTTTTTTCCTAGTATTTATATCTCTGTCTTTATTTTCACTAATATTTTTCTTTATAGTATGTCTAATTTGATTTCAGTATCATTTAGTGAAATTTTCATTTTATATATTAGGTTCTTTTAAGTTTAGTATTTTTTGATGTCTCCTGTTTATCTTTACATTTTATTCATGTTTGTTTCTAATATTTTATAAATTTACAATAATTTGGAGTAGCTCTTAATGTTTGTCCTTGTGCATTATATATTTAGAATAATTTTGATGGTTAAGTCACCAGTGTTTTTGATTTATCAAATATTGTATTTATAATTTGTTCTTTCTTTGTTCTCAATAATTTGAAAATAAGAATTCATGAAAGCGTGTATTTATAAGAAAATAGTATAACATAATCACCTTACAAAATTATCTTTTTTATTTTAATTTTAATAGTAACAAAGAGTAAATTATATATTTCTTTCAAAAGTTAACTACAGCTTTAAACAGCTTTTACTGAATATCAGTAAGCATCATTATTACATTGAGAAACAATAAAATTTCATGGGTAATAATGATTCTGTAACACTGGAGTGGTGCTTGGAAATCTTTATTTCTAGCAGCCTTTTAAGGGAGATTATTGTTTATGCTTATATATTTACTGTATTTATTACTTAGTTGCTTTCTTTTAAAAAATAATCTTTTCTTAACACTTTGTACAATACATTAATGCTAGAATATGTATGCAATTTAATCTAAGCAAGATTTCTAAGATGAATTCATAATTTCAAGAAACCAATAGCTATATTTTTATCTAACTCATGATAAATTAGAAATACAAAATCATGTGATTCAACATCTGAACAAACTAAGACATCAAGTAAAAAAAAAATCAGACTTAGTTGATACCATATATTTTGAAAAATAATTATTTTTTCATGGAAAAAATTATTGATAATTGACCAGAGAGTAGTTTTGAGGCTTAAAAACTAAGTCTAGCAGTTTAGACATGGTAATGAGTGTGCATGGGAAACACATCATAAGCTATTTGTTATATAAAAGCATATTTAAAATTTGTGTGCCTTTCTGATATAACATAAAATATTAGAGGACTTTGAATCATTGAGTTAGCTTATAAAGTGTCCTTCTCTAAATACATCTACATGTCCTGCCTATCCTTAAAGAATCTGCTGGTAAACCATTTATTTGTATAAGCTCAACAACAAAAAGGGTGGACTGATAAATGCTTTTGCTCTTGCCAACAACTTGCAGAGACTAGAAGGCTGTGGAAAACATATCAATAGAGGTTTAGGCAACCCTGTTTGGGTATTTCAAATGAATAACTAATGGATGTCTTTAATAGTTTTTGTATGGTGAGATGAAACTGAATGAAAATGAATAACCCAAACAACTGCACTTTTCATAATAGAACTTTAATGTTTTTAAATATATAATGTTTTGATAAGACACCAGAACATTTAGTTTTGTATTTATATAGTAAAATTTTAATGTGCAAAAAATACTAATAAACATATATGAATATTACTGGAGGTCTGTTTACTGGTTTTATGTAATTTAATCATCTAAGCAACAATATCTTATTCCTATTTTAAATGTGTATGTAAAAACAAGACCATTATTATGAAGTTGTCATTATGATGTACATACTTAGTGTTTTGCTAAGTCAGCCATGAGTTGCCCTGGCTGGTTGACTCAGTGGTAGAGAATCAGCCCAGCTTGTGGATATCCGGGGTTCAATTCCTGGTCAGGGCACAAAGGAGAAGCGACTATCTGCTTCCCCATCCTTCCCCTCACCTCTTTTGTCCCCTCCTGCAGCCATGGCTCAAATGAGCAAGTTAGCGCCGGGGTGCTAGTTGATCCCTTTCTCACAGAAAAAATTAATATGGGATTTTCTATGAAGATTTTTAAGTATACATGGATGAAGTAGATAATAAACACCATTTTCTCAAATAAAACATATCATATTTGGTAATTATAGAATTTTATTTTTCATCTAACTCTGAGAAATATTTGTTTCTTATTATTCAATGTCTCAGAATCTTTCACCTATCCAGCCTTGTCATTGGGGCTAATGGCTTTTCATAATGAAAACACTTGCTGCTTGTCTGTGAAGACATTAAAATCCATTTGAGGATGCAAACAATACAGAGAAAATCACTATTTATTATGGAGAATATGCACTGCGTGTTAAATTGTTTGGCATAGCCTAAAAATGTCATACAATTTAAAGACCAGATAAAGAAAATGTGGTCTGACAAGTTGTGAAAACCTTTGAGAATATGGTAAGCTACTCTAGCTTTTAAAGAATAGGTAGTCATTTTTTAGGGTATGGTCTTTTTTAAAATCAGAGATTTAAAAATATGTTCCTTATACACTGCTGAAACTAATATTCAGAAATAAGTTAACAAGCAGACCTATACTATAGGATAAGTCCATATACCTTAACAGAATACTTATTACTTTCTTACTCCATCTAAGGCATAAAAACTCTATAGTGTGAGGATTGATATTTATTATGCTATGTAATTAAGAAAACGGGGATTCTGAGATGTTTAATGATCTAATTAGATAGTGAATCTGAGATTCACAGCCAACTTTATTATGTCATATGAATATTTCTAAATTGTTTGTTGTCCTCAGTACTGTGATAGAGTCACTCTTTCTGATCATTGTGTGTGTGTATGTGCATGTGTATGCATTTTGTGACTTGACACTGTGTCATAGTCAGTCAACAAATGTATTAATTCATTGAAATTGAGAACAAATTATGAAATGTTACTGAACTAAAGTATAATTCCTAAAGAATCATTAAAGCATAATATATTTTATCTATTCAAATTCAAATTAAAAAAACTAACATGATTAAAGCTATTAGAAAATTATGCAAGAAATAAGAACAGTAAGACTGTTATTAAACATTGCTGTGAAAGTTCTATGATTATTAATGAATTTATAATTTTATACCAATAATTATAGCTAAATCCTTTCATATTATTAACAGATTTATAAAAATTGTGCTTTATGTTAAACATAAGCTAATGAATCATCATATCATTCATAATCAAGATTAAAGTCAATTTATGCATTAAAATATTCACCTTTTTTCTTAATTTTATGACATTAATGCAAGTATTTTTTCTTGTAAAAGTCTGTAATATCACAAACATGAATAATACCTCCTTTACGGAGGGGTTAATGAAGAAGAAAAGAACAGATATCTATTTTTTTTGTATAATTCATTTGGATGCTCAGCAATGTAATTTCTACGTCAAAAGCTTACCTACTTAATTCCATAATGATATTATTATTGAAATTATTATCTCAAATATATGCATACCTAAGAGATTTTGTGTGTTGGGTCCAGACCACTATAATAAAGCAACTATCAAAATAAAGTTATAATCTTTTGCTGGTGAAAGGATATGCCTTCAATCTGTAAAACACGCAACATATGTGAAATGCAATAAAATAAATCACAGTTAGCCCTGACTAAATAGTCAGTTGGCTAGAGTCCTGTCATAAAGCACAGAGGTTGCTTGTTTGATCCCCAGTAAGGGCACATACAGGAGCAGATCTATCTTTCTCTCTTTCTGTCTCTCTCTTTCCTTTCCTCACCTATAAAATCAATAATTTAAAAAATAAATAAAATTATTTTATTTATTTATAGTACAGTTATTATACCTGTATTAATTAAATAAGCATAATAATTATATATTTAATAGATGTATTACAATTTAGTGATCTATCACTCTGAACCAGATGTTACAGTAAGCAACATTGTCAATTGAACTAGTCAGGAAGAAAAATATCTTGGAGAAATATATTTAAGTGCTTTCAGCTTAAGCAAAGCATTTATATATTTATCAAACCAATTATGTACTGCTTTCAGCTATTTGGCAAAGCTAATATTGTCAGTACCTTGCTTTTATATTTTATTTATTCTTATGGGCTAATGTTCCAATGTAGTGATACAGTGCAACAGTGCCAAGGACACTCTAATTCCAAGGTGACCTGTAAGTAAGGGCAGAAAATGCTTAGACAGAGACAAGGTTGAGCCAGTGATATTTTGGGGGGGGTTATACATGCTTCATTTAAGATTCAATTTTTTTCTAACCAAAGACATAAAATAACAGTGGTTCAAACAAAATTGAAATGTATGTCATTTTTATTGTAAAAATTAGTAAATAATCTAGAATAAATAAGTAGGCTCTACTAAATAAAACCATAGACCAATTGAATGTTTTTAGGTTTCTGTGTCATAATTTCTAACACTAAGTTCTAATAGTCTAAAATGATGATTCAGTAATCACTTCCCCATTTCAATTGACAAGATAAAAGAAAGAACAAAAGAAACACTGCATACAGTGCTCATGGATAGGAAGAATTAATATCATTCAAATGTCCTTACTATCCAAAGCAATCTATGGAGTCAGTGAAATTCTTATTAAAATACCAATGGCATACTTTACATATCTAGAACAAATATTTCAAAAATTTATATGAATTTAAAAAGAACCTGAATAGCTTCAGCAGTCTTAAAAATAAAGAACTAAGTGGGAGGTATCCCACTTCCTGATATCAACTATACTAAAAGGCCATTATAATTTAAATAGCCTGGTACTGGCATAAGAACAGAATACAGATCAATAGAACAGAACAGAGAACCCAGAAATACACCCAAACCTTTATGGCCAATTAATATTTGACAAAGTTGATAAGTTAATAAGCTAACTGCTTAGTAGAACAAAAATTGTGACTCTTCAAAAAATATACCATATAGAGTCTTTATAATATCACTACAATCACTTTGTGAAGTATAATCCCAAATATCCAATATTAAACTATAAAGATATAGATCTAGCTATATAGATGCATGGGTATAAAATACAAGCAAAACCTAGAAAAAAATATTAGCCAGGATCAACAAATATACAGCAAAAAAATAAAAAACTAATACTGAAGACACATACTAAAATATATAGCTGTCAAAAATTTAAAAAATAAATATAAATCTTTTTGAAGATTGAATGGGAAATTATTGAAGGTTTTCAAGAAAGTAAAAGTACAATTCAGTGAACTTAAAGATAAAACAGCAGATTATCCAATATAAGTAAAAGAGAGAAAAATAATTGAAGTTAAGAGAATTTCAGTTACCTAAGATGAAATTTAAGTACGAAAAGTAGAACAATGAGAAATAAACAGAAAGAAAAAAATATTTGTCAAATGTTTTCCAAATTTATTGAAAGAGATCAATTTAAACAATTTAAGAATCTCTAAAATATATAAATGCAAAGAAAATGTTAAATATAAATATAATTTTTAAAAGCAATCTGAGAGAAAAATACACTTTATTTAAACAAAAAGAATAGAAATGATGCTTAAATTCTCCAAAGTAATAATGGAGGCCAGAAAACAATGACATATGCTTACAGAGGGTGAAGGGCAAAGTGCTGGTGTGGAGGAGTACATAAGGTCATCCCAGAAATCTCTATCTACCAGAAATATTCTGTTCTTTCTTATTAATGTGGATGCAAAGAAAAAGTCAGAGACAGATGAAAGAAAGCAGAGGACTGAAACTCGTAAGGTGGAATCAGCCTCGAACATCATTTACTGAGTATTTATTGGTTAACATACAGTGAGGGTGCACCAGTCTAATTATGTTATTTTTCTTTTCTAAAGACCACCTGTAATCTTTAAATCATGCTCTTCTCCATTTCTCCCAGAACACTAGGTGAAGGACAGGACAAATACTTTAGGTAGTCTTAATTATCAATATAAACAAGTCATCTGTATCTTGTGGTGTGCCTCCAAGATTCCTGTGTGTCTGTATGCAGAACAACACAGGCCAATGTCTTGTTATTTTTAAGACTCCTTCAGCTTCTCACACCCTCCTGCTCTGAGTTTAGGTCAGTGCACATAAAATTCCTTCATTTCCGCCTTTTTTCTTTATAAGTAGCTTTTTGTATCATAACTGAGAATATAGCAGAACTTCTTTCTATTCTATCTTGATGGTCTTTTCCTTTTCTTCAGGCTAAATATAACAAGAATACAACAATAAGTAACATAAATATAGTGCTTCCAGAAATATCACTAAATATTTGAAAATTCTTTAACGGGTTTAGATTAGCAATTCCCTCAGTAATAGTATCAATTAATTTTCCCCATTTAACAATTTCAATTGATCTTTATAAGTTACATCAATATGCTTTTGTAATTCTATTATATCTGCAGTAATGTTCCCATGGTTTAACAAATGTTTACGCACATTCTCCCACAGAAAATGAGTATTATTCCAAGGAATAAGAGTTACACAAAAAGTAGTAATATTCCAATCACATCTCAATTTGACTTGCCTTTGCAGACTAATAATTTGATCACCTAACATTATAACAGCTTGTTCTAAATCATTAATTTTACTATTTATTACAGTGTCAATTTGTCTTTGAGAGTTCCACAATTGCTCAGAATTTTCATGCCATTTCTGAACAAAATGTACAGTTTGTATGCTTTGATGCAAGGCTGTTCCTGCCACAGCAGCAATAGCAATAATAGCAATAAGTCCCATGATGATAGCGACAAGAAATCCAATAAATCTTCTGTTTTTTTTAAGGGTTTTTATCAAATGTTATAACAACATCATTGATGGAGAATTTTGCCAAGGTTGACACATCTGTACAGGAAGCCAGACTCCTGTGCAGGCTCTCAAAATGTGTAAAGAATCTCTGTTACTATTAAAATTAATAGAAGAGTTAAGGCAAGTATAAAAAAAGCAATTATCACAAGCAATAATATAATTTGATAGGTTCCATATAGCAGGTCCTATCATGAGTAAATATGGTAACTGAACACAGGCAGAGACATAATGAGTCTCATTTTTTGTAAAGTTTAACTGGGTATAGTTATTAGATACATTTCTCCATATATTTACTTTCTAAGCAGCCATATGTTCTAAAGCTATGACTAATTTCCACAGGTGTATTTGAGGAGGACCATATGCTAGATGAGGAGCTTGAGGAGACATTCCTCCATGATGCCATACAACAGTGTTATTTCCATGAGTACCGATAGTGTTGTTTTTTCTATACCACCTCAAATCAGAACCTTGTCCCTTAGTTCAGGCGGAAACAGGAGGGCTTCAATCAATGATGCTTCCATAGGAAGCAAGTATTAAGCAAAACCCAAACTGTTTCTCCTCTACAATTTTCACAGTGAAGCCATTCACTTAAATGATCAACTATTGTAGTCTGACAAGGGGGTAAATCAGGTGGCTTTTCAGTACTATTATAACTAGAGTTTCCTTTAAATCCATATCCTTGATAAATAAGTAAATGTTTAAATCCTTCTCCTTTACTATTGTCTTTTACTATGGATGACCAAGCTTGTGCCTCTATTTTTAAACAGTGATTTCCTTTCCCAATACATATAGAAATCCCTTCAGTGCCTATAATATAACTAGATATTTTACTTCCTTTCTCAGCTGGAATTAAAGGTCCTCTATTGTCATATGGTCCAGGCAGCCAATTAGAATCATTTACAAAAATAGGAACCATGCTATCATCCCAGTGAATGATGCGATTAAGAGGGGGATTGGCCTGACCAGGTGGTGGCGCAGTGGATAGAGCGTCGGACTGGGATGCGGAAGGACCCAGGTTCGAGACCCTGAGGTCACCAGCTTGAGCACGGGCTCATCTGGCTTGAGCAAAAAGCTCACCAGCTTGGACTCAAGGTCGCTGGCTCCAGCAAGGGGTTACTCGGTCTGCTGAAGGCCCGCGGTCAAGGCACATATGAGAAAGCAAACAATGAACAACTAAGAAGTCGCAACGCACAACAAAAAACTAATGATTGATGCTTCTCATTTCTCTCTCCATTTCTGTCTGTCTGTCCCTATCTATCTCTGCTTATGTAAAAAAAAAAAAAAAAAAAAGAGGGGGATTGGATATATAGGCCCTGAAACTATAATTTTCTGTGATACTTACTGGACATGTTAATAGGGTCAACCTGGCCACAAACAGCATTGCAGCATTCTTTTCTTGTCCTTGATGGTGCTCATCATCAGCTTTTTAATTTTTCCTCAAGTAGGAATATGAGCTTTTGGGGTTTTAATTAATGGAACTTGAACACTGTGAGGTCCCAGATGAAGACCTTCCATCTCCAAAATCAGGACATAAGGTATGAATCGGGATCTCATTTTATGATCTTGATTTTTCTTGTAGGAATCTATATTTGTTCTCCTTGTTCTGTAATGACACAAGCAAACCCTCTTCCTCAATCCGTAACCACACCCAGACTCCATTGATCTGTTTCATTTTTATAGGTTGTTGTAAATTTTCCCTTTCTACCTTATCCCAATGTCTCTCAGCTGCAGTCAATCCATCTCTGGCAACATTTTAAAAATTCAGAGTAAAAAGAGCTTTATGCACACTCTTGGTATTCTATTCAAACCCTATCAACTCCTCCTTTTTGTTTAGTAAGCATTTCTTTTAAGGTACGGTTACTCCTTTCTACAATAGTTTGGCCTTGATGGTCATAGGGAATTCCAATAATATGTTTAATATTCCATATTTGCAATAATTGTTTAAATTTAATGGATAGATATGCAGGACTGTTATCTGTTTTTATCATTTTAGGAATACCCATGATATTAAATGCTTCAAGAAGATATTGTATTACACAGTCAGCCTTTTCTCCATTCAAGGGAGTAGCTATCAGAAAGATGAGAAAGTATTTATGGAACGAGTGACGTCACGGAAATGGCGCCGTGAGCAGCGTGTCCGACAGATCTCCCCAAAATCACAACAAATTTATCAACTAGAAACAGGAAAATTTATCTTCGGAGCAAACTGAAAGCAAAAGGACTGTTATCACTCGAATCTGAGAGACGAGGGTGTGGAGGAAGCTACCGCAGGGACGTTCATTCAAGCCGCGAGAAAGTGCGCCTGTGTGCTATCAACAAGACCACCCTCAGATGCCAATAAGAAAGAGGAAATCGAATATTATGGATACAAAAGAAAGAGAGGTAACACAAATAGATGTGGAAAAATCTATGGAGAAAAGACTTAACATATTGGAAGCCTTGGAGCTAAATGACAGAGAATTTAAAATAGAAATCTTAAAAATACTCAGAGATATACAAGAAAACACGGAAAGGCAATATAGGGAGATCAGAAAACAACTCAATGAACACAAAGAATATATTACCAAGGAAATTGAAACTATAAAAACAAATCAAACAGAAATGAAAAACTCAATTCACGAACTGAAAAACGAGGTAACAAGCTTAGCTAGCAGAACAACCCAGATTGAAGATAGGATTAGTGAAATAGAAGACAAACAACTTGAGGCACAACAGAGAGAAGAAGAAAGAGACTCAAAAATAATAAAAAACGAGAAAGCCCTACAGGAATTATCTGACTCCATCAGAAAGAATAACATAAGAATAATAGGTATATCAGAGGGAGAAGAGAAAGAAAATGGAATGGAGAATATACTCAAACAAATAATAGACGAGAACTTCCCAAGCCTGTGGAAAGAACTAAAGCCTCAAATTCAAGAAGCAAACAGAACACCGAGTTTTCTTAACCCCAACAAACCCACTCCAAGGCACATCATAATAAAGATGACACAAACCAATGACAAAGAAAAAATTCTCAAGGCAGCCAGGGAAAAGAAGAGTACAACATATAAAGGAAGGCCTATTAGATTATCATCAGATTTCTCAGCAGAAACTCTACAAGCTAGAAGAGAGTGGACCCCAATATTTAAAGCCCTGAAAGAGAGGAACTTTCAGCCAAGAATACTATACCCATCAAAGCTATCCTTCAAGTATGAAGGAGATATAAAAACATTCACAAATACAGAAAAGATGAGAGAATTTATCACGAGAAAGCCCCCACTCCAGGAAATACTAAAGGGGGTTTTCCAACCAGATTCAAAGAACAAAAGAAAACAACACCACAAGTAACAGCTCCACCAAGAACACAATAAAACCAAACTTAAACTGTGACAACAAAGGAAAAAAAAAAGGGGGGGAGAGAATGGAGATTAACAGTAGCAAAGGACGATGAAGTGCAGAAATACTTATAAGATAGGGTACTACAATGAATATGGTAGGTACCCTTTTCATTACTTAATGGTAACCACCCTAGAAAAAACCACCACAAAAACACATGACTTAAAAAAGGTAGCAACAGAGGAAAGAAGTATGGAACACAAACAAACAGAAACAAATGATAGAAAAACAAAAGAGAAGAATCAAACTAGATACAAAACTAACAGAAAGCAATTTATAAAATGGCAGTAGGGAACCCACAAGTGTCAATAATTACACTAAATGTAAATGGATTAAACTTACCAATAAAAAGACACAGAGTAGCAGAATGGATTAAAAAAGAAAATCCAACTATATGCTGCCTACAAGAAACACATCTAAGCAACAAGGATAAAAACAAATTCAAAGTGAAAGGCTGGAAAACAATACTCCAAGCAAACAACACCCAAAAAAAAGCAGGTGTAGCAATACTCATATCTGATAATGCTGACTACAAGACAGAAAAAGTACTCAGAGACAAAAATGGTCACTTCATAATGATTAAGGGGACACTGAATCAAGAAGACATAACAATCCTTAATATATATGCACCAAACCAAGGAGCACCAAAATATATAAGACAGCTACTTATTGACCTTAAAACAAAAACTAACAAAAATACAATCATACTTGGAGACCTCAATACTCCGCTGACGGCTCTAGATCGGTCATCCAAACAGAGAATCAATAAAGATATAGTGGCCTTGAACGAAATACTAGAACACCTGGATATGATAGACATCTACAGGACACTTCATCCCAAAGCGACAGAGTATACATTTTTCTCTAGTGTACATGGAACATTCTCAAGAATTGACCATATGTTGGGCCACAAAGACAATATCAGCAAATTTAGAAAAATTGAAATTGTACCAAGCATATTTTCTGATCATAAAGCCTTGAAACTAGAATTCAACTGCAAAAAAGAGGGGGAAAAACCCACAAAAATGTGGAAACTAAACAACATACTTCTAAAAAATGAATGGGTCAAAGAAGAAATAAGCGCAGAGATCAAAAGATACATACAGACAAATGAAAATGAAAATACGACATATCAGAATCTCTGGGATGCAGCAAAAGCAGTAATAAGAGGAAAGTTCATATCACTTCAGGCCTATATGAACAAACAAGAGAGAGCCGAAGTAAACCACTTAACTTCACACCTTAAGGAACTAGAAAAAGAAGAACAAAGACAACCCAAAACCAGCCGAAGAAAGGAGATAATAAAAATCAGAGCAGAAATAAATGAAATAGAGAACAGAAAAACTATAGAAAAAATCAATAAAACAAGGAGCTGGTTCTTTGAAAAGGTCAACAAAATTGACAAACCCTTGGCAAGACTCACCAAGGAAAAAAGGCACAGGACTCAAATAAATAAAATCCAAAATGAAAGAGGAGAGATCACCACAGACATCATAGATATACAAAGAATTATTGTAGAATACTATGAAAAATTATATGCCACCAAATACAACAATCTAGAAGAAATGGATAAATTCCTAGAACAATACAACCTTCCTAGACTGAGTCATGAAGAAGCAGAAAGCCTAAACAGACCAATCAGCAGGGAGGAAATAGAAAAAACTATTAAAAACCTCCCCAAAAATAAAAGTCCAGGCCCAGACGGTTATACTAGTGAATTCTATCAAACATTCAAAGAAGACTTGGTTCCTATTCTACTCAAAGTCTTCCAAAAAATTGAAGAAGAAGCAATACTTCCGAACACATTTTATGAGGCCAACATAACCCTCATACCAAAACCTGGCAAGGATGGCACAAAGAAAGAAAACTACAGACCAATATCTCTAATGAATACAGATGCTAAAATTCTAAACAAAATACTGGCAAACCGAATACAACAACATATTAAAAAAATAATACATCATGATCAAGTGGGATTCATCCCAGAATCTCAAGGATGGTTCAACATACGCAAAACGGTTAACGTAATACACCATATCAACAAAACAAAGAACAAAAACCACATGATCTTATCAATAGATGCAGAAAAGGCTTTTGATAAAATACAACACAATTTTATGTTTAAGACTCTCAACAAAATGGGTATAGAAGGAAAATATCTCAACATGATAAAGGCCATATATGATAAACCATCAGCTAACATCATATTAAATGGCACTAAACTGAAGGCTTTCCCCCTTAAATCAGGAACAAGACAGGGTTGTCCACTCTCTCCACTCTTATTTAACGTGGTGCTAGAAGTTCTGGCCAGAGCAATCAGACAAGACAAAGAAATAAAAGGCATCCATATTGGAAAAGAAGAAGTAAAGGTATCACTTTTTGCTGATGATATGATCCTATACATCGAAAACCCGAAGGACTCCACAAAAAGATTATTAGAAACAATAAACCAATACAGTAAGGTCGCAGGATACAAAATTAACATACAGAAGTCCATAGCCTTTCTCTATGCCAACAATGAAATATTAGAAAACGAACTCAAAAAAATAATCCCCTTCACGATTGCAACAAAAAAAATAAAATACCTAGGAATAAACATAACAAAGAATGTAAAGGACCTATATAATGAAAATTACAAAGCATTGTTAAGGGAAATCGAAAAAGATACAATGAGATGGAAAAATATTCCTTGTTCTTGGATAGGAAGAATAAATATAATCAAAATGGCCATATTACCCAAAGCAATATACAAATTTAATGCAATTCCCATCAAAATTCCTATGAGATTTTTTAAAGAAATGGAACAAAAAATCATCAGATTTATATGGAACTATAAAAAACCCCGAATAGCCAAAACAATCCTAAAGAAAAAGAATGAAGCTGGGGGCATTACAATACCTGACTTTAAACTATATTATAGGGCCACAATAATCAAAACAGCATGGTATTGGCAGAAAAATAGACACTCAGACCAATGGAACAGAATAGAAAGCCCAGAAATAAAACCACATATATATGGTCAAATAATCTTTGATAAAGGGGCCAACAACACACAATGGAGAAAAGAAAGCCTCTTCAACAAATGGTGTTGGGAAAACTGGAAAGCCACATGCAAAAGAATGAAACTCGACTACAGCCTGTCCCCGTGTACTAAAATTAATTCAAAATGGATCAAAGACCTAAATATAAGACCTGAAACAATAAAGTACATAGAAGAAGACATAGGTACTAAACTCATGGACCTGGGTTTTAAAGAACATTTTATGAACTTGACTCCAATGGCAAAAGAAGTGAAGGCAAAGATAAATGAATGGGACTACATCAGAATAAAAAGTTTTTGCTCAGCAAGAGAAACTGATATAAAAATAAACAGACAGCCAACTAAATGGGAAATGATATTTTCAAACAACAGCTCAGATAAGGGCCTAATTTCCAAAATTTACAAAGAACTCATAAAACTCAACAACAAACAAACAAACAATCCAATAAAAAAATGGGAAGAAGACATGAATAGACACTTCTCCCAGGAAGAGATACAAATGGCCAACAGATATATGAAAAAATGCTCAGCTTCATTAGTTATTAGGGAAATGCAAATCAAAACTACAATGAGATACCACCTCACCCCTGTTAGATTAGCTATGATCAACAAGACGGGTAATAGCAAATGTTGGAGAGGCTGTGGAGAAAAAGGAACCCTCATTCACTGTTGGTGGGACTGTAAAGTAGTACAACCATTATGGAGGAAAGTATGGTGGTTCCTCAAAAAACTGCAAATAGAACTACCTTATGACCCAGCAATCCCTCTACTGGGTATATACCCCAAAACCTCAGAAACATTGATACGTGAAGACACATGTAGCCCCATGTTCATTGCAGCACTGTTCACAGTGGCCAAGACATGGAAACAACCAAAAAGCCCTTCAATAGAGAACTGGATAAAGAAGATGTGGCACATATACACTATGGAATACTACTCAGCCATAAGAAACGATGACATCAGATCATTTACAGCAAAATGGTGGGATCTTGATAACATTATAAGGAGTGAAATAAGTAAATCAGAAAAAAACAAGAACTACATGATTCCATACATTGGTGGAACATAAAAATGAGACTAAGAGACATGGACAAGAGTGTGGTGGTTACCAGGGGTGGGGGGAGGGAGGACAGGGGGAGAGTTAGGGGGAGGTGGAGGGGCACAGAGAACTAGATAGAGGGTGGCGAAGGACAATCTGACTTTGGGCGAGGGGTATGCAACATAATTTAATGACAAAATAACCTAGACATGTTTTCTTTGAATATATGTACCCTGATTTATTAATGTCATCCCATTACCATTAATAAAAATTTATTTAAAAAAAAAAAAAAAAAGAAAGTATTTATGGAACAATGAACATATAAGATTGTTTACCAAAGCTAGGTACATGTGTGACATCCATTTGCTATAATTGATTAGTTTTGTCTCCTCTAGTGTTAACTTCAGCATCTAGAGTTCTCTCATTAACAAAAGAGCAGTGAGTGCAAAAGTGTATAATGTCAGAAGCTTCTTTATTATATATGTTAATTTTTTATTAGTCCCTTCTTATTTACATGAGTTTTTTCATGAAATTTTTTTGCTAGATCTACAGAAGCTATTAATAGCTGATCTATTTGGTCATTAGCTTCTGCCATTAGTCTAGGCAATTTAGTATGAGCCCTGATATGGATAATATACACTGGCCCAATATGATGCCATATTAGTTGTTGTAATTCTTGAAAGAATTTGTGTAACTCAATATCATCACTAGGGATATATACTGTTTCAATTAATTTAACAGTTTGTTCAACATACTGAGAATCAGTTACAATATTGAGTGGCTTGCTATATCATGTAATAACAATTACAGTAGCAATTTCAGCCTTTTGTACTGACTGGTATGGTGTCTACAACTTTTTATAGAGGTCCAATATAATCCAGCCATGCAAGTTTTGTTAGCATTAGTATAGAAAGTTGTAGTTTTAACCAAAGGTTATTAACAATAATTTTAGATATAATAAATTGTGCGTGTTTTTCAGAAATTGTATCCTTTTATTATTTGGAAATTGATTAGTTATGTTTCAAAAAAATAGCTAATACTATTTGCCAATCAGTATTTATTTTCCAACATTCCTGTATCTGGTTATTTGCCAATCAGTATTTATTTTCCAACATTCCTGTATCTGGTTAGTAGTTAATGGCACAATAATCATATCTGCATCTTTACGAATAAGTTGTCAATCGTAATATACCTTTAAATATGAGAGCAAATTTTTTCAAGATAAGTACATAATTTCTTTTGAGTTTTATGAGGTAAAAACTGTCACTTTAAGATTTTATTCTGCTGCTACATTATTACTGATGGGGAATGATCTGAGGGGAAAACAATAAGAGAAATAGGTTCTGTGGGATTTATTCTATCTAAATAGTTGGTTCTCATTATTTCCTCAATACACTGTAACTCCCTTTTAGCTAAGTCAGTTAGATGATGAAGACTATTTAAATCAGGATCTCCTTGTAATATATTAAATTAATTTTAATGCATATGTAGGGATACCTAAAGATGAATGTAACCAGTTAATATCATCTAATAGTTTTTGAAAGTCATTTAAAGTCTATAAATGATCATGTTTATCTGAACCTTCTGTGGAAGTACTCTCTGATTTCCTAAAGTTTGTCCTAAATATTTAAATGGACTTTGTTATTGTATTTTTTCATCAGCTATTTGAAGTCTATAATTGTGCAATTGAATTTTTAAATCTCTAAATATGTTTGTAATTTTCCTTATTTTTATGAGCTATTAATATATTATTTATATAATGGATTATTATACTGTCAGGATACTGTTGCCTGATTTTTTCTAGAGTTTGATTTACTAAATACTGACACAGAGTAGGACTATTTAACATCCCTTGTGGAAGCACTTTTCATTGATACCTTTTAGTAGGTGTTGCATTATTTAATGTAGGTACTGGTACTATAAAGGCAAATTTTTGTCTATCTTTTGGTTATAATGGAATTGTGAAAAAAACAATCTTTCAAATCTATTATAATTAATTCCCATTGTTGGGAAACCATACTGGGTTTTGGCAGACCAGGTTGTAAAGCTCCCATAGGTTGAATAATAGAATTTATTTTCCTCAAATCTGTTAGCATTCTTCATTTACCTGATCTCTTTTTTATAACAAAAACTGGAGAATTCCAGGGACTTGAGATTCTTTAATATGACCTGCTTCTAATTGTTCTTTTACTAGCAATTGTAAAGCATTAAGCTTCTCTTTGAAAACAGCCACTGCTCAACCCATATAGGCTTTTCATCTATTCATTTTAATGGCAGGGCGAAATTTGTCTGAGTGGCCGCTATTCTAAATTTGAATAGCCTAATCCTCTTTGATCATTTTTTACTGTTATACTTATAGGTTCCACAGAACCCTGTTCTTTTTTTCCTAACCCTTTAAGAAAAAAAATGGTGTATATTGGCCATAATATTTTTAGTTTGAGGAGATATAGTAGGAATATGTAAAAAGGCTCCCCTATTTTTCCCCCATTGCTGTTGTAAATCAGCAAACTGTCCCTATCCAAAAAGCTTATCTTGTGTAATATCAACAGGAGGGGTAGCATTAGCATTCCAATTAGCTTGAATATGAGCCTGATCCTCCCATCAAGTCATAAATTGTAAATATTCCACTCTTGAAAGAACAGTCAGAGTTAACATCTGCCAACAACAGAAAGAGGAAGCGGAGGCCAATTATCTTGGTCAGTTTTGAAAGGGTTAGTACTATGTCAAACCTCCATATCAGAAAGTTTAGACTGTAATTTAAAAAGTTGCTACTTTTGCAGGATGTGGCCTGATAAGAAGCCAACTGCCTGAAGCAGCTTGAGACAAATTTTTGAAATGACTTATTAGGGCCCTGCTTAATTTTGATTCTTTGGTTTCACAGATTTGAGCACATCTTTACACAAAAACAAGACAATTTACAGCACAGAAAAACAAGTATAACACATAATTGTGATTAATCCTAATACTTGAATTACTATTTGACTTTTAACTCTGAATATATTTTACAATGCACTAACCAAATTAGCAAATCTTAAGGATCCACCTTCAATTCAATTTAAATTTAAATGAGTGCTCTTTGCAAGTTCCAATTTTAAAGCAAAAATTGTAAGAATGAAACTATTTTTTCAATATTAGAGTCGGCATTTCTAATTTTTGCTGTAAGAATTTAATTCAGGCCTTAAAAATCACATTTTGGACAACATCAAACAAAAACTAAACAGAAACTACAATCAGACAAATCAGAGAGAAACCGGGATTTCAGAGCACAATCAGACTAGAAAGATGCCTGCCTGATCTCAGTCAGGGCATTTTCTGACAAAGATTAAGGATGGATGAGACTAATCAAGATCTCTCCTAGAAGAAAAAAAACTCACAGCCCCTGAGAGATTTTGTAATCGGATCCATCAGGACTCCCCTGTCTCAAATTCCAAGCAAAAAATAAGAAAGAAACAAAATGATAGTTCAGATGATTGTAGCTAAAACATTAAAGAAAGTCAGACCATAACTGGAAAAGCTGTAACTTTCCCAATAGGTGAGTTTCCTATTCATTCTCAAATTCTATACCTGCAACTGGCAGTGCAGGTTGACCATGCTGAGACGTCTTCTCCACCCCAATTCCAGCTGAGCGGCAAACTAAGTTAATAAGGTCTGATAACCCACTACCATTGGACCAGCCTTTTAAAGGAATAATATCTCCACTCTGATGAGCTCTTCGGAGAGACTTCATTACTAATATTCACTGTCGTAAATTAAGTAAATTTTTTCCTGTGGAGGTAAACCAATAAAAATGGCTCCTAGTTTTTAAGCTTACTGCTGCTTTTCCTGGAGTATGAAACCAATAGCAGTGTTTGCGAATATGTTTAAATAATTCCTTAAATGTTTTATCCTTAACTGTAACCCCTGACCCTTTCAGCAAAGCTTGCAAAACCAGCACATACTGCATTTCTACTGATGGGGAATTTCCCATGACTCTGCTTAAAATATCCCAAAGGTTTTGCTTACCACCGAGCAGACGTTTTTCCCCTTCAGTCTGTCTCTGGAGAGCAAACAATCCCTGTTGTCTTCTTCGAGCCCCATTGTGGGCACCAAATGTTGTTTCTTATTAATGCGGACACAAAGAACAAGTCAGAGACAGATAAAAAAAACAGAGGACAAGTGGATTAAAAAGCTTTGGTACATATATACTATGGAGTACTACTCAGCCATAAGAAATGATGACATCGGATCATTTACAATAACATGGATGGACCTTGATAACATTATACGGAGTGAAATAAGTAAATCAGAGAAAAAACTAAGAACTATATGAATCCATACATAGAAGGGACATAAAAATGAGACTCAGAGACATGAACAAGAATGTGATGGCAACAGGGGTGGGGGATGGGGGGAGGTGGGATGGGGTGAAGAAGAAGAGAGGAGTTGGGGGAGGGGAGGGGCACAAAGAAAACCAGATAGAAGGTGACAGAAGACAATTTAACTTTGGGGGAGGGGTATACAGCACAATCAAATGTCAAAATAATCTAGAGATGTTTTCTCTCAACATATGTACCCTGATTTATCAATGTCACTGCATTAAATTTAATAAAAAAAATAATAAAAAATATTTATCACAAAAAAAAAAGCAGAGGACTGAAACTCGTAAAGCAGAATCAGCCTCAAACATCGTTCACTGAGTATTTATTGGTTAACATACAGTGGGGGTGCACCAGTCTAATTATGTTATTTTTCTTTTCTAAAGACCACCTGTAATCTTTAAATCATGCACTTCTTCATTTCTCCCAGAACACTAGGTGAAGGACAGGACAAATGCTTTAGGTAGTCTTAATTATAAACAAGACATCTGTATCTTGTGGCATGCCTCCAAGATTCCTGTGTGTCTGTATGCAGAACAAAACAGGCCAATGTCTTGTTATTTTTAAGACCTTTAGCTTCTTACAACTTCCTCCTCTGAGTTTATGTCACTGCACAATTAAAATTCCTTCAATATTCCTTAAAAATAAAGATATATTTTTTTCTAAATAAATAAAGAGTCAATAACAATTTACAGCAGAAGTTTAATAAATACTAAAAATTTAAAGACTATTTTTTAGGCTGAGTAGTAGTGATATCAGATGGAAACATGTACCTAAAGGAAAAAATTAACTAAGAACTCCTTAAGAATGTATTCTATGGTAATATCAGACATATGGTCAAAGATACAGGTATAAAAATGTTAGCATTAGCATTATTTATAACAATCATAATATAAAAATATTGCATGTAAGGCCTTATTTTTTGTACTCAATTCTTTGTTTAATCAATCAGTATTTACTTAGTTCCTATTATGTATCAGATATTCAGCATTGCAGATAGATCAAGGAACAAAATGATAAGAAATAGATACAACTAGAATACACAATATGTGTGATGCTAATTTGACTGCAGAGGCATGGAGTCAAATAAAGCACAATAGAAGCATAGAAGTGTCGATTATAAGAGGAATACATTATAAATGGAGTGTTCGGAAAGCTTTAGAGTCAAGATTTCAGCAGATCCCTGAAGGAGATTAGGTATTATTGCTAAACATGCCTCTCTTCATAGACCTCTATGAGGTCTATTAATTTTACAAATCAAGTAATAGCCTCAGGCATATAAAGTCAGTTGTAAAAAAATAATACAGTTAGACAGTGACAGAGGCACTTCTGATTCAAGAACCATGCAGAATTCAATAAGAAAAAACTCTTCTTAAACATATAGCAACATTATATTATTTTTAAAAAGAAAAAAATAGTTTACTTCAAATATGAGATGATTTTCATCCCCATTAAACAAATTTCAGTTGATATCTACTCTTGACTAAAAATATCAGCAAAATTCAAAATTTTGAAAAAGAAAAAATAAAAGAGTTTTGTTGGTATTTAAATCATTGATACTTCAATTAATGTGCTATAAGGTAATGCTAAAGGGAGTTGTACTAAGCAGAATAACAAATGGCTTTATATTCTTTTAAGGCTTTGAAAAGCATGACTCATTGAATGAAGGCTGAATAAAAGAAATAGACAGTAATAAACTATTAGCTACAAAAGGTATTAAAAAACCTAGAAGGCATTGAAAACATGTTTTTTTCATGTAAATGTTGGAGGTGGTTGATTAACCATCAATACCTGAGACCCTAAGTTTTCTTGGGGTTCCATACTTTTTGGTCTTAGCTTCATGTTCCAAGTTGGTGTCATCCATATTCCAAACAACATGGAAGAAGAGCTGTAGGAAAGAGTACAAGGCATAAATAGACAATTTTTAAAACAGTATTTATTCCTAGGAGCTGCCTCACAACTTTTCCTAAGTAAATTACAAACTTTTCCAGACCTAATTACAGAAAAAGAAGCATAGCTCCACTTTTAACTAGTGATGTACCAAGCAAAACTGTATCTTCCTTCACAAGGAGAAGGGAATAATAATGATGGAGAGCAATCATCAGGAACCCCAAAATGAATCCTAAAGGTTTAGGAAAACAAACGTGCAAATGTAACCTTCCCCTCTATCACCACCAGCAACTCAATAATTTTTCAGATTTTTAGAAGTAGTTCCTGATGGTACCTCACTAATACCATTTAACCAGCTATACACAATGACTCTCAAATAAGAAATCCTCCAGGAGTAACTGGTGCCTACTCTTTCCTTTGAATAGCTATTTGGATATAAAATAAAGATAAAGGGAATTGACAATTTGTGAATCTCATCTATAGAGTTCATCACTTATGGAGATAGCTATGTAAAGAAAAGACATCTCAGGATTTTAAAGTAAATAAAATTGAAAATCAAGTGAGAGCTTCACATGATGATAAACCTCTGCAATTGCATGGGAAATAAATCACAATTAAAAAGTAAACTTTCAAGTTGATGGTGGGAAAAAAGAAACCCTGACATCCAGTGCTGAATCTACAAGAAAACAGTACAAGTATTTCTTGGAAAAAAACACTCAGTTCAGAAATTGCAAAAATTGTTAGAGTGCATCGTCAATAGCTCTGTTTTATATCATTTTGACTCTATGGGTGAAAGCTACTTAGACTAAAACAAGAGTACAACTGAAAGTTGGTAAGAATTTTAAAATAATCTCCCATACTGCAAAACTTTTCAACTATTTAAATATTCTTAGCACTGAGCCTTGTGTAATTATCATGTTCTCATCTCAGGAGAAAAAAAAATGAAACATACAAACAAGCGCATTAAGCTTGCTTCAATTCTATCATTCCCATTCATTACACATTTTGGGGCAAAAATTCCCTTTACTCAGTGATTCTGGGAGCAAATTGAAACAATTAACCAATTTTAGAGTGTTGAGAGAAAAAACAACAACTCAGCACATTATTCATGTTGGTTAACAGTTTCCCAAATAATTATTTATTCAATCAATGAAAAATATGTTTTGGGTCTCTGCTGATCATTATTTCAGGAACAGATTTGATGAGAAATGCATGAAAAATTATTTCTTCTAGAAGCTCAGAATTTTTTTTAAAGATTTTATTTATTCATTTTAGAGAGGGAGGAAGGGAGGAGAGAGTGAGTGAGAGAGAGAGAGAGAGAGAGAAGCAGAAAGCATCAACTCCATATCTGCCTTGAC
This sequence comes from Saccopteryx leptura, assembly GCF_036850995.1. Classification (NCBI taxonomy): domain Eukaryota; kingdom Metazoa; phylum Chordata; class Mammalia; order Chiroptera; family Emballonuridae; genus Saccopteryx; species Saccopteryx leptura. Next base: position 215,668,056 of record NC_089505.1, on the reverse strand, counting down.
CAGGTAAGCCCAGGGTTTCAAACCGGCAACCTCAGGGTTCCAGGTTGACGCTTTATCCACTGCACCATCACAGGTCAGGCCTAGAAGCTCGAGAATTTGACAAGAGGTAATTGAAAGAAAAAACATACATATATTTCCAAATAGTATATGCTAGTTTTTTTTTTTCCTTTCCAAGTGAGAGGAGGGGAAGTAGAGAGACAGGCTCCCACATAAACCTTGACCAGGATCCATCCTACAAACACTGTCTGCAGCAGATGGGATCATGCTCTCAATCGAGCTATTTTTAGCACCTGAGGTGGAGGCTCCACAGAGCCATCCTTATACCTGGACCTGTGCACTGAAACCAATTGAACCATGGCTGCTGGAGGAGAAGAGAGAGAGAGAAGGGGGAGGGGTGGAGAAGCAAATGGTCTCCTCTCTCCCATGTGCCCTGACTGGGAATCAAACCCAGGACATCCACATGACTTAAAGTAGAACAATTTCAGCAATAAAATAAATAACAGAATTCTGTTACAACCCAAAATAGGAAACAAATACTCATAAGTCCACATTGATAAAAATAAGTGATTAAATAAATAAAGATTAACCTCTGAGCAGATTATTTCTATAAATACTCCCTCTCAAAGAAGTGCAGCTTAACCCTAAATGTTTAAGTATGTGTTGCTCTTATGTCTTGCTTTCAAAGAGTAGAGTAAGGAATGGAGGGATAGTAACTTCACAGTGGAAAGATCCAGCAACAACTATCTCATTTGGGCCATCGAGGTTAATATCATCTTTGATAAGTCTTGCTGATAGCATATATTCTTGATATGATGTGCTGAGAATGACACAGAAGAAGATGACTTCTGTGTTCTTCCTCCAAATCCATAACCCATTGGAACACAATAAAAACATCAGACAAACCCAAACTGAAGGGTATTATATAAAATATATAACCTGTGCTCTGAGAAGCTGACATAGGTCAGAGGAAGCTAAGTAGACAGCATGCCTAACTACAATGTGCTATCCTGAATGGGATCCTGAAAAAAGAAAGAGAAAAAATATTAAGGAAAAAGCTAGTGAAATCTGAACAAGTGGTGATTAGTTAATAGTAATGTGCTCCTCTAGCCCAGTCAGTTGGCGATAGTGCCCTCCCAGTACACCAGAGTTCCAGTCCAACCCTGGTCAAAGCACATACAAGAATCAACCAGTGAATACATAAGTAAGTGAATGAAATTTGGAACAACAAATTGATGTGTTTTTTTTTCTCTCTCTTTCCCTTTCTCTCTGTCTAAAGTCAATAACAAAATAGTAATGTGTTGCCATAGTTTTTTGGTTACAACAAACATACCATAGGCTGGACATACCAAGTTTTGGAAAGAATATGGAATTTTCATACACTGATGGTGAGAATAGTTTGACTGGTTCTTTAAAAGTTAAACTTAGCACACAACACAATCAAAAGTTCAAAAAATTATTTTTTAAAACAGTTTTACTTAGACCTTCTAAATGAAATAGCTATACTGCTCCTAGGTTTAAGCATATGCTTACAAAATAGTGTACACACATGTTCATAGCAGCATTATTTATAATAGCCAAAAATAGAAATAGTCAAAATGTCTATAAACAATTCAATGAGAAAATTATGGTATATTCATAAAATGAAATACTCCTCAGCAATAAAAAGAAATAAAATATATTTTATTAATATGCACAAGAAGACTAATGAATCTTAAAATTTATGGCTAGTAAAAGAAGCCAGAAAAAAAATACACATTGTATAATTACATTTGTATAAAATTAACAAATGTAAAGCAATCAAACAGAAAGCACCTTTAGTGGTTGCCTAAGGCCAGGATGAGTGAGGAGAGAGTAAGGGTAAATTAGAAGACCACATGGAAACTTGTGGAAATAAAAAATATGTTCAATATCTTAATTGTGCTGATGTTTTTATGAGTGTATACATATGTCAAAATTCATCAGCTTGTACAGTTTAAATAGTTGCAATTAATTATGCCAATTATACCTCAATAAAGCTGTTAAAAAAAAACTACAGGTGACTTATGGTTTCTGGGCCAATTTCTCTAAACTTAAGAGACAAAAGATTTTTCTTCCTTAACGTCAAGGGCCTCTTCCCTATGGCCTCTCAGAATGACTGACATGGGAAATTTGATTTGCTTCAAGGAAAACCCTGCCCTCACCTGTGGAGATGTGCTCTGTTCCTTTGTCCCTCAAAAGAAAATCAAACAATTATTCAACATCAGAATATTCTCTAATATTTTGGTTATTCATTTTCAAGACCTCATGTGAGGCATCATCAAAAAGACCAGAATAATCTAGGCTTGGCAAAATTCACTTCTCTCTCTCTTATTCCATTCAAAGCTTTGAAAAAAGTTTAAATTATTACTTTAACTAGACTGACCTACTTACACATATAATATAAATCTATAAATATAATATCAATTCACATAAATTTTGACTAAATGCTTCAATATTTTAATTTTAGTTATTTTTATTATAAGTATTAAATATCTCACATTTTAATTTTTTATAAACATCATGTTAGTAAATTTCACTGTATTTCACTCAAAATATTTTAATCATTTTTGTTAATCTGGAAGCAACTTTCTCACTCTGTCAACTAATATCAAAAGTACTTTATTGGATATTCTTAAATGGATGTTTGCTTATGTATAATATCTGTTGGAAATTTGTTCTTTTTAGTGTCCCAAAATCCAACCATCTTTTTCTTTTATTTCTGTTTTTTTAATTTTTTTAAAATGAGAGTAGGAGAGATTGAAAGACATGCTCCCACCTGCACCAAGACTGAGATCCATGTGGCAACCCCCGTCTAGGAATGATGCTTAATCAACTAAGCTATTTTTAGTGTCTGAGGCTGATGTGCTCACACCAGTTGAGCTATCCTCAGTGCCCAGACTGACTCTCAAACCAATTAAACCACTGGCTGCAACAGGGTAAGAGAGAAAGAAGGGGAAATAGAAGTGGAAGAAATAGAGAGAGGGACTAGGGAGAGGGAAGGGAAGAGAAGAAGGTGATCACTTCTCATGTGTCCTCTGATCAGGAATCAAACCCTGGAAGTCTGTATGCCAGGCTAACACTCCATCCACTGAGTCAACTGGCTAGAGTCCATCCTTTTCGTAAATTTAAGTATAGTTGATATACAAAATTACTTTAGTTTCATGTGTACAATATAGTTGTTTGGGATTTGTACAACTTACAATGTGATTATCATACTAATTTTAGCAATCCTGTGTCACCATGCAAATATATAACAATATAATTTACTATATTAATGTTCTTCTTTTTCACCTATCCCTCACCACTCTTCCATCCAGCAACCATTGTTTGATCTCTGCTTTTTTAAAAAAAAATATTTATTTATTTATTGAGTTTACATAGATTCTAGTGTCTACCTGAATGCAACCTCCCCCTGTATTCCCTTCAACTACTTTCTTTTCCCCCTCCCAAAGCTCCCTCCCCCCTTCCCTTTAGGTTTAATTCCATTCCTCAGTTCACATTGTTCCTTAGATTCCTCAAATGAGTGAGGTCATATGATATTTTTCTTTCTCTAACTGGCTTATTTCACTCAACATAATAGTTTCCAGGTCCATCCATGTTGTTACAAAAGGTAATATTTCCTTCTTTTTCATGACCCCATAGTATTTCATTATATATGTACCACTGCTTTTTAATCCACTCATCCACTGATGTACACTTGGGCTGTTTCCAGATCTTGGCTGTTGTGAACAATGCTGCCATAAACATGGAGGTCCATTTTCTTTTCTGAGTCAGTAATATGGTATTCTTGGGACATATTCCTAAAAGTGGGATGGCTGGGTCAAAAGGCAGTTCCATTTTTAATTTTTTGAGGAATCTCTATGTTGTTTTTTACAGTGGTTGCACCAGTCTGCAAACAGCTTGGTACTGGCATAAGAACAGGCATATAGATCAATGGAACAGAACAGAGAACCCAGAAATAAACCCACACCTTTATTGACAATTGATATTTGACAAAGGAGGTAAGAGCATACAATGGAGTAAAAAGAGTCTCTTTAACAAATGGTATTGGGAAAATTGGGCAGCTACCTGCAAAAAAATGAAACTAGACCACCAACTTAAACTGTTCACAAAAATAAACTCAAAATGGATAAAAGACTTAAATGTAAGTGGTGAAACCATAAGCATCTTAGAAGAAACGTAGGCAGTAAGCTCTCTGACATCCCTCGCAGCAATATATTTGCCGATTTATCTCCATGGGCAAATGAAATAAGAGCTGGATAAACAAATGGGACTATATCAAACTAAAAAGCTTTTGCACAGCTAAAGACAATATGAACAGAATAAAAAGAAAAATCACACAATGGGAGAACATATTCGACAATACGTCTGATAAGGGGTTAATAAAAAATATTATAAAGAACTTGTAAAACTCAACACCAGGAAGACAAACAATCCAATCAAAAATTAAGCACAAGAAATTAATAGACACTTCTCCAAAGAGGACATACAGATGGCCAATAGACAGATGAAAAAATGTTCAACATCACTAATTCTTAGAGAAATGCAAATTAAAACCACATTGAGATAACACCTCACACTAGTCAGAATGGCGCTCATTAACAAAACAACACATGATAAGTGCTGGAGGGGGTGCGGAGAAAAGGGAACCCTCCTGCACTGCTGGTGATCTCTGTTTTTATGTCTGTTTTTATTTTTTGTATGTTCATGTTTTAAGATTCCACTTATAAATGAAACCTGGGTGTCTATATATACATACATAGATACAATAGAGTATAGTGCAGCAATAAAAAGAAATGAAATCTTGTCATTTTTGACAGTATGTATGACCTAGAGCATGTTATGTTATGTGAAATAAGTCAGGGAGAAGAAGACAGATACTGTATGGTTTCACTTATATGTGCAACCAAAATTTTGATTCAAGGAACAGTCCACAGTGGAAGGCAGAAACAAGAACATTCTCTTCTCACATCTTGGAAAGCAAAATTCCATTAGTTAACTCATTTTTGCCATTTATATATTTGTTCTTAGAACTTTTAATCTTGGTTTACTTATTGTGCATCATCCAGTGGCTTGGGTATTCTGCCATGACAAAGATGGTGTTACCAATGGCAACACTTGAAGCAAGATAGTCCAACTGCATGACCGTGACTGAGGCTCTGCTTGTCCCTCATGCCATTTGTTCATAAGTATTGATTATCTATTTTTATCTCCATCCTTCTAATAAATGACAATTTAACTTTCATTACTTCCAACACTCTCTGTTGCATGCAATCATGAATCTTGAATTATATATATATATATATATATATATATATATATATATATATATATATATATATATATATATATAAATGTACTCATAACCATGTACATATATCAGTGTAGATAGGTTGCTGTTCTATATTTTCAGTGATCTGTAGTAGTGGGTAGAAGATAGCTCTGAGAGTTAGGCAACCTCACATTCCTTGTTGTAGTAGCTAAGAGCCTGGGCTTTAAAGTCAAATAACTGAGTCTATATTTCAACACTGTTATTTTGTATGACTTGGAATAAGTCACTTATCTCAACCTCAATTTATGCATAAATAAAATGGGGATGGTAATGATTCCACCCTGGTAAAAAATGTTAGAATTAAAATTAACCCCAAATCTTGCATGTAGTAATTGGTGTGGTGATAAATTGAGTCCAAGTTTGTCTGACTCTAATTACTGAAGTGCCTTTCATCATTACGTATCTTCTGAAGGTGGCCTGTGGTTTAGAAAACTGTTTAAATATTAAAGTACACTTAAAAAATGAAGCTTACTTGAGTAACCTTTGCTCACAATCAGAATAAATTGATAGATTTTAATACAGAAAATACTTTTCCAAATTTATGTAAAGAAAAGTCTTCCATTCTGTATCTCTGTATGTGACTTCATATTGAAAAAGAAGAGAAGAATTAGGGAATCTAACAAGACAATAAGTGCAACATTAAAAACTATAACAGCAAGAATTCAGTAAAGGGAGAAGGCTCTTGGATGCCTGGCTCTAGGACATCTAAACTGAGGCCAAGAGGCCCTCCTTGGTATTGGTTCAGAAAAAGGTTGTTGGAAAAATAGTGCCAACCAACCACTAATAAACTTCAAGTCATAATAATATAAGGGGAAAGCTAAAAAGGAACTCATTGTTTACTTGTGGAAAAAGTACTACAAGTAGTTTTTACAAGCATTTCAATAATTTTCCTGAAAATTATTGTCTTATATGTTTCTGATACTGTAGAAATGAAAGATAACTTGTTACCTTACAAAAGAGTAGCAGTCTTAATTTTTTAAAGTTACAAAATTTCTTACTTATAACATCTATTGGAATTTATTAAATCTATGAGCCAACAGTTAGTATTTGAATATGACCTTCAGACAAGTATTAAATAGTTCAATATTTCAATTTCCTCATTTGTAAAATAACAATAACAATAATAATAATAATAAATGCTTATTTACTCTAAGGAGTAAATAAGTTGAATATAGTAAAATGGATATAAGATGACTGACATATAATAAGGTCTAAAGTAATATTTGTAATATTAACTTGACTCAAAACATTGATAATATTGTTACTATTATTATTATTTTTACTGTTAGTACTACAAATGGAACAGACAGCTCTAAAGATGTCTGTGTACTCCTTAAAAATTATGGAAAGAGATTGAGTGGAGAAAACATCTCTCAGAAAGTAACAATCAGAATTCTAGAATCTGTTGTTGAATCAGACTAATTACTGAATATAAAGTTATTGAAGCAGCCTGAGACATCTGTATGATTTACAGTCTAATGAGATTCATGGACAATGAATGATCAATGAGCTCATGAAGGCATAACAGAAAGTTCTAAACAAAGGTGATTGCTCACAGTATAATCTTTTATTGGTTGTTTAAATTCTTGCAAACTAATTTTCTTGAATATATATATATATATGTATGTTTTTGTATAATATATATAAATTTTAATAAGTGACAATCCCCATTAAGAAATATGGTGCTTCTCAAAGGTCAAGTACAATGACAATCCATGGAAGATATAACCAGTAGGAGAAGATGCTGTTTGGAAAGGTAGTCACTGAGCTCTCCCATCAAGGTTGTTAGTTCAAGTTTGTTAGTTCAAGGTTGTTTAGTTCATTGTGTCCTCTAGATATAAAATATATCTAATTTGGTTGTTTAATGAATAAGCAGTAGAATGAAAAGTAGAAATCACTAGATACCTTTGAAATGAGGTCATCTCAAAAATCATTAATCAATACTAAAAATACCTAAATAATCTCAGTGGTTTAAAATAATGTGAACTTCCAAAAATTAAATTATTTAAACAAAATTACACTAAGCTTATTCTCTCTTTCCTATTTTATGGATATAATATTATTTTTAAGTGTAATAAATATTTTATTAGAATGATGGCTATCTTTTAAAGATTTTGCATGTTCTTTTAAAGACCTAACCATGCTCTATTAAAAAGACTTGAGAACTAAAATCTCTTCCCTAGCCTGATAAATAAATATGAATTTCACAGTTAAATACATAAAATAATGATTACATTTAATGGTCATGAGGGACATCTTTTTAAGTGTATAGTAATTGAACTAGATCCTTCAGACAACATGTTTCTAGACTCACTAGCAATGAACCATGTCTGATTGGTCATTATGTAATTAGGAATGCTATTATAAATAAAATGTCATTTAAATGAGGTTTCAGACTCAAGATGAATCATACATTTTTGTCTTCTGGTCTAAGCTATGCACAGATCAATAAAATAAAACAACCAAGTTAAAAATACCTAAGAACAAAAGGAAAGGTTGGTCACACCTTTCATTTACTGCTAAACAGGTCCCATTATTTTAAGCAGGGTTGTATTTTAAATTTTACTAACTATATAAAAGTGTTATGAAAACCTTGAGAAAAAAAATGCCCTAGATTCTGATCCTATGTTTTCCTATGCTTATTGTAATTTACATTTCTCTATGTGTGAGTCTAAGAGAGAGGGAGAGAGAAAAAGAGAGAGAATCTAGTTTCTATGAAATAAAAAGATGATAGTTCCAAGAATATACAAAGTCATGAAGATGATGAGATAGAAATGGAAAAATAAATTACACTGGACATAAAAGAAGAAGGAGTACTGACTAAAGGTTAAAAATAAGGAAATAGAATAATTAGAAAAAAATGAAAACATATTCGAAGTTATTTTTTAATGAAAAGTACACAGTAGCAGATTGGAACTAAAAATCTTTAGGAAGCTATATCCCTTAAGTCTTTGGAAGATATGTTTAGAATTTTTTAACAGTTACTTTTTTAACATTTTTAAAAAATTTTTATTTATTCATTTTAAAGAGGAGAGAGAGAGAGGAGGAGGAGGAGGAGCAGGAAGCATCAACTCCCATATGTGCCTTGACCAGACAAAGCCAGGGTTTTGAACCAGTGACCTCAGCATTGTATATATCTACACTTTATCCACTGTGCCATCACAGGTAAGGCAACAGTTATTTTTTAAAAAACTTTTATTAGCCCTGGCTTTATGACTCAGTTAGTTAGAGCATCATCTAAAAGCCCAGAGGTTGCCATTTCATTCCCCTGTCTGGGAACATTAAGTAACAGATGGATGTTTCTCTCTCTCTCTCTCTCTCTCTCTCTCACTTTTTCCCTTCTCTCTTAAAAAATTTAATAAAAGTATAACAGATATATGAAAAAATATTCATCTTCACTAGCTATTAGAGAAATGCAAATCAAAATTACAATAAGATACCACCTCACACTTGTTAAATTAGCTATTATCAACAAGACAGGTAACAACAATTGAAAAAGGAACAACAGTGAAAAAGGAACCCTCATTCACTGTTGGTGGGAATGTAAAGTAGTACAACCACTATGGAAGAAAGTATGGGGTTCCTCAAAAAATTAAGAATAGAACTACCATATGACCCAGCAATCCCTTTACTGGGTATATACCCCCAAAACTTGAAAACATTGATACGTAAAGACACATGCACCCCCATATTCATTGTTCACAGTGGCCAAGACATGGAAACAACCAAAATGCCCTTCAATAGAGGATTGGATAAAGAAGATGTGGTACATATATATTAGTCAATACTACTCAACCATAAGAAATGATGATATAGGATCATTTACGAGAACATGGATGGAACTTGATAACATTATACTGAGTGAAATAAGTAAATCAGAAAAAAAACTAAGAACTATATGATTCCATACATAAGTGGGACATAAAATTGAGGCTCATGGATATAGATAAAAGTGCAGTGGTTACCAGGGGCAGGGGAAAGGAGGAGAGTGAGGTGGGGTGGAAGGAAAGGAAGGGGCTTAAAGAGAAACAAAATACAGGGTGACAGAGATGATTTGACTTTGGGTAATGGGTATACAGCATAACTGACTGTCCAAATGATGTGAAAATGTTTTCTCTAAATCTATGTACTCTGTGGCCCTGCCCACTTGGCTCAGCGGTAGAGTGTCGACCTGGCTTGTGGAAGTTTCAGGTTCGATTCCCGGTCAGGGCATACAGGAGAAGTGCCCATCTGTTTCTCCACCTCTCCCCCCTCCTTTCTCTCTAATTCTCTCTTCCTCTCCCATAGCCAAGGATACATTGGAGCAAAGTTGGCCCAGGCACTGAGAACAGCTCCATGGCTTCCACCTTAGGAGCTAGAATGGCTCCAATTGCAGCAGAGCAATGCGCCAGATGCGCTTGCCGGGTGGATCCCAGTCCGGAGCATGTGGGAATCTGTCTCTCTGCCTCCCCGCTTCTCACTTCAAAAATACAAAAAATAAAATAATAAAATAAAATAAATCTATATACTCTGGTTGACCAATGCCACCCTGTTAAATTTAGTTGCCTAAATAAATAAATTTTAAAAGAATTAATAAAAGTAAAAATAACAACTTTTATTAAATTTATTAAAATGATATTAGTTAATAAAATAATATAGGTTTCAAGTATACCATTCTATAATGTAAAGTATACAGTTTTCTAACATGCATATTGTGTTGTGTGTTCACCCAAAGTCAGATCTTTTTTTGTCACCATATATTTGAGCCTCTTTAACCTCCATTACTCCCTTAAACTTCCAATTCCCTCTGGTAACAACCAAACAGTTGTCTGTGTTTATAAGTTTTTGCATGTTTGTCTTGTTTCTTCTTTTTTTGCTTTCAGTTTTATAGCCCACATGAGTTAAATCACATGTTCTTGGTTATTTTTCATCTGACTTTATCACTCAGCATGATATTCTCAAGGTCCATTCATGTTGTCATAAATGGCAATATTTCAGCTTTTCCATTGTATACATGTACCACATCTTCTTTATCCAATCTTCTATCGAGGGCATTTTGGTTGTTTTCATGTCTTGGCCACTATAAACAATGTCACAATAAACATTGGAGTGCAAACCACACCCCCGATAAGTTATTAATATAAAAATATATAAAGAACTCATACAACTCAATAACAACACAAAAAAATAACAAGCAATCTAATTAAAAAAACAAAAATGAGCAGAGGTCCTGAACAGATAATTCTTCCCAGAAAGACATACAAATGGACAACAGATATATGAAAAGATGCTCTACCTTATTATTAGGGAAATGCAAATCAAAACTACATTGAAATACCATCTCACACTTATTAGTTTGCTCTTATCAACAAGACAGGTAATAACAAGTGTTGGAGAGGCTATAGAGAAAAAGGAATCTTCATTCACTGGTGGTGGGAATGCAAACTAGTACAGGCACTACGGAAAACAGTATGGTGGCTTCTCAAACATTAAGAATAGAGTTACCATATAGTCCAACAATCACTCTTCTGGATATCTACCTCCCCCCTAATTAAAAAAAAAATATATATATATATATTAAGGTGTGTGTTTAGAAAATTTAATAAAAATATTCCCTTAAGTATTAAAACATAAGGAAAACTTGACCAGTGGTGGCACAGTGCATAGAGATTAGAACTGGGATGCTGAGATACCAGGTTCAAAATCCCTGATGAGTGCAAGCTCAGCAGTTTGAGCGTGGAGTCACCTGCTTAAATGTAGGGTTATCAACATAATCCCAAGGTTGCTGGGTTGAGCAAGGAGCCACTGGCTCAGTTTGAGACCCCTGGTCAAAGCACTTATCAGAAACAATCAATAAACAACTGAAATGACACAACTACAAGTCCATGCTTCTCATCTGCCTTCCTGTCGCTCTCTCAAAACAAACAAATAAATAAATATATAACAGGGAAAGTGATAAAGTGTTCAATGATGATTTTATAATGGTTTAATACAAAATATTTTTTGTAAATACTGAGGATTTTTAGAAGGATGATTTAAATGTTTGCCTTTGAACTCCTGGCCTCTGGAAGGTACTAAATAGATATTTGGTAAGTGAATTAGTGAATTCATGAATGTGTGAACTAATTACACAAATTTCAAAATGAGACAATATTTTTTTTTTCCTAGAGAGCAAAATACTGAATACTTTCTAATTTTTTTTTCAGAGTAATATTGCTCTACTCCTGCCTCATTTATTCACTTTTCTGGTTACATTCAGTGAAGTACACAAAGTATATTATGTCTAAAGCATGATAATATTGTGCATGAGTACATATCATTTAAATTATCAGCTAGATAAGAATATAGCACATTTCTATAACACCAGAAGATTCTCCTTTATCCTCTTTTGGTCAATATTAATTCCTAAAAGTTAACCACTACAGTTTTACTTTTTGTTGAATTTTTTTTTAAGTAGAAACATATATTCTGTACTTTTTATGTCTGCATCTTTCCAGTCAATGTGTTTTTAAGATCCCCCCATTTTGTAATATATGTCATATACATATACATGTATGTTGTCATCCAGCTATATAGAATTTTGTCGTACATATATTATGTATATGTCATACACATACAAAAATAAGTTATTTTTTATTCTGCAGAATACCTTGTTGCATGAATACATTGAAATTTTCTTATCCATTCTCTTTTTGAACGACATTGATTTCGTGTCCAGTTTTGGTTATCAAGAACCTTCTCATACAATTTTTTTCCTGGACACATTAATTAATGTCTCTTGAGTAGGTATTAGAGTAGAACTGGTAGGACATTGAGAACAATGTGTTTAATGTTGTTTGAAACTGTCACTATTTTTTACAATGTCATTGTACCATTTTATGTTCATACAAAGCATGCATTCACTTCATATTCACATTAAGATTTTTAATTTTCTGTTCTGTGAATTTTGTTGCAGTGACTCAAGATGGTGACTTTAATTTGCATTTTTATCATCTCTAATAATTTGTGGCATATTTTTATAAGATTTTTCACATAGTTATTTGTATATCTCCTTTAAGGAAGTTTTTTTCATATATAATACTGTATTTTTTAAAAAACATTCTTGACTATTTTACTTCACACAAGTCGTTAAAATTTATGAAAAAATTTTGAGGTGATTCATAAATACATAAAAGTGTAAGTTAAAATAATAGACTTATATGACCTGGAACGCTAAGGTTGCTGGTTTTAAACCCTGGGCTTGCCTGATCAAGGGAGTTGATGCTTCCTGCTTCCCCCCTTATCCTCTCTGTCTCTCTCTCTTTCTATCTCTCTCTCCTCTCTAAAATGAATAAATAAAATCTTTAAAAAATAATAGACTTGGCCCTGGCCAGTTGGCTCAGTGGTAGAGCGTTGGCCTGGCGTGCAGAAGTCCCGGGTTCGATTCCTGGCCAGAGCACACAGGAGAAGCGCCCATCTGCTTCTCCACTGCTCCCCCTCCCCTTCCTCTCCGTCTCTCTCTTCCCCTCCCGCAGCGGAGACTCCATTGGAGCAAAAGATGGCCGGGGCGCTGGGGATGGCTCCTTGGCCTCTGCCCCAGGTGCTAGAGTGGCTCTGGTCGCGACAGAGCGATGCCCCGGATGGGCAGAGCATCGCCCCCTGATGGACGTGCTGGGTGGATCCCCGTCGGGTGCATGCGGGAGTCTGTCTGACTGCCTCCCCGTTTCCAGCTTCAGAAAAATACAAAATAATAGACTTGTAAAACAAGCATCAGCAAACAATAGTTCAAAAGCCAATTTGGCTTGCCACCTGTATTTCATATTTTATTTTAGTGTTTTAATTTTGTAATACTTGTAGATTAACAGGTAATAGCAAGAAATAATCGAATACCTTCATAAGAAAAAATATACTAAACAAACTAAGAATAAAAAGGAACTTTCTTCACTTGATGAAATACCTCAACTAAAATGTTTAAAACTCACCCACAACTAATATTATATTTAAGGATAAAAAGTTCCAAGCTTTACCTCTGAATCAGGAACATCTTTGTAAGATGTCTGAGAATATCTGCTCTTACCATTATTTTTAAACATGTTATTAGAGAGTTTAATCAGGCAAATTAGGCAAAACAATAAAAAGAAGAAATAGAAAGCATTTAGACTGATAAGAAAGAATTAAAACTACATAATTTGCAGATAGCATAATTTTGTTCACAGAGTATTTTATGGATTTATAAAAAATACTGTAATTAATAAATAAGATAAAAATACAAAAATTAATTTTATAGTTGAGTCTTGAATAACACAGGTTTAACTACATGGGTCTATTTACATGTGCTTTTTTTCACTTAGTATATTAACAATATATTTAAAAATTTGCAACAATTAAAAAAATCAGATGAACTGCATGACATAAAAATACAGAAAAAATAAGAAAAAGTTAAGTATGTAATGACTGCATAAAATTTATGTAGATACCACTTTATGTTATCATTTAGTACCATAAAGTATATACACAAACCTATTGTAAAAAGTAAAATGTATCAAAACTTATTCATGTAAACAGTTACATATCTTACATGGCACCATTCTCAGTCAAGAGAAATACAATGGAACAAAGATGTAGTATTAAATTACAATGGCATAAAATGAACTATAATACACACTATGTACTTTAATAATTTTGTAATCACCTCCTCTTGTTATTGATGTTAAGCTCAAGTGTTGCAAGTGTCTGCTTAAAAAGCTGTATTATACTAATCATTTCTGTATGAACAGTTGTCTCTCCAATAAATTATATATCACAGTAAAAAGTGATCTTTCATGATGCTTGTGAATTTTTTATCATGTTTAGTGCAAGAACCTAAATCTTGAATAACACCATAGGACCCATACAATGTGCTACTACTGATGCTAAAAGTGTTTCTAAAAAGCAAAGAAAAGTCATGACATTATGAGAAAAAAGTTGCATTGTTTGGTATGTATGATAAACTGAGGTCTGCAGCAGTGATTGCCTGCCATTTCAAAATCATGAATCTAGTGCAAGGACCACTGTAAATTTACACAAAAGAGAATTTGTGAAGTCAATGCTGCAGATATGCCAGCGCACTTGAAAACTTTGTGCTTTTTATGAAATACCTTTTTATCTTGTATTGAAAATGGAGCTTTTATATGGGTGCAGGATTACTATATGAAAGGCACACCTGAAGACTTTAATATGATTTGTAAAAAAACAAAATCATTTTATGTCAATTTAAAGCAAAAAGGAAGGTGAAAGATCTAAAGCCTGAGAATTTAATGCCAGCAAGGGATAGTTTGACTATTTTAGAAAGTGGTTTGGGGCTTTAGAAATGGCAAGGTAATAGAAGAAGCAACTCCTGCCAACCAAGAGGTGGCAGATGATTTTCAAAACACCATCAAAAGTGTGTATCTGAACAAGTTTTCAATTCATATAAAAGTGCCTTATTCTGGGAGAAAAAATAATGCCACAAAAGACATTTATTAGTGAGTACCATAATTTAAGGCTGGCAAGGATATGCTAACTCTACTATTTTATGCAAATGCAGTTGAGATTATGATCAGGACTGTCCAGATATATACAACTGCTGACCCCTGAGCCTTAAAGGATAAAGAGAAACACCAGCTTCCAGTCATTGGTCTGTACAACAGAATATCTCCTGGATAATGAGAGGGTTTTTTTCCTGGATTGATTCTGTTGGTGATTTGCTTTTGAAGTCAGGAAATACCTTGCTGGTAAGGGACTTTTGATATTAGACAATGGCCCTGGTTACTTAGATTCCCAAGAGTTTAACTCTGAGAGCATCAAACTGGTAAACATGTCCCCAACACAGTGTTTCTAACTCAGTCTCTAGATCAGGAAAGGACTGTCCACCCTACAGAAGAAAAGCCCAATAGAATATCATGAAAGTCTGGAAGGATTCCAGGGGCAGTCAACCTTTTTATACCTACCGCCCACTTTTGTATCTCTGTTAGTAGTAAAATTTTGTAAAGGCCCACCAGTTCCACAGTAATGGTGATTTATAAAGTAGAGAAGTAACTTTACTTTATAATATTTATAAAGCAGAGTTACAGCAAGTTAAAGCATATAATAATAATTACTTACCAAGTACTTTATGTCAGATTTTCGTTAAGTTTGGCAGAATAAATTTTTATAAAACAACTTACTATAGTTAAATCTATCTTTTTATTTATACTTTGGTTGCTCCGCTACTGCCCACCACAAAAGCTGGAACGCCCACTAGTGGGCGGTAGAGACCAGGTGACTACCCCTGGATTACACCATTGCAAATGCCATCATTGTTACAGAAAATGCCATCAAAGCTGTCAAGCCCAAAACAATAAATTTCCATCGTAGAAAACTGTCTCTAGATGTTGTGCATAATTTCTCAGGACTTACAATAAAGCCAATCGAGGAGCTCATAAAGGATTGTGGATGTGACAAAAAAGGTAGAAGGTGAAGTGTTTCAAGATATGGATGTTGGTAAAATTCAAAACGAAATTGGCACTGCACCAGAGAAACTATTTAACAGAAATTGACATAATGGAGATGAATGCTTCAGAACCAGAGCTAGAGGAGAACCAAGGAAACATAGAAGAAGCAGTGTGGGAGAACAAATTAACATAAAACAATCTGGCAGAGGGTTCCAATTATTCAAGACTGCTTTTAGCTTCTTTTATGATCTGGACCTTTCTATGATATGGGCACTGAAAGAAACTATAGCAAATAGTATAGGAAGCATTAGTACCATTAGAAACATTTTTAGAGAAAGAAAAACAGAGGAGTCAGACAGAAATTATGACCTAGTTTTGTAAAGTTCAACTGAGTGTGTTTGCCTCCCCCTTCACATCCTTCATCTCTGTCCTGTTTACAATCCCTGAGAAAGGAAGGCTAACCCCTCTTCCTCCTCCTCATCATCCTACTCAACATGAAGAGGATGAGATAAAGAGCTTTATGATAATCCACCTCCACTTAAGGAATAGTAAATAATCATTATGCTGTACAGTTAATAAAATTATCTGTTGTATGTGCATGTGACTGTTTTCCTGTGCAGCTCTAATAACTGTACAGCAAAAACTGTATAAGACATTTGTTTGTCATCATCATCATTACTAAGTATTCATCATGTAGAACATGGTGTGCAAGACTTGTATGGAAGTGGATAACCCATCCTTACATAGGTATAAGGTAAGTAATATTTTATATAAAATAAATAATATTTAAGTTTTCTTAGTTTTTTAACTTTGCTTTCAAATCTCTGTACCATAAGCCTCTCTCATAATTAAGGAAACTTCACATCAGCCTATCAACATGTGGGTAGAGTGCATTCCTAGCAGCTGTGGTCGATGCAATGCTGTGAGAATACTCCAGCTCCCAGAACCCTCCTGGGCACACCCAGGAAGGGAGCTTGCCCACTATAAGGAAGTAACTCAGCGCCAACCACGCAGCTCCCTGATCTTTTCAGCCATTGGCTTTGAGGAACACGCTGTAACACCCTATAGGTTGAACCCATGTATATAAGCTAGCTTACTTCCTGAATAAAGTGGATCTGCGTCACTGAACCTGGTCCCCGGAGTCGGGTCTTTGCGTCTCCGTCGTCCTCACCCCCAGCAGGACTTGTCCACAACTGGTGCCCAACGTGGGACAAGGACCTAACCGGCATCCAAGGGACAGGTGAGTGACCTTCTGCAATGGGAAACCTTCTCCCCCACTCTTGAGCCCCGCAGACTTGAGCCCTGCATGCCCTATTGCAGAGTAGGCGAGTTGAAGTTTGTGAAAAGGATCTCTGCACTTATTGGAAGATTCTCTCTAGTCTCAATCTCTGGATTGAGGATGTGCCTCTCTGGGACCCAAATACTTGGGCTCAAGCTCTCTGATGAGTTCGTTCGGGCAAGGTACATGGGGGGCAAACCTTCCCTCTTGGCCTCACTCCTGCCTTATTGGCAATACACGCCTGTTTGACCGGTGCTCCTGCTGAGAACCCTCTGCCAGTCTCTGGGGTCCTGCAGGCTACTCCTCTTTCAGAGGAGTCCCTACCTCCCTATTCGCCTCCCTCCACTGAGGAGGAAAGTAGTTTAGACTCCTAGTTTGACAAAATCAAGGCTGAGCACACAGAAACAAAACCAACCGAATTGCTAACTGTGCCATCAGCTATGCCACCGGAAAAAGCGGAAGTTGCTACTTCTGCTTTCCTTGCCGGGGCTCAATGCCCCACCCCTGCCTCTCAGACTCCAATTTCTACCCCAGCTTTAACTCCAACACGTGTTCCCGCTGCAGACCCATGGGCCAGCCTATTCACCTTATGTGTCTTTTTTCTTTCTGTCTGTCTTGTCTATTTTTCTGTATGTCTCTCTCTCTCTCTCTCTCTCTCTCTCTCTCTCTATCTCCCCTCCCCTGCCCTTCTCTCTGATATGATGCTGGGAGGACCCAGCCATGGCACAATGGTGGGGATCACACCCTCTTCTAATGCAAAGGAGAGGTTATGCTTGTGTTTTTCAGCCAATTTGGATCCCAGGAACTGCCCAACCTGCTTGACAGGGCTTCTTGGGCACCCACTAAATGGTTCAGTCTTCACCGGTCCAAAGCCACAGCCCTGGCCTCCTCCACACTGACTACCCCTTAAAGGAGGAGGTCCTCAGTGCTCCAGAAGAAGACCTCGCAGCCGGTGTGCACACCTCATCACCTGGGGCGATGTGGAGGCTTTGTCGGGGCAGGCCCAGAGAATTGCTCCTGATGGGACCCTGGGCCTTGGTGCTCTGTTCTTGCTTATGTGTGCTATAGTAAACGCTGACTTCCAGACGCAGGCGGCGGCAGCCCGGGGCTCGAGCCCAGCAGCGTGAGCTGGTGTTTTCAGTTCATCTTTGGAGGCAGCTGCGGCTGGAGGATGAATGGAAGCCAGGCTTGCATCACTGAGTGGCTGCTGGAATGGCAGGGAGTGCCTGCTAAGCCGCTGGTGGGTTCGCTGATATTTTGGGACATAGGGATGGATGCCTTCATGCTTTCCAGAGCAGAGATAGAAATGCTGACTGCCATTGCCATGTGTTCCTCCTTGGGACAGTGTAAGACCAGCCAGGATGGCAGGAATGAGGGGGGTGGCTGACGCCACATGTGCATGGACTGATTTCCTGGACTACGACCCAAGTGAGCACTGGCTCCTTTGTTGGATGGACTTCAGCCCATGGCAAGCTATCCATTCTGTGTTTGGATGCTGGGCCCTTTGTGGGAAGGGGGTGTGCATGAACCTACATCCATTTTTTACAATCAAAATGGAACTGTGTTTAATGGCACCTAGCAAGGTCTCTGTAACACAATGGGAGGGAAATGATATCCTGACCCCTAGGAGGAATCCCCTGTTTAAGACCCCCATTCTATTTCCTAACTAGTCAAACATTACAGAAGCTTGCCTCATTGTTTTATCCAGCTAATCTATTAGCATATAGTATAATAGGTATTATAGTTGTTTTAGTTCTACTAGGGTTTTGTTGTATAATGCGTAGCATTCAGAAGCTACAACAACAGCAAGCTGTCATTCATCAAGTCCAATTGGCCTTAATTAAAAGAGAAGTGGGAGATGTGGGTGGAGCACAGAATGCATTCCTAGAAGCTGTGGCTGATGCAATGCTGTGAGAATACTCCAGCTCCCAGAACCCTCCTGGGCATATCCAGGAAGGGAGCTTGCCCGCTATAAGGAAGTGACTTAGTGCCAACCACGCAGCTCCCTGATCTTTTCAGCCATTGGCTTTGAGGAACATGCTATAGCATCCTATAGGCTGAACCTGTGCATATAAGCTAGCTTACTTCCTGAATAAAGTGGATGTGCATCACTGAACCTGGTCTCCTGAGTTGGGTCTTTGCATCTCCGTCATCCTCACCCCCGGCAGGACTTGTCCACATCAATACAGGCAAGTTTTATATATATATAAATATGTTTCCAATACTATCTTATAAATGTTATTATAATAATGTACATTATAAAATTTTATAGTTTATCTGTTAGTGTATACACAATGCTTGCCATAAAGCACTTGTGACCTAATTACACTAGGTCACCATAAAATAATCATATTGCTGCTTCTTCATTATCAATGTGTGAATTGTTATACCTGTAAATAAACATAATTTTTTTCACATTATCTTTCATTTCAGATACCTAATAGATGTGATATGTATAACATTTATGTGTTTTCTGTCCTATAAGATAATATCAATATATTTATTAACATGACAATTTATATATTATAAACAGATCATGTAAACTTGCATCAGTAGAAAAAGATCACCGGCAAATTACCAACTGCAAAGCAACTTCTAGTTTTGACTGTGGTTCTCAGATCTGCCAGCTGAGTCTTTTTGTCCCAGTGAGCTATTCTACTTTGTAATAAGAGCTTCTTGGAAAATTTTGTGGTCTTCAGAATTCAGGACCTATTGAAATTTGTCTTTCATCCTTTGCACATTGACTGTTCCCTTGCAGCTCTCAAGGTTGTGATTTGGCTCTAAGAATTGTTATTCTAGAGTTCAAAACAAGAATACTTCCCTATTTCCATTATATATATTTTAAGTTGCCTATACTAGTTGTGCCATTTATTTTTATGAGGGAATTGCCATTAGTTTCAACTGAATTTTATGAGAATGTTTTAAATGTTTCTCTCCTATGATTTTAACTATAAATTTCCTAGACCCCCCCATTTTTTTTAGATTAAAGAAGTTTCCTTTCTATTTTACTGAGGTTTTTTTTATCATGTGTACAGATTGCACTGAATTATTTTTTGCATCTTTGAGATGATTACTTTTTCTAATTTTATTAATGATTATTAATAATATTTCTTTTTTATTATTAAGATTTAAAAAATTTTTAATTTATACTTTATAGATTTTCTTAGGTAATATTTAAGTTTATGAATAATATTGTCTAAATTTACTTAATCTGTATTTTACTCTTTTTTATCTGGTTTTGCGATCAGGATTGTATTTAACTCAAAACATGATTTTGTGAATATGACTTTTCTTTTAATATCAAAAAAAGAAAAAAAGCAATGTCTTCTTTGAATGATTGGTGCAATTTGCTAAAAATCCACCTGAGCCTGGGGTTTTCTTTTAGGGAAATATTTTTCTACTGATACAAGCGTGTTAATGAGTTTAGACTACACATGGTTTCTGTTTCTTATTGAATCTTATTTTTAAATTTATATTAATACATTTTTTAATATTTTAATTTACTTTGTTAACATGGATTCAAGAGTTTCATTCAATATAATACCCTCACCTCCACCTATGTGTCCCCCATTATACCCTCTTGGCTCCCCTTCCCCTAACACCCTCCCCCCTCTGGGATTTGATATTGTATTATCTATGTGTTATATATTTTTATAACATTATTTTTATTTTATCTGTGTTTAAATGTATTGGCATAAAGTTATTTATAATACTTATCTGTTTAATTCCTGCCAAATCTCTAGTTCTGACTCGTTTTTCACTCCTAATCATATTGATTCTTTATTTTTTTTATAATTTTCCCATTGATTTTAGAGAAAGAGAGCAAAACGAAGTTTGAGAGAGGGAAAGAAAAAGCATCAACTTGTTTCCTCATTGGTTGCTTCTTGTATGTGCTCAGACAGGGTTTGGAGTTTGTGACCTTGGTGGTCTGGGACAATGCTCTATCCATTGCATCACCTGGCCAGGACCTAAATTCTTTACTTAACAGTCCCTACTTATGCATATAGGGGAGATTTCCTGTATTTCCCAGTAACTTCATTGGTAGGAGATATACAATTTTCAGTTTTGTGAGTTATTGGTTATTTATTTATTTCGTATTTTTCCAAAGCTAGAAATGGGGAGAGACAAACAGACTCCCGCATGCCCCCGACCTGGATCCACTCAGCACGCCCACCAGGGGGCGACGCTCTGCCCACCAGGGGGCAATGCTCTGCCCCTCCAGCGTCGCTCTGCCGCGACCAGAGCCACTCTAGCGCCTGGGGCAGAGGCCAAGGAGCCATCCCCAGCGCCCGGGCCATCTTTGCTCCAATGGAGCCTTGGCTGCGGGAGGGGAAGAGAGAGACAGAGAGGAAGGAGAGGGGGAGAGGTGAAGAAGCAGATGGGCGCTTCTCCTGTGTGCCCTGGCCAGGAATCAAACCCGGGACTTCCGCACGCCAGGCCGAAGTTCTATGACCAAAGTAGGATAACATGCATTTGAATTGTCATTGACTAAGTTTTTATTTTAGTAGAAGAAAAAATTATTCAAAGTATATTTAGATTCTCTTTGTGATTAAATACTTAAACATTAAAAAAAAAACACTTTACAAAACTTCTGTAAATGTTCCATGTGAATTACATGAAATATATATTCTCTTATTGCATATTTTTCCTAAGTTATTTATTGCTACACTTCAGTTTTGCTTTCCAAGTGTTTGTGCTATCTTGTTATTTGTCTCCTTGATTTACAAGTTATTGATAGAACTGTGTTAAAATCTCATGTTGGTTATAAATTTGTCAATTCATTTTGTGTTATTTGTCTAATTTCTACATTGACAGTGTAATTTGTTAGCTTTAAATTTTAATTTTATAATATAAGTATTGCTGTGACAGCTATCTTTTGATAAAAATTTGTGTAGTATGTATTTTTTCATCCTTTTAGTCTCTTGCATCTTCTCTTTTTTATGTCAACTCTTTCTAACTCCATCAATCACTACTAGTTGTAGATTTTAGCCCTTTAAAAGGCAAGTAATAAAATTGCTCAAATACAAGACGGTCAGTACTATATAATTACACAGTTAAGACATGATTTATTTAGAACTCAAAGCCAAATCTGATCTGTCCAGTGGTTGGTTGCCATTAGTGAAGGGATCCTTTCATGGAGTCATAGGAAGAGCATTTCCCAGATTCACACATGGCAGAAGTCGAGGTAATGTAGCAAGATTTGTTGTTAGGGCACACAGGGTGCAAGTGTCCTTGAAGAAGCTGCTGCACTGTCCCATCCATGACCAGATCTCAAACAATGCTTGGCATCATGAAGCTGTCAGACCCCAGGTGCCTGCTAGAGCCACATGGCTGTTAAGAAGAGAGAACATGCAAATGAAAGAGATGAGAATGTGCTACCAAGTGAGAGGGAAAGGGAGATAGAGAGAGATAGACAGAGACAGAGAGAGAGAGAGAGAGAGAGAGAGAGAGAGAGAGAGAGAGCTCTGATTATACTATATCATGTTTGGGAAGGACCAGGCACCCTTTCAAACTAACTAATTTCCCAATTTTTTCAGGCTTGTGTTGTTTCCTTCATGTAGCCAATATGTTTCCTAGATTTGGGGGGGGGGGTGTTTCTGTGTCCCTTATCTAATCTGATCCTTTCCCCAGGTTAGGATCTGGCCCTTATGGTCACCATCTTTTTTTTTTTTTTAAATTTTTTTTTATTTATTCATTTTAAGAGAAGAGAGAGAGAGAGAGAGAGAGAGAGAGAGAGAGAGAGAAGGGGGGGAGGAGCAGGAAGCATCAACTCCCATATGTGGCTTGACCGGGCAGGCCCAGGGTTTTGAACTGGCAACCTCAGCATTCCAGGTCAACGCTTTATCCACTGCGCCACCACAGGTCAGGCACCATTTTAGTTCTTACTGGCTTGCTTCAAAGAAGAATCACCTCCCCCTTTTCCCATCTTTACTTCTACTGGCACACACCCAGCGGAGGAATCTCTCCTGCTGTTTTTATTCCTCCCCCAGTAATTCTGTTCAGTGACCTGTAACAATCCTTTCTTCCCTCCTCTTGCACACTTCCGGATTCAGTCCTTAGAGCAGAGGATGTACAGGTCCCCTGAGGAACCAATGGATGCTTCATCTTCTTAGTAAAGCAGGTTCAGGGCTTGATTCAACTCTCTAGTTAATTATGCTTACTAATCTCTGATTCTCTTTTTCCCTTCCTTTATTAATATCTAGTTACCTATGCTAATAATTTAAACCTTATACTAAGTTAATTCTATGTTATAATCATCGTTATTGTTGTGATTTAATAATTTATTTTATTAGTCATCTAAATAACTAAATTTAAAAAAAAGAAAATAACATAAATTTTAATAAAATTGAGAAAATTCTTGAGAAATTTTACACAGAAACTATATATATTGATAACCTAATTTAACAAATAAAACAGATTACAAACTGCCTTGTCCAGATTGTCACAAATGGCTAAGAGATATCTAAAGAAGAAAGTTGGGGATAATAATTATAAATCAGATTCCAATTTGATACTTAACTATTAGAAGTTATAAAATAAATGATTTTCACAGGAAAAATTGTCTTGATTAAACTAGGAGAAAACTTTATATGACCAGCTTCTCATCAAGAGAACTTTCAGTATCTTATATTTATATTGTAGACTCAGTTCACAATGCATTAATGCATATTTTTATAGAATAAATGATATAACAGCTCCCCCACTATAAGGCTTACTCAAGACATTCCAATAGAAACATAATCCCCTTTGTGCTTGTGAAATTAAAATGAATCATATGCAAAAATAGAGCTAGCTGAGAGGGTCTATCTCACCCATTATGACTATTGTGCATTGTAGAACTGTCTGTTGCACTCTGCAATAGGTAAATTGTACTACATAAAGAATAGCACTGCTTTTCTGTAATAACTACATTCTACAAAATGTCTATTGTCCAGTAAGTGTCTGGAGTAAGAGGAAAATATTTAGATTAGATTCATTAAAAATAGTTCATCTTTGAATAAAAGGCAAAGGTAAACACAACACCATCTATTACAAGTCACTTCATCCCAAATATTAGAAAAAGAGAAAGCATAAAAGAAATGAGGCAGATGTTGGCAATCTGAGTAGGACACAAAGTTACTCAACCTTAATAAACAAAATTCAAAATGCAAATGGTAAGAACCTC
The DNA here is from genome assembly GCF_036850995.1 of Saccopteryx leptura. Classification (NCBI taxonomy): domain Eukaryota; kingdom Metazoa; phylum Chordata; class Mammalia; order Chiroptera; family Emballonuridae; genus Saccopteryx; species Saccopteryx leptura. Next base: position 215,643,853 of record NC_089505.1, on the reverse strand, counting down.
AGCAAAATGAAAAAAACTCTCCAAGACATTTTAGTATTTCTGTGCAGATTGATAAAATATCCTTATGACAAAGGAAATGTTCTAGCACCACTTGAAATATATTTTGTAAATATTTAGAATATATTTTTCTTTTTAATGAAGGCTTGCTAACTTAAAAATATATGAAAGTCATGATAAAATCTGTCAGGGATTTGAGATTTCCAAACTAAGAAAAACACAGATGGAAACTCATTAACTTTTAAATGCTCTTCCTTTAAAATAAAAATCCACCCTGACCAGGCAGTGGTGCAGTGGATAAAACTTTGGACTGGAACGCAGAGGACCCAGGTTCAAAACCTCGGGGTCTCCGGCTTGAGCATGGGCTCATCTAGCTTGAGCACAGACTCACCAGCTTGAGTGTGGGGTTGCTGGCTTGAGTGTGGAATTATAGACATAACCCCATGGTCGCTGGCTTGAGCCCAAAGGTCACCAGCTTGAAGCCCAAGGTCGCTGACTTGAGCTCAAGTCGCTGGCTTGAGCAAGGGGTCACTTGGTCTCCTGTAGCCCCCCAGTCAAGGCACATCTAAGAGAGCAATCAGTGAACAACTAAGGTGCAACAACGAAGAAAAACTGGTGCTTCTCAACTATGCCTTCCTATCTGTCTCTTCCTATCTGTTCCTTTCTCTCTCTCTCTGTCTCTGTCACAAAAATATAAATAAATAAAAATAAAAATTTATAATGCTGTTATGGAAACATTATTCACATGCCTTCTATCTCTTTATTCTCAATCCAGCCTCTTCCCTGACACCAGAACATTCTTGACTTAATAAAGTCACATTCTGCTAAAGACCTTTTCTACTTGTCCACTCAGTGTAATGTGAATCACTTTACTTTTCAAACTGTAATCTCAAATGATCCTTTCATCTGAAATTCTTGCTTCTCTTAAATTTCTCTATTATTATTATTATTATTATTATTATTATTATTATTATTATGTGAGAGGCAGGGGACAATCAAACTCCTGCAAGTGCCCTGACCAGGATTCACCTGGCAAGCCCCCTACCAGGGGATGCTCTACCTGTCTGGGCCAATGCTTCGTTGCTCGGCATCTGAGGCAGAGGCCATGGAGCCATCCTCAGCACCTGGGGCAAAGTTTGCTCAAACTATTTGAGTCATGGCTGCAGGAGGGGAAGAGAGAGAAAGAGAGATGGGAGGGAGTGGGGAGAAGCAGATGGGAGCTTCTTCATTGTGTTCTAACCAAAATCAAACTTGGGACTTCCACACGCTGGGCTGACACTCTACCACTGAGCCAACTACCCAGGGCTCTTAAGTTTCTTTAAATAAACTTTTCCTTTGTAATCCCCTCTCCTGTTGTTGTTTTTAAGCTTCTCCCACATGAGAATTTGACAAGCCAGTTCACTTCTATTGGCACTGAAGAGTAAAGATGAACTGGAAATGGATGTAGCATCAAATTATAAAGATGAGGCCCTGGCCGGTTGGCTCAGTGGTAGAGTGTCGACCTGGCATGCAGGAGTCCCGGGTTTGATTTCTGGCCAGTGCACACAGGAGAAGTGCCCATCTTCTTCTCCACCCCTCCCTCTCTCCTTCCTCTCTGTCTCTCTCTTCCCCTCCTGCAGCCAAGGCTCCATTGGAGCAAAGTTGGCCCAGGCGCTGGGGATGGCTCCATGGCCTCTACCTCAGGTGCTAGAATGGCTCTGGTTGCAACAGAGCAATGCCCCAGATAGTGGGCATGCTGGGTGGATCCCGGTCGGGCACATGTGGGAGTCTGTCTGACTGCCTCCCCATTTCCAACTTCAGAAAAATACAAAAAAAAAAATTACAAAGATGAGATGCTGGACAAATAAAAATATGTCATTCTGGAATAATCAATCACTCACAGTTTTGATTGTTTGTTTTGTCAGTGAATTAATGAGAGCTGTGATACTTCTTCAAGTTTAGTCAGTGACTATTCACTGAGAACCTATTATTTGCAACACATTTTTAAACAGTTAAATACAAACAAGATAACACAATTTCTAGGATAAAGTATATCTCAAATATTCTGTATACCATATTTATACTAAAAATGACTCATTATTCAAATTCAAATTTAATTTGGTTCCCTGTATTATTATAAATAAACATTTTATTTATTTTTTCTTCATTATCTTTCAGCCCCATTTTTATTTTTTATTAAATATTTTCCCTATGCTGTGTTTTATATTCTCATTATTATTTTGTAACAACAAATTTGTACTTCTTAATCCCTTCACCTTTTACACCCATCCCCTGAAACACCCTCCCATCTGTCAACTGTCAAAATGTTCTCTGTATCTGTGAGTTTATTCTTGTACTGCTTATTTTTTAGATTTAGTTATTGATAAATATGTATTTATTGTTATTTTATTGGTAATAATTTTTATCTTTATTTTTTCTTCTTTTTCTTTTTTTTTTATTTTTTTTTTATTTTTTTTATTTTTTATATAATTTTATTTTTTTAATGGGGTGACATCAATAAATCAGGATACATATATTCAAAGATAACAAGTCCAGGTTATCTTGTCGTTCAATTATGTTGCATACCCACCACCCATAGTCAGATTGTCCTCTGTCACCTTCTATCTTGTTTTCTTTGTGCCCCTCCCCACCCCCTATCCCTCTCCCATTCCCCCCTCCCCCCCCGTAACCACCACACTCTTGTAAATGTCTCTTAGTTTCACTATTATGTCCCACCTACGTATGGAATAATACAGTTCCTGTTTTTTTCTGATTTACTTATTTCGCTTCGTATCATGTTATCAAGATCCCACCATTTTGCTGTAAATGTTCCGATGTCATCATTTCTTATGGCTGAGTAGTATTCCATAGTGTATATGTGCCACATCTTCTTTATCCAGTCATCTATTGATGGGCTTTTTGGTTGTTTCCATGTCCTGGCCACTGTGAAAAATGCTGCAATAAACATGGGGCTGCATGTGTCTTTATGTATCAATGTTTCTGAGTTTTGGGGATATATACCCAGTAGAGGGATTGCTGGGTCATAAGGTAGTTCTATTTTCAGTTTTTTGAGGAACCACCATACTTTCTTCCATAATGGTTGTACTACTTTACATTCCCACCAACAGTGTATGAGGGTTCCTTTTTCTCCACAGCCTCTCCAACATTTGCTGTTACCTGACTTGCTAATAACAGCTAATCGAACAGGTGTGAGGTGGTATCTCATTGCCGTTTTGATTTGCATTTCTCTAATAGCTAAAGAAGATGAGCATCTTTTCATATATCTGTTGGCCATTTGTATTTCTTCCTGGGAGAAGTGTCTATTCATATCCTCTTCCCATTTTTTTATTGGATTGTTTGTTTGTTTGTTGTTGAGTTTTATGAGTTCTTTGTATATTTTGGATATTAGGCCCTTATCTGAGCTGTCGTTTGAAAAAATCATTTCCCATTTAGTTGGCTTTCTGTTTATTTTGTTATCAGTTTCTCTTGCTGAGCAAAAACTTCTTAGTCTGATGTAGTCCCATTCATTAATTTTTGCCTTCACTTCTCTTGCCATTGGAGTCAAATTCATAAAATGCTCTTTAAAACCCAGGTCCCTGAGTTGAGTACCTATGTCTTCTTCTATGTACTTAATTGTTTCAGGTCTTATGTTTAGATCTTTGATCCATTTTGAGTTAATTTTTGTACAGGGGGAAAGACTGTAGTCCAGTTTCATTCTTTTGCATGTGGCTTTCCAGTTTTCCCAGCACCATTTATTGAAGAGGCTTTCTTTTCTCCATTGTGTGTTGTTGGCCCCTTTATCAAAAATTATTTGACTATATATATGTGGTTTTATTTCTGGACTTTCTATTCTGTTCCATTGGTCTGAGTGTCTATTTTTCTGCCAATACCATGCTGTTTTGATTGTCGTGGCCCTATAATATAGTTTGAAGTCAGGTATTGAAATGCCCCCAGCTTCATTCTTTTTCTTTAGGATTGCTTTGGCTATTCGGGGTTTTTTATAGTTCCATATAAATCTGATGATTTTTTGCTCTATTTCTTTAAAAAATGTCATTGGAAGTTTGATGGGAATTGCATTAAATTTGTATATTGCTTTGGGTAATATAGCCATCTTGATTATATTTATTCTTCCTAGCCAAGAACAAGGTATATTCTTCCATCTCATTATATCTTTTTCGATTTCCCTTAACAATGGTTTATAGTTTTCATTATATAAGTCCTTTACATTCTTTGTTATGTTTATTCCTAAGTATTTTATTTTTTTTGTTGCAATCGTGAAGGGGATTGTTCTTTTGAGTTCCTTCTCAGTTTTTCATTGTTGGCATATAGAAAGGCTATTGACTTCTGTATGTTAATTTTGTATCCTGCGACCTTACTGTATTGGCTTATTGTTTCTAGTAGTCTTTTTGTGGATTCTTTGGGGTTTTCGATGTATAGTATCATATCATCTGCAAAAAGTGATACCTTTACTTCTTCTTTTCCGATATGGATGCCTTTTATTTCTTTGTCTTGTCTGATTGCTCTGGCTAGAACCTCTAGTACCACATTAAATAAGAGTGGAGAGAGTGGACAACCCTGTCTTGTTCCTGATTTAAGGGGGAAAGCCTTCAGTTTAGTGCCATTTAATATGATGTTAGCTGATGGTTTATCATATATGGCCTTTATCATGTTGAGATATTTTCCTTCTATACCCATTTTGTTGAGAGTCTTAAACATAAAATTGTGTTGTATTTTATCGAAAGCCTTTTCTGCGTCTATTGATAAGATCATGTGGTTTTTGTTCTTTGTTTTGTTGATATGGTGTATTACATTAACCGTTTTGCGTATGTTGAACCATCCTTGAGATTCTGGGATGAATCCCACTTGATCATGATGTATTATTTTTTTAATATGTTGTTGTATTCGATTTGCTAGTATTTTGTTTAGTATTTTAGCATCTGTATTCATTAGAGATATTGGTCTGTAGTTTTCTTTTTTTGTGCCATCCTTGCCTGGTTTTGGTATGAGGGTTATGTTGGCTTCGTAAAATGTGTTTGGAAGTATTGCTTCTTCTTCAATTTTTTGGAAGACTTTGAGTAGAATAGGAACCAAGTCTTCTTTGAATGTTTGATAAAATTCGCTGGTATAGCCGTCAGGGCCTGGACTTTTATTTTTGGGGAGGTTTTTAATGGTTTTTTCTATTTCTTCTATACTGATAGGTCTGTTTAGGCTTTCTGCTTCTTCTTGACTCAGTCTAGGAAGGTTGTATTTTTCTAGGAATTTATCCATTTCTTCTAGGTTGTTGAATTTAGTGGCATAAAGTTTTTCATAGTATTCTACAATAATTCTTTGTATATCTACAGTGTCCGTGGTGATTTCTCCTCTTTCATTTTGGATTTTGTTTATATGAGTTCTTTCTCTTTTTTCCTTGGTAAGTCTTGCCAAGGGTTTGTCAATTTTGTTGATCTTTTCAAAGAACCAGCTCCTTGTTCTATTAATTTTTTCTATAGTTTTTCTGTTCTCTAATTCATTTATTTCTGCTCTGATTTTTATTATCTCCTTTCTTCGGCTGGTTTTGGGTTGTCTTTGTTCTTCTTTTTCTAGTTCCTTAAGGTGGGAAGTTAAGTGGTTCACTTGGGCTCTCTCTTGTTTGTTCAAATATGCCTGAAGTGATATGAACTTTCCTCTTATCACTGCTTTTGCTGCATCCCATAGATTCTGATATGTCGTATTGTCATTTTCATTAGTCTGTATATATCTTTTGATCTCTGCACTTATTTCTTCTTTGACCCATTCATTTTTTAAAAGTATGTTGTTTAGTTTCCACATTTTTGTGGGATTTTTTTCCTCTTTTTTGCAGTTGAATTCTAGTTTCAAGGCTTTATGATCAGAAAATATGCTTGGTACAACTTCAATTTTTCTGAATTTGCTGATGTTGTTTTTGTGGCCCAACATATGGTCAATTCTTGAGAATGATCCATGTACACTGGAGAAAAATGTATACTCAGTCACTTGGGATGAAATGTCCTGTAGATGTCTATCAAATCCAGGTGCTCTAGTGTTTTGTTTAAGGCCACTATGTCTTTGTTGATTCTCTGTTTGGATGACCGATCTAGAGCCGTCAGCGGTGTATTGAGGTCTCCAAGTATGATTGTGTTTTTGTCAGTTTTTGTTTTAAGATCAATAAGTAGCTGTCTTATATATTTTGGTGCTCCTTGGTTTGGTGCATATATATTAAGAATTGTTATGTCTTCTTGATTCAGTGTCCCCTTAGCCATTATGAAATGGCCATTTTTGTCTCTGAGTACTTTTCCTGTCTTGTAGTCAGCATTATCCTATATGAGTATTGCTACACCTGCTTTTTTTTGGATGTTATTTGCTTGGAGTATTGTTTTCCAGCCTTTCACTTTGAATTTGTTTTTATCCTTGTTACTTAGATGAGTTTCCTGTAGGCAGCATACAGTTGGATTTTCTTTTTTAATCCATTCTGCTACTCTGTGCCTTTTTATTGGTGAGTTTAATCCGTTTACATTTAGTGTAATTATTGATACTTGTGGGTTCCCTATTGCCATTTTATATCTTGCTTTCTGTTAGTTTTGTGTCTTGTTTGATCCTTCTCTTTTGTTTTTCTATCTTTTGTTTTTATTTGGTTGTATTCCATACATCTTTCCACTGTTGCTATCTTTTTTATCTCATGTGCTTCTGTGGTGGTTTTTTCAATGGTGGTTACCTTTGAATAATGAAAAGGGTCCCTACCCTGTTCATTGTAGCAAACTATTTTGTGAGTACTTTTGCACTGCATCGTCCTTTGCTACTGTTAATCTCCATCTTCTCCCCCTCTTTCTTTTTGTTGTTGTCACAGTTTAAATTTGGTTTTATTGTGTTCTTCTTGGAGCTTTTACTTGTGGCTCTGTTTTTTTTTTGTTCTTTGTATCTGATTGGAGAACCCCCTTTAGTAATTCCTGGAGTGGGGGTTTTCTGATGATAAATTCCCTCATCTTTTCTGTATCTGTGAATGTTTTTATTTCTCCTTCATATTTGAAGGATAGCTTTGATGGGTATAGTATTCGTGGCTGAAAGTTCCTCTCTTTCAGGACTTTAAATATTGGGGTCCATTCTCTTCTAGCTTGTAGAGTTTCTGCTGAGAAATCTGATGATAATCTAATGGGCCTTCCTTTATATGTTGTATTCTTCTTTTCCCTGGCTGCCTTGAGAATTTTTTCTTTGCTGTTGGTTTGTGTCAATTTCATTATGATATGCCTTGGAGTAGGTTTGTTGGGGTTAAGAAAACTTGGAGTTCTGTTTGCTTCTTGAACTTGAGGCTTTAGTTCTTTCCACAGGCTTGGGAAGTTCTCATCTATTATTTGTTTGAGTATGTTCTCCATTCCATTTTCTCTCTCTTCTCCCTCTGATATACCTATTATTCTTATGTTATTCTTTTTGATGGAGTCAGATAATTCTTGTAGGGCTATCTCATTTTTTTAAATTTTTGAGTCTCTTTCTTCTTCTCTCTGTTGTGCCTCAAGTTGCTTGTCTTCTATTTCACTAATCCTCTCTTCTATCTGACCTGTTCTATTAGCTAAGCTTGTTACTTCGTTTTTCAGCTCGTGAATTGAGTTTTTCATCTCTGTTTGATTTGTTTTTATAGTTTCAATTTCGTTGGACATATATTCTTTGTGTTCATTGAGTTGTTTTCTGAGCTCCCTAAATTGCCTTTCTGTGTTTTCTTGTATATCTCGGAGGATTTTTAGGATTTCTATCTTGAATTCTCTGTCATTTAGCTCCAAGGTTTCCAATATATTAAATTTTTTCTCCATAGATTTTTCCTCATCTAGCTGTGTTACCTCTCTTTCTTTTGTATCCATGATATTCAATTTTCTCTTCCTTAATGGCATCTGAGGGTGGTTTTGTTGATTGTATTAATGAGATTTAATAAAGAATAAAAAGTTTAAAAAAATAATAAAAAAAAATCGAAAAAAGTTGTTTTTTTTTTTAAAAAAATTAATAATGAAATAAAGAAAAATAAAATAAAATAAAAATTAAATTAAAAAAAAAAAAGGAAATTATTTCCCCCCTCCTTTTTTCCTCTCCTCTCCTCTCCCCTCTTTCTTGATAAAATCTTGTGGTGGACTGTGAATTATAACAAACAATGCCTGTGATGGAGGGCCTGAATTGGGGAAAAGTAATAAAGGGGCAAACAAAAAAAAAAAGAAAAAAGAAGAAAAAAAAAAAAGAGCGTATGGACCCACAAAAAGCAAATAAGGAAAAAATTTGGGTCAAGAATAAAATGATTTGCTTTTAGGTGTTGGTTGTCTAAGAGTTATGATGAGAGGATTAAGAGGAAAACGGAAAAATGGGGGGACAAATTAAAAAATTATTATTGTATTTAGTGGAACAAGAACTAGATAATATGGAGAGCCAGGGATGGGAGCACTGCTAGTAAGTTAAAAAGGTGAAGTAAAAACCCCCCAGAATGCCACAAACATAAGTTTGAGTCCCAGATAAGATAATTTGTTTGTTATTGAGGTTTGAGTGAGAGGAGATGTAAAGGAGAAAGGAAGAAACTAATATAGAGGGAGAAAAGAAAGAGAGAGAGAGAGAAAAAAAGAGGGAACCACTAAAAGAAGAAAAAAGAAAGGAGAGAGAGAGAGAGAGTTAAGGGTTTTGGAGTGCAACCCTCATAGAGAGAAAGGAAGAGAAGAGAAAAGATAATGGGAGATGTAACACTTATGGGTAGTGTAGTTCAAGGAGAGGAGAGAGTAAGACCGGTAGAGAGTTAATCGGCCAAATTGGAGGAGGAAAAAAAAAAAAGTATCAAGAATGAAGATAAGAGAAACAAACGAACAAATATATTAAAATGGGATAGGTTATAAAGTCTGCAGATTATTCTTGATTTTGAGAGGTTATCTTCTTGCTTTTTCTTTTCTCTTTCTCTTCCTGGTCGGTGACTCTGTACCCCGGGTTTTGCCCCTTTGCCACGCTCAGGTGGAGGTTTGCAGTTGATAAGTCTCTATGGCAATGTCATGTATTGTGCTTTAGTCTCGTTGGCAGTCTAGGCTATTAGCATTTATAGGCTCCGACAGTGAGAGAGTCCGTGTTCCTAGAGCCTTTCTCCTAGTCTTTCCTTCCTCAATTAGTAGCCTGATAATCCAGCTATGGGTTGCTGCTGCCTCTGCCTGGATAGTAAGAGGCTCAAAGAGCTGGCAACTCCCCACTCTATTCCCACTCAGCACAGGGCTCTGGGTAAGGCTCAGTCAGTCAGAGCTGCTAGCATAATCAGGCGGGCTTTCCGGCCATTCAAAGACCTCTGGCTCTGCCACTCTGTCCGGTAACACAAGCGGGTGCCCACTTCCGGGGCGCTTGGAGGAAACTCTCACTCACTGGCTGCACGCGCAGACCAGGATATCCGGCCAGCAGTCTCACGCTCTGAGCGAAACCCCCAACCGCAGGGAAAAGTTGCAGCATTGGAATTGAGTCTCGCTCCGTCCCCGTGCGCGGCTTTTGCAAGGCGCTGGGGCGGCCCGAGATTCCGCTTTGGCCCACACAAAGGCCCCTGACTCTGCTCCTCTGTGCGATAACACGGGCGCGCACTGCCGAGGCACTCGGAGGAATCGCTCACTCCTTATCTGCGCGCGCAAACCAGGATATGAGGCCTGCCGCTTTCCCTCTGAGTGAAACACCCTCCGGCAAGGAAAATCTCCACCATTGGAATTAGTTCTCACTCCCTCCCGTGCGTGGCTTTCCCAGGGCGCTGGGGCTGCCCAGAGACTCTGCCCTCGGCCCACAGAAAGGCCTCTGACCCTGCCTCTCCGTGAGGCAACACGGGCACTGACTCCCGGGGCCTAGGAAGAAATCTCTCGCCCACTAACTGCGCACCAGCCAGGAGACCGGGTAAAATGGCCGCGCCGCTTGTCTTTCTTTGTTTGGGTTTGGCGCGAGTGTTAGCTTGTATTGCCCGGGTTGCCACAGGATCAGATTTTCCTCGGCTTGGATCTCCGTGCCACAGCCTGGTTCGGCCGTTTGTTTCGCGGCCTGGATGTATTCACCCCCTTTGCCCGCCTCAGTTTCTATATTCACAGTTACCAGAGAAAGCCGCCCTGTTTAGGTTAGTGAGGAAGGCGGAGCATTTCTTACTCCCTATTTCCTTCGGGGTTTGGTTATATATTTAGCCAATTTTTCACTCAATCATACCTTTGGGTGTATTGCGAAGCATCTGGAAGCTCCAAGTATAGGTTTTTCTGTTTCTGGTTGAAGATCTTGTTGAGTTTTGGGGGAGATTTATCGGTATCGCTTCCTACCCCGCCATTACTCTGACGTCATCTCTCTTTTTCTTAAAGAAGACCACTTAACATTTTATGTAATACTGGTCTGGTGGTGATGAACACCTTCGCTTTTTTTTTTTTTTATCTTGCAAGCTCTTTATCTGTCCTTTTATTCTAAATGATAGCTTTGCTGTGTAGGGTAATCTTGGTTGTAGGTCTTTGCTTTTCACCACTTTGAGAATTTCTTTCTTTTTTTTTTAAGTTAGAGGAGGGAAGATAAAGAGACAGCCTTCCTGATGTGCTCTCACCAGGACTGGCAACCCTTGTCTGGGGTTGATGCTCAAATTAACCGAGCTATCCTCAGTACTAAGGCTGATGCTCGAACCAATTGAGCCACTAGCTGTGGGAGAAAAAGAGGGATAGAAGGGGGAACCAGGAAAGGGAGACGCAGATAATCACTTCTCCTCTGTGCCCTGACTGGAAATCAAACCTGGGACATCCATATGCCAGGCCAATGCTTTATCCACTGAGCCAGTGGCCAGGGCCTCTGTAAATTATTAAAGTGGAATCCTAAGTTATTTATTTTAGATCATTTTATTTTTCTAATATGTGCCTACTATGTTAAAAAGTATTTACATTTGTATTTAATTCAAAAAATTTAAATTTTTTTCTTGAGATTTTCTTGACAAATTTTTATTTGAAATATGTAATTTAATCTTCAACTATTTGTTAATTTTCCAGTAATCTTTCTGTTATTGATTAGTAGTATAATTCTTCTGTGACCTGAGAATATACTTTGTTATTATTTCTAGTTCTTTTGAATTTCTAACTATGTATTGTGTGGCTCAGAATGTGGTCTATCTTGTGAGTATTCTGCTTCAGATCGAACAGTATGTATATTCTGCTATTGTTGAATTTAGTATTAGTGATTCCAAGAATCCCAGAACACTAATTCAAAAAAATATATGCACCCCTATTTCATTGCAAGTGCCATCAGTAGATGAGTAGATAATAAAGCTGTGGTACATTTACACAGTGGAATACTATGTGGCACACACACAAAAAAATCTTACTTCTTTTTTTTTTTTCCTGTATTCTTCTGAAGTTGGAAACGGGAAGGCAGTCAGACAGACACCCGCATGCCCCCAACCAGGATCCACCCAGCATGCCCACCAGGGGGCAATGCTCTGCCCATCTGGGGCGTCGCTCTGCTGCAACCAGAGCCATTCTAGTGCCTGAGGCAGAGGCCATAGAGCCATCCTCAGCGCCCGGGCCAACTTTGCTCCAATGGAGCCTCGGCTGTGGGAGGGGAAGAGAGAGACAGAGAGGAAGGAGGGGGGGAGGGGTGGAGAAGCAGATGGCTGCTTCTCCTGTGTGTCCTGGCTGGGAATCGAACCCGGGACTCCTGCATGCCAGGCCGACGCTCTACCACTGAGCCAACCAGCCAGGGCAAAAATCTTACTTCTTGTGACAGCATGGATGGACCTGGAGAACATTATATTAGGTGAATTAAGTCAGTGAGAGAAAAACAAGTACCATCTGATTTCACTCATATGTGGAATCAATGAACAAAATGAACAAGCAGAATAGTGACAGACTCACACATAGAGAGCAGGTTGACAGTTGTTGAGGGGGGTTGCTGGGTGAAGGGAATAGAGAGATTGAACAAAAAAAAAGTTTTTTAACTTTCTCTGGTTTTAATTGAATATTTTATACTGCATTGCATATCTTCTATTAACATATGAATCATATTTTAAAAAGTTTAGTAGTTTCCCTAGCATAATTTTTGAGAAAAAATATACTGTATCCTTATCCTTATTCATCTATATATATATAAGCTGTCTCCCTTCTGTAATTTGTTAATGGTCGCCATAGCTAAAGGTGCCACAGGCTTCAAATTCTTCAAGTATCATATCTCAGCTCTTGTCTTTCAGCTTCCCCATGATAGCCTCCTTAGACAAAGTTCATGTCTTGCAGCTCTTTGAATCTCGTGGTTGTAAGCTGTGGGAAAAGCAGATGTCTATAATTTTATGATTAACTTCTTTAGCAGCCTTTCTCCTAATCTGTGTCCTCAATACCATTTCTTAGCCTTCATCCCTTTAGGTGAAAAAAAGTCTAGAAGAGAGTAGGGCAGGGAAATGCCCTTCCCCAATTTTGATAAGGCTTTTATGTAGTCTCTTCTTCTGACAAGTAAACCTTTGCTATTTAGAAGGTTCTGGATGTTCATCCATTTCATAGTGATTGTTCTGCCTCTTCCCCTGCCAGAGTTGTGAAGAGATGTTTCTCAAATCCTTCATGCTATGAAATCACTAGCGACTCAGCCTCCACAGAGTATGATCCCTAAAAACTCTTACTCTCAAAATATTGCACACACAACTTCTAGCTATTCATCAGAATTACCATTATTTGTTCTTACCCACTTAGGACTCTGGTGGCTTTGTGACTCAGTAAGGTGATTTAGGCTGTAACTCTGAATCTTTAGATATCCATCTTTCCATATTTTTTGGGGGTAGTTTTACTGCAGTTCTCTAATAGATCTAAGAAAAGTCATTAATTTTTAATTAACATTTTACCCTGTGTGGAAACAAGATGAAGTCCCCAGCTCTTCCCCAAACAGGAAGCAGAAATCCTGTCCCACTCACTGCTCTGTATGTGATGGTAGTGCTGAGCCTCTCCCAATCTTGCAGAGCAGAGGAGAATCTGCAGACCTACAGCCCCACCTAAATGAAAGTGGTGAAACTACTGTGAGGTCATACAGGCCTTTCTTTTGTGGTTATGTTTATGTGCAGTTATATTTTTTGTTGTTTTTGCTATTTTTATTCTACCTTTCTTTCTTGGATATGAATTGGTCTTTCTCCCTCCTTGTTTGGCTCTGTTTTTGATGAAGGCCCATCAGAAAGTGAGACACTTATAAGGACAAGACAGAGGAAAGCAACTGGGAATTGAAGGTGGACTGTGAAGTCATGCAGTCAGTCAAACTTCATTTTATCAAAAAAAGACTCTTTTTTATGGTGGGGTAATGGGCAGAGGAAAGGAGCAGACCCAGCCAAGGGGGCTGGCTTCTCAGAAATGCACTCAGGGGATTTGAGCCAAGTTTTTTGAGTCTCTCAACTCTGAGTGATATGAACAGAACTATAAGGAAGCTGACAATTTGTTAAGAAACATTACATAACTATTATAACATACAGAATTTATATGTTTTTGTGGGTCCTAAGGGATTACCTCTACTTAATTGAACATCATACTTTCTTACTAATAAAATGTTAAAAATATGAGTAGACATTTGAACTCTGCAGGACTGTCTCTATAAAACTATGTCAGCAGTAATGTAGGCCACATTTTAATCCAAATGCTAATTGACAGATTCCTTTAATGTGCATTTTGGGTCTCAGGTAATAGCAGTGAGGAAAACTCATTATAAGCTCAGCAAGAAGACAGTGTGTGGCATGCCATGTGATGTTAGAAAGGGGTTTTCACTGAATCCATGTAGCTTTGCCTGAGGATAAAACCACCCTTTCCCCAGTATGTGTGAGGAAGGCTGAGGTGGCCCATGCAAGTGCCCTTAGGCAATGGGGTCCCTGTCACCTTCGGTATCACCCATGCTTTGAAAAGCACTTCTTTTTCATTTCATTAAGGATCTAAAACCTTTCACTTTCACTTTGTGCACCAAGAAAAACTTATGCCTCAGCCTTTAAAAATGCTTTCTATTTGACAGAGCTCCTTGTTACTAGATTAGTGGGTAGAAATGTTATCCCCTTATAAGTTTGTATCATTAAAAAATCATTTATATTTCTTTCTCAAGTTTTTATGGCAGTTGTGAGCCTGTCAACAACGTCCTAGTTGATAAATGTATACTAAAACAATCATATTTTACTTTTCACAAGTCCACACTGAGTTCAATAAAACAAATTGTTAATTAGCTTCAAATATCAAGAAAATAGGCCCTGGTTGGTTTGCTCAGTGGTAGATAGAGCCTTGGCCCAGCATGTGGATGTCCTGGGTTTGATTCCTGGTCAGGTTACACAAATGAAGCAACTAGCTGCTCCTTCAACCCTCCCCCTCCCCCTTCTCTCTCTCACTCTCTCTCTTTTCTTCCCACAGACATGGCTTGATTGACTCAAGAGAGTTGGCCCACTGCATTGAAGATGACTCCTTAACCTTCAGGCCTCAGGCACTAAAAATAGCTGGTTGCTGGCAACCAAGCAATAGCCCCAGATGGGCAAAGCATCACCCTATAGGGCACTTGCCAGGCAGATCCCAGTGGGGGCACATGTGGGAGTCTGTCTCTCTGCCTCCCCTGCTCTCACTTAATTTAAAAAAAATTGAAGGAAATAAACCAGAATAATTGTCATGATTTTTAAAATTATTTTAAAAAGCAGTTCTAACATGGTATCACTGTTGATTCTTGGCAGTAGATAAACCATCTGAATAGCACTAAGTAAGAAAAGTAAACAAATGCCTACTCAAAAATATTTAATGAGATACTGTAAACTTTAATTTTTAAAATTGTTTTTATATTTATTTAATTAAACTAATATTCTTGAGCCCTCACTAGTATGGTTTAGGTTATCCTAGAACAGGGGTCCCCAAACTACGGCCCACAGGCCGCTTGCGGCCCCCTGAGGCCATTTATCCAGCCCCCACTGTACTTCCGGAAGGGGCACCTCTTTCACTGGTGGTCAGTGAGAGGAGAATAGTTCCCATTGAAATACTGGTCAGTTTGTTGATTTAAATTTACTTGTTCTTTATTTTAAATATTGTATTTGTTCCCGTTTTGTCTTTTTACTTTAAAATAAGATATGTGCAGTGTGCATAGGGATTTGTTCATAGTTTTTTTTATAGTCCGGCCCTCCAACAGTCTGAGGGACAGTGAACTGGCCCCCTGTGTAAAAAGTTTGGGGACCCCTGTCCTAGAAGCTGAATCAGAGCCATTCAAGTGTGAGTAGCTCTATCAATAAGGGCATTTAAAAAAATATTGGTGAACTGAATTGCCTGATCAGGTGGTTGCTCAATGGATAGAGCATCAACCTGGGACACTGAGGACCTAGGTTTAAAATCCCAAGGTTTGAGTGCAGGCTCACCAGCTTGAGTGCAGCGTCACTGGCTTGAGCATGGGGTCATAGATATGACCTCATGGTCACTGGCTTGAGTGCAAACGGTTGCTGGCTTGCAGCTCAGGGTAGCTGGCTTGAGCCCTAGGTTGCTGACTTGAGCAAGGGCTCACTGGCTTGGCTGTACCCCCCCCCCTCAGTCAAGGCACATATGAGAAAGCAATCACTGAACAGCAAAGGTGCCACAATGAAGAATTGATGCTTCTCATCTCTCTCCTTCCTGTCTGTCCTTAACTTCCCTCTCTCTGTCTCTCTCATTGATGAATAATTAGTGAAGTTACACAAAGAAAATAAAGAATTCTTTATCGAGCCAACTACTTAATGGAAAGAAAGCTTGAGTATGAATCCAACAACTCCGTCCATTGTGAACTGCTGAGTTGGTGCCACTTATGGTTTGTCTTCTGCAGCTGGGTTGATATACTCTTGCAGCCAGCAGAAAGCCCTCAGCCACAGAGGTTACTCCCCTGGACAGTGGCTATCAAAGTGGGGTTTTAAGCCCGCCAACATTGGCATCACATGGAAGCTTCTTAAAAATTCAGATTATCCCTTTGCTCTCCCTCAACTCCTCTTGACAGCTTCATTACATAACCTGTGTTTTCCTCTGCCAAGTGTTTTCTTGTCCAGATCTGCTGCAGGATCTCATTTCAGGGAAGCCTTTTGATGTGATTTGGTGTGAAGTCTCAGAATTTTCTGAGTTCTCAAACTTTGCTTTCTAGGCTTACTCTCTTACTTACCAGAAAACATACTACAGTAGTTTCCTAGAAAAGGATATGTAGGAGGTCACACTAGTTTAGTCTTTGCATATATAAAATACACTTGAATATACGAAATGTTTATTCAACCATCACTCTGATTTTATTGTTTATCTGGGTATAAAATTCTACGGCAAAGAAAATTTTCTCCCTTAAAATTTTAAAAGTAGTTATGGACTTTTCTCTAAAATATACATTAATGCTTGGGAAATCTAAAGCCCTTTTGATTATAATCATTTCTGTATAAGCTATTCAATCCTTCTTTTGTAATATTATTGTCATGCTGTGAGTTCTGAAATGCATCAATGTTGTTGACTTCTGCCTGTGCATTTCAAATCTAGAGCTCACATATGTTCTTTGTTTCTGGAACTCATGGTTTTTACTATGGAAAATTTTTCCTATTTTTTTAAGGTGGTAATTAGGTAATTAGGTAATCCCTTTAGTCAGATGTTACACCACTTTAATTACTTCCTATTTTTGTTGTATTTTCCATTTCAGATATTTTAGAATTTTGGTTTTCACTTTCAGAGATGCCTTTGAGTTAATATTTCAATCTTTTTTAAAAATTTTAATTTCTGTTTTTTTTTCATTTCTGTTTATATAGTTTTGACTTAAATGTGCTTTCATGTTATTTTTCATAATAAAAAATTCCAAGTAGACAAAAATCCCACCTATATATTATGTTTTATGAAGATACCAATAATTATTGAAAAGTTTATTTAAACTTTTATTTTGCTTTTTGCATTGTCTGGTTTATCCTTTTTATTTTTATTTTTTAAATTCTTTTTCTAATAAGAAAAATGTCCTCAAATGTCCATTAATTATAGAAATAAGTAAGAAACACTAAATGCTAATCAAAACTTTTAAGTATATGAATGCTTTTATAAGATGTTGTTAGTCTTAGTATTGGTTCTCAAAACATTTCAATGTCTGAATTCCTAGAACCTGTGGATCTGTTATCTTAGAAAAATAGACTTTGCAGATGTCATCAAGTTAAATATCTTAAGATGAAAGATTATTTTGGTTTATAAAAATTAGTCCCATAGGCCCTGGCCAGTTGGCTCAGGGGTAGAGCATTGGCCTGGCATGTGGAAGTCCCGGGTTTGATTCCTGGCCAGGACACACTGGAGAAGCACCCATCTGCTTCTCCACCCTCCACCCTCTCCTTTCTCTCTGTCTCTCTCTTCCCCTCCCACAGCCAAGGCTCCATTGGAGCAGAGTTGGCCCGGCACTGAGGATGGCTCCATGGCCTCCACCTCAGGCATTTGAATGGCTCTGGTTGCAGTGGAGCAACACCCCAGATGGGCAGAGCATCACCCCTAGTGGGCTTGCCGAGTGGATCCTGGTCAGGCACATGCGGGAGTCTGTCTCTCTGCCTCCCTGTTTCTCACTTCAGAAAAAAAATATATATATATGAGTCCCATATAATCACAAGTTTTCTTATTAGAGAGAGGCAGGAGGTCAGAGAGATGATGTTACAGCACTGGCTTTGAAGATGGAGGCAGGAACATGACCTAAAGAATACAAGATGGAAGAAAGAAAGGAAACAGATTCTCTTTTATAGCCCCAGAAAGAAGGCAGCCCTGCAGACCCATTATAAACTTCTGCCCTCCAGAACTAGTAAATAATAAATTGTGTTGTTTTAAATCATTAAACATGTGCCCTGACTGAGCATTCAACCTGGAATGTCTGCTGAGTGGGTCGATACTCAATCTCCTGAGACAAATGGCCAGGATCCATTTCTGTTTTTAAAATTTCAGTCTCTTTGGTAAAGTACTCATTCTTTTCATTAATTTATTTTTTGAGCTCATTAAATTGCCTATCAGTGTTTTCTCCTGAGCTGATCTCTGATAAGACATTGCAGTCATAATGATAGAGGTAGGGCTGCAGTTGCGATGATGTGTGTGACGTGCTGAGGGCTTTAGCTTAAGCAACGGCAATCTCAGACCTCTCTTTGTTCTTCTCTATGTCTCAACAGACCAGGAACTAGACACAGAGCGCCTTCTTCTTAAGGGAGAGAGTGGCTCTGGAGATTTAACTTTGGGGCATGGCTCTGCCACTCTATCCCCTTCCAGGTGAGTTAGGCGGGATCTGGGAGGATGGAGAGAAATACTTTGTTTTTCTCTGTTTCTGTGTGTAGTGCAGGCTGCTGGAAGATCATGGGAACACTGGCCATGACTCCTCATTCTGCTGTCATTTTTGTTTAGTATCTCCCCCTCTGCCCCTCAACCTCACAACTCCTCCTGGCAGAAGAAGATCCAGTCACTTTGGGTTTATTCCCTATTCAGTCCCACAGACAAAAACCCACAATTCAGGTTTCTCTCCCCTCTGGAGCCCAACTGTGAGCAAGTCTTATTTTCTGCCCTCCTTCTCAACTCTTCTCACCTTTAGTTGTTGATTTCATGGTGGATCTTTCCGGGCAAGCCTGTGAGCCCAACTGGAGTTCCTTTCCTGCATTATAACTGTTTCATTTGTTGAAATTTCAAGGAAAGATATTAAGGATATCTCTCACACTGCCATTACTCTCTAAAGTTTTCAATTCCAGTTTACATTCATTATTATTTTTTATTAATTTTAGATGTAAAACACAGTGGTTATACTTTACAAATTTATTTCCTTGATATATCAAGTACCCAGTTGGCACCATACATAGTTATTACAATGTTATTGACTATATTCCCGATGTTATAATTCCATAACATTCTAATCACCTCAAAAATAAACTTCACGCATATACAATGACAGTAACTTCTTATAACCTCAGAACTTGGCATTCACTTGTGTCTGCTGTCTCCATAAATTTGCTTATTATAAACATTTCATAGCCTGACCTGTGGTGGCACAGTGGATAAAGCATCAACCTGGAATGCTGAGGTGTCCAGTTCAAAACCCTGGGCTTGTCTGGTCAAGGCACATATGGGAGTTGAAGCTTCCTACTCTTCCCTCCTTCTCTCTCTCTCGCCCTTATCTTTAGAATGAAGAAAATATATAAACAAACATTTCATAGATATGAAGTCAAACAATATTCGTCTGGCTTTTCTCACTTAACAAAGTGTTTTCAAGGTGCATCCATGTTGTAACAGGTGTCACTATTTCTTTCATTTTTATATTATATTATATTATATTATATTATATTATATTATATTATATTATATTATATTATATTATATTATATTATATTAATTATATTTTGTATCCAGTCATGAACTGATGAACATTTGGATGCCTTTCAATTTCTGGTTGTTATGAAATGTATTGCCATGAACATTCAGATACAAATTTTTGCATGGGCATATGTTTACAATTTGGGGGGATATATATTTAAGAGAAGAATTTCTGGTTTGTATAACTCTATGCTCAACTCTTGGAGGAACTGGAAAACTGTTGTATGAAGTGGTTTTACTATTTTACATTCTCACAAACAATGTATGAGTGTTTCAATTTCTCCATAATTTCTCACTGAAATTTGTTATTGTATGCTTTTCTCGATCATTATGTTAAGGTGATATACATGATATATGTCCATTATAAAAGTAATGAGCTTCTTTTCCTTTGAAGGGCAACTTTGGAGAGATTTTTCATAACAATTTATCTCATTCTTTCAGATTTTTGGTCTTGCAAATTTTAAAAATATATAATATGTAACAGTAGTACATTCATAGAATTTAAAAAGAAAAAATGTGCTTTTTGGGGGAGTACATACAGAAAATAGTTTTATTGTTGAAAATCAATATTCTAGAAGTCCAAATCTCCTCGATTCCATTTCTTTTTACCTATGCTTCACCTCACCTTTTGAAACTCAGGACCTTGGTTCCTTACTAGAAACTCCTCAGCTCTGCTAACATCTCTGGGTTTGGGAACACTGCAGATTCTTTTCCAGATTTTGTGAAAATTAATTATTTTCTTATATTGGTTTAAGTTTTATGTGGTGTACATTTTTTTAAGTGAGGGGAGGGGAGATAAAGTGACAGACTCCCATATGTACCCTGATCAGGATCCATCTGGCAACCCCCATCTGGGGCCGATGCTCTGCCCATTGAGAGACAATGTTCACAACTGGGATATTTTTATCACCTAAGGACAGAAGCTTGATGAAGCTATACAGAGCACCCAAGGCTGGAGTGCTCTAATCAATTGAGCCATGGCTGTGCTAAGGTATGAGAGAGAGATAGAAAGAAGGGGGATGGTGGGTCAGGAAACAAATAGTAGCCTCTCCTGTGTGCCCTGACCTGGAATTGAACCCAGGACTTCTACATACCATGTCAATGCTCTGTACTGGGAAGGGGTGTACATTTTAACATTTCAACTTCCCATTTGCACCATCCCCTTCAAATCTCTCATCTAGTCCCTGAACACAAGCATACACACATGCACACTAATAAGTCCTCTTTGCTCCAAGAAAAAAGTTCTAATGCACAAGATATGCTTCTTTTCTGAAATAGAACTAAATACACTGTGTCATTTTGCATAAACACTATGTTTTTATGAAGTCCAATGAGAAATTTATCTGAATCAATAAATAATTAACAAAATCATATTTTATATAAATATAAAACAAATATATTCATATATACTGTGTATGATCATATATATAAATATATATGGATACATTGAAGGGCTATACATGTCCTCTAAGCAAATGTTTTGGGAAATTTCTTTCAGCTTGATAATAAATTCCACAATTTAAAAAACACAAGACTAAAGTATAAGTTCCCAGGACACTCTAATGCTCCAATGCTTAGGGAAAAAAAAAAAGCAAACCCACCCACTTATTTACTTATTCAAGATTTATTTAGGCTCTTTTATCTGCTAGATACCATATTAAGTAAAAGGTACAAAATAAAGACACTTCCTTGTATTTTTAACAGGCAAAAAGACAGAATATAAATTAATGGGTAATGTAATGGTAACAGATTTCATGCCACAAGCAAGGAGCTTCATATATCAAATGGAGAGAACAAGAATTCTGAAGACAAAGGTATATAATAATTGTGTCCTAGAGATGACCTTTAGACTTAGTCATAAATGATAAAGAAGAATGACTGCTGGAAGGAGTGTAAACAAGAAGAAAAACAACATATAGAGTTTAATTTCCATTATTTTGGAAAGAAAGAGATAGCAGAGTAATGAGGAGGAATGTAAGAGAAAGAGGAGGGTGGACAATATCTTGAAAGACTTTTGGGCCAAGTCAAATTTCAAGTACACAAAACAGTGTTAATAACTGTAGTCACCACTGTCATGTTGTACATTAGACACCCAGAATTTATTCATCCTATAGTACTTGAAAATTTGTACCAATTGACCAATATTTCTATACTTCTTCCACCCACAGCCCCAAGCAGACATTGTTCTACTTTTTGCTTTTATGATTCCAGCTTTTTATGGTACCATATTTAGTGAGATCACACATATATTTTTCCTGCATCTGGCTTATTTCAATAAGTATAATGTCCTCTAGGTTCATCCACATTGTCTCAATAGCAGGATTTCCCTCTTTTTTTATGGCTGAGTGAGATCTATTGTCTATATGCCAGTTTCTGTATCCATTCATCCATCAACAGACACAGATTTGTACCATTTAATAATGCTTTAAGTACTTTAGCAAGGCATTCTTACTTTATGCCAGTTCTACCACTAAACTGTCTATCCTCTTTAAAGCCAATGTTAAGTAAGTTATTTTACTTCTTACTAAAGGGAAAACTCAAACTGCCTCAAATCTCTCAGATTGTAGATTTTTTTTACACTTTGGTTTTTTCTTCTATTTTGCAAAACTACTAGAGGAGCCCTGGAGACTACTCTTTCTAGACAGAGAAATACATGATTAGTGGAAATCACACGTGCTTTTCTAAGGAAACAAGAAGATACTCTCCAGTTTGTTTCTTCACCTTATAAATAATCTTTATGGTGTTTTGAGAGGAGGTAAATGGTGATTACAAAACATTCATTAGCACTGTGTCATCATTTGCAAACACTAGAACTAAAGAATAAATTATGGGTCAAATATAGCTAGTAATGCTTTCTATCTAGTGTTATAGGACACAGAAAATTACCCCTCACTTTAGTTATGTGCTCAGTTCATTGCAGGTTATGGTGGGTTGAAAATTCAGTTCCATTTATTCTTTAATGATTTTGGAGCAATGTAGATTAAAGGTGATCACATTTGAACTTACCTATAGTTGTCACCATAACATTTAGTAACCGTTTGCCTACTTGATTATGCATGCATAGATCAAGGCACTCTTCTCAGAACTAATATTTATTCTTTATGCTTAATTCATAATTTTATTCTTTTTTATCCCAAAGATAGGTTAAATAATAACCCTCTAACAGATGTTGGTAATACAAGAATGACAATTCAATACACTTAGTCTGGAGGGTAAACTATTTTAAGGTAATGGCTATAGTGGTTCTATTGTTGGTAAACTTGGTAAACTCCATTAAGTATATTGTAGATCCTGGAAATTCTCAAAGTTCAATGAATATTTGTTGAAGTTATTGAATAACAATCAAGTTTAGAACATTTATTTTTGAGTACTGAAATATCACTATCTTTCCGTCTAACAGGCAAGCTAGTTGAAGCTCCATTTTCCAATTTTAAGACTAGTAACAGAATATTGTATAGTTATGTGGAGTTTGTTATAGTTCTTACAAAATATTTAAAATATGTGCTTATGAAATTCTAAAGGATCTAGACCATGTTGTTTCTCTTTGTATTTTTAGTGTCATACTAATAGAGATACTTTTTCTAAAGTTTATACAGTATTTTTTAAGCAAACTCTGTACTATTTAATCAATTGATTAGAATATAAGTTTGCACTGTGTGGGCCATATTTGTTAATTCATATTGGGAACCAGAAAGAATCTAGAAATAGTCCCCTTGACTCTTATTGCTGTTCAATTTAAGTGGTTATAATTTCCTTTTTTCCTAACAATGATAACAAAAAAGATGAGATTGTGTGAAAAAAAATTATTTCGGCTGATAAGCATAGTAGGTTCAGGAAAAGATTATATTCTGATTAATAAAAAGAAAAACTACATGTCAAATGTTGGGTATCCCCAATAATACTTTATTATTAAGAAAGACACTCATAGTCATAATAAATACTTTTGTCATTTATTTATTTATTTATTTTATTATTATTATTTTTTTTTACAGAGACAGAGAGTGAGTCAGAGAGAGGGATAGACAGGGACAGACAGACAGGAACAGAGAGATGAGAAGCATCAATCATTAGTTTTTCATTGCACATTGCAACACCTTAATTGTTCATTGATTGCCTTCTCATACGTGCCTTGACTGTGGGCCTTCAGCAGACGGAGTAACCCCTTGCTCGAGCCAGTGACCTTGGGCTCAAGCTGGTGAGCTTTTGCTCAAACCAGATGAGCCCTCGCTCAAGCTGACGACCTCAGGGTCTTGAACCTGGGTCTTCTGCATCCCAGTCTGACACTCTATCCACTGCGCCACCACCCGGTCAGGCTGTTATTTATTTTTAAATAAAGTTACAACATCTAAAGAATAACTCTAATGAAATGACTCTGATAACCAACAGTTTCTCAAGAATAGGACAACTATGATATAGCAGAATAAGTCTTATCACAAACAATAATCATAAAAGAATAAATGAAAGAGCAGATGACTGGTAAATCTAAGGTCTGATGATTACCCTAGACTGCCCAACACCTGTTGAATGTGACCAGCATTCCTTTAACATGCTTAGTAATTTCTGTATATGTAGATACCATTTTTCTGTGAGTTCAGTTGGGATTCACTAGTTGTTTCTACAAATCCAAGAAAAAAAATACTGTAAAACAGATAGATACCTTTAGCCAATATTAAAATAGAAATTCTGGTTGGAAATAGGAAACCTAACTTCTTTATCCATAGAGAAGTACACATTCATATTGCAGAAAAAAAGCATGTTTCAGGTTCAGTACAAGCTAATGTTCCAGACATGAGGAGGCTGGGATCTGGGTTGGGTCTGAGCATAGTGCAGGAGGTAGGGCTTGGAAGAACGCCACACCAAACAGAGACCCTCTCAAAGACACATGCTAGAGAGCACATCTTGTCCAGAGAGGATGTAGATGAATCTCCAGTGTTTCTCAACCTCAGCACAATTGACACTTGGGGCTTTGCTCTGGAGGTTTCTCCCAGGTGTTGTAGGATCTTGAGCAGCATCACTGGTCTTTACAACGAGATGCCAGCAGCACCTCCCTATGATGTTGTGACACCAAAAATAAAGTCAGATATCATCAAATATCAGGTATCCCTTGAGAGGAAAAATCATCCTTGACACACTTGAAAAAGTCTGCTCTAGGGAACAGCAACTTGAGAGACCAGCTGAGAGGAACTTATTCATAGAGAGTGTGTATGTATGTATGTATGTATGTATTTATTTTTATTTATTTATGGAGCTTGAATATATACTCTCAGCTAACACAGGTAAAACCTTTCTGCATTTTTTTAGTGAATCTGTGGCCTCTGTGACAAAAAAGGCAGCTTTTAAATAAGCAATCACATAACAGGAACATATAGCTTCTTGAATTAATGAAATTACTATTAAAGTGCTAAATTTATAGGATCTGCTCTCTATTAATCTAAGAAATATTAATAATAATACTTGATAAAAGTTTCCCATTCACAAATTAATTTTGAATGTTATTGGTTGAATAGTGTAGTTGTTGATCGACTTCTTAAAACATTTAATATGCTAATGTGCACTAAGAATCTAGAAATCTCCAAATATGTAGCTTATTCCCCAAACTTATCTCTCCACACTTTAGGGAACAGTTGCTACATTATAAAGTATAATAATATTAGTTATTTTTTATTGATGTTACGTTTTATCTTGGAATGATACTTTATAGAACAAATTCCACAGACATTTTTATTTTATACTGAAAAGGAGAATACCGTGTAAGTCTTAAAATTGAGTCTCAATCTATGTCCACAGCTTTAATGCCATCAACTCGATGTATAATACCAATTAATATTTATCTTTTTAGTTCATGATTTTATTTATCTTTGTTCCAGTACTGCTTTTGCATGTCATGTAAACATTTGAAGCACCAAATATGCTATCAAGACAATGTAAATGTGATGTAGACATATTATTGTTATTATCATTATTAATGTTCTATTGGTAAACTTCTTGAGATGTGCATAAAGATACACACATGGACACACACACACCAAATGGTTATAAACAAAATAACAAATTTCAAATGTTCTTAGAGTGGAAACGTGTGGGAGTATACACCTGTATTTTTACATTATGGAAAAAAAGGGGCTATGAGGAAAACAGATTTCTCTACTTCATGGTCTTTTCTACAAGTCTTTCCACCATCTAAAAAAAATAGTAAATGTTGATTCTCCCTGAATTAGTTTTAATATATTAACAATATGTATGAGCTCTGTGTATCTCAACAGGAAACAAATCCCATCTGAAATCACATTTGTTTATAATTTGAAAGAATATTTTATATAAAACTAATAAATCAACAAATCAGTTAAATCTGCTGGTTAGATAATATTGAGAAGGGAGTGTGTTGTTATGAAACAAAAATTTGTTTTGGGTGTGGAAGTTCTTATGGAAGGAGCGTGTGGAGACTTTCTGTGTCCTATGAATGGCTCTGAGTTGCTTTCATGTAGCACGTTTCCCTGGCTAAGAGCTAAAAGAGGGTAGAGTGAATCTCAGTGGATCAATTAACAGAGGGACCTGTCCTTCAACAGCAGAAGATCTATTTCAGAATTTGCATATCACTGAAAAAAATTACAAAGCTGAGATAAATACAAGCCCGGTAATAACTCACTGCAGACTTGGCTCCATTCCTAGATTTCCTTGGCTGTTTGTCCTAATAAAGTGTCTCCATGGCACATAGGGCAGGAAGGTTATTAGTAGCTGTCAATCAAGGGAGGGAGTAGACATCAGCAGGAGAAGGAAGAGAAGAGAGATGACATTCATCCTCTTTTCTCACTGATATTGGGTATAAAAGTCACTCAGAGCAAGTGGTTAAAAAAGGATAGGACCTGCTTCATCCCTATGGAAAAAGCTGCCTTGGTTACCAACAATTTAATAATAAAACAAAATACATCAATCATCTTTTTTCTGTCTTATTGATGCCTGACATCTATTAATTCTGAGAAAATGAAGGATATATGAAAGAGATCTTTATGGGAGACTTTTCACTTAATATTATTTTCCTATGTTTTCAAGCAATGCATATCTATTGAGGCTTAAAATTAAAGAAAAAAATTTTACTATTATCATACATCTCTGGTGCTTTTTTTTAATGTTATTTTTTTTCTTACAGCATAACAGTAAAGACCTAGAAAAAAAATACAAGCAAAACATGTTTAAAGCATATACATTGATTTTGACTTTATCAAGTTTTAATAATCAAAATCTACCTATATAGTAATTAATTGATACTTTAAAAATCTTTAATTTACTGTCTATTTTCTTAATTAAAGTATGTGTACAGCTTGAGCATACTGTCTCTCTATACGCATATTTTCATAAGTAACAGAGTCCATAGAGTGCTAATTGATATCCTGGTCTCCAGACAATACTTTACTAAATGAAATGACAATTATAGCCAATTAAAATTCACTTTACATACTACTTCCCCTATTTGATATGTATTATGCATGAAGACAGAGAGTACATTGCCTCACTGCTCAGGATTTCTGTGTGTCTTGGAAATTGATGGACAGCTCCAAGATCTTTCGGTTAGTGCATTTTCCCCCTTAAACCAGGTCACTGGGGGTTTATCAGAAACCCTACATTTGGCGTTTCTTAGATTAAACAGCTAATAAGAGCTGTTATTTGTTGCAGATAGAGGCTTTTTTTTGTACTTGCCTAACATACATCAAAAGTACTTCTCTACAGAAGTACTCTTATAATGAAAATAATTTTTTTTGATACACTACTATCTAATTATATATCCAACCTTCCAACTTCTAACCGTAAGATATCCTGCTTAGATACTACTCATATATATACCTTGCGATAACGCTTATACACTAACCTGTTGCTCTTTACATAACTGAACTTGGACTTGTTAAACTTGCACTATTTTGACAAGCCTTGTTGACTTTGCACTAGCATTAAAAGGCACATGGAGTGTAATAAGAAAGACAGCACTATTAACATTTGCTTGTTTATTGAATAAAAGTAATTTTCATTTCCTGCTATTTCTCTTTTAAAAATTTTTAATTCATAAATGATCTGAAAACATACATTTAAAAAAACAGGAATATAGACATAAGAATTATGGGACAAAAATAATAATATCCTAAAATTAAAAATGGACTTCTGATATTTAAAATAAATATTACATTTAAAATGATGGTCAAATCTATTAGGGAATGTACATTTGACTGTGACTCTGCCCTCTGCCTTTATTCTCTGCCTTATCATGAATATACACTATCTTCTTATAAGAGCATAAGATCTTCAGAAGAATAGATTTTAACTAGAAAACACTAAAATGTGATGAGAGATGTAGAATCAGCTTTCAATAATATTACCTCGCCTGACCAGGCGGTGGCACAGTGGATAGAGCTTTGGACTGGGATGCAGAGGATCCAGGTTTGAGACCCCAAGGTTGCCAGCTTGAGCGCGGGCTCATCTGGTTTGAGCAAAAGCCCACCAGCTTGAACCCAAGGTCGCTGGCTCCAGCAAGGAGTTACTCGGTCTGCTGAAGGCCTATGGTCAAGGCCAAGGTATGAGAAAGCAATCAATGAACAACTAAGGTGTTGCAACGCGCAACGAAAAACTAATAATTGATGCTTCTCATCTCTCTCTGTTTCTGTCTGTCTGTCCCTGTCTATCCCTCTCTCTGACTCACTCTCTGTCTCTGTAAAAAAAAAAAAATTACCTCATGTGCTTATTCTCACAATGAGCCACAGATCATAATGTTTTCATAATCTTGATTTCCATTTACCTATTTTGCATGGCTCTTGCACTTGACCAACTAATTTTTGAGCAATAAGTATGCAATCAATATTAAAGAAACTCTAGGCTTTTAGGGGTTGAAGCTGTAAACTGTTAGAATATGAATAATTTTTCAAAAGCATGAACAATGAAAAAGTCAATAGAGTTGCAATTTACCTGTAGAAAAATTTTATTGATTTCAAAAGCTTCACTGCCTCTCTTACAAATTATATTTGTATTTAGTTTGCTTATTTTTCACTTTTATTGAAAGGTTAGATTAATTAGCCAAAATATACGTTGAAATTTGATATCAGCTTATTATAAAACATTTGCCTTAAAAATATATCTGTATTAACAAACACCTAATTTTAGTCAGCATCTTCATCGGTCTTGAATTATATTTTTAGTAGAATATAAGATTAAAGATAATTCTCATTTACAACGTTTTACTCCAGAATATTAGATTTCAACAATTATTAAGCAGATTGCATCAGATAAGATAGAAAAATAACTTCTAAATAATACTATCCAAAATATTTTTTTACTTCAAGAACAAAATGATGATGAATAGTTGCATATAGACTTATAATTGAAAATAGTACTTTATGAATTAGATTTTATAATAATGAGTTTCCATTTATATAACAGGATAGTTTTTCTTCCCTCTCTTTCTTTTTTACCTCCTTTCTTTGCTCCTGGCTTCTGAAATAATCCATTTTATGCTCTAAAACATGGAATTTAATAAGTCATTTATATAACAATATGCCTTCATCTACACAAAATTGTTAAACGTCATTTTGACTAAACTTCCTGATGAAGTAATGTGAACTTTATTCTGTATTGAACCCTGTTTTATGGACTGCTATATTTGATTTACTGTAAAAAACCATTATTATTTTTCTAAAATGATAAACTCTGACATTTTTACTTAAATTTAACATTTGGAATTTTTCTTACTGATATATTAAATATTACCAGATATTTCTGAGCAATATTTCTGAGAAGAGTTGTACAATAATTTTTTGCAATTACGAAGATTGATTTTTCCCCCTTTGGTTCTGTTTTGGTTTGTTTTTTTAATTTTTTTTTTAGAAAAGTTGTTTTGTGCAATAAATGAAGTTGCCAAGCCAGACAAATATAACCAACGTTAAGCTGGCCAATAGAATTCAACAAACTGCTAAGGTCATTAGTATAATTTGTTTTGGCACTGTTACATTTCCTAGTGCTACTCTGAATAGTTAGCTGGGCACATCAATTTGTTTTCAGCTATTGTGAAATTGGATATCTTGGCTTTCATCCAAAGCACCATCTCAATTTGCATATCTTTGTTATCATTTCAGGTTCTCAGAACATACTGTGGACTATCACACCATCTGCACCAAGATCCACACATCCAAACACAAATTAAAAATGAAACTGTAAAATTTGCAAGGAAACAATACAGACCTTTTATCTCATTCTCCCTCTGTTCATTTTCAAAAGAGAAACTTGCTTGTAGCCAAGCATAGCAAAAAAGGCTTTTATTAATTGGACTGGCATCAAGCATGCATACATAAAATTGTTTATTTTTTCCCTATAAAGGGGTTGCCTGACATAAAAGGGTCTTTGAAGATGACATTCAGATTTTGACATTTGCATGATATTGTATAAATATCAGAAATAGGAGACTTTTGTGACAAACCAGATGGGTCAAAAAAAAAGTAAGAAAGAAAAGAAGAAAAGAAAAAGAAAATAAAAAACACTTCCATGGAAAGATATTAGTCTTTGCATATGAGATATTAACTTCTTCTCTAGACTGGGAATTATTAGGAAATATAAACAAAACAAACATATTTGTTAAAACTTAAGCTTTTATTTTTTAAAAGAGATTTCTGAGCCTGGAAAACTATGAAGTTTAATTTTGATATATTCTATATTTCTATTAAGAGTATATAACGTAAATGAATCTTGGCCTTTTAAGCCCTGTGGTAATTAAGTGTTATTGTTGAACTCCTTACTGCCTTTAGTCTTAACTTAGATTGTAGATTGGACACTGGGATGTTTTTGAAGGATGAGAGGGCATTCTAGGACTTTGTATTCATCAACATCTGAATTATTCAGGTATGGCTTTTTTATTTCACTTTTGATTTCTGAATGCAGATGGAGGCCAGTTATAATTTCATACAATAACCCCCAGCTTTATATATATATATATATATATATATATATATATATATATATATATATATATATCCACCTATATGGCACTTAGGGGCAAAGGCAGGAAAAGAGAACTGATAGATGCCAAGGGAATTTGCTGATGGTGTACTTCCATATGGATTTCAAATGCCAGCAAAGGGAATCTCCTCCATCTGAGTATAAAATAAAATAGCTCAAATTTGATTAGACTTTTTGACCCTTACATCAACCAAGAATCAGACACAGTCAGCAAGTTGTGCACAAGTCAGTTTATGTTTTCGGCTTTCAGCATTGACCATTCATTCTTCAGGCCCTTGCAGCTGCACTACAGTTCCTAATGTCTTCATTCTAGCAAATCATCTCACTAAGTATTTATTTATCATGAACCTCCTAGAGATACAACTGTATTTTATTATTTGAAAGTATTGCCTGAGTAATAACACTTTTTAGCTACTCTCCAGAAGACTCCAAAATTGAAAGAAAAACATACATTTTCTAGAAATATATATATATATATATATATTTTGTATTTTTCTGAAGCTGGAAACAGGGAGGCAGTCAGACAGACTCCCACATGCGCCTGACCTGGATCCACCCGGCACGCCCCCCAGGGGGCGATGCTCTGCCCATCCAGGGCATCGCTCTGTTGCGACCAGAGCCACTCTAGCGCCTGGGGCAGAGGCCAAGGAGCCATCCCCAGCGCCCGGGCCATCTTTTGCTCCAATGGAGCCTCAGCTGCGGGAGGGGAAGAGAGAGACAGAGAGGAAGGAGAGGGGGAGGGGTGGAGAAGCAGATGGGCGCCTCTCCTGTGTGCCCTGGCCGGGAATTGAACCTGGGACTCCTGCACGCCAGGCTGACGCTCTACCGCTGAGCCAACCGGCCAGGGCCATTTTCTAGAAATATGGTCAATGAATTGGTCTGAGTTTCATTCAGATGTAGCCTAGATTTGAAGGTCAATGCACATTGTAGCTGAGGAAGGTCCTAGAGTTTCTAGCATGTATGAGCAACTCATAAACTCAATCTCTTTAAATTATTTGTTGCATTATCACTAAATTCTATCTCTTAACTGAAAGTCCTTCTTTCCACACTTGCAATAGAAAACTATGCTTTTCTTTAACCCAGCGGTTCTCAACCTGTGGGTCGCGACCCAGGCGGGGGTCGAATGACCAAAACACAGGGGTCGCCTAAAGCCATCAGAAATACATATTTTATTTAAAAATGTATTGTATAATAAATATGTATTTTCCGATGGCTTTAGGCAACCCCTGTGTTTTGGTCGTTCGAACCCTGCCGGGGTCGCGACCCACAGATTGAGAACCGCTGCTTTAACCCTTTGTCTCTGAGCCCTAATGGCTTCTTCTTTACTGTTGATCCTTTGATCTAAATTTTATTTCAAGGATAACTTAAACAACACACTCACCTTCAGATTTCCATAGTTCTCCGTGTCTCCTTCCTCTTTATCTCTCCTTCCCAAATTCTCTTTCTACTTTTCTTTTTAAGTAATATTAACTGAAAATGAGTATAGAAGTGAATTGCATGAGAAGTAGAGTCAGGCAATACTAGTTCTACTTAGAATCGGTTGTTTCCTTGCAGCTGGGTGGGTTCGCTCAGAGCTATACCCTGCAGACAGTACTAAGAATGAGAATCAGAGCATCTTCTGCTTTGGCAGACTGGGATATAGTTTTTCTGTTGGTGTCTGAGATAGAGGGAGAATATCTCCAAAAAGGTTTTATGTTGGTAGGCCATCCTCTCCTTCACCATTCATCTAGGGCAGCGGTTCTCAACCTGTGGGTCGCGACCCTGGCGGGGGTCGAACGACCAAAACACAGGGGTCGTTTATTTAAAAATGTATTGTATAATAAATATGTACTTTTCCGATGGCTTTAGGCGACCCCTGTGTTTTGGTCGTTCGACCCCCGTCGGGGTCGCGACCCACAGGTTGAGAACCACTCATCTAGGGAAAACAGGTTTTTGTTGGGCCATTGTTTTTCATGTCAATTGGCAGTTCTGCTTGGCCTCTCCTACAGTTCCCTATCCAGTATATGTAATGGTAAGAGAACTTGTTACAACTTGTTCCTCAAGTATGAAAATCTCTGAACAGTTTGTCTTCTTCTTTGCTAGTTTGTTATAATATGTCCAGCATTTTAGAATTATAAGAGGGAAGACAGAGAAAAATGAGAGTTACTTGTTTCAGGTTAACTTAGTGTCCATTCTTTCAACTTTAATCATTTGTTAAATCACTATGTTAAAATTATTGTGTTAGTTGCATTGCTATTAGTAAACATGACCTGATTACCAAAATTGTTCATTAGGTAAGATGCAGTTCTGTGTGTTATGTGCCAAATTAAAATACCTAACTGTTATATTCTTTACTTCTTTTTCCTCTCCATTTTTATTTCTTCTTTTGCTCTTCTAGCCTATAATGTTACTTGACTCAAGCACTGTTTTCTCTATTGCTAGTCATCTCAACTTCTTACTTTAAAAAGAATTAAACAATATTTTTAATTTTATTAATGATGCCACTAAACTTTATTGACATCATGGTTATATAATACCCTAATTTGCATAGACAAATAAAATGTCTTTTAAAAATTATATTTATTGATTTTTATTTTATTTATTTATTAATTTTATTTTATATTTATTTTATGTTTTAAATAGAGAGAGAAAGGGAGACTGACAAACAGACAGGAAGGGATAGAGATGAAAAACATCAATTCATAGTTGCATCACTTTTAATTGTTTATTGATTGTTTCTCATATGTGCCTTGAATGGGGGATCTAGCCAAGCCAGTGAACCTTGATCAAGCCAGCAACCTTGGGCTCAAGCCAGAGACCAAGAGCTTCACGCCAGCTTGATCATGGGATCAAGCTACCTACACCCAGGTTAGATGAGTTTGTGCTCAAGCCAGTGACTTTGGGGTTTCAAACTGGGTCCTCATTGTTTCAGGTCAATGCTGTATCCACAGTGCCACCACTGGTCAGGCTAATAATTGACATTTTTTCTTTTTTTTTAATTTATGATTTTATTTTCTGTTTACATAGATTCAAGTGTCCCACTGAATATATCTCCCCCTACCTACTTATTACACTAGGCCCCCCCATGCTCCCTATTCCCAATACCTTCCCCCTTCCCCTCTAGGATTTGCTGTTCTGTTCTCTATGATGCTGTATTATGTATATATAATTTCATTAATCTCTTTCTCTTCTCTGATCCCATCTTCTCTTCTACTTTCTCTCTCACCAATTTCTCTCTGGTCCCTTTGAACCTGCCTCTGCCTCTGTTCCATTCCTCAGTTCACATTGTTCATTGCATTCTCAAATGAGTAAGACCATATGATATTTTTTTTTCTCTGTCTGGCTTATTTCACTTAGCATGAGAGTTTCCAGGTCCATCCATGTTGTCGCAAAACGTAAGATTTCCTTCTTCTTCATGGCCACGTTGTATTCCATTGTGTATATGTACCACTGCTTTTTAATCCATTCGTCCACTGACGGACACTTGGGCTGTTTCCAGATCTTGGCTATTGTAAACAATGCTGCCACAAACATGGGGGTGCCTTTCTTTTTTTGAATCAGTGATTGGTATTCATAAGATACATTCCTAAAAGTGGGATAGCTGGGTCAAAGGGCAGTTTTATTTTTAATTTTTTGAGGAATCTCCATACTGTTTTTCACATTGGCTGCACCAGTCTGCATTCCCACCAGCAGTGCAGGCAAATTCCCTTTTCTCCACATCTTCTCCAGCTCTTATTTTGTGTTGTTTTGTTGATGAGCACCATTCTGACAGGTATGAGGTGGTATCTCATTGTGGTTTTAATTTGCATTTCTCTAATGATTAGTGATGTTGAACATTTTTTCATATGCCTATTGACCATCTGTATGTCCTCTTTGGAGAAGTGTCTATTCATTTCTTATGCCCATTTTTTGACTGGATTGTTTACCTTCCTGGTGTTGAGTTTTACAAGTACTTTATAAATTTTGGTTATTAACCCCTTATCAGATGTATTGGCGAATATATGCTCCCATTGTGTGGGTTGTCTTTTTATTTTGTTAATGGTGTATATTGCTGTGGAAAAACTTTTTAGTTTGATATAGTCTCATTTGTTTATCCTGTCTTTTACTTCCCTTGTCCATGGAGATAAATCAGCAAATATACTCCTACGAGAGATGTCCGAGAGCTTATTGCCTATGTTTTCTTCAGGATGCTTATGGTTTTTTGACTTACATTTAAGTCTTTTATCCATTTTGAGTTTATTTTTCTGAATGGTGTGAGTTGGTGGTCTAGTTTTATTTTTTTTCAGGTAGCAGTCCAATTTCTCTACACCATTTTATAAAGAGACTGTCTTTACTCCATTCTATGCTCTTACCTCCTTTGTCAAATATTAATTGTCCATAAAAGTGTGGATTTATTTCTGGGTTCTCTGTTCCATTCCATTGATCTATATGCCTGTTCTTATGCCAGTTCCAAGCTGTTTTGAATACAATGGCTTTGTAGTATAACTTAATACCAGAAAGTGTGATACCACCCACTTCATTCTTCTTTTTCAAGATTGCTGAGGTTATTTGCATTCTTTTTTGGTTCCATATGAATTTTTGAACTATTCTATAATTTTGAAACATGTCATTGGTATTATAATAAGAATTGCATTGAATGTATATATTGCTTTGGGAAATATATAGACATTTTAATTATGTTTATTTTTCCTATCCATAAACATGGTATATGCTTCCATTTGTTTGTGTCTTCCTTGATTTCTTTTATCAATGTTTTATAGTTTTCCAAGTAAAAGTCTTTAACCTCTTTGGTTAAATTTACTCCTAGGTACTTTATTTATGTTGTTGTTGTTGCAATAGTGAAAAAGATTGTTTTCTTAATTTCTTTTTCAGACAGATTATTGTTGGTGTATAAAAATGCCTCTCATTTCTGAGTATAAATTTTATATCCTGCCACCTTGATGAATTCATTTATCAGATCCAGTAGTTATTTTACTCCAACTTTAGGGTTTTCTATATACAATATCATATCATCTGCAAATAATGATAGTTTTACTACTCTTTTCCAATTTGGATGCCTTTTATTTCTTTTTCTTGTCTGATGCTGTGGCTAGGACTTCCAGAACTATGTTGAATAAGAGTGGTGAAAGGGGGCACCCCTGCCTTGTTCCTGATCTTAAGGGGATTGCTTTAAATTTTTGCCCATTGAGTATGATGTTGGCTGTGGGTTTGTCATAGATGGCCTCTATCATGTTGAGGTATGTTCCCTGTATTCCCACTTTGCTGAAAGTTTTAATCATAAATGGGTACTGAATTTTATCAAAAGGTTTTCTTTATCTATAGAGATTATTATGTAGTTTTTGTCCTTTCTTTTGTTTATGTGATGAATGACATTGATTGTTTTGTGAATATTGTACCAGTTTTACTGCTCCAGAATAAATCCCACTTGATTATAATGTATGATTTTTTACATGTATTGCTGGATCTGGTTTGCTAATATTTTGTTGAAAATTTTAGCATCTAAGTTCATTAGAGATATTGGCCTATAGTTTTCTTTCTTTGTGTTGTCTTTGTCTTGTTTTAGACTCAGAATTATTATTGCCTCATAAAAGGAGCTTGGAAGTCTTCCCTCCTCTTGAATTTTTTGAAATAGCTTGAGAAATATAAGAGTTAGTTCTTTTTTGAATGTTCAGTAGAATTTACCTGTGAAGACTCTAGCCCAAGGCTTTTGTTTGTTGGAAGTTTTTTGATAACTGTATCAATTTCATTTGATAAAATCAGTCTATTTAGGTTTTCTGATTTTTCCAGATTGATTTTTAAGAGATTATATTTTTCAAGGAATTTTTCCATTTCACCTAAGTTGTCTAAATTTTTGGCATAAAGTTCTTCATAGTATTTTCTTGCAATCCTTTGTATTTCTGCTGTGTCAGTTGTTACTTCTCCACTCTCATTTCTAATTTTATTTATTTGAGTCCTCTATCTTTTTTCTTGGTGAGTCTGGTTAAAGGTTCATTGATCTTGTTTACCTTTTCAAAGAACCAGCTCTTGGTTTCATTGATGCTCTGTATTGTTTTTTAACCTCTATGTCATTTATTTCCACTCTAATTTTTATTATTTCCTTCCTTCTATTTCCTTTGGGTTTTACTTGCTGTTCTTTTTTTAGTTCTTTCAGTTGCAGGGTTAAGTTGTTTATTGTAGCTTTTTCTAGCTTCTTAAGGTATGCTTGTAGTGCTATGAACTTCCCTCTCAAGACTGCTTTTGCTGTGTCCCATAAATTTTGATTTGTTGTATGCTCATTTTTATTTGTTTCAAGGAAATTTTTTATGTCTTCCTTGATCTCATTGTTAACCAATTCATTATTTAATAACATGCTATTTAGTTTCCAAGTGTTTGCATGTTTTTAAGTTTTTCTATTATAGTTGATTTCTAGTTTCATGCCATTGTGATCCAAGGAGATACTTAATATGATTTCAATCTTCTTAAATTTGTTGAGACTCATTTTATGCCTTAACATGTGATCTATCCTCGAAAATGTACCATAAGCACTTGAAAAGAATGTATATTCTGCTGCTTTAGGGTGAAAGATATCTAATAGATATCTATTAACTACAGTTTATCTAGTATGTCCCTTAATTCCTCTGTTTCTTTATTAATTTTCTTTCTTGAGGATCTATCCAGTGATGTTAGGAGGGTATTGTAATCCCCTAGTATTATAATATTGCTATTGATCTAGCCATTTATGTCCATCAAAGTCTGCTTTATATATTTAGGTGCTCCTATATTAGGTGCATAAATATTTAAAATGGTTATCTCTTCCTGTTGGATTGCTCCCTTTATCATTATGGAGTGACCTTCTTTATTCCTTACTATATCCTTGTTTTATATCCTATTTTGTCAGATATAAGTATTGCTATCTCAGTTTTTTATTCATTTCCATTATATGAAATATTTTTTTCCACCCTTTTATTTTCAGTCTATGTGTATCTTTTGATTTGAGGAGGGTCTCTTGTTAAGAGCATATGTACGTATCCTGTTTTTTATCCATGCAGCTACCCTATATCTTTTGATTGGAGTATTTAATCCATTTACATTTAAGGTTATTGATATGTAGTTGTTTATTGCAATTTTTTCTTTAAATCTACATTCCTCTTTTACTAGATTTTTTTCCAGCTTTGTTCTGTCTACAGTAAGCCCCTTAATATTTCTTGGAGCAATGGTTTGGTTCTGATGAATTTTTTGAGTTTTTTTGTCTAAGTAGCTTTTTATTATTCCTTCAGTTTTAAACGATAGCCTTGCTGGATAAAGAAGTCTTGTTTGTAGGTTCTTGTTCTGCATTACTTTGAATATTCCTTGTCAATCCCTTTTGGCTTCAAGTATTTCTGTTGAAAATTCAGATGTCATCCTTATGGGGGCTCCTTTGTAGGTGATTGACTGTTTTTCTCTGGCAGCTTTTAGTATTCTTTATCTCTTAGCTTTAGTATTTTGATTATGATGGATCTTGGTGTAGGTCTCTTTGGGTTCTTTTTTAATGGGGTTCTCACTCCTTAAACCTGTATGACTATTTCTTGCATCAATTTAGGGAAATTTTGCCTTACCGGACAGTGGCGCACTGGACAGAGCATTGGACTGGGATGGGGAGGACCCAGGTTCGAGAGTCCGAGGTCATCAGCTTGAGCACAAGCTCATCTGGTTTGAGCAAAAAGTTAACAAGATTGGACCCAAGGTCGCTGGCTCAAGCAAGGGGTTACTCAGTCTGCTGAAGACTGGTCAAGGCACATATGAGAAAGCAATCAATGAACAATTAATGATTGATGCTTCTCATCTCTCTCCATTTTGTCTGTCTGTCCCTATCTATCCCTTTCTCTGACTCTCTCTGTCTCTGTAAAAAAAAATTAGGGAAATTTTTAGCTATAATTACTTTTTTGTTATTTATCATTTTAATTTGTGTTTACATAGATTCAAGTGTCCCACTAAATATATCTCTCCCCACCCTCTTATTTTCTCTTCTCCCCCCCATGCCCTCTCTCCCTAATGCCTTTCCCCTTCCCTCCAAGATTTGAGGTCCTGTTATTTATAATGCTGTATTATGTATATATAATTTCCTTAACCTTTTTCACTTCTCTGATCTCATCTTCTCTTTTACTTTTCCTTTGACCTTTTTCCCTCTGGTCCTTTTGATTTGGCCTCTGCCTCTGTTCTGTTGCTTAGTTTACATTGATCACTGGATTCCTCAAATGAGTTAGGTCATATGATATTTTTCTTTCTCTGCCTGGCTTATTTAATTCAGCATAATAGTTTCCAGGTCCATCCATGTTGTTGTGAAAGGTAACATTTTCTTCCTCATGGCCACATAGTATTCCATTGTGTAGTATATGTACCAAACTTTTTAATCCATTTGTCCACTGACAAACACTTGGGCTGTTTCCAGATCTTGGTTATTGTAAATAATACTGCAATAAACATGAGGGTGCATTTCTTCTTTTGAATCAGTGATTTGCTATTCATAGGATATATTCCTAAAAGTGGGATACCTGAATCAAAGGACAGTTCTACTTTTAAATTTTGAGGAATCTCCATACTGTTTTCCACAGAGGCTGCACCAGTCTGCATTCCCACCAGCAATGCAGGAGGGTTTCCTTTTTTCCACACCCTGTCCAGCACTTATTATGTGTTGTTTTCTCCACGAGCAAGTGAAATAAAGGAGAGAATAAACAAATGGGCTTATATGAAACTAAAATGCTTTTGCACAACAAAAGACATCATTAACAAAATAAAAAGACAACTCACACAATGGGAGAATATATTTGCCAATACATCTGATAAGGGGTTAATAACCAAAATTTATAAAGAACTTGTAAAACTCAACAGCAGGAAGATAAACAGTCCAATCAAAAAATGGGCAAAAGAAATGAATAGACACTTCTCCAAACATACAGATGGCTGAAAAGCATATTAGAAAATGTTCAACATCACTAATCATTAGAGAAATGCGAATTAAAACCACAATGAGATACCACGTCACACCTGTCAGCTATAATTTCTTCAGTCAGGTTCTGTATCCCTTGTTTGTTCTCTTCTCCTTCAGGAATTTCTATTATGTGGATATTATTTTTCTTCATGTTGTCACAGAGCTCTTTTAGAATTTCCTTAGACTTTCTGATTCTCTTTTCTTTTCGCTGTTCTGCTTCCATACTTTCGCTTATCTTGTCCTCTAAGTCGTTGATTTGATCCTCTGTTTCATCCAGCCTGCTTTTCATTTCTTCTAGTGTAGTCTTCCTTTTTGATATTGTGTTTGTCATTTTTGTCTGGTTCTTCTTTATGATTTCAGTGCCCTTTTTGATACTTACAATTTCTTTATTTTGGTGCTAATTTAGTCCATCTATTGTAGCTTTGAGATCCTTAAGCATCTTAACAATCATTATTTTAAACTCTGCATCCAGTAATTTGATTACTTCCATTTCATCCAAATTTTTTTCTGGAGATTTTTCTTATTGATTCATATGGCTTACATTTCTCTGTCTTCCCATTATTTCTGCTTGTGGTTTGCAGGCTTGGTTTAGTTGTGGTCTCCTTAACTAGTAGAGCTGCTTTTCCATTTTCTATATCTTACTTGGTTCTGGTGTGAGGAGCCCTTTCTTAAGATGTCACTCTAACAAGGGTTGTTAGGTCCTGAACTGATGCTCTCTGTATCTGGCCTCTGGATGTGCCCACCCTGGACCTTCTTGGCCAGATCCTGGTGCAGACCAGTGGGGGTTGCTGCCTATGGCTGGCTCTTATCTATTTTTTGGAGCAACAGGTGATCTAGATCCTATGGCGTCCTCTGCTAAGCCCAGGTGCCATTGTTACTATCAACTTAGGCTGGCTATTATCTACTTTTGGCCTGCAGGATGTTTGTTTAAATGATCAGGTACCCCTAAGATCCATTTTCTGCCACCTCTTATTGGTGGCTACTTGTTGGACTCAGTACTACAAATCAGTGGTTAGGTGAGAGGTTGGATGTGACTTTCCCCTTAGCTTCAGGTGTCATTCTATCAAACCTTCTTTTTTATTTTATATTTTTCTTTCTTTCCAGCCTTCAGAAGGGTGTGGCCACAGGAGTCCAATGGATGTGGCCTTTGTGCTCCCAATGTGTGGTCTGTCTGCAGGCCTGCCACCACAACCACTGCTGCTGCCACTTTGGGCATTCAGGCACTGACATTGCTAGCACCGGCCCACTGCTGTGGTCACTGCATCTTCCACCTCACCTCCACAGGTGGGACAGCACGTGTGTGCTGTGTATGCAAGCCGTGGCTGGCCTCCGGCCTCTGCCCTGCCCCCATGGGCAGGACTGCATTCACACATTTGAGCTGCAGGCCTTGGCTGTCTCCTGGCCTTCGCCCAGCCCCTGCAGGCAGTACTGCTTTTGTGTGCCAGGGTTGCAAGCCTGGGCCTATTCTCTGGCCTCCATCCTTCCCCGGATGGTGGGACTGCTTTGGCGCAGCCTGGGGTGCAAGTCCGAGCTGATTCCCCGGCACCCACCCCACCTCTGCGGTTGAGACTGCATTCACATGCTGGGGTTACAGCAGCAGCAGTAGCTGGCTCCCAACTTCCGCCCCCACAGAGGGAACCAGGTTTTCTGCATGGTCCCTTTAAGACAAATCCTGGGTCTGAGAAATCTGTCTCTGTCTTGCAAGCAGAATCCTGACTTGTTGCCCAGCTAAATACTGTCCATATGCCTCTTCTTGACTCGGGGGGCTACAGACAGGGGCTTCAGTCCTGGGGCCCAGGACCCTCCCCTTTCCAGTAAAACTCAACCACCATGCAAGTCCCTCTGGGCCACCACTTGTTCCTGGGAGCTGGGCAGCCCTCTCCACGTTTCCGCTTTTCCAACCAGTCTCAGTGTGGCTTCTTTGATGATCTTTGGTTATAGATTTCTCTTGATTTAGCCCAAAGTTGTTTTTTCCAGATGATGGTTCTTAAAATTAAGTTGTAATCCACTTTGGTTCTGGGAGGTGGATGTTGGAACGTCTGCCTACTCCATTGCCATCTTGCTGTCACCCCCCTCTCCCCTGTTAGATCCTTTTCAGCATAGCTACTGTGCAGGTGCTCCACACCCTAGCTCATAGCTGGGCTCTCACAGCAT
Organism: Saccopteryx leptura; assembly: GCF_036850995.1. Classification (NCBI taxonomy): domain Eukaryota; kingdom Metazoa; phylum Chordata; class Mammalia; order Chiroptera; family Emballonuridae; genus Saccopteryx; species Saccopteryx leptura. The sequence continues at coordinate 215,602,540 of NC_089505.1, read as the reverse complement.
TTTAGACAAATAAAATTAAAACAAAATAAATATCTTTCTGTACAAGTCAAATACATTTGAAAATCTACGGCAAGACATTATTCATGGAAAATATAATTTAGCAAAACAACCATAGTCAAAAGAGTAGGTCCAATCTGACTTGATATGTGTAAAAAGAAGAAAAACAAAAAAAGGAATTTATGATAAACCCAAATAATTTCATCAGGAAATTTTACCAAAACGTAAAGACCAGGTAGATTATAATATTGCTTAATGATTTTAGAAGGCAGAAAAGGAAAGAAAATGTTTGCTTTTTAAATGAATTGATTATAATAAAGGATAAGAATATTTAAAAAATCTGAAAAGATTTTGTAACAACAAAAAATACAAAATGATGTCACTGTGAGTAGTAATAAAACATTTTACAAGCCTCTTCCCTGAAAAGCGAACTCAAAAGATACGATAAAATGTTAAAAATAAAAAGTTAATATTTCTAATATATTTTTAAAAGCATGCTAACATGGACAAGAAAAAGATCAACAACTCACCAGAAAAATAGAAAGATATGAGATGGTCAATGCATATTTAATACAAATGACCCTTGGACTCTGAATGCCTACTCAATTTCACTTATAAGAGTAGAAACATAAGTATACTCATATGGAAACATTTGATAATTTATTCTGATGGAAAAGCAAGGGAGATACTTGTTTCTCTTACATAATTAGTGAAGATGTAAAATAGTACAGCCTGTGTGAAAGAGAATTTGGCAACATCTAATAGCCTTAAATACACACTTATTCTTTGATTCAGCAATCCTGCTTCTAAGATTCAATACCCAAAATACATCTTCAAAAATTAAAGGAAACAAATGTTCAATTTTATTAAATGTGGATATATTTTGCCTGACCAGGTGGTGGCGCAGTGGATAGAGCATCGGACTGGGATGCAGAAGACCCAGGTTCGAGACCCCAAGGTCACCAGCTTAAGCACTGGCTCATCTGGTTTGAGCAAAAGCTCACTGGCTTGAGCCCAAGGTTGTTGGCTCGAGCAAGGAGTTACTTGGTCTGCTGAAGGCCTGCGGTCAAGGTACATATGAGAAAGCAATCAGTGAACAACTAAGGACTTACAACGCGCAACGAAAAACTAATGATTGATGCTTCTCATCTCTCCGTTCCTGTCTGTCTGTCTCTGTCTATCCCTCTCTCTGACTCTAAATAAATAAATAAATAAATAAATGTGGATATATTTTTATTTTAAATGTTTGGAAATTCAAATGTCTGTCAATGGGGCTAGTTGAATGGTATGTTTACCCTGGGGAATACTATGTAGCTATAAAAATGTGTGAAGTGATTTCCATATACCAACATAGAGTTATTTGCAGAATATATTTTAAAGCAAAAAATAGGCAATTGTTTGTAGTATGTCACTTTTTGTGAAAGAAGAGAACAGAAATATGACAGTCTATAAGAAAAGAGGTCAGTGCTTCTGACCAAATAGGAATTGGATGTTTTAAAAAACACTGGTTGAAAATCACTACTCTAGTTCATTGTGTTTCAAAATTAACATGCATTAGAATAATTTTTAAGCTTGTTAAGCATAGTTTGCTGGGCCCCACCTTCAGAGTTTGTGCCTCAGTGGACTAGATGTTGAGCTTTCAAGTGATGTTGACGCTGCTCACATGGAGAACACTCTTGAAGACACTGTTCTAGTTGTCTGCTTCATCTGGACCTCTGTGGCTTGGCTCTTCTGTTGTTCAGTGTTGCTGTACCCTCATTCCCTCTTTGTATGGAAGTGGTTCCCAAATCTGTCTGCTAAGGCCCTCCAGATTTTTTTTACAAGATGAAGTTTGAGAGGCACTGGTCCATATATTTGGCTTGCTATATAACAAGTCTCAAGCTCACACTTTCCTCAGGTTCTGCTTTTACCAGCCACTGGTTGTGGTTCAAATTTCTTAGAAGAAACAGATGATTGGTCTAGTCCATATTTTAATATCAGACCATAGGCCACTGGTCACTGCCACAGTAAAGGTGAACCCTCTCCTAAAAATTTTGATTCAAGAAGTCTGTTGTGCATCTACATTAAGAATTATTATACAGAATGGGTGCTTAAGTGGATCCTTGGACCAGTAGTAACAGCATCACTTGAGAACTTGATAGAAATACAAGTTCTCAAGCTGTACCCCACACTTCTGAGTCAGAAATACAGAGTGGGACTTGGCAATATGTGTCTTTACCAACCCAAGAGCTGATGCTGTTGTTCACTGAAATTGAAAGCCACTCCTATACAAAAAATAATCTAACTTAAAGCCCTAGAGCTCATATATTACTTTATCTAATCTCCAACCTCATATGCCAGGCTGGTAGCAAGCTTTATAAAATACTTTCAAAAATATAAAACATTGCCACTAAATTTTTACTTCTTCAAACTCTAAATTTTACAAGCTCATGGTATCCATTTCTAAAAGAGATACTAAGGGGAAAAAATAGGCTTGTCTAAGGCCATTGGTCCCACAATACCACATTTCTACACTGTCTATAGCTGAAACCTTGTATAAACAGCCTTGCTTTAGTTTACAATTATGAAATCCACAAGGGCCACATTGGCAATAAAATACTCCACAACTCATGGCAGTGAACATCTGGTGAGAAATTTTACATAAACAAATTTTACTTTGACTAAACCTAAACCTGTGAAATTTAAACAAAATGGTATTAGTGTTGAATCCCAAAAGAAAAGGAGAGGAATTGGGGTTTCTGCTTTTCTTTTTCTGAAACCCAGGTGCACAGTAAAGTTAGTGCCAGGACATATACTTGTGTAATTTGGCTCAAGTAGAAATTTTCCTGTCTAAAGACATTAGACTAGCTACATCAGAATAACCACAGGCCTCAAGCAACGTTCAGTAACCCCTATCCTTTAAAGGAGGAAAAGGAGGGGACCTGCTTAGGTAGCCCATAATGTACTCAGCTGCACTGTCACCTTCAGCTTGATATCAATAAAAACACTGAAGGAAAGCCCATTCTCTGCTTTGGATTGAGTTACTTACTCAATCACTCACTTCAGGAACCTGGTACAGGCAGACACCTGTATCAGACACTGCAGAGAACTAGACGCCAAAACGTGACTCTTCTTCTTCTCTTTATAAAATAATTGAAAAAAATTTTTAAATGGACATATTCATCTTTTCCTACTGCTACAATTTATGCTCTGTAATAAGTTATATTATGATATTCATCAAAGTGCATTTTTTCTCTAAAGCTGGTTATCTTCAACGATAAAATCTTCATTAAGGAATGAGACATAAATCTCCCAGCTTTGGGCTACTATCTCACAACAGGAGTCACTGCACTTCTTAATAGTATACTTTTAAGTTCATATTTAAATAGTCATACTGTACCTTTAGTCGATACGTTGGCCTAGCCTCTGTGAAATGGTAAAATACTATCCCTCCTCTGCTCTGCCATTGAGCCGGGACGCTCCAGAGTCTAAGAAGCACTTCTCTCCAGATCTTCCTAAGTGATTTTATCGATGTGCTGCATCTCTAATACTGTCCCCAAATCAAGGTGATCTGCTCAGTCCTGCATCAGTTTTTCATCAGTATTTACCATAGACACTTCACGCTTCATATGTCCAAAACAGACCTCCCTTTCTTTTCTCCCTTCTCACTGCAAACCTGATAATTCTGAATACTGTACCTTAAGGAATAACTTCCATGGTGATTCCTGGTTTCTTCCTCTTACTTATTTTCTATGTGTTCTATATTGATGATTACCTATTCTTCTTATAAATTCTATTTTAAAATTACATTTTAAGTCTGTCCTTCACATCAATTCTCTGTTATCTTACTTAAATTATTGTACTATCATAATTTGTTTGGCATATTTTTTTCATTCTAAAATATTTCCCACTTACACAGTTTTTTCTTTAAAATGCCCTGATTGTCTCTCTTTAAAATTCTCCCATTGTAGTCAATGATGATTACAGAATGGAATCTATATGAGAGATGAGACACTTCCAAACATTGCATTTTATGTTTACCTTCACCTGTAAGTAATTAATTAATCTTTAACAACTTGCTTTTCTTACCACCATCAGAGTCTGCAATTTTTTTTTTGTGAGACAGACTCTCTCACGTGGCCTGTATAGCATCCACCCAGCAAGCCCACTAGGGGGTACGCTCTGCCCATCATGCTCTACCCATCTGGGGTCCTTGCTCTGTTGTAACTGGAGCCATTTTTTAGCATCTGAGAGGGAGGCCATGGACCCATCCTTAGTGCCTGAGGCCAATTCTCCAATTGAGCCATGGCTGCAGGAGGAGAGAAAGAGGAAGAGAGAGAGTCCTCCTGATTGCTGTGTTCCAAGGGAGAAGCAGAGGCTGCCAGTCCTCTTGAGAACTATGTTATGAAACCAGTACATTCTGTTGGCCTACACAAGTCACAAGTCCAGCCCAGATTCAAGGGGAGGAGAATACCACACCTTGATAGGAAGTTCTACAAGGACATGCACAGAGGGGTAGAGTTGCTGTTGGTCATCATTGGAGACTACCATATTGGCTTAAGCATTGAGATTTGGTTTAACTATAACAAACCCTAGCCTTTCTTGACAAATGCATTCTGCTCATATGGTTGTCTTGTGAAATAATTTGTTGATTCTCCATTGTAAAGAGAGCCATGAAGTCCTATTGTACTGAACTTATTTCCACAGTTCCTAAAATAAATTTTGAACCATTGTCAACAATTCATTAAAAACTTATTGGGCCCTGGCCAGTTGGCTTAGTGGTAGAGTGTCAGCCCAGCATGTGGAAATTACTGGGTTCCATTCCCAGTCAAGGCACACAGGAGAAGAGCCCATCTGCTTCTCCACTCCTCCCCCTCTTGCTTCTCTCTGTTTCTCTCTTGCTCTATTGCTTCCCATCTTGTAGCCAGGTCTCAACTGGAGCAAATTAGCCCCAGGCACTGAAGATAACTTCATGGCCTCTGCCTCAGGTGCCAAAAAGAGCTTGGCTGCTAAACAATGGAGCAATTTCCCAGATGGGCAGAGCATCACCCCTTAGTGGGCTTGCCAGTGGATCCCAGTTGGGGTGCATGCAGGAGTCTGTCTCCCCTCTTCTCACTAAATTTAAAAAAAATTAAAAAACTTATTGGGTGAATGAATGAAAGTTTTAATTATAGAAACAAAGCAAATATAGTTTGAGACCAGTAAATGACAATATAGAGGACAGAAGATGATGTCCAAATGATGTAGTATAATGATAATAAAATAGTGCCTAATTGCTAGTACATTAGGCTCATATATACTATACTTTTATCCTATCAGATTTTCTCTGAAATATGAAAAGTTGGATATTGCTACAATAATTCTGCAAATCAAATGTTTCAGTCACATAAAAGTTAGAGATCAAATAACTGAAGAGTTGCAGATGTTAGTCTTGTGATTTAGAATTCATTTCTCAATTCATTACTACATTGTTACATTGGAATTTGGGAAATCGTTTGAAAATGAAAAGAAAAGAAATGATATGAATATGTAAGAAAAGTGAAGATCAAAGCAAAGATTTAAAGAGAGATAAACATATTCAGAGGAAGACAGCTTTATGCTGTCAAGAAAAACATAAGTAGGTAATAGATACAATGGATAATTTCATTAATTGAAATGGGTAAGTGTGTTCAAGAATATACAAAAATGAAAAATGCTCAGAAGAAGCACTCAGATATGCATCTGTCTGTAGACAGAAAGCAAGTGGCACAGATCATGAATCTTCTCCACTAAATTAAGCATTTACAAAAGAGCAGTGTATATATTTTCTTTTTTTTTAATTTTATTTATTCATTTTAGAGAGGAGAGAGAGAAGGAGAGAGAGAGACAGAGAGAGAAAGAGAGAGAGAGAGAGAGAGAGTAGAGAGAGATGGAGGGAGGAGCTGGAAGCATCAACTCCCATATGTGCCTTGACCAGGCAAGCCCAGCGTTTCGAACCGGTGACCTCAGCATTTCCAGGTTGATGCTTTATCCACTGCGCCACCACAGGTCAGGCCTATATTTTCAAAGAAATAATTCATACAAAATAAAAATAACATAAGCCTTTGGTCAGGAAGCTTTCTTTCAAGCTCCATTTAGAGCTCCTGTTTTCTTCCCAAAAGATATCTCCTATATATATATTTTCTCTTATCCTCTCTTTTATTTTTATTTTAAGGATAGCTACACTCCGGAGCATCTATCTTCCTACCTCAGACATTCCACCAGTAAATGGATGTCTATGAAAGGATCCTGACACATCACACGGGCAAATTTTTCCTCACCTGCCTTTTGGTAATTGACAGGACTTTGGGGGTATATGGAAGAACTGGGTTGCATGAAAGAAGAAGGGCCAACAGGGGAAGAAACACAGAAACACAGCTCACTGCACTGCTTCGCTGTACAAGAGTCAGCTCATCCTTTCACAACTTCTCCGAACTTTCTGGTATCTTCTATTGCATGTTTGCATTGATCTTAAAGCAGCAGGAAAACTCTCCATTTCTCTACTTCAAAAAGTCTGGAGCTCAACATCCTCTCCTTCTTTGTACCATACACAGTCTGGTTATAAAATTACATTTCTTTGCATATCATAGCTATTTGCAGAGCTATCCCACTCTCCAAAGAAAAGAAAATGCTGCAATGAACTCGCATAAAAGTTCTCCAACATCTTGGTCTCCAGATCCCTTTAATTCTTAAGAATTATTGAGGACTTCACAGAGCTTTTGTGTATGTATATTATAACTATTGATATTTGTAATATTGCAGAGTAAACCTATGACTTTAAAAAGATTTACTTATCAATGAACTTAAAAATAGTGATTCATATGTTTACATAAAAACATTTTAAAAAATAGGTATGTATTTTAAAACAGAAATAATTAGTGAGGTGAATTATATTGTTTTACATTTTTACAAATAGAATTAATGTCTGTCTTAATACATTAAATCTATTTTTAAAAATGTAAAACAATATAATTCATCTCACTAATTATCTTATCTGCTTCTACATTCAGTTCTGTTGTGATATGCAGGGTTTTGTGTGTTTAAAGTTTATGAAGAAAATCCAGTTCATACAGTTATTTGAAAATGGTAGTCTGTGGACCCCATGAGTTTGCCTTAGAAACTTGCAGAGGTTTCATAGTACGTTTTGATAAATAATGTCTATGGGATATAACTTTCTAGATTTTGTTTTTGTTTGTGTTTGTTTGTTTGCAGATGATTTAGGCCTTATAGTTCAAACCTATAAAAATAAACAAGAAATATATCATAACACACCATGAATTTTTAAGTTGTAGGATATATCCAACATTTTCAGTAAAGGAGAGATCACTAAGAAATGAATGAATCATATAAAGTTTTTTGGAAGTAGAAGGACTTTAGCTGGGTATTAAAATTGAGGTAGAATTTGGATTGTAAAATCTGGTGTTTGGGACATCCAGACAGGAAACCACATGAAAAAAGTGTAGAGATAGATTTTAGCAGGTCCAAAGGAAACAAAAATACCTGCCTGTTTTCTGATGTTTATAAATATTTGTGTAAAAGTGAAGTGGTTATTAGGAGAGGGTGTTGTGGGAGACAGGAATGAAGGAGGGGAGTAAAGAGGGACAAATATGATTTGACTTTGAGTATTGGACACATAACACAATCAACAGTTCAAATGCTATAGAAATATTTACCTGAAACCTGTGTACCCTTATTGATCAATATCACCTTATGAAATTTAATTTTCAAAAAAAATCTTTGTGTATGGTCCATCTTCTAACTTTTTTAGGTATCCAGTTGTTTATATCATAATGCATTTTCAATATTGCATGCTCTTTATGTTCAGAGAAAGTACAGTTGGTCCTTCCTATCTGAAATGGAGGACCTGACTACCTCCTCCTCCCTCCTGGGCTGAGGGAGTGGGAAAGCTAGGATAAATAAGAGCTTCACAACTCCAGCAAAATAGAGGGTGTTAATGTGATAGCCAAACACAACCAGCTGTAATCCCAACAACTCTGCTCCACATTGAAGTCCTAACATGGTCACCACCCCCTCTCTAGCTTCCAAATTAAAACACAGCCCTTGCAGTGTTCCTCAATATGGTAATTTCTAAAATAAGTAAATTTCAAATACTTTATGTCATAAATAGGCATTCAAAAAAAAAGGCAAGTTGGATCATTTTATAATTTATTTTCTTGGTGAGTATAATAATAATACAGAGATCATTTATTCTCCTTGCTTTCAGATATGTTGCAGCTCTCTTTGATTGAGAAAATGCTTGTATATGCACTTCAAGACACAAGTTCAGGCTCCCCTGACCTAGAATGAAGTAACTGGCTTCCATGGTTGGTTCCACACTTCACATAGGAAAAAAATTGCTCCTGAGAATGTGTTGAGATTGGAGCTGAGGGCACTTGTGGGGAGAAAAAGGGAAGTGGGCATTTTCAGTGGCAGGAAGAATCTGGTGGAGAGAAAGTGTGCTAAAGTACTTACTGATCAGTCCTGCTTGTCAGGTGACACAGAATGAGGCACAGCGCACATGGAACTGAGGGTCACAGGTTAAAGAAGAACCTGACCTACTCTTTAAATCCATGTGAAGAATAGATATGGTTGGAGATTTGTCACAGTAAACTGCTCTTATAAATATCATTGTATTTTATCCATAGAGCACCTCTGTGAAGTAAGCAAAACAAAACACTATTACTTATAGAAAGGACATAAAAGTCCAAAAAGAATTAAGCCTTATATAAAATGATTTAACTATTTTCTCTTTTTAAAAAATTTTATTGCCCTGGCCAGTTGGCTCAGCGGTAGAGCGTCGGCCTGGCGTGCGGGGGACCCGGGTTCGATTCTCGGCCAGGGCACCTAGGAGAAGCACCCATTTGCTTCTCCATCCCCCCCTCCTCTCTGTCTCTCTCTTCCCCTCCCGCAGCCAAGCCTCCATTGGAGCAAAGATGGCCTGGGCGCTGGGGATGGCTCCTTGGCCTCTGCCCCAGGCGCTAGAGTGGCTCTGGTCGCGGCAGAGCGACTCCCTGGAGGGGCAGAGCATTGCCCCCTGGTGGGCAGAGCGTCGCCCCTGGTGGGCGTGCTGGGTGGATCCCGGTCGGGGGCATGCGGGAGTCTGTCTGACTGTCTCTCCCCATTTCCAGCTTCAGAAAAATACAAAAGAAAAAAAAACAAAAAATTTTATTGAATTTATTAGGGTAACATTGGTTAATAAAATAATATAGGTTTCAGGTACACAATCCTATATTTATTTAATGTATTGTATGGTCAGCACTCAAAATCAGGTCTCTTTCCATCACTATTTATTCAAACTTTACCCTCTTCTACTGTTTTTCACTGGTAGTCAACATACTGTTGTCTGTGTCAATGACATCTGTTTGTGAGGGTTTTTTAGTGTTTTTTTTGTTTGTTTGTTTTTTACAGGGACAAAGAGAGAGTCAGAGAGAGAGGGATAGATAGGGACAGACAGACAGGAATGAAGAGAGATGAGAAGCATCGATCATCAGTTTTTTGTTGCAACACCTTAGTTGTTCATTGATTTCTTTCTCACATGTGCCTTGACTGTGGCCTTCAGCAGACCGAGTGACCCCTTGCTCGAGCCAGCGACCTTGGTTCCAAGCTGGTGAGCTTTTTTGCTCAAACCAGATGAGCCCAAGCTCAAGCTGGTGAGCTCAGGGTTTCGAACCTAGGTCCTCCACATCTCAGTTCAATGCTTTATCCACTGTGCCACCGCCTCACCTTTTTCACCTTGCTCCTCAAAAAACCTCCTCTCTGTCAGCTGTCATTCCAGTCTCTATTTATGAGTTGGGTTTCAATTTTGTTTATTTTGTCCATTAAATATCACATATGGGTGAAAACTTGGTATTTGTCTTTCTCTAACTGGCTTATTCCACTGAGCATAATACTCTCCAGGGCCATCCATGCTGTTACAAAAGATAAAATTTCCTTTTTTATGATTGAGTGATATTCCATTTTGTAAATGTACCACAGCTTTTTTATCCAGTCATCTACTGAAGGGCACTAAGGCTCCTTCCAAATCTTGGCTATTGTAAATAACCTTGAAATGAACATAGAGGTATGTATTATATATTATTTCATATTAGTGTTTCAGGTTTCTTCAGATATATTCCCAGAGTGAAATTGTTGGGTCATTAGAGCATTAAATTTTTAACTTTTTGAGGAATCTTCATACTGTTTTTCAAAGTGACTGTACCAATCTGCATTTTCACCAATAGTTCACTAGGATTTCCTTACCTCCACATCCTTGCCAACACTTGCTCATTAATTTATTGATGATAGTCATTCTGACAGGTGTGAGGTGATATCTTATGGTTTGAATTTTCATTTCTCTGACTAGTGATGATGAACATCTTTTCATATGTCTACCAGCCATTTGTGCTACAGTAGGAATTTTAGGGAGTTGTCATGGTGAGACAAGCACAACTTATAAGGCCTAAGCAGGCCAAGATTTGAGCATCTGAAAGGAGGGCATATGAGGGGAAAATAGCCCCTGTCCTAACGCCAAACACATAGTCTGTCCCAGATTCTGCCAGTAACCCAAGTTCAGCAGGTTCAGCAGGGTGGGTCCACCAGCAGTTGGGGGGGGGGGCTAGTGGATACTCCTTGAGGGACAGATTCTAGTCAGGCACAGGGGTAGGTGGAGGAAGTGGTCCTTACTCTAAAGTCACATAACTCAGTCGTGCACACACCCTGAGTTTGCCTGGACCTCTACATTTTGGCCAAGGCAGCTGATTTGTACTCAGTGTTGATCAGAAAGTAGTGTAACAAGGAGTCCAAAGGGTCAGGCACAGAGATCCTGGTCGTTCTCCTTCAGTTCTCTCTCCAGAGCCACAAATCCTAATTTCTCCTCACACAACACTAGTCCACTCCACCCTTCCTCCATCAGATTTCAGGGTGGGTGGCTGCAAACAATATTTTGTGCATTGGCCCTTTAAAAGGGTGCCCCCAGAAGACTCCTGTCTCTCCTGGTGGACAGAATCCTCATTAATTTTCACAGACCAACATTATGTGGTGCCTACTTTTGGCTCTGGTGCTCTTTTCTGGGGACCCTGGCATGGAGGTTGAGACCCCAAATGCTTCACAGAGAAACTTTGCAGCTAATATATCACTCTGGAACCCCAGCCACCATCCGTGGGAGCAGGGACAGCCCTTTTTAGGTTTCTTCCCTCCTACCACTCTTGATGTATTTTTTTGTATAAATTCTTGCTTATAAAACTGCTGCTTATCTACTCTTTAGTTGGTTATCCATGTTGATTGTTTTCTATGTTAGTGATAATTCCAGTTTGGTCCTAGAAGAAGGTCAGTGTTACTTCACTTCTGTATTGAATCCTGACTATTGTCTTAATTCTTTCAGGGGTGATAGTAAGTAACAATATCACTCTAGGGCAAAATTAATTCATTACAAATGATGACAGCTTTAAGGCATTGAGGGTTTAATTTTCATGCCCTAAGTGTTTGATAAAAAGCTAGATTAAAAAAATAAATTATACAAAGGAAGGAGATTTGAAGTTGATGTCCTCATAGTAAGACTTTTAAAGGTGGAATATTAAGTCAAGCTGGAATAACATAAACTACTCTGTGATCTATGTGATGTCCCTGAACTTAAAAGGACATCAGAAGCCCCTTTTAGCTCTAGGCTTGGTCTTCCATGGTTTCTCCTTATTTATGGTGAAATCCCCAGGATGCCCTTCTTATGCTCTCTACCTTTTTGAAAGTATGTGCTATTATGTTGTCCTCACTAAATCTGAGGCAGCAATCTCACTCCTTGTTGTACACATGAAGTATAAAAAGAAATTGATAGAGTCTAATAAAATGCACAAGAACATTACCTAGTCTTCAAAGATCTACAATGGTATCACCACTACCAAGACAAAGTTTAGAGCAAATGTCAGGTTCTGAGTTGGGACTAGGAAAGCCAAAGGAAAGAAAACAAAGATTGCAGTGTTTGAGATGTTCCAAATCATATTGTATAAAGACAGCTGACACATGTGTACAGTGGGGGACTAGAGAAGATGTGAGTGACATAATATGTTGATCAATCATAGATATACAATACAAGAAATATATTTTTGCAAGAGTGATGGATCAATGAAATATTTTTTACTGCTTTGGCAGCAACTAAGTACCCTTATAAAGGCCAGAATTTTCTCTTGATAGAGGAGATTGTATTGCAAATACACACACACACATATTTCATATTTTGATATTTTGACATCTTAAAAATTTTTTTTCTAGTTGGAAAGTGACTACACCTCTCCAGGCTAGACAACTCTCAGAGATGACAAGGGCTTAGCCAGGTGCCTGCCCTTGACATGCAGACTAACCAAACTAGAACCAGACCTCCTTTATCTGGCCCTTCCAGTTATAAAATAAATAAACCTTGTGAATGTAATGTACAGCATGGGGACTATAGTTAGTAAAAATGTTTTGTATCTTTGTAAATTACTAAGAAAGTAAATGTTAAAAGTTCTTATAAGAAAAACAATATGTGTCATGATTGATGTTAGACTTATTACAGTGATCATTTCATAATATATTCAAATATTGAAATCATTAGGTAGTACACCTGAAACTACTATAATATCAATAATAACAAGAGTGATGTCAGAGAAATGGTGCTGTGAGGAGTGCTACTGATAAATCTCCACAAAATTTCAACAAGTTCTTCAACTAGAGACAGAAAAATCTATCCTTGGAGCATCTGGAAGTCCCATACACTGAAAACGAAGGTATGATTGAGCAAAAAAATTGACTAAATATATAATCAACCCTGTAGGAAATAAGATGGAGAAAGGAACACTCTGCCTTCCTCACTAACCTGCACAAGGGCTGTTTTCACTTGGAGCTGAGATAGAGAGCTAAGGGTGTGGAAGGAACCAGGCTGCGGCACAGATGTTCAAGCTGAGGAAAGAGTGTGCCAGCAGTGACTCAGCCAATGCGAGCTAACGCCCGCACTGGACCCTTGCAAAGATGAGCAAGCAGAAGCCGCCATTAGCCCCGATATCCTGGTTAGCAAGCACAAATAGTGTACGCGAGGTTCCTCCTAGTGCCCCAGGAGTGGGCGCTGGTGTTCCCAGCCAGAGGGGTAGGGTCAGAAGCTTTTGAGTGGGCTGTGACCAGAGTCTCAGTGTGGTCCCTGCGCCCTGAACGGTGATGCGCAGGGAGTGCGTGAAAGCGAACTTCCCTACGCCCAAACTTCTCTGGGCGGGCAGGGTGCCTCACCCAGCTATTCAGGCTAACATCCCCGGGAAGAAAAAATACACAAAAGTGTTAGAGGGAGGGGTGCGCAAGCAGCTTGCAGTCTGTCTCAGGAGCAGATCTGCAGATCCAATTGCTGAAATTAGCTTAACTCACAGTCTGCTCACATCCCAACTAACCTACATGGCTATAACTGACAAGATCTTTTTCAGTTCAGCGATCTAAGACAAGAGGCGTGATATGTTTGAGTGCCTCTTGCTATGCACTTAGGGGTGGGGGCAACTTCTGATTGGCAGAGCTTTCATACTCAGGGCTATACATTAAAAAGAGGGACTTGGCAGCTTTTAAGACCTCCTGTTCTGCAGGCAGTGACTAGGACATCTTCTTCCCAGCCAATACAGGTTACAAAGTTCAAAAAAGCCTGGGGAGAGTGGTCCGACATAGTGCTGAGGCATACTGGACGTGGCTGGAGGTTCATAAAAAGGCACCTTGAGAGCAATTGTTTCCTATGTGAAGTGTAGAACCAACCATGGAAGCCAGTCACTTCATTCTAGGTCAGGGGAGACTGAATTTGTATCTTGAAGTGCATATACAAGCATTTTCTCAATCAAAGAGTGTTGCAACATATCTGAATACAAGGGAGAATAAATAATCCCTGTATTATTATTATACTCACCAAGAAGATAAATTATAAAATTATCCAACTTGCCTTTTTTTTTGAATGCCTATTTGTGACATAAAGTACTTGAAATTTACTTATTTTATAAATTACCATATTGAGGAACACTGCAAGGGCTGTGTTTTAATTTGGAAGCTAGAGAGGGGGGTGGTGACCATGTTAGGACTTCAGTGTGGAGCAGAGTTGTTGGGATTACATTGTCGGAGCTTGCAAATGCTAATAAGCCTCGATTACCAACGAGACTGAAGCCTAATATATGACATTGCCATAGAGACTTATCAACTGCAAATCTCTACCTAAGCATGCAACAAAGGGCAGAGCCTGGGGTACAGAGTCACTGACCAAGAAGAGGGAAAGGAAAGAGAAAGGAAGAAGATAACTTCTCAAAATCAAGAAAAATCCACAGACTTTATGACTTTTTTTATTTATTTTTTTTGTTTCTTTCATCTTCTTGTCTTTATTATTTTTTTTCTTCTCCACTTTGGTCTGTTTATTCTCTACCCATCTTATTCTTTCCCCTTCTTAAACTACACTACCCATAAGTGTTACATCTCCTATTTTCCTTCTTTTCTTCTTTCTTTCTCTCTATGAGGGTTAAACTACAAAACCCTTAACTCTCTCTCCTTTTGTTCTTTTTTCTTTCTTTGTTTTTCTTTTTCCTCCCTTTCTATTAGTTTTTTCTTTTCTCCTTTACTTTTCCTCTCATTCAATCCTCAATCATGAACAAATTATTTTATTTGGGACTCAAATTTTTTTTTGTGGCATTTTGGGAGCTTTTGACTTTGCTTTTTAACTCATTAGCATTCCCCTCAACTCCGGCTCCCCATTCTACCTAGTTTTTGCTCAACTTAATACAATAGTAATTTTTTCCTTTTTAATGTTTCCCTCTTTTCCCTATCATTATATCTCTTAGTTGACCATCACTTCCAAGCAAATCATTTTATTCTTGACCCAAATTTTTACCTTTTTTGCATTTTGTGGGTTCCTACTGCCTTTTTTGCCCCTTTATTACTTCTCCCCAACCAAGGTCCTCTGTTATAGGTAGTTTTTGTTCCATTTAGCACAATATAATTCACAGTTCATCATAATATTTTCTGAAGGTGGAGAGGAGAGGAAAAGAAAAAAAGAGAAAAATAAAAAAAATTCTTTTTTTTTCTTTCCATTTTTAAACTTTTTATTCTTTATTAATTCTCATTAGTGCTATCAACAAAACCACCCTCAGATGCCATTACAGAAAAGAAAACCAAATATTATAGATACAAAAGACAGAGATATAGCACAGATAGATGAGAAAAAAATCTATGGAGAAAAAATTTAATATATTGGAAACCTTAGAGCTAAATGACAGAATTTAAAATAGAAATCCTAAAAGTACTCAGAGATAACAAGAAAAAACAGAAAGGCAATTTAGAGAGCTCAGAAAACAACTCAATGACACAAAGAATATATTACCAAGGAAATTGAAACTATAGAAACAAATCAAACAGAGATGAAAAACTCAATTCATGAACTGAAAAACAAGGTAACAAGCTTAGCTAATAGAACAGCCCAGATAGAAGGTAGGATTAGTGACATAGAAAACAAGCAATTTGAGGCACAACACAGAGAAGAAGAGAGAGACTCAAAAATTATAAAAAAATGAGAAAGCCCTACAGGAACTGTCTGACTCCATCAAAAAGTCTAACATAAAATTAATATATATATCAGAGGGAGAAGAGACAGAAAATGGAATGGAGACCATATTCAAACAAATAATAGACAAGAACTTCCCAAGCCTGTGGAAAGAACTAAAGCCTCAAATTCAAGAAGCAAACAGAACACCGAGTTTTCTTAACCCCAAAAAACCTACTCCAAGGCACATCATAATAAAATTGGCACAAACCAATGACAAAGAACTCATAAAACTCAACAACAAACAGCCTAATAAAAAAATGGGAAGAGCACATGAACAGATACTTCTCCCAGGGAGAAATACAAATGGCCAACAGATATATGAAAAGATGCTCATCTTCACTATTTATTAGAAAAATGCAAATCAAAACTACAATGAGATACCACTTCATACCTGTTAGATTAGCTATTATCAACAAGACAGGTAATAACAAATGTTGGAGAGGCTGTGGAGAAAAAGGAACCCTCATTCATTGTTGGTAGGAATGTAAAGTACTACAACCATTATGGAAGAAAGTATGGTGGTTCTTCAAAAAACTGAAAATAGACTGACCAGGCAGTGGCACAGTGGATAGAGTGTCCAACTGGGATGCCGAGGACCAAGGTTCAAGACCCTGAGGTCGCCTGAAAGCGCGGGCTCATCAGGTTTGAGCAAAAAGCTCACCAGTTTGGACCCAAGATCATGGACCTAAGCAAGGGGTTGCTTTGTCTGCTGAAGGCCCATGGTCAAGGCACATATGAGAAAGCAATCAATGAACAACTAAGGGGTCGCAGTGCGCAATGAAAAACTAATGATTGATGCTTCTTATCTCTCCATTCCTGGATTGATGCTTCTCATCTCTCCGTTCCTGTGTGTCTGTCACTGTTTATCCCTCTCTTTAACTCTCTCTCTGTCTTTGTAAAAAAAAAAAAAATGAAAATAGAACTACCTTATGACCCAGCAATCCCTCTACTGGGTATGCACCCCCAAAACTGAGAAACATTGATACGTAAAGACACATGCAGCCCCATGTTCATTGCATCATTGTTCACAGTGGCCAAGACATGGAAACAACCAAAAAGTCCTTCAATAGAAAACTGGATAAAGAAGGTGTGGCACCTATATACTATGGAATACTACTCAGCCATAAGAAATGATAACATCGGATCATTTACAGCAAAATGGTTGGATCTTGATAACATTATACAGAGTGAAATAAGTAAATCAGAAAAAAACAAGAACTGCATTATTCCATACATAGGTGGGACATAAAAATGAGACTAAGAGACATAGAAAAGAGTGTGGTGTTTACCGGGGTGGGAGGAAGGAGAGGCAGCCAAGGAAAAGAAGAATAAAACATATAAAGGAAGGCCTATTAGATTATGATTGGATTTCTCAGCAGAAACTCTACAAGCTAGAAGAGAGTGGACCCCAATATTTAAAGTCCTGAAAGAGAGGAACTTTCAACCAAGAATACTATACCCATCAAAGCTATTCTTCAAGTACAAAGGAGAAATGAAAACATTCACAGATACAGAAAAGATCAGGAAATTTATCATCAGAAAACCCCTACTCCAGGAATAACTAAAGGTGGTTTTTCAATCAGATACAAAGAACAAAACAAAACAAAACCACAAGTAAAAGCTCCACCAAGAACACAATAAAACCAAATTTAAACTGTGACAACAAAATCAAAAAAAGAGGAGAGGACAGAGATTAACAGTAGCAATGAATGATGGAATGCAGAAACACTCATAAAATAGTGTACTACAATGAACATGGTAAGTACCCCTTTCATTACTTAATAATAATCACCATTGAAAGAACAACCACAAAAGCACATGACTTTAAAAAGGCAGCAACTGAGGAAAGAAATATGAAATACAACCAAACAAAAACAAATGTTAGAAAAACAGAAGAGAAGAATCTAACAAGATACAAAACTAACAGAAAGTAATTTATAAAATGGCAATAGGGAACCCACAAGTGTCAATAATTATACTAAATGTAAATGGATTAAACTCACCAATAAAAAGACACAGAGTAGCAGAATGGATTAAAAAAGAAAAGAAAATCCAACTGTATGCTGCCTACAAGAAACACATCTAAGCAACAAGGATAAAACAAATTCAAAGTGAAAGGCTGGAAAACAACACTCCAAGCAAATAACATAAAACAAAAAAAAGCAGGTGTAGCAATACTCGTATCTAATAATGCTGACTACAAGACAGCAAAAGTACTCAGAGAGAAAAATGGTCATTTCATAATGATTAAGGGGACACTGAATCAAGAAGACTTAACAATTCTTAATATATATTCACCAAACCAAGAAACACCAAAATATATAAGACAGCTACTTATTGACCAAAAAACAAAAACTGACAATACAATCATACTTGGAGACCTCAATACACCGCTGATGGCTCTAGATCGGTCATCCAAACAGAGAATCAATAAAGATATAGTGGCCTTAAAGAAAACACTAGAACACCTGGATATGATAGACATCTACAGGACATTTCATCCCAAAGTGACAGAGTATACATTTTTAAATAGGGAACATGGAACATTCTCAAGAACTGACCATATATTGGGGCCACAAAAATAACATCAGCAAATTCAGATAAATCGAAATTGTACCAAGCATATTTTCTGATCACAAAGCCTTGAAACTAGAATTCAATTTCATAAAAGAGGGAAAAAAACCACAAAAATGTGGAAACTAAACAACATACTTTTAAAAAATGAATGGGTCAAAGAAGAAATAAGCACAGAGATCAAAATATATATACAGACAAATGAAAATGACAATATGTCATATCAGAATTTCTGGGATGCAGCAAAAGCAGTAATAAGAGGAAAGTTATATACCTTCAGGCCTTTATGAACAAACAAGAGAAAGCCCAAGTAAACCACTTAACTTCACTCCTTAAGGAACTAGAAAAAGAACAAAGACAACCCAAAACCAGCCAAAGAAAGGAAATAATAAAAATCAGAGCAGAAATAAATGAAATAGAGAACAGAAAAACTATAGAAAAAATTAATATAACGAGGAGCTGGTTCTTTGAAAAGATCAACAAAATTGACAAATCCTGGGCAAAACTCACCAAGGAAAAAAGAAAAAGGACTCATGTAAACAAAATCAAAACGAAAGAGGAGAAATCTCAACAGACATCATAGATATACAAAGAATTATTGTAGAATACTATGAAAAACTATATGCTATCAAATTCAACAATCTAGAAGAAATGGATAAATTCCTAGAACAATACAATCTTCCTAGATTGAGTCACAGAGAAGCACAAAGCCTAAGCAGACCAATTAGCAGGGAGGAAATAAAAAATACTATTAAAAACCTCCCCAAAAATAAAAGTCCAGGCCCAGACGGTTATACTAGTGAATTCTATCAAACATTCAAAGAAGACTTGGTTCCTATTCTACTCAAAGTCTTCCAAAAAATTGAAGAGGAAGAAATACTTCCAACACATTTTGAGGCCAACATAAGCCTCCTACCTAAACCTGGCAAGGACGGCCCACACACAAAAAAACTACAGACCAATATCTTTAATGAATATAGATGGTAAAATACTAAACAAAATACTAGCAAATCAAATACAACAACATATTAAAAAAATAATATCAAGTATGATTTATCCCAGAACCTCAAGGATATTTCAACATATGTAAAACAGTTAACATAATACACCATATCAACAAAACAAAGAACAAAAACCACATGATCTTATCAATAAATGCAGAAAAGGCATTCGATAAAATACAACACAACTTGATGTTTAAGGCACTCAACAAAATGAGTATAAGGATAATATCTCAACATGATAAAGGCCATATATGATAAACCATCAGCTAACATCATATTAAGTGGCATAAAACTGAGGACTTTCCATCTTAAATCAGGAACAAGACAGGGTTGTCCACTCTCTCCACTCTTATTTAATGTGGTGCTAGAAGTTCTAGCCAGAGCAATCAGACAAGATAAAGAAATGAAAGGCATCCATATCAGAAAATAAGAAGTAAAGGTAGCACTTTTTGCAGATCATATGATCCTATACATCAAAAACCTCAAAGACTCCACAAAAAGATTAATAGAAACAATAAACCAATACAGTAAGGTCGCAAGATACAAAATTAACATACAAATGTCCATAGCCATTCTATATGCCAAAAATGAAACATTAGAAACAGAACTCAAAAAAATAATCCCCTTCACGATTGCAACAACGACAAAAAAAATACCTAGGAATAAACATAACAAAGTATGTAAAGGACCTATATAACAAAAAGTACAAGACATTGTTAAGGGAAATCAAAAAAGATACAATGAGATGGAAAAATATTTCTTGTTCTTGGAGAGGAAGAATAAATATAGTCAAAATGACCATATTACCCAAAGAAATATACAAATTTAATGCAATTCCCATCAAAATACCAATGGTATTTTTTAAATAAATGAAACAAACAATCATCAGATTTATATGGAACTATAAAAAACCCTGAATAAAGAATGAAGCTGGGGGCATTAAAATACCTGAGTTCAAACTATATTATAGAGCTACAACGATCAAAACAGCATGGTATTGACAGGAAAACAGACACTCAGACCAATGGAACAGAATAGAAAGTCCAGAAATTAAACCACATATATATGGTCAAATAATTTTTGATAAAGGGGCCAAGAACACACAATGGAGAAAAGAAAGCCTCTTCAACAAATGGTGGTGGGAAAACTGGAAAGCCACATGCAAAAGAATGAAACTCAACTACAGTTTGTCCCCTTGTACTAAAATTAATTCAAAATGGATCAAAGACCTAAATATAAGAACTGAAACAATAAAGTACATAGAAGAAGACATCGGTTCTAAACTCATGGATCTTGGTTTTAAAGAGCATTTTATGAATTTGACTCCAAACACAAGAGAAGTGAAGGCATCAGATTAAGAAGTTTTTGCTCAGCAAGAGAAACTGACAACAAAATAAACAGACAGCCAACTAAATGGGAAATGGTATTTTCAAACAATAGTTCAGATAAGGGCCTAATATCCAAAATATACAAAGAACTCATAAAACTCAACAACAAACAAACAAACAATCCAATAAAAAAATGGGAAGAGGACATGAACAGACACTTCTTCCAGGAAGAAATACAAATGGCCAACAGATATATGAAAAGATGCTCATCTTCATTAGTTATTCAAGAAATGCAAATCAAAACTACAATGAGATAGTACCTCACACCTGTTAGATTAGCTATTATTAACAAGACAGGTAATAGCAAATGCTGGAGAGGCTGTGGAGAAAAAGGAACCCTCATTCACTGTTGGTGGGAATGTAAAGTAGTACAACCATTATGGAAGAAAGTATGGTGGTTCCTCAAAAAACTGAAAATAGAACTACCTTATGACCCAGCAATCCCTCTACTGGGTATATACCCCCCAAACTCAGAAACATTGATACATAAAGACACATGCAGCCCCATGTTCATCGCATCATTGTTCACAGTGGCCAAGACATGGAAACAACCAAAAAGCCCTTCAATAGAAGACTGGATAAAGAAGATGTGGTACATATACACTATGGAATACTACTCAGCCATAAGAAATCATGACATCGGATCATTTACAGCAAAATGGTTGGATCTTGATAACATTATACGGAGTGAAATAAGTAAATCTGAAAAAACCAAGAACTGCATTATTCCATACATTAGTGGGACATAAAAATGAGACTAAGAGACATGGACAAGAGTGTGGTGGTTACCGGTGGCAGGAGCGGAGGAGAGGGAGGGAGAGCAAAAGGGTGAGGGAGAGGGGCACAAAGAAAACTAGATAGAAGGTGAAGGAGGACAATCTGACTTTGGGTGATGGGTATGCAACATAATTGAATGACAAGATAACCTGGACATGTTTTCTTTGAACATATGTACCCTGATTTATTGATGTCACTCCATTAAAAACTTATAAAAAATAATAATAACTCAATAAAATTAAATATAATGAGAAAAAACTATGGTTAATCTGACAGCAAATGGTGGAGCAGCAGTAAGAAAACCAGGTGGAAAGTAGGAAGCAGCTTGGCTGATTCAGTCCACAACACTTAGCAAAAGAATTTTAAGTCATTTTTATACATTACTACAATGTAAGTAATTTGTTGGTGCAAAGATAAAATATAACTGTGAAATTTGTGTAGAGCTTAAATTTAATACACATAAGTGTCCTGATGTCAGTAGAGTACCAAGAGAAAGTGGGGAAAATAAGAAGATGCATGATGCTGATGGTTCAGTCAGGGTGCAAACATTAAGGGAGTGCATCTTTTATTAAAAATTTAAAATCAATAATAAAACAGACTAAAAGTCATCTGTTGATCTAACATAACAATTTGTGCAGTTACATTTAAGTTTTAGTAGCCTTCAGATTTGCAAACTTTTAGTCGTGTTTTTTAACTTTAATATTTTTTTTTCAGTTTTCTGAAGCTGGAAACAGGGAGAGACAGTCAAACAGACTCCCGCATGCACCCGACCGGGATCCACCCGGCACGCCCACCATGGGGCGACGCTCTGCCCACCAGGGGGCGATGCTCTGCCCATCCTGGGTTCGCCAAGTTGCGACCAGAGCCACTCTAGCGCCTGAGGCAGAGGCCACAGAGCCATCCCCAGCGCCCGGGCCATCTTTGCTCCAATGGAGCCTCGGCTGCGGGAGGGGAAGAGAGAGACAGAGAGGAAATCGCGGTGGAGGGGTGGAGAAGCAAATGGGTGCTTCTCCTGTGTGCCCTGGCCGGGAATCGAACCCGGGTCCTCCGCACGCTAGGCCGACGCTCTACCGCTGAGCCAACCGGCCAGGGCCTTTAATATGTTTTATTAAAGTTGGCAGTAATGTTATTTTGTATTGGTTTCAGATGTACATTATAGTGGTTAAATAATTATATACTTTATAAAATTCTCCCCAGTTATTTCCAGTACCTACCTGGCAACACATATAGTTATTACAAATTATCAACTCTGTTTCCTATGCTATAATTTATATCCCCGTGATTATTCTGTAACTACTAATTTGCATTTCTTAATTCCTTCATCTTTTTGACCCAGTCCCCCAATCTCTCATCCCCTAGCAATCATTAGTCTGTTTTCTGAGTTTATGAGTCAGTTTCTGTGTTGTTTGTTTATTTATATTGTTCTTTGGAATTTAAACATAAGAAAAATCATATAATATTTGTCTTTCACTGACTGACTTTCTTCAGTTATCAGATTTGTATACTTTTATTTTGTTGATGAGTGTAACATTGTACATGACAATTTACTTAGAGAATTCATAGTTAAAACAGTCCTAATTCTACCACATGAAACTAGTTGAGTATATTTATTACATTTATTTTGAGAATAAGGGTATAATAGCATGGTGTTATTTCAACTAATTTTAGATAGTGCTGGTCCTTAATCTCTTTGGTCCCATATATCTCTGTGTTTAATGATAGGCTTTATACAATCAAAAGTATAAGAACACAATACTTATTGCTCTATGATGCTCTTCCCATTCTTTATAAAGAATGACAGAAAGTCTCTGCTAACAATTATACCAATAAGGACTAAAGATCCACAGATCTGCACTATTAGACATATCTGCAGTAATACTAGCTTGAAAAATGTCAAAGTTGCCATTACCAATAGTGTTACATTGCCCTCCAATTTTGTAGTAACATCAAATTTCTCCAATGAGCCTTTATATTCCTTTTGAAGGTAGACACTTTCCTGTAATAAGAAGATGATTGTTAGTAGGAAGTTTTCTGTTTTTTTCTCTGTTTAGAAGAGCTTTATTGTGCCTATGATTTACCATTTTTATTAAGAAGATTTCTGAAGGAAATTAGCCAAAAGAAATAGAACATACAAAGTAATAATGAAAAAAGTAAAACAAAGTGGTTGTCAATATTTTTATTATGATTAAAAAAGCAATACCTACCAGCTCTACAGTTATGGAGAGGGAGTGAAGAAAGAGGAGAGTCTATTTTAACAGAGTAGTATTGCCCCTAAGTTACAGAAAGTATGATTAGATACATAGATCTTTTTCATTTAAACAATAAGAGTGTCATCACTATCTATTCACTTGGGAAAAAACTGGGACAGAAACGTCAGAAATAAAAAGTCATGGAGAAGAGGAAAAAGTTCTAATAATAGTTGAAATGTGCTCCAGAGGAAGTCCATGGATTAAAAAAAGTAGTAAAGCTACCAGAAACCTAAGATTCTGGCAGAAACACCAAAATTTCACAAAGTACAATGTTGGATATTGTTCCGTATTTTGATTACAACTTTGGAAATTTAGGGAAATGATATCCTATTAAGATTTTTTTTTTTTTTTTTTCATTTCTGAAGCTGAAAACGGGGAGAGACAGTCAGACAGACTCCCGCATGCGCCCGACCGGGATCCACCCGGCACGCCCACCAGGGGCGATGCTCTGCCCACCAGGGGGCGATGCTCTGCCCATCCTGGGCGTCGCCATATTGCGACCAGAGCCACTCCAGCGCCTGAGGCAGAGGCCAAGGAGCCATCCCCAGCGCCCGGGCCATCTTTGCTCCAATGGAGCCTTGGCTGCGGGAGGGGAAGAGAGAGACAGAGAGGAAAGCGCGGCGGAGGGGTGGAGAAGCAAATGGGCGCTTCTCCTGTGTGCCCTGGCCGGGAATCGAACCCGGGTCCTCCGCACGCTAGGCCGACGCTCTACCGCTGAGCCAACCGGCCAGGGCTCCTATTAAGATTTTAAGTACTCTAACTCAACACTCTGGGCTGTAGCACTGAGAGGAGTAGCCTGGTCTGGATATTTAGGGTTGAGATTGAATAGGAAAGTATTTCCTTATAAGATTATCCCAGATGAAAAAGCTGTTGGGAAGAAGGGATTGGGTGAAGAGAGAACATCTGGAAGGCTGAGGTGCCGTAATAAGAAAGATGGCAGTTTGGACAGATATTCCAACACAAGCTATTGCCAAGTAGCCTTATTTTCAAGTCCCACTACATTCTGGCTAAGGTTAAATAGCCAGACACAGCTGCAAAGACAAAACATACTAGAATATGGAGGTCAATTATTAGAGAAAAATATGAGTCAATGACTAGAGTAAGAAAAAAGTTATTATGTAGTGCCAAAGAGCACTTATTTTATAATCAACCCATATAAATTCCAGTTATACCATCCTACTTATTGTATGATATTGGGCCATTTATTTAATCTTTTAACTTAGTTTCCTTATCCATAAAATTGAAATAATAACATCATCTACCCACCTCCCAGATTAGCAAAACTAGATTTAAAATGTTTAAGACAATGCTTATCACTTTAAATTTCATCTTTTTTGCAATTACTAATTACAAAAAAGTGAGTTCATGATCAAAGAAAGAAACCAGCAACAACTTTTATAGTAATCTAAAACCTGATTTTTGTTTGCTTATTTTTTATAGTAGTAAAAAATATAAGGCTTATTTTCTAAGTTTATTTTCTGTATAATATAGTATTTTCAAATGCAGCAGATCTAACATAACTTAAACTTTATATTCATTTAATAACAACTCCTCATTTTTCCTCCTCACCCTTCCTGTCACCCATGGTTCTATTCTCTGCTTCTATTGTACATTGTAGCAGTGTTCAAGTTAGCAAAGATATGAAAACAACCTTATGTTCATCAACAGATGAGTGGATAAGGTAAATATGACATATACATAGAACAGAATAGCATTCATTCGTAAAAATGTACAAAATCCTTCCAGGTGTGGCAACATGGATGAATTTATTATTATTATTATTATTATATTATTATTGAGAGGCAGGGAGTCAGACACAGATTCCCGCATATGCCCCAACTGGGATCCACCAGGCAAGACCCATACCAGACAGTGCTCTGCCCAAGCTATTTTAGCACCTGAGGCGAGGCCATGGAACCATTCTTAGTGCTCGGGCCAACTTGCTTGAACCAATCTAGCCATGGCTGTTGGAGGGGAAGAGAAAGAGGGGTGAGGGGATGGGATGAGGTAGAGTAGCAGATGGTTGCTGCTTCTGTGTGCCTTGACCGGGCATCGAACCTGTGACATCCACGTGCCAAACAAACACTAATGCTGAGCCAATCGAACAGGGCCTAAAAATTAAAAACATTATAGAAATAAGCCAGTCAGAGAAGAATAAATACTACATGATTTTACTTCTATAACATATCTAAAACCAAATTAAAACTCAATCTTTGAGGGCCTTTAAACATATGCAAAGGATGTATATCTTAGTATTTTCTTTTTCTTTTTTTTTTTTTTTTTGTATTTTTCTGAAGTTGGAAATGGGGAGGCAATCAGACAGACTCCCGCATGCGCCCAACCGGGATCCACCCGGCATGCCCACCAGGGGGCGATGCTCTGCCCATCTGGGGCATCGCTCTGCTGCAACCAGAGCCATTCTAGTGCCTGAGGCAGAGGCCACAGAGCTATCCTCAGCGCCCGGGCCAACTTTGCCCCAATGGAGCCTTGGCTGTGGGAGGGGAAGAGAGAGACAGAGAGGAAGGAGAGGGGGAGGGGTGGAGAAGCAGATGGGCGCTTCTCCTGTGTGCCCTGGCCGGGAATTGAACCCAGGACTCCTGCACGCCAGGCCGATGCTCTATCACTGAGCCAACTAGCCAGGGCTATCTTAGTATTTTCTTGTTGTTAGTAATATAGAAAGTAAAAATTATTTTAAAAAGACAATTTGTAACTATTTTTAACCTGAAATCCTTTTTTTTTTTTTTTGTATTTTTCTTAAGTAAGAAGTGGAGAGGCAGAGAGATAGACTCCTGCCTGCGCTTGACCTGGATCCACCCTACATGCCCACTAGGGAGCCTTGACTGCAGAAAGAGAGAGATAGAGAGAAAGGAGAGTGGAAAGGGTGGAGAAGCAGATGGGTGCCTCTACTGCGTGCCCTGACCAAGAATTAAACCCGGGACATCCACATACCGGGCCGGTGCTCCACTACTGAGGCAACTGGCCAGGGCCTACATGAAATTTTAATGTAAAATAAATCTTATGGGAATCACCTGATTTTTACATTTTGCCTTTTTTTTCATAAAGAAAAGTTCAAGGGAAATACTTGGATATTGAAATGTTAATACAAACTTAGTCATTGAGTAGTAAAGTTAATTTTCTAGAAAGTGCCATTAGCTCTAAGTTTATCATCCCCACAGAAGGAGAGGCACATTCAAACTGATAAACATAGAATCCAAATATCTGAGTTATACATTTTCTTAGTATAACATAGCTTCCCTCTGCATAAACCCAGATGTTACATGAATCTACCTAGAAGAAAAGAAAACAGAACAGAAATATTGTGTTCAGTGAGTAGCGTATAAAACTTTTGGGCATCTGAGACAGCTTGTTTCTACAGACAGGATGGGAGCATGCTGGATTTTCTTAATTGAATCTTGAGCTGAAAGTACACGTTCTCATATCTTCTTCCCAAACAGATGGTGGGCTGATAGCATCGATCGTCAATACTAGAACATCATTGGGCATTAATTCATTCAGAAAATATTTACTGTTCTTCTATATTGTGCCATTTGTGGGCCTGAGGATCTAACCCTGGACAGTGCTGCACTCACAGAGTTTATATTCTCACATGATAATAAAACCAAAACAGGAAAACAAGCAAGATCATTCCAGATAAGCATAAGTTTCATGAAGTAAAACACAGTTATGAGAGAGAATAGTCTGTCATGACATTTTTTGTGGAATAGAAAAAGGAAAACAGTTCTTCTACAACTATCACTTGGCAGTTGCTTTAGGGAGCACAGATGCATCTTTTCACTGGTGGTGAATGTTCTTCCTTGCCATTTATGCTATAAAAGCTCATAAAGAGAAGATCTCCTGGCCCCCATCATGTCCCCTACTCCCACATCACACACAGGTTTCATCATAAAAGACAATTTGGCTATTCTTAGAAGAAGTTCAGTTGAGGCTTTAAAACTTAATAGAGATAAAATCTTTTAGAGTGCTTTCTAGGATCCAGGTCCTGTCCTTCACACTCTACACATTTATTCACTGTCAACATACATGGCAGCTTTATAATCTAGGTGTTATTTTTATCACTTTTTTACAAATGAGAATATTCAGGCACAGAGAAATGTAGTTACTTACCTAAAGTCATACATCTGCCAGGTGATAAATCAAGGCAATATACTTTAGGGTCTGAGCTCTTGCCTCCTCTTCATGGTAAATGAGGAGCCATAATAATAAGAAGAGGCATTTTTCTCCCCAGCCCTTTCCTCAATATGTACATGCACTTCCTATCCACATTGCATTTGTTCTTTTTGTTTTTTTGTTTTCTTGTTTTTGCAAGGAGAACTGAGAAAGTTATACACTGTGCCTACAAGGGAGACAGTCTTCTTTCCTCCCCAATGTTTTCAAATGCGTTTTTTTAGATAATCAAGCTGACTCATGACTTCCTGCTTTAGCACCTCTGGGCTTCAGAAAAGACCAGTGTTATGCCATGGAGTATATAAAAATGTGCTACATGAAATTCTGTTTTTATTTGTAATCATCCTCACTAAACTAGAAATTGCTACAGAGGACATGGTGTATGTCTTGGTTAATATTATACCTGCATCATTTAGCAAAATTGCAGATACACAAGATTATTTATGAAGTGCTTATGAGATGAATGGGATTGGACTACAGTTTTAAACCTACATGTAGAGATGACTTCTTGATTTGTTTTCACTCTTCACTCCAGAGGAACAGTTATTTTTGAAGAGAGCAATGAACCATGAAGCAGTAAAATGCTGCTTCTCTCAACTGGATCATCACTGTTGGGAACAGAAAAAATTAAGAGAATGCAAATAATGGTTGCTTTGAACCCTTCAAATAAAGATTGAAGAAACTTTATTTAGCTCCTCTTCTAAAATAGTTATCTTTTTATAAACATGAATTTGATCTCATTTGCTCTTTCACAAGTTATTCCTGTATTTGGTGCTCTGTATTGACTCCGAACTACCTTCTGGGTCCCCATCTGTCAATAGCAAAGTGTTACAATTATGACTTCCCCTCAGTCAAATCTGCTAGTTCTTCCTATTCAGTTGCTATAGCACTTTAGCCTCTCTACAAAGATCCTTGTTTTAATACTGCACATTTTTCTCTACTATTCATTTACTCATAACCTTTCACAGATTTCTGTTGACATGCTGCTGACTTTGACACTTGACAGTTTTCTGAAGCTTTTGCTAAGTAATTTGAAAGTTGGGACAGTACAACAGGAATTCAGCCTGAATCAGTACATGCTGCATTACTATTTCATATATTCTGAGATCCCATCATAGCCACCTCAATCATGCAAGCTGATGATTCAACTCCATTTGCTATGTGTTTATTATACTGCTCACAAAAATTAGGAAATATTTTATCACTCATTGATTTTGAAATATCCCTAATTTTTGTGAGCAGTATATATTTACTACTTTCAATGGTAGAACTTCAAATTGTAGGCATTTAAAAACTTCATTGAAATTAAAACAAAAATATAATACAGTGAGAAGAAATATTAAAAAGCATATATCTGATAAGAACTTGTATCCTAAATATATAATGAACACTTACAACTTTACAATAAAAAAACCTATGACCCAACTTAATAATAGAAAAGGATTTGAATAAATATTTTGCCAAAGAAGACACACAAATGGCCTTATATGCCCATGAAAACATGATCAACATTATTTGTCATTAGGGAAATGCAAATCAAAGTTACAATAGACAACTTCACACTGACCAGCATGGCTATAATAAAAAGTGAAGATAATAGCAACTATTGTCAAAAAACCAAAGAAATTGGTGCCTTTATACATTGCTGATGGACATGTAAAAAGGTGCAATCTCTTGGAAAATGGTTATAGTTTCTCAAAAAGTTAAGCACAGAATTACCATATGACCCAGCAATTCCACCCCATCTTGGATATATACCCAAGATAAATAAAAACATATGTCCTCACAAAAACTGATATACTAATAACATCACAGTATTATTCCTAACAACCAAAACATGGAAACAATCCAAATGTTTATCAACTGGTAAATGAATAAATAAAACATTTATTATATTATATATTTCATTATATTATATTTATATATATTATATATAATATTATATTTATAAATATTACATTTATATATAATATTATATTTATATATAACATATATATTTCATTATATCCATATAATGAAATGTTACTTTTTCATAGAAAGGAGTACAGTATTGATATGTTACAATATAGATAGACCTGGAAAATGCTATGCTAATAAAAGAAGTCAGAAACAGAAGACCACCTAGTATATGATTCCACATATATGAATGTGAAGAACAGGCAAATCCACAGATACAGAGAATTTTTAATGGTTGCCAGAGGGAGAAAGAAATGTCTGGTAATAGGTGTTAGAATACTTTTTAGGATGATTAAAAAAAAGTTCTAAAATTAGATTACAGTTATGGCCGCACAATTCAGTAAACATAATAAAAACCATAGACATGTACAATAAAAACAGGTGTATTTTATGGTAGATAAATTGGATCTTCAAAAATCTGATTTTTTAACAACGAATACTACTATAGCCATTCAAATCCCACTAAAAAAATAGCTGTCATTGATTTAAGGAGGCTGTAAACTTAGGGGAAGTGGTTGAAAGGGCAAATTTCTTTCCCAAAGTAAGTTATCAGTGACTGTGAACGAAGCTAAGCATCTCATCGGGGGGAGGGGGCACATATACGACTGCATGCAAGTGTTAGAACATTTTCATCAGAGAAATAGGTATGTTCTGTATTTTCTTTTGTGAGATTAATATATTTTATTAAATAAAGTATGTTATCTTAGATATGTTTATACATCTTAGAGAAAAAATTCTGAAACCTTTTAAATCAATGGTTTTAATTGAAAACATAAAAAGAACAAATTAGCCCTGGCCGGTTGGCTCAGCGGTAGAGCGTCGGCCTAGCGTGCGGAGGACCCGGGTTCGATTCCCGGCCAGGGCACACAGGAGAAGCGCCCATTTGCTTCTCCACCCCTCCGCCGTGCTTTCCTCTCTGTCTCTCTCTTCCCCTCCCGCAGCCAAGGCTCCATTGGAGCAAAGATGGCCCGGGCGCTGGGGATGGCTCCTCGGCCTCTGCCCCAGGCGCTAGAGTGGCTCTGGTCGCAATATGGCGACGCCCAGGATGGGCAGAGCATCGCCCCCTGGTGGGCAGAGCGCCGCCCCATGGTGGGCGTGCCGGGTGGATCCCGGTCGGGCGCATGCGGGAGTCTGTCTGACTGTCTCTCCCTGTTTCCAGCTTCAGAAAAATGAAAAAAAAAAAAAAAAAAGAACAAATTAATAGATGAAATGAGTTTTTCTCATTTTCTACACTCTGTTTCTTGGAAGACTAGTGGTGTTATTTACTATGGATAGAAAGTGTGTGAAGTTTATTTAGATTTGTGAGTTTTGATCTAACTCATTCTGTGTCTCTGTTATTGGACATGGGGATCATCATTGATAAGCAGAAATGATGTCTCTTTTAGGTTCTGTCAGGCCTTATACCTGTAGATTTTCCCAGCAGAATGCTCCCTCCAAAATAATAAAGTCTCAAGAGATAACAAAAAACAGGTACCTCATTTATAGTGTCTTGTGGTATAGCAAATAAGTGCATGGATTTCTGGGTGTTTATTTTTTCTCCATGTGTATGTCCTTCTGTGTGCATGCATGTGTATGGGTTCATAGTCCCAGAAGATATAAGACCTCATTTCAAACTATTAAATTGCATAAGAAGGTGATACTATATATCAAGATGTTAATTCTCTTTATAATGAAAAAAAGTGAATCTAGTATAAAGCCAGTGTATTTAATTTTGGAATTATATTTTAGTGAAAGAAACCTGGTTTCTATTGATTCAGAAGATTTTTATCATATCTAATTTATTGTGGTAGAGTTTTGTGGAAGCAAACATATATGAATGTGTAAGTTTCATGTATAATTGGAAAGCATAGATAAAAATAATTTGACATTGAAATTTATACTTAAGAAATGGTACACTTTGCTGAAATCAATTTTTCATTATGCTGTTGAGATCAATAGCTACAAAGAAGATATAGAAACACTATTATTGATGGGGTACATGTCAGTATAAAATGTGCAGTTTTTTATAGCATTTAATGAGTAGAAAATTTTTTTATACATTTTCCAATGATATTCATATTGCTCTATAGATAATGCCTATTAAAATCAATGTACAGTAAGCTAACATGGACATATTTTATAAAATGCATATAAAAAGGACCCTACTTTTTCTTTTTTAAAAATATCACCTGAGCCCTGGCCAGTTTGCTCAGTGGTAGAGTGTTAGCCTGGTGTGCAGGAGCCCCAGGTTCAATTCCCGGCCAGGGCACACAGGAGAAGTGCCCATTTGCTTCTCCACCCCTTCCCCTCTCCTTCCTCTCTCTCTCTCTTCCCCTCCCGCAGCCAAGGCTCCACTGGAGCAAAGTTGGCCCGGGCACTGAGGATGGCTCTGTGGCCTCTGCTTCAGGCGCTGGAATGGCTCTGGTTGCAAGAGAGCGATGCCCCAGATAGGCCTAGAGCATCGCCCCTTGGTGGGTGTGCCAGGTGGATCCTGGTCGGGCGCATGCGGGAGTCTGTCTGACTGCCTCCCTGTTTCCAGCTTCAGAAAAATGAAAAAAAAAATTGAATTAAAATATCACCTGAAATTCTTTTGTCATATATTGAATTGGACTGTTGAAATAATGAGGATACATGAGCTTTTTGTTGTTGTCGTTGTGTTACCATTTGAAAATTAGTCCAGCTTGGTCATTACCAAATCCGGTTTCTTCAGGAAGCTGTTAAAATCATGAAAATTATTAAATAAGATATGTACCCCCCCTTAATACTTCATATCCATGAGGATGATGCAGAATAGTCACAGAAAATGAATTTAGGAAGGTCAATAACTAATGTATAGATAAAATCTTTGGACTCACAGAAATATGTTATACATAATAATGTTGTTCATCCTACGTCAGGGCCTAAAACTGTGATTGCAAGCCCTGTAATCTCATTCACTTGGAAAATAAATATCATTTATGAGATGAAGGTATTAGAAATATTTTGATGTTAGATTGCTTAAACACTGCTGAATTTTTCTGAAGACATTTATTTCCTTTTAAAATCTTGATTTGGGGAAGATTAAATTTTACATGTGATTTTTTTTCCTTGATAAATAAAATTCCCAGATTTATTTTAAATAGTCACTCTTTTTCTAATTGCTCCACTCAATCATTTCTGCTACAGTTATAACAAATAAACAATAACATAAATATATTTTAATCTGTGACCAATTACATTTTTCTACTCTATATAAAACTGTAAGTTTCACATTTTTTGTCATTGAAATAAGCCTTGTTTAAAACAAATAACTTCACAAGGAGTCATGTTTCAAAAATATTTATGTTATATTTATAGTTAAATGACATTTATTCATTTTCTGGACAAACATGCACCTATACCTCCTTACAAAAGATAAAAACGATGAAATTCATCTAGAGAGATTGATATTCAAAATTTTAAAGTATCCATTTCCAGTTTAGAGAATAATTTATTTCCAAGTAAAGTGATTATGAATAAGCCAACTTTTAAAGAAATAAAGAAAATAATTATGATTTAGTGGGTGTCCTAAAAGTATGTGTGTGTGTAAATATGTTTGTGCCTAAAGTGGTAATCAGCAATAAAATTTTGTCATTCTATAAGTATTTATTAAACCAACTTTTTGACCAGTGAGTTTCAAAGACTATATTAATAAGAAGCTTTTAAGTTTTCAGGGGAAATGCATTAGTCTGTTAGGATATCTACAGCAATATACAACAAAACTGTCTTAAAAACCAGAAATTTATTTTCTTACAGTTCTTCAGGCTAGAAGTCTAAAATCAAGATGTCAGGAAGGTTAGTGTTTCCTGAGACTTCTCTCCTTCGTTTGTAGATGGTCACCCTCTCGCCGTGTCCTCATGTGGTCTTCTCTCTGTGTGTGCACATTCTGATGTCTTTCCTTTTTTTATAAAGACACTCATCCTATTGGATAAGCACCACCTCTTTATCTTTTAACTTTAATTGCCACTTTGGAATTACTATCTCCAAAAATAGTCACATTGATAGCAAAGACATCAATAGATGAATTTTGGTACTATGCTTGCTATTCGGGCCATAACAAAAGCTAGACAATAAGCACAAGTACCATTGGTATACATATTTAGTAGTTTTCCTAAAAATTCTATAGGATTTAAGAGAGATAAAAAGTTCTAGAAACTAAGGGTCTGATTGTTAGTTATTTCATTCCTAAGATAAAATAAGGATGGCAGACAAAACATTTACAAACTTTTCAATTCAAAGTTACCAAGAATCACTGAAACTGATTAAGATAGACTTTCTCTGTCTATCTTGCAAATTTCAGGCTCTAAAATCAGATAGATTATTTTGAGTGGTGATCAAAGAAAGCACCACCTGCTGTGGGAAAGATCTGGGCAAAGCAAAGGCAGACCTGGCACACAAATTCAGAGAATGGTGAACAATGCAGTTTAGTGAGAATATGAGGGGCCTTCAGGGAAGCAGAAAAATGATACTCACATTGGGGAGCACATAAAGTCATAAAAGTTAGTCTGAGGATATATTTTAATTAGGTGTAAATGACAAAATTTGTTACCTGAAGGTAACACACTTAGATTAAGGATC
Organism: Saccopteryx leptura; assembly: GCF_036850995.1. Lineage (NCBI taxonomy): Eukaryota > Metazoa > Chordata > Mammalia > Chiroptera > Emballonuridae > Saccopteryx > Saccopteryx leptura. The sequence goes on along the minus strand of NC_089505.1, from coordinate 215,568,282 downwards.
ATTTATCTTACAGAAAGAAAAAAAAAGGTTAATGGATTGAAAAGTTAGTGGAAGAAGGTAGACAAGGTGAAGAATCTGTGGTCTTTCTAGTACTTATGGAGCCAAATAAGGCAGTCATGATGCAGCCAGAAAACTATGGTCACACTCAAGCATCAATCCTGCCTTCTTTCTATTTATAACACATTTTTCTTCTTTTCTTTACAAAACAAAATTGTTTCTGGAAAGAACAGAGAAGAGACAAGATTACAAAGTAGCTTTCCAATACTTGGCTGCTCTAGAAATATCACATTTAAGTCTCAAAATAAAACTGTGAGATGAGGTATGATATTATTATTTTATGAGATTGTTAAGCAAGTCTAAAGAAATCCATGTCCATCACACTAGTTATAAGGAATTCATACTGGTTTTCCCTTCTGTTTGTTCCCCAAAATAAGCTTTCCACAAGGCATGATAAGCAGTTCTAGTGTTATAACATAAATTTGCTTGGTATGAACTGGTACATATGAAAGAGCAGACAAATCAGAAACAGACGACAAGCTGGTGAACTATGCTAAAGATCAGGAAAGGATGAAATGAGAGTAGAGGAACTTCAGTACTGCTGAAGGGTATTGAAGATCCAGAAAAGAAAAAACCTGAAAATGAAGCATCATGCTATCTTGTTGCATCATGCTATGCCATGGCATCATGATACCACATTGCCTCATGCCATATTTTTTACATCAGGCTCTCTGGTTTCCAGCCTCGACTTCCATGAGAGTAACAGGTAATATTGTTAGAATATTATGGCAAATTCTATGATTCACTCCATTGAAATATTTTGTTGAGAAGAAAAATAGAAGAGCAAATAGAAATAAGCTGTGATGGTATGAATTAATATGAAACAAAGCAATTAACAAACAAATAGATAAGTATGAATTGTGCTTATAAAACAGTTCCTCGGGCTATTAAAATGAATTTGAACTATGGCATATCAATCTAGATAGTATTCATTCACCATTTTATAAAATTAAGTTTTCTTAGTTGGTTTAAAATGCATATTAAAAATAATGAACAATTACCATGTGTATTATGCTATGGATAGAGAAATTCAAAGACTACTATATTTCATTCTTTGAAAATATAAGATAAAGGGTATTTTGAGAGTCTATATTAACTCTTTCAGATCATTGGGACATTGGTTAGAATATAGCATATATTGTAACTTATATGCCCTCAAGATCTGCCTAATGAAATAAGAGGGAAAATTATTAGGATGAATGACTACATTAATACAAAATTAAGATTTCAAATAAACAACATAACTTTACACCTCAAATGACTAGAAAATTAGACCAAGCTAAGCCAAAAGTTAGAAAAAGAAAGAAAATAACTATTAGAGAAGAAATAAATGAATTTTAAAATTCAGACAAATAATAAAAAAAGATTTAAAATATTAAGCTGTTTTTTTTTCAAGAACAAGACAAGGCTGCCCATGCTCTCTGCTCTTATTCAACATAGTTCTGGAAATTTTAGCCAGAGCAATTAGGCAAGAGAAAGAAATGAAAAGCATCCATATTGAAAAAGAAGAAGTAAAGGTATCACATTTTGCAGATGACATGATCTTATATATAGAAAACCCCAAAGACTCCACCAAAAAACTATTAGAAACAATAAACAAATATGGTAAAGTCACTGGGTACCATATCTAAATACAAAAATCTATTGCTTTCCTATACGTCAACAAAATTTCAAAAATTGAATTCAAAAAAGCAATTCCTTTTACAATTGTAACAACAAAATATAAAATACTTAGGAATAAACTAAACAAAGGATGTGAGGGACATACAGACTTAAAACTACAAAGTATTACATGAAGAAATTGAAAAAGACAATAAAATGAAAAATATTTCAGGTTCATGGACTGGAAGAATCAACATAATTAAAATGGCTATATTGCTCAAAGCAATAAACAAATTTAATGCAATTTTCCTAAAAACCTCAATGTCATTTTTTAAAAATAGAACAAAAATCACCAGGTTTGTACAAAACTATAAAAAACCTTGAATAATCCAAGCAATCTTGAGGAAAAAGAAATGAAGCTGGAGGTATCACATTACCTGACTTCAAATTATACTATAGAGCTACAATAATCCAAACAGCATGGCATTGGCAGAAAAACAGACATACAGATCAATGGAATAGAATCAAAAGCCAAGAAATAAAACCATACATATATGGACAAATTATCTTTGACAAAGGAGCCAAAACATACACAATGGAGGAAAGAAAGCCTCTTCAATAAATGGTGCTGGAAAAATTGGAACACCACATATAAAAGAATGGAATGATTAAAGTTTTTCCTCCTGCACAAAAATAAATTCAAAATGGATCAAAGATCTAAACATAAAATCTGAAACAATAAATTACATGAAAGATAACACCAGCATTAAACTCATGGAACTTGGCCATAGAGAACAATTTATGAATTTGACCCCAAAGGCAAGGGAAGTAAAGGCATAAATAAATGAATGGGTCTATATCAAACTAAAAAGCTTCTTCACAACAAAAGAAACTGACAACAAAACAAATAGGCAACAAACTAAATAGGACATAATATTTGCAAACAACAACTCAGATAAAAGCTTAATATCTAAAATATAAAAGAACTCACAAAGCTCAACAAGCAAGCAAACAATTAAAAAATGGGGAGAGGACCTAAACAGACATTTCTCCCAAAAGGACACACTAATGGTCAACAGATATATGAAAAGATGCTTATCTTCACTAACTAGTTCAGAAATTCAAATCAAAACTACAATGAGATATCATCTCACACCTGTTAGATTGGCTATTATCAACAAGACAGGTAATAGCAAGTGTTGGAGAGACTACAGAGAAAAAAAACCCTCATTCACTGTTGGTGGGAATGTAAAGTAGTACAGCCATAATGGAAGAAAGTATGGTGGTTCCTCAAAAAATTAAGAATAGAACTACCATATGACTCAACAATCCCTCTACTAAGTATTAACCGAAATAACTCAAGAACATTGGTACATAAAGACACATACTCCCCCATGTTTATCACAGCATTATTCACAGTAGTCAAAACATGAAAACAACTAAAGTGTCCTTTGATAGCAGATTGGATAAAGAAGATATGGTACATCTGTACAGTGGAATACTACTCAGCCATAAGAAATGATGACATATTGCCATTTACAACAACATGTATTGTTCTTGAGAACATAATACTGAGTAAAATAAGTAAATCAGAAAAAGCTAAGAACTGTATGATTTCACACATAGGTGGCATATAAAACTGAGACTCATGGACATAAATAAAAATGAAGTGGTTTCCAGGGAGAGGGAGATGAGGAGATGGGGGTGAGGCTAAGGATGTAAAAAGGGACAAATATATGGTGATGGAAAACAATTTGACTTTGGGTAATGGTTATACAACATAATCAAAAGTTCTAATGCTATAGAAACATTTACCTGAAATGTATGTACATGTATTGACCAATGTCACTCTGTTAAATTTAATTTTCTAAAAAAATTTTAAAAAATTAAGCAGATTAGATTTTTTATAAAAAAATTGACAAATGTTTAGGTATACTAAAAAGAGATGACTCAAATAAATAAAACTAGAAATGAAAAAGGAGACATTACAACTGATAAAACAAAACTACAAAGGGTCACAAGAGAGGAGAGTCCAAGATGCCGAGATGGTGACAAAGTGGGCAGACATTCCAACTGCCACCTCCTAGGACCAAACTGGACTACAACTTAATTTATGAACAATCATCTTGAAAAACCAACTTTGGAATAAAGGAGGAAGAGTCTACAACCAAGGATCACTGAAGAAGCCACACCAAGACTGGTAGGAAGGACAGAGATGCAATAAGGGCTTCCTTGCTCCCAGGTGTGAGGAGTGGCTGAGGGTATAGAAAGACTTTCACTCAGGGGAGGGTTGACCTGAGAAGTGTGGGTGCTCAGCCCCAAGCCTGGAGCCCCAGCCTAGAGCCCCAGAACCTAGAAGAGGCACCCACATAACATTTGGTGATGAAAAGAACAGGGTTCTTGTCTGCAAGAAAGAGACTGAGCTTGCTGAGATGCAGACTCCATCTTAAAGCACCCATGCAGAAAATCTCATTCACAGCCACTTACCCAGGGTTCTGATAGAGGGAGAGCTGAGAGGACTGGAGTTGCATGAAAGTGTAGAGTTGGAGGCCCAGGGAGAGATGCTGTGGGGGGACAGTCACCAGAACCCCTGTGCTGGGTCATTCTCCAGTACTGCAGTTACCATCTTTCTAAGGCAGAGCATTCCGTTTGTGCAGCATCAGCCTGGGAGAAGTACTGCTTTGCCCTTTGGAGTCTCTTCTGTCCCAGTCATGGCCATCAGTCATTCCAAGAGGCCAGAAAACAGGGGTCATGTCAATGACTCAGTTTCCAGGTGTTTAGACTGGAGCTCCCACCCACACACTCCCAACTCTAGGACTGGTGCTTCCACCTCATGGGAGATTCAGTAGAAACTGTCCAGAGAGGGGGCAGACCACACCTCGGGGTCACAGAGGCCACACACACTGAACTCCTGGGCCATACCCTACTGAGGTCTGTGAAAAAGTCTAGACAGACTGACACCTGGGGCCTAGGGGTTTAGCCACATCCAACACCCTTCCTAATCCCTGAATTGCGGTAGGCTCTGATGCTAGCAGAGGTTTGTTTAGCAGCTGAGCCCAACAAGCAGCCAGCAGACAAAGGCTGCAGAAGGATGGACTCAGGGAAACTTGGCCTTTTAAAGCGAACCTTGACCCAGGCCCAGTGTGGGTCAAAGCAAGCCTAGGAGTGCAGTTTGATATTTCCATATACAATTGGGCACCAGCAGTGACAGCCACAAACTCAGGATTGCTTGCAGTTCCAGGAAGTTTTCTGAGGGCTAGTTATGGGCAGTGTCTTGTATTGGTTTGTACCGGGTTTCTGCAAGGAAGGCCCAGGGTTGGCACATCCTGGAGCCAGCTGTGGAAAGCATTGGTTCAAAACCTAAAAACCCTTGCTAGAGTGGTATCCTAAGGAAAGGCTATTCACATCTGGCCCAGTTGAGGCAAATTCACCTCACTGTGATCAGCACTGGCTCAGTGGCTCAAGTGCATTGGATATGGTGGAGCTTCACAGTCAGCTGGCTTGAGTGCTAGATATCCTCCCCTGCAGGACTAGAGTGCACAAGGGGAAGGGATAGAGGCTTGCAGCATGAATATTTAATGTGGAGGGTCTCAGTGAGTCTATTGTTAGATTTGGTCAAGAGACCTAGCCACATTTGTGGGAGCACAGCCAGCCCCAAGAGGGTACTCTGTCAGTCTTCCTCCCTGATATCAGGTACTCACCAGCTGAAAGAACTTTTTCAGAGAGGACTGTTTGCCACATTTGCTCTGAACCTGCCACTCACTTTGTGGGGAGAAATAAAATTTGAGTGCCCAGTAATGGCTGAAAAATTAAAGTAGGGGTCACATTCCCCATACTAAGATCCTAACCAAGAGACCCAAGATGTAGTGGGTTCCACTAACATGGTATTCACAACCTCAGCTACACTAACCCACCAAGCATGCAACCTTTAGAGGGGTTGGTTGGGTGAGGCCAGTCTGAGCCCACACTACAGTCTTACTACAGAAGACTATGTGGAAAGACCAGGCAGCTGCAAGAGAAGGAGAAGCAGCTGAAAAGTGGAGACAAATCATACGGAGCTTGGGGCTTTTACAGAGCTTGTGTCATCTCTAAGAAGGAGGAAGTTGATTCTTATACAATGGTTGGCCCTTCTCACACTACCCAGGCACAGAAAACACAGACACAAACAATGAAAATTGAAGTAGCTCCAGACAAGTAGCCAACAGTGGGTTACAACCAGCTGATGCCAACCCAAGAAAACCTAGAGCCAATGGAACTGGTAGTAGGTGGCAGACTGCAGCAACCCCAGACTCAGCTAATTATACAAGCAGCACACCCAAAGGTGAAGTCTAGTAGGCACCAGACACTGTGGAGAATAAATATGCCTAACATGACGGACATTATACAGTGTGCAATACACATGATCAAGGTTTATCCTTACAGCTCAACAGCCTGAAGGGAAAAGACCAAGTGCATTTAATACTCACATACAACAAGAGAGAAAATAGTATCCTCAAGAAGAATTCCTAGAACAAGGAAAATAGGTGGCCTGGAGTTTAGTACCACCAGGACCATCTTCTTTACAAAGACACTAAGAAATTTCAAAGTCAGACAGTACTACCAAATGCAAAGACAAAATGGGCAAAGAAATGTGACCCAAATGAATCAACAAGAAAAGTCCCCAGGGAAAAAAATGAATGAGATGGAAGTAACCAAACTACCAGATGCAGGTTAAAAATAATGATTTTTAGGATGCTTAAAGATCTTAGCACACTAATGGACAAAGAGAACAAGAACCTAAATAAAGAGAGAGCAAGCATCAAAAAGGACATTGAAATCATAAAAAAGAACCAGTCAGAAATGAAAAGTAGAATATCAGAAATGAAGTCACCACTAGAAGGAATCAATAGTAGGCTGGATGAAGCAGAGAATCAAACTACCAATTTAGAGGACAAGATAAATGAAAGCATGGAAGCAGAACAGCAAAAAGAAAAGAGGCTCAAAAAAAACTGAGGAAACTCTAAGAGAGCTCTTTGACAACATGAAGAGAAACAACATCCACATAATAAGAGTTCCTGAAAGAGAAGAAAATGAACAAGGGATAGAGAACCTGTTTGAAGAAATCATAGCAGAAAACTTTCTTAAATTGATGAAGAAAAAAGTCACACAAGTTCAAGAAGCACAGAGTCCAATTAAAAAGGAACCCAAGGGGGTCTTCACCAAGACACATCATAATTAAATGCCAAAGTTAAGAGAAAAAGAAAAAATACTAAAAATTGCAAGAGAAAAGCAGTTAATTAACTACAGAAAAGCCCCATAAGGATGACATCCAAGTTCTAAACAGAAACAGTTGAGGCCAGAAGGGATTGGCAAGAAATACTCAAAGTAATGCAAAACAAGAACCTACTACCAAGACTTCTTTATCCAGCAAGGCTATCATTTCAAACTGAAGGAGAAATAAAAAGCTTCACAGACAAAAAAAAACCCCAAAACCTCAAGAAATTTATTACAACCAAACAAGTACTACACAAAATGTTAAGAGGCCTGCTGTAACAAGAGCAATGAGGAGAAAAAATGTAGAGAAAGAGGACTGTAAATTTAAAGAATAAAATGGCAAAAAAATAAGTGCATGTCAATAATAACTTTAAATGTTACTGGATTAAACGCTCCAATCAAAAGATATAGGTTAGTTGCATGGATAAGGAAAAAAGGACCCATACATATGTTGTGTACAAGAGAACCAACTAGGAGCAAAAGATACACATAGACAGAAAGCTAAGGGATGAAAAAAGTATTTCATGCAAATGGAAATGAAGATAAACTGGGGCAGCAATACTTATATCTGACAAAATAGACTTTAAAACAAAGGCTACAGTAAGAAAAAAAAAACACTACTTAATAGCAAAGGGAGCATTCCAACAGAAGGATATAACCATTGTAAATATTTATATGCCTAATATAGGAACTCCTAAATATGTAAAGTGGATTTTGATGGATATAAAGGGCAAGATCAAAGAAATACTATAATACTAGAAGATTTTAATACCCCACTAACATCAATGTATAAATCCTCCAGACAGAAAATTAACAAAGAAACAGTAGCATTAAATAGCATACTAGATCAACTGGATTTAATAGATAACTTCAAAACCTTTTACCAAAAAGCTACAGAATATACATTCTTTTCAAGTGCACAAGGCACATTCTCTAAGATAGATCACATGTTAGGACATAAAATGAGTCTCAATAAATTTAAGAAGATTGAAATGATATCAAGCATCTTCTCTGATCACAATGGCATAAAACTAGGAATCAACTCTACTAGAAAAACTGAAAATAATCAAACACATGGAGGCTAAATAATATGTTGTTATATAACAAATGGGTTAACAGTGAGATCAAAAAAGAATTTAAAGATTTCCTTGAAACAAATGAAAATTAACATACAATATTCAAAATTTATGGGACACAGCAAAAGCAGTCCTGAGAGAAAAGTTCATAGCATTAGAGCCATACCTTGAGAAGCTAAAAAAAGCTCAAATAAACAACTTAACCCAGCATCTAAAAGAGCTAAAAATAAATAAATAAATAAATAAATAAATAAATAAATAAATAAATAAAACCCAGAGGAAGTAAAAGAAAGGAAATAATAAAGATCAGAACAGAAATAAATGACATAGAGGTTAAAAAACAATATAAAAAATAAACAAAACCAACAGCTGTTTCTTTGAAAAGGTAAACTAGATTGACAAACCATTAACAGACTCATCAAGAAAAAAAGAAAGAGAACTCAAGAAAGTTAGAAATGAAAGTGGAGAAGTAACTATTGACAATGCAGAAATCTAAGGATTGTATGAAGATACTATGAAGATCTATCTGGAAAAAATTGGACAACTTAGCTGAAATGGATAAATTCCTAGAAAGATACAATCTTCCAAGACTCAATCTTGAAGAATCAGAAAACCTAAAAAGACCGATTACAAAAATATGAAGTTGAAATAGTTATCAAAAATCTTCCAACAACAATAAAAGCCCTGAATAAGATGGCTTCACAGGCAATTTTACCAAATATTCAAAGAACTAACACCTATCCTTCTCAAGCTCTTTCAAAAAATTCAGGAGGAGGGAAGATTTCCAAGATTCTTTTATGAGGCAAGCATAACACTCATTCTAAAACCAGGTAAAAACACTACAAGGAGAGAAAACTATAGACCAATATTTCTGATGAACATACATTTTAAATTTTCTACAAAATATTAGCCAAACAGATCCAGCAATACATTAAAAAATAATACATCATGATTAAGTGGGCTTTATTCCAGGGAGGCAAGGCTGCTACAATATTCTCAAATCAATCAATGTGATTCATCACATAATCAAAAGGAAAGATAAAAATCACATGTTTATATCAGTAAATGCAGAAAAAAGCATTTGATAAAATCCAGAACCCATTTATGAGCAAAACTCTCAGAAAAGTGGGAATACAGGGAACATATATCAACATAATAAAGGCCATCTCTGGCAAGCCAACAACCAACATAATGCTCAATGGACAAATTTAAAAGCAATCTCCCTGAGATCAAGAACAAGGCAGGGGTGCCCCTTTTCACCACTCTGATTTAACATAAATCTAGAAATCCTAGCCACAGCAATCAGTCAAAAAGAAGAAATAAAAGGCATCCAAATTGGAAAAGAAGAAGTAAAACTATCATTATTTGCTGATGATATGATACTGTACATAGAAAACCCTAAAGTCTCAGTCAAAAAACTACTAGACCTGATAAATGAATTCGGCAAGGTGGCAGGATATAAAATTAATATTTAAACATAAGTGACATTTTTATACACTAACAATAAACTGTCTGAAAGAAAAATTAAGGAAAAAAAATGCTTCACTATTGCAATAAGAAAAATAATGTATCTAGGAGTAAATTTAACCAAGGAGGTAAAACATTTGTAATCAAAATATTATAAGACATTGAACAAACAAATCAAGGAAGATACAAACAAGTGGAAACATATACTGTGTTCATGGATAGGAAGAATAAAGATCACTAAAATGTCTATATTACCCAAAGCAATCTATAGATTCAATGCAATTCCTTTTAAAAAAAACTAATGGCATACTTCAAAGAGATAAATCAAATATTCCAAAAATTTATATGGAACCAAGAAAAAGCACTAATAGCCTCAGAAGCCTTGAAAATGAAAAATAAAGTGGGAAGTATCACCCTTCCTGATATCAAGTTATTCTACAAGGCCAAAGTAATCAAAAGAGCTTGGTACTGACATAAGAACAGGCATACAGATCGATGGAACAGAACAGAGAATCTGGAAATAAACCTACATCTTTATGACCAATTGATATTTGACAAAGGAGGTAAGAGCATACAGTAAAGTAAAGACTGTATCTTTAATAAGTGCTATTGGGATAATTGGACAGGTACATGCAAAAAAATAAAAAAATAAACCAAACCACCAACTTACACCAGTCACAAAATACTCTAAATAGATAAAAGACTTAAATGGAAGTCAAAAACCATAAATATCTTAAAAGAAAACATAGGCAGTAAACTCTCCAATATCTCTCGTAGCAATATTTTTGCCAATTTATCTCCATGGGCTAGTGAAATAAAGGACAAAATAAACAAATGGAACTATATCAAACTAAAATGTTGTTGCACAGCAGAAGACACCATGAACAAAGTAAAAACAATCCACAAAATGGGGGAACATATTTGCCAATATGTCTGATAATGGGTTAATAACCTCATTTTATAAAGAACTTCTAAAACTCAACACCAGGAAGGTAAACAATCCAAATAAAAAATTGGCAAAATAACTGAATGCACACTTCTCCAAAAAGGACATAAATATGGCCAATAGGCTTACGAAAAAATGTTCAATGTCACTCATCATCAGAGAAATGCAGATTAAAACCACAATGAGATTCCACTTCACACCAGTCAGAATGGTGCTCATCAACTAAACAACATAGAATAAGTGCTGGCGAGAGTGTGGAGAAAAAGGAACCCTCCTGCACTGCTTGTGGGAATGCAGACTTGTGCAGACACTGTGAAAAACAGCATGGAGTTTCCTCAAAAAATTGAAAATGGAACTGTGTTTTGACCCAGCTATCCTTCCTACTTTTAGGAATATATCCTAATACCAAATCACTGATTCAAAGAAAGTTATGCACCCCCATGTTTATTGCAGCATTGTTTACAATAGCCAAGATTTGGAAACAGCCCAAGTGTCCGTCAGTGGATGAGTGGATTAAAAAGCAGTGGTACATATACACAATGGAATACTACGTAGTAATTAAAAAGAAGGAAATCTTACCTTTGCAAGGGCATGGATTGACTTGGAGATTATTATGTTAAGTGCAATAAGCCAGGCAGAGAAAAAGAAATATCATTGATCTCACTTATATGTGGAATCTAATGAACAAAAATGAACTGAGAAATGGAATAGAGGCAGAGGTGGGGTCACAAAAAGCAGAGGGACAGTTGCCAGAGGGAAGGCGGTAAGGGAATGGAATCAGAGAAGATGAAGGGATTAGTAACATTATATATACATAACAGATGATAAGGCAGCAAATCTCAAAGGGAAGGGGGGAAGGGTGGGCAAAGGGGGACAACAATATGGAGGTAAAGGAATTATATTGATTGGGGGACTTGAATTCATGTTAATATAATAAATTAAAATTAATAAATAATAATAATAGTAAAAAGGGTCACAAGAGAATGCTATAAGCAATTATATACCAAGAAATTAGATAATGTGGAAGAAATGAATAAATTCTTAGAAATATACATCCTTTGAAGACTAAATCTTGAAAAGTAATATACAAGGACCAAAAAATTACAAGGAAATTGAACCAGAAATTAACCAAAAAAAAAAAAAGTTCAGGATCTAATGGCTTTATGGGTGAGTCCTATAAACCTTTAAAGAATTAGTATCAATTCTTTTCAAACTCTTACAAAAATAAAAGATGACAGAACACTTAAACTTATGTTATGAGGCCAACATTACTCTGATGCCAAAATTCAACAAGGCATTATAAGAAAAGAAAACTGAAGAACAATTTCCTTAATGAATGTAAATGGAAAAATCCTTAAAAAAATACTAGCAGAATTCAATAGCATATTAATAAGATTATTCACCCTGATCAATAAAACGTATTCCTTGAGAAGCAAGGCTGTTTTATAATATGCAAATCAATAAATGACATACACCACAATAACAAAATAAAAAATAAAATGTGATTATTTCAAAATATGTTGAAAAATCATTTGACAAATTCAGCATTCTTTCATGATAAAATGTGTCAACAAATTAGGTATACAAAAAGTGCTCCCCAAGATAGTAATGAACATATATAACAAATCTATGGTTGCAAGATTTTGCTCTAAGATCAGAAGTAAGACAAGGACGCTCACTCTCATCACTTCTATTCAACATAGTAGCATGAGACGTTCTAACCAGAACACTTAATCAAGAAATAACAAGGACATTGAAATCAGAAAGAAAAAAGTATAATTGTCTCTGTATGTAGATGACATTATTATATATATATATATATTATATAATTTATATATCATCCCTAGATAAAGATTTCACAAAAAACCTCTTAGACCTAATTAATAGAAGCAGTCAAACTGCAAAATACAAAATCAATATACAAAAATCGGTTGTTTCTATACTTTTTTTTTTTTTTTGTATTTTTCTGAAGCTGGAAACGGGGAGAGACAGTCAGCATGCGCCCGATGGGGATCCACCTGGCACGCCCACCAGGGGCGACGCTCTGCCCACCAGGGGGAGATGCTCTGCCCCTCCGGGGGTTGCTCTGCCGCGACCAGAGCCACTCTAGCGCCTGGGGCAGAGGCCAAGGAGCCATCCCCAGCACCCGGGCCATCTTTTCTCCCATGGAGCCTTGGCTGCGGGAGGGGAAGAGAGAGACAGAGAGGAAGGGGGGGTGGAGAAGCCCTGGCCGGGAATCGAACCCGGGTCCCCCGCACGCCAGGCCGACGCTCTACCGCTGAGCCAACCGGCCAGGGCCTGTTTCTATACTTAAAACTAAGAAAACAATCCAGGCCCTGGCTGGTTGTCTCAATGGTAGAGCACTGACCCAGCATTTGGAAGTCCTGGGTTCGATTCCTGGCCAGAGCTCACAGGAGAAGCAGCCATCTGCTTCTCCAACCTTTCCCTTCTCCTTTATCTCTATCTCTCTCTTCCCCTCCTGCAGCCAAGGCTCCTCTGGAGAAAAGTTGGCCCAGGCACTGAAGACAGCTCCATGGCCTCTGCCTTAGGCTCTGTAATGGCTCCAGTTGCAATGGAGCAATGCCCCTGATGAGCAGAGCATTGCCTCCTAGTGGACTTGCCAGGTGGATCCCAGTCAGGTGTATGTGGGAGTCTGTCTCTCTGCCTTCCCACTTCTCACTTCAGAAAAAAAAAAATAGAAAACAATCCAATTCACCAAATCCTCAAAAATATATACTACTTAGGAACAAACTTAACTAGGGAGGTGAAAATCTGTATATTGAAAACTATATAATACACTAATGAAAGAAACTGAGGAAGACACAAATAAATGGAAAGATAGTCTGTATCCATGGATTGGAACAATAAATATTGTTAAAATATCCATGTTAGCTAAAAAGATCTATAGTTATAGAGCAATCTCTATCAAAATTTCATTAATATTTTTCACAGAAATAGAAAATCAATCCTAAAATACAAAAAGACCATAAATAGACAAAGCATCCTGAGAAAGAACAAAGTTGTAGGCACCACATACTCTGATTTCAAACTATATTACAAAGCCAAATAATTAAACAGATTTTATTATCTTAAATACGGATTCATAGACTAATGGACCAGAATATCACCCAGATATAAACAGACAAATATAAAGGTAAACTAACCGTTAGTAATGGCACCAAGAACACACACTGGAGAAGAATTCTCTCTTCAACATTTCTGGGAAAGCCAGCTAATCATATGCAGAATCTAAGTGACAGCAGTCACAAAAATTAACTAAAAATAGGTTAAAATTTTAACTATAAGACTTACAGTTTTAAAATTAGAAAGAAACACAAGGAAAAGCTTTTTCACATTGGTCTTGGCAATAGTTTTTTTGATGTGACATCATAAGCATAGACAACATATGCAAAGAAGAAGGAAAAGAAGAAAAAGAAGAATTACATTAAACTAAGAAGCTTCTGTAGATCAAAGGAGACAATCAACAAAATGAAAAGGCAACATACGGAATGGGAGAAAATATTTGGAGACCTTATATCTGATATTCAAAATATATAAGGAACTGATACAACTCAATGGCAAAAAGCCAAATAACTCAATTGAAAAATGGGCAAATGATCTAAATAGACATTTTTCCAAAAAAAGATATACAAATGTAAAAGTGGCCAACAGTTATATGAAAAGGTGTTGAACATGACTAATCATCATGGAAATGCAAAGAAACACCACAATTAGATATCACCTTATACCTGTTTGGATAGACTTTATAGAAGAAAATATTTAACAAGTATTGGCAAGGGTTTCTAGAAAAAGGCCCCTTGTACAATGCTGAAGAGAGTGTAAATTAGAACAGTCATGAAAAACAGTACGGAATGTTCCTCAAAATAAATAAATAAATAAATCAAACAAACAAACAAATAAACTACCATATGATCCAGTAGTTCCATTTTTGGGTATATATAAAAAAGAAATCAGTATCTCAAAGAAAGATATGCACACTCATGCTCATGTATCATTATTTAGAATAGCCAAGATAGAGGAGAAACTTAAGTGTCCATTCATGAAATAATGCACATATGTGTATACACACACACACACATACACATATGTATTATTTAATCAGAAGGAATACAATTCTGCTATTTGCAACAACATGGATGAACCTTGAAGATATTATGTTAAGTGAAACTAGCCAGATAAAGGCAGATACTGTATAATCTCACTTGGAAATGAAATCTAAACAAGAAAATTGAACTCATAGAAGCAGATTAAAATAATGACTATCAGGGATGGGGTTGGGGGTAGATTGGAAGATGCTGGTCAAAAGGTTCAAGTGAGCAAAGACTTCAGTTACAAAAGAACAAACTTTGGAGATCTAATGAACAGCATGCTGACTGTAGTTAATAATATGTAGTGTATTTAAATTTGTTAAGAGATTAGACCTTAAGTGTTCTCACTGCACACACAAAAAGAGTTTAAATATGTGAGTTGATAGATGTGTTTAAGTAACCCTATTATGGTAATCATCTCACAATGTATACATATGTTAAATCATCATGTATACTTAAACAGAAAATTTTATTAGTCAATTCTACTTCAATAAAGCTAAAAACTTTTCTTTCTTCCTTTCTTTTTATTTTTAAGTGAGAAGAAGGGAGATAGTGATACAAGACTCTCGCATGTGCCCCAACTGGGATTCACCCAGCAACCACTGTCTGGGGCTAATGCTCAAATCAACAAAGCTATCCTCAGTACCTGAGGCCAATGCTTGACCAATAGAGCCACTGGCTGCAAGAGGGAAAGAAAGAGAGAAGGGGAAAAGGAGGTGAAGAGAAACAGATGTTTGTTTCTCACGTGTGCCCTGACCAGGGGTTGAACCCAGGACATCCGCAGGTGAGGCCTATGCTTTATCCACTGAGCAAGAGCCTATAAAACTAAAAATGTTTAATAATTAAGTGACCAAATGAAAAATACTTCAACACAACATGTTCTTTAAAACTACTAGAAACTAAAGGATTTTAATATGCCCTTTTCTTTTACAACATATTACTCCCAATTAAGCAAGCAAATAATGATGAGGCAAAAATTGCTGTGATTATCTTATCACTGATTTGAAGGACATCTACATATCAACCCTTGATTGTTCTTATGTTTTCTAATCTGTTATGTGTCAGCTCCTTAGTCACAGGACAGCAAACATTTTTAAATGAAAGGAACCAGGTGAATTGTCTTCTACTTTTTTTTTTAATCTCTATCAATTTGTAAAGATAATCTAGCTTCCTCATATTTGCACAAGTTTTCTGAAACAGATGCTCATGGACTGAACATATCCTGTGGTATTTATATTACTATAAACTAATTATAAACAAATAGCTGGTTATAGCATTAGTAGCAAAGATTTCTGTTTTGTGAAATATTGCAAGTTTATCTGTACCATAGATTTCATTTATTTTATTAAGCTTAAGTTTGAACCATTTTTATTATAACAATTTGACATTCAATCTTTATTGATTGTCCACAATGTGGTAGTAACTAGGGATAGAAAAGAAAAGAGTAATCTACAGCACTGATGTTTAAGCCAAATGTAATTTTATGGTAAATATAGATACATAAGAGATAAAAAGGAGGTTCTAGTCAAGAGAGTAGCATAGGTAAATGAAGTACCCAGAACCTTCCACAACCATACCAAAATTACAACTACATAACAGAATAACTATGATTCAAAACCACTGAAATCTAGGTGAACAGAAGTCCTATACTTTAGAAGTTAAAATAAAAGTCACATTGACACTAGTATGAGGGGCAGAGATGAGAAATTAGCTGGTTCCACATCGATGTTTGGTGGATAAAAATCTGGAAGGATATTTCACTGTAGAGGTTCCCACTAAGAAGCAAGTCTTCTCAACCCCACATCAGAACTCCCCGTCCAGGATTTCTGTGCCAGAAAGAGAAGACCCCATAACTTCTGCCTGTGAAAACCAACAGGAATTGAAACTGAGGGAGACAAAGATTGCTGGAGTCCAGATGTTCCTCTTAAAGAACTGGCACATGGACATAATCAACTCACTCCCTCTGAGTTTCAGTGCTGGGGCAGCAGCTGGAAAATCACCTAGGACATATGGGGAGGAACTTAGTTGTCTGGCTTCAGGTCAAGGGCTGGAAGGGCAACTATATTCCATACAGAAGTTCTGACAGAGTCCATTGTTTCTTTTCTGAGCCCTCCCCCAACAGAGCTGGCAGGTGGGTGCCATATTTGAGTCTCCATCCACTTGATTAACAGTTAGTCTCCACATATTCACCCCTTCCTGATTCATGAAACCCCCTACCCTACCCAACTTGTGGGCCCACCCAGGTAATTTCCAGTGGCTTTTCCATACAAAAATAAAACAAAAAATCTATCTTGCCTAAAGCTCGAGACTTTCCTAAAGTATTTCAAGTAAGCAACATCTGGCCTCTGCATACCCCATATCTCTTGTTAAGTGGTTCTAGGCCTGGCACTAGGGACAGATAGCTTCTATTTGCAGTTTGATCTCTCCTAGGCACCTCCAAGTTCAGCACTAGCACCAGCCATCTGAAGATCACTCTATAAATGATGCTGGATAGCCTCAGTAGCACATAAGTGGTAGCTGACCTTGCACTTTCTAGGAGAACCCAGAGTCAGTGCAGCCAGTGGACAGCTTCAGACCAAACCAGATAACAACCAGCTGACTCCATGAGTGAAACACTCAAGGGGCAGAACTCAGTGCAACAAAACCCCACTGAAGCAAGTCCTGCTTTGTGGAATCACCCCTGCACAGCAGCTCCTCCTCTGTAGTCACATCCCATGCTTGCATCCCATCAGCCTGGAGGTCGCTCCCCTCCAGTGATGTACCAATACCAAACAAGGTTCAACTACAACAGGATACTTCACACAGTCTATACAGGCGTACAACTGAAGTGTCCAGCTCAAGTGAATGGAGAGGCTGCATCACTGGAGATTACAGAACACCTACTACATAAGGTCACTCTACCACTTCATGAGACACAGAAGCTCTGCCTCATCTGTAGAAAAAATCACAACAAAGCATCTAAAATGAGGAGACAAAGAAACAGGTCCCAAATGAAAGAATAGGAGAAATCTACAGAAAAGTAACTAAATGAAAGGAAAGCCAAAAACTACCAGAACAGAGTCCTAACAGTGGTTATAAAGATGGTAAAGAAACTTAGTGAGAACTTCAACAACATAAAAAGGACATGGAAACCATAAAAAAAAAAAAACCAGTTAGAAATGAAAGATACATTCACTCTGAAAAAATTACAGGGAATCAACTGTAGAGTAAAGAAAGCAAAGGATCAAATCAACAATTTGGAATATTTGAAAGCAGAAGAAACACCTAATCAAAATGGCAAAAAGAAAAAGAATTTAAAAAATGAGAATAGTGTAAAGAGCCTTGAGCCACTTCAAGTGTACCAACATATGCATCGTGGGGGTACTGGAATGAAAAGACAGAAAGCAAGAATGTAAAGTCTACTTGAAAAAATGATAGAAAACTTTCTTAACCTCATAGAAGAAACAGCCATACAAGTCCAGGAAGCATAGAGATTTTCTATTAAGATGATTAATTTAAGCTAATTATTTTCAGAAAACAAAAGACTCGGGAACCTTCTCTCTAACCACCTAAATAATTTAGAGAACCTTCTCATTGGTAATTATAGTACAATACAAACTAGGCATGATAAACATGGAACTTAGTGAAGTTCTTTTGATCAAAGTTCTCACTGTGACCTGATGTGGCTATGACTCCATGATGACAAAGCAAAATGCTTCACTTTCATATGGCTGTTACTGCTTCTTTGTCCCGCTTTTACTAATTCTGCCTTTTTAGCTTCTATAAACCTGCTTCCACATTCTGCATACTTATAACCCCACCCAACCTTGTGAACTTAAAGCTCAAAAGACCCTATCAGTCGGGACTCATCAGACCATGGAGAATTAACTTCTCTGAGCCTGCTGGTGTATTAAACTGGTTCTCCCATTCTCTGGGTGTTGCTTGGCTTCTTGGACATTCCAGTCTGCTGCAACATTGGTTCCCTGATGGGGAAGCCAGCCATGCTGGCCTCTTGCACCACCGGCCCTGAAACAAGAGCAACTGAATGGCGGGGATCTTCCATGTGAGTGAGGTGGAGCCACTCGACAATTCCCAAGGGACCTCCTTTCCAGAGGCTCCCCCAAACCTACGCCCGAAGAGTAACAGAGAGATTGACTAACTTTTTGGGACACGCATCTAGGTAAGGCCCGGGACCAGTTCCTCAGTCAGGTCTGTCCTTCTCTAGATGGAAGGGAAGCTTGATCACCTTCCACAGTCTCAAGATTGAGACACCAGACAGGATGCCTGGGATAAGGGGGGAAAGTAATAACTTCTGAGTGAATGAATGTGTGAGTAATTATTTCTGGCTCCACAGTGTTAGTTATGGAGTCTGACTAGGCCCTAACCTGCAGTTCTGTGGTGACATCATCTTGCATAATGGTGACTCATTTTCTTCTGGGAGACAACCAAACCTGGAGTTTATATGGGTGCACCTTAACCAAGACTCGCCTTTAAGTCTCGTGAGAGATGCTGCCAGCAGGCAACTGAGTGGCCTCTGAAGAAGGGGCTCCCATCCTTTGTCTGTTTCACAGCTCCCGACAAAAGAAGGGTTATCAGAAGTACATTTTTAAACTAGAAATGGGGTCTCGTCAGTCCAAATTCACCATCTTGCACTGCATGCTTAGGAATTTTAAAAAGGGTTTTTCTGATGAATATGGCATGAAGTTGACTCCTGGAAAACTCCGCACCCTATGTGAACTCGAGTGGCCACCCTTTCAGATTGGGTGTCCTTTAGAAAAAACCCTAGTTTTACCAACAGTTCAGGAAGTATACTGGCTCATGACAGGTAATTCCAGCCACCCAGATCAGTTTCTCTATATAGATTCCTGATTACAGATAGCGCAGACCCTGCCCCCCCCCCACCGGGTTTGGTTCTGTGTTAATAAGAAGGAACAGTTGCAAAGTCCATGAAATTAGGCCCTGAATGTTCATGGTCAGCATAATGGTAGGGGGCTAGCCAATGACTTTTATGGTGGACATGGGAGCAGAACACTCGGTAGGCACCATGCTGGTCACATCTTTTACTGACTGAAGACCCCCATAATTGGAGCCATGGACACTCAAACCTCTCGCCCCTTCTGTGGGTCTCAGACATGCCAATTCGGAGGACACCAGGTTGTTCATGAGTTTCCTGTATCTGCCTGAATGTCCTATCCCTCTTCTGGGAGCCCAAATAAATTTTACTCCTGGAAAATCTGCCAGCCTAACTTTAAGAACATAGGAGACCCTGATAATGTCTGTAATAGTTCCTAGAGAGGCCGAATGAAAACTCCATGCTCAGGCAATAAATAAGCAAAACCTCCTGAACTACTAGAGGAATTCCCACTATTGTGGGCCATTAAGAACCCCTGCCCCAGACTAGCTAAGAACCACACACCTTGTTGTGGTAAATCTAAAGCATGGAGCCATCCTGACAAAGCAAAGGCAGTACCCAGTGCCAGGGAAGCTCGGATTGAGATTCCGGAACACATTAAAAGACTCAAAGAAGCCAAGATTCTGGTAGAGTATCAGTCCCCTGGAACACACTTTCACTACCAGTGAAAAAGCCAAATGGGAGTTGATACCAGCCCATCCAGGACCTACAAGTGGTCAATAGCACAGCTGTTACTCTGCACCTGGTCATCCCAAACCCCTATTCCCTCATGAGTCTTCTTCCCCCTGGAGCGAGCTGGTTCACCTTCCTGGACCTTAAGGACACCTTTTTCAGCCTATGATTGGCTCCAAAGAGCCAGCTGCTATTTGCATTCTAATGGGAAGAACCTCACACAGGCAGGAAAGTTCAGCTAACCTGGACACACCTGTTTCAGGGATTCAAGAACTAACCCACTGTGTTTGGTGAGGCTTTGACAGCTGACCTCACAGCTTTCCTGGGAGAAGAAGTAAATTTTTCCCTCCTACAATATGTAGATGATCTCTTCACAGCCAGTGACTCCTGAGATGATTGCTAGGAAGGCACGAAAATCCTGTTACAGTTGCTGACTGACACAGGATACAAGGTGTCATAAAAAAAAGGCCCAGATAGGCCAGCACTGGGTCTGATATCTTGGGTTCATCATCACAAAAGGGCATCAGTCTCTAGGGCCTGAGAGGAAGCAAACAATCAGCTCAATCCCTAGACCCAAAAACAAAAAAAGGAAGCTTTGAGAGTTACTCGGAGCAGTGGGGTTCTGCTGCATCTGGATCCCCAGGTTCTCAGGAAGGCAAAGCTCCTGTAGGAAGCATTCAATGGGCCAGAAGAGAAACCCCTTGGCTGGGGTGAAAAACAGGAGATGGCATTCCAAGAAATAAAGAGACTGCTCACCAGTTCCCCAGCATTAGGACTGTCAAATGTAAGTCACGGATTCAATTTCTTGGTTTGCAAAAAAGACCATTGTAGCACTAAGGGTCTTCACCCAAACTGTCAGGCCATGGCAAAGACCAGTGGCCTGTCAAAATAGCTAAACTCAGTGGCCTCCAGGTGGCCCCCTTGCCTCCGGACACTAACCACCATGGTGATGCTAGTCAAAGAGGCTGACAAGCTCACCTAAGATCAGAACATCCATGTGAAAGTCCCACATGCAATGACAACCCTGATGAATAGTCAGGGGTTACTGGTGGCTCACCAGTACCAGGATGGCCCAATGTCAGGGACTATTGTGCAAAAACCCACAGACAACACTAGAACAGTATGCACACTGAACCCAGCCACATTCCTCTCCACCAAGGGTGGGCCACCAGATCATGACTGTGAGGAAACCATGGATGAGGTCTACTCTAACCAACCTGATTTAACAGAAACTTCCCTTACTGAACATGAACTGGAACTGTTCACAGACAGAAATAGCTTCATTTAAAATGGGGAACAGAAAGTTATATATGCAGTGACCAACTGGAACTGGGTCATTGAGGCAGAAGCATTGCCACAATGAGTAGATTTGTTGGTTCCCTCTCTGTTAGGATGTCTGCTCTGAGTGGGGCAGGAAAAGATTTCCCTTACATTTCTTTGTGTGTGTGTGTGTGTGACAGAGACAGAGAGAGAGAGAGAGATAGAAAGAGAGACAAACAGACAAGAGAGAGATAAGAAGCATCAATTCTTCATTGTGGTACCTTAGTTTTTCATTGATTGCTTTCTTATATGTGCCTTGACCAGGGGGCTACAGCAGACTGAGTGATGCCTTGCTCAAGGCAGCAACCTTGGGTTCAAGCTGGTGAGCTGTACTTAAAACAGATGAGCCCATACTCAAGCCTGCGACCTCAGGGTTTTGAACCTGGGTCCTCTACATCCCAGTCCAACACTCCATCCATTGTGCCACTATCTGGTCAGGCTACCCTTACATTTCAAAGACATGTTATCAGGTATGCTATTTGTAAGAATGAGACGGCACTCAAACTCCAGGTGTGCAGGCTTTATTAGAGTAGAAAGACCTGCCGGGGCACTTCTCCAAAAGTAGGGCCCCAAAAACAGACTGAAGTAAAACTTTATAGGGTTGGGGATAGCCTCGAGCAAGGGTGTGCTGGTATGTTTGGCTTTCTGGAATATTCCTTTTTGGGGTGATTGACCAACTTCCTGGAATTCCTTTGTCCCAGGGTGATTGTCCGGTAATTAAGGGTGGGGTCAGGCAGCCAAGCAGAACAGCAAAAGGGCAGTTGTAATTCATGTATCTATCATTTCTCAACTCTGCGGTTACATATAAAAGAAAGGCAGTTATTAATTTTATAATATACGGTGAGGGGTGACAAGTAGAAAAAATTGGAAAATTATTGCTTTTTCTGGAGAGAACTCAAGAAAAGAACCTTGCCAGCCAAGTCCCCCATCCTGTTAAGGAGGTCATCAATTTCCGTGCTGTGAGGTCTAAATCAGGTGATGTCTTCAAAAACCTGAGTGAGGCAGTAAAAAAATCTTGCAAGGTAATAATTGTCAGTTGCTTGCTGCGAGTGCCGATTGGACAGGGTGACATGGTGATACATGGTCTCCTGGATGAGCCTCATGAGACCTGCTGGTCTGGTTCCTCTCGAATGGGAGGACATCTGAAGAGTTTTAGAGACAGGGAACTTGTTGGTGTAAGTTTTTAGAAGGACTGAATATGTGTGGTTTAAAAGAAAGGGGGTTTGGAGAATATTCAGGAGAAACTTCTCGGGCTGAGGGGTGGCTTCTTCCTGCTGTCATCCCTACCTATTTGATATTGCCCTTGTGAAGTTCTCCTTGGGGTATTGGGGAATAGGAGTGTAGGAGCATTTGATTGTAGGTAATCCTAGAGATTTCTCTCATCCAGGCCTGTAGGAACTTGATAAAGAAGGGGACAAGTATTTGGAGATCAGGAATGCAGAGATAAGGAGGGGGGTGAAAGTTCTTCCATGGTAAAGTTAGAGATATTCTTTCCTGGCAGCTCTGGAGAGAAAGCAGTTAGCTTGAGCTAAAAGAAATGTTTCATGTCCGTTTGTAGGCTCTTCTTCAGCCAAGAAGACCCAGCGATCTTGTCCCCTTACCATGTGAAGGGTAAAAAGATTGAGAAGTGTTAAGAGGTGAATGCTATTGATTCTTCTAGTTCTTCAAGGATATGGGAGAGCTTTAGGATTAGGGGACCTATAGGTGTTGAAAGATAGGATTTAGGAGGTTTACTGATATAGGGTTTCAGATTTTCTGTTTTGTGAGGGCAGGTTTCAGGGTTGGTGTGTAGAGTGAGGTAGATTTTTCTAATTTTCTGATTGGCGAAGATCTTCATGCAGTTATGTAAGAAATTATTGAACCAACGTAAGAAGCAGGGTCCAAAAGTTAGAAAAATAAATAGGAGAGTGAGTGGACCAATGAAAGGCACTAGTCAAGACACCCAGTTTGTGTGAAACCACTGATTCCATGACTCAGTTTGTTTTTTACAAATTTGCTGGGCTTTAGAGATAGAGAAAGTAGGAATAAGACAGGGCAGTGGCCAGTCCCTCTGCCCCTAGACCTATTTTTGTAGAGATTTTTAAAGCAACATGAAGAGGGATTACCTGTACAGCTTGTTTGGTTCTTAGATTGATGGGTAATGTACAAGGAATTAAAAGAGGCTCATGGGGTAGGATTAGGTAGATAGTTGGGGTGAGATAGATTAGGGTACAGGGTTCTATCTAATTAGTAGGAAGACACATATAGGTTTTGGTCCCACATGAGTAGAAAGTCCCTGATTGGGTGAGGCAGTCTGAGAGGTAAATAGAGAATAAAAGGACAAGGGGTCAGTTTTGTTTCTGTTTCTGAGCTCCAGATGGTCAGGGTGGAGGAAAGAGTCATCCCAATAAATGGGGAGAGTAAAGAACTGTTAGTTAGGGTGACTAATTAAACATTCTTTGAAAACCCGTTTTCTGATTGTTCAAATTCCTTTTTCTTGGTACAAACCTCCTACAACCTGCACAAACTTTATAAACCTTCAACTTTCATAAACTTTCTTATCTAGAAATAACTGGCCTGCATAACAACTTGCTTTTCCTTTTTCTTTCAAAAGTATTTCCATACCTTATACCTTCTATTATCAAAACCATATAATTCTTTTCTAGTCAGAACTCTTGATTTAAAATTTTTTAACCTTTAGT
The DNA here is from genome assembly GCF_036850995.1 of Saccopteryx leptura. NCBI lineage: Eukaryota > Metazoa > Chordata > Mammalia > Chiroptera > Emballonuridae > Saccopteryx > Saccopteryx leptura. The sequence continues at coordinate 215,544,208 of NC_089505.1, read as the reverse complement.
GATAATTAAGTTGACTTTCTTTTTACCCTAGTTTCCCTTTTCCCAAAGTTTGATTAAAAGAGTCTTTAGTTTTTCATATATTCACCATACATAGACCAACCAACTTCTGGTTTGTGGTGGAGTAAGGCATGCTGTTTTTCTATTTTAGCAGCAGTGGAAGTTGTCAGGATCATGGTGTGTGGACCTGTCCATGTGAAAATCAGTTTTTGGGTGATATAATGCTGGAAGCACTTCTTGGACAGTCTTTGAACAGTTTGCTGAGTAACCTGTATATCCTGCAAGTACTTAGGGAAAGGGTGGTTACATTTCTACACTTTGCAGTTAGAGTTTAAGTCCTAGTGACCCCTGCTTCTAGCTGGAATTAGCAGCAGGTCCTAGCCTACAATAGGCATGGGACATTGAGACAAGAGGAATAAAGGAGATACTATACATGAAATAAAGTAACAAAATCAGATTGTCAATATCCACAGTAGAGATCTTCGAGGGATAAATAAAACTTAAATATTCAGGCAAGGTATAGTAGATGGCCCTTGTGTTTACAGAAATGAGATCAGTTTATCTGCTACTTGGAAGAAACACCTTAGGCTTGTGAATGATGTCCTTGGGCCTTCAATGGCAATTTCCAGCATGCTGGGCAAGGTCAGGTCACAGGTAGCTGGAGCAGGGCTAGAAGAGACTGAACCTTCCCTCCATGGAACAAGGAGGCAGCTTACCTTCTCATGTCCCTCTTTCCACAGCACAGGTGTGTCCCTTGATGGGGCCAGGAAGCCTGGTAGGCTTCAGTTCAATGACCTTTTATCCACTCTTGAAGTAGGCCCCTGATAGAATCCTATGAAGCCCTTTAAGGCACTGGAGCCTTTAAGAGTGTATGCCAAAAGCTAGAATTTCCTGACTTCTTTTGGGCCTTATTTGCCTTTTTTGTTACTTCCTTGGCCATTATAGACCTTAAAAGCCATGCTCAGAAGATTTCACTGAGGGGCTTGACTAAGAGAGCAAAATTGGGAATCCAGTGTTTAAAGAAGCCTATTTGACTGAGGCAAGAAAGGATTTGATCTGCGGTGGTAGGTGGTTGGACTGCAGAGGGTCTGAGTTTGATCTAGGGTGAGACTTCAGGTGGTGGGGGTTAAGGCGATGCCCAGATAGACTACAGACTGAGAATGAAGTTGAGCCTTAGCAGAGAAGATGTGATATCCCTTCATGGTGAGGAAGTTAAGAAGGGTGGTGGTGTGTCTCCTTGAGGCAGGCAGGAAGGGGCTGCAGAGGTGTAGGTCATCTACATATTTTAAGAGAGTACTAGTTTTGAGATTGCATGCTGCTAAATCCTGAGCTAATGCTTGCCCAAATAGGTGTTGGCTGTTTTTGATCCCGTGGGGTAAGATAGTCCATGTAAGTTGCTGGGCTGCATTAGTGTCCGGGTCAGTTTAAATAAAGGTAAACAGAAAGTAAGATTCAGGGTGTAGAGGAATGGTAAAGAAGGCATTCTTGAGGTCTAGGACTGTGAAGTGAGTGGTGTTTGAGAAAATGTGTTACAGTAACTTGTAGAGATTAGGGACTACTGGATGGAGGGGAATTACTGTCTCATTGGTTAGGTGTAAGGCTTGTACGAGGTTATAAGCCCCTGAAGGTTTTCAAACAAGAAGGGTGGGGGTATTGCAGGGAGAGCTCATGGGGATGAGTAAGCCTTGACTTAAGAGGTGAGTAATTATTGGTTTAAGGCCTTGGAAACAGACACAGTTACACATTAAACAAAGATTTTACAAATTATGAATTAAGAAATTTAAATAAGCACTCTTTACTTGTTTCAGTTAAAATTATACTAGAGATATTTTCTGACAAATGAAGAGACAAGACAAATTACTTACTCACATAGCTTAATATACAATTCTGCTTTTTTAAGTTTTTCAACATGGCAGGGAGTTGCCAGCATAGAAGGGAGGAAGAGAGAAAGCAGACAGATGGACAGTGTGAGCAGCTGGATGGAAAGAAGGAGGATCAGAATCTGCAGGAGGAGGGGGGAGAGCATAGCTGTAGTGGAAGCTGGTGGGGAGAGGGAAATGGGCAAAATACAGCCAAAGCCAGTGGGGAGGGGTCGAAGAAAAGAGACAGGCACTGTAGCTGGAGCCACAGCTTTTAAGGAGGGAGGAAGGATTTAAGAACAAACTGGAGAAGGGAGGGGGTTTTCTGGAGGAAAGAGTCTGGAGCAAAGAGATTTGCAGAGGGACTAGAGAGGGGTTCTGAGAAAGGGGTGCCCTCAGGGGTCAGGTAGGAGGGAGAGAGAGTTGGGAGTCCACAGAAAAGGAAGGATTAGGAGCGGAGGTTTTAAGTGAGGTTTCTCTGGCCAAAAACAGCCTGCGTGTAGAACAAGCAGCATAGAGATTAAGGACAGGAGCGAAGGGAAAAGAAAGGCCTGTGCATAAAGAATCTGATGCCCTCCCTGTCTGGTGGCAAAAGTTGTCAAGATTTTTTAGGATATTGTAATGGTAGTAGAAAGCAACCTGGCTAGGCACCTAGACTTTTGAGGAAGTCCATAGAAGCAGGCCACTCGGAGTAGAAACCTCTCAAACTGTGAACCTCAGAGAGTAGGGTGAGTCCTGAAGGAGTAGAGGAGTCATGTCTGAGGCCTGAGATTCGGAGGAGCCCATGTTCCGAGAGGAGCCTGACTGGATGGTTTGCACTGAGAGGAGCCCACAGTAGAGGAGACTGGTGAGAGAAGGGGGCATTCCCACCTTCAGTCACAGTTCCGAGAGGAGAAAATCTCTGTAGAAAGAGAGTCTCAGACAGGAGGTTGTCACCCCAAGGCTGAGATCCCAGGACATAGGAGAGGGGCCTGGCTAGGCACGCCTAGACTTTCATAGAAGTCCATAAAGGAGTAGAGGCAGACCATTTGTAGATATGAGGTCCAAAGTCAAAACCATCCGACCAGGAAGGGATGTTTTTAGAGAGAAATTTGGAGGCCAACCGGGGAAAAGGAGGGAGAAACTCCTTACCATCCTGGTCTGGCAGTGTTCAGGACAGGGTCGGACTGCTGGTCACTCAACTGCGCTCACACAGCTGAACAGAAGTTTGGCTGGCAAGGGGATCGTCCAGGCAGCCGGTGCCCCATCCAGGGTTTCAGCAGCAGATGTAAGAATGAGACGGCACTAAAACTCCAGGTGTGCAGGCTTTATTAGAGGAGAAAAACCTGCTGGGGCACTTCTCCAAAAAAAGGGCCCCCAAAACAGACTGAGGTAAAACTTTATAGGGTTGGGGATAGCCTTGAGCAAGGGTGTGCTGGTATGTTCGGCTTTCTAAAATACTCCTTTTTGGGGTGATTGACCAACTTCCTGGAATTCCTTTGTCCCAGGGGCGATTGTCTTGTAATTAAGGGTGGGGTTAGGTAGCCAAGCGGAACAGAAAAAGGGCAGTTGTAATTTATGTATCTATCACTATTGTAGATGTAAAAGACAACAGACAAGATTAAGGTAAGCATTGACCTTTGTTAGAGAAAAATACCTCCCTAAGACATGACTACCCACTGTTAGATTCAGGGAGTACGGGGGCTGCCAAAGAGTGTAACTATTGCAGGAACAGTAAGTGCTGATATGGCTCCTGTGAAGCTGGGAACAAAGAAGGTCAGAGACCCTTTTCAGAAGTTTAGGTTTGAAATTCTCCACTAAGCTAAAACTGGCCCCTGTTGCTATGCCAGCCCCTGTTGCTATGCTGTGTGTGACTTCCCTAGCCAATAGCTAAACTGCCACATCTGCTTCTGTATATGCTTGCTCACTTAGGATATATAAGAGCCTGGCTGTAAGCTCCAGGCGTGGCTCCCATTTGCAGCTCCTTGTGGGCACAATGTCTCCGGACATCTCAGGAGTTCGCCCCTGCGCAGGTTAAACTGGCCAATAAAGTAACATCTTAACTCCTGAAAGTCTCTGACATTTGTTCTCTTACCTGGTGGATGCTACATTTTGGGGGCTCACCCAGGATTCTCCCTTGGCGGAGTTTTGGGTCGGGGACTGGAAGGACAGCTCGATCTGAGTAAGTATTCACGGAGGATCCTCATTTGGTTTGGTTTTGGTCTCCGGAGCATATAAACCTGAGATAGTAGGTAGGACGCCGCTGGTAACCTACCCAGGGCTTTCAGAACGGGACGCCGTTTTCTGAAAGGAATTGTTAACTCTAGGAGTTAACTTTGGGAGTGACCGGTCACATTAGAATCCGTTTTGCGCTGCGCTGTGCTGCATTTTGTCTAAGCTCAAATGACTGACTTGAGTGTGAGAGAGACAAGTGTGTTCCTTGTGTTAATAATGTGTGTTGCCTGTATCCTACCCTTTCTCATTATTCCTGAGTCATCTAGGATGGGACAACAGGAGTCTGTGTCAGGATCCCTGCTCGAGTACCTGTTGAAGAATTTTTCTGATTTCCAGAAGAGGGCTCAGGGGTATGGAGGTCCACCGCCGAGTCCAGGTTTCCTCCGGACCTTGAGCCAGCTGGAATGGCCTGCATTTAATGTGGGACAGCCCACAGAGGGCACTTTTGACCTTCCAATTTTGTTTGCTGTCAGAGCCATGGTCTATAGGGCTCCCCACCCAGACCAATACCTGTATATGGATGTATGGGTAGATACAGCCATTTTGCCTCCTCCTCCGGGAGGGCAGCCATTTTGCCTCCTCCTCCGGAAGGGCAGCCATTTTGCCTCCTCCTCCGGGAGGGCAGCCATTTTGCCTCCTCCTCCGGGAGGCGCCGCCTGCACCAGATGCTGGCCCACGGGCACCTCCTCGCTTCATCTATGTGCTTTTTTCCACTAGTGATTTATACAATTGAAAACATCAGAATCCCCCATTTTCCGAGAAACCTCAGGGACTAATATTTCTCCTTGAGACCATTTTTGGGACCCATCAGCCCACATGGGATGATTGTCAGCAGATTCCCAAACCCTCTTCACTTCTGAAGAAAGGGACAGAATAATGAGAGAAGCTGCTAAGGCAGTATTAGGAGGGAAGAAGGGAAATAGAAGATGTTCTCCCATCTCAACCTCCTACCTAGGACCCTAATACCGCTAGGGGAAGGGACGCACTCCTCCAGTACCACCGGGCTCTGTTGAGGGGGCTCAAGGCAGCAGCTAGAAAGTCAACCAACTTTAGCAAAGTAAGTGAAGTCATCCAGGGAAGAGAGGAATCCCCAGAAGCCTTTCTAGAGAGACTCATAGAGGCTTATAGAGTATATACCCCTCTAGATCCTGAAGCAGAAGAGAACAGGAGATTAGTAAATATAACCTTTGTGACTCAGGCTGCTTCAGATATTAGGAAAAAGCTTCAGAAGATTGAGGGGTTCAAGGGAGAGAATAGAAGCAAGCTATTAGAGATAGCCCAGAAGATGTATGTCAATAGGGATGATCCGGAGGTTGGCAGGGTGAAGGAAGTTGCCAAAATTCTGATTGCTGACACTGCTCAGAAACCTCCTCCCAAAGGGAAAGGGGGACAGCAAAAGGGCCAGGGACGGTGAATAGCAAAAGATCAATGTGCCTATTGTAAAGAGAAAAGGCACTAGAAAAGAGAGTGTACAAGTTAAAGACCGACAGCCAAGGGCCAAGACAGGGCCCAGAGGTCTTGCTCCAAACCTTAGACTGACGGGGCCAGGGCTCCATTCTCGACTGCTCCCAGGAGCCCATGGTCACCTTAACAGTCGAAGGAAAGCCAATAAACTTCCTAGTCGACACGGGAGCCACCTATTCAGTCCTAAAGAAACCACAGGGCCAGATGCAGAAGACAACTACTAAGATAAGAGGAGTAACGGACAAAGCAGAAGCCTAAGGCAATGGGCCACCGCAAGAATTACTGACTTAGGTTGAGGCACCATCACCCATTCTTTCCTAGTCATTCCAGACTGCCCTTACCCACTGCTTGGAAGGGACTTATTGCAGAAACTTCAGGCCACCATAACCTTCTGACGGGAGGAAAGCCCTATGGGGAACAAAGAGGCAGAGGTCAGCATGGAAGTAACTGTCCCACTGTCTGAAGAACACTTACTTGCCACCGTCCTAGAAGGTAAGGAGGCCGAGGAAAGGGTTCCAGATGCCCTGCATGCCTGGGTACTTGAGATTTGGGTGGAAACCAACCCCCCAGGTTTGGCTGCTCACCAACCGCCTGTCCTGGTGCAACTGCTTAGCACCACTAGACCGGTTAAGATCAGGCAGTATCCGGTCCCAGCCCGAGCTAGACAGGGAATTGCCCGGCACTTGCAATGCCTGCTGGAGGCAGGCATTCTTCGAAGGTGCCAATCAGCCTGGAACACCCCACTCCTTCCCGTCCAGAAACCGGGGAGCCAAGACTATTGTCCGGTCCAGGACTTGTGGGAGGTGAATGCACAGGTAGAGACTATTCATCCCACGGTGCCCAATCTGTATACCTTACTGAGCTCATTGCTCCCAACCCCTACCTATTATTCTGTCCTAGATTTGAAGGATGCCTTCTTTTGTATTCCCCTGGCACCTCAGAGCCAAGGGATCTTTGCCTTTGAATAGAATGACCCAGATAATAGACTGGTGGGGCAGTTCACTTGGACCAGACTACCACAAGGGTTTAAGAATTCCCCCACTGTTTTTAATGAAGCCCTCAGCAAAGATCTGCAGGCTTTCCGCTCCTCCCATCCATCACTCATACTGCTCCAGTATGTGGATAACATCCTTATAGCTACCAAGGATGAAGGAGAGTATGAGGAAGCTACCTCGGACCTGCTACAAGATCTCAGGTGAATGGAGTATCAAGTCTCTGCCAAGAAGACCCAGATTGTGATGCAAACTGTAAGTTATTTAGGGTATAACTTACAGGGAGGGCAAAGGACATTATCCATCCAGTGAATTCAGATAGTCTTGCAGATCCCCGAGCCTACTAACAAGAGACAGGTACGAGAATTCCTGGGTGCAGTAGGATACTGCCAATTGTAGATATTAGGCTTTGCAGAATTAGCTAAACCCCTGCACAAACTGACCAGGGGTAAGGAAGAGCAGTTCACATGGACAGATAAGAAGAAGCAAGCGTTCCAAGCACTGAAAGAGGCCCTGGCGGCTGCCCCAGCTTTGGCCCTGCCAGATCTGGCCAAACCCTTTCAGCTATTTATAGCAGAAAAGGGAGGGGTAGCCTTAGGGGTACTGAGCTAGGAACTTAGGCTGTAGAAGAGGCCTGTCACCTATCTGTCCAAGAGACTTGATCCTGTAGCCTCGGGATGGCCAAAATGTCTGAGGGCACTTGCTGCCACCTCCATACTAGTCAAGGAGGCTAGTAAATTAACTTTAGGGCAGGACATCAAAGTCATTGAGGAACACTACGTAGAGCAAGTGCTGAGAGCACCTCTTGACAGGTGGCTATCTAATGTGCGGCTAATGCAGTATCAGGCTCAGCTGCTGAACCCTCCATCTGTTCAGTTCCTCAAAACTGCTGCCCTGAACCCAGCGACTCCACTTTGGTCCACAGTTGCAAACAAATCCTTGACACAGTAACTGGCTCCCACCTGGACTTAAGGGATCAAGCATACGGGAAGGCAGACCTGACCCTCTTTACAGACGGGAGCAGTTTTATTAAGGATGGACAGCGACATGCAGGGGCAGCAGTGGCCATGGAAAATAAGGTCCTGTGGCAGAAAGCACTGCCTGCAGGAACATCTGAACAAAGGGCAGAGCTAATAGGACTAACCCGAGCCTTACAGATAGCAGAGGGAAAAGTTGCCAACATCTGCACTGACAGCCGGTATGCATTTGCCACTGCCCTTGTCCACGGAGCCATATACAAGGAGAGAGGCTTACTGACAGCAGGGGGGAAAGACATTAAAAATCGCAATAAAATTCTTGCCCTCCTAAACGCCATTTGGCTACCTACCAAAGTTGCCATCATCCACTGCAAAGGACACCAGAGAGGGGACACGCCTATAGTAAAGGATAACAACCTAGCAGACTCAGCTGCAAGATAGGCAGCCACTAGGCCACAAGAAAGCCTTCTACCATTGCTGCCTAAGCCAACGCTACCTCCAGATCCTAGATATTCCCCAGAAGAAGAGCAGGAAGGGATGCAGTTGAAAGGGAAGAAAAATCAGCAGGGATAGATAAGCTTCCAGACTCCTGGCTCTATTTACCCCAGGGAATAGTAAGAGAAATAGTAGGAAGTATTCATACTAGTACCCATCTAGGACAAAACAAGCTAGAACAACTTATTAGGATGTATTACGTAGGGCCCAACATCAGAGATATTGTCCACTCCATTGTCTCAAGGTGCAGCATCTGTGCCAGAGTAAATGCACAGAATAAGAAGCTACCCCCCTTTATGAGGTATCAGGGGGAAAGCTCCAGGAGAACTATAGGAAATAGATTTCACAGAGATGACCCCTGGGAAGTCAGGTTATAAGTATCTACTAGTATTATTAGACACCTTCTCAGGATAGGTGGAAGCATTCCCCACGCAAGGGGAGGCTGCTTCCACAGTCTGCAAAGTCTTATTAAGGGAGATCATACCTAGATATGGCATTCCCCTAGCCCTAGGATCAGACAATAGACCTGCATTCATATCCAGGATATCTCAAGAATTAGCCACTAAGTTAGGTATTAATTAGAAATTGCATTGCATTTATAGGCCCCAAAGTTCAGAACAGGTAGAAAGAATAAACAGGACTCTGAAGGAAACTATAATTAAGCTGAGAGGGGAGACCGGCAAAAACTAGGTTGAGCTCCTCCCTTTTGCCCTTTTTAGAACCAGATGTACCCCCTATCTCAATAAATAGACCCCTTATGAAATCTTATTTGGGCAACCTGTGCCCCTTGTACCTCGATTGACCAGAGGGGAACTAGAGATTTCTAATCATAATTTCCTCAAGTCCTTGCAGGCCCTGCTCCAGAGTAGAAAGAAAGGTCATTGAACTGAAAGCCTGCCAGGCTTCCCGGCCCCATCAAGGGACACGTCTGTGCTGTAGAAAGTAGGACATAAGAAGGTTTTACAGGTTACTCAGCAAACTGTTCAAAGACTGTCCAAGAGGCACTTCTAGCAGTACACCACCCAAGGACTGACTCCCACGTAGACGAGTCCACACACCATGATCCTGAGCACCCCCACTACTGCCAATGTAGAAGGCATACCCGCCTGAGTCCACCGCAGCTGGCTGAAGGTTGCAGTCCCAGCAAAGACACCTTTGTGGACAGCGAAGACTGACCACGCCAACCCTTGTAAGCTGGCCCTGAGAAGGACAGCATGCCCTGCTTCAGCCACAAACCAGAAGTTAACTGGTCCACGCATGGCTAATGCCTAGAGGAACTAACTAAGGACTCTTTTAATCAGGCTTTAGGAAAAGGGAAACTAGGATAAAAAGAAAGTCAACTTAATTGTCACTAAAGGTGAAAGATTTTTAAATCAAGAGTTTTGACTAGAAAGGAATTGTATGGTTTTAATAATAGAAAGTATGAAATGTAGAAGTACTTTTGAAAAGAAAAGAGAAAAGCAAGTTGTTATGAAGGTCAGTTATTTCTGGATAAGAAAGTGCATAAAAGTTGAAGGTTTGTGTAAGTTACAGAAGGTTTGTGCAAGTTGTAAGAAGTTAGTACAGAGAAGAAAAATACAAGGCAGGACACGTTCCTTGTGTATCAGCCCTGCAGATATTGCAGGAAAGTAGTTTATTATCTTAAAACAGCGTGTGCTTGTGTACTTTTGCAAAGATATTGTACAAATGTGCCGAAAACATTGTAACCTTGTAGGTTTCGCCTATAAATACCCCTCTCCCACTGAGCTCATCGCTGACCATTGTGAGAGGCATAGTAGGCTAATCACTAGCCAGTGTATAAGACCCAATTAGCTTATAGCTACAGCTAAAGTAGAAAATTCTCATAAGCCCCAGCCTTATACCATTCTCCCCAATGATGAAGAATCAAGGGTTTGATTTATGCCCAAAAGAGATGGGGGAATGTTAGATTCAGGGAGTACTGGGGCTGCCAAAGAGTGTAACTATTGCAGGAACAGTAAGTGCTAATATGGCTCCTGTGAAGCTGGGAACAAAGAAGGTCAGAGACCCTTATCAGAAGTTTAGGTTTGAAATTTGCCACTAAGCTAAAACCGGCCCCTGTTGCTATGCTGGCCCCTGTTGCTATGCTGCGTGTGACCTCCCTAGCCAATAGCTAAACTGCCACATCTGCTTCTGTATATGCTTGCTCACTTAGGATATATAAGGGCCTGTCTGTAAGCTCCAGGTGCAGCTCCCATTTGCAGCTCCTTGTGGGCACGGTGTCTCCGGACATCTCGGGAGTTCGCCCCTGCGCAGGTTAAACTGGCCAGTAAAGTAACATCTTAACTCCTGAAAGTCTCTGACGTTTGTTCTCTTACCCGGTAGATGGTACACCCACCATGAACTGTTTTTAGTTAGAAAGTTTTTGAATTTCAGACCATACTGTGTGGTTACTTTAGATCTATGGTCTCTGAGTTTGCAAGGCCACCATTCAGGCTTTCCCTGAGCGTGTCAGGTTCCACAATTGGCTCCTTTTTTTGTTCACAGCCTTTAGTTAAAAGGGGCAGGCAGGCACAGGGTAAGCAGTCCAGCATGCCAGGTAAAAAATTCAACTTGAAGGAGCATTGATGCCCAGATGTGGATGTGATCAGGGCAAAGCAAGTCAGTGTGGCTAAAGGGCCAACCACATGGTGCAAGGTCGAGGGTTGAAAGATGAGGCTAATGGGAGGCTGGGGCTGTGCTTGCCACACTAAAACATGTTATTTTTCACTTGAAGTCCAGGGTCTACCCAATCATTTTCCCCAGTGGTTGGTACCTGGGCTCTATAATCAAATAACTCTGGGAAACTCTGATAAACATGTTTTAAATGGGTCCTTTCAGAAGGATTGGGAAGTGTCCTTAAAATGCTAGCATACTGTGAATTTCTAAGAGAGAAATACAGCTTTTAGTCCTCCCCATAGATTTGGAACCATTACATGCTTTTCGTTACATAGCATCTGTAGGGTCGATGCTGGACATGGCCCTTCTGCCTCTCCAACTATATGGCACTGTGGTAAACAAGTGTATACTCTTCCCCCTATCCCTACTTACATGCTTTATTTAGCTTGAGTAATGGCCAGAGTTTAGCTGTTTAAACTGGGAACCCACCCTGTAGACAGAACTTTTATCTACCCACCACCATTGGTACTGCCCCTGCATGTAAGGAATAAAGGGTATTTTAGCTCCATCTGGTCCACCTTGTGGTTTCTTTGGGATCCTGCAACAACACCAGGTCCATTTCCTGGGTCTGGACTTTCTGTGTTACAGCATCACACAGGACAATATTGTCCCTCAGAACTCACTGTGAAAAACATATTGCAGGCAATGGGGACTTGTTTAGTGAACACAGCAGAGAAGTGTGATGACATCCATGCACTCGTGTTGATCCTCTGAAGCATTTAGGTGATTTGAATCTGAAAAAATCAAAACAGAGTATTAAGAGACTAAGAGCAGTGTCCATGCTAAGTAAAATTATCTTTAGTCCATTGATACCTTCTTTTTCAAGAGCCTTTTCTCCCTACCTTATAGCTTCCTCCACCTCTCCTCAAATTCTGGACACCTTATTTTGGGAGTTTGACCATTATTGCCAGCTAAGTCATCAACAATATCTGACACTGTGTCTAGAATATGTGGGATTAAAGAGTATTAGGCTGCAAGTATTTTATAGAATGTTGAAAGCTCATGGAATTTTATTTTTTAAAGACGGTCTTGAAAACCAAAATATCTTCAAGATTCAAAAGAATAAATTGTAATGGTGGAAATGTAGACACAGGAGTTGATACTTTAGGGAAGTAGAAAGCAAATAGCTCCAGATATACAGATACCTTCCTAGCTTTGTGATAGGGTTGCCCTTGTGATAGATAACCTTTATTTAGATAAGATCCATTAAACTTTCATTTTTTTAAACCAGTAAAATGTGAAATATCAGAGTTGCAACAAATATTATAGAACTAGTGACTTAGTTTTGAGAGTAGTATTCTACAAAGTATAAGAAGAATCTAATGAACAAAACAAGCTAACAAACAGAATAGAAACAAACTCATAGATATGCAGAACAGACTGAAAGCTGGCAGAGGAGATGGAAGTTGGGGAGCTGGGTGAAAAAGTGAAGGGATTGAGCAAAGAGGAAAAAATTTATAGACACAGACAACAGTGTGGAAATTGCAGGAGGGAAAGTGGGTAGAGGGAGGTAATAGAGGGTAGTGGGGGAGGTAGACGGTGGCGGAGGGAAATTTGACTTGGGGAGGTAAACACACAATGCAATATACAGATGGTGTATTGTAGAATTGGGCACCTGAATCTTGTATAATTTTATTAATCAATGTCACCCTAGTAAATTCAATAAAATTTTAAAAATAAATATTAGGATTAAACTTAGAAAAGTATATATTTATAGAACTTGTGAGCATTAATATTAATTATGAAAATATTAGCCATTAAAATTTTCACTCAGTTCTTAAGAGAAACGAGCAACAGTCCCCAAGGAAAACTCATGTATCTCTGAATAAAATAGAGGTTTATCAACAAATATATGTTAGGACAATAAAACACAAATTTTCAACATGAGTAAGTCTTGGGGCCAACCTTTATTTGAGCATAATTGTTCTCTATATGTAGGGAAGCATAAGTAGACCTCACATCTAAAAATTTGAGAAATTAGTTTCCTTTATTTTATTCTAAAACTTTTTCATTCTAGGGAAAGCTAAACATTTCCTGAAAGAGAAGTAATGTGGCTGTGAATCTTTACTGAAGCAGGTAGCTTATTCTTGCATTTTGGAGCACCAATTCAAAGAGATTTTCTTCCACTGTCAGTTTTAGCTTTAGGCATCTCAAAATTAATAGACTGGGTTGAGTGAAGGGTATATTTGCAGCTTGTGTTGGATAAAAGTGAACAGAAATATGCTGCTACCAAATGACTATGAACAAACATTTATAGAGAGATGAAATCTTTATAGTATCCTGGAACAATAAAGTAATTAACTTGAATCTGAGAAAGTATACACTGCCTCTTGCTTGTCATCTATAACAGGTTTTATTTTGTGTCTTGTTATTTTTATCATTGGGCTAACTACATGAAACACTCACTTTGCTTTGAGTCTATTCATGTGATGACACTCCAGCTATGTGAGGCTTACTTAGTGGCTCGTGGTGATTCATATATGAGAGCATAAATGTTTGTGCTAGATATTATTGTCTTTAAACTTTTTTAATTTTAATTTTTAATTTTTCTTAAGTGAGAAGTGGGGAAGCAGACATCAGACTCCCACATATGCCCCAACTGGTATCCACCTGGAAAGCCCCCTATCAGTAATGTTCTGCCCATCTAGGGCCTGTGCTCCATTGCTCAGCAACCAAGCAAATTTAGAACCTGAAATGAGGCCATGGAGCCATCCTCACCACCTGGTGCCAATTTGCTCCAACTTAGCCATGGCTGAAGGAGGGGAAAATGATAGAGAGAGGAGGAGGAGGGGCGGGGAAGCAGATGGTCACTTTTCCAGTGTGCCCTGACTGGGAATCACATACCAGGTTGATGCTCTACCACTAAGCCAAATGGCCAGGGCCATAAATATTATCAAAAAATAATTTTGAAAACTTTTTAAAAAAATTTGGTTGTAGATGAAAGTTGAATTGAACAAGAAAGGTTTAAGAGCAATGCCTGGCCACAGAAATAAACAGATGATCCCACATAAAGCCCTAATTGGCTTTAAAACATCATGGCATCTGAATAATTTAAAGAAATAAGTATTATAAACATTATACTTCCCATCATTCAGTTCATTGTAAATATATAATTATGTACAGTGATACCTTGAGATATGAACAGACCAACATATAAATTTTTTAAGATACGAGCTGTGACTCGGTCCATATTTTTGTTCGAGATCCAAGCGAAATTCCGAGATACAAGTCGTAATTCGGGAAGCTGCAGCTAGTTGGTGTGTTGGCGCACGGGTCCAGTATTGGCAGTTTGATATATGAGCTGACTGACTTACGAGCTTAGTTACAGAACGAATTAAATTTGTATCTCAAGGTACCACTGTATTTTCATATATTTTATTGTGTATCAACCAAGGAAAAAATTGTAAAGCTTGAAACAGCCAACATGGACCTCCCCAGTCTATTTTAATGGAGAATATTGCATTTTTATGTTCTTGTTATTTTTCAAAAGAGAAAGAAAAACATTTGAACCCTGAATATTCCAAAACAACATATAATTGTTTGTATCAGAAGTAGGGCCAGCTTCACAGGCCTTCTGAGGTTGGTAAAGTGACACAGGGCCCCATGCTCAGAATAAGGCCCACAATTGGTTTAATGTTTTGCAGACATCATCTTGAAATTCTTATTAAACTTAATTTTTATTTTTATATTTTTAAGTGAAATGAGACATGGAGTATATATAGCTCATAGCTGTGAGGGTCTGCTCTCGCCCTGCAATTATTACTGAGTTCAAGAAACTGTGGCTTGGAATACTGAATAATAAATGACCATGACAGATAAGTAAAAGACAGACATTTACCACGGAAATAGAAAAAATATATTTTTTTAACGAGGGACCCTTCATTTTCATTTTCACTGGTTTGTATGAATAATGTAGCTGATCTAGGATACTGCTTGTGTAAACAAGTTATGACTAATATTAGGTGTAAATCTAATAACATTCCTGATACTCCCACCCACACACACCACCACCACCACCACCATTGTATTTGTGGTTAATGAGTCATTATGTGGCTTGGACTCCATTGTGGCCCAGGATGACTGTGAGTACAGTAGGTGGTAATGGTCCCTCCAAAGCCACTTAATGAGCTTTCTTACATCTGAGAATAAATAAGGAAGGGGGGAGAAGAAAAAAATGGGGTATACAGCATACCCTCTTTTTTAATTCTCAATCCTTAAAAGGAGAGGTGTTTGTTTTTTTGTTTTTGTGTTTTGCTTTGTTTGTTTTCCTTTTTATTTCTTGACTGTAATACTGACTTGGAATTCAGGATATGCAACTGCCTAAGGCAAGCTTTGTATGTGCGTAGGTTACACTCCTGATATGGATTTGGTAAATTCCATCCCCAAGACCTTCCTTTTCCTTTGCGTTCCTGTGTGGGTCATTTCAGCATGGCTGGCTCTCATTGTCTTTTTTCCTAATAGTCTCTCTGTCCTGTGTCTTTCAACCCTTTCTGGTCAACTTGGAAGGTGATTAAAACTTTCAAAACTTACTCTGTCATCCTCACTGGTTTTCTTTTTTGGTAGTCTTCATTTGGGGCCATTTCCCTATATTTAAATGCCACTGTATTATTTGATTTAAATGCCACTGATTAGATGATAAAATAAAAGTAACATTTGATGATAATCAATACATTACTTTTCACGTCATTGAATCCAATAACTTTGTAGTGCGTTAAACATTAAAGTAGCATTTTATGTGTGAAAGATTTATTTATGCATATATTTCTCTGTGCCCAAAGGAAAGCAATCATTAAGCATTCTTGTAGTTACAGAGTTTAGTTTCATAAGTTTTTTGGAAGAAAGCCTGCCAAACTATTTTTAATAGTCTGTAGTTGTGTTAATATTAAAGTTAAGTGTTTACATTCCAACTAAATTATTAGATACCATTTCTTTAAATCTCATATAATCATAGTCATAATGGAAAGACTACTGCATGTTATTTCAATACACATCCTGGTCTTGGACCACATGTACCAGATAGGTAGAGGACAAGGTCTTAGCACAGCATTCTCAAACACAGTGTGGTAATACAGGCTGCCTCCCTGCACCTGTTCTCTAACTGACCTCCATTCAGGCATTTGCTGGAGAACAGAGTATGCAAAACTTAAAATTCTGATAAAAATTCTGCAGCATACCATCAGTGAACTGTTATAGGAGGAGAGACACAAGAATAATTAGGAGTCCCTCCCCAATCTCCTTGTCTTGCTCAGTGTACCTCTCCCATGCACACAGAAGTAATGATATCCTCATTAAGGAAATCTTGGGTTGGATTTCACTTTTCTATCCACAGAACAAAATTTTCTTGCAATTTCCCAGGTAGCATATGGTGACTTGTCATTACTATCTCCAGATGCCACAGCAACACAGCCCAAAATGAAAGAGGGTCTTGGGAAAGCCAAATCTATTTTGTTATAAGTAACTCTGGACTCTGTATTGGACAACATAAATAAACATTTACATAAATGTTTTTAAATTTTCCTGATTTACTTGCCTATTTTGTGCTTCATAAAAATTATACATAATTTAATAAAAGCCTATTTTTAACCAACAGAAACACTTTTCTGAAAATTCATCTTGTTTTATACTTTATTATGCCTTAAATACAAATTACAACATATTATACAATACCTGTGACTTGTTCAAACATTTCAGATCTTTAAATCCTCCTACTTACAGCTTTGGATTGAAATCTGAATATACCTATAACATAGAATATACATCCCCTTTATAGATTGCTGGCAGGATTTGCTTTTCACTTTGGAGAGAAATCTATTCATTATAGAATATTCCCACACATGTCTGTCTATTTCTCAGAGCAGTGCCACAAAGGATATGACCCCTTTGCTCCTAGTCACCTTTCATGGTTCTGAATTGCCTTGGACGTTGGTGCCAGTCAGCTAGATTTGATTTGCTATGGTAAGAATAAGATTATATCTAACAGGCGATGTCATCTCCAGGTTCAATAGGCACAGATTTAAAACTAGTCTTCTCTCTGACCCTCTGGATTCTCTTGAACTCTTGCACCTTTTTTGACAGTGTTTGTGAATGAATGAATTCATGAGAATTCAAGGTTATTTTAATGATAATAGCACTGCAGGGACAAAGGAAGAAGGAATGGCTGGTCATCCCAGCTCTGATGCTCCTTCACCATAGCAACTTCTTTCCTGACAGACTGACTTCAGAGTGAATTCCTGTTGATGGTCAAAAGCTGAGAGTAGTTGTGTGTCTGCAATAGTGCTGCTGCTACTGATCTGTGAACATGACATGCCTGAGAATATCTCATTACCATGGCAACCACAAACATGGGGATAAATTTCCTTAGCTGCTGTGACTCAGTGAGTCAAACAGATAATGTGTTGGGAAGGCCAAATGCCTAGAATGGCATATGTGAGAGCTGTGATGAATTAAAATCCACTTGTTATATATGCCTACAATGATAAAAAAAACCCAAAAAACGTTTGCTTATCTATTCATATTTATGATAGTTATAAAAAAATTCTTAAAAACCCATTTAAATAGTCCATTCCTTGGAATGTTTACTTACAACTACCTTCCATTTATTTAAAACAACTACCATTGTTTTCACTTCTTCCATTACTCTAGATTACTTTATAAATTTATGTTTTATTTCCTGAAAGTAAGTGATAGAAAATTTTTACAAATTTTTTTTTAATTTTATTAATTTTAATTTATTGTGTTAACACGAATTCAAGTGTCCCACTCAATAAAACACCCTCACCCTTGACCCCCCTGTCCTCCGTTACACGCCCTTTGCTCCCCTCCCCCTAATTCCTTTCCTCTTTTGCTCTGGGATTTGCTGTCCTGTTATCTATATCTCTGTGTTATGTATATATAATTTCATTAATCCCTTCACCTTCTCTGATCCCATCACCTCATTTCCCTTCCCTCTGATAGCTGTCCCTCTGCTCTCTGTGACCACATCTCTACCTCTATTTCATTCCTTGTCCATTAGATCCCACATATAAGTGAGATCATATGATATTTGTCTTTCTCTGCCTGGCTTATTTCACTTAGCATAGTAATCTCCAGGTCCATTCATGAGTCGCAAAAGGTAAGATTTCCTTCTTTTTTACTGCTGCATAGTATTCCATTGTGTATCTGTACCACTGTTTTTTAATCCACTCGTCCACTAACAGACATTGGGACTGTTTCCAGATCATGGCTATTGTAAACAATGCTGCCATAAACATGGGAGTGCATGTCTTCTTTTGAATTGGTGATTTGGTATTCTTAGGATATATTCCTAAAAGTGGGATAGCTTGGTCAACAGGCAGTTCCACTTTTAATTTTTTGAGGAAGCTCCATACTGTTCTCCACAGTGGCTGCACAAGTCTGCATTCCCATCAAGAGTGCAGGAGGGTTCCCCTATCTCCCCACCCTCGCCAACATTTATGTGTTGTTTTTTTAATTTTTTTTTAATTTATTCATTTTTAGAGAGGAGAGAGAGAGACAGAGAGGGAGAGAGAGGAGAGGCTGAGAGAGAGAAGGGGGAGGAGCTGGAAGCATCAACTCCCATATGTGCCTTGACCAGGCAAGCCTAGGGTTTCGAACCGGCGACCTCAGCATTTCCAGGTCGGCGCTTTATCCACTGCGCCACCACAGGTCAGGCATGTTGTTTTTTTAATGAGCGCCATTCTGACAGGTGTGAGGTAGTATTTCATTGTGATTTTAATTTGCATTTCTCTGATGATTAGTGATGTTGAACATTTTTTCATATAACTATTGGCCATCTGTATGTCCTTTTTGGAGAAGTATCTCTTCAGTTATTTTGCCCATTTTTTAATTAGATTGTTTGCCTACCTGGTATTGAGTTTTAGAAGTTCTTTATAAAGTATGGTTACTAACTCCTTATCAGATATACTGGCAAATATGTTCTCCCATTGTGTGGGTTGTCTTTTTATTTTGTTAATGGTATCTTTTGCTGTGCAAAAGCTTTTTAGATTGATACAGACCCATTTATTTACCTTATTCTTTATTTTATTTGCCCATGGAGATAAATCGGCAAAAATATTACTATGAGAGTGATCAAAAAGTTTACTGCCTGTTTTCTTCCAAGATGTTTATGGTTTCATGACTTCCATTTAAGTCTTTTATTCATTTTGAGTTTATTTCTGTGAATGGTGCAAGTTGGTGGTCAAGATTTATTTTTTTGTATATGCCTGTCCAAATTTCCTAACACCATTTATTAAAGAGAATGTCTTTACTCCACTGGATACTATTAACTCCTTTGTTGAATATCAATTCACCATAAAGGCGTGCTTTTATTTCTGGGTTCTCTCTTCTGTTCCATTGTTTTGTATGCCTGTTCTTATGCCAGTACCAAGCTCTTTTGATTATTATGGCCTTGTAGTATAACTTTATATCAGGAAGTGTGATACCACCCATTTTATTATTCTTTTTCAAGATTGCTGATGCTATTTATGTTCTTTTTTTGTTCCATATAAATTTTTGGAATATTTTTTCTATATCTTTGAAATATGCCATTGGTATTTTAATAGGAATTGCATTGAATTTATAGATTCCTTTGGGTAGTATAGACATTTTAATGATGTTTATTCTTCCTATCCATGAACACAGTATATGCTTCAACTTGTTTGTATTCTCCTTGATTTCTTTTCTCAATGTCCTATAATTTTCTTAGTACAAAATTTCCTTGGTTAAATTTTCTCCTAGGTACCTTTTATGTTGTTGTTGCAATAGTGAAGGGGATTGTTTCCTTAATTTCTCTTTCTGACAGTTCATTGTTGGTGTACAAAAATGCCTCTGATATTTGAATATTAATTTTATATCCTGCCACCTTGCTGAATTAATTTATCAGGTCTAGTAGTTTTTTGACTGAGACTTTAGGATTTTCTATGTACAGTATTATGTCATCAGCATATAATGATAGTTTTACTTTTTTTCTAATTTGGATGTCCTTTATTTCTTCTTGTTGTCTGATTGCTGTGGCTAGGACTTCCAAAACTATGTTGAATAAGAGTAGTGAAAGAAGGCACCCCTGATCTCAATGGGTTTGCTCTTAAGTTTTGCCCATTGAGTATGATGTTGGCTGTGGGTTTGTCATAGATGGCCTTTATTATGTTGATGTATATTCCCTGTAATCTCACGTTGATGAGAATTTTGATCATAAATGGGTGCTGGATTTTATCAAATGCTTTTTCTGCATCTATTGATATAATCATGTAATATTTATCTTTCCTTTGGTTGATAAATCACATTGATTGTTTTGCAAATATTGTAGCAGCCTTGCCTCCCAGGAATAAATCCCACTTGATCATGATGTATGACTTTTTTATTGTATTCCTGGATCTGGTTTACTAATATTTTGTTGAGAATTTTAGCATCTATGTTCATCAGGAATATTGGCCTATAGATTTCTTTCTTTGTACTGTCTTTAAACAATTTTGGAATGAGAATCATACTTGCCTCATACAAGGATCTTGGAAGTATTCCCTCCTCAAGAACTTTTTGAAATAGCTTGAGAAAGATAGGTGTTAGTTCTTCTTTGAATATTTAGTATAATTCACCTGTGAAACCATCTGGTCCAGGACTTTCTTTTGCTGGGAGTTTTTTGATAACTGATTCAATTTCATTTCTAGTAATTGGTCTGTTTAGGTGCTGTGATTCTTCCAGATTGAGTTTAGGAAATTTTTATGTTTCTCAGAATTTATCCACTTAGTGTAGGTTGTCCAATTTTTTGGTATAAATATTTTTATAGTATTTTTTTACAATCATTTGTATTTCTGTGGTGTTAGTTGTTTCTTCTTTACTTTCATCTTTAATTTTATTTATTTGAGTTCTCTCTCTTTTTTTGTTGATGAGTCTGATTAAAGGTTTGTCAATCTTGTTTGCCTTTTGAAAGAACCAGCTGTTGGTCTCATTGATCCTTAAAATGTTTTTTTGGGTTTTTTTTTTTAGCCTTTATGTCATTTATTTCCACTCTGATCTTTATTATTTCCTTTCTTCTACTTCCTCTGAACTTTATTTGGGTTTTTTTTTCTAGTTATTCTAGGTGTAATGTCAGGTTGTTTATTTGAATTTTTTCTTGCTTCTTAAAATATGCCTATAATGCTATGAACTACCCTCTCAGAACTGCTTTTGCTATGTTCCATAAATTTTGAGCTGTTGTATGTTCATTTTCATTTGTTTCAATGAAATTATTTTTTCTTCCTTGATCTCGTTAACACATTAATTATTTAATAACATGTTATTTAGCCTCCAAGTGTTTTAATGTTTTTCCGTTTTTCTATCGTAGTTGATTTCTAGTTTCATGTCATTGTGACCAGAGAAGATGCTTGATGTGATTTCAATCTTCTTAAATTTATTGAGACTTATGTTGTGTACTAACATGTGGTCTATCTTAGAGAATGTACTATGAACACTTTAAAAGAATGCATATTCTACTGCTTTGAGGTAAAAGTTCTAAAGATATAAATTAAATCCAGTTCATCTAGTATGCCATTTAAGGCTATTGTTTCTTTATTAACTTTCTGTCTGGAAAATTTATCCATTGATGTTAGTAAGGTATTAAAATCCCCTACTATTATAGTATTTCTGTCGATCTCACCATTTATGTTTATCAAAATCTGCTTTATATATTTAGGTGCTCCTATATTAGGCACATAAATATTTACAATGGTTCCATCCTCCTGTTGGATTGCTCCCATTATCATTATGTATTCACCTTCTTTATTGCTTACTACAGCCTTTGTTTTAAAGTCTATTTTTTCAGATATAAGTATTGCTACCCCAGGTTTTTTTATTTTTTATTTCCATTTTCCAGAAATACTTTTCTCCATCCCTTCACTTTCAGTCTATGTGTATCTTTTGTTCTGAGGTGGGTCTTTTGTTGACAGCATATGTATGGGTCCTGCTTTCTTATCCAAGCAGCTACCCTATGTCTTTTGATTGGAGCATTTAATCCATTTACATTTAAGGTTATTATCGATATGTACTTATTTATTGCCATTTTATTCTTTAAATCTACAATTCTCTTTTTCTTGATTTTGTTTTTTTCTTCCTTCTTTTTATAGCAGGTTCCTTTATATATCTTGCGATACTGGTTTAGTTGTAATAAATTCTTGAGGGTTTTTTTTGGGGGGGGAGGGTCTGGGAAGCTTTCTCTTTCTCCTTTAATTTTAAATAATGCCCTTGCTGGATAAAGAAGTCTTGGTTTTAGGTTCTTGTTCTAAATCACTTCAAGTATTTATGCCAATCCCTTTTGGCCTCAAGTATTTCCGTTAAGAATTTGGATGTCATTCTTATGGGGGCTTATCTGTAGGTAATTAACCACTTTTCTCTTGCAAGTTTTAGTATTCCTTTTTTGTCTCTTAAGTTTAGCACTTTAATTATGATGTGTCTTGGGGTAGGCCTCCTTGGATTCCTCTTTTTTTATTTTATTAATTTTAATGGGGTGACATTAATAAATCAGGGTACATATGTTCAGAGAAAATATCTCCAGGTTATTTTGACATTTAATTATGTTGCATACCCATCACCCAAAGTCAAATTTCTTCCGTCACCTTCTATCTAGTTTTCTTTGTGCTCCTCCCTTCCCCCCTCTCCCTCTCTCTCCTCCCTCCTGCCCCATAATCACCACACTCTTGTCCAATGAGACTCTCTGTGCTTCTTGAACTTGCATGACTTTTATCTTCATCAATTTAGGGAAATTTTCAGCTATGATTTTTTTCAAACAGGTTATCTATCCCTTGCTCATTCTCTTCTCTTTCAGAAACCCCCTTTCTGAGCCTATTTTTATTTTGCTGCTCTGCTTCTCTGCTTATGTTTATCTTGTTTTCTAAATTGCTGATTTGATCCTCAGCTTTATCCAGTCTGCTGTTGATTCCTTCTAGTGCAGTCTTCATTTCTAATATTATATTTGTCATTTCTGACTGATTCTTTTTTATGATTTCAATGTCCTTTTTTGATGCTTGCCTTCTCTTTATTTAGGTGCTCATTATATCCATCCATTGTTGCTCTAAGAGCCTTGGGCATCCTAAAAATCATTGTTTTAAACTCTGCATCTGTGAGTTTCTTTACTTCTATTTCATTAAGTTCTTTTTCTGGATATTTCTCTTGTTTATTCATTTGGGTCACATTTCTCTATCTGCCCATTTTATCTGTGTATTAGGTAGCACTGCCTGACTGAAATTTTTGTAGGGTCTTTATGAGGAAGATGGGCTTTGTGGTACTGACCTCCAGGCCACCTGTTTTCCTTGTTCTAGGAATGCTTTTTGAGGTTACTATTTTTCCTTTTGTTGTATGTGAGTATTGAATGCAGCTGATTCTTTTGTGTGTACAGTTATTTCTTCAGGCTGGCTGACTCTAAGATTCAAACTTGATAATGTGTATTACATACTGTGCAATGTTTGTTTTGTTAGTTATATTTATTCTCTGCAGTGTCTGGTGCCTGCTAGTCTTCTCCTTTGGGTGTCTGCTTGAGTGGCTAGCTGAGTCCAGGTTGGTGCTATCTGCCACCCACTATAAGTAGTGTTGGCTATAGATCATCTTTGGTTGGCATCAGTTGTTGTTTGTAACCTGCTATGGGTTACCTGTCTGCAGCTTCTGCTCTTTTCACTGTTTATGTCTGTGTTTTCTGTGCTGGTGTAGTATGGGAGGGACTAACCTTTGTATAAGCATCAGCTTCCTCCTGCTTAGAGATGACAACAGCTCCAGAAGAGCTCTAGGTTCATTTAAGTTTTCCTCCACTTTTCAGCTGCTTCTCCTCTTCTTGTAGCTGCCTGGTCTTCCCACAGAGTCTTCTGTAGTCAGACTGTAGTGTGGGCTCGGACTGGCCTCACCCAACCAACCCCTTTACAGTTTGCACACTTGGTGGGTTATGGCAGCTGAGATTAGTTATACAACATTAGTGTGACTTCCTACTTTAGGGGTCTTTTGGTCAGGAGCTCAGTACAGGGAATGTAGCCCTTAGTCCATCCAGAGCCTAATCCCTTAGTCACTGCTGGATACTCAAATATTATTTCTCCCCAACAAGGTGAGCAACAGGTTTAGATTGTGTGTGGCTGACAGTCCCTTCTGCAGAAGTTCTTATAGCTGGTGACACCCTGGTCTCAGGGAGGAATTCTGAGAGAGTACACTCCTGGGGCTGACTGTGCTTCCTCAGAAGGTGGCTAAGCCCCTGGAGCAGATTTAAAAATAGGCTCACAGGTACCCACACTTTAAATGTCCATGTGCCAAGCCTCTCTCCTTTCCCCCTGTGGAATCTTGCCCAGCAGGGCAGGATATCCAGCACCCAGGCTGGCTGACTGTGAAGCTCCACCCTATCCAATGCACATGAGCCACTGTGTCAGTGCTGATCACAGACAGCAGAACTTGCCTCAGCTGAGCCAAGTGTGAGGAGGAGCCTTTCCTTAGGATACCACTGTAGCATGGTTGTTAGGTCGTGAACCAATGCTCTCTGCAGCTGGCCACTGGCTGTGTTAGCCCTGGGCCTTCCTTGCAGGAATCTGGAGCAGACCAGTGGGAGACACTGCCTGTGACTGGCCCTCAGCAACCATCTTGGAGCTACAAACATTCCAGAGTGTGTAGCTGGCTCTGCTGGGCCGAGGTACACATGAAAAAAACAAGCTTCCACTCAGGCTGGCTTTTACCCACTCTGGGCCTGGAGGAAGGTCTGTGTAAAAGGCCAAAGTTTCCTGAGTCTTGTCTCCTCCACCCTCTGTCTTCTGGCTGGTTAGGCTTGACTACTGAAAAAAACCTCTGCTAGAGTGTAAAGCCTGCGACAATTCAGGGAATAAGAAAGGTGGTGGGTTTGGCTTTGCCCCTCTGCCCCGGGTGTCAGTTTGTTTAGACTTTTTTCTGCAGACCTTAGTAGGGTGTGGCCCCAGCAGTCTGGTGGGTGTGGTCTATGAGACTCAGAGTTGTAGTCTTCCTGCACATACTCTGGACAGTTTCTACTGAGTCTCCAGTGAGGCAGAATTACCAGTCTTAGACTCAGGAGCATGTGTGGAAAAGCTTTGGCCTCAACATCAGAAAACTAAATTACTGATGCACTCCCTGCTTCCTGGTCTCTCAGAATGACCCAGTCTCCATGACTGGGGTTGGAGAGACTCCTGAGGGTGGAGCAGTTGCATTTCTCCAAACTTGTACTCAGAGGAGACTGCTCCACCCAAGAAAGATGGTGACTACAATATTGGAGAATGACTCAGCACAGGGGTTTTAGTGGCTATCCCCCACCATGTCTCTCCCCAGGCCTCCAAGTTTACACTCTTCTATGCAACTCTATTCCTCTCAGCTCTCCCTCCACTGGAGCCCTGAGTAAGTGGCTGTAAACAAGATTTTCTGCACAGGCCCTTTAAGATGGAGCTTGTATCTCTGAGAGCTCCATCTCTTTTTCACAGACAGAAACCCAACTCTTTTCACTGTGAAATGCTGTGTGGGCATCTCTTCTGGGCTCTGGAGCTCTAGGCTAGGGCTCTGGGCCTGGGGATGAGAACCCACACCTCTCAGGGAGACCCTCCCCACAGTGAGAGTTCCTCTGGACCCTCAGCCGCTGCTTGCTCCTGGAAACATGGCAGCCCTTTCCATGTCTCTGCCCTTCTACCAGTCTTGGTGGTGGCTTCTTCCATGGTCCTTGGTTATAGACTTCTCTTTGTTTATTCCAAATTTGGTTTTTCAAGATGAGTGTTCTTTAATTTGCAATCCAATTTGGTCCTGGGAGGTGGCAGTTGGAACATCTGCCTACTTTGTCACTATATTAGAATCCTCACCAAAAAAAATTTGATATTTATTTATCTTCAAATAATTTTCTCTGAAATGTCCAGAATCAATTATGGTTGACAGTATTCTTCATTGAGGTTAACAATATCAAGATATATATTTGTAATGAGAGAGCTTTTGGGTCAAAATGAGAAAAACTGAAGCCCTTTAATATATTCAGTGTAATTGAAGGACAATCGGTTCCAGAGAAGATAGAAGAATGTACACATTTCAGAATAACTTTGAATGTATCAAATAAATACCTTTAAATTATCTCATATGAATCCACCTAGATCTTAATATCTTAAGTTTAAGGGTTGTAATATTTTTCAAAAAAAAATCTGAATGATTGAGTATAAAACTCACCTTCTTTTTTACAACTAAGGAGTGACATGCTAAAATATAAAAATTCTATTGTAACCCATAAGAATATGCCATCCTGATTTTTTTATACCAGACCCTGTATTTATTATGAGTGCCTTTGCTCCTTTGTCCCACTTGTGTCTTTTGCTAGCTGCCATCCTGCTAGCTCCCTCTGCAACATAACCATATTAAATTTGGTCATGTGCTAAAGAAGAAATGGTTGTATGTATTATTGTTGACCAGATGAGAAATCAAAATATCCTGTTTCTGCTACAAAAGAATGATGAAATTGATGAACCTCAGGGAGTATCTACTTTTCTAATTTGGACAAAAAAGTATAAGCTTAGCCTTCTAGTTGTCTTTATTTGATTGCATCTATAATCTGCCTCAGATCAGTTAATTAAATAAGAATATTAAGCATGAGAATTTTTAATAATTTTAAATATGTATATTAATGTATTCTATTGAAAACTTTTAATGACCAAAATTAAATCTCTATCTCTCTCTCTCATATGTTCTATACTGCTCCCTCCATCCAATTTCTTTCTTTATTATAAGCATAAACATTTACAAACATATATATTTATACTTGTCTTGAAGTAGGTATTGGTTACAAGAGAAGTGGAAACACTGTGTCAGGATAGGGAGTCATCCTTTTGATGACTTTTAATGAATTGGGGACAAAAAAAAAAAAAGAAAAAAAGAAAAGGGCCAGGTTTATGTGGGTAAAGCTTCCTCTGAAAGTGATCTAAGGAAGTCCTGTCTTGTCAAGGCTTTTGAGTAGGACAATGATATGATAAAGATGATGCTTGAAGAAAATTCAAGAACAGAAAATAAAAGGCGAGTAAGGTGATTTTAATAGTCTAGTCATGAAATGTACAGTTTAGCGAACTGAAGCAAATGAAAAGGAATTGACTGGTGCAAAAAAAATTGCAAATTAAATAGTTTTTGTTGATGTTATGGTGGTAGCTTCAATGGACCTTTTCCTCATGTAAACAATAATAATGATTTTCTGTATCTATTTAAAATGTGTGAATTCAACATGCTTGAAAATACCAGGACATACACTTTGGAAAGTTCACCTTTTATCAACCAAATAGTGAAAATACTTCAGAATCCTGGTTATTTTAAAGCATTACACACAACCTCTATATTTATTGAAATCTCTCTCTTTTTTTTATTATGAGAAACAATATAATACCATCAAGACTTTCACTATTTTAATGAAGCTTCTTCTACTTGCAAGCTTGCCAAAATTATAGAAAATTATAGAATTTATGAACTGTTTCTTAAGTACATAGTAAAATGACAATATCTTAAACCAATAAAGAAAAACTGTCTAAGACAATCTAAACCAGTTAAGTATTTTAACATGAAATTGAATTAAAATAAAGCAGTATTATATTAAGCCCTTTATATTATTTCAAAACAGACCATTTTCCTCATGGATATTGTTATGTAATGTTCAGTAATAAATGGTTAGAATTTATTTGCAACAAGTGTATACATTTTTTAATGAGAATGAGTACAAAGTCTTTCAGGATGTTTACAAACCATTTCTCCCCTTAAATATTTCAAGCATTCCCTTTGTTTCATACTCTCATTGTAAAGAGTAAAAAGATCAACTTCAGCTAAAGCTGCTTTCTTTTTTACAGGGGAAGTAGAGACAGGCTTCCATATATATTTGACCGAGACCCACCCAGCAAGCCCACTAGGGGCCCTTACTCCATTGCAACTGGAGCTATTTTTTTATAAGCGCCTGAAGTGGAGGCCATGGAGCCATCCTCAGCTCCCGGGGCCAACTTGCTTTCATTAAGCCATGGCTGCAGGAGGAGTAAAGAGAGAGAGAGAGAGAGAGAGAGAGAGAGAGAGAGAGAGAGATAAGCAGATGGAGAAACAGATGGGCACTTCTGTGTGCCCTCACCGGGAATCAAACCCAGGACAACCACACGCTGGGCTGACACTCTACCACTGAGCCAACCGCCAGGGTCTAAACTTTTTTCTTATATATTTTAAATTCTAAATACAATTTTTGAATTGTTGAGACTCTTCCATGATAAAAAAATAATCAATATTCATTAATATACAAATTCTTTATTTATAAACTAAGATAATTGTACATTGCCCATCGTTCTGAGCCCTAAGACCTTGTTTGATGAGACAAATACCTTAGTAAAAAAAGCCAATCTTTTTCAATATAGTATCTTTAATAAACTGTGAGCCCAGCTTTTTAGTTTTTTTTTGTAGGTGTTTTAGAGCTGGGCAAGGTGAACTTCCTCCATCTCTACTTTGTGCCATGTCTCCATGTGCATATGTGCCTTTCATCAGCATTGCAACAACTAGTGGGTCAAAGGTAAATAGCCTATACTCTACATGACTGTTTAATAGTTGTATTTTTGGCTTTTCCTCAACTCTCTCATGTGTTCCTCTTAATTTTTATTATTGCCAACCTCTTTGATATAGCCAAGCCTGCCCTCTCATTCAGTCTGAATGTCAACATATGCACCAGGTGACAGAATTACAAGCAAGTTGAGCATCAGCACCCCTATATCATTTTCTCAGTAGCTGATCCCATGTTTGCTCAGTGCTATTTTAAATTCAAATTCATTTATCTTATGCTGGAATTTTACTGATATTTAGAAGGAAAATAATTTATTCAAGGTAAAAAGGAGAAGCAGACATCTTTTTATTTTTTCTGGATTAGACAAACTAAAGAAGAAACTACAGATTGACACCTTGTTCTTTTAACGGGCTATATGAAATCCCTACAGTTTCTTTCTGTCTTACTTTCTTCTAACCTCTTAGGTAGCTTCTGCCAAGAATTAATTTTCTACCTTTATATTGTAATAAAGCTTATGACCTCTGGGTGAAACCATGCTTTAAGACTATCAAAAAACTGTTTATAAGACAAAAGTTGTGAATCTTTTTTATTTTTTATTTTAGAGAGGTGAGAGAGAGAAAAAAAAGAGGAGAGGAGCAGGAAACTTCAACTCCCATATGTGCCTTAGCCAGGCAAGCCAGAGATTCCAAACCAGTGATCTCAACATTCCAGGTCAATGCTTTATCCACTGTGCCACCACAGGTCAGGCCCAAAAGTTGTGAATCCTAAAAAAAGCCTTATTTCATCAAGCCTCTAAACTGCTGACCACACCCTTCTTCTCATTTTTGTTATCTGCTAATGCTTCCAAAACTGTGATGTTCTTAATACTATGAGGTTATCTACCATAGAGGTGACCTTCTTGTGTATGGGTAACTTGAAAGATTCCTTTGTAAATTTCTCTAGTACAATAACAAGAAGTCCTCAAAATATTATCCTACTGATGGCTTTTACTTAGCCATAAAAATGCCTGCCCTTCCAAATGACACTGTAAAGTATTCCTACTCATTCCTCTCAAGCCCTGTTCTTCTCTATAGCTCATCTCCTTGCTGCTTCTCACCTCATTACTGGGCCAATCTGGGGTGAGGTTTCCTATAGTGTTGGCAAAGGAAAAAGAAGCAAGAGACACACGCGCACCTGCTGTTTCTTGCTCTACAGTGAAAGCAGCATCCCTCTGATTCTGTCAGCTTATTCATTCATCTGTTAAACAATATTTAATAATGGTCTCGTATGTGCTTAAGACAAAGTGGGGTTATGAAGACATTTTCACATACCCAGAATTAAATATATTATTTCCTCAAGAAATAGTCATCTATCATTTAAAAAAAAGAACAGACTAAGAGGAATACTGTAGCATTTTTCTATATAAATTAGCCTTTCCGAAGGGAGGACAATCCAAAAGTCTCAGTCCCACAAGTCAAAGTTAACAAAGAGAACATTTTCAAGATTAAAATGAAAATCAGTTGTAGAAAATGCTGTTAATAAATATCAGACCACACCTGTCAACAAATGGTACAAGTTTTCTGAAAATACTGTTTTCCTTAGGACTTTTTGTCCACTGAACTATATTAGACAAAAAAATTATGTTGATTATCTGGAACACACTTTGTAAGCATATTAAGTCAATCATTTTTAAATATTAAAAATCATTTACTATGTCCCAAACCCTCAGAATAGAAGTATAAATATCAAAGGGCTTTCATCCAAGAAGCATGTCATCTAATGGGAGAGACAGATGAGGACAGGATACAAATAACTGCAATTTACTGAAGCAAGTGCAGTGGCAGCACTAAGGATGAAGTGACCAACAGTGTAAGGACAAGGGTCAGGCAGAGCAAAAGCATAGTCAAATACTTGAGATTAGCAACATTCTGGCAAGCACAGGTAGTCCAGTCTGGCCAGAGAAGAGCTTATCAACCAGACATGTTTAAAGTTAGACTGGAATCCTACTGTGAAAGGTTATTTTATCCTGAAGGACATTGAGCATGAGAGAAAGAAGATCAAATTTGCATTTCAGAAAGGGCCAAGTGGCAGAAATGTGAAGGATAAGCTTAGCAAAAGGACACTAGAGATAGAGAGAGAAAAAGAGAGATAATGAGGGCATGAATTTGAATGGCAGTACTTCAGTAGTGCCCTCTGAAATTGATGCATGCCCTCTTTAATATCTCGTTCTCGCCCTCTCCGTATGCGTGCGCATACACTTTGTGTAGTGTTCACTTCTAATCAGTCGTCTCCATTAACAAAATCTCATATCATTTCATTACTTGAAAAAATAATGTTTCTCAAATATATTTTAAATATAAATTTTCTAATATTACATCTAATGATATATTTTTTATGACCAAACTGCTTGAAGGGTATAATGGCATGATTACAATCAAGCAAAGAACAATTAATTATTTAATTAAGTGATGTGATCATACTTAAATTTTAAAAAGCAAACAGGCCAGGACAAGTAAGTAGAAGCATAATTAAAAATTAGTAAGATGAATCATGATTAGTGTTTGGATAAAGTTTGGAAGAAAAACTATGAAATTTTTACCCATTGGGTTGCTGATCTGCAAGGAAGGCCAGAATATGGAACAAGTGCTGACAGGCTTCATTATCACAGAATTTCATAAGCTTCCTTGGCTTAAAACGGTTGGCATTCTCTTTGAACATCACGCCTAACTCCCATACACCATCACTTTATTATCCTGTTACCTTTACACCCCATATCGGACCCAGATAAATGAGACCTCTGACTTTAAGAGTGCTAACATGGGGGAGGAATCAAGACAAGAATTTTCTAGAGATTATAATCATGACACTATACATAAGGCACTACCAAATCACCTTATGTAACCACACATCTAGTGTAGACCTTACAAAGAGAGAGACATAGAATGCTTATGGCCCACAGTATGGTCTTGGTGATACCAAATCAGTCATAGGATGTACACATTGGGAGAGGGTTGTAATTGTTGGACATAATTGCCACCATATTAAGTACTTGTCAAACAATTATTAGAGTATTTAGTCTGATTTAGTCTCTTGAAGATTGATACAAATTAGAACCTGAAGTAATTTAGAAGGATGATGTCAAGATGGTTCCAAGAATATATTGATTTGCTTATATGGAATAAAGGAAAGCTAAGCAATAATATAAGTTTTCAAAGATGTAACAGAAGTTCTTAAATGAAAGTTGAACATTGATTATTATTTGACCTGCCCTATCAGCTGCATTTATTAGACACATAATGTGCTTACTCTAAATAAATTTTTTTAAAAATATAAGACTAAGCATATTATTGGGAAACTATTTTAGAAGAAGCTAGATAATACATAGAAAATAATTTCATGTGGGTTTTTTTGACCATGCTAATTTACCCCTCACTAAAAATATGTGCAATTAATCTGCTACTTTTCCTTTCTAACTCTAGGAGTGAAACAGACTTATTCAGAGATTAAATAGGGTACAATTATTCAAAATGTCCTTTTTTTCTTTCCTTTTTTAAAAAATTACTCTTTCACTTGATTAACAATAGTCTCTTTTCAGAACTGACTGATAAAATCTTTCAAGAGGAAAAATACCTATTACTATTTTGAATGACAGAGATCAGGTGTCATTTAGACAAATGTTTGTTTTCTGCAATCAGCAATTCTATTTACAGCAAAAGATAACATACTGACAACTTTATGAACCAATTAGTACATACTTAATGGTAAAATTACTTTCCTCTCTTTTACATTTAGAAGTTATACATTTCTAAGTTACTTTCACGTGTAGTATACCACTGATTAGGTGAAATGAATTTCCCCCACCCTTCAAAACAACACTTACCTAGTTGTTAGATAGCTTTAATGCTATTAAGGTTACATACTTTGGAAGAAAAAATAGTTTTGCTCTGAAGATTTCATTGTCTCTCATTCAAGGGATTTTTAAAATTTGTTATTGTTTTCTTTTTTTTATATTCTTTTTTTTTAGTTTTTTAAATTGATTGATCTTTAAGAAGAGAGAGAGAGGGTGGGAGAGAGAAAAAGGAGGGGGGAGAAAGGGAGAAGCAAGAATCATCAGCTTGTATTTGCTTTCTGTATGTGTCTTGACTGGGAAAGCCCAGTTTCAAACTGGTACCCTCAGCATCCAGGTCAACACTTTATCTACTGTGCCACCACAGATTAGGCATTTTTTTCCTAAAATATACTTTGAGTTTCAATTAAACTATTCTTAAATATCTAAAGCACAATGTTGTCTTTATAAAGAATACTTATTTTTTCTATTTTTAAATTAAAGTATAATTAAGAGAGGTATTTGGATGGCAAGAGTAAATACTAAGAGATCTTTCCTTCTGCTAAAAGACAGTAATTATTTTTGATTCCTAAGGCCAAAATATTAGTCACTGTTAAATCCCCTTGGCCATGGAGTCTATCTCAATATTCTAAATGAATAAGCAATTACTGAATTAAGTATGCAAGTGAATAAATCGTAGTTTTATGGCCAAAGTTTCAAAGATCTAAAATTTTTTTATTTTATATATAAAATATTGTACAAGGTAGTTTATCAAATATAGTAGTAAGAAATTATTAGAAACAAAATATTTAAAAATGTATGTTGGAGAAAGTAAAATAAAGCATTGATATGCATGTAAGTACTAAAAAGTACACCATCATGAAATAAAATAAAACTAAATACTGAACAGCTCCATATGCTCACTTATAATATAGAACTTTTATTTTCAATACAAATTTTTGTTTTTGATCTGGTTGTTGCAAATTTATGAACTATACATTTTTAAAAAAACTACTAATTTACTGATTCCCACTTCCATTTGTTCAACTATCTTTTAATTTCTAAGCCAATATTTTAATTGGTTTTTATAGTAGCCAGTTTTTAATAGAATAATGTGTCAATACCATAATAAAACAATTGTTTCAATTGTTCTAGTTGCTCAATTCATCAGACAACAAAGTTGAGCTTTGTTTCATTAATTGAATGCAGGTGTAGTGTTTGTTGGATGAAAGACATAAATCCCTGTGGAACTGTAGAAATCTGGGTCAGAGATTACTGAAAATTTAGTTAAGCATGATGGGTCAACAGTGACCCAGACCAATGTCCTGCCTTTGTTTCTTTTTGTCACTTACTGTGCTCTTTCTTAAACACTGGTCTGTTGAGTTTGGGCATTTAGGTCAACACATATATTTCTGAGTCTGTAGTAAATTAGAAGCCTGGCTAAGATTCCTTAAAGTCACAAACACAGGATTCCAAACATCCAGCCAGTACTCACTTCCTAGGTTAAAAATAGTTTACTACATGTTTAATGGATTCAAAGAGACAAGTGAGGATTATTTTTAATCTTTAAAGATGGATGATAGTCTAACTAGAGATGAAATTAATTTTCTTTTCTTGAAAATAGAGAAATAAAACATAAAATATTCATTTATCTTAAAAGAAATATAAAATTGTTGAGAAAAGGAGTGATGCTAAGTCTAAGTACATTCTCTATTTTTAAACCCATTTTATAAATAAATAAATAAACCTTTCCTTAAAATTTATTTCAAAGGCTTTTAATGCTCTCTAGTTAATCCATAGCCATGCCACTTGAAATTCTTTTATTTACTATCATTTTAACATACTTTTAAAAACTTGATACTTATGATATTTTTTAAATTTTTAAATTTTATTTAGAAAATGAACTTTAATAGGATGACAATGATCAATAAGAATACATAGGTTTTAGGTAAACATTTCTATAACATTTGATGTGTTGATTATGTTGTGTACCCATCACCTAAAGTTAAATCATTTTCCATCACCTTATATTTGTCCTTCTTTATAGCTTTCACCCTACTCCCTTTTCTTGTCCCCCTTCCTTACAACTCCCTCCCTGGTAACCAATTCACTTTTATCTATGGCCATAAGTCTCAGTTTTATATCCCACCTATGTGTGAAATCATATAGTTCTTTGCTTTTTCTTATTTACATATTTAATTCAGTATAATGTTCTCAAGAACAATCCATGTTGCTGTAAATATCACTATCTCATCATTTCTTATGGCTGAGTAGTATTCCATTGTATGTATGTACCATATTTTCTTTATCCAATCCTCTATTGAAGACCACCTTGGTTGTTTCCATGTCTTGGCCAGTGTAAATAATGCTGAAGTGAACATGGGAGTGCTTATGTCTTTGCTAACATTGTTTTTGAGTTTTGGGGTTAAATATCCAGTAGAGGGATTGCTGGGTCATATGGTAGTGCTATTCTTAATTTTTTGAGGAAACATCACACTTTCTTTCATAATGGTTGTACCAATTTGCATTCCCACCAGCAGTGAAAAATAAAATAAAATAATTACTCTTTTATCAGAGTTAATGGCAGCATTGTTTTTCTGTCTTACTGATTCATATGACAATGATGTATATTACACAATGCTGGCATCTTAGATTTGAGGAAATATAGATGCAAATTATTTCTCATTTCAACAACAATATATTTTTTTGTGCAACACTTTTTCATATGTTTATCTGTGATCATACTCTATGATAGTGGTTGGAAAAATTGACAAGCTCCCATACTTGATGGAGGAGGAGGTTCTGACTAAATAGAATTGCTACGAACTGGTGCCACCATAAGAGCAATTTAGTTTTGTTTTGTTTCTGCATGTGTGCACATGACATCACAAGGTCTCTAAACGATTAATGAAACACAGTTTCTCACTCCAAAAAAGTGCCTATTTGTCCAAAAGGTTTTATTGGCTCCCAAAAAAGTTAAGTTTTCCAAATGGTGTGCCTTCTCAATGAATCTCACTCAGTAATGGAATCAGCAGGTCCACATCTTTTAAATCTCTTAATGGTTTGAAGACTAGAGTTCATCAAGTTCAGTGAGGCTATGTTCAGACAAGCAGGTGCAAGAATGTTTACTTTTTAGACTTAGACTGAAGTCTGGGCCACTCAATTTTGGGGACTCAGGTAGAAACCAAGACTGGAGACACCTTTGAGTTGGGAGTGTGAAGTTTTTATGAGGTGTTGGAATAGTCAGACTGAATAGCTTGAAGAGAGGAGTAGAGACAGTTTAAGCAGGAGTCTGAGAGAGGAGAACTAACTTCGTGTGAAAGCAACATTTGAAGGAAAGCCCTCCTCCAAATGTTATTCTTGGGAAGTAAAAGCAATGAAGTCCAGTGCCTACGAATGTCTACAATAGACTTCCTGTACAATCATAGTCATAGCAAAGGCTGAGTGAATACTGCAGTCAGAGGGAAAGACAAAGGATTATGCTGCTTTTTGATCATTTAAGACTAGAGTGAAATGACACCCTCTTGGTTGGACCACAAAAGACATAATTTGCAAAGGACCCTTAATTATGCCAGAAAACAGTAGTTTAACCATTCTGATTGCTCCCAAATCTAGTAGGTCAGTCCCAATGAAGGGAAAAGTATTTTTTATGGTAAGAATTTGTATTTTTTATTGCACAAATGTTCAAATTAAGTCACAAAGAGAGTAAATGACTTGCCAAAAGTCTAGTATTTCCTTAGCTTGATAGTGCTAGAACAAAGATAAAAGATCTTTTTACTCTAAAGTTATCATTTTTTGCAATGCTATGTGTCATGTATACATTGCCAATTCAGTCACATTACTAGAAACCTATATGTAAGTGTCACACTCTGTTGTGCAGACTCTATGTACATAAAACAATTTTTAAAAATAATTTACTATAAAAACTTGAAAAACAGACTCCAAATGTTTCTTTCCCTGATTGATTCTTTGCAGTGACTGGGTCAATTAAAAACTACTTCTGAAATTTTGACATCATTATTTTAAGGCACATAATTTAAAAATTCTTCAAGTGTGCTTTACATCAGGTGAATGTATTTTTGTCTACTAATACATTTTGATGTACATACATTATATAATTCCAAAATAGTGGCTATTAAACTTTATTGCCTAAATTAAAGAATATTTAAAATAACATAAAATCAATTTTATTTGTATATACACAAGTATTTCATGTATAGAATTAAAATGTATTCATTATATTCAGTATTCAAATTTTTCTTAAGAGATAGAGTTATTTATCACGAAGCAATATAATGGTGATACATGGGGACTGTGTGTGTGAAGTGATATTTGTGTGAGAATGTCCAAGTGGCATTATCTGATTATTCTGTCTGAATAATTAAAATCATATTTCTTATTTTGTCTACATTACTCAGATAATTTGTAGTTAAAACTAAATAATTTAGAGTAAAAATTAGAGAGAAATGATTGGCCTAGAATACTCAAATTGTGTTATAAGACTTTACCAGATAAGTACTAAATATTTACTTTCCTGAAACAAATCAAAACCCATCTAGCTAGACCTTGCATGGTCAAGCTTATTTTCTGAAAGATCTTCCTAACTGATATGACCCTGCTTATTTTTTATTTTTATTATGTTATTTTTCCAACACTGCTTAAGTTATAAAAACAACTTTGATAGGTATGTTTGTTTATTTTTTTCTTTGTTCTAATGTAAACTAGATTAAATTAGACTTGGTGATAGTTTTCATGGTTCAAATCTTAATTTCTGGCAACTGGAATGACAACTTTACCCTTTTTGAAGATAATAATGTCTTGAAGTCCACGTAGAGGCGCATTAGATACAGCATCAGACTGGAATGCAAAGGACCCAGGTTCAGAACTCCAAGGTCACTGGCTTGAGCGTGAGCTCATCTGGCTTGAGCTCAGGGTTGCCAGCTTGAGCGTGACATTATAGACATGACCCCATGTTCGCTGGCTTGAGCCCAAAGGTCTCTGGCTTGAAGCCCAAAGTCGCTGGTTAAGCTCAAGGTTGCTAGCTTGAGCAAGGAGTCACTGTAGCTCCATGGTCAAGGCACATATGAGAAAGCAATCAATGAATAACTAAGGAGCTACAACAAAGAAACGTTGCTTCTCATCTCTCTCCCTTCCTGTCTGTCCCTATCTGTCCCTTTCTCTGTCTCACTGTTTCTGTCTGTCACAAAAGAAAAAGTCTTGAAAATAAAGCTTTTTAAATATAATTTTTTCATCAACATGTGTTCAATATAATGTTTTTCACTCTCTCATTTTCAATAGCAGGCACCATTCCTGGTTGAGGTCCCTACAGACTGTACAGAGAGAATCATAATCAAAAGACTCATTTCTTAGTAGTACAAAAAAAGAAAGATATGACCCTACATAAAGGATAAAATAAAATTTGAAATATTTCTTTTTAATTTTTCTATTTATTGATTTGAGAGAGAGAAAAAGATAGAGAGAAACATTGATTTGTTGTTCCACTCATTCATGCATTCACTGGTTTATGCCTAGATACACCCATATTAGTGATTGAACCTTCTACCTTGGCACATTGAAGCAACACTCTAACCAACTGAGCTACCCTGCCAGGGCCTACTTTTTGTTATTAATTTACCATTAATTTCTTATGAAATTTAATTTTAAAATAAAGTAAATACCTATACAGAAAAGATTTCAGAAAGGAAAATATAAAAAGAAAGAAGGAAGAAAGGGAGGAAGAATGGAAGGAAGGAGAAGAAATGAAAGGAAGAAAAAGAAAGAAACCTTTAAACAAAACAATAAGTAAATCAGAAAAAGCTAGAAACTGTATGGTTTCACACATAGTTTGGATATAAAACTGAGATTTGTCTACATAGATAAAAGTGAACTGGTTACCTAAGAGAGGGGAACAAAGAGGGACAAATATATGGTGATGGAAAATGATTTGACTTTGGGTGATGAGCACACAACACAATCAACAATTCAAGTGTTATAGAGATGTTCAACGGAAACCTATATACTTTTTTTGATCAATGTCACCCCATCATTAAATCTAATTTTAAAATTATAATAATAAAATAAAAAAATAAAACAATTTCCAGTTTAAAATAATTACACACAAAACTTTAAAATACCACCTGGCCCCAATACAATTACAGTAATGGGATATATTTAAAATTGTATAGTATAATTAAAAGTGATTTTTATACCTTTATACTTTTAAAGTTGGCAAATGAATAAATTTCAGTTTTCTAACATTTAAAATGAAACAAATGCTTCATTTTGCAGGTAAGCTCTGAAATGGGATGCCAAATTCTGATTGCCAAATGCATTGCAGGCATTGCCAGAATGTCATTTACCTTTATTCAATTAAGAAATGACTGGAGAAGTTACCTTTCCAATTCTACCCAGAGTTATTCTATTGCTCATGTTCATCCTGTTCTCTTTCATCTTGTATTGCAAAGGGAAAGTATAGTCATTAAGAATGAATATAAATAGTTGGTTTTTGTTTCTCTAACACCAGATACTAAGCCACACTTCATTTAAAATAAGCCTTGTTGGGCAAGATTCAGGCTGGTAAATATGGCAGAATGAAGACAGGGCCTTGGTAATTTACTAAAGCTAGGTCCTATGCATAGTGACACTTGTGAAGAGAAGCATTCAGATTTTCAAAAATTTTAAAAAATATTTCTGAATGTATGGAAATTCTCTTTAAAAGAAGTAAAAGTAGAGTTCAACTACCTCAAAATTATTGTTCAACCATATTGGTTGAATCTCTATTTTAATTTTTTTAATTATTTTTATTTATTTATTTTAGAGGGGGGGGAGAGAGAGAGAGAGAGAGAGAGAGAGCGAAGGGGGGGAGGAGCAGGAAGCCTCAACTCCCACATGTGCCCCGACCAGGCAAGGCCAGGGCTCCGAACCAGCAACCTCAGCATTCCAGATCGATGCTCCATCCACTGTGCCACCACAGGTCAGGCTGAATCTCTATTTTACATGTGTCTCATTTTCTAGCCATAGATAATTTAAACCACATCTGAATTTGAAAGAGTCTTTTGCTTGATTTGCTTAAATTATTCTTTCCTTGAACTCCTATACTACCTAAGCAACCTTAGTTTTAGAGGTATAGTAATGTGTAACTTGCAAGAAGATGAGCATATATTAGTAATAATTTAATAAATTGTGGCCTGCAACATTTTCAATCAAACCATTTTTTAATCACTAACTCTTTGGTAATATGTTTCTACACATTATAGTCTGTGTTTATGTCCATTGTTTTTAAACCAATTTGGGTTTTCTGGGTTTATTTTCAAGACCTGTCTTAGGAAATAAAAGACCTTCCAAAATTTTCAATAAATATGTATGATTAAGTTTTGAGGAAAATGTTTTTATATTTATTTAACTACATGCCAGTGTGAATCACTGACCTTTTATTAAAGCTGCAGGTGATAATACAGAAAAACAATCTTGTGGGTAACATGTGGAAATATATATATATATATTCTGTTCCTTCTCTTAAAGGAACATCAGGCATACGTTGTTTTCAAGCAAGCCTCAGACTCCTATAGCCCCAGCTGTCATGTGTAATTAAACATTTGGCCTCCACAATTACTCTACAGTGTACATATGCCAGCATCTCAAGCCTAGAATATGCATTTCAAAGAAGAATAATTCCCTGGAAATCCTAAATTGACAGGAGCAAAGACAGCCTGAAGGAAAGTAGTCAGCGAAAACTGTAAGGTCGGAATCTGATGATTAAAAAAGAAACTTCAAGAAGAACTTCAACCCTAACTAAACCAATGGGAAAAGGAACGACAGTTGGTAAGCAGATTTCTGCACAGGGATTCTGACTGGGCAATCTCTTGGGATAATTTAATATTATCAGTGTGGTTCACCTTGCTATATTCTGCCTTACCACTAATATCATTTCAACAGATATTTTCCTTAAAGCGCATTTGGCATCACTTATTTCTTCATGAATCTTTAAAATAATAAATTTGACGATTCATGTTGAGTCTGTAGTTGATTTATCAGAAAGCATTCCTCTCCACTCCTCCATCTTCACTGTATAACTCCTGCTCTGCAGATGATTCCACTTAAAAGATGCTGATATCTCAGGGAAAAAAACAATGCTGAGTTGACATTTTCACTTTAAATCCCTATTTGTAGCAATTTGTTCTAAATTCCATTTCAAATTATATGAGGATAAAAGTAGGCACTTGTCATTAAAATGTATTTTTTGTTTTTAATATAAATAGTTAAATCAATATATTTCAGTTTATCTCTTTATATAGTCACTTTTATGTTTGCTACATTCAAGATGTGCATAAAAATAAGATATTTTTAGGTAACTGAAAGAGGAAACTTTAAAGTAACTAGAAAGAAGTGAAAAGAATAGGACTCTCAACTTCTCTTTCCAGCCTTTCTGGTGTAGGTAAATGCTCATTTGAGTAAATGCTGAGCTCTCTACACATACTGTTCCTTCTTTCCAGTAACACCACTGCCTTCCATGTTGACCAAAACAGGAGAGAAAAGCCCTGGCTGCTTAGCTTGGTTGGTTAGAAAGTTGTCAAAATACACAAAGTTTGCAGGTTCAATCCCCACAAGAATCAAAAAATGACTTCATAACCATGAACACGGTGTATGCTTCCGCTTGTTTGTATCTTCTTTGATTTCTTTTATCAATGTTTTATAATTTTCCAAATACAAGTCTTTAACCTCCTTGGTTAAATTTACTCCTGATTACTTTATTTTTTTTGTTGCAGTAGTGAAAGGGATTGTTTCCTTAATTTCTGTTTCTGACAGTTCATTGTTGGTATATAAAAATGCCTCTGATTTCTGATTATTAATTTTATACCCTGCCACCTTGCTGAATTCATTTATGAGATATCACCTCACACCAGTCAGAATGGCTCTTATTAACAAAACAACATACAATAGGTGCTGGCAAGGATGTGGAGAAAGGGGGACCCTCCTGTACTGCTGGTGGGAATGCAGACTGGTGTAGCCTCTGTGGAAAACAGTATGGAGATTCCTCAAAAAAATTAAAAATGGATCTGCCTTTTGACCCAGCCATCCCACTTTTAGGAATATATCCCAAGAACACCATATCACTGATTCAAAAGAAGAAATGCACTCCCATGTTTCTGGCAGCATTGTTTACAATAGCCAAGATCTGGAAACAGCCCAAGTGTCCATCAGTGGACGAGTGGATTAAAAAGCAGTAGTACATATACACAATGGAATAATATGGGGCCATGAAAAAGAAAGAAATACTACCTTTTGCAACAACATGGATGGAACTGGAAACTATTATGTTAAGTGAAATAAACCCGGCAGAGAAAGAAAAATATCATATGACCTCACTCATTTGAGGAATCCAAAAAACAATAAGAACTGAGGAACAGAGATGAGACAGAGAGATCAAAGATAATAGAGGAAAAGAGGACAGAGGGAAAAGGGATGATAAGATGGGATAAAACTAAAGAGAAGGGGGTAGGGTGTTATTGGGAGGAGGCAAAGGAGATGTTGAAGGGAATAAGGGGGAGGGTGCATGCACTTGGGGTGACACTAGAATCTGTGTAAACACAATTAATTAAATAAAAAAATAAAATAAAAATATAACAAAATGACTTCATAAATAACTGGAACAACAAGTCGATGTCTCTTTCTCTCTCAGATCAATTTAAAATATTTTCTAAAAAAGAATGGACATAAAATTGATTATGAATATTCAAGAAATAATTTAAATCTCCCTTACTCTGTAATTTTACTGGAAAGTCTATAGAAAACATTCAGGTAAGTCTAATTGTATGACTTCTGGAGCTATATATGGGGTGCATTTACAAAAATTTTATCCAGAATTAGATATGTGAATGTATCATTTATTTCCATAAATCCACTAGCACAAAATATACTTTTGGCCCTGGCCAGTTTGCTCAGTGGATAAAGC
The DNA here is from genome assembly GCF_036850995.1 of Saccopteryx leptura. Classification (NCBI taxonomy): domain Eukaryota; kingdom Metazoa; phylum Chordata; class Mammalia; order Chiroptera; family Emballonuridae; genus Saccopteryx; species Saccopteryx leptura. Next base: position 215,502,295 of record NC_089505.1, on the reverse strand, counting down.
ATTAGCCTGAAGTATGGATGTCCTGGATTCAATCCTCTGTCAGGGCACACATGCAAAGTGATCATCTGCTTCTCTCCCCCTTCCTCCCCTACTTTTCTCTCTCTTCCCCTCCCACAGCCAGTGGCTCAATTGGTTCAAGCATAGTCCCCGGGCACCAAAAATAGCTCAGTTGGTCCGAGGATCAGCCTAAGGTTCTGAGAATAGCTTAGTTGATTCAAGCATTGGTCCCAGTGAGGATTGCTGGGTGGATCCCAGTCCAGTCAAGGCGCATACAGTAGTCTGTCACTCTATCTTGCCACCTCTTATGTTAAATAAATAAATAAATAAATAAATAAATAAATAAATAAATAATAGCAAAGAATACTTTGCACAATTCAAAGTATTTAAACACTTACACAATACAAATTTTATTATTAGAAAATCTAGAACTGATAAAGCTTCCAACTTTACTCCCACCACTCTAACCCCCACCATAGCACCCCTACTCCCTATTCCTCTATAATACCCCCTTCCATGCTGAGAGAAATTAACACCATTCAAGCCACTACTCAGTATTTAAGAAAAATGACAGAAAAACTTACATGTTTTTCAAAAATAAAAGTTTTGACAAGCTGAACTAATCTGTACATTAATAATAATAATCTATACATTTAGTAAAAAAAGATCTAAAACAAAAACAACCCTGATTTTTTTACAACCCTGATTTTTCTTATATTAGTAAATCTTTAAGAAATGATCTAAACTGTATTCTTGTCTATATCATTATAATTATGTAAGACAAAATTTAATATTGTTGCTACACTTTCAGCAAAGGCAGCAAAACACATTTCATTAATTAAGAAATTTGAATTCCTCCAAAAACAAAGGTTTATACACAAATAAATAAAGAAAAAAATTGCGAATAAACTAATAACATTCTTAAGCCATTGATCAAATTATACTTATCTGAAAAAATAGGCCTGAAGATTTAGTACTTATATTTTCTCAGGTTATAGAAATCAGTCTGTTTTTGTGAGCTTTTGAATAAACAGCCCACTTCATTAAAGATGAAATACAGCATTCTTTACAGGTTTGAATATTCAAGTTGAAGACCCATGACATGCTACAATTTGTAATTTGAAGTATCTGTTAAATTCCACCCACTCTTACTGTAACTGATGTGAAGAGATAAGATTATTTGGGGACACACAGTATGGGTATTTTATGAATGTTCTCTTCATTTTGAGGATTCCACAGTGTTAGACAAATAAGTTTGTAAATATGATATATATATTGTATGTTTGCTTGCTTATAGTTTGCACTGGGTGTGGTAGACAGGCTGTAAGCAGGCAAGGTCCTTATAGCCTAAGGCAGGGGCCCCCAAACTACAGCCCGCGGGCCGCATGTGGCATGTGGCCCCCTGAGGCCATTTATCCGGCCCCCCCGCCGCACTTCTGGAAGGGGCACCTCTTTCATTCGTGGTCAGTGAGAGGAGCATAGTTCCCATTGAAATACTGGTCAGTTTGTTGATTTAAATTTACTTGTTCTTTATTTTAAATATTGTATTTGTTCCCGTTTTATTTTTTTACTTTAAAATAAGATATGTGCAGTGTGCATAAGGATTTGTTCATAGTTTTTTTTATAGTCTGGCCCTCCAACGGTCTGAGGGACAGTGAACTGGCCCCTGTGTAAAAAGTTTGGGGACCCCTGGCCTAAGGCTTAGTTTTAAGACTAAGTCTTTCCCGCCCTTTTAATACTAAGATCTTTTAAACACTAAACTTTTCCCCACACCTTTGACTGTGGCATGAGGTGAGCTGTAGCACTCTTATGAGGAATCCCATTTATGACTCAGATAAATGGCTTTGTATCAGAAACTTCCTTGTTTGTATATTGGCTAAAAAGTTTAAATTTCTATACTATAAAATGGGGCAGACCAGGGGCTTGCTCACTCTCAGTTCCTGAAATTAGCATTGCAAAGGAGAGGCAGCCAAGATGGTGGAGTGCTGAAGGAGAAGCCAGTTTATGCAGAGATTGTGCAGAGAGAAGAAGATGGGGAACAGAGGTGAATAAGGCTGGTAGGGCCTTTGATTCTAGGAAACTTGGATGAGTCAGTGGCTTTGGGAGCCCTGAATGGAAAGGGAACTATTTTTCCACTGTGTGTATTTCTTTCCCACTGGTGCAAGCTAGGATTAAAGGTAATGGCCCACCAGTGTTTGGCTCCACTGTTTCATTACCATCTCCCCTAATCAAATGAGAACTTGTATGGGCCCGGCGGCTGTGATGGTGGCCGTGGATACTGGCTTGACACACATTGTGTACCTTTATGTTTTAAATTGGTCCTTCAAATCACCAGCAATAGATAAGAAGTCCACAGAAGAAGAAAAAAAAGTTTTTTGACAAATAGAAGAGTCTAATATGGAGTTTGGAGGGACTTATGTGAGATTTGAACACTTGCAAACACTACATTGAAAAAGGAGAAAAAAGGAATCATGAAGATATTTTCATAAGAACTTCAGATAGTGAATGATCATCATTGTTGGGCAGATAAAATATATTATACTCACTTTGTTAAAGATGGTGCTGCCCACGTGGAAGCCCACCGCCCAAGTGATAATATTAGTTGCTCTTCTTGCTTGGAATGCACATGATTATATTAATGTGTGTTGGGGGCGGGCTGTGGGCAGGCAGAATCCTTGTAGCCTGGGGCTTGGTTTTAGGACTCTTTCCCACTGTTTCTGATGTGGGGTGGTGCACTCTCATGAGGAATCCCATTATGCCTCAGATCAGTGACTTTTTATCAGAGACTTCCTTATTTGTATATTGAATTAAAGGTTTTGATTTCTACACTATAAAATGGGGGCAGACCGGGAGCTTGCTCTCTCTTGGTTCCTGAGATTAACATTAGAGGAGAGAGCAGAGAAAGGAGAGCAGATAAAAGCCACATGAAGGAGAGGAGAAGCAGCCAAGATGGCAGAGTGCTGAAGGATAAGCCAGTTTATGCAGAATTTGTGCAGAGAGAAGGAGATAGGGAACAGAGGTGAATAAGGCTAATGACCTAGAAACCTTTGATTCTAGGAAACTCAGATAAGTCAGTAGCTTTATGAGCACTGAATGAGTGAATTTTGGAGCCCAGTGCGTGTTTTTACTTGCCTGCTGGGTGCAAGCTAAGATTAAATGTAATGGCCCACCAGTTCTTGGCTTTATTGTTTCATTACTGTCTATCCAAATCTAATGCAAAGCTGCATGGGCCAAGTGGCTGTGATGATGGCCATGGCTACTGCCTTTAAATTTATAATGAATTGGACTAAGAAAGGCAATATAATTCAGGGTAAATCTGGTTTATTTATTTGTTTATTTATTTATTTTGGTAAGGATGCTAGTGCTGATATTCCTATGTCTGCTTATGTGTCTAAGTGTTTTAAATTTAGTTAATATTAAATACCAGCAGTCTGAAGATATTATTGTCTTCTCTCTATAGAATCCCATTCAAAACAGGTGATACAAAAGAAGGGCCCAGAGCTGAAGTCACAGTGCACAGATTTACATATAAGCTCCTGTGAATACAAGCTGTGTAACATTTCTAAGCTAACTGAAGAAAAAATAGTAACAGCTTCATGGGATTTACTTGAGGTTTATAGAAGATGAGTCACAGCAGACGTTGTGCTGGACCCTGTCAGGCACAAACACAATCTCCATTTCCTAAAGAAGCCTAGGAATCAATGTCCCACGTTGCAAATTCTGACCAATCCAATAAAAAAGATTAAAAAATGAAACAGATAAAATTTTTTTTTTACCCTAACAGACATTTCTGAGACACAGTGGTTCCATGTGGGCTGTGCAGAGGCATTCCCACTGAAACAGAGTAGCTAGAGTTATTTATTTAAAATAGTTAATTAAAGCACTGTATTTTTCTATTATATTAGCAAATTCATGGAAGAGCAATTAAAAACATCAATTTAAAGTGCTGGTTCTTACACCCACAAACATATATCAAAATTACTTGCAGAGGTTTTAAATATATTTAAGTTTAGGCCTCACTCTTAAAAATGGTTGCAGGAAGGGTCAGGACCCAGGTATTTTGCAAAAGCTCTCCAGGCAGCTCTGAGGTTTCCTCCTGGTTGAGTCAGTGACTTGAGGTAGACAGGAGACACTTGCAGTTTTTGGATAACTGTTTGGGCGTGTAAGAAGCTTTTCTTGCAGATTTATTACTTGTAATGAAGAATTTGGCATCTGGCTTTTGGGGCATTGTCTTGAGTCTTTTATCCCCAATAAAGTTGCTTTTCTCCTCTGCCTTTTATTTGATTCCTGGCTTCTTCCCTGGGCCTTTACCTGGTGTATTTGAAAGGCAGAAACTGTGGGTCAAATCTATTATAAAGGGAAAATCTATTATAAAAGCATGTGGGGCTCAGGCGGGCTGAGACCAGCAAAGGGTATCAGCCCTGAGGGAGGGATGGGGCAGGGTCAGTATTGGGCTCTGCTGTTTTCAGAGGCTCCGGAATTGGGAAGGCCTTTCTCATTTTTCCACAAGATACATTAAGACCAGGACTCTGGGTTGGAGACTTCTTTGCTGTGGCACCTTTTGTATCTCTATGTTTTCTTTGGTAGGACTTTTTTCTGTTGAGACCAGTCATGGAAGTTCTTCTTTGAATTCACTTTGCCCTATATTTTGGGTTTTCACTCTACAGTCACTTTTATCACAAGTATGGGGGTCACTTTCTGTTGGATCCAGGTCCTTCACTGGAGGACCACTCATAGTTACAGGTGATGTAGTCTTTCTAACCTGTTTCATAAGCCTTCTGTTTTTCTTCTTCTTTTGTTTTGCATTGCATTCATTTTTTTGTTTTGTTTTGTTTGTTTTTTTGTATTTGCTTTGCTTTTATTTTCTTCTGACTAGACATGCACACTCTTTCAGCTTCATCCTGACTGCTGACAAATGAAGAAAGATGAGAAGGGAAACCAATCTCTCAGTTTTCACATACATGAGTTTTGAACTCTCACATTTCTTGGCAATTTCTGTGATAGCCTTTGCATAACAGCAGCAGTGTTTTGGTGATGGGCTAAACTTACATTCCAGGGTGACCATGCATACAGTGCTGCAAGAACCACTTTTAGAGATATTTAAGATAGTTCTACCTATCCATGTGTTGATTACTCTGGAAAGTTTCTTGTCTTGAAGGTTTACAGCTGCCAGAACTTCCTTTCTCTTACAAAGCTATCTTCTCAGGGTGAGGATAGGAGCTGCCTGATTCTTACATCACTAAGGAAGAAATGGGACTACTCAGAAGGCAGAGTTTGGCCTCATAGCCATTATACTCCTTTTTTAAAGTTCAGATAATCTGAGAAATAGTTTTAGTTCCATGCTGTTCAAAAGCTTCTTATAAAATGGTTCTGTCTTTTCCAGAGGACATTGGATTTTGGGTTCATCCTTATAAGTAATTAAATATCTGTTGAATTCTATTGAGTACTGTGAGGCAAAGACAAAACTACTCTCAATTCTTTACTTGAATTTTTCATCACACCAGCATTAAAATTTGTTTTAATCTTTATTAAAAAGCAATTCATTCGCATTTTTCCTAGACCTGGAATGTGTCAACAGAGCTTTCTCAGCCTTTCTATCTGCCTTTATCCACTGTTCCAGTGCATCCAGCTTTGCAGTGGTGGTTGGGGGAGAGGCTGATGTTGCAGTCTCCCATAACTGGTTTCCCTAAGCAAGCTCCAGTTCAGGCCTGTGGCTGGAGGTTAGGGGCCAGCTGGCTTTTCTTAGAAGCTGCAGACACTTTGTATTTCTTTCCCCTACTATTGATTTCCTTCTTTCCATTTCTCCTCCTACACTGTGATGAGTTGGTACTCCTAGTGAAGCCTCACACAGTACCTTGTTCTTAGGTTTTATCTTTTAGGCAATTTAGACAATGACAGTCATAATAATTAGCATATAAAAATTATACTGAATTAATATTAGTTACTTTAATACTAAAATATATTAATAACAAAAATGAATATGAATAATTTCAAATACAAAATGAGAAGGATATGTGTTGAATTTAGTGAGAATAAGCTCAAAACAAAGAAAGACTTAACATAGACACAGAAAGCCTCTGAATTTGGCCAATAAAGAGATGATGCACAAAATAATTACCATAGTCCTGAAAGATCCAGCCAAATAACTCTTGTTCAGAGTAAGTAAATTGAGGAGAGAAAGCCATGGAAAAACTTTAAGTCCAGGCAACTAATTCCTGTTTAAAAGAAATCAATTTAGATGGGAAAGTCATGGGATAATTACAGTATATTTCTATATAAAAAAAAGATTCTACCATCTCAGAAGGCCAGTGAAAGAGGAACTAATGATCAAAACCGATGAACCAACAAATTGTAACATAATAATAAACTGAAATATTAAAGACTGTATTAAGACAGAAGGGATGTCATGTCCAAGATAAGTATATAAGTGTTTGTGTGTGTGTGTGTGTGTTTATTTATGTCTATGCATCTATAGCTTTGTCTATCTACCTAGAAAGAATATGAAAGAATATTAAAACAAAGCCATTATAAAATTGTAAACCACAAGAAAAATTGTCTCAGACAACAGAGGAAGATTTTAGGTAACTAATGCTAGGTAAAGTATTTAATGAGAATAGGTTGTTTTAGAGATAAGTGAGCTTTCCTGCCAGAAGATTAAAAATGTTAAGATTGATTCTGGTGTTATAAAAAGAGGTAAAAAAAAATCCAACTGTTAATGAGCACCATTCTGACTGGTGTGAGGTGATATTTCATTGTGGTTTTCATTTGCATTTCTCTAGTGATTACTGATGTTGAACATTTTTTCATCTGCATATTGACCATCTGTATGTCCTCTTTAGAGAAGTGTTTATTCATTTCTTTTGCCCATTTTTTGATTGGATTCTTTATCTTTCTGGTACTGAGTTCTACAAGTTCTTTATAAATTTTGGTTATTAACCACTTAACAGATGTATTATCGAACATGTAATCCTACTGTGTGGTTTGTCTTTTTATTCTGTTCTTATTGTCTTTAGCTGTGTAAAAGCTTTTTAGTTTGATATAGTCCCATTTGTTTATCCTGTCTTTTTTTCACTTGCCCATGGAGATAAATCAGCAAATATATTGCAGTGAGAGATGTCGGAGAGTTTACTGCCTATATTTTCTTCTAAGATGTTTATGGTTTCATGACTTACATTCAAGCTTTCTATTCATTTTGAGTTTATTTTAGTGAATGGTGTAAATTGGTGGTCTAGTTTCATTTTTTTTTTGCAAGTACCTTTCCAATTTTTCAAACACCATTTGTTAAAGAGACTGTCTTTACTCCATTGTATGCTCTTATTTCCTTTGTCAAATATCAATTGTTCATAAAGGTGTGAGTATATTTCTGGGTTCTCTGTTCTGTTCCATTGATCTGTATGCCTGTTCTTATGCCAGTACCAAGCTGTTTGAGTACAATGGCCTCGTAGTATAACTTGATATCAAGAAGTGTGATACCACCCGATTTATTCTTCTTTTTCAAAATTGCTGAGGCTAGTCATGTTCTTTTTTGCTTCCATATAAATTTTTGGAATATTTGTTCTATATCTTTGAAGTATGCCATTGGTATTTTAATAAGAATTGTATTGAATTTATATATTGCTTTGGGTAATATAGATTTTTAATGATGTTTACTCTTCCTATCCATAAACACGGCATATGCTTCCACTTGTTTGCATCTTCCTTGATTTCTTTTATCAATGTTTTATAATTTTTCGAGTATAAGTCTTTAACCTCCTTGGTTAAATTTACTCCTAGGTACTCTATTTTTTCACTTGCAATAATGAAGGGGATTGTGTTCTTAATTTCTCTTTCAGACAGTTTACTATTGGAATTAGTGCTGACGAGGGTCTGAAGAAAAGAAAACACTTTCGCATTGCTGGTGGGAATGCAGACTGGTGCAGCCACTGTGGAAAAAAATATGGAGATCCCTCAAAAAATTAAAAATGGAACTGCCTTTTCACGAAGCCATCCCTCTTTTAGGAATATATCACAAGAAAACCACATCACTGATTCAAAAGAAGAAATGCACCCCCATGTTTATGGCACTATTGTTTACAATAGCCAAGATCTGGAAACAGCCCAAGTGCCTGTCAGTGGGCTAGTAGATTAAAAAGCTATGGTACATATACACAATGAAATACTATGGGGCCATGAAGAAGAAAGAAATCTTATCCTTGCGACAACATGGATGAACCTGGAAACTATTATGTTAAGTGAAATAAGCGAGGCAGAGAAAGAAACATATCATATGACCTTACTTATTTGGGGAATCCAATGAACAATATAAACTGAGGAACAGAATAGAGACAGGTGGGATCAAAGGAACCAGAGGGAAAGTGGACCGAGGGAAAAGGGATAAGAGGAGGGGATCAAAGAAGGGAAAGAGATTGCTGAAATTATATACACATAACACAGTGTTATAGAGAGCAGAAAAGCAAATACTGGGGGAAGGGGGGAAGTCATTGGGGGGAGGTGGGCAAGGGGAATGTTGAGGGGAACACAGGGGAGGGGACAATGCATTGGGGGGGACACTAGAATCTATGTAAACACAATAAATTAAAATCAATAAAAATATACAACTGGAGTACAGCATATACAAATGTATAGAATATAAGAAAAGAAGGACACAAAGGGAAATATATGTAATTAAATACTTATATTTAAAAAGAAGAAAGGTCTCAAATAAAAATTCTTAATAATTCCCTTAAGAAACTAAGAAAACAAACCCTGGCTGGTTGGTCCAGTGGTAGAGCGTCGGCCTGGTGTGCAGGAGTCCCAGGTTCGATTCCCAGCCAGGTCACTCAGGAAAAGCACCCATCTGCTTCTCCACCCCCCTTCCCCCTCTTTTTCCTCTCTGTCTCTCTGTTCCCCTCCTGCAGCCAAGGCACAACAGAAGCAAATTTGGCCCAGGCGCTGAGGATGGTTCTGTGGCCTCTGCCTCAGGCGCTAGAATGGCTCTGGTTGCAACAGAGTGATGCCCCAGATGGGCAGAGCATCGCTCCCTGGTGGGCATGCTGGATGGATCCCGGTCGGGTGCATGTGGGAGTCTGTCTGACTGCCTTCCCATTTTCAATTTCAGAAAAATACAAAAAAAAAAAAAAAGAAAGAAAGAAAGAAAGAAAGAAAGAAAGAAAGAAACTAAGAAAATAAATGTGAATAAACTCCAAGGCTAGAAATAAAAATAATTTAAAAAAAAACTTGAAGTTTAAAGTTGTTCAACAGCTTATTTGAAATGGAAGACTTCTCTAAATAAATAAATAAATAAATAAAACAAAGCTCACTCAAGAAGAAATAAATACCTTGGGTAGTTCCAAATCTATAAAATAAATGAAATTCATAGTTAAAATCTTTATATTAAAGAAAATATTAGGGCCAGATGGCATCACTGATAATTATAACAAAATAATCAAGGCTTCTTTATAATAATACTAGATTTCTATAGACAGTAGATGTGTCATCTAAATTCTGAGGCAAAAAATGCATCAAAAATTTTCAAACCAATATTTTTTCTGGAGAAAAAAAAGAATATGACTTGAGGATAAACTTAACCACTCAAGAGATAAAATTAAATGAACTAAACAATGTAAACTCTATGGCAAAATCCAAAAGTAAATGTGGAGTTGTTTAGAAAGACTTGAACATAACAAATTGCTAAACATGTTGACAATCAAGAAATAAGCCTACAACTAGCAAAAATCGAAAACTGTAGCACCAGATTGTATAGGAAAATGTAATTAAATTTATTATTTTATCTTATTAATAAGATCACAAATACTGCTACAGTTGAAGTAGTTTCTACACAAAAGCAAATGACTTTAAGTCATCCAAAGATTTTTTTTTCAGAAGTATCCTTTAAAAATTTTTAGGTAAATAAGATCAAACACATATTCAACAGATTTTTATTTTATTTTTACTATTTTTCTCCTATTATTCAGATAAAATAAAATTTAATGTTTTATATGAAACGTGATTGACAATGTTCTGTTTTTGAATTTTTTTCATTTATGATTCCATCTGTCTCTTTATCTATTATCTTATTCATATATGTGAAGAGAGAGATATCCTAAATGATCTAGAACAATTACTGAGATTGTTCATTTCTGAATAGCAGGATATGAGGGGTATACCTGTGTTCATTATTTATATTATCCTATATTGCTTAGGTTTATTGTCAATGAGCATAATTTTTTTTAATAAAAGAAATAATGTGGGGAAAAATTAGGGAGTATCTCTCTCTGTATAATATGGACTTAAATTGAAAAGTTACATCATTTTAATATAAGCCATCATTATTTTGGCTTTATATTTTTGATATGTTTCTGGTTAATAGTACAATGATTATGCCAGAGAAAAGGATGAGAAAATAATACTTTGCAAAAATAGTTTTGTTTTTTACATGCTGAAAATTAGGGGTTATTAATGATGGCCTAAAGTGCACTTCTTGAAATGATGGTGAGATGGTGTTTGGGTTTAGAAATAAAAAACATCTTTATCAATTATGATATTTGTCATAACTAGAAATAGTAAGCAAAATTATTTTTCATAAAGAATATGTATGCAATATGTTAGAGCCATATTTATAAAATCATTTTCAGAAAAGGAAGATTATTTTGTGAAGTATTTATACTAGTATCAATAAAATATATGGCACTTTTAAGTTAGTGAAGAAATAAAGAGAGAAAAACTACATTGCTTTAGGAATACCTAAATTGTCATGATCATAGATTTCTAGTTAAAATATAGACATTTGAGGTGCTGTTGTTAAGGGCTCAGAAAAATGTGAAGAACTTGTTATTGCAAACCAAAAGAAAGAAAATCCTTGTGTCAAAAAGCTTAGTAGAAATGAGTCCTGCAGTTATATGGAAAGCATAACTTAGAGTAATGGCAGGGTAGGAAGCCATACCGATAAATCTCCCCCAAAACTCAACAAGATCTTCAACCAGAAACAGAAAAACCTATCCTTGGAGCCTCCAGATGTTTCGCAATACACCCGAAGGTATGGTTGAGCGAAAAATTGGCTAAATATATAACCAAACCCCGAAGGAAATAGGGAGTAAGAAATGCTCCACCTACCTCACTAACCTAAACAGGGCGGTTTTCTCTGGGATCCATGAATATAGAAACTGAGGCAGGTAAAGGGGGTGAATAGATCCAGGCCGCGGCACAAACGGCCGAACCAGGCTGTGGCACGGAGATCCAAGTTGAGGAAAAACTGATCCTGTGGCAACCTGGGCAATACAAGCTAACACTAGCGCCAAACCCAAACAAAGAAAGAAAAGCGGGGCAGCCATTTTACCCGATCTCCTGGTCGGTGCACGCAGATACTGGGCGAGAGATTTCTTCCTAAGCCCCGGGAGTGGGTGCCCGTGTTACCCCACAGAGAGGCAGAGTCAGAGGCCTTTCTGTGGGCCGAGGGCAGAATCTCTGGGCAGCCCCAGCGCTCTGGGAAAGCCATGCATGGGAGGGAGCGAGAACTAATTCCAACGGTGGAACTTTTACGTGCTGGTAGGGGATTCACTCAGAGGGAAACGCGGCCGGCCTCATATCCTGGTCTGCGCACGCATGAGATTCCTCCGAGTGCCTCGGCAGTGCGTGCCCGTGTTATTGCACAGAGGGGCAGAGTCAGGGGCCTTTCTGTGGGCCAAAGCGGAATCTTGGGCCACCCCAGCACCTTGCAAAAGCCACGCAGGGTGACGGAGCAAGAGCCAATTCCAATGCTGCAACTTTTCCATGCGGTTGGGGGTTTCACTCAGAGCGTGAGACTGCTGGCCAGATATCCTGGTCTGCGCGCACAGATAGTGAACAAGAGTTTCCTCCAAGCGCCCCGGAAGTGGGTGCCCACCTGTGTTACCGAACAGAGTGGCAAAGCCAGAGGTCTTTGAGTGGGCAGAAACCCCGCCTGATTATGCTAGCAGCTCTGACTGACTGAGCCTTACCCAGAGCCCTGTGCTGAGTAGAAATAGAGTGGGGAGTTGCCAGCTCTTTGAACCTCTTACTATCCAGGCAGAGGCAGCAGCAACCCCATAGCTGGATTATCAGGCTACTAATTGAGGAAGGAAAGACTAGAAGAAAGGCTCCAGGAACACGGACTCTCTCACTGTCAGAGCCTATAAAAGCTAATGAGCCTCAACTGCCAATGAGACTAAAGCACAATACATGACATCACCATAGAGACTTATCAACTGCAAACCTCTACCTGAGCATGCCAAAGGGGCAGAACCCAGGGTACAGAGTCACCAACCAGGAAGAGGGAGAGAAAAGAAAAAGCAAGAAGATAACCTCTCAAAATCAAGAATAATCTGTAGACTTTATAACCTATCCCATTTTATTATATTTGTTCGTTTGTTTCTCTTATCTTCATTCTTGATATTTTTTTTCCTCCTCCAATTTGGCCGATTAACTCTCTGCCGGTCTTACTCTCTCCTCTCCTTGAACTACACTACCCATAAGTGTTACATCTCCCATTATCTTTTCTCTCCTCTTCCTTTCTCACTATGAGGGTTGCACTCCAAAACCCTTAACTCTCTCTCTCTCTCTCTCTCTCTCTCCTCTTTTTTCTTCTTTTAGTGGTTCCTCTTTTTTTCTCTCTCTCTCTTTCTTTTCTCCCTCTATATTAGTTTCTTCCTTTCTCCTTTACATCTCCTCTCATTCAAACCTCAATAACAAACAAATTATCTTATCTGGGACTCAAACTTATCTTTGTGGCATTTTGGGTTTTTTTTACTTCACCTTTTAAACTCACTAGCAGTGCTCCCATCCCTGGCTCTCCATTTTATCTAGTTCTTGTTCCACTAAATACAATAGTAATTTTTTAATTTGTCCCCCCATTTTTCTGTTTTCCTGTTATTCCTTTCATCATATCTCTTAGTCAACCAACACCTAAAAGCAAATCATTTTATTCTTGACCCAATTTTTTTCCTTATTTGCTTTTTGTGGGTCCATACCCCCTTCATTTTTTCTTTTTTTTCTTTTTTTTTGCCCCTTTATTACTTTTTCCCAATTCAGGCCCTCCATTTCAGGCATTATTTGTTATAATTCACAGTTCACCACAAGATTGTCTCAAGAAAGAGGGGAGAGGAGAAGAGAGGAATAAAGGAAGAGAGAAATAATTTTTTTTTAATTTTTATTTTATTTTATTTTTCTTTATTTAATTATTAATTTTTTAAAAAAAAACAATTCTTCGATTTTTATTATTTTTAAATTTTTATTCTTTATTAAATCTCATTAATACTATCAACAAAACCACCCTCAGATGCCATTGAGGAAAATAAAATCGAATATCATGGATACAAAAGACAGAGAGGTAGTATAGATAGATGAGAAAAATCTATGGAGAAAAAATTTAATATATTGGAAACCTTGGAGCTAAATGACAGAGAGTTCAAGATAGAAATCCTAAAAATCCTCCGAGATACAAAGGAAAACACAGAAAGGAAATTTAGGGAGCTCAGAAAACAACTCAGTGAACACAAAGAATATATGTCCAAGGAAATTGAAGCTAAAAAACAAATCAGAGATGAAAAACTCAATTCACGAGCTGAAAAACGAAGTAACAAGATTTGCTAATAGAACAAGTCAGATAGAAGAGAGGATTAGTGAAATAGAAGATAAGCAACTTGAGGCACAACAGAGAGAAGAACAAAGAGACTCAAAAATTTAAAAAAATGAGATAGCCCTACAAGAATTGTCTGACTCCATCAAAAAGAATAACATAAGAATAATAGGTATATCAGAGGGAGAAGAGAGAGAAAATGGAATGGAGAACATACTCAAACAAAGAATAGATGAGAAATTCCCAAGCCTGTGGAAAGAACTAAAGCCTCAAGTTCAAGAAGCAAACAGAACTCCGAGTTTTCTTAACCCCAACAAACCTACTCCAAGGCATATCATAATGAAATTGACACAAACCAACAGCAAAGAAAAAATTCTCAAGGCAGCCAGGGAAAAGAAGAATACAATATATAAAGGAAGGCCCATTAGATTATCACCAGATTTCTCAGCAGAAACTCTACAAGCTAGAAGAGAGTGGACCCCAATATTTAAAGTCCTGAAAAAGAGGAACTTTCAGCCACGAATACTATACCCATCAAAGCTATCCTTCAAATATGAAGGAGAAATAAAATCATTCACAGATACAGCAAAGATGAGGGAATTTATCATCAGGAAACCCCCACTCCAGGAATTTCTAAAGGGGGTTCTCCAATCAGATACAAAGAACAAAAAAAAACAGAGCCACAAGTAAAAGCTCCAAGAAGAACACAATAAAACCAAATTTAAACTGTGACAACAACAAAAAGAAAGGGGGGGGGAGAAGATAGAGATTAACAATAGCAAAGGACGATGGAGTGCAAAAGTACTCACAAAATAGTTTGCTACAATGAACGGGTAGGGACCCTTTTTATTACTCAAAGGTAACCACCATTGAAAAAACCACCACAAAAGCACATGAGATAAAAAAGATAGCAACAGAGGAAAGATGTATGGAATACAACCAAATAAAAACAAAAGATAGAAAAATGAAAGAGAAGGATCAAACAAGACACAAAACTAACAGAAAGCAAGATATAAAATGGCAATAGGGAACTCACAAGTGTCAATAATTACACTAAATGTAAACGAATTAAACTCACCAATAAAAATGCACAGAGTAACAGAATGGATTAAAAAAGAAAATCCAACTGTATGCTGCCTACAGGAAACTCATCTAAGTAACAAGGATAAAAACAAATTCAAAGTGAAAGGCTGGAAAACAATACTCCAAGCAAATAACATCCAAAACAAAGCAGGCGTAGCAATACTCATATCCGATAATGCTGACTACAAAACAGCAAAAGTACTCAGAGACAAAAATGGCCATTTCATAATGGCTAAGGGGACACTGAATCAAGAAGACATAACAATTCTTAATATATATGCACCAAACCAAGGAGCACCAAATTATTTAAGACAGCTACTTATTGATCTTAAAACAAAAACTGACAAAAATACAATCATACTTGGAGACCTCAATACACCACTGACGGCTCTAGATCAGTCATCCAAACAGAGAATCAACAAAGACATAGTGGCCTTAAACAAAACACTAGAGCACCTGGATATGATAGACATCTACAGGACATTTCATCCCAAAGTGACTGAGTATACATTTTTCTCCAGTGTACATGGATCATTCTCAAGAATTGACCATATATTGGGCCACAAAAACAAAATCAGCAAATTCAGAAAAATCAAAGTTGTACCAAGCATATTTTCTGATCATAAAGCCTTGAAACTAGAATTCAACTGCAAAAAAGAGGAAAAAAATCCCACAAAAATGTGGAAACTAAACAACATACTTTTAAAAAATGAATGGATCAAAGAAGAAATAAGTGCAGAGATCAAAAGATATATACAGACTAATGAAAATGACAATACGACATATCAGAATCTATGGGATGCAGCAAAAGCAGTGATAAGAGGGAAGTTCATATCACTTCAGGCATATATGAGCAAACAAGAGAGAGCCCAAGTGAACCATTTAACTTCACACCTTAAGGAACTAGAAAAAGAAGAACAAAGACAACCCAAAACCAGCCGAAGAAAGGAGATAATAAAAATCAGAGCAGAAATAAATGAATTAGAGAACAGAAAAACTATAGAAAAAATTAATAGAACAAGGAGCTGATTTTTTGAAAAGATCAACAAAATTGACAAACCCTTGGCAAGACTTACCAAGGAAAATAGAGAAAGAACTCATATAAACAAAATCCAAAATGAAAGAGGAGAAATCACCACGGACATCATAGTTATGCAAAGAATTATTTTAGAATACTATGAAAAACTTTATGCCACTAAATTCAACAACCTAGAAGAAATGGATAAATTCCTAGAACAATACAACCTTCCTAGACTGAGTCAAAGAGAAGCAGAAAGCCTAAACAGATCTATTAGTAGAGAAGAAATAGAAAAAACCATTAAAAACCTCCCCAAAAATAAAAGTCCAGGCCCTGATGGCTATACCAGCAAATTTTATCAAACATTCAAAGAAGACTTGGTTCCTAGTCTACTCAAAGTCTTCCAAAAAATTGAAGAAGAAGCAATATTTCCATACATATTTTATGAGGCCAACATAACCCTCACACTAAAACCAGGCAAGGATGGCACAAAAAAATAAAACTACAGACCAATATCTCTAATGAATACAGATGCTAAAATACTAAACAAAATACTAGCAAGTCGAATACAACAACATATTAAAAAAATAATACATCGTGATCAAGTGCGATTCATCCCAGAATCTCAAGGATGGTTTAACATACGTAAAACGGTTAACGTAATACATTATATCAACAAAACAAAGAATTAAAACCACATGATCTTATCAATAGACGCGGAAAAGGCTTTCGATAAAATACAACACAATTTTATATTTAAGACTCTCAACAAAATGAGTATAGAAGGAAAATATCTCAACATGATAAAGGCCATATATGATAAACCATCAGCTAACATCATATTAAATGGCACTAAACTGAAGGCTTTTCCCCTTAAATCAGGAACAAGACAGGGTTGTCCACTCTCTCCACTCTTATTTCATGTGGTACTAGAGGTTCTAGCCAGAGCAATCAGACAAGACAAAGAAATAAAAGGCATCCATATCAGAAAAGAAGAAGTAAAGGTATCACTTTTTGCAGATGATATGATCCTATACATCGAAAACCCCAAAGAATCCACAAAAAGACTACTAGAAACAATAAGCCAATACAGTAAGGTCGCAGGATACAAAATTAACATACAGAAGTCAATAGCCTTTCTATATGCCAACAATGAAACAATTGAGAACGAACTCAAAAGAATAATCCCCTTCAGGATTGCAACAAAAAAAATAAAATACTTAGGAATAAACATAACAAAGAAGGTAAAGGACTTATATAATGAAAACTAGAAACCATTGTTAAGGGAAATTGAAAAAGATATAATGAGATGGAAGAATATACCTTGTTCTTGGCTAGGAAGAATAAATATAATCAAGATGACTATATTACCCAAACAATATACAAATTTAATGCAATTCCCATCAAACTTCCAATGACATTTTTTAAAGAAATAGAGCAAAAAATCATCAGATTTATATGGAACTATAAAAAACCCTTAATAGCCAAAGCAATCCTAAAGAAAAAGAATGACGCTGGGGGCATTACAATACCTGACTTCAAACTCTATTATAGGGCCACGACAATCAAAACAGCATGGTATTGGCAGATAAGTAGACACTCAGACCAATGGAACAGAACAGAAAGTCCAGAAAGAAAACCACATATATAGAGTCAAATAATACTTGATAAAGGGGCCAAGAACACACAGTGGAGAAAAGAAAGCCTCTTCAATAAATGGTGCTGGGAAAACTGGAAAGCCACATGCAAAAGAATGAAACTGGACTACAGTTTGTCCCCCTGTACTAAAATTAACTCAAAATGGATCAAAGATCTAAACATAAGACCTGAAACAATTAAGTACATAGAAGAAGACATAGGTACTCAACTCATGGACCTGGGTTTTAAAGAGCATTTTATGAATTTGACTCCACAGGCAAGAGAAGTGAAGGCAAAAATTAATGAATGGGACTACATCAGACTAAGAAGTTTTTGCTCAGCAAGAGAAACTGATAACAAAATAAACAGAAAGCCAACTAAATGGGAAATGATATTTTCAAACAACATCTCAGATAAGGGCCTAATATCCAAAATATACAAAGAACTCATAAAACTCAACAACAAACAAACAAACAATCCAATAAAAAAATGGGAAGAGGACATGAACAGACACTTCTCCCAGGAAGAAATACAAATGGCCAACAGATATATGAAAAGGTGCTCATCTTCTTTAGCTATTAGAGAAATGCAAATCAAAACTGCAATGAGATACCACCTCACACCTGTTCGATTAGCTATTATTAGCAAGACAGGTAATAGCAAATGTTGGAGAGGCTGTGGAGAAAAAGGAATCCTCATTCAATGTTGGTGGAACTGTAAAGTAGTAAAAACAGTATGGAAGAAAGTATGGTGGTTCCTCAAAAAACTGAAAATAGAACTACCTTATGACCCAGCAATCCCTCTACTGGGTATATACCCCAAAAACTCAGAAACATTGATACGTAAAGACACATGCAGCCCCATGTTTATTGCAGCATTGTTCACAGTGGCCAGGACATGGAAACAACCAAAAAGCCCGTCAATAGATGACTGGATAAAGAAGATGTGGCACATATACACTATGGAATACTACTCAGCCATAAGAAATGATGACATCGGAACATTTACAGCAAAATGGTGGGATCTTGATAACATGATACGAAGCGAAATAAGTAAATCAGAAAAAAACAGGAACTGCATTATTCCATACGTAGGTGGGACATGAAAGTGAAACTAAGATACATTGATAAGAGTGTGGTGGTTACAGGGGGGAGGGAGGAATGGGAGAGGGAAAGGGGGAGGGGGAGAGGCACAAAGAAAACTAGATAGAAGGTGACAGAGGACAATCTGACGTTGGGTAATGGGTATGCGACATAATTGAACGACAAGATAACCTGGACTTGTTATCTTTGAATATATGTATCCTGATTTATTGATGTCACCCCATTAAAAAAATAAAATTATTATAAAAAAAAAGAAAGCATAACTTGTAAAAAGGTGAACTTGAATAATTAGTTGAAGATATTTCCACAAAAAATGTTGAAAGTTATTTTAGTTTTTCATGCTGCTGATAGTGAACTGTGGGAAAAGAGAAATAACTAAGTTTTTAAAAAAGTTTAAAAAGGAATGAAGATTTTGTTATTTGGGAAATTCGTGGCCTTATCCAGGTGATAAAAAACAATAAAATTATGAGATTAATTTCAAAAGTGTGGCATAATGTAAAAACTGAGTTTGTGGTTAAACACCATTTTACTAAAATGTGAGAGATATCAAATAATCAGTGTTACTGGATTGAAAGGGTCCATTTGTCTGTACAGTACACATCTAAGCCCAATGAGTCATGAACAGGAGTTTGCAGCCAAGAAAGTAAAGATTTATTAACTGAGAAGACAGCACCATGAATGTAGTCACAAGTAAACCACTGATCAAAGACCTGGCTCCCTGATGGCTTCCAAAGAACGAATTATGTACAAAAAATAATCATTAGTTATAGTGATTAGAGGAGCTGGCATTGTGATCTCTACTCATTGGTTGATAGTAGGGTAGGGTTAATTGATCATTGTATCTGGTTCTGATGTTAGCCATGGATTAGATCTGTCTGATTTTGCAAGGATTCACTTGGTGGCATCATTCATTTGCTTTCCTGGGTTCACAGCTAAAACACAACTGAAGGCAAGATGTTGCCTTTGTTTAAAAATTATGTCTCTTTAGTCAATAGACCCAGGACCAGTTCTAAAACTAATGGATGCTGACCAGAACTTTGTTGTCTTGAAAGCTTAATGATTGAGCAAGGGAGAAGAAGATGGTTGAGTCAGGGCACTGTCTGAGTCTAGTTTAAATAAAAGAAAAGGCCAGACTCAAAAAAATAAGTTTTCCACATAATTATGTATACATCAGCTCCTTGAGACACACAAATGTTATTCCGAGAGATTTAAGAATCTGCCTCATAGATATTTTTTTTAATTTTTTTAATTCATTTTAGAGAGGAGAGGGAGAGACAGAGAGAGAGAGAGAGAGAGAGAGAGAGAGAGAGAGAGGAGAGACAGAGGGAGAGAAGTGGGGGAGGAGCTGGAAGCATCAACTCCCATATGTGCCTTGACCAGGCAAGCCCAGGGTTTCGAACCGGCGACCTTAGCATTTCCAGGTCGATGCTTTATCCACTGTGCCACCACAGGCCAGGCCTGCCTCATAGATCTTAATCACAGCAGAGGACCTGTAAAAAGCTTTAGGGTGTAGAGCCTCCGTTATCTCAGTGGAAATCAAAAATAGAGAACACATTACCTCAAAAAGATTTTTAGACATGGCTTCTGTCTTATAAAGTGAATCCTTATGAAATTCACACAAAGTCCACAAGGTTTGTGAGTCTTTTACACCAGCACAAACATTGCTATCTTGAACTAAAAGGGACAGAAAAAGGACAAAATGAAAGAAAGATGCCAGACTCTCAAAATTCTACTTCAGGAAGCAGGCTAATAAAAGTGCCATCTTCAAAGATTAAACTGATTATGAACTTTAAGACAGATTATCTTAGGTTATCTTGAGAGCCAATCTAATCATATAAACTCATAAAAGTAGAAAAACTTCTTTGCTTGAAGTCAGAGAGATGGTATGAAAGAGACAGATTAAAAAAAAAACTGTTATTTTAAGCCACTAAGATTATGACAATATATTCTTTTACATCAGCAATATAAAATAAATATAAGTTTATTTTTAGAATAAGATATGATTTAACAGAAACATAAAAGAAATCTCATCTGAACTGTGCAGGAAGATATACCAATATGAGGTTCAAAGAGTGACTTATAACTATTTTAATCAATTTAATTAAATAATGAAGTAACAAAATAAAAACTTTTAAAATATTTTGTTTTGCTGACAAAAAAAAAATCTTTATTTTTAAACCACTGATCTTGTTTGCTATTGCAAATTAAAATGTTAAAGTTTTTCTGCATAGAGTAGTATGAAGGTGTCAGGTGGCTGTATGCTTTAAGATGAGTGCCTGGGATTCATGCCATTGAGTAATCATCTCTCACACTGTATCTGGGCTTGTCTGTATGACCAATAATAGATGGAAAAATTGATGGAATGTCACTTTTACTGTATATTACAAAAGCACCACAGCTTTTTTTCTTGGGTTCTTACACTCTACTAGTTCATTTGTTCTTGGATAAGCCAGCTGTTAAACCATGAGCAGTTCTAAGAAGAGCCTATGCAGTGAGGAACTGTAGTTTCTAGCCATCAGTCATGGGAGTAGACTTTGAAGTAGATCACCAGCCCAGTGAAATCATCACATAAATTTAGCCCTTGCTGACATTTGACTTCAACCTGGTGAGAGACTCTGAGGCAGAACCAACCAGCTACCATATTTCCCCATGTAAAGACATACTCTTTTTCGAAAAATTTGGGTTCTAAAAACTGAGTGCATCTTATACAGTGGTTGTGGCATTTCAAATGCCATAGATGGAACTGAGGACAAGGCAATATATGAAGACAGTGATTTGTCATCAGACAGAGATGAGGACAAGCTAATGGATGGGAGTTTGAAAGTGATGAGGAGTTTTATAAACTTTATGATGAATAAAACTTGAGTTTAATAGTTTTATGTAATACATTTTTTTTTCAAATTTTGGGCCTCAAAATGAAGGTGCTTCTTATACATGGGGGGAATGCAGTAAGTCACACCTGAATTCTTGACCTTCAGGAAATGAATTCGATAAATACTAGTTGGTTTTAGTCACTAAATTTGGGAAAATTTACTACATGGCAATAGATAGTTAATATATTCCATTAGGTCAAAAATATGATTATCCCATCCCTGGCTGGTTGGTTTGGTGGTAGAGCATCAGCCTGGCATGCAGAAGTCCCGGGTTCGATTCCCGGCCAGGGCACACAGGAGAAGTGCCCATCTGCTTCTTCACCCCTCCCCCTCGCCTTCCTCTCTGTCTCTCTCTTCCCCTCCCACAGCTGAGGCTCCATTGGAGCAAAGATGGCCCGGGCGCTGGGGATGGCTCCTTGGCCTCTGCCCCAGGCGCTAGAGTGGCTCTGGTTGCAATAGAGCGACACCCCGGAGGGGCAGAGCATTGCCCCCTGGTGGGCGGAGCGTCGCCCCTCGTGGGCGTGCCCGGTGGATCATCCCGGTCGGGCGCATGCGGGAGTCTATCTGACTGTCTCTCCTCGTTTCCAGCTTTGGAAAAATACAAGACAAACAAACAAACAAACAAATAAATAAATAGATAAATAAAACACTTGATTTTATATAAAAATATATATATATATATGATTATCCCTTTACAAATAATTATCCATGTAAAATATGTGTTAAACTCAATAGGTTCTACCACAAAACTCTTAAAAAATAAAATCAAGAGTTAATCAATTTACTCCGAAACCAAATTTACCTTAACTACAGTTCTAACAGACTCACAGAAGTCAACACATAATTACCACCAGGCTCCACCATGTCCAAGTAGTGACCTTCATGTTCACCATCATCTCTCTATTGCCTAAATTTATGCCTACCATACACACACATATGTACAAACAAAGAATTGAAATAATAGTTTTGGACAAATGATTGATTAGATAAATGCATATATTAAAGAGAGTATATAATATAAAAGTTGTTACTTTACGTTGTTTTTTTAAAATGATCTAAGATAGTAATATCTTCTACTCCTTCATTAACAAGAGTTTGAATAATTCTTGTTTTGTTTTATGTGTTTGTTGACCCTCTCATCCAGATTTGGCAGCAACTCATACCTTTTTGTCACTTACTGCTAATGATCAAAGTCATCTAAAAAAAAATCACAAGATTTAACCGAATTAGATGAAGAGTCTAAATAACCTAATGCTGGGCAGAATATTCAGGTTTTGACTTTGTGCAAAAGCAAAAAAAAAAAAAAAAATCTATCTGAAAATATCAGATTTCTGAAATTTTTTATGGTGATCATCCATGTTGCTACCATTTGGATTAAAATAATCACTTCAAATTGCACCTGAGGAATGTACTTCGCAGGTGTGCCTAATTGACTAACAATGAGGTCAAAGTCGTATTGAGTCATTACTATCACTTAAGGAGAATGAGTTTCCTAAGTCTTTTATGACTGCTGCTATAGCAGAAACATACACATTAGTAGTATTTTGGGTTTTGCCTTTTAATTATTTAAATCAAAGTTTATCAAGAAAGTCTATGTCTATGGCATCTGTGACACCTTTATCACCGCTTTACATTTTTTCACATACCAGCAGTAAGAGAAGAAATAAGTATAGCTCTGACTCATTAAAACTGATTGCCAAGGCACCTGCTAAGGAAGGCTATCAATGATCTTTGATCAGAAATGTGCATTTCCTTTGATACAGCTGTTAGAGCAGAACAGGTCTGTGGCTAAGAATGATAATATTAGAAAAGAAAGGTGACTGTTCACTAATACTGATGTGTGATGGTGTATAGGACTGAATTATTTTTATTCAAAAAGAAGGAAATTCATTAGGAGAAAGGCAGGGCATAAAACATGAGCAACAATATACTTAAGCTACAACATAATCTGCTATTTCTGCCGCACAAAACTCCAAAGGCAGTAGATTTATAGGGAGAAAAATCATGAAAATATGTTGTGGCAAGTGGAATTTATTCTTTAATCATTGTCTATTTCCTCTCTGCTCTATTATGATTCTTTATCTATATGTCTATGTATCTAAATATTTTGCTAAGTGGGAGGAAGTTTCAATAGAATTAAATTGCACAGCTGTGCTCTTGGGGAATGCTTCATATATAATAATGAATAAGCTCATTTTAAAGTCTTGTATTTGAATAAGACAAGTCATCAAACATTTCATTACTTAGTAGAAACCTTTTATGAACCCTATGATATAAATAACTAAGCAATAAAAATTACAGAGATATATTTCTTCTTATAATTAGATTTAAAATATTGAAAATAACTGGTTAGCTTCCATAGATGTGTGTGTCTCTGTGCGTGTGAATTCACAAAATAAAATAATGTTAGAAAGTAAAAAAATCTGGAGAAGATTGAACTAAAATTTTAAAATAAATGAAGTCATGTTCTTCACATAAAACTCAAGATTACATAGTAAGCAAATACTAATGGCTTTAATTAAAACAAGATACATGAGCAAAGACATAGTGGTGGATAGGAATATTTGAGAAGAGGGTTCATAAAGAGGGAACTGTATAATGTAACTGAGGGATTCTGTTCCAACATTTATATCAATTAAAAATTGAATATAGTGGTAAAAAAAGTAAAGTCAAATGTGATATGTTGGTTAGCTTACTGTATGGTGTTCATGAGAATGGAGAGATAAAGTCATGGGTTAATTTAAATTTTACTTAAACATTTATTGTATTTGGTGTCAAAAATACTGAAATTCCAGAAGTCTCCAATCTTAAATAAAATGTTCCCAGAAAAAAGAAAGAAGACACAGCAAAATTCTAATTTTGATAAACAAAAAACTTTTTAGTGTAAGTATATCTTAAATATTACATGAGACATGTATACTAAAAAATTCATTGTATATCTGAAGCACAAATTTAAATGACTATTTTATATATTTATTTACAAAATGTGGAAATCCTACCTTTTCTTTTAGACTGTAACTTTCTGGATTTGCATGATTACTGGTCAGTTGTTATATGTTTATTCTTTTAATTACTTTTATTTATTTAAAATTATATCATTTACAAAAAAGCTTCTTTTCATTTTTTATTATTTTTGCTTTAAAATTTTGTGCACTTAAAATGTGAACATGAGAGAACAATATAAAATAAAATACTGAAAATATTAATTTTATGTCTGAATAAAATGTCAATATATTTATCATGATATCATTTAATATTAATAATCTATAAAAACAAAAAAACAGTATTAGGACATGTCTAATCACAGCAAGATAAAGAGATGGAAAGCTTGAATGGATTCTCCAGTGAACATTCATATTCTTGTTTAACCTTTAGAAATCTAGGAACAATTGTCCCTGTCCAACAGCAGTACAGATTCTTGCCATCACTTAGTAGAGCTGACAAATCAACATCCTCTGATTGACCTAGTGCTGTCTCTACAGTTTTCATTTTAGAAAACATTTTTCCTACATCTCATAATGTTATACTGTACTAAGTGAAAGCATAAAAGGGAGGGCAGGTTTACAGTTGTGAGTACACCAAACACAGAATTTATTCTTGTATTATTTAATAATTATATTTTTTCTATACAAACAACAATACCTAATTTGGCTGTACTTTGTATATTATTCTTAGACATTCAAAGAATTTCTTTCTATAAAAATGAATCAGATTTCACAACTGAAATCTATAGTGTGATTTAAAACATATATCCCCTATAAATCAGGGGAGAATATTAAATAAAATACAGGAGCCATTACTTACATTCTATTCAAGAAGAGACATGTAAAACTGCTCTTAATTATATACCAGGACCTTGTGCTGAAGTTCATAATAGAAAACAAGGACATATTTAAATATTTTAATTTGGTAAATTTCTAACTTTCCAACTGTTGTAAAATATCTAAATTATTGTTGTAGATGCCTAAAAACTAGGAATTTACTAAGATACTTGATTATATAGAAAGAAGCTTCAATAAAACTCAGAATGCAAAAGTATACTTGACTTAAATGTAAAATTATATGATAAAACAAATAAAAATAAGAATTATAGTAATATATAAAGTTGTATTTACTGAAGTTGCAGAATTGTAGTGAAATGCTGTATTCTTTATACTTGAAGTTCTAACAATATTTTGTCATATTAGATTTTTTGTGTGAGTGTGATAGAGACACAGAGAGGGGCAGATAGGGACAGATAGACAGAAAGAGAGATGAGAAGCATCAATTTTCATTGTGGAACCTAAGTTGTTCATTGATTGCTTTCTTATATGTGCCTTGAATGGGGGGCTACAGCAGACCAAGTGACCCCTTGCTCAAACCAGATGAGCCCATGCTCAAGCTGGTTTAGAACCTGGGTCCTCCGCATCCCAATCAGACACTCTATCCACTGCACCACTACCTGGTTAGGCTCATATTAATCTTTAAAATTGTAATTAATGTTTTGATGTATAATTGCCCAGGGAGTATTTCTGGAACCATATTAATATACTAAATATTACTATAAAACAAAACAATGACTCAAATGTTCTTTGAAATTTATGTTTTTGTGCCTATTTAATGTGCCATTTAATACCAATCATGCTTCATTAGAGTCTTCATTAAATAAATCTAGAAACACTATCCTTTCATCTTGAATCTTGTAACTCAAATAAAGATACCCTGACTTTAGTTGTACCAGAAAATCAGAAACCAAGAGTTTATAACTAGACAGCAAAGGAGCAGTAGGTAGCAATTATTTTCTAAAGAATATTGCCAATCTTCCAAATAATAAAGCTATTAATACTAGAGCCACGGAGAACCAAAATGTCAGTGGAGTAGGCAGATGCACAGACTCCCAGTTCACACCACCAAACTGGATTACAAGTTAAATTAGCAACAATCCATGTGAAAAACCAACTTTGGATTAAAAGAACAGGTCTCAAAAACTAAGGAGCAAAGAAGAAGCTACACTGAGACTGATAGGGAGTCCAATCTACAGTTGGTCTCTCCTGCTTCCAGGAACAAAGGTGCAGTGTGACTGAGAGCCCAGAAGGGCTCTCATTACAAGGAGAAGAACAGAGAATATCACTCACAGCCAGTTGCCTGGGGACCTGGGAACGAGGTGAGCTGAGAGGACTAGTTTGTCTTCCAAAAGGAAAGTGGGGAGAGAGAGACAGACCATGACAGGCAGAGGAATGCATAGGATGACCTGAGAAGCTGACTCATCCAGTGTGGGGGCGGCCATAGCTGGGGGGATGTTGAACCCTCAAGAAAGCACAATTTTAAAGTGGTTTTGAGTGACCCACTTCTAGAAAGCTCTCCAGATCCAATCAGAGCAAAAAGACACAGCTGAAAACAGGAAATGGGAAGGAGGGGCAGTAACTCAGGTTTCCATGGAGATCTGAGATACACCACCCACTACTAAAATGGAGAAAGCACCTGCCCCTGGAAAGAAGCTGGCACAGATCGGGCCTTCAGAGTCTCAGGTGACACCCACCTCATTCCTGGATGCAGCTCCAAATATGCCCCCTGCTGAGATCAGTCAACAAGACTACCACTGAGTTAAGAAAACTGAGAAGAAAACAAACAAATCAAGACTTCAAAGAGGCTCTACTAGGCAAGAAGATCACAGCTGAAAGAAAGAAGCCTACAAGTCATAGAGAATAATGGGTAGGCAGAGAATCATGAGTCATATGCTTCAACAAGATAAATCCTCTGATAAAGTCTTGGGTGAATCAGAAGTAATCAAACTACTAGATGCAGAGTATAAAATAATGATTTTTAGGATGCTTAAAGATCTCAAAGCTACAATGAATGAACTTAATGAACACTTCAGTTTTAAGAAATTGAAAGCATCAAAAAGGACATGGAAAGTATGAAGAGGAACCAGACAGAAATGACAAGCACAATATCAGAAATGAATACTACACTGGAAGAAATTAAAAGAAGGAGGGATGAAGCAGAGGATCAAATCAGTGACTTAGAGAACAAGATAAGTGAAAGCACAGAAGCGGAGCAGCAAAAAGAAAATAGACTGAAAAAATCTGAGGAAACTCTAAGAGAGCTCTGAGACAACCTAAAGAGAAATAACATCTGCATCATAGGGCTTCCTGAAGAAGAAGAGAAAGAACAAGGGTTAGAGATCTTGTTCAATGAAATCATAGCTGAAAACTTTCCTAAATTGATGCAGGGAAAAGTCACACAATTTCAAGAAGCACAGAGAATTCCATTAAAGAGAAATCCAAAAAAAATCTACACCAAGATATGTCATAATTAAAATCCAAAAGCTAAGAGATAAAGAGAAAATATTAAAAGCTATTAGAGGAAAAAGGCTATCACCTACAAAGGAGCCCCCATAAGGATGACATCCAACTTCTCAACAGAAACACATGAGCCTAGAAGGGAATGGCAAGACATATTCAAAGAAATGCAGAACAAGAACCTACAACCAAGACTTCTTTATCCAGCAAGGCTATTGTTTAAAATTGAAGGAGAAACAAAAAGCTTTCCAGACAAAAAAAAAAAAAAAAAAAAAAAAAAAAAAAAAAACCTCAAGGAATTTATTACAACAAAACCAATGCTGCAAGAAATGTTAAGGGGCCTGTTGTAAACAGAACAAAGGGGGAAAAGAATATAGTAAAAGAGGAATATAACTTTAAAGAATAAAATGGCAATAAACAACTACATATCAATAATAATCTTAAATATAAATGAATTAAATGCTCCAATCAAAAGACATAGGGTAGCTGATAGATAAGAAAACAGGACCCGTACGTTTGCTGTCTACAGGAAACACACCTCAAAACAAAAGATTCAAATAGAGTAAAAATAAAAGGATAGAAAAAAAAATATTTCATGCAAATGGAAATTTAAAAAAAGCTAGTGTAGCAATACTTCTATCTGACAAAATAAACTTTAAAACAAAAACTATACTAAGGGATATAGAAAGTAACTATATAATGATAAAGGGAGCAAACCAACAGGAAGAGATAACCATTATAAATATATATGCACCTAATATAGGAGCACCTAAATATATAAAACAGATTGTGAAGGACATAAATGGCTAGATCAACAGCAATACTATAATCATAGGGGATTTCAATACCCTACTAACGTCAATAGATAGATCCTCAAGAAAGAAAATTAACAAAGAAACAACAGAATTAAAGGATATAATAGATCAACTGGTTTTAATAGATATCTTCAGAACCTTCCATCCTAAAGCAGCAGAATATACATTCTTCTATAGTGCTCATGGTACATTCTCTAGAATAGACCACATACTAGGGCATAAAATGAATCTCAACAAATTTAAGAAGACTGAAACAACATCAAGCATCTTAACTGACCACAATGGCATGAATCTAGAAATCAACTACAATAGGAAAATTGAAAAACACTCAAACACTGGGAAACTAAACAGCATGTTATTAAACAATGACAGGATCAACAATGAGATAAAGAAAGAAATAAAAAATTTTCTTGAAACAAATGAAAATGAGCATACAACAAGTCAAAATCTGTGGGACACAGCAAAAGCAGTCCAGACAGGGAAGTTTATAGTATTACAGGCATACCTTAAGAAGATAGAAAAAGCTTAAAAAAACAACATAATTCTGCAACTAAAAGAACTAGAAAAAGAACAGCAATTAAAACCTAGAGGAAGTAGAAGGAAGGATATAATAAAGATCAGAGCCAAAATAAATGAGATAGAGACTAAAAAACAATTAAGAGGATCAATAAAACTAAGAGCTGGTTCTTTGAAGAAGTAAACAAGATTGATGAATGCTTAGCCAGACTCACCAAGAAAAAAAAAGAGGACTCAAATAAATAAAATTTAAAATGAGGGTGGAGAAGTAACAACAGACACAGCAGAAATACAAAGGATTGTAAGAAAATACTATGAAGAACTGTATGCTATAAAATTAGACAATCTAGGTGAAATGGACAAATTCCCTGAAAAATATAATCTGTCAAAAATTAATATGGAAGAATCAGAAAACATAAATAGATCAATTACAAATGAGATAGAAAGAGTTATCAATAAACAGCCAACAAACAAAAGCCCTGGGCCAGATGGCTTTACAGGAAAATTTTACCAAACATTCAAAGAAGAACTAACTCCTATCTTTCTCAAGTTAATTCAAAAACTTCAAGAGGAGAGTAGACTTCTAAGGTCCTTTTATGAGGCGAGCATAATTCTGATTTCAAAACCAAGTAAAGACAACACAACAAAAGAAAATTATAGGCCAATATCCCTGATGAATTTAGATGCTAAAATTCTCAACAAAATATTAGCAAACTGGATCCAGCAATACATAAGTAAATCATACACCATAATCAAGTGGGATTTATTTTGGGGAGGCAAGGCTGGTACAATATTTGTAAATTAATCAATGTGAATCATCACATAAACAAAAGGAAGGACAAAAACCACATGATAATATCAACAAATGCAGACAAAGCATTTGATGAAATCCAGCACCCATTTATGATCAAAACTCAGCAAAGTGGGAATACACAGAACATATCTCAACATGATAAAAGCCATCTATGACAAGCCCACAACCAACATCATACTCAAACGGCAAAAATTAAAAACAATCTCTTTAAGATCAGGAACAAGGCAGGGGCGACCCCTTTCACCACTCTTATTCAACATAGTTCTGGAAGTCCTAGCCACAACAATTACTCAAGAAGAAGAAACAAAAGGCATCCAAATTGAAAAAGAAGAAGTAAAACTATCATTATTTGCTGATGATATGATACTGTATGTAGAAAACCCTAAAGTCGCAGTCAAAAAACTACTGGACCTGATAAATTAATTCATCAAGGTTGGTCAGGATATAAAATGAATACTCAGAAATCAGTGGCATTTTTATACACCAACAATGATCTATATAAAAAAGAAATTAAGAAAACAATCCCCTTCACTATTGCAACAAAAACAAAATACCTAGGAGTAAATTTAACCAAGGAGGTTGATGACTTTTTCTCAGAAAATTATAAAACATTGAAAAAAGAAATCAAGGGAGATACAAACAAGTGGAAGCATAGACCATGTTCATAGCTAGAAAGAATAAACATCATTAAAATGTCCATATTACCCAAAGCAATTTATAAATTCAATGCAATTTCTATTAAAATACCAAGGATATATCTCAAAGATATAAAACAAATATTCCAAAAATTTACATGGAACCAAAAAAGAACACAAATAGCCTCAGCAATTTTGAAAAAGAAAAATAAAGTGGGTGGTATCACATTTCCTGAAATCAAGTTATACTACAAGGCCGCTGTACTCACAACAGCTTGGTACTGGCATAAGAATAGGCATGTAGAGCAATGTAACAGAACAGAGAACTCAGAAATAAACCTGCACCTCTATGAACAAGTGATATTTGACAAGGGAGGTGATAGCATACAATGAAGTAAAAACCGTCTCTTTAACAAATGGTGTTGGGGAAATTGTTCAGCTACCTGCAAAAAAATGAAACTAGACCACCAACTCACACCATTCACAAAAATAAACTCAAAATGAATAAAAGACTTAAGTGTAAGTCATAAAACCATAAGGATCCTAGAGGAAAACATAGGCAATAAGCTTTCCAACATTACTCGCAGCAATATATTTGCTGATTTATCTCCACACACATGGGACATAAGGACAAAATAAACAAATGGGACTATATGAAACTAAAAAGCTTTTGCACAACTAAAGACAATATAAACAAAAGAAAAAGGCAAACTACACATGGGAGAACATATTCGCCAATACTTCTGATAAGGGGTTAATACCCAAAATTTATAAAGAACTTGTGGAACTCAGTACCAGGAAGATAAAAAATCCAATCAAAAAATGGGAAAAAAATGAAAAGATACTTCTCCAAAAAGGAAATAGAGATGGTCAATAGGCATATGAAAAAATGCTCAACATCACCAATCATTAGAGAAATGCAAATTAAAACCACAATGAGATATCACCTCACACCAGTAAGAATGGCACTTATCAACAAAAACAACACAGAGTAAGTGCTGGTGAGAATGTGGAGAAAAGGGAACCCTCCTGCACTGCTGGTGGGAATGCAT
This sequence comes from Saccopteryx leptura, assembly GCF_036850995.1. NCBI lineage: Eukaryota > Metazoa > Chordata > Mammalia > Chiroptera > Emballonuridae > Saccopteryx > Saccopteryx leptura. The sequence goes on along the minus strand of NC_089505.1, from coordinate 215,470,900 downwards.
ACTGGTGCAGCTACTGTGGAAAACATTATGGAGATTCCTCAAAAAATCAAAAATTGTACTACCTTTTGACCCAGCCATCCTACTTTTAGAAATATACCCCAAGAATACCATAGCACAGTTTGAAAACAAGAAATACACCCCATGTTTATGGCAGCATTGTTTACAATAGCCAAGACCTAGAAACAGTCCAAGTGTCCATGTGTGGACAATAGAATTAAAAAGCTATGGCACATATACACAATGGAATACTATGGGGCCATGAAAAAGAAGGAAATATTATTTTTTGCGACAACATGGATGGAACTGGAAACTATTATGTTAAGTGAAATAAGCCAGGCAGAGAAAGAAAAACATCATATGACCTCACTCATCTGAGGAATCCAATGAACAATATGAACTGAAGAGCAGACTAGAGACAGAGGCGGGATCAAAGGATCCAGAAGGAAAGCGGACAGAGGCAAAGGGGATGATAGGGTGATAGGATGGGACAAGAGCAGAAAAGCAAATCCTGGAGGGAAGTGGGGAGGGCGTTATGGAGAGGGAGACAGGAGGGATGTATGGGAAACACGGGTCCCATTAGAATCTATGTAAACACAATAAATTATAAAAAATGATACTAGAGCCACAAATGAATGCAGCAAAGCAATGATTTTTGAAATCATAACATTTGCAATTTAAAATACATATTATATGTGAAACAAAATACATTATTAAACTAATAATTGTGCATGTTACACAAAAATAAAAGTGCTATAGTAAGGTTAAGTGTTCAGGAGAACTAAAAATAGTGATTTATTACACAAGACTTAGATCAGGAATTCGAATTACAGGTAGAAGTGCAAGCTTAGATCCGCAGCAAATCCTACTGCAGTTCTGGGCTGATATTTATCATACAGGATCAGTTGCAGTGTCATAAGCTGCGCTCAGACACATGGTAAGTGTGGTAAATAAGGAATTTTCCAAAGTACCAGGTGGCACAAGGTTGTGTGGAGAAACAGGTGTTGGGGAGAGAAGGTCCCAGCTAGATGATATTACATGTTGGTCAGTTTCTGATTTTAGGGTTTCTATCTCACTCATTTATTATTTCCCTCTGAATGGTGACTAAAAAAATTTAGGGTTTATATGTTTGCTGTCTAAAGTTTCTGATGATTCTTTCAAGTATTTTTGTGCCAGAGTAGAGTTTTGCTCCACATTGTCAAATTTTACCAAATATTCAAAGAACTAACTCCTATCCTTCTCAAGCTATTATTTCAAAAAATTTAAGAGGAGGGAAGACTTTTAAACTTCTTTTATGAGGCAAACATAATACTGATTCCAAAACCTACAAAGAAAACTATAGACCAATATCTCTGATGAACTTTGATGCTAAAATTATTCAGAAAATATTAGCAAACCGAATTCAGCAATACATAAAAAAATCATACATCATGATCAAGTGGGACTTATTCTGGGGAGGCAAGGCTGGTACAATATCCACAAATCAATCATGTGATTCAACACATAAACAAAAGAAAAGATAAAAATTACATGATGATATCAATAGATGCAGAGAAAGCATTTGATAAAATTTAACACCCATTTATGATCAAAATTGTCAATAAAGTGGGGATACAGGGATCATACCTCACCATAATAAAGGCCATCTTGACAAACCCATGGCCAACATCACATTCAATGAGAAAATTAAAAGCAATCCCCTTAAGATCAGAAACAAAGCAGGGGTGTCCCCTTTCACCACTCTTATTCAACATAGTTCTGGAAGTCCTAGCCACAGCAATCAGACAAGAAGAAGGGATAAAAGTCATCCAAATTGGAAAAGAAGAAGAAAAACTACCATTATTTGCTGATGATATGACACTGTACATAGAAAACCCTAAAGTCTCAGTCAAAAAACTACTGGACCAAATAAATGAATTCAGCAAGTTGGCAGAATATAAAATCAATATCCAGAAATCAGTGGCATTTTTATACACCAACAATGATCTGTATGAAAGAGAAATTAAGATAACAATCCCCTTCACTATTGCATCAAAAAATAAATAAATAAAGTACCTAAGAGTAAATTTAACCACAGAGGTTAAAGACTTGTACTTGGAAAATTATAAAACATTGTTAAAGGAAATCAAGGAAGATACAAACAAATGGATGCATATACCATGTTAATGGATAGCAAGAAAAAACATCATTAAAATGTCTATATTACCCAAAGCAATCTACAAATTCAATGCAGTTCCCATTAAAATGCCAATAACATACTTCAAAGATATAGAACAAATATTCCAAAAATTTATATGGAACAACAACAACAAAAAAACCCCAAAACACAAATAGCCTCAGCAATTTTGAAAAAAAATAAAGTGGGAGGTATCACACTTCCTGATATCAAGTTATACTACAAGACCAACGTACTCAAAACAGTTTGGTATTGGCATAAAAAAACAGGCATACAGATCAATGGAATGAAACAGAGAACCCAGAAATAAACCCACACCTACATGAACAATTGATATTTGACAAAGGAGGTAAGAGCATTCAGTGGAGTAGACAGCCACTTTAACAAATGGTGTTGGGAAAGTTGGACAGATACTTGCAAAAAATTGAAACTGGATCACCAAGTTACACCTTTCACAAAAGTAAACTCAAAATGGATAAGAGACTTAAATGTAGGTCGTGAAACCATAAACATCTTGGAAGAAAACATAGGCAGTAAACTCTCTGATATCTCTTGTAGCAATATTTTTGCTGATTTACCACCATGGGCAAGTGAAATAAAGGACAGGATGAACAAATGGACATATATGAAACTAAAAAGCTTTTGCATAGCAAAAGACACCATTAACAAAATAAAAAAGACAACCCACATAATGGGAGAATATATTTGCCGATATATCTGATAAGGGGTTAATAACCAAAATTTATAAAGAACTTGTAAAACTCAACACCAGGAAGATAAACAATCCAATCAAAAAAAGAGCAAAAGAAATGAATAGACACTTTTCCAAAGAGGACATACAGATGGCAAATAGGCATATAAAGAAATGTTCAACATCATTAATCATTAGAGAAATGCAAATTAAAAGCACAATGAGATACCACCTCACACCTGTCAGAATGGCGCTTGTTAACAAAACAACCCATAATAAGTGCTGGAAAGGGTCTGGAGAAAAGGGAACCCTCCTGCACTGCTGGTGGGAATGCAGACTGGTGCAGCCACTGTGGAATACAGTATGGAGATTCCTCAAAAAATTAAAAATGAAACTGCCCTTTGACATAGCTATCCCACTATTAGAAATATATTCTATGAATACCAAATCACTGATTCAAAAAAAGAAATGCACCCCCATGTTCATGGCAGCATTGTTTACAATAGCCAAGATCTGGAAACAGCCCAAGTGTCCATCAGTGGACGAATGGATTAAAAAGCGGTAGTATATATACACAATGAAATACTACGTGGCCATGAGGAAGAAGAAAATTTTCCCTTTCACGACAACATGGATGGACCTGGAAACTATTATGCTAAGTGAAATAAGCCAGGCACTGAAAGAAAAATACCATATGACCTCACTAATTTGAGGTCTAATGAACATCATGAACTGAGCAAGGGTACAGAGGCAGAGGTGGGATCAAAGAGACCAAAGGGAAAGCACTCAGAGGAAAAGTAGAAGAGAGATGAGATCAGAGAAGAAAAAGAGATTAAAAAAATTAAATATACATAACACAGCATTATAGAGAACAAGACAGCAAATCCTGGAGGGAAGGGGCATGGGGGGGGATGAGGGGGAATAAGAGGGTGGAAAAAATATATTTGTGGGAGACTTGACTCTATATAAACAGAAATTAAAATAATAAAAAAAAGAAAATACCAATGGCGACTTCTGGCATTCATCCTGGTATGTAAAAAGTTTGGAAGTTTTTATTGCCCATCCTTGTAATAACAAAGAGCTTAAAAACTATAAATGAATAACAGATTCTTCAGATAATTGACATAGGTTTACAGTTGTTATTACATAAAAGAGAGTTTATCCTTGTTTTATTATTTATTAATTATTGTATTATCTTCCATATGAACAGGAAGCCTACTTTTTCCCAACCCTGTATATTTCACTGTGATTTACCAAATGTATCAAGCAAAAATAAATAAATAAATAAATGCTATTGCCTTAGTAAATGTAAAAAGTGTAGGATAAATTTCACCATATTTGGATCACAGCTCTCAAAATGTAAGAAATAAAAGAAACTATCTAAACTTGATAAAGATCATGTTTCAACATAATTTTTTTATATTTTGATGAGATAAAAATCAAAGTTACTACTATACTATTATTAAAATAGTTCTAGGTAACTTAGCAAACACAGTAAAATATTGAAAACTTAAATGATCTAACATTGAAAGGTATAGTACAACTTGAGCTACTTACAGAAACTATGATCGCTTATATGAGAAATCTAAGAAACTACAGAAAAGTGTGAGAATTTATAACACAGCTCACTAATATTGTCAGACACCACCAAAAAGTCAAGTGTATCCTTACATCAGCTTTAACCACTTAGATGCTAATTACCACTATAGAACCAAAAACTGTCTAACAATTAAAAAAACACAGATGTCTAACATATTTATGAATTTTTAAAAGAATCTTATTAAAGGACATCTGAGAGGTATAAAGAGAAAGTTAAAGAGGAAGGACACCCTTGATCAAATCTGAACATACTAAAAAGTCACCAACATTAAAACTAAATAAACTAAACAATTTCAAGTGGCATTATGCAAGGTAGGTTGCAATAAAGACATTATCATATGTCAACTTTCTGATTTGATTTTGTATCTAGAAAAAGTGATGCATAACAAAGAGGTTCTATAGTAACTTAATAGAGGGAGAAGATTGATGACTAGAACATCATGGGAAACTGACATGGGAAGAAAAATAAAAACATTTAAAATTATATTAAGCTTATATTTAAAAATTCAAATAAAAACTATCTGTCTTTGTAGCTTTATAACAAGCTCTCAGGTAATACAGATTCTGCTGGTCCTTAATCTACACTTTAAGTAACAAGAATATGGAAAAATATTAGTAACTTTCTGATTACCAGTAATTGTTCTGCTGTATAACCTGTATTATGTAAAGGAAGACACCGTCAGGACAAACTATAAAGAGATAAAATAGTTTCCTACAAGCAAAGGTGTCAGACAAGGGTGCATTTTGTCTCCATATTCATTCAATCTGTATATAGAACATAGCATTAAAAAACTGGCTGAGGTCAGAGAAAAGAAGAGGAAAAATTTTTGGAAGAAATATCATTAACTTAACATATGTAGATGATACTGTATACTGGAAAAAAGTAGCAATAATTGGAAATTACTTCTGATGAAGGTAAAAGAAAATACCAAAACAAGACTGTGTTTAAACATCAAAAGGACAAGTATCATGACTACAGAAGAAATATACAACTTTAACTTACAACAATGGATATATGGAAATTGTTAAGGATTTTGCTTACTTTTGCTCAGTCATCAATTCAAATAGAGAATGGATCCAAAAAATAAAGAAAAGTCTGAGACTCAGAAGAACAGCAAAGAAAGAATTAGGAAAGTCCATCAAGAACAAAAATGTGTTTTTAGTGACCAAGGCTAACATCATGCACACCCTCATAGTCCCAACTACTATCTACACATGTTAAAGTTGGACAGTGAAGAGGCTGATAGAAACAACATGGATTTATTTGAAATACTGTGTTGGAGGAGAGCTCTATGGATACTGTGGGTCATCAAAACAATACACAATTAAATTCCATACCAAAGTAAGCATTAAACATTGCTGTAGGCAAAAATGACAAAACTGAAGCTGTCCTAGTCAGGCATATAATGAGAAGGAAGGATTTTTTGGAAAAGATAATAATGCTGAGAAAAATAGGAAGCAGCAGGAAAAGAAGCATACCAAACATGAGATGGATTGACTCCATAAAAAGGTCATAAGAATAAGTGGACAGGCTGAGCATGGCTGTTGAAGACAGGACATTGTGTTGGAGCTGACTCAACAGCCTCTCTCTCTCTCTCTCTCTCTCTCTCTCTCTCTCTCTCTCACACACACACACACACACACACACACACACACACGCACACACACGTGGTGCTTTACCAGAAACTCATTTTCTGCTTGGTTCTGAGTTAGGGTTGATCACAAAAGAAATGATCTGGAAGGAAGAGTAAAAAAATAGCTATATTGATGCTTAGAAAGTTGTTGTGAGGTCAGGTATTCTTACAGCTCACACATATTGCTGGAGACAAGCTATTTTACCTGGTTGACATAGGCTATAGTCAGGTCTGCAGCTCCTGCAGCTCCTGCTGGGTTTCTTCATTCAGCTTTTCTAGTTCATGGGCCAGGTTTATGTGTGGTTGTACAGTGAATGTGTCTGCATCATTACTCACATCATCCAAGTTAGAGGTGTGAAAACAGTGAGGGACTAATTTAGATTCTAAGTCATGCACTTGGGTCATAATTTTTCCTTGCTTTTCTCCACTTTACGTTCATCAGGTCTTTCTGACTGTGACCCAGTTCCAGAGGCAGTATCAACAGACTTACATAGAACTCTTAACCAGGTCCCAGGACTGCATATGATTTAATTCCTATATTAATTTTTCTATATTAATTATATAGCAATTCTGTTGCTCTCACTAAGTCCAAACTGATATACCTTGAGGCTGGCGGTGGTGGGGAGATAATTTCTTTAAAAAAATCCTTCAAATTATAAAATTTAAGGTAAATAATAATGACAGTTTTGTTCATATTAAAATTTAGGACTACTCAGACAAAGTTAACAGATAGATATTATTTAAAGAGAAGATATTATCAACTTCTAACAATAGAATATCCACATTGAAAATATTTCATTATTTTAAGGACTAATAAAACTCAACAAGAAAAAGACAGAAAACCACATAGAAAAACAGTCAAGGAATATGATGAGACAGTTCTTTAGCTAACAAGGTTTAAAAGATATTTAAACTCAGTGTAATTAAATAAATTTTAAAAAGAACTTGATGTCATAGTGCCATTTATGACAACATGGATAGAACTTGAGAGCATTATACTGAGTGAAATACATAAATCAGAGAAAGCTAAGAACTGTATGATTTCACACATAGGTGGGATATAAAACTAAGACTCATGGACATAGATAAAAGTGAAGTGATTACCAGGGAGGGGGATGTGGGGATATGGGGAAGGGGTGGGAGAAGGGTGTAAAGAGAGACAAATGTAAGGTGATGGAAAATGATTTGACTTTGTGTGATATGTATACAACATATCAACCATTCAAATGCTATAGAAATGTTTATCTGAAACCTATGTACTCTTATTGATCAATGTCACCCTGTTAAAGTTAATTTTCTAAATAAAATGTCAAAAAACAAAAAAAGAACAATGAGATAATTACCAGAGTGCACAAGATGGACAAAATTCAGATAATACCAAGTTGGTTTTTTCCAAGCATTGAAGGAAGTCAGGACTCTTCTGGCACCCTAGTGGAAGAACAAATTGATATAGTCATTCTAGAGGAGGATCTAACTAGTAAGTGATGAAATTAAATGTACATGACTCATGTTCTAGTAATCCTACTCCTGGGATAAGTATCACTTCCTTATCCCTGCAGAAGCAATTTACCTAGAGGCATTAAAGGGGATTCTAGGAGGATACTCAGAAAAGCATGATGAAAAAAAAAAAGTAGAAAGCCACCTCACAGCCTATTAGATGAGAGAGGATAAGGAAAATGCACTGGATACAGGCCAGTAACATTATGCAGATTTTAAGAGTAGTTAACTCACTGCACGAGAAACATAAATAAATCTTAAAATAAAGTTAAAAAGTTGTGTTGAGTGTAAGGTCTGTATTTCAATTATGCTTATTTGAATTAAAATATAGAAAGTCATACTTACATATTTATCCTCAAAAATATATGCCCTGCATGCTTAGATTAAACATTTTATAGTGGTTTGCTTAGATGGATAAAAAATAAAAATATACTTGGGTTAAAGGAGAAAATCAAATAAGACTATACTTACTTAAGTACCTGTACCTGAATCTCAAATTAAGTAGAACACGGGAAGAAAAGAAGAGAGATGAATAGAAGACTTTAAAGACATGTGAAAAATAATCTCAGAGCCAAATCCTTCTAGAGTTTTTTAATTTTCCCCAATATTTTAAAATTGCCTTATCCACATCAAATTTACTCAGTAGAGTTTTTTATGAATGACTTTTGTTGAGTCTTTTGACAAAATTTAATTTAATTTTCATAACAACCACCCACTTTATTTTTAAAGAAAACTTTGATTTTTAAAAAATTATAGTTAACATACAAAATATTAGTTTGTTTTAGATGTATAACACAATAATAGACATTTATATACCTTAGAAAGTATTCACATTTTATTTAATTATATAATGAAGTGACAATAACAAACACAACTAGTCTAGAAAGACTGTTGTGTCATTCTAGGTGATCTGGTTTTTATTTTGCAATTTTGGGGGTTCTGTTGTTATTATTGTGCACTTAATTGGGATTTCTTTTCAGTTTATATGGTGTATATAATTCTTATTTTTAAAATTTTATTTAGAAAATTAAATTTAATCAGGTGACATTGATCAGTAGGAGTACATAATTTTAGGTAAATATTTCTATAGCATTTGAACTGTTGATTGTGTTGTGTGCCCATCACCCAAAGTCAAATCATTTTCTGGCCCAGTATATTGTTGTCCCTCTCTACTTCCCTTCCAGTCCCCCAAAACAACTTCATAAAATGTTCTTTATGGCCAATGTCCAGGAGTTTAGTACCTATGTTTTCTTCTATGTATTTATTATTTCAGGTCTTATATTTAGGTCTTTGATACATTTTGAATTAATTTTGGTAAAAGGGGACAGACTGTAGTCAAGTTTCATTCCTTTGCATGTGGCTCTTCAATTTTCCCAGCACCATTTATTGAAGAGCTTCCTTTTCTCCACTGTGTGTTCCTGGTTCCTTTATCAAAGATTATTTGACCATATATATGTGGTTTTATTTCTGGGCTCTCTATTCTGTTCCATTGGTCTGAGAGTCTCTTTTACTGCCAATACCATGCTGTTTGATTATACAGTCTCTATAATGTAATTTGAAGTCAGGCATTGTAGTGCCCCAGCTTCATTCTTTTTCCTTAGGATTATTTTGGCTATTTGGAGTTTTTTATAGTTCCATATAAACCTGATGATTTTTTGTTCCATTTTCTTTACAAAAATGACATTAAAATTTTGATGGGATTTGCATGAAATTTGTATATTCCTTTGGGTAATATGGTCATTTTGACTATATTTATTCTTTCTATCCAAGAACAAGAAATATCTTTCCATTTCATTGTATCCTTTTTGATTTCCCTTAACAATGCTTTGTAGTTTTCATTATATAGGTTCTTTACATTCCTTATGATTATTTCTAGGTATTTTATTTCTTTGTTGCAACTTTAAAAGAGATTATATTTTTGAGTTCATTTTCTGAAGTTTCATTGTTGGCATACAGTAAAGCAGTAGACTTTTGTTTATTAATTTTGTATCCTGCGACTCTACTGCATTGGTTTATTGTTTCTGTTAGTCTTTTTGTGGAGTCTAAGGGGTTTTTGATGTATAGGATCATATCATCTGCAAAAAGTAAAACCTTTACTTCTTCTTTACCAATATTTTATTTCTTTCTCTTGTCCAATTGCTCTAGCTAGAACTTCCAGCACTACATTGAATAAGAGTAGAGAGAGTGGACAACCTTATCTTATTTCTGGTTTTAGAGGAAAAGTCCTCAGTTTTATGCCACTTAATATGATGTTAGATGATGGTTTGTCATAGATGGCCTTTATCATGTTGAGATGTTTTCCTTCTATACCCATTTTGTTGAGTGTTTTAAACATAAAATGATGTTGTATTTTATCGAATGCCTTTTCTGCATCTATTTATAGGACCATATGTTTTTTTTCTTTGTTTTGTTAATATGGTGTATTACGTTAACCATTTTACATATGTTGAACCATCCTTGTGACTCTAGAATGAATCTCACTTGATCATGATTAATTATTTTTAATACATTGTATTTTATTTGCTAGTATTTTATTTAGGATTTTAGCATCTATATTCATTAGAGATATTGGTCTGTAGTTTTCTTTTTTTTTAATTAAAAAAATTTTTTTTATTATTATTATTCATTTTAGAGAGGAGAGGGAGAGACAGAGAGGAGAGACAGAGAGAGAGAAGGGGGGAGGAGCTGGAAGCATCAACTCCCATATGTGCCTTGACAAGGCAAGCCCAGGGTTTTGAACCGGCGACCTCAGCATTTCCAGGTCGACGCTTTATCCACTGTGCCACCACAGGTCAGGCCCTGTAGTTCTCTTTTTAAGTGTTGCCCTTGCCAGGTTTTGGTATAAAGGTTATGTTGGCCTTATAAGATGTGTTTGAAAGTATTGTTTCTTCCTCAATTTTTTGGAAGACTTTGAGTAGAATAGAAACTAAATCTTTGAATGTTTGATAGAATTCACTAGTATAGCCATCTGGCCTTGGACTTTTATTTTTGGGGGAGTTTTTTGATAGTTGTTTCTATTTCCTCCTTGCTTTTGGGTCTTTTTTATGCTATCTACTTTTTCTTGACTCAGTATAGGAAGATTCTTTTGTTCTGGGAATTTATCCATTTCTTCTAGATTGTTAAATTTGGTATCATATGGTTTCTCATAGTATGATAATTCTTTGTATATCTATGATATCTGTTGTGATTTCTCCTCTTTCATTTTGGATTTTATTTATATGAGTCCTTTCTCTTTTTTTTCTTAGTGAGTCTTATCAAGGGTTTATCAATTTTGTTGATCTTTTCAAAGAAGCATCTACTTGTTTTATTGATTTTTTCTATAGTTTTTCTGTTCTCTAATTTATTTATTTGTTCTAATTTTTATTATTTTCTTTCTTCTGCTGCTTTTGGGTTGCCTTTGTTCTTCTTTTTCTAGTTCTTTAAGATGTGATGTTAAGTTGTTGACTTGGGCTTTTCTTTTTTGTTCATATAATCCTATAGTGATATGAACTTCCCTTTTATTACTGCTTTGTCTGCAGCCAAGAGTTCCAATATGTCGTATTGTCATTTTTGTTTGTCTGTATGTATCTTTTGATCTCTGCTTTTATTTCTTCTTTGATCCACTAATTTTTTAGAAGTATGTTGTTTAATTTTTACATTTCTGAGGGTTTTTTTCCTTCTCTTTTGCAGTTGAATTCTAATTTCAAAGCTTTATGGTCAGAGAATAGGTTTGGTATAATTTTAATCTTTCTGAATTTGTTGCTGTTAGTTTTGTGGCCCCACATATGGTCAGTTCTTCAGAATGTTCCATGTACACTGGAGAAAAATGTGTACTCTGGCATTTTGGGACGATATGTCCTATAGATGTATATTATATCCAGTTATTCTAGTGTTTTATTTAAGGTCAATATTTCTTTATTAATTTCCTGTTTGGATGAATGCTCTAGAGCCATCAGCAGTGTGTTGAAGTCTCCAAGTATAATTGCTTTTTTCATTTTTTATTTTTAGATCAGTTAGTAGATGTCTTATATACTTGCTGCACTTTGGTTTGGTGCATGTACTTTAAGAAGTGTTATGTCTTTTTGATTCAGTGTCCCTCTTATTATTATGAAAGGATCATCATTGTCTCTGATTACCTTTGTTGTCTTGTAGTCAGCATTGTTAGATATGAGTATGGATACTCATATCTTTGGATGTTATCGTTTTCCAACATTTCACTTTGAATTTCTTTTTATCCTTGTAACTTAGATGTGTTTCTTTAAGGCAGCATATAGTTGGAGTTTCTTTTATGATCCACTCTGCTATTCTGTGTCTTTTTATTAGTGACTTCATTTATATTTAATGTTATTATTGGCACTTGAGGATTTCCTATTACCATTTTATATATTGCTTTCTGATAGCTGTGTATCTTGTCTTGTTCTTCTCTTTTGTTTTTCTGTGATTTGTTTTTGTTTGGTTGTATGCCACACTTCTTTTCTCTGTTTCTTCATTTTTTAAGCCATGTGTTTCTGTAGTAGTTTTTTCAGTCATGGTTACCATTAGGTAATAAAAAAGATATATGTCATAATCTTTGTAGTACATTATCTCATGAGTGTTTCTGCACTTCATCCTCCTTTGCTACTGTTAATCTTTTGTTATTGTTGTCACAGATTAATCATGTTTTTATTGTGATTTTATTGGGGCTTTTACTTGTAATTTTGTTTTATTTTCTTCTTTGTATCTGGTTGGATAACACCTTTTAGTATTTCCTGATTTAGAGGTTTTCTGGTGATAATTTTTTTCATCTTTTCCATATCTGTTTTTATTTTCCCTTCATATTTAAAGGATAGCTTTGATGTATACAGTATTGTTGGCTGGAAGTTTCTCTCAGTACTTTAAATATTGGGATCTACATTCTTCTGGCTTGTAAAGTCTCTGCTGAGAAATCTGATGTTAGCTTAATGGGCCTTTCCTTTATATGTTTATTCTTCTTTTTCCTGGCAGCCTTGAGGATTTTTTCTTTGTCATTGGATTATGATAATTTCATTACTAAGTGTCTTGGAGTAGCTCTGTTTAGGTTAAGATAATTCAGTGTTCTTTTTTCTTTCTTTTTTTCTGTCTGGCTTTTTGGATTTGAGGAGTTAATTCTTTCCACATGCTTGGGAAGTTCTCATCAATTATTGATTTGAATATTTTCTTCATTTCATTTTTTTCTCTCTTCTCCTTCTGATATACCCATTATTCTTATGTTGCTCTTTCTGATGGAGTCAGACAATTCTTATAGGGCTTTCTCATTTTCTTAAATTCATGAGTCTCTCTCCTCCTCTCTGTGGTATTTCTGGTTTCCTGTCTTCTATATCACTAATTCTCTCCTCTTTCTGGCCTGTTCTATTAGGTAAGTTTGTAAACTCTTTTTTCAGTTCTTGTATTGAGCTTTTCATCTCTGTTTGGTTTCTTTTTATAGTTTCAATTTTTTTTGAAGTAATCTTTTTATTTATTGAATTGTTTTTTGAGCTCTCTAAATTGTCTTTCTGTGCTTTCTTGTATTTCCCTGAGTATTTTTAGAACTTTAATTTTCAATTTTCTGTCATTTAACTCCAAGGTTTCCAAGCATTTAAATTTTTTTCTAGAGATTTTTCATCATCAATCTGAGCTACATCTCTGTCTTTTGTATCCATGATATTTGATTTCTTTTTTCTTAATGACATTTGAGAGTGCTATTGTTAATAACACAAATAAGAGATAATTAAAAAGATACAAAATAGAAATTGAAAAAATACAGTGGAAAAATAAAAATTCTGTAATGATAAATGGAACAAAAACTGCAAAGAACCAGGAGAAGGAAGTGAGGAAAAATGACAAAAGATATAAAAAATAAAGTAAAAAACTTGCAAAATACATAAAGAAAAATATGAATCCAAAATATAATAATTTGCTGATAAATGATGATTGAATGAGAGAAAAAGAAAAATAGGAGAAAAAAATAAAGTGTTTTGAAATGAAACCCTCATAAAAAAATTAAAAATGTAACAACTATAAATAATGAAATTCAAAAGAAAAAAGAAAGAATAAAAAGAAAAGAAGATAAAATTACTGAAATGAAATAAAAGTTTATAAAAGTGAAATTTATATATTTTTTTCCTTGTTTTGAGAGGTGGAGTCTTTTTTTTCAGCAGCTGGTCCTGTACTACAGGTTTTGAACTTGTAGGGCTTTTAAGAAGAGGTTTCTTGTTGTGTCAGTATGGCAAGGAGGTAAGGTGGGCCTCAGTCCCATTGGTATGTGGGGCTTGTTAGAGCTTGGAGACTGGCAATCGAAGCCTCAGTTTTCCAGGTGCCTCTCCTCTCATCTCTCCCACCTGTGCTATCACCCTGGGGACTTAGCTGTGAGGTTGCCCCAGCTACTGCTTGCAGAGAAATAGGCTTTAAAAGCAGCCAGTTCCTTCCTCCAATACCTTTCAAAACACAGGTCTGGGTAAGTCTGTGCCAACCAGAGCCAACAGCAAGAGCAGGCAGGGCTGAGAACCAATTGCAGATCTAGAGCCTTTCTAAGGGCTGGCAGATAAGTTTAGCAAGTCTCGGCATGCCAAAGGAAGGAAGCCAATTGTAGACCAAGCATCTTTCTAAGGGACCCCAGGCATGTCTAGTATATGTCAGCATTCCATGGGTCTAATCTCTACAGGCTTCTCTCTTGTGCACTGTTTGGTAGCCCACAACAAGCCACATGCGTGCCCAACCCCCATGACCTCAGCAGTGCACTCAGAGGTCTGCACCCACCCACTTAGGCACACAGAGCCTATGATTTCATTCAGAGCTGGGAATGCAGGAATGTGCTTTAAAGTCTGTATTTGCCTACAGAGGCATTCCTCCCCAGCAGTCCCAGGCCTAGAGATCCTGGCCCTTTAGCACTTCCCGTGCTAGTGATAGTGGATCTGGGATTGCACAAAGACCCTGGAAACAGCCCACACAGATATCTATTGCTGATAATCTTGGGCTAAGCCCTCTAGACCACGAACGCACATGCCCATGCCAGTGGTACCAGATGGAGCCAGGAGCACACAGAGCTGCTAGTGCTGGCTCCAGCTCCCATGGCACAATGCACTGGCAAACTTTGTCAGAGCCTGCCACCTATATTGGCCCCACATCTGCAATCTCAGGCAGATCTGGCATGTGCTTCCTTCTGCTTGATCATTTACTCTAACCCAGCTTCTTCTCTCTGCCTCAGACCCTCTGTTTTATTCAGCTCCAGAGGAAAGCACCCCTTCTTCAGATCAGTGAGAAAAGTGAAATACCCTGTTCTCCATCTTATTTCCTTCACAGTGGATTACAGTCACCTTTTTGCCCAATCATACATTTGTCTGGTGTGTGTATATTTCAGGTGTTCCTGAGATATTTTCTCTGTCTTTAGTTGTTGAATTTGTTAAAATTTCAAGGGGACATAGCAGGAGCACCCTGCATGGCACCAATCCCTGACATCATTCTTTTTTTTAAATATAATTCAGTATAGGGAATTCTAATTTTAGCACTTACCTTTATTTTCTATTCCTATTTTTTCTCATACCAACTCCAAAGCTTTCCAACCCCAATTGCAATTGTTTTTGCCTTTTTCGACATAATAACAATTTGAAAATTTCTCACTTCTGCTGGCATTTATATTTCCAGTTTCACATCATAACAATTTAATTACACAATATATTCTGAAATATTGAAAAGTGTCTAATATGATACACAGCAAGTACTGGCAGATTGGAATGTTATGCTTCCAGCTCATTATAGCCAGTCAACTTTCCAAATAAATTATTTAGAAAATGCCATTTCTTTTCTTGCTGGAAGCACAAGGTAGAAAGAAAAATAAAATCGGCATCTTTTACTGCTCACTCAGCATACATCATTATTTATTTTGGGCAACTGACCATTTGCAAATCTGTATTTGAGTCTATTGTTTCTTTATGTTATAGTAGAGTTTTAACTTTGAAAGAACCATGGCTATTCCTCCCAAGAGATTTTGATTATTATACCAAGGCATAAAAAGTATTTTTAGTATTTACATATATTTTGTCTTTGCTCTAGTCTAAGGATAGATGAGTCATGAGAAAGGAGTAAAAATGCAGAAGAAATAAAAGAATCAATGGTTTGTGAACATTAAAAACAATCATTGCTCACTCCTTTAATGCTAGAGACCCATTTGTGTTTATCTCTGAGAGATACTCGTGCTGTTTTTTACTTCCTGACAAATTACGTGTTGTCATCATATTGTAAGTAATAGTTGAAGAATATGTAATGAAAAGTCTCATGGTCCTAGGAAAGGTTTACATTATTAATTCATCAGTAATGCTGTTACCTAGAGAACCAATTTTAAAACCATAGCATTTGTAACATGGCATTAGAGAGACTCACACCAAGCAGCATTTAACAACACCACAAAATGTATGAGAAAAGTATGATTAACGTAATTTTTCCCAGTAATTACAATAATATCTTAATTTTGTGGTGTTTTTCTTAAAGGTGGAAGGGTGCTGAAGATTAAAAAATTCCAAAATAGGCACTGGCCAGTTGGCTCAGTGGTAGAGCATTGGCCTGGCATGTGGAAGTCCCAGGTTTGATTCCCAGCCAGAGCACACAGGAGAAGCACCCATCTGGTTCTTCACCCTTCCGCCTCTTCCTTTTCTCTGTCTCTTTCTTCCCTTTACACAGTCATGGCTCCACTGGAGCAAAGTTGGCCAGGATGCTGAAGATAGCTCCATAGCCTCCATCTTAGGCACTAGAATGACTCCAGAGCAACACTCCAGATGGGCAGAGCATTGTCCCCAAGTGGGCATGCTGGGTGGATCCCTGTCACGTGCATGAAGGAGTCTTTCTCTTTGCCTTTCTGCTTCTCACTCCAGAAAAATAAAAAAATAAAATTCTAAAATATGCTTAGAAAAAGTTTGGTTCTAAATCCACTTTTTTCATTCATGTTCCTAGTTGTAACTTGTTTGATTATCTGGAATTGTGATAACTGACGACCAAAATAATTGTGAAGAAGTAATTCTACAATCCTGGCCACCCTCACTTGAATAAAATTACATTTGCCTACTTTTTATGATATATATTATTAGTCAACAAAAGAAAAAATTATGCCGAGAGTTAACAGAAATATATGACTAGATAAGGGCTGACATTAAAGAAGTCTCTGGAATTTAGTAATACATTACATGGTCCTCTCAGTTCTTAGGAAACACTTTATTTATACTCACCAACAATATATGGGCAGTAGTTCTCCTAAAACTGCACATGATTTCAAGAAGATCATAACCTGACTTTTTTCAATGGTTGTTCCATGGAGATTTTATATGATAAAGCTCAGTGAGGACAATAAAAGCAAAGTGAATAAGAAAGAATTTATTCTAGGATATTAAAATACTCTTAGAGTAAAGACTTATGATACCCTGAGAATTAGCTATCTAAACGTCCTTTTTTTTCCAAGTGAGAGGTGGGGAGATAGAGAAGTAGACTCTTGCATGTACCCTGACCAGAGTACACCAGGAAATCTTCATTTGGTTGAAGATCTCTGAGAACACCAAGCATAATAAGTTCAAAAAAGTACAAATAAGTATATCATATTTAAACTTAGAAAACCAAAATCAAAAAGAAAATATAGAAAAATTGTAGATTGGCGGCAAGATAACAATGGAGTAGGTAGACGTAACAACTTTCACCTCCCAGAACCAAAGTAGATTACAACTTAATTTTAAAACAATCATCTGGAAAAACCAACTTTGGACTAAACTAAGAGGACACTTTAATCAAGGAACACTGAAGAAGCCACACTGAGACTGGGAGGAAAGGTAGAAATGCAGAGAGGGCTTCCCAGCTCCCAGGAGCGAGCAGCAGCCCAGGGGGATTTGCAAAGTGGGAAATGAGTTTAGCAGAGAGGTGAGGGTCCTGGGCCCCATAAATAAAGCCACAGACTGCAGCCCCAGAGCCTAGAAGAAGCTTACAAACAGTATTTAGCTGCAAAAAAAGCCAGGATACTGTTTGCAAGAAAGAGAGAGATTTCTCAGACACAGGATTCATCTTAAAGGATCTGTGTAGAAAACATCTTTCACAACCACTCACCCAGGGGACAGAGGGAGCTAAGAGGACAAGAGTAGTGGGAAGACAGTCTGTCTATGAGACACAGGGAGAAACACTTTGATGGAGAGCCACCCTAACCCCTGGGCTGAGGCACTCCTTAAATCTAAAATAAATATTTTTCATGGAACCAGCAATATTAGCAAAGGGAAGCAGGTCACCAGCCAAACAGAATCTCTCCTTCTACAATCAGAGCAAAAATTGCTTAGAAGCAGGAAGCCATCAGGAATACAGCATTGCATACTAAGGTCTGAGGTGCATCACCACCCCCACACACCTGAGTGCTCACTGGAGGGCAGGCAGCAGTGGGATGCAGAAGCACAGTCCTGTTGGCAAGAGCAAAAACCAGGGGCTGGCCATGGCTGAAGACAATGTAAGAGTGCCATCTTTCCCAGTGTGGGTGGAGGCTGAGGACAGCCATAGCCGCAGAAGGGGTGCACAAAAATGGTCCGACCCATAGCTGCAGGCCGGGTGACCAAGAGTGGTCCCGCCAGCAGTCCCAGCCGCAGGGGTAAGGCAAAAGCCAGAGAACCAGCTGAAACCTGCAGCTGGGAGCAGAAGTGCAGTCCTACCTGCTGGGGGCAGGGCAAAGGCCAAGGGCCAGCCAAAGCTTGCAGCCTAAAAGCAGAAATGCAGTCCTGCCTGGGGGGGGGGTAGGGCGAAGGCTGGGCTGTCAGGGCTTGCAGCCCAGGCACACAAGCACAGTCCCACCCTTGGGGTAGGTCCAGAGCCTGGGTCAGCCAAGGTTTACAGCCTGGGCACATGAACACACCCATTGGACTCCTGTGGCCACACTCTTATACACAGACAAAATGGGAAGACAGAGTAATGCCACCCAAATGAATCAAGAGAAATCCCCAGAAAAAGATTTCATTGAGATGGAAATAACCAAATTACCAGATGCAGAGTTTAAAATAATAATAGTTAGGATGCTCAAAGACCTTAGAGCAACAATAGAAGGAAATAATAAGCACCTAAAGAAAGAGATAGCAAGTATAAAAAGGACATTGAAATAATAAAAAAGAATCAATCAGAAATGACAAATACAATATCAGAAATGAGGTCTATACTGGAAGGAATTAAAAGCAGAATGGATGAAGCTAAGGATTGAATCAGCAAGTTAGAGGACAAGATAAACAAAAGCATGAAAGCAGAGCAACAAAAAGAAAAGAGACTCAAAAAGTCTGAGGAAACTCTGAGAGCTGTGACAACATGAAGAGAAATAACATTCACATCATAAGTGTTCTTGAAGAAGAGAAAGAACAAGGGATAAGAGAATCTGATTGAAGAAATCATAGTTGAAAACTTCTCTAAATTGATGGGGAAAAAAATCACACAAGTTCAAGAAGCACAGAGAGTTCCATAAAGAATGAACCCAAAAAGGCCAACACCAAAACACATCATAAGTATAATACAAAAATTAAGAGATAAAGAAAGAATACTAAAAGCAGTAAGAGAAATGCAGTCTATTACCTACAGAGGAGCCCCCATAAGGATGACATGTGCCTTCTCAGCAGAAACATTAGAGACCAGAAAGAAATGGCAAGAAATATTTAAAATACTGCAAAACAAGAGCCTACAACCAAGACTTCACTATCCAGCAAGGCTATCATTTAAAACTGAAGGAGAAATAAAATGTTTTCCAGATTTAAAAAAAAAAAACCCTCAAGGAATTTATTACAACCAAACCAAGGCTACAATAAATGTTTAGGGGCCTGTTGTAAACAGAACAAAGGTGGAAAAAAATCTTGTAAAAGAAGAATGTAGATATAAAGAATAGAATAGCAATAAACAACTACACATCAATAATAACTTTAAATGTAAATGGATTAAAAGCTCCAATCAAAAGACATAAGATAGCTGCATGAATAACGAAACAGGACCTGTACATATGCTGTCTACAAGAGACACACTTGAAAACAAAAGATACACATAAACTGAAAGTAAAGAGATGGAAAAAATATTTCATGCAAATGGAAATGAAAAGAAAATCTGGGGTACCAACACTTATATCAGACAACATAGACTTTAAAACAAAAGCTATAGTAAGGGGTAAAGAAGGTCAATACATAATGATACAGGGAGAAATCCAACAGGAAGTTATAACCATTAAAAATATCTATAACCTAATATAGGAGAACCTAAATATATAACAAAGATTTTGATGGGCATAAAGGGTGAGATCAACAGCAATTCTATAATAGTAAGGGATTTTAATACCCCACTAACATCACTGGATAAATCCTCAAGAAAAAACATTAACATAGAAACAGCAAACTTAAAGAACACACAAGATCAATTGGATTTAAAGGATATCTTCAGAACCTTTCATACTAAAGAAGCAGAATATACATTCTTTTCAAGTTCTCATGGTACATTCTCTAGGATAGACCACATGCTGGGACACAAAACGAGTCTCAGCAAATTTAAGAAGATTGAAATCATATCAAGCGTCTTCTCAGATTACAATGGCATGAAAATAGAAATCAACTAAAAGAGAAAACCTGAAAAACACTCCAAAACTTAATAGCATGTTATTAAATAATAAATGGGTTAACAATGAGATCAAGGAAGAAATAAATAATTTCCTTGAAACAAATAATAATGAGCATACAACAACTCAATATTTTTGGGAAACAACAAAAGCTGCTCAGAGAGGGAAGTTCATAGCACTACAGGCTACCTTAGGAAGCTAGAAAAAGCTCAAATAATTCAACTTTGCATCTAAAAGAACTAGAAAAAGTACAGCAAGTAAAACACAGAGGAAGTAAAAGGAAGGAAATAATAAAAATCAGAGTGGAAATAAATGACAAAGAGGCTAAAAAAACAATATAGAGGATGAATGAAACCAAGAGCTGGTTCTCTGAAAAAGTAAGCAAAATTGATAAACCTTTAACCAGACTCACCAAGAAAAAAAAGAAAGAAGACTTAAATCAATAAAACTATAAATGAGAGAGGAAAAGTAACAATTTACACAGAAGAAATACAAAGGATAGTAAGAAAATACTATGAAGAAATGTATGCCATAAAATTAGACAACCTAGGCAAAATGGACAAATTCCTTGAAATATATAATCTTTCAAAAATCAATATAAAAGAATCAGAAAACCGAAACAGACCGTTTTATCAAATGAGATTGAAACAGTTATTAAAAAACTCTTAACAGGCCTGACCTGCGGTGGCGCAGTGGATAAAGTGTTGACCTAGAAATGCTGAGGTCACCAGTTTGAAACCCTGGGCTTGCCTGGTCAAGGCACATATGGGAGTTGATGCTTCCAGCTCCTCCCCCCTTCTCTCTGTCTCTGTCTCTCCTCTCTCTCTCTCTCTCTCTGTCTCTCCCTCTCCTCTCTCAAATAAATAAATAAATAAATAATAAAAAATACCCCCCCCCAAAAAAAAAAACAAAAAAAAAAAACTCCTAACAAACAAAAGTCCTGGGCCAGATGGCTTCACAGGTGAATTATATGAAATATTCAAAGAAGAACT
This sequence comes from Saccopteryx leptura, assembly GCF_036850995.1. Lineage (NCBI taxonomy): Eukaryota > Metazoa > Chordata > Mammalia > Chiroptera > Emballonuridae > Saccopteryx > Saccopteryx leptura. The sequence goes on along the minus strand of NC_089505.1, from coordinate 215,449,752 downwards.
AACTTCTATCTTTCTCAAGCTATTTCAAAAAATTTCAAGAAAAGGGAAGACTTTTAAACTCCTTTTATGAGGCAAGCATAATACTGATTCCAAATCCAGGCAAAGACACTACAAAGAAAGAAAACTATAGACCAATATTCCTAATGAACTTAGATGCTAAAATTCTCAACAAAATATTAGCAAACCAGATCCAGCAATACATGAAAAAAATTATACATCATGATCAAGTAGAATTTATTTGAGGGAGGCAAGGCTGATACAATATCTGCAAATCAAACAATGTAATTCAACACATAAAGAAAAGAAAGGAAAAAAAACCCATGATAATATCAATACATGCAAAAAAATATTTGATAATATTCAGCACCCATTTATGATCAAAACTCAGCAAACGGGGGATACAGGGATCATACATCAACATGATAAAGTCCATCTGTGACAAACCCAAAGCCAACATCATAATCAATGGACAAAAATTAAAAGCAATCTCCTTAAGATCAGGAACAAGGCAGGGGTGCCCCCTTTTACCACTCTATTCAACATAGTTCTGGAAATCCTAGCCACGGCAATCAGACAAGAAGAAGGGATAAAAGGCATCGAAATTGGAAAAGAAGTAAAACTATCATTATTTGCTGATGGTATCATACTGTATATAGAAAACCCTAAAGTCTCAGTCAAAAAACTACTGGACCTAATAAATGAATTCAGCAAGGTGGCAGGATATAAAATCAATACTCAGAAATCAGTGGCATTTTTATAAACCAATAATGGACTGCCTGAAAAAGAAATTAAGAAAACAATCCTCTTCACTATTGCAACAAAAACAAAAAAATAAAGTACCTAGAAGGAAATTTAACCAAAGAAGTTAAAGACTTATACTTGGAAAATTACAAAACATTGTTAAAGGAAATCAAGGAAGATATAAATGAATAGAAGCATATATCGTGTTTATGGATAGAAAGAATAAACATCTTTAAAATGTTTATATTACTCAAAGCAAACTATAAGTTCAATGCAATTCCTATTAAAATACCAATGACATACTTCAAAGATATAGAACAAATATTCCAAAAATTTATATGAAACAACAACAACAAAAACACAAATAGCCTCAGCAATTTTGAAAAAGAATAAAGCGGGTGGTATCACACTTCCTGATATCAAGTTATACTACAAGGCCATCATACTCAAAACACCTTGGTACTGGCATAAAAACAGGCATACAGATCAATGGAACAGAACAGAAAACCCAGATATAAACCCACACATATATATGGACAATTGATATTTGACAAAGGAGGTAAGAGCATACAATGGAGTAAAGACAGTCTCTTTAACAAATGGTGTTGAGAAAATTGGAAAGGTACTTGCAAAGAAATGAATTGTATCATCAACTTAAACCATTCACAAAAGTAAACTCAAAGTGGATAAAAGACTTAAATGTAAGTCGTGAAACTATAAACATCTCGAAAGAAAACATAGGCAGTAAACTCTGCAATATCTTTCATAGCAATATTTTTGCTGATTTATTTCCACAGAAAAGTGAAATAAAGGGCTGAATGAACAAATGACACTATATAAAACTAAAAAGCTTTTGCACAGCAAAAGACACCATTAGCAAAATAAACAGACAACCCACACAATGGAGAATATATTCACCAATACATCTGATAAGGGGTTAATAACTAAAATTTATAAAGAACTTGTAACTCAGCTCCAGGAAGATAAACAATCCAATCAAAAAATGGGCAAAATAAATTAATAGACACTTCTCCAAAGAGGACATACAGATCACCAATAGTCATATGAAAAAATGTTTAAAATCATTAATCATTAGAGAAATGCAAATTAAAACCACAATGAGATACCACCTCACACCTGTCAGAATGGCACAGAATAAGTGCTGGAGAGGGTGCAGAGAAAAGGAACCCTCCTGCACTGCTGGTGGGAATGCAAACTGGTGAAAGCACTATGGAAAACAGTATGGAGATTCCTCAAAAAATTAAAAATGGAACTGCCCTTTGACATAGCTATCCCACTATTAGGAATATATCCTATAAATACCATATCACTGATTCAAAAGAAGAAATGCACCCCCATGTTTATGGCAGCATTGTTTACAATAGCCAAGATCTGGAAACAGCCTAAGTGTTCGTCAGTGGATGAATGGGTTAAAAAGCAGTGGTACATATATACTATGGAATACTACTATGCCGGTATGAAGAAGAAAATCTTACCTTTTGAGACAAAATGGATAGACTGGAAACTAATATGGTATGTGAAATAAGCCAGGCAGAGAAAGAAAAATACCATATGACCTCACTCATTTGAAGACTCCAATGAGCATTGTAAACTGAGCAATGGAACAGAGGCAAAGGCAGGATCAAAGGGACCAGAGGAAAGTGGTCAGAGGGAAAGTAGAAGCAGAGATGGGATCAGAGAAGGGAAAGAGATTAATGAAATTATATACACATAACACATTGTTATAGAGAAAAGGACAGCAAATCATGGAGGTAAGTGGGGGAAGGCATTAGGAGAAGTGGACATGGGGGGCTGAGGGGTAATGAGGGGGTGGGGGAGATATATTTGGTGGGACACTTGAATCTATGTAAGCACAAAGTAAAATCATAAATTAAAAATGAAAATGGGCTGTGGGAGAGGAGAGACACTTATACAGAAGGAAGAATAAGAATTATATTAAACTTCTTGATAGGAGAACTCAAGGGCTAGAAATGTAGCTTTAACAATAGTAACTTTTAGTTATAAACAATAGGATTAATAATTAATGCAGATAAAAAACTTTGTTCCAAGAGCTGTATACATGAATGGGCCTATGTGACTTAATGAGGCTGCAGGCAATCCACCTTTGTGGCCCAGGCCCAGGAGATCTACAAATAAAATGACATCTAAACCCTGAAGCTTCAAGGACAAAATGCCCACTGACAAGAACACAGATAAAGACTAACTGGACTGCAACTTTTATTTAATTACCATTTCTCTAAATTTTAAGCTCTGGACCTCCCCCCTTGTTTCCCTTATAAAAAATATTGGTAGAGATGAAGTGCTAAGATGATTTGGGTGTAGAGAACCTCCATCTTCTCAGATTGCCAGCCATGTAAATGAAGTGACCATAAAGATTCAAGCCTTGTCTCTATTTATTTTGCTGAGTGATGACAGACAGCACAAGCACAGATACTTTTCTGGTTTTATTCTCAGCAGTAGCCATACATGCAAGAATTGAGTGTAGTGAAATATTAAATTGTAGGAAGAAAAATGCACCATCTTTTAATTCTATATCCAATGACATAGCCTTCAAAAGTAAAGAAAAAAATAAAGACTCTCAGATCGACAAAAATTGAGGGCTTTATTTCTAGCAGATGGTCCAACAGAAAAAATTTTAAAAGTTATTAATGGAGTAGAAAAGGGATTTGTTCAGAAACTTGAATCTACATAATGAAAAGAAAGCATTGAAGAAGGAATAATTGAGGGTAAATAAAATATTGAACTTTCTTAAAGTTAAGTGATATAATAGACACATTTAAAGTAATCACAGTAACAATGTTTTGGGAGATTATAACATGTGAACGAAAGCACTACTACAGGGGATGAGAAGGAGGAATTCAGTATATTCTAACTTATCTGCACTAACAGGAAGAAGAATGGTATCAATGGTAAAGTTACATTAGTTAAAATGTATACAAGTAGAAGACAAGATGGCGGTGGAGTAGGTGGACATACCAACTTTCACCTCCTAGAACCAGAGTGAATTAAAAACTAATTTTAAGAACCATCATCTGGAAAAACCAACTTTGGACTAAACTAAGAGGACTCTTCAACCAAAGAACACTAAAGAAGGCACACTGAGACTGGTAGGAAAAGCGGAAATGCAGAGAGGGCTGCCCAGCTCCCCAGAGTGAATGGCAGCTGGGAGAGACTCTCATGGTGGGAAGTGAATTTAGCAGAGAGGGGAGGGTCCTGAGTCCCAGGAACACAGCCTAAGCCTGCATCCCAACAGCCTAGAAGAGGTGTATGGACAGTATTTAGCTGGAAACAAGTCAGGATACTGTTTGTGAGAAAGAGACTGATTTCTCAGACCCACTATTCTTCTTAAAGGGACCGCACAGAAAACCTCTCTCACAACCACTCACCCGAGGCTCCAGGGAATGGGGAGAGAGGAGAGGACCGGAGTAGCAGGAAGAGAGTGTAATCTATGAAGCACAGGAAAAAATATTTTTAAGAGACAGCCACCCTAACCTCTGGGACAAGTCACTCCCCAGATCTGAAGTGAATATTTCCCCTGGAAACAGCAATACCAGCAAAAGGAAGCAGGACAACAACCAAACAAGCTCTCCCACAGCACTCAGAGCCGAGTCGCTTAGAAGGAGGGAGCTTTCGGGACTACAGTAGTGAGTCTTGGGTCTGAGCTGCAGCACCGCCACCCACACAGCTGAAGGCTCACCCGAGGGCGGGCCGTGGTGGGACACAGAAGCATGGTTATGTTGGCAAGGGTGGAAGCCGGCTGGCCACAACTGAGGCAAAAGTGTGAGCTCAGTTTTGTCTGACTGGGGAGGAGGGGACATGCAAAAGTGGTCAAGCCCAGCTGTGGGATGCCTGCAATCCAGCCTGCAGGGGGGGATGGTGGGAACCCCAGAAGGGGTGGAGACCTTCCATTGAGCAAGGGCGCGGGAGCACAGCCTTGCCCTGCCTGCAGAACCGAGGCTTGTGGCCTGACTTGGGAGATGTCTCCACCCATGGGGGTGGAGCCAAAACCCAGAACAGGCAGAGTCCCAATACTGAGCATGGGCATGCAGTCTGGCCTGGCCTGTGGAGCCAAAGCTTGCAGTTGTCCCACAAGTGGGATCCTCCTGCAAGGGTAGGGCAAAAGCCCGGGATCAGGTGGAGACCAGCAGCTGAGCAAAGGTGCTCAACCCTGCCCTCAGGGCCAAGAATAATGCCACACATGGGGGCGGGGAAAAGGCCAAGGCCACGAGGTTTGTACATCCAAGCACATAATCACAGCTACTCCCATGAAGGAGAGGAGAAAACCACAGCAACAGCCCCAGTGGGCAGGTACCAGCAACACCCATAACTGAACGCCCTAGGCAGCAACAGCAGAGGGGGTGGTGTGCCTGCAGACAGAACACACCTAGGGAACACAGAGGCCACACCCAGTGGACTCCAGTGGCCAAAACCTTCTTTTACACAGCCAAAATGAGAAGGCAGAGAAATGCAACAAAAATGAATCAAGAGAAATCCTCAGAAAAGGATGAGAATGAGTCGCATAGAACCAAATTACCAGATGCAGAGATTAAATAACAATTGTTAGGATGCTCAAAGATATTAGAACAATAATAGATGGTCGTTATGAACACCTAAATAAAGAGATAGCAAATATAAAAAAGGACATTGAAATAATAAAAAAGAATCAGTCAGAAATGACAAATACAATATCAGAAATGAAGAACACAATGGAAGAAATTAAAAGCAGGATGGATGAATCTGAGAATCGAATAAGCGAGTTTGAGGACAAGATAAATAAAGGCACGAAAGCAGAGCAGAAAAAAGAAAAGAGACTCAAAAAGTCTGAGGAAACTCTAAGAGAGCTTTGTGACAACATGAAGAGAAATAACATCCGCATCATAGAGGTTCCTGAAGAAGAAGAGAAAGAGCCAGGGATAAAGACTTTGTTCAAATATATCATAGCTGAAAACTTTCCTCAATTAAAGCAGGAAAACACCTCACAAGTTCAAGAAGCACAGAGAACTCCATGAAAGAGAAACCCAAAGAAATATACACTGACACATCATAATTAAAATGCCAAAGCTAAGTGATAAAGAGAAAATATTAAAAGCTGCTAGAGAAAAAAAGACTATCACCTACAAAGGAGCCCCCATAAGAATGACTCCCAACTTCTCAACAGAAAAACTTGAGGCCAGAGGGGAATGGCAAAAAATATTCAACGTAATGCAGAACAAGAGTCTACAACCAAGACTACTTTAGCCAGCAAGGCTATTGTTTAAAATTAAAGGAGAAATAAAAAGCTTTCCAGACAAAAAAACAGCTTAAGGAATTCACTACAACCAAACCAAGGCTGCAAGAAATGCTAAGGGGCCTGTTTTAAACAGACCAGAGGAGAAAAAGAATATAGCAAAAGAGAAATAGAGTTTTAAAGAATAAAATGGCAATAAACAACTACATATCAATAATAACCTCAAATGTAAATGAATTAAATGATCCAATCAAAAGACATAGGGTAGCTGTGTGGATAAGAAAACAGGACCCATACATATGCTGTCTACAAAAGACACACCTTAAAACAAAAGCTTCACATAGACTGAAGATAAAAGGATGGAAAAAAATATTTCATGGAAATGGAAATGAAATAAAAGCAGGGGTAGCAATACTTATATCAGAAAAAATTGACTTTAAAACAAAGTCCATTACTATAGTAAGAGATAAAGAAGGTCACTACATAATGATAAAGGGAACAATCCAACAGGAAGATATAACTGTTATAAATATCTACGCATCTAATGTAGGAGCACCTAAATATATATAAAGCAGACTTTGATGGATTTAAAGGGAAAGATCAAAAGCAGTACTATAATAGTAGGGGATTTCAATACCCCACTAACATCACTAGATAGATCCTCAAGAAAGAAAAGTAACAAAGAAACAGCAGACTTAAAGGACATACTACATCAACTCAATTTAATAGATTTCTTCAGAACCTTTTACCCTAAAGAGCAGAATATACATTCTTTTCAAGTGATCATGGTACATTCTCTGGGATAGACCACATGTTAGGGCACAAAAGTGGTCTAAATAAATTTGAGAAGATTGAAATTATATTGAGTACTTTTTCCCTTTTCTCCACATCCTCACCAGCACTTATTCTGTGCTGTTTAGTTGATGAACGCCATTCTGACTGGTGTGAGGTGATACTTCATTATGGTTTTAATTTGTATTTCTCTAATGATTAGTAATGTTGAGCTTTTTTTTATCTACCTATTGGCCATCAGTATGTCCTCTTTGGAGAAGTGTGTATTCATTTCTTTTGCCCATTTTTTGATTGGATTATTTATCTTCCTGGTATTGAGTTTTACAAGTTCTTTATAAATTTTGGTTATTAACCCCTTATCAGATGTATTGTCAAATATGTTCTCCCATTGTGTAGTTGTTCTCCCATTGTGCAGTTTTTATTCTGTTCTTGTCTTTAGCTGTGCAAAAGCTTTTTAGTTTGATATAGTCCCATTTGTTTATCCTGCCTTTTATTTCACTTGCCCATGGAGATAAATCAGCAAATATATTGCTGTGAGAGATGTCAGAGAACTTACTGCATATGTTTTCTTCTAGATGCTTATGGTTTTATGGCTTACATTTAAGTCTTTTATCCATTTTGAGTTTATTTTTGTTCATAGTGTAAGTTGGTGGTCTAGTTTCATTTTTTTGCAGGTAGCTGTCCAATTTTCCCAACACCATTTGTTGAAGAGGCTGTCTTTACTCCATTGTATGCTTTTGCCTCCTTAGTCAAATATCAGTTGTCCATAAAGGTGTATGTTTATTTTTGGGTTCTCTATTCTGTTCCACTGATCCATATGCCTGTTCTTATGCCAGTACCAGGCTGTTTTGAGTACAGTGGCCTTGTAGTATAACTTGATATCCAGAAGTGTAATATCTCCCACTTTATTCTTCCTTTTCAAGATTGCTGAGGCTATTCGTTTTCTCTTTTGGTTCCATATAAATTTTTGGAATATGTGTTCTTTAACTTTGAAGTAAGTCATTGGTATTTTAATCGGTATTGCATTGAATTTATAAATTGCTTTCAGTAATATAGATATTTTAATGACATTTATTCTTCCTAACCATGAGCACGGTATATGCTTACACTTGTATGTATGTTCTCTGATTTCTTTTATCAATGTTTCATAACTTTCTGACTACAAGTCTTTAATTTCCCTGGTTAAATTTATTTCTATGTACTTTATTATTATTTTTTTTTGTTGCAATGGTGAAGGGGATTGCTTCCTTAATTTCTCTTTCTGACAGTTCATTTTTAGTGTATAAAAATGCCTCTGATTTCTGAGTATTAATTTTATATCCTGCCACCTTGCTGAATTCACTTATCAGGTCTAACAGTTTTTTTGTTTTTTTATTTTTATTTTTCTGAAGCTGGAAACGGGGAGAGACAGTCAGACAGACTCCCGAATGCGCCCAATCGGGATCCACTTGGCACACCCACCATGGGGCGACACTCTGCCCACCAGGGGGTGATGCTCTGCCCATCCTGGGCGTCGCCATGTTGCAACCAGAGCCACTCTAGCGCCTGAGGCAGAGGCCACAGAGCCATCCCTAACGCCCGGGCCATCTTTGCTCCAATGGAGCCTTGGCTGCAGAAGGGGAAGAGCAAGACAGAGAGGAAAGCACGGTGGAGGGGTGAAGAAGCAAATAGACGCTTCTTCTATGTGCCCTGGCCGGGAGTCGAACCCGGGTCCTCCACACGCTAGGCCGATGCTCTACCGCTGAGCCAACCAGCCAGGGCCTAGGTCTAGTAGTTTTTTGACTGAGACTTTAGGGTTTTCTATATACAATATCATATCATCTGCAATAATGATAGTTTTACTTCCTGTTTTCCAATTTAAATGCCTTTTATTTCTTCTTCTTATCTGATTGCTGTGTTTAGGGTTCTCAGAAGTATGTTGAATAAGAATGGTGAAAGGGGGCACCACTGTCTTGTTCCTGATCTTAAGGGGATTGCTTTTAATTTTTGCCCATGGAGTATGATGTTGGCTGTGGGTTTGTCGTAAATGGCTTTTATCATGTTGAAGTATGTTCCCTGTAGTCCCACTTTGCTGAGAGTTTTAATCATGAATGGGTGCTGGATTTTATCAAATGCTTTTTCTGCATCTATTGAAATTATCATGTGGTTTTTCTCCTTCCTTTTGATTATGTGATGAATCACATTGATTAATTTGCAAATATTGTACCAGCCTTGCCTCCCAAGAATAAATCCTACTTGATCATGATGTATGTTTTTTTTCATATATTGCTGGATCCGATTGGCTAATATTTTGTTGAGGATTTTAGCATCTAAATTCATCAGGGATATTGGGCCATAATTTTCTTTCTTTGTGTGTCTTTGCCTGCTTTTGGAATCAGAATTATGCTTGCCTCATAAAAGAAGCTTGGAAGTCTTACTTCCTCTTGAATTTTTTGAAATAACTTAAGGATAAGAGTTAGTTCTTCTTTGAATATTTGGTAGAATCCACTTGTGAAGCCATCAGGCCCAGGACTTTTCTTTGTTGGGAGTTTTTTGATAACTGTATCAAACTCATTTGATGTAATTGGTCTGTTTAGGTTTTCTGATTCTTCCTGATAAATTTTTGGAAGATTATATGTTTCAAGGAATTTGTCCATTTCATCTAGGTTGTCTAGTTTTTGGCATACAGTTCTTAATAGTATATTTTTTACAATATATTATATTTCTATTGTGTCAGTTATTATTCCACTCTTATTTCTAATTTTATTTATTTGATTCCTCATTTTTTTTTCTTGATGAGTCTGGTTAAAGGTTCATTGATCTTGTTTACCTTTTCAAATAACCAGCTCCTGGTTTCTTTGATCCTCTGTATTGTTTCTTTAACCTCTATTTCATTTATTTCTGCTCTAATCTTTATTATTTCCTTTATTCTACTACTTCTGGGCTTTACTTGCTGCTCTTTTTCTAGTTCTTTTAGAAGCAGTGTCAAGTTCTTTATGTCAATGTATTAGGCAGACGTACCAGCTTCCACCTCCCAGAACCAAAGTGGACTTAAAACTAATTTTAAGAACCATTATCTGAAAAAAAACAACTTTGGACTAAACTAAGAGCACTGTTCAGACAAGGAACCCTGAAGAAGCCACACTGAGACTGGTAGAAAAAGCAGAAACACCGAGAAGGCTGCCCAGCTCCCCGCAGTAGAGCAAACGGAAGCCAGGAGAGACTCATGTGTTGAGAAGTGACCTTAGCAGAGAGGAGCATCCTGAGCCCCAGAAAAAAAGCCCAAGCCTGCAGCTCCGGAGCCTACAAGAGGTGTATAGACAATATTTAGCTGGAAAAAGTCAAGATACTGTTTGTGAGAAAGAGACTGGTTTCTCAGACTCAGGATTTTTCTTTAATGGACTGCACAAATAACCTCCCTCACAACCACTTACCTGGGGCTGCAAGGAGATGGGGAGAGGGAGAGGACTGGAACAGCAGGAAGAGAATATAATCTAGGAGACACAGCGAGAAACATTTTGAGAGACAGCCACCCTAACCCCTGGGATGAGTGGGATGAGTCACTGTCCAAATCTGAAGAGAATATTTCCCCTGGAAACAGCAATACCAGCAAAGGGAAGCAGGATACCATCCAAACAAGCTCTCCCATGGCACTTAATGCAGAGTCGCTTAGAAGGAGGACGTTTTTGGGACTACAGTAGTGAGCCTTAGGGTCTGAGATGCAGTGACTCCACCCACACGGCTGAGAGCTCACCCAAGGGCAGGCAGTGGGGGAACACGAAAGTGCGGTTCTGTTAGCAAGGGCGGAAGTTGGCTGGCCACAACTGAGGCCCAGGTGTGAGCTTGGTCTTGCCCATCTGGGGATGAGCAGACTTGTGAAAGTGGTCAAGCCCAGCTGCAAACCACCTGCAATCCAGCCTGAGGGGGGGAGGGCAGGAACCCCAGAAGGGGTGGAGACCTGCCCTTGAGCAAAGGTGCAGGAGCTCAACCTTGCCCCGCCTGTTGAACCGAGGCTTGTGGCCTGATGTGGGAGCTGGCTTCTCCCATGGTGGTGGAGCAAAATGCCCAGAACAGGTGGAGTCCCGCTACTGAGCATGGGCATGCAGTCCCGCCTAGCCCATGCAGCCAAGACTTTCAGCTGGCCTATGAGTGTGCTTCTCCTGCAGGGGCAGGGCAAAAACCCAGAATCAGGTGGAGATTCAAAGCTGAGGAAAGGCGCTCACCACTTCCCTCAGGTCTGAGCATAACACCACCTGTGGAGGCAGGGTAAAGGCCAAAGCCACTGAGGCTTGTACACCTGAGCACGTGATCATAGCCACTCTGGTGAAAGAGAGGCAGAAACCACAGAAACAGCCCCAGTGGGCAGGCACCAGCAATGCCCATACCTGAATGCCTTGGGCAGCAGCAGCAGAGGGGGTGGTGGGCCTGCAGACAGACCACAGTTAGGGAACACAGAGGCCACACCCAGTGGACCCCAGTGGCCAAAACCTTCTTTTACACAGACAAATGAGAAGGTAGAGAAATGCAACTCAAATCAATCAAGAGAAATCCCAAGAAAAGGACCTGAATGAGTCACATATAACCAAATTACCAGATGCAGAGTTTAAAATAACGATTATTTGGATGCTCAAAAATCTTAGAACAACAATAGATGGTTATTACAAACACCTAAATAAAGAGATAACAAGTATAAAAAAAGGACATTGAAATAATAAAAAAGAATCAGTCAGAAATGACAAATACAATATCGGAAATGAAGAACACAATGGAAGAAATTAAAAGCAGGATGGATGAAGCTGAGAATCAAATCAGCGAGTTAGAGGAAAAGATAAATGAAGGAATGGAAGCAGAGCAGAAAAAAGAAAAGAGACTCAAAAAGTCTGAGGAAATTCTAAGAGAGCTCTGTGACAACCTGAAGAGAAATAAAATCCGCATCATAGGGGTTTCTGAAGATGAAGAGAAAGAACAAGTGATAGAGACTTTGTTCAAACATGTCATAGCTGAAAACTTTCCTAAATTAAGGCAGGAAAATGTCTCACAAGTTCAAGAAGCACAGAGAACTTTATTAAAGAGAAACCCAAAGAAATCTACACCAAGACACATCATAATTAAAATACCAAAGATTAGTGATAAAGAGAAAATATTAAAAGCTGCTAGAGAAAAAAGACTATCACCTACAAAGAAGCCCCCATAAGAATGACTCCCAACTTCTCAACAGAAACACTTGAGGGAAGAAGGGAATGGCAAGAAATATTCAAAGTGATGCAGAACAAGAGCCTACAACCAAGACTACTTTATCCAGCAAGGCTATTGTTTAAAATGGAAATAAAAAGAAATAAAAAGCCTTCCAGACAAAAAAAAAAAGCTCAAGGAATTCACTACAACCAAACCAAGAATGCAAGAAATGTTAAGGGGACTGTTGTAAACAGATCAAAGGAGAAAAAGAATATAGCAAAAGAAGAATACAGTTTTTAAGAATAAAATGGCAATAAACAACTATATATCAATAGTAACCTTAAATGGAAATGTATTAAATGATCCAATCAAAAGACATAGGGTAGCTGTATGGATAAGAAAACAGGACCCATACATATGTTATCTACAAGAGACACACCTTAAAACAAAAGATGCACATAGACTGAAGATAAAAAGATGGAAAAAAATATTTCACGCAAATGGAAATGAAAAAAACGCTAGGGTAGCAATACTTATATCAGACAAAATGTACTTTAAAACAAATGCTATGGAGATGACATCAGTGTAATGGCACAGTAGGAAGTGATACCGATAAATCTCCCCCAAAACTCAACAAGATCTTCAATCAGAAACAGAAAAACCTATCCTTGGAGCCTCCAGATGTTTCGCAACACACCCAAAGGTATGGTCGAGCAAAAAATTGGCTAAATATATAATCAAACCCCGAAGAAAATAGGAAGTAAGAAATGCTCCGCTTTCCTCACTAACCTTAACAGGCGGCTTTCACTGGGAACTGAGAATATAGAAACTGAGGCGGATAAAGGGGGTGAATAGATCCAGGCTGCGGCACAAATGGCTGAACCAGGCTGTAGCATGGAGATCCAAGCCGAGGAAAAACTGTGCCTGTGGCAACCCAGTCAATACAAGCTAAGACTCGTGCCAAACCCAGACAAAGAAAGACAAGTGAGGCAGCCATTTTCCCTGATCTCCTGGTCGGCACGCGCAGATAGTGGGCGAGAGATTCCTCCAACTGCCTCAGCAGTGGGTGCTCATGTTACCCCACAGAGAGGCAGAGTCAGGGGCCTTTGTGTGGACCGAAAGCAGAATCTCCAGGCCACCCCAGTGCCCTGAGGGAGCCACACACGGGGAGGGAGTGAGAGCCAATTTCAACGCTGCAACTTTTCCATGCGGGAGGGGTTTCACTCAGAGGGTGAGGTGGCTGGCCTGATATACTGGTCGGCACACACGGAGAGAGGGCAAGAGATTCCTCCCAGCACCTCAAGAGTGGGAGCCCGAGTTATCCCACAGAGGGGCAGAGTCAGGGGCCTTTGTGTGGGCCAAAAGCGGAATCTCGAGCCACCCCAGCACCCTGAGGGAGTCGCGCATGGGGAGGGAGTGAGAGCCAATTCCAATGCTGCAACTTTTCTTTGCGGGAGTGGGTTTCACTAAGAGGGTGAGACTTCCAGCCTGATATCCTGGTCTGCGTGCACAGATAGTGAGCGAGAGTTTCCTCCAAGCACCCCAGGACTGGGTGCCCACCTGTGTTACCGGACAGAGTGGCAGAGCCAGAGGTGTTTGAGTGGGCGGAAGCCCCGCCTGATTATGCTAGCAGCTCTGACTGACTGAGCCTTACCCAGAGACCTGTGCTGAGTGGGAATAGAGTGGGGAGTGGCCAGCTCTTTGAGCCTCTAACTATCCAGGCAGAGGCAGCAGCAACCCCATAGCTGGATTATCAGGCTACTAATTGAGGAAGGAAAGACTAGGAGAGAGGCTCCAGGAACACGGACTCTCTCACTGTCAGAGCCTATAAATGCTAATGCGCCTCGACTGCCAACGAGACTGAAGCACAATACAAGACATCACCATAGAGACTTATCAACTGCAAACCTCTACCTGAGTGTGCCAAAGGGGCAGAACCCAGGGTACAGAGTCACTGACCAGGAAGAGGGAGAGAAAAGAAAAAGCAAGAAGATAACCTCTCAAAATCAAGAATAATCCACAGACTTTATAACCTATCCCATTTTATTATATTTGTCTGTTTGTTTCTCTTATCTTCATACTTGATTTTTTTTTCTTTTTTTCCTCCTCCAATTTGGTTGTTTAACTCTCTGCCGGTCTTACTTTCTCCTCTCCTTGAACGACACTATCAATAAGTGTTACATCTCCCATTATCTTTTCTTTCCTCTTCCTTTCTCTCTATCAGGGTGCACTCCAAAACCCTTACCTCTCTCTCTCCTCTTTTCTCTTTTTTCTTCTTTTAGTGGTACCCTCTTTTTTTTTTCTCTCTCTCTCTTTCTTTTCTCCCTCTATATTAGTTTCTTCCTTTCTCCTTTAAGTCTCCTCTCATTCAAACCTCAATAACGAACAAATCTTATCTGGGACTCAAACTTATGTTTGTGGATTTTGGAGTTTTTTTACTTCACCTGTTAACCTTTTAACAGGATAGCAGTGCTGCATCCCTGGCTCTCCATTTTTTTTTTTAATTTTATTTATTCATTCTTAGAGAAGAGAGAAAGAAAGACAGAGAGGGAGAGAGAGAGAGAGAAGGGGGGGAGGAGCTGGAAGCATCAACTCCCATATGTGCCTTGACCAGGCAAGCCCAGGGTTTCGAACCAGTGACGTCAGCATTTCCAGGTCGACGCTTTATCCACTGTGCCACCAGAGGTCAGGCTGGCTCTCCATTTTATCTAGTTCTTGTTCCACTAAATACAATAGTAATTTCTTAAATTGTCCCCCCATTTTCCTTTTTCCCTCTTATTCCTCTCATCATAACTCTTAGTCAACCAACACCTAAAAGCAAATTATTTTATTCTTGACCCAAATTTTTTCCTTATTTGCTTTTTGTGGGTCCATGACACCTTTTTTTTTTTTTGCCTCTTTATAACTTCTCCCCAATTCAGGCCCTCCAGTACAGGCATTGTTTGTTCTAGTTAGTACAATATAACTCACAGTTCACCACAAAATTTTCTCAAGAAAGAAGGGAGAGGAGAGGAATAAAGGAGGGGGGGAATAATTTCCTTTTTTTTAATTTTTTATTTAATTTTATTTTTCTTTCTTTAATTATTTTTTTTAAAAAACTTCGATTTTTTATTTTTATTTTTTTAAAATTTTTATTCTTTATTAAATCTCATTAATACTATCAACAAAACCACCCTCAGATGCCATTAAGGAAGAGAAAATCGAATATCATGGATACAAAAGAAAGAGAGGTAACACAGCTAGATGAGGAAAAATCTATGGAGAAAAAACTTAATATATTGGAAACCTTGGAGTTAAATGACAGAGAATTTAAAATGGAAATCCTAAAAATACTCAGAGATATACAAAAAAACACAGAAAGGCAATTTAGGGAGCTCAGAAAACAACTCAATGAACACAAAGAATAAATTTCAAAAAAAATTGAAACTATAAAAACAAATCAAACAGACATGAAAAACTCAATACACGAGCTAAAAAATGAGGTAACAAGTTTAGCTAATAGAACAGACCAGACCAGATAAAAGATAGGATTAGTGAAATAGAAGACAAGCAACTTGAGGCACAACAAAGAGAAGAAGAAAGAGACTCAAAAATTAAAAAAAATGAGATAGCCTTACAGGAATTATCTGACTCCATCAAAAAGAATAACATAAGAATAATAGGTATATCAGAGGGAGAAGAGAGAGAAAATAAAATGGAGAACATACTCAAACAAATAATAGATGAGAACTTCCCAAGCCTATGAAAAGAACTAAAGCCTCAAATTCAAGAAGCAAACAGAACCCGAGTTTTCTTAACCCCAAAAAACCTACTCCAAGGAACATCATAATGAAATTGGCACAAACCAACAGCAAAGAAAAAATTCTCAAGGCACCCAGGGAAAAGAAGAATACAACATATAAAGGAAGGCCCATTAGATTATCATCTGATTTCTCAACAGAAACCCTACAAGCCATAAGAGAATGGACCCCAATATTTAAAGTCCTGAAAGAGAGGAACTTCCAGCCACAAATACTATACCCATCAAAGCTATCCTTCAAATATGAAAGAGAAATAAAAACATTCACAGATACAGAAAAGATGAGGGAATTTATTATCAGAAAACCCCCACTCGAGGAATTACTAAATAGGGTTCTCCAATCAGATACAAAGAACAAAAAAAAAAACAAAGCCACAAGTAAAAGCTCCAAGAAGAACACAATAAAACCAAATTTAAACTTTGACAACAACAAAAAGAAAGGGAGAAGAGAGGATGGAAATTAACAGTAGCAAAGGACAATGGAGTGCAAAAGTGCTCACAAAATAGTGCACTACAATGAACAGGGTAGTAACCCTTTTCATTACTTAAAGGTAATCACCATTGAAAAAACCAACACAGAAGCACATGATTTTAAAAAGATAGCAACAGAAGAAAGATGTATGGAATAAAACCAAATAAAAACAAAAGATAGAAAAATGAAAGAGAAGGATCAAACAAGACACAAAACTAACAGAGAGCAATCTATAAAATGGCAATAGGGAACACACAAGTGTCAATAATTACACTAAATGTAAATGGATTAAATGCACCAATAAAAAGGCAGAGAGTAGCATAATGGATTAAAAAAGAAAATATAACTGTATGCTTCCTACAAGAAACTCATCTAAGTAACAAGGATAAAAACAAATTCAAAGTGAAAGGCTGGAAAACAATACTCCAAGCAAATAACATCCAAAAAAAAGCAAGCGTAGCAATACTCATATCTAATAATGCTGATTACAAGACAGCAAAAGTACTCAGAGACACAAATGGCCATTTCATAATGGCTAAGGGGACACTGAATCAAGAAGACATAACAATTCTTAATATATATGCACCAAACCAAGGAGCACCAAAATATATAAGACAGCTACTTATTGACCTAAAACAAAAACTGACAAAAATACAATCATACTTGGAGACCTCAATACACCGCTGACGTCTCTCGATCGGTCATCCAAACACAGAATCAACAAAGATATATTGGCCTTAAACAAAACACTAGAGCACCTGGATATGATAGACATCTAAAGGACATTTCACCCCAAAGTGACTGAGTATACATTTTTCTCCAGTGTACATGGATCATTCTCAAGAATTGACCATATGTTGGGCCACAAAAACAACATCAGCAAATTCCGAAAAATCGAAGTTGTACCAAGCATATTTTCTGATCATAAAGCCTTGAAACTAGAATTCAACTGCAAAAAAGAGGAAAAAAATCCCACAAAAATGTGGAACCTTAACATACTTTTAAAAAATGAATGGGTCGAAGAAGAAATAAGTGCAGAGATCAAAAGATATATACAGACTAATGAAAATGACAATAGACATATCAGAATCTATGGGATGCAGCAAAAGCAGTGATAAGAGGGAAGTTCATATCAGTTCAGGCATATATGAACAAACAAGAGAGAGCCCAAGTGAAACACTTAACTTCACACCTTAAGGAACTAGAAAAAGAAGAACAAAGACAACCCAAAACCAGCCGAAGAAAGGAGATAATAAAAATCAGAGCAGAAATAAATGAAATAGAGAACAGTAAAACTATAGAAAAAATGAATAGAACAAAGAGCTGGTTCTTTGAAAAGATCAACAAAATTGACAAACCCTTGGCAAGACTTACCAAGGAAAAAAGAAAATGAACTCTTATAAACAAAATCCAAAATGAAAGAGGAGAAATCACCACGGACACCGTAGATATACAAAGAATTATTGTAGAATACTATGAAAAACTTTATGCCACTAAATTCAACAACCTAGAAGAAATGGATAAATTCCTAGAACAATACAACCTTCCTAGACTGAGTCAAGAAGAAGCAGAAAGCCTAAACAGAATTTTAGTAGAGAAGAAATAAAAAAAAAAAACATTAAAAACCTCCCCAAAAATAAAAGTCTAGGCCCAGACGGCTATACCAGCAAATTTTATCAAACCTTCAAAGAATACTTGGTTCCTATTCTACTGAAAGTCTTCCAAAAAATTGAAGAAGAAGCAATACTACAAAACATATTTTATGAGGCCAACATAACCCTGATACCAAAACCAGGCAAGGATGGCACAAAAAAAGAAAACTACAGACCAATATCTCTAATGAATACAGATGCTAAAATACTAAACAAAATACTAGCAAATCAAATACAACAACATATTAAAAAAACAATACATCATGATCAAGTGGGATTCATCCCAGAATCTTAAGGATGTTTCAACATACGTAAAACGGTTAACGTAATACACCATATCAACAAAACAAAGAACAAAAACCACATGATCTTATCAATAGATACAGAAAAGGCTTTCGATAAAATACAACACAATTTTACGTTTAAGACTCTCAACAAAATGGGTATAGAAGGAAAATATCTCAACATGATAAAGGCCATATATGATAAACCATCAGCTAACATTATATTAATGGCACAAAACTGAAGGCTTTTCCCCTTAAATCAGGAACAGACAGGGTTGTCCACTCTCTCCAATCATATTTAATATGGTACTAGAGGTTCTAGCCAGAGCAATCAGACAAGACAAAGAAATAAAAGGCATCCATATCGGAAAAGAAGAAGTAAAGGTATCACGTTTTGCAGATGATATGATCCTATACATCGAAAACCCCAAAGAATCCACAAAAAGACTACTAGAAACAATCATCCAATAGAGTAAGGTCACAGGATACAAAATTAACATACAGAAGTCAATAGCCTTTCTATATGCCAACAATGAAACATTTGAGAACGAACTCAAAAGAATAATCCCCTTCACAATTGCAACAAAAATAAAATAAAATACCTAGGAATAAACATAACAAAGAATGTAAAGGACTTATATAATGAAAACTATAAACCATTGTTAAGGGAAATCAAAAAAGATATAATGAGATGGAAGAATATTTCTTGTTCTTGGTTAGGAAGAATAAATATAATCAAGATGGCCATGTTACCCAAAGCAATATACAAATTTAATGCAATTCCCATCAAAATTCCAATGACATTTTTTAAAGAAATGGAACAAAAAATCATTAGATTTATATGGAACTATAAAAATCCCTGAATAACCAAAGCAATCCTAAAGAAAAAGAATGAAACCGGGGGCATTACAGTACCTGACTTCAAACTATATTATAGGGCCATGACAATCAAAACAGCATGATATTGGCAGAAAAATAGACACTCAGACCAATGGAACAGAATAGAAAGTCCAGAAATAAAACCACATATATATAGTCAAATAATTTTTGACAAAGGGGCCAAGAATACACAATGGAGAAAAGGAAGCCTCTTCAATAAATGGTGCTGGGAAAACTGGAAAGCCACATGCAAAAGAATGAAACTGGTCTACAGTTTGTCCCCCTGTACTAAAATTAACTCAAAATGGATCAAAGATCTAAACGTAAGACCTGAAACAATTAAGTACATAGAAGAAGACATAGGTACTAAATTCATGGACCTGGGTTTTAAAGAGCATTTTAAGAATTTGACTCCACAGGCAAGAGAAGTGAAGGCAAAAATTAATGAATGGGACTACATCAGACTAAGAAGTTTT
Source organism: Saccopteryx leptura (assembly GCF_036850995.1). Taxonomy (NCBI): domain Eukaryota; kingdom Metazoa; phylum Chordata; class Mammalia; order Chiroptera; family Emballonuridae; genus Saccopteryx; species Saccopteryx leptura. The sequence continues at coordinate 215,430,255 of NC_089505.1, read as the reverse complement.
TGCTCAGCAAGAGAAACTGATAACAAAATAAACAGACAGCCAACTACATGGGAAATGATATTTTCAAACAACTGCTCAGATAAGGGCCTAATATCCAAAATATACTAAGAACTCATAAAACTCAACAAACAAACAAACAAACAAACAATCCAATTAAAAAATGGGAAGAGGACATGAACAGACACTTCTCCCAGGAAGAAATACAAATGGCCAAGAGATATATGAAAAGATGCTCATCTTCTTTAGTTATTAGAGAAATGCAAATCAAAACTGCAATGAGATACCACCTCACACCTGTTAGATTAGCTATTATTAACAAGACAGCTAATAGCAAATGTTGGAGAGGCTGTGGAGAAAAAAGAAGCCTCATACACTGTTGGTGGGAATGTAAAGTAGTACAACCATTTTGGAAGAAAGTATGGTGGTTCCTCAAAAAACTGAAAATAGAACTACCTTATGACCCAGCAATCCCTCTACTGGGTATATACCCCCAAAACTCAGAAACATTGATACGCAAAGACACATGCAGCCCCATGTTCATTGCAGCATTGTTCACAGTGGCCAGGACATGGACACAACCAAAAAGCCCATCAATAGATTACTGGATAAAGAATATGTGGCACATATACACTATGGAATACTACTCACTAAGAAATGATGACATCGGATCATTTACAGCAAAATGGTTGGATCTTGATAACATTATACGAAGTGAAATAAGTAAATCAGAAAAATCCAGGAACTGCATTATTCCATATGTAGGTGGGACATAAAAGTGAGACATTGATAAGAGTGTGGTGGTTATGGGGGGAAGGGGAAGAGGGGTAGGGAAACTGGGAGGGGAAGGGGCACAAAGAAATCTAGATAGAAGTTGACAGAGGATAATCTGACTTTGGGTGATGGGTATGCAACATAATTGAACCACAAGATAACCTGGACATGTTATCTTTGAATATATGTATCCTGATTTATTGATGTCACCCCATTAAAAAAATAAAATTATAAAAAAAGATAACTAAAAAAAAAAGAAAATAAAACAAATGTTATAGTAAGAGATAAAGAAGGTCACTACATAATGATAAAAGGAGCAATCCAAGAGGATGATATAACTGTTATAAATAAATATCTATGTACCTAATATAGAATCACCTAAATATATAAAGCAGACCTTGATAGATTTAAAGGGCGAGATCAACTGCAATACTATAATAGTAGGGGATATCAATACCCCACTAAATTAACAATGAAACAGCAGACTTAAAGGATACACTAGATCAACTTGATTTTATAGATATCTTCAGAACTTTTCACCCTAAAGCAGCAGAATATACATTCTTTTCAAGTACTCATGGTATATTCTCTAAGATAGACCACATGTTAGGACACAAAAGTGGTCTCAACAAATTTAAGAAGATTGAAATCATATTGAGCAATTTCTCTGGTCACAATTGCATGAAACTGGAAATCAACCACAACAGAAAAACTGAAAAATACTCAAACACTTGGAAACTAAGTGGCATGTTATTAAATAACGAATGGGTTAACAATGAGATCAAGGAAGAAATAACAAAATTCCTAGAAATGAACAATAATGAGCATACATCAACTCAAAATTTATGGGACACAGCAAAAGCAGTCCTGACAGGGAAGTTCATAGCATTACAGGCATACCTTAAGAATCTAGAAAAAGCTTAATTAAACAACTTGGCCATTTTATTCTTTAAATGTTTTTATGTATTTCTTTCTTTTTTTTTTTTCTTTGCTCTTTTTATAGCAGGCTCTTTAATATTTCTTTTAAAGATCCTTCCATTCTGACGGTGGGCAAGGGTCGATATTTTTTTTAATTTTTTTTTTCTACAGTGACAGAGAGAGAGTCAGAGAGAAGGACAGAGAGGGACAGACAGACAGGAACGGAGAGATGAGAAGCATCAATCATTAGTTGTTCGTTGCGCATTGCAACACCTTAATTGTTCATTGATTGCTTTCTCATATGTGCCTTGACCGAGGACCTTCAGTAGACCGAGTAACCCCTTGCTGGAGCCAGTGACCTTGGGCCCAAGCTGGTGAGCTTTTGCTCAAACCAGATGAGTCCTCGCTCAAGCTGGCGACCTCAGGGTCTCGAACCTGGGTCTTCCGCATCCCAGTCCGACGCTCTATCCATGGCATCACCGCCCGGTCAGGCAATATTTCTTTTAGTACTGCTTTGGTTTTAATAAATTCCTTAACTTTTTTTTTTTTTTTTTTTGTCTAGGAAGTTTCTTATTTCTTCTTTAATTTTAAATGATAGCTTTGCTGGATAAAGTAATCATGGTTGTAGGTTATTGTTTTGCATCCCTTTGAATATTTCTTGCCAATCCCATCTTGCTTCAAGTGTTTCTGTTGAGAAGTCAAATGTCAATGTTATGGGGTCTCATCTGTAGGTAATTAATTCTCTTTCTCTTGCAGCTTTTATTATTATTTCTTTGTCTCTAAGGTTTGGCACTTTAATTATGATGTGTCTTGTTGTAGACTTCCTTGGGTTTCTCTTTAGTGGGACTCTGTGCTTCTTAAACTTGTATGACTTTTTCCTTCACCAGTTTAGGGAAATTTTCATCTATAATTTCTTCAAACAATCTCTCTATCCTTTCTTTGTTCTTTTCTCTTTTAGGAACCCCTTGATGCAGATGTTGTTCTCTTCATGTTGTCACAGAGGTCCTCCCTCTTTTTGCACCTCTTTTTGTTTTGCTGCTCTGCTTCTGTGCTTAAGTTTATCTTATCTTCTAAATTGTTGATTTGATCCTCTGTTTTATCCAGCCTGATATTGATTCCTCCTAGTGCAGCCTTCATTTCTGATATTGTATTTTTATTTCTGACTGGTTCGTTTTATGATTTTATGTCCATTTTGATGCTTGCTATCTCTTTAATTAGGTGTTAATTATGTCCATCCATTGTTACTCTAAGAGTTTTGAGCATCCTAAAAATCATTATTTTATACTCTTCATTTGGTAATTTGGTAATTTTAATTTTATTTAGTTCTTTTTCTAGGGATTTTTCTTGTTGACTCATTTGAATTATATTTCTTTGCTCATTTTATCTGTGTATTATACAGCGCTATCTGACTTTGAACATTTTTGGTGTCTTCATGAGGAAGATGAGCTTGTTGGTACTGACCTACAGGCCACCTATTTTTCTTGTTCTAGGAATACTTCTTGAAGGTATTCTTTCTCCGCCTGTTGTCTGTTAGTATTAAATGCAGTTTGTCCTTTTGTGGTTCTGGTTATTTTTTTAGGCTGACTGGCTCTAAATGTCAACCTTGATCATGTGTATTGCACACTGTGCAATGTCCATCTTGTTGGGAATATTTATTATCCACAGTGTCTTGTGCCTTCTGTACTTTTTTGTGCATGCTGCTCATGTAGCTACCTGTATCTAGGCTTTGTGGTGTTTGCCACCCACTACCAGTTGTATTGGCTCTAGATCTTCTTGGATTGGCCTCAGCTATTGTTTATAACCCACTGTGAGCTACTTATTTTTAGATACTGCTCTTTTTTATGCATTTTCTGTGCCTGGGTAGTGTGGGAGAGGCCAACCTGTATATAATAATCATCTTCCTCCTGGTTAGAGATGACATCAGCTCTGTAAAATCCCTAAGCTCTGTGAGATTTGCCTTCAAGTTTCTGCTGCTCCCTCTTCTCTTGCAGCTGCCTGGTCTTCCCACAGAGTCTTCTGTAGAAAGATTGTAGTGCAGACCCAAACTGACATCATACAATCAACCCCATTGCAAGTGGCAAGTTTGTTGGGTTAGGGAAGCTGAGGTTGTGAATACAACATTAGTAGGACCCCCTACGTTAAGACTCTCTTGTTCAGTAGCTCAGTACAGGGAATATGGCCCCTACTCCAGAGCCTAATCCCTCAGCCACTACTGGATACTCAAATTTTATTTCTCCTCAACAAGATGAGTGGCAAGTTCAGATTGCATGTGCTGATAGTCTCTTCTGCAGAAGTTCTTACAGCTGGTGAGACCCTGATCTCAGGGAGAAAGACTGAGAGAATTCTCTCCTGGGGCTGGCTGTGCCCTCCAGAAAGTGGCTAAGCCTTTCAACCAGGTCCACCAATAGATTCAAAGGGACCCACACTGTAAATGTCCATGCTCTAAGCCTCTCTCCTTCCAGTAGAATCTAGCTCAGCAGGACAGGATATCCAGAACCCAGGTCACTGACTTTGAAGCTCCACCCTATCCAATGCACTTGAACTGTTGTGCTGGTGCCTATCAGAGAAAGCAAAATTAGCCTCAGCTGAGCCAGATGTGAGGAACCCTTCCTTTGGATACTACTCCAACAAGGGTTGTAGGTCCTGAACCATCCAGTTAGGTGGCCACTGGATGTGCCAGCCCTGGGCCTCCCTGGCAGGACCTGGTGCAGTCCAGTGGGAAACACTGCCTGTGACTGGCCCTTAGTAACCTTCTTAGAGCTACAAGTGACCCAGAGTTTGTGGATGCTTCTGCTGGGCCCAGGTGCACATAGAATTACCAAGCTGCACACCTAGGTGGCTCTTACTCACACTGGTCCTGAGATAAGGTCTGCTTAAAAGGCCATGGTTCCCTGAGTTTCACCTCCTTCAGCCTCTGTCTGCTAGCTGCTTATTGGGCTCGACCACTAAACAAACCTCTGCTAGAGTCTAGAGTCTGCTGCAATTCAGGAATTAAGAAGGGTGGTGGGTGTGGTTCCTCCCTGATTCCCAGGTGTCAGTCTGTCCAGACTTTTTTCACAGATCTCAATAGGGTGTGGCCCCAGAAGTCCAGTAGTTGTGGCCTCTGAGACCCAAAGGTGTGGTCTTCACGAACTCTGGACAGTTTCTACTGAGTCTTCTGTGAGGTGGAATGAATTATCAATTTTAGACTCAGGAGCATGGTGGAGGGGTGGGGGGAAGCTCTGGCCTTATCACCAGAAAACTGATTCACTGATGCACCCCTTCCTCCTGGTTTTGCAGCATGACCCAGTCACCATGATTGGAGCAGAAGAGATTCCCAAGGGTGGATCAGTTGCTTCTCCTCATGTTGGTGTCACTCAGAGGGTACTGCTCAACCCAAAAAGATAGTGACTGTAGTACTAGATAGTGACTCAACACAGGGGTTCTGGTGGTCATCCCCTACAGTGTCTCTTTCTAGGTTTCCTGCTTTACACTGTGGTCACACAATTCTAGTCCTCTTAGCTCTCCCTCCAGCAGAGCTGCAGGTTACTAGCCATAAACAATATTTTCTGTGTGGGCTCTTTAAGATGAAGCCTGCATCTCTAAGACTCCTATCTCTTTCTTGCAGACAGAAACTCAGCTCTTTTTACCTCCAAATGCTGTGTTGGTGCCTCTTCTAGGCTCTGGGGCTCTAGGCTGGGGCTCTGGGCCTGGGGCTGAGGACCCACACTCTCAGGTCAACCCTCCCTCTGGATCCTCATCCACTCCTCACTCCTGGGAACAGGTAAACCCTTTCCACATCTCTGCCCTTCCTACCAGTCTCAGTGTGGCTTCTACTGGGATCCTTGGTTATAGACTACTACTCTTCCTTTAGTCCAAAGTTGGTGTTTCAAAATGATTATTCTTAAGTTGTAATTCATTTTGGTCCTGGGAGGTGGCAGTTGGAACATCTGCTTACTCTGTCACCATCTTTGAATCTCCCAATATTTTTTTTCTATTAAACTATTTTTAAAACATGAAATTGCCTAGACTGATGGCAAGATATCAGGAATAGTTTAACATATTCAAAATGGAAATGAAAATAAATATTTTATAACATAATTCAAAGGTATTAGTATTTTTAAAACTTCAGATTATACAAAATTCTTGATGCAATTTATCTTTCTGAAATGATGAAATTAAGTTAATATACTTTTTCAGGTATTTTAGCAGATTAAGGGTATCTTATTATCTCAAACTCAACTAATTTCATTCTCAGGGTTAAAATCTCCCTGAAAATAACTCCTCTAGAATCTTTATTATTAATAGTGTTTCTCTTGTGTTAATAGTTTATAGTTACCTTCTCAGAATATTATGAGACTGTAAAAACTCTATCCAATAAATGTCTCTAGTAATAAGTTGACTGTAAGTTATAGTTTTTGAGTTTCACCATGATTTAGGGTCGTCATAACAGTTCATGATCTGTACAACTAAGCTGAGCACAGCATATGGTTGACAATCTGTGAGTCAGATACAAAAATAATCCCAATTGGAGAAAACACGGATAAAATGATATGAGACTATATTATTCAATTTCTAAACCAAAACTTAGTAGAAGGCTTGTCAATCAATAACTTATTCTTTCAGAATACTCTTTTACTTGAGATAAGAAACTAGAGTCAATAGAACGTGCTTCTGGAAGTGATTAAGGGTTAAAGATTAGAGACAAACAACAGAGACTTTTTGGTGCACATACACTTGGTGCACTGTCCTACCTAATAAAATTCTGCATTTTGTCTTCTCGCTGTGGTTCTATTGAACATATCACTAATATAAGTTTTTGTATTAAAGTTGAAATGAATTTTTTAAAATTTTAATTATAATAATTATCTCAATTTCAAGAACAAAATGTACCATTTAAATAGTGCAACGTATTTTTAAGAACAGGAAAACTATGTGAGATCGTATCAAATCTCATTATAAAAATTATATAATATATATTTTTAAAAACTAGAGCAAAAGAGGCCCTGGATGGCTGGCTCAGGGGTAGAACATCGGCCCACGATGTGGAAGTTCCAGGTTTGATTCCTGGCCAGAGCACACAGGAGAAGCACCCATCTGCTTCTCCACTCTTCTCCCTCTTTTTTCTCTCTATCTCTCTCTTCCCCTCCCACAGCCAAGGTTCCACTGGCACAAATAAAAAAGTAAAGGACTCTGGGGGGCCACAATGTCTTTTGCAAGTTGCTTAATAGAACATGGACAAATAGTAGTTTTCATAGTGATACTTGTCACTAATTTACTGAAAGCACTTAACATGTGCTTTCCCCCCAGTGTTCTTTTGCAAACACTTTGAAACAATGGTAGAGATTATATAAAACATTTTACTTGAAAATTCCTATTTTGTAGTTTCCTCATATAGTGTGTAAAACAGGAAATAATATGAGGTTTTTATCCTTCACAAGGATATTGTAATTAAATGTTAATTAAAATGTTTTTGACAGTTTACAGAATGTAAAGGATATAGCAAAACTGATTGGGTATGAGAACTTTTTAATATTCAGAGAAACAAAATTTGACATAGAAACTAAATTGAAAAAGAAGTCATGTTGCTAACATGACCTTAATCATTCTGACCATTATAAATTCTTTTATATTTTTATAGACTAGGTTTAAAAAAGCTTTGTCCATACTATGATAACACTCAATAAAATGTAAAAATTCTGTTTGGCAACTTATTGCTTCCTTTTAATAAATTATGGGAAAAATGCTTTGAAGTTTATAATTTTCAATTTTAAATTAGTTATATTTTACCATTTGAAGTGAGCTAACTCTTAGTCAACATTAAGCCATTGTAAAAAATATTAATAAAATTTTTATTTAATAGTTTCTTTTGTTACCCCTGCAGATTCATGATTCTACTGCAAATAAAAGAGGCCAAAACACTCATTGAGATATCTGTGTATTAAACTTTATTCACATATATGATAAAATATGTTGACAGATTTCAAATAGATTTCTAGCCTCAGTTATCTTTATTTTAATATAAAATCAGATTTCTAAACATATTTGTTTGGGTATATAAGTAAGCCATTTATGCCCAATCTCAGTGGTAAGCTTAGATTCACCAATTTATTCTATGTGTGCTTGTACTTAAGACTGCCATTGCTTTGGGAGTTGGTGTCAACTTGCACTCCTACTTAGGGGATTAAAAATTCCTCTCTGCAGTTCTGAGGGTATAAAAAATGCAGTGTGCTTTCATTTACATGATTTTCAACATTGATTGTTTTTATGAGTTACCTATAAAGTAGAAAGCAGTATAATTTGAAATGAAGTTCCAGAGTTTCCCACATTAAAACCTAGGTGTGCACTCTTTCAGAATATTTTTTCTTTGTCAAGAAGATTGGTTTAGTCGTGATGGGCTTCCATATCCAGGTAAGGAAATAGGAGGGGATAAGAAATGATTGAAGCATTCCTGTTATCATTTCTTAAATCAATATCTCCTTGAAGCCACCTAGACAAGAAGTAAAATATAAAATGGTAACCTCACTGGACTAATCATCACATAGCTATAACAGACAAACCTATCTGTGTGATGAATGTTCTGTTTTTATGTAGCAAATCATTATTAAGCATTTGCTACATCCAAGCTTTCTTTTATGCTATGGGAAATCTGCAGTGAGATGAATGTTCTACCCACACAATGCTTATTTCTATTCTTTTTTATTTTTATTTATTTTTATTATTTTTTTTTTTTTGCTATTTTCTGAAGCTGGAAACAGGGAGAGACAGTCAGACAGACTCCCGCATGTGCCCGACTGGGATCCACCCGGCACGCCTACCAGGGGCGATGCTCTGCCCACCAGGGGGCGATGCTCTGCCCATCCTGGGCATCGCCATGTTGCGACCAGAGCCACTCTAGCGCCTGGGGCAGAGGCCAAGGAGCCATCCCCAGTGCCCGGGCCATCTTTGCTCCAATGGAGCCTTGGCTGCGGGAGGGGAAGAGAGAGACAGAGAGGAAGGCACGGCAGAGGGGTGGAGAAGCAAATGGGCGCTTCTCCTGTGTGCCCTGGCCGGGAATCGAACCCGGGTCCTCCGCACGCTAGGCCGACGCTCTACCGCTGAGCCAACCAGCCAGGGCCTTGCTTATTTCTATTCTTGAAGGCATGGTGGTGGGACTAGCCTTCTAGGACCTTTGGTGCTAATTGCTTGCTTAGGTTTGAGTTTACTTTTCTGGCAGCCTTTACATTATGATTGGGTTTCAATGAAAAATATTAATTTCTGGCATTATACTCAGCTTAACAGTAAAAAGGACAAATGTCCCTTTATATTTGGAAATGCTTTGCTTTGTTTCAGAGACTTTTCAGCAAGACTTCAAAATAAAAATTAAACTTCCTTCAAGCTTATAAGGATTCAATCAAACTGAATTAAGAATTTATCAATAAACTAAGTCTAAAACATAAAGATATGCTTGATGGAGAATTTATCACACACTTATAACAATTGTAAAGGATGTAGCTTTCTTTAAGGAAACTCATTGTCTAAGTCCTAAAGAAAAAAAAATTGTGACAGAGACAGAGCAAAAGGCACAGAGAGGGACAGATAGACAGAAAGGGAGAGAAATGAGAATCATCAATTCTTCATTGCGGCACCTTAGTTGTTCATTGATTGCTTTCTCACATGTGCCTTGACTTGGGGAACTACAGCAGAATGAGTGACCTCTTGCTTGAGTCAGCGACCCTGGGCTTCAAGCCAGTAACCTTTGAGCTCAAGCCAGCAAACATGGGGTCATGTCTATGATCTTACACTCAAGCCAGTGACCCCTCACTCAAGGTGGTGAGCCTGTGTTCAAGCTGGCAACCTCAGGGGTTTTGAACCTGGGTCCTCTGTGTTTCAGTCTGACACTCTATCCACTGCACCACTCCCTATGCCACCACCTGGTCAGGCTCAGAGGATTCTTGTTTTGATACACGTATGATCTTGTCTTTTAAAAATGAAGGTTTTCTTAACACTGAACAAGATTGCGCTGCTGCATTATAAAGATCTAATGATATCTATTAGAAAGTCTTAGTGTTATTTCTTCTACTTCCAAATCAGAAGCATGGAGCTTGCTTTAATACCTGCAAAGAAGACTTTGATGTAATTCATGGTTGTAAGAGCTGCTTATTTAAGAAATAAATAAAATATATTTTAGGCTTTAGTAAAGACAATTCTACTACAGTATTCTTTTAAATATTTATCCTCTTTTTCTGATATATCTAGGTTAACCTAAGAATAATTTGTTCTAAATTTTATGTTGATTTAAACATATAATCTTACTTTAAAAAATAGATATTGTGGTATTCTAAATATTCAATGATCAGAGTCTAGTATCAATTCAGTCTTTAAAAGAGACCTCACGAATAGAAACTAACCTGACATCAGAAAAATGTGGCCGTAAGGAGTACTCCTGAGACCTTTCCCCAAAATTTCAACAAGTTCTTCAACCAGAGACAGAGAAAATGATTCCAGGAGTGTCTGTAAGTCCCACACACTGAAAAAAAAGGTATGCTTGGGCGAAAAGGTGGCTAAATATATAATCAACCCTGAAGGAAATAAGACAGAGAATGGAACACTCCACTTTCCTCACTAACCTGAGCAAGGGCTGCTTTCACTTGGAACTGAGAGAAAGTGAGGGCTGGGGGTGTGGAAAGAGCTGGGCGGGGGCACAGACATTCAAGCCGAGGAAAAGGTGTGCCTGTGGTAACTCAGCCCACGTGAGCTAATGCTGGTGCTGGACCTCGGCAAAGGCGGGCGAGCAATGGCCTCCATTAACCCCGATATCCTGGTTGGTGAGCACGGACAGTGTGCGAGTGGTTCCTCCTAGCACCCCAGGCGTGGGTGCCCACATTCCTGAACAGAGGGGCAGGGTCAAGGACTTCTGCATGGGCTGTGACCAGAGTCTCAGTGTGACCCCTGCTCCCCGAGCAACAGCGCGTGGGGAGTGTGCAAAAGCGGATGTCCCTGCACCTGGACCTCTCCAGAAGCCAGCCATACAAGCTAACAAAGAACATTCCCCAGGAAGAAAAAATACAAAAGTGCTAGGGGGAGGGGCATGCAGGCAGCTTGCAGACAGTCTCTGGAGCAGGTCCATGGATCCAATCACTGAAATTTGCTTAACACACAGTCTGCTCACTGCCCAAATGCCTTATGCAGCTCTGGCTGACAAGGTCTTCTTTCTCAGGTCAGGGATCTAAGATAAGAGATGTGATATTTTTTTAGTGCCTCTTGCTCTGCATGTATTGGTGGGGGCAACTTCCTGTCAGCCAATACAGGGTGAAAAACACATTCCTATGGAACAGACCTCAGAGAACACTGCAGAAGTTGGGCAGGCTAGGCAGTAGGCTTTTTAACAAGGGAGAAGCCTGCAGACAGCAATCCCACAGAATGCTAAGGCAAATTTAACTAGATAGCCCTGGCCGGTTGGCTCAGCGGTAGAGCGTTGGCCTGGCGTGCGGGGGACCCGGGTTCGATTGCCGGCCAGGGCACATAGGAGAAGCATCCATTTGCTTCTCCACCCCCCACCCCCCTCCTTCCTCTCTGTCTCTCTCTTCCCCTCCTGCAGCCAAGGCTCCATTGGAGCAAAGATGGCCCGGGCGCAGGGGATGGCTCCTTGGCCTCTGCCCCAGGCACTAGAGTGGCTCTGGTCACAGCAGAGCGATGCCCCAGAGGGGCAGAGCATCGCCTCCTGGTGGGCAGAACTTCGCCCCTGGTGGGCGTGCCGGGTGGATCCCGGTCAGGCGCATGCGGGAGTCTGTCTGACTGTCTCTCCCGTTTCCAGCTTCAGAAAAATACAAAAAAAAAAAAATTGAACTAGATATACCTGGGGAACTTTAGAAAGGAACCTGAACAGAAGTCAGCATGCCCCCCCTGCCTGTTTAAGCTGGTGGTTCTGATTGCCAGAGCTTTCATATTCAGGGCTGTGTGCTAAAAAGAGAGACTTGGCAGCTTTTAAGACATCCTGTTCTTGCAGACCGTGACTAGGGCATCTTATTCTCACCCAATACAGGTTACAAACTGCAAAAAGCCTGGGGAGAGTGGTCCCACAGAGTGCTGAGGCATACTAGACATGCCTGGAGGCTCATAGAAAGAACCTTGAGAACAAATTGCTCCCAGCCCTGCCTGATTATGATGGTGGCTCTGAGTGACAGAGCCTTACCCAGATCCCTGTGCTGAATGGAGACAGAGTGAGTTTTTGCCAGCTCTTTGAGCCTCCTACTCTTCAGGTAGTGCAGGGGAAACCTCATAGCTGGATCACCAGGCTGCTAATTCAAAAAGGAGAAACTAGGAGAGAGGCTCCGGGAAAATGGACTCTTCCATTGCTGTAGCCTGCAAATGCTAACAAGCCCCAACTACCAATGAGACTGAGGCCTAATATATGACATTGCCATAGCGACACATCAACTGCAAATCTCTACCTAACCATGACACAGGGGTAGAGACTGGGGTACAGTGCCACCAACCAGGAAGAGGGAGAAGAAAGGAAAAGGAAGAAGATAACTTCTCAAAATCAAGAATAATCCACAGTCTTTATAACTTTTTCCACTTTTTTATGTTTCTTTCATTTTCTTATCTTTATTTTCTTTTCTTCTTTTTATCCTCTGCACATCATATTCTTTTCTCTTCATCTTGAACTACATTACCTATAAGTGTTACATTTCCCATTTTTGTTCTTTTCCTTTTACTTTCTCGCTATGAGGGTTACACTCCAAAATCCTTAACTTTCTCCTTTTTTTCTTTTCTTCTTTGTTTTTATCTTTTTCTTTTTTCTCCCTCTCTCTTAGTTTCTTCTTTTCTCTTTTATTTTCCTCTCATTCAATCCTCACTCATGAACAAATTATTTTATTTTGGATTTAAATTTTTCTTTGTGGCATTTTGTGTGATTTTTACTTCACTTTTTAACTCATTAGCATTTCCCCCAACCCTGGCTCTCCATTCTATGTAGTTTTTGTTCCACTTAATACAATAGTATTTTTTTCTTTTTCTGGTTTTCTTCCTTTCTCTTTCACTATATCTCTCATTCAATCATCATTTACAAACAAATTATTTTATTCTTGATCCAAATTTTTTTCTTTTTTGCATTTTGTGAGTCCCAACCTCGTTTTTTGATCCTTTGTCACTTCTTCCCAACTCAGGATCTCTGTTATAGGTAATTTTTCTTCCATTTGGCACAATATCCTTCTCAGTTTTTTATGGTTTTTCTCAAAGACAAATAAAACAAAACAATAATTTTTAAATTATTTTCTTATTGTCTATTTTTTTTACTTCTTATTCAATATTAATTCAAATTAGTGTTATTAACAAAACCACCCTCAGATGCCATTAAGGAAAAGGAAATTGAATATCATGACTACAAAAGACAGAGATGTAACAAAGATAGATAAGAAAAAATCTATAGAAAAAATTTTAATAGATTGGAAACCTTGTAGTTAAATGACAGAGAATTTAAAATAGAAATCCTAAAAATACTCAGAGATATACAAGAAAGCACAGAAAGGCAATTTGGGGAGCTCAAAAAACAACTCAATGAACACAAAGAATATATGTCCAAGGAAATTGAAACTATAAAAACAAATCAAACAGAGATGAAAAACTCAATACATGAATTGAAAAACAAGGTAACAAGCATAGCTAATAGAACAGGCCAGATAGAAGAGAGGATTTGTGACATAGAAGACAGGCAACTTGAGGCACAACAGAGAGAAGAAGAAAGAGACTCATGAATTAAAAAAATGAAAAAGCCCTACAGGAATTGTCTGACTCAATCAAAAAGAGTAACATAAGAATAATAGGTATATCAGAAGGAGAAGAGAGAGAAAATGGAATGGAGAATTTATTCAAACAAATAATAGATGAGAACTTCCCAAGACTGTGGAAAGAACTAAAGCCTTGAATTCAAGAAGCAAACAGAACACAAACAAACCTACTCAAAGGCACATCATAATGAAATTGAAACAAATGAACGACAAAGAAACAATTCTCAAGGCAGCCAGGGAAAAGAGAATACAACATATAAAGGAAGGCATACTATATTATCATCAGATTTCTCAGCAGAAACTCTGCAAGAAAGAAGAGAATTGACCCCAATATTTAAAGTTCTGAAACAGAGAAACTTCCAGCCAAGAATACTATATCGATCAAAGCTATTCTTCAAATAGGAAGGAGAAATAAAAACACTCACAGATACAGAAAAGATGAAGAAATTTATCATCAGAAAAACACTACTTCAGGAAATACTAAAGGAGGTTTTCCAACCAGATTCAAAGAACAAAACAAAACAAAACCACAAGTAAAAGCTCCAACAAGAACACAATAAAACCAAATTTAAACTGTGACAACAAAAACAAAAAAGGGAAGAGGACAGAGATTACCAGTAGCAAAGGAAAATGGAGTGCAGAAGCACTCATAGATAGAGTACTACAATAAACATGGTAGGTACCCTTTCCATTACTTAATGGTAATCATCCCCAAAAAAACCATCACAGAAGCACATGTCTTGAAAAAGGAAGTAACAGAGGAAAGAAGTATGGATTACAACAAAACAAAAACAAATGATAGAAAAACAAAAGAGAAGAATCACACAAGGTACCCAACTAACAGAAAGCAATATATAAAATGGAAGTAGGAAACCCTCAAGAGTCAATAATTACACTAAATGTAAATGGATTAAACTCACCAATAAAAAGACACAGTGTAGCAGAATGGATTATAAAAGAAAATCCAACTGTATCCAGCCTACAAGAAACACATTTAAGCATCAAGGATAAAAACAAATTCAAAGTGAAAGGCTGGAAAAAAATACTCCAAGCAAATAACATCCAAAAAAAAGCAGGTGTAGCAATACACATATCTAACAATGCTCACAGCAAGACAGCAAAAATAATCAGAGACAAAAATGATCATTTCATAATGATTAAGGGGACACTGAATCAAGAAGATATAACAATTCTTAATATATATGCACCAAACCAAGGAGCATCAAAATATATAAGACAGCTACTGACTGACCTAAAAACAAAAACCGACAAAAATACAATCATACGTGGAGACCTCAATACACTGCTGACGGCTCTAAATTGTTCATCCAAACAGCAAATCAATAAAGAAATATTGGCCTTAAATGAAACATTAGAGCACCTGGATATGATAGACATATACAGGACATTTCATCCCAAAGTGACAGAGTATACAATTTTCTGGTGTACATGGAACATTCTCAAGAATTGACCATATGTTGAGCCACAAAAATAACATCAGCAAAGTCAGAAAAATAGAAATTGTACCAAGCATATTTTCTGATCATAAAGCCTTGAAACTAAAATTCAACTGCAAAAAAGAGGGAAAGAAATGCACAAAAATGTAGCAACTAAACAACATACTTTTTTTTATGTGTGTAAGTTTTATTCATTCACATGAGATAGCTATTGTTTTTGGTTTTTTTTAATTATTATTTTTTTAATTTATTAAATTTAATGCAGTGACATTGATAAATCAGGGTACATATGTTGAGAGAAAACATCTCTAGATTATTTTGACATTTGATTGTGCTGTATACCCCTCCCCCAAAGTTAAATTGTCTTCTGTCACCTTCTATCTGGTTTTCTTTGTGCCCCTCCAATCCCCCAACCCCTCTCTCCTTCTTCACCCCATCCCCCCTCCCCCAAGCCCCCACCCCTGTTGCCATCACATTCTTGTTCATGTCTCTGAGTCTCATTTTTATGTCCCTTCTATGTATGGATTCATATAGTTCTTAGTTTTTTTTCTGATTTACTTATTTTACTCCGTATAATGTTATCAAGGTCCATCCATGTTACTGTAAATGATCCAATGTCGTCATTTCTTATGGCTGAGTAGTATTCCATAGTATATATGTACCAAAGCTTTTTAATCCACTCGTCCTCTGACGGACACTTGGGCTGTTTCCAGATCTTCACTATTGTGAACAATGCTGCCACAAACATGGGGGTGCATTTCTCCTTTTGGAGCCGTTCTATGGTGTCCTTGCTGTATATTCCTAAAAGTGGGATAGCTGGGTCAAAAGTCAGTTCGATTTTCAGTTTTTTGAGGAATCTCCATACTGTTTTCCACAGTGGCTGCACCAGTCTGCATTCCCACCAACAGTACAGGAGGGTTCCCTTTTCTCCACATCCTCGCCAGCACTTATTCTGTGTTGTTTTGTTGATGAGCGTCATTCTGACTGGTGTGAGGTGATATCTCATTGTGGCTTTAATTTGCATTTCTCTAATGATTAGTGATGTTGAGCATTTTTTCATATGCCTATTGGCCATCTGTATGTCCTCTTTGGAGAAGAGTCTATTCATCTCTTTTGCCCATTTTTGGATTGGATTGTTTGTCTTCCTGGTGTTGAGATTTACAAGTTCTTTATAAATCTTGGTTATTAACCCCTTATTAGTCGTATTGTCAAATATGTTCTCCCATTGTGTAGTTTGTCTTTTTATTCGGTTCTTGTTGTCTTTAGCTGTGCAAAAGCTTTTTAGTTTGATATAGTCCCATTTGTTTAACCTGTCTTTTATTTCACTTGCCTGTGGAGATAAATCAGCAAATATATTGCTCCGAGCGATGTCCAAGAGCTTACTGCCTATGTTTTCTTCTAAGATGCTTATGGTTTCACGGTCTACATTTAAGTCTTTTATCCATTTTGAGTTTATTTTTGTGAGTGGTGTAAGCTGGTGATCTAGTTTCATTTTTTTGCAGGTAGCTGTCCAATTTTCCCAACACCATTTGTTAAAGAGGCTGTCTTTACTCCATTGTATTTCCTTACCTCCTTTGTCAAATATCAGTTGTCCATAGAACTGTGGGTTTATTTCTGGGTTCTCTGTTCTGTTCCATTGATCTATATGCCTGTTCTTATGCCAGTATCAGGCTGTTTTGAGTACAACGGCCTTGTAGTATAACTTGATATCAGGAAGTGTGATACCTCCCACTTTATTCTTCTTTTTTAAGATTGCTGAGGCTATTCGTGTTCTCTTTTGGTTCCATATAAATTTTTGGTATATGAGGTCTATATCTTTGTAGTATGTCATTGGTATTTTAATTGGTATTGCATTGAATTTATAGATTGCTTTGGGTAATATAGACATGTTTAATGATGTTTATTCTTCCTAACCATGAGCACGGTATATGCTTCCACTTGTTTGTATCTTCCTTGATTTCTTTTATCAATGCTTTGTAATTTTCCAAGTACAAGTCTTTAGTCTCCTTGGTTAAGTTTATTCCTAGGTACTTTATTTTTTTGGTTGTAATTGTGAAGGGGATTGTTTCCTTAATTTCTCTTTCTGACTGTTCATTGTTGGTGTATAAAAATGCCTCTGATTTCTGAGTATTGATTTTATATTCTGCTACTTTGCTGAATTCATTTATCAGGTCCAGTAGCTTTTTATTTTTTTAATTTTTTATTTATTCATTTTTGAGGAGAGAGAGAGAGGGAGAGAGGAGAGAGAGAAAAGGGGGAGGAGCTGGAAGCATCAACTCCCATATGTGCCTTGACCAGGCAAGCCCAGGGTTTCGAACCGGCGACCTCAGCATTTCCAGGCTGACGCTTTATCCACTGCGCCACCACAGGTCAGGCCAGGTCCAGTAGCTTTTTGACTGAGACTTTAGGGTTTTCTATATACAATATCATATCATCTGCAAATAATGAGAGTTTTACTTCTTCTTTTCCAACATGAATGCCTTTTATTTCTTCTTCTTGTCTGATTGCTGTGGCCAGGACTTCTAGGACCATGTAAAATAAGAGTGGTGAAAGGGGGCACCCCTGACTTGTTCCTGATCTTAAGGGTATTGCTTTTAATTTTTGCCCATTGAGTATGATGTTGGCTATGGGTTTCTCATAGATGGCTTTTATCATGTTTAGGTATGTTCCCTGTATTCCCACTTTTCTGAGAGTTTTGATCATGAATGGGTGCTGGATTTTATCAAATGTTTTTTCTGCATCTATTGAAATTATCATATGGTTTTTCTCCTTTTTGATTATGTGATGAATCACACTGATTGATTTGTGGATATTGTACCAGCCTTGCCTCACCAGAATAAATCCCACTTGATCATGGTGTATGATTTCTTCCATATATTGTTGGATCCGGTTTGCCAATATTTTGTTGAGGATTTTAGCATCTATAGTCATCAGAGATATTGGCCTATAATTTTCTTTCTTGGTGTTGTCTTTGCCTGGTTTTGGAATCAGAATTATGCTTGCCTCATAAAAGAAGCTTGGAAGTCTTCCTTCCTCTTGAATTTTTTGAAATAGTTTGAGAAGGATAGGAGTTAGTTCTTCTTTGAATATTTGGTAGAATTCCGTTGTGAAGCCATCGGGCCCTGGACTTTTCTTTGTTGTGAGTTTTTTGATAACTGTTTCTATCTCATTTGTTGTAATTGGTCTGTTTAGGTTTTCTGATTCTTCCTGATTGATTTTTGGAAGATTGTATGCTTCAAGGAATTTGTCCATTTCATCTAGGTTGTCTAGTTTTTTGGCATACAGTTCTTCATAGTATTTTCTTACAATATTTTTTATTTCTGTTGTGTCAGTTGTTATTTCTCCTCTCTCATTTTTAATTTTATTAATTTGAGTCCTCTCTCTCTTTTTCTTGGTGAGTCTACTTAAAGGTTCATCAATCTTGTTTACCTTTTCAAAGAACCAGCTCCTAGTTTCATTGATCCTCTGTATTGTTTCTTTAGCCTCTATGTCATTTATTTCTGCTCTGATCTTTATTATTTCCTTCCTTCTACTACATTTGGGATTTACTTGCTGTTCTTTTTCTAATTCTTTTAGATGCACGGTTAAGTTGTTTATTTGAGCTTTTTCTAGCTTCTGAAAGTGTGCCTGTAGTGCTATGAACTTCCCTCTCAGCACTGCCTTCGCTGTGTCCCATAAATTTTGAGTTGTTGTATGCTCATTGTCATTCATTTCTAGGAATTTTTTTTTATTTCTTCTTTGATCTGATTCTTAATCCATTCATTATTTAACAACCTGCTATTTAGTTTCCATGTGTTTGAGAATTTTTGAGCTTTTCTGTTGTGATTCATTTCTAGTTTCGTACCGTTGTGATCAGAGAAAATGCTTGATATGATTTCAGTCCTCTTAAATTTGTTGAGAGCACTTTTGTGCCCTAACATGTGGTCTATCCTAGAGAATGTACCATGAGCACTTGAAAAGAATGTATATTCTACTGCTTTAGGGTGAACGGTTCTGAAGATATCTATTAAATTGAATTGATCTAGTGTTTCCAATAAGTCTGCTGTTTCTTTGTTAATTTTCTTTCTTGAGGATCTATCTAGTGATGTTAGTGGGGTATTGAAATCCCCTACTACTATAGTATTGCTGTTGATCTTGCCCTTTAAATCCATCAAAGTCTGCTTTATATATTTGGGTGCTCCTATATTAGATGCATAGATATTTATAATAGTTATATCTTCCTGTTGGATTACTCCCTTTATCATTATGTAGTGGCTTTCTTTATCTCTTACTATATCCTTTGTTTTAAAGTCCAATTTATCTGATATAAGTATTGCTACCTCTGCTTTTTTTTCATTTCCGTTTGCATGAAATGTTTTTTTTCCATCCTTTTACCTTCAATCTATGTGTGTCTTTTGTTCTAAGGTGTGTCTCTTGTAGACAATTTATGTATGGGTCCTGTTTTCTTATCCACACAGCTACCCTATGTCTTTTGATTGGATCACTTAATCCATTTACATTTAAGGTTATTATTGATATGTAGTTGTTTATTGCCATTTTCTTCTTTAAAGGTGTATTCCTTTTTTGTTATTTTCTTTTCCCACATTGATCTGTTTACAACAGGCCCCTTAACATTTCCTGCAGCATTGGTTTGGTTGTAATGAATTCCTTGAGTTGTTTTTTGTCTGGGAAGCTTTTTATTTCTCTTCGATTTTAAACGATAGCCTTGCTGGATAAAGTAGTCTTGGTTGTAGGTTCTTGTTCTGCATTACTTTGAATATTTCTTGTCATTCCCTTCTGGCCTCAAATGTTTCTGTTGAGAAGTCGGATGTCATCCTTATGGGGGCTCCTTTGTAGGTGATAACTTTTTTTTCTCTTGCAGCTTTTAATATTTTCTCTTTTTCTCTTAGAATTGGTATTTTAATTATGATGTGTCTTGGTGTAGGTTTCTTTGGGTTTCTCTTTAATGGAGTCCTCTGTGCTTCTTGGACTTGTGAGAGTTTCTCTTGCATTAATTTAGGGAAGTTTACAGCTATGATATGATTGAACAAAGTCTCCATCCCTTGTTCTTTTTCTTCTTCTTTAGGAACCCCTATGATGCGGATGTTATTTCTCTTCATGTTGTCACAGAGCTCTCTAAGAGTTTCCTCTGACTTTTTGAGTCTCTTTTCTCTTTTCTTCTCTGCTTTCATGCCTTTATTCCAGTTGTCCTCTAACTCCCTGATTCGATCCTCTGCTCTATCTATCCTGTTTTTAATTCCTTCCATTGTGGTTTTTATTTCTGATATTTTATTTGTCATATCCGACTGATTCTTTTTTATACTTGCTATTTCTTTATTTACTTGTTAATAATGACCATCCATTGTTGTTCTAAGATCCCTAAGCATCCTTACAATCATTATTTTGAACTCCACATCTGGAAGTTTGATTGTTTCCATATCACTCAGTTCATCTCCTGAAGGTTTCATTTGGATTGCACTTTTTTGTCTTCTCATTTTCGGTGTTTTGTTTGTAGATTTGGTTGAGTCTAGGCTTGGTGTTGTCTGCCTCCAGTTTTCAGTTGTGTTATTTCTAGGTCTTCTTGGGTTGGTATCAGCTATTATTTGTAATCCACTTTCGGATTTGGACAGCTTTGAAGTCTTGATTTGTTTGTTTTCTTAACAGGTGATAGTCTTGTTTACTGATCTCAGCAGGGGGCTTCCTTGAAACTGTATCCAGAAATGCTGTGGGTGTAACTTGAGACTCTGAAGGTCTCTTCCACCAACTAATCTCACTGGGGCCAGGGTTTTTTCTCAGCTCCTATAGGGGGAGCTGTATCTCAGATCTCCATGGAGACCTGAGTTACTGCCCCTCCTCCCCACTTCTTGTTTTCAGCTGTGTCTTCTTGCGCTGATTGGAGCTGGATAGATGTCCAGAGATCTCTGATCCAGAAGCACTTCAACTCTGTTTTGTGAAAGGTTCAGTCCCTCCCCCAGCTATGGCCACCTCTAGCATGGATGAGTCAGCTTTTTTAGTTCGTTTCCTGGATTCCTTAGCCCCTCACAGTCTGTCCCTCTCCCTGTCCTTTTCACTTGGGAGATAAGCTGGTCTTTTCAACACACCTTGCTCCCTGGTCGCCAGGCAAGTGGCTGTGAGCAGTAGTTTCTACTCTTTTCCCTGTGTGAGATCCCCTCTGGGCTCTCAGTCTCACCCCCCTCCATTCCTGTAAGCAGAGGAGATTCAGGTGCTCCCTTCCAGGGTTGTTGTGGCTTCTTCTTTGCTCCTTGGTGTTTGAGAGCGGTTCTTGCAGTTCAGAGTTGGTTTTTCATGCTGATTTTTCCTAAATTGATTTGTATTCCAGTTCGATGGTGAGAGCTGGGCGTTTGTGAATCCGCCTACTCCGCTGTCATCTTTTTCTCTCACCTAAACAACATACTTTTAAAAAATAAGTGAATCAAAGAAGAAATAAGTGCAGAGATGAAAAGATACATACAGACAAATGAAAATAACAATAGGACATATCAGAATCTCTAGGATACAGCAAAAGCAGTAATAAGAGGGAAGTTCATATCACTTCAGGCCTATATGAACAAACAAGAGAGAACCCAAGTAAACCACTTAACTTCACATATTAAGGAACTAGAAAAAGAAGAACAAAGACAACCCAAAACCAGCCGAAGAAAAGAAATAATAAAAATCAGAGCAGAAATAAATGAAATAGAGAACAGAAAAGCTATAGAAAAATTAATATAACAAGGAGCTGGTTCTTTGAAAAAGATCAACAAAATTGATAAATCCTTGGCAAGACTCACCAAGGAAAAAAGAGAAAGAACTCATATAAACAAAATCCAAAATAAAAGAGGAGAACTCACCACAGATATCATGGATATACATAGAATTATGGTAGAATACTATGAAAAAATATATGCCATCAAATTCAACAATCTAGAAGGAATGAATAAATTCCTAGAACAATACAATCTTCCTAGACTGAGTCATGAAGAAGCAGAAAGCCTAAACAGACCAATCAGCAGGGAGGAAATAGAAAAAACTATTAAAAAACCTCCCCCAAAATAAAAAACCAGGCCTAGACAGCTATAATGGTGCATTCTATCAACATTCAAAGAAGACTTGGTTCCTATGCTACTCAAAATCTTTCAAAAAATTGAAGAAGAAGCAATACTTCAAAACACATTTTATGAGGCCAACATAACCATCATACCAAAACCTGGCAAGGATGGCACTATAAAAGAAAACTATAGACCAGTATCTCTAATGAATACAGATTCTAAAATACTAAACAAAATACTAGTAAATTGAATACAATATATTCAAAAAAATACATCATGATCAAGTGGGATTCATCCCAGAATCTCAAGAATGGTTCAACATATGTAAAACGGTTAACATAATACACCATATCAATAAAACAAAGAACAATAACCACATGATCTTATCAATAAATACAGAAAAGGCATTCGATAAGATATAACACAATTTTATGTTTAAAACACTCAACAAAATGAGTATAGAAGGAAAATACCTTAACATGATAAAGGCCATTTATGATAAACCATCAGCTAACATCATATTAAATGGCATAAAACTGAGGACTTTCCTCCTTAAATCAGGAACAAGACAGGGTTTTCCACTCTCTTCACTCTTATTTAACGGGGTGCTAGAAGTCTAGCCAGAGCAATCAGACAAGATAAAGAAATAAAAGATATTCATATCAGAAAAGAAGTAAAGGTTTCACTTTTTGCAGATGATATGATCCTATACATTGATAACCCCAAAGACTGCACAAAGAGATTACTAAAATAAATAAACCAATACAGTAAGGTCACAGGATACAAAATTAATATACAAAAGTCCATAACCTTTCTACATGTCAACAACAAAACAGTAAAAAATGAACAAAAAAAATAATCCCTTTCATGGTTACAACAACAAAAAATAAAATACCTAGGAATAAACATAGCAAAGAATGTAAAGGACCTATATAATGAAAACTACAAAGCATTGTTAAGGGAAATAAAAAAAGATACAATTAAATGGAAAAATATTACTTGTTCTTGGATAGAAAGAATAAATATAATCAAAATGGTTATATTCCCCAAAGCAATATACAAATTTAATGCAATTCCCATCAAAATTCCAAAGACATTTTTTAAAGAAATGGAACAAAAATCATTAGATTTATATGGAACTATAAAAACCCTGAATAGCCAAAGCAATCCTAAGGAAAAAAAATGAAGCTGGGGGCATTACAATACCTGACTTCAAATTATATTATAGAGCTACGACAATCAAAACAGCATGATATTGGCAGAAAAATAGACACTGAGACCAATGAAACAGAATAGAAAGTCCAGAAATAAAACCACATATATATGGTCAAATAATTTTCAATAAAGGGACCAACAACACACAATGGAGAAAAAGCTTCTTCAACAAATGGAAGGCCACATGCAAAAGCATGAAACTCGACTACAGTTTGTCCCCTTGTACTAAAATTAATTCAAAATGCATCAAAAATCTAAATATAAGACCTGA
Organism: Saccopteryx leptura; assembly: GCF_036850995.1. Lineage (NCBI taxonomy): Eukaryota > Metazoa > Chordata > Mammalia > Chiroptera > Emballonuridae > Saccopteryx > Saccopteryx leptura. The sequence goes on along the minus strand of NC_089505.1, from coordinate 215,406,845 downwards.
AACTATAAAGTACATAGAGAAAAATGTAGGTACTAAACTCATGGACCTTGGTTTTAAAGAGCATTTTATGAATTTGACTCCAAAGGTAAAGGAAGTGAAGGCAAAGATAAATGAATGGGACTACATCAGACTAAGAAGATTTTGCACAGCAAGAGAAACTGACAACAAAATAAACAGACAGCCAACTAAATGGGAAATGATATTTTCAAACAACAGCTCAGATAAGGGCCTAATATCCAAAATATACAAAGAACTCATAAAACTCAACAACAAACAAACAAACAATCCAATAAAAAAATGGGAAGAGGACATGAACTGACACTTCTCGCAGGAAGAAATACAAATCGCCAACAGATATAATGAAAAAATGTTCATCTTCATTAGCTATTAGAGAAATGCAAATCAAAACTACAATGAGATACCACCTTACACCTGTTAGTAGCTATTATCAACAAGACAGGTAATAACAAGTGTTGGAGAGGCTGTGGAGATAAAGGAACCCTCATCCACTGTTGGTGGAATGCAAAGTAGTACAACCACTATGGAAGAAAGTATGGTGGTACCTAAAAATATTGAAAATATAACTACCATATGACCCAGCAATCCCTCTTCTGGGAATATACCCTCATAACTCAAAAACACTGGTACGTAAAGACACATGCAGCCCCATGTTCATTGCAGCATTGTTCACAGTGGCCAAGACAAGGAAACAATTAAAATGCCCTTCAATAGATAACTGGATAAAGAAGATATGGTACATATATACTATGGAATACTACTCAGTCATAAGAAATGATGACATTGGATCATTTACAACAAAATGGATGGATCTTGATAACGTTTAATGGAGTAAAATAAGTAAATCAGAAAAAACTAAGAACTGCATGATTCCATACATAGGTGGGACATAAAAACAAGACCAAGAGACATGGACAAGAGTGTGGTGGTTATGGGTGGGGGAGGAGGAGAGGGAAGGAGAGGGGGGAGGGGAGGGGCACAAAGAAAACCAGATAGAAGGTGATAGAGGACAATTTGACTTTGGGTGACGGAAATGCAACATAATTAAATTACAAGATAACCTGGAGATGTTTTCTTTGAACATATGTACCCTGATTTATTAATGTCACCCCATTAAAATTAATAAAAAAATAAAAATAAAAAAGGAGACTTCATAAACAATAAAGTCAGATATTTTCTTTAAAAATAAACTTAGGATATTATATTCAATAATAGCATAAAAACCTCTCAAATCTAAATCTTTCCACATTTGTGGGGAAATGCCCTACAGGTTTAACTATTTCATATTACAGCTTTTTTGGTTCTATTAATGATATCTGAAGAGATTTTGGTATATTTAAGTATATTAAAAAATTAAAACAATTTTAGGTGTAAAATACCTGTACCAAATAGTTTCTATCCTCGGGTAGTTGTGTGTGTGTGTAAGACAGATAGAGAGAAAGAGATGGAGAGAGAGACAGGGAAAGAGAAAGCTGGATATGGAAACAGAGACGTAGAAAAAAATGGAAGAAAAGTAAAAGAGAAAATTTTATAGAAAATTAATCAATACAGAAGAATAAATAATTATGTTCCTTAGTGAGAAAAAGTAACTTCTTTTCAGAACTGGAAGTCCAGAGATACTGTGCCTGAGAGTGTTATTACTCATGTTCTCTAGTCTGGGCTTATTCTCTAGATGCATAAGCTAAAAGATGGGCCTATGATAAGTCATATTTAAAACTGGTTTAATTTTCGTAATCTGATTTTATAAGATTCTGAAAATTCCTTAATTTTAATCTAATTACAGTTTGATTTATCAGAGGGAATATGTATTATCCTATTTTCTCAAGTTACTTTTTTATTATTCTCTTTTTCTGTGGCTATCACAGCACTGGATTACAGCCCAGCCATTTCTTTCCCTTTAGTCTCTTCTGTATTGGATGCTGACGATAGCAGAAGATTTGATCACACACCATTTAATATTCATGATGGAGTCTGGCTAGTGGAATGTAATACCTATGCCTGGATTTTGTGAATAAATTCACCACTTGTATTCACACCGATGCACCCTTGTTGTTAGTGTATTAAAATTGCAAGGAAGTTTTCATAATTTATATTCACTGGTATCACAACCATAGGATGATTGTAGAAAAATAAAACACTCTATAAACATTTTTATATATAAATGTAATTATCCAAAAGTATCTTTTCAACTCTTAGAATATATTCTTTATTGAGTGATGCTTAGAATTTTTTTGACAAATCCTAGTGCCTCCCTATAAGTACTGGTTAACGTTTATCTGAGTTCTGTCAGAGGAAAAGACACGAGGATTCCTTGTTGGAGAGAAGACCAAGTTTAAGAGTTATAAATGCAGAGAAAAAAATATTGAAACTTCTGTTTCTGCTCTTTTTAAATCTCTGTTTCTTTCTTTTCTATTTCTGTCCTGTTCCCAGATTTTTCTCTTTACTGAACCTCCAATATAAACCTCACCACACTTCCAGGGCATGGCAGACATGCCTCTGTCCAGAAAACAGTCTAGATAACTCCCGGTCCTGAGTGTTTCTATGTGCTGCCCCTGCCTTCAGCAATTGTTGCATCTGTGTTCAGAGCTATACTCAAGAGGTGGCTCTAGGTACTTGGAAAGATTAATGCTTCTGCGATGGAAAACACACAATTTTAGTAGTGAAGCCATGTTTTGACCACTGAGGAACAGCCTTGAGATGAGTGCAGAGGACCTGTGTGCCCCCTGCCACCTGCAGACCACACCTGTTCCCACTCTGGAGACTGATACTATGTGGGACTAAGCTGGGGTCATGGGCCAGAAGGACTTCCTGTTTTCCAAGGTTTCCAATTACTCAAGAGTATCTTTATTAGAAAGCTACTGTTTTCCTTTTTAAATTAAATGTGCTACCTTTATTTTTTTAAGTTAACAGTTGGTGATTGATTTGGCTGTGCTTTTGTGGAAGGCTTTAAAAAATTTTAAAGACATAAAACTAAATGTTGTCAGAGGGGAAGGGGGTCATCACTGGGTGAGAAAGGTAAAGAGATTAAGAAATATAAGTTGGTAGTTATAGAATAGTCACAGAGATGTAAATTACAGCATAGGGAATATATATTTAATAATATCATCATAACTATGCATGAGGTCAGGTGGGTATTTGTAACATCTGGGTGAGCACTCTGTAAAGTACATGATTTTCTAACCACTATGCTGTACATCTGAAACTAATACAGAATAATAATGAATGTAAACTGTATTTGAAAAATAAAATATGTATTAAAATATATATTTAAAAAACTAAGTGTAAATCACTTTTTATAGACACTGGGTACAATATTTATCCATTTGGGTAAGATTTTTAAAAATTAATCCCAATTGTGAAAAACATAAAACCAGAAAGTGTTCATAACTGCATTGCACAAGCTTGAGCAATACATTCGGTTCTGACTTCAATTGCACAAAATTTGTTTCACTTGACCAGAATCAAAATCCCTGCCCCAACCAAATTGAAAACATTTGATAGTTGCTATGAGACAATTTTTAATTCACTTTTTAAAAAAAGCCTTTGATCAAAAAATTGGAATTTCTGTATTAATCTCTTTGAACTGCATATGGAGTTCAGTGTTCAAGTTTATTTATACTATTTTCCCAGATAAAACTTGGGGGTGCATTATTCACTTAAGTTTTTAAGAATGCTTTTCAAAGACTCTTAAAATTTTATTTTCATTAACTAAATTTTTTTTTGCATTTCTGATTGGAAATAGTAAAAACAGTCAATATAGGCACATGAAAAAGAAGTCACCAGGAAAAAATAAAGAATGAAATTTTAAAGAGGTCCAAAGTTGATTCAGTAACACAAGACAGGTAAGATCCCAAAATGAGTAAATTGTCTATTCTAATAAAAAGAGAGGGGACTTTTTGAAGACATACATGTTTTCTACTTAAAGAATCCATCTGCATTCCATACTGGATAATAAGAACGCTTTGCTCTGTACGACTTGGGTTTAAAGAATTTTGGAGGCCATAACAGTTTAGGTTACTCCCTAAACAATATTGAAGACTCCATTATGTTGTTCCATACTCAGATGGTTTGTTTCACAAAGATACTTTCAACTTAACAAACATAGGTATGCAAAAAAGCCCTTTTCTCCATTAAAGATATTTACTCACATTTGATTTCATTATATGCATTAAAAGCTGCGTTAAAACACAACCACCCAATGTTAACAAAAAAATGCAGCGAGGGCCCTCTTATTCACAGCGTGTTTTCTTCTAATCAAAGACACCTGGTTGTTTGAACCTCTGACTCCAAATGATTCATAGTAAGTTTTATTCTTTGTTTCTCTCTTTTTTCTTCCTTTATTTTTCTTTCTTCCTCTTTCTCTCTTCCTTCTTTCCTTCCTTTCCTCCTTTTTTATTTCATTTTTTTCTTTTTGATAGAAAGGCTTCCTTTTTGCTAGATGGTACCATAAAATGCACTGGTCCCCTCAACCTCAAAACCAAAGATGTATGTGTACATAGGGAGAATCTAATTCATAGAGTACACAAACATTTATTGCTAGAAAACCTGCAACATGTGGTTTATTTTGTTGTTGTTGTTGTTGATTTTTAACAGTGTTTTCTCAAATCTTCAAAGCTTGCCTTGATGGTTTGCTAAGTAATTGAACCACTCTTGAGTCGGTTTATATAGGACATCTTATCTTCTTTCATTACGCAGGCTGTGACTTCTTTTCTATTCCCATGAAATCCATGTACACACTTTAGAAGCCCTCCTGAACAAGCTCGCTTCTAACTTTCACAGAGCCCTTAGCACAATTTGAATACGAAAGAGATACTGAATAAAAAGCTTTAATCTCTTGTCTGTTACACTTCTTTCTTGCCTCTCTTCATCTCCTCCTGTTTCCAAGGACTTTTCTGTGTGAGGAAAGTGAACACTTTCTGTTGAAAGTGAAGTGTAAGGCTCAAGACGTTTTTGCTAGGCTGAGAGATGGGAGAGCGGCTACTGTAAATCTTCTCCGTCAAAATTTAGCTACATTTGTGCTGCACTGCCTTCAGTGTAAGTCTTTGCGGGTAAAAGATTAGTTAAAGAGCTCTCGGTGAACAAAAATCATTCAAACAGCAGCATGTTCCGGGAGTATCAGATGTGCTCTCCACCTCCACTACGGTGGAGCTCTCTTCTCTGATACCTCTGCCCCTTGGTGAGCTGGAACTGCTTGAAAGACTTTTCTGTTCTCCGGGTCTCTTGTCAATTTGAATGCCAGGAAATGAGTCCCCTTTGTGAGATTAATTAATAGCAGGAGCAGCTAGGCAGAGCCCAATCGCCACGCAAAGAAGCTGTAATTGCTACTTTGTGGAAAGGAAAGAAAAAAAAAAGTTTGGGTTGCACTTTAAGAAGAGGGTTTAGGAAGGTTCTTTGAACTAGAGGTCTCAGTGCACTGGATTAAGGCAAGAAGCAAGGAGGCCTTTGAAGTTTGCTAAGAGGTTTTGGAAGGGAAAAAAGTTGGGTGGCAAAAGGGAGCTGGCAACATCAAAAGCAAGCGGTTTGAACGGCGCCTTACCTATGTGGCCTCAGATCCGGAACCAGGACCACTGGCTGGACAGCAGCATTGCTGGGCAAATGATCAACTGGGAAGGTGGGCTGGTGTTTGTTTTTTGGTCTGGTAACGGCACTGCTGATGCAACGCATGTGCCATGTACGTGGGCACACTCAAGTTAGGGGTGCTGCTGGATTACTGTGCTTGGCAACACATACAGAATTAACGTGCGCTCTCTCATCCTCGCTTGCCGCTCTCCCTTCTAAAATCTTCAGACATTTAGAAAAGTTTCTTTGCTTATTGCTCAGCAATGATGTATTGATAAGAGGAAAAAGAGAAGATTATTTCAGAAATCATATCCATACCCTATCTGGAAATACAAATAAGCATAGGTCATCTATTCTCAACATAGGCAATATCGCCCCCAAGGGGGTGAAACTGATTTTGGGGAGAAGAGTGAAAGAAAACCTTACATTTAATAATGCATTATGGCTTTCCCAAGGGACACAGTGCATCAACAGATATACAATATATCTTTGCTAATAAAATTTCACGAGAGGGAAAACTATAAATAAAATACCTAAAAAAGTATTTTTAGGTGATATCATCACAACAAAAAACAAACAATTCAAAACACTAAGGATCAAAATGCATGCAAATTTCTAAAAAAGCAGCTTGAGGTCAATTTTTTATGAATTGTATATCAATCAAGTTAATTCTAGAATTTGTATTTCATATTTGATTTTGTATGCAGTAGGTCTTATGTCAAATATTTTTTATACTTTCAAATCCCTTATTAAATATTTATTATTTTATTGAACTTGTCAGACTGATTTATTTTATTTTATTTTATTCATTTTAGAAAGAGAGGTGAGGGGGGGAAGAAGAGGAGGAAGAAGCACCAACTCCCATATGTGCCTTGACCAGGCAAGCCCAAGGTTTCGAATGGAGACCTCAGCGTTCCAGGTCAACTCTTTATCCACTGCGCCACCACAGGTCAGGCTCAGACTGATTATGTTATCACTTCAAACTCTATATACTTTTTTTTCTAAGCTAGTACTGTTAGGTATCAATTTCAAATGATAAGCAATATTTGAGGAGAGAAAGATGAATAAAAATTATTTTAACCTTTGTTGGCTGGTAGAATACCTTTAGATCTCCTAATAATTTATATTTAAGGGTTTTATTTTTATTGTGAACTTAAAACTCAACTTCCATGATAAATACATAAAATTTTAATGTAACCAAATGTACAAATATTTAGAAATAGCTTTAATAAAAAGAAATTTGGGGGGTTTCTATATATTTTTCCCTACAAGTTATTTTTATTTACATCCCTTTGGTCACAATATTTTTTAAATTTTATATAAAGAATTAAATTTATTGGGGTGACATTGATCAATAAAAGTACATAGATTTCAGGTAAGCATTTCTGTAGCATTTGAACTGTTGATTGTATTGTGTTTCTAATCTATGTTTCTAATCTATTGTGTTTCTAAAAAACAATGCTGCATTTTCCTCCCATTGCAATGACAAGAAATGTTTGGAAATCAAGAACCAAACCTAGTTTGGGCTAAATAAACTCGAAGCTCTTCTATGGCCACCCTTCAGCTAGACACCATGTTTCTGAACATCATCACCATTCAGACTATTTATACTCTACTGACCTTGAGAAAAAAAAGTTTTAGAGCCTTTCCCTTAAGAAAACTATACATACGGAGCAATATGCGTAGGGAGCCACACCTCCTTTCCTGAGTATTGGTCTGTTCTGTTCAGAAAGATTGTCAGCAAAGTGACAGTCCCAGGAAAGTATACCAGTGACATTTCTAAACTTCCTTTTCATTGACATCCAATACCAATTCGTGCTATACAAGCAAGTTGGTCCAGCCTAGCATTCAGTCCACAGTGATCAATCAATAAATGTGTTGACTGACACACTGGTGCACCCAACACATCAACCCATTGACTCTGCAGCTTCATTACAGAACCATCTTGAGGGACCTGCCATTTTAAAAGTTTAACAAATATCTTTAATCCAATGAGTGACTGAATGAAGTACCTAGTAATTATGAGTCCATTGCCAGAATTCCCTATCCCCCATCTTTCCAAATTTACAAGAGTACATATCTCTGTTTAAAACAAATACCCATGTATATTAGCTTACTTCACTTAGAGGTGACCTTTTAACTTGATGCACAACAGAAATTATGTACACATAGAAATATGGACAACATAATGACAAAATGTATTTTTTACAATTTTGCTTATGCCTTTCTCTATGAGCTGTCAAGATGCTGTATATAATTATACTCATTAAGAAAAACAGACAGAGATTCAATTACCCTCCTGCTGCCAATGCAGGAAATGTAATAGTTTTCTCTTTTATTATATCAAATATCTTAGTTTATGCCACGCATGTTAAAGTTTACCATTCCTTGAGGCTTGCAACTGCAATATTTTTTAAGCTATCTGGAGGATTATAATTGCATGCACACATCAATTATGGATTGAACTCAGCATTTTCAGATAAGTTCCCAAATCACAAAGAGAGTGCAGTGGTCTCTAGGCATTTCCGGCCAGTTTGATTACAGGTGTAGTACACACAGCCTTGTTAGTTCTCCATGATGAGGGCTTTCTCTTCCCACTGGGTATCAGAGAGGTACTGACCACTGCTTTTCACTAACAATTTCTTTCCATTCCCCAAAGATGCCTTAATGAGCCCCTTGGACATGGCCAAAGGCAATCTTGTTCTCTGGGCCAGTGAGGTGAAAAGCCATAGCTTTACCTACCAGGCAAGTAATAATTAATAAGGTATCTTTGATTCATTTCAATTCATTAACAAAGTTACAAGTTTGATGGCCTCAAGGAGCACAGTGTTAGCCTGTCATTTCATGTACAAGTATTGAATAAAACGCATGTGCCAAGTTATGTTAAAATATTAACTTGTAACAAAAACAAATGAATGTAGAATGCTAATTGGGAAAAAGCAACAGACAGATACTACACAAGATTGATTTTAGAGAAAATGAAAAAACTGTTTTCTGTTTAAAGACAGGAATTGAATACTGATTAGGTAGGTATAGATAGTTGTGTTGTGCAGCATTTGGTAATATTTTCACTGGATATTTGATTTGTCTATGTTTTACCTAGATTTTAGATTGGATACCAGTTATCAGAGTAAGTTTTTGGTCTAATAAGTAGTTGGACTTTCTTGGATACAATGTTCCTCACTTAAAACGTTTGTCATGCCCCCCTGTGGAAAAGTAATTCAAGTCCAAATGTCACCTTGCCACAGAAAGAAATGCTTACTTTCTGGAGGCAAAATAGGGCCACGATGAGGTGGTCAGATTTCTCTTGGAGTATTTTTTCCTAAGAAAGTTCTGTCAACTTAAGAAATATTATCCATTTGGGTTTGGAGAATTCTCGAAATACTCCAAAAATAAATAAAAAAAAAAAATATATATATATATAATATATATATATATATATTTAAATAGATATATATAGATATATATCTTTCTCTCTAATCTAGGATAAAAATAAAAACAAACAAAACAAAGCCATATTTTTAAACAGGAAACACTAGTTTAGGAGTGTGTTAGAATGGAACCCATCAGAGAATGCCCTCCCCTTTAGGTGGGGGAAGGGATGTCTCATTTGCATTTGTTGTGTTACAGTCTTGCTTGGGGCCTATCTTCTCTGTGAATAAGGTAACTGTGGAAAGCAGCTTGGTCCTGGCACAAAGGGGATGGCAGAGTCAAGCTGCTTCCCTAATCGGCTTTGCTGGACCCCTGCATGATAGGCTCTGTGAAGAAATTTGGATAATATACAACAGCATCTCCTGGAACTGTCTAGGGTGTGTGTGTACGGCACTCAAACTATTCTCATCATTCATGGGGATTTTGGTAATGCAGCAGTGATGTTGTAGTGACATCTAAAGGCAGACTGTTCAACTCATTCTGCACTTTTTAAGAATTTGCTCCTTTTTACAAATGTTTCTAAGCATATCTTCTGAAAAATGTCTCCTAAAATCTGCATAATGCAATTTTTACCTCAGATCTTTCTTTTCTCAGTACTCAGTACTGTCTTTGGGGCAGGGATTCTCTTGCAATCTGGGAAAGCCTGTGGCTGTGCTCCGTGTCCCATCATTGCAGTCACCACTGTGAGGTTCTGTTCTCTGCACCATACAGGCTCGAGAGTTCTTTGGCCACATAACTTGAGGCCAAGTCAGCCTTAACTATGTAAATTACACCTCAGGAAAGAGCATATTCTGCCATCCTACCAAGATCCAGCCTAATATACTTGCCTCTATAAATCTTTCTCTTCTACTTTCCCGCGTCTAATAGAATGGCCGAGAGACTGAGTTTCCATTGCAGGGTGGATGCTGGCCAAGACACATGCTGCTCTTGTGAATTGAATATGACCGCCTTGCCAATCCAGAGAAGTAAATACGAATTTTTAAAAATGGGTACTCACATTTGAATTGTGCTCTTGTCTTTGGCTTTAAATAAAATGACTTTGCTTCTACCATCATGCAAAGGGGGCTGCCCTCCTACAACCACCTCCCCAAGCATCCTCGCAATAGGCATGTCAGCCACCTCCCCTGTCGTTTCAAAACTGCCTTATGTTACTGAATCTAAAATGTTGCATACTTTGATCCATCATTCAGTTCTGAAACAATCGGATGTATCTTATTGGTAAATGTGGGACAAGGCAAGAAAAGCAGACAACGCACATAAGGCAACAGGGTATTCTGCAGGCATGTGATCCTCAACAGTGTTAGAACCTGAATGTGTTTTCTTAGCCCCAATCACAGAATGGGAGCTTTTCTTCCTTTCCTTTTCTTTTCTTTCATTTTTAATAGCAATAAACAAATAAACAAACAAATAGTAAGGTTGAGTTGAATAGTTGGAAGATAATAACTAGCAGTAAAGGTCCTTATATTTGTCCACCACCCTGCCCCTGGCAGTAATCCTGTCTTTAGGGATCTAAAATTTCCTGAAGATGTATTAGTGTCGTATACAAATGGGTTCTTGTGCACTCATAATCCTTTTCACTAGCTTCTTAACTGTGTGTTTTGTATTTAAATTTTCCTTCTGACCAAGTAAATCCTTTTGGATGAAGTGACAGCATCTTTTCAGCACCCATAGCTGGTGACAGCTGGTGGAGAGACTATGAAAGACTGTAAAGTGTTCCTTCCTGGCTTTCTTCAAGACCAATGCCAGCCACCAGCTGAGCGATTTGTTAGTTCTCCCTTCAGGCATTAGTCAGTTGAAGAGGCTCACAGTAAATGCTAAAATAATATAATATATATTAATATAAAGACAATATCTCTGCTTCTGGCTTACCCATGCCTTTAATTAGGTACTTATTAATTATATGTCAACATGGAACCTTTTCATTAATTCTGGTGTAACCCTTTACTAATACTGTATGCAGTATGTCTTGGCAGCTGAAACGCAGTGGAAATGGGCTTTGAATGCAATAATTGCTGATAACCTTTGAAAGAACAGCTCCTCCTAGGGGAAATGCATGCTGTTTCCCCTTCTTCCATGAAGTTTCCTTGTGAATATCTAACTTGTAATACATTGTGTTTTTTTAAATGAAAATTGAAAGATGTCCTTTTGGTGGGAAGGAGTCCTCTCTGGCAGGTGGTCATTGTTAGATTAAGTAATGAGGTAATGAGAAACATTCAAAAGTGAGAAAACTAGGCTTCGTATTCATGTGGACATTAGCAGTAGAATGTGGTGATGTGGTTTCAGATAGTTACCTAACCAAATGTTATTGCTGAATTTGCTGAAAATCAGAATAAAATAACACTTTCAGGAAGAATAAAGATATTAACCATTTGAGGGCAATGCTTTGTTAATTTTCTTTGAAATGTTAGATCCCTAACATACATAATCATCTTTCTAGAAATTAAATATTTACTCACCCATAAAAGAAAATAACATGCAAACTAATATCCCACTTCTACATAAGTCTGGTTATAGATTCACATTTACATAGCACCCATTTTCTCTTTACCACTTTTATCTATTCTTGCCTTAATTATTTTAAAAGTGAAGAGACACATGAGAGAATATTTTCATTCTGTCTGCCTATAAATATTTCTTGAAAGTGGGAGTTGAAGGAGGAGAAAAATTGTTGTATACTATATGCATATGGAGACTTGACAAAGCTTAGATTAAGTTGACAGGATGAGCGCTGGTCATCCCAGACCCCTAAGAAGTTCTGCTTGAGACAAATAATTTGGCAATGCAAAATCACCAACATTCTGACTTGGCAACTTAAAAAATAGAAAAGAACTTTTGCATACACATAGAAATGTGTGCGTGTGTATCAATATATGCATGTACATAATTTTTCTTTTGCATTTCCAATGTGTTTTTTTAATTTTTAAATTTTATTTAGAAAATAACTTGAACAGAGTGACATTGATCAATAAGAATATACAGGTTTCAGGTGAATATTTCTATAGCTTTTGAACTGTTGATTATGTTGTGCACACATCACCCAAAGTCAAATAATTTTTCATCACCTTATCCAATGTTTTCTTTTTTTTTTTTTTTTTTTTTTAATAAATTTTTATTAATGGTAATGGGATGACATTAATAAATCAGGGTACATATATTCAAAGAAAACATGTCTAGGTTATTTTGTCATTAAATTATGTTGCATACCCCTCGCCCAAAGTCAGATTGTCCTTCGCCACCCTCTATCTAGTTCTCTGTGCCCCTCCCCCTCCCCCTAACTCTCCCCCTGTCCACCCTCCCCCCACCCCTGGTAACCACCACACTCTTGTCCATGTCTCTTAGTCTCATTTTTATGTTCCACCAATGTATGGAATCATGTAGTTCTTGTTTTTTTCTGATTTACTTATTTCACTCCTTATAATGTTATCAAGATCCCACCATTTTGCTGTAAATGGTCTGATGTCATCGTTTCTTATGGCTGAGTAGTATTCCATAGTGTATATGTGCCACATCTTCTTTATCCAGTCTTCTATTGAAGGGCTTTTTGGTTGTTTCCATGTCTTGGCCACTGTGAACAGTGCTGCAATGAACATGGGGCTACATGTGTCTTCACGTATCAATGTTTCTGAGGTTTTGGGGTATATACCCAGTAGAGGGATTGCTGGGTCATAAGGTAGTTCTATTTGCAGTTTTTTGAGGAACCACCATACTTTCCTCCATAATGGTTGTACTACTTTACAGTCCCACCAACAGTGAATGAGGGTTCCTTTTTCTCCACAGCCTCTCCAACATTTGCTATTACCCGTCTTGTTGATCATAGCTAATCTAACAGGGGTGAGGTGGTATCTCATTGTAGTTTTGATTTGCATTTCCCTAATAACTAATGAAGCTGAGCATTTTTTCATATATCTGTTGGCCATTTGTATCTCTTCCTGGGAGAAGTGTCTATTCATGTCCTCTTCCCATTTTTTTATTGGATTGTTTGTTTGTTTGTTGTTGAGTTTTATGAGTTCTTTGTAAATTTTGGAAATTAGGCCCTTATCTGAGCTGTTGTTTGAAAATATCATTTCCCATTTAGTTGGCTGTCTGTTTATTTTTATATCAGTTTCTCTTGCTGAGCAAAAACTTTTTATTCTGATGTAGTCCCATTCATTTATCTTTGCCTTCACTTCTCTTGCCATTGGAGTCAAGTTCATAAAATGTTCTTTAATACGCAAAACGGTTAACGTAATACACCATATCAACAAAACAAAGAACAAAAACCACATGATCTTATCAATAGATGCAGAAAAGGCTTTTGATAAAATACAACACAATTTTATGTTTAAGACTCTCAACAAAATGGGTATAGAAGGAAAATATCTCAACATGATAAAGGCCATATATGATAAACCATCAGCCAACATCCTTTTAAACGGCATAAAACTGAGGACTTTCTACCTTAAATCAGGAACAAGACAGGGTTGTCCACTCTCTCCACTCTTATTTAACGTGGTGCTAGAAGTTCTGGCCAGAGCAATCAGACAAGACAAAGAAATAAAAGGCATCCATATTGGAAAAGAAGAAGTAAAGGTATCACTTTTTGCTGATGATATGATCCTATACATCGAAAACCCGAAGGACTCCACAAAAAGATTATTAGAAACAATAAACCAATACAGTAAGGTCGCAGGATACAAAATTAACATACAGAAGTCCATAGCCTTTCTCTATGCCAACAATGAAATATTAGAAAACGAACTCAAAAAAATAATCCCCTTCACGATTGCAACAAAAAAAATAAAATACCTAGGAATAAACATAACAAAGAATGTAAAGGACCTATATAATGAAAATTACAAAGCATTGTTAAGGGAAATCGAAAAAGATACAATGAGATGGAAAAATATTCCTTGTTCTTGGATAGGAAGAATAAATATAATCAAAATGGCCATATTACCCAAAGCAATATACAAATTTAATGCAATTCCCATCAAAATCCCTATGAGATTTTTTAAAGAAATGGAACAAAAAATCATCAGATTTATATGGAACTATAAAAAACCCCGAATAGCCAAAACAATCCTAAGGAAAAAGAATGAAGTTGGGGGCATTACAATACCTGACTTCAAACTATATTATAGGGCCACAATAATCAAAACAGCATGGTATTGGCAGAAAAATAGACACTGAGACCAATGGAACAGAATAGAAAGTCCAGAAATAAAACCACATATATATGGTCAAATAATCTTTGATAAAGGGGCCAACAACACACAATGGAGAAAAGAAAGCCTCTTCAACAAATGGTGTTGGGAAAACTGGAAAGCCAATGTTTTCTAAATTGACACAGTTTTACTATTAAATTACTCTGACAGGAGAATTTAGATATTTGAATACTCTACATTATGCTACGATTTAGTTTTACAAAAACTATGGCACTTGAAAATATACCAAGTTAAAAGTGAGAAAATGAATACAAAAATAAAGGAACATAGTCCTCTTTGCCATATATTTTGGGTTTGCTAACAATGTATTATTAGCAGAACTAATTCTATGCCTTTTAATGAAAGAGAATGAAAGAATTTGGAGTTTTATGACCTGCATTTTCCTTTGTCATTATGTGTTTAATGTTCCATGTGTCATTTACATTTGCATTGCTGAGTGGAGTAAGGGGATGCTGCACAGAGTAGAGGGGGGGAATCAGAGACTTTTAAAATTATAAATACATTATTGCTAAGCCCCCCAAATAGGTAATTTGCAAACAAGTGATGCCTTTTTCTGGAATAGGGGAAACTGCTACATTCAATAATCCAAGTGTGCTATAAGGATGTTAAATAAGCTGCTGAAGAAATAAAAATTATAATCAATTAATAGCAAGCAATCTGCTAATAATAAAATCAAAATCTGAGTTTGTTGCATTGTTATTTGAACCAAAAATGCTCACAGGCTTTCAAATATTCAAGTACTTCACCATCATTTTTTTGTGTGTGCACTTGATGAATTATTAATGCAGGACTTGTGCTAGGCTCACTAGCTACTCCAAAATTGCTGTTAGTAAGTCACAAATTGATGTCATAATGAAGGGAGAAGGGGATGTCTAATCAGGCTATAATCTATCCATCAGTGAACACACATTGATCTGTTTCTTAATCTTCTTTTTGCACTGGGTAAATTATTTAAAACAGGCTTTGTGTTTTATATGTAAGAAATTACGTGTTTTCTTGTTTTGTTTTGTTCTGTTTTTTGTTTTGTTTTGGTTGTTAGGGACACGCATGCATGTCTGCACGTGTGTGTTTTAATAGGCAGTTTGTAGGCTATAATTCTTTTGGTGCTTCTTTATACCATATATTCAAATTCAAATATACATACACATTAGTGTACCACATACCTGTATGTGTGGTGTCTGTTTACATTTTCTGTCATGTAGTCATTAAGCACACAACATAGACTTAAAGCATGTCAAAACTGACAGCCCCAGCATGATGGATGATGCCGTGCTAGACTGATTCTTACCAGGTGTGGTGTGATGGGAATTCAAATGCTGTTCAGAGGTCTTATTTGTGTTAGTAAAGTTTTCCTTTTCTGTAAAGTTTTTTTTTTTATGGGTGAGGCTAAGGTTTCTGAACTTATACTCTTACACAATTTTGTAAGATGTTTTGACTACTTTAAGGAAAAATCCATAGAGATTTTTTACAATATATATATCTGATGCATGCTATCTACTTTTATATTATTTATTATTCTTGAACACATATCTAAATACACTCAAGTTATCAGAATAAATCTTTTCAGAGATATTAAATTACTAATCTTGCTGTGACTATTCTTTGGGTATACAAATGTCCACACTGACCCTCCTTAACTGGGCAGAAGCGATTGCTTGTCTGGGTTTATAAAAACTCCAAGCTAAAATTTTAATGAAAATTTTATTTAAATATTTTGAGCCAGCTATAAGTTTGAAGGGGTGAATGCAACATTCTCTGGCTTCTATGCAGACAATTCCTGATGTCTAAACTAAATGCAGTACCTCAGATTGGGCCCTACTGGGGAATCAATGCATAAGAAAGAGCAGGCATCTGCATGATGGACTTTAGTGTGTCCCTCCCAAGCTGTAGGGGCTGACACTATGTGACTGAGACAGTCCTGAGCACGAATAGGAATGCTGACATCAGAATGAAGCTCAATCATTTTTCATAATTGAATTCAATGTCTTCTAATAAAAAAAAAAGAATAGTTCCTTTTCTTTTGACCATTTGAAGTGGGTATGACAGTGCTAAATGGGTGAATTTGTTCTCTGTATAATTCCACAAAACTGGACGACCTGCTTCAGGATATTGTCAAATATAATTTGTCATCAACTGGCACTGAAGTAATCAGTGGCTCTGAAAGATATTCATCTTTCCAAATAACACTAAATTAACTGGGCCTTTGGGTATGGATAGTCTCAAAAGATTATCTCACGATTTGCAATCAACTTTCTCACCAAATTTCCATATAAAATTATAACACAAAACAACTAATCAAATGTCTAAAATCTTTACCACTTTGATCTGTCCCCAACAATTCAAATAAGCCCATAAATAAGAGAAGATGCAATTCATTTCAACTAAAATAAATCGGAGCAGGTTGTGAAGCTTGAGTGTGGAGATTTGATCATCTTTACTCAACAGGTAATACAACTATTTTATTAACACCATTCTATCTTGATGGTCAGAAATTTTGATGTTGGAGAAATTTTTGGCAACTGTAGTTGGACAGTGCTCATTAACCTAGACAACATAGTAGTGTTGCTTCTTAAAATTATTTCTACTATATTTTACCTATTCAGTGGACTTCTTTATGAACAAAGAGAGTCACCTGGCCACTCTCTGAATTTCCCAATACATGTTTCACTTATTATTTATCCTGACTTTTACCTAATCATTCTGTTTCAAAATTGCTACCTAATATAAAAACCACCACATGCCACAATCATGCCCCATTCTTAATTCCATAACTTTATTTGTCAATTTTCTATAACTAGCAATGTATGTACACAGAGAGAGACAAAAAATGTTGCATACTCCCACCAAAGAGTAAAATTAAAGAAAGTCTATGATAAATTGCCCAAGTGGATACACTTTGAAGTGAAGAATTGTTATTAAGTATGCTAGGACAATACCAGTACATAATTCACTCTCACTATATATCTCATCCCACATATGTCTAATGAGAACCTAAAATGTGCTGAATTTGTGATGTAAAAGTTGGGGTTAGGTCCTAAATAATATGTGTTTATTTTGAACTTGCTAGTAATTCATATTCCAAGAAAAGCTTTTCCCATTGAAGGCAATGTTCTACAAGCCTGAAGAGGAGCTGGGGAGACTCCTAGCCATTGGGTGGTCCCAGTTGCCATGCAACTCAGAAATCTTGTGTTAGAGAAGCTGTACCTACCACAGGAGTCACATCCTTGAGAATTTCTGAATGCTGCAGGAGCCTGCTGTTGAGCACACAGAAACCAGGAATCAGAACCTTTTTTTCTGCAATATGTTTCTAGTACCGTCTACTGATAAAACAATATTATGCCTTTTATTTCCTTTTCTTGTCTGATTGCTGTGGCTAGAACTTCCTGTACTATATTGAGTAAAATTGATGATAGCAGACATTCCCATTTTGTTACTACTCTTAAGGAAAATGATTGTGGTTTTTGTCCATTGAATATGATGTTGGCTGTGGGTTTGTCATATATGGCTTTTACTATGTTAAAATATTTTGTCTCTATTTCCACATTGCTTAGAATTTTTAACATAAATGGGTGTAACATTTAATCAAATAAGTTTTATGCATCTATTAATATGACTATGTGATTTTTATCCTTTATATTGTTTATGTAGTGTTTCACACTTATTGGTTGTACCAACCTTGCATCCATAGAATAAATCCCACTTGATCATGGATTATGATCTTTTTAATGTAAGGTCATTCCTGGTTTGCTAATCTGTTGAGGATTATAGCATCTATGTTCATCAGAGATGTTAGCATATAATTTTCTTTATTTGTAGTATCTTTATCTGGTTTTGAAATTAAGATAATGCTGACCTCATAAAATAAGCTTGGGAGTCTTCCTTCCTATCAAATTTGTTGGAATAGTTTGAGAAGGACAGATGTTAATTTTTTTTTAATGTTTGGTAAAATTCACCAGTGAAGCCATCTGGATTTATGTATGTTGAAAGTTTTTGATTACTGCTTCAATTCACTAACTATAATCTGTCCATTAATATTATCTGATTCTCCCTGACTCAGTTTTGGAAGATTGTATGTTTCTAAGAATTTATCCATTTTTTCCAGATTGTCCAATTTGTCAGCATATGATTGTTCATACTTTTTTCTTAAAATCCTTTGCATTTCTTTGATGTCAGTTGAGTCCTCTCTCTTTTTCTCAATGAGTCTTATTAAAGGTTTGTCAATCTTCTTTACCTTTTCAGAGACCTATCCAAATTAGAAAGGAAGAAATAAAACTGTCATTATTTGCAGATCACATGATACTGCTTACAGAGAACTTTAAAGAGTCCACCAAAAAAAAACTACTAGAACTAACAAATGAATTCAGTAATGGAGCAGGATACAAAATAAATATTTGGAAATTAGTTGCATTTTTATACACCAATAATGAACTATCAGAAATGGAAACTAAGAAAACAATACCATTCACAATTGCTTCATAAAGAATAAAATACTTAAGATAAATATAACCAAAGATAAAAAAGACCTGTATTCAGATTATTATAAAACACTAAAGACAAGAGTTGAAGAAGATACAAATAAGTGGAGGCATATACTGTGTTCAATGATAGGAAGAATTAATAATCATTAAAATGTCCATATTACCTAAAGCAATCTATAGGTTCAAAATAATTCCCATTAAGATACTAATGGTATATTTCACAGAACTAAAACTAATATTCCAAAAATTATATAAAACCCAAAAAGACTTCAAGTGGCCACAGCAATCTTGAGAAAAAAGAACAAAGTTGGAAGAATCATGCTACCTGATGTCAAGGCCATAGTAATCAAGACAACATAATAGTGGCATATGAACAGATATATAGATCAATGGAACAGAATAGAGAGTCAGAAATCAACTCATGCCTATATGGTCAAATAATATTTGAAAAAGGAAACAAAAATGTAAAATGGGATAAAGATAGTGTATTCAATAAATAGTGTTGGGAAAACTGGATAGATCCTTGCCAAAAAATGAAACTAGAACACCTTATACCATACACAAAAGTAAACTGCAAATGGATTAAAATCTTAAGTATTAGACTCAAATATATAAAAATTCAAGAAGAAAACAAAAGCAGTAAAAACTCAAACATTTGTCATAGTAATATTATTCTTATTTATTTCCTCAGGCAAAGGGAAAATAATAAACACATGGGACTATAATTAAACTAAAAAGATTTTGCAAAGCAAAGGAAACCATCAACAAATTGAAAAGACCTTTCACTGAATGGGAGAACATATTTACAGATAAATCTCATAAGGGATTAATATTTAAAATTTATAAGTAACTTATAAAACTCAACAACAAAAAAACCCAAACTATCCAGTTAAAAAATTGAGCAAAAGACCTGAATAGCACTTTTCTTAAAAAAGACATGCAGATGGCCAATGAATGTATGTAAAGATGGTCAACGTCACTTGTCATCAAAGAAATACAAACTGAAATGACAGTGAGATATTACCTCACACCTGTCAAAATGGCTATCATCAATAATAAGCAAATAACAAGTGTTGGTGAGGATGTGGAGAAAAGGGAACCCTCGAGCACTGTTGGTGGGAATGCAGACTGGTGCAGCTATTATGGAAAGTAGTTTGAAGTTCCTTCAAACATTTTTTAAAAACTGTAACTTCCTTTTGATTTATCATTCCCAGTTCTGTTAATATAGTCTAAGAATCCCAAAATACTAATTTGAAAATATATATGCACCACTATATTCATTGCAGTTATTTACAAAACCAAGGTATGGAAACACCCAAGTGCCCATCAGTAATTAAGTGGATAATAAAAGTCATGGAACCTTTACACAATGAGGCCATAAAAAAGGAGGAAATCTTACCTTTAGTGACAGCATGAATAGACCTGGCAAGCATTACTCTGAGTGAAATAAGCCAGTTAGAGAAAAACAAGTACCATATGATTTCTCTTATATGTGGATTTAAGAACAAAGTGTACTAATAAGCAAAGTAGAGACAGATGCATACAAAATGAGCAGGCTAACAGCTTTCAAGAGGAGAGCTAGGTGAGGAGGGTGGAGGATGGAGGGATTGAACAAAGAAAGACAAAAAAAGAAAGGAAAAATTTCTGGACACATAATAGTGTGGTGATTATGTGGGTAAAAGGTGGAGGCCCTGGGTATGGAGGTGATAAATGGTGGTGGACAAAGACTTGAATTGACCGGGGGTGTACATACATACAACTTAGTGTATAGACATGTGTTGTAGAATTGGGGACCTGAAACCTGTATAATTACATTAACCAGTGTCACCCAAATAAATTCAACTAATAAAGGAACTTAATATCATGCTAACAGACAGAGGAACAAATATTTAAAGAGCCCTGAGTCATTTTTATAGATCAAGTGACTAAAGAAAAAATTTAGACCTAAGAGCAAGCAATACATCAGTAACTGGCCCACACGATTAATGCACATCACGCACAAGTCTACTCTTCAGAAGCATCTGCTTCAGTGTTTTGGTTTTAGATTCTTCTAGTGGTTAGTTGTAATAATAGGCTAATAATACTTGTCATTCTTGATATCATCTTTGAGCATTAACTACTAATAAGTTACTATGAAAAATAAGAAAGGTGGCCAATTTTATCATCTTCTAATTCCAATGTTTCTTAGTTATGAGTGCAGTGACCTATCAAACTTTACACATATTCTTGAACCTTATTTCCAACCATCATATCAGACATTTTCTGACTTCTCACTATTGAGGAACACCAATGTCTCTATACATTGGTTCACTTCCCCCTTTTCCCTAGCATAACTCTTTTCAAGTTCAATACTACTTCTCTATTCCTACTATTACAAACTGTATTTTATTATTATTATTTTAATTGTCATCTGTGCTTTGCCTAGTAGTTCGTTCTGAAAACTGAAACACATAAAGTGCATTTTCAATGTTATGATTATATGTGTTACTTATTAGAGTATTGTTTATGAAATTTCATGGTGACAATTGTAAATGTAAGAGAAAACATGTTAACATTAAATGAGAAGTGTGATATTCTTATGATCATTTAACCATTGATAGAATTGGGATGTCTCAAATCTAATTATTTTAAATCTAATTCTAATGCAGTAATTTTAAATATAATGCTATACATTTAATTATTACTTTTATTTTTTATTAAAAATAGCTTTAAATTAAAATGCAGAAGATAGATGTTATTCATAGAAAAGAAATTTGTGTTCATAGCATTCAGTCAACAATATGGAGGTACTCATATCCTTCCATATTTTGGCTTCCACACCAGTGCCCTGTGCTTACAAAAATATATTCATGGTTTTAGTTCAGTTTTTTTAAAGGAATTGTGAAATACATATTATTTTAAAATCTTTTTATTTTGAAATTACTGTTTGGTTGACAGATAAGTTGCAAAGATATCACAGAGAAGTATTATATGCCTTTTACCCAGGTCCCCAGTGCTAACCACTTACATGACTGTGGCATATATATCAAAACTAATGGTTAATATTAACTAAATTATAAATTTCAATTTTTTCATATATCTTTTTACTAATGTTCTTTTACTATTTCAAAATTTAACCCAAAGTACCTACCACATAGGATTGAACTTTTTATTATCCTCCAATCCGTAATAATTTTTCATCTTTTCTTCTTTTACATGACCTAGACATTTTTTGAAGAATACAGATCACTTATTTTACAAAATGACTACCAATTCCAGTTTGTTTGATGTTTTCTCATATTCATATGGATTTGGTAAAATAATGTACTCATTTATGGATTTGGTAGAATAATGTAATAGAGGTGAAGTTCCCTACTCAGTGCATTATATCAGAAAATATTTTATATATTATATATTTATATATATTATATATTACTGATGATGTTAACTTTGATAGCTTTGTCAAGGTGTGATCTGCCAGATTTCTCCAGTATAGTAACTGGTATTACTTTTTCATACTTAATTTATATACAGTGACTCACTAAATCCAAACCTGATTTAAGAAAAGAGAAATTAATTTTCACTTCCTTGAGAAAAGAATTTAAAGAAAATTGTAGATGAATAGTAATAGACCATAGTAATATATATTTGATGGTGATTTTCTTTTGTATTTTCCTGTAGTGAAAAGTGGGGAGGAAAAAAGACAGAATCCCCCATTCGCCCAACTGGGATCCACTCAGCATGCCCACTAGGGGGTGATGCTCTGCCTCTCTGGGGTGTTGCTCTAGTTGCAACCAGAGCCATTCTAGTGCCTGAGGTGGAGTCCATGGAGCTATCCTCAGTGCCTGGTCCAACTTTGCTTCAATGGAGCCTTGTCTGCAAGAGGGCAAGAGAGAGACAGAGAGAAAGAAGAGGGGGAGGGTTGAGAAGCAGATGGGCACTTCTCCTGTGTGCCATGGCTGGAATAGAAACCAGGACTTCCACACTTGGGCCGACGCTCTATGGCTGAGACAACTGGCCAGGGCTTGATGGTGATATTTTAAGATGCTTTGAAGTTTTGTCAGGGGATATGTCAGTAATCATTGTTACTGTTGCTTCTAATGGTAATTTTCTATTTTCCTTATTCCTGGGTTCCCCCAATGTCTTGATGGATTTTATTTTATACATTGTGTCCATAAAGTCATGGTGCATTTTTGACCGGTCACAGGAAAGCAACAAAGACGATAGAAATGTGAAATCTGCACCAAATAAAAGGAAAACCCTCCCAGTTTCTGTAGGATGACATGGCAGCATGTGCACATGCGCAGATGATGACGTAACACAGAGTATACAGTGGAGCAGCCCACGGCCATGCCAGTTGAGATGTGGACGGTACAGAGGAAAGTTCAGTGTGTTCTGTGGTTCACTAAATTCGAATCTGTGACCAAAGTGCAACATGAATATCGGCACATTTATAATGAAGCACCACCACATAGGAATAACATTACTCGGTGGGATAAGCAGTTGAAGGAAACCGGCAGTTTGGTGGAGAAACCCCATTCTGGTAGGCCATCATCAGTGATGAGTCTATAGAGGTTATATGGGATAGCTACCTAGGGAACCATAAAAAAATCTGTGTGCGAACCCACATTGAACTTCACTGAATAGGTATGAAACTGGGAGAGTTTTCCTTTTATTTGGTGATTTCACATTTCTATCATCTTTTGTTACTTTCCTGTGACCGGTTAAGAAAGTGCACCATGACTTTATGGACACACTGTATTATTTTATTTATTTTTTTGTGACAGAGACAGAGAGAGGGGAAGATAGGGACAGACAGGAAGGGAGAGAGATAAGAAGCATCAGTTCTTTGTTGCAGCACCTTAGTTGTTCATTGATTGCTTTCTCATATGTGCCTTGACCAGAGGGCTACAGCAGACTGAGTGACCCGTGCTCAAGCCAGCAACCTTAGGCTCAAGCTGGCAACCTTGGGGTATTGAACCTGGGTTCTTCACATCCCAGTCTGACACTCTATCTACTGCACCACCTCCTGGTCAGGCAGATTTTATTTTTAATATGTATACATTAAAAGTTATTCTTTATGATGTACAGTTCTAAAAAAAAAAATACAAACCAGAGTTGTGCATCTACTATCTAGTGTAATACAGCACAGTTTCATCATTGTAAAAATTCCCCTGGGTAGTATTTTAGTAGTCAGTCCCTCCCTCTTCCCTAATCCCTAAGTACAATTGGTATGCCCATTATCTCTATAGTTTGCCATTTCCAAAATGCCCTATAAATGCAACCATAGAATATGTATCATTTGGCTCTGGCTTCCTTTACTTAACAAACTGTATTTAATATTTATCTATCCACACCCTGACCAGCTGGCTCAGTGGTAGAGCATTGGCCAGATATTTGGACGTCCTGGGTTCAATTCTTGGTCAGAGCACACAGGATAAATGCCCATCTGCTTCTCCAGCTCTCCCCCACTTGCTTTGCTCTCTCTCTCTCTTTTTCTTTTCCTCCTGCAGCCATGGCTTGATAAGAGTGAGTTGACCTCAGGCACTGAGGATGGCTCCATGGCCTCTGCCTCAGGCACTAGAAAGAGCTCTGTTGCACAGCAATTCCCCAGATGGGCAGAGCATTGCCCCCTAGTAGGCTTGCTGGGTGGACCCCTGTCAGGGCACATGTGGAAGTCTGTCTCTGTCTCCCCTCTTCTCACTGAATAAAATAAACAAAACAAAAAAATATTTATTCATGTAGTTGCATAAACAAAAACTTTGTTCCTTATATTGCTGAGTAATATTTCATTGTATAGATGGGCCATGGTTTGCTTATCCATTTTTTGGTTATCACCAACAAAGTTATTATAAATATACATGTTTATGTTTTTGTGTATATATACTTTTTAATTCAATTTAATCAATGACTAAAAGTAAGAGCAATTGGTATTTTCACATTAGGAGAAAAATGCTAAATTATTTTTCAAAGTGGTTGTACCATTTTGCATTCTCTTCAACAATGTTATTTCCCCTGTATCATTAGCATCATGAAGTTGTTATTGCTTCTGTAGTTTAGATTATTTTTGTTTTCTTTTAGGTGTTAAAATTATCTAGCTGTAATTTGAATTTTATTTTCCAATGCTTGATGATGTTGAATATCTTTTCGTGTGCTTATTTGCCACCATATATCTTCTTTGGTGAAATATCTGTACAGAATTTTTTCTCACCTTTTGTTGATTTATTAGTAATGAGCATAAAGAGTTATTAATATATTCTGAGAATAATTCTTTACATATGTGATTGTCAATACTTTTTACAGTCTGATCATATTTTTCATTCTCTTAACAATATCTTTCATAGAATAATTTTTAAAATTTTGTCGATCATGTTTTTCCCTTTAATGATTTCTGCTATTTGGGTTATATTTAACAAAAGAATTTTTAAAACCTAAATTACACAGGTATTATCCTATGTTACCTTCTAGAAATTCTATAGCTTTATGTTTATGGTTATGTCTATGATCCATTTCAATTATTTATAATGTGTAAGGTATTTTTTTTCTATTTTTTTATCTTAAAAGTATTCTGACCTTCCATATAATGTCAAAATAAATTTTTCAATAACAGTAAAGAAATATTTTTTAGTTTTTCAGTAAGATTGCACAGATTCTATAAACCAAAATGGTATGAATTGACAACTTGATTCTGGTGAATCTTTCCATGTTTGCCCACAGTTTATAACACCAATTATTTAGAAGTTTTTATTTATCAACATTTTATACTTATTAGCATACAGATCCTCATTGCATTTTGTCAGTTTTACCCAAGTATTTCATTTTTAATGCAATTGGAAATAGTATTTTTATTTCAATTTCTGTTTGTTTGTTTTTTATAATTTTACTGGGTGACATCAATAAATCACGATACATATATTCAAAGAAAACATGTCCAGGTTATCTTGTCATCCAATTGTGTTGCATACCCATCACCCAAAGTCAGATTGTCCTCTGTCACCTTCTATCTAGTTTTCTTTGTGCCCCTCCCCCTCCCCCATTCCCACTCCCTCTCCCCCCTCCCCCCGTAACCACCACACTCTTATCCATGTCTCTTAGTCTCGCTTTTATATTCCACCTACGTATGGAATAATGCAGTCCCTGGTTTTTTCTGATTTACTTATTTCACTTCGTATAATGTTATCAAGATCCCACCATTTTGCTGTAAATGATCCGATGTCATCATTTCTTATGGCTGAGTAGTATTCCATAGTGTATATGTGCCACATCTTCTTTATCCAATCTTCTATTGAAGGGCTTTTTGGTTGTTTCCATGTCCTGGCCACTGTGAACAATGCTGCAGTGAACATGGGGCTGCATGTGTCTTTACGTATCAATGTTTCTGAGTTTTGGGGGTATATACGCAGTAGAGGGATTGCTGGGTCATAAGGTACAATAGTTCTATTTTCATTTTTTTGAGGAACCACCATACTTTCTTCCATACTGTTTTTACTACTTTACAGTTCCACCAACATTGAATGAGGATTCCTTTTTCTCCACAGCCTCTCCAGCATTTGCTATTACCTGTCTTGTTAATAATAGTTAATCTAACAGGTGTGAGGTGGTATCTCATTGCAGTTTTGATTTGCATTTCTCTAATAACTAAAGAAGATGAGCATCTTTTCATATATCTGTTGGCCATTTGTATTTCTTCCTGGGAGAAGTGTCTGTTCATGTCCTCTTCCCATTTTTTTATTGGATTGTTTGTTTGTTTGTTGCTGAGTTTTATGAGTTCTTTGTATATTTTGGATATTAGGCCCTTATCTGAGCTGTTGTTTGAAAATATAATTTCCCATTTAGTTGGCTGTCTGTTTATTTTGTTGTCATTTTCTCTTGCTGAGCAAAACTTTCTTAGTCTGATGTAGTCCCATTCATTTATTTTTGCCTTCACTTCCCTTGCCTTTGGAGTCAAATTCATAAAATGCTCTTTAAAATCAAGGTCTATGAGATTAGAACCTATCTCTTCTTTTATGTACTTTATTGTTTCAGGTCTCATGTTTCGGTCTTTGATCCATTTTGAATTAATTTTAGTACAAAGGGACAAATTGTAGTTGAGTTTCATTTTTTTGCATGTGGATTTTCAATTTTCCTAGCACCATTTATTGAAGAGGCTTTCTTTTCTCCATTGTGTGTTGCTGGCCCCCTTATCAAAAATTATTTGACCATATACATGTGATTTTATTTCTGGACTTTCTATTCTGTTCCATTGGTCACAGTGTCTACTT
This sequence comes from Saccopteryx leptura, assembly GCF_036850995.1. NCBI lineage: Eukaryota > Metazoa > Chordata > Mammalia > Chiroptera > Emballonuridae > Saccopteryx > Saccopteryx leptura. Next base: position 215,379,914 of record NC_089505.1, on the reverse strand, counting down.
TTCTGCCAATACCATGCTGCTTTGATTGTCGTGGCTCTATAATATAACTTGAAGTCAGGTATTGTAATGCCCCCAGCTTCATTATTTTTCTTTAGGATTGCTTTGGCTATTCTGGGTTTTTTATAGTTTCATATAAATCTGATGATTTTTTGTTCCATTTCTTTAAAAAATGTCATTAAAATTTTGATGGGAATTGCATTATATTTGTATATTGCTTTCCGTAATATGGCCATCTTGATTATATTTATTCTTCCTATCCAAGAGCAAGAAATATTCTTCCATCTCATTGTATCTTTTTTGATTTCCCTTAACAATGGTTTGTAGTTTTCATTATATAAGTCCTTTACATTCTTTGTTATATTTATTCATAGGTATCTTATTTTTTTTGTTGCAATTGTGAAGGGGATTATTTTTTTTTAGTTCATTCTCAAATGTTTCATTGTTGGCATATAGAAAGGCTATGGAATTTTGTATGTTAATTTTGTATCCTGCGACCTGACTGTATTGGCTTATTGTTTCTAGTAGTCTTTTTGTAGATTCTTTGGGGTTTTCAATGTACAGAATTATATCATCTGCCAAAAGTGATACCTTTACTTCTTCTTTTCCGATATGGATGCCTTTTATTTCTTTGTCTTGTCTGATTGCTCTGGCTAGAACCTCTAGCACCACATTAAATAAGAGTGGAGAGTGGACAACACTGTCTTGTTGCTGATTTAAGGGGGAAAGCCTTCAGTTTTGTGCCATTTAATATGATGTTAGCTGATGGTTTATCATATATGGCCTTTAACATGCTGAGATATTTTTCTTCTATACCCATTTTGTTGAGAGTCTTAAACATATAATTGTGTTATATTTATCAAATGCCTTTTCTGCATCTATTGTAAAGATCATGTGGTTTTTGTTCTTTGTTTTTTTGATATGGTGTATTACATTAACAGTTTTACGTATGTTAAACAATCCTTGAGATCCTGGGATGAATCCAACTGGATCATGATGTATTATTTTTTATTATGTTTTCAGAAAAAAAGAAGTAAAGGTATCACTTTTTGCAGATGATATGATCCTATACATCAAAAACCCCAAACAATCCACAAAAAGACTACTAGAACAATAAGCCAATACAGTAAGGTTGCAGGATACAAAATTAACATACAAAAGTCCATAGCCTTTCTATATGCCAACAATGAAACTTTTGAGAATGAACTCAAAAAAATAATCCCCTTCACGATCGCAACAAAATAATAAAATACCTAGGAATAAACATAACAAAGAATATAAAGGACTTATATAATGAAAACTACAAACCATTGTTAAGGGAAATCTAAAAAGATACAATGAGATGGAAGAATATTTCTTGTTCTTGGTTAGGAGGAATAAATATAATCAAGATGGCCATATTACCCAAAGCAATATACAAATTTAATGCAATTCCCATCAAAATTCCAATGACATTTTTTGAAGAAATGGAACAAAAAATCATCAGATTTATATGAAACTATAAAAAAACCCAAATAGCCAAAGCAATCCTAAAGAAAAAGAATGAAGCTGGGGGCATTACAATACCTGACTTCAAACTATATTATAGGGCCACGATAAATAGCATGGTATTGGCATAAAAATAGACACTGAGATCAATGGAACAGAATAGAAAGTCCAGAAATAAAACCACATATATATGGTCAAATAATTTTTGATAAATGAGCCAATAACACACAATGCAGAAAAGAAAGACTCTTCAAGAAATGGTGCTGGGAAAACTGAAAAGCCACATGCGAAAGAATGAAACTGGACTACAGTTTGTCCCCTTGTACTATAATTAATTCAAAATGGATCAAAGATATAAATATAAGACCTGAAACAATATAGTACATAAAATAAGACATAGGTTCTAAACTCATAGACCTTGGTTTTAAAGAGCATTTTATGAATTTGACTCCAAAGGCAAGAGAAGTGAAGGCAAAAGTCAATGAATGGAACTACATCAGACTAAGAAGTTTTTGCTCAGCAAGAGAAACTGACATCAAAATAAACAGACAGCCAACTAATTGGGAAATGATATTTTCAAACAACTGCTCAGATAAGGGCCTAATATCCAAAATATACAAAGAATTCATAAAACTCAACAACAAACAAACAAAAAATCCAATTAAAAAATGGGAAGAGGACATGAACAGACACTTCTCCCAGGAAGAAATACAAATGGCCAACAGATATATGAAAAGATGCTCATCTTCTTTAGTTATTAGAGAAATGCAAATCAAAACTGCAATGAGATACCACCTCACACCTGTTAGATTAGCTATTATTAACAAGACAGGTAATAGCAAATGCTGGAGAGGCTGTGGAGAAAAAGGAACCCTCCTTCACTGTTGGTGGGAATGTAAAGTAGTAAAAACAGTATGGAAGAAAGTATGGTGGTTCCTCAAAAAAATGAAAATAGAACTATTGTACCTTATGACCCAGCAATCCCTCTACTGCGTATATACCCCCAAAACTCAGAAACATTGATACGTAAAGACACATGCAGCCCCATGTTCACTGCAGCATTGTTCACAGTGGCCAGGACATGGAAACAACCAAAAAGCCCTTCAATAGAAGATTGGATAAAGAAGATGTGGCACATATACACTATGGAATACTACTCAGCCATAAGAAATGATGACATCGGATCATTTACAGCAAAATGGTGGGATCTTGATAACATTATACGAAGTGAAATAAGTAAATCAGAAAAAACCAGGGACTGCATTATTCCATACGTAGGTGGAATATAAAAGCGAGACTAAGAGACATGGATAAGAGTGTGGTGGTTATGAGGGAAGGGGGGAGAGGGAGTGGGAAAGGGGGAGGGGGAGGGGCACAAAGAAAACTAGATAGAAGGTGACAGAGGACAATCTGACTTTGGGTGATAGATATGCAACATAATTGATTGACAAGATAACCTGGACAAGATTTTTTTGAACATATGTACCCTGATTTATTGATTTCACCCTAGTAAGATTAATTCAAAAAAATGTTGTTGTATTCGAATTGCTAGTATTTTCTTTAGTATTTTAGCATCAGTATTCATTAGAGATATTGGTGTGTAGTTTTCTTTTTTCTTTGCTGTCCTTGCCCGGCTTCAGTATGAGGATTATCTTGGCCTCATAAAATATGTTTCGAAGTATTGCATCTTTTACAATTTTTTGGAAGACTTTGAGTAAAATAGGAACCAAGTCTTCTTTGAATGTTTGATAGAATTTGCTAGAATAACCATCTGGGACTGGACTTTTATTTCTGGGGAGGTTTTTAATAGTTTTTTCTATTTCTTCCCTACTAATTGGTATATTTAGGCTTTCTGATTCTTCTTGACTCAGTCAAGAATGGTTGTATTGCTCTAGGAATTTATTCATTTCTTCTAGATTGTTGAATTTAGTGGCATAAAGTTTTTCATAGTATTCTGCACTAATTTTTTGTAAATCTCTGATGTCCGTGGTGATTTCTCCTCTTTCATTTTGGATTTTGTTTATATGAGTTCTTTCTCTTTTTTCCTTGGTAAGTCTTGCCAAGGGTTTGTCAATTTTGTTGATCTTTTCAAAGAATCAGCTCCTTGTTTCATTATTTTTTTCTATACTTATTCTGTTCTCTATTTCATTTATTTCTGCTCTTATTTTTATAATCTCCTTTCTTCGGCTGGTTTTGGGCTTTCTTTGATCTTCTTTTTCCAGTTCCTTAAGGTCTGAAGTTAAGTGGTTCATTTGGGCTCTCTCTTGTTTGTTCATATAGGCCAGAAGTGATATGAATTTCCTCTTATCACTGCTTTTGCTGCATCCCATAGATTCTGATATGTTGTATTGTCATTTTCATTTGTCTTTTGATCTCTGCGCTTATTTCTTCTTTGACTCATTCATTTTTTAAAAGTATGTTGTTTAGTTTCCACATTTTTGTGGGTTTTTTTCCTCTTTTTTGCACTTGAATACTAGTTTCAAGGCTTTATGATCAGAAAATTTGCTTGGTATAACTTCGATTTTTCTTAATTTGCTTATGTTGTTTTTGTGTCCCAAAATATGGTCAATTCTTGAGAATGATCCATGTACACTGGAGAAAAATGCATATTCTGTCACTTTGGATGAAATGTCCTGTAGTTGTCTATCGTATCCAGGTGCTCTAGTGTTTTGTTTAAGGCCAATATATCTTTATTGATTCTCTGTTTGGATGTCTGATCTAGAGCCATCAGCAGTGTATTGAGGTCTCCAAGTATGATTGCATTTTTGTCAGTTTTTGTTTTTAGGTAAATAAGTAGCTGTCTTATATATTTTGGTGCTCCTTGGTTTGGTACAATTAATAATTGTTATGTCTTCAGGATTCACCATCCCCCTAATCATTATTAAATGACTATTTTTGTCTTTGAGTACTTTTGCTGTCTTGTAGTCAGCATTATCAGATATGAGTATTGCTACGCCTGCTTTTTTTTGGATGTTATTTGCTTGGAGTATTGTTTTCCAGACTTTCACTTTGAATTTGTTTTTATCCTTGTTGCTTAAATGAGTTTCTTGTAGGCAGCATACAGTTATATTTTCTTTTATAATCCATCCTGCTACACTGTGTCTTTTTATTGGTGAGTTTAATCCATTTATATTTAGTGTAATTATTGACACTTGTGAGTTCCCTATTGCCATTTTATACATTGCTTTCTGTTAGTTTTGTGTCTTGTTTGATTCTTCTTTTTCATTTTTCTATCTTTTGTTTTTGTTTGGTTGTATGTATTCCATACATCTTTCCTCTGTTGCTATCTTTTTAAAATCATGTGCTTTTGTGGTGGTTTTTTCAATGGTGGTTACCATTATGTAATGAAAAGGGTTCCTACCCTGTTCATTGTAGTGCACTATCTTGTGAGTACTTTTGCATTCCATCATCCTTTGCTACCATTAATCTCTGTCCTTCTGTCCTCGCCTCCCCCCCATTTTTTTTGGTTGTTTGTCATAGTTTAAATTTGGTTTTATTGTGTTCTTGTTTACTTGTGGTTCTGTTTTGTTTTGACTTTTTATCTGGTTGGAAAACCCCCTTTAGTAATTCCTGGAGTGGGTGTTTTCTGATGATAAATTCCCTCTTCTTTTCTGTATCTGTCAATGTTTTTATTTCTCCTTCCTATTTGAAGGATAGCTTTGATGGGTATAGTATTCATGGCTGAAAGTTCATCTCTTTCAGGACTTTGAATATTGGGGTCCACCCTCTTCTTGCTTGTAGAGTTTCTGTTGAGAAATCTGATGATAATCTAATGGGCCTTCCTTTATATTCTTTGTATTCTTCTTTTCCCTGGGTGCCTTGAGAATTTTTTCTTTGTCATTGGTTTGGCCAATTTCATTATGATGTGCCTTGGAGTAGGTTTGTTGGGGTTAAGAAAACTCGGAGTTCTGTTTGCTTCTTGAATTTGAGGCTTTAGTTCTTGAATTTTAGGCCAAGTTCCTCAGGCTTGGGAAGTTCTCATCTATTATTTGTTTGAATATGTTCTCCATTCCATTTTCTCTCTCATCTCCCTCTGATATACCTATTATTCTTATGTTATTCTTTTTGATGGAGTCAGACATTTTCTGTAGGGCTATCTCATTTTTTTTTAATTTTTGAGTCTCTTTCTTCTTCTCTCTGTTGTGCCTCAAGTTCTTTGTCTTCTATTTCACTAATCCTACCTTCTATCTGGCCTGTTCTATTAGCTAAGCTTGTTACCTCGTTTTTCTGCTCGTGAATTGAGTTTTTCATCTCTGTTTGACTTGTTTTTATAGTTTCAATTTTCTTGGTAATATATTCTTTGTGTTCATTGAGTTGCTATCTGAGCTCCCCAAATTGCCTTTCTGTGTTTTCTTATATATCTCTGAGTATTTTTAGGATTTCTATTTTAATTTCTCTGTCATTTAGCTCCAAGATTTCCAATATATAAAATTTTTTCTGCATAGATTTTTCCTCATCTATCTGTGCTATCTCTCTGTCTTTTGTATCCATGCTATTCAATTTTATTTTCTTCAATGGCATCTGAGGGTGGTTTTGTTGATAGTATTAATGAGAATTAATAAATAATAAAAAGTTAAAAAGAATAAAATAAAAAAGAATAAAAAAAATTATTATTCCCCCCCCTTTTTTTCCTCTCCTCTCCTCTCCCCTCCTTCTTGAGAAAATCTTGTGGTGAACTGTGAATTATATTTTGCTAAATAGAACAAAAACTACCTCTAATGGAGGACCTGAGTTGGGGAGAAGTGATAAAGGGGCAAAAAAGGGGGTATGGACTCACAAAATGCAAAAAAGGAAAAAAATTGTGTGAAGAATACAATGATTTGCTTTTAGTTGATGATTGACTAAGAGATATGATGAGAGGAATATGAAGGAAACAGGAATAATGGGAAAAAATTAAAAAAATTACTATTGTATTTAGTGGAGCATGAACTAGATAAAATGGAGAGCCAGTGTTGGGAGCATTGCTAGTGAGTTAAAAAAGCAAAGTAAAAAAACCCCAAAGTGCCACAAAGAAAAAATTGAGTCCCAGATAAAATAATTTGTCCGTGATTGAGGATTAAATGAGAGGAAAAGTAAAGGAGAAAAGAAGAAACTAATATAGAGGGAGAAAAAAGAGGAAGAGGAAAACACAAAAAGAAGAACAAAGAATAAAAGAAGAGAGAGAGAGAGAGAGTTAGGGTTTTGGAGTGCAACCCTCAGAGAGAGAAAGGAAGAAGAAAGAAAAGATAATGGCAGATGTAACACTTATGGGTAGTGTAGTTCAAGGAGAGGAAAGAGGAAGACTGGCAGAGAATAAAATTACCAAATTGGAAGAGGAAGAAAATAATCAAGACATGAAGATAAGAGAAACAAATGAACAAGTATAATAAAATTGGGTATGTTATAAAGTCTGTGGATTATTCTTGAATTTGAAAAGTTATTTTCTTGCTTTTTCTTTTCTCTCCCTCTTCCTGTTTGGTGACTCTATACTCCGAGTTCTGCCCCTGTGGCATGCTTAGGTAGAGGTTTGCAGTTGATAAGTCTCTATGGCGATGTCATATATTGGGCTTCAGCCTCGTTGGCAGTCGAGGCTCATTAGCATTTGCAGGCTCCGCCAATGAGAGAGTCTGTGTTCCCAGAGTCTCTCTCCTAGTCTTTCCTTCCTGAATTAGTAGCCTGATGATCCAGCTGTGTCATTGTTGCTGCCTCTGCCTGGAGAGCAAGAGGCTCAAAGAGCTGGCAAATCACCACTATATTCCCACTCAGCACAGGGCTCTGGGTAAGGCTCAATCAGTCAGAGCCCCTACCACAATCAGGTGTGGCTTCAACCCACATAAAGACCTCTGACTCTGCTCCTCTGTCCAGGAACACGGACACCCACTCCCAGGGGAATCTCTCGCCCACTCTCTGCACTCACCGACCAGGAGATCAGGCCAGCAGCCTCTCACTTGTGGTGAGGCACCCCACCTGCACAGTAAATTTTGAGTGTAGGGAATTTCATTCCCACTCACTCCCCATGCTCTGCTCTTCGGGGCACATGGATGACCTCAAGACTCCAGTTTCGGCCCACAGAAAGGCCTCTGACTCTGCCCGTCTGTCCGGGAACACAGGTGCCCACTCCTGGGGCTCTAGGAGGAATCTCTCACCCACTATCTGCACGTGCCGACGAGATTGGGGCAGATGGCCAAGTGCCTTTGTCTGGATTTGATGCAAGCGTTAGCTTGTGTTGACTGGGTTGCCACAAGCACAGTTTTTCCTCGGCTTGGATGTCCTTGCCACATCCTGGTTCAGACGTTTGTGCTGCAGTCTGGTTCTATTCACACCCTATGCCCGCCTTAGTTCCTATACTCTCAGTTCCCAGTGAAAGCAGCCCTTTAGGTTAGTGAGGAAGGCGGAGTGTTTCTTCCTCCTTATTTCCTTCAGGGTTGATTATATATTTAGTCAATTTTTCACTTGATCATACCTTCGCTTTTAGTGTGGAACTTCTGGTGGCTTCAAATATAGATTTTTCTGTGTCTGGTTGAAGATCTTGTTGAATATTTGGAGAGGTTTATTGGTATCACTCCTTATGGCACCATTTCTCTGATGTCACTCCAATTTCCATTGCTTATTGCTGCTATTTAAGCATATAATTAAATTCCAAATACATTACGAACCTTGTATCTTAACAACCTGCTAAACTTATTAGTTTTAAGAGCTTTTTGTAGATTTTTGAGACTTTTTTATATAAACAAATATTTTATTTGTGAATAAAGATAACTATTTTTTCCTTTTAAATCTGTATGCCTTTTTTCTTCTTTTCTAATTATACTACTAGATTTCAGTATGATGTTAAATAGAGTAGGGAGAACATATATCCTTTCTTAGCAGAAACAGTCATTTGTCCTTGAGTACAATGTGAGTTGTAGAAGAGGCTGTTTATAAAATTAACAAACTTCCTTTCCAGTTTGCTGAGAGATTTTTTATTATACTGCATGTTTAGTTTTTTAAAATAATATTTCTGTATCAATTAATATGATAATGTTTTTTTCTCATGTGTTTTCACTATTCATGTGGTGAACTGAAATGACTGGTATTTAGATGTCTAAGTAGCCTTTTATTCCTGAGACAAATCCAACTTGATTGTGATTACATATTTTAAGTTTAATTTGCTAATATTTTTAGGAAGTTTTGTATCTACATTTTGAGAGATTTTGGTTTTATTGGGATGTTTTTAATTTAGGAATAACTCAAGAAGTATTCTCTCCTATTATAATTTCTAAACAAGGGTGTGTAGAATTTATACCACTTTTTCTCAAAATGTTTAATGTAATCCAGCAGTGAAACCATATATTTATGTTTGTTTGTTTATTTATTTATTTATTTATTTTTGGCAGCTTTAAACTGCCAATTCAAATCCTTCAAAAATATAAAACTGCTTAGGTTTTCTTTTCTTCTTGACTGAGTTTTGGCGATCTATGTCTTTCAGGGAATTGGCCTATTATCAATTTGTTGAATTTTGGGTCATAGAGGTACTCATAGTATTCACTTTTTGATTCTTTTAATATTTGTAGAATCTACCAGTCTTTGCTGAGTGGTTTGTATGCTGAAGTATGCTTTTTTTTTAAAAAAATATGACACAGCTTTCTTTTATTTATTTATTTATTTATTTATTTATTTATTTATTTTTTATTTATTCATTTTAGAGAGGAGAGAGAGAGAGAGAGAGAAGGGGGGAGGAGCTGGAAGCATCAACTCCCATATGTGCCTTGACCAGGCAAGCCCAGGTTTCGAACTGGCGACCTCAGCATTCCAGGTCGACGCTTTATCCACTGCGCCACCACAGGTCAGGCTGAAGTATGCTTTTAGTGCTTCTGCAAGCAGTGTAGACTTCTGTGTTAGCCTTCGCATCCCACTTACACAAGCCTCAAGATTAGCCATAGGGTAGAGATTAGAATTTTTTCAGGTGTTTCTGATCATGTTCATAGTCGTGAACTTACACATGGTCTTCTAAATTTCCAAGAATATATTATACCTTTTAAAAGTTCCTTATGGACTTTCTGGAAACTTTTGTCACTCAAATTCTTCTTCTTACCATTTTCAACTCCTAGTAGTTTCCTGAATTCTTTAATTGGATACTCTTCTTTCACTTCAAAACCATTAAAGTAGCAACTTCAAATCTCTCTCTTTTTCTCTCTCTTCCTCTCTTTCCTCTAGTTCTGTCATCACATTTCCTTTGTTTAACTCTGACTCTCCTGCCTTTCTCAATAACTTAGTGATTATAGGAGGCTCAACTGAATTGTCTACCCATCATCCCAAGATCATTAACTTGATCACATGCACAAAGTCCCTTTGATACATAAGATGAACTACTCACAGGTTTTGGACATTAGTATTACAACATAAACATCTTTAATAGGAGGTGGACTATTCTGTCAAATGCATATGAATTTTTACTTTAATTCTTCCATGATCTAAGAACATATTTTATATGGTTTTTTATTATTTTTAATTCTCTAAGCTGTGTTTTATTACCCAAGTTATGTCTTTTTCTTGGTGAATTTTTCATGTGCACTTGAAAAAAATATGTATTCTTCTGTTGTTGGAGAAAGTATTCCAAAAATACCAATTTGGTCAAGTTGGTTTATAGTGTTAATCTGGTCATTTATCTCTTTATTGATTTGCTGTGTACTCATTTTATCAATTACTGAAAGACTGTTTTAACTACTCTTAATATAATTGTAAATTTGTCTAATTTTTATTTAAGATCTATTTGTGCTTGCCTCTGTATTGGTGAATTTCTTCTGTTAGGTATATATACATACAAGGTAATAATAGGTTCTTGAAAAGTGATCCATTAATCATTTTTTTTTACATTTAGTAATACGTTTAATAGATGCTGAGATATTGTTGAGAATCTAGATTTTGTTACTTCCTTTATTTTTTTAATAATTTTATTTTTAATGGGGCAACATCAATAAATCAGGATACATATATTCAAAGATAACAACTCCAGGTTATCTTGTCGTTCACTTATGTTGCATAACCATCACCCAAAGTCAGATTGTCCTCTGTCACCTTCTATCTAGTTTTCTTTGTGCCCCTCCCCCTCCCCCTTTCCCTCTCCCTCTCCCTCCTCCCCCCGTAACCACCACACTCTTATCAATGTCTCTTAGTTTCACTTTTAAGTCCCACCTACGTATGGAATAATGCAGTTCCTGGTTTTTTTCTGATTTACTTATTTCACTTCGTATAATGTTATCAAGATCCCACCATTTTGCTGTAAATGATCCGATGTCATCATTTCTTACCTTGTTCTTGGTTAGGAAGAATAAATATAATCAAGATGGCTATATTACCCAAAGCAATATACAAATTTAATGCAATTCCCATCAAAATTCCAATGACATTTTTTAAAGAAATGGAGCAAAATATCATCAGATTTATATGGAACTATAAAAAACCCCGAATAGCCAAAGCAATCCTAAAGAAAAAGAATGAAGCTGGGGGCATTACAATACCTGACTTCAAACTATATTATTATAGGGCCACGACAATCAAAACAGCATGGTATTGGCAGAAAAATAGACACTCAGACCAATGGAACAGAATAGAAAGTCCAGAAATAAAACCACATATATATAGTCAAATAATTTTTGATAAAGGGGCCAAGAACACACAATGGAGAAAAGAAAACCTTTTCAATAAATGGTGCTGGGAAAACTGGAAAGCCACATGCAAAAGAATGACACTGGACTACAGTCTGTCCCCCTGTACTAATTAACTCAAAATGGATCAAAGATCTAAACATAAGACCTGATACAATTAAGTGCATAGAAGAAGACATAGGACAACTCATGGACCTGGGTTTTAAAGAGCATTTTATGAATTTGACTCCAATGGCAGGAGAAGTGAAGGCAAAAATTAATGAATGGGACTATATCAGACTAAGAAGATTTGCTCAGCATTAATCATTTTATATTTTTAAAAACCCAATAACACCACTGGTCTACTTTTTATAAATATAATAAGACTACATCAGCTCCACTTGAATTGATGTTTTGTATATATTCCTTTTTCCTATTATAACTGGGAATAAATATGCTGTATTACTGATTTACTGACCTCCATCTGACTAACCATAAAATAGAGCTAATAAGAATATACTACAAAGTAAGCTTACAAAAGAATTTCTGTAAAATGTTAAATCCAGTTTATTGCTCTTGTAACCATGATTCAATATCAGTAGTTTAGTGATCAAATTATCTATTCTGTAACAAATCAAAAAGTATATAATTAATCTTGTGCGTTCACCTCTGGCAAGTTCTTGTAACCTTAGAATCGTCTGTCTCCCTCCAGCTGACACACATCAAGAGTCAACATCTGAGTAGAGAAATAAACATAAGCAGGTGCTATATGACTGCTTATTAACAAATAAATATCTTTATATAGGATATAAATGTATATGAAAACATCAGAAAATTTAGATGATTTATCTTTAATAACCATTTTTCTTATATCAGTCACTTATTATTTTTAGGTATGGTCTAAAAAGTTAAATATAGACTCTTTATTCATTTTCAGTAGGTGGGCTCCTATAACTAACTGGATTCAGTCCATAAAACTGCTCCAGTAATTATCTCTCTCCTATATAATTGTAGTTTTTGCCAGGATTATTTTTATAAAAGAGTTTTTGACTTGCTCAACAAAAGAGATTATTCTATGAATAAAACAAGTTGGCAGAGACTTTTGGTATTAACTACCTGTGTCAGTAAAAAATTCTCCAGCTAACAATTCTGTAAATGTTTTATATATATTTATGATAATATTATAAAACATTTACATGTCTTTTTCCCAAATTTTCAGTTATATCACAAAATTCAGCATCACATTAAAAATATATATATATTTAAAATATCAAAACAAAATGCTTTATAAATACATATAAAAAATGAATAACCTTACAAAAGTCTAAAAAGATTCTGACCTTATATTCCTAGGATGGGCTTGAGAAATTCCTGGAGTCTTGATAGATCTTATGGATCCAATTGTATGGATGGAAGTCTGCACCTGGGTCCATGATGAAAGTTCTATTTAGGTAGCACCATACACAAAGACGTGTATGAGGGAAATAATTGTACACGGAGTTTGAAATCCAGTCCACTGTCAGTTCAGCAAACGTTATGTTCCACTTAAACTATGCTCAGTGAAATGGAAGGGCACTTAATTTTGCACAACCATAGGCTCACCATGTTATGAGTCCTCAAGGCTGAGTCTTGCCAGGAGTGTAAACTTCTCCTAAGTTGTATACCAAATTGATATTGCTTACAGTTGCTTTGCATATAACTTTAGATCAGAGACTCCCCATAATGGTTCAGAAGTGCTGTGGAATATCATACTCTATCAACTCTTGAATTAGGAGAGAGTATTTCAACCAGTCTAAGACCTATCAATAGAAAAGAGAGAGAGAGAATAAAAAGACACACATATTACAGTTAACAGACTTACACACCAAAGTAATTCTGATTTGTATGCTAAAAAAATAGATAATTTTTACCAAGGCTAAGAAAACATTTAAAGTGGAAAAAATGAAACTCTAGAACTAACACACACACACACACACACACACATTCTTATATATAGTCATATATATAATATTATATATAGCTAAATATACCATAACTAAAATTAAAATATTAACAAATGAGTTTAATAGCTGGGTGTTTGCACCAAAGAAAATAATTTTGTGAACTTGAAGAAAATTCAGTAGGAAATACCCAGAGTAAAACACAAAAAAAGAAATAAAAAATACATAATAAGGCATAAGATTATATAAAAGTCATATTGAAAAGTCTAGCATGTGTTATTGGAATCACAAATGCAAAAGAGAGAATGAGGTAGAAACAGTACAATACCTAGACATACTAACTAAATGTTTAAAACTAGTGATAGACATTACATAACATATTCCATTATAGATTATAATAAACTCTAAGCAAATAAACACCAGAAACAAACTAATAAAATGTTTAAAAAAATAAAACACATACAAGTACATCAAAATCAAACTGCAAAAAAACAATGCCAAGATATAAATAGGAATTAGGGCAGGAGTGGATTTTATTTAAAAGTCACATTATCCTCAAAGAAGCAATAATAATACTGGCCGCTGTTTTCTCCAAAGAAATAGAAAGCTTGAAAATAGTGTACTCAAAGAAAATAAAAATTAGTGGTGGTCTAGCATTCTATACCCAGCAGAAAGTCCTGAAAAATGCAAATAAGAACAGGATTTTTTCAGAAAAGAGAAAACAAAATATAATTTTAACAAACCCACACAAAAAATGATACTAAAGTGATATTGTCAAGCAGAAGCAAAATTAACCAAAATGGGAAAAAAATGAAAGAAAAAAAAATTTAAAAGCACAAAATAAAAAATATTTTGATAAATTCTTCATAAATGTTGACTGTACAAAGTAATAATAGAAATGTAAAATCTTATAAATGTTAAATATACACATATTTAATATTCATAAAAAAAATGTGGGTCAAGGATAATTGAATTTAAAGAGTTTAAAACTCTTGATTAGTCAAATAAACGGGGAAAAGTTGCATAATACATACTCTTTTATATATGCAAAAATAATTTTACTACATAGAATATTAAAATTAGTTTGAACAAAAAAGTAAAAATAAGAAAAATGAAAAAGATAAAACACAATTGTTGAATACTCACTGTTCAGTGCTAAATAGTATTTTTAAAGTAATAAAGTATCATTACCAAAATTAATCTAACCACAAGAAATAAATAGTTAATTAAATGTACATATTTCACATTAGAAAGACACTGAATCGTATTAAAAATGGAAACATTACAGAAGATGTGCTACACATATGCAATGCAATATCACTCAGTCATAAGGAAAGATAAAACACTGTCATTTGCAACAACATAGGTGGACCTTGAGAATAACATGCCAAACACAATAAGTTAAACAGAAATGGCTAAAGAGAACCATATGATTTCACTTATAGGGGGTATATAAAATTGAAAGCAACAAATAAATAGGACAGGTAAACAAACAAACCATAGACACAGACAACAGTATGGTGATTACCAGAGAAAGAAGGGGGTTGGAGGTTAATAAAGGGTAAAGGAAATCAAATATAAGGTGATGGAAGATGATTTGACTTTAGGTAGTGGGCACACAGTGCGATATGCAGATCATGTATCATAAACATGCACATCTTATTAACCAATATCAGCCCAATAAATTTAATAAAAAGAAAAAAATGGAAACATAATGAAAATACAGTATAAAAACAAAGAAATAACAATAACATAAGAAAAATATAGAGGCAAAATCATAGAAAGAGCTAAAAATATTAAAAAAGCATTGTGTCTGAGAATCAGGGTAAAGAAAGAAAGAATAAAGAGCTGGTTAAGTTCTCATTGTAAGACTTATTTGACTTTGGTTAAAGAAAAATAACAATAAAATAATAAGAACTGTGGAAAAATTTTATCCATAACTGAGTGCTAAAAAGAGCAGAGTCTGACTGGTGGTGGCACAGTGAATAGAGAGGCAACCTAGGATGCTGAGGTCCCATGTTCAAAGCCCCAACGTTGCTGGCTTGAGCACAGGCTCACCAACTTGAGCGCAGGGTCACCAGCTTAAAAGTAGAATGATCAAAATGATTCCATGGTCACTGACTTGAGCCTAAAATCCACTGGTTCGAAAGTCCAAGGTCTAGCTTGAGCAAGGGGTCACTAGCTCAGCTTGAACACCCCGGTTAAGGCACATATGAGAAGTAATACATAAACAACCAAAGTGATACAATTACGAGTTGATACCTCTCATTTCTCTCTCTTCCAGTCTCTCTCTCATAATAAAAAATTTAAAAAAGCATAGAAATTTAAGTAACTAAAGCAATTAAAAAAAACAAAGCTTAATAAAATTCCCTACTAGATTAGTATAAGAAATGAAAGGGCTCCTTCATTTGGAATTGTTAACATGATTTCAACAAATGACAAAGAAAAAGAACAACTATTTGACTTGAATTTTACTTCTCTCATTTAAGATCAACGTACTTTTCTCAAACTAGAAATGTTAGAACAATTATTTGCATCCTATGAGAAAAAAGAAAACATTTTAACTCCCTCCCAGAATCACTGAGAAAAGCCATTCAAAGAAAAGTCTTTGAACCTTGTAGAAAACGAGATTACAAGACTCTTTATTTTTAATTATTTTTTTATTAATTTTACTAGGGTGACATCAATAAATCAGGGTACATATGTTCAAAAAAAACATGTTCAGGTTATCTTGTCAATCAATTATGTTGCATACCTATCACCCAAAGTCAGATTGTCCTCCATCACCTTCTATCTAGTTTTCTTTGTGCCCCTCCCCCTTTCCCACTCCCTCTCCCCCCACCCCCCACCCCCCATAACCACCACACTCTTATCAATGTCTCTTAGTCTCGCTTTTATATTCCACCTACATATGGAATAATGTAGTTCCTGTTTTTTTCTGATTTACTTATTTCACTTCGTATAACGTTATCAAGATCCCACCATTTTGATATAAATGAACCAATGTCATCATTTCTTAAGGCTGAGTAGTATCCCATAGTGTATATGTGCCACATCTTCTTTATCCAGTCTTCTATTGAAGGGCTTTTTGGTTGTTTCCATGTACTGGCCACTGTGAACAATGCTGCAATGAACATGGGGCTGCATGTGTCTTTACGTATCAATGTTTCTGAGTTTTGGGGGTATATACCCAGTAGAAGGATTGCTGGGTCATAAGGTAGTTCTATTTTCAGTTTTTTGAGAAACCACCATACTTTCTTCCATAATGGTTGTACTATTTTACATTCCCACCAACAGTGAATGAGGGTTCCTTTTTCTCCACAGCCTCTCCAACATTTGCTATTACCTGTATTGTTAATAATAGCTAATCTAACAGGTGTGAGATGGTATCTCATTGCAGTTTTGATTTGCATTTCTCTAATAACTAAAGAAGATGAGCATCTTTTCATATATCTGTTGGCCATTTGTATTTCTTCCTGGGAGAAGTGTCTGTTCATGCCCTCTTCCCATTTTTTTATTGGATTGTTTGTTTGTTGTTGAGTTTTATGAATTCTTTGTATATTTTGGATATTAGGCCCTTATCTGAGCAGTTGTTCGAAAATATCATTTCTCCTTTAGTTGGCTGTCTGTTTATTTTGTTGTCAGTTTCTCTTGCTGAGCAAAAACTTCTTAGTCTGATGTAGTCCCATTCATTAATTTTTGCCTTCACTTCTCTTGCCTGTGGAGTCAAATTCATAAAATGCTCTTTAAAACCAAAGTCCATGAGTTTAGAAACGATGTCTTCTTCTATGTACTTTATTGTTTCAGGTCTTATATTTAGATCTTTGATCCATTTTGAATTAATTATAGTACAAGGGGACAAACTGTAGTCCAGTTTCATTCTTTTACATGTGGCTTTCCAGTTTTCCCAGCACCATTTGTTGAAGAGGCTTTCTTTTCTCCATTGTGTGTTGTTGGCCCCTTTATCAAAAATTATTTGACTATATATATGTGGTTTTATTTCTGGACTTTCTATTCTGTTCCATTGGTCTGAGTGTCTATTTTTCTGCTAATACCATGCTGTTTTGATTGTCGTGGCCCTATAATATAGTTTGAAGTCAGGTATTGTAATGCCCCCAGCTTCATTCTTTTTCCTTAGGATTGCTTTGGCTTTTCAGGGTTTTTTATAATTCCATATAAATCTGATGATTTTTTGTTCCGTTTCTTTAAAAAATGTCATTGGAATTTTGATGGGAATTGCATTAAATTTGTATATTGCTTTGGTTAATATGGCCAGCTTGATTATATTTATTCTTCCTAATCAAGAACAAGAAATATTCTTCCATCTCATTGTATCTTTTTCGATTTCCTATAACAATGGCTTGTAGTTTTTATTATATAAGTCCTTAAAATTTTTTGTCGTGTTTATTCTTAGGTATTTTTTGTTGTTGTTGTTATTGCAATCCTGAAGGGGATTGTTTTTTTGAGTTCATTTTCAAATGTTTCATTGTTGACATATAGAAAGGCTATGGACTTTTGTATGTTAATTTTGTATCCTGTGACCTTACCGTATTGGCTTATTGTTTCTAGTAGTCTTTTTCTGCATTCTTTGGGGTTTTCAATGTATAGGATCATATTATCTGGAAAAAGTGATACCTTTACTTCTTCTTTTTCGATATGAATGCCTTTTATTTCTTTGCATTGTCTGATTGCTCTGGGTAGAACCTCTAGCACCACATTATATAAGAGTGGAGAGAGTGGAAAACACTGTCTTGTTTCTGATTTAAGGGGGAAAGCCTTCAGTTTTGTGCCATTTAATATGATGTTAGCTGATGGTTTATCATATATGGCCTTTATCATGTTGAGATATTTTCTTTCTATACCCATTTTGTTGAGAGTCTTAAATATAAAATTGTGTTGTATTTTATCAAATGCCTTTTCTGCATCTATTAATAAGATCATGTGGTTCTTGTTCTTTGTTTTTCTGATACGGTGTATTACGTTAACCGTTTTACGTATGTCGAACCATCCTTGAGATTCTGGGATGAATCCAACTTGATCATATTGTATTATTTTTTTAATATGTTGTTGTATTTGATTTGCCAGTATTTTGTTTAGTATTTTAGCATCTGTATTCATTAGAGATATTGGTCTGTAGTTTTCTTTTTTTGTGCCGTCCTTGCCTGGTTTCTGTATGAGGGTTATGTTGCCCTCATAAAATGTGTTTGGAAGTATTGCTTCTTTTTCAATTTTTTGGAAGATTTTGAGTAGAATAGGAACCAAGTCTTTTTTGAATGTTTGATAAAAATTCACTACTATAGCCATCTGGGCCTGGACTTTTATTTTTATGGAGGATTTTAATAGTTTTTTCTATTTCTTCTCTACTAATAGGTCTGTTTATGCTTTCTGATACTTCTTCATTCAGTTTAGGAAGGTTGTATTGTTCTAGAAATTTATCCATATCTTCTAGATTGTTGAATTTAGTGGCATAAAGTTTTTCATACAATAATTCTTTGTATATCTACGATGTCAGTGGTGATTTCTCCTCTTTCTTTGGGATTTTGTTTAAGAGTTCTTTCTCTTTATTCCTTGGTAAGTCTTGCCAACGGTTTGTCAATTTTGTTGATCTTTTCAAGGAACCAGCTCCTTCTGTTAATTTTTTATATAGTTTTTCTGTTCTTTATTTCATTTATTTCTGCTCGAATTTTTATTATCTCCTTTCTTTAGCTGGTTTTGGGTTGTCTTTTTTCTTCTTTTTCCAGTTCCTTAAGGTGTGAAGTTAAGTGGTTCACTTGGGCTCTCTCCTGTTTGTTCATATATGCCTGAAGTGATATGAACTTCCCTCTTATCACTGCTTTTGCTGCATCCCATAGATTCTGATATGTTGTATTGTCATTTTCATTTGTCTGTATATATCTTTTGATCTCTATGCTTATTTCTTCTTTGACTCATTCATTTTTTAAAAGTATGTTGTTTAGTTTCCACATTTTTATGGGTTCTTTTTCCTTTTCTTGCAGTTGAATTCTAGTTTCAAGACTTTGTGGTCAGAAAATGTGCTTGGTACAACTTCGATTTTTCTTAATTTGCTGATGTTGTTTTTGTGTCCCAACATATGGTCAATTCTTGAGAATGATCCATGTACACTGGAGAAAAATGTATACTCTGTCACTTTGGGATGAAATGTCCTATAGATGTGTATCATATCCAGGTGCTCTAGTGTTTTGTTTAAGGCCAATATATCTTTATTGATTCTCTGTTTGGATGTCTGATCTAGAGCCATCAGCAGTGTACTGAGGTCTCCAAGTATGATTGCATTTTTGTCAGTTTTTGTTTTTAGGTCAATAAGTAGCTGTCTTATATATTTTGGTGCTCCTTGGTTTGGTACAATTAATAATTGTTATGTCTTCAGGATTCACCATCCCCCTAATCATTATTAAATGACTATTTTGTCTTTGAGTACTTTTGCTGTCTTGTAGTCAGCATTATCAGATATGAGTATTGCTACGCCTGCTTTTTTTTGGATGTTATTTGCTTGGAGTATTGTTTTCCAGACTTTCACTTTGAATTTGTTTTTATCCTTGTTGCTTAAATGAGTTTCTTGTAGGCAGCATACAGTTATATTTTCTTTTATAATCCATCCTGCTACACTGTGTCTTTTTATTGGTGAGTTTAATCCATTTATATTTAGTGTAATTATTGACACTTGTGAGTTCCCTATTGCCATTTTATACATTGCTTTCTGTTAGTTTTGTGTCTTGTTTGATTCTTCTTTTTCATTTTTCTATCTTTTGTTTTTGTTTGGTTGTATGTATTCCATACATCTTTCCTCTGTTGCTATCTTTTTAAAATCATGTGCTTTTGTGGTGGTTTTTTCAATGGTGGTTACCATTATGTAATGAAAAGGGTTCCTACCCTGTTCATTGTAGTGCACTATCTTGTGAGTACTTTTGCATTCCATCATCCTTTGCTACCATTAATCTCTGTCCTTCTGTCCTCGCCTCCCCCCCATTTTTTTTGGTTGTTTGTCATAGTTTAAATTTGGTTTTATTGTGTTCTTGTTTACTTGTGGTTCTGTTTTGTTTTGACTTTTTATCTGGTTGGAAAACCCCCTTTAGTAATTCCTGGAGTGGGTGTTTTCTGATGATAAATTCCCTCTTCTTTTCTGTATCTGTCAATGTTTTTATTTCTCCTTCCTATTTGAAGGATAGCTTTGATGGGTATAGTATTCATGGCTGAAAGTTCATCTCTTTCAGGACTTTGAATATTGGGGTCCACCCTCTTCTTGCTTGTAGAGTTTCTGTTGAGAAATCTGATGATAATCTAATGGGCCTTCCTTTATATTCTTTGTATTCTTCTTTTCCCTGGGTGCCTTGAGAATTTTTTCTTTGTCATTGGTTTGGCCAATTTCATTATGATGTGCCTTGGAGTAGGTTTGTTGGGGTTAAGAAAACTCGGAGTTCTGTTTGCTTCTTGAATTTGAGGCTTTAGTTCTTGAATTTTAGGCCAAGTTCCTCAGGCTTGGGAAGTTCTCATCTATTATTTGTTTGAATATGTTCTCCATTCCATTTTCTCTCTCATCTCCCTCTGATATACCTATTATTCTTATGTTATTCTTTTTGATGGAGTCAGACATTTTCTGTAGGGCTATCTCATTTTTCTTTATTTTTGAGTCTCTTTCTTCTTCTCTCTGTTGTGCCTCAAGTTCTTTGTCTTCTATTTCACTAATCCTACCTTCTATCTGGCCTGTTCTATTAGCTAAGCTTGTTACCTCGTTTTTCTGCTCGTGAATTGAGTTTTTCATCTCTGTTTGACTTGTTTTTATAGTTTCAATTTTCTTGGTAATATATTCTTTGTGTTCATTGAGTTGCTATCTGAGCTCCCCAAATTGCCTTTCTGTGTTTTCTTATATATCTCTGAGTATTTTTAGGATTTCTATTTTAATTTCTCTGTCATTTAGCTCCAAGGTTTCCAATATATTAAATTTTTTCTCCATAGATTTTTCTCATCTATCTATACTACTTCTCTGTCTTTTGTATCCATGATATTCGATTTTATTTTCCTTAATGGCATCTGAGGGTGGTTTTGTTGATAGTATTAATGAGAATTAATAAAGAATAAATGTTTAAAATTATAAAAATAAAAAATAATTTAACAAAAAATATTTTTAAAAAATTCATTCCCCCCCTTTTTTTCCTCTCCTCTCCTCTCCCCTCCTTCTTGAGAAAATCTTGTGGTGAACTGTGAATTATGTGTGCTAAATAGAACAAACAATACCTATAATGGAGGGCCTGCATTGGGGAAAAGTAATAAAGGGGAAAAAAAGTGGGTATGGACCAACAATATATAAATAAGGAAAAAATTTGTGTCAATAATAAAATTATTTGCTTTTAGGTGTTGGTTGAATAAGAGATATGATGAGAGGAATAAGACAGAAACAAGAAAAAGGGGGAACAAGCACTAGATTAAATGGAGAGCCAGGGTTTGGAGCATTGCTAGTGAGTTAAAAAAGCAAAGTAAAAAAACCCCAAAGCTCCACACACATAAATTTGAATCCCAGATAAAATAATTTGTTCGTGATTGAGGATTGAATGAGAGGAGACATAAAGGAGAAAGGAAGAAACTAATATAGAGGGAGAATAGAAAGAAAAAAAAATGAGGGAACCACTAAAAGAAGAACAAAGAATAAAAGGAGAGAGAGAGAAAGATAAAGTTAAGGGTTTTGGAGTGCAATTGTCATAGAGAGAAAGGAAGAAGAAAGAAAAGATAATGGCAGATGTAACACTTATGGGTAATGTAGTTCAAGGAGTGGAAAGAATAAGACCGGCAGAGAATAAAATGACCAAATTGGAAGAGGAAGAAAATAATCAAGACATGAAGATAAGAGAAACAAACGAACAAATATAATAAAATGGGATAGGTTATAAAGTGTGGATTATTCTTGATTTTGAGAGGTTATCTTCTTGCTTTTTCTTTTTTCTACCTCTTCCTGTTTGGTGACTCTGTACCCCGAGTTCTGCCCCTGTGGCACACTTACATAGAGGTTTGCAGTTGATAAGTCTCTATGGCGATGTCATATATTGGGCTTCAGTCTCAATGGCAGTCGAGGCTCATTAGCATTTGTAGGCTCCTACAGTGAGAGAGTCCTTTTTCCTGGAGCCTCTCTCCTAGTCTTTCCTTCCTAAATTAGTAGCCTGTGATCCAGCTGTGTGGTTGCTGCTGCCTCTGCCTGGAGAGCAAGAAGCTCAAAGAGCTGGCAAATCCACACTCTATTCCCTCTCCTCGCAGGGCTCTGGGTAAGGCTCAATCAGTCAGAGCTGCTAGCATAATCAGGCTGGGCTTTCACCCACACAAAGACCTCTGAGGAATCCCTTGCTCACTATTTGCACACGCTGACCAGGATACGGAGCAGGCCGCCTCTCACTCCGAATGAGACTCCCACCCACACGGATAAGTTCCAGCATAGTGATTTTTGTTCTTGCTCCCTCCCTGTGTGCTGCTTTTTCAGGGTGCAGGGACGACCCCAAGATTCTGCTTTTGGCCCACACAAAGGCCTCTGATTCTGCCCCTCTGTCCAGTAACATGAGCACCCACTCCCGGGGCCCTTGGAAGAATCTCTCACCCACTGTCTGCATGCACCAACCAGGATATGAAGTAGGTCGGCTGCCTCTCACTCCGAGTGAGACCCCCGCCTGCATGGAAAAGTTCTAGCATTGGAATTAGCTATCGCTCCCTCCCTGTGCACGGCTTTTTCAAGGCACTGGGATGGCCCCGAGATTCTGCTTTTAGCCCACACAAAGGCCTCTGACTCTGTTCTCTGTCCGAGAACACGGGTGCCCACTCCCGAGGCACTCGGAGGAATCTCTCGCCCACTCTCTGTGTGCATCGACCAGGATATCAGGCCGGCCGTCTCTCACTTTGATTGAGAAAAAGTTCCAGCATTGGAATTAGCTTTCACTCCCTCCCCGTGTGCGGCTTTTTCAGGGCGCTAGGGCAGCCCCGAGATTCTGCTTTTGATCCACACAAAGGCCTCTGACCCTGCCCCTCCATCCAGTAACATGGGCACCCACTCCAGGGGCTCTAGGGGGAATCTCTTGCCCACTATCTGCATGCGCAGAACAGGAGATAGGGGCGGATAGCTGTCCCAAGGGCCTTTCTTTGTCTGGGTTTGGCGCAAGTGTTAGCTTGTGTTGACTGGGTTGTCATAAGCACAGTTTTTCCTTGGCTTGGATATCCGTGCAATAGCCTGGTTCGGCCGTTTGTGCCGCAGCCTGGATCTATTCACTCCCTTTGCCTGCCTTAGTTCCTATACTCTCAGTTCCCAGTGAAAGCAGCCTTCTTTAGGTTAGTGAGGAAGGCGAAGTTTTTCTTCCTCCTTATTTCCTTTGGGGTTTGATTATATATTTAGCCAACTTTTTGCTCGACCATACCTTCATGTGTAGTGCGGAACATCTGGAGGCTCCAAGGATAGATTTTTCTGTTTCTGGTTGAAGATCTTGTTGAGTTTTTGGGGAGATTTATCGGTATCGCTCCTTACAGCGCCATTACTCTGATGTCATCTCCAAGACTCTTTAAAGATGGGAAAAGAGGTGTATTATAAAAAATTGCAGATTGCAGATTGTTCAATAGGTTTCCACAAATCTTAGATAATTTGTGAATATTTTGGAAAGATATGATACAAAGAAAGCAACATAGGTTGGCTAAGAATAAGCCAGGTTTTCTATATAATGAATGAATAAATGTCCTCTCTATTTAGCAGATATTGAATTCTGCTAAATAAATACATTCTGTAGTAAATGTATTTACTACAATACATTTGAAAAAAATTCTATTATGATATGCTTGTTATATGTATAGTTCAGACAAAGGCAATAAAAGTAGTAAAAGGGAGATTTCTTCATGCTATTTCAACGAGACCAACTCTTTATACAGTATTTTTAGTACTACTTACTAAAATTTATTTAGAGAAAATTTCAATAACTATAAAGAATTGAACATCATTGAGGTATATCAGAAATCAGGAAGCTACAGCTCCATAAACTTATGGTAGGCAGTCAGACAGGCATGAGCATAGCAGGACAATAGGCCAGTTATATAATGTCATCAGGGCATAAAATCCCAAGCAACTAGCAATGGATAACCATCAATGGGCAGAATTGTAAGAAGAGATATTAGAAATAAATATTTTTAATTAAGACCTTGCTTCTGAAGCACTCTTTTCTTCCTAAATCATTCCAGGTCATGTAAGTCAAATCCTCCTCCTGACCTTTTCTACCCTGGCATGTAGCTACTCATATGTAGACACCCTCCTGCTTATAGAAAAACAGGGGGCTGAAGAAAATTTCATTTAACTTCCATAGTAAAACAGGAGATTACGGGAGAGGCCCTGATAGGTCAGCTCAAAGAAGTAAACAGCTAACCCTCTCCAAGAGTTAAAAGGAGCCCTGGCCTACACCCCAAGGCAGCTCTTTGAGCTTCTGAAACTTTATTTCAAGTATACTTTTGCTTTGCTTGCTAAATAAACTTTCTCTCATAGTTTGAGTCTTGGCTCTGAATTCTTTTTTAGACACCACTCAAGAGCTGAGGTTTACTTTTGCCACTTATAAACTCAATTTGGTTTGCTATATGTTTTTGTAAAAAAAAAACAACAGTTGTATTGAAACATCCACACTCTGGTCTATGATTGTTTTTCTCTATAATAATACAACAACATAGTTGAAACAGTCCATCTGTCTTGCAAAGTCTAAAATATTTACTTCCAGCTCTTTATAGAAAAACTTTGCTGACACCTGGGTTATATAACACTCAATGCAATTAATATTTTTTTGAACAAGATATTCTATATTTGACAATTACATCCATTATTTGGATTAAGAGGTTGTTATTGAAAATATTTTTGACAGAAAGTAATAGAGCCAAACTGACAACAGGTTAATTAACTATACAGGAAATTATTTCTTTTGCATAAACCAGTTCTAAATATTGTCATCCAAGACTGGGAAGTTGTTTGCAGATGTCAGTGAAAACTCACCTTACTTCTTTTTATCTTCTTCTTTTCCAAATGAGAGGAGAGGGACAGAGAGACAGATTCTCACATGTGCCCTGACCGGGATCCACCTGTTATCTCCCATCTGGGGCCATGCTTGCAACTGAGCTATTTTTAGCACCTGAGGTGGAGGCTCCACAGAGCCATCCTCAGTGCCTGGGGCCAATGTGCTTGAACCAATCGAGTCTTGGCTGCAGGAGGAGAAGAGAGAGAGAAAGAAAGAAAGAAATGGGAAAAAGGTGGAGAAACAGATAGTCACTTCTCCTGTTTACCCTAACCGAGAATCAAACCCAGGACATCCACATGCCAGACCGAGGCTCTACCACTGAGCCAACTGGTCAGGGCCAAGACCCAGCCTACTTCTAACTTATTCCTTTGGCTTATTTTTTATGTTTATCCTCATGGTCACAAGATGTTGTAGCACTTCCAAGAATCACATTCACATTCTAGATAAAAAGCAATAGGCTTTTTTTTCTGGTAGGGTTTGTTTTCCTTTTTACTTGGGGGGCAAAGACATCAGCAAGAATTTTTGCCTATCTTTCACTTGTCATAATGGATTATTTCTTTATCCAACAATTAATTATTTTTAATTTTATTTGTTAAATTTTTTCAGTTATAGTTACATGTAATATTTAGTATTAGTTTCAGGTGTACAGCATAATGGTTAGACAACCATACACTTTCCAGCACCCACTTGGAACCATACACAGTTATTATGATAATATTGACTATATTTCCTATGCTGTACTTTATATCCTCATGACTACTTTGTAACTACCAATTTGTACTTATCAATTGCTTTACCTTTTTCACTCAGTTTCCTCTCAATCCCTCTCCTCTCTGGAAACTATCATTCTATTCTCTGTATTTATGAGTCTGTGTCTGTTTCTTTTGATCCCTTATATTGCTCCTTAGATTCCTCATATAAGTAAAATCATGTAGTATTAATTATTGACTGTTCACCAAACTAAACATGATGCAAGATACTAATGGATTGGTAGTGAGTAAACATACACAAGCTGCACAATTAATGAGACTGTAACCTACAGATAAAGGCAGATGACTAAATAAATAATAATGATGAAATATATCAGATTTTATGATATTCATGTATGAAGTATAATAGGAGAACATCAGAGGCCTAAGAAGAGTTAAATAGTTCCCAGAAGAATTGTAGTCTAAAATAAATTCTGAAAGATGAATAAGAACAATCATGTACCAGGGGGAAAAAAGCCATAAACAAAGGTCCCTAAGGTGAGATGAGAGTAAAATCCAAGAACTTTATTATTACCAGAGTGTAAAATGGGCAGAAGGTGCAGACCTGTGTTTATAAGACATGAAAGATAATCAGAGGCCAGGCATGGATAGGACAACTCCTGTTAAAGAAGTTATCTATTTACCTGAAGGTTACCTGAAGGGCACTGGGAAGCTCCTGCAGTGGAAGAATAATGTGGAAAATTATTTGAAGGCTGATATCCCTGGATGCGCAGAGACCTGGAGGTCACTGGAATAATTCAGACCAAAGGGTAGTTGCCAAATGAGTGATGCAACAGAGGGATGAGAAGTAGGTAGACAGATTCTGAAGGTCCTTAGTAAATGACTCAAGAGTACATGATGACTGATGACTCTGGAATAAGATGGTGGTGTTCATCCTGGTCAACTGACTGTTCGCTTGATAGCATAGAGGAGACATGGGCTGAGAGCAGAGCATGATGAGTTTCATCTGGGCCATGTGAAGTTTGAGGGCCTGTAATCTTTAAAGATCTATATATTCAAATCTGGGAATTAGTAGACAGTTGGACATCAGCTTTGAAAAATGAATAGTTAGAGATGGAGGTAGAGTTTTGTGAGTGTCAAGGTCTAACTAGAAATTGAAATCACAGAATTAAATTAAGTCTCTCTGGGGGGCTGTGGAATGTGGATAGGCCCAGACCTATGACATGTAGCTGATGAATACTAGCTTAAGACAGTAATTCTCAAGGAATTGCCAAACTTAAGACCAAATTGGTGCTTTTTAAATCTACAAAAGGAGAACCTCTTATGGTTAAGCCACACAATTTTTATTCATATTAAAGCTTGGGAACCAGTGACTTGAGGTTTTGCCAAAGGAAAAAGATCAAGGACAAGACTTTAAAAAGAAAAATTGAAGTTTAAGAAAATACAACAGCAGAGGGTGAAATTGTTTCAAGAAGAAATAGTAGTCAATAGTGACAAATGTGTTAAATGTTTGAGTAAAAAAGAGTTGGGGGTTGTCTCTTGGTGTCCTTGAGAAATGCAGTTTCGGTGGTGTCAGGTAACCAGGAGATAGACCTCCCTGAGAAAAGTGTGAGAACAGAGTAGGGTGGAGGAAGGTGGTTAGAAATAAACATAGAAACATACACATGGTGGTTAGAAGACATGTAGACAACAATTTCATGAAGCATAGCTCTGAAACGTAAACTGGATACAGAGAGGAAAGTAAAGGGGGAGCCTTTCTTCAAAATAGAAGAGACTTGAATATTAATGGGAAAAATCAAGAAAAATGAGTGATTTGGGACTAAGACTGATTAAGGATGAAATCCAGAGTTGATGTGGAGAAAATAATTTTAGAGACTAAGAGCAACAGCCCTCCTATTGTGTCAAGAGAGGAAGAGGGTGTGTTGGTCCTTCTAGCATTGGTAAAATTCATGGCAAGGCTTTTAACATCTCTCTTCATATTAGCCTACAATTATTTTGCAGTTTTCCTTCTTTCTCATTAGTTTACTGACTTTTTTGGTATATGCAGTATTTAAGTTTCAGTTTCCAAGATTTGAATTGGGCAGTTTTTTAAAAATGAATCTAGTAGTTACAACTTTTTCATTGATTTGGAATAAATTATGTAGAATTAATACTATGTTTCTTTTCCTTTTGTCTCTTTGTTTTTGTTAACCAACTACCAGTCAGGATATTTTTGCACTATAATACATGCTTTTTTGTAATTTTTAAAATATTTATTATAATCTGATTTAAAAGAAAAGTACCATCTACAGTATTTTCAATCTCTGGCAGAAAGCAGACACTCAAATAGACATTTTGAGCAAGTAAAAAAACAAATAAACTTCATGCCTTTTCAAATCTTTCTCTAAACACATTACACCTCGTGTATTTAAAGTTTCTATCTGAGAAGCTGAGGAGTTGCATAAATAATTAGCATTAATTGAGTCTCTTTTATTGGCCAGATACTGTGCTAAGTCTTGTATTTTTAAAGCAATTTAATTCATATTGCCCCCAACTCACTCCTCATTCTTGATCTATATCCTATATTTGTAGTTTCAATTCAAATTAATTTTATTCACAGACACCACTGGAATCCTATATTTTCTGTCTGTTCTCTCCTGGTATTGCCTTAGTCATCTACCTGATAATATCTCATCTGGACACCTAAGGACCTCCCATCTGAGCCCCCTGTGGCCATTTGCTCTCTACTTAGCTGAACTATTCTCATTTTTACCTATCCTCTTCCCAGCCCTCCACCATTTCTCAACAGTCTCTCTCCACACATATGCCCCAGCACCCTTGTGTTGTCACTGTTCCATAAATCCTTTAGGTTTCAAGTCTTTGCCTCTATTTAGAATGCCCTTTCTACTTTCTTCTTTTCACAAATTTCCATCCATCCCTTAAAATCCAGATCAATTGTCATCTTCTTAATGGAACTGCTCTCATGATCCCAAGATTAATTACTTCATATTTTTGTCATGTAACTCATCATAGTACATTCTTATTTGCCTGTCTAATAAACCAAGATGTTCTTCAAATCAGGGAGACGTGCTCTGCCACCACCCCACTCCTACTGATTTTTCACAATTTAGACAAGTGTCACAGTCACCCTTGTGTTAATTTGCTAGAGCTACCAGGACAAAGTATCACAAACTGGGCTGCTTAAACAATGATAATTTATTGTCTTACAGTTCTGGAGGCTGAATGTCTGAGATTGAGGTGTCAGCAGGGTTGGCTTTGTCTGAGGCTGAGAGAAGGATTTGTCCCAGGTCTTTCTCCTTGGCTAGTAGATGGTTATCTCCTTAGTCCTCTTCACATCACCTTTACTCTACATGTATCTTTCTGTCCAAATTTTATCTTTTTATAAGGACAGCAATTATATTGGATTAGGGGCTCCCCTTATTCCGTATGACCACATTTAACTGATCACATCTTCAAGAACCTTATCTTCAAATAAGTTTATATTTTGAAATACTGGGGAGTTAGGACTTTACCATTTAAATAAGGGGTGACATGTTAAATCATAAAAAATGTGCTGAATAAATATGTGCTGAATTACTTTAAAATATTAATGAAATGTCACTTTTTAAATAATACACCTTAGAGTTTCCTTTCTTTTCCAATTCCACAGGCTATTTTCTTCACTTTTACTTACACAATTTATCATTGATCAGTGACCTCATGTTCAATTCTCCAATCTGCTCTTAACATTATTGCTCCAATATTCTTTTTTTCATGCAGTGAGAGGAGAGGAGGCAGAGACAGACTCTCACATGCACCCTGATTGGGATCCACTCAGCAAGCCACTAGTAGGCAATGTTCTGCCCATCTGGGGTGTTGCTCCATTGCTCAACAAGAGAGTTCTTCCTAGCACCTGAAGCATAGGCCATGGAGCCATCCTTAACACCCTGGGCCTACTTGCTCCAATCAAGCCATGGCTGTAGGAGGGGAAGAAAGTGAGAGAGTGAGAGAGAAAGAGAGAGAAGCAAAAAGGAGAGGAGTGGAGAAGCAGATGGACCCTTCCGTGTGCCCTGACTGGGAACTGAATCCAGGACATCCACACACCAGGCCAATGCTCTACGACTGAGCCAATTGGCCAGGGCTCCATTATTCTTTTTAAATGCTATTTGTAATAATTAGTATATGTTCTTAAAGGTCTACCATGGCTTAGTGTCTTGTATATTATCAAATCTAAAACTACCTACTTTTAAGAAACACTAAAATCCCAATCAATCTAATTCATTATATTTTAGGTAATGTATAAATTTGGCCTACCCTGTACTGTATATGAATAACAACATAAGAATAGTGGAGTCTTGAGAAAAACCAAGATCTTATAATCGATGACATATTTTTTGTTAGATAAAATCTAGAAGTAAGCCTGAGGAGTTTCTGGAAGCCAGCAGGAAGAAGAACATGTCAGAAAATTTTGATAATGAATAAACAGGCAAATGCAAACAGCACCAGGAGGTCTACAAAAAGTAGTGATGGTTTCCAACAGGTGAGTTGTATCAAGCTATTGCTTACTAGAAATCTAAGGACAGGTGATATTCTGAACTGCAAGTAAGCAGGCCAGAAAGGAAAGTCTATCAGAAGATTGAAAAACATGAGCCACTGGACTCAAATTCAGAATGCAGCTACATGTTCCCTGGATGAGCCACTGGGTCTATGAAATTTAACAAAACAGAACCTAGTGTTAGAAAAACTGAGCACCAAGGAAACACCGTAACAATAATGGGAATATCAGGACCAAATTAGTCAAGTCAATCCATTCAAACCAGTATAACTAGAATAACTGCATGGCACAAGAGTGTTACTAAAAAACTCTGCTTGTGCCCTCAATCTTTTCTCTCAACAACAAAATGCATACAAATAAACATTTTTTGTGGCAAATTTTGAAGAGAGGCACACAAGTTTTTATTTTCAAACATCTATGATACAAGGTAGCACATTTCTGAGATGAGGGTGAATGTCTCTGAAAATATCAATTTTCTTCTCAATGAACAATCATTGCAAATGGAGAAACAGCATATAAAGATATGTGAATACTGATTTTAAGACTATGTTTCTAGGTTCTTATATGAGCTATTAACCCCTTAAAGGCCTTAGGGTCTCTTCTATAACAAAGGTGGCGGTCCTAAGCTGTAGTTTTACTCTTACCTTCTAAAGTTATCTGAAGAACCAAATGAAACACATATGTAAAAATTGCTGTGTTGACTGGGTGTTTTTCAAAAGCATGTCACCATGTCGCCATCATAGATTACAGCACAGAAATGGATAAATATAATATAATAGTGAAATACGAACAGTATGAGATCTACTACTGAAAATCTTTGCTGCTTAAAGGAAAATTTGACCTCACAGAGGTGGGCTTTTCTGCCATTCTTCATTAGCTTTATGCAGATTTGGCCCTTGTCCAAGTCGTGCAGCAGTTTCAGACTGAGATTGAGACGGACAAAGGACTGGAGATTCTGCAGAAAGAAGGTGCTGGCAGTGAGGACGCTTTCCCTTCTCCTGTCTATCCCCACCCCCACCTCCTTTGGGTGCCTCTCCTTCAGTGAGAGCTCTGCTCCCCTGCCAGTACCACAGTCACAATATGAGATATCACATCTGACGAACCATAGCCAAATATTTGATTTGGACGATTACACTGACGATGCTTCATCACAACTGTGGGTGCCCAGATTACCAATTCCTTGCTCTTGGCTTCTATATACTTTGCAGTGAATACAAACTGCATAGAAGAGCTCGTTACAACACTGATGGAAGAGATCCCAAATGGCTGATGTGGAGTGTCTTGTTTGGGAAAGAGTTCACTGATGAGGAGTAAGCTGAGGAGGCAAGATGCTGTTGTTTTTCCTGTCAAGGCAAATGGTACTAAGAACATGGCAAGCATTTTTTGCACCTTTTTTTTCCCTTTCTAATTTGGTTTCGGAAATTCTTGGCAATGAGAAAGCAATTACTCTTCCAGGGAGATTACAGAGGATTAGCCACAATGATTCTTACCCTTCTCTCTTTGACATATGATTGTCTCCATTTCAGACATGATAAAATTGCATAACTGGGAAAAAAAAATCTGGTTTTAGCTGTCTATTGTGCCCCTGCACCTCAACTGTTAGCTATTCCTAATATCTTTTCTGTTCACCTTTCAATTTGATTGAGACATAAATAAAATCCATTATATCTAATTAACACAAAGAATATCTGTATTTTTATTCCAAGAAGGATATCTTTAGAAACTTTAAAGTTATTAAAGAAGAAACTAGGACTTCAGATTTCCCTATATCTGCTTGTGAGATGAAAGATACACTGTGATTTTATTTTAAATATATGAAAATTAATTTCTCATTCTAAAGTGTTCAGTGTATCTGTCATTAGAATTTTAGTGGTAATAACAGTAATTAGAAAGTCCACAAAGTTCACTGAAATTCATGATCAGTTATGCCTTGATCATTACACACATGTACTCACACGCCACACACTTGCATACATTAATTATATGAGAACATAAATAGATTTCCAGGTATCAATGCACTCTTATGATGAGATCCATATTCCATATCTATGGCTGTTTATCTTTTATACACTCACATACATATACACATATCTATAAACACAAGTCACATGCCAAAGTGTATATGTACCTACATCAAAGTCTTTAAAATGGTCTTGTTTTGGCAGGATAGCTCCATTGGTTGAAGCATCATTCTGATATGTAAAGGTTGCTGGTTCAATTCCTGGACAGGGCACATACAGAAACAGATCAATGTTTCTGTCTCTGTCTCTCTCCCTTCCCCCTTCTCTGAAATCAATAAATTAAAAAAAATTAAACAAAATAAAGTAAAATAAAATAATCTATAAAAAAGGAATATTAAGCAGCTAAAAAAAATTAAAAAGAAATAAAATCTTGACATTTGTAACAACATGGATGGACCTAGCAGATATTATGGAAGTGAAGTAAGTCAGATAGAGAAATAAAAATACAACATATTCTCATTTGTATGTAGAATCTAAAAATAAAAATAAAATAAATGAACAGAACAAGACAAAATCAGACTCATAGAAACCACCAAAGGGAGAGGTTACCAGAAGGGAGAGAGTAGAGTGAATTTGAGAAAGGAGAATATAGTCAATAATATTGTGATAACTTTGCATAGTGATAGATAATTGCTGAATTAGTGGGCTGGGTGCTCATATTGTAAGGTATAAAAGCACTGAATCACTATATTATACATCTGCAACTAATATAACCAACATAGTATTGTATAACAACTATACTTAAATCAAAAAATGAATAAAGCTAAAAATGCTTATGTTGTAATCTTAGGAGTAAATGGCAAAATATAAAACTATATATTAAAAAAAATTGAAGTGATTAAATGTATGTGTATTTTAATAGACTTTCTTTTCTGATTTTCATATCCTGTCCTGAAAAAATATATATCAAACCATATGAGAAGAATCTGGATAGCAAGCTTATGTTATTGAGTTAGTTTGTTATCCCTGTGCTAATCATGCCAAGGTCATGGGTTTGTTCCCAGCTGGACCATTTACATTTTTAATTCTTAAAATTCTAATGGAAGAATAACTGGTTTATTTCCCAGCTTTCTTCTCCCCAATTATTATTTGAGAGGTTCACAAAATGGATTCATAATTAGGTTTAACATCTAATTAAACCTTCTGAGAAAGAGTGAAAAAAATATACATAGTATTAACTTAAAAAAATATGCAACTTGTCAAAGAGAAATATATGTACTGTAGAAAGTTAATTAACTATATTCTCCATAATTCCTATCTTAACTTTACTTTTTACTGAGTCTTTTCCTACTAGTATTGCTTCTATAATTTCACTAAATCCCACAAGAAAATATTCAGTAGAATATAGAGTCAGATTTAATTGTCCTAATTCATTGTAACTATGTTACGACTACAAGTAAAAAACTATATGGTAAGCCAAATGTTTTCCAGATACAGTATGCAATTTGTGTGATAATTCACATGATATCATTAAAAGAGCATCTAGGATGATGTTTGGTTGGAGATGTACTATGAGTCTCAGACTGTCTTAGTTTTTCTGTGTTCACAGATGCCACAGTTTATTATTACAGTATCAATCAGTTTATGTTGCTTCTTTTTTCTTTTTTGCTGAAGTGAGAAATGGGGAGGCAGAGAGACAGACTCCCACATGCGCCCAACCAAGATCCACCGGCATGCCCACCAGGGGGCGATGTTCTGCCCATCTGAGGCACTGCTTGGCTGCAACTGGAGCCAGTCTAGCACCTGAGGCGGAGGCCATGGAGCCATCCTCAGCACCTGGGCCAACTTTGCTCCAATGGAGCATTGACTATGAGAGGGAAAGAGAGAGATACAAGAGAGGAAGGGTGGAGAAGCAGAAGGGCGCTTCTCTTATGAACCCTGGCTGGGAATCGAATGCAGGATTTCCACACATTGGACCGACACTCTACCACTAATCCAACTGGTCAGGACTATGTTGCTTCTTGAGATTAATTTTTTCATATGTTTCAATTTATTTTCCAGAGAAATCAAAGTCATATATAAACAAAACTTGTTTTTCTCAACTTGCTAAAAACCTGAAAAAAAATTAAACTCATCAGTCTTCATAATTTCCCACTGCAAGTTTTGTTTCTCCAAGACAGGTAGTTATTTAAATAAATTCAACCTGTAATACTGAAACCGTCCCCTTTATAATTAGTTATAACATAACCTAAACCTTATTTTAAATCATTTTACAATAACTCTAGTCTTTCAGAGACATTTGGAAGAAATTCTTTTTAGCACCAGAATCTTCTCATTGAGACCTTCTGTAGAATTGTTGTCCATCCCCAGAAAGTTCAATCCAATTTAAAATACATTCATTTACTGTTTCTTTCTACTGTTTACATCTAAGTTTCTGTTTATTTATTGTAACTCTTCCCTTTTGTAGTCAGAATAAATTTTAAAAAAATTTAAAGCCAGACCTGTACTCACTTTTTATTTAATGAAACCAAATAATAAAGTTTTACTTTAATTATCCCTTCATCCAGTAGTGGTATATCAGAACGTTCAAATCAGGCTATGGACAACATTTACGAAAGGATAGTACCAATATTAACCTCAAAATATTATCCCTTACACTATTAATAGAGATAACAGAATTACCATTTATCTGGGGGAATATAAAAAGAAAAATTCTCAAATAAATTGACCTGCCTTTTTAATATGAGAAAGTAAATAAGTAAAACTACTCTGAGATGTTTATTGAGATGCTGGTTATTCTTGTTGGGAGTTTTTTTTAACAGTTTAATGAGGCCCCCTGAAAAGAGCATCTGGCCTGGAGGTTTACGCTGACCGCACAGAAAAGCAAGAACATTACACCATAGGATAAAGAGGGCCAAAGTTTCCCTTCTATCCCTTTGGCCCCCATGGGTCTCTGCTAAATCTTAGCTATGGTATGGAGACCAGTAGGTATCTTCCATCACCCAGTAGCTGTGCTCTGAATGCACTAGGGAGAGAATTAAATCAGAGTCTTTCCCTGAAGAAAGTCCACAAAAGATGCTGAGAATTTCAAGATGTTCTTGTACACCAGAGGGCAAAGCATGCTCCTCTCCTGCCTCCCTGGGTTAGATGACCTTGATTTCAGTTTACTCTTCCCGGTTATACTACCTCTGATGTACCAGCTCTGGCACAGAGATATTTCAAAACAATTTTTGATAAAGAAAATGTAATGTTGATTTGAAGACATGAACAAGAAAAAATTAAGCAAAAATTCAGTATTCAAATTCAGTCATGGACTAAGGTTGTAAAACAATATTATTTGTAGCAACCATAAAGTGAATTATTTTCTGGTTTTATAGTTTAATTTTTACCCATAAATGTTACTCATGGAAAAAAGAATAAATAAATAATATTTAGTGGTGAATAATTGTCCAAGGTAGAGCATAAGGTTATAGGAAAGTTGATAAGGCTTCTCTTAAGACTTAACAAGTGTTGGAAGTAGATTCTAAGTACATAGAGAAAGAAGGTATTTCAAAAGCAAAGAGCTGCTGAGGAGATGTTTTCTGCATCACCAGTAGCTAAAGTGGTTTTCTATGGTCTTCTCTGCTATACAGTACCTACTATATTGTGATGCTTTTTAAATATTAATGGAAGATGAAAAATTCATGAAGTCACAGATGGAAGCCTAGCTTCAGTGGAAAGGGGATTGAGAACTCGGGAATGTTTTTTCTCTTGTTTTAAGCTGAGTAAATATAAGGACTTAGAGGAGCATTAAGAAATCTTAAAAACTGACAGGATAGAAATGAAAGGGGGCAGGAAATTGAGAATGATTTTTAATTATACTAAACCTGCTTATTTCCCTTCACATTTTGAAAAGAGCTACATGATGACCTATTTCTTTCAAACAACAGGAAAAATAAGACACATACCTCAAAGGGCAATATAAATTTAAAGTTATGGAATAACAAGAAGTTCAGCTTGGGAGAAATGTAATTAAGAAAGGAGAAAAAGACCTGGCCGGTTGGCTCAGCGGTAGAGCGTCGGCCTGGCGTGCAGGAGTCCCAGGTTCGATTCCCGGCCAGGGCACAGAAGAGAGGCGCCCATCTGCTTCTCCACCCCTCTCCCTCTCCTTCCTCTCTGTCTCTCTCTTCCCCTCCCGCAGCCGAGGCTCCATTGGAGCAAAAGATGGCCCGGGCGCTGGGGATGGCTCCTTCGCCTCTGCCCCAGGCACTAGAGTGGCTCTGGTCACGACAGAGCGATGCCCCCGGATGGGCAGAGCATCCCCCCTGGTGGGCGTGCCGGGTGGATCCTGGTCGGGTGCATGCGGGAGTCTGTCTGACTGCCTCCCCGTTTACAGCTTCAGAAAAATACAAAAAAACAAAAAAAAGAAGAAAGGAGAAAAAGAGATCCAAAATGATGGCAGAGTATGTGGAAGTTACACTTACTTCTCCCTTCAAGACTAAACTGGAATTACAACTAAAATATAGAGTAATCCAGTGGTCCCCAACCCCAGGCCACGGACTGGTACAGGTCCATGGGCCATTTGGTACCAGTCCGCAGAGAAAGAATAAATAACTTACATTATTTCCGTTTTATTTATATTTAAATCTGAACAACGTTTTATTTTTTAAAAATGACCAGATTTCCTCTATTACATCCATTTAAGACTCACTCTTGACACTTTTCTCGGTCACGTGATACATTTATCCATCCCACCCTAAAGGCCGGTCTGTGAAAATATTTTCTGACATTAAACCGGTCTGTGGCCCAAAAAAGGTTGGGAGCCACTGGAGTAATCCACCCAAATGACCAATTGAAGTCTAGCTGAAGAGAAATATTATTACGAAGATTTATGAAAAAGGCAAAAATTGAGACTGGTAGAAAGGGCAGAGAAGGGAAAGAGCAGGCCCTGCTCCCATGGGCACAGCTGAGTTTCCAGTTCCCCCTAGCAGCATGGGGTTTCAATCCCATATCAAGCTCCCTAACCCAGAGCACTAGGATTGGAAACTATTGCCCATATAACATCTGGCTATAAAAAACAACAAGGATTCTGTTCCTAGGAATACAGGAGTATAATAGAGACACAAGTGGCCTCTTAAAGGA
This sequence comes from Saccopteryx leptura, assembly GCF_036850995.1. Classification (NCBI taxonomy): domain Eukaryota; kingdom Metazoa; phylum Chordata; class Mammalia; order Chiroptera; family Emballonuridae; genus Saccopteryx; species Saccopteryx leptura. Next base: position 215,342,529 of record NC_089505.1, on the reverse strand, counting down.
CCAAATGCACAAAAATTTTTTTGCAGCCATGCACCCTGCGCTCCAGCGAAGAGAGGGTGCAGCACACTAGAGTTCCAAGAGAAGACACTGAAGTTTATGGCTTTAGGGAGAGAGCTGAAGAAACAGCCCATGGGGTCCTCATGCTGAGTCATTCTCCCATACCACACACACCATCTTCCTTGGGTAGAGCACTCCCTTTGATGCAGCATCAGCCTAGGGAAATGCAATAGCTTCACCCTCTGGACACTCTGTCATAGACCTTGCTTAACTTGTACCCTGCTGAAGAGTCAGCTGCCTGGGCTGAGGTATAGTGGTCTGAACAGACTTACAGGGTATTAGTGACTGAGTTGTGTGGCTTTGCTGTTTCCACAGCCTGCACAAGATTTGAAGGTGGTGTCAATTCTGCCACTGTTCCCAAACCAACAGCAGCTCATGGACCTCCAGGAGAGGATTTAAGTTTTTTTTAAAAAAATTCATTTCCTCATTTTTTTTCTTTTTTCTTCTTTTACTGTCTGAGAGGGGAGCAAGAGCTTTTCTTCCCCCTTGAACCCTCGATTTAGATCCTTTCTGAAAAGTCTCCTATTATTGACAACATGAAAGTGTGTACATAAGCGAGCTTATCCTATTTAGCAGGCTTTTGGCAAAACAATTCAAATTGTAATATGGTATAGTAGTTTAAAAAACTATATATAAGAGACATTTCTTCTTAAAACTTAAAATATATATTTGCCAAGTAATATTGTAATAAAAAAATTTTTTTGATCATTGGGTTATAACTATATGTAAACCAGTCTGCCAAAATTTTACCCAATAGACTTCTTTCTGTGATTGAGGTGGAACATCCCATTTACTTTGCTATTATAATTTATTTTTCAAATACTGTTATTAGAATAAACAATCCAAAAAATCAGAATTTCCTACAGTCTACAAAGTAGCTAGAATTAAACCAGTTTCTTAAGTAATACAGAAAAAAACTAAGAGCAATTGTAACCCAGAATTTTTATTTCATACAGTAAAATGAGAGCTCTCAAAACAGATCCTCCAAAAGGAGGGTTCTTAGACTCTTATCTCACAACAACCAGTCCAGATGACATAAAAGCTAAACAGCAGAGATAGAGAATTCCTGGTCTACACAGAATAGCAAAGAGTCTTATCCTTTGCCAAAAAGCTACTACAGATGACTCGTAGCTGAGTCCAGGTGGCTAAAAAGCCCAGATAACAGTAACAGAGGACTCCCAGTATGCACGTTGGTTTGACTTACCTGGGAGGCTGTTGACTCCCTAGAGCAGGGGTCCCCAAACTACGGCCCGCGGGCCACATGCGGCCCCCTGAGGCCATTTATCTGGCCCCCACCGCACTTCTGGAAGGGGCACCTGTTTCATTGGTGGTCAGTGAGAAGAGCATAGTTCCCATTGAAATACTGGTCAGTTTGTTGATTTAAATTTACTTGTTCTTTATTTTAAATACTGTATTTGTTCCCATTTTGTTTTTTTACTTAAAAATAAGATATGTGCAGTGTGCATAGGGATTTGTTCATAGTTTTTTTTTATACTCTGGCCCTCCAATGGTCTGAGGGACAGAGAACTGGCCCCCTATGTAAAAAGTTTGGGGACCCCTGCCCTAGAGGCACATTTTCTTTCACTAGTTAAGCATTTCAGGTGCCCGAAGTCTTGAGTGGGAGAACAGGACAGTCTCTGAGATAAAGAACACTTAGCAGCTGTTCAGAAATTCCTGCAATCCTTGCTATGAGGTCAGCTTGCCATATGCAGCTTTGACCCCTGCCTTGGCCCCCCCAAAACTTACCAAGTTCCACATTTCTCGTGAATAGCTCATCAAACACAGTTACCAAAACTGGGTCTGGCTGCCTGCCACAGTGAAAGCCAAATTCATGAGACAAGTGCTGATGCAAAAGTAAGGAGGTTTATTCAAGAGCCTGAAAAAAATCCATCAGGGACTCTCATCCTAAAGCCTATCCTGACATCTCAGTGCAAGCAGAGGTTTTTATAAGGATGAAAAGGGAGAGCAATACAAAAATATCGAGGGTAGAAAGTTGAAAAGCTCTCTACATGCAGACCAGCACATTTTGCTCTGATAACTGGTTTAAAGTTAACAAATCTCCCAGAGCTGGAACATCTAAAGGTCAGAGGCTGCTTCTTTGGTTTATACAAGAACTGACATTGTTGATTCCTGCAAAGTGTACTTAAAAACAAGTAAGAAAACAAAAACATTGTAATACACAAGCTCGTGTTTTGAGAAGAAAAATTGGGTTAGAATAAAAATCTGGGTACAACCTCTACTAAGATTAATATGAGTAACTTTATATCAATTCTTTTCTATTGGTAGTTAGACTAAAATAAGTAGTATAGCATATTCCTTCCCTTTACAGTGGTAGAAGATTTTAACACCAATGACAGAAAATCAAAAAGGAAACATCAACTTTATGTGACACACTATATCATACAGATTTATTTGATATATTCAGGACATTTTATCTTTAAAGCAGCACAATATACATTATTTTCAAGTGCACATTAACATTTTCTCGGATAAACATGTCAGGACACAAAACAACTCTCAAGAAATTAAAGGAAATTAAAATAATATCAAGCATCTTCTCTGACCATATGGTATAAAACTAGAAATCAATCACAGGAATAAAACTGCAGAGCACACAAAGACATGAAGGGCAAATAATATGTGGCTAAACAATGAATAAGTTAAAAATAAGTTCAAGGAAGAGGTCCAGCAACACCTTGAAGCAAATGAAAATGAGAATACAACTCAAAATCTATGGATAATGGCAAAAGCATTAAAATCATAGCATTACAGGCTTACTCCTAGAAAGCAAGACAAGTATAAAGTAAACCACCTAACTTATAAAAACACCAAAAACAACAACAACAAAGCATGATGTGAGTAGAAGAAAAGAAATAATAAATCAATGTAGAAATACTTTTTAAAAAATCTAAAAGTACAATAAAAAGGTGAATGAAAGTGAGAGCTGGTTCTTTGAAAAAATAAAAAATAAATAAAAATTAACTTTTAGCTAAACTCATCAAGAAAAAAAGAAAAACAACCTAAACAAATATAATCAAAATTCAAAGAGGAGAACTAACAATTGACACCAAAAAAATACAAAGGATTTAAAGAAAATATTATGAACATTATTCAAATAAATTTTAAAAACTGTAAAAAAATTAATGAGTTCCTAGAAATAAAATCTTCCAAGCTGTATTAGGAAAAATCAGAAAATTTGAATAAGGTTATTATAACTAATAAAATTGAATAAGAAATCAAGAAATTCTGAATAAACAAAAATCCTAGACCAGATAGCTTCACAAGAGAATTTTACCAAACATTCAAAGAAGAACTAAAACTTATCCTTCTCAAACTCTTCCAAAAAATATTGATAGGAGGGAAAACTCTCATGCTCATATTATAAGGGCAGGATTATGCTAATTCCAAAACCATATAAAGACTGGATCCAGCATTATATTAAAAAGATCATATATCATGCTCAAGTGGAATTTATTCTGGGGATAGAAGGTTTGTAATATCAGCAAAATAATAAACATGATTCACTCCATAAAATAATTTAAATAATCATATTAATAGATGCAGGAAAAGCATTTGATAAATCTCTCAGCAAAGTGGGAATAAAGAGCACATATCCCAGTATAACAAAGGCCATATATGACACACAGCCAACATCATACTCAATGGGCAAAAACTATAAATTTTACTCTTAAGATCAAGAACAAAATAATAATATCCACTTTGCCCACTCTTGTTCAACATAATACTGGAAGTACTAGCCACACCAATCAGAGAAGAAAAAAATAAAAGGCATCCAAATTAGAAAGAAAGAAGTAAAAATATACTTATTTGTAGATGACATGATACTGTATATTGAGAATCCTTAAGATTCCATAAAAAACAGCTAGAACTAATAAATTCAGTGAAGTAACAGCATACAAAATAAATAAATAAATATTTACAAATCAATTGCATTTTTATATATTGATAATAAATAAAAACTAAAAAGAAAATCCCATTTAAAGTTGCAAAAAGAATACCTGGAATAAATTTAACTAAAAATGTAAAGTTATAAGATCCTGAGAAAAGAAATTGAAAAGATATAAATAAGTGAAAAGACATAGTGTTCATGGACAAAAAGAATCAGCATCACTAAAATGTTCATACAACCCAAAGTAATCTATAGATCCAACACAATTCCTACCAAGGTACCAAATCATATTTTACATAATTAAAACAAATATTCTAAAAATTTATATGGAACCATGAATAGTCACAACAATCTTGAGAAAGAAGACCCTGAATAGTCACAACAATCTTGAGAAAGATAAACAAAGTTGGAGTAATCACATTACCTAATATCAAACTATATTACAAGGCCATAGTAACCAAAACAGAATGGTGTTGGCATAAAAACTGACATATAGATCAATGGAAAAAAATAGACCAGTAATTAATCCATACTTTTATAGTCAATTAATAGTTGACAAAGTAGGTAAGAACATACAATGAAGTGAAATCAGTCTATTTAATAAATTGTGTTGAAAATATTAGACAGATATGTGCAAAAAATAAAATTAAACCATCTCTTTATAACATATATGAGAATAAATTTTAAAAAAATTGAAGTTTTTTGACCCAGCTGTCCCAGTTTTAGGAATATATCCCAAGAACAACATATCACTGACTCAAAAAAAAAAAGAAAGAAAGAAATGCACCCCATGTTTATGGCAGCATTGTTCACAATAGCAAAGATCTGAAAACAGCCCAAGTGTTCATCAGTGGACAAGTGGATTAAAAACTGTGGTACATATATACAATGGAATAGAATACTATGGTGCCATGAAAAAGAAAGAAATACTACCTTTTGCAACAACATGGATGGACCTGGAAACTATTATGTTAAGTGAAATAAGCCAGGCAGAGAAAGAAAAATAGCATTTGACCTCACTCATTTGAGGAACCCAAGGAACAATGTGAACTGAGGAAGGAAATTAAACCTGAAGGGGAGTGGGGAGGGAGCTGTTGGGAGGAGTACAAGTGATATGTTTAGGGGAATACAGGGGAAGGGGGATGCAATTGGGGCAACACTAGAATCTATATAAACACAATAAATTAAATTAAAAAAAGTTAAAGTTTTAAATATTAGATATGAAACCATAAAAATCTTAGTAGTAAACATAGGTAGTATAATCTTGTACTTTTCTTGTTGCAATGTTTTTATTCTAATATATACCCTCAGGCAAGGGAAATCAAAGAAAAAATAAACAAACAGAATGACATCAAACTAAACATCTTTACACAGCAAAGAAACCCTCAACAAAACAAAAAGATAACCCACTGAGTGGACGAACATATTCACAATAATATATCTGATGAAAGATTAATATCCAAAATTTATAAAGAACTTATACAACTCCAAACTAAAAAAACAAAATAAAATAAAATAAATCCAGTTAAAAAATGACAAAAGACCTGAATAGACACTTTTTAAAAAAGAACATACAAATCGCTAGGAGACATATGAAAAGATGCTCAATGTCACTAATCATCACAGGAGAAATGCAAATTAAAACCATAATGAGATATCACCTTACACTTGTCAGAATGGTTATCATCAATAAATCAAAAAACAAGAGTTCTCCAGAATATGGAGAAAACAGAATCCTCATACACTATTGCTTGGAATGCAGTTTGGTACAACCATTGTGAAAAGCAGAATAGAATAACCTCAAAAAATTAAAAATGAAACTGCCTTTTGACCCATTGTTTTTATATTTGGGATAATATTCAAAGAAACCTGAAACTTTAAGTTGAAAAAATATATTCAGCCTTATGTTATTGTATTGCTTTTTACAATAGTCAAGATTTGGAATTAGCTCAAGTTTTCATCAGTTGATAAGTGGGTACAATGGGATACTACTAAGCTATAAAAAAGAAGAAAGCATTACCCTTTGTGACAGCATAGATGGAACTGAAGAGCATTATGCTAAGTAAAATAAGCCTGTTAGAGAAAGATAAGCACTCTATGATTTCAGCCATACAGTCGTCCTGTCTATTGCGGGGACTAGGTTCCAGAACCCCCCACTTAGGCAAAAATCTGCTAAGTAGCAACCTTATATTTATTTTATCATTTTTATATATATTTACAGCTTTATAAACCCTCTCCACACTCTTACAAACGTTTCCAGCACTGTTAATAACCTTTCCCACACTCCTATAAACACTTCTTATGCTCTAAAACACTATCTATACTCTTAAACCTATGTAATTTTAACAAGATACAAAATTCTATATTGGTACTCACCAGTGAATAAACAGTAATATTCTTGTAATGTGTTTTAATTAATATTTTATATCTTTTATGTTGTTTTCAATTCTTAGGCTATAATATGCTTATTTTACCAAAAAATAATTAAAATAATAAATATATGAAAATACTTATATACTGCAAAATCTGACAATATAGTAAAAAACCCACAATATAAAAATAGGTATATACAATTTTAAAATCCGCGATTCAAGAGACTGTGAAAAGTGAACCACAATATGGCAAGGAATGGCTGGCTGTAGAATCTAGTGAACAAAAGAAATTAACATACAAGGTAGAAATAGACTCAGAGAACAGACCTACAGCTGTCAGAGAGGAGGTGTTTTTCCAACAGGATGAAAAAGGTGAAGGGATTTTAAAAAAAGAACTCATAGATATAGACAATAGCATTGTCATTGCCAGAGATAAAGTGGTGATTAAGGGGTAGAAGACATTCTAAGGGAGCTAAATGGTGATGGATGGATACTTGACTTTGGTTGGTGAACACACCATACAACACACAGATGGTGTATTATATTATTGAATTGTACATCTGAAAGCTACAAAATTTTATTAACCAATGTCACTCCAATAAATTCAATAAAATTTTAAAAAATGATTAAATTTTGAGTTTGGATTAAAAACAGTATAATAAAACAAAAACAAAATTATTTTGTTCTTTATAAGAGAGATACCTTAAGCAATATTAGGTAGAGAAAAATTAAATCTCAATGAAAGAAAGAAATTATACCACATTCTTAGAAAAAGAAAGAAAATATAGCTAAAAAAGTTTTAGAACAAATATTGTTTAATATAAAAAGTTATACTAATTAAATGATAATAAAAGTTTTAATTTGCAGGAAGACATGACCATTGTTCAAACTAACAAAAAATAAAGCAACCTCAAATATGTAAGTTTAAAATTGTATGTAGGGTTCAAAGAAAAATTTATTTACCTCTCATCTTAATCAGAAGATTTAATACATATCTTTCAACAAATGATAGTGCACAGTGACAAAATAGAACAAATAAATAAAACATGAGGATATATAATATTTAAATAAGTAAATTTTTAAAATCGTATTTAATTAATTTTAACAGGATGACATTGATCAGAGTACATAGATTCAGAGAAAACATCTCCAGATCATTTTGACATTTGATTATGTTGTATACCCATCTCCCAAAGTAAAATCGTCCTCCATCACCTTTTATTTGGTTTTCTTTATGCCCCTCCCCTCCCCCCGCCCTTCCCCTCTCCACCCTTCTCCTCCTGGTAACCACCACACTCTTGTCCATGTCCATGAGTCTCATTTTTGTATCCTACCTATATATGGAATCATAGAGTTCTTAGTTTTTTCTGATTTACTTATTTTACTCAGTATAAGTAACAACAAGGTCCATTCATGTTGTCATAAATGATCTTATGTCATCATTTCTTATGGCTGAATAGTATTCCATAGTATATATGTAATATGTATCACATCTTCTTTATCCAGTCTTCTATTGAAGGGCTTTTTTGGTTGTTTCCATGTCTTATCCACTGTGAACAATGCTGCAATGAACATGGGGTTGCATGTGTCTTTACATACCCCTGTTTTTTAGTTTTGGGGGTATATACCCAGTAGAGGGATTGCTGGGTCATATAATAGTTCTATTCTTAATTTTTTGAGGAACCACCATACTTTCTTCCAAAATGGTTGTACTACTTTACATTCCCACCAACAATGAATGAGGGTTCCTTTTTCTCCACAGCCTCTCCAACATTTGTTATTACCTGTCTTGTTGATAATAGCTAATCTAACAGGTATGCAGTGGTATCTCATTGTAGTTCTGATTTGCATTTCTCTAATAGCTAATGAAGATGAGCATCTTTTTATATATCTATTGGCCATTTTCATTTCTTCCTGGGAGAAATGTATGTTCATCTCTCCTTCCCATTTTTTTTATTGGATTGTTTGCTTGTATATTGTTGAGTTTTGTGAGTTTTTTGGCTTAATATATTTTGGATATTAAGCCCTTATCTGAGCTGCTGTTTGAAAATATCATCTCCAATTTAGTTGGCTATTTGTTTTGTTGTCAGTTTCTTTTGTTGTACAGAAGCTTCTTAGTCTGATGTAGTCCCATTCATTTATTTTTTCTTTCACTTCCCTTGCTATTGGAGTCAAATTCATAAAATGTTCTTTATGGCCAAGGTCTATGAGTTTAGTACCTATGTTTTCTTCTATGTAATTTATTGTTTCAGGTCTTATATTTTGATCTTTGATCCATTTTGGTACAACGGGACAAACTGTAATCAAGTTTCTTTCTTTTTTTTTCTTTTTTTTTTAATAATTTTATTTTTTTAATGGGGCGACATCAATAAATCAGGATATATATATTCAAAGATCAACAAGTCCAGGTTATCTTGTCTTTCAATTATGTTGCATACTCATCACCCAAAGTCAGATTGTCCTCTGTCACCTTCTATCTAGTTTTCTTTGTGCCCTTTTCCATCTCCCTTCCCAACACCCCGTAACGACCACACTCTTATCAATGTCTCTTAGTTTCAATTTTATGTCCCACCTACATATGGAATAATGCAGTTCCCAATTTTTTATGATTTACTTATTTCACTTCATATAATGTTATCAAGATCCCATCATTTTGCTGTAAATGATCCGATGTCATCATTACTTATGGCTGAATAGTATTCCATAGTGTATATATGCCACATCTTCTTTATCCAGTCATCTATTGACGGGCTTTTTGGTTGTTTCCATGTCCTGGCCACTGTGAACAATGCTGCAATGAACATGGGGCTGCATGTGTCTTTACATATCAATGTTTCTGAGTTTTGGGGGTATATACCCAGTAGATGGATAGCTAGGTCATAAGATAGTTCTATTTTCAGTTTTAGAGGAACCACCATACTTTCTTCCATAATGGTTATACTACTTTACATTCCCACCAACAGTGAATGAGGGTTCCTTTTTCTCCTCAGACTCTCCAACATTTGCTATTAGCTGTCTTGTTAATAATAGCTAATCTAACAGGTGTGAGGTGGTATCTCATTGCAGTTTTGATTTGCATTTCTCTAATAACTAAAGAAGATGAGCATCTTTTCATATATCTGTTGGCCATTTGTACTTCCTCCTGGGAGAAGTGTCTGTTCATGTCCTCTTCCCATTTTTTTATTGGATTATATGTTTGTTTGTTGTTGAGTTTTATGAGTTCTTTGTATATTTTGGATATTAGGCCCTTATCTGAGCTGTTGTTTGAAAATATCATTTCCCGTTTAGTTGGCTGTCTGTTTATTTTGTTATCAGTTTCTCTGCTGAGCAAAAACTTCTTAGTCTGATGTAGTCCCATTCATTAATTTTTGCCTTCACTTCTCTTGCAATTGGAGTCAAGTTCATAAAATGTTCTTTAAAACCCAGGTCCATGAGTTTAGTACCTATGTCTTCTTCTACGTACTTTATTGTTTCAGGTCTTATGTATAGATCTTTGATCCATTTTGAGTTAATTTTAGTACAGGGGGACAAACTGTACTCCAGTTTCATTCTTTTGCACGTGGCTTTCCAGCTTTCCCAGCACCATTTATTGAAGAGGCTTTCTTTTCTCCATTGTGTGTTCTTGGCCCCTTTATCAAAAATTATTTGACTATATATATGTGATTTTATTTCTGGACTTTCTATTCTGTTCCATTGATCTGAGGGTCTACTTTTCTGCCAATACCATGCTATTTTGATTGTCGTGGCCCTATAATATAGTTTGAAGTCAGGTATTGTAATGCCCCCAGCTTCATTCTTTTTCTTTAGGATTGCTTTGGCTATTCGGGGTTTGTTATAGTTCCATATAAATCTGATGATTTTTTGCTCTATTTCTTTAAAAAATGTCTTTGGAATTTTGATGGGAATTGCTTTAAATTTGTATATTGCTTTGGGTAATATAGCCATCTTGATTATATTTATTCTTCCTAACCAAGAACAAGGAATATTCTTCCATCTCATTATATCTTTTTCGATTTCTCTTAACAATGGTTTATAGTTTTCATTATATAAGTCCTTTACATTCTTTGTTATGTTTATTCCTAAGTATTTTATTTATTTTGTTGCAATTGTGAAGGAGATTATTTTTTGAGTTCGTTCTCAGTTGTTTCATTGTTGGCATATGGAAAGGCTATTGACTTCTGTATGTTAATTTTGTATCCTGCGACCTTACTGTATTGGATGATTGTTTCTAGTAGTCTTTTTGTGGATTCTTTGGGGTTTTGATGTATAGGATCATATCATCTACAAAAAGCGATACCTTTACTTCTTCTTTTCTGATATGGATGCCTTTTATTTCTTTGTCTTGTCTGATGGCTCTGGCCAGTACCTCTAGTACCACATGAAATAAGAGTAGAGAGAGTGGACAACCCTGTCTTGTTCCTAATTTAAGGGGAAAAGCCTTCAGTTTTGTGCCATTAATATGATGTTAGCTGATGGTTTATCATATATGGCCTTTATCATGTTGAGATATTTTCCTTCTATACCCATTTTGTTGAGAGTCTTAAATATAAAATTGTGTTGTATTTTATCGAAAGCCTTTTCTGCGTCTATTGATAAGATCATATGGTTCTTGTTCTTTGTTTTGTTGATATGGTGTATTACATTAACCGTTTTACGTATATTGAACCATCCTTGAGATTCTGGGATGAATCCCACTTGATCATGATGTATTATTTTTTTAATATGTTGTTGTATTCGATTTGCTAGTATTTTGTTTAGTATTTTAGTATCTGTATTCATTAGAGATATTGGTCTGTAGTTTTATTTTTTTGTGCCATCCTTGCCTGGTTTTGGTATGAGGGTTATGTGTCCTCATAAAATGTGATTGGAAGTATTGCTTCTTCTTCAATTTTTTGGAAGACTTTGAGTAGAATAGGAACCAAGTCTTCTTTGAATGTTTGATAAAGTTCGCTGGTATAGCTGTCAGGGCCTGGACTTTTATTTTTGGGAAAGTTTTTAATGGTTTTTTCTATTTCTTCTCTACTGATAGGTCTGTTTAGGCTTTCTGCTTCTTCTTGACTCAGTCTAGGAAGGTTGTATTGTTCTAGGAATTTATCCATTTCTTCTGGGTTGTTGAATTTAGTGGCATAAAGTTTTTCATAGTACTCTACAATAATTCTTTGTATATCTACGGTGTCCGTGGTGATTTCTCCTCTTTTATTTTGGATTTTGTTTATATGAGTTCTTTCTCTTTTTTCCTTGGTAAGTCTTGCCAAGGGTTTGTCAATTTTGTTGATCTTTTCAAAGAACCAGCTCCTTGTTCTATTAATTTTTTCTATAGTTTTTCTGTTCTGTAATTCATTTATTTCTGCTCTGATTTTTATTATCTCCTTTCTTCGGCTGGTTTTGGGTTGTCTTTGTTCTTCTTTTTCTAGTTCCTTAAGGTGGGAAGTTAAGTGGTTCACTTGGGCTCTCTCTTGTTTGTTCATATAGGCCTGAAGTGATATGAACTTACCTCTTATCACTGCTTTTGCTGCATACCATAGATTCTGATATGTCGTATTGTCATTTTCATTAGTCTGTATATATCTTTTGATCTCTGCACTTATTTCTTCCTTGACCCATTCATTCTTTAAAAGTATGTTGTTTAGTTTCCACATTTTTTGGGGATTTTTTCCCTCTTTTTTGCAGTTGAATTCTAGTTTCAAGGCTTTATGATCAGAAAATATGCTTGGTACAACTTCGATTTTTCTGAATTTGCTGATTTTTTTTTGTGGCCCAACATATGGTCAATTCTTGAGAATGATCCATGTACACTGGAGAAAAATGTATACTCAGTCACTTTGGGATGAAATGTCCTGTAGATGTCTATCAAATCCAGGTGCTCTAGTGTTTTGTTTAAGGCCACTATGTCTTTGTTGATTCTCTGTTTGGATGACCGATCTAGAGTTGTCAGCGGTGTATTGAGGTCTCCAAGTATGATTGTGTTTTTGTCAGTTTTTGTTTTAAGATCAATAAGTAGATGTCTTATATATTTTGGTGCTCCTTGGTTTGGTGCATATATATTAAGAATTGTTATGTCTTCTTGATTCAGTGTCCCCTTAGCCATTATGAAATGGCCATTTTTGTCTCTGAGTACTTTTGTTGTCTTTTAGTCAGCATTATCGGATATGAGTATTGCTACACCTGCTTTTTTTTGGATGTTATTTGCTTGGAGTTTTGTTTTCCAGCCTTTCACTTTGAATTTGTTTTTATCCTTGTTACTTAGATGAGTTTCCTGTAGGCAGCATACAGTTGGATTTTCTTTTTTAATCCATTCTGCTACTCTGTGTCTTTTGATCGGTGAGTTTAATCCATTTACATTTAGTGTAATTATTGACACTTGTGGGTTCCCTATTGCCATTTTATATCTTTCTTTCTGTTAGTTTTGTGTCTTTTTTGATCTTTCTCTTTCGTTTTTCTATCTTTTGTTTTTATTTGGTTGTATTCCATACATCTTTCCTCTGTTGCTATCTTTTTTATCTCATGTGCTTCTGTGGTGGTTTTTTCAATGGTGGTTACCTTTAAGTAATGAAAAGGGTTCTTACCCTATTCATTGTAGTGCACTATTTTGTGAGTACTTTTGCACTCCATTGTCCTTGGCTACTGTTAGTCTCCATCCTCTCCCTCCTTTCTTTTTGTTGTTGTCACAGTTTAAATTTGCTTTTTTTGTGTTCTTCTAGGAACATTTCTTGTGGCTTTATTTTTTTTGTTCTTTGTATCTGATTGGAGAACCCCCTTTAGTAATTCCTGGAGTGGGGGTTTTCTGATGATAAATTCCCTCATCTTTTCTGTTTCTGTGAATGTTTTTATTTCTCCTTCATATTTGAAGGATAGCTTTGATGGGTATAGTATTCGTGGCTGAAAGTTCCTCTTTCAGGACTTTAAATATTGGGGTCCACTCTCTTCTAGCTTGTAGAGTTTCTGCTGAGAAATCTGATGATAATCTAATGGGCCTTTCTTTATATGTTGTATTCTTCTTTTCCCTGGCTGCCTTGAGAATTTTTTCTTTGCCATTGGTTTGTGCCAATTTCATTAAGATGTGCTTTGGAGTAGGTTTGTGGGGTTAAGAAAACTCAGAGATCTGTTTGCTTCATGAATTTGAGGCTTTAGTTCTTTCACAGGCTTGGGAAGTTCTCATCTGTTTTTGATTGAGTATGTTCTCCATTCCATTTTCTCTCTCTTCTCCCTCTGATATACCTATTATTCTTATGTTATTCTTTATGATGGAGTCAGATAATTCTTGTAGGGCTATCTCATTTTTTTTTAATTTTTGAGTCTCTTTCTTCTTCTCTCTGTTGTGCCTCAAGTTGCTTCTCTTCTATTTCACTAATCCTCTCTTCTATCTGACCTGTTCTATTAGCTAAGCTTGTTACTTCGTTTTTCAGCTCATGAGTTAAGTTTTTCATCTCTGTTTGATTTGTTTTTATAGTTTCAATTCCTTGGACATATATTCTTTATGTTCATTGAGTTGTTTTCTCAGCTCCCTAAATTGCCTTTCTGTGTTTTCTGTATATCTCTGAGTATTTTTAGGATTTCTTCCTTGAATTCTCTGTCATTTAGCTCCAAGCTTTCTAATATATTAAATTTTTTCTCCATACATTTTTCCTCATCTATCTGTGTTACCTCTCTTTCTTTTGTATCCATGATATTCGATTTTCTCTTCCTTAATGGCATCTGAGGGTGGTTTTGTTGATAGTATTAATGAGCTTTAATAAAGAATAAAAAGTTAAAAAAATAAAAAATCGAAAAAAGTTGTTTTTTTAAAATTAATAATGAAATAAAGAAAAATAAAATAAAAATTTAATAAAAAGGAAATTATTCCCCCCCCCCTTTTTTTTCCTCTCCTCTCCTCTCCCTTCTTTCTTGAGAAAATCTTGTGGTGAACTGTGAATTATATTTTATTTAATAGAACAAACAATGCCTGTAATGGAGGGCCTGAATTGGGGAAAAGTAATAAAGGGGCAAGAAAAATAAAATAAAATAAAATAAAATAAAAAATAAAAAAGAGGGGGGTATGGACCCACAAAAAGCAAATAATGGAAAAATTTGGATTAAGAATAAAATGATTTGTGTTTAGGTGTTGGTTGACTAAGAGTTATGATGAGAGGAATAAGAGGGAAACAGGAAAATGGGGGGACAAATTAAATAATTACTATTGTATTTAGTGGAACAAAAGCTTGATAAAATGGAAAGCCAGGGATGGGAGCACTGCTAGTGAATTAAAAAGGTGAAGTAAAACCCCCCCATAATGCCACAAACATAAGTTTGAGTCCCAGATAAGATAATTTGTTCGTTATTGAGGTTTGAATGAGAGGAGACTTAAAGGAGAAAGGAAGAAACTAATATAGAGGGAGAAAAGAAAGAGAGAGAGAGAAAAAAAGAGGGAACCACTAAAAGAAGAAAAAAGAAACAAGAGGAGAGAGAGAGAGAGAGAGAGAGAGAGAGAGAGAGTTAAGGGTTTTGGAGTGCAACCCTCATAGAGAGAAAGGAAGAGGAAAGAAAAGAGAATGGGAGATGTAACACTTATGGGTAGTGTAGTTCAAGGAGAGGAGAGAGTAAGATCGGTAGAGAGTTAATCGGCCAAATTGGAGGAGGAAAAAAAATCAAGGATGAAGATAAGAGAAACAAACGAAAAAATATAGCTTCTTGCTTTTTCTTTTCTCTCCGTCTTTCTGGTCGGTGACTCTGTACCCTGGGTTCTGCCCCTTTGGCACACTCAGGTAGAGGTTTGCAGTTGATCAGTCTCTATGGCGATGTCATGTATTGTGCTTCAGTCTCGTTGGCAGTCGAGGCTCATTAGCATTTATAGGCTCCGACAGTGGGAGAGTCTGTGTTCCTGCAGCCTCTCTCCTAGTCTTTCCTTCTTCAATTAGTAGCCTGATAATCCAGCTATGGGGTTGCTGCTGCCTCTGCCTGGATAGTAAGAGGCTCAAAGAGCTGGCAACTCCCCACTCTATTCCCACTCAGCACAGGGCTCTGGTTAAGGCTCAGTCAGTCAGAGCTACTAGCATAATCAGGCAGGGCTTCTGCCCACTCAAAGACCTCTGGCTCTGCCACTCTGTCTGATAACAAGGTGGGCGCTTCGAGTAAACTCTCGCTCACAATCTGCGCACGCAGACCAGGATGTCAGGCCGGAAGTCTCGCCCTCTGAGTGAAACTCCCCGCCCACACTGAAAAGTTCCAGCATTTTAATTGGCTCTCGCTCCCTTCCCGTGAGTGGCTCCCTCAGAGCGCTGGGGCGGCCCGAGATTCCGATTTTTGGCCCACACAAAGGCCCGTGACTCTGCCCCTGTGTGGGATAACACGGGCAGGCACTGCCGAGGCACTTGGAGGAATCTCTTGCTCACTATCTGCACGTGCAGACCAGGATATCAGACCAGCAGCCTCACCCTCTGAGTGAAACCCCCGCCCGTACGGAAAAGTTCCAGCGTTGGAATTAGTTCTCGCTCCCTCCCCGTGTGCACTTTCCCAGGGTGCTGGGGCGGCCTGGAGGCTTTCAGCCCACACAAATGCCTCTGATTCTGCCTCTCTGTGGGGTAACACGGGCGCACCCTCCCAGGGCTTTGGAAGGAATCTCTCACCCACTATCTGCGTGCGCCGACCAGGAGATCGGGTAAAATGGCTGCCCTGCTTGTCTTTCTTTGTCTGGGTTTGGAGCGAGTGTTAGCTGTATTGCCCAGGTTCCCACAGGAACAGTTTTTCCTCGGCTTGGATCTCCGTGCCACAGCCTAGTTCGGCCGTTTGTGCCGCGGCCTGGATCTATTCACCCCCTTTGCCTGCCTTAGTTTCTATATTTTCAGTTTCCAGTGAAAGCCGCCCTGTTTAGTTTAGTGAGGAAGGTGGAGCATTTCTTACTCCCTATTTCCTTCGGGGTTTGGTTATATATTTAGTCAATTTTTTGCTCGATCATACCTTTGGGTGTATTGCGAAACATCTGGAGGCTCCAAGGATAGGTTTTTCTGTTTCTGGTTGAAGATCTTGTTTAGTTTTGGGGGAGATTTATCAGTATCGCTTCCTACCCCGCCATTACTCTGACGTCCATCATCCAAGTTTCATTCTTTTGCATGTGGCTCTCCAGTTTTCCTGGCACCATTTATTGAAGAGGCTTTCTTTTCTCCATTGTGTGTTCTTGGCTCCTTTATCAAAGATGATTTTATCATATATATGTGGTTTTATTTCTGGGGCCTTTATTCTATTCCATTGGTCTGACTGTCTATTTTTCTGCCAATGCTATGCTGTTTTGATTATTGTTTCTCTATAATATAATTTGAACTCAGGTATTTAATGCCTCCAGCTTCATTCTTTTTTCTTAAAAATACTTTGGATATTCAGTGTTTTTTAAACCTCTATATTTCTTTTAAAAATGACATTGGAATTTTGATGGGAATTACATTAAATTTGTATATTTCTTTGGGTAATATAGTCATTTTGACTATATTTATTCTTCCTATCCAAAAACAAGAAATATTTTTTCATTTTTTGTATCCTTTTTTATTTCTCTTAATAATAGAAAGGCAATAGATTTCTGTATATTAATTTTATATCCTGTGACTTTATTGCATTGGTTTATTGTTTCTATTATTCTTTTTGTGAAGTCTTTGGGGTTTTCAATATACAGGATGATATCATCTGCAAAAAGTGAAACCTTTACTTCTTCTTTCCCATTATGAATGCCTTTTATTTCTTTCTCTTGTCTGATTGCTCTGGCTAGAACTTCCAGCACTATGTTGAATAGGAGTGGAGAGAGTGGGC
This sequence comes from Saccopteryx leptura, assembly GCF_036850995.1. Classification (NCBI taxonomy): domain Eukaryota; kingdom Metazoa; phylum Chordata; class Mammalia; order Chiroptera; family Emballonuridae; genus Saccopteryx; species Saccopteryx leptura. The sequence goes on along the minus strand of NC_089505.1, from coordinate 215,325,417 downwards.
AGCTTTGTTTAATTTCTGATTTTAGAGAAAAAGTTTTCAGGTTTTTACCATCAATATGATGTTAGATGATGGTTTACCATAAATAGCCTTGATTATGTTGAGATATTTTTCTTCTACCCATTTTGTTGAATGTTTTAAACATAAAATGATGTATTTTATTGAATGCCTTTTCTGCATCTATTGATAGGATCATATGGTTTTTGTTCTTTGTTTTGTTGATATGGTGTATTACATTAACTGTTTTACATATATTGAAACATCCTTGTGATTCCGGGATGAATCTTTCTTGATCATGATATATTATTTTTAATGTGTTGTTGTATTTGATTTGCTAGTATTTTGTTTAGGATTTTAGCATCTGTATTTGTTAGAGACATTGGTCCAAAGTTTTCTTTTTTGTGTTGTCCTTGCCAGGTTTTGGTATGAGGGTTATGTTGGCCTCATAAAATGTATTTGGAAGTATTGCTTCTTCCTCAGTTTTTTGGAAGATTTTGAGTAAAATAGGAACCAAATCTTCTTTGAATGTTTGATAGAATTCACCAGTATAGCTGTCTGGCCCTGGACTTTTATTTTTTGGGAGGTTTTTGATAGTTGTTTCTATCTCCTCCCTGCTTATGGATCTGTTTAGACTATTTACTTTTTTGTGACTTGGTCTAGGAAGACTGTATTGTTCTATGAATTTATCCGTTTCTTCTACATAGTTAAATTTGGTGGCATATAGTTTTTCATAGTATTCTACAATAATTCTTTGTATATCATTGATATCTGTTGTGATTTCTCCTCTTTCATTTTGGATTTTATTTATATGAGTCCTTTCTCAATTTCTCTTAGTAAGTCTTGCCAAGGGTTTGTCAATTTTGTTGATCTTTTCAAAGAACCAGCTCCTTGTTTTATTGATTTTTTTACAGTTTTTCAGTTCTTTATTTCATTTATTTCTGCTCTAATTTTTATTATTTCTTTTCTTCTCCTGGTTTTTGGTTGCCTTTGTTCATTTTTTTTTAGTTCTTTAAGATGTGATGTAAAGTTATTGACTTGGGCTCTCTTTATTTGTTCAGATAAGCCTGTATTGATATAAACTTTCTTATTACTGCTTTTGCAGCATCCAAGAGATTCTGATATGTCGTATTGTCATTTTTGTTTGTCTGTATAAATCTTTTGATCTCTGCTTTTAATTCTTTGACCCACTCATTTTTTAGAAGTATGTTGTTTAATTTCCACAATTTTGTAGGTTTGTTTACTTCTTTTTTGCAGTTGAATACTAGTTTCAAAGCGTTACGCTTCAAGAATATGCTTAGTATAATTTCAATCTTTCTGAATTTGTTGATGTTAGTTTTGTGGCCTGACATATGATCAGTTCTTAAGAATGTTCCATGTACACTGGAGAAAAATGTATACTCTGGCATTTTGGATGATATGTCCTGTAGATGTATATTATATCCAATTGTTCTAGTGTTTTGTTTAAGATCAATATTTCTTTATTGATTTTCTGTTTGGATGAATGCTCTAGAGCCATCACGGTATATTGAGGTCTCCAAGTATAATTGTATTTTGTCAATTTTTATCCTTAGATCAGTTAGTAGATGTCTTATATACTTTGGTGCTCCTTGGTTTGGTACATATATATTAAGAAGTATTATGTCTTCTTGATTCAATGTCCCCTTTATCATCTTTGTCTCTGATTATCTTTGCTGTCTTGTAGTCAGAATTTTTAGATATGAGTATGGCCACACCTGTTTTTCTTTGGATGTTGTTTGCTTGGAGAATCGTTTTCCAACCTTTCACTTTAAATTTGTTTTTATTCTTGTAGCTTAGATATGTTTCTTGAAAGGAGCATACAGTTGGATTTTTTTTTGATCCAGTCTGCTACTCTGTGTTTTTTTATTGGTAAGTTCAATCCATTTATATTTAATGTAATTATTGACACTTGAGGTTTCCTATTGCGATTTTATATATTGCTTTCTGATAGTGCTTATCTTGTTTGGTTCTTCTCTTTTCTTTTTCTGACATTAGTTTTTGTTTGGTTGTAATCCATACTTTTTCCCTCTGTTTCTTCTTTTTTTAAGCCATGTGTTTTTGCAGTGCTTTTTTTCTGGGGTGGTTACCATTAGGTAGTAAAAAAGATATATATCATATTCATTGTAATACATTATCTTGTGAATGTTTCTGCACTCCATCCTCCTTTGCTACTGTTAATCTTTGTGCTCTCCCCTTCTTTGTTTTTGTTGTTCCAGATTAATCTTGTTTTATTGTGATCTTGTTGTAGTATTTACTTGTAATTTTGTTTTGTTTTTTGTATCTGGTCAGATAACCCTCTAGTATTTCCTGAAGTGGGAGTTTTCTGGTGATAAATTCCCCCAGCTGTTCTGTATCTGTGAATGTTTTTATTTTCCCTTCATATTTGAAGGATAGCTTTGATGGATATAGTATTCTTGGCAGAAAGTTCCTCTCTTTCAGTACTTTTAATATTGGGGTCTACTTTCTTCTGGCTTATAGTTTCTGCTGAGAAATCTGATGATAACCTAATGAGCCTTCCTTTATATGTTGTATTATTCTTTTTCCTGGCTGCCTTGATGACTTTTTCTTTGTCACTGGTTTGTAATAATTTCATTAGGATGTGTCTTGGAGTAGATCTGTTTGGAGTGGGTTAAGATAATTTTGTGTTCTGTTTGCTTCTTAGATTTGAGGATCTAATTCTTTCCACAGGCTTGGGAAGTTCTCATCAATTATTTGTTTGAATATGTTCTCCATTCCATTTTCTTTCTCTTCTCGTCCATTATTCTTATGTTGCTCTTTCTGATTGAGTCAGACAATGCTTTTTCATCTTTTTAAATTCATGACTCTCTCTCCTCTTCTCTTTGTAGTATCTCTAGTTTCCTGTCTTTTATGTCACTATTTTTCTCCTCTATCTGGACTGTTCTTGTAACTACGCTTGTTACCTCATATTTCAGTTCATGTATTGAGTTTTTCATCTCTGTTTAGCTCCTTTTTATAGTTTCAATTTCCATGTTGAGATATTCTTTTTGTTAATTGAATTGATTTTTGAGCTCTGTATATTGCTTTTCCGTGCTTTTTTGTATTTCCCTGAGTATTTTTAGGACTTCAATTTTTAATTCTATGTTACTAACTCCAAGTTTTCCATGCAACTGAAATTTTTTCTAGAGATTTTTGATCATCTATCTGAGCTACATCTCTGTCTTTTGTATCCATAATATTTTATTTCTTTTTCCTTCATGGCATTTGCGAGTGGTATTGTTATAACACTAATAAGCGATCATTTTAAAAAATAAAATAAAAATTCAAAAGATACAGTGAAAAAATGAAAATTGTATAATGATAAGTGGAACAAATACTTCAGAGAACTGGGAGCAGGAACTGAAGGATAAAGATAAAGAGATAAAAAATGAAATAAAAAACACGCAAAATGTCACAAAGAAAAATATGAACCCAAAATAAAATAATTAGTGGATAAATAATGATTGAATGAGAGAAAAATTAAAAGAAAAAACAGAGAAAAAATTTAAGGTTTTTGATATGTAACCCTCATAAAAAAACAAGAATGAAAAATGTAACAATTATAGATAATGAAGTTCAAATGGAAAATGAAAGAATTAAAAGGAAAAAAGATAAAATTACCAAAGTGGGAAAAAATGTAATTTTTTCCTGGTTTTGAGAGGTAGCTTCTCTCTTTTTTTTTCAGCAGATGTCACTGTACTACAGGTTGTGCCCCTGTGGGCCTCCTCAGCAGAGATTTCCTGTTGTATCGTTATGGTAAAGCCTGTACGCTGGGCCTCAGCCCTGTAGATAGGCGGGGCTTATTAGGGCTTGGTGGCTCTTTGTCTGGTGTGTGTATATTTCAGGTGCTTTTGAGATTTTTTTTCTCTATCTTTAGGTGATTAATTTGTTGAAATTTCAAAGGGAGATATCAGGAGCACCCTTCACGACGCCATTTCTCTCAAGTAAAATTTTTATGTAGTGGGTATATATAGAAAAATCTTTCATCAGTTAAAGACAACTTATAATTAGAAGTAATGACATGTTAGACCATAAAACTAGCCTTAAAAATATAAAAGGACTCGTGCCACACAGAATATTTTGCTGAGTCTGACCTCAGTATAATGAAGTTAGAAATCCCTAACTAAAAAAAAAAATTAGAAGTACTTCATATATTTGAAAATTCTAAGCAATATATTATGAACAATTATTGGGGGAAAATATATTATTAGGAACATTAGATAGTTAAAACAGAATGAGATGAAAACAATAAGAAATAATTCTATAGGCTATAGCTGAAACTCAATTCTTTAGAGAAGTGTTAACCTTAAATATTTTCAAAAGAGAGATTCAAGTTTAATAAATAAATTATCTTTACTCTGAAAACTATAAGATTTTGATTAAAAAATTGAAGAAGACATTTAAAAATAAAAAGATATCTTGCATTGATGGATTAAAAAAATTAATTGTTAAAATATAGCCTGACCTGTGGTGGCGCAGTGGATAAAGCATCAACCTGGAATGCTGAGGTCACCAGTTCAAAACCCTGGGATTGCCCGGTCAAGGCACATATGGGAGTTGAAGCTTCCTGCTCCTCCCCCTCTTCTCTGTCTCTCTCCCTCTCTCTCTCTCTCTCCTCTAAAATGAATAAATAAATAATTAATTAATTTAAAAAAATACATATACTACACAATGCCATCTATGGATCTCTTCAAATTTTCATAGAATTTTTCACAGAAAGAGAAAAAATACTTTTAAAATTCTAATGAAACCACAGAATACCCAATTAGCCAAAAATGTCGAGAAAGAACAGATTTGTGAGCACTGAACCACCTGATTTTAAACTATAGTATAAAGCTATAGTAATAAAGATTATATGGTCCTGGCATAAAAACAGACACATAAATAAATGGAACAAAAACGAGAGCTCAGAAATATACCCCAGAATATATGATAAACTAATATTTATAAGACAGCCAAGGTTATTCAATATAGAAAGGATAGTCTCTTCAATAAATGATATTCAGAAAACTGGATTTCTATATGCAAAATATTAACATGAAACCATAAAAATGTTAGGAGAAAGTACAAGGTATATAGTTCTTGACATCAGTTTTGGCAACATATATTTTATATGACAACAAAAGCCCAAATAGCAACAACAACAAAATAAAAAAGTGAGCTACATTAAACTAAAAGGTTTCTGCACAGCTCAAGAAACAATCAACATAATGAAAGGGCATCCTACAGAATGAAAAAAAAATACTTGCAAATCATATATCTGACTATGGGTTAATATCTAAAATATACAAGGAAATTATACAACTGAATAGCAAAAGCAAAAAACCCCACCAATTTAATTAAATATGGCCAGAGGAACTGAATAGATATTTATCCAAAGACACACAAATAACAAGTACATAAAAGGGTACTTGATATCACTATTCTTCAGGAAAATTCACTTAAAAACCAGTGAAACAATAATTTATACCTGTTAGAATGACTTTCATCTAAATAAATAAATAAATAAATAAATAATAAATAAATAAAAAGGTTGGTGAGGATGCAAAGAATCAAAAATCTTTGTGTGTTCATGATGGGAGAGCAAATTTGTACAGCCACTATGGAGAACTACCACTTGATCCATCAATCTCAACTTTTAGTATACATATGAAAAAAAATTATTATCTTGAAGAAATAAATACACTCTCATATTTATTGCATCACTATTCACAATAACCAAGACATGGAAACAACCTAATATGAATAATAGATGAGTGGATAAAGATGTGATATATGTGTGTGTGTATATATGTGTGTGTGTGTGTGTGTGTGTGTATATATAATATATATATATATATCTTTATTATATGTGGCTTAAGTGTCTGTTTGTTGCCGATAGCTTATTGGTTGCTTGTAACTGTACTAGTCAATGGGGTGAAGTTGCCACGGCTGAACGCAAATTGAGTGGGTCAGGGGGAAGGTGAACATTTGTTTGCATTGGCAATCATCTGCTTTTGAAACAATTGAAGGCTGAACGCAAATTGAGCGTGTCAGGGGGAAGGTGAACATTTGTTTGCTTTGGCAATCATCTGTTTTACATAAAATCTACATCTTAACGTAATTTCTTTTAAGAATGCCTCCTAGAAAATACAGCACTGAAGAGGAGAGAAAAGGAGGTAAAGCTGCACAAAAACGGCTTTCTCGACAAAAAGAAACCACTGAGCAAAGAAAGACAAAGCTTGCTTCAGTCGCAGAGCAAATGCGTCTTTCTCGGCAAAATGAGACTGATGAGCATAGAGAAACAAGGCTTGCCTCAGATGCAAGACAAAAAAGCCTGTCTCGACAAAATGAGTCCCTTGAACAAAGGCAGGAGAGAAATGCAAAAAAAAATGACAGAGTAATGCTGACCGAGACGCAAAAAGGATTAAAACAGTTTCAAACAGAGAAACTTTAATTTTTGAGCATTCCTCTGGTGACATGAATATTAAATGTGAATACTGTCAGTCCTTAAACTTCAAGTTAGAAACTAATTGATTTGACCGTGGCAAGAAAGGATTTTCTCAATGTTGCAAGTACAGAAACATTGTAGTTCCACTAATTGAGAATTATCCACCACTCTTGAATAAATTATTGACTAATCAGCATCCAAATAGCAAACAGTACATGGATAGCATTTGATCCATTAATAGTTCGTTTGCTTTTGCGTCCATGGGAAACAAACCAATTGACTTGCCTGGACCAGGACTTTATTGCTTTCGACTTCATGGTCAAGTTTACCATCAAACTGGAACTTTGCATCCTTCTGACGGGAAAAGAAAGTTTGCTCAATTATATATACTTGATCCCTCAGAAGCCAGTTCGGCACATTTAGAATGGAATAAAAGAGTTCCTGAGACCTTACTTAATGAAATGGGGGAATTATTTCAAGACATTAACCCATTTGCTACTGCATATAAAATGATGTGTGAAGTTGAAAGCAATGAGCCAGCAATCAGCATTGCCATGGCCATTGTCTGTGATCGTAACTTAGATCAAAGGCGGTATAATGTCCAGCAAGCCAACGAAGTGGCTGTCATATTTGAAAACACTGATGGAGAGCCACCACATGAGCAAGATTTAATAATTTACCCAAAGGCTCAACCTGGACAAACTGAATTAAAGTGAATCAGCACATGGGATCCAAATCTTGACCCAATGATGTATCCTTTACTTTTTCCATGAGGAGAGCAAGGCTGGAAGCCAAAACTTGGTTTAAATAATCCTGGAAAAAATAGATCGCAAATTTCAGAAATGGAATTTTATAGCTATATGTTGTCAGTTTGAGACAACTTTAATCCGCTTATAATGGCAGGAAAATTAACTCAGCAACTCTTTTGTGATTGGTATTGCCGAATGGAATCTGGGCGGCTTTACTACATTAGAACTCACCAAAAAGATCTTAGAACTGAAAAATACAATGGTCTCTCTGACTACTTAATTGGAGAAGACACTGAAGTTCCTGGGAAAAAGATAGTTTTACCATCTTCCTTTAAAGGCAGTCCCAGGAACATGCAACAAAGATTTCAAGATGCAATGTCTATTGTTACAAACTTTGGTAAACCAGACCTTTTTGTAACAATGACATGTAATCCAAATTGGGATGACATCCAGAATAATTTGAAGGATGGCCAAACAGCTACTAATAGACCTGATATTGTAGCAAGGGTTTTTAACATTAAGTTAAAATCCCTATTAAAAGATTTAAAAGACGGACTCTTTGGCAAAGTCCAAGCAATGGTATATGTCATTGAGTTTCGAAATGTACCGCCAATAGTTTCCTTCATTGCACTCTACTTTAAGCAATTAAGCAAGTAGAAGGGGGAAACCCCATGGGGCACTAAGCAAAGGGGCGTCCTCGCCACCTGCCCTGGGTAATTCAGTTTGAATTAGCAGACACCTTTGCACAAAGCATTTTATACAATTTATAATATCTAGAACAGCGGTCATTTCGTATGACCACCGGGCTTTCTAGTATATATATATATAATGAAATACTATTCAGCCATAAAATACAAGGAGATCCTGACATTTGTGACAACATGAATGGACCTTGAGAGTTAAGTAAAGTAAAGTAAGTTATTTTGTTAAGTAAAGTAAGTTAGAATGAGAATGACAACACTATATGATCTCATCTATATGTGGAATCTGAAAACATAAACCTCTTAGAAACAGAGAGTGGAATGGCTGAGGGGTAATGGAAATGGAGAGATGTTAGTCAAAGGTATAAACTTCCAGGTATAAGTAAATTCTGAGAATCTAATGTACAGTATGCTGACTAGAATGAACAATACTCTACTGTGTACTTGGAAGTTCCTCTGAGAGTAAACTTTGAATGTTCTTATGATTAAAAAAAATGATAATTAGGCATGACAAAAAATGTGTTAACTAACCTTATTGTGTTTAACATTTCATAATATATGTATATCAAATCATTACATTGCATATCTTAAAGTTACATGATGTTATATGTCATTTATATTACAATAAAGCTGGAGGGGGAAAAGGTGGACAGAAAATATTTGTATGGGTATGTTGTATCCATTTTAAATGTCCTGATGAAAGACTATCTCAGCAAAGACCTGAAGGAAGTAAGCCATGAAGATATCTGAGGGAGGAACTGTTCAGGCAGACTAAAAATTATGTGTAAAGTAGAGCCTGAACTAGAGATAGGCAAGTGAGATGCCAGGTTACAAAATTTAAGGACTCTACATTCTCAGCTTTGCAGATAGAGTTGAGCCTGGAAAGGCCCTGAGGCAAACTCTGCCTGGTGAGGTTGGGGAATAGTTAGGTGCTTGGCATGCCTTAAGCAACAGGACCAATGCACAGAGCAGTTAGCTGAAGTCAAAGGTCTTAGGAACCCCTGTAAGAGCTCCTAAGCATTGCAATTAGGCTGACTTTGACCTGTGTAAAATGACCGGTTGTTGTAAGGTTTTAAGCTGAGGATTGCTCTAATACTACTTAAAAAAATTTAAAGATTTAAAAAATTAGATAAAACAGGAAATATTGGCAAATGATATAATTAACATAGAAAACATTAAAAAATTCGAAAAAAGTTGAAAAAATCAGAGATAGGTATTGATTTAAAAAGCAAGTTTTGAAGCCCATTGTTTTTTTCTATGACCGATATACCAATAAGAAAATATTATAGAAATGAATATGTGATTTGTGAGCGCAAATTTAAAAAAGTCTGTGCATCATTGAGGCTCAAACCAAACAAAAATGTTCATGATCTTAATGGATAAAATTGAGAACATTATAAAGAGACAGAAAAAACTTGGAATAAATTGAGATGTATTATGTTCAGCATTTAATATTTAAAGATAGCAGTTGTTTCCAAGAAAATAAAACTGAATACAAAAAATAATAATTTTGGGGGGAGCAGTTCTGATAGGCTCAATGCCCATGAAAAAAGACTGGCTCCTTAAGCTTGAGTTCCCTCTTTCTATATAACACGGCGCACTGTATATGCAGGCACCCTTGCTTTCTTCATACTATCTCTTGGGAATTAGGGCTTATAGAACCTGCACAAAAATGATGGTCATCTGGCTACTTCCATTGCTACAACAACAATAAAATATCCTTTTAAATATTGTCAGTATCTGTGTGTAACTATGGCAAACTCGTTTGTTATCTTAAAGTAGGTTATGCATAGGAGAGATAAAAATTAGACTCCTCCTGAAACAACAAACTAAAATTGATTTCAGGTTGATTAAAAACTTAAATGCAAAAACTAAATAACATAACTTTAAAAGGACATTATTAAAAAATCTGTTATGACCTCTTAGAATTCACGTCATAAAAAGTGTGAATTGTAACATAAGTTTAAATCATTTAACACTGATAATTTCTGTTTCTAAAAGGGTCATAATGAGATTGAAAATACAAGCTATAAACTAGGAGATCTTGCTATGTATAAAACTAATGAAGGATAGCTATTCAGAATAAGTAAAGAACTCTTAAAATTATCAATAAGATAAAAACAAACTAATCAATTTAAAAAAGACAAATGCTATAAAGATATTTCATTGAAGATATATGACAAGTTTATAAAAATATAGAAAGATGCTTGCTTTATTTTGTTTGAAATCATGAAAATGTAAATTATAACTGTAATGCGATAACTTTTCCCACTCATTGAGTTGTAAAATATTATCTTAAAAATCAGTTCTTATCAAACATTTTTTACTGCTGGGAAGGTAAATTAGTACAACATTTTTTGGAAAATTATTGGCATTATCATTTAAATTTGACTATGTTCATAACTTTCAGATCCCCAAGTCTGCTCATACGTCTACAAAATGGTTGTATAAGGGAACTGAGATATGTCTAGAAGACTGTTTATAGCAACATTAGTCATAATAGTAAACTTTGGCATAAGTCAAGCAAGCTATTCTAGTGGGTATCTAGGCAGATGGCAGGGCAACAGCACACTCAAAATATCATTAATCAGATTGTGATCCCTCTGTAACACAGATGAGTACTTCTCCCGGAAAGAGTTCAACTCTGTTTCCACATTAAAACTTCAGCTCCCACCGTCTCTGTCTTGTCATTTCTCTTTGTCATGACATATCTATTGATTCTTTCTTTCATCCATGTGTTCATAGAAAATCTGAAACAAAGGGGTTAAAAAATGGTTAAGGTACCTATCAAAGAAAGAAGTAAGGGAAAAGACACTGATTGCTCAAACAATTAGAAATTTTGATTACTATTGCTTGAGGCCAGCAATATTTGTGGCATTTCAGGCCCAAGGGTGCTAAACCGACTGTGGAAAAGACAAAATTAATTAATGTTTTCTGAGATTAATTAGAACATGGAATGGAAGTATAATGAAAACCAGCATGGTTGAACTCATTGGGTTTACAGCTGTGTCACTAAATTTCAGAGTTGTTCAAAATTTCTATGTATTATTTGAATAAAAATGTACTGAGATAGACTATAATCAAATTTTTTTTCAACTTTAGCACCCAATTCTGAGCAGAACTACTAGAAACTTCATAGTATTATAAAGCATAGAGATATCAGACAGCCTTGGTCTGAGTTAATAGTCTTTAAGTTATTTTATGTGCTATAAATTAAAATACGCCAACATTTTGGTGGAATTGGGGGGGGGGGGGTGGAGGCAATAAATGCCTGTGGGAATGTAGGAGCAGCATGACTTAAAATTTTCTGCATGAAAGTAATGTGACAAATGTTTTTACCTTCTTGGACCCTGAAGGTTTTCTTTTTCTGCAAAATAGATATTGTATTTTAAATATTTTCTACGTGTTCGTATGGTACTATTCAGTAATTAAATTAAATAAGAAATAGCCAATTATATAACACAATTCTATCAAAAGGGATCTTATTAGAGTTTTATGATTAAAATTTAAAGGTATTCAACAACTGAAAATATGATTTTTAAGTACACATAATTCTGAGTAAATGCAATTTTGTTCATTAGACTTAAGTATGTTATGACTAGCACTAAGAGTCTTGTTTAAACCCTATTTCTGCCCACTTTTCAAGTACAGTTTCTCTGAGCTTGTTTTTGGCTACATGTTCTCTCTCTCTTATCTGTATCCCTAAGTAGCATATGATAGAATTTATATTGGTATAAAAAGAAAAGTAACCAAATTTATGTTTAATATCAACTAGGCCAGTGACTTTCAACCTATTTCATATTATGGCACATATAAACTAATTACTACAATTTTGTGGCACACAAAAAATATATTTTTGCCAATTTGAAAAATAAAAATATAATTTTGATTGATTCACCAAAATAAAACCCAATAATAATAGTAACTACCTACCCTTTTTGCTTCAAAGTGACTTTTTTAAAAATCAGGTGCTTATACTTATATACAAGCATTTCTGGTTACAAGAATTAACTAATCAGATGCAATTTTATTATGTGACACGACCAATAACATGCAACTCTATTATATGACATATATACTATATTTATAATTCAAGACAGTGCATTCATACTGGACAACTATTATGTTGGCTGTTGTCTTTGTTGTATCTGACAGTCTAAGAGAAAAGACCTCAGTGCTACTAGCTAAATAGTCAGGTACTGCATGTTTTAAAATTTCTTTTGGCATGCTGGTTGAAAATTGCTGAACTAGGCTATCATCAGACCCAGCAAGATACAACAGATAATTGATTATGGAATGCATTATGTTTCAGAATTTTATGATAAGCAATAGAATAAAAAATGTCATCTACTTACACACTTACCTTTCATTTTCTAATTTTTGGGGAGGAATAGTCTAATAGTTTTTTTTAACACATCTGGCACAATATCAACAATGGTCATCAAGAGAAATGTTAATTTTAGAGATGATTCATATTATGTAATTTAAATAAAAATTTATTCTATTATATTTTAATATTATTTGTAAATTTTTGTCTTTTATCTTTATTCAGTTACTAATAATTTATAATTTAATGAAAGATTATAAATAAAAATTAAAACTTTTCTCATTTTAAATACTAGTATAAAATTATTTTTCAAGATGTATAATTAAAATTTATAGATTACTGTCTTCCAAAGAGTTCTCAGTGGAGCCTCCTTTGATAAAAATATACTGAAATAAATTAAAGAAATGGTATCTTCTCTTGGATTTATTCAGCTCATGAGAAACATAAACCCTTGGAATTCTTACAAGAAAGAAACTGCTTTAAATTTGTGCAAACATATTGCTTATATATAATTATTAAATTTAATACCTATTAGTAGCTTTAGATACTGATTCAAACTTTGTTTTCCAAAACATAAATTGAACTATTTTGTAAGATTACTACCAGAGCCCAATAAGCATATAATAAGTAGTATTTTGTGATATTGTGGTTTAATAAGTTGACTTAACCTTAGATAACTAAAAAAATAAAATAAAATATGATGCCCAGTCAAGAGAAACAGGAGAAGTGACCATCTGCTTCTCCACCCCCCTCCTCTTCTCTCTCTTTCTCTCTCTCTTCTCTTCCTGCAGCCATGGTTTGATTGATTTGAGCACATGGGCACCAGGTACTGAGGATGGCTCTGTGGAGCCTCCACTTCAGGTGCTAAAAACAGCTTGGTTTTAAGCATGACCCAGATGAGCAAAGCATCAGCCCTAAATGGGGTTGCTGGGTGGATCCCAGTTTGGGTGCATGTGGTAGTCTGTCTTTCTATGGCCCTTCTTCTTCTCACTTAGAAAAGAAGAAAAAAAGAAAGCAAGGAAAAAAAATGCCAAGGCACATGTGGAAATATAATGACATCCACATATTATACTGTATCCAGAAAATACAATTAGAATTTTATTTTTTAATTTATATGTTTTAGTCCCCCACAAAATAATCTGATGCTAATTAAATTTAGGGCTTTCTTTACACACAGAAGCATGAAATTGGCTTTGCAGGGGCTGACAGAGTTTAAAGGTGTCATCATCACCTGAGGACTAACACAGGACCTCCCTTATTTCATGGTCCTAGCCTTCATGTTCTTCATTAGCTTGCTTATGTAGTCATCATGTTTGAAAAACTCTCCACCATTGAAATAATAATCATTCTCATTTGGTTCTTTAATCTTTTGGCTCACAAAACTTAAGACAAAAATAAAACAGTTGGCAAGTTGACAACCTGCTGTAGAGATGATACTTACCATTCACTTTAATGAATATAGGTTTTGCTCAAGGAGGATTCAGTTATTGACATACTAAAAATTTGTATTCATTTATAAAGCTGCCCCATTGATGACATAATTTAATGTATGAATGATTTGTTCTGTTTAGTTTCAATCACTCCCAGAATGATCAGGTACTCACCACATCTGTACTCAATTTAAAATCCAGTTCAGAAAAATAATAACTACAATAAGGGCAAAGAAAGCAGGCTTTATGGTTCCAATATAGCAGCAGAGTAGGTGTAAATTAAACTCACTTCCTTCCCAAACTGGAATTAAAACTAAAATACAGAACTATCAACCTGAATAACCAATGGAAGACTAGATGAACAAGTCTTAAGCAAGGATTTACAGAAGAAGACACATCAGACTAGTAGAAACTGCAGAGATCCAAAAAGAATGGCTTCATATTCACATGCAATGGTTGAGAATCCAAAAGGATATTTCAACTGAAAATGTTCCCTTTTAGGGAGTGTGGGGTTGCAACCTTATGCTAGGCTTTACACAACAGAGCCAGGTAGAGGAGACCAAAAATTATCTGGCTGTGATAATCAGCAGGAATTCTATTCACTAGAAAGAGATGGGATTCTTTTAGAAACCTAAGTACCATTTTGTTCCAGAATACAAAATCTCATTTGCACCCATTCATGCTGGGTTCAGCAGGGGGTTGGCTCCACACTGACTAGTGTCATGTGAGGATACACCAGGTTGTATGGCTCTGAGTAAAAAGTTGAAAGGAGAGCTGCTAGGGTCCCTGTACTGAGTCCCTCTTCTATGCCACCTACAAATGCCATTTTCCTTGGGTTCATCCCTCCCTTCTATCTGGCATCAGCCTGGGATAATGCAATAGTCCCATCCTGACTCCTGCAGAGCTCACACTGAGGAGATATCAGTTACCTGGTCCCAAGGTGTAGAGCTCCAGGGTGACTAGTGGGTGTCAGAGACTGAATTATGTGGCTTTGGGACAGGAACTACCACCATTTTCTCATGAGCTTGTCCAGCACCAGCAACTTCTTGACTCCTGAAGTCCTTCCCTGCCAATCTTAGGGCCTCAACAAGATCCTGGTGGAATCTGGAAAACACCAAGTTGTGTGGCTCTAGTGTGGGGATATATATATTTTTTCTTACACAACAAATCAGTATAGAGCCTTCCTTTTTTATGGCAAAATCTTGTTTTATTTGGGCCTGATAAATTCTGCTAGCCTTACCCTAAGGACTCCCTGAGACCCTTACACTGCCACAAAGGGCTGCAGACATTTGGTCAGTAGAAGCTGGCCTAGCTGTACCTTGGGACTTTTGTTGAGTGACCTTGAACCCAGCTTTGGCTCTGAGTTTGAATCTGTACCAGTCTGGTGAACCTTATTCACCACTACCTGGTGACTCACTTGCAACCAACTACACACAACTCACATACCATCAGAAGACTGAGCTTAACAGGAAGTTAGCAGGTGGATGAAAGCAGTTTCAGATCTTGAGAGGCCTTGAGACTTTTTCTTGACCTGGTCCTAGGTTTGGTGTTGGTAGAAATTGGCCTTGATTAACAGATTAGCACTTCTCACACACTCCTAGGCCAATCAGAGGCAGCTGCAAACCTTGGATCACTTTGTAGCTCTAAAAAGGTTGCCTCAGGTCAGTCAGAGACAGCTTTAACCATTGATCTGCATCTGGAGTCCCTCCCAAGAAGACTCAGAATCAACACAGTGGCAGGCTTTAAACAACATCAGAGAGGATTCAATTAGATTCATAAGTGCCACTTTGTGTGGTCGCCACTCATATAGCAGCTTGTACACTGTGATTAAGCTTGATCTTCATAGTCAGCTGAGGGTCAACTCATGCACGTATGGACCAAGAGTAAATAATACTCAACCACAACAGAAAGGCTCACATAACTCATAAAAAGTACATTTCTGGAACACCTAGCTCAGGTAATCAGGGAACTTGTGCCACTAGAACTCATTTAATATATACTGCATAAGGCCAACCTACCAAAATTGTAAGATACAACAGATCAACTTAATACACAGAAATAAATGCAGAGAGATGGTCAAAATGGGGAGAAAGATAAACATAGCCCAAATGACAGAAAAAGAGAATCTCCACAAAAATAATCTAATTGAGGTGGAGACAAACAATCTACCAGAGTTCAAAACAGTGTTTGAAAGGATGCTCAGAGAACTTAGTGAGAATTCAACAGTAAAAAAATACTTAGAGACAATAAAAAATAAACAGTCCAAAATGAAGACTACAATATCTGAAATAAAGAATAACTGGAAGGACTTAATAGTAAGTATGATAAGCAGAGGATCAAATCAGTTATTTGGATGACAAGGTAGCAGTAATCAACCAATCAGAGCAGTAAAAACACCAATAAATTTTAGAAAATGAAGATACTTAAGGTACCTTTGGGATAACATAAAGCATAACATCCACATCATAGGGTTACCAGGAGAAGAGAGAGCAAGGAGTTGAGAACTTATTTGAAATAAAAATGATAACTGAAAACTTTTCTAATCTTGTGAAGGAAAAAAATATGCAAATCTAGGAAATACAAAAAGTCCCAAACAGGGAAATCTCAAAGAGGACAAATCAAGACAAATCATAATTAAAATGTCAAAAAGTAAAGACAAAGAGATTATCTGGAAAGCAACAAGAGAGAGACAGTTACTGACAAGGAAGCTCCCTTAAGACAGCTGACTTCTTAAAATGAATATTTAAGGCCAGTCATTGTATTGTAACTGTACATGGACCAATATGCTAAAACTTAGCTCAGTGAGCTTCCTTTAGGAATCAAAACACAATCCCTAATACATGAAAGTACAAACCCAAAACCTTAACCACAGAAAGACTTCAGACAATGTGGAGACATATGAACAAACTTGGTTCCGTAATTCCAGTAGTCCAAATGAGTACTCACAAATAAGTCTTAGTGTTTTTTTCTCCTGCCAACCTATACTGCAAGTGATCTTAACCAGACCCAAATGGCATGATGTCCAAGTGGCACAAAGGTAAAGTAGCAAGATTAGAAAAGTTCTTGATGTGCATGCCAATTAGACTTTTCTAGTGTTAAAGTTTTTCTATTCCCCAGAAACCCATTTCTTTTTGCCAACAAGCATTCAGGTGGCTGACACCTTGAGAAGTAGTGTAGGGAAGTACCTCAAGAAGAGATTTTGGCAGTTGCTGCGAAGTCCCCATAGTCCTACTCCTGGATTGGCCTGCCACAGGTCCCATGCCCTCTGGAACTTACTGAGGTCCATGCTGTCCTAATGGAGTTGCCAAAAACTGTAACACACAGCACAAACATGGGTTCAGCTGCCTGCCATAACAAAAGTCAAAGTTGCAAGTTGGGTGCTGGTACAGAAAAATAGAGGTTTATTCAGGTGCTACAACATGGAAGAATAGTGGATTCCTTTATCAAGGACCATCTTATTTTTCTGCCCAAGCCCCTGATCCTTATAGGCATAGGAGGGGTTTTGTTTCTATCCAATTATCTTGTTAGCTTTCTGTGCTACTGGGGCTCTATCCATCCATGTTTCTAACTTTTGGTGTGCTTGGTGGAAGAACTTTTCCCTATACCATTTTGATCAATGGCAGAGACTCCCCACTGTTCCTTGACTAACTTAGTAACAATAACACAACAAGCCAAAATCTATAGGACACAGAGAAAGCAGTCCTTAGAAGAAAATCTAAAGCATTGCAGACTCACCTCAAGAAACAACAAAAAATTCTCTAATAATTTAATCTTATACTTAAGAAACTCAAAAAAAGTAAGAGAAAATATATAATAAAGATCAGAATGAAAATAAACAAAATAGACTCTAAAAACAATACAAAAAATCAATAAAACAGTTTTTGAAGAGATAAACAAGATTGACGTTTAGCCAGGCTAATTAATTAAGAAAAAAATAGAGAAGACCGAAATAAGTAAAATCAGATACCCAAAAAAGAAAAGTAACATCTGACACAATAGAAATACAAAGACTTGTATGAAAATATTATAAACAACTACACACCAACAAATTTGACAATTTGAAAGAATATAACAAATTTCTAGAAACATACAAACACGGAAACTGAATCAAAAGAAATATAAAATATGCAAAGACTGATACAGCTAATGAAATTGAAGTAGTAATCAATAAACTTCCAATAAACAAAAGCCCCAAACCCAATGACTACACAGGTACATTTTTCCAAATAATCAAAAAAGAACTAACACCTATCCTTCTAAAAGTATTCTAGAAGATTCAAGAGGAGACAGGACTGACAAGTTCATATTACAAGGCCAGCATTATCCCAGTTTCAAAATCAAATAAAGACACTACAGAGAAAGAAAATTATAGGCCAATATCCCTGATGAATATAGATGCAAAAATTCTCAAAAAAGTATTAGCAAACAGAATCCAACAATACTTTCAAAAGATTATAAACCATGATGAAGTGAGATTTATTCCTAGTATTCAAGAATGATACAACATGTACAAATCAATAAATATGATATACGACATTAAAAAATAAAAGATGAGCCAGACCAGGCAGTGATATAGTGGATGGAGCGTCGGACTGGGATGCGGAGGACCCAGGTTCAAAACCTCGAGGTCACCAGCTTGAGCTCAGACTCATCTGGTTTGAGCAAAGCTCACCAGCTTGAGCTGAAGGTTGTTGGCTTGAGCAAGGGGTCACTCAGTCTGCTATAGCCCCCCAGTCAAGGCACATATGAGAAAGCAATCAATGAACAACTAAGGTACCGCAAAACGAAAAATTGATGCTTCTCATCTCTTTCCTTTCCTGTCTGTCTGCTCCTATCTGTTACTTTCTCTGTCTCTGTCACAAAAATAAATAAACAAACAAATAAATAAATACATGATGAAAATCATATGATATATCAATAGATACAGTAAAAGCATTTCACAAAGGCCAGCACCCATTTATGATAAAAACTCAGTAAAGATAAAATAGAAGAAAAAAAATCTCAAAGAAACTGAATCAAATTATTGCTTACTACTTCAATTTCATTAGCTGTATCAGTCTTTGCATATTTTATATTTCTTTTGGTTCAGTTTCCGTTTTCTTGGGAGAAAACAAATGTGTTTCCCTTAAGGATTAACAGAGGTATGCCCACTTAAACCACTTTTATTTAACATAGTACTAGAAGTATTAACCAAGGCAATCAGACAAAAAGAAAAAATACACAGAATTCAAATTGAAAAGAAAGACATTAAAACTGTCATTATTTGCAGATGATAGTATACTGTGTATAGAGAACCCTAAATATTCCAGCAAAAAAATTCTAGAACCAATAAATAAATTCTTTAAAGCAACATGATACAAAATAAATATCTTCGAAGTCAGTTGCATTTTTATATACCAATAATAAACTATGAGAAAAGGCAACTAAGTAAATAATTCCATTTATAATTGCATTGAGAAAAAACAACCTAGGAATCAATTTAACCAAGGAGTTCAAGGCCTATACTCAGAAAATTGTAAGACATTGAAGAAAGAAATAAAAAAAGTTCCAAATAAATGGAAGCATATACCATGCTCATAAAGAGAAAGAATTAACATCATTAAAATGTCCATACTATAGTCCTAACCAGATAGCTTGGTTGATTAGAGCTTCATCCCAAAACACAAACGTGATGGATTTGATCCTCAGTGGGACACACACAAGAACAAATGGATGTTTCTGTATGTCTGTCTATCTCTCTCTCTCTCTCCCTTTCTTTCTTGCTAAAATCAATAAATTAAAAAATATTTTTTTAAATGTTCATACTTTCCTGGTTGGGTTGCTCAGTTGGTTGGAGTGTTGTACGGTTCAATCTCTAGTCAGGGCACATATAAGAGTCAACCAATATATGCATAAGTGAGTGAAGAAACAAGTCAGTGTTTCTCTCTCTTTCCCCCCCCCCTCTGAAGCCAGTAAATAATAATTCTAAAACTTCCTACTAAACAAAGAAATCTATAGATTCCACACAATTTATCTATTTTTAAAAATGACATATTTCACAGAACTAGAACAAGTTATCCAAAGATTTATATGGAACCACAAAAGACCCTGAATAGCCACAATAATCTTGAGAAGGAAGAAAAGTTAAAATTATTTGAAAAATACATGCTCCTCTATGTTCATCACAGCATTATTTACAATATCCAAGATATGAATGCAACTTAAGTGTCCACCAATAGATGAATGGATAAAAAAATAATTAGTAGACATATACCATGGAATATTAATTGGCCATAGAAAAAGAATGTATTCCATAATTCCCTTACATCTCCACTGCCCAAGGAGGAGAGACCTGCATTTCTCTTTTCTAAGAGTCAAGCCCTCAACTTCTTAGAGTAACTAAAGAATCCCCTACAAGCATTTCATTCTGGTTTTCAGAGAAATCAAATATTCTGGTTCACATAAAACCAGCTTAACAAGAAGCAAGCCCTTCAGCATCTTTGTTAGGAAATCACTACTTTCATAAAACCAAACATACACACAAAAAATTTAAAATTTTTGGAATTGATTTTTTTAAAGATATCACAATAAAAAAAAATAAAAACAGGTTTCTACTGCTTTAAAATTTTAACATGCTCTTGAAATTACAGATCTGTTACACTCAACTGAGGAATATTTTTGTATGGATTTTTTTTTCTGTATTCTCTCTCTGGTTTCTGGCTCTGTAGTAAGACTTTTCTTTTTCTCTCAGATAATCTAAAGACCTCAGGAAAAATATACCAGTGCCCAAGACACTTCGATGGCTTTTTCAATCTATAATTATAGTCACTCTTTATAACACTGCAGGCAGGCCTTATAGGAGGTAGCATAGAGGCCTTCTTTTATACAAGGATTGTTTCAGTGGGCCTTGATGGTCTTCAAATTATATGAACATAGTAAAGATAGAAGAATAATTATTATTTTAATTTATTTTACTTCTGCTATTTCCCAGCAGCTAGAAGGTGGTGACTGCCCTAGCAGTCAAATAGATTGTTATCTATGGAACTTGATTATGTTTGGACTCAGTCGCTCATTTTGAGCAAGACATAGTTAATGAGGAGAGAAATGAAAAGTGCATTGAGTCACAATGTGTTTGTGGTAATCTGTGACACATTTATTCCAGTCAGTTCTTTGTTTATTCCTCCTACCTACATGCTAGTTTTGCAGAAAAAAAGGAGCAGATAAGAAAATTTACTGGTAGATAGTTAAGGGTGTTGAAGGTAATAAATCTCTCTCTCTCCATCTTCATTTTTGTCAGTAATAGGGGCACTGTTCATCTTGACAGTAAAATGCCAGGAAAGCTCATCTTAACAAAACATCTTTTTTTCCCATTATTTCACAACATATTTTTATTGACACTAATACTTTTATTTTCACTGTCTTTTTCTTTTTTGGTGTGTTCTTTGCCACTTTTTAAAATAACAGTCCATTAAACAGTTCACAGTGTGTGTTCTATATAAATCTAAAAAAATGATTCGATATTACTAATTAAGAAGAAATTTTGTTTCCACTTACTGCCGATCAATGGTGGGTTACATGAAAGCTGCTTTTTGTGATGAGTTTAACTCAATAGAACAGCATGCTAAATATATATTTTATGGCATATAGATAGGTCAACTAAGCAGTCCTTTCTTTGAAAAGTCTATATGTTATAAGTTATACTTACAGAACTGTGAGGAGGCACAGAGGCTAATTATTCCCTATGATCATCAAAGTTTTAGAAGAAACTGTTCTGTATTATTTAGGGATATGTTCACTTCTTGTTATTTAATCTAGGTCCTTCAATGTATTGGTTTTATGGTAATATTTTTCTAGTCTGATTTTCAACAAAATTTCTAACTCAATGAAATGTTTTCTTTTTTTTTTTTTTTGTATTTTTCTGAAGCTGGAAACGGAGAGAGACAGTCAGACAGACTACCACATGCGCCCGACCGGGATCCACCCAGCACGCCCACCAGGGGCAATGCTCTGCCCACCAGGGGGTGATGCTCTGCCCCTCCGGGGCATCGCTCTGCCATGACCAGAGCCACTCCAGTGCCTGGGGCAGAGGCCAAGGAGCCATCCCCAGCGCCCGGGCTATCTTTGCTCCAGTGGAGCCTTGGCTGCGGGAGGGGAAGAGAGAGACAGAGAGGAAGGAGGGAGGGGGTGGGGAAGCAAATGGGTGCTTCTCCTATGTGCCCTGGCCAGGAATCGAACCTGGGTCCCCCGCACGCCAGGCTGACGCTCTACCGCTGAGCTAACCGGCCAGGGCCTCTTTTCTTTTTTTATAGAAATTATGAATTGAGAAGGAGAAATGCCAATGTATTTTTGCAACTTAAACACACTATGCTTGTGATTATATTTATCTACTAAAGGTAGGATTTACTTATTCCTAAGAAATATGATTTTCTTTTATACAAGTGTGAGGTAATATGGCCCAGTTTTGTGAATGACAATCAACATCAATTAAAGAGTATCTTCAACCCTGAGAAACACAAATACTTGGATTAATAGAATTACAGAGCAGAGAAAATATTTAGATTTGCCACATAATTTTGGCCTGTAGTAACTTTGTTCCAGACTGTATGCATGCAACCATACTTATACACATATTTTCAGTAAGTTATTTTTATAGCAGTAACATTCTTTCCACTACTTTTTTATTTTTTGATATCTACAATAGATTACTTTGTCTATAGTGTCACTTGCTTACAACACTGTTCACTGCAGTTATGGGAATGTATAGTCATGTATATCCTTACCTATTCAATTTCGCTATAATATTAATTTTGTCAAGCATAATTTCTGCTTAGGTTTGGGCATTAAAGGTTAGACTTTCTAACTGAATGAGATTGGTTCAAAAGTTTGTAAAGAAAGAGGACTTTCAAATGACTCTCTTGAGTGACGTCACGGAAATGGCACCGTGAGCAGCGCGTCCGACAGATCTCCCCAAAATCTCAACAAATTTATCAACTAGAAACAGAAAAATTTATCCTCGGAGCATTCCGGACTTCCACACACACACTGAAAGCAGAGGGACTGTTGCCCAGGAGGGAGTACACCTGTGGTGAGTCAACCCACACGTGCAGCTGCCCGCCCACACTCGGGACGGCAGCCTGGCCACTGGCGGCCGCCCCAGCATACCCTGAGAAGCCGCGCACGCGCCCCCCCCCGTGCCGCGGTCCGACCACTGGCGTGACGAGAAACCGTGTGCCCGGTGCCGCGATCCAGAGAGGCCCCATCCACTGGCGTGCTGAGAAACCGCGCGCGCACCCCGTGCCGCGGTCCCCGGCCACTGGCGTGCAGAGAAACCCCGCGCGCGCCCCGTGCCGCGGTCCCCGTCCACTGGCGTGCTGAGAAACCACGCGCGCGCCCCGTGCCGCGGTCCCCATCCACTGGTGTGCTGAGAAACCGCGCGCGCGCCCCGTGCCGCAGTCCCCGGCCACTGGCGTGCCGAGAAACCGCGCACGCCCCCGAGCCGTGGTCCAGGAGGGGCAACAAGGCTGTATTTCCTAGTCAGGAGATTCTCTCCGTGGGCGGGGCACCTCACCCAGCCATTCAAGCTAACAATCAAGCGTTGGGGGGAGGGGCACGCAGGCAGCCTGAAATTCTTTCTGGAGCACAGCTGCGGATCCAATCACTGAAATTAGCTTAACCCACAAAATCTACGCACCCACGGGGCTCTAATTGATAAGATCTCTCCCAGTTCAGCGATCCAAGACAAGAGGCGTGATATTTTTCAGTGCCTTTCGCTAAAGGGGCGGGGGCAACTTCTGATTGACAGAGCCTCCATATTCAGGGATATTCCTAACAAGAGGGACTTGGCAGATATTAAGATCCATAAAGCAAACAGCGACTAGTGCTTCTTCTTCCCAGCCAAAACAGGCTACCAAGTGTGGAAAGCCTGGGTTGAGTGGTCCAACTGAATGATAGGTGCTGAACAGTCACCTTGACAACAATTGACTCCCAGCCCCACCTGATTACGCTGGAGGCTCTGACTGCCAAAGCCTTACCCAGAGCCTTGCGCTGAGTGAGGATAGAGTGGGGATTTCCCAGCTCTTTGAGCCTCTTACTCCCCAGACAGAAGCAGTGGCAGCCTCATAGCTGGATCACCAGGCTGCTAATTCAGGAAGGGGAGACTAGGAAAGAGACTCCAGGAAAGCAAACTCTCTCATTGTTGGACTTTGAAAACGCCAACAAGCCTTGACTACCAGCGAGACTAAAGCCAATTATATGACATTGCCATAGAATCCCATCAACTGCAAATTCCTACCTAAGAGTGACACAGGGGCAGAACCTGGGGTACAGAGTCACCGACCAGGAAGAGGGAGAGAAAAGAAAAAAGGAAGAAGTTAACCTCTCAAAATCAAGAAAAATCCACAGACTTTATAACTTGTTCCACTAATTCTTTGTTGTTATTGTTTCTTTCTTCTATCTTATTGCCTTTATTATTATTTCTATTTCTTCCACCTCGGTCCTTTTACTCTCTGCCCATCTTATGCTACCCTTTTCTTGAACTACACTACCCATGAGTGTTACATTTTATTTCTTTTCTTCATCCTAACTATCCTTTAGGGTTACACTCCAAAACCCTTAACTCTCACTCTCTCCCCTTTTGTTTTTTTTTCCTTTCCTTTTTTTCTTCCTTCGTTTCTCTCTTACTCTTATTTTTTCCTTTCTATTCATTTCTTCTTTTCTCCTTTTACTTTTCCTCCCATTTAAGCCTCAATCACGAACAAATTATTTAATTTGGGACTCAAGTTTTTGTGGGGTTTTTTTTGTTGTTGTTGTTCTTTTTTTTCTTCTTCTGCTTTTGTTCTTGGTTTTTCTTTATTTGTTTGTTTTTGTGGCATTTTGGGCACTTTTTACATTGCTTTTTAACTCACTAGCATTCCTCCCAACCCAAAGTCTCCATTGTATTTAGTCTTTGCTCCACTTAATACAACAGATTTATACTTATTATTTTTATTTTTATTTTTTTCTTCTTTAATTATTGTTTTTTCTCTCCTTTTTTCTGTTTCCCTCTCATCCCTCTCATTATATCTCTTAGTCAACCATCACTTACAAGCAAATCATTTTATGCTTGTCTAAGATTTTCTCCCCTTTTTTTTTTTTTGTATTTAGTAGGTCGCTACTCCCTTTTTTGCCCCTTGAACTCTTCACCCCAAATCAGGCCCTCCATTATAGGCAGTTTTTGTTCCATTTAGCATAATATAATTCACAGGTAATCACGATATTTCCCTAAGGAGGTGAGAGGAGGGGAAGAGAAGAAAGAAAAAAGGGGGAAATAATAAATTATCACTTTTTTTTGTGGAGTGTTTTCCTTTTTTTTTTTTTCTTTTCCTTTTTATTTTTTATTAATTCTAATTAACACTATCATCAAGACCACCTTCAGATGCCAATAAGAAAAAGGAAATCGAACATTATGGATACAAAAGACAGAGAGGTAACACAAATAAATGTGGAAAAATCTATGGAGAAAAGATTTAACATATTGGAAGCCTTGGAGCCAAATGACAGAGAATTTAAAATAGAAATCTTAAAAATACTCAGAGATATACAAGAAAACACAGAAAGGCAATTTAGGGAAATCAGAAAACAACTCAATGATCACAAAGAATATATTACCAAGGAAATTGAAACTATAAAAACAAATCAAACAGAAATGAAAAACTCAATTCAAGAGCTGAAAAACGAGGTAACAAGCTTAGCTAATAGAACAGCCCAGATAGAAGACAGGATCAGTGAAATAGAAGACAAGCAATTTGAGGCACAACAGAGAGAAGAAAAAAGAGACTCAAAAATAATAAAAAACGAGAAAGCCCTACAGGAATTGTCTGACTCCATCAGAAAGAATAACATAAGAATAATAGGTATATCAGAGGGAGAAGAAAAAGAAAATGGAATGGAGAATATACTCAAACAAATAATAGATGAGAACTTCCCAAGCCTGTGGAAAGAACTAAAGCCTCAAATTCAAGAAGCAAACAGAACACCGAGTTTTCTTAACCACAACAAACCCACTCCAAGGCACATCATAATGAAGATGACACAAACCAATGAGAAAGAAAAAATTCTCAAGGCAGCCAGGGAAAAGAAGAATACAACATATAAAGGAAGGCCTATTAGATTATCATCAGATTTCTCAGCAGAAACTCTACAAGCTAGAAGAGAGAGGACCCCAATATTTAAAGTTCTGAAACAGAGAAACTTCCAGCCAAGAATACTATACCCATCAAAGCTATCCTTCAAGTACGAAGGAGATATAAAAACATTCACAAATACAGAAAAGATGAGAGAATTTATCATCAGAAAGCCCCCACTCCAGGAAATACTAAAGGGGGTTTTCCAACCAGATTCAAAGAACAAAAGAAAACATAACCACAAGTAACAGCTCCACCAAGAAAACAATAAAACAAAACTTAAACTGTGACAACAAAAGAAAAAAAAAAGGGGAGAAAGGATGAAGATTAACAGTAGCAAAGGACGATGAAGTGCAGAAATACTCACAAGAAAGGGTACTACAATGAATATGGTAGGTACGCTTTTCATTACTTAATGGTAACCACCCTTGAAAAAACCACCACAAAAACACTTGACTTACAAAAGGTAGCAACAGAGGAAAGCAGTATGGAATACAAACAAACAAAAACAAATGATAGAAAAACAAAAGAGAAGAATCAAACAAGATACAAAACTAACAGAAAGCAATATATAAAATGGCAATAGGAAACCCACAAGTGTCAATAATTACACTAAATGTAAATGGATTAAACTTACCAATAAAAAGACACAGAGTAGCAGAATGGATTAAAAAAGAAAATCCAACTGTATGCTGCCTACAAGAAACTCATCTAAGCAACAAGGATAAAAACAAATTCAAAGTGAAAGGCTGGAAAACAATACTCCAAGCAAACAACACCCAAAAAAAAGCAGGTGTAGCAATACTCATATCTAATAATGCTGACTACAAGACAGAAAAAGTACTCAGAGACAAAAATGGTCATTTCATAATGATTAAGGGGACACTGAATCAAGAAGACATAACAATCCTTAATATATATGCACCAAACCGAGGAGCACCAAAATATAAAAGGCAGCTACTTATTGACCTTAAAACAAAAACTGACAAAAATACAATCATACTTGGAGACCTCAATACACCCCTGACAGCTCTAGTTCGGTCATCCAAACAGAGAATCAATAAAGATATAGTGGCCTTAAATGAAATACTAGAACAACTGGATATGATAGACATCTACAGGACACTTCATCCCTAAGCGACAGAGTATACATTTTTCTCTAGTGTACATGGAACATTCTCAAGAATTGACCATATATTGGGCCACAAAGACAATATCAGCAAATTTAAAAAAATTGAAATTGTGCCAAGCATATTCTCTGATCATAAAGCCTTGAAACTAGAATTCAACTGTAAAAAAGAGGGGGAAAACCCCACAAAAATGTGGAAACTAAACAACATACTTCTAAAAAATGAATGGGTCAAAGAAGAAATAAGCGCAGAGATGAAAAGATATATACAGACAAATGAAAATGAAAATACGACATATCAGAATCTCTGGGATGCAGCAAAAGCAGTAATAAGAGGAGAGTTCATATCACTTCAGGCCTATATGAACAAACAAGAGAGAGCCAAAGTAAACCACTTAACTTCACACCTTAAGGAACTAGAAAAAGAAGAACAAAGACAACCCAAAAACAGCCGAAGAAAGGAGATAATAAAAATCAGAGCAGAAATAAACAAAATAGAGAACAGAAAAACTATAGAAAAAATCAATATAACAAGGAGCTGGTTCTTTGAAAAGATCAACAAAAACGACAAACCCTTGGCAAGACTCACCAAGGAAAAAAGACACAGGACTCAAATAAATAAAATCCAAAATGAAAGAGGAGAGATCACCACAGACATCATAGATATACAAAGAATTATTGTAGAATACTATGAAAAACTATATGCCTCCAAATACAACAATCTAGAAGAAATGGATAAATTCCTAGAACAATACAACCTTCCTAAACTGAGTCATGAAGAAGCAGAAAGCCTAAACAGACCAATCAGCAGGGAGGAAATAGAAAAAACTATTAAAAACCTCCCCAAAAATAAAAGTCCAGGTCCAGATGGTTATACTAGTGAATTCTATCAAACATTCAAAGAAGACTTGGTTCCTATTCTACTCAAAGTCTTCCAAAAAATTGAAGAAGAAGCAATACTTCCAAACACATTTTATGAGGACAACATAACCCTCATACCAAAACCTGGCAAGGATGGCACTAAAAAAGAAAACTACAGACCAATATCTCTAATGAATACAGATGCTAAAATACTAAACAAAATACTGGCAAATCGAATACAACAACATATTAAAAAAATAATACATCATGATCAAGTGGGATTCATCCCAGAATCTCAAGGATGGTTCAACATACGTAAAACAGTTAACGTAATACACCATATCAACAAAACAAAGAACAAAAACCACATGATCTTATCAATAGATGCAGAAAAGGCTTTCGATAAAATACAACACAACTTTATGTTTAAGACTCTCAATAAAATGGGTATAGAAGGAAAATATCTCAACATAATAAAGGCCATATATGATAAACCATCAGCCAACATCATATTAATTGGCGTAAAACTGAGGACTTTCCACCTTAAATCATGAACACAACAGGGGTGTCCACTCTCTCCACTCTTATTTAACGTGGTGCTAGAAGTGCTGGCCAGAGCAATCAGACAAGACAAAGAAATAAAAGGCATCCATATCAGAAAAGAAGAAGTAAAGGTATCACTTTTTGCTGATGATATGATCCTATACATCGAAAACCCAAAGGACTCCACAAAAAGATTACTAGAAACAATAAACCAATACAGCAAGGTCGCAGGATACAAAATTAACATACAGAAGTCCATAGCCTTTCTATATGCCAACAATGAAATATTAGAAAACGAACTCAAAAAAATAATCCCCTTCACGTTTGCAAAAAAAAAATAAAATACCTAGGAATAAACATAACAAAGAATGTAAAGGACCTATATAAAGAAAACTACAAGGCATTGCTAAGAGAAATAGAAAAAGAAACAATGAGATGGAAAAATATTCCTTGTTCTTGGATAGGAAGAATAAATATAATTAAAATGGCGATATTACCCAAAGTAATATATAAATTTAATGCAATTCCCATCAAAATTCCTATGACATATTTTAAAGAAATGGAAAAAAAATCATCAGATTTATATGGAACTATAAAAAACCCCGAATAGCCAAAGCAATCCTAAGGAAAAAAAATGAAGCTGGGGGCATTATAATATCTGACTTTAAACTATATTATAGGGCCACAATAATCAAAACTGCATGGTATTGGCAGAAAAATAGACACTCAGACCAATGGAACAGAATAGAAAGCCCAGAAATAAAACCACATATATATGGTCAAATAATCTTTGATAAAGGGGCCAACAACACAAAATGGAGAAAAGAAAGCCTCTTCAACAAATGGTGTTGGGAAAACTGGAAAGCCACATGCAAAAGAATGAAACTCGACTACAGCCTGTCCCCGTGTACTAAAATTAATTCAAAATGGATCAAAGACCTAAATATAAGATCTGAAACAATAAAGTACATAGACGAGACATAGGTACTAAACTCATGGATCTGGGTTTTAAAGAACATTTTATGAACTTGACTCCAATGGCAAGAGAAGTGAAGGCAAAGATAAATGAATGGGACTACATCAGAATTAAAAGTTTTTGCTCAGCAAGAGAAACTGATATCAAAATAAACAGACAGCCAACTAAATGGGAACTGATATTTTCAAACGACAGCTCAGATAAGGGCCTAATATCCAAAATTTACAAAGAACTCGTAAAACTCAACAACAAACAAACAATCCAATAAAAAATTGGGAAAAGGACATGAACAGACACTTCTCACAGGAAGAAATACAAATGGCCAACAGATATATGAAAAGATGCTCAGCTTCATTAGTTATTAGAGAAACGCAAATCAAAACTACAATGAGATACCACCTCACCCCTGTTAGATTCCCGGCCAGGGCACATAGGAGAAGCGCCCATTTGCTTCTCCACCCCTCCGCCGCGCTTTCCGCTCTGTCTCTCTCTTCCCCTCCCGCAGCCAAGGCTCCATTGGAGCAAAGATGGCCCGGGCGCTGGGGATGGCTCTGTGGCCGCTGCCTCAGGCGCTAGAGTGGCTCTGGTCGCAATATGGCGATGCCCAGGATGGGCAGAGCATCGCCCCCTGGTGGGCAGAGCGTCGCCCCTGGTGGGCGTGCCGGGTAGATCCCGGTCGGGCGCATGCGGGAGTCTGTCTGACTGTCTCTCCCTGTTTCCAGCTTCAGAAAAATAGAAAAAAAAAATAGATTAGCTATTATCAACAAGACGGGTAATAACAAATGTTGGAGAGGCTGTGGAGAAAAAGGAACCCTCATACACTGTTGGTGGGAATGTAAAATAGTACAATCACTATGGAGGAAAGTATGATGGTTCCTCAAAAAACTGCAAATAGAACTACCTTATGACCCAGCAATCCCTCTACTGGGTATATACCCCAAAACCTCAGAATAATTGATACGTAAAGACACATGTAGCCCCATGTTCATAGCAGCACTGTTCACAGTGGCCAAGACATGGAAACAACCAAAAAGCCCTTCAATAGAAGATTGGATAAAGAAGATGTGGCACATATACACTATGGAATACTACTCAGCCATAAGAAATGATGACATTAGATCATTTATAGCAAAATGGTGGGAGCTTGATAACATTATACGGAGTGAAATAAGTAAATCAGAAAAAAACAAGAACTACATGATTCCATACATTGGTGGAACATAAAAACGAGACTAAGAGACATGGACAAGAGTGTGGTGGTTACCAGGGGTGGGGGAGGGAGGACGCAGGAGGGAGGGAGGGAGAGATTTAGGGGGAGGGGGAGGGGGAGGGGCACAGAGAAAACTAGATAGAGGGTGACGGAGGACAATCTGACTCTGGGCGAGGGGTATGCAACATAATTTAATGACAAGATAACCTAGACATGTTTTCTTTGAATATATGTACCCTGAATTATTAATGTCATCCCATTAACATTAATAAAAATTTATTTAAAAAAAAGAAAAAAAAAAAAGACTCTCTTGGTTCCACACATGACTTGCTAAATGATTCCAGGACAATAGCTTTGCACTTATGTTCAGCCATCTCAAAACCCTTATTAATAGTAGTGAGAGTTACAAAGAGCACCAGTATGAAATTGACTTCCAAACCATTACATCCTTCGAGAGAGATGGAAGCCTGGGTGTAAAGTTTTGGAGTCAGGCTGTAAAAGAGCAACTTTTTTCCCCACTTGAAACCGAGAGCCTGGGAAACCATGGTTGGTAATGGGATTCAGCTATTCATGGGAATTCCTTAAAATTCATATTGGTTCTGAATAAAGAAAATTGCTTTTTGCATGTTTTTTGCATTCTATGGCAATAAGATGGAAATTAAATACTAAATAAATATAGTTACATCTATTTTTAACTTTTTTCCAAATTTATTTATTTATTTATTATTATTTTTTTAATAATTTTATTTTTTTAATGGGGTGACATCAATAAATCAGGATGCATATATTCAAAGATAACAAGTCCAGGTTATCTTGTCGTTCAATTATGTTGCATACCCACCACCCAAAGTCAGATTGTCCTATGTCACCTTCTATCTTGTTTTCTTTGTGCCCCTCCCCACCCCCTTTCCCTCTCCCATTCCCCCCTCTCCCCCCGTAACCACCACACTCTTATCAAAGTCTCTTAGTTTCACTATTATGTCTCACCTATGTATGGAATAATACAGTTCCTGTTTTTTTCTGATTTACTTATTTCGCTTAGTATCATGTTATCAAGATCCCACCATTTTGCTGTAAATGTTCCGATGTCATCATTTCTTATGGCTGAGTAGTATTCCATAGTGTATATGTGCCACATCTTCTTTATCCAGTCTTCTATTGATGGGCTTTTTGGTTGTTTCCATGTCCTGGCCACTGTGAAAAATGCTGCAATAAACATCGGGCTGCATGTGTCTTTACATATCAATGTTTCTGAGTTTTGGGGATATATACCCAGTAGAGGGATTGCTGAGTCATAAGGTAGTTCTATTTTCAGTTTTTTGAGGAACCACCATACTTTCTTCCATAATGGTTATACTACTTTACGTTCCCACCAACAGTGTATGAGGGTTCCTTTTTCTCCACAGCCTCTCCAACATTTGCTATTACCTGTCTTGCTAATGACAGCTAATCGAACAGGTGTGAGGTGGTATCTCATTGTCGTTTTGATTTGCATTTCTCTATTAGCTAAAGAAGATGAGCATCTTTTCATATATCTGTTGGCCATTTGTATTTCTTCCTGGGAGAAGTGTCTATTCATATCCTCTTCCCATTTTTTTATTGGATTGTTTGTTTGTTTGTTGTTGAGTTTTATGAGTTCTTTGTATATTTTGGATATTAGGCCCTTATCTGAGCTGTTGTTTGAAAATATCATTTCCCATTTAGTTGGCTGTCTGTTTATTTTGTTATCAGTTTCTCTTGCTGAGCAAAAACTTCTTAGTCTGATGTAGTCCCATTCATTAATTTTTTCCTTCACTTCTCTTGCCTGTGGAGTCAAATTCATAAAATGCTCTTTAAAACCAAGGTCCATGAGTTGAGTACCTTTGTCTTCTTCTATGTACTTAATTGTTTCAGGTCTTATGTTTAGATCTTTGATCCATTTTGAGTTAATTTTTGTACAGGGGGAGAGACTGTAGTCCAGTTTCATTCTTTTGCATGTGGCTTTCCAGTTTTCCCAGCACCATTTATTGAAGAGGCTTGCTTTTCTCCATTGTGTGTTCTTGGCCCCTTTATCAAAAATTATTTGACTATATATATGTGGTTTTATTTCTGGACTTTCTATTCTGTTCCATTGGTCTGAGTGTTTATTTTTCTGCCAATACCATGATGTTTTGATTGTTGTGGCCCTATAATATAGTTTGAAGTCAGGTATTGTAATGCCCCCAGCTTCATTCTTTTTCTTTAGAATTGCTTTGGCTATTCGCGGTTTTTTATAGTTCCATATAAATCTGATGATTTTTTGCTCTATTTCTTTAAAAAACGTCATTGGAAGTTTGATGGGAATTGCATTAAATTTGTATATTGCTTTGGGTAATATAGCCATCTTGATTATATTTATTCTTCCTAGCCAAGAACAAGGTATATTCTTCCATCTCATTATATCTTTTTCAATTTCCCTTAACAATGGTTTATAGTTTTCATTATATAAGTCCTTTACATTCTTTGTTATGTTTATTCCTAAGTATTATTTTTTTTGTTGCAATTGTGAAGGGGATTATTCTTTTGAGTTCCTTCTCAGTTGTTTTATTGTTGGCATATAGAAAGGCTATTGACTTCTGTATGTTAATTTTGTATCCTGCGACCTTACTGTATTGGATGATTGTTTCTAGTAGTCTTTTTGTGGATTCTTTGGGGTTTTCGATGTATAGGATCATATCATCTGCAAAAAGTGATACCTTTACTTCTTCTTTTCCGATATGGATGCCTTTTATTTCTTTGTCTTGTATGATTGCTCTGGCTAGAACCTGTAGTACCACATTAAATAAGAGTGGAGAGAGTAGACAACACTGTCTTGTTCCTGATTTAAGGGGGAAAGCCTACAGTTTAGTGCCATTTAATATGATGTTAGCTGATGGTTTATCATATATGGCCTTTATCATGTTGAGATATTTTCCTTCTATACCCATTTTTTTGAGAGTCTTAAACATAAAATTGTGTTGTATTTTATCGAAAGCCTTTTCTGCGTCCATTGATAAGATCATGTGGTTTTTTTTCTTTGTTTTGTTGATATGGTGTATTACGTTAACCGTTTTACATATGTGGAACCATCCTTGAGATTCTGGGATGAATCCCACTTGATCATGATGTATTATTTTTTTAATATGTTGTTGTATTCGATTTGCCAGTATTTTGTTTAGTATTTTAGCATCTGTATTCATTAGATATTGGTCTGTAGTTTTATTTTTTTGTGCCATCCTTGCCAGGTTTTGGTATGAGGGTTATGTGTCCTCATAAAATTTGTTTGGAAGTATTGCTTCTTCTTCAATTTTTTGGAAGACTTTGAGTAGAATAGGAACCAAGTCTTCTTTGAATGTTTGATAAAATTCACTGGTATAGCCGTCAGGGCCTGGACTTTTATTTTTGGGAAAGTTTTTAATGGTTTTTTCTATTTCTTCTCTACTGATAGGTCTGTTTAGGCTTTCTGCTTCTTCTTGACTCAGTCTAGGAAGGCTGTATTGTTCTAGGAATTTATCCATTTCTTCTGGGTTGTTGAATTTAGTGGCATAAAGTTTTTCATAGTATTCTACAATAATTCTTTGTTTGTCTACGGTGTCCGTGGTGATTTCTCCTCTTTTATTTTGGATTTTGTTTATATGAGTTCTTTCTCTTTTTTCCTTGGTAAGTCTTGCCAAGGGTTTGTCAATTTTTTTGATCTTTTCAAAGAACCAGCTCCTTGTTCTATTAATTTTTTCTATAGTTTTTCTGTTCTGTAATTCATTTATTTCTGCTCTGATTTTTATTATCTCCTTTCTTCGGCTGGTTTTGGGTTGTCTTTGTTCTTCTTTTTCTAGTTCCTTAAGGTGGGAAGTTAAGTGGTTCACTTGGGCTCTCTCTTGTTTGTTCATATATGCCTGAAGTGATATGAACTTCCCTCTTATCACTGCTTTTGCTGCATCCCATAGATTCCGATATGTCGTATTGTCATTTTCATTAGTCTGTATATATCTTTTGATCTCTGCACTTATTTCTTCTTTGACCCATTCATTTTTTAAAAGTATGTTGTTTAGTTTCCACATTTTTTGTGGGATTTTTTTCCTCTTTTTTGCAGTTGAAATCTAGTTTCAAGGCTTTATGATCAGAAAATATGCTTGGTACAACTTCGATTTTTCTGAATTTGCTGATTTTTTTTTGTGGCCCAACATATGGTCAATTCTTGAGAATGATCCATGTACACTGGAGAAAAATGTATACTCAGTCACTTTGGGATGAAATGTCCTGTAGATGTCTATCAAATCCAGGTGCTCTAGTGTTTTGTTTAAGGCCACTATGTCTTTGTTGATTCTCTGTTTGGATGACCGATCTAGAGTTGTCAGCGGTGTATTGAGGTCTCCAAGTATGATTGTGTTTTTGTCAGTTTTTGTTTTAAGATCAATAAGTAGATGTCTTATATATTTTGCTGCTCCTTGGTTTGGTGCATATATATTAAGAATTGTTATGTCTTCTTGATTCAGTGTCCCCTTAGCCATTATGAAATGGCCATTTTTGTCTCTGAGTACTTTTGTTGTCTTTTAGTCAGCATTATCGGATATGAGTATTGCTACACCTGCTTTTTTTTGGATGTTATTTGCTTGGAGTTTTGTTTTCCAGCCTTTCACTTTGAATTTGTTTTTATCCTTGTTACTTAGATGAGTTTCCTGTAGGCAGCATACAGTTGGATTTTCTTTTTTAATCCATTCTGCTACTCTGTGTCTTTTTTTTTTTTTTTTTTTTTTTTTTTTTTTCATTTTTCTGAAGCTGGAAACAGGGAGAGACAGTCAGACAGACTCCCGCATGCGCCCGACCGGGATCCACCCGGCACGCCCACCATGGGGCGACGCTCTGCCCACCAGGGGGCGATGCTCTGCCCATCCTGGGCGTCGCCATGTTGCGACCAGAGCCACTCTAGCGCCTGAGGCAGCGGCCACAGAGCCATCCCCAGCGCCCGGGCCATGTTTGCTCCAATGGAGCCTTGGCTGCGGGAGGGGAAGAGAGAGACAGAGAGGAAAGCGCGGCGGAGGGGTGGAGAAGCAAATGGGCGCTTCTCCTGTGTGCCCTGGCCGGGAATCGAACCCGGGTCCTCCGCACGCTAGGCCGTACTCTGTTTCTTTTGATCGGTGAGTTTAATCCGTTTACATTTAGTGTAATTATTGACACTTGTGGGTTCCCTATTGCCATTTTATATCTTTCTTTCTGTTAGTTTTGTGTCTTGTTTGATCCTTCTCTTTCGTTTTTCTATCTTTTGTTTTTATTTGGTTGTATTCCATACATCTTTCCTCTGTTGCTATCTTTTTTATCTCATGTGCTTCTCTGGTGGTTTTTTCAATGGTGGTTACCTTTGAGTAATGAAAAGTGTCCCTACCCTGTTCATTGTAGCAAACTATTTTGTGAGTACTTTTGCACTCCATCGTCCTTTGCTACTGTTAATCTGCATCTTCTCCCCCTCTTTCTTTTTGTTGTTGTCACAGTTTAAATTTGGTTTTATTGTGTTCTTCTTGGAGCTTTTACTTGTGACTCTGGTTTTTTTTTTGTTCTTTGTATCTGATTGGAGAACCCCCTTTAGTAATTTCTGGAGTGGGGGTTTTCTGATGATAAATTCCCTCATCTTTTCTGTATCTGTGAATGTTTTTATTTCTCCTTCATATTTGAAGGATAGCTTTGATGGGTATAGTATTCGTGGCTGAAAGTTCCTCTCTTTCAGGACTTTAAATATTGGGGTCCACTCTCTTCTAGCTTGTAGAGTTTCTGCTGAGAAATCTGGTGATAATCTAATGGGCCTTCCTTTATATGTTGTATTCTTCTTTTCCCTGGCTGCCTTGAGAATTTTTTCTTTGCTGTTGGTTTGTGTCAATTTCATTATAATATGCCTTGGAGTAGGTTTGTTGGGGTTAAGAAAACTCAGAGTTCTGTTTGCTTCTTGAACTTGAGGCTTTAGTTCTTTCCACAGGCGTGAGAAGTTCTCATCTATTATTTGTTTGAGTATGTTCTCCATTCCATTTTCTCTCTCTTCTCCCTCTGATATACCTATTATTCTTATGTTATTCTTTTTGATGGAGTCAGATAATTCTTGTAGGGCTATCTCATTTTTTTTAATTTTTGAGTCTCTTTGTTTCTTTCTTCTTCTCTCTGTTGTGCCTCAAGTTGCTTGTCTTCTATTTCACTAATCCTCTCTTCTATCTGACCTGTTCTATTAGCTAAGCTTGTTACTTCATTTTTCAGCTCGTGAATTGAGTTTTTCATCTGTGTTTGATTTGTTTTTATAGTTTCAATTTCCTTGGACATATATTCTTTGTGTTCATTGAGTTGTTTTCTGAGCTCCCTAAATTGCCTTTCTGTGTTTTCTTGTATATCTCGGAGGATTTTTAGGATTTCTATCTTGAATTCTCTGTCATTTAGCTCCAAGGTTTCCAATATATTAAATTTTTTCTCCATAGATTTTTCCTCATCTAGCTGTGTTACCTCTCTTTCTTTTGTATCCATGATATTCGATTTTCTCTTCCTTAATGGCATCTGAGAGTGGTTTTGTTGATATTATTAATGAGATTTAATAAAGAATAAAAAGTTAAAAAAATAAAATAAAAAAAATAAAAAATCGAAAAGTTTTTTTTAAAAAAAATTAATAATGAAATAAAGAAAAATAAAATAAAATAAAAATTTAAAAAAAAAAGAAATTATTGCCCCCCTCCTTTTTTCCTCTCCTCTCCTCTCCCCTCTTTCTTGAGAAAATCTTGTGGTGAACTGTAAATTATAACAAACGATGCCTGTGATTGAGGGCTTGAATTGGGGAAAAGTAATAAAGGGGCAAAAAAAAAAAAGAAAAAAGAAAAAAAGAGAGCGTATGGACCCACAAAAAGCAAATAAGGAAAAAATTTGGGTCAAGAATAAAATGATTTGCTTTTAGGTGTTGGTTGTCTAAGAGTTATGATGAGAGGAATAAGAGGAAAACGGAAAAATGGGGGGACAAATTAAAAAATTACTATTGTATTTAGTGGAACAAGAACTAGATAAAATGGAGAGCCAGGGATGGGAGCACTGCTAGTGAGTTAAAAAGGTGAAGTAAAAACCCCCCAAAATGCCACAAACATAAGTTTGAGTCCCAGATAAGATATTTTGTTTGTTATTGAGGTTTGAATGAGAGGAGATGTAAAGGAGAAAGGAAGAATCTAATATAGAGGGAGAAAAGAAAGAGAGAGAGAGAAAAAAAGAGGGAACCACTAAAAGAAGAAAAAGGAAAGGAGAGAGAGAGAGAGAGAGAGAGAGAGAGTTAAGGGTTTTGGAGTGCAACCCTCTTAGAAAGAAAGGAAGAGAAGAGAAAAGATAATGGGAGATGTAACACTTATGGGTAGTGTAGTTCAAGGAGAGGAGAGAGTAAGACCGGCAGAGAGTTAATCGGCCAAATTGGAGGAGGAAAAAAAGTATCAAGAATGAAGATAAGAGAAACAAACGAACAAATATAATAAAATGGGATAGGTTATAAAGTCTGCGTATTATTCTTGATTTTGAGAGGTTATCTTCTTGCTTTTTCTTTTCTCTCCCTCTTCCTGGTCGGTGACTCTGTACCCTGGGTTCTGCCCCTTTGGCACGCTCAGGTAGAGGTTTGCAGTTGATAAGTCTCTATGGCGATGTCATGTATTGTGCTTTAGTCTCGTTGGCAGTCGAGGCTCATTAGCATTTATAGGTTCCGACAGTGAGAGAGTCCATGTTCCTGGAGCCTTTCTCCTAGTCTTTCCTTCCTCAATTAGTAGCCTGATAATCCAGCTATGGGGTTGCTGCTGCCTCTGCCTGGATAGTAAGAGGCTCAAAGAGCTGGCAACTCCCCACTCTATTTCCACTCAGCACAGGGCTCTGGGTAAGGCTCAGTCAGTCAGAGCTGCTAGCATAATCAGGTGGGATTTCCGCCCACTCCAAGACCTCTGGCTCTGCCACTCTGTCCGGTAACACACGCGGGCGCCCACTTCCGGGGCGCTTGGAGGAAACTCACTCACTGTCTGCGCGCAGACCAGGATATCCGGCCAGCAGTCTCACGCTCTGAGTGAAACCCCCAACCGCAGGGAAAAGTTGCAGCATTGGAATTGAGTCTCGCTCCATCCCCATGCGCGGCTTTTGCAAGGCGCTGGGGCGGCCCGAGATTCTGCTTTGGCCCACACAAAGGCCCCTGACTCTGCCCCTCTGTGCGATAACACGGGCGCGCACTGCCGAGGCACTCGGAGGAATCTCTCATTCACTATCTCTGCGCACAGACCAGGATATGAGGCAGGCCGCGTTTCCCTCTGAGTGAAACCCCCTCCAGCACGGAAAATCTCCACCGTTGGAATTAGTTCTCACTCCCTCCCATGCGTGGCTTTCCCAGGGCGCTGGGGCTGCCCAGAGACTCTGCCCTCGGCCCACAGAAAGGCCTCTGACCCTGCCTCTCCGTGGGGCAACACGGGCACCCACTCTCGGGGCCTAGGAAGAAATCTCTCGCCCACTAACTGCACGCATGCCAACCAGGAGACCGGGTAAAATGGCCACCCCACTTGTCTTTCTTTGTTTGGGTTTGGCGCGAGTGTTAGCTTGTATTGCCCGGGTTGCCACAGGATCAGTCTTTCCTTGGCTTGGATCTCCGTGCCACAGCCTGGTTCGGCTGTTTGTGCCACGGCCTGGATCTATTCACCCCCTTTGCCCGCCTCAGTTTCTATATTCACAGTTACCAGAGACAGCCGCCCTGTTTAGGTTAGTGAGGAAGGTGGAGCATTTCTTACTCCCTATTTCCTTCGGGGTTTGGTTATATATTTAGCCAATTTTTCACTCGACCATACCTTTGGGTGTATTGAGAAGCATCTGGAGGCTCCAAGTATAGGTTTTTCTGTTTCTGGTTGAAGATCTTGTTGAGTTTTGGGGGAGATTTATCGGTATCGCTTCCTACCCCGCCATTACTCTGACGTCATCTCCCAATTTATTTTGGTGTTTGTCTTTTTTATCTCAGACAGATGAACTTTCATAGCAGTTGCATCATTTATAAAATTGAAATAATACTCTCTTTAAATCAGCCTTTTAATGAAGGCTAAAAAAATTGTGTAAGGGGAAGCCTTTTGTAAAATACATATTTCTATAAAAGAAACTTTGTCCTTTTTGATGGTGTTTCTTTGGAGCAATTTGACACTGATTTTATATAAGGTTGTTGAAGTTGTTTTAATTGATTATTTTTGCAACAAACACGTACTGAGAGTGGTTGCTATAAACCAGTAATGTTGCTGGATCTTGGGACACAGCACACAAAGTATATTTCCTACTCTTGTGGAATATATATTTCAACACAGTATTCCTACTTTCATGGTCACCTTGCTAACTCAAGGTGTGTGTGTGTGTGTGTGTGTGTGTGTGTATTTTTTGTATTTTTCTGAAGTGAGAAGTGGGGAGGCAGAGAGAAAGACTCCTGCATGTGCCCGATAGGGATCCACCCAGCATGCCCACTAGGGGGCAATGTTCTGCCCACCTGGGGCATTGCTCCTTTGCAAACAGAGCCATTCTAGTTCCTGGGGCACAGGCCATAGAGCCATCCTCAGCGCTGGGGCCAACTTTGCTCCAATGGAGCCTTGGCTGTGGCAGGGGAAGAGAGAGAGAGAAATGAGAGGGGAAAGGATTGAGAAGCAGATGGGTACTTCTCCTGTGTGCCCTGGCTGGGAAGCAAACCTGAAACTTCCACATGCCAAGCCGATGCCCTACCATGAGCTAGACTGTATATCTATATATTTGTTGCTATTTAAAAATGGACCAAGCACAGGGAAAATCTTCCTGTATCAAATTCTAACCAAGACTTGAGTGAGCATGAATAAGTGGAATGAATATGAAGTCATGTAAGAAACTCTGAAGCCCAGAGTAACTCTCTTTATTCTGTGGTTTTATGAAGGGTCATAATAAATTCTATATTCCTCAGTCTTGTGTGACCCCTCCTCTGAAACATACCTGGGAATAGCTGTGCTTTCCTATGTACTGGAATAAAAGACTCCTGCATGTTTCACCTGCAGCTCAGAGACCTGAATCTAATTGATTCCAGATCGTGCACCAGAAATGCTCTACATCTCTCAGGTGAGGGTTCAGGGCTGAGATGGAAGTGTTGGAACATGAGGATCCAGAAGTATTGCAGCAAAGATAGTGGGTCTGTACAGAGAACAGAGATATCAATCATTAGCTGACCAGGCTTTAGATATGATTAGTATTTGGATAAAGATTTGGGCTTAACAAAATAATTTCCACAAGAGAGATGAAAATTGCCATGAATGAAAACCAGAAAAGTCACAAATATTAATTGGGAAAATCTAAAATTAAGTATAAATTCTAATTTTTGTTATTTGAATCACTTGAGCACATTATACAATCTTCCTTATTATACAATCTTTACAAAGGAGTAGAAATCTCAAACTCATTAACATAGTTGTTGCTTTTGACTGAATGTTTATGAACCCTCTAACCCAAAATCATATATTCATATGTTAAAATTCTAACTCTCAAAGTGATGGCATTTGGGGTTGGGACCTTTGTAAGGTGATTAAGTTATGTGGGTGAAGCCTTCATGAATGGGACTAGTGACCTTATAAAAGAGATCCCAGACCGCTCCCTCTTCCCTTCTACTATACAGGTACAGTACTGAGTCTCTTGGTACTTTGACTTTAGACTTGCAGGTCTACACAATGTGAAAAATAAATGTTTATTGTTTATGAGCTACCTACTTGTGGTATTTTTGTTATAGCAGCCTGAAAGGACTAAAGCAACTGTAAAGAATAAAATACACATGGGACCATTTTATAAACTATAAAGCAGTTTTAAGTTTTAGTTTATACATGACACATTAGCATATGTTTTGTTGACATTTGAGACATAGATACAAGATGACAGTCATTCATTACACAGATTTGTACCAGAGCTGCAAGAATTTGAAGGGAAAAAAATTTCACATTTATGGGACAGTTGCAATATATTTAAAAACTCATTTTTTTTCTAACAATAAGAGTATCATTCCTCTCTATTCTAAATGTTGTTTCAAAGGCTTACTATCAATCAACTGAGGACATAATTTTCTAAAATAAGCTCATTAGGTCTTTAGTCATCACACTAAAGTATTTTATTTTTCTAAATGATGATAAAAGCATTAAAAATTCATGTTCAAGGCCAATAAATATTTATAAATGTTTATTTCAAGTACATAAGAAGATGGTAACTAAAAACCTTATGTCATGATTTGTATAAGTAGAATATATACAGTACCTACCTATTTGAAGAATTTTGTTCAAATTCCTCAAATAGCCTTATATGAACACTGTTCACAGTAATCCTAGAGTATTGGCTTCTAAGGATATGTTTATTCTTATTTTTATGATATAGCAGATATTCTGAAGAACC
Source organism: Saccopteryx leptura (assembly GCF_036850995.1). NCBI lineage: Eukaryota > Metazoa > Chordata > Mammalia > Chiroptera > Emballonuridae > Saccopteryx > Saccopteryx leptura. Next base: position 215,283,515 of record NC_089505.1, on the reverse strand, counting down.
ACAGAGAAAAATTTAATAAAACCTTTTCTTGCCCTTACAGAATTCCCCAGACCATATAAGGGTTCTCAAGAGCAGGAACTACAACTCGTAAAATGATTTACACCTCAGTTACTGGCACTATTCTTTCAACACAACAGTCTGCTGAAAGAAAAAGTTGGGAAACTAGACAACTCTTTTTTTAAAGTAATAGAAATTGATAAAAATAGAATAGTTTTATTAAACTTCTAAATTATTCTAAGATTTTTATTTTTTTATTATCTACATGTATCTATAAATGGTATCTCTTATTTTAAAACTTTGGGTTTAAACACAAACTAGGTCCAAGAATAGGTTCACTTGAATAAAAATTGTGGCTAAGTGTGAAATACTACATGGCATGGGGGATCCAAAATCAACAGTCAGTAAAAGGCTACATCACCACCATAAAATGATACTATGAGGTACAATAATAAATATGAAGCTTTTCTCAAAAAATTAATTATTATTACAATTGGAATATGAAAATGATCATTGCATTTAAGTTGATGTTATAGTACAGGAACAAAAGTTATACAAACTATTAGCTTTTTCATTGCATATACAATCACTTTAACTGAGATTAATTTTTTTATTAGGAATAGGAGGAGAATAAAATATTTTGGGTGTGGCACATATTTTCTTAATAATATAATCTTTTCATACTGAATATGTGTTATATATTTGTATTATATTTTGATTAAAGATCTCTCATGGATGCTATTGTGATGATTTTAGAGTTTTTTTAACTGAATATTTCTTTTAACTTCCAAATGACAGAGTAGATATTCAATTTTAAATCCATTTTCACAATTATAAATAATTTCAACAAATTTAAACTCATTGAATATTAGAATTAACTAAAATTAGAATTATAATTAATATTTATAATTTATGATAGTTATAGTCTATACATTTATGGCAAACACTGGACTCAGTCAAAAATACAAGGTTAGGTTACTGAAAGCCTCTTGTCACAACATTTTCATCAACGGATTAATACATAATCTTTCATGTGTCTCTTTTAAAGACACTTTATTTCGTATATAGTGTTGATTTATTAACATTGACTTTATGGCCTAGCTTATGCCTGGAAGAAGCTTATGAAACACACATATATTTTCCAAAAGGCCGTCAGTTTTCCTGTGCTTATGAACATAAGAAGCATATCAGCACTATAATTAGGAACAACTTTAAACAGTGAAGTCATAAACAAAAATCACAGAAATGCAAAAATGTGTGGTACAATAAAAAAGGAGACTTGTTTGTTATATGATATCTGAAATAATCTCCTTTTTATTAACTGCAGCTTGGAGCACATGTGTAGAGTAGGTCAAGTTTTTCTCTGCTCTGTGCACATTTGACTGGGGCCCTGAAAGAGAAGACTTTGAATATTGATTTTAGACTTACATGTAAATTTTAGCAAGTAAAGAAATTTACAAATATAAAATCTATATAAAATGACTGTAGTTTTAAATATTTTTGTTATGACTATTAATAGCAAAAAGTGCTATAAGAAAAGAAATATAGAACACAAGTATAATAGTGTTTACATTTTTATTAGCATGTGTTGCTCCAGAAAATGTCATTATTTATGAATTTAGCTAATTTATTTTTCTTTTTATTTTAACTGCCTATTTCTCTTTTAGCTGTCTTAGAGTCCCTAAAAATAGGTTCATATATAAAATGAATAGCCATAACAATTGTCATAAATTGAAGCATGTTCTCATAATAACAATTATACCTTTATACTTCAGTAAAATTTTACTTTCTGAAGTACACAGAAAAAACTTCATAATTTTAATCTAATTTTTCAAAAAAAGATGAAATAAGTCTGAATAACATGCCTTGTTTATATTTCAGACATTATGCTAAGTAGACATGACAACCTATGTTAAATATACTACTGCAATTGTATAGATGATATAAAATTTAAACAAAGCTAAAATGGTGGCCTTCTAAAGGTCAAGAACAAATAGGAGGGCTTACCCAGTACTAAGAAGCCAAATATACATGCATTTCTATAAAAACTCTGAGTCTCTTAGTTCTAATCTATTATTATTCCCTTAATGTCACCTCTGCCTCAGCCCAGCACTGTCATCTCATACAAAGAAATCCATGATTGTATTCTATTACTAGCCAAAATACTACAACTTTAAATTCATTCTCGCATGAGAAGTCCTTTTTAAATTAAGCAGTTTCTCATCAACTAGGGACTATTTAGAAATTTTCTTGCCTTAAGACTGAAGACAAGGCAAACTTTTGAATGTATACCATGGGAGTTTCCTGGATTTGTTTCACTTAATATGTTGAAGGGCCAGTAAAACATAAAAGTTAGGAGCCCATGCTCTGGGGTTAGACTGCCTGTAGTTGTATCCTGGGTCTGCCACTCATTAGCTGTGCTGTCCTGGGCAAGTTACTCATCTCTTTATAATCCAGTTTCTTATTCACCAAAAAAGGCAGTCAACAGAGGTAGATGTCCTTGAGTTGTTATGATGAATACATGAGGCAATAATGGAAAGAGTTCCTGGCATAATAAGCACCTATTGAACTTCAGCCTCATTTTATCTCATCACCGATGCACTCAGGGCTTTTCTGTAACCTCTAGCAATCTCAGATTCCCAAATTCTGGCTGAATATTTTAGTTTTTATTAGATTATGTGACAAAGGTTATAGGATAATAGCTTCTCTGATTGAGTACCATTATATAATCCCATTTTAGCCAACAGAAAATGGTACTCCTGCTGGCATTAAAGAAGATGCTATAGCCTGACCAGGTAGTGGCACAATGGATAGAGCATCTGACTGGGTGCGGAGGACCCAGGTTCAAAACGCCAAGGTTGCTAGCTTGAGCGCAGGCTCATCCAGCTTGAGCACATGTTCACCAGCTTGAACGTGAGGCCGCCAGCTTGAGCATGGGATCATAGACATGACCCCATGGTCGCTGGCTTGAGCCCAAAAGTCACTGGCTTAAAACCTAAGGTTTCTGGCTTGAGCAAGAGGTCACTCACACTTCTGTAGCCCCCCAATCAAGGCACATATGAGAAAGCAATCATTAAACAACTAAGGAGCTGCAACAAAGAATTGGTGTTTCTCATCTCTACCCTCCTGTCTGTCTGTCTCTAGCTATTCTCTCTGACTCTCTCTGTCTCTGCAAAAAAAAAAAAAAAAAAGATGCTATACAGTAAGAGAGCCACACAGATGTGCTGTAAGGGTAGCTTCTAGTAGCTGAGAATGTGCCAACTGACAGACAAGAGGAAAACAGGTACCTCAGTTCTCCAACCGCAAGACATTGAATTATTTTAATAATTTGAATGAGAGTAGAAAAAGACCTTGAGCTTCAGATGGGAAGACAGCTCAGTAGCCATCTTGATTTCAGATTAATGTGACCTTTGGCAGAGAACCCAGCCATGCTATGCATGGACTTCTGACCTACAGAAACTGTAAAAAAGCTATAGGCATTGTTTTAAGTCATTCCATTTTTGGTAACTTAATGCAAAGCATAGAAAACTAGTACAATGGTGTGAGAAGTGGGAAGGGTTTTTTAAATGCAACAGTAGTGTCACATTGAAGAGTCTCATTTCTAAGAGACACTCAGCATGCACATAGCACAGACAGCTGGGACATGGTACATGCTGGTAGCAATATATATTCTTTCCTTATTTAGAAACTTAAAGTTGGATCCTATGGCCTATACCAGGGGTCCCCAAACTATGGTCCGCGGGCTATATGTGGCCACCTGAGGCCATTTATCCAGCCTCTGCCGCACTTCTGGAAGGGGCACCTCTTTCATTGGTGGTCAGGAGGAGCACATCCTGGAGCACTGTATGTGGTGGTGCCACAAAACGTGGCGTTGCTCACGTACAGTACTACTTCCGGTGATGCAGGATGCACATGTCACGGCTCTGGAAGCGCGTCATATCGCTTGTTATGGCTAGCAGTGACAAATATGAAACTGGACATTGACCATCTCAGCCAAAAGCAGGCCCATAGTTCCCATTGAAATACTGGTCAGTTTGTTGATTTAAATTTACTTGTTCTTTATTTTAAATATTGTATTTGTTCCCGTTTTGTTTTTTTTACTTTAAAATAAGATATGTACAGTCTGCATAGAAATTTGTTCAGAGTTTTTTTTATAGTCCGGCCCTCCAACAGTCTGAGGGACAGTGAACTGGCCCCCTGTGTAAAAAGTTTGGGGACCCTGGCCTACACCTTGGTCCCAAAGACCACATCTCTGTTTCTTTCAAGAGAAAGAAACAAATATTTTTTTCATCATGGCCATTGCACCTTGCCAGATTAGATATTACCACCAGCCAAGAGCTATATATATATTTTTATATCTTGAGCCATAGAGGAGAATTTAACATAACAGATAAAAGACTGCCATCATCAAACCTACAGTATATACAATATATAAACCATTGACCTCAAAAATAATGTCCTCTTGCCTGACCTGTGGTGGCGCAGTGGGATAAAGCGTCAACCTGGAACACTGAGGTTGCTGGTTCGAAACCTTGGGCTTGCCTGGTCAAGGCACATATGGGAGTTGATGCTTCCTGCTCCTCCCCCTTCTTTCTCTCTCTCTCTCTCTCTCTAAAAATCAATAAATAAAATATAAAAAAATAAAATAAAAAAATAATGTCCTCTTGCAAGAAAAATGTTCCTAGAGACAAATTACAGTCTTCTTTTGTCCCACAGCCTTCATTCAAAGAAGAAGAAAGCCTTGGACCTTTCTTGTAGTCCTCAAGCCCCTGGGAATTATCAGTGTCGCATGGAAAAACTGCTCAAGACACAAACTGTTGTCAAGAGAAGAGGGAGAGGCAGTCAAGAGAGACTAACTTCCCAAGTTTCCTGCTCCCTGAGCTTTTATTTTTAATGCATCTTCCCTCGTATTCCCCTCAGCATTTCCTTTGTCCCTCTCCCCACAATGCCCTCCTCCCTTCCCTTCAGAATTATCTCATCATATCATCCCCTTTCCCTCTGTCCTCTTTTCCTCTGGTCCCATTGATCTCTCCTCTGTCTAAATTTTGTTCCTCAGTACACATTCTTTCTTGGATTTCTCAAATGAGTGAGATCATATATTTTTCTTTCCTGCTTGGCTTACTTCACTTAACATAACAGTTTCCAAGTCCATCCATGTAGTTGCAAACGGTAAGATTTCCTTTTTATAGCCTCATAGAATTCCATTGTATATATGTACCATTTTTTTTATCCACTCATCCACTGACTTGAGCTGTTTCCAGATCTTCACTATTGTGAACAATGCTGCCATAAATATGGCGGTGCATTTCTTTTTTTGAGTCAGTGATAAGGAGTTCTTGAGGTATATTCCTAAAAGAGGGAAGGCTGGGTCAAAAGGCAGTTCCATTTTTAATTTTCTGAGAAATCTCTATACTGTTTTTCACAGTGGATGCACCAGTCTGCATTTCCATAAGCAGTACAGGAGGGTTTCCCTTTCTCCACATCCTCACCAGAACCTATCATGTGTTGTTTTGTTAATGACAGCCATTCTGACTGGATGAGGTGATATCTCATGGTGGTTTTAATTTACATCTCTCTAATGATTAGTGATGTTGAACATTTTTTCATCTGTCTATTGGCCAACTATATGTCCTCTTTGGAGAACTGTATATTCATTTATTTTGTCTGTTTTTTGATTGGATTGTTTGTCTTCCTGGTGTTGAATTTTACAAGTTCTTTATTAATTTTGGTTATTAACTCCTTATCAGATGTATTGTCGAATATGTTCTCTCATTGTTGGTTTGTTTTTTTATTCTGTTCTTATTGTCTTTAGCTGTACAAAAGCTTTTCAGTTTGCTATAGTCCCATTTGTTTATCTTGTCTTTTTTAATTTTTTTTTTTTCTGAAGCTGGAAACAGGGAGAGACAGTCAGACAGACTCCCGCATGCGCCCGACCGGGATCCACCCGGCACACCCACCAGGGGCAATGCTCTGCCCACCAGGGGGCAATGCTCTGCCCCTCCGGGGCATCGCTCTGCCATGACCAGAGCCACTCCAGCGCCTGGGGCAGAGGCCAAGGAGCCATCCCCAGTGCCCAGGCCATCTTTGCTCCAATGGAGCCTTGGCTGCGGGAGGGGAAGAGAGAGACAGAGAGGAAGGGGGGGTGGAGAAGCAAATGGGCACTTCTCCTATGTGCCCTGGCCAGGAATCGAACCTGGGTCCCCCACACGCCAGGCCAACGCTCTACCACTGAGCCAACGGGCCAGGGCCTGTTTATCCTGTCTTTTATTTCACTTGCTCATGGAGAGAAATCAGCAAATATATTGCTATGAGAAATGTCAGTGAGCTTAATGCCTCTGTTTTCTTCTAAGATGTTTATGGTTTCATGGCTTACATTTAAGTCTTTTATCCATTTTGAGTTTATTTTTGTGAATTGTGTAAGTTGGTAGTCTAGTTTCATTTTTTTGCAGGTAGCTGTCCAATTTTCCATACACCATTTATTAAAGAGACTGTCTTTATTCCATTGTATGTTTTTACCTCCTTTGTCAAATATTAATTTTCCATATAGGTGTGGGTTTATTTCTGGGTTCTCTGTTCTGTTCCATTGATATATATACCTGTTCATATGCCAGTACCAAGCTGTTTTGAGTACAATGGCCTTGTAGTATAACTAGATATCAGGAAGTGTGATACCTCCCACTTTATTCTTCTTTTTCAAGACTGCTGAAGCTATTCGAGTTCATTTTGGTTCCATATAAAGTTTTGGAATATGTGTTCTATATCTTTAAAGTAAGTCATTGGTATTTTAATAGGTATTGCATTGAATTTATAGATTTTGGGGTAATATAAACATTTTAATGATGTTTATTTTTCCTATTCATGAAAAGGTATATGCTTCCATTTGTATCTTCCTTGATTTCTTTTATCAATAGTTTATAATTTTCTAAATAAAAGTATTTAATCTCCTTGGTTAAATTTATACCTAAGTACTTTATATTTTTGTTGCAATAGTGAAGGGGATTGTTTCCTTAATTTTTTTTCTGACAGTTCATTGTTGGTGTATAAAAATGCCTCTGGCCTGACCTGTGGTGGCGCAGTGGATAAAGCGTCGACCTGGAAATGCTGAGGTCGCCGGTTCAAAACCCTGGGCTTGCCTGGTCAAGGCACATATGGGAGTTGATGCTTACTGCTCCTCCCCCCACTTCTCTCTCTCTGTCTCTCTCTCTCTCCTTTCTAAAAATGAATAAATAAAATTAAAAAAAAAATTAAAAAAAAATGCCTCTGATTTCTGAGTATTAATTTTATATCCTGCCACCTTGCTGAATTCATTTATCAGGTCCAGTAGTTTTTTGACTGAAACTTTAGGTTTTTCTATATAAAATATAATATCATCTGCAAATAATGATAGTTTTACTTCTTCTTTTCAAATTTGGATGCCTTTTATTTCTTATTCTTATCTAATTTCTATGGCTAGGACATTCAGTACTATGTTGAATAAGAGCAGTGAAAGGGGACACCCCTGCCTTGTTCATAATCTTAAGGGCATTGCTTTTAATTTTTGCCCATTGATTCTGATGTTGGCTGGGGTTTGCCACAGATGGACTTTATCATGTTGAGGTATGTTCCCTGTATCCCCACTTTGCTGAGAGTTTTGACCATAAATGGGTGCTGGATTTTATCAAATGCTATTTCTGCATCTATTAAAATTATCCTGTGGTTTTTCTTCTTCTTTTTGTTTATGTGATGAATCACATTGATTGATTTATAAATACAGTGGTACCTAGAGATATGAGCAGATCAACATAAAAATTTTTTTAGATATGAGCTGAGACTTAGTCATATTTTTGTTCAAGATCCGAGTGAAATTCTGAGATACGAGTCATAATTTAGGAAGCTGCCACTAGTTGGCACGTTGGCGCATGGGTCTGGTATTGGCAGCACAACACCAGCATCTTGTTCTTTCTCAGGTGTTACCTGCAGAATCAAGTAGAATCTCATGTTCTGTACTCGTTCTTGCATCATTTTTGTTTTCTAGTAACCCTTTTTGTGTGCTATCATGGGGCTGAAGAAAGTGAGTGTAAATGACAGTGGTGAGAAGAGGAAGAGAATGATGTCAATAGAAGTACAGAAGAAATAATAGAAAAACATGAGAGTGGTGTATGAGTGATTGAACTGGCAAGGCTGTATGACCACAATACATCTACAATTTGTACCATCCTTAAACAAAAGGATGCCATCAAAAGTGCAAATCCAGTGAAAGGAACTATAATTCTGTCCCAATTAAGGACAAATATCCATGAAGAAATGGAGAAGCTTCTGCTGGTGTGGGTGAAAGAGAAAGAGCTGGCAGGAGATACAAGTGACGGAGACTGTAATATGTGAAAAGGCACATATTATCTATGGAAACTTGAAGAAGAAAGAACCATCAACCTCAAAAGAGGCAGCAGAAGATATGTTTAAGGAAATTCATGGCTGGTTTGAAAACTTCAAGAAGATATCTGGCATCCACTGGGTGGTGAGGCATGGTGAAGCTGCGAGTGCTGACATTAAGGCAGCTGAGAAGCACATTGCAAGTTTTGCTGCACTTATTGCAAAGGAAGGCTACATTCTCCAACAAGTGTTCAACTGTGATGAAACAGTATAGTTTGGAAAAAAATGCCCTGGAGGACTTTCATAACCACGGAAGAGAAGAAGCTGCCAGGCCATAAATCCATGAAGGACCATCAGACCCTTGCATTGTGTGCAAATGCTAGCGGTGACTGTAAAGTAAAGTCACTGCTAATGTATCATTCAGAAAATTTTCGAACCTTTAAGACTCACAAGATTCTTAAAGAAAAACTACAGGTTATGTGGCACACCAATGCTAGGGCATAGGTTATGCGGCAGTTTTTTTATTGAATGAGTAAATCTCATCTTTGGTCATGTGCCTTCACGAAAATAAACTCCCAATGAAAGCATTACTAATTCTTAAAAATGCTTCAGCCAATTCCTCAAAAAATTAAAAATTGAACTGCCTTTTGACCCAGCTATGCCACTTTTAGGAATATACCCCAAGAACACCATAACACTGTTAGAAAAGAAGAATGTGCCCCCATGTTTATGGCAGCATTGTTCACAATAGCGAAGATCTGGAAACAGCCCAAGTGTCCGTCAGTGGATGAGTGGTTTAAAAAGTTTTGGTACATGTATACTATGGAATACTACTCAGCAATAAGAAATGATGACATTGGATCATTTACAACAACATGGATGGACCTTGATAACATTATACTGAGTGAAATAAGTAAATCAGAAAAAACTAAGAACTATATGATTCCATACAGAGGTGGGACATAAAAATGAGACTCAGAGACATGGACAAGAGTGTGGGGGTTACAGGGCAGGGGGGGGCGGAGGAGAGGGAGGGGGTTAGGGGAGGGGAGGGGCACAAAGATTCAATCAAAAACTAAATCATTTTTAGCTTGACCAGGCCATGGTGCAGTCGACAGAGCATCAAACTGGAATGTAGATGACCCAGGTTCGAGACCCTGAGGTCGCCAGCTTGAGCACAGGCTCATTTGGTTTGAGCAAAGCTCACCAGCTTGGACCCAAGGTCACTGGATTGAGCAAGGGGTTACTCGGTCTGCTGAAGGCCCGCGGTCAAGGCACATATAAGAAAGCAATCAATGAACAACTAAGGTGTCGCAACAAAAAACTGATGATTGATGCTTCTCATCTCTTTCCATTCCTGTCTGTCTGTCCCTATCTATCCCTTTCTCTGACTCTCTCTCTCTGTCTCTGTAAATAAACAAAAACCAAAAACTAAATCATTTTAAAAGATTTATTTTTGTGGGTATGAATGAATTATTTCAGCCAACAGTTATCTGAAATTCTTCTGGTTGCGATTTGATAACAGTGTTCAAAGCTAGATTTCATAAACGATACTAAAGCATTTAACAATATTTAAAACAATATAGAGATTTGTTTTGAATTTATTTTTGCATTCACCCTCTAGAAATGTAGTTGAGAATATTTACTGAGGTAAAAACTCTAACCTTGAAAATTTTTGTAATTAATCTTGTGTTAGACTATTATATATGTAGCTAATGTTTGCTAACCCCTAAATATGTGTGGGGTTTTTGTTTGTTTGTTTGTTTGTTTTTAGAGGAAGAACCTAAAAGTCATGAACTTCAATTGCAATATAGTTATGGTTAATTATAAATAAAATAGATGGTGTAAATGATATTTTATAAATGATGCTCCAGGAAATAATGACATGGAAACGTAAGAGGATAAAAGCAAAATTTAGTTTTCTGGCTAATGGAGTAAGTAGTAGGGAAAGGTTCTTTGTTGGACTTTAAATTGTACATGGTTAGGACACACAGACACGTAGGAAGAACATTCCTCATAGAGGTGAGGTATTAAAGAGAACAAGGGTGAAGGGAGTGAGACATGGGATGTTGCCCATTTTTGGTGTCAATATGAAGAATGATTAATGAAAATTCATGGAAGAAGACAAGTTTATTCAACATTTAGGACAACAGTGATAGTAATCTAGCTGACGGGTATGCACTTGATGACATAAGTATATTATTAGAGGCATAGAATATGTCAAACAAGAGAGAACCATGATAATCATGTATTATAACATTTAATTTGACAAAAAACATGCCAAAGAAGTTAAAAAGGAAAAAATTTATGTTGGGTCATCCAATTTCAATACATTAGGTGAGAACACTGAATTTGAAGAATGTTGAATTCTAACACTGGGTTTATTTCCAAGACAGAATGAACAGTTAGCAGAGGTGATTTTATATGTGATAGAAGCAGGTTGAAGATCACACATTAACCTCAGGCTAGTTAACAAGGAGAATGGAATGTGGACCACCAAGGAAAGGATCTTATTGAATACTGTATTGAAGAATTGGTGGAGAGAAATGAATCAAGAAATGTGTCCTTTCCAGATAACATTGTGTAAAAATATGCATCAGTCACAAAACTTCTGAACCTTAGTACTTAGAAATTTTATTCTATTTATAGCTGCAAAAACATCATTGCAGCATCTCAGTATCTCTACTCAAAATAATGCTAATGACCAGAGTGGCAATTACATCAGAAAATTTGATCTTTTGGGACCTAGAAAGTGATAACTAGAACAAATCTTAACCAGAATCAATCAGTATAATCTGGGTGGTAACTAAGAGAAATCTTGCAAATATCAATATGGCTGTCTGTAAACATGGAAATCTGCTACTTATAGTGCCAAGTTAATGTTGTCATCTGTTATTAAGAACATTAAATATATTTATAACACTAGCTCAGATACTAGGCATATAGATTTTTACTTTGGACTCAATAAATTACATGTTAAGAACTGGTAAAAGATATCTGAGAATTTCAGAGCAAAACTTAGACCAGTGTGAATCCCTACCCAATCCAACATTGTATGTCTTAGAGGTGTCAATTTCAGGCATATTAACAGTTAATCTTATTAAAATTTACCACTTCTATATCCTCCCCACCAACAAAATCTCTTCTTTCAACTTTTCTTATAATGTGTCTGAGTTTTGATAATCAACATTTTTTTTCATGACAGAGACAGAGGGTGAGGGGGACAGATAAGGACAGACAGACAGGGAGGGAGAGAGAGGAGAAGCATCAATTATTCATTGCAGCTCCTTAGTTGTTCATTGATTGTTTTCTCATATGTGCCTTGACAGTGGAGGAGGGGAGCTACAGAAGAGCAAGTGAACCCTGCTCAAGCAGCAACCTTGGGCTCAAGCCAGCAACCAGGGGCTTCAAGCCAGCAACCTTCAGACCCAAGCCAGCGACCATGGGGTAATGACTCTGATCCTACACTCAAGCCAAAGACCCCACGCTCAAGCCTGTAAGCCTGTGCTCAAGCTGGCAACCTTGGGGTTTTTAACTCTGGGTCCTCTGTGACCCAGTCTGATGCTCTATCTACTGCACTACCACCAGGTCAGGCTGATAATCAACATTTTAACTTTAACATCATTATTACAGAATTTAGATTCGTAGTAAAGTTGTATTTATCGAGGAAGACAAGATGGTGATGGAGTAGGCGGATGTACTAACTCCCACCTCCCAGAACCAAAGTGGATTACAAACTAATTTTAAGAACTATCATCTGGAGAAACCAACTTTGGACTAAACTAAGAGGACTCTTCAACCAAGGAACACTGAAGAAGCCACACCGAGACTGGTAAGAAATGCAGAAAAGTGGAGAGGGCTGCCCAGCTCCCCAGAGCGAACGGCAGCTGGGAGAGACTCGCGTGGTAGGAAGTGAGTTTAGCAGAGAGGGGAGGATCCTGAATTCCAGGAACAAAACCCCAGTCAGCAGCCTCAGAGCCTAGAAGAGGCATATGGACAGTATTTAGCTGGAAACAAGACAGGATACTGTTTGCGAGAAAGAGACTGATTTCTCAAACCCAGGATTCTTCTTAAATGAACCGCGCAGAACACCTCTCTCACAACCACCCCCCTGGGGCTCCAGGGGATGGGGAGAGAGGAGAGGACTGGAATAACAGAAAAACAGTGTAATCTAGGAGGCACAGGAAGAAACATTTTGGGAGACAGCCACCCTAGCCCCTGGGATGAGTCACTCCCCAAATCTGAAGTAAATATTTCCACTGGAAACAGTAATACCAACAAAGGGAAGCAGGACACCAGCCAAACAAGCTCTCCCATGGCACGTAGAGCAGAGTCTCTTAGAAGAAGCGAGCTTTCAGAGCTACAGTAGTGAGTGTTAGGGTCTGAGCTGCAGCGCACCCACCCACAAGGCTGAGGGCTTGCCTGAGGGCAGGCTGCAGTGAGACGTGGAGGTGCAGATCTGTCGGCAAGGGCAGAAGCTGGGTGGTCACCACTGGGCCCAGGTGTGAGCTCAGTCTTGCCTGGCTGGGGAGGAGCGGGCGTGCAAAAGTGGTCAAGCCCAGCTGCTGGCCGCCTGTAATCCAGCCTGCAGGAGAAGGGCGGAAACCATGGAAGGGGTGTGGACTGGCCCTAGAGCAAGGGCACAAGAGCACAGCCATGCCCCACCCATGGAACCCAGGCTTGTGGCCTGACTTGGGAGCTGGCTCCTCCCATGGGGGTGAAGTCAAAAGCCCAGAACAGGCAGAGTCCCGCTACTGAGTGTGGGCATGCAGTACTTCCTAGCCTGTGGAGCCAAGGCTTGCAGCCGTCCCATGAGTGGGCTCTTCCTGCAAGGGCAGGGAGAAAGCCCAGGAACAGGCGGAGACCCGCAGCTGAGCAAAGGTGCTTGCCACTGCCCTCAGGGCTGAGCATAATGCCACCCACGGGGGCGGAGCAAAGGCCAAGGCCACCAAGGCTTGTACAACCGAACACGTGATCACAGCCACTCTGTGAAGGAAAGACAGAAACCACAGCAACAGTCCCAGTGGGCAGGCACCAGCAAGGCCCACACCCAAACACCCTAGGCAGCAACAGCAGAGGGGGTGGCAGGCCTGCAGACAGACCACACCTAGGGAACAGAGGCTACACCCAGTGGACTCCAGTGGCCAAGACCTTCTTTTGCACAGAGAAGATGAGAAGGCAGAGAAATACAACATAAATTAATCAAGATAAATCCCCAGGAAAGGACCTGAATGAATCAGATATAACCAAATTACCAGATGCAGAGTTTAAAATAATGATTGTGAGGATGCTCAAAGATATTAGAACAACAGTAGATGGTCATTAAAAACACCTAAATAAAGAGATAACAAATTTAAAAAAGGACATTGAAATAATAAAAAAGAATCAGTCAGAAATGACAAATACAATATCACAAATGAAGAACACAATGAAAGGAACTAAAAGCAGGATGTATAAAGCTGAGAATTGAATCAGCGAGTTAGAGGACATGATAAATAAAGGCACAGAAGCAGAGATGAAAAAAGAAAAGAGAATCAAAAAGTCTGAGGAAACTCTAAGAGAGCTTTTTGACAACATGAAGAGAAATAACATCAGCATCATAGGGGTTCCTGAAAGAGAAGAAAAGAAAGAACAAGGGATAGAGACATTATTCAAGCATACTATAGCTAAAAACTTTCCTCAATTAAGGCAGGAAAATATGTCACATGTTCAGGAAGCAGAGACAACTCCAGTAAAGAGAAACCCAAGAAATCAACACCAAAACATCATAATTAAAATACCAAAGCTAAATGATAAAGAGAAAATATTAAAAGCTGCTAGAGAAAAAAAGACTATCACCTACAAAGGAGCCCCACAAGGATGACTTCCGACTTCTCAACAGAAATATCTGAGGCCAGAAGGGAATGGCAAGAAATATTCAAATAATGCAGAACAAGAGCCTACAACCAAGACTACTTTATCCAGCAAGGCTATCATTTAAAATTGAAGAAGAAATAAAAAGCTTTCCAGACAAAAAAAAAAAAAAAAAAAAAAAAATCAAGGAATTCATTACAGCCAAACCAAGGCTGCAAGAAATGCTAAGAAGCCTATTGTAAACAGATCAAAGAAGAAAAAGAATATAGCAAAAGAGGAATACAATTTTAAAGCATAAAATGGCAATAAACAATTACATATCAATAATAACCTTAAATGCAAATGAATTAAATGATCTGATCAAAAGACATAGGGTAGCTGCATGGATAAGCAAATGGGACCCATACATATGCTGTCTACAGGAGACAAACCTTAAATCAAAAGATGCACATAGACTGAAGATAAAAGGATGGAAAAAAATATTTCACACAAATGGAAATGAAAAAAAAAAGCTGGGGTAGCAATACTTATATTAGACAAAGAGATAAAGAAGGTCACTACATAATGATAAAAGGAGCAATCCAACAGGAAGATATAACCGTTATAAATATCTACGCACCGAATAGAGGAGCACCTAAATATATAAAGCAGACTGATGGATTTAAAGGGCAAGATCAACAGCAATACTATAATAGTAGGGTATTTCAATACCCTACTAACATCACTAGATAGATCCTCAAGAAAGAAAATTAACAAAGAAAGCGCAGACTTAAAGGACATACTAGATCAACTTGATTTAATAGATATCTTCAGAACCTTTCACCCTAAAGAAGCAGAATATACATTCTTTTCAAGTACTTATGGTACATTCTCTAGGATAGACCACATGTTAGGGCACAAGAGCAGCCTCAACAAATTTAAGAAGATTGAAATCATATCGTGCACTTTCTCTGATCACAATGTCATGAAACTGGAAATCAACCACAACAGAAAAACTGAAAAATACTCAAACACTTGGAAACTAAATAGCATGTTATTAAGTAATGAATGGGTTAACAATAAGATCAAAGAAGAAATTTAAAAATTCCTAGAAACAAATGATAACAAGTATATATCAACTCAAAATTTATGGGACACAACAAAAGCAGTCCTTAGAAGGAAGTTCATAGTATTACAGGCATACCTCAAGAAGCTAGAAAAAGCTCAAATAAACAACTTGACCCTGCATCTAAAAGAACTAGAAAAAGAACAGCAAGTAAAGCCGAGAGCTAGTAGAAGGAAGGAAATAATAAAGATCAGAGCAGAAATAAATGACATAGAGGCTAAAGAAACAATACAGAGGATCAAGAAAACCAGGAGCTGGTTCTTTGAAAAGGTAAACAAGATTGATGAACCTTTAACCAGACTCACCAAGAAAAAAAGAGAGAGGACTCAAATAAATAAAATTAGAAATGAGAGTGGAAAAATAACAATTAACACAACAGAAATACAAAATATTGTAAGAAAATACTGTGAAGAACTGTATGCCAAAAAACTAGACAACCTAGATGAAATGGACAAATTCCTTGAAACATATAATTTTCCAAAAATTAATCTGGAAGAATCATAAAACCTAAAAAGACCAATTACAACAAAAGAGATTGAAACGGTTATCAAAAAACTCCCAAAAAAGAAAAGTCCTGAGCCTGATGGCTTCACAAGTGAATTCTACCAAATATTCAAAGAACTAACTCCTATCTTTCTCAAGCTATTTCAAAAAATTCAAGAGAAAGGAAGACTTCCAAGCTCATTTTATGAGGCAAGTATAATTTTGATTTCAAAACCAGGCAAAGACAACACAAAGAAATAAATATATAGGCCAATATCCCTGATAAATTTAGGTGCTAAAATCCTCAACAAAATATTTGCAAATGAGATCCAGCAATATATGAAAAAAATCATACACCAGGATCAAGTGGGATTTATTCTTGGGAGGCAAGGCTAGTACAATATTTGCAAATCAATTAATGTGATTTATCACATAAACAAAAAAAAAAAAGGAGAAATACCACATGATAATTTCAATAGATGCAGAAAAAGCATTTGAATAAATCCAGCACCCATTCATGATCAAAACTCTCAGCAAAGTGGGAATACAGGGAACATACCTCAACATGATAAAGGCCATCTATGACAAACCCACAGCCAACATCATAATCAATAGGCAAAAATTAAAAGAAATCCCCTTAAGATCAGGAACAAAGCAGGGGTGCCCCCTTTCACCACTCTTATTCAACATAGTTCTGGAAGTACTAGCCACAGCAATCAGACCAGAAAAAGAAATAAAGGGCATTTAAATTGGAAAAGAAGTAAAACTATCATTATTTGCAGATGATATGTTATTGTAAATAGAAAATCCTAAAGTCACAGTAAAAAAACTACTAGACCTGACAAATGAATTCCACAAGGTGGCAGGATATAAAATTAATACTCAGAAATCAGCGGTATTTTTATACACTAACAATGAACTGTCAGAAAAAAATTAAGGAATCAATCCCCTATACCATTGCAACCAAAAAATATAAAGTACCTACGAATAAATTTAACCAAGGAGAGTAAAGACTTGTACTCAGAAAATTATAAAACATTGATAAAAGAAGTCAGGGAAGATACAAACAAGTGGAAGCATATACAGTGCTCCTGGTTAGGAAGGATAAACATCATTAAAATATCTATATTACCCAAAGCAATTTATAAATTCAATGCAATACCGATTAAAGTACCAATGACTTACTTCAAAGATATAGAACACATATTCCAAAAATTTATATGGAACCAAAATGAACTTGAATAGCTTCAGCAATCTTGAAAAGGAAGAATAAAGTGGGAGGTATCACATTTCCTGATATCAAGTTATATTACAAGGCCATTGTACTCAAAATAGCCTGGTACTGGCATAAGAACAGGCATATAGATCAATGGAACAGAACTGAGAACCCAGAAAGAAACCCACACCTTTATGGACAACTGATATTTGACAAAGGAGGTAAGAGCATACATTGGAGTAAAGACAGCCTCTTCAACAAATGGTGTTGGGAAAATTGGACAGCTACCTGCAAAAAAATTAAACTAGACCACCAACTTACACCATTCACAAAAATAAACTCAAAATGGATAAAAGACTTAAATGTAAGCCATGAAACCATAAGCATCTTAGAAGAAAACATAGGCAGTAGGCTCTCTGACATTTCTCACAGCAATATATTTGCCGATTTCTCTCCATGAGCAAGTGAAATAAAAGACAGGATAAACACATGGGACTATATCAAACTAAAAAGCTTCTGCACAGCTAAAGACAGTAAGAACAGAATAAAAAGACAAACTACACAATGGGAGAATATATTTGACAATGCATCTGATAAGGGGTTAATAACCAAAGTTTATAAAGAACTTGAAAACTTAATACCAGAAAGACAAACAATCCAATCCAAAAATGGGCAAAAGAAATGAATAGACACTTCTTCAAAGAGGACATACAGATGGCCAATAGGCATATGAAAAAATGCTCAACATCACTAATCATTAGAGAAATGCAAATTAAAACCGAAATGAGATATCACCTCACACCAGTCAGAATGGCGCTCATCAACAAAACAACACAGAATAAGTGCTGGCGAGGGTGTGAAGAAAAGGGAACCTTCCTGCACTGCTGGTGGGAATGCAGACTGGTACAGCCACTGTGGAAAACAGTATGGAGATTCCTCAAAAAATTAAATCTCAAACTGCCTTTTGACCCAGCTATCCCACTGTTAGGAATATACCCTAAGAACACCATAGCACTGTATGAAAAGAAGAAATGCACCCTCATGTTTATGGCAGCATTGTTCACAATAGCGAAAATTTGGAAATAGCCCAAGTGTCCATCAGAGGACAAGTGGATTAAAAAGCTTTGGTACATATATATTATGGAATACTACTCAGTCATAAGAAATGATGACATCGGATCATTTACAACAACATGGATGAACCTTGATAGATAACATTATACTGAGCGAAATAAGTAAACCAGAAAAAACTAAAAACTGTATGATTCCATACACAGGTGGAACATAAAAATGAGACTTAGAGACATGGACAAGTGTGTGTGGGTTATGGGGTGGGGAAAAGGAGAGGGAGGGGGTTGGGGGAGGGGAGGGGCACAAAGAAAACTAGTTAGAAGGTGATGAAAGACAATTGGACTTTGGGTGATGGGAATGCAGCATAAGCAAATGTCAAGATAACCTAGAGCTGTTTTCTCTGAACATTTGTATTCTGATCTATCAGTCACCCCCTTAAAATTAATCAAAAAAAAAAAAAAAAGAATTTGTCTCGGGGATAAGTCAGAGAGTTAGAAGAATAGTATAAGGATGCTAATTCTGCTTCTCAGTCCACATCCTGCAAAAGGGGCCCCAAGAAAATTGGCGATTTGGCTCTTCTGATTTTGCCAATTGGATTTTAAAAAAATAGGTCAGGAATACCCTGAAATGGAATTAACAATACAAGGGCATAAATTTAAAGGACTATTAGATACTGGAGCTGATGTATCTGTTATTGCTAAGCTACATTGGCCTCCTTCCTGGCCCACTCATTCAGCAGCCACAGAATTACAAAGTATAGGGCAGAGTAAATCCCCTCAACAAAGTTCTAGTTTTTTACATTGGGAAGATTAAGGTCATTCTGGATTTTTTTTAAGCCTTATGTGCTCCCTGGATGGCCAGTTAATTTGTGGGGTAGAGATGTTTTGAAAAATACAGGAGCATTACTTGTCAGTCCTAGTGGTTTAGTCAGTACTCAGATGCTTGATCGGGGATTTTTGCCAATAAGGGACTAGGAATTCTCACCCCCATAGAAATGGCACCCAATACCAGAAGGTGTGGATTAAGATATCAAAATTTAGCATAGGGGTCTTGGTAGCTCCCGCTACCCCAATAATTCATTGTGCAGACCCAATTACTTGGAAATCAGTTAATTTTATATGGTTAGACCAATGGCCCCTTTCTCAGGAGAAACTTAGGGCAGCTGCTCGATTGGTACCAGAGCAGCTACAGCTTGGGCACATTGAACCATCTAATATAATAGCCCATGGAATACACTTCCATATTTTGATCTTGTCACCTCCTTGATTATCAAGGGGCATAGGCAACCCTTACAGTTTATAGGTTTTGAGCCTCAAAATTATTGTTGTTCCTTTTTTCAAAGGATTAACAACAATGGCTCTGGGAAACTTCCACTAAATGGCAAATCGCTTTTGCAAATCAATGGACAACTTTATACTGAAACAGTCAACTTAAAATCAGCTCAAAGACTAGAATTATTTGACATTATAATGGCTTGTCAGCATTTGTCATATTCCTCTTTTAATTTAAATACAGACAGCAAATATTTACTTATGGTTGTTTCCACTATAAAGATTGCTGTCTTAGGGACAACTGCAGATGAACTATTTCAGCAGTTCCTCCTTCTTCAAAGACTTGTATGTCAACATAGAGCTCCGTGTTTTATTGGACATACTTGAGCTCACTCCATGCTCCCTGGAGCTTTAGCACAAGGGAATGCCCTTGTTGATCAAGCTACCCTAAAGAAAATTATTTGGAGCAACCATGACAGATCGAACAATTCAGTCTCAAACCATTCATCACCAGAACGCTGCAGCCCTGTATAAACAGCTTCAACTTTCTCAGGAAGCAGCATGGCAGATTGGTAAATCCTGTCCAAGGATTTACCAGGCAGATTGGTGTCCTATACTACAATCTGTTCCTTCTTTTGCAGTTAACCCTCAAGGACTCCTACCAGGACAACTTTGGCAAATGGAGGTTACTCATATACCTTCATTTGGCAAACGGCCCTATGTCCACATTACAGTGGATACTTATTCTGGATTTATATACATAGTAACCTCTGCCAGAACAGGAGAGGCTGCTAAGCAGGTAGGTTATAGCTCATTGTCTGTATGCATTTTTCTATTATTGGATTTCCTAAACTGGTTAAATTGACAATGCTCTTGCATACGTAGCAAAAGCATTTATTGAATTTTGTCAAACCTTTCAAATTATGGGTATTTCTTACAATCTTTAAAGTCAAGGTATTATTAAAGCATACCCAGCAAATATTTTAAGGTCAATTTAAAAAAATTTAAAAGGGGAGAGTCATATCCTGAAACTCCTATGGGTCTACAATATTATGCTTTTTACTTAAAATTTTTTAAATTTCTTTTGAATGCTGATGAACAGGAGACGCCAAATCTTCTTCTCCTGCAAACTTCTACCTTCTTTTATTTGATCTAGCTAATAACACTGTTTTTTCTTTTTTTAAATAGCTCCAGATATATGGAAAAGGTTTATATAGGCGGATGGGGATCCTCATACCCCTCAGCGAGATCTTCTGAGCATGGCTTTTAAGGTACCAAGAGGCAGAAAAATTCCAATAGAGATCAGGTGAACTACCAGCTTTTAGGATATGCCCTTAAAGGCTCCAATGCCCCAAAGAAGTCTCATAGGAATCCATCTGGGTCCTGCTTCAATAGTGAAAAGGAAGGTCATTGAGCTAAAGCCTACCAGGCTTACATGCCTTTGCTGTGAGGAAAAAGAGACACTGGAAGGTAGGCTTCCCCCTCGTTCCTCTAAGGGAGGGTTCAGTTTCTTCCAGCCCTGCTCCAGCCACCTATGACCTAACCTTGCCCAGAATGTTGGGGTTTGCCACTGAAGGCTGAAGGTGCCCAGGGCCATCGGCCCCATCTATGACACCGTGGATGAGCCTAGGGTATTTATTCCAAGAAGCAGGTAAACTGATCTCATTTGTACAAGGGCCACTTAACTATGTCTTGCCTGAATAGTCAGATTTTTTATTCTTCCCTCAAGGATCTCTGTTGTGGGTGTTGATAGTCCTCTATTTTCTGCTGCTTTGTTTAATATATAGTGTTTCTTTTATTCCTCCTACCTCAATGGCCCACTCATATTTTAGGCTGAGACCTACTCCTAATTTAGAGCTCTCTCTCCCCCTTTTGCCAACTTCTATTGTGAATTTACCTTTGCCACCAGCTTAGTGTATCCCAAGGTTCTCTTTACCAGGTCACAGTTGCAGAGATCCAGGGTAAAGCACCCTGGTCTCATCTCTCCAGACAGAGAACAGAGGCTACATCTCCACACATGCTTCAGATGGCTTTTCCATTCTACCTGAATCATTACCAACTAGAAGCAATGGTCATTAGGACTTGGATGTGAGCTGCAAAGTATAGAATGGTGACAACAATTCCAGTGCCAAGCGGACTTTTCCTGGATGTGGAGTTTTTCTGGACTCCTGCTCCTTGTGATAGCTCCTAAGAGACTGAACTGGGGTTGGGTTGCATTTGCAGGGATTTGGAATAGTGTTGGTGCCAACTTGGACTTGGTGAACATGTTAAGGACACTACTCTTTTATGGACTCTTGTTGTATTGGCCAAGAGTTTGTTTAAAGGCTTTTTAATCACTGTAATATATATATATGACTGGATAAAGAAGATGTGGCACATATACACTATGGTATACTACTCAGCCATAAGAAATGATGACATTGCAACATCTACAACAAAAAGGTGGGATCTTGATAACATTATACAGAGTGAAATAAGTAAATCAGAAAAAAACAAGAACTGCATGATTCCATACATTGGTGGAACATAAAAACGAGACTAAGAGACATGGACAAGAGTGTGGTGGTTATGGGGGGGGAGGGAAGGAGGGAGAGGGGAAAGGGGATGGGGAGGGACACAAAGAAAACTAGATAGAAGGTGATGGAGGACAATCTGACTTTGAGTGATGGGTATGCAACATAATTGAATGACAAGATAACCTGGACATGTTTTCTTTGAATATATGTATCCTGATTTATTGATGTCACCACATTAAAATTAATAAAAATTTTAAAAAAATGTATTTATCAACTCAACCTTGACTATATCATAATTTTTTCAACAGAAATATCTAAAAATAATATTGTTATGCTGAGGATGAAAAATATATTCCTCTGTGACCAAAAATTATAGTGGGAAATGAAATAGAAAGATATAGAAAGGCAGATGTCCCTAGCTAAATATTTAAGGTTCTATTAAATTCATTTCTTCTTTATGTTAATTATTTGGAACAGAGCTGGAGTCATTTTCTTTGATTCTGGATAGAAGGAATGAAAAGAAATGAATCTCTTAAGATGACAGCCCTTAAATCAAGGATGATCTCTTTTTTAGTAAGCATGTAGATTAAACAGACTAATGAATCTGTACTTTAGACCATCCACTCCTGGGAGAACACATAAAAGTCCTATCAACAATGGCCAGGTCAGGGAACATGCTTTCCTGTAACCTGCAAGTCTGGTATGGTTGCATTGAAAGTCTTATTCCTCTTTGGGAAAGTTGTCTGTTTAATGAAGACAGATGTCAGTTCACATCATTTGATAGGTTTTCACCAGGATCTTCAACCAATATAGTATTGAAACAGTGTGGTGGTTTTTATTTTATATTTTGGAATGAGTTTCTTTCCTTCAATGGTCAATTTTACTTTTTTTTTCTTTTTTTTTTCAATTTTACTTTTAAAAGATAATATTTTATTCAATTCATCAAAATGTTCCTATATAAAGGTAGTATCAAAGATGCCAGGCACCTTCAGAGTTTTTTAGAAATGCCTTGATCTATTACCTACCATTCAATGGATATGAATGTAAATTGTAAAAGACTCAAAGCTTTCAAGAATTCTGAATCAGGTTTTTTTTCAGTTTTTATTTGTATATCTGATTAATAATCATTTCTGATGCATTTATTTTGAAGTTCTTAATTTTATTTGAGACAGTGGTATATGCTTAATATAGAGAAAAGCAAAAATTTTATTTTTTCTCCTTTCTCCATAAGCCAATATTATTCTGGAAAATAGAGGTATGTAAAAATATCTCTGAAGTAACAAAGCAGATACTAGATTTTTGTTCTAAAATGAATCTTGATGGTGAATATTTTAATGAATAAAAATATAAATTTCTTTTAGATAAAATTTCTTGTTTAAGTAAAACAAACTTCATTTTGCTTCATTGCCATTCTGTAAGTATGGGCAACTTTTGTCTCCCACATTCTGCTATTTCTTGTTAGTTCTCTGCTGAAATTTTGCAAGCAAAAAGAAGAGCTGCCCATGAGTGCACATCACTTAGTTTTAAAACAATGGCATTTGATTTTTGACTCATTAAATAAGAAGACTTTTCATCTTTGACTTGTTACTATTTAGTATTACAGAACTGTTCATAAGAGTTCCACTTTATATTATTCCATGAAACATTTGTGAATCATAAGCATGACAAAATAAGATTATTTTAGTTGCAAAAAAATCAAATGATTTCATGTGTAGATCAGAGATGTATCATCTTTCTATATTACAGCTATTGATTCTCGGGTCACTATAAACCAAACTATATTATATCCTATACTTGTATACCATAAACCAAACTATATTAGTTCTTTGTCTGTTTATATTAATTTATAAAATGTTTTAATTTCAAAATATAGATACATAATCTACAATTTAAAAAATTAAACATTTAAAAATATGCTTTTCCTTTTGAAACTATAATGAAACCATGCTTAGATACTGAGCCTATTTAAACTTACCAGAGGCCACATCATTTTTTTTTCTTGTTCAATCATGACAAAAACATGGAAAGAGTGACAGAAAGCAAAGAAACACTCACCCTTTTCTCAAGTTGCCATGGGGATTTATGTGAACCCCATGCATGCTTATTAAGTGGCAAGTTCTGTTTAAAAAGCTGAAGAAGAAGTTATGGCCTCTCCTTGAGGAACATGTAGTATTGCAGGGTGATGGAAAGACACATAGAAAATCACTACAGAACATATTAAGTTACATATGCATGATATGAAATAATGCATGATAATACATATGCAATAATGCATGGTAGTACAAAACAGTCAATTTAAACAAATACTGAAGATTTTAAAGTCAAAGATAACTTTACCTGTGTTAGCCATGGAAGGAAGCTCAGGTCAGTGCTTATGTCCTATTTAAAGGGGGCATCCACTCAGGATGGACTAAGTGAAGTGAGGGTGATGACTGAAATTTGGGGGCCTGGTGTGGTTCTTGAGGAAAAGCCTAGTGGAGAGAGAAGCTGGAGCCAAGTGTGAGTTTTTTTCTTCTCCATCTGGAGGCTCTATGGTATCCAATGACACCTCATGGCATTTTTTGTGCTTCTTTCTTCTCCCTTAGGTTTTTGCTCATTTTTCTGCAATTCGCAATGTATTCCATGAAGGTTCTTGCAGCAACTCTGACTTACTCCACAGGGTGACAGAAATGTGCCATGTGAAGAGTAATACAGACATTGGGGTCATTGGTCTATCTGCCACACTTGGTGCTCAAGCATTCTATTTCTCTGGATACTGAAGAGATGCTAGATGGTGACCAGTAGTCTCACCACTGAGCTGAATCATGTTTGCTCTAAATACATTCTCATTTTAGCAAAGTGGCAAC
The DNA here is from genome assembly GCF_036850995.1 of Saccopteryx leptura. Taxonomy (NCBI): domain Eukaryota; kingdom Metazoa; phylum Chordata; class Mammalia; order Chiroptera; family Emballonuridae; genus Saccopteryx; species Saccopteryx leptura. The sequence goes on along the minus strand of NC_089505.1, from coordinate 215,258,808 downwards.
ATATTATACTTAGTGCCATAAGTGGTTGTGACTATCAATAGTAGTCACACCTCACATGAAATAGTGGTGCACAGTAGTAAGAGCACTGGGAAGGAAGGGCAAAGTTCTTGTTTAATGTGAGATAAGCAAATCCTTATTCTTCTTAGAGATGAGTTACCTTATAGAAAGTCAAGAGGCTGAGCTAGAGTGTTTCTACAACTTTTCAGAAATTATTTCTTATTATTCATTTTTTTTAGAGAGGAGAGGGAGAGACACACAGAGAGAGAGAGAGGAGAGACAGAGAGAGAGAAAGGGGAGGAGCTGGAAACATCAACTCCCATATGTGCCTTGACCAGGCAAGCTCAGGGTTTTTGAACCATTGACCTCAGCATTTCCAGGTCGACACTTTATCCACTGCGCCACCACAGGTCAGGCAGAAATTATTTCTTATTATTTCATATTTGTACTAAAGTTAGAGGCATTGTTATAGCAAAGGATATTTTCTCAGCATTATACTTAGTTCATACATAATGAAGAAAGAAAGTCAAAGTTGTTACTAATGAATTTAATGTAGTGATTTTACTCTATCTACCACCATTTGAGCAGTGAAATTCATACAACCTGACAGTGACAATATTAACAACCTTACCAGGGTTTGTTAACTTCCTAGTACTCTATGTTTTTGTGGCTGAACTTTCAAATAGACCTGGTGAGGTTTGGAACTCATCTGTATGTAACAAGAGGCAAAATTTGAATGTGAGGGTCAACAGAACACAAGAAGATGAAGATTGAATTTTGGAGAGGTTGAAAAAATTGGGAACTTGTCTACCTGACTTTAAGTAATTCCCCTCTACTCTCTTCATAGGAAAATGAGAAGTTAAATAACCCGCTGAATTTACCTAGTGAATAAGTGATAATACTCAGAAGTTCAGATTTTTAGTCTCCTGACCTAGTTTACAGACAGTACTTCCATTTAATTTGCTAACCTGATAGAAAACTTAATTACACAAAATCTTTAGAAAAAGAGAGTTGTGATAATCATGCATGCAAAACTTTGGGAATATAAAGGAGAGAAGGGCCAAGTTTATGATAGCCAACAGACTGGGAGACAAAAATTCACATAATCATGCTTTTTTCCTGGCATGAGCACTTAATACAGAAAAACGTTTTTACTAAAATGTGGGTTTTCTGATTGTAACATTTTGTAAGAGCATTAAAAAAATGAAAACAGGGATTGAGGGCCATGAAAAATCAACCAGAGGAATGCCTTTTTCTTAACTTAGACTCAATGAACTAGTGAATGGAATACAATAACCTAATTTGGGAAAAAAAAAAAAAACAGATACAGAGCTGTTCCAAAAGCCATTAGGAGATATCTGAATATCCATCAGGATTCCAGTGAATGTTCTTATGATGTGTTCACACTTTCACTTTGGTACTTATTGAAAAGATTTGGGAGAAAATTTGAAACATATTGTAAATCAGAAAAATAATTCTTAGGAGAGCAAGGGAGGTCACAAATATAGGAATTGATATTTTTCACACCAAATACAGAATGAAGTATAAAGTGATAAGATAGGACTGAAGTCAGAGAAATGGCACCATGAGGGGCGCTACAGATAACTCTCCCCAAAATTTAACAAGTTCTTAAACCAATGAGAGAAAAATCTATCCTTGGAGCATCTGGAAGTCCCACACACAGAACACAAATTCTATGAAAAAAACCACCCTCAAATGCCATTAAGAAAAAGTAAATTGAATATCATGGATACAAAAGACAGAGAAGTATCACATATAGATGTGGAAAAATCTATGGAGAAAAAATTCAATATATTGGAAACCTTGGAGCTAAATGACAGAGAATTTAAAATAGAAATCCTAAAAATACTCAGAGATATACAAGAAAACACAGAAAAGCAATTTAAGGAGCACAGAAAACAACTGAATGAACACAAAGAATATATTACCAAGGAAATAGAAACTATAAAAACAAATCAAACAGAGATGAAAAACTCAATTCATGAAAAGAAAATGAGATAACAAGCTTAGCTAATAGAATAGGCCAGATAGAAGGTAGGATTAGTGACATAGAAGACAAGCAACTTGAGGCACAACAGAGAGAAGAGAGATGCAAAAATTTTAAAAAATGAGAAAGCCCTACAAGAATTGTCTGACTTCATCAAAAAAAATAACATAAGAATAATAGGTATATCAGAGAGAGAAGAAAGAGAAAATGGAATGGAGAACATTTCAAACAAATAATAGATGAGAACTTCCCAAGCCTGTGGAAAGAACTAAAGCCTCAAATTCAAGAAGCAAACAGTAGCCTGACCTGTGGTGGTGCACTGGATAAAGCATCTACCTGGAAATGCTGAGGTCGCCAGTTCGAAACCCTGGTCTTGCCTGGTCAAGGCATATATTGGAGTTGATGCTTCCAGCTCCTCCCCACCTTCTCTCTCTGTCTTTCCTCTCTTTCTCCTTCTCTGTCTCCCTCTCCTCTCTAAAATTAAAAAAAAAAATTAAAAAAAAAGAAGCAAACAGAACACTGAGTTTTCTTAACCCAAAAAAACCTACTCCAAGGAACATCATAATGAAATTGGCACAAACCAATGACAATGAAAAAATTCTCAAGGCAGCCAGGGGAAAAAAACAATACAACATATAAAGGAAAGCCTATTAGATTATCATCAGATTTCTCAGCAGAAACTCTACAAGTTAGAGGAGAGTGAACCTCAATATTTAAAGTTCTGAGAGTGGAACTTTCAGCCACGAATACTATACCCATCAAAGCTATCCTTCAAATACAAAGGGGAAATAAAAACATTCACAGATACAGAAAAGATGAGGAAATTTATCATCAGAAAACCTCTACTCCAGGAAATACTCCAGATACAAAGAAGAAAACAAAACAAAACCACAAATAAAAGCTTCACCAAGAACACAATAAAACCAAATTTAAACTGTGACAACAAAAACAAAAAAAAGGGGGGAGAGGACAGAGATTAATAGTAGCAAAGGATTATCGAGTGCAGAAGAAAGTGTACTACAATGAACATGGTAGGTACACTTTTTATTACTTAATGGTAAGCACACCTGAAAAACCACCACAGAAGCACGTGACTTAAAAAAGGTAGCAACAGAGGAAAGAAGTATGGAATACAAACAAACAAAAACAAATGAAAGAAAACAAGAGAAGAATCAAACAATATACAAAACTAACAGAAAGCAATTTATAAAATGGCAATAGGTAACCCACAAGTGTCAATAATTACACTAAATGTAAATGGATTAAACTCACCAATAAAAAGATACAGAGTAGCAGAATGGATTAAATAAGAAAATCCAACTGTATGCTGCCTACAAAAAAATACATCTAAGAAACAAGGATAAAAACAAATTTAAAGTGAAAGGCTGGAAAACAATACTCCAAGCAAATATCCAATGAAAAGCAGACGTAGCAATATTCATATCTAATAATGCTGATTACAAGACAGCTAAAGTAATCAGAGACAAAAATGGTCATTTCATAATGATTAAGGGGATACTAAATCAAGAAGACATAACAATTCTTAATATATATGCAACAAACCATGGAGCACCAAAATATATAAGACAGCTACTTATTGACCTAAAAACAAAATCTGACAAAAATACAATCATACTCACAGACCCAATACACCACTGATGGCTCTAGATCATTCATCCAAACAGAAAATCAATAAAGATATATTGGCCTTGAATGAAACACTAGAGCAATTGGATATTATAGACATCTACAGGACATTTCATCCCAAAGCAACAGTAATACATTTTTCTCTAGTATACATGGAACATTCTGAAGAATTGACCATATGTTGGGCCACAAAAATAACATCAGCAAATTCAGAAAAATTGACATTGTACCAAGCATATTTTCTGATCATAAAGCCTTGAAAGTAGAATTCAGTTGCAAAAAAGAAGGGAAAAAACCCACAAAAATGTGGAAACTAAAGAACATACTTTTAAAAATGAATGGGTCAAAGAAGAAATAAGTGCAGAGATCAAAAGATATATACAAACAAATGGAAATGACAATACGACATATCAGAATCTCTGAGATGCAACAAAAGCAGTAATAAAAGGGAAGTTCATATCACTTCAGGCCTATATGAACAAACAAGAGAGAGCCCAAGTAAACCACTTAACTTCACACCTTAAGGAAATAGAAAAAGAAGAATAAGGATAACCCAAAACCAGCCAAAGAAAGGAAATAATCAAATTTAAAACAGAAATAAATGAAATAGAGAACAGAAAAACTATAGAAAAAATTAATAGAACAAGAAGCTGGTTCTTTGAAAAGATCAACAAAATTGACAAATCTTGGCAAGGAAAAAAAAACTCACCAAGGAAAAAAGAGAAATGACTCATATAAACAAAATCCAAAATGAAAGAGGAGAAATCACCATGGACATCATAGATATACAAAGAATTATTGTAGAATACTACAAAAAACTATATACCACCAAATTCAACAATCTAGAAGAAAAATGTAAATTCCTAGAACAATAAAACCTTCCTAGACTGAGTCATGACAAAGCAGAAAGCCTAAACAGACCAATTACCAGGGGTGAAATAAAAAAAAAAAAACTATTAAAAAACCTCCCCAAAAATAAAAGTCCAGGCCCACACGGTTATACTAGTGAATTCTAAAAACATTCAAAAAAGATTTGGGTCCTATTCTACTCAAAGTCTTCCAAAAAATTGAAGAAGAAGCAATACTTCCAAAGACATTTTATGAGGCCAACATAACCCTCATACCGAAACCTGGCAAGGACAGCACAAAAGAAGAAAACTACACACCAATATGTCTAATGAATACAAATTCTAAAATGCTAAACAAAATACTAGCAAATCGAATACAACAACATATTAAAAAAATAATACATCATGATCAAGTGGAATTTATCCCCAAATCTCAAGGATGGTTCAACATATGTAAAACGGTTAACATAATACACCATATCAACAAAACAAAGAACAAAAACCACATGATCTTATCAATAGATGCAGAAAAGGCACTCCATAAAATACAACACAATTTTATGTTTAAAACACTCAACAAAATAGGTATAGAAAAAAAATATCTCAACATGATAAAGGCCATATATGATAAACCATCACAGGCGTCCCCAAACTATGGCCTGCAGGCCGCATGCGGTCCCTGGATGCCATTTATCTGCCCCCCCTGCTGCACTTCTGGAAGGGGCACCTCTTTCATTGGTGGTCAGTGAGAGGAGCACTGTATGTGGTGGCCCTCCAAAGGTCTGAGGGATAGTGAACTGGCCCCCTGTGTAAAAAGTTTGGGGACCCCTTAGCTAACATTATATTAAATGCTATAAAGCTGAGGACTTTCCCCCTTAAATCAGGAACAAGACAGGGTTGTCCACTCTCTCCACTCTTACTTAATATGATGCTAGAAGTTTTAGCCAGAGTAATCAGACAAGATAAAAAAATAAAAGGCATCCATATCGGAAAAGAAGTAAAGGTATCACTTTTTGCAGATGATATGATCCTATACATCAAAAACCCCAAAGAATCCACAAAAAGACTACTAGAAACAATAAGCCAATACAGTAAGGTCACAGGATACAAAATTAACATACAGAAGTCAATAGCCTTTCTATATGCCAACAATGAAACATTTGAGAATGAACTCAAAAGAATAATCCCCTTCACGATTGCAACAAAAAAAATAAAATACTTAGGAATAAACATAACAAAGAATGTAACGGACTTATATAATGAAAACTATAAACCATTGTTAAGGGAAATCGAAAAAGATATAATGAGATGGAAGAATATACATTGTTCTTGGTTAGGAAGAATAAGTATAATCAAGATGGCCATATTACCCAAAGCAATATACAAATTTAATGCAATTCCTATCAAAATTTCAATGACATTTTTTAAAGAAATAGAGCAAAAAATCATCAGATTTATATGGAACTATAAAAAACCCCGAATAGCCAAAGCAATCCTAAAGAAAAATGAAGCTGGGGGCATTACAATACCTGACTTCAAACTATATTATAGGGCCACAACAATCAAAACAGCATGGTATTGGCAGAAAAATAGACACTGAGACCAATGGAACAGAATAGAAAGTCCAGAAATAAAACCACATATATATAGTCAAATAATTTTTTATAAAGGGGCTAACAACACGCAATGGAGAAAAGAAAGCCTCTTCAATAAATGGTGCTGGGAAAACTGGAAAGCCACATGCAAAAGAATGAAACTGGACTACAGTTTGTCCCCCTGTACTAAAATTAACTCAAAATGGATCAAAGATCTAAACATAAGACCTGAAACAATTAAGTGCATAGAAGAAGACATAGGTACTCAACTCATGGACCTGGGTTTTAAAGAGCATTTTATGAATTTGACTCCACAGGCAAGAGAAGTGAAGGCAAAAATTAATAAATGGGACTACATCAGACTAAGAAGTTTTTGCTCAGCAAGAGAAACTGATAAGAAAATAAACAGACAGCCAACTAAATGGGAAATGATATTTTCAAACAACAGCTCAGATAAGGGCCTAATATCCAAAATATACAAAGAACTCATAAAACTCCACAACAAACAAACAAACAATCCAATAAAATAATGAGAAGAGAACATGAACAGACACTTCTCCCAGGAAGAAATACAAATGGCCAACAGATATATGAAAAGATGCTCATCTTCTTTAGCTATTAGAGAAATGCAAATCAAAACTGCAATGAGATACCACCTCACCCCTGTTAGATTAGCTATGATCAACAAGACAGGTAATAGCAAATGTTGGAGAGGCTGTGGAGAAAAAGGAACCCTCATCCACTGTTGGTGGGAATGTAAAGTAGTACAACCATTATGGAAGAAAGTATGGTGATTCCTCAAAAAACTCAAAATAGAACTACCTTATGACCCAGCAATTCCTCTACTGGGTATATACCCCCAAAACTCAGAAACATTGATACGTAAAGACACATGCAGCCCCATGTTCATTGCAGCATTGTTCACAGTGGCCAGGACATGGAAACAACCAAAAAGCCAGTCAATAGATGACTGGATAAAGAAGATGTGGCACATATACACTATGGACTACTACTCATCCGTAAGAAATTATGACATCAGATCATTTACAGCAAAATGGTGGGATCTTGATAACATGATACGAAGTGAAATAAGTAAATCAGAAAAAACCAGGAACTGCATTATTCCATACATACCTGGGACACAAAAGTGAAACTAAGAGACATTGATAAGAGTGTGGTGGTTACGGGGGGAGGGGCGAAAGGGAGAGGGAAAGGGGGAGGGGGAGGGGCACAAAGAAATCTAGATAAAAGGTGACAGAGGACAATCTGACTTTGGGTGATGGGTATGCAACATAATTGAATGACAAGATAACCTGGACATGTTATCTTTGAATATATGTATCCTGATTTATTGATATAAAAAAAATAATAATAATACATCATGATCAAGTGAGATTCATCCCAGAATCTCAAGGATGGTTTAACATATGTAAAACGGTTAACTGTAATACACCATATCAACAAAACAAAGAACAAAAACCACATGATCTTATCAATAGATGCAGAAAAGGCACTCCATAAAATACAATACCACTTTATGTTTAAAACACTCAACAAAATGGGTATAGAAGAAAAATATCTCAACATGATAAAGACCATATATGATATACCATCAGCTAACATTATATTAAATGCTATAAAGCTGAGAACTTTCCCCCTTAAATCAGGAACAAGACAGGGTTGTCCACTCTCTCCACTCTTATTTAATATGGTGCTAGAAGTTCTAGCCAGAGCAATCAGACAAGATAAAAAAATAAAAGGCATCCATATTAGAAAAGAAGTAAAGGTATCATTTTTTGCAGATGATATGATCCTATACATCAAAAACCCCAAAGACTCCACAAAAAGATTACTAAAAATAATAAACCAATACAGTAAGGTCGCAGGATACAAAATTAATATACAAAAGTCCATAAGCTTTCTATTTGCCAACAATGAAACATTAGAAAACGATCTCAAAAAAATTAATCCCCTTCACTATTGCAACAACAACAAAAATACTGAGAAATAAATATAACAAAGAATGTAAAGGACCTGTATAATGAAATCTACAAACCATTGTTAAGGGAAACTGAAAAAGATACAATGAGATGGAAGAATATTCCTTGTTCTTGGATAGGAAGAATAAATATAATCAAGATGGCTATATTACCCAAAGCAATACACAAATTTAATGCAATTCCCATCAAAATTTCAATGACATTTTTTAAAGAAATGGAAAAAAAAATCATCAGATTTATATGGAACTATAAAAAACCCTGAGTAGCCAAAGCAATCCTAAAGAAAAAGAATGAAGTTAGGGACATTACAATACCTGACTTCAAACTATATTATAGAGCCATGACAATCAAAACAGCATGGTATTGCCAGAAAAATAGAAACTGAGACCAATGGAACAGAATAGAAAGTCCAGAAATAAAACCACATATATATGGTCAAACAATTTTCGATAAAGGGACCAACAACACACATTGGAGAAAAGAAAGCCTCTTCAACAAATGGTGCTGGGAAAACTGAAAAGCCATATGCAAAAGAATAAAACTCAACTACAGTTTGTCCCCTGTACTAAAATTAATTCAAAATGGATGAAAGACCTAAATATAAGACCTGAAACAATAAAGTACATAGAAGAAAACATAGGTTCTAAACTTATGGACCTGGGTTTTAAAGAGCATTTTATGAACTTGACTCCGCAGGCAAGAGAAGTGAAGGCAAAGTTAAATGAATGGGACTACATCAGACTAAGAAGATTTTGCTCAGCAAGAGAAACTGACAACAAAATAAACAAACAGCCAACTAAATGGGAAATGATATTTTCAAACAACTGCACAGATAAGGGCCTAATATCCAAAATATACAAAGAACTCATAAAACTCAACAACAAACAAACAATCCAATAAAAAATGAAAAGAGGACATGAACAGACACTTTTCCCAGGAAGAAATACAAATGGCCAACAGATATATGAAAAGATGCTCATCTTCATTAGCTATTAGAGAAATGCAAATCAAAACTACAATTAGATACCATCTCACACCTGTTAGATTAGCCATTATCAACAAGACAGGTAATAGCAAGTGTTGGAGAGGCTGTGGAGAAAAAGGAACCCTCATTCACTGTTGGTGGGAATGTAAAGTAGTACAACCACTATGGAAGAAAGTATGGTGGTTCCTCAAAAAACTCAAAATAGAACTACCTTATGACCCAGCAATCCCTCTACTGGGTATATACCCCCAAAACTCAGAAACATTGATACGTAAAGACACATGCAGCCCCATGTTCATTGCAGCATTGTTCATAGTGGCCAAGACATGGAAACAACCAAAAAGCTCTTCAATAGATGGCTGGATAGAGAAGATGTGGCACATATACACTATGGAATATTACTCAACCATAAGAAATGATGACATCAGATCATTTACAGCAAAATGGTGGGATCTTGATAACATTATACAGAGTGAAATAAGTAAATCAGAAAAAACTAAGTACTGCATGATTCCATACATAGGTGGGACATAAAAATGAGACTAAGAGACATGGACAAGAGTGGAGGGGCACAAAGAAAACCAGATAGAAGGTGACAGAGGACAATATGACTTTGGGTGTTGGGTATGCAACATAATTGAATTAAAAGATAACCTGGAGATGTTTTCTTTGAATATATGTACCCTGATTTATTGATGTCACTCCATTAAAATTAATAAAAATTTATTTTAAAAATTATAAGATAAAATAAAATAAATAAAATATGACCTTTTCCCTCTTCTTGTTTCACACAAACATAAGCACATGGCATTTAGAAAACAAATCCCTGCAAGCTAAAAGAAGTGGCCAGTCCTCACCATTGTGAAGCTTCTATCTTTTACCAATGGCTTCCTTTCTAAAAGGTTTAGAGTGTTTTTATTCCAAAAATAATTGCTGGATATATATTTCTTGCAACTTTTCTGAAAGACAAATTATATCATATAAACTTGTTAGCTCTGACTAGAGAATGCCAAAAATACTAATTGGAAATTGGGTCAAAATAATAAATTAGTGCTTTACTGTGAAATATATCTCTAATAAACCAGACACACACACAGAAAGAACACTTGATTGGGTCCACTCTCATCTTTTAGTTTCTATCCACTGACTTAGTAAAATAGTTTTTTTAAACTTAAGATGACAACCAAAAAAAATTAATCTAAACAAACAAGTATTGGGTAGAATTGTTTTATTATTAGCTTCTTTCATTCTAAAGAAAGTTATGAGAAGTTATGATTTCTCTAAAGTTAAATACAAAAATGATTAATAAATATTTAAATGAAAAGTAATATAACTTTCAGTTCTTCACAATCGATAACTCATCAAATTCACAGCAGAGGTAACCAAACATATAATAAACTTTTAATTGGATTAACCATTGATATAATCTCTTAATTACATTCATTCTGCCCTTTGTAAAATGAAGACTTTGTCAATTCAAAAGAAAATATTAATTATCCTTGAAAATATTTGGTTGAAAGCATTTCAAAACTGTTCCTTATTCAAATTGGAGCAGATTATTTTGATAAGTAAGTATAGAGAGAGGGCATTTGCAGACAACAAAGGGCCTGTAGGAAATCACCTATCTAATCTTGGACCCTCTATAACTTCGATTGGGTAACTTTAGTTAAAAAGTCCTGAGTGTGAATGGTGATATGAATGTTCACAGGTTTCTTAGATGCAAACACCAAGAAACTGTGTGAGTGAGTTACCTTTGTGCAAACACAAAGGATTGCATGTGAACAAACTTTAAAATAGTAGCTTAAGATTTATAGATTGCCCCTACCTTTGTGCTTGTTGATCCCCTTATCACCTGATCTCCCTCCCCAGCAATCCTGTTACTTTTGTTCTTGCTCCTGATCAATAAGATATTCTGGGGAGGCAAGGATGGTACAATACAGTGGTACTTTGAGATAAGAGTTTAATTTATTCTATAACCAAGCTCATTCTATAACCAAGCTCAAGTCAGTCAACTCGTATATCAAACAAATTTCACCCATTTAAAAATAACTGAAATAGGTTTAATCTGTTCCAGCCATGTGAAACATCTCCAGACCATCCTAAATTATGAAAAAAAGACATGTTTTCAATTAAGAAATACACATGTATACTTTACCAATGCATAACAAAATATATGAAATAAAAGAAAAAAGTGTTATTTAGTACTGTATTATTACCTTGGAGACAGAGGAGTGCGGCTAATGGAGGTGAATGGCAGAGGAGGAGGGAGGGAAAAAGGGATGCAGGCATTGTAGACACGTAAACTAAAACTGCACTTTCCTTACTTAAAATGAAACCACAAAAGCTTAATTGTAAAAAAAAATGCACTTTCTTAACTTTAAACTTAACCTAAGCTTAACATTATGTATTTTTCATTTAATCATCACCTGTTTTTGCCTGTATGGCTGCAGTTTCGGCACTTTCACTTGCAGAACTTTTTTTTTTTTTTTTTTTTTTTTTTTTTTTTTTTTTTTTTTTTTTTTTTTTTTAGTATGATCTTGTTTTGGCTTTATTTTTTTTTTAAATAATTTTATTTTTTTAATGGGCCGACATGGAAACTTGCAGAACTTTTGAATAAAAATCTATCCAAAGAAGTTTGCTTTTGCCTGCCTTTTAAAATGTTACGGAAATGTGACAAACAAATGTCACTAATAAGTGTTGAAGCACGACCAGTTGAAACTTTTTCTGTGTGCTTATTTTCAATGAAACTTGAAAGCTTCTCACATATTGCCAGCATGTCTTTATTTTCACTTGTAGAAATCACTTCCTCCGACTCTACCTCCTCCTCACTACTAATCTCTTGCAGAAGCTCCGTATGTTGCATCATCTGTAGCTCCTTCAACTCCTCAGCTGAGAGTTCCTCCTCATGTTTCTCGATGAGCTCGTTTATGTCACCCTTATCTACCTCCAGACCCATCAACTTTCTGAAGGACACAATCTCCTCCAATGCTTCTACCATAGTCTTGGTCTCTGGTTCGAATTCTTCGAAGTTCCTGTCTGCAACAACATCAGGCCATAACTTTTTCCATGCCAAGTTCAAGGTTCTTTTTGTAACCTCTTGCCATGCCAAGTCAATAATGCGTAAACATATCATGATGTTGTAGTGATCTTTCCAAAACTCTAGAAAGGTTAGATCTGTATTCTCAGTCACCTCAAAGCAGCAGCGGAACAAGTGCTTTGTGTAAAGCTTTTTAAAGTTGGAAATGGCCTGCTGATCCATAGGTTGCAAGATTGAAGTTGTGTTGGGTGGGAGGTAGAGGACTTTCTCGAATTTGAACTCATCAAGAATGTCATCTTCAAGACCAGGTGGGTGGGCTGGAGAATTTTCAAGGATTAGTAATGCTTTCATCAGGAGTTTATTTTCTTGAAGATATTTCTTCACTGTAGGACCAAAGATGAGATTTATTCATTCAATAAAAAAATGCCGCATAACCCATACTCTAGCATTGGCATGCCACATAACCTGCAGATTTCTTTTTTTTTTAATTGTGTAACTACTGCATGAATATCATTTTTTTATTTAATTAATTGTGTTTACATAGATTTTAGGGTCACCCCAAATGTATTTCCTCTCTCCCATATTCCCCTCAACATCTCTTTTGCCCACCTCCCTATAGCGCCCTCCCCCCTTCCCTTCAGGTTTATCCCATCCTATCATCCCCTTTCCCTCTGTCCTCTTTTCCTCTGGTCTCTTTTATCCCTCCTCTGTCTCAATTCCATTCCTCAATTGTCATTATTCCTTGGATTCCTCGAATGAGTGAGGTCATATGATATTTTTCTTTCTCTGCCTGGCTTATTTCACTCAACATAATAGTTTCCAGGTCCTTCCATATTGTTGCAAAATGTAATATTTCCTTCTTTTTCATAGCCTCATTGTATAAATGTATCACAGCTTTTTAATCCACTCTTTCACTGATGGACACTTGGGCTGTATCCACATCTTTGCTATTATAAACAATGCTGTCATAAACATGGGGGGTGCATTTTTTTTTTTTAGTTGGTGATATGATGTCCTTGACCTACAGTTTTCTTTAAGAATCTTGTGAGTCTTAAAAGCTTGAGAATTTGGGGAATGATACACTACCAGTGGCTTTACTTAACAGTCATCGCTGTCATTTGAACACAATACAAGGGTCAGACAGTTCTTCATGGGTTTATGGCCTGACAGCTTCTTCTCTGCAGTGATGAAAGTCCTCTGAGGCATTTTTCCCCAAAACAATCCTGTTTTGTCACAGTTGAACACTTGTTGGGGGATGTAGCCTTCCTTTGCAATAAGTGCAGCAAAACATGCAATGTGCTCCTCAGTCGCCTTAATGTCAGCGCTCGCAGCTTCACCATGCCTCACCACCCAGTGGATGCCAGATCTCTTCTTGAAATTTTCAAACCAGCCATGATTTGCCTTAAACTTATCTTCTGCCGCCTTATTTGAGGTTCATGGTTCTTTCTTCTTCAAGTCACCATAAATAATACAGTGTGCCTATAAAGTCATGGTGCACATTTGACCGGTCACAGGAAAGCAACAAAAGATGATAGAAATGTGAAATCCACACCAAATAAAAGGAAAACTCTCCCAGTTTCATACCTATTCAGTGCAGTTCGATGTGGGCTCATGCACAGATTTTTAGGGCTCCTTAGGTAGCTATCCCATATAGCCTCTACAGACTCATCACTGACTGATGGCCTACCAGAACAGGGTTCTCCACCAAACTGCCAGTTTCCTTCAACTGCTTATCCCACTGAGTAATGTTATTCCTGTGTGGTGATGCTTCTTTATAAACGTGCCAATATTCACGTTGCACTTTGGTCATGTATTCGAATTTAGCAAGCCACAGAACACACTGAACTTTCCTCTGTACTGTCCATATCTCAACTGGCATGGCTGTGGGCTGCTTCGCTGTATACACAGTGTTACATCATCATCTGCACATGCACATATGCTGCCACATCATCCTACAGAAACTGGGAGGGTTTTCCTTTAATTTGGTGCAGATTTCACATTTCTATCGTCTTTTGTTGCTTTCCTGTGACCAGTCAAAAGTGCACCATGACTTTATGAACACACTGTACATGCCTTTTTACATATTACAGTCTCCATCACTGTATCTCCCCCAGCTCTTTCTCTTTCACCCACACCAGCAGAAGCTTCTCCATTTCTTCATGGATATTTGTCCTTAATTGGGACAGAATTGTAGTTCCTTTCACTGGATTTGCACTTTTGATGGCATCCTTTTGTTTAAGGATGGTACAAATTGTAGATGTATTGTGGTCATACAGCCTTGCCAGTTCAATCACTCATACACCACTCTCATGTTTTTCTATTATTTCTTCTGTATTTCTATTGACATCATTCTTTTCCTCTTCTCACCACTGTCATTTACACTCACTTTCTTCAGCCCCATGATAGCACACAAAAAGGGTTACTAAAAAACAAAAATAATGCAAGAACGAGTATAGCGCATGAGATTTTACTTGATTCTGCAGGTAACACCTGAGAAAGAACGAGATGCTGGTGTTGTGCTGCCAATACTGAACCCATGCCCCAATGTGCCAACTAGCAGCAGCTTCCTGAATCACAACTCATATCTCGGAATTTCACTCAGATCTCAAACAAAAATAAAAACCAAGTCACAGCTCGTATCTAAAAAAAAAAAATCGTATGTTGGTCTGCTCATATCTCAAGGTACCACTGTATACACAAGACATTTAACATCAACTTTTCCCAAAATTTCCAGAATTAATGATACTAAATATTTGAAGGTGATGTAAAATGAAGGCATCTGAATAACAAGGTCTTACATGCTGATGGAAATTATAAAATAATTCTAGCATATACCCCTCTCAGCTCTGCTTAACATGTTACATTTAAAAACCTGACCATTGATAAAGTAAAATCCAGGGGAAAATGGTTAGGTTTTCTGCTTATAGGCATAACTGTAGAACTCTTCAGTGACCTAAATTTGAACAAGTCTAGATTCTGATAGCTTAAAATGTTCTCCGTTAAATAGAAAAAAAATCCAGTCGATTAATTAACCCTGACGTTAAATGAATTGTTTAAGTCTGAGAGATGGAGAGGATGTGGGATTTATGATGACTTGACTGTGAATGCAAATGATGATGAACCCAGAGTGACTGTTAATATGAATACCTTGTTTCTAGAAGTGCAGTGATGGAGGAGAAACAGATATAGCAGCAAGACAATAGAAGAGGGTGAGTGCTGATTTATTATCAGTGCTTGTGTAAGTCTTGTTTTCTCTCATTTTTAACAACAATATATTTTGTTTTATAATTATATTGTTTTGGATAGATTTTCAATAACTTAATGCTAACATATAATATTTTCACATGAGTTTTCTTTTAAACAAACCTGGATCAATTACAGCACATTACAAAAAAAAGTACTTTTATAAATGGTCCTCAGCCATGATTAATTCTTTAGTAAAACTATGAGAAATATAAAAGGATGAAATTGAAATATAATTTACTTAAAGTTTTTGTCCAGTTATCACAGAGAAAACAAATTTTATTATTGGTAAAACATTTGATTTTGCATTCTAACAGTTAATGTGTTGAAATCAGTTAATATATTTTAGTTCTAATTACTGTTGGTATCCTTTACATATAGAGATATTATGGCATTTGCTCTATTCCTTTATATTAAAATAAGTGCTATTTCAAAATCCACTTATTCAGCAAGCATATTAGATGCTTATTTAAGTGTTTTTCATTTCTCAAATACTTAGCTTAGACACATAACATTACATTAGCTTCAGGTATATAACATAATGACTTGATATTTGTATATATTGAGAAATTATCACTAAAGAAATCTAAGTAAGATCCATTACCACATATAGTTACAAATTTTTTTAGAACATTTAAGATGTACTTTCTTAACAACTTTCAAATACACAATACAGTATTATTAACTATAGTCACCATTCAGTACATTACATCCCAAGACATTTATTGTATAACTGGAAATGTTTGATGATAATTTTTATTATGTATTATCTTCCTTCATTAATGTAAAGTATTGAATAAGATTTTTCAGGTTTATTCAAACTAGGTTATACTACTCTAGTCACCAGAGCACATAGAGTTAATTGACCCAAAACTCTATGGAATGTCAGCTTCTCAAAGGCAGCAATACTAATCTGCTTTGTTTTGTCTCTGCATTCTTACATGTACCTGCAACAGTGCCTGACATGTAGAAAACTATCAACAAAACAATTTTTTAATGTAGAATAGATTATAGTTTCTAAATTAGCCACAACTCTGAACTCCACAACATTATATCTTTCTGAGAATAATTAGTAAAGAAGCCTCCTTCAATAACAGCATATGAAAGGAGTTGAAAAAAAGCATTTTCTCCTATATATCCCATTTAAAAAAATACTTCCCATTCTTAAAGGGTCAATTAAAGATATTTAATATATTATTATTTAGAAATGAATTGTTTGAAACTCAAGGGCCTTATTTATAAAAATTGGATAGTCAATTTTTTGTATTTTTTGAAGTAAATACAAATAATGTATATCACAATGAAGATGAACTGTAAGACCCAGCAATTGAAGTTAAAAATGTTTTAAAAAATCAAGTTATTGCAAAGAGGTACTAAGCTAATTATCTTTAGGGAAAACAAAGCTACTTTTCATCTTCTAAAACTTGGGACCTTCATCAAACAGAAGCAGGATATTCTACTCAGCAAGACCCTCTTGGTTCTCTACATGATCACTTAGGAAGGGTTTCAGAGATGGAATGAAAGCCTGTGTTACTCTATATTTGAGAGATTGCCTGAAACATTATCAAAGGCACTTAAGCTTAAAGAATAATCCCTTATTAAAATATATATCCAAAGGAAGGATGATATTTTAAGCTGTTACCTTCATTTTTACTTGACTAAAAAAATAGCTATTATTGAGTTCTAAAAGGAGGAATGAAAGCAGAGACTGCAGTGTCTTCAGATACTCAAGGGAGACAAGTGATCTAGTTCTAAGGACTTTGTTTTCTTTGTGTCAGGCTTGTCATCAGGTTAGCATAAACTTTGGGGCCTTGAGATCTAGATTGTTTTTCTCATTTCTTGCCACAATTACCTGATTATTAGGGTGAAATTTCTTGGTTAGCTCTCCTTATGCTTATCTTAAAATAGCCTTCTTTGAAGTGAAAATGTTAAAAAAAGAGAAACACTTGTAAATTTAATCTTTTTACACTAGATTACTTTCTTCCTTTCTCTCCTTCTTTTCAATTCTTCTTATATTGGTCAGCTCCTTCCATGTTTTCTAAACAACCCAGGCCTGAAGAACATCATTCTAGAATTTATCTTATCCACTTGAGTGCTCAGCCTTAATTTAATTAGTTTTGTATTCAACAAGAAAAGAGAGTGTTCCAAGGGATTAATTATATTCTTATATTCTTCATCTTTGGTAGAGATATCTTTGAAGTAACAACTATAAATACTTTATCACCTATTCTTTTATCAATTTTCAACCCCAGGAATTTTATTTCTAATTACTCAAACAATGATTTAGGAAAAGACCATGTTCCTGGGTCTAACACTAGAGTCTGCTTTAGCATTAATTGGTATCCCTTAATCAATAAAACCTCAAAACAATGAAAAAAAGTGGTGCGGCAATGAGTGATCACACTTTTGATCCAGAAGTGGTCTTAAGTATGTTGATGTTTATCTTGATAAATGTGTATTATTTTTTAAGCCACAAGCTTTTTTTTCCCCTGAAAAATATATACTCGATTCCTCAAAAAATCCCACAAAACTCATCATCCAGGTACTTGCCAACATTTAATACTAGCACCCATAATTTTCTAAAAAGAAAATACTGTTCTATTTTTTCAAAGTTGAGTCAAAGATCATAAATAAATATATGAGAAGGAGAAGTGGAACATAAACCTTACATAAGTAAGATTCCCCAAAATTTCTGTCACGAGGTGACATCAGAGAAATGGTGCCATAAGGAGTGATACTGATAAATCTCCCCAAAAATTCAACAAGATCTTCAACCAGAGACAGAAAAATTTATCCTTGGAGTCTCCAGAAGTTCCACACTAAACATAAAGGTATGATTGAGCAAAAAATTGACTAAATATATAATCAACCCCAAAGGAAATAAGGAGGAAGAAACACTCTGCCTTCCTCACTAACCTAAACAAGGGCTACTTTCACTGGGAACTGAGAGTTTAGGAACTAAGGCGGGCATAAGGTGTGAATAGAATCAGACTGTGGCACAAATGTCTGAACCAGGCTGTGGCATGGACATCCAAGCTGAGGAAAAACTGTGGTTGTGGCAACCCAGTAAACACAATCTAACTCACGCATCAAATCCAGACAAAGAAAAGCACTTGGGACAGCCATCCGCCCCGATCTCCTGGTTGGTGCGCATAGATAGTGGGTGAGAGATTCCTCCTAGAGCCCCGGTAGTGGGTGCCTGTGTTACCAAAAAGAGGGGCAGAGACAGGGGCCTTTGTGTGGGCCAAAACCAGAATCTCGGGGTCGCCCCTGCTCCCCAAAAAGCAGCGCATGGGGAGGGAGTGGGAGCGAAATTCCCTACGCTCAAACTTTTCCATGCGGGCGGGGTGCCTCACTCAAAGTGAAAGGCTGCCGGCCTGATCTCCTGGTCGGGGAGCACAGATAGTGGGCGAGAGATTCCCCTGGGAGTGGGTGCCTGTGTTCCCGGACAGAGGGGCAGAGTCACAGGTTTTTGTGTGGGCTAAAGCCCCGCCTGCTTATGCTAGGGGCTCTGACTAATTGAGCCTTAACCAGAACGCTGTGTTGAGTGGGAATAGAGTGCAGACTTGCCAGCTCTTTGAGCTTCTTACTCTCCAGGCAGAGGCAGCTGCAACCCCATAGCTGGATCATCAGGCTACTAATTCAGGAAGGAAAGACTAGGAGAGAGGCTCCGGGAACACAGACTCTTTCATTGGCGGAGCCTGCAAATGCTAATGAGCCACAACTGCCAACGAGACTGAAGCCCAATATGTGACATTGCCATAGAGACTTATCAATGGCAAACCTCTACCTAAGTGTGCCACAGGGGCAGAACCTGGGGTACAGAGTCACCGACCAGGAAGAGGAAGAGAAAAGAAAAAGCAAGAAGATAACCTCTCAAAATCAAGAATAATCCACAGACTTTATAACCTATCCATTTTACATTTGTTCATTTGTTTCTCTTATCTTCTTGTCTTAATTATTTTTCTTCCTCATACATTTTGGTCATTTAATTCTCTGCCGTTCTTACTCTCTCCTCTCCTTGGACTACACTACCCATAAGTGTTACATCTGCCTTATTTTTCTTTCTTCTTCCTTTCTCCTATGAGAGTTGCACTACAAAACACTTAAATCTCTCTCTCTCTCCTTTTCTTCTTTTTTCTTATTTTTGTGTTTTCCTCTTTCTTTTCTTTTTCTCCCTCTATATTACTTTCTTCTTTTCTCCTTTACTTTTCCTCTCATTCAGTCCTCAATCATGAATAAATTATTTTATCTGGGACTCAATTTTTTTTTGTGGTGCTTTGGGGGTTTTTTACTTTGCTTTTTTAACTCACTAGTAGTGCTCCCAACTCTGGCTTGCAATTTTATCTAGTTCTTGGTCCACTAAATACAATAGTAATTTTTTAAATTTTCCATTTTTTCCTGTTTTTCCTGTTATTTCTCCCTTATTCCTCTCATCATATCTCTTAGACAACTATCACCTAAAAGCAAATCATTTTATTCTTGACCCAAATTTTTTCCTTTTTTGCATTTTGTGGGTCCATACCTCCTTTTTTGCCCCTTTATCACATCTCCCCAACTTAGGCCCTCCATTATAGGTAGTTTTTGTTCTGTTTAGCACAATATAATTCACAATTCACCACAAGATTTTCTCAAGAAGGAGGGGAGAGGAGGGGAGAGGGAAAAAAAAGGGGGGGAATAATAATTATTTTAAATTCTTTTGTATTTCTATTTTTTAACTTTTCATTCTTTATTAATTCTCATTAATACTATCAACAAAACCACCCTCAGATGCCATTAAGGAAAAGAAAATTGAATATCATGGATACAAAAGACAGAGAGGTAGCACAGATAGATGAGGAAAAATCTATGGAGAAAAAATTTAATATATTGAAAACCATGGAGCTAAAAGACAGAGAATTTAAAATAGAAATCCTAAAAATACTCAAAGATATACAAGAAAACACAGAAAGGCAATTTAGGGAGCTAAGAAAACAACTCAATGAACACAAAGAATATATTACCAAGGAAATTGAAACTATAAAAACAATTCAAAAAGAGATGAAAAACTCAATTCATGATCTAAAAAACGAGGTAACAAGCTTAGCTAATAGAACAGGCCAGATAGAGGGTAGGATTAGGGAAATAGAAGACAAGCAACTTGAGGCACAACAGAGAGAAGAAGAAAGAGACTCAAAATTTTTTTTAAAAAATGAGAAAGCCCTACAGGAATTGTCTGACTCCATCAAAAAGAATAACATAAGAATAATAGGTATATCAGAGGGAGAAGAGAGAGAAAATGGAATGGAGAATATATTCAAACAAATAATAGATGAGAAATTCCCAAGCCTGTGGAAAGAACTAAAGCCTCAAGTTCAAGAAGCAAACAGAACACTGAGTTTCCTTAACCCGAACAAACCTACTCCAAGGCACATCATAATGAAATTGGCACAAACCAACGACAAAGAAAAACATCTCAAGGCAGCCAGGGAAAAGAAGAATACAACATATAAAGGAAGGCCCATTAAATTATCATCAGATTTCTCAAAAGAAACTCTACAAGCTAAAAGAGAGTGAACCCCAATATTTAAATTCTTGAAAGAGAAGAACTTTCAGCCACGAATACTATATCCATTAAAGCTATCCTTCAAATATGAAGGAGAAATAAAAGCATTCACAGATACAGAAAAGAAGAGGGAATTTATCATCAGAAAAACCCCACTCCAGGAATTACTAAAGAAGGTTTTCCACCCAGATAAAAAGAACTAAACAAAACAAAACTACAAGTAAACCTCCACGAAAAACATCATAAAAACCAAATTTAAACTGTGACAACAACAACAAAAAAAGGGGAGAAAACGGAGATTAACTGTAGCAAAGGACGATGGAGTGCAAAAGTACTCACAAGATAGTGCACTACAATGAACAGGGTAGGAACCCTTTTCATTACTTAATGGTAACTACCATTGAAAAAACCACCACAGAAGCACATGATTTAAAAAAGATAGCAACAGAGGAAAGATGTATGGAATACAACCAAACAAAAACAAAAGATAGAAAAATGAAAGAGAAGAATCAAACAGGACAAAAACTAACAGAAAGCAATGTATATAATGGCAATAGGGAACTCACAAGTGTCAATAATTACACTAAATGTAAATGGATTAAACTCACCATTAAAAAGGCACACAGTAGCAGAATGGATTAAAAAAGAAAATTCAACTGTATGCTGCTTATAAGAAACTAATCTAAGCAACAAGGATAAAAACAAATGCAAAGTGAAAGTCTGGAAAACAATACTCCATGCAAATAACATCCAAAAAAAAAAGCAGACGTAGCAATACTCATATCTAATAATGCTGACTACAAGACAGCAAAAGTACTCAAACACAAAAATGGTCATTTCATAATGATTAAGGGGACACTAAATCAAGAAGACATAACAATTCTTAATATATATGCACCAAACCAAGGAGCACCAAAATATATAAGACACTTACTTATTGACCTTAAAACAAAAACTGACAAAAATACAGTCATACTTGAAGACCTCAATACACCATTGATGGCTCTAGATTGGTCATCCAAACAGAGAATCAACAAAGATATAGTGGCCTTAAACAAAACACTAGAGCACCTGAATATGATAGACATCTACAGGACATTTCATCCCAAAGTGACAGAGTATACATTTTTCTCCAGTGTACATGGATCATTCTCAAGAATTGACCATATATTGGGCCTCAAAAACATCAGCAAATTCAGAAAAATCAAAATTGTACCAAGCATATTTTATGATTATAAAGCCTTGAAACTAGAATTCAACTGCAAAAAAGAGGGAAAAAACCCCCACAAAAATGTTGAAACTAAACAACATACTTTTAAAAATGAATGGGTCAAAGAAGAAATAAATGCAGAGATCAAAATATATATACAGACAAATGAAAATGACAATATGACATAGCAGAATCTATGGGATGCAGCAAAAGCAGTGATAAGAAGAAAGTTCATATCATTTCAGTCATATATGAAAAAACAAGAGAGAGCCCAAGTGAACCACTTAACTTCACACCTTAAGGAACTGGAAAAAGAAGAACAAAGACAACCCAAAACCAACCAAAGAAAGGAGATAATAAAAATAAGAGCAGAAATAAATAAAATAGAGAACAGAAAAACTATAGAAAAAATTAATAGAACAAGGAGCAGGTTCTTCGAAAAGATCAACAAAATTGACAAACCCTTGGCAAGAATTACCAAGGAAAAAAGAGAAAGAACTCATATAAACAAAATCCAAAATGAAAGAGGAGAAATCTCCACGGACATCATAGATATACAAAGAATTATTGTAGAATACTATGAAAAACTTTATGTCACTAAATTCAACAATCTAGAAGAAATGGATAAATTCCTAGAACAATAAAACCTTCTTAGACTGAGTCAAGAAGAAGCAAAAGCCTAAACAGACCAATTAGTAGGGAAGAAATAAAAAAAAAACTATTAAAAACCTCCCCAAAAATAAAGGTCCAGGCCCAGAT
The DNA here is from genome assembly GCF_036850995.1 of Saccopteryx leptura. NCBI lineage: Eukaryota > Metazoa > Chordata > Mammalia > Chiroptera > Emballonuridae > Saccopteryx > Saccopteryx leptura. The sequence goes on along the minus strand of NC_089505.1, from coordinate 215,235,934 downwards.
GGTTATACTAGTGAATTTTATAAAACGTTCAAAAAAGACTTGGTTTCTATTCTACTCAAAGTCTTCCAAAAAATTAAAGAAGAAGCAATACTTTCCAAACACAGTTTATGAGGCCAACATAACCCTCATACCGAAACCTGGCAAGGATGGCACAAAAGAAGAAAACTACACACCAATATGTCTAATGAATACAAATGCTAAAATACTAAACAAAATACTAGCAAATCGAATACAACAACATATTAAAAAAATAATACATCATGATCAAGTGGGATTCATCCCAGAATCTCAAGGATGGTTCAACATACGTAAAATGGTTAATGTAATACACCATATCAACAAAACAAAAAGTAAAAGCCACATGATCTTATCACTAGATGCAGAAAAGGTATTTGATAAAATACAACACAATTTTATATTTAAGACTCTCAACAAAATGGATATAGAAGGAAAATATCTCAGCATGATAAAGGCCATATATAATAAACTGTCAGCTAACATTGTATTAAATGGCACGAAACTGAAGGCTTTCCCCCTTAAATCAGGAACAAGACAGGGTTGTCCACTCTCTCCACTCTCATTTAATGTGGTGCTAGAGGTTCTAGCCAGAGCAATCAGACAAGAGAAAGAAATAAAGGCTTCCATATCGAAAAAGAAGAAGTAAAGGTATCACTTTTTGCAGATGATATGATCCTATACATTGAAAAACCCAAAGAATCTGCAAAAAGACTACTAGAAACAATAAGCCAATACGGTAAGGTCACAGGATACAAAATTAACATACAAAAGTCCATAGTCTTTCTATATGCCAACAATGAAACATTTGAGAACGAACTCAGAAGAATAATCCCCTTCACGATTGCAACAAAAAAATAAAATACCTAGAAATAAACATAACAAAGAATGTAAAGGACTTATATAATGAAAACTACAAACCATTTCCCATCAAAATTCCAATGACATTTTTTAAAGAAATAGAACAAAAAATCATCAGATTTATATGGAACTATAAAAAACCCCGAATAGCCGAAGCAATCCTAAAGAAAAAGAATGAAGCTGCGGGCATTACAATACCTGACTTCAAACTATATTATAGGGCCACGACAATCAAAACAGCATGGTATTGCCAGAAAAATAGACACTCAGACCAATGGAACAGAATAGAGAGTCCAGAAATAAAACCACATATATATGGTCAAATAATTTTTAATAAAGGGGCCAGCAACACACAATGGAGAAAAGAAAGCTTCTTCAACAAATGGTGCTGGGAAAACTGGAAAGCCACATGCAAAAGAATGAAACTCGACTACAGTTTGTCCCCTGTACTAAAATTAATTCAAAATGGATCAAAGACCTAAATATAAGACCTGAAACAATAAAGTACAATAATGTACGTGGAAGACATAGGTTCTAAACTCATGAACCTTGGTTTTAAAGAGCATTTTATGAATTTGACTCCAAAGGTAAGAGAAGTGAAGGCAAAGATAAATGAATGGGACTACATCAGACTAAGAAGATTTTTCTCAGCAAGAGAAACTGACAACAAAATAAACAAACAGCCAACTAAATGGGAAATGATATTTTCAAACAACAGCTCAGATAAGGGCCTAATATCCAAAATATACAAAGAACTCATAAAACTCCACCACAAACAAACAAACAATCCAATAAAGAAATGGGAAGAGGACATGAACAGACAGTTCTCCCAGGAAGAAATACAAATGGCCAACAGATATATGAAAAGATGTTCATCTTCATTAGTTATTAGAGAAATGCAAATCAAAACTACAATTAGATACCACCTCACACCTGTTAGATTAGCTATTATTAACAAGACAGGTAATAGCAAATCTTGGAGAGGCTGTGGAGAAAAAGGAACCCTCATTCACTGTTGGTGGGAATGTAAAGTAGTATAACCACTATGGAAGAAAGTAGGGTGGTTTCTCAAAAAACTGAAAATAGAACTACGTTATGACTCAGCAATCCCTCTACTGGGTATATACCCCAAAAAGTCAGAAACATTGATACATAAATACACATGCAGCCCCATGTTTATTGCAGCATTGTTCATAGTGGCCAAGACACAAAAACAACCAAAAAGCCCTTCAATAGAAGACTGGAAAAGAAGATGTGGCACATATATACTATGGATTACTACTCAGCCTTAAGAAATGATGACATCAGATCATTTACAACAAAATGGTGAATCTTAATAACATTATACGAAGTGAAAGAAGTAAATCAGAAAAAAACAAAAACTGCATTATTCCATACGTAGGTGGGATGTAGAAAAGAGACAAGAGACATTGATAATAGTTTGGTGCTTATGGGTGAGAGGAGGGAGAGGAAACGGGGGAGAGGCATAATGAAAACTAGATAGAATGTGACAGAGGACAATATGACTTTGTGTGATGGGTATGCAACATAATTGATTGTCAAGATAACCTGGACATGTTTTCTTTCAGCATATGTACCCTGATTTATTGATGTCACCCTAGTAAAATTAATAAAAAATAAATAAAATTGAAAAAAAAATTCTGTCACAATGTCAGCCAATAAACTGACTGACTATAGGCTATATTAACCCAAACGACTCTCTTTTAAGTTGGTGTTCATTCTAGACAATCCATACCTTAATGACAAAAGCATGGATCATAAATAAGCCTAGAATGGTCAAAAAGTGAGAAATTGGGGAGCCTAAGTTGATTAGCAGTTAGCTGTAGGTTTGAACCCCTACATTGGTAGACCATAACCCTAAGAGCCTCTTTGAGACAGTTACAAAACTTACTAAACTTCCAGAACATTTACCAGAAGGGCAATGACCCAATGTGCACCTGACATTTTCAGCCTATGGGATTCATTCACTTTGGAACATTTGAAAGCCCTTGACATTCATAAGAGATAATCATGATAAATCCCAAGTATCCCATGTTTGATAATGTCACAATTTTTTGTCATTTTACTCATGTCCAAGAAAAGACTATAATTGTCAAATAGCTATATGTGGTACAGAAAGTACAACCAAGTATTAAGAAAAATTATAACTTTTTTCTCAAAGGGAGAAAATGTGAAATTATATTAAAGTGAAAAAAATAAATAAACATTTTTATGGACTTTTTCTGAATTCTAGGTTTGATTATGTCCTGAGCAACCCTGGCTGACCAGTGCCAAAGGAAATAAATAAAAAGAAAGGAAAGTGGGAGAAAAAGAAAGGATTTGTGGAGAAAATTAATAATTATTATTTCAAAAATGTATTCCAGTATGTAGCTCTGAACAATGTTTTTTTAAATAACCCAACAAATCATTATCATTCTCAACCATTCTTGTACTTTGCATGGAACATTCTATGCCAAATGTTTATTTTTTCACATTTATTACAATAATAGGACAAAAGCCACCATTTGTTAAAATTTGTCAATGATGAGTCTTAATAGGCTAAGTTACCATTTTATTTCTCTGAAAAATTTCATGGCAAAATATCAGGTTAAAGCAAGTTGATGGAGAGATCCCAGGGAGAAAACCTTTTCTATGAACCTAAATTTCTTGAGGTTTTTATTTAAAGTGTGTTCCAGGATTAGACATATTTGGCCTAAACCTTTATACAACAATTTAATTATATTTTTAAAAAATCCTGCAAAATGAGGCTCCTATGTTGATTGAAGTAAAACAAACAAACAAAATTTATAAGCTGGAGAGAGGAAACGATTTAGAGATATTGCCAAAAATATCAATGAAAACAGTGTTTTTATAACACTGGGCCATGTTCCACTCACATTGGGATAGGTATAATGACTGATTCAGGATATAATCTTGTTCTAGAATAAATGAACCAGTAAGTTTTTATTTAACATATGTGTGCTAGACTCAGAAGTAGAAAATATGGCATTTACAAAACCACTGTTGATAATGTGAGTATGTAAGACAAGACAAATATTACATAAGATAATGCCTAAACTAGCCAATGTTTTCTGTGAGAAGCCTAAAAGTACAGAATTACAGTTCACATTAGTGGTTTGGGGATCATAACTATTAAGTCTCTGTGTTTATGTCCTCACTCCATTAATTAAAAATTAAATATACTTGGACAAATTAATTTATTTCCCTTAGTCTCAGTTTTCTTATTTGCAAATAAAGGTAATAATGACTATTATGTGAGTGTATTACTAAAATTAAATTTGATATTATAATAGAATCATGTTAATAAAAAGCAGTTATTGTCACCATAGTATCTTCTAATAAAACTGAAAATGGCTAATTCCTGGTATTAAAAGTACATGGTACTTGGCAAGCTATCAAGAGTTCTATAAAATAACCTGTATCTTATTGTACTTTGGTCTGGGGGCAGAAGGATAATGGGGGATTCCTGTGTGAAACCTAGAATCATTTATAAAGTGATGAGAAAAATATAAAAATCTTTATCCACTATTCAATTCTTAAATATGTTTCCTAGTCAACATTCTTGGTTTGCTGGCAAGGAAAGATTTGGCTGTGGACCTGGAAATGATGACTAAATCTACACTATCACTATTATTTGAGAGTCTATGTGGACATCTTCAGAGCATTTTGTTTTATTTATTTATTTTTTTTTCTGAAGCTGGCAACGGGGAGAGACAGTCAGACAGACTCCCGCATGCGCCCGACCGGGATCCACCCAGCATGCCCACCAGGGGGCGATGCTCTGCCCCTCCGGGCCGTCGCTCTGTTGCGACCAGAGCCACTCTAGTGCCTGGGGCAGAGGCCAAGGAGCCATCCCCAGTGCCCGGGCCATCTTTGCTCCAATGGAGCCTCGCTGCGGGAGGGGAAGAGAGAGACAGAAAGGAAGGAGAGGGGGGAGGGGTGGAGAGGCAGATGGGCACCTCTCCTGTGTGCCCTGGCTGGGAATCGAACCCGGGACTTCTGCACGCCAGGCCGACGCTCTACCACTGAGCCAACCGGCCAGGGCTTCAGACCATTTTAAAGCCTCACTCAATCTCCTCCAAAAGGGACACACTCAAGGGGCAGACTCAACAGGCACCAGAGCCCAGCTAAAGTAAGTCCTGCTCTATAGGGTTGGCCCCTGCAAGTTGATTCTCCATTGTGGGTGCATTCAATCCTCACAGTCAATCAGCCTAAGGGTAAGTCCCTCCAATTAAAATGTCAAGAGCAATCAAGTCTCCCCTATAATGTGAACATATACATGGGTGTGGGGGACACACCTGGAGTGCCAAGCTCAAGTGATTGAGGAGACTGTGCCACTAGAGCTATAGGACAACTTCTATATAAAGCCACCCTAACAAGCCTGGCAAATTCAGGCACTTTACCTAATACATACAAGCAAACACAGGGAAGCTGCCAAAGTGAGGAAACAAAGAACATGTCTCAAATGAAAGAACAAAACAACACTCCAGAAAAAGAAGTAAACAAGATGGAGAAAAGCAATCTACCAGATGCAGAGTTTAAAACACTGATTATAAGGTGACTCAATGAACTTCGAGAAGTAGATGAATTTAGTAAAAACTTAAATAAAGAGAATAAAAAGATAAGAAACAAAGAGAAACTAAAAACATTAAAAAGAACCAGTCAGATATGAATAATACGCTAACTGAAATGAAGAATAGATTACAGGGAATCAATAGTGGAGTAGACAGAACAGAGGATCAAATTAGCACGCTGTAATATAAGAAAGGAGAAAACACTATCAGAACAGCAAAATGAAAAAATATTTTAAAAAAGAGGATAACATAAGAAGGCTCTGAAATCTCAAGCTTATTCATATCATGGGGTAACAAAAGAAGAAGAGAGGGAACAAGGAATTGAAAACCTACATGAAAAAATAATGACTGAGAACTTCCCTAACATGGTAAAGGAAATAGACATACAAATCCAGGAAGCCCAAAGAGTTCCACCAAGATGAACTCAAAAAGGCCCACACCAAGACATATAATACAATAAAAGTGGCAGGTGTTGAAGACAAAGAAAGAAACTTAAAAACATTAAGAAAAAAGCACTTAGTCACCTGCAAGGGAATGCTTATAAGATTGTCAGCTGATTTCTCAACAGAAACTTTGCAGACAAGAAGGTAGTAGCATAAAATATTCAACGTGATAAAAACCAAGGATCCAAACCTAAATTTACTGTATTCAGCAGAGATATCATTTAAAATCAAAGAACAAAAAGCTTCCCAGACAAGAAAAAGCTAATGGATTTTATTATCATCAATCCAGTATTATGAGAAATGTTAAAGGGTCTTCTCTAAGAAGAAAAAACAGATAAAAAATAGGAATAATAAAATGGTAATAATTACATGTCTATCAACAATTCTTTAAATGTAAATGGATTAAATGCTTCAATAAAAAGATATACTGTGACTAAATGGATAATAAAACAAGACCTTTATATATGCTGTCTACAAGAAACTCATTGCAGATCAAAAGACACACAGTAAAGGGATGAGAAAAGATATTTTATGAAAATGAGAATAAACAGTCAAACAAAAATCTAGGAGAGCAATACTATAGCAGACAAAATAGTCTTCAAAACAAAGGCTATATAACAAGAAACAAAAAAGAAGGACCCAGAAATTCCGCTTCTGGATATTTAGCCTAAGAAACCCAAAACATTAAATGGAAAAGACATCTACATCCATATTCACTGAAGCATTATTTACAATAGCCAAGATATAGAAGCATCCTGTGTCCATCAACAAATAAACACACAAAGAAGTGGAGCATATGTACAATGGAATAAGACTCAGCAATAAAAAAGAATGAAATATTGCCATCTGCAATGAATAAATGGACCTAAAGGGTATTTTACTGAGTGATATAAGTCAGATAGAGGAAGACAAACAACATATATGAGAGGCAGAAAACATGAGTCAAACCAAAAACATGAGGCTAGTGTGCTCCAAAAGGAAAATTTATTTTAAAAATGCCTGGGTGTAGGTGGGCTGAGACCAGCAAAGGGTGTCAACCCTAAGGGAGGGATGGGGCAGGGGGTTATATGAATTTGCCCAAGGGCCTTGGGCAAGGCGGCTGCAAGATAGCTTCTTCTGTTTGTGATTGGTAGTGGCACCAGTTTCTCAAAACTGTCTGCACCCTAATTCGATTGTCTCTTATCTGTATCCAGCTGCAAGGGAGGTCTGAGCCAGATTACTGAGTAGGTAAATCCTTCTTCCTTCTTCAAGCCTGCATTGTTCTTAAGAAAGATGATGGCTGAGTAGTCATTTTATCTATCAATATGATTTCACTTATATGTAGAATCTAAAAAAATAAAATAAAATAAAAAATCAACAAACAAGCAGAACAGAAACAGGCTCATAGACACAGAGAACAATTTGATGGTTGCCTGATGGGAGTGGGGGTGGGAGATGGGTTAAAAAGATGAACAGATGGATTAAAAAGTACAAATTGGTAGTTACAGGATAGTCATGGGGGTGTAAAATATATTGTTGCAGGAAAACCATCCCAATGGAAGAGACACTCAGAAAACTTAATGAAGGAAGAAGAATTTGTTAGTAGTCAGCAGAGCACATAGGGCTAGTAGCACCAAACCACAAGCTCCCCGAATTAGATTTTCTTACAGGTTATATACCTTTACAGCAGTGGTCCCCAACCCCTGGGCCGCGGACCGGTACCAGTCTATGGGCCATTTGGTACCGGTCCGCAGAGAAAGAATAAATAACTTACATTATTTCTGTTTTATTTATAATTAAGTCTGAACGATGTTTTATTTTTTAAAAATGACCAGATTCCCTCTGTTACATCCATCTAAGACTCACTTTTGACGCTTGTCTCATAAGTTTGACAATTATATATATTTAAAAATACCACAGTTTTTAAGCCAGTCGCATAATTTTATTTTATTTTGTTTTGTTTTGTTTTTTTTTTTTGTATTTTTCTGAAGCTGGAAACGGGGAGAGAAAGTCAGACAGATCCACCCGGCACGCCCACCAGGGGGCGACGCTCTGCCCACCAGGGGGCGATGCTCTGCCCCTCCGGGCCGTCGCTCTGTTGCGACCAGAGCCACTCTAGCGCCTGGGGCAGAGGCCAAGGAGCCATCCCCAGCGCCTGGGCCATCTTTGCTCCAATGGAGCCTCACTATGGGAGGGGAAGAGAGAGACAGAGAGGAAGGAGAGGGAGAGGGGTGGAGAAGCAGATGGGCGCTTCTCCTGTTTGCCCTGGCCGGGAATCGAACCTGGGACCCCTTGCATGCCAGGCCGACGCTCTACCACTGAGCCAACCAGCCAGGGCTTATTTTGTGCATTTATCCGTCCCACCCTAAAGGCCGGTCCATGAAAATATTTTCTGACATTAAACTGGTTCGTGGCCCAAATAAGTTTGGGGACCACTGCTTTTCAATATCTAAGCAACAGGCACATGATTCCTTTGTTTAAGGTTTCTCAGGACATAAGAAGAGGGGAGGGGAAGTCTCAGTGTGGTCAACAAGGGGGGAGGGGTTTCTAGATCACTGGTCATAGCTCCATACAGATTTTGCTTTTCTTGCTTTGTGTTGCAAGTGACTCTAAGAAACCATTTAGAGAATTATGGGATGTAGTTAATTTATAACTGGCTGACTCAGTTACTCCTACTGATTCTTTTCCCTTATATTCTTCTGGTTTCTCCCCTCTCAAAGCAGAAGGGAAGTTTACTTTCTCTTCATTTTCCCCCTTTGAGACTCAAGAAATACCATTTATGCTGGAGTTTTACATTCTTAGTACATATATACTTTTTATTCCTCTTGTAGCTTCTTTCTTAATCAAGAGACCCATATCCCTCTCTGTCTGACCTATAGCAGCACATATATTAAACCTTAGGGTGATTTGTTATGGGCTTAGTTTGACCCTAGTTTGAGTCATGGTATGTCCGTCTTTCTAACCCTAGACTCCTCCTCCCTTTGCTATTTTCACCTTGAGTGCCACTTCAGTAGGAGGAGGGTCTGTGGGGTCATAACAAATATAAGGTTGGTTATTTCCTGGGCCACATACTGAATATTAAGTCTGATTATAGGTACTGGTTTCTTTCTGAGTTCCTTTACACTCACAGATGCTATAGAGTAGCAAGGTGGTGGAGACCTTTTGACCTTCCTTGGTGTTATGGATACACAGTTCACAGTACTCTGCCTTAGTTTCCCTCCCTCTCCAGAGCCCAGTTCTAAGGAGCCCTATTATGAGGTCCTCAGGCTTCAGCTGTACATGGACCAATCAGCTCCCAGTTTGTCGCTGGAGCAGGGCATGTTGTCTTTCTCAGGGACAGCTTATGGGGGTTAGTGGGGTCTGTCTCTGCTGTTCATGAGTGTGTCTCTGCAGGGGCTGCAGGCTGCAACCAACTGTGGTGAATCCAGGCAGGTATGCCTTCTACCTTGGCAACAGTAGGAGTGGTCAGAATCACAGTGTAGATTCCTTTCCACTTGGGTGAGAGGGAAGCTGGATTCTAATCCTTGACCTACACTTGGTCTCCTGGGGAAAAAGAATGAAAAGGGGCAAACAAACTGATCAGAGCCCTATCTAGCACCTACTTAGATATTGTACCGGCCACCTTGCCTAAAGCTTCTAATTCCCTATGTAGTTCAGTTTCTCCTAATTCTCGGGGAGTCCCTGGCAAAGTACATAATATTGGGGGAGTCCTATTGTATAATATCTCATAAGGTGAGTACCTAGAGTTCTTGGATGGGGTACACCACATTTTGAACAGAATTAAAGGTAAAGCTTGCACCCATTTAAGACCTGTTTCCTGATATTACTTGCTAAGCCCAACTTTAAAGTTCTAATCATGCATTCCACCTTTCCTGAACTTTGAGGTCCATATGCCGGGTGAAGTTTCTATGTGATGTTCAGGGTTTGAGCAGTCTCTTTCACTACTTTAGCCACAAAGGCAAGACTGTTGTCAGAGTCTACCCAAAGTGGCAATTCAAATCTTGGAATAACTTCTCTGAGCAATGTCTTGATTATTTCCCTGGCCTTTTCAGTCCAAGTGAGATAAGCTTCTACTTATTCTGAATAGGTGCATACTAGCACCAGCAGATACTGGTAGCCCTGGCTTTTAGGTGTCTCGGTGAAGTCTACCTATACATCCTCAAAGGGGACTGCCCCATAGGACTGGATACTGTGGGGAAAACGGAAGGTCCTTGTTTTCCGCTGTTTGACAGCAGGTTGGGCAGCACAGGCTGATTTTCTTGACTAAGGTTGCTAGGAGAAGGATGTAGAAATATTTCTCTAGAAATTTATCTGTCTTTTCTTGTCCCAGATGAGTGGCAGTGTGTAGAGCTTGGATACTGCTGGTCCCAATAGGTGGGTGATTACAACTCTACCATCTGGCAACTGCATCCAGATGTCTTTCAATTCTTTCATCCCTTCTTTTGCCATCTACCTTATTTCTCCTTCAGAATATTTGGGTGTAAGATCCAGGGCCCATGGGATGAGAGCGGTCTTGTGGTAGGGCAGAGTAGAAACCCTTTTTGCCTCTGTGCATCTGCTCTGACATTTTCTTGGGCTTCTACCATTCCTCCCTTCTGGGGTCCTCGGCAGTGGGTCACTGCTACTTGTTTTGGCTTCCAGACTGCTTTCAGCAGCTGGAGACTTTCTCCGGGATATTTAAGTTCTTTGCCCTCAGCAGTTAAGAGTCCTCTCTCTTTGTAAACTGCCCCATGTACTTGGAGAGTAAGAAAGGCAAAATGGGTAAAAAAGATATTTGCTTTTTCTTTCACTGAGTTCCAAGGCTCAAGTCAGGGTAATCAGTTCTGCCCACTGAGCAGAGGTGCCTTAGGGTGGATGTTGTGCCTCTATAATCTCTGTTAGAGTCACTACTGCATACTCTGCCTGCCTTTCTCCCCTTGAGCTGAAGGAGCTGTTTCTGTCCACACAGCTCCCAGTCAGGCTCCCTTAGGGTTTATCTGGTAAGTCTGGCCAGCTGGAGTATGCTGAGTCAAGTACCTCTAAGTAACTGTGCTGCGGCTTTCCCTCCACTGGGAGCAGTGTGGCTGAATTTAAAGTGGTACACACCTACACAACTTGGGTGTTCACATAATAAACTCTTGTACTTGGTGAGGTGGGCATTAGTGAGCCAGTGATGTCCTTTGGCATTTATCACAGTCACTAGAGCATGTGGCACCCGCACCTTTAGGTCCTATCCCAAAGTTGATTTATCTGCCTCTTGTACCAGCATGGCTGTGGCTGCTAGGGCTCTCAAGCAGGGTGGCCAGCCCTTTGCAACCCCATCTAGTTGCTTGGAGAGGTAGGCCACCGGTCTAGGCCATGACCACAAGTCCTGGGTTAATACACCCACTGCTGTCTTGCTCCTCTCTGAGACACGCAGCACAAAAGGTTTTGTTAGGTTAGGAAGACCTAGCGCTGAGGCAATTTGTAACTCCTTTTTAAGAGTCTGAAAAGCATAGTCCTGTTCTGGCCCCCAGTCCATGGAGTTTTTTTTTCTCCCCACTGTGTAACTTCATAGAGCAGTTTTGCCAGTACTGCAAAGTTGGGGACCCACAAATGGCAGAATCCTACTGCACCCAGGAACTCTCTAACTTGTCTTCTCGTGATGAAGACAGGGATGTTCTGAATAACCTGTTTCTGTTCTACTCCTAGCCTCCTCTCCCCCTGCTGGAGAATGAATCCCAAGTATTTTACTTGCCTTTGGCAGATCTGGGCCTTCTTCTTCCAGACCTTGTATCCATTCTTCTCTAGATGATGTAGAAGCTTGTCCATTTCTCGAGCACATCCTTGGAGAGTCTTGCATCCCAACAACAGATCATCCACATACTGAAGGAGGACACATCCAATATCCTGAGCAGGAAATCACTGGAGGTCCTGAGTAAGGGCCTCTCCAAAGATGTTGAGGGAGTTCTTGAACCCTTACAAGAGCCTAGTCCAGGTGTACTTCACCTTTGCCCCTGTAGCCAGGACCTCCCACTGGAAGGTAAACAGCTCCCAGGTTCCAGGAGCCAGTCTTATACTGAAAAAAGTATCTTTCAAGTCCAAGCAAGTGAACCAGGAGACTCTGGCAGGGAGTAGGCTGAGGAGAGTGTAGGGGTTTGGTACTGTCAGGTGCAGAGTCACTGCTGCCTCATTTACAACTCTCAAGTCCTGTGCTGGCCAATAATCATTGGTTCTTGGTTTTCTGACAAGGAGCAAAGGAGTATTCCAGGGTGACTGGCACAGGATAATAATGCCGTGCTCCTTGAGCCTTTGTAAATGCACCTGGATTCCTTCCAAGGTTTCTCTAGGTCTCGGATGTTTTTGGACATTCTGGATCAAAAGGAGTATAGATCTGGTAGGCCTTACACAACCTCTTATAAAAGTCACCCAAACTTTTGTCCTTCCTTTGCAAATTCTCCACCACTTTGTTAATATCAGTGGCCTCTGGCTTCCCTTTTGGAGGCCTTGGAGGAGAGCTTCCCTGTATCTCCTGAGCCATCTCAGGCCTTCCTCTACATTAGGATCCCACTTAGAATCCTCTCCCAGTATCTCGATCCTCACATATTACTGGTGACTCTGCTGTTCCTTAAGGGTATTCTCCTCTAGCCATTTATTTGACACCTGCATCATTGGGCATTTTTTCTCCATGTTGAACAGAAAGAGGAGCAATTGATAGCAATCCACCCATGTGGCATTGTAAGTCTAGAATATGGATTGCATAAGATCTATTAATGCTTGAGGCTTTTCTGTGTAAGAGGGAATGCAGTGTTTCCAATTGAGAAGGTCAGTGGTAGTGAAACATTTGTATACCTGCACCTGACATTCTACCATGTGCCTTTGTTTGTTTATTATTGTGTTATTCACTTCCCCCAGAGGCATCTGCACTCTGAGCACTGCCTTTGAGCACAACCTCCCAGCTAGGGGAGGAGAGCCAAGACCTGGATCTGGTGGGGCAGTGGGAGGTGCCTCTGGCTTGGACAAGCTTATATTCAAGTTGATATCTCTGGCAATAATGAACCTGAGTCAGTAGCAGTCTCTGGGGTAGACAGGGAGCTAGCCATGGAAGGGTAAAGCCTTGCTGGTACATAAATGTGAGGGAGCCAAAATTTTTATTTCTTCTGATTGAGTAGAGGTTAAAATTCTGGCACCAGTGGCAGCAGCAGTTCTCTATTTTTGGTGGAATTCTTTCCTGCCTTTGTTACCAACACAGTGTAATCCCGACATCTAAGCCAAGGGGGAGGGTGCAATACCAGTGTGAGCAAGGTGTCTATGTAGGGAAACTGGTCAGGGTGGTCTGGATCTCTAGTAACTACCTGCCACACTTTCTGCACAAGAGACCTATCCAAGCTCCCTTTTGCTGGCCACTTCACCCCCAAAAATGGCTATTCTAGTTCACATAAGGTCATCAATTTCCCTGGGGACATAGTATCTCAATAATCTCCTGAGAACCCTTTCTTAAAGACCTTGATAATTATGGCCAGGGAATAAGTTTTTCCCTGTAAAACTCCCATGTCTCCCAGACAAACACCAGTCATGCCCCAAGAAGGGATTAGGGGTAAGGTAGGGGAAACTTGGAGAGGATGCCATTCACTTTTCCATCACCAGCTGCTCCCTTTGTGGAGACAGAGGACCATCTTGGCTTATGGAAGGCTGATATAAACTGTCAGCATGCAATTCTATCTCTTAGTTGTACGAGGTGCCCTATGGAACCATGGTTTGGAGCTTAACACTTGCTTCAGCTCGTAGGAGAGAGCTGAAACCCCCTCCTGGTGTCCATGTCATTCACTCTGCACTTCCTCTTTTATACAACCTCCCACAACCCATGGAGAGTGATGAGTCACCACTCCTGACCTGTGGAGGGTGACGAGTCACCACTTCTAATCTATGGAGTGTGACAAGTCACCACTCCTAACCCATGGGGCCCATTCTCCACACCTGTGGAGGGTGATGAGTCACCACTCCTAACCTGTGGAGGGTGATCAGTCACTACTCCAGAGGGTGATCAGGCCTTGTTTCTGCCCAGTGGGACAGGATCTTAGCTAGCTACCCTGTGGCTGGTATATCTTACCGCGGCTCTGACACACCCTCATTTTCTATTGCTCCTTTGTCTGATCATTGCTGGGACTGGCAGATAGGGTTTCGCCTTTCATCTTGGGAGGTGTCCACACAAGGAAATCTCTGGTGTGCACTCAGCAGTATGTCTACAGGGCAGTTTGGGGGTTCCCCAGTGTGGGACCCGAAGTCCACCAAATGCAGGTGTGGTTCCTCCTCACTTCCCAGCCAACACACCAGAACTCTGTTGCAATAAAATGATCTCAATGGAGGAGATACTCAGAAAACTTAATTAATGAAGGAAGGAGAATTTATTAGTAGCCAGCAGAGCACATGAGGCTAGTAGCACCAAAGCACAAGCTCTTCAAATTAGATTTTTCTTACAGTATCTAAGCAACAGGCACGTGATTCCTTTGTTTAAGGTTTCCCAGGAGTGCAGGAGAGGGGAGGAGGAGTCTTGGTGGGGTCAGCAAAGGGGAAGGGGTTTCCAGATGACTGGTCATAGCTACATACAGATCCTGCTATTCTTGCTTTGTGTTGTAAGTGACTCTAAGCACCCATTTAGAGAACTATGGGATGTAGTTAATTTATCACTGGCTGACTCAGTTATCTCTGCTGGCTCTTTTCCTTCATATTCTTCTGGTTTCTCCCTTCTCAAAGAAGAAGGGAAGCTTTCTCCCTCCTAAATATCATAAGAAGTATAGTCAGTAATATTGTAATAACTATGTATGGTGTTAGATGAGTTCTAGATTTATTGGGAATCACTTCATAAATTATATAAATGTTTAATTGCTATGTTGTACACCTGAAACTAATATAATATTGTTTTCAACCTTAATTTATTTTTTTTGTTTTAAAAATTAAAATTAAAAAACAAAAAAAATTTAATAAAAAAGACAATACTTTAATTATACCATGTAGTGAGATGAGGGGCATTTTTGAACTCCTTCTTGATAGACACTATATTCCGTGAAGAAAAGTAAGGGTCAAGGTTTAAACTGCAGGATTTAACAAGCATCACCTCAAAATAAATATTTGGAAAAAATATTAGGAAATCAGAAAATATACAAGTGGATTAAATAAATAGCATGCAATAAAGAAAGTTAGAGTTTCACATGAAAATTGATATACTTTATTACCTATTACTTAATTATTGTCTGGATATTCAATCCCAGATAGATAAAGTCAGAAATGAATAAGTTGCAGTGATGGTACCAAGCAAAGCCCACTGACCAGAAGGCAAATATATACTTCAGAGGTCCATATAAATAACAAGGAAATAGATGACTCATGTATAATTTTATTCTTGTGGCCTCCAAGGCATTAAAAGGTTTTGTTAAATATCTCTGGGACAGTGTTTGAGATTATAACAATTTTTCTTTAAGATTTTGTTATCTATATATTTGAAGTTTGTTATCAAAGGGAAAAACACCTAATGCAAATATGTTAGGCAGATAATAGTAACCTGATTATTCACATGAGATAGTAAATGAATTTGGAGCTTAGCTGAATTTCCCATTTTTCAAGAAATATTAGTTTTATTTATAAACTATCATAAAGGGCAGGAAGAAATTTGAGGATAAAACCATAAACCAGGAAGCAAAAGAAGGACCTTAAAAGAAGTAAAAGAGGTTAATAGCAAGGAAGGAAGGACTGAGGTATTAGCAAACAAAGGTAAGTCGACAAAGTTGAGATATGAGTCTCCCAGACATGGGTACTAGAATGATGATTTAGCACAGCCACAGCCACTGTGGAGGCCATCTTGGAAAGTCAGGTTTAACTGAAACGGGGCCTGCCCAGATGCTCCACCCTTCCAGGAGAAATGTCCCAATAAAAAGGAAATAGTGTCATTCACCAACCCCTCTACATTTCTTCTTGACCAGTGTTTATAAAAAATGCAGAGGGAGAAGGAACACTTTCTGTGAAATGGAGAATGCTGTTATGCCAGCTTAGCTGTTGATTTTAGATACTTAACTGATAGCTGTTTGTCCTTGGGTAGATTATCTAATTTTTATGTCTTAGTTTCCTCATTTATAAAATGTTAGTAATAGTAACATCCACCTCACAGCCTTGTTAAAAAGGATTATTTAAGAAAGTTTATGTAAAACATTTAGGAAAAGTGCCTAAAACAAAGAGAGTACTCAGTGAATATAGTTATGTAGTTATAGAAATTAGGACTATTATTATACAGGCTCCTTCAGACAAGCCACTCAAGTATGTCACTTCCTCATTTTTTTCCTTAGCATAAACTATTGCCTCTAGCCCTCATTGAATAGCTTGGTTTGTTAGAACATTCTGCCAATGTTCAGAAATTGCCAGTTCTATCCCTAGCCAGGGCACATACAGAAACAGATCTATGTTCCTACTTCTCTCTCTCTCTCCCTTCCCTTCCTCTCTTGCTAAATCATGCAGTCCTGGACTGTCTGGGTTTTTATCTGCAGGGGCTCCAGAGAGGGGAACAACGCAGAGTGACTGGGTATACTTCTGCTGGGAAAAACACAGTAATTGAGGGACAGAAGAGGAAATTTTAAACTAAAGTGGCAGCAGAACAAGCGGTCATGACCAATATTTTTACAGTCTTCCCACACCCCACACTCAGTGCAGAGACAGAGAAAATCAAAGTGCAGCTCCTCTAGCTTCCCAAATTGTGTCTCCCTCACCTCACAAGGTACAGAGAGTAGTAGTGACAGACCCCAGAGCTAACTCTCCAGAGCCATTCTTTCTCCTGAAGAAAAAAGGTGCTCCATATCTGGTCTCCTGGTCTCTTGAGACATGGGGAGGAGTACCAAAAAGCCTGAGATCACCATTGCTTAAGCCACAGCCTTCACAATACACCCCACCCACCAACGAGACTGCAGCCTTGCTTATATCATTAACAAAACCAACATCTGAGTAGAGGTCAGCACAGGAATTTCACAAAGCTAAAATTTGTAATACAGTGCCACCTACTGGAAGAAAACAAAACAACCTTTCAAAACAAGTTTTTTTCTTTTGAATTTCATTTTTGTTAATTATCATATTTATTTTCTGTGAGACAAAGGAGCCAAAAATACACAGCGAAGAAAAAAATACCTATTCAATAAATGGGCTGAGAAAATTAGAAAGCCACATGTAAAAAAATGAAGCTTAACTACAGTTTGTCCCCCTGCACAAAAATTCATTCAGACAGGTCAAAGATCTAAACATAAGATCTGAAACAATAAATTACATAGAAGAAAACATAGATAATATACTCATGGACCTTGGCTATAGAGAACAATTTATGAATTTGACCCCAAAAGCAAGGGAAGTTAAGACAAAAATAAATGAATGGGACTATATTAAACTTAAAGCTTCTGCACAGCAAAAAAATCAAACAAACTGACAACAAAACAAACAGACAGCCAACTAAATAGATGATATTTTCTAACAACAGCTCAGATAAGGGCCTAATATATAAAATATACAAAGAACTCACAAAACAACAACAAACAAGCAAGAAATGCAATTAAAAAATGGGGACAAGGCATGAATAAATATTTCTCCCAAGAAGACATACAAATGGACAATAGATGTATGAAAAAATGTTCACCTTCACTAGCTATTTGAGATATGCAAATTAAAACTACAATGAGATACCACCTCAAACCTGTTAGATTGGCTATTATCAACAAGGCAGGTAGTAACAAGTGTTGGAGAGGTTGTGAAGAAAAAACAACCTTCATTCACTGCTGGTGGAAATGCAAACTGGTATAGCCTTTATGGAAGAAAGTATGGCGTTTCCTCAAAAAAGTAAGAATAGAGCTATCATAAGACCCAGAAACCCCTCTACTAGGTAGCTTCCCATCAAACTAAAAAACATTGGCATGTAAAGATACATGCACCCTGGGGGGATTCCAAGATGGTAACAAAGTAAGTGGACTTTCCAACTGCCACTTCCTAGGAAAAAAATTGTATTACAACTTAATTTAAGAACAATCAACTTTAAAAACCAACTTTGGACTAAATGAAGGAAAATCTGTAACCAAGAATCATGGAAGCCACAATGAGACTGGTAGGAAAGGCAGAGATATGGAAAGGGCTGCCCTGCTCCCAGGAGCAAGCAGCGGCAGAGGGTCCAAAGGGACTTTCACTTTGGGGAGCTTTTCCCTGAGAGTGGATGCCCTAGGACCCAAGACTTGCACCCTAGTTTAGAGCCCCAGAGCCTAGAAGAGGCACCCACAGCATTTGGCAGTGAAGAGAGCCAAGGTTTCTGTCTGTGAGAAAGAGATGGGAACTCTTGGAGACACAGACTCCATCATAAAGGGCCAGCACAGAAAATCTCATTCACAATCACTTACCCAGGACTCCATCAGGGGAATGCTGAGAGGACTAGAGTCGCATGAAGAGGATATAAAATTGGTGACCCAGGGAGAGACACTGTGAGGGACAACCACTAGAACCCCTGTGCTGAGTCATTCTCCAATACCAGTCACCATCTCTCTTGGGTGGAGTAATCCCCTCTGAGCAGCATCAGTCTGGGGGTTAGTGACTGCTCCACCCTCGGGAGTCTCTCCAACCCCACCCATAGAGACTGGGTGGTTCTGAGAAGTAAGACAGAAAGCAGGGGGCCCATCAAAACTCAGTTTTCTGGCATTGAGACCAAAGCTTTCCACCACACTGTCCCGAGTCTATGACTGGTGCTTCCAACTCACGGGAGACTGAGTAGGAACTGTCTGGACTACAGGCTGACCACACCTCTGAGTCTCAGAGGCCACACCCACAGGACTCCTGGGCCACACCAAACTGAGGTCTAAAAACAATCTGGAAAATATCTGGCTGGTTGGCTTAGAGATAGATTGTCAGCCCGTCATGTGGAAGTTCCAGGTTTGATTCCTGGCCAGGGCATGCAGGAGAGGCACCCATCTGCTTCTCCACCCTTCACCCTCTCATTCTTCTCTAACTCTTTCTTCCTTTCCCACAACCAAAGTCTCCATTGGAGCAAAGTTGGCCCAGGCGCTGAGGATGGCTCCATGGCCTCTACTGCAGGTGCTGGAATAGCTCCAGTTGCAACAGACCATCACCCCCTGGTGGGCATGCTGAATGGATCCCATTCAGGCATATGCAGGAATCAGTCTCTGTGCCTCCCTGCTTCTCACTTTAGAAGAATAATAATAATAGTAATAATAATAATAATTCTGGACAGACTGCCACCTGAGGCAAAATCACACCCACCACCCATCTTAATCCCTGAATTGCCACAAGTTGTAGACTCTACCAGAGGTTTTTTTCAGTGGCTGAGCCTAACAAGTGTCTCAGCCAGCAAACAGAGGTAAAAGGAGGCAAAACTCAGGGAACCTTGGCCTTTTAAACAGATCTTCCCCAAGGTCCATAGTGAGTAAAAGCTAGCCTAGGTGTGCAGCTTGATATTTCCATGTGCATCTGGGCCTAGCAGAGTCATCCACAAATGCTGGATTGCTTGTAGTTCCAAGCAGGTTGCTGAGGTCCAGTCATAGGCAGTATCTCCCAATGGTCTGCACCAGGTTCCTGCCAGGGAGGCTCAGGGCCAGCGCATCCAGTGGTCAGCTGCAAAGAGCATTGTCCAGTACCTAACAACCCTTGCTACTGGGGTATCTAAGGAAGGGTTCCTCATAATTCATAATTGTCTCAGCTGAGGTATGTTCCACCTTCTGTGATCAACACTGGCACAGTGGCTCATGTACATTGGTTAGGGTAGAACATTACAGCCAGCCTGGGTGCTGGATATCCTGCCCCACTGGGCTAGATTCCACAGAGGAAAGTAAGAGAGGGTTGGAGCACTAATATTTAAAGTTTGGGTCCCTGCGAGCCTATTGTTCAGTCTAGTCAAAAAGTTTAGCCACTTACTGAAGGAGCACAGTCAGTCCTAGGGGAAGACTCTCTTAGTCTTCCTCCCTGAGACCAGGGTCTCACCAGCTGTAAGAACTTCTGCAGAAGGGACTGTTGGCCCCACTTAATCACCTGCTGCTCACCTTGCTGGTAAGAAATAAAATTTGAGGATCCAGCAGTGATTGAGGGATTAGGCTCTGGAGTAGGGACCACTTTCCCCATACTGAACTCCTGACCAAGAGACCCCTGAAATAAGGGGTCCCAATAATGTTCTAATCCCAACCTCAGTGGCCTTAACCCTACCAAGCTTGCAAACTGTAGAGAGATTCATTGGGTGAATCCAGTCAGAACCCACACTACAGTCTTTATACAGAAGATTTTGTGGGAAGACCAGGCAGCTGCAAGAGGAGATGGAGCAGTTGAAAAGTGGTGGCAAATCTTACAGAGCTTAGAGCTTTTATGGACCTAATGTTATTTCTAAGCAAGAGTAAGCTGATCCTAATATTAGACTTTCCCATATTACCCAGGCACAGGAAACACAGACACAAAGAGCAAACAAAGCAGTAGATCCAGACAGGTAACCCAACACAGGTTACAAACAACCACTGACACCACTCAAAGAAGACCTAGAACCAACACAACCAGTAGTGGGTGGCAGAGAGCACAAATCCTAGATTCAGCTAACTACACAAGCAGCATGCACAAAGGAGGAGTCCCGCATGCACCAGACACTGTAGAGAATAAATACACCCAAGGAGACAGACAATGCCTAGTGTCTAATACACATGATCATGGTTGACCCTCAGTTAGTCAGCATAAAGGGATAACCACACCCATGACAGGACAAACTGCATTCAATATTGACATATAACAGGAGGGAAAATACTACCCTCAAGAAACATTTCTAGAGTAAGGAAATCAGGTGGCCTGGAGATCAGTATCACCAAGCTTATCTTCCTCATAAAGAAATCACAACAAATTACAAAGTCAGACAGCACTATCTAATACACAGACAGAATGCGAAGACAGAGAAATGTGATCCAAATGAATCAACAAGAGAAATCCCCAGAAAAAGAAATAAATGAAATGGAAATATGCAAACTACCAGATGCAATGTTTAAAATAATGATTTTTAGGATTCCAAAGACTTTAGAACAACAATGGATGGTCATACCAAGTACCTAAATAAAGAGATAGCAAACATCAAAAAGGACATTGAAATCTTACAAAAAAGAACCAGTCAGAAATGACAAATACAATATCAGAAATGCAGATTGCACAAGAAAAAATCAACAGGCTGGATGAAGCATAGGATCAAATTAGTGATTTAGAGGACAAGATAAATGAAAGCAAAGAAGCAGAGCAGTAAAATAAAAAGAGGTTCAAAAAGACTGAGGAAAATCTAAGAGACCTCTATGACAACATAAAGAGAAACAACATTCACATTTTAGGGGTCCCTGAAGAAGAAGAGAATGAACAAGAAATAGAGAACATGTTTGAAGAAATCATAGCTGAAAACTTCCATAAATTGATGAAGAAAAAAATAAAAAAGTTCAAGAAGCACAGAGAGTCCCATTAAAGAGGAATATAAAAAGGCCTACACCAAAACACATCATAATTAAAATGCCAAAGTTTAAAGACAAAAAAAGAATACTAAAAGCTACAAGAGAAAAGCAGTTAATTACTTACAGAGGAGCCCCCATAAGGATGACATCTGACTTGTCAACAGAAACACTTGAGCCTTGAAGGGATTGGCAAAAAATATTCAAAGTGATGCAAAATAAGAACCTACAACCAAGACTTCTTTATCCAGCAAGGCTATCATTTCAATTGAAGGAGAAATAAAAAGCTTTCCATACAAAAAAAGACTCAAGGAATTTATTTCAACCAAACCAGTATGGCAAGAAATGTTAAGGGACCTGTTATAAAAACAGCAAAGGAAGAAAGAAATTGAGAGAAAGAGAATTGTAGATTTAAGGAATAAAATGGGAATAAATAAGAACATATCAATAATAATTTTAAATGTAAATGGATTAAACACTCCAATTAAAAAACATAGGTTAGATGCATAGAAAAGAAAACAGGAGCTGTACATATGCTGTCTACAAAAGACACACCACAGAACAAGAGATACACACAGATTGAAAATTAAGATGGAAAAAATATTTCATGAAAATGGAAATGAAAAATAAAAAGCTAGGGTGGCAATACTTATATCTCAAAAAATAGCCTTTAAAACAGAGGTTATAGTAGGGATAAAGAAAGTCACTGCATAATGATAAACAGAGCAATCCAACAGGAGAATATAATCATTCTAAATATTATATTTATGTGCCTAATAAGGAGCACCTAATTACATAAAGCAGATTTTGATAGACATAAAGGATGAGATTGAGAGCAATATTATAATAGTAATGAATTTTAATACTTTACTATATCAATGAATAGATCCTCTAGGTAGAAAACTAACAAAGAAATAGAGGCCTTAAATGACACACTAGATCAGTAGTTGGCAAACTGCAGCTCGCGAGCCACATGTGGCTCTTTGGCCCCTTGAGTGTGACTCTTCCACAAAATACCACATGCAGGCGCTACCTCAGTAAGGAATGTACCTACCTATATAGTTTTAAAAATTTGGCTCTCAAAAGAAATTTCAGTTGTTGTACTGTTGATATTTGGCTCTGTTGACTAATGAGTTTGCCGACCACTGCACTAGATCAACAGGATTTAATGAATATCTTCAGAAACTTTCACCCCAAATCAGCAGAATATAGATTCTTTACAAGTACTCCTCTTACATTCTCTAGGGTAGACCACATATTAGGACACGAAATGAGCCTCAATAAATTTAAGAAGATTGAAACCATATTAAGCATATTCTCTGATCGCATGGCATAAAACTAGAAATCAACTACAATAGAAAAACTGAAAAACATTCAAATACTTGGAGGCTAAATAGCATGTTATTAAATAGTGAGTGGGTTAACAATGAGATCAAGGAAGAAATCAAAAACTTCCTTAAAAGAAATGAAAATGAACATACAGTAACTCAAAATTTATGGGACACAGCAAAAGCAGTCCTGAAAGGGAAGGTCATAGCATTACAGGCATACCTTAAGAAGCAAGAAAAAGCTCAAATAAATATTTTTACCCTGCATTCAAAAGAACTAAAAAAATAGCAATAAATAAAACCCAGGGGAATTTGAAGGAAGGAAATAATAAAGCTCAGAGCAGAAATAAATGACATAGAGGCTAATAAAACAATAAAAAAGATCAATAAAACCAAGAGCTTGTTTCTTGAAAAAGTAAACAAGTTTGACAAACCTTTAACCAGAGGCATCAAGAAAAAAAGAGAGAGGACTTAAATAAATAAAATTAGAAATGAAAATGGAGAAGTAACAACTAACACTGCAAAAATACAAAGGATTGTAAGAAAATACTATGAACATCTGTATGCCAAAAAAATTGAACAACCTAGGCAAAATGGAAAAATTCTTAGAAACATAAAAAAACTTCCAAAACTCAATCTTTTTAATTTTTATTTTTTTTATTTTACAGAAACAGAGGGAGAGTCAGAGAGAGGGACAGATAGGCACAGACACACAGGAACGGAAAGATATGAGAAGCATCAATCATCAGTTTTTCGTTGCGATACCTTAGTTGTTCATTGATTGCATTCTCATATGTGTCTTGACCACAGGCCTTCAGCAGACCAAGTAATCCCTTGCTCAAGCCAGCGACCTTGGGTCCAAGCTGGTGAGCTTTTGCTCAAACCAGCTGAGCCCGCGCTCAAGCTGGCGACCTCGGGGTCTTGAACCTGGGTCCTTCTGCATCCCAGTCTGACGCTCTATCCATTGCACCACCACCTTGTCAGGCTCCAAAACTCAATCTTGAAGAATCAGAAAACCTAAGCAGACCAATTACAACAAAGGAAATTAAAACAGTTATCAAAAAACTTCCAGCAAACAAAAGTCCTGGACCACATCGATTCACAGGCAAATTTTACCAAACACTCAAAGAAGAACTAACACCTTTCCTTCTCAGCTATTCTAAAAATTCAAGAGGAGGGAAGATGCTTTTATTAGGCAAGTGGGATTTTTATTTCAAAACCTTTAAAAAAAAACTACAAAGAAAAAAACTATAAGCCAATATTCTTGAAGAACATAGATGCTAAAATTCTCAACAAAATATTAGCAAATTAGATCTAGCAATACATCAAAAAGATCTTACACCCTGATCAAGTGGGATTTATTCCAGGGAGGCAAGGTTGCTACAATATTTACAAATCAATAAATGTGAAGAAAAAAGTCACATGATTATTTAATATATGCAGAAAAAGCATTTGATAAAATCCAGCACCCATTTATGATAAAAAAAATCTCAATAAAGTGGGCATACAGGGAATACACCTCAATATAATAAAAGCTATATATGGCAAACCCATAGCCAACATCACACTCAAAGGGCAAAAATTAAAAGTAATCCTCTTAAAATCAGGAATAAGGCAGGAATTTCCCCTTTCACCACTCTATTCAACATGGTTCTGTATGTCCTAGCCACAGCAATTGGACAAGAAGAAAGAAAAAGCATCCAAATTGGAAGAGAAGAAGTAAAACTATAATTATTGGCTGATGAAAAGATACTGTACATAGAAAACCCTAAAGTCTCAGTCAAAAATCTTCTAGACCTGATAAATAAATTCGGCAATGTGGCAGGACATAAAATTAATGTTCAGAAATCAGTGGCATTTATATACACCAACAATAAACTGTCTGAAATAGAAATTAAAGAAACAATCTTCTTCATTATTGCAACAAAAAAAATAAGGTACCTAGGAATAAATTTAACAAAGGAAGTAAAAGACTTGTACTTGGAAAATTATAAAACATTGAAAAAAGAAATTAAGGACCTTGATACAAACAAGTGGAAGCATATACCATGTTATTGGATAGAAAGAATAAACATCATTAAAATGTCTATATTACCCAAAGCAAACTATAGATTCAATGCAATCCCTATTAAAATATCAATGTCATACTTCAGAGCTATAGAATAAATATTTCAAAAATTTATATAGAACCAAAAAAGAATACGAATAGCCTCAGCAATCTTGAAAAAGAAGAATGAAGTGGGAGGTATCACACTCCCTGATATCAAGTTATATACTACAAGGCCATTGTACTCAAAACAACTTGGTACTGGCATAAGAACAAGCATACAGATTAATGGAACAGAACAGAAAACCCAGAAATAAACTCACACCTTTATGGACAATTGATATTTGTCAAAGGAGGTAAGAGCATACAATGGAGTAAAGACTGTCTCTTTAATAAATGGTGTTGGGAAAATTGGACAGGTACATGCAAAAAAATGAAACTAGACCACCAACATACACCATTGACAAAAATAAGCTCAAAATAGATAAAAGACTTGAATGTATGTCACAAAACCATAAACATCTTGGAAGAAAACATAGGCAGTAAATTATTCGATATCTCTTTTAGTAATATATTTGCTGATTTATCTCCACAGGCAAGTGAATTAAAGGGCAAAATAAACAAATGGGACTATATTAAGCTAAAAATCTTTTGCACAGCAAAAGACACCATGAACAAAATAAAAAAACAACCCACACAATGGGAGAACATATTCAATAATACGTCTGATAAGGGTTTAATAACCAAAATTTGTAAAGAACTTCTAAAACTAAACACCAGGAAGGTAAAAAATCCAATTAAAAAATGGGTGAAGGACCTCAATACACACTTCTCCAAAGAGGACATACAGATGGTCAACAGGCATATGAAAAAATGCTCAACATCACTAATCATTAAAGAAATGCAAATTAAAACCACAATGAGATACCACCTCACACTTGTCAGAATGGCGCTCATTAACAAAACAACACAGAATAAGTGCTGGTGAAGGTGTAGAGAAAAGGGAATCCTCCTGCACTGCTGGAGGGAATGCAGACTTGTATAGCTACCTTGGAAAACAGTATGGTGTTTCCTCAAAAATAAAAATGGAACAGCTTTTTAAGCCAGCTATCCTACTTTTAGAAATATGTTCTAAGAATCTGAAAACACTAATTCAAGAGAAGATATGTACCCCTATGTTTATTGCAGCATTGTTTACAATAGCCAAGATATGGAAGCAGCCCAATTGTCCATCAGTGGACAAGTAGATTAAAAAGCAGTGGTACATATACACAATGGAATACTACACAGCTATGAAAAAGAAAATCTTATCTTTTGCGATGACATGGATGGACCTGGAGATTATTGTGCTAAGTGAAATAATACCCACAGAGAAAGAAGAATATCATATGATCTCACTTATATGTGGAATCTAATGAACAAAGTGAACTGAGGAACAAAATAGAGGCAGAAGCAGGGTCACAGGAGCAGAGGGACAGCTATCAGAGAGAACGGGGATGAGGAGATGGGATAAGAGAAGGTGAAGGGATTAGCAAAATTACATATATATATATAAAACACAGAGATACAAATCACAGAACAGCAAATCCCAGAGGTAAGGGTGAAAGGGAGTTAGGAGAAGGGGGACAAAAAGGGTGTAATAAGAGGCACGAGGTTGGAGGGTGATTGTGTTATATGGGGTGTGACACTTGAGTCCACACAATAAATTAAAATTAATTAAAAATTTAAAAATAAAATATAATATTCACTTTCAAAAAAGACACATGCACCCCATGTTCACTGCAGCATTATTCACAGTGGCCACGTCATGAAAACAGCAAAAGTGTCCCTTCAATAGAGGATTGGATAAAGAAGATGTGGTACATATATACAATGGAATACTACTCAGACATAAGAAATGATTACATATTGCTATTTACAACACAGATGGACCTTAAGAACATTATACTGAGTGAGACATGTAAGTAAATCAGAAAAATCTGAGAACTGTATGATTGCACACATAGGTGAGACAGAAAACAGAGACTTGTGGACATTGATAAAATTAAAGTGGTTACTAGGGGGAGGTAGAGGTGGTGGAGGTGGATGGGGGAGGAGAGTGAGTAGGGGGACAAGTATGTGATGACAGAGTGATTTGACTTTGGGTGATAGGAACACAACATAATCAATAGTTCAAATGCTATAAAGATGTTTAACAGAAACCTATGTACTTTTATTGATCAATGTCACTCTGTTAATTTAATTTTCTAAAAATAAAAAAACTGTCATACTACTGCACTTTTTTGTGATTATTATTAATAATAATAATCCTCTAACTCTTGTTTTCCCAACATTATAATTCATTGCTCACATTACCACTAACAACTAAATCAAGAGCTGTAGAAATGAGAACAGTCTGGTAGCAGGCTGCAAATCCCGCCCCCTCTACTCATGTGCAATAATGCACATAGAAGTAAGCCCTGCCTTTGTCCTGGACAGAAACTGAGTGAGCACAAGGAAACCAAGATAGCAATGAGCTAAAGCATCACTGGGCATTCCCAGGCTTTGAAGTAGAGGTCTTAAAACCTGTTCTTCCCATAAAACTACATTTTTCTGCATGGACATAGGGGAAAATACATGTTTTATTGTGAACATAAGTTTGAATTATAAAATAAAATCACCATTTTGTATCAATAGTCTTAATGGAGAATTTTTGCTCTGAGCACATCGCCCACTCCATTTTCACATGAAACCCTTAATAAATTATGGGTGTAATTCTTCTGCTGATGAATGTAAACTGGACCCATATTCTTCAGAATATCATGTTCTATTCAGAAACAAATAATAAATCCATATGAATAGAAAGCTATTAAATGTGAAGACCTGATGCTGTTAGTCATATAATCCACAGAGAAGAACCAAAAGTTTATGTACAGAAGTCTCACATATAGCATTCATGGGTTATTGTACATTTGTATTCTTCAATTACTTAGATTTTAAAATATACATAATTTTTTCTGATTCATATGGATTCTCAACAAATGGTATAGCTACCATAAACCAATGTAGTTTTAAGCAAAAGAAAAAAAATCTAGTGAATATACTACCAGGAGCAATTATGATGTAACAGTCTTTCCTACCCCTTGTTGTCTATAGGCAAACCAGGTATGCAGCTTTCCTGACACAATACTCCACTACCATGTTCATTGCTCTTGAGCATGAAGACACACTGTATTTGTCTTCTCATCTTTTTTAAACAGGTGACTGGTGTGTGGATGAGTTAACATGTCTCAGACATCATTACCTGTGTTTTAGTTATGAGCAGCTGTCAATTCTGGAATTAAGCCATTTTTAAAGGCTCTTTGAAGACATTCACTTTGTGAAAGAAGTGAATGGCTTGGCAGATGATGTGACAATAGCACATAATATCGCAGGAAGTTCAAGAATGGAATTGTTCTCACATGAACTAGCCATTGAATAGAACCATTTGTTTCCCTTGTCATTCACGCTCAGAGGCACACCAGCTGAGGAAATGATCACAAACTGTTAAGAGGAGAAGGAAAACAGAATTTAGTTCATAGCTTTTCCATAGTCATGCTTCCCTTTGAAAGATACTCAGTGGGACCCAGGTAGATTTCACAAGTATGGGCAAATGTACACATGCATGAGAATGTTTGGTCTCCCTGTGTACAGAGGATTTGGGGTTTTTGTTTGTTTTTCTGTTTTGTTTTGTTTTGGGTTTTTTGCATTTTTTTTACAGAGTCAGAGAAAGGGATAGATAGGGACACACAGACAGGAACGGAGAGAGATGAGAAGCATCAATCATTAGTTTTTTGTTGCGACACCTTAGATGTTCATTGATTACTCTTTCATATGTGCCCCTACTGTGTGGCTACAGCAGACCGAGTAGCCCCTTGCTGAGCTAGCAACCTTGGGTCCAAGCTGGTGAACTTTTTGCTCAAACCAGATGAGCCTGTGCTCAAGCTGGCGACCTCGGGGTCTCAAACCTGGGTCCTCCTCATCCCAATCCAAAGCTCTATCCACTGCGCCACCACCTGGTCAGGCATGTTTTTTTGCATTTTTTTTTTGAAGTGAGAAGCAGGGAGGCAGAGAGACAGACTCCCGCATGTACTCAACCAGGATCCACCCAGCAAGCCCACTAGGGGGTGATGCTCTGCCCTTCTGGGGCATTGCTCTGCTGCAACCGGAGCCATTCTAGCACCTGAGGCAAAGGCCATGGAGCTATCCTTAGTGCCGGGGCCAACTTTCCTCTAATAGAACCTTGGCAGTAGGAGGGGAAGAGAGAGATAGAAAGCAGAGGGGGAAGGGTTGAGAAGCAGATGGGCATTTCTCCTGTGTTCCCTGACTGGGAATCAAACCCGGACATCTACATGCCAGACAGACACTCTACCACTGAGCCAACCGGTCAAGGCCGGGGTTTGGTTTTGATTTAGACAGCCTGCAGATGTGGATAAAGAAGTTCTCTTCTGATACAACAGCTAGAATGTATTGGTCTGAGAGAGCCCCAGACTGCTTTGCTCTTCAATTCTTTTTGATGAAGTGTGACAAAGACTTTCTCTTTGACTAAACTTTACTCAGGGTCTTTTGAATTCCCCTTTCAAGTAGGCTGACTTTTGGTCTTCTGTGGTCATCTGTGAATTGTCCGAACTTTAGTAAAAATTTTGCATAGTCAGTTTACCAGAATTTCCTATCCTTACTATCTGATCACCTTGATGTTTGATTAGGTTTCTCTTCCACCATCTGGTTTAGCGAGAATCTTTCTTACCCCTGAAGTTTCCTCCCAGTCATTTTCCATCCACTGACCCTCTACAGACACACATGCACACACACATGGCTTTTTGGCTATACATTCCTACTTTTCCTTTTTTTATTTAGAGTTAAGCTCAATCTCCCTACCCTACTGAAAAATCTAATTGCAGTGGTCTTATATGCATCACTCTCTGAAAAAAAAAAAGTTTACTGTTTGTTTTATTTGGGAAATCTCTTTAAGAGGGGAATGTATTTGACAGAATAAATCAAATTACTGTAAACATAGTCCCCTACCCACTGTGATAAAGGACTTTCTCAAACGTGCATGCAAAGATATTGATCATTTAGGAAGCCTCTGCCCCTTGAAGACAGTTGTTGAAACTGGTTGAAAGGTGCCTAATGGAACTTATATTCTGGACCTTAGCCTATTAAACCAACAAATATATACAGAGATGGGGAGGGAAAGCACGAGAGACAGAGAGACAGCCAGATTCTGAGCACACTAAACTTAAATCTTAACCTTTTTGAAAGCAGTTTTTCCTTCTTATTTTCTTTATATAGTTAAGATCTGAAATATACACATGTCAACACCAACAAAGTTAGTATTGTTTGAGTACAGAGACTAGAAAACTCTTTATAAGTTTCAGTGGATACATACCAGTATGAATGCCAAATGTCACACAAAAACAAAGAAGTTTGAGAGGATGAGTTGTCATCAAGTCAAGGCAAGTGCCTTGTTTACTCACTTGGAATGTTCCAGAGAAGTTTCTGGATCAATGAAAATAAGCAAAGATTGGTTTACCAACATGTTCTTGATCATCACAGATGATTTTCAGGGCCTGTGTTAAAGTGAATAATAATGTTCTCTGTAATCAAGAGTGCATAAAACATTTGTTTCCAATCAGTTTTCAAAAATCACCATTCATCCAGATGAAGATTAATAAGTGTAAGGTCATTTAGTGTTACCTGATACATATATATGAATATGTGGCCCTGACTGGTTTGCTCAGTGGTACAGTGTCAGCCTGTCATGTGGATGTCCTGAATTTGTTTCTCGTTGTGGGCACACTAAGGAGAAGCAACCTTCTGCTTCTCTTCCCCTCTTCTCCCCTTCTCTCTCACTTTTTTTTTCTCTTCCTGCAGCGAGGGCTGGATTGATTCAAGTGCATCAGTCCTTGGTGCTGAAGATGGCTTGATGAGGTCTCCTACTAAGGCTCTAAAAATAGCTCAGTTGCAATCATAGCCCCAGATGGGCAGAGCATCAGTCCCAAACTGGGGTTGCTGGGTGGATCTCGGTCTAGGTGCATGCAAGAGTCTGTTCCTTTATCTCCCCTCCTCTCACTTGGAAAAGAAGGGGGGAAAAAGAATATGTATAAGGAGGCACCTATACCAGATAACTCATGAGGAAGAATCAAATATTAAAGGGCTAGAAGAGAGCTTGTTGTAGATGGATACTGACATGTACAATGCAAAATAAATAAATAATAAACAAACAAATAAATAAATAAATAAATAAACAGGAAGAAAGAAAGAAAGAGAGAAAGAAAGAAAAAAGACATACCTACAAAGAAGAAACTCCATCTTAAGCTGTGATAAGGTGTGGGAATCATAGAGAAAGGTAGGGTGATGTTGAAGTCTTAGGTTGAAATAAACTGGTGATCAAACCCACTGGCATTGAAGATGAGTACTTACTTCTCACTCTACCCCTTATTAGTTTTTTCACCTTAAAAGAGAGTTATTTAGACTTTGTATGACTAAATTTATCTATCTGTAAAATCAAAATAGTACCCATTTCATAAATTTGTGTTAAAGATTAAATGCAACAACAGATATGAAGCACTTTGCATAGTTCTTACATGATAGGAAGTGACCCCCTAATGAAGCTAGTTATTAAATTAAGTATTTTCTAGTTAGGAAAAAAAGGTTAACATTTGAAATATTACTGTTATCTATTTTGATTTTTTAATTCAAAAAATATCCATATATTGTTTCTTCTGTTTTGAGAATTAATGATATTTTTATGTAAAATAGTTAGTACAGTATCTGAAACATAAAAAATCTCAATGAAAGTAAGCATAATACTATTATTAACTAATTAATAAATATTATCTCACTTTCTTGGCTAAATCAGAACCTTAGACCCGTTTCTCACATAAGATCCTGAACAAAACAATTCTGAGATGTTTTTATTAAAAACCAAACAATTGAAAAACTTTACCTTAACCTTCCCCAAAAAATTACCTGCAGCTGGAACTTCAAGGGTAAGTAGAAATTAGCCAGAAAAACATAATATCCAATATCAAGATGCACAAGTTAGATTCAGTCAATATATTTAAAAGAAAACTGTATAACAGAATGCCCTTAGAGAAGTGATGAGATGTGAGACTATTATCAAAAATATACAAGTCTAGCATCCAAAACAAATCCAAACAATTTGCCCACATCTACTACTACATCCCTGGTTTAAGCCAGCCTTAGCTGGTCCTTGGATTTTTGCCATACCTTCTTTCCTGAACTTCTTACTTCCACTATTGCTGTTGCAGAAGCCAAAGTGATTGTTTTAAAACCTGTCAGATCATACCACCCCTCTCCTTTATGGAGCAGTGATTGACCAACTTTTCATCGTATAAGGAATAAAGGCAGTGGCATTTTTCTTTATTTTTTAAAAATATATTTTTAAGACTTTATTTATTCATTTTAGAGAGGAAGGGGGAGCAGGAAGCATCCACTCCCATATCTGCTTTGATCAGGCAAGCCCAGTGTTTTGAACCAACAACCTCAGCATACAGGTGCAAGCATTATTCACTGTACCACCACATATCAGGCCACTGTCACTTTTCTTCTATAATTAAAATTTTTTACTTTGATTTTATTGTAGACTCACATACAATCTTAAGAAATAATACCATTTACCAAGTTTCTCCCAATGGTAACATAGCAAAACTATAGCACAATACCACAGTCAAGATATTGACATTAACACAGCACATGTCCATCACCACAAGAATCCTTGGTGTTGGCCTTTTATAGCCACTTCCACTGTGTCTCTCAACTCCCTGTTTCCCAATCCCTGTCAGTCACAACCTCTCTTCCATTGTTATAATTCCATCATTTAAAGAATAATGTAGAAGTAGAATTACGTAGTATGTAGGTATTGGGATTTTTTTTAAAAAAAAAGAAAGAAAGGAGAGAGAGAAGCATCCTCATTGTTCCATTTAGTTGTGCTATTGATTTCTTTTCATATATGCCTTGACTGGGCCGAATGGGCAACTTCTGAGTTAAGCCCTTAGGATCAAACCAGTGGTCCCAGGATTGAACTGGTGACTTTGGGGTTCCTAGACTATGTTCTATCTACTGCACCACTGTGCAGGGCATATCATTAAAATTTTTTTCACTTACTCTAATTCCCTGGAGATTTATCCAAATTATTACATGTATCAGTAATTAATTCAAAATTTTATTTTAATTCATCTACTATAGTTTACTTATAAATCACCTATTGAATCTTGGTTGCTTTCTGTTTTTTATTATTTTGATTAAAGCTGGATATAAATATCCATATACAATCTTTTGTGAACATAAACTTTCATTTATCTAGGATGAACACACAAGAGTACAATTGCTAGATCTTATGGCAGTAGCATACTTACTTTTAGAAGAAACTGTATTTTTTTATTAAGTGAGAGGCAGACATATTATGATATTATGTTCTTCCTTAATATTTGCATCCTGTACTGGAGTATGGACAAGGACTTCTTTGTATAATAGTCTCTTCAATAATATTATTTCAGTGAATAAATAAAGCAGAAATTATCTTTTCCATTTTCAAATTAAAAACTGAGGTTGTAATTGAAATATAGAGAAATTAATTGACCTGCACAATATTAGCTTCTTAGAGGAAGAACATTGTCCTGTGCACACAGAGAATGAGATGCTTTCTCAAATTCTGCTTTGTGGATATCAGTGAATTGACTAAATGATCACCAGCCAAGCATGTTTGAAGTGTTAGTTACTCTGACAGCAGTGCAGTCTGTGCGAGTGCAGGATGCTCAGTGTCCATAACTTCCACAGACAACACAAGCTTGTCTACACTCCCATCTACAGAAGCCACCCTCAAAAGCCATGAGAAAGTGTTTGCCTGGGGAAATTCACAGTATTTTGCAGGCACATATTTTATTATTCGATGTCAATAGTCAAGGATCCAAGCCTACATAATCTTCATTACTTTATAATGATATTTCAATTCCAAAAGCATTCCTTCTATTTGTTTTCAGGGTGTCTCTTAAAATTTGTCAAGTAATTAGTTAGTCAACTTACCTTTTAGCATCCAGAAGTATTTTATTTTGATCTAAGATGTCTTTAATAACAAGGTATCAATGATGCGATCATTCAATTTAGAAGCCACCTGAGACTGACTTACATTTATTTATCACACAAAAACAGAGACTTAATCAAGTGAAATGTGAATATCTGTGTTCAGTTACATTTAACACTCTTAATTAATTGCAAATTGAAGCTAGAACAAGTACTTCTAAATAAAATATGTAAAATATATAAAAATAAAATGTATAACATTTATTAAATATAATAAGACAATTATTTCAAGATATATTTCTTCTTTAATCATAGGTTTTGGAGACCTAAAGCCAAGTTTTATTAACAAATATGGAAATCAGTTCATTTTGGGTGTCTGCAGAGACCATATCTTCTATGCCTTTTTAAGTAGATTTTATACTTTTTTCTTCTCTTTCATTTCTTTTCTTCTTTTTTTATTCTTCTTGCTTGCTTCCTCTTTTATTCCTCCCTTCCTCTTTCCCTCCCTTTCTCTTTATTTCACCTCTTAAACTCCTTAAACACCTCAAAGTATCTTAAATCCTTCTTAAACATCTTCAACTCTCCTAATGCATCAATTTAGTATATAATATGCTTTCAATATTATGTAGTAAGCATTATAAAAATAAGTTAAAATTATATAAACCAAATAATCTTATATCTGTATAGAAACCTAGTTGGATTTTCTAGGTTTTAAAGAGTAAATGAAATCTTTTCTATGTTGCATTGTATAAAGGGTACCATGGGATAAACCTGTCCTCATTATATAAGGGAGCCTGTTCAGGCTTGAAATATATACCAAAATATAATAATTACTCTGTACAGTATATTTGGGATATTTTTTTAGGTTTTTTTTTTTTTTCTTCAGGTTTCAATAACAAGCATATAGAATAAGAATTTGGACAGTTGTTCTGTGTTTGATTATAACCCCCCACCATTATTGAAATATGGGATTTGAAAGAGTATTGTAGTCCTAAGACTACTTCTTAATACTAATAAGCAACAGAGACTTCCAAGAAATCATATAAAACACCAGGAAGAGAGGCGCGCTCAGAAACAGAGAAACCTAAGAACACACCATGAAGCTCCAGTGCCTGTGTTCACGTCCCGGCGCTGATGTTAGATGGGGCTTCCCACATCTGAACAGCTTTCCTTGAGTATAAAGTCAAATCAGGATAGCACCAATTCATGAGATGTGTGTGAAGTTTAAACATGTTCACTTTCCAAAATTCTTGGAACAGTGTCTCACACGTGAATGTTCCTGTTATTATTTCCAAGTAAAAGTTAATTTAACACTGTAGTGCTCCAGTATCCCTAGGCCAGGGGACTTCAGTTACATTACTTGACAATCATTCCTCCCAACAGCACAGAATAAGAATCCAAAGCCACTGACTATGATTAAGAATGGGTGTGGCCACCAGTGTTGTATCATTTTTTAAGTAGCTGCTAATACTGTATCCTTCTTGTCATTTCTTTATAGAGGAATGTTTTTACTGTGTATTCATTCAAAACTAACTCATTCCACTGCACTAAAGTAGGTTTTATAAAAACAAATTAAAAATAGGATGTAATTGATTCTACCTTTAAAGGCTTACAGTTAATAAGCCTTTAAAAAAAGTATAAAATTAGAAATAGATGATGATTAAATAGATAGATAGATGATAGATGATAGAGATAGATTGATTGATTGATAGATGATAGATAGATAGATAGATAGATAAAGCTATAGACAGAAATGTCATATCTAAAAATATAAAGATTAGATCACCATCAATGTATTTATATCAGCACCACCTAAGACTGAATATTTTATTGCTACTTACCCTACTTCTTAGAAAGTCCTTAGAAATATGTACTTATATTCTTTGAGTAACTGATCAATTTTTACCTTTGATATTGCTAATTGTCTTTTATGCTTAGCTAACCCCTCCTCTCTCCAAGCTGTTTGGTAAACCCATTCTTTATTTCTGACCAGCATTGTGGAACAGAGATGTCCTTGCATTAAAAACTCTAACACCCTGAACCCCCTTGCAGTTTGTTTATGCATTTTGTGTTAGAGGGCCCATCATATGCACCCAAACTACACCCCCTTCCAGGTTCGCCCCTGCTCAGTCTTAGACTATAAGAAGGAATTGACTGGGTTGCTAACCCACACATCACTACAGGATTTAGTCACTG
Organism: Saccopteryx leptura; assembly: GCF_036850995.1. Classification (NCBI taxonomy): domain Eukaryota; kingdom Metazoa; phylum Chordata; class Mammalia; order Chiroptera; family Emballonuridae; genus Saccopteryx; species Saccopteryx leptura. Next base: position 215,199,967 of record NC_089505.1, on the reverse strand, counting down.
ATTTGTGGGTTAGCTGATCAAATTTTGTTTATAGGATGGGTGGGATGGTGGAGGGGATCTCTGCCAGCAGCTATATTTGCTATTTTCACCTGATGTTTAAATGAAAGAAAATTCACTTGTAGCTTTCTCCCAGCGCAGAACTTTCCTTTGCCTTATGTTCCTTTCATTTCCTTGCCTCCAAGGTCTCCTGCCCTATTTCTGCCCTAGTTGGTTGGGTACTGCCTCCAGCTCAGATAAAATCCAGCAGGCATCTGAGAGCTAGGCACATGGCACAAGAAGGAAATGGGGATATTTTTCTTTCTTTCTTTCTTTCTTTCTTTCTTTCTTTCTTTCTTTCTTTCTTTCTTTCTTTCTTTCTAATTCTTAATGATCTTTTCTTTGCAATTCCCATCCCCAATTATGTTCTCAAAAAGCAAAGTCTATGCATATGTACACATCTGAGAGATTGACTTCTTCCTGTTTTTCTTATGATTGTGCCTATGAACAAAACCCTGAAATTATCAATTGGATAATAAAGCAATGTAGCTCTTCCAAATGGTTGGGTTAAATTGACTGTGTTTTCAAGTAGTATTATCATTAATAATAATAATAGTAATAACCCTCCCACCAGCCAAATATTCTTTCATACATAATAGCATACTAGTCCCCTTCTCTAAAAGTATCCAGGGGATAGATGTTTGGACAGAATCTTACAGATAACAAGAAAAGGAGTGCCTGGATGTGTCCACCACAGAGGGTTGCCATCTACATTCTTCACACTTCTGGTCTTTCTTCAAACCCCAGTTCTGCTACTATATTTCCCTGGGGCCTGAGCCCTCAATGATCCCGCCCCTCCCTGACAGTGTGCATCACCTCCAACACTCATGTGTCACTTTACAATGCTGCGCTGGTTTATTGTTGAGCTTTGGGCGGGTTTCCTGTCCCTTACATTTTTATCTTTCTGCTGTACTATAGTTCCCACATTCTACTCCTAGAAGATTCGGGTTTATCACAGGTAGCTATGTCTCAAACTTTTTATACGTGTCTTAATTAACTCACATAGTTCCATTTGTACCCTCGCAGTGAGGTAAGGCCTACACACCGGAATATATTTGTCCCTCCTGCTGGCACTGCTCCTGCCATGACCAACAACACAGTAGTACCCTCTGAATCTACACCCAGTGATGTGCTGAGTCCTTTGAGAACACTACCTGATTACCCTTCATTGTGTTATTGACCCTTGTTAATTCTATGAGATGGGAAATACGTTCCCAGTGTTACAGTTGCTGTAACTAAAGTCTAAGGTCAGACTCCTAGGAAATTTCAGAGCTAGTCCAAATTCAGGCCCACAGCAATGCCGAGAAAACAAAGAAAAACCTGACAAAACAATAGGGAAGTAATGAGAAATTAGAAGACGATAGTGTCAATCATGAAAATTGCCCGATTATATTTTATTTAATTTCAAACACTTAATATATAAGGAAAAATGACAGAACAGGAGTTCTTACTGGTTTCATTTTACAAGCATTAAAAAATATTCCAGCAACATCCCTGACCTTGGTTGACCACCATGTTATCCTGATGATAATGATAAAAAGAGCATATAGGACACATTTTCTCCTGACAGATGCTATCCTATGCATCCTGTAATGCTGTCCTATGACACAGAAAAGAAAATGCGGCAAATTATGAAGGATAAAAATGACACTGTATATCAAGGAGTCAGAAATAATTTTCATTTTCCTTAAGTATCAGGGTGCCCATTGCATTATGGCCGACATTACTGTGAAGGTTGTTTGAAGACATGTGGAAGAGAAGAAGCAACCCTCTTTTTGTGATGTTTAATTCAGTAGGTAAGAGGACCTCCGTTCACAATGTGGCACTGGCCCTACACTGCACACACCAGCTGAGAGGAAGAACAGAAAGAGCTCTTCCTTCCCATGGCACAGTCTCTTTTATTCATTCTTCAGGGTGGAGCACAGCCCTGCTTCCGAACTTGTCTCTTTACTGACATGGAAATTTTCTTAAGACCCAGTAAAATACTCCCAAGCAAAAAGATTTCATTAAACAATATTTATCATTGTCTAATCATGACAATGCTGTCTTCCTATAGGTTATACCTCTCAAGAATGTGTTACACTGTTTGAAAGCTTATGAAATCATAATCTTTTCCTTGCATGCTAGTTACATGAGTGTATGTCCCTGGTTATGAATGTTCTCCTGGTATTTATCACAGCACTTATGTTAATATCATTCTTAATGCTTTCTTTGTTTTGTGTTACTTTCAGCTGGGCTCCACTGCCACTTGATTGCACACATGACATCTGTTTGAGGCCTATTGTTTAATGATGAGGGAATTGATCCTTTAGCAATTACCTATTTATCGGGGTCAACCAAGGTCAGGGATGTTGCTGGAATATTTTTTAATGCTTGTAAAATGAAACCAGTAAGAACTCCTGTTCTGTCATTTTTCCTTATATATTAAGTGTTTGAAATTAAATAAAATATAATCGGGCAATTTTCATGATTGACACTATCGTCTTCTAATTTCTCATTACTTCCCTATTGTTTTGTCAGGTTTTTCTTTGTTTTCTCGGCATTGCTGAGTTTTACCACTGTGATCTTTGTTTTGCTAGGGTTTCTTTCCTTCCTTCTTCTCATTTATGCATGTACTCCATTGTGCAGCCAGAGGAGACTGACAGGACTTATCCATCACCTTTCCTCCTTGCCCTCATGATGGGAGATTTGTTGATATTTTTGCAAACCATGTTGCTATTATGAATCAGAAACTAGATTTCAAGCTCCAGCATGCTCAGAGTTAATCTGCACTGAAAAGGTAAAAAAGAAATAACTGGGGAAAAACTTAAAGGTTTAGAATCAAAGACCATTTGTAAAAATAAAAGTATCCCAGCCCCCAAAACACAACCTTTTAAATGCATCAACTACCACAGTAATGCAATGAGGTTTTTGTCCTTTCAAAAGTTTCTAAACCTAGACCATTTTGCTTCCTAACCTACTGATTATGATCTCAACTAATAAATATATTATTATTATTATGGTAATTATTGTCATCATTAACATATGGTTAGTTTTACACACAAAACAAACAAATAAACACCAACAGCAAAAAGAAGCTAGGGAAACATTCCTGCTAAATTTGAAAGACCATATGACAGTTTTGTGGCTTTGAAACAAAAGTAAAACCAATTCCTTAGAATTCCTCACACAATTTTGGAAAATGACACATTCTTTAAAGTAGTACCTAAATTATGTTCTATTGTATTCTAAGTTAATTCTTAAGTCTCCATTAAAAAAGAGATCTATCTACATGTATCTGTATAAATATGTATTGTGTACATATCACAGTGAATGCAGAGGCTAAAACAGGAGCTCAATCTTCAGGCATGGCTGTGAACATAGATACACTATGAGTCTGTGTTCCTATACACTAATATACACAGACACACACACACACACAGCCCCTCATGATTGGTTTAACCTATTTGCTTAAACTGAGTATAAGGATATTTTCAGACTACTCAAACATTTGATTTTCATAATTATTGTTAGGATTTTTTTTTATCTTGCTCTACATGGAAAATAAAATTGTGATTTAGATAGTTTGGTCCCAGTGGTCCAGTCTGTGCTCAGCAAATGGTTCTATGTCACTCCGTGCATCACAATATGGGAGCCACTGAGTTTGAAGGCAGCTAATCCTCTGAGCCTGTTAATAAGCTTAGGAGCACGTTCTTTGAAGGCTGACGTGTTAGGCAGGAACAGGGAGAAAATATCTACTGGGGGAAGCTGAATTGGTTTTAATCATCTGCTAATCACTAGTAATGAGACCTACTCTGGGGAAGAAAAGAAAAATAGATAGTCAGAGGGAGGTTTTGTTCTTCACAGCAGAGTAAGGGAATGAGAGGGCAGCTGTTATTAGGAAAGAAAGAAGAGATTTGGCTGGAGCAGAGGAAGTCTCCTCCATGGTGCTCTGTTTTGTTAGCTGAGTGTTTTTTTCACTCAGTCTGTGAAACTTCAGAGCTTGCAGGGTCCCTGATAACCCATCTCTAAGCTATTGCTTTGTGGGTTTTTTTGTTTTAAAAAAATTTAAGTTAAATTTAATAGGGTCACATTGATCAATAAAAATAAATAGGTTTCAGGTGAACATTTCTATAGCATTTGAACTGTTGATTGTGTTGTGCGTCTCTCACCCAAAGTCAAATTACTTCTGGTCACCATATATTTGTCCCTTTTTACTCCCCTCCCCCATTTCTCTTCTGCAACGCCCTCCTCCTGGTAACCACTTTACTTTTCTCTATTTCCATGGGCCCCAGTTTTATATCCTACCTATGTGTGATATTATATTGTTCTTAGCCTTTTTGATTTACTTATCTCACTAATAAAGGAAGTGTCCCCTGTTGTCTTCCATCTTACATTTGTTCCTCTAGCAGTCTACCATAGACTTGAGAGTATCTTAGCTTGCAGAGAGAAGAAAACAGCAAGGTTAGCTTCAGACTGGTGTGAGTAGGGAAGGAAATGTGAACAGAAAGCTGGGCTTAGAGCTCAGAAACTTCTCATCCTGAAGGAGCCACCTGACACGGAGTCCAGAAGGGAAACATCAGTTGTAAAATGGCCAGTACTAGTCAAATTGGGTAGACTATTTGTAAGTCTTAGGCTCTGTGTTTCAGGAAACTCAAGTGCAGTTATGACTTTGCTGCCATTTTGGTTGTTGTCATTCACAGACCCTTCCTTCTAACGTTTATTCTTGTGATTGATAATAATATAACCATATTTAAAGTGATGGATTAGGAAAGCTGTTCTACATGGGACCAGTGTTCTCCATGAGGAGCTAATAATAATATTATGCATGAGAATAGTGTTTCTAGAGGAACTGATATATACATATGACTGAAAAAGTAGAACTTTCCTGTCCACAACTGACTCTTCTTTCTCCAAACACTGCTGTATGTCATAGTGAACACTCTAGCACACAGCATCTGTGGTTCCCTTACTCTCTGCTCCTGGCACAAAAATCTTCATTAGCTCTCAGTGACCTTCACACTGAAATATATACTCTTTGTCCCTGGATTCAAGTTCCATCACATTCTTGACTCCTCTCCTTCCAGTCCTTCTGCCAATGCAAGGGCTTCCTGGCCTTTCCTTATGCCTCTGTGAGTACCATGTGCTCTTGAGGTACCTTGTATCAACAGCTGTTTTTTTCCATTTTACCAGCATTTAATAGTTTGTAAGGAAGACCATTCCCCTAGTCTAAATAATTTACTCCCTTCACTCAGGGCTCTCCTGGTAATTTGCTTCCAAATATCCTGTAGCACTAATCTTATCCTTCTTTAGCAGAAGAAATCAAGTCAATACTTTTGTGTTTTCTAAGTGTATATTTAAATGCTTGGGACTCAGGGTGTAAGAAAGAAGCCAAACTTGAACATGTATATTTATTTTTGTTAGCCATTTATATTCATTCTCCCAGTTACAATGAATGAGCTAGAAGTAGAGAATGGATTAGGCAAAGTCAAATTCTACTGTGTATAGAGAAGAAATAATAGAAAAAGCCAAGCTGGGGGAAAACATTAACTGAACACCTGAATCATCATTTCATAAGACTGTCTACATAGTACCAGCCAGTGCTGAGGCCTTTCTAGCTGAAGAAAGGCATGGTCAGTGCTTTAGCAAAGATCACAAACTTAGAAGAAAAGAAAAACATGCAAACAAAATGGTTGCTGTTCACTGCTATAACATTGCACGCATTGGCAAACCTCCTGGGAGGACTGAGGAAGCAAGGCTCTTCTGCTGACAGAGCTTCCTTCATAAGGGATCAAGAGTAGAGTTGACCCTGAAGACTAGAAGTTTCCTGAAGAAGAAAGCTAGCACTTCCAAAAAGACAAAAAGTAGAAGCATCAGGAGATCAAAGAGAACAATGTGTTTTTAAGGCATATTGACTAGTATGGTGTGAGCAGAAGAGGTTTGTAAGGCCATAATTAAGAATTCAAAAGAGATGTTAGATATGGGTAATAAGTTCTACCTCTGAACCTTGTCATGAGCAATTCAAGTGAGGGGTAAGGTGCAACAACAAAGGTGCTTTTATCCTTATCATTGGCATGTGTGCTACTCTGAATTCTGTGTTTTAAGAACTGAAAATTCATTTGGTGGCATCCCATTAGAAGGCCAGCGCATGGTCCTTTGAAAGTGTCCCACACAGATTGGTACATAGTGAGCATTCAGGGCTTACCATATTTCCCCATGTATAAGATGCACCTTTTTCCAAAAACTTTGTGGTCTAAAATCTTAAACAGTGGTTGTAGAAGTGTGGCATTCAAATGCCATAGATGGAACTGAGGATGAGGCAATATATGAAACAGTGATTCATCATCAGACACAGATGAGGACAAGCTAATGGATGGGAGTTTTGACAGTGATGAGGAGTTGTATAAATTTTATGATGAATAAAACTTGAGTTCAATAACTTTATGTAATGCTTTTTTTTTCAAATGTCAGGCCCCAAATTAAGGTGCGTCTTATATACATGGGATCGTCTTATACATGGGGAAATATGGTGTGTGATTGTCATCATCATCATTATTAATTAACAATTTAAGGAAATGTTAAAAAGCCAATTAGCTTATTCCTTTATTTTAAAGGAAAGAATCATAGTACAAAAGAGAAGGGATTAATCAAATATCAACAGTTAATAGAAGTAATACTTTTTATGAGCATAAAACATTTCAAAAGGCTTTGCTATCTATTGTCCTGACACCAGCAATGTAAAGTAGGATGTGGAGCTGATATTTTCCTGCACGTGCAGATGACATGTTTAATACTACTTGTAAGGTCAGTGGATAATGGGAGAAAGGCCCGAGAACTTTGGCTAGGACCACCCACAACCAAGCATGCCAAAAGAAACTTCCCAGGAGCCCTTTGGAAAAAAGTGACTGTCTGCCAGCCAGTGAGATTTCACCATGTCATATTACCTCGACCACCCTAGGGACCCTTTAAATATCTCCCACGCGGGTCACCACTTGCGACTTCCCTGGCCTCCATCTTTCCTCAGGACTAGGGAACCTCATCGGGTGGGATGCGTGCTGTATTCAATAAAGTCTTTTATTATTCCACACTTTGTGGCTCTGACCCCTTCCTTCTTTCTCCGTGGGGAAAAATACCTTACACTACTAATCAGAGGCAGAGGTGTAATTTAACCTCAAGTCTTTCCTCAGTCACTACATATCCTTTAGTGACTATATCTGCATCTAGTTCAGAACTAAAAGTTGGTCCTATTGAAGCCTACTATTCAAAGCATCCTTATTTAAGTTACGTGCTTTTTAGATGAACAACATTCTAATGTTGTGAAAGAATGATCAGAATATTGTTCTAGGGCTTAATTTCTTTTTAGTAGCAGTATAGAATGGTGAATGGTAAGGCATATTATGAAAACTACCTTACAGAACTAAACAGAATTATGGACGCTGTGGATTTAAGGTCTTAAAAAAGTATAAATATAACATTCATCTATTCCTTGACTTCTACGATACCTAAATAAAAAGTTAACTGATTGAAAGTAAAAACCATAAATTTTAAAGCCAAAACAAAATTCTGGGGGGGGGAAAAGTGTATACCATTAGGCAGTTTATTTATCCTTTCTGAATTTTATTTCCCTTTTTAGTTAATACATAATGAAATGTCAACATTTAGCCTCTTTTTTCTGGGAGGGAGTGCAAAGTGAAATGGCTTATGTAAAGTATCTGGCACAATGTTTATGAAGGAAGATTGTTCAGGAATTTCCCCTTTATCTTTCCTATCTAATCTGGGTATAGTAATAAACAAAATGGTTGGTCAATGATGTGTGAATTGAAAAGATCTATGCACTTCAATTATTAGCCAGTAGTTACTTGCTTAGTTCTATAACCTTAATCACAAAGAAATCTATTTATGCTACAATAACAAAATAACTGAAATCAATGGCCTACTTACTACAAGAATGTATTTCTTGCTTCCAGTATCATATGTTTCATTGTGTCAACTCCACCCAGTTGCTAAGGAATCCAGGAAGTTGGGACATCTCAACATCTCACCTGGCAGCTAGACCCTCTGAATTCCAGGCTTTGTAGTCACCTCAGCAGAAGATAAAGCTGCAGCTCTTAAATTCTTTGACTCAAAAATGGCACATATCATTTCCACTCACCTGACCACTGGGCCCCAACTCCCCACAGGGACTCTTGTAAAACGGGGGAGCTCATGGACATTCGGGGAACAGTACATATGCTGGAAAAATGTACAGACTGGCTTAGGCACTCCATTGTAACTGCAGATACCGTACATTGGAACCTTAAAGTAAGACATTTTGTGTGTCTCTCACCTCACCCAATTCTTTAAATTATAAATTTATTTCCTGCTGAATTCAGAATACAAGGACATTTCTGGAAAATACACAGATCAGTTTGTTCACTTTGCTGGACTTAGAATAAAAGCGGCTTGCTTCTGAGCCTCTGTTTAGCCTGAGCTTTTGGAGGAACCCCTCTCCCTGCAGTGACCACTGGCCACAGTGCCCTGGCCTTTCCTTTGGATCCTCATCCTGTTGGCTCTTTCCCCACTAGTACATCTATCTTGGCATTTTATCTTTCTGTCTATCAGGCTGATTGGCATACTTTGACTAGGGTCAAACCAACAAATCCCTAAAGGAAAACTACTAATTGTTGTCATGATTTTTAAAAATATTTTATCTTCAAAGAATTTAACAAGTAATAAAATTCAACTTTGTTTCTCAGGGATTGATCCAATGTTATATTTAAAAACACCAGTCCCTTTGTTGTCAGTGTTCTACGTTGCAAGAGACTGATGAGAGGAACCCTGAGGTCAGCGGGAGTCATCACTTAAAGAGACTCTCTTTCTAAAGTGGCACACAAAACAGCAAGCAAAGTCTCACAACAGGGCAGTGAAGCATTCTCTGAAGATGAGAGTGCTTTGGCATCCATAGATAATTATAATATAATGCCCAGAGACATTATATAGGTAGCTGACAACCCCAAGAGGCACTACAGGGTAGTGGTGAGACGCTGGGTCTCTTGTGCCAGGGCTGGTGTCTCAGTCTCATCCTTTGTGTGCTGTGAGACAATGCAGGGCTGGTGTCCCAGCCTCATCCTTTGTGAGCTGTGAGACACCGCACTCATTCTGTACTCCCCCAGCTCTCAAGTTTCCTGATCTGCAAAACGAGAACTTAAGACTCTACAGTGCTTGTTTCATCAGACTGTCATGAGTATTAAGGTCAATAATTTGGAAACATACCTGGAACTATAAAATTGTTCACTATCAGTCATTCCTCGTTTTGGTATTTTACCTTTACATTGCCACAGAAGTAAAATCCATGCATTTGTAAATGTCTAAAGAGTTAATCATCTGACTGACAGGTACACCAGGGTAAGCTATCACCTGCATGCAGGGCAGATGAATCACCACACAGCCCACAGGCAGCACTGGAGAGAAGGGCAGAGTCTGGATGGTGGGTTCGAGAATGACAATGTTCATCTCTATTCACCCATTAAAGTTTTAAAAAATAAATTTAGAGAATGATAATTGATTATGCTGCTCCTCAAAGACCTTTACAGTTTTGGTAGTGAGCTATGGCTTGTGACCAAGGAGCTTGTGGCACCTGCATGAACTGGGGCACAGAGGAGATTGGAAGTAAGCTTGGGGTGGGGGAGGGGGGAGAGAAGAGGAGGGAAAGCACTAAACTCAAAAGCTAATTATTCAAAGCATTTTGAAAGACAAGAACAGGTTAGCCTCCAAGTAAGAGGCATCTAATAGCTCAAGAAAGTCTCCAGCGAAGTCGTTCACTACAGGTGAAAGGCCAAATTACCAGATCAAGTGGCTACATTATCAAAAATTATTCTGTTGACTTCAGTGAGATGTGTTTTTCCTGAGATAATTGCAACCATCTACAATCTCTTTTCCTGCTGATTTGGAGCAGGCGGCACCATCTCTGAGTTTCAAGTTGTTCAAGATGTGTAGGCGCGTGTGGGAATGCCAGCAGCCTGCTGTGCAGGTCTAGTTAGCTGGCTTAGAAAGGCAGGCCAGCCACGGCCCTTCCCAGGCCAGGCCTTTTACTCGCTATTGACAGCTTCAGTACAATGCGTGTCATTTGCACAGGGAGGTTATGTATTCTGAATGTTCTGAAATATTTTCTGCAAGGGACCCTACTTTGTGAAACTGCCCATGTGAGTCATTAGGGGCCTCCCAGGCACAGTGGGTACACAGAAAACCATTCTGCTTCATCCCTTAAAGACTCCACAGGGACACATTAGAGTCAAAATCTACGGGAGGTGGGGAATAAAGAACAGAGGTGCTTCCAATATCCTTTAGCTATCAACTGCTGTCTTTATTTTTAAGATATTCTATAAGAAAAGAACGTATTTATGGAGATATAGTTGACATATAACATTGTATTAAGTTTAGGCATTCAACAGAGTGGTTTGATATATGTATATATTGTGAAATAATTACTTCTATCATCAGACTAGTTAACATACAAAGGTAAAAACAGTTATACAAATGAGGACAATCTAAGGAAAAATTTGAAAAGAATCTTATAAAGTACATTTACTTTTTAAGATTTTATTTATTCATTTTAAAGAGGAGAGAGAGAAACAGAAGAGAAAAGGAGATAGGTGGAGCAGGAAGCTTCAACTCCCATATTACCTTGATTAGTCAAGCCCAGGGTTTGGAACCAGTGACCTCAACATTCCCTTGCACTCGGCGCTTTATCCACTGCACCATCACTGGCCAGGCACATTTACTTTTTAAGAGAATAAAGTGTTCTCTCTACAAGTCTGGATATAATGCTACTTTAATAATTTAGCTAGATTTTTTCCCAAAAATGATTGCTTTGGGGTACAATGATATATGGACAATTTCCACCAGCCAGTGGATAAAATGTGTGCTGAATTCAGTGTGACCCATCCCTTTTGTGGTATCAAAACCTGGTCATGATTTCTCCGTGACTGTTCACGAAGTCATCGTTGATTAACGGAAAACCAGGCTGATACAGGATGTCTGGCAGTTTATGTTTGAACTCAAGCCAGTGTCAGTGAACTTCCACCTTCCATGGGTCCAGAGAGCACTATTGTGTCCATGAATAAAAGCACCAAGGCTTTTATTGGTTCGGTTGAATGTTAAGCCAATTATCCCTGCATTTGCTCTCCATCGGATGCCTCCTACTTCCTGGGACTCTTCCGGATGAGGTTGAACATATTTAAATCTGCCCTAAAAGGTTTAGTTTAGGTTTCTTCTTCAGTATTGTTTGAACATTAAATATGCAAATAATGATCATTACACTTCCAACAATTACACATGTTTGCGAGCACTGTGGCAAGTGCTGGCAGCAGAGCAATCATTTGGAAAGACAAATACTCCATTCCAAGAGTTGTCATGCTGCTTCGAAGATTCTTTTTTTGTATTAGTAGCCACACTGCTGTTTCTGAAAGTGTGTAAATGAACACAACACAACAGTGCTGCCAATAACTGCCAGACCCTTCCCCTCAGTAGAGCAGGTGCCAATCACCCATCCCAAGCAGGAGGAGGCCTGGCACAGGGAGGATGGAGGAGCCTGGCACAGGGAGGATGGAGGAGGCCTGGCACAGGGAGGATGGAGGAGGCCTGGCACAGGGAGGATGGAGGAGCCTGGCACAGGGAGGATGGAGGAGGCCTGGCACAGGGAGGATGGAGGAGCCTGGCACAGGGAGGATGGAGGAGGCCTGGCACAGGGAGGATGGAGGAGGCCTGGCACAGGGAGGATGGAGGAGGCCTGGCACAGGGCAGGCCTCCTGATCTCTTCTCCCTACCATGACACTTCCCCCTTGCCTCTCCTCTCAGAGGGATCTCAAATCTTCAGAATATATTCATTCCTGATTTCTGACTATATTATCAAGTGTCTGTCACAGATGAATTGCCATTTGTAGTCTGGGGGTGATGTGGAAAACTCCAGGAAATGCCAGGCCGCGTGTCACAGAAGGAGCATGCATTCTTGGCTTTGCGTTTTCACCTCTCCCGCCTCCTTCCTTCCCTTGCCTCTCTTCCCTTTACTCTCGGATTTCTTGCTCCTGCTTCTCCACGTTATTAGTAATAACTGTCACAGTTTACTTTTATTTCTCCAAAGTGGCAGCTTAAAGGGACCTGGACTTGAGTCAGGACTAATCTTGCCTTCTCCCAAAATCAGAAAATCCCAAGTCTTGCAGGACCCAGTTGATAATCCTGTGCTTCTTTTCAATGAAAGACGGATGGCTCTGGCAAGCTGGGGAGACTGCAGATAATAGGATTGACTTGGTACTTAAATCTCAGTGAACCAGGACAGCATAAGTAATTAGCGAATTGGATCCATCCTGGGGTGCTAATGATGGATAAATCTGCCCCCACGCCATTCTGACGATGGCAAGAGGCACATCCATCTCACACAGATAAAAACCAAAGGGACACTGCTCACAGACACCATTTATTCCTTCTTTAGTGCACCATTTATCCTAGAAGGGGGGAAAGAAATCTCATTTTCCTCAAGTGATACCCAGAAGACCGAGTGACCACTCTCCCTCCAGGGTTCATTTTGATCACAATACTGCTGCTGTTTTTAATTAAGAAAGGCTAATTAAGAGAATCTCTACATTTATCTTCTTATCTACAGACTCAGACATTACCCATATTTGTTTGCAGTTTGGTTACCGGCTTCCTGTCAGTAAGCTAGTAATAGGTCTTCATTTACATTGAGGTTGGGGCATTCTAAGGAAAGTGTGAGAGTTGACTAGCTGCCCACTAGAATAAGTTAGCATATTAGACCCTAGTTTACATATAGAAACACTGGTTGCATAACATACCTTCACATTTTTCCTCAATTAGCTCAAGTGTAAGGCATATGTATACAGACTAGTCTTTGCTTTCCTTTTTCTTTCCACACAGGGACAGCACTTTATAAAGATAACGTAGATAAACGTCTTTCTGAGGAGTTCACCCATCCTTCCAGCAAACATAATCGACAAAGAGCCACAAGAGGCAGACACCACTGCATTTTGATCAAACACAGACGTTCTGTCATTGTCAAGGTGGGCATCTTCCTTTTCTATTTTTTTCCCCATCTGATTTGATCAGCAACTAAAATGTCCAGGAAATACACTTTTGTGGAGCTAATTTTAGGCTCTCAATTAAAAGTGAAAACATGAAGCAAATGCATTTCAACTCAAACGTTAGCAGCAATCAGACTGTTCCAGTCTAGAAATTTGTTGTGGATTGACAGGAGGATCAGCCTCAGCTCTGCCAGGCACATGAGAAGTCCTGCCTCTGTGGTCAGTTTGAGTCCATCTCTCTGTGCTGATCACCTCCTCATGGACATTTCATTTGGGAGCCGACTGCAGTTATGACAGATGATGAGATAAGCCAAAATAATTGGTAAGAGGTTGGTCCTAACTAACTTCCTTTTCCACCCACCCACCTCCCAAATCCTGTTTTGTTTCAATGTGAGGTTTCTTTGAAAGATTCTTTGTTTCACAGTGACAGCTTTTCAGAAGGCATGTTTTTGTCTATGAAAGGAACATTACTATATCAAGGACTGATTTCCTTGAAACCTTTCTTAATATTTAATATTTGAGGACAAAGCTGATGAAGCAGTATTCTATTTTCACTCACAGTCTGTCACTGACTAAGAGGCATTCAGACTGATGTGGGATGAAAGGAGGCAGGGTCTCAGGGCCAAGAGTGTGGATGGACAAGTTTAGTGGTTTGTTTGGGTTTTTTAAATTTTTTATTTATTTATTTTACAGAGACAGAGAGAGAGTCAGAGAGAGGGATAGTTAGGGACAGACAGACTGGAACATACAGAGATGAGAAGCATCAATCATCAGTTTTTCTTTGCGACACCTTAGTTGTTCATTGATTGCTTTCTCATATGTGCCTTGACCGCGGGCCTTCAGCAGACCGAGTAACCCCTTGCTCAAGCCAGCGACCTTGGGTCCAAGCTGGTGAGCTTTGCTCAAACCAGATGAGCCCGTGCTCAAGCTGGCGACCTCAGGGTCTCAAACCTGGTTCTTCCGCATCCCAGTCCGATGCTCTGTCCACTGCGCCACCACCTGGTCAGGCCAAGTTTAGTGGTTTTTGATATTCAATAACTTCTTACTTAATTTTTTTTCTCCATATGGATGTTTCTAAGTTTATTCTGACTAAAATTTGACTATTATGTTCAAATTGCCCCAGTCTGTATCGGTATTGTTGGTTCAAATTGTGGTCTAGTGGTTGAATATGTGTGTGATAGTCAAATGAATATCACTTAAAGGAGTTCTTTCCTTTAATAATATATAGTTTCAATCCAAAAATATTTTAATTTTTTAATTAATATTATTAATTATAAATAAATAATATACACTCATTTGAAAACACTTTTCTTTCTTTAAATAGTACCCCCTTATGTAAACAAACAGTTTTACCACTAATAACACCATTGTGAAATTAAAATATATGTCTTTCAATTATTTTGGAAGAAATAGCAACATTAAAAATGTTCATTTTAAATTTAAAACAATAGCACCATACATCAAGAGAACTTGAATTAAGAAAAATACATTTATAACTTCTGGAAAAAGAGGCACTTTTATAGGCTATTTTTTAGGATAATGCATTAGTCTAAATTAGTTAAGAGAACTCTTTCTAATATACAAAACAACTACAAAATATTGAAAAAGATTTCTATTTATATATTACAGGAAAGTGGGTAAGGTAGAGGCAGTGGTGGGATTCAAATAATTTAACAACCAGTTCTCTGTCCTAATGACCATTTTAAGTATAAAAAAAGATATGCCAAAAGGTATTTTATTATCTCATGGATTTAATACTTCCACGGCTTCTGAACTTGACAATAAGATAACCTTTGAAATCTATATTTCTATTGGTTCATTGTGTCCTAATTTCCTATTAGTTTCACTGTTCAGGGAACACTAGTGCACTCATAATACCTTGGGGGAATTTTAGGCATAACACAAGGCTGAAACAAATGACAGCTTGTCATTCCCTGGTTGTTTGGCACTGTTTCTCTTTACGTTATATGTTTTTTTCATCTACAGAGGAAATGAACATTACTACCCGCGCTTAGATACACTGTTGCACAGATGAATGTTAAAAAAGATTAACGAATGTAAATTTGTGATTTTCACATTGGTCAGCCACCCAGGCACCCACCTTAAAAAGAACCCTTATTACAAGTGCCATTTTAACAATTGGTTCGCCGAACTCAAAAACTTAGGTATCAATTCTGTTAAACTGTTGTGAACTGGCTGGATGCCATCCTTGAGTAGAGGCAATTGCCAATCGATTGAGAATTGCTGCCTCTACTCTCTCTCGCTGTGTCTTCTTGAGCAAGATCTAGCAACTCTATGTAACTCAGTTTCTTTTTCTATAAATAGAGCTATCATCACCCTAACCTCATCAGGTTCATGTAGAATTGAATCAGTTTATCCATGTAAAGTGCTTAAATAGTACCTAGCACACAGTAATCAAAAAAACCAATCAGCTTAAGACTTGTTTGGAGGTTCTAGCAGGGGAGCACAGCTACTCGTATACCCTTGACCGAAGAACGGTCCTCTCCTCTAGCGGGGAAGGTCGTCCTCTTCGATCAAGCGCGCAGCTTCGGGAGGGACGCACATGGAGCAGTGAGGGAGGAAGAGGACACCTGCCTAGCCAGCCAGATCAGCCGAATCAACCCTGGCGATCAATGGGGTGACAGATGTCGCAGCCAGATCGCCCTCACATCCGAAGAGACATGAACAACAGTGTTGGGGTTACAGGGTGGAGGGAGGAGAGGGAGGGGGTTGGGGGAGGGGAGGGGCACAAAGATCATGGCTTTTCAGCATTTGCCATATTCCCCCCTTAATCTATAGACAGACAGCAAATATTTACATATGGTGTTCCCACTATAAAGACTGCTGTCTTAGGGACAAATGCTGATAAACTATTTCAGCAGTTCCTCCTTCTTCAAAGACTTATATGTAAACATAGAGCTCCATGTTTCATAGGACATACTCAAGCTCACTCCATGCTCCCTGGAGCTTTAGCACAAGGGAATGCCCCCCCCCTTTTTTTTAGTATTTTTTCTTTTATTTATTTATTTTTTGTATATTTCTGAGGATGGGGATGGGGAGGCAGTCAGACAGACTCCTGCATGCACCTGACTGGGATCCACCTGGCATGCCTACCGGGGGGAATGCTCTGCCCATCTGGGATGTTGCTCTGTTACAACCGGAGCCATTCTAGCGACTGGAGCGGAGGCCATGGGGCCATCCTTAGTGCCCAGGGTGGATTTGCTCCGGTGGAGCCTTGGCTGCGGGCAGGAGGAGAGAGACGAAGAGGAAGGAGAGGGGGAGGAGTGGAGAGGTAGATGGGCGCTTCTCCTGTTGCTCTGGCCAGGAATCGAACCCGGGAATCCTGCACACCAGGCCAATGACTCCGACGGGTCTACCATGTCATGCTTTTTACTTAAAAAAAAAAATTTACATTTCTTTTGAATGCTGATGAACAGGAGACACCAAATCTTTTTTGCCTGCAAACTACTACCTTCTTTATTAGATCTAGCTAATAACACTGTTCTGTCTTTTTTCCAAATAGCTCCAGATATATGGAAAAGATTTATATAGGCTGATGGGGATCCTCAAACCCCTCAGCGAGATCTTCTCAGAATGGCTTTTAAGATACCTAGAGGCAGAAAAAGCCCAATAGAGATCAGGGGAACTACCAGCTTTTAGGATACACCCTTAAAGGCTCCAACACCCCAAAGGGGTCTCATAGGATGTCATCTGGGTCCTGCTTCAATAGTGGAAAGGAAGGTCATTGAGCTAAAGCCTGCCAGGCTTACACGCCTCTGCTGTGAGGAAACAGGGACACTGGAAGGTGGGCTTCCCCCTTGCTCCTATAAGGGAGGGTTCAGTCTCTTCCAGCCCTGCTCCAGCCACCTATGACCTAACCTTGCCCAGAAAGCTGGGGCTTGCCACTGAAGGCTGAAGGTGCCCAGGGCCGTCGGCCCCATCTACGACACTGTGGACGAGCCTAGGGTATTTCTTCCAAGAAGCAGGTAAACTGATCTCTTTCGCACAAGGGCCACTTAACTATGTTTTGCCTGAATAGTCAGGTGTTTTATTCTTCCCTCAAAGATCTCTGTTGTGGGTGTTGATAGTCCTATTTTCTGCTGCTTTGCTTAATATATAGTGTTTCCTTTATTCCTCCTACCTCAATGCCCCACTCATATTTCAGGCTGGGACCTACTCCTAATTTATAGCTTTCTTTCCTCCTTTTGCCAACTTGTATTATGAATTTACCTTTGCCACCCAGCTTAGTGTATCCCAAGGTTCTCTTTACCAGGCCGCAGTCACAGAGCTCCAGGGAAAAGCAACCTGGTCTCAACTCTCCAGGCAGAGGAGAACAGAAGCTCCATATCCATGCATGCTGCAAATGGCTTTTTCCAGTCTACCTGAATCATTACCAGCTAGAAGCAGCGGTCATTGGGACTTGGACATGAGCTGCAAAGTATAGAATGGTGACAACAATTCCAGTGCCATGCGGACTTTTCCTGTGGGGAACTTTCCTGGACTCCTGCTCCATGTGACAGCTTCTAACTGACTGAACTGTGGTTGGGTTGCATTTTTCAGGGATTTGGCACGGTGATGGGGCCAACTTGGACTCGGTGAACATGTTAAGGACACTAATCTTTTAGGGATTCTTGCTGTATTGGCCAAGAGTTTGCTTAAAGGCTTTTAATCACTGTAAAAAAAAATAGAGCACTGGATGAAGAAGATGGGGCACATATACACCATGGTATATTATTCAGCTAGGAGAAATGGTGACATCGGATCACTTATAGAGGAATGGTGGAGTCTTGGTAGCATTGTGCGGGGTGAAATAAGCGAATCAGAAAAAAACAGGAACTGCAGGATTCCTTACATTGGTGGGACATAAAAGCAAGACTAAGAGGCATGGACAGGAGTGTGGTGGCTATGGGGGTGGGGGGAGGGAAGGAGGGAGAGGGGGAGGGGGAGGGGTACAGAGAGAACTGGATGGAGGGTGGCGGAGGATGATCTCTCTTCAGGTGATGGGTATGCAACAGAACTAAATGACAAGATAACCTGGAAATGTTTTCTTTGAATGTATGTACCCTGATTTATTGATGTCACCCCATTAAAATAAAAATTTATTTATAAAAAAAAACCAAACCCAATCAGCTGTTTTTAAGAAAGTTGTGTCTTTTTTTTTCTTATGCACAAAATATTTTATATTTCTACCAAAATCCTGGTGACTTCTGAGGTGTTCCTCTGGCTAAATGAAGCAGAACCATCTTCCAGATAATATCCATGCAGCGCTGTTGTTGGCATTTGTCTCAGCAGGACTCTTGTGAAGAAGTGAAAAAACTTCTGAAGATTCAAACCACAAACTGGTCAGCGTGACCTCATCACCACCCTAAGGAGATGTTTAGCTCATACTGCTCATTTAAGGTCTTTTCAGTGGAGAATGGCTCTTACACCTAGATCTCTCCTCCTTAGAATTATAAGATAACAAATGTAGTGCTAACAATTGCAGCCATGAAATATGCTTTGAAAAGAAACACCTGGCTGAGATTAGAAAGTGGGAGTTCACCCTGGCTGGTTAGTTCAGTGATAGAGCATCAACTCGGTGAGTGAATGTCCCAGGTTCAATTCCTGGTCAGGGCACACAGGAGAAATAACCATCTCTTTCTCCACCCCTCCCCCTCTACTTTCTTTCTATTTATCTCTCTCTTTCCATCTTGCAGTCATGGCTCAGTTGGAGCAAGTTGGCACTGAGTATGACTTCATGGCCATGCCTCAGGCACTAAAATAGCTCAGTTGCTAAGCAACAGAGCAAGGGCCCCAGATGGGCAGAGCATTGCCCATAGGGGCTTACTGAGTAGATCCCAATCAGGGCACATGCAGGAGTCTGTCTCTCTGCCTCCTCACTTCTCACTTAAGAAAAAAAATTTAAAAAGGAAAAAAGAAAGTGGGATTTTTATTTTGCACAGTGAACAAATTACCTGATTTGTGATGATCCTAATTGTGAAATTATATCTAAGAAATAAGTTTAAGTTTGTGTCAATATTGCCTTATAACAGTTGGAAATTAATAATGAAATGAAAGACAATATCTTACATATAAATTTGGATTTTTGTATGTTAATTGTTTATGCCTCCTTTTTTTCATGCTAGTAAAAATGCCCCCTACTTTTTTTCATAAATTAATTTGCATGGAAATAAAGTTTTTAAATATTTTGAAATTTTAAAGAGAAAATATTTTACAAAAATTTAAATCATTTGGTATAATGACTGTTTACTATCACAATTCACTATTCATCAACTTCGAGATTCATCATGGGAGAGTTTCCACTTGCATGATGCAATATAACAATAATTATGTTGCTATTTAAACTTCCGCAGTCCTGGCAGTTAAAAAGAGCCACACTGGCTGAGGAGCAGGGTCACATAGACAACTTAGATGAAATCTATGAGGTGTTCTTCCTACGAAAGAGACAGAGAATGGGAGAAAGAACAAAATGTGAGTAAGTGATTAAATGAACTTCAGGAGCATTTTCAACTGGGAGACAAGTATGAAAAGAGGAATAATGAGTAACTCCCTGCCTTTCTAGAAAACAATGGGCATCCATTGTCTATTCTGGAAGCCCTCTGATAGCCCTGCCATCTACCAATGGGCATAGAAAAGTCTTCATGAAAGAGAAGGAGTCAACTAATAGAGAGAAAAGATCCAGCCAAAACAAACTGAAATGCTTCATTTCACTAAGGTTTGATTAATGGGATATTAGACACCTAAGCCTGTTAAGACAAGAGCTAACTAGCCTTTAGCAAATGTGCTGTGAATCACACTTCACACATCAAGATGAGAGGTAATGAGATTCTCAGAAAGTACTACATTGAGAAACAAGCCCTTAAACTTGAACACACAATTCCCAACTCCTGCCAGTTGCTGGCACATTTCCACTGGTGAAGTTGGAAAGGAAGCTCTGTGATCATTTTTTTTACGGGCAGTTTTTGTTTGTTTGTTCCTGACCATTGGTAGCATGAACTAGCAGCTGGTGTGAGACGGAAGAAAAATAAGTGTGCATTGGCAGCAGACAGTTTATTACATGGCACAATTATTCTCTCAGTCTTAAACATCAGAACGTTTTGGCTTAAAAAAATACTAATTCGCATTAGCAACTTTACAACTGCGCATGGAGAGTTCTTTGCTATTGTATGATGTGAGTTGTTTTTTTTTTAATCTCCACTCTTGACCCCTTCTTCTAAGATTAACATGAATTCATGACCAACATGATTTACAATTGATCCATCTTGAACATTTTAAATTTTTGTTGAGGATTTTACTACAATCACAGGCCATGTTTAGCCAGCGACTGAGTTCTTGGTAAACCTACAGCTCCACCTAGTGGTCTAGGGAGCAATTAATTACTTTCAACAGCAAGGAAACCAAGATTTACTTTGTAGCCAGTAAATACCAAAGCCCTTGGCCCTCTGTGTAGTTAAAGCTCAATATTTAAAGATAACATTTTAATCTGATTGTATTTTTACTTCTTTTTCATCCTCCACATTTTTCATTTCCTCAATACTTAAAGCTGACATTATTAGATTGCAAAATAGCTAAATAATATTCCTCCCACTCTATTATTTATTCTAAAATTGTGTTCAAAGGCTTTAGCCAAAAACTCCTTTGGGCAGCGAAGGATCACCTCTCAAGTTTCCCCCACCCCTGTTTGCCTTCTTATTCTTTGCCAGCTCTCTACTTGGCAGGCTTCTCCACTGCTAGAGAGCAAACAGAAGTTTTTATATAGATGTCTCAAAGCTTATTAGTCTGCTCAAAGGATTACTTACGATGCTCCCTCGCCCTTCACGTTAATGAAGGCCCTACCTCTGCACTCCCCACCTCAGGTCATTCCAAACAGAGAAGCAATATCAAACTCATTTTCACGTAGCAGCTCAGCACATGGCTTTTAAGTCCTGAAACACATACTTACAAAGAAGCAATTTAACCACACTAATATATCTCAGGTCTACATGATTTAAATAATCAATAAACAATTAAGAATATTTTGTTCCCTTAATATAAAAAAGATATTTAAATCCGGTCACAATTAAATGGAAATAGTTTGTTTTGCTTTTAATTTGCTTTGCAAGATTACAGAGCACCTGCTCCTCAGAGATGTTAATTCAGCCATGTATATAGACACTTCTAGAGTTGTTCCACTGTTCCACTAACCACTGGATTCATAATTGGTATCATCTGCACTGGAGTGAAATATAGGAGCCAGAGCTTTGGTGCTAGAATATGTCTAGAGAAATACAGGAAAACCGAGAGACTCACTGCTTGCTAATCCCTATATTTAAAGATTACTTGTAAGAGGGTATATTATACTGATTGAAGCTGTTGCTACTGTATTGGACCCCAAAATATTTAATAATCCTACTCTGCAATGTTGAACTTTTTTGTACCTATTAACATACATTAACTTATATAGAAGTCACAAAAGAAAGAAATTTATTGTCAGTTTGCTTCTGCTCTAACCTATCTTTTCCTTAAACTTGATGTTCTCACATTTAATTTCTTACATTGCAGGAAAGCTCCATATGTAGAGAAATATATGGAAAGAAATTTAGGACAATGAAATTTTTAAAGCATTCTTAACTGTCTCCACATTTATAGAGAAACATACAAAATTCTTGAGCTCAGATGTTTAAATCCATCACCTGTAGTATCATCATCAAAGGTCATATAGACAGAGCCTTTTTCCTCATAGCTCTCCAGTTATTTCTCAAGATGCATCATTAGCAGTGGAAATTTTGCTTGGTTTGGTTATTAATACATCTCAATATTGTTTTCTTATTTATTATTTGTTTTGACAGAGACAGAGTCAGAGAGAGGGACAGATAGCAACACATAGACAGGAAGGGAGAGAGATGAGAAGCATCAGTTCTTTGTTGCAGCACCTTAGTGGTTCATTGATTGCTTTCTCGTATGTGTCTTGTCCTGGGGGCTACAGCAGAGCAAGTGATCCCTTGCTCAAGCCAGTGACCTTGGGCTTCAAACCAGAGAAACTTTGGGCTCAAAAAAGTGACATCACACTCAAGCTGCTGAGCCCGTGCTCAAGCCAGCAACCTCGGAGTTTTGAAACTGAGTCCTCCGCATGCCAGTTCGACATTCTATCCACTGTGCCACCACTGGTCAGGCTCAATATCCTGTTCTTTAAGTAAGAAAGAACCTTTTTTTTTTTTTTTTTGGCCAGACTTGTCTGCAATTACATAGAAATAATCAAAACAACTTCACTCCTTGAAAATAAGTGGAAAGTGACCAAAACATGAAAATTTTAAACTAAAGTTACTTCAGGCTTCCACCAAAGGACTGGTCCAGAATGGAGGAGCAAAGAGACACACATTCTCAAAGACCGTGTAACACAAAAGGACACTGCTTTTAGGTATGCTGCATAAGAAAACATCCTCTTGGTTTTGGTTGCTACACATGATTATAGGTTCTTGGAGTCACCCGGTGAGAGCCCTGCAGCATAGAAACTGCACAAAATTTCATTTCTCTTGGGCCGAACTGTGGATGGATGTAAACATCTCCTTAGGATGAGGGAGGATGAGCTACAATGTGGGGACAGCAGCTTCCAATAGTGCCTATAGTGGGATACACACACACACACACACACACACACACACACACACACACACACACACACACACGTTTCCCATTTCAGTCATCAACCTAATGTTCAATGACCTCCTCAGTTAATTTTAAGATTATGAAGTAGTTAAGAGTTGTAAATGTCACTCTGTAGTTGATTTATAAGCTTGAACCAGGTATCTAACATAGCTTCTGGCACCTCAACCCCTCTCCCCCAACCCCAGCTGCTGAGGTAAGGAGGGGGGTTAGGGATAAAAGATCTGTAGTAAGATCAGCCCATTACCAATACTGCTATTAGTAGGGAGAAGAAATAAAGGTTTGCTAATAATTTTTCAAATTCCAGAGTTAATAATTTCCATAGTAAAAGTATTTCTGATTACCTGAATTTTGGCCCAAGACAATAGTCACCTTATATAGCTGTTAGGCTTGCTCACTTGCACTTTGTATGATCAGTGCATGAGCATGTGACAGAGACACATATGTGTGTAGCCTATGTGAGGCTACAGGTACTTTTCCTTAGTATGAATCGCTTGCTCACCACTGTGAGGGGCAGTTTCCTGTTTGCTCGCCCACCACAGGGAAAAGAGGTTTTCCCCTGCCTGTTTGCTCCCCCTCTATTGGGAGAATCTGTTAAACAGGACTGGCCCAACGCTTTCCCACTCCACAGTTCCTCTCCCATCTGCCTGACTCCAACGTGACCCTGCCTGGCCTTGGCCACCAGCCTTACACCATAGCTTCTGGGTTGCCACAAGGTATAACTGTTGTACGTGGACCCTGTAGAGTCTGGTGGGTACTTGTTCCTTATTGGGCAGATGCCCTTGCCAATCCTCACCCTTTCCTGTGCTGCCACAATGCCCAAAACTGGGTTTCAGAAAGAAAGCTCCAAACACAAGGTAGTAATGAGTAATGTGCAAAGGGGCTTCCACCCCTAACCACAAACTAAGTGGAGCATCCTGGGGTCCCAGGTTTACTCTTCTGCCCATGACCCCAACACACACAGTGAGACCTTGGCTTCCTGTCACCAATAGGAAACCTTTTTTTCACATTTCAGGGAACATAAATTTTTCTCTCTGTGCTACTCCACCCAGGGGTGCCCATTTCCTCTAGGAACTCCACAAACCAAAGGCTCCAACAAGCCCCAAAGAGTTTCTCCTTTTTCCATAAGGCTTATTTACATGTCCAAAGAGACTCCTCCCATATACAAAGAAGAGAATTTGCTCTAAAACGGCAGACAACAGTATTTAAATTCCATACCTGTATGCACTAAAATGCCATCTACTGCCAACCTACCTTGAAATGCACCCGTTCTGTGATACAGATTGTCATATTCTCTGTTCATGTTCACAGAACCTCCATGTTCAGACTTTAGGAACAGCTTGATAAAGCTTATTATATCAAGAAAATAAGATCCTAACAGCAAGGATTTCCCTATCACATTACCCAAAAACTGACCTTTAGCACAAAATGAATGGCCTCCCTGTCCCAGGACTGGAAAACTCAAGTCCAGAAATGACTGCAGGTCCTTAGGATCCAGGACTGGGAAAGCAGGGCCCTGACCTGACACGATCCCACACCAGGGAGAGAGGCTTGTCCTGAGGACACAGGAGAACCCAACACACACTTAACTGATGTCCTTACTTAGCAGTTGTGCCAATTTTGTCAGTTTTTAATTTTATTACTCTTTTGTATAAGGCAATTTATAACCTCCATAAAGGAATGCCAAGTGGAAACCAAAAGAATCATCTCAGTAAAAAAATTAACATTTAAAAAAAGAATAGCCAACTCCATTGCATGCTCCAGTGTTCCTACATGACAGCAGAACACCTGACTGGAAACTTCAAAGATTAAATCATAGAACAAATGAGATATTTGGTGGAAATAAAAGAAAAGTGTCTGAATTTATTTGCAGTACTAAGGCATTCTATGAAGAAAGATACAACACCAAAAATACTTACTTTCAAAAGTGTATAAAGCTATCCAGTTCACAATATCAAGGATCTGTTCTAACATTCCACATTGATTTGAGTTAGTAAGTGGTTAGGGGAAGCCCAGTTTTTCCTCAAGTCAAGTGTCTCTCTGTAAGATGGGTCAGGAAAGAAGGGAAATTTCCATTCACTACACTAGAAGCTACTAGAGCTTGGTGAACTGGTTTAGAAACTTAAATAAGATAGTCATTTTTTCATTTTCTGAGTAGTCTTCAGCTCCCTACAGAATATAAAGCTATAATGTTTAGAATTACTGGATGGATAGAATGAGAGAAGTCCAAATTTTGTGAATAAAGACAAACTGTATAAGTGAACAGTTGGCTTACATTTCTGGCCACTTTCCTTCACAGAAATGCTACTGTGCCTTTATCTCAGGGATGTTAAGTGCTTCCTGAGTAGTTCTTTAGTGATCATTTTAAAATCCCAGTTCTTCAGTGATGGATATCATTAGGCCTTGGAAATACTGTCTCTGTACCAGAGTCTAGAAGTGGGACATAGGAAGAAGCATAACATCCACCTGTACATTCAGCTAAATTCTATAGTTCTCTGTCCTAGTTTTGTCAGGACAAGATACCAAACTATAGTGTCAGGTATTTGAGGCAGTTAATAAACCTTGTTTTTTACAGTAAGCATCAACACACATTCTATTTATTTATCTGTTATCTAGTCTGCATTTTGATTTAGTTAAGAGTAACAAACACTGCTTATCCTATTATCTCCAAACTAGTCACTGCAGTGTGTGGGTTGGAATAGATGTTCAGTGAGCATATGTTGAATTAATTATTCTTAATTGAAATAAGAGCCTAGCAGCAGTGACTCTTTTTTTGTTTGTTTAAATTTTTTACAATGTTATTTATTCATTTTAGAAAAGAGAGAGTAGGTGAGGAGGAGCAAGAAGTACCAACTCCCATATGTGCCTTGATCAGTCAAGCCCAGAGTTTCAAACCAGCAACCTCAGCATTCCAGGTCGTCACTTTATTCACTGCATCACCACAAGTCAGGCAGCAGTGGCTCTTATAAACTCTTAAAATGTGCTACTTTATTGTCATTTCTTATGTGTATGTGAGTGTGAATATATGTGTTGAGTATTTTAAAACTTTTTTTCTGACCTTCTTAGAATTGAAAAGTATGATTTAAATGGAACATTAAGTGATGGAGAGAGATAACAAATTCTCAAAATCAAGAATTATTCCATCACTTTTCACATACAGTTATTTCAAGAAGTCTAAAAGTATTTGAATCAATAGTTCTGGAATTATAAAAACATGATTGCTTAACATAACGTTAAGGCTCATACAAACACTATTTCATAATAATAACTCAAAGAATATATCAACTTAAGGAATCATTTTAAGCACTCCCAAGTTTTAAGGTAAGCGTGGGTAAGTTCTCATGGGAACAGAGTATCTCAAAATGTGGTAGCCTGCTTATGAATCATCAGAGAGCTCAAGTAGATCCTGGTAGCCCTGCTCTCTCCCAATATGAAAGTTATAATGACTTTGAATTGGTTTTTATTGTTTTGCTTACTTTTTCATATTATTTTCAGATTCCTTTCTTCACTCTCCAAGACCCCATATTTCTTTCATCTTATATATTGTTCCCCAGCACACTCACAAAGATGAAGCTAGATGGCCGTGCTGGACCATGGTAACCCTTCCCTTCCAACCACCTTATCTATACATTCTTTTACCCCACATTTTCCAATAAAAATAAAAAACCAGCAAGCTGTTATACTGCAATGAGCCCCTTTTTTTACCTTATAATGATAAATCTTAAGAGTGGGAGGTGGAGGAGAAATGGGGTGTCTGGGTGTAGCACAGTGGTGGTAGGTTCAGAATGAGAAACAGCAGGGTGCAGTGGTTCAGAGCACATTGCATTGTAGTCAGTTTGTCGCTTTACTTCTTAGACACCTTGTCTTAAAGGTAGAAACAAAAACTGTGTTTACCTGAAGCCTATGTACTCTTATTGATCAGTCATTCCACTAAATTTAATTTTCTAAATAAATTTTTTTTAAAGAAGAAATAATTGTACTTCTCCTCAGCTGCTGTAAGTATTACATGAAATGATGCATACAAGCAGTTAGTTCAGCATCACTGAGCTGGCAATGCTCGGCAAGAAGACATCAGTGTTGTGCTCCTGGATGACCTAAGATACTTTCGTGTCATATACTGTTAGACCTCCTCCTCTTTCCTCTCATTCTTCTCTCTCTCTCTCTTTCTTCCTCATATTTGTCGTCACTGTCCTCTATATCAACTTCTAATTCAGTTTGTTAAGTGGCACATACAAAAGTACTATATGTTTGTATTTCCAATTAAAAGTAACATGACCATGTGTGCTAAATCACAAATTGGCAGTGGTTTAACATTCCCTTAATATTTTTTCCATCTAAATCTTTACATATGAGTATACAAAGCTCTCCCCCCAAATGGAACAAAAGCACTTATCACACTTTTTTTTTTCAACAGAGACAGAGTCAGAGAGAGGGACAGATAGGGACAGACAGTCAGGAAGGGAGAGAGATGAGAAGCATCAATTCTTCATTGCAGCTCCTTAGTTGTTCAATGATTGCTTTCTCATATGTGCCTTGAACCAGGGGCTACAGCAGAACAAGTGACCCCTTGCTCAAGCCAGCGACCTTAAGCTTAAGCTAGTGACCATGGGGTCATGTCTATGATCACATACTCAAGCCAGCAACTCTTTGCTCAAGCTGGTGAGCCCATACTCAAGCCAGATGAGCCCGTGCTCAAGCCAGTGACCTCGAGGTTTCGAACCTGGGTCCTCTGCATCCCAATCCGATGCTCTATTAACTGTGCCATCACCTGGTTAGGCAGCACTTATCACACTTGCCTAAAAGGAACTTTTCCTTCTATAG
Organism: Saccopteryx leptura; assembly: GCF_036850995.1. Taxonomy (NCBI): domain Eukaryota; kingdom Metazoa; phylum Chordata; class Mammalia; order Chiroptera; family Emballonuridae; genus Saccopteryx; species Saccopteryx leptura. Next base: position 215,172,416 of record NC_089505.1, on the reverse strand, counting down.
TGCCTTGCCATAAAATAACACATGCTTTTATTAGTATTAAAAAAGCATACATATTGTTATAGAGTGCCAGACATGGATCTAGGGTTCAGGATCATTTCAGCATACAAGACTAAATTCTGAGAGCAAACTATATGCCAGGCATTATGCCTACATACTTCTTACATTGACCTTGCAAGCTCAATGTCATCCCAAAATGAGGACACAAAATCAGCAAAGTCAATCTCATAGAAACTCACCAGGACAACACCAAACAGAGCTGAGAGTCAACACAACACTGTTTGACTCCAGGTCCCATACTTTTACCTTTATATCTTTGGAAGAAGTTAACATCTCAGGAAAAAATGTTCTAAATAATTTTGTAGACAACTGAGTAGACTTCCCTTTCCTAAATCTACCAAAGTTCTGATGTGTTGTGAATTTAATTTGATGAAGTCACTTTTTATTCCACATTGACAAATTCCAGCTAGAAAAGCCAAGTGTAGCTGACTTCAATTTGTCCTCAACCATAGGGACTGGTGTCTGTTTGGTATTTGTGCTGCCCAGACAGAAACACTGTGGCCCAGTCCACATAGATGATTTTCCCTGTGCCTCCCTTAAACCGCTTATTCTGTGAGGTCAGACAACACGCCATCATCCTGCTCTGTCAGTGGCACTCTTTCCATAAAATATTCTTTAACCCTAATACTATAATTCTTTCCTTCCTTAATTATGGTTTGGAAACACCACTCTGAACCATGCTGCACATTGCGACTGTAACTCATTAGCACAGGAAGGTTGTGGGAATGTGTCCTCACCTCTCATCAGCAATTGGAATATGGTTTCTCTTAGTGTTAGTTTTCCACAATCTTTATGAAGTGAAATGCAATATTAGTTTCTAAGGCTTTCCCAAGCAACTATCTTTTAATGGGAAAACTTGAACAAAAAAAGATGTGCTACATGCCAAATCACTAACCTCACTCTCATAAATATTTATATTTCAGGCCGAGTTAAAACATCATTTGAAAGATGGATGTGCTTCTTTGGATTTCCAACAAGGAAATGCCTCTCAAGCTAAACCCATTTCTACAGCTCATAGCATAAAGCCCCTGGTTATGGGTTGGGTTGGGGTGGGGAAGCAGAACAAATCACTAAGTGTTCTGGGAAGAGATCATGTCCGAACTTCTACAATATCATCCTCTTTCCATTGAAGTGGATGATGAAGACATGAAAACAAATGTTAGGGAATAAGGCTGGGATGGATCTCAAGGTGCTGTTTTATAACTAGGAGAGGTCGGTTAGCACAGTGCAGGAACTGGCTCTCCACATGTGGTTCTCACACCAGCAGTTTCAGCTGTGGAGCTGTTAGAAATGCACATTTGTAGTCTCTACCGAAGACCTAGTGAGTCAAAAAATTAAGTGAAGTTATGGGGAGGTGTTCTTTATTTTAACAAGCTCTAAGGTGATTCTGACACACACGTGATTTTGAGAAGCATAATGGTTTATGGCCCAACTGTTAGATAACTGAGTTTGAATATTATCTTCAATGTTATATTACGTGTACTCCCTGGTGTGTGACTTAACCTCTTTAAGCCTAATTTTCCCATCCACGAAAAGGGGGTGATATTATTTACTTTATGAGGTTGTTGTAAGGATTCACTGAGAAAAATCCACATAAATTGTTTGTAACAGTGCCTGGCACAAAATACGTATACAATGCAATATATGTTACCTATTATTTATTTTAACTAAATTAATGCAGTTTAATTTAACAGTCTAGCTACAATTAAACTGTAAATGCATAAAGGAAAATAAAGAGTAACATTTTCAGACAAGGTCCATGAGTTTAGTACCTATGTTTTCTTCTATGTACTTTATTATTCCAGGTCTTATATTTAGGTCTTTGACCCATTTTGAATTAATTTTAGTACAAGGGGACAAACTGTAGTCGAGTTTCATTCTTTTGCATGTGGCTTTCCAGTTTTCCCAGCACCATTTGTTGAAGAGGACATGAACAGACACTTATCCCAGGAAGAAATACAAATGGCCAACAGATATATAAAACATGCTCATCTTCATTAGCTATTAGAGAAATTCAAATCAAAGCTACACACCTGTTAGATTAGCTATTATCAACAAGATAGGTAATAACAAGTGATGAAGAGGCTGTGGAGAAAAAGGAACCCTCATCCACTGTTGGTGGGAATGTTAAGTAGTACAACCATTATGGAAGAAAGTATGGTGGTTCCTCAAAAAATTAAGAATAGAGCTACCATATGACCCAGCAACCCCTCTACTGGGTATATACCCCCAAAATTCTAAAACATTGGTACGTAAAGACACATGTAGCCCCATGTTCATTGCAGCATTGTTCACAGTGGCCAAGACATGGAAACAACCAAAAAGTCCTTCAATAGATGACTAGATAAGGAATATGTGGTACATATATACTATGGATTACTACTCAGCCATAAGAAATGATGACATAATATTATTTACAACACCATGGATGGACCTTAATAACATACTGAGTGAAATAAGTAAATCAGAAAAGACTAAGAATTGTATGATTCCATACATAAGTGGGACATAAAAATGAGACTAAAAGACATGGACAAGAGTGTGGCGGTTACCGGTGGTGGGGGGGGGGGAGGAGAGGGAGGGGGTTGGGGGAGGGAAGGGGCACAGAGAAAACCAAATAGAAGGTGATAGAAGACAATTTGACTTTGGGTGATGGATATGCAACATAATTAAATGTCAAAATAACCTGGAGATGTTTTCTCTGAACATATGTACCCTGATTTATTAATGTCATCCCATTAAAATAAAAAAAAAGAATTGAATTAAAGATAGACACTTCCCTATTATTTTGAAAAAAAACTATATGAAAATCAAAATTTACTCTTCTATCAGAAAATAATGATGGTTCTGAAGAAGCTTCCAATGTGATGAGCACCTCTTGGGAATAGCTCCTCTTTCTTCCTGCTGTTGTTGCAGATGTCTGAGCAGATGCCTATGTCTGTCAGCTTTGTGTAATGCAGTACTGAGCACCCTGCCCTTGCTGCACCTCCACCATTGGTTTCTGCCCCAGGATGGCTTATAGAAGGCCTGAGGAGCCGCTCAGCATTCACCACTGTGCAATTAGAATTGCAAGAGGATTTGTGACCATGAAGACGCTGTATGGATGGGAGATAGCAGACAGTGGGAAACTCAGTCCTCAACTCATTCACAGATAGACAATTCTGAGATGCATTTCAAAAGACCCTTAGAAAGATAAGGTGCTAATTTTGGAAAGCATTCTTGAATTGGGTTTCTTTCTTCCATTGTTGTATCCTCACCCCTCCTGTCCTCATGTTCCCTAGGCTTACTTTCTAAATAGGTCACCTGCATCTAAAACTGTGTCTTAGCCTTTGTTTGGAGGCCTAGCTAAGACAACCAATTTCAACCAAAGGAATAGTAGCATAAAATTGGTTTTTAAGTCTTGTTCAGTAATTTTAGAAGTAGAATAAGGACATGTAAGCTGACCCATGCATGGACTTCAAATGGTTTCACAAAGTAACTAAAATTTTATCCAAACTTTATGCATGTGCATTTTTCTATGAATTATCTACAACAGCAGATATTCAAAGGGGTCTATGCCCAAACAAATTAAATGCACTCTTTTATATAGGTCACAGGACAAATCTCGTTATAATACATTTGAATGACTAAATTATTTTGTCATATTCAAATTTCAAAATAGTAAAGCTTATCTGAAATGAATGAATAGAACATTAACTTAGTTCTTGTTTCACCTTTGTTTGTTTGATAATTTCTCCAAGTGGATTTAACTCATTCATTATATTATATGTTTACCCAGGTCTCAAGTTCTTGTTTTGACCATCATGGCTTTGGTCTCAGCTCCAGCCTTTGCTCCTTCTCTACATGCAAGTCCTCCCACCTTTATTGATGTTTGTGTTTTGATGTAATTGATGTAATAAATACACTGTGTCTCAAAAATATATATATTCAAATTTATTTTCTAATAGTTTTGAAAATCAGAAGTCCAAATCAATCTCTCTGGGCTAGAGTCAGTATAAGGTAGGGCTGGTATCTTTGGAGGCTCTGAGAAGAAAATCTGTTTCTTTGCCTTTTGCTTTTTTCACCTCCAAGAAGTCACTGGCATCTCTTGGCTTGTGACCACTTCCTAACATCATTCCAGTCTTTTGTTTCTGTTCTCAAGTCCTCTGCTATTAATTCTGACTCTCCTTCTTCCTTTTTCTTTTCTTTTCTCTTCTCTTTCTTTCTTTCTTTCTCTCTCTCTCTCTCTTTCTTTCTTTCTTTCTTTCTTTCTTTCTTTCTTTCTTTCTTTCTTTCTTTCTTTCTTTCTTTCTTTCTTTCTTCTTTCTTTCAGAAAGCCAGAAAGAAAGAGAAAGACCATCGAACTGCTCCTGTATGTGCCCTGATCGGGGAATCCAACTGGTAATCTCTCTGTTACAGGATGATACGCCAACCAATGGAGTTATCTGGCCAAGACTTAAATTTTATTGATTTTTAGAGAAACAGAGAGAGAGGGGGGAGAGGGAGAGAAGGGGGAAGAGAAGCATTCATTTGTTGTTCCACTCGGTCATGAATTCTCTGGTTGCTTCCCATGTGTGCCATGACGGGAGATTGAACTCGCAACCTTATCATTCCTGGATGACACTCTTAGTTGTTTCCTTCCTTCTTCTTATAAAGACCTTTGTAATAACATCGGGCTGATCTGAACATTCTAAGGTAGTCTCCTTATCTCAAGATCCTTAACTTAAAGTAATCATATCTTCAAAGTCCCACTTGCCAGGTAACAGCACTCCAACTCAGGAAATTTAAATTTGTTATTCTCCTTCACTGGCCTGTTCTCAGTCCGATTACTTTCAAGTCTAACACCCTTCTTCATTCAGGTGTCTGCTCTAATGTCACATCCTCACAGAGCCCACCTATGGTCAACCCTGTCCACCCCTATATGTTAGAGAGTAGTATTTTGCAAAGTAAGTCTTTACAAAACAAATGCATTTGGGAATGGATTTCATGTATAGGTACAGTAGTATACCTGCCAAAAGCCACAAGTCTGCCTTTTGGGTGTACATGGTAATTATTAAAGTATGAGAAAGGTTTAATTGGCATTGAAAAAAAATAGTGATATCAGCTATATTGGGCTGGTAATTAGAGATATCAATCTGTCCGGTCTGCTAAAACAAATTGCCATAAACTGGGTGACTAACAAACAACAGAAACTTATTTCTCACAATTCTGAAGGCTGGTAGTCAAAGACCTAAGCAGCAGCAGATCCAGTGTCTGATGAGACCCTGGTCCTTAGAGAACATGTTTTTCACTGAGTCTTCACATGCAGAAGGAATTAGGAATTTTTCTGGGTTCTCTTTTACATGGGCACTAATTTTACTCATGAGGGATCTACCCTCATGACCCAATCAGTTTCTGAAAGCCCCACTCCAAGTACCATCATAATGGGAGTTAGACCCCAACAGAGGAGTTTGAAGGAACCCAAACTTTCAGTCTCTTGCAAATTGTATATGACAGAATCTTGTATCTTCTCTTTTATAGTTTTTTACCTGAAAGGGGTAATGATAATCCCTTATATCTAAAATTACCAAAAAGTTATCAGATCCTTGTACCCATCAGATTTGAAACAAGGTCATGGTGGATTAAAGATAGAGGCCTTTAGGTAACCAAACTCATCAGCCTTCAAACTTGGCCTTAATAAATCCTGGACTGCAAAATACGAAGGGCAGAAAATTCAGCAAATTTTGACGAATTAACCATTCTTTCTCTGAAATTGAAAAACATCTCCCCATTTCAGGTCAATTCCTTCTGACAGAAAATAATTTGGTTCCTTCCCATATTTTCTTTATTTTTCTGGGAAGCCACTATAAATACAGTGTTTGGGTCCAGCACAGAACCTCAACTTTATATTTACAGCATAAAACAATCAGTTCTTCCCTGTATGTGCCCTTTCTTCCAAATGTTGATTTTCATCTTTCCTATATGGAAGGTGGGAACATTATTTTTTATTTAAGAAATGTGTTCATGGTGATTTTTCTTTTAGCAATCCCTTTAATTGTCAACTGATACTCTTTAACTATCTGGGCCAAATGGCTTCCCAAATAACTACAGTTACTTCAAAAGTAATGAAGAATTCTAGCTAAATAATAACCTCTTTAAAGATTCCTCATCAAATTATATTATGTCTTCCTGATATGACAAGTACTGTTTCTTTACCTTCAAAGATAAAACATGCTGCAGTGGTGATTCTCTTCTTATTATTTATTTATTTATTTATTTATTTATTTATTTATTTATTTATTTTTATTGTGTTTACATAGATTCTAGTGTCTCCCTGAACACATCACCCCTCCCCCCATCCCCCTCAACATCGCCTTTAACCCCTTCCAACAGCTCCCTCCCCACTTCCCTTCAGGTTTAATTCCATTCCTCAGTTCACATTGTTCCTTCGATTCCTCAAATGACTGAGGTCATATGATATTTTTCTTTCTCTTCCTGGCTTATTTAACTCAACATAATAGTTTCCAGGTCCATCCATGTAGTTGCAAAAGGTAATATTTCCTTCTTTTTCATGACCCCATATTATTCCATTGTATATATGTACCACTGGTTTTTAATCCACTCATTCACTGATGGATACTTGGGCTGTTTCCACTTATTCACTATTGTGTGCTATAAACATGGGGATGCATTTCTTTCTTTGAGTCAGTGATACGGTTTCTTGGGATATATTCCTATATGTGGGATGGCTACCTCAAAAGGTAGTTCCATTTTTAATTTTTTGAGGAATTCCCATACTGTTTTTGACAGTGGCTGTACCAGTCTGCATTCCCACAAGCAGTGCAGGAGGTTTCCCCTTTTTCCACATCCTCGTCAGCACTTACCGTGTGTTGTTTTGTCAATGAGCGCCATTCTGGCTGGTGTGAGGTGGTATCTCATTGTGGTTTTAATTTGCATTTCTCTAATGATTAGTGATGTTGAACATTTTTTCATCTGTCTATTGGTCATCTGTATGTCCTCTTTGGAGAAGTGTCTATTTATTTCTTTTGGCCATTTTTTGATTGGGTTATCTTACTGGTGTTGAGTTTTACAAGTTCTTTATAAATTTGGGTTATTAACCCCTTATAGATGTATTGTCGAATATGTTCTCCCATTGTATGGTTTGTCTTTTTATTCTGTTCATATTGTCTTTAGCTGTGCAAAAGCTTTTTAGTTTGATATAGTCCCTTTTGTTTATCTGGTCTTTTATTTCACTTGCCCGTGGAGATAAATCAGCAAATATAATGCTGCGATAGACATCGGTGAACTTACTGCTTATGTTTTCTTCTAAGATGCTTATGGTTGCACAACTTACATTTAAGTCCTTCATCCAATTTGAGTTTATTTTTGTGAATGGTATAAGTTTGTGGTCTAGTTTCATTTTTTTGCAGGTAGCTGTCCAGTTTTCCCAATACCATTTGTTAAAGAGACTGACTTTACTCCATTCTATGCTTTTACCTCCTTAGTCAAATATCAATTGTCCATAAAAGATTGAGTTTATTTCTGGGTTCTTTCTGTTCCATTGATCTATATGCCTGTTCTTTGCCAGTACCAAGCTGTTTTGAATACAATGGCCTTGTAGTATAACTTGCTATCAGGAAGTTACTTCCCATTTATTCTTCCTTTTCAAGATTGCTAAGGCTATTCGTGTTCTTTTATGGTTCCATATAAAGTTTTGAAATACTTGTTCTATATCTTTGAAGTATGTCATTGGTATTTTAATTGGTATTGCACTGAATTTTTAAATTGCTTTGGGTAATATAGACATTTTAATGATGTTTATTCTTCCTAACCATGAACATGATATATGCTTTCACTTGTTTGTGTCTTCCTTGATTTCTTTTATCAATGTTTTGTAATTTTCCGAGTACAAGACTTTAACCTCCTTGGTTAAATTTCCTCCTAGGTACTTTATTTTTTGTTGTTACAGTAGTGAAGGGGATTGTTTCCTTAATTTCTCTTTCTCACATTTCACTGTTGGTGTATAAAAATGCCTATGATTTCTGTGTATTAATTTTATATCCTGCCACCCTGCTGAATTCATTTATCAAGTCCAATAGTTTTTTGACTGAGACTTTAGGGTTTTCTATATAAAATATCTTATCATCTGCAAATAATCATAGTTTTACTTCTTCTTTTCTAATTTGGATGTCTTTTATTTCTTCTTCTTGTCTAAGTGCTATAGCTAAAACTTCCAGAACTATGTTGAATAAGAGTGGTGAAAGGGGACACCCATGCCTTGTTCCTAATCTTAAAGGATTGGTTTTAGTTTTTGCCCATTAAATATGATGTTGGCTGTGGGTTTGTCATAGATGGCTTTTATCATGTTGAGGTATGTTCCCTGTATTCCCACTGTGCTGAGAGTTTTGATCATAAATGGGTGCTGGATTTTATCAAATGCTTTTTCTGTGTCTATTGAAATTATCATGTGGTTTTTCTCCTTCCTTATGTGATGAATCACATTGATTGATTTTCAAATATTGTACCAGCCTTGCCTCCCCAGAATAAATCCCAGTTGATCATGATGTATGATTGTTTTTCATGCTGGATTCGATTTGCTAATATTTTGTGGAGGATTTTAGCATCTAAATTCATCAGGGATATTGGCCTATAATTTTCTCTCTTTGTATTGTCTTTGCCTGGCTTTGGAATTAGAATTATGCTTGCCTCATAAAAGGAACTTGGAAATGTTCCTTTCTCTTGAATTTTTTGAAATAGCTTGAGAAGGATAGGAGTTAGTTCTTCTTTAATGTTTGGTAGAATTCACCAGTGAAGCCATCGAGCCCCAGGGTTTTGTTTTTTTGGAGTTTTTTGATAACTGTTTTGATCTTAATTGTTATAATTGGTCTGTTTAGGTTTTCTGATTCTTCCAGATTAATTTTTGGAAGATTATATGTTTCAATGAATTTGTCCATTTCATCTAGGTTGTTTAATTTTTTGATGTACAGTTCTTCATAGTATTTTCTTACAATATTTTGTATTTCTGTTGTGTCAGTTGTTATTTCTCCACTCTCATTTCTAATTTTATTTATTTTAGCCCTCTTTCTTTTTTTCTTAAAGGTTCATCAATCTTGTTTACCCTTTCAAAGAACCAGCTCTTGGTTTCATTGATTCTCTGTATTGTTTCTTTAGCCTCTATTTCACTTATTTCTTCTCTGGTCTTTATTATTTCCGTCCTTCTACTAGCTCTGGGCTTTACTTGCTGTTCTTTTTTTAGGTGCAGGGTTAGGTTATTTATTTGAGCTTTATCTAGCATCTTAAGGAATGCTTGTCATGCTATTAACTTCCCTCTCAAGACTACTTTTACTATATCCCATAAATTTTGAGTAGATGTATGCTCATTATCATTCATTTCCAGAAACTTTTTTATTTCTTCTTTGATTTTATTGTTAACCAATTCATTATTTAATAACATGCTATTTAGTTTCCATGTGTTTGAGTATTTTCAATTTTTCTGTTGTGGTTAATTTTTAGTTTCATGACATTGTGATCTGAGAAAATGCTTGATATGATTTCAATCTTCTTAAATTTGTTGAGACTGCTTTTGTGCCCTAACATGCGGTCTATTCTAGAGAATGTATCACTAACACTTGAAACGAATGTATATTCTGCTGCTTTAGGGTGAAAGGTTCTGAAGATATCTATTAAATCTAGTTGATCTAGTGTGTCCTTTAAGTCTGCGCTTTCTTTGTTCATTTCTTTCTTGAGGATATATCTAGTGATATTAGTGGGGTATTGAAATCCCCTACTATTGTAGTATTGCTGTTGATCTCAGCCTTTATATCCATCAAAGTCTGATTTATATATTTAGGTGCTCTTATATTAGGTGAGTAGATATTTATAATGGATATATCTTTCTGTTGGATTGCTCCCTTTATCATTATGTAGTGGCCTTCTTTATCTTTTACTATAACCTTTGTTTTAAAGTCCATTTTGTCTAATATAAATATTGCTACCCCAGATTTTTTTTTCATTTCCATTTTCTTGAAATATTTTTTTTCATCCTTTTACCTTTAGTCTATGTGTATCATTTGTTTTGAGGTGTGTCTCTTGTAGACAGCATATGTATGGGTCTGGTATTCTTACCCACACAGCTACTCTATGTCTTTTGATTGGATTATTTAATCCATTTACATTTAAGGTTATTATTGATATGTAGTTGTTTATTGCCATTTTATTCTTTAAAGCTATATTCTTCTTTTGCTATATTTTTCCCTCTTTGTTCTGTTTATATCAGGCCCCTTAACATTTCTTGCAGCATTGGTTTGGTTGTAGTAAATTCCTTGAGTGTTTTTTTGTCTCAGAAGCTTTCTATTTCTCCTTTAATTTTAAACAATAGCCTTGCTGGATAAAGTAGTCTTGTTTGTAGGCTCTTGTTCTTCATTACTTTGAATAATTTTTTGCCATTCCCTTCTGGTCTCAAGTGTTTCTGTTGAGAAGTCAGATGTCATCCTTATGGGGGCTCTTTTGTGTTAGCCTTTTTTTCTCTAGCAGCTTTTAATATTTTCTTTTTATCTCTTAGCTTTGCTATTTTAATTATGATGTGTCTCGGTGTGGATTTCTTGAGTTTCTCTTTAATGGAGTTCTTTGTGCTTCTTGTACTTGTGTGACTTTTTCCTGCATTAATTTAGGGAAGTTTTCAGCTATGATTTGGTTGAACAAAGTCTTTACCCCTTGTTCTTTCTCTTTTTCAGGAACTCCTATGATGTGGATATTGTTTCTCTTTAGGTTGTCACAGAGCTCTCTTAGAGATTCCTCAGATTTTTTTCATTCTCTTTTCTTTTTTGCTGCTCTGCTTCCATGTTTTTGTTTATCTTGTCTTCTAAATCACTGATTTGATCCTCTGCTTCATCCAGCCTGCTTTTAATTGCTTCTAGTGTAGTCTTCATTTCAGATATTGTATTTGTCATTTCTGACTGGCTCTTCTTTATTATTTCAATGTCCTTTTTAATACTTGTTATTTCTTTATTTATGTGCTCACTGTGACCTTCCATTGTTGTTCTAAGATCTTTCAGCATTCATTATTTTAAACTCTTTGTCTGGTAGTTTGCTTATATCCATCTCACTCAGCTCATTTTCTGGGTGTTTTTTTGTTGTTGTTGTTGGTTCGTTTGGATTGCACTTCTTTGTCTTTCCATTTTGTCTGTGTTGCCCTGGACTTCTCTGGCTGAGGCTTGGGGCAGATCAGTCGGGGGTCACTGCCAGTGACTGGTTCTTACCTACCTTTGGGGTGCTACAGGTGATCCAGATTTTGTGGCTGCGTCTGCTGGGTCCAGGTGCCATTATAACTATCAGCTGTACTCCTACGCTTGTTTTTATCTACTCTTGGTCTGGGAGAGTTTACTTTAAAAGTTCAAGTTCCCCTAAAATTTGCTTTCTGTTGTCTTTTTTTGCTGGCTACTTGTTGGGCTCAGTACTGTAATTCAGCGATTAGGTACTGGTATTAGAGTTGGCCTACTTCTTAGCCTCAGATGTCATTCTATCCAGACATTTTAGCTCCCATAGTGTGGTCTGTCTACCAGGCCACTGCCGCTGTTGCTGCCCAGGGCTTTTGGGCTAAGGTGCTGCTGGCTCCAGCCCACTTCTGCAACCGCTGCTGCCCTGGTCACGCTCATGCGTGCCCGTGCACCCGTTTGGACTGCTTCCGGGGCTGCCTTGGTTGGCTCAGATTTCAGCGGCCACCTGTGGGGGTCATGCATGCCCTCTCACATCACCGCCAAGGTCACCCGTGCTCTCATTACCACTGAGGGCATGTCCGCACCCTGAGCCGGTTTGCGTGCCGCCGGAATTCCTGCAGTCACTGGCACAACTTCCACTGTAGCTGGCAGGCTCATGCGCATCCACGTTTTCCCCCTCAGCTGCTGCTCGGGGCTCCCCCTCCACTCGGATCACTGCAGAGGGTGTGCCCAGCCCTGGGCAGGTTTGTGCACCTACCAGGTTCCCCGCGGCAGCCAGGCAACTTCTGCCTTCGCTGTCGGGCTAGCGCGTGCTCCCACGTTCCCCCTTTGTTGACTCTCAGGCCTCCCGGCCCCCCAAGGGCAGGCCAATCAGTGAGCAGAGCTATGTGTGAGCCTGGGTTTCCCCAGTGGCTACGGTGGCTCCTGGCTTGCACGTGTTCACTCAAACCTCCACAGCCGCGCCCTACTGCCTCTGGCCTGTCTGCCCCAGCAAGCACTCAGCAATGTGGTAGATGGTGTAGCTTAGACCTCTGCACTCCCTATTTGTGTTCCTAACATGGTTCCTGGCTCTAAACATCTTTGTTCTAGCTAGGGTAGAGGAGCCTCTGGTGGACAGGGCACTTTCTCTCTTTTGCTGGTGATGCTGGTTCATTTTAAATTTGGGGAGTGACTCAGCCCAGGGGTTAGGGTGTCCTCCTGGAGCTCTGGGAAAGTGACTTTGAGCGAGGCTTTCCGTGCAGTTCCTTTAATATGGAGTCTGGGTCTGAGAGTCCTGCCTCCTTCTCTGAAACCATGTCTAGGATTTTTTTTACTCAGCCAAATATAGTCCGTAAGCCCCTTCCAGGCTCCAGGGCTCTAGGCTGGGATTCCAGTTTTGGAGATAAGGACCTGCAACTTGCTGGACAGCCCTCTCTGCCGCGAAAGTTCCTCCCAGACACCACTCCTTGCTCTCCATTCCTCACTCCCAGGAGCAGGGAAGCCTTCTCCATTTCTCCGCTTTTCCTACCAGACTCCGTGTGTGTTCTTTGGTGGTCCTTGACTGTAGAATCCTCCTAGTTCAGTCCAAAATTTTCTTTCACAATGAGTGTTCTCAGATTTAAGTTGTAATTCAGCTTAATTCTGGGAAGTGGGAGTTGGTGTGTCTGCCTACTATGTGGCCATCTTCTTTTTTATTATTTATAGAGGACATAGGTGTAAGTGCAGCACGGCAGTGGGTATGCCCAGACAATAGAAAGAACAAAGCAAGAATTTTTCTTTTTCCTTTGAGGAATTACAATATAAATACATACAAGGACATATGGGAGGAAGAGCACCTATAAAACACAAAGCAATGGGAGCAGTGTCGAGAAGTGGATGGTTATTGTAACTGAAATGCTTTGTGGAACAGATGGCTTTTTTATTTTATTTATTGATCTTTTAGAGAGAGAGGAGTGAGAGAGAGAGACAGAGAGAGAGAGAAGGGGGAGGAGCAGGAAGCATCAACTCCCATATGTGCCTTGACCAGGCAAGCCCAAGGTTTCGAACTGGTGACCTCAGTGTTCCAGGTCAATGCTTTATCCCACTGCGCCACCATAGGTCAGGCCAGGAACAGATGGCTTTTAAGGAAGTTTGTGATAAAAGAAGGAGAGTGATTTTTCTGTACATTCATAGGAGGCATCTGAGAAGAAGAGAAAACTGTGGCCAAGGGGAGGAAGCTGTTTTGCACTTCACAGTCTGAGTGAGTCTCTTGCTTCCCTGTTGTTCATATTTCGTAATTAGAGAGAGGGCACTTAGCCAGTAGATATGTTTCTCATAAATAAAAGAGAAAAGGTACAGATAATGGTCAGGAAGAGATAGGTAAAGTGTGGTGGTAAACAGATCAAGCACTGGGATAAGACAAACATGCCATGACATTCTGGCTTCTGAGAATCCTTGGTCAAGGAACTTTGTGAACTTCGCTGTCCTGGTTTTTATGATCATTACTATGCACTTATGAGCCCTTCAAGCCAGATGTATTTTGAAATTTAGAGTAATTCAGAATTTAATATGGGAACTATGATACATATGCCTTATATTATATACCACTCTGGCAAGGTCTAGGGTAATAAAATAAAGACACAACTGTGTAGCAAAATATTAAAAGCAAGTGAAATAAACAAAGACTGTAGTGTAGCCTCATGTCAGTGCACTCTCGGTTTTTCCTCCAAATGAATTTGTTACATTTCTGTGGACTGAGGAATCATGCCAAGTCTTTCTGTGAGGAAAATGAGAAAGCCTGGCATGTGCATGTGCAGAAGAGGACATGATCTTAGGTCGGAGACAGAGCAAACGCAAAGTCACTGCTCTATGTTGTCATTTTACCTGATCCTTCACCAAGTCATGATGACCTCAGCCCTGTTGTCTTCATTTCCTCTATAGCACTGCAGTCTGTTTCCAACTGTCCTCATGGTCAGCCCACAGCAGCTGTCCAGCTAAATAGTCCATTAGTCAACAGTGGCCACTCTGAGATGCTGGGTCAATGACTATTCATACTAGAGTCTTGCCATACCCTGGCAGAAAACCTTTAAGGATGTTCTATTATTCCCAGGTCAGTGTATTAAGCTCTCAACTAGGTCTACAAGCCCAGATCCCAACTGGCATCCCCACTCCTCTCAGTCATGGTTCTCTCAATTCCTACACGTATTCTCCAGTCTCTGCCCCTCTCACATGCTGTTCCTTCTGCCCTGAAACTCTTTCTCTTCCGTTCTTCCAGTTATCATCTTCTCAATCTTTGGATTTGAGTTTAAAAATCGTTCTGTGCTGCCCAAAACTGTCATGTGGTTGCTTGCACTAACACCCAGCATTGTTCTTCTACAACTCTCTCCAAGGTGGTAATTGTATGTATTTCTGTGATTGTAATCACAGAATCTGCCATGAAGTCAGGGATGTTCCTATCTTGCTTAGTCTGGGATCACAGGGCCCAGCACATCACTTAGCACAATAATACATATGTTTATTAAATTGACGATCACTGAATGAATGTTTAAAGCACCTACTATTAACCAAAGAAAAGCAAAGTGTAAGGACTTCACACACATTCTTTTAATCCTTTTAATAGAGACTTTTAAAAAATCTCTCATAAGCCTGACTTTAACCCTGTTAGGTAGGTATAGCTACCAGTATTTTGCATATGTAATAGCCCCATCTGAGAAAAGTCAGGTAACTTGCACAATGTCACAAGGCAAGTAGGTGTGAATTTAGGGCTAGGACAATGGTCTGTCTGGATCCCAAGACTGTGTGCTTTCCCCTCCACCACTCTGCCAAGGAGCCGATGCCAGGGACAGGGCCAAAGTGAGACATGCACCCATATTGATATTGCCAAAGGTGAGACTGAGGTAGAATCTAACTTTCAAATTGAAGTGAAGATCTAGTTCAAGATTCTTATAATTAAAATGTTCCACATACCAGTAACAGAGCTTACAAAAAAAAGTTCTTATTGGTCCCCTGTGCCCAAGGCCAGTGGCACTGTCTTCTCTGTGGAGGAGTTAGAGAGAGCCGTAGTGGACAGGAGCACAGCACAGCCTCGCTCTCTAGCAGTATAAAATGTATAGCTCTTTTCTGGCAACACCTGTCCTGTTACCCCAAGGACCCTCCCCACAGTGTGTCATTACCTTGATAATAAGCATGAGCACAGCTCTATGATAAGATCCTCTTGTAACCCTAAAACAAATTTTCAAAGATTATTTTTAAGGAGTTGCCTGCTCTGAATAAAATGTTGTGTTCTTACATGAGGTCAGGAAATATTTTGATTTCTTATTAAGGTAACAGTTGATAACAGTCATTTAATCTCTATTAGAGACATCATTATAATTATTGATTTTTTTTACCTTTTCTTACGTGCACAAGTCATAGATCAAAAGTTTGAAAGATATTAAACCTATTAATCAAAAACCTTTGTAAACACTTATTTCTTTTATAATTCCTCCCAATTATTAGACTTCTATTGAAAACATAATGTATATCTTATACCTTTAAATAAAAAGAAACCAATAATAAGTTACCACTTTTGCTGTGTATATGTAATCACTCAATGATACTCTATAATATAACTTTTAAGGAGATTTATGCTAAGAATCTAGAGATTAGTATAACTGTGGTTATCAGATTGTTATCATTTGTCCAATGATATGAACACAACAGAAAAGATGAAAATGGAGAAATGTCCCAGGAAATAGGCTGGAAAAGGCAATGCAAATTTCATCTGTTTCTAATGATAGCCTTAAGCTAGACAAATAAGTTGGATTAACCCTGGAATAAAACTTTAAGATATTGAAATGATTAAAAAGATGGATCTTGCTCTGGCTGTTGACTCAGTTGTAGAGCATTGGCCTGGCATGTGGATTTCTTCAGTTTGATTCCAAGCCAAGGCACACAAGAGAAGTGCCCATCTGCTTCTCCATCCTTACTCTCTATTTCTCTCTTCTCCTCCCACAGCCAAGGCTCCATTGGAGCAAAGTTTGCCTTGGCACTGAGGATGGCCTCTGCCTCAGGCACTAAAATGACTCCGGTTGCAATGGAACAACACCCCAAATAGGCAGAGCATCGCCCCCTACTGGGCTTGCTGGGTGGATCCTGGTTGGATACATGCAGGAGTCCTTCTGCTTCCCCATTTCTTACTTCAGAAAAATAAAAGAAAAAAGGAGATGGATCTGAGTTTAATTTCTTCTGAAAAGAAATTAAAAAAAAATAATTTTAATGATGAATATACCACAGGCTTTTTTCCTGAGCCCTCCTGTCTCAGAGCTGGAGTTTCATCCATTGCAAAATGAGGACAACTGGGCTATTGTCAGTATTAAATTTACACATCAGGGCAGTGACAAAAAATAGTGGTACTATTCTTTCACAGAATTTTTTGTAACTTTTCTGTAACTTTATCTATTAAATCATTTGGGAACTTTGCTGATAAAATAAATTCTAGTCATATCATGAACTCAGGTTCTTACCAAGATACTATGTGAAGATGGTGATGACAAAGGTCAGCTTATTTTTTTTTCTTTTTTTATTCAGTGAGAGGCAGGAAGGCAGAAAGACAGGCTCCCGCATGTGCTCCAACCAGGATACACCTGGAAAGCCCACTAGGGGATGATGCTGTGCCCCTTTAGGGCGTTGCTCCATTGCTCAGCAACCAAGCTCTTCTTAGCTCCTAAGGCAGAGGCCATAAAGCCATTATTAGCATCAGGGGCCAACTCACTTCAGTTGAGCCATGGCTGCATGAGGGGAAGAAAGAAAGAAAAAGTGAGAGAGAAATAAGTGGGAAGAGAGGGATGGAGAAGCAGATGGGCACTTCTCCTGTGTGCCCTGACTGAGAATCAAACCCAGGACATCCACACACCAGGCTGGTGCTCTACCACTGAGCCAACTGGCCAGGGCCTGACCATGACTCTTTCCATCAAGCCTTCATACAAATGACCCCTTTCCCTATCTCCTATTCTCATAGTTAAATGAAAACTATATGTTATATTTTGGCTTCACTTTCTGGTTCTAGTGGATTGATCCAAGGGTGAATAGTCGAGTTAAATTAGGACATGGAACCAGAGAGAGCATAATTGAAGTCTTTCCCTTAGGGATTGAATAACAAAATGTGAAAATTGGAAGCTACAGAAGGCCAAGCTAGCCACCTGGGGTGTTTCTGCAATGAGAATGCAGGGTAGAGACAAACTATGATATTTGAGTGCCTGTCACTTGCAGAAACAAGACCCCTACAAGTCTCCCTGCAAATTATGGTCACTAGAAAATCATCTGTGATTGAATGATAAATGAATTAAAACTATTGATAAGGTTTTTTTAAGATATAAAGACAGTATGTAGCCCAAAATACAATTCATATAACATGATCATTTTGTGTTTGTATTAATATATATAATCAAATGAAGCTCCCAAGACATTAAAACCCTTATTTTGAAAAACATCGGGGAAAATGTTGTTTCCCTCAAGTAAAAACAAAACAAAAAAAATGGGGGAGAGGGTAGAGTAAAAACATCAGATGCTAGATAAAATATTATTAAATTTGTGTCTAAAATTAAAGTGGTTGATTTTATAGGCGACTCAAAGGAGCATTTATTTTATTTCCCTTCTCTACCTTAATTATTGACATCTCTCAAAAATAAAAGCTTTATATCTACTCAGCCATAGTTAAAGGTAGCATTTAGATAATGTTATACCTGATATATTAGAGGAAAATCTAAGTCTGGTGAGCCTGGTGGCATGTTCCCTATGTGTGTTATGTGCTGTTGAGCCAGCTCTGACTCCTGCTGACCTCATGAATGAGTAATGTTCACAAGGTCCTGTCCTCAGCAGCCCTGTTCAGCACTTGTAGATTCACACCTGAGACTTCTTTTATGGATTCGATCCATCTCGTGTTTGGTCTTTCTTTTTTCCTTCTACCTTCCATTGTCTCAGCATTGTTGACTTTCCCAAAGAACACTGCCTTTTAATGCCATGCCCCAAGTAGGACAGCTTCAGTTTTGTCATTTTGTTTCGGGCTTATTGTTCTATCTAGAACCTGCTTGTTCATCTTTTTGAAGGTGCAGGGTAACCATAGAGCCGTCCTCCATCACCATATTTCAAATTAATTATTTTTTTTCCCTTTCAACCTTTTTCACTGTCCAACTTTCATACATGGACATAGTAATTGGGAATATGAGAGTGTAGTGTGGGTGGTTTTAGCCATTGTCTATAAGGGCACATCTGTGTTCTTGGTGAGCTTTCTTAACTCTTTCCCTGCTGCCTTTTCAAGTCTCAGCCTTCTCTTGATCTCTTAGCTGCAGTCTCCCTTTGAATGAATGACTAAACCAAACTAAGAAAAATCTTTGCCATTTCAATGTCTTTTTTGTCTAGGGTAAAGTTGAGTATTTCTTCTGTTATCGTGATTTTTGTTTTCTTGATGTTCAAATGCAGTCATATTTTGCCACTTTCTTCTTTCATTTTCATCAGAAGTTGTTGTAAATCATTGCTACTTTCTGCAGATCATATGATGTCTCACCAGCATACTTTAAGTTACTCAGATATTTCCTACCAATTTTCACCCCTTTTTACTCTGAGTCTAGTCCAGTTATTTTTATGATTTGTTTCCTCAAGCTATTTAATTTAGAAATAAGTAAGACCTATATGTAGGGATAAATGCAATGAAATAATTCTGAGTTATGGATCCAGAATTAAAAGCTAAGCACATAATATGATGAAAGCTAATTATACCAATATGTAGGTCCAAATGAAAGGCAGCACACTTATTAAAGTAAAACACACAGGGAGTTTATGTGGCAGTAAAAGATTCCATATCTATATTGTTAGTTTCTGGAATCCATTATGATCTTCAACTATAGTAAAAGAACAATAAATAGTAAGACGCACTAAAATAGCACATTTTAAATGAAACATTATAATACTTTGCATTAGTGTGGGCACTTACAATTAACAGAGCTATTCCTCACATGTTACGTTATGGCAAACTAACAAGAGGCCTTGTGATGTCAGCAGGACTGTGATTCTCCTTTCTGCTTAATGTTCAAAAGATCAGGTACTTAAGATCACACTGTTGTATGTGCAGGAAGTAGGTCATACTTGGGTCCCTTGGCAGTTTCTACATTCTATTTGGGAAATAAGTGATCCATGCAGCTTGTTATTCCATATGGGAGGCATGTGCCTGTTGTAGATCAGATAAATGAGTTGTAGGTACTTGAAAAATACACCCTTAAATTGTGATGCCTCTTTTACAAATATTCAAAATCAAGAATGTTAGAGTGATAGTAATCGTCTGAGTATATCTTTCTTTTATATTACACTTTAGAATTTACAAAGTACTTTCCCATACATGATATCATTTGAACCTCACAATGTCATCATCAAAGAGAAAAGAAAGGCATTACATTCTCATATTACCATAAAAAAATCCATGACCAGAAAGGTTGACTAGGTCACCTAGATTTTTTAAACTGGAAATGGCAGAGGGAAAATCTTTACTAACACTTCTAGTACAAACCCAACAGTGTATGTAATGGAACCTCATCTTCTCTGATATTCTAAAAAGAGTCCATTACCAATGCAAATGTCACTTTACCCCTAAAATGTTATTAGATGTCAACCATGGGTGAGCAAACAGAATGGTAGTTAATGTTAAAGATGCAGAAGTGATTCTCAAAGTCAAATTTCTAACATTGAACCTTTTTTTTATTCCATTTTCCAGAAGTTTATGGTCACATAGCCAGTGAAGCCAAACCAATACTGAAATAACAAAAGTATCAGCTTGAGTGTCAGTCTGATTTGAATTTAAATCCTCACTCTGACCATTTCTATAACCTTGGAACTCACTTTCTTTTGCTTCTCTGAACTTTGGTTTCCTCATGTTAAACAATGGACAGAAAATATCTACTTAGAGATTTGTTTTGAAAGTTCAATGAAACCTCAGGACCGGGCCCTGTATGACCCCCAAAATTCTTAAGTAATAACCTTAAAAACAAAGAGCCTTTCTTTATATGTCATGCTTAAAGTAACAAAAAGCCCAGAGACTCCAAAAAATTTAGAATGAAACTCCTGTATTGATCTAATTATTCCCCAAACCCTACTTTTCCTTTTTGCTTCCTGGGTTAGGTAATGACATCTCCATTTCCAGCAGTTTTCCTGAACAACTTCACCCTCATCCTCTTCCTGCCACCTCCTTGTGTCCCAACACCAAATAACTGTTTATAATGTAGAGTAAAGGTCAAAAAGTGAGAAGAAGCAAAAACTATCTATCCAGAGCTGTCTATATCAAAGAGAGTCAGCCACTATCATTTGAAAGCCAACAGGGGAATGGGAAAGATTTGTGATGGGAAAGGGAAGTTCAGAGTATTTCAAATGTGCCCAGATTGTGGGCTGTTAGCACAGGGCACTTGGAGGCAAGTTACTAAAAGAGGAGCATATCAGGGAATTGGTTAAAGGTGAAAATTTACCTTTTTCTGATTGGTCCTGAATTCAAAGTAGGAAGAAAAATTAAAGCCGTTGTCAGTTACTAACCAAGTTCTGGCCACTGGGGTTATTATTTAGCCTTTTGGAATGTTGTTAGAGATTGTGATCCGACTTCCTGCAAGTCAGAGTTAGAGATAGTAGGCTAGCTCTCTGGACTGGTTGTTGCAAATTATGAGTCAGAGTTCTTTTATTATATATGGGCTCGAGGTTGTCCAGTTGTCTATTCAGTCTCTCAAAAGTGCAATGAATTCTTCCTACACAGGACTTATTTCATTGGTATTTACCCATTTCCACACTCACTCACTAGCCCACCCCAATACATACTTTCATTCAGCTCACTGCACCATTAGAATTATCTGAAAGAACTGAACATTTTTTGTCTTACCTAAAACCAAGTCCTGATTCCATATTATGCCTTACAATGTCATCTCAGAAGCTAGGTCTAGAAGTCATTTCTTAGCTCCAGCTCTGAAGTGGGACAGTAAATTTTGAGGACCAGGACTTGCAGCAAGCACTCTCCCTCTCGGACACCTGTTTCCACAGCCACGTATGGAGAAAGTCATCAAACCTAGGTCATGGTTGCAAGGTTATATGGGGCTTATCATCTGCCTGGTCCTTCTCCTTCCCTTTCATCTTTACTAGTCAGTGTCTGACCAGCCCCTGCAGCCCCATCTTCAGTACTACCTCCTGTTTTTTCTTTTTCATTGTGTGTTATCCATCTTTCTTAATCCTAAAGATTTCAGCAAATGACAAAATTTTAACAAACACTCATAGAGTTAATTTCTTCTTGAACATATGCCTTACTATTATGTTCATATCAAGTCAAACCCAATAGATTTAATTAGCTCATCTCCATATTTGGAATAGTAAAAGTGGCCATTCCTATACATGGAGGGTGGCATGAATACTTGTACATATAGTAAACACTTATAAAATTTTAAAGAGAAAAATACTTTTGTGTCCAAGAGGGTTTTTGAAAAGGTTAAAATCAACCCAGTGGGAGCCATAGAAGTCTCTGCTCTCCAGAGAGTTCTCAGTGTCATTCAGTAGGCTCTTCTGGTCTTGGCTACTGTCCAGCCTTTCCCTGCAGGCCCTGTGGGAAGTGCCAACACATATAACAGAAAAACACAGGACTGAAGACAGCTCCACGTATGGTGTGAACTAACATAAGTCAGCACTTTGAAAGCATCTGACATTTCACTCTGACCTTTGGCTTTCTCATCCTGAGCAGTAGGGTCAGATATCTTCCTTAACACACACATCTGTAGGCAGCAGATGGGAGACAACTTTTCCAATTTGTAGCATTTTGCTCTCTATTTCTAAAGGTTTGTTTATGCAGGAGATGAAAAAGATGAGAGGAAAAAAGGAGGGGATCATAAAGGAAGAGAAAAACTAATTTGGGACCCAAGGTCATTGTTTAATATGACAAAAGGAGACATTTTAATTTTAAGGAGTTACATCATGTGCATTTGTTTTGTTCTTTCTAAAGAAAGAACTTGTGATTTTCCTGTTTCAGTTTAAAAATATTTTAGTATTTTGAAGGCAAACTAGACATGAGCTCTAAAGCTGGTGAGGCTGTGGACATCTGTATCTCACTAGTTTTCTTCTCAAGGCCCAAAGCTTAGCTTAGGGCAGAAATGCCCATGCTTTCTCCCTTGGGTCCTGTTGAATCAGCCTGGAAGAATATAGCAAGACTCCAGCGGGTTTAGCAAACACCAAACAAGGAGTCTTCTCTAATAGAGTGAGTACTCATAAAAGGATGTTTAACCTGCGTGAAGATACCCTATTGTTTTGACCTTCATGACAATTTGGTGTAAACTTTGAGCAAACATCTTCCTGACACCTATCACAGGGACTTAGTGGGAGGCACGGCCATTAATCAGAAAAGCCCCAGGAGACAGAGTTGCAGATGGAACCCTTGAAAGATGACTTGGTCTCCTGCAGTTCTCTCTCTTTCTCTTCAAATTAAACCCCAAGGAAATCAAGAGGAAAAAAATTCCATTTGGTTCCTGCTTGCCTTCCAAATGAAGAGAATGTTTCAATCTGCTTGTGCTAAGAGAGGTCAGGTATAGGATGCTATAGCTGTGTGTGTTTTAACTTCTCAGGCTCCATGTGAAAATGGAGCCCAGCAATGAAAGGGCCTCTTTCAAGGGACTCTAAGAGCAGGTAAAACTGAGTGTACAGTGACAGGACCAAGGCTAGGACTTTCCCAGTGTTACTGCTTGTTCTCTACATAGGCAGCCAGGGGTGATGTGTGAGCCCTCTGAGAGAGGTGCAGCTGCAGAGGTGGGAATTGAGTCCTAGTGGAGTAAGGATTGTGCTCCAATGTTGAAGGTTCCTTCTATGTTTGGTCCCAACTTGAGGCCACATAGACCAAAGGTTGAGAGTAAGGGCTCTTGACTCAGGCAACCAAGTGTGTGAATTCTAGCTCTACTACTTGAGGGAAGGGACATTAACCTTGTGTGCCCTGTTTCTTTAGCTATTAAATTGGTTTAGAACCACTAATAACCAGCAATTCAAATTATTTCCAGGATTTATGTTGGATGTTATTATGATGAAGCCTGAAGCTTGAACAATCAGGTGAAGAGTCATTTCTTGTCCTGCGTTATTTCCGAGGCAGAAAGAATTAATCCTGTCAGGAAGGACTGGCATATTCTGAATTAATGACCTGAGAGAAATAAAATTGAAAACAGAGACTTGGGATGAAAGTAGTCCTTTCACCCTTCCACAGTAAAAGTGAAAACATGAGTGCTTAAATTTTATAACTGGAGAAATAGATACTACTCTACCAAGGATTCAGTGAACTGGCAACATATGGAGCAGAAGAAAAGTGAAGGTTTAAAGCTGAGGGCTAGAAAGCACTTGCCATTCAAAGACAGTCTCCAGAAGGCTCTGTCAAAAGTCAGGGCTATGTGGAAATGTCTCTTATTTTCTAAACTTGATTTCTCAACCCCTAATATTAAGATTTCAGAGCTAAACTCAAATGTTGATTGAATTACAAGAGAAATTGAATTATAAGAGGAATTAGCTAACTCAAATTTGGACCTTCAATGGTGTTAGATGTTCTCAGTTTTCACAATGCGAAGTGACATGGTTTAGTTGAGTCAATAGCCATGGTGTAAATCGATGTTTCCCAATGTGGGGCCCATGCCCCACAGGGGGGCAATTCAACAGTTAAGGGGGGCAATTTGAAAACGGACTCGACACGACTTTAACTCTTTCGCCCCGGGCCATTTAAATGCAATGCTAGATATCAGTGCCAAATTTAACAAAAAATGCAATTCTTAAATAATTGCGGTAAATAATTATTAAGTATAATTTCATTTGACGAGACCAAAATATTAACTGGGTGATTGGCGTCGTCAAGTAAACTTCGTCCTGGGTTCACTGCAGAGTGTGCCGTCTGCTGCGGGGAACCCCAGACATTTTAAAAACTCACTAAACAACGCAGTTATTCTCACCTAATTGGCCCATCGCAACTTCTGTAGTGTTTCACATCATTCAGTTGGTGTTAATTTGAAATAAGTGTCAGTCAAAACTGTTGTAAAAGCTCGTTGATTTAATAAATATACATATATATATTGTATAGATATAATTGGTAAGTATTTGATTTTATTTTTATCAATATTAAACTCTTTATTAAGTACTTCTTGCATCGGGGCTAGAAAGCAGTAATCTTTTATAAATATTATTGGGGCTATAATAGTGCATGCACGACAATTTTAATTTTAGAAGCATAACTTTCCAGAAAATTTTGTCAAGTGGAAAAAATATAGATACCTTTTGATTTGCAGTGGTAGTGTAGTAAATGTGTTATATACATTTAAATAAATATGAATTTTTAGTATACGTTTACTCTATGTCACACTGAATATATTTTAACACATATTTTAATATTAGTTTTTAATTGATCTTATTTTTATTTCTTATAGCCCATAGTAAAATGAGTGGTGCAAGCAAGAAAAAAACTCGTCAATATTCGGAGGAATATTTAAAATTTGGGTTCATACCCGCTGTTCACGATGAGCGGATTCCTTTTTGTCTTTTATGCCAGCAATGCTTGACCAACGAATCAATGAAACGAGGTCATCTTGAGGCGCATTTGAAGGCGAAACATAGTGCTCATATTAATTCAGATTTGAGTTACTTTAAAACTTTAAAGAAAAATTTTGAAAAATGAACAACATTAAAGTCTCTATTTACTGCTCATACTTCAACTAATAATCGTGTTCTTGAGGCTAGTTATCAAATTTCTTTATTCATCGCTAAAACTGGAGAAAATCACACTATAGGAGAGAATTTAATAAAACCGTCAATATCAGCATTTCTTAAAATGGTTCTTGAAAAAGATGACAAAGATGTAAAAGCTATGCCACTCAGTGACAATACTGTTAGCAGAAGAATAGACGAAATGAGTGAGGATATTGAAAAACAACTTATTGAAAAGCTGAAAACAAGAAAATTCTCCTTGCAAATGGATGAATCAACTTTGAGAGACAGTGAGGCAGTATTGATAACTTACGTAAGATATATTGATAAAGGACATTTTGCTGAAGAAATGTTGTTCTGTAAAAGATTAGAAAGCACCACTACCTCCAAAGATATATATAATAAGCTAAAAAACTACTTAGATGTCAATGACATACCAATGAAAAATATAACATCTTGTGCTGCAGATGGTGCTCCCAATATGATGGGCAAGAAAAATGGCTGCTTAAAATTGATGAAAGATGCGAATCCAGAAATGATTCTTGTGCATTGTGTTATTCGTAGGGAAAACTTGGTAGCTAAAAACATCTCGCCTGTTCTGAATGAAGTATTACATACAGTAATAAAATGTGTTAATGCTATTAAAGCTAGTGCCAAATGTGAGCGTCTTTTCAAGCTATTTTGTGGAGAACAAAATGAAGACCATGTGAGACTTTTACTTCATACTGAAGTAAGACGGCTATCTAAAGGAAACTGTTTGAAAAGATTTATGGAACTGTTTGATACTCTTAGTGATTTTTTAAGTGACAAACCTGAAATGAAGTATCTGTTAACAATAGATGGTAAAGCATTTGTGAGTTATTTAGCCGATATCTTTGAAAAACTAAATATATTAAATAAGCAACTTCAAGGAACAAATAAAACTCTTGTTGATGCAAAAGCAAAGATATTTGGCTTCATTACCAATATTGAGTTATGTCAGAAACATATTAACAACAAAAACTTTAAACAGTTTCACTGGCTTCAAAAATGTGAAGTAACTGATACCACTTTACTTGTTATTGTCAATCATTTGAATATTCTATCAGCTGATTTAAAAGAAAGATTTTCTGATTTAAAACAAATTGATTTCCCAACATGGATGATGCAGCCAATGTTAGTGGATTTGTCTGATATATCAAATATGCAGTATCAAGAAGAACTCGCAGAATTGCAAAATGTTGAGTCAGTTAAAGCTTTATTTAATATCAAAGGAGCGATGGCATGGCTTTGTGAGGAAACAGAAATCAAATACCCAAATTCAACCAAATGTGCAAGAAAACTATTGCTACCGTTTCCATCTTTATTTTGTTAATAATTTCATAGTGATTTCTTCCTAGAACCTATCATTTATGTTTATTACGTGAAAAAATCAATTTTTTAATGTTAAAAATTATGTATGTTACATAGGGGGGGACATAAAAATTTTAGAAAGGTTAAGGTGGGGCATGGCACAAAAAAGGTTAGGAAACACTGGTGTAAATAGTTCTTAGTTGTAAAAGGGGACCTATTGATTGCTGCTGCTAGCTGTTTTAAGTAATCCTTTGCAATATGATTTTCTGCCCACTGTATGAAAACTTGCTTCTCCAAGAAAGCAGACATCCCCCCTTTGCATTGCAGATTAAGTAAAAAAAATTGTATTCATCAAACTTAAGTTCTTTTTTTTTGTCTTTAAATCACATAACATTTATTTCCCTTGAATATGAGATAAATGCTTGCCCAGGTTATCTATGATTCAACATATGGTATTTTATTAAGAATAAACACAAATGCTGCATGAACAAGATGTATAAGGTCTGTTAGTAAACCTGAGTGAGAACGCCAGTTTGTTAATCACATTCTGTGCAGATTCCTGGATGTCTGTTGACAAGTCATTTCTTCTGACTTGAAGAACTAAACTTCATTTCTAATCCATTGCAGCTTTTTGTTGTTCTTCCCTTAGTATTTGTGCCCCCCCTTAAAATAAATACTTTTTATTTTATTTTATTTAGACAATTTTCATGGGGTGACATTGATCAATTAGAATACATCTCAAGATCATTTTGACATTTGATTATGTTGTATACCCATTACCCAAAGTCAAATTGCCCTCAAGATCATTTTGACATTTGATTATGTTGTATACCCATTACCCAAAGTCAAAGCCCTCCATCTCCTTTTATTTGATTTTCTTTATGCCAATACCCTCTCCCACCTACCCTCCCCCTGGTAACCACCACACTCTTGTCCATGTCCATGAGTCTCAATTTTGTGTACCACCTATGTATGGAATCATACAGTTCTTAGTTTCTTCTGATTTACTTATTTCACTCAGTATAATGTTATCAAGGTCCATCCATGTTGTTGTAAATGATTCTATGTCATCATTTCTTATGCCTGAGTAGTATTCCATAGTATATATGTACCACATCTTCTTTATCCAGTCATCTATTGAAGGGCTTTTTGGTTGTTTCCATGTCTTGGCCACTGTGAACAATGCTGCGATGAACATGGGGCTGCATGTGTCTTTACATACCAGTGATTTTGAGTTTGAGGGATTGCTGGGTCATATGGTAGTTCTGATCTTAATTTTTTGAGGAACCACCATACTTTCTTCCATAATGGTTGTACTACTTTACATTCCCACCAACAGTGAATGAGGGTTCCTTTTTCTCCACAGTCTCTCCAACACTTGTTATTACCTGTCTTGTTGATAATAGCTAGTCTAACAGGTGTGAGGTGGTATCTCATTGTAGTTTTGATTTGCATTTCTCTAATAGCTAATGAAGATGAACATCTTTTCATATATCTGTTGGCCATTTGTATTTCTTCCTGGGAGAAGTGTCTGTTCATGTCCTCTTCCCATTTTTTATTTTACTGTTTGCTTATTTGTTGTTGTGTTTTATGAGTTCTTTGTATATATTAGATATTAGGCCCTTATCTGAGCTATTTGAAAATATCATCTCCCATTTAGTTGGCTGTCTTTTTTGCTGTCAGTTTCTCTTGCTGTGCAGAAGCTTCTTAGTCTGATGTAGTCCCATATTTATCTTTGCCTTCACTTCCCTTGCCTTTGGAGTCAAATTCATAAAATATTCTTTATGGCCAAGGTCCATGAGTTTAGTACCTATGTTTTTCTCTATGTACTTTATTGTTTCAGGTCTTATATTTAGATTTTTGATCCATTTTGTGTTAATTTTGATACAAGGAGACAAACTGTAGTCGAATTTTATTCTTTTGCATGTGGCTCTCCAGTTTTCCCAGCACCATTTATTGAAGAGGCTCCATTGTGTGTTCTTGGCTCCTTTATCAAAGATGATTTGATCATATATATGTGATTTTATTTCTGGGCTCTCTATTCTGTTTTATTGGTCTGAGTGTCTATTTTTCTACCAATACCATGCTGTTTTGATTATCATGGTTCTATAATATAATTTCAAGTCAGGTATTGTAATGCCCCCAGCTTTGTTTTTTTCCTTAGGATTACCATGGTTATTCAAGGTTTTTTATAGTTCCATATAAACGTAATTTTTTGTTCCATTTTCTTAAAAAATGACATTGGAATTTTGATAGAAATTGCATTAAATTTGTATATTGTGTAGGTAGTATGGTCATTTTGACTATATTTATTCTTCATATCGAAGGACAAAAAATAGTTTTCCATTTCAGTGTATCTTTTTCGATTTCCCTTAAAATTGTTTTGTCGTTTTCATTATATAGGTCCTTTACAATCTTTGTTAGTTTATTCCTAGGTATTTTGTTGCTGTTGTTGCAACCGTAAAAGGGATTATTTTTTTGAGTTCATTTTCTGATGTTTCATTGTTGGCATATAGGAAGGTAATAGACTTCTGTATATTAATTTTGTATCCTGTGACCTTACTGTATTGGTTTATTGTTTCTAATAGTCTTTTTGTGGAGTCTTTAGGGTTTTTGATGTACAGGATCATATCATTTGCAAAAAGAGAAACCTTTACTTCTTTGTTCCCAATTAAATGCCTTTTATTTCTTTCTCTTCTCTGAATGCTCTGGTTAGAACTTTCAGCATGACATTAAATAAGAGTGGAGAGAGTGGGTAGCCTTGTCTTGCTCCTGATTTTAGAGAAAAAGTCTTCAGTTTTTTGTCATTTAATATGATGTTAGCTGGTGGTTTGTCATAAATGGCCTTTATTATGTTGAAATATTTTCCTTCTATATTCATTTTGTTGACTGTTTTAAACATAAAATGATGTATTTTTATCAAATGCCTTTTCTGCATCTATTGATAGGATCATATGTTTTTTGTTCTTTGTTCTGTTAATATGCTATATTATGTTAACTGTTTTATGTATGTTGAACCATCCTTGTGATTCTTGAATGAATCCCACTTGATCATGACAAATTTTTTTATTAATTTGTTGTTGTATTTGATTTGCTAGTATTTTGTTTAAGATTTTAGCATCTGTATTCATTAGAGATGTTGGTCTCTAGTTTTCTTTTTTTGTGTTGTCCTTGGCAGGTTTCAGTATGAGGGTTATGTTGGCCTCATAAAATGTGTTTGGAAATATTGCTTCTTCTTCAGTTTTTTGGAACACTTTGAGTAGAATAGGAACCAAGTCTCCTTTGAATGTTTGATAAAATTCACTAGTATAGCCATCTGGCCCTGGACTTTTATTTTGGGGGGAGGTTTTTGATAGTTGTTTCTATTCCCTCCCTGCTTACGAGTCTGTTTAGGCCAGCAGTTCTCAACCTGTGGGTCGAGACCCCGGCGGGGGTCGAACAACCAAAACACAGGGGTCGCCTAAAGCCATCGGAAATACATATGTTTTGGTCATTCGACCCCTGCTGGGGTCATGGCCCACAGGTTGAGAACTGCTGGTTTAGGCTATCTACATCTTCATGATTCAGTATAGAAAGATTGTATTGTTCTAGAAATTTATCCATTTATTCTAGATTATTATATTTGTTGGCATATAGTTTTTTATAGTATTCTACAATAATTCTTTATATAGCTATGATACCTGTGGTGATGTCTCCTATTTAATTTTGGATATTGTTTATATGTGTCCTTTCTCTTTATTCCTTAGTAAATCTTACCAAGAATTTGTCAATTTTGTTGATTTTTTTAAAGAAACAGGTCCTTGTTTTATTGATTTTTTCTATAGTTTTTCTGTTCTCTATTTCATTTATTTCTGCTCTGATTTTTATTATTTCCTTTCTTCTGCTGGTTTTGGGTTGCTTTGTTCCTTTTTTTTTTTTTTTTTAGTTCCTTAAGATGTGATGTTAAGTTATTTACTTGGGCTCTCTCTTGTTTGTTCATATAAGCCTGTAGTGATATGAACTTCCCTCTTATTACTGCTTTTGTTGCATCCCAAAGATTTTGATATGTCATACTGTCATTTTTGTTTCTCTGTATGTATCTTTTGATCCCTACTTTTATTTCTTCTTTGACACACTTACTTTTTAGAAGGATATTGGTTAATTTCCACATTTTTGTGGGTTTGTTTACTTCTCTTTTGCAGTTGAATTCTAGTTTCAAATCTTTATGATCAGAGAATATGCTTGGTATAATTTCAATCTTTCTGAATTTGTTGATGTTAGTTTTGTGGCCCAACATATGTTCATTTCTTGAAAATGTTTCATGCACACTGGAGGAAAATGTATACTCTGGCATTTTGGGATGATATGTCCTGTAGATGTATATCATATTCAATTGTTCTAGTGTTTTGTTTAAGGTCAATATTTCTTTATTGATTTTCTGTTTAAATGAACACTCTAGAGCAGTGGTCCCCAACCCCCAGGCCATGGACCGGTATCGGTCCGTGAGCCATTTGTTACCGGTCCACAGAGAAAGAATAAATAACTTACATTATTTCCGTTTTATTTATACTTAAGTCAAAACAATGTTTTATTTTTTTAAAATGACCAGATTCCCTCTGTTACATTCGTCTAAGACTCACTCTTGATGCTTGTCTCGGTCACGTGATACATTTATTTGTCCCACCCTAAAGGCCGGTTCGTAAAAATATTTTCTGACATTAAACTGGTCCTTTGCCCCAAAAAGGTTAGGGACCACTGCTCTAGAGCCATCAGCGGTGTATTGAGGGGAGCCCTCCAAATATGACAGTATTTTGTTGGTTTTTATTTTTAGATCAGTTAGTAGATGTCTTATATACTTTGGTGTTCCTTGGTTTGGTGCATATATATTATGAAGTGGTATGTCTTCTTGATTTAATGTCTTCTTCTTCATAATAAAATGACCATCTTTGTCTCTGATTACCTTTGCTGTCTTGTAGTCAGTACTGTTAGATATGAGTATGGCCACACCTGTTTTTCTTTGGATGTTATTTGCTTGGAGAATCGTTTTTCAACCTTTCACTTTGAATTTGTTTTTATCTTTGTAGCTTAGATGTGTTTCTTGAAGGGAGCATACAGTTGGATTTTTTTTTTTGATCCACTCTGCTACTCTGTGTTTTTTTGGGTTTTTTTTGTTTTTTTGTTTTTTTGTTTTTTGGTTAGTTCAATTCATTTACATTTAATGTAATTATTGACACTTGAGGGTTTCCTATTTCCATTTTATATATTGCTTTCTGATAACTGTGTATCTTGTTTGGTTCTTCTCTTTTGTTTTTTGTCATTAGTTTTTGTTTGGTTGTATTCCATACTTCTTTTCTCTGTTTCTTCTTTTTTTAAGCCATGTGTTTCTGTGGTGGTTTTTCTCAGGGGTGGTTACCATTAGGTAATAAAAAAGATATATATTATATTCATTGTAGTACATTATCTTGTGAGTGCTTCTGCACTCCATCCTCCTTTGCTACTGTTAATCTTTGTCTTCTCCCCTTTTTTGTTTTTGTTGTCACTGATTAATCTTGGGTTTTTTTGTGATCTTTTGTAGGTTTTATTTGTAATTTTGTTTTGTTTTGTTATTTGTATCTGGTTGGATAACCCTCTTTGGTCTTTTCTGATTTAGGGGTTTCCTGGTGATAAATTCCCTCATCTTTTCTGTATCTGTGAATGTTTTTATTTCCACTTTGTATTTGAAGGATAGCTTTGAAGGATATAGTATTCTTGACTGGAAGTTTCTCTCTTTTAATATTTTAAATATTGGGGTCCCCTCTCTTCTGGCTTGTAGAGTTTCTGCTGAGAAATCTGATGATAGCCTAATGTGCCTTTTTTTCTATGTTGTATTCTTCTATTCCCTGGCTGCCTTGAGAATTTTTTCTTTGTCATTGGTTTGTGATAATTTCATTACGATGTGTCTTGGAGTAGGTCTGTTTGGGTTAAGGTAACTCAGTGTTCTGTTTGCTTCTTGGTTTGAGGTTCTAATTCTTTTCACAGGCTTGGGAATATGTTTGAATATGTTCTCCATTCAATTTTCTCTCTCTTCTCCTTCTGATATATCCATTATTCTTATGTTGCTCTTTCTGTCTTTCTGTGGAGTCAGACAGTTCCAGTAGGGCTTTCTCATTTTTTTAATTTTTGAGTCTCTCTCTTCTTCTCTCTGTAATGTCTCTAGTTCCTTTCTTCTATGTCACTAATTCTCTCCTCTATCTGGCCTGTTCTATTAGCTATGCTTGTTACCTCATTTTTCAGTTCATGTGTTGATGTTTTTATCTCTGTTTGGTTCCTTTTTATAGTTTTAATTTCCTTGTTGAAGTGTTCTTTTTGTTCACTGAATTGTTTTTTGAGCTCTCTATATTGCCTTTCTGTGCTTTCTTGTATTTCCCTGAGTATTTTTAGGACTTCAATTTTTAATTCTCTATCACTTAACTCTAAGGTTTCCAAGCAATTGAAATTTTTTTCTAGAGACTTTTTTATCTTCTATCTGAGCTACATCTCCATCTTTTGTATCCATGATATTTGATTTCTTTTTCCTTAATAGCATTTGAGAGTGGTATAACACTAATAAGAGATCATTTTAAAAATAAAAAAAAAATTGAAAAGATACAGGAAAAAAAGGAAAGTTCTATAATGATAAGTGGAACAAAAAATACAGAGAACAGGGAGCAGGAACTGAGGAAAAATGACAAAGAGATAAAAAATAAAGTAAAAAACATGCAAAATGCCACAAAGAAAAATACAAATCCAAAATAAAATAATTTGTGGATAAATGATGATCAAATGAGAGAAAAAGAAAAAGAAAAAAAAGAAAAAAAATTAAAGTGTTTGAAATGTAATCATAATAAAATAAGAATAAAAAACGTATCAACTATGGATAATGAAGTTCAAAAGGAAAAGGAAAGAATAAAACAGAAAGAAAATAAAATGACCAATGTGGAAAAAAAGAAAGAAAAAAAAAGAAGTTATAAAAAATGTAATTTTTCCCTGGTTTTGAAAGGTAGCTGCTTCTTTTTTTTTTTTTTTTTTTTTTTTTTTTTTTTTTTTTTTGGCAGTTGGCATTGTACTACAGGCTCTGCTGCTCTGGGGCTCTTGAGCAAAGATTTACTATTGTTTCACTATGACAATGATGTAGGCTGGGCCTCAGTCCTATTGGTAGGTGGAGCTTATTAGGGTTTGGAGGATCCAACAATGAGAGACTCAGTTAGTTTTCTAGGTACCTCTCCTCACATCTTTCCCACCTGAGCTTGCAGCTTGGGGACTTAGCTGTCAGGTTCACCCCAGCCACTGCTTGCAGAGCAAAAGGCTCTAAGAGCAGCCAGGTCCTTCCTCCAGTACCACTCAAAGCACACTTCTGGGTAAGGCTGTGCTAACCAGAGCCGCCAGCAAGAGCAGGCAGGGCTGGGAGCCGATTGCAGGTTTGGCACCTTTCTAAGGTCTGGTGGACAGGTCTAGCTTGTCTCAGTGTGCTGTGGGCTAGGAGCCAATTGCAGATCAGGCACCTTTCTAAGGGACCCTGGGCATATCTAGTACACCTCAGTGCTCCACAGGTCTAATCTCCACAGGCTTCTCTTTTGTGCCTTGTTTGGTAGCCCGCAGCAAGCCATGTACACACCCAGTCCCCACGACTTCCACAATGTGCATTGAGGTCTGCTACAGCCCACCTAGATGCACAATGCTGTGATCTCACTCAGTGCTGGGAATGTAGGATTGAGCTTTGAGACCTGAATTGGCTTGCAAAGGCGCCCCGCCCGAACAGGTCCAGGCCTAGGGATCCCAGCCCTGTGCACTTCCCATTCTGTTGGTCGGGGAGCTGGGATTACACAAAAATGCTAGCTACAGCCCACGCAGATGTTTATTGCTGATAATATTGGGCTAGCCCTCCAGCCCAAGAGGGCACATGCCCACGCCAGAGGCTCCAGGTGGAGCCACTCACACACTGCCCACAATCATGGACCGAGGAGCACATAAAGTCACTCTGGCACCGGCCTCCACAGGCAGCCGGCACTGGCAACCTCCATTAGAGTCTGCAGCCCTTGCTAGCCCTGCGTCCACAATCTCAGGTCGATCTGTGCGCTCTCTCCTCTGCTTGATCATCTATCCCAGTGGTCAGCAAACCATGGCTCATGAGTCACATGCGACTCTTTGGCCCCTTGAGTGTGGCTCTTCCACAAAATACCACATGCAGGCACTACCTCGATAAGGAATGGACCTACCTATATAGTTTAAGTTTAAAAAATTTGGCTCTCAAAAAAAAGAAAAATTTGACTCTCATAAGAAATTTCAACCATTGTACTGTGGATATTTGTCTCTGTTAACTAATGAGTTTGCCGAACACTATCCCAGCTTCTTCCCTCTGCCTCAGATCCTTGTTTCTCTCAGTTCCAGATGAAAGTGGCCCTTCCTCAGATCAGTGAGGAAAGCGGAATACTCCGTTCTCCATCTTATTTCCTTCAGAGTGGATTATATATTCAGTCACCTTTTCACCCAATCATACCTTTGTCTGGTGTATGTATATTTCAGGTGCTCCTGAGATTTTTTTTCTGTCACATCCAAACAGAAAATGTCTCTTTCCAGGGGTCAACACCTTACCCTTTTTCTCCACTGGGACAGAATGTGATTCCTTTGACTTTGGCCTCAGTCTTCTCATAATAAGAAAGAAAGCTTCCAAGAAAAAGAAAACCCATTACCACCCTCCTGAAGTAGTGCTAGCACAGAAGTGGGAAGGACCTTGGGCCTTCAGGATGTTGGGCTTACCTACACATCGCTGGGACTCCCAATGCAGGACTTCTTACTGGGTAAATAATAAGTAATCATTTTTTAAGCCACTGTCAGTAGAATTTTCTAAGACTCATAACCTAAAGCAACCCAAATTGATATTTTGGCCTTCTTTTGTGTCTGGTTTTAAAGTTCAAAACTTGAAAAACAAATATAATGTTACCTATCCATCAACCATGCATCTTTGTTTTTTTGCAATTGTTCATTCCTAGGTAAATGTATAAAAAATGTGTCTGCATGTAATTTTAGATAAACTAGAGTAAGCATAATTCCTTTGTCTCTGTCTTCAGACTAACTTACAATGAACCTCCCTTTTACCTCCAGGTAGAGCAAGGTACTCATAATACCTGTAAAAGTTGGAAGCACTGAAGAGGAATCAGATGCTAAGCCAATATAAATGCAGAAGAGAAGTGGTGGCAATTAGAAAGACAGAACCTATGGAAATAGGGAAGAGAGAAACCAATGAGACACTATCAATATAAAATTCTGCTTAGAAATTAGTCTCCCTCTGGCAGCATTGTTATACACTGGGCAGAAGAACATTGTGGTTAGGTTATGCAAAGATGAAACAAGGGTATCCTGAGGTTGAAAGGACTCCAGAGCTGAGGGTTTGAGGACAGCATATGGCCTGACTATTGGAAAGCCTCCATGAGGAAGCATGGGAGGGATAAAAACAGGCAAGTCTTACCTTATTGGGTAAATTGGAATCCCAATGAAATGTCACTTTTAGGAAAACCCAGTTTCCATGATTTGATTTTTTTTTTCTACCTGCCTCGCTGCGTGACTCACCATGGCATGACAGAGATTCTGTGGAATGATAAGAGACTTATCTTCTTAAGAGAAGGTACATAATAATAGGTCAGTGTAAATCAGAGCCAGGAGTGAATATGGAGCCTGGCTAGCACCTTTTTTTTCCTTGATGACAGAACAGTTTCTGGATCTTTTTCACATAAAAGGTGCTACTAAAGTTGTGGATATTATTCCTGTCTGGGAAACTTTGAGAATTTGGCACTTTCCTTTTTCTCCTTTGCCCTGCTGTCTGGCTGATCTGTGGCTTATAACTTGTCTGCTTATAATTAAAGTCCTCATGGAATCCAGGCAACCAGCTTTTCAGCCCAGGTATGTGCATAGACATGCTGTGCCCATCTGTGAGATGAATATTAACGAATGCTGAAAAAGTCAACCATTCCCTTCTTTTCTCATCTTGTCTCCAATACATATTATGTAACTTTTGCTCAACATTCTCTTCCACACACTCTTCTGATTTTACTACTTTAGCCACTAAGAAATACTCTGGTGATCAATCTGAAGTTAAAGTTAAAGTTACTGACATTTAATTGATTGTATTATAAAAGGTTATAAACCTATTTCCACTTTTTTTCCCTTTCTCTTGGAAATGTTGATGTTATGAGCTACATTATAACCATTGATAACTCTTCATTTCAAAAATGTTAAAGAAAATAAGTGATTTGTCCCCATAGGATACTCTGATGAGAAATAAAACCTAGAAATAAGACAGTGAAACTCCATCATACTTGGCACAGTACCTGATTAGGTAAGTGGTTTCCCACTCTCACCACTGGTGCCTCGTTTTCAACTGCACCTCAACCACCCATTCATACATGACTGCACTTAAAGAGATATTGGCTGCTCTTCTTAGAGGAGCTCTTAATCTCCTCTGTCTCTCTCTTTGTCTCTCTCTCATATCTATCCCTATCTCTATCATCTCATCTTCCTTTTCCCCTCTTCTCCTTTTGTTATTTTTGTTCCTATTATGATACTTAAAAGCCCACATTAAGTAAAGAAAAAATCTATCACTGAAACTGACTACACATAAATGACTCAAAAGATTCGAACTTGAATTTTCTAGGGAAAAGAAAAGTTAAATGATAATTTTCTTTGCTTTAAGCTGTGTCAATGTTGTTTCCATGGTGGTGGTTATTGTAATAGAGAATTTTTAATTATGTTTAAGATAATTTTAAAAAACAGGTTAAAAAAAGTTTAAATCATCTAATGTAACCTTGGACATCACCAGCATTTGTTTTTATGAGTGAAGTGAAGTAAAGAGATAAGCAATACTGGTTTGTATTTTATAACTAATAATGCTGAGAATAATTAGCTGTCATTGAAGAATCAACCATAAACCAATCAGTAGAATTAATACAAAACACTTTCAATAAACTTTACTTATGAATTCTGACAGAAACAGACATTTAGCAATGGTCATAATTATGGTCAATATTTTAAATCATTAATCTTTACTAAAATGTGATTAACCTGCTTTGTACATTGCAAGCTAAGTTTATTGAGAAAATGATGAAACTGGTAGTATATTTCTTTATATATTAGAAATAAAATTTTAAGTTTTTATTAAATTCTTTACTCAGAATTTTTATTCATAAGTATACATGATCCAGTGAAAAAGAAGATGCTTGTTCTTTATTATTTTGAAACTAAAAAAAGAAATATCAAAGTCACCAAAATAATTTTAAATGTAATGTGATTTGTGCATATCTATACTTTTGCTATTTTTTTAAATTTTATATTTTTAGAGAAAGGCTAGGAGAGAGAAAGACAGGAACAGCAAGCTGTTCCTGTATGTGCCCTGACTAGGGAATTGAGCCAGTAACCTCTGTGCTCTGGGAGGATGCTCCAACCAACCAAGTGTCCAGCCAGGGCTCACCTCCTAATGATTTTTAGAGAGACAGGGGGAGGAAGGGAGAGAGAGGGGAAGAGAAAGGGAAGCATTTGTAGTTTCGCTCAGTCGTGCAATCATGGTTGCTTCCCATGTGTGTCCAATAGAGGATTGAACTCACAACATTGTTGTTTAGGGACAATGCTATTAACTCATTGAGCTAACTGTCCAGGGACTATATTTTTTATTAAACTAGGTTTGAAATCTTTAACTTCTTAAAATCAAAGGAGAAAATATAATCTTTTAAATGTTATTATAATTTCTTGAATTTCAGGGAAATTATTAAAATTAATTTAGAGTATTTCACACATTTTCATAAAGGAAATATTTTTGATACACATTAAAATGCAATGTGTGTCAAAAATAAATTTTATTTTTTGCTTTTTACAGGTGAAAAATATATATTTTAGTGCAAAATAAAAGAAATATTAAAGTCATAAGGGACTGTAATAAAACAAGGCTTTCAATGTTTACCTGAAAAATAATTTTAAGCATAAAATGCAATATTGTTTAGGTGTTTCAGTTACAGGAAATGTTTGTTATTTGCAGTTCTCCAACTGAAAGACCAATGAATGCTCTGAACAGAGTTATGTATCATGTATAAAGTGTGTGTGTGTGCAGGGCAGGGGGGGGGGATGTTAGGCTCAACTTTAACACTTCTGTATTTGTTTTATTATTACAAGGACAAATAACATATAAGTTACAATGTTCATTTAAAAACATATTCCCAAATCATTTGAAAAATTATAGACTCAATCTTCTTAATTATATAGTTAACTCCTAGTTGTAAGGCATTCTGGCTATAATTTACTTACTCCTAAATCTTTGAAAACAAATCTTTGGATTTTCTTGCATGTTTCTATAAAGTGTATAATTCCAAGACAGGACTAAGGCTTGTTAAACCCATCAGAAATAGGTATATTTTACCAACACAGGGCATGGCATTTTGGTCTGACAATGTTTAGATACTTATTTTTAATATATTTGAGAAGGATCTTTAATTCAGACTTTATAGAAAGTTTATACTCCCACTTGAAATGGCTCAACATACAATATGAAAATGATATGAAATTTACTAATAGCTTAAGCATTATTTTATCCTAGACACTATAGGTTTCATCTAATAGTTCTGCTATTACTATATAGAATAATGATATAGATGCACCAAGGTATTGGTTCCACCTATCATTAACTGTGTGTCTTTTTGTCATTTGTTGTTGGTTTCCTTCTCTCCCTAGAAGCCTTCCATTCACTATCACATTTGCTGCAAGTAAAATTAAAATAATTACCTGTACAGTGGTACCTTGAGATACGAACTGACCAACATACAATTTTTTAAGATACAAGCTGCGACTTGGTCCATATCTTTGTTCGCGATCGAGGGAAATTCCGAGATACAAGTCGTGATTTGGGAAGCTGCAGCTAGTTGGCACGTTGGCACATAGGTCCAGTATCGGCAGTTTGATATACAAGTTGACTGACTTTTGAGCTCGGTTACAGAATGAATTAAATTTGTATCTCAAGGTACCACTGTACTTAAAAGATTTAAGACCATTTTTATTTTCACTGACTGAACTAGCTCAAATTTCAAAACTGCATTTCTTCATTAATTCATTACTCATACATCTGCTGATTTTGACTTGTATGAACTATTTTTCAGAGATGAGCAATTCTGGATATTACTTTGAAAGTATATCTGTGAATTTTCCACTGTCAATCAGACAGGAATGGTGTCTCTTTATCATACTGTCCCGAGAAGTCCCACCCGTTATTCTGGTCTGCCAGATCCCAAGTCCGCTCTCCCAGGTCATAGACCCTGTTGTTGCTCCTGACACACAAACAGAGAATACTTCCTGGTTGAAGCTGTCCCAAAATTTATTACCTTTAAAATAAATTTTCTTCATCTTTACACTATTTTTAAATTGTGTCATAATACAACATAAAATATACCACCCTAACATTTTTAAGTGTACAATTCCTCACTACCCCTTTTACCAGCCTTCAGTGACTTCCATTTTACTTTTCCCCTTTGCAATGCTTTCCTACTGCTCACTTTCCATCACTGTACTATGAAGAACACAGTAAAGGGAATACACAGTTCTAAAAAATACTCTCTAAAGTGGGTCACACTTACAGGTCTGAGACAGTACAACAGTAATGATGAGCTTCAATTAACTCATACAAGGGCCAGCACTGAGTCCCCATGCGTTATTTGGTGACAGAGAGTGTGACAAGATCTTTTATATTTTCCAGATGTCATTCTGTCTCCCTTCCACAACCCAGACCACACCCTCCACTCTTGTCTTCTGTCTTCACATGAGAAAAATATGACCCCCCCAAACCGTAGTATTTTATATATACAAGCCACATTTTTCTTCTCGTGGTATTTCTTGACTATAAAATTATAATAAAGTGTTCTGAAAACTATTTAATATTTTATTTATTTAAAATTATTATTGTATGGCCATGCCAGTGGCTCAGTGGATAGAGTATCAGCCAAACCTATGGAAGTTCCAGGTTCAATTCCCGGTCAGGGCACACAGGAGAAGTGGCCATCTACTTCTCTCCCTTTCCCTCTTGACCTCTCACAGCCAGTGGCTTTATTGGTTCGAGCACTGATAGCTCAGTTGGTCTGAATGAATGTCTTAGGCACTAAAAATTGCTCTGTCCTCAGGCCTTGGTCCTAGATGGTGTTGCCAGGTGGATCCCGGTCAGGGTGCATGCAAGAGTCTGCCTCACTATCTCCCCTCTTACTTACCCCCCCCAAAAAATAATAATAATACATTATTATTGTATGAGAAGCAATAAATAAAACAACTGAAATGAAGTAACTTCTCATCTCTCTTCTTTCCTCCATCTGTCCCTCTCTTTCTAAAACAAAAATAATTTCAGATGATAAAATTTTTATTAATTTTGTAAAAGCAGATTTTTTTACAATTACATAATCTCCTGTTTCATTCATTCAGTTTATAAAAATATATATTAAGTGGTGTTTGGCATATATATGCATTAAATATGCCATTCTTTTCTTTTTCATATTTGAGCAATAATAGCACTTTCTGGATTAAGCATATGTAGGTGAGAGGAAGAATAGTAGAAGAGAAGAAAATAGTTATATCAGTGTTAGGTATTCTATATTTCTTTGCCTATTATTATTTTTCTGATATCCTATAGCATTGCAACAAGACTCTTAATGTTAATTAAGATCAATGCTATAATTAAAACCGACATAATATATCTATAAATTAAAAATGTAACTTGGAAAAGAAATCAGTATGAAATACTGACAAATATTTACTTGGAATATGTGTGTAACAAATAGGTTTTATATAATCCTAATAATGGTGTGTTTAATTGTACAAGAGACAATGCCGTCATTTAAGATCATCAATAAATTTTAAAACAGTGGAGTCATTAAAAGTACTACAGATAAAGATATAGTTAAAACAACGAAGTTATTATGTTTTAATCTATTAGCCATTGTCTGTATGATATTATTTTTGTACCACATTTATATCAAAAGTCATCTTTCTATGATATCAAAGTGACATCACCATATACTCTAAAAAATATAATATGTTAATTTTTGGGGTAAATTCACATTCTTCTATATCTTTTTAGGAAAAAATTTTTTTGTAGATATTTTAGTTGTAAAGCAGCATTTGCCAATCTGGTTTTGTATAAAATAATGAAATCTACCATGTGATTATATAGATACCTATGATTTCTTAGCTCACTTAAGGACATCAAATTCAAATACACCCAAACAATATCAGCAATATGTTAGGGATATGTTTTTCAAATGTCACTTTTTTTGTGTTGAAAGTTTTAGACAAATAATATTTAAAACTTAAACTCCATTTGATTTTTTAAATATTGTACAAAGAACTTGTATCTTCTTTCATATTTCTTAGGTCAGATTCAAATTTAATGGTGGAAGTAGCATTTTCTTTGATTAACACAGATTGATTTCACTCAAGATAAAATAAAGGGGGCATCTATTTTTCCTTAACAGTTTGGTATATGTTTCTTTATTAATCCAAATCACTCAACTAACAATCAGCCTCATTTCACTTGAAACAAATTTGTAAAACAATTTTTTAAAGGTTATAATTATGATTGTGTGTGTTTCTATGAAACACAATAGGAAATTAACTCAAAGCACTGATAAAATAAAATCACATTACATTATGTCAGACAATGATTTTTGTCATGAAATGATAATGTCAAAACACCTCCCTTAGTTTATAAGGATGACTGCAGCTGAAGGCTAGACTTGCTTTTTCTCCATTTAAGAAACACTTTTTATGAGTTTGAGGAGGAATTAGTTTTTTGAAAGTAATTTTTTTTACTCAAATCAAATTAAGTATCCACATATTTTATTCATCATTTCTACAGTGTATATTGACTTTTTCCAAAATAAAATTTAGTTTTTATTTTTTTCTTTTTTATTGAATTTA
The DNA here is from genome assembly GCF_036850995.1 of Saccopteryx leptura. Lineage (NCBI taxonomy): Eukaryota > Metazoa > Chordata > Mammalia > Chiroptera > Emballonuridae > Saccopteryx > Saccopteryx leptura. Next base: position 215,130,252 of record NC_089505.1, on the reverse strand, counting down.
TTGGGGAGACATTTGTTAATAAAACTATACAGGTTTCAAGTGTACAAATCAATAACACATTATCTGTATACTGCTTCCTGTGTTCACCACCCAGAATCAAGTCTCTTTCCCCCACCATTTATTCTCACTGTTTTTTTTTTTAAGCTTCCCACTAGGATGTCAGAAACTGTGTTTTCAGAAATAAAAGTATCCACATTATGCTAATTTAGGTTCCACTGGTAGGTAAATTCTGTTTTATAAATTATATACTCTTGTCAGAAGTCATAATGTGTTTGAATAACTTAGTGAAAATTGTCACCATGTTTTAAAATCATGTGCCTTATATGCCATTATAGATTCAATCCAGGGGTTATAAATGGACATATATTTATTTTATGTGTGTGTGATTATTTTATCACAGGTGTTATCTAGTGAAACCTAGATGCAACTGTAATTTTCATGTGTATTTTGATAAAGTTTTGCATTTTATAAATATATTTTAATTTTCAGGTTTAATAAAATATGTTAAATAGTATTAGTTGCGGTATATTTTAGTGCCAACAAGTTTGTTTCCTACAAAGTTGGAATTTTCCTAACGAGTAAAATAAATATACATGTTTTCACAAAATTATTAAAATATCAAAAATTAAAATGAAAAAGAGATTTGATGTATGAAAATCATTTGCCGTTCATTAAGAAGAAAAGCATTTCCAATCTTCATTAACATGTTACAAACTGAAAAACAGAATGTGGTCTCATTGAAATTGAGAATATTTACAAATATTGAAATACTGAATAATGATTTTTGAATGTGAGCTAAAAAAACAATCTAATAGTTTAAATTTACTACTTAAACCATCAAAAGAAATCTGGAAAATAATTGAAGGCATACACCAACATAATCATTTTATTAGAGAAAAAAAAATGTATTACATTTTCTTTCCAGCCATTCTTGATAAAAGATCAGATTTCAGTTTTAAAAAAACACACATAAAAGTATGTCCTATACAGAGCAGTTGGATTTGGTGCTGATTTTATTTTACTTTTCGGAATGACCAGGACTGCTGCAAGAGTAATCTTTGATGTTATAAAAAGTGGAAATATCAAAGTAAAGAGCTAAATCTGTTTGTTTTTCAAACATATTAATCTTGTCAAGTTAATACAGCAAGATCTATTCTTGAAATTTTTTCCAGAGCCTGTTCTTCTCCATTTTATCCAAAATATGAAACCACTTAGGGTGGATAAAGAAATGTGAATGACTTTAGAAAAATATCCTAAGTTGTATATTGACTAAATATATTTTTAAGTGGCCCAAGAAGACTGAATTGGCAAGGTCAGAAATAATCCGTTGTGTAACTATTGGCATTGGTCATATGTGCTCAGCGCATATTGTATGGCAGAATGAAAATCTCTAGGAAGGATTATTTTTTATTATTTGACTGAGTTTCAAACCTCTGACAGTAACAAATAGAAATTGCACCAACCTCCCAAAATTTGTTGGGGCTAATTTTAATATTAATGAATTCTTTACAACCTCAGTTCAGTGGTTTCGATTAAGCTTTAATTAGTAGCCAGAGGGGAATCCAAAACAAAAATAAGGAATTGAATTGCTAATTAAGTTAGTTTGATGAGGTAGAATTTTAGTAAAAGACTGGATGTTGTTAGCAGTGCAAGTTCTGACAGCTAAATATACTAAAGATTATCATTATTGTAACTAACATTCTATATTACCACCAGCTCTCTCCACAGAGCAGACAATTCATTAGAGTTTATTGTTTTTGTCTTTCAGTACTGGAATTAAAGCCCTGTTAATAAGAGAGTGGTGTATGGGGACAAAAGCCCAAAACAAGTTCATGAAACTTTTACTCTGATTATAAATTAACTAGTTATTATACCCACGGAATATATGTATCCATTAACAGTGTTTTGTCCTTCACTGGAATTTCTGAAAGATCTCATGTTTCAAAGACAAATGTGAAGGAATTTGTTTTCTACTATTGACAGTGATATTTTTATTTATGTCCAGGTCCTGAAAAGCTTCCAAATTTCCACAACTTTGTAATGAATTTGAAATGTAAACGAAGAACTGAAAACAAGGAGAACCCTATTCTAAAATAAATAAACCTTCTTTTAGAACTTTAATGATACTTATTGTATATAAATAATGCTTGACAATTTTTTTGATTATTTGAATCTTGTCAATAAAGAGGTTTTATTTAAAAAAAAAAACAACTTGGATTATTTTTATTTCAAACCTGGAAATTAACCCTTTATTATCTTTGATTATTCCTAGTGTAGTATATGTGTTTTCTTTGGACCCCAAAGACTACTCATTATCCCTTCCAAAGCTGTGTGATAATGGGATTTGGCCAGACTGCACAAAAGATAGGTAAACCAACATTCTCATGATTGTGGAGAATGTAATTTGATTTCTTCATACTCCAATGTTTTCTATAATTTGTATTTTATCTTTTTGCTTAAGGTTTTGAAGTCTACAAACCTGATAACTTATGGCTTGAGAAGACAGAAAAATAAATGATATTGTTTCTGAAGTATTAAATATAAGCCTGGCCATCGGAAATGCATGGCACTCGTGAATCATAATCAGGTACTTTGATTTAACACTTTTTTTTATAATAAGGTGGCTGCCATATGTTGGAAAACCTATCTGCCTTTATCTGAAGGGCTCCATACCTCTGTAACAAATCCAAAATCTCATTTTATAATACCTTAAATCTACCCATTGTAATGTAGCCCCACAAGTGTAAATCCGCATCCAATTTTGCTCATGAATGTAGCTGGCAGATTACCTATAGTATCATTGAAAGCAAACAGGAAGCAGTGAATTAGAATGCAGCGAATCTAGCAAAAATAACTTTCAGTAAATCTTCTTTTAATGCATAGTTTACAATTTTCTTCTCCTCAGCATGAAACTGATTAAGATCCTCCTTCTAAGGAATATTTTCCCCCTAACATCAGGTATTATTTAATATAGTTACATTCCCCAATACTTGATAAATCAGAATTTCAGTGCTGCAAATGTGATGCTTGTTTAGCAGTAGAGTATTAATAATTTATCTATTTGAATGTAGAGTAGGTTCCAATTATGATATTTCACATGATGAAGCAACTGAAGGCACATTCTCTTAGAGGTAGAGAGAAATAAATCTTCAGTGTTAGCAAGTCATTGATATCTGCTGGAGAAACTCAGAAACTGATACACATTGTTAAATAGTTTCATCAGTTGTCACTTAAGAGTCACAACTCAAATAATTAAATATTAGAAGTTACAATATAAACAAGTAATGAAATGAAGACAAAAAAAATAGAAACAGAGAAAACTTTTCATTAAGTCATCACTATTAGTTTCTAAAGATAAACACTATTCTAGATGGCTATAAAATCCAGGATGAGGACTAATCTACAGCAGTGGTAGTCAACCTTTTTATACCTTCTGCCCACTTTTGTATCTCTGTTAGTAGTAAAATTTTCTAACCGCCCACCGGTTCCACAGTAATGGTGATTTATAAAGTAGGGAAGTAACTTTACTTTATAAAATTTATAAAGCAGAGTTACAGCAAGTTAAAGCATATAATAATAATTACTTACCAAGTACTTTATGTCAGATTTTCACTAAATTTGGCAGACTAAATCTTTATAAAACAACTTACTATAGTTAAATCTATCTTTTTATTTATACTTTGGTTGCTCCACTACCGCCCACCATAAAAGCTGGAACGTCCACTAGTGGGCGGTAGGGGCCAGGTTGACTACCACTGATCTACAGCATTTGATTTTTAAATAAAAAATGTCTTTCAAAAAATCGCATGCTATAATCAGTTTTAGATGAGTGGGAAAATAAAACAATATAATGAGAACATAAACGCTCTTATTTAAATGTCTCACTCATAATCCATGGTTGTGTTTCTGAGACACCAAGTTAATTAGTTCAGTGAGTCAGCATCAAATTGAAATAATAACAATCAGAAAAGTCAAATAAAATTGCCATTCAAATAATTTGTAAAAAGCTACTGAAGGCCTTATTTTATAAGTAAATTATTTTCTGGTATTAGTGTAGACAGAAATCTAAAAAACAAAAACTAATTTTGAATGCAGAAATGGATATTATTTTACTATTTCTTGATTACAAAATATCTCTACAAACTTAGAGTTTTGGGGTTTTTTTTTTTTCCATTAGGATATTAAAGGATATTACTTCAAGTAGGTTTTCCTCACCTTACAAGAATACCCCAACTTCAACCCATGAAATCAAACAGAGATGATCTCAGAAAACATATATTCTTGGACTTAGATGCAAAAAATATTTAAAATATGATAACTCTGCAATGATATGGGATTTATTTTTATATGCTTTTAATATTTTTTCACTTGTGAAATTGCAACTTTCTGTGTTATTCATAAATATAACTAATGAGAAATGGATAAAGATTATACACCAATTAGAGAGAAAAAAAACCCTCAAATGTGTATCTCAACTCAGCATGTTGGAAATAACTGTGTGGGGGCTGTTCTACCTCCTGTCTGCTCAGGGCCCAGAGGTCTCACTGCAACACCAGACGGCTTGCTGCTTATCCTTGTGACCAAATTCCATCAAATCCTCTGAGTAAACTTGGAAAAGTAGATTAACTTTTATGTTAAAGTGTCTTCTCAGGATCTGATTGTTTTCACTTTTTTTTTTTTACAGAGTCAGAGACAGGGATAGACAGGGACAGACAGACAGGAACAGAGAGATGAGAAGCATCAATCATCAGTTTTTGTTGCGACACCTTAGTTGTTCATTGATTGCTTTCTCATATGTGCCTTGACCGTGGGGCTACAGCAGACCGAGTAACCCCTTGCTGGAGCCAGCAACCTTGGGTTCAAGCTGGTAAGCTTTGCTCAAACCAGATGAGCCTGCACTCAAGCTGGTGACCTCGGGGTCTCAAAATTGGGTCCTCCACATCCCAGTTTGATGCTCTATCCACTGTGCCTCCACCTGGTCAGGCTGTTTTCACATTTTTTTTTTTAACAGAGACAGTCAGAGAGAGGGATAGATAGGGACAGACAGACAGGAATGGAGAGAGATGAGAAGCATAAATCATCAGGTTTTGGTGGGGGGGGGTTGTGTGTTTTTCTGAAGTTGGAAACAGGGAGGCAGTCAGACAGACTCCCACATGCACCCGACTGGGATCCACCTGGCATGCCCACCAAGGGGCGATGCTCTGCCCATCTGGGGCATTGCTCTCTTGCAACCAGAGCCATTCTAGCTCCTGAGGCAGAGGCCATGGAGCCATCCTCAGTGCCCAGGCCAACTTTGCTCCAATAGAGCCTTGGTTGTGGGAGGGGAAGAGAGAGATAGACAGGAAGGAGAAGGGGAGGGGTGGAGAAGGAGATGGGCACTTCTCCTGTGTGCCCTGGTCGGGAATCGAACCTGGGACTCCTGCATGCCAGGCCAACACTCTACTATTGAGCCAACCAGCCAGGGCTAATCATCAGTTTTTTGTTGTGACACCTTAGTTGTTCATTGATTGCTTTCTCATATGTGCCTTGACCATGGGCCTTCAAAAGACCGAGTAACCCCTTGCTGGAGCCAGCAACCTTGGGTTCAAGCTGGTGAGATTTGCTCAAGCCAGATGAGCCCGTGCTCAAGATGGCGACCTCAGGGTCTCGAACCTGGGTCCTCAGCATCCCAGTTCGACACTCTATCCACTGCGCCACCACCTGGTCAGGTTGTTTTCACATTTTTAAAAGTAGAGAAGTCATTCAGAAAAGAAATGATAGAAACCTTTCTATTACATTTTAAATGATTAGATGATACTTTCCTGCCAATAACTTGTTAAGGAATAGAGAAATTAAGAAAAATGAACACTTTTGCTTTCTACTTGTCATCTAGCTGTGTAATTCTACAAGAAGCAAATATTTTCTTCTGCTGTAAAATTTTATTTTTAGGTTCCTAGAGTAGGAGCTCTTCTTTAAGAAAAGAGAACCTACATGAGGTTTTGAGTATTTTGAAAATAATAGAGCTGCCTGCTGCTTAGCTTTAATACTTTCTTAATCTGTCCTTAAGTAAATAAGACAGCAAAGCATGCAAAAAGCATCTGTTAAACATAATCACCTGTTTTGTGAAACTACCACCACAGGTATTAATTTTCTACAAGGTGATCGCAACAAGAATTTTGATTAGTAGATCCTGTTGTTTTTTAGAGATTTAACTTTCTTCTATTTTAAAGGTTTATTTAGTCTATAGGATTTACTGGGAGCTGAGGAGCCTAGGATTAAGGCTCTGTCTCATGGACTTGGATCTCTTTTATTAATACTGCATTTATTTATTTATTTTTTTAACATGTGTCATTGCATTTTATCTCCCAACTACAGGAAAGAATGACATTATGTTGGGCAGATAAAATATATTATGCTCATTTTGTTAAAGATGGTGCTGCCCACGTAGGAGCCCGTTGCCCAGGTGATATTAATGAGTGTTGGGGGGCGGGCTGTGGGCAGGCAGGATCCTTGTAGCCTGGGGCTTGGTTTTAGGACTAAGCCTTTCCCACCCTTTTTGATGTGGGGCGGTACAATCCCATCATGCCTCTGATAAGTGACTTTGTATTAGAGACTTCTCTATTTTGTATATTGGATTAAAGGTTTTGATTTCTACACTATAAAATGGGGGCAGACCAGGAGCTTGCTCTCTTGGTTCCTGAGATTAGCATTAGAGAGGAGAGCAGAGAAAGGCCATGTGGAGGAGGCCAGGAGAAGCAGCCAAGATGGTGAAATGCTGAGTGAGAAGCCAGTTTGTGCAGAGCTTGCGCAGGGAGTAGGAAGGAGATGGGGAACAGAGGTGAATAAATCTGATGAGCTAGAAACCTTTGATTCCAGTAAAACAGATAAGTCAGTAGCTTTGTGAGTGCTGAATGAGTGGGTTTTGAAGCCCAGTGTGTGTCTTTACTTGCCTGCTGGGTGCAAACTAGGATTAAAGATGATGGCCCACCAGTTCGTGGCTCTGTTGTTTCATTACTGTCTGTCCAAATCCAATGCGAACCTGCATGGGCCAGACGGCTGTGATGGTGGCTGAGGATACTGGCTTTACAGGTTAGCTTCTCTTAAGCACTTTCTGGTGCCTAACTCTGTGCTAAATCTTTTCAAAGAATCATTCTATGTCACTTTCAAGTAATCTCTTTAGGGAAATTTTTGTGTCAGAGCTTAGAAATTATACTCAAGAACAGGCCAGCATGCTGCAGCAGCCACCACGGGAGACATCTAGCTCTGAGCCTTGTCTGAAATGGTCATAAAGTGGCCCTTAATGGCAGTTACCAGGATGTGGCTGCCCAGAACTTCACAGTAAGATTTATCCTACACGGAAGAGGAGGGAAAGGAGGCGGTGCCTGGAAAGGAGGTGGTGCCTCGAAAGGAGAGTGTATGACAGATTTTCTTGGCAATGTGGTGGTAAAGGTGGAAATTAAGCCTTTACAAAGAGTTTGTTTGCTATTCTATTTTGATATCACAGGAAAAAAGATAGAGTCTCTATAGGCTGATTGGTTTTCCTAATCATTGTGAACAGTGTCTGGCACATAGTAAAGAGTTCATAAATACTCATTGCTTAATAAATGATTAAATAAATGAAGCACCTCTCTAGAACCCACTGACTATGCACCACCCACCCCTACAGAACACCAAAGTTAAGGATCACCTAAATGTGCCTGGAGAATCAGGATGGGGCACAGGAAGCAGCAGAAGAGGTATGTATCTCTGAGTGATATAGATTGCCAAGTGACAGGAATACTGCATAGGAGAAGGGAGACTTGGCCCTGGCACAAGACCCCTTGGGCAAGATGATGTCTTCTGAGGTACCCTGCTTCCATGCACAGTGCTGCAGACAGGCGAGGTGTGAGCAAGGCACCTGACTTGGCTTAGGAAGCAGACTCGTTGACTTGGGACTCCATCACAAACAAGCCACATCTTTGAGTTTTATTCTTCTCAACGAATACAGAGAAACAAAGTTCATACCTCAAACAGGTTTGGAGGACTGCTTGAAAAAATATATAGTGAATTAGTTCTATAACCATGCTCAATGTGGGTAAAGATTCTCCTCATCAACATTTACTTGAGGCTAAAGAGCCTGGGATTAGAGTCTTCTTTCATACATTTGAATTCCCTTCCCAGGTATGCTTCTGGCAAGTTATCAAACCTCAGTCTTCTCATTGGGTTAAGCAGGTGATATTGTAGCACTTAGCTCTTGAACTTTTTGAAGATGCAATGAAAGAATGGCCTCCCCATGCCACCAGCAGGCAAGGAGCAGGTCCTGTGCACCAGGCATTGGCTGGACACTAAGCCATGGGCATGGATCACCCTCAAAGTGCTTGATGCAAACTGGGGTATGGGACCATGGGAATGTTATTACCAGAAATAATAATAGAGAAAGAGTGTGGATGCAAGTGCCAGGAGCATGAAGGGATTTTACCTTGCCATCCATTTGTGCTCTTCCATCATTTTCACCACTGGGACATACTTAAAATAAGCCATCAGCCTGGGAAAGGATAGCAGTTTACCCCCTCCCCTCATCCCCGCTGTAGCAATATAGGATTCAGAGTAGTTGTCCTTTTCCTGCAGAGAGAACCCTTCATTAGGAAAACCAGTGACAATTCTTCTTCATCAAGAACTTCTTAAGGAATAGCCTTCATTTCTTCACTTGCTCCAGCCTCTGTTTAGATATTCACATTCAGCGGCAAGCTCACTCAAGGCAATAGTGCAGTGAACGTCCTCACTTAGCCTTCAGCTTACCCCAGAAATGCATCTTCTGACAGTTACTTTTTTTCTCTCCAAATGTGCATAAAACAGGCAGGAAGAGAAGACTGTCAGCATCCTCACCAATAGCTCTCGTAACGTTATGGGACTCTTCTCTGGCAGAATGTCAGTGTTGTAAGAAAAACTGTAGGGAGAAAGAAAACAGGAGGAAAGAAGCTCTGGAGAAATGAAACTAGATGTCTACCTCATACTTCCAAACATCGACTGACAAAGCCTTTCACCTACATGCAAACTGTGATTACTTAATAAACAAGCACAATGGTTATCAATGTTGTTCTTTTTCAAAACAGCCAGAGTATCCTTGTAGACAATTTTCTGAAAACTTAAAGCAACTGACACCAGTATTTTAAAGCTGTGTGGACAACAGGTTAGAGAGAAATGCTGAAGTCTATGGTGGGCTTTATTGTCCCTTAACTAGCTGTTGGGCAGATAAAATATATTATGCTCACTTTGTTAAAGATGGTGCTGCCCACGTGGAAACCCGTCGCCCAGGTGATGGTATTGGTTGCCCTTATGCTTGGTGTAAGGCCAGGAGCCTCCATCGTGGCCATTCACATGCAGATTCCCATTGGATTCGGGCAGACGATAAAGAAATGGCGGAGTCAGAGGATGGGGGGCCATCCTATTTATTGGTGTCTCACCAAGGCAGGCAAACCACAAAAGAAGACAAGGGAAAAGCAGAAAACCAGCTTTTCCCATGAGGGCAAGGGATCAGGGAAGCCCCTGCAATCGTGATAGCAGGAACTGAGTGACCCAGCTCCTGGTCTGTCCCACTTTATAGTGTAGAAAACCAAAATCCCTTAATCCAATATACAAACAAGGAAGTCTCCGATACAAAGTCACTTATCCAAGGCATAATTGGATTCCTCATGAGAGTGCACCACCCAGATCATACAATCAGTCAAGGGTGTGGGGAAAAGCTTAGTCCCAAAACCAAACCCCAGGCCACAACGACCTGGCCTGCTTATAGCCTGTCCCCCACACCCAATATAAGTCACAAGCGAGCAAACATATATATCATATTTACAAACTTATTTGACCAACACTTGGAATGAGCGTGATTATATTAATGTGTATTGGGGGTGGGCTGAGGGCAGGCAGGATCCTTGTATCCTGGGGCTTGGTTTTAGGACTAAGCCTTTCCCACCCTTTTTGCTGAGGGGTGGTGCACTCTCATGAGAAATCCCATTATGCCTCAGATAAGTGACTTTGTATCAGAGACTTCCTTGTTTGTGTATTGGATTAAAGGTTTTGATTTCTGCACTATAAAATGGGGGCAGATCAGGAGCTTGCTCTCTCTAAATTCCTGAGATTAGCATTAGAGAGGAGAGCAGAGAAGGGCTACCTAGAGGAGAGGAGAAGCAGCCAAAATGGCGGAGTGCTGAGGGAGAAGCCAGTTTGTCCATAGTTTGTGCAGAGAGAAGGAAGGAGATGGGGAATAGAAGTGAATAAGTCTGGTGAGCTAGAAACCTTTGATTCTAGGAAACTCGGATAAGTCAGTAGCTTTGTGAGTACTGAATGAGTGGATTTTGGAGCCCAGTGTGTGTTTTTACTTGCCTGCCGGGTGCAAGCTAGGATTAAAGCTAATGGCCCACCAGTTCTTGGCTCCGTTGTTTCATTACCGTCTGTTCGAATCTAATGCGAACCTGCATGGGCCAGGCAGCTGTGATGGTGGCCGTGCCTACTGGCATTACACTAGCTCTATTCTGAAAGCTGCTCAGGACAATGCTTAAATTTTAGGGGACATAAATATATTAACTCCCAAAAGATACATTAGACCTATATTCATCATGACTTCCAGAAAAGTTTATGACTTGATGCGGTTATTGTGGGACTGCTTACAAACATTCTAATGCTTTTGTTAAACTTTCTTCTGTTGAGCTTACAGAGCTGAGAGATGAAGGACAGTTGGAGCCTCTCAGTGTAGGGGTTTACTACTGCTGAGAATGGGGCATAAACAATGTGATAATGTATCCACTCGCCTTGCACATTGAATAAACTGTGCCATCCCTTAGTCCAGAAAGAAACACTATGGTAAATACCTGGTTTGGGCATTTGTTTGTTTGGCTAGTTGTTTTTTTTGTTTTGTTTTTTTTGTTCCATGTTATGAACTATCAGACCTTATTATTGAAAATTAAAGGCAATAAAATTTGTTCTCAGAGATAATTAGCCAATAGCTTTGTGAACAAGGAAGTTATGGACTGAAGTGCAGGTTCAAAACTGAGCTTCCAAAGATGTGAAGGGCCAGATCCTAATTTTTTCTGCAGAGGTTATGACCTTTCCTGACCATGGAATGTAACAAACAAAAACACCACTTTCTAACCTTCTGTTGTTTTTAAAATATTGTAACTGAAACTAACATTGTTTTAATCCTTCTCTTACAGTTAAAAAATACTAGGTCTTGACCAGTGGACTCAGTGGTAGAGTGTCAGCCGTCCCGTGTTAAATTCCTGGTCAGGGCGCACAGGAGAATTGACCATCTGTTTCTCTACCCTCCCTCTCTTCTTTCTCTTTATCTCTCTCTTCCCCTCCCACAGCCATGATTCACTTGGAGCAAGTTGGCCCTGAGCGCTGAGGATGGCTCTATGGCCTATGCCTCAGGCACTAAAATAGCTTGGTTGCAAAGCAACAAAGCAACAGCCATAGATGGGCAGAGCATTGCCACATAGGGGGGTTGCTGGGTGGATCCCAATCGGGGTGCATGTAGGAGTTTGTCTCTCTGCCTCTCGCTTCTCATTTAAGAAAATAAATCAAAAGTATACCTTTGGTAATAAATTATGACTTGATCAGAATGTTTCATGTGACAGGATTAGAGAAAAATATGTCAATAATTGGTGAATTGGTGAAGGTTTGCTCGCTCATTAATGAACACTTTTGTATTAGTACAAACTTGTTATCCTCACATATTTACTTGAATGTTTACTATTAAAATAAGCCATAGTATTTATAAATATTATTTTTGAATTCTGATAATTTAAATTTAATAAGTTCAGTCAAAGATTTTTTTTAATTCCATTAAAAAATTATCTGGGTGAAAGATGACAGTATTTTAATAATAAATGCCTATAATAATCTTTTCAGAAGAACATAAATAATTTTGTTTTTATATAAAATCCCACTAATTTAAAATTTGGGTTTTTTTCTCACCTACCAGAAACAAAATATAAATATTAGTCTCATTATTATGTCATTCAGCCTGGCTTTTATGAGAATTACTTTGGTAAAATGGTTACCAAACACAAGTTCAGCTGCCTGCTGCAACCATAGTTCAATATCCCTCTGACAAGTACTGGTGAAAAGGAAAGAAGTTTCTTCAAGTGCTGGCCACCTGAGACAATGGGGGCTCTCCAGTCCTCAAAAACTGATTTTAACAGCTCAGATACCTTGGCCAGGTGATACAGTGGATCTGGGAATTCAGAAGAGGAACTCCTACCAAGAGGGAGGATGTGCATCTTTTCTCAAGAAAGAAACTTTCTTATTTTTATAGCTGATTGGACTTCTGCCATCCTCTTGGTCTTGTAACTGGAACTGAAGCTATGGCAAGTAACTCTTAAAGCAGAGTTATTTTTCTCTGAAATTGGTGCCTGCACATTCCTGCAGCCACATTGTCCTCTTGGCCTTATCCAAGAATTGAAACTGCAAGTCTCTGTGGTGGGAGTCTCACCTCAGATGAGAAGGGACTGAGGTGAAGTCCTGTAGTTCCTGCTTAAGCCCATTCTCACATTCTGATGCCATCTCTTGATGTACATCAGCCAGAGGGGAATCGACTGTTCAACTAAAAAACATAAGGTTAATTATATACTTTTGTTACAGAATACATAACTTTGATCACTAGATTGGTAATATTAAATCATAGTTACAATAAGCTGGGTTTAATATTTACCAAAATTAACACAGGTACCTTTATATAAATTTTTTTGTAAGCTTATTTTATTAGTATATTCTTATTTTAGTTTTATTCTATGGCTACTCAACTAATATAAATAATATAGTGTATTTATTCCTTGTTATAAAATGATAGCTCTCTCCATAAGAAAATGTCATTCAGAAGAAAAATTGGTGCGTTAAATGCAGTATGTAAAATTTCATTGTTGTTTGTCACAAGTTCAAGTTAAAAGGCTCATGGAAACATAAACACGATTTTCCCAATAGTTATTCTAATTTAATTTTCATGCAAATAATAGTCAAATTACATGTTTATATTCTCAAGCCCCCTGAAATAATACATTTTTTTATTACAAATGTATTTTGAAGGAATAAGAAATTCTTCATTTGAAATGATTGGGCCAGTAATAGGTGTAAAGGAGGAATGCCTTGCTCTGTTGGTCTATTTCTAGTTAGGCATGACAAAGGAGCATGTTGCTCACTGAGAGGTAAAATTCAATGAAAAGCAAATAAAAAGAGAATAATTATATGGTAAGTTTCAAGATTCTTCTTGCTTACTGAAGGAAGTTATTCTTAAATTTCAGTTTGTTATCTTGTTTTTGTGGGATATGGCAAAGTCCCTTGTGTTTATATTTAAAATAATCATTAGAATCACAATGATTTTACTCCCACTGAAAATCCAAATACATGGCAGATATCCAGGATATATTTAAATAATGAACCTTGTAAAATTGTTTAACTGCAGTTTCAATATCAAGTGCTCATGATTTAATACAAATATACAGAATTCATGAGTTTAGATCCTGGGATGCATAAATTACTTATTTTAAGCAATAGATTGTTTTAAAAATGTGTACTTTGAAGAGAAATTACAAATAGTGTATATTCAAGCCACAGAGGCCTTTAAGGCAGATTTTTCATTTAGTGAAAATAATTTAAACCATTTATGATTATAAATGTAGCATGTGTGAGAACATGGCTTATAAATATATGCACTAATGTGCATTTGTGGGAAAACTCTCCATAGTTTTTAATTTAGACTGCACTGATTTCACACTCACCTAACATCTTTTTTAAACAATCAGGAAATACATATGCATTTCTCACTCTAATTTTTGCCAGTCTTTTTTATTAATTAAATTAACAAGTCATTTTGAAAAGTAATTTAACTTTGCTTTAAGAAGAATTTGCCCTCATTGAGACATGAACTCTTCCAAGCCTTACTATTCCGTATTTGACAACCCATATGCTTCATTCATGGGAACCAAACATCCTGGGTTCTTCACCACGTCCTGTGTCAGACATATGCTATGCCATACATTCACCTTTTCTACCTGAAGAATATAAACACCTTCAGGTTCATGTAGGATTGATCATTTGATTCATTTTGGAAAGATTTCCATATATATTTAGTTTATTAGGAATAAACAACTAAAGCAAAGTTTAGAATTCCTCTTATAAATTTTTGATGGCTTTGTTTGCAATTATCCATTTTTATGAAGTTTTAACAATAACATGGTTTATAAGTTTATATTTGGAAATATTTCCTTACTTTAATTTTTGTTATTTCATATATCAATAACAACAAAATATTATATGTTATATAGTCTTCTGTAACATATACATAGGTTATATATAAGTGATATTTATTACCTAATACATAGTTTCTTGTGCTCTAAAATAAAAAGTGAATTTTCAAAACTAGATAAAACCATGTATTACTGTTATATTGTAACAAAATTCCATAAAAGCATTGAAGAAATAGTCCATAAAATACAGTTTTAAAGGACAGCTTTAAGTGGTTATAGCATCTAATTTTACCAACTTAAAAAAAAACTATACAATCTAAAATTGTAACAGTTCTAACATGTCTTCTTTTTCATTACTTAAGGTAAATGTTCAAAATTTAGTCTTTTTGTTGTTGTTGTTGTTTATTAGAAATTTATTCCTAAAGAGAAATTCCATTTTGAAATAGTCAAGGAAGGTAAAGAAGGATATGCAATTTAGAGTGTTGAAGGACTCCTGTGGGGTGTAGAAAAAGGGAAGTGACATAGGGAATATTGACTTCATGCTCTAGGGTTTCCTGGTAGTCTTCGTTTTTCTACACATCTTTCAATATTCAATTGGCCTGAAGATCTCTCTTCATTTCATATTGTTCCTTCTAGACCACTAAATCATTTCATCTTCTCTACTTTTTTGCTTACATTTATTCCATAGATTTACAGTTTCTGTTCAGTGATACAGAGAGCTAAAAAGAGGGTTGTTACCAATTTTACAACAAAAGCTAAAATATCACTAAGTATAAAATCAACAAGTTAAAAAGTCATTTTCTTGACTATTTTGGAGATACTAATGTCACAAGGCCACCAACTTGTCCAAAACAGATTCAGAATGAGACTTGTTTATCCCTTGTCCCATCTCCCTTTGGTTTCTGAGTGCATCCATCAACTTCTCCAGAACAAGTCATGCAGGGGCAGTTGAACAGTTTTCTTGTGAGCAAGTAGTAGATTACTGTAGCACTGTAATAAGGCTTGAAATAAGTCTTACTTCCTTAACTTCTTTCTGTTTTAAACTTGTTTGGCTATTCTAGGTCTTTTGCATTTTCACATGAATTTTTTTAAATTAATTTTAATGGGTTAACATTGATAAATCAGGGTTCATATGTTCAGAAAAAACATCTCTACGTTATTTTGACATTTGATTATGCTGCATTCCCATCACCCAAAGTCCAATTGTCTTCTATCACCTTCTAACTGGTTTTGTTTGTCCCCCTCCCTCGCCCAACCCCCTCCCTCTCCTCCTCCCCTCCCCATAACCCCCACACTCTTGTCCATGTCTCTGAGTCTCATTTTTATGTCCCACCTATGTATGGAATCATACAGTTCTTAGTTTTTTCTGATTTACTTATTTTTCTTAGTATAATGCTATCAAGGTCCATCCATGTTGTTGTAAATGATCCAATGTCATCATTTCATATGGGTGAGTAGTATTCCATAGTATATATGTACCAAAGCTTCTGAATCCACTCGTCCACTGATGGACACTTGGGCTGTTTCCAAATCTTTGCTATTGTGAACAATGCTGCCATAAACATGGGGGTGCCTTTCTTCTTTTCAAACAGTGCTATGGTGTTCTTGGGGTATATTCCTAAAAGTGGTATAGCTGGGTAAAAAGGCAGTTTGATTTTTAATTTCTTGAGAAATCTCCATACTGTTTTCCACAGTGGCTGCACTAGTCTGCATTCCCATCAGCAGTGCAGAAGGGTTCCCTTTTCTCCACATCCTTGCCAGCACTTATTCTAATTTGTTTGGTTGATGAACACCATTCAGACTGGTGTGAAGTGATACCTCATTGTGGTTTTAAATTGCATTTCTCTAATGATTAGTGGTGTTGAGGATTTTTTTCATATGCCTATTGGCCATCAGTATGTCCTCTTTGGAGAAGTGTCTATTCATTTCTTTTGCCCATTTTTTGATTGGATTGTTTGTCTTCCTGGTATTGAGTTTTACAAGTTCTTTATAAATTTTGGTTATTAACCCCTTATCAGACATATTGTCAAATATATTCTCCCATTCTGTAGTTTGTCTTTTTATTCTGTTCTTATTGTCTTTAGCTGTGCAAAAGTTTTTTAGTTTGATATAGTCCCATTTGTTTATCCTGTCTTTTATTTCACTTGCCCATGGAGATAAATCGGTAAATATATTGCTGCGAGAGATGTCGGAGAGCTTACTGCAAATTTTCTTCTAAGATACTTATGGTTTCATGGCTTACATTTAAGTCTTTTATCCATTTTTAGTTTATTTTTGTGAATGGTGTAAGTTGGTGGTCTACTTTCATTTTTTTTGCAGGTAGCTGTCCAATTTTCCCAACACCATTTATTAAAGAGGCTGTCTTTACTCCATTGTATGCTCTTTCCTCCTTTGTCAAATATCAGTTGTCCATACAGCTGTGGGTTTACTTCTGGGTTCTCTGTTCTGTTCCATTGATCTATATGCCTGCTCTTATGCCAGTACCATGCTGTTTTGAGTGCAATGGTCTTGCAGTACAACTTGATATCTGGAAATTTGATACCTATCACTTTATTCTTCCTTTTCAAGATTGCTGTGGCTATTTGTGTTCCCTTTTGGTTCTATATAAAGTTTTGGAATATGTGTTCTATATCTTTGAGGTACGTCATTGGTATTTTCATTGGTATTGCATTGAATTTATAAATTGCTTTGGATAATATAGACATTTTAATGATGTTTATTCGTCCTAACCTTGAGCACGGTATATGCTTTCACTTGTTTGCATCTTCCCTGATTTCTTTTATCAATGTTTTATAATTTTCTGAGTACAAGTCTTTAATCTCCCTGGTTAAATTTATTCCTAGGTACTTTATCTTTTTGGTTACAATGGTGAAGGGGATTGCTTCCTTAATTTCTCTTCCTGACAGTTCATTGTTAGTGTATAAAAATGCCTCTGATTTCTGAGTATTAATTTTATATTCTGCCACCTTGCTGAATTCATTTTTCAGATCTAGTAGTGTTTTGACTAAGACTTTAGAGTTTTCTATATACAATATCATATCATCTGCAAATAATGATAGTTTTACTTCTTCTTTTCCAACTTGCATGCCTTTTATTTCTTCTTCTTGTATGATTGCTGTGGCTAGGAATTCCAGAACTATGTTGAATAAGAGTGGTGAAAGGGGGCACCCCTGCCTTGTTCCTGATCTTAAGGGGATTGCTTTTAATTTTTGCCCATTGAGTATGATGCTGGCTGTGGGTTTGTTATAGATGGCCTTTATCATGTTGAGGTATGTTCCCTGTATTCCCACTTTGCTGAGAGTTTTGATCATGAATGGGTGCTGGACTTTATCAAATGCTTTTTCTGCATCTATTGAAATTATCATGTGGTTTTTCTCCTTCCTTTTGTTTATGTGATGAATCACATTGATTGATTTGCGAATATTGTACCAGCCTTGCCTCCCAAGAATAAATCCCACTTAATCATGGTGTATGCTTTTTTTCATATATTGTTAGATCTGGTTTGAAAATATTTTGTTGAGGATTTTAGCATCTAAATTCATCAGGGATATTGGCCTATAATTTTTTTTTCATGTTGTCTTTGCCTGGTTTTGGAATCAGAATTATACTCGCCTCATAAATGGAGCTTGGAAGTCTTCCTTGCTTTTGAATTTTTTGAAATAGCTTGAGAAGGATAGGAGTTACTTCTTCTTTGAAAATTTGGTAGAATACACTTGTTAAGTCATCAGGCCCTGGACTTTTCTTTTTTGGGAGTTTTTTGAAAACTGTTTCAATCTCATTTGTTGTAATTTGTCTGTTAAGGTTTTCTGATTCTTCTAGATTAATTTTTGGAATATTATATATTTCAAGGAATTTGTCCATTTCATCTAGGTTGTCTAGTTTTTTGGCATACAGTTCTTCACAGTATTTTCTTACAATATTTTGTATTTCTGTTGTGTCAATTGTTATTTCTCCACTCTCATTTCTAATTTTATTTATTTTAGCCCTCTTTCTTTTTTTCTTGGTGAGTCTCCTTAAAGGTTCATCAATCTTGTTTACCTTTTCAAAGAACCAGCTCCTGGTTTCATTGATCCTCTGTACTGTTTCTTTAGCCTCTAAGTCATTTATTTCTGCTCTGATCTTTATTATTTCCTTCCTTCTACTAGCTCTGGGCTTTACTTGCTGTTCTTTTTCTAGTTCTTTTAGATGCAGGGTCAAGTTTTTTATTTGAGCTTTTTCTAATTTCTTGAGGTATGCCTGTAATGCTATGAACTTCCTTCTAAGGACTGCTTTTGTTGTGTCCCATAAATTTTGAGTTGATGTATACTCTTTATCATTTGTTTCTAGGAATTTTTAAATTTCTTCTTTGATCTTATTGTTAACCCATTCATTACTTAATAACATGCTATTTAGTTTCCAAGTGTTTGAGTATTTTTCAGTTTTTCTGTTGTGGTTGATTTCCAGTTTCATGACACTGTGATCAGAGAACGTGCTCGATATGATTTCAATCTTCTTAAATTTGTTGAGGCTGCTTTTGTGCCCTAACATGTGGTCTATCCTAGAGAATGTACCATAAGTACTTGAAAAGAATGTATATTCTGCTTCTTTAGGGTGAAAGGTTCTGAAGATATCTATTAAATCAAGTTGATCTAGTATGTCCTTTAAGTCTGCGCTTTCTTTGTTAATTTTCTTTCTTGAGGATCTATCTAGTGATGTTAGTAGGGTATTGAAATACCCTACTATTATAGTATTGCTGTTGATCTCGCCCTTTAAATCCATCAAAGTCTGCTTCATATATTTAGGTGCTCCTCTATTAGGTGCATAGATATTTATAATGGTTATATCTTCCTGTTGGATTGCTCCTTTTATCATTATGTAGTGACCTTCTTTATCTCTTACTATAGTCTTTGTTCTAAAGTCCATTTTGTCTGATATAAGTATTTCTACCCCAGCTTTTTTTTTCATTTCCATTTGTGTGAAATATTTTTTTCCATCCTTTTATCTTCAGTCTATGTGCATCTTTTGATTTAAGGTTTGTCTCTTGTAGACAGCATATGTATGGGTCCTGTTTTCTTATCCACGCAGCTACCCTATGTCTTTTGATCAGATCATTTAATCCATTTGCATTTAAGGTTATTATTGATATGTAATTGTTTATTGCCATTTTATTCTTTAAAACTGTATTTCTCTTTTGCTATATTCTTTTTCTCCTTTGTTCTGTTTACAACAGGTCCCTTAGTTTTTCTGCAGCCTTGGTTTGGTTGTAGTGAATTCCTTGAGTTTTTTGGGGGGGTTTTTTTGTCTGGAAAGCTTTTTATTTCTCCTTCGATTTTAAACGATAGCCTTGCTGGATAAAGTAATCTTGGTTGTAGGTTCTTGTTCTGCATTACTTTGAATATTTCTTGCCATTCCCTTCTGGGTTTTTTTTTTGTTTTGTTTTGTTTTTCAGAGACAGAGAGAGTCAGAGAGAAGAATAGACAGGGACAGACAGACAGGAATGGAGAGATGAGAAGCATCAATCATTAGTTTTTTGTTAGGCATTGCAACACCTTAGTTGTTCATTTGTTGCTTTCTCATATGTGCCTTGACTACAGGCCTTCAGCAGACCAAGTAACCCCTTGCTTGAGCCAGTGACTTTGGGCTCAAGCTGGTGAGCTTTTGCTCAAACCAATTGAAACTATGCTCAAGCTGGCGACCTCGGGGTCTCAAACCTGAGTCTTCTGCATCCCAGACCGATGCTCTATCCACTGTGCCACCGCCCAATCACAGGCTGCCATTCCCTTCTGGCATCAAGTGTTTCTGTTGAGAAGTCAGAAGTCATCCTTATGAGGGCTTCATTTTAGGTGATAGTCTTTTTTTGTCTAGCAGCTTTTAATATTTTCTCTTTATCACTTAGCTTTGGTATTTTAATTATGATGTGTCTTGGGTTAGATTTCTTTGGGTTTCTCTTTAATGGATTTCTCTGTGCTTTTTGAATCTGTGAGATGTTTTCCTGCCTTAATTGAGGGAAGTTTTCAGCTATGATAGGTTTTAACAAAGTCTCTATCTCTTGTTCTTTTTCTTCTTCTTCAGGAACCCCTATAATGCCAATGTTATTTCTCTTCATGTTGTCACAGAGCTCTCTTAGAGATTCCTCAGACTTTTTGAGTCTCTTTTCTTTTTCTGCTCTTCTTCCGTGCCTTTATTTATCTTGTCCTCTAACTCACTGATTCAATTCTCAGCTTCATCCATCCTGCTTTTAATTCCTTCCATTGTGTTCTTCATTTCTGATATTGTATTTGTCATTTCTGACTGATTCTTTTTTATTATTTCAATGTCATTTTTTATATTTGCTATCTCTTTATTTAGGTGTTCATAATGACCATCTATTGTTGTTCTAATATCTTTGAGCATCCTAACAATCGTTATTGTAAACTCTGCATCTGGTAATTTGGTTATATCTGACTCATTCAGTTCCTTTTCTGGGGATATCTCGATTCATTTGTGTTGCATTTCTCTGCTTTCTCATTTTGTCTGTGTAAAAGAAGGTTTTGGCCACTGGAGTCCACTGGGTGTGTCCTCTGTGTTCCCTAGGTGTGGTCTGTCTCAAGGCCCACCACCCCCTCTACTGTTGCTGCCTAGGGTGTTCAGGTATGGACGTTGCCAGTGCCTGCCCACTGGGGCCGTTGCTGTGGTTTCTGTCTCTCCTTCATGGGAGTGGCTGTGATCACATGCTCAGGTATACAAGCCTTCACCCCATCCCTGCAGGGTGGTGTTATGCTCAGCCCTGAGGGCAGGGGTTAGCACCTTTGCTCAGCTGCGGGTCTCCGCCTGATTCCAGGCTTTTGCCCCACCCTTGCAAGAGGAGCTTGCTCCTGGGATGGCTGCAAGCCTTGGCTCCACAGGCCAGGTGAGACTGTGTGCCTATGCTCAGTAGCGGGACTCCGCCTGTTCAGGGCTTTTAGCTCCACCCCCGCAGAATGAGCCGGCTTCCAAATCAGGCCACAAGCCTTGGTTCTGTGGGCGGGGCAGGGCTGTGTTCCTGTGCCCTTGCTTTAGGGCATGTCTCCACACCTTCCGGGGTTCCTGCCCTTCCCCCCTGCAGGCTGGACTGCAGGTGGCCCGCAGCTGGGCTTGACCACTTTTGCACACCCCCTCCTCCCTAGCCAGGCAAGTCTGAGCTCACACCTGGGCCTCAGTGGTGGCCAGCTGGCTTCCGCCCTCACCGACAGAACCACACTTCCATGTCCTACCACCGCCCGCCCTTGGGCGAGCCCTCAGCTGTGGATGGGGGCGCTGCAGCTCAGACCCTAAGATTCACTACTGTAATCCCGAAAGCTCCCTCCTTCTAAGCAACTCTGCTCTGAGTGCCACGGTAGAGCTTGTTTGGGTGGTGTCCTGCTTCCCTTTGCCGGTATTGCTATTTCTAGGGGAAATATTCACTTCAGATTTGGGAAGTGACTTAGCCCAGGCGTTAGGGTGGCTGTCTCTCAAAATGTTTCTCCCTGTGCCTCCTAGATTACACTCTCTTTCTGCTACTCCAGTCCTCTCCTCTCTCCCGTTCCCTGGAGCCCTGGGTGAGTGGTTGTGAGAGAGGTTTTCTGCACGGTACCTTTAAGAAGACTCCTGGGTCTGAGAAATCAGTCTCTTTCTCACAAACAGTATCCTGACTTGTTTCCAGCTAAATACTGTTCATTTCATACGCCTCTTCTAGGCTCTGGGGCTGTGGGCTGGGGCTTTGTTCCTGGGACTCAGGACCCTCCCCTCTCTGCTAAACTCACTTCCTGCCACGCAAGTCTCTCCCGGCTGCCATTCGCTCCGGGGAGCTGGGCAGCTGTCTCTGCGTTTCTGCTTTTCCTACCAGTCTCAGTGTGCCTTCTTTAGTATTCCTTGGTTGAAGAGTCCTCTTAGTTTAGTCCAAAGTTGTTTTTTCTAGATGATGGTTCTTAAAATTAGTTTGTAATCCACTTTGGTTTGGGGAGGTAGAAGTTGGTACATCCGCCTACTCCATTGCCATCTTATTTTCTCAAAATTTAGTCTTTTTGAAAAATATTTTATTCATTTTAATTTATTGTGTTAACATGAATTCAAGTGTCTCACTCAATATAACTTGCTCACCCTCACCTCCTTTTTCACCATAGCTCCCCTTCCCCTTCCCTTTGAGATTGCTGTCCTGTTATCTGTATCTCTGTGTTATGTATATATAATTTCACTAATCCATTCACCTTCTCTCATCTCATCCCTTCATCCCCCTTCCCTCTGACAGCTGTCCCTCTGGTACCTGTAACCCCGCCTCTGCCTCTATTCCGTTCCTCAGTTCACTTTGTTCATTAGATTCCACATATATGTGAGATCATCTGACATTTGTCTTTCTCTGCCTGACTTATTACACTTAGCATAATAATCTCCAAGGCCATCCATTCCATGACATCACAAAAGGTAAGATTTCCTACTTTTTCACAGCTCTGTAGTATTCCATTGTGTATATGCACCACAGCTTTTTAATCCACTCGTCCACTGATGGAAACTTGGGCTATTTCCAGATCTTGGCTATTGTAAACAATGCTGCCATAAACATGGGGATGCATTTCTTCTTTTGAATCAGTGATTTGGTATTCTCAGGGTATATTCCTAAAAGTGGGATAGCTGGGACAAAAGGAAGTTCCATTTTTAATTTTTTGAGGAAACTCTATACTGTGTTCCACAGTGGCTGCACATGTCTGCATTCCCACCAGCAGTGCAAGAGGGTTCCCTTTTCTCCACAACCTCCTCAGTGCTTATTGTGTGTTGATTATTAATGAGTACCATTCTGACAGGTGTGAGGTGGTATCTCATTGTGGTTTTAATTTGCATTTCTCTAATAATTAATGATTGTGAACATTTTTTTCATCTGCCTATTGGTCATTTGTATGTCTTCTTTAAAAAAGTGTTTATTCAGTTTTTTCGCCCATTTTAAACTCGATTGTTTAACTTCATGTTATTGAGTTTTAGGAGTTTTTTATAAATTTTGGTTATTAACCCCTTATCAGATGCATTGGCAAATATGTTCTCCTATTGTATGGGTTGCCTTTTTATTTTGTTTATGGTGTCTTTTGCTGTGCAAAAGCTTTTTAGTTTGATATAGTCTCATTTGATTATTTTGTCTTTTATTTCACTTGCCCGTGGAGATAAATCTGCAAAAATATTGCTAAGAGAGATATTGGAAAGTTTACTGTTTATGTTTTCATCCAAGATGTTTATATGTTTATAGTTTCACAACTTACGTTTAAGTCTTTTCACCATTTTGAGCTTATTTTTATGAATCGTGTAAGTTGGTGGTCTAGTTTCATTTTTTTGCATGTGCCTGTTCAATTTTCCCAACACCATTTGTTAAAGAGACTGTCTTTACTCCATTCTATACTCTTACTTTCTTTGTCAAATATCAATTGACCATGAAGACGTGGGTTTATTTCTGGGTTCTCTGTTCTGTTTCATTGAGCTATATGTCCGTTCTTATGCCAGTACCAAGCTGTTTTGATTACTATGGCCTTGTAGTATAACTTGATATCAGGAAGTATGATACTCCCACTTCATTCTTCATTTTCAAGATTGCTGAGAGTATTTGTGTTCTTTTTTTTGGTTCCAATAAATATGTGGAATATTTGTTCCATATCTTTGAAATATGCCATTGATAATTTAATAGGATTTACATTGAACCTATGAATTGCTTTGGGTAATATAGACATTTTAATGATGGTTATTCTTCCTATCCATGAACACGGTATATGCTTCCACTTGTTTGTATCTTCCTTGGTTTCTTTTTTCAATGTCTTATAATTTTTTTAGTACAAGTTTTTACCTCCTTGGTTTTACTCTTCGATACTTTATTTGTTTTGTTGTTGCAATAGTGAAGGGGATTGTTTTTTAATTTCTATTTCAGACAGTTTATTGTTGTATAAAAATGCCACTGATTTCGGAATATTAATTTTATATCCGCCATCTTGCCAAATTTATTTATCAAAGATAGTAGTTTTTTGACTGAAACTTTAGGGTTTTCTATGTAAAGTATCATGTCATCAGCAAATAATGATAGTTTTACTTCTTCTTTTCCAATATGGATGCCTTTTATTTCTTCTCCTTGTCCAATTGCTGTGGCTATGACTTCCAGGACTATGTTGAATAAGAGTAATAAAAGGTGCACACTTGCCTTGTTCCTGGTCTTAAGGGAATTACTTTTAATTTTTGTCCAGTTAGTATGATGTTCGCTGTCAGTTTCTCATATATAGTCTTTATTATGTTAAGATATGTTCCCTTTATTCTCACTTTGCTGAGAGTTTTGATCTTAAATGGGTGCTGCATTTTATCAAATGCTTTTTCTGCATCTATTGATATAATAATTTGATTTTTATCCTTCCTTTTTTATGTGATGAATTACATTGACTGATTTGCAAATATTGTACCATCCTTGCCTCCCCAGAATAAATCCCACTTGATCATGATGTATGATTTTTTAATGTGTTCCTAGATCCGGTTTGCTAATATTTTTTTTGAAAATTTTAGCATCTATGTTCATCAGAAATATTGGTCTATCATTTTCTTTCTTTGTAGTGTCTACCTGGTTTTGGAAAGAGGATAATGCTTGCCTCATAAAAAAAGTTCAGAAGTCTTCCCTCCTTTTGAATTTTTTGAAATAGATTGAGAAGGATAGGTGTTAGTATTGAATATTTGGTAAAATTCACCTGTGAAGCCATCTGGTCCAGGACTTTTGTTTGTTGGGAGTTTTTTTTTTTTTTTATATATAACTGTTTCAATTTCATTTGTTGTATTCAGTCTGTTTAGGTTTTCTGATTCTTTCAGACTGAGTCTTGGAAGGTTGTATGTATCTAGGAATTTATTTGTTTCAGTTGGGTTGTCTAATTATTTGGCACATAGATCTTCATAGTATTTTCTTACAATTTTTTCTATTTCTTTGATGTTAGTTGTTACTTCTCCTTTTTCATTTCTAATATTATTTTTTTGAGTCCTCCCTCTTTTTTTCTTGATAAGTCTGGTTAAAGGTTCATCAATCTTGTACACCTTTTCAAAGAACCAACTCTTGGTTTCATTGGTCTTCTGTATTTTTTTTTTATTTTTTTTTTATTTTTTTAGTTTTTATGCCATTTGTTTCTGCTCTGATCTTTATTATTTCCTTCCTTCTACTTCCTCTGGGCTTTATTTGTTCTTCTTCTTTTTAGTTCTTTTAGATGCAGGTTTAAGTAATTTATTTGAGCTTTTTTTTCTTCTTAAGGTATGCCTATAATGCTATGAACTTTCCTCTCAGGAATGCTTTTGCTTTATCCCATAAATTTTGAGTTCTTGTATATTCATTTTCATTTGTTTCAAGAAAATTTTTTATTTCTTCCTTGATCTCATTGTTAACCCATTCATTATTTAATAACATGCTATTTAGCTTCCAAGTATTTGAATGTTTTTCAGTTTTTTTTTATTTTAGTTGATTTCTAGTTTCATGCCATTGTGATCAGAGAAGATGCTTGATATGATTTGAATTATCTTAAATTTATTGAGTTTGTTTTGTGTCCTAATGTGTGGTCTATCCTAGAGGATGTACCATGAGCATCTGAAAAGAATGTATATTCTGCTGCTTTGGGGAGAATGGTTGTGAAGATATATATTAAATTTAGATGATCTTGTGTGTCATTGAAGGTGGCTGTTTCTATGTTAATTTTCTGTCTAGAGGATCTATCCGTTGATGTTAATGGGGTATTAAAATCCCCTACTCTATAAAGGTGAGACCACAGGCTTCAGCTGGCTGTGGTGAATCCAGCCGGGTATGCCTTCTACCTTGGCAGTAGTGGGAGTGGTCAGGATCACGGTGTAGGGTCTCTTCTACCTGGGTCAGAGGGGAACTGGATTCTATTCCTTGACCCACACCTGGTCTTCTGAGAAAACAAAATGGACAGGGGCAAACAAACTGATCAGAGCCCTATCTAGCACTCACTTTGATATTGTACTGGCCACCCTGCCTAAAGCTTTTAATTGCTTATATAGTTCTGTTTCTCCTAATTCTCAGGGAGTCCTTGGCAAGCTACATAATATTGGATGAGGCCTATTGTATAATACCTCATAAGGTGAGTACCTGGTGTTCTTGAAAGGAGTGCACCAAACCTTGAACAATATTAGAGGCAAAGCTTGTACTATTTTAAGACCTATTTCCTGACATAATTTGCTATGCCCTAACTTCAGAGTCCTGTTCATGGGTTCTACCTTTCCTGAGTTCTGAGGTCTGTATGCCGTGTGAAGCTTGTAGGTGATGTCCAACACTTGAGCTGTTCCTTGTACTAACTTAGCTACAAAGTCCGGGCCATGGTTGCAGTCTATCCGAAGTGTCAGTCTAAACCTTGGAATTACTTCTCTGAGCAACGCCCTTTTTAGTTCTCTAGCCATTTCAGTCCCAGTGGGGTAGGCTTCTACCCATCCTGAGTAGGTGCATACTGACACCAACAGGTACTGGTAACCTTTGGGCATCTCAGTGAAGTCCACTTGTATATCCTCAAAGAGGGCTGCCTCGTAGGACTGGATACTGGGGGGGGGGCACTACAGGTCCTTGTTTCACATTATTCTAATGGCAGGTTGAGCAGCGCAAGATGATTTTCTTTGCTAAGGTCGTCAAGAGAGGGATATAGAAATATCTCCCTAGCAGTTTAGCAGTTTTTCTGTCTTTTCTTGTTCCAGACAGGTGGCAGCATGCAAAGCCTGGACTACTGCTGGCCCCAACAGGTGAGAAATTAAAACTCTACTATCTGGAAGTTGCATCCAGCCATACTTTAATTCTTTGGCCCTTTCTTTCCCCGTCTACCTTTTCTCTCCCTTGGAATATCTGGGTACAAGTTCCAGAGCCTACGGGACAAAAGGGGCTATCGTACTCTTGTGGTTGGGTAGGGTAGAAGCCCTCTTTGCCTCTGCTCTGGCATTTCTCTGGGCTTCTAATATTCCTCCCTTCTGATGTCCTTGGCAGTGGATCACTGTTACTTGTTTTGGCTTCCAGACTGCTTCCAGCAGCTGGAGAATTTCTCCTGGATATTTGAGGTCCTTGCCCCAGCTGTCAAGAGCCCTCTCTCTGACTCTATGAACTTGCAGAGTAAGAAAGGCAAAGCAGAAATTGGTACATACCCTGCTTGCCTTTCCCCTGGTGAGTTGGCAGAGCTGCTTCTATCTGTATACAGCTCCTAATCTAGGTCTCTTAGGGGTTGATCTAGCAAGTACAGCCGGCTGGAGTATACTGCATCAAGCACTTCTAAGCAATTGTGTTGCAGCTTTCCCTCATTCACTGGGAACAGTGTTGCTGGATTTAAAGTGGTATATACCCAAAGCCTTGGGTTTTCACATAATAAACTCTGGTACTTAGTGAGGCAGACATTTGTGAGCCAGTGATGTACTTTGACGTTCATTACCCACAATTTTAGGTCTTGTCCTAAAGTTAGTTTGTCTGCCTCTTGTACCAGGATGGCAGTGGCTGCTAGGTCTCTCAAGCAGGGTGGCCAGCCCTTTGTAACCCCTTCATCTAGTTGCTTGGAGAGGTAGGCCACCGGTCTAGGCCATGACCCCAAATCCTGGGTTAATACACCCACTGCTGTCTTGCTCCTCTCTGAGACATACAGCACAAAAGGTTTTGCTAGGTTAGGAAGACCTAGCGCTGAGGCAATTTGTAACTCCTTTTTAAGAGTCCAAAAGGCACAGTCCTGTTATGGCCCCCAGTCCATGGGCTCTTTTTCTCTCCCTTTTTTACTTCATAGAGGGGTTTGGCTAATACTGCAAAGTTGGGAATTCATAAATGACAGAATCCTACTGCACCCAGAAACTCTCTAACTTGTCTCCTAGTGGTAGGGACTGGGATATTCTGAATAACCTGTTTCTGTTCTACCCCTAGCCTCCTCTCCCCCTGCTGGAGAATTAATCCCAACTTTTTTACTTGCTTTTGGCAGATCTAGGCCTTCTTCTTTGAAACATTGTATCCATTCTTCTCTAGATGGCATAGAAGCTTGTCCATTCCTCCAGCACATCTTTGGAGAGTCTCATGACTTAGCAACAAATCATCCATGTACTGAGGGAGTACACACCGGATGTCTTGTGCAGGAAGTCTCTGGAGGTCCGGAACTAGGGCCTCCCCAAAGATGGTAGGGGAGTTCTTGAACCCTTGTGAAAGCCTAGTCCAGGAACACTGCACCTTCGCCCTTGTAGCTGGGTCTTCTCATTTGAAGGCAAACAGCTCCCAGCTTTCAGGAGCCAGTCTTATACTAAAGACGGCATCTTTTAAGTCCAAGCAAGTGAACCATGTGACTTGAGCAGGGAGGAGGCTTAAGAGTGTGTAAGGATTTGGTACTGTCAGGTGCAGAGTCACTGCTGCCTCATTTATGACCTTCAAGTTCTGTACTGGCCAATAATCATTGGTCGCCATTTTTCTGACAGGGAGCAAAGGAGTATTCCAAGGTGACTGACACGGCTCCTTGAGCCTTTGTAAATGCACCTGGATTCCTCCCAAGGCCTCCCTAGGAATCGGGTATTATTTCTGGCTGACAGGCAGTGCCCCAGGATTTAATTCTATCTGCACTGGCACTTGGTTTATTGCCAGCCTGGGGAGGGGAGGTTCAGCCTAGACTCCAGGGTATTTTTGAATTAGTTTTTGACTTGGAGGCTTCCTAAACAAATCCTCTATTCCTCTCTCTGGGAATGGTTAGAGTTAGAACAAGCCTAGGCTTAGGCACCTGTTGTAACCTCCCAGCTAAGGGAAGAGAACCTGGTCCTGATTCTGGCGATAGAGTGGGAATCACCTCCGGCTCAGGCTTGGGTGAGCTTATGCTGGGACTTGATAAATCTGGCGATGATGGGCATGAGCCAGTGCAGTCTTTGGAGTGGACAGAGTCAGGTATGGATGGGTAGAGCCTCGTTAGTACGTACGGTGGAGGAGCCAGAGTTCCTGCTTTTTTGGGTTCAGTAAGGGGTTAAAATTTCTAACTCTGGCTGCTGCAGCAGCTCACTGGTCTAGTGGAATGCTTCCCTGCCTTAGCTGCTAACATTGTAGAAGCCTGACCTCTAAACCAAGTGGGTGGGTGCAAAACTAGTGTAAGCCAAGTGTCTGTGTAGGGAAATTGGTCGGCGTGGCCTGAATCTCTAGTTACTACCTGCTACACCTTCTGTACAACAGACTTATCTAAGCTTCCTTCTGATGGCCACCCTATCCCAGAAGTGGATCATTCTCATTCACACAAGGTCCTCAATTTCCCTGGGGACACAGTAACACTATAATTCCATGAGAACCCTTTCTTAAAATTCTTGACCACTGTGGCTAAAGGAGTGAGTTTTCCCTGTAAACCTTCCATATCCCCCATAACAAACAACAGTCACACCACAAAAAAGAATGGGGAAGGGAAGGAAAAACTTGGAAGGGACGCCACTCACTTCAGTTCGTCACCGGCTGCTCCCCTCGCGGGAATGGCGGGCCCTTTTGGCTTATGGCAGGCTGATATAAACCGTCAGCATGCAATTCTGCCTCTTAGCCATACGAGGCGCCCTGAGGAACTGTGGTTTGGGACTCGACACTGGCTTCAGCCCTGTGGGAGAGTCAGAACCCTCTCCCAGTGCCCTCTTGTTCACTGCACACTCACTCTCTTTCACAACTTCCCACACAACAGTAGAGGGGGACAAGTCACTACTCCTAACCTCGTGAAGCCCGTTCCCCACCACCTGTGGAGGGTGATGAGTCACCACTTCTAAACCCTTGAGGCCCGTTCCCCACAACCTGTGGAGGGTGACAAGTCGCCACTCTCATGGGGACCACTCCCCACACCTTTGAAGAGTGCACAGTCACCACTCCTAACCTATGGAGGGTGATTAGTGACTCTGGAGGGTGATCAGGCCTCCCTTCTGCCCAGTAGGGCAGGACCCTAGCTAGCTTCCCTTGCCCAGTTTCCCTTACTGTGGCTCTGATGCACCCTTGTTTCCTCATTCTTTCGTTGTCTGGTCCTTGCTGGGACCAGCAGAGGGGATCCCCCCTCCATCCTACAGAGGCATCCACACAGGAAAACCCCTGGTGTACACTCAGCAGACATGTCTGCAGGGTAGCTCAGGGGCTTCCCAACAAGGAACCTGAAGTCCACCAATTGTAGGCATCTTTCCTCCTTGGTTCCCAGCCAATGCACCACGTATTGCACAAATCAAAGGAGGACAAGAACACCCAGACACCTTGAAGAAGTAAGTAGAATTTATTAAAGCTGGCAGAGCACATTTTACTTGTTGCTCCAAACCATGGGCTCCCTGAAGTTGACTTTCTTACGAGTTATATACCTTTACAGTATCTAAGCAATGGGCATGTGATTTCTTTGTTTAAGGTTTCCTAGGACTCAAGGAGAGGGGAGGGATGCTTCAGTGGGGTAAGCAAGGTGGAAGGGGTTTCCAGATCACAGGTCATAGTTACATACAGATCCTGCTATTCTTGCTTTGTGTTGTAACTATGAGATATAGTTCATTTATTACTGGCTTACTTGGTACCCCAGCTGGCTCCTTTCTCTTGTATTCTTCTTGTTTCTTCCTTTTCAAGGAAAAAGGGGCCAGCCCCTCCTTCCTCAGTACCACTCTAGCAAGGGTTGTTAGGTCCTAAACCAATGCTTTCCACTGCTGGCCCCTGGATGTGCCAGCCCTGGGCCTCCCTGGCAGGAACCCAGGGCAGACCAGTGGGAGACAAAATGCCTGTGACCGGCCCTCAGCAACCATCTTGGAGCTACAGGCAATCCATAGTTTGTGGCTGCCTCTGCTGGGCCCAGGTGTACATGGAAATATCAAAGGTGCATTCCCAGACTGGCTTTTACCCACACTGGGCCTGGGGCAATATCTGCTTAAAAGGCTAAATTTCCCTGGTCCCGCCTCCTGCAGCCTCTGTCTGCTAGCTGCTTTTTTGGCTCAGGCACTGTAAAAACCTCTGCTAGAGATAGCGCCTGCAGCAATTCAGAGATTAGGAAGGGTGTGGCTCCACCCCTGGACCCAGGTGTGAGTCTTTACAGACTTTTTTCATAGACCTCAGCAGGGTGTGCCCCCAGGAGCCCGGTGGGTGTGGCTTCTGAGACCCAGAGGTGTGGTCTTCCAGCTCTCCCGACAGTTTCTACTCAGTCTCTCATGAGGTGGAAGCACCAGAGCTAGTCGGGATCATGTGGGGGAATGCTCTGGTCTCAATACCAGAAAACTGAGCCACTGATGCGACCCCAGCTTCCTGGTCTCTCATCTCTGGGGCAGGAGAGACTCCTGAAGGCGGAGCAGTTGCTTTCCCCCAGGCTGATGCTGCACCAAAGAAATGCTCCGCCCAAGAAAGATGGTGACTGCAGTACTGAAGAATGACTCAGCACAGGGGTTCTGGTGGCTGTCCCCCCCAGTGTCTCTCCCTGGGCCTCCAACTTTACATTCTCCTTAGGCAACTCCCATCCTCTCAGTTCTCCCTTTTCCAGAGCCCCAGGTAAGTGGCTGTGAATGAGATTTTCTGCGTGGGCCCTTTAAGATGGAGTCTGCTTCTCAGAAAGATCAGTCCCTTTTTTTCTTTTTTTTTTTTTTTTTTTTTTTTTTTTTACAGAGACAGAGAGTCAGAGAGAGGGATAGACAGACAGACAGACAGGAATGTAGAGATGAGAAGCATCAATCATTAGTTTTTTGTTGCACATTGCGAAACCTTAGTGGTTCATTGATTGCTTTCTCATATGTGCCTTGACCACGGGCCTTCAGCAGACGGAGTAACCCCTTGCTCGAGCCAGTGACCTTGGGTCCAAGCTGGTGAGCTTTTTGCTCAAACCAGATGAGCCCACGCTCAAGCTGGCGACCTCAGAGTTTCGAACCTGGGTCTTTGGCATCCCAGTCTGAGGCTCTATCCACTGTGCCACCACCTGGTCAGGCTCAGTCCCTTTCTTGCAGACAGAAACCCAGCTCTTTTCACCACCAAATGCTTTGTGGGCACCTCTTCTAGGCTCTGGGGCTCTAGGCTGGGGCTCCCGGCCTGGGGCTGAGCACCCACACTTCTCAGGGCGACCCTCCCTACAGTGGATCCCTCCAGACCTTCAGCCACCTCTCATCCCTGGGAGCAGGACAGCCCTTTCTGCATCTCCATCCTTCCTACCAGTCTAGGTGCCGCTTCTTCTGTAGGTTATAGAGTATAGACTGTTCTTCCTTGAGTCCAAAGTTGGTTTATCAAGATGATTGTTCTTAAATTATAATACATTGTAATCCAATTTGGTGTTGAGAGGTGGCAGTTGAAACATCCGCCTTCTCCTTTGCCATCTTCAACTCTCCAAAATTTAATCTTAAAGTAAGTTCAGGACTGATCTGTGGTGGCATAGTGGATAAAACATCGGGAACACTGAGGTTACCGGTTCAAAACTCTGGGCTTGCTTGGTCAAGGCTCATATGGGAGTTGACACTTCCTGCTCCTCTCCCCCTTCTCTCTCTCTCTCTCTCTCTCTCTCTCTCTGTTTCCTCTCTAAAATGAATCAATAAAATCATTTTTAAAATATTTTTTTAGGAAATTAAATTTAACAGGGTGACATTGAGCAATAAGAGTACATAGGTTTCCGGTAACATTTTTATAGCATTTGAATTGTTGATTATGTTGTAGACTCATCACCCAAAGTCAAATCATTTTCTATCTATATTTGTCCCTCTTTACACCCTTCCCTCTACCCCCTCCCCCATCTTCCTCCCCGACATCCCCTTCCCACTGGAAACCACTTCACTTTTATCTATGTCCATGAGTCTCAGTTTTATATCCCACCTATGTGTGAAATCATATAGGTCTTAGCGTTTTCTGATTTACTTACTTCACTTAATGTTCTCAAGGTCCATCCATGTTATCATAAATGGCAATAAGTCATTATTTCTTATGGCAAAAAAAAGTAAGTATGAATTACACATTTTTAAAGTTTTCAAAAATGTATCCATTTCTGTCATATTCTACTGGATCTGCTCCCTGTTTTCTAAAAGTTAACATAGCCATTGTACATAAAGAATATTACAACTTTAAAAATAGGTTATGAAAATCATTCTGTAAAGATGCAAAGAAATGAATCACTTGAGAAAATAAAATGATAATAAAAACATGTGCTTATATTAATACTGATTTTATGTATTAATTATCAACTACTTGTAGGCTGATTATTACATCATTTTATTGAAGATTTGGTAATTTATTCTACAGCACTGAAATATTTTATTACTTAATGGTCAGAGTTTAGAAATAAAAAAAAGTGGGTGGAAAGTCTTGACCTAAACATTTTTTCTAAATCATTCAATTACCTAGCTATAACTTTAAATATTAGGGCAAAAGCATTTACTATCTATGCCATATCAATTAAGTAAATAAATATCTAATTTTTTAAATCTAAAAATTTAAATATACTCTAAGAAATACCTACTAGGAATGTCATAGACAATGAATGGCAGCAAGAAATAAATGTCAACACCCCTTCAGGTTTTAGGACAAAAGAATCATGCCTGTGTTGCATCTGATACAGAATATTCTACTTTCGCGCGCGCGCACGCGCACACGCACATGCACATTTATATTTCAATATATGTGTTTTTTTGCACCAAGATGTGATATCTCAGTTTATAGCTCAAGGTAAATGTATCAGTAAAACAATTATGTGCTTTAGATTATCCTTAGAAATTCACTATTCTAAGCATTAGGGTAGTAAATTTCTTTGGTGTTCAGTTTCTTTTCTCTGAGGGTGGACATTTTCATAGCTGTAGAAAATGTTAATAATATCCTCCTAATACTATGAGAATAAAAGTAGAAAATGTATATTCATAGATTTGGTGCAAAAAACATTCAAAAATGCCATCGATTAAGACACAATATGCATACTTTATTAATGAATATATCTAATCTTTTTAAAATCTCATTTGTATTTTCAGATTATTCTATTTCTCAGGGTAGTTTATTCTTTAAATTTACTACCTTGGTATAAAATGATTTCTAAAATTATATTTTTAAAATAAAATATGATGCCATTTAAAATAAAACAAAGTGAACCTGCAACCAAAGTAAATGCTGTTCTAACTGAAAACTTCTTGATAGACCATAAACTTACTCTAATAATACTTTTATTAAGAAAATTTTGAAAACCATAATTTTTGGAACTGACTTTATACTTCATCTATTAGACATCTTATTCTACAGTTATCCCACAGTTTTGATCCAGAAGAGAATCAGTTAGCTTGGTAATTAAATTAATTTATCAAGGTCAAATGACACTTTGCTATTTGAAACAAATTTAAAATGAATTTAGCCCACACTGAAAAATATATTTGTTACAGTGATAATATTTTTAAATGTACAATTATCTTTCAGAGAAATTCCCAGAGAAAAGTTCAGAGTCTAGTTTGAATAATGTCACAAGATGTGAACATGTATAGTCTTGGAATGTCAGGGCAAACAGGAACATGTGAGCCTAATGGAATTCTAGCAGGAACGTTAAGTGATTTTTCAGTATTTATTTAAAGGAAGTACTTGACACTGCCTGGGGAAAGCCTCCTTTTCTCCTCATCTTAGTATGGCATGTTCAATTCACAAAAAAATAGTTTATAATAAACTGAACTAGGCCTCCTCAAATAGCAGTTGGTGGCCATTATTACTATTTTTTTTGCACCAAGTCATAGCTTCTGTGACAGCTGAACATTTTTCCCCATTCCAAGAGGTTTGTTTTTGCCAATTCTGGCAATCCGATAGTGATATAAAAATGAGAATTAGTGGTAAGCAATTCTCCATCTTATTGTATATTCCACAGTGTTTCATGACCTCTTAAATATTGGTCTCTAGTTTATGTGCTCTTTATCCATTTCTGATTGGATATATGAATTCTGATAATGTTGCGCACAATTGGTCAGGGTATTTTCTTTTTTTTTTTTTTAGTCTTAATTTTTAGATTCTAAAAGAGTTAACTTACTCAACTCAGAGCTATTGAGGGTATATTTAAGGTGTTAAGTTTGACCTTACTTTCTCTGCAAATAGATGTCATTGTCTGCCCCCTTCCATTATCCAAAGAGTGACCTCAGATAGAGGTTAAATGAACTAGAAAATATAAAAAATGATAAGGTTGACCTAATGAACATTGAATTTGTTTTGGTTAAGTGGATCCCCAAAATGTATTTGTTAAAGGATTTAAAAACTTATTCACTTCCCTTATGACTATCCATTTATTACTAAAGGATATTTCTTAAATAATAGTGTATATTGTTACAGGAAAAGAATATGCCCAAGATAATTTAATTTTTTGAGAACATGTACTTTAGAACTCAGTAAATTTTGGTTGATTGAAAGCAAATATGAGCTAAATGAATTTTGAGTATGTTTAGTCTAGGTATAAGACTATGCATTGAAAAAGGTGAGAAGTTCTAATTCAGCAGATAATGCACTTATCCAGCTTGAACTCTTTCTCAAAGTAAAAGTAATAACTAAATATTTGTTCCTGGCCAGATAGTTTGGTTGGTTAAAGCAAAATCCCAGGGTGCAGCGGTTACTGGTTCAATTCCCAGTTAGAGTACATACAGGAACAGATCAATGTTTCTGTCTCTCTTTCTCTCTCCTTTTTTCTCTCTCTAAAAATCAAAAAATATATTTTTTAAAGAACTAAAAATTTGAGCATGGTCTTTGGAGAAAATATTTAAAAGACAACCAAACTATCAACCTAAGAAGTAGTTGTCACAAATATTAATATTATTAATAAATTAAGTTTGTCACCATCATGTAGAATATTAACTTTAAAAATATTTTATAAAGGTTTTAAAACTCCTTTTGCATTTTAAAGCTTTATCTGTATGCCTATAGTCAAAAAAAAAACTAAACAAAATTACATCGTGTCCTTTTAAATTGATCATTGAAAATTTTTTTTGTCTTCATAAGTTTCTATCTTGTCAATAACAAGTTTATTGTCACTAAATCATAAAATTATTTTACATATATGAGTAAGATTAAATAATTAGTTAAGAAAAACACTTTGATAGAATATTTTTGATATACACAATCAAGTAAGCATATTTTGTAGGCTGTCAGTGCACATTTTCTTCTAGATATACATTATATAAAATCACTCTGTTGGATAGGTAATATTAAGATTAGAAATTTAGTTCTATGAATACCTGTCTGATTACCCTGAGAAAGTATGAAGAATGATTTACCTCAATTGCTTTTCTTTCATTTTTCTGGCAAACCTAAATCAGGGTGTTAATTTGGGATGAGACACTTTTTGTAAAAAAAAACCAATCTCATCAATTTCAATCAACGCTGTACACATATTATTTTGAAAATCGTACCAATACCAGATTCAGGTCAAACTTCAAGATAAATATGAATAGCTCAGGATCCAAACATTACTCAGTGGGACCGATGAATGGCTTCTTCATCTCTTGTTTATTATAGGCAAGACTATTTAAAGATACACCTATCTTTAAAGAATATAAGCACTCTGAGTTTCTCATCTGATAAATAACATTTAGAATGGTAAAGGAAAAAAGTAGGTGTCTCTATAATCCCAAATTTGGAAAAAATGTTGAGAATCTGACTTACAGGATAAAAACCCATCATCGCCTTTGATTTGATATAAAAAAAAACTTTCAGATG
The DNA here is from genome assembly GCF_036850995.1 of Saccopteryx leptura. Lineage (NCBI taxonomy): Eukaryota > Metazoa > Chordata > Mammalia > Chiroptera > Emballonuridae > Saccopteryx > Saccopteryx leptura. The sequence goes on along the minus strand of NC_089505.1, from coordinate 215,093,472 downwards.
AGGGTTAACAACAGACAATTGACAGATAACAAAATTTTATTAATTGAGTAAGCACTGTAAAAGTATGATATGTGATTTTATAAGTTAGAAGTAAAATAACAATGTTTGTTAAAGTTAAAAAGTTGAAGTTACTCACTTATTAATAGATTCAAGCCCCAGAATTTGTCTTTAAAAAAGGTTACTTCTAGCCTAAAATTCTAAGGAAGTCCTTAACACCAGATACAAATATATTAGAATAAAGTAATAAACTCAAAAATAGAATAATATGATGGAAAAGTACACCTTCTAAATCAAGGTTTCTTCATTAATAATATACTTATGTAACTAAAATATATTTCTTCTTGAAGGGAATGACAGAATTTTTACAATTCAGCTGCAATGCAAAAATTTTCGTGCCCAGCATGTGGTGTAACCACATCATTCATCCATTGCCTTCCTATGCCATTGTTCTAAGAACTTGACCATATTATGCTTTCCAAATGGCCAACATCTACAGTGTTAAGATATGCCAGATAGCAAATCAACCTTTATAATTAAAGCTGACAAGCTGACAAGAAAAATGAGTGTGTACTTGTATATATATATGAATTTTTATGTCACATTACCGTCTGTACACTTGTTTACTTTTTCTCAATAGCTGAAGGCTCATTTCTCTGCACCAGAAGCATGTTATATTCCAAGGTCTTCAGACAGCTCCCCTTCGCCCTAGTGAGTCTGTTGATTAATTTTGGGTACTCCTCTTAATTAATACCCCAAAGGGGATCTAGATTATCTAGCCTATAGTCCATAAAAAATAAGTGAATCTAAAAAATAATGACCCAGGGAGACAATCACACTCTCTCCAAATGATGTTATAAGAACACTGAGTCCCTCACAAGTCCAAACATGTCAGGCAATGCCTAGGGTAGACATAGGCCTTTAATCAGGGCAAACATAGATATTTGCATTAGTCTAATGTAATTTTCTTTTTGACATGGAGAAGAATGATAGATGCCCCTTGACAGATGAAACATGGCGCCCAACACAGTCATCATTGCCATTGGCCTTGATTAATAACTGGTCCCATTTTGACCTCCAGGCCAAATGAGTTAATGAATGACAGAAAAGGGTGAAGCAATTAAAACAGTAAGGTGAAGTAGGAAACTAGCTTAATTGTACCCAAATCTGTAAAATCTAATCATAGAAACAAGAAATATGATGCTCATGGCAGCTTTCATAAGTATGTCTGAAGACATTAATCTTTTATATCAGAGGATTACAAGCAAATGTCTCTGACAATACAGTTCCACAAAAAACATTTGAGTCCATATCTTTAAATAACCATTCTTTGAAGCAATGTTGAGAATTGTTTGTTAAACTAACTGTTTCCTCTGTCAATCCTCTTTAATATGTAGGAGACAACAAGATTATTTGAAAAAAATAGTGTCAAGACTTGTTAGGTAAAAAAGTTTTTAGTAAATCAAATCCATCTAGACATCTGTTTTTTTTAAAACTCAAATAAATCCAATGTCTTAACTATAGTTTTCACTATATTTCTTTCTAGACCACTTGACTTTGCATACTGAATTTAAAAAGTGTTTTCTTTTTTTGTGTGACAGAGACAGAGAGAGTTAGAGAGAAGGATAGATAGGACAGACAGACAGGAAGGGAGAGAGATGAGAAGCATCATCTTCTTCATTGCGGCACCTTAGTTGTTCACTGATTGCTTTCCCATATGTGCCTTGACCAGGGGGCTACAGCAGACTGAGTGACCCCTTGCTCAAGTCAGTGAACTTGGGCTCAAGCAGGTGAGCCTGTGCTCAAGCCAGATGAGCCGGCCCTCAAGCCAGTGAACTCAGGGTTTCAAACCTGGGTCGTCCGCGTCCCAGTTCTACGCTCTATCCACTGTGCCTCTGCAAGGTCAGGCAAGAATGTTTTTGAAGCTGAGCCATCTAATTGTTACTATTCTGCTAGTTGTACTTAACACTGAACAACTAATTCCACAATTAGAAAAGTATATGCAATCCTATCTGTTCCACTTACAAAAGGAAAAATATCTTCCTGTTGCTGCTATATATTCCAATTTTACTCTTGCTAACAAAATGCTGAAGTTGTTTCTTCCTCGTCATTTGGATGTTTAAAACCTCTAACCTGCAAAAATCTGTTAAGCAATCCTTTTGTAACACTTTGCCATGATGAAATATAAAAGCATTTTATTGCATTTCTTACTCTCAAATAATAATGAAGAGCCATAGCTTAAAGTCACAGTAAGCATGTTACCATTTCAAGGAAGAGAGTCTGAAAAAAGGAAGTAAAATAAGCATATAAAGTTCTTCGATTTGAAATATAAATGTCTGTTTTTACAGTATTCATTCATTCAGTAGGTCAAGTAGGCACCAAACATTACACTGGGGAACAAAATTTTTGTTGCATCCACAAAAACACTTGTTCTTACCTAATTCAAGTATGCTGATCTCAAATCTGACATTAGATTTTCTCAATAAGCTACAGTTTTTTTGCAATTCAAGATTTTACGTTTTCATCTTATTGTAAAAATTTCAACGTTTAGTTTAACATTATGAAGTAAAATGTCTTCTTGGGCATCATCTTTGTGAAAATATAATAATTTATATAATGCAGTAAATACACTAATACACTAAAGGATATGATTACATCAGAATTTGTCTACAATTTTAAAACAGAACATATTAAAACACTTATTTCAATCATAAAATTTGCACAAAACTTATTTAAATTCTATTCAGGCAAAAATTTGTGTTTGTAGCTCTTGCATTTGTGTACTTGTTGAGGACAATCTCATTTGATGTTCCATCAGTAGTCTGCTCATCAATAACAGCTCCAAGATTTTCAGGAAACTTATCAAGGTGACTGCTCAGGAAGTGAATCTTAATGCTCATGTTACATCCAATTTGCAGAAAGCCAACAGCATCCTTTGAACCGGAAGTTCATAGTTTTCTGCTTTTTTGTTGCCAAGGAAGTTATTTGTAACTGCCACAAAAGACTGCCATGCTACTTTCTCCTCCTTATTCATCTTCCTGGCAAATTCTTCGTCACGTATGAGGGTTCGAGTTTGAGGTCCATCAAATATACCTGCTTTTATCTTCTTGAAAGACAAGGCAGGAAAAGCAGAGGTAATATGTTGAAAGCATTCACTTTCTCTAGTCAAAGCCTGAACAAACTGCTTTATTAAGCCAAGTTTGATGTGAAGTGGGGGGAAAAAGATCCTGTCTTGATTAACTACAGGTTCATTCACAATATTTTGCATCCCTACTTCCAGAGCTTCACATTTCAGCCACTCCTTTTGTATCCAGTGTTTCTCCCGAGCTTGGCTGTCCCACAAACTCAGAAAGGAAGGATACCTCATGAAATCTCTCTGTTGTCCTAGCAGGAAATTTACCATTTAAAGATCCACACAAGCCTGACCTGTGGTGGCGCAGTGGATAAAGCATCGACCTGGAATGCTGAGGTCAACGGTTCAAAACCCTGGGCTTGCCTGATCAAGGCACACATGGGAGTTGATGCTTCCTGCTCCTCTCCCTGTTCTCTCTCTATCTCTCCCTCTCTCTCTTCCTCTCCCCTCTCTCTCTAATAAAAATGAATAAATAAAATCTAAAAAAGTAAATAAATAAAGTTCCACACAAATTATCCAGTTATGCTCCTCATACTTCAGAAAGTTGAGGACAATTTTTATGTCATTCTTACTAAGTCATTCAATTCGGGTTGACTAAACTACTGAGGGGTTAATGACTGCTTGACATCAGAAGAAGACCCTTCAGATTCTACAACCATTTCCTCATGCATCTTATCAAAATACACTTAATCACCATGTTCACTTTCTTTGTCCTTAGAAGAAATAAAACCATTGCAAACTGGAACCGGGAGTGTCTCAGAGTGTGGGATAGGTTGTATTGCTGAAGGATTATTAGGATATGCGATCATATGCCAGTTTTTCTTGCTGATGCCCTTTGTATGGATGGATCAGACAGAAATAACAGTCACTGCTGTGGTCCTTAGGTTCACACCAAACCATAGGAATACCAAAAGGCATTCCTTTGAGTTTTCCTTTTGTCCAGTCACGAAGCATTTTCTCACAATTATGACACACAATATGAGGAGCCCAATTCTTGTCTTGATCGCCAAGGGGAACTTGAAAATAGGCAATATATGCACGTGTCACAAATGATGAAATATTGAGCCTTTGATGTTGAAGTGTGTAACAGCCACATATATTACAGAAGGTGTCAGGACAGGACTATTCTTACATTTATGCCTACTCAAAGAAGGCATGATTCAATCTTAAAACAAAATAAGAAGGTGTTTTTATCAGATAATAATTTTTTACATTTAAAAACAACTACAATTATGTAAAAGTGATGTTTGTAAAACATTAATTGCCTTGTGGTTATGTTCAATCCAAGAGTCATTGCCCTTTAACTCCAATTTAAAACCCAATGCATGACATTAACTGTAACAAAAAGAAATCAAAATTGCATGAAAAGTAGAGCATGCAGCAAAAAACAGATTTCAGATTCGTAATCAGTGATGCAGATATATAGAAACAGTTCTAAAACCTCATGCAACAGAAAATGAAAAAAAAATTGTCCCCAGTGATTGAGTACCTTCTATAGATCAAATGCTACATCTATAAAATATGCCTACAATGTAAATACAGTAGCTCCAAAAACAGCTCAAAATTTCCCTTTAGGAACCCCACCTTCCTTGCAATATGATTTTGTCAAACTTCTGATAAAATGGTGGAATCTATTTCTCCACCCCTTAATTCTGGAGTTTACTATGTGACTCACTTTGTCCAATGGATCATTTGAAACATAAAGCAAACAACCTTGAAAGCTTTTCACATTGGTACTTGGAAAGGGAAATTCTTCTACACCTAATTTTGCATAAAGGCAGAGGAAAGAATCAAAATAAAAAAATTATGTCAAAATAATCTGCAGATGTTTTCTCTCAACATATGTACCCTGATTTATCAATGTCACTGTATTAAATTTAATAAAAAAAAAAGAGATTTAGGAGTCTGAGATGTCAAACATCCTGTTATGTTAATGAAGTTACATTAATCTGAAAAACATTTATACCATGACTATTACTAAAAGTATAAAGACATATACTGGAGTTATTAATAAATAACATTAACAGTCATACTGTTAATAACATTGTCATACTAGTATTTACAAATTTAAATTTCAAACTGCCATTCAAATTTTCACCTACAAAGTATATAGACTTTTACTCCCCTATTACTACCACAAGTCATTAAAAAAATATTTTTTGGTAATTATATGTTCATTGCATAATCTATGTAAGAAAGTCTATTGTATTATTAAAGCTACTGATTTCAACAGAAATTGTGTTACCTAAATTTGTCACCTATCTAAATGATCGCACATTTTAAACATAATAAGTGCATTAATCAAAGAATGTGTTATCTTGAAATATATTCTAAGTGCTGTGTTATAAATTCAATTTTACTTTCTAGAAATATTTAATAAATGGGGTAGAGATCACATTTTAAACAGTAAAGAAAAAGCTATACTAATAGAATAACAGGATATTATAATAAAAAAAGGTAAAATCTCTATCACACAACATATACAAAAGTCAATTCCAGTTAAAATATTGATCTCAACATAAAAATAAAATAATAAATCTGAGTGGTTGCATAGCATAAAATTTTTAAACTTTGGAGTGGGAAAAGTATTCTCAAACATGATACAAAAAGCAATCATAGCTGAAATGATTTAGAAATTGTACTACAACTAAAATTAAAACTTTTTTATGTTTAAATACATCATAAGTGGAGTACAAAAGAAAATTACAGAAGATATTATAACACATATAACAGCAAAAGTCTCACATTCAAAATACATGAAGAACTTCTATGGTAAAAGAAGAAAAAGCCTGAAGACCCAGTAGAAAATGAGTAGGAGACTTGAAGAAGCAGAAAATGACCACAAAATATGGTTATTCTATAAGCCAATAAATATTAGGAGTCTGTAAAGTAAAATTAAATCATTATGAGACACTATTAGAGACCCACCACCATTACTAAAATTAAAAAAAAAATGAAATATTAAATAGGAGAAAAAAATTTTTCTGTTTCATCTCCAATGTATCAAGAACTTAGAATTCATTATTCTCAGCCTTGTAACAAACAAACAAAAATTGGTTGGGGAAAAAACTTGAAAACCAACTTTTCTTGGACCCACTGGAGAACTGGAGTCATTTGCATTTAGGAACATAAAATACCCAAGAATTGTTTACCTGTCACAGAAGCTGCACAATGACACACAACTAGTAGAAATACATAAACAGTTATTCTGATTAAATGTTAGAGGCTGAATGCAGACTAGTATAACAGTCATAGGGGGACCCCCAAACATTCACCAATACTCCTTTTAGTAACCCAGTTAAGGTTTTTTTTTACTTTTTAAATTTTTATTATTTTCTTTTTTAAGTGAGAAGAGGGGAGACAGAGACGCCAGCATATGCCCCAACCAGGATCCACCTGGCAACCTCTATCTGGGGCAGATGCTTGAATCAACCTAGCTATCCCCAGTGCCCAGGGCCAACACTTGGACCAATTGAGGCACTGACTGTGAAAGAGGAAGAGAGAGAGGAGAGAAGAGAAGGAAGAGATGGTCGATACTCATGTGCACCCTAACCAGGGATAGAACCTGGCATGACGGCGGATGCTTTATGCACTGAACCAACCCGCCAGGGCAAGGTTTTCTGGTACAAGGAAACTCCCCAATGCCCCTGGCTAGGAAGGGAAAAATAACCTTTGTAAAACTCTTCTCCCTAAAAAAGGTTTAGTCCTATGAGAGAAAGACTTCTTCAGAAGACAATTCTGTATGTAGAGGAACTTTTCCCCACTCCATCTTGATTCTATATCTGGGAAGGAGCTTTACATCGTGGGGTGAGATGGGGGGTATGATATCTGTAATGCTAGATGGAGTAGAAGAAATAGAAATAATTCTGAAAACCACCCATCCACAGCACTGGTATGCTAAGAAACTGCTACTTATTTAAACTACTAAAGAATATCTCCCTCCCCTATACACCAACAGTCTCCTGTAATAACAGTAAAATACAGCTGCAATGGTTGTGAGATTAAGACTTTCTCTTAGAAGTATTATAAAAGCAAGATACAAAGCCAAAAAAGGACAAAATAAACCTATTGGATGAATTTGAATATTCTGGTATTGATAACTACAACAAACATTAAACATACTTATTTTATAGCTGAATTAACACAGACCTTAACACTAAAAGCTTATTACCTCAGTACCTATTACCTAATACATGTACATCTTTCAAGAAAAAATTAGAGAAGACATGTCAAAAAATTACCCACATAATCAGAAGAGACAAAGCAATCATCACATCAAACTCAGATATAATGAAGATGTTGGAATTACTAAGCAAGTAATTTAAAATAACTATTTTTATTACTTTAAAAATTTAATGAAGAATGTAGACAAAATGAATGGCCATATGAGTAACTTCAGCATATACAAAAACTAAATGAAAGATTTAAAAAAAAGGCATACTGATATAAGCAAAAATTGTAGAAGATTCTCCTTCTTCCATTAAAGAAAATATAGCACTGTTAATTTTTAAGAACTTGCAGCAATTCGCCCTGGCCGATTGGCTCAGCGGTAGAGCGTCGGCCTGGCGTGCGGGGGATCCGGGTTCGATTCCCCGCCAAGGCACTTAGGAGAAGCACCCATTTGCTTCTCCACCCCCCCCCTCCTTCCTCTCTGTCTCTCTCTTCCCCTCCCGTAGCCAAGGCTCCAATGGAGCAAAGATGGCCCGGGCACTGGGGATGGCTCCTTGGTCGCTGCCCCAGGCGCTAGAGTGGCTCTGGTCGTGGCAGAGTGACGCCCCGGAGGGGCAGAGCATCGCCCCCTGGTGGGCGTGCCGGGTGGATCCCGGTCAGGCACATGCGGGAGTCTGTCTGACTGTCTCTCCCCGTTTCCAGCTTCAGAAAAATACAAAAAAAAAAAAAAAAAAAAAAAAAGAACTTGCAGCAATTCATAAGATGCGAAACAAATAGCAGAATGGAGACACATATGATACCTTTTGGTAATTACATTAAATGTAAATGGTTTAATATACTCTAAAACTCCTAAACTGATTAAATGCTAAAGATTATTTCCTTATGAAAGACCACACGCCAAATTCCAAATATGATTTACCACTTCTCATTGAAATCTACATTTGAGCAGAATAAAATTTAATTTTGTTTTGTTTAAATACTGTGGTCTAATTTCAAATTCTTTTAAAAAAAAAACTAATGAATTGATCATGAAATATAAGAAAAAAGATTGTTTATAATATTCTGAAAATAAAGGGAATGATTTTCCAGATGTCAAATCTTTTATAATAAAGTGTGTTTATTCTACTTTTGGAGAGAGTGTCTGATAAGATTATTAAAGAGCCCCATGTCTCCAAAAGATTAAGACTCATTGATCTGAAGAATACTTGTAGATTTTCCACACATTTTAAGCAAAAACATCTGCCATAGCTTCTTACCTCATAGCCTTTTATTATTTTTAACTATACATTTGAATGTTTATATGTTGCTCTATTTTCATTTATAAATACAGTTAACTTGTTTTAAATAAAGAATAGCTTCACAAGTCAAAAGAAAAGTTTACTACCTAAATTAGACATTCAAAAGACAAATGAAAAAGTGACATTCAAAAGTTCAGATTGATCAAAAAGATCTTTCTTATGTCTTTTACTTAGTACAAGTTTGGGCATTTCTCATATGTCAGTTACATCGAATTTTTTCTAGATAATAGTCATTATGCCATGTGATCACAACAAAATACTTTAGAACATTCAAGAATTTAATACAGATTTTATTATGTTAACCACAATTCTTATATACATAAATGAAAAGTTGGAGCTAAATAAAATTTGGCTTGGCCTCCAGTTAACCAAAGTCCCAGGCAACAGTGATGCTGCTGCTGAATGCTTTGGAATGATATTCATGGGAACACATCTTCAATGACTGCTGCAGGGTCCATTCAACACCATTGCTAATGAGTACAATAAACTTAGAAAAGTGCTGGGCTTCAAAAGATAATGGGTTTGTATGTATGCTGAGTAAAGGTTGGGTAGATTTTTTGGTAATGGACTTTCTGCTGAATGTATGCTAATCTTTAACCATTCTCAGCGGTATCCTCATTCAGAGATCTTATGAGGGTTATCTCTTCTTGGGTGATTCATTAAAGGAACACAGAAAAGCAGAACCTCCCACCCCTACCCACCACCACCCAGGCTGGGACACCCTTGAAATTCACCACCTTTGAATGCCTCTTTATTCTCCATCCATTGATATTCTTAGTCTATATCTTTCCATCATTCAGATACTGGAGAGTACTGTAACTGGATGCACAGTGGAACTTTCTGACAAGACTTTGAATAAGCATTATATTTACTGTACCATGGTACTGCTTACCGCACCAAAACAGAGAACGGTTTTATAGCTTCAAAAGTTCTATTCTCTTACATACGCACACTCATATCTTAGTGTATGATATGCAGCCTTGGATGTAGTAGAATAATAAACTGTGTTTTCTGTCAATTTTGATATAAAGAAACAAGAGGCCTCATGTAATATGTAGTTTTCCAGGTGTCTAATTTCAATCTAATGTACTGTTGTGAAACTAAGCCAGTAAATCTATATGGCTGGTCCATTTGGGGGACTTGGTCTGCTATCTTTAGTCTGTGACAATTTCTGGTTTCCATTCCTTGTTCGGGGATGATAACAGTGTGATTTACAGGTATAACTAACAAATGAGATCAATTAAAATGTCTAAAAGTAGCACCTGTCTGAGTATAGGGTTGCACTCAATGATTCCCACAGCTCCGCTTCCTGTCACCCCTGCTACTTGTAAGCCCTCTCCACATGCAGAATAACAATGAAGGGTTGTTTGCTAATGGATATGAACCAAGAAAGCAGGCCTTATCCTATGGCCTGGCTATATGATTATTATCACTGACTGGAAACAGCAGGTGTAGTTTTCGACTCCATTTACACAAACGATCCCTGTGTTTCATAGCATTCATTAATATACCTTCTTGAATTGCCCAATTTGTTACAAATTTGTACTGTCAGCTGCCTTTGTAATTGAATTGAATTTGTAATGAAATAGAAGCCACCTTTCATGAGTATGCTTTATTGAATACTTTGATTATTAGAAGACACACTTGATACTTTAAAAAAAACATAGGTCATAGAGAAAGGACAAAAAGGTTACTTTTAAGGATAAGAGAAGCAATTGGCTAAAACACTCAGAATGTTTTCATTTCTTAATCATAGCTAGTTAGCCAAACTTTATGATCATAAAGCTTTATATTTAGTGGCATGTAGAAATTACAAAGGCTCAGATATAGTTTTATTATGAGGTTTGATTATAATTGAAATGTTGAATTGAACTCTGTAACTATGCCTTTCACTAATGTCCCCTTTTAGGGACAACATGAGCTAGATTGTATAATGAAAGGTTAAAATTTCTGTTCCATGATACACCTCTGAAGTTAGAAATTGTGTTTATGAAATAAATTGATGTTATTAGTATATTTGAAACTACAGTTTATGGAATTCCAAAAGCTAGTCAGAGCCTCCAAACAAGAATATACTGAAGAGTGTGTAGTGAATGAGATTTTGCCTACTAAAGCATTTCCAATTCTCTGTATCAAATATCCAATCTGTATCCTATATGCCAGTCTCTCTGGGATGGTCCATGGCTAATGTCTGATATCCATGAATATTTTTACAATTTATTTATTTTTTTACATTTTATTTATTCATCTTTTTAGAGAGAGGAGACACAGAGAGAGAGAGACAGAGAGAGGAAAGAGATAGAAAGAACAGAGGGAAGAGCAGGAAGCATCAACTCCCATATGTGCCTTGACCAGGCAAGCCTGGGGTTTCGAACCAGCGACCTCAGCATTCCAGGTCAACGCTTTTACCCACTGCACCACCACAGGTCAGTATCCATGAATATTTTAAAATAGAACCCATTCATCCTTATAAACAGGTCTGAATAATCGTACAGACATCCACCTTATAAGTCAACAAAGTAACACTATAAAAGTTAGCTACATATTATTTAAGCAAACTATAGCAGTTATAAAAACGTAATTAAAGGAATTCATCGAAATATACTGCAGTTAGAGACAAGTTATTTCATTTTTCTATAAGATAACCAGAGTACCCTGAACTGTATATAGAGTGGCTTCAGACATACAAGGTATGATATAATTCTTATGTGTAAATGTTCAACTGGTTTAGTCCTTTAAAAATAGTTGCACAAATTACCATTTAATTATCACCAATCACCACATACAGACTACACTATATCGTATTCTGCAACAAAGAATAAAATACATTGGGAAGAAACCTAACCATATCTTACCTCATACAACTTCTGTCTTACAGGTTACAGACAGCAGGATTCAAACTACAAAATAAAAACTACTCTAATCGTTTTTAGCATGAAGATTGAAATCAACAAAGTTTGTATCACAAAGAAAGAAAATGCTTGCACATTTAAATTTTTTAAAACATAGGCCAGTGCCTATCCAGTGGTGCAGTGGATAGAGTCATGACCTGGGATGCTGAGGACCCAGGTTCGAGACCCGAAGATCACTGGCTTAAATGAGGGTTCATCTGGCTTGAGCACAGGCTCACCAGCTTGGGTGCAGTATTGCTGGCTTGAGCATGGGATCATAGACATGATCCCCCGGTCACTGGCTTAAGCTCAAAGGTCATTGATTTGAAACCCAAGATTGCTGGCTTGAACAAAGGGTCACTGGCTCAGCTGCCTTCCGCAGCCAAGGAACATAGGAGAAGCAATCAATGAACAACTACAAGTTGATATTTCTCATCCCTCTCCCTTCCTGTCTATCTGTCTCTCTGTCTCTCTTTCACTTGCTAAAAAAAAAAAAAAAAAAAAAAAAGACATAGACCACTGATGTTAGTCAGTAAGAAGAGAGTCATATACAGGTAAGAAAATAAACTCATTTGGGGGTTTTATTATCTATTTAAAATCTTATTTTATAGATTAATTGATTGAGTGATAGAGCTATATAAGATATAGATATATATATCTTCATATAAGACAGATATATTTTTAATTCTTCTTATAAGAACAGTATTGCTTAAATTACTGGAAGCTTTCAGAAACTTCCTAGCTAATAGTGTATTAGAAGAGATAGAATCTGAAAAATGATATAGCTCAATCTCTTTTAATCAATTCTTTTCTCCCTCCCTCCCTTCCTTCCTTCCTTCCTAATTTTTTTATTTAGTAATTTTGGTAGGCCTGTTAAAACCACCACCCTGCTGCTGCTTTCAGAGAGTTGAAGGTGCACCGGACAGATCTGCTATTCACCCATGTGACCTGATCTAGTTTACATCAAAGTTGTTTATTCTACATTTGGTGAATTTAGAAACTTTTGAGGTACATTTATAGCTGGTAAGAGTTTGCTATAGGTGAAGGTCTGGATAGCACACATCGATTCATCCACATTCCTAACTTAAGGGGTCATGAGCCCCTCAGAAAGAATTTAAATGGTGGTGTGAGGATAATTCTTTAATAAAGAGAGCAATGACCTAATTAAGTAACCGCAAGAAATACTGGATATGAGGCTAAGATAACTTCATATGCTAGCATTGTTCTGAACACAAAGTTTTACCACTGCACTTATTACAATGAGCTGATTGTGTTTTTTCTCTGCCCTGTCCTCTTCCACTACATCATGAGCACTTTGAGAATTGGATCAATATTTTATTCATGTCAATTTTCACCTACTACACCAGACATGTACAGTTTAGTAAGTGATTGTCTAATGGATGGATAGATGCACAGAATATTCAATAGTACTAAAATAGGCAATTTCATAAAAAGCATTTTAAGAATAAGGATTTTAAAACTCAGGAAAATCTTAAAGAATAACAAGAAACTAGTATAATTTGGTGTGAGACTTTCACAACCAAGTAGAAAATAATTCTATGAAAGAAAATGATGAAGTCATATCACTGAGGACTTTGGATGCTGAACTAAGAAACTGTAATTTTGTTACTGTAACAGAGCAACCTGCTTAAAGTTCTTAATAAGGAGAGATTTGATCAACATGTTTTTGATGTAGTTGAACCAGAAAGTGGGGATAGAATAATTACCTCAATCTCAGAATCTAGTTAAATATGAAAGAAGTAAACTATAAATTACATTAATTATATTCTCTAGAGGTGTAAAATTATATGAGCAATTAGACCTGTGCACGTGCACACACATGCATGCACAAAATTAATACAAGTCAACCAACCAGACAGTTCTTGTTTTGTCTCAATAAGTTATGTGCATGCCCATCAGGCCTAAAATCTAGCTTGTAGTGAGCTCAGATCTGGCATTCAGTTTAGGATTTTATACGATAGTTCTTCTCACTCATTCAGCTGAGCACAACAGCCCAACAATTGGAAAGTTTCCATCCCAGAAATGGACCTATGAGCTCATGTATGTTCTTTTCACCTTCTGCTAAGTAAAAGAGAAATCCAGACAGTTCCTTAATGCCTTTCTCCTCTTAAACTCCTAAAAACCCTAAACTTCACTTATAATAATAATAATAATAACAACAACAAACAACAACAGAGCAGTCCCTTTAGCCTGTGATTTTGCTTTCTGTGGTTTCAGTTATCTGTGGTCGATCGTGGTCCAGAATCATTAAATAGATAGTTCCAGAAATAAACAACTTATAAGTTTTAGATTGTGGCCATCTGAGTAGCATGATATAATCACATGTTGTCCTGCACCATCCCACCTGGGATGTAAATCATCCCCTTGTTCAGCATCCCCATATATTAAATGCTCCCCACCCATCAGCACTTGACTGTCATGGTATTGTCATGCTTGTGCTCAAGTAACTTTTATTTTATTTGATAATGGCCCCAATGTGCATTGTGGGTGCCAACAATGAAAGAGAAATTATAAAGAGCTTCCTTGAAGTGAAAAGGTAAAAGTTCTCGATTTAAAAAACAATAAAATTATATGCTCACTTTGCTAAGATCTATCTTAAGAAAGAGTCTTCTATCCATGAGGTTGTGAAGAAGGACATGTTTGCTGTCACACCTCAAAAGGCAAAATTATGGCCACAGTGCATGATAAGAACTTAGATAAGATGAAAAAATATTAAATTTGTGGGTGGAAAACATAAACAGAAAATATATTCTGATTGACTGTAATATAGTGTTCCAGAAAGTGTTAAGCCCATACAAAGACTTCAGAAAGGGATCCCCTGCAGTGAGTCACACAAGATTTTTTACTGCAAATAAGGGATAGTTATACAAATTAAGGAATAGGTTTGGTCTGGAAATATAAAAATTATTGAGAGGAGAGAGAGAGAGAGGAAAAAAAAGATTAGACTCATATAATAGATTGCATAGTATATTATTATAATTGTTCTATTTTATTATTCATTTTAACATTATTTTCTTACTGTACTTAATTTGTAAATTAAACTTGATCATAAATATGTATAGGAGTAAACATATATACAAGATTTGGTACTATCTGTGGTTTAAGTCATTCACAGTAGCTTTTGGAATGTATCTCCCACAGATATGGGGTCAGCTAGTATAATAATAACTCATCATTATGAACAAAACAAAATTTATCATTCTTTTCTCTTTCCTAGTGAAATAGCCATTAAGATTTGACATAAATTGCTGATGATGATTAAAGAATAAGAATAGTGTTCTAACAGGGATCCTTGTGTGGGCCCTCTCTACAGGGGTTAATGAGACCAGCAGCACATAGGGAAATTACTCTTTCCTCCTGTGAGTCTTTCTGAATTCGGGTGATTAATGTTGTGTGTTCTTCTATGCAGGCACTGCTTTTAAAAGCATTGTTTACCATCAGCTTGTAATCAGCTTGCCTCAGCAACCCCTTATTACCCTTGATAACAGTGTGGCTGAAATTTAGACCTGAAAGAAATAGGTCTTGAATGAATCTTCTGAAGCTTAAAGCTACTCTGTAACACTGTTATCTCCGTTTGTAATTCATTTTCAAGAACAGTGTTTTACTTTTCAGTTGAACTATACTGTTTAAAGTATCACTGAGGTAAAGTGGCCACAGCACAAACTCATACCTGTAGCTCATTTCACAGGCATCTAAGCCACTGCAGAGAAGGCTACAGTTACAATTAAAACTCAAAGTGATACAATTATTTCCATGATATGGCACTAACCAGTTGTGGGTAATAGGAAAGACACTTGTGCTGTCTACACTGCTGTTTTATTTTATTTATGTTTTTAAGACTTTATTTATTCATTTGGGGGGGGGGAGAGAGAAGGGGATTGAAGCAGGAAGCATCAACTCCCATATGTGACTGGGCAAGTCCAGGGTTTCTAACCAGTGACTTCAGCATTCCAGGTCAATGCTTTATCCACTGCGCCAGCACAGGTCAGGATACACTGCTGTTTTAAAATGGTATGAAACAGCACTGTACCATAAGAGTTTCATTGACCCTAGCTAGCCATTAATGCATGAGTAAAAATGAGAGCTCCTGGCAATATTATCTCAAGGAGTTCAATAACGATAAGGTTTCCTATGGAGCTGCTAAGAAAGTACACCTTTATTGGTAAATATACTCTACTAAAATACCAAATTAAGCCAAAGTAAAATTTCTGAGTAAAACTAATTCAAAATTATGACAAATTATTTTTTACAAGTATTTATTTATAAAGATCATCATTAATTGCATCCATATTTATTTCATTCTATTACTGAGATCAGTTCTTTGTTTTTATCTTTATTAAGATATAAATTACACATGATAAAATTCATCTACATTCTGTGTATAATTTCATAGATTTTAGAACTCCTTGAAGTCACACAAGTGCTATTATAATCAAGATATAAAACGGTTCAATTGCCACTGAAACATTTCCTCGTGGCTTTCTAATCCAGGCCACCACTGATCTGCTTATTGTCACTCTACCTTTGCTTTTTCTAGAGTTTTGTATAAATGGAATTATATAGTATTATAATGGTCTGACCAACCCTACTCCCCAAAGATGAACTATGTTAGAAGTTGGGCTTTTCAGGTGTGTATAAATCATGAAGTGGATCATTCACAAATAGGATCAGTGTTCTTATACACTGAGCTTCCTAACCCTACTACCAGGTTAGGACACAGCAAGAAGTTGACACTTTGCCACACTGAAGGAAGCCTTCACCAGATCCCAAGCATGCTGGCACCCTAATCTTGAATTGCCAAACTCTAGAACAGTAAGAAATAAAGAACAGAAATAAAGAACAGTAAGAAATAAATTTCTGTTGTTTATAAGCTAGCAGACTGCTGTATTTTTGTTATAGCAGCCCTAACAGACTAAAACAAGAATGATGGTTTAGCCTGACCAGGTGGTGGTGCAGTGGATGCTCTCATCAGACTGGAACTCAAGAGGACCCAGGTTCAAAACCCTGAGGTAGCCAGCCTGCGCATGGGCTCACCAGCTTGAGTCCAAGGTCATTGGCTTGAGCCCAAAGGTTGCTGGCTTGAGCCCAAGGTCACTGGCTTGAGCAAGGGGTCACTCTCTCTGCTCTATCCCCCCAGTCAAGGCAGATATGAGAAAGCAATCAATGAACAGTGTCACAACAAAGAACTGATGCTTCTCATCGCTCTCCTTTCCTGTCTTTCTGTCCCTATCTGTCCCTCTCTGTGTCTCTGTCACACACACACACACACACACATACATACACAACACACAAGAATGACAGCCTAGCCCTGGCCAGTTGGCTCAGCGGTAGAGCACCGGCCTGGCGTGTGGGGGACCCAGGTTCGATTCCTGGCCAGGGCACATAGGAGGGGTGCCCATTTGCTTCTTCACCCCCCCTTCCTCTCTGTCTCTCTCTTCCCCTCCCGCAGCCAAGGTTCCATTGGAGCAAAGATGGCCCGGGTGCTGGGGATGGCTCCTTGGCCTCTGCCCCAGGCGCTAGAGTGGCTCTGGTCACGGCAGAGCGACGCCCCGGAGGGGCAGAGCATCGCCCCCTGGTGGGCAGAGCATCGCCCCTGGTGGGTGTGCCGGGTGGATCCCGGTCGGGCGCATGCGGGAGTCTGACTGTCTCTCCGTTTCCAGCTTCAGAAAAATACAAAAAAAAAAAAAAATGACAGCCTAGTTTGATAGATTTTACTTTGCACATTATTTGTTACATCCACCTATGTTGTTCCATTATTAACACTATTTTTTTAAATTGTTGAGTAGTAAAGCACACATTGATGAACATTTTGAGTTATGAGGGACTAATAAAAATATTGCTACTACAGACATTTGTGTAAACATACCTGTGTTGACGTGTATTGGTTTAATTTGTTTTGGGTAAATGCCTTGAAGTAGGGTTGCTGGATCATAGAGCAGATCTATTAACTTTCTACCATAATGTTCAGCTCACTTCTAATATAATAGTACCATGTAGCATTTTTACTCACAATATATGTAGGTTTCTGTTGTTTCACATCTTTATTGATACATGGTCTTGTCAGTTTTTTAAACTATGCCTTCTTGTAGATGTATAGTGGGGCCATATTCTGGTTTAATTTGTATTTCCCTGATGACCAGAGATGGTGAATCCTTTCATGTGTTTACTGGCCTCCTTTTCATCTTCTTATATAAACTGTTCAAATCTTTGGCCCATTCATTAGGTTGTTTTACTTCTTACTATTGATGTACAAGCCACTTAGGTATTTTCAATATAAACCCTTCTATACAGATATGTTTTGCAGTTATTTTTCAAAGACTGTTTTTTTTTTGGCTTGATTTGGTTTGAATTGGGGTCAGAAAAAGAAAGAATTTACAAAGTTTTTTGTTGTTTTTATTTTTAAAAAGTTATCCACTAATAGTTTAGGAAACTAAGATTTTGTATTAAATAATCCCTCCAAGTTGTGTCAACAGTGGAGGCCTAAAATTTATTTAAAAAATTGTAAAATAAATGAAAAATCAATTAGTTATGTACACTTGAGTGTCCCTTGGGGATTTAAAAATAGTAGACCCAAAACTGTACTCATTATTTTCCTTTGACTAACATAAGGCTTCTATGGCCCTGATTGTTAGCCATATAAGCTACAAATTTGGGAGTCATTTTATTCCCTCATTTTTATCCCCCATATCCAATTGGTCTTCAATTCTTATGGATTAAACCTCTTAAATTAAGTGTAAAATCCACACCTTCTTTCTACCTCATATTATTTCCTTAGCTAAAATGTATCTTTTCTTGTGTTTAATGGTCTCTTGATTCTTTTATCTGTCTTTAGCCTGACAGTGTCCACGGTGTTCTCTTCTACATCTAGAGTTAGACAAAATAATTTTTTGGCAAAAAAATTGAGTCAAGTCATTAAACTTTGTGTGTATATGTACATGTGTGTGTGTGTGTGTGTGTGTGTGTGTGAAAGAGACAGAGAGAGAAAGAGAGAGAGACAGGAAAGGAGAGAGATAAGAAGCATCAATTCTTTGTTGCAGCACCTTAGTTGTTTATTGATTGCTTTTTCATATGTGCCTTGACCAGGGGGCTACAGCAGACCAAGTGACCTCTTGCTCAAGCCAGCAACCTTGGGCTCAAGCTGTTGAGTCTTGCTCAAACCCAATGAGCCCATGCTTAAGCCGGCAACCTCGGGGTTTCGAACCCGGGTCATCCCTGCCTCAGTCCGATGTTTCACCCACTGTGCCACTGCCTGGTCAGGCAAGTCATTAAACTTTTTCATATCTCTTCATAGTTATCCACTATTTTTAGAATAATATCTCTTAAGAGCATACCAGCTCAGCAATCTATGGCTCCAAATCAATGTCATACTCTGCCTCACAAGTTCAACAGCTGGACCAAATGATGTGTCACACTCATTATTTCACAATTTTACAAATATGCCCTATTTCCTCTGCCTAGAACTCTCTAAGCCCATTTTCCACTGCTTGTCCTACAAGAATCAGTAATTGTGATACGTGCTTCAAAAGTCGTAATTAGCATATCATTACCTAACCAAATCGAGGCTTCTATAGCAACTGGCATGCCTCTGTCATAACACATTTATCACACTTTTACACCACAGAACAGTTTTATCTCCTTGAGAATAAAAAACTTGTGTGGTATCTGCAATATTAGTCCTATAGAGTAATATAAGGAAGAATAGACTTAGGAGTGATGTCTTGGCCAATAATGGATTAAAGATCTCAAGACTCAGTCCATCTACTGAAACAATGTTTAAACTGACAGAATCAACTATTGTTAGAACTCTTTAATCTATTAAAAACATTTACAGCAACCCAGGGAGTACTTCATGAAGAAAGAAACTGCTAAATTTCATTTTAGCATATCTTTCCAATGGCCTACCATACTCTAGTCCACAGCCTAGCAGTATCCATAGGGACATTAACTTGCATTCTTAATACAGTCTGCTGGGATAAAGGTGGAGATATTATGGACCTTTTTTTTTTTTAATTGTGATTGCATATTTTGATCTGTCTGTTAGTTTCTTGAAGGAACAACTCAGAGGTTTGCCTCTTCTCCCCACTCTGGTTTCTTAAGGTGTTGTCTGTTGAAAGCATTTAAGGACATAAACTACCCATAACATTTGGAGCAAGAGATGATGGAAAGGACAAGAAACAAATAGATCAAAAGCCTAGGAAAGAAGAATGTGAGAAGGAAGATACTCAGGGGAATAAGGGCTTTGAAGGACTAACACAAACACCTGGAAAACTGAAGTCCAATGCATGAACCTAGGTCTGGATATATGCCCACAAAAGCCCAACAAGGAGCCTAAAGTTTGCACCGCTGGCTAATTTTTGGGATTTTTACAAAAAGGAAGTAAAAGCTAAGGCAGAATTTTAATTGGCATGGATAAATAATCAAAAAGCATCCCAGCTCAGAAGCAATCTATAATAACTAGGATTGCATTTATAATTTTTTTTTGGCTATAGTCACTGAAGAAAATCTTTTAGGTCACTGGCTGATCACTGAGATGATCCCCAGTCAGGGCACATACAGAAACAGATCAATGTTTCTGTCTCTCTCTCACACTTCTTCTCTGTAAAATCAATAAATAATTTTTAAAAAAGAGAGAGATTCACAAAACAAGGAATTCTGCCTTTGAAAAATATAATTTAGAAAATTATTAATGATACTATAGCCCTCAAAAAGAATACCATGAAAACCTCATGAAGTGGGAAGAATCTGATTTCTAGATTACACTGTAATTTACACTGTAATTTATAAAATGTCCAATTGCCAACCAAAAAAATTACAAGATATACAAAGAATCATAAAACTATGGCCCATTTACACAGGAAGAAAACTGATGTAAACTGTCTTTGAAGAATCCCAGACACTGGATTTACTAGAAAACTACTTTTCATATCAACTCTCTTAGATGTAACAAAAGAGTTAGAAAATAATAAGAATAAAAGCTAAGGATAATAAGGATAATGACATATAAACAAATAGAAAGTACCAGGAAAGAGAAAGAATTTAGAAAAAGAAAAACAAAAGAAAAGGCTGAAAAACAGTAAAGCAGAAAAGAAAATAGCTGAAACAAAAAACAACTGTATTGTGCTAGGTAAGTACTGGCAATATTGGGGAGAATAGCTTGTAAAGTATATGATTGTCCAATCACTATACTGTATACCTGAAACTAATACTAAATAACATTGAATGTAAAAGGCAACTGGATAATAAAATAAAAATCACTAGAGATCTTCAACAGAATATTTGAAAAGGCAGAGGAAGAATCAATAAACATAACAATAGTAAATTATGGAACCTGAGAAACAGAACATGACCATGAATGAACAAAAATGAACAGAATCTAAAAGACCTATAAGACATCATCAAGTATACTGATATAACATTATGGGGTTTCCAGAAGTAGAAGAGAAAGAGAAAGGGTTAGAAGGAATATTGAAGAAATATGGTTGAAAAATTTTAAATTTTGATGAAAGATATAAATCTACACATTCAAATAACTGAAAGAACTCCAAATATGATAAACTCAAAAAAGGTTTAGACTGGTGGTTGGCAAACTAATTAGTCAACAGAGCCAAATATCAACAGTACAATGATTGAAATTTGTTTTGAGAGGCAAATTTTTAAAACTTAAACTATATAGGTAAGTACATAGTTATTAACTTAATTAGGGTACTCCTAAACTGGCCTTTGAGCCACACTCAAGGGACCAAAGAGCCGCATGTGGCTCACGAGCTGCGGTTTGTCAACCACTGGTTTAGACTAACTACATTATAATCAAACTATTGAAAGACAAAGGAAAAGAGAAAATTTTGAAAGCAGCATGTTGGTCAAATAAGTTTGTAAATATGATATATATGTTTGCTCGCTTGTGACTTATATTGGGTGTGGGGGACAGGCTGTAAGCAGGCCAGGTCCTTGTAGCCTAAGGTTTGGTTTTGGGACTAAGCTTTTCCCCACACCCTTGACTGATTGTATGATCTGGGTGGTGCACTCTCATGAGGAATCCAATTATGCCTTGGATAAGTGACTTTGTATCAGAGACTTCCTTGTTTGTATATTGGATTAAGGGATTTTGGTTTTCTACACTATAAAGTGGGACAGACCAGGAACTTGGACACACAGTTCCTGCTATCACAATTGCAGGGGCTTCCCTGATCCCTGGCCCTTCATGGGAAGAGCTGGTTTTCTGCTTTTCCCTTATCTTCTGTTGTGGTTTGCCTGTCTTGGTGAGACACCAATAAATAGGATGGCCCCCATCCTCTGACTCCGCCATTTCTTTATTGTCTGCCGAATCCAATGGGAACCTGCATGTGAATGGCCACGATGGGGGCTCCTGGCCTTACAACTGGCGTAGTCAGCAGGATTCAGAGATTGGTATGGAGCCACCACCCTTGATGGGTGGGATAGAGTACTGGTTGCTGCTCTGGCTCCCCATGGCTGTCCTTTTAGGGGCCATGGGCTACATGTTTTTTACTCAAGAGGAAACTGCCCGAGGTCAAAAGCTTCAGCATGAATTGCAAATAGAACGGCAGAAAAGGCTGGAATTGGAGCGAGCACTGGAGAAGGAATTACGGGTTCGCGAGTTGCAATTACCCTGGAAGCTGAACGTCTTCACCGGCAGTTGTTGGAGAAACAACTGCGGATTCAAGAGCTCGAGTATCAGCTTCCGGCCAAAAGCCAGCAGCCACAGGAGCCTAAACGGTCACCAAAGGAGCAGCAGCATCCGTGCCGGTGGATTGGCTTTGAGTCAGCGGGAGCAGGCACTTGCGACTCCTCTTCTGAGGATGAGAAGGCTCAGGCTGAAGCTGCCATACGCACACTGAGAGCCCGACCAGTTGTCGCCAAGAAGGTAAAAACCCAGCAACAAAGAGTCCCTCAGGGGCAGCCACAGCCTCCTGCCCAGGTAATGGAACACTCTGTGGTCCGGCCCTATACCCAGGCAGAGCTGATGGAGTTGGGGGCACAATTTAGGCAGAAACCTACTGAATCCCTGGTAGCCTGGTTACTACGATTATGGGATATAGGGGTGGATGGCATCATGCTCTCCGGAACAGAGATGGAAAAATTGGCCGCCATTACCACACACTCTTCCTTGAGGCAGCGTCTTCAGAACTGCCATGGCAACCCAGGAGACCATACCCTATTAGAATGGGTGATGGCTGCCATTCGTATGGTCTGGCAGAATGCTGGAGAACTGCCAGGGCCAATGAGTCGGTGGCAGTGCTACAGTGAGTTAGTAAAGGTCCTTCGAGAACTAGGTATGAAGAATGCTGTTTTCAACCCTGGGTCTCGTGGGCCAGACGAGGAAGTGTTTACGGCCAAAATGGGGGAATTTGTCCTTGCTAGCGCCCCGTCAGCCCTTTTTGGGTCACTTGTGGCTATCTTGGGCCCCTATGTGGAGCAGCCCATCAATGCAGTTACACAGATGGTAGCAGATTTGGGAGAGCTGGAGGCTGCTCGGGATCATAAAGCAGTGAGGGCTGCTGCCTATGTTTCCCCCCCAACTAACAAGGGAAACGGGCCTGTAAAGGTTACCCGAACGCAGATGTGGGTAGACTTGATCGCGGCTGGAGCAGATAAGGGGAAATTGGATGGCCAGTCTAATAAAATTCTTTTGGAGCTTTGGCGGCAGCTTAAACCAGAACAGAAGTTCCAGCCACTGAGACGAAAGGCCCCAGCAGCTACCAATAAAACGTTTGGTGCGCGCACAGCTCGGTTACAAGATTATATGATAGAGACGGCCGAGGGAGAGGGGAACTCCCAAGACCCATTGTACCAGTTTGAATAGGAAAAAGGCCGAGGGACCCGTCTAATGGGGATGGGCGGGGACCGGAGGCCACATGTGGAACTGGCTATCCACTGGTCCCCTTCCAATGTACAACAGGTGTTAGCCTTGGTGGATACAGGTGCAGAATGTTCCCTTCTCTATGGGAACCCAGAGCGGTTTGCTGGGACCCCAGTGGCCATTGACGGTTATGGGGGCCAAACTGTTCAAGTGAAGCCAATAACTATTCCATTGGGGATAGGGAGACTGCCTCCTAAGCCATATAAGGTGTATGTATCTCCTATTCCTGAATATATTTTGGGGGTAGATGTCTTGCAAGGACTGTGGTTGGAAACTACAGCTGGGGAGTTCCGGCTGCGGATCAGGGTTGTGAAGGCAGTATTGCGGGGACATGCATCACATTCTCCTTTGCAATTACCCGTCCCTCGGCGTGTGACTAACACCAAGCAGTATCGCCTGCCAGGTGGTTATGAAGAAGTCACAGGGACAATCCTTGAACTAGAAAAGGTGGGGATCATCCGGCCAGCACACAGTCCTTACAACTCCCCAGTATGGCCTGTGCGCAAAGCAGATGGAACCTGGAGAATGACAGTAGATTACAGGGAACTTAATAAAGTTGTTCCCCCTTTGCACGCTGCTGTTCCCTCGATAGCTAACATGATGGATTGGCTAAGCCATGAGTTGGGGACATACCACTTTGTGGCAGACTTGGCCAATGCTTTTTTCTCTATTGATATAGCCGCAGAGAGTCAAGACCAATTTGCCTTCAGTTGGGAAGGGAGACAATGGACCTTTACAGTGTTACCCCAGGGCTATTTGCATAGCCCCACCTTGTGCCATGGGCTGGTGGCTGCTGACCTGGCTAAATGGAAACAGCCAGAGTTAGTCCGCATGTACCATTATATTGATGATATTATGCTAACTAGTGATTCTCTTTCAGAATTGGAGCAAGCAGTCCCTACCCTGCTATCCCATTTGAAAGCATGTGGCTGGGCAGTTAACGAGAACAAATTACAAGGACCTGGGTTATCTGTTAAATTCTTGGGAGTTGTCTGGTCGGGTAAGACAAAAGTTATCCCTGACGCAGTTATAGATAAGATTCAAGCATACCCCGTGCCCACCACGGTAAAACAGTTACAGGAATTCTTAGGTTTGTTGGGGTATTGGCGAGCATTTATACCGCATTTGGCTCAGTTACTATGCCCTTTGTACAACCTTATTCGAAAGGGGGTTCGCTGGGATTGGACTGAGCAGGCGCAAGGTTCATTTGCAGCTGCTAAGAGAGCTGTCAAGGTGGCACAGGCCTTGAATGTGTTTGATCCTGCCAGGCCCTGTGAGCTGGATGTTCATGTAACCTCGGAGGGGTTTGGATGGGGCTTGTGGCAGCGGACAGAGCGCCTACGGCAACCTATTGGATTTTGGTCCCAATTGTGGAAAGGTGCTGAAGTTCGTTACTCATTAGTAGAGAAGCAGCTGGCAGCTGTGTATGCTGCCCTCCTGGCAACTGAGAGTATTACAACCACAACACCAGTTACAGTCAAAACAACATACCCTATAGCTGGATGGGTGAGAGATTGGGCAACTAAACCACGTAGTGGTATGGCCCAAATGTCTACCCTGGCCAAGTGGGGTGCCTATCTGCAACAACGCTGTGCTCTTAGCACCAGCCCATTGAGGGCAGAACTGCAGGAAGTCTTGGGTCCAGTCACCTATGCGACCTTAGAGTCAGGTGCAACTGGGGCTCAGGAGGCAAAACCTGAGGTCAGTCCCTACCAGGAGGGGCGGGTGCCCATCCCCGAAGATGCCTGGTATACTGATGGTTCCAGCAGGGGCCAACCTGCCAAATGGACGGCTATCGCCTTCCATATGGCCACTGAGACTATTTGGATGGACACGGGTACAGGCCAAAGCAGCCAATGGGCAGAATTAAGAGCTGTTTGGCTAGTTGCCCATAATGAACCTTCACCTCTGATGATCTGTACTGACAGTTGGGCTGTCTATCGTGGACTGACCCTTTGGTTTGCTACTTGGCACATTAGCCAGTGGATGGTAATGCACCGTCCATTATGGGGTCAGGCCATGTGGCAGGACTTATGGGAAATAGGACACCAGAAGCAGGTGACAGTATATCATGTCACAGGGCATGCCCCTCTAGCCCATCCTGGGAATGATGAGGCAGATACGTTGGCAAGTGTGCGATGGTTGGAGACTGCACCTGCAGGTGATGTGGCACAGTGGCTCCACCGGCGCCTGCTCCATGCAGGACAGAAAACTATGTGGGCTACGGTTAAGGCGTGGAACTTGCCTGTGTCCTATGCAGAAGTACTTGCAGCCTGTGAGCAATGTGCAGTATGTTCCAAGGAACACCCTCGGAGACCACTGGTGTCACCTGGACAGATTCAGAGGGGTCATGTCCCACTGACACGATGGCAGATAGACATCATTGGACCCTTACCAAAGTCAGAAGGGTACCAGTATGCAGTCACTTGTGTAGATACTGCCACCGGGCTGCTTGCTGCTTACCCTGCTCGTACCCCTGACCAGAGGGCAGTCATACAGGCTCTGGACCGCCTGAGTGCTGCATACGGGCGACCGCTGGTCCTTGAAAGTGACAATGGTACCCACTTCACTGGTTCAACGGTGAGGCAATGGGCTCAAAAGCTGGGGGTGGACTGGAAGTACCATGTTCCCTACCACCCCCAGGCTGCTGGTATCATTGAGCGGTATAATGGACTCTTAAAGCAGGGACTGCGACAGGAGGGGGGCACCGGCTCTCTTACTGGATGGACACGCCGCTTATGGACAGTACTTCGGATTTTGAATGAGCGACCTCGATGGGGAAGCCGAGCTCCAGTAGAGGCCCTCCTGCATCAGACAGCTGCCCCTATTCAGTTGCAGATACGCACCAAGGACATTTTACTCAAGCCAGGTTTCGGACAGCAGGGCAACGTGCTCTTGCCTGCTCCAACAGCCCTACTTAAAGGACAATGGCTTCAATAGACTTGGCCCTGGACTGTACAGGCCCCCCATCTGAGATGGGTGGCCTTGTTGGCACCATGGGGAAAGGGGTTAGAGGTGGATCTCCAGTTAATTAACCCCTTGGGCAACCAGCACCTGGCCACCTAAGGTAGAAGTGTATTATCCCTTGAGTGCTCAAGGGGACAGCATTTTGAAGGGCACCTTTGTAATTTCTTTATGGCCAATAATGAGTTCCCCTATTTTACTACACATAGAACCAGCAGATGCTGGTGTATTGGCCAATAAGGTTTGGTATGCCCGCTCAGGGCGGCCTCTGGTGCCAGCTACGGTGCTGTCTGCAGACAAAACTCTGGCCTGTATTCTGCCAGAGGGAAAAGATTTGCCTCTCTTGGTGCCACTGACAGCTCTCTCATTTCGCCCATAGTTTTTGATTTGTTCATCCTATTGCTGTAGTTGGTACTATTTCTGTTTATGCAATGTATCCTACTCCTTGCACAGTGACCATCATGGAAGATGCCTGTGGTTTAGATTGTAAAGCGAGCAAAAGGGGTGGCATGTTGGTCAAATAAGTTTGTAAATATGATATATATGTTTGCTCGCTTGTGACTTATATTGGGTGTGGGGAACAGGCTATAAGCAGGCCAGGTCGTTGTAGCCTAAGGTTTGGTTTTGGGACTAAGCTTTTCCCACACCCTTGACTGATTGTATGATCTGGGTGGTGCACTCTCATGAGGAATCCAATTATGCCTTGGATAAGTGACTTTGTATCAGAGACTTCCTTGTTTGTATATTGGATTAAGGGATTTTGGTTTTTCTACACTATAAAGTGGGACAGACCAGGAGCTTGGACACACAGTTCATGCTATCACAATTGCAGGCACTTCCCTGATCCCTGGCCCTTCATGGGAAGAGCTGGTTTTCTGCTTTCCCCTTGTCTTCTTTTGTGGTTTGCCTGTCTTGGTGAGACACCAATAAATAGGATGGCCCCCTGTAAGGCCAGGAGCCGCCATCGTGGCCATTCACATGCAGGTTCCCATTGGATTTGGGCAGACGATAAAGAAATAGCAGAGTCAGAGGATGGGGGGCCATCCTATTTATTGGTGTCTCACCAAGACAGGCAAACCACAAAAGAAGACAAGGGGAAAGCAGAAAACCAGCTCTTCCCATGAAGGGCCAGGGATCAGGGAAGTGCCTGCAATTGTGATAGCAGGAACTGTGTGTCCAAGCTCCTGGTCTGTCCCACTTTATAGTGTAGAAAAACCAAAATCCCTTAATCCAATATACAAACAAGGAAGTCTCTGATACAAAGTCACTTATCCAAGGCATAATTGGATTCCTCATGAGAGTGCACCACCCAGATCATACAATCAGTCAAGGGTGTGGGAAAAGCTTAGTCCCAAAACCAAACCTTAGGCTACAACGACCTGGCCTGCTTATAGCCTGTTCCCCACACCCAATATAAGTCACAAGCGAGCAAACATATATATCATATTTACAAACTTATTTGACCAACATGCCACCCCTTTTGCTCGCTTTACAATCTAAACCACAGGCATCTTCCATGATGGTCACTGTGCAAGGAGTAGGATACATTGCATAAACAGAAATAGTACCAACTACAGCAATAGGATGAACAAATCAAAAACTATGGGCGAAATGAGAGAGCTGTCAGTGGCACCAAGAGAGGCAAATCTTTTCCCTCTGGCAGAATACAGGCCAGAGTTTTGTCTGCAGACAGCACCGTAGCTGGCACCAGAGGCCGCCCTGAGCGGGCATACCAAACCTTATTGGCCAATACACCAGCATCTGCTGGTTCTATGTGTAGTAAAATAGGGGAACTCATTATTGGCCATAAAGAAATTACAAAGGTGCCCTTCAAAATGCTGTCCCCTTGAGCACTCAAGGGATAATACACTTCTACCTTAGGTGGCCAGGTGCTGGTTGCCCAAGGGGTTAATTAACTGGAGATCCACCTCTAACCCCTTTCCCCATGGTGCCAACAAGGCCACCCATCTCAGATGGGGGGCCTGTACAGTCCAGGGCCAAGTCTATTGAAGCCGTTGTCCTTTAAGTAGGGCTGTTGGAGCAGGCAAGAGCACGTTGCCCTGCTGTCCGAAACCTGGCTTGAGTAAAATGTCCTTGGTGCGTATCTGCAACTGAATAGGGGCAGCTGTCTGATGCAGGAGGGCCTCTACTGGAGCTCGGCTTCCCCATCGAGGTCGCTCATTCAAAATCCGAAGTACTGTCCATAAGCGGCGTGTCCATCCAGTAAGAGAGCCGGTGCCCCCCCTCCTGTCGCAGTCCCTGCTTTAAGAGTCCATTATACCGCTCAATGATACCAGCAGCCTGGGGGTGGTAGGGAACATGGTACTTCCAGTCCACCCCCAGCTTTTGAGCCCATTGCCTCACCGTTGAACCAGTGAAGTGGGTACCATTGTCACTTTCAAGGACCAGCGGTCGCCCGTATGCAGCACTCAGGCGGTCCAGAGCCTGTATGACTGCCCTCTGGTCAGGGGTACGAGCAGGGTAAGCAGCAAGCAGCCCGGTGGCAGTATCTACACAAGTGACTGCATACTGGTACCCTTCTGACTTTGGTAAGGGTCCAATGATGTCTATCTGCCATCGTGTCAGTGGGACATGACCCCTCTGAATCTGTCCAGGTGACACCAGTGGTCTCCGAGGGTGTTCCTTGGAACATACTGCACATTGCTCACAGGCTGCAAGTACTTCTGCATAGGACACAGGCAAGTTCCACGCCTTAACCGTAGCCCACATAGTTTTCTGTCCTGCATGGAGCAGGCGCCGGTGGAGCCACTGTGCCACATCACCTGCAGGTGCAGTCTCCAACCATCGCACACTTGCCAACGTATCTGCCTCATCATTCCCAGGATGGGCTAGAGGGGCATGCCCTGTGACATGATATACTGTCACCTGCTTCTGGTGTCCTATTTCCCATAAGTCCTGCCACATGGCCTGACCCCATAATGGACGGTGCATTACCATCCACTGGCTAATGTGCCAAGTAGCAAACCAAAGGGTCAGTCCACGATAGACAGCCCAACTGTCAGTACAGATCATCAGAGGTGAAGGTTCATTATGGGCAACTAGCCAAACAGCTCTTAATTCTGCCCATTGGCTGCTTTGGCCTGTACCCGTGTCCATCCAAATAGTCTCAGTGGCCATATGGAAGGCGATAGCCGTCCATT
The DNA here is from genome assembly GCF_036850995.1 of Saccopteryx leptura. Classification (NCBI taxonomy): domain Eukaryota; kingdom Metazoa; phylum Chordata; class Mammalia; order Chiroptera; family Emballonuridae; genus Saccopteryx; species Saccopteryx leptura. The sequence continues at coordinate 215,063,959 of NC_089505.1, read as the reverse complement.
TGGCAGGTTGGCCCCTGCTGGAACCATCAGTATACCAGGCATCTTCGGGGATGGGCACCCGCCCCTCCTGGTAGGGACTGACCTCAGGTTTTGCCTCCTGAGCCCCAGTTGCACCTGACTCTAAGGTCGCATAGGTGACTGGACCCAAGACTTCCTGCAGTTCTGCCCTCAATGGGCTGGTGCTAAGAGCACAGCGTTGTTGCAGATAGGCACCCCACTTGGCCAGGGTAGACATTTGGGCCATACCACTACGTGGTTTAGTTGCCCAATCTCTCACCCATCCAGCTATAGGGTATGTTGTTTTGACTGTAACTGGTGTTGTGGTTGTAATACTCTCAGTTGCCAGGAGGGCAGCATACACAGCTGCCAGCTGCTTCTCTACTAATGAGTAACGAACTTCAGCACCTTTCCACAATTGGGACCAAAATCCAATAGGTTGCCGTAGGCGCTCTGTCCGCTGCCACAAGCCCCATCCAAACCCCTCCGAGGTTACATGAACATCCAGCTCACAGGGCCTGGCAGGATCAAACACATTCAAGGCCTGTGCCACCTTGACAGCTCTCTTAGCAGCTGCAAATGAACCTTGCGCCTGCTCAGTCCAATCCCAGCGAACCCCCTTTCGAATAAGGTTGTACAAAGGGCTTAGTAACTGAGCCAAATGCGGTATAAATGCTCGCCAATACCCCAACAAACCTAAGAATTCCTGTAACTGTTTTACCGTGGTGGGCACGGGGTATGCTTGAATCTTATCTATAACTGCGTCAGGGATAACTTTTGTCTTACCCGACCAGACAACTCCCAAGAATTTAACAGATAACCCAGGTCCTTGTAATTTGTTCTCGTTAACTGCCCAGCCACATGCTTTCAAATGGGATAGCAGGGTAGGGACTGCTTGCTCCAATTCTGAAAGAGAATCACTAGTTAGCATAATATCATCAATATAATGGTACATGCGGACTACCTCTGGCTGTTTCCATTTAGCCAGGTCAGCAGCCACCAGCCCATGGCACAAGGTGGGGCTATGCAAATAGCCCTGGGGTAACACTGTAAAGGTCCATTGTCTCCCTTCCCAACTGAAGGCAAATTGGTCTTGACTCTCTGCGGCTATATCAATAGAGAAAAAAGCATTGGCCAAGTCTGCCACAAAGTGGTATGTCCCCAACTCATGGCTTAGCCAATCCATCATGTTAGCTATCGAGGGAACAGCAGCGTGCAAAGGGGGAACAACTTTATTAAGTTCCCTGTAATCTACTGTCATTCTCCAGGTTCCATCTGCTTTGCGCACAGGCCATACTGGGGAGTTGTAAGGACTGTGTGCTGGCCGGATGATCCCCACCTTTTCTAGTTCAAGGATTGTCCCTGTGACTTCTTCATAACCACCTGGCAGGCGATACTGCTTGGTGTTAGTCACACGCCGAGGGACGGGTAATTGCAAAGGAGAATGTGATGCATGTCCCCGCAATACTGCCTTCACAACCCTGATCCGCAGCCGGAACTCCCCAGCTGTAGTTTCCAACCACAGTCCTTGCAAGACATCTACCCCCAAAATATATTCAGGAATAGGAGATACATACACCTTATATGGCTTAGGAGGCAGTCTCCCTATCCCCAATGGAATAGTTATTGGCTTCACTTGAACAGTTTGGCCCCCATAACCGTCAATGGCCACTGGGGTCCCAGCAAACCGCTCTGGGTTCCCATAGAGAAGGGAACATTCTGCACCTGTATCCACCAAGGCTAACACCTGTTGTACATTGGAAGGGGACCAGTGGATAGCCAGTTCCACATGTGGCCTCCGGTCCCCGCCCATCCCCATTAGACGGGTCCCTCGGCCTTTTTCCTATTCAAACTGGTACAATGGGTCTTGGGAGTTCCCCTCTCCCTCGGCCGTCTCTATCATATAATCTTGTAACCGAGCTGTGCGCGCACCAAACGTTTTATTGGTAGCTGCTGGGGCCTTTCGTCTCAGTGGCTGGAACTTCTGTTCTGGTTTAAGCTGCCGCCAAAGCTCCAAAAGAATTTTATTAGACTGGCCATCCAATTTCCCCTTATCTGCTCCAGCCGCAATCAAGTCTACCCACATCTGCGTTCGGGTAACCTTTACAGGCCCGTTTCCCTTGTTAGTTGGGGGGGAAACATAGGCAGCAGCCCTCACTGCTTTATGATCCCGAGCAGCCTCCAGCTCTCCCAAATCTGCTACCATCTGTGTAACTGCATTGATGGGCTGCTCCACATAGGGGCCCAAGATAGCCACAAGTGACCCAAAAAGGGCTGACGGGGCGCTAGCAAGGACAAATTCCCCCATTTTGGCCGTAAACACTTCCTCGTCTGGCCCACGAGACCCAGGGTTGAAAACAGCATTCTTCATACCTAGTTCTCGAAGGACCTTTACTAACTCACTGTAGCACTGCCACCGACTCATTGCCCCTGGCAGTTCTCCAGCATTCTGCCAGACCATACGAATGGCAGCCATCACCCATTCTAATAGGGTATGGTCTCCTGGGTTGCCATGGCAGTTCTGAAGACGCTGCCTCAAGGAAGAGTGTGTGGTAATGGCGGCCAATTTCTCCATCTCTGTTCCGGAGAGCATGATGCCATCCACCCCTATATCCCATAATCGTAGTAACCAGGCTACCAGGGATTCAGTAGGTTTCTGCCTAAATTGTGCCCCCAACTCCATCAGCTCTGCCTGGGTATAGGGCCGGACCACAGAGTGTTCCATTACCTGGGCAGGAGGCTGTGGCTGCCCCTGAGGGACTCTTTGTTGCTGGGTTTTTACCTTCTTGGCGACAACTGGTCGGGCTCTCAGTGTGCGTATGGCAGCTTCAGCCTGAGCCTTCTCATCCTCAGAAGAGGAGTCGCAAGTGCCTGCTCCCGCTGACTCAAAGCCAATCCACCGGCACGGATGCTGCTGCTCCTTTGGTGACTGTTTAGGCTCCTGTGGCTGCTGGCTTTTGGCCGGAAGCTGATACTCGAGCTCTTGAATCCGCAGTTGTTTCTCCAACAACTGCCGGTGAAGACGTTCAGCTTCCAGGGTAATTGCAACTCGCGAACCCGTAATTCCTTCTCCAGTGCTCGCTCCAATTCCAGCCTTTTCTGCCGTTCTATTTGCAATTCATGCTGAAGCTTTTGACCTCGGGCAGTTTCCTCTTGAGTAAAAAACATGTAGCCCATGGCCCCTAAAAGGACAGCCATGGGGAGCCAGAGCAGCAACCAGTACTCTATCCCACCCATCAAGGGTGGTGGCTCCATACCAATCTCTGAATCCTGCTGACTACGCCAGTTGTAAGGCCAGGAGCCCCCATCGTGGCCATTCACATGCAGGTTCCCATTGGATTCGGCAGACAATAAAGAAATGGCGGAGTCAGAGGATGGGGGCCATCCTATTTATTGGTGTCTCACCAAGACAGGCAAACCACAACAGAAGATAAGGGAAAAGCAGAAAACCAGCTCTTCCCATGAAGGGCCAGGGATCAGGGAAGCCCCTGCAATTGTGATAGCAGGAACTGTGTGTCCAAGCTCCTGGTCTGTCCCACTTTATAGTGTAGAAAACCAAAATCCCTTAATCCAATATACAAACAAGGAAGTCTCTGATACAAAGTCACTTATCCAAGGCATAATTGGATTCCTCATGAGAGTGCACCACCCAGATCATACAATCAGTCAAGGGTGTGGGGAAAAGCTTAGTCCCAAAACCAAACCTTAGGCTACAAGGACCTGGCCTGCTTACAGCCTGTCCCCCACACCCAATATAAGTCACAAGCGAGCAAACATATATATCATATTTACAAACTTATTTGACCAACACTCCCCATCCTCTGACTCCGCCATTTCTTTATCGTCTGCCCGTATCCAATGGGAACCTGCATGTGAATGGCCACGATGGCGGCTCCTGGCCTTACACAGCATATGAGAAGCAACTAGTCGATTACATGGGATTCTCAAGAAATTCACTTTATAATTAAAGATACAAATCTTTGAAAAGTAAAATAATGGAAAAAATATTTCATGAAAAGAGTAATGAAAAAAGAGCTAGGGTAGCTATACTAATATCAGAAAAAAATGAACGTTAAGTTAAATACCATTAAAAGTGATCTAGAAAACATAACATATTGATAAAAGACTTTATCCATGAAGAACATAAAAAAACTAATACAAAGATGCACCAAACAACAGAGTCACAAAATATGTAAAGCAAACTGTTGGGCAGTGTTGGGCGGATAAAATGTATTATGCTCACTTTGTTAAAGATAACACGAGGAGGCAGTCGCCCAGGTGATATTAATGTGTGTTGGAGATCGTTGTAACCTAGGGCTTGGTTTGGGGATTAAGCCTTTCCCACCCCTTTTGCTGTAAGGTGGTACAATCCTCTCATGCCTCAGAGAAGTGACTTTGTATTAGAGACTTCCCTATTATGTATATTGGATTAAGGGTTTGGATTTCTGCACTATAAAATGGGGATGGAACGAGAGTTTGCTCTCTTGGTCCCTGAGGTTAGCATGAGAGAGCGGAGAGAGTAGAGCCAGCAGCTAAAGGAGGCCACGTGGAGGAGGCCAGGAGAAGCAGCCAAGATGGCGGAGTGCTGAGTGAGATGCCAGTTTGTGTAGAGTTTGTATCTGGGATAAGGAAGGAGATGGGGAACTGAGGAGAAGAAGGCTGGTGAGCTAGAAACCTTTGATTCTAGGAAACTCGGATAAGTCAGTGGCTTTATGAGCACTTAGTGTGACTGGGTTTTGGAGCCCAGTGTATGTTTTTACTTGCCCGCCAGGTGCAAGGTAGGATTAAAGGCTATGGCCCATCAGTTTTTGGCTCCGCTGTTTCTTTACCGACTGTCCGAATCCAATGCGAACCTGCATGTGAATGGCCACGATGGTGCCTCCTGGCTTTACATTTGGCGTAGTCTGTGGCAGGATTCGATACAGATCGGCAAGGAGCCTTTGAGTGGTGGAGTAGAGGACTGGCTAGTTTTAGGGTTCCCCATGGCTGTCCTTTTGGGGATTGTAGGCTGGCTGACTTTTATAGCCATGCATAAGGAAACCGAGAGCTCTGTGGGAGAGGCTGCCTGGGACCTGCAAACCGAGCAGTGGAAGGAGTTGGAGCAAATGCGGGAGAAACAGATGCTGACCCTGGAGCTGGAGGAAGCGCTGGAGGAGGAGGCCAACCAGGTGTTCGAGATTCGCCTGGAAATGGAGCAAACGCTGGAGGAGGATTCAGAGGTTCGTGAGTTGCAGCTTGCCCTGGATGTTGCAGAGAGCCAGCAGTGGCAGGAGGCCGGGGCTGAGGCTGAGGCTGAGGCTGAAGCTGAGGCCGGGTCTGTAGCTGCAAGGTCTGCGGAGCAGAAGGCGGCAGCAGCCCGGGGCTTGAGCCTGGCAGCGGGAGCTGCTGTTTTCAGTTCCTCTTTGGAGGATGAGGAGAATTGGGCTGGAGTTGTAATCTACAGTCTCCAGAAGATGGAAGCCCAGCTGGAAGGAGCACCTACTGCGGCCCTGGTAGGTCTGCAATTTGGGAACATAGGGCTGGACATGCTTTCCGGAGCAGAGATGGAAATGCTGACTGCCATTGCCACGTGTTCCTCTTTGGGACAGTGTAAGACCTGCCAGGATGGCAGGAATGAGGGAGGTGGCTGATGACCCATGTGTGTGGACTGATTTCCTGGACTACGACCGGAGTGGGCATTGGCTCCTTTGTTGGATAGACTTACGGATTACGGATTTTGGACAATGTGAAATACCCTGATGGGGGTGGGGGGTGGCTTTGCTGGAAGCACTCCCCTGCCCCGGGAAGCTTTTCCCATGGCTAGAAAGAAAGCGAGGACATTTTGCACTTTGGGCAAAGTGCTCAGAGACTGGTGAAGTGTACCTTTGTAATTGTTGAAACTGTATTATTTTTGCCTTTGTAATCTGTGTAATGTTCTAATTTCCTTGCACAGGAATGCTGGTGATGTAAATTGTGGGTAGTAAAGTGAGCATAGGGGTGGATTGTTGGGCGGATAAAATGTATTATGCTCACTTTGTTAAAGATAACATGAGGAGGCAGTCGCCCAGGTGATATTAATGTGTGTTGGAGATCGTTGTAACCTGGGGCTTGGTTTGGGGATTAAGCCTTTCCCACCCTTTTTGCTGTAAGGTGGTACAATCCTATCATGCCTCAGAGAAGTGACTTTGTATTAGAGACTTCCCTATTATGTATATTGGATTAAGGGTTTGGATTTCTGCACTATAAAATGGGGATGGAACGAGAGTTTGCTCTCTTGGTCCCTGAGGTTAGCATGAGAGAGCGGAGAGAGTAGAGCCAGCAGCTAAAGGAGGCCACGTGGAGGAGGCCAGGAGAAGCAGCCAAGATGGCGGAGTGCTGAGTGAGATGCCAGTTTGTGTAGAGTTTGTATCTGGGATAAGGAAGGAGATGGGGAACTGAGGAGAAGAAGGCTGGTGAGCTAGAAACCTTTGATTCTAGGAAACTTGGATAAGTCAGTGGCTTTATGAGCACTGAGTGTGACTGGGTTTTGGAGCCCAGTGTATGTTTTTACTTGCCCGCCGGGTGCAAGGTAGGATTAAAGGCTATGGCCCATCAGTTTTTGGCTCCGCTGTTTCTTTACCGACTGTCCGAATCCAATGCGAACCTGCATGTGAATGGCCACGATGGTGGCTCCTGGCTTTACAGGCAGATAAAATGTATTATGCTCACTTTGTAAAAGATAATGTTGCCCACGTGGAGGCCGTTGCCCACGTGATATTAATGTGTGTTGAGGGGCAGGTAGGATCGTTGTAGCCTGGGGCTTGGTTTTGGGATTAAGCCTTTCCCACCCTTTTTTGATGTGGGGTGGTACAATCCAATCATGCCTCAGAGAAGTGACTTTGTATTAGAGACTTCCCTATTTTGTATATTGGATTAAGAGTTTGGATTTCTACATGTAAAGCCAGGAGGCAGGGCCAGGGCCACTATCACAGCCACTATCACAGCAGCCTTCTGGCCTATGCAGGTTCGCATTGGATTCGGACAGTCGGTAAAGAAACCACGGAGCCAAAAACTGGTGGGCCATAGTCTTTAATCTAGCTTGCACCCGGCGGGCAAGTAAAAATACACACTGGGCTCCAAAACCCAGTCACATTCAGTGCTCACAAAGCTACTGATTTATCCGAGTTTCCTAGAATCAAAGGTTTCTAGCTCACCAGCCTTATTTCCTCAGTTCCCCATCTCCTTCCTTATCCCAGATACAAACTCTGTACAAACTGGCATCTCACTCAGCTCTCCGCCATCTTGGCTGCTTTTCCTGGCCTCCTCCACGTGGCCTCCTTCCGCTGCTGGCTCTACTCTCTCTGCTCTCTCATGCTAACCTCAGGAACCAAGAGCCGAGTCCCGTTCTGCCTCCCTTTTATAGTGTAGAAATCCAAACCCTTAATCCAATATACATAATAGGGAAGTCTCTTAATACAAAGTCACTTCTCTGAGGCATGATAGGATTGTACCACCTTACACCAAAAAGGGTAGGAAAGGCTTAATCCCAAAACCAAGCCCCAGGCTACAAGGATTCTGCCTGCCTTTAGCCCACCCCAACACACATTAATATCACCTGGGCAACGGCCTCTTTAACAAAGTGAGCATAATACATTTTATCTGCCCAACACTACACTATAAAATGGGGACGGAGCGGGAGTTTGCTCTCTTGGTTCCTGGGATGATTAGATGAGAGAGCAGAGCAGAGAGCAGAAGGAGGCCGTGTGGAGTAGGCCAGGAGAAGCAGCCAAGATGGCGGAGTGCTGAGTGAGATGCCAGTTTGTGTAGAGTTTGTATCTGGGAGAAGGAAGGAGATGGGGAACTGAGGAGAACAAGGCTGGTGAGCTAGAAACCTTTGATTCTAGGAAACTCTGATAAGTCAGTGGCTTTGTGAGCACTGAATGTGAGTGGGTTTTGGAGCCCAGTGTATGTTTTTACTTGCCCGCCGGGTGCAAGCTAGAATTAAAGACTATGGCCCATCAGTTTTTGGCTCCGTTGTTTCTTCACCGACTGTCCGAATCCAATGCGAACCTGCAAGGGCTGGGCTGCTCTGATGGTGGCCCTGGCTGTGGCTTCTGGCTTTACACAAACATTGACACAACTGAATGGAAAAATATTTCTACAATAATAATAAGGACCTCAATACCCTACTTTCAATATTGGGTTAAAGATCATCCAAGCAGAAGATCATCAAGGAAATAGATAACTTTCTCAACCCATGAATATTACTAGACCTGACAGACAATCCATGCAACAGTAATGAAATATACATTCTTCTTGAGTGCACATGGAACTCTCTTCAATACAGACCTTGAAAGGTTGAAACTGGGGGCCAGTCCACTGGGGAGAGGGAAAAGCCTATTTTCAGTCTCCCTTGGCAACTGGCAAGTCAGTATAAACCCCCGAATAGGTCAGACCTGGAGGGACTCCAGCTGGACTGCCTTATCCTATACGGGAGAGCTGACAGGCTAAAATCCCCTTCCCAGGTCTATGGGTGGGCACTGGGGAGAGCCGAACTGAAAACACAAGGCTGGTGTGTTCCAAAGTTTATTTAATAGCCTGGATGCAGGCTGGCAAAGACAGATTAGGCCATGTTGCCCACCAGGAGGGAAGGAACAGGGTTTATATAGGTTAATCAGGGGTCTTGGAAAAAGAGGCTGATGTAGCTGCCTCTGTAGGTTCAAGGTAATATTTCTTCATATGTAAATTAGAGTGGTGCCACAGCCCTTCAAATTGTTTATCTCCCAGCTCAACTGTTTATTATCTGCATCAGTTGTCAAGAAAAGATTGGACTGGTTCAAAAGTCCTGGATCAGGGCTCTAATCAAGCCAGTCTCCTCTACACCCTTGGATTTGCAATGACCTTGGGATAGTGGCTGACCTATCAGAAGACAGCGTCTCTAGGCCTGTGGTTAGGCTTTTACAAACTACTATTGTTATTTAAACTCCCCTAATTGCCAGGTCCCTCCCTAGTGTAAGCTTTCCCTGACAGTTCTGCAAAGGCAAACTTTTTGGTACATTTCAAAGTGAATGCCAGGAAGCCATTAAGAGAGAGAACAGCAAGTAAATTAACAACCTCACAGTGGGGAATGAGAATGTTTTGTTTCCAGTCCTAGTGGGAACTCTGGTGAGGGGAATTTGAGTTTTTAAGGGGCTCTGGACTTAAAGGAACCCTAACAAGTCTTAATAAATTTAAGAAATTCTAGTTATATAAAAAAATGTGTTAGAAATCAATAATAAGGAAAATTAAAATATTCATAAATGTTAAATTTAGCAGCACTTTTTTTGTGACAGAGACTGAAAGAGACAGAGAGGGACAGATAGGGACAGACAGGAAGGGAGAAAGATGAGAAGCATCAGTTCTGCAGTGTGGCACCTTAGTTGTTCATTGATTGCTTTCTCATGGTGCCTTTACTGGGGGCTACAGCAGACCAAGTGACCCCTTGCTCAAGCCAGTGACCTTGGGCTCAAGCTGGTGAGCCTTGCTCAAACCAGATTAGCCCACGCTCAAGCTGGAGACCTTGGGGTCTCAAACCTGGGTCCTCTGCATCCCAGTTCAATGTTCTATCCACTGTGCCACCACCTGGTCAGGCTGTAAGGTCGGTGGATAATGGGGGATGGTCACTTGAAAAACTCAGACCCACGAACTTTGGCTAGGATTGCCCACAACCAAGCGCACCAAAAGAAACTTCGCAGGAACCCTATGGAAAAAAGCGACCGTCTACCAGCCAGTGGGATTTCACCATGTCATGTTAGCTCCAATCCCCTAGAGGGACCCCTTTAAATATTTCCCATGCAGTTTAATCCTTGCAACTTCCCTGGCCTCCATCTTACCTCGGGGCCAGGGAACCTTGCTGGGCGGGATGTGCTGTACTCAATAAAACCTTTTGTTATTCCATACTTGGTGGCTCCAAGCCCCGTTCCTTCTTTCTCGGCGGGGAAAAATACAACACATTCTTAATCAACTAATAGGTCAAAAAAATAATTACAAAGAAAACTAGGAAATATGTTGAGATGAATAAAAATTTATGGTAAAACTTGCCCTGGCCGGTTGGCTCAGCGGTAGAGCGTCGGCCTGGCATGCGGGGGACCCGGGTTTGATTCCTGGCCAGGGCACATAGGAGAAGTGCCCATTTGCTTCTCCACCCCTCCCCCTCCTTCCTCTCTGTCTCTCTCTTCCCCTCCCGCAGCCAAGGCTCCATTGGAGCAAAGATGGCCCAGGCACTGGGGATGGCTCCTTGGCCTCTGCCCCAGGCGCTAGAGTGGCTCTGGTCGTGACAGAGCGACTCCCCAGAGGGGCAGAGCATCGCCCCCTGGTGGGCGTGCTGGGTGGATCCCGGTCGGGCGCATGCGGGAGTCTGTCTGACTGTCTCTCTCTGTTTCCAGCTTCAGAAAAATACAAAAAATAAAAAATAAAAAATTTATGGTATGTGGTAATATTAAAGTTCAGAAGAAAATTTAATAGTTTTAAATGCCTACATTTAAAAAGAAGAAAAATCTCAAATCAGTTACCTAACAATACATCCTAAGGATCTAGAAAAACAAGAGCAAACTGAACTTAAAATCAAAAGAAAAAATAATAAAGTTTGCAGTAGAAAATGTAAATTAGACTATAGTAAAACAATACAGTGGACAAGTTAAATGAAAAAGTCAGAAAGCTTTTATATAGACTGAGAAGGAGAGAAGATACAAATAATTAAATCAGAAAATAATAAACATCATTAAAATGTCTATATTACCCAAAGCAATTTATAAATTCAATGGAAAACCGATTCAAATACCAATGACTTACTTCAAAGATATAGAATGCATATTCCAAAAATTTATATGAAACCAAAAGAGAACAGGAATAGCCTCAGCAATATTAAAAAGGAAGAATCAAGTGTGAGGTATCACACTTCCGGATATCAAGTTATACTATAAGGCCATTGTACTCAAAACAGCCTGGTACTGGCATAAGAACAGGCACATAGATCAATGGAACAGAACTGAGAACCCAGGAATAAACCCACACTTTTATGGACAACTGATATTTGACAAAGGAGGTAAGAGCATACAATGGAGTAAAGACAGCCTCTTCAACAAATGGTGTTGGGAAAATTGGACAGCTACCTGCAAATAAATGAAACTAGACCACCAACTTACACCATTCACAAAAATAAACTGAAAATGGATAAAAGACTTAAATTTAAGCCATAAAACCATAAAAATCTTATAAGAAAATATAGACAGTAAGCTCTCTGAAATCTCTCGCAGCAACATATTTGCCGATTTATCTCCACGGGCAAGTGAAATAAAAGACAGGATAAATAAATGGGGATATATCAAACTAAAAAGCTTCTGCACAGCTAAAGACAATAAGAACAGAATAGCCTGACCTGTGGTGGTGCAGTGGATAAAGTGTCGAACTGGAAATGCTGAGTTTGCCAGTTCGAAACCCTGGGCTTGCCTGGTCAAGGCACATATGGGAGTTGATGCTTCCAGCTTTTCCACCCCTTCTCTCTCTCTGTCTCTCCTCTCTCTCTGTCTCTCTCTCTCTCTCTCTCTCTCTCCTCTCTAAAATGAATAAATTAAAAGAAAAAATAAGAATAGACTAAAAAGATAAACTACACAATGGGAGAATATATTTGACAATAAATCTGATAAGGGGTTAATAACCAAAATTTATAATGAACTTGTAAAACTCAATACCAGGAAGACAAACAATCCAATCAAAAAATGGGCAAAAGAAATGAATAGATACTTCTCCAAAGAGGACATACAGATGGCCAATAGGCATATGAAAAAATGCTCAACATCACTAATCATTAGAGATATGCAAATTAAAACCACAATGAGATATCACCTCACACCAGTCAGAATGGCGCTTATCAACAAAACAACACAGAATAAGTGCTGGTGAGGATGTGTAGATAAGGGAACCCTCCTGCACTGCTGGTGGGAATGCAGACTGGTGCAACCTCTGTGGAAAACAGTATGGAGATTCCTCAAGAAATCAAAAATCGAACTGCCTTTTGACCCAGCTATACCACTGTTAGGAATATACCCCAAGAACACCATAGCACTATTTAAAAAGAAGAAATGCACCCCCATGTTTATGGCAGCATTGTTCACAATAGCAAAGATCTGGAAACAGCCCAAATGTTCGTCAGTGGACAAGTGGATTCAAAACATTTGGTACATATATACTATGGAATACTACTCAGCCATAAGAAATGATGACATCGGATCATGTACAATAACATGGATGAACCTTGATAACATTATACTGAGTGAAATAAGTAAATCAGAAAAAACTAAGAACTATAGAATTCCATATATAGGTGGGACATAAAAATGAGACTCAGAAACATGGACAAGAGAGTGGGGGTTACGGGGTGGGGGGCAGGAGAGAGAAGGGGTTGGGGGAGGGGAGGGGCACAAAGAAAACCAGTTAAAAGGTGATGGAAGATAATTTGACTTTGGGTGGTGGGAATGCAGCATAATCAAATGTCAAAATAACCTAGAGATGTTTTCTCTGAACATATGTACCCTGATTTATCAATGTCACCCCATTAAAATTAATTAATAAAAGAAATGAAAGTGATTACATTTATACTAATCTTATAAAAGTACGTAGAATTATAAAAGAATCCTAAGAACAATGGTACACCAAAAACAGATAACCTAGAAAAAATGAAATTATTTCTAGAAATTACTAAACCTGACTCAAGAAGAAGTAAAAAATCTAAACAGACATAATAAGTAAAGAGATTGAATCAGTAATCAAAAACCCCAGGATCAGGTAGTTTCACTGATGATTTCTACCAAACATTTAACAAAGAATTATTATTGATCCTTCTCAAAATCTTAAAAAATAAATAAGAGGAAGGAAATATTTTCTAATTTATTCTTTAAGGCCAGCATTACCTTAGTACCAAAGTGTTGGGCAGATAAAATATATTATACTCACTTTGTTAAAGATGGCGCTGCTCACCTGGAAGCCCATTGCCCAGGTGATATTAATGTGTGTTGGTGGTGGGCTGTGGGTAGGCAGGATCCTTGTAGCCTGGGGCTTGGTTTTAGGACTAAGCCTTTCCCACCCTTTTTGATGTGGGGTGGTACAATCCCATCATGCCTCAGATAAGTGACTTTGTATCAGAGACTTCCTTGTTTGTATATTGGATTAAAGGTTTTGATTTCTGTACTATAGAGTGAGGCAGACCAGGAGCTTGCTCTCTCTAGGTTCCTGTGATTAGCATGAGGAAGGAGAGCAGAGAAAGGCCACATAGAGGAGGCCAGGAGAAGCAGCCAAGAGGGTGGAGTGTTGAATGAGAAGCCAGTTTGTGCAGAGTTTGTGCAGGGAGAAGGAAGGAAATGGGGAACAGAGGTGAATAAGTCTGGTGAGCTAGAAACCTTTGATTCTAGGAAACTCGGATAAATCAGTAGCTGTGTGAGCACTGAATGAGTGGGTTTTGGAGCCCAGTGAGTGTTTTTACTTGCCCGCCAGATGCAAGCTAGGATTAAAGATGATGACCCACCAGTTTTTGGCTTCGTTGTTTCATTACCATCTGTCCAAATCCAATGCGAACCTGCATGGGCCGGGCGGCTGTGATGGTGGCCGCATATACTGGCTTCACACAAAGCTAGACAAACACACCTCAGGAAAAAGAAAGAAATCAATTTTTCCTATTAATAGATATGTAAATTTCCTCAACAAAATACGAATAAAACAACAAGTAAAAAGGATTACATAATCTGACCAAATGTATTTTATCCCAGTAATTCAAGGACTGTTTGACATAAAAATATTAAAAATTGAGGTAACACACCATAATAATATAACAACAAAAAGCTAGATGATCATCTAAGTTTGACAAAATTTAACATAATTTCATAATAAACCACTCTAAAAACTAGGAATAAGGAAAACTTATTTAAAATGATAAAGAATATGTATAAAAAGGCTCAGACTAACATTATACTTAATAATGAAAGATTGAACATGTTCCCTTAATATCAGGAACAAGGCATGCATGTCTACTTTTACCACAGCTACTGAACATTGTATCAAAATTATTAATAACAAAAGAAAAATAGACATTTGGACTTTATAAAAAATAAAATAAAATTATTTGTGCATCTGAATGTTTTCAAAAAAGCAGAATGGAAACCTACAGAAAGAAAAAATATAATCACGAACACATATCTAGCAAAAATCTTTAATTCGGAATGTATTTTAAAAGCTCTTACAAATCAGTAACAACAACAACAAAGATTTAAATATGGACAAAGGGTATCAATAGACGTTTCTTCAAAGACATACAACTGTCCTAGAAGAGCATGAAAAGATGTTAAATATAATTAATCATTAAAAATGCAAATCAAAGATATAATGAGATACTTATTTATACCATTAGGATGGCTTATGCAAATAATTTTATTGGAATATAATGTGTCGGCAAAGATGTAGAGAAATTGTAACATTTCTTTATTGCCAATAAGAATATAAAATGGTGCAGCCATTGCAGAAAATAGTTTTATGAGTCCTCATAATGTAAAATATAAAATTGCCAGATTATCCAGCAATTCCATTCCTAGAAAAATACCCAAAAGATGTGTCCAACAAAAACTAAACAGCATTATTCACCATAGCCGAAATGTTAAAACAACTTCAATGTCCATCAGTGGGTAGATGGATAAGGGAATTACAGTACAATGGAATGTTATTCAGCCACAATCAAGTTCATAAATTGATATATGCTACAATGTGATGAATTTCAAAAATATTATGTCAGGTAAAAGAAACAAGACACAAATTATATGTGTTTGATTCTGTTTATATGGAATATCCAGAATATGTAAATCAATAGAAACAGATAGCATGTTGGTGTTTTTCAGGGTCTGAGATTAAAGAGGAATTAGAAGAGATTGTTTAATGGGTATGAGTTGTTTTTTTTTTTTTTGAAGTATACACTACAATAATTAATTTTGTTATCTAAATTTCACCTCAATAAAAATGTCAGAGCTTATGATTGAATAATAAGCTGGGCGATTTAAATAAAATATAGTCTAAGTTATGCATATGAATTTGTGTGTGTGTGTGTGTGTGTGTGTGTGTGTGTGTGGCAGAGACAGAGAGTCAGAGAGAGGGACAGATAGGGACAGACAGACAGGAAGGGAGAGAGATGAGAAACATCAATTCTTTGTTGCAGCTCCTTAGTTGTTCATTGATTGATTTCTCATATGTGCCTTGACCAGGGGGCTACAGCAGACCGAGTGACCCCTTGCTCAAGCCAGCGACCTTGGGTCCAAGCTGGATATCCTTGCTCAAACCAGATGAGCCCGCGCTCAAGCTGGCAACCTCAAGGTCTAGAGCAGGGGTCCCCAAACTTTTTACACAGGGGTCCAGTTCACTGTCCCTCAGACCATTGGAGGGCCAGACTATAAAAAAAACAACTATGAACAAATCCTTATGCACACTGCATAGATCTTATTTTAAAGTAAAAAAACAAAATGGGAACAAATACAATATTTAAAATAAAGAACAAGTAAATTTAAATCAACCAACTGACCAGTATTTCAATGGGAACTATGCTCCTCTCACTGACCACCAATGACAGAGGTGCCCCTTCCGGAAGTGCGGCGGGGGCCAGATAAATGGCCTCAAGGGGCCGCATGTGGCCCGTGGGCCATAGTTTGGGGACCCCTGGTCTAGAGCCTGGGTCCTCCACATCCCAGTCCCACGCTCTATCCCCTGCTGCACCACCTGGTCAGGCTGTATATGAATCTTTAAATAGATTTTTAAAAAAAACCAGAATATGCTTTTTAATACCATTTACTTCATTTCTGAAGAAAAAGTTAGATCAAAAAAATGACACTATTTATCTCATCAAATCTTGATCATCTTGACTTCTCAATAGCCCTGCTCAACTCCTGTAGACTCATACCTATGGCTTATTTTATGGAGTCAATCCATCTCACATTTGGTCTTTTCCTTTTTCTCTTCCCTTCCATTTTCCCCAGTATTATTGTTTATCCAAAGAACCCTGTCTTTTCATGATGTGCCCCAAGTAGAACAGCTTTAGTTTTGTCTTTTTGCCTCCAGCAATGTTTCAGACTCCATTTGCTCTCAGACTCAGTTGTTTATCTTTCTAGCAATCCAGGATGTCCATGGAGCTCTTGCAGCTGCCTTTTCTTCCTTTTTTCCTTCCTTCCTTTCTCTCTTCCTTCCTTCCTTCCTTTCTTCCTTCCTTCCTTCCTTCCTCCCTCCCTTCCTTCCTTCCTTCCTTCCTTCCTTCCTTCCTTCCTTCCTTCCTTCTTTCCTTCCTTCCTTCCTTCCTTCCTTCCTTCCTTCCTTCCTTCCTTCCCTATTTCTTCTTTCTTTTCTCTCTCTCTCTCTTTCTTTCTTTCTTCCTTTATGTTTTTTCCACCTTGAAAAAACTTGTTGCTAGAAAGCTTTGTGGGCCTCCTGAGCAGGGAGCCACTTTTCTTACTCACTCTGAGAGGCACAACCCCAAATCAGGATACAATAGTGGAATGTGTCTGTGGTGTGGTATATTCCATATGAGCAGCTATTCTATATAAGCCAGGTATCTAGAAAGCATAATTTGCTTTCTATATCAATCACAATTTATATTGTTTCTAGGTAACCATAGCCAGGAGGAGTTAAAAACAATCTTTGAAGTAGGGTTGGGTAAGTAGATGGTACAGGAAAAAGTTAAAAAACAAAAACCTAAAATATTTTGATGGTGTTTAAGTTTGTTATTTCAAGTCTTGTTAGTCAAGATAACTGTTTTATATATGGGTGAAATTCTAAATTGATACTAGTTGAAATGTAAAATCGTCAGTTTTCTACCCCATTTTTATTTTAATAAACCTTAATACACATTGTTTTTACCCATGACTAGGTTATTGTTGCATAAAGTCAATATCATTCACATGGTTTAGATTAAATTACAGCAGTGCATGTCTCTTTTCTTTCTTTTTTTCTTCCTCTTGAATGTAAACTATGATTTTCCTTTGGCTGGCATTTGCTCCTTTGACTTTCCCCCATATTCAAGAGATGGTGTAATCTCCAAGCACATAACATTATCAATGTAAGGACTGCAACTGATTGAATATTTTGACAAACACAGCTCTCTAATTCCTGAAGCCATATGGCTGTGCAGGATGCCGTATGGAATAAGGTACTCTGCCTCATGAAATGATTCAAAAGCATTTTTTTATTAGCGGTTATTCCCTTGAACTGAAAACTGATTAGATTTTGAATATTCCATCACTGAAGATAGTCATCTAGCTAGCCAACTGTATAGTCTTAGCAGTATCTTCAGTGATGGAAATATATTGCTGAAGTTTATATCCCTTAATAGAGGACACCACATTTTAAAATTTTTTCAGGTAAAAGGCTACTTCTATATTCTTTGTGCATCCAAAAAAGTCTTTTTGCAGAAAGCAACAGAAATCTGTCAATAATTGGCTTAAACAGTGAGGAATATGGTGTGATCTTGTATAACAAGAAGCCTTGAGCATCACAGAGAAAGGGCTGGTTAAATCTGAGGCTCAGTGATGTCACTGAGACCCAGCATTCTTTCTGTTCATGTATTTCATCTTTCCAGGTCTTTCAGCTCAATTGATCCTTCAGCTGGCTACTCTCACAGCTGCAAAATGGTTACATTGACCCGAACATGATATTCACACATGACAGTGTCCACTGAAAGCTGGTACATAATTTCTTCTTGACTATCACTTTTGTGAGAAGAAATCTTTTCTCACAATTCATTCTGAGTGGTGTCAAATGTAAGTTACCAAACTAAGCCCATGCAAGTAAATGAGAATTTCCATAACTGACTTAGTGAAACTCGTCAGTGTCAGAGAAAGACAGAGACCCTGGAACAGAGGTCAGAACCTTTTTTGCTGATAGAGCCATGAACACTATATATTTTTAAATGTAATTCTGTGAGAGCCATACAATGACCTGTGTACATTAGGCATTATCCAATAAAAATTTGGTGTTGTCTTGGAGGACAGCTGTGATTGGCTCCTGCCACCTGCAACCATGAACATGAGTGGTAGGAAATGAATGGATTGTATGTAATACATGAGAATGTTTTATATTTTTAACATTATTTTTTTATTAAAGATTTGTCTGCAAGCCAGATGCAGCCATCAAAAGAGCCACATCTGGCTCGCAAGCCATAGGTTCCCGCCCCCTGCCCTGGACCAAACTGCTGTGCTCTTAGAAGGGAAGAGACAGGAACTAAACAGGGAGGTTTGCACCCAATAAGATTTGCTTTGCTTTTCTTTAAATTTGGAATTGACTTGGCCAGACCACCTCTACCAAACCTGCTAGTTAAATTCTTTTACATGGAGTAAATAAATGGAATTATGGTAAAGATCATCAGAAAAATATTTCATTGAAATCTGGAGCAGTTCAGTCATGGGTATTTGTTGAAATAGGCCTTTCCAGGATTATAATACCTTCTTAGAGAATATTTTACTGAAAATAAAAGATATATAAGATTAATTTTCTCCTTCATTACTAAATGACTACGAGAGTATTTTCAAATCTTTAATCTGTCATTCTTTTTCTATTTATAGAATGTGATACTTTTGGACATATATGAAATTTTAATGAAGGTGAGAAGTGAGATGAAGGGCATTTAAACACTCAGAACCAGGGCCTCTTTTGATAGAACAAGATTGCCCACATGGCTAAAGACATGAACTTCCTAGTTTGTTTTGACTGTGGAGTTAGTATGTTGGGCCTTTAACAGAATTCTGAACTTTAAAAATTATTTGCAGAAAGTTTAGTCTGGCCTCTCTTGCTGAGGGTAAAAATAGGCCTGGAGTTTGGAAACCCTGTACCCACACAGGCTTTCTCTGACTCACTGGAAACTAATGACTCTGGCTATCAGAAAGGCTGAGAGTTCTTATTCACAAAATAGGGTCAGGCATGGAAGATCTGCTCAGTGATTTCTAAACTCCAATTCAGCTCTGTGATTCTATGATTCTCATTTAGGTGAAAATAAACTGAATCTCCAAAAGGGTTGAATGGAAGTAACCCAGAGTGCCCAACCAAATCTCAAAACCATAGCTAATTTCTGGTATTAATAGTTTGACTATGACAAATATGAATATAAGTCCAATTTTCAGTAAAGTACATTTGAATTTGATAGAGTCCAACCAAGAATGGATTTTGCAGACAATTCTTTTCTGAAATGTTAAAAAGGTTTTTTTAATTATTTTTTTTTAGTTAATTTGTTTGTTATATACAAAATCTAACCTTATTTTTGGCTACAAAGTATTCTGTCATAAGAAGTCTAGATTTTAGAGGTAAATATACAATAACAAAAAAAGTAAACCATTAGATTAACTTTCCTTGTCTAAGTAAGACTCAATTAAATTTTAACCTCCAAAATTAAAGTAACAGATATTACTGGGGGGATCTGAAGATGGCAACAGAGTAGGCAGATGCACAGACTCCCAGCTCTCACCACCAAACTGGAATACAAATCAATTTAGGAACAATCAGCATGAAAAACCAACTCTGGACTACAAGAACAGCTCTCAAAAACCAAGAAGCAAAGAAGAAGTCACAAAAAACCTGGTAGAGAGCACCTGAATCTCCCCTCCTTACAAAAACCGAGGGGAGGGGGAGGCTGAAAGTCCAGAGGGGCTCTCACTCCAGGGAAAAGGGCAGAAAATACTGCTCACAGCCACTTGCCTGTCGACCAGGGAACGAGGTGTGTTGAAAGGACTGGCTTATCTACCAAGTGGAAAAGGGAGAGAGAAGGACAGACAGTGAGGAGTAGAGGAAGGCAGGGGACTACCTAAAACACTGACTGATCCAGTACTGGAGGCAGCCATAGCTGGGGGAGGGACTGATCCTTTCACAAAACACAAGACTGAATTGCTTCCGGATCACAGATCTCCAGACATCTCTCCAGCTCCAATCAGCGCAACAAAAAACACAGCTGAAAACAAGAAGTGGGGAAGAGGGGCAGTAACTCAGGTCTCCATTGAGATATGAGATACACCCCCTTACTGAAGCTGAGAAAACACCCTGCCCCCAGAGAGATTAGTTGGTGGAAGAGGCCTTCAGAGTCTCAGGTTACACCCACCACATTCTTGGATACAGTTTCAAGGAAGCCCCCTGCTGAGATCAGTAAACAAGACTATCACCTGTTAAGAAAACAAACAAATCAGGAATTCAAAGCAGCCCAAAACCAAAAGTGGATTACAAATAATAGCTGATGCCAACCCAAGAGGACCTAGAAATAACACAACTGAAAACTGGAGGCAGACAACACCAAACCTAGACTCAACCAGCTCTATAAGCAAAATACCCAAACACAGACATAATGAGAAGACAAAGAAGTACAATCCAAATAAAACCACAAGAGAAACCTTTAGGAGTTGAACTGAGTGATATGGAAATAACCAAACTTCCAGATGTGGAGTTCAAAATAATGATTGTAAGGATGCTTAAAGATCTTAGAACAACAATGGATGGTCATTATGAATACCTAAATAAAGAAATAGCAACTATAAAAGAGGATTTTGAAATATTAAAAAAGAATCTGTCGGAGATGACAAACAATATCAGAAATGAAGACCACAATGGAAGGAATTAAAAACAAGATGGATAGAGCTAAGGATCGAATCAGTGAATTAGAGGATAACTTGAATGAAGGCAAGAAAACAGAGAAGAAAAAAGAAATGAGACTCAAAAAATCTGAGGAAGCTCATAGAGAGCTCTGTGACAACATGAAGAGAAATAATATTCGCATCATAGGGGTTCCTGAAGAAGAAGAGAAAGAACAAGGGAAAGAGACTTTGTTCAATCATATCATAGCTGAAAACTTCCATAATTAATGCAGGAGAAACTCTCACAAGTTCAAGAACCACAGAGAACTCCATTAAAGAGAAACCCAAAGAAATCTACACCAAGATACATCATAATTAAAATACCAAAGCTAAATGATAAAGAGAAAATATTAAAAGCTGCAAGAGAAAAAAAAGCTATCACCTACAAAGGAGATCCCATAAGGATGACATCCGACTTCTCAACAGAAACACTTGAGGCCAGAAGGGAATGGCAAGAAATATTCAAAGTAATGCAGAACAAGAGCCTACAACCAAGACTACTTTATCCAGCAAGGCTATCATTTAAAATTGAAGGAGAGATGACGTCAGAATAATGGCAGGGTAGGAAGCGATACTGATAAATCTCCCCCAAAACTCAACAAGATCTTCAACCAGAAACAGAAAAACCTATCCTTGGAGCCTCCAGATGTTTCGCAATACACCTGAAGGTATGGTCGAGCGAAAAATTGGCTAAATATATAACCAAACCCCGAAGGAAATAGGGAGTAAGAAATGCTCTGCCTTCCTCACTAACCTAAACAGGGCGGCTTTCTCTGGGATCCATGACTATAGAAACTGAGGCGGATAAAAGGGGTGAATAGATCCAGGCCGTGGCACAAACAGCTGAACCAGGCTGTGGCACGGAGATCCAAGCCGAGGAAAAACTGATCCTGTGGCAACCTGGGCAATATAAGCTAACACTCGTGCCAAACCCAAACAAAGAAAGACAAGCGGGGCACCCATTTTACCCGATCTCCTGGTCGGCGCGTGCAGATAGTGGGCGAGAGATTTCTTCCTAAGCCCCGGGAGTGGGTGCCCATGTTACCCCACAGAAAGGCACAGAGTCAGAGGCCTTTCTGTGGGCTGAAAGCAGAATCTCTGGGCAGCCCCAGTGCCCTGGGAAAGCCACGCATGGGAGGGAGCGAGAACTAATACCAACAGTGGAACTTTTCCATGCTGGTAGGGGATTCACTCAGAGGGAAATGCGGCCGGCCTCATATCCTGGTCTGTGCACGCAAATAGTGAGCAAGAGATTCCTCCGAGTGCCTCGGCAGTGCGCGCCCGTGTTATCGCACAGAGGGGCAGTGTCGGAGACCTTTGTGTGGGCCAAAGCGGAAACTTGGGCTGCCCCAGCACCTTGCAAAAGCTGCGCATGGGGACAGAGCGAGAGCCAATTCCAACGCTGCAACTTTTCCATGCTGTTGGGGGTTTCACTCAAAGCCTGAGACTGCTGGCCGGATATCCTGGTCTGCGTGTGCAGATAGTGAGCGAGAGTTTCCTCCAAGCGCCCTGGAAGTAGGCGCCCGCCTGTGTTACCGGACAGAGTGGTAGAGCCAGAGGTCTTTGAGTGGGCGGAAACGCTGCCTGATTATGCTAGCAGCTCTGACTGACTGAGCCTTACCCAGAGCCCTGTGCTGAGTGGAAATAGAGTGGGGAGTTACCAGCTCTTTGAGCCTCTTACTACCCAGGCAGAGGCAGCAGCAACCCCATAGCTGGATTATCAGGCTACTAATTGAGGAAGGAAAGACTAGGAGAAAAGCTCCAGGAACACGGACTCTCTCACTGTCGGAGCCCATGAATGCTAATGAGCCTTGACTGCCAACGAGACTAAAGCACAATACATGACATCGCCATAGAGACTTATCAACTGCAAACCTCTACCTGAGCATGCCAAAGGGGCAGAACCCGGGGTACAGAGTCACCGACCAGGAAGAGGGAGAGAAAAGAAAAAGCAAGAAGATAACCTCTCAAAATCAAGAATAATCTGCAGACTTTAAAACCTAACCCATTTTATTATATTTGTTCATTTGTTTCTCTTATCTTCATTCTTGATATTTTTTTTTCCTCTTCCAATTTGGTCGATTAACTCTCTACCGGTCTTACTCTCTCCTCTCCTTGAACTACAGTACCCATAAGTGTTACATCTCCCATTATCTTTTCTCTCCTCTTCCTTTCTCTCTATGAGGGTTGCACTCCAAAACCCTTAACTCTCCCTCTCTCTCTCTCTCTCCTCTTTTTTCTTTTTTCTTCTTTTAGTGGTTCCCTCTTTTTTTTCTCTCTCTCTCTTTCTTTTCTCCCTCTATATTAGTTTCTTCCTTTCTCCTTTACATCTACTCTCATTCAAACCTCAATAACAAACAAATTATCTTATCTGGGACTCAAACTTATGTTTGTGGCATTTTGGGGGGTTTTTACTTCACCTTTTTTTTTTTTTTTTTTTTTTTTTTCATTTTTCTGAAGCTGGAAACAGGGAGAGACAGTCAGACAGACTCCCGCATGCACCCGACCGGGATCCACCCGGCACGCCCACCAGGGGCGGTGCTCTGCCCCCCAGGGGGCGATGCTCTGCCCATCCTGGGCGTCGCCATATTGCGACCAGAGCCACTCTAGCGCCTGAGGCAGAGGCCACAGAGCCATGCCCAGCGCCCGGGCCATCTTTGCTCCAATGGAGCCTTGGCTGTGGGAGGGGAAGAGAGAGACAGAGAGGAAAGCGCGGCGGAGGGGTGGAGAAGCAAATGGGCGCTTCTCCTATGTGCCCTGGCCGGGAATCGAACCCGGGTCCTCCGCACGCTAGGCCGACGCTCTACCGCTGAGCCAACCGGCCAGGGCTTTTACTTCACCTTTTAAACTCACTAGCAGTGCTCCCATCCCTGGCTCTCCATTGTATCTAGTTCTTGTTCCACTAAATACAATAGTAATTTTTTAATTTGTCCCCCCATTTTTCTGTTTTCCTCTTATTCCTCTAATCATAACTCTTAGTCAATCAACACCTAAAAGCAAATCATTTTATTCTTGACCCAAATTTTTTCCTTATTTGCTTTTTGTGGGTCAATACCCCCTTCTTTTTTCTTTTTTTCTTTTTTTTTGCCCCTTTATTACTTTTCCCCAATTCAGGCCCTCCATTACAGGCATTGTTTGTTATAATTCACAGTTCACCACAAGATTTTCTCAAGAAAGAGGGGAGAGGAGAGGAGAGGAAAGAAGGAGGGGGGAATAATTTCCTTTTTTAAAAATTTTTATTTTATTTTATTTTTCTTTATTTCATTATTATTTTTTTTAAAAAAAAACAACTCTTTTTTATTTTTTATTTTTTTAACTTTTTATTCTTTATTAAATATCATTAATACTATCAACAACACCACCCTCAGATGCCATTAAGGAAGAGAAAATCGAATATCATGGATACAAAAGAAAGAGAGGTAACACAGCTAGATGAGGAAAAATCTATGGAGGAAAAATTTAATATATTGGAAACCTTGGAGCTAAATGACAGAGAATTAAAGATAGAAATCCTAAAAAATCCTTCAAGATATACAAGAAAACACAGAAAGTCAATTTAGGGAGCTCAGAAAACAACTCAATGAACACAAAGAATATATTTCCAAGAAAATTGAAACTATAAAAACAAATCAAACAGAGATGAAAAACTTAACTCACGAGCTGAAAAATGAAGTAACAAGCTTAGCTAATAGAACAGGTCAGATAGAAGAGAGGATTAGTGAAATAAAAGACAAGCAACTTGAGGCACAACAAAGAGAAGAAGAAAGAGACTCAAAAATTTAAAAAAATGAGATAGCCCTACAAGAATTATCTGACTCCATCAGAAAGAATAACATAAGAATAATAGGTATATCAGAGGGAGAAGAGAGAGAAAATGGAATGGAGAACATACTCAAACAAATAATAGATGAGAACTTCCCAAGCCTGTGGAAAGAACTAAAGCCTCAAGTTCAAGAAGCAAACAGAACTCCAAGTTTTCTTAACCCCAGCAAACCTACTCCAAGGCATATCATAATGAAATTGACACAAACCAACAGCAAAGAAAAAATTCTCAAGGCAGCCAGGGAAAAGAAGAATACAACATATAAAGAAAGGCCCATTAGATTATCATCAGATTTCTCAGCAGAAACTCTACAAGCTAGAAGAGAGTGGACCCCAATATTTAAAGTCCTGAAAGAGAGGAACTTTCAGCCACAAATACAATACCCACCAAAGCTATCCTTCAAATATGAAGGAGAAATAAAAACATTCACAGATACAGAAAAGATGAGGGAATTTATCATCAGAAAACCCCCACTCCAGGAAATACTAAAGGGGGTTCTCCAATCAGATACAAAGAACAAAAAAAAACCAGAGCCACAAGTAAAAGCTCCAAGAAGAACACAATAAAACCAAATTTAAACTGTGACAACAACAAAAAGAAAAGGGGGGAGAAGATGGAGATTAACAGTAGCAAAGGACGATGGAGTGCAAAAGTACTCACAAAATAGTACACTACAATGAACAGGGTAGGGACCCTTTTCATTACTCAAAGGTAACCACCATTGAAAAAACCACCACAGAAGCACATGAGATAAAAAAGATGGCAACAGAGGAAAGATGTATGGAATACAACCAAATAAAAACAAAAGATAGAAAAACGAAAGAGAAGGATCAAACAAGACACAAAACTAACAGAAAGCAATCTATAAAATGGCAATAGGGAACTCACAAGTATCAATAATTACACTAAATGTAAACGGATTAAACTCACCAATAAAAAGGCACAGAGTAGCAGAATGGATTAAAAAAGAAAATCCAACTGTATGCTGCCTACAGGAAACTCATCTAAGTAACAAGGATAAAAACAAATTCAAAGTGAAAGGCTGGAAAACAATACTCCAAGCAAAATAACATCCAAAAAGAAGCAGGTGTAGCAATACTCTTATCTGATAATGCTGACTACAAGACAACAAAAGTACTCAGAGACAAAAATGGCCATTTCATAATGGCTAAGGGGACACTGAATCAAGAAGACATAACAATTCTTAATATATATGCACCAAACCAAGGAGCACCAAAATATATAAGACAGCTACTTATTGACCTTAAAACAAAAACTGACAAAAATACAATCATACTTGGAGACCTCAATACACCGCTGACGGCTCTAGATCGGTCATCCAAACAGAGAATCAACAAAGACATAGTGGCCTTAAACAAAACACTAGAGCACCTGGATATGATAGACATCTACAGGACATTTCATCCCAAAGTGACTGAGTATACATTTTTCTCCAGTGTACATGGATCATTTTCAAGAATTTACCATATGTTGGGCCACAAAACAACATCAGCAAATTCAGAAAAATCGAAGTTGTTCCAAGCATATTTTCTGATCATAAAGCCTTGAAACTAGAATTCAACTGCAAAAAAGAGGGAAAAAATCCCCCAAAAATGTGGAAACTAAACAACATACTTTTAAAGAATGAATGGGTCAAGGAAGAAATAAGTGCAGAGATCAAAAGATATATACAGACTAATGAAAATGACAATAGGACATATCAGAATCTATGGTATGCAGCAAAAGCAGTGATAAGAGGTAAGTTCATATCACTTCAGGCCTATATGAACAAACAAGAGAGAGTCCAAGTGAACCACTTAACTTCCCACCTTAAGGAACTAGAAAAAGAAGAACAAAGACAACCCAAAACCAGCCGAAGAAAGGAGATAATAAAAATCAGAGCAGAAATAAATGAATTAGAGAACAGAAAAACTATAGAAAAAAATTAATAGAACAAAGAGCTGGTTCTTTGAAAAGATCAACAAAATTGACAAACCCTTGGCAAGACTTACCAAGGAAAAAAGAGAAAGAACTCATATAAATAAAATCCAAAATGAAAGAGGAGAAATCACCACGGAAACCGTAGATATACAAAGAATTATTGTAGAATACTATGAAAAACTTTATTCCACTAAATTCAACAACCTAGAAGAAATGGAGAAATTCCTAGAACAATACAACCTTTCTAGACTGAGTCAAGAAGACGCAGAAAGCTTAAACATACCTATTAGTAGAGAAGAAATAGAAAAAAACATTAAAAACCTCCCCAAAAATAAAAGTCCAGGCCCTGACGGCTATACCAGCGAATTTTATCAAACATTCAAAGAAAACTTGGTTCCTATTCTACTTAAAGTCTTCCAAAAAATTGAAGAAGAAGCAATACTTCCAAACACATTTTATGAGGCCAACATAACCCTCATACCAAAACCAGGCAAGGACTGCACAAAAAAAGAAAACTACAGACCAATATCTCTAATGAATACAGATGCTAAAATACTAAACAAAATACTTGCAAATCGAATACAACAACATATTAAAAAGATAATACATCATGATCAAGTGGGATTTATTCGAGAATCTCAAGGATGGTTCAACATACGTAAAATGGTTAACGTAATACACCATATCAACAAAACAAAGAACAAAAACCACAAGATCTTATCAATAGACACAGAAGTAAGTAAATCCGAAAAAACCAGGAACTGCATTATTCCATACGTAGGTGGGACATAAAAGTGAAACTAAGAGACATTGAGAAGAAAGTGGTGGTTACGGGGGGGAGGGGGGAATGGGAGAGGAATAGGGGGAGGGGGAGGGGCACAAAGAAAACAAGATATAAGGTGACAGAGGACAATCTGACTTTGGGTGATGGGTATGCAACATAATTGAATGACAAGATAACCTGGACTTGTTATCTTTGAATATATGTATCCTGATTTATTGATGTCACCCCATTAAAAAAATAAAATTAATATAAATAAAAAAATAAATAAATAAAATTGAAGGAGAAATAAAAAGTTTCCCAGACAAGAAAAGTTCAAGGAATTCATTACAACCAAACCAATGCTGCAGGAAATGTTAAGGGGCATGGTGTAAACAGATCAAAGTGGGAAAAGAATATAGCAAAACAGGAATACAGCTTTAAAGAAAATGGCAATAAACAACTACATATCAATAATAATCTTCAATGTAAATGAATTAAATAACAAATCAAAAGACATAGGGTAGCTGCATGGATAAGAAAACAGGACCTGTACATATGCTGTCTACAAGAGCCACACCTTAAAACAAAAGATGCACATAGATTGAAGATAAAAGGATGGAAAAACCATTTCATACAAATGGAAATGAAAAAAAAAGCTGGGGTTGCAATACTTATATAAGACAAAATGGACTTTAAAACAAAGGATATAGTAAGAGATAAAGAAGGCCACTACATAATGATAAAGAGAGTAATCCAACAGGAAGATATAACTATTATAAATATCTCTGCACCTAATATAGGAGCACCTAAATATATGAAGCAGACTTTGATGGATATAAAGGGTGAGATCAACAGCAATACTGTAATATTAGGGGATTTCAGTACCCCACTAACATCACTAGATAGATCCTCAAGAAAGAAAATTAACAAAGAAACAGCAGACTTAAAGACATACTAGATCAGCTTGATTTAATAGATATCTTCAGAACCTTTCACCCTAAAGCAGTAGAATATACATTCTTTTCAATTGCTCATGGTACATTCTTTAGGATAGACCACATGTTAGGGCACAAAAGTGTTCTCAACAAATTTAAGAAGATTGAAATAATATCCAGCACTTTCTCTGATCACAATGGCATAAAACTAGAAATGAACCACAATCGAAAAGCTCAAAAATTGTCAAACACATGGAAACTAAATAGCAGGTTGTTAAATAACAAATGTATTAAGAATGAGATAAAAGAAGAAATAAAAAAATTCCTAAAAACGAATGACAATGAGTATATAACAACTCAAAGTTTATGGGACACAGCAAAAGCAGTACTGAGAGGAAAGTTCATAGCACTACAGGCATACTTTAAGAAACTAGAATAATCTCAAATAAACAACTTAACCCTACACCTAAAAGAACTAGAAAAAGAACAGCAAGTAAAGTCCAAATGTAGTAGAAGGAAGGAAATAATAAAGATCAGAGCAGAAATAAATGACATAGAGGCTAAAGAAATAATACAGAGGATCAATGAAACCAGGAGCTCATTCTTTGAAAAGGTAAACAAGATCAATGAACCTTTAACTAGACTCACCAAGAAAAAAAAAGAGAAGACTCAAATAAATAAAATTAGAAATGAGAGAGGAGAAATAACAACTGACACAACAGAAATACAAAATATTGTAAGAAAATACTATGAAGGACTCTGTGCCAAAAAACTAGACAACCTAGATGTAATGGACAAATTCCTTGAAACATACAATCTTCCAAAAATTAATCTGGAAGAATCAGAAAATCTAAACTGACCAATTACACCAAATGATTGAAACAGTTATCAAAAAAATCCCAACAAAGAAAAGTCCTGGGCTTGATGGCTTCACAAGGGAATTCTGCCAAATATTCAAAGAAGAACTAACACTTAACCTTCTCAAGCTATTTCAAAAAATTCAAGAGGAATGAAGACAGTTAAGCTCCTTTTATGAGGCGGGCATAATACTGATTCCAAAACCAGGCAAAGACAACACAAAGAAAATTATAGGCCAATATCCCTGATGAATATATCAATAGATGCTAAAATCCTCAACAAAATATTAGCAAACTGGATCCAACAATATATGGAAAAAATCATACGCTATGATCAAGTGGGATTTATTCTGGGGAGGCAAGGCTGGTACAATATCCGCAAATCAATCAGTGTGATTCATCACATAATCAAAAGGAAGGAGAAAAACCACATGATAATTTCAATAGATGCAGAAAAAGCATTTGATAAAATCCAGCACCCATTTATGATCAAAACTCTCAGCAAAGTGGGAATACAGGGAACATACCTCAACATGATAAAGTTCATCTGTGACAAACCCACAGCCAACATCATACACAATGGGCAAAAATTAAAAGCAATCCCCTTAAGATCAGGAACAAGGCAGCGGTGCACCCCTTCACCACTCTTATTCAACATAGTTCTGGAAGTCCTAGCCACAGCAATTAGACAAGAAGAAATAAAAGGCATGCAAGTCAGAAAAGAAGAAGTAAAACTATCATTATTTGCAGATGATATGATATTGTATATAGAAAACCCTAAAGTCTCAGTCAAAAGACTACTGGACCTGATAAATGAATTCAGCAAAGTGGCAGCATATAAAATTAATACTCAGAAATCAGAGGCATTTTTATATGCCAACAATGTACAGTCAGAAACAGAAACTAAGGAAACAATCCCCTTCACTATTTCAACCAAAAAAATAAAGTACCTAAGAGTAAATTTAACCAAGGAGACTAAGAACTTGTACTCGGGAAATTATAAAACATTGATAACAGAAATCAAGGAAGATACAAACAAGTGGAAGCACATACCGTGCTCATGGTTAGGAAGAATAAACATCATTAAAATGTCTATATAACCCAAAGCAATCTATAAATTCAATGCAATACCAATTAAAATACCAATGACATACTTCAACGATATAGAACCCATACTCCAAAACTTTATATGGAACCAAAGGAGAACACGAATATCTTCAGCAATCTTAAAAAAGAAGAATAAAGTGGGAAGTATCACACTTCCTGATATCAAGTTATACTACAAGGCCATTATACTCAAAACAGCATGGTACTGGCATAAGTACAGGCATATAGATCAATGGAACAGATTAGAGAACCCAGAAGTAAACCCACAGCTCTATGGACAACTGATATTTGACAAAGGAGGAAAGAGCATACAGTGGAGTAAAGACATCCTCTTCAAAAAATGGTGTTGGGAAAATTGGACAGCTACCTGCAAAAAAATGAAACTAGACTACCAACTTACACCATTCACAAAAATAAACTCAAAATGGAGAATAGACTTAAATGTAAGCCGTGAAACCATAAGTATCTTAGAAGGAAACATAGGCAGCAAGCTCTCCAATATCTCTCGCAGCAATATATTTCCTTATATATCTCCATGGGCAAGTGAAATAAAAGACAAGATAAACAAATGAGACTATATCAAACTAAAAATCTTTTGCACAGCTAAAGACAATAAGAACAGAATAAAAAGACAAACTACACAATGGGAGAACATATTTGACAATACATCTGATAAGGGATTAATAACCAAAATTTATAAAGAACTTGTAAATCTCAACACCAGGAAGACAAACAATCCAATCAAAAAATGGGAAAAAGAAATGAATAGACACTTCTCCAAAGAGGACATACAGGTGGCCAATAGGCAGATGAAAAAAATGCTCAGCATTATTAATCATTAGAGAAATGCAAATTAAAACCAGAATGAGGTATCACCTCACACCAGTCAGAATGGCACTCACCAACAAAACAACACGGACTAAGTGCTGGCGAGGATGTGGAGAAAAGGGAACCCTCCTGCTCTTCTGGTGGGAATACAGACTGGTTCAGCTTCTGTGGAAAACAGTATGGAGATTCTTCAAAAAATTGAAAATTGAACTGCCTTTTGACCCAGCTATCCCACTTTTAGGAATATACCCCAAGAACACCATAGACCTGCTCCAAAAGGAGAAATGCACCCCCATGTTTGTGGCAGCATTGTTCACAATCACGAAGATCTTTAAACAGCCCAAGTGTCTGTTAGAGGATGAGTGGATTAAAAAGCTTTGGTACATATACACTATGGAATACTATTCAGCCATAAGAAATAATGACATTGGATCATTTACAATAACATGGATGGACCTTGATAACATTATACGGAGTGAAATAAGTAAATCAGAAAAAACTAAGAACTATATGAATATATACATAGATGGGACATAAAAAGGAGACTCAGAGACATGGACAAGAATGTGATGGTAATGGAGGGGGGTTGAGGGGGGATGGGGTGGGAAGGAAAGAGAGGGGGTGGGTGGAGGGGAGGGGCACAAAGAAAACCAGATAGAAGTTGACGGAAGATAATTTGACTTTGGGTGAGGGGTATACAGCATAATTGAATGTCAAAATAATCTGGAGATGTTTTCTCTCAACATATTTACACTGATTTATCAATGTCACTGCATTAAATTTAATAAAAAAAAGAAAAAAAATTAAAGTAACAAAGAACATTTTACATCAGTGTGTATGGATGAGAAAAAGAGACTACTGTTTACAAACTATTTATATACATCATCTGCTCTTATTTTTATTATCACAATTAATTTTAATTTATTTTTATATTATGTATTGAAATTCTTTTATTTTATTAACACCTTTTCTTCAAAATTCTGTAAATGAACATAATTAAGAAATATTTTAAAGCATTCATTTCTGAAATATTTATTATTAACCTGCTGGCTACAGTTGTCCTTTTTATATTCATATAATTAATTAAGTATCTCTCTTTTAATACACAATCTTTCAAATAATTTATTAACACTGTTCAGGTATACTTGCCAATTTCTTCTTTCTGAATTTAAAAGAGATGTTTTTGTTTATTAGAATCTTTCTCACCTTTTAATTTTCCCCTAGAGTTGAAGTAATTGAGGACAATGAAGACTGTGCTTTTCTATTTAGCTAGAAAAAAACATGACAATGCATTTAGAGGAATTCAAGTAGGGGAGAAGTATTAAATATCTATGTTTAATAGTAAAAACTTTTAAGACACATGGTCCAGATGACAGTTTCAGAGTATTCATGAGGGCAAGTTAGTGCAAGACCCAAATAATCTAAGACTGCTGCTTTTATTTTATTTTATTATTTTGAGTATTTATTCATTTTTATTGGGGTGACATTGGTCAATAAAAAATAGGTTTCAGGTGTACAATTTCATAAAACATCATCTGTACTTTGCATTGTGTGTTCAACAGTCCTAAGATTGCTGAATTTATTTCTTTTTTAGGTGAGAGTAGGGGAGATAATGAGGCAGACTGCCGCATGTGCCCTAGCTGGGATCTACCCAACAACTTCATCTGGCCAATGCTCAGGTACCAACCTATTTTTAGTGCCTGAGGCTATCATGCTCCTACAGAGCTATCCTCAGCACCTGGGCCACACTTGAACCAATCAAGCCACTGGCAGTAGAGGAAGAGGGAGAGAAGGGGGAGTGAGAAGCAGATGGTCACTTCTCCTGTGTGCCTTGACTGAGAATCAAACCCAGGGCATCCACATACTGAGCCAACACTCTATCCACTTGGTCATCAAACAGGCCCAAGACTGCTGATGTAAAAGTAACATTTGTATTCTAATTTTAGTTGATGAGACCCACCCTCTAGTTGTTCACATATAATTTAATATAAATAATCCTTGTATGATTTCCAAGTTCTAGTTTTTTTTAGTTAAAATGGTAGTATCTCATTGTAGTTTTGATTTTCGTTTTTATAATGCTAACAAAGATAGCATCTTTTCATATATCTATTTGTTGTTTGTATATCTTCACGAGAGAAGTGTCTGTTCAGGTCCTCTCCTCATTTTTTAATTGGATTGTTTGTTTGTTGTTGAGCTTTATGCTAAGAAAATGTTCAACTGAAAACTATGTATTCCTACGGACCAATATCATGCTATTAAATTTAATTTATAAATTTATAAAAAGATAGATTGTATAGGGCTAAAGCTGGAGCTATGCCTGGCTCAGAGGATGAGCAAGGATCATTCCCTGAGCTGCAACAGAACTAAGATGAAATATAATTGACTCTTGTAACAACTTAGATGCGTTTGGTACTTTCACCCAAATAAATCAAAATTAAAAAGAAAAGAGGAAGTCAAGAACTTGGGACCAATTCTCAAAGTATTCCTAAACTTTGAGTCTTCCTTAAATGGCTAAATTACTATGGATATCCACTCTAGGCTTGTTTACTCTCCAAAATCCTTTAACTGGATGGCAAAGAGAAAATGAAATTGGGAATGATCGTGGTGATGCCAAAAGCTGCCGCCAGTTTTCCCAAGTAGGAGTGTCCATACATACACAAGGCAGTAAAGTTTTACACAGACTTGGTGATTCTAGGGAATATGCTGCTATATTGGGCCTGAAATAGCCATCTGAAAACAATCTAAAGATAACTTCTAGAAATTAGCTATATTTCTTGTTTAAAATATCACAGAACTATACCTACGTTAAGAAAGAAGCCTTGGCCCTGGCCGGTTGGCTTAGTGGTAGAGCGTCGGCCTGGCGTGCAGAGGTCCGGGGTTCGATTCCCGGCCAGGGCACACAGGAGAGGCGCCCATCTGCTTCTCCACCCCTCCCCCTCTCCTTCCTCTCTGTCTCTCTCTTCCCCTCCCGCAGCGAGGCTCCATTGGAGCAAGGATGGCCCGAGCGCTGGGGATGGCTCCTTGACCTCTGCCCCAGGCGCTGGAGTGGCTCTGGTCACAAAAGAGTGACGCCCCGGAGGGGCAGAGCATCGCCCCCTGGTGGGCATGTCGGGTGGATCCCGGTTGGGCGCATACGGGAGTCTGTCTGACTGTCTCTCCCCGTTTCTAGCTTCAGAGAAATACAAAAATAGAAAGAAGCCTTGATACTGGGTATCTACTGTGTCTCAAAAATACTTTTATTTTTATTTTTTTTAATATATATACCTAAAAAAGCCTGGATAAAACTTAAGACTCTTTTCTCTCATCCCAACCATGCATTTAACAAATATTCATTGAACACTCACCATGTGCCAGACACTAATGTTTCATTTGAAGAATACAAATAAGCAAAAAATAAAGAAAATAATATTAAATGTTAAAAAGTGTTAAAAAGAAAGCAGAATGATATAAGGTATGTGTATATATTTGCTTTTCTGGTAGTGGTATATCATCTCCAGTTGTGTGGCTGACCTTTGGACAATGTGACAGAAGAGATGACATTTAATCTGAGTCTTGTATGACAAAAATTAAATAAAAACTGTCCACTAGAATGTTTGGACAAAGGTTTTCCAAAAGAAAGGGAAGGGTTGATACAAAGGCCCAGAGACTTAAAAGGTATATTTAAAGGTGGCAAGGAGCCCGGGCCGGTTGGCTCAGTGATAGAGCGTCGGCTTAGCGTGCGGAGGACCCGGGTTCGATTCCCGGCCTGGGCACACAGGAGAAGCGCCCATTTGCTTCACCCCTCCGCCGCGCCTTCCTCTCTCTCTCTTCCCCTCCCGCAGCCAAAGCTCCATTGGAGCAAAGATGGCCCGGGTGCTGGGGATGGCTCTGTGGCTTCTGCCTCAGGCGCTAGAGTGGCTCTGGTCGCAACATGGCGACGCCCAGGATGGGCAGAGCATCACCCCCTGGTGGGCAGAGCATCGCCCCATGGTGGGCGTGCCAGGTGGATCCCGGTCGGGCGCATGCGGGAGTCTGTCTGACTGTCTCTCCCTGTTTCCAGCTTCGGAAAAATGCAAAAAAAAAAAAAAAAAAAAAAAAAAGGTGGCAAGGAAACTGTACAAAGTTCAAGTGATTCTTGGTGGGAAACACTGTAGAAGATTGAAAAAAAAGAAAAATAGAGTCACATTCTAGGTCAGTGAACTCGTGAACTCTGCAACAGAGTCTGGTCATAATTTCTACATGTGATGGTGACCTTTAAGAAATGCTAGGGAGGGAAATGAGTCTTGAATTTAAAAATAATTTTGTCTTTACTAGAGAAAATGAATTACAGAGGAGAAAAACCAGGAAGTGGTCTGTTGCAATTTGGGAAGAGTACATTATTTTTTTTGGCTATTATTGAAACAAAGAATCTTGGGTGTGTGTGGTAGAAATGGGGTTGTTAAGACATGGATAAATTTGGGATCTATCCTGAAGGACTTTCAAAAGGACTTGCTAATGAGTAGACTGTTAAGAAATGATGGGGAGGGGAAGATCATGCATGATTTGGGGGTTTTGACTGGAGAACTTGCTTGAATGGTGCAGTTAATTGCTATGGAGCGGGCTGAGAGAACAGCATGCTAGGGACTGAGGAAACAGGAGCTCTCCTTTGTACATAGAAAGTGTGAGGTGCAAATTAGACTTCAGGGTATATATTTCGAGTAGGTTGTGGATATATGGCTCTGGAGGGTTAAAAGAGAGTTTAGGTATAGAATTTTAAATTTGGAATTTATCCATTTTAAAAGAAATGTACACTCATGGAACTGCTTAAAATTACCTAGGACAGCAAGTGTAACTGCTTAACAAATTGGGACTTATCAGGGAGGAAGAAGACTAGAGAATGCCACGTCACGATGGTGTGGCCATGGGCTCACTGAGGCCCATGCTGAGAGCAGTTTAGATGGAGTACAGAAAACAGAAATATGATTAAGATAGATTAAAAACAGAATTTGAAGTAAGGAAAATGGAGATAACAAATACAAATTTTTGTCCTTTTTTTTTTTTTTAACTTGGAAGAGTATCAGAAAAATGAAGTCATACTTGAGGAGGGACATCTAGATTCAAGAAAGAGACTTTGTCTTCTCTTTTAAAGTGGAAACATTGTCATAGACAATGTTTATATGCTGATGGGAAATATTAATAATGCACCAAATCGGATAATTCTCCCAAGAGTGACTCTGACATGTCTTTGTTACTGAATCCATCTCCTAGTTGTGGCCACATGGCCCTTCTAAGATGTCACTGCAGATGATGCAAATATCTGCAAGGTTCTTTAGGAAGAAGAAAGAATTTTAAGGCCAAGCTTCTAGAAACTCAAAGCTAGTTTCATTCATTCATTCAATAAATATTGAGCATCTAATATGTGCCACTTACTCTACAAAATACTGAGGATCAAATAATAAGTAAAACAAACATGATTCCTGTCTTTAGTATATTTCATTATATTTATGAAGTGAGGATATGTCTTCTGATTTATACACAAACACACACACACACACACATGAACCCTTGTACACATGAATTAAAACCATATATGGCATTTTTTTTTGACAAAAATTCTGTAACACTCTATGTGTCCTAAAATTTGAAGAAAAGAAAAGGTAATTTACTTTAGATGCTTAGATCTAAGACTAATCATCATAGGTACTCATTGCCCAAATTACTATAGGAATCACTAATCTTTTCCATGAAGATTGAAGACATTGTCAAATTCTTGGGGAAAAAAAAACATAGCAAATATGAATTGTACTATTTCTACTAAATTTTTGGGATTTATTGGTAAATCTACTTCAGGGTTGCATATCAGAAAAAGAAAAACCTTGTTTCTTATTGAAGGTTTAAGTGATTAATACATTTGACTTATGGTGACCATTTGTCCACTATTTTTTCAATGAATTTGCTTTGAAATAAAAAGAAAAGCAGCAGTCCTCTCTTCCCTTAAGTGTTCTGGTGTGGCATGCCCAGCTGTTTCCACTGGATCCCAACTAAAGCAGTGTGATTCCTTCTGTTCCAGTGGTTGTTTTTTTGTTTTATTTTGGTTTTGGTTTTGTTTTGCCTTCTTGTATCTACCAAAGTGGACACAAACATACAGCTATGTGATTACAAAGGCATACCTAGTTAATTCCAGCTTCTGAGAGATCAGAAAATTAGTAGTAGTTACCTCTTATCCACAAGAGATGTGTTCCAAGACCCCAGGGGATGCCTGAAACCACAGATAGTACTGAACCCTGCATAGTCTATGTTTTTTTCTTATGGATACAAACTTGATAAAGTTCAGCTTATAAACAAAGAAGTTTTATAAACAGAAGATTCATTCTTACTTTAGATATTAGCAAACCATTATTTTTCTTTCCTTATGAAGTTGAGAACTTGCATGATTTTTTTAAATTGAAATTATAGGGCTGACACTGGTTAGCATAAATATATAGGTTTCAGGTGCCCAATTCTACAGCACATCTCTGTGCACCATATTGGAGAGCTTCCACCTTTTCACTTAAAGGAAGCCCTTTGACTTCTTAGTAGCATATCCAAAATCTCGAGTATAACTAGTCTTGTACTTTGGGGTCATTATTAAGTAAAATAACAGTGGCTTGAACACAAGTACTGTGATATCTCAGCAGTCAACCTGATAACCAAAATGGCTACCCAGTAACTAAGGGTAGGTAGCATACACAGTGTGGGCACACTGGACAAAGGGCTGACTCCCGTCCTGGGTGGAATACAACAGGAAGGCATGAGATTTTACCATGTTATTCAGAATGGGGCACAGTTTAAAACTTATAAATTGTTTACTACTGGAATTTTTCAGACTAAAGTTGAATACAGATGATTAAAACTGCAAAAAAAGAAAGGAAAAGAAAAAAAACATGGCTAAAGCGGAACTATTGCAAATGGATGGTTTGGTATTACCGCAAAAAAAAAAAAAAAAAAAAGGCCTGAGGGAATAAAAGGGAGATAGCTACTGCATTGCTATATTATGTGCATTAAAAACCATCTACCCATATACAAAATAGAAAGAATTTTAAGCCTCAAGTATATGTATATGTAAATTATTGGTAACATTTTAGTTCTTGCTTTGGGTGAAGGATTCATGTATACACATGAATCATGTATGTTTCTTATAGCAATGGTGGGATTCAGCCGGTTCACACTGGTTTGGCAGAACTGATACTTCATTTTTTTTGTTGAGGTCGGTGAACCGGTTGTTATAATGACACTTGTAATCAATTTCTCAATTTTTTGGAGCCAGATTACTGGAATATTGAAGAAGTACTTGTTCCATGGAAAGCAGCTGAAGAACAATTGCTCATATTTAGTGACATTTTTAATTACAAAATTGATATTTAATGATTATCAAGATTTTGTGGAAAACATTTTTAAAAATTCCCAGAACTATGCACTTCCTTTTTAAAAGTGTTCAAAGAGGTCCTGTTTCAGTGGTAGAGCATCAGCCTGGTGTGCAGGAGTCCAGGATTCGATTCCCAGTCAGGGCACACAGGAGAAGCGCCCATCTGCTTCTCCACCCCTCCCCCTCTCCTTCTTCTCAGTCTCTCTCTTCCCCTCTCGCAGCCAAGGCTCCACTGGAGCAAAGTTGGCCCTGGTGCTGAGGATAGCTCCATGGCCTTTTCCTCAGGTGCTAGAATGGCTCTGGTTGCAGCAGAGCAATGCCCCAGATGGGCAGAGCATTGTTCCCTGGTGGGCATGCTGGATGGATCCCAGTCGGGCACATGCAGGAGTCTGTCTGACTGCCTCCCCGTTTCCAACTTCAGAAAAATACAAAAAAAACCCCAAAAACAACACACACACACAAAATAAAAGTGTTGAAAGAGCTAAAAATATTGTCAGAACAATTGATGCAAGTTCAGCAGAAGTGGAAAGGGGTTTTCTTTCTTTTTCTTTTTTTCTTAAGTGAGAGGTGGGGAGGCAGAGACAGTTTCCTGCATGTGCCCCAACTGGGATCCACCTGGCAAGCCCTCTTAGGGAGGTGCTCTGCCCATCTGGGGCTGTTGCTCTGTTGCTCTGCAATGGAGCTATTTTAGTGCTTGAGGCAAGGCTATGGAGCCATCCTCAGTGCCCAGGGCCAACTTCCAACTGAGCCATGACTGTGGGAGGAAAAGAGAAGGATAGAGAAAGAAAAGAAAGAGAGGAAGGGGTGGAGAAGCAGAGAGTCACTTCTCCTTTGTGCCCTGACTGGGAATCGAACTTGGGACATCCATACGCTGGACTGTCACTTTACCGCTAAACCAACTGGCCAGAGCCAGAAAGGGGTTTTTCAAAGATGAACATAATATGTTCAGAGAAGAGAAGTCACCTAACTCTTTCTAATATATCAAACACAATGGTTATTAGTCTAATCGACCTACCTCTAAAGCAGGGGTCTCAAACTCGCAGCCCACGGGCCGCATGCGGCCCGCCGAACAATTTTGTGCGGCCCACAGACTAATCCACGAAGTTCAAAATATTTTGGATAAAATTAAGTAAGCCTAGGGGCCTACTTGTATTTTTCATTTCTCTAGCATCCTAGCTAGATGCTTAGTTAACAGCAGTTGTGATGCGAACTACAGTTTCTGGTCATTTTGTGACACTGAGTAAACTGCATGTACAATTGTGCTTGTTGTACTGATTTTTTTTTTTGTTTTCAACTGCAGTGAGAAAAGTGTTGCATAACAGTTGCCTTTTGTAGACCTAGTGTGGCCCGCTGAAGGGCTGTGATCTTGCTCTGCGGCCCACATGCTGAGTTGAGTTTGAGACCCCTGCTCTAAAGGAATGGGATCTTACTCCTACAGTGAAAAGATGGTTAAGGATAAATCAATCACACAGTTGATGATGCTCAGATAAAAGTGAAGAACAATGCAAGTGAGGATGCCAATCAAGAAGCAATACAGAAATATCTTAAATAACAGTTTTATTTTTGGCAGGTATTACTTAATATTTTAAAACCCTTCCTTATACCATAATCTAGTTTTGTGTATCTCTTTTATTGTTCTTATTTAAGTATTAAATGCATGATATAATAAATTACCTTTTGGTATATTATTTTTTTATACTTAAAATGGTCATTAGGGCAGAGATTCAGTTGTTAAATTATTTGAATCCCACCTTGCTTATAGTTTATGACATAAAGAATAGTTTAAATAAAAAGGGACTTTGCATTGGCCAAGGTCAATGAGATGTAATGAACTAAAAAATAAAATTAACCCAGTTCTACGTACTAGAGGGTCTAAAATTTAGATTTTTTAAATCTCAAGATAATTATGATAATATTAAACAATATTTTTAAATATCTTCCTAATCATGATTGTGTCACTTGATATTATCTATATGACAGTACACACTGCGCTCCACTTAGCCTCACTGATATTAGATGTATTCTCAATCATTTATTTATTTATTTATTTTCAACCTCTTATCATTTAATATTTTTACATGTCACAATGTGATTGAAGAAGAGCTTGTGCTAGGAGTGACTATATCAGCTCCTCCTCTGACTGTTTCACATAGATTTGTCTTACCAGCTGTGTCTTAAATCTGTGGCTTCTCCTCCCCCACTTTCCCTTCTGGAATCTGCACACTGTTGTCTATGTCCGTAAGTTTTCTTTTTTTTTACTTAATCTTTTCCCTTTTTTCACCCATTCCTCCAAGCCATATCCCCTCTGACAGTTGTCAGTCTGTTCTCTATATCTAGGAGTCTGTTTCTATTTTGTTATTTTGTGCCCATCAGTAAATGAGTGGATAAAAAGGCTGTGGTACATATACACAATGGAATACTACTCAGCCGTAAAAAAGAAAGAAGTCATACCTTTTGTGCCAGCATGGATGGACCTACAGATTTTTATGCTAAGTGAAATAAGCCAGACAAGGAAAGAAAAGTACCAGATGATTTCATTCATGTGGATTCTAATGAACAAAATCAGTGATTTCTTTACAAGAATAATTTAAGTCATTTATCTATAATTTGTACATAACCCAGTACCTAACTCTGCTTAACTTGCTACTATGCAATGATAAACTGCACTATGCAATGACATATTAAGTAGCTCTGTGTGTGACACTTCCCTGTCTATAACCCCCTATGGAAGAACTGTTTTTCTCTCTTAGTTGCCATGGGTACAATTTGGGAGTCATGCAGGACTGGTACCAGAGGCAGATTATGGTCGGTTGAGGCCTTGGGCACAGAAGAAAATTTTGGGTCCCTTAAAAAAAAGAGACAGGGAAAATAAAAATACATGTTAAGCATATTTTTAAATAAATAAAAAATATTACGTACTATTAATGTTAAAATTGCACATATGAAACCAAACTTGGTGTCATTGGAAAAAGTGTAAAGTTGTGGTTTTTGGGGCCCTTCAGAAGTCAGGGCCCAGGGCACACACCTGGTGCACCCACCGTTAAATCTGCCTTTGACTGGTACTCAACAGAAATGCAATGGTATTGCCATACTGGTTATTAAAATACAGAATCCAATCGCTTTAATTCCAGCTGTAAATAGCCACTGTCCTGAGCCTCCCAAAATACCTACCAATTTGACCCTTCCTCTAACAAGGGTCCCCAAACTTTTTACACAGGGGGCCTGTTCACTGTCCCTCAGACCGTTGGAGGGCCACCAAATATAGTGCTCCTCTCACTGACCACCAATGAAAGAGGTGCCCCTTCTGGAAGTGCGGTGGGGGCCGGATAAATGGCCTCAGGGGCCCGCATGCAGCCTGCGGGCCATAGTTTGGGAATGCCTGCATCTAGACTTCCATATCCCTTCAAG
Source organism: Saccopteryx leptura (assembly GCF_036850995.1). Lineage (NCBI taxonomy): Eukaryota > Metazoa > Chordata > Mammalia > Chiroptera > Emballonuridae > Saccopteryx > Saccopteryx leptura. The sequence continues at coordinate 215,022,313 of NC_089505.1, read as the reverse complement.
ATGCAGCAACTGAGAAGGTAACATCTGCGATTTTGTGGCTGGTGATCACCCTGACTGGTCTTTCTGGTCAATGCACATTCTTGGGATACATTCCTGGGCCTCTGACATTCAAGTTGGGTGAAAGTGTGAGAGATAGTTTATATATTAAATATAAGTAAAGCTTAAATTACTTTTTATTTATTTAAATAAAAGTAAATAGAAATTAATTATCATATTTTCTCCTCAAAAAGACTTTTGGACTTAAAAATATCTAAGGTTTTGCTAAGATTACAAAAAAGAAATCTTTATATAATTTTATAATACAAAAATGGAACTCTTCAAATTAAAAAATATATTTATAGTGTTTCATATATAAAATTTCACTCTCCAGACAATTTTTTAGAAATATATTTGTTCTAAACATATTTACTGATATATACACATAGTTTTTTTTTTCATATAAACAAATACGGGAACTAAAACATGATGTAGAAATTCAAATTCAATCTTTATTGCTTGGTCTTTTCAACTTGTTAAAAGGGGATTTGAGGTCATGTAATTACAGGGGATTCTGAATATGTAACTGCTTTACATTTGATTATATATACTCATTTGGACTTTCTTTAGCTGGATACTTTGTGGGCAATTTTTCTACTTCTGCTGAATTAATTTAATAATGGCACTGCTTGAAATATTCCAGGATCTAGAAAAGTGACAATAATTTTCAAAAATTTCACCTTTCCTGGTCCTGACCTTATAGCTTAGTTTGTTAAGATCATTGTCCAGAAACAATAAGGTTGCAGGTTTGATCTCCAGTCAGGATACACATAGGAAGCAACCAAAAAATGCACGACTGAGTGTAACAGCAAATGTTTCCCTTCCCCCTTCTTTCCCTTCCTCTTTCTGTCTTCCCAAAAATCAGTAAAAATTAAGTCCTGGCTGGATAGTTAAGTTGGTTGGAGCATGGTCCCAGAGCATGGAAGCTGCCAGTTCAATTCCCGGATCAGGGCACACACAGGAGCAGCTCAATGTTCCTGTCTCTATCCCTCCCTGTCTCTCTCACAAAAAAAAAAATAAATAAATAAAATGATCTTACCTGTGTAGAAAATGGCACTTTTATTTTCTTAAAAACAAAGACACAAAAGTGAAACATTTGTATTAAAATTTTCTCTGTGAAGATACCGAGGAATCTGTGTGTTATCACACTGGTATAAACTAAGTGACTCATTTGGCCTTACCCAAAGGAGCAGAAATATGTTAGACCATCAAAAGCTCTGACAATTAGTCTTTGACTTGAGTATTGCAGGATGAATAAAACACTCCCAGAAGGATCTCATTATACTTACAACTTTCTCTTTTTAACTAAGGGACAAAAACTGGAGTTTATTGAAGGCCGTAAAATCTGCTTTCTAAAAGGTAATTTTGAACCCAAAACCCAGACCATTTAGGCACATCCCCTTGAATTCTGTTGTTTTGAGGGAGAATTAGTAAAGAGCAAAACATTTGTCTCTGTTCAAACACATCTTAGATTCAAAAAAAGTAAAAGCTTCAGATCAAATGCAAACCCGCAATCAAACTAGCCCTTAAAAGCACCAAGAACATCAAAAGCATGTGTAGTCCACATATCAAAACAAGACAAAAAATCAAATGAAATCCTCAATACCTAGTGAGGTTGTTTCAGTGAAGTAAAATGGACACACCATTGCAGAATACACATTCTGGAGTAAGTTTGTGTTTTAACTTCCATTTTAATATTCATAAACTAATGAACAAAAAGGATCAGTCAAATGGTATTGTCCCTATTTGATAAATGGAGGCTGGAGGAAAAAAATACTTTAAAACACAATACTAATAGAGAAATGGATTTGCCTGAGATTTTTTTTGCAATATCTCATTTTGTCCTTTCAACTGTCTTAAAGTGTTAGGCATTAATTACTATTGGCCCCATTTTATTAAGGTTCATGAAGACTAATTATACTGTCAGGGATCAAACAGGAGTGGAGCAGGATTGAAATCCAGGTCTATCAAACCAGACTTTATGCATAATCAGGAATCTATTATGAAAGCAAGATATTCACAGGCACACTTACACTAGGCCCTCTACATACAGTCTTTCATTTAATCTCCACAATATTAATCTTTCTCCACATGGTGGCAAGTTAAAAAGTACACGTTGAAAGAATAAATATAGTCACAGGAAAACAACTGCATTCTATGCCTGGGCCAATACTGGGAAGAGAAAAGGAAATAGCAAAAGGCAGAAGCCAGAGCTAACCCTGAAAGAACTGTGAAGAATGCAGTTAATATCACCCACCACAGCCCGGGAGGACACTGCTTCTAACATATATGAGGTAAATGGGTGAGCAATTTTATTCAATGCTTAAAGGACAGGATTACTACAGCAGGCATGAAGACTTAAGAAACATCTAGACATCTTCATTAAAAATAAAAAGATACTGAGATAATAAAAATTGACAAAAGTTTGACACGGGCTCTCTGTCCTTCAAAGGCATTATAAAGATGGCAGTTCAGTTGTTTTTTTTTTTAACATATCAATCATTTTATACTAATAAGTTTAATGAGTATTAACTCAGGAGGTATTACCCCACATTTCAGAGTAACACATATGAGTTTAGAAAAAAATGTTTAAAAAATGGCACCTTTTAAAGTAGCCACTTTATTGGAAACACAGTTTTAATATAACTGCATGAGTTACTTTTGGATCTTGGTCCACTGTGGTCTCCTTTCTGTATAGTATGATCTTTTAATAATTGTATCAGGTTGCATTTAGCTACAAGTAAAGAGAAATCTAAGTTGAGTGAGCTATACAGCTAGGATCTCATTTCTCTCTATGACAAGCAGCACCGTGGAAGGCAGGTGCCAGCATAGGTTCGGGTGACCTCATGGTGCAATCAGTGGCCAAAGGCATAAAGACAGTTGCATCACCATTGCCACATCCATGTTCAAGGTCAAAAGGAGGAGAAAGACAGAAAGATAAGAAAGTTTTGTCTCAGGAGGTTTTTGTCTTTTTATTCAGTAAAAAAGCCTCTTCTCTTACTGATCTCAAAACTCACCCCCTCCATCCTAAATCCCTGCACCACCTAGTCCGTCTCCTCTTAGGCCTCACTGATTGTACTAAGTATATGTGGACACGTGTTCACTCTTTAAATAGTCCCTGGCCAGTGGGAAGGAGAACAGGGTAACTGACTGACATCCATCAGCATTTATTTCTGGGAAGACATAGAAGATAAACCTACATTGATTTCAGGAGATTTCAACCAGCTGCCTGACAAAACAAAGTTTCCTTTGCAAGGATGCCTGGGGGAGGGGTTATTAGACAGCTGCTAACTAACCACTAAACCTCTGTATATGACCACAAGATTTTCAAGCAAGGTATAGTGGTTTGATAAAAATTACAGTAAGTTTTGTTATCCAGGGAGAATAGAACAACAAAAATTCATTTAAAAATATCTATATTAGATTTATAAATAGAACAAAGAACAGGACCATACATACAGAAAGCAATTGACATAAAAATTTAATTTAGGACTAGTGATTCTATTTCTTTAAAAAAATTAAATTATGTATATTTCAGAACACATTTTAATCTGCAGTTTTGAAATGTGCAAAGTGCTCCTCATGTGAAGAAAATGGAATGATTAATATAACTACTATATGTGCTGCTTCTTATTTCTAGTAAAAATTACTTTTCTTCTTGTCGTCAGTTCAAAAGGCCATAAACTGTGACACTATAGTTCTGAAAACAAAATCTTAGATAACAATGACAATGTGTAAATGTACTCATTTTTATAGAATGAAGTGTTAAATTTTTAAATGGCAACTATAATTAAATGGAGGGAGGAACTCTGCTGTTACATTGCATGTATTTGTTACATACTTCAATAAGACACCATTTTTTATTTAATGTTTTAAAGCTTTAATTACTGTTTTATTATCATTATTATGAACAACACAAATAGTAAAAGAAGATACACGTTAGAAAAAAGGGGGGGCATCTCAAATAGCCTGAGTTAGAAAATGCTATTTACAACTTAATCATTTTGATTCTGTGACATTAATAATTCATCAGAAGCTGCAGCCTGGGGGGCAGTTCAATATGTGTAATTTATTTTCTGAAATCAATGCTGATGGTCAGTTAACCTAGTATTTCCTGAGTGTCTTAGCTTGTTAGATGATAATTTAGTAACTGTCCAGCAGTAGGCTCTTTAAAAATTCCATCATCTGCCATCCTCCCCAGAAAGTTCCATGATAGTCGTGCTCGAAATACTGAGGCTTCAGATTAAAGACTAGATTGTGCTCGGGCTGCTCTTACATAAGCAGTCATAGGCAGCACCAGATGTTTCCTGACAAGTCTACCATGAATGAGCAGTGCAGAGCTTCATTAGGGTGATACGTTTTTATTCTGAAACTATGCAAAAACATCTCATTCTTTCAAGACCAAAGATGACTTGTTTTTATAACTCAAGAGCCCTCAGCTTCACTGCATTTCATGTGGTATTTATTCTGGGCATCAATCAGAAAGCATCTCTTATAATTTAGAAGGTAGATGTCTATCAGAACCAAAGGGGTGGCCAGAAACTACACGTCACCAGTAGCTTTGAGTCATGACAGAGCATCAGTATCTGTGAGAGAGCTGAGCAAGAAGGAAAAACAAAACAAAATAAAGCAGAGCAAACAAACAAACAGAAGAGTTTGAGATCCTTAAAAAAATGCCCATTTGTATGATATTCATTTTCTACCTTGGTAATGAGTTAACCATTAAGTAATTTTACTAGTAAAGAAGCTGGCTTCTTTTGGAAACATGTTCCTTTCATTTTTTGGTAAAAGAAATTTTAGTGAGCCATTATCAGAAAGGACATCTTTTCTAGACTTAGCTAATGATCAGGCTAATCTGCCATCAAATCACAGCTTTTTATTACATTTTTTAGCCTTAACTAAACATCAGCTGCAAATAACAGGGCACCATGTCCTGTGGTGAGTTATTTGGGATGGGTTTTACTTAATAGTTTGAAGAAAGTATTAATCTTCCCTTTCAGTCCTGAATGAAGGGCCTGGGCTTGGGCTAAGTGCCTTTCCTCTGGCTTGTATACAGGGAGAGGCAACGCATTTTTCTCACCCAACACTAACTACCCAGTAAAGGGGACTGTGTACTCTGATGGCTAGATTAGTCAGGAGCTTAAACCAACTGGAAGGATTCTGAGTGGATTTTTTTTTCTTTAACCCTTAAACTAGATTATAAGAACAAAACTGCTAAGTTTTGTTCTTATAAATCATGAATAGTTACCAAGTCATAAAACTTGACATTCCCTTGAACATATTCATCATTTTTCTTCCTATCACAGACCTGCTTTGCTTTACTTTTAAAGTAGAAATATTAATCTGTGTATATTGTTGAGGCTTAAGGAAAAAAGGTGAACTCTCAATTTATGTCTCTCGTAATTCAATTGCTCATGATTTGAAACCTACATATAAAATAACCTGTTTGTCAGGAAAAGAGTTTTAAATGTATTGTGATATTTATAACTGATATTTTGTTTATGATGTAGAAAATCCCTTGAAATCATTTTGTACGTTTCAAAAAAATGCATGTCATATTTGATTTGTTCAGGAAAAATAAATAGTAGAAGAAGAATCTAGGAATGTAGGAAAGGAGCTGCAGAAATAGGGGACAAATGTGTAAACTACAAACAAGAAAGAGCAGAGCTGAGTAGGCGAAGGAGATATTGAACTAAAGAATCATCAAGGGCCACAGAGCAGGCAGCTCTCCGTGCATGAGAGTCTTGCCTGGGAACACTACAGGAGTTTCCAAAGTGAGAACAGATATATAAATGGCCACTAGGAACCAAATACAAGAAAAACACTTTTTTTTTTTTTTTTTTTTTTTTACATCTAGAAAAAAGAAAGAAATGATATGTTTAACTTGCACTGACTGTCTATACCGTGCCGACTGTGTTCAAAAGCTCATCTCTCAAATCAAAGCCATACTTGCTTGGACTCTACAGAACAAACAAAGCTGTCTGAAGATAATTATGCTCTAATCCATCTGTAGTTTCCCTGTAGGTGTTTGAGGACATGAACTCATGATTCACTGGGAGAATCTTTCCTAGTACTGTGGGTGAATAGGGTTGCAGCTAGAGGTACCAATTTCAAAGCCTCGGGCAACCAAGTGAGGTCCTAGTTTGTCTCTGGGTTTTTATGACAACTGAGTTCTCACTTCATTTCTACTTTTTCTCAAAGCTGAGAGTAAAAAGAGATCTCGTTTCTTACTTGTCACTGTACTTCTGTTGTGGGTACTTTGCACTGAAACACTCAAGTCTTATTTATAACCACGAAGGTTATGGTTTTCCTTTCTAGGCTTCCTCTCTTCTTTGTTGCCATATTGAGCGAGAGAGGGTGGTGAGGGCTCTACTTTCCAATGTACTTCCTTTGCACCTCTTTGTTAATAAACAGGTGGTAATTAGTTCCTGATAATCAATATATTTTTGTTGTATCAGCATGTGATTTCAAAGCCTGTGCTATTTAAAGACTATACTCAATAATGCCACATATTATTAACTTTGGGCAAATAAAGCTTTTAGAATAATGTTTTGAAAAGCAGCCCCCTATAAATATAAGGTAGTGGCACCATATGGAGAGTGGTTTTGTGACATATGGCTTGAATTAACAAGTTTAAAACTGTTAGGATCAGTTTTTCTTTCACTGAAGGCAAAACCACAAGATTCAGAAGTGAAATATGCTCCAGCCACCAATACAAAGGCTCGCCCAAGGCTGGCTAGAATTTTTTGTTGGCAGCAAGTGCAAGTTATCAATAGTAAGACAAGTTGTAACATGACGGAAGAATCAGAAGGCTGCCAAGGCTTAAGATTTCACTTCAAATAGTGCTTACGTGGGCCTACACCATACTTACTTGCAAAGGACCTTGCTTCTTTGAAAGTGGCTTTTGAATTATGATTACTAAAATGCTCAAAATAAACTGTTCTTCCTGAGTTGATATAAAAGATATTTGAAAAGACAAACTTGAGTGACAGATTGGAAATGGCTTAGGGCACCATGTCTTCTGATCTCTCCTAAATGAACTTTTGTAGGATGAATGGAACAGGAAAAGTTTAAAGATCCTGGGTCTATTACCTAAATATTGTTTCATTTAATCAAAACTGTCTTTGAAGTGTGATAGTTGTGGGCCACCTGTAGCTCTGATATTTAAAGTCACATAAAAGCCTCCGGGATGCTGGAGAAGACAGTGTGCAGCTACAATAAGCTGCTGGACCATAAAAAAAAATCAAGACGGAATATGCATGTTTCTTTTGATTCCCCTTTCATTGTTTCTGTGAGCAACACTCTCCAACACTGTAGAGAAAAGCATCACTGCATCCAGACATCCACAGGGCTTATTTTTGTCATTGGAAATGTGTTTGTTTGTGGTTCAGCATTCAAACTATAATTACTGCAAGCTCTGAAATAGCCCATCAGTGTTCAGCCTGACTAATCTGATTTCACTTCCTCTCTCGGCAAGTCCCTATATGAAGACCATTATAAAAGGCCTTTCTCACGGAAAACTGACAGTACAGTTTCCTTTTAGAGTTTGGTTTAAGTAGCCAGAATGAGAAACTCCTATAAGGAAAGAATATTCAATTAATTGGGGGGGCTGCATATCATTTAATAAATCTTTACAATAATTGCACAGTTTGTAAAGCATTATTGTAAACACCATCACTATTGAATTTATAGAGCAGCTGTGGGAGAGAAGTGGTGTTTTTCCCATTTTATGAATTAAAAAAAAAAACAGGCTCAAAAATTTTTAAATGATTTGCATAGCAGGGCACAGCTAGTCAGTGGCAGAAGGAGGATTTGAACTTGTAACTTAAAGCTTAAGTTCAAGCTCACTTTGCTCCCTTCCTGCAGGCTGATCATTCTAGGGTGGGAGCAACCACCTTCTTTGCCCTGTGCCACTCACCTGGAGCAGGAGGTAGATGCATTTCAGGTGCTGTGGAAGTTGGTGGTTAGTACAGAGGAAATGTTTGTTACTGTCACCTCCCATCTGACTGGTGCGGGTGGCAGGGAAGCCGGTAGGAAGAAAGAAAGAAGGGTACAGTTAGCAGAATATTTAAATCACATGAAAATTCTGGAGCCTCCTGGGGTCTTGCTTTACTCGTCACCACTAAGTCATTAATTATGCTAAAAATATATTTCAAGTAAATTCATTTTTCTGCTATAAACCTTTCTTCTGTAAAAGCATTCTATGTAACATTCCCACTGTGTTTGTCTCATTTTTCTCTATAATTTTCTGGGTTCAATAGCAAATCCACATGATTCCTCTTGATCCTGTGACCCCCTCCCTATTTTTTCATAAATACCTTTATAGATTTTTTCAGAGCCCTGAAGTAAATCTGGTAATGATTATTATTCTTTTTCCTACACATTTGTTTCTGCCCCTCTATATCTTTTTGGAACTAGCTAAAGAAATTCCACATAATTTTTTAGTTTAAAAAACCAGGAAAGAATCACAAAGTGGAAAGTGGTCTTAGGGAGCATCTGATTCAATCCAGTTATGTCATCAATGAAAAAGCCAAGGTTCAGAAAGCTGTCACTTGCACAGAACCACACAACTACTGGGGGTAGCACCCAGGCCCCTGTCTTCCAGCCCCAGGACCTTGGCAGCCAAACCATAGCGACCTCACTGTTATATACTGAAACAAAAGTCCAAGCAAAAAGTGTAATGCTTCAGGAGTTTCAGTCTCTAACATGCTATCTATCTCTGCCATGTTTCATCCATCTTCACAGTATAATAACCACCTGACCTATCCCACATTTATTGTTTGTTATTTGCCTCACCTCTTTCCTCCAGGAGAATGCAAATAGCTGTGTGTTGATACATGCTTACCAACTAGCTCTCTAAATGGAAGGAGAAGCACCTGACTTGTAGCAGTTGCTGGTTTCAGTGATGTAAATCTACTACTGTGATTGATTTCAGTTGCCAGCCTGACTGGAGACAGAGTGAGGGGGAGGCTCACCATGGGCTCATGAAACCTGGGCAAACCAGCCCCAGCACACTCCTGAGCCCAGCGACTCCATGCATCACACATACTCTGGCTAAATTCCCAGGGTCTAGAGCAAGACTGACACTGGCTGCTCAACTACAATAGTATCTGTGGAACTGCCTCGCAAGGTCATAAGGACCAGTCTCCTGAAAAAAATGTTGAAATTTTGCTGCCTCTGCTTTCCCACTAACATGCAAGGTGACAGCACCTCTTTCTTGGGGAAAATGTTCATTTTCCCAGTTTGCTTCTTTCTGGTTGATGGACTTCGGCCAGATTCTGTTTCAATTTAAACTTGAAATGGAAGGGAGCATCAAAGGTTTTTCAGGTGAAATTTTAAATGCAGATTGAAGAAAACTGCATTATTATGATGAGACTCTGCTGTTTGGAAACACTGCAATAATAATGTGATTCTTCTGTTTTTCTTTCTTTTTTTTCTTTAAACACTTGAAATGACTTCATTCTTTCTCTCGTTTTGGGAAGCAGGTCAAGCCCTCTGCCAAGCATTTCCACAACCTCTCCCTCTCTGCAGCCTCCACCCAGGAGCCAGTGGCAAGCTAATAAGCTCTGTCTTTGTGGGAAAAGAATGTAGCCCATTACAGCTGAAATTGTTTGTTTTAATAATAATAATAATTAATAATAATAATAATAATAAAAGAAAATTCCAGTTCTGCTTTAGTAATTAGTGTAACTGGAACTTAAATCAAACCAAATATGGGGAAAGCTTTGCTCAACTAATATGTTTTAGAAATTTTTATCTGCAAAATACTTTCTAGAAAACATGCAAATGATTTGGGTGAATGTATAGTCAAAATGTCCATAAACATGTGAAGAAAGAAAAGGGACATAAAGTGAAAAAAATAAAATTGCACTCTTCTCTGCTGGAGAAAAGAGCTGTATGTTCCAATATTGAAAAACTTTAACAAAGAGCAATGATTATTTAAACACAAATGATGGTATTTCATGTAGAGAATTCCAACAAATGATCAAAGAAAACTAATAGAAATAAATGTAAATTTATATGTCTCACATGCAAATACGTACACTTTGTATGTGTGTTTTATAGAAAATTATTAAGAATGATCAGAGCCTGTTTGGACCTCACTGTAGCATTTAGTGTATTGAATAGTGAAAATCAATTAAGACATTTAGCCTAAGGAGCTTCAATACAAGAATAAGCAAATCATCTGCTGGAAATGTACACTTTCATGAATTTTAGGAAATTCATCTCTTTTAGAAATTTATACATTCAGAAATTTTATTCCATGTGATAACATTTCATTTCAAGGGGATGATTTGAGGAGAGATCATTTTAACCATGGAAAAGTCTTGAGAAATATAAAATCCTCCAAGGAGTGGCTCACTGATCATGTTCATGTTCAATTACTGAGTGCCAATGTTTCTCTTAGACTACTGCTCAGATGCAAACATCTTTCTCTGCCTACTGTTCCCCTGTCCCAGAACACACATGCAGTAAGTTCTGAACATATTTACACAGTTAGGATGAGGGGAAATAATTTCACTGGAGTTACACAACTAGTTGAAAACTTACCCCTATGATTCATAGCTGTAATGACAAGGGAAGACTTCATTTTGGGATTATTTAAGGGAAACATCTGTTTTTCTTCACGAACACTCTGACTCTATTTGTGTTAGTACAGGGGTCCCCAAACTATGGCCCGTGGGCCACATGCACCCCCCTGAGGCCATTTATCCGGCCCCCACCGCACTTCCGGAAAGGGCACCTCTTTCATTGGTGGTCAGTGAAAGGAGCACATTGACCATCTCATTAGCCAAAAGCAAGCCCATAGTTCCCATTGAAATATTGGTCAGTTTGTTGATTTAAATTTACTCATTCTTTATTTTAAATATTGTATTAATATTTGTTCCCGTTTTGTTTTTTACTTTAAAATAAGATATGTGCAGTGTGCATAGGGATTTGTTTATAGTTTTTTTTTTACAGTCCGGCCCTCCAACGGTCTGAGGGACAGTGAACTGGCCCCCTGTGTAAAATGTTTGGGGACCCCTGTGTTAGTACAATGATGACCCAAAGCATAAAAGAAAATTTTAGGCAGTTGTGGTTCTTCAAAGTCAGCCTAATTAAGTTGTCTAATTTTGCTTCCAAAGGAAAATAGGATTTTCTTTTCTCTTTATTAAATATCTTGGATAAAATCTAGAGTATGTTGGACCATTAAATGAGTAAAGTGATGGAAATACTGCCACATAGGAGTGCATTTGTTTTTCTTATCTACACAGAACTGACTAAACTAGTCTGGTGTTTCACATAAATTACAGTCATTTACTGCATAGAGCATAAGTCAACTACCTAACCTAAGAAGTTCTTGCTTCTTTCCAGAGCTGTTTTAAGGAAGTTTACTTTGAGGCAATTTGTAATCAAGCCATCACAAGGTCATTAATAGCATTATATAAGTCAAGGAACAGCCCAATGATTAATTACTGGTCCATCAAAACGCAATTAGTAATTCCCACCTAAAAAAAGCAATGATTTGTTTAATGTGCTCAATGAAAAAGGTAAGAGCAGTAAAATTATTTTACAAGTGATTCTCAAAGTATAGATTATTATAAAACCAGCACTTTAAATGTATGTAGATACTGATGCAAATCAAAACAAAAAAAAATACCTTTCTTTTGAAATAATTGTATTTTTCTTTTTTAAAAAAACCCTTAAGATTTCCTTATGAAAGGTAGTAAGACTAAATTCCATATCAAAATTTTTATTGTCTTTCTCTCAATAACTTGAAGAAATTTTATTTAAAAATTATGATACGATGAGTGAAGAAAATAAATATTCAACATTTGAAGAGTTTGTGCAACTTAAGAAGATCTTTTATGAGAGACAGGTTTATTAGTAAAAGAGGCAAACCTGAGCGCCATGTTCCATCCTCTCTGCTGTTTGGAATTTTGAGAAATTACAAAAACTTTGGAAGCTTTAATTTAAGAAGTTGTAAAGCAAAAAGTGAATGTTAGTCCTAAAAGGGACATACTTAGCCAAAATATAGATGAGCTTTCATAACTCAGGTGAAGGTTTCTCTTTCTCTCTCCCTCTCTCTCTCTCTTTCTCTTCCTATGACTTTTCTGTCTGTCTTAGGCAAACAGTTATGTTAATAGCTCATAGCCACATCATTTTGCTAACTGTCACTGAGCTATATTTAAATTCAGGATGCTGCTGCCATGAATTCTATATATCTTAATAATCTTATGTTTTAAATCCCTGCTTTTGCCAGCATCTTTGCTCCTGAGTCATCAGAGTTCTTGCTCCTTCTTCCCACCTGGTGCTACCTTGAGGGAGCCAAATCCACTGTGTGTAGACCTCCCCTCCTTTCCTTCTTCACCCTCCAGGACAGACTAGGTGGAAGTGGTGACTGCAGGCTAACCTTTGCCCTTGACAGAATAAGAAGTATACCCAAGGGCCTGGGGCCCAAACTTATCTCTTTAGCTTACAAGTGAGCTGATATAGAGCAGTTTTGCTTTTGTTAACCTGACACTGAAATGTAGAGTTTGCATGAAATAATTAGAGGTACTGCCCTGGCCGGTTGGCTCAGCGGTAGAGTGTCGGCCTGGTGTGCAGGGGACCCGGGTTCGATTCCCGGCCAGGGCACATAGGAGAAGCGCCCATTTGCTTCTCCACCCCCATCCTCCCTCCTTCCTCTCTGTCTCTCTGTTCCCCTCCCGCAGCCAAGGCTCCATTGGAGCAAAGATGGCCCGGGCGCTGGGGATGGCTCCTTGGCCTCTGCCCCAGGCGCTAGAGTGGCTCTGGTGGCGGCAGAGTGACGCCCCGGGGGGGGGGGGCAGAGCAACGCCCCCTGGTGGGCAGAGCGTCGCCCCTGGTGGGCGTGCCGGGTGGATCCCGGTAGGGTGCATGCGGGAGTCTGTCTGACTGTCTCTCCCTGTTTCCAGCTTCAGAAAAATACAAAAACAAAAAACACAACAACAACAACAACAAAAATAATTAGAGGTACTGACCCAGGGCTGCTCCACTCCTTCCTGGCTTTCAGTGACCACAGGCAACCTCCACCATTCTGCCAGTCACACATCCATTCACTGCAAGATAATTATGCAAATATATTACTAACCAGGCTTGTTCTCTACTTAGACTTCCTTCCCACTCCTTGCATCCTACCATGGGTGCTGACAGTGTTTTGGAAGAGGTATTAAATAGCTGGAAGGCTTTCTGAATATATCTATCCTGGCCTGTCAAAGCTAGAAGAGTGTAGTCCATCTGGGCCTGGAAGACAATTTCAATTCTTTCCTACTAGAGACAGCCAGCTGGTGGTACAGGGAGACAGCCAACTCCACAGTGTGTAGACCTCCGCTCCAAGCTAAGGAGTGCCCTGGGATGACCCTGAAGCTGCATCTTCAGAACAGTGAGCAAAAACACCCTGGAGAGGAGAAGGTGGTTTATGTATTTGTGTCACTGTTTCAGGCTGAGGCTGTGCAAGGCGACTACAGCAGGATAGCCAACATTCTTGAGAAATTGATAAAAATAATTTTTTCTCTCAACTTTCTGGATATTAAGGATAAGAAAGAATTTAGGGGGAAAGAGACTAGAGCTTTTTGAATAAATGCCTCAATTTTGGGATGTCTTTTTTAGTCAGAAGCCCTTCCTGGCACTTTTCTGTTTTGTGATTGTACATACCATTATAAAGTCATAAAGAGTGTTTGAACTTAGAAATATGGGAACAGAAGAGAAAGTTGTCTCTTCTCCTGGAAGTCTGGGGATTCTATGCACCCTTTGAAAAACAGAGGTTGTGACTGTGTATCAGTATTTTTTATACAGAGTATTAATAAACCGTATAGACCTGAAAACAATTTAAACCCTCGGTAAGAATTTTTGGACATCTTTCTTCATCTATATTTTATCATCTGAGAAGGTAGAGAGGCAGGATATTTTATTTTTGAACCACCAGGGCAGGGTTCATCATTTGGTAAGGGGTCACAAAGAACAAATCAAATTATCAAACAATGGGAGTTATTAAAGCTTTAGACTTCTTTGTCAATCCAGAATCAAGGTGAAGGTTGGAAGAAAACAGACATGGCTAAGTGGAAGACTGAGATATTGTTAGTTGAGCAACTCAGTCATAAAGGGCAAAACCAAGTTAGTCTCCTCAAGTAAAATAAGTAAAAATAAAATAAATGATAGAAAATTCTATTCCATCACAGAAAGTCATCACAGCACCACAGGGCCAAAGAATTCTCATAGACCTTAAATGGGCAGTTTGTTTTTTTGTTTTTGTTTTGTTCTGTTCTGTTTGTTTGCTTTTTTTTTTTTTACAGAGTTAGAGAGAGGGATAGATAGAAACAGACAGACAGGAACAAAGAGATGAGAAGCATCAATCATTAGTTTTTTGTTGCGACACCTTAGTTGTTCATTGATTGCTTTCTCATATGTGCCTTGACAGTGGGCCTTCAGCAGATCGAGTAACCCCTTGCTCAAGTCAGCGACCTTGGGTCCAAGCTGGTGAGCTTTACTCAAACCAGATGAGCCTGAATTCAAACTGGTGACTTGGAGTCTTGAACCTGGGTCCTTCGCATCCCAGTCCGACACTGTTGGGCAGATAAAATATATTATGCTCACTTTGTTAAAGATAGTGCTGCCCACATGGAAGCCCGCCTCCCAGGTGATATTAGTTGCCCTTATGCTTGGAATGGGAATTATTAATGTGTGTTGGGAGCAGGCTGTGGGTAGGCAGGATCCTTGTAGCCTGGGGCTTGGTTTTAGGATTAACCCTTTCCCACCCTTTTTGATGTGGGGTGGTGCACTCTCATGAGGAATCCCATCATGCCTCAGATAAGTGACTTTGTATCAGAGACTTCCTTGTTTGTATATTGGATTAAAGGTTTTGATTTCTACACTATAAAGTGGGGCAGACCAGGAGCTTGCTCTCTCTAGGTTCCTGAGATTAGCATGAGAGAGGAGAGCAGAGAAAGGCCACATGGAGGAGGCCAGGAGAAGCAGCCAAGATGGTGGAGTGCTGAGTGAGAAGCCAGTTTGTGCAGAGTTTGTGCAGAGAGAAGGAAGGAGATGGGGAACAGAGGTGAATAAGTCTGGTGAGCTAGAAACCTTTGATTCTAGGAAACTTGGATAAGTCAGAAGCTTTGTGAGCACTGAATGAGTGGGTTTTGGAGCCCAGTGTGTGTTTTTACTTGCCCGCCGGGTGCAAGCTAGGATTAAAGATGATGGCCCACCAGTTCTTGGCTCTGTTGTTTCATTATCATCTGTCCAAATACAATGCGAACCTGCATGGGCCGGGCAGCTGTAATGGTGGTGTCTGTGGCTACTGGCTTTACATTTGGCGTAGTCTGTGACAATATTTGATTCAGACTGGCAAGGAGCCACCACCACCTCTGAGCGGTGGAGAAGAGGACTGGCTGCTATTATGGTTCCCCATAGCGGTCCTTTGGGGGCCGTAGGCTGGCTGACTTTTACAGCCATGCATGAGGAAACTGAGAGCTCTCTGGAAGAGGCTGCCTGGGACCTGCAAACTGAGCAGTGGAAGGAGCTGGATCAAATGTGGGAGAAACAGATGCCGACCCTGGAGCTGGAGGAAGCGCTGGAGGAGGCTGACCAGGTTTGTGAAATTCGCCTGAAAATGGAGCAGCTGCTGGAGAAGGAATCACAGGTTCGTGAGTTGCAGATTGCCCTGAACATTGTGGAGAGCCAACAGTGGTGGGAGGTCGGGGCTGAGACTGGAGCTAGGGGTGCATGTCCTGCAGAGCAGAAGGCGGTGGTGGCTCAAGGCATGAGCCCAGCAGCAGAAGCTGATGTTTTCAGTTCCTCTTTGGAGGATGAGGAGAATCAGTCTGGAGTTGGAATCCGCAGTCTCCAGAAGATAAGAGCCCAGCAGCAAGCAGTACTTACTATGCTTCTGGTAGGTCTGCGATTTTGGGACATAGGGGTGAATGCCATCGTGCTCTCCAGATGAGAGATGGAAATGCTGACTGCCATTGCCACGTGCTCCTCCTTGGGACAGTGTAAGACCTGCCAGGATGGCAGGGATGAGGGGGGTGGCTGACGCCCCATGTGCATGGACTGATTCCTGGACTATGACTGGAGTGGGTACTGGTTCCTTTGTTGGATGGACTTACGGATTTTGGACAATGTGAAATACCCTGATGGGAGTGGGGGGCGGCTTTGCTGGAAGCACTCCCCTGCCCCAGAAAGCTTTTCCCATGGCTAGAAAGAAGTCTGAGGACATTTTGCACTTTTGGCATAGTGCTCAGAGACTGGTGAAGTGTACCCTTGTAATTGTTGAAATTATATGATTTGTCATGTTGTTGTAATTTGTGTAATGTGCCTAATTTCCTTGCAAAGAATGCCGGTGGTGTAGATTGTCGGTAGTAAAGTGAGCATAGGGGTGAATTGTCGGGCAGACAAAATATATTATGCTCACTTTGTTAAAGATGGTGCTGCCCATGTGGAAGCCCGTCGCCCAGGTGATATTAGTTGCCCTTATGCTTGGAATAGGTGTAATTATATTAATATGTGTTGGGGTGGGCTGTGGGTAGGCAGGATCCTTGTAGCCTGGGGCTTGGTTTTGGGACTAAGCCTTTCCCACCCTTTTTGATGTGGGGTGGTACAATCCCATCATGCCTCAGATAAGTGACTTTGTATCAGAGACTTCCTTGTTTGTATATTGGATTAAAGGTTTTGATTTCTACACTATAAAGTGGGGCAGACCAGGAGCTTGCTCTCTCTAGGTTCCTGAGATTAGCATGAGAGAGGAGAGCAGAGAAAGGCCACATGGAGGAGGCCAGGAGAAGCAGCCAAGATGGTGGAGTGCTGAGTGAGAAGCCAGTTTATGCAGAGTTTGTGCAGAGAGAAGGAAGGAGATGGGGAACAGAGGTGAATAAGTCTGGTGAGCTAGAAACCTTTGATTCTAGGAAACTTGGATAAGTCAGAAGCTTTGTGAGCACTGAATGAGTGGGTTTTGGAGCCCAGTGTGTGTTTTTACTTGCCCGCCGGGTGCAAGCTAGGATTAAAGATGATGGCCCACCAGTTCTTGGCTCTGTTGTTTCATTACCGTCTGTCCGAATCCAATGTGAACTTGCATGGGCCGGGCGGCTGTGATGGTGGCCATGAGTACTGACCTTACAGATGCTCTATCCACTGCGCTGACTAGGCAGCAGCTTTGTTTTTGTTTTGTTTCTTTGTTTGTTTGTTTTGCAAAAGAGAGAGACAGACAGACAAGTGTAGGGAATCACCCATCTAACCTTGAACCCTCTATGACTTAGATTGGGGTACTTTAGGTAAAAGCCCTGAGTGAATGTCTCTTGGATGCAAACACCAAGAAACTTTGTGAGTGAGTGACCTTTGTGTAGACACAAAGGAATGCATATAAATGGGCTTTAGAAATTAGCCTAGAGGTTCTAGATTGCCCCTTCCTTTGTGCTTGTTAATTAGCAAAAGAAAAAGAAAGTACCTACCCAAATTAGTCCTTTCTCAATGTCAGCAAAAGGGCCATTAGTCATTCTTTCCCCTTATTACCTGACCTCTCTCCCTTGTAATCCTGTTACCTCTGTTCTGCCTCTGATGAATAAAAGGAAATCCAGGTCTTCTTTGGCTCCTTTGGCAGGGTTCCCCCTCTTCCTCTTGACATCAGTTTGTATCTTGAGTAGGCTTTTTTCCATGCAACACTGGTTGTTCCCTGTGGGCCAGAGTACTACAGACAGGGATGGATAGACAGGAAAAAAAGAAATATGACAAACATCAACTCATAGTTGAGTCACTTTAGTTGTTCATTGATTGCTTTTTCATATAGACTTTGATTAGGAGCTCCAGTGACCCCAGAGCCAAGGTCTCTCAAGGCAGAGAGATCATGAGGTCAAACCAGCGACCTTGGGCTTTAAGCCAGTGACCTTTGGACTCAAGCCAGTGACCATGGGGTCATGTCTATGACCCCACACTCAAGCCAAATAAGCCCATGCTCAAAGGTTGACCTTGGGGTTTCGAGCCTGGGTCCTCAGCAACCCAGGCTTATACTCCATCCACTGCACCACTGCCTGACCAGGCTTGAATGGGCAGTTTTGACAGCAACTGTCTTTACAACATCTTTCTAAACTTTAAAGCTCTGTTTTCATCAGAGCCTCCGTGGTAGATGCCATACCAGAAGAGATCAGAGAGTGAATGCCTTCTCAAGAACCTGTCTTCACAGGTCTTGGTGTCTAGGAGACCTCTTCTTGGTGTCCCAGGAAAAGGGTCCATGGTATCTTAGTGTGTATAGGTATGAGAGGTAAAACTGTAGGGGGACCTAGTCATAACAGGGTTCCTACATTTCCGTGACTTTTATTTCTAGGATCTCTGTAAGATTCTTATAGTGAATATAGAAGAAAAATCCCCTTGTGCTTACTTCAGAGGTAAGAAAAAAGGAACCTGGCCTGGCATCAGGAGAAACTTTACCTGTTGGAGCTTTTAATTTAGTCTGAGCTAAAATGCCCTGGAGAAGTGGAATATTCAACTCTAGCCTCTTCTATCAATCCTGTCCCAAATAATGGTGTATGTGTTTTGGGTGGAGATGAGGACCTCTTGTGAATATCACAATTCACAGGTACGTTATCATTAAAAGACTGAGCCCTGGCCCTGGCCAATTTGCTCAGTGGTAGAGCATCAGCCTGGGGCATGAATATATGTTGGGAAGATAAAATATATTATGCTCACTTTGTTAAATATGGCACTGCCCACATGGAAGCCCGTCACCCAGGTGATGATATTAGCTGTCCTTCTTGCCTTGGGATGGGCATGATTATGTTAATGTATGTTGGGGGAGGGCTTTCGCACCAAAAGGTTTTAAAAGAAAGAGAGATTACATTGTTCCAGGAGAAGAGTGATTACGTTCTAGGAGAAGCCCATGCTGTAGGAGAGCAGAGAGAGGCCACGTGGAGGAGAGGAGAGGCAGCCAAGATGGCAGAGTGCCGAAGGAGAAGCCAGTTTGTACAGTTCGTGTAGAGAGAAGGAGATGGAGAACAGAAGTGAATAAGGCTGCTGAGCTAGAAACTTTAGATTCTAGGAAACTCAGATAAGTCAGTAGCTTTGTGAGCACTGAATGGGTGGGTTTTGGAGCCCAGTGTGTGTTTTTACTTGCCCACCGGGTGCAAGCTAGAATTAAGCTAATGGCCCACCAGTTCTTGGCTCCTTTGTTTCTTTACCATCTGTCTGAATCTAATGTGAACCTGCATTGGCCAGGAGACTGTGATGGTGGCCATGGCTACTGGCTTTACAATATCCCAGGTTTGATTCCCAGTCAGGGCACCCAGGAGAAGCATTCATCTGCTTCTCCACCTCTTCCCCTCTTGATTCTTTCTTTCTCTCTCTCTCTCTTTCTCTTGCTGCCCCATCCTTTCCAGCAGCCATGGCTGCTCAAATAGTTTGAGCAATTTGGCCCCAGGCACTGAGAATGTCTCCATTGCCTCATCTCAGGTGCTGGAGTAGATCAGTTGCCAAGCAATGGGGCAGTGGCCCCAGATGGGCAGAGAATCACCGGGCTTGCCGGTTGGATTCCAGTTGGGGCACAAGCGGGAGTCTATCTAGGCCTCCCTGCCTCCTACCTCTCACTTATAATTTTTTAAAATTATTTTTAATTAAAATGAAAAATACAACTATCAAAATATGCAGATGCAATAAATGCAGTGTTTGGGAAAAAGTTTATAAAATTGAGAAGAAAGATCTAAAATAATTGATTTAAACTTTTACTTTAGGAAACTAGAAAAAGAAATACCAATTAACTTCAAAGTAGCAGAAAAAGCAATTGTAAAAATTAAGATAGAAATCATTAAAATTAAAAATAGTATATTAATAGAGAATGTCAAGAAAACCAAAATCTGTTTCTTTGAAAATATCATAAAATCTGTGTCTCTAGCCAGGCTAACTAGTAAAAAAGAAAGAAGATACACATGATTAATATTAGAAACAAAAGAGGAGAAATCAGTACATATTCCATAGACGTTTAAAAAAAAAAGAATATTCTGAACAACTCTATGCTCACAAATTTGACAACCTAATGAAATGCACAAATTCTTTGAAAGAGACAATCTTTCAAAACTCACACAAGAAGAAATAATCTAAATAGGCCTATATTATTATAGAAATTAAATGAATAATTAATAACCTTCTGAAACAGAAAGTACCCAATTTAGATGTCTTCACAGGTGAATTCTAACAAACATTTATGGAAGAAATTATACCAATTCTCAACAATTTTTTGCAAAAGATAGAGGTTTCCCCTTCTGTTTCCCAAATCACTCTATGAGACCAACATCATCTGAATATCAAAGCTGAACAAAGACAACACAAGAAGACTACAGACCAATTTTTCTCATGAACGTTGATATCAAAGTCCTCAATAAAATATTAGTAAATCAAATCAAGCAAAGGATAAAAAATATATACACCATGACAAAGTGGGATTTGTTCCAGTTATGGAAGGCTGGTTCGGCAACCAAAATTTAATTCATGTAATCTATCACATTAACTATCTAAAGAAGAAAAATCACATGATTATATCCAAAGAGACAAAAAAAAAAAAAAAAAGAATTTGACCAAAGTCAATTCCAATTTATGATAGAAACTCTCAGCAAATTAAAAATAAAGAGGAACTTTCTCCACTTGGTAAAAATACACCTACAAAAATATACAATGGACCACTACTCAGACATAAAGAAAGATGACACACTACCATTTGTGACATGGATGGACTTTGTGAATATCATGCTAAGCAAGAAGTCAGTCAGAAAAAGTCAAGAACTGTAGAATTTCAGTCATTGTGGGATATAAAACTGAGACACATAGCCATGGACAACACTATGGTGGTGACCAAAAAGAAGGGTGGTGGGAGACTAGTAAAGGGTAAAAGGAAACAAATATACAGTGATGCCACATGATTTGACACTGTTTGATGAGCCCACAATGCAATATACAGGTCATTCTATAGAATTTATATTATAGAATTTTATACTTGTAACCTATATAATCTTATTAAGCAATGTCACCATAATAACTTTAATTTAAAAGCCTACAGCTAACATCCTACTTAATGGTAAGAGACTAGAAGCTTTTCCACTAAGATCAAGAAAAACTCTACTTCATGTCAAGAAGGCAGTGGAGGTAAACATGGCACTTGAATCCTTCCACAACCACATCACAATCATCATTCAGAACCATCTGAAATCTAACTGAACAGGAGTCCTACAACAATAGGACTATAAAGAAGAAGCTACATCTAGACTGATAGGAGGGGTGGAGACAGACGACAAGCTGGTCTTACACCCATGTATGGTAAATAAATAATTGGGCCATATCTTAGCTGCTGAAGTCCCCCTCTAAGGAGCAAGAGGTTCTAGCCCCACACTAGGCCCCCAAGCCCAAGGTTTAGTGCCATGAAAAGAAGTCCTTATAACTTCTGGCTGTGAAAATCAGCAGAGACTGTGGTTGAGTAAGACAGAGGATGCTGGAATCCCAGGCAGTTCCTCTTAAAGGAACAGTCACAGAAGTACTTGGACTCACTCCCTTTGAGTTCCAGCTCTGAGCAACAGCTTAAAAGAAACCAGGTACATATGGAGAGAAACTGAATTATAGACATAAGAACAAGAGCCAGCAGGAAAGCTTTCTGCCAGACAAAAGTGCTAGCAGAAGTCATAGTTCTTTTACTGAGATACCCTTTTCAACAGAGCAGGCAGGCAAGTGCCATATCTGAGTTTCTATCAGCCTGGCTTATACTGTTCACCCCACCCATGTGATTCACTGGGACCCTGCGCAACACAACTTGCAGACCCCCACACCATATCCAGTGGCTTTTTCATACAAATGTCCTGTCTTAGCTCATGGTTTAGACTTTCCTAAAATCTCTCAAACAAGTAGCATCTGGCCTTTGTATGTCCCATACCTCTTGCCAAGTGGCCCCAGGCCTGGCTCTAGTGGCAGCTAGCTTGGATTCACAGCTTGGCCTCTCCTGGGCACCTCCAAGCCCAGCACAAGTATCAGTTATCTGCAAATTTCTCTGAAGCTAATGCCAGTTGACCCCAGACAGGATATAAGTGGTGGTTGACCATACTTACAACCTTACCACCTCTATGAATGACAATTCAAGTGGTGGACTCAGTGAGCACCCAAACCCCATTGAAGCAAGTTCTGCTCCATAGGGTCAACTCTTGCCAAGAAGCTCCTTCATTTTAATCACAAATGGTCCTCCTAGCTGAACAGACTGAAGGCAGAAGGGGGGGGGGTCAATCCCTCCCAATGATGCCAACATCAATCAATCAGCAATCAAAGCTCAACTACAACAGGACGGTACACGCAACCCACATAGAGTGCCCCTGAAAATTCCTGCTTGGCTGATTGAGAAGGCTGCACCACTGGGCTCTACTGACCACTCAACTCAGTTTGGGAGATACAGCAGCTCTGCCTCATACATGGAAGCAAATATAGGGAAACAACCAAAATGCAGAGACAAAGAAGCAGGTCCTAAATGAAAGAATAGGAGGGATCTCCAGGAAAAACCCTATAAATAAAATGAAGGCAAGAAAACTACCAGATACAGAATTCAAAAAAAGTGGTTATAAGGATACTCAGGGATCTTAGTGATAACTTTAACAGCATGAAAAATAACATGGAACTGTAAAATAGAACCAGTCAGAAATGAAACTCCCTTTGATACCACAATGGTGGATACATGTTATTACACCTTTATCCAAATCCATTGGAATGTACAACATGAATTATGAGCTTTAATGTAATAAATCAGGGGTCCCCAAACTACGGCCTGCGGGCCGCATGTGGCCCCCTGAGGCCATTTATCCGGCCTCCGCTGCACTTCCGGAAGGGGCACCTCTTTCATTGGTGGTCAGTGAGAGGAGCACTGTATGTGGCAGCACCGCAAAGCGCGGCGTCACTCACGTACAGTACTACTTCCAGTGACACGGGACGCAGGCATCACAGCTCCAGAAGTGCATCATATCACTTGTTATGGCTAGTAGTGACAAATATGGAACCAGACATTGACCATCTCATTAGCCAAAAGCAGGCCCATAGTTCCCATTGAAATACTGGTCAGTTTGTTGATTTAAATTTACTTGTTCTTTATTTTAAATATTGTATTTGTTCCCGTTTTGGTTTTTTACTTTAAAATAAAGTATGTGCAGTGTGCATAGGGATTTGTTCATAGTTCTTTTTATAGTCCAGCCCTCCAACGGTCTGCGGGACAGTGAACTGGCCCCCTGTGTAAAAAGTTTGGGGACCCCTGATGTAAATCATGGATTTGGGGTGATAATGATGTGTCAATGTAGGATCATCAATTGTAACATACAGAGTAGGGCAAAGGTAGCTTTACAGGTGCTTGTATGGAAAATAATACAATAATTAATAAATAACAATATAAGAATAAACTCTATTTCATGTATCACAACTGTAAACCTACTTTTGTCCATCTTGTATGGAACAATCATGGTGCAGGATAGTGATAGGAGAGGTTGTGTGTGTGTGTGTGTGTGTGCATGCCTGTAAATTAAAGTATATGAGAACTATCTGTACTCTCTACTCAATTTTTCTGTGAACCTAAAACTTCTCTAAAAAGGTAGTTCATTAAATAAAATAGAAAAAGGGAATTCTGGGAAAAGTAGGATAATTTTCACCTGACAGTAATGAAATAGAGTGAATGAATGCAACAGCATGGATGACTCTTAAAAGCATATTGTAGACTAAAAGAAATGAGACACAAAATAGTCTTATCAGCCAGCACTCATTACTTGTATGTGTGAATCTAGAGAAGGGCACCAAAAGCTAAACACCATGTTCACCAGGAAGGGAGAACCCCAAATATTTAACTAGAATAGGCAAGATATGAATGTAACAGTAAAAAAATAGATAACACTGTCCCCATTGTTTGGAAAGGGACTGCTCCATTACACAGCATCAAGAAGACCATGACAGTCTTGTACTGAGATCTAATGGTAAATGAAGTATGGTCTTTGCCTCAAAGGAACTTGATTCATAGCGGAGTCATGTATAAGGTAGACAGGAGAATGTCTGAGCCCCTGGCAAGGCAAGAAAGAGAGTTGGCCTTGCACTTGATTACATGGTATGAATTTGACCAGTTTTGAACACCCTGAAAGGAGTAAAACCAGGTTTAAACACCAATGAAACAGCCACTCTAGGGTAGATACTTTGCTGTGCTGTAGCTGTATTAATTCATGTGGTCTTCACTTTGCTCCTATTTTAAGAGTGAAGAGACTGAAGCTCAGAAAAAATTGTCTGTGTTGTTAATGGAATGAAGTACTAGACCCAGTTTATACAGCCGGCATTAAGATAAAGTTCATTTTCTTTCCATTTTAACTGGAGAGCTTTTTATTAAGCCTTCTCCATAAGATTTTATAGGTCAACATTTGCATAATATACCAGTGTCCCACAACATTTTAAGATGAAAGAATATAATTTAGTAAAAAAAAAAAAAATATCTAAATTATTTTCCCCCTTTAGGATTTCTTACCACTTTAAACATTTCAATACCAATTGTGACCTTCAATGGGAGAATGTATGCTTCATCTTAAATATTAGTTTTCCCCTCCAACCGTTCACTCCCTCAGTGCAGAAGTATTCCATGGAGCAAAGCTGGGGAAGCGCTCCTAAATAACTACTACGTGATTGTTTGAATCTTCCCCAAAACAGAGTAAACCAACAAGAATGACAACAGGTCCTCAGAAAGTTTGTAGAAGGAAGCTTCATACAGCCAGCTCATTCTCCTTGTTGGAGTTTCAACCCTACTAATGGGCTCCATGACAAGCTTGGGGAAAGGAGGCTTCCCAGCAAACACCACTTGACTTAAGGTTATACCTGAAGGGCAGTAGATTGAAAAACAAATTGAATCTTAAATCTATAAGTAAAAAACAACATCTCAGTGTGTTAGAGAAGAGATTTTAAAATCTGCATGCCCACCAGAGTTACCTGTGGAGACTCTGGAATGCAACTCCACCTCTGGGGCTCTGATGTAGCAGATCTGTTTTGTTTTGGTTTTGTGTTCCAAGGGTGTAGGCCACAGAGGTAGTTCTTTCCAGTGGAGTAATTTCGCTTCACCAATAACAAGACAGAATATAAAAGTATTGCCTTGGTGTTCTGGATTTAAATACAGTGTGTCTGTAAAATCATGGTGCACTTTTGACCGGTCACAGGAAAACAACAAAAGATGATAGAAATGTGAAATCTGCACCAAATAAAAGGAAAACTCTCCCAGTTTCATACCTATTCAGTGCAGTTTGATGTGGGCTCACACACAGATTTTTTAGAGCTCCTTAGATAGCTATCCCATAAAGCCTCTACAGACTCGTCACTGACTGATGGCCTACCAGAATGGGGTTTCTCCACCAAACTGCCAGTTTCCTTCAACTGCTTATCCCACTGAGCAATGTTATTCCTATGGGGTGACGCTTTATTATAAATGCACCAATATTCACGTTGCACTTTGGTCACAGATTCAAATTTAGCTAGCCACAGAACACACTGAACTTTCCTCTGTACCATCCACATCTTGACTGGCATGGCCATGGGCTGCTTCGCTGTATACACAGTGTTACGTCATTATCTGTGCAAGCACACATGCTGCCACATCATCCTACAGAAACTGGGAGGGTTTTCCTTTTCTTTGGTGCAGATTTCACATTTCTATCATCTTTTGTTGCTTTCCTGTGACCAGTCAAAAATGCACCATGACTTTACGGACACACTGTATAAGAAATTGGAAATACCATAATGCATAGGAATAGAGAAGTTTCTAAATCAAATATAGCATATCCTTACAACTGACTACCACACAGTTCATTAAAACTCATGTTATAAAAGGAATTTAGATACTCAGTCATCCCTGCTCAATAGACCACCCCACAGCCCTCAACTCCAGGTGGGTTTCCACTTCTGTGGGACACCATTCTGACCCACTTGCTTAGCCTAAGTCACAGTAAGTGCCCCTGCACTGTTGGGTGCATGTGGAAAACTCTGGACCTTATCATAGTCACAAGAGACCTGTAGGCAACTCAGAGAGGGAGGAGATTAGGAAAGGTCTATCCAGGCCCTTTCTCTTCCATCTCCCTTCATCATCTCAGTTACCTGAAGAGCTTCCCCCCTTATGTCCTGTTCCATTGTTTCCTCTATTATTGGACACATGACAACAGTCAGAGATGAAATTCCCCAGTTCTCCCTCTTTGTGTGGCTTTTCATTCTTTAGAAATCCTTTCTTTCTCCATAAAACTTTACTCCTCCATTCCCCCTAACCAGGATCCACCCAGCAACCCCTGTCTTGGGCCGATGTTTAGATCAACTGAGCCACTGGCTGCAAGAGGGGAGAGAGAAAGAAGGGGGGGAGGGAGGAGAAGAGAAGCAAATGGTTGCTTCTCATGTGTGCCCTGACTGGGGATTGAACTCAGGACATCCATATGCCAAGCCAATGCTCTATCTACTGAGCTGACTGTCCAGGGCCAAAACTTTATTCTTAAAATTGTTTTTTTTTTTTTCAAGAAAATCAAGGAAGTGAGCTTTGAAACTTTCCAGAAACAATGACCTTTTCCTCTCAGCTGCTTCCCTGCACCATGAGCTTCAGGACTCAGCCTCAGCTCCAGACAGTGGTAAAGGAAACATGATGTGAAGAGGAGAATTAAAAGACGATTGTTCTATTTGAAAAATATTAGATCTATTACAATTAAAAATGACCTTTTTTTGTAAGTGGTAGCTTTACCAATGCCATCTGCCCACCTGTTTATTTTCTCACATTCTCAGAAACCTCCTCCTTTTCCTTTTTCATCACTTGGGTGGTACTGGCACAGGCACTCTGTGGGCCTGTGGTTGAGGGGACTTGAGATACGCAACATGTCTAAGGACTTGGTCTCACTCTGTAATTCAGGCCAAAGAAAGGGGTAGGTGAAAGCTGGGACTGAGGCCTGCATGCCACAACCATTTACTACACAGGAACAGAGGGTCAGCCAGTTCTCCAGGGAACTATCAGAGTCCCAGCTCATGTCAGCTACCAACCTCTGGGCACACAAAATGAACACCCACAGTTGGGGGTCCTTAAACCTACCCTCAGTGTCTGCTTCTGAGCTCAATCTAATTTTTTTTGTTGTTGTTGTCAAACATTTCTTTTTTTCTTGCTGGCCCATCTTTATTGTGTCCTTCTTCACCTGCCTGCCCACTCCAATGCACATGCAAAACTTTATTAACATGGAATATCCTTGCACACGTGAACCAATAAAATCATTCACATTATAGCTGTATGTATCCCAAAGGGAAGGCGAGACCAATTCCTTCGTTTTGTCAGCAGCAGCCAAACAGATTATCTGACTTATCCAGGGTTACACAGCAAGGCAAGAGCAATACAAAAACTGGAAATAAGATCTCATATTGTGTCTCCCCAGTCCTCCTACAGTGTAGTCATACAAGATAATTACATTTTAATATTAAGAAATGCACAGAATGTGAAATCTGCACACACACACTTTGCTCTCGAGAACCAAACGTATATGCTTTTCATTCTCTGCCTAAGAAAACAAACAAACAGAAGATGACTTGTCTTGCATATTCTGCAGTAGCTCAGATAGCTGAAAGTTGAGTCTTTATCTACATTTTTTAAACCTCTCCTTTTTAGAAGCAATGCCCATTTTTGAAGCAAGCCTCCACATGTGTGAAAAATGTCATATTTATATCATGTAATGCCCCTGGGCATTTTGTCAAATTATTTCCATTTTTCTACTTTGGGTCCTAATGATCCTAGACACCCACTATGCAAGAAGGGAAATACAGTATTTGTCCACCTTCCCTCAAAATATTGAGGCAAGTAGTAAAGGTCTTTCAGGGCCAGTATACAGGGCTCAGATGAATCATGGTCTCCCTTGCCCTCTATACACATTTGTGACTCTGTTCTTGCTATTTCCCTCATGGACATAAAAGCCTGAAAATCTGCAGCCTGTCTTTTCTCCTTTGAAATAATTTCTGTTCTTTACATCCAACTGCCTTCTTCATGCTTTCATTTTGCTCTTTTCACTGCTATTCTGCTATCTATGTATTTGTCTTGGGAGCTGAGCAACTCGCTGTAAATAGAAGACATTCATTCAGCAGTTTTCCCCACAGAAACAATAGCAGGATGCCCTGCAGTCTCATGCAATACCAGCATTTAAAAAGGTCTCCATTGGGTATCAAAGAGAAAGGAACTCTTTTTTTAAAATTTTATTTAGAAAATTAAATCTAACAGGTGACATTGATCAATAAAAGTACAGAGGTTCCAGGTAAATGTTTCTATAGTATTTGAACTGTTGATTGTGTTATACAGTGTACCCCTCACCAGAAGTCAAATGATTTCTGTCACCTTATATTCTCCCTCTTCCCCCCACTCCCACTTCTTGTCCCCCTTCCCCACAACCCTCTTCCTGGAAACCACTTCACTTTTATCTATGTCCATAAGTTTCAGTTTTATATCCGACCTATATGTGAAAAAATACAGTTCTTAGGTTTTTCTGATTTACTTATTTCACTCATAATGTTCTCAAGGGCCATCCATGTTGTCATAAATGGCACTATGTCATTATTTCTTATGGCTGAGTAGTATTCCACTGTATATAAGTACACATCTTCTTTATCTAACCCTGTATTGAGGGACACTTTAGTTGTTTCCATTCTTGGCCACTGTGAATAATGTTGAGATGACCATGGGGTGCATGTGTCTTTATGTACCAATGTTTTCAAGTTATTGGATTAGATACCCAGTAGAGGAATTGCTGAGTCATATGGTAATTCTCTTCTTAATTTTTTGACGAACCACCATACTTTCTTCCATAATGGTTATACTACTTTACATTCCCAACAACAGTGGATGAGGGTTCCTTTTTCTCCATAGCCTCTCCATCACTTGTTATTACTTGTCTTACTGATAACAGCCAATCTAACAAGCATGTGGTGGTATCTCATTGTAGTTTTGATTTGTATTTCTCAAATAGCTAGTGAAGATGAGCATCTTTTCATCTATCTGTTGGCCATTTTTATGTCTTCTTGGGAGCAGTGTCTGTTCAGGTCCTCTCCTACTAGGACCAATCTGGTGACAAGAGCCACAGGCACATTCTTCCCTTTTCTAACATTTCCTTGTTCTGTTGGCATGCTCTGCACATCTCTGAGCAAGGAAAGAACATCAATCCAACCTTTCCCAGGTTTCAGTGGGTCTCAGGAGGGCTGGGAAGCCAGAAAGACCTGGATTACAAATTGTCATTGCCCGAGCATATGCTCAGAGCTTCTGCTAATTGCCAATCCTAGGTTTGGGCTTGGCTCTAGGGCCCACTTTCAGTTAAATGTGCTTCCTGATCCTCAAACTGAAAAGTTTTCTTCAAGATTTATTACAATTTCTACAAAATAGTTTCCTTATTGCAAAATGTTTCTATTTTCTTGGGAGAATGAAAGCATCAGAAATTAGATAGAATATTTTAAGAATGGGACTGTTCAAAATTTCTTTTTTCCCCCCAAAATCACAGAGCATGACTTGCTAGGAAAATAATAAAATATGTCAGTATGCTGAACTTGAAGACTATGTTATCATTGGTAAAAACAGAGAGGCTGATACAAAGTAACTGGAAGCAGTAAGGGGTTGTTCGCTAATCTTGAGACCAGGACACTCTGTGATGACTGCTGAGTCTTCCCCTTGGACTCTGCACGGGGTTGTGAGACGGACACCCACAAATATGATCTCAGGTTCCTGAGAGGCCTTGTGGTTGGCAAGGGGAAAATGTAGGAACTTTCTGTCAGCTTTTGATAGAAGTCTGAAATTTTACTCTTAGAGATTCATTTTTTAATTTAAAAATCTGTGCTCTGATAATGCAAACAATCCCAAGAGGTAGCAATAGTCTAAGGTACTATGGACTTTTTATGCCTCAGAATAAAGAGTTTGTCAAAACCTTATTTGGATGAAGATTCAGATAAAATTGAAAAAGTGCCAAGGCTGGAGGATTTAGACATATTTGGTGTAAGAAGGTGGGAAGTGTGCTTGCAGCCATGGAATCAAGAGGCAGTTGAGAAACGTCAAAACTAGTGTTTTAATTTTGAGTCAGCTCAGTCCGTTTGATATGTCCAGAATTTGGGGCTTTCCTATCAATGGCAACATTCTAGCACATGCTGAACAAGTACCTGGCTGGCAAGAATTCTGTAGCAGGATTTTAAAACCATGTGCAGGGCTGGTCTCTGCTCATTTAATGATAGGTTTGGGAGCATGTACTGTGTACCTGCTATGAGATACTGTGACATCATGTAAATGGCATCACCATGGCTTCAAATAGCTCACTGTTTGTGCCAATAAGTAAATCCCAGCAACTCTGTTCACTAGCCTAATACCTCTTCATGAAGTCTGCAGAGTATAATAACATTTTTACTTGAGTAGCAATGTTTGGTAAAGTCTTTTCCCAAAGTGTTTGAAAGAAGCCAGTTAAAGTGGTGCATGGTGTTTCTAACCTGGCCACAGCTTCCAGAGAACAGCTTCTGAGCACGGCCTGAGCAGTGAGCCACAGGACTTCCTGTGAAGGGATCTAATAAAGACATAAAGCATATGACTAATAAATGAACATGTACCTTAGATGTTCAAAGCATTCTCCTAAACAGGATTCCAAAGAGCTGTTTCTTAAGAACCATTTAAATAAATAATTTGTGGAACAGGAAAGACAAATACTCACTAGAAGTAATAAGCTTTTAAAAGTAACTGATTCCAGAGAAAAATCAAAGTCAATGGCAGCCTCTTTCATTTTGTTTACGACACCATTGAGGGCTTCTAAATACCCAGTGTTCTTTGCTGGCCAGAGCCACCCATGGGCGCAGGGGATGTGAACTCAACTCTAGCTTCGAAGATGGAGTATGTTTGAGCTGAGTAAAACCGGTGAATCATAGTTAATTGCCTCTTTTTTCTTCTTAATAATTTTCCTTTTCCCCATCTCAAGATTTGAGGTAAGAAATATCTTCTTTAC
Source organism: Saccopteryx leptura (assembly GCF_036850995.1). NCBI lineage: Eukaryota > Metazoa > Chordata > Mammalia > Chiroptera > Emballonuridae > Saccopteryx > Saccopteryx leptura. The sequence continues at coordinate 214,991,297 of NC_089505.1, read as the reverse complement.
CTTGTTTGTTTCTATGGGATCTAAATCTGGCAACATGAGTAAGAGAGCCTGAATCAATTTCTCAATTGATAGGCCAACAGTGTTTAACAGCATCAAGTCAGGAACACATCTGCAAATGAGACCAATAATGTGCACAGATGTTGGAAGTAAAGCTGTTTGTTCAAAATCAAATATTGCGCAATTATGATATAAGGATGTTGGTAGTAAAAGCATAATAAAAGTAAACCAGAAATTCATCTTGACATTAACTTTTATAAAATATAGGATTTCCAGTAATAATAACATTGTGCTTTACAAAGCATTTTCACTTAAATTATTGAACTTAATCCTCAAGAAATAAATATTAAGTAGACACATTAACTCTATTTTAAATATGAGCAAATTGAGAGTCAGAAAGTTTCAATTTCTTTGGTTCTGTGGATGGAACATCAGCTCAGTGTGTGTATGTCCCAGGTTCAATCCCTGGTCAGGGAACACATGAGAAGTGACCATCTATCTCCCCTCCTCTCACTTAAAAAAAAAGATTTAAGCCTGACCAGGCGGTGGCGCAGTGGATAGAACATTGGACTGGGATGCAGAGGACCCAGGTTCGAGACCCCGAGCTTGCCAGCTTGAGTGCAGGATCATCTGGCTTGAGCAAAAAGCTCACCAGCTTGGACCCAAGGTCACTGGCTCGAGCAAGAGGTTACTCAGTCTGCTGAAGGCCTGTGGTCAAGGCACATATGAGAAAGCAATCAGTGAACAACTAAGGTGTCACAACAAAAAACTGATGATTGATGCTTCTCATCTCTCTCTGTTCCTGTCTGTCTGTCTGTCCCTATCTATCCCTCTCTCTAACTCTCTGTCTCTCTGTCCCTGGGAAAAAAAAAAGGAAGTCATGCCCCTTACCCTTCCTCTCTGAAAAGAAAAAAAACAAAAAACAAAATAAAACGGTTTAAATTTCTGTAACAAAACAATAGGTGAAACAGCTAAGATGTGAACCAAGGTCCTAGAATTCTAACATTAGCATTCCTGCAGCTAAAACATACACATTCTTTAAAGTATTGTGTTTTTGACAATATGAAAGGCTTTTAGTTATAGGAATATAGCAAGTTCTTTCTTCATGCTATAATAGAATCAATCTATACATTAACAGGTATAAACACAGTGCTGGCAAACAAAGGACTCAAAGAAAGCTTAGAGGTGGTCACCACCTGCAAAGGAGACAAGTCATACACCAGGGAAAATATAATCTATAATTAAGTGAAGTACTGAGGAGCAAAACATCAATGATAATTGCAATTTTTGAGGAAGGCTGAAAAAATATGTTGAACTTAATAAGGAATTTGCTAAAAAGCTCCAAAGGAAGGATTAAGAGAATATGTATGGAAGAAGTGATAAATGACAGCTAACATCAAGTGGACTCGCACAATATTGTATAGTTCCAGGAGATTAGTACACAGGGTAGTGGGGACTGTGTTCGAGATGGAGATTGGTAATTTCCAGAGATACACAAACTGGAGTTTGAGACAAGGCTATGTAATAACAAAGTTGTTGGGGCTAAAACTGGAGAAGCAAAAGCAGTGGTCTTCTAAGGTTACAGGAAGTAGTGATGTCATGGACACCTAGAATAATACCAGCCCAAATGCCCAATCTGCAGCAGCCACACTTGGTCCATACTCTGCCAGTGGCTGCTGGCTCTGAACCTCTTGAAATAGTGAGCTTGCCCAAGCTTGGTTCAAAAAATTCCGGTTAGATGCGATGTCACTCAACTCAATGCAATGCCACATTCAATGCCAATAGCTGAATATGGCTGTGGCAGACTGAGGGATCACTGAGAAAATTAGAGACCACAGATATATTCAGTGATTGTGACAAATATAGCACATACATGTAACCCAGCATATAGTTTTATTTTCTAAAAGAATTGATGAAGGAGCTATAACACTGGGGAACAAAATTTTTGTTGCATCCACAAAAAATACTTGTTCTTACCTAATTTGGATGTGCTGATCTAAAATCTGACAGTAGTTTTTCTCTGTAAGCTACAGTATTTTCACAATTCAAGATTTTAGGTTTTCATCTTGTACTATAAATTTCAACATTTAGTTTAACATAATGAAGTAGAATGTCTTCTTGGACATCATCTTTGTGAAAATATAATAATTTATATAATGCAGTAAATATACAAATACACTAAAAGATATGATTGCATCAGAATTTGTCTACAATTTCAAAATAGAACATATTAAAACACTTATTTTAATCATAAAATTTGCGCAAAACTTATTTAAATTCTATTCAGGCAAAAGTTTGCGTTTGTAGCTCTTGCATTTGTGTACTTGTTGAGGACAATCTCATTTGATGCTCCAGTAGTAATCTGCTCATCACTAACAGCTCCAAGATTTTTGAGAAACTTAACAAGGTGACTGTTCAGGAAGTGAATCTTAACGCTCATGTTACATCCAATGTCCTGGAAAGCCAACAGCATCCTTTGAACCAGAAGTTCATAGTTTTCTGCTTTTTTGTTGCCAAGGAAGTTCTTTGTAACTGCCACAAAAGACTGCCATGCTGCTTTCTCCTCCTTATTTATCTTCCTGGCAAATTCTTCGACACGTATGAGGGTTCAAATTTGAGGTCCATCGAATACACCTGCTTTTATCTTCTTGAAAGACAAGGCAGGACAAGCAGAAATAATATGTTAAAAGCATTCACTTTCTCTAGTCAAAGCCTGAACAAACTGCTTCATTAAGCCAAGTTTGATGTGAAGTGGGGGAAAATGATCCTGTCTCAATTAACTAGAGGTTTATTCACAATATTTTGCATCCCTACTTCCAGGGCTTCAAGTTTTGGCTTCCAGTGTTTATCCCAAGCTCGGCTGTCCCACAAACACAGAAAGCAAGGATAGTTCCTGAAACCACTCTGTTGTCCTAGCAGGAAATTTACCATTTTAAGATCCACACAAATGATCCAGTTATGCTCCATATACTTCAGAAAGTCGAGGACAATTTTTATGTCATTCTTATTAAGTCATTCAATTCGGGTTGACTAAACTGCTGAGGGATTAATGGGATTAATGACTGCTTGGCATCAGAAGAAGACCCTTCAGATTCTACAACCATTTTCTCATGCATCTTATCAAAACATACTTGATCACCATGTTCACTTTCTTCATACTTAGAAGAAATAAAACCATTGAAAACTGGAACCGGGAGTGTCTCAGAGTGTGGGATAGGTCCTATTGCTGAAGGAATATTAGGATATGTGATCATATGCCATTTTTTCTTGCCAATGCCCTTTGTATGGATCAGACAGAAATAACAGTCACTGCTGTGGTCCTTAGGTTCATGCCAAGCCATGGGGATACCAAAAGGCATTCCTTTGTGTTTTCCTTTTGTCCAGTCATGAAGCATTTTCTCACAATTATGACACACAATATGAGGAGCCCAATTCTTGTCTTGATCGCCAAGGGGAACTTGAAAATAGGCAATATATGCACGTGTCACAAATGATGAAATATATGCAGGATGTGGGGGTTCAGCTGCAGGAACATCTCCTCTGCAAGTTCTGTTGATGTAACACAAGCCCAATCAGTATGGTCCTATCTGGTGTCCTTGGTAAATCTTCAAGACAGCTGGAGTCACGTGTCTCCCAGGAACAGCTGGGACCTGGAGCCTCTGCGAGCATCTGCCTCTGGGAATTATTTGTGAAAAAACTCTCTGTATTTTCAGGATACAAAGTAAAGATTTAAGATTGGTGAACTAAGTTTTTAATTAGTTTATAGGTCTTGATTTTTCATAGTTAATCCTGTGGCTAGGCTTTTACAAACAATTATTGTGATTTAATCTCCCCTAATTGTCAGATTTCTCCCCAATGTAAGCTTTCAGCTGACATTCCTACAAAAGTAAACTTTGCCTGCATTTCAAAGTAAAGGCCAGTGAGCCATTAGCCAGCAGATTAACTACTTCTTAACCCCTACATATCTCCTATTCATTACAACTAAAAGCTACCATTACTCAAGCCAAATTTCTAACTTTTGGGACCCCATCAAGATTATCATTTTACAAAGGATATAGTGTTAATTTTTAGTTTCCACCATGGAGTGAGCAATCTGCAGCTTAAGGCAAGTAAGTGTAAAGCTGTACAATGCCATGCCCTCTTCTCCAAGTCCTTGAACAGCATTTTCTAAGTTTGACTCTGGAAATCAAGAGTAATGATTTAGTGTTTGCACCCTCAGGTGTGTCTGTGTGAGATTACAATGACAATGGTGCTTTGTCTGACTTCTGATTTTCATACAGGTCCGTAGGACTGAACAATTTCTCTTTAGTCCTATGGCCACAATAAAGACAGAGAGGGAAGAAAAAGAAGGAAGGAAGGAGGGTGGAATGTCAGATGGAAACATCTAAGATAGAGGTTAACAGCATTTATGAAGCACCTGAAATTTGTTAAATAGATGAGAAATGCATTGTAACAAAATGGGCTATTTCATTATATATTTTTTACTCCTTCTGGAGCCAGAAAACCATACCCAAGCCCACTTATTTTCCTACCTCATTCCCTCCACTTCTCCCAGACTTCTCCACATACCCACAAGGCTTAAATACATCCAAACCTCCAAACCCATTTATAAGGGGGGAAAATATATTCAACACTTCCCCATTCACTCATCCAAGACATTCCTGTGAACAGGCTTCTCAATGGTTCTCAGATTTTCAAATTGTCTCCCATTCAATTTGCTTGAGCAGATGTTTACTGAAAACTTCCTAGTGTTCAGCAGAGAAGAACATGACCACTGTAGCCAAGGTCTGTGGGCTCAAATTTAGATGTTGCCAGTTGGACAAGTTAACTTTAAAAATCATTTATTTAGTTTCCTCACACACAAAAAAATGTGGGAAAGTCACACTTTATGTTATAAGATTGTTGTGAGCATTAAATGATTTCATACACGGAAAGAGCTTAGCACGTTGTCTGGCAGATAATAAGTAACCAATGCTTGCTATTAACATTAATGCTATCAAGTTTTTTTTAAGATAGCATATGTATGTAATTTTTTTGCACAGTCTCATTTGGGGTGACAAGAGAATGATGCAAGATAAGTGAAAAAAATAACAGGCACAAAAAAGAAGACAACCTTGTATAGTGAAATGTGTAAATAATCTGACTGAGAAACCACCTGTATTAGCAGAGGTTTCATAGAACATGGCTGTATGATGTGAATTTATAAGAAATGGGAGATTTAGCTAAGGAAAAATAATAAAAAGGGCTATTGCAGCAAAGGATTTTTAAAAGATAGACCAAGAAGGCATAAAGATAGGAATGACTGTATAAGGCAGAAGGAACGAAGGAGAAACATATGCCCTCTAAGCAACATGCTGAAATTCAGAGAAATTGGATGGCAATTAGCATTCCAGAGCAATATTGCAGGAACACCAAAATGTGACAAGTCTGTCTTGGTGAGTGCAAGACACACACTCTGGCATCCTGGGAAAGGGAAGTCTGGTGTTGTAATTCTTTCTATGAACTTACTCCAATTTTTCCACCATACTATGAACTACTGAGACAGCTCATACCTCATTCTTCATCAAAACCACGGCTCCTCACTGGGACTGACACAAAGGCAGTGTTTAGTCATTTTTAATTAAAAAGAAGTGGAGAGAAGAGGGGAGGGAGAAGGGAAGAGGAGGAAACTGAGGAAGGAGAAAAACAGTTTTAATTATCAGAACAAGTGGAAGTTCTGTTTAGCTCCAGGAAGGGAGGGTATGTATACAGACTGGGTGACCCACATACTTCTAATGATAGCCATGAGTGTTTAGTAGGCGGGAAATCCATTCACTAACTTTGCTGCTGTTCAAGTTGTGCTTACAAATTAAGCTATTTGTTCCTCTTTCTTTTATGGTGACTAGTCTGTGTCATTTCACTGAGAATCAGCCCTAGTCATAAAAAGGCAGGTCTGTGCACCGGGCAGAATATTAAGTATGCTATTTTAAATGTCATCAAACATTATGTGCTAAAGGACAGGCTAAATTAAGAGTCCAGCTGAGCAGAGGCAGGAAAGCTGAGTAACTTTATGATAGAAAGTAAGTGTAACAGAAGAGACATCCCTCCCCTTTCTTCTTTCAGCACACACGAAATCACTAACACTTCAGCTTTCCTCAGATAGCTGCATAGGCTTGAAATACATATATATATTATATATTATATATATTATATATAGTTGCTGTAGGCTCATCAAGAGTTGAAGACAGAAAGTGATAAGGGCTAATCAGAGTCCATCAGTGAGAATCACAGACAATGTGATTGGTTTCTGTGAGGAGGAAAAGGACACTTTAAAAGAGAAAAATTTCAACAAGTCATTTCAAGAGCACCATGGTGAGAGAGAAGAGAGAAAAATCTCTTCCCAGTTGAAACTTTTCTGCCTCTTATTTAGTGTAAGCTTGAGTAGCACCTTGGCCTTTGGGAATGCAGGCGAGAGAAACATTTCTTCAACTTGTAATGACCTAAGCTTTGCATCTTTCTTATATCAGAAGAGTTTCAGTTCTTTGCAAAATCCCACACGCAAACCGCCCAGGCTCCAAACGACAGAGCAGAGAGAATTTCAGGAGTCCTACCAGGGGGAGGGAACGGGAAAAGCAAGTCTTAGCCTCACCCATTTCTTGTTGTTGTTGCTGTTGTTGTCTAAACAAAACTGAAGTTGGCCTTGTGCAATCTGATAAGTGTCTTATTATAAATTTAAACATCAACGGATGGTAGGGAGAAAAAATGATGAAACGTGCAACCTCTGAAAAAAAATGAGAAAGGGAGAAAGAAAGAAAAGGGTCTAAATGAATGGCAGTTCCTATTTCTTTACAAGTGTTACATTTCAGTCCCCTGCCACTACCACATGTTTCCTGTTCACAGATAATTTGTACAACATATTTTATCATTCAATTTTAGACACAGTTGAAAGGCTTTTGCCTAAGGCTTGGAACACTTTGAAAATTGTATACCATTTGCAAGGCTTTCTTCTGCTGCACTGTGCAATTAGGTGACTGTCTTTCTACAGACAACAAATTTATCATTTATGGGATTGTGTGTGTGTGTGTGTGTGTGTGTGTTAGAACCAAAGTGAACCAGAAACTGAATAGGGATCATTTTCAATATCCTAAAGATGAGGAATGAAGAATCAAAAGCAAGAGTGAACTGTCAAACAGAAAGTGGGTTTACTTTCTTGAAAGAAGTTAGGTTCTGAAATGTTAGTTCCAGTGTTTACATATTTACTTGGCGCTACAGACTCCACTGGTTAAATTATGGTGAAGCGATTCTAAAGAAACCCAGTCTCATTCATCTCTGCAAAAGCCATCCCAGGACGTTTTGCTGACTTCCTCTGCTGTCTCCTTCTCCCTGTCTTGCCTGAACGGTATGCCTACAAAGAAATCACTGATGTGCTCAGAGCTTCCCCTGGTGGAAGTTGCTGGAAAAACGTGTTGGAGATAAGAAGGGTGAATCTGGGACTTGGTCCCAGAAAAGGCTCAACGGAGTGTTCAGTTGCCTGAGAACAGAGTACAAAATGTGACTGAAGGTTCTGATTGAATTTTCTATGCGTTTATATGTTTTACATAACCTAAATTTTAAAGTCAAATGTGATAAACGATAACTTAGTCCCATCATTATGCCACTTTGTATTTTTCCACTGAATAATGCAAATGAAAAGAGAGAACTAGAGAGCCTCTTCCTGTCCCAGGAAGAGGTTGACTTTTTTCTGAGGTTGAATTCAGCATCTATCATTATGTGGTGATGTGCTTCTCATGTGTTTAAAACCATGGCAATAAAACAGTTGTGGAAAAGTCTGAACAGCATTCATTCTTCTGATGGAAGAGGATCTTTAGGTATAAACTCTAAAGTGCTTTTCTCTTTTCTTATTCAGAAAGCAAACTTTCCAAGTTAATTTCACTCATAACACATCTTTGTAATATTTGATGTCTTATAAATTCCAGCTATATCTGCATATATATTTTAGATGATAACGATTTCAAGTCAGGTTTTTTAGGAGGGTTTAGAGAGCTGAAAACAATCAACTAGTAAATGAGGCCATTGCTGATTCTGATTACTAGGATGACAGATTTTTAATTTATGTCAGTGGTGAGAAAGAAGCAACAGAATCTGAAATCTACTGAGAAAATCTTGACAAGCCTAAAATGAAACTTAACCTTAACAACAGGGGAAGGGGAGAAAAAGAGAGCTACTTTATTTGGTGATGTTATTTGTTTCAGGAGACATTATCAGCCAACTAACAGTGACTTTTTGAAACAACTAATCATTAGATTTAAATAATATTTTGGTTCATATCAATCTGAATGATAAGCAGGCTACAAATGCCAGAAAGATATTCTGATGTAAATTTATTTAAATAATTATCTGAGTAAAACACTTTCTGCAGTCAAATACTTATTACAGATACAAAAAAAAAAAAAAAAAAGGAAAAGAAAAGTAGAACCACACATGATATTCAAAGATCAAGTCCACCTAATCATGATGACTCTGTCCACGCAGGAATAGAAGCTGGACCCACCACAGAGAGCTCATTGATGCCGTTTCACAAAGGCTGTGTGATTCCCTTGCTTCTTTGATAAAACATTGATAATGTAAAATAAAGCCACTTAAAAATACTATCCTCTGTCAGTAATAGGAAAGGAGGATTGAAGCTGCAAGACTGTTAGATTCATACGTGTGCTCCGAGGCAAGACCAAGGGTTTGGGTCAGTCAGAATGTTGCTGGAATCATAATTTATGGAAGGGCAGCAGCAGCAGCCAGAAGAAGCTTCAAGAGCCAATCTGAATAAAGGATAAAGTGTCACTCTCCTTTTGAAATCCATTCAAGACACTTTTCAATGACAAAGACTTTTGGACCCAAGAAATTAAGACATTTTAAGAAATTGTTTTATCAAGAGCCTACTGTCCCTAGGGGATGGAATTGCTGGATGTGTGGAGTACCTCCACTTGGCTTCATAGTGAGACTCACCCACTACTCCTCCAACCTCAGAAGGCAGTGACACGTTCCTGCACTTCTGCTCAAACACCTTCATCTTTCCTAAGCAGCGCAGCTCTGGGGGCTGTTGTAGAGGACTTCCTAAAAACTGAAGAGTCCAGAATGAGTGCTTCCACTATTCTTTTCTAGCCAAGTAGGGAATGGGAAGGTATGGGTAAGTCTTCTTTTTAAATTGTTGCTTCCTTGATATATGGCCCAAGTAAGAGCAAATCCTGAGGGATGAGAAAGCAGCATTTTTCAAAGATCTGATTTGCTTTCCAACATGGAGTTTAGAGAAAATTTTTAACTGTAGAAGTTGGAAAATATCTTGCACCTACTAAATACTTTTCATATGCTCAACTGAGTTCATGGGTGTCCATTTAATGAGGACTGACCCTCCAAGACATGTGAGAATCTGAATGCACAAGCAGGAACTGATCAGAAATTTGAGCTACTGTGGGTTATATTCAAAGAAGTATGACTTACTTTCAAGATTCTGCATGGAACCCATCCTTGCCATTGACTTTCTTTATTTATGACCATGGGGAAATCATTTAACCTGTAGGTGCCTCTGATATAGAAGTCTGTAATTCTTGACCTGAAATGCAATTTCAAAACAGAAACTCCATCTTTTTTCTTCCCTTTCCACCACTTGATCTAGGCACTCCAATGCAGCATGCTGTTCTCAAGGAGCTTTTTGATGGACCTCCTGGCCTTATTCTTCCCTCTGGACTGACACAGTATATGGTGTGGAGGGGGGCTCTCCTGATGCTGGACACATCCGGCTCACTGTGTGATGTGCAGGTGTGCAAGCATGTACTCCTCTGTGGACTAGACCCACTCTCCTCACTGATCACCCAGCACCTGACCTGCAGGCCCCACGGTCATCACTCCATCTGACTCCACTCTGCACAGCAGCCTTTTGTGTGCTATTGGCAGACACCAAAACAATTATAATTGTACCTTCCATGTGCAAAGGGGCAGCAAAGTGTGCCAATTAAAAGCTCTGCTTTTGTGGTGAACAGTTTTGGGTTCCAACCCTGCTTTGCCTTTTCCAAGAATGGGATCTTCAAGAACCCTTTGTAAAATTCCATTGTCTCGTTTATAGGATGGAAAGAAAAGTATAGCTCCAACCTCACGAGTCCTGAGAACTAAGTGACATCACATATGAAAAGTGTCTGGCACAGATGTGACACTCAATAATCACTGGCTGTTGTATGTTCACATATTTCAACCCTTCTTGTTCCCATGGCCCTTTTGTACTCAGATACCAATGCTATAGGGGGCCCTAGTCTCCTGGGTCTCCATTTGGTGCTTCTTTCCTCCAACTATGAGCTGCAGCTCTTCCTTTGCTTCAAACTTGGTGTGTGGTATTCAAGACACATTTCACATGTTTTGCCCACCCCCGTGGTCTCATGGCACTTGAAAGCTCAGGGATCCATTTCATTCTTGCTTTTAATGTCTATTAGTCAAAATTTTTTTCTGTTTGGTTCACCTTAAATTAAAATGAATAAACCTCCACTGGAATCAGAAATCTGGGCAACCAGGCCAGACTGGGAAGAAATAGATCGGGAAAATCACTGCCAACAGCTGGCCCAGGATCACACAGCTAGTGAACAGCAATATGAGCATTTGAACCCAAATTTGTTTAAATGGAGCTGGTTATTGTTGCTGGAATCAGTGGGCAGACAGACAACATGCCCAGATAATTCTTTTGTAAAATATTGACTGCTAATTACCTCATGTTGACACTGAAACACAGAGAAGGGCCCTGCACCCTACCACCCTACCTGGTTGTACCAGGATGGCTTATTAGCTGAAATTTTGAAGTGTGCATGAGAGCAACCTATGTAAATAACAGAAGAAAGAGTGGTCCAGCAAGAGGGTATTCTGAGAAAATGGATGGAGGCACAGAAGAGCATAGGAGGGAAGGCAGAAATACCCACAGATAGTATCCTTTGGTCAGAGGTCCTCAGACTTTGGAATCACCTGGAAGGCTTGTTAAAACACAGATTGCAGAGAACTGAAGGGTTTCCTATTTGCTTAGTCTGATGTGGGCCCAAGAACTTGCAGCTCTAACAAGTGACTGGGTGACACTGATGCTGCTGGCCCAGGGTGATGAGGAGAAAGTCAAGCTGAGGAGGAAAAAGCAGAGTACTTACATGTTCCAAAGGTAGAGAAACAAGAAAGATTCCCACTGTTCTCTTAATATTCCCATTCTAGCAAGAGTCAAGTACCTCAGGCTTACTTCTCCTTCCTTTGAGTGAGGGTGGGTACCTCCAGCAGGACTGATGCTCTGGGCTGAAGTCTTCGCATGATCTCCCCAAGTGTGTCATGAGGATCCCAAGGCATCACTCAGCTATGTGAGTTGCTGGAGAACACAGGCTCTTATTCATAAATGTGAACAACATATCCCTGGACTACTGGCACCCTCTCCTTCCCTCAGCTTGTAATTGAGCAAGTGGAGCTACTTCTGGAAGTGGTCATTGTTGCCACTTTGGTGCATGGTCTGGTGGTCCACTGCTCCTTGACAAAGGCACATTATAAGCGGAAGCCTCAAGCACTCAATAATAAATTGAACACAAAGGGTTTTAAAACATCTAAAGATCTTTCTGAGAACATTATGTAAAAAACTGAATATATTAATTTTATCATCTTTTAAATAGTTCACATTTTTTAATATATTGTGCAACTATTAATTGGTTAAATATATTGTGCAACTATTAATTGGTTAAATAATGTTCAATTTGTGTGTTGTTTTTGAAAAGACTTCATACATTAAGTACTTGGTTATACTAAATTCTACTGGTTTTTTTCTAAACCCAAATTTTCCCAGATCATAGAACTTAGAAGAGCTATGAAAATTCATAGTTCTTGTGAAGGAAAGCCTTCATCTAATATAACCCCATTTGTCAATTCTCATTGGCTGTATGAAAAAAATAACCCAATTGTTCCTATCTTTGAGTATTTTTTAAATTACTTTTCTTAGGCTTTTTTAAAAAATGATTAATATGGTGACTTTTTTTCCCATGAGAAATGCAATAACTCATGCAGTATTGTACAGAAAAACAGAGAAGTAGAAACATACACACTACCTAATGCTTTAATAGAAGTAGACCTCAGTGGTCCTTATATTCTTTTGAATGCTTCCAAAATCTCCAAAGTTCATTGGAGGTCATGTCCAACAGATTGCACTTTGTAGTGTTATACCCTATGTATTTTAATTAGGCTTGACACATTTAAAGTATTTTAGGATGAGAGCAAATTCAAAGTCCATGTTCCTCACACATTTTTTGATATAATCATTGTAAGTGTGATCTTGCAGTAGGCACCTTTTACCTTTTGATGGCCATGTCAACATTAATTGCATAACCATAAAACAAATGCTTTTTGAAAACACATAAAACTTAGAAGGGAGGCACATGATTCTCTATACTTAAGCATATTCTAGCTCATGAATTTCAGACTTATGTCTTGTGTTTTTCAAAATCATGTTTTGTCCTAAAAATGTCCCCTTTGTCTAGGGAAAGACTGACAAAATGTCAGGCAATAATAATACCTCAGGAATGAGAAGACAACAAGTGAGGTTTTTTGTTTTTTTTTTTGTTTTTTTTTTTTTTATATATAATTTTATTTTTTTAATGGGGTGACATCAATAAATCAGGATACATATATTCAAAGATAACAAGTCCAGGTTATCTTGTCGTTCAATTATGTTGCATACCCACCACCCAAAGTCAGATTGTCCTCTGTCACCTTCTATCTTGTTTTCTTTGTGCCCCTCCCCACCCCCTATCCCTCTCCCATTCCCCCCTCCCCCCCCGTAACCACCACACTCTTATAAATGTCTCTTAGTTTCACTATTATGTCCCACCTACGTATGGAATAATACAGTTCCTGTTTTTTTCTGATTTACTTATTTCGCTTCGTATCATGTTATCAAGATCCCACCATTTTGCTGTAAATGTTCCGATGTCATCATTTCTTATGGCTGAGTAGTATTCCATAGTGTATATGTGCCACATCTTCTTTATCCAGTCATCTATTGATGGGCTTTTTGGTTGTTTCCATGTCCTGGCCACTGTGAACAATGCTGCAATGAACATGGGGCTGCATGTGTCTTTACGTATCAATGTTTCTGAGATTTTGGGGTATATACCCAGTAGAGGAATTGCTGGGTCATAAGGTAGTTCTATTTTCAGTTTTTTGAGGAACCACCATACTTTCTTCCATAATGGTTGTACTACTTTACATTCCCACCAACAGTGTATGAGGGTTCCTTTTTCTCCACAGCCTCTCCAACATTTGCTGTTACCTGACTTGCTAATAACAGCTAATCGAACAGGTGTGAGGTGGTATCTCATTGCCGTTTTGATTTGCATTTCTCTAATAGCTAAAGAAGATGAGCATCTTTTCATATATCTGTTGGCCATTTGTATTTCTTCCTGGGAGAAGTGTCTATTCATATCCTCTTCCCATTTTTTTATTGGATTGTTTGTTTGTTTGTTGTTGAGTTTTATGAGTTCTTTGTATATTTTGGATATTAGGCCCTTATCTGAGCTGTCGTTTGAAAAAATCATTTCCCATTTAGTTGGCTTTCTGTTTATTTTGTTATCAGTTTCTCTTGCTGAGCAAAAACTTCTTAGTCTGATGTAGTCCCATTCATTAATTTTTGCCTTCACTTCTCTTGCCATTGGAGTCAAATTCATAAAATGCTCTTTAAAACCCAGGTCCCTGAGTTGAGTACCTATGTCTTCTTCTATGTACTTAATTGTTTCAGATCTTATGTTTAGATCTTTGATCCATTTTGAGTTAATTTTTGTACAGGGGGAGAGACTGTCGTCCAGTTTCATTCTTTTGCATGTGGCTTTCCAGTTTTCCCAACACCATTTATTGAAGAGGCTTTCTTTTCTCCATTGTGTGTTGTTGGCCCCTTTATCAAAAATTATTTGACTATATATATGTGGTTTTATTTCTGGACTTTCTATTCTGTTCCATTGGTCTGAGTGTCTATTTTTCTGCCAATACCATGCTGTTTTGATTGTCGTGGCCCTATAATAGAGTTTGAAGTCCGGTATTGAAATGCCCCCAGCTTCATTCTTTTTCTTTAGGATTGCTTTGGCTATTCGGGGTTTTTTATAGTTCCATATAAATCTGATGATTTTTTGCTCTATTTCTTTAAAAAATGTCATTGGAAGTTTGATGGGAATTGCATTAAATTTGTATATTGCTTTGGGTAATATAGCCATCTTGATTATATTTATTCTTCCTAGCCAAGAACAAGGTATATTCTTCCATCTAATTATATCTTTTTCAATTTCCCTTAACAATGGTTTATAGTTTTCATTATATAAGTCCTTTACATTCTTTGTTATGTTTATTCCTAAGTATTTTATTTTTTTTGTTGCAATCGTGAAGGGGATTATTCTTTTGAGTTCCTTCTCAGTTGTTTCATTGTTGGCATATAGAAAGGCTATTGACTTCTGTATGTTAATTTTGTATCCTGCGATCTTACAGTATTGGCTTATTGTTTCTAGTAGTCTTTTTGTGGATTCTTTGGGGTTTTCGATGTATAGTATCATATCATCTGCAAAAAGTGATACCTTTACTTCTTCTTTTCCGATATGGATGCCTTTTATTTCTTTGTCTTGTCTGATTGCTCTGGCTAGAACCTCTAGTACCACATTAAATAAGAGTGGAGAGAGTGGACAACCCTGTCTTGTTCCTGATTTAAGGGGGAAAGCCTTCAGTTTAGTGCCATTTAATATGATGTTAGCTGATGGTTTATCATATATGGCCTTTATCATGTTGAGATATTTTCCTTCTATACCCATTTTGTTGAGAGTCTTAAACATAAAATTGTGTTGTATTTTATCGAAAGCCTTTTCTGCGTCTATTGATAAGATCATGTGGTTTTTGTTCTTTGTTTTGTTGATATGGTGTATTACATTAACCGTTTTACATATGTTGAACCATCCTTGAGATTCTGGGATGAATCCCACTTGATCATGATGTATTATTTCTTTAATATGTTGTTGTATTCGATTTGCTAGTATTTTGTTTAGTATTTTAGCATCTGTATTCATTAGAGATATTGGTCTGTAGTTTTCTTTTTTTGTGCCATCCTTGCCTGGTTTTGGTATGAGGGTTATGTTGGCTTCGTAAAATGTGTTTGGAAGTATTGCTTCTTCTTCAATTTTTTGGAAGACTTTGAGTAGAATAGGAACCAAGTCTTCTTTGAATGTTTGATAAAATTCGCTGGTATAGCCGTCAGGGCCTGGACTTTTATTTTTGGGGAGGTTTTTAATGTTTTTTTCTATTTCTTCTCTACTGATAGGTCTGTTTAGGCTTTCTGCTTCTTCTTGACTCAGTCTAGGAAGGTTGTATTTTTCTAGGAATTTATCCATTTCTTCTAGGTTGTTGAATTTAGTAGCATAAAGTTTTTCATAGTATTCTACAATAATTCTTTGTATATCTACGGTGTCCGTGGTGATTTTTCCTCTTTCATTTTGGATTTTGTTTATATGAGTTCTTTCTCTTTTTTCCTTGGTAAGTCTTGCCAAGGGTTTGTCAATTTTGTTGATCTTTTCAAAGAACCAGCTCCTTGTTCTATTAATTTTTTCTATAGTTTTTCTGTTCTCTAATTCATTTATTTCTGCTCTGATTTTTATTATCTCCTTTCTTCGGCTGGTTTTGGGTTGTCTTTGTTCTTCTTTTTCTAGTTCCTTAAGGTGTGAAGTTAAGTGGTTCACTTGGGCTCTCTCTTGTTTGTTCATATATGCCTGAAGTGATATGAACTTCCCTCTTATCACTGCTTTTGCTGCATCCCATAGATTCTGATATGTCGTATTGTAATTTTCATTAGTCTGTATATATCTTTTGATCTCTGCACTTATTTCTTCTTTGACCCATTCATTTTTTAAAAGTATGTTGTTTAGTTTCCACATTTTTGTGGGATTTTTTTCCTCTTTTTTGCAGTTGAATTCTAGTTTCAAGGCTTTATGATCAGAAAATATGCTTGGTACAACTTCAATTTTTCTGAATTTGCTGATGTTGTTTTTGTGGCCCAACATATGGTCAATTCTTGAGAATGATCCATGTACACTGGAGAAAAATGTATACTCAGTCACTTTGGGATGAAATGTCCTGTAGATGTCTATCATATCCAGGTGCTCTAGTGTTTTGTTTAAGGCCACTATGTCTTTGTTGATTCTCTGTTTGGATGACCGATCTAGAGCCGTCAGCGGTGTATTGAGGTCTCCAAGTATGATTGTATTTTTGTCAGTTTTTGTTTTAAGATCAATAAGTAGCTGTCTTATATATTTTGGTGCTCCTTGGTTTGGTGCATATATATTAAGAATTGTTATGTCTTCTTGATTCAGTGTCCCCTTAGCCATTATGAAATGGCCATTTTTGTCTCTGAGTACTTTTCCTGTCTTGTAGTCAGCATTATCCGATATGAGTATTGCTACACCTGCTTTTTTTTGGATGTTATTTGCTTGGAGTATTGTTTTCCAGCCTTTCACTTTGAATTTGTTTTTATCCTTGTTACTTAGATGAGTTTCCTGTAGGCAGCATACAGTTGGATTTTCTTTTTTAATCCATTCTGCTACTCTGTGCCTTTTTATTGGTGAGTTTAATCCATTTACATTTAGTGTAATTATTGATACTTGTGAGTTCCCTACTGCCATTTTATATCTTGCTTTCTGTTAGTTTTGTGTCTTGTTTGATCCTTCTCTTTTGTTTTTCTATCTTTTGTTTTTATTTGGTTGTATTCCATACATCTTTCCACTGTTGCTATCTTTTTTATCTCATGTGCTTCTGTGGTGGTTTTTTCAATGGTGGTTACCTTTGAATAATGAAAAGGGTCCCTACCCTGTTCATTGTAGCGAACTATTTTGTGAGTACTTTTGCACTCCATCGTCCTTTGCTACTGTTAATCTCCATCTTCTCCCCCTCTTTCTTTTTGTTGTTGTCACAGTTTAAATTTGGTTTTATTGTGTTCTTCTTGGAGCTTTTACTTGTGGCTCTGTTTTTTTTTTGTTCTTTGTATCTGATTGGAGAACCCCCTTTAGTAATTCCTGGAGTGGGGGTTTTCTGATGATAAATTCCCTCATCTTTTCTGTATCTGTGAATGTTTTTATTTCTCCTTCATATTTGAAGGATAGCTTTGATGGGTATAGTATTCGTGGCTGAAAGTTTCTCTCTTTCAGGACTTTAAATATTGGGGTCCACTCTCTTCTAGCTTGTAGAGTTTCTGCTGAGAAATCTGATGATAATCTAATGGGCCTTCCTTTATATGTTGTATTCTTCTTTTCCCTGGCTGCCTTGAGAATTTTTTCTTTGCTGTTGGTTTCTGTCAATTTCATTATGATATGCCTTGGAGTAGGTTTGTTGGGGTTAAGAAAACTTGGAGTTCTGTTTGCTTCTTGAACTTGAGGCTTTAGTTCTTTCCACAGGCTTGGGAAGTTCTCATCTATTATTTGTTTGAGTATGTTCTCCATTCCATTTTCTCTCTCTTCTCCCTCTGATATACCTATTATTCTTATGTTATTCTTTTTGATGGAGTCAGATAATTCTTGTAGGGCTATCTCATTTTTTTAAATTTTTGAGTCTCTTTCTTCTTCTCTCTGTTGTGCCTCAAGTTACTTGTCTTCTATTTCACTAATCCTCTCTTCTATCTGACCTGTTCTATTAGCTAAGCTTGTTACTTCGTTTTTCAGCTCGTGAATTGAGTTTTTCATCTCTGTTTGATTTGTTTTTATAGTTTCAATTTCCTTGGACATATATTCTTTGTGTTCATTGAGTTGTTTTCTGAGCTCCCTAAATTGCCTTTCTGTGTTTTCTTGTATATCTCGGAGGATTTTTAGGATTTCTATCTTGAATTCTCTGTCATTTAGCTCCAAGGTTTCCAATATATTAAATTTTTTCTCCATAGATTTTTCCTCATCTAGCTGTGTTACCTCTCTTTCTTTTGTATCCATGATATTCGATTTTCTCTTCCTTAATGGCATCTGCAGGTGGTTTTGTTGATAGTATTAATGAGATTTAATAAAGAATAAAAAGTTTAAAAAAATAATAAAAAAAAATCAAAAAGAGTTGTTTTTTTAAAAAAAAAATTAATAATGAAATAAATAAAAATAAAATAAAATAAAAATTAAAAAAAAAAAAAAAAAAGGAAATTATTCCCCCCCTCCTTTTTTCCTCTCCTCTCCTCTCCCCTCTTTCTTGATAAAATCTTGTGGTGGACTGTGAATTATAACAAACAATGCCTGTGATGGAGGGCCTAAATTGGGGAAAAGTAATAAAGGGGCAAAAAAAAAAAAAAAAAAAAAAAAGAAAGAAAAAAGAAAAAGAAGAGCGTATGGACCCACAAAAAGCAAATAAGGAAAAAATTTGGGTCAAGAATAAAATGATTTGCTTTTAGGTGTTGGTTGTCTAAGAGTTATGATGAGAGGATTAAAAGGAAAACGGAAAAATGGGGGGACAAATTAAAAAATTGCTATTGTATTTAGTGGAACAAGAACTAGATAATATGGAGAGCCAGGGATGGGAGCACTGCTAGTGAGTTAAAAAGGTGAAGTAAAAACCCCCCAAAATGCCACAAACATAAGTTTGAGTCCCAGATAAGATAATTTGTTTGTTATTGAGGTTTGAATGAGAGGTGATGTAAAGGAAAAAGGAAGAAACTAATATAGAGGGAGAAAAGAAAGAGAGAGAGAGAGAAAAAAAAAAAGAGGGAACCACTAAAAGAAGAAAAAAGAAAGGAGAGAGAGAGAGAGAGAGAGAGAGAGTTAAGGGTTTTGGAGTGCAACCCTCATAGAGAGAAAGGAAGAGAAGAGAAAAGATAATGGGAGATGTAACACTTATAGGTAGTGTAGTTCAAGGAGAGGAGAGAGTAAGACCGGTAGAGAGTTAATCGGCCAAATTGGAGGAGGAAAAAAAAAAAGTATCAAGAATGAAGATAAGAGAAACAAACGAACAAATATAATAAAATGGGATAGGTTATAAAGTCTGCAGATTATTCTTGATTTTGAGAGGTTATCTTCTTGCTTTTTCTTTTCTCTCCCTCTTCCTGGTCGGTGACTCTGTACCCCGGGTTTTGCCCCTTTGCCACGCTCAGGTGGAGGTTTGCAGTTGATAAGTCTCTATGGCAATGTCATGTATTGTGCTTTAGTCTCGTTGGCAGTCGAGGCTATTAGCATTTATAGGCTCCGACAGTGAGAGAGTCCGTGTTCCTGGAGCCTTTCTCCTAGTCTTTCCTTCCTCAATTAGTAGCCTGATAATCCAGCTATGGGGTTGCTGCTGCCTCTGCCTGGATAGTAAGAGGCTCAAAGAGCTGGCAACTCCCCACTCTATTTCCACTCAGCACAGGGCTCTGGGTAAGGCTCAGTCAGTCAGAGCTGCTAGCATAATCAGGCGGGCTTTCCACCCACTCACAGACCTCTGGCTCTGCCACTCTGTCCGGTAACACAAGCGGGTGCCCACTTCCGGGGCGCTTGGAGAAAACTCTCACTCACTGGCTGCGCGCGCAGACCAGGATATCCGGCCAGCAGTCTCACGCTCTGAGTGAAACCCCCGACCGCAGGGAAAAGTTGCAGCGTTGGAATTGAGTCTCGCTCCGTCCCCGTGCGCGGCTTTTGCAAGGCGCTGGGGCGGCCCGAGATTCCGCTTTGGCCCACACAAAGGCCCCTGACTCTGCTCCTCTGTGCGATGACACGGGCGCGCACTGCCGAGGCACTCCGAGGAATCGCTCACTCCTTATCTGCGCGCGCAAACCAGGATATGAGGCCGGCCGCTTTCCCTCTGAGTGAAACACCCTCGGCAAGGAAAATCTCCACCATTGGAATTAGTTCTCACTCCCTCCCGTGCGTGGCTTTCCCAGGGTGCTGGGGCTGCCCAGAGACTCTGCCCTCGGCCCGCAGAAAGGCCTCTGACCCTGCCTCTCCGTGGGGCAACACGGGCACTGACTCCCGGGGCCTAGGAAGAAATCTCTCGCCCACTAACTGCGCACCAACCAGGAGACCGGGTAAAATGGCCGCGCCGCTTGTCTTTCTTTGTTTGGGTTTGGCGCGAGTGTTAGCTTGTATTGCCCGGGTTGCCACAGGATCAGATTTTCCTCGGCTTGGATCTCCGTGCCACAGCCTGGTTCGGCCGTTTGTATTCACCCCCTTTGCCCGCCTCAGTTTCTATATTCACAGTTACCAGAGAAAGCCGCCCTGTTTAGGTTAGTGAGGAAGGCGGAGCATTTCTTACTCCCTATTTCCTTCGGGGTTTGGTTATATATTTAGCCAATTTTTCACTCAATCATACCTTTGGGTGTATTGTGAAGCATCTGGAAGCTCCAAGTATAGGTTTTTCTGTTTCTGGTTGAAGATCTTGTTGAGTTTTGGGGGAGATTTATCGGTATCGCTTCCTACCCCGCCATTACTCTGACGTCATCTCAACAAGTGAGGTTTTGTGGGAAGAAACAGTACCAAACATTGGAGGATCTGCCTCTGATCTTGACATTGCCCCAACCACCTATGCTGTGGACAAGTTCCTTTAACTCTCAGAGCCAGTGTCTTTGCCTCCAAGATGGAAATAATCTCACAGAATTTTTATGTTGCTAAATAAGCAAAGAAAGTGTATTCAAAGAGCTTTCTTTAAATGAAGGAATTCATAAATGGAATAGGTTACAGACTTGTCCATGATGTTGAAAATCCAATGTGCTTTATAAATGAAACATACAGACTAATAAACACTGCTTTTGTTGTTAGATCTTGGAGGACATTCCAAGTATGAATTCCCAGTGTTCTTTAGTCCCTTTTCTATTGCTAAATGAAGATCATCCTATCTTTGTGTGTCGAATGCAACATATGTGAAAATACCTCACGATCATCTTTCACAGGAATTCTTTCCAAGTGAGAAAGTGAGTAATGGGGTCATGTGCTTTCTGGAGTAATACAATCCAGGTTTCCAGTGTGATTTTGGTTAGTAAAGGCTGTCCCTACTTTATTGTGTGTGGGTAGGCTGCAAGTCTATGATTTCATACATCTTCTGAAGGGAAAAAAAAAAACTTAGCTAAAGGTATTGTCTAATTGCTCCTAAGAAAGAAAGGCTCTGGGTTTTATGAGGAGTCACTTTATTTTTTTTATTTAACATTTTTAAAATTTAATTAATTGTGTTTACATAGATTCTAGGGTCACCCCGAATGCCTCCCCCCTCCCTCCTACTCCCCCTTTGCCCCCCTCCCCATCGTGCCCTCCCCCCTTCCCTTCAGGTTTATCCATCCTATCATCCCTTTTCCCTCTGTCCTCTTTTCCTCTGATCCCTTTGATCCCTCCTCTGTCTCAATTCCGTTCCTCAGTTCTCATTATTCCTTGGATTCCTCAAATGAGTGAGAGCATATGATATTTTTCTTTCTCTGTCTGGCTTATTTCACTCAACATAATAGTTTCCAGTTCCCTCCATATTGTTGCAAAAGGTAATATTTCCTTCTTTTACATAGCCCCATAGTATTACATTGTATATATATATATGTACCACAGCTTTTTAATCCACTTGTTCACTGACGGACACTTGGGTGTTTCCAGATATTCGCTATTGTGAACAATGCTGCCATAAACATGGGGATGCATTTCTTTTTTTGAGTCAGTGATATGGTGTCCTTGGGATATATTCCTATATGTGGGATGGCTAGCTCAAAAGGTAGTTTCATTTTTAATTTTTTGAGCCATACTGTTTTTGACAGTGGCTGCACCAGTCTGCATTCCAACCAGCAGTACAGGAGGGTTCCCCTTTCTCTACATCTTCGCCAGCACCTACCATGTGTTGTTTTGATAATAAACGCCATTCTGACTGGTGTGAGGTGGTATCTCATTGTGGTTTTAATTTGCATTTCTCTAATGATTAGTGATGTTGAACATTTTTTCATTTGTCTATTGGCCATCTGTATGTCTTCTTTGGAGAAGTGTCTATTCATTTCTTGTGCCCATTTTTTGATTGGATTGTTTGTCTTCCTGGTGTTGAGTTTTACAAGTTCTTTATAAATTTTGGTTATTAGTCCCTTATCAGATGTATTGTCGAATATGTTCTCCCATTGTGCGGTTTGTCTTTTTATTCTGTGTTCATATTGTCTTTAGCTGTGCTAAAGCTTTTTAGTTTGATATAGTTCCATTTCTTTATCCTGTCTTTTATTTCATTTGCCTGTGGAGATAATTCAGCAAAGATATTGCTGAGATAGATGTCGGTGAGCTTACTTCCTATGTTTTCTTCTAGGATACTTATGGTTTCACGATTTACATTTAAGTGAGGAGTCACTTTAGATAGCCCACTGCCGATCCATGCTAAGCAGTTCATTATGCAAACAGCAACTCATGAATGCGCAGTTAAAGGGAGCACGTTGTGTCACAGGTGGTCATTGTCACCACCAGTTGTTGCTCTCGTCATCCTTCTCCTCATTTTCATTCCCCATGGAGACAGTAGGAAAATGGGGAACTGGTCTCTTCTGTTTTGATTCTTAAGAATATAATTCAGCCAAATATCAGCCCAAACCAAACTTTTTTGTAGACATTTTTAATCTATATCAAAAAAAGGTTATTGTACTCCTTACTCTCTTCTAGATTTTTTGAGTTTTGCACTAACGTATTAAGTCAAATGAACTTTAGGGCCTAAGAACACATGCAAAGGTATATACTTCTGTTACTAAATTTAGGAGTTCCTGATCTGCCCAGCTTGCCTCACATTATCCCAGCTGCTGCCTGTTTACCAAAACGCCAGAGGCATTTGACAAAAATCAGAAGTATGGAAATAAAACCCCCTGTTTTTATTTTTTAAGGAATTTTTATCTAATAATCCTTGAGCAAACTCAAATTACTAACAACTTTATAAACCCCCAAAGTAGATCTCATCTGTAAATCATTAGAGTAAACCCAGAAATTTTTGCAATACCTTCTTTTTTTGGCAGAAATCACTCTGCCTTTCAGTTAATTTGGGTGATATTGCCATCAAGTTATTCATATCTGGATTATATACAGCAACAAGGAGAAATATTTCACCAATTTTAGCTTGGTGAATAAAAAGTGTTCCATATTTCAAGGCTAGAATAATAAATTGGCTGACAATTAAGCTGGTTTGAATTTTGAGTCTCCACAAAGGTCTGGGGTCCTCACGGCTCAGCCTTCGTCTCACTTCTGCATGACTTCTAAAGGCTGTCTTCTAGGAGACTAATTTGGGAACCGAATTTAGTAGTTCTGGTTTCCAAAAAGTACATCTCTGGCATATAAAATATTTTCAGGTATTAATTCCGAAATGAATGTATTAGACATAAAGAGAAATTTAACAGAGAAAACGATTCTGTGACTCTTTCCCAGTAGGAAGCCATTTGAATAACATCTATCATATTCACATCCACACGTGCACTCATGTATTCTAACATACTTGCTACACTCCTAAGGTGAGGGGCAGGAGGAATTTCTTTCTTTCAAGGTAGCAACTGTGCAGAATGGCAGAAGGCCTAAACTTTGTAGACAGATAGGCCTGGCTTGAACACTAATTAACTGTAAAGGCTGGCTAAGTCACTCAATTTCTCTAATCCTTATTTCCTTCCTCTGCAAACTGAGGATAAAACACACACTTTATAAAGTATATGTAGACTTCATGAGATAGGGTTCAAGGAGACCTCTAGGTTAGTGGTTGGCACATGCCTGGTGTTCAGAAATTAGTGCATATTATTAAGGAAAGGCCAGCAATCTCTGTTAAACTTGACCCATTTAATAGTACAGTCAACTGTTCAAGCAAGAATAAAGTTGAGAAATGTGGTTGAACAACCCAGTTTCAAGTCATGTGAAGAACTCAGTCCATAAGGCAGGAGAAGGTTCATTTGTCACAGCCCAAAGAAACAAGTCTTTACCTTATTTCAAAATATCTGCCTACTTCTGTTTTCCAGAGAGAAAAATCTGATATTTTACCAAATTGTGAATTACATGCTCACATGTAACTCACATGAAATTAAAGGGATTCATTCTGTTTTCAGAGATTTCTGCAGTAGATTGGGTGAACCTATCACCATATCATTAAGCTAAAAATTGAGTTATAATTATTCTACAGTACCTTCTACCTAGGAGTCCAAACTAGCAGAGAAGTCCCATCCTTGTCTACGCATTCTTCACAATCTGGTTCCCTGTAATGTAGATAGAATTTTGGACTTACCAAAGCATCGGTGGTTGGTGTTGGTCAGCTATCCAGTGTGGTAAGCTTCCAACTACATTGCTAAAATCCTTGACTTGCCTTCTTATCTTGATTATCTCCATGTTTTAATTTTTTTTTTCTTGTGGGACAGAGAGAGTCAGAGAGAGGGACAGATAGACAGGAAGGGAGAGAGATGAGAAACATCAATTCTTCATTGTAGTTTCTTAGTTGTTCATTGATTGATTTATCATATGTGCCTTGACCAGGGGGCTATAGCAGACCAAGTAACCCCTTGCTCGAGCCAGCGACCTTGGGGTCTCGAACCTGGGTCCTCCACATCCCAGTCCGACACTCTATCCACTGCTCCACCGCCTGGTCAGGCTCCATGTTTTAATTTTTAATAAAAGTTCCTTGGGTCAATCTCAGAATTTCAGTCCTTTTCAATTCTTTATGTTTTTGCTGGCCTTGAAGTTTTTTTTTCTTTTTCTCTTACTCTTTAAATTCTTTTTATTTAGTTTTCAAAATTTATACAGGAGATTGCAGTTCTCTATACTCTTCCTTGCAGCCCCCATAGGAGCAGCACAAGATGCAGTGACTGTCAAATCTCAGCAGAGCACTTAGCACATTGTACAATTTAATCACATTCACAAAACTTTACCTTCTATGTAGAATGTTTGTTTCTGCGGTTTATCTATATTGTCATTTTACCAATCTCACATAAAATAATAGGGGGAAAAAGAAGAAATTGTGGAAATTAAAGTAGGAAATTTTGCTACCTAGATTTCAACTCACTAGATTTAAGAAAAGATTTGCTTCCTTAAATTCACCAAGATTAATGAGGACCATATATGTTAAAGTACAAATTTCATTCCTAATCATTCCTTCTTTTTAACATTTGAGACATCATGGGTTCAAAAAGTGGCTCTCAGTTTCATGCATCATCTGCTAAGAGCAGAGTTCATGTTGCTTCAATGTTGGAGCCTGGTGTGTTTTATCTGGTCTACATCTGCCCATGATTTAATAATTCAGTTTGTTCTGAATTTGGGGCATGTGTGTTCATCAAGGTTCTCTTTATTCAAAGGGATTTTCTATGACTGAAATCACAAGTTCTTCTTTTAACTGTGTCCTCCTAGCTCCACGAAGAGGATGCCATGTTTTTATTTATAAGTACTTCCTCACCATTTTTTTTCCTGGATAAGAATGGAGGTAAACTTTTTAAAATTATATTTTCCCAATGTTTTATTTTAACATTATTCAGTATGATGTCCTTAAGAGCTTTTCTTAACAGTGAATATTTTACTTAAAATGATCTGAAATCTAATTATATTGGGCTATTAATCTTATTTAGGGTGAAGACATGTTTATCCATTCATTTTGTTTCTCATCACAGGACTCCAGGCCCTGATTTATTCAGCAGAGCCACTGTCCTAGGTTACTACTGTCCTTGTACTATTGAGGAAAGTCCCATGAGATTGACTCTAGGGAAGAAAATGTAATTTATTTTGGAAATTATTTTGATTGGCTAAATCTCCATGACGGAAAATAAGAATATCGATAAGCATAAAAGGGAATTCTTCTCCCCATCCCTCTAGTGTCCGTAAGTGTAAGGGGATGTTGCCCCTGAACAACAGGGTTCTTTTTGCTCACCAGTGACCTTCCTCCTAGGTGGATTTACCTGACTCATGATTAGAGATATGCAACTGGATGTGACCAGCCCTCCTTTTTCCTGGAACCAAGTCCCCACAAATATCCGTCATTCTCCTTGGCCCTTCTTTGTCATCTGTTTTACAGAAACAGATCCCCAGCAGGAACCCACACTGACTGAGGCTGCCAGAGTTTAGTAGTGAGAAGCCCACTTTGCTGCATACCACATTATGTTCCCCCAAATCAGCTTTATAACAAGAAAGGAAATCTAATTAGAGAACCCATGAAATTCCTCTCCTTCATAAAATGGTGCCCAAATCCAAAACATTCAAATGTAATTAGTGATCTGTTGGAATCTTTCTCCTCTCAATCTGTTACTGTCCAGGTCTGCAAGCTTCAGGTTTGGAACCAAAAGAATTATCTACAGTCATCAGAAGTTATAAATGGTCCTAGCTTTCATAAGCATTTCCCGAAATCAAACTTATATCTGTCCCAGTATTGTTAGAGTAGTAAATGAAGTTAAGGCAAGTACAGTGTTCTCAACATAGAATAACACTTGGCAAATTCACAATAATGAAACAATAATGATTATATACATTAACACCTGAGTTACTTGTTACTGTCAATGGATAAGAAGAAAGCCAGAGTTCAGATCTTTGCTCATCTGTTCCATCTGAGAGTTCTTATAGAAATTGTTCCCCTTTTAAGTCACTTAATTAATATTAAAGTAGAAAAAATATATAGCTTATTAAAACAATTAGATAAGCTATTAAAGTTAAAAGAATTATGCTACAATTAGAAGTAATATAAATATTTAAGA
Source organism: Saccopteryx leptura (assembly GCF_036850995.1). Taxonomy (NCBI): domain Eukaryota; kingdom Metazoa; phylum Chordata; class Mammalia; order Chiroptera; family Emballonuridae; genus Saccopteryx; species Saccopteryx leptura. Next base: position 214,964,680 of record NC_089505.1, on the reverse strand, counting down.
ACTGCCACTTCAAATTAATAAAATTTTTCATTGCAGTTCATAATTATTTAAATGATAATAAAACAATTTGACAATTTTTTAATTGAATTTATTGGGGTGACATTGGTTTAAAAAACCATTCAGATGTCAAGTATACAATGCAACAAAGCACCATCGCACAGTGCACCATGTGCCCATCACTCCAAGCAAAGTTTCTTTTTGTCCCTATTTTGCCCCCCTTTTGTGCCCACCTCCACCAATTCCCTATTCCCCCTTTCTTCTGACACCACACTGTTTTCTGTCAATGTGTCCTATATATAGATATATGTTCTTTTTGCTTAATCCCTTCATCTTCTTTCATCCAGTCCCCCAAATCCTCCCCTCTCTGACAGCTGTCACCCTGTTCCATGTATCCATGCCTCTGTTTTGATTTTTCTCATCAGTTTATTTGGTTTATTAGATTCCACATGTAAGTGAAATCATATGGTACTTATCTTTCTGTGACTGGCTTATCTCACTTGGCATAATACTCTCCAGACCCATTTATGCTGTTGCAGAAGGTAAGACTTCCTTCGTCTTTATGATTGAGTGGTAGTATTCCATTGTGTAAATGCACCACAGCTTTCACAGCCTTTATATCCATTCATCTGCTGATGAGTGCTAGAACTGTTTCCAGATCTTGGTTATTTTAAATAACACTGCAGTGAACATAGGGGTACATATATTCTTTCAAAATAGTGTTTCAGGATTCATAGGATATATTCCCAGAAGTAGGGTAGTTGGGTCATATGGCAGTTCCATTTATAAGTTTTTGAAGATACTCCATTCTATTTCCCACTGTGGCTGCACCAGTTTGCATTCTCACCAACAGTGCAGAAGGGTTACCTTTTCTTTACATCCTCACCAGCACTTGTTTGTTGATTTATCAATGATAGCCATTCTGATATGCATTAGGTGATATTTCATTGTGGTTTTAATTTGCATTTCTCTGCTAATAAACAAATGGCACTACATCAAACCAAAAAGCATTTGCACAGCAAAAGAAACCATCAATAAAATGAAAAAGAAACACTTTGAATGAGAGAATATATTTGTCAATGATACATCTGATAAGGGGTTAATTTCTAAAATATATAAAGAACTTATAGAGAGGATTCCAAGATGGCAACAGAGTTGGCGGATGTTCCAACTGCTACCTCCCAGGACCAAATTAGATTACAACTTAGTATAAAGACAATCATCTTGAAAAACCAACTTTGGACTAAACAAAAAGGAGTCTAGCCTGACCAGGTGGTGGCACAGTGGATAGAGCATCAGACTGGGATGCAGAGGACCCAGCTTCAAGATCCTGAAGTCGCCAGCTTGAGCACAGGCTCACCTGGTTTGAACAAAGCTCAGCAGCTTGGACCCAAGGTCACTGGCTTAAACAAGGGGTTACTCAGTCTGCTGTAGTCCCGCAGTCAAGGCACATATGAGAAAGCAATCAATGAACAACTAAGGTGTCACAACGAAAAACTGACGATTGATGCTTCTCATCTTTCTCCATTCCTGTCTGTCTGTCCCTATCTATCCCTCTCTCTGACTCTCTCTGTCTGTCTGTGTAAAGAAAAAAAAAGTAAAAGGAGTCTATAACCAAGGATCACAAAAGAAGTCACAGCAAGACTGGTAGGAAGGAAAGAGACATGGAAAGGGCTTTCCTGCTCCCAGGAGCAAGTGGTGGCTGAGGGTCTGGATGGACATTCACTGCATGGAAGTTTACCCTGAGAGGGGAGGGATCTAAGCCCCAGGCGTAGAGCCCCAGAGCCTAGAAGAGATGGCCACACAGCATTTGTTGATGACAAGAGCTCAGGTTTCTGTCTGTGAGAAAGAGATGGCAGCTCAAGGAGACATAGGTTCCATCATAAAGGGCCAGTGCAGAAATTATCGTTCATAGCCACTTTCCCGGAGCTCTGGAGGAGGGAGAGCTGACATGACTAGAGCTGTCGAGAGGAGTGTGAAGTTGGAGGCCTTGGGAGAGACACTATGAGGGACAGCCACTGGAACCTCTGTGCAGAGTCATTCTCCAATACTACAGGAGCTATCTTTCTTGGGTGGAGCAGTCCCCTCTGAGTGGCATCAGCCCTGGTCAGCAAACCACATGCGGTTCTTTGGCCCCTTGAGTGTGGCTCTTCCACAAAATACCACATGCGGGTGCTACCTCAATAAGGAATGTACCTACCTATATAGTTTAAGTTTAAAAAATTTGGCTCTCAAAAGAAATTTCAATAGTTGTACTATTGATATTTGGCTCTGTTGACTAATGAGTTTGTCGACCACTGGCCTATGGGAAAGCACTTGCCCTGCCCTCGGGAATCCCTCTTGCCACACCCAGTGGAGACTGGGAGGCTCTGAGAAGTTAGCTAGGAAGCTGGGGGTGAGTTAGTGACTCAGTTTTCTGGTGTTGAAGCTGGAGTTTTACCCCACACGCTCCACAGTCTATGACTGGTGCTTCTACCTCAAAGGAGACTCAGTAAAAGCTGTCTGGACTGCAAACAGACCACACCTCTGGATCTGGCCACACCCACTGAGCTCCTGGTGGCCCTTTAGAGGTCTGTGAAAAAATTCTGGACAGACTGACACCTGGGGCCGATGGGCGGAGTCACAACCACCACCCTTCCTAATCCCTGAAAATGCCACAGGTTCTAGACTCTACTGAAGGTGTTTTTCAGTGGTGGAACCCAACAAGAAGCCAACAGACAAAGACTACAGGAAGTGGAGCTCAGGGAACTGCAGCCATTTGATGACCTTCCCCCAGACCAAGTGTGGGTTAAACCAGGCTAGGTGTGTGGCTTGGTATTTCCAGGCACACCTGGGCCAAGCAAAGGCAGCCACAAACTCTGGATTGCTTGTAGCTCCAAGAAGGTAGCTGAGAGCCAGTCACAGGTAGTGTCTCACTGGTCTACACCAAGTTCTCTCCAGGTAGGCTGAGGGCTGCACAACCAGTGACCAGCTTTGGAGAGCATCAGTTCAGGACCTCATAACCCTTGCTAGAGTGGTAACAAGAAAAGACTCCTCACATTTGGCCCACCTGAGATGAGTTCTGTTCTCTGTGGTCAGCACCACAAAGCAGCTCATGTGCACTGGACAAGGTGGAACTTCACAGTCAGCCAGCCAGAGTGCTGGGTATCCTGCCCCACTGCGCTAGGTTCCATGGGGTGAAGTAGAGAAAGGCTTGGAGCATGGACATTTAAAGTGTTGGTGCATGCAAGCCTATTGTTGGGTCTGGTCAAGGGGCTTAGCCACTTTCTGGGGGGCATAGTCAGCCCCAAGAGAGGACTCTTTCAGTCTTCCTCCCTGAGACCAGCATCAAACCAGCTGGAAAAACTTCTGCAGAGGGGACTGTTGGTCCCACTCGATCTGACCTGCTGCTCAACTTGCTGAGGAGAAATAAAATTTGAGTATCCAGCAGTGGCAGAGGGATTAGGCTCTGGAATAGGGGCCATTTCTCTTGTACTGGTCTCTTCTCAAGAGACCCCTGAAGTAGGAGGTCCCACTAAAGTAAGTAGTACTTCCAACCTCAGTAGCCCTAATATACCAAGCTTGCAACCTGTAGATGGATTGATTGGGTGAGAACAATCTGAGCTCATACTACAGTCTTAATACAGAAGATGCTGTGGGAAGACCAGACAGCTGCAAGAGGAGGTGGAACAGCTGAAAAGTGCATGCAAATCTTACAAAGCTCAGGGCTTTTATGGAGCTGCTATCTTCTCTAAGCAGAAAGAAGCTGATTCTTATACACATGTTGGCCCTTCTCATACTACCAAAGCACAATAAACACACACACAAACAGCCAACAGAACAGTAGCTCTGGACAGGTAGCTCACAGCAGGTTACAAACAATGGCTGACACCAAGTGAAGAAGACCTAGAACCAGCATAACCAGTAGTGGATGGCAGACAGCGCCAACCCTAGACTCAGCTAACTACACAAGCAGCACACCCAAAGAGGGAGTCCAGCAGGCACTAGATACTGTGAAGAATAAATACACCCAACAGGACAATCACTGCACAGTGTCTAATCCACATGATCACGGTTGACCCTGAGTCAGCCAGCCTGAAGATATAACTACAACCACAAAATTATCAACTGCATTCAATATTCAAATACAACAGGAGAGAAAATACTACCCTCAAGAAGCATTCCTAAAGCAAAGAAATCAGGTGGCCTGCAGGTCAGTACAAATGAGCCTATGTTTCTCATAAAAACAACACAGCAAACTTCAAAGTCAGACAGCACTACCTAATACACAGACCAAATGGCCAGACCAAAAAAAAAAAAGACCCAAATGAATCAATAAGAGAAAGCCCCAGAAAAAGAACTAACTGAAATGAAAGTAATCAAACTATCAGAGCAGAGTTTAAATAATGATTTTTAGGATGCTCAAGGATCTTAGAGCAACAATGTATAGTCACAATGAGAACTTAGACAAAGAGATAGCAAGCATTAAAAAGAATATTGAAATCATAAAAAAGAACCAATCAGAAATGACAAATGCAATATCAGAAATGAAGAATGCGCCTGACCTGTGGTGGCACAGATCAACCTGGAATGCTGAGGTCGCCGATTCAAAACCCTGGGATTGCCTGGTCAAGGCACATGTGGGAGTTGATGCTTCTTGCTCCTCCCCTGCTTCTCTCTCTCTCTCTCTCTATCTTCTCTAAAATGAATAAATAAATAAAAATAATTTTTAAAAAATTAAAAGAAAAAAATAGAAAAGAAAGAAATGAAGAATGCAACAGAAGATATCAACAACACGCTGGAAAAAGCAGAGGACTGAAACAGTGATTTAGAAGACAAAGTAAATGAAAACACAGAAGCAGAACAGCAAAGCAAGAAGAGGCTCAAAAACACTGAGACGCCTGACCAGGTGGCAACACAGTGGATAGAGTGTCAGACTGGGACATGGAGAACCCAGGTTTAAAACCCCAAGGTTACCAGCTTAAGCATGGACTCATCTGGCTTGAGCATGAGCTCACCAGCTTGACCGAGAGGTGGCTGGCTTGAGCCCAAAGGTTTCTGGCTTGAGCAAGGGGTCAATCACTTGGCTGTAGCCCCCTGGTCAAGGCACATATGAAAAACCAATCACTGAACCACTAAGGAGCTACAACAAATAATTGATACTTCTCATCTCTCTCCCTTCCTGTCTCTCTGTCCCTATCTGTTCCTCTCTCTGACTCTCTCTCTCTCTGTCTCTGTCAAAAAAAAAGAAGACTGAGGACACTCTAAGAGACTTCTGTGACAACATGAAGAGAAACAACATCCACATCTTAGGGGTTCCTAAAGAAAAAGAGAATAAACAAGGGATAGAAAACCTGTTTGAGGGAGGCGGCAAGATGGCGATGGAGTAGACAGACGTAACAACTTCCACCTCCCAGATAAAAAGTGGATTACAAGTTAATTTTAAGAAAAATCATCTGGAAAAACCAACTTTGAACTAAACTAAGAGGACTCTTTAACCAAGGATCACTGAAGAAGCCACACTGAGACTGGTAGGAAAAGCAGAAACATGGAGAGGGCTGCCCAATTCCCATGAGCGAATGGCAGCATGGAGGGACTCGTGCAGCGGGAAGTGAGTTTAGCAGAGAGGAGAGGGTCCTTCACCCCAGCAATGAAGCCCCAGCCTGCATCCCCAGAGCCTAGAAGAGGTATACGGACAGTTTTAGCTGCAAAACAAGCCAGGGTACTGTTTGCAAGAAAGAGACAGATTTCTTAGACCCAGGATTCATCTTAAAGGGTCTGCACAGAAAACCTCTTGCAAAACCATTCACCCAAGGATCCGGGGGATGGGAAAAGATGAGAGGACCAGAGTAGCAGGAAGAGAGTGTAATCTAGGAGGCACAGGGAGAAACACTTTGAGGGACAGCCACCCTAACTCTTGGGCGGAGTCACTCCCCAAATCTAAAGTGAATATTTTTTCTGGAACCAGCAATACCAGCAAAGGGAAGCAGGTCCTCAGCCAAAAAGAAGCTCTCCTGCTGCACTCAGAGCAAAGAATGGCTTAGAAGCAGGGAGCCCTCAAGGATACAGTATTGAGTACTGAAGTCTGAGCTGCATTGCCCTCCCCACACTGCTGAGTGCTCACCAGAGGGTGGGCAATGATGGAACGCAGGAGCGTGGTCCTGTTGGCAGGGGCAGAAGCCAGGGGCTGGCCATGGCTGTGGCCCAGGAATGAGTGCAGTCCTGCCTGTGGGGGCAAAGTTCAAGGGCGACCACGGCAGTGAAAGGAGCTCACGAAAAAAGTGTGAACTGCGGCTTTGGGCCGGGAATGTGAGAGTGTTCCTGCCTGCAGTCCCACCTGCAAGGAAAAGGTAAAATCCAGGGAACAAGCTGAAACTTGAAGCTGGGCACAGGAGTGCAGCCCTGCCCTCGGGGACAAGGCTTGCAGTCCCGGTGCAAGAGCACAGCCCTGGTGCAAGAGTGCAGTTCCATCCATGGGGGCAAGGTAAAGGCTTGGGGATGGCAAGACTTGCAGCTCCAAAGCAGGAGCACAGTCCAGACCAAGGGGGCAGGGCAGAGGAAGGGGGCCTACCAGAGCTTGCAGCCCAAACACATGAATGCAGTCCCACCTGCAGTGGCAGCGGGGCAAAGGCCTGGGGTCAGCCAGGCCTTACAGTCCATGCACATGAGTACAGACCAACCCTTGAGGACAGTGCAGAGGCCAGGCCAGCAAAGGCTTGCAGCCCAGGCACACAAACATAGTCCTGCCCGTGGAAGCGAAGCAGAAGCTGCAGCAACCGCTGCAGCGGGCCAGCATGGGCAATGCCAGTGCCTGAACACCCAAGGCGGTGGCAGAAGGGGTGGCTGGCCTGAAGACAGACCACACCTAGGGAACACAGAGGCCACAACCATCAGACTCCTGTGGCCACACCCTTCTTATACACAGACAAAATGGGAAGCAGAGAAATGCTACCCAAATGAATCAACAAAAGAAATCCCCAGAAAAAGATTTGAATGAGACAGAAATAACCAAATTACTGGATGCAGAGTTTAAAATAATGATTGTTAGGATGCTCCAAGATCTTAGAGCAATAATGGATAGATATAACGAGCACCTAAATAAAGAGATAGCAAGTATAATAAAGAAAATTGAAATAATAAAAAAAAACAGTCAGAAATGACAAATAAAATATCAGAAATGAAGACCACAATGGAAGGAACTAAAAGGAGGATGGATGAAGCTGAGGATCAAATCAGCAAGTTAGAGGACAAGAAAAACAAAAGCATGGAAGCAGAGCAGCAAAAAGAAAAGAGGCTTGAGTGATGTCAGAGAAATGGCACCATGAGGAGTGCTCCTGATACCTCTCCCTGAAACTTCAACAAATTCAACTAGAGACAGAAAAACAATCTCAGGAGCATCTGAAATACACATACATCAAACAAAGGTACAATTGGGTGAAAAGGTGGCTGAATATATAATCCACTCTGAAGGAAATAAGATAGAGAACGGAGCATTCTGCTTTCCCCACTGACCTGAGCAAGGGCTGCTTTCACTTGGAACTGAGAGAAAGCGAGGGCTGAGGGCGCAGAAAGAGCTGGGCTAGGGCAGAGACTTTCAAACTGAGGAGAGAGTGTGCCCATGGCTCAGCCCACACAAAGCCAACACAAGCGGCAGAACCCGGCAGAGGTGGGCGAGCAGTTGCTTTGTTTACTCATGGTATACTGGTCAGCAAGCATGGGCAGTGTGCATGCGAGTGGATCCATCTGGCGCTTTGGGCATAGGTGCCCACATTCTCAGACAGAGGGGCTGGGTCAGAGACTGTCAGTAGTAACCCTCTGTGTGGGCTGTGACCAGAGTTTCTGAATAATCCTAGCTTCCCAAACAACAGCGCGCGGGAAGTGCATGAAAGCTGGCTTTCCTGCACTCAGGCCTGTCTGGGCACAGCATCTCCACCAGCCATATAGGCTAACAAAGCACACTTCTAGGCAAGAGAACCACAGAAGTGTTGGGGGGAGGGGCACACAGGCAGCTTGCAGGCCTGTGGAGTGCTGAGGCATACTAGACATGCCCAGAGGCTCATAGAAAGACACCTGAAAGGCAATTGGCTCCCATCCCTGCCTGATTATGCTGGCAGCTCTGGCTGGCAAAGCCTTACCCAGAACCCTGTGTTTAGTGGGGATAGAGGGGGAATTTGGCAGCTCTTAGAGCCTCTTGCTCTCCAGGCAATGGCTGGGGCAACTTCACACCTGGGTCCCAGGCTGCTGGTTCAGGAAGGAGAGACTTGAGGAGAGGCTCCAGAAAAATGTACTCTCACATTCTCGGAGACTGCAAACGCTAACAAGCCCTGCCTACCATCGGGACTGAGGCCTAGTTTATGTCATTACCATAGAGACACAACAGCAAATCTCTGCCTAACAGTGCCACAAGGGCAGAACCTGGGGTACAGCGCCACTGACCAAAAAGAGAGAGAGGAAAGAAAAAGGAAGAAGATAACTTCTTAAAACCAGAAAAAATCCATAGTCTTTATAACTTTTTCCATTTTTTCTTGTATTTTTTATCTTTTCTTTTTTCCTTCCACCTTGGTCATTTTACCCTCTTTCCGTTTTATTCTTTTCTTTTCATTTGGAAAGTTATTACCCATAAGTGTTACATTTTACCTTCTTTTCTTTTCTATGAGTGTAACATTCCAAAAAAAAAATAACTCAATTCTTTTTTTCTTTTTGTTTTTCTTTTCTCTTTTAATTTTCTCTCATTCAAATCTCACGCCCCCCCCAAAAAAATTATTTTATTCTGGATTCAAATTTTTTCTTTGTGGCATTTTTTGTGCTTTTTACTTTGCTCTTCATCTCTTTAGCATTTCCCTCAACTCTGGCTCTCCATTCTATAATTTTTCTGCTACTTAATACAATAGAATTTTCATTTTTCACTGTATTATTTTCTTTATTCTCTTTCTCTTTTTTTCTTCTCTCTTACACTACTTCTCTCATTCGACCATCATTTGCAAACAAATTATTTTATTCTTGATCCAAATTTTTTCCGTTTGGCATTTTGTAGGTTCTTGCCTCATTTTATGCCTCTTTGTCACTCCCCTCCAACCAAAGCCCTCCATTCTACGTATTTTTGTTCACTTAGTACAATAGAATCTTCAATTTCTCACTGCATTTCCTCAAAAAAATTTTTTATCAACTCTTATTAGTGTCACTAACAATACCTCTCAAATACCATCAAAGAAAAAAAATCAAATATCATAGATATAAAAGACAGTGATGTAGCTCAGATAGATTAGAAAAAATGTATAGAAAATAATTTCAATACCTTAGAAACCTTGGAGTTAAATGACAGAGAATTTAAAATTGAAGTCCTAAAAATACTCAGGGATATACAAGAAATCACAGAAAGGCAATTTAGGGAGGTCAAAAAAACAATTTAATGAACAGAAAGAATACTTCACCAAGGAAACTGAAACTATGAAAATAAATCAAACAGAGATGAAAACTCAATTTATGAACTGAAAAACGAGGTAACAAGCTTAGTCAATAGAACAGGCCAGATAAAGGAGAGAATTAGTGACATAGAAGACAGGCAACTAGAGGTACTACAGAGAGAAGAGGAGAGAGAATCACAAATTTAAAAAATGAGATAGCCTTACAGAAATTGTCTGACTCCATCACAAAGAGCAACATAAGAATAATGGGTATATATCAGAAGGAGAAAAAAGAGAAAATGGAATGAAGAACATATTCAAACAAATAATAGACAAGAACTTCCCAAGCCTGTGAAAAGAACTAAAGCCTCAATTTCAAGAAGCAAACAGAACACCAAGCTATCTTAACCCTAACAAACCTACTCCAAGGCACATCATAATGAAATGTGCATGAACCAATGACAAAGAAAAAACCCAGAGAAAAGCATACAACATATAAAGGAAGGCCCATTAGATTATCAACAGATTTCTCAACAGAAACTCTACAAGCTAGAAGATTTAAAGTTCTGAAAGAGAGGAACTTCCAGCCAAGATACTATACCCATCAAAGCTATCCTTCAAATACAAAGGAGAAATAAAAACATTCACAGATACAGAAAAGATGAGGAAATTTATCACCAGAAAACCCCCACTTCAGAAAATACTAAAGGGGTTTTTTCAAACAGAAACAAAGAACAAAACAAAACAAAACTACAAGTAAAAGCTCCATCAAAATCGCAATAAAAACAAGATTAATTGGTGACAAAGAAACAAAAAAGGTGAGAGGACAAAGATTAACAGTAGCAAAGCAGAATGGAGTACAGAAGCACTCAGGAGATAATGTACTGCAATGAACATGATATGTATTCTTTCCATTACTTAATGGTAACCACCCCTGAAAAAACCATCACAGAAGTACATGGCTTGAAAAAAGAAGTAACAGAGAAAAGAAGTATGGACTATAACCAAACAAAAGCAAATGATAAAAAATAAAAGAGAAGAACCAAACAAGATACAAAACTATCAGAAAGCAATATATAAAATGGCAATAAAAAGCCTCACATGTCAATAATTACACTAAATGTAAATAAATTGAACTCACCAATAAAAAGACACAGAGTAGCAGAATGGATGAAAAAAGAAAATCCAACTGTATGCTGCCTACAAGAAATGCATCTAAGCTACAAGGATAAAAACAAATTTAAAGTGAAAGGTTGGAAAACAATACTCCAAGCAAACAACATCCAAAAAAAAGCAGGTGTAGTCATACTCATATCTAACAATGCTGACTAAAAGAAAGCAAAGGTAGTCAGAGACAAAAACAGTCATTTCATAATGATAAAGGGGACATTAAATCAAGAAGACATAACACTTCTTAATATATATGCACCAAACCAAGGAACAACAAAATATATAGGACAACTACTGACTGACCTAAAAATAAAAACCGACAAAAATACAATTATACTTGGAGACCTCAGTACACCGCTGATGGCTCTAGATCATTCATCCAAACAGAAAATCAGTAAAGAAATATTGGCCTTAAATGAAACACTAGAACAATTGGATATGATAGACATCTACAGGAAATTTCATCCCAAAGTGTCAGAGTATATATTTTTCTCTAGAGTACATGAAACATTCTCAAGAAATGACCATATGTTGGGCCACAAAAATAACATCAACAAATTTAGAAAGAATGAAATTATACCAAGCATATTTTCTGATCATAAAGCATTGAAACTAGAATTCAACTGCAAAAAGAGGAAAAAAATCCCACAAAAATGTGGAAACTAAACAACATACTTTTAAAAAATGAATAGGTCAAAGAAAAAATAAGAGCAGAGATCAAAAGATACATACAGGCAAACGAAAATAACAATACGACATATCAGAATCTCTGTGATGCAGCAAAAGCAGTTATAAGAGGGAAGTTCACATCACTACAGGCCGATATGAACAAGCAAGAGAGAGCCCAAGTAAACCACTTAACTTCACATCTTAAGGAAATAGAAAAAGAAGAACAAAAACAATCCAAAACCAGCCGAAGAAAGGAGATAATAAAAATCAGAACAGAAATAAGTGAAATAGAGAACAGAAAAACTATAGAAAGAATGAATAAAACAAGAAGCTGGTACTTTGAAAAGATCAACAAAATTGACAAACCCTTGGCAAGATTCAACAAGGAAAAAAGAGAAAGGACTCATATAAACAAAATCAAAAATAAAAGAGGAGAAATCACCACAGATACCATAGATATACAAAGGATTATTGTAGAATACTATGAAAAACTATATGCCACCAAATTTAACAATCTAGAAGAAATGGATAAATTCCTAGAACAATACAATCTTTATAGACTGAGTCATAAAGAAACAGAAAGCCTAAACAGATCCATAAACAGGAAGGAAATAGAAACAACTATTATAAACCTCCTAAAAAATAAAAGTCCAGGGCCAGACAGCTATACTAGTGAAGAAAACTTGGTTCCTATTCTACTCAAAGCCTTCCAAAAAATTGAAGAAGAAGCAATACTACCAATCACATTTTAAGAGGCCAACATAACCCTCATACCAAAACCTGGCAGGGACAACACACACACACAAAAACTACAGACCAATATCTCTAATGAATACAAATGCTAAAATTCTAAACAAAATACTAGCAAATCAAATACAACAACATGTTAAAAAAAAATTCATCATGATCATGTGGAATTCATCCTAGAATCACAAGGATTGTTCAACATACGTAAAACGGTTAACGTAATACACCATATTAACAAAACAAAGAACAAAAAACCATATGATCTTATCAATAGATGCAGAAAAGGCATTTGATATAATACAACATCATTTTATGTTTAAAACACTTAACAAAATGGGTATAGAAAAAAAATATCTCAACATAATAAAGGCCATCTATGATAAACCATCAGCTAACATCATATTAAATGGCATAAAACTGAAAACTTTTCCCCTAAAATCAGGAACAAGATGAGGTTGTCCACTCTCTCTACTCTTATTTAATATAGTGCTGGAAGTTCTACCCAGAGCAATCAGACAAGAGAAAGAAATAAAAGGCATTTAATTGGGAAAGAAGAAGTAAAGGTTTTAATTTTTGCAGATAATATGATCCTGTACATCGAAAACCCCAAAAACTCCACAAAAAAACTACTAGAAACAATAAATCAATACAGTAAGGTTGCAGGATACAAAATTAATAAACAAAAGTCCATTGCCTTCCTATATGCCAACAATGAAACATCAGAAAACAGGCTCAAAAAAACAATCCCCTTCATGGTTGCAACAAAAAGAATAAAATACTTAGGAATAAACATAACAAAGAATGTAAAGGACCTATATAGTAAAAACTACAAAGCATTGTTAAGGGAAATCGAAAAAGATATAATGAAACGGAAAAATATTCCTTGTTATAGAGCCACGATAATCAAAATAGCATGGTATTGGCAGAAAAATAGACACTCAGACCAATGGAACAGAATAGGAAGCCAGAAATAAAACCACATATATATAGTCAAATCTTCTTTGATAAAGGGGCCAAAAACACACAATGGAGAAAAAAAGCCTCTTCAACAAATGGTGTTGAGAAAACTGGAAAACCACATGCAAAAGAGGGAAACGGGACTACACTTTGTGTCCTTGTACCAAAATTAATTCAAAATTGATCAAAGACCTAAATATAAGATCTGAAACAATAAATTACATAGAAGAAAACATAGGTACTGAAATCATGGACCTTGGTTACAAAGAGCACTTTATGAATTTGACTCCAAAAGCAAGGGAATTGAAGGTAAAGATAAATGAATGGGACTACATCAAACTAAGAAGCTTTTCCACAGCAAGAGAAACTGACAACAAAACGAACAGACAGCCATCTAAATGGGAGATAATATTTTCAAACAACAGCACCGATAAGGGCCTAATATCTAAAATATACAAAGAACTCACCAAACTCAACCATAAACAAACAAACAATCCAATAAAAAAATGAAAAACGGCCATGAACAGACACTTCCTCCAGGAAGAAATACAAATGGCCAACAGATATGTGAAAAGATGCTCATCTTCAGTAGCTATTAGAGAAATGCAAATCGAAACTACAATGAGATACCACCTTATAGCTGTTAAATTAGCTATTATCAACAAGACAGGTAATAACAAGTATTGGAGAGGCTATGGAGAAAAAGGAACCCTCATCCACTGTTGATGGGAATGTAAACTAGTACAACCACTATGGAGGAAAGTATGGTGGTTTCTCAAAAAATTAAAAATAGAACTATCATATGACCCAGCAATTCCTATACTGGGTATATACCCCCCAAACTCAAAAACACTGGTACATAAAGACATATGCAGCCCCATGTTCATTGCAGCATTGTCCACAGTAACCAAGACATAAAAACAACCAAAAAGCCCTTCATTAGATGATTGAATAAAGAAGATGTGATACATATATACTATGGAATATTACTCAGCTATAAGAAATTATGACATCAGACCATTTACAACAATATGGATCGAGCTTGATAACATTATACTGAGTAAAATAAGTAAATCAGAAAAGACTAAGAACTCTATGATTCCATTCATAGGTGGTACATAAAAATGAGACTCAGGGACATGGACAAGAGTGTGGTGGTTACAAGGGCAGGGGAGGAAAAAGAGGAAGGTGGTGGTGGGAGGAGGGGGTCACAAAGAAAACCAGATAGAAGGTGATGGAAGACTATATGACTTTGAGTGATGGGTATGCAACATAATCATATGTCAAAATAACCTGGAGATATTTTCTCTGAACTTATGTACCCTGATTGATTAATGTCACCCAATTAAAATTAATTAAAAAAAAGAAAGAGGCTCAAAAAGTCTGAGGAAACTCTAAGAGAAATATGTGATAACATGAAAAGAAATAACATCAGTATCATAGGAGTTACTGAAGGAGAAGAGAAAGAACCAGGGATAGGGAATCTGATTGAAGAAATTATAGCTGAAAATATCCCTAAATTGATGAAGGAAAAGGGCACACAAATTCAAGAAGCACAGAGAGTTTCATTAAGGATGAACCCAAAAGGCCAACACCAAGACACATCATAATTAAAATACAAAAATTAATAAATAAAGAAAGAATTTTTTTAATGTTTTTTTATTTTATTTATTCATTTTTAGAGAGGAAGAGAGAGGATAGAGAGACAGAGAGAGAGAGAAGGGGGGAGGAGCTGGAAGTATCAACTCCCGTATGTGCCTTGACCAGGCAAGCCCAGGGTTTTGAACCAGCGACCTCAGCATTTCCAGGTTGACTGCGCCACCACAGGTCAGGCAAGAAAGAATATTAACAACTGCAAAAGAAAAGCACTCTATTACCTGCAGAGAAGCCCCCATAAGGGTGACATCTGACTTCTCAACAGAAACACTAAAGGCCAGAGGAAATGGCAAGAAATATTCAAAGTAATGCAAAACAACAGCCTACAACCAAGACTTCCCTATCCAGCAAGGCTATCATTTAAAATTGAAGGAAAAATAAAAAGCTTCCCCTCCCCCCTCAAAATCAAGGAACTTATTACAACCAAATCAATTCTACAAGAAATGTTAAGGAGCCTGCTGTAAACAGAAGAAAGGGGAAAAAATATAGTAAAAGAAGAATGTACATTTAAAGAACAAAATGACAATAAAGAAATACATATCAATAATAACCTTAATGTAAATGGATTAAATGCTCCAATCAAAAGACATAGACTAGCTGCATGGATAAGAAAACAGGACCCATACATATGCTGTCTACAACAGACACACCTAAAACAAAAGATATACATAAACTAAAAGTACAAGGTTGAAAAAAAATATTTCATGCAAATGGAAATAAAAAAGAACTGGGGTAGCAATATGTATATTAGACAAAATATACTTTAAAATAAAGGCTATAGTAAGAGATAAAGAAGGTAACTATGTAGTGATAAAGGGAGCAATCCAACAGGAAGATATAACCATTATAAATAGTTATGCACCTAATATATGAGCACCTAAATATATAAAGCAGACTTTGATGGACACAAAGGGAGAGATCAATAGCAATACTATAATAGTAGGGTTATTTTAATACCCCACTAACATCACTAGATAGATCCTCAAGAAATAAAATGAACAAAGAAACAGCAGACTTAAAGGACACACTACATCAGGGGTCTCAAACTCGCAGCCGTGCGGCCCGCCCACCAATTTTGTGCGGCCCGCAGACTAATCAAACTTCGTGGATTAGTCTGCGGGCCAGTCTGCGGGCCGCACAAAATTGGTGGACGGGCCGCATGCGGCCCGAGGGCCACGAGTTTGAGACCCCTGCACTACATAAAGTAGATTTAATAGATATCTTCAGAACCTTTCACCCTAAAGCAGCAGAATATACATTCTTTTCAAGTGCTCATGGTACATTCTCTAAGACAGACCACATAATAGGACACAAAACAAGTCATCAAATTTAAGAAGATTGAAATCATATCAAGCATGTTGTCAGATCACAAGGGCATAAAAATAGAAATGAACTACAATAGAAAAACTGAAAAACACTCAAACACTTGGAAACTAAATAGCATGTTATTAAATAACAAAAGGGATAACAATAAGATCAAGGAAAAAAGCAAAAATTTCCTCGAAACAAATGAAAATGAACATACAACAATTCAAAAGTTATGTGACACAGCAAAGGCAGTCCTGAGAGGGAAGTTCATAGGATTATAGGCATAACTTAAGAAGCAAGAAAAAGCTCAAATAAACTATTTAACCCTGCATCTAAAAGAACTAGAAAAAGAATAGAGGGTAAAACCCAGAGGAAATAGAAGGAATGAAATAATAAAGATCAGAGTGGAAATACATGACATAGATGCTAAATATATATATATATACACACACACACACACACACACACACACAGTATCAATAAAAACAAGAGCTAGTTTTTTTTGTTTTGTATTGTTTTTTTGTTTTTTTTTTTAAATGGGGCAACATCAATAAATCAGGATATATATATTCAAAGATAACAAGTCCAGGTTATCTTGTCTTTCAATTATGTTGCATACCCATCACCCAAAGTCAGATTGTCCTCTGTCACCTTCTATCTAGTTTTCTTTGTGCCCCTCCCCCTCCCCCTTTCACTCTCCCTTTCCCCCCTCCCCCCATAACCACCACACTCTTATCAATGTCTCTTAGTTTCACTTTTATGTCCCACCTACGTATGGAATAATGCAGTTCCTGTTTTTTTCTGATTTACTTATTGCACTTCGTATAATGTTATCAAGATCCCACCATTTTGCTGTAAATGATCCGATGTCATCATTTCTTATGGCTGAGTAGTATTCCATAGTGTATATGTGCCACATCTTCTTTATCCAGTCATCTATTGATGGGCTTTTTGGTTGTTTCCATGTCCTGGCCACTGTGAACAATGCTGCAATGAACATGGGGCTGCATGTGTCTTTACGTATCAATGTTTCTGAGATTTTGGGGTATATACCCAGTAGAGGGATTGCTGGGTCATAAGGTAGTTCTATTTTCAGTTTTTTGAGGAACCACCATACTTTCTTCCATAATGGTTGTACTACTTTACATTCCCACCAACAGTGGATGAGGGTTCCTTTTTCTCCACAGCCTCTCCAACATTTGCTATTTCCTGTCTTGTTAATAATAGCTAATCTAACAGGTGTGAGGTGGTATCTCATTGCAGTTTTGATTTGCATTTCTCTAATAGCTAAAGAAGATGAGCATCTTTTCATATATCTGTTGGCCATTTGTATTTCTTCCTGGGAGAAGTGTCTGTTCATGTCCTCTTCCCATTTTTTTATTGGATTGTTTGTTTGTTGTTGAGTTTTATGAGTTCTTTGTATATTTTGGATATTAGGCCCTTATCTGAGCTGTTGTTTGAAAATATCATTTCCCATTTAGTTGGCTGTCTGTTTATTGTCTTATCAGTTTCTTTTGCTGAGCAAAAACTTCTTAGTCTGATGTAGTCCCATTCATTAATTTTTGCCTTCACTTCTCTTGCCTGTGGAGTCAAATTCATAAAATGCTCTTTAAAACCCAGGTCCATGAGTTGAGTACCTATGTCTTCTTCTATGTAATTTATTGTTTCAGGTCTTATGTTTAGATCTTTGATCCATTTTGAGTTAATTTTAGTACAGGGGGACAAACAGTAGTCCAGTTTCATTCTTTTGCATGTGGCTTTCCAGTTTTCCCAGCACCATTTATTGAAGAGGCTTTCTTTTCTCCATTGTGTGTTGTTGGACCCTTTATCAAAAATTATTTGACTATATATATGTGGTTTTATTTCTGGACTTTCTATTCTGTTCCATTGGTCTGAGTGTCTATTTTTCTGCAAATACCATGCTGTTTTGATTGTCGTGGCCCTATAATAGAGTTTGAAGTCAGGTATTATAATGCCCCCAGCTTCATTCTTTTTCTTTAGGATTGCTTTGGCTATTCGGGGTTTTTTATAGTTCCATATAAATCTGATGATTTTTTGCTCTATTTCTTTAAAAAATGTCATTGAAATTTTGATGGGAATTGCATTAAATTTGTATATTGCTTTGGGTAATATGGCCATCTTGATTATATTTATTCTTCCTAACCAAGAACAAGGAATATTCTTCCATCTCATTATATCTTTTTCGATTTCCCTTAACAATGGTTTATAGTTTTCATTATATAAGTCCTTTACATTCTTTGTTATGATTATTCCTAAGTATTTTATTTTTTTTGTTGCAATTGTGAAGGGGATTATTCTTTTGAGTTCGTTCTCAGTTGTTTCATTGTTGGCATATAGAAAGGCTATTGACTTCTGTATGTTAATTTTGTATCCTGCGACCTTACTGTATTGGCTTATTGTTTCTAGTAGTCTTTTTGTGGATTCTTTGGGCTTTTTGATATATAGGATCATATCATCTGCAAAAAGTGATACCTTTACTTCTTCTTTTCCGATATGGATGCCTTTTATTTTTTTGTCTTGTCTGATTGCTCTGGCAGGAACCTCTAGTACCACATTAAATAAGAGTGGAGAGAGTGAACAACCCTGTCTTGTTCCTGATTTAAGGGGAAAGCCTTCAGTTTAGTGCCATTTAATATGATGTTAGCTGATGGTTTGTCATATATGGCCTTTATCATGTTGAGATATTTTCCTTCTATACCCATTTTGTTGATGGTCTTAAAAATAATATTGTAAATCCCGTCAATAGATGACTGGATAAAGAAGATGTGGCACATATACACTATGGAATACTACTCAGCCATAAGAAATGATGACATTGGAACATTTACAGCAAAATGGTGGGATCTTGATAACATGATACGAAGCGAAATAAGTAAATCAGAAAAAAACAGGAACTGCATTATTCCATACGTAGGTGGGACATAAAAGTGAAACTAAGAGACATTGATAAGAGTGTGGTGGTTATGGGGGGAGGGGGGAAAGGGAGAGTGAAAGGGGGGAGGGGGAGGGGCACAAAGAAAACTAGATAGAAGGTGACAGAGGACAATCTGACTTTGGGTGATGGGTATGCAACATAATTGAAAGACAAGATAACCTGGACTTGTTATCTTTGAATATATGTATCCTGATTTATTGATGTCACCCCATTAAAAAAATAAAATTATTATAAAAAAATAAAATAAAATAAAATTGTGTTGTAGTTTATCGAAAGCCTTTTCTGCGTCTATTGATAAGATCATGTGGTTTTTGTTCTTTGTTGTGTTGATATGGTGTATTATGTTAACCGTTTTATGTATGTTGAACCATCCTTGAGATTCTGGGATGAATCCCACTTGATCATGATGTATTATTTTTTTTATTATGTTGTTGTATTCGATTTGTTAGTATTTTGTTTAGTATTTTAGCATCTGTATTCATTAGAGATATTAGTCTGTAGTTTTCTTTTTTTGTGCCATCATTGCCTGGTTTTGGTATGAGGGTTATGTTGGCCTCATAAAATGTGTTTGGAAGTATTGCTTCTTCTTCAATTTTTTGGAAGACTTTAAGTAGAATAGGAACCAAGTCTTCTTTGAATGTTTGATAAAATTCGCTGGTATAGCCATTAGGGCCTGGACTTTTAATTTTGGGGAGGTTTTTAATGGTTTTTTCTATTTCTTCTCTACTAATAGGTCTGTTTAGGCTTTCTGCTTCTTCTTGACTCAGTCTAGGAAGGTTGTATTGTTCTAGGAATTTATCCATTTCTTCAAGATTGTTGAATTTAGTGACATAAAGTTTTTCATAGTATTCTACAATAATTCTTTGTATATCTACAGTGTCTGTGGTGATTTCTCCTCTTTCACTTTGGATTTTGTTTATATGAGTTCTTTCTCTTTTTTCCTTGGTAAGTCTTGCCAAGGGTTTGTCAATTTTGTTGATCTTTTCAAAGAACCAGCTCTTTGTTCTATTCATTTTTTCTATAGTTTTACTGTTCTCTATTTTATTTATTTCTGCTCTGATTTTTATTATCTCCTTTCTTCGGCTGGTTTTGGGTTGTCTTTGTTCTTCTTTTTCTAGTTCCTTAAGGTGTGAAGTTAAGTGGTTCACTTGGGTTCTCTCTTGTTTGTTCATATATGCCTGAAGTGATATGAACTTCCCTCTTATCACTGCTTTTGCTGCATCCCATAGATTCTGATATGTCGTATTGTCATTTTCATTAGTCTGTATATATCTTTTGATCTCTGCACTTATTTCTTCTTTGACCCATTCATTTTTTAAAAGTATGTTGTTTAGTTTTCACATTTTTGTGGGATTTTTTTCCTCTTTTTTGCAGTTGAATTCTAGTTTCAAGGCTTTATGATCAGAAAATATGCTTGGTACAACTTCAATTTTTCTGATTTTGCTGTACTTGTTTTTGTGGCCCAACACATGCTCAATTCTTGAGAACGATCCATGTACACTGAAGAAAAATGTATACTCAGTCACTTTGGGATGAAATGTCCTGTAGATGTCTATCATATCCAGGTGCTCTAGTGTTTTGTTTAAGGCCACTATGTCTTTGTTGATTCTCTGTTTGGATGACTGATCTAGAGCCGTCAGCGGTGTATTGAGGTCTCCAAGTATGATTTTATTTTTGTCAGTTTTTGTTTTAAGGTCAATAAGTAGCTGTGTTATATATTTTGTTGTTCCTTGGTTTGGTGCATATATATTAAGAATTGTTATGTCTTCTTGATTCAGTGTCCCCTTAGCCATTATGAAATGGCCATTTTTGTCTCTGAGTACTTTTGTTGTCTTGTAGTCAGCATTATCAGATATGAGTATTGCTATGCCTGCTTTTTTTTGGATGTTATTTGCTTGGAGTATTGTTTTCCAGCCTTTCACTTTGAATTTATTTTTATTCTTGTTACTTAGATGAGTTTCCTGTAGGCAGCATACAGTTGGATTTTCTTTTTTAATGCATTCTGCTACTCTGTGCCTTTTTATTGGTGAGTTTAATCCATTTACATTTAGTATAATTATTGACACTTGTGAGTTCCCTATTGCCATTTTATAGATTGCTTTCTGTTAGTTTTGTGTCTTGTTGGATTCTTCTCTTTCATTTTTCTATCTTTTGTTTTTATTTGGTTGTATTCCATACATCTTTCCTCTGTTGCTATCTTTTTTATCTCATGTGCTTCTGTGGTGGTTTTTTCAATGGTGGTTACCTTTAAGTAATGAAAAGGGTTCTTACCCTATTCATTGTAGCGCACTATTTTGTGAGTACTTTTGCACTCCATTGTCCTTTGCTACTGTTAATCTCCATCCTCTCCCCGCTTTCTTTTTGTTGTTGTCACAGTTTAAATTTGGTTTTATTATGTTCTTCTTGGAGCTTTTACTTGTGGCTTTATTTATTTATTTTTGTTCTTTGTATCTGATTGGAGAACCCCCTTTAGTAATTCCTGGAGTGGGGGTTTTCTGATGATAAATTCCCTCATCTTTTCTGTATCTGTGAATGATTTTATTTCTCCTTCATATTTGAAGGATAGCTTTGATGGGTATAGTATTCATAGCTGAAAGTTCCTCTCTTTCAGGACTTTAAATATTGGGGTCCACTCTCTTCTAGCTTGTAGAGTTTCTGCTGAGAAATCTGATGATAATCTAATGATAATCTTTCTTTATATGTTGTATTCTTCTTTTCCCTGGCTGCCTTGAGAATTTTTTCTTTGCCATTGGGTTGTGCCAATTTCATTATGATGTGCCTTGGAGTAGGTTTTTGGGGGTTAAGAAAACTCGGTGTTCTGTTTGCTTCTTGAATTTGAGGCTTTAGTTCTTTCCACTGGCTTGGGAAGTTCTCATTTATTTTTTGTTTGAGTATGTTCTCCATTCCATTTTCTCTCTCTTCTCCCTCTGATATACCTATTATTCTTATGTTATTCTTTCTGATGGAGTCAGATAATTCTTGTAAGGCTATCTCATTTTTTTTAATTTTTGAGTCTCTTTCTTCTTCTCTCTGTTGTGCCTCAAGTTGCTTGTCTTCTATTTCACTAATCCTCTCTTCTATCTGACCTGTTCTATTAGCTAAGCTTGTTACTTCGTTTTTCAGCTCGTGAATTGAGTTTTTCATCTCTGTTTGATTTGTTTTTATAGTTTCAATTTCCTTGGACATATATTCTTTGTGTTCATTGAGTTGTTTTCTGAGCTCCCTAAATTGCCTTTCTGTGTTTTCTTGTATATCTCTGAGTATATTTAGGATTTCTATCTTGAATTCTCTGTCATTTAGCTCCAAGGTTTCCAATATATTAAATTTTTTCTCCATAGATTTTTTCTCATCTATCTGTGCTACCTCTCTTTCTTTTGTATCCATGATATTCAATTTTCTCTTCCTTAATGGCATCTGCAGGTGGTTTTGTTGATAGTATTAATGAGATTTAATAAAGAATAAAAAGTTAAAAAAATAAAAAATTGAAAAAAGTTGTGTTTTTAAATTAATAGTGTAATAAAGAAAAATAAAATAATATAAAAAATTTTTTTAAATTTTTAAAAAAGGGGAATTATTTCCCTCCTCCTTTTTTCCTCTCCTCTCCTCTCTCCTCTTTCTTGAGAAAATCTTGTGGTGAACTGTGAATTATATTGTATTTAATAGAACAATGCTTGTAATGGAGGGCCTGAATTGGGGAAAAGTAATAAGGGGGCAAAAAAATAAAATAAAAAAATAAAAAATAAAAAAAGGCAGGGTATGGACCCACAAAAAGCAAATAATAAAAAAATTTGGATCAAGAATAAAATGATTTGTGTTTAGGTGTTGGTTGACTAAGAGTTATGATGAAAGGAATAAGAGGGATACAGGAAAATGAGGGGATATATTAAAAAATTACTATTGTATTTAGTGGAACAAGAGCTTGATAAAATGGAGAGCCAGGGATGGGAGCACTGCTAGTCAGTTAAAAAGGTGAAGTAAAAACCCCCAAACTGCCACAAACATAAGTTTGAGTCCCAGATAAGATAATTTGTTTGTTATTGAGATTTGAATGAGAGGAGACATAAAGGAGAAAGGAGGAAACTAATATAGAGTGAGAAAAAAAAGAGGGAACCACTAAAAGAAGAAAAAAGAAAAAAGAGGAGAGAGAGATAGAGAGATTGAGAGAGTTAAGGGTTTTGGAGTGCAACCCTCATAGAGAGAAAGGAAGAGGAGAGAAAAGATAATGGGAGATGTAACACTTATGGGTAGTGTAGTTCAAGGAGAGGAGAGAGTAAGACTGGTAGAGAGTTACACGACCAAATTGGAGGAGGGAAAAAAAAAATCAAGGATGAAGATAAGAGAAACAAACGAACAAATATAATAAAATGGGATAGGAATATAAAGTCCGCGGATTATTCTTGATTTTGAGAGGTTATCTTCTTGCTTTTTCTTTTCTCTCCCTCTTCCCGGTCGGTGACTCTGTACCCTGGGTTCTGCCCCTTTGGCACACTCAGGTAGAGGTTTGCAGTTGATAAGTCTCTATGGTGATGTCATGTATTGTGCTTTAATCACGTTGGCAGTCGAGGCTCATTAGCATTTATAGGCTCTGACAGTGAGAGAGTCTGTGTTCCTGGAGCCTCTCTCCTAGTCTTTCCTTCCTCAATTAGTAGCCTGATAATCCAGCTATGAGGTTGCTGCTGCCTCTGCCTGGATAGTAAGAGGCTCAAAGAGCTGGCCACTCCCCACTCTATTCCCACTCAGCACAGGGCTCTGGGTAAGGCTCAGTCAGTCAGAGCTGCTAGCATAATCAGCCGGGGCTTCCACCCACTCAAAGACCTCTGGCTCTGCCATTCTGTCCGGTAACATGGGCAGGCACCCACTCCCGGGGCACTTGGAGGAAACTCTCGCTCACTATCTGCGCATGCAGATCAGGATGTCAGACCGGAAGTCTCGCCCTCTGAGGGAAACCCCCCACCCGCACTGAAAAGTTCCAGCGTTGGAATTGGCTCTCGCTCCATCCCCGTGTGCGGCTTTTCCAAGGTGCTTGGGCGGCCTGAGATTCCGCTTTCAGCCCACACAAAGGCCCCTGACTCTGCCCCTCTGTGGGATAACATGGGCAGGGGCTGCCGAGGCACTCAGAGGAATCTCTCGCTCATTATCTGCATGTGCAGACCAGGATATCCGACCAGTGGCCTCAACCTCTGAGTGAAACCCCCTACAACACGGAAAAGTTCCAGTGTTGGAATTAGTTCTAGCTCCCTCCCCGTGCGTGGCTCCCCCACGTTGCTGGGGCAGCCTGGAGATTCCACTTTCAGCCCACACAAAGGCCTCTGACTCTGCCTCTCTGTGGGACAACACGGGCGCACACTCCCAGGGCTTTGGAAGGAATCTCTCACCCACTATCTGCGCGCGCCGACCAGGAGATCAGGTAAAATGGTTGCCCCGCTTGTCTTTCTTTGTCTGGGTTTGGCGCGAGTGTTAGCTGTATTGCCCGGGTTATCACAGGAACAGTTTTTCCTCGGCTTGGATCTCCGTGCCACAACCTGGTTCGGCCGTTTGTGCCGCAGCCTGGATCTATTCACCCCCTTTGCCCACCTTAGTTTCTATATTCTCAGTTTCCAGTGAAAGCCGCCCTGTTTATGTTAGTGAGGAAGGCGGAGCATTTCTTACTCCCTATTTCCTTCGGGGTTTGGTTATATATTTAGCCAATTTTTCGCTTGATCATACCTTTGGGTGTATTGCGAAGCATCTGGAGGCTCCAAGTATAGGTTTTTCTGTTTCTGGTTGAAGATCTTGTTGAGTTTTGGGGGAGATTTATCGGTATCGCTTCCTACCCTGCCATTACTCTGACGCCATCTCCCAAGAGCTAGTTTTTTGAAAAGGTAAACAAGATAGATGAACCTATAACCAGACTCACCAAGAAAAAAAGAGAAGACTCGAATAAATAAAATTAGAAATGACAGAGGAGAAGTAACAACTGACACAGCAGAAATCCAAAAATGGTAAGAAAATACTATGAAGAACTGTATGCCATAAAATTAGACAAACTAGGCAAAATGGACAAATTCCTAGAAACATATAATCTTTCAAATATCAATATAGAAGAATCAGAAAACCTAAACAGACCAATTTCATCAAATGAGATTGAAACAGTTAACCAAAAACTCTCAACACTCAAAAGCCCTGGGCCAGATGGCTTCACATGCAAATTTTACCAAATATTCAAAGAAGAACTAACTCCTATCCTTCTCAAGGTATTTCAAAAAATTCTAGAGGAGGGAAGACCTCCAAACTTTTTTTGTGAGGCAAACACAATATTGATTCCAAAACCAGGCAAAGACACTACAAAGAAAGAAAACTATAGACCAATATCTCTGATGACCTTAGATGCTAAAATTCTCAAGAAAATATTAGCTAACTGGATCCAGCAATACATGAAAAAAATCACACATTATGGTCAGGTGGGATTTATTTTAGGGAGACAAGGCTGGTATAATATCTGCAAATCAGTCAATGTGATTTAACATAAACAAAAGAAAGGATGAAATCACATGATAATATTAATAGATACAGAAAAAGCATTTAATAAAATCCAGCACCCATTTATGATCAAATCTCTCAGTAAAGTGGGGATACAGGGATCATACCTCAACATAAAAAATGTCATTGATGACAAACCCAAAGCCAACATCATAATCAATAGGCAAAAATTAAAAGAAATTTCCTTAAGATTAGGAACAAGGCAGGGGTGCCCCTTTTCATCACTCTTATTCAATATAGTTCTGGAATTCCTAGCCACAGCAATCAGACAAGAAGAAGAGATAAAAGGCATCCAAATTGGAAAAGAAGAAGTAAAACTATCATTATTTGCTGATGATATGATACTGTACATAGAAAACCCTAAAGTCTCAGTCAAAAAATTATTGGACCTGATAAATGATTTCAGGAAGGTGGCAGGATATAAAATCAATATTCAGAAATTAGTGGCATTTATATACACCAACAATGAACTGTTTGAAAGAGAAATTAAGAAAACAATCCCATTCACCATTGCAACAACACCAATATAAAGAACCTATGAGTAAATTTAACCAAAGAGGTTAAAGACTTGTACTTGGAAAATTATAAAACATTGATAAAGGAAATCAAGGAAGATACAAATAAGTGGAAGCATATACCATGTTCATGGATATAGGAAGAATAAATATCATTAAAATGTCTATATTACCCAAACCAATCTATAAATTCAATGTAGTTCCTATTAAAATACCAATGATGTACTTCAAATATATAGAACAAAAATTCCAAAAATTTATATGGAACCAAAAAAAGAACACAAGTAGCCTCAGCAATCCTGAAAAAGAAGAATAAAGTTGGGGGTATCACACTTCCTGATATCAAGTTATACTACAAGGCCATTGTACTCAAAACAGTTTGGTACTGGCATAAGAGCAGGCATACAGATCAATGGAACAGAATAGAGAAACCAGAAATAAACCCACACCTATATGGACAATTGATATTTGACAAAGGAGGTAAGAGCATACAATGGAGTAAAGACAGCCTCTTTAACAAATGGTGTTGGGAAAATTGAACAGGTACTTGCAAAAAAAATGAAACTGGATCACCAACTTAACACCATTCACAAAAGTAAATAAAAATGGATAAGAGACTTAAATGTAAGTTGTGAAACCATAAACATCTTGGAAGAAAACATAGGCAATAAACTCTCCGATATCTCTCATAGCAATATTTTTGCTAATTTATCTCCACGGGCAAATGAAATAAAGGACAAGATGAACAAATGGGACTATATGAAACTAAAAAGCTTTTGCACAGCAAAAGACATCATTAACAAAATAAAAAGACAACCCACACAATGGGAGTATATATTCGCCAATAAGTCTGATAAGGGGTTAATAACCAAAGTTTATAAAGACTTGTAAAACTCAACACCAGGATGATAATCCAATCCGAAAGTGTGCAAAAGAAATGAATAGACATTTTTCCAAAGAGGACATACAGATGGTCAATAGGCAGATGAAAAAATGTTCAACATCACTAATCATTAGAGAAGTGCAAATTAAAACCACAATGAGATATCACCTCACACCAGTCAGGATGGCGCTCATCAACAAAACAACACAGAATAAGTGCTGGCGAGGATGTGGAGAAAAGGGAACCCTCCAGCTCTGATGGTGGGATGCAGATGGTGCAGCCACTGTGGAAAACAGTATGGAGATTCCTCAAAAAATTAAAAATGAAACTGCCTTTTGACCCAGACATCCCACTTTTAGGAATATATCCTAGGTATACCAAATCACTGATTCAAAAGAATATATGCACCCTTATGTTTATTGCAGCATTGTTTACAATAACCAAAGTCTGGAAACAGCGCAAATGTTTGTCAGTGGATGAGTAGATCAAAAAGCTTTTGTGCATATACACACTGGAATACTACATGGCTGTAAGAAAGAAGGAAATCTTAACATTTGCGATGGCATAGATGGACCTGAATATTACTATGTTAAGTGAAATAAGCCAGGCAGAGAGAAAAATATTATATGATGTCACTTATATGCAGAATCTAATGAACAAGGTGAACTGAGGAATGGAACAGAGGCAGAGGTAGGGTCACAGAGAGCCGAAGGACAGATGTCTGAGGGAAGGGTAATGAAGGGATGAATCAAAGAAAGTGAAGGTTTTAGTGAAATTATATATACATAACACATAGATACAGATAACAGGACAGTAAGTTCCAGAGGGAGGGAGTTAGAGAGAGGCGAGTAAAGGGGGTGTAATGGGGGTCACATTATTGGGGGTTAGGGTTATATATTGTGTGGGTGGGACACTTGAATCCATGTTAACACAATAAATTAAAATTAATAAAAAAATAAAATAAACCATTAAAAAAAAGAGCTTATACTACTGAACATAAAGACAACCAATTTAAAAATGAGCAACATAATTGAATAGACATGTCCCCAAAGAGGACATAACAGTGGCAACGAGACATGTAGAAAATGTTCAGCATCACCAATTTGACAATTTTTAAATTCTTCTCTGATTGTAAAACAAGTGCATATTATAAGAAATTTTTAAAATAAAAAACAGCATAAGAGAGAAAATTAAAATCATTCATAAGTCCACCATTCAGAAATATATTCTTAAAGGGGCAATATCATTTTATCTAATTGTTTTATGAGTTTGGGACATCATACACTATTTTTATCTGGCTTTATGTTTACTTAACACAGTGGTTCTCAGCTGAAAGTGACTTTTGCTTCCCCGTTCTTCCCGATGACATTTGGCAACGCCCAAAAGTTTTTTCTTTGTCATGTGTGTATGGGACATGTGATGCTGATAAACCTCCTGTGATGTACAGGACAACCCCTAGATAAAAAAAAATTAAAAATTTCAGTGTGCCAAGAATGAGTGACCCTGATCTAACTTCATGTCTCTGGGGTGCATGGCAGCTTTCTTTGTCCAAAGCAACCAGTATTATTTGGTGCTGCACAAGCACATCATGGGTGTATAATATTTAAGTGACAATCATTTAGAAATTGAGTGAAGAGGATGCTGGTGAGCCTCCAACCACAATTCAAATTCCTCTGTTAAACCCCAAACCTACAATATTAACACATACAAGTGTAATTGGAAAATAAAACACCAAAACCATTATCTCCGATGCCACACATTAGATTAGTTACTTGGTATAAGTCATTCTCCATTATTTGTTCCCAAATTATCTGATATTATTAAAGATATTTATCCTGACACTTTCATCCTATTATGTGAAATCTATGAATAGCCTTGAAAAGATTTTCCTTTCCAATTTACTCAAACTAAATAACCAGCTTCCGCTGCCATCTCTTAGGTCCTTTTGTCTACTGCCCTCAGACCCAGTCCTAAACTTCAATCTACTTGGGTACAACATTTTCACATTTTTTTCCCCATTAGATTGAAAATCCCAGATGGAATTGCATTGGCCTTTATTTCAAAATATGAAAAAACTGAAATTGGAAGAACTGAATCAAGTTTAATTTCTTACTGGTCATAATTAAATAGGTTACTCAATCTTACTTAGTCCCATTTTGCTCCAAGATAAAACAACTCAACTCTAAGAACTGCCCTGATAATGTCAAAGAGCTGCTGTAAAGTTTAAATAAGAAAAAAAAAAGGAATGCTTCATTTTAATGTTCAGTGCAAGGAATACTTGAAAGAGCTATTCTGCAGCTTCATACAGCCTGCTTACAAGGACAGGTGCCTAACTGCTCCCATTAAATGCCTGCTGCAACTACTGTGAAAATCAGCTCCTGGTTTCAAGAAATATAGATGTAAAACTGTTCAGGAATGTTGCAAATCAGTTGTTAAATATATCCACAATTTAAAAGTAAATTATATTAAATGCAACATAGTATCTTTGATTGGACCCTAGAACAAAAACAGGACATTAGTGGGAAAATGATGAAATTCTAATAAAGTCTATAGTTTAATTTATAGTATTGCACTTAACTTCCATGAATGTGCCATGGTCATATAAGATGATGATAACATTAGAAGAAAGTAGATGAAGGGTATATAAGAACTCTGTGCTATCTCTGTAACTCTTACAAATCTAAAGTTACTTCAAAATAAATATAAATATTAAAAGTAAGAAATTGTACTCAAGTTGTTTGAAAATTGTAAGCTACCAGACACAAAATATACAAAAGTGAACAGATCTTTGTGGTAGGCAAAATCTAAGATGGTCCCAATGATCTGCATTTCTCGTTACTCGTGTTTTCATGCCATCAATCCTCTTCCCTTGAGTGTAGCTGGACATGTTCATTCACATCTAATAAATAGAATATGACAGAAGAGATGGGATGTCACTTCTAAAATTTAGTTATAAAAAGACAATGACTTCCGTGTAGAGTGCCTTCACTTGGATCACTCTGTGTTGAAACACTTGCCATGCAGAGTGGTTTTGTGAAACATCCATGGGAGTGAATCTGAAAGCTTCCACTAGCCACTTCAGGAAGCTGGGAAGGTGAGCCTCTGCCGTTAGCACCCTGACACCACCGCAGCCCTAGTTGACACCTTAGACTGCAACCTCAAAAGAGACCCTAAACCAGATCTGTGCAGCAAACCTGCACTAGATTCCTGGCTCACTAGAGGATGATAAATGTTTATTGTTTCCAGACACCAATTTTGGGGGTTGTTTGCTTAAATGCCAGCTCAAGGTCTCATCATTCTTCCTCAGCATACCGATGTTTTCTGATGGTTTTGACTGATTTTCTCCACCTGTGGATTAATTGACTCTTGTTTTCATCTCTTCAGACAGAACTTCCTACAACCCACAGATTGATCCTGAAGGTCAGAGGAGAGAGGTACGGTCTCTGTAGATTCTTTCTCATTCTGTGAAAGCAACAGACCTTTGTGAAAGACACACCTCCATAGCAATGTTGATGACACCGTGAAATTTCAGATATTAATTCTCACTGTTTGTCAATGTCTTAGAGCTCTGTTACAAATTTTAAAAAGTGATAAAGAACTGAAAAGCCTGACCAGGCAGTGGTGCAATGGATAAAGCATCAGACTGGGACACAGAGGACCCAGGTTCGAAACCTGGAGGTCACCAGCTTGAGCATGGGCTCATCCAGCTTGAGCGCAGGCTCACCAGCATGAGCCCAGGCTTGCTGACTTGAGCATGGGATCACAGACATGACCCCATGGTCGCTGGCTTGAGTCCAAAGGTCACTGGCTTGAGCCCAAGGTCGCTGGCTTGAGCAAGGGGTCACTCGCTCTGCTGCAGCCCCCCAGTCAAGTCACATATGAGAAAGCAATCAATGAACAACTAAGGAGACTAAGGAGCTGCAAGGAAGTATTGATGCTTCTCATCTCTTTTCCTTCCTGTCTGTCTGTCTCTGTCTCTCTCTCTGTCTCTGTCTCTCTCTGTCTTTGTCACAGGAAAAAAAAAAGAGCTGAAAAAGTGAAACATTAAACTCAGATTCAAATTTAAGAATTTCTTTAAAAGTTAATTCCTATAGCCTTACCAGGCGGTGGTGCAGTGGATAGAGCGTTGGGATAGAGCGTTGGACTGGGATGAGGAGGACCCAGGTTAAAGACCCCGAGGTTGCCAGCTTGAGCGCAGGCTCATCTGGCTTGAGCAAAAAAAAAAAAAAAAAGCTCACTAGCTTGGACCCAAGGTTGCTGGCTTGAGCAAGGAGTTATTCAGTCTGCTGAAGGCCCGCAGTCAAGGCACATATGAGAAAGCAATCAATGAACAACTAAGATGTTGCAACGAAAAACTGATGATTGATGCTTCTCATCTCTCTCCGTTCCTGTCTGTCTGTCCCAATTTATCCCTCTCTCTGACTCTCTCTCTCCCTGTAAAAGTTAATTCCTATATAATTCAGTGAGTATATATTAATGTTGGGAAGTTACTTACCTACTGAAAAAAAATACCCATGGGTTTTTTTTTCTCTCTTTTACCATATTTAGTAACAACAGTATTTATCAATATATTTAGCTAAGCACCTTCAATTTTGTAAATTATATTTCAATATGTTTTAGTTTTTTGGTCTGCAGTAAGCCTATTTGTGTGTATAAAGTTTAATTGCTGAATACCCTTCTGTGAACATTAGAGATATTATAAGCTAAGTAATCCCAGTTTGTGCTTTTTGTCTTCATTCTTCAGTTGCTAAAATCAACCCATGGCCCTGGCCGGTTGGCTCAGCGGTAGAGCGTCGGCCTAGCGTGCGGAGGACCCGGGTTCGATTCCCGGCCAGGGCACATAGGAGAAGCGCCCATTTGCTTCTCCACCCCTCCGCCGCGCTTTCCTCTCTGTCTCTCTCTTCCCCTCCCGCAGCCAAGGCTCCATTGGAGCAAAGATGGCCCGGGCGCTGGGCATGGCTCTGTGGCCTCTGCCTCAGGCGCTAGAGTGGCTCTGGTCGCAATATGGCGACGCCCAGGATGGGCAGAGCATCGCCCCCTGGGGGGCAGAGCACCGCCCCTGGTGGGCGCATGCGGGAGTCTGTCTGACTGTCTATCCCCGTTTCCAGCTTCAGAAAAATGAAAAAAAAAAAAAAAATAATAATAAAATCAACCCATGGATTAGTATTTATTTTATATACATTTATGTCTTGTGTCTTTGGAAATGCTATGAACTCTCAATTATCTGCATGGTGTTAGTGGCTGGAGAATTCAAAATTTCCTAGATTTTCTGCCTTTGTCCAACTTGTCCCAAATCAGTTCCCTTTCTTTCCCTGGTAATTTCATACCTGTGACTATATCTTCATTTTTATATCACTTCAAGTAAAATAGCAGAAATCTTGCAAATGCAATGATATCCTGTTCTTATTTGTTGTACTCTCTGGGAAAAAATATAAAAATACATTTGCAGTGTCTGCTCGGTGGGTTAATCTTTTATTAACTTCGCTAATTCAGCTTCATATGCATGTCTGCTTTTTCTCACCCCTGAGTTCGGTCTCATGGGAAAATAATGGAGAGCACGGTTATGGATTTGTGTTAGTAGCATTATTGTCTTAAAGTTTACAGTTAGGGCAAAGAGATCTGTGGTATCAATTTGAACATGTATAAAAATCAAACAGATCTAAGGACTCATGATAAGAAATACAGAGCAGGAAATTTTGGGGGTTTTGGGTTGCTTTTTTTTGTATTTTTCTGAAGTGAGAGCAGAGAGGCAGAGAGACAGACTCCTGCATGCGCTTGACTGGGATCCACCCGCCAAGCCCACTAGGGGGTGATGCTCTGCCCTTCTGGGGAATTGCTCTGCTATAACCAGAGCCATTCCATTACTTGAGGTGGAGGCCATGGAGCCATCCTCAGCACCCAGGCCAACTTTTTGCTCCAGTGGAGCCTTGGCTGTGGGAGGGGAAGAGAGAGATAGAGAGAAGGGAGAGGGAGAAAGATGGAGAAGCAGATGGGCACCTCTCCTGTGTGCCCTGACTGGGAATCGAACTTGGGACATCTATACACTGGGCCAATGCTCTACCACTGAGACAGCTGGCCAGGGCAGGGAAATTTTTTTTTAAGTTCTATAGTAAATTCTCAGACATATGTTCATGAAAAATCTCATCATTGTATCATAATATTGAACAAAGTATGGCAGTTAGTATTCCTGAACAAAAAATGACTTATTTCCTCTGAGCATGGAGCTTCTGAACTTCTCAACAATAATATGTATTTGACAAAAGAGATAGTGTTTGAGCTTTTATGCTGCTCTCCATTATCATAGCACACATGGTACAATGCCTGTGTACTTTGTAATACATGGCGCCTGTACAGCTTCCTAAACGTAGAAGAATAATTAAAACTAATCATCATATAAGAGACAGTAAAGAGTAACAAATGTCCCTGAGATTTCTGAAAGAAGAACATACCATACAACATATTTATATGTAGTTTAATTTGTAGTTATGTGAGGTAGTTTATAAGCAGTTAACATCAAATAAAAACCATGATTAGTTCTATATTGATGCTTCAAAGTTTATTTTAAACACAAGGCAATAAATGTAAAACTTGACCATGTAATCATGAATTAATATATTGTACAGCATAAGGTATATATGGTATATTGAGATATACTTTAGAATTTAATAAAAAATGAAATAAAAACAATACAAGTGAGTTACTGAATTTTCATCAACTCAAAACTAGAAAAAATAATTTGAAATATCATTTCTTGCTCTATTTTTTTTAAATTCCAAGTAAAGGACAGTAAACAAAAGGAAAGAGAAAAACCACATGATAATTTCAACAGATGCAGAAAAGGCATTTGATAAAATCCAGCGCCCATTCATGATCAAAACTCTCAGCAAAGTGGGAATACAGAGAACATAACTCAACATGATAAAGGCCATCTTTGACAAACCCACAGCCAACATCATACTCAATGGGCAAATTTTAAAAGCAATACCCTTAAGATCAGGAACAAGGCAGGGTTGCCCCCTTTCACCACTCTTATTCAACATAGTTCTGGAATCCTAGCCACAGCAATCAGACAAGAAAAAGAAATAAAAGACATCCAAATTGGAAAAGAAGTAAAACTATCATTATTTGCAGATGATATGATATTGTATATAGAAAACCCTAAAGTCTCAGTCAAAAAACTACTAGACCTGATCAATGAATTCAGCAAGGTGGCAGAATATAAAATTAATACTCAAAAATCAGAGGCATTTTTATACACTAACAATGAACTGTCAGAAAGAGAAATTAAGGAAGCAATCCCCTTTACCATTGCAACCAAAAAAATAAAGTACCTAGGAATAAATTTAACCAGGGAGATTAAAGACTTGTACTCGGAAAATTATAAAACATTGATAAAAGAAATCAGGGAAGATACAAACAAGTGGAAACATATACCGTGCTCATGGTTAGGAAGAATAAACATTATTTAAAATGTCTATACTACCCAAAGCAATTTATAAATTTAATGCAATACCAATTAAAATACCAATGACATACTTCAAAGATATAGAACACATATTCCAAAAATTTATATGGAAACAAAAGAGAACACGAATAGCCTCAGCAATATTGAAAAGGAAGAATAAAGTGGGAGGTATCAAACTTCCGGATATCAAGTTATACTATAAGGCCATTGTACTCAAAACAGCATGGTACTGGCATAAGAACAGGCATACAGATCAATGGAACAGAACAGAGAACCCAGAAATAAACCCACACTTTTATGGACAACTGATATTTGACAAAGGAGGTAAGAGCATACAATGGAGTAAAGACAGCCTCTTCAACAAATGGTGTTGGGAAAATTGGACAGCTACCTGCAAAAAAATGAAACTAGACTATCAACTTACACTATTCACAAAAATAAACTCAAAATGGATAAAAGACTTAAATGTAAGCTGTGAA
Organism: Saccopteryx leptura; assembly: GCF_036850995.1. Taxonomy (NCBI): domain Eukaryota; kingdom Metazoa; phylum Chordata; class Mammalia; order Chiroptera; family Emballonuridae; genus Saccopteryx; species Saccopteryx leptura. Next base: position 214,929,976 of record NC_089505.1, on the reverse strand, counting down.
ACCATAAGCATCTTAGAAGAAAACATAAGCAGTAAGCTCTCTGACATCTCTCGCAGCAATATATTTGCTGATTTATCTCCACAGGCAAGTGAAATAAAAGACAGTATAAACAAATGGGACTATATCAAACTAAAAAGCTTTTGCACAGCTAAAGACAATAAGAACAGAATAAAAAGACAAACTACACAATGGGAGAACATATTTGACAATACGTCTGATAAGGGGTTAATAATCAAAATTTATAAAGAACTTGTTAAACTCAACACCAGGAAGATAAACAATCCAATCAAATAATGGGTAAAAGAAATGAATAGACACTTCTCCAAAGAGGACATACAGATTGCCAATAGGCATATGAAAAATGCTCAACACCACTAATCATTAGAGAAACGCAAATTAAAACCACAATGAGATATCATGTCACACTAGTCAGAATGGCGCTCATCAACAAAACAACACAGAATAAGTGCTGGCGAGGATGTGGAGAAAAGGGAACCCTCCTGCACTGCTGGAGGGAATGCAGACCGGTGCAGCCACTGTGGAAAACAGTATGGAGATTCCTCAAAAAATTAAAACTCGAACTGCCTTTTGACCCAGCCATACCACTTTTAGGAATATACCCCAAGAACACCATAGAACTGCTACAAAAGGAGAAATGCGCCCTCATGTTTATGGCAGCATTGTTCACAATAGTGAAGATCTGAAAACAGCCCAAGTGTCTGTCAGGGGATTAAAAAGTATATATGTCTTGGTACATATATACTACAGAATACTACTCAGCCATAAGAAATGATGACAGATCATTTACAATAACATGGATGGACCTTGATAACATTATACTGAGTGAAATAAGTAAATCAGAAAAAACTAAGAACTATATGATTCCATACATAGATGGGACATAAAAATAAGACTCAGAGACAAGGACAAGAGTATGGGGGTTACAGGGTGGGGGAAAGGGAGGGGGATGGGGGAGGGAAGGGACACAAAGAAAACCAGTTAGAAGGTGACGGAAGACAATTGGACTTTGGGTGATAGGAATGCAGCACAATCAAATGTCAAAATAATCTGGAGATGTTCTCTCTGAACATATGTACCCTGATTTATCAATGTCACCCCATTCAAATTAATAAGAAAAAGAAAAAAAAAGGACAGGCTTTTCTTTTTTAAAGCCTTTATTTATTTATTTTAGAGGAGAAAGAGAGAGATGGCGAGAGAAAGAAAAGGGACGCAAGAGCAGGAAGCATCAACTCCCATGTGTGCCTTGACCAGGGAAGCCCAGGGTTTTGAATCAGCGACCTTCAAGATTCCAGGTTGACACTTTATCCACTGTGCCTCCACAGGTCAGGCCAAGGAAATGCTTTTATAGACAATAGAGTCAAAGGTGGGAGAGAATTTGCTCCAGTTATGTTTTCCAACTTTTAATCTAGATGTAACGGAGTAGCTGGATTTGAGTGGAGAGATGGTGGGAGTGAACAGATCAGATAGGGCTGATGCAAGGGTTCATACACCAAGTAATAGGACACTAATACCATTCATTAAGGCTTTGCCCTCGTGATCTAATCTCCTCCCAAAGGCCTGACTTCCAAATACTATCACACTGGGGATTGAGTTTCAACATCTGAATTTTAGGGGAACACAAACATTAAGACCATAACATTCTGCCTGACCAGGCGGTGGCGCAGTGGATAAGCATCGGACTGGGATGCGGAAGGACCTAGGTTCGAGACCCCGGGGTTGCCAGCTTGAGCGCAGGCTCATCTGGCTTGAGCAAAAAGCTCACTAGCATGGACCCAAGGTCACTGGCTCGAGCGGGGGGTTACTCAGTCTACTGAAGGCCCACGGTCAGGGCACATATGAGAAAGCAATCAATGAACAACTATGGTATGGCAACGAAAAACTACTGATTGATGCTTCTCATCTCTCTCTGTTCCTGTCTGTCTGTCCCTATCTATCCCTCTATCTGACTCTCTCTCTGTCCCTGTAAAAAAAAATAAAAAATTAAAATTAAAAAAAGAAAAAATTAAATAAAATTTAAAAAAAAACCGTAACATTCTGCCAACCTTCCCTCCCCTAATGCATGTCCTCATATGTCATCCAATCAAGAATCTAAGTTTGATGTCTCACATAAATGTCACCTAAATAAGATATGGGTGAGTCTCCACTTGTGACCCTATAAAATCAAACATGTTATTGGTTTCCAAAATGCAATGTTGGAACAGGTGTATGGGGAGGTATTGTTATTCCAAAGGGGAGAAATAGAAAAGAAAAAAGAGTAATAGGTTCAAGGTAAATCCAAAACCTAAAACAGCAAACTGGGTTCAAGAACAATTCTTGGTCTTCATGTTCGACTTTCCAGACCCACAAGGGTGTGAGCTGGGCTTCCAAGGCTCTGAGCAGTTCTGCCGCCATGACTCTATTCAGTGCAGAACTTATATTTTTCGGTGTTTGCCTGTGGTTCTTCCAGGCTAGAATTCCATTCCAATGGGTCTCCTGGGTAGGAGTTGGTCTTTTCCCTATGGTTTTTTTATTAAGAATTGCCCTAAAGGAGATTCTCTATGGTGGCCCTATCTTTGCAGCAGCCCTCTGTCTGCCTTCTGTGCCAGGAGGCAACCATACCTGTCAGGACAGTCGTGGGAGCTCCAGGCTGCTCCATCATTGATTATCTAGATAGAGGTAGTCATGCTCTCTGTGCTATGCTGGACTCAGTGCATGCCACATTGGGGCCCATTGAAGCTGAGAAGCATAGTACTAGAATTTAGGGAGCAGGGACTGAAATGTGAGGAGCTGCCCTGCAGTGGCAGCCTTTCCTTTGAAACTGGTCTGAACTCTCCACCCTACACAAGCTCAGGACCTGCACTCTGAGCCTATGATAGAGAGGTTAGCCTCATGATCTCCAAACTGCCTTTGGGGGTCATTTCTCCACTGCTTTGAATAATTGGTCCAGTTTGTATTTTAAAAGCTGACTAATCTCCCTATTGTTCTGGTGAATAGTGTCTACCTTCTGTTGAGATGTTTGGCTTATACTAACACCTTTATCAAACTTGGCCCTTTCTGTTCTTCTCCAAACAAGATTTTTGAAAAGAAATAGGCTGAGACTTTTCCAGATTCTTAATGTCTTCTTCCTTTTTGATAACAGTTCTATCTTTAAATCATTTCTGTCTTCTCACATTTTACTGTAAGCATCCAAGAGAAGCCAAGCTCTACCTTCAACATTTTGCTTAGATATTTCCTCAGTCAAGTATCCAATTTTATCATTCACAAAGTTCTACCCTCCACAAAACACTAAAATAAAACACAATTCATCCAGGTTATTTGCCATATGATAACAAAGAATACCTTTTCTCCATTTTCAAATAACATGTTCTTCATTTCTGTCTAAGACCTCATCAGAATGGCCATTACCATTGTTAAAAAAAGAAACAATAGGCTCTAAATGGAGTCACTTATTCTAAGCTCCACATCAGCAAACTAACACTTAATTGAAGTTTTACCCTCTTTCAAGAATGTGACCTTTTACCAATCAATCTGGAATTAACCTGGTTAGTGACAGTGAGGTAATCTGGCTGATAGCTCCCTACCCTTCCCCCAATGATGATGACCTTGCCTGAAAATCCACCCTGCTAGAAACTTCCTTTTTTCCTGCCTTCTTCTGCCTATAAAAGCCAATTTGTACAGCACCTCAGAGTTTCTTTCTATCTGCTAGATGGGAAGCTGCCCAATTCATAAATCACTGAAAAAAAGTCAATTACATCTTCAAATTTACTGTTAAATTTTATTTTTTAACAACATCCATATTTCTACCAACATTCTGTTCACAACCACTTGTGCACTCACTATGACAATTGTAGTTTTTCTAGCTTGCACATCTAAACTCTTTCAGTGTTTACCCACAACCCAATTCCAAAGCTTCTACATTTTTAGGTGTTACAGCAGCACCCCTGCTTCCACCAATTTTCTGTATTAGTCAGTGTTCTCCAGAGAAACAGAACTGATAAGATTCACATGTGCACAAGCACACACATACATGCACACACACACACACACACACACACACAAAGTTTTATTATAGGATCCACTCACATAGTTGCAAAGGCCTAGAACTCCCAGGAGCTGCCATCTTCAGTCTAGAGAACCAGGAAAGCTGGTCATTTAATTTAGTACTAGTCCAAATGCCTGAAAAGTTGGGGGCTGATGGTGAAAACCTGAGAACCAGGAGTACTGATATCTGAGAACAGGAGAAGACAGATGAATTGATTTCTTTGGCCCTGGCCAGTTGCCTCAGTGGTAGAGTGCTGGTCCGGCATGTGGATGTCCCAGGTGTGATTCCCAGTCAGGACATACAAAAGAAGCAACCATCTGCTTCTCCACCCCTCCCCATCTCCTTTCTTTCTCTTTCTCTCTCTTCTCCTCTTGTAGCCATGGCTCAATTGAAGCAAGTTGGCCCTGGGCATTGAGGATGGCTCCATGGCCTCTGCCTCAAGTGCTAAGAAGAGCTCAGTTGCTGAGCAACAGATTAATGCCCCAGACGGGCAAGACATTTCCCCCCTACTGGGTTTGCCAAGTGGATCAAAGATGGGGTGCATGTGGGAGTCTGTCTCTGCCTTTCCTTCTCTCACTGAATAATAAATAAATAGATAAATAAACAAACAAACAAATAAATAAATAAATAATTTCTTCTTCACCTTTGTGTTTTATTCAGGCCCCCGGAGGACTAGGTGATGCCCTCTCACACTGTGGAGGATCATCAGCTTTATTCTTTCACCAACTTAAGTGCTAGTTTCCTCAGCAACTACCCTCTAACACACACCTAGAAATGATGTTTTACTACCTATCTGGGCATCCCTTATGTAGTCAAGTTAATACATGCAATTAAGCATTATAAGTGCTATCCAAAAGAACTTTGTGTGATGTTAGCAGTGTTCTAGCCTGACCAGGCAGTGGCACAGTGGATAAAGCATCAGACTGTCATGCAAAGGACCCAGGTTCGAAACCTCAAGATCACCTGCTTGAGCGCAAGCTCACCAGCTTGAACCTGAGGTTGCTGGCTTGAGCAAGGGGTCACTTGTTCTGCTGCAGCCCCCCAGTCAAAGCACATATCACAAAGCAATCAATGAACAACTAAGGAGACTAAGGAGCTGCAATGAAGAATTGATGCTTTTCATCTCTCTCCCTTCCTGTTTGTCCCTATCTGTCCCTCTCTCTGTCTTTTTCTCTGTCTGTCACATACACACAAAAAAGAAGTGTTCTATAGCTATACTGTTCAATATGGTAGCCACTAGGTACATGTAGGCATTTCAGTGTTTGAAATGTGACTAGTGTAACTGAGAGGGCTAACTTTTTAATTATATTTTATTTTAATTAATTAAGTTTAAAATGAAAAAGTTTCATGTGACTAATGGCTACCATATTGGCCAGTGCATATAAAAAAATTAATAACATCAGAACTGCTTTTAGTCAGCCAGGGATGAAAGTTTGCTTGGGACCTGGTAGGGCACAGGTAGTGCATGAGTATATCACAAAAGATAAAAATATTATAAAATTACATTGTGGAGCCTGACCAGGCAGTGGTTCAGTGGCTAGAGCATCAGACTGGGATGCAGATGACCCAGGTTCGAGACCCAAGGTCGCCAGCTTGAGCAAGGGCTCATCTGGTTTGAGCATAGCTCACCAGTTTGGACCCAAGGTCACTGGCTTGAGCAAGAGGTTACTTGGTCTGCTGAAGGCCCACGGTCAAGGCACATATGAGAAAGCAATCAATGAACAACTAAGATGTTGCAGTGAAAAACTGATGATTGATGCTTCTCATCTCTCTCCATTCCTGTCTGTCTGTCCCTATCTATCCCTCTCTCTGACTCTCTCTCTGTCTCTGAAAAAAAAAATTACATGGTGGAAGAACAGAATAAGAATTATAGAAAATACTTTAAAAAATTATGTGCAATCTTCATTATTCTTACTGCCATTTAGGATTTTCTATTTGCAATTTTTTTTTTGTAAATCCCATTCCTCTGCTATATATTCCATTCACACCACAAATTGACAGTCAAACACAACACCCAGGAGGTCATAATTTTTGGTGTGCCACAGAATTGTAGTCATTAGTTTGTATGTGCCATGAGATGAGAAGGTGTGTTGGGCAAATGAGTTTGTAAAATTTGTGTTTTTTGAGTTTGCTTGCTTTTATTGTTAAAAATGGTGCTAGGCCAGGTATGTGATCTGTGAAATTGCAAATTACCTTCCTGCTTGGGAAGGGCCATTCTTATACTAATCTTTGCTGGAGAAGGGGTTTTTGCACCAGAAAAGTTTTAAAAGGAAAGAGAAGGGGAAGGGAAGGGGGAAGGGAGAAAAAAGCCAAGATGGCAGGGAGAGAGAGAAGCCAGTTTTGGAGAGAGTAAGAAGCCATGTTGGCAGATGGGGAACCAGAGATGAGGGACTTTGGGACTTGTGAGGGTTTTGATTCTAGGAAAAACTAGAGAAGATTCTCCTGGTTATGGAACCAAAGAATGTGTCAGTAGCTTTGAGAGCTCTCAGTGAAAAGGAAGTGTTTTTCCTGTGTGTGTTGCTTGTCAGTAGGTAAGAGACTTGAATAAAGGAATGGCCCACTATTTTTTGGCTCCACTGTTTCTTTATTGTCTATTTTGAATCTAATGGGAATCTGCATGTGAACGGTCATGACAGCAGCAGTGACTACTGGCAATACAAGGTGGAAAACTGAAAAAGGCTCCTCTAAGCCCTGCCAACAGCACTGTCAAGAGGAGTTCATTAAACCCTTTTCACAGTTCCCAGTGTAATTTTATAATATTTTTATCTTTTGTGATATAATCATGCACTATCTCTGTCCCACCAGGTCCCAAATTTTTGCCCCTGGCTGACTTTCCTCACTAATAGCACTTCTGATGTTTGGTTAAGCTAATTAAATGCTTAGACAATGTTCAGTGATTGCTTGCTTTTCATATAGATGTATGTGAGAAAAGGAGAATGCCACCTTCTACTGTCACCCTCTCCAAGTTGTCCAGTAAAACCTCTAACAAAGATTTCATTGGGGAGATATTTGAGATGTTTTACATCACATATTGTATAGAAAACAAATTGGAAATCTTATTCAGCACTTCTCTTCTCCCCAACCCCATCTTCACCATGTATCCTCAGAGGTCCATTTTCTTCTCCTACCTTTTACCCAGGCTGTCTTTTGAATTTTCAAACTGACCATTCATATCCTCTTCCTTTTATATACACAGAGCAGTTCAGCTATGCACCAGCTTCTCCCTCCGGATGTGCCTCCTCAAAACTGTAGCATGTCCAGCAAACCACAAGCCTGAAATGATGGGGATGCCCCTCATCAGAAGGAAGCAGAGATTTGCAAATAATTTTTTTTTTATAAATAAAAAGGAAAATTAATAAGTGTTCTAAATAAATATTTATGTATAAATAAATAAATGAATTTGTATATTTATACATATATAGTAGCCCCCTCTTATACACAGAGGATGCATCACAAGATCCCAGTGGATGCATGAAACCATGGATAATACTGAATCCAAGATATACTATATATTTTTTGTACATACATACTTGTGACAAAGTTTAACTTATAAATTCGGCACAGTAAAAGATTGACAATCATGATAAAATAGAAACTATAACAGACTGCTATAAAAGTTATGTGAACATGCTCTCTCTTTCGATTCTTTCTTTCTTTTTTGCTCTTTGTCTGTCTTTCTCTCACCAGTCATTTTTATATTTTCAGACCAAACCTATTCTTGAATTTGGATAACCATACTTCACTTCAACACATTGCTGTCAATCAGAACATGTTTTCTGTTCATGTCTTTCACCCATAAATTTAATGTCTTTTCCATCCTAACTAAGCATTTATCATGCACTGTGTCCATCACTTTGCAGTTTGAGGAATGATGGCAAGACTAGCATGATTTGTTGTTGTTGTCATTCACAATTTTATAGACAGAAATCTCACTCTTACCAAAAACCTTAGCAACCTCACTGTAAATTTTTTTTCTTTCCTAAGTCAAGAACTTCAACTTTTTCCCTTCAGAAGAAGCACTTTATGTCTTCTTTAGGGCACATCCAAATTTCCAGCATCACTACTCTTCCACTTTGGTGTCATTAAATAAAATAAGGGTGATTGAACATAAGCACTCTGACACAGCAGTCAGTCTGATGCCCACGGTGATTACTCAGTGACTAGTGGGCAATATACAAGGAGGTTGTGATGGCAGAGAAATGATCCACATCCCAGACGAGATGGCATAAGATGTCATCACACTATTCAGAATGGTACACAATTTAAAATTTATAATTTTTTTATTTCTGTAATTCTTAATTTAATGTTTTTGAACCACGGTTGAACATGAATAACTGAAAGCTCAAAATATCAAAACTGTAGATAAGGAGAGAATACTCTATTCATAAATTTTAAAACTTCTTCTGTGATAGAGATAGCTACCCATCAAAGATCTATTCTCTTCTTTCATAGTTGTCCTTAGATCAGGCTTCTTGGAAACAGACTCAGAGATAGAGAAAGAAAGAGAGTTGCATGCCGAAATTTGATCGGGGCATGCCCTCTGGACATGTACCTGAAAAGAAATGAGAGGCAGGATCTAATAGAAGCAGCAGCTGACACAGTGTGCAGTTGTATCTGATTTCTCAGCTGATCCTACAGAGATCTGTGACACTAGAATAGTTTTCAAAGTTGCCCCAAATTAATTCAAGGGGCCTGGCTTTGGAATTCCTGCATCTGCCACTCATCATTCACAGCCAATGACCAAAGAAAGAAGTAGCTCTGAGCCTCCAGCAGCTGATTATTCCCAATAGCCTGAGTAGGAATATCATTCTATTCTATACAACATTGTAGAGATGTTGCTGGGAGAGGCTGCCCTGACATAACTACCTCTAGGTGGGACAAAAAAACAAATTCGCACAATAAAATGTGTGTGGAAGAGATACTTGCAGCTTTTTGACAAAGTGATTAAGAAGCAGGTATGCCTTCCTGCCTTGGGCAGGAGAGGCAAGTAATGCTGTCAAAAGAAGAACTCCAAAATCCCAATGATAATTTATTTCTTGCTAATGTGTATTCAGATATTTTTGCTCTGGTCTCCATCAGGTGACTCAGGGATCTGGTCTGCTTCAATCCTGTGGCTCCATCTTCTTAACATGAGGAAATCTATTCACTGTACAAAGAGAGACTGAGAATTGAATTGTGCATGAGCTGTTTACAGTCCCCATCTGGAAGTGACACATTATTTCTACGTACATTTCAATGGCTAGAACTGATCGTATTAACACCGCATCATTGCAAGAGGCAGAGACATACAATTTTCCAGGAATAAAGAATAAGAAATAGAATCTGGTGAACAAAGCTTGGTCTCTGCCACAGTTTTCCACTTTTTTTTTCAACTGTCTGATAGAAGGAAAAAAATTACTCTTGGGCACAAAAATGTGGCAGTGCTACCAAATAGGATATCTGCATAGAAGGCACCTAACTAAACTTCCACACTGAACTGAACAAGAAGTACAGTTCTATTTTTTAGAGACACTGCAATTATTAGATTTTTCTTTTACAGCTTCCAGTGTGCCTTAACCACTATATTGTCTTGGGCATTCTGACCTTTACAAACTTTTTGTAGTTAACCTGCATTACCTTATTTTCAAATACACACAATATATATTTTCTTTTTTAAAAGAAAAACTTTCATAACTTTTTAAAATTTCTATTTATTGATGAGAGAAAGAAAGAAACATCAATTTGTTGTTCAACTTATTTAGGTATTCATTGGTTGATTCTTGTGTGTGCCCTGACAGGGGATTGAAACTGCAACCTTGGCGTACTGAGAAGACACTCTAACCAACTAAGCTAACCGACCAGGGCAGTAATACATATTTTCTTATTGAAAAATCAGACTGGAAGAATGCTAGAGGTTATTGCAGCAGTGCCTTGAGGGTAAAAATGTGTTTATGACATTTTTGTGCTCATAATCTGGCATAATTCAAAGTCTACTAGAGGTATTCAATAATTCATCCAAGATTTGCTTTTATAACCACAGCAACTAGATAAGTAGTAGGAGTTCAGTGTATATTGTGAAATATATAGCAGATTCACTACCTGAACAGAGAGATAAACTATCAAAAATAAGAATAGCCAAAATACATAGCCAGACTCTATGCTTTATAGAAATCTCTGTTGGTGACTATTGCTTTTAAGAAAACTATACTTTTTAAGAAGGAAATCTTACCTTTTGCAACAGCTTGGATGGACCTGCAGATTACTATGCTAAGTGAAATAAGCCAGGCAAAGAAAGACAAACACCATACGATCTCACTTATATGTGGAATCTAATGAACACAATAAACTGAGGAACAAAATAGAAACAAAATAGTCACATGGACCAGATGGACGGATCAAAGAGAAAGGGGATGAGGGGACATAATTAAAGAAGGTGAAGGGATTAACCAAATTACACATAAGTAACACACATATATATACAGACAACAAGGTAGCAAGTCCCAGAGAGAAAGGGGGGATAAAGGTAGGAGGGATGAAGAAAGAGGGTAAAATGGAAATGGAAAGAGACTTTTCATGGGGCACAGGGGGCATGATGAGAAGAGGTGAAGATGTGTTATTGAGTGAGACACTTGAAACTATGTCAACACAATACATTAAAAATAAGAATTTTTTAAAAGGGAAAGAAAAAGGAAACCATATTTTTTAGCTTGATCTTTAAATCCTCCATAATGTGACACACCTCCCTTCCTGGGGTCATAGTCCATCACTTGTGTACAAGTAGTTTTCATTGTAGTTATACAAAACTAAATATGATTCCTTAAACATTCACGTGTCCTTTCTCACACTTCTGAGCTTATGCCCAGATTGTGCCCTCTCTCTGAAATGCTACTTCTCCTCTTATGCACCTAACCAACACCAGCTCATTTTTCAGGATGTAGAATAAATACCTTTTCCTCCAGAAGGACTTCCAATAAATATCCTTTTCACCCATTCTTTTGTTTTCACTGTGGTTATCCATGCCTCTGTTATGATGTTAAAGTATTGAACATGTCTACAAGTATAGTTCTTGTTTGCACAGTCATCTTCCACACCAGACCAGAACTCATTAAGAACAACCCTCTCTTTGCCCTGGGATCACATTTAATTGTTTCATATTCAGGATTTTCCCCATCTTGTACCATAGCACCTGACACTGAGAACACATTTCAGTATATGTTCATTAAGCAAATGAACCTACACTCAAAGGGAACCTTTATTTTTTCCTTTTCAGGTTTTAACTTTTGAGATCCTTGTGTATCTGCTTACTGCGATTAGAACACATAATACTCAACCCTCTGAAGGATTCAGTGAATCAGGGCACCGAGGTCTTTCCATCAAGCAAAGATCTACACCATCAGTGTTAATCTAGAAAGGCTTGCAAGCTTGGGGTCCTGCAGAGTAAGGGCTCTTGCATAAGTTAGAACTGAGGGAGGATTCTGCACCTGAAGAATAACATTTAGGTTGCTATCCACTGAATGTCTTTCAATCTGAAAATATAATTTGAAGCTCTTGTCTTGCTATCTTGACTCCATTAAAAAAAATAAACAAAAACTGTGTCAAAATTTTATTGCTATTTTCAGGATCATGTCATTATAACCTAGACATTGGGGTTCTTTTAAACATTCTTTATAGAGCATGGTGAATTGAAAATTTAAATTTCTTAACGTGATTTATTTTTTAAAGAGGAAGGATTTTAATGGACTCGGTAAAAAACAATTCTAAGCTATCACATTTATCTCAGTGTTGTCTTTCAATGAAAATATTGTTATGTACTGGTAATTCATGAGAATATGTTTTTCAAATATTAATTATAATAAAAATTTTTGATGTCGTAATATTTAAAGTAACTATTAAGGATTATAAATCAAACTCTGTGCACCCACTACTATACCATGTGTTATTACTTAGTTATCTACAACAGTGGTCTGCAACCCCCGGGCAGCAGACCGGTACCAGTCCGTGGGCCATTTGGTACCGGTCTGCAGAGAAAGAATAAATAACTTACATTATTTCCGTTTTATTTCTATTTAAGTATGAACGATGTTTTATTTTTAAAAAATGACCAGATTCCCTCTGTTACATCCGTCTAAGACTCACTCTTGATGCTTGTCTTGGTCATGTGATACGTTTATCTGTCCCACCCTAAAGGCCAGTACATGAAAGTATTTTCTGACATTAAACTGGTCCGTGGCCCAAAAAAGGTTGGGGACCACTGATCTACAACATCCATGTGTATACCTTCAAAACGCAGGAGTCATGAAACACACACATTTCAACAACCTCTGTATAAAATATTTAGACAAGGTATTTTATCATGATTCTCACACATGTTACAAAGATTTTTAAGATACTTTATACTATTATATAAATCCAAACTTTAAGAAATATATAAGTATTATCTGCATACTATATACTGTAGTCAATGTCATAGTTTATATGAGATGGATGTACATTATATAATCCCTTATTTTAAAATATTTCTTTCTGCATAAATTGGTGGATAGAAATACATTCACCAGAAATAGTCTTTAGCCCTATTTTTTTAAGTGAGAAGAGGGGACATAGAGAGACAGACTCCCGCATGCACCCCAGCCGGGATCTACCCGGCAACCCCCATCTGAGGCCGATGCTTGAATCAACCAAGCTATCCTCAGCACCGGGGGCCCTTGCTCAGACCAATCAAGCCACTGGCTGAGAGAGGGGAAGAGAGAGAGAAGGAGGAGAAGAAAGGAAAGAGAAGCAAATGGTTGCTTCACATGTGTGTCCTGATCAGGGATTGAACCCCGGACATCTGCACATTGGGCTGATGCTCTATCCACTGACCCAACTGGTCGAGGCCCTTTAGCCTTATTTTTTAAATTCTAAGATATAATAGAAAACTTAAAATTCAGCATGTTTACTCTCTAGATATGATTTCTCTAGATTTTTGTATATAATCAGAGCAAGAAATAATCAATTAAAATATTTATTACATAATTTCATTCAATCATGGTAGTAAGATTCTTAAGGATATTTGGTCAGAAAATATGTAGTCATAAAAAAGAGAGCTTTATGGTTACTTCTATTCTCTTTGATTTGAATAATAGTTGATGTTTACATAAAGGGCAATGTAACCAATTATTTGCAACTCTGCCGCTTTTATCTTAAATTCCAAGTTTTAAAATTGCTGAGTAGCCAAATTGGAATGTGTATAAAACTGAAAAAATTATAACACAAATTATTAAACTTGAGACGTTATGTGAATATTTAAAAGTAATATATTTAGACAACTACTTGAAATAATTATCACAGTGAATTTGGCAGTACAGAATTTAAAATATTTTTAGATTACAACACATTGTATATACTACTTGGCCAGAGATTCAATAAATAACATTTCATCCAGATATTAAATTTTTGTTTTATTTCACATTTACAAAAATTTGTGCTTGTTTGGATGTATTGAGTTGAGTTTCTATTATAACTAATTCTGTGGGAAAATTGTGACTTTTTCATTTTTTCCCCACTTTGTGGGGAGAAAAAAATGACATCAATTTTAAAATCCTATGAATAGAAATTTCCAAAGAGCAGACAAATTAATCATGGGGCCAAGGTCAGTAAATTATCTGAGAAGAATTGCTAACTACATGTAATTATTTTTAAAATGTATCATTAGGCTATAGTTTGTGTGGTGCTCAGACCCACTTTTACAGTTTTCTTGTTTTCAACCCAATGTCATATTTTAGTAATTTGTCCCTCTTAATGTGGCTATTATATGTATTATATGTGGGGTTTTTTAGTTTTATTTTATTTTATTTATTTATTTATTTATTTATTTATTTATTTTTCTGAAGTTGGAAATGGAGAGGCAGTCAGACTCCCACATGCGCCCGACTGGGATCCACCCGGCACGCCCACCAGGGGGCGATGCTCTGCCCATCTGGGGTGTTGCTCTGTTGCGACCAGAGCCATTCTAGCGCCTGAGGCAGAGGCCACAGACCCATCCCCAGCGCCCAAGCCAACTTTGCTCCAGTGGAGCCTTGGCTGTGGGAGGGAAAGAGAGAGACAGAGAGGAAGGAGAGGGGTAGGGGTGGAGAAGCAGATGGGTGCTTCTCCTGTGTGCCCTGGCTGGGAATCGAACCCGGGACTTCTGCACGCCAGGCCGACGCTCTACCACTGAGCCAACTGGCCAAAGCCTATTATTTGTGTTTTAATAATGAGTTTTAGATATTTTTGACAAGAGAGAGGGGGGTTCTTTACATTACAAATAAATTACAGAAAATTAGAACAACTACTGTTACTTATTGTTATGCTGACAATTGGGAGAATTCATAGATCACAAGTTTAACTAACTTAAATTTTTAGTATTTCTCTTTCTTAAACATATGTTTTCCATCATTTTTGACAGGAGGTTCTCTTCTAAATGCCTTTTATGTGCATCTGCTATTGTCCTGCCCTGCCTGTATTTAGAGATTAAACTCGGGGGGCTTTGTCCTGTGGTCTAAATGCTCCCCAAGCTCCAAGCAAAGCAGAATAAAGAGGATCTACATTTGTAGTGCAGACTGACATATTTGACTCATACTAATGTCTTTTCCATCAACCTTCTGCTCATGGTAAAATGAGAGCTGGAAACAATAATCCCCTGCCCCAAAGAGTCCCAGTTAGCACAGGACCAGCAAGGATTTGAATCCAGATTTCTCATCCCTAAACCTTTGCACATTGTCCCTACCATGGTAGGGGGAGACAGTGCATTAGTAGGAAATAGAGTGGTGTTAGAATTTCTTTGCCTGGAGTTACCCTGTTGTTTCCTTTAACAAGAAAGGGAGTAACAATGGGAAGTTCAGGACCCATGACGTCCCACAGTGGTACCTGACGTTGCAAACTAAAAGATGCCCATCTTAGTGGGTTAGATGTTGCAGCTGCCTATTTGTATCCAGAGAAGACACTACTTCTCCCTTGTATGTCTAAAATAATGCAGAGAGCCCACCTCCTTTTATTTCTTCTCTCTCATATTAAACACTGAGTGCAGTTCTGGTCCTTGAGAACTGTGACAGCTTAAGGTTGTGAGTCCAATGGAAGGTTTCATCATAAAGGATGAATAGTATGTCTCTTCCATAAGAATGAAATATTTAATCTGATTAGACTTCCCTTGGCACTGACCAGGGAAAAAAACTTTTTCAAAAAAGTGATATGTGAAAAAAAGTCTCTTTTTTCGAAAAGTCTCTTTTTTGAAAAAGTGAAAGACACATGCTTGCCTTTTGTGGATGACATACTCTAATTATTCAGTGGAGACTGGTCTCTGGTTTTAGGATTTTTATTGAAAACTAATTTTTAGTACATGTCATTTGAAATGAACAACAAAGAGCTACAAAAGAATTACTGGGGCACAAGGCCAGGCCCTCAGTAATTTCCATATGCCATATAACATAGTTTTTATCTGCTTTTCACCCAGGAAGATGTTAACCACAGACTGCTACATGGCATATTGGTCATAGCAAACTGTTAATAATAATAACTCAGAAAATTCAATTTTAGGAACTAGCCACATTTCTCCGCAAAGAGTATCCTAAGGTGCTAACTGGAACACACAGGAGAGGGTGTGTGCTTCTGTCCGCTCATCTGCTCCTGACTGCACTACATTCAAATTAAACCGAGTGCATGTCTTCCCACAGCAACTGGGTCATTTTAATAATGAAGATGAAAACCAAAAGTAGACAGATGAGTAAGAAAAAAAAGGTAAGCAAATAAGCAGGAGTTCAAATCTCATCATTGTTTCACTGATGTATGCTACTGGTTGATCTCAGGTCTATTATGGCAATTTGTGAAGCTATTACATTGTTTGCTGTGCTGCTAAGAAGTATTGCCACAGTTGGACCACTAGAGCTCCACACAAAGCACTTACACTTGCACCTGCTCATATCTTAACAGGGGCTGTTTGTCACCATTCGTAAGGGGTTTCCAAAAGACACCTTGTCTCCAGAAAATATCACCTTGTCCATAAATTTGCATTTCAGATGATATAAAATTATTCTAAGCAATGCTTTTTAGGAAGGTATTCTTAAGGCAATGTCTTTCCAACTGTTTAAGATTCATACAGTTTTGTCTTCAATGTTTCTTCTCAAGATCCCTCTACACCTTTCCCACCAGCTCACATTCTCCTTTAATCACAATCACTACCAAGTCCAGGAGAAGACAGAGAAGATCCTGTGATCCCAGGAAGTGAGCAATGATGCTTTTCTCTCTAGAGGAGGAGAGCTTTGGACCTGCACAGACAAGAGGCACTTGACAAATGTGAAATAAAAGAATTCTTGACTGAAGGAGAGCTGAAATGGAAGGGCCATGAAAAACAAGTTGATGATGAAAGAGAGGACTAAGAAATTCACAGAGCAGTAGATAAACATAAACTCATGATAATGAAAATGTGATGGACTTCTGCCCGAGTTCCTGCCAGAAATTCTTAGTGTCTTGACCCCTCAAATCAAGAAATATTAATTAAATAGGTGGCCACTGATTGTCCTGGTGTGTAAACTGTATTGTGGACAAAAACAACTGTGAGGACAGAATATGGAGAGACAGAATGTTTCCTATAACAAAAGTGTCAGACAAGGGTACATTTTATCTGTTGTTTAATTTGTATGCAGAACAGAGCATACAAAAAACTGGACTAGACTCAAAGGAAGGAGGAGTATAAATTAGTGGAAAAAAATATCAAAAACTCAAGACATATACACAACACCAACCTACTGGCAGAAAGTAGCAATGATTTGAAATTATGTCTCATGCAAGTGAAAGAAGGAAGTACCAAGCAGGATGCATTTGAATATCAAGAAGGCAAAAACCGTGACTGCAGAAGAAATATAAAACTTTAACATAGACAATGGAAACACTAAAATTGGGAAAGATTTTGCTTATGTTGGTTTAGACCAGTAGTAGTTAACCTGGTCCCTACCGCCCACTAGGGGTTCCCTACCGCCAAAGTGGACATTCCAGCTTTCATGGTGGGCGGTAGCAGAGCAACCAAAGTATAAATACAAAGATAGATTTAACTATAGTAAGTTGTTTTATAAAGATTTATTCTGCCAAACTTAAGAGAAAATCTGACATAAAGTTCTTGGTAAGTAATTATTATTATATGCTTTAACTTGCTGTAACTCTGCTCTGTAAATTTTATAAAGTAAAGTTACTTCTCTACTTTATAAATCACCATTACTGTGGAACCGGTGGGTGGTTAGAAAATTTTACTACTAACAGATACAAAAGTGGTGGTAGGTATAAAAAGGTTGACTACCCCTCATTTAGACATTAATTCCAGTGGAGACTGTAGCCAAGAGATCAAAAGAAAGCTAAGACTTGGAAGGGCAGCAATGGAAGAACTAGAAAAGATGACCAAGAGCAGACATATCATTAGAAAGCTAAGGTCATTCATACCCTCATATTCCCAGTTACTATGTACAGATGCAAAAGTGGAACAATGAAGAGGGCCAGTAGATAAAAACATTAATGCATTTGAAACATGGTCTTAGAAGGGAGTTCTACAAATACCCTAGACCAGCAAAAAGACCAACAACTTGGTCTTAGAGGCAAAAATGATAAAACTAAACTGTCCTACTTCATGCACATCTGAGAAGGCAAGGTTCTTTGGAAAAGACACTGATGGAGGTAAATAGAGGACAGACAGAAAAGAAGACCAAATATGAGCTGGATTGACTCCATAAAATAATTCTTTGGTGTGAGTCTACAGGAGCTGAATAGAAACAGAACATTGTGGACATCACTCATTCATAAGATTGCCAGCAGCTGGAGCCAATTCAACAACCCATAACACATACACATTAGAACTATGGATTCTAATATAAGCTTTAACATATCCTATAAATGAGGACTTTCAGGAACATACAAGGATTTTGAGCATGGCCATGAGAAGAAGGCAATAAATTATTGCTATCAGTCAAAAGGACATGATACTTTTCTAATTAATTAACTGTTTTACTAGCCAAGGGCTCAAAGCTCTTCTGAATTTTCTTTGTTGCCTTCTATAAGGTTAACTATGATATAAGCAGGTTGAACCAGTAGCTTATAGCTTTATATTTAATAAAGCTACAAAGTTTTATTAAATAGGACTATTCTCTATCATTACATCTTCTTTACCTGCACACTTAATAGTATACAACCAGGATTTCAACTCCAAAGTCTTCAAGGCATATAGCACTTGTGAGCAGATGAGCAGGTATTTAGGGAAAGCAATTGGAAGACAGCCCAATGTTAAGAAATCATATTGACACTTTGATCACAAGCAGCATGAGACTGAAAGCTTTTGAACAACAAACTATTTGAGATTGTGCAACATGCTTGTAAAAATATTCAGGGCATAATTGGATAAATAACTGATCCAGTATCTATTTTTACTTTGCCTTGATGAGAAGCTTTGCAGGAGAGACTGCTTGTAGTTAATTCTCCTTAACAACAATCTGTGTAATCACAAACCCCAATTAGCTGTGCCTGTTCTATTCTATACAAACTATTTCCTTAGCGCTTCACATCACTACTTTGTAATTAGCTTTCATCTACATGAGCTTTGACTAAAAAAATATAAAAGAAGTGTAAGTGATTGTACTGCCACTCAGTATTCTGAGAAATAATCGCTTGCGATTTCAATCAGATTAATTTTATCACCCGTATTAAGGAAAATTACCTCCCTCTTCACTCTCTACAGCTGAGGGCTATTTCATTTCCTGAGATGTTCATAAAAGCATAATATAAAGCAATCTGTAATTGTAAATATTCTTCCCTAATACCTTTGAGATATTTCCTTAATACATCTTAACATTTAGAGTTTCCGTTCCATAAAATACAGTAACAAGTGCTCTATTATGTTTTAAGTGTGTGCTGTTAAACTGGACAACTCAGTGCTGTCCTTCCTGTTTTTACATAGGATTATATTTAACTTGCAGATAATGGGAACAAGGTTTAAAAGTGATGGAGCGGAATAATGGTGTTACAGCAATAATATATCTTGCCTTTGTGAGGAATGGAACTTTACAGCCCTATTTCAGGTCAGCCAACATGGATGCCATTTTTCACAGCCTGACAACTTTCACCTTCACCCAAACTCCAAATGGCTTTTAAATACCCTTTCCAGCCAGAACACTGGTTTCCTTCCCCATGGACCTCTTAGGAGAGAAACAGAAAAGGAGACTAAGAAACTAAGAAACAGAAACTAAGAAAAAAAAATAAAGACTATACTCGCTGATTACAGAGTCTTTGGATATTCAGAGATCCCCAAATATGGCAAGCCAAAGGACTGAGACCTTACACAGAGAGGAAATGATCACAACAAATGTTTCAGCCTGGGTCTGAGTGGAAAGCTGGAACTTTCCCTTTGGACAGAGTGCACTGTCACACTTGCCTCTATCAGTTCCAGTGCATACAGTTGTTTGCACATGGTGGCCAACAGCCGTCTGTGCCATGCTGAACATTACACTGCAGCCCACTGCCTCCCTGGCAAGACGATTTATTAGGTGGGCCATTCCATCAGAATTGTAACTGGAATGTGGATTTTAGAAGTGCTCAGGATTCTGAGCTCCAAAGCGTGTCAAAGCCCCAAGCTGGAGACTCTGGGGAGTCTACTTGAAACCTTGCTGATATTATTAAAATGTAATTTGTATCCTGAGCTACCAATCCATAGTTTCATGCATAAAAATGTTACCACCATATAAGCCCTCGAATACCTCGGCAACATGCACAACTGTATCTATTTGTCCTGGTGGGCATAGGTCATTTAAATTTGATAAAGACCACAGGGAGTAGTCTGGTGAGGAAGGGAAGTTCCATTGCTCTGTGCAGTGGACCTTGAATTGTTCTCATATAGTCAGTCCCTGTAGGGAAATGAAGTGCTTAGAAGGCTTTAATCTGCTCTCCTGCAGCAAGCACAGTGGCTTTTGCTGGCTCAACTCAAAAAGTTTTCTCTCTTGCTTAACATTCTCCATGCCTCTCTGTCTCCTGGCAGATATGTACAGGGTTGTTTTTGTTTTTATTTTTGTTTTCTGCAAAATAATGTACAGTGGATCAAATTTTAGGGATTAAAAATGGGAAGGGGGAGGAAAAGCAAGTAAAACCATTCACTCTTTTCTTAGCCTTTTAGTGCAAAAAAAAAAACAAAAAAAAAAAAACAAAAAAACAATGGAATCATATGTTTCTGTATGAACAAATGCCCAATAAGGAAGACCCAGAACATTCAGTTCCCACATTGCTATTTTCTTTACACAGTGTTCTGACCTCCGACTGCTGATGTAGGCGATACTTTGGAGTAGCAACTGAGATCTGGGGCAAACTGTGACATCTTGCTACCTCTGAGGACAAACCTTGCAGGATGTGAGCAGTGAAACAGAACAGACCTTGCGAACTAATTAGCCTCCTTTTATTTCCCTCACTACCTGCATCGTGCATAGTCAAAAGAGAAATGTTCAATATATGTTCTTTCCTTGTATATTTTAATGCTTCAATCATGACAGAAGACCTCTTAGAATGTAAAGATGTCATTTGCAATTATGAAGGAAACTCAGGTTTGTGTATTTCACCAGAAACCAGTGCCATCCCAGACACTGCTGAGGATCATCCAAATGCAGCAGCCATTTGGAAACATAAATGAGCTATGTCAAAATAGGGTCTAACATAAAATCCTACCCCTGACCAGGAAGACTTCTTTATGATATCCAAAAGTATGAGCCCTACTTTAACTTAGTAACCTTATCTCCCAACATGGCAAATGTTAATGGACTATGGAAGGGAAGTAATTTAGGGCCAACAAGTCAGAGACAATGTGTGTTTGCATAGGAGGATAATTTCATCACATTGTACAAGATGGTTCAAAAAGATTAATGTTTTGAATGTCCCTTGTGAAACCCAAGGACTGAGAAAGGCTTCTGGTAGGTAACTGGGATAAAAATAAATAAATAAATAAAGCAGAGCCATGAAGCTAATTTTTTTTTTTTTTTTTTTTTCTGAAGCTGGAAATGGGGAGAGACAGTCAGACAGACTCCCGCATGCGCCCGACCGGGATCCACCCAGCACGCCCACCAGGGGCGATGCTCTGCCCACCAGGGGGTGATGCTCTGCCCCTCCAGGGCGTTGCTCTGTCGCGACCAGAGCTACTCCAGCACCTGAGGCAGAGGCCAAGGAGCCATCCCCAGCGCCCGGGCCATCCTTGCTCCAATGGAGCCTTGGCTGCGGGAGGGGAAGAGAGAGACAGAGAGGAAGGAGGGGGGGGAAGTGAAGAAGCAAATGGGCGTGAAGCTACTTTTCAACAGGGGCCTCTCAGGCCAGCTGCACTTCAATGAGAAGTCCATGTTGAACCACCTGCCTCCTGCACTGAGCTGCCTGCCTGCACTGTCTCTGCCATCTGAGCCAGCCCTTTTATTATTTTTATTTATTTATTCATTTTAGAAGAGAGAAAGAGAGAGAGAAGAGGGGGAGGAACAGAAAGCTTCAACTCCCATATGTGCCTTGACAGGGTAATCCCAGGGTTTTGAATGGGCGACCTCAGCATTCCAGGTCGATGCTTTATCCACTGCATCACCACAGGTCAAGCTGAGCCAGCCCTTTTAAAACAGTACCTCGAATCTTATGTCAACTAATAAGATATAGGCTTTTCCCAATCAGAGCTATGAAATTCCAACCAATCAGACATCTCTATTCTGTCCAATTAGGATAGTACCTTTTGGACCAAATTTTGAGAATTTGGCATTCTTATTTGCATGAGGTCAGCCCAATCAGGAGCCAAGGGCAGAGGCTTTTGTCAGTATAACCCAGCTCCCCTCTGATTCCAGTAGTGCACTTTTCAGGGAAGAATGAGTTTCCCTGGCTAGAGCTCAAACTTCGGATGTGTCTCCTGGTGTACAGAGGAGCCAGAGGAACAGACCATCCAGACCACTGCAAAGCAGAGCTTCCTCCCTGAAAAGAGGTCTGGCCCCTGGGGAGCCTCACAATTGTACTGGATCACTGCTGAGCTGCTTGCACTGCATAAAGTTTTCTTGTTCACTGCACCCAAATTTGGGGATTCTTGTGGGTTGTGCATTGGTGCCAAGGACTAGTTAACACTTTCATCAGGCATTAGTAATTAAAGCAGTCCCCTGGAGGATGTCAGCTCTCCAATACTTTCTCTGAAGTTCTATGGAACAGGTATACAAATGTTCACACTAGTGAAGCTGAGGAGTGAGGGTCAAGATAATCAAGGCAATATGCAGTTCTTTAGGAATGACAAGCCAACTGTCCAATTAGGTGGGCTCTCTTAGAAAAAGCTCAACTGCTCTTTGCTTTTATGGAGATCAAATTACACAATTAATTAACATGAACATTTTTTTTTCATAATGTAAGAAAACTACCTTAAGAAAAGGTTTTAAATATTAAAATATTTCCTAACCTGTAAATTTTATAAGATTTTAAAGAACAATGTGGTTTAAAAATTATCACTTTAAAACACTGCTTCAGAGAAATATCACAACACAATTCATAGTTTATTCCCTAGGCAATAATTTTGATTGAATGCTTATTATATGTCACATGCTATTCTACTGTTATATGGTTAGAGGAAGGGAGAGTCTTTTAACAGTAAATGGAAAGACTATTCAGAAAAGTTGTACTTGTTTCTTTTATTGTTATTTTTTGTTTGTTTGTTTTTGGCACTCAGTCACTGTTGCAAAGGGATATAACTTGAAGAAAAGATATAAAGACTAAAACCTATGCAATTATTTTACATTGTTTTTACTTCACATTACCAGGATATATTTGCTACAGAGAATAAAGGTGTGAAAACTCAAGTAACCTAGCAGATTTAAAATTCGTATTTTTTAAAAAAATTATTGATTTTTAGAGAGAGAGAGAAGAGAGAGAGAGAGAGAGAGAGAGAGAGACTTGCAGGAACATCACTCTGTTCCTGTATGTGTTCTGACCAGGGAGCGAACTGGCAATCTCTGCACTCTGGATAATGCTCTAACCCAGTGGTCCCCAACCCCCGGGCCACGGACCAGTACCAGTTTGTGGGCCATTTGGTACCGGTTCGCAGAGAAAGAATAAATAACTTACATTATTCCCGTTTTATTTATATTTAAGTCTGAACAATGTTTTATTTTTTAAAAATGACCAGATTCTCTTTGTTACAGCCGTCTAAGATTCACTCTTGATGCTTGTCTTGGTCACATGGTACATTTATCCATCCCACCCTAAAGGCCGGTCCATGAAAATATTTTCTGATATTAAACCAGTCCAAGGCCCAAAAAAGGTTGGGGACCACTGCTCTAAACAACCGAGCTATCTGGCCAGGCATAAAATTTATACTTTTTAATATTAAGAATAACTGAAAACAAAAGTATCTATGCTGATTTAAGTTATTAATTTAAATTTAAAAGTCAGGAGAAGACAAGATGGCAATGGAGTAGGCGGACGTACCAACTTCCACCTCCCAGAACCAAAGTGAATTACAAACTAATTTTAAGAACCATCATCTAGAAAAATCAACTTTGGACTAAACTAAGAGGACTCTTCAACCAAGGAACATTGAAGAAGGCACACCGAGACTGGTAGGAAAAGCGGAAATGCGGATAGGGCTGCCCAGCTCCCCGGAGTGAACAGCAGCCGGGAGAGACTCACGTCGCAGGAAGTGAGTTTAGCGGAGAGGGGAGGGTCCTGAGTCCCAGGAACAAAGCCCCAGCCTGCAGCTCCAGAGCCTAGAAGAGGCATATGTACAGTATTTAGCTGGAAACAAGACAGGATACTGTTTGAGAGAAAGAGACTGATTTCTCAGACCCAGGATTCTTCTTAAAGGGACTGCGCAGAAAACCTCTCTCACAACAACTCACCTAGGGCTCCGGGGGACAGGGAGAGAGGAGAGGACACAAGTAGCAGGAAGAGAGTGTAATCTAGGAGGCACAGAGAGAAACATTTTGAGAGACAGCCACCCTAACCTCTGGGACAGGACACTCCCCAAATCTGAAGTGAATATTTCCCCCCGGAAACAGCAATACCAGCAAAGGGAAGCAGGACACCAGCCAAACAAGCTCTCCTGCAGCACTCAGAGCAGAGTCGCTTAGAAGGAGGGAGCTTTCGAGAATACAATAGTGAGTGTTAGAATCTGAGCTGCAGCGCCCCCACCCACACAGCTGAGGGCTCGCTGGAGGGTGGGCAGCGGCGGGACACAGAAGCATGGTTCTGTTGGCAGGGGTGGAAGCTGGCTGGCCACCACTGGGCCCAGGTGTGAGCTCAGTCCTGCCTGGCTAGGGAGGAGGGGGCGTGCAAAAGTGGTCAAGCCCAGCTGTGGGCTGCCTGCAATCCAGCCTGCGGGGAAAGGGCAGGAGCCCTGAAGAGGTGGAGACCCGCCCTTGAGCAAGGGTGCAAGAGTGCAGCCCTGACCCACCCAAGGATTGGAGGCTTGTGGCCTGACTTGGGAGCCAGCTCCTCCTGCGGGGGTGGAGCCAAAAGTCCAGAAAAGGCGGAGTCCTGCTACTGAGAGTGGGCATGCAGTCCCACCCGGCTGTGGAGCCAAGGCTTGCAACCGTCCCACGAGCAGGTTCCTCCTGCAAGGGCGGAGCAAAAGCCTGGAATCAGGCAGAAACTCGCAGCTGAGCAAAGGTGCTCACCCCTGCCCTCAGGGCTGAGTATAACGCCACCTGCAGGGGCGGGGCAAAGGCCAAGGCCACCGAGGCTTGTACAACCAAGCACATGATCACAGCCACTCCCATGAAAGAGAGGCAGAAACCACAGCAACAACCCCAGTGGGCAGGCACCGGCAACGCCCATACCTGAATGCCCTAGGCAACATCAGCAGAGGGGATGGTGGGCCTACAGACAGACCACACCTAGGGAACACAGAGGACACACCTGGTGGACTCCGGTGGCCAAAACCTTCTTTTACACAGACAAAATGAGAAAGCAGAGAAATGCAACACAAATGAATCAAGAGAAATCCCCAGAAAAAGACCTGAATGAGTCAGATATAACCAAATTACCAGATGCAGAGTTTAAAATAACGATTGTTAAGATGCTCAAAGATATTAGAACAACAATAGATGGTCATTACGAACACCTAAATAAAAAGATAGCAAATATAAAAAAGGACATTGAAATAATAAAAAAGAATCAGTCAGAAATGACAAATACAATATCAGAAATGAAGAACACAATGGAAGGAATTAAAAGCAGGATGGATGAAGCTGAGAATCAAATCAGAGTTAGAGGACAAGATAAATAAAAGAATGGAAGTGGAGCAGAAAAAAGAAAAGAGACTCAAAAAGTCTGAGGAGCCGGACCAGGGGGTGGTACACTGGATAGAGCATCGGACTGGGATGAGGAGGACCCAGATTTGAGACACCGAGGTCGCCAGCTTGAGTGCGAGCTGATCTGGCTTGAGAAAAAAAAGCTCACCAGCTTGGCACCAAGGTCGCTGGCTCAAGCAAGGGGTTACTCAGTCTGCTGTAGCCCTATGGTTAATGCACATATCAGTCAAGGACCAACTAAGGTGTCATAACGCGCAACAAAAAACTAATGATTGATGCTTCTCATCTCTCTGTTCCTGTCTGTCTGTCCCTGTCTATCCCTCTCTCTGACTCTCTCTCTCTGTCTCTGAAAAAAAAAAAGTCTGAGGAAACTCTAAGAGAGCTCTGTGACAAAATGAAGAGAAATAACATCTGCAGAAGAGAAAGAACAAGGGATAGAGACAATTAAGGCAGGAAAATATCTCACAAGTTCAAGAAGCACAGAGAACTCCATTAAAGAGAAACCCAAAGAAATCTATACCAAGACACATAATAATTAAAATACCAAAGCTAAGTGATAAAGAGAAAATATTAAAAGCTGCTAGAGAAAAAAAGACTTTCACCTACAGAGGAGCACCCATAAGGATGACTTCCGACTTCTCAACAGAAACACTTGACACCAGAAGGGAATGTCAAGAAATATTCAAAGTAATGCAGAACAAGAGCCTACAACCAAGGCTACTTTATCCAGCAAGGCTATCATTTAAAAGTGAAGGAGAAATAAAAAGCTTTCCAGACCAGAAAAAAACCTCAAGAAATTTACTACAACCAAACCAAGGCTGAAAGAAATGCTAAGGGGCCTGTTGTAAACAAATCAGAGGAGAAAAAAAATATAGCAAAAGAGGAATACAGTTTTAAAGTATAAAATGGCAATAAACTATTACATATCAATAATAACCTTAAATGTAAATGCATTAAATGATCTGATCAAAAGATATGGGTAGCTGCGTGGATAAGAAAACAGGACCCATACATATGCTGTCTACAAGAGACACACCTTAAAACAAAAGATGCACATAGACTGAAGATAAAAGGATGGAAAAAATATTTCATGCAAACGGTAATGAAAAAAAAGATGGGGTAGCAATACTTATATCAGACAAAATGAACTTTAAAACAAAGACTATAGTAAGAGATAAAGAAGGTTACTACATAATAATAAAGGGAGCAATCCAACAGGAAGATATAACCGTTATAAATATCTATGCATCTAATAGAGGAACACCTAAATATATAAAGCAGACTTTGATGGATTTAAAGGGTGAGATCAACAGCAATACTATAATAGTAGGAGATTTCAATACCCCACTAATATAACTAGATAGATTCTCAAGAAAGAAAATTAACAAAGAAACAGCAGACTTAAAGGACATACTAGATCAACTCGATTTAATAGATATCTTCAGAATCTTTCACCCTAAAGCAGCAGAATATATATACTTTTCAAGTGCTCATGGTACATTCTCTATGACAGACCACATGTTAGGGCACAAAAGCGGTCTCAAAAAATTTAAGAAGATTGAAATCATATCAAGCACTTTCTCTGATCACAATGTCATGAAACTGGAAATCAACCACAACAGAAAAACTGAAAAATACTCAAGCACTTGGAAACTAAATAGCATGTTATTAAATAACAAATGGGTTAACAATGAGATCAAAGAAGAAATTAAGAAATTTCTAGAAACGAACGATAATGAGCAAACATCAACTCAAAATTTAAAGGGACACAGCAAAAGCAGTACTGAGAGGGAAGTTCATAGCATTACAGGCATACCTCAAGAAGCTAGAAAAAGCTCAAATAAACAACTTGACCCTGCATCTAAAAGAACTAGAAAAAAGAACAGCAAGTAAAGCCCAGAGCTAGTAGAAGGAAGGAAATAATAAAGATCAGAGCAGAAATAAATGACATAGAGGCTAAAGAAACAATACAGAAGATCAATGATACCAGGAGCTGGTTCTCTGAAAAGGTAAACAAGCTCGATGAACCTTTAACTAGACTCACCAAGAAAAAAAAGAGAGAGGACTCAAATAAATAAAATTAGAAATGAGAGTTGAGAAATAACAACTGACACAACAGAAATACAAAATATTGTAAGAAAATACTATGAAGAACTGTATGCCAAAAAACTAGACAACCTAGATAAAATGGACAAATTCCTTGAAACATATAATCTTCCAAAAATTAATCTGGAAGAATCAGAAAACTTAAACAGACCAATTACAACAAATGAGATCGAAACATTTATCAAAAAACTCCCAACAAAGAAAAGTCCAGGGCCCAATGGCTTCACAACTGAATTCTACCAAATATTCAAAGAAGAACTAACTCTTATCCTTCTCAAGCTATTTCAAAAAATTCAAGAGAAAGGAAGACTTCCAAGCTCCTTTTATGAGGCAAACATAATTCTGATTCCAAAACCAGGCAAAGACAACACAAAGAAAGAAAATTATAGGCCAATATCCCTGATAAATTTAGAATCTAAAATCCTCAACAAAATATTAGCAAAACGGATCCAGCAATATATGAAAAAAATCATACACCATAATCAAGTGGAATTTATTCTTGGGAGGCAAGGCTGGTACAATATTCGCAAATCAATCAATGTGATTGATCATGTAAATGAAAGGAAGGAGAAAAACCACATGATAATTTTAATAGATGCAGAAAAAGCATTTGAGAAAATCCAGCACCCATTTATGATCAAAACTCTCAGCAAAGTGGGAATACAGGGAAAATACCTCAACATAATAAAGGCCATCTATGACAAACCCACAGCCAACATCATACCAATGGGCAAAATTAAAAGCAATCCCCTTAAGATCAGGAACAAGGCAGGGGTACCCCCTTTCACCACCCTTTTTCAGCATAGTTCTGGAAGTCCTAGCCACAGCAATCAGACAAGAAAAAGAAATAAAAGACATCCAAATTGGAAAAGAAGTAAAACTATCATTATTTGCAGATGATATGATATTGTATATAGAAAACCTTAAAGTCTCGCTCAAAAAACTACTAGATCTGATAAATGAATTCAGCAAGGTGGCAGAATATAAAATTAATACTCAGAAATCAGAGGCATTTTTATATACTAACAATGAACTGTCAGAAAGAGAAATTAAGGAAGCAATCCCCTTTACCATTGCAACCAAAAAAATAAAGTACTTAGGAATAAATTTAACCAGGGAGATTAAAGACTTGTACTCAGAAAATTATAAAACATTGATAAAAAAAATCAGGGAAGATACAAACAAGTGGAAGCATATACCATGTTCATGGTTAGGAAGAATAAACATCATTAAAATGTCTATATTACTCAAAGCAATTTATAAATTCAATGCAATACTGATTAAAATACCAATGACTTACTCCAAAGATATAGAACACATATTCCAAAAATTTATATGGAACCAAAGGAGAACACGAATAGCCTCAGCAATATTGAAAAGGAAGAATAAAGTGGGAGGTATCACACTTCTGGATATCAAGTTATACTATAAGGTCATTGTACTCAAAACAGCCTGGTACTGGCATAAGAACAGGCATATAGATCAATGGAACAGAACAGAGAACCCAGAAATAAACCCACACTTTTTTGGACAACTGATATTTGACAAAGGAGGTAAGAGCATACATTGGAATAAAGACAGTCTCTTCAACAAATGGTGTTGGGAAAATCAGATAGCTACCTGCAAAAAAATAAAACTATACCATCAACTTACACCATTCACAAAAATAAACTCAAAATGGATAAAAGATTTAAATGTAAGCCATAAAACCATAAGCATCTTAGAAGAAAATATAGGCAGTAAGCTCTCTTACATCTCTCGCAGCAATATATTTGCTGATTTATCTCCACGGGCAAGTGAAATAAAAGACAGTATAAACAAATGGGACTATATCAAACTAAAAAGCTTTTGCACAGCTAAAGACAATAAGAACAGAATAAAAAGACAAACTACACAATGGGAGAATATATTTTACAATACGTATGATAAGGGATTAATAACCAAAATTTATAAAGAACTTGTAAAACTCAATACTAGGAAGACAAACAATCCAATCAAATAATGGGTAAAAGAAATGAATAGACAGTTCTCCAAAGAGGACATACAGATGGCCAATAGGCATATGAAAAAATGCTCAACATCACCTATTATTAGAGAAATGCAAATTAATACCACAATGAGATATCACCTCACACCAGTCAGAATGGCGCTCATCAACAAAACAACACAGAATAAGTGCTGGCGAGGATGTGGAGAAAAGGGAACCCTCCTGCACTGTTGGTGGGAATGCAGACTGGTGCAGCCACTGTGGAAA
Organism: Saccopteryx leptura; assembly: GCF_036850995.1. Classification (NCBI taxonomy): domain Eukaryota; kingdom Metazoa; phylum Chordata; class Mammalia; order Chiroptera; family Emballonuridae; genus Saccopteryx; species Saccopteryx leptura. Next base: position 214,900,311 of record NC_089505.1, on the reverse strand, counting down.
ACAGTATGGAGATTCCTCAAGAAATTAAAAATTGAACTGCCTTTGACCCAGGTATCCCACTTTGAGGAATACACTCCAAGAACACCATTGCACTGTTTCAAAAGGAGAAATGCACCCCCATGTTTATGGCAGCATTGTTCACAATAGCAAAGATCTGGAAACAGCCCAAGTGTCCATCAGTGGACGAATGGATTAAAAAGCTTTTGTACATATACACTTGGAATACTACTCAGCCATAAGAAATGATGACATCGGATCATTTACAACAACATGGATAAAGCTTGATAACATTATACTGAGCGAAATAAGTAAATCAAAAAATACTAAGAACTATATGATTCCATACATAGGTGGGACATAAAAATGAGACTCAGAGATGTGGACAAGAGTATGGGGGTTATGGGGTGGGGGCACAGGAGAGGGCGGGGGTTGGGGGAGGGGAGGAGCACAAAGAAAACCAGTTAGAAGGTGACAGAAGACAATTGGACTTTGGGTGATGGGAATGCAGCATAATCAAATGTCAAAATAACCTAGAGATGTTTTTTCTGAACATATATACCCTGATTTATCAATGTCTCCCCATTAAAAATAATTTAAAAAATAAATGAATAAGTAATTAAGCCAAAAATGTTTATTTTCATTTTAATTTTGAGTGATACTAAAAAAGACCTAGCTTTCTTAGCAGAGGTGCACTCACTGTGATCCCAACTCCCTCTCCAGCCTAGTGGTTGGGACTGAGCCTACTGCACTCACCTGGAGCCATCAGTGAGAGGCAACAGAACAAAGGGAAGGTTGGGTGCAAGGTCAGGGACAACCCATTTAGTTTATAGGAGAAACACTGACACAACTCTTTCATTCGGAGCACTGCTGCCATCCAACAAAAGCAGAATGATAGCATTGCAACAATATTCACTTGATCCAAAAGAGTAAAAGATTTTTTAAAAAGATGATAAGCCACTAGGAACTGCACTTTCCATACGTGTAGTGGCTTCTATGGAAAGAAAGTGGCAGAAACTCCAATCTCGCTGGAAGCACCATGGAGTTCTTCAGGATTGATGGCACACAAATCTGACCTTAAAAGTGATAGAAAAATCACCAAACTTTCTCCTAACTTCAGTTGGCAAGGTCACAAACTATATGAGGTTAATGGTTCCAAAATAGACTGCTTCTGTTGTTTTGGGATATGTGTCTTCTCAAGCTGTTAAAACGTAATGCCACAGACTGGTGGCTTATACAACAAAGATATATTTTCTCACAATACATCTGGAGTCTAAAAGTCTATGATTAAGATACCAGCAGGGTTGATGTCTGGTGAGGGTTCTCTTCTTGGGTGGCAAACAATACTTTCTTGCTCTGTCTTCAATGGCATTTTCCTGGTGTGTGAATGAATAGAGACAGAGAGAGATAGGACCAAGAGACAGAGATAGATAGATGACAGATGATAGATAGATAAAAATCTGGTGTCCCTCCAAAAGGACACTAATATTATTGAATTGTGGCCCCATCCCTACACTTACAATTATTTTCTGTTAAAGGAAGGGGGTGTATGACACAAACATCCAGGTCATAACAAAGCAATCTTCCTAACATATATCCTCAAGTAAGATCACCACACAATGAATTCCTAGTTACCTTGGATGCCATCACAAAATAGCAATAGAAAGAGTGGAAATGGACTTTGATGAGTAAATTTAACTGTCATGCAATTGAAAAATCCAGCTGTCCACCCCAACATTTTTAGCATTTGCTATATATCAAATGTTAAAAAGAAAAATATGGATAAAGCATGATCCAAGTTCTGAAAAAACTTCCAGTTCTCACTTATTCCCTCAGAGAAGAAGTCTCTAGTCCCTAGTGTAACCTGAAGTACAATGGTGTTATTTGTTTTGTTTTGTTTTGTTTAGAGAAGACTCTCAAGCTTAATTTAAACAAAACCACTTAGAACTATGACTTTTTTTCTGAGAAAGCAAATGCGAACCACCCAAGCTCAGCAGTGCATACTAGCCCATCTTAGTACTTGGCCTACTGCTGGAATGAGTAAACGTGTAGAAATACTCATATATTTTTGCAAAATGAAGAGATAACTTTAGTCTATACACAAATATTTCAAATAAATCTTCTTACTCTTATACCAGCAAAACAACTTCCTGCTGAACAATGTCCAGGTAGGATAACTCTTGGTTTGTTATGTTATATTTATTTCTTTATCTTTAACTTCTCTGGTTGTTATTTGTTTTTTGCTATAAAACTCTTCTTTCCCTCTTAATGAACACTCTGGCCTCTAAAATATGCATCTTTAACTTATTACAGTTTATTTGCTTTTACTTAATATTATGCCACTACAGGTACCTTAGAGAAACTTATGAAAGTATACTGCCATTTTATATTTATCAATTTATGTGTTATTATTGTTCTATAATTTCACATCTGAACTTTACATCTGTTAGAAAAACCATAATATGGTACTTTTGTTTTGGACAGTTAATTATCTTTTAAATAACTATAAAATAATTTAAATTAACATGTACCCATATATTTACCATGTTTGGTATTTTTCAATCTTTTGTGTAGATTCAAGTTTTCTTTTAGTATTATTTATATTTAGTCCAAAGAACTTCCCTTAATATTTCTTGTAGCACAAATCTGCTGATAATGAATTCTCTCAGGTTTGTCTTAAAATGTCTGTATTTTACCTTTATTTTCAAGGACATTATCACAGGATATAGAGTATACATATTTTTCTTTCAGTATGTAAAAAATGTTTCTTTGACTTTTGGCTTGCATAATTTCTAAACAGAATTGGCACTCATTTTTATTTTTATTGCTTTTTACACGAAATCATTCTTTCTAGAAGATCCCAAGATTTTTAACTTTGTCTTTGGTTTTTTAGCAACTTAGTTATCATGTATCTTAGTGTTTATCCTACATAGGATTTTTAGTTTCCTGAATCAATAGGTTTACAATTCTTATCATGTCTAGAAATTGTTGTGCTATTATTTCTTAAGTTATTTCATAGCTCTTTCTCCTTTGTTCCTGGGATTCCAAATATACATATAATAGGCCACCTAATATTGTCTCACAGGTCTCTTCATTTTTATTTTAGCTTTTTTTATTTGTATTTTGCTTGGATATATTCTATTGTGTTGCCTTTAAATTTATTAATCTTGGCCTGACCTGTGGTGGCACAGTGGATAAAGTGTCGACCTGGAAATGCTGAGGTCGCCGGTTCAAAACCCTGGGCTTGCTTGGTCAAGGCACATATGGGAGTTGATGCTTCCAGCTCCTCCCCCGCTCTGTCTCTCCTCTCTAAAAATGAATAAAAATAAATAAATAAATTTATTAATCTTTTCTTACTCATTGTCTGTTAATCCCATTCTGTGAATTTTTCATTTCAGATATTGTATTTTTCAGTTCTATGGTTTGAGTTTCTTTTTTTATTGTCTTTCTATTCTATTATGCTAAATTTTCTTTAAGTTCTTGAATATATTTTAAATTCTTTATCTGATAATTATATCATTTGTATTGTATCATTTCTGTGTCTATTTCTATTGGCTGATTTTTTTCCCACATTATGTGTCATGTTTTTCTCTTTCTTCAAATGTCTAGTAATTTTTATTAGATACTTTACATTGTGATTGATATATTGAGTACTTGGATTTTGTGGCCTTTATAGAGAGTGTTAAGTTTTGTTTTTGCTGACACTTATTTGAAGATTTTCTTTATCTTTTGTTTTTAAGCTATATAAGGGTAATATTAGAGTTGTCTTTACTGGGAGCTTGTTGAGCCATACTAATAAGGTTTCGTCCTGCTGGGGTCTATAATGAATGACTTGCATACACAACAGAATTTTTTCAATTGAGTTGGCTTCCCCCCAGCTAAATGTTCAGCTTATTCATTGGTGGTTATTTTTTTGCCCTAATCACAGAGTCACTGAGTTTCACTCTATGCACGTGCAGCTTAGTAGATAGTCAAAGTCTCAAGAAAACTTTCAAAACATTTCTCTCTCTCTCTCTTGTGTTTTATCTCTCTCTCTCTCTCTCTTTCCCTCATACTGTCTGTCTCTCTCATTCTCTCACTCTTGTTCACTTGCTCTCTCTCCTCAGTATTACTCCACTTTGCAAATTCCAGTCTCGTAACACTACCTGCATTTCTATCTTGGTCTAGTCAGCTCAGGTCAGCAAGGCCACATCTTTCTGCTCTAATTCTATCTCCTCACACTACAGTCTGGAAAATGCTATTAAGCAATAAGCTGAGGGACCATAAGACTTATTTTTTTATTTCCCTTCTCTCTGGTACCTCAGTTGTGTGGTGCTTGGTATTTGTGTCTAAAAAAAATTATTCACAGATTTTTGTCAAATTTTCTAGTTGTTGATGGCATGAGTGTAGGTTGGTTACTTGAGCATTGCCACATGAGCAGGTCTTCCTCTGATTTTTCATACTTAAGTTTATAATTTATCTATGTCTATCAATATAATGTTTCCTTGGCAAATATTAATGTAGAAGTATTATATTTATATCTTCAAATTTCAATACAACATTTAACACAACAATATGCAGAACATTCTTGTGTTCAATCTATTCTATAAACAATTTATACCTTTATGGGTAGTTTTGCTGAAATTCACACCACATGTCAACAAATACTAGGTTAAGAGAGGCCTTGGAACAACAGAAAAACAATTGTTGGTTTATAACCACGTTAGTATTTTGGTGATCTGAAAGTAGCATTAATCTTTTGTAGCTTAGCATAGTAGTTAATTACATACATACGGGGGGGCTTCATATGTTTTTGTTATATTTTAGGGTTTAGCTAGGGATTTTGTGTTTTCAGGTAAGGCCACAATTTCTCCCATTTGAGACAGTGGAAAATGTGCATTCAATGAGTGCTTTTAGGCAGATTTCTATTTTTCTGGAAAGTAGTCCTGACATTAAGCACGAGATGACTGCTTTTCCCAATAGGAAAAACTACTTCCAGGAAAAATCCAAAGTTTCCTAGAGAAGCATATTCTAATCCTTAGCAAGGTTCAATTACAATCTACATCTAGAAAATAGTTTTTTAGCTTCCATTTGAACAAAATCATCAGGAAATTTGTTGAGGAATATTTAAATCCTGACATTTAATCCTGCTGAAAGAGGAATAATTAAACTGTTGAAACAGGCTCACTCTGAGCTTGATCTAATAAATAGAAGAATAAATATCAAGGGAGAATCCACAACTTTTTAACCTAAAGAACAGTTAGTAACATGAGAAGTTCTTATGTTGAGTGTACATGAAAGTTCTTTACAAAGGAGAGCACTGTTTATTAGAGCACTAAACAAAACTTCTGGTGTATAGTATTAAAACAGTAACAAAAAATTCAGTACTGGGGTTTATGATTCAGTGTTGACAGAATGATTATCTTTGAACAAAATTCATTGGTTTGAAAGGGTTAAATAATTCTAAAACCTTTTAAAACATATACTCTCAATATACTAATGATTTGTACCTACACACAAATCAAATTAATTGCACTATTGCTGGAAATATTACAAGTAGAGAGGAACAATTCACAATCATCAAACCCATTTAAATCCATTTGGAACCTTTTTTGAGAGGCACTAAAAAGATTTAGCTGTTTAAGGGATGATCAAGGCTATTTGGACACAATTATTTAAAAGCAATAAGACATGCTTCTGGTTTCCCTAATTTGGTAGCATGATGCCTAGGACCTCTCCTCTGCAGTGAATTCGTTGTATATTTGACATTGGTTTCAGTTGTTTCATTTTAGCAAAAACCCTGGAATCACAAAAGCCCAGCCCACTTTCTACTTTAATAAATATATATTATTAGGTCTCTAATTAGAAAGGAATCAAGAAATAAGCTGTCAACCAAAACTTACAATTATGTACAAAATGCTAAGGGCTACTAACTAAGGGTTAGGGTTAGGGTTAGGGTTCATTTTAAAATGCTAGTTTCCACTAACATTTCCTTTCCTTCTGCTGAAATCATTTAACAAAGAAGAAGCATTTCTGAGTCACAAAAATTACATCCAAGAACTCACAGGAATGATGCTCAAAATGTACTTTGCAGGATAGAATCTCATCACTCTGATGGTATTGAGTATTAGTCTCGCTTCCTGACCTTCTGTTTCATGGGCCATTCAAGGCTCTTTGGGGGGAAAAATGCTACCATTTTCCCAAATTTCAAATGCCCTATTTTAGTTGCACTAATAGACATGTTTGGGTGAGGCTGGTGGGGTAGGGGCGGGGCAAGTAGATGGGTAAGAGAGGCAAGAGAGGCAATCATTGCAGAGCAAGTGAGTTTAACAGCATGCCTCCTGTTGCTGTTAATAGAAATCACAAGTTAGAGCCCCATTCACCCAGTGGACAAGTACAGTACCCCAGCTTGTCCTATTATAGCTTTTCATTAGAGAACAACTACATCCCTCCCTTTCTGACATTACCCATGGCAACACTTTGTGAAAAGAAACACCCGATGTATCAAACACCCGGGCTTCAGCTTTGATGCCACTCACCTCTGGGTAGAGCTGTTTCTGCTCCTTGTGAGGCAGACATGCTCAGGAGGTGGGCAGCAAGTCTGGACACACAGATCACTGCCCTTTCAGAAGGGTCAGCTCAAGATTCCTAGTGGGATTAGCTTTGCCAATTGCCTCATTCCATTTGTTTGTACAGACCCACACACCATAGCCATTAACAGAAAGGTTTCCTATGATGTTCAAATAAAAAAGCCAAGCAATTTTTTTTAGATGTGTTTTTTGAAAATTACTTAAACCTGAACAAATCACACAAACATGCCTAACACCAGTTACAAAGTTGCCTCTTTGGTACCTTATATATTTTCAAACCTATAATCTTATTTTTAAGAATAGTTGAAATTTATATATTTTAAAAATATTTTTAACATGCCTTTATTCTTAATACCACATGGTCCCATAAAAAGACTGGGGAATATTTCATGATGCCAGAATGTTAAACAAACTCTTTCTCATGTCTCTCCACTATCCTAATTTTTAAAGTGTTAAAAGGTCTCAGTCTCTTTAGACTGATTTCTGCTCCAACTTCATCTACAGAGTCAATTTCCTCATTAAGATGTTTGCTGTCCAAGCCACCAGGGTGCCCTCTAATAACCCTCGATGCCATTTAGTTCTTCAGGCCATTACCCAGTGTCTACTCAGACCTGGCCTGCCTCCTTGAATTTACTGAACTGTAAAAGCAGGGAAAGTGTTTCCATTCTCTGGATTAGGTCAAACATCATCTTGCTGGCAGGGTCAGCCCAATGGTATCAAGTTATCCTTGCTTCCAGCATTTTCTCTGCTATTGAAGACACTACATCACAGCCATGCAGCAGCTCACCTTAAACCCACTTTGGATTCTTATGCCATTGTTTTGTCTCCAAGTCACTGTGTCCTCTGCCCCAGTTCCACTGCCTGCCTAACCCTCACACTCCCTCACCAAGCTTAATGATGAAGCATGGACTTCCAGATCAGATACAAACAAGAGGTATAATGACCCACGTTTGTCATTTGATATATGATGGAATGAGTCCTTCAAGGGCACTGAGCTAGTCTTGGGAACTCTAACCAAAGATAGTGCTTTCTCCATGCCAAGGCTGGGTCTTGTGCAGAGACTAGTTATTCATGTCTATATCATAGCCTAAGTGTTTAAAGGTAAAGATGTCAGCTTTCCAAAACAAGCAAATGTATGTTTAAGCAGTATTTTTGTCTAAAGGAAGGATGAGTGGAAAATTTATAGGCATCATGCCAGGCAGGATCTTTCATTTGTGGTCCCCTTCTTCTGGGCTAGCAGCCACTGCCACTGGGACTATTACTGACTTGCAAAGAAAAGAAATCTACCAACAGCTCTATTGTCATGGGGGTCTTCTCCTTCAGGTTCAATGCTATCATGGATTATTTGTCTTCTCCCTTCCTATTCAACCTCCAAAAATTTTCTTCAGTTCCCTCCACAAAGAAAATGACTGAAACTATTGAATGAGGAATTTAAAAGAGCAAAAAGCAAAGGATGGTTAGAAGAAAGGATTCACTAAAAGAAAACTCTCAATTCTGGCAAAGCCAAAGGCCTTTGGTACAGGAACTGTGGTTGTAATGACTATTGCACTAGAAGGCAGTTAAGCCTTGAGTCACACTCAAGGCATTTCTGTCCCTATAGATGGTTTTCTGGGTAAAGCACTAGCATTTACTACTGTGTCCAAAGGCAATGACCTCTCTATCCCTGGAAGCATTCAAGCAGGGATATGGTAGAGGAAACCCAGTCTTAGGAAGAAGGCCTCACTCCATGACTGCTAAATCTCTGTGGTTTTATTATAGATTTTTCACAGTAATGATTTTAACTATTGCTCTAGACTTTGAAAGCCATTACATTAGTAGCAATCTGCCCCCCAACATGTAGACTCACTTCAGATATGTGTGCTTTCTTACACACATTATGGGGTATTCTTTTCTGAACTTCTAGTTTCGTATCTATTTGTAGCCACCTTTTTCTTCACAGTCATCGTCAGTCTTACTATGTAAGGATCAAAGCACTAAACAGTCAGACTATATGGCATTATAATTTTTTTTTGGTGGAAGATAAAATAATGCAAAAATTGTTTGGGTTTTTTTTTTTTTTTGTATTTTTCTGAAGCTGGAAACGGGAGGCAGACAGACTCCCACATGCGCCTGACTGGGATCCACCTGGCACACCCACCAGGGGTTGATGCTCTGCCCATCTGAGGCGTTCCTCTGTTGTGACCAGAGCCATTCTAATGCCTGAGGCAGAGGCCATGGAGCCATCCTCAGCACCCGGGACAACTTTGCTCCAATGCAGCCTTGCCTGCGGGAGGGGAAGAGAGAGACAGAGAGGAAGGAGAAGGGGAGGGGTGAAAAGCAGATGGGTGCTTCTCCTGTGTGCCCTGGCCAGGAATTGAACCCAGGACTTCTGCACGCCAGGCCGATGCTCTACCACTGAGCCAACCAGCCAGGGCCTCAAAATAATGCAAAAATTTACAGGAAAAATAATCCCTGAGAAGTAAATAAATTTGCTTTTATAATAATAAAATTGGCCCTGGCCATTTGGTTCAGCAATAAAGTATCACCCTGGCATGTGGAAGTCCTGGGTTCGATTCCTGGTCAGGGCACACAGAAGAAGTGCCCATCTTCATTTCCACCCCTCCCCCTCTCTCTTCTCTCTCTCTATATCTCTCTTTCTTCCCCTCCAGCAGCCATGAATCAGTTGGAGCAGGTTGGCCCTAGGTGCTGAGGTTGGCTCCATGGCCTTGCCTTAGGCATGGAAATGGCTCAGTTGCCGAGCAACAGAGCAATGGCCCCAGATGGGCAGAGCATCATTCCATAGGGGGCTTGACAGGTGGATCCCAGTTGGGGTATATGCAGGAGTCTGTCTCTCTGCCTCCCCACTTCTCAATAATAATAATAATAATAATAATAATAATAAATTATTAAAATAACAAAACCTCCCAATGTCTTATGCCAAAGATCATTAACAATAAATTAAGAACTGTCTACCTTGGCACTACAACTTGTAGAAACCTCACTATTTTGGTGCAGGAAAAGTCAAAACAACATACATTTAAGACCCAGACACCTGATATGTAAATACAAATACATATATTTGTATCCACAGGAACTTACATGTGAAAAAGAAAAATCACACATGCAAACACATTGGCTGCTTCCAAAATCTTGGCCCTGCAAGTTGACTATATTTTGTCATTGGCAGACGTTGTTGTTGTTTTCATCATCGGAGACGATGGTATTTTTACACATTTCAGAAAAGATCGCTGAAATTCTGAATGGTTTATAAAACAAACTCAAAGGGATCGTTTACATTCAGGGTCCAAAAACAAGGTACCAGTAGGAGCCAGCACTTGAATGAGATGTCCTAGTCCTTCCCTTAAATGAATGCAGAATGATGTCCAGGCCAGGTACCCCTAAGAGCACAGGGATGGCTGTTGCCACTGAATTACTTGCCAGCCCTGGCCAGAGATGTCTGCCCATGCAAAGCCTTTGACAAAGGACCAAAATGACAGCACTCTGACTCGCACTCACATTGTATTTGTTTAGGAAAGTCCCAGAAATTGTATTTCACCAACCACATTCGCTATCAACACACAATTATCTGGCTTAATCATGTGGAACAGTGGCAAATTCACCTGGGGCTTAAGAACTAATGACATTCTCGTCTGAGCTGCTTTAGTGAAATAGCCAAGCACCTGAAGCAGGAACAGCAAGATTGCTCAAGAAAATTTAGTTTTCTGTTTTCATTTCACAGCATAGGGGCTGCTGCTCAAATCAACAAACACTCCTAATTAAATAGCGGTAGTACTTGCCTTCTCCTCTCCTGTGCATGGCCCTGAATGTACATCGAGCACCTCAGCCTTTCTAGGAAAATTGTCTGTGACTTGTTTGTGATGCATTGGCTTGTTGATGAAGAAAATAAGTAAACCAATTGGCACTGAGTAATTTGAGTATGATTACAGTTATTAATGTAGACAACCCCTCTGTGGCTGCAAGCAACTCCAACACAGTGGCCTCGATGCTGCCCTCACACACCCATTGTATATATATATTCATTTCCTTTTGCTCTCTGCAGTGGGTCATTAAGATTCTGCTTACTCCCAAAACATCCAGCCCCAACCCTCTGCCTTAACCTCCAGTGTGCAAAGGGCTTTGAGAGTCACTGCTGACTCTGTTGCCAACTCCCAAGAAGGGAAGAGGCCAATTTTCAAAAGCTGGCAATGGCAAAAAATTGAGTGTTCAGACTTCCAAACGCTTCAAAGAAAGGGTCAGGTACAGTGTGCTTCCTAGAGAGCTGTAAGAGAAATGGTCTTCACTTATCGGAATTATGACTGATCTGCATTAGCATATAAAGGAAGACCAGGAAAGTATACAAAATTCCTGCCTTCCCTCTTGATGGGTATTCCCCAACAAATATTCTTTAATTTTTATTTTTTTTAATCCCTCTCATTAACAAAGACATGGGGCTAAAAAGATAAGCAGAACACTTTAACTTTAGCTAAATTATTGGGTGTTATGCTAGATTCAATGCCAGCTATTAGGCATCAGAGAGCATAAATGCCTGCCGTTTAGAGAAATTTTGGGAATCCTAAGATTTGTCAGCTGTAGATGTAGCTTCTATGTGCTCTGCCTCTAATTCATCTGTTTTCTCCCTCTTTGCCTCTCATCTCACCACACCTAACTACCACTAATTCCATGACTTCCCTTCCCTAATGAATATGCAGACAGACAAGAATTGAGATGAAATATATTCAGAGCAGAAGGATAAAAAGAGAGGAAAAAAAGTAAAGTAAAAATTAGCATGAGTCTGAAAATTCATTGCCATACTGACTTTTTTTTTTAATTCAGTGAGAGAAGGGGAGGCAGAGACAGACTCCCACATGTGTTTCTATAGGGACCCACATGGCATGCCCACTACAGGGCTATGCTCTGCCCATCTGGGGTGCTGCTCCATTGCTCAGCAACCAGCTCTTCTTAGTGCCTGAGGTAGAGGTCATGAAATCATCCTCAGTGCCCAGGGCCATCTTACTCCAATCTAGCCATGGCTGCAGGAGAAGAAGAGAGGGGGAGGGATGGAGAAGCAGATAGGTGCTTCTCCTGTGTGCTCTGACTAGAAATCGAACCTGGGACATCCATATGCTGGGCCAACTCTACCACTGAGCCAACCAGCCAAGGCCTACTTTTTAAAAAAAAAAAAAAAAAAAAAAGAAGTGTCATTTTATAGAAAACTTTTTGTACTTGACAAACAAAAGTTTTATTTTTATTGAACTCTAAACTTAACATGACTCATAATAAAATGCCTAAGGCCATAAATAATATTTCTGCAAGGCTCCAGGGTGGGTAAGTTCACACTGCTCTTCTTCATCAGCCAAGGGGAGAATCATGCTTCTTTGTAAGAACCCACCAATGTTATTGCTCCAATTGCTATGAGAAAAAAGTGTAACCAATTTTCATTGTCTACTTCACACAAGTTATTGCACATAATGGTACGTGGCTATCAATCATTACTGAGAAGCAGCAATTCCTAGCTGCATCACAAAGAGACCACAGCACAGCTCAAGAGTATGAGGTAAGTAGGCACTTACATATGAAGCAGTTTACATATGAAGAAGCAGGGCCCAGAGAGGAAATACTACTTCAAAATCAAATAGCTATGAGAACCACATCTACAACTTGCATTAGTACCTCTGCAAATATGTACTTCTATGAAGTCTGAGAAGTGAAAATCACTCAGGAAAATCGCAAACCACACTATTCCAAAATATTACACGTCCAGAAGTACTTTGCCTTGGTGAAGAGTTCAATGTTCTGTTATTTTTGTATCTACTCTTCTTCAGTCTTCTCTCCAGAATCTGTTCTCCACTGGTCCATTTATTCACAATGCTGAGGTACAATTATCCATCACTCACTATATGAAATGGACCTAAAACTTAAGGCAATTATGCCAGCAAGAACACAGTGTGAGGGGTTGTAAAGATGTAGAAAAATACAACTAATTCATTTTACAGCAGCCACTCAAATTATGGAGACATATGCAAGGTTGAGCAAAAATGTAAATGACTATTTTTTTTGTATTGATAGAGGAAAGTGCAGAACCTTTTCACAGGAAAATAAATGACATTTGAATGGGATCTTAAAAGTCACTAAGGGTTTTTTTTGTTTGTTTTTTGGGAGTTTTTTTTGTTGTTTTTTTTTTTTTAGTTTCTCAAGGAGAACAAATGGAAAAGGGGCATTCTAAGTGGAGGAAACAACATTCATTTACTCATCCACTTATTTCCTCAGCGACAGTGTTCCTCTAGCCACTGAAAACAGAGGACTGGAAACGTGATATGATTGATACCTCATTGTGCTGAGTGGTATGAAGAGAAAACAGGGACAGCAGTTTAGAACAGTGCTAGACAGGCCATGACCAGTTTGTTCAGTGGTAGAGTATCAGCTTGGCATGTGGAAGTCCTGGATTCGATTCCTGGTCAGGGCACACAAGAAAAGTGACCATCTGCTTCTCCACCCCACCCCCTCTTCCTTCTCTCTCTCTTCCCCTCCTGCAGCCATGGATTGTTTGGGGCAAGCTGGCCCCTGGCACTGAAGATAGCACTATGGCCTCCCTCAGGTGCTAAAAATAGCTTGATTGCCAAGCAATGGATCAACAGCTCCAGGTGGGCAGAGTATCCCCTGGTAGGGGTCTTGCAGGATGAATCCTGGTCAGGGTGCATGTGGGAGTCTATCTCTTTGCCTCCCCACTTCTCACTTAAGAAAGAAAAAAAAAAACAATGCTAGGCTTCTCTGAAGAGGTGACATGTGACCTAGACCTAAGAGATAAAACTGAGAGAGTCATGTGCACAACAGGGGAAATCATTATAAGCAGAGATAACAATCCCATCTAAGAGCTGTTGCATTTATGCACAGAGGAGTTAAATCCTCACTATTTGTGAAGAGTCTAGGCCTGTGGTCCCAAATAAATGAAACCAGGTAGAACTCTGATGTTAATTCTCTCTTGTGACAACTATGCTACACTGGACCATGTGGGAATCACTTCTGTTCTATGCATCCACTTCTAGACAGATGAGAAAAAAAAAGGAAAAACTCAACCCTGATTAGAAACTGATAATAGAAAAATCAATGAAAAAAACATTTCTCTCCTGAAAGCTGTGGTTTCTCTTGAAATTATCAAACTACTCCTTTTCTTCTCCTTCATCCCTGTGGCAGAAATGATCTTTCCTACTGTCTCAAAATGAAAAGTTTGGACTGTTTCCCACAGCAAGTAGAATTAATCCAACTTGACCATTCAAATTTACATGATATACTTGTCAAATAAAAGGAAAAAAGAAAAAAAACCCATCTTTTTATGCTGTTTCTTTATTTACAATTTTCAAAATAAGCTCCTGAATTCTGATTCAATGAAATGAGTAAAAATACACAAGTAATTCATTACTAAAAAGAACCCTATTACTCTCTAACCTTAGAAGTAGATTTGAAGTTGCAAATGGAAAATAACATTCATGAACTATAAGCCAAGGACTGTCAGGTAAATGGTAGAGATAATTTGTAAATAAGAACAGGGGAAAAGTCCATGCTGGCCAAGTGGAAATCTCAGGAGTAAGAACATAGTAATCTTGACACCATTTGGCTGCTGAGCATCTATGCTTCCAGGTAAAATCCTCTTCAACTCCTTATTTCCCTTGTCTCAGATTCTTCATTAAATACAGATGGTCCTTAGTATTCCAAACTACTTGGACATCAAGAAAAATCAAATAAACAACCATGGATTTTTTTAAATGTTTTTAAAAAATCATCTAACAGTTGTCATCAATGAGGCTCCTTACATCATTAGAAGGTGGTAACAACAACTCCACCACTCTACATGGAAGTGAAGATGAGGGAAAGCTTTCCAAGGATAGAAAGAGATATGCACAAAAATGTGCACAGACAGAAGTGTTACTGGAGAAGAAAGATGGTGACGGAGTAGGCAGACATTCCAACTGCCACCTCCCAAGATCAAACTGGATTACAACCTAATTTAAGAACAATCATCTTGAAAAATCAACTTTGGACTAAACTAAGAGGAATCTATAACCAAGCATCACTGAAGAAGCCACACCGAGACTGGTAGGAAAGGCGTAGATGCGGAAAGGGCTGCCCTGCTCCCAGGAGCTAAGGGCAGCTGAGGATCCATGCAACTCTCACTGTGGGGTGCATTGCCCTGAGAGGTGTGGGTCCTCAACTCCAGGACCGGAGCCCCAGCCTAGAGCCCCAAAGCCTAGATGAGGCACCCATACAGCATTTAGCTGTGAAAAGAGCCAGGTTTCTGTCTGCGAGAAAGAGAACGCGTATATGCAGACTCCATTTTAAAAGGCCCCGTGCAGAACACCTCATTCACAGCCACTTACCTGGGGCTCTGGTTGGGGAGAGCTGAGAGGACTGGAGTTGCAGGAGGAGAGTGTAAAGTTGGAGGCCCAGCAAGAGACACTGGTGGACGGCCACCGAATCCCTGTGCCAGTACTGGTCAATCTCCAATACTGCAGCCGCCATCTTTTTAGGGTGGAGCAATCCCCTCTGAGCAGCATCAGTCTGGGGAAAAGCAACTGCTCCACCCTTGGGAGTCTCTCCCACCCCAGGGATGGTGACTGGTCATCATGAGAGGCCAGGAAGCTGGGGGCGTGTCAGTGACTCAGGTTTCTGGTGTTGAGACTGGAGCCCCACCCGCCCCCACACTTTCCTGAGTCTTGACTAGTGCTTCCACTTCACAGGAGATGATGTTGAATCTGTCCAGAGGGTGGGCAGACCTCTGGGTCTCAGAGGCCACACCCACCGGGCTCCTAGGCCCACACCCTAATGGTCTGTGAAGAAAGTCTGGACAGACTGACACCTGGGGTGAAGGGGTGAAGCCACACCCACCACCCTTCCTAATCGCTGAATTGCTGCAGGCTCTAGACTCCAGCAGAGGTTTTTTCAGCAGCTTATCCCAACAAGCAGCCAGCAGACAGGCTGCAGGAGACGAGACTCAGGGAAACTTGGTTGTTTGAGCAGACTTTCCCCCAGGACCAGAGTGGGTAAAAGCCAGCCTAGAAAAGCAGCTTGGTATTTCCATGTAAAACTGAGCTTAGCAGAGGCAGCCACAAACTCTGAATTGCTTGTAGCTCTGTAAAGCCAGCAGCCAGGGCCATCATCATAGCAGCCTGGTTCATGCAGGTTTGCATTGGATTCGGACAGATGGTAATGAAACAACAGAGCCACAAACTGGTGGGCCATCATCTTTAATCCTAGCTTGCACCCGGCGGGCAAGTAAAAACACACACTGGGCTCCAAAACCCACTCATTCAGTGCTCACAAAGCTACTGACTTATCTGAGTTTCCTAGAATCAAAGGTTTCTAGCTCACCAGACTTATTCACCTCTATTCCTCATCTCCTTCCTTCTCCCTGCACAAACTCTGCATAAACTGGCCTCTCAGCACTCCACCATCTTGGCTGCTTCTCCTGACCTCCTCTACATGGCCTTTCTCTGCTCGCCTCTCTAATGTTAATCCCAGGAACCAAGAGAGCAAGCTCCTGGTCTGCCCCACTTTATAGTGCAGAAATCAAAACCTTTAATCCAATATACAAAACAGGGAAGTCTCTAATACAGGGGTCCCCAAACTACGGCCCACAGGCCACATGCGGCCCCCTGAGGCCATTTATCCAGCCCCCGCCGCACTTCCGGAAGGGGCACCTCTTTCATTGGTGGTCAGTGAGAGGAGCATAGTTACCATTGAAATACTGGTCAGTTTGTTGATTTAAATTTACTTGTTCTTTATTTTAAATATTGTATTTGTTCCCGTTTTGTTTTTTTACTTTAAAATAAGATATGTGCAGTGTGCATAGGGATTTGTTCATAGTTTTTTTTTATAGTCTGGCCCTCCAATGGTCTGAAGGACAGTGAACTGGCCCCCTGTGTAAAAAGTTTGGGGACCCCTGCTCTAATACAAAGTCACTTATCTGAGGCATGATAGGATTACACCACCCACATCAAAAAGGGTGGGAAAGTCTTAGTCTTAAAACCAAGCCGCAGGCTACAAGGATCCTGCCTGCCCACAGCCCACCGCCAACACACATTAATATCATCTGGGCAATGGGTTTTCATGTGGGCAGCACCATCTTTAACAAAGTGAGCATAATATATATATTTTATCTTCCCAACAAGCTCTTAGAAGGTTGTTGAGGGCCAATAACGAGCAGCATCTCCCACTGGCCGGCCCTGTGTCCTTGCATGGGAGGCTCAGGGCTGGCACATCCAGGGACCTGCTATGGAAAGAAAGCATTGGTTCAGGACCTAACAACCCTTGCTAGTGTGGTATCCTAAGGAAAAGCTCCTCACGCCAGGCCCAGCTAAGGCAAGTTCCACTCTCTGTGATCAGCACCAGCAAAGCGGGTCATGTGCATTGGATAGCGTGGAGCTTCACAGTCAGCCAGCCTGAGTGCTGGATATTCTGTCCTGCTAGGCTAGATTTCATAGGGGGAAGGGAGAGAGGCTTGGAGCATGGATATTTAAAGTGTGGGTCCCTGTGAGTCTATTGTTGGATCTGGTCAAGGAGCTTTGGGAGGGGGAAAGTCAGCCCCAGGAGAAGACTCTCAGTCTTCCTCCCTGAGACCAGAGACTCAGAGACATGAACAACAGTGTTGGGGTTACAGGGTGGGGGGAGGAGAGGGAGGGGGTTGGGGGAGGGGAGGGGCACAAAAATCATGGCTTTTCAGCATTTGCCATATTCCCCCCTTAATCTATAGACAGACAGCAAATATCTACATATGGTGTTCCCACTATAAAGACTGCTGCTGTCTTAGGGACAAATGCTGATAAACTATTTCAGCAGTTCCTCCTTCTTCAAAGAGTTATATGTCAACATAGAGCTCCATGTTTCATAGGACATACTCAAGCTCACTCCATGCTCCCTGGAGCTTTAGCACAAGGGAATGCCCCCCCTTTTTTTTTAGTATTTTTTCTTTTATTTATTTTTTGTATTTTTCTGAGGATGGAGATGGGGAGGCAGTCAGACAGACTCCTGCATGCACCTGACTGGGATCCACCTGGCATGCCTACCAGGGGGGAATGCTCTGCCCATCTGGGGTGTTGCTCTGTTACAACCGGAGCCATTCTAGTGACTGGGGTGGAGGCCATGGGGCCATCCTTAGTGCCCAGGGTGGCTTTGTTCCGGTGGAGCCTTGGCTGCGGGCGGGAGGAGAGAGACGAAGAGGAAGAAGAGGGGGAGGGGTGGAGAGGTAGATGGGCGCTTTTCCTGTGTGCTCTGGCCAGGAATCGAACCCAGGAATCCTGCACACCAGGCCAATGACTCCAACGGGTCTACCATGTCATGCTTTTTACTTTAAAAAAAAAATTTACATTTCTTTTGAATGCTGATGAACAGGAGACACCAAATCTTTTTTGCCTGCAAACTACTACCTTCTTTATTAGATATAGCTAATAACACTGTTCTGTCTTTTTTCCAAATAGCTCCAGATATATGGAAAAGATTTATATAGGCAGATGGGGATCCTCAAACCCCTCAGCAAGATCTTCTGAGAATGGCTTTTAAGATACCTAGAGGCAGAAAAAGCCCAATAGAGATCAGGGGAACTACCAGCTTTTAGGATATACCTTAAAGGCTCCAACGCCCCAAAGGGGTCTCATAGGATGCCATCTGGGTCCTGCTTCAATAGTGGAAAGGAAGGTCATTGAGCTAAAGCCTGCCAGGCTTACACGCCTCTGCTGTGAGGAAACAGGGACACTGTAAGGTGGGCTTCCTCCTCGCTCCTATAAGGGAGGGTTCAGTCTCTTCCAGCCCTGCTCCAGCCACCTATGACCTAACCTTGCCCAGAAAGCTGGGGTTTGCCACTGAAGGCTGAAGGTGCCCAGGGCCGTCGGCCCCATCTACGACACTGTGGACAAGCCTAGGGTATTTCTTCCAAGAAGCAGGTAAACTGATCTCAGTCACACAAGGGCCACTTAACTATATTTTGCCTGAATAGTCAGGTTTTTTATTCTTCCCTCAAAGATCTCTGTTGTGGGTATTGATAGTTCTATTTTCTGCTGCTTTGCTTAATATATAGTGTTTCCTTTATCCCTCCTACCTCAATGCCCCACTCATATTTCAGGCTGGGACCTACTCCTAATTTAGAGCTCTCTTTCCTCCTTTTGCCAACTTGTATTATGAATTTACCTTTGCCACCCAGCTTAGTGTATCCCAAGTTTCTCTTTACCAGGCCACAGTCACAGAGCTCCAGGGAAAAGCAACCTGGTCTCAACACTCCAGGCAGAGGAGAACAGAAGCTCCATATCCATGCATGCTGCAAATGGCTTTTTCCAGTCTACCTGAATCATTACCAGCTAGAAGCAGCGGTCATTGGGACTTGGACATGAGCTGCAAAGTATAGAATGGTGACAACAATTCCAGTGCCATGCAGACTTTTCCTGTGGGGAACTTTCCTGGACTCCTGCTCCCTGTGACAGCTCCTAACAGACTGAACTGTGGTTGGGTTGTATTTTTCAGGGATTTGGCATGGTGATGGGGCCAACTTGGACTTGGTGAACATGTTAAGGACACTACTCTTTTAGGGATTCTTGCTGTATTGGCCAAGAATTTGGTTAAAGGCTTTTAATCACTTTAAAAAAAATATAGAGGACTGGATGAAGAAGATGGGGCACATATACACCATGGTATACTATTCAGCTAGGAGAAATGATGACATCGGATCACTTACAGTGGAATGGTGGAGTCTTGGTAGCATTGTGCAGGGTGAAATAAGCAAATCAGAAAAAAACGGGAACTGCAGGATTCCATACATTGGTGGGACATAAAAGTGAGACTAAGAGGCATGGACAGGAGTGTGGTGGTTACGGGGGGTGGGGGGAAGGAAGGAGGGATAGGGGGCAGGAGGGGTACAGAGAGAACTGGATGGAGGGTGGCGGAGGACGATCTCTCTTCGGGTGATGGGTATGCAACAGAACTAAATGACAAGATAACCTGGAAATGTTTTCTTTAAATGTATGTACCCTGATTTATTGATGTCACCCATTAAAATAAAAACTTATTTATAAAAAGAAAAAAAGAAAAAGAAAAAAAAAAGCTTCTTCTGCATCTATTGATATAAATATTTGATTTCTATCCTTTAGTTTGTTTATGTGATGTATCATGCTTATTGATTTGCAAATACTGTACCAACCTTTCATCCCCAGAAAAAATCCCACTTGATCATGGTGAAAAAAAAAAAGCTAAAATAACTCCTTCATAGGGGCCTGTCAGCCACACTTGGTCTGAAACTGCTGCTCACCTTGTTGGAGAGAAATAAAATTTGAGTATCCAGCAGTGGCTGAGGCAGACTCTGGAGTAGGGGCACATTCCCTGTACTCAGCCCCTGACCAAGAGACTTCTGAAGTAGGGCATCCCACAAACACTGTATTAACAACCTCAGCTGCCCTAAACCACCAAGCGAGCAACCTGTAAAGGTGTTGGTTGGGTGAGGCCAATCTAAGCCCACACTACAGTATTTCTACAGAAGACTCTGTGGGAAGACCAGGCAGCTGCAAGGGAAGGAGGAGCAGCTGAAAAGTGGAGATAAATCTTACAGAGATTTTTGCTTTTACATAACTGTTGACATCTCTAAGCAGGAGGAAGCTGATCCTTATATACAGGTTGGCTCCTCCCACACTAACCAGACACAGAAAATGCAGACACAGTGAAAAGTGAAGTAGCTGCAGACTGGTAGCCCACAGTGGGTTACAAGCAATAGCTGACACCAAACCAAGAAGAACTGGACCAAACACTACTTGTAGTGGGTGGCAGACAGGACCAACCCTAGACTCAGCTACCTATACATAAAACACACCCAAAGGTGGAGTCTAGCAGCCACCAGAGACTGTGCAGAATAAATATGCTCAACAGGACAGACATTGCACAGTGTGTAATACACATAATCAAGGTTGACCCTTAGAGCCCGCCAGCCTGAGTGGGTAACAGTATACACAAAAGGACCAACGGCATCTAATACTCACATACAACAAGAGGGAAAATAGTACCCTCAAGAAGCATTACTAGAACAAGGAAAACAAGTGGCCTGAAGGACCATACCACCGAGCCCATCTTCTTCACAAAGAACACATAAAAATTTCAAAGTCAGACAGTGCTACCTAATGCACAGACAAAATAGGCAGACAGAGAAATGTGACCCAAATGAATCAACAAGAGAAATCCCCAGAAGAATAACTGAGTGACATGGAAGGAGCCAAAATACCAGATGCAGAGTTTAAAACAATGACTTTTTTTTTAATTTTCAGTTTATTTATTTATTTTTTATTTTTTTATTTTTTTTACAGAGACAAAGAGAGTAAGACAGGGACAGACAGACAGAAATGGAGAGATGAGAAGCATCAATAATTAACCTTTTGTTGTGCATTGTGACACCTTAGTTGTTCACTGATTGCTTTCTCACATGTGCCTTGACCAGGGGCCTTCAGCTGACCGAGTAACCCCTTGCTCAAACCAGCAACCCTGGGTCCAAGCTGGTGAGCTTTTGCTCAAACTAGATGAGCCTGCGCTCAAGCCAGTGACCTCGGGGTCTCCCCCGAGGCATCCTAGTCCGACGCTCTATACACTGTGCCACTGCCTGGTCAGGCTAAAACAATGACTTTTAAGATGCTCAAGGACCTTAGAGAAACAATAGATGGACATAGTGAGCACCTAAATAAAGAGATAGCAAGCAACAAAAAAGATATTGAAATTATAAAAAAAGAACCAGTCAGAAAGGACAAATACAATATCAGAAATGAAGACTGCACTAAAAGAAATTAGCAACAGGCAGGATGAAGCAGAGGATCAAATCAGCAATTTAGAAGACAAGACAAACAAAAGCACAGAAGCAGAGCAGCAAAAAGAAAAGAGGCTCAAAAAGTCTGAGGAAACTCTCAGAGAGAGCTCTATGACAATATGAAGAGAAACAACAATCTCATCATAGGGGTTCCTGAAGGAGAAGAGAACAAACAAGGTATAGAAAACTTGTTTGAAAAAATTATAGCTAAAAATTTCCCTAAATTGATGAAGGAAAAAGTCATACAAATTCAAGAAGCTCAGAGAGTTCCATTAAAGAGGAACCTGAGGAGGCCTGCACCAAGACACATCATAAATAAAGTGCCAAAGTTAAGAAACAAAGAAAGATCACTAAAAGCTACAAGAGCAAAGCAGTTAATTACCTACAGAGGAGCCCCCATAAGGATGACATCCAACTTCTCAACAGAATCACTTGAGGCCAGAAGGGACAGTAAAAAAATCTTCAAAGTGATGTAAAGCAAGAACCTACAACCAAGACTTCTTTATCCAGCAAGGCTATCATTTAAGATTGAAGGAGAAATAAAAAGCTTCCCAAACAAAATAAAAACCTCAAGGAATTCATTACAACCAAACCAGTACTGTAAGAAATGTTATTGGCCTGCATAAAAAGAACAATAGAAAAATAACATCAAGAAAAAAAGGATTGTAGGTTTAAAGAATAAAATGACAATAAAAACTAAATGTCAGTAATAACAATAAATGTAAATGGATTAAATTCTCCAATCAAAAGACATAGGGTAGCTGTGTGGATAAAAAACAGGATGCATACATATGCTGTCTACAGAAGACCAACCTCAGAGCAAAAGATACAAATAGACTAAAAGTGAAGGGATGGAAAAAAGTATTTCATGCAAAACAAAATAAAAAAAAAAGCTGGGGTAGCAATACTTATATCTGACAAAATAGACTTTAAACAAAGGCTGGAGTAAGGGATAAAGAAGGTCACTACATAAAGACAAAGGGAGCAATCCAAAATGAGGATATAACCATTGTAAATATCTATGCACCTAATATAGGAGCACCTAAATGTATAAAGCAGGTGTTGATGGAAATAAAAGGCAAGATTAACAGCAATACTATTAGGGAATTTTAATACCCCACTAACATCAAAGGATAGATCCTCTAGACAGAAAATTAACAAAGAAACAGAGCCCTTAAATGACATACTGGATCAACTGGATTTAATAGATATCTTCAGAACCTTTCACCCCAAAGCTACAGAATGTACATATATACATTCTTTTCAAGTGCTCATGATACACTGTCTTGGATATACCACATTAGCACACAAAATGAGTCTCAAAATATTTAAAAAGATTAAAATCATATCAAGCATCTTTTATCACAGTGACATGACACTAGAAATCAACCATAATAAAAAAAACTGAAAAACATTAAAAGATTTGGAAGCTAAATAGCATGTTATTAAATAATGAGTGAGTTAACAAGATCAAGGTTGAAATTAAAAATTTTCTTGAAACAAATAAAAATGAGCATATAACTCAAAATTTATGGGACACAGCAAAAGCAGTCCTGAGAGAGAAGCTCATATCATTGCAGCCATACCTTAAGAAGCAAGAAAATGCTAAAATAAACAAATTAACCCTGCATTTAAAAGAATTAAAATAAAAAAGAACAACAAAGAGAGCCCAGAGGAAGTAGAAGGAAGAATATAATAATGATCATAGGGGAAATAGATGACATAGAGGCTAAAAAACAATACAGAGGATCAATGAAACCAAGAGTGGACTCAAAAAATAAAACTAGAAATGAAAGAGAAGAAGTAACAACTGACACCACTGAATACAAAGGACTGTAAGAATGTACTATAAAAATCTGTATGCCAAAAAATTGGACAAGCTAGGCAAATGGATAAATTCTTAGAAACATAAAATCTTCCAATACTGAATCTGGAAGAATCAGAAAACCTAAACAGACCGATTACAACAAATGAAATTGAAACAGTTATCAAAAAATTCCCAAGAAACAAAAATACTGGACCAGTTGGCATCACAAGTGAATTTTACCAAATATTTAAAGAAGAACTAATACCTATTCTTCTCAAGCTATTTTAAAAAATACAAGAGGAGGGAGGACTTCCAAGCTCTTTTTATGAGGCAAGCTTTATCCTCATTCCAAAACCAGGTAAAGACACTACAAACAAAGAAAACTATGGGCCAATATCCCTGATGAACGTAGATGCTAAAATTCTCAACAAAATATTATCAAACCGGATCCAGCAATACATGAAAAAAAATCATACATCATATGTATTTGCAAATGAATAAATGTGATTCATCACATAAACAAAAAAAAGGATAAAAATTATATCATAATATCAATAGATACAGAAAAAGCATTTGATAAAATCCAGTACCCATTTATGATTAAAACTGTCAGCAAGTAGAAATACAGGACACTTTCCTCAACATGATAAAGGGCATGTATGACAAACCCACAGCCAACATCATACTCAACGAACAAAAATTAAAAGCAATACACTTAAGATCAAGAACAAGGCAGAGGTGCCTCCTTTTACCACTCTTAACCAACATAGATCTGGAAGTCCTAGCCATAGCAATCAGATGAAGAAGAAATAAAAGGCATCCAAATTTGAAAAGAAGAAGTAAAACTATCATTATTTGCTGATGATGTGATACTGTATATAGAAAAACCTAAAGTCGCACTCAAAAAACTACTGGACCTGATAATTGAATTTGGCAAAATGGCAGGATATAAAATTAATATTTAGAAATCAGTGGCATTTTTATACACCAACAATAAACTGTCTGAAACAGAAATTAAAGAAACAATCCCATTTACTATTGCAACAAAAAAAAATAAAGTACCTAGGAGTAAATTTAACCAAGGAGGTAAAGAACTTATACTTGGAAAACTATAAAACATTGAAGAAAGAAATAAAGAAAAATACAAACAAGTGGAAGCATATACCATGTTCAAGGATAGAAAGAATTAATATCATTAAAATGTCTATATTACCCAAAGCAATCTATGAATTCAATGCATTTCCTATTAAAATACCAATGGCATACTTCAAAGATATAGAACAAATATGCCAAAAATTTATATGAAACTAAAAAAGGAACAAGAATAGCCTCACTAATCTTAAAAATGAAGAATAAAGTGGGGGTATCACACTTTCTGATATTATGTTATACTTCAAAGCCACTGTAATAAAAAAAAAGCTCAGTCCTTGCATAAGAACAGTGATACAGATCAATGGAACACAACAGAGAACCCACGAATAAACTCACGCCTTTATGGTCAATTGATATTTGACAAAGGATGTAAGAGCATACGATGGAGTAAAGACTGTCTCTTTAATAAATGGTGTTGGAAAAATTGGACAGCTACCTGCAAAAAAAATGAATCTAGATCACCAACCTACACCATTCACAAAAATAAACTCAAAATGGATAAAAGACTTAAATGTAAGTCATGAAACCATAAACATCTTGGAAGAAAACAGGCAGTAAACTCTCCAATATCTCTCGCAGCAATATTTTTGCAGATTTATCTTCAGGGGCAAGTGAAATAAAGGACAAAATAAATAAATGGGACTATATCTAACTAAAAAGCTTTTGCACAGCAAAAGACACTATGAAGAAAATAAAAATTCAACCCACAAAATGGGAGAACATATTTGCCAGTATGTCTGATAAGGAGTTAATAACCAAAATTTATAAAGAACTTTTAAAACTCAACACCACGAAGATAATCCAATTAAAAAATAGGCAAAGGAACTGAATAGACACTACTACAAAAAGGACAAATAAATAGCCAATTCGCATATAAAAAAATGTTCAACATCACTAATCATCAGAGAAATGCAAATTTAAAAAAATTTATTTAGACAATTAATTTTAATGGGGTGACATTGATCAATTAGAAAACAAAGATTCAGAGAAAACATCTCCAGATCATTTTTGCATTTGATTATGTTGTATACCCATCACCCAAAATCAAACTGTCTTCCTTCACCTTCTATTTGGATTTTGTTATGCCCCTCCCCTCTCCCTACCCCCCCATCTCCTCCCTTCTCCTCCTCCTGGTAACCACCACACTCTTGTCCATGTCCATGAGTCTCAATTTTATGTTCCACCTATATATGAAATCATACAGTTCTTACTTTTTTCTGATGTACTTATTTCACTCAGTATAATGTTATCAAGGTCTATCCATGTTGTAAATGATCCTATGTCATCATTTCCTATGGCTGAGTAGTATTCCATAGTATATATGTACCACATCTTCTTTATCCAATCATCTAATGAAGGGCTTTTTGGTTGTTTCCATGTCTTGGCCACTGTGAACAATGCTGCAATGAACATGGGCTGCAGGTGTCTTTACATACCAATGTTTTTGAGTTTTGGGGGTATATATCCAGTACAGGAATTGCTGGGTCATATGATAGTTCTATTCTTAACTTTCTGAGGACTCACCATATTTTCTTCCATAATGGTTGTACTACTTTACATTCCCACCAACAGTGGATGAGGGTTCCTTTTTCTCCATAGCCTCTCTCCAACACTTGTTATTACCTGTCTTGTTGATAGTATCTAATCTAACAAGCATGAGGTGGTATCTCATGGTAGTTTTGATTTGCATTTCTCTAATAGCTACTGAAGATGAGCATCTTTTCACATATCTGTTGGCCATTTGTATTTCTTCCTGGGAGAAGTGTCTGTTCATGTCCTTTTACCATTTTTTTTATTGGATTGTTTGCTTGTTTATTGTTGAGTTTTGTGAGTTCTTTGCATATTTTGGATATTAGGCCCTTATCTGAGCTGTTGTTTGAAAATATCATTTCCCATTAGTGGCTGTCTTTATTTTGTTGTTAGTTTCTCCTGCTGTGCAAAAGCTTCTTAGTCTGATGTAGTCCCATTCATTTATCTTTGCCTTCACTTCCCTTGCCTTTGGAGTCAAATTCATAAAATGCTCTCCATAGCCAAGGTCCATGAGTTTAGTACTTATGTTTTATTTTATGTAATTTATTGTTTCAGGTCGTATATTTAAGACTTTGATTGATTTTGAATTAATTTTGGTACAAGGGGACAAACTGTAGTCGAGTTTGATTCTTTTGCTTGTGGCTTTCCAGTTTTCCCAGCACCATTTATTGAAGAGGCTTTCTTTCTCCATTGTGTGTTTTTGGCTACTTTATCAAAGATTTGACCATATATATGTGGTATTATTTCTGGGCTCTCTATTCTGTTCCATTGGTCTGAGTGTCTATTTTTCTGCCAATATCATGCTGTTTTGATTATAGTGGCTCTATAATATAATTTGAAATCGGGTATTGTAGTGCCCCAGCTTTGTTCGTTTCTCTTAGGATTACTTTGGATATACTTTGGATTTTTTGTTTGATTTCTTTAAAAAAATGACACTGGAATTTTGATGGGAATTGCATTAAATTTGTATACCGCTCTAGGTAATATGGTCATTTTTACTATATTTATACTTCCTATCTAAGAACATGGAATATTTTTCCATTTTATTATATCTTTTTTGATTTCCCTTAAGAATGCTTTGTAGTTTTCATTGTATACATCCTTTACATTCTTTGTTACGTTTATTCCTAGGTGTTTTTGTTGTTGTTGCAACCATAAAAGGGATTATTTTTTTTAGTTCATTTTCTGATGTTTCATTGTTGGCATATAGGAAGGCAATAGATTTTGTATATTAATTTTGTATCCTGCAATCTTATTGTATTGGTTTATTGTTTCTAATAGTCTTTCTGTGGAGTCTTTGGGATTTTCAATGTACAGGATCATATCATCTTCAAAAAGTGAAGCCATTACTTATTCTTTCCCAATATGAATGCCTTTTATTTCTTTCTCTTGTCTGATTGCTCTGGCTAGAACTTCCTGCACTACATTGAATAAGAGTGGAGAGAATGGGCAGCCTTGTCCTGTACCTGATTTTAGAAGAAAAGTTCTCAGTTTTATGCCATTTAATATGATGTTAGCTGATGGTTTGTCATAAATGGCCTTTATTTTGTTGAGATATTTTCCTTTTATACCCATTTGGTTAAACATAAAATGATGTTGTATTATATTGAATGCCTTTTCTGCATCTATTGATAGGATCATATTGTTTTTGTTCATTGTTTTGTTGATATGGTGTATTATGTTAACTGTTTTACATATATTGAACCATCCTTGTGATTCTGGGATGAATCCCACTTGATCATGATAAATTATTTTTTTAATGTGTTGATGTATTCAATGTGCTAGTATTTTGTTTAGGATTTTAGCTTCTGTATTCATTAGAGATATTGGTCTGTAATTTTCTTTTTTGTGTTGTCCTTGCCAGGTTTTGTTATGAGGGTTACCTTGGCCTCATAAAATGTGTTTGGAAGTATTGCTTCTTCTTCAATTTTTTGGAAGACTTTGAGTAGAATAGGAACCAAGTCTTCTTTGAATGTTTGGTAGAATTCACTAGTATAGTCATCTGGCCATGAACTTTAATTTCTTGGGAGGCTTTTGATAATTATTTCTATTTCCTCCCTGCCTTTGGGTCTCTTTAGACTATCTACTTCTTCATGACTCAGTCTAGGAAAATTGTATTGTTCTAGGAATCTGTCCATTTCTTCTATATTGTTATATTTTGTGGCATATAGTATTTCATAGTAGTCTACTATAATTTTTTATATATCTGTGATATCTGGGGTGATTTCTCCTCTTTTATTTTGGATTTTGTTTATATGAGTCCTTTCTCTTTTTTCCTTAGTGAGTTTTGCTGAAGGTTTGTCAATTTTGTTGATCTTTTTAAAAAAACAGCTCCTATTTTATTGATTTTTTATAGTTTTTCTGTTCTCTATTTTATTTATTTCTGCTCTGATTTTTATTATTTTCTTTCTTCTGCTGGTTTTGAGTTGCCTTGGTTCTTCTTTTTCTAGTTCCTTAAGATGTGATGTTAAGTTGTTTACTTGGACTCTTTCTTGTTTGTTCATATAGGTCTGTAGTGATATAAACTTCCTTTTTATTACTGCTTTTGCTACATCCCAGAGGTTCTGATATGTCATATTGTTATTTTCATTTGTCTGTATGAATCTTTTGATCTCTGTTTTAATTTCTTCTCTAACCCACTAATTTTCTAGAAGTATGTTGTTTAATTTCCACATTTTTGTGGCTTTGTTTACTTCTTTTTTGAAGTTGAATTCTAGTTTCAAAACTTTATGGTCAGAGAATATGCTTGGTATAATTTCAATCTTTCTGAATTTGTTGAATTAGTTTTGTGGCCCAACATATGGTCAGTTATTGAGAATGTTCCATAGACACTGGAGAAAAATGTATACTCTGGCATTTGGGATGCAATGTCCTATAGATGTCTATCATATCCAATTGTTCTAGTGTTTCGTTCAAGGACCATTTTTTTATTGATTTTCTGTTTGGATAAATTTTCTAGAGCCACCAGTGGTGTACTGAGGTTTCCAAATATGATTATATTTTGTCAGTTTTTATTTTTAGATCAGTTAATAGATGTCTTATATACTTTGGTGCTCCTTGGTTTAGTGCACATATATTAAGAAGTGTTATATCTTCTTGATTTAATTTCCCCTTTATCATTATGATAGGTCTCTGATTACCTTTGCTGTCTTGTAGTCAGAATTGTTAGATATGAGTATGGCTACATCTGTTTTTCTTTGGATGTTGTTTGCTTGGAGAATTGTTTTCCAACCTGACACTTTGAATTTGTTTTTATCCTTGTAGCTTAGATGTGTTTCTTGAAGGGAGCATGCAGTTGGATTTTCTTTTTTGATCCATTCTACTACTCTGTGTCCTTTTATTGGTGAGTTCAATCCATTTACATTTAGTGTAATTATTGACACTTAAGGGTTCTGTATTGCCATTTTATATATTGCTTTCTGGTAGCTCTGTATCGTTTTTGGTTCTCCTCTTGTTTTTCTGTCATTTGGCTTTTTTGTTGTTGTATTCTTTCCTCTGTTTCTTCTTTTTTAAGCCATGTGTTTCTGTAGTGGTTTTTCATAGGTGGTTACCGTTGAGTAATAAAAAGAATATTCATTGTAGTACAGTCATTGTAGTACATTATCTCATGAGTGCTTCTGCACTCCATCCTACTTTGTTACTGTTAATCTTTGACTCTCCTTTTTTGTTTTTGTTGTCACAAATTAATCTTGTTTTTATTGTGATCTTGATGGAGCTTTTACTTTTAATTTTGCTTTATTTTGTCCTTTGTATCTGGTCAAATAAACCCCTTTAGTATTTTTTGAAGTGGGGGTTTTCTTGTGATAAATTCCATCGTATTTTTTTAATTTATTTAGATTTTATTTATTTATTTTTAGAGAGAGAGAAGAGACAGAGAGAGAGTGAGAGAAGAAGGGAGGAGCAGGAAGAATCAACTCCCTTATGTGCCTTGACCAGGCTAGCGTGGGGTTTTGAACCAGGGAACTCAGCATTCCAGGTCAATACTTTATCCATTGCACCACCACAGGTCAGGCTCTTTCAGTATTTTAAATATTGGGGTCCACTCTCTTCTGGCCTGTAGTGTTTCTGCTGAGAAATCTAATGATAACCTATTGGGCTTTCCTTTATATGTTGTATTCTTCTTTTCCCTGGCTACCTTGAAGATTTTTTCTTTGTCATTGGTTTGTGATAATTTTATTACTATTTGTCTTGGATTAGGTCTGTTTAGGTTAAGGTAAGTTGACATTCTATTTGCTTCTTGGATTAGAGGCTCTAATTTTTCCACTGGCTTGGGAAGATCTCATTGATTATTTGTTTGAATATGTTCTCTATTACATTTTCACTCTCTTCTCCTTTTAATATATCCATTATTCTTATGTTGCTCTTTCTGATGGAGTAAGACAATTCCTGTAGGGCTTTCTCATTTTTTTAAATTTGTGAGTCTCTCTCATTTTCTCTCTGTAGTATCTCTTGTTGCCTGTCTTCTGTGTCACTAATTCTCTCCTCTATCAGGCCTGTTCTATTAGCTAAGTTTGTTACCTCATTTTTCATTTTATGTATTGAGTTTTTCATCTCTGTTTGATTCCTTTTCATAGTTTTAATTTCCTTGGTGATGTATGCTTTTTGTTCATTGAATTGTTTTTTGAGCTCTTTAAATTGCCTTTTTGTTCTTTCTTGTATTTCTCTGCATATTTTTAGGACTTCAATTTTTAATTATCTGTCATTTAACTCCAAGAAATCCAAACAATTGAAATTTTTTTTCTAGAGATTTTTCCTCATCTATCTGAGCCACATCTCTGTCTTTTGTATCCATGATATTTGATTTCTTTTTCTTAATGGCATTTGAAAGTGTATTTTTAATAACACTAATAATTAAAGATTAATAAAATAAGATAAAAGTTGGCCCTGGCTGGTTGGCTCAGTGGTAGAGCGTCGGCCTGGCGTGCGGAAGTCTCGGGTTCGATTCCCGGCCAGGGCACACAGGAGAAGTGCCCATCTTCTTCTCCACCCCTCCCCCTCTCCTTCCTCTCTGTCTCTCTCTTCCCCTCCCGCAGCCAAGGCTCCATTGGAGCAAAGATGGCCCGGGCACTGGGGATGGCTCCTTGGCCTCTGCCCCAGGTGCTAGAGTGGCTCTGGTTGTGACAGAGTGACACCCTGGAGGGGCAGAGCATCGCCCCCTGGTGGGCAGAGCGTCGCCCCCTGGTGGGCATGCCGGGTGGATCCCGGTCGGACACATGCAGGAGTCTATCTGACTGTCTCTCCCCATTTCCAGCTTCAGAAAAATACAAAAAAAAAGATAAAAGTTTAAAAAAACTACAGTGAAAAATAAAAATTCTATTATGATAAGTGGAACAAAAACTATATAAAACAGGGAACCAGACCTGGGGGAAAATGACAAAGAGATAAAAAATGAAGTAAAAAACACACAAAATGCCACAAAGAAAAATATGAATCCAGGGTAAAATAATTTATTGATAAATGATGATTGAATGAGAAAAAAGAAAAAGAGAAAAAAAGTTAAGGTTTTTGAAATGTAACCCTCATAAAAAAAAAAAAACAAGAGTGAAAAATGTAATACCTATGAATAATGAAGTTCAAATAGAAAAGGAAAGAATAAGATAAAAAGAAGATAAAATGACCAAGTGAAAAAGAAAGAAAAAAACTAGAAAAAAATATAAAAAGTTATAAAAAATGTAATTTTTTCCTGGTTTTGAGAGGTAGTTTCTTATTTCTTTTTCTTTTTGGCAGGTGGCAGTGTATTAATGATTTTGCCCCTGTGGCACTGTTGAGTAGAGATTTGCTGTTGTGTCACTATGGCAATGATGTGGGCTGGGCCTTAGTCCCTTTTGTTAGCAGGGCTTGTTAGGTTTTTCAGGCTTCGATAACGGGAGAGTCAGTTAGTTTTCCAGGAGCCTCTCCCCACATCTCTCCTTCCTGAGCTAGCAGCCTGGGGACTTAGCTGTGAAGTTGCTCCAGCCACTGCTTGCCAAGCAAGAGGCTCTAAGAGCTGCCAAGTTCTTCCTCTAGCACCTCTCAAAGCACAGTTCTTGGTTAGGCTGTGCCAACCAGAGCTGCCAGCAAAAGCAGGTAGAGCAGGGAGCTGATTGCTGATCAGGTGCTTTTCTTAGGGCCCCCAGGCTTGTCCAGTACGCCTCAGTGCTTTGTGGGTCTAATCTCCACAGGCTTTTCTCCCTTGTGCCCTGTTTGGTAGCCCACAGCCCAGCCCCCATGAGTTCTGCAGTGTGCTCGGAGGTCTGCTTGGCTGGAATCCACTTTGTGACCTGTACCAGCTCACAGAGGTGCCCCACCCAGACAGGTCCAGGCCTAAGGATCCAGGACCTTGTTTGCTTCCTGTGCTGTTGATAGGGGAGCTGGGACCACACAGAAATGCTGGCTAAAGCTCATGCAGAAGTCCACTGCTGATAATTTTAGGCCTAGCCCCTCCGCCCGTAAATGCACTCACCCACTCCAGAGGTGCCAGGTGGAGCCACTCGCATACCACCTGCAAGCACAAACCAGGAGCTCCCAAAGCCACTCTGGCACCAGCCTCCATGGGAAACCCGCTTTGGCAACCTCCGTCAGAGTCTGCCGCCTGCACTAGCCTCATGTCTGCAATCTCAGGCTGAGCTGGCACACTCTCTCCTCCACTTGATCATCCACCCTTTCTCAGCTTCTTCCCTCAGCCCCAAATCCTTCATGTCTCTTAGTTCCAGGCAAAAGCAGCCCTTCCTCATATCAGCGAGGAGAGGAGAATACTCTGTTCTCCATCTTATTTCTTTCAGAGTAGATTATATATTCAGCCATGTTTTTGCCCAATCATACCTTTATCTCATGTGTGTATATTTCAGATGCTCCTGAGATTTTTTTTCTAGGCCTCTAGTTGTTGAATTTGTTGAAATTTCAGGGGGAGATATCAGGAGCACCCCTCACGGTGCCATTTCTCTGACATCACCTTAGAAATGCAAATTAAAACCACATACCACCTCACACCTGTCAGAATGGCACTCTTTAACAAAACAACACACAGTAAGTGCTGATGAAGGTGTGGAGAAAAGGGAACACTCCTTCACTGCTGGTGGGTATGCAGACTTGTGCAGCCACTGTGGAGAACTCTGTGCAGACTTGTGCAGCCACTGTGGAGAACTCTATGGGGTTTCCTCAAAAAATTAAAAATGGAACTGCCTTTTGACCCAGCTATTTCACTATTAGGGATATAGCTTATGAATACCAAATCACTTATTCAAAAGAAGATATGCACTCCCCATTTTTATGGCAGCATTGTTTACAATAGCCAAGATCTGGAAACAGCCCAAGTGTCCGTCAGTAGACGAGTGGATTAAAAAGCAGTGGTACATATACACAATGGAATACTATGCAGCCATGAAAAAGAAGGAAATCTTACCTTTTGTAACAGCATGGATATACCTAGAGACTATTATGCTAAATTAAATAAGCCAGGCAGAGAAAGAAAAATATCATATGCTCTCCCATATATGTGGAATCTAATGAACAAAGTGAACTGAGGAATGGAATAGAGGCAAAGATGGGCTCACAGGGACCAAAGGGACAGAAGTCAGAGAGAAGGGGGATGAGGGGATGGGATCAGAGAAGGTAAAGGGATTAGTGAACCTATATATACATAACACAGAGATATAGATAACAGGACAGCAAATCCTAGAGGAAAGGGGGAGAGAGTTAAGAGGAGGGAAACAAAGGGGGTATAAAAAGGGACACGGGGGTGAGGGGTGAGGGAGTTATATTCAGTGGAACACTTGAATCCATGTATACACAATAAATTAAAATTAATAAAAAATGAATTAAAAAATAAAAAGAAAAAATATGTGCACAGCACTGTGAACAAAGTTATCATCAGCTTACAAACCTTTCTCCTCTGAAGGACCCAATATAGATTTCAAAATAACTATAAGAATTACTCTATCCTTTACTGAAATGGCCCTTTGCCACTCATTATGAAATGTTAATTACAGTGGCTGCCTAAATGCTTTTGGAAGAAGTTTTGTCTCAAGAGATTATGAGTGCACTTCTCACCAGAGAGAGAGCTAAATTCGTCCACTAGTCTTGTTCCTGGAAATTTCTGATTCAATACTTAGGCAGAGAATCCAAGGATCTTTATATTTAAAAAAGATCACAACTGAGTCCTGATAGCAGACAGGTGTGATAAATACTACCATGTCCTTGGTGAGTCACTGAAGAGCTTTAAACAGGAGGTTGGCATTATCCAATCTATGATAAAACCAATCTATACCTGCCATAATCTGGAGAGCTTGGTACTTTGCATCATAGATTGGCTTCTTTGAATTGGCCAGGTAGCTGTTTAAAAAAAATCTTTTAAAGTACCTAGACCAGAGAACCCAGACCAATTGCAGCAGAACCTCTATGGGAAGAATTCAGGCACCATATATTTTATAATAAAGTTCTCTAAGTGATTCTGATGGTCAGCCAGGTTTGAACTGATGGATTACTGAGCATAATTCTCCCTGGCTCCTTATTCAAAGAGAGTACTTACCTGTTTCTGACAGATTTCTGGCTTTACCCATGTTCATTGCAGCATTGTCACAGTGGCCAAGACATGGAAACAACCAAAAAGCCCTTCAATAGAAGACTGAATAAAGAAGATGTGGCACATATACACTATGGAATACTCTCAGCCATAAGAAATGATGACATTGGATCATTTACAACAAAATGGTGGGATCTTGATAACATTATACGAAGTGAAATAAGTAAATAAGAAAAAACCAAGAACTGCATTATTCCATACATAGGTAGGACATTAAAACAAGATTAAGAGACATTGATAAGAGTGTGGTAGTTATGGGGGGGGGGAGGGAGGAAAAGGGGGAGAGGGAGGGGCACAAAGAAAACTAGATAGAAGGAGACGGAGGACAATCTCACTTTGGGTGATGAGTATGCAACATAATTGATTGACAATATAACCTGGACATGTTTTCTTTGAACATATGTACCCTGATTTATTGATGTCACTCTAGTAAAATTAAAAAAAAAAAGATTTCTGGCTTTAAGAAGAAAAGCCAATGAGTGTGGGATTATGGACATGACCCCAAGGTTGCTCACTTGAGCAAGGGCTTGAGCACTGGCTTGACTGGAGGCCCCCCATTATGGTATGTATGAGAAAGCAATTAATAAACAACTAAGGTGCTGCAACAAAGAATTGAAGCTTCTCATCTCTCTCCCTTTTTGTCTATCTGTCCCTGTCTGTCCTACTCTCTCTCTCTCTCTCTCTCTGTCTCTCATTTAAAAAACAAACAAACAAACAAAAAAAAAAACAGAAAAAACCCAAAGTTTGTTGGATTAATTATGAGTATCAATTGTTTTATTTTTTTTCATAGAATTTATTGCTACTACCATTTTAATATACTTCAGTAACACTGGAGTATTGTTTCATTACATTGGGGACTTTAATATATATGAGATATCTATTGTGTAGGAATGGGGGAGGTAATATTATTATTAGCCAATGCAACCTTAACAGAAATTTTTTTCAAAATAAAAGAATAAAGACTATAACTGAGGTTTAAGAGCTTCCTGGCAGTAGTAATGGAGAGAACTTGTATGCAGCTGGAGAAGCTGTCTAAAACTAGGCTACAAATAATAGTAATATGGGCATATTGGTAATAAATTCCCTCCCTCCTTAAAGAGAAAAATTCCCAGATAGCAAACCATTATTAAATTTTTGTATCACAAAGTCACTTAAGTAATACAAATACTCTAAACTCTCTGTGCTCACAACCTTCACAACCTCTTATACCTCAATAAAACTTAAATCAAACACAAACTAAACCATGAGTCAGTACAATTTTATTTAACAAAATTAATTAAATGTGAAACGTGATGTTAAAAACACCAATTCTCCATTTAATAAGAGAAATTTGGGTTTGTGTTTTCACTTTTAATTTGTTCTCTTTTGTTTTCAAGCAGAATGAAACATCATCTGAATTACTTATGCGGAAATATTTTTATTTTATTTATGAAAAATAAACTTGTATTATAAACATAGAACTTGACTTGAATAAGAACATATTTTAGTAGTGTGCCATAATATATAATATCAACAAAATGTAAAATATTATATCAACAACAAACATAAATTGTTATGTGCAGAAATTGGATCTTCTCACATTGTAAATATGGTACAACATAAGGACTTAGATTACCAAGTGATAGTAGGTAACGTTTATGTGTTTGCATATTTTCCCATAATTAAATGTGAAAAATGATAGAAGTATTATAAAAGGCCCAATAGAAGTTATGACAGAGTTGTAAGTTTCTAGATCAGTTTTTAATTTGTGGTTTTTGTTTGTTTCCAAAATAAATAAGCATTAGTTGAATAATAAAAAGTGTTTTCTCTTATCAAATACCTGATTATTTTTTTATTAATTTTAATGGGGTGACATTGATCAGTCAGGGTGCATATGTTCAGAGAAAACATCTCCAGGTTATTTTGACATTTGATTATGTTGCATACCCATCACCCAAAGTCAAATTGTCTTCTGTCACCTTCTATCTGGTTTTCTTTGTGACCCTCCCCTCCCCCTACTCTCTCCCTTTCCTCCCTACCTCACCCCAGTAACCACCACACTCTTGTCCGTGTCCCAGAGTCTTATTTTTATGTCCCACCTATGTATGGAATCATATAATTCTTAGTTTTTTTCTGATTTACTTATTTCACTCAGTATAATGTTATTAAGGTCCATCCATATTGTTGTAAATGATCCAATGTCATCATTTCTTATGGCTGAGTAGTATTCCATAGTGTATATCAGGGGTCCCCAAACTATGGCCCGCGGGCCGCATGCGGCCCCCTGAGGCCATTTATCCGGCCCCTGCCGCACTTCCAGAAGGGGCACCTCTTTCATTGGTGATCAGTGAGAGGTTCCATAGTTCCCATTGAAATACTGGTCAGTTTGTTGATTTAAATTTACTTGTTCTTTATTTTAAATATTGTATTTGTTCTCGTTTTGTTTTTTTACTTTAAAATAAGATATGTGCAGTGTGCATAGGGATTTGTCCATAGTTTTTTTTTATAGTCCAGCCCTCCAACGGTCTGAGGGGCAGTGAACTGGCCCCCCTGTGTAAAAAGTTTGGGGACCCCTGGTGTATATGTACCACATCTCCTTTATCCAATCATCTATTGAAGGGCTTTTTGGTTGTTTCTATGTCTTAGCCACTGTGAACAATGCTGCAGTGAACATGGGGCTGCATGTGTCTTTACGTACCAGTGTTTTTGAGTTTTGGGGGTATATATCCAGTACAGGAATTGCTGAGTCATATGGTAGTTCTATTCTGAATTTTTTGAGGAACAACCATACTTTCTTCCATAATGGTTGTACTACTTTACATTCCCACTAACAGTGGATGAGGGTTCCTTTTTCTCCAAAGCCTCTCCAACACTTGTTGTTACCTGTCTTATTGATAAAAGCTAGTCTAACAGGTGTGAGGCGATATCTCATTGTAGTTTTGATTTGCATTTCTCTAATAGCTAGTGAAGATGAGTATCTTTTCATTTTTCTGTTGGCCATTTGTATTTCTACCTGGGAGAAGTGTCTCTTCATGTCCTCTTCCAATTTTTTTATTGGATTATTTGCTTGTTTGTTGTTGAGTTTTATGAGTTCTTTGTATATTTTGGATATTAGGCTCTTATCTGTGCTGTTGTTTGAAAATATCAACTCCCATTTATTTATTTATTTATTTATTTTTAATTTTTTTTTTTTTTCATTTTTCTGAAGCTGGAAACAGGGAGAGACAGTCAGACAGACTCCCGCATGCGCCCGACCGGGATCCACCTGGCACGCCCACCATGGGGTGGCGCTCTGCCCACCAGGGGGCAATGCTCTGCCCATCCTGGGCGTTGCCATGTTGCGACCAGAGCCACTCTAGCGCCTGAGGCAGAGGCCACAGAGCCATCCCCAGCGCCCGGGCCATCTTTGCTCCAATGGAGCCTTGGCTGCGGGAGGGGAAGAGAGAGACAGAGAGGAAAGCGCGGCGGAGGGGTGGAGAAGCAAATGGGCGCTTCTCCTGTGTGCCCTGGCCGGGAATCGAACCCGGGTCCTCCGCACGCTAGGCCGACGCTCTACCGCTGAGCCAACCGGCCAGGGCTAACTCCCATTTATTAAAGGGTTTCAGAAGTTACATGTAGCGTGAGGCAATTTTTTTTTTTTTTAGGTGAGAGGAGGGGAAATATTGAGACAAATTCCTACATGATCCCAGACCAGGATCCACCCAGTAACCTCATCTGGGGCAGATGCTTGAGTACTGAGCTATTTTTAGTCTCTGTGGCTAATGCGCTTCAATGGAGCTACCCCCAGCACCCCCAGGACCATGCTCAAACTAATTGAGCCACTGGCTACAGGAAGGGGAGAGGGAGAAAAGAGGGAGAAGGAGGAGAGAGAAGCAGATGGTTGCTTCTCTTGTGGACCTTGACAGAAATTGAACCCGGGACGTCCATACACCAAGCTGAAGCTCTAACCACTGAGCTATCATCCAGGGCCATGAGCAGATTCTATAAGGGAAAGAAAAAACAATATTGAAAAATAGCAGCATGTATATATATCAATGATTTCACAAAATTGTTCTCGGTGCTGCTCTGTTCGTGGCAGCCACCTAGAACACTGCTCAAATGCTTCCTGCCACCCAGCAGGCAGGCACTTATACAATGTGCTTTTTTGAAAAGGGAGCAAAACTTGCTGACTTGCTTCTATCTAATAGGATACAGCAGAGAGATGGAGTGTCATTCTTGAGATTAGTTTTTAAAATACTGTGTTTCTATCTAAAGCTCCCTCTTACTCTTTTTTGGAAGGCTTGTCCTGAGGAAGCTATATATGTAGTTGCCATATTGTGAGGCAGCCATGTGAGAGGGTCTTGTGAAGGACCAAGTTCTCTCAAGTGAGCTTAAAAACAAGTCTGCACTGCTGCGCCCCCCGCAATTCCCAGGACAGACTTCATATGAGGCGCAGTCCTGGCTGTCAGCCTAACCATAGCAGAGGGAACTTGTTAGACACACTCAGCTCAGCCATATTTCAAACCCTGACACACAGAAATAGTCATAAAATGTATCTTATCATTTAAGCCACTAAAGAGTGGAGTAATTTGTTATGTAGCAATAGATAAATAATAAAATGAAGTTTTTCTATTTAAAAAATATAGGCATACTGTATTAGCTTTATCATTAGAAAAATAGTTTTGATCAGTTTGTTTTCTCCTTCCTTAATGTCTTCATTTTTTTCTCCCTTTCTCTTTTCCTGAGTAAAATGACTGAGTAGGATCACTCAGAATGCTGAGAACTTAACCACAGTGACCTCTGCTCCTGCTACACTCAACCCTGTCTTCTTGTTCGGATTTTAACTGGACCCACATTTGTCATTTCCTACTGGAAGCTCTTGTTAAAACCTGCACAAATGTTTAAGTAGACAGACTATGCAAAGACTGCACTCTTAGAAATTCTGTGCTATGTACAAGTATTGTTCTGACTAAAAGCCCAACTCAACTTTGGAAGTTATCTTTGGAGGAAATAAATAGAAGAATTTGAACTCTAATTTTTGCCTTAGGAGTCCTCATGAAAAAGACAGAGCAGTCATTTCTTAATAATTAATAGGTTAGGTTCAGCCCAAACACTAAATAAATATGTCTGTTCCTTGGTCTAGTTAGAAAAAAAATAATTGGAATCTTTAAGATGAAGGGAAATGATGGAAAGCAAGAGGGGAAACTGTGTGATTAGATATCTGAATGGAGGTATGCAAGCATGTTGTGTCACAGACAGCAGCAAGCACCTCTTTCTGGATAGAAGCTACTGTGGATAAGCACTTATCACTGATGCCAGATTTCATATGACATGTCTGAAGGAGGAATAATATGGTAATTTTCACAGTTACAGAGTGGAAAATATTTATGGTGGAGCTGCTAAATGTGTCTTTATTTTACATTCTAAGAATCATGCCACAGGATAAAAGTAAAAACATTTTGAATAAGATGTGGACAAGCCCCAGAATTCCTGCTTCAGAAGCTATTTGATAGAAAATACTCTCCCTGTTCATCAGAGTCGCTAGCCTATGGTGAACTTAATTAAAATCAATGGAGAAAAAAATTGAATACTGAGAAGTACTATGTGGGGCTCACAAGATGTAAATGAGTCAAAATATGAAATGCACAGTAACGTGGGGTCATGGCCTTTGTTTAGTGATCACCTCATCGATCCATCGAAAGTGGTCTTTCCTTTTTTTCCTCTCTTCTGCTGTCTCTGATGGAGCTGGGAATTGGGAAAGCCCCTAGTTTCAGAGCAGGAGTTCCTGTATTGCTTCTTCCTGCCACACTGTGTCCTCTCCTCTCACTCTGCTGTTTCTCTATTAGCAGATTTGTCACAGTGTTGCTCTTTTATTCCTACCTATACGGGAGAAAAAAATGTTAGCAAGCTGAGAAAATGCTTGTTTTAAACTGGCCTGGAACTGAACATATCTTTTGATTCCAAATATGAAGAAAACGCACATTGAGGCACGACAGTTCCATTCTACGCAGGTATCATTAGAGGTCATGGAGAAGCTAACTGAACCACAAGTGCACTCAACTCAATGTAACTGATATCTGTTTATTTTTAAGGTTGTTTAACAACCGATGTACACTTTGCAAAAATGGCCAAATTTATGACCCTTCTCACTAACCATGTCCTTTCCTATGTGACTTTAGAGTTCTTCTCATAAAGGCAGAGTCTAATCTTCAAACTTTTCTGTTTTGATTGTTCAATTAAATAAAGTGAAAGTGTCCATTGCAAGTCAAGGCTTAAGAGCCTGGGTGTTTGCACTTTCTTACTCTGATAACTTTACTATCAACAAGAGACACTCTCAGACTCACCTACTGGAGCATGAG
Source organism: Saccopteryx leptura (assembly GCF_036850995.1). NCBI lineage: Eukaryota > Metazoa > Chordata > Mammalia > Chiroptera > Emballonuridae > Saccopteryx > Saccopteryx leptura. The sequence continues at coordinate 214,859,582 of NC_089505.1, read as the reverse complement.
AGACATGGAGCAGAGCCAAGTTGCCTACCTGTCCAGGTGGAGACCATCTTAGAACACTCAACAGCCAGTCAGTAGAACTAATTGCTCTGCAAACCCTCAGTGGACCATAAACCAGGAATGCTTTTTGTTGTGTGCCACTGAATGTGGTTTTGTTTCAAAGTGGCAATAGATAACTGGTACAACAGAGTTTTAGTATCTACTCTACTCATCAGAGATACTGATTTGGGAAGTAAATTGACATATAAGCATTGCTAGGGTGTGTATGTGTGTCTATATGAGTGTGTGTATATGAAAGAGAGAGAAAGGGCACAAACGATGTTTCTCTACATGGATGGCTAAGACCATGTTTATTGCTCTAATCTGAAGTTGACTTTTGGTAACTTGCTTGTTCATTTATTCATTCATTTATTCACTAAATAATTATCAAATAGATATAGCATACTAGACATCAGGGATACAGAGATCAATAGTTTGTGGTCACTGCTTTTAAAAAAAATCTCTGTCTCCTGGATATCATGTTAGAAAATATAATACAATGAGTGCTCTACCTTCTCTCTTTTATAAATTATAAACATGAACTGATACTGCACTATAGCATATATATAGTTATTAGGTTTTGTAAATACTATCTTCTGTCTAATTTTCTATGATAACCAAACTGAATCAAATTTAAAAAAAAAACCTCAATTTGTTTATTCCTCAGTCTGTAATGTCATACCTCAAGGTAAGAATTCCTTTAAAATATGAAACTCTTGACATTGACAGTATAGAAAAATAAAGTACATGTCGCTCAGAGGGTATCAGGAACCTATATTATGTCCTACTGCTGGTTACAGAATTTTCAATATTTTCTTATCCTTTTTCACTCATATGAACTGTAGCTTATAGCAGTGGTAATCATTTCCTGTGTTTGAAAAAGAGATGAAAGCATTCATGGATGAAAGCAAGTTGGATTTAATCTCCTTCTCTCTCATCCAGTGCACTGTACTGATCATTTTCCAAAAAAACAAGACTTAAGCTCATTTTTGTCAGGACAAAACTAGTTTCATAGTAATCAGATGGCAATTCCTAGTGTACACAATTCTAATATAATTACCAGGAGGAAATGCAGAGGGAGTTGCAGGTCTGAGATAAAGAAAAGCCTGTGAAGTTTGTATTAATGTCTCAGACTCTCTTATTTGTGCAAGTAATCAATCTTTCAGGGAATAGAATAGTAATTCTTTGTGAAAAAAATGACAAGAGTCTGAGGAAGAAAGAAGATAATCTGAGTTCCATTCGGTACACAGCAGGTCAGCTGTGATTGACAAAGCTCATCACAAAACTGTAGCTCACGGAGTAATCCCAGTAGCAGAGTCTCATTTGCAGCCCAAGCAGTGTTAATGACATGTTTAACAGCTGCTTGTTGAAGTTTGGAATCTGCATTAACCTGCAGAGCAGTGAACAGAGAAATGAGGCAAAGTATTGAAATCAAACCTTCATTATTCTGACAGCCAGGTGAAAGGGTGTCCAGAGGTTGTCAAGAGGCGGAGAGGGGGGCCTGGAAGGTGAGGGTTCAATTGCATGTGAGGACAATCTCAGAGATGACAGGGATGTATCAATAAACATACAGGGCTACAAAGGCAATTGACATGCTCAAGTCTGAGATAAGGAGGCAGGAGACTGGAGCAATCGGTACAAAGTCCTGGCTTGGGACACCAAATATCATGCTGCCATTATAATTGCAGTGTCTGATTACGGTGGAGACGGTCACATGGGAAAGAGCAAGTGAGGCCAAGGAGTCAGGCTCCTTTATCTCCAGGAATAGTATTCATTCACCACAGCTTCAAAAGCAAAGAAGTGTATGTATCATAGTGTCTTTTCTAAACTTTCTAGACAGTATTTGCTAAACTATCTTAAATAAACTATGACATGTCTTTCCCTTAGATGCAACTCTTTACAATGGTCCATTTGTTTTTTTGAAATGTGGCCTTTCCATAAGCAGAAGGAACCCAGTAATGAGGGCATAGAATGAGAAAACAGAGATGTGTCAGAGGATTTCAGGAAAACCTCAGCTTCTCCATTCTCCCCCCCTTTTTTTAAATTAAATATACTGGGGTGATATTGGTTAATAATATTGTATAGGTTCCAAGTGTGCAATTTTATGATGCATTATCTGTATATTCATTGTGCGCCCACCACCCAAAGTCAAATCTTTCATTACATATGTTTGACGCCCTTTATCCTTTGCTACCCCCATCTCTTTTCCCTCTGGTAGCCACCATACTGTTGTCGGTGTCTACAAGCTTCTGTTTGTTTTTCTTGTTTGTTAAGCAGCTTGTACAAATGCCCCAAACTTTAGGGTTCTTATTGCAAAGTGGAATAATGGCATTCAAAGATAGAGCTGTAAAGTTAAAAATAAAATGTATGAAGGCCCCTCTACAAGTAAACATTTCATTAAAAACTGACCATTAGCCCTGGCCGGTTGGCTCAGCGGTAGAGCGTCGGCCTAGCGTGTGGAGGACCCGGGTTCGATTCCTGGCCAGGGCACACAGGAGAAGCGCCCATTTGCTTCTCCACCCCTCCGCCGCGCTTTCCTCTCTGTCTCTCTCTTCCCCTCCCGCAGTCAAGGCTCCATTGGAGCAAAGATGGCCCGGGCACTGGGGATGGCTCTGTGGCCTCTGCCTCTAGCGCTAGAGTGGCTCTGGTCGCAACATAGTGACGCCCAGGATGGGCAGAGCATCGCCCCCTGGTGGGCAAAGCGTTGCCCCTGGTGGGCGTGCCGGGTGGATCCCGGTCAGGCGCATGCGGGAGTCTGTCTGACTGTCTCTCCCTGTTTCCAGCTTCAGAAAAATGTAAAAAAAAAAAGTCACCATTATTTTTACAGGAAATGACCACTGTCAGTAGGAATGTGGATGACCCACAAAAGGGACCTCATTAACATAAATTTACCCCCCCCACACACACACACACATACAACTTGTCCTTTGGAATAATAGCAACTCCATGAGACCGTGCCTTTTTCCTACTTTGTTCACTTATTTATCATAAATACCTAAAACAGGTGGCATATAGTAGCCACCAAAAATAATATTTGTGGGTGACTAAACCTGCTTTAACAATCCGAAGTATCTTTTGCTATACTGCCTTTTGCTTCTATTTAAGCTCCTCTTGATTAAAAAAAGAAAGAGACAGCCTGAGCAGGCGGTGGTGCAGTGGATAGAGCATCGGACTGGGGCGCAGAAGACCCAGGTTCGAAACCCTGAGGCCGCCAGGGTGGCTCATCTGGTTTGAGTAGGGCTCACCAGCTAGAGCCCAAGGTTGCTGGCTTGAGCAAGGGGTCACTCGGTCTGCTATAGCCCCACTGTCAAGGCACATATGAAAAAGCAATTAATAAACAACTATGGTGCTGCAACAAGGAGTTGATGCCTCTCATCTCTCTCTTCCTGTCTATCTGTCCCTCTCTCTGTCTCTCTTTCTGTCTCTCTCTCTCTCTCTCTCTCTCACACACACACACACACACACACACACACACACCAAAACAATTTTAAATAAAAAAGACAGAAAACTGTGACTTCTGGAATTAAGGGATCTTAGAGTTCATTGCATCAACCCCTTCATTTTGCAAATAAAGATCCAGCTGAGGTCCAGAGAGAGGTTGAAGTGCACAAATAAAGAACACTAAATGGTGTTTCATATGAAATGACATATTCCTTTCCACCATATATGGGATGCTTTTCCTTTAACCAAACCATTAGACATTGAGTTTTCATGGTGTCAGCCTTGTTTACAAAGCATTCTTTTGTTAGCCTCAAGTCATTTTATCTCTCAGGTTTTCTGTGTTTCCTTGTGCAAAATAAGTTTGAAGAAGAAGTCATAGTTTCCTCACTATTTTCTGTGAGACTTGGTGGCTTTGGGGAAATGCTGTTTAGGGCAGTGATAAACCTTTACTTCCCATCCTTATAGTCCCATTTAAAACAGCACCACTTTCTTAAAATCTATTTTATATACAAGCTCCTATGAAAGATTTGTTGTGGGAGATAAAGTTAGGGCGAGTAGGTTGATGTGATCACATTTCTTTAAGTTTCCAACTATATCATATTTGAATATCAAATTTGCACAATAAAAGGGCTGACTACATTGAACCCCCCAAAATGTTACAAAGACATACCAAAATGATTATTTGCTATAGATTACGGCATGCATACATTGCTCCTACAAACTGCTTCAATGAGTAATCCCCATGTCCTTTAGTCTCTGGGAGGAAGAACAATGATCCCTCTACAGAGATGATATTTCCTCAGGCGCACATCCCAGCACATCTGTAGCACTGCTGCCTGACTTAATTTGTTCTGCTGAGCTCTGTGCACTTGACCTCAAATCCAAATAATATGTGGGTCCACAAGAATTACTTCCAAGTTATGCCATAGAAGCTAATAATTAATAATTATCACTTAGTAATTAGCTATTTGTGCAAAGCTGTTTACCTTTTACTTTCAGCTGCCAAATAGGAGAGTTTTCATTTGAGGCATTCCACAAACAAAGTAACCATTGACCTCTTAACATCTCCAGACTCAGATGGCTTGTCCTTTGCCCAAAGGGCTATTTGCTAATGTAGAAAGACTGAGAGAGAATTCTTTGTCTTTTTAGTTTATTCATTTGTTACAGGCTAAGATACTGCATGTATTCTCAAAAAGCTATATTACTACTAATTGCTCCTTAGGTAACTGAGGTAGATTGTATAACTTTTAAAAATATTTACTACCTCTCCTTATGGGAAACATATACATCTCCAGCCCATTGACATCAGCTTTAGGCATTTGAATTAGAATGTCCTTTCCTACAAAAAGATTATATATCCTTGCTCCACTAACATCAGTCTTGGCTACATGACTTCCTTTAGCCAATGAAATGTGGAAGGAAGTAGCATGGGACATTTCTGAGCAAAAGCTTTAAAAACTCATAGGCGGCTTTGTCATATTCTCTTTGCCCTCTGTCATGAAACTGGCAATGTTCCAAAAATAAACTGTACATTAATCTCAGATCCAAGAAATATGACTGATTTGTGAGGAATGACTAGCATTACCCCAAAATTAACATGGATTATCATATGTCACTAAGAGTTGGGGGATGCTTATTATGATCGCATAACTTAGCCTAAGCTGACTGATACAGTACCTAAATCCTGATGTCAGATTTTAGTCTGGTGATGATGAAAAAAACTCACTATTTGTAAAATATATATCACCAAAAGATGTGTAATATGATTTGATCAAATTTTGTAACATGGCTTATAGGAAAGGGATTTCTTGGTATATACCTGCTGGTTGATATTGTTAGTTGATACTACCAGTGAGTTTTAGCCTACCTACCCTCTAGGACCCATGAAGAGCAGAATAAAGACTTTCATTATGTAAGTCACAGCACTCAAGCCCTTCAGATACCCCACCCATCAAATTTTGTCATGTTTACATTCAGCCAGAAACTATTCAAAATTCAGCTACTATAATAGTCTCCTCACAATAATACACTGGAGTTTTCATGAAATAGGAATGAGGCAAAGGAAGGCATATACCCTGCTTTAAATGGCATGTGTTTTCTCTATAATATTTCAGAGAACCCCTGCATTATTTTAAAATCATTGCCAAAAAGATAAAGATGCTAGGTTTTTTTCCACTTAAATGTGTGCAACTTTTTAAAAAAAATTACACATCCACCCTTCTAAGGATAATTATCTTAAGGTAAGAACCCACTGTTCAGACAGTGGGATTGTTATTGTTTTAATCCTTTCTTACTCAACAGGTCCTAAAAGCACAAGTTCAATAACACTGAGCTATTGAAACACTCAACCACAAACCAAAATGATTAAATGCATATCTGAACGGAATAGGTTTTTAAAGGAATTTCATTTATTCATATAGCTAAGATGTATCTCTGTAATCATACTTTTATAAAATCAAAATTTTTCCAACTTTATGAAACTTAAGTAATAATTGCTTATACAATATGTACTCTATTACAATTTGAAAAATTACAAAGACCTAGGACATTTCTGTTAGTCTTTTCCTCCCTCTATATCACTTATCCTTCAGGCTAGGGTCAGGAAGTCTATGACTTCAGAAACATTGCCACATCTCCACCAAAAAGAATGAAACTCATAGAGTTTGGCCACAGGAGAGTGACATATAGCATTATTGACAATCTTTGACTAAAGCTTTTAGACTAAATGTTTAGTCTTTGACAAAATCTACAACTAAATCTATGACTAATTTGAATTTATGCCTTAACTGAAAACTACCAAATGTTATAATAAATTATTTTCTTTTTTAAATTTTATAATTAGAATTTTTTTCTATTTTCTTTCAGTTCTATTTCAATTTGAAATAGAATCAATCATAATAAATTCTTTTATGTATCTAAAAGTCTATAGGTAGAGCGCAGAGCATTTACCTAGCAGTTGTGGCTGACACAATGCTGTGAGAATACTCCAGCTCCCAGAACCCTCCTGGGCACACCCAGGAAGGGAGCTTGCCTGCTGCGCGGAAATGACTCAGCACCAGCCGGGCAGCCCTCTGACCTTTTTTGGCCATTTGCCCTACCATAACATCCTATTGGCTGAACCCATCTATATAAGCTAGCTTGCTTCCTGAATAAAGTGAATCTGTGTCACTGAACCTGGTCTCTGTCGTCCTCATCCCCCAGCAGGCCTTGTCCACACTGGCGCCTGGACAGGGACCTAATCGGCATTCAAGGGATGGGTGAATGACCCTCTGCAATGGGAAACCTCCCCCCCCCCCACTCTTGAGCCCTGCCGGCTCGAGCCCTGCATGTCCTATTGCAGAGTAGGCGAGTTGAAGTTTGTGAAGAGGATCGCTGTACTTACTGAGAGATTCTCTCTGGTCTCAATCCCTGGTCTCAATCACCTAGGTGTTCACTCGGTCTAGGTGCATGGGGGGCAAACCTTCCCTCTTGGCCTCATTCCTGCCTTATTGGCAATACACGCCTGCTTGACCAGTGCTCCTGCTGGGGACCCTCCACCGGCCCCTAAGATCCTACAGGTTACTCCTCTTTCAGAGGAGCCCTTACCTCCATATTCACACACCCCTGTAGAGGAAGAAAAGTGTTGGGCCACTGAGTATGATGGACTTGCAGCTGAGCATGCAGAAACAAAACTAGATACGTTAGAAACCGCGCCACCAGCTCCGCCACCCAAAGAAACAGAAGCTGCCACTTCCGAATTCCCTGCCGGGGCTCAATGCCCCACCCCAGCCTCTCAGATTCCATTTTCTACCCCAGCTTTACTCCAACACGTGTTCCTGCTGCAGACCCATGGGCCAGCCTATACGCCCCCATGTGTCAGCAAAGAGATATTTCCCATGCAGCATTAGGACTAGAGCCCCCTCACCTTTTCCCAGTCAATCCGAATTAGACCCCCTATTCTCCCTCCTTGAGGGTGACAGAGCCTACTAGCATCCTCCATCTAACTACAGCAGCAGAACAGGTTATAGCGAATATCAACACTGCTATTGGCTCTGTGTCGACAGCTAGATTAGAACTTGATCAGCCAATCTCAGCTATTGTCTTAGCCACAAAAGGCACTCCTACTGGTGTCCTGTTTCAAAACAAACCCCTTTATTGGATACATTTAGCATATAGTCAGCTATCTAAAATCACCCCCAGCAAGACTGCAATCTGCATTCTTGGCCAAAAGCTGTGGCGAGCTTGTGTCACCTTGCATGGCCGAGAGCCTGATGTACTTATTCACTTATTCTGCCAATTCCTCTCGACCATGTGCAGTTTCTCTTAGCCGGTCATTTGGAAATGCAAACACTCTTGGCTGACTGTACTGGATGGGTAGACAATCACCTCCCCAACAACTCCTGCAGACCCTACAGGGGATCCCCCTGCAGGCTACCCCTCATTTGCATCCAGCATCTACCCCTCTTCCACACAGCATGCTTGCATTTACAGATGCCAGCCGGTCCTATTGTGGAATAGTGTTCAAAGCACAAACAGAAGGCACTAAATTCCACAAATTTAGCTATGAGGGATCCGTACAAGTAGGTGAACTACTAGCCATTTACTATGCGCTATGCCTTTGGCAACATGGCCCCCTTAACATTTTTTCAGATAGTGCATATGCAGTACAAATAGTCAAAGGCCTTGCCCATTCCACCTTTCAGCCCAAACAGACATTACTACATAGGGCTCTCAGCCAGCTTAAAGAACTGTTAGAGGAGCGTCAACACCCTTGGTATATTCAGCATCTTCGCTCCCATTCTGGCTTGCCTGGCCCACTAGCAGCAGGCAACACACAAGTTGATCATCTAGTTTTAACAGTCTCCCCCAAGCCAGACAACTTCTTGCCTGGTTTCATATGTCTGCCATTTCTCTCAAATCTCTCTTTCCCCATCGCACTCATGCAACTTGAAAACACCTTGTTTGCATATGTAAACAGTGCGGGCCCTTACTACCCTTAGGCCTCCTACAACCACAGGGTGTCAACCCTCGAGGCTTACAGCCTAATGCTGTGTGGAAAATAGACATCACTCTCTGGAGCTGTCTCGGCCACAGCCCTAGCAGGAGAAAAACTACCCATGCAATTCATGCCCTTCTACAGGCAATGCTTTGCCTTGGTGTACCTTGGGAAATTAAAACTGACAATGGGCCCTGTTATGCCAGCAGCCAATTTAAAGCCTTTTGTTCCTAATGGCAAATCACACATCGCCTTGGCATTCCTTATAATCCCCAAGGACAAGCCATTGTAGAACGGCGACACAGAGGCATTAAACTTCAAATTCAAAAAGAAAGGGGGGATATGCCCTGGGCCTTACCCAGAGAAGTGCTCCTCAGTGCTGTATTCACTCTCTATTATTTAACTTTTGATTCTGAAGGAGTAACTCCTGCTTATAAACATTGGGGAGGCCTTCATAGCCAACTGACCCTGTTGCTGTTAGTATGCTGGAAGGACCCAGCCACAGCTCAGTGGCAGGGACTGCACTCCTTTCTAATGTAAGGAAGAGGTTATGCTTATGTTTTTCCAGAAAATAGCCCGCATCCAATTTGGATCCCAGGAAAGAACGTACGGCCACTCCCCGTGTCCCAAGATGACCCCACTGATGATGCCTCCATGAACCCTCTGGTTAGGAGATGGCCAGCCTCAGCCTTGATGAATGTCCACCGGGAGGAGGTCCTCAGCACTCCAGGAGGAGACCTTGTAACCAACATGCTAATAACATAACTTGGGGAGATATGAAGGCACTAGATTAGCCCCTGACGGACCCTCAGGTCCAGGCACTCTGTTCCTCCTCATGTGTGCCATTATCACAGCAAACTCCCAGGAGCAAGGAGATCCCCACATCTAGGCAGCTGTTCCCCACCCTGGCATAATTATGCCTATTAAAGTTAATAACCCACAGTTTCTAGCAGTATGTTCCAGTAACTGCTCCCTTAGTCACCCTTGTGACAATAGTGGCCAGGAATCCCAACAGTGGAACGGCACTATATGGGCTAACCTCAGTGACCCAATGCTACTTAAGTTTACTCTGAATAATAACACCGTCCCCTCAGAGGGGTGGGTCCTCCTTTGAAATCATACTATGGGTGTACTTTGCTGAAAATGGTACTACCAACCAAGGCTCAGTACTTGGCCTGAAAGCCCTCCTCCCCCTAGCTACCAACAGCTGGGCCCGCCCCACTAACCTTGCCTTCCCAGGGTTGCCTCTTTGCTTGTTCCTGTATGACAAACATCTAAGAACACTCCCGAGAGAAGGAGTTCCCTGGAGAGTCTGCTGCATTGCCTCTGGCTTGGATGCACAGACCATCAACCTTGGAGTTTGGCATCGGAAGCTGACAGACAGAATACAACCATATGCAGTACGCAGCCCATGGCAAGCCATTCGTTCTGTGTTTGGATGCTGAAACCTTTGTGGGAAGGGGGCATGCATGGACCTACATCCATTTTTTACAATCAAAATGGAACTGTGTTTAACAGCACCTGGAAGTTCTCTGTAACACAATGGGAGGGAAATGACATCCCAACCCCTAGAAAGAATCCCCTGTTTAAGACCCCCATTCTATTTCCTAACTAGTCAAACATTACAGAAGCTTGCCTCATTGTTTAATCCAGCTAATCTATTAGCATTTAGTATAATAGGTTTTATAGCTCTTTTAGTTCTACTAGGGTTCCGTTGCATAATGCATAGCATTCAGAAGCTACAACAACAAGCAGTCATCAAGCAAGTTCAACCGGACTTAATTAAAAGAGAAGGGGAGATGTAGGTAGAGCGCAGAGCATTTATCTAGTAGCTGTGGCTGACGCAATGCTGTGAGAATACTCCAGCTCCCAGAACCCTCCTGGGCACACCCAGGAAGGGAGCTCGCCTGCTGTAAGGAAGTAACTCAGCATTAACCAGGCAGCTCCCTTTGACCTTTTCAGCCATTGGCTTTGAAGAACACGCTGTAACATTCTATAGGCTGAACCTATGTATATAAGCTAGCTTACTTCCTGAATAACACAGATCTGCATCACTGAACCTGGTCTCCAGAGTCAGGTCTTTACATCTCCATCGTCCTCACCCCCAGCAGGCCTTGTCCACAAAAGTCTAATTAGTATCTATATGAAAAACCGTGTGAAACAAATCTTGACTATCACAGTAGCACAAAATGTGATCGTGATGAGGTTTCCTCACTTGTTTGGGTCTCTTATAAGTAACATGGGACTAATAGTAGCTCCCTTGTGAAATGGTAGTGACAATAAAGAAAGAATGTCATGTAAGGCACTGAGCCTGGAAATAAATATTCTTAGCCTTCATTATTATTATTGTAGTGGTTTTATTGCATTAGTTATTTTTATTAGTACTTATTCTTAATAATTATCTCTAAGGTGCTTCAAAGAGGAAAGAGAGAAAAGGAAGTGTGAAGAAGAGATATACTTTACCCTTAGCTAGGGTAAATGCATTCTTATGCAACAGAAGAAGTGGCTGGTAGTGTCTGGTGTATACTTTCCCAGTTCTCATATTGATTTTGTTTTTATAGATGAGAACATGAAGCCTGAGGTAGATGAAGAATCATACCTAAGTCAACAGAAATCTTGAATTAAATATTGAAATCCTGTCTCCAAAAATTTCAGCCTTCTTTCTATTATAATAGTTTCCAGTCAAACTTTTACTAAAGATACAAAAGGAATAGTACAATCTAGTTTGAGATTTTTAAAAATTCTGATTTGTTGTGCAGTTAACATTTTCATGATTGTTAATTTAAGAAGAGGGACTAACAGAAGGAATACTATAAAATAGTAAGTATTTATTGCATATGTCCTATGATATCATATAAAATTAAGGAATAACATAGAAAAAATGAATATTACCATAAAATAATACTGTCACTGATGTTTACCATTATGCTAAAAGATTAAAATTCTGATATATGTCTTCAGAATTCTGAAACTAACCATTTATAAAATCACTTAAAAACTGCCACTAGAGAATTCCAAGATGCCAGTGGAGAAGGCAGAATCACAGACTGCCACCTCCCACTTCCAAACTGGATTAAAAATTAATTTAATAACAATCATCATGAAAAACCAACTTTGGACTAAAAGAACAGGACTCGAAAACCAAGGAGCACAGAAGAATCCACACTAATACTACTATGGAGTGCAGGGGTATGGTGGGGGCTTCCCCTCTCCCAGGAGCAAGGGGAGGCTGAGGCTGAGGGTCCAGAAGGGCTCTCATTACAAGGAGAAAGACCCTGAGAGGCAGGGATCCTCAGTCTCAGGACCAGAGACCCAGCCTAGAAACCCAGGGACTGGTGGAGACAGTCGAACAGCATTGAGTGGGGAGAGAAGTAAGAGTTCTGTCTGTGGGATGTGGCAAGTCAAAGAAAAGAGAAGAAAATATCACTTACAGCCACTTGCCTGGGGTCCTGGGGGCAAAAAGGCTGAAAAGACTGATCTTGCATGAGAAGAAAGTGGGGAAAGCAAGACACAGGGATACAAATGATGATGGGGAAAAGAATATCTGAGCTGACTCATTTGCCAATGCTAAGGCAGCCATAGCTGGGGGAGGGGTTGCTTTCTCTGCCCAGCACAAGCCTAGAGTGGAACCAGGTGACCCACCTCCAAAAAGCTCTCCAGCTCCAATCAGCATGAAAAGTTGTTCAGAAAGTAAGAAGTAAAGGGGAGGGGCAGTGACTCAGGTTTCTAAGGGAACTGAGCTACACTTCCCCCTTCATAATAAGACTGTGCCCCATCCCTGGAGAGTATCTGGACAGAACATACCTTCAGATTCTCTGAGGTCACACCCACCGCATTCCTGAATACAATTTCAACTAGGGCCAACCCCCCCCCAAAAAAAACAAAAAACAAGGTACACCCACTTGGAAGTATCTCCTAAACATAGAAGCCCTCTGCTGAGATCAGCAAACATAAGCTCCCTGCTAGGTTCAGCAAACAAATAGCATAAAAATCAAGCCTTAAAGTGGCTCTAATATTTAAGGAGAATTAAAATACAAGCAACCAGCAGAGGTAGAGGAAGAAATGCCTGAAGGAGAAGCCAAATTAAATGAACCAACCTGAGACCTACAACTCTAACAAGCCTGCAAACCACACACAGAAACAATGGGAAGACAGAGGAATGTAAACCATGTGAATCAACAAGAAAAATCTCCAGAAAGAGAACTGAATGAGATGGAAGTAATCAAATTACCAGATGCAGAGTTTATAATAATGATTGCTAGAATGCTTAAAGATTTCAAAGCTACCATACATGGACTTAGTGAGCACCTAAATAAAGAAATTGCAAGCATCAAAAAGGACACTGTAATCATAAAAAAGAATCAGACAGAAATGACAAACACAACATCAGAAATGAAGACTATACTAGAAAGAATTAAAAGCAGGTGGGATGAAGCTGAGGATCGAATCAGTGATTTAGAGGACAAGATAAGCAAAAGCATGGAATCAGAACAGCAAATAGAAAAAAGGATCAAAAAGTCTGAGGAAACTCTAAGAGAGTTCTGTGACAACATGAAGAGAAACAACATCTGCATAATAAGGGTTCCTGAAGGAGAAGAGAAAGAACAGAAATAGAGAGCCTGTTTGAAGAAATCATAGCTGAAAATTTCCCTAAATTGATGCAGGAAAAAGTCACACAAGTTCAAGAAGCACAGAGAACCCCATTAAAGCAGAACTCAAAGAGAACTACACCAAGACACATCATAATCAAAATGCCAAAGCTAAGAGATAAAAAAAAGAATACTAAAAGCTTCAAGAGAAAAGCAGTCAATCACCTACAAAGGAACCCCCATAAAGATGACATCCAACTTTTCAACAGAAACACTTGAGGCCAAAAGGAAATAGCAAGAAATATTTAAAGTAATGAAGAACAAGAGCCTACAACCAAGACTTCTTTATCCAGCAAGGCTATCATTTAAAATTGAAGGAGAGCCTGACCAGGTGGGGGCGCAGTGGATAGAGCATCAAACTGGGATATGGAGGACTCAAGTTCGAGACCCTGAGGTCGCCAGCTTGAGCACAGACTCATCTGATTTGAGCAAAGCTCACCAGCTTGGACTCAAGGTCGCTGGCTTGAGCAAGGGGTTACTCGGTCTGCTGATGGCCCACAGTCAAGGCACATATGAGAAAGCAATCAATGAACAACAAAGGTGTTGCAATGTGCAACGAAAAGCTAATGATTGATGCTTTTCATCTCTCCATTCCTGTTGTCTGTCCCTGTCTATCCCTCTCTGACTCTCTCTCTGTCTCTGAAAAAAAAATTGAAGAAAAAATAAAAAGTTTCTGAGACAAAAAAAAAAAAAAACCTCAAGGAATTTATTACAACCAAACCAATGCTGCAAGAAATGTTAAGGGGCCTGTTGTAAACAGAAAAAAAAGGGGGATATTTTAGTAAAAGAGGAATGTAGACCTAAAGAATAAAATGGCAATAAACAACTACATATCAATAATAACCTTAAAAGTAAATGGATTAAATGATCCACTCAAAAGACATAGGGTAGCTGCATGAATAAAAAAACAACCCGTACATATGCTGTCTACAGGTGACCCACCTCAAAACGAAAGATACACATAGACTGAAGATAAAAGGATGGAAAAAATATTTCATGCAAATGGAAATGTAAAAAAAAAGCTGGGGTAGCAATACTTATATCTGACAAAATAAACTTTTAAACAAAGGCTATAATAAGGGATAAAGAAGGTTACTATATAATGATAAAGGGAGCAATCCAACAGGAAAATATAACCATTATAAATATCTATGCATCTACTATAGGAGCACCTAAATATACAAAGCAGACTTTGATGTATTTAAAGGGTGAGATCAACAGCAATACTATAATAGTAGGGGATTTTAATACTCCACTAACATCACTGGATAGATCCTAAAGAAAGAAAATTAACAAAGAAACAGCAGGCTTAAAAGACACACTAGATCAACTGGATTTAATAGATATCTTCAGAACTTTCAACCTAAAGCAGCAGAATATACAGTGGTACCTTGAGATATGAACAGATCAACATACAAATATTTTAAGATATGAACTGTAATTCAGTCAGCATTTTTGTTCGAGATTCAAGCGAAATTCCAAGATACTAGTCATGATTTGGGAAGCTGCCGCTAGTTGGAGCATTGGCTCATGGGTCCAGTATCAGCAGTTTGATATACGAGTTGAGTGACTTATGAGCTCGGTTACAGAACAAATTAAACTTGCATCTCAAGGTACCACTGTACATTCTTTTCAAGTACTCATGGTACATTCTCTAGGATAGACTAAATGTTAGGGCACAAAACGAGTTTCAATAAATTTAAAAAAGTGAAATCATATCAAGCATCTTCTTGATCACAATGGCATAAAACTAGAAAGCAAGTACTATAGAAAAACTGAAAAACACTCAAACATTTGAAAATTAAATAGCATGTTTTTAATAGTTAATGAGTTAACAAGGAGATCAAAAAAGAAATAAAAATTTTCCTTGAAAAATTTGAAAATAAGAATACAACTCAAAATTTATGGGACACAGCAAAAGCAGTCCTGAAAGGGAAGTTCATAGCATTACAGACATACCTCAAGAAGCTAGAAAAAGCTCAAATAAACAACTTAATCCTGCATCTAAAATAACTAGAAAAAGAACAGCAAGTAAAATCCAAAGTAGAAGAAAGGAAATAGTAAAGATCAGAGTGAAAAAAAATGACATAGAGGCTAAAAAAAAACACAATACAGAAGATCAATGAAACAAAGAGCTGGTTCTTTGAAAAGGTAAACAGATTGATGAACCATTAACCAGACTCACCAAGAAAAAAGGAAAGTGGACTCAAATAAATAAAATTAGAAATGAAAGTGGAGAAGTAACAACTGACACAGCAGAAATACAAAGGATTGTAAGAAAATACTGTGAAGAACTGTATGTCAAAAAATTAGACAACCTAGGTGAAATGGACAAATTTCTTGAAACACGTAATCTTTCAAATTGCAACAACAACAAAAAAATAAAGTACCTAAGAATAAATTTAACCAGGAAGGTTAAAGACTTGTACTAAAAAAATTATAAAACACTGATAAAAGAAATCAAGGAAGATACAAACAAGTGGAAGCATATACCATGTTCATGGATAGGAAGAATAAACATCATTAAAATGTCTATATTACCTAAAGCAATTTATAAATTCAATGCAATTCCTATTAAAATATCAATGACATACTTCTAAGATATAGAAAAAATATTCTAAAAATTTATATGGAACCAAAAAAGAACAAGAATAGCCTCAGCAATCTTGAGAAAGATGAATAAAGTGGGTGGTATTACACTTCCTGATATCAAGTTATATTACAAAGCCATTGTAATAAAAAACAGCTTGGTACTGGCATAAAAACAAGCATACAGATCAATGGAACATAACAGAGAACCCAGAAATAAACTCACACCTATATGGACAATTGATATTTGACAAAGGAGGTAAGAGCATACAATGGAGTCAAGATAGTCTCTTTAACAAATGGTGTTGGGAAAATTGGAAAACTACTTCCAAAAAAATGAAACTAGACCACCAACTTATACCATTCAAAAAAATAAACTCAAAATGGATAAAAAATTTAAATGTAAGTCATGAAACCATAACTAGCTTAGAAGAAAACATAGGCAATAAGCTCTCCAACATCTCTCACAGAAATATATTTGCTGATTTATCTACACGAGCATGTAAAATGAAAGACTAGATGAACAAATGGGGCTATATCAAACTAAAAAGCTTTTGCAAAGCTAAAGACAATATGAACAAAATAAAAATAGGAACCACAGAATGGGAGAACATATTCGACAATACGTCTGTTAAGGGGTTAATAACCAAAATTTATTAAGAACTTGTAAAACTCAACACCAGGAAGATAAACAATCCAATCAAAAAATGGGCAAAAGAAATAAATAGACACTTCTCCAAAGAGGACATACAGATGGCCAATAGAGAGATGAAAAAATGGTCAACATCACTAATCATTAGAGAAATGCAAATGAAAACCACAATGAGAGCCTGACCAGGTGGTGGCGCAGTGGATAGATCGTCGAACTGGGATGCAGAGGACCCAGGTTTGAGACCCCAAGGTCACCAGCTTGAGCATGGGCTCATCTGGCTTGAGCAAAGGCTAACCATCTTGGACCCAAGGTCTCTGGCTCAAGCAAGGGGTTACTCGGTCTGCTGAAGGCCCGCGGTCAAGGCACATATGAGAAAGCAATCAATGAACAACTAAGGTCTCGCAACAAAAAACTGATGATTGATGCTTCTCATCTCTTTCCATTCCTGTCTGTCTGTCCCTTTCTATCCCTCTCTCTGACTCTCTCTCTCTGTCCTTGTAAAAAAAAAAAAAGCCAAAATAACCCCCACAATGATATATCACCTCACACCAGTCAGAATGGCGCTCATCAACAAAACAACACAGAATAAGTGCTGGCGAGGATGTGGAGAAAAGGGAACCCTCCTGCACTGCTGGTGGGAATGCAGTCAGGTGCAGCCACTGTGGAAAACAGTACGAAGCCTCTTCAAAAAATTAAAAATGGAACTGTCTTTTGATCCAGCCATCCCACATTTAGGAATATATGCCAATAACACCATATCACTGATTCAAAAATGCACCCCCATGTTTATGGCAGCATTGTTTACAATAGCGAAGATATGGAAACAGCCCAAGTGTCTGTCAGTGGACGAGGGGATTAAAAATCAGTGGTACATACACACAATGGAATACTATGGAGCCATAAAAAAGAAGGAAATCTTACCTTTTGCAACAACATGAATGGACCTGGAAACTATTATGTTAAGTAAAATAAGCCAGGCAGAGAAAGAAAAATATCATATGACCTCACTCATTTGAGGAATCCAATGATCAATGTGAACTGAGAAACGTAATAGAGACAGAGGCGGATCAAAGGGATCAGAGGGAAAGAGGATGATAGAATGGGATCATAGAAGGGAAAGAGATTGGTGAAATTATATACACATAACACAGCATTATAGAGGGCAGAAAAGCAAATCCTGAAGGGATGGGGGGAAGGGGCAAGCAAGATGTGGAGGGGAGCACGGGGGAGTTGGGATGCATTCAGGGAGACACTAGAATCTCTGTAAACACAATAAATTAAAATCAATAAAAAACAAAACAAAAAAAACTGCCACTAATATTCAGTCTGTTTATCCCTTTTCAGAGGAAAATGGAACTTTGTTCTCTTGAAGCCTCTTTCAACACTGTGTGCTGCATGAACAGCTAATTTGGACTAATCCTCTTCTAGTCTCATTATCAATGAGCTATGTCTCAAAGGAGTAAAATAAAAAAGACAAATGTATTTACATACAAAAACAATGACATTGAAAGTAAAAAGAATAATGTCCAAAGTACAGGAATAAAATTAAATACCAAGTTTCTAATGGGGAGCAGCCAAACCTACACAAGAGATTTTGTGAGGAACTCATCTACCAAAACAAAGGATTTCACTTGCCCTTCTGCACTCAGACCACTTGAGTTTGCCACAAATTTTCAAGGCCACTCATCCATCTGTTGCTACAAACCGTTCCTTTCTCTTTCTCTTAGCTCTATAGATATCTTCCAGACACCAGGAACATCTATCTACAATACATTGAGCATCATGATAGTCTCATCATTTTGCACTAAATACTAAAGAGGTAGAATACTTTCAAGTTATCTTTTTCTTATGTAAGAAAGCAAAGGAATGGCAATTGAATTTGGTCTGAGGTGGATTGATCGTGGAGTAAAGAAGTAATCCTGTATGACTTAAGCACCTTATTATAAGAATTCCCTGATAATGCATACCTCATTGTTACTACATATAAACAGAGACCTGTGGCAGTAGTAGACCTTGTTGTTGCTGCCACTTTGTAAAGAGTTTCAAAGAATCAAAGAGCTCTGGTTGAGAGAAAGGAATTTTCAGCAGTGGTTTGTTGACATCTCTTGGGGTAGTTTCAGTTACAGAGTTATATGCATTCTCTGTTTTTTGTTGTTGTTGTTGTTTTTTAATTCAGTGAGAAGAGGAGAGGCAGAGAAAGACTCCTGCATGAGCCTCAATTGGAATCCACTGGGCAAGCCTACAAGGGGGCGATGCTCTGCCCATCTGGGGCTGTTGCTTCTTGCTCATCAACCTAGCTCTTAGTGCCTGAGGCAGAGACCAGGGAGCCATCCTCAGCGCCCCAGGCCAACTCGCTCCAATTGAGCCATGGCTGCAGAAGGGGGAGAGAGAGAGAAAGAGAAGTGAGAGAGAGAGGAGTAGAGAAGCAGATGGGTGCTTCCCCTGTGTGCCCTGTCTGGGAATTGAACCCAGGACATCCACATGCTGGACTGAAGTTCTACCACTGAGCCAACATGCCAGGGCCAGGCATTCTCAATCATGTGCTGAAGCACTGAGCCTACAGGTGTGGTTAGACATTGCTCTTTCCCTAAAATCTTCTCGGTGAGACTAAGTTTACTCTCGTAATGTTTCATTTGCCCTTTTTGATAGCTTGAATTTTGCCCTCCAAAAATTCTATATTCTAGCCCTAATTCCATAACCCAGAATGTGACTGTACTTGAAAATAGTGTTTTTAAACATGTAATTAAATTAAAATGAGGTCATTAGGGTAGGCCCTAATCCAAGATGAAAGGTATCCTTTTAAGAAGAGGAAATTACAAAACAGACATATAGAGATGGACCCCCATGTGATGACACGTGGAGAAGATAGCCATTTAAGTCAAAGAGATAGGTCAAAAGAATTCACCCTGCTGACACCATGGCTCGATCTTCTAGACTGTAGGATGATGTGGTACTTTATGATGGGAGGCCTCATATCCTAATGCACTTTTCTTTAGCAATTCTAATAGAAGAACATTATATTAAACAAAATTCCTAAAGTTAACATTTATTTATATTTTTATTGGTTGATTTTAGAAAGAGAGTGGAAGGGAGAGAGAGAGAGAGGAGAGAGAGAAGTATTAATTTGTGTGTTTATTGGTGGCTTCCCATATGTGCCTTGACCAGAATGGAACCCACAACTTTAGTGTTTTGTGATCACATTCTTACCAACTGAGCTAATCTGCTTGGGCAAAGCTAACATTTACTGAATGCTTATTTTATGATAAGAGCACCACATTGGTAGCCTGGCACCTCAGTGTTAAATCAGGGGTATTAGTCATACCTGCCTGGTTGTTGTGAGGACTGAATTAAATAAGCTAGTTTAGCTGTTGTGCTATCACTATCACCCTGAAATCTTCACTGCAGCCCTGCAAGGTATTTTTATCCCCATTTTACAGATGACAACACCAAGGCTGAAATCCTACTGACAAAACAGTGGTAAAGCTGATAATTAGACTTTCCCAAGTATTTAAATAATTAAGTCACAACTCAACTATACAAGGCAGGCACTAAACCTCGAGGAAGCTAGGGAATCGGGACATAAGGGTTTAATGACCCGCTGAGGTTCACAGCCGAGTAGGTGGCTGGTGGAAGGGTATATGATGGAAGTCTGATTCTAGAGCTCCTGTGCTTAACCATTACAACTCATCACTGTTCCTTCCCTGTGTGAGCCTGGATTTGCCACCTGTGGTGATCCTTAGCAATCAGGAATTATTGGTGAAATACAGTACCTGAGAGTTTACAAGATAACATTTAAAACATGAGCCTGGATTTTTACTCAACTTAATTAAAGCCATTCACATTTTTAGTAGTTCTGGTTTCTAGTTTTCTTCCTATTTACATATTTATCTATTAAATGACTGAATTTGGACTTTTGACTTTAGCTTTACATATTTGAAAACTTGTTATTGCTGTAGCAATAACAACTTTGCTCTGGGTAAGTCCCATTAAACCTCTATCTGCCATAAGCCTGGAAGCGACCCTCTTGATGGGCAAAGAGCCACTGTCATGTCTCTAACCTGTCCATTCAGAAGCTGAGCTTATCCACAGTGAAAGCCCAAAAAACACACACGCAGCAGCAGAGCACATGCTCTCAGCCACTCTGCAGGCTTTTTACACAGTACCGCACTCACATCCACCTGTTCTGACTGCAAATGTCATTCTGACTCTGAAACTGGAACCCAAGCTGCTTTTCTGAACTTCCAGACTATCTCCTCTTAGTATCTGCCCTTCTTGGGAGGAATGCACCTGTAAACATTTCTTCAATGGCTTCTAGGTTTTCTTTTACATTTTTCAGAACCAGTTGCTTTACTATTATGTTAATTAGGAAACGGAACTGAAAAACATGCTCTGATGCCATTCTTGGCCAGCCTGCATATTGATTGTTAAAGGCCAAGTCATGGGAGGAGAGTAAAGGAAGAGGCATTAACATGTCAGGAATTGGCATGAAGGTTAGTGAGCTCATCAGTCACCCTGAATAGTGACACCAGTGTGGAAATGTTTGCGTAGGAGTGGCCTGGGTCCCCTGGCCACTGACGTTAGCACCAGTCTCTAACCTCAAACTTGGTTTGTGGAAAATGAAAACAGAAATCTCAAAGCCAGTTTTCAGTCTGTTGGAATAAATGTTCTAAAGACAAAGTGAACAGACAATCACAATAAGTGGAAAGATTTATGTGCCTATTTTGAACAGGTCAAGTTGAAAATAATTTTTGCACATGTCTGCCTTAAAATTAAAACCAAAGTGAACTTAGGTCATGAATCTTTTAGCTAATAACCCATTTTGCCAGCATAAGGTTTAACTAAAAAATGACTTCTTATTTTTTAAGTTTTTGAGATGATGTTATCACCATTAAAAATAAAGAGAAAAAACCCTTACTCTTACTTGTGATAAATTCATACCTGGTTTGTTCTAAATTCAGTATACTCTTGGCTGTGCACTAAGTGTTTTAAGAACTTTTTTCCAAGTTTCTTTTTTTTACCACAATAAAATATTAATTTTTTTCAACACTGTTGCAGTCAGTTTGGTTGATGTGATGAGGTGTGTGTGGTCAGGTAGCAGTGCTGTGTTATTGGTCACTGAATACTCAGCAGGAGGCTGCATAGTCTTTCAGAAGCAAAGGGCACATTGAAATAAAATCATACTAAAAGCTTTTTTATGTGTTTATATATCTCACAATAGTAATCACCACCACAGTGTGGGCATTTCTTAGTAATTTCTTAGGGTACTGACTAGCTAAGGTTAACTGCCCAGAGTACAGTTGAAAGCCACCAGTTCCTCCCAGCTACTCATTAATCCCCAGGAAATCTCCTGAACCCTGCTGGTGATTATTCAAAGCTTTATAGATGATTTCTCCAGTATTCTGAGTACTCATTCTCTCCTGGAACATCGACAGCTGGCCAGCACAGTCTTGTATAAATACTCTATTTTTTTTAAAGTATATTGAATTTCAACTTCCTTATAAAGACCCCGTAGAGGCCAGTGGCTCAGAAAAAAAAACACCTTAATTGCATTTTGGCTTCTCTAGTTTTCTGAGGGAGCAATACAATTGAGAAGCTGAAGAAAAGCAGGGGAGGGAAAGAGGGTATGAGGAAACAGCAGGTGCCCAGCCACCCAAATTCTCTGCTCCCAGGAATCACACTCATAAACATGAAAGCAGTGAGGCTACTGGTGGTAACAGAGAGAGAGGAGTGTGAGCATTGCAAGGGGCAGTCAGTGCCGTGTTGCAGGGTGTCCTGGTCAGAGGTCCTGCATCCACCTCCCACAGCTATACAGTCAGCGCTGTGCATGCTCTGAGCCCTGAGCCAATTAGAGACCAAGATCTGAGTCACCAGACAGATGACAAGTCTAGGGATCTACTTCTGCAAAACAGAAGGTTTCTATTGACAGAGTCCTGTGCATGCTGTTTTGATACTGTCAAAATTTGAAGAGTAAAAAGTAATTTGTCAATTTAAGCCACTAAGTAAAATTTATATTTTTGTCTGCCTTTTCAGGAAAAATTTATATTTTACCTCAGCATTTAATATCTTTTAAATGAGGTGTCTGACATTAAGAAGCTATGTAAATACTAGATAATTCTAAAACCACAAATTATTGAATAGTGTCTGATAGTCACTAAATTTATTTGGAAAATTTAATTATTGTGTGTGTGTGTATGTGACAGAGAGAGGGAAGAAGTAGAAACAGAGAAAGTGGAAGAGGAAACATGAGGGAAAGAAGTTCCTGAAGTCAGAATGACCTTTATTTTCTATATGAAGTATCTCTTCCAAAATTATTTCTCTATTATATGTGCTCCATAAGAAAAAACATCAAATAAAAATATAGAATCTTCTGAATATATATTTTCAAAATAAGTATACTCCTATTCTGATTTTAAACTGTTAGGTTCTCTTCTAGGTCATTTAGAATCAAAGACAAGCCCTGGCTGGCTGGCTCAGTAGGTAGAGCATTGGCCTGGTGTACAGATGTCCTGGGTTCAATTCTCAGTCAGGGCACACAGAAGCTACCATCTGCTTCTCTCCTCCACTTTCTCCCCCTTCTCTCTCTTCTCCTTTTGCAGCCAGTGGCTCGACTGGTTCGAGCATCAGCCCCAGGTGCTAAAGATGGCTTGACTGGTCCAAGCAATGGCCTTAAGCACTAAAAAGAGCTCAGTTGACTAGAGCATTGGCCCCAAACTGGGTTTGCTGGGTGGATCCTGGTTGGGGCACATGCAGGAGTCTGTTTCACTGTCTCCCTTCCTCCTACTAAAAGAAAAAAAAATCAAAAACAAAATACTGGATATATTAAAAAGACACCCATTTTTGTTTATAAATTTAAATAACAACAAGTTATAGTCTGCCCCTAAGCATCAAAAACCTTCTGAAGTCACATCATAGAAAAATCTCCACAGATTGTTCCTTTGGAAGAAAAAAGGGGGAAAAAAAACTACTTTCACAATTAAATAGATACAAATATCCCTGCATCTATTAGCAGAAAATCCCTAGCTACTTTATCATCTTGGGCATCCTGATATAGATAAATAAAACATCATTTTAAATAAGTCCAATGCTAGTCAACAAGCAATGGACAACACATGATAAGAGGAGCGTCTAAATAATTTAACAGTGTCTACACCAGGAGTCCCCAAACGTTTTACACAGGGGACCAGTTCACTGTCCCTCAGACCACTGGAAGGCCGGACTATAAAAAAAACTATGAACAAATCCCTATGCACACTGCACATATCTTATTTTAAAGTAAAAAAAAAATGGGAACAAATACAATATTTAAAATAAAGAACAAGTAAATTTAAATCAACAAACTGACCAGTATTTCAATGGGAACTATGGGCCTGCTTTTGGCTAATGAGATGGTCAATGTCTGGTTCCATATTTGTCACTGCTAGCCGTAACAAGTGATATGACGCGCTTCCATAGCCATGAGGCATGCGTCCCGCATCACCAGAAGTAGTACTGTATGTGAGCAACACCGATCTTTGCGACACCAATGAAAGAGGTGCCCCTTCCGGAAGTGTGGCAGGGGGCCCGATAAATGGCCTCAGGGGGCCGCATGCGACCCGCGGGCCATAGTTTGGGGACCCCTGGTCTGTCAGACAAAGCAAGTTCCACTGTTTCTACATCTTGGACATTCACAAAAACACATAGCAAGTCAGGAATTCAGTTAAACAACAATATAGCTGGGTCTAGTCTTTTAAGTGATTTGATATCGATATGACTTTATCCATGAAATGCTCCAAACAATGTCCAGTACCTAAAAAGTTGGTAGAAGGAGGTGTTCTTGGGCTATCAGCCTTATGACTTCTAATTCAGAAGGAAGCAAACAGTTTAGGTCAATTAGTTCCTTTCCTCAAAAAGACTCTACACACCCAAGTTGAGAAGATACACTGTCAGTGGCTGACCCCAGTCTTGCACATGGTTACCAGCTTCCGGAAGGCCCACAGCCTGGTGAAACTGATCAAAACAGTTGGACCAGGATTTCCACAATAACTGTTTAGATCGGTAGGTATATAGTTAATTATTATGCTTTTCTTCACCCTTTCAGAATTTATAAATTCTGCCTCAAGGCTAGGGCATAATTTTTAAACAGGTCATATATTTTTAAAAAAAATTTCTGTTTGAGAGAGAGAAATAGCTATGTAACTGTAGGGAAAAACCAACAGCCAGTTTAAAAAAAATGGGGAATAGCAAAAAATTGTTTTTAATATTTCATCTTTTTACTCTGTTTTTTATAAGCTGCATACTTGTGATTATTATTATATGCCAGGTATTCTGCTAAAAAGTTTACCTATGTTATCTTTTTCTCATTTTCACAATGGTTAACCATATGGAGAAGGTATTTTATTATCATTCTCAGTTTATATACTAGAAGACTGAAAGTGTCCAAACTGTACAAAGGTCATAGAACTATTAAGACCCAGAGCTGAGATTTGAATTCAGGTTTGTCTTGACCCCAAATCCATTTATCTTAATTATTGTGTAAAACTGCAACTGAATTATATTTTTAAGGTGGATTGACTCAAAAAATGAAATGAGAATTTTATTGTGCAAAGGGTGATTTAAAAAAAAATTAGATTTTTATTGCCTTGTCATTTTCTTTACTTTTGTCAAGAGTTTCATGTAGTACAGAGTTGCATTTCAAAAGGCAAAACAAAAACCTCAAGTGACTATTTCTATACCAATTCTATTTTTCCTTAAGGGAATCCTGTATAATTAAGATAGTGGCCTACCCCATGTTCACCCAAGCAAAGCTCTTCTGAACTACTAGAGCTTTGTAGTGACATATTGATATGAAATGGCTTTCTATTTATGATGACATCATGCTAAGATTTTAAACCAAAATTTCAAATTATCAAAGAAGTAATAACATAAAATATATAAATTCAACTTTTTTGGTCCCCTTGGAAATGTTACATCTTTGCAAAAAGAGCTTTTATCTCTTCTCTTACATAGAATATTTTCAAAATAATCGTCCCAATATTGTCTCTTCCCTGTCTTACCACACACACACACACACACACACACACACACACACCTCATTCTTAGAGGGAAAAATAATGGATACTGTATTTGAATAAGCAGTTAATTAAATGAACTTGGCCTCCATTGTTACCAGCTTTCTATACAGTTTAATGTAATTCCTTTACCTATGTAATCAAGTTATACACATTTCAGCTATCAACACCTCAGTCCAAATAATCAAAGCAGTTTGTGGTTAATAAAGAAACAATATGCAAACAATATATATATATATATATATATATATATATATATATATATATATATACACACATATATACATACACACACATATCCTTATGCGTTCATTTATGGCTAGAAGTTCTTAGATTCTTTCTGTGATTTACAGATTCTGTCATCATTTTCAAACAAATAAACAAACAAAGCAAAATGTCCATGAATAGTTTCTTATGCCAGTTTATGCCATTTACTTAACAATACAAAAATATTTACTTAGAAATATTCTTTATAATTTTAAAAGAATTTTATGTAATTTTAAAAGAATCTTATATGACAATGTAACAAAACAACAGATAGAAGAATTAAAGAAAATGTGTTCTCTTTTAAAGAGGTATTTTTAAAAAGTGCAAATATATCCCTTAAAATGGCTGTTTCAGCCATCAGAATGTTCACAGAATAATGGTTAAATCCTTATCTGCTTCAAAAAATATTTTACACTGATGGCAAGATCACGTTTGGCCTGGAAAGGTTGTAGTTTTACCAACTTTCCATAAATATGAAATGATCCTTGAGGAATAAATGCAGAATAAAAATGAAATTGAAGTTGCCCTGTTTTCCAAACACAAACTTGTATACCTGTGACCTGTTTATATC
Source organism: Saccopteryx leptura (assembly GCF_036850995.1). Taxonomy (NCBI): domain Eukaryota; kingdom Metazoa; phylum Chordata; class Mammalia; order Chiroptera; family Emballonuridae; genus Saccopteryx; species Saccopteryx leptura. The sequence goes on along the minus strand of NC_089505.1, from coordinate 214,833,355 downwards.
ACACAATTCTGAAGGGAGAATTTGGTCATTGGAAGAGGTTGAGAAGAAAAGATTGAAGAAAAAAGATATGACATTTCTCAACCAAGTCCAAGGTATGAAAATGCACAGTGTACTGTGAGGTCTTTCCTAATAAGACAGGGTCCAGCACTGTTGAACTAATTACACTAGTGTCAGTGGTTAGAGGCTGGAGAAACCAATCATTGGAAATTATTACCTTCTTATATAAACATTATAAAATTATATTTATGTATTTTCACTTGGGTTAAAAATAAGTTAAAATTTATGTACATTGTAAACATTCAGGGTAGAAAATCCTTGTAACATGACATTCTATGTACAAAGGACATAGAGTAATGAAAGTAAAAATCAAGAAACAGTATTGATTTTAAGAAGTTTCAAACTTTATGAATTATCTTTTATTTCATATTAATGTAGTACTAATATTATAACTAAAATTTTAAAATTATCAATATGAAAATGCTATAGTATAACAAAATCAATCCTTGCAGTTTTAAAGTGATCCAATAGCTCTCTTGGCAATACAGCATTTAAAAAGTGACAAGATTTATTGCTTTGAGACAAATATAATGGACTATAAATCATGCGACCATGACAACTATAAAAACTTCTCTTGCGATTCTCTACCTCTAGGCTTACTTCTGCCCAAGAAAGATCTGGAAGCCTTTTCATTCAATAGACTGTCTTCTGAAACATTTATCCCACCTGTGATAAGATGGATTAACCATTGCAGCAAAGTGCTTGCAGACTTGGTTTGTCTTAACTTATAGTTATGAAAACAAAGAAAACTTTGATTCACTAGGTTGGGATGTAATGTGTCCATATCAGAACAATATCAGGATCTTTTAATTATCTCTCCATAAGAAAAGATTAAAATGCCTAGTTACATGAGACTAAATGCTCATTCAATAATTGCAATGGATAGTATGCTTTCAGAGTAGGAGAATTAAATTAAAAGAAAGCAACTCTTGGAAATGTACTTGTGGTAGAATTAGAGAATGTTTCATCAGATCTTGATGTCTCTACAGTAATGAATCTGCCAAAACATAATAATATTTTAGTGAAAGCTATGATTGGAAAAGTCACATTGTTTATTAACTGTTACCCTAAAATATTACTTTTGTCTTATTATTAAGATGGGTTAAAAGGCAGCAGGAATGCCTGACACAAGGCATTAAAAATGGATTGTGTCTTATAATGAACCCTGAAGGACCTGAGCTGCTGCATTTTGCACGGGGTAATGGAGTGCACTAACACCTGCTGGCAAGGGGACCTACCGCCCACAATCTTAAAAGGCCTCAGTCAAGTCCCTGACTCACTTGGTCCTTTTCAATTGCCTAAACAAGAGTTAATCTTTAATCTCCAAACTGACTTTTCAAAAATGTTCAAAATAGTTACAAATATGGGGAAAGAGGGGTGGCAACCAGGAAAACTAGGTTATAAAGTTAGTGGGAGGAGCCCTCAAAGCCATCTCTGGAGGTTCTTGGCAATCTCCTGGAAAGAAACTTTTCATGTCAAGTTAAATTTATCTACTTAGCTTTCCAAAGAATGTATGTGATAAAGACTATGGTGGCAAAAATAGATGCCACCAAAGCTCAGATTTCTGAAAGCCTGGCATTAATGCTCTGAAGGAGATATTAATCTAAAGCCTAAACAGCATTGACAAATTACCAGGCATTTTGCTGGTCATCCAAAAAAGAAGGATGAGGAGGAGGAGGAGAGAAAGAAAGGAAACCCATAGACTATAAAGGAAAACCATCCTAGGATTCTCTCTCATAAAACACTGAATAGAGTTGCCCAAGAGGGCGTCCTTAAGTGTGGTGATTGCTTCTCCAAGTCTCAGGTGAACACATGTTAGTGGGATAGAGGTGGTTATTCAGCACTGGGAAAATGACCTACATTCTTAGTCCATTTCTGTTTGTGTCTTTATGGATCACAGACTCCTAGAATTCAAGGGGACGTTAAGGTTGTCAGGCTGAGCTATTGGAGTCTGCAAGTAAGGAAAGAAAGCCCTTCTTAAGGCTGGCTGGCTGGTCCAGCAAGCTGGAGCCCCTTCATCAGCTTTGCTCCACTAAGGGCACAAACTGCACTCACACCTTCCTGGTACTACTGCACACAACAGACCTCCCAGAACACCTATCTGTTCACGTGCTCATGGAACTGTTTGTTTGGGATTTTGCCCCTTTTCCCCCAAACACCTAGCAATGCAGCTCTAGTACTCCTTGGTTGATAGATTATTAGTATCTCATCATTTTGGTTTTATTTTTATTGCTACTAATCACAAGTTAAAAGATTGTCTCATAGCTCTGGTTGCTAAATCATTGCCTCTATTAGATGACAAATTTCATTAAATAAAACTTTATTCAGTCAGACAATGTTTATAGGATGACAGTGTAATAGTCAACATAGTGAAACTTTAGTAAATAACTGTTATATAATGTAAAACAAACCAAAATATAATTGTTCTCCTTCTTTAACACCTGAACAGTTGACAGCATTTTGAGTTGCCTGATTTAGGTGTTTTATAACATATCAAGTCAATGTTAGGGGCCCCCAATATTTTCTACATCAAAGACCCAATTTGTTTCTTTATCCATGTGATGGATATATATATATATATATATATATATATACACACACACACACACACACACACACATATATACACATACATATATATGCATACATATATATATGTATGTGTATATATATATATATACATCCAACTTGATACACTCCACATGTATCACATCTTTTAAAAGAGTTTGTCAAAAAAAGAAACCCTAATTCCTTGCTGGTGGGAATGCAAACTGGTACAACCATTACAAAAGAAACTACGGTGATTCCTCAACAAATTAAAAGTAGGACTACCATATGCCCTAGCAATTCCTCTACTGGGTAGCTACTCCCAAAATGTGAAAACATAGATACATAAAGACACACGCACCCCTATGTTCATCGCAGCATTATTCACAGTGGCCAAAACACAGAAACAACCAGTGTCCCTCGACAGAGGATTGGATAAAGAAGACATAGTACATCTTAAACAAGGGAATACTACTCAGCTATAAGAAATGATGACATAGTGACATTTACAACAACATGGATGGACCTTGAGAACAATATACTGAGTGAAATAAGTAAATAAGATGAAAGTGAAATGGTTACCAGAGGGAGAGGTTTGAGGAGGACAGGAGTAAAGAAGGGCAAATATACAGTGACAGAAAATAATTTGACTTTGGGGGATGGGTACACAACATAATCAACAGTTCAAATGCTATAGAAATGTTTATCTGAAACCTATGTATTCTTGTTGATAAATGTCACCCCATTAAATTTTATTTTCTATAAAAATTATAATAAATACATAAATAAATAAAAGAGGCTGTCTATAAAATTGCCTTTATTACAAATCCCCCACACACACACTAAATTTTGTCAATTGCAAGTGTAACAAAACAGTTAATATTGTAGTAATAGAAATAAAAGTAGTTATGGGCCCTGGCCTGTTGTCTCAGTGGTAGAGCATCAGCCTGGCGTGCAGAAGTCCCGGGTTCGATTCCCAGCCAGGGCAATATCAAGTCAATGTTAGGGGCCCCCAATATTTTCTACATCAAAGACCCAATTTGTTTCTTTATCCATGTGATGGTATATATATATATATATATATATATATATATATATATATACACACACACACACACACACACACACACACACATATATATACATACATATATATGCATACATATGTAGACAGGAGAAGCGCCCATCTGCTTCTCCACCCCTCCCCCTCTTTTTCCTCTCTGTCTCTCTCTTCCCCTCCCGCAGCCGAGGCTCCACTGGAGCAAAGATGGCCGGGGCGCTGGGGATGGCTCCTCGGCCTCTGCCCCAGGCGCTAGAGTGGCTCTGGTGGCAACAGAGCTACGCCCCAGATGGGCAGAGCATCGCCCCCTGGTGGGCAGAGCGTCGCCCCCTGGTGGGCGTGCCGAGTGGATCCCGGTCTGGTGCATGCGGGAGTCTGTTTGACTGTCTCTCCCCGTTTCCGGCTTCAGAAAAATAAAAAATAAAAAAATAAATAAAGTAGTTATGGTTAGCTATATAATTGGCAGGGTCCAGTGGAAAATTAAAACATGGAGCCCTGAATTTATAACAGGAAACAAACTTACCTTTTCTTTCACAGTCTTTCTGTGCCACTGTCCTGGTGGTTTTTCATTGTTATTTAATGCCACGATGCCTCTGCTGCAGTGGTACTGGCCAGATGAGGGCAAGTGATACTGGCGCTCTCCCGTACAGCCAGGGTGGAGCAGGAAGGCAACATGGAACCTGCTGGGAAGACAGGTGGCAAGTTTCAGACACATATTGAGAGTCCCACCTGACTACTTACAAAACAAAGATTCAAAGATAAAATTTTTAGAAATTCAAGGTGGTGATCACGAAGCATTAAACCTCTTTCAGAGCCCACTGAAACTGCACAGAAGACAGCCTTTATTTAGCATTAACCTGACGCATTTAATGACATTGTTGTTGCAGTTACTCAATGGCCTGTTTTTGGATAAATGTATAATGTGCATTTATTAGACTATTGGATTATTGAAAGTATACTGCTCACAAAAATTAAGGGATATTTCTATATAAATATGAAGCGATAAAAAAAGAAGCATTTGATCTTTTTTATTAAACAAGAACATCAGAAAAGCAAGCAAGTCAAAGAAAGTTGTTTGATTATGCAAATGAAGTACAAAACCAACATTTATTTCATTGGTGAAAATGCACTATACAAAGGCTGAAAGTACTGGAGTATCTGCACATTCCCTGATCCCCTAATTTTTGTGAGCAGTGTAGTAGGAAGTTCTATTTCAGATCTCCTCATTGTTCTAGAGCAGTGATTTTCAACCCTTTCTATCTTACAGCATACATAAACTAATTACTAAAATTTTGCAATATACCAAAAATAATATGTTTTTTGCTGATCTGACAAAAAAAATAGGTATAATTTTAATTCATTCATTAAGAATGGCTATTGTGTTGGCTTAGTTATAATCTTTTATTTTATTTTTATGACAATATAAGGAAAAGAGGTCAGTTCTCCTGACTAAATTGTCAGCATGTTTTAAAAATGCTGCAGTGCACTAGTTGAAACTTGCTGTTCTTAAGCAATGCTATTGAAAATGGTAGCCACCAGCCAAATGAGGCTATTTTGTTTAAAAAAGCGGAATACAAAACATCTCATAAACAATTTTTTTAAATACTGATTAAATGTTGAAATGATCAAATTTGGGCTATAAGTTAAATTAAATATATGTATTATGAAAATTAACTCCTGTTTCTTTTCATTTTTTTTCTGGTAGTTACTAGAAATTTTTAAAATTATATATGTGGCCCATATTACATTTATTTATTTATTACAAATAAATATATCCTAGTGTTATTGCCCCCAATAAACATCTGCAAGAATAACACCATCTGTCCTGTTCTATGTTACTCTTTTATTGTCCTTTGATTGCCCAAGATTTTGATCTTTCTTTTTTTTTTTTTTTTTCCCTGTATTTTTCTGATGCCGGAAACAGGGAGAGACAGTCAGACTCCCACATGCGCCCGACTGGGATACACCTGGCACGCCCACCAGGGGGCTACGCTCTGCCCACCAGGGGGCGATGCTCTGCCCCTCTGGGGTGCCTCTCCGCGACAACCAGAGCCACTCCAGCGCCTGGGGCAGAGGCCGAGGAGCCATCCCCAGCGCCCGGGCCATCCCTGCTCCAGTGGAGCCTCGGCTGCGGGAGGGGAAGAGAGAGACAGAGAGGAAGGAGAGGGGGAAGGGTAGAGAAGCAGATGGGCGCTTCTCCTGTGTGCCCTGGCCGGGAATCGAACCCAGACTTCTGCATGCCAGGCCGATGCTCCACCACTGAGCCAACTGGCCAAGGCCTTGATCTTTCTTTTGAAGGACTGAAGAACATTTTTTTTTAAATAATAGAAAGAAAATTAGACAAAAATCAGGTGATCTGGAGTATAGTTTGTACTATTTCACTGACATAACTTGAGCTCCTGAAAAATACAAAAAAAAAAGAAAAGAAAAAGAAAGAAAAGCAAAAAAGAGTCTGACCAGGTGGTGGCACAATGGATAGAGTGTTGGACTGGGACAGAGAGGACCCAACCCAAGGTTCAAAACCCTGAGGTTGCCGGTTTGAGCTCAGGCTCATCTGGTTTAAGCACAGCTCATCAACCCAAGGTTCAAAACCCAAGGTCGCTGGCTTGAGCAAGAGGTCACTTGGTCTGCTATAGCCCCCTGGTCAAGGCACATATGAGAAAGCAATCAATGAGCAACTAAGCAATCAATGCCTCAACGAAGAATTGATTCTTCTCATCTCTCTCCCTTGCTGTCTTCTCTCTGTCTCTCTCGCTGTCTCTGTCACACGAAAAAGAAAAGAAAAAAGAAAGAAATGAAAAAAATAAAAGAGAAAAGAAAGAAAAGAAAAGGAAAAAAATAGATCCAGATCATCACTTGGGTCTCTTCCAGTCCTAATTTTTCAGTCTTTACTGTAAGTAGAAAAGACCATTTATGTAATTGGGAAAGGTATGTAAAATTTTTACTGAAAGGATCTCCCCAGGCCCCACTCCCTAAGAATGACTCAGAGCTTTAAAAACTAGAAAACAGTATGAATTAATATCACCCCTGCAATTAGCTATTAAATAGAATAGAGGAGGTGTTTTTCATTCATGAGGTCTAATAATCTGAGAAAGAATGAATTCTGCCTCCAAACTGTGTTCAAACTCATGGTTGTTGCAACATTGACTCCTGCTGGAATTGATATGTGAACTCAAAAGTTAGAAATTTAACTTCAGTAATAGTAGCTTTTAGTTGTAGTCAATAAGGGTTAAGAAATAGTTCATTTCCTTGCTATTGTCTCTTAATGGAGCCCTTTTGAAATGGCCTTTCCCTTTGAAATGTGCAGAGAAGTTTATCTTTTTTGGAAAAGCCTGGGAAGGCTCTTTAGAAGCAAACATCTAGGAGGAGCATGAATTTTAGAAAAGAGGTTAAATCACAGTAGTTTCTTGTATGTGTTTAGTCACAGAATTTCCTATAAAGGGTTAAGGCCCTATTTATAACTAGGAACTTACATAATTCACAAATCTTAAATCTTTACTTTGTCTCCCAATGAGAGTCTGCTTTACAGGTGGTTCCCAGGGATGCATACAGCTCTCAATAACAGCAGGCCCCAGTTGTTCCTCAGAGGCCCCTCACCCTGGCTACCCTGCAGATAGCATCAAAAACACCAAATGAACTGAAAATGGACCTGTGCTAACATAAAAAGATTTTGCTGGGGAGACCTTCCTGCAAACCAGACTCCCACCTCCTGTGCATTGCCACGTGACTAACTGCACAGTCTTTAATAAATCACTAACGTTTCCTTACATTCTATTAACTGGTCATTAAGGCAGGATTTGAATGCACTGTAGACTTTCTGCCTTCTCAGATTACTGGCAATTTGAATAAAACTCTGTGTGTGTGTGTGTGTGTGTGTGTGTGTGTGTGTGTGTATGTGTGTGTGTTTAGTGAGAAACAGGGAGGCAGAGAGACAGACACCCACATGTGCCTGACCAGGATTGACCCAGCAAGCCCACTAGGTGGCGATGCTCTGCCCATCTTGGGCATTTGCTCTGTTGCAACCAGAGCCATTCTAGCACCTGAGGTGGAGGCCATAGAGCCATCCTCAGTGCCCAGGCCAACTTTGCTCAAATGGAGCCTCGGCTTCAGGAGGGGAAGAGAGAGTTAGAGAAGAATGAGAGGAGGAGGGGTGGAGAAGCAGATGGGTGCTTCTCCTGTGTGCTCTGGTCAGGAATCGAACCCAAGACATCCACACACTGGGCTGACGCTCTACCCCTGAGCTAGCCAGCCAGGGTAGAAAAAGACACTTTTATATCTCTCCAATCTCATCTCTCTGATTGATTGGCAGCAATTGATAACTTGAACTTCAATTTGTTCCAATAACAGAATTTTCAACCTATTGTCCTGCCCTACACATTTTAGACTTACCAGCCTCTACAATCAAGTAAACTATTTCTGTTTCTTTGGGGAACCTGACCAGTATAGTTGAGGAGAGGTTTTGGCACAAATGGGCCCAGTACCTAAAATACTTCTCTTCTAAAAGAGGTGTGCTGATCTTAAACTAATCCTGATATGTGTTTTTAAATGTATGATTAATGTTCATTTAATTTTTTGTTTTGTAATTCATACTTACACTTTACATTCACAGTTGACCAGCAAAACTCTGGAAGAAGGAAACTAAGGATGCCTGAAATTTGTTTGCTCGGTGGTTCACAGGAAGCACTTTCCAGTGACTGAGATTTGCCCAGTAGTCATTTATTGGTTGCATTACAAGAAAACGGTTTGGTTGCCTCTACAATATAATTGTAGCCCAGTGATAAGAAGAGATTTGTACACTCTTGGATGCATTTAACAAGATGTTAGCTCTGTTTAAGACAGATGGTTGGTGGACAACGTTCGTTAGTTGGCTGGCTTTCACCAACCTCCACCTCTGTCCCACCTTTTCGAGTCTCATTCCAGGCAACTTTTGATGATTTTCAAGAAACAAATTTTGGTAAATTCCTCAGAATACACATTGAAGAAATGTTCCCTTGATGGCACAGAATATTTTAGTGAGTTTCTAGACTCAATTAACAATATGATAAAACCAAATAATAAGCACATAAAAATTATTAAAGATTTGTTTATGTGAAACTCTGATAGTTGCCCTTATAATTTCTACAATTAAAATTTATTTTAAAAGAGCAGTTTTTTTTTTCATCCTCTTTCAAAATCAGTTTCAAGAAACTCTTGATAGAATCAACTAATTATATCTTGGCCTCTTTAACTAATACACATTTACAGTCATGTACTTTAAATCAGTTTCAGTTGAAATAGTAAAATCAGATTATAACAGAAAAGCCTTGTAAATATTTACCTCAAAGTGAGTTTAAGAATAAACATATGTTCAGTAATTCACCCACATTTAGCAGATATTAATAAGCTAAAGCATAACTTTAAATTCACCTATCATTTAATATAAAGGAAGAAACAAAAAAATAGGCCTGATGAGCTTATTTATTTTGGGCTTGATAATATCTTATTAAAATTTGAAGCTTAAAATTGATGTAATCAGCCTGACCAGGCAGTGGCACAGTGGATAGAGCATCGGACTGGGATTCAGAGGACCCAGGTTCGAGACCCAGAGGTCGCCAGCTTGAGTGCGGGTTCATCTGGTTTGAGCTAAAGCTCACCAGCTTGGACCCAAGGTCGCTGGCTTGAGCAAGGGGTTACTCGGTCTGCTGAAAGCCCACGGTCAAGGCACATATGAGAAAGCTATCAATGAACAACTAAAGTGCCACAACAGCCCTGGCTGGTTGTCTCAGTGGTAGAGCGTCGGCCTGGCGTGCAGAAGTCCCGGGTTCGATTCCCGGCCAGGGCACACAGGAGAAGCGCCCATCTGCTTCTCCACCCCTCCCCCTCTCCTTCCTCTCTCTCTCTTCCCTGCCGGCAGCCGAGGCTCCATTGGAGCAAAGATAGCCTGAGTACTGGGGATGGCTCCTTGGCCTCTATCCCAGGCGCTAGAGTGGCTCTGGTCGCAACAGAGCGATGCCCCGGAGGGGCAGAGCATCGCCCCCTGGTGGGCATGCCAGGTGGATCCCGGTCGGGTGCATGCGGGAGTCTGTCTGACTGTCTCTCCCCGTTTACAGCTTCAGAAAAATACAAAAAAAAATAAATAAATTTTTTTGATGTAATCAGTCAAAGGTCAGCAGAAATATTTAGTCTGTAAGTGAAGCTTCAGTTAATATAATGTTAATTTGAAGTATTTTACATTTTCTTTTCCTCCATAAGCGAAAAGGAAAGAGAAGCATGGGGAAGTCCCACAAGAATGTGAAATTAACAGGGAGTTGTGAATTGTCTATCCAGATCTGTGCTGACACTAGAGGTCAGCAACCTTCCAAAAATGATATATCCAATCTTTATTTACTAACTATAATCTACAACTTTTTGTGACTGAAGAACGACATAATTCTAGGTCAGGAGGTGGTCTTAGTAGTAATGACCTATTTTGCTGTTTTCTTAGAAGTAAAGGGAATGATGTCAGTGACGTCTAGACAGTTGGCTGGTCTCACAGTTACACTGAAGTAGGACTGAACTCAGGATGCTGAGCTGACTAATGAAATTTAGGGCTGGGGACCCTCATGATCCCTAAAATGCAGAGAAGTTAGGTTCTATGGCTTATAATTGTGAATAATTTTGTGGGCTAATAATGTTGGAAGAGATAGAGAAATGAGAGCGAGGTAGTTCTAGACTTGGAAAAACCATGGTTTCCACAGAAAAGACAAGGATGGAAAGCTAAGGTGCATGTAAACAGCTTAGAGATTCCATTGTAGAGACCTGATGACTTCTTTCTCAATCTCCTGCCCACATGGCTCTGGACATGTGCTTCCTTCCTTTTCAAATTCCAGTGAAAATTCTTGTAGAGAAAGCTACTATAATTTCTAATGAATCCAGCTCTTTACTAGGTTCATAGCATTCAAATACTACTCAAGAATGACCTTTGGTTTGGGATGATCATGTGACAGCCTTTATGCACAGTTTCATTCTGATTAAGATCTTGGGCCAAATAACTGTAACTTTAGGCAAGTTATTTAGGTTCTCCAAACCTTAGTTTTCTTGTCTTTAAAATGGGAATCATATTAGTACCAGCCTCACAGGTTTTTCTATGCATTAAGTAAGATGTGCATATGGGCTTGTTTGTAAGCAAAAGATATTTCACCCAAAATGTTTTTTTATAATAAAAAAAATAAGACTAAGGTGCAGACTATGGCATGTAGCTGCCAGTTCCAGGGTCTGCCCTTCTCCCTGCAGCATTTCCAGGTCTCACCACCTGCCCAGACTGAGTCCAGGAGAGGACAGTTTTTATTCCTGGGCATCCCCAGGTCAAGTCCTGAAGCCTCCTTCAATCTACCCTTCTTAGTCTCAGATCCTTCTCCCAGCTAATTAGAGGAAGAGATAAAAGCCACCAGACTCGTGTAGTTCTGTCCTTGGTATATGGCTGAGAGTTCAATTAATGTCACCTAACCTTATTGTTGATGTCCTTAAAATTATAAATCACATTCACCTACAGCTTGCTTATCACACAACAACCTGTGGAGCTTTAATGACAAGCAAATGGAGGTTCACAGAAATTAAGAAATCTGTCCCATGATTTGGATTGCAGATTCATCTTTCACTGTTCTCAATTCTCCCACCATCACCAGGTCCCACATCTTGGTTCATTAATATGTAAGGCATGTTAAGGATGGCTCTAAAGGCCTCTCTTTACTGAGCATGCAGATGACTCTGGAGAAATCAAAATCAGTTATGATAGAATGATACTGAGTTATCATAAAACCAAAATAGTTTGTTGATGATTTGGTCATCTGCAAGACTTCAAATAACCAATTTTGATTTTACTGACAGAATCCACTTAATTCCAGTATTTTCAATAGCATATAAGCATAAACATAGTGTGATGATTTTAAAGAAAAATTAACCTCTAACTCTAGTCCAATTTAGATTTGTAAAATATCTACTTATTCTAGAATGGGAAATGTTCAACTGCAATCTTAGGATGCCTTGAGAGCTTTCTACTTCACCAGGTTTTGCAGTCATATTATATTAGGGAGACATTAACTAGGAGAAGCTCACAGAACTGTTCTATTTCCTTTTTCCCCTCTTCCTGACACTGAGTCTTTTGAAAATTTGCTGTAAAGAACATTTTATAAATTTGACCCCAAAGGCAAGAGAAGTAAAGTAAAAAATAAATAAATGGGCCTAGATTAAACTAAAAAGCTTCTGCACAGCAAATGAAACTAACAACAAAACAAGAAGATAGCCAAGCAAATAAAAAATTATATTTACAGACAACAGCTCTGATAACGGGTTAATACAAAAAATATGTAAAAAACTCATAAAGCTCAACAAATAAACAAGCAATCCTCAAATAAAAATTTGAGAGAACACCTGAACAAACACTTCTCCCATGAAGACATACAAACAATAAATGGATAAATGACAAGATGTTCATCTTCACTAGCTATTAAAGAAATGCAAATCAAAACTACAATGAGATACCACCTCACACTTGTTAGAATGACTATTATCAACAAGACACATACTAACAAGTGTTGGATAGGTTGTAAAGGAAAAGGAACCCTCATTCACTGATGGTGAAAATTTAAACTGGTATAGCCACTATGAAAAGCAGTCTGGCAGTTTCTTAAAAAATTAAAAATAGAGTTATCATAAGACCCAGCAATCTCTCTTCTAGATATTTACTCGAAAAAACTTGAAAATATTTATTTGCAAAGACACATGAGCCCCCATGTTCATTGCAGCATTGTTCACAGTGGCCAGGACATGGAAACAACCAACGTGTCCTACAATAGATGATTGGATAAAGAAGATGTGGTACATATACAATGGAATACTACTCAGCCATAAGAAATGATGACAAAGAATCATTTACAGCAACATAGATGGACCTTGAGAACAATATGCCAAGTGAAATAAGTAAATCAGAAAAAGCTAAGAACTACAGGATTTCACACAAGTGGGATATAAAAATGAGACTATGGACATAAGCAAAAGTGAAGTGGTTACCAGAGAGAGAAGGGTGGGAAGGGGAGTAAAGAGAGATAAATATATGGTGACAGAAAATGATTTGATTTTGGGTGATGGGCACACAACACAATCAAATGTTTAAATATTATAGAGATGTTTACCTGAAACCTATGAATTGTTATTGACCAATGTTACTCTATTAAATTTCATTTCTAAATTAAAAAAACTACAGAGGAAAAACTTAATTGATCTTGAAAAGGTTAGTTAGAAAACCAGTTTAAGTGAACATGTAAAATAATCTAAATAATATCAAAATTAAATATTTGGCAATGATGACTTTTAAAAGAAAAATACTAATTGGTGTCATAAGTAAATAAATTTAAATGAGATAACATAAATAAGAATTACTTTTGAATTTGGGAAGTGTCAATGAACTATATATAAGGAAACTCAAGTAAATGACTACGTACTATCAAAATGATCCATTTCTAATTTGCATCTTTTTTGTATAAAAAACTGACCTCTTTCTCTCTCAAGGATCTTTTCATTTTTTTTTCTGAGACATGCACACAACTATAAAATGATAAATATGCTCAGAATAGACTGTTAGCCTTATGATGGATTCTCTCTTTTCCACCAGAAATGTACAAGTCATCTTACTATTTTTATGAGTTAACATAAATTTCTCAAAGGTAAAAGCATTTCCAGACCAAAAAATTTGAAATGTTTTTATGTCATAAATTTATTGACATCTTTTTAAACTTTATTCTCTCCTTTTTAAATGTCCTTTAAATCTTCTTAAATAAAAAGAAAAATTATGTTTCAATAGTAACAATTTATGTTTCCTTTTGTAGAATTATTAATGAGTAAAACAAGAGACTATCATGAAACAATCTCATTATATCTTACAAAAAGTATCATATTTTATATAACACTTTAATCCCATAATCTGTAGGCATTTTGTTGATATTAATATTGTGTGCATGTGGGCCGGGTGGAGAGAGCTCTGGCCTCACTTTCTTTTTTTTAAAAGACACCAAATATATAGGATTGGGGACCCATCATTACGACCTCATTGAACCTTTATTACTTCCCTAAAGGCTCCAAATACAAACACATTGGGGATTATGGCTTCAACATAGGACTTCAGTGGAGGGGGTGGGGCTACGTACACAATTCAACCTGTGACAGTATATGACTGCTTAGTGTGAAGAAGACTACTTTTCCCAGCCTCCTTTGAAACTAGGTAACTAAATTCTCATTAATGTGATGGAAAAAGAAGTGTCATGAGACAGTTTCTGGAAACCTACTTTAAAAGACAGCCTTTGTTCATTCTTCTTTAACCCTTCCTCCATCTGGTAGTCTGAAACAGAGATTATGGGAACAAGGGTCACACTAGGGGAATGGTCAAGAAGAATCTGAGTTTCTGAAGGCATTGCGGAGGAGAGCTGCTGGACTTGCTATTAATTTTTAGGAGTGTAGGGGGGGACTTTATTTAAGGGTTTTTATTTACCTGCAGCAGAATATAATCTTAATACACCAGATTTATGTAGCTAGAATGAAGTAGAGATTTCATAAAACTATCAAATATCTTGGGGAAATATTAAATATATATTTGTTTAGTGTCAGTTACTTCTCCTTTCTCATTTCTGATTCTATTTATTTGGATCCTTTCATTTTTTCTTGATGAGTCTAGTTAAAGATTTGTCAATCTTGTTTAACTTTTCAAAAAAGCAGCTCTTGGTTTCATTGATTTTTTTTGTAATTTTTTAGACTCTATTTTGTTTATTTTCACTCTGATCATTAGTTTTATTTTTACTCACTTTGGCTTTGCTGTTCTTTTTTTAACTCCATTAAATAAAAAGTCACATTGTTTATTTGAGCTTTTTCTTGTTTCTTGCAGTAGGCCTGTGATGCTATGAATTTCTCTCATAGGACTGCTTTTGTTGTGTCCCATTGATTTTAGGGGATTTTTGTTCTATTTTTGTTTCCTTCATAATATCTTTTAATATCTTTAGTGATCTCATTGTTAGCCCATTTGTTGTTTAATAACATGTTATTTAGCCTCCATATCTTTATGTTCTTTTCATTTCTTTTCTTGCGATTGCTTTGTGGTTTTATACTATTGTGGTCAAAGAAGATGCTTGATATGATTTCAAAATTCTTAAATTTATTGAAACTTGTTTTATCTCCTAACATGTTGTGTTCTCTAGAAAATATTCCTGTGCGCTTGAAAGAAAGTTTTCTGCTAAAAATTTAACTTTTTTAATAGGAGATCATTTGTCTTTTTTTCTGCCTCAGACTCAAGCACCCCCTATCATTTATACCAGGTGAGGTTTACACATTTTCTTACCTGCTTTGCTTTTTTACATATTAGAAATAGCAGTGGCTAAGTTCATCTATCTAATTCAGTGGTTCTCAAACTTTTTGAAGTTGGACGCATTTAAAATCCTACAAATAATTGTAGGTGTACTATATACAGATTTCTGAGAAATATAATAATTAAGTCAAGTATTAAAGAAAAAATATAAAGTCCAAGAGTGCTTTTATTGTAATTAAACAAAATAAATACAACAAAATTAAATTTATTCTGACAATAAAAAACATTTTTGTTACATTTCTTGAGTTATGCTTTTTAGAATTCGTAAAAAAAAAGGAGTTAAAAAATAAAAAAATGACAAAAAGTTATCTTTTTATATATATAGATATTTTTTTAGTAAGATTTAGTAAAATCGGCAGGTTCCAGAGCGAATGTGTTAAGTTTTTTCATTCTTGTGTTTATGACAAACATAAGCCTGATACGTCCTAGCAATTTCTTCAATGTTTGGACATATATTTGAAAGGCAAACTCTCATTTCCTCATCAATACATTGAAGAATTCCTCTCTTTTTACTCTTAATTGTGTTGAGGGTAGAAAATCCTAATTCAGATAAATAGGATGTTGAAAATTGTAGTAAAGTGTTCAAAGCTTTTTTAGATATGACCACATATTCTTCTTTTATAGAAATCCAAAAGGCTTCAAGAGATATTTCCTTATGTTTAATCATCAATCCACGATCAGTGGATATAGCTATCAGTTCTTCTTCTTCTGTTAATGTTAAACCAAAATTACATGAAGCTTCCATGAATGGGTTTCTAATCCAATCATACTGTTCAGTGTTAAGTGATGGAAAATGCTACAAATTAAATTCTGCCTGTCAGTCTTCAAGTTCTATTTTATTTACACTTAACTTTTGCTCACTTCTAGAATGGGATTCTTCAATATCACACTTCTTTTTGAGGAATCTATTCATTTTATTTGGGTGTATTTATCTAAAAATAATATAATGATGTATTAATAATAAAAATAATAATGATGTGTTAACAAAAAAAGTGGTATTTCCATAATGAAATCATATAATAGAGTAACTATATTTATTTTTATATCTGGGCACATGCCACAAACCAACGCAGCTAGTAATTTCATGTCCGGAGTGGGAATAGTGAAAAATTAAGAAAATACGCAGAATTAAGAAAATACAGGGTCAGAGGGCCCTGTAGTTGCTGCTGGCAAGAGCAAAACGTGCCCAAAATTCTCATCTTGCTTTATTTATAGGGCAAAGTCAAGCCATTAGCAAATCAATGGTCTCTGATCACATTTCCAATGCAACCCATGAATTTTACCAAGTGCAGAAAACTCCACCATACATATCATCTTAACTTTACACCAAACAAAAGATAGAAGAAACTTGCCTCCAATCTTTCTGGGGAACATGGGCGATAGTGAAAACAATCCAGCACCAAAGCTTAAAAGCCTTTTGCAACCTAATCAGGCAAGTGAGGTGGGGGGGTCGGGCAGACTGTCAGCTTACAGCCAATTCTCCACACCTCTGTCCCCCCAAAACCTAAAGTCCAAAAACCCTGTTGGTTCCCAACAGACACATTTCTCTGGAATACCATAAGGCACACCTGGGAATCTTCTAGGGTGCACCAGTGTGCCCTGGAGCACACTTTGAGAAACACTGTTCTAATCTAAGTCTTTTATTTTACATATGAAGAAGCAGAGGCCAAGAAAAATAAAATAAAGAGTATTGAACAATAAATACTGGTTTGGGGGGCTTCTATTTCCTAGACATGGCCTCTTTCAATTGAGCACAAATAATCCTATCTGAATCACCCTAGGACAAATGCCCACTGTGGGTGGGAGGTGCATTCTCTCTGCATCACTGCTACTTCCCTGTGGGCTAAGTTCTCTGCTGTTCCATCAGCCCCGGCAGGTGGAGCAGTGACAGGACACTTATCCTGCAGACAAATGCTAGTATGACAACTGAAGGCATCTCCATGCTCGACTGCCTGAACCTTACTTCCGTGTGTGGGGTCTTGAGAAGATGCATATCTATTTATTGGCAGTTTGTTTCAGCAACCATTTTTTTTTTATTTAATTTTATTTTTTTAATGGGGCGACATCAATAAATCAGGATACATATATTCAAAGATAACATGTCCAGGTTATCTTGTCGTTCAATTATGTTGCATACCCATCACCCAAAGTTAGATTATCCTCTGTCACCTTCTATCTAGTTTTCTTTGTGCCCCTCCCCCTCCCCCTTTTCCTCTCCCTCTCCCCCCTCCCCCCGTAACCACCACACTCGTATCAATGTCTCTTAGTCTCACTTTTATGTCCCACCTACGTATGGAATAATGCAGTTCCTGTTTTTTTCTTATTTATTTATTGCACTTCGTATAATGTTATCAAGATCCCACCATTTTGCTGTAAATGATCCGATGTCATCATTTCTTATGGCTGAGTAGTATTCCATAGTGTATATGTGCCACATCTTCTTTATCCAGTCATCTACTGATGGGCTTTTTGGTTGTTTCCATGTCCTGGCTACTGTGAACAATGCTGCAATGAACATGGGGCTGCATGTGTCTTTACGTATCAATGTTTCTGAGTTTTTGGGGTATATACCCAGTAGAGGGATTCAGCAACCATTTTTTATTGCACAGACTGAGGAACCAGTGTATTACACTTTCAACTCTCTATCATCTCATATCGCATTAATGTGAGATATCATTTTAGTCTATTAGAGTGCCATAACCAAAAAAAAAAAAAAAAAAGGTGTTAGAGCATGATAGCATGTGTCAGAGTGTTACAAATACTTACACGAACTATTGGATTAAACCAGTTTCATGTGACATTTGTGGTGGCAACTTATCCCTGTACAGTAAGTTCATTTATTTGCACTATGTAAATTAAAGTATCACATTCAGGCTATTGTAAAAATAAATATCCTCTCTCTCTCTCTTCTTTCATTCTTTCTTTTTTTTAATGAATCTGGTTAAATCATGTTTATCTTTGCACAGAATAGGATCTTAGTTTCATTCATCTTTTGTATTGTTCTTTTAGATTCTCTTCATTTCTTTCTTTTCTGATATTTATTATTTCTTTCCTTTCTATTCACTTTGGGATTTGTTGTTCTTTTTGAACTTCCCTTAAGTGTAAAGTTAGATTGTTCATGTAATATTTTTTTTATTTCTTGAGGTAGGCCTGTCATGTTATGAACTTTCCCTTTTGTGACTGCAGGGATGGACCTGAAAAGCACTCTGCTAAGTAAAATAAGTCAGTCAGAGAAAGACAAGTACCATATGATTTCACTTTTATGTCAACAAAATGAACCAATATACAAAATAGAGACTGCCTTTTAGACAGAGAGCAGGTTGTCTATCAGGGTAGGGGCTGGGTGAAGTAGAAGGACTGAGAGAAAAAGGACAAAAGAAAAAAAGAAAAAACCCATGGACACAGACAGCAATGTGGCGGTAGCTAGGGCAGTGGGTAGGAAGTAGAGAAGGGTATAAGGTAGAGAAATGGTGATGGATGAAGGCTTGACTTGGGACAGTGAATACACAACACAGTGTACAGAGACGTATTGTAGAACTGGGCACTTGCAACCTGTATAATTATATTAACCAGTGTAACCCCAATAAATTCCATTAAAAATAAAAATAAAGAATGGCAAAATAAAATAATAAAGTAAATGTCTCCTCACAGAGTTATGGAATCAAAAATTCTAGGATTGAGAGGAGCTTAGAGACCAGTAAAGACCATGCTCCTGCATTTTCTTGGAAGATTTACTGTCTCCTCATTTTTCAACTTGATCTCATGAGGTATCTCATGACATTTAGTCATTTATTTTTAAACCTCCTTTGTCTGTAACATAGGTACTTGTTGCTATAAATTTCTAAGTGTAGCTTTCTTATATTCCACAAGTTTGATATATATGGTAATTTTGTTATTCATTATTTAACATTAATTGTGACTCTTTCACTTTGATACATAGATTATTCAGACTGTTTTTTTGTTTTGTTTTTACTTTCAAACTTTTGAGAACTTTATGGGATTTGTTTGTTGTTATTTTTATTACATTCTAGCTTAATGGCATTTTGTGGTCAAAATTGGATGTTGCATAAAAACTTGCTGTAAAAAAACTGTATTACTGCTTAGAGTATTTATCTCCCCTTCTTCATATGATACTCTCTGCCATAGAGTTAATATTCCTGTAACACGGATGTCTGTCATAAGCCAGACATCTTCTTTGTTCAACCAAATGTAAGTGGAAGTGACACAGAGTACTTCTGAGATCTTTTTCCTCTACCAAAAGATAGTCAGTGTCCCATATAAAGGCAGCTCTGCCAGCCTGAGTCATGGTGAATACCAGAAGAGCTGTAAGGCCAGTGACTGTGGCCATGTAGATTCGCATTGAATTTGGGCAGATGGTAAAAGAACTGTGGAGTTCGAAAATGGTGGGCCATTCTGTTTATTAGAGTCTCCTAATGGCAAACAAGGAAACAGGCAGGGAAGACTGTTTCCCTTTCTGTCTTTAGACTCACAGGTCCCCACCAGCTTCAGCACTCCACAGCCAATAAGACCAGGCTGAAATTTCAGGAATTCCAAGCCCTTCAGCACTACTCTCCAACAAAACAGACAGGGTGGGGGGACCCTTCTCCAGCAAACAGTAGCAGAAAAATATTCCCTCCCAAGCAGGAAGGCAATCTGCAATTTGCAACCTGCTGCCCTGAGGGTAAGCACCCATAGCCTTTCAAAGACTATACACACATGGCACTGCCCCAGTATAAGCAAGCAAACCTATAAAAACTTGTTTATCCAACAAGAGCCAAAGACATTGTCAATGATATTTGGAATCATTTGTGATTACAGTATAATCTAGAGTGGTAAACAGATGCTAGGATAAACACCCCCTGTAAAGCGAGTAGCCATGGCCACCATCACAGACGCCTGCCAGTGCAGGTTTGCATTTGATTCGGACAGACGGTAATGAAACAATGGAGCCAAAAACTGGTGGGCCATCATCTTTATCCTAGCTTGCACCTGGCGGGCAAGAAATACACACAGTGAGAAAACATTTCCCTTTCCATTCAGGGCTCCCAAAGTGACTGACTTATCCGAGTTTGCTAGACTCAAAGGTTTCTACCTCATCAGCCTTATTCACGTCTGTTCCCATCTCCTCTCCCTGCACAAACTCTGCACAAACTGGCTTTTCCTTCAGCACTCCACTATCTTGGCTGCTTTTCCTCTCCTCCACATGGCCTTTCTCTTCTCTCCCCTCTATTGCTAATCTCAGGAACTGAGAGAGAGCAAGCTCCCGGTCTGCCCCATTTTATAGTATAGAAATCAAAACTTTTAATCCAATATACAAACAAGGAAGTCTCTGATACAAAGTCACTTAGGATGGGAAAGGCTTAGTCTTAAAACTAAGCCTTAGGCTATTAGGACCCTGCCTGTCCTCCACATCCAATGCAAACTATAAGTGAGCAAACCTATATAGCATATTTTTGTTTGTTTGTTGTTTGTTTTTGTTTTTTTGTTTTTTTTAAACATTAAGTTTTATTAATTTTAATGGGGTGACATCAATATATCAGGGTACATATATTAAAGAAAACATGTCCAGGTTATCTTGTCATTCAATTATGTTGCATACCCATCACCCAAAGTCAGATTGTCCTCCGTCACCTTCTGTCTAGTTTTCTTTGTGCACCTCCCCCTCCCCCTCCCCCTCTCCCTCCTTCCCTCCCCCACCATAACCACCACACTCTTGTCCATGTCTCTTAGTCTCCTTTTTATGTCCCACCAATGTATGGAATCATGCAGTTCTTGTTTTTTTCTGATTTACTTATTTCACTCCGTATAATGTTATCAAGATCCCACCATTTTGTTGTAGATGATCGATGTCATCATTTCTTATAGCTGAGTAGTATACCATAGTGTATATGTGCCACATCTTCTCTATCCAGTCATATATATATATATATATGTATATATATATATATATACATATATATATATATATTTTTTTTTTTTTACTGTGATTAAAGCCTTTAAGCAAACTCTTGGCCAATACAACAAGAATCCATAAAAGAGTAGTGTTCTTAACATGTTCACCAAGTCCAAGTTGGCACCAACACCATTCCAAATCCCTGCGAATGCAATCCAACCCCAGTTCAGTCCGTTAGGAGCTATAATATTACAAACTTATTTGACCAACACCGCCCCATGACCTCTAACTCTTAGAATGCAAGCCCTTGTAGTACCTTACCTTGAGAATTTAAGGACTTGTTTCCTTGGAAATAATATGCAATAAATGTGACAGAATGTCACTTCTGAGATCAGGTCACAAAAACACCTTGGCTTCCATTGTGGACACCTTTTTCTATCCTCTCATTCCTTCCCTGTCTCTTCCTGTGTGTGTCTCTCTTTCTATTATCAGCAGTTCCCACATCATGACGCCACCCAGGCAGCCTATGCAGAGATCCACATGGTGAGGACCCAAGGCTTGCTAGCAACTGCATAAGTGAGATTGGAAGCAGGTATGAATCAGGCATGTAAATGAGTTTGGAAGTTGAGATTTGAAATGATTACAGCCCCAGAAAATATCTTGAGTGCAGCTACATGAGAATCCCTGAACCATTGCAGAAAAATGACCCCAATGGAGAAGATACTTAGACAACTTAATGAAGGAAGAATTTATTAGTGGCTAGCGAAGCACATGAATACAGTAGCACCAAAGCATAAGCTCCCTGAATTAGACTTTCTTACAGGTTATATACCTTTACAGTATCTAAGCCAGGGGTTCCCAAACATTTTACACAGGGGACCAGTTCACTGTCCCTCAGACCATTGGAGGGCCGGACTATAAAAAAAAACTATGAACAAATCCCTATGCACACTGCACATATCTTATTTTAAAGTAAAAAAAACAAAACAGGAGCAAATACAATATTTAAAATAAAGAACAAGTAAATTTAAATCAACAAACTGACCAATATTTCAATGGGAACTATGCTCCTCTCACTGACCACCAATGAAAGAGGTGCCCCTTCCGGAAGTGCGGCAGGGCCGGATAAATAGCCTCAGGGGGCCGCATGTGGCCCACGGGGCCGTAGTTTGGGGACCCCTGATCTAAGCAATGGGTATGGGATTCCTTTGTTTAAGGTTTCCCAGGACTCCAGGAGAAGGGAGGGGGAGTTTTGGTGGGGTCAGCAAGGGGGAAGAGGTTTCCAGATCACTGGTTGTAACTACATATAGATCCTGCTTTTCTTGCTTTGTGTTATAAGTTGCTCATTTAAAGAACTATGGGCTGTAGTTAATTTACAACTGGTTGACTCAGTTATCCCTGTTGGCTCTTTTCTCTTGTATTCTTCTGGTTTCTTCTCCCCTCTCGAGGAGAGAACTCTTCTGGTTCCTCAGAACCAGAACTATTGTGCTTATCCACTCCTAGATCCCTGATCCACAGAAAATATAAAATAATAAATGTGTGTTGGTTTAGGACACTATGCTTTGGGGTGATTTGTTATATAGCAAAAGCTAAATAAAACATATTTTGGTACCTGGAAATGGAGTGCTGCCATAACAAATACTTTAAATGTAGAAGTAGTTTTGAAACCAGACAGTGGGTTAAAGCTGGAAAGATTTTTAGGAATATGTTAAAAAGCATAAATTTCCTTGAATAGACTGTTAGCAACTGTTGGTCAAATAAGTTTGTAAATATGATATATATGTTTGCTCGCTTATGGTTTGCATTGGATGTGGGAGACAGGCTGTAAGCAGGCAGGATCCTTGTAGCCTGGGGCTTGATTTTAGGACTAGAACTTTCCCACCCTTTTTGATGTGGGGGGTGCAATCCCATTATGCCTCAGATAAGTGACTTTGTACTAGAGATTTCCCTATTTTGTATATTGTATTAAAGGTTTTGATTTCTGCACTATAAAGTGGGGCAGACCAGGAGCTTGCTCTCTTGGTTCCTGAGATTATCATTAGAGCAGAGAGCAGAGAAAGGCCATGTAGAGGAGAGGAGAGAGGCAGCCAAGATGGTGGAGTGCTGAGTGAGAAGCCAGTTAGTGCAGAGTTGGTGCAGAGAGAAGGAAGGAGATGGGGAACAGAGATGAATAAGGCTGTAGAACTAGAAACCTTTGATTCTAGGAAACTTGGATAAGTCAGTAGCTTTGTGAGCACTGAATGAGTGGGTTTTAGAGCCCAGTGTGTGTTTTTACTTGCCCACTGGGTACAAGCTAAGATTAAAGATGATGGCCCACCAGTTTGTGGCTCTGTTGTTTCTTTACCGACTGTCCTAATCCAATGCGAACCTGCATGGGCCAGGCAGCTGTGATGGTGGCCCTGGCTACTGGCTTTACATTTGGCATAGTCTGTGGCAGGATTCGGAGATCAGTATGGAGCTGCCACACTTGATGTACATGGTAGAGGACTGGTTGCTGGTATGGTTCCCCATGGCTGTCCTTTTGGGGACCATAGGCTGGCTGACTTTTACAGCCATGCGTGAGGAAACTGAGAGCTCTATGGAAGACGCTGCCCAGGACCTGCAAACCGAGCAGTGGAAGGAGCTGGAGCAAATGTGGGAGAAAGAGATGCTGACCCTAGAGCTGGAACAAGCACCAGAGGAGGCTGACGAGGTTCATGAAAGTCACTTGGAAATACAGCAACTGCTGGAGGAGGATTCACAGTTTCGTGAGTTGCAGATTGCCCTGGATGTTGTGGAGAGCCAGCAGCGGTGGGAGGCCAGGGCTGAGGCTGGAGCTGGAGCCTCAAGGTTTGTGGAGCAGAAGGCGGCAGCAGCCTGGGACTCGAGCCCAGCAGACGCCCAGGATTCGAGCCCGGCAGTGGGAGCTGGTGTGTTCAGTTCCTCTTTGGACGATGAGGAGAATCCGGCAGGAGTTGCAATCCACAGTCTGCATAAGATGAGAGCCCAGCTGGAAGGAGCACCTACTTCGGCCCTGGTAGGTCTGTAATTTTGGGACGTAGGGGTGGATGCCATCATGCTCTCCGGAGCAGAGATGGAAATGCTGACTGCCATTGCCACGTGCTCCTCTTTGGGACAGTGTAAGACCTGCCAGGATGGCAGGAATGAGGGGGGTGGCTGAGGTCCTATGTGCATGGACTGATTCCTGGACTATGACCGGAGTGGGCACTGGCTCCTTTGTTGGATGGATTTACGGATTTTGGACAATGTGAAATACCCTGATGGGGGTGGGGGCGGCTTTGCTGGAAGAACTCCCCTGCCCAGGGAAGCTTTTCCCATGGCTAGAAAGAAGGCCAAGGACATTTTGCGCTTTTGGCAAAGTGCTCAGAGACTGGTGAAGTGTACCTTTATAATTGTTGAAATTGTATGATTTGTCATGTTGTTGTAATTTGTATAATGTCCCTAATCTCCTTGCACAGTGACCATCATGGAAGATACCTGTGGTTTAGATTGTGAATCAAGCAAAAGGGGTGTAATGTTGGTCAAATAAGTTTGTAGATATGATATATATGTTTGCTTGCTTATGGTTTGCATTGGATGTGGGAGACAGGCTATAAGCAGGCAGGATCCTTATAGCCTGGGGCTTGGTTTTAGGACTAGACCTTACCCACCCTTTTTGATGTGGGGGGTGCAATCCCATCATGCCTCAGATAAGTGACTTTGTATTAGAGACTTCCTTATTTTGTATATTAGATTAAAGGTTTTGATTTCTGCACTATAAAGTGGGGCTTGCTCTCTTGGTTCCTGAGACTATCATTAGAGCAGAGAGCAGAGAAAGGCCATGTGGAGGAGAGGAGAGAGGCAGCCAAGATGGTGGAGTGCTGAGTGAGAAGCCAGTTAGTGCAGAGTTTGTGCAGAGAGAAGGAAGGAGATGGGGAACAGAGATGAATAAGGCTGTAGAACTAGAAACCTTTGATTCTAGGAAACTTGGATAAGTCAGTAGCTTTGTGAGCACTGAATGAGTGGGTTTTAGAGCCCAGTGTGTGTTTTTACTTGCCCACTGGGTACAAGCTAAGATTAAAGATGATGGCCCACCAGTTTGTGGCTCTGTTGTTTCTTTACCAACTGTCCTAATCCAATGCGAACCTGCATGGGCCAGGCAGCTGTGATGGTAGCCCTGGCTACTGGCTTTACAGTAACACTCTAGATTTTGAGGGTACTCTGAGTGAGGACTTACATGAAAATGACAATCATACATTTTCAACATTTTCAATGTTGCAAAAGGTTTGCAACATTGTAGGGATTCACCTATCTGATCTTGGACCCTCTAAAACTTGGATTGGGGAACTTTAGTTAAAAAACCCTGGGTGTGAATGCTTATGTGTGTGAATATACTCCCCTGCTGCAAACACAGGGATATAGATTTCTTGGATGCAAACAACGAGAAACTGTGTGAGTGACCTTTGTGCAAACACAAAGGGATGCGTGAAAATGTGCTTTAGGAAATTAACCTAGAGATTTATAAATTGCCCCTCCCTTGCAATCCTGTTACATTCTTTCTCCTTATCACCTAATCTCTCTCCCCTGCAATCCTGTTACCTTCTGATCAATAAAAGCTCTGAAAAAATTGTATTTGGGAAGTTAGTTTCTCGACTGCCCCTCCCTCTTCTCTTGACAACAGTTTGTGTCTTGAGAAGTTTTTCCACCCGACACTGGTAGTTCCAAGTGGGCTGGAGGACTACACAACATTATCGTGAACAGTAAAATGCAAAGTACTACATGTGTCAGATTAACTGAAATTTGAAAGTACTGAAATAATTACTTTTGATGCTTATAATAAAGTGAAAAAGGATAAATAAATTGTGGGAAAGCCTGCTAATCACAAAGTATCCAGGCATTTCTGGATTTGAAAGTCCTCAGACCCTCAAGATGACAAATTATGCAAACATTAAGAAACAGGTACCAAATAATAACAATAACAGGTTCAAATCCAGGGCACTGTCAACAAATTATGGTCTAAAAATGAAATAGTATGGAATCATAAAATTTCTGTTTAGGTCTGAGAAAAATCAGAGTTGGTGATCTGCAGTACTATTTGTTCACACAAAAAAACACTTAAAAAGATTAAGGCTGTACCTCAAAGGTCCTCTCAGCTGAACAACAGGACTTCGACAAAGCTTAAGGTCTTATTAAAAAGGGCTTTGGAGGTGTAACTGTTGGACAAATAAGTTTGTAAAATGTGATTTTTATGTTTGCTCACTTTTATTGTTAAAATGGCTGCAGGCCCTGGCAGGTTGGCTCAGTGGTAGAGCATCGGCCAGGTTTGTGGAGGTCCTGTGTTCAATTCCTGGCCAGGGCACAAAGAAGAAGAGCCCATCTGCTTCTCCACCCTTTCCCCTCTCCTTTCTCTCTGTCTCTCTTCCCCTCCCACAGCCGAGGATCCATGGGAACAAAGTTGGACCACGTGCTGAGGATGGCTCCATGGCCTCCACCTCAGGCACTAGAATGGCTCTGGTCACATTTTAGCAGTGGTCCAGATGGGCAGAATATCACTCCCTGGTGGGCATGCTGGGTGGATCCCGGTTGGGTGCATGTGGGCGTCTGTCTGTTTCCCCGCTTCTCACTTCAGAAAAATACAACAAAAAAAAAAAGAAAGCCCACTGCCCAGGGATGTAATCTGTGAAACTGCTAATTACCATATATTTTGTAAGACACACCAAGGGTTTTAAGAAGGAAAATAAGAAAAAAAATATTTTGAATAAAATGGTGTGTTAAAATATTTAATAAAATATGCCACAATAATATTTCAACAATGTAAACTCAACAGCAATATTAACAACCATTAGCATTGTTATTAACAAATGAGAAGAGACTTTAATGTTCAAATACTCTTCTAGTTGTCCAGGAACCCACAGCAGCTAAAAAAAAAAAATGAACATTCACTCCATAAGATGCACAGGCATTGCCCTCTCCACTTTTGAAGAAAAAAAAGTGCCTCCTATGGAGCAAAAAATATGGTACCTTCCTGCCTGCGAAGGGCCATTGTTATGCTAGTGTTGCTGGAGGAGGGGTCTGTGTGGGCCCAGGTAGTTTTTAGAAGGAAGAAGAAGGAACAGGAAGAGGATAAAGCCAAGATGAAGGGAAGCAGAGAACAGCCAACTTTGCAGAGTAGAAGACATGTTGGCAGATGGGGAACCAGGGATAACTGGTTGAGGGCCTTTGATTCTAGGAAAACCTGGATGTGTCAGTGGAAAGGGAAGTGTTTTCCCCCTGTGTGTTTTTACTCGCTGGCCTGGTGCGAGACTCAAATAAAGTAATGGCCCACCAGATTTTGGCTCCACAGTATCGTTACCAACTGTCTGAATTCAATGAGAACCTGCATGTGTATGACCATAGTGGTGGTGGACCCTGACCTTACAACTGGCAGAGTTTACAGCAGGGGTTGGGAACCTATGGCTTACAAGCCAGATGTGGCTCTTTTGATGGCTGCATCTGGCTCACAGACAAATCTTTAATAAAAAATAATAATAATGTTAAAAATATAAAACGTTCTCATGTATTACAATCCATTCATTTCCTACCACTCATGTTCATGGTTGTGGGTGGCTGGGGCCAATCACAGCTGTCCTCCGGGACAACACCAAATTTTTATTAGATAATGCGTAATGTACACAGGTCATTGTGAGGTCAGGAAGTAAACTTCCCTCCTTTTAATTAAGTAGTCAGCTAGCTAATTGCAGAAACCCTTTTGACAAAGAAGATGGCTAAAAGAAAAAAAGATGAGGAGTATCGTACCTTTCAAGCAGGAATGGACAGAGGACTTCGCCTTTGTGGAGAGAGCAGGTTCTGCAGTGTGGCTAATATACAATGATAAAATTGCATTGATGAAATGGTCAAATATAAAGCGGCACTTCGACACAAGCCATACTACTTTTGCATTGAAATATCCAGCGGGGGATAGCAGGAAGAAAGCATATCAAGAGCTACTATGCAAAGTGCAAGCTAGTCAGCAGCAACTCCGTGTTTGGACCCAACAAGGTGACTGGAATTCGGCTAGCTTTGCTGGTGCTTTAGCAATTGTGAGAAACGGAAAGCCATTCACAGATGGGGAGTATGCCAAAACATTCATGCTTGGTGTTGCCAATGAACTTTTTGACGACTTTTCAAATGAAGACAAGATAATCAAATGAGTAAAAAACCATGCCTCTGTCAGCAAGAACTGTTCACGATGGCAAATCAAATTGAGGCAACACAAATGAAGGACATAAATGCAGCACCATTCTTTTCTCTCGCTTTGGATGAGTCAACAGACGTAAGCCATTTATCCCAGATCAGCGCGATTGCAAGGTATGCTGTCGGTGGCACACTATGTGAGAAAAGTCTTGCTGTTTTGCCTATGAAAGAGACAACAAGAGGGGAAGATTTATTCAAGGCTTTCACTGAGTTCGCTAAAAAAAAATCTATAGATGGATAAACTTATTTTGATGTGTACTGATGGTGCTCCGTGCATGGTGGGGAAGAACAGAGAATTCATAGCACTTCTTCGTGAACATGAAAAGAGACCCATCCTAAGTTTTCACTGCATCCTACATCAGGAGGCTCTTTGTGCTCAGATGTGTGGCGAGCAGCTTGGTGAGGTGATGTTGCTGGTCATTCGGGTGGTCAACTTTATTGTTGCCCGAGCTTAAAATGATTGCCAGTTTAAAACACTGCTGGATGAAGTTGGAAATAATTATCCTGGTCTGCTTCTGCACAAGCAATATGTGTTGGTTGTCAAGAGGGAAGGTGCTCAGCCGTTTCACGGCTTGTCTGAGTGAAATCCAGACTTTTCTTGAAATGAAAAACGTTGAGCATCCTGAGTTAACTAACACTGAGTGGCTCCTGAAGTTCTACTATGTCGTGGACATGACTGAACATCTGAACCAGCTCAATGTGAAAATGCAAGATGTTGGAAATACAGTCTTATCCCTTCAACAAGCAGTGTTTGCATTTGAAAACAAGCTGGAACTCTTCATAGCCGACATTGAAACAGGTTGTTTACTACACTTTGAAAAACTGAGAGAGTTTAAAGATGCATGCACAGCAAGTGTCTCTGCTCAACATCTTGATCTCCAGCAGCTAGTGGGCTTCACATCTAATTTCCTGCAGTCATTCAAAGCATGCTTTGGAGAATTTTGTGAGTGCACTCATCTTTTTAAGTTCATCACCCATCCACACGAGTGTGCAGTGGTCAGCACCGACCTGAGTTACATCCCCACTGTCTCCATCAGAGATTTTGAGCTACAAGCTGCTGACTTGAAGGCCTCAGACATGTGGGTGAATAAGTTCAAGTCACTGAATGAAGATTTGGAAAGACTTGCATGACAGCAAGCAGAGTTGGCGAGCAAACACAAGTGGGGAGAAATGAAAAAACTTCAACCCGCGAACCAGCTGATTGTCAAAACTTGGAACGCACTTCTCATCACATACCACACACTGCAGCATGTGAGTATTGCTGTACTGACAATGTTTGGCTCTACGTATGCATGTGAGCAGTCTTTCTCACATCTAAAGAACGTTAAGACCAACCTACAATCACGTTTAACGGATGGAAGTCTCAACACCTGCATGAAGCTTAACCTCACCACGTATCAACCAGACTACAAAGCCATCAGCAAAACCATGCAGCACCAGAAGTCGCATTAATGGTAATAAGTACTTTATTCATCATTGGTTAGCAACAGCATAACAACGTTATTAAAAAGAATTCAGAGACTTATTGTACTTTAAAAGTGTTGGTCTTACATAAAATGCACACATTTACTTATATTTAGTGTTAAACATATTGCATGGCTCTCACAAAATTACATTTTAAAATATGTGGTGTTCATGGCTCTCTCAGCCAAAAAGGTTCCTGATCCCTGGTTTACAGCAAGATTTGGATCAGATCAGTATGCAGCTGCCACTACCCTTAAGCAATGTGGTAGAGAACTGGTTGTTGTTATGGTTCCTCATAGCTGTCCTTTTGGGGACCGTGGCTGGCTGATTTTTACAGCCCTGTGAGAGGAAATCGAGAACTCTGTGCAAAAGGCTGCCTGAGGCCTGCAAACCAAGCAGTGGAAGAAGTTGGAATGGCCACAGGAGAAAGAAAGAGGTGCAGATCCTGGAACTGGAGCTAGCATTGGAAAAGGAAGCCGACTGGGTTCAGGAGTTTTGCCTGGAAATGGAGCAGTGTCTGAAGAAGGAATTATGGGTTTGTGAGCTGCAGTTTGCTCTGGAAGTTGAATGCCGGCAGCTGCAGGAGCCTAAGACAGAGCCGTGCCAGTGTAGATCTGGGTTGACGGGAGCTGGCGTTTCCAGCTCCTCTTCTGAGAATGAGGAGACTGGGGCTGAAGCTGCTGTCCACAGACTCCAGAAGGTAAAAGCACAGCAGCAAAGAGTACCTACTAAGCCCCTGATAGGTTTGCTATGATTATGGGACATAGGGGTGGATGGCAGCATGCTCTCTGGAGCAGAGGTGGATATGTTGGCCACCATTGCCCTGTTCTCCCCCTTGGGCAGTGTCTTAAAAGCTGCCAGGATGGCAGATATGAGAGGGAAAGCCTGAGACCCCATATGCATGGACTGACTCCTAGACTGCAACCAGAGGGGGCACCAGCTCCCATGTTGGAAAGACATGAAGGGAACTGGCAGTTTGGTGGAGAAACTCCGTTCTGGTAGGCCATCAGTCAGTGATGAGTCTATAAAGGCTATACGGGATAGTTACCTAAGGAGCCCTAAAAAATCTGTGCATGAGCCCACATCGAACTGGACTGAATAGGTATGAAACTGGGAGAGTTTTCCTTTTATTTGGTGCAGATTTCACATTTATATCATCTTTTGTTGCTTTGCTGTGACTGGTCAAAAGAGCACCATGACTTTACGGACACACTGTACAAATTCTTGAGTCCCATTAATAAGAACTAATAAGTCAGAAACTCTGAGTCCCAGTGTGGGGTAAACACTTTTTTTTTAGGTTTGCTTGCTTGTATTGGGGAAGCACAGTGTGTATAGTCTATGGAAGGCTGAGGGTGCTTGCCCTCAGGCCAGCAGGTTGCAAATTGTGCATTGCCTTCCAGCTTGGGAGGGGCGATTGTTCCCTATTGTCTGCTGGAGAAAGGTTTTTTCCCCCAGCTGGTTTTTCTGGGAGTGCAAAAAAGAGAGAAAGAGAGATAAGGGGCTTGAGAGCCCTGATATTGCCACCTGGCCAGTTTGGCTGGGGACTGCTGAGGCTGGTGGGGAACTATGAGTCCAGCTGAGTCCAGAGTGCTGAGGGGTCTGAGAGCCTAAGGGAAAGGGAAGCAGTGTTCCCTACCTGTTTGCTCATCCACCATTATGAGACTTTAATAAACGGCTCCATTTTCTGGCTCCACTGTTCCTTTAGTGTCTGCCCAAATCGAGTGGGAATCTGCATCTGCATGGCCATGGTGGTGACTCCTGGCCATACACCCAGCAATTTGATTAATAAGTCTTACAGATGAGTCTCTTTCATGCAAGTTTGAGAACCACTGCTTTAAACAAACAAACCTGGAAATAGCTTTTTCCATTTTAAAGTGTAACAGTATGCTAGAAACTTAGGTCAAGGATGGACCATTTCTTAGGTGGTATTCATAATGTTAACTTATCAATATCACTGGGGAACAAAATTTTTGTTGCATCCACAAAAACACTTGTTCTTACCTAATTCGAATGTGTTGATCTCAAATCTGACATTAGTGTTTTTCTGTAAGCTACAGTTGTTTTGCAATTCAGGATTTTACATTTTCATCTTATTGTAAAATTTTCAACATTTAGTTTAACATAATGAAGTAGAATGTCTTCTTGGGCATCATCTTTGTGAAAATATAATAATTTATATAATGCAGTAAATACACTAATACACTAAAAGATATGATTGCATCAGAATTTGTCTACAATTTTGAAATAGAACATATTAAAACACTTATTTTATTCATAAAATTTGCACAAAACTTATTTAAATTCTATTAAGGCAAAAATTTGCCTTTGTAGCTCTTGCATTTGTGTACTAGTTGAGGACAATCTCATTTGATGCTCCAGCAGAAGTCTGCTCATCACTAACAGCTCCAAGATTTTCGAGAAACTTAACAAAGTGACTGTTCAGGAAGTGAATCTTAATGCTCATGTTACATCCAATGTCGCTGAAAGCCAACAGCATCCTTTGAACCAGAAGTTCATAGTTTTCTGCTTTTTCGTTGGCAAAGAAGTTCTTTGTAACTGCCACAAAAACTGCCATGCTGCTTTCACCTCCTTATTCATCTTCCTGGCAAATTCTTCGTCACATATGAGGGTTCGAATTTGAGGTCCATTGAATACACCTGCTTTTATCTTCTTGAAAGACAAGGCAAGAAAAGCAGAAATAATATGTTGAAAGCATGCACTTTCTCTATTCAAAGCCTGAACAAACTGCTTCATTAATCCAAGTTTGATGTGAAGTGGGGGAAAAATGATCCTGTCTCAATTAACTACAGCTTCATTCACAATATTTTGCACCCCTACTTCCAGAGCTTTATGTTTCGGCCACTCCTTCTGTGTCCAGTGTTTATCCTGGGCTTGCTGTCCCACAAACACAGAAAGCAAGGATACTTCGTGAAACCTTTCTTTTGTCCTAGCAGAAAATTTACCATTTTAAGATCCACACAAATGATCCAGTTATGCTCCTCATACTTCGGAAAGTCAAGGAAAATTTTTATGTCATTATAATCTTCTCACAGATGAGTTGAATAACCAATTGGAACCACTGCATAAACATTACCATTGTGTAGGAGAACACATTTCAGACTTCGTTTAGAGCTGTCAAGAAATAGCCGACATTCTGTTGGACTGTAAGTGGTAACACCTAGCTGGCTGAGGAGACTACTGATATCATGACAGTAAACAAAGTGTTTGTCTTCGGGGGAAAAAGTCCACAAAAATTTGTTCACGCTTCCTGAAATGGAATACTTTAGCTGACCAGTGAAGTACATTCTTTTCTTGAAACCTGGAGGCTAATAACTCAGCTGCTTTCTTTGATAGGCCCAAATCACTTACTAGGTCATTCAATTCAGGCTGGCTAAACTGCTGAGGGGTTAATGACTGCTTGACATCAGAAGAAGACTCTTCAGATTCTACAACCATTTCCTTATGCATCTTATCAAAATACACTTGATCACCATGTTCACTTTCTTCATCCTTAGAAGAAATAAAACCATTGAAAACAGAACCGGGAGTGTCTCAGAGTGTGGGATAGGTCGTATTGCTGAAGGAATATTAGGATATGCTATCATATGCAGTTTTTTCTTGCCAATGTCCTTTGTATGGATCAGACAGAACTAAAAGTCACTGCTGTGGTCCTTAGGTTCATGCAAAACCATGGGAATACCAAAAGGTATTCCTCTGCATTTTCCTTTTGTCCAGTCACGAAGCATTTTCTCACAATTATGACACACAATATGAGGAGCCCAATTTTTGTCTTGATTGCCAAGGGAACTTGAAAATAGGCAATATATGCACGTGTCACAAATGATGAAATATAGAGCCTTTGATGTTGAAGTGTGTAACAGCCACATATATAACAGGAGGTGTCAGGACTATTCTTACATTTAGGCCTACTTGAAGAAGCCATGGTTCAATCTTAAAACAATATAAGAGGGTGTTTTTATCAGATAATAATTTTTTACATTTAAAAACAACTACCATTATATAAAAGTGATGTTTGTAAAACATTAATTGCCTTGTGATTATTTTCAATCCAAGTGTCATTGACCTTTAACTCCAAGTTAAAACCCAATGCATGCATTAACTGTAACAAAAAGAAATTAAAATTGCATAAAAACTAGAGCATTTACCTAAAAACAGATTTCAGATTTGGAATCAGGGATGCAGAAATATATAGAAACAGTTCTAAAACCTCATGCAACAGAAAATGAAAAAAATATTGTTCCCCAGTATATAAACTAGTAGCTAAAATATAACATTTCTGTCATAGTAACAAATCAGTTTGAAAAAATATTCTGTACATTAAATTTGTCATGATTTCTATTTTTTAGACCTCCTACTTTTTAAATTTTTCTCTCTTTATTACTTAGATATACACAGAAAAAAACTCAACTCTCCAGACCAATGCTCCTGCTTACTTAGACCATCCTACTATTGTGTAATTTATTTTTTTATTTTTTATTTTTGTTTTTGTGACAGACACAGAGAGAGGGACAGACAGGATGGGAGAGAGATGAGAGAATCAATTCTTCATTGCAGCATCTTAGTTGTTCATTGATTGCTTTCTCATATGTGCCTTGACGGGGGGCAGGGGGTAGGGTTGGGGGGGGCTACAGCAGACCTTCTTCCAGCCAACAACCTTGGGCTCAAGCTGGTGAGCCTTGCTCAAATAAGATGAGCCCACACTCAAGCCAGTGACCTCAGGGTTTTGAACCTGGGACCTCCACATCCCAGTCTGATGCTCTATCTACTGCACCAGGTCTCTTGCGTAATTTCTTTGACCTCTTATTGCATCATTCCTTCTTGCTCTGCCTTCTAAGATAGCTATCTAAAATAAGTACTTCATTTTAAACAAAGAATATTAAAACTAATTTGTAGACTTTTGCAATACTCCTGGAAATCCATAAAGTTCTCCTGGGTGTTGACAACATCAAAGTTTGAAGCCACGGCTCTGCTTAGTCCCCTGAGTGCAGGTAGAATCACCCGGAGAGCTTCAGAAGCATACTCATGCATTGGCCCCCACCTAAAGAAACTTATTTATTTGATCTAGGGTTGAGACCTAGGCATTGTCTATTTCAAAGGCCTGGAGGGGATATTCAAATGTTCAGCCAGGGCTGAGAAATACTTTGAGGCCTACTCTAGCTCAACATGTGCTTGCTTTTTACTCCTTGACTTCAAAAGCCCTGGGGAAAATATACTGACTATTTTCTGTGTTTCTGCCTTTCAAAAGTAATTTAAAAGTACAGTCACTACTACCAATACCTCGCAACAATCACAAAGTTTCAGTAAAATAACATTCTAGAAGTTGAAGTCAAAGGACAAATCTGAGTCCATTGAAAATTACTCTCAAACTTCGTTTCCAACAGATATAGAACTTAGGGTTTTATTTAAAATGGTTTGCAATCTTCTTACAAAATTGTTACCGTATTCCTTGTTCCATTAAGTAGTCAGAGCAAACTTGGTCTTTCATAATCATAATTCCAGCTCAAAACCTGCAGCCTGGTTCTCTCCAAGGTACATAGCAGTTGGGAAGGGTCTGCCCACACTGGCCCAGAACATAAATTATCCAGCTTCCTGCTGCTCCCAGGTGCAATCTCCAGGGGCTAGAGGCTGGTTCCCAGGAAGGTTTTGAAGACACAGAAAACTCTGAGCCCACCCCAGCCTTCAGCTTTATCCTATGGGTTGGTTTGTGTTGAAATTTTTATGTTTGATTCTCACCTTCTATTCCTTTAGTGAAAATCCCATTACCTTGAACAGCTATGCGTCAAGAAAAGACATGAATTTTGTGTAACAACAGAAGGATACTGTACTTGTTTTTCCAAGTAGCCTTAAGCAATACCATTTTATCTCACTTTCTTCTTTTATAATATAGAGACAAACTTCCTGCAGGAAGACGGGAGGCAATTTAGGGTGGGAAACTTTTGAAAGAAGCAATTAAATCTTTATAGTACAGAAAGAAGTCTATAATAATACACACACACACACACATTTTTTTTATCAAAAACAGTTTGGGCAAAAAATAAATAAATAGAAATTTGACACTAAAATATTATTTGCATCTTATCATTTCTAAATAAATTCACAACATCGAGGAAAACCATAAAGGTGCTTGTGTAAGTGTTGAAATTAATTTTCGAAGCATAGCCTCACTACAAAAAATCTTTACAATTTAATTAGGATGGCTCAAATCCAGCATCTACATTTAGGATAAACTGGAAATTACAGTGTAGACATGAGAACATCCAGCAACAGTCTAAATGGGGGTGGGGGTGGGGGAATCTATGGAAAATTTAGCCATAAAATTTCTTAACTTCTGTTTCTTGCTGGACACAAACTGAATTATCTCCAAGGATTTTACTTGTCCAGTCGAGGAATGCATTTTTACTAAAATTCTCTAATTGTGAACTTTTAAATCTGCACTTATACCTGTCCCTCAATTATCTTTAAGACCTATATGATCTGCTTAAGTACTGATGGACTCGGCATTTAACTTACAGCATATCAAAAACATTTAAATTCTGAATGTATATAAACATTTTATCTCATTAATATCTTAGCTCCTTTTTGAAGTTGTTGGCAGAGTTTTCATGGCACTATGTCATTCATTCCTTAAGTGTTCCTGTTTTTTTTCTCATCATTCATTTACCAACAAATAAATTAGTTCAAACTCAAAATACAACAGAACCATATGATTATTTTATTTTACTACAGGAAGTGCTTTAAATTATTTTGTACATATTATATTGGTTTATCACCCAATAATTTATTAGAAGAGGACATGAGTTTTATAACCATAATTATGGTTTTTGGATATTAAACAGGGTGTTTTTCTTCTTCCTCTTTTTCTTCTTTACAATGACCTAAGTCTGGCTTTAAAT
Organism: Saccopteryx leptura; assembly: GCF_036850995.1. Lineage (NCBI taxonomy): Eukaryota > Metazoa > Chordata > Mammalia > Chiroptera > Emballonuridae > Saccopteryx > Saccopteryx leptura. The sequence continues at coordinate 214,796,840 of NC_089505.1, read as the reverse complement.
ATGCTTGTCACTAATTTCCCTAGAAGCAGTTTAAATGCTCCAAATAATATACAGTACTCAAAATTGTTAGGGAAATAAATTACTTTAGTGAGCTGACCTTGTCAGCAAAGAGGCTTTCATGCACAATGACCACACAGCTGGACAGACACAGACAGAAACTAGAATCTCAAGAGTGGTCTGAAACCCTTTAGAATTAAAGTTTCTTGCTGTGGCTAAAGGTTTGATTTTAAATTACAAGAAAAGAAACACTTCAGGTAAAATAGCTTTACCCAATTTTATCTAAAAAATGAATTGCAGATTTCTGGTTTAGAGCTTGAGTGTACACTAGTCACATATTAGTGAATTATTTTCTCCTCAATTACTGATTTTACAACAGTTCAAACACTGATCTATAATTGTAAAGTCAGGCCTCCCAATGAACATGATCATTAAATTCAAAAATTTTCCTGAAATTCACCCAACACTCACTCTGAAGATCTGGTGTAACTGAGTTTGCTTATTCTGTGCTGACATCAGTTCACAGCACAGCTACTTGACAGGTATGCTGATTGGATTAGCTCATTTCATCTTTATAACGTCAATTATGGATGTTGTTCACATTCCAGAGGTGAATAAACTAAGGTTGAGTATGATTCAGTAATTCGGGGCCAGCACCTTAAGTAAGACCAATTTACAAGTCACCATTGTTATCCCTTGTGCTGTGCCTGTCACTGTTTCTGATGAAGAAGCAGTTTCGGAAAGACGTAGCTGATCCATCCAGGAGTTACTGATACCGGGATGAAAAAATGAGCACTTCTTGTTTCTCTGAAATTGTCTTAGTAATTGAAGGCGAAACAGGCGAATTTGATTGTTCTCTTTTGTGGGAAAGCAGGTAAGGGGAGGTGGATAAAGGGGTCATGGCTGAAATAAAGATCTTGGGCTGCCATTGTTTTCTATCAGATTAGCTGAAATGTCCTTAATGTCTTATGGCCTATATTAACTCAAGCAGAAAATTTTCGGTCTCCAACCAAAAAACAAAACTAAGCTAAAAGGACAAACAAACAACAACAACAAAAACTTTTTATACTTATGAATTAACTAACAAGGAGGATAGCTGGTGATTTTTATGACAAGGCAGGCAAAGCCAGTCTGCTCAGATCTTGTTGGCCATCCTCACTATAAGAACAGAGCAGATTCCAGAGAGAGGGACTGTGGCAAGGTGAGCTATCAGCTGGCTTGATTTTATTCATTTTGCTCATGCAGGTGGGCCCCAGGAAAATGCAGAGAACTCAAGGTGAAGGAGGGGCAAGGTCAGTTACAATATGGAGACTCAATCAAGGAGAAAATACTGTGCCTAACATTGCCACTAGGTGGCCTTTCTTGAGAGAGATATATTAAAAAATAAACAAAAATCTCTAAGGTTTTCTTGCTGATGATCAGAATTTAATCAAGTCTCAGATCTATGAGCAGCTAGATGCCAAATGACACTGGAGGATTCAGTCAGCCAAATTCAGAATGATGAATCTTCAGGAAAATAACCCACTCACTTCAATAAATTAATTGCAGAAGGGAAAAGAAAGAATGAAGGGGGATAGTAGGAAGGCAAGAAAGAGAGGGGAAACTATATAAAAAGACACTTAAGAGATACACCAATGAAATGCACTCAGTGTATGCATCTCATTTTGCCATGGACAACCGTGGCTCCAAATAACGGTATGGAATTAAGGAAACACACTTATCAAAACAAAAACGATGGGGTGGGGAGGACTCTTCACAATGCCTGGCAGTATTGAGTGCCCCATAGTCCCAGTTATCTTTATTATGTAGCCATATGCAAATCAAGGACCCTGATACAAAGTTGCACATCCAAGGCTAAGACAGGAACTTTCACAAGGCATAAAACAGGATGCATTAGTGAAATCTACCAATATCTGAAAACAAACAAAGAGTCAGAGGAAGGGCATGTATATTGCTTCCAGCAACCCAAGGAAGCAAGTGGAGTAGGTGCAAATACTCAGCATTATAACCAATATGGAGGTGAAGGAGGGAGAACTTAGCCTTTTGCTAAGCCTCGAATCTAACAATGGCGTTTTGCTATTTATGGTCCACAACATCATTTGGATCTTGATTCAAAAAATCAACTGTAGAAAGACATTTTTAAGCCAATAAGGAGCAATTGAATATAACCTGGTATCAGATGATATTAATGAATTATAGTTAATTTTGCTGACAATAGGTATTGAGGTTTATTTTTAAAAGACGGTTGCTTTATCTAACAAATAGATAGTATCAAAAATTTGTTTTAAAATATTCTAGGTAAAAAAATGAGACTGGACGCTTGACCTGTGGCAGTGCAGTGGATAAAATGTCAACCTGGAACACTGAGGTCACTGGTTCGAAACCCTGGGCTTGCCTGGTCAAGGCATATATGGGAGTTGATGCTTCCTGCTCCTCCCCACTCTTCTCTCTCTCTCTCTCTCTCTCTCTCCTCTCTAAAATGAATAAATAAAATATTTTTTAAAATGGGGCTGGAAATAGATGAAAGGAAGGTGGAAAAATGGTGACATCTGTGGGATCCAGGGAATGGACATGTTGGGGGTTATTATCCTGTTTTAATATTTGTGTGTTTAAAAATATTTTCAATAACTTTTTTTCTAAAAATCTTATAATTTATAGAGGAAATTATTGATAATTCTAAATTAAAACATAATACTATATAAATGTATATTACTTTTAATTCATCCTTTGGCAAATTTTCTTGTGCTTATCACCTTTCTCTTCACAGAGACACTCATTTACCATATCAGTTTCCATTCCATGTCACCTGTGTTGTTGTAAATACTATACATCACATCCTATACAAGAAAGTTGGCTTTTGAAGCAACTTAATTAAACAAAGCACGCACAATTCCACATTAAAAATCTATCAATGTTAAAAATCCATTTTGTTTTGTCTGGTTACAGGCTATTCTCAGTGTTACAGGGTTCAAGCCATGGATACATGTACCTCTTCTTGCATTTCCTTGGCATGAAAAGATAGAAAACAAGCATATAAAATGCTTATTTCTTTTATTTAAAAAAAATCTAATTTCTTGAGCACATTTTTATATATATTTCTCCGGAACGTGGGGGGAAAACAATCAACCAGCACTGATACATAACAGTATCTCAACTCTAAAACTCAAATTAACACTTTGTATTTAAGTTGCAAAGTAAGTGGCATGATAGAACCGCGTTTATATGTCCAGGAAATAAAACAAATTGGATTATTCTCATGAAATTGGCAGCCAGTATGCCTGGACTTCCTGGGTTGAACTTCTGAAGGAACAAACACTCAGACCATTTGCAAAGAAAAATTTCCAAGCAAATAAAGTTATAAACAACTTTTTTTTCTTAGTGAATTAAAAACGTTACTCTAAAAAGTAGCTACAAAAATAATATATTTCTCTCCAAAACATTTCTTAGCGCTTGGTACTTCGTTTTATTTTCCTTGAGTGTGGGGTGAGGGACATAATTAAACCTATCAAACATAGTCAGTCCTTGTTCATCTATTTTATATTTCTGAATGAGAGAGACCACTTCAGGTGATTAAAAGGTGCTTTAAAAAACACTGTATATATTTCAATTTTCCACAAATGGCCATGTCCGTCCCTTCATGAGATGGGAAAGTCCCGCCTGTGACCTTGCGCTGACCAGATGGCCCCGGGACGAGCCCGGCAGCGCGTCCCGTTGGAGTGCGCGGGCGTCGGCGCGGGGACCGCAGCACAGCTGAGGGCAGCGTCGCGGGCCAGCCACTGACTGCGTCAGCCGGGCAGTTACCTCCCCGGTTCTACTTAGGTTTGAAGTGGCCATAAATCATCCCCTTGTTGGGAAGATCCAGGTGACTGTACAGGGTCGCAGTGCCCGTGCTCTGGGAGAAATCGCGGGGCGAGGCCGTATCCTGCTTGCACCGGACTCCCCTCCCGGGACTGCCAGTCTCTTCCTTCGTTTAGAAACTCCTCTCAGATCTGCGCCGCGTGTCAGCTCAAGCCCCTCCTCTGGCCTCCGCTTCATTCACCATGGGCCCCTCTGGAAGCCTTCCTTCACCCCGAATTAACCCCTGCTCCGGAGATGAAGCCCCTGAATATTTCCTTACGAAGCCTGGCTTTGCAATACTAACTGAGTAGTTGTTTAATAACTAAACGCCGCTCCCGTCAGACGGTCAATTACAGCAGGGAAGGAAATTACTTGGCCTATCCATTGCTACACCTGTGCGTTTGGCACAGAACAGGTCCAGAATAATCCTGTGCAACAGCAATGTGCAGTCTATGGAAAACATACAGGGTTTTTCGAAACCTGCCAGCCCATCCTGTGGGAAATGTGCTGGAGGAAGGCAGGAGTTGGAGGACCTGCGGGAGGCGAAGGACAGTCTCTTACATCAGCGCCAGCTGTGGATTCATACACAGAGGTGCAGAGGAATTGCAGTTCACTGCACCTTCACAAGGTGCCCAGCATTATTCTAACAAGGCGCGAATTCTGCTAAACCTTACAGCAACCCCAAAGAATTAAGATCATTGCTACTTTACAGATGAAATGGATGATTAAGATACAGGAAAGTGAAATAAACATATATGGTCACCCTGGTAAGTGAGCAAAGGAACCACTCATGGACAAACGGGCATCGTGGGGACTGTTCCCATTGATACTATGCCATGTCGTCCACCCCAATACCTGCTGCAGTGCCTGCCCGCTGGGCATCTGTGGCTGCAGTGCACCTAAGCCAGAGACAAGAGTCACAAGACACAGAAACTATGCTGTAAACACTTAGACTTTTATTTGTATTTGTTTCAGCTTATAGAACAGAGCTACATGTCAATAAATACTTGATAAATAATCAAGTAGAAGGCTGTAATCTAATATACTGGTAAAGAGGTTCCTAAATTATAGAGTTACTGGGAAAGAGTTAGTATGAGTACTTAAAGGAGTACTCTTTTTATCCTAATAATAATATAATTCTTATTATTCTTATAAGAACACTTATTATAAAAGTAGGAAGTATGCAACTTTGGATAAGTTACTTAATTTGTCTGTACCTCAATTTCTGCCACTGCAAACTGGCATTTACAAGAGTACCTTCCTTGTATGGTTGTGGTGAAGGATACGTGAGAACATTCTTTGATTATATATAACAGTGACTCATGTATCTAGTGCACGAATAGTGACTCATGTATCAGCACAGTAGGACTAGTATACTAGTGACCCCCAAGGACCTGGATACAGGCTGGAATGGACACAATAGCAGAAGACCGCCTTGTGGCTTCCTAGGGAACAGTCTGAATGTCATAGTTCATGGACACACTTCATCGGCTCACAGAACATAAAACCTTCCTTCCTTGGCTCCAAGACATTGCAAGTTTCCTCCTCAGAGAAGATTTGCTGCTCTCCACCAAGTGAGGTGAGCAGTTGCAACCACAAGTAACTTTAGGGTCTCAGAAGAGAGACAAGGACTTCTGGAGCAGCAGCATGAGAATGTGAGTGTCAGAGTGGCATACTGCTCAGCATCCTCTGTGTGCCCCTCATCCTCTCCCTGCACCGCTAACCTTTGCTCTGCAGGACCAGTGAGATGTCTTCACCTGAGGTGTCAGCAGAAGGCAAGGCAGCCCATGCAGAAGACAGCCATGAGGAGAAAAGACATTTGTCCCAAGCTACTGGCCTGGCTTCAGCCTGGAGGGACCATCCCCCGCTTTCAGTCAAGAGGGCCTGGTAAGCAAATCAGGCCTCCCGCCTGGATGCAATTAGCTACCGACAGGCTCTGGAAATCTGTATGCAAATATTTCCATAATGCAGCCTTAGTCATTTTCCATAGCCATAATTTTGTGTTTAAAAAAAAATCATGCAAGGATAAAAAAGTCTGAGACAAGGTGGCCTCTGCTGACCACCAGGTCACCATAGAGGTTCCTGGTCACAAACCACTATTCATTAATCATCCTGACAGGAGCAATTACAAAGCAGACATTCTAGAAAGGAAATTTTGCATTTCCCTCTACATGTGAACTGATGAGAGAATGGATAATTGGAAGCATTTTTGGAAAAACAAATACTATATTCCTGAGTTCCCTTTAATTATTAGTATAAACAGGTATATTTATACTGATTATATTGAATAAATATCCATTTATTCAATAAATATTTATAAGACATGGTACAGTAAGAGAAAAACACTTAGTGAGATATAGGAATAAGAGTACTAGAGAAAGATTTAAGCATTAAGCATTTAAGCAGAAAACATTATAAAACAAATTCAAAACACATTCTCTGCTTCCAAGTGAGTTGCAACTTTGGGAAGATGCACTAAATACAAATGAAAAAATAACTGGTATTACAAACCCATGTGTGATAACCGTTCAGTGAATGGTTTATAACAGCTTAGAAGAAAGGAGATACCACAGGTGATTAAAGAACTTTCAGGAAGGGGCTGAGACATCAGGGATTTGAAAGACTAGAGTAACAAAGAGGAGAGGCAATTCCAGGTAGAAAAGATGGAAATTTATTAGCAGAATTACCTGGTTTTAAAGAAGAAATTTCTCAGGGAATTGTGAGAAATAACATGAATTAGGTATTGGCACTACATCAAAAATAGACTAAATTTTCAATATTTTATCAGATTATACTATCCTCTGTCATTTACTAATAAGAGAGATTGACTAGGTGACTTGAAGAGAAAGGGTAGAAATGACTGTCTTATGATGGGGTAGACCTGAGCAGCTAAGGCTCTGAATGGCAAAACCTAGCTTTGTCAGTGACCCTCAGCAACAAGACTTCTGAAGGGAGGAGTTACCATTCATAACATTCAGTTTCCATGACTTCAAATTTCAACATCTCTCCATTTAAGATTTCATATTCGTTGGAAATAGCATCTGCCTGCAGACATTGGATCAGAAGCCTGCACTCAAATATGGCCAAGGAACAGTGCCAGTGGTCCTTTTATTTATCAGGACAGTCCTTAGAGAAGGGGACATGGTTGTGATCCAGACAACCACCAAGAGGTACCGAATATAAGTAAATACATACCAGGTGACAGACATTTGCTATTTGATGACATCACCTGACTATTAAGTTAAGGCCCTTCTCTGTGAAATGGAAATCATGAAGACATGCAGCAGAGAAGGGAAAAGATTAAAATGTGGCTTTAAGATAAGCAATCTATCAAGAAAGTGCACTTTGGACTGAAAGGTAGGATTGACCTGAGGTCAGAAAGGTATATGATGATTCCCAACAGAATACAGTGTGTATACTAAAGCCATTTCATTCTGCCCCTTTACCCCCAATACTGATGATGTGCCTCTAAGGTGGGCCCAGGAAGTGGTGCTTAGAGAAAACCCCAGCATACTCAGGAGCCACTAAGGTAAGACACCAGACTTGTAATCCTGCCAGCGAGCTATAGGACAAAGGAGATGGTGCGACATTCGAAGATGACATTGCCAGTTCAATATCTGTTTGGATACAGAAGATAATGACAAAAATTTGAGGTGATCCCAACAGTTCAAGGCTCAGGGAAAGGGGAGAGCACCATCAAATAGAATAAAGAAAGCAGAAAGTGACATTGGACCATAAAGATCATGATTTTGCTTTCGAGTCCTAGCAGGACATCTGAGCAGAGACAGTCAGTGGACATTGAGGCTCAAATGAGATAAGCAGGTTATTGTCCAAAAGGTTATAATTTACACATGGCTAATAATGTATGAACAGAATCTATTCAAAATGAAATAAAAATATTAAGGTAATAAAATTTAAGCACTGTTTCAGTGATGCATCTGGATCCAGATTTAACTAAGCATTCGAGGTGCTTTCATGACTATTATTTTATTCAACCTTTGCAATTACCCTGTAATGGAACTGAGTTGCAAAGCTCTAAATTATGTAAATTATCTAAAGTAACTTAAATGTAGAGCTAGAAAAGTGAGACTGTCAAATCAGCCTTTTGGATTCCTGAGTTCTTCCATGACAGCTTACATCCCCAATTAAAAAAAAATGCTTATTCAAACAGCAAATAGGACAAATAATTTATAATGCTATTGACACGGTAAAATGTAGATAACTAGCTTTTGAATGTCCGTGTAGTTGATAATTCTGCTTCTTAAACTGTAAAAATCTAAGTGAAGAGTTGGAAGACAACAGTTACCACAGCATTGAAGATGGTCGAGGGAGTGTTTTGATTTTTTTTCTTTTCATCCTTCCAAGTCATAGGTACTTATCCTGTGTGCAATTTTAGTTCAAGGTCTTTTATATGGTATTCAGCTCACTAAAATGCAGCTCCTTTTCTTCTTTTCATTTTAATAATTCCACAGTGACACCTGCTGGGAAGAGCTGCTCAGCCTGGTGTCCCCTGCAGCAGCACTCCACCGGGTGTGAGCCATGAGCTGCTGGCTGCCCTGTCCTTTTCCAAGTGGCTGCTTGTATGTCCCGGGAGAGTTGAGCTCTTCCAGGATGATCAATGCACCCTTATTCCGGGTTCCCTCTAGCCAGGTTCCAAAGCAACAAACCCTCCAAAGGACTGACAAATGAAGGGACAACCTAAGTGTTCTTGTCTCCCTGTGACAGTTCTAGTTCCCTTTTCTGCAATCAGCTTAGAGTCACTCGGTCCCTCCTCTACGCAGCATCTGTGACACTGCTGTTTGTATCTCCATGGAGCTCTGTGCGACTGTACTTAATAACAAGCAAAATTGAAAATAAGTCCCCTGGCAGAACTGAGAAGAAGATAACTTCTGCGGAAAGTGCCAAAATATTGTAGAAATAAAACAGCAGACAACAGAGTGGTTGGTTGCATATTTCACGTGGCTTGATAGTAATTTATAGAATGTATTTTTAACCATGAGAAGTGAAGGGGAAGCCACTTAAATATAATGTGAGCTGAAGATTTGTCAGTTATGGAGCTGGAGCCATTAAACAAAATGAAGGATGACCAACAGACAGTGCCTGACATCAGAGCTTTTGAGTTCTGATGCCCCCTATTGCTAGGAAATTTCTGCTTTCTGGAAATACTTTGTTTTCTGTGAAAAGAAATGGGAGTTTACACATTGCCTGTCAAAGGTTCTTATATTAAAATCACCTTTCTTTTTTTTTTTTCTTCAGCTCTCTGTTTCAGCCTCTCTATGATGTTGAAATGGCCTGACATGAACTTAGTGACCCCCTATTCTCTTTGTCCAAATATCATTTATCTGACTCAGAAATACCCCTATATTTTCTTTGGTTTCTGCCCCATTTTATGCGAACAGGCCCTTGGGAACACAATGGCGTATTTGTTAAATCTGTATCCCCTCCATGGGATAATAATATTGAGATAAACATTCTTTAATTTCTGTCTGGAATATATGCTGTGTTTCCTGAGGCCACACTATCAGGAAAATACAGCGCCTTAACCTGTGGTGACTTCATACTTATGCACACACCTTCCCCAAAGTTAACCCAAAGATGCAACTCTCTCTCCCATCCCACCCCTTGCCTTCCTACTTCCTCTAACAGCTCCCCTCCCCCCGCTGCCAGGCCCCCCTACCCTCTTAGATGTGATCCAAAAAAGCTTCTTGAAAAGTTGCTGGGTTTTCAATGGAAAATTTTCTTTATGGATGAAATGAGCTCTCTAGCGGCCACTTTTCAAATTACAGGCTCTAGTTTCATGATTTGAGGATGCTGATTCAGTTTCTTCTTCTGAAGTAAAACAGAAAAACTAAGAACTGTATGATTTCACACATAGGTGGGATATAAAACTGAGACTCATGAACATAGATAAAAGTTAAGTGGTTACCAGCAAGAAGGAGGACTGGAGGAGAGGGGGTAGGGGGAAGGGAGTAAAGAGGGACAAACATACAGTGACAGAAAATGATTTACCTTTCGGTGATGAGTATACAACATAATCAACAGTTCAAATGCTATAGAAATGTTTACCTGAAACTTGTGCACTCTTATTGATCAGTGTCACCCTGTTAAATTTTATTTTCTAAAGAAAAATTTTTAAAAAGATGCACCTAGAACTAGTAATTTTCACTATAAATTAATTTAAATCCATTTCTTATTTCTTCTTTTCCCTCAAAACAATTTTACACTTTTTTTTTGTTTGCAGCATCCTGAGAATCTCTCTTCTGCCTATTATAATTTGTAAAACCCATTCTTACTGACTGATTCCAAGAAAACCAATCTGGACTCCTAGTCCCCCTGTTCTTCCTTCGAAGACTTGTTCACCTGACTTTAGAGGCTTCATGCTGAAAATAACCACCGGACACTGGCAGTTGGTCAGTTGAATAACAAACTCTTCTCTCTGATCAGAAATGTAATATAAACATGGCTCTTCACAGGTGGAGGCTTCACAGTTTGTTTTCTTTTTCTTTTCTCTCTTTCTTCTTTTTTCTTATCCCACTTCACAGTTTGTCCAGGAACTATATTCACAGTAAATTTGAAGTTCATGGCATTTTAATAGTTACCCAAGAAATGCTATTGTCTGCCATGTTTGTCATATTTAACACTTACATTTCTGCTTTTATAGTGCTCCAAACAAACCAAAAAGACAATTTTTGAGTATTTGGGATAGGGTGCTGTGCAGGGAAGAGTTTAGACCTTCACAATAGGCATAATATGAAGTGGCTAAACACAAAGCAATCAGAAAAACACAAAGCAATCAGAAATCAGTGCTAACTCAGACGTGTGCTGCACTGGTTGTAAATTACTTTGTCTCCAAGTGTTTGAATCAACAGAGAAAATCCACATAGCCTTTTAAAAAACTTTGATGTTCAATTTGGGATTCAAATAAGTGAGAAAATGGCACGTATTAGCACCCACTGTTTCCACCATTTGAAACAAACATAGTTGCAAAAGCAAAAGGAAAAATCTTTGTGACCAGAATGCTCATGGTCAAATGAAGGAGAGAGTAAAACAAACAGATGAAAATCAATTGAGAACTTAGTTATCAGAAACAGAAAAGAACACAAGGAAAATGACAGCTAGTTACTCAATGCCATCTGGGGTGAAATGCAGGATTTTGTTTATATGGCCCAGGAGAAGACAGTGGGTCTGTAATCATCCTTGACTTCTTGCTCTCCCTTATTTCTCACATCCACAATGTATCTTATATTCATTCTCTTGCCACCTTTTCTCTGCCAATGGCTTATTTGAGGTCTCAAGTTCTTTCAGCCTGAACAGTTGTGAAGCTCTTAGGGGCTCAATTTCCTTACAGTCATCTCACATAGGTCCATGCTCTACAGAGCCCCAGAACTGTTGCTAAATGTGCATCTGTCCTCATTCCCATTTAAAAAGTCATCAAAAAACCTCCTGTTGTCCTCAACAACAGTTCCAAAAGTGTTTTCTGGATTTTGATTCCTTGGGATATTACTACTGACAAATAAAAACAGGTTATCCATTTGGGAAATGGCAAAGGTGCAATGTGAATGACCAAGTAGGTGACAGGAGAGATGGAGACAGTGTATAGGAGTTTCTGCCCTGGAGTTCTCTGGGCAGTCTTCCTTGGCCACCTGCAGCTGCATGAAGAAGCCTGCCCTCCTCTCATCATATGACATAGTTATGTGCTTTATTCCCTATTAAAATAAGAACCCTGGAGAAGAAGAGCTATGTCTAATCATACTGGTTGTCCAGTGCACCAGGCAGTGGGACTAAGGAAAAAAATCTTTCTTAAATCACTGTTTTCTGTTTTGAAACTTAAAACTTATCAAACCTAAATCAAATTGGGAAAATATAAATGGAATGCCATTAATGGAGGCAGCACTGGATAATTCACTTTATCAAGTAAAGGAACTAAGATATTGTGAATTTGGAAATGTTCATCTGAAAATGTTAATTAGTATTATTGATGCCAATGTAAAGAAATTTGTAACCCATAAGTGGAATTCTAGGTATTTCTTCTTGCTGAAATATAAGAATCTGAAATGGTATGCCTTATTCATTTTCACTTAATTATATTCTGATAACATGAAAGTTTAGGTTGATGGAGGACTGTCCCTCACTAACACAGATTTGGACAAAGAGGAGATACATTAACACTGGGATAGTTCCAGCTTCATGGGTGAGTGACTGTGCAGTCATATAGAACCCACACTTAGAAGAGCACAAACTTGTTTTAGTGCTCTGCTCTTGAAATTCTTAATACTTTTTCAACAAGGATCCCCAGGTAGATCCTGAAGATTATGTAGTCAATCCTACAGTGGGGAGCTCAGAAGTTGCTTTTGACTACTTCAACCAACAACTTCCCTGGAAGCCCAGAATAGAGGGAGAGAGAGAGACTAAACAAGCCTGTACCCTTGGGCGTCTGGGAAGCATGAGAGTGCTGCACCAAAGCCACCTGGAACCCAAACAGCCCATCAGCCCCATTCTGCTCCTCATATGAATATGCAACTAACACAGTGGCCACCATGGCTTCATTAGCCATGGTCACAAGTAGGGACTGGTGGTTCCATCCAGTAGGCATCACAGCAGCTCCAGAGTCCAACAGAGCCCTCTCGCAGCATCTCCACACAGTCACTACAAGGCCTGACTGACCAGCCTCTTACACCTTGACTTGGCCATCAGTTTTAAAAGTTGTCAAATGGTCCAGATCAGAGCCCTCATCCTACTAACAAAAGCAAATCATTCTATAGTATATCTGTAGGAGGTAGTCCATGCTTTACTGTTGGTACTTTTCTGTTCTCTAATTTAAATTCAAAATGCAAATGATTTTTCTAAGAAATTTTCTAATTCTTGGCACTTTTGGAATTATAACCCCTTTAACTGAAAAATAAAATCCATATACTTCACCTTCTTATGCCTAACTTTTTTTTTTCCAAAATTGAATTGAATTGGAACTAATGTTCTAAGAATTCTTTATTTTGTATGTAAAAATTAGAAACACTCCAGGGTATTATTGAAGTGGGAATGAACAATTAACTTCGGAGGAAGGTACCAACAACACAGAGCTTTCCTCTGCAGCTGGTATGCATGCACAGGGCAGGAGACAAAATTTCAACTAAATGACAAGGCCGTGCTAAGTTTATGTGTTGCACTCAAGAGAGGTCTTTTGTTTCTGATGTAAGCATTAAATTAAATGCATTTGAAGTAAACACTGGGTCTGATAAACTTGGAATACCCATCATATACCGGGACTCCTCAGTATAAAACCAAGGATGCACACCTTATGTTGGAAGCCAATCCTGACATGATTGGTGACTGAGAAGTTGTATGAGGTGTAGACGGCACACAGAGAGGATTCTCTTCCTGTGTCTTACTCAAAATAGCCATGACTTCCAGTGAGTCCTTCAGCAGATCTAGAATCAATGCCTTCCTTCTTAGAAAGCAGGGTGAACACAAAGACCAGCAAGATCACACAGGAACCCTGCTTCACATTGAGAGGTAGTTCCTGTAAACACTTGGCTTGTCCTTGATATGTATGGGATGTTGGGCAAGTTAGGTCCCCTTTCTAAACATCCCTTTACTTTATCTGTAAAATGAAGAGACAAAATCATAGCACCTGCCTTGTAGAATTTCTGTAAGGATTAAATGAAATTGTTGCTTATAGTGTTTACTCCAATGTCTGGTACATAATTAAGCACTCAGAAACTTTTAGCATAATAAGAAACACTATATACATATATTAGCATGGCCCAAATCCAGAAAACTGACACCACCAAATGCTGGAGAGGATCAGAAAAACAGGAACTCTCATTCCTTGATGGTAGGAATACAAAATGGTACAACCACGGTGGAAGACACATTGGCAGTTTTTTATAAAACTAAACATACTCTTACCACATGATTCAACAATCATGCTCCTTGATATTTATCTAAAGGTGTTAAAAACACACCCACACAAAACCTGCACACAGATGTTTATAGAAGTTTTATGTGTAATTGCCAAAGCTTGGAAGCAACCAAGATGCCTTTCAGTAGGTAGTAGATTAAAAGAAAACTTAGGTACATCCAGGTAATGGAATAATATTCAGTGCTCAAAAGCCATGAGAAGACATGGGGGAAACTTAAGTGCATACTAGTCAGTGAAAGAAGCCAATCTGAAAAGTTAAATACTGTGTGGTTACAACTATATGTATGACATTCTGGAAAAATTAAACTATGGAGACAGTAAAATGATCAGTAGCTGCCAGGGAGTAGCAGGGGAGAGAGATAAATGGAGAAGCACAGAAGATTGTTAGGGCAGTGAAACTACTCTGTACAAGACTATAATGATGGATACATGTCATTATATATTTCTTCAAACCCACAGATTGTATGACACCAAGAATGAACCCTCATGTAAACCATGGACTCTAGGTGATGATGATGTGTCACTGTAGCTTTTTCAGTTGTAGCAAATGTACCCTTCTAGTGGGGATGTTGATAATAGGGGAGGCTATGTGTCAAGGGATAAGGAGACAGGGTATATGGGAAAGAAATTTCTGTAGCTTTTGCTAATATTGCTAGAAACCTAAAACTGCTTTAAAAAATAAAGTCTATTAAAAATGTTAGCTGTGGTTATTGTATCTAGACTCCCTTCCAGCTTTAGATTCTAATGTATTTGTTGAGTGAAGGTAATGTTTAGCAAGTGTTTGTGTTACCCTGGCCTCTGGTGGTGGTTGCAGAGAAGCCATAACTCTTACTACTGCATTAACATTTCCATAGCACTTTCCTTGGTTTTGGTTTTCCCTGAGCTGTTCCATTTATTGAACATTTTCTATACCACCCCCCATAATTGCTTTGTGTACAGCTCATTATTATTGTTATCTTTAATATCCAAAGGAGGTAACAGGCACAATGGGTCCTCATCTAGGAGGTGTTATTTGGGCATAAATAACACCTCAGGTCAAACAGGTGAGGCACAATTTACATCTGGACATTGAATTAGAAATAGACCCTAGGAGAATTTTATTCCTGAAATGACAACTACCAAGTGGAAAAACCAAAGTGATTAACATTTTTTTTCTAGGCTTTCCCAATAACTTGGTAATAAATTCAGAGTTCAAGCCACCTGTTTATAGGTTAAACTGCTCTTGACCACCAGGAGCCCTGAATTTCTGGGGTAAATAGTGTCCAAGAAGTTCAGTACACTAAGTATTAGAGAACCTGGATCTTCTAACTGACACTGCACTGCCATTGCCATATAACCTTGGCAAGTCCTTGAACCTTTGTAAGCATCTGTTCATCAGTTGTTACTGTTTTTGTTTCTTTGTTTTCTTTTGTTTTCAATTAGTGGAGTGGAGATAACACTTTAATTTTTTTAATTATTTATTTATTTATTTGGGTTTTGTTTTGTTTTTGTTTTTTTTAGAGAGGAGAGAGAGAGGGAGAGAGAGAGAGAGGAGAGAGAGACAGAGAGAGAGAAGGGGGAGGAGCTGGAAGCATCAACTCCCATATGTGCCTTGACCAGGCAAGCCCAGGGTTTTGAACCGGCGACCTCAGCATTTCCAGGTCGACGCTTTATCCACTGCGCCACCACAGGTCAGGCAACACTTTAATTTTTTTCACCTTGAGGGCTAAGAATAAAAAAACAGAAATGTGGCATATGCAGATAAAAAAACACAACTCCTAAGGCTGTAACTGGATCAGTGTTTCTTTCTTCAGGTCTACTCATGTGCAAAACTCATCAATGGATAATCCTTCAGCCTTTGAGTGAGAGCCAAGGCAAAGTGCTGTCAAGGGTTGACTAATTGATGGCTAAAAACAGCTATAGTATTACCAGAGCTATGGTATTACAAGCTATAATGTTTAGACATATCTATATTTTCAGAGTAACAAATCATAAAGCACAGAAATTAAAAATACAATCCCAATTAGATTCAAAGCATTGAATACTTACTCAGAACAGATACATGTTGTTTCAAGTATATTTCTACTAAACTAATTGTTAACATAAGGTTAGCTACAATAATTTGCTAACTCAGGCCCCATTCACAAATGGAGTAAGTTATATGTCATTGACTTAGCAGAACCCCCCAACTCGATCCAGGTTACCATCACCATTAATAGGATATATCAATGTCCTTAGGCTCATGATATAATGCACTGAGAAGGGTACATCATTCTTTCCCAAAACCCATAGCACCAATCTGTCACAACATCAGACTAACATAAAATGAGAGACAATTGACAAAGTACTTGCTCTCTTCAAGCATCAGTGTCATGGAACAAAAGGAAAAAATAAGGAAAAGTCAAAACTGCAGGAAGCTGAGGAGATATGACAAAGTGTGTTGGAACCTCGCATCAGACCCTGGAATAGACAAACATTACAGGAGTGACTCATGAGATTAACTAAAAGTGTATACTTTGAGTTAGTGGTATCGTACAGAGGTTGAGTTCTTGGAAGTCGTACTATGGTTTCACGAGATGTTAACATTAGAGAAAACAGGTGAGGAGTTGAGTGGGAGTGCTCTATTTTATCTATGCAACTGCTCTGTAAGTTTAAATTTATTTCAAAATAAAACGTTTAAAAAAGAGAGAGAGAAAGAAAGCATGTAGCTTGATTTTCCAGTCTCCATGCACAACAATCCCAGGGCAGTACTGGAGCTAAGATTGGATGTGGTGAGGGAGGGGAACAGAAAAAAATAAATAAATAAATTGAGGCAAAGGGTCAAATTTAACATGGTTGTTATTTCTACTAAAAGGTATATCCATAATTGGTTTACACCTGAAGTAAGCAAACGACTGTTTCAATCCTAACCCAGCACTCTTCCCTCTACGTGTCTGAAAACGGTGAGCTCTTCCACGGTCGTCATTGTATGTTCCAATTTTTGTGTCAAATACTGGAAAGGCACCAATTCTTTCTCTCTCTTTTTACATTGTTCTCATGAAGTACGCCATTAGTGTTTCAAAATAATAAAAATAGCTCTCATAATTAATCTCCGGATTATATTTCAAAGACTCACAGGCATGAGAGATGAGAATGACCCGTGGGTCAAGCAAGCCTGTCTTCCCGACAGCGCAATATGGCTGTGTTCAACTCAGCAGATCTGTTATCGGGTTATAAACATTCTAAACTATGCAAAAATTACATTGCATAAATTAGAATAAAAAATTTACCTTATTCCTGGGTGATTCTTGAGAGTAAAGGGAAAAAAATAAGTCATTAATAGCTTCTTAAGGCAGTTACTATCCTCTTTAGAATATATTTTCCAAGGTGAAAATGTGGTTATTTTCCATTAAATGTGACAGCCTGTGCTTATTGTTATGTAAGAGTTGCTGCTGTGGACCAGTGCAGCTCCAAATAATGATGCGGAATTGAGGAAACACACTTGTCAAAACAAAACCGATGGGACCGGGAGGACTCCTCAAACTGCCTGGCAGTATCTGAGTGCCTCACAGCCCCACTTCACTTTATTATATGGACCTATGCAAATCAAGGACCCTGATAGAAAGTTGCACATCAAAGGCTAAGACAGGAATTCTCCCAAGGCAAAAACAGGATACATTAGTGAAATTTACAAATATCTGAAACAAACAAAGAGTCAGAGGAAGGGCATGTATATTGCTTCCTGCAACCCAAGGAAGCAAGTGGAGTGGGTGAAAATACTCAGCATCAAAGCCAAATATGGAGATGGAGGGGGGAGAACTTAGCCTTTTGCTAAGCCTCAAATCTATAATGGCTTTTTGCCATTAACAGTCCACAACATATCTCCCTTTTCTTTTTAATTTGTGTGCTGAGATTTGCACTCATCTGATTTTCTAATTTGGAGGCAGACAAAAAAAATACAGAACAAACACAAAATTAGTATAGCCAATGCTAACAGATACCCAAAACAAGTATACTAATACATCACAGTGATTAAAGCCTTTAAGCAAACTCTTTAAGCTAATAATACAATAAGAATCTATAAAAGAGTAATATCCTTAAAGTGTTCACCAAGTCCAAGTTGGCACCAACACCATTCCAAATCTCTGCAAATGCAACCCAACCCCAGTTCAGTCCATCAAAAACTGTCACAGGAGCAGGAGTCCAGGAAAAGTCCACATTCAGGAGAAGTCCTCATGGCACTAGAATTGCCGTCACACTTCCACACTCTGCAGTTAGCGTCAAAGTCCCAATGACCGCTGCTCCCAGCTGGCAATGACCCAGGTAGACTGGAAAAACCATCTGCAGCACGCATGAAGACGGAGCTTCCGTTTTCTTTAAACTGGAAAGATGAACCCAGGGGTCCTATACTGGAGTTTTACAGCCATGGGGTGGTGAGGAGAACCTTGGGATACACTAAGCTGGGTGGCAGAGGTAAATTTGTAAGTTGGCAAAAAAGGAAAAAAGGAGTTCTGAATTAGGAGTAGGTCCTAGCCTAAACTATGAGTGGGGCATTGAGGCAGGAGGAATAAAGGAAAGACTATATATTAATCAAAGCAGCAGAAAACAGGACTATCAATACCCACAACAGAGATCTTCGAGGGAAGAATAAAAAACCTGAATATTCAGGCAAGACCTAGTTAAATGGCCCTTGTGTAAATGAGACCAGTCTACCGGCTACTTGGAAGAAATACCCCAGGCTCATCCACAGTGTCGTAGAAGGGGCCGATGGCCCTGGGCACCTTTTAGCCTTCAGTGGCAAATCCCAGTATTCTGGGCAAGGTTAGGTCACAGGTGGCTGGAGCAGGGCTGGAAGAGACTGAACCCTCCCTTAGAGGAGAGAGGGGGAAGCCTACCTTCCAGTGTGTCCCTTCTTCCTCACAGCAAAGGCATGTAAACCTGGCAGGCTTTGGCTCAAATGACCATCCTTTCCACTATTGAAGCAGGGCCCCGATGAAGTTCCAGTTGGAGCATTGGAGCCTCTGAGGGCGTATGCCAAGAGCTAGTATTTTACCTGATCTCCTTTGGGCTTTTTCGGCCTCTTGGTACCTTAAAAGCCATGCTCAGAAGATCTCGCTGAGGGACTTGAGAGTCCCTATCTGCCTATATATCTGGAGCTATTCAGAAAAGGACAAAACAGTGTTATTAGCTGGAATCAAATAAAAATAAAAAAAGGGTAGTAGTTTGCAGGACAAAAATTTTGGCATCTCTTGTACATCAGCATTCAAAAGAAACTGTTTGATGTAAAAAGCATGATAGGGTAGACCTGCAGGGGCTCCAGGACATGACTCCCCCCCCTTTCTTATTATTTACAATTGAATCTTCAAGCAAATGTTAAGCACACTTTACAATATTTTGACTTCAAATATTGCAAGAAATTCTTGACTTTGTTAACTTTTAACAAAAATAGAGTAAATGCACCTTCAAGCAACATTCCCACACTTATCAAAACACCCCCTTAACATTAATTAACAGGCACTTTAGAGAGTACATATCAAAACTGAAAAATCCCATTGTGATCTTCATTATTCTTCTACAGCAAAAAAATCTTTACACCTTTATTATGTAAATCTATGCTGCTTCAAACCTTTCACTTGTGGCCTGGAGCAGCCTGGCCAAACCAGCAAGTCTTTTGGATCCAAAATGAGCGCGCTTTACTTGTTCCAAACAAAATTATATTTATATAGGGAAATGAAATTATCCCCATTTTGTTTTCAATACTACAGCCGGCACTTCCAAAACTATTATCATCATTACTTTTCATGTAAGGACTTAATTCAGGCCTTATAAACAAAAACACTTAGACATTAAACAAAGACTTCACATACAATCACACAAATCAAGAGTGAAACCCGGGGTTTTAGAGATTAAACTATGGCCTGCTTGATCTTAAGTAGGGCTACCTTAATAGGAACGTAATAAGGATATATACTAAACAGAGATCTCTCTCAAAAAATCTCAAGATGGCTGTATGAGATTTCTATTCAGCAATACTCACATCAGGCCCCCCTTTTGCCCTCTTTTCAAGCAATGGAGCAGGAAAATAAAATGATCTAAAACATTAAAAAAATTAGATAATAATTGAGAAAGGGAAGAGAGCATAGTAAGTCTTATGCAATTGCTCTTGTAAAGTGAGTCTCTTGGAGTGACGTCACAGAAATGGCGCCGTGAGCAGCGCGTCCGACAGATCTCCCCAAAATCACAACAAATTTATCAACTAGAAACAGAAAAATTTATCCTCAGAGCATTCCGGAGTTCCACACAAACTGAAAGCGAAAGGACTGTTATCACTTGAATTTGAGAAACGAGGGTGTAGAGGAAGCTACCGCAGGGACGTTCATTCAAGCCGCAGAGGGAGGACGCCTGTGGTGAGTCAGCCCACACTCAGGAGCGGCGAGCAGCCGCTGGCGCGCGCCCGGTCCGGTTGCAGAGCAAGTACCGCCCACACTCGGGAGCCGTGGAGGGAGTGCGCCTGCGGTGAGTCGGCCCACACTCGGGAGCGGCGAGCAGCCGCCGGCGCGCGCCCGGTCCGGTTGCAGAGCGAGCACTGCTAACGTTCCCAGCGGCCCGAGCACTGCGAGTGAGAGACCCCAGCCACCGGTGCCCGGAGCACCCCATTCGTGCGCGTGCCCTGGGCAATCCACACGCCCAGAGCGCCCTACTGTCCCGCACACCCAGGGTGCCCCATTATCCTGCGCCCGGTGCGCCCCAGCCGCCAGCAGCGGGGCGAGCGGGAGAGGCGCCAAGGCGGTCTCCCCTACTTGGGAGATTCTCTTCGTGGGCGGGGCACCTCACCCAGCCATTCAAGCTAACAATCAAGCGTTGGGGGAGGGGCGCTCAGGCAGCCTGAAATACCTTCGGGAGCACAGCTGCGGACCCAATCACTGAAATTAGCTTAACCCATGAAATCTGCGCACCCACGGGTTCTAATTGATAAGATCTCTCTCAGTTCAGCGATCCAAGACAAGAGGCGTGATATTTTTTAGTGCCTCTCGCTAAAGGGGCGGGGGCAACTTCTGACTGATAGAGCCTCCATATTCAGGGATAAATGCTAACAAGAGGGACTTGGCAGAGAATAAGATCTATACTACACTAGTCGCAAGCAGAGACTAGTGCCTCTTCTTCCCAACCAAAACAGGCTACAAAGTGTGGAAAGCCTGGGTTGAGTGGTCCAACTGAATGCTAGGTGCTAAACAGTCACCTTGACAACAATTGACTCCCACTCCTGCCTGCCTGATTACACTGGAGGCTCTGACTGCCAGAGCCTTTCCCAAAGCCTTGCGCTGAGTGGGGATAGAGTGAGGATTTCCCAGCTCTTTGAGCCTCTTACTCCCCAGGCAGAAGCAGTTGCAGCCTTATAGCTGGATCACCAGGCTGCTAATTCAGGAAGGGGGGACTAGGAGAGAGACTCCAGGAAAGCAAACTCTCTCATCGTTGGACCCTGCAAACGCCAACAAGCCTTGACTACCAGCAAGACTAAAGCCAATTATATGACATTGCCATAGAATCCCATCAACTGCAAATCCCTACCTAAGTGTGACACAGGGGCAGAGCCTGGGGTACAGAGTCACTGACCAGGAAAAGGGAGAGAAAAGAAAAAGGAAGAAGTTAACCTCTCAAAATCAAGAAAAATCCACAGACTTTACTAATTTTTTTTTGTTGTTGTTTGTTTCTTCTATCTTATTGCCTTTATTATTATTATTTCTATTTCCTCCACCTCGGTCCTTCTATTCTCTGCCCATCTTATGCTTCCCTTTTCTTGAACTACACTACCCATGAGTGTTACATTTTATTTCTCTTCTTCATCCTCACCTTCCTTTAAGGTTATACTCCGAAACACTTAACTCTGATTCTCTCCTCTTTTGTTTTCTTTTTGTTTTGCTTTATTTTGTTTTTTTTCTCTTCCTTTTTTTTTCTTCCTTCGTTTTTCTCTTTTTCTTATTTTTTCCTTTCTATTCGTTTTTTCTTTTCTCATTTTACTTTCCTCCCATTTAATCCTCAATCACGAACAAATTAGTTAATTTGGGACTCAAGGGTTTTTTTTGGCTTTATTTTTCTTTTTCGCTTTTGTTTTTGTTTTTTTCTTGTTTGTTTGTTTATTTTTGTGGCATTTTGGGTACTTTGTACGTTGCTTTTTAACTCACTAGCATTCCTCCCAACCCAAGGTCTCCATTGTATTTAGTCTTCGCTCCACTTAATACAACAGATTTTTACTTATTATTTTTATTTTTTTCTTCTTTATTATACTTTTTTTTCCTCCTTTTTTCTGGTTCCCTCTTATCCCTCTCATTATATCTCTTAGTCGACCATCACTTACAAGCAAATCATCTTATGCTTGTCTAAGATTTTCTTCCTTTTTTTTATTTATTTTTTTTTTGCATTTAGTAGGTCCCTACTCCCTTTTTTTGCCCCTTGAACTCTTCACCCCAAATCAGGCCCTCCATTATAGGCAGTTTTTGTTCCATTTAGCATAATATAATTCACAGGTCATCACGATATTTCCCTGAGGAGGGGAGAGGAGGGAAAGAGAAGAAAGAAAAAAGGGGGAAATAATAAATTATTACTGTTTTTTTTTTTGTGGGGTGTTTTATCTTTTTTTTTTTTTTTTTTTTTACTTTTTACTCTTTATTAATTCTAATTAGTGCTATCAACAAGACCACCCTCAGATGCCAATAAGAAAGAGGAAATCGAACATTATGGATACAAAAGAAAGAGAGGTAACACAAATAGATGTGGGAAAATCTATGGAGAAAAGACTTAACATATTGGAACCCTTGGAGCTAAATGACAGAGAATTTAAAAGAGAAATCTTAAAAATACTCAGAGATATAAAAGAAAACACAGAAAGGCAATTTAGGGAGATCAGAAAACAAGTCAATGAACACAAAGAATATATTACCAAGGAAATTGAAACTATAAAAACAAATCAAACAGAAATGAAAAACTCAATTCACGAGCTGAAAAACGAGGTAACAAGCTTAGCTAACAGAACAGCCCAGATTGAAGATAGGATTAGTGAAATAGAAGACAAACAACTTGAGGCACAACAGAGAGAAGAAGAAAGAGACTTAAAAATAATAAAAAATGGGAAAGCCCTACAGGAATTGTCTGACTCCATCAGAAAGAATAACATAAGAATAATAGGTATATCAGAGGGAGAAGAGAAAGAAAATGGAATGGAGAATATACTCAAACAAATAATAGACGAGAACTTCCCAAGCCTGTGGAAAGAACTAAAGCCTCAAATTCAAGAAGCTAACAGAACACTGAGTTTTCTTAACCCCAACAAACCCACTCCAAGGCACATCATAATGAAGATGACACAAACCAATGACAAAGAAAAAATTCTCAAGGCAGCCAGGGAAAAGAAGAATACAACATATAAAGGAAGGCCTATTAGATTATCATCAGATTTCTCAGCAGAAACTGTACAAGCTAGAAGAGAGTGGACCCCAATATTTAAAGCCCTGAAAGAGAGGAACTTTCAGCCACGAATACTATACCCATCAAAGCTATCCTTCAAGTACGAAGGAGATAAAACATTCACAAATACAGAAAAGATGAGAGAATTTATCAGCAGAAAGCCCCCACTCCAGGAAATACTAAAGGGGGTTTTCCAACCAGATTCAAAGAACAAAAGAAAAAACACCACAAGTAACAGCTCCAAGAAGAACACAATAAAACCAAATTTAAACTGTGACAACAAAGGAAAAAAAGGGGGGAGAGGATGGAGATTAACAGTAGCAAAGGACGATGAAGTGCAGAAATACTCATAAGATAGGGTACTACAATGAATATGGTAGGTACCCTTTTCATTACTTAATGGTAACCACCCTTGAAAAAACCACCACAAAACACTTGACTTAAAAAAGGTAGCAACAGAGGAAAGATGTATGGAACACAAACAAACAAAAACAAATGATAGAAAAACAAAAGAGAAGAATCAAACAAGATACAAAACTAACAGAAAGCAATTTATAAAATGGCAGTAGGGAACCCACAAGTGTCAATAACTACACTAAATGTAAATGGATTAAACTTACCAATAAAAAGACACAGAGTAGCAGAATGGATAAAAAAAGAAAATCCAACTATATGCTGCCTACAAGAAACACATCTAAGCAACAAGGATAAAAACAAATTCAAAGTGAAAGGCTGGAAAACAATACTCCAAGCAAACAACACCCAAAAAAAAGCAGGCGTAGTAATACTCATATCTAATAATGCTGACTACAAGACAGAAAAAGTACTCAGAGACAAAAATGGTCATTTCATAATGATTAAGGGGAAGTTGAATCAAGAAGACATAACAATCCTTAATATATATGCAGCAAACCAAGGAGCACCAAAATATATAAGACAGCTACTTATTGACCTTAAAACAAAAACTAACAAAAATACAATCATACATGGAGACCTCAATACACCACTGACGGCTCTAGATCGGTCATCCAAACAGAGAATCAATAAAGATATAGTGGCCTTAAACGAAATACTAGAACACCTGGATATGATAGACATCTACAGGACATTTCATCCCAAAGCGACAGAGTATACATTTTTCTCTAGTGTACATGGAACATTCTCAAGAATTGACCATATGTTGGGCCACAAAGACAATATCAGCAAATTTACAAAAATTGAAATTGTACCAAGCATATTTTCTGATCATAAAGCCTTGAAACTAGAATTCAACTGCAAAAAAGAGGGGGGAAAACCCACAAAAATGTGGAAACTAAACAACATACTTCTAAAAAATGAATGGGTCAAAGAAGAAATAAGTGCAGAGATCAAAAGATATATACAGACAAATGAAAATGACAATACGACATATCAGAATCTCTGAGATGCAGCAAAAGCAGTAATAAGAGGAAAGTTCATATCACTTCAGGCCTATAAGAACAAACAAGAGAGAGCCAAAGTAAACCACTTAACTTCACACCTTAAGGAACTAGAAAAAGAAGAACAAAGACAACCCAAAACCAGCCGAAGAAAGGAGATAATAAAAATCAGAGCAGAAATAAATGAAATAGAGAACAGAAAAAGTATAGAAAAAATCAATAAAACAAGGAGCTGGTTCTTTGAAAAGATCAACAAAATTGACAAACCCTTGGCAAGACTCACCAAGGAAAAAAGGCACAGGACTCAAATAAATAAAATCCAAAATGAAAGAGGAGAGATCACCACAGACATCATAGATATACAAGGAATTATTGTAGAATACTATGAAAAATTATATGCCACCAAATACAACAATCTAGAAGAAATGGATAAATTCCTAGAACAATACAACCTTCCTAGACTGAGTCATGAAGAAGTGGAAAGCCTAAACAGACCAATCAGCAGGGAGGAAATAGAAAAACCTATTAAAAACCTCCCCAAAAATAAAAGTCCAGGCCCAGACGGTTATACTAGTGAATTCTATCAAACATTCAAAGAAGACTTGGTTCCTATTCTACTCAAAGTCTTCCAAAAAATTGAAGAAGAAGCAATACTTCCAAACACATTTTATGAGGCCAACATAACCCTCATACCAAAACCTGGCAAGGATGGCACAAAGAAAGAAAACTACAGACCAATATCTCTAATGAATACAGATGCTAAAATACTAAACAAAATACTGGCAAACCAAATACAACAACATATTAAAAAAATAATACATCATGATCAAGTGGGATTCATCCCAGAATCTCAAGGATGGTTCAACATACGCAAAACGGTTAACGTAATACACCATATCAACAAAACAAAGAACAAGAACCACATGATATTATCAATAGATGCAGAAAAGGCTTTTGATAAAATACAACACAATTTTATGTTTAAGACTCTCAACAAAATGGGTATAGAAGGAAAATATCTCAACATGATAAAGGCCATATATGATAAACCATCAGCCAACATCATATTAAACGGCATAAAACTGAGGACTTTCTACCTTAAATCAGGAACAAGACAGGGTTGTCCACTCTCTCCACTCTTATTTAACGTGGTGCTAGAAGTTCTGGCCAGAGCAATCAGACAAGACAAAGAAATAAAAGGCATCCATATCAGAAAAGAAGAAGTAAAGGTATCACTTTTTGCTGATGATATGATCCTATAGATTGAAAACCCGAAGGACTCCACAAAAAGATTATTAGAAACAATAAACCAATACAGTAAGGTCACAGGATACAAAATTAACATACAAAAGTCCATAGCCTTTCTATATGCCAACAATGAAATATTAGAAAACGAACTCAAAAAAATAATCCCCTTCACGATTGCAACAAAAAAAATAAAATACCTAGGAATAAACATAACAAAGAATGTAAAGGACCTTTATAATGAAACTTACAAAGCATTGTTAAGGGAAATCGAAAAAGATACAATGAAATGGAAAAATATTCCTTGTTCTTGGATAGGAAGAATAAATATAATCAAAATGGCCATATTACCCAAAGCAATATACAAATTTAATGCAATTCCCATCAAAATTCCTATGAGATTTTTTAAAGAAATGGAACAAAAAATCATCAGATTTATATGGAACTATAAAAGACCCCGAATAGCCAAAACAATCCTAAGGAAAAAGAATGAAGCTGGGGGCATTACAATACCTGACTTTAAACTATATTATAGGGCCACGATAATCAAAACAGCATGGTATTGGCAGAAAAATAGACACTCAGACCAATGGAACAGAATAGAAAGCCCAGAAATAAAACCACATATATATGGTCAAATAATCTTTGATAAAGGGGCTAACAACACACAATGGAGAAAAGAAAGCCTCTTCAACAAATGGTGTTGGGAAAACTGGAAAGCCACATGCAAAAGAATGAAACTCGACTACAGCCTGTCCCCATGTACTAAAATTAATTCAAAATGGATCAAAGACCTAAATATAAGACCTGAAACAATAAAGTACATAGAAGAAGACATAGGTACTAAAATCATGGACCTGGGTTTTAAAGAACATTTTATGAACTTGACTCCAATGGCAAGAGAAGTGAAGGCAAAGATAAATGAATGGGACTACATCAGAACAAAAAGATTTTGCTCAGCAAGAGAAACTGATATCAAAATAAACAGACAGCCAACTAAATGGGAAATGATATTTTCAAACAACAGCTCAGATAAGGGCCTAATATCCAAAATTTACAAAGAACTCATAAAACTCAACAACAAACAAACAAACAATCCAATAAAAAAATGGGAAGAGGACATGAACAGACACTTCTCCCAGGAAGAGATACAAAGGGCCAACAAATATATGAAAAGATGCTCAGATTCATTAGTTATTAGAGAAATGCAAATCAAAACTACAATGAGATACCACCTCACCCCAGTTAGATTAGCTATTATCAACAAGACGGGTAATAGCAAATGTTGGAGAGGCTGTGGAGAAAAAGGAACCCTCATTCACTGTTGGTGGGACTGTAAAGTAGTACAACCATTATGGAGGAAAGTATGGTGGTTCCTCAAAAAACTGCATATAGAACTACCTTATGACCCAGCAATCCCTCTACTGGGTATATACCCCAAAACCTCAGAAACATTGATACGTGAAGACACATGTAGCCCCATGACATTGCAGCACTGTTCACAGTGGCCAAGATATGGAAACAACCAAAAAGCCCTTCAATAGAAGACTGGATAAAGAAGATGTGGCACATATACACTATGGAATACTACTCAGCCATAAGAAATGATGACATCAGATCATTTATAGCAAAATGGTGGGAACTTGATAACATTATACGGAGTGAAATAAGTAAATCAGAAAAAAACAAGAACTATATGATTCCATACATTGGTGGAACATAAAATCGAGACTAAGAGACATGGACAAGAGTGTGGTGGTTACCAGGGGTGGGGGGAGGGAGGACATGGGAGGGAGGGAGGGAGTTAGGGGGAGGGGCACAGAGAACTAGATAGAGGGTGGCGGAAGACAATCTGACTTTGGGTGAGGGGTATGCAACATAATTTAATGACAAAATAACCTAGACATGTTTTCTTTGAATATATGTACCCTGATTTATTAATGTCATCCCATTACCATTAATAAAAATTTATTTAAAAAAAAAAAAAGTGAGTCTCTCATCTAGAATCATGGTGTCTCACCAGTCATTCAGGGATCCACCGAGGAGCTTCAGCAGACCTAGGAAAAACACACACATATCCTCGGCCCCATAAGAGAACAGGGTCTGGCCCTTGTCAGATTCCTGTGAGTGGGTCCCTCCATCGCACTTCAGGGAAGGCTTTCCTTGTAGGGTTCCAGAGTCTCTCTGCTGCTGAATGGCCCTGTACATCAGTATTCAAAAAATTTAAAGTAAAAAGAGCATGACAAAGATTTGCAGGAGTTTCCTAATACTTAAGTTGCTATTTGGCTCCTAACTCTGAACATACCTCACAATGCACTAACCAAATCAGTAAGACTTAAGGATCTACATTCTATTCTATTTAAATTTAAATGAGTGCTCCTTACAAGTTCTAAAAACATTTTATTTTTTCTAAATATTAGAGCCAGCATTTCCAATTTTTGCATGCAAAAACAAACCTAATTCAGACCTTAAAAACAGACATATTTTGACAACATTAAACAAATACTAAACAGAGACAAGAATTAGATGAACCAGACAAACCAGAGAGAAACCCGGGATTTCAGAGCACATCCAGATTAGAAAGATGCCTGCCTGATATTAGTCAGGGCATTTTCTGACAGAGGGACTGAAGAATGTGACTAAACAAAATCTCCCCGAGAAAATTTGCTCTCGGCAGCTGCTGGGATATTTCCTATAGTCAGATCCAACACAGGTCCCCTGCCTCAACCTCCAGGCAAAGAACAAGAAAGAAACAAAATGATAGTTCAGAAGACCTCAGTCAAAACATTAAAGAAAATCAGCCCATGACAGAAAAAGCTGAAATTTTCCTAATACCTAATCTCCTATTCATTCTCAAATTCTATATTTGCTGTAACTGGTGGCTCAGGTTGACTATGCTGAGATTTTTCTCCTACCTCAACAGCCCCTTCATGAAAATCCAACTTCCACAGTAAATAATCACCACTGGAGAGACAAGCACAAGCAATCACCTTCCAGTCATTTGGGGGAAGAGCCTTTGCCCTAATAGTATCTAATAAACCAAGTGAAAAAGGGGCAGTAGGCCCATACTGAACACAAACAAGTTTAAGCTCTTTCAGAGTTTTAAAAGGTACAGGTTCATGTTCTCACACTAGTCTCCCCATATCATCCTGCATTTTTACAACAGGAAAATGGGTAAAGCCATTATTTATTGTTTCCCCTACATTTCAAGCCTGGTAATCAGCCTGTTAAGGGAACAGAGGAGCAGAGGATTGAATGTAGGAAGGAGCTGAGGGCAGTGGAGGCCCCGCAGCTAAGGCAGCCATAGCCACAGATTTTTCATCCCCCCTGTCATCCTCAGACTCCAAGTTATCCTCATATTCACATCCCTCTGTTTCCAGGTCATCCTGATACTCTTCAGACAATGATTTGTCTTCATACAGAAACATTCCTACATAAAGGTCCCTTACTTTTGACCCTATCTGTCTCATATTCTTTTACTCCCAACTACACTTTCCCCAAAAACTTTCTTTACTCACTGTGCGCACTTTACTTTGGGGAGTTCCGTCACCTTCCTTCAGTTTTAGTTTTCTCGTACTCAAGTCGTCTGTTCAGGCGCCACTTGCCGCGGACCAGCGCAGCTCCAAATAATGATGCGGAATTGAGGAAACACACTTGTCAAAACAAAACCAATGGGACTGGGAGGACTCCTCAAACTGCCTGGCAGTGTCTGAGTGCCTCACAGCCCCAGTTCGCGTTATTATATGGACCTATGCAAATCAAGGACCCTGATAGAAAGTTGCACATCAAAGGCTAAGACAGGAATTCTCCCAAGGCAAAAACAGGATACATTAGTGAAATTTACAAACATCTGAAACAAACAAAGAGTCAGAGGAAGGGCATGTATATTGCTTCCTGCAACCCAAGGAAGCAAGTGGAGTGGGTGAAAATACTCAGCATCAAAGCCAAATATGGAGATGGAGGGGGGAGAACTTAGCCTTTTGCTAAGCCTCAAATCTATAATGGCTTTTTGCCATTAACAGTCCACAACAAGTTGCTTGTTTGCATATGATAATTTAAAATTTAGCACTGACCCCAGCTGTCCCTCAAATGATATTATAAATGTGGTCTGCAATAGTTCCAGATTTTTTTGGCTTATATCTAAGTGCTTATCTTAAACACATTTATAGTATATGATTCTGTCTTTGGATTAGGCATCTAACCCCAAAGTTGACATTGTCTAAGAACAAAACCCTTTGTGTGTGTGTGTGCGTGTGTGTGTGTGTGTGTGTGTGTGTGTGTGTGTGACAGAGACAGAGTGAGAAACAAAGAGAGGGACAGGAGCAGACAGACAGGAAGGGAGAGAGATGAGAAGCATCAATTCTTTGTTGCAGCCTGGGGGAGTGGGGCTACAGCAAAGTGAGTCACCCCTTGCTGACCCAACAACTTTGGGCTTAAGCCAGCAAACTTGGGCTTCAAACTAGAGACCTAGGGCTCAAGCCAGCAACCATGGAATCATGTCTATGATCCCACGCTTAAGCTGGTGAGCCTGTGCTCAAGCCAGATGAGCCTGTGATCAAGTCAGTGACTTCAGGGTTCTAAACCCGGATTCTCTGTGTCCCAGTCCAATGCTCTATCCACTGCACCACTGCCTGATCAGGCTAGAACTAAACCCTTTAAGGCCTTCAAAGAATGATATTCAAACCACTGTACCTTATTAAGTTGGATGAGGTCTTCTCTAGTCAGATTTGTGAAATGTGGTTGATGTACATGTAGACATATATATACAGTAAAAAAAAAAAATAGACAGCAACAAATATAATAACAAAACCAGGAAACCCTTTCAGGGAAAAAACTTGTAAGAAGATTAAGGAGAATCATTGAAATGGAAGGGTTAATTCATAACCCAGAAATACATCCTTGGAATATGTTTTGATTATGTACAAAAGGGACATTTGGCAGAATAAAGGATGTAAGTGGATAAAGTCCAGTGAAATATATAACCGCTATACCCATCAAGACCAGATGTTCATCTGTCACTCTTACCTACTGAATGTAGATAAACAGGGGCACAGAAAAATAAAATATGCCAGTATTTTACAGTTTTCTTGAGCTTTCCCTACTTGGCATCCACACTTCACCTTTATAAAATACATAAGAATATGTAGGTCTGTGTACTATGGAAAATAAGAGCATTGTAGCAAAATGTGTGCCTAGCTTTTCTTTGCAAGTACTGTATTCGTTGGTCACATCATGTCTGCATAATTCGTTGGCAGAAACTCATATTAAGGAGACATCTCAAGAACCAGAAGTTCTGCATTTGAAATTGTTCATCACTCTTATTTTAACATGACTGCTTGGGAAATGTATGCAGATGGGACCCTGTTTATAAATGATTTGTGTTCCAGAATTTTATTTGTCAATTGGTTAAAACTAGAATGTACTTTCCCAAAGCTCCAGTGTTGTAAACAGTAGCTTACTTTCCAGGGTAGCTCACAACCCTGTTATTAGGACTGGTATCATGGTTTTGACCACCTCTGTGCACAGAATGCTTAAAACCCATGTGCTAAAAGCCTCATTGGTTCACACACAGTTAGGCTTAATACCGGCAACCCAGCACCGCAGAATTCTGAGGCCTGGGTCTACAGGGTAAGAATGGTAATTTGTATGAAATGGTTGTCAAAAATGGGTGATTTGGCCCTGGCCGGTTGGCTCAGTGGTAGAGCATCGGCCTGGCATTCAGGAGTCCCAGATTTGACTCTCGGCCAGGGCACACAGGAGAAGCGCCCATCTGCTTCTCCACCCCTCCTCCTCTCCTTCCTCTCTGTCTCTCTCTTCCCCTCCCACAGCCAAGGCTCCACTGGAGCAAAGTTGGCCCGGGTGCTGAGGATGGCTCTGTGGCCTCTGCCTCAGGCACTAGAATGGCTCTGATTGCGGCAGAGTGACGCCTAAAGATGGGCAGAGCATCGCCCCCTGGTGGGAGTGCCGAGTGGATCCCGGTCGGGCACATGAGGGAGTCTATCTGACTGCCTCCCCGTTTTCAGCTTCAGGAAAAAAAAAATACAAAAAAAAAAAAAAAAGGGTGATTCGTTAAGTCTGACAATAGTGATGTTTAAAATAATAGGTAAAGGTCCAGACATGTGCTGCTAACAACAGTAACAAGACATCTGTAAGGCCTTGGCCGGTTGGCTCAGCAGTAGAGCGTCGGCCTGGCATGCAGAAGTCCCAGGTTCAATTCCCAGCCAGCGCACACAGGAGAATCGCCCATCTGCTTCTCCACTCCTCCCCCTCTCCTTCCTCTCTGTCTCTCTCTTCCCCTCCCGCAGCCAAGGCTCCATTGGAGCAAAGATGGCCTGGGTGCTGAGGATGGCTCCTTGGCCTCTGCCTCAGGCGCTAGAGTGGCTCTGGTCACAACAGAGCGATGCCCTGGAGGGGCAGAGCATCGCCCCCTGGTGGGCGTGCCAGGTGCATCCCGGTCGGGCGCATGTGGGAGTCTGTCTGACTGTCTCTCCCCGTTTCCAGCTTCAGAAAAATACAAAAAAAAATAAAAATAAAAAAATTAAAAAAATAAAAATTAAAAAAAAAAGGAAAAAAACAAGACATCTGTATAGTGATAACAACAAATGGCAGTGGCAGATTAAGAATCAAGCATTCTCTGAGAGACATGAACTTTTAGATAGAAGTGAGTACTAGTAAACTTTTACCTCCGATAGCTTTTCTGATTCCCTCAATGGTATACAAGCAATATGAATATACTTGTTGTTACTCCTCAACTATTACTCTGCAGGTAATATGGACACTGATCTATTGGGCAAGAGAGAGCTGCCCCTAAAATTTTCTTTTCTGTTTTGGTTTTGCATTTTGGGTTGCCAAGAATAAGGAAAATCTCAGTCTAGTTTAAATGGGGAAGGATAATATTCCAGAAAAATGCATAATGCAGGAAAAGGAAGTCTCACAAAACCAAGAACAGGACATACCTAAGAGATCTGGTTCTTGGAGCTGGAGCCCGAGAGCCACCAATTGTAATAACAGCAAAAGCCTCTGGATCTCATGACAACCAACTGGTGTTACTGGGGTTCCTTTACACTCTGCATGGAAGAGCCCAGCTGCTGGCTGAAATCTTCATGTGCTTTCTAAAGTTTTTTACTGCCAAGGCTTCTCACTGTTGGCTTCTGTCTGTACTTCTTACTAACAACTTTTTATATATCCTCAAAATCAATATTGGGCCTGACCAGGCAGTGGCGGCAGTGGATAGAGCTTTGGACTGGGATGCGGAAGACCCAGGTTTGAGAACCCGAGGTCGCCAGCTTGAGTGCAGGCTGATCTGGTTTGAGCAAAGTTCACCAGCTTGGACCCAAGGTTGCTGGCTTGAGCAAGGGGTTACTCAGTCTGCTGAAGGCCCACGGTCAAGGCACATGAGAAAGCAATCAATGAACAACTAAGGTGTTGCAACGAAAAACTGATGATTGATGCTTCTCATCTCTCTCCGTTCCTGTCTATCTGTCCCTATCTATCCCTCTCTCTGACTCTGTCTCTGTAAAAAAAATATATAATAATCCATATTGGGTTTGCAATAGTTGGAGGAAAAGAAAATTAAGGAGGAGAAATGGAAAAAAACCTGACTGCCCAACTTTTGCCCTGGACTGCAGGTCAGAAGTGATGATTATTTGGATAGACAATGGATTGGCTGTCTTTGGGTCAGGTGCTCCATGATCCAGTTCTGTGACATTATTGGTACATTTTCTTATGAAGTATTTAAAAAAAAAATTTTTTTTTACTTTTATTTAGAAAATTAACTTTAACAGGGTGACATTGACCAGTAAGAGTACATAGGTTTTAAGTGGACTTTTCTATATCATTTGAACTATTGACTATGTTGTGTACCCATCACCCAAAGTCAAATCATTTTCTGTCACCTTACATTTGTCCCTTTTTACACCCTCCCCTGCTCTCCCTACCCTCTGTGGTAATCATTTCACTTTCATCTATGTTCATGAGCCTCAGTTTTATATCCCACCTATGTGTAAAATTATAATGATCTTAGCCTTTTCTAATTTAGTTATTTCACTAAGTATAATATTCTTAAGGTCCATCATGTTGTCGTAAATGTCACTATGTCATCATTTCTTATGGCTGAGTAGTATTCCATAGTGTATAGGTACCACATCTTCTTTATCCAGTCCTCTATTGAGGGGCACTTTGGTTGTTTCCATGTCTTGGCCACTGTGAATAATGCTGCGATAAACATGGGGATGCATGTGTCTTTATGGCAATATTTTGAGTTTTGGGTGTAGATACCCACTAGAGGGATTGTTGGATAATATGGTAGTTCTATTCTTAATTTTTTGCGGAACCACCATACTTTCTTCCATAGTGGTTGTACTACTTTACATTCCCACCAACAGTGGATGAGGGTTCCTTATTCTCCACAGCTTCTCCAACACTTGTTATTACCTGTCTTGTTGATAATAGCTAATCTAATGGGTGTGAGGTGGTATCTCATTGTAGTTTTGATTTGCATTTCTCTGCATTTAGAAGCTCTTAAGCTACTGCAAAAGGAAGAAAAAGCTAATATGTCTGATAATACAGTATAGCAGACAAACAACCTAACTGATATTTCTCTGTGGTGCCAAGACACTGTTTAAAAAACAAAAGAAAACAATACATAAGAGATTATGCCTTTACATTTATTTTCAAAGAAGAAGACTTAGACCCTGGTCTGATAGCTCAGTTGGTTAAAGCATTGTCTTGATATGCCAAGGTTGTGGGTTTGATTCCTGGTCAGGGAACACACAAGAATCAACCAGTGAATGCATAACTAAGTGGAACCACAAATATCTCCCCCCTTCCTTTCTCTCTAAAATTCAATTTAAAAAATATTAAATTTGTGATATATGTTGTCATATGAAAAGAAGAAGAAGACCTGACACTGAGTTCTGTTTAAATCAGTTGTAGACCAGTTGGAACATGCGTGCCTAGCACTGCAGTACAGCAATCTATCTGTGCTTTAAACCACTGTGTGGGGGCTGGCGAGATACTCCTGTGGCAATGAGAGCAATCTGTTTCACAGCAAAGCTGTCTAACAAGGGACAACAAAGTTGTTCAGCAGGAGAGCCATTTTTCATTCTATCTATCTGTCTGCCTATCTATCTATTTATCATCTATCTATCATCTATCTTTCTATCTATCTATCTATCTATCTATCTATCTATCTATCTATCTATCTATCTATCATCTATCTATTATCTATCTATCTATCTATCTATCTATCTATATATCTATCTATCATCTATCTATCTATCTATGGTCTATCTATCTTTCTACAAATGTATTCCCTATTTTGAAAAGGCATAAATTCAACGTATGTAAATATATATATTTTGGTTGGTCAACAACATTTGGGAAACCACCTAAATAATTTCTGAGATACTTTCTCTAATTTGGTGGTTTGTTTTCTCTAAAGGAGGCATAATATTATGACTGCCACCCACTTCCCCAACTTTGGCTAGCTCTTATAACATTCCTGGGTAATCCTACAAGCAAAGGCAATGAGTTGTAAGATACTTTTTAGATGAGTACAGGAATGAATCTTGAAAAAATTGAATCCACTAGCCTTTGAAAAGATAAAAAGTCTTGAATCAGAAATTATAGAAACACTGTTACTCAAAACAACAACAATGAAAGCAAATAGTAGATAACACTTATTAAGCACTTACTCTGTGACAGACAATGTTCTAAACACCGCATAAATAGTTTACTGTCCTCACTTCATGGATAAGGAGCCTGAGACATAGGGAAGTTATGAAATTGCTCAACATCATACTACTAACATTGGAACTCAGATTCTAATGCTGGCTACCATCAGCTCTCTCCAGAGCCTTCTCTCATAACTGGAAGGCCTCCACCCTGCCACCCTAATTGTTGTTTCTGGGAGCTCTGTTAAAAGCCAGCTGCAGACTGACAATGTCCAATTATAGTGTAAGAAAATAAAAATAAAGAAGCTCAGTAACAAGCCTGAGGATACATAGAGAGGCATTAGACTCAGAAGTTTACTGTCTTTCTGCAACTACATATCTGCTTGTCCTCTCTAATACTGTGAACTGTGGCTTCTGATAAGACCAGGAAGCCATTTCTGCCAGGCAATACCTAATTTCTAAATACTGACTTTTCTATTTTGCACCCAGAATGGCATAAGCCATTAAAGTGGCTTCAGACTTCTATTGCCTTACACAGGATTTTAGGTCACCGAGATAATTGAGCACATCGTAAGGATTTTGACATGTTGTACCATTCATCCTATTTTATGCTTGAAGCCCAAAGACTACTTAAAGTGAGTACTAGTCAACAGAGGATTTAAAAGGAGTTCATTTAATGAAATTTGGTTTTTCTTCCATGCAATTAATTCAACATGTAACCAGGTACTGCAATCTTTCTGTTTTTACTCAAATATGTTTAAAATTTTTCCCTAACATTCTACAATAATTCTTTGTATATCTATGATATCCATGGTGATTTCTCCTCTTTCATTTTGGATTTTGTTTATATGAGTTCTTTCTCTTTTTTCCTTGGTAAGTCTTGCCAAGGGTTTGTCAATTTTGTTGATATTTTCAAAGAACCAGCTCCTTGTTCTATTAATTTTTTCCATAGTTTTTCTGTTCTCTATTTCATTTATTTCTGCTCTGATTTTTATTATTTCCTTTCTTCAGCTGGTTTTGGGTTGTCTTTGTTCTTCTTTTTCCAGTTCCTTAAGGTATGAAGTTAAGTGGTTCACTTGGGCTCTCTCTTGTTTGTTCATATAGGCCTGAAGTGATATGAACTTCCCTCTTATCATTGCTTTTGCTGCATCCCATAGATTCTGATATGTCGTATTGTCATTTTCATTTGTCTGTATATATCTTTTGATCTCTGTGCTTATTTCTTCTTTGACCCATTCATTTTTTAGAAGTATGTTGTTTAGTTTCCACATTTTTCTGGGATTTTTTTTCCTCTTTCTTGCAGTTGAATTCTAGTTTCAAAGCTTTATGATCAGAAAATATGCTTGGTAAACTTCAATTTTTCTGAATTTGCTGATGTTGTTTTTGTGGCCCAACATATGGTCAATTCTTGAGAATGATCCATGTACATTGGAGAAAAATGTATACTCTGTCACTTTGGGATGAAATGTCCTGTAGATGTTTATCATATCCAGGTGCTCTAGTGTTTTGTTTAAGGCCAATATATCTTTATTGATTCTCTGTTTGGATGACTGATCTAGATCCGTCAGCAGTGTATTGAGGTCTCCAAGTATGATTGTATTTTTGTCAGTTTTTGTTTTAAGGTCAATAAATAGCTGTCTTATATATTTTGGAGCTCCTACATAGATGGGATTTAAAAACAAGACTAAGAGACATTGACAAGAGTGTGGTGGTTATGGGGTGGGGGAGGGAGAGGGGAAGGGGGAGGGGGAGGGTCACAAAGAAAACTAGATAGAAGGTGACGGAGGGCAATCTGACTTTGGGTGATGGGTATGCAACATAATTGATCGACAAGATAACCTGGACTGTTTTCATTGAACATATGTACCCTGATTTATTGATGTCACCCTAGTAAAGTTAATTAAAAAATATTAAAAAAAAGTATTTTCCTTCCACTGCAAGGGAGAATCCAATTGGTATGATAGAAAGAACATGAATTTCAACACTTAGAGACTCATCTCCAATCTTCCTAGCTGTGTAGCCTTAGGTAAGTTACATACCCTGTCAGTTTATGTTCCCACAGCTCCCCAGTGGGAAAAGTACTGTCAGACACTGTATGAAAAGCTACAGCACACAGGGAGTGCTTAAAAATCAGAGTTATTACCATTGTTAATTTTGTCTTACTCTTTTTTAAATTTTTTATTATTTTTTTATTTATTCATTTTAGAGAGGAGAGGGAGAGACAGAGAGAGAGAGAGAGAGAGAGAGAGAGAGAGGAGAGACAGAGAGAGAGAAGGGAGGAGAAGCAGGAAGCACCAACTCCCATATGTGCCTTGACCAGGCAAGCCCAGGGTTTCAAACCAGCGACCTCAGCATTTCCAGGTCGATGCTTTATCCACTGCACCACCACAGGTCAGGCTTGTCTGACTTTTTATTCAGTGGAAATTTAGAAAGCACTCTGTATTTTTCTAATATGGTTTTCAAGGGTTGATGACTATTTAACTCACAATAACCTAGGGTAGATGGTTACTATTATTTCCCCTTTAAAAGTATATTCACATGGAGAGCAGCAGTAACTCCTAAAACCAAGGCTCTCTGAATTAGAATACTCGAGCACAGACCCAGTGGCCTGGCTGGTATTGAAAGACTGTAGATAATCTTTGCAATAGTCAATGACACAAAATTGTTAAAGCTGTAGTATTAGGTTAAAAAAATTAAGTTTATAAAACTTTATTCAGTGTGCCCTTCTCTTATTACCTATTAGAACAATTTATACCGCTCAACTTGAGTGGTGCAATTGTGGGTGAAATGTGTTT
Organism: Saccopteryx leptura; assembly: GCF_036850995.1. Taxonomy (NCBI): domain Eukaryota; kingdom Metazoa; phylum Chordata; class Mammalia; order Chiroptera; family Emballonuridae; genus Saccopteryx; species Saccopteryx leptura. The sequence goes on along the minus strand of NC_089505.1, from coordinate 214,758,535 downwards.
CTTTATTTCTGCCCATTTTGTACTTTCTAAATTGTCTAATGAATATGTATTACATTTGTAAAGAAAAAAACAGCTTGGAACATTAAAAGATTTCCTTAACATATTTTTTATGTCTTATTGTGTCTGGGAGACTGTATTTTTACCTTGGAAACTGTATTTTTTCTCAAATTTTGGTATGTAGTAACACTGTAGGCTTTGAGTTTTACTGTTTTATAATTAAAATAACCTTATGAAGCTACCAAATTAATTTGGAACATCTTGCACTCTATGTACAATCATGTGCACCAATAAATTATCAGAAATCAAGTGTATTGATAATGCTATCAATAGATACAAAAAAACCATACTATCTACAATAATAAGGTGTAGCTCCTATTCCCAGGGGCTGTATGATATTTCACTGATGGTACTAGTAGTCATTGAGGCTAATTACATCGAGTGTAGTAAGACCAACTCTTCTTCTACATTCCATTTAAAAAATTCCTCTACTTTTACTACTGATGAATTAAGAAATATAAGAATTTCTTAGAATCTAAATGGAACCAACTTTGAAAATACTCTTTCTGGTCGTTTTATTTTATCACTCCTCTTTCATACACTGTACTTTTACTTTTACCTTAGGGTATTTTCCAGATCAAAAGCATATAACTTAAAACAAATACTACGGAACCCAGATCCAGGTTCTAGCACACTATCTGGTATGCCTTTTGATGATCTCTAAAAAGGAAGCTCAGCAATCCTATCCTACCAGTGAATGGCTTTCTGATACTCTCTGGGATTTTATTAGGTAGAAATAAAACTAATGGCATCAGATGTAAGCAGGAAAGAAATCTCCTTCTCAAATACTTCCCTAGAGAAACAAGTCAGGGAGCATTTCATCTCACCAAGATGCGATCTTCCAGATGGGCAGTAACATCCTGCCCAGAGTCTGCTGTCGTTTTCTATTTCTACTCAAAATTTTGTCATATCTATCTTTCAAACTGCGTTGACTTCTTGGAGTTTACATATATGCTTGGCTGATAAGCAATATATTTGACCTAGACAAGGTGACTTGCCAAACTTCCTGTAACCCCAACAACTAAGGTTGGAATTAGTACATGGTAAATGTGCAGTAGAATTTTTTTGTTTTTGTCAAATTTAATGCAATGAGAGCTTTCTACATTCTGGGTATTTTCAAATATGTGACTTCCTATAAAGTGAGACAGCTGCTATCATCAATCCATGCATACATCAGCATGCTCCACAGCACCATGCTAGTCCTGGTCCTTCTTTACATCATTCACTTGTCTGGACAGAATCATTTTCAAAATGTACAAACATGTTCTCATTTCACCAGGTCTTAAAAATGTTTTCTCCAGACCTCACAATCTCTTCTGTCCAGATCCATGACTCTTTATTTGCCTTCAAAGACAGTCTTCTTCTAGAGGTCGCACAATAAACTTTCCCCATTTTATCGCCTCTCCTTAACTTCTCAAGTCAATCAAAGCTGACTTTTGTTCCCACCAGTGTACTAAGATTTATGTTGTCATTGTCACAGAGGACCTCCAAGCTTCCATAGCCAAAGTTCACCTTTCTTTCCCTGTTTTATCATCTCAGCAGAGCTGATAAAGTTCAAAACTTGGCCCTTCTCAAAAATGTGCTCTCCTCTTCAGATCACATTTCCCACTAATCTTTCTATGTTTATTTTTGCCCACCTTGCATGCTGTCTTCTACTCATCCTCTAAATGTTGGGTGTTCTGTAGAGAGAATTACTCTCTCTAGTCATCTTTTGTAAGGGTCTCATCTTTCCCATGACTTTAAATTTGATAACTCCTAAATGTGAGCCTCCCTCTCAGATTGCTCCTCTGAGCTTCTGACTGCCATATCCAATTATCTGCCAGTTTTTCAACTTGAACATGTTATAAACATTCAACCATTACATCATCAAAATAAACCATGGATCCCTTTTACCCTCAAGCCTGTTCCTCTCCTGTCATATTCCAGTTTTCTCCATCTATCCATTTGTTTAAGCCAAAAAATCTGGGAGTGAGTCTTGAATTGTCCCTCTCTCCATTTCATATCCAACCCACCAGCTAGTCCTTTCCACCTTTTCCTTCAAAATATACTATAATGGCTCAAGGCTCTGAACAATTGGGCTTTTCTTCATCTCCAACTTCATCGGAAACATTTCCCCCTCAGTGTTTAGCCACACATGCCACCTTGCTCTTCTGAGGATGGGTCAAGCTCTTTTATACTCTCAGGCCTTCCCTCCCACTAGTCACGCTCCCTGAAAGGTTTTTTTTTTAACTTTATTTTTTTAATGGGACAACATCAATAAATCAGGATACATATATTCAAAGATAACAAGTCCAGCTTATCTTGTCGTTCAGTTATGTTGCATACCCATCACCCAAAGTCAGATTGTCCTCTGTCACCTTCTATCTAGTTTTCTTTATGCCCCTCCCCCTCCCCCTTTCACTCTCCCTTTTCCCCTCCCCCCGTAACCACCACACTCTTATCAATGTCTCCTAGTTTCACTTTTATGTCCCACCTACGTATGGAATAATGCAGTTCCTGGTTTTTTCTGATTTATATATTTCACTTTGTATCATGTTATCAAGATCACACCATTTTGCTGTAAATGATCCGATGTCATCATTTCTTATGGCTGAGTGGTATTCCATAGTGTATATGTGCCACATCTTCTTTATCCAGTCATCTATTGATGGGCTTTTTGGTTGTTTCCATGTCCTGGCCACTGTGAACAATGCTGCAATGAACATGGGGCTGCATGTGTCTTTACGTAGAAATGTTTCTGAGTTTTGGGGGTATATTACCAATAGAGGGATTGCTGGGTCATAAGGTAGTTCTATTTTCAGTTTTTTGAGGAACCACCATACTTTCTTCCATAATGGTTGTACTACTTGACATTCCCACCAACAGTGTATGAGGGTTCCTTTTTCTCCACAGCCTCTCCAACATTTGCTATTACCTGTCTTGTTAATAATAGCTAATCTAACAGGTGTGAGGTGGTATCTCATTGCAGTTTTGATTTGCATTTCTCTAATAACTAAAGAAGATGAGCATCTTTTCATATATCTGTTGGGCATTTCTATTTCTTCCTGGGAGAAGTGTCTGTTCATGTCCTCTTCCCATTTTTTATTGGATTGTTTGTTTGTTTGTTGAGTTTTATGAGTTCTTTGTATATTTTGGATATTAGGCCCTTATCTGAGCTGTTGTTTGAAAATATCATTTCCCATTTAGTTGGCTGTCTGTTTATTTTGTTATCAGTTTCTCTTGCTGAGCAAAACCTTCTTAGTCTGATGTAGTCCCATTCATTAATTTTTGCCTTCACTTCTCTTGCCATTGGAGTCAAATTCATAAAATGCTCTTTAAAACCCAGGTCCATGAGTTGAGTACCTATGTCTTCTTCTATGTACTTAATTGTTTCAGGTTTTATGTTTAGATCTTTGATCCATTTTGAGTTAATTTTAGTACAGGGGGACAGACTGTAGTCCAGTTTCATTCTTTTGCATGTGGCTTTCCAGTTTTCCCAGCACCATTTGTTGAAGAGGCTTTCTTTTCTCCATTGTGTGTTGTTGGCCCCTTTATCAAAAATTATTTGACTATATATATGTGTTTTTATTTCTGGACTTTCTGTTCTGTTCCATTGGTCTGAGTGTCTATTTTTCTGCCAATACCATGCTGTTTTGATTGTCGTGGCCCTATAATAGAGTTTGAAGTCAGGTATTGTAATGCCCCCAGCTTCATTCTTTTTCTTTAGGATTGCTTTGGCTATTCGGGTTTTTTTATAGTTCCATATAAATCTGATGATTTTTTGCTCTATTTCTTTAAAAAATGTCATTGGAATTTTGATGGGAATTGCATTAAATTTGTATATTGCTTTGGGTAATATGGCCATCTTGATTATATTTATTCTTCCTAACCAAGAACAGATATTTTCTTCCATCTCATTATATCTTTTTTGATTTCCCTTAACAATGGTTTATAGTTTTCATTATATAAGTCCTTTACATTCTTTGTTATGTTTATTCCTAAGTATTTTATTTTTTTTTGTTGCAATCATGAAGGGGATTATTCTTTTGAGTTCATTCTCAATTGTTTCATTGTTGGCATATAGAAAGGCTATTGACTTCTGTATGTTAATTTTGTATCCTGCGAACTTACTGTATTGGCTTATTGTTTCTAGTAGTCTTTTTGTGGATTCTTTGGGGTTTTCGATATATAGGATCATATCATCTGCAAAAAGTGATACCTTTACTTCTTCTTTTCCGATATGGATGCCTTTTATTTCTTTGTCTTGTCTGATTGCTCTGGCTAGAACCTCTAGTACCACATTAAATAAGAGTGGAGAGAGTGGACAACCCTGTCTTGTTCCTGATTTAAGGGGGAAAGCCTTCAGTTTAGTGCCATTTAATATAATGTTAGCTGATGGTTTATCATATATGGCCTTTATCATGTTGAGATATTTTCCTTCTATACCCATTTTGTTGAGAGTCTTAAACATAAAATTGTGTTGTGTTTTATCGAAAGCCTTTTCTGCGTCTATTGATAAGATCATGTGGTTTTTGTTCTTTGTTTTGTTGATATGGTGTATTATGTTAACCATTTTACGTATGTTGAACCATCCTTGAGATTCTGGGATGAATCCCACTTGATCATGATGTATTATTTTTTTAATATGTTGTTGTATTCGATTTGCTAGTATTTTGTTTAGTATTTTAGCATCTGTATTCATTAGAGATATTGGTCTATAGTTTTCTTTTTTTGTGTCATCCTTGCCTGGTTTTGGTATGAGGGTTATGTTGGCCTCATAAAATGTGTTTGGAAGTATTGCTTCTTCTTCAATTTTTTGGAAGACTTTAAGTAGAATAGGAACCAGGTCTTCTTTGAATGTTTGATAAAATTCGTTGGTATAGCCATCTGGGCCTCGACTTTTTTGGGGGGGGAGATTTTTAATGGCTTTTTCTATTTCTTCTTTACTAATAGGTCTGTTTAGGCTTTCTGCTTCTTCTTGACTCAGTCTAGGAAGGTTGTATTGTTCTAGGAATTTATCCATTTCTTCAAGATTGTTGAATTTAGTGGCATAAAGTTTTTCATAGTATTCTACAATAATTCTTTGTATATCTACGGTGTCCGTGGTGATTTCTCCTCTTTCATTTTGGATTTTGTTTATATGAATTCTTTCTCTTTTTTCCTTGGGGTCTTGCCAAGGGTTTGTCAATTTTGTTGATATTTTCAAAGAACCAGCTCCTTGTTCTATTAATTTTTTCTCTAGTTTTTCTGTTCTCTATTTCATTTATTTCTGCTCTGATTTTTATTATTTCCTTTCTTTGGCTGGTTTTGGGTTGTCTTTGTTCTTCTTTTTCCAGTTCCTTAAGGTGTGAAGTTAAGTGGTTCACTTGGGCTCTCTCTTGTTTGTTCATATAGGCCTGAAGTGATATGAACTTCCCTCTTATCACTGCTTTTGCTGCATCCCATAGATTCTGATATGTCGTATTGTCATTTTCATTAGTCTGTATATATCTTTTGATCTCTGCACTTATTTCTTCTTTGACCCATTCATTTTTTAAAAGTATGTTGTTTAGTTTCCACATTTTTATGGGATTTTTTTCCTCCTTTTTGCAGTTGAATTCTAGTTTCAAGGCTTTATGATCAGAAAATATGCTTGGTAAACTTCGATTTTTCTGAATTTGCTGATGTTGTTTTTGTGGCCCAACATATGGTCAATTCTTGAGAATGATCCATGTACACCGGAGAAAAATGTATACTCAGTCACTTTGGGATGAAATGTCCTGTAGATGTCTATCATATCCAGGTGCTCTAGTGTTTTGTTTAAGGCCACTATGTCTTTGTTGATTCTCTGTTTGGATGACCGATCTAGAGCCGTCAGCGGTGTATTGAGGTCTCCAAGTATGATTGTATTTTTGTCAGTTTTTGTTTTAAGGTCAATAAGTAGCTGTCTTAAATATTTTGGTGCTCCTTGGTTTGGTGCATATATATTAAGAATTGTTATGTCTTCTTGATTCAGTGTCCCCTTAGCCATTATGAAATGGCCATTTTTGTCTCTGAATACTTTTGCTGTCTTGTAGTCAGCATTATCAGATAGGAGTATTGCTACGCCTGCTTTTTTTTGGATGTTATTTGCTTGGAGTATTGTTTTCCAGCCTTTCACTTTGAATTTGTTTTTATCCTTGTTACTTAGATGAGTTTCCTGTAGGCAGCATACAGTTGAATTTTCTTTTTTAATCCATTCTGCTACTCTGTGCCTTTTTATTGGTGAGTTTAATCCGTTTACATTTAGTGTAATTATTGACACTTGTGAGTTCCCTATTGCCATTTTATATATTGCTTTCTGTTATTTGTGTCTTGTTGGATCCTTCTCTTTTGTTTTTCTATCTTTTGTTTTTATTTGGTTGTATTCCATACATCTTTCTTCTGTTGCTATCTTTTTTATCTCATGTGCTTCTGTGGTGGTTTTTTCAATGGTGGTTACCTTTAAGTAATGAAAGGGGTTCCTACCCTGTTCATTGTAGCGCACTATTTTGTGAGTACTTTTGCACTCCATCATCCTTTGCTACTGTTAATCTCCATCTTCTCCCCACCTTTCTTTTTGTTGTTGTCACAGTTCAAATTTGGTTTTATTGTGTTCTTCTTGGAGCTTTTACTTGTGGCTTTGTTTTTTTTTTTGTTCTTTGTATCTGATTGGAGAACCCCCTTTCGTAATTCCTGGAGTGGGGGTTTTCTGATGATAAATTCCCTCTTCTTTTCTGTATCTGTGAATATTTTTATTTCTCCTTCATATTTGATGGATAGCTTTGATGGGTGTAGAATTCGTGGCTGAAAGTTCTTCTCTTTCAGGACTTTAAATATTGGGGTCCACTCTCTTCTAGCTTGTAGAGTTTCTGCTGAGAAATCTGATGATAATCTAATGGGCCTTCCTTTATATGTTGTATTCTTTTTTTCCCTGGCAGCCTTGAAAATTTTTTCTTTGCCGTTGGTTTGTGCCAATTTCATTATGATGTGCCTTGGAGTAGATTTTTTGGGGTTAAGAAAACTCAGAGTTCTGTTTGCTTCTTGAATTTGAGGCTTTAGTTCTTTCCACAGGTTTGGGAAGTTCTCATCTATTATTTGTTTGAGTATGTTCTCCATTCCATTTTCTCTCTCTTCTCCCTCTGATATACCTATTATTCTTATGTTATTCTTTTTGATGGAGTCAGATAATTCTTGTAGGGCTATCTCATTTTTTTTAATTTTTGAGTCTCTTTCTTCTTCTCTCTGTTGTGCCTCAAGTTGCTTGTCTTCTATTTCACTAATCCTCTCTTCTATCTGGCCTGTTCTATTAGCTAAGCTTGTTACCTCATTTTTCAGCTCGTGAATTGAGTTTTCCATCTCTGTTTGATTTATTTTTATAGTTTCAATTTCCTTGGAAATATATTCTTTGTGTTCATTGAGTTGTTTTCTGAGCTCCTTAAATTGCCTTTCTGTGTTTTCTTGTATATCTCGGAGGATTTTTAGGATTTCTATCTTGAATTCTCTGTCATTTAGCTCCAAGGTTTCCAATATATTAAATTTTTTCTTCATAGATTTTTCCTCATCTAGCTGTGTTACCTCTCTTTCTTTTGTATCCATGATATTCGATTTCCACTTCCTTAATGGCATCTGAGGGTGGTTTTGTTGATAGTATTAATGAGATTTAATAAAGAATAAAAAGTTAAAAAAATAAAAAATCGAAAAGAGTTGTTTTTTTAAAAAAAAATTAATAATGAAATAAAGAAAAATAAAATAAAATAAAAATTTTTAACAAAGGGAAATTATTTCCCCCCCTCCTTTTTTCCTCTCCTCTCCCCTCTTTCTTGAGAAAATCTTGTAGTGAACTGTGAATTATATTGTATTAAATAGAACAAACAATGCCTGTAATGGAGGGCCTGAATTGGGGAAAAGTAATAAAGGGGCAAAAAACAAAAAAAAGAAAAAGAATGGGGCATCGACTCACAAAAAGCAAATAAGGAAAAAATTTGGGTCAAGAATAAAATGATTTGCTTTTAGGTGTTGGTTTACTAAGAGTTATGATGAGAGGAATAAGGAGGAAACAGAAAAATGGGGGGACAAATTAAAAAATTACTATTGTATTTAGTGGAACAAGAACTAGATAAAATGGAGAGCCAGGGATGGGAGCACTGCTAGTGAGTTTAAAAGGTGAAGTAAAAACCCCCCAAAATGCCACAAACATAAGTTTGAGTCCCAGATAAGATAATTTGTTCGTTATTGAGGTTTGATTGAGAGGAGACATAAAAGAGAAAGGAAGAAACTAATATAGAGGGAGAAAAGAAAGAGAGAGAGAGAGAGAGAGAGAGAGAGAGAAAGGGAACCACTAAAAGAAGAAAAAAGAAAAAAGAGGAGAGAGAGAGAGAGAGAGTTAAGGGTTTTGGAGTGCAACCCTCATAGAGAGAAAGGAAGAGGAAAGAAAAGATAATGGGATATGAAACACTTATGGGTAGTGTAGTTCAAGGAGAGGAGAGAGTAAGACCAGCAGAGAGTTAATCGACCAAATTGGAGGAGGAAAATAAAATATATGAAGAATGAAGTTAAGAGAAACAAATGAACAAATATAATAAAATGGGATAGGTTATAAAGTCTGCGGATTATTCTTGATTTTGAGAGGTTATCTTCTTGCTTTTTCTTTTCTCTCCCTCTTCCTGGTCGGTGACTCTGTACCTCGAGTTCTGCCCCTTTGGCACGCTCAGGTAGAGGTTTGCAGTTGATAAGTCTCTATGGCGATGTCATGTATTGTGCTTTAGTCTCGTCGGCAGTCAAGGCTCATTAGCATTTATAGGCTCTGCCAGTGAAAGAGTTCGTGTTCCTGGAGTATTTCTCCTAGTCTTTCCTTCCTCAATTAGTAGCCTGATAATCCAGTTATGAGGTTGCTGCTGCCTCTGCCTGGATAGTAAGAGGCTCAAAGAGCTGGCAACTCCCCACTCTATTCCCACTCAGCACAGGGCTCTGGGTAAGGCTCAGTCAGTCAGAGCTGCTAGCATAATCAGGTGGGGCTTCTGCCCACTCAAAGTCCTCTGGCTCTACCACTCTGTCCGGTAACACGGGTGGGCGCCCACTCCCAGGGCGCTTGGAGGAAACTCTCGCTCACTATCTGCGTGCACAGACCAGGATATCAGGCTGGCATTCTCACACTGAGTGAAACCTCCACCTGCATGGAAAAGTTCCAGCATTGGAATTGGCTCTCGCTCCATCCCCGTGCATGGTTTTTTCAAGGCGCTGGGGCGGCCTGAGATTCCGCTTTTGGCCCACACAAAGGCCCCTGACTCTGCCCCTCTGTGGGATAACATGGGTGCACACTGCCGAGGCACTCGGAGGAATCTCTCGCTCACTATCTGCGCGCACAGACCAGGATATGAGGCCGGCTGCCTCACCCTCTGAGTGAAACCCCCACCCGCATGGAAACGTTCCAGTGTTGGAATTAGTTCTCACTCCCTCCCCGTGCACGGCTTTCCCAGGGCTCTGGGGTGGCCTGGAGATTCCACTTTCAGCCTACACAAAGGCCTCTGACTCTGCCTTTCTGTGGGATAACATGGGCGCCCACTCCCGGGGCTTTGGAAGGAATCTCTCGCCCACTATCTGCGTGCGCCGACCAGGGAATCGGGGAAAATGGCTGTCCCACTTGTCTTTCTTTGTCTGGGTTTGGCGCGAGTGTTAGCTTGTATTGCCCACGTTGCCACAGGAACAGTTTTTCCTCGGCTTGGATCTCCGTGCCACAGCCTGGTTCGGCCGTTTGTGCCACGGCCTGGATCTATTCACCCCCTTTGCCCGCCTTAGTTTCTATATTCTCAGTTCCCAGTGAATGCCGCCCTGTTTAGGTTAGTGAGGAAAGTGGAGCATTTCTTACTTTGTATTTCCTTCAGGGTTTGATTATATATTTAGCCAATTTTTCGCTCAACCATACCTTCGGGTGTATTGCAAAACATCTGGAGGCTCCAAGGATAGGTTTTTCTGTTTCTGGTTGAAAATCTTGTTGAATTTTGGGGGAGATTTATCGGTATCGCTTCCTACCCCGCCATTACTCTGACGTCATCTCTGTCCCTGAAAAGTTTTTACTGCCATTTTTCACCCAGAGGTCTCCTTCATATCTTTATGTCAGAATAGTCAGAATTCTCTCCTTTACTTCAGAATTTTCTACTTAGAAAGAATTTCCCTGATCTTCCATCAATCATGGTTTTATCTGTCATTATGTCTCATATATTTTACTTTGAGTATTTCTACAATTTATAAATTCAGTTATCTTTAGTTTACTTATTTTTGGTCTATATTCCTTACCTGAACCTAGCTTGAAGAATGGAAATACCATATCTGTCTTGCTTAGTAAAATACGCCCAAATATACAGCACCATTTGTGACATGATTACTATTGTTGAATAAACTAGTAAATATTTTAGATAAAGAAACTGAGCCAAAGTGCGGAATAACTTGTCAAGTTATAAGTTTAAAAATCAGGATTAGAGTGCAGGTCTTCAGACCTAGGTTTCCCACCACACCTCAGACTTCTCCCTGAGGGGTCTAAATAAGTAATTCCTTCAGACAATCAACAAAAGTTCCATTTCTAGTCTCATCTCTTGTGTGTGAGCCTCCAAATTTCTGATGGAGTCCCACCAAAATCAAATTGAGAACCTGTCTGCTTACCCACAAATATATTTATTTCTTTTCCATATAAGCCCAACACTATTGGTCTTTCCCCACAATGCTACCCATATGCCTACATATGTCCAGCTACTTTTTTTTTTAGCATCCCACATCTGCCTAATTCTTTTGGTATTCTGAGTTTCATTTGTTTAGTCTTATGAATATATACATCAAAATATGTGTTAAACTGAGTAGGCGGCCATTAGTGGATTCACACAGTTGGAATGGTGCTCAGGGAAACAGTTACCTTACTGTCACTTAAGAGAAATTGATTTTTAAAAATCTAATTATCTCGGCCTGACCTGTGGTGGCGCAGTGGATAAGGCATCGACCTGGAACACTGAGGTTGCCGGTTCAAATCCCTGCACTTATCCGGTCAAGGCACATCTGAAAGTTGATGTTTCCTGCTCTTCCCCCCCCCTCTCTCTCTCCTCTCCAAAATGAATAAATAAAAATAAAGTTTTTTAAAAAAATCTAATCATCTCAAATAAATTAATTTCCATCATTTACTTTATATCTTTCTATCTGAACAACTTATAATTGTAAGACACACACACGCTAATACACACATGTATTGATGATAGATGAAAAATAGATAAGGAGACAGATAATTACCAAACATTGACAACTCCTCCATACCATATACTCTTATAAATAGATTTAATCTTCAAATTTAATAAATATATTTCATAGATTAGTCATAAAAGTGATTAAATGAGCAGTAAGAGGAAACTTAATAGTATTTTTAAGTCTTATAACCCTTAAATTGAACACTATCATTCAGCTTCTCAGTGTGGTGTTTTCAGCCAGTTTGAATGCATGTATGACCTGCTTCCCAACCAAACTAAATCCACTGAACAAATACCATGTAGAAAGATCACAGCTGTCACCAAAGTCAAAGGCTTGATTCACGCCCTCTTGTTTCACTTCTAAGATGGTTAAAAATAATCTTATTTGTCAAATTAAAAATTTATGATGCAAAATTTACTCTCTTAAGGTTTAACACTTTGTTTGGAATCTTCTTAAAATTAATAAATACATCCAATACAGAAATAAAAAGAAACATACTATTCCAAATCAGATATAAGACTGTTATAAGAATATACTATTATGTTAAGTGAAATAAGCCAAGCAGAGAAAGAAAAGTACCATATGACCTCATTCATTTGAGGAATCCAATGAACAATATGAACTGAAGAACAGAGGTGGGATCAAAGGGACCAGAGGGAAAGCGGTCAGAGGGAAAGGGGATGAGAGGATAAGATCAGAGAAGGGAAAGAGATTGGTGAAATTATATACACATAAAACAGCGTTATAGAGAGCAGAAAAGCTATTCGTGGAGGAAAAGGGGGGGTGTTGGGGGCAAAGGAGATGTGGAGGGAACACAGGGGAGTGGAGATGCATTTGGGGGGACACTTGAATTTATATAAAAACAATAAATTTAAATCAATAAAAAAAGAATATACCATATGTATCTGCTATTTTTAAGTATACTTTACTCATGACAGCAAACACAACTCACTTTTCTTCCTTCCATGATTGCTGGTGGTAGATCAGGAGATGCACTGGATTTAATGTGACTGACACATTATAACCACAAAATACTTCCACAGTGTATATCTGTGTAAAAGTGTCATGCACATGAGATATTCAGCCAATTACCTTGTGATAAATAGACAGTAGCCATATAAGTACATTAGAAAGCGAGGGTAACCATTTGGAATTCATAAATATTCAAATCTTTACTGAAAGCAGCTTGTATGAGAAATTTAAATGACATATAATATACCAGAAAAAGGCTTCATTCCAAACTTCTACAAAAAAAGAAACTGGGCCCTGGCCGGTTGGCTCAGCGGTAGAGCGTCGGCCTAGCGTGCGGAGGACCCGGGTTCGATTCCCGGCCAGGGCACACAGGAGAAGCGCCCATTTGCTTCTCCACCCCTCCGCCGCGCTTTCCTCTCTGTCTCTCTCTTCCCCTCCCGCAGCCAAGGCTCCATTGGAGCAAAGATGGCCCGGGCGCTGGGGATGGCTCCTCGGCCTCTGCCCCAGGCGCTAGAGTGGCTCTGGTCGCAATATGGCGACGCCCAGGATGGGCAGAGCATCGCCCCCTGGTGGGCAGAGCGCCGCCCCATGGTGGGCGTGCCGGGTGGATCCCGGTCGGGCGCATGCGGGAGTCTGTCTGACTGTCTCTCCCTGTTTCCAGCTTCAGAAAAATGAAAAAAAAAAAAAAATAAAAAAAAAAAAAAAAAAAAAAAAAAAAAAAGAAACTGAATTTACAGATGACATGAACTAATCAAATACATCTATCATTGTCTAGATAACTTAATGGTGTGCCATAATTTAATATCATACTCTATATGCATAGCAGAATTCAGTTATTTTTCTAATCATCATGCCAAAAGTAAAATACTGAATGAAACAATACAAAAATGAAACAAAAAAAACAAATGAAACTACCACAAAATTGTTTACGATATGACTTGAGAAACCAATTAAACCCCTGAAACTGTTGTATTTTTGTTGTTTTCTATTTTTACTACACGCAAGTCCTAACTGTCCTAAAACACTAAAATGCCATTCATGATTCTACAGATACTTCAGACTCTTGTTATTCCTCTAGGAATCCCTCCCATTGAAACAAGCTTGATTGAAAATAGAAAATATGTGGAGAAGACTTGGACAATTTCTCCATCTTCATCATGGGACAGCTAGGCGTAAAGCACAGTCACGCTATTCCACAGCCTCTGCTCAGTGGTCACTCAAGTCTGCTTCAGTCTTGTCTCTGTATCCACAACAGCTGGCTGTGGAGTAGAATGCTGTCCCTGGGAAAAAAGTTCACTACCATGCTCAGAGGTGGATTTAATGGCAGGCGCCCTGGGCCCTGACTTCTGAAGGGCTCCGCAAAACCTCAACTTTACACTTTTTTCTAAAGTAAGGGGCCCAATATTTTCTTCTGTACCTGAGACCTCAATGAACTTTAATCTGCCTCTGACCATGCTGTCCTCTGTTCCTTCATAAACACAAACTCCTCCCTCATGGAGGTTTCAAAAATGCAAATATGATCTAGGCTTCTCTGATGTTTTGATTTCAATTAAAATTAGTGCCAAACGAACATCTTTGATACGCAAAATGTCTAAACTAGTAAATAATGCAGAATTATTTCACTTCCCCACCTTTTGCAAAAACAAGCAAAAGTTTTCTTCAACCAGATTAAAGAAGATAGACAATCTGTAAATGCTAAAATACCTGTTGTAAAGATTAGGAAATTGAGGGACAATAATTAAGGGAAGCAAATGATCAGAAGAACTACATACAGCCCATGAAATCTTGCAAAACTTAATATTTCATAGTCTTTAATAAAGGGAAGCTGTTATATGGAAGTATTTTGTGCATATTAAAAGCACGTTTCAATAAGTTTTTATAAACTAAAAAATATTAGTAATATAATTTTAAATGGAAATTTTAAAATATCAAATATAATTATGCAGTAGGCTGATTCTTGGTTTTTACATATTTTTAACTATATTAAATATATAATTAATCCACTTCAAGTCTAAAAATTCAATCTACACTATATGTATTTGGTATACAGATCTGCCATTTGTAAATATAGTTCAAGGTTTATATAAGCATGCACAATTAAGTGAATAAAATTAGAGAATCAAACTACTGTTGATAAGAAAGTAGAAAAGTGTATGTTCTAGGCTTTGTTATTTTAACTGATAAGTTTGTGTGGCTCCTGCTACAATAAAAACTGCTATCTATTTTTAAATGAATAATTCGCTCACAGAAGTCAGTGAATGTAGATGTGGGTATGTAAGTGTGTAAAGAAGAAATGGAGTAAATTCTTTGCCATTTGTTTTCCATTCTTAATTATTCTCCAAAGATTAATTTATTTTATTTTTTCTAAAGATTTTATTTATTGATTTTAGAGAGAGGAGAGAGAGAGAAAGGCAAAGAAGAGGAGTGGGAAGCATCAACTCGTTGCTTCCTATGTGCCTTGACCAGGAAATCCCAGGGTTTTAAATTGGCGACCTCAGCATTCCAGGTCGATGTTCCATCCACTGTGCCACCACATTTCAGGCTCCAAAGATTATTTTAAAGTAACAACAGAAGAATGTCAAGAAGGGGGCTTCAAATCAAATCTTGTATTGTTCCAGCTGATAGTATTATGCTATTATTATACCTCTCTATATATATTTACAGCCTGCAGGAACTCTAACAAGTGCAATGAAAGCGAGGCCATGTTACCTGCTCCTTAAAGAACTACATTTTTTTTATAGCACTTAAATAGATAGAAACATGTTTGTGTCTGGAGATATTCTAGAACCTTTTTATTAGAGAAAATCATAAGTAAAATAGTGAGTTCAAATAGCAACTGAAGAGTTATATCAATTAATTCCACACTAGGATCCCTCAAACACATATAAATAAAATATGATGTTTTAAAATCTCTCAAGAAAACCCTGGTGGCAACAATGTAATTAGTGATGTATCTGAATATGCCTTCCAACAACTAGAAATAGCAATCCAGAGAACAAAGAGAAAAATATTCCTGCTGGGGCCAGAAAAAATGACCAGCCATACAGAACAGAAGGTGTGAAATCCAAGCAGTCTTTCATTTTCATGGTTTTGTAGCTCTCCATGTCAGCCACCGCCTGGACCCAAATGACATACAGCATCACCACCAGTGAGAACAGGATGCCTGAGAAGGACAAAACAAAAGACCTTTAGCCTTTCTGAAAATGTTTTCCCAAGAACTCTCACCAATCATTTAATGTCTCAAATTATAATTCTAGCTAAATCACCTACTTTGTGTCAGATCCTTCATTCTGTACCTCATATGCACATCATTTGTGTTTAATTTTCAAAGCATTGAGATGAGGGTTATAGCAGCCTAAGAACCATGACAAGGCAACAGTTGATATATATTTATTGAGTACTTACTGTATGCCAGGCACTGTATTAGAAGTTTACAAACACTACGAGTCAAAAATCCTGGCCTGGTGGAATTTATTCTAACATTTATTCATTTCTACTGATGCCTGGTTTGGGATGAGCACTGTAATTCATCATTTCTTTTGTTATGTATAATAAAATGGCAAAATAGGTACGATTAACTCCAGTTTTAAATATGTGCAAACATAGCTAATAGTTTTCAGAGCTGATTTTCAGCTCAGGTCTTTCTGTTCTTATATTATTATGACACAGGTAATTAGTGCTACAGTTAAATATGGCCATGAAAATAAAAGCCAAGACAAGAAAGAGATGAGAGCACTAAACTAATGTAAAAGAATATAAATAAGTCTTTAAAATTTAAATACAGCCTGACCAGGTGGTGGCGCAGTGGATAGAGCGTTGGACTGGGATGCAGAAGGACCCAGGTTCGAGACCCCGAGGTCGCCAGCTTGAGCGCGGGCTCATCTGGCTTGAGCAAAGAGCTCACCAGCTTGGACCCAAGGTTGCTGGCTCCAGCAGGGGGTTACTCGGTCTACTGAAGGCCCACGGTCAAGGCACATGTGAGAAAGCAATCAATGAACAACTAAGAAGTCGCAACGCGCAACGAGAAACTGATGATTGATGCTTCTCATCTCTCTCCGTTCCTGTCTGTCTGTCCCTGTCTATCTCTGCCTCTGTAAAAAATAATAATAAAGAATCTTTAAAAAAAAAAATTTAAATACATATGTTGAAGATTGATTACAAGATAAATAAACACTGCCTTGAAAGAATGAGGGAGAGGACTGGGGAAAAAAATCTGTGGAACATAGAACCATAGGTTAAAGATTAATAACTAATTAAACAAAGAGAAGGATAAGTGAAGCAAAGAAGAAGGAAGGAAGGAAGGAAGGAAGGAAGGAAGGAAGGAAGGAAGGAAGGAAGGAAGGAAGGAAGGAAGGAAGGAAGGAAGGAGAAGGAAAAGAGGAAGGCAGAGAGGGAGAGAGGGAGAGAGGGAGGGAAAGAGAAAGAGGAAGAGGGAAGAAAGGAAGGGAGAGGAGGAAGAGGGGAAGAAGAGGGGAAGAAAGGGAGGGAGAGAGGAAGAAGGGAGGGAGAGAGGAATAAAGGAAGAAGAGAGAGGGAAGGAGGGAAGAAGGGAGAGGAGAAGTAAGGAAGGAAAATGCTTAATCATTAACTAGAAGACAACATCACAATTTATCAACAATTTTAATGTAACTGTAATCCACCTCTTTAAAATGTTGAAATGTTAAGAATAGAGAAAATATTTTAGTATTGGACAGTGGATTGTAACAAGAAGTATGACAGAAAATCTTCATACATGCTAAAATTTGAGAATAGCACTAAGCATATACTTTTCCATGTGACAGTGACTGTAATAACAGAAAGTAGCAACAGGACCATGCTGAGCTGCAAACTCAGGAGAATCAGCTAAGCTGATTTCACTTGTGAGTGAGCGACATGTCCCACACACTAACCATAAGTCCTGAGGCATTTGATTATGTCCTAAAGCAAAATACACTTAAAGTCACTTACTATTTGTCTAAAAGTTCAATCAAGACATGTCAAAGATGGTTTATTCTTTGATTTAAGGAACTGACCCACCAGGTATAAAAACTCCATACTCTAAATGCAACTCTGCGACTAGGAGCCGAGACTGAGGCATATTGGGCAAGAGAGGGTCACTTTGAAGAGCCTAGCCATCAATCGTCCCTCTTGAGCTAATTGTGTGCTTAAAGTATTCAAGATGTCTTCTCTCTCTGGGGCCATCAATTTCATAAACAACCTTAACAAGTAAACGCAAAAGAATAAGGGCTCATAAATATGAGAAGGTGTGTCCATATCGAAGCTTAAACTTTCTCAAAACCATGATTCAAGCAATAGAGCAATGTGGAATCAACATAGATGCTTCACTAACAAGAAACATTCTTCACAATGTTGTCTGTAATGTAAATGCAAATACTAGAGAGCAGAATAGAGCAATTTAACCACTGAACAACAACTATATCATGGGGAAATATTAAAGTCATAGCCTGCGAGCAAGCTCCTAAAAGCCGTAGCTCAGATTTTGACAACAATATGGCAATGCCGTGTGTTGTCTAGCAACTTTGCCTTTCAATCCTTTTTTTTATTTGCAAATATGTAGACAGTGTTCTTTGCTAATGTAAGGGTTTGACTTAGTGATTTGCATACTATTTGCAATACAAGCACATTGCAAACTTTGTTATTAGTTGTTAGTATGGTTTTTTTTTTATCTTCCTTGCATGATGTGAATCTCTTATGCTTGCAGATATTTTTATTAAAAAATTAATAAAATTGCTTCTGTAAAAACTGGTAGTCTGATAAACATTTTTTTTCAAAAGTTGCAAAACCTACTTCAGAATTTAGAGTATTTAAAAATATGTTCTGTTGCTAATCAAGTAGATGTTTCTTAATAAGGAAGAATGAACTGATATTTAAATGTTGATGTTATTTGAAGAGCAATTACATCTTGTAAGTAAGAAATAATAGGCATTTTATCACTATAATAGTTAACTTGTTCACTAATTGAAGATAAAGTCCATTTGATTCATTTCTGATCAGTTTATGAGTGTAGCTTACCCATGGAGTAAAATAGTGTTTCCCTGTTTATTAAATGGCCAGTGTTTTATATGTATGTGTGTGTGTGCATGCACAGACAGAGATGGAGAGAAGGAAAATGAACTTACAAATATGGGGAAATATTTACATTAAAGGCAAATAGTTTCACTGATGGAGCAGCAGCAAAAATTCATGACAGGGTCCTGCATAAAGAATGTGGTCAAAACAACAGTCAGGAAACTGTAAAGTACTGGTGGACTGATCAAATAAATAACTATATAGAGGTTAATTGAAGCCATGTTCTTCACTTCCTGAAAGGTAGTTACAAATTTGTTTTTGTTTTTGTTTGTCTTTTTACAGAGACAGAGAGAGGGATAGATAGGGACAGACAGGAACAGAGAGAGATGAGAAGCATCAATCATCAGTTTTTGTTGTGACACCTTAGTTGTTCATTGATTGCTTTCTCATATGTGCCTTGACCATGGGGCTACAGCAGACTGAGTGACCCCTTGCTCAAGCCAGCGACCTTGGGTCCAAGCTGGTGAGCTTTTGCTCAAACCAGATGAGCCCGTGCTCAAGCTGGCGACCTTGGGGTCTCGAACCTGGATCCTCCACATCCCAGTCCGACGCTCTATCCACTGC
This sequence comes from Saccopteryx leptura, assembly GCF_036850995.1. Taxonomy (NCBI): domain Eukaryota; kingdom Metazoa; phylum Chordata; class Mammalia; order Chiroptera; family Emballonuridae; genus Saccopteryx; species Saccopteryx leptura. The sequence goes on along the minus strand of NC_089505.1, from coordinate 214,739,668 downwards.
GCCACCACCTGGTCAGGCAGTAGTTACAAATTTAAAATGAAGAAAGAGAGAATGAACTGCATGATATTTGTTTGTAATTGGATGTATCAGTGTGAATTTATGGAGAGAGAGAAAAAAGTAAAAGTGTGTGTGTGTGTGTGTGTGTGTGTGTGTGTGTGTTAAAATATACCTGTATGTATATGCATAGATATACTTCCTGACTCTGTTTCTCGAGAAGGTTTGGGATCAACAACATCCTGGTAGCATGATGCACATTAAATGTCCATCTCTTGGCTTCTAAATAGCAAGAACCAGGGCATCTCAAAGAAATAGATGAATTCAGATTGAAACAGAAAGTACAAGATGAGTGTGGAAAGTCTTGTTATACCAAAAATTAAGATGGGCCCAAAGAATGATGGAGTTACTTCAAAAGACTGATTGATAGGGCTTCTCCTAGCCAATTCTGAGACATCTGACTATAAAGTAAATAATGATAGTGGCAAATTATTTTATCATTGAATAAAATAGAAATCCATGTGTTCACAATGATATAAATAAAAGAGTGAATAAATAAGTAGGAGAAGGGAAAGCTTTTTAAAAATAAAATGCTAACTTATAAATGTAGAAAGAATAGTTGACTAAGAAATCACCATTTGGCATTCATTTAAGCAATAATTCAGGCAACAAACTAAAGTGGATACTAAAAGTGGTGGATGAAATTTAGATGAGTAACAAATATTTACACAGGGTCCAAGTTCCTTTCCACAAAACACTTAATAATTGTAAAGAAAAAAACAGTAACTTTATACTAAAGAAATGTAGCAAATACCACTCAGTCAAGTAATAAAAGTTATCATCACCAGTGACATAAGAACTTGATGTCACTTAACACCCTATAAGATGTGATTTGAACATAATATTGCTGATATGACGCTACAACTAAAACAAAGAACCTAAATCCAACCACAAGGAAGTATTAGACAAATTAATTCAAGAACATTTGAGAAAATCACAGGCTTCTACTTTTCAGAAGAGTCAAGGTCATGAAGGTCAAAGAAGGACTTATACTGGTCTGATGGAGAACCAAATGACACAACTAAATGCAATTCATGTTCCAGTGCTGGATCCTTTTGTGATAAAAGACATTGTTGGGACAGCTAGTGAAACAAATGAGTCTAGGTAAAGAGACTTGCAACTTCTATGCAATTAAAAAATATTTCCAAAAAACAAAACACAATTCAATAAATAAGTAAACTAATGAAAAATAAATAAATAAGGCCCTGGTTGGTTGGCTCAGTGGTAGAGCGTCGGCCTGGCGTGCAAGAGTCCTGGGTTCGATTCCCAGCCAGGGCACACAGGAGAAGCGCCCATCTGCTTCTCCACCCCTCCCTCTCTCCTTCCTCTCTGTCTCTCTCTTCCCCTCCTGCAGCCGAGGCTCCATTGGAGCAAAGTTGGCCTGGGCACTGAGGATAGCTCTATGGCCTCTGCCTCAGGCACTAGAATGGCTCTGGTTGCAACAGGGCAATGGCTCATATGGGCAGAGCATCGCCCCCTGGTGGGTATGCTGGGTGGATCCCGGTCAAGCGCATGCGGGAGTCTGTCTGCCTGCCTCCCGGTTTCCAACATCAGAAAAATATAAATAAATAAATAAATAAATAAATAAATAAATAAATAAATAAATAAGTGTGGCGCATGTTGGGGAACAGGAAGAAATCCTGTGTGTTCCTAATCCTAGAAAGATGCATCTTCTTTTGGTGGAATATTATGACTACTAATGAACACTAATATTATTGATTTTGGCCCACCTGCCAGATGTAGAGTCTCTTCTGAGGCAACTTAATGCTATGAAAAATATTAATTTATTATTATCCAAATAAATCTTCACAAGATATATCACTGCAGACATAATCAAAATGTGGCCTCAAATCCCATGAAGACCTGTGATCACTAAAAAGCCACAGAGATATGGTTAAGCCACACAAAGAGAGTGCTGGGGCTTTTCTTATCAGCAGTGTGGAAAAGTCACTCAAAACTTACAACTGTACATGGATTTTCATACAGAGTTTAAAACTTTTCCCTCTGAATATCATGCATTCAATTTGGAAGTCATTTTATTTTCTGAAACAAGGTGATATCAAACTCATTCACAAATGGCCACTAGGAATGCAATTGTTAAAGATAAACAATATAGAAAAAAATCACAATATGAAAACAAAAAGAATATAACTTCTTCAATGCCAAATCAGACTGAGGAATAAAACTGCATGGCCTCAACATTTTAAAGAACAAGAATGAGAAAAGAAGGTACTATATAAATCCTTTATACTTTATTTTAAAAGAACAAATTTAAAAATGTGTTCCTAGGGAAAGCCTCAGAAATGAAAATTCTCTTCAAAAATAGAGTCAAATGTCAAATATATTCTTGCCTAAAAGTATATATACACCTGTATTACAAATCAAAAACTTTTGAAGTTACTGAAAAGCAATAAACTGGATCTTTAATTGCTTAGAAGTAAATGAATTGCCTTTGAAATATACTTTACAACTTGAATCACGGGCAGTTACTGGGAAATGACCCTAAATTCAAGAGGATTCATCAGTCTATCTTAGTCATGCTTTCACAGAAATTCAGAGGAAACTCATTTCAGCTTTCAGTGGGTGTAGAAAAGGCCAAAGAATTCTATAATAAAAAAAATGCATTATGAAGGAAGTTAAAGTGCATAGAAATTAGAATCAGAAAAAATTGTCTTTTCTTTCTCTGGAGGAAACACATACTGCAGAGATAGGGCGCGTCAGACACGGCATGTAGATAGAACTAGAAAGTGAGATTCATAAACTTTTAGGGATGATAGTATCAGCTTACTCATGTGTCTATTTCCAGAAGAAGAAAATGAGACCAGCAGGAGTTTGTCTATCAAGGTCAAAAGCTTTAGACATGGTCCTGGCCGGTTGGCTCAGTGGTAGAGTGTCGGCCTGGCATGCGGGGGACCCGGGTTCGATTCCCGGCCAGGGCACATAGGAGAAGCGCCCATTTGCTTCCCCCCCCCTCCTTCCTCTCTGTCTCTCTCTTCCCCTCCCACAGCCAAGGCTCCATTGGAGCAAAGATGGCCTGGCGCTGGGGATGGCTCCTTGGCCTCTGCCCCAGGCGCTAGAGTGGCTCTGGTCGCGGCAGAGCGACGCCCCGGAGGGGCAGAGCATTGCCCCCTGGTGGGCAGAGCATCACCCCTGGTGGGCGTGCCGGGTGGATCCTGGTCGGGCACATGCGGGAGTCTGTCTGACTGTCTCTCCCCGTTTCCAGCTTCAGAAAAATAAAAAAAAAAAAATTAAATAAATAAATAAATAAAAATTAAAAAAAAAAGATTTAGACATAACTCAAACTAAAACTCTGATAAATGGTGTAACATATTAGACCTGAAGACATTCAAAAACATCTTACAACAGAGAAAATATGCCAAAGAGGTGGTAGGAGACTAGTTTGCTTCTCCAGGTGGAGCTTCCCGGAAGGCAAGGGGAGAATTCATGCTAACTATAGAAATAAAGACCAAGTCTGGAGCTAGAATAAGAATGCCAAAGATGGTGGCACTAATGAAATGGTAAGCTTATATCTGATGTGCCAAAAGAAAGAACAGAAAAGAAATTTGATAAACTATTTACTATTATTTTCTTTTAAAAAAATTGCAATTCCTCAAGAAATACATAATGATTTTCTTTTGCAGATCTGCACATGAACACTGAAGAGCGAAACTGACAATATCCCCTCAAGAGGCTTTTGCAGAAGATACAAAAATAGTCTTCAAAATCTTTTTACAAAATATAATTGTATATCAAGCTGATAACGTGGTGCTGCGCCTGCCAGTGCCATGGAAGTGACCTGAGACACAGCTCCTCAAGCTAACCTCTGACACTTATGCAGCCTTACTAAAGTATAGTTAATTAAATAAAATATAAAAAACTGCCTTATATTATCTTCCTCACACATCAATTTGTCCAAAAAACTTCTAACAGCCTTTCAATAGTGCTCACTGAGCAATTAAATTCTCCAGGTGCTTAGGGCATAAGGATTTCTTGTGATTGCTTATTTTTAATATCAAGACTATGCCCCTTGACAGGAAGAAGAAACTATAGAGGCTAAGACCTCAATCCATTTACCTTTGTAAGATTACCAAGGTACAGAGTTTTGAAGGAGAGAATTATTACTGGAGACAGAGAGCAATGGGGAGTCTCTGCCATTGGTCAACATGGCACAGGGGGAGGTTCTTACACCGAGTGTGACAAAAGCTAGCAATATAACTGGGTAGAATAAAATAAAAAAATATAAAATGCCCTCCATTTCCTATCCCTATTATAACTGCAGGTGTGAGCAAGAAGGGGAAATGGTCTTTGACAGGACAGTCCACTATTCTCCTAGATCACGTCACGAAACCTGAATATACCTCTTTTCTTTTGCTCCAGCACCTGACTCGCAGTTTTGACTTTTGTTGAGATAGGCAGCCAGCTGCATCTGTGTTTGCCTATTTGGTACAACTACAATAAAACATTGTTTTACCCATAGAGCTTTAAATAAGTGAAATCATAGCAGCATCCCGTCTTTCTCTGGCTGTGTTTACTCATCATGAATGAGAAACCGTCCACATTGTAGCATATGCTAAGTAACAGTACTCCTTTTCGCCCCTGAGCAGTATTTCATTGTATGAATATACCACAATCTCTTTATCTATTTGTTCGTGAACATTTGGGCTCTTTCTAGGTTTTGGCTGTTATGAATTAAGCTACTATGAATAGTTTCGTTTGTAATTTTCTAACTCAAATATAGAGTCTGGAAATTATGGATACTTTTCCTTAGAAAAATGCTTTTGAAAAAAATGGCAACAAAATCTTTTTACAAAATATAATTGTATATCAAACTGATAACGTGGTGCTGCGCTTGCCAGTGCCATGGAAGTGACCTGAGACACAGCTCCTCAAGCTAACCTCTGACACTTATGCAGCCTTACTAAAGCATAGTTAATTAAATAAAATATAAAAAACTGCCTTATATTATCTTCCTCACATATCAATTTGTCCAAAAAACTGACAGCCATTCAATAGTGCTCACTGAGCAATTAAATTCTCCACGTGCTTAGGGCATAAGGATTTTTTGTGACTGCTTATTTTTAATTCTTTAATCATTTTTTCAAACTTTATTATGTATTATTTGAAGCACCTAAAATATGACATATAAATGAATGTTATGAACTCTTATGAAATGAAGCCCCAACCTAAGAACCAGAATTCAACCCTGGACCCAGTTTCTTTTTGGAATTCCTTTGGAAAGAGAGTTGCCCCTCAGATATTCAGGAAGCATCTCTAAGCTCTGAATTATAGCACAAAATTTAGGGGCCTAAATGAGCTAGACTCTTTCTGAGAATTAGCAAGAGATCTGACGCCTTGATATGGAATGAATGATACTTCCCCTCAAGTTATGGATTACATTGGAGTTCATTAGAACTATTTGATTTGAGCCCTGAATTCATACAAGACTTTGGAAAATATCTGCAAATTATCTATAGGGTCATTACCTTCATGTTGTAGTTTTAAAACACAGAACATTAATGTATTAAATGGAAACACTTGAAAGTGCCACAATATTTACAAACAGTTTTGACATGTATTAACTTTTAATATAATAAGAATCTTAAAAATGGCAGTATTTGAGACGTTTCTCAACTTCAAAGGAGCCTTGTGTGTCATGCCAGAGGGGGAGCATGAGCATAGTGCAGGATGGATTCCCACAGGTCTGTTTCAGAAGCTAAAATATATAAGAGGGAAAAAGAAAAATTTGTCAATTCTACATTTTCTAAAGAATAACACTTGTCTTTATATTGTAATGTACTTTCAAGGTAGCCTTATTTCTTTCATTAAAAATTAGTTTCTCCATTGTCCTGATACACCAAGGTTGCAGGTTTGATCCCCGGTCAGGGCAAGTACATGAATCAACTGATGAATGCATAAATACTTTGGAAAAAATTATGTTTTTCTCTCTAACATTTATTTAAAAAAATAATAATACAGTTTACTAAAAATAAGGTCTTGAGTGTCCAGACTGAGAGAGTCCACCAAGGAGGATGATTCATTGTAGAAAACTAGAGATAAAACAGCCTTAAAAAACATTAAGAGCCTGACCAGGCGGTGGTGCAGTGAATAGAGCGTCAGACTGGGACATGGAGGACACAGGTTCGAGACCCCAAGGTCACCAGTTGGAGTGCAGGCTCATCCAGCTTGCGCGCAGGGTCACTGGCTTGAGAGTGGGATCATAGACATGACCCCATGGTCGCTGGCTTGAGCCCAAGGTCGCTGGCTTGAGCAAGGGGTCACTTGCTCTGCTGCAGCCCCCTGGTCAAGGCACATAGGAGAATGTAATCAATAAACAACTAAGGAGACTAAGGAGCTGCAATGAAAAATTGATGCTTCTCATTTCTCTCCCTTCCTGTCTGTTTGTCCCTATCTGTCCCTCTCTCTGTCACAAAAAAAAAATTTTTTTTTGAAGGAAAAAGGAAGTCACACTTAACAAGGTAATAGAAAAGATATCACTAAATGTCAACATATTAGATACTAAGTAAAGGGGAGCAGGGCCTTCAAAGTTTGCAAAAGAAATTATATACAATATAGAATTCTGTGGAAAACAAAAAACAATTCTGGACTGTAACAGTAATGAATCCTGAAGCACTCCCAGGTTTACTTACCACCTATAAGTCTAAGGCTGCTACATCTCCACCTTATAACGGAGGTGTGGTCTCGAAGGTCACCTGACCTTGAGAGTGATGGAGAAGGGCTTGGAAATTCAAAATATAGCCGAACTGGTAAAAGAAACCTAACAGAAGGGTTGCAAAACAAACTTAAGGCCTGACCAGGCAGTGGCGCAGTGGATAGAGCATTGGACTGGGATGTGGAAGACCCAGGTTCAAGACCCCGAGGTTGCCAGCTTAAGCGCTGGCTCATTTGCTTTGAGCAAGGCTCACCAGCTTGGACCCAAGGTTGCTGGCTTGAGCAAGGGGTTACTCAGTCTGCTGAAGGCCTGTGGTCAAGGCACATATGAGAAAGCAATCAATGAACAACTAAGGTGTCGCAATGTGTAACGAAAAACTAATGATTGATGCTTCTCATCTCTCCATTCCTGTCTGTCTGTCCCTGTCTATCCCTCTCTCTGACTCTCTTTCTGTCTCTGGAAAAAAAAAACTTAAGGAAATTATCCATAAAGTAGAACAAAAAAGACATAAAATAGAGAAAGGAGACAAGTTCAATAGAGGAGGATAGATAACTTCCTAATAGGAGTTGCAGCAAAAGAAGTTTAAAAATTTTAAAAAGAACTAAAGAAGCCTGACTTGTGGTGGTTCTGTGGAGAATTTCACCTGAAAAATTAAGATCCGTAAGAAAATTAGAACTAAAAAATAACTAAAATTAATAAATTAATAGATTAACAGATTAGACACAGCACGAGAGAGAAGTAATGAATTGAAAGATAATTCAATATAAAACATCCTAAATATCAGAGAGAGAAAGAAAAAAATAAATAAATTAAAAAAAATTAGTTTCTCTGGGAAAATAAGCCAGAACATCTTAAAGATAAAATTGTGTTTTTGTAATAGTTCTTTCTTTTTTAAATTAATAAGCTTTTGCTTTTTATTATAATTAAATTATGCTCAGTTTTATGTATCATATTTCAGAAATTGTAAAACTAATGCATAATGATAACCATAAGAATTCTCAGTTTATCTCCACTCTTCATTTTATCCGAATCTCTTTTCCACTAATTTTCCCCCAATTTTCTTAAGATAGCCTGAGTAGTTTATATAGTTATAATTTCATGACTGTATGTTGTCTTTACATCTATCTGATTCTCAAAAATCCATGCTGCCCATACTTTGTCATACTACTTTCCCCATACACCAAATATCTCTTCCCTTTCATTTTCTGGTTTCATGTTTTTACTTAGTCACCAAACATGTGTAATGTTTATCGGATTTCTCAAATATTCATTATTTTCATACAATGGTGTAATAATTTTAGGTGTAAAATATCATATTTATAGAGAATGATCACGAGGGTTTATCCATTTCTACAAATAATTAGGGATTTAATCTGAAAAGCAGGGTTTTGTTAATGCCAAGGAAGAGTTTACTCACAACAACTGCATTTCAGAAAGTAGGAACCTGTTGGAGATAACAGGCCTGGATTTTGACCGCCCTGGTTATAGATTCACTGTCTAGAAAGCTTGACACTTTACTAGCTAAACAACCTTAAGCAAATTTTTTACTTCTATCTCAGCTTTTTCATTGGAAAGTAGAGGTAATGCGGTGCCTACTACAAAAAGCAGTCCTGAGGAATTAATGGAGGTAAAGCACTTCCCAGGTCTTTGGAATCTAGCGAGCATATGATAAACATTGGTTTGTATTATTATCATGGTTATTATTAAGCTTTGGCATAAGATCCTGCTAATGGCTTGCAAATAGAATTCCCTAAAATATTTTAAAGCATTAGAGCTTCTCACTTGAATGGCTTATTTCAGGACTGGCCTAGAGGTAAGAGAATAAACTTGGCACTCTATCTTCCAGTTATGAGATTTCGAAAGGGAAATAAGGGGAAATATGCTTCAACAGCTTCTGCATTGTCTTATTGGAGTTCTCCACCAGGTGGCACCAGTCGCCTCACAGTCTCTTTACTGAACGAGCGGGAAGGGATAACATCAGGTGAATCCAGAGTTGTGCTTATTTATGACAGGGACATTTTTTTGCAAATCTCCTGCCCCTCCGCAACAGCCCTTTAGTTATAGGGAGTACACATTCTTTCTGGGGATCAGCATATGTTCGTTTGATAATTCAGATGAATCTATACCTATGTGTTTCTCTTTCTACACAAGAAAATGTAAAGAAAAAAAAGTCCTCAGAAACTGCAAAACAAAATTTAGTAGGGAAACTAATATGCTTTAGTCACTCACTGATAGCCATTTTTGTGCAAAGCAATTATTTGGAGGAAAGGTGTGGAATGAAATAGATTATTTACAAAGAAATGCAATCAATAGCTATTAATGATACACATACTTTGGAAAAGGAAAATTAAGTAAATAGAAACTTATTCTGCCTTTCTACTGTGACAGACCTAATCCCAAACCAGAGATCCCATTCATAGGTCAGGAAGAATTTGTGACCCGACACACCTGAAAACTCCATAATAAAATGGCACTTGAGTAAAAAGCATTCATTTGCCAGGCCTGTCACTATAGTTCTCAAAAGAACAGCACAGATACATTTTTTCAAGAGAGAGTAGTAGGGAGCATTCAAGAGGAAGTTCAAGTTTTTCCAGAGAAGTTCCACCAGAGCTGTTACTGAGCTGGCTTCTCACTCGCTAGATCTATCAAGGCAGGAGCTAGACAGTAACTCCAGAACACCTTCAGCAATGACACATGAGCCAAGCCCAGGCGGGGTGGAGACTTGGAAGCAGGCAGCAGCTCTCTCCAGAGAAATTGCTCTGGGTCTCCTCATTCTTTCTTCAAACTCTCCCTCCCTTTTAAAGCCTTCATCTAGCTGGGATGCTGGAGACTCAAAGAACAGAGTTGAAGTGCCCTCTTTTCATTATTCCTCTGAGTCCTATCTCCTCATTTTAGCATCATGCCTTTGCCATATTGGTGCCCCAGTCAAAACCAAGTCAAAATAGGCCTGAGTCTAACACATTTCAACTGATAAGCATTATGAGGAAAAATAAACTTACAAAGATGTATCTGATTAAGAAAAATTAGGGAATATTTTATTGCTTCATATGCATTTTGAAATATCCCCTAATTTTGGTGAGCTATATTGCTTTAAAATATATCTGTGAATAAAAACTCTTTACAGTTTCTTCCTATTTAATATTAACCAAGGTCGACTTATTCTACACTTAAATTTCAGGTGAGGGATATTAAGATCCCACATCAAAAGCTGAAGGAAGGCCTTCCTACATAATAATTGAACAGCATGCAAAACAATAATTTTCCAAAACAAATTCCCAAATATGACAGTGAAGGCACAAAGTAAGGGTGCAAGGCAGGCAGTTTAGAAACACAATAGTGGCTTACTCCCTTAGTCCTGCTTAGAGAGCAGACCTAGTATATTTCAAGGCCTCTTGCTTGAGCAAAAGGGACATCCAAGCCACTATTCTACAGCTCACAAAATCGGAGACACTAGTTCTGCTACAAGAAGTATATCTGCTGATATATAACTACCCATAGTTTTTTACTAATCACTCTTTTCTTTCCATTTCCCATCTCTAACAAGCTAGAGCTTTGAATAAAATATTCAGTCCTGGACTTTGGGGAAATGTTCTGCTCCATACTGGGAAATTATGCTTGTGATGTTCTCAGGAAAACCTACTTCCTGCACACAAAGAAAGACACAGAAGTTTTAGAAAAGCCATTCTGGCAAAAATGCTACTGGTCATCTTGGCCTGTTGTCCTTTTCCAAACGGGTAAGTGGCTGTTTATGGCCAGGGTCTTTCACTATATCAACAGGGAGACAGCAGGTGCAAGCAGGGAGTTGTGTGTAAGTTTAGAACCCCTGCCTCTCCATCAGCAGTTCTTTCCTAACCCCTTCCTGCTCTGGGCCTGTGTTTCCTGTGCACACTTTTCCCTGGCTCCCACTGCTAGATGTTCTGTATTATCTGGAGGGAGATGTGAGGAGCTAGGCATGACCTGGAGCACCTCCTGTGAGCCATGTGCTCATTCTCGGCAAGAGGAAGATGAAGGTCTGAAAGATGTATTTCTCTATAGCAGGGGGACGGGGTGAGGAGTGGTCTCTTTTGGAATGCATCCATCCTTTCTGTCTTATCTCGTGCAGAAATAAATGCGGTTTACTGATGAGCTGCTACAAATTTCATGAATCTTTTGGGGTTTTTTGTTTGTTTGTTTGTTTGTTTGTTTGTTTGTTTTTTGTATTTTTCTGAAGCTGGAAACGGGGAGAGACAGTCAGACAGACTCCCACATGCGCCCGACCGGGATCCACCCAGCACGCCCACCAGGGGTGACGCTCTGCCCACCAGGGGGCGATGCTCTGCCCCTCCGGGGCATTGCTCTGCCCCGACCAGAGCCACTCTAGCGCCTGGGGCAGAGGCCAAGGAGCCATCCCCAGTGCCCGGGCCATCTTTGCTCCAATGGAGCCTTGGCTGTGGGAGGGGAAGAGAGAGACAGAGAGGAAGGAGGGGGAGGGTGGAGAAGCAAATGGGCACTTCTCCTATGTGCCCTGGCCGGGAATCGAATCCAGGTCCCCCACCCACCAGGCCGACGCTCTACTGCTGAGCCAACCGGCCAGGGGCCATGAGTCTTTTGAATAAGGAAGGAAAACAAGCCACAAATTTGATTGACTTCTGAGTCAGCATTACCTGTTAGATATGAGAATTTTATTATATTTTATTTTTATTTTATTTTTCTGAAGTTGGAAACGGGGAGGCAGTCAGACAGACTCCCTCATGCATCCAACCAGGATCCATCTGGCATGCCCACCATTGGGCAATGCTCTGCCCATCTGGGGCATTGCCCTATTGCAACCAGGGCCATTCTAGCACCTGAGGCAGAGGCCATGGAGCCATCCTCAGCGCCCGGGCCAACTTTGCTCCAATGGAGCCTTAGCTGCGGGAGGGGAAGAGAGAGACAGAGAGGAAGGAGAGGGGGAGGGGTGAAGAAGCAGATGTGTGCCCTGGCTGGGAATCAAACCCGAGACTCCTGCACACCAGGCCGATGCTCTACCACTGAGCCAACCAGCCAGGGCTGGAGATATGAGAACTTTATATGCCTTTCAGAGCCACTCGCCTTTGCTACATGACTTTTTTATGAAGGTTCATGTCTTTACACATTTACAAAGCACTGTCCTCCAGGCCAGAAGGAAGCAGCAGTAGCCATGGAAGGATGTGTTTCAGGCTGTTTGTCCCACATGGAAAGGACTTACACAATTCACCCCGCACACTCATATCATGTCCCTGGTGACCCGCAATAGCTTGGGAAACAGCTGTCAGGCAAGGAGCACACACCCTACAGGCACAGATGGCCTGAGTCAAATCACAACTTTGCCTCCACTGCATTCCAAAGGACTGATTCACCACAGATTCCTTTCCTCCCACTCATGCACCTTGGGCCTGGAATAAGGGCTGCGGTGTTCCCTGACTTACAAGATGTTTAGGCAGCCTCACCAACTTGAAGCGCTAGCAAGGGATTCAGCCCAAGTTCAGGCACCTCTTTCCAGATGAGACTCTGTCAAGCTCTACATTCAGCAGAAAAATATAATTCCAGTTTGCCATTCAGGAAAATGTGATTTCAGTTGTGGGACAAAAATCTTCCTACCTTAATATGCTGATAAAATAACAATTTCTAGTGTTTGTGGCTTATCACCAATGCCAGTGTCCCAAGCATCCAGATCAGGTCATAATTCTGTCTTGTACACTTAGAAGTCTTACCGATAAATAGGAATTTCTACATTGATGTCTCTTTGCAAAGGCATTATAAATATTCAACTTTATAATAATTTTCTCCACATACCTCTCTTTGTAGTGCCATGCCTACCCACTCTATTTCTGCATATTTCCTATCACCTCCAATATCGCAGGGTTAGGAGAAGATAAGAGTCACCCCCTTTGTATCTGAGAGTTATCCAGAAGTCCACATTAAAATAAATTTCAGGGTAAAGGGGAAATAAATGGAGATGAAAAAATACTTGACTTGAGGTAGTGAACACACAATATACAGAAGATGCAGAATTTAAAAACATTACAAATGCAAACACAGTTGACCAATTGATTAGGTATTGTGGAGGTGTGTGGTGAGACTGACTGAAAGGCATATTTAGCATATGTCGGAATGCCCTGACAATTGTCACCCTCTTGGTCCAGAACTGAACTTCCCTGAGGAACACATGGCCTAGCCTGCCTGGGAGGTATCTGCCCAGGTGCAGGGAGTGGCCACACACACCGTCCAAGCCTTGTTCTGAGCTGTTGCTAGAACAAGAGGAATACCATGGACGCCACCCCTTACAGCAACTGCAATAACTCGGCATGTCCAACCATGCACGGAATGCCCCAAAACAATGTGTTTGCTGATGCCAAAGAGTTGTTCTCTGTGTGCACACTCATCAATGGTCGTTTGGAATTTGGTTTTCCCTGTCTTCAGGCCATCTGTCTAAATAAAGAGGGAGTGCCCAATCTTGTTTGTGGCGTTGATAAAGGAGCCACAGCAATCATGGCCCAAGCTGTACCTGATTCCAACTGCCTCTTAGAGAGCACAGCGGTCAACACAGGGAAGCATGGGAAACTCAGTTAGAAATGATGGAATAAGGTCAAAAACCAAAGAAATTTTGGAAGACTAGGTTCATGGAATGAAGCCTCTTTATTTTTAAAATATAAAATCTGACCAAAGAGAGCATTATAAATGATTTTAACTCAGTAAATAACTATACACATGTTTCTGTATTAAATGTGGTACAGACACAACTTGGCTGAGCAACAAACCTAGTGTTTATTTCTTATTTTCCTCACCTTTGTGTAGCATAAAATTTAAGTTTCCTTCTTCAACTTCAAAAACATAAGTTGCCTATTCATGTTATCTGGGAATGTTAATTATAGAGAATTGAACGATTCTAAAAAGTCTTCTGTCAACAATTATTCAAGTTTAAGGATGAATTCTTGGCCCCATTATTGCTTAAAAGATTGTGTTTCATGGTGGAAATTGCTACTAGACAGTAAACTTTAGTTGTTCCTGAGAACATCATTTTTCCTGCCTGAACTGATAAGATGAACAGTAATATTTTATCTTGTTCAACACAATACTTCTCTGTTCCTGGGAAACAAATAGTCCTAAATAAGCAATAAAGAATTGTGCCATAAAGGAAATTAAGTCAAATTTTAAAGAAAAGTGTCTTCATAATTGTCTAGTCCGATGGCTTTCAGAATGGGCTCCCAGAACACCTTCGACACCTCTCACCTCTCAGGGTCTTTTCTATAAAGAGTTGAACAAGGAGGTTCTCAGCCCCATACCCACATGCAATGAAAGATTCGCTGAAAAAAGAAAAATTCACTTGTCACAGGCAGATGACTATGTATCAAATGCTTTATCATTCTACAAGGTTCTTGTCCAAATTTAATTTTTTTTAAAAAATTTTTATTAAAATAATTTGGCTGAGTAGTATTCCATGGTGTATATGTGCCACATCTTCTTTATCCAGTCATCAATTGATGGGCTTTTTGGTTGTTTCCATGTCCTTGGTGGTTACGGGGGGGAGGGAGGAGAGGGAGAGGGAAGGGGGAGGGGGAGGGGCACAGAGAGAACTAGATAGAGGGTGACAGGTCAATCTGACTTTGGGTGATGGGTATGCAACATAATTGAACTTTAAGATAACCTGGACATGTTGTCTTTGAATATATGTATCTTGATTTACTGATGTCACCCCATTAAAAATAAATAAAAAAAAATAATAATAATTTGGCACACAATATTACATTAGTTACAGATGTAAAATATAGTGATTCAACATTTACATACCTTATAAAGTGACACCCTAAAATGTCTAGTTGGATATATTAATTGCTCACACATTATAAAATGATTACATTTTTTCCAAGGCACTAAACATAAACACACACACACACACACACACACACACACACACACACACACAATCCCTGAAGACCAAACTCAAGATCAAAATATTTCTGAGTTTAAATCAATTGTGCTGCTCATGATATGTTAATGCTAAACTACTCATATTACACATTACCTTTATTGACACAGATTTAAAAACAAAATTAAGAAGTGAGGAAAAACAAACATTTATTTATTTTAGCAGGGAGCTATTATTTCTGGGAAGACCAGCATAAAATACCTTTGAATAAAATGAATGTAGAATATGGTTTGGGGGAGAAAGAATACACAGTAAAAAACATGCTCAGTTTTAAGTCATGAGGAGTTCGGTCTTATGAAATTAAAAATTAAAGAAAAGAGATGATAAATTATGAGATCCAAGTTTTGGGGTTAGATTGGTACATAAAGACACATGCACCCCTATGTTCATCACAGCATTATTCACAGTGGCCAAGACATGAAAACAACCACAGTGTCCCTCCATAGAGTATTGGATAAAGAAAATGTGGTAGCCTAACTAGGCGGTAGCACAGTGGATAGAGCATAGGACTGGGATGCAGAGGACCCAAGTTCAAAACCCCAAGGTTGTTGGCTTGAGCGCGGGCTCATCTGGTTTGAGCAAAACTCACCAGCTTGAACCCAAGATAGCTGGCTTGAACAAGGGATTACTTGCTCTGCTGTATCTCCCCCCCCCCCCCATCAAGGCACATATAAGAAAGAAATCAATGAAC
Source organism: Saccopteryx leptura (assembly GCF_036850995.1). Lineage (NCBI taxonomy): Eukaryota > Metazoa > Chordata > Mammalia > Chiroptera > Emballonuridae > Saccopteryx > Saccopteryx leptura. The sequence continues at coordinate 214,724,326 of NC_089505.1, read as the reverse complement.
AACTAAGGTGCCACAACAAAGAATTGATGCTTCTCATCTCTCTCCCTTCCTGTCTGTCCCTATCTGTCCATCTCTCCGTCTCTCTCTCTCTGTGCATCACATACACACAAAAGAAGATGTGGTACATATATGCAATAGAATACTACTCAGCCATAAGAAAAGAGGAAATACTGCCATTTGTGACAATATGGATAGATCTTGAGAACATTATACTGAATGAACTAAGTAAATCAGAAAAAGCTAAGAACTCTATGATTTCACACATAGGTGGAATATAAAACTGAGACTCATGGACGTACATAAAAAGTGAAATGGTTCCCAGGGGGAAGGGGATGAGGGGAAGAGAAGGGTGCAGGGAAGGGTGCACAGAGGGACAAATATAAGGTGATGAAAAATGATTTGACTTTGGGAGATGGATACACAACATAATCAACAGTTCAAATGCTATAGAAATGTTTACCTGAAACCTATGTACTCTTACTGATCAATGTCACCCTGTTAATTTTCTAAATAAAAATTAAAAATAAACTATGAGATCCAAGTGAAAGAAACTAATCACAAAAGGCTACATATTGTGAATCCATTTACATGAAATATTCAGAAATAGCAAATCTATATAGACAAAAAGTAGACCAGTGATTCCTGGGCATTGGGAGCAGCAGAGGAGAGGATGAGGTGATAAAAAATACCCCTGAATAAGATACTGATGATATTTGAGCCACTTTGTAAAATACCAAATACACTACATTGTACACTTAACTTTTTTATTTTTGATTGATTGGTTTTAGAAAGAGAAGAAGGGAAAGAGAGAGAAACGCTGATTTCTTGTTCCATTCACTTATGCATTCATTGGTTGATTCTTGTTTGCACCCTGACCAGGGATCAAACCCACAACCTTGGTGTGTTGGGATGATGCTTCAACCAACTGAGCTACCTGGCCAGAGCTGTACTATACACTTTAAAATGGTGAATTTTGCAGTATGTGAATTATATCTTAATTTTTATAATGTTATTTTAACACATTTTTTTTTTTAAAAAAAAAAAGGAGCTCAACTGTATAAATCTGGGCTCTTGATAAAAACCTTTGAAAACCCAGAGAAGAAAAGAGTTAAAATAAAAGACATAGGACAAAATAAGTTAAACAGGAATCTTGTTCTCAGAGCATTTTTTTTAGCTCCTTAAACCGAGGATCTGTATCTGATTATTCTTTTTATTTCTGCTGTAGAATTAAGCACAATAATATGTAAAATGTGTGCTTAAAGAAACTATTTGTTAACTAGCTACTTATTAACATTAACTCATGCTGGCAACATCTTGAGCTGTGTTTGCAGTGGTGATAAAGTTGACCACGCTATTCGTTCTGTTCCTGCCCTTTGCTGCCACTACTATCCCATGCAGAAATGCTTTGTCCTTCTGATCTGATGATACAATACAGCATAGTCATGTGAAATTTTGTCTGAGTCACACTAAAGTTTGTCTAATTTTTCATAATTGTTATCTTTACAAATAATCTTAGGCTTATGTTTTCAAGCAAGTTAGTGTTCTGGCCTTTACTTCCCAATGAAATGGAAAGGCTTAAAATTCACCAGACTCGCCTGTTCAGTTAATTTTTATTTGTACTATGGTCATTTTAGTAAGACTTAGAAATACAAGTTAGAAAACTGGCTTAAATAACTTTAGATTTTATAATAAATAGAACGTATTTAGATAATTCATGTGAACCACAATTACGGAAACTAAATGTAGGAAGAATGTTTTTTACCGATAGGTAAACAAATTATGAGAGTTTTTAGCATTATCATAAGGCTATCCTTTTCAGAACACACAGAAAAGTTCACCTATAACGGGATGTAACAGAGAGACATCTTATGACCCTATTTCATATACAGAAAAATAATAGAGTAGGAGATGTGAAAAGACCCTCCGAGCAGAGATTTTCCCTCCAGTGTCCTCTTTCATATAATGTGGATACAATGAGCAAAAACTGTTGTAGTGATTAAGTGTGTTAGCACATGCAAAATTCATAGTCCCTGGAAAAGTGCCTGAAGTATAATTAACATTCAAAAAATATTATACATGAATATAATTGTATTTGTACTGCTAGAAGCTTGATACCTGAAACTATAAATAAAAAGTATAATGATAAGGAAAATATCCATGGCTAGCAAGCACACCCTTAGCATTGTACATACCTGCAGCAATATATGAGCTTCCTCCGGCTTTATAGAGAATATGGCTGGCAAAAGGGGCTGCACAGATTATCAAAAAGCTCGCAGTCACCACAGCAACCACTCCCAGGAGCATCAGGACTACCCAGAAGCCACGGTAAACTGGAGACCCGAGGGTAAAAAAAAAGAAAAGAAAAACACACTTAGATTGTGAACACAACAGATTGTAACACAGTGAGTTTCTTTCCTCTTCAGTTTTCCAATTTCATCCATAGCACTGCCAAGTGGAATCCCAGGCTATGGGTCTTGCCTTATTTTTAAATGAAAACCTTACCAGATGACTTCAGTTCATGCTCAGTACTGGCACCATGCACTTGCTTAATATACTTTGGGAGTTCAGTTTTTCTGACCAGAATTCCATTTTAGAAGTGGGAACAACTACAGTGTTAAAAGAAAGATTTCTCTTGAGTAAGTACCCATGGGGTCACATATAGATGTTTCATATAAAATGTGCAAAAGATATGAAAGAAGTTTACATTTACAAACATTGTTAATTACTTCCTGCAAAGATAATGTTTATAATAAAAATGGCAAGCAAAGTAAAAAAGGAAATGTTTGTAATCAGACTGAGATTTTAAATTAGATATATCTAAGGTTAATTGCTTTCTATTAATATTTGTTATTTAAAAGATTCAGAATGAGAAGTGATATCTTATTTAAATTAATAGATGCAACTGGTGATAAACAGATGTGGGTTTAGTGTGATGTTCATAGTAACCAAATAATGATCAATGTTGAACAGTATAATTACCAATATATTAAACAAATTTATCATTTCCCAAAGGCTAAAACACTAAACTAAATTTCTTTTGGTTTAAACAAGGGAAAGCTTAGTGAACCAAATTAAAATTATACTTTTTATGTAAATATAAAAACTTTATAATAAAGCAAAGAATATTTTTTCTCAACATGCCCACTTAGCAAAGAAAAAGTATGTCACTCTTGGTATCTGAGAGAAAAAGGAATGAGAAGGTGGGAATTTGAAGAGTCACTGCAGTTGAATGGGGAAGGAAGACTGGGATTTGTGCGTGATTAACTCAATTTTGAAGACAGGACTAAAAGGGCAGCATTTACCTCACATACCAATGCTGCTGATTTTCAGTAACTTCATTTTCTATCACTTGACAGTTTCTATAGGAAGTGCAAAGAGTAAAAATATTAACAAGAGGCAGCCCAGGGAGTAAGGAGCCCATTCTGCCACTTTCTTGATCACACCAAAACTGGACAAATATCCCCAACAACTAGCTGAGGACTCAGGAAAGTAAACAATAACAACAAATGGATTAAGGAGATGGTGGTGGAGGGAGAGTTGACTTGGGGTGGTGAACACACAGTGCAACACACAGATGATGTATGATAGAATTATGCAACTGAAACCTGTATAATTTTATTAACCAAAGTCCCCTCAATAAATTCAACATTTTTTTTCTTTAAATAGGATCAACTCAGCTACAAAGACTTCTGAGTTTTTTCCTTTTTTTCTCCCCCTGGTTTTGACCTGAAGGCAAGCCACGTAGGAAACTTTGTAAAAGGTGCAAGTAGGAAAAAAACAAAACAAAACACAAGATTTAGTTAAGGCCTCATTCTGCTCATAGAGAAGATAAAGAGCCCTCCAAGCCAATGTATGGGGAAAAGCCCTGAGTTTACTTTTCCCTTTTTATTCTCTTAGTCCTGTCTCAAGGCTAACTTTAAAAGTAGGTAGACCTGTGCTGCCAACTCTGTTGAGGTGTGGACATTTATTATTCTAAATGATGAGTTGGTCTTTTGGGTAGGAGAATTTGACCCCTGTTGTGTGGCTTTGCACTGCAGTATAATCGCATGGAACTGTGCCACAACAAAGAAAGGCAAAACTCTGAAAAATGCCCAAACCATCTTAACAGAAACACTGGGGTAAGGCGTGGATCTTAGAAGCCAGAGAATGTGGGGGAAATCCCATAGACAAGAGAGAGCTGGAGAAGAGAATCTCTAACTTTGAGTTCTAACCTACACAAGTAATGAGGTTACTCCTCAAGTTGCTCACGAGGAGAAAATATCCAAAGAAGTATAACAAAAGCTTTAAGAACTGAATTACAGTTTTGGGCTGAAAAAATCACCTAAATAACAGAGCAAACCTTGAGTGGTGTGTACTCCAACAGACCCAAATAGCATAGAATCTACTGAAAATTGAACTGCCATTGAACTACTATCACAGAAGAACAGATCATACAGATTGATTACCTGTTCAAACAACAAATTAATATTTGCTAGATAATTTTAACAGTATGCAGAGTCTGACAGTGTAATCTTCAAAATGTCCAAAATACAATCCAAAATTAATTGATGTACTAGTAGTCATGAAAATCTGACCAATCCTCAGAGGAAGAAGCAATCAATAGATGTCAGCTCAAAGTTTCAGATGTGTGAATTAGTAAACAGACTTTAAAGCAGCTCTTAGAACCACTTTCCATAAACTAAGGTGAACACTCTTGAAATGAACAGAAATTCTTAGCAGAGAAATAGAGTCTACAAAAAAAAAAAAAAGAACTAAATTGAATTTTAGAGTTGAAAACTATAATATCTGAAATTAAAAATCCATTAGACCAGCTCATTGGCAGAATGGATATGACAGAGGAAAAAGCAAATGAACTTGAAGAATGAGTATCTTCCAAGGGATATTGGAAAAGGCCCCTGCTAGCTTGCTTGTGAATGGGCACATTGCTGACCACCAGAAGCCATTTAATTTAGCAAATGTATCTTGATATCATTCTAGGTGCCAGGCACCAAAAACTGCTACAGTAAGACATCATTTTTGCTCTCATAAGTTCAGTCCAGCCAGGGAAAAGCAATTATAAACCACAAAAGCACTCTAACCCTAAGAGAGGAGCATGGAGCCCAATGGCTGTTGCACAGAGGCCACTACTTCAGGGCAGAAGAGGAGGGACAAGAGCTGGATCTTAGTGTCCGCCTAGTATTTAATTGGACAGAAGTAAGGAAGAAGGTCATTTCAATCAGAGGAATGAGTTCTATGGTTGGGGGAAAAACAGTAGCTCCCCACAACTGTTACCCAGGTAGATGAGGAGAAGAGAAAATGAGGAACCTAAAAAGGTAGTCAAGGCCTTTTATGCCACACTCTTATCATTCAAGACCTCTGGATATCTTGAAGGTCAATAATCAGAAATTATAGCCAAACCAATCATAGCCACACTTGTATCAGAATATCAGTCTTGCACCTGTAGAGAGAATGAACTGGCAGGAACAAGGACAGATGAAGGAAAATGAGTTAGGTAGTTACTACGACATCCACTTGGAGCCTGTAGCTAAGCAGTCCAGAGAGAGGTGAAATAACTTTTGGTGAATTCAGCAAGAATAAAGACTGTCTTGGTAGGTTTTCATTTGTACAACAAACAGTTTGTTCTGTTAAGATATGAACAAATCTCTTAATTTCATAATATTATTCAATAAACCCTCTTTCACGGAGAGTATAGTGGGGAAAAATTCAACCCACATGATCACAATTTCAAATTTATAGTTTTTTGATAAATTATTTTTTGTATATAAAATGTAAATATTGTATTTGTGGTTTAAAGAAAAACCTGTTATTCATTTTTCAAAACTTGCTACCTTGCCACAGACACCTCACAAAACTAGTTCATAGAGTCATTTCTATGTTTAAACACATCCTCAAGCACATACAGTGTGAAGTGCTATAAAATGTTCTAAATAAAGCCAAAATAAAACTCACCACCCTCTCGGCACCCTCACCACAAGTGAGAACCTGATCATACACTGCCTTAGCTTTATGAGAGATGCTCTTCATATAGGCCTCTCCATACAGTGCTTGTCTTGGCAGAGCTGGGCAGGTCTAAAAATACGGTCATGCCAAACCAAAGCAGAAGGAAAGGCTGTACAGTGTGTCCGTGTCTGAGCTCGTGACGTGGACCTGCCAAGTCGGGTCACGTGTTCCGCAGAGTCCGCTGATTTTTCGGGATGAAAATAACATGGAGAAACAGGACAGCGTTTATTTATCCCCTACTATCAACACCGGCAGTGAAAGCAGTAACTGAGACAGAGGAGGTGCCTTGGGGCAGCGGGCAGAGCCTTCACTTTCCCTGCTGGCTGTGACCTTGGGAAAGTCCCTGGAGCAGGGAAGGAGGGGTTTCTTTAGGACGGTAGAGCTTTCTGGGTGTAGGAGGAAATGCACGGTCATTATCTCATTTGCTCCACCTTATAATTTTGAAGGCTGGGAAGGGAGGCTCGCCAGTGCTGGGCAGGTGTCCTCCCAGTACCAGAGGCAAAAGAGGTGGCGGCTGTCCTGCTGGTTGTCACAGGGATGTAGCTGGACAGCAGCAACAGCCGCCACACCCTCGTGGCCACAGCAGTGAGGCAAACAGGTCCTTAGAGTGAAATGAGGTTGGTCAGAATATGCCGATCCAACACATGCTACTGTAGCATAAGAAATTCTTTAATCCACTACAAAAATAATTATAACAAATCAGAGTCAACACATCAAGAAAGAAACCTTCTAGGAGTTTTCCTTAATTAAGCAAAAGCAGAAACGTCTGAGAAGCGAGGACTGTCATAAATTTCCTCTATCAGAGGAGTTTACAGCCATCCAGAACACCAAGTTGGGTCTGCAAATAAACAAACTTTACTAAAATAACCCTTATCATATATTACTTTCCCTATATATTCCTTAGTCAGCTTCTCACAATTTACCACTATTAAACCAAACTTCTTTTCCCTTTGTCCTGTCACATCTCCACGTTTATAGCTTTTTTGTGGGGTTTCTGTTGTTAAAAAAGATGTAAAAAAACCCTCAGGCCTATCTGCTTTCTTGAGTCTTTACTTTCCCATGAAGCCCTCCGGATGTACAAGTAATAATAAATTTTTCTACGTTAATATGTCTTTTTATAGTCTAATCTTCAGGGCCCCAGGCACTTGAATCTAAAAGGGCAGAGGAAAAAGTACTTCCTTCCTTACAGGGGTTTATAAAGCTATTCAGATCCAGACCCATTGGGCATGGTGAGCACCTAGCATTTAACCTCCAGCTGCTAGGTCTCCCCATAACTCTTGCTGCCTCCGAGGGTCTGGACTGCTGGCTGCTCCCTCTGTCAACCTCAGAGACACTTGGAGGGCTTTAACACCACACTCAAACCAAGATTGCAAACCAGGCCATCTGAGTGGGAATCTCTGAGAGTGGGCACAACAACCATACTGCTAATTCCCTCTGAGAGAGTGCAAGGGGCAGCCAGGTCAAGAACCATTGCACATTTGGGTCTCCCCGGAGTTCCCAATTTTATTGAGAAGGTGCCGTACCTGTGTAGCACTTCAGCCTTCACAGGGACTCTGTTCTTTGCCTGATACAGCAACCCCTCACATGTATTTCACAAATGAGGCAGAGACAGGTTCCATTCCAAATATTAAACACTCAGTAAATGGCAAGGGCAAAATTTGAACTCGGGGCTGTCTGTACTCAGTCTCAGATACCATTAATGTCTATGTTTTGCTGTGATTTTCAAATACATTTTTACTGCTCCATCTAATCCCCTCTCGTTCCTTTTACATCATCCTTCGGAAATGCTGAAATTATGCTGAGATGTCCTAAGAGGAATGCTATCATCTTGTTTCTAGCCTTTTTGCAGTACTGTTTCCCCTAGTGGAATAAACAGCCTTCTTACTTGTGCTTCAAAGTCCAATCAAGTATACTTTCCTCCTTGAAGGGACATAGTTCAGCTACCTCCTCATTGCCACCAAAAGGCAGCAGAGAGTAGAATCAGTAGGAAAATGTACTCAAGAGCTAGAATACTTCTTACCAGGTATGTGAACTTTGGTGAGTTACTTAGCTATCCATGCCTCACTTTAACCTTCCTTAAAATATGATAATAATACCTATCTTATAGTGTCAAGAGGATCGAAAGAGTTAATGCAGGGCAGCACTGAGCAGAGTACCCGGTCTTCAGACTCAATCAGTGTTCCTAACACATGTTAGCCACTGGTTCTAACACACTGTATTGTCTTTCCTTCCTTACATAGCTACTTCCACTTCTTGACTTGAATTTTTTTTTGACAGAGACAGAGAGACAATCAGAGAGAGGGACAGATAGGGACAGACAGGGAGAGAGAGAGATGAGAAACATCAATTTTTTGTTGTGGCACCTTAGTTGTTCATTGATTGCTTTCTCATATGTGCTTTGGCCGTGAGGCTAGAGCAGACCGAGTAACCCCTTGCTCAAGTCAGCGACCTTGAGATCCAGCTGGTGAGCTTTGCTCAAACCAGATGAACCCGTGCTCAAGCTGTGGACCTCTTGAACCTGGGTCCTGCACATCCCAGTCCAACGGTCTATTCACTGCACCACCACCTGCTCAGATTTGACTTGAATTTCTTAAGGTAAAGACTCAATCTCATTCATCTGTCTAAACCCAAAAGAATTTTATGCCGGGCATGTAATAGATGCTCAATAAAGTGCAAATGAGTGAATAATCAATAATTTATCATTCAGTTCTCACTGAAATCTCAAGGTAGATAGCCATAGTTGGTAGAATATTTAATAGTCATGGAGCAAAATGAAGCTAACTCATTCAAAACAGAAATTAATTCATGGTCAAAATACCCAACAAAAGAATGATTAACAATTAAGTTGAATTCTAATCTTTCATCCAGTGATGCTCAAATTGGCAGTTGATTGAAAATAATCTACCTGTGTCATACATTCTGCTAGGTGAGCACTAACAGGTGACATGACATGGAAAAAGTACAATGTACACCATCAAACAGTCTAATAGAAGAGAAGTAAATACACAACCAGATGACTATCCACTATGTGAAGTGCAAGAAGAAACATCTATCATACATTACACAAGTATAGAGAAAGGGTATTTAACACAATCCTGGCATACTACAAAAGGCTTTTTGGAGGAAGTGATTTTTTTAAGTGAGAAGAGAGGAGATAGATACAGACTCCCGTATGCGCCCTGACTGGGATCAGCCAGCAACTCCATCTGTGGTCAACACTCGGACCAATTGAGCCAGTGGCTGTGAGAAGGGAAGAGAAAGGGAAGAGGGAGAGGGAAAGGGAGAGAAACAGATGGTTGCTTCTCTTGTACATCCTGACTGGGGATTGCACTTGGAATGTCTGCATTCCGGGCCAACTTTCTATCCACTGAGCCAACTGCTCAGGGCCAGGAAGAAGTGACTCTTAACAGAGAGAGCAGAAATGCAGGAAATGGAGGCAGAGAGTAGAAAGCACAGCACAGGAAACCAAGGAGGGAAGCAGGTGTATGCAGTAGTTTAGTGTGAAGACACAGAGAGTGAAAGCTTTAATGTTAAAGGAAGCTGTGAGAGAGAAGACAGGAGTCAGAGCATGATGGACTTGTAGATTGTTTCCCATTGGAACATCTCACCTACATTGTATGAAACTTTCCCTATAAATTATATGAAAAAAAAATCACCGAACAACTTAAATTAATATTGACTTTTTATTCACATTGAGCTTCAATCTATCAATAGTCAAATGATTGACAAAGTGCAGTGTAGTTTTTGGGAGGGGAGAGTATTTTCAATGAAAAAAAAATAGAGATAAAAATCAGAAAAATACATATTTATTTTTCTCTTGTAAAAATTTTATTTTCTTAATATATTTTTTAAGGTATAAAATATTATGAGATAAAGTCAACAAAAATAATCTGACAGCACTTCATAGTAATTAGCTTTACTTGTAGGGAAAGTGAAATGGAAGAAAACATTATCAAAGACTTGGAATAAAAAAGAAAGGGACCAAAAAAGTTTCTAGAAGGTAAATAAAGGTTTAAAGATGAAAGTAGCCATTGGTTTCTAGGGTGAGAGGTTTATACAGATGAGTAATGGCCTGTCCCTGAGGACAAATGCCTTAGGCTTAGAAGAATACTTGGGGCTCAGAATAAGGACCTGCGTAATCTGGGATGTGAACTACACACACAAGGAGGACCAGCACAGAGGGTGTAAAATGAGTGCCTGTGGGGACAGACGAGGGAGCTGGAACCCAGCTGGCATCTGACAGGGCAAGCATGCTTCGTTGACTCCACAACAAACATTCGCACTTTGCTTATTCACAAACACATTGAGAATCACATTTTCCTGCTTAGCAGGAAACATGATCTTTGGTGTTCAAATTCAGTGTTCACTAAATACAGTGCCTAGACCTTTCTTGGGCATTTTCTATTAACGTGGCCTCTTCCAGGAATCAATCTGAAAAAAAGAGGTGGCCAAAATGCCTTCTAGCAGCCTTGAGTTTTCACTGACCTTCCAACAATTTGTGTGTGTTCTCTAAAAACAAATCATTTAAATAACCTCCCTGGTTTTCTGTTTGTTTCATAGTAATAATAATAATAATAAAAGTAACTGCTAATTCTTCTGATTACATTCACAGCAGTGGATGGTCAATATTTCCCTTTGATAATGAACTAAATTTCCAAGTTTCTAATCAAAAAGACCAGCCTTCTAACATTGCCCATTTTAAGCAGAAAAATCATTGAAAAGGTCAAATATAGCATCCCCATGCTTGCCGTGTACATGGTCTAGTGGGTGATTTGTTTTTATTTATTTATTTGCAGTGATAGAATACCTCTTTGGAAGACTTCCCTTTCTAACTACTCAACATAACAAGGCGTTACTGCAAATACCTGCTATATATTGCATAACAACAGTTGTTGCTCTGGAAAAAGCTAACACTTTGCTTTCCATAAAATGTTTCACTCCCTTTAACAATACTTAACCAATACTTTACTAATGTGAATATAGCTTTGGTCACTCAAAGACTTGAAGCAATAAATTTTAGTACTAGAAAAAAACACTATAAAATTTTATCATACTGTATTTTAAAATAACTATATTTAAAAGTCACTTTAATTTTATTTCTATTTATTTTACTTACAACTAAAATCTCTTGAGACTATCTATGAAATAAACAGAAGATTCAGAAAGATGAAGAGAGGAAGCAGACCACCTGGGGACCATGGAACCCAAGAAATGACACAGTAGTAACCTGGATTTTCTTTCTTTCTTTTTTTTATGGAAATTTTATTGGGGTGACACTGGTTAACATAAAAATACAGGTTTCAGATGCTGAATTCTATAATACATCTCTGTACACCATATTGTATGTTTTCTTTTGCCCTTATTCACCTCATATTTTAAGGTAGAGTAGTCAATCAAACACCACCAACAAAAACCTGGTCTGTCTAGACAAAGTACCAAGAAAGGGGCGGCATATCAAGAGAAAAAGATATTATATAATAGCTGCACAACTTCAGTCAAAAACCAGAGTAGAAAACTTCAACAAAGTCTGGGTGGAGTGTCTAGATTCAGGTACCCTTAGCAGACACGCCCAGCCCACCTTCCCTTGCTGGGTGGTGTCAAAGAAGGAAGGGATGTGGCAATGTCCAATCCCTATTCCTTGCTGTCAATGGATATGAAAAAGCCAGCAACCAAGAAATGCTGACAATCACAGACAAAAAATCCCCAACAAAACTATTTATCTAAAAGACCAAGTAAGAGGGCACCTAGCAAGGCAGGAACCTTTTAGAAAATAACCACTCTATACCAGTCAAACATACTAGAATAAAGCATTTTTGGCCTTCAGTCACACTCTGATCAGCAAAGACCAAGAGGGGAGCCTAACCTTGAACCCTTGACAGGCTGTAACAAGATACCCCAACTACCCCCTACCCTACCATCACCACATATGCACACAAGGATGGAGCAGAAAAGGCTGAATAAGTAGTTAGTTAGGACTTTCATCTCTGCAGAGATAATAAAGCCCCCAATCATTGAGACAGGAGATCATAGTGGAAATGAGTCATCTTTCCTCCATAGGGTGTTATCAGAGGCCTAGTGGAGAGTCAGTACCTTTAACACCACCCAGTAGTAATGAGGCCACCCCTGCATACCCACCATTTCAGTGGAAGCCATGGTAGAAACCGTGATAATCCAAATCTGACCCTCCTGGCCAGGATGGCATTAATGGAACTAGAATAGGAAGCTAGAATTCTCATTATTGCGCAGTAGTATCAAGCATGACTCCTCCTTATGTCAACATAGACTAAGTCAGGAATCTGGACCTTCATTCCCACCAGATTTTTATTGAGGCAATGTCCACTCTTTCTATAATCAATATAAAAAAGCCAACAAAAACAGAAAATCCAGAGTCTCATATATAATACCCCAAAAATCCAGGTTTTAATTTTTTAAAAATGACTTTTCATACAAAGAATGATAAAAATCTTAACTTCAGTGAAAAATATCATGCAAGAAATGCTGACAGAATAGAAGTTTTAGTATTATTTAACAAAGGTTATAAATAAACCATGACAAAAATGTCTCAAAGAGAAAGATGGGCATACTTGACCCACACTGAAGAAAAAAAAAAAAAAGGTTTTGGCAAGTAAATAGAAGATATAAACTGAAAGGAAATTTCAGAAATGAAAAAATATGATAACTAAAAACAAAAACTCAGTTGATATTTTGAATAGTGGAATGAAGTAGAGAAAAAAGATATACTCAAAATCACTAGATAAATCAAAATGAAATGGAATTCTAAAAAAAAAATCAAGTAACGTATTGTAATGGAGAAAAACACAGAGAATTAAAAACAAAACAGAAAGAAAATAAATAAATTCACAAGGTCAAGTCCTAACATATCAATAATGGCATTAAATATAAATGGTATAAATACATTCATTAAAGAACAGTTTTTTCTTTAATGCATATGTGCCTAAAAAGGGAGTATCAAACTACATGAGGCAAAAACTGGTAGAACTGAAAGGAGACAAGAATGGATTCACTATCCCAGTTGAAGATTTCAACACCTCTCTATCAGAAATGGGCAGATCCTACCAGCAAAAAAATCAATAAGAATGTAACTGGACTCAAATTGGTAGTGTATATTTACAAAAACACTACAACTAATATTATACTAAATGATAAGGAACTCGAAGCTTTTCCACTAAGATCAGAAATGAGGGAAGGATGTTTCTGAGCATTCCTTTTCAACACCACACTGGAAGACCTTGCTAATACAATTAGACAAGGAAATAAAATAAAAGCTATATGAATTGTGATAAAATAAAACTGTCATTTTTCATTTGATGACATGATCATTTATGTAGAAAATTTTTAAGAATCAATGCAAAAAACTCAGGAACTAACAATAGCAAGGTTGTAGAATGCAAGATTATTAGACAAAAGTCAATTAATTTTTTAATATATCATCATTGAACAAACAGAATTTGAAATTAAAAGCACAATACCATTTACATGAACATTCCACCAAAATAAAATGTTTAGGTCTAAACAACCTAACAAAATATGTAAAGATCTACATGAGGAAAACCACAAAAGTCTGATAAACAAAAACAAAGAATAAATAAATAGAGAAATTTTTCTAAGTTTTTGAGTAAAAAGATTCAATATTTTTCAAGATATAGCTTCTACCTAACTTGATCTATAGACTTAGTACAATCGCAATAAAAATCCCAGCAAGTTATTTTGTGGATATCAACAAATTGGTAATAAAGTTTATATGAAGACCTGGAAATAGCTAACATAATATGAAAGGAAAATAACAAGGTTGGAAGACTGATATTACCTGCCTTTAAGACTTCCTAGACAGCTGCAGTCACCATAACAGTATGGTATTGGTAATTAATAGAAAATATAGATCAATTTAACACAACAGAGAGCCAAGAAAGAGATGCATGTAAATATAGTCAACTGATTTTTGACAGAGGAGCACAGACAATAAAATGGAACACAAAGAATGCTGCTGTAACAAGTGGATATCTGCATGGAATAAACTGAGTCTAGATATAGACCTTATACCCTTCATGAAAATTAACTCAAAGTAGATCACAGACCTAAAAGTAAAACACAAAATTAAAAACTCCTAGAAAGTAATATAATCCAGAAAACCTCGATGTCCACGGATATGTGATGACTTTTTAGATACAACTGTAAAGAAATAATCCATGAAGGAAATAACTGATAAACTGGGCTTTATTAATATTAAAAAATTTCTTTGCAGAAGACAATGTCAAAGGGAATAAGAATATTTGCAAAAGATACATCTGATAAAGGACTGTGATTCAAAATTTGAAAAGAACAAGGCAAGAATATCTGTTCTCACTGCTGCTATTCAAAGTGGTACTGGTAGTTATAGTATTGAATATTTGCAGTAAGTCAAGGAAATAAAGTAAAAGCCATATAAAAAAAGCAAAGAAATAAAAAGTTCTCTCTATGCCAATGGCATGACTATCTATGTAGAAATGCCATGTAATCTACAAAATAAATATCTTCCTAGAACTACTAAGTGAATCCAACAAGGTCTCATAACACAAGATACAAGTCAGTTATATTTCCACAATCAATAAACACATGCAAGCCACAATTAAAAATACAATTGCTCAAAATGATATAATTAGATGTAAATCAAAGGAAGCATATTAGGCTTTACATACTAAAAACTACAAAATGCTGATGAAAGAAAATAAATAAGATCTAAATAAACTGAAGGATAAATTCACATATTAGAAAATTCAACATAATAAAAATATTACCTCTCCCTAAATTGATGTACAGATAATTTTATCATCTAAGAAAGATACCATATAAAATAGGAAAAAAAAATGGATCCAGGATTGATATTGTAAGGCATATAGAAGCCTGAACAGAAGTGTTTTTTGTTTTATTGTCTTGTGTTACAGGTGTTATCCATTTTATAATTTTCTAACTGATTGTTAAATCATTTTAAAGGACAATTCCAGAACCAGACAAACATTCCCATCCTAAGATTCTTATCTTAGTCCTCTAAAACAGTGGTCCCAACCTTTTTTGGGCCACAGACCGGTTAAATGTCAGAAAATATTTTCATGGACCAGCCTTTAGGGTGGGACAGATAAATGCACAAAATAAAATTATGCAACCGGAGTAAAAACTGTGGTATTTTTAAATATAATCGTCGAACTTATGAGACAAGCATCAAGAGTGAGTCTTAGATGGATGTGACAGAGAGAATCTGGTCATTTTTAAAAAATAAAACATCGTTCAGACTTAAATATAAATAAAACAGAACTAATGTAAGTTATTCATTCTTTCTCTGCGGACTGGTACCAAATGGCCCACGGACCGGTACCGGTCCACGGTCCGGGGGTTGGGGACCACTGTTCTAAAATATAGCAAACCACCTAGGCTCCTTGAGTCCACCCTTGCCTTTCTGCAGCCTGTAAAGAATCTTGTGCAAGATAAATTAGCTCTTCCCTCATAGCCCCCTGCTCAATTCCACTCAGAGTAAAAGCCACGGTTCCTACATTGGCTCAACCTGTCCTGGCACCCTCTGTCTCTCCGACCATCTCCTCCACTCTCCCCTCACTCATTTTTCTGCTGTGCAGACTTCTTTAATGCTCTTTGCACACTTCAAGTGTGTCCTAGCCTCGAGGCCTCTGAATCTGATGCTACTCTATCTGGAACACTCTCATTCTGGATATCATATAGCTTACTTCCTTACTTTCAAGTCTCCACGCAAATGTCACTTTCTTTCTAACCATATTATCAAATTTTTACTACACACACTGGTGTCCCCCAGATCCCTTAGTCTCCAGCCTCTTTTCATGTTTCATGTTTTAGTAGAGCACTTGTCATTTTTTCAACATGCTATATAACTGACTGATTTTATATTGCTGTGTCTCTCTCCTCTCACTAAAATGTCAGCTCTGCAAGGGCAGAGATGTCTTCTGTTTTGTTCACTGCTGTTCCCCAGAACCTAGAAAAGTGTCTGGTGATAGTATGTTCTCAATAAATATTTGTTTAACAAATTTTAATAAATATTACCAGATAAATAGTGGTAAATCTTGGCCAAGACAGCTATATTAACTATCTTGCACTAGGTTGATGGTGATTATAATAAAGATAATGACCATTATTTATGAGGCTCTGACGTTTTGCTAGAAATTCTGCTAAACACTTGATCTGACTGCACATGTGTACATACTTCACAGAGCAGGAAGTGTTTCACTAGGAAGAAACTCTGATAAACTCATGTGCCCTGCTGATGACTTATTCTCAGTGTTCTATATTGGTACGTTGTCAAAAAATTGTGGACATTCACTGAATACCAATTACATGGCAACCACCTTGCTAAGCCTTTGTATTATTTTTTCTTTAAATTTTAAAACTATGTGAAATTGATACTATACTTACCTTCCTCTGATAAATGAGGAAAGGAAAGCAAATTTCGTGGAGATCAGGACACTAAAACCAGAAGGTGGTGGTCCTAGGTAGTGAGCATAGACACATCGACTGAAAGTGCCACTTATAACACCTGCAGAACCCTTACAATGACCCAGGCCTTGTGCTAAGCTCTGTCTGCACAGCATCCATCTGGTCCCAAGAAAAGAAATCGGGCAACTATGACAGCTTAGATCAGCAATTTTCAACATTTTTCACCTCATGGCCCACATAGGTACAATTTTGATTCACTCACAGCAAACAGCTATTGTGTTGGCTGTTGTCATTTTTAAAATTTGACAATCTAAAGAAAAAGAGGTCAGTGCCCTTGACTAAATAGTCAGGTATTGCTGGTTTTAAAAATTCTTGTGGCATACCACTTGAAAATCACTGGCTTAGCTGAATGGCAGAGACCCATTTAAACCAGGGCTGGCCAACTCAAAACGAACATTTTCTTCTCTATGAGGCCTTCTTAGTGACCCTATTTAATAGTGGCATTCTCTCCACACACACTTCATCCTTCTATATTTCTCTTATTTTACTTTCTGCCTCTCTACCACCATGAAAATTCAATTAGGGCAAGAATTTAGAGCTAAAAAACAGTGCACAGCATATAGTAGATATTCAATATTTTTCATTGAATCTAATTAATACTCTCTTTTTTAAAAAGATCCAAAGCTTGAAGCAAAAGCATTAATATTTCAAGATGAGAGGGGCTCAGACCAGCTCCTTTTTGGTTTGAACATTCTGCATGAAGAGAGGCAGAAGGAAACTAACCATTATTAATGTGCTTCGCGTCCCAGAACTGGAGGTGGGCACACAGTTAGGCAGTATAAGTCTGAAGAAGAGCTTGGATCCTGGGTCAGAAGTACTAGGAATAAATGTTTAGAATGCCCCAGTGGTTCTTCTCATAGGTGAATTTGTGCCCACTCACCCCAGGAGATGTTTTTTTATTTTTTTGACTGACAGGTGTTACTGGCATCTATTAGGAGGAAGTCAGGGATGCTGCTAAATATCCTACAATGCAGAGGACAGTCCCTCAACATACAATTGTCCTAAACATCAATACTACTGAGGTTGAGAAACCCTGGTCTGGAGTACCAAGAGGTGCCCTATCACTAGAGGAAATTTTTCCTTCTGAATGTGGCCAACATTTTCACAGGTATCACCAGAAGTCTCAGTAGAGGCTGGGGCCTGTCGTCCATGAAGGGAAGTGAAGACACACTATTATAAATAACCACACAGTCTTGTTTACAGAATGCAATCACCTCCTTTATTGGAAGGATTTTACATAAAAGCCAACCAATCCTTAGATGTCCATGAATAAACTATAGAAAACACAAATTAATTCCCTCTGAATAACAGATTTTTAACTACAACTTTAATGTGGAACTTTAGAACTGAAAAGTCAGTTAATTGTACTCTCCTGAACTGCAGCAGCAGGAGGCTGAGCAAGCCGCCCGGTGAGCCAGGCTCTAACCTGAGTGTAAGGGAGCCCATGCTTGAGACACAGGTGAAAAGCCAGTTAGAAGGCAGGATTTGCATCCAGCTTGTAAAATCATGCTGTGTCTAGCCATAGTTATGTGGTTCAAATGTCTGAACAAATAGTAAGAAATTAAGTAGATGGTAAGGTATTTTTAAATATCTAGGTACATGACATTTATTACTCCTTAAGAAAGCCTGAATTATATTTTCTATTACATTTTGCAATGTAGTATTTTTTACACACAACTGAAGCTGAGTGGAATACAGTATTTAAAACTATTTGGTAAATTTAAGACAATGTCCAGATTGTCTGAATATCTGAACATGAGAAAAAATGATAAATAAGACCCAGCTCACCAGTGTAACTGACTTGGAAACAACAGGCCAGCCTACCAAAATCAGATGTCTCCTCAATTATTTAAATAGTTATATTAACTGTAGACTCAAATCTTAATTTATTTCTGTGCTGTTTGAAACTGTTAAATATAGCCCAGACTGGTTTGTTCAGTGGTACAGCATCAACTCAGCATATGGAAGTCCTGGGTTCAATTCCCAGTCAGAGCACACAGGAGCTTCGCCACTCCTCCCCCTCCCTTTCTCTCTCTTTCTCTTTCCCATGGCTTGATTGGTTCAAGTACATGGACCCTGGGTGCCGAGGATGGCTTCATGGTGCCTCCACCTTAGGTGCTAAAAATAGCTCAGTTGCAAGCATCAGTTCCAGATGGGCAGAGCATTGGGCCCAGACAGGGGTTGCCAAGTGGATCCCAGTTGAGGTGCATGCATGCAAGAGTCTGTCTCACTATCTTTCCTCTCACGTAAAAAAAAAACAACTGTTAAATATAATTTATTTTTATATTGGATCTTATTTTGCCTCGTTTAGTAAAGCAAGATGTTGTTTGTGCACATATGTGACTATTTTATAAGGACTTTACAATGCTGTGTTCCTTTCATAGCTATTCCAAATCCAAATGTTGGTTAACTGCAAAGGTCTCAACTTCCTCACAGCCCACTCCCTAAGCATCCCATTGTGATGTTTCACATTCCCAGCATTCTGGTGTTCCACCCTTTTAAGTTCACTGCTTTCTGATCCTTCCTCTTGGAAGAAGAGAAGGAAGAGAAAGCCTGGAATAAGGCTTGGCTCTCAGGAGGATCCTTAGGTGACAGAACGTGCAGGAAAATAGAATGGTTTCCTGGGGAAGGAAGAGTATTATCAAAAAAGAGGGCAGAGCCCTCCAGTCCAGTCCAAGAAATTGGCAGTGAGTATGAGTTAGATACAGAGTAGACATCTGGTAGTCTCAGGTCGAACTAGCAGTGCATTGGGTTTAGGTATACAAGGAGGCACCTGGAGAGAACTGCCTCTACGGCCCCCACAGCTGACTGAGCCTTTTGTTGGAGGGAGCTATCAGGAACTCCAGAACTTCTGCATTATCATTATGTCATCTAATTTCTTCCTATTCCTTTGTCATTTTCATTCACTCTGCATTTGTCAATGAGGACCAGCATCCCTTTTCCGAGACTCTCCCTTCTACTAGCCCCTATGACAACAGACCAGGCTGCTCATTGTCTTGCTTCTCAATGCTTCTCTTTCTCTTCTATGGGCTGTCCTTATGTCTTCTCTTCTCCCACTAACCACTATTGATCTTTTACTGCCTTCTTTCTTATTTTTTTTCTTAAAGGTTTTACGTAGTATCAAACACCACCTCTGAAATTCTTTATCAGTATCTGCTGTGTAATTAGTCTTTCAGGAAATTCAGTTTTGCACATCAAGATATTTGCTAAATAATTTCAAATTGGTATTTCACCATCAACCCATATTTAATATACCTAAATCCAAGCTAAATATCCATCCTCCACTTCAAAACTACTCCCCTCCTTTTGATTCTCATGTTTCTGTCCTTCCTACCAAATTGCTCAGTTGGAGTAATCCACAGCTCTGTGCCGTTTGACAAACAAGTTGGTGCTATGGCACAGTAACAACAAAATCCATTTCTATCTTTTGATTTACCATTCACACATCTGTAAATATATAATCCAAAGAATTAATACAAATCATGAAAAATGTTTCATGCATGAATTATTTTTAATGTGGAGGTAACATCTAATATATTCAAAATGTAAGAAACCATTAGGTAAAAATCTGAAGAGATGTATGCTATCTTAAAAATAGAAAAATGAGATATATATTTTATTCCCAATGATTAAAACTATGTACAATATGCATATAAAAAGGACTGGAAAGAAATATACTAAAATAATATTTGTTTGGAAAGTGACCCTTTCATTGTATATTGTTTAAATGGAATTTCACCTTCTTCAAAAGGAAATATCTTCACCATGCAAGAATCCTCCAGATTTCTATTATTTGTCTATTAAGTGTTATATATTAGCTCATTAAGTATCATTTACATTTATTATTTTACTTTCACCTTTGTCGTTTCACCCTCATTGAAGCCCTGATAGGATTCCCTGAGGACGATCCTCACTACCAGACCTTCTCCCCTTTCTTGCTTGACAATAGTGGTTAGAAAGACAACAATTTCATGCCCAGCTTAGCATACTCATGTGGCACAGTTCTGATGAGGAAAGTATTGTGTAAAGACAGTAGCCACGGCCACCACCACAGCTGCCTGGCCCATGCAGGTTCGCATTAGATTCGGACAGACGGTAATGAAACGATGAAGCCAGGAACTGGTGGGTCATCATCTTTATCTTAGCTTGCACCCAGCAGGCAAGAAATGCACGCAGTGGGAAAACACTTCCCTTTCCATTCAGGGCTCCCAAAGCCACTGACTTATCTGAGTTTCCTAGAATCAAAGGTTTCTAGCTCACCAGCCTTATTCACCTCTGTTCCCCATCTCCTTCCTTCTCTCTGCACAAACTCTAAATTAACTGGCTTCTCTTTTAGCACTCCACCATCTTGGCTTCCTCTCCTTGCCTCCACGTGGCCTTTCTCTGCTCTCCTCTCTAATGCTAATCTCAGGAACCGAGAGAGCAAGCTCCCGATCTGCCCCCATTTTATAGTGTACAAATCAAAACCTTTAATTCAATATACAAATAAGGAAGTCTCTGTTACAAAGTCACTTATCTGAGGCATAATGAGATTCCTCATGAGAGTGTACCACCCCACATTATGCAATCAATCAAGGGTGTGGGGAAAATCTTAGTCTTAAAACTAAGCCTTAGGCTATAACAACCCGGCCTGCTTACAGCCTGTCCCCCACACCCAATACAAACTATAAGTGAGCAAACATATATATCATATTTACAAACTTATTTGACCAACACATTGATAAGAACCTACTGACAGATTCTAGGTATACTCTTCTAAAAATGGAACAACATGATGGTGATTGCCCACCTACTAAGGATGGTGGGAGAAAAAACTGAAAGGGCCTGGGTCCCTGATAGTAACATTATGACAGTTACCTCTGAACTTTGTATTGTGGGAGAAAAAGAGCCCTTATATTGTAGCTTCTGTCTGTTTTCTGTTACTTAGAGCTTAATGTGCTGTTGGTAAATATCTTGCCTAGTTGTATTCCTGACTCTAGTCTTATATCATTCACTTCACCCTGCTTTTATTGTATAAGGATGAGGGAAAAAAAGGACCAGAACACAACAGTAAATAAATAAACACTGACAATAAAAGCAAGACAGTTAACATGTGAAAACAACTCGAAGACCTATAAACTACAAAATGTATGAATAAAAAAAATTTTTCTGTGACAGAGACAGAGAGAGGGTTAGATGGGAACAGACAGACAGGAAGGGAGAGAGATAAGAAGCATCAATTCTTCATTGTGGCACCTTAGTTGTTCATTGATTGCTTTCTCATATGTGCCTTGATGGGGGGGGGGGGGGTTAAAGCAGATCAAGTGACCTCTTGCTCAAGCCAGAGACCTTGGGCTCAAGCTGGTGGGCCTTGCTCAAACCAGATGAGTCCGCACTCAAGCCCACGAACTCGGAGTTTCAAATCTGGGTCCTCTGCATCCCAGTCCGACGCTCTATCCACTGTGCCACCACTTCATCAGGCTGAATAAAAATTTTGAAGAGTAATCTAAGTCCATGTAGTAAAGTTTAAAAAAATTCCTGCATACATCAATAGTTACTTAGGGCATTACTCTTCGTACCACAGTACAGGAAAATAATGAAGACTAACAAGAAATAGTCATTCTACAAATAATATTCAATCTACCTTGGATACAATGGTGAGCCAAACATAAGATTTCTCTGTAGGAGCTTAGAGTTGAGTTGGGGGAAAAGTACATGAACAAAATAATTACACAGTAAATAATTAAAGTTTTGGCTGTGAATTATCAAATTGAAGCATGAGTTTTATACAGGAGAACCTGGTCTAGTACAAGTATTAATGAGTATGGGGCTGCCAGCACGAAAGGCTTCCTTTGAAAACTGAGGATAAACCTTCTCTGTTAGAGAAATGAATGGATGAGGGGTGCAAGAGAGAGAAAAAGCACTTGGGGAAACAGATAGCACCTACAGAGGCCTTGGGGTAGGAGGACACAGGCTATTCCTGGGGAACCCAAACGAGGCCTTGTGGCTAGGCTGCTGAATGTGTCTGTTCCAACTCCTCCAGAAAAGAGGAAATTATGTTCAATATATTCTGCTCAGTAGAAAAGCTAAGTAGGAAACTGGTTTTAAAAACAGTTCACTTCAAAAAAAAAAATTAAAATAGTTAACTGCTGAAAATATTATCTATATATTTTTTTCAAATATTTAAGCATCTACTAAGAAGTATCAGGTACTATACTGAGTTCTGGTAATATAAATGAGTAGGTTACAGTCTGTACCTTTAGGGAACTGCCATAAATAATGAAGAAACTGAGGTAACAAAGAGTTATAGTTAAGGAGAGGGAGCACTTTCATGCAGGTGTGGTCAAGGGCTAGGGAGCTTAAAACATAACTGATTAGTTTACTAAGGAATTGAATTACCTTTAAAATTAATTTATGTTCAGCACATTATTATCAAATGATACTAAATAAATATACTGTGACTGCCTGACCTGTGGTGGTGCAGTGGGATAAAGCGTCAACCTGGAACATTGAGGTTGCTGGTTCGAAACCCTGGGCTTGCCTGGTCAGGGCACATGTGGGAGTTGATGCTTCCTGCTCCTCCCCTTTCTCTCTCTCTCTCTCTCTCTCTCTCTCTCTCTCTCTCTCTCCCCTCTCTCTAAAAAAATCAATAAATAAAATATTTAAAATATATATATATATATACTGTGACTGAGTTTAAGGATGAGACAAACTAAAAAATATAAATTCCAGCAGATATCAGAAGGTAATAGAATTGTTTAATAGACTTCACAGTACATAATCCTACGTCAAAAAACAATACTTAGAATTAGATCACTCCCTATAAGCTTGGGCAACCATTCATTGAGACTTGAGCATAGTTAAATTTTAGATAATATATTTGAGATTAAAGAAAATAAAGGAAACATGGAATTAGACCTGACTAATATACAGGTCAGGACCAAATAGAAAGGTAGATAAAAACAAACATGAGTTTAATTTGTTCTTTCATTGAGATTCAATTAAAATACTTACACTTAACATTTTCCATTTTAAGCACTAAAATTAGTCTTTCATTCACTGTAGTTTATAAGATTATCAATAAACCGAACCCAGAGACTTGAACCTTTGCATGACTTCTGGCAATGACCATACCATTTTTGTCAAGACAAAATCGCATGGTTTCTCTAAGTCTTAGTCTTAGTCTCCATATTCTGAAATAGAATGATTTCATCAGTAACATCCAATAATTCTAAAACGGTCCTTCCATAAAAATAATACACTACTATGTTATGTACACTGACTTCATTCAATATTGGCTAACTGTAATTGTAAAAACTCAAGAGAATACCATGCCATTTACTAATAGTTTGCCAGGGCAGGATACATCAGATTTGACAAACAATACTTTGAATTTACCCAAGATAAATTGGTAAATGTATATTGCCTGATAATTATGAAGCTACATGAAAGTAAGGAGTAGCTCTGTAGGCTAGTGAAGACCCTGTGGCCCCTTGACAAGGTAACACACATTTTCAGTCAGGTAGAACCCCTTTGATGAAATCTGTGCTATTGTCTTAGATGAAGGAAATGATTTTTTTAAAAAATCACCCATATATAATATCAGATATTATTGTATAATATCATGAAGACAAATAGAATGTAGATATACTGTCTCTTTTGTAGGGCATACCTCTTCATACCTCAGTCATTTTTATTTAAAGTATTTGATAAAGTTGCTTAAAGTGAATGAGCCAAAGAGGAGTTTTATAATTTAAAAATAAAACTTGAATATGGTTTTGTCATTAGATAAAAAAATGACATAGTCATTGGAATATAGTTTTGTCAGTAGATTCAAAAACTAACACAGTAATTATATACAGTGCTACATAACAATTCTAATTGTAATTGCAGTATAATTATTTTGACATGCATTTAATATCCATCTCCATAGTAATTATTATGCATATATTATGTTACTTTGTTTTTAAGGTTCTTCGCTATCTCAAGGAGGTGCAGACTTTTCAAATATGCAGATTCACTTTAAAACATATGGTGCCTACAATACCTATGTCATTACAGGACTTCAACATATGAATATCAACAATATTAATATTTATGTTCTAGAAAGCCAACCTTATACTATGTCATAGTTTATTTTATAAAAGTAAGATTTCAAGGAAGAAACACCTTTTTTGTAACTTTTTGTAATATAAAATGGTTTGTTTTACTCTTTCCTATGCCATCTCTTCTCTTAGCAGTGAGAATGTCCATGTCATGCATGATGCAGGAAGTTTTGACAAATGTGAATGAGATTCCTCATGCAGTTTTTTAAAATTATTTTAGTGAGAAGAAGGGAGGCAGAGAGACTCCGGCATGTACTCCAACTGGGATCCACTCAGCAAGCCCACTAGGGGACAATGCTCTACCCATCTGGGGCATTGCTCCATTGCTCAGCAACAGAACCATTTTTTAGTGCCAGAGGCAGAAGCCAACTTTGCTCAAACCAATTGAGCCATGGCTGTGGGAGGAGAATATATATATACACAGTGGTACCTTGAGATATGAATTTAATTCTTTCTGTAACTGAACTCGTAAGTCAGTCAACTCGTATATCAAACTGCCGATACTGGACCCGTGCGCCAGTGTGCCAACTAGCGTCAGCTTCTTAAATCACGACTCGTATCTCGGAATTTCACTCGGATCTCGAACAAAATACAGACCGAGTCACAGTTCGTATCTTAAAAAAAGTATGTTGGTCTGTTCGTACCTCAAGGTACCACGTGTGTGTGTGTGTGTGTGTGTATAGAGAGAGAGAGAGAGAGAGAGAGAGAGAGAGAGAGAGAAGGAAGGGGGACAGTGGAGAAAAAGATGGTTTCTTCTCCTGTGTGCTCTGATGGGAAAGGAATTTGGGATATCCACACACCAGTCCCATGCTCTACCACTGAGCCAAACAGCCAGGTCATCTCATGCAGTTTTTAGTAGGAAAGAGTAGGTTACATGTTTGCAAGAGTAAGCACACATGTTTGCAGCACCAATGGTCACAATTCTTTTGAGTGTGTTGTGACAAGCAACCCTGGTGAACAAGCACAGAGGTAGAACAGATCACCTATTTTCCTATGCAAACCCTATTTCATTCCATAAAATGTCATGTTAATGATGTGATATAAGTAAATGCTACAACCTTTGACAAACTTAAAACAAAACTATAATGAATGGAAATACATCCTTTTACAGAAAGATAAAAACAATAAATGAATAATGAAGGTTCTGTCATAGTTAATTTTATTTGTCAACTTGGTTAGACTATCATGTCCAGTTGTTTGGTCAAACACTTGTTGAGATGTTACTGTAAAGGTGCTGGATAGATGTGATTACCATTTATTTAGACTACAAGTAAAGCAGATTATCCTCCATAATGAGGGTAGGCCTCATCCAATTAGTTCAAGGTTTAAGAACAGAGACTGAGACTTTGTGAAGAAGGACTGGATCATAAAAATTTTACCTGAGTTTCCAGCCTTCAGACTCAAGACTGCAATATTGACTCCTCTGAATCTTACAGATTTTAGACTTGCCACCCTCCACAATGACATAAGCCAATTCCTTAAAGTCTCTTCTTCAGTATCTCTTTTTTATATGTCTCCTACTGATTCTCTGGAGAATCCTGACTAATATAAGTTCTTTATATTATAATATAATCTGGACTAATATAAATTCTTTATGCATTCTCTTTGAAATACAAATATTTTTTGGCTCTGTTTATGACATTGGAAGATTCTGTACCTACTCTTCATTTTTTTTTCAACTTGGGAAACATTTGTTTACTTTCCAACATCATCAATTGTAAAAATGAGTAGTTAAATCTTTTGTCTCTTCAGGAAAATATAGCAGTACTGAGTGACAATATCATTCTAAGGGGAACTTCAATGTTTGATCACAGTGTTAAGAGCTCTTGATTTTGGTTCCACAGCTTCTCTTTGATATGACCTATCAATCCTTAGTCTTAAGATTAAGATAAATACTCTTTATTTAAAACTTCATGAAACCAGCTGAGAATAAAGTTGACATACTGATCTCATGTACTTTCTATAAAGCTAGGTGTACGTACTACATATTATGTACCTTCAAGAAAAACTATGTTTATATACTTTCTATAGAACAAATAGTATAAAAATACAAAAAGAAGAAAAAGAAAGCTAATAACCATGGCTCCCAGTTAATGACATCTGACTACTCTTCTTTAGTAGGTTATCACATATAAACAAGTTCAGTCATTTTGTAGGAATAAAGTAACAAAATAAGATTTTTATGTGTAACAATTGCAAAAAGAGCATTCCAAAAGCATGGTATATACTACAATAGTTTCTATTGTAAGACTAGTTGTAGCTTAGTTAAGCCCTTAAGAAGCAATTCTTCCTAATGAACATCAATCACTATTTCTATATCAGAAAACACACTTTTGAAAATTTATCTTTATAAATGGCAAGTCAGTTTTAGACCAAAGTTATAGTTTATGAAAATTATAAATTGTATGTTAAAATGATATCTTATTCTTTTATATATCACAGATTGATATAAGAGTTAATGTTGAAATAATAGATGTTAAATATATTTTTCATAGCCCACAACAGTTTGTAGTGGGCATCTTTCAGAAAGCCATGTTTTTCTCAGAGACATTCTGTAAATAGAAGTACTTACTAACTGCAGAGTCATAGGAGGTAGAATTGTGCTCGCCTTTCATGAAAGGATATGGTGACAGATAAGCATGTGTGCAGTTCTTGGATGCTGGCTGATTGGCTAGGAAGGAGACCAAAACAATGGTATTTGTTATTGAGCAACTGAGTAAAGATTTATTCCTAATTGATGAGAAATAAGGAGTCTGGGGCTATATAAGTTAAATAAAACTGTAGGATTGATCAACAAATTCACATGATTGTTGAGTGAAAGGAGAAGACTTTCTAAAAATCTCATATTGAAAAACACAAGGAACCTAACTCATGACATAATTCAGTACAGAGAATGCCTTTTTGATATCACCTTAAAATTCCTCAATTTCATTTATTTTCACAATCATATTCTTCAGTTCTTAACAATGCCTGCCACATAGTAAGTATTCAAAAATAATGATAATTGCTTTGAAAATCTAATAAGCTTGCATTTAACCTTGATCAATTCTAATTAATATAAAATTTCTTCTTTGACCTATATTTAGGGAAAAGATGGATCATATGACCTAATAATTCAAATACATTTTTGGAATTTGAAGAAACCACAAGAAATAATTTTTATGTTATTTAAAAACTTGAAGATTTCATTTTATACATTGTAAAGGGGAGTGAAATATTCTTTCTTTCTCTAAGTCCTTGGCAAAATCTTCCTCTTGTATAGTCTTACTTACTCCACTATACCAAAGTCTATATAATTTTTGACACATCACATGCTTATTTTTCTACCTGAAAAGCCTATAAAATCATCTATAAAATATCCTTCTCCAAATGCCACTTTATCATTACTTTGTCCAGAAATTTGCTTAAGTCATCTGCGATCTCATATTTTTATTACATATTTCATAATCTTGACTGTTGTGTAAATATCATACTTTGATTTATCACAGGAGTATTTCATAGGGAGAATAAATAATTTCAACCCACAATAAGCTTTAGGGTAACAAACAGTTCTTTTCTTTGTTGGATGTAATAAGATAAGGTTATTTTCAATAAATTGATTTTCAAAGATTAATAACATATAAGTAATACAGTTGAAAGAATGCATCATATTTTTAAGAAGTTGTTCAACCTCAGAAAAAGAACTTAAAGTTTCTATGAGAGAATTCAAAGATCAAAAACAAGACATGTTGTGCTATTGCCCACAAAATTGGTTGAAGCTCAAAAAGAGCAAGCTTTCATCTGCCAGAGGTGGTAATTAAATTTCATTATAAAAAAGAGGTATTTTTTAACTTTGAAGTCATGTATAGAGATAATAAATTGCTATTTCTGGATTTTAAAAAGATAAAAAATCATTTATTTGCAATGTAACAATAATAGAGACTCTGAAAAATACTAAAAATAATACCTGTTTGTTTATTAGGATTAGTTTATTTTGAATATGAACAAGTAAACAGCAGATAATTCAGTTTTCCAATAAATATCCAAACTCCTATTTATATGTTAAAATAAAATATTTATTGCTAAAGCCATTTTTACTTACTGAACAGCAATCACTTCATGAACCTTTTGAAGAAATCCTATTGAGATTCTACAATTAAGCCTGACTAGGCGGTGGCGCAGTGAATAGACTGTCGGACTGGGATGCCGAGATTCTACAATTAAGAGCTCAATTCTACTTTGTAAATGATATGATCTAAAAAAAACTGCTGACTTTTTATTTTAAAGACAAAGGAAAAAATAAAGCAAAAGTGCACTTACTGTACCAGAACTTCCAGATATTTGAATTATTTTCTTCCACAATCCCATTAAACCAACATCTCCAGAAGAATCCTTCATGGTGAAAAGTGACATTCTCTTTCTGTACAGAACACAAATAAAGTATCTTGTCAACACAAGAAGCATAATCTCAATTATTACATCCAGGAAACATTTAAAGTAATGTATTTTATTCTAATAGTAATGATCAGTAGCTTTCTATATATCTCTTCTATGAAGAAACAGACACCCCACTACTATTCTCTGATTTTAAGAGGATACAAAGGCTATCCTCACCACCTACAAGTACAACAATAGTTTGGGGGAAAAAAACGCACATTCTGTTCACCTGAACACTTCCCCACTTCAGTCACAAGAAGCCAATAGTCTGATCCAAAAGCCACCAAAAAGAGTAAAACCCCTAAAGCACCAAAGAGAGCTCCAAAGAAAATAGCAATGTTTAGTCTCATATTCAATTCTCTTTAAATAAAATAAGAAAATTTAAAATGGCAGACACCTAGCTTTTCACAAAAAAAGAATAAAAATTTTTGAGTAGGCAGAATCGTCTCAAGAAGGCTCTCCTAGCTCATGTTCTAGTGGCTTCTCACTACCAAGCAGCCAGTAGATTGTGTTCCCTTTGCTCATCCCTGGAGGGACTCCAGCCCAGCAGCTGAGAATGGCTAGCTATTTTAGGAAACTGACTGAGGAGCCTTCTTTCTCCCATGGGGATCAAAAAATAGCTGACCTTCCCCTAGTTGTAGAAAGGAGTATCAAGAGCCAGCTGAAATGATTATTATTACTGTTGAGTAATCCACAGAAGTGGAAAGCTGATGGAATGGTACAAAGTTATTGAGAGAACTGGCCCATTCTGTGTCTGGACAAGCTCCTTTTAGTCTATCATTACAACCCTGAGGACCCTTAAGACTCTTTGAAGACAGATAAATCGCAGCTAAAAAGAACCACAGAGACTTCTCTTGAATGCAGTTGAAGTTGTAACTAATTTAATTCCATTTGGACATTTGGGGATAGAAAATAATTTGTGTATCAAATGGCCTAAGATAAAACTGAATATAGCTCAGGTTTATAACCTAGACATTCAGCTGTGTACTTAAAAGGTCCATTACTATGGTAACAAACTATTTAAAGTATTAAAATCTACTTTTATGTTGCATACACTATTGACATAAAAACAGCACTTTCTACAGCAGCTCCCAGATCATTCCAAATAATAAGTCACTCCAAATAGTCATTTCAAAAATAGACTGATGAAAAAAAATTTCAAAAATTTATTGTATTCTGGATTATGAAAAATAATATCTGGTTCATTCTTTGGTTATGAGTATCAATTTCCTCACAGTATGAGTTGTACTTAATACCCACAAAAATCGCCTGATAGCAATGAATCTACACTGTCTTCATGCTTTGTTTCTACGATTTGTTTGTTTTCTTTTCATGTCTGAATATGCCAGAGAATATTTTTAAGTATCAGTATCATATTTTAAAACTTGTACTATCCCTATGGTTATTGGTTTTATATTCTCAATAATAATTAGTCACTGCATCTTCTAAGAGGCCTCTGAACTCTATCAGCTTCCTTCACCACCTATTTTGCTTGGCTTCTTTTAAATGTATATTTGGTAAGAAAAATGATGGCTCTTCAGTAAGAATGTAGGGCCTTGGTCAACTCTAGCTATATGCAGTTAGAGGTGCTGAAAGGTCATGATTGGAATTCTAAATTAGAATCAATGACTGTGAAGCTTAAATGAAATTTGAGAGTTCATCTCACCTGACCCCTCATTTAATGCTCAACCCACCTCATCAAACCACGCCATTTCCAGCTTATTGAATTTAAGGACACCAGTAATGTTCATATATCTCTGCCTTAATTTCTGCCAAGAGCTGCTTCCCTAAAGTTAACTCATTCTATTCTATCCTCGGATTGCATATATGACAGTACTTTTTGATATTTTGAGGAAATAATCACCTCATGCCTCCTCAAAGCACAACCACATTTGACCCCTAAATATGGGTCTTCTTTTCTTCTAAGATAAACATCCTACTTCCTTAAACATCCCTTAGATCGACACAACTCCAAATGTCCTTGCTGTTCTGGTTCCTTGCTCCAAAGTTCAAGATGAAGCCTGGTAAAATATGCTGGGTGTAATCTAAGAAATTAACATCACCACTTTTACTGAGATGCTGTGTGATAGCCTTCAGAAGCATTCAAACTGCAATCCTACACAAGTTCATATCATTTATAAATATGTCACCTTACATGGCAATATCCTGGACCATACATACAGTTAGGCCCAGTCTAATCACATTAATCCTTAAAAGAAGTGATTCTTTTTAGACAGAGTGGTCAGAGAAAGAAATGCAATCAGAAAAAGGGTTAGAGAGTTTCTGGTTTGAAGATGAAGAAAGGAAGCCACAGCCAAGGAATGTGAGTATCTTTGAGAAGCTGGAGGAGAAAAGAAAAAAGACTTTCCCTGAAAGCCTTCAGGAAAAATGTAACCCTACCAACACCTTCATTTGGGAGAGTTCTAACATTTGTACTTGTAAGGTCATAAATTTGTGTTGTTATAAGCCACTATCTTTGTGTTAATTTGATATGACAGAAAATATAAATTAATATAAATATTATTCTATAATTAGTACATTATCATCATTAAGGATCCAGGCATTTTATCAGATATTGAGGTTACAATACATAGTCCCTGACCTTGAGGATTTCATGAGCTAAGTGAAAAAATATATATTTCTTAGAATGAAGGACATAAAGGCTGTAATAATAGACTTCTGGCCACCCTAAATACATTCTCATACTCACCAGTACACCTGTTCCTAGGATTATTGTGACTTTGGTTGTGGTTGTGCAGTCATGGTTGTAGGTGACAATATTATTATTTGGAAAGGGAGAAGAATCTTTTTGTAAGGTTTTTATTTATTTTATTTGTATCTGAATGGTTTGTGGTAAAAATCTATTCATTACTATGAAATTTTTAATATACTCATGCACACATACGAATTACTAGATTTTTAAATAAGTAGAAAGAGTGTAAAATTTTTCTATTATAACAATTCCTGTTAATTTCTGTCTTTGTCACACAAAAAAAGAGCTACTGGACTACACCTATCAACTACTAAGATTTTCTTACTGTATCCAAAAATGTATAGGCATCATTAAAAATATATATATTTGTTAAACCAGTTATTAATGTGAGCTATCTAATTATTTCCAACCATTCAATTGTGTGCTTCTTTTTGAGAAAAATACCATACAGCTTTAACACCATAAGACTGAAATCCTTTTGCTCAATTATTCTCAATGCTTATTATAGTGTTTGATGATATCCATTATGAAATCTTACCATTTGTGACAACATGGATGGAACTAAAAGGTATTGTGCTAAGTGAAATAATTCAGACAGAGAAAGACAAATACCATATTATTATTTATGTGAAATTTGAAAAACAAAATAAAGAAACAAAACAGAAACAAACCCATAGGTGTTCAAAATAAACTGATAGTACCAGGTGGTAGCACCAAATTTATTGGGGCATCACATTGTAAATTACATAAATATCTAACTGCTATGCTATATACCGTGAACTAATATTATAATGTCAACTGTAATTCTAAATGGTTTTAAAAATTAAAAGAAAAAAAAGGCCAGAGGTAAGCAAAGAAAGGTCTTCATGGGGTCTCACTGCCAAAAGTAATTTACAATAATTTGTGGGTTATGATTCTACGTTGATATCCTAAATGTCACCACCATAGCTTTGCTACCTTTCAACCTTGAATTCTCTATATCCTCATAGCTAACTGAAGAGGCAAGGTGCTAAATGGGGACTTGGGAGTGATCCTCCAGGATACAGTGAACCTGGGCCAAGAACAGGAGCACATGTACCTTGCCCACATTCACCCTCGCAGACTCTCTTTTGGAATGAGAATTTAATTGAATTAAGAAGAGTGATTTAAGGACATGATAAATTATACACAGGGTTGTACTGGTATTATTGACATTCAGATTCTAATTTAAACACAACATTTGTTGTATATTTAATTGTTCATTTGTTATTGCTTTCTATGTGATAATAGTATTGTTATTTTTTTTTACTGTAGTTCTTATCTTTTAGAGCTATATCTAAAATATGTAGAGATTTAGAACATTAATAAAAAGGAGAGTGAGAGTTTTCTTTCTAAATGAGTGATCTTGGCAAATTGTTCAACTTTGTGAGTCTTTTTTTGTAGGGAAAATGGGAACAATGCATCAGAAAATTATTTGGGCTATTAGGTAATATGAAGTGGATACAGCATTGTGTCAATTAAGTTGGTGCATTATACATTAGGATTCTTTCTATCCTGCCTTTAGCTGAAGACCATTCTTGATGAAAAAAAAATTTTAAAGAATAAAATAAAATTCTTTATGCTAGCATTCAAGATCTGACTCAGGTTCAGTTTATTTCTTTTTCCTTTTTTTTTACTTAAAAAAATTTTATTCAGAGAGAGGAAGGGAGGCAGAGACAGACTCCTACATGCACCCTGACCAGAATCCACCCAGCAAGCCCACTAGGAGAGACGCTCTGCCCATCTGGGTCATTGCTCTGTTGCTCAGCAACCAAGCTCTTCTTAGTGCCTGAGACAGAGGCCATAGAGCCACCCTCAGCATCTGGGGCCAACTTGCATTTTATGAAATCAGATATTAGAAGCCATGTACCCAGCTGAGAATCCTGACTTCATTTCGTCTTTCCATTCTGAAAGTTTCTTGAATTCTTTGGTCATCCTTACTTTTTTCCTCCTCATTCTGCCTATTTGTACTGTCACAATCTCATTTGGAGATTCTCCTGACTTCCTGAAAACTTCTTCCTTTTTTTTTTTTTTTGGAGTCTCCTGTCACTTAGAAAAGTTGTGGAAAAAATATTTTTAATTTTTTCATTAAAATAAAGTTTAAAAATTAATGTTTTAAAAGTTAAAGTTTATGAATATCATTAGCATTTCAAGATAGTGTGGTAAATTCCCTCTTCATTTTTTTTTACAAGTTAAATAATACTTGACAAACAAAGGCTGAATTATGTAAATAATGAAAGACATTGCCTACATTTTATTTTATTAACTGTGTGTATGTGTTTTCCCCTCTAATGTCATAATATCTGATATTGCAGTATGAAAATATCTAGTGAAAATATTTAAACATTCTCAAAACAAAATTAATTTCAGTTCACTTCAGCTTAAAAAAATGTATTAGAGTCTCACCAGGTGGTGGCACAGTGGATAGAGCATTGGACTGGGATGTGAAGGACCCAGGTTCAAAAGCCCCAAGGTCGCTGGCTTGTGTGCAGGCTCACTACCTTGAGCCCAAGGTCGCTGGCTTGAGCAAGGGGTCACTCGGTCTGATGTAACTCCCCCAAGTCAAGGCACATATGAGAAAGCAATCAATGAACAACTAAGGTGCCACAACGAAGAATTGATGCTTCTCATCTCTCTCCCTTCCTGTCTGTCCCTATCTGTCCCTCTCTCTGTCTCTCTGTCACACAAAAAAATAAAATGAAAAAAATATACATATTAGAGCACCCAACAATGATGAACAAATTTGTAAACAAATGTAAAAATCAGATTCTCAAGACTTAACAAAGTTGGAATTATTTTCCAGAAAAAGAATGGGCTTTTGGAGATTTTAAGATTGATTCTTTTTTGTCATGAAATATTATAGATCCACAATATTTATTTGCCATTCCAACATCTACAATCTCTAAAAACCAAAAGTTTTAGGCAAAACATACCTGATTGGCATAAGTATGTATATAAACAATAATGTGAATTTTCATGTATTTGATTGTTTACATATATTTGCTCACAGGGTTCCCCAAGTTCTACTGGGAGTGTAAGCAATGTACAGTATATCCCTATTGTTACTTTTTATGATTTCCCAAAATTCTGAGTTTTCAATATATCTGGCCCTAATGATTACAGGTGAGGGATTGTAGTCCCTTACTCCTGGATATAAGACAATAGACTGAATAATGACCCTAATATTGTTTCCTTCTGATCATTCTTGAAACAGACTTTGAACAATGACCATATGTCTCTACCACTCTAATGAAAATTTTAATCTCTGTTTGTGTTATAGTTCTTGGTTCTTGTGAATCATCCTCCCTGCTTCTTCCCTCCTGAATATGACAATAGGACCACACAATGTACAATGTTAAGAGATTATTCACAAGCCTTCTCATCTTACACATAGTACAAGAACAACAAATAACCTCTATAGGGGCAAGAAACTCTAAGAAATTCTGTTTTTGTTTATGGCTACGTGACACCTAGCACAATGCTTTAGGTAGGTGCTCAGTAAAATACTTTGCTGACCAAATAGTATTCTTAGTAATATGAATTTAATTGGGCTGAACACTGCCATCTGCTGGCCATAGATGGAATTTGTATTCTATGGTATACTAGGATTCAGCTGTGAAGTCCCTGCAGGTCCCATTAAAGGAGATTTGTATCAACTTGCTTTTGTTTTGCTTTGTTTTGTTTCGTTTGTTTGTTTTTAACAAAACCTACCATATGCTACAGAGTATACTGGGGAAAATCTTGAGAATTATCTTTCATCTCGGTATTGATTGGGGGAGCAGAAAAGTTGTCACTGCCAAACTCTACCCACCTATGTCCCCTTTGGAACAAAAGCCTTAATCTGTATGGTGAAAAGCAACAAATTTTCACATGATGGAAACCTTTTGTATTTAAGTAAGACAAGAAGCTAGAAGAGAGAGAGAGAGAGAGAGAGAGAGAGAGAGAGAGAGAGAGAGGAAAGAAGGAACTTCCCCTCCCTGAGAAAGAAACAGAAATACATATAAAGCATCCAGAACTTTAAAGCAGTAAAACTATTCTTTATGACACCACAATGGTGAATACATGTCATTATACATTTGTCCAAGCTCACAGATGTGCAACACCAGGAGTGAAACCTAATATAAACTAGGGATTTTGTTGATCATAGAGGGCTATACATGTTAGATGCAGGGGTAATATAAAAACTCTACTTCATGCTCAATTTTTCTGTGAAACTCAAGCTCTAAAAAACTGAATTGTATTAAACAAAAAAACAAACAAACAGAAACAAAACAAAACAAAGAAAACCCTCTCTACCTAAGAAAGGAACTGGAATATCTGATGCTACAACTGAAACAGGGATGGGAGCACTTGTTAAGGCCACAGCCTCAAGAATCAGGCTCACAGTGCCTGTCTAAGTCCCTTTCTAAGACTATGTCTGGCTGATCAAGAATGTTCTCTTCTCCTGCCAACTACCAACATGCTAACGTGTGTCAAGTAGAAATAACAATGGAATATACCTAGAACTGCAAGAGAAAGACTGTCTCTGATTCACAGTGTGGAGTGATAACCCAAAGCCAAAAGGGGAGTTCTTATAATGACACATGCTCTAACAAAGTCGCTGATACCTTAAACACAAGGTAGCACCAGAGCAGTGTTTCTTAACTTCAGTACTACAGATACTATATAAAGGGTAATTTTCTGTTGTGGGGACTAGGTTGTTGTTTTGTGAATAGAAATTGTGTAGCATTACCTCTAATATCTACTCAATAGATCAAGAATCGAGAACCTTTTTGGCTGAGAGAGCCATGAAAAGGACATATTTTAAAATATAATTTCGTGCGAGCCATACAATATGTTTAACATTAAATACAAGTAAATGTGTGCATTTTATGTAAGACCAACACATTTAAAGTACAGTAGGTCTCTGAATTCTTTTAAAAATGTTGTTATGCTGTTGCTAACCAATGATGAATAAAGTACTTCTTACCATTAATGTGACTTCTTGTGCTACATGGTTTTGCTGATGGCTTTGTAGTCTAGTCTGGTTGATACATGGCGAAGTTAAGCTTCTTGCAGGCGTTGAGACTTCCATCCGTTAAACATGATCATAGGTTGGTCTTAACGTTCTTTAGATGTGAGAAAGACTCCTCACATGCATACGTAGAGCCAAACATTGTCAGTACAGCAATACTCACACGCTGCAGTGTGTGGTATGTGACGGGAGCACGTTCCAAGTTTTGACAATCATCTGGTCCACAGGTTGAAGTTTTTTCATTTCTCCCCACTTGTGTTTGCTCGCCAACTCTGCTTGCTGTCGTGTAAGTCTTTCCAAATCTTCATTCAGTGACTTGAACTTATTCACCCACATGTCTGAGGCCTTCAGGTCAGCAGTTTGTAGCTCAAAATCTCTGACAAAGTCAACGGGGATGTAACTCAGATCAGCGATGACCACTGCACACTCGTGTGGATGGGTGATGAACTTAAAAGGATGAGTGCGCTCACAAAATACTCCAAAGCGCACTTTGAATGACTGCAGATTAGATGTGAAGCCCGCTAGCTGCTGGAGATCAAGATGTTAGCAGGGCCACTTGCTGTGCATGCATCTTTAAACTCTCTCAGTTTTTCAAAGTATATAGTAAATGACCTGTTTCAATGTCAGCGATGAAGAATTCCAACTTGTTTTCAAATGCAAACACTGCTTGTTGAAGGGATAAGACTGTATTTCCAATGCCTTGCATTTTCACATTGAGCTGGTTCAGATGTTCAGTCATGTCCACGAGATAGTAGAACTTCAGGAGCCACTCAGTGTTAGCTAACTCAGGATGCTCAATGTTTTTCATTTCAAGAAAAGTCTGGATTTCGCTCAGACAAGCTGCGAAATGGCTGAGCACCTTCCCTCTTGACAACCAACGCACATTGCTGTGTAGAAGCAGACCAGGATAATTATTCCCAACTTCATCCAGCAGTGTTTTAAACTGGTGATCATTTAAAGTTCGGGCAACAATAAAGTTGACCACCCAAATGACCAGCAACATCACCTCACCAAGCTACTCACCACACATCTGAGCAGAAAGCTCCTCCTCATGTAGGATGCAGTGAAAACTTAGGATGGGTCTCTTTACATGTTCATAAAGAAGCACTATGAATCTGCTGTTTTTCCCCACAATGCATGCACGGAGCACCATCAGTACACACCGAAATAAGTTTATCCATTGGTAGATTTTTTTCTTTAGCGAACTCAGTGAAAGATGAGTAAATCCTCCCCTCTTGTTGTCTCTTTCATAGGCAAAACAGCAAGCTTTCCTCACATAGTGTGTCACCGACAGTATACCTTGCAATCACGCTGAACTGGGATAAATGGCTTATGTCTGTTGACTCATCCAAAGCAAGAGAAAAGAATGGTGCTGCATTTATGTCCTTCACTTGTGTTGCCTCAATTTGATTTGCCATCATGATGGCATGATTGTGAACAGTTCTTGCCGACAGAGGCATGTCTTTTATTCATTTGATTATCTTGTCTTTATCTGAAAAGTCATGAAAAAGTTCATTGGCAACATCAAGCATGAATGTTTTGGCATACTCCCCATCTGTGAATGGCTTTCCGTTTCTCACAATTGCTAAAGCACCAGCAAAGCTAGCCGAATTCCAGTCACCTTGTTGGGTCCAAACACGGAGTTGCTGCTGACTAGCTTGCACTCTGCACAGTAGCTCTTGACATGCTTTCCTCCTGCTGTCTCCTGCTGGATATTTCGATGCAAATGTAGTATGGCGTGTGACGAAGTGCCGCTTTATATTTGACCGTTTCATTGATGCAATTTATCATTGCATATTAGACACACTGCAGAACCTGCTGTCTCCACAAAGGTGAATTCCTCTGTCCATTCCTGCTGAAAAGTACGATACTCCTCATCATTTTTTCTTTTAGCCATCTTCTTCATCAAAAGGGTTTCTGCAATTAGCTAGCTGACTATTTGATTAAAAGGAGGGAAGTTTACTTCCTGACCTCACCACAAACTGTGGACATTGTGCATTATCCAATAAAAATTTGGTGTTGTCCCGGAGGTCAGCTGTGATTGGCTCCAACCACCCGCAACCATGAACATGAGTGGTAGGAAATGAATGGATTGTAATACATGAGAATGTTTTATATTTTTAACATTATTATTCTTTTTTATTAAAGATTTGTCTGTAAGCCAGATGCAGCCATCAAAAGAGCCAAATCTGGCTTGAAAGCCATAGGTTCCCGACCCCTGCAATAGATGATAGTACCACACCCCTAATTGTGATGATAAAAAATGTCTTAGGTAAGAGGAGGGTCCAAGATGACAGCTGAACTTGCCCCCTCACACACACACATTAAATATACATTCACATATAGAACAACATCTCCTCAGACACAACTGAGGGGTGATTGAACAGATTTTACACAATAAACAAAAAAGAAAAACTGCTTGTAGAGATGTGAGGAACTACAGGAGGTCTCTGGGATCTGTGGGGTCTCTCAAGGATCAGAGGTACCGGTGAGCACCACTGTTTACATTCCCCCTCAACCGACATAATGCAAGTGAACCATATCCAGGTGCTCTGCTGATGTACAAGGCTCCCAGCTACCTTCCCAGAGCCTGTTCTTACCTGAACAGTGAAGGCTCCTGTGTGCCCATGCACACTGGGCTGCATGGCCCAGAGCCCACTTCAGCCCCAGCCAGCTGGACCAAAAGGGTACCACCACATACTCACACATACTGGGATGTGCCATTCGACGTCCACTGGGCCCCACCAGCAGGCACCCCAGGTGCCACACACACATGCCCTGCCCCAGTTCCAACCAGCCTGCCAGAACCACCCAGCACACAGTCTACACAGATCACTTGTACACAAATCAATTTTTTCAAGATTTGTTGAGATTTCTATTCGTCTAGTTCATAGAGACAAGCATAGAAAGTGAAACAAAATGAGAAGACTGAGGCATATTTTCCAAATGAAGAAGCAATTTAAGAAAAACAGAAAAAGACCCTAAGAAAATAAAGATAATTTGCCTGATAACAAAAGAGTAGTCATAAGGGTTCTCACCAAACTTGAGAGTAGAATAGAACTCAGTGAGAACTTTAGCAAAATGTTAGAAAATGTAATAAAGAACTAATTAGGTCATCGTTGGTAGTGGCAGTGGCTTTTTGCACCAGCCAAGTGGCTGCAGGAGTGCAGAGTGTGGCCCGCAGTTCATGCTGAGGCAACCAGGCACCTGCAGGTGAGGGGGACCTGCCAAGGGAATGCTGCTAGTAGAAGCTAAGAGCAAGACAGCAGTACAGGACGCTGGCTTCTGGGG
Organism: Saccopteryx leptura; assembly: GCF_036850995.1. NCBI lineage: Eukaryota > Metazoa > Chordata > Mammalia > Chiroptera > Emballonuridae > Saccopteryx > Saccopteryx leptura. The sequence goes on along the minus strand of NC_089505.1, from coordinate 214,684,275 downwards.
AGTGGGGCTGGGCAGAGCAATTTCTCACTGTCAGCCAGCAGCACCAGGAAGAAGGCTTCATCCTCTGCGGGAAGCTTGGCACATGCTCTGTGGATCCAAGCTTTGTTCAAAGCAGCACCTCATCAAGCAGTAGCTGTGCCCAGGCCTCAGAGGACTCCATTTCAGCAAGAGCTCTACTACCCTTTGGGAGACTGCATTTGGGACCTGTACCTCAGATGGGAAGCAGAAGGGCAAAACCTAACTAACACAAGGAGGATCTTGGTCTCTGCAGCATAGTTTTGTGACATCCATAGAGCATTCTGGTTTCTTCTCTTAGGGTGGGGGCCTGTTTCCTCTCCCCTGGTAGAGGGGTGGAGCCTGGAGGACCATAGAAAGGGCAGACACCTCTTGCATGGAATCAAGAATGCTTGACACCCACATCTTCATAGCTGTAACTGGGGTTCAAGGAATTCCCTGCAGCAAGAGACAAGGGGTTGCCTCAGCATCTCCTCATAAACCACAAGGATCCCGATTACTCCAGACTGTACTGTTGCAAGCTACCAAAGAGAGGGACCCCCATTGCTGCAGCCAGCAACCCCAATGGACTGGAAGGCTGGAATAGACTGACCTACCCCTTGCCAGGCTTGTAGCAGGAGAGGCAGAGCATCTGTGGCTTAGCTCACGGAGACTCAATGAAGCAGGGACCCAAGTTGCTCAGGGACAAGGGAGCTACTCCTGTCCATGTACCTTCTCTTTGCCTTAAGAGAAGGTGTGGCCTGGGACTCCTGCCACTGTCCACTTTGCAGTACATGCCCTTGTGCCCTTTGCATCAAGGGTCAGAACAAGCAGACTATAATGACACCGCGCTTTGAAACATAAAGTGCTCCATGTTGGTATGGTGCCTCTCTGTGGCCTTCCTGTTGATGTTCATCATGTCGCTGCTCTTGTCCTGATCCCATCACAGCATGGACACCCTGCCCTACTTGGACTTGGGAGCTTTGGGGGAGCACCGACCAGGTGACTATGGTGCCTGTTTATGCTGGCCTGCAGAGCCTCAGCAAAGAGGGGCTCACTGGCAAGAGCTGTGTCTGCCACCGATGCATGGGCAAGGTCAGTGCCTTTGGTTTGACAGCCACTTTGAAAGCAACATTTCTGCTGTCTGGGTTCCAGAGAACATGGGTCTGCTCCCTGATGTCTAAAGATGGTGGATGATGTTGCAGCCTCAGTTCAAGTGGCACAGCCAACAAGGTGCTATAGAAGCTGTTCCAGATAGTCCCAAGGAAGGACCCCTACTGTTTCTGGGACCTCCAACAGAGCCAGTGCTGTGTCGTGGTGCCTGTCAGATGTGGAGGGGCACAACTTCATGAGAATGAATCGGATGCCAACTGGGGGCTTTCAGCAAGATGTTGGCAGCATAGCCAACCACCATTTCATTTACTCTGAGAGTTCTAAGAATCTGTCATCCAACGTCAGCTTTCTGTTGGTGATTTCAAGGCTAGTACCTTCTGTGGATAACCAGCACCCTGTCCACAGGGCAGAGCCAATTTCCCATGCCTCAGTGAAGTCCTTTCATCTAGTAGATAAAAAAGATCCAGATCTACAACCCAGCCTTCAAGTACATCCATGACAGCTGGACATAGCATTATCTGCCTTACCCTTCTACAGGGATGCTGGATGTTGGTCCTTTTTGCCCTGCATGCATGTGACAAGGTGAACGTTTACGGTTCCGGGGGCTAACAGCCAGAGAAATTGGCACCAGTACTGGAAGAACAACCAGCCTGCCGATGAAATCCAGAAGACTGGTATGCAGGATGCCGATGTCGAGACCCACATCATCCACATGCTGGCCGAGACCAGTGAGACGAAGCTCTACATGAGGCAATTGAGAAAAAACTGGCCATAAGCCATGACTCTTTCAGCCTGGCAACGGGTGAGGGAGTGAATTCATTGTTCAGACTTGGGCCAGCACCCCGGGAAGTGGCCTCAGCCTGAGCGGACACAGCCCTGGGCACCTGTGAGCTGTCTCCAGGCAACACTGACCAAAGCAGGCATGGTCTAGACCAATCGTGCTGCAGCTAGAGAAGCGCCAGCTGTTTCCTGGCAATCCAGGACTATGATGCTCACTCAACCAATCATGGAACCCAAATCCTTTAGTCAATTTCCGGCTCTGGGCCCCTTCTGCTCCAATCAATGGACTTCTGAGATGAACCTGCATTTTCTCCATCCTCACACCTGTATGCCTTAGTGTAAGATTTTGTTGCCTGCTTTTTGAGGCGTGGAGGTGGCTTCTGGCCTCGAAGAGCTTTACTCAGGCTCGGTAGAAGCTGTGACAGTCACTTGTGGTCCTGAACCTGTCAGGAAAACCGAGAAGGAAACAAAGGGGAAGGTCAGAGCCCTAGCGGCCCAGCTTTGCCTCTCCAAGGACCCTTGTGGCCTCGGGATGGTCAAGGGGAAGTCCAGGTTGTTTCCAGGGAGTGTACTTTCACCCCAAAGGAAAAGCCAGAGACCTCCAAACTGCTCCAGGCATCCGAGAGAATTTTGGACTACACATTTCCTTTATCAGTTAAGCCGAGGTAGGAGATTGCTGTCAGCAAAGAACTGCAGTGAGAATCCAGAGGGCACGTGGGTCCCTTTTTCCTCCCTTCTCCCCCTTCCCACCTTTGGCCACCCTATGGAATGGCCTTTCTGACCAGGTCATTAGTGTCTCACCAGAAAACTAATTGTGTTCACCCCTTGCTTGGGGGAAGAATTCACCTACGGCCTAACTCCGGAACATAGGTGTAAGAACTGAGGAGGGCACAAGGAAGCCCCCTCACATCAAGTGTAAGGTGTTTCTCATTCAAGTGTATTCTTGGCCGCTACTATTCGTTACAACCTTTACTGACCTCCTTAGGCCCTTGTGGGCCTACTCACCAGCCCACTTGCCCTGGAAAAACAAAACCAAAACTTGCCCTGGGATTGATTGGGATGCTGCTGCTTCTCTCTCTTTCTTTCTCTTTCTCTCTCTCACACACAAACACATAAGTCTGTGCTGGCTCATGAGAGAGGGAGCAACACGTGGGAAAAAAGGCTGGAGATGGGGAGTGTGGGGCAAACACGTGTTTTACAAGTGCAGAGGAAGATTAAGGTTGGTTGAGGCCCCAGGTGTAGAAGAAAATATCAGACCCCTTAAAAAAGGAGAAACAGAGAAAATAAAAATGCATGTTAACCGTATTTTTTAATAAATAAAAAATATTATGCACTCTTTTTTTTATTTATTAAATTTAATGCAGTGACATTGATAAATCAGGGTACATATGTTGAGAGAAAACATCTCTAGATTATTTTGACATTTGATTGTGCTGTATACCCCTCCCCCAAAGTTAAATTGTCTTCTGTCACCTTCTATCTGGTTTTCTTTGTGCCCCTCCCCTCCCCCAAACCCTCTCTCCTTCTTCACCCCATTCCCCCTCCCCCCACCCTATGCACTCTTTTTTTTTTTTTTTTTTAAATAAATTTTTATTAATGGTAATGGGATGACATTAATAAATCAGGGTACATATATTCAAAGAAAACATGTCTAGGTTATTTTGTCATTAAATTATGTTGCATACCCCTCTCTATGCACTCTTAATGTAAAAATTGCACAAATGAAACCAAACTTGGTGTCATTAGAAAAAAGTGTAAAGTTTGGGTTTTGCAGGGCCCTTCAGAAGTCGGGGCTCAGAGCGTGTGACTGGTGCACCAGCCATTATTAAATCTGCCTCTGTGTGTTAGGCTTGCTCACTTCATATTTTGCCTGATTGGTGCATGAGCACAGGGCAGCGCCATGTGTGTATAGTTTATGCAAGGCTGTGAATGCTTGCCCTCAGCATGGCAGATTGCAAATTGCAGATTGCCTGCTGCCTTTAGGAGGGGCCATTGTTTGTCGGGGAGGGGGTCCCTCCCAAAACCCCTGCTCCTGTTTTTGGCTTGTGAGTCTGGACAGAGAGAAGGAAGCGGTTTTCCCTGACTGCTCTTCTGCCGTTGCAAGACTAATAAATGGTATGGCCCATCATTTTCTGGCTCCACAGTTCCTTACTGTCTGCCCAAATCCACTGTAAACCTGCATGGCCATGGCATCAGGCCTTACAGGGAACCCAGCCACCTGGTACATGCACCTTCTTCCTTCACACATCACCCCAAAGAGGAGTAGGAAATCTCTTGCTTGAAGGGTGGAATTTGCTTTGGGCTTGTAATTTATAGTTAACCTGAAGTTACCAAGTATGGTTGACCGACAAAGAGTCTTTAAAATATCTAAGCTGGCTATAGAAATAGGCAGAAGGGCCCTGGCCAGTTGGCTCAGTGGTAGAGTGTCGGCCTGGTGTGCAGGAGTCCCAGGTTCGATTCCCGGCCAGGGCATACAGGAGAAGCACCCATCTGCTTCTCCACCCCTCCCCCTCACCTTCCACTCTGTCTCTCTCTTCCCCTCCCACAGCCAAGGCTCCATTGGAGCAAAGTTGGCCCAGGCGCTGAGGATGGCTCCATGGCCTCTGCCTCAGGCACTAGAATGGCCCTGGTTGCAATAAAGCATCGCCCCCTGGTGGGCATGCCGGGTGGATCCTGGTCTGGCGCATGCGGGAGTCTGTCTGACTGCCTCCCAGTTTCCAACTTCAGAAAAATACAAAAAAAAAAAAAATAGCCAGAAGCCTAGTTGAGGAGTAGATGTGCCCTTCTATGTGTGCCTCCCTCCCTCCTCCATACTCACATCCTGCCTTCATGTTCTAACTTTCCATTTCCAGTACTGTACTGGAATGGGCTGGGTAGTTAACAACCAGGTATCACAATTGGAAGCTACTTGCATGACTGAATACAGCTAAGTCCCTATGTACCTACTGATGGTATTCTCACTCTTGAAGGTTAAGGAAGTTTAGGAGGGGAAAAACTTCTTCTGCAAAGCATCCAAACCACTAAAAGGATCCCCTTCTTAACAGAGACAACATACCACCTGTCAGATAATGGCAGGAGATTGAAATGCTGCCTTGTAACAAGTCTTATGTTCGGACTTTGGAACACCAAGTCCTGTGGGGTCAGAACGCTGCCCAGGCAAGCACTGATAAGATTGTTTAAAGGAAGCAGCTGATCCCTATAGCCATTTCCTGCAATACTGAAAGGTTTTAGTTAATCATTCTTCTTTGCACCTGAACCCATGTTCTGCTAATTTACTTGATGAGTAAAGAAACAAATAAATATGATGGGGCTGCAGAGATCTGGGAGTCCCCTGTACCCATCTTTTCTTTATGTTGTGTCTTGTGTGCTTTTTCTTAAGTCCTGCAGCACCTTCCTCTTGCACACACCCATTGCTGAGCTGGTTTCAGCAAACCACCTATTTTCTTAGTGAGTTGGTACCACCAAGCAGCCTCCTGGCCATTGGTGTAGTTCCTGCAGCTGGCTGCGGAAGCAGTAACCAGGTGGATTTTAGAGAAGGGTTGGGCAGGGCAGCAGGCACCCCCAAAGGTAATAGAGTGAGAATTTAGCTTCAATCTGGTCTTTCCTAATTCCAAAGATTGGTGGAAGAAAGAATGGGGGTAGATTTGGGGGGGCCTTTGATGGATTGCGTCTCAGGGCCCTTCCCTACCCATTTAGAGACCCAAGGCACCACCCATTCTTGCCACTCTCAATTCAATGCTTACTGAAGTGGTCATTTTGAGTGTTTAGAAGATGAAAACAACAATACAATTATGCCAAACATTATTGGACAAAATAATTTCTTGTTTTGTTCAAAACATTAGTACACCCCCATTCTGGAAGAGGTAGGCCTGGCATTCAGCCCAGATCTCCTTTTCTGCAAGTTTTTATTTCTATTTTCTATTGAATTTATTGGAATGACATTGGTGACTACAATTACACAGGTTTCAGATGTACAATTCTATCATACATCACCTGTATTGTATGTTTAGTTAAGCAGACTTTCAAAAATTTCATTGTTTCAAAAGCACTAAAAAAAGAAGCAATAAGAGCTAAGAAAATACAATACTGAAGTGAAAAATAAAACACAAAGAATCATCCGGCCTGACCAGGCAGTGGCACAGTTCGAAACCCTGAGGTCACCAGCTTGAGCGCAGGCTCATCTGGCTTAAGCAAATAAGCTCAAGAGCTTGGACTCAAGGTCGCTAGCACCAGCAAGGGGTTACTCTGTCTGCTGAAGGCCCGCAGTCAAGGCACATATGAGAAAGCAATCAATGAACTAAGGTGTCGCAACGAAAAACTGATGATGCTTCTCATCTCTCTCCGTTCCTGTCTGTCCCTATCTATCCCTCTCTCTGACTCTCTGTCCCTGTAAAACAAACAAACAAACAAAACCCTCACAATCATCCACACACCCTCCGTACAGCCTTCCTCGGCTAGAGAGGCACCCAGAGGTGCTCCCCTCTGCGCAGGCCCACGCGCTGCTGCCGCTGGGGGCGGGGTTGGCGCGCGGGGCGGGGCTGGGCGGGGCTGGCCTGGAGACTTGGGCTCCCTGCTTCTGGAACGTGTTGCGGTGTTCCTCCCGTGGGAATGGGCTTGGGGACCGCAGCCTGGGCTCGCCCCGGGGCTGGCCTCCACGACAGGAGAGCTGTGCAGCAGAAGCCGAAGACCCTGGCCAAGGTGCGGTCTCCCGGCTTGAGTGCGCAGCAGGCCCGCCTCTTGCTGCCCTGCCTGTATTTGGTGGGCTTCCTGGTGAGTGCGGTCGCGGGCAGCCCAGGTTACCGGGGTTTTTCCTAGAAGTCCAGGAGCGGTGGTGGGGCTGCGAGTGGCACCTGCTGTGAGACCTCAGCGCAGAGACTTTGTTTCCAGATCATACCTTTTAACCCTATAAAGCAGTGGTCCCAACCTTTTTTGGGCCATGTACCGGTTTAATGTCAGAAAATATTTTCACTGACTGGCCTTTAGGGTGGGACAGATAAATGTATCACGTGACCGAGACAAGCGTCAAGAGTGAGTTTTAGACTGATGTAACAGGAAATCTGGTCATTTTTTGTAAGAATAAAAAATCATTCAGACTTAAATATAAGTAAAACAGAAATATGTAAGTTATTTATTCTTTCTCTGTGGACTGGTACCAAATGGCCCACGGACCAGTACCGGTTCGTGGCCCCGGGGTTGGGGACCACTGCTATAAAGCACTGATCAGGTCCCTTTCCTAAATGCAGGAAGAAACTGTTGCTTTGTCAAGAAATACAGGTCATCCCTACCTCCTTTCCTACTTCATTACCCATACAAATTGTTTTTTCTTTGTTGTTGTTTGTTTTTTGAGGAACTAATAGTAGCACATCCTCTTTTAGCATTAAAGAGCAATTATTACAAAGAAGCTAAAGTTAACGTGCATTCTAGGTCAGGGTGGTCCACACATTTACAGACAGCGGCTGCTCTAGAACATTGTATTTGGATCCTTGATCACTTGAACCTGATGAGTATCATAGAACAGACTACAATTGTGATGTCGTATGTGTTCAAAGTTTTAGATGGTGGTTTTATTAGGAAAATCAGTTTGTAATAAGGTCACCACTTTAAAAAAACATTTAGACTGTTGTTTCTAATTTGAGTGCATCAGTGTTTTGTTATTTAGGATTTGTTTGGTGTCAGCATGGTTGTCCCTTTATTGAGCCTTCACATCAAGTCTCTTGGAGCGAGCCCAACAGTTGCTGGCATAGTAGGTGAGTGATTAATTAATACTGCACATGTTCATAGCAGTGAATTTTAAGTCCCCTGAACTAAGTACCTGAAAACATATCAGTCTTATAGCTAAATACTACACAAAGGCAATTGAAAATGCAATAGAATGAGTTTCTGAAATATTTAAAAATATTACCCTAGAACGAATGTGATTAGTCTTTTCGTAGACTACCCACGTTCTGAGAAGTTTTGAGATTTCTTGTTATCCTCATGCCTCATATCAGCAGTGCTGTTGCAAGTGCTTATTTAGCCTCTCCCAGGAGTGAGCTGCCTACAGGAACCTGTCACCTAATGTGAGAGACCAAAGACATGTAATCTACAGAAATCGATACTGTAAAGGAAGGGGATTTGGCTTAAGCCTTCACAGATTGGTTGCACTCTTCCCACACCACCTTGGAAGGCAGTAAGGTATTTCTACCTGTGTAGCATAAAATCTCCATCTAGGACTCACTGATTTACCAAAGAGATGGGAACTAGCAGGGCTTAGGGCTGTGGTGCTAATTAATGAAAAATTCAGACTTGATAATTCATAAGCTGGATAAGCAGATGTTTTGGGACAGTTTTGTGCATAATATCTGGTAAGTCCTGGTCCATGCCATGATTTGTATTTGCTCAAAATTGTACTTAGAATTACATATTGGACCATCCAGCAGCATTAAGATTTTTATGAAGAGCAGAAGAGACATGTGATATAATAGAGGTCAAAGCACTCTATAAAACTCTGTAAGTTCTTTATAAAACTAAAGCATTTTGAGAAAACTGTGAAATATCATATTAGAGACATGTGAAAATGTGAAAAATTTAAGACTTAGTACAATTTCCCTAGAGTTCACTGTGTACTCTCTATAGTCTTTTCTGTTGAAACTACACACTCATCACATAGTGGAAAGGCTATCTTTCTAGGTCCCTAAGAGCAACATTTGCATTTTTGTCTCTCTTCCGCTTAACTTTATTTTGAAGACCTTTTATTAACAATTACATTACTTATACATTTTTCAATTGAAAAAAAAAGTATGAGGTAATTTCATTTTTAGAAATTATCTGTTTTTTCCCCTAAGATTTTTCTGTTAATTACTATGTAGTTTTTACTCCCTTTAATCCTGTTTTGTGATAGGTCTAGCTGATTTTACTGATGTTGTTCCTGTTTCTTGCAGGCTCCTCCTATGGCATTTTGCAGCTCTTTTCTAGTCCATTGGTGGTAAGTTGTCATCTATCTGGCATACTCATGTGCTCTGAGTGCCAGCCAGCATGGCTGTGGTAAAACGGAACTGGAGGTTAACCAGAGTAGAGGTGCAGATGATTGTGGTATCTACTGTTATTATATCAAAAAGTTTTCCTCAGTCACCTCTTTTCTCATTTGGCATCTTAGTTGCCATTGACTTATAAGAGTCAGATGGCATCTTCTGAAAAGAACACATTGAATCAGAACAAGAGTCCACTTTTTAAACTGTACCATGTCCTTCTATGATTCCCTGCTAATTTTTGACTTGGATAAAGAATGTTTATTATCAGGTTTATCCTTCATTTTAATTACTTGACAATAGTCAAAATTCATTTATGCTTCTAGGATTCTGTTTGAAGTTGTACATGTTGGACTACATGGCTTATTAATTATGAAACTAAAGTGTATGGACAGAAGGAGCCATTCGTAGTGGTTGATTATATATCAAGAGCATGAGGACGAAAGACCTACAGCTGGGTTTGCAATTCCCACTTCTGCCCACTTAGTTGTTTGAAATTCAGAATTCTTAACTGACTCTCCCCTTCTCTCTCCTTTCTGAATTCTGCTATGCCACTCTGGTCTTTGACCTCAGTGTCTACTGGTCTGGGCACTTCAGAGAAAACAGTCAGTTTATTCCCATGGAGTGATCAGCCATGACCTTGGTCTAAATTGCTGTACTGTGCTTCCCAAGAAAGGCTTGCACGTTAAATATGTTTTAAAAAAGAAAAGAAATTCAGTCAGATTTTGTAATGAATTCTTTTTTTTTTTTTTAATTTTTTTTTTTTGTACTTTTCTGAAGTTGGAAACAGGGAGGCAGTCAGACACTCCCGCATGTGCCCGACCAGGATCCATCCGGCATGTCCACCAGGGGGCAATGCTCTGCCCACCTGGGGCTTCGCTCTGCTGCAACCAGAGCCATTCCAGTGCCTGAGCCATCCTCAGCACCCAGGCCAACCCTGCTCCAATGGAGCCCTGGCTGCGGGAGGGGAAGAGAGAAACAGAGAGGAAGGAGAGGGGGAGGGGTGGAGAAGCAGATGGGCGCTTCTCCTGTGTGCCCTGGCCGGGAATCAAACCCGGGATTTCTGCACGCCAGGCCGACGCTCTACCACTGAGCCAACCGGCCAGGGCTATGTAATGAATTCTTAGGTAACTAAATAGCTACTCCATGGTTTATCTTTTTTTAAGTCTTTCCTAGATTAAATTTGTGTAACACTAATAATTTTATTTTCAAAGTAATTATCTCTCTTTATTATACAGAAGGAAATTTAGACTTACAAACTAAATAATTTGACAAAGACACCTCATCTCAGTATCCAGAATCTAAGTCACCTGTCATTACCTTAAAGATCTAAAACATTAAATCAATAATGACTATCAGATTGCACAGGAGCCTGATGCACTTACTTGTAGGACACCATGACATATTTCATATTCTTCCCTCTGAAAGAAGAATTTACAGAAGCTAAGTAAACAGCTTTTCTCTTTTATTTGGAAATTCACTACCAAAATAGTTGCTATGTGTATCTATATTAGATCAGTTAAGTCAGAGAGTATTTTAATCAGTCAAGTGTCTTTCTCCTACTAGACTCTAACATTCCTTAGAATAAAGACCAGGCTTTGTCACCAGTAGTAATCAGAGCACCTAGCACATAGTAGCATTTTATGAATGTATTTTTATTGCCAGCTGTTGCCTGTCCGTCTTTTTCAAATAATCCTTTATCCTCATATTTGGGTTTACAAAGCACATTTTATTTACCTAGTAGCTGTAATTTAATAACCTCCTTAGAAATCATACAGGTGAAATACCAAGCAAACATTTTCTTTTCAATTAATGCTTTTACAAATACTTTAATGGTAAGTTTTATTAAAATATTACTCTTAAAAATAAATCTTTATGAAGAAAATATATGCTGTCAGATTTGGCTATTTTAATATTATCAGTTTTAATAAAAATGACTAGTGTTTGCTAACTACTTATTATGTGTCAGACCCTTTTCTGAGCCCTTTATTTCATTCAGTCTTCATAACAACATCTCTGGTGGTGTGTATCTTTAATGACTGATTTTATAGAGAGCATGTAGCAAGTACTGAGGGGGGAAATGAATCTTTGACGCAGATATTGTTATTATTACAGTTTTACAGATAGAGAAACAGGCCTAGAGATATGCTGCCATGTGTAATTATGTCAACTAATATATCTGTGGCATGAGGAATGTTCAGAGTTCAGAGTTTAACCCAGATAGCCTAGCTCAGGGCCCAGGCTGTACCTACCAGATTATATCACTCACTGCCCTGTGAACACAAGGAAATATCCAGGTAGAAATAACATGGGGGATTTCTAAAGTCCATTGAAATGAAAACTAAGGAAAAGGATTGATGCTATTTATATAGGGCTGAAAGTGTTTTGGAAGATTTACCCTCAAATATTTTATAAAGGAATTTTATAATTATTTATATCCTATGTAAGAGATGTTTGGGATCTTTAAGAAAAAGAAAAACACATGAAAATGGAAAAGGGGCACAAACAGCAGTAGTTGGCTTTTGCAAGGCTGAGAGGCAGGCTCAGATGACATGGTTAATTTTTTTTATACTTTTTTTTAGACAATTAATTTTAACAGGGTGACATTAGTCAACTAGAGCACATAGATTTAGGGAATTCATCTCCAGATCATTTTGACATTCGATTGTTATATACCCATCACCCAAAATCAAATTGTCCTCCGTCACCCTTCATTTGGTTTTCTTTAAGCCCCTCCCATCCCAGCACCCTCTCCCTCTGGTAACCACTGCACTCTTATCTATATCCATAAGTCTCAATTTTGTGACACGGTTAATTTGAGAAAGTGGGGAAAGTCATTAAGTATCACTGAGGAATGAAGAAACAGGATGCTGTACTGACCACTTCTAGCCAGACCAGAAAAACATTGCTGGAGACCCTGTTCTTGACTTCCCTCAGACAGTACTCTATCACTATGATAGCGTTTAGTGGTTCTTATCTAGATAGTTTTTTCAAAAAAGTGTGACTCAGAACATCAGTGTATAAAATGGCTCGGTGTGGAGGTACTGTAGTTGGGCGGGGCTTCTCCGTCAGGCTTTTGTCCATCCACACAGAACAGAGCACTTCAAAAGTTAAGCAGAAAAACATGCAGCTGACCACCAAGGCTGCCCAAAGGGTCTGAGGTGCTGCTGGAGACAGCCTCCTGCGTTGTCCTGCTCAACCTCCTGCACTGTGGGAATGTTCTCAGTAGGAAAGATGGAAGGAGGAAGAGGAGAAGAGTGTTTGCGAGTACCCTACCCCACTTTTAAAAGAACTTTCTCAGAAGCCTCTCCAGTGACTTCTGGTTGCATCATTAAAGGCCACAACTTTTAGCCTACAAGTTGGTTTTATCTAAGCTGTTTCTGTGGAATACTAAAAATAAGTAAAGAATGAGCTAGGAAGGTAGCCCTTTATTCCTGAGGTATCTGAGGTTACACATACAGGCATGCGCGCGCGCGCGCGTGCACACACACACACACACACACACACACACACACCTACCCCTTAGGTACCAAAGAGCACAGAGCAAACCACCACCTTCCTCTGTCCTTTCTTCTTCACTGCCTTCTGCTTAGGTCTTCTCTGTCTCTCAACTTCTCCCTGTGAGCACTCTCTTACATTCTGTGTGCCTCACATTCAGACTTCCATAGAGGGGCACTAGGAGAGCTTAGCTAGTCACTCACCTACCAAGCTTCCCCCTAGGCCACCTTCACTCTGAACCATTTCTGTGGTGTCACCAAGCTCCTTACTTGCAATAAGAGAGGTTCAGAAGGCAGCCATGCTTGGCAGGACTCTGAAGTGTCCCACATATGAGAATTATAACTGGCAGACTTAAATGAAAGACCTGAAACCACAAAACTCATAGAAAAAAAAAATGGGAAAATAAAAACCAGGAAAAAAGGCCCATTATTTTTTGTATATGATACCTAAAGCACAAGCAGTAAAATAAAAAATAAACAAGTGGGACTACATCCAAAAGCCTCTATGCAGCAAAAGAAGCAATCATGAAAATAAAAAGGCAACTCTGGAATGGAAGTAAAATATTTGCAAACCATATATCTGATACAGATCAATATCCAAAAAAAATATAAAGAACTCAAATAACCAAAGAGCAGAAAAATAATCCAATTAAAAAATTGGCAAAATACCTGAATAAAGGTGCCCAACATCACTAATTAGGAAAATGAAAATCAAAACCACAATGAGCTATCATGTCACACCTGATAGAATGGCTGTCACCAAAAACACAAGATAAATAATGATGAGGATATGGAGAAAAAGGAACCTTCAAGCCCTGTTGGTGAAAATAACAGTATGGAGGTTCCTCAAATAATTAAAAATAGAACTAGCATATAATCCAGCAAGTTAATCTACTTTTGGGAATATTTACAAAGGAAATTAAATCACTATGTTGAAGAGGTCCCTGCACCCCTATTTTTAATGCAGCGTTATTTACAGTAGCCAGGATGTGGAAACAACTTGTGTTCATCCAGCCTGACCAGGTAGGTGGTGGTGCAGAGGATAGAATGTCGACATGGGATGCTGAGGACCCAAGTTCAAAACCCCAAGGACGCTGGCTTGAGAGTGGGCTCACCTGGTTGAGTGCAGGGTCGCTGGCTTGAGCAAGGGGTCACTGGCTCTCAGCTGGAGCACCCAATTAAGGCACATATGAGAAAGCAACCAATGAACAAGTAAAGTGCTACAGCTATGAGTTGATGCTTCTCATCTCTCTACTTTCTTGTCTGTCCCTCTCCCTCTTTCTCTCTTGCTTAAAAAAAAGATGAATGGATAAAGAAGATGTGTTTGTATTTATACATACACACACATGTCTGCACACACACACAGTGGAATGCTATTCAGTCATAAAAAGAAGGAAATCCTGCCATTTGTGACAATATAGATGGACCTAAAGGCATTATAGTTAAGTAAAGTAAGACAGAGGAAGACAAGTACTATATGATCTCACATGTATGGTATATGGAATCTTAAAATGATAAACATTCAATTTTGAATGAGATTTTTAACAAAAGGATATCAAATCTGTGGTTAACAGAGGCAAGGGTGAGCAAATTGGATGAAGGTGTTCAAAAGGTACAAACTCCCAGTTATAATTAAGTCTGGGGATGTAATGTATAGCGTGGTGACTATAGTTAACACTGCTGAATGGTACATTTGAAACATGACCTGGCCTGTGGTGGCACAGTGGATAAAGCATCAACCTAGAACACTGAGGTTGCCAGTTCAAAACCCTGGGCTTGACAGGAGTTGATGCTTCTTGCTTGTCCTCCGCCTCTCTCTTACTCTCTCCCTCTCTTCTCTAAAATGAATAAATAAAATCTTAAAACGTAAAAGAGGGGAAAACTTAAAAAAAAAGTTGTTGAGAGTAAATTCTAGAAGTTCTCAGCACAAGGAAAAAGCATTTTTTCCTTCTCTTTATATCCAGATGAGATAATGGGTTAATTAAACTTATTGTGTTAATCATTTGGCAATATATGTAAGTCAAGTCATGCTGTATACCTTAAACTTAAACAGTGCTATATGTCAGTTATATCAGTAAAACAAAGAAAAAGAATGTGGGAAATGTTGCCTTTCAATAGTAATCAAAGAAATTCACATTAGAACAATGAGAAATCATGTTAATCTATTGAATTGACAAAATTAATGATAAAATTCCTGGTTGTCATGACATTAGAGAACAGAAAAACATTAGGGCAAATTTTCAATGACATGAAATGATGTTCAAAATCTATTATTAATTGGAAAAAGTTACAAAATACTGTATTAGTATATTTTGTTAGAAACATTTGTAGATTTGAGGATTGTGAAGTATTTTGATATTTAATTTTTCAGTATTTTCTAGATTTCTAAACTGAAGATACTTACTGAGGAATTGAGATGCATAAAGTGATAATGAAAATGAAAATGAGGCTTTTTTAAAAAATCAAGTGAGAGGCAGGAAGGTGGAGAGACAGACTCTCACATGCGTCCTGACTGGGATCCACCTAGAAACCCCCTTCTGGGGCTGCTGTTCTATGCGTCTGGGCCTCAGCCACTATTTTAGTGGCTGAGGCGAGGCCATGGAGCCATCCTCAGCTCCCAGGTCCAACTTGTTCACATTTGAGCCATGGCTGTGGGAAGGGAAGGGGTGGGGATAGAAGGGGTGTACAAGCAGATTGTTGCTTCTCCTGTGTGCCCTGACCAGGAATTGAACCCAGGACATCACATGCTGGGCCAACACTCTACTACTGAGCCAACCGGTCAGGGCTGAAAATAAGACTTTAAAAAGTATACTTTGCCATTTCTCCAACCATTCTTAGCTCCCAGATTATCACAGATGCTTTCTTTGTTACTTTAGCCTTTGGGGGGGGGGGGTGTAAAGAAAACTGTTATACTTTCCCACTCAACTTGTATAAGACCAGAGAAAATAATTTACTGAATAATGGTATAATAGAATTGAGCATGTAATGATCTTAGCCCAAATTTCCTGCTGTTTTCCACTGGATTGTATTGGGGGAGGGGCATTTTCTTGGTGATTATTTTATAGTGAGTCAAAGGACTCATTGTGTTTCCTTTCTCAGGGATGCTGGAGTGATGTGGTTGGAAGACGATTTTCCTTGCTGCTTTGCATTCTTTTCAGTGCCCTGGGTTATCTTATTCTTGGAGCATCTACCAATTTGTTTCTGTTTGCCCTCGCCAGAGTCCCTGTTGGTGAGTTCTTGCTGCTCTGTGTTTTCCTTCAAAATAAGTCACTTATAGGTATAGAGAAAGGCTGGGCCTGCTTATCAGTGCCTCTTTGATTAGAACTTACATACAGAGGGCATTAAGATGATTCAGACTAGAACAGTAATTCCCAACAGCCACGTTTGATTGAGCACTTAGCACCAGTCAGACTTTGCTAAGTTGTCCATAGCTTCAAACCTTGTATGAGACAGAGTGCAAAGCCCTCAGCATCTAGAATTTGTTAAATGTCTTTGACTAGCATTGTGGTTACTATTCTGGCTTCAGTGGGCTTATGGTTTTGAATTTCCTGACTTCAAATTGATCCTGACCGTGGTAGCTTTCCTGCAGCCTTCTGTAAACCTGGCCATCACTTTGTGGGCAGACACTAGGATGATGATGTTGTGATTCATGGCTTAGTTTTGTCTCCAAACTGCTCTTGAGTGTCTCTTCCATTTTTGAAATAGCTTTTATATTATTCATTCATTAAAATACTGCTTGTGAATGCTTGGTGGTGAAGTGGGTAGGTGGTTACTATGGGAACTTTTAATTCCCTCTACCTTTCTTAGTGGTTAGAGCCCTAGAGTTTCTGTGTTTCTTCTTCACCTTACTCATTAGAGCATTGACAGACACTGCTACCTGAATGGGCGAATCTTTTGTGTTCGCCTTTCAAAATCCATGTCATTTATTTGTTGTCATTGTTTATTTAAGAAAATGGTTTATGAAGGTGTTTGCCTTAAATGTGATCAATCATCCTAACAAACCCTGCCACTAACAGGGAATCCAACTGATAGCTATTTTGTGCGCACTTGATGTCACAAGTTGTTTTATGTTCTTGGTTTAGGTGGCAGTGTGTCCTTCTACAGTATAATATTCTCCACTGTTCAGTGGCAAGACTGTTCATAATTAAAAAGAAACAGATGAGAGATAAATAGAACCTGTATTTGTCATGAAATGCGGAGACTTATATGGAGAATTATTATCACTTTGAGTAGTGAGTTTTTTTCATGCTCGCTGACCACTGGGAGTGTTGTTTTTTTTTTCTTTCAAAAAACGATATTAGTTCCAGTTCCAGTTTTATTAACTTAAAATCATGTTTGTTTGATAACCAACTTATGGAAACAAGAAGAACATACATTTGTCTTTTTTTAATGTTGCCTTACACATTTTAAAAATTATTTTTTTTTTTTACTCTGGATGGTCAGGAGGCACAAGGACCTACATGAACGTTCATACTACTCAAAGGGTTATATTAATATGGAATGACCTGCTTTGTGTAATGATATGCAGAGTAGTGCTTTCCTTCAAGGAGATCACTGGAAACCATTGCGCCCCATCATGGTTAGGAGCTGTCAGGCAGACCTGCCAGCAGCATTTATTAGTAGAACCTACTATGTCTTGATCAAAAAAGTAAGCAACTGATGTCACCAGAATTTGCCAGTCTTCATTGATGAGTGTGTTTGTTCTATGTATGGGTGCATACAAGTCACATACATCAGCAGAAGTATGAGAAATATAAAGTTGTTACATACACTTTAATCCCTTATTAAGTATTATCACAGCTCTCAATTTGTTTAGTCAACACTTTCACAAGCTTCTTGCTGGAATAAAATCAGTGGTACTGGTTCAATGACTACTCTGTCATTGTATTTTTACATTTTCACTCATGCACTGTCCTTCCTCCTTGCTCCATTTCTCACCATAGCACCTCTGGCCTTCAAACCGCTGCAGACTGCAAGGACAGGGATATTTGCCTTTTCTTTCCCTTCTCTATTCCTTGTAGTATTACTCTCATGGTCAGGGTCTATGCTGATATACAGTAGGGGTGCAGAAAAATGTTTATTCCCTGAGTTCATGAATAACTAATAATAAATTTCTGTTTAGAACCCACCATGAGTTATACATGGATAGCAGAGAGGACTAGAGACACTGGGATGTTATGACGGGAGGTGGGCAGGCTGAGGATTCAGGAGCTTGATTAGCAGAGACAAGGTGACAAACCAGAATGGTGGGGCTAGACCAGGAGTCCAGTCATGGTGGCATGGAACCTGTTGGCTGGCCTTAGAGGTTCAGAAAAATGGATCAGAACTTCATCAGGGAGAGAGGTAAAGTGCTGGATCACAAGCAATATGTGTTTAATCCTGAAAATGTTACGGAACATGTTTCTTGTCTCCTTGCAGGTATTTTTAAACACACACTGTCCATTTCAAGGGCTCTACTTTCTGATTTGGTTCCAGAGAAGGAACGGCCATTAGTCATTGGACAATTAAACACAGCATCTAGTGTAGGCTTCATCTTGGGGCCCATGGTCGGTGGCTATCTTATTGAACTAGATGGTGGATTTTATCTAACATGCATCCTCTGTTTTTCTGTCTTCATTTTCAATGCTGGTAAGTTGCCATTATATCATGAAAAGATTGTTTGGTTTATTCATTCATACTGACCAGTGCCTATTTTATCTCCTTATAATTTGTTTTTCTTAAAACAGAATAAGACAGACTCCTTATTGAAAAATAAAAGACCATGTTATTCCTGCTGCAGACCTCCCAGCGGGCTCCTGGCATGCTAAAGGATGTGCTTGTCTCACAGCCTGCACAGTGTTGGGCTGGCCCAGCCCCTCCCTCTGCTTCCTCCACATGCTTTAGCTGCACTGGCTACTGGTCCACCTCACATATGCCAGACCTATTCCCACAGGAGGGCATTGTAATTTGTTCTTCTATCTGCAACATTCTTCTCACGTTTCTTTTTTATTTTTTTGAACTATTATAATTTTTATTATAATTTTTATTAATTTTTAATTTATTGTGTTTACATGGATTCAAGTGTCCCACTGAATATAACTCCCTCACCCCCATCCCTGTGTCCCTTTTTATACCCCTTAGCCCCCCTCCCCCTAACTCCCTCCCCTCTTCCCTCTAGGATTTGCTGTCTGGTTACCTGTATCTCTGTGTTATGTATATATAGTTTCACTAATCCCTTCACCCTCTCTGATCCCATCCCCTCATCCCCCTTCCCTTTGTCAGCTGTCCCTCTGCTCTCTGTGACCCCACCTCTGCCTCTATTCTGTTCCTCAGTTCACTTTGTCCATTAGATTCCACATATAAGTGAGATCATATATTTTTCTTTCTCTGCCTGGCTTATTTCAGTTCGCATAATAGTCTCCAGGTCCATCCATGCTGTCACAAAAGGTAAGATTTCCTTTTTCACACCGAGTAGTATTCCATTGTGTGTGTACCACTGCTATTTAATCCACTCGTCCACTGATGGGCTGTTTCCAGATCTTGGCTATTGTAAACAACGCTGCAATAAACATGGGGTGCATATCTTCTTTTGAATCAGTGATTTAGAATTCTTAAAATATATTCGTAAAAGTGGGATAACTGGATCAAAGGCAGTTCCATTTTTAATTTTTTGAGGAACCCCCATACTGTTTTCCACAGTGGCTGCACAAGTCTGCATTCCCACCAGCAGTGCAGGAGGGTTCCCCTTTCTCCACATTCTCACCAGCACTTATTCTGTGTTGTTTTGTTGATGAGCGCCATTCTGACTGGTGTGAGATGGTATCTCATTGTGGTTTTAATTAGCATTTCTCTTATGATTAGTGATGTTGAACATTTTTTAATATGCCTATTGACCATTTGTATGTCCTCTTTGGAGAAGCATTCAGTTTTTGCCCATTTTTAAATTGGATTGTTTACCTTCCTGGTGTTGAGGTTTAGAAATTATTTATAAATTTGGTTATTAACCCCTTTTCAGACATATTGGTGAATATGTTCTCCCACTGTGTGGGTTGTCTTTTTATTTTATTCATGGAGTCCTTAGCTGTGCAAAAGCTTTTTAGTTTGATATAGTCCCATTTGCTCATCCTGTTCTTTATTTCACTTGCCAATGGAGATAAATCAGCAAAAATATTGCTGCGAGAGATGTCGGAGGGTTTACTGCCTATGTTTTTTTTTTCCAAGATGATTATGGTTTCACGATTTACGTTTAAGTCTTTTATCCATTTTGAGTTTATTTTTGTGAATGGTGTAAGGTGGTAGTCTAGGTTTCATTTTTTTGCATATGCCTGTTCAATTTTCCAGCACCATTTATTAAAGAGACTGTCTTTACTACATCGTGTGCTCTTACCTCCTTTGTCAAATATCAATTGTCAAACTATATATTTATATATTATATATATATATATATATATATATATATATATATATATATATATATATATATAAAATATCAATTGTCCATAAAAGCGTGGGTTAATTTCTGGGATCTCTGTTCTGTTCCATTGATCTATATGCCTGTTCTTATGCCAGTACCAGGCTGTTTTGAGTACAATGGCCTTGTAGTATAACTTGATATCAGGAAGTGTGATACTACCCACTTTATTTTTCATTTTCAAGATTGCTGAGGCAATCGTGTTCTTTCTTGGTTCTATATAAATTTTTGGAATATTTGTTCTATATCTTTAAAGTATGCCATGGTATTTTAATAGGAATTGCATTAAATTTATAGTTTGCTTTTGGTAATATAGACATTTTAATGATGTTCCTTTTTTATTATTATTAATTTATTGTGTTTACATAGATTTTAATGTCACCCATGTTTCCCAGTACATTCCCTCATCTCCCTCCCTGTACTACCCTCCCTCGTTCACTCCAGGATTTGCTTTTCTGCTCTCATCCCATCTATCACCCTATCATCCCCTTTCCCTTTGTCCGCTTTCCTTCTGGATCCTGTGATCCCCCCTCTGTCTCTATTCCATTCCTCAGTTCATATTGTTCATCAGATTCCTCATACGAGTGAGGTCATATGATATTTTTCTCTTTCTGCCTGGCTTATTTCACTTAACATAATAGTTTCCAGTTCCATCCATGTTGTTGCAAAAGGTAAGATTCCCTTCTTTTTCATGGCCCCATAGTATTCCATTGTGTATATGTACTACATTTTTTTAATCCAATCGTCCACTGACGGACACTTGGGCTGTTTCCAGGTCTTCGCTATTGTGAACAATGCTGCCATAAACATGGGGGTGCATTTCTCCTTTTCAAACTGTGCTATGGTGTTCTTGGGGTATATTCCTAAAAGTGGGATAGCTGGGTCAAAAGGAAGTTTGATTTTTAATTTTTGAGGACTCTCCGTACTGTTTTCCACAGTGGCTGCACCAGTCTGCATTCCCACCAGCAGTGCAGGAGGGTTCCCTTTTCTCCATATCCTCGCCAGCACTTACTCTGTGTTGTTTTGTTGATGAGCGCCATTCTGACTGGTGTGAGGTGATATCTCATTGTGGTTTTAATTTACATTCTCTAATGATTAGTGATGTTGAGCATTTTTTCATATTTCTATTGGCCATCTGTATGCCCTCTTTGGAGAAGTATCTATTCATCTCTTTTGCCCATTTTTTGATTGGACTGTTTATCTTCCTGGTGTTGAGTTTTACAAATTCTTTATAAATTTTGGTTATTAACCCCTTATCAGACGTATTGTCAAATATATTCTCCCATTGTATGGTTTGCCTTTTTATTTTGTTCATTTTGTCTTTAGCTGTGCAAAAGCTTTTTAGTTTGATATAGTCCCATTTGTTTATCCTGTCTTTTATTTCACTTGCGCATGGAAATAAATCAGCAAATATATTGCTGCGAGTGATGTCGGAGAGCTTATTGCCTATATTTTTCTCTAGGATGCTTATGGTTTCATGACTTACATTTAAGTCTTTTATCCATTTTGAGTTTATTTTTGTGAATGGTGTAAGTTGGTGGTCTAGTTTCATTTTTTTGCAGGTAGCTGACCAATTTTCCCAACACCATTTGTTAAAGAGACTGTCTTTACTTCATTGTATGCTATCACCACCCTTGTCAAATATCAATTGTTCATAAAGGTGCGGGTTAATTTCTGGGTTCTCTGTTCTGTTCCATTGATTTATATGGCTGTTCTTATGCCAGTACCAAGCTGTTTTGAGTACAATGGCCTTGTTGTATAACTTGATGTCCAGAGTGTGATACTACCCACTTTATTTTTCTTTTTCAAGATTGCTGAGGATATTCGTGTTCATTCTTTCTATCTATGAACATGGTATATGCTTCCACTTTTTTGTATCTTCCTTGATTTCTTTTATCAATATTTTATACTTTTCTGCATACAAGTCCTTTTCCTACTTGGTTAAATTTACTCCTAGGTACTTTATTATTTTTGTTGCAATAGTGAAGGTGATTGTTTCCTTAATTTCTCTTTCAGACAGTTCATTGTTGGTGTATAAAAATGCCACTGATTTCTGAGTATTAATTTGATATCCAGTCACATTGCCAAATTCATTTATCGAGTTTAGTAGTTTTTTGACTGAGACTTGAGGGTTTTCTATGTGCAGTATCATGTCATCAGCAAACAATGATAGTTTTACTTCTTCTTTTCCAGTTTGGATGCCTTTTATTTCTTCTTCGTATGTCATTGCTGTGGCTAGAAATCCCAGAACTATGTTGAATAAGAGTGGTGAAAGGGGCACCCCTGCTTTGTTCCTGATCTTAAGGGGATGCTTTTAACTTTGGCCCCTTGAGTATGATTTTGGGTTTGTCATGAATGGCCTTTATCATGTTGAGGAATGTTCCTTATATTCCCACTCTGCTGAGAGTTTTGATCATAAATGGGTGCTGGATTCTATCACATGCCTTTTTCGCATCTATTGGTATTATCATATGATTTTTATCCTTATGTTTATGTAATGAATCACATTTATTGATTTGCAAATATTGTACCAGCCTTACCTCCCCAGAATAAATCTCACTTGATCATGATTATGATTTTTTTCATGTAATACTAGATCCAGTTTGCTAATATGTTGAGAATTTTAGCATCTAAGTTCATCAGGGATATTGGCCTATAGTTTTCTTTCTTTGTAGTGTCTTTCTGTAGATTTGGAATGAGGATTATGGTTGCCTTATAAAAGGAGCTTGGAAGTCTTCCCTCCTCTTAAATTTTTTGAAATAGCTTGAGAAGGATAGGTGTTAGTTCTTCTTTGAATATTTGTTAAAATTTGCCTGTGGAGCCTTAGGTTTCTGATTCTTCCAGACTGAGTTTTGGAAGATTATATCTTTCTAGGAATTTATCCATTTCACCTAAGTTGTCCTTTTTTCTGGCATACAGATCTTCATAGTATTTTCTTACAATCCTTTGAATTTCTGAGGTGTCAGTTGTTACTTCTCCACTTTTATTTCTGATTTTATTTATTTGAGTCTTTTTTCTTTTTCTCTTGATGAATCTGGTTAAAGGTTCATTGATCTTGTTTACCTTTTCAAGAAACCATCTTTTGGTTTCATTGGTCTTCTGTATTGTTTTTTGAGCCTATATGTCATTTATTTCTGCTCTGATCTTTATTATTTTTTTCCTTCTACTTCCTCTGGGCTTTATTTTTTGTTCTTTTTTCATTTTTTTTTTAGATGCAGGGCTAAGTTATGTATTTGAGCTTTTTCTTGATTCTTAAGGTATGCCTATAATGTTATGAACTTCCCTCTCAGGACTGCCTTTGCTGTGTCCCATAAATTTTGAGTTGTTGTATGTTCATTTTCATTTGTTTCAAGGAAATTTTTTACTTCTTCCTTGATCTCATTGTTACGCCATTTGTTATTTAATAACATGCTATTTAGCCTCCAAGCATTTGAATGTTTTTCAGTTTTTCCTTTGTAGTTGATTTCTAGCTTCATGCCATTGTGATTAGAGAAGATGCTTGATATGATTTCAGTCTTCTTGAATTTATTGAGACTTGTTTTGTGTCCAAATATGTGGTCTATCCTAGAGAATGTACCATGAGCACTTGAAAAGAATGTATATCTGCTGCCTTGGGGTGAAACGTTCTGAAGATATTTATGAAATCCAGGTGATCTAGTGTGTCATTTAAGTGCTGTTTCTTTATTAATTTTCTGTCTGGAGTATCTATCCAGAGATGTTAGTGGGTTGTTAAAATCCCTTACTATTACAGCATTGCTGTTGATCTCGCCCTTTATGTCCATCAACACATCTGAGTTATATATTTAGATGCTCCTATATTAGGTGCATAGATATTTACAATGGTTATATCCTCTTGTTGGGTTGCTCCCTTTATCATTATGTAGTGACCTTCTTTATCCCTTACTATATAGCCTTTGTTTTAAAGTTTATTTTGTCAGATATAAGTATTGCTACCTAGCGTTTTTTTTATTTCCATTTGCATGAAATACTTTTTTCCATCCTTTCACTTTTAGTCTATGTGTATCTTTTGTTCTGAGGTGGGTCTCTTGTAGAAGACAGAATATGTACAGGTCCTGTTTTCTTATCCATGCAGCTACTCAATGTCTTTTGATTGGAGCATTTAATCCATTTACATTTAAGGTTATTATTATTATTATTTTTTTATTTATCCGAAGCTGGAATTGGGGAGGCAGTCAGACAGACTCCCGCATGTGCCCGGGATCCACTCGGCATGCCCACCAGTGGGCGATGCTTTGCCCCTCTGGGACGTCGCTCTGTTGCGTCCAGAGCCATTCTAGCGCCTGAGGCAGAGACCACAGAGCCATCCCCAGCGCCCAGGCCATCTTTGTTCCAATGGAGCCTCGCTGCGGGAGGGGAAGAGAGAGACAGAGAGGAAGGAGAGGGGGAGGGGTGGAGAAGCAATGGGCCCCTCTCCTGTGTGCCCTAGCCAGGAATCGAACCCGGGACTCCTGCATGCCAGGCCGATGCTCTACCACTGAGCCAACTGGCCAGGGCTTAAGGTTATTATTGTTATGTAGTTGTTTATTGCCATTTTATTCTTTAAATCTACTTTCTTCTTTTTCTTGATTTCTTTTTCCTTATTACCTCTTTTTACAGCAGGCCCCTTAACATTTCTTGCAATCTTAGTTTGGTTGTAATGAATTCCTTGAGGTGTTTTTTTGTCTGGAAATCTTTTTATTTCTCCTTCAATTTTAAACGATAGCCTTGCTGGATAAAGACATCTTGTATATAGGGTCTTGCTTTGCATTACTTTGGATATTTCTTGCTAATTTCTTCTGGCCTCAAGTGTTTCTGTTGGAGGTCAGATGTCATCCTTATGGGGTCTCCTCTGTAGGTAATTAACTGTTTTTCTCTTGCACCTTTTAGTATTCCTTCTTTTTCTCTTTGACAGCTGAATTATGATGTGTCTTGGTGTAGGCCTCTTTGGGTTTCTTCTTAATGGAACTCTCTGTGCTTTTTGAACCTGCGTGACTTTTTCTTTCATCAATTTAGTAACATTTTCAGCTATCATTTCTTCAAACAGGTTCTCTATTTTTGTTTGTTTTTTCTCCTTCAAGAACCCTTATGATACAGATGTTGTTTCTCTTCATGTCACAGAGCTCTCTTAGAGTTTCCTTAGGCTTTTTGAGCCTCTTTTCTTTTTGCTGCTGTGCTTCAATGCTTTCAATTATCTTGACCTCTAAATCACTGATTCAGTCCTCTGTTTTATCCAGCCTGCTATTAATTCCTTCCAGTGTAGTCTTCATCTCTGATATTGTATTTGTGATTTCTGACTGGTTCTTTTTTATGATTTCAGTCTTGTTTTTGATGCTTGCTATCTCTATTTAGGTGCTCATTATTGTCCATCTATTGTTGCTCTAAGATCCTTGAGCATCCTAAAAACCATTGTTTTAAACTCTGCATCTGGTGTTTTGGTTACTTCCATCTCATTCAGTTCTTTTTCTGGGGATTTCTCTTGTTGATTCATTTCGGTTGCATTTCTCTCTCTGCCCCTTTTGTGTGTGTATTAGGTAGCACTGTCTGATTTTCAAGTTTTTGTGTGGTCTTCATGAAGAAGATGGGCTCTGTGGTACTGTCCTCCAGGCCACTTGTTTTCCTTGTTCTAGTAATGCTTCTTGAGGTTACTATTTTCCTTCTTATTGCATGTATTAGATACAGTTGGTCTTTTTGTGGGTACAGTTAATCCCTTCAGGCTGGCTGGCTCTAAGGGTCAACCTTGATCATGTGTATTACACACTGTGCAATGTCTGTCCTGTTGGGTATATTTATTCTCCATAGTGTCTGGTGCCTGCTAGACTCCACCTTTGAGTGTGCTGCTGGTAGCCCACTGTGGGCTACCAGTCTGCAGCTACTGCACTTTTTGCTGTTTGTGTCTGCGTTTTCTGTGTCTGTGTACTGTGGGAGGGGCCAACTTCTGTATAAGGATCAGCTTCCTCCTGCTTAGAAATGACCATAGCTCCGTAAATGCCCTAAGCTCTGTATGATTTGTCTCCACTTTTCAGCTGCTTCTTCTCTTGCAGCTTCCTGGTCTTCCCACAGAGTCTTCTATAGTAAGACTAGTGTGGGCTCAAATTGCCCTCACCGAACCAACACCTCTATAGGTTGCATGCTAGGTGGGTTAGGGCAGCTGTGGTTGTGAATACAACATTTGTGGGACCTCCTACTTCAGGAGTCTCTTGGTCAGGAGCTCAGTACAGGAAATGTGGCCCCTACTGCAGAGCTTGATCCCTCAGCCACTGCTGGATACTCAAATTTTATTTCTCCCCAACAAAGTGAGCTGCAATTTCTGACCATGTGTGGCCAACAATCCCCTCTGCAGAAGTTCTTTCAGCTGTTGATACCCAGGTCTCAGGGAGGAAGACTGAGAGAGTCCTCTCCTGGGGCTGACTTTGCCCCTACCAAAGGTGGCTAAGCCCCTTGACCAGATCCAACAATAGACTCACAGGGACCTACACTTTAAATGTTCATGCTCCAAGCCTCTCTCCCTTCCTCCTGTGGAATCTAGCCCGGCAGGACAGAATATCCAATGCCCAAGCTGGCTGACTGTGAAGCTCCACCCTATCCAATGCACATGGGCCTCTATGGGTCAAATAAGTTCGCAAATATAATGTATATGTTTGCTCGCTTATAGTTTGCATTGGGTGTGGGAGACAGGCTGTAAACAGGCAGGATCCTTATAGCCTAAGGCTTAGTTTTAAGACCCTTTTAATACTAAGATCTTCTCAACACTAAGCTTTTCCCCACACCCTTAACTGTTGCATGATGTGGGTGGTGCACTCTTATGAGGAACTAGAAAGCCTGGTGGTCATACGAAATGACTGCTGTTCTAGATATTATAAATTGTAATTAAAATGATTTGTGCAAAGGTGTCTGCTAATTCAAACTGAATTACCCAGGGCAGGCGGCGAGGATGCCCCTTTGCTTAGTGCCCCACGGGGTTTCCCCCTTCTACTTGCTTAATTGCTTAAAGTAGAGTGCAATGAAGGAAACCACTGGTGGTACATTTCTTAAGAGCGTTTCGGTCAACATTACTCTGTCATTTTTTTGCATTTCTCTCCTGCCTTTGTTCAAGGGACTCATTTTGTCGAGACAGGCTTTTTTGTCTTGCATTTGAGGCAAGCCTTGTTTCTCTATGCTCATCAGTCTCATTTTGCCGAGAAAGACGCATTTGCTCTGCGACTGAAGCAAGCCTTATCTTTCTCTGCTCAGTGGTTTCTTTTTGTCGAGAAAGCCGTTTTTGTGCAGCTTTAGCTCCTTTTCTCTCCTCTTCAGTGCTGTATTTTCTAGGAGGCATTCTTAAAAGAAATTATGTTAAGACGTAGTTTTTATGTAAAACAGATGATTGCCAATGCAAACAAATGTTCACCTTCCCCTTGACCCGCTCAATTTGCGTTCACCTGTGGCAACTTCACCCCATTGGCTAGTACAGTTACACAAGCAACCAATAAGCTATCGATGACAAACAGACACTTAAGCCGCATATAATAAAGATTCCATTTATGCCTCAGATAAGTGACTTTGTATCAGAGAGTTTCTTATTTGTATTTTGGCTTAAAGCAGGGGTTGGGAACCTATGGTTCACGAGCCAGATGTGGCTCTTTTGATGGCTGCATCTGGCTCGCAGACAAATCTTTAATAAAAAAAATAATGTTAAAAATATAAAACTTTCTCATGTATTACAATCCATTCATTTTCTACTACTCATGTTCATGGTTGTGGGTGGCTAGAGCCAATCACAGCTGTCCTCTGGGACAACACCAAATTTTTATTGGATAATGCATAACATACACGGGTTGTTGTATGGCTCTCACAGAATTACATTTTAAAATACTATATAGTGTTCATGGCTCTCTCAGCCTAAAAGGTTCCCAATCCCTGGCTTAAAGGTTTTGATTTTTACACTGTAGAATGGGGGCAGACCAGGGGCTTGCTCTCTCTGGGTTTCTGAAATTGGCATTGCAGGAGAGAGGTAGCCAAGATGGCAGAGTGCTGAAGTAGAAGCCAGTTTGTGCAGAGAGAAGGGAGATAGGAAACAGAGGTGAATAAGGCTGGTAAGGTAGAAATCTTTGATTCTAGGAATACTCGAATAAGTCAGTAGCTTTGGGAGCCCTGAATGGAAAGGGAAGTGTTTTCCCACTGTGTGTATTTCTCACCCGCCGGGTGTGAGCTAGGATTAAAGGTAATGGCTCACTAGTTCTTGGCTCTGTTGTTTCATTACCGTCTGTCTTTATCAAATTCGAACCTGCATGGGCCAGGCAGCTGTAATGGCTGCCGCGGCTAATGGCCTGACAGCCTCTTTGCCGGTGCTGATCACAGAAAATAGAACTCACCTCAGCTGGGCAGGTGTGAGGAGCTTTTCCTTAGGATAATACTCTAGCAAGGGTTGTTAGGTCCTGAACCAATTCTTTCTGCAGCTGACCCCTGGATATGCCAGCCCTGGGCATCCCAAGCAGGAACCCAGGGCAGACCAGTGGGAGACACTGCCCGTGACTGGCCCTCAGCAACCATTTTGGAGCTACAAGCAATTCAGAGTTTGTGGCTGCCTCTTCTGTGCCCAGGTTCACATGCAAATACCAAGCTGCACTCCTAGGTTGGCTTTTACCCACAGGGGAAATTCTGCTCAAACGGTCAAATTTCCCTCTGAGTCTTGCCTCCTGCAGCCTGTCTGCTGGCTGCTTGATGGGCTCAGCTGCTGAAAAAAACCTTTGGTGGAGTCTAGAGCCTGTGGCAGTTTAACAATTAAGAAGGGTGGTGGGTGTGGCTCCGCCCCTTCACCCTAGGTGTCAGTCTGTGCTGACTGTTCACAGACCATTAGGGCGAGGCCTCAGGAGTCTGGTGGGTGTGGCCTCTGAGACCCAGAGGTGTGGTCTGCCCACCCTCTGGACAGATTCAACTAAGTCTTCCGTGAGGTGGAGCTCCAGTCTCAATACCAGAAACCTTAGTCACTGACACGGCCCCTGTTTCCTGGCCTCTCAGAATGACCAGTTGCCATCCCTGGGGTAAGAGAGACTCCTGAGTGTGGGGCAGCTGCTTTTCCCCAGGCTGATGCCACTCAGAGGGGATTGCTCCAACCAAGAAAGATAGGGACTGTAGTCCTGGAGAATGATTCAGCACAGGGGTTCAGCAACAGTGTATCTCCTTGGGCCTCCAATTTTACACAGTACTCCTGCAACTTTAGTCCTCTCAGCTCTCCCCCATCAGAGCCCTGGGTAAGTGGCTGTCAACAAGGTGTTCTGCGTGGGCCCTTTAAAACAGAGTCTGCATCCAAGAGCTGTATCTCTTTCTTGCGGACAGAAACCCAACTCTTTTTACAGCTGAATGCTGTCTGGGTGCCTCTTCTAGGCTCTGGGGATCTAGGGTGGGACTCTGGGCCTGGGGCTGAGGACTCACATTTCTCAGGGCAACCCACCCCACAGTGAGAGTCCCTCCAGACCCTCAGTCACCGTACCATTTGCTTCTAGGAGTGGGGCAGCCCTTTCCCCATCTCTGCCCTTCCTGCCAGTCTCAGTGTGGCTTCTTCGGTGATCCTTGGTTAAAAACTCCTCTTAGTTTTGTCCAAAATTGGTTTTTCAAGATAATTGTTCTTAAATTAAGTTGTAATCCGATTTGGTCCTGGGAGATGGCTGTTGGAATGTCCCCCTCCGTCACCATCTTCTTTGTCTCACATTTCTTGACGGACTCTTCCTTCTTATCACTCAATTCTCAAATGTTTTCTTTCTTAAAGAGGCCTTCTTTGATCATTCTGTTTAAAGTAACTAATTTTTAATAGCTCTTCTGAATTTATATGATTTAGTGTGTTTTCTTACTCCCCTGAACATACACAATTAG
This sequence comes from Saccopteryx leptura, assembly GCF_036850995.1. Lineage (NCBI taxonomy): Eukaryota > Metazoa > Chordata > Mammalia > Chiroptera > Emballonuridae > Saccopteryx > Saccopteryx leptura. The sequence continues at coordinate 214,654,585 of NC_089505.1, read as the reverse complement.
AAAGTAAACCCCACAAAGGTTGGATTTACTCACTGCTGTCACCTCTGCCCACAAGAAGCCAGGCATATATAGCCACTGTTCAATAATATTTGATGAATTAAAGAATACATATTGGACTGTGAGCTCCTTGGATGCAGAAGCTTAAAGCAAAGAGGCTAGACCTCTTTGCCCAGAGACTGGTGGCCGACCTTTAGGTAAACAGCTTTATTAACAAGGGGATTCATGCTGTTCAGTGTTCCTTAATTTAATGATCTACTTTACTACAACCTTTTGAGTCTACATAGTCCAGGATTCAGGCTGAGTGATGAATTCCCGGATGGGCTGGGTTATCAGACTCGAGAAGCAAAGTTCATGAGTTTAATCTCAGTCCTCATATGATTTTCTGCCAGAAGTTTAACCTTTAACCTCAACCAGGAGGAGAGGTCTGAATCAATGTGAATGTGAGTTATATGACTTCAAGCACATGACCAGTTGATGTGACCAGGTTCCTTCCTAAAAAGGAAGGATCATACATGTGACTGCTGGGAGTTAAGAGTCAGTATATAAACGAAGCGTGAGCTTGGAGCTCTGGTTTGGATTCTTCAGTGACAGTGATGTTTAATGCTTTACCTTCACCTAAGCCTGTCGATGGATCTGAGTCAGAAACACATTCAGCTGCAAGTGTCCCCAACTCCAGTCACTTCAAGTAATAGGGATTTATTTTTCTCACTTAAGCAGTGTGGGCTGAGGCGGGTGCAGAGACTAGCAGAGGGAGCAGAGAGTGACGGGCTGGATGACAGTGTCTCAAAGCACTGGGCCTTCTCATGTGCTGAGCATTGTGGGTGTCTCTTTTCTTATTTCATGTGTCACACTTTTCTCCTCAACAATGATGTCTGTTTTCTTCAACCCATCCTTCCCTTCAGCTTTTTATGTCCTTGCTCTGACCTGCCACTTCACCTGAAAAAGGGCTTTCATATCTTTTTTGTCAGTGACTTTTTTTTGTGTGTGTGTGGTTAAGAACTCAAACTGTAGTGCAACAGACTTGGGTTCAAATCTCTGCTCTGCTGCTTTTTCATGTGGGTGGGCCTTAAGTAATTATCTCTGTTTCCTCATCTATAAAACGGAGTAACGAAACTCATAGACTTGTTATGAGACCTAGAAGAGATTTTGCATATAAGCTGTTTATCCCACTGCTACGCATACAGCAACCACTCAACAAATGTTAATTGTTGTGATCACTATCATTTTTATTATTTTAATTATACTCTACTTTTTATTCATCAGCAATCAAGCTTCTTCTGTGATGTATTCAAGGGCCCTTTTATGGATAAAAGCAAATGAAAGTTCCACGTTAGCTTTCTCGTGTTATTGGTTTTCTGTCATAAATTAGCCCCTGGTTAGTAGTCCACTTGAACTATATTTGGAGAGTCCACACACACAGGGTTAGTTGCTGCAAACAGCATAAAGCAGCACTGACTGACCCAAGTGGAACATATGTGCTGACCAAAACCACAGGGTTGAGGGAGGAAAGATGGCTTAGAATGACAAGCTTGAATTTAGTTTTAGAAAATTTGGAGCATGGAATGGGTCATTCTACTTGAATGGCATAGGATCAATAAAACAACTGAGGCAGTAAAGTGCCAGTCACTTCCAGTCACATGAGGACAGAGATGGGATTATCTGAATAGGGTAACAGCTGCTGGGTTAGGTGTGTGTCATGGTCCCTGAGAATGGTGCCTCCACAGGTTTCAGCGTGAGTCTTGCAAAAGTGCAGATCCAAGCCGGTGCTTTCTCACAGGTCCTAGTGTCAAGCTGCCCCTATCCACACACATACCCCATCAAAGCTGGTTGTCTCTGTCCATAGCATCATGCCTACCCTGTAATCTAATTGCCTGTTTGCATTTGTGCACCCCCTCTTAGGTTTAAGTTCCTTGGGGAACAGGAATTGTTATAGGCCTTGTCTTGTTTGCTAATATGTTATTTCTAGTGTTAAGCAGAGGATTCATCATTTAGAAAGCATTACTAATCAATGTTTGGATTGGTGATGAATAGATAAGTAGTCAGATGGTAGATAGAGAATTAACAAAATATTGAGGAGAGCCTTTAACTATAAAACCTAAGAATTTAGATATGAAGTGGTGGGATAAAGGAAACCCTCAGAGACTTGGGCTGGGATAAAAATTGTGAGTATTATGTAGGCAAAGATTTTTTTTTCCTTAAGGTGAATTGCTGAATTCTGATACTGAAATGGAGTAGAACTCCTGTGGAAATGGTTAAAAACTAGATTCAAAAATACAGATTAGTAAATCTGCTAATAATAAAATATAGAAGTAACCTAATACCGGTAACTGGTTATCCCCCACAGAGACACTGAATTCAGAGAATTTGGTAGAATGACCTCTTGCCAGTCCATGCCCTAACTCAGCCTGCTTTAACAAGTCATACATTTTAACAGGTCTCATCTGCCTGTTTCCATGGAGTGAAGGGAAGGTCAGCAGCACAAAGAACGTGCTGCAATTGCATAAGAACCATGCTCCTTTAGAAAAGACAAACTGTGAAGTGCAAGAGGCGAGCCCCACCCCAGGGAGCATGGTGAGTGAGAAGAGCCCGAGGCCGCCCTGGAAGGAAGTTATGATCACATTGCAAAACATGAAGAGCCTGATCTTTTCTGAACTGTGGGACATATTTCTGGTGCGCCTGCTGATGGCCACGGCAGTCATGCTGTACTACAGTAATTTTGTCTTGGCCCTTGAGGAGCGCTTTGGGATGAGGCCCAAGGTGACAAGCTACCTCATCAGTTACAGCAGTGCACTGGGGGCCCTGGCTGGCTTAGTCCTGGGGCCTGTCATGTGGCTGTACAAGCACAACTGCTACAAGGTCCTGCTACACTCCAGTGCGCTCACCTTCTTGCTCCTGCTGCTCTACTGTCTGGCCCCCACTGTGGGAGCTGTCATCTTCTCCTCCACACTCCTGTCCTTCTCCACTGCCATTGGTAGGACTTGTATCACAGACCTCCAGCTAACTGCTGGCGGGCCCCAGGCCAAGGGTACCCTCATAGGTGTGGGGCAGTCAGTGACAGCAGTGGGCCGGGTCATCACCCCCCTTCTCTCTGGAGTTGCCCAGGAGGTCAGCCCTTGTGGCCCCCCCAGTCTCGGGGCTGCATTAGTCTTTGTGGCTATTTTCATAATGTCACTAAACAAACCTCGCTATGGTGGTGATGGATTAAAGAGTGAATAGAATGGATTTGGACAACACAAAGAAGCAAAATATATGGTGTGTGAATGAGGGACAGAGGCCATGTGAGAAGGGTGTTTTGTAAGGGGTGGGTAGTCTTAAGTGAAAGGATTTATTTCCAAGTGGGTTTGGCCAGGTCAGCCTCCAACTCTGCATTTAGGCCTGAGGGATGATCAGAAGTCAGAGCCTAGCCAAAGGGAAGATACTAAACAGAACACTGAAAGTCTTCCCTCCCCAGGTTGGCTAGTGAGGTTAAATCACAGCGGAAAGAGCTGGAGGTTAGGAAAACAGTGACAGGGTTAGAGAACATGATATGTGTCAAAAGGGAAGAAACCCAAGGATTTTCCTTCTAAATAAAAATAAAGTAACTCATTTAAAAAGTGATGGTCATCTGGGGTTCCCATTCAATTGTATAAGTGAAGAGGGAACTTCTGTTGTCAAAATTCTTGAGAGTGAAGAACCAGATTTCTTAAAGCCAGTCTGACATTTCTTAAGTCCTAACACCTGGTTAAAAATGAGTTGCCCAGCCGCACCCCCGGAGACTGATTCCATGGGCCTACATGAGGCCCAGGGATCTTTTGTCCTCATTAAGAGCCCTTCCCAATTCCTCATGGAGGTAGAGAAAGGATCATTCTGAGACATACTTGTTTTGATTATTATAAAACCCAGAAGAGAGACTTGGTTGTTTTGATTAGTAGTTACCTCAATTTGGAGTATGTGTTAAAAGCGTGCAATCATGATGTGTCATATTTTCACCAGCTCTCAGCATTGTACCCCATAATGTTTTATGCAGAATAGAGAGTGTCAAGTGATGGGCTTTATTGGAGGGACACACCTCTACAGTGTCTAGTGTTGAAAACCATTTTATTTTATTATCACACCTGTGAACTGATGAGCTGTATGGTCTACAGGGACACATTTTGGTGCCTTTCCTGGCCTAGACGGAGCTGCCATTCCAAAATTAGTGCCCAGAGTGAGGTTAGACAGGCTCGCAGGAAGGTATTTGTAAGGTACTTCCAGACTATTTGGATGACATGTTATTAATAAAAATTATTTAGGAACTCCCCCTCTTTTCCTCACACAAAGTACAAAAGTGCACATTCCTGTCAATCTTCTTAATCATTCTACAAGGATTATTCCTGTTTTCACCTAATATACACATAAGTAATATTATAACCTAACATTTTATAACTTCAGTACTTATTGTATGTAAAGAAGAAAAATATTTCTGTGGTTTTAGAATTTGGATGTGGGGCAAACTCATATTTATGATAAAGAATTAATTGGAAGTTTGAAGATTGTTCTTTCCTTTGTCTAACTATAAGAGAAATATAAACTTATTATTGTAATTCTGGACTTTTAAACAAATACTCTTTCCCTTTGAGGAGACTGAAATATGATATAAAATGGTCTTGCCCTTATGGACTGTATCAACTTGTCATGGAGTTTAGACTCAATGGACAATAAATAACCAAGGGTTTTTGTAATGAAGTAGAATTTCAGAAGGATATATCTAAAGATTGTCTTTTCTTCACTCAAAAGTAAACAAGTTTCTAAAGCGTCAACCTGGAAATGCTGAGGTCGCCGGTTCGAAACCCTGGGCTTGCCTGGTCAAGTCACATATGGGAGTTGATGCTTCCATCTCCTCTCCCCTTCTCTCTCTCTGTCTCTCCTCTCTCTCTCTCTCTCTCTCTGTGTGTGTGTGTGTCTCCCTCTCCTCTCTAAAAAAACAAAACAAAAACAAAAACAAAACAAAACAAAAGTAAACAAGTTTCTTAGAAGCCCTTAAATATAGCCTAGTTTTTATTTTTTAAATCACAGCACTTTATTTTTTAAATTAAAGCCTTTATTTAATGAGGCTTTACAATTAATCAGATCAATAGAAATACTGAAAACCAAAGACTGCTCTAGTATAGAGATTAGAGAAACATTTTGGTTATTCTCTACTAGTGATGTTAGTGTTTTTTTCACCTAATTTCTTTTTAGATAAATATTTTCTTATGACTCCTCCTAAATAGTCTAATATGTTGCTACTATTCAGGGTAAGTTCTGGGGACCAGTAATGTCAGGATCCCCTAGACTAGACATGCCCACCTCAAACCCCTTCGGACCATTTTCACAAGGTGTATGACTGCTTTGTATAGACTGTTGTGTTGGGTTTGAAAACCACTGCTGTAATGGACAGTATTTGTATGGAATATGACCTCAGGGAAATTAAATCTGCTCAGTTAAACTTTTTGTTGATTTGATTTTTTAATTCTTTTGAGTTACTTCTGTAATCTTTTCCAAAGTATCAGGTTCAGCCACATTAAATTATTTTTGTGAGTCACAACTACCTGCAGTTTCATGTGGTTCAATTTAATTTTATATGGATTCTTACTTTAGAGGCATTGAACTTACCTGAAAAGTTTATAAAGGAAGTGACACTCTTTTGATACTATGCTAACTACAATTGGTAAGTCCTATGAAATAGGCTCAAGGCTTTGGGTTCTAGAAAGCTTGGCAATTTCTACAGAGAGATGGTGTGGGCAAATAGCTGTGTTAGGCTTGCTCGCTGGTTTCTGGACTCAAAAGCACTTTGCACAATTAATGTGTGAGCAATGTGGCAGAAAGCCACATGTGTGTCTCTGTGAAAAGCTATGGGTGTTTTTCTTCAGGAGCAATTCTCTCAGATGGCTCTCCCGCCACTGCGAGGTGCGGTTCCCTGACTACCTCAGCCACCACCATGAAGGGTGGTTTTCCTGATCCCTTGCCCTCCACTGTGAAAAGCAGGATTTCTTATGTTTCCAATAAATGGGTATGGCCCTATGCTTTCTGGCTCTGTAGTTCCTCTACCATCTGCCGGAATTTACTACAAAATTGGCCTTAGCCATCAGTGTTACATCTGGCATAGTGAGCAGCATTCGGATCAGATCGGTATGGAGCCGCTGACACCCTTGAAAGGTGGGCAGTGAAGTGGTTGTTGTTCTCCAGCATATGGTTCCCTGTGGCTATCCTTTTGGGGGCTGTGGGCTGGGTGTTTTTTACAGCCCTGTGAGAAGAAACAGAGAGCTCTGTGTGAGAGGCTGCCTGAGGTCTTCAGAAGCTCCAGGATTAGCTGCAGACCGAGCACTGACATTGGCATGAGCTGGAATGGTCACGAGAGAAAGAGCTGCAGATCCAAGAACTTTGTGTCAGGTTACAAGCTGAGAACCAGCAATGACCTAAACTGGAATGAATACTGGAGAAGGAAGCTGACTCTTCTCAAGAGCTGCAGTGTGAGGTGCAGGCTGAGCACCAGAGCACCAATGACACCTGGAACTGGAATAGTCACTGGAGAAAGAATTACAGGTTCGTGAATTGCAATTTTCCCTGGAAGCTAAACATTGGCAGTGACAGAGAAACAAATGCGGGTTCAAGAGCTCAAGTCACAGCTTCAGGCCAAGAGCCCATAGCCACAGGAGCTGCAGCACATGCTGAAGAAGAATCTGCACCCATGCCAACAGAGTGGCTCTGAGTTGGCGGGAGCAGGTGTTTCCAACTCCTCTTCTGAGGGGGAGGCTCAGGCTGAAACTGCCTTCTGCAGAATCAGTCCAGCTGGTGGTCGCCCAGAAGGTAAAAACCCAGCAGCAGAAGGTGCCTCAGGGGCAGGCAGAACCCCCTCTGCAGATAGTTGAGAACTCTGTGGTCCAGCCCTATACCCAGGCAGAGGTGATAAGAGTTAGGGGCGAAATTCAGGAGAATCCTACCAAGTCCCTAGTAGCTTGGTTGCTGTGGTTATGGGGCATAGAGATGGATGGCATCATGCTCTCTGGAACAGAGATGGAGAAACTAGCCAGCATTACCACACACTCCTTGAAACAGCATCTTCAGAACTGCCATGACAACCCAGGAAACCATACCCTATAGAATGGGTGATGGCCACCATTCGTACTGTCTGGCAAAATGCTGGAGACTTGCCAGGTGCAGTGAGTTTGTGGCAGACATATATGGAGCTGCCTCAGGTCCTTCGGGAACTAGGTATGAGGAATGCTGCTTTCAGCCTGAGGTCCTGTGGGCCAGACGAGGAAGTGTTTACAGCAGTGAGGAGGGACCTTATTTTCTGTAGTGCCCTGTCGGCCCTTTTTGAGTCACTAGTAGCTATCTTGGGCCCCTGTGTGAGGCAGCCCATCAACATGGTTACACAGATAGTAGCAGATTTGGGTGAGGTGGAGGCAGCACAGAATCATAAAGCAGTTAGGGCTGCTGCCTGTGCTGCCCGCTGCCCTAAAAACTAACAAGAGAAACAGGCCTGTAAAGGTTATCCAAACACAGATGTGGGTAATTTGATTGTGGCTGGAGCAGATAGGGAGAAATTAGATGGCAAGTCTAATAAAGCTCTTTTGAAATTTTGGTGGCAGCTTAAACCAGAACAGAGTTTCCAGCTGCTGAGATGAACGGCCCCAGCAGCTGTCAATAAAACAATTGGTGTGCAAGCACCATGGTTATAAGATTATATGATGGAGAGAGCTGAGGGAGAGGTGGATCCCCAAGACCTCTTGTTCCAGTTCGAATAGGGGAAAGGCCGAGGGTGTGGTTCCCTGATTCCCTCAGCCACCACTATGAGGGGTGGTGTTCCTGATCCCTTGCCCTCCACTGGGAAAAGCCAGTTTTCCTGTTTATTTGCTCGCCAGTCTCTGTAAGCCTCCAATAAACGTGGAATGGCCTGACACTTTTTGGCTCTGCAGTTCCTCTACCGTCTCCCCAAATTCATTGCAAACCTGCCTGGCCTCAGCCACCAGCATTACAATCCTGAAGTGCTTGAAAATTCTAACCTCTGGAATACATAACTACATTTTTTTTTTTTTAATTTTAATAATTTTATTTTTTTTAATGGGGTGACATCAATAAATCAGGATACATATATTCAAAGATAACAAGTCCAGGTTATCTTGTCATTCAATTATGTTGCATACCCATCACCCAAAGTCAGATTGTCCTATGTCACCTTCTATCTTGTTTCCTTAGTGCCGCTCCCCCTCCCCCTTTCCCTCTCCCATTCCCCCCTCCCCCCCCATAACCACCACACTCTTATCAATGTCTATTAGTTTCACTTTTATGTCCCACCTACATATGGAATAATGCAGTTCCTGGTTTTTTCTGATTTACTTATTTCGCTTCGTATCATGTTATAAAGATCCCACCATTTTGCTGTAAATGTTCCAATGTCATCATTTCTTATGGCTGAGTAGTATTCCATAGTGTATATGTGCCACATCTTCTATTGACGGGCTTTTTGGTTGTTTCCATGTCCTGGCCACTGTGAACAATGCTGCAATGAACATGGGGCTGCATGTGTCTTTACGTATCAATGTTTCTGAGTTTTTGGGGTATATACCCAGTAGAGGGATTGCTGGGTCATAAGGTAGTTCTATTTTCAGTTTTTTGAGGAACCACCATACTTTCTTCCCTAATGGTTGTACTACTTGACATTCCCACCAACAGTGTATGAGGGTTCCTTTTTCTCCACAGCCTCTCCAACATTTGCTATTACCTGTCTTGCTAATAATAGCTAATCGAACAGGTGTGAGGTGATATCTCATTGCAGTTTTGATTTGCATTTCTCTAATAGCTAAAGAAGATGAGCATCTTTTCATATATTTGTTGGCCATTTGTATTTCTTCCTGGGAGAAATGTCTATTCATATCCTCTTCCCATTTTTTTATTGGATTGTTTGTTTGTTTGTTGTTGAGTTTTATGAGTTCTTTGTATATATTGGATATTAGGCCCTTATCTGAGCTGTTGTTTGAAAATATCATTTCCCATTTCATTGGCTTTCTGTTTATTTTGTTATCAGTTTCTCTTGCTGAGCAAAAACTTCTTAGTCTGATGTAGTCCCATTCATTAATTTTTGCCTTCACTTCTCTTGCCATTGGAGTCAAATTCATAAAATGCTCTTTAAAACCCAGGTCCATGAGTTGAGTACCTATGTCTTCTTCTATGTACTTAATTGTTTCAGGTCTTATGTTTAGATCTTTGATCCATTTTGAGTTAATTTTTGTACAGGGGGACAAACTGTAGTCCAGTTTCATTCTTTTGCATGTGGCTTTCCAGTTTTCCCAGCACCATTTATTGAAGAGGCTTTCTTTTCTCCATTGTGTGTTGTTGGCCCCTTTATCAAAAATTATTTGACTATATATATGTGGTTTTATTTCTGGACTTTCTATTCTGTTCCATTGGTCTGAGTGTCTATTTTTCTGCCAATACCATGCTGTTTTGATTGTCATGGCCCTATAATATAGTTTGAAGTCAGGTATTGTAATGCCCCCAGCTTCATTCTTTTTCTTTAGGATTGCTTTGGCTATTCGGGTTTTTTTATAGTTCCATATAAATCTGATGATTTTTTGCTCTATTTCTTTAAACAATGTCATTGGAAGTTTGATGGGAATTGCATTAAATTTGTATATTGCTTTGGGTAATATGGCCATCTTGATTATATTTATTCTTCCTAGCCAAGAACAAGGTATATTCTTCCATCTCATTATATCTTTTTCGATTTCCCTTAACAATGGTTTATAGTTTTCATTATATAAGTCCTTTACATTCTTTGTTATGTTTATTCCTAAGTATTTTATTTTTTTTGTTGCAATCGTGAAGGGGATTATTCTTTTGAGTTCATTCTCAATTGTTTCATTGTTGGCATATATAAAGGCTATTGACTTCTGTATGTTAATTTTGTATCCTGCGAACTTACTGTATTGGCTTATTGTTTCTAGTAGTCTTTTTGTGAATTCTTTAGGCTTTTCGATGTATAGGATCATATCATCTGCAAAAAGTGATACCTTTACTTCTTTTTTTCTGATATGGATGCCTTTTATTTCTTTGTCTTGTCTGATTGCTCTGGCTAGAACCTCTAGTACCACATTAAATAAGAGTGGAGAGAGTGGACAACCCTGTCTTGTTCCTGATTTAAGGGGGAAAGCCTTCAGTTTAGTGCCATTTAAAATGATGTTAGCTGATGGTTTATCATATATGGCCTTTATCATGTTGAGATATTTTCCTTCTATACCCATTTTGTTGAGAGTCTTAAACATAAAATTGTGTTGTATTTTATCGAAAGCCTTTTCTGCGTCTATTGATAAGATCATGTGGTTTTTGTTCTTTGTTTTGTTGATATGGTGTATTACGTTAACCGTTTTACATATGTTGAACCATCCTTGAGATTCTGGGATGAATCCCACTTGATCATGATGTATTATTTTTTTAATATGTTGTTGTATTTGATTTGCTAGTATTTTGTTTAGTATTTTAGCATCTGTATTCATTAGAGATATTGGTCTGTAGTTTTCTTTTTTTGTGCCATCCTTGCCTGGTTTTGGTATGAGGGTTATGTTGGCCTCATAAAATGTGTTTGGAAGTATTGCTTCTTCTTCAATTTTTTGGAAGACTTTGAGTAGAATAGGAACCAAGTCTTCTTTGAATGTTTGATAAAATTCGCTGGTATAGCCATCAGGGCCTGGACTTTTATTTTTGGGGAGGTTTTTAATGGTTTTTTCTATTTCTTCTCCACTAATAGGTGTGTTTAGGCTTTCTGCTTCTTCTTGACTCAGTCTAGGAAGGTTGTATTTTTCTAGGAATTTATCCATTTCTTCTAGATTGTTGAATTTAGTGGCATAAAGTTTTTCATAGTATTCTACAATAATTCTTTGTATATCTACGGTGTCCGTGGTGATTTCTCCTCTTTCATTTTGGATTTTGTTTATATGAGTTCTTTCTCTTTTTTCCTTGGTAAGTCTTGCCAAGGGTTTGTCAATTTTGTTGATCTTTTCAAAGAACCAGCTCCTTGTTCTATTAATTTTTTCTATAGTTTTTCTGTTCTCTAATTCATTTATTTCTGCTCTGATTTTTATTATCTCCTTTCTTCGGCTGGTTTTGGGTTGTCTTTGTTCTTTTTCTAGTTCCTTAAGGTGTGAAGTTAAGTGGTTCACTTGGGCTCTCTCTTGTTTGTTCATATATGCCTGAAGTGATATGAACTTCCCTCTTATCACTGCTTTTGCTGCATCCCATAGATTCTGATATGTCATATTGTCATTTTCATTAGTCTGTATATATCTTTTGATCTCTGCACTTATTTCTTCTTTGACCCATTCATTTTTTAAAAGTATGTTGTTTAGTTTCCACATTTTTGTGGGATTTTTTTCCTCTTTTTTGCAGTTGAATTCTAGTTTCAAGGCTTTATGATCAGAAAATATGCTTGGTACAACTTCAATTTTTCTGAATTTGCTGATGTTGTTTTTGTGGCCCAACATATGGTCAATTCTTGAGAATGATCCATGTACACTGGAGAAAAATGTATACTCAGTCACTTTGGGATGAAATGTCCTGTAGATGTCTATCATATCCAGGTGCTCTAGTGTTTTGTTTAAGGCCACTATGTCTTTGTTGATTCTCTGTTTGGATGACCGATCTAGAGCCGTCAGCGGTGTATTGAGGTCTCCAAGTATGATTGTATTTTTGTCAGTTTTTGTTTTAAGATCAATAAGTCGCTGTCTTATATATTTTGGTGCTCCTTGGTTTGGTGCATATATATTAAGAATTGTTATGTCTTCTTGATTCAGTGTTTCCTTAGCCATTATGAAATGGCCATTTTTGTCTCTGAGTACTTTTCCTGTCTTGTAGTCAGCATTATCCGATATGAGTATTGGTACACCTGCATTTTTTTGAATGTTATTTGCTTGGAGTATTGTTTTCCAGCCTTTCACTTTGAATTTGTTTTTATCCTTGTTACTTAGATGAGTTTCCTGTAGGCAGCATATAGTTGGATTTTCTTTTTTAATCCATTCTGCTACTCTGTGCCTTTTTATTGGTGAGTTTAATCCGTTTACATTTAGTGTAATTATTGACACTTGTGAGTTCCCTATTGCCATTTTATATCTTGCTTTCTGTTAGTTTTGTGTCTTGTTTGATCCTTCTCTTTCATTTTTCTATCTTTTGTTTTTATTTGGTTGTATTCCATACATCTTTCCTCTGTTGCTATCTCTTTTATCTCATGTGCTTCTGTGGTGGTTTTTTCAATGGTGGTTACCTTTGAGTAAAGAAAAGGGTCCCTACCCTGTTCATTGCAGCGAACTATTTTGTGAGTACTTTTGCACTCCATCGTCCTTTGCTACTGTTAATCTCCATCATCTCCCTCCTTTCTTTTTGTTGTTGTCACAGTTTAAATTTGGTTTTATTATGTTCTTCTTGGAGCTTTTACTTGTGGCTCTGTTTTTTTTTGTTCTTTGTATCTGATTGGAGAACCCCCTTTAGTAATTCCTGGAGTGGGGGTTTTCTGATGATAAATTCCCTCATCTTTTCTGTATCTGTGAATGTTTTTATTTCTCCTTCATATTTAAAGGATAGCTTTGATTGCTTAGTATTCTTGGCTAAAAGTTCCTCTCTTTCAGGACTTTAAATATTGGGGTCCACTCTCTTCTAGCTTGTAGAGTTTCTGCTGAGAAATCTGATGATAATCTAATGGGCCTTCCTTTATATGATGTATTCTTCTTTTCCCTGGCTGCCTTGAGAATTTTTTCTTTGCTGTTGGTTTGTGTCAATTTCATTATGATATTCCTTGGAGTAGGTTTGTTGGGGTTAAGAAAACTCGGAGTTCTGTTTGCTTCTTGAACTTGAGGCTTTAGTTCTTTCCACAGGCTTGGGAAGTTCTCATCTATTATTTGTTTGAGTATGTTCTCCATTCCATTTTCTCTCTCTTCTCCCTCTGATATACCTATTATTCTTATGTTATTCTTTTTGATGGAGTCAGATAATTCTTGTAGGGCTATCTCATTTTTTTTAATTTTTGAGTCTCTTTCTTCTTCTCTCTGTTGTGCCTCAAGTTGCTTGTCTTCTATTTCACTAATCCTCTCTTCTATCTGACCTGTTCTATTAGCTAAGCTTGTTACTTCGTTTTTCAGCTCGTGAATTGAGTTTTTCATCTCTGTTTGATTTGTTTTTATAGTTTCAATTTCCTTGGACATATATTCTTTGTGTTCATTGAGTTGTTTTCTGAGCTCCCTAAATTGCCTTTCTATGTTTTCTTGTATATCGGAGGATTTTTAGGATTTCTATCTTGAATTCTCTGTCATTTAGCTCCAAGGTTTCCAATATATTAAATTTTTTCTCCATAGATTTTTCCTCATCTAGCTGTGTTACCTCTCTTTCTTTTGTATCCATGATATTCGATTTTCTCTTCCTTAATGGCATCTGAGGGTGGTTTTGTTGATAGTATTAATGAGATTTAATAAAGAATAAAAAGTCAAGAGATGACGTCAGAGTACTGGCGGGGTAGGAAGCGATACCGATAAATCTCCCCCAAAACTCAACAAGATCTTCAACCAGAAACAGAAAAACCTATACTTGGAGCTTCCAGATGCTTCGCAATACACCCAAAGGTATGATTGAGTGAAAAATTTGCTAAATATATAACCAAACCCCGAAGGAAATAGGGAGTAAGAAATGCTCCGCCTTCCTCACTAACCTAAACAGGGCGGCTTTCTCTGGTAACTGTGAATATAGAAACTGAGGTGGGCAAAGGGGGTGAATACATCCAGGCCGCGACACAAACTGCCGAACCAGGCTGTGGCACAGAGATCCAAGCCTAGGAAAATCTGATCCTGTGGCAATCCGGGCAATACAAGCTAACACTCGAGCCAAACCCAAACAAAGAAAGGCAAGCGGCGCGGCCATTTTACCCGGTCTCCTGGTCGCTGCGCAGTTAGTGGGAGAGAATTTCTTCCTAAGCCCCGAGAGTGGGTGCCCGTGTTGCCCCACGGAGAGGCAGGGTCAGAAGCCTTTCTGTGGGCCGAGGGTAGAGTCACTGGGCAGCCCCAGCGGCCTGGGAAAGCCACGCACGGGAGGGAGTGAGAACTAATTCTAACGGTGGAGATTTTCCATGCTGGACGCTGTTTCACTCAGAGGGAAACGCAGCCGGCCTCATATCCGGGTTTGTGCACGCAGATAAGGAGTGAGCGATTCCTCCGAGTGCCTCGGCAGTGCGCACCCGTGTTATCGCACAGAGGGGCAGAGTCAGGGTCCTTTGTGTGGGCCAAAGCGGAATCTCGGGCCGCCGCAGCGCCTTGCAAAAGCCGCGCACGGGGACGGAGCGAGACTCAATTCCAACGCTGCAACTTTTCCCTGCGGTCGGGGTTTCACTCAGAGCATGAGACTGCTGGCCGGATATCCTGGTCTGCGCGCGCAGCCAGTGAGTGAGAGTTTCCTCCAAGCGCCCCGGAAGTGGGCGCCTGCCTGTGTTACCGGACAGAGTGGCAGAGCCAGAGGTCTTTGAGTGGCCAGAAAGCCTGCCTGATTATGCTAGCAGCTCTGACTGACTGAGCCTTACCCAGAGCCCTGTGCTGAGTGGAAATAGAGTGGGGAGTTGCCAGCTCTTTGAGCCTCTTACTATCCAGGCAGAGGCAGCAGCAACCCCATAGCTGGATTATCAGGCTACTAATTGAGGAAGGAAAGACTAGGAAAAAGGCTCCAGGAACACGGACTCTCTCACTGTCGGAGCCTATAAATGCTAATGAGCTTCGACTGCCAACGAGACTAAAGCACAATACATGACATTGCCATAGAGACTTATCAACTGCAAACCTCCACCTGAGCGTGCCAAAGGGGCAGAACCCGGGGTACAGAGTCACCGACCAGGAAGAGGGAGAGAAAAGAAAAAGCAAGAAGATAACCTCTCAAAATCAAGAATAATCTGCAGACTTTATAACTTATCCCATTTTATTATATTTGTTCGTTTGTTTCTCTTATCTTCATTCTTGATACTTTTTTTTTCCTCCTCCAATTTGGCCGATTAACTCTCTACCGGTCTCACTCTCTCCTCTCCTTGAACTACACTACCCATAAGTGTTACATCTCCCATTATCTTTTCTCTTCTCTTCCTTTCTCTCTATGAGGGTTGCACTCCAAAACCCTTAACTCTCTCTCTCTCTCTCTCCTTTCTTTTTTCTTCTTTTAGTGGTTCCCTCTTTTTCTCTCTCTCTCTCTTTCTTTTCTCCCTCTATATTAGTTTCTTCCTTTCTCCTTTACATCTCCTCTCATTCAAACCTCAATAACAAACAAATTATCTTATCTGGGACTCAAACTTATGTTTGTGGCATTTTGGGGGGTCTTTACTTCACCTTTTTAACTCACTAGCAGTGCTCCCATCCCTGGCTCTCCATATTATCTAGTTCTTGTTCCACTAAATACAATAGTAATTTTTTAATTTGTCCCCCCATTTTTCCATTTTCCTCTTAATCCTCTCATCATAACTCTTAGACAACCAACACCTAAAAGCAAATAATTTTATTCTTGACCCAAATTTTTTCCTTATTTGCTTTTTGTGGGTCCATACGCTCTTTTTTTTTCTTTTTTCTTTTTTTTTTTTTTTTTTTTTTTTGCCCCTTTATTACTTTTCCCCAATTCAGGCACTCCATCACAGGCATTGTTTGTTATAATTCACAGTCCACCACAAGATTTTATCAAGAAAGAGGGGAGAGGAGAGGAGAGGAAAAAAGGAGGGGGGGAATAATTTTCTTTTTTTTAAAATTTATATTTTATTTTATTTTTCTTTATTTCATTATTAATTTTTTTTAAAAAAACAACTCTTTTCGATTTTTTATTTTTTTTTATTATTTTTTTAAACTTTTTATTCTTTATTAAATCTCATTAATACTATCAACAAAACCACCCTCAGATGCCATTAAGGAAGAGAAAATCGAATATCATGGATACAAAAGAGAGGTAACACAGATAGATGAGGAAAAATCTATGGAGAAAAAATTTAATATATTGGAAACCTTGGAGCTAAATGACAGAGAATTCAAGATAGAAATCCTAAAAATCCTCCGAGATATACAAGAAAACACAGAAAGGCAATTTAGGGAGCTCAAAAAACAACTCAATGAACACAAAGAATATATGTCCAAGGAAATTGAAACTATAAAAACAAATCAAACAGAAATGAAAAACTCAATTCACGAGCTGAAAAACGAAGTAACAAGCTTAGCTAATAGAACAGGTCAGATAGAAGAGAGGATTAGTGAAATAGAAGACAAGCAACTTGAGGCACAACAGAGAGAAGAAGAAAGAGACTCAAAAATTAAAAAAAATGAGATAGCCCTACAAGAATTATCTGACTCCATCAAAAAGAATAACATAAGAATAATAGGTATATCAGAGGGAGAAGAGAGAGAAAATGGAATGGAGAACATAAACAAATAATAGATGAGAACTTCCCAAGCCTGTGGAAAGAACTAAAGCCTCAAGTTCAAGAAGCAAAAAGAACTCCAAGTTTTCTTAACCCCAACAAACCTACTCCAAGGCATATCATAATGAAATTGACACAAACCAACAGCAAAGAAAAAATTCTCAAGGCAGCCAGGGAAAAGAAGAATACAACATATAAAGGAAGGCCCATTAGATTATCATCAGATTTCTCAGCAGAAACTCTACAAGCTAGAAGAGAGTGGACCCCAGTATTTAAAGTCCTGAAAGAGAGGAATTTTCAGCCACGAATACTATACCCATCAAAGCTATCCTTTAAATATGAAGGAGAAATAAAAACATTCACAGATACAGAAAAGATGAGGGAATTTATCATCAGAAAACCCCCACTCCAGGAATTACTAAAGGGGGTTCTCCAATCAGATACAAAGAACAAAAAAAAAACAGAGCCACAAGTAAAAGCTCCAAGAAGAACACAATAAAACCAAATTTAAACTGTGACAACAACAAAAAGAAAGAGGGGGAGAAGATGGAGATTAACAGTAGCAAAGGACGATGGAGTGCAAAAGTACTCACAAAATAGTTCACTACAATGAACAGGGTAGGGACCCTTTTCATTACTCAAAGGTAACCACCATTGAAAAAACCACCACAGAAGCACATGAGATAAAAAAGATAGCAACAGAGGAAACATGTATGGAATACAACCAAATAAAAACAAAAGATAGAAAAACAAAAGAGAAGGATCAAACAAGACACAAAACTAACAGAAAGCAAGATATAAAATGGCAATAGGGAACTCACAAGTATCAATAATTACACTAAATGTAAACGGATTAAACTCACCAATAAAAAGGCACAGAGTAGCAGAATGGATTAAAAAAGAAAATCCAACTGTATGCTGCCTACAGGAAACTCATCTAAGTAACAAGGATAAAAACAAATTCAAAGTGAAAGGCTGGAAAACAATACTCCAAGCAAATAACATCCAAAAAAAAGCAGGTGTAGCAATACTCATATCGGATAATGCTGACTACAAGACAGGAAAAGTACTCAGAGACAAAAATGGCCATTTCATAATGGCTAAGGGGACACTGAATCAAGAAGACATAACAATTCTTAATATATATGCACCAAACCAAGGAGCACCAAAATATATAAGACAGCTACTTATTGATCTTAAAACAAAAACTGACAAAAATACAGTCATACTTGGAGACCTCAATACACCGCTGACGGCTCTAGATCGGTCATCCAAACAGAGAATCAACAAAGACATAGTGGCCTTAAACAAAACACTAGAGCACCTGGATATGATAGACATCTACAGGACATTTCATCCCAAAGTGACTGAGTATACATTTTTCTCCAGTGTACATGGATCATTCTCAAGAATTGACCATATGTTGGGCCACAAAAACAACATCAGCAAATTCAGAAAAATTGAAGTTGTACCAAGCATATTTTCTGATCATAAAGCCTTGAAACTAGAATTCAACTGCAAAAAAGAGGAAAAAAATCCCACAAAAATGTGGAAACTAAACAACATACTTTTAAAAAATGAATGGGTCAAAGAAGAAATAAGTGCAGAGATCAAAAGATATATACAGACTAATGAAAATGACAATACGACATATCAGAATCTATGGGATGCAGCAAAAGCAGTGATAAGAGGGAAGTTCATATCACTTCAGGCATATATGAACAAACAAGAGAGAGCCCAAGTGAACCACTTAACTTCACACCTTAAGGTACTAGAAAAAGAAGAACAAAGACAACCCAAAACCAGCCGAAGAAAGGAGATAATAAAAATCAGAGCAGAAATAAATGAATTAGAGAACAGAAAAACTATAGAAAAAATTAATAGAACAAGGAGCTGGTTCTTTGAAAAGATCAACAAAATTGACAAACCCTTGGCAAGACTTACCAAGGAAAAAAGAGAAAGAACTCATATAAACAAAATCCAAAATGAAAGAGGAGAAATCACCACGGACACCGTAGATATACAAAGAATTATTGTAGAATATTATGAAAAACTTTATGCCACTAAATTCAACAACCTAGAAGAAATGGATAAATTCCTAGAAAATACAACCTTCCTAGACTGAGTCAAGAAGAAGCAGAAAGCCTAAACAGACCTATCAGTAGAGAAGAAATAGAAAAAACCATTAAAAACCTCCCCAAAAATAAAAGTCCAGGCCCTGATGGCTATACCAGCGAATTTTATCAAACATTCAAAGAAGACTTGGTTCCTATTCTACTCAAAGTCTTCCAAAAAATTGAAGAAGAAGCAATACTTCCAAACACATTTTATGAGGCCAACATAACCCTCATACCAAAACCAGGCAAGGATGGCACAAAAAAAGAAAACTACAGACCAATATCTCTAATGAATACAGATGCTAAAATACTAAACAAAATACTAGCAAATCGAATACAACAACATATTAAAAAAATAATACATCATGATCAAGTGGGATTCATCCCAGAATCTCAAGGATGGTTCAACATACGTAAAACGGTTAACGTAATACACCATATCAACAAAACAAAGAACAAAAACCACATGATCTTATCAATAGACGCAGAAAAGGCTTTCGATAAAATACAACACAATTTTATGTTTAAGACTCTCAACAAAATGGGTATAGAAGGAAAATATCTCAACATGATAAAGGCCATATATGATAAACCATCCGCTAACATCATATTAAATGGCACTAAACTGAAGGCTTTCCCCCTTAAATCAGGAACAAGACAGGGTTGTCCACTCTCTCCACTCTTATTTAATGTGGTACTAGAGGTTCTAGCCAGAGCAATCAGACAAGACAAAGAAATAAAAGGCATCCATATTGGAAAAGAAGAAGTAAAGGTATCACTTTTTGCAGATGATATGATCCTATACATCGAAAACCCCAAAGAATCCACAAAAAGACTACTAGAAACAATAAGCCAATACAGTAAGGTGGCAGGATACAAAATTAACATACAGAAGTCAATAGCCTTTCTATATGCCAACAATGAAACAACTGAGAAGGAACTCAAAAGAATAATCCCCTTCACGATTGCAACAAAAAAAATAAAATACTTAGGAATAAACATAACAAAGAATGTAAAGGACTTATATAATGAAAACTATAAACCATTGTTAAGGGAAATCAAAAAAGATATAATGAGATGGAAGAATATACCTTGTTCTTGGCTAGGAAGAATAAATATAATCAAGATGGCCATATTACCCAAAGCAATATACAAATTTAATGCAATTCCCATCAAACTTCCAATGACATTTTTTAAAGAAATAGAGCTAAAAATCATCAGATTTATATGGAACTATAAAAAACCCCGAATAGCCAAAGCAATCCTGAAGAAAAAGAATGAAGCTGGGGGCATTTCAATACCTGACTTCAAACTCTATTATAGCGCCACGACAATCAAAACAGCATGGTATTGGCAGAAAAATAGACACTCAGACCAATGGAACAGAATAAAAAGTCCAGAAATAAAACCACATATATATAGTCAAATAATTTTTGATAAAGGGGCCAACAACACACAATGGAGAAAAGAAAGCCTCTTCAATAAATGGTGCTGGGAAAACTGGAAAGCCACATGCAAAAGACTGAAACTGGACTACAGTCTCTCCCCCTGTACAAAAATTAACTCAAAATGGATCAAAGATCTAAACATAAGACCTGAAACAATTAAGTACATAGAAGAAGACATAGGTACTCAACTCAGGGACCTGGGTTTTAAGAGCATTTTATGAATTTGACTCCAATGGCAAGAGAAGTGAAGGCAAAAATTAATGAATGGGACTATATCAGACTAAGAAGTTTTTGCTCAGCAAGAGAAACTGATAACAACATAAACAGAAAGCCAACTAAATGGGAAATGATATTTTCAAACAACAGCTCAGATAAGGGCCTAATATCCAAAATATACAAAGAACTCATAAAACTCAACAACAAACAAACAAACAATCCAATAAAAAAATGGGAAGAGGATATGAATAGACACTTCTCCCAGGAAGAAATACAAATGGCCAACAGATATATGAAAAGATGCTCATCTTCTTTGGCTATTAGAGAAATGCAAATCAAAACGGCAATGAGATACCACCTCACACCTGTTCGATTAGCTGTTATTAGCAAGTCAGGTAATAGCAAATGTTGGAGAGGCTGTGGAGAAAAAGGAACCCTCATACACTGTTGGTGGAAATGTAAAGTAGTACAACCATTATGGAAGAAAGTATGGTGGTTCCTCAAAAAACTGAAAATAGAACTACCTTATGACCCCGCAATCCCTCTACTGGGTATATATCCCAAAAACTCAGAAACATTGATACGTAAAGACACATGCAGCCCCATGTTTATTGCAGCATTGTTCACAGTGGCCAGGACATGGAAACAACCAAAAAGCCCATCAATAGATGACTGGATAAAGAAGATGTGGCACATATACACTATGGAATACTACTCAGCCATAAGAAATGATGACATCGGAACATTTACAGCAAAATGGTGGGATCTTGATAACATGATACGAAGCGAAATAAGTAAATCAGAAAAAAACAGGAACTGTATTATTCCATACATAGGTGGGACATAATAGTGAAACTAAGAGACATTGATAAGAGTGTGGTGGTTACGGGGGGGAGGGGGGAATGGGAGAGGTATAGGGGGTGGGGAGGGGCACAAAGAAAACAAGATAGAAGGTGACAGAGGACAATCTGACTTTAGGTGGTGGGTATGCAACATAATTGAACGACAAGATAACCTGGACTTGTTATCTTTGAATATATGTATCCTGATTTATTGATGTCACCCCATTAAAAAAAAAATAGAATTATTGAAGTTAAAAAAAAAAAAAAAGAATAAAAAGTTAAAAAAATAAAAAATCTAAAAGGGTTTTTTTTTTAAAAAAAAATTAATAATGAAATGAAAAATTAAATAAAATAAAAATTTTAAAAAAAGGAAATTATTCCCCCCCCCTCTTTTTTCCTCTCCTCTCCTCTCCCCTCTTTCTTGAGAAAATCTTGTGGTGAACTGTGAATTATAACAAACAATGCCTGTAATGGAGGGCCTGAATTGGGGAAAAGTAATAAAGGGGCAAAAAAAAGAAAAAAAAAAGAAAAAATAAAGAAAAAAGAAGGGGGTATGGACCCACAAAAAGCAAATAAGGAAAAAATTTGGGTCAAGAATAAAATTATTTGCTTTTAGGTGTTGGTTGTCTAAGAGTTATGATGAGAGGAATAAGAGGAAAACAGAAAAATGGGGTGACAAATTAAAAAATTACTATTTTATTTAGTGGAACAAGAACTAGATAAAATGGAGAGCCAGGGATGAGAGCACTGCTAGTGAGTTAAAAAGGTGAAGTAACCCCCCCCCCCAAATGCCACAAACATAAGTTTGAGTCCCAGATAAGATAATTTGTTATTGAGGTTTGAATGAGAGGAGATGTAAAGGAGAAAGGAAGAAACTAATATAGAGGGAGAAAAGAAAGAGAGAGAGAGAAAAAAAGAGGGAACCACTAATAGAAGAAAAAAGAAAAAAGAGGAGAGAGAGAGAGTTAAGGGTTTTGGAGTGCAACCCTCATAGAGAGAAAGGAAGAGAAGAGAAAAGATAATGGGAGATGTAACACTTATGGGTAGTGTAGTTCAAGGAGAGGAGAGAGTAAGACCGGCAGAGAGTTAATCGGCCAAATTGGAGGAGGAAAAAAAATATCAAGAATGAAGATATGAGAAACAAACGAACAAATATAATAAAATGGGATAAGTTATAAAGTCTGCAGATTATTCTTGATTTTGAGAGGTTATCTTCTTGCTTTTTCTTTTCTCTCCCTCTTCCTGGTCGGTGACTCTGTACCTCGAGTTCTGCCCCTTTGGCACGCTCAGGTAGAGGTTTGCAGTTGATAATTCTCTATGGCAATGTCATGTATTGTGTTTTAGTCTCGTTGGCAGTCGAGGCTCATTAGCATTTATAGGCACCGACAGTGAGAGAGTCCGTGTTCCTGGAGCCTTTCTCCTAGTCTTTCCTTCCTCAATTAGTAGCCTGATAATCCAGCTATGGGGTTGCTGCTGCCTCTGCCTGGATAGTAAGAGGCTCAAAAAGCTGGCAACTCCCCACTCTATTTCCACTCAGCACAGGGCTCTGGGTAAGGCTCAGTCAGTCAGAGCTGCTAGCATAATCAGGTGGGGTTTCGCCCACTCAAAGACCTCTGGCTCTGCCACTCTGTCCGGTAACACAGGCGGGCGCCCACTTCCGGGGCGCTTGGAGGAAACTCTCGCTCACTATCTGTGCGCACAGACCAGGATATCCGGCCAGCAGTCTCACGCTCTGAGTGAAACCCCCAACCGCATGGAAAAGTTGCAACGTTGGAATTGGCTCTCGCTCCGTCCCCATGCGTGGCTTTTGCAAGGCGCTGTGGCGCCCGAGATTCCGCTTTGGCCCACACAAAGGCCCCTGACTCTGCCCCTCTGTGCCGTAACATGGGCGCGCACTGCCAAGGCACTCGGAGGAATCTCTCGCTCACTATCTGCGCACGCAGACCAGGATATGAGGCCGGTCGCATTTCCCTCTGAGTGCAACCCCCACCAGCATGGAAAATTTCCACCGTTGGAATTAGTTCTCGCTCCCTCCCATGCGCGGCTTTCCCAGGGCGCTGGGGCTGCCCAGAGATTCTGCTTTCAGCCCACAGAAAGGCCTCTGGCTCTGCCTCTCTATGGGGTAACACGGGCACCCACTCCCGGGGCTTAGGAAGAAATCTCTCGCCCACTAACTGCGCGTGCACTGACCAGGAGATCGAGTAAAATGGGTGCCCCGCTTGTCTTTCTTTCTTTGGGTTTGGCGTGAGTGTTAGCTTGTATTGCCCGGGTTGCCACAGGATCATTTTTTCCTCGGCTTGGATCTCCGTGCCACAGCCTGGTTCGGCCGTTTGTGCCGCGGCCTGGATCTATTCACCCCCTTTGCCCGCCTCAGTTTCTATATTCACAGTTACCAGAGAAAGCCGCCCTGTTTAGGTTAGTGAGGAAGGCGGAGCATTTCTTACTCCCTTTTTCCTTCGGGGTTTGGTTATATATTTAGCCAATTTTCACTCGACCATACCTTCGGGTGTATTGCGAAGCATCTGTAGGCTCCAAGTATAGGTTTTTCTGTTTCTGGTTGAAGATCTTGTTGAGTTTTGGGGGAGATTTATCGGTATCGCTTCCTACCCCGCCATTACTCTGACATCATCCATAACTACATCTTAATAGAGAAAACAACAAGCCGCCTTCTTTTACAACCGTATGCTACTGCCAAATATATATCTAATCTGAAATGTATTCTACACTGATGGCAAGCAAATAGTTTTAACATAACTTGTCGTTACACACTAAGATTTATTTCTAATTAACCAGGTGCACAAATATATACTAACTTACTTTAAAACATTATTTTACCTTAGATGTCATGTTTTTTCCAAACATATTGTCTAAACTTAACAATATTATAGATACCTGTCTGTAAAAACAATAACAAAATTTCTGCTGTGTCTTGATTGACTACATTGTAAGAAATAGTCAATTCTTATTTTGAAAATGGGTACTCTCAAACAGCATGTGGTGTTCCTAAAGGGAAAAGATAATTATAAACACTAAGGAAGGTGTGTTAATTACTACTGATACCTTATATGGCATAAAAGTGGACTAATAAGTTTTTGTTAGAACAAAGCACTGTATTTTGATAACTGGATTTAAAATATACTATGTATTGATAATAAAAATCCATTTTCCAAATTCTTACATTGTGAAGGACAAAAAGTTGTTAAAATACCTATAACTAGTTGCAGTTTGTCATTATGAGGTAAGAAGGGATGATCTTTCTTCAGGCTTACTAAAGAAACTATTCTTTTTACTAGCTGGAACTGAGAATTACTATTTTTCCTGTAATAGCTTACTGATCAAAACCTATCCCAGGTTTGCTTTGTGTAATTGAAACCACGCTAAATGTCCAAAATGAACTTACTGCAATGACTGTGTTCTGCTGCGAACTAGGGCCTGGCCTGTGGATGTGCACAGGGACAGGTGTGTTCTCTGTGCTCCCTTCCTCTCTGCACGGGCTGAGGGAGCACAGGCCAGGGCATCATGAAGTCTGACTGCTAGGTGGTGACGTCACTCACCAGGGCGAGCGTTTTCTTTGGCCACATTCAAAGCACCTTCACCATGCCGTTTCTAAGTAAAGGGCTTAAACTAGATGCCTGAGAATAAGGAGTAATTAATTATGGAAGCAAATCAGTAAATTGTTTTGATCAGATGACCCAAACTGTATGTTATAAAAAACTAAAATTTGGTGAAATGATATATAGCTCTGCTTAATCTTTTCTTCCCCCCCCCCCCAGTAAGAGGAGAGGAGGCAAAGAAACAGACTTCCACATGCGCCCCAACCAGGATCCACTCAGCAAGCCCACTAGGGGTTGATGATCTGCCCATCTGGGGCATTGCTCCATTGCTCAGCAACCGAACTCTTTCAGCACCTGAGGCAGAAGCCATGGAGCCATCCTCAGTGCTCAGGGCCAACTCGCTCCAATGGAGCCATGACTGCAGGAGAGGGAGAGAGAGAGAGGGGGGGAGAGAGAGAGAGAGAGAAATGAGAGGGAACTGGGTGGAGAAGCAGATGGGTGCTTCTCCTGTGTACCCTGACTGGGAATCAAACCCGGAACATCCACATGCTATGCTGATGCTCTACCACTGAGCCAACCGGCCAGGGCTGTATAATTTTTAAAAATCATTTAGTAAGACAATGGTTGGCATTAGCCTAACTTTTTTGTTTGTTTGCTTTGGTTGGCTTGAGAAGGCAGCATTTGTATTTCAGAGCATACATTATCTTTCACCCAAGAGTCTACTTACATATAGAAATTATATGGACCAATTATAATCTTTATTCTAATCAGTCTTTCTCACACAAGAATAGTGTTAACCCTGTTTTAGATATTATATGTATTTGCAATAAAAATAATTGAAATGTTTATAATTTAAATTTTACCTTTCATGAGTTTCAGCCATCATGACCCCATTTTAGTACCAATGAGAATTGTTTCGATACATAAATTAAAAAATTGGACTTTCTGGGACTTTCCTTTCATGATATATTATTTTCTCCATAGTTATTAATTAAATATTTCCATGTGATTTAATATTTAAACTTTTATACATTTCACAGAAACCAGGAAAAATTCTTGTCAGTATAAATACATAAAATTTCCTGACCTGTAGTGGCACAGTGAGTAAAGTGTCGACCTGGAACACTGAGGTTGCCAATTCGAAAGCCCGGGCTTCTCTGGTCAAGGCACATATGGGAGTTGATGCTTTCTGCTCCTCCCCCCTTCTCTCTCTCTCTCTCTCTCTCTCTCTCTCTGTTCCTTCTCTCTAAAATGAATAAATAAAATTAAATAAAAAAAAAACAACTAAGCTTTTAAATACATAAAATTTCTGTTTGGCAAGCTAAATTACCATTACTGGGTTCAGAGAGCTTCATTTACATTATAAATTTAGTTACCACTAACAGTAATGACTCAACACAACACAAATAAAAACAGAGAAAAACATTTACATATTTAAATCATGGTATTTTGTTACAGTAGTGATAGTCAAAAAAATCATGACTGGTGTGTTTGGCTCCTGTGTACTGGGCATCTCAATGGAGAGACCTTTCTTTACCCTTCAAGGATAACGGGTCCCCATAAAATCTGTGGCATACTGAAAGTTCTCCAAGTAAGTTCTAAACCATTCAAAATAATATGCTCTCTATATTGAAAATTTGATAATCTGTTTACAGTACATGTGCTTACTCTACACAGAAAAACTCATTCCCTGACCATACAGGTCAGAGAACTGACCCACTATTTACTGATTATTCTTAAAAATAGAAAAATAGGGTTTTATCTGAAAAAAAAATGAAAAAAATTGAAAAATAAAACAAAAGGAGTCAGAAACTATGTGTCAATACAATATTAAAGACTAGACACTAATGGTGGGGGGTTGTCTGCACATCTGTGGTGGCTGAACCCTTCTGATGGGGCTATCACATTCTATGTGAAGTATATGGTATTGGAAAAAAAATTTGAAGGGAAGTGTCTTTTCTCTTGGGCAAAATGCTACGATCACTACCAGCCAACTGCCAGCCAGCCAGCAGTTACCCAAAAGAAGCTCTCTTGCTTTAGAAGCAAGTTGAAGAACAGGTCTGATTAAAATGCAGGCTATAAAGTACCAGCAAACTACATGTTATGTTCCAAAAGTGAAAAAAACAAAGTAACCAAAAAACCAAGATTACCAGACTGTCTGAGTTCTGAGCCTTTCTTTTCCCGGTTGAGGAAGGGAATCAACATACAGTGTCCATACAGTTGGATTATGCCAACAGCTCCTTCAGCTGTACAAGTAATCTCTTTCATCACTGTCGGGAATAAAATCAAGTGTGAACTGTGAACTAACAAACTATTAACAGTTCTCATGTGAAATGCCAATTTTAATGTAAACATGATTTGAGTAGTGCAACAAATGCAAAACACATTGAGGCATGTAATAAATGCTTCTTAAGGCTTTTATATAAATGAACAGCCCCCCCCCCAGGTGTACCCCTACTACAAAGCTTAGCAAAAACCAAAGAGAATTCAGCCCAGATAATTTGGAGGCATATACACAACACATTTTTTAAAGTATCAGACTTTTACAGGCCAATTTCTAGTTGCTAACTGGCACAACTGTTTCTACTAGTTGGCCCTTAGAATGACATATAAAAAATATAAGCTCTGACTTTTCACTTATAGGTAATAAAAATCAAATTTGTTACTTCAAATGCCAAAGACCCATCAACATTCTATAGTCACACTGGACTTTAGTTGAATAAAGTGTCCCAACTAAGGGAGTCATTATCTAAAATAGGGGATCTTTCTGTATTACCAAAATTGAGATTGTTATCATATTAAAGGCTTTCAACTGCATACTCTCTCCTTCATTAGTGCATACAATTTAATGATTTTATAAAAAAGAAGAAAGTATAGAGAAAAGATAAATGAAGTGAAATTTATTTTTCATTGCTTTTAACATTCAACAAATAAGAATAAATTTATACTGATAATAAAGATAGAATGACATATTCCCTTTTCCAAAATTACATGATGTCATGAAATTTCTTTACCTGACTTTTAATAAGTGAAAGCTGAATTTGGTCTACCTACTTAAGTAGCTTTATTAAAAATTTTATTCTCCTTCAATTCCAGAAATTTAGACTCCTTACAATATTTATTAATATAGAACACCAGGAAAATTCAGGAAATTTACTTTTAAGGATGTGTTACATTTCAACCTTCCTTTTCAAATTTCATTAACTTCTTAAAATTGACTCTTGGCAGTCTCAAAAGTATCATATTCCGATAATAAAATTCTAAAGTAAATCAGCTTTAATTTATTTTCAGCAGGTGTCATACATATTTTAGATAAATATTTTCATTTGAAATCAAGAATTTTGGCACAGAATCCCAAGCTTGTAGTTTTCAAATTGTGTCTAAGGAGAGTTTGGAAGGAAAGTGTTCTTTTGAGCTTGTATCTTATATGCAGTCTCTTGCCCAACAATCTAGCAGTATTCCAAGACTTTAGAACATGAGAATAAAGGCTAGAAAATTTTCTTCTACGTATCAGTGGGAAAGAAGAAGAGACAGAAAACAACTGCCAAGAATTTCTAAGGACTGTGTTTTGTTTTTTTTTAACATGTTCATGTTTTTCATCAGTAATATTGTAAATTGTATCCTTTGTCATATCACCAGTGTGAATTCATGGAACTACATGGATGGCTTAATTTTGTGTCTAAACCCAGAAATTTAAAATATTGTTCCAGTTAGATTTTGATGAGTTTTTTTCTCAGAAAAAATAACTGGCCAATGAAATCTACAGTATGAGAGACAGAGACTCAAATTATCTTTAATGATTATGTTCCACTGCTTGTCTTTCTGCTGTACTTTAAAAAAAAGTACTCAGATAAGTAGAATCTATTTTTATATGAAGAAATGAGTTACCACTTTATTTGTGGGAGAGGTAAAAAATTTACAGATTAGTGCAAAATAATAGAATTCCCGCATTCTCCAAAGTGCTTCCTTTCTGAATAAAATTCAAAGCCTAAACTCTAACCAATTTGTTAAACATTGAAATATTGTTTATAAAACCTTTCAGATTTCTGCTTAGAGCCTCGTACCTGGATACAAAGTTCTATAATGTTCTATAGAAAAATTCTGAAGCAGGAGGTCATGGATGGGTGTGAACAGGAACCTGTTGCCTTCTCCTTCCAGTAAGTATCACACACTATGAAACCTGATGGAAAGTTTTCAGCAGATGCTGCCCAATGCCACATGAGGTCCCACGATTGAACTATATCCAGAGCCACCACCTGATTTGTCACACATCACAAACTGGTGTCACCCACACAGCTTTCCTCTTTGCATCATTTAAACACAAAGAGGCAATGGAATCTATATGTCACCCCAATGCACAGTAGAATGAGGAACAAATGAAAATCTACCTGATCTTTCATTATTCTCTAGACATAATGGGACTTCTGATCCAGGCTCTTGGGGCTAGGACACCTCACCTGCTCCTGGCTTGGAACCCAGGATACTGGACTCTGAGCTGATGGGCCGCTGCCAGGAGCTGCCCTCTACACCTTCAGAAGATGTTCAGAGTATTGTTAAATGCCATTCACTTAAAAACGGATCACAGATATACATATTTTTTTCATAAATAAAATTTGAGGCATATGTATATATTAAAATTTTTACTAACAAGTGTGTGTTAAAAATTTCAAGTTCTATCATTCAAGTTCAATAAAGGCACCCATGGTTTTTTTCCTTTAGGTCTACAAAGATTACAACTGCTAGCAAAACGTCACAAGAGACATTTCATGGGACTTTTTCTCACTGATTTTCCTCTGCTTGGGATAAGCAGATGTCCCATCAATCAAGGGCATGACTCCAGCAGCCAGAGAGAGGATGTAGATGCATGGAGGGTTTGAAACAGATTCTCTGTATCAGGTTTTGGAGTAACAACCACAGATGTGCTGGGTCAGTCACAGCCTCATTCCCACGTCTACTCTGGCCATTTCCATTACGGCTTCTCACTCCCGAAGCGGGCTTTCCGGCTTCCAGGTTCTGATGCCCTTCGGACCAGCCTGGGGGGTGGTTTGGGTCGGTCACCTTCAGTCACACTGTCTTCCCACACTGAGCCAAACTGGCCTTTGGAGAGAAGGGGCTGCCGGAGCATGCCTGGGGTCTGTGTGGCCCCCTCTTTGCTGTGAGGAACTGGGGGAGCACAGGGCTGCCCTCGGCCAGAATCAACGTCCACTTCATTCTTCCATTCCATTTTGTAGGGTTGGGGGGCTTTCTTTGAGAACTGTTCTGGCAAGAAGCGCCTTGCTCGGGGCTTCAAATTGAGGACGGTGGTCCCAGAATCTGTGTCTGAGTCGCTGGTATTGCCACCTACCACAGAGCAAAAGAAGGACACCATCATAAAGCATTTTGGAAAGAAGGTGTTACCAGTGACTCTGCAATGCATTGGTCAGCACTTGCTGTGGGGGTCAGATGGCTCCCTCTTGACTTTAGCTGAGAGATCTGGGCATTTTGCATGATCTCAGTAGCATTCAGGTCCACAAGTGTGTTTTCACACTAATTTGAAAGAGTCTTTACTATGTACCAGCCACTGTTCTCAGAACTCTTAAATACATTAACCTAGTTATCTCAATCACACATTTTGCAGATGAAGTAACTGAGGCTCAAGGGATGTCAATAAGTGGTGGAGCTGGCATGCAAACTGAGATCATGGAGCAGCATACTCTCACCTGCCCCTAGGAACTATCCAAGGAAGGCTCAGGTAGGGCTCTGGCTCACAGCAAGACACCAAGAATTAGCTATTATGAAGATTTTTGTCTTGCTCTGGAATTTCCTGTATAGCCTGTTTATTTTCTTCATATTTTTATAAAAAGGGTAAAACACCAATGTGCACTTTCCAAAGAAAGGGAGGAGTCATGCTTAGAACCAACTCACTGTCAAAATTAAGGTCCTAGACTACTGTGGGTAGGACAGCTGGTGGGACACTTGCTCAGGCATTGAGATTCTTGGAAATAACATGTTTGATGGATGCTCAGTGGTAACATGGCCCACTGTTCTGAATATCCAGCACGCCCTCTCTTTTCCTCCCTCTTCATTTCTCTCCATTACCACAGGCCATCATTAGACTTCCCTTTTCTTGGTTTAATAAACAAAAAATGGTGGAGGTATCACTGTTACATCTACATTTTAATAACATGATATTTTTTGGGGTTTCACAAAAAAATGGTTTGGAGTCTATGTAAAGATTGTCATCCCCCCCCAAAAAAAAAAAAAAAAAAAGATTGTCATCCCCAGAAACCTGCGTTGAGTGGAGATAGAGAGGGGATTTGTCAGCTCTTAGAGTCTCTTGCTCTCCAGGCAGTGGCAGCAGCAACTTCACAGCTGGGTCCCCCAGGCTGCTGGTTCAGGAAGGAGAGACTAGGAGAGAGACTCCAGGAAAACAGACTCTCCCACTGTCAGAGCCTGCAGACGCTAACAAGGTCATCTACCAATGGGATTGAGACCTAGTTTATGTCATCACCATAGCAACATATCCACTGCAAATTTATACCTAAGAGTGTCACCGGCCAAAAAGAGAAAGAAGAAAAGGGAAAAAGATAACCTCTCAAAACCAGAAAAAAATCCAGTCTTTATAAATTTTTCCATTTTTTTTCTTTTCAGTTTTGTATCTCTTTTTCTTCCACTTTGGTCCTCTTATCCTCTTTCCATTTTACTCTTTTCTTTTCATTTTGAATTTCATTACCCATAGTTGTTACATTTTCCATTCTATTCTATTTTATTTTTACTTTCTCTTTTCTCTTTCTTTCTCCCTTTTGGTTTTTTCTTTTCTCTTTCACTTTTCCTCTCAATTGATCCTCACAAATTATTTTATTTTGGATTCAAATTTTTTCTTTGTGGTACTTTGTGTGCTTTTTATTTCACTGTTTATTGCATTAGTATTCCCCCCAACTCCGGCCCTCCATTCTATGTAATTTATGTTCCACTTAATACAATAGAATTTGCATTTTTCACTGTACTTTTTTCTTCTTATCTCTTTCACTATATCTCTCATTTGACCATCATTTACAAAAAAAAATTATTTTATTCTTGATCCAATTTTTTTTCTTGTAGCATTTTGTGGGTTCTTACCTTGTTTTTTTTGCCTCTTTGTCACCTCTCCCCAACTCAGGCCCTCCATTCTATGTAGTGCTTGTTCCGTTTTAGCACAATATAATTTTCAGTTTTTTACTGTAAGTTCTCAAAAAAATTTTTTTGTTTTAATTTTTTCTTCTTAATTTTTATATTTTTATTCTTTATCAACTCTTATTAGGGTTATTAACAATATCACTCTCAAATGCCATTAAGGAAAAAAAATCGAATATCATGGATACAAAAGACAGAGATGTAGCTCAGATAGATAAGAAAAATCTATAGAAAAAAAGCTCAGTAGCTTGGAAACCTTGGAGTTAAATGACAGAGATTTAAAACTTAAATCCCAAAAATACTCAGGGATATACAAGAAAGCACAGAAAAGCAATTTAGGGAGCTCAGAAAACAATTCAATGAACAGAAAGAATACATCACCAAGGAAATTGAAACTATGAAAATGAATCAAACAGAGATGAAAAACTCAATTCATGAACTGAAAAATGAGATAACAAGCTTAGCTAATAGAACAGGCCAGACAGAGGAGAGAATTAGTGACATATAAGACAGGCAACTAGAGGCACTACAGAGAGAAGAAGAGAGAGATTCACAAATTTAAAAAAAACAAGAAAGCCCTACAAGAATTGTCTGACTCCATCAAAAAGAGCAACATAAGAAAAATGGGTATATCAGAAGGAGAAGAGAGAGAAAATGTCATGGAGAACATATTCAAACAAATAATAGACGAGAACTTTGTATTGGCCAAGAGTTTGCTTAAAGGCTTTAATCACTGTAAAAAAAAAAATAGAAGACTGGATAAAGAAGATGTGGCACATATACACCACGGTACACTATTCAGCCATAAGAAATGATGACATCGGATCACTTACAACAAAATGGTGGGATCTTGATAACATTATACGGAGTGAAATAAGTAAATCAGAAAATATCAAGAACTGCAGGATTCCACTCATTGGTGGGACATAAAAACGAGACACATGGACAAGAGTGTGGTGGTTATGGGGGGCAGGGGGAGGGAAGGAGGGAGAGGGGGAGGGGGAGGGGCACAAAGAAATCTAGATAGGTGATGGAGGACAATCTGACTTTGGGTGATGGGTATGCAACATAATTGAATGACAACCTGGACATGTTTTCTTTGAATATATGTACCCTGATTTATTGATGTCACCCCATTAAAATTAATAAAAATTTATTTATTAAAAAAATAGACAAGAACTTCTCAAGCCTGTGGAAAGAACTAAAGCCTCAAATTCAAGAAGCAAACAGAACACCGAGTTATCTTAACCCTAACAAACCTACTCCAAGGCACAACATAATGAAATTGAGACAAACAAAAGACAAAGAAAAATTTCTCAACGCAACCAGGTAAAAGAAGAATATAACATATAAAGAAAGGCCCATTAGATTATCATCAGATTTCTCAGCAGAAACTCTACAACCTAGAAGAGAGTGGACCCCAATATTAAAAATTCTGAAAGAGAGGAACTTCCAGCCAAGAATACTATACCCATCAAAGCTATCCTTCAAATACGAAGGAGAAATAAAATCATTCACAGATACAGAAAAGATGAGGGAATTTATCACTAGAACATCCCCACTTCAGGAAATACTAAAGGGGGTTTTCCAACCAGATACAAAGAACAAAACAAAGCAAAACCACAAGTAAAAGCTCCATCAAGAACACAATAAAAACAAACATAATCTGTGACAACCAAAACAAAAAAGGGGAGAGGAAAAAAATTAACAGTAGCAAAGGAGGATGGAGTGCAGAAGCACTCATGAGATAATGTACTACAATGAACATAATAGGTATCCTTTTCATTACTTAATGGTAACCACCCCTGAAAAAAACCACCACAGAAGCACATGGACTGAAAAAAGAAGCAACAGAGGAAAGAAGTATGGATTACAACCAAACAAAAACAAATGATAGAAAAACAAAAGAGAATAATCAAACAAGATCCAAAACTATCAGAAAGCAATATATAAAATGGCAATAAGAAACCCTCAAGTGTTAATAATTACACTAAATGTAAATAGATTGAACTCACCAATAAAAAGACACAGAGTAGCAGAATGGATTAAAAAAGAAAATCCAACTATATGCTGCCTACAAGAAACATTTCTAAGATACAAGGATAAAAACAAATCCAAAGTGAAAGGCTGGAAAACAATACTCCAAGCAAATAACATCCAAAAAAAGCAGGTATAGCAATACTCATATCTAACAATACTGACTATAAGACAACAAAGGTAATCAGAGATAAAAATGGTCATTTCATAATGATTAAGGGGACATTGAATCAAGAAGACATAACACTTCTTAATATATATGCACCAAACCAATGAGCACCAAAATACATAAGACAGCTACTTACCTAAAAACAAAAACTGACAAAAATACAATCATACTTGGAGACCTCAATACAGTGCTGATGGCTCTAGATCGTTCATCCAAACAGAAAATCAATAAAGAAATATTGGCCTTAAATGAAACACTAGAACAATTGGATATGGTAGACATCTATAGGACATTTCATCCCAAAGTGCCAAAGTATACATTTTTCTCTAGTATACATGGAACATTCTCAAGAATTGACTATATGTTAGGCCACAAAAATAACATCAACAAATTCAGAAAGACTGAGGTTATACCAAGCATATTCTCTGATCATAAAGCCTTGAAACTAGAATTCAACTTCAAAAAAAGGGTAAATAAACCCACAAAAATGTGGAACCTAAACAACACACTTTTAAAAAATAAGTAGGTAAAAGAACAAATAAAAGCAGAGATCAAAAGTTACATATAGACAAATGAAAATAACAATACAACATATCAGAATCTCTGGGATGCAGCAAAAGCAGTAATAAGAGGGAAGTTCATATCACTACAGGCCTATATGAACAAACAAGAGAGAGCCCAAGTAAACCACTTAACTTCACATCTTAAGAAACTAGAAAAAGAAGAACAAAGGCAACCCAAAACCAGCAGAAGAAAGGAAATAATAAAAATCAGAGCAGAAATAAACAAAATAGAGAACAGAAAAAGCATAGAAAAAATTAATGAAACAAAGAGCTGGTTCTTTGAAAAGATCGACAAAATTGACAAGCCCTTGGCAACACTCACTAAGGAAAAAAGAGAAAGGACTCACATAAACAAAATCCAAAATGAAAGAGGAGAAATCACCACAGACATCATAGATATACAAAGAATTATTGTAGAATACTATGAAAAACAATATGCCACCAAATTTAACAATCTAGAAGAAATGGATAAATTCCTAGAACAATACAATCTTCCTAGACTGAATCATGATGAAGCAGAAAGCCTAAACAGACCCATAAGCAGTGAGAAAATAGAAACAACTATCAAAAACCTCCCCCAAAATAAAAGTCCAGGGCCAGACGGCTATACTAATGAATTCTATCAAACATTCAAAGAAGACTTGGTTCCTATGCTACACAAAGTCTTCCAAAAAATTGAAGAAGAAGCAATACTTCCAAACACATTTTATGAGGCCAACATAACTCCCATACTGAAACCTGGCAAGAACAACACAAAAAAAGAAAACTACAGACCAATACCACTAATGCTAAAATACTAAACAAAATACTAGCAAATCTAATACAACAACACATTAAAATAATAATACATCATGATCAAGTGAGATTCATCCCAGAATCATAAGGATGGTTCAATATACGTAAAACGGTTAACGTAATACACCATATCAACAAAACAAAGGACAAAAACCATATGATCCTATCAGTAGATGCAGAAAAGGCATTCAATAAAATACAACACAATTTTATGTGTAAACACTCAACAAAATGGGTATACAAGGAAAATATCTCAAACATAATAAAGGCCATTTATGATAAACCATCATCTAACATCATATTAAATGGCATAAAACTGAGGACTTTTCCCCTAAAATCAGGAACAAGACAAGGTTATCCACTCTCTCCACTCTTATTCAACATAGTGCTGGAAGTTCTAGTCAGAGCAATCAGACAAGAGAAAGAAATAAAAGGCATTCATATTGGGAAAGAAGAAGTAAAGGTTTCACTTTTTGCAGATGAGATGAGCCTACACATTGAAAACCCCAAAGACTTCAAAAAAAGACAACTAGAAACAATAAACCAATACAGTAAGGTCGCAGGATACAAAATTAATATACAAAAGTCAATTGCCTTCCTATATGCCAACAATGAAACATCAAAAAATGAGCTCAAAAAAACAATCCCCTTCATGGTTGCAACAACAAAAAAATAAAATACCTAGGAATAAACATAACAAAGAATGTAAAGGACCTATATAATGAAAACTACAAAGCATTGTTAAGGGAAATTGAAAAAGATACAATGAAATGGAAAAATATTCCTTGTTCCTGAATAGGAAGAATAAATATAGTCAAAATGACTATATTACCCAAAGCAATATACAAATTTAATGCAATTGCCATCAAAATTCCAATATCATTTTTAAAGAAATGGAACAAAAAAATCATCAGATTTATATGGAACTATAAAAAACCCCAAATTGCCAAAGAAATCCTAAAGAAAAAGATTGAAGCTGGGGGCATTAAATACCTGACTTCAAATTATATAATATTATAGAGCCACGAAAATCAAAACACATGGTACCGGCAGAAAAATAGACATTCAGGCCAATGGGACAGAATAGAAAGCCCAGAAATAAAACCACATATATATGGTCAAATAATTTTTGATAAAGGGGTCAACAACATACAATGTAGAAAAGAAAGTCTCTTCAACAAATAGTGTAGGGAACACTGGAAAGCCACATGCAAAAGAATGAAACTGGACTATAGTTTGTCCTCTTGTACTAAAATTAATTCAAAATGGATCAAAGACCTAAATATAAGACCTGAAACAATAAAGTACATAGAAGAAAACATAGGTACTAAACTCATGGACCTTGGCCATAAAGAGTATTTTATGAATTTGATTCCAAAGGCAAGGGAAGTGAAAGCAAAGATAAATGAATTGGACTACATCAGACTAAGAAGCTTTTGCACAGCAAGAGAAGCTGACAGCAAAACAAATAGACAGCCAACTAAATGGGAGATGATATTTTCAAACAACAGCTCAGATAAGGGTCTAATATCCAAAATATACAAATAACTCATAAAACTCAACAACAAACAAACAAACAATCCAATAAAAAAAATGGGAAGAGGACATGAACAGACACTTCTCCCAGGAATAAATACAAGTGGCCAACAGATATATGAAAAGATGCTCATCTTCATTAGCTATTAGAGAAATGCAAATCAAAACTACAATGAGATACCACCTCACACTTGTTAGATAAGCTATTATCAACAAGACAGGTAATATAACAAGTGTTGGAGAGGCTGCAGAGAAAAAGGAACTCTCATCCATTGGTGGGAATGTAAAGTAGTACAACCATTATGGAATAAAATATGGTGGTTCCTCAAAAAATTAAAAATAGAGCTACCATATGACTCAGCAATTTCTCTACTGGGTATATACACCCAAATCTCAAAAACATTGGTACATAAAGACACATGCAGTCTCATGTTCACTGCAGCATTGTGAACAACACAGGCAACAAGGGCAAGATATGGAAACAAACAAAAAGCCCTTCAATAGATGACTGGATAAAGAAGAGGTGGTACATGTATACTATGGAATATTACTCAGCCATAAGAAATAATAAAATTGGATAATTTACAACAACATGGATGGACTTTGATAACATTATATTGAGTGAAATAAGTAAATCAGAAAAAACTAAGAACTATATGATTCCATGCATAGGTGGAACATAAAAATGAGACTTAGAGACACGGACAAGAGTGTGGTGGTTACTGCGGAGAGGGGGAGGAGATGGAGGAGGTCGGGGGAGGGGAAGCGGAGGGGCACAAAGAAAAACAGATAGAAGGTGACGGAAGAGACTTTGACTTTGGGTGATGAGTATGCAACATAATCAAAGGTCAAAATAAGTTGGAGATGTTTTCTCTGAACATATGTACCCTGATTTATCAATGTCACCCCATTTAAATTAATAAAAAAAGATTGTCATCAAATAAAAAGATAGTAGTCTTTATGTCAAAGCTTACACAATTACATCCAGATGGAAAAATATATGGCTGCCTTTATGAAAATACATTAGAATTACTGTAAAAAATTAAATACACCTTTGCACATTTCCAACTTTTCTGTTCACCTTTTCCCAAACAATATGATAATATTTGTTTTTGTTATTTCAAATAGAATCATTATGAGAAATAACTGATTGAATTTTTTATAATGTGCAAAGAATTCCATTCAAAAAGGTTGCAATGATAATAGAAGGCTACCATATTGTTACTTTAGATTTGCAAGCTATTGAACTCATTGTGCTTAAGGAAGAAGCAGAATAAGGTCATCTTTCTGTTCTATACACATTAGTTAATAAGTTTCAAATCTTTCTGCTCCAAATATAGTCATTACCTGCACTAGAAATATTCTTTTTCTTTTGTAGCTTTTCTGGAAGCTTTGTATTTTTTGGTAAGGATAAGTATCGGGAGGTTGAAGCAGAAACCTGTAAAAGAAACAGAAAACTTTAGACTATGCAGATGTTATTTATGATACATTAAAAGTTTAAAATTTGATTACACACCTTAGTAAAAAAATTAAAATTTTGGCCCTGGCAGGTTGACTCAGTGGTAGAGCATCGGCCTGGTGTGCAGGAGTCCCAGGTTCGATTCCCAGCCAGGGCACATAGGAGAAGCATCCATCTGCTTCTCCACCCCTCCCCCTCTCCTTCCTCTCTGTCTCTCTCTTCCCCTCCTGCAGCCGAGGCTCCATTGGAGCAAAGTTGGCCAGGGCGCTGAGGATGGCTCTGTGGCCTCTGCCTCAGGCGCTAGAATGGCTCTGGTTGCAACAGAGCGACGCCCCAGATTGGCAGAGCATCGCCCCCTGGTGGGCGTGCTGGGTGGATCCCAGTTGGGCGCATGCGGGAGTCTGTCTGACTGCCTCCCCATCTCCAATTTCAGAAAAATACAAAAACAAAACAAAACAAAAAAATTAAAAAAAAATTAAAATTTTAGTTCTCAATTTTAAAATTCTTTTGTGAGGGGCTTTAGGCATGGGAAAGAAAGTTCCAAGCAATAAATACTTCATTTAAAATCACTAAACCTCTTCTAAAATATAAAAGAAATCAGAAGTAAAATACAATGGAAATAAAGGGTGATCCTTAGTAACAAGATGTAAAGGGATTTCATAAGGAAAAGGTACCGAACCACCTATTTATGACAATATCAGCAAGAAAGCCTTAGAACCTATAGGGATGTGGAAGAAGAGAGATTAAAAATTGTAGCATATTTTAGTTTTTATTTACTTTAATAATTCTTAAAAATGATAGAACAAAAAGTATTACTACTGAGGAGCCCTAAGGAGCCACTGTGCCACTTCACCTGCGGGTGTTGTAAGGTACCAAAAACTACAGAATTAATATTAATATTTTAAGAGGATTGAAGAACATTTTATTAATTTGGGTTAAGGTGTGCAGAGAAATTATGAGAAATAGTCTCTGTACTGTGTGATTGGCATAACCAGGATGGTCCTTGGCATTGTGTTGTAAATGCAAAGGGAAGGAAAACATGAATTCCCTGACATTCCACCACACCTGTGGGAAAGGGATGAATGGCTAGCCAGGTGCAGGAAGGGAAAAGCCAAAATAAACCTTTTCTTATAGTAATGAGCCATTTGCAGGCATTTGTCCCCTTGGAAACTACCTCTCCCATATGAATGCATATAGTTAATGTGTGTGACTCTGGACAAAGAGATGGTGGATAAACACTAGAAAATATAGGAATGCCTTTTAATATGTAAAGAGACATCTTTCACCATTGTGTTGACTTGTAAATTTTTTTTTCTCCAAAATGATGTATGGCTTGCAAATTGAACATGGTCCTATCATGTTAAAGGACATATGACTATAACCAATAATGGTAAAGGGCTCCTAATTACAATTTTTGCTTCTGTACTTCCCACTTACAAACCTATAAAAACTAGGTAGAACAAAGGGCCAGCGCGCTCTCCCTCAGATTTCTGTCGGAGTCGCCACCGCTTGGCCAAGCTAGACAATAAAGCTTTGGTGTGTAATCAACGAACCTTGTTCATGTCTTCAATGTTTCGGGTCCCTCCGGATTGGGCTTAACACTAGCTAATTTCCTCACAAATCCAGTACCACTGTCCTTAGTTTCTTTAATTTTAATCAATACTGCCACATTTAACACATAAGAAAAAATAATCTTGCTCACAGATAAAATTTTGATATCTGACAACCAAATATAGAATATTATTAAAAATAAATGCTTTCCCTGTCCAGTGGCTCAGTGGGTAGAGGGTTGGCCTGGTGTATTGACATCCTAGGTTTAATTCCTAGTTATGGCACAGAGGAAAGGTGATCATTTGCTTCTCTGCCCTCTTCCCTCTCCCCCTTCTCTCCTTCTTCCCCTCCCACAGCCAGTGGCTCGATCAAGCATGTCCTCCAGCACTGACGATGGCTTGGATGGTTTGAGCACATCAGCCTCAGGCACTAAAAATGGCTCAGTATGTGAGCACCAACCCCAGATGAGTTTTCTGGGTGAATCTCCGTCAGGGCTTATGTGAGAGTCTATCTCACTGTCTCCCTTTCTCTCATCCAAATTTTTTTAAAAAATAAAAATAAATAAATAAGATGTATGCCTTCTGTGTTATATTAAGTAATCATGATATTTTGACATGGCTTTTCTAATCAATGACAGTGTTCTGGACCAAGTAAAATGGTAAGCAAGCCTGGGATCACTCACTCCCCAGCCACTGTGGCCTTCTCAAAGTCAGCACACCTGGGCTTATGTACCTTGGGGCTAATCTGTCCCTGGACAGCTCAAATATTACTTTCCAAATAAAGCCTGGCCCAGCCATTTTGTTTAAAATTTTAACTGCCCTGACCCTTCCCTGTACTCCCAACTTCCTTCTTTGGCAATTTTCTTCCCCCATAGCACTTATTGCCTTTTTTATAACAGATAATTTGTTTACTCTGACTATTGGTAATCATTTACCCCTTACTAGAATATGAATTCTTCACGTTGCAGTAATACAAAGGTTATAGTAATTAAGCATATAGAAATACAGAATAATGTGGAAGATATATAAAAGTAACTAAGATTTAATATTAAAATCAAGGAAATGAAATAAAGTGCTGTCTGGATAGGAATTTATATAGTGCGAACAAATATGATAAACAGACTCTGACTTTCAAGCAGGGCAAAGTTAGTATGTGTGTGAAATTATACATAGATAAGAAATGGCTTGATCTCATAACTCTGTAAATTAACATAAACAAGAAGCTTCCCTAGGAATATCTTCAGTAGATTAACATAAAAAGGGCTCCCTGGAGGAACTCCCAAAAAGATGTTTTGAGATGATAATCCTGTAAATTGCCTTTTAACAGAAGGCACTGGCCAGAAAAGGTACTAAAGCTAAGGGCCCCCACCCCTGCTGAGGTGGTTGCCTAGACATGTGTGAACGTGAAAATGGTCTGTCTCCATGCTGCTCTGACCAAAGACAGCTGAGAAGAGCACACTGACGGGGCCCCCTAAAGCTGAACCCAGGCACACCAAAAGAATTTGTGAGTAACAAACTGCCTGTGTGAGTCTTGCA
Source organism: Saccopteryx leptura (assembly GCF_036850995.1). Taxonomy (NCBI): domain Eukaryota; kingdom Metazoa; phylum Chordata; class Mammalia; order Chiroptera; family Emballonuridae; genus Saccopteryx; species Saccopteryx leptura. Next base: position 214,613,200 of record NC_089505.1, on the reverse strand, counting down.
ACTAACTTGTGTGTCGGTCCTGTCTTTCCTCCTGTGGCAGTTGGTCTCAGCACTGATAAGTAGCATCCTCACAGCTGCCTCAAGAGTAATCTCAAAGAGGCTGCCAGCCCTGCTGATAAGCAGGAGTGTCCCACTGCATGGGGCAGTCGAATCAGAAACACCTGATCGAAGTAGAGCTTGGACAACTGGGGTAGTCGGCACTCAGCCTTAAAAAGGCAATTTCAATTAGAAATTTTTGGCTTAAAATCAGAGGGCAGAAGTGAAGGGAAATGTGTAAACTCCATATGGTTTAGTGGCCATCTGCCAAAAGCTGATAAATCTTTTGACCTCATACAGTTTTAAGGCTGTCCACTGGAAGCTAAGGGAAACCTCTTCCATCTCCAGGTCTGGCCTAGTTGTGGGTGTATACCAGCTGGCCAATACTAAGAGGCAAAAATTTATTCTTCCATCTTCGGGTCTGACCCAGTCAGGTGTGTATACTGACCAGCCTATACTACTAAGGAGAGCGAATATCCCAAGTTGGACTCAGCAGATAGTTGTCACTCTTGAAAGGCAACTCTGAGAAAACCATTCTAAAGTCCATAAATTATTTAAAAAATGATATAAAAAGGATCTACAAAATAAGCTCCAGAGCAAATTCATGAAATATTATATTGCTTAGAGCTAAAACTAACTAAAGGCCTAAGAGAGTGCTGGAGGAAGTATAGAGTAGAAACTAGTTTCAGATATCCACATATTAACCCAAAAACATTTTACCAATTTGGAAGATATGGAGTAGGAATTAGTATTAAAAAGGAAAATGGCAAAGATTAGAACTTTCTTTAGAAAAATCTTTAAGAAAGAAAAGATCCCTATAATACCACTTCCGAAAATCCTTGGAGGATGACAGAGGACTGCCTAAGGAAAAGCTTTAAAGTCCCAGTCGCAGAAAACATCTCATGCAACCTTAAAAACCCAAACAACTTAAACCCTATTACAGCAAGAGCAGAAGGAAAGGAAATTACAGGAATTCTCCTCCAAACCATTGAACACATAGATGCAGATAGACACAAAGGCAAGGAACTAGCAGGGAAAGTATTAGTAAGAGTCAAAGCAGCCTGACCAGGCAGTGGCACAGTGGATAGTGCATCGGACTGGTATGTGGAGGATCCAGGTTCAAGACCCCGAGGTTGCCAGCTTGGCCACGGGCTCATCTGGTTTGAGCAAAACTCACCAGCTTGGACCCAAGGTCGCTGGCTTGAGCAAGGGGTTACTTGGTCTGTTGAAGGCCCATGGTCAAGGCACATATGAGAAAGCAATCAATGAATGACTAAGGTGTTGCAATGAAAAACTAATGATTGATGCTTCTCATCTCTCTCCGTTCCTGTCTGTCTGTCTCCATCTGTCCCTTTCTCTGACTCTCTCTCTGACTCTGTAAAAAAAAAAAAAAAAAAAAAAAGCAGACCCAGCAATAATAAGAAAACTATTAAACAAGAAGATGCTAGTAATGAGGAAACTATTAAATTTAATCCATACACCCAAACAGAGCTAGCAGATTGAAGAAAAAAATTAATTCAAGGAAATTATACAGATGTAGACTGGCTAATAAAAATTTATGAACAGGGAAGGACATACAACCCTCCTATCTGCAGATGAATTAAAAGCAGTTATAAATGCAATTGAAAACCCCAAAAATTAGGCCCTGGCCAGTTGGCTCAGTGGTAGAGCGTCGGCCTAGCGTGCGGAGGACCCGGGTTCGATTCCTGGCCAGGGCACACAGGAGAAATGCCCATTTGCTTCTCCACCCCTCTGCCGCACCTTCCTCTCTGTCTCTCTCTTCCCCTCCCACAGCCAAGGCTCCACTGGAGCAAAGATGGCCCGGGCGCTGGGGATGGCTCTGTGGCCTCTGCCTCAGGCGCTAGAGTGGCTCTGGTCGCAACATGGCGATGCTCAGGATGGGCAGAGCATCGCCCCCTGGTGGGCAGAGCGTTGCCCCTGGTGGGCGTGCCGGGTGGATCCCGGTCGGGCGCATGCGGGAGTCTGTCTGACTGTCTCTCCCTGTTTCCAGCTTCAGAAAAATGCAAAAAAAAAAAAAAAAAAAAAAAGAAAACCCCCAAAATTAAACACAACTTGGATTGCTAATAGACAAAAGTAAAGACAGAAAAGCATCATTATGGAACTGAATTAGGGAAGCATGGAAAACATCATACTCTAAAATAGACCTAACATCAGGAGCAACAACAGCTAGATGGACAGAAATAGGAGATTTAAAAATACAGTTGAGAAAGCTAGTACATTTACTAAGCATATATGAGGATGATTTGGAAAACCCATGGGAAAATAAAAATAAATCAGGGATTATCAGAGCACTCATACATGGAGCCCCTGAGAATAATAAATACTTTTACAAAACTTGTTACAAGGGGCATCCACATTAGAGAGGATACAATTACATAAGGACTTAAATGGGAAAAATCAATTTACATATTACACAACCATGCCAAACCTAAGGAGAAGAACCACAAATAGGTTCCAATATAGGAGAATAAATAATAAATATGATAACTTTAAATCATCATACAGGGGCCCTATTAAACATGGAAACCTCAACTATTTAAAAGACCAAGCCTCTTATTGGAAAAGAAATAATCTATTTAATCAACAAAATCAAAATAACCCTTTTAAATTCAGGAAACAGTAGGGAAATCAAAACCAAAATTGAAGAAACAATAAAAATAATCCTTTCTCCGATCAAAATGAAAATATAAATAACCCATTCCAGCAAAAACAGTCAAAAACTGGAATGGCCCCTCAAGGATCAAGGGGGGCAAATACAAGCAATGGCAAAGACATTGAGCAGTGCAATTATACAGAAACCAGGAGATAATAGACCTTATATTACCCTTGAAGTAAAATTTCATTTTTTCCCATTTAAGTCCTTATGTGAATGTGTATTGAAGTAAAATTTCCAGGTAGTGGTAAAAAATTTCAAACACAATTCCTCATAGATACAGGTTCCCAAGTCTCCTTACTACGGGGAATATATAATTTAAAGAGATTAATTGGAGTTGAAGGAATAACAGGAGATTCATTAACAGCAGCAGCAAGAGATGGAATTATATATTATAAAGGATTAACGAAGGAAGTAACCTGTTATGTAAACCCTAATTTTCAAAATATTATAGGAATGGATATATTAGCATATTTATTAGAGCTAAAAATATATACACCAAGATTACATAAATTTCAAACAAATTTAGCACAGTTGCAAATAAAACCCATATTTTTACCTCATTTAACCCACAATACCCATTAAAAGGTGGACATCAAGAGGTAACAAATGCCATAAATAAATAGATGAAGACATAATTGAGGTAGGAAGATCACATATATATAGTAGTCCAGTGTGACAAGTAAAAAAAACAAATGAAACCTATAGAATTACTTTAGACTATATAAATATCAACAAAAAGTCTCCTAGTATAGATGGAACTTTATCTGATGCACAAGAAGTAATTAACATTTTACCAAAGGACAATCCAAGATTTATGGCAGCAATTAGTCTCTTGGATATGTTTTTTGCAATACCCATTCATGAGGGTTCCAGAACAATTACAACTTTCTCGTGGCAAGAAAAGCATTATCAATTTAAAAGGCTGCCACAAGGATACAACAATTCACCAGCAATTGCACATAATTTATTAGCATCAAGCATAAATCCAAAGGATTACCAATCCAAAATTATTACATATATTGATGATATAATAATATATAATGAAAACAAAGAAAACCTCCAGAAAGACTTAAACAAACTAGTAGAACAATTGAAAAGAGTACGATGAACAATAAATTCAGAAAAAAATACAACCTCCAGGGACAGAAGTAAAATTTTTAGGAATTTAATAGAGCTCAGATGGTAGGAAAATACCAGAAAAGGTAGTAAGTAAAATACTTAGCATTAAGGCCCCCAGCAATAAAAAGGAAGCCCAACAGTTAATGGGATTATTTGCATACTGCAGAAATCACATTCCATACTTGTCAGTATTAGCAGAACCAATACATAAAGTAATTAGCAAGGCCAGGGGTCCCCAAACTATGGCCCGCAGGCCACATGCGGCACCCTGAGGCCATTTATCCAGGCCGCACTTCCGGAAGGGGCACCTCTTTCATTGGTGGTCAGTGAGAGGAGCACAGGATGCATTCTGTGCTCCTGGAGTACTGTATGTGGTGGCGCCGCAAAGTGCGGTGTTGCTCACGTACAGTACTACTTCAGGTGACACAGGACGCATGCGTCACGGCTCCGGAAGAGCGTCATATCACTTGTGATGGCCAGCAGTGACAAATATGGAACTGGACATTGGCCATCTCATTAGCGAAAAGCAGGCCCATAGTTCTCATTGAAATACTGGTCAGTTTGTTGATTTAAATTTACTTGTTCTTTATTTTAAATATTGTATTTGTTCCCGTTTTGTTTTTTTACTTTAAAATAAAATATGTGCAGTGTGCAGTGTTCACAGTTTCTTTTATAGTCCAGCCCTCTAACGGTCTTAGGGACAGTGAACTGGCCCCCTGTGTAAAAAGTTTGGGGACCCCTGAGAAAGGCAATAGATTTTACATGGGGGGGGGCAAGATCAACAAGAAGCCTTGGAACAATTAAAAGAATATTTAGAGCACTATCAAAAATTAGCAGCACCAAAACCAGGAGACACAATCACATTAGACATAATATTCACTGGAACTCACGGATGTTGGGGCCTATATAAAAAAGGACCAAGTGATAAAGAATACCAATAGGTTTCTGGTCCCAAAGATTTCCGTACTGCCACAATAAATGTTCACCCTATGAGAAACATATGTGGGTACTACATGCAGTGCTCCTCCATACAGAGCCACTAACAGGACAGAACCCAATAATAGTCAGATCCTTACTACCCCCCAAAGCATGGCTTAAAATGTCGGCCGAGGAATTGGCAGGTACCCAAATTGTGGGGAAATTACTGGTATGGAAATGGTATATAAACTCCAGAGAAATAACGAGCACTGGTGAACCAGCCCTTCTCACAGAGGAGGTCCCTCCAAACTGGAGATAGATCTCCCAAGACAGATTGTCGAGAACCGATGGGTGTCCGAGAATCTACAGGCAGTGAGGCCTAAATATAGACCCTCACTGAAAAATGCCTGGTTTACAGATGGATCAGCCCCCGTAGCTGGTGACTCGACCAAATAGAGATCAGCAGCTTTCAATCCGGCGACAAATACAGCGCTCACGAGGGAAGGTAAGACTGACTCGGCTCAATGTGCAGAGCTAATAGGAGTCCTTCTGGCAATGGAATATGCTATGGAGAGGGGGCTACCCAAAGTATATGTTTTTACTGATTCAACAGTAGTATATAAGGGAATAACAGAATAGTCAGGAAAATGGAAACAAAATAATTAACAAGTTAATGGAAGGGACCTCTGGTCCAGGGAACACTGGGAGAAACTAGATGAATTAACATCACACATAAAGCTCTATGTAACCTATATAACAGCTCATGCCACAGATAATTCTCCAACCACACTAGGGAATCAAATAGCAGATAAGCTAGCAAGAGGAATTAAGGTAGGCAAAGAAATTAATAGCAGGGATACAACAAAAACATATGGGGTAAAGTTAAGGTTAGAAAAAGATGAAGATACAGGAGAATATAAAATACCCTCAATACCTACAATAAAGTTAAAAAGGGAAGGGGATAAATATAAAATACAAGAAGAATACTTAGATTTCTCGCCAGTGTTTATAAAGGAAATTCATATCCAATTAGGACATCCAGGACAAACAGCAATGATAGAATAAATGGTTTACAACCAGAAATTTAAAGGCAAAAATAGAAGACATAAAGAGAGGCATTAATACATGTACAGCCTGTAAAAAGTATTTACATTCCGGACAACAGAGCCACCAGGGTTAGACAGACCCCACATACCAAATTTTCAAGCCCAAATTGACTTTATTGGACCCTTGGCATGGCCTTTCCAACAAAAGTATGCATGTACGATGGTTGACGTACATACAGGAATAACGTTCACCTTGGCAGCAAAACACCCATCAGCAGCCACTACAATTAAGACATTAAATATGTGGAAAACATTCTCTGGAACTCCTAAAATCATAGATTCAGATCAAGGAACCCATTTTACAGCCAGCCGAGTACAATCTTTTGCTGCTATAAATAATATAGATTGGAAATTTCATATGCCATATAACCCAACAGCATCAGGAATAATAGAGAGACACAATGGATTATTAAAAGCCAAATGTCATACATTATTAATAGATAGAAAATTTAACAATTTACAAGCACTTCTTAACGAAGCATGCTTTGCCCTAAATAGTAGACCAAGAGTAAATAGAAGCTCTCCCCTGGAAGAACTGATTAAACCCCATTTAGAACAAGCAGAAATTAAAATGGGAAGTATACCTAAAATTAAGAAAAATCCACCATATAAAATAATAATAAAATCCTCTATGGATACATCTCTCTCTCTCTCTCCCAACAGGAAATAATCTACAATACAGGATACAACACCATGTGGACAGTAAATAAACAGGGACAAATACAACAGATCAAAGTAGATAACCTCACATCAAATGACTGAGAATGTGTAAATTAGAAAAATTGTTAATTTGGATCCTAGTACTCCTTATGATCGTACCTTATACGATTATAATTCTACATGTAACCTGGTGTGCCAATAGAAATTGCCTGAGCAATGGAACACAGATATTCCGCTGCTCTCGAATTAAAAATAATACTCTCTGCATTTTAGACCACAGGACATTCTGGAGAAAACAGTAGGAAAGCAAAATAGTAGAACACCTATATAGAGTGCCTAGGAGACAAGCCAGAAACTGGCCAAACCAGAATGAAATCATCCAGTATGATCATGAGGTGGTTCATTCTGGTTGTCAATATTAGGTATAATGCTAATAATGCTAACAATAATAACAATGCTGTTACTGCTACTGATATTGTGAGTACCTTTAAATTTCCTAATGTACTAATCACACAGCAGCTAGACATAAACTTTTTTGATCTACCCAATGATAGAATCCACCCCGAGGGAAGCATTTTATAATTTAGGAAACTTTGCCTTTGTACACTGCAACACCAACCTGCCCTGCTGGGACCACACTGCAAACTCAGGGAATTGGACAACGAATAACATCGCAGACGACTCAGTGGACAGCTGCAAACTAATCACCAACTCTGGTGGCAGTTGGTCTCAGCACTGATAAGTAGAATCCTCACAGCCGCCTCAAGAGTAGTCTCGAAGAGGCTGCCAGCCCTGCTGATAAACAGGAGTGTCCCACTGTGCCAGGAAGTCAAATCAGAGATGCCTGATCAAAGTAGATACAGATTGGGCTCTACTGGGACACTACAGAAGTAGGAATCTTTTTGTTTTGTTGACTGATTTGTCCCAAGTGCCTAGAAGTATGTCTGAAACATAATAGGTGTTCAAGAAACATCTAAAAGACTTTTAAATGAACTATATCCCAGGATTTCTGTGGATCCACCCTCAGCAGAACTTCCAGAACAGCTGCTAACTCAGTTCTTGGAAGCCTCCTGCATCCCAGAAGCACAAACCCAGGTTACCCTGCGCTCCCGATTCAAGCTGTTGTCTTTCCTAATGCTCTCTCGCAAACTGTGCCTCCGGCGGATCAGAATCTCCTTGGCTTGCCTCTCGCTGGTGTCAGCTGTCAGATTGTGTCTGTTGTATGACAGAGTCTGAAAGAAAAACAAAACAAACAAAAAATTGATCACTGCCCAGAAATTCCAAAACTACCACGTCTCTTTGGCTTTACATCTTAATAAGGTACTTAACAACTCATGTGCAAGGGGAAAATAAACTATGAAAGTTAACATTCTTAAAAAAAAATTAACATTCTTTCAAATCTTTGAAGGAATTCATCTTCTAATAAAGCCAGTGGATACGTTTTATTTTCCCCCTTTGGAAAGTGTGACCATTATAAATGAGGAAAAGAACTGAATTCATCAAGTTCCTTCGTCGAACTTGAAGTACTTTGTATGGACTCATCTTTAAGTGCTTGGGAAAAAAAAATAATAAAAGTCATTTACAGCCTGATCTGCAGTGGCGCAGTGGGTAAAAGCGTCAACCTGGAACGCTAAGGTTGCCAGTTCAAAACCCTGGGCTTGCCTGGTCAAGGAACATGGGAGTTGATGCTTTCTGCTCCCCCCATTCTCTCTCTCTCTCTCTCTTTGTCTCCTCTCTCTAAAAAATGAATAAATAAAAAAATTTTTAAAAAGTCATCTACAGTATTTTTTGTTGAATAACAATTACTGGTATAAAAATAAATCACTTTGAGCCACTTGGTGGTGCTGTGTCTTTTTGATTAACTAAGGAACATTTCTTTTCAGCTGGGATTTCAAATTGAGAAAGAAACTTCTACCACCAGCAATGATAATGACCTCATATGTGAAGCAGTAAAATGTCTCAGGGTGGACTATATATGAGATAAATTTTTAGTTTTATAAGCTACAAAGAAACCTGTTTCCTAAAACAAACTGACATTTGTAATTAGTTTCATTTTCTGATAGAATTAATCTACACTTCCTGGTAATATCCCTGTACCTAGATCAGCGGTTCTCAACCTGTGGGTCGTGACCCCGGCGGGGGTCGAACGACCAAAATCAGGGGTCACCTAAAGCCATCAGAAATACTTATTTTATTTTAAAATGTATTGTATAATAAATATGTATTTTCCGATGGCTTTAGGCGACCCCTGTGTTTTGGTTGTTTGACCCCCACTGGGGTCGTGACCCACAGGTTGAGAACTGCTGGTCTAGATTATATTAGGCCCAGTAGAGAATGCAAAAGTAATACAGGCCAGGGCTCAGTTCCTGCCTTGAGAAACGTCCCACCTAGTTAGGCATTGAAAGCTAACAAATAATACAAAATCATAAAATTAAATGCTAACTTTACATGGTACAGCACGAGCTCATTTAAAGACAAGGTTGGAAATAATATAGAAGGTGTTGGGGAACCTTAAAAATTGAAGAATATGGTTCAACTGAGCTGACAGGAAGCAAGCAGCAGTGGAGACAGGGACTTGAGCCCCACAGGCCAAGGAATGAAGACAGACTTGTACTCTGTGCAGGTTTTGGGGTGGCTGAGTGAGGGAGAAAGGTGCAGAAATAGGGTTGGATGAAGTAGAGCTTGAAAACAAAGATCCCTATTTCCGAAAGAACAGTTTAGCCTGGAAGCCACAATTGTTTTATTTCATTTCAATAGGATAATGCTGCTATTAAAAGGTGCTTTGGGGAAAAGGGTGGAGGAATAAACAGTCCTGTAGGATGGAATGGGGACAGCCTTTAGGGAGAACAGTTAAGAAGCTACAGAGATGACCTCAATGTGAATGGAGAGGACTCCTGACAAACTGTGGCACTTGTACAACTTTACCTCCCTGTGCCTCAGTTTCTTCATCTGTAAAGTGGAGACAATAGGTACACCGTTTATTGGAGGATTAAACGAGCTAATACACGCAATGCATTGAAATGGGGCTTGGCAAATTGTATGCATTCACTAGGTGTTAGTTATATTTTTAGCAAATTATTAGATTGAGATGTTAGTAATAGAAATGCAGTTAAAGAAATGACTCAAATGACACATTAAAAGAAAAAAACTAAAGCACTTTATGAATAACAAGATTAGGTACTTTTTTTAAAATCTGAGCTATAAAAAAATCTGAGCTATAACGGTATTTCATTTAAAAATAAAAAAGAAAATCATCAATTATTTTCTTCACAATTATTTTATATGTGTGAGTGTGTGTGTGTGTGTGTGTGTGTGTGTGTGTGTGTGTGTATTTAAATCTCCAGGCCAACATCAGAACTCTCAGAAGACTTCACTCATTGTGTCCAGAGGAGAGCGGTACCCTAACAAGACCACACCTGTGAAATGGGGTCTGAGAGAAGTAAGGATGCTTGGTGTGGGACTTTAGAGGTTGGCATAATGGTAGGACAATATGTACCTATAATTGGATATCACAAAGGTGGAAGGCATGTTTTCAGTCAAAATTAAGCAAATATTATGTAAATAAATTATTCTCACTCGCTGACGAATTTGATAGAGATTTCTTGATAATATTTCTCGAATTTCATCCATTTCACCAGGTGTGAGCTTCCTTATTTTTTCTTCACGACAGTCGCTGTGAAAGTTTGGAAAAACAATGTTTTATTATTCAACAAATATTGAAATCAATATTCATTCTTTTATATAATATCATTATTTAAAAAGAATCTTAAAGAATGACACTTCAGAATTATTCAACATTTTAAAGTAATTAAAAATTTTTTAAATGTTATCTCAGTGTTGAAATCATTTAGGACTAGTTTAATTATGCACATGTTTTCAGAGTCTGTTCATGCAATTATTTTTTAAAGAAGTTAAACTATGGTAGTTTATACTATTTCTTTATTTCTAATATACCATAAAAAAGTAATATAGGATTTTTTTTCCATAAAGAAACTTAATTAGCTGTATTTTGCTATTCTGGGCTTTAAAATACTTCATTAGATATATTTGCAAAGACACCATTTATAATATGTATGCGTATACAGTTGATCCCCATTACTCAGGGATTCTAGCAAATTTACCTACTTGCTTAAATGTATTTATAAACACATTATCAACACTTTTGTCACTTTCCCAGTCATTCACAGACACATGCAAAGTGGAAAAAAATTTAAGTTGATTGACATGGAAGTTCCTAAATGAAGATGAACATGGTAATGCTTTGCCTTCTTGTTCCAGTTCTCATACTTAAAAATTGTCCTCAGTGACAAGTTTTTCAAGTTTTGTATTTTTTTTGGTGATTTTGCTGTTTTAAATGGCCCCTAAACATAGTTCTGAAGTGGGGTCTAGTATTCCTATGTACAGGAAGGCTATGGTGGGCCTTCTGAAGAAAAGTTGTGTTGGAAAGGCTTTGTTCAAGCATGAGCTGTGGTCCTGTTGTGGCCACACAACAATATGAGGTATGGTCCCAAGTTCAATAATAATAAAACAACAATATATTTTAAAGAAGATGTTTTTAGCCTGACCAGGCAGTAGCACAATAGGTAAAATGTCAGCCTGGGACGCAGAGGACCCAGATTCAAAACCCCGAGGTCACTGGCTTGAATGCAGGCTCACCAGCTTGAGTGCAGGGTCGCTGGCTTGAGCGTGGGATCATAGATGTGACCCCAAGGTCACTGGCTTGAGCCCAAAGTCACTGGCTTGAGCAAGGGGTCAATGACTTGGCTGGAGTGCCCCACCCACCGTCAAGGCACATATGAGAAAGCAATCAGTGAATAACTAAGGTACAGCAACAAAGAATTGATGATGCTCTCCCTTCCTGTCTGTCTGTCCATCTCTCTGTCTCTCTCACCAAAAAGAAAAAAAAAAGGTGTTTTTAAACAAAACATATTGATTGACTGATTAAAATATTAGGACCAGAGGCTCACAGGAACCTGTGTACTTTTCCCCAGGAACAATGGTTCAGTGTTTGCAAATCAGTGTTCATAGAAAACTTTATAGAACCTTAAGTACTGCATACAATGAGAATGTACTATACTTATATAACTTTACTCTAACTCCTTAAAAAAGAATTTGAGAGGGCTTACAAAAATATATAGTACAATAAAATAAATAGATAAGAAAATAAAGCTGGGATTGTTAATATACATAAATGCATACAGATGATGAGCCACGGGCACACAGAATAAAGAACACGGTTCCCTTATATTATTTTTAAATGCAAAGTTGATGTTCCTGTAAACCAACAATAACAGTAAATCCCGGGGTACAAAATCTATGTTCAATGATAATGAATACATACAAAGGAATGAACAAAGAAATTACAGGCGTCATCAGGATAGACTTCTCTATATTTAGACAATTCATTATTGCCTTAGCCTCAATTGCTTAAATAACTTTTTAAGAATCATCTTTTTAGACTGAGACATTGTTTTTTAGATAGCTGTCCAACTTTCTAGTAAGGTTTTTTGATCAGCATATTTAATTCACAGAATTTTAAAGTTGAACAAATAAGATAAATAAATACTTTTTTCGGTGCCTGATTTTCATGTATAATATTCCTACCAAATTTTAACCAACATATGTTTGCATAAGTCAAGTGATAAGTGCACAACTACCTCTCTTGTTTATAGATACTTACAACATCCACTTTAAGAATTTGTATATTTTTACTTGTAGTTCTGTCAAACTTTGGTTTATATATTTTGAGGCTTCTGTTATTTGTATGCTAATTTAGACTTGTTATTCCTTTTTAAAAATTTAAAACTTTATCTTTATAAAATGTATTTTTTTTATCTCTAGCAACATTTTCTCCATAAATGTTTACATTTTATGGTAATAATGTAATCACACAACCTTCTTTTGTTTAATGCTTTAAATGACATATCTTTTTAAAAACATTTTATTTATAACCTTCCTATATACTTACATTTAAGTAGTATCTTTTCTTTCTCTTTTTTATTTATTGATTTTAGCGAGAGAGGAAGGGACAGAGTGAGAGAAACAGGAACATAGATCTGTTCCTGTATGTGCCCTGACCAGGGATCAAACCAGCAGCCTCTGTGCTTTAGGACGATGCTCTAACCAACTGAACTATCTGGCCAGCCCAGTAGTATCTTTACAAACAAGTGAGCTATGAATTTTTATCTATTCTGAACAGCTCTCTCTTTTACTGGAGTAAGTGTATAATTAATGTCATTTGAGTTAAGATTATTTTCTTATTGTTTGCAGTCTACTTGTCCCATGTGTTCTAAGATTGTTTTATCTACTTCATTGCTGTTTTAAAATTATTTATTTTGTTATTTAATTTCCGTTCTATTTTTACTTATTACATTTACTACCTTTTAGTGGTTACCTTAGATTATAATATTAATCATTGACTTTATAAAGTCCAAAATACATTTTTATTTTTACCATTTCTGGACAATGCAAGGACCTTAGAACACAATAATACCATTTACCTCCCTCTCAATTTATAAGCCATTACTGTTGAGAATTTTAAGTAAGTATAGATTTAAAACTTCACAGACATTGTTATTTTATGTAATTAATACTCATTTAAATTTTGCAAATATTATCATTTCTATTATTTTAATTCCTCCCTTCATCTGCAAGCTTTTCTATAAAATTCTTTTCCTTTTTTTTGAAACCCTTTATCATTTACTTTATCGTGGTGGTTTTATTCATCTGGAAATGTTTTTATTCTACTTTGTGAAGGATATTTTAGTGGGATATAAAACTTAGGTTATAAGTTACTTTCTTTTAGAATTTTGTTAACTGAGTATTTACAGTTCTGCTATAATTTTGCTATAAGATTTTGGGGAAATCATTTCCCAATCCTGAGTATCTATTTCCTCTTTTAAAATTAAGCAGACTTACTAGGTCAGTGGATCTCAGTCCTGTATTCATATTAGAAACATCTGAAGAACTTATAAAGATACCTATATCTGGTCCTTAGTACCAGAAATTCTAATTTTATTGATAAGGACAGGACCCTGGCATCTATATTATTTAATGCTCCCAAGCTGTTTCTAATGTGCAGCCTGGCTGACAAACACTGCAGTAGGTGATCACTAAACTAATGTTCTTTCCAAACTTTAAACTATGATACTGTGAGTCGTCTATGAGGAAATAACTATATACATATGTATAATATCAAATATAACACATCTTAAAATATTTCATTTCAAAATAAATGCTTTTAATATAAATTACTTTCAAAAAGCACTAAATTGCCCAAATCAAATAAAGGCATAATCATTCTACACATGACAAAGTGTTTTCTGACTAGTCAATTCTAAAATAACATAATGTAATGAGATGTGACATGACATGACATAAGATAAGATACATTTTTCTACCCTGGTCAAGTAGCTCAATTGGTTAGAACATCATCCTGATACTTCAAGTTGCAGATTCGATCCCCGGTTAGGGCATATATAAGAATCAACCAATGAATGCATAAATAAGTGGAACAACAAATCGATGTTTCTCTCTCTCAAATCAATCAATCAAGAAAAAAGTTTTTAAAAGATACACATTTCTAAACTGTCATATTTTAAGCAGAAACTCATTCTTCTGTGAGGTCTCAAAGTATCTCTAGGACATAGGTCAAATGTATTATTATTAGTTTCCAAAATCTAAAGAAGAAACTATAAAAGACATACTTAGCAACACTAACTCTTATTTGTAAAAGGGCACTTACTTTAGAGAGGCAAAGGAAGAAACAGTACTTATCATCCCAGTCTCTGCCATCTCAATGGCATGTTTTATTTCAAGCTTTTTATATAAGGACACAATACTTGACTTGGGTTGGTTTTCTCGAATCAAAAGCTTCCGCAAGTATTTATCATCAAACTTCTTGAACCTGAAAATATAGAAAATTAAAGCTTCAATTAACTAATACTACACTGATTAAGAAAATACTTGTTTTCAGCAATTCAATCATTTTTTTATTCAGTGAGAGGAGGGGAGGCAAAGACAGACTCCCACATGTGCCCCAACTGGGATCCACCCAGCAAGCCCATTTGGGGGTGATGCTCTGGTGATCTGGGGTGTTGCTTTGTTGTTCAGCAACCAAACTCTTCTCAGCACCTGAGGCTGAGGCCTTGGAGCCATCCTCAGTGCCTGGGGCCAACTTGCTCCAATCGGGCCACAGAGGGGAAGAGAGAGAGAAAGAAAGAGAGAAAGAGAAATGAGAGGGAGAGGGTTTAAGCAGATGGTCACTTCTCCTGTGAGACCTGACTGGGAATCAAACCTGGGATATCCACATGCTGGGCTGACGCTCTACCACTGAGCCAACTGGCCAGGGCCAATACAATCATTTCTACCACTCCCAGGGCAAAAACGTATGTAGTAGCAGTATTGAGCTAGTGTGAGCATTATAATTATTTTTATGTGTGCATACCTTAATATATATGTACAAAGTATGTACACATATCTATAAAATATATATATTGTATATTTTGATATATTTTTCTATGTAGCCATGGCATACATATATCTAATATGTGTACTTCTACATTTTCTATTTCTCTGCTTTCCCTTTTGGCAAAATTATTCAAAAGTGTTGGTAAAACTCTGCATCTACAATTTCTCTCTAATTCTCTCTGAAAAACTCACAAATCAGGCTTTTGTATCCAATACTCCATACCTATGATTCATATTGAGGTAATCAGTGACTCACTGACACACACACACACACACACACACACACACACACACACACACACACCCCATAAATCTAATGATCAATTATTTAGTTCTCACCTTTTCTGACCTCTCCTGCCTAAAACATTATCTTTTGGGACGCCACATTCCCCTGGATCTCTACCTGCTCCTTTCTCAACCTCTTTTTTAAACTCTTTTTCGTCTTCCTGTCCTAGACATGTAGAAGTGCCCCTGTGTTCACTCTTTGGTCCTCTTCTTTGTCTCCACTCACTCTCTTTGGTGATCTTGCCCAGTCTCATAGATTTTAATTGCATTATGCCAATGACTCTCAAACTTGTATCTCTAGCTCCAAGCTCTCTCCCAACCTCCAGAAATAAATGCTCAGCTGCCTAATCATCACCTCCACTTAGATATCTAGGAGACATCTCAAACTCAATATGCTCAAACTGAACTCATCTTCTCCTGTAATTCTCCCCACTTCCACTAATGATAACTCTGCCAGGTCAGAAAACCTAATGTCAACTTTGACTCTTCTACTTCTCTCATTTACATATTATGGTCTAAATGGTGTCCATATAAAAATTCATATGTTGAAGCCAAAACCCCAGAACCTCAGGATGTGACCATATTTGGAGATAGGGTCTTACTAGGAGTGATTATTGAGGTCATTTGGGTGGGCCTGAATCCAATATGACTGGTATCTGTATAATAAAAGGAAACTTGGACTGATGTGTACAGACAGAAGATGAAATGAAGAGGAAGGAAGAAGGCCATCTACAAGTCAAGGAGAGAGGCTTGTATCAGGCCCTTCTCTAGTGGCCCTTAGAAGGAACAAAATCTACAGTTTGTTCTGCTAGCCCACAGAACTGGGAAACATTGCTATTGTTTAAGCCATCCAACCTCTGGTTCTTTGTTATAGTACCTCTAGCAAACTATTACACTTTATCATTTCTATCAACAATTTCTGTTGGTGCCACCATTAAAATACATACAAAGTCCAACCATTCTTTACCACTCCTTCTTTTATCATCTCTCAATAAATTATTGCAACGGGCACCTAATTGGTCTTCCTGCTTCCACCACTGTGTTCCTACAGCCTATCTTTTTCACAGAAGCCAGAGTGATCCCACTAAAGTATAAGTCAAACACTATGACTCCTCTGCACGACGACCTGGAGGCCCTACACCATTTGGAGCTGCACCTCTTACAATGGTGCTCCTCTCCCTCAGGTCTAGCCTCACTGGCATCCTTTCTGTCCTGGAGACTTGCTAGCTGTGCTCCCACCTGTGTGCTCTTCTACTTACCATTACTTCTAGGAATACTCTTCCAACATACCTGCAGGCTGTTTTCCTCAGTGGTCATTTTTCCAAAAGAGCCTTTCCTCACCTTCCCATTAGAATTGCATGTCCCTCCCACCCACAACCAAACTTCCTATTCTGTTCCATGGATACATTTTTCTCCATAGAAGTTATTTTCTAACATGTTATTAATCTATTATTTATGGCATTTTCTGTTTCCTAGCATGAGAATGATCCATATGGGCAGAAGTTGGTTGTTGTTTTCCTGGATCACCCATGCACAGAACAGTGTCTGACACACTTGTAAGCATGTATGTTGGAATGAATTATTCGGTGTCAATCTTTCCCTGTATCCACATCCTCTGCCATATTGCTTGGTAGTGGCCTTCCACTGTAGCCTAAGTAACCTGCCCTGTCCTACTTCCTGCAACTGGGCTCAATAATGTTACTTGCTTTGGCCAATGAGCTATTAGCAGATATGATGATGGAAGCAAGGACTTAAAATGGGCTCGTTCATTCTTTCTTGCCTCGCACACTTCGGCAATTACCATGAGAAGGATATGTATGGTGTTACTCATTAGTCCCAAGACAAAGGTGAATAATACCACATGAAGCAGAGTTATATCACCCCAGTCACAGAGAAGACCAGCTGGGATCAACTGACAACCAGACAAACCCCTGAAGCATGAGCAAGACCAATGTAGGTCATCCGAGTCCAACCCAGGTCAGGTGACTCTCAACCTCTTAACTCAGGTGCTTTAATAATAAGAGACTGTTTTGAGCTTACTGTTTGGGTGGTTTGTTACATAACATTATTATGTCAATATGTGAATGAGACAGCATGTGGAGAAAGAAATAAACTTATTACAGTGAATCATAAGCATAAGGAAGTTTATAGGCACACTTGTGCCATGAAAAAAAATGTTAACCCACATTCTTGGTGTTAAATACTGGAGGGTTATGAATAATTAAAGAGAGTCATTCTTACAGTGCTTTGCTCTAAATACTGGAGGGTTAAAGAATCATCCTCAACATGTAGCTACTACACTCAATATTGAGCCTACTTTGTTTTCTAAAGTTTGAGCAGGACTCCAGGCAGCAACACATCTTTATAAACTTCTTTTTATCATTATTAATGTTTTAGCTTCTCTTTAGAGATAAACAAAAGGAAGAATAAACATTAAGGACAATGATATCTGATCTATTTAGTGACTAAGTGATACACTTTCTTTGCTTTATCTCCACATCTGTTGTTTCTCTGCCAAGCTATCCATGGCCTGTTTCCTTCTCCATTATTAGATCCTTTCTGTCAAGTTTGAGAAACTTCCTGAGAAGTTTCAGAGTTGAAAAACTCTGTCATGTCTTTCTCAAAGGATCAAATGTCTCAAGAATTCTCTGGTAGGACCACTCAAATCCACAGCATAAGGATTCCAGAAGAAAAGAAAAATTACCGAACACACCTAAAAAATCATTTCTTTTTATGTCATCTTTAGTAACACCAAAAAATATTACATACCAGAGATAGGATCTGAGCAGAACCAAAGTTAAAATTAGTACCAAGTTCCTCCACATCACTCCCCCAGAATATACAGTGTACTTAACAATCCAGAAAAGTATTTAAAATTTTCCTGTGAAACATAATGCATGAAAATTCTTAAAGATTTATAAAATTATTTTATTGTTATTATTATTCAGTGAAAAAAAAAGAGAGAGACAGGAAGAAAGAGAGATGAGAAGCATCAACTTGTCATAGAGGCACTTTAGTTGTTCACTGATTGCATTTTCATACGTGCCTTGATCTGGGGGCCCCAGCTGAACCAGTGACCCATTGCTCAAGCCAACGACCTTGGGCTCAAGCCAGCACCTTGGGGCTCAAGCCAGTCACCATGGGTCATATCTGTGATACCACGTTCAAGCCGGCAACCCCATGCTCAAGCTGGTAAGCCCGCACTCAAGCTGGATAAGTCTGTGCTCAAGCTGGTGACCTCAGGGTTTCCAACCTCAGTCCCCAGCATCCCAGGTAAATGCTCTATCCGCTGTGCCACTGCCTGGTCTGGCAGATTTATAAAACTATTAAATGAAATATATGTACTGCATAGAAAAATGTTAGACATGTACCAATGTTACCTTTAAGGCATGAATCAAAGCTGTCTCTGTCATCTTTAGTATTTTTAGTCCAATTCACCCGGAAGCTTGTAAATGTTTGCCTGGAACAGACTCATATACACCACAGATAAAGTATCTCTCCCATTCCTTCACCTTAGTCCCAGACAAAATTCACATGATCACAGGGGCCAGCTCTTCCTTCTTCTAACACTGACCCAGAGACTGCTGACCTGATTCCCATGTCTATTCACATATATTGTTTCTCCTGTTTGGGAGGCAGAGGAATGATGTAAATCTTTACCCCAATCTTTACTTTTGAAAAGGAACAAACAGTTTTGTATTTCAACCCATAGTCACTTCACACAAGGACAAATAGGGTGATAGGAAAGGGGAAAAGTGGTTGGGCTGAAAAGGAGAAAGTACGTGGAAAATAGGCATGGCTATGGACACAGTGTGGATGAGAGGCAGGGGAGTCTGGACCACTGGCTTGGCACGGGTTAGTACCTGTCTTTGTTAGGAAGTTCTCAGGTATTTGTAAAGCAGGAAAATGTAGAAAATAACAAGGTAGATAGGGTACTCTGGTCTACCTCCTGCTTCCAAAATAAAGTGAATACTGTCCAAGATAATGGCCACTGTTTTTTACTTTTTACAATGGAGATTTTAGTTTGCATTATTTTATTACTTTATGTCCCTATGTGACAAATAAAATATTTTCCTTTAGTGATGAAGTAAAGCTACGTTCAAGGAGCCTTTCTACATCAGTAAACAGTATGGTCAGGTTTATAAAGGTTGTTCTAGCACTTAAAAGTCTCCATAACTCATTTTATGACTTACTAATACCATGCACATACATGCACATGCACACACAGACACACACACACAAAGATACACACACATGCGCGCGCGCACACACACACACACTCCTATTTGATTTGGGACAGTTTTGTTGCCTTTATTATGTTGCAAAATTGTAAAGGCTTCAGTCTATAGTTTATACTTCTCATGTAGTGCAATATAATGTCATAATATGTGAGCTAACAGTAAACACTTAAATATTCCCTTATAGTAAATTATATAGATAGGTTGGTCAACTTCATGTTAATTAGGATGGGTGGGAGATCTGTTAGCAAGTTAGGAAAGATAGGCAGGAGAGCAAGAGGCATCCACCAAATATACTTGAGAACCTATCTGTCTTCAGGGACCAGCTGATATGCCATCTCTTCCCAAAGTCTTTCCTAGCCAGCGGTTCTGCCTGGCTAGTCTACCATTTCCACTTCAGCCATAAGATATTTGAAGAGAAACACTGAATCTTATTTATCCACCACAAAAACTTTAAAGGTAAAAAAAAATAGATAGATAATAATCTCATTTATATAAGTACTATAATCTTTCAGCTAAGTGTAGCTTTAAGTAATATCTGGTATTTGTGTTAGTCTATTTATGACCTCAGGAGTTCTCAACATATCTGGGAGAACAAATAGCAATGGAACCCCCAGTTTTGTAACCAAATAGACTGCATTTCTCAGTCTCCCTTGCAGTGAGAAATGTCCAGTGACTGAGTCTTGGCTGTGAACGGCCAGGACACATGATATCACAGGAAGAGTTGTGTGGAAATTTGTGATATAATTTCTAAGGAGGAGGCTAGTACATTTTCTTTGTCCTTTATTATTTTTCTTTCTACATTCAGCCCGAAATGTGTCCATGATGGCTCAGGCTACAGCCACCATTTTGGTCTAAGAGGCAACTTTGGAAATGGAAGTTGTTAGTGGCATCAAATAGATATAAGGGCCCTGGTCCATGAGGAGTCTTTGGAGCAGAACTCATCAATGAAACCTACATTGCCTGCCTCAAGCTTTTCATAGCAGAGAAAATAAGCTTCTATTTTATTAAAGCCACTATTTTACAGGTTTCGGTTATAGCTGAACCTTATCCTAAAAGGATCTACTTTGGTACAACATAGGAAACATTTACAACTCTGAAAAATAACACAAGTCAATAAGTGCTCCTTCCAGAGCCATTCAGAGCACCTTTATAATGTAATGGCATCAGGCCTTCTTACTTGTCTCTCCAAAAGTTGTGACCCCAGTGTCCACAGACATCTTCAATCCCAGTCTTCACATGATCAAAAAACTAAAATGAAAAAAGCAGGCATACTGATTAATCTTCAACTAAAAGCAATAATTTCTACTCTATATCATGCCTAAACTTCAAAGACTGATAGTTTTTGCTTTTTTTTTTTTTTACTAAAATCAATGAAACAATAATTAATCTTCAAACAAATTGATGAGATGTTTGTCACATGGCTATTAAATAATTCTTAGGTTATTCCCATCTTTAATAGTTTATTTGTAATTTTAGAAAATATGAAATATGATAATTTTCTAGTAGAAACATTTTCAGGTTGAAGGAAGTAATATGGGTGGGCTCCTTTTCCCCGATTCCTGAAAAGCCTAACAGGCTAAGCTGAAGAAGCCACTGGGAGGATACCTTCATTCTGTACCCCCAACTCATGTCTTTCTCAGCCCTGCCTCCTTTAAACCTTTGACATTTTCTCCTTCTTCAGGTAATGAGCACCATGATGTCAAACTGTGTGACTGAATCCAACAACTTTTTCTTTAATCATTTAAATGTTTACACTACATAGAAACCTACCCGACAGTGGATTTCCTCACTGACAGCTTGCTGTTTCTTATTGGCCCTCTTAACATCAAGAAACTCCACTAGTGGTCGAATGGTGATTCCCTGCATATAAAAAAAGAAAGTGAATTTTCTTACAAAATAAAATTAAAAATTCAATAATAACTGTATTTTCCTAAGCTTTGAGAACCAACAAAAGATACCCTGCTCCCAAGATGTAACACAATATGTGTAACTGTTAGGCTCTGGTCCAGGGTTTCCTAACCAAAAACCTTGACTGGCAGGTGGAACTTTAGGTGACCCAGCAACAGGGCAGTTCCCGTGACTCTCCACCTGAGCAATCCTGATTGATGTCTTACTCCTGCCTGACCCTGAGGCATCCTGACAGTTAGCCACCTTTCATTACTTATCTGAACATTCTTTACTTAGTCAGCACCACCCTCCCTCCCCTATTGTTTAATGGCCCCCCTCACTGTGGCGAGAAATACAGCTAAACTCAGTCCTCAGTAGGATAGGCTTTTCATTCTTTTGCTGCTGACATCACTACAGTCTCAGCCCATCTGTTGGCAGATGTATAAATAAACTTATAAAACTCATCAGGCCTTGTGCATCCCTTTTTTGGTGACCTAACAGTAACATTTTGTTAATTTTTTTCTTGCTCTTCAATAACTGGCATCTTTTCAGAGGGTCATGCCCTAACATCTGCTATTAGAAACAAAGCAATATACAAAATGCAAGAGATTGAAAATGTAATTCTAAAAAATAATAAAGTATTATCCAAATCAAAGGAATCACCTACATGTATTATCCACAGAAAACTTTTCAATGATTCCTACATTTATTAATTTATTAAAAACATTTTTAACTGAGCATCTATTTTATATATATATCAGGAGCTGGGTCATTTTAGGCACATGAATAGTTAAGGATGTAAGCTTAGGACTTCATAGTCTTACAGGGAGAAAAATATACCGAAAACATTTATAGAGTAGGCAAAGGAAGAATAAATGCACAGGAGGTGAGTTGGCTTGATATTGAAGCAACACTGGATAAGAGTATTAAAATGTGTTAGAAACATTGTAGCAGAGACCAAACATAAGCAAAGGATCAGAAACCAGACAGGGCACAGAGTGGGTTTGAGCATTTCACCATGACCTTGGGAAATGAAGAGAATCATAAGATCTCTGGTAAACAAGGAAGAGAAAAAAGTCCCTAACAGGCTAAAGAATCATAAGATATCTGGTAAACAAGGAAGAGAAAAAAGTCCCTAACAGGCTAAAAAATTATTTTCCAGAAATCTATAGTGAACATTTGACTTAATAATGAAACATTAAAATCATTTCCATTAGAAGTAGGAACAACACAGAAATACTCCCCATGTACTATTGACAGAGTTCTGCATGTCCCAGTCAATGAGTAGGAACACATGGAAGTGGAAGAATAGACACTGAAAATAATGTGACCAGATATTTTTTGCTCATGGATCTCTTTTTTGTCCTAAAATATCTAGAACAATTCTTTTTCATTTAAAAGTACCAAGAAAGTTTAATAAAGTGACTATACATACACAAATCCATTCCATATACTAATTAAAAAATAAAATAATAAATACTTATACAATAGCAATGACCACTATACCTATATCTACATCTATATCTATATGTAGAGAGAATATATATAATAATCTGTACCAGTAGTAAATAATACATTAGATATATAGTAGTATACTCTATAGATACAAAGTATATGTGTGTGTACTTTTATATACTCTCTCATGTTTTGTGTGTGTATATATAATATAACCTTACCACAAGATAAATAAAACCTTTATAAAGACAACCATAAAATTAATTAAAAGATATTAAAAATAACTGAGTTTTAAAAAGATATGTACAGTTTCTAGATGGAATTATTTAACAATATTATGATGACAATTTTCTCTCAACATATATGCAATACAATTCCAATAGCATATTCCAAAGGATATTTAACAGAGCTTGAGAGGGCAAGCTAAGAGGCAAGTTCTAAATTAATGTGGGGGAGTAAATGTAACCAGAAAAATTTAGATAAAGAGTAACAGGGAAGTTACAGATATCAAAAAAAACTACCAGCTAATATATTTAAAATTATGGGAGTGGCGTCAGAGAAATGACGGCATGAGAGATACTCCTGATCTCTCCCCTTAAAATTTCAACAAATTCTACAACTATAGGCAGAGGAAAAAAACCCAGATGGACCTAAAATATACACACACCAGATAGACAATGGTATGATTGCACAAGAAGGCAGGCCAAAGACAGAATCTGCTTACAGGAGAAAAAAAAGCCAGAGGACTGAGTCTTTCTCTTTCCTCACAGACCTGAGGGAAGGAGGCGCTGTTGGTGCAGGCTTTGTCTCAGAGCCAGAGCCGGGAGAAGAGGAGAGTCTGGGGGGAAGGAGCCGAGAAAGGGGCGATGACCAAGAACGGCAAGGCCATTTCCTGGTGTCTGCTGCATTGTGATTGCAAGTGCTGGGCTATTGCAGGCGCTGGACGCACACAAAACCCAATGCGCACTCCCAAGAACAGCGTATGAATAGCGAGTGGAGATAGGCCCAAGGGGCACTGGAGCGTGCTTGATCTGCCCACGCCACCTGCAGAGTTTAGACTTGTGGCGCCAAACACACTTGATCTGCGATCTCTGCCGCTACTGCTCCGGAAGCTCAAACACCAGTTTGTGGCATGCAGCCCCTGACATGCCCAGGGCTGCACTTGGTGTGCTTAGAGTGGTATCAGAGGAGAACCTGGACTGTGTCTTCCCAGCCCCCCACCCCGGTCCCCCATTGCTCCCCTTGTTGTGCGAACAGAGGCGGTGGCGGACCCCCATCAGCTGGGTCTCCAGGCTTCTCTCTTCTTTGAGAGGTGGGGGTGCTTGGGGGCTTGATCTCCTGCTCTGTTGGAATGTGGGGAAGGGGCCCAGAAGACCCCTGGCCACCATTGCAAGAGCTATAAAATTGCAAAGCCCCTCCTAACAATGCAACGGCCCTGACTGCATCATTACACAGCAACGCCTCAGCAGAACTCCACCCAAAAATCTCACAGAGGAAAACCTTGTAGTACAGCACCTCCTACCAGAAAAAGGAAAAAGTTACCTCTCAATACTGGGAAAAAAAATAATTTTTTTCCTCTTTTTTCTTTTTCTGCTTTATCGCACATTTTCTTCTTTGCCTTTTCTTCTTTGTCCTTTGCCCATGTGAACTTCATTATTGGTATCTTTTTTTATTCTTGATTTTTGCAAGAATTTCATTTCTGACACTGTCTCTTCTTTTTTTTTCCTCATCTCTCTTCTTTCTTCCTTCTATCACAATTTTATTCTTTTCCTTTTTTTCCCCTCTCACCTGAACATCATTTTTATCAAATTATTATATTTTAGACTCATACTTCTTTTTGTGGTGTTTTGCTTGATATTTACTTCATCGTTTCTGTTATTTTTATTATTTTTCTCAGTTTCTGCTTTTTATTATCTGTAGTTTTTGTTCTCCTTATAATTATTTATAGAATTTTCATTTTTTCACTGTATTTATTTTATTTTTTTATTGTTTTTCGGTTATCTTGTTAGGGTTATTAACCATACCACTAGCAAATGCCACCAAAGAAAAGGAAATCATATATGGATACATAAGACAGAGAAATAGCTCAGATAGATGATGAAAAATCTGAAGAAAAAAATCTTAATTATATGGAAGCATTGGAACTTAATGACAGAGAATTAAAAATTGAAGTTCTAAAACTACTCAGTAAGAAACAATACAAGAAAACACTGAAAGGCAATTTAGTGAGCTCAAAAGACAACTTAATGAGCAAAAAGAGTACTTCACCAAGGAAATTGAAACTATTAAAAAGAACCAAACAGAGATGAAAAACTCAAAACACAAACTGACAAAAGAGGTAACAGGCATAGCTAATAGAACAGGCCAGATAGAGGAGGGAATTAGTGACATTGAAGATGGGCACTTAGAGATACAACAGAGAGAAGAAGAGAGAGATTCACAAATTTAAAAAAATGAGAAAGCCCTACAAGAAATATCTGAATCCATCAGAAAGAGCAATATAAGAATAATGGGTATATTAGAAGAAGAAGAGAGGGAAAAGGGAATGGAGAACATATTGAAACAAGTAATCAATGAGAACTTCCCAAGCCTGTGAAAAAGAGCCTCAAATCCAAGAAACAAACAGAATGCCGAGTTACCTCAATCCAAATAGACCTACTCCAAAGCACATGGTAATAAAATTATTACAAATCAATGACAAAGAAAGAATCCTCAAGACAGTTGATAAAAAGAATATAATATATAAAGGAAGGCCCATTAGGCTATCATCAGATTTCTCAGCAGAATATCTATAAGCCAGAAGAGAGTACATTTAAAGTACTGGAAGAGAGGAACTACCAGCCAAGAATACTATATCCATCAAAGCTATCCCTCAAATATGAAGGGAAAATGAAAACATTTACATGCATACAGAAGCTGAAGGAATTTATCACTAGAAATCCCCCACTACAGGAAATACTAAAGGGGGCTATCCAACCAGAAACAAAGAACAAAACAAAACTACAAGTAAAAATTTTAACAAAACCACAATAAAAATAAGAATAATATGTGACAATAACATAAAAGGGGAGAGGATAAAGATCAGCGGTAACAAAAGAGAATGGAGTGCAAAAATACTCATGGGATAATGAACTTTAATAAATATAATAATTTTTCTTTTAATAATCTAATGGTAACCACCCCTGAAAATGCCACTACTGAAACACATAGCTTAAAAAAAGAGAAACAGCCTGACCAGGTGGTGGCGCAGTGGATAGAGTGTCAGACTAGGATGCGGAGGACCCAGGTTCAAGACCCCAAGGTTGCCAGCTTGATGGCTCATCTGGCTTAAGCCAAAAAAGCTCACCAGCTTGGACCCAAGGTCACTGGCTTGAGCAAGGGATTACTTGGTCTGCTGAAGGCCCGCGGTCAAGGCACATATGAGAAAGCAATCAGTGAGCAACTAAAGTGTCGCAACAAAAAACTGATGATTGATGCTTCTCATCTCTCTGCAATCCTGTCTGTTTGTCCCTATCTATCCCTCTCTCTGACTCAGTATGTCTCTGTAAAAAAAAAAAAAAAGATTTTTTTAAAAACAGAAGATAGAAGTATAGAATACCACCAAACAAAAACAAATGAAAGAAAAACAAGAGAGGAACCAAACAAGACATAAAGTTATCAGAAAGCAGTATATAAAATGGCAATAGGCAATCCTCAAGTGTCAATAATTACATTAAATATAAATGGATTGAACTCACCAATAAAGAGACACAGAGTAGCAGACTGGATCAAAAAGAAAAACCCAACAATATGCTGCCTTCAAGAAACACATCAAAGTTACAAGGGCAAAAATAGATTCAAAGTGAAAGATTAGAAAACAATTCTCCAAGCAAATAATATTCAAAAAAAAGCAGGTGTAGCCATATGCATATCTGACAATGCTGACTACAAGACAACAAAGGTAACCAGGGACAAAGATGGACATTTCATAATGATAAAGGGGACAGTGTATCAAGAAGACATAACACTTCTTAATATATATGCACCAAACTAGGGAGTATCAAAATATATAAAACATCTACTAACAGATAATCAATTAAGAAATATTGGTCATAAAATGAAACACTAGAACAAATGGGCATAATAGACATCTATAGGACATTACATCCCAAAACGTCAAGAGTATACATTTTTCTCCAGTGTACATGCTACATTCTCAAGAATAAACCATATGTTGGGCCACAAAACTAACATCAACAAATTCAGAAAGATTGAAATTATATCAATCATATTCTCGGACCATAAGTCTTTGAAACTAAAATTTAACTGCAAAAAAGAAGTAAACAAACACACAGAAATGTGGAAATTAAACAACATACTTCTAAAAAATGACTGGGTCAAAGAAGAAATAAAAGAAAAGATCAAAAGATATATACAAATGAAAATGACAACACTAGATGTCAGAATTTCTGGGATGCAGCAAAAGTAGTAATAAGAGGGAAGTTCATATCACTTCAGGCTTATATAAAGAAGCAAGAGAGAGCCCAAGTAAAAAACCTAACATCATACCTTAAGGAACTAGAAAAAGAAGAACAAAGGCAACCCAAAACTAGCAGAAGAAAGGAAATAATAAAAAATTAGAGAAGAAATAAATGAAATAGAGAACAGAAAAATATAGAAAAAAATCAATAAAATAGGAGCTGGCTCTTTGAAAAGATCAACAAAACTGACAAACCCTGGTAAGACTCACTAAGGAAAAAAGAGAAAGGACTCATACAAACAAAATCCAAAATGAAAAGGAGAAATCACCACAGACATCATAGATATACAAAGAATTATTGTAGAATACTATGAAAAACAATATGCCACCAAATTTAACAATCTAGAAGAAACGGATAAATTCCTAGAACAATACAATCTTCCTAGACTGAATCATGAAGAAGTAGAAAGCGTAAATAGACCCATAAGCAGGGAGAAAATAGAAACAACTATCAAAAACCTCCCCAAAAATAAAAGTCCAGGGCCAGATGGCTATACTAGTGAATTCTACTAAACATTCAAAGAATATTTAGTTCCTATCCTCATAGTATTCCAAAAAATTAAGGAAGAAGCAATACTACCAGACATATTTTATGAGGCCAACATAACTCTTATACCAAAACCTGGCAAGAACAACACAAAAAAGAAAACTACAAACCAATATCTCTAATAAACACAAGTGCAAAAATCCTAAACAAAATACTAGCAAATCAAATACAACAACACATTAAAAAAGTAATTCATCATGATCAAGTAGTATTCATCCCAGAAACACAAGGATGGTTCAACATACATAAAACAGTTAACATAATACATCATATCAACAAAACAAAGGACAAAAACCATATGATCCTATCAATAGATGCAGAAAAGGCATTTGATAAAAACCAACATCCTTTTATGTTTAAAACACTCAACAAAATGGGTATAGAAGGAAAATACACAACATAATAAAGGCCATTTACAATGAACTATCAGCTAATATTATACTAAATGGTAAAAAACTGAAAACTTTTCCTCTAAAATCAGGAACAAGACAAGGTTGCCCACTCTCTCCACTCCTATTCAACATAGTGCTGGAAGTTCTAGCCAGAGTAATCAGACAAGAGAGAGAAATAAAAGACATTCATTCATATTGAGAAAGAAGAAGTAAAGGTTTCACTTTTTGTAGATGATATAATCCTGTGTATAGAAAACCCCAAAGACTCCACAGAAAGGCTATTAGAAATAATAAACCAATACAGTAGGGTTGCAGGATACAAAATTAAGATATAGATGTCTATTACTTTCTTATATGCCAACAATAAAACTTTGGAAAAAGAACTAAAAAAAATAATCCCTTTTACAGTTGCAACAAAAAATACCTAGGAATAAACATAACAAAGAATGTAAAGGATCTATATACTGAAAACTACAAAGCATTATTAAAGAAAATGAAAAAGACACAATGAAATGAAAAAATATTTTTTGTTTGTGGATAGGAAGAATAAATATAGTTAAAATGGCCATATTATCCAAAGCAATATACAAATTTAATGCAGTTTCCATCAAAATTCCAGTGTCATCTTTTAAAGAAATAAAACAAAAAATCATCAGGTTTATATGGAACCATAAAAAACCCTGAATAATCAAAGTAATCCTAAGGGGGAAAAAAAATAAACCAAGCTGGAGGCATTAAAATACCTGACTTCAAACGATACTACAGAGCTATAATAATCAAAACAGTATGGTACTGGCAGAAAAATAGACACTCACTCAGACCAATGGAACAGAATAGAGAGCCCAGAAATAAAACCACATATATATGGTCAAATCATTTTTGATAAGGGAGACAAAAACACACAATGGAGAAAAGAAAGTCTCTTCAATAAATGGTGCTGGGAAAATTGGAAAGCCACGTGCAAAAGAATGAAACTTGACTACATTTTGTTTCTTTGCACAAAAATTGATTTAAAATGGGTCAAAGACCTAAATATAAGATTTAAAACAATAGATTACATAGAAGAAAACATAGGTGCTAAAAACCTTGTCAGTAGAGAACATTTTAAGAATGATTGGGACATCAAACTAAAAAGCTTCTGCACAGCAAAAGAAACTGACAACAAAACAAACAGAAAGGCAACTAAATGGGAGATGATATTTTCAAACAACAGCTCAGATAAGAGGTTAATATTCAAAATACATAAAGAACTCACAAAACTCAACAACAAGCAAACAACCCAATAAGAAATGGGAAGAGGCCATGAACAGACACTTCTCCCAAGAAGAAATACAAATGGCCAATACATATATGAGAAAATGCTCATCTTCACTAGCTATTAGAGAAATGCAAATCAAAACTACAATGGGATACCACCTCACTCACATGTGTTAGATTAGCTATTATTAACAAGACAGGTAATAAGTGTTGGAGAGGCTGCAGAGAAAAAGGAACCTTCATTCACTGTTGGTGGGAATGTAAAGTAGTACAACCATTATGAAAGAAAGTATGGTGGTTCCTCAAAAAATTAAGAATAGAACTACCACATGACCCAGCAATCCCTCTACTGAGTATATACCCCCAAATCTCAAAAACAAGGGTACATAAAGACACATGCACCCCAATGTTCATTGCAGCATTGTTCACGGTGGCCAAGGCATGGAAACAGCTGAAATGCCCTTCAATAGAGGATTGGATAAAAAAGAAGTGGTACATATATACAATAGAATACTACTCAGCCATAGAAATGATGACATAGTACCATTTACGACAACATGGATGGATCTTGATAACATTATACTGAGTGAAATAAGTAAATAAGAAAAAGCTAAGAACTGTATGATTCCATACTTAGGTGGGACACAAAATTGAGACTCATGGAGATAGATAAAAGTGCAGTGGTTACCAGGGAGAGGGGAAGGGAGGAGAGGGAAGGGGTTGGGGAAACGGGGTGGGCTTAAAGAGAATAAAATATGTATATATGGTGACGAAGGATGATTTGACTTTGGGTGATGTGTATAGTGCACGATTGACTGTCCAAATGATGTGGAGTTGTGTTATCTAAATGTATGTGCTCTGGTTGACCAATGCCACCCTGTTAAATTATTTGTCTAAATTAAAAAAATAATAAAATAAAAATTAAATTATGGGATACTATCACTAAATTAGGACAAGTGAGAACGGGATGAGAATGTGTGTTGCTTTCCATGAAAAATATATGTATGAGAGAAGCTATTGAATTGTTTTGTGGCAGAGGCAGTGCATATATTAAGATGTGTTCCCTGCCATACATTTGATATCCTTCTCAGATTTCCACACAACTCTAAGTTGTTAAGAATTCTTTTGATAAAACAAATTAACTGTGATTCACACATACACCGCACACACACATACACACATTTTTTATAATGAGGCCATTCATTTTATTCCATCAATTCAGGTTTGGGCATTTTTCAACTTAACTTTAACTTTCTGAAGTGAGAACCAATTTTGATCAAATTTTGTACGACACACCTTTCTTTGTATCTATGTCACTTTCAAAGTCTGACACTTTTGAAATAACATAGGAGATTTTAACAGTTCTGCTATCAATGCACGTTCTGTAATTTATAACTTATGTAAATGAAAATAGGTATAAGCATATGGTTTACAAAGATGGTCTTCATTGAGTTCCAGATTTCATGAAACCACTGGTTTAATAACTCCAGAGGTGAAAAATCAACAATATCAATGCAATTTTT
Source organism: Saccopteryx leptura (assembly GCF_036850995.1). Classification (NCBI taxonomy): domain Eukaryota; kingdom Metazoa; phylum Chordata; class Mammalia; order Chiroptera; family Emballonuridae; genus Saccopteryx; species Saccopteryx leptura. The sequence goes on along the minus strand of NC_089505.1, from coordinate 214,582,109 downwards.
AAAACTATATAATGTGTTCTAAGGACACAAACTGCTGTTTCACTTGCTTCTGTTTTCTGTCATTATTCATTTAGTAAATAATCATTCAGTCTCCAGTATTTGTAAAGAAAGCACATAAAAATAAAGATAGGACACAGGGCCCACCCCAATCCCTATGCTCATTCCTTCCTCTAGACCAGTGGTTCTCAAATTTTTTGAAGTCAGGGTGCATTTAAAATCCTACAAATAATTGTAGGCACACTATATACAAATTTCTGAGAAATATGTTATAATAATTAAGTAAAATATTAAAGAAAAAAATATAAAATCCAAACATACTTTTATGGTAATTAAATGAAATAAATACAACAAAATTAAATTTATTCTGACATTAAAAAACTTTTATGTTACATTTTTTGAGTTATGCTTTTTTAGAATTTGTAAAAAAGAGGGGTTAAAAAATAAAAAAATGACAAAAAGTTATCTTTTTATATATATAGATACATTCTTAATAAGATTTAGTAAATTCAACAGGTCCCAGCACGAATGTGTAAAGTTTTTTCATTCTTGTGTTTATGAGAAACGTGAGACTGATGTGCCCTAGCGATTTCTTCAATGTTTGGGCATATATTTGAAAGGCAAACTCTCATTTCTTCGTCAATACATTTAAGAATTCCTCTCTTTTTACTCTTAATTGTGTTGAGTGCAGAAAATCGCCACCATACCTATCATCTTAACTTTACACTAAACAAAGGATAGAAGAAACTTGCCTCCAGTCTTTCTGGGGAACATGGGGTAGTGTAAACAATCCAGCACCACAGTTTAAAAACCTTTTGCAACCTAATCAGGCAAGTGAGGTGGGGGGTTGGGCAGACTGTCAGCTTACAGCCAATTCCCCCAAAAATCTAAACTCCAAAATCCCTGTTGGGTTTTTGGTCCCCAACAGGCACATATTTCTCTGGAATACCATAGGTCACACCTGGAAATCTTCTAGGGCACACTAGTGCACCCTGGTGCACACTTTGAGAAGCAGTGCTCTAGACATAATCTAGAAATAATTGCACTGTCACAAATAAAACTGCTAACTACAGGAAGCAAATATGGCCTGGTGCCGAGATCAACTCAAGTTTCTAAAATGACAACGTGTCTTATAGTTTATAATTAATAAAAGGTATTGATTATATACAATGAATTCCTAACACTATTTTTTAAAGATATGTATCATATTTGTTTTAAACAGTTCCCTTTAGCTGTCACCCTTCTCTCTTTGAATTATTTGCAGTTGTCATGTCATGCTCAGCAGGAATTATTTGATAAGTTCTGTCTTACTTCTCCTTCCCTTCTTTCTTTCCTTCTTTCCTCAATCCATCTATTTTGGAAGTAGATGTACATGGCATCTCTGAGTATCACATTAATTTTCCTAAATTGGATGTTATATTCTAGGAGCCTAGGTCTCTAGTTGAAAGAGATAGGGAAAAAAGAATACCATTGAGAAGGCACATTGGAAATTTTCTAATTTAGGTCACCTGGGGAGCAACCTGATAAGGCTCAGGAAAATAGCTTGCTAACATCCATGTAGGTTAAAACAAAACAAAAACAAAAAACCTAACCCTTACAGCTTCCATAAAACCACTGGAAAACATACTTGAAAAGCTCAAAGAAAATCTTTAGCCATTCATTCAGCTTTAGCAGAATAAACAAGACACCTCAGAGCAAGATCTGATGGGAAAGAATAATTTAACAGCAGACATGACAGCAAAATCTCTGCTTTCCACTGCCTGCACCATAAATAGATATATATTTTTTATATAATATATTTATATTTTTATATATGTAAGATATACATATATATTACTGTTGTAATTTTTTTAAAAAAATAATTACTTTATAGTTTTTATAAAATGATACATGGTTTAGCTTTTAAAAAGGTGAACAATGTATAAAAACGCAAGGAATAATGCCAAAGGAAAAACACCCTCGATATTCCACTTTCCCAAATAATCATTATTAATAAATGGTCTCTGCTACATGGATAGAAAACCAAGTAATATGCATTGCTGAAAATGAGGAATTATACTATACATGCTGTGGTTAATGGGAGAGCATTTGATTTTACTTAGATGTGACAATAAAAGAATCTGCAGTTGAACTAAAGAAACTGCCAGCTGTCTCACACAAACACACACAATCGAGTCCAAATGCTAGAGAGATGTTAACCTGAAACCTAAGTGTTCTTATGGACAATGTCACCCCATTAAATTTAATTTCTTTTTTTAAAATTAATTTTAATGGGGTGACATTGATAAATCAGGGTACATATGTTCAGAGAAAACATCTCTAGGTTATTTTGACATTTGATTATGCTGCATTCCCATCACCCAAAGTCCAATTGTCTTCTGTCACCTTCTAACTGGTTTTCTTTGTGCCCCTCCCCTCCCCCAACCCCTTCCCTCTCCTCCCTCTTCACCCTGTAACCCCCACACTCTTGTCCATGTCTCTGAGTCTCATTTTGATGTCCCACCTGTGTATGGAACCATACAGTTCTTAGTTTTTTCTGATTTACTTATTTCGCTCAGTATAATGTTATCAAGGTCCATCCATGTTGTAAATGATCCGATGTCATCATTTCTTATGGCTGAGTAGTATTCCATAGTATATATGTACCAAAGCTTTTTAATCCACTCGTCCACTGACGGACACTTAGGCTGTTTCCAGATCTTCGCTATTGTGAACAATGCTGCCATAAACATAGGGGTGCATTTCTTCTTTTCAAACAGTGCTATGGTGTTCTTGGGGTATATTCCTAAAAGTGGGATAGTTGGGTCAAAAGGCAGTTCAATTTTTACTTTTTTGAGGAATCTCCATACTGTTTTCCACAGTGGCTGCACTAGTCTGCATTCCCACCAGCAGTGCAGGAGGGTTCCCTTTTCTCCACATCCTCGCCAGCACTTATTCTGTCCTTTTTTGTTGATGAGCGCCATTCTGACTGGTGTGAGATGATATCTCATTGTGGTTTTAATTTGCATTTCTCTAATGATTAGTGATGTTGAGCATTTTTTCATATTTCTATTGGCCATGTGTATATCCTCTTTGGAAAAGTGTCTATTCATTTCTTTTTCCCATTTTTTGATTGGATTGCTTGTCTTCCTGGTATTGAGTTTTACAAGTTCTTTATAAATTTTGGTTATTAACCCCTTATCAGATGTATTGTCAAATATATTCTCCCATTGTGTAGTTTGTCTTTTTATTCTGTTCTTATTGTCTTTAGCTGTGCAAAAGCTTTTTAGTTTGATATAGTCCCATTTGTTTATCCTGTCTTTTATTTCACTTGCCCATGGAGATAAATCAGCAAATATATTGCTGCGAGAGATGTCAGAGAGCTTACTGCCTATGTTTTCTTCTAAGATGCTTATGGTTTTACGGCCTACATTGAAGTCTTTTATCCATTTTGAGTTTATTTTTGTGAATGGTGTAAGTTGGTGGTCTAGTTTCATTTTTTTGCAGGTAGCTGTGCAATTTTCCCCACACCATTTGTTGAAGAGGCTGTCTTTACTCCAATGTATGCTCTTATCTCCTTTGTCAAATATCAGTTGTCCATAAAAGCGTGGGTTTATTTCTGGGTTCTCAGTTCTGTTCTATTGATCTATATGCCTGTTCTTATGCTAGTACCAGGCTGTTTTGAGTACAGTGGCCTTCAAGTATAACTTGATATCTGGAAGTATGATACCTCCCACTTTATTCTTCCTTTTCAAGATTGCTCAGGCTATCCGTGTTCTCTTTTGGTTCCATATAAATTTTTGGAATATGTGTTTTATATCTTTGAAGTAAGTCATTGGTATTTTAATCAGTATTGCATTGAATTTATAAATTGCTTTGGGTAATATAGACATTTTAATGATGCTTATTCTTCCTAACCATGAGCACGGTATATATGCTTCTGCTTGTTTGTATCTTCTCTAATTTCTTTTATCAGTGTTTTATAATTTTCCGAGTACAAGTCTTTAATCTCCCTGGTTAAATTTACTCCTAGGTACTTTATTTTTTTTTGGTTGCAATGGTGAAGGGGATTGCTTCCTTAATTTCTCTTTCTGACAGTTCATTGTTAGTGTATAAAAATGCCACTGATTTCTGAGTATTAATTTTATATCCTGCCACCTTGCTGAATTCATTTATCAGGTCCAGTAATTTATGACTGAGACTTTAGGGTTTTCTATATACAATATCATATCATCTGCAAATAATGATAGTTTTACTTCTTCTTTTCCAATTGGGATGCCTTTTATTTCTTTTTCTTGTCTGATAGCTATGGCTAGGACTTCCAGAACTATGTTGAATAAGAGTGGTGAAAGGGGGCACCCCTGTCTTGCTTCTGATCTTAAGGGGATTGCTTTTAATTTTCACCCATTGAGTATGATGTTGGCTGTGGGTTTGTCATAGATGGCCTTTGTCAAATGTTGAGGTATGTTCCCTGTATTCTCACTTTGCTGAGAGTTTTGATCATGAATGGGTGCTGGATTTTATCAAATGCTTTTTCTACATCTATTGAAATTATCTTGTGGTTTTCCTCCTTCCTTTTGTTTATGTGATGAATCACATTGATTGATTTGCGAATATTATACCTGCCTTGCCTTTCAAGAATAAATCCCACTTGATCATGGTGTATGATTTTTTTCATATATTGCTGAATCCGGTTTGCTAATATTTTGTTGAGGATTTTAGCATCTAAATTCATCAGGGATATTGGCCTATAATTTTCTTTCTTTGTGTTGTCTTTGCCTGGTTTTGGAATCAGAATTATACTCGCCTCATAAAAGGAGTTTGGAAGTCTTTCTTCCTCTTGAATTTTTTGAAATAGCTTGAGAAGGATAGGAGTTAGTTCTTCTTTGAATATTTGGTAGAATTCACTTGTGAAGCCATCAGGTATAGGACTTTTCTTTTTTGGAAGTTATTTGATAACTGTTTCAATCTCATTTGTTGTAATTGATCTGTTTAGGTTTTCTGATTCTTCCAGATTAATTTTTGGAAGATTATATGTTTCAAGGAATTTGTCCATTTCATCTAGGTTGTCTAGTTTTTTGGCACAGTTCTTCATAGTATTTTCTTACAATATTTTGTATTTCTGTTGTGTCTGTTGTTATTTCTCCACTCTCATTTCTAATTTTATTTATTTGAGTCCTCTCTCTTTTTTTCTTGGTGAGTCTGGTTAAAGGTTCATCGATCTTGTTTACCTTTTCAAAGAACCAGCTCCTAGTTTCATTGATCCTCTGTATTGTTTCTTTAGCTTTTATTTCATTTATTTTTGCTCGATCTTTATTATTTCCTTCCTTCTGCTACCTCTGGGTTTTACTTGCTGTTCTTTTTCTAGTTCTTTTAGATGCAGGGTCAAGTTGTTTATTTGGGCTTTTTCTAGTTTCTTAAGGTATGCCCGTAATGCTATGAACTTCCCTCTCAGGACTGCTTTTGCTGTGTCCCATAAATTTTGAGTTGATGTATGCTTGTTATTGTTCATTTCTAGGAATTTTTTATTTCTTCTTTGATCTCATTGTTAACCCATTTGTTATTTAATAACATGCTATTTAGTTTCCAAGTGTTTGAGTATTTTTCAATTTTTCTGTTGTGGTTGATTTCTAGTTTCATGCCATTGTGATCAGAGAAAGTGCTTGATATGATTTCAATCTTCTTAAATTTGTTGAGACTACTTTTGTGTCCTAACATGTGGTCTATTCTAGAGAATGTACTATGAGTACTTGAAAAGAATGTATATTCTGCTGTTTTAGGGTGAAAGGTTCTGAAGATATCTATTAAATCAAGTTGATCTAGTATGTCCTTTAAGTCTGCTGTTTCTTTGTTAATTTTCTTTCTTGAGGATCTATCTAGTGATGTTAATGGGGTATTGAAATCCCCTACTATTATAGTATTGCTGTTGATCTTGCCCTTACTGTTGTATTAAATAAGAAGCATTCTTTTCATTTGTTCTTTTGAAAAAAATTTATTTCTTGTTTTTTCTTTCTTAGATTTTTTTTTTTATTTTTTTTTTTTATAAATAGTAGATGAGAGGAATTGTCTTATATTTCTTTGCTGGTTTAGCAGGTAATTTTCAGAATAACTTGAAGAAACATTTATTTTAAAAATTCACTATTCCTGCTTGGCTAGCCTGGATAAGGCCTTTCTCACTTTACTAACATAATCACAGAGATGACACAACCAGTTGTGCACAGAGTATTTACTAGGCAGGACAAGAACTCAGAGTGTTCGGCAGGTGCTCATGCTCTTCACTCCAGTCTCACTGAGAAGTCCTCTACTTATCTTCCTTTCCTGACTCACCACAGTGCACAGAACTAGTCGTCCTATGCCTGACCCTTCCCTAAATCACGCTTTTCTCTTGACTGTGTCATCTGTGTTGCTCTTTGTGCTGCACCACCAGGATTCAGACATGCTTCTGTGGTTCTTTTTTTTTTTTTTTTGCGAGAGAGAACAAGCAAGAGGGACAGACAGGAACTGACACAGACAGCAGACAGACAGGAAGAGAGAGATGAGAAGCATCAATTCTTCATTGTGGCTCCTTAGTTGTTTATTGATTGCTTTCTTATATATGCCTTGACTGGTGGGCTACAGCTGAGCTAGTGGCCCCTAGTGACCCCTTGCTCAAGCCAGTGACTTTGAACTCAATCCAATGACCCTGTGCTCAAGCTGGTGAGCCCATGGTCAAGCAGGTGACCACAGGTTCTGAATCTGGATCCTGTCTCCCAGGCCAACACCCTATCCACTGTGCCACTGCCTGCCAGGCTGTGGCTCCCATCTTTTAAAAACAGTAACAAAAACCCTCCTTTGGCACATATTATTCTCTACTTACTACCCCTTCCTCTTCCAGGCCTCAACGGAGTTGCTTGTATTCCATGTCTCTTGTTTCTCTCTTAGCTTTCTCCTTGGAATGCAGCCCATCAGGCTTTCCTCCTCACACTCTGGCTGTGCGCACACATTTGGTGATGGCACTCATCACCGAGTGAGGCGTTCTAGCAGTGCTCTTTCTACACCCACCTTGCCTAACCATGCAGCTGCACTTGCACGGCACTAGAAGCCTCTCTTTACTGAACATTTTCTTTACTTGACTTCGGACAACCTTCTCACAATTTACTGCCAATTTACTGCTCAATGTTTTCAGTCTCCCAGATGGGTTCCTCAAAAATTTTTTTGACTTTTAAATATTGGTATTCCTCTTTTCTACACTCTTCCTGTACTCTCTCCCTGAGTAGTTTTTTTCCAGACTCTGTTTAAAAATAATCTATTCACTTAGGAGTCTCAAATTTATATCTCCCATTCTGGCTTCTCTCCAAAATTCCAGACCCATAAACACAGTCACTTATTTAACATCTTCATGCATGTCTAACAGGCAAATACCCATGTCTAGAATGTAGATTGAACACCTGACTTCACACCCTTCCAACTCAGTACTCCTCTGGTGTTAAATTATAAATCAATTTCTTTCATACTTTTGCTCAGTCAAAAACCTTTGGTACTGTCTTTACTGCTTATAATTATTCACTTACAGTTTTTTAATTTAAAAAAATTCTGATCATCTTGTTTATTTTGTTATAGACCAGAATAAATTTTTCTGAATTCTATAGAACTCTTCTTAGAATAAAATCTAGAAATGTGTTATGATTACACTACATATAAATATATAAAACATATGACCATTTATTTAACAAATTAAAGCTTATTTTAAGATTCACACAAGGTCTATAAAATAGTAAGCATCATCACTTCAGTTTCAAAAATCTAAGTCAGCAAGGATGTCTGCTTGCGGTGAAAGGCCGCAGGTCATGAGTATGCCGCACATTCCTAGAGAGGGGGCAATACTGCAAGGCCTTGACTGTCTTTACCTAGATCATTTTCAAGGTTCCATTTGGAACAAACTAACTTGAGGGATGAGGTCATCTTACCGTCCAGACAAAGAGTGATAGACCTCAAGCACAGTGTCTGTCCCATGTCTGTCAGCCCACTGTCCATGAAGACATTCATCACAAGCCCTTTGTGTCACCCCATAGAGATTTGAGGTGTGGAAAACAGACACACCCAATAAGGATTTTACTATGAGCAATAAAGTCCTTTGTATCTGACCGAGGAGTCAGGTGTCCTCTGCAAGCATCTATAAAATCTTAATAGGCTGTCTAACTTGTTAACCTGCAAGTAAAGTAAAATCCCAGACACTTGGCTGTTCCGGTTGATGATGTACAATAGACACAACACTAATATGCAATGCAGGCAATAGAGATTGCTGCCTCTTGAATTCCAGTCAATATTGCTACTTGGTGGACTTACTAAACAACCACTGAATTAATTTTCAGAATTTTGAGCATCTGCTATATGATTATAGGGATAATTAAATTGTAACTATCATGCTCTCATCATTTTTCTTTTCAAAAAAAGTACATTGAAAGAAGTTAATTTTTCTTTCTTTTTTTTTTTTTTCATTTTTCTGAAGCTGGAAACAGGGAGAGACAGTCAGACAGACTCCCGCATGCGCCCGACCGGGATCCACCCGGCACGCCCACCAGGGGCAACGCTCTGCCCACCAGGGGGCGATGCTCTGCCCATCCTGGGCGTCGCCATGTTGCGACCAGAGCCATCCCCAGCGCCCGGGCCATCTCTGCTCCAATGGAGCCTTGGCTGCAGGAGGGGAAGAGAGAGACAGAGAGGGAAAGTGCGGCGGAGGGGTGGAGAAGCAAATGGGCGCTTCTCCTGTGTGCCCTGGCCGGGAATCGAACCCGGGTCCTCCGCAAGCTAGGCCGACGCTCTACCACTGAGCCAACCGGCCAGGGCTTTCTTTCTTATATTACCATTTCACTTAATGTTATAATTAAACTTGGCAAATACAATTAAATCATCAAGTTAGTACCTTGCACCAGCTACTGTGTTAATCTACATATTTCCTCTTTATTGTCTGGGAGGAGGTACCATTTCCAGCACTAAGAGCTATGTATACTGAAGCTCACAGAGGCTATTAGGAGTTGTGTCAGACAATCAACTCAGAGCCTTGCTTGATCATCTGTGCTTTCTAATATTGGTCTCCCTATCCCTGATCTTGAATAAAACTTTAAAACCAGAGAGATGGCTTATATTTTATACAACATTACTAATATTATTTTTTTAAATGACTTTACATATTGACATGACATTCACTATTCCACAACCATGGCTATATTCTTGTAACATGTGAGTGTACTTCATACAGAGGCTTCTTTCCCTAATTATCAGTGTACTTATAGGAATGTTAAAATTCTTACTGTAAATCTTCATATCAAATAATAAATGACATGTAACATAAAATTCTATTTTAGAAGATAATCCTAATTTAACACTATCTGGGTGGAAAAGCTCATCAAAAAGAACTATTAAAATAAGGGGGAAAGACAGTTTAAAGCAGCAGTTCTCAACCTGTGTGTCACGACCCCGGCGGGGGTCGAACGACCAAAACACAGGGGTCGCCTAGAGCCATCGGAAAATAGGCGACCCCTGTGTTTTGGTCGTTCGACCCCCGCCAGAATGCGATCCACAGGTTGAGAACTGCTGGTTTAAAGTTTAATAATAGTTCCATCGACAACCAAAAATAAGTTGTTATTTTAAGAAGAATGCATAGCTCTTAAAAAGCAGAATTTTACAATGAATAATTTCTACCACGTTTTTAACCCATTAGGTATCACCTTCTTTGCCTGAGTTTCTTAATTATTGATATATTCAGGAAAAAATATCTTTTCTGAAGAGATCATGTGTATATTTGTGTGTGTGTGTGTGCATGTTCACACATGTATACATACTCTCATAGTCTTTTTTTTTTTTTTTTTTTGTATTTTTCTGAAGCTGGAAACAGGGAGAGAGAGTCAGACAGACTCCCACATGCGCCCGACCGGGATCCACCCAGCACGCCCACCACGGGCGACGCTCTGCCCACCAGGGGGCGATGCTCTGCCCCTCCGGGGTGTCGCTCTGCCGCGACCAGAGCCACTCTAGCGCCTGGGGCAGAGGCCAAGGAGCCATCCCCAGCGCCCGGGCCATCTTTGCTCCAATGGAGCCTTGGCTGCGGGAGGGAAAGAGAGAGACAGAGAGGAAGGAGGGAGGGGTGGAGAAGCAAATGGGTGCTTCTCCTATGTGCCCTGGCCGGGAATCGAACCTGGCTCCCCTGCACGCCAGGCCGACGCTCTACCACTGAGCCAGCAGGCCAGGGCCTCTCATAGTCTTTTAAGAAAGCCAGAGGGGGTTCAGAGAATGGGAGTGTGGAAAGTGGTCAGAGTCAAGGCACCAAATAATATTCATTAGTCTCTAATATGTATGAAAAGAAGAATTGGGCAGAAAGAGTGAAGGGAAGATAGTAGCAGTTGTGGAACTTCAGCAATCCCCTTTCGTCACAGGTATCAAAGAGAGCTTTGCCAGGTTTCCTTAAGTTAATCAGAGGCAAAGACTGGTCATGTGGTTATGCTTGCAGATTTCAAATACCGACTCCCAAATATCTCCATCATAGAAGAATTCACATAATATGCTTACATTACCAAGTAAGGCCAACATATCTAAACTGTTCTGTTTAATACCTTTATTTTTATTTGCATATTAAAAGCTTTTTTAATAAAAGTTAAATATTGATACAGAAGGTATTCATTCAAAGTGAGTGTGTAGGTTTTGAATATAGGGAATGAAATGAATATGGGATTTCACTTATATCTTTTGGTTGAGTTACAATTCCATAAAGCCAAAATATTATGTATACAATAATGATACTCTATATTAAACATAACACACATTCAATAAACAATAATAGCATACTTTGTGTAATTCTTTTCTTTTTTCCCATGCTGTTTTTGTTTTCTTTGTAGGAATGCAATTTTATGTCCATTGAATCTAATAACTATAAAAGGTAAGCTTGTATTTTGTATGTCCTCTCCTAAATTACATCTTCCTATTAGGTCCTAAAGAAATTTGCTTCTCCTCTACACTCAAGTGCCTCCCTAAGTCTAAGAAGGGGACTAAAACCAACAAAGAATATTTGAACCAAACTAGTGTGTATAACTATAGCTGAACATGTTACTTTACCTATAACCTGGTAAATAATGTCTTCTCTAAGTGAAGTTAATGTAGCTCAATAGTTCCAAGCTTGTCTACCATGAGTCATTGGGTCAGTCTGCTTTAGCTCTTTGAGCCCCACTGGTCTCTTTCTCAAAGGTTGGTTTTGAGGATGAAATGAGATAATGCATACAGAAAAGCCCTTGTCTGAGTGCCTCACACAAAGAAACACTCATTGATAGGTGCTGGTATTACAAAAGTGCAGATGACAAAGACAGTAACAAAAAGTGGCCATTGCTTTACTTAGAAGAGGGTCTCCCAAGGCATCTTCTCAAGGATTCCTTGGATAGGACAACCTATTGTTCCAATGGTGGGAGGTATAAGTGAGTGAAGGATGGAGTGTTTTCTGGACAACTGACTAGAAAGATGGACAAGCTCCGTGAATTACAATATCAATCACTTACTATACACCACATATCCTACTAGGCTCTTTATTCAGAGCTAAGACCAAACTGGTCTTGATTCCCTGTTGCATCTTTTACTAGCTCTGTACACTTGGGAAAGTACTTAACTTCAGTTTCAGTATCTCAGTTTCCTCAAAAATAAAATGGATATAATAGCCTGACCAGGTGGTGGCGCAGTGGATAGAGCATTGGACTGGGATGTGGAGGACTCAGGTTTGAGACCCCGAGGTCACCAGCTTGAGCGCGGGCTCATCTGGTTTGAGCAAGGCTTACCAGCTTGAGCCCAAGGTCACTGACTCGATCAAGGGGTCACTTGGTCTGCTGTAGCCCCCTGGTCAAGGCACATATGAGAAAGCAATCAATGTACAATTAAGGAGCCGCAATGAAGAATTGATGTTTCTCATCTCTCTCCCTTCCTGTCTGTCTGTCCCTATGTCTCTCTCTCACTCTCTCTGTCTCTGCCACAAAAAATAAAAATAAAATAAAATAAGGATAATAACAGTGGCCCCTCCTACAGTTCTGTGTCACAGAATTGTTATAAGAATTAAAGGAGTTAATATTAAAGGTTTTTAGACCTGAGTCAGGCACCTGGAAAGCATTCTGTTACTAAATGGTAAACAATTTTTTAAAAATAAAATAAGATATCTTCCGTTTTTTCTTCCTTTGTCACTTATAACTGTCTACAGTCTCCTTGGCTGCTTTTCTCTCCTCCCCAATGTGTTAACACTGGCCTGTCCCAGAGCCCAGTTCCTGGCCCTCTTTTTTGTTTCATTGATATATATTTCCACTCCCTTGGCAAGCACTGCCAGTTCCATGGCTTCAAATACCAGCTATCTGCTGATGACTCAACTCTTTCCTGAACTCCAGACTCACAAAATCCTGTTCTCACTTCCACATGTAGGTCTAAAAGCCATCCCTAACCCAATGTGCATGTCATTCAAACACCAACCTCCCATTTTACCTCCTCAATCCATAGACTTTCCATTTGCAATGGAGGGCAAGTCTGTCTTTCTAGCTTCTCGGACCAGAAACCCTGAAATCCTCTGTGAATCCTCTCTCCTTCACACTGTGTCTTACCCAGGAGTCGGAAACCTATGACTCGCAAGCCAGATATGGCTCGCATACAAATCTTTAATAAAAATAATAATAACATTAAAAATATAAAACATTCTCATGTATTATAATCCATTCATTTCCTACCACTCATATTCATGGTTGCAGATGGCTGGAGCCAATCACAGCTGTCCTCCAGGACAACACTAAATTTTTATTGGATAATGCGTAATGTACAAGGGTTGTTGTGAGGTCAGGAAGCAAACTTCCCTCCTTTTAATCAAGTAGTCTGCTAGCTAATTGCAGAAACCCTTTTGACAAAGAAGATGGCTAAAAGAAAAAAAGATGAGGAGTATCGTACTTTTCAGCAGGAATGGACAGAGAAATTCACCTTTGTGGAGAGAGCAGGTTCTGCACTGTGTTTAATATGCAATGATAAAATAGCATCGATGAAACGGTCAAATATAAAGCAGCACTTCGACACACGCCATACTACATTTGCATTGAAAAATCCAGCAGGAAACAGCAGAAAGAAACCATGTCAAGAGCTACTGTGCAGAGTGCAAGCTAGTCAGCAGCAACTTCATGTTTGGACACAAGGTGACTGGAATTCGGCTAGCTTTGCTGGTGCTTTACCAATTGTGAGAAACGGAAAGCCATTCACAGATGGGGAGTATGTCAAAACATTCATGCTTAATGTTGCCAATGAACTTTTTTATGAATTTTCGGATAAAGACAAGATAATCAAATGAATAAAAGATATGCCTCTGTCGGCAAGAACTGTTCACGATCGTACCATCATGATGGCAAATCAAATTGAGGCAACACAAGTGAAGGACATAAATGCAGCACTATTCTTTTCTCTCACTTTGGATGAGTCAACAGACGTAAGCCATTTATCCCAGTTCAGCGTGATTGCAAGGTATGCTGTCGGTGACACACTACATGAGGAAAGTCTTGCTGTTTTGCCTATGAAAGAGACAACAAGAGGGGAGGATTTACTCAAATCTTTCACTGAGTTCGCTAAAGAAAAACATCAGTGTACTGATGGTGCTCTGTGCATGCATGGTGGGGAAAAACAGAGGATTCATAGCGCTTCTTCGTGAACATGAAAAGAGACCTATCCTAAGTTTTCACTGCATCCTACATCAGGAGGTGCTTTGTGCTTAGATGTGTGGCGAGCAGCTTGGTGAGGTGATGTTGCTGGTCATTCTGGTGGTCAACTTTATTGTTGCCTGAACTTTAAATGATCGCCAGTTTAAAACACTGCTGGATCAAGTTGGCAATAATTATCCTAGTCTGCTTCTGCATAGCAATGTGAGTTGGTTGTCAAGAGGGAAGGTGCTCAGCCATTTCACGGCTTGTCTGAGTGAAATCCGAAATTTTCTTGAAATGAAAAACGTTGAGCATCCTGAGTTAGCTAACACTGAGTGGCTCCTGAAGTTCTATTATCTCACGGCCATTACTGAATATCTGAACCAGCTCAATGTGAAAATGCAAGGCGTTGGAAATACAGTCTTATCCTTTCAACAAGCAGTGTTTGCATTTGAAAACAAGCTGGAACTCTTCATCGCTGACATTGAAACAGGTCATTTACTATACTTTGAAAAACTGGGAGAGTTTAAAGATGCATGCACAGCAAGTGGCCCTGCTAACATCTTGATCTCCAGCATCAAGCGGGCTTCACATCTAATCTGCAGTCATTCAAAGTGCGCTTTGGAGAACTTTGTGAGCGCACTCATCTTTTTAAGTTCATCACCCATCCACATGAGTGTGCAGTGGACAGCGCCGACCTGAGTTATATTCCCACTGTCTCCATCAGAGATTTTGAGCTACAAGCTGCTCACCTGAAGGCCTCAGACATGTGGGTGAATAAGTTCAAGTCACTGAATGAAGATTTGGAAAGACTTACACGACAGCAAGCAGAGTTGGCAAGCAAACACAAGTGGGAAGAAATGAAAAAACTTCAACCTGTGGACCAGATAATTGTCAAAACTTGGAACATGCTCCCATCACATACCACACACTGCAGCGTGTGAGTATTGCTGTAGCAACAATGTTTGGCTCTACATATGCATGTGAGCAGTCTTTCTCACATCTGAAGAACATTAAGACCAACCTATGATCACGTTTAACGGATGGAAGTCTCAACTCCTGGATGAAGCTTAACCTCATCACGTATCAACCAGACTACAAAGCCATCAGCGAAACCATGCAGCACCAGAAGTCACATTAATGGTAAGAAGTACTTTATTCATCACTGGTTAGCAATAGCATAACAACATTATTAAGAAGAATTCAGAGACTTATTGTACTTTAAAAGTGTTGGTCTTACATAAAATGCACACATTTACTTGTATTTAGTGTTAAACATATTGTATGGCTCTCACGGAATTACATTTTAAATTATGTGGCATTCTTGGCTCTCTCAGCCAAAAAGGTTCCCGACCCCTGGTCTAGCCCATCAGGGAATCCTGTAGGTTTCACCTTCAGAATGTATTCAAGGGTCTCAGCCTATCTCACCATCTGTGCGGCCACCACACTGGTCTTACTTGATGATGACACTGGCCTCCACACTGCATTTCCTATTTCTTCCTTTTACCTTAGCAGTCTATTCTCACAGTGGCCAAGGTGATCTTTTTACAAAATAAGTCCTCTAAAATACAGAACAATACAAGAATGTCCACTCTCAACACTGTTATTCAACACTGTTCTGGAAGTCCTAGCCAGAGCTTCAGACAAGAGAAAGAAATAAAAAGCATCTAACTTAGGAAAGAAGAAAGAAGAAGTGTCACTCACTTTTTTTCCAGATGACATGGTTCTGTAAATAGAAAACCCTAAAGATTCTACTAAAACACTATTTGAAACAATAAACAAATACAGTAAAGTTGCAAAATACAAAATCAATGTACTAAAGTTGACTGCTTTTCTATATACTAACAATGAATCTTCAGAAAAAGAAATAAAAAATAAAGAATTATTTTTGTAATTGCAACAAAAAGAATAAAATTCCTAGGAACAAACTGAACAAAGAATGTAAAGAACCTATACACGAAAACTACAAACATTTATTAAAAGATATTGAAAAAAACAAAATGAAATGGAAAGATATTCTGTGCTCATGCATTGGAAGAATCAACATAGTTAAAATGACCATATTACTCAAAACACTATACAGATTTAATACAATCCCCATCAGGGTTCCAATGTAATTTTTAAAGATATAAAACAAAAATTCATCAGATTTGTATGGAATCATAGAAAACCAGGGATAGCCAAAGCAATCCTGAGAAAAATGAATGAAGTCAGAGGTATTACACTCCCTGACTTCAAATTATACTACAGCATGGTATTGGCAGAAAATCAGACACACATACCAATAGAACATAACTGAAAACTGATAAATAAAACTACATGTAGATGAGCAATAATTTTTGACAAAGGAGCCAACAACACACAATGAAGAAAAGAAAGCCTCTTCAATTAGTGGTGCTGAGAAAATTGGAAAACTGCATGCAAAAGAATGAAACTAGATTACAGTTTGTTACCACATACAAAAATTAATTCAAAATGGATCAAAGACATAAATATAAGATCTGAAACAATAAATTACATAGAAGAAAACATAGGTACTAAACTATGGACCTTTGTCTTAGAGAAGATTTTATGAATTTGACCCCAAAGGCAAGGAAAGAAAGGCAAAAACAAATGAATGGGACTAAATATATAAAAATAAATAGCTTCTGCTCAGCAAAAGAAAACTTCCAACAAAACAAAAAGGCAACCAATTGAATTTGAGATGATATTTACAAACAACAGCTCCAACAAGGGCGGTTAATATCCAAACTATATAAAGACCTTATACAACTCAATACCAAACAAACAAACAAATAATCCAATGAAAAAATGGGGAGAGGATCTGGACACTTCTCCCAAGAGGACATATAAATGGTCAAGAGGTATATGAAAAAGATGTTCAACCTCAGTAGCTATTAGGGAAATGTAAATCAAAACTATAATGAGATACCACCTCCCACCTGTTAGATTGGGTATTATCAGTAAGAAATGTAATAACAAATGTTGGAGAGGCTGTAGAGAAAAAGGTGCCCTCATTCACTGGTGGCAGAAATGTAAACTGGTACAGCCACTATGCAAAAGAGTTTGGCATGTACGGGGCCAGTAGCACAATAGATAACGTGTCTGACTACAGATCAAAAGAGTTTGTCAGGTTTTCAAAAAATTAAGAATAGTTACCATAGGACCCAGAGACCCCTCTTCTGGATATCTACCCAAAAATATTTATTTGCAAAGGCATATGCACCCCCATATTCATTGTAGTATTATTCATGGTAGCCAAGACATGGAGACAACCAAAGTGTCCTTCGATAGAGGATTGGATAAAGATGTAGTACATATATACTATGGAATACTACTCAGTCATAAAAAATGATGAAATACTGTCATTTACAGCAACATGGATGAACCTGGAGAATATCATGTTAAGTGAAATAAGTGAGACAGAAAAAGCTAAGAACCATATTCTTTCACTCATATGTGGGATATAAAAGTGAAAACTCATAGACAAAGACAAGAGTATGGTGACTACCAGGGAAAATTGGGTGGGGGTACTAAAATGTAGAGGGGACCAAATATATGGTGCTGGAAGATGATTTTACTTTGGGTCAAATCAATGCAATATACAGATCATGTGTCATAGAAAAGTACACTTGAAACTTATTGATTGTATTAACTAATGTTACCCCAATAAATTTAATTTTAAAAAGTAAGTCAAGACACATCACACTTCTTCGCAGAACTTTCTGCTGGCTCCCATTTCACTTGGAGAAGAGCTAAAGTTCCGATACTGACCTGCAGAGTCTTGTCTGCATAACTTAGGACTCCAGACTGTCCCTTACCTAACTTCATCCTATTTCCCTCAGCCACATTGGCCAAGAGCACCATGCTTCGCAGACTTTTGAATGTTAGTCCCATTTTCCTGGAATGTTCTTACACTTAGCTATTTCCTTCACCCCCCACAAGCCTTTACTCAGGTGTCATTTATTTTTCACTGTTGTCTTCAATAGTGATTATATATATTTAAAATCGTAACCCCCTCACTATGCCTGATCGCCTTCTTACTATAAAGCATCTTTCACCTCCTACCACACTTCTTAATTTACTTATTGTGTTTACTGTCCAGTGTCTGCCATCCTCCCTAGAATGTAAGCTTTGCAGGGACAGAGATATTTCTGTGTTAGTTTACTCCTGGATCTTAAGCTCCTATAACACCTGTCTGTCACACAGCAGGAGTCCAACATATACTTATTAAGTGAATATAATATTCACAAAATATAATCTCTAAGGGCTGGCTTATAAACTTAAAGATATGGATGAACTTGCTAAGTCAGGATTCTGACACAGGCTCATGTTCTGCCTGTCATAATTTGTTCTTCCAAATCAAACTTGTATTAAACCATCCCACCTTTCAAAGGACACACTGTTGAGCAAGCAGTCCACTCATGTCATATAGCTGTTGAAAAGTCATCATACAACTAGCATTTAGTGAGTGCATGTACTTGGTCAAAGAGTGAGACAAATGACAAGGATTAGCAAACACAGTTTGTAAGTTTCCAGTAGTAAGTTTAGATCATGTAGCAGAGTATCCTTACATACTATATCCTCTATGTGGGCCAAGTGACCAAGCTGAGCTCTCTCAGGCCTTTGCATGATCCAGTGGTATAAGGAAATACCACCTTCCCTAATATAACTACCAGAGCTTCAACACATCTTTGCGAAGTTGCATCCTATAAAACAAGTTGATTAGGCTAGTCTGAAATATTTGGTTTCCTCTTGACAAAGACAGAGACTTTGCTGGGAGAAACTACTCCACTCACCAAAATGAAGACAGTGAAGAATATGACGACAATTGCAGCCGTAATGAAGAGTTTTTTCCGGGGAAAGACAGCAGCAGGTAGGAGAAACACCAACGCAAAGCATATGGCCCCTCGGAGCCCTCCATAGGCAATGATGAACTGATCCTTAAAGGTCAGAGGAATTGTCCGGAACCAGTTAATGGCCTGAGTCAGAACAAAGACACCTGAGAGGGAAAAAAATAGAACCAAAGAAAACAGACTGTGTGAGACTAGAATATATAAATACAAAAACTAGTTTTCTGTGCTTCTGTGATAGGGAAAGGATTTAAGAATAGGCTCCTAGGAATATTTCCCCCTTTTCTCTGCCTGACTCATAGGTGAAAGATAATGAATTAAAAATGTGAACTCATGAGAGCCAATAATGGTTAACTCCTAACAAAGGCATGAAAATGCTTGAGGAAGAACAGACAAGGAAGAAGAAGAAAGAGAACAAGAAAGAGGAAGAAAGGGAAAAAAGGAGGAAGAGCAGAAGAAAGGAGATGCAGAACATATAAAAAAGAAGATCAGGCAAATGAAGTAGCAATAGCAGCAAAGGTGAGAGGCAATAAGAAAGCCCCACTCTTTCAGTGAATGGACGAACTACCAAAGCTTCAACACTTGGGAACACATGCTCTCACCCAGTGCTCGCCAGATCAGACAAAAGGCCAGGGTGAAGCAGACGAAGGCCCAGTTCCATTCGTGGTTCTTCCCGACGGTGGACACACCCATGAAGATGAAGATCAGGGTCTCGCTGACACTGCTCAGCATCTTCATGAAATACTTGATGGTCGTATAAGACTTCTGAGATACATTTTCTTCCACATACTTGTTCATGGTCATTGCACAAGCAATGATTCTACAAGAAAATATACAGTTTTTATTTTACCAGGACAATGATCCTAATCAGAATATGCATCAGAAATTAAGAGCTAAATATGGCCCGTCCTTCTGTCCATGACCACAACACTATCAATTTATTTTTATAATAAAATGTGATTGGCATGCTTGGAAATCCTACTATCTCTGGAGGTCTTTATTAATATCTATGGTGTGAACTATTTGGCTTTATCCAGCCTTGTCCTCAAAGTTCTCCTTACTCCAGATCCATATTATCAGAGGTCTGTGGACACTGGCATCATCAGCTATCCTGTCAGCATCACAAAGAAACAGTCCATAATAAATCATAATAAATTCAATTATCTTCCTATAAAACCAGTTTTATCTTTTCTATTCCTCTAGTACCTAAAATGCTAAGCTATTGCCTAAAATCCTCAATTTGAAACTATGATCACATTGAACTTCTTGCCCCAGCCATACTTCCTCAATGACACCCCCAGCCTCAAATTGGTCACCAATTGTTTTCTATCCTTCAACTTGAGTATCCCTGGGAGCACCTTTCTTTTAGCCAGATGATTTAGTTCTAGGTCACATTTCTACTTATTTAGTGTGTCCACTTCTAGAAAATATTAAATGTGTCACTAAGTTCTGAAAATGCCTAAAGGAAAGAAGCTCTTTAGTTTGATTTCCCCAGCATGTCCAAAACTCTAGGACCACATGATGTCCATTTTAATATAGCACCTTTGTACACTCTGGTAAAGAAAGGTCTCTGGGATCAAGTCCTAAATTGTGCACTTGAAGCCCATCACACACTTTTCTTACTGGACAATTCCAGTTTCACATCCTACCCTTTCTCCACCCAGCTTGTGCCAAATGCCTCAATTGTCTTTAATTTCCCAAACATGCCCTGCCCTTGCTGTCTTCTTACCTCACCTTACACATATACTCCTCTCTGCCTAGAATGACACACTTGAACAAATGCCACCATGAAGTTTAGTATAAGCTGGATAATAGCTTACACTAGGCACCATAGGAAGAGACAAGCTGTTATCAGATATCAAAGGACTTCATTATCTGAGGGTGCTGTAGAATAAGACAGGAGGGCAGAACATGATTGAGCTTCCTCCTTCCCCTGAGTGATGACCAAGCCATAACCCAACTATTGGTCATGATCTATAAAGTCTTCCACATTCTCACAACTTTAGAGTTAAATGACCCTACATGCACCCTCATGCCCAAATACTGCGTGTAGTCCTCCTTACCCTGAGAAAATTTCTGATACTTTAGGAAAATCCTCCTGTGAGTACAAGGATAGGTAGCAGAATGAAACCTAAAGGTTATCTGAGTTAAGACCTAAACAGGTAACCATCAAAGTGTTTTATTGTTAAGGAACAAATACGTTCCTTATATAAAAGACGTGTATTTATTTGTGCCCCATATTAAAACAAAACAAAAACCCCACCAAGCCAAGGATCGTGTATTTAGCCACATGTCACCACCCCCAGAATGAGCAGGTATTTATTCTAGATATATATGCATAAGGAATACATAATTCATGCTGTTACCAAAAGAAAAAGTACCTTATTAAATAGGCTAGTAAAATTTGGCCACATAAACACACCACAAAGCCTGCAAATAGTTGAGGGCTTATATAATAATAGTCAACGTTATAGCACCTCTACTCTGTCTGTGCCAGGTACTGTGCAAACACACTGCATGAATTATGTCAGCTAAACCTCCTAACAAGCCTCTGAGGCAAGTTCTGTTATCATTCTCATTTTACAGATGACAGAACAAAGGCAGACAGAGGTCCACTTACTCAAGAGTACACTGCTAATAAATGGCAATGCCAGAGTTTTAACCCAGGGAGTGTGACTCAAAGCCAACACTGTTAAGAACTTTGACCTCACTCTTTCCAAGCTCAGCATGAACCTGATTATCTCTGATGTAAGAAAGGCCATACTTACTCCTCTGCCGATCCCTTGCTCTTCCTTCCTTAATCACAAGCCTATCTGTATCAGTCTCCTATGGTGTATTAGTCTCCTATGCTGTAAGAAATTACCAAGAACTCAGTGACTTGCAATAACACAAATTTGTTGTCTTACACTTGCAGAGCTCAGAAGTCCAACACCACTTTCACTGGGCTAAAATCCAGATTTTAGCAAGGCTGTGTTCTCTTTGGAGCTCTAGGGGAGAATCGGTTCCTTACCTTTTGTAGTTTCCAAAGGCTGCTTGCAATCCTTGGCTTGTGGTTGCATTTCTCAAATTTCTGCCTTTCATTCATATCTCCTTCTCTAACTCTGACCCTCTGCTTTTCTCTCATCAAGATCCTTATGATGTTATTAAGCCCCCCTGGATAATCCAGGGCCACCTCCCCATCTCAAAATCCTAACTTAAGCACATTGGTGAGCCTCTTTTGCCAAGTAAGGTAAAATATTCACAGGTTCTGAAGACAAGAATCTTTGGGAGCATTATTCAGCTGACCACACCATTGCTGGCTGTGGTGGTGACCACAACTAAGTACATACCTCCAGATGAGTGCAGCCAGAGTTAGTCAAATATGCTTGGGGACAGAAACAGCAAGAGCTCTGTCACACTGACTTGACAAGAAAGACTGGAGTCTCCACCAGCTGACTGGGAGTGAAAAGTGGCATCTCTCTGAGTGAGTCTGGAGGGGGCGCCTTGCCAGTCCCCACATGAACATAAACCATTGGTTAGCTACAGTTCTGAATATCCTCCTCTGTTATAGTTTGTGTTAATTTTTTCTTTAATCAGACCTTAAAAAGCCAAAATTTACCCAATTACAAAATAACAAGGGCAAAGCCAGAATCAATTAAGAATCTGAATCATAACATGCCATATATATATTGCCATACACAGCAACACAAATTAATAAGCCTTTCTGAAATGTGGCCAAGTTGAAAATTTGTAACAAAACTATTATAATGGCCATATAACTTCTTGAAATTATCTAATCCTATGCAAAATACACTTCAAAATGATTGTATTATAAACCATTTAAGCTAGAGACAAAAATGGAGTATAATACCAAAATACCCACTACCCAGCTTTTTTCAATCACTTTCATTTTTTTAAGACTTTATTCATTTTAGAGAGATGAGAGAGAGAGAGAGAGAAGGGGTAAGGAGCAGGAAGCATCAACTCCTATATGTGCCTTGACTGAGCAAGCCCAGGGTTTTGAACTGGCAACCTCAGCGTTCTAGGTCGACACTTTATCTACTGTGCCACCACAGGTCAAGCAAATTTCATTTTTTTTTTTTTAAATAAAACATGAGCTAGAGAATTGAAACCTTGCATTTCTCATACCAACCCTATATCACTCTCTCCCTCTTGGCTTTATTTTTGTTTGTTAGTTTGTTTATCCTTCAAAGTCATTTTTAAAAGGCTGAAGAATATTGTTTTTGTGAATGTGCTAAACATTTCCTTCCAAGATCATATTCCTATTAGTTACTGTGCAAAATATGACCAGGCAAAGAATAATCTTTTGTTCATTATGTCAGCAGTTTAACAGAAATTTCTATTCAGAAACAATTGAAAAATTTACATCTTTTATATAAGAATTTAAAAAATGAATTTTACATGAATGTGCATAGGATCGATTTCTATTGTTTTGTTTCCTTAACATGACACCAGGAGTGATTCTCATGTCTGCCAGACACCTCATTGTAACTTAATTCTGTTTCCTTCCAGCACAGGTGAGATACTAGAGGGAGAAGAGCACCCTTGGCAAGTCCCAGAGCCTTCAGCACCGGTGGTGCCCTGTTCACAGAGTGTGGACATGTTTATGACATTGATGCATCATGAAGGCTGAGAACAAATGACCCAAACATCCCTGCCCTGGTCCATCGTGTACAGCTTACTGCATGTGGCATCTCAAACAAAGACTACTAGGTGTTTTCACTGAAAAGAGGTAGTTTTTGTTGTATACTCTGACCTGAAGTCAAACCACCTCACTTCAGTAACATCATAAGTACAGAAAACTACAAATGAACAAGTATCCTTCCATTTAGGAAGGCAAACACAATGCAGTTTCCCAGGAATGGAGAAAAATAAAACCTTCTCTGGCACTTTCATTGATCATCTACAGCCAATAGTCTTAATGTCACCATAAATCTTAGTCACCTTCATTTTTCTTTATTTATTTTAGAGAGAGGAAGGGAGAGAGGGGAAGGGAGAAAGGGAGGAAGAGACAGAAGGTGGGGGGAGAGAGAGAGAAAGAGAGAGAAAGAAATATCAATTTGTTGTTCCACTTGTTTATGCATTCATTAGTTCATTCTTATATGTGTCCTGACCAGGGATGCAGCCCACAACCTGGGCATATTATGACACACTAATCAACTGAGCTGTCGAGCCAGGGCTTCGCCTTTATTTTTCTAAAGCACAGAATCCTATAGTGCTGGGGAATGGTGCAGGCTAGTGTCTGACTGTCCTCAGACTTACTGGGTTTGAACTATGTGGCCAGGAGTGTCTTTGGGTATATGGTCATGGTACAGTAAATCAAAGTAGCACTGCACATAACAGAGAGGTAAGACTTCTTCCTCCATCATGCAAACACATGAGATTTCATGCGTAAAGTCCACAGCCTCTCACTCTCCTTATGAACATCAATGTGATAGCATGAACAACAAAATAATAACCCAAATAGACTTATTACAGTTTATAAAATTCTCATGAAATTTCTTAACTCAAAATATTCTCCAGGCCTGACCTGTGGTGGCACAGTGGATAAAGCATCGACTTGAAAATGCTGAAGTCGCCGGTTTGAAACCCTGGGCTTGCCTGGTCAAGGCACATATGGGAGTTGATGCTTCCAGCTCCTCCCCCCTTCTCTCTCTCTGTCTCTCCTCTCTCTCTCTCTTGCTCTCTCTCTCTCTGTCTCTCCCTCTCCTCTCTAAAATGAATAAATAAAAAATTAAAAAAAATATTCTCCAAACTTAAAACTATTGGCCTTCAGTATTTCCAATATGACCTTACTTTTATTAGCTCGTGTCATTGAATCACCTTTCCCCTCCCTCCCATGCAATTCTCTCTTTCCTAATCTCCATATTTAGTTAATATGATTCTGAATAACAATTAGTATCAACCCACATTTTCTTGGCATCTACTCTCGTCAAATTCTGTGCTGAGCTCTAGAAAAAATGAAAGCAAACAAGCAGAGCTTCTCTTTTCAAGAGTCCACTGCCTGACCAGGTGGTGGCGCAGTAGACAGAGCGTCGAACTGGGATGCGGAAGGACCCAGGTTCGAGACCCCGAGGTCGCCAGCTTAAGCGCAGGCTCATCTGGTTTGAGCAAGGCTCACCAGCTTGAGCCCAAGGTTGCTGGCTCAAACAAGGGGTTACTCAGTCTGCTGAAGGCCCGCGGTCAAGGCACATATGAGAAAGCAATCAGTGAACAACTAAGGTGTCACAACGCACAACGAAAAACTAATGATGCTTCTCATCTCTCCATTCCTGTCTGTCCCTATCTAACCCTCTCTCTCTGACTCTCTCCCTGTGTCTCTGTAAAAAAAAAAAAAAAAAAAAAAAAAAAAAAAAAAAGTCCACAGTCTATGAGGAGAACAAGTCATAAGAGGTCATTGCAAAAACACTGCAAGTACCATAAATGGGGAATGACAATGGTGCTTTGGCACAGCAGGAAAGGAAATCACTACTTCTGCCACAAAAAGATGGGGAGGGGCAACATTTGAGCAAAGTCTTCCTGTATGAATAAAGAGCTCACTGAGCAGAAACAGGAGGGAAGTCAAGAAAAAGAAGAGCCACATGCAAAGGTGTGAAAGAAAAAAACAAGGTTGTGTATTTTAGGAGCTGTGGGAATGACTGTGTTAGCTGGAGGAGAGGAAATGAGAATAAAAAATGTTTATGGGCCAGAAAATGACAAATGATACTGTTATATGTTATGTTTAGGAGTTTAAACTTTATTTTATATGCTGGAAGGAAAATGAGAACTTATATCTTTGATTATATATGGTCTACCGGAAAGTTCTGTCCGTTTCTATCACAACAAGTTTCGACACGTAAGCACGTTTATTTGCTGCATGTGTGCCTCTCTATTTTTATCACTTAATGTATACATACTGACATAGCAAATTAACTAAAACAAAGTTGATTCACGTTAGTCTTATGTGTGAAGCAATAGTGTACCCATGGCTACTGATAAAGTTCATTTACACCACTGTATTGTATACGAATTTCAACAAGGAAGAAATGCTACAGAAGCATGTAGAAATTTATTGAAAGTGTTTGGTGAAGGTACAGTTTCTGATAGGACATGCAGAAGATGGTTCGAAAAATTTGAAACAGGTGATTTTGACTTTTCTGATAAGCCACATTCTGGGCGACCATCTTTGATCGATGATGATGTTGTTAAGACCATGTTGGAACAAGATCCTTTTCTGACAACATCAGAGATTGCAGAAAGGCTTCATTCAGCTCAGCAAACCATTTAGGATCATATTCGGAAGATAAGATTGGTGTGGAAATATATTATTTAATAAAGTTTATTGACGGTAAGAAAATATTGTATTTTGTTTTATTCCAAAAACAGACAGAACTTTCCGGTAGACCTTATATAACTATTATCTCCCTCTTTCTTTTAAGCTCAATGGAAGTTTCATTTAGAAAGAAAAGTGTCACCAATGCTTAGCATCATGTCTGGCATGTCATTACAGTGTTTTGAATCAATGACTATAAGAATATATGAATGGTTAATAGGAATGGCAGTGCAATATAAACAGATTGGTATTTTGGAAAAAGAACTCAGGACATGTATGCAGTGGACAGATTTGGAGGGACATGGACCTAGATGTTGGAGTCCATTTGTTTCCTGCAACAGTTTTTCCTTTTGCTTTCAAAATCTAATGCTGCACTTGATCCGTATAACATCCCAAGACTCGTCCATGTTTAGACAGATACTCGGTTCCATTCTGTGGAACCGTCTGGAGGTAAGTTATGTATAGAATTGATTAGTGTAGCCTGACCTGTGGTGGTGCAGTGGATAAAGCGTCGACCTGGAAATGCTGAGGTGGCCGGTTCGAAACCCTGGGCTTGCCTGGTCAAGGCACATATGGGAGTTGATGCTTCCAGCTCCTCCCCCACTTCTCTCTCTCTCTCTCTCTCTCTCTCTCTCTCCCTATCCTCTCTAAAATGAATAAATAAATAAACTTTAAAAAAAAAAAGAATTGATTAGTGTGTCCTGCCTTGTTATTAACTTGCCTCATATTACACTTTAACATAAGTGTATGGTAATTATCAGCAATTTAGACACAGAGAAGCTGAAGCACTATAGTCTGTGGTGTTTACATTCACCAGCCATTGAGGTTTCCTTCCTCACTCCATCACTCTAAACTTGCATAGAAAAAATTCAGATCAGCTAATACTGTCTCAACAGAGTATTGGGGCTGCAGCTTAGGTGAGATCAGACTATGTATTTAGAGGATCTGTCATTTGGCTGTTTTCCGAATAGAAAATTCTAACAAAAATCTTTTTTTTCTATAGTAGTCCATGACTTCCTTTTAGCATGAAGCTGGCCTTCTATAGATGTTCATTTCCTTTCTACAGAGTCGATGTTTTGAGAGAGCAGGGGCTAGCATTCAGCCATGCTTAGCATGGTTCTTTGCATGCCATCGTACTAAGTGAATGCTCAGCTACTGATGCGTGAGTCTAACTTAATGATAACCCACACCCTTCCCCTAGATGATCATGATCTGTTTAACCAAAGGGACCAAGCATCAATACCTAATGTGTGCAGTGACAGAAAATTTCTAGTTCTGCAGATAAAAAAATATATGTATATTTCCTGTCTGTGTTTACACATATAAAGTGAACCTATGCCTCAGTTAATTTAGTTTATAAGAAATAATTGCTTTTATTTATTTATTTATTTATTTAATGTATGTGAGAGAAGGGGAGATACTGAGGCAGATTCTTGCAGGCACCCTGACTGGGATCCACCTGGCAACCTCATCTGGGGCCAATGCTTGAGTACCAAGCTATTTTTACCACCTGAGACTGATGTGCTCTAACAGAGCTATTCTCAACACCTGGGTCCACAATTGAACCAATTGAATCACTGGCTTTAGGAGGGAAAAGGAGAGAGAAGTATGGGGGTAAGGAAGAAAAGCATATGGTCACTTCTCCTATGTACCCTGACCAAGAATTGAAGATGGGATGTCCATACATGGGACCAACACTCTATTCACTGAGCCACTCACCAGGGCCACTAATATTTTTTTCAAAAGCAGTCAACTCTGGAATTTCTAGTCTCATGTAAGAAGATGTTTTCTGTGATCTGAACTGCTTAAAATTAGAGATAAACTGATAGAAAGAATGTTGTAAAATTCTTTTGCTCCCTTTCCACACTCATGTGTGATCTTTAAAAGTGTAGACTCTGTTGCAAGCAAATATGGTCCAAGTAATATTTGCACATCTAATAAAGACTTTGCCAAATGTGAAAGCATACTCTACTAATCAGTGTAAAGCATTAGCAGTAAAGAACAATTAAGCTTTCTCTCTGTTGATTAAAGACATGTCTTGTGGTGACTCAGAGTACACTGTATGTCCTCAGAATAAAGTACTCAGTCATGTGAGGTAAATTAATTATTCCAGGGCATGAATTTACTATATAATTGGATTGCCTTATTCAGGAAGCCCAACAACGAAGAACAAGTGAGTTTGACATATGAGCAAATGCAAGAAAAAAATTGTTTTTAAAGAAGGATTCAACCATAAAAATTGAACAATCTTTCTTAAGCTATCAGAAATTAAATGAAATAAATTCAAACTATCATAAATGCTTGATTTTTCATGTAGTCTTGCACTATTTATAAGTTTACCACCTCTTGTTTGTTTTTTCTCCTTTACATACTTTCAATTCAACTAATGTTTATAGAGCATTTACTGGAAAAGAAGGCAGTCATGGTTTTGTGGAGTGAACACATCAAGGATCACAGCCTACTGTCAAAGGTGTAATGGAATACAGCACCAAGGACCCACGTGCCCACTGATCGAGCAGGGCAGCAGCAACAAAGCCCCAAGACAGGGGAAGACTGACCCAGACCTTGACTATGAAGTGGAAGTTCCAGCTAAAGACTCCTGGTGTGTGCTGGGAGTTAGCTGCACCAAAGAAACATGCAGAACACTTTCAGGATTCAACACAAACACCAAGAGCATCAACCAGAGTCTCTGCTTTTTTTTTTTTTTTTTTTTTTTTTTTTTTCATTTTTCTGAAGCTGGAAACGGGGAGGCAGTCAGACAGACTCCTGCATGCGCCCAACCGGGTTCCACCCGGCATGCCCACCAGGGGGCAATGTTCTGCCCCTCTTGGGCGTCGCTCTGTTGTATCCAGAGCCATTCTAGCGCCTGAGGCAGAGGCCACAGAGCCATCCCCAGTGCCCGGGCCATCTTTGCTCCAATGGAGCCTCGGCTGCAGGAGGGAAGAGAGAGACAGAGAGGAAGGAGAGGGGGAGGGGTGGAGAAGCAAATGGGCGCTTCTCCTGTGTGCCCTGGCCGGGAATCGAACCTGGGACTCCTGCACGCCAGGCCAATGCTCTACCGCTGAGCCAACCAGCCAGGGCCCAGAGTCTCTGCTTTTGGGGAGAGTTAAACTCTTCCTGTTCCCAGCAAATCTATCAGAGAAGTGCTGCTAAAAGTATGGTTTGTGGATGGCAGGTTACTAGAAATCCTTGAAAACATGTCAATGCCTGGGCCCCATCCCAGACCTGTGGAATCAGAACCTCCAACTGGGGCCTTGGATTCTGCATGAGGGACTTACCAGGTGGCTTATAAATACAACTCACTTTAAGGAAAGCAACTGACAGGCTAGGCAGAAGGTTCAAGGGAGGAAGAATAAATGAGGAAAAGCTGAAATTTGAATCATTTTATTTTTTTTATTATTATTATTTTTTGTATTTTTCTGAAGTTGGAAATGGGGAGGCAGTCAGACAGACTCCTGCATGCGCCTTACCGGGATCCACCCGGCATGCCCACCAGGGGGCAATGCTCTGCCCATCTGGGGTGTCGCTCTGCTGCAATCAGTGCCTGAGGCAGAGGCCACAGAGCCATCCTCAGCACCCGGGCCAACTTTGCTCCAGTGGAGCCTCGGCTGCAGGAGGGGAAGAGAGAGACAGAGAGGAAGGAGAGGGGGAGGGGTGGAGAAGCAGATGGGCGCCTCTCCTGTGTGCCCTGGCCGGGAATCGAACCCGGGACTCCTGCACGCCAGGCCGACGCTCTACCACTGAGCCAGCCAGCCAGGGCTTGAATCATTTTATTTAAAATGTTATTGGAGAGTGAAGATAGGGACAAGATTTGAGGACTATTGTGCACTTGGTTGCCTATGTTCCCTTTTCTTTCCTTACTTTCATTATGTGGTTCTGTGTATAGGTCCCCATCGTCTCTCACCTGGACTAGAAGACAAGCATCTTCACATACTGTATTTCCCTGTGTATAAGATGCTCCCATGTATAAGACACACCTAAATTTTGGGGCCCAAAATTTGAAAAAAAAATGCATTTTATAAAGTTATTGAACTCAAGTTTTATTCATTATAAAATTCATACAATTCTTCATCACGGTCAAAACACCCATCCGTTAGCTTGTCCTCATCTGTGTCTGATGACAAGTCACTGTCTTCAACAAGGAACACAAAAACGAGCGCAAAAAAGCGGGAAATGCAAGTAAAACAAACATACAAACAAACAAAAAACAACTATAACCACTGTATAAAACGCACCTAGTTTTAGACCCCAAATTTTTCAAAAAAAGGTGCATCTTATATTCTTTTCCTACCCAAGTCTCTATGGAGGTTATTGAACCCTACTGCCCAGATAGCAATTCCTCTGTCCTGGGGCATCCAGCAAGCCTGAGGCCAGGACTTCCCGCTTTCACCCCAGAGTTGTAGTAAAATGGTATCAGTTTTATGTGAGATGGTGTAAAAAAAAAGTTTGGAAACTACTCCAGTCATGTATCCTTACAGAACATGAACACAATTGTATCTCCTCTCTGCTTGAAGCATGTAGAAGCTTTTGATTGTTTATAGAACTAAACAGGTCAAGATGAGGCATCAACTTTCTTCACCACCCTAGAGTGTGTTCCTGGGCTGTGGTGGAACACTCAGTCTTCGAGTTTTTGGTTACATTCTTCCATCTATGTAGAATGCCTTCTCTTTAATCACTGAGGCTTCAACTTGGGCATGATCAGTCCCACCACCACCATACTGCACCATGTAGAACTGAGTTTTCCTTGAAAATGTACAGTAAACATATGCGAGAAGATTTGGAGAGACTGGGTAGCTTTAAAAATCTATCCCTGATCATCTTCAGCAACAGAGTATTGAATTTTACTTTGGGCATTTTCTTCTTTTTTTCTTTTCTTTTCTTTTCTTTTCTTTTTTTCTTTTCTTTTCTTTCCTTCCTCCCTCCCTCCCTCCCTCCCTCCTCTCTTTCTTTCTTTCTTTCTTTCTTTCTTTCTTTCTTTCTTTCTTTCTTTCTTTCTTTCTTTCTTTCTTTCTTTCTTTCTTTCTTTCTTTCTTTTTCTTCTTTTTTTTGCCTCCATCAAAAATCAAGTATCTTTTTGAGGTCACCTAGAATAAAGCCAATTGGAAATGACCTACCTAAGAAGCAACCTCAATCTTTTGGTAAAAGAGGCCCCAAATCATATCATTTTATTCTTTTGCTCTTTAAAAATATCCATAAAATGAATTTCACAAAATTAAACATATTTATGGCAGTATTTATTATGATAGCTATTTTTAAATTTTATATGTTTTAAGAACTATAAACTATTTCATATGCTATTTTCTGCATCCTGAACATACCTTAAATACCCAATTCCAAACTGCGTAGCTGAATCATACATGATTCATGTAATTGAGAATTTATGGGTTGTGTAAATTATATTTCCCATACAAACCATACATATAGGCTCTACTGATCTTCAGTTAGTCTGCAGAGCAAATCCAGATAAAATTAGATATTAAAATAACACTTTTTAATGTTGTTTTACCTTTTAAAAGACAAGGCAAGAAAATATATTATTTTGAACATTAAATATTTCATAAGTGTGTAATTTTAGTTTTATAAAAACTTAAAATACCCAAACCCAAAGAATATTTTTTAAATCACTTTGCTCATTCCTACAGTGATAACTTTTCCTCAGGGAGAACCCCACTCTTCAGTGAGGTTCTGAAGATTATTATATCAAATCCTCTAAATGAGGATGTTGGAGTAATGCTATTCCTTCTTTCATGGTGGCTTTAAATTGACTTCTTAATAATCTTAAGCCACATCAGAAAAA
This sequence comes from Saccopteryx leptura, assembly GCF_036850995.1. NCBI lineage: Eukaryota > Metazoa > Chordata > Mammalia > Chiroptera > Emballonuridae > Saccopteryx > Saccopteryx leptura. The sequence continues at coordinate 214,550,501 of NC_089505.1, read as the reverse complement.
ATCTCCATCCTTTCTTCCGTTATTTCTCCTTTGCTTTTTGACCTTCCCTGCTCTCAGATAAATGTTCTTTGTAAAGTACATGATTGTCATCAATGGAGGGAATAATCTCATTTACATATGGAATCTAAAAAACAACAAAGTCTGTCCCTGGCTGGTTGGCTCAGCAGTAGAGCATTGGCCCAGCATGTGGATGTCCTGGGTTTGATTCCCCAGTCAGGGCACACAGGAGAAGCGACCATCTGTTTCTCCACCCTTCCCCCTCTACTTCTGTCTCTTCCATTCTGGCAGCCATGGCTCAGTTGAAGCAAGTTGGCCCCAGGTGCTGAGGATAGCTCCATGGCCTCACTTCAGGTGCTAAAATAGCTCGGTTGCCAAGCAACAGAGTAACGGCTCAGATGGGCAGGACATTGCCCCCTAGTGGACTTGCCAGGTCAATCCTGGTCAGGACACATGCGGGAGTCTGACTCTAACTCCCCGCTTTTCATGTAAGAAAAAAAAATCATAGAAACAGAAAGTAGATTGCTGGTTGCCAGAGGAAGTGAGAGTAGGGAGTGAGGAAGATGGGTGATGGTGGCCCAAAGTACAAACTTCCAATTATAAGACAGTACAGCATGGTGACTATCATTAACAAAGTACAGCATGGTGACTATCATTAACAATATTGTATTGTATACTTTAAAGTTGCTAAGAGAGTAAATCTGAAAACTTTTGACCACAAAAAGAAATGGTTACTATGTGAGGTCATGGATGTGTTAACTACCTTATTGTGGTCATCATTATGTATGTATATTTAATATTATTTACATATGTTTATACACATAAAATATTGTGTACCTTGAGCTTACACATATTATATTTTAATTATTTCTCAATAAAGTTTGAAAAAAGGTGTAAAATTTCAAATTTTCTCTTATCATTTATCCTGCAGTTTAGTTTATACCAAACTATATAAAGGCAAATAAAAGATGAGAGTCACTAAAAAAAATAATATTTGTTTCTTTGTTTTTTTACTTTTTTCTTGAATGTGTCCAGAAAATTAAATAATGATTTGTTTTCCCATTATTTTCTAGTTTCCTCCCTCATTTTACTACCTCCCCTTCCACCCTCCATTTAGCATTTGTGTCTGGGTTTGAGATATTCACATAAGATTTTTGTCAGGAGATCAACCGTTACTTTGACTGCAGAACTAAGACAATTTTTTTTGTATTTTTCTGAAGTGAGAAGCAGGGAGGCAGAAAGACAGACTCCCACATGCACTGACCAGGATCCACCCAGCGCCCGGGCCAACTTTGCTCCAATGGAGCCTTGGCTGTGGAAGGGGAAGAGAGAGACAGAGAGAAAGGAGAGGGGGAAGGGTGGAGAAGCAGATGGGTGCCTCTCCTGTGTGTCCTGGCCAGGATTTGAACCCAGGACTTCCACACTCCAGGCTGATGCTCTACCACTAAGCCAGCCAGCCAGGGCTAAGACAATTCTTATACAATGGACTCAGTCCTTAATGGTAGTATTTTCTAAAAAGTTGTTGGGTGTATACAGGGGAGGATGTGGGTGTAGGGATAGAAGGTACACAGGAATTTAAAAGTTCAAAATAGAAAGAAATAAACTGATGTGGTCTGCTTACTTTCTATAGAGAGGCTTTAAGACCAATTGGATTTGCATGGAGGCCAAGCAAGGGAGTGTGTGAACAAGTATTTATCTAGATTGCATTATCCAAATTGGTTAAAGTTCCAGATCACAGACCTACACGAAGAAAAACATTCAGCAAACATGAGACAGGTCTAGGAAAAATGAGTAAAAGAAATCTGTCTTACTCATATGTCCATACATGTACACATGCATACATATGACGCTTTGTGCATGTATTTGAATGCCTTGCAATGCTGCGATCTTCTGGAGAAGACCGGAAAACTCAAACATTCTGTAACTATGAATATCCTGACACTTAGGGTTATGAGTTCATATAACTGCATCTTGAAGAGTCTGTCTCCTAAATGCTGCAAATGCTAGACACTGCAAGGAGACACAGGGGATAGAGACTTCAACATGAAAAGGCACGCTTTCACATTTTTCTCAAAGTTTTAAGTAGATGATAGTGACCAACTTAAATGAAGGAGAACAGAAAGAGGAAGGTATAGTTTTCACATCTTCAACGGTAACCAGTGACAGCCTCAGTGTGGCCAACCTGGCCTGCTCTGAGACGCCATTCGCTGAGCATATCATCCTGGAAATTCCTGTTAAATTCTCATTTTAAAAATTCATTAAATTATGCTTGTTTTGATTTGTAAAGTGGGTACTGGGGAGTACCCTGGACTGGCCTCATAACCGGAGGCCCAGGGTCTAGGTCTCACCCAACAGCCTCTTTCTGGTCATTCATGACATCAGACTAATAATTACCTTTTTTTTTTCAATAATGCTTCTAGAATAATTGAAACAGCAAAGAGAATATATTTTAAGTACTCTCAAGTGAGGAAAGATTATGGAATTTATTAATCCTTGAAAACAAAACTAAAAATCTCAGTTCCTACTCTCTTATCTGAAGGATGATTTAGCCAGTTTTTGAAATTCCTGGAGCACCACATCAAAGAGTAATTAGCTTTTCCCCACAGGCTGCAAGCGGCTGTGGAGACCAAACACCCCCCTCCCTCTTCAGGACCGTGTTTTCAGTGTCCCATGGATGGGAGCACAGGGAAATGTGAGCAGTACACGGCAAGGACCAGGACGGAGTCTGAATTTCCACAGGGGGAAGAAGGTCTCGCTTCAGTTCATTGTGTTGTGCATCTGAATTTAGAAAGCTCCTTAGACATCTGTTAGTGACCTTAGGTAAAGAAAGAGGACAGTGGAAAATCATCAGTGTTCTATTTCTGAGCATTTTTGCTGAATAAAGCCAAAAAGATGAGATAAGACACGGATTTCTAACACTAGTAACTATTCAGCTACCTCTATAGCCCCTCCTATAGTGCTGTGACATTCAAAAGGTGTCCAATGCCACTGAGGTGTGAAGTATGTCCTTCAGGAGACTATAGAAATTTTCTCTTAACTTTAGCTATAATACTGTGGAAATGCATTGTGAAACACACACATACACACATGCACATTCACACACACACACACACACACACACACACACACACACTTTCCCTTCTGCAGAACTTATTGTAGTATAGAAATGAGCAGGAGTATATCAGAAAACAAGAGAATTCCATCGATCCTCTTAGTGTTTACAGCTAAAACCCTTCAGAACACATAGGGAGACAGGAGTGTAAGTAATTCCTTAGCATGGAATTAGGTTTTTAGTCATTAGGAGAGACCACAAAAGGGGAACTGAACCTACGAATGCCCACAGTCAGCTCTCCAAATGCCTTAGGGGACAGATGAAAAAAAACAGCTATAACTCTATCTTGTATAAATTAAGTCAATTTTTGTCATTGAAAATCATATCAAACCACAATTTCATGACAAAAAAAATAATAATAATAAACAGCCACAATGGTAGCCTTTCTGAATGCCCAAGTATATTGCTTCTGAAATTTTTCCAAAGAAGTCAATATGCTGAATTCCTGACCAGTACTTTCTTACCCAAAGGCTGATTGCATTTTTGAACCCAAACCCAAGTTTTCTGTTATGCAGAAGGATGTTTCTTTTTATCAGACTTTTGTATTAACTACCTACTCATGAAAAGTTCTCATTCTAGAACCGGCTTCCCAAGAGTCTATCAAGACAAGCTGAAGCACAAGGAGTCCCAGGATCCAAAAGGCAATCAGAAGAGGAAGGGAGACCAAAGAGAGTTGAATGGGAAAAGGCAGGGGAGGAAGAGAGGAAGAATAGCAGGCACAACTCAGAACAAGTATCACAACTCCACATTTTACAAATTCTTAGAGAGCCATGTTGACCTTTCAGATCACCAGTTGCCTAACCTCTCAGCCCATTTTCCTTTCTATGTGGCTGCCCATTTCTCTTAAGCAAAAAAAAGGGGGGGGGATTACTGAGCATGCTCAGCACAGTATATCACATGCCTTCACTCCCATTAACCTTAAAATGTGTTTGTAAATTGCAAAAAAAAAAAGTGCCATTAGCATAAAATATGATAAGAATTTCTAAACCCAGTACAATTGAAATGCAGAAAAAATTGCAAGGTCTATAAAGAGAAGTATACACAGACATGCAATTTTAATTGCATCATTATATTGATTTCCCTCGTCCAAAGTCCCAAGGTAACTAAAGTAATTACAGTAGGAGAGTGCACACAATGCACTTTTCAAGGGGCATACAAAAGCATCACATGTGGTCGACTTCGGAGTAGTATACTAATTACTGCACATCAGAAACAGGGTGTTATTCTCAGAACAAACACTACAGAATGGGTGTGCATGGAATTCTAGATCTAGAAATGTTTAAATTTCTTGTGACATCTTATTTTATGGTTAGTGTATTATTTTAGTGCACCTGTGTATAATGACAACAGTAGTTTAAAGGTAATAAAGGACTTTTCTGTACTCTCAGTTGTAAAAAAAATGTTTACTTTGAAGTTAGAGACAAAAGTAGTATTTTTCATTCACCAACAAATCACAGCTGGGAATAATCTGTACTAAGGAATATGTGGCCCTATTTGTCCGTAGTTTCTCAATTCCCAGAGCAAGTAATCCCGTGAGCCCATCTTCATAGGATTCCAGGACTCACAGCACAAGCCTTCCACTTCTCTGGACTCTGGGGCTTACAGATGTTTCTAAACAGAGACACAGCAAGACACCAACCCCACCCGACATTGCACTGCCTTTACCCTATTCTGGACCATCCCATCCCATTTCCTGCCCTTGAACATCAGGCAAATTAACATACATTTGGACAACTGTCTTGGTGTTCTAGAACGTTTACATTTGCATATGGTAAAAGATATAGTCAAGATTCTTCCACAAAGTGTTGTTAGATTGCTGCCGGGAATCTGGACACAGTTCCACCCCATAATTTTTTTAGAGACCTTGGAACTAGCTGGTCATACATAACTTTCAATGACACTGGTCAAAGAGCAGTGAGGAAACTGGAAGTCACACAAATGATATGAATAGCGACTAGGAAGATGCAGAACATTTCATTACTGGGTCAAACTGGATTAATATGTTGCTTTATTTAGGTACTCTGTGAAACAGAACACCACCCAGCCTTTGAACTCATGGCTTTCATTGCAATGGGTCCCATTTCCTTGTGGACAGGCACTTGACTTCCTCCACCACAAGCTTCACTTGCTTCTGACAAAAAAAAAGTGTGATAGGAGAGGCAGAAAACAAAATATTCCTTAATCAAAACATCACCTCAACCAGATAACAAGAGAAAACTTCCAGAACTAGACCTACGTTTACAACAGCAAAACTCTATGTATGGCAGACCCTAGCACGGAGACTAGCATATATTAAACTTGAAATAAATATTTGTCAAAATAAAAACATTTAAAGGCATTCCATTACTAAGTATTTCTTACTGACCCTATGCGGGGTGTGACAACATTATTAATAGGCTTGTTTGAGTAGCTTCTTTTAAAATGATCCTTCATAGACTAACACTGGATTCAAACACCACTATTCCTCAGCCCACTTGTGAAATCTTTTTAAAAAATATTTCTGAATCAGTTAATGAATGATACACTAACTGTATTTTTAATAAAGAAATAATTGCTTACTTTATATATCTCCTGCTTTATAATCATACCTCTTTAAAAAGCTAAACTAAGATTACATGATTATGTGCCTTATTTGCTGAATTTTGCTATGAATAACATTAAGCTATTAATTAAAATAAAATCTATCATCAAGAATGAAGGTTTTCTATTACTAATATTATTGAAATGCATTCACATAAACAATTCCAGAACTCCAAATTCAGTTTGGGTAATGCAGCCTTGTTAGAATAAGTTTATTGCCCCCCACAGGGACATCCCTAAATGGGCAACAAACTCAGAAAATTCTTGGTACCAGGCCATCAACCCAACAGTTGCACTACTATATTTGATACAAGACCCAACAGTAATTTTTAAGTAGTTTTCCATTTTAGCACCAGATTATTTTCATAAAATTTCTGGCTGATATACATTTTCTTGTCTTTGAAACAAAGCATAAGAACAATCTATTTTTAATTGTTCTTAAAAGAACCTAAGGAAACCTACATTTTTATATAACTTATTTAACTCTAACATGTTAACGCAGAAAAAAACATGAATCCAATCAAATGTCATCAAGTGCTTTTAACGAAGAGTTCAATACTTACGCCATGATACCCGAGAGGTGAAACATTTCAGCTGTAATATAGGATAAATAACTGTACAGGAAGACAAAGAGTGGCTCAATCACCCGGATGTTATGGGTGAACCGAGTAGTAAATGCTGCTATAAATCCCAGGAAGATGCCAATCAACACGCCGCCAATCCCCACAACAAAGAAGTTGGCAATTCCTGCAAACACATCAATGGTCTCAATGGTTTTCATCTGGCAGAACGATTTGAATAAGTTGTACAGGACCTGTGGGAGAGAGAGAGTGCCTTGTCAACACTCATTCCAACGTCTCCATTAGCATCACCGTGACCACAGAACACTCTACCAGGCCTTCTGAAAAGGACTTTTCTGTACCAAAGTGGATGGTCCATGGCAATAACTGTGCATGTGTTTATGTTGTTTTAATATTATACTTATAACTTTAAACAAAAGCCTTTGAGAACATGGTGTTTTCAAATAGAAAACTATTTCTAAAAGTGAGTAAGAGGAGACTTCAAAATTATTGTACAATTTACTCCTTAAAACATCATTTTTAAGATACCATCTAGAAGATTCTTTTGAATGACTTGGTTGCCATCTAACACTCCCTACTTGCATTCCTGATGTATTGTTTGAATTTAGTTATCTTTCAAGGCCCTATTGTGGGGTAATACCATGGAAAGACCAGCGCATGACTACAGGTGCCTTACATGAGGACTTCTTCCCAGGCCACTGACATCTTCACTACTAACCCCTCCTCCTCTCCCTGCTCACACAGACACATCTGGTCTAACATGAGACCCAAAGGAATTCTCTAAGAGAAGCAGCAACCTGCGTTTTGTCCATGTGTGCATGTGTGTGTACATATAACTTGTGCTATAACTTCATACATATTTTGTGTCCATAAAATTGATGATACTACACTGTTGGTTGGTTTCTGAAAAATCTACAGTCTTTACACAGTCTTAGTTTAAGGCTTCAAAAATGGTAGGTACTTCATGTCCGCTGGGGAACATGCCTTCAAACACATTTCCGAGGGCCGCTGAGCCAACAGAAATGAGAGGAGACAGTTACACCCCTACCACTTTTGTCACAAAATCATCAAGTAAATTACGAGTCACACTGGTACCTTGCTTCTTTTTTACTGTGATATTTATATCTCAACTCTCCAGGAAAACTGGCTGATAGGACATTGGGGACAAAGGCATCTTAGAGTTGAGGACATGCTACACCCTTATTTGAGTTGTGAGAAACTTAAAATTGAACTCGTTCATCCACAGTCACACAAAATCTCAAAAGTGAACCCGGGGCTCCTGATCATTTGGGTAAGTCTTTCAAGGCTCACCCATGGGAGAGTGAGTTAGAATCTCCCAGCTAACCAGGGTATGCCCTGGTGAAAATCCGTTTCCCCCCTTCCTACCTCACCGAGGTCTTTTATAGCTACCACATGCAGGTTCTATGTAATTGTTTCCTTTTTTCCTACTATATCATAATCTCCTTGTTGTCAAGGATCACACCTTGTTATGATTTACTTCTTTCATGCTGCCTACTGGGAGACAATAAATAACCGTTGGTTTTGAAAAAAGCAGAGTATTATTACTTAGAAAGCAGTGGGCTGTTCCTTTTTCTTAATTGTTGGTGTAACACTCAAGAGCATTTGGCATAGTTCTACCAAGAAATGACTTTGTAAACATCCTATTAAAAATCAACTCATTCGCCTGAGGACTTAAATACCTTGAAGGGATCATCATTTGCCAGAATAGAAAGTGGCTTCAAGTAGCAGCCACTTCCTACTTTAACCAGAGGCCTTCTGCACACACATAGGACTTTATCAACATCAATAAGCCACAATTGCTTCCTGAGAGAGGATCAGAGATGGACTATTTATAACCCTTCCCTCCAAGCAGCCAAAGCCAAGATGTGCCAGTCACTGCTGCCTGAGGAGAGAGTCCTCCCAGCCGCTGGCCACCTCTGTGCAGACAGCCTCCCCGGCTGTGTAGGCACTGCAGCTCTGTTCCCTCCCTCCCTCCAATCTGCACCAGCAGATCACAGCTCTCCTCTGCTCTAACAACACTCACTTCCTTTAAATCCTGACATCCACATTTCACTCTCAAGTTTAAAACTGTTGACTGCTTCAGTATGGGAAGGTTTGATACACCTTGCATAGTTCTTTTTTTGGTTGGTTTCCAACACTCTTCACTCTGGGCGAGGGTATCATCGCAGCTGCACATAACACATGGTGCTTATTCATCACTGCTTTTCTTTTTTCTTTTTTTTTGTATTTTTCTGAAGTTGGAAATGGGGAGGCAGTCAGACAGACTCCCGCATGTGCCCGACCAGGATCTACCCGGCACGCCCACCAGGGGGCAATGCTCTGCCTATCTGGGGCATCACTCCGTTGCAACCAGAGCCATTCTAGCACCTGAGGCAGAGGCCACAGAGCCATCCTCAGTGCCCGGACCAACTTTGCTCCAATGGAACCTTGGCTGTGGGAGGGGAAGAGAGAGACAGAGAGGAAGGAGAGGGGGAGGGGTGGAGAAGCAGATGGGCACTTCTCCTGTGTGCCCTGGCCGGGAATCAAACCCGGGACTTCTGCATGCCAGGCCGATGCTCTACCACTGAGCCAACTGGCCAGGGCATCACTGCTTTTCTTGGTAGAAACCCAACCCCTGGCCAGTTGGCTTAGTGGTAGAGTGTCTTCCTAGCCTGTGGAAGACCTGGGCTCAGTTCCTGGCCAGGGCACACAGGAGAAGTGACTTTTCCACCTCTCCCCCTTCTTTATTTCTCTTTCTTCCCCTCTTGCAGCCATGGCTCAAATGGTTCAAGCAAGTTGGCCCAGGTGCTGAGTATGGCTCCATGGCCTCACCTCAGGAGCTAAAACAGATGGGTTGCAACAGAGCAGCAACCCCAAATGGGCAGAGCATCCCCAGTAGTGGGTTTACTGGGTGGATCCCAATTGGGGTGCTTGTGGTAGTCTGTCTGCCTTCCTGACTTTCACTTAATAAAAAAGAAAGAAAGAAGAAAGAAAGAAAGAGAGAGAAAGAGAGGGAGGGAGGGAGGAAGGGAGGGAAAGAGAGAGAGAGGGAGGGAGGGAGGGAGGGAGGAAGGAAGGAAGGAAGGAAGGAAGGAAGGAAGGAAGGAAGGAAGGAAGGAGAAAGAAAGAAAAGAAAAGAAAAGAAAAGAAAAGAAAAGAAAAGAAAAGAAAAGAAAAGAAAGAGAGAAAGAAAAGAGAAAGAAAGAGAAAGAGAAAGTGAGAAAGAGAGAGAGAGAAAGAAAGAAGAAAGAAATAAAAGAAAAGAAAGAGAGAAAAAAGAGAAAGAAAGAGAAAGAAAGAAAGTGAGAAAGAGAGAAAGAAAGAAAGAAGAAAGAAAGAAAGAACGAAAGAAAGAAAGAAAGAAAGAAAGAAAGAAAGAAAGAAAGAAAGAAAGAAAGAAAGAAAGAAAGAAAGAAAGAAAGAAAGAAAGAAAGAAAGAAACTTAACCCCTAAATCTAGGGAAACTGTATTTTCCTTGGTCACAACAGCTGAAGCTGTTGTTCTTCTCAAGAGCCTGCCTGGGCTCCTACAGCCCTTGCAAATCATGCTCTCCTCTGCCCTTGTACAATACAATGACTGCCATTCAGTGTCTGCTGATATGCTGTCTTGTGTCATTGATGTTTCCTCTTGAATGCCTACCTCATTTCCCAATAAAATTAGAAACTCCTTGTACTCACAGCCCATGTCTGCCTCTCCTCCGTCTCTCACTCCCACCCCACTCCATCCAGGCCACTGATGAGGCTGCCAAGAGAAGCTCAGTACTCATTTCTAAGGAACTGGCGAAAGTCATACTCTTTCCAGAGCCATCTTCCTGGCAGCTCACTCTATCACACCTATCAAGGGTACAGTCTGTTTTCCATATTCGTGTAGGTTTTGCAAAGAGCAAAGGTGAGGCCCAAGCACTCTTCTCTCGAGGAGTGGTCGAGGTTACTGGTCAGAGGCTTCAGTCTGATCGTTCTACTGCCTCAGCTGCCAGGGCAATATCACAAGGAAATAGCTGAGGGAAATATGCTACCTTGACAACCAGAAAGCTTTCCATGACCTGCCACCTGTTTTACAGTGAACTTGATGCCTAGTGATCAGAGCAAGATAAAATTCTTTTAGTTACAGCTGGCTATAGCCAGTTACTTCATTCCAGTTAAATCCTTTAATTTTACTACAATGAATCTATATAGAAAAGCACTTTTGGAGTTATAGTTTATATCTGTAAATGTATATGTATTCTGTATGTGGGCTAAAATTATATTTTTAGTTGGTCTGTGCAAAGCTGACCTCAACTGACCACTATATTTAGAAGACTGAAATCCCAGTGATGCTGGTTTGCTAAATTCTGTAATGGGCTAATTTGACAGCTGTATAACATTCAATCTTTCTACTTGCTATTATATTTTTAAAACACTTATCTATATTAACAATAGAAATTATCTACTTTGAATTTAGATTTAAAATGTTCAATAATTTAGTGAAACCATAACACAAAAAAATAATTCAGTTATCAGAATATTTCTGTGCCAGAAAAATAGATCACTTTTTCTGATGTGAAACACCAAGAATAATCATTTTAGATGAGGAATTTTAAGTCTATTCTGCTATTTGCAAAAGCAAAATAAAGTGCCAAGGGGTCACTGTTCCCAAAGTTCAATTCCACTACACAGCACATCATGCCTAGGCCATGAGGGTATATCACTAGCCTCTTTCCAAAGAACCAACTCTCCTCAACCAAGCCTAGCTGTGGTAGATTGAAAAAATGTAAGTCTTCTTGGAAAATTCTTTAAAATATTCAATGGTTGCATTAACATGTTCTAGAAATGATGTTGGAAATTACTGTGTAAGCGTAAGTCATTTGATTATGGAAACAGCAGGATTTCTCAGATAACTAAGAACTTTAACAATCTTTGCCTAATAAGGGAAATTTTAATTGTTTCTCTAAATATTCATTATAAGGGAAAGCATAAAAATCCTATGTAAGCAGCTCACCTTTACTTCTTTGATTGCCATTTGTCAAATTAATTCAAATTTCTATAACCCTAACAATAACAAAAAGATTTCAACTGCAGTCATATATTATCAATTTCTCTTTGCTTTGAGATATTTTATGGAATGTTTTCTACCTTTCAACTCTTTTAGCTCAATATTTAATTTACCATGGTTAGGGGAAGAAATTAATTGTGCTGACCTACAATTTCACTCACCCTCTAAACTACATTTTTAATGTAAATTCTCTCTGTTAATTTCTATCCTTCTAGTTGCAACACATTGTGATTCATCATTTTCATGGTATGCAACATATGCCATATTTTTTATAGCTTTCTCTATACCATGAGTTCATTAAACCTTTTCATCTAGAAGACGAGATGAATGAGTTAAAAAATCTTTTATAAAACATACCCACTTTCCTGGCTGGGTAGCTCAGTTGATCGCCCTGATATACCAAAGTTGCCAGTTAGATTCCTGGTCAAGGCACATACAAGTCAGCCAATGAGCACATAAATAAGTGGAACAATAAATTGATGTGTGTGTGTGTCTCTCTCTCCCTTCCTCTCTCTCTAAAATCAATAAATTAAATAAAATAATAAAATAAATAAACTATCTACCTCTATAGTTTGAAGGTAACTGATTAGGAGGCAAAACCATAATATTTTAATTTTTTTTATTGACTTTAGAGGGAGAGAAGAAAAAAGAGAGAGAGACAGAAACATCGATTTGTTGTTCCACTTATTTATGCTTTCACTGGTTTATTCTTGTATGTGCCCTATCAGGGGCCAGAACCAACATCATAATTTGTATCCATTTTTCTAATAGTTTCTAACACCTGACCAGTTAAATCCACTATTCAACCAGGTCAGTGAATCAAATATCTGGTGGTTTATTCTTCAGCATTACGTATACAAACCACTGGGCATGTCCTCTTATCTTGCAGGTATGAATTTAAGGGTAAGTCCAGGGCATATAACTTACCAAGGATGTCTATTTCAGGTGAAACCATAGCACTTATTCTGAGTTACAAGCATTGGCCTTGCAACAAGAGCTTTCAAATCTAAAGAACAGCCATGCCTTCCTTCCTGCATGGAAACAGCAGACCTGCAGTTTGGCCCATGGCCCTCTCTGGTTCAGCTCTCCCTCTTTGTTCATTAAACCACATTAGATGGCTTTGTGCCTCTTGATAGGAAGCACAGAATATGCCTCTGGAAGGCCTGAGGACTTTGCACACTTTAAACAGTAATTTAGCCAGATGTTTTCCTAACACTTGATTCTTGACCAACTCAAAGAATGGACCACTGAGACTTCTGAAAGAGAAATCTTAGAAGAGAAGAGAAAGCAATGTAAAGGTAAGGCTTATCATTTTGAAATAGACCTGACTTTCTTACTCTGTTCTAGAAGGAAGCAGCAAGGCATAAAGATTTCTTTTAAAGTTTCCTTCACGCTAAATAGATCCAAGAATTCCACATGGAACTCTGCATAGTCTCCCTCAACAAGAATAAACAGTATCTACGGGATGTAATTCACCATGTAAAATTTGATGGCTTTCAGAAATCAGAATGCCTTATAAAATGTCTTTATTGTTATGGCAATTTCCCACTTAAAATTTAGAATTGATGAGTTAATGACTAATCACCATTAATGAATAATGGAATGCATGAGGTAGATTTTGTTACTTTAGTTCACTTAGCTGTCTTAAACTGTCTTAGCAGCTATTCTTAAAAGTGGGATTTCCTTATCAATAACTATTTCCTACAAAATAATATTCACATGGAGTTAATGGACATTCTTCAAGATATTTTATCCAGTTCAGGGACCTGAATACAGGCTAACAGAGAAGAATACTGGCTTCTATGTTAAGTTTTAAATGAATCAGGGCTAACAATTTAATAACAGGAATTAATGGAGGGGGTAATATGAATTACTTAAGTTACTTAAATATACATTATTTAATAAGCTTTCTCTCAATTTTCTTAGCTGCAATAGGAATGATACCTATTTCCTTGGTTTCCATAAAGACCTAAGCACAAGGTAATCATTCACAAAAGGTTAATGGCTATTGTTACTATAACTATAACAACCATTATTGCTACAGAATTGAGACTACCATGAAAGAGCACCACCCATGCTTACTAACTGGTCAATCAAAGCATGGTCATCTGAGTGAGTTTAACTGATGGGGAAGCTCTTTGTAGGCCTAGGCTTAGAAGTCAGGATGGAGGTAAGTTGTGCTAACCTCAGGATCATCAAAGCCTCTGACTTTAATTATGTGTCAATCAATAAGAATTAAAAATAATTTGCTTTTCTGAATAAATATCTGCTTATGGGAAAATGGTGAAGAACAGAAAAATGCTGGCTGAATAGCAACAAGCAATGAGTTATGTGATAAAAACTTTGCCTACTATCATGAAGTAAATCAATCATCCCCAGGAAGAGAATGGCCCTTAATAGGTATTATCTTCCCACTTGTATTATACACATCATATACTGAAAGAATTACTTCTCACAAAGGCTTCTGGGACCTGAAGTCCTTTAAATTCTGATCAAAGACGGTCACTTTTCCAATGGGACAGAATAGAAAGCCCAGAAATAAAACTACATATATATAGTCAAATAATTTTTGATAAAGGGGCCAACAACAAACAATGGAGAAAAGAAAGCCTCTTCAACAAATGGGGCTGGGAAAACTGGAAAGCCACATGCAAAAGAATGAAACTGGACTACAGTTTGTCCCCTTATACTAAAATTAACTCAAAATGGATCAAAGATCTAAACATAAAACCTGAAACAATAAAGTACATAGAAGAAGACATAGGTACTAAACTCATGGACCTGGGTTTTAAAGAGCATTTTATGAATTTGACTCCACAGGCAAGAGAAGTGAAGGCAAAAATTAATGAATGGGACTACATCAGACTAAGAAGGTTTTGCTCAGCAAGAGAAACTGATAATAAAATAAACAGACAGCCAACTAAATGGGAAATGATATTTTCAAACAACAGCTCAGATAAGGGCCTAATATCCAAAATATACAAAGAACTCATAAAACTCAACAACAAACAAACAAACAATCCAATAAAAAAATGGGAAGAGGACATGAACAGACACTTCTCCCAGGAAGAAATACAAATGGCCAACAGATATATGAAAAGATGCTCATCTTCTTTAGTTATTAGAGAAATGCAAATCAAAACTGCAATGAGATACCACCTCACACCTGTTAGATTAGCTATTATTAACAAGACAGGTAATAGCAAATGTTGGAGAGACTGTGGAGAAAAAGGAACTCTCATTCACTGTTGGTGGGAATGTCAAGTAGTACAACCATTATGGAAGAAAGTATGGTGGTTCCTCAAAAAACTGAAAATAGAACAACCTTATGACCCAGCAATCCCTCTACTGGGTATATACCCCCAAAACTCAGAAACATTTCTACGTAAAGACACATGCAGCCCCATGTTCATTGCAGCATTGTTCACAGTGGCCAGGACATGGAAACAACCAAAAAGCCCGTCAATAGATGACTGGATAAAGAAGATGTGGCACATATACACTATGGAATACTACTCAGCCATAAGAAATGATGACATCAGATCATTTATAGCAAAATGGTGGGATCTTGATAACATTATACAAAGTGAAATAAGTAAATCAGAAAAAACCAGGAACTGCATTATTCCATACATAGGTGGGATATAAAAGTGAGACTAAGAGACATTGATAAGAGTGTGGTGGTTAGGGGGGAGGGGGGAGAGGGTTAGGGAAAGGGGGAGGGACACAAAGAAAACTAGATAGAAGATAACAGAGGACAATCTGACTTTGGGTGATGGGTATGCAACATAATTGAATGACAAGATAACCTGGACATGTTTTCTTTGAATATATGTATCCTGATTTATTGATGTCACCCCATTAAAAAAATAAAATTATAAAAAAAATTTAAAAAAAAAAGACGGTCACTTTTGAAAAGGTTAAGATGGGAAATCTCATATATACAAAAGTCACAATCACTGTTATGATCCTCTGGAAACAGCCGAGGCTTGCGAGCAGGGATGAACCACATTATTTGCATGACCCAATGCAAAATGAAAATGAGGGGCTCATTGTATAATAAAAAACAAATACTAAACAATAAGTAAAAATTTTATGAATAATTTTAAGAGAGAGACAACAGAGCATTAGACCCAGCAAGGAGTTCTTCTATGCACAGGGCTGTCCCTGTCAGGAAGCAGAGGCAGGTTGGGGGAAAGCCCCCACATGTTGGAGTGGAGCAGGGTGAACATGTTACTCACCACGGTCACTGCATCATTCAGCAGGGACTCTCCAAAGACAAGGATGTAGAGCTGCTCGTTGACATGAATGTTCTCAAAGACAGCGAGTACAGCCACAGGGTCCACAGCTGAGATTAAGCTGCCAAAGAGCAAATTCTGGAGCAAAGTGATGTCACTAA
Organism: Saccopteryx leptura; assembly: GCF_036850995.1. Lineage (NCBI taxonomy): Eukaryota > Metazoa > Chordata > Mammalia > Chiroptera > Emballonuridae > Saccopteryx > Saccopteryx leptura. Next base: position 214,534,801 of record NC_089505.1, on the reverse strand, counting down.
GGCCAAAGGCTTCAATCTGGCAGATACCAAACAAGGACACGCCAATACCAATGGAATTCCAAAGGGTCCCAACCACAGCATACCAGAAAATGGTGCCAATGTTCTCAAAGAATGGTCGAGTAGGCATGAAATAGCCTGCATCAAGCACAATGGGTGGGAGAAGATATAAAAAAAACACGTCTGTCTTCATTGCAGGGGGAGACTTTTCATCAACTCCAAAAATAATCCCACCTAGTAGAAGTCCAACTATTATGAGAAGGCAGCTCTCAGGCACAATTGTGGGCAACTTGTGATAGAGATGGAAGCCTGTTAAGAGAAAAATAAAAACCCAAACTTTAGTTTATGCAGGAATTATGGAAAAGACAAACTGGTTCTCTTTGACAGAACCAATAGGTCCTATTTCAAAATCTTCCAGGTCAACATAATTGGTTATAAACTGGCTTTTACATATAAAAGTCTGATGATCATATTAAATTATTCACAGAGTACACTGAAGTATACACATTTAAATTTAAATCAGAATTAGATTGCTATAGGGACACACTATACAGCATAGTTTTCATCTAAATTTCATTTATTTTCTTAAATAAGAAAATGCAATTTTATATTTGCAGCAACACTGACTCCCAATACAGTTTCTAATGCAAAAATCTCATGTCATTCTCATAAGAAACCCTAAGGAGGAGACGAGGTAGATATTTTCAACACTTTTATCATTTAAATGGAAATGGAGGTTCAAAGAGATACAAGGTCTGGCCAACTGGCACACTGGCAAGATGTTGTCATTTGAACCTCTATTTCACATTGCCAATGTTTGGATTACTGCTGAGATGTCAGGTATTGAGAAGAGTTTGTAATTTATTTAAAATTTTTAACTTCAGATTTTTTCATTTGGAATATTGATATGTTTAATTTTTCCGAGGGCTGCTCCTTCAGAGATAGCCAAATCAACTCATCAAAGATATATGGGTAACTGCTATATGAGGGATATAAACTTACCATGATCTCTATTCTCAAAGAGTTTCCAATAAAGACAAAGGAACAGATGTGTTTGGGACCTACCCTAACACAAGGCATCAGGAAATAAAACCCGTCGCCTGCCGTGGGGACAGAGCAGAAGGAGACCTGCTGTGGACATGTGGAGGGGACAGCACATGGAGAGCCAGGCACTGAACTCATAGAGAAGGCGCGAAGAGTCTCCCAGGGAGTGAAGAAATGGAGAAAGATACCTGTCTCCTAATTCAAATATGACTTTACTGCAGAGATCATGTTAGGTAGAGACCTGTAGCAGAAAGAGGAGGGAACAATGGTTGCACCAGCACATGGGACAACGTGGGGAGTAACTACATATAAGAGGTCATTTGACAGGGCTCAGTGAGGACAGCTCTTATTTGCAAAGCACCAACAAGTCATCCTGAAGGCATGTTGGACGTTTTATGAGTTAAAGCAGTGTATGGAAATGATCTGAATTATAGGAAGGTAATATTAAAATAACAGAGTAAGTCCTTAATAAAAACTTACAATCACAGACGTTTTCTTTGATTTTTAAAAATGTATTGATTTGAGAAAAAGAGGAAGAGACAGCAGAAGAGAGAGAGAGAATAAGAAAGAGAGAGAGAGAAGAGTAAGGAACATTGATTGGTCTGTTCCTGTCTGTACCCTGACTAAAGATCAAACCAGCAACCTCTGTGCTTTGGGATGACGCTCTATCCAATCAAACCCTCCGGCCAGGGCTCAATCACAGAGTTTAAATAAGTAAATTTTTAGAAGCCTACAAACTGTACTCCAAGTCATACATGAAATAGTTTGTGAACCAAAAAAAATATATATATATAATCATAATTTGAAGAGCTTTGAGGAACTAAATTCTAAAAAATTAAATTAACATACTTATTTGGGTATTCACATCATCCTTCCAATTTTGATTATTTTACTCATCATGTTATAGCAGACTCCACTAATTATTGGGGAAAATGTATATTATTAAACAGAGAAGTTAAAGAAATCCAATAAAAACCACATCTTGGTAACCTCTACTAAAATGACTCTTACTACTGCAAGCAACTTTTCTTAAATAATAAGGATATGCCAATAACAGCCTCTCCTCCTCCTCGAGTCCATGTACAATCAGTTTCTTTTTGGAATGCAGAACCTGAAGGCCAAACCTGTGTGCTGAGGCCCTATCAGCTGCCATCAGACAACTGCCCCTGGCTTTGGATCCAGTTCTCCAACTCTCTGCTTGTGGCTGTGGATACAGTACTAACAGACTGAGCCCCAGTTTGCTCATCTGTAAAATGGGGACAAATGTACCCACCACGTAAAAAATCTGTAACCATAACTGAGCTGTGGGCTGTATAACTCTAACCACTGTGTCAGCAATATCACGATGCTCCCAAAAATTGGTTTTCTCCCCTCTTCTACATGAAATATCAAGAGAAGTTTTAAAGAAATGCACAGGAGCCAGGCCACAGAATCCTCAGCAGGCCAGCTTGGAGTGAATCTATTTTAATTCTTCTCTGCATATGTTATTAAAATTAACAGCTTAAAAATCTAAACATCTATGCAGTGGTGGGATTCAGCCGGTTTGCATCAGTTCGGCAGAATCAGTAACTAATTTTTGTTGAGTTTGGCGAACTGGTTGTTAAAACAGTACTTGTAATCAGGGTTCTCTCTAAGGTCTAAGGTGGGGGCCTGAGCAGCTGCCCAATTTGGAAATCACAAATTTACATTCTTTACTCTTATTTAATGTCCATTTATGCAACAGCATATTCTAAACACTGATAGTAATGTTCAGTCTGTACACAAGTGAAAAAAATTTGACAGAACTATGTTGTAATATTTATTTACTCATTTCATAATACTCACTATACCTTTGATGAAATGCTACATTTTAATTCCCTCCTGTTTGTTACTTGAGTAAAAAAACATATAAAGTAAAGAGAAAAAGTGCCAAACAACCAGGGGTGACAAGCTGTCATTGGATATATCTTAAATAACAGTTTTATTGTTTTTTGACAGCTATTATTTTATATTTTTTCATTAATATTTTAAAACTCTTTCTAATAACATAATCTAGTTCTGTGTACCTCTTTTATTGTTCTTATTTAAGTATTAAATACATGAAATAATAAACTACCTTTCAGTACATCATTTTTTATACTTAAAATGGTCATTAAGTCAGAGAACCAGCTGATAAATTACTTGAACCCCACCACTGGATTTATGCATAACTAAATGCAATGCAATTAACTCACATTTTCTCATTATACTTAATCTCTTTGTCAAATCTGGGAAAACAACAAAGTGAAAAACACAGGAAACTTCCAGAAAGCACAACCTACAAAAGAGCAACAGTGTAAAAAATTGAATCAGAGAAAACCACCACCACCCACAACAAACAGACAAAGTAAGTCTCAAAATATACACAGTGGTGAGGGAAAGGGATGCTAGCAAAGGTGAGTATCAGGGACAAAAAACCCTCAAGAAACAGAGCACTAACTCTAGATGAATCCAAACACAAACTTTCTAATAGATGTTCCATTCTTTTAAAACAGCTTAGAAAATGATGGCAATTATGAGATCTACAAACACTTGCAAGGCTTTGGGCAGTCAGGGACACAGGCAGGGCTGGCAGCCACTGAGGATGCTGGACCCAGAACTCGCTTCCCAGGCTGGTCATTCTAAAGTAACTCAGGAATACACTGGATTTATATAAAGGATGGTCTAAATTAACTTCTGCTTATTTGGCTGGGGAAAAAAAATGCTAAATCTTTCTGTAATACATTAAACTTGTTCTTAAGTATTGAAAGAAATAAACAGGTCCATTCAACCTAAAATGCTGATTTTATGTATCTCAATTCACAAAGTAACCACATGAACATTTTTAAAACTAGAATTACAATAAATAATAGACAATCAGAAACAGAGAAAATAGTAAGAAACACCATCTTTATCAGATATGTCAACAAGATGCTGGGTAACAGAATTTAATTCTAAAAGTAAATATAATCAAAATTGAGTAAGTAAATAATAAAATAACAAACAAATAAATAAATAATACACAAAATAAATACAGTATAATTCAATAAATAAAGCAGAGTTAACTGATGAATTAAAAATTTTATTAACTTGTGAACATAAATTTGTGATAACATTTAGTTCAATTTTGGGAATGCAAAGTATTTTTAATTCCTCACCAAAAATAGTGCAACTATAAACACAGAGGTTTTTTAAAATGTTCCACTTATGAAGTTTGCAAAGTACTTTTTTCCCCAAATGACTTAAGCACTTTTTTTCATGTCACTTGAACACTTGCCAAGAAAAAGAAAAACATAATGAGTTTAGTCTTTCCATGAAGAACTTTAAGAAGGAACAGAGTAAAACCTTTCATCGAATACTTGTTGAGCACTTTTCTTTACAGGGCTCTGAGAGACCCAAAATCAGATCATGAATGGCTCATGTCTTCAGTGAGTTTATGTTTGGCATGAAAGATAAGACAAAACTGCAAGTATTTTATCACACAAGATTGATAGTAATAGAGCTATTCTAGCAAATTATCAGATCCAAGGAGGATATCATGGGAACCTCAGTTTACACCTGGGCAGTCATCCCAATAAATTAAATTAAAATAAAATAAAAAGTAAGTTAAAATATGGGAAAATTCCACTTATTTTTCCTCTTCTCTTGAATTTTCTAAATTAACTTTCACCACTGTAGTCAAAATTATAATAGTGTTTGATGATTCTCAATGGATATAGAGAAAATGTGTAAGACAACCCTATTTTAAGTAGGGGAGAGATAAAGACATAGAGAGAGGTAAGGTTTCTACACGCCTCCCCAATTGGTAAATAATAATACCAGTAAACTGCTATTAGTTATATTTCTATAATAGAATACCTAGAACCACTAAAGGAGCCATATAAAGAGATACCCTTAAAAGCACTACAGATAAATGAAAATAGAATTCTAAAAATGTTCAGATAATCCACAGGAACCCAGGAAGAGAAAATAGAACTTAAAAAAAAGTGGCGGACTTAAACCCAAACATATCAATAGTTTCATAAAATGTAAATGGCCTAAATGCATCAATTAAAAGACAGCTGTTAGAAGAACGGATGAAAAATTCTGACCTCCTAACTATATGGTACAAAAATCTTACTTTAAATACAGTGATCTAGGGCAGACGGAAAATTAAAGAATGAAAAAGTTACATCATTAAAACAGTATTCTAAAGAAAACAGAAGTAGCTATTATTAATATATTAATATCCGAAAAATAAGCTTCAGAGCAAAGAAAGACGCCAAATGGGGAGGAACATTACATGGTGATAAAAGGGTCAATCCACCAAGACATGTTGAGTTTAAATGTGTATGTACCAAACAGAACAAGAAAACGTGTGAAACCAAAACTGAAAGAATTGAAAGGAGAAACAGACAAATACACAATGACAGGTAAAGACTTCAACACCTCTCTCTCAATAATTGATAGAGTAACTGGACAATCAACCAACAGGATGCAATTCTATAGAAGATTCCAACCAATAACAGCAGAGTATACATTCCTAACAACAGCAGAGTATACATTCCTAACAAGACTACACAGACCATACACCAAGATAGAACCTATCCTGGGCCATAATACAAACCTCAATAAACTTTAAAGAACTGAAATCATACAAAGTGTATTCTCCAATCACAATGGGCTCAAATTAAAAATCATCATACAGAAAACAGGAAAATGTCTAAAGTTGGAGAATCAAAACACACATCTAAATAACCTATGGTTCTTCACATGCACTAGGATGGCTAGGCTATAATAAAAAAAAATGTTCATGAGGACATGGAGAAATAGGAATGATTATACACAGCTGTTGGGAATGTAAATTGTACAGTCATATTGGAAAACAATATGGCATTTTCTCAAAAAGTTAAACACAGACTTATCATTAAGCCTAGAAATTTCATTCCTAGGTATATACCTAAAGGAAATTAAAACCTGTCCACACAAAACAGGTACAGGAATGTTCACAGCCACATTATCATAATAGCCAAAAGGTGAAAATCACTCAATGCCCAACAACTGAGGAATGGATGAAAAAAGTGCCCAAATCAAACAATGATATATATGTTTTGGTCATGAGAAGGAATGATATACTGACACAGGTTACAACATGGATGATCCTTGATAATACTGTGCTAAGTGAAAGAGGCCAATCACATAACCACATATTGTATGATTCCATGCATACAATACATCCAAAATAGGCAAATCTGCAAAAACAGAAAGTTGATTAGGAATTTCCTAGCGCTGGGCAGAACGGGAAAATAGCATAGTCATAGCTAAAGTATATGGGAGTTCTTTTGAGGGTGATGAAAATATCCTAAATTTGATTGTAGAAATGTTTGCACAACTGTGGGTATACTAACACCATCAAACTGTATACTTTTAAATGGATTAAAAATACACAGCTGGCACTTGAACAACATGGGTTTGAACTATGTGGATCTATGGACATGCAGATTTCTTTTCAATAAATACTGTAACTGTCTTTTCTCTTACTTTATTTTTAAAATAGTTTATAATACATGTAACATACACAATATGTGTTAACTAACATCGACATTGTAGGTAAAGCTCTGGTCAACATTAAGCTATAAGTAGTTATGTTTTTAGAAAGTCAAAAGTTACACACAGATTTTTTGGCTGCATGGAAGAGTGGTACTCCTACCTTCCACATTAGTCAAGGGTCAACTGTGCTCTGTGAATTATATCTCAATAGTGATATCACAAAAAATAATCCATGAGCCAAAAAGGAAGTCTCAAGGAACATCTTAAAATACATTAAACTAAGTGAAAATGAAAATACAATATATTAAAATGTGGGACACAGTTAAATTAGTGCCAGAGAAACGTAGAGCACTTAATGAATTCATTATAAAAGAAAAAGTCTCAAATCAGTAATCTAGTCTTTCATTTCAAGAACCTAAATAAAGTGAGCAAAATAAATCCAAAGGAATCAGAAGGAAGAACATTATAAAAATCAGAAATCAGTGAAATTAAAAACAGGAAAACAGAAAAAAATTAATGAAATTAAAAGCTGGATCTTTGAAGAGACTGATAAAATTGGCAAATTCCTAGCAATACTGCCAAAAAAGGACAAGGCAAAATAGTATGAACAACTCTACCATATACTTGACATCTCAGATGAAATGGAGTAATTCTTTGAAAAAATGCAAATGGCCATAGCTTACCCAATATGAAGGATTTATTGGACTATTCCTGTCACTAAAAAAATTGAATTTGTAATTTTTGACTCCCCCAAAGAAGAAATTTCTAGGTTCAGATGGTTTCACTAGATAATTCTACAAAACAATACCAATTCTACACAACCTCTTCCAAATAATAAATAAATAAGTAAAAATATATGAAACCTTTCCTAATTGATTTTATGAAGCTATATTACCCTGAAATCAAAATCAAACACAGTACCAAAAAAGAAAGCGACAGACCAATATTCCTTATGAGTATCATGATTTATAATAAAAATATATATCTATTTGGTCCTTCTGGGGCCCAGGGCAAGCCACCACATGACATCCCACAATAGCATATGTATTATTTTGAATTAAAGTTACTTAAGAAACTGCCTATGCAAGAAGAAAACCCTGACCTGTCTGTCCATTTAAGCAAGAAATCAATCTCCCATGTGATAGGTTCCCTCCTTATTCCTGAGGACCAAGAGACTAACTTATCACAAGTTTAAAAAATTTCAGAGTCCAAAAGTCTCTATAAATAAATCTTATTAATGTCTTTACTAAGTTACTTCCCAACTCTTTCTTTCTTTCTTTTTTTAAGTGAGAGGAAGGAGATAGACAGATTCCTATATGTCCCCCAACCAGGATCCACAGGGCAATCCCTGACTGGGGCCAATGCTTGTACCAACCTAGCTATCCTCAGCACCTGAGGCCAATGCTCAGACCAATCAAACCACTGGCTATGAAAGGGGAAGAAAGAGAGAAGGTGGAGAAGAAGGGAAAAAGAAGCAGATGGTCGCTTCTCCTGTGTGCCCTGACTGGGGATTGAACCTGGGATGTCTATACGCTGGACCAATGCTCTATCCATAGAGCCAACTGGTCAGTGCCCCAATGCTTTCTTAATTCTGTCAATTTCTCACAAATTTATTGTTTCTTTGTTGAAAAAACACAATAAAGTGCCTAGTTCTATAATTTCTCTGAGCCTCATTGCATGATCTCAGCATCATTTGGTGATTCTCCCATAAGTATGTATTAAATCAGGATTCCTTCTGTTAACCTAGTCTTGTGTTAATTTTATTATTTTATTACCAGTCCCACTATAAGAATTTAAAAAAGAGAAGGGAGAGGATTTTTTACCCCTTTCCTGGTACAGAACCTCTACAATCTTTGTATTTTACTGTGATGATAGTGATAAAGGTGTCTTTTTATGTTAATGAGGTGACTTTTGTGATGCCTCTAAGTCACCTAGGGATGGAGCTGGCTGCCAAGAGAACCAACCCTGTGATTAGAAGTGGAAACTATATTTGTCTCAAGTCCCTGACCTTCGGGTAAGAGGACAGGGTGGAAGGTTGCAATAATTACCAATGGCCAAAAATTTAATCAATCATACACATTGAAACTGCCATAAAAACCCAAAGGACTGGTCCCGAGGGCTCCCTGGCTGGTGAACACATGAGGATTTGGGGAGAGAGACATGTCTGGGGTGGGTATGTAAGCTCTGCACCTTTTCCCCCACACCCTGCCCTCTGCATTATCTTCCATCTGGCTGTTCCTGAGTTATACAGCTTTTTATGATAAACCAGTAATTTTAAGTAAAATGTTTCTCTCAGTTCTATGAGTTACTCTAACAAATTAGTCAAATCCAAGAAGGGGAGGGGCACCACTGGAACCTTTATAATCCATACCGAGGCAGTCAGAAGCATGGGTGACAACTTGGACTTTCAACTGGAGTTGGAATCTGAAGTGTGCTGGGGGGAGTGGGGAGTGGGGAGCGGGGAAGACAGTCTTGTGGGATGAACCCTTAATCTGTAGAATCCAATGCTATCCTGGGTAGATAGCATCCAAATAGAATTGAATTGTAGGAGACCCAGGTGGTGTCCAAATATTTCTGGTGATGTTGGGGGGAAACAATCCCTCCACATATTAGAACTGGGTGCAGGATCAGTGTAGATTAAAAATCCTTATCAAAATATTAGCAAAGAATTAACCAGTCTATAAAAAGAATTATACACCGAGACCCAATTAGGTTTATTCCAGGAATGCAAGGCTGGTTCAAACCGAACAAAATATAATCCATCATACCAACAGACCAAAGAAGAAAAATCACCTGACTATACCAATTGGAGCAGAAAAAGCATATGGCCAAGAATAAGCATCTATCTGAGATAAAAACTTGTAAGTAGAATACCCGTTAGTAATAGAAGGCAACTTCCTGAATTTGGTAAAGATCTACAAAAACCTGGCTGATTCCAAATACCAAGTTTTAACTACCCTGCAAAAAAGTGCCTAGCTGGCCCTCTCACTTTCAAAAGCCCAAGTTGGTGCTCAAGACACATATATTGGAGAAATGATTGAACAACCTGTAAATCATTAAGTAGATATTATGTTTAATATAGAAACTCATTGCAAAGTAAATATTAATGCTTCCTAGATACTGACAAATAACTTATTTGATTACTTACTCCTTTATTGATTGACCCACAAGCATTCTAAGTACTCACCACTATGAAGTGTGCGAGGTACTAGAGACACAGCAATAATCAAGATAGACGTGGCTCTGTCACATGAAGTTTACCATCTACGGAGATGGGAAGTGTTGAAGAAGTCATTGCAATGTCATGTAATGTCAGAAAGGGAACTGTAAGACACAATGGAAGTACAGAGCAGGGTCCTTAATCTTGTGTGCCCAATCAGGGATGGGCTCCATAGGTAATGATATTTCATTTGAGACGTGAAGAGAAATAGGAATCTTCAAAGCCAAGAGGTGTGGGAGGATCTTCCAAGCAGAGGAAATGAACAGCACATGCAGAACTCACTAGGCTGAGCCCAAAGTATGACCTGTAAGAGGCATTGTAGGAAATGCAGGAGAGAGGACAAGAGGGACGTGTTCTGGGTCTTGTTATCCACAGTATGGGTTTACCGCCAAGGTAGTGGGAGGTAGTAACACCCACTAGAGGCAAGGAGATAAAGAAAACAGCATGCTTTATATTTAATACATTTACCAAGTGTTTTGAGAGAACAGTGAGTGTCCCATGTGGCTCTCTGCCCTCGGCAACACAGTGCCTACGTCTTCAGCAGAGTGCTTACTGCACTGGAGCTCACAGATTCACCTGAGGGTCTGTCTCACCTGTCAGAACATAGGTTCACAGGGCTGAGGCAAGTCTGACTCACTTTTGCACTCCATTGCCTCCTACAGTGCATAGCAGGTGGGCAAAGGCAGCAATAATGAGGAAAGCTCTCACCCTTCCCTTGGACCTGGTGATTCTCCTTTAGAGAGTTCGCTCCATGCCTTGAGTGAGTGTGCAGCAGATGTGCATGTTGTCACTGGGGGTCCTGGGACTTGAAAGCTGAAGATCTTGTGCCTCACTTTTTATCCCAATCCTCACCTTGCTAGATCCAACCTTTTTGTTTTCTTTAATCTTTTATTCATTTTATAATTTCCCAGTGGAATATGCAGCCAAACAGTTGATCTCTGATTATGCTTAATGTTTATGTTTTTATCACTGCTGGTTGTAAGAGCTATACTGTTCCTCCTTGAAATCTTTATTTTCACTAAACACAAAAGAACAAATGTTGCATGACTACACTTATAAGAAGTACCTAGAGCAGTCAAATTCATAGAGACAGAAAGTAGAATTATCAGGGGATGAGGGGGTGGAGGTGACTGTTTAATGGGAAGATGAAAAAGTTCTGAAAATGGGGAGTGGTAATGACTGCAAAACATTGTGAATTTACTTATTGCCACTAAAGTATAGACTTAAAATGGTAAATTTTATGTTGGATCTATTTGCCCATATTGAAAAAATAACTTCACTTTCATTTTTTCACTTTCCTACTCATTCTTATCATTATGGCAAAGCAAAATCAAATATTGCTGTGACTGCATCAACACTGATAAACAAAGGGGCATGAAAAGATGTAGCTAAACTGATCTGTGCTGATAGGAACTGTCACCAGGCATATAAGCTGAAATACTGACTAATCAGCAGATTAGTCCCACTGCCTCCCAATTGGGACTTTCCTTTTTTTCTTCTTCTTCTTTTAAGTGAGAAGCAGGAAGGCAGAGAGATAGAATCCCGCATGCGCTCCAACCAGGACCCACCCAGTAAGCCCCCTACCAGGTGATGCTCTGCCCATCTGGGGCCACTGCTCCATTGTTTGGCAACCAAGCTATTTTAGTACCTGAGGTGGAGGCCATGGAGCCATCCTCAAAAGCCAACTTGCTCCAATCGAGCTGTGGCTGTAGGAGGAGAAGAGAGTGATAGAGAGAAGAAAGAAAAGGAGGGGTATAGAAGCAGATGGTTGCTTCTCCTGTGTACCCTGACCAGGAATCGAACCTGAGATCTCCATATGCTGGCCAATGCTCTACCACTGAGCCAACCAGCCAGGGCCCGAATTGAGACTCTCAAAGGGAGCTCTCAGAGTACTGACACCAAATGTACAAAGCATGGGCTGTTCAAATAGAAAAATTTTTAAAAATCATAATTTTCTATAATTTAAAGGGTAAAATAAGTAATTTTTACAAAAATGCTCCCAGCAAAATATCATAAAAGAAAAGACATAGTGGAGCAAATTATAACTTTAACATGATTTAGCAATCTACCACCATGTGTATGTTTATTGTAGCAATACTTCTAAAGATTTGTATAACATAATGTTAAATGAACAAAAGCACAAGCACACTTACAATACTAGTTTTATTCTATTTAAAACTGTCAAATTCATTCATCTTATTTCTAAATATAGTTTGAAAGGAAAGTGCCTCTTGACATGAGACACTAAAAATCAATTGATATGCTAAGAGCAGATTTCTTATTTACCCGTAGAGTTTACCTTTCAGACACAATGACTTGCCACGTGACTTCACTTAATGTTGGAGGCAGCATGAGAAGGACTTGCTGGTCCCTGACCTCTAGGCCCAGTACTGCTTCCCATGCTGCCTCCTTATTCAGGTTGGAAACCGTGACTGCCTTTCCCTTAGATATTCCATAATTGTCTCCCTATTGCCATTAATAGTTAAGAGTATGTCATCATTTTTAGTTATTTACTTCTCATTTTGGAACATGATCATATTCTGAAATTGTTACACATGTTATCATTAACTTGACTACAAAATAAATTCCAACTGATCTTGAGTGCATAAGTATCCCAAACAATAGACTCAGTTGCCTTTACTATAATCAGGTATAAATACTGGAAGCAATCTCATGGAACATGAAAAAGTATAAACCAGAGGCTGCAAACTGTCAGGTCAAGGTGTAGGTAGAGCACAGAGCGCATTCCTAGCAGCTGTGGCTGATGCAATGCTGTGAGAACACTCCAGCACCTGAAACCCTCCTAGGCACACCCAGGAGGGAGCTCACCCACTGTAAGAAAGTGACTCAGCACCAACCAGGCAGCTCCTTGATCTTTTTATCCATTGGCTTTGAAGAATATGCTGTAACACCCTATAGGCTGAACCCATGTATATAAGCTAGCTTACTTCCTGAATAAAGTGGATCTGCATCACTGAACCTGGTCCCCAGTGTCGGGTCTTTGCTTCTCCGTCGTCCTCACCCCTGGTGGGCCTTGTCCACATTCTGGCACCTGGACAGGGACCCAACCGGCATCCAAGGGACAGGTGAGTGACCCTCTGCAATGGGAAACCTTCTCCCCCACTGCCGAGTCCCACAAGCTTGAGCCCTCCATGCTCTATTGAAGAGTAGGTGAGTTAAAGTTAATGAAAAGGATCTTTGTACCTACTAGGACAGGGGTCAGGAAACTTTTTGGCTGAGAGAGCCATGAACGTTATATATTTAGAAATGTAATTCCATGCAAGCCATACAATGACCCGTGTACATGATGCATTATCCAATACAAATTTGGTGTTGTCCTGGAGGACAGCTGTGATTGGCTCCAGCCACCTGCAACCATGAACATGAGCAGTAAAAAATGAATGGATTGTAATACATGAGAATGTTTTATATTTTGAACGTTATTAATATTTTTATTAAAGATTTGTCTGCAAGCCAGATGCAGCCATCAAAAGAGCCACATCTGGCTCACCAGCCATATGTTCCCGACCCCTGTACTAGAAAATCCTCTCAGGTTTCAACCCTTGGCTTTGGGACGCGCCTCTTTGGGACCCCAATACTTGGGCCCAAGCTCTCTGGCGCGTCCGTTCAGCAGAAGTACACGAAGGGCAAACCTTCCCCCTCAGTCTCACTCCTGCCCTACTAGCCATCTTCTACCAAGGACCCTCCCCTATTCCAAAATATTACAGGCTACCCCTCTCCCTGAGGAGCCCCTACCTCCCTATTCGCCCCCCTCCACTGAGGAGGAAAGTGGCTCAGCCACTGGCGGCTGAGAATGCAAAAGTGAAACCAACTGAATTGCTAACTGCACCATCGGCTCCGCCAGCTGAAGAAGCGGAAGCTGGAAGGACCCAGCCATGGCACAGTGGTGGGGTCCACACCCCCTTCTAATGCAGGGGAGAGGTTATGCTGTGTCTTTCCAGAAAACAGCCCTCAGCCAATTTGGATCCCAGGACGAAACATAAGGCCAGTACCAGTGTCCCAAGATGACCCCTCCGACGAACCCCTCAACCCAGGAGATGGCAAGTCTCCAGAAGAAGACCTCACGGCAGGTGTGTGCACCCCATCATCTGGGGGTATATGAAGGCTTTAGTGGAGCAAGCCCAGAGAATGGCCCCTGACGGGCCGCCGGCCCTGGTACTCTGTTCCTGCTTATGTGTACTATGGTAACCGCTAACTCCCAGATGTGGGTGGACCCCATGTCTGGGTTGCTTTTCCCCACCCTGGGATTATCCTGCCCATAGAGACAACAGCAAGCTGTAATTCATCAAGTCCAACTGGCCCTAATTAAAAGAGAAGGGGGAAATGTAGGTAGAGCACAGAGCACATTCCTAGCAGCTGTGGCTGATGCAATGCTGTGAGAACACTCCAGCACCTGAAACTTTCCTAGACACACCCAGGAGGGAGCTTGCCCACTGTAAGGAAGTGACTCAGCGCCAACCAGGCAGCTCTCTGACCTTTTCAGCCACTGGCTGTGAAGAACACACTGTAACACTCTATAGGCTGAACCCATGTATATAAGCTAGCTTACTTCCTGAATAAAGCGGATTTGCATTACTGAACCTGGTCCCTGGAGTCAAGTCTCTGCGTCTCCATCGTCCTCACCGCTGGTGGGCCTTGTCCACATCATGGGGCATCATGGCCTGGAAACCTACTCTAGTTTGCTTCTCTGGTGTTTTCAAATACTGATCTCCTATATGGTTTATCTTAAAAAAAAATCAGCAGACTTGGGCCCTTTGCCCCTTACTCGTGCCAATTTGTGCAAGCTGGCAATTGGCTTTAAATGGGGCAGTGGGTTTTTTTAGTCAGATCAAGTATTGGGTCTACAGTTTGCTGCCTGCCTGTCTGTTCCTCCAACCCCTGCACACTTTCTCCACTTGTCCTTGAGCATGAACATGTACTGCTCGGCCACATTGTTTGCTATCTGTATAGACCTCAAGTGCAAATGCCAATCTGCAGATGCCATGAAGCCTGCAATGGCTACTGGGACAAAGGAAATATCCATTCTACTTCTCTTTCCTATACTTTTCAGACTCCTTACTTCAAATTTCTACCACTGCAATGAGAACACAAGTCAGCACTGAGTTTCCATGAACTCCAGGACTGGCTTCCCATCTCTTTAGCAAATGGGTGAGGGCTCAGCTCATCAGGGACCACAAGGGCCTCCCTGGCCCAGTTGTGCTCCACAGCTGGTTTCTGTCAATGCAGTGAATTCTCTGACAGGTCTTGGGCAGCACCCAGGGTTGGTGAATTTCACTTCCACAGGCTGAAGGAACTTATGTGGAGTACAATGACAATGTAAAGTGTATAACTGGAGACATCTAAATCCTCACCAGACCCCTGAGACAAGGCACAGGCTCTGTCTCATGACCTTGCCTCATTACTGCCCGCATTAAACCCTTTCTTCAATCTAAGACTTGTTTCTATTCCTGCACCATCAGCAAAGAAAGATCAATTCTCAGTATTGTATTTTTCTCTCCACTAGAAGTTTGGCCTGAAAATGACATAGTTTTTAACTGGCAGCCTTGTATTACTCACAATAGTCTTAAAAGTTGTGAGTATGTATGAGAGTGTGTGACAGTGTGCATCACACATGCAGACAAGTGCACATGCAGACACACAAACATTGAGTCACCATAAGTACTCTGGCTCATGGTGCTTCACGAAGGACAGTTCTTGGCAGGATGACTGAGAGTTTTCTGTCATAAAAAAGTACACATCTACTGGGGTCAGAGGCAGAAGCAGATGGAGGTACTGCTCTCAGGGATTTGATTTTTTTTTAAAAAAAGGTCTATATCTCTCTGGATTTCAGGGAAAGTTGCAAAATATAAAAACCAGCCACCCATCCCTTTAATGATAAGAGAGTTCTTTGGTCCCACGCATCGGGGTGTTTGGGAGGAAGTACACTCTGTGCAGGAACAGGGTGACCTGGGAAGATGCTCGCACAAGGAGCTCCCAGCTTCTAGGAGAGTGAGCAAAGAGGCAAGCCTCCCAGGCCTCTGCTCCCTACACTGTCCAGGGCAGGCCAGTCAGGAATAAAGTGCTGACTGTTAAATAGGCTGAGCCACAGTGACCAGGACTTGGAGCACATTGTACAATGAATAACCTCATTGATATGGCTCCCCTTTTGTGCCGTAGAGAATTTCCATAGCCCTCCAATAAAATCTATTCCAATGGAGTGACAATCTCAGGTGCTGAGTGCTAGACTGCTAGTCAGTTACTTCTGTGGTAGAAAAGCTGTTTCCCTAGAAAACTTTAAAGAGATTGTCATCGAGAGATTAGATAATTAGCATCTGTGTAAAATATAATAATTTTGCATATCAATTCTGTAAAAAGCAAATCAATATCTTCCTTTACAAGGTAAGTAGTTTGAGAAAAGTCAATGAAGAAATAGTAAATCAATAAACATTGTACTTTTCTGAAACCCTATTTCTCCCTTTGATTTAGTTATTCATGGTTTTGAATTTTAGATTAGATTCTTTACCACTAACCAGCTTTCAAAAGTTTAAAACCAATGATGTACTTTACCATCTTGATTACTTCCTACTAAAATAACCATCTCGGGTAACTGTTACTGGGTCCCATCTCCTTTTTGAAGCTATAGGTGGGTCAGATTAGTAGAATGTAGTCTAAAGATGTTCAGTTCTTGCTATCATATTCTATGACAGCCAATGGAAGTGAAATCAGAGGTGCTGGTTATGTGACTCATGCAGAATGCTCCACTGGCACAGTGAAACCAAGATGAACACACCAAGGCCACCAGACAGTGGGAGCTACCACCAGCTGACCCACACCCTCCCTGCCCCCACGGCAGCAGCTCTGCCCCAGGAAATAATAATAACACTGGACAATGTTCCAAGTCCTTCTGCACAAAGTATGTCTGAGTGTGAAATGTGTGCCGCCCCACACCGAGCGAAGTCAGCCACTGATGCCAGGGCAGCTGCTGACACAGCCAGGTGGGCAAGAAGCCATTCTGTGAGAGTGCTGGGGGCAGCCTGAGGACTTACGGAGTGTTCTGATGTCACGGCTTCTCCTCGGGTTTCATGGTTTCATGTGACCTGCAGCACAACACCCTCACAGAGCTTGCCTGAGCCTGTCAGGACTGCAGGTTTAGACTGGGCAGTGCGGAAGCAGGTGCCACAGCCCTCACATGATTCTATCCATGTGCCAGTGTAGCAAGTTTTATCCTCTTGAGGTTCCCACCTTTTCCTTTCTTTTCTTCTTTTTACATTTAGTAATAACATTTGATGAAGGGATTTTAGCATGAAAAGATTAGAAGAAATTATTCTGAAGGTAGAACCTTTCCAGTGTGTAGGCACAATTTAGGGGGAATGACAGTTAAAGTTCAGTGACTATTTCGGAATCACCTTTTGCTTAATCAAGCTGTGGGAGGGAGCACTCGGCTGGGGGAGTGCTGATAAGGACTCTAGTACACTGCACCTAGATTCAAACTTTCCATGCAGGCCAACAGTTGAAAGCAATTGTTTTTTGTTGTTGTTTTTGTTTTTGTTTTTTTTTGCCCCAAGCTAGATGTTAAATACTAGCATTTGCCATACTTTTCAGCCCCTGTGGTAGTAAACAATTTATGCCAATTTTGGTTTTGTTGTTTGCCTATTGATCTCAGTAAGTTGGATAAGGCTATCCAGGGAGCATACTCCACCCGCCTCACCACCTTGTGTTGGAATTTTATTTTCTGTTTGGTCTTTATTTCTTTAAAAGCCTGTCTTCTAAATAAATTTACCACTTGCTTAAAATAAATATTGCTCACAAAATTTAAGGGGTCAGTGAACATGCAGATACTCCAGTACTTTCAGCCTTTTGTATAGTGCATTTTCACCAATGAAATAAAAGTTGGTTTTGCACCTTATTTGCATAATCGAACAACTTTCATTGACTTATCATTTGCCTTTCTGATGTTCTTGTTTAATAAAAAAAATCAAATGCTTCTTTTTTTATCCCTTCATATTCATTTTGAAATATCCCCTAATTTTTGAAAGTAATATAGATAAAAATATAGGGGGGAAAACAATTGCCAGTAATTGCTACTTAATTTCATTTTTTAATTAACTGTTTGCTAACACTCAGCAACTGTAGTCACTCGTTATTCACACAGAGGGAATTACTTGCACACTGGTAGCTGGGCGAAACCACGGAACAACGCTATGTGGGAAATGACACTATCTTCCAAACTTACTAGAATCTTAACATTTTTGTTCACTCTGCCTCCTCTCTGGCTTCAGATTACCAACTCGGGAGTCTTCGCACATCCACATGTCTTCCCATGTGCCCATTGTTGCAAAGATCAAGGAGGTTTGAGTGAGCACTACGATGTTCACCTCTTAAGAATTCTTATGGTTCCACCTTCATCATTACTATTACACTTTATTAAAACAATAATCTAACCTACTAATATGGTGAGCAGAAACATGGAAACCTGGAGGCCTGCCAATTACAGGCCTTTGTTAAGAGATTTAGGAACAGTAACAACTCCCCTCCATTCAGAGGCCTCAAAACACAAAATTGAAACATCAAGACCAAATGAAAAGAAACAGAAAAAAATTCACTGAAGAGGAAGTAAAGTCATTAAATACATAAATGAGCTGTCCTATCAACTAAATCCCTTTCGCAAAACCATTAGCGCTCACAAGAGCTAGGATGTGAGCACAGGAATAAATTTCAGCAATAAAAAAAAACACAGAGAGACTGTGAGGATAAAAATAGATTATAGTAGTGAACAGTATTATTGGGAACATCATTAGTTTTAACTATGTGTCTAGGTAGACAAATGCAAAAGGCACAAGGCGCCCACCCCCAGAGACTTGATTTGAGAAGGGAAGGACAGGGAGTCCACAGCTGATGAGTAAGTAATCTCAGGTCAGATAGTGATCAAAGTGCTGAAGAATATAAGCCTGGGCAATAGGATGCAAAGAGACTGAGGCAGGAGCTCTTCCATGCAGGCAGATATATTATCTAATTCTCTTAAAAATGTGAGCTCCTTGAACTAGAGGCAGCATCTTCACATCTTTCTAGACAGGTTACAAGAGAGTGCACAAAGAATGATGTCATTCTCCTAAGAAGACCAACTGACACTAAGTGAACCCCTCTGAAGATCTGAAATTTCAATCAGATAGGAAAGGAGGGGTGGGCTACAATGTCTCACTGTCATTTCTCCTTACCATCCCAGCTGTGCAGTGGTGGAGAAGATGCACACTCAGCCAACGTGCTTCAGAACACTGGGGAAGGAGAGGGCTGGCTGACACTTTTTTTGCTTTAAAGCTCTTTCCTGTCTAGATCCCTAAAGAAACCTTGTTTAAACAAATCATAGCAGGGTATTTGGAAATTATCTTCCAAAAATGCATTTCTCCTACCTGTGACATGTCTAGGGACCCAATAACATTGAGCAGGGTCAAGAAGAGAGCCTGCTCCTGTACCGACGGTCTCACCAAACTGTGAACCTTGCTCACTCACCCTCTCCTTCTGCCCTCCACCTACTTTGCCTGGCTGCACACCCTCCAGTTTCCAAGACAGAAACTTGGAATAAAACAAAGGGGGGCACTGGCATTGTCTTCCATTGCAAACCAACTTTCAAAAGCAACCAAACGAATTTTTAACTTACCTAACATTGGAAACCAAAATAAGTATGATTTAGAGAGAAACCTGTACATAATGCCAAGAGCAAGAAACAAGAACTTCTAGAAAAACTGGACAAAATAGACTTCCATTGTCTAATGCTATTATGTTTTGGAGAAGGAAGTAGACATCTGTTTTCAACAAAAAGCTAGCCAAATTTCTAAGGTCTGTAAGATAGCACATTTACTAAGTGCATTAACTGTACCCTCACAACCACTTAATAAGAAAGCTATATTGTCACCTCATTTTACAGATGAAATAACTGAGGGTAGAGAGGTTTGTTAAATCACCTGAAGTCCACAGTTAGAAAGTGGCAGAGCTGAGGTTTTGAACAACAGAGCTTAAGTTACCAAAGTATGTGCAATAGTAGCATACGCATTATAAGTAGAGTGACCAAATAAGTTATTGTACAAATAGTATGCTTAAGAGTGAAAGGATATGCTATTACTATGTGTGCTAGGATAGCAAATGGAAGCCGTAGACATTGTGGACAAACCAGAATGTGTGGTTACTTTAATTACAACATGATTAAACTGAGATGAAACAAAATGTCTCTGAATATTATTTAGTTGTTTATTTATTCAATAATTATTTGTTGAGTACCTATTGTGTGCCATACTATCCTAAACAGTGAGTTAAACAAAGTCTCTTCACTCATGGAGCTTACATCCTACTGAATGTCATTTATGTATGTGTGCATATGTGTCAGTAGGTACATGTGTACATGTGCAATTCTTTTTTTTAATGAGAGCAAGCAAGAGGGACAGGTAAGGACAGATAGGAAGGGGAGAGATGAGAAGCATCAATTCTTCATTGTGACACCTTAGTTATTCATTGATTGCTTTCTCATATGTGCCTTGACCTAGGGGGCTCCAGCCGCATGAGTGACCCCTTGCTCAAGCCAGCAACCTTGGACTAAAGCCAGCAACCTTTAGCTTCAAGCCAGCAAACTATGGGCTTAAGCCAGCGACCATGGCATCATGTCTATGATTCCATGCTCAAGCCAGCAACCCCGCTCTCAAGCTGGTGAGCCCATGATAACATTGGATGAGCCCGTGCTAAAGCTGGTGACCTCAGGAGTTTTTCTGGTTTTGGGGTTGTTGTTTTTTTGGTATTTTTCCAAAGTTAGAAGCAAGGAGGCAGTTAGACAGACTCTCGTTATGTACCCAACCGGGATCCACCTGGCATGCCCACCAGGGGGCGATGCTTGGCCTATCTGGGGCATTGCTCCATTGTGGCTGGAGCCATTGTAGCACCTGAGGTGGAGGCCATTGAACCGTCCTCAGCATCTAGGCCAACTCTGCTCCGATGGAACCTTGGCTGCAGGAGAAAAAGAGAGAGATAGAGAGGAAGGGGGGGGGGGAGAAGGGTAGAGAAGCAGATGGGCACTTCTCTTGTGTGTCCTGACCGGGAATCGAACCCAGGACTTCCACACGCTGGACCAACGTTCAACTGCTTAGCCAACCGGCCAGGGCTAACCTCAGGGTTTTGTCCCTGGGTCCTCAGCACCCCAGACCAATGTTCTATCCACTGTGCCACTGCCTGGTCAGACTACATATGCAATTTCATAAGTGTGCATGTATGTACAATAATAAAACAGATGTGACATCTTTCTTCCTGCAAATCTGTTGTAGTGGAACTTTGGCCTGTTAAAATTATACAGGTTGAATCTTTAATCTATGCATCCTTAATGTGATAAATATATATTCCAAAAGCATTTGAGTTCTACATTCCCTAAGTTATGGAAGGTGGAAAAGGCCAGAACAAGTTAAAAATTTCTAGACTCAGTTTCTAGCTCTTTGCCTTTTCTTTGGCTTTTTCTGTCTTGCCCAGTTTACAGAGTTGTTGTGAGGTCACAGTCATTCTAACATTGAAGTTCCAATTGTGTCCATGTGTTATTTCAGTGGTCCATACAGTGATCCTGTGAAGTAGGCAGTATGTTACTATCCTTATTGTCTGATTTTACAATGAAAATCTGAGACAATCAAAATGAGATGATAAGGGTCAGCATGAGGCTCAAATATAGCCAGACGCTGGGCTCTGAGTCAATAGCATGTGAGTGACATAAGATACATCAAGTGCCCTGGAGACCATTAATAGAGGTCTAGAACCTAATATTCTTCTCCACAAGAGGTAGGATGGCACAGGACAAGACACAGTAAAGTGATGAAGTATACCACCAAGAATCCCACCTTTACCACTCAAGAGCTGCAATACTTTGAACAAATGACAAATTACCTAAGCTCTCTAAACCTGTTTCCTCACCTATGTTTTAAACCTGGGGATAACAATGGTGCCTGCCTCCCACAGTTACTGTGAGGATTAAATAAGATAATGAGTATGAAGCTCTTGGCCGAAATACTTGGCATGAAAGAATGC
Organism: Saccopteryx leptura; assembly: GCF_036850995.1. NCBI lineage: Eukaryota > Metazoa > Chordata > Mammalia > Chiroptera > Emballonuridae > Saccopteryx > Saccopteryx leptura. Next base: position 214,512,966 of record NC_089505.1, on the reverse strand, counting down.
TCACCATTGTTAGCTATTACTACTTTATTAAAGAAACCATGATGGGGAATCACCCAGTCTTCCCATCTCCACCTTTCCTGCCACAATAAAAGACTTTACTTGGTGACATTACACTGCTCAGGTTTCTTAGCCTGTGGATCCCTTGGAAACAAGATCAGGAACAGAGTATCAGAATTACCAGTGGCGAGTCACAGAAATATAGCATCAGAACTGTTTGTGCTGCCCTGTGAACCCCATGAGGAACTTTCTATGAATATCAAAACTCAACACTTTATATTAGAGTGCTTTCTCATGCAGGGTGGGCATAAGTAATCTGATTCGTTTTCAGGTAAATTTTCTAAATACAATGGTGAATTTTATTTTTCTTTTCTGTCTTTCACAAGTGAGTCCTTTTGAATGCAACATTAAGTAATGACATGAAATTCACATTTAATATACAATTCTGTCCCAGCCACATAGAGAGCCATGTCATCCTCTGGAATTACTGAAGAGAGAGAGATACACACATCTTCACATAAGAATGGATTTTAAAAATCAAGATTAGAAAGTGCTTGTACAGCGATGAACAATGTGCAGGGTTTTTTACAGGAAGTACATCGATTATGATTAATTATATTTAAAAGATGTAATTGCAAGAGAGTAACCTATAATTGTGCATACCTCATTTAGGATTGCAATATGCTCATATCTATACATCACTTTAATATAATAAACACATGTTTCTTTTGGCTTAAGTTTCTTTGACTATAAGAGTAAAACCTTTATTTTAAACTATTTCCTCCCCACAGAGTATCTCATATTATCCCTACAGAAATAGTAAACAGATGGAACAGATACAGATTTCCTACTCCTACTAATTAAATAAGAGAACCAGGTAGGTGAAGACTTGCCAAGGTAATAAGACAAATTTAATGATAAAAGGAGCAAACTAACAGGAAGATATAACCATTATAAATATCTATGCATCTAATATAGGAGCACCTAAATATATAAAGCAGATTTTGATGAACATAAAGGATGAGATCAACAACAATACTATAATAGTAGGGGATATCAATACCCCATTAACATCACTGGATAGATCCTCAAGAAAAAAAATTAACAAAGAAACAGCAGACTTAAAGGACACACTTGATCGACTAGATTTAATAGACATCTTCAGAACCTTCCACCCTAAAGCAGCAGAATATACATTCTTTTCAAGTGCTCATGGTTCAGTCTCTAGGATAGACCACAACTTAGGACAAAAAAACAATCTCAGTAAATTTAAGAAGATTGAAATCATATCAAGCATCTTCTCGGATCACAATGGTATGAAACTAGAAATCAGCTACAATAGAAAAAATGAAAAACACTCAAACACTTGGAAACATGTTATTAAATAATTAATGGGTTAACAATGAGATAAAAAAATCAAAAATTTTCTTAAAACAAGTGAAAATAAACATACAAAAAGTAAAAATTTATAGGATACAGCAGAACAAGTCCTGAGAGGGAAGTTCATAGCATTATAGGCATACCTTAAGAATCAAGAAAAAGCCCAAATAAACAACGTAACCCCGCATCTAAAAGAACTAGAAAAAGAACAACAAATAAAGCCCAGAGCTAGTAGAAGGAAGGAAATAATTAAGATCAGAGCAGAAATAAATGGCATAGAGGCTAAAGAAACAATACAGAGGATCAATGAAACCACGAGCTTGTTCTTTAAAAAGATAAACAAGATTGATGAACCTTTAACTAGACTCACCAAGAAAAAAAGAGAGATGACTTAAATAAAATTAGAAATGAGAGTGGAAAAATAAAAACTGACACAGCAGAAATACAAAGGATTGTAAGAAAATACTATGAAGAACGGTACGCAAAAAAACCTAGGTGAAATGGACAAATTCCTTGAAACATATAATCATTCCAAAATCAATCAGGAAAAATCAGAAAACCTAAACAGACCGATTACAACAAATGAGATTGAAACAGTTATCAAAAACTCCCAACAAACAACAGCCCTGGGCCAGATGGCTTCACAGGCAAATTCTACCAAAGTTTCAGAGAAGAACTTTTATTCTTCTCAAGCTATTTCAAATAATTCAAGAGGAGGTAAAACTTCCAAGTTCCTTTTATGAGGAAAGCATAATTCTGATTCCAAAATCAGACAAAGACAATAAAAAGAAAAAAAACTATAGGCCAATATCACTTATGAATTTAGATGCTAAAATTCTCAACAAAATATTCGCAAACCGGATCCAGGAATACATGAAAAAATTATGCATCATGATCAAATGGGATTTATTCTGGGGAGGCAAGGCTGGTACAAAATTTGCAAATCAATCAATGTGATTCATCACATAAAAAAAAGGAAGAAAAATCACATGATAATATCAATAAATGCAGAAAAAGCATTTGATAAAATCCAGCACCCATTTGTGATCAAATCTCTCAGCAAAGTGGGAATACAGGGAACATAGCTCAACAGGGTAAAGGCCATCTATGACAAACCCACAGCCAGCATCATACTCAATGGGCAAAAATTAAAAGCAATTCCCTTAAGATAAGGAACAAGGAAGGGGTGCCCCTTTTACCACTGTTATTCAACACAGTTCTGGAAGTCCTAGCCACAGCAATCAGACAAGAAGAAGAAATAAAAGGCATCAAAATTGGAAAATAAGAAGTAAAACTATCAGTATTTGCTGATGATATGATACTATACATAGAAAACCGTCAAGTCTCAGTCAAAAATCTATTGGACCTGATAAATGAATTCAGCAAGGTGGCAATTAATATTCAAAAATCAGAGGCATTTTCATATACTAACAATGAACTGTCTGAAAGAGATATTAAGAAAACAATCCCCTTCACTATCTCAACAACAACAAAAAATAAAGTACCTAGGAGTAAATTTAACCAAGGAGGTTAAAGACTTGTACTCAGAAAATTATAAAACATTGATAAAAGAAATCAAGAAAGATACAAACAAGTGGAAGTATATACCATGTTCATGGATAGGAAGAATAAACATCATTAAAATGTCTATATTACCCAAAGCAATTTATAAATTCAATGCAATTCCTATTAAAATACCAATGGCATACTTCAAAGATATAGAACAAATATTCCAAAAATTTATATGGAACCAAAAAATAACAAAAATAGCCTCAGCAATCTTGAAAAAGAAGAATAAAGTGAGTGGTATTACACTTCCTGATATCAAGTTATACTACAAGGTTATGTACACAAAACAGCCTGGTACTGGCATAAGAACAGGCATATAGATCAATGGAACAGAACAGAGAACCCGGAAATAAACCCACACCTTTAAGTACAATTGATATTTGACAAAGGAGGTAAGAGCATACAATGGAGTAAAGACAGTCTCTTTAGCAAATGATGTTGGGTAAATTGGACAGCTACCTCAACAAAATGAAACTAGACCACCAACTTACACCATTCACAAAAATAAACTCAAAATGGATAAAAGACTTAAACATAAGTCGTGAAACCATAAGCATCCTAGAGGAAAACAGAGGCAGTAAACTCTCAGACATCTCTCGTAGCAATATATGATATTTGCTGGTTTATCTCCATGGGCAAGTGAAACAAATGGAACTGTATTAAACTAAAAAACTTTTGCACAGTTAAATACAATAAGAACAGAATAAAAAGACAAACTACACAATGGAAGAACATATTCAACAATACGTATGATAAGGGGTTAATAACCAAAATTTATAAAGAACTTGTAAGACTCAACACCAGGAAGATAAACAATCCAATCAAAAAATAGGCAAAATAAATGAATAGGCACTTCTCCAAAGAGGACATACAGATGACCAATAGACAGATGAAAAAAATGTTCAGCATCACTAATCATTAGAGAAATGCAAATTAAAACCACAAGGAGATATCACCTCACATCAGTCAGAATGGCACTCATTAACAAAACAACACAGAATAAGTGCTGGAGAGGGTGTAGAGAAAAGGGAACCCTTTTGTACTGCTGGTGGGAATGCAGACCGGTGCAGCCACTGTGGAAAACAGTATGGAGATTCCTCAAAAAGTTAAAAATGGAACTGTCTTTTGACCCAGCCATCCCACTTTTAGAAATATATCCTAAGAATATTACTGATTCAAAAGAAGAAATGCACCCCCATGTTTATGGTGGCATTGTTTACAATAGCAAAGATCTGGAAACAGCCCATGTCAGTCAGCTGACAAGTGGAATAAAAAGCCATGGTACATATATACAATGGAATACTTATGCGGTCATGAAAACGAAGGAAATCTTACCTTTTGCGACAACACAGATGGACCTGGGAACTATAATACTAAGTGAAATAAGCCAGGCAGAAAATGAAACATATCATATGACCTCACTCATTTGAGGAATCCAATGAACAATGTGAACTGAGGAACGGAATAGAGGCAGAGGTGGGATCAAAGGGACCAGAGGTAAAGTGGACAGAAGGAAAGGGAATGAGAGGATGGGATCAGAGAATGGAAAGAGATTGGTGAGATTATATACACATAACACAGTGTAATAGCAGGAAAGCAAATCCTGGAGGGAAGGGAGGAGGGCATTGGGGGGGAGGGGGCAAGAGAGATGTTGAGGGAACACGGGGGTGGGGGGACGTATTCAGTGGGACATTTGAATCTATGTAAACACAATAAATTTAAATCAATAAAAAATAAATAAGAGTGCTAAGTAAAATTCACTGTGTGGACCCACACAGACCCCTCTGCTCACTGCCCACATACAATAGTAACATCCACCCACGTTCAACAATTTTTTAAAGTCTAGAAACCTGAAATAAGAAAGAAATCAAAGTGGGAGATGTAGGTAAAATTTCGAGCCCCAGAACCAGCGGAATTGCAGACATTGATACTACCTATTCCATGCATTTGAACACATACATGAGGACAAGAAATCTGACTTCAAACTAGTACAGAAAGGACCCAGACCTAAACTCCTGAGTATCAAAGAACTACTTTGTTCTAAATAAATAAATAGTAAAACCTTCCTATAGCCAGGGAAAATTAAAGGAAACACATCAATTCTTTATGGTATTAGGCAGAGGGAAAATTCACCTGTAGGGAAAGTATAAAACTCCAGGTCTATACCACACACTGGTGTAAGACCAATGAGAGTAACAACATAATTCTCCTTAGCAACAAAAGAAGGTAAAAGATCTCTATTTACAGTGCTTGAATCACATCGGAAAACCAAATTGAAAAACTAATTCTAAAGACCAGTCACTGAAACCTGAAGTCCTTGCAATAACAACACTAAAAACCATTTTGTAAGAACGTTTCACTACTTAAGGAAAATAGAATCCTAGCAAATAAACATTCCTGGGCTGAAGCTAACTCCCAATAAAAACTGAAATTTATTTTATGAAAAAAATATACAAAAGGGAAAGTCAGTAAATGTGATGAACAAATGAATTACAACCTAGAAATTTAGAAATAACAAAACTATCTAAAAAACCAATAAAATTAATACAATTTAAATAAATAAAGTAATGAAAAGAAAAATAAATCTATAATTAAATAATAAAGAGCATGAACAGACTGCAGATTAACTTGTAAAAGGATCAAAAATGCTTAAGTGAAAATATAATTAAAATGAAAATTCCAATGAGTAGGTTAACCACAGACAATAACATGGGAAAATGGAGAAAACATCAAACAGCATTAAGAAACTGAGAAGCACAACAAATTTCAAACAAGAAAAATGAAATAAATCCATAGTGAGACACACTGAGGAAACAGAAGAATAACCAAATGCAAAACCTTAAATACAGCATAATATGCTCCAACTAATAAGTTATAATGACCCAACTGCTACCCTGTTATATATATAATCATTCAAGTGCATAATAAAAATTAAGGCATTTTTAGACAAAGACCAAGAGAATTTATCATTCAAAGGCCCTCCTTGAAGTACCCACTAAAGAACATATTTCAGTAGAAAGACAACAATCTGGAAGAAAAGGAAAGATACAAGAAGTAACAATGAAGACAAACTGGTATGCATGCTTACAAATCTATGTAAACATTGCTAATATAAATTAAGAGCTAATTGGAGGAAGTTAAATACAAAGCAGATCCAAATTACAAGACAAATAATTAGAATTTGATCACTGGTGAAAATCTATCCATATATAAACCATCAAATTCACTTAGTTTTACAGGTAAGTTTTTATAAGCCCAAAGGGAACAAACAAATTTATACAATTTTTATTTTTTTTTTTTTTTGGTGAAAGGAAGGAAGTTAGTGAGGCACACTCCTGCATTTGCCCCCACTGGGATCCATCAACAACGCCATCTGGGGCTGATGCTCCAGTAACAAGCTATTTTTAGTGCCTGAGGCTGATGTGCTCCAACGGAGCTATCCTCAGTGCCTGAGGCCACACTCAAATCAATCAAGACATTGGCTGTGGGAAGGGGAGTAGAAGGAAGGGAGAAGTAGCTGGTCGCTTCTACTGTGTGCCTGACCAGGAACAGAACCCAGAATGTACATACACCAGGATGATGCTCTCTACCCATGGAGCCACCGACCAGGGCCAAAAAGCTTTTTGTATACCTCTTAGGGCTTCAAGCTAGGTGAAAGAATTATGCAAAAATAAATAAATAAATAAATAAATTCTCCCATTAATGATAAATAATACTGTATGTTAAAGTCAATACAAAAAGTAATATTTTGGGTGTAAGATATTATTTTAGATTAATAATATGCTATTATTTTTTTAAATACAAAAATATTTCTGTGGTAGATAGAGTACAGTGATAAAATTCTAGCAAGCACCTGAATTGGTCCTTAGAAAAAATATGAGAAAGCTGTTGAAGTTATCCTGCAGATAGAAAAAAAAAATGGGAAGAGAGGGAGGCTTTCAGACAGAAAGGAATCAGAGCTCTTCTTTAGTTTTATTAGGAACAAACACATGCCATCAGTAACGCCAAGTTTTAGAAGTCTACACAAAGTGAGATGTGATTCATACAATAGGTGAAGATCATGAGTTTCATCTGACCAACCAACTGGTGAATATGTTTAGCGGAAACCAAATATGACAGAGAGACAAATAAAGGACAAGGATAGTTTTTGTGTTTTGTTTTGGTCTTTGTTTTGTTTGTTTGTTTGTTTGTTTGTTTTCCTCAGAGATCAAGATCTGAGTAATTTAGGCAGGTACTATCCAAGGAAACTCTAGTTTCATATTTCAAATCTAGAGGAGTACTTCACAGACCAAATTGCTTTGTCATTTCCTTAAAATAATAATACAAGTTATTTAATTTCAAGACAACAGGATGGAGGGAAGTGGAAAATTCTGCATCCTAACCCCAAGCTGAAGGGCAAAGGAAATAAAAAGGGGAGGATGGGTGTTGACACTTGGAAATGTCAAGTAGGCCAGCCCACAGACCGTAAGGTAAGTGAAGGGCATCTAGGGCACCACTGAGGACAGAAAAAAGGTGTCTGATACTTTAAACAACAGGGGACCAAGTGCCTTGTCCCTGAACCTTGAATGCAGGATGCATGCCTACATTCACTCAGTTTAGGAAAAAATCCCACTGACCCAATTCACAGGTAAGAAAATCAGAGAAGACAAACTTAGAACAATCCCAGACGTTTTCCTCTTCTTAATTCTTTGGCTATTTTTTTTTTCCGGCTGTTGAACTCCATCTCTGTGTACAGAAATTACCAAGCAAAGTATGCAATGATACTGTCAAAAAAAGCATCAGCTGTTCAAAATGAAAGAATACATGTGAGGACTGAAGTAAAAAATCAAATTGGAAGATGTTTCTTGTCAAAAATTTTTTAACTTTTCAGAGCTGTACTAATTGTTTTCTGTTCTTTATTTATTTAACCTACTTCACATACAAATACACATCCTCCTTCTCATATTCATCATTACTGCAGAACTTCTTTTTCTGACCAAATAATTAGAAAGTTGATTTTCTCTAATAATCAGGAAAACAATAAAATGTTAAGTTGACTCATTCAACAATCTGCCAAAAATGCATTTTCTCACTTCTGATAGTAATTTTTCTAAGATTATATTGTGTTGCAATCTAGAAAACTATTCTGAATTCACCGTCAAGAATGATATTTTTTTCTATTTCAACCACAGTTGATATAGAATATTATTATTTCAGGGATGCAATATAGTGATTTGAACCTTCTACAAATGTTATTAGAAACTTCCATTTGGGGCAATCTGTTTAATATTATTTAGATTAATCACTCGCAATGTTTCTCCATGATCTCTGGGGCAGGTAAGTTCAGGTACACTAGGTTCATGACATAAAACTGCCCCAAATAGAAACTGTGGCATTTTGCATGAGTTAATATTTCTGTTATCTCATAGCCTCATGTCCTTCTGCACGGCTCAATTTATTATCCTCCCCAAATGAGCAAATTAAAGCATGCCAATTTCCCAAAATAAGAGTTTATATTTTTATTGCAAAACTTAAAATTTAAATGGCTAGAATATTACTAATGAATTGTGCAATTGTCTCATGGTACCAAGACAGTCCTCCCCAAAGCCAGATGGAAAGTTCAGGGCTGCAAAAATCTCTAAGCCTCTCCAGAGTCCTCTAGGAATAGAGCTGCACAGCACAGGACAGGGCTAGACTATATGCAGCAAGAATCTAGAAAAGACCATAAGTACCAGTTTTCAGGACTCAAAAACTACACTTTCTGCTCTGAGAACTATACACTTCATCCTATCCATGTCAGTCTTTACTCAGGATCCCTCTCTGCTTAGACTCCTCTGGCCAGGAGATACAAACACCTGTCTTCGTTTGCAACACTGTGCCATCCAGATGCAGAAAGGAAAGAGGAAATAGCAGCCAGAGAAGTTCAGCATCTGGAAGAGGCAGACAGATCCAGAGAACAGCAAGTGCCAAGGAGCAGAAACACATCTGTATAAGAAAACTTCCAATAGGCAGATCAATACACCTATGACTTCAGGCAAGCATAATGTCTTTTAATAAAACACCACATAATTAATATGATAAGGTCATATAAGATGATGAAATCATGACAGAAAAAGAGTAAGAAAATAAAAAGAAATAAAGAAAGGAAAGGTTGGAGGGAGGGAGGGAGGGAAAAGAAAGAAGAAGAGAAAAGAAAAGAAAAAAGAAAAAGGCAAGCCACAGAATAAGAACACTTGGAGAAGGCCAAGCCTAGAGAAGCAGAGAACTGCAGGAGACAGCCCAGCACAGTAGACGGAAACAAGAGTGACAGAAATCTTCACCTCCACTGGTACCCCTCTCACTGTCTCCCCTACTAGTGATGACACAATTTGGTGTTTACTACATGCCCAGCATTATTCTAAGAATGTTAACACATTCATTTTCATTGAATTTTCACAGCCAAACAAGTCTCCAGGATAGACACAACAATGAGACATTGGACAGTCCTGGGTGGATTCTGGCTCAACCACCAGCAAGTCAGCCTCTCCATTTCTCAGTTTCCTTGAATATGACACGAGGTAATCATACCTACCCAGAATGGTTGTGAAAATTAGACATAATGAACTTAAGTGCCTACTTGCAGCTGTTATTAATGTAATTAATCAGATTAAAATAGTCAGGAGTGAAGAACAGAAGAAAGAGTTGTAATTGAATAAAAATGGCAACAGAGAAGCAGCAATGGAAACAGGGCATAAAGCACCCCTCCAGTGATTCAGACTTGGGGCTCATAAAGAGAAGTGAACTTGCATTTGGCTCCCCACTTTGTATATCTGTGGAAAACTCATATAAATGCTCTGGGTTTCAGTTCCCACCTCCACCAAGTGGGAGTATTAATATCTGTCCTTGATCACGGCGGGGTTGCTGTGAGGGATGTATGAGGAGATGGCCCCTGAGATTATTATTACAAGCAAGGAGTTTATGTAAATGTGCATATCTGGCTTGACCGATGGGGAAATTCACTTCCTTTTATTTTATTTCTTAGGTGGAATTAAAACACTGGAAATTGCAGATGGCAAAATCATTAAATAGCATATGCCACCTTTGGTCACCACTAACAGAATCTAATTCAATCTGACATGGAAGGTTCCCTTCATGCTTACTTCTCACAACTTCCATTCTCCCCAAAACTATCCCTTTTGCCTGCTTTGTACATTATGTCTCCCAATTATGTCTCTTTTTATGTCTCTCTGGAATGGGGTTTTCTTTCTTCTCCAACTGACTGGATCCTGGTCATCCTTGAAAAGCCAGATTAAATGCTTCCTTGCATGAGGAAGTGATTCCTGCCTCCCTACACTGCTATGTTATCTTATCTGAATTTCTCCCCGTATTACTTCTTTTCTATATTATGATCAAGGACATGTGCAGCATCTTTCCACCAATCAATAATTTCCTTGAGGGTGAAAGGCAATGTGTCTTTTAATCCTTGATAGAAACCTGCCTAGCCTTACAGTACAGGGTCTTTCACAGGGCAAATGTACAAAATGCAGATAATGAATAAATTCTTTTGATCTAATAACTTTTGAATCATTGCAATAGCAGTTCACATATTTTAAGATTTAAAAAAAGTATTTAAATTATAAAGTATCCTGACCTGTGGTGCCAGAGTGGATAAAGCGGAGATATGGAACGCTGAGGTCACTGGTTGGAAACTCTGGGCTGGCCTGGTCAAGGCACGTATGAGAAGCAAGTACACAGCAACTAGGGGTTGATGCTTCCTAACTCCACCCCTTTCTCTCTCTCTCTCTCTTACACACACACTCTCCTCTCTCTAAAATCAATAAATAAATAATATATATATATATATATATATATATATATATATATATATATATATAATTGTAAAAACAATGTAAAGCACCATCATCATAATAAAAGTTTGGGGGGAATGATAGAGGTGAGAAAATACACTGAGGCTCTAATTTCCAAGTAAGAGTTAAAGGTAGACTGAACATTGGGTTAATTATTTTTAAATATGCATCTTACCTCACTGGCCTCAGTCACCTAAGAAGAGGCTTCATGGAGAGTCAGGCCTCAGCCCAAAGGAGGGAGGAGCCAGAGGCTGCTGTCTCAGCTGCAGGCACTCAGGAGTCCCAGGTCCCCTTCCATGCACATCATCAGTCAGGTGCATGAAAGGGTCTGTGTCACTGGCATGTCTCTTCCCTCCAGCATCCAGGGTTTGAACCATTTTAGCATAGGTGCTCGCTGTGCCTATCCCAGTAGGTGAGGGCAGTACACTTCGGCCCAGTGGCACCCTCCCACAGTAAACAGGTCTCAGCTTTGGCAGAGGGCTGTCACACTTGGCTAACAAGGCAGAAGTAAGCAGCAAATCGCTAAGTGTGTATGGTCTAATACTTGGAGGCTATTTCTAGGCCAATGTCCACTTAAGAACCCAAAGCGATTTAGGAAAGTGCTCCTCCCTGGGTCCTTCTTGACCAGAAGTTATTCTAACTGTCCCTTCTGCCCTGTCCTTGGGGAGGGGCCCGCGATTCAGAGGTCAACTCTCCAACCTGATTGTCCCCTCCGGATCTCCCCTGCCCTACCCCGCGGGTCCAGCTTGCTCACCAATCTTGGCCAGGGAGGCCAGCAGGATCCACAGGGTGATCTCGAAGGGGATCTGCACATGGGGGTAATCCAGAGTGAATACTGGCAACCGACTCTCCTCGAACGGCGTCGTTCCGGGAGCCACCACGCTCGCGGGGCTGGGCAGGCTGGAGCTGGTGCCCATGGCCCTAGGAGAGTCCAGTAGGGTCTCGGCCATGGTGCCTGCCAGCCCCGCAACCTGCAGGAACAGCAGCAGCAGTAGCCGCGGTGGCTGCACAGGCAGGCTCCGCCGGGTGCCCGCCAGCTCCATGGGCTTGGCTCCCCGCACGCTCGGCGCCCCAGCACTCAGCGCATAGTGCCCGTCAGCGCCGCCGGATGGGCCCGCACGGCACGGGGCAGCGACAGCCGCCGCCGTCGCCCCTGCAGCAGAGTGGGGTCTCTGCAGCACGCCGGCTCAGTTCCCGCCCCAACGGGCACAAGTGCCTTGTCTGACGCGCACCCTCGCCGCAGTCAGCCGCCCTCCGCCGCCGGCCACCGGCCCATGCCTGGTCCCAGCTGGGCGACCGCAGCTGCCCGCCCTGCCCCAAGCCGCCCGCGGGCGGGGGCGGGGGCGGGGGCGGGGCGGGCGCGGAGCCCCAACCGCGGGGCGGGAGGACGAGAGCACCGTGTTGGGCCGCGCCCAGCCCACCTGCGGGAGCCCACGGGCGACGCGAAGCGCTGGGGGGCGGCGGCGGCGGCTGCGCTACCCTGTCGCGGACACTCCGCGCCGAGACCCGCCACCCCCGTAGCCAGCGAGCTGTGTGTGGAATAGCCGCACCGGGAGCAAGGTGGCCGGAGCTGTCCCGGCCCCGGACGCAGCGTCGGGCGGGCGTGCATCCACGGAAGGAGCCCGCGCGACCCACGCGTGGCGCCCTTTTCCGCTCAGACTTCTCCAAGGAGACACGCCGGGCGGGCGGGCGCAGTCTCGAGAGGAGACGGCACAGGTGGGGGCGCCACCAGCCCTGCCCAGGCGCTGCCCCAGACCCGCCCTAGAGCTCTGAGCACAGTACGGAAAGTTTGGAAAAGCCTCATTTTGTTTCCCCTCTCAGAGTTATCAGATTTCGTCCGAGGCTTCTTCTCCACGCGCGGAAACGTCCCGTGCAGAACTCGGTGTACCCACCGAACCCATTTCTTGGCCGCCTTGCACTGGTTTCGCTCATTGATTGGACGCGTCCCCTTTTCTTCTCCCTGCCATGGTCACGACAAAGAACATCTGTTTTCAGGTTGAAAGGTGCACATATCTGAGAGCAACAGAAATATTATAATTTCGTGAAAAACCAGTGATTTGCCTAGCTTAGCTCAGATTGACCTGCTCCGCTAATTACAGGACGCGTTGTGGTGAGGAAAGGGAAGGAAAGGAAGCGGGATTCGTCTTCTGCAAGGAAAAGAGCTGTATATTGCAGTGACAATCTCTTCCTTTAGGGCGGCCTCCTTCCAAGATCGTTTTAGACGCCCTGGGTGCATTCTTTCCTGGGTACCAGCATCTCCATCACCAGCAACGGAAAGGAACATGTAAGCAAAACAGGTGTTACTCAAGTAATTGAAACAATTTTTCCTTTAATATTTAGTAAATAAATTCTTTTTTCTATTTTTTTTTTTTTGTGTGTGGTTCAAAATATGGTTTCTACTATTAAACCCCTGGCAATGCAATATTTAAAGTTTGTGGTTGCTGTTGTTTTTCGGAAATTCTAACTTGTGAGCTGTCAGCAGAGAGTCCTGGAAAAGTTAAGTACTCCACCTGAATAGAAGTATGTAAGAAACAGTCATCTTTGGATTTTTAAAGTAATGCAAGGACAAGTCCAGGAAAAATGGGAGAAAGATTCTGGGAGATGACACACACACACAACACTTAAGTTAATATTTTATAAAGCATACGTATTTAAAAATACAACAGAATTGAATTATAAAGATGTTATCTTCTTTACAAGAATCAATGAGCCATCCAAAAATTTGCCTCTCCTTCTCTGTTCACTGGAAATTTCATAAAAGGTATGTGTTTAACATCTCCTCATGAGAAAGCAAATAACTTATTTTTTTAATTGTATATACTGTATTTTTCACTCCATAAGACACACCTGACCATAAGATGCACCTAGGGTTTTAAGGAGGAAAATAAGAAAAAAAAATATTTTGAACCAAATGGTCTGTTAAAATATTTAATAAAATATACTACAATAATATTTCAACAATGTAAACTCAACAGCAATATTAACAACCATTAGCATTATTATTAACAAATGAGAAGAGACCTTAATGTTCATATACTCTTCTAGTTGTCCGGGGACCTGCAGCAGCTTAAAAAAATGAACATTCACTCCATAAGATGCATGGACATTTCCCTTTCCAGTTTTTTTAGGGGGGAAATGGGTCTTATGGAGCAAAAAATACAGCATTTGCAAGGAACTTATATTTTTATTAATTAACCTGTGCGCATGCACGCGCGCACACACACACACAGATACAGACATTCTAGTTACCCGTTTTAGTACTGAAGAATTGCAGTACTGAATTTAGTACTGAAGAATGCAGAGGTATTTAAAAACAAACAAACCAGCAAGCATACAGACTTACCCATGTTTACAAACCAAGTAGGGGTCCAGAAGAAATTCAAGCACAGGCCTGTCTATGCTAACACTAGTTCCATCCCACCTTCCACTCCATGACTAGTTGCAAAAACCAGCAGGTTATTTATTTTCTTAGGTACTTTTCGATAGAGTGGTAAAAAATGCTTTACCTTTTCCACAAAAGCCATGGTAGAATAAAGTTTTATATACTGTGATCCAATTAGCCAATTCTACAAGTTTAGTGAAACAATGGTAGGTCAAGAGCACATTAAGACAATAATTTCTAGGAGTTTGAGTCACAGAACACTTTAAAAATAATTGTGTACCATCAAGAAGAAGATGAATGACAAATCTACATTTCTGGGATCTTTCTGCCATGGTAGTTGTAGAGATTATAAAGTCTAGCATTGCTTTAACTTTATAAGTCTATATACAAGTGTACTTAAAGGTTAGCAACCTTTTATTACAAATACCCTTTTATTTATTCTTATAAATGGAAGATAAAGGACTTAGTTCCACTCTTTTCATTTTTTCCAGAAAACAAATAAGAAAGAGTTAAATTACATCTCCATGGTGAAACAGATTTGGCTGGGCCATTCTTCAAAAGGCCCTGTGATTAGGAGCTTAGCCCCTGAAAGTGGTAAGACACCACCCAATACTGTACCAATAGGATGACTAAAGGATGAGATCATGTGTCTTTCAGGTTAAAATTCTGTAGTGGCTTCTCAGTGCCATTTGGAAAGACTGAAATCCTACAAATGGCTCACTTGATTTGACCTTTGCTCTCCCTCCCACTACCTCACTTCCCTCTTCTCACTGGATGCAATCTTGTTGTCCCAGCACTTTTGTCACCCCGCCATGCTCTATAAACTCTGGCCTCTTACCCCAGGGCCTTTGCATATTCTGTTCCCTATACAGGGGAATCTCTTTCCTCTCTGCCCTTCACCTTGTTAAGTCCTTCTAGGGTCTTTGACTTAAGAAAGTCTCATTTGGCACCTGCCTTTTTGGACTAATGAGAGTCCCCATTTGTACCCTTTGATATTTCCCAGTACCTTTCCTTCTTAGCACTCAATCATTTTACTTTCTCCTGCTAGCCAGAAAGCTCCATAAAGGTAAGAACTTCTGTTTGAGTTATTCTTTTATCCTTAGCTCCTAGCAAAGTGCCTCGAGCACAGTAACTATCCACAAAGAATGCATTGCATGAATAAACATGTGCTTTGACCAGAATCAACAGCTATCCTGCCTTGGGGATATGGGCTTCAGGCCTTGATTACCAATTGCAGGATAGATAGAAATTATTCCACAGAGATGTTTCCCTTAAATGACCATAGTTCATCTTTTGGAATCTCACATCTTTTTTCCTTTCTACTCAAATGCTGTGAAAATCCAATCACATAACAGGGTTTTTAAATATTTTCATACATGGTAATTACCTGATTTGAGATTGACCCTCACATAGTCTCAAAGAAGTGTTTCCTAAGAGTTTATGAAGCTTCTTAGAGAAACTGTCAAGTCTTTTATTCTTCTCTTTCATCTAAAATAGTCCATTAGAATGTGAGTATATTTAATGAAATCCTGTAACAAGAATCACTTTCCTGAGTCATAATCATCAAACAGGATGGTGTCTCCAGCATCACAGAAATCACAAAAGACCTGGGAATTTAGCTTGTGAGAAAATGTACCTTAAAAAATAAAAATGTGATCTCTGCAGAGGGGATTAGGATCATCATCTAAGGCAAGGTTTGTCTTAAATCACAACCTGGATCCTGCCCTGGAAAGCTCTGGAGGACACAGATTTGACTGTGTATCTTTCCTCACAGAGTTTGGAACTTAATAAAGTTGTGGGATATTGATGCTCCCTCCCCCCTCCCCCCTCACTGTGCGACACAATCCTCTTTATGAAGAAACAAGCAGAGATCTCCAGAGATTTTGTGTATTATACCAAATTTTCCAAATGTAGAGCAGAATCTGACAGAGAGGAAGTCACTTGTTCTTAAGTGGCATTGGCGCACTTGCTCCACAGCAGGGCGCCAGCGCGCTCTCCATGGGTAAGCAGTTCGGTCCACACTGTGTTCCTAAAGAGTAGGTTGGAGCAGAAATGACTCCATCCTTGGGTACTAGCAAAACAGTCACAAGAGTACCTTGTAATAATGAGATAATAGAACAGATATTTTACACTTTCTTTTTTCACAAATTTTTATAATCATATTTTAACTCCTTCTTTGAAATATCTACATCGTACAAATACCCTTTGCTTTATAATATTTCAGTGAAAAATCTTTGTCTATGAAGAGTTAGCACTTATTAATTTTGTTATTATAGATGAAAGTTTTTAAAGTCTCAACTACCTTCATTTTTTAGAAAAGAGCAGCCCTATCAATGGTATATTTAAATAAGAGTCTGTCTTCAGATATTTAACCACTAAAACATTTTGAGCCTCAGTTTTCCTTTATAAAAAAGAAACATGGAATAAAAAACTTTGTTTCTATATAAAAAGTTTTATAAATCTAGGATTTATAAATCCAACACATCTGTGTAAAAGGGACACACACCTACATCCTGATTCACCCTGCTAGGCAATATGATGTTATCTGTGGGAAGAGGTACTTCCTATCCTTCAAAGACTCCGGAGTTAGATATGAATTCTGATGTGCCATGCAGTCACAAAGAAAAAAGGCCACCAACCAATAGGAACTCTAAATACTATCTATTATTACATATAAGGCTCACTCATTCATCACTTTAAGAAATATTTACATTGGTGGGCACTCTCATCTAAAAGTCTCTTTGTTCCTTTGGAAACCTAGTAAATAAGAGTACTACTTCAAGGAATTGTATCAGAGGAAACAGAATCTTTCCTTTACTCTTCTGGGTTTTTAGCTGAGATCTCTGTAATAAAAGCTTAGTAAAAGAAAAACAAACAAAAGTTTATTAACATATAAGCCTCATGTATAAATGGAGAATATCTGAGGGAATATTATATTTCTCCAGGTGGCTTAGAATTCATAATCAGATATCATCTGTGTAAGGAAGGGAGAGGTGAGATGTAACCTCTTAGGATATAGTAAATAATATTTCGGAAAGAGAAATGAACCCTAGAAGAATAGATGGGAGATATGATAGTTTGCAATACAGTTTATCTGGTGTCAATTTGTAGCTTTCTCACCAGGGGCTGATGAAACTCTTAGGGAGATTTATGGGATTTGAGATCCTTTTGGAGGCTGTTTTTCACATACATAAAAAAAGTTCAGAAAAAGTCTCACCCTGAATTTTCTATTTTTCAAATGCCTATAACTCAAAATAATCAATGTACCAAAGTGGTACTTTTGGGAGTGGCAAATTCTGCTGCCCTTTAGGATCATGGCAAAGATGTTTCTAGAAACAGAAATTAGAAATGAGAACACTTGCAAATGTTTTTTTTCTAGAATTCAATTAACTGCTACTATAATGGAAATAGATACCTGAGCAAAACCAAACCTAGAAATAAGTAAAGCACAGTTAAAAATGCCAGTCTTTACCCAAGCATCTTCATTTACTTCCAATGCTCTTTGATCTTGAGTAATTCTTTAAATTTTTTTGAGTTTCCATTTATCTGCCCAACAGTCATTCTAGAAAGCATACTTGTGAAGATCTTATTTAATAAGAGTTCACTCTAAAAAAAATCTCATCAGTTGCTTCCAGGATGTTCACAGAGGACTATTTCTAGAACAGAATCTAGAGTAGATACCTCTGAAACCTCTACAATTCTTACCTTCCCTGAACTACTTCAGTTCTGATTGTCAGCTTTAAAAGTTGCAAGCATTTTCAAGAGGTGTTAGTTCAAAATCCACTATGTACCTATGTTTTCATTTATCCTTCAATAATTTATTTTTACAACCGAACATCAAGTGTTTATTTAGCTTTTTGATTATCTACTCTGTGCTAAGCATTCTTTCCTACAGGAGAAACACAGATGGACCATACAAATTTTGCCCTTTAGAATTATGTAAGATTGGATAGAATAATAGCAATAGCAAACATTCAATGAGTGCATGTAATGAGACAGGCTCATTTTCAAACAGTAACTCTCTCATCTTATTAAATACTCATAATACATTAAAATTATAGATATTAGTACAGTCTGTTTCAAAAATGAAGAAACTAAAGACAGAACGGCTATGCAACATGCCCAAGGTCACACAGCTAGTCAACATTTGAATACAGGTAATTTGACCCCAGAGGTTACACTGTAGACACTGTGCTATAAAGCAGTAAGGATGATGATGAAAATGAAGATGATGATGATTGTGATGGTGATGATGGTGGTGATGATGATGTTTTGATGGATGATTGTGATGATTATGACCTAGTGCTGGTAATTATGATGGTGATAAGTGATAATGGTATGGTGATGTCAACATGCATTTAGAGCTTTCAGTATGTTTTTTACTTACTAGTAACCCTTTGTCCCAGTAGAGCCCAAGCTCTAGGTCATCAGGTGTCCCAATTTGACTTCCCTGTACAGTGGGACACTCCTACTTATCAGCAGGGTTGGCAGCCTCTTTGAGACTACTCTTGAGGCAGCTGTGAGGATTCTACTTATCAGTGCCAAGACCAACTGCCACCGAAGGAAAGACAGGACCGCCACACAAGTTAGTTGCAAGAATCACACAGGCAGTTTGTTACTCACAAATCCTTTTGATGTGCCTGGGTTCAGCTTTAGGGGGCCCCATTGGGCTTGCTCCTCTCAGTTGTCTTTGGTCAGAGTGGTGTGGAGAGAGTCCATGTCAATGTGGGAATCTGGGCAACTACCGCAGCGGGGGGTGGGGGGGTGGGGGGGTGGAGGGGTTACTTTAGTACCTTTTCTGGCCTATGCTTTCTAACAGGTGTTAATCTACAGGATTATCACCTTAAACCACCTTTTGGGGAGTTCCTTGCAAGGAGCCCTTTTTATGTTAATCTATTGAAATGTTACATCAAGCCACTTTTAAGATGTTCCTAGGGAAGCCTACTATCTACATCAACCTACAGAGTTATGACATCAAGCCACTTCTTATCTATATGTAACTTCACACACACACACTAACTAAGCCCTGCAAGAAAGGCAGAGTCTGTTTATCAAATCTGTACACACTATATTAATTCCTATCCAGACTACATAAAGTTATTTAATTTTCTTAAGTTAATAAAGTTAATTAAAAGCTATCCAGTCCCAAATGAAAGAGCTGAAACTTGAAAATAAGTCTCTTTCCACTCTTGTGGGTCATAAGAGTGTGTCTAATGTGGTAGGGGCCACAAGAGAAACAAATATTATAGGTTGTAGAAATTCTGAAGTGTGAATCAGAAGGAAATGTGGGCTGGAAGGATGGTAAAAAGTGGTTGGATTCTGACGATATTTAAATTCTGGATATACACTTTTTTTTTAGATCTTTTTATGTATTCATTTTTAGAGAGAGAGGAGAGAAAGAGAGAAATAGGAGAGAGAGAGAGAGAAAGTTAGAGAGAGAAAGAAGGTGGGGAAGAGCAGGAAACATCAACTCCCATATGTGTCTTGACCAGGCAAGTCTAGGGTTTCAAACTGGTGACCTCAGCATTTCAAGTCAATGCTTTACACACTGCACTATCACAAGCCAGGCTATTCTGTATATATTTTGAAGGTATAACTACCATTATTACCTGAACGACCAGATTTAGAGGGTGAGAGAAAAAGAAGACTATAGGTTAATTTTAAGTTTTTTTTTTTCTGAGCCACTGGAAGAATGGAGTTGCCTTAAGAAAGTTCTGTTCCTTTAACACAGACAAAGAAGGTTCTGGAGGAAATGGTTTAGAGAGATATTTATCAGGAACTTTGGAGATGGTAGGCTTAAGCTATCTATTAGACTTCCAAGGGAAAATGCCAAAGACAATTAAATATTCAGGTTTGTGGTTTAGGAGAGAGGTTCATAATGAATATATAAATATCTGAATCCTCGCCAATAATAAATTGGTATACATAAGGTAATTTTGCAATTACAGTAAAACACTGCCCATAAGCAACAGCGCTAAAATTTAAACCCAAAAACTTAACACCAGCTTAGATTTATAAAAAGTTCTCATTCTTTTAAAGTCCAGTTCACAGTGGAGAATGGGGATAGGCTTTGGGTAGAAGTTTACACAGTCATTCAGGCAACCAGGTTAACAGAGGTTTTCTAGTTAAGATTGTCACCTCATTGGTATGGAAGAAAAATGAATTATGCCAATGAGAAGATTCTGAGGCGTACAGATCACTTTTGTTCATATTCCATTGTCAAGATACAAAATAGTGATTATAATAACTTATGAGAAGTACTTGGAAATGTAGTCTCCAACTAGGTTGTTTTTCCCAAGAAACAACTCTCAACTAAGGGAGGGAAGCACTACTTTTTGGCAGTTAGTTGGACACCACTCCTATTAAAAGGACCAAGACCACCAAAACCACCCATAGAGTGAGTATAAGAGAAGAAATGAAGGTCAAGGACTGAAGCATAGGAAGTGTTAGCATTCTCAATTTAGGGAGCTAATAAAGAAGCAGTAAAAAAAATAATAATAATAATTGAGAATGAACATTGAGAAAATAAGAGGAACTTCAGATGGAGTGCCATGTCCAAGAAGTCAAACAAAGAAAGTATTTCATGGACTGAGGGTTAATAACAGTATCAAATGCCAATTATGGGTCAAGTAAATTGAGGACTAAGGATAATGCCTTTGGTTTAGAAACATGGAGGTTTGGTGACCTCGAGAAGAACAATTTTTGAAGAGCTGTAGATATAAAATCCTGACCGTTCAAGAGAGAAGTAGAGGAGAAAAGTCGGAGATAGTGAATATCAACATCTATGTCAAGTGATTTTATTATATGGGGGGAAAAAATAGAACAGTAGCCAGAGTGAAACATGGATCAAATAAAGAGAAATTTGCAAAGATTAGAGAAATAACAGCATATTTGCATAGTGATGAGAATGACCCAATGAAAAGAAACAAAAGAATGAATGACTTAGAAAAAAACAGAGAAAGTGCTGAAGCATTGTTCTGGTTGGATGAGAGATGGCATCTAATGTGCTAGTTTGATCTTAGAAGAAAGGACAGGTTGTCCAGGAAAGGAACGACACAAATACAGGTTGGTGAGCATTTGCAATGAAAACAGTTTAATAAGTTTGTGCCTTATTGCTTTGAATTTTCAGTGAGAATGAGGTTAGGGAATGAAGCATTGGGAATTTGAAGAGAATAATAAAAACATAAACTATTTGTCAAGGAGACTGGAAGAGAAAATGATGATAATTTATAAATCACAAACAGAATTAGAGCACACTTGAGGATAATAATCATGTATATAAAATGGGACCAGTCAGCTCAATTGTGTTTTCTTTGCATCTCCATTTTCTTGTACAGGTGCAGGCAGCAGTGGGCAGAGAGCAAATAAATCTACACCATGGTTCCAGCAGGCATACAGGAAACAGGAAGGCAGTGGCATGCTTGTGGTATGATGGTATAGTGATGGACCATGGCATTCAAGTCAGGTAGCATCAGTGGATTGCTTGTGCCATAGAGACAAAGATCGGTGCAGCTGGGGTATCAAAGGGAGTGAACTAGAAAGATAAGAAAGGGAAGTAAAGCATGGAATGTTTAAAGTTTGAATTTATTTGTGAATTTGTTTATTGTAATAAGTATACAATTTGTGTATTGTATACTTTAGTTTTTAAAAGGGCTGCAAAAAGTTAATATAACTAATTTGTAAAATATGTTAATACATTTATTTATTCATTCAACAAACAATTATTCAACTGAACATTTTTAGACTTTGTGATAGATATTCATAATAGTACAACATGAAGTATTTTGAATTATAGAACTAATTTTCTCACGGGTTGGCATAAATCTTACGGGTTGGCTATATCTAATCTAATTTTCTCACGGGTTGGCTATATCTATCTAAATAGATATAGCAAGATTTAAACCCCATAAACTGCTGAATTCTGTAAAATATTTCTGGAAATTTTCCAATACTTAATCTGACTTAGAATTCAATCAGGCTATTTGGGAAAAAAAAAATCACCAGGACTTTGCTCTAGGAACCCATTTACTTCTGGGTCATAGGCATTTCTTAGAAGTAGTTCTGTCAATTCTGGGATTCTGAGGAATATTTTAAGAAGCCCTTGATTAGTTGCTTACCAGATAACTTGTGGCTTTCTCCCTTATATTCATTTCATAACACCCACATATCACACATTGATGCATATGCCTGCCTTCTAGAATGTGAGCTCATGGAGCAGATGCCATGGGTTTGGTACAATGGCGATACACAATAAATGCTCAGTCAGTATTTGAATGAATGGCCTTGATGTGCTCTTTGGTCATTTCCCAGTTAGTTCTAAGAATATTCTTTTTTCATTTGATTGCTATTTTTTCTTTTTTCAATTTTATTTAAATTTTCCTTCAGTCTTTTTCACATGCTTTTCTTATCCTTGAAAAGTATACAGGTAAAGAAAAGGAAATTCAGCTATTTAATATGCATGTCCAAGCTTAAAACTGACATTTTCTACTCAGGAGTCCAGGGGGCATCCTCACTCGTGGCTTGTAACTGTCCCACTCCTGGCTTCCCTCTGCAGGGGTAGAACAAATAATATTCTTTCTACCCTTCTAAGTTCTTCAGGTTGGACTAATAACCAAATTAAAATCAAGTAAATTAACAGAAGAAAATAACAAAATGTGTTACTTATGTCCACATAGGTGTTTCATAAAAATATGGAGTCTGAGGACAAGGGGTTAGAAGGGGAGTGTGTATTCTGGTTCTGAGGCTTCAAAGGGTAGAAAGACAATTCATATGAAGATAGAAAAGCATAAGTTTGCTAAATATTTGCTGAGCCACTTTTAACAATGAGACACAGAAAGGACTTTCAACAAAAGGGCAGGTAGGTTCCTACCTGTCTATCACATCTAGTTCATATTAAACTATAGTTATCTGTGATGATATCTCCCTTCTGAGAGCAGTTTCTTTATCTAAATTCTTTTAGGCAGTTAGAAAGAAGGTCAAAAGGTTTTTCAGTCTTTTGTTTCCTAAAAAATAACCAGCTTATGGGGTAGCAATACTTACATCTGACAAAATAGACTTTAAACAAAGGCTATAGCAAGAGACAAAAAAGGACATTACATAATAATAAAAGGAGCAATCTAACAAGAGGTTGTAATGCTTGAAAACATTTATGCGCCATTTTCAACAGCATCTAAATATGTAAAACAAACTTGATGGACTTAAAGGAAGAGATTGATAGCAATACAATAATAGGGGATTTTAACACTTCATTGACAGTAATGGGCAGATCTTGCAGACAGAAAATCAACAAGGAAATGGCAGCCTTAAATGACACATTAGATCAGCTGAATTTAATTGATTTTTTTAGGACTTATTTAAATTTGTGTACAAATAAAATTTATTGCAATATTATTTTAAACCTAATTCACACCCTCCCCACAAATGAACATTATGAAAAAAGTCACATTCTCTTAATTACATTTTCTTAGCCAGTAGATTCTGGAGGGTTGGAAGGGTAGGGGGAGGGAAGATACCGACACAATATAATTTCAGTGACATCTCATCTTGGAATGTCTTAATTACAGAGATTTCCATAAGAATTAGCTTTCTTTAGTTTTCACATTAAAATGAAATCTACTCAAAAATTGAAATAAGGCTCCTGGCTTTATTTTTGGTATGAGTTAAGGAGTATATTCAATGTTAAGGCAAATGGTAAAAAACACGTATGAAATATCATGTGTGGACCTTCCACTGTAAAATATATTTTGGAATACTCATGGATTTTCCAAACATGCACTGGAATCAGAAACTTGGAAAAACTGTGACAGTGTGTAACAGCTATTTGTTTGAATGTCTTAGTTGTACATTTTTAATAGTTAATCTGTTAAATGGCATCTTATCTGAGTTTGTTTTATGGCCTGTGATTTTTTTTTATTACACAGGACTAAATGTCCACCAAAACTGCAGTCAATGAATGAGGGCCTGTTTGACCACATAGACTGGTTGGCAACACAATGAGCACTGAGCAGGCTCCCAGTGACAGGAAAATATGAGAATGCAGGACATTAATTTAAGAAAGACCACAAGTGGAATTAGATTATTGAGGCTGTCTGGATATCTGTCTGATTGAAGAAAATAAAGACTGAAGATTTTTCAAATAACAATTCTTGCTCCCCCCTTTCCCATGTTTTTCCCCAATGAGAAAACCATTTCCTTCATAGTGAGGAGAGAAACACCCCTTTTTCATGGCAAAGTGGACTCCTTCCTCCAGGGCATCAGGACAGAGGTGTCACTTCCTAGCCACGCTGGCCACAGCTTTCTTGGCTGCATCCTCCAGGTCTATGGCCGACGTAATGGGGAGCCCGCTGTTACTGAGTATGTTCTGGGCCTCATGGACATTGGTTCCTTCAAGCTGGACCACCAGGGGCACTTTAAGTTCCAGCTCCCAGCAGGCTTTGGTGATCCCATTTGCAATGATAGCATAGTTGACAATTCCACCAAAAATATTGACAAGGATGGCTTCAACCTTAGGATCAGCTGTGAGCAATTTGAAGGCTTGATACACCTGAGCTTCCTTTATGCCACCACCAAGATGCAAGAAGTTGGCTGGCTTCCCACCATTCAGGAAAATGATATCACAAGTTGCCATGGCAAGTCCAGCACCATTCACAAAGCAGGCAATATTCCCATCCAGTCCAATGTACTTTAGGTTATATCTGGCAGCTTCATTTTCAATGGGCTCATTTTCTGATCTGTTGTCTATAGCAAATATGTCCTTTTGTCGGAATTCTGCATTGTCATCAAAGTTTATCTTGGCATCAAAACAGATAACTTGTCCTTCTGAAGTTTCACCAATGGGGGTTCACTTCCACCTGGGTAGCATCAATTTTCAAGAAGAGATTATACAGCTTCTTAATTTGATCTGCAGCCAGGTTTTACAAAGGCCCAAGGAAGCCCAGGTTTTATGCCATCCGCTGAGCTTGGCTGTCCTTTATCCCTTCAATAATGTCTATTTGCTCCTTAAAAATAAGTTCTGGATTTGAAGCTGCCACCTCTTCAATGTCAATGCCCCTCTGGGGGCTGCCCACCAGTATGGGACCATTGTAGGACTGGTTCATCAGAATCGCAAAGTAGGTTTCCTGAGAAATGTCCAAGGCTTCAGCAATCATCACCTTGTTAACTTTCACACCTTCTTTTGGAGTTTGTTTTGTTGCAAGATTATACCCAAACATCTGTTTAGCCAACTGTCCCACAGCTTTAGGGTCTTTCGTTAAATGAACACCTCCTTTCAAACCGCTACTGAAGACAACTTTTCCTCTTCTTCCAGCTAAAATCTGAGCTTTTAAAACAATTTGTTTTGCATTTCATTTCTTAGCAGCCTCCAAAGCTTTATTGGCAGTGTCCACTACAAAGAATCTCTGGACTTTCACTCCATTGTCAGACATTAGTTTCTTGCTCTGGTATTCCTGCAGGTTTAGCCATCATCTGGGGGTTAGATGAAGTGCTTCTGTTCTGCTTCTGATAATAAAAGCTAAGGGAGAAGGACATTCAGGAGGTCCTCTTTGACTCCCTTGGCAGGCCTCCTGCTCTTCCTCTTGAAATAAGCTTGTGTCTTGATTAGGTTTCTTCCACGCAACACTGGCAGTTCCCAGTGGGCTGGAGGACTACATGGATTTAATTGATATTTTGAAAGCATTTCACCCCAAAGCAATAGAATATTCATTATTTTCAAGTGAACCTGAAACTTTTTCTAGGATAGACCACATGTTGGAACACAAAACAAGTCTCAATAAACTTAAGAAAATTGAAATCTTATCAAGCATCTTCTCTGACCATAATGGTATGATATTAGAAATCAACGGCAAGAAAAAAACCCTAAAGACACGAAGGCTAAATAACATGTTGAGGAGCCACTGAGCCACTTCACCCGCAGGTGTTGTAAAGTACCAAAGGCTACAGAGTTAATATTAATATTTTAAGAGGCTTAGAGAACATTTTTATTAATTTGGGTTAAGGTGTGCAGAGAAATTGTGAGAATAGTCTGTACTGTGTGATTGGCATAACCAGGATGGCCCTTGGCACTGTATTGTAAATGCAAAGGGAAGGAAAACATGGATTCCCTGACATTCCACCACACCTGTGGGGAAAGGGATGAATGGCTAGCCAGGTGCAGGAAGAGGAAAGCCAAAATAAACCTTTTCTTATAACTATGAGCCATTTGCGGGCATTTGTCCCCACAGAAACTACCTCTCTTATGTAAATGCATGTGGTTAATACGTATGACTCTGGACAGAAAGATGGCAGATGAACACTAGAAAATATAGGAAGGCCTTTTAATATGTAAAGAGATATCTTTCTACCATTGTGTTGATTTGTAAATTTTGTTTTCTCCAAAAGGATGTGTGGCTTGCAAATTAAACATGGTCCTATCATGTTAAAGGACATATGACTATAACCAATAGTGGTAAAGGGCTCTTAATTACAATTTTTGCTTCTGTACTTCCCACTTACAAAACTATAAAAACTAAGTGGAACAAAGGGCCGGCGCACTTTCCTTCAGAATTCTGTCGGAGTAGCTGCCGCTTGGCCAAGCTAAACAATAAAGCTTTGATGTGTAACCGACGGACCCTGTTCCTGTCTTCAATGTTACGGGTCCCTCCGAGTTAGGCTTAACACATGTTACTAAACATTGAATGGGTTAACAATGAGATCAAGGGAGAAAGCAAAAGAAACCTTGAAAAAAGTGAAAATGAGAAATCAACAATGCAAAATCAATGGGACACAACAAAAGCAGCCCTAAAAGGGACATTCATATCATTATAGGTCTACCTCAAGAAACTAGCCTGACCAGGCAGTGGCATGGTGGATAGATCATTGAACTTAGATGCAGAAGACTCAGGTTAGAAACTCTGATGTTGCTGGCTTGAACTCAGGTTAATCTGGCTTGAGCACAGGCTCACCAGCTTGAGCGTGGGACTGTTGGCTTGAACATGGAATCATAGACATGACGCATGGTTGCTAGCTTGAGCCCAAAAAGGTTATTGGCTTGAGCCCAAGGTCGCTGGCTTGAGCAAGGGGTCATTCGCTCCGCTGTAGTCCCTCCTCCCTCGTCAAGGCACGTATGAGAAAGCAATCTGAGGAAGGAGACCCCCCCTTTAAATAAGAGGCTTCAAAGATATTTTATAATTTAGGCCAAGCATTCAGAAAGAGTTTGTAAATATGATTTTTTTGTGTAATTTACAAAATCTCAAGATGGCCAATCATATTCCTCCTTAAGAAGGGCTGTTATAATGTAAATAAAGAGGTTTTTCATACTTAGAAAGTTTTAAATGGAAGGAGGAAGGAGGCTTGGGCCCCCTCCCTTCTATATACCTGGGTGAAAGAAGATAAAACAGCCAGGAATTGGGAGGGGGAAGGGAGATTTGAGCAGCCGTTTCCTCTCCCCTTTCTTTCTCCTTAATGGGAGATTTAAAAATGATTATCATCTGGCATCTTGTAAGCCCCCTCCCACCCTGAAATCATGTAATTAACAACAAAGGAATCACGAGACCAATGAATGTGAACCTATGTTCTGTAAAGGGTATACAAGATGTAAGAACTCTAATTTTGGGGAGCATGGGTCTTTGGAGCTACAGCCCCGTGTGCTCTGCCGGCTTACTAAATTCTCTTTTTTCCTCTTATAAGTTGTCTGAGTGTTGATCCTCCAAGGTTTTGCTTTCCTGCAACAGATTTTGATGTGTTGGCCGGGAGGTGTGGAGGAAAAGACACTTGCATTTGGCAGACTTTGGGTACCCCACTGTGGACTCCCGAACAGTCCTGTAGATGCGCCCACTGAGTGTGCACTGAGGAATTTCCCTGTGTGGATGCATCACAGGGTGGAGAAAGAAGTTCCTATCTGCTGGTCCCAGATAACAGAGGAACAAGAACAGGGATGCGTCTGAAGCACGGTAAGGTATGCCGGACAAGGGAAGCTAGCTCGGGCAGAAGGGAGGCCTGATCATCCTCCAAAGAGTCACTAATCCTCCATAGGTTAGGAACGGTGACCATGTACTCTTTACAGGTGTAGAGAAGGAGCTCCACGTATTAAGAGCGGTGACTTGTCACCCTCTACTGGTATGTGGGAGGTTGTGTGGAAGGGAGTGAATGCAGTGAAAAAGATGGACACCAGGAGAGGGTTCCGACTCTCTCCCACAGGGCCAGAGCGAGTGTTGGGTCCTGAACCGAGATTCTGTAGGGCAGTGGTCCCCAGCCCCCAGGCCGTGGACCGGTACCAGTCTGTGGGCCATTTGGTACCAGTCCGCAGAGAAAGAATAAATAACTACATTATTTCCGTTTTATTTATATTTAAGTTTGAATGATGTTTCATTTTTTAAAAATGACCGGATTCCCTCTGTTATATCTGCCTAAGACTCACTCTTGACGCTTGTCTCGGTCACGTGATACATTTATCCGCCCCACCCTAAAGGCTGGTCCGTGAAAATATTTTCTGACATTAAACTGGTCAGTGGCCCAAAAAAGGTTGGGAACCACTGCTGTAGGGTATCTCATAAGGCTAGGATGCAGAATTGCATGCTGACGGTTTATATCAGCCTGCCAAAAGCCAAAAGGACCCACTATTCCCACAAGGGGAGCAGCCAGTGACGAACTGAAGTGAGTGACGTCGTCTCCAAATTTCCCCTACCCTTCCCCACATCCTTCCTGTGGCATGATTGTTGTCTGTTGTGGGAGGCATGGGAGGTTCACAGGGGAAACTTACTCCTTAAGCCACGATGTTTAAGAATTTTAAGAAAGAGTTCTCAGGGTATTATGGAGTTGCTATGTCCCCATGGAAATTGAGAAACTTTTGAGAAGTAGAGTAGCCAGCTTTTGGGGTAGGTTGGCCAGCAGAAGGAAGCTTGGATAGGTCTCTTGTACAGAAGGTGTGGCAGGTAGTCACTGGAGACCCAGGCTACCCAGATCAGTTTCCCTCCATAGACACTGGCTTATGTTGGTTCTGCATCCACCCACTTGGCTTAGAGGTCAGGCTTCTACAGTATTGGTAGCTAAGGCAGGGAAGCGTTCCACCAAACCCAGAGAGCCACTACAGCTGCCGGTGCCAAAAATTTTAACCTCTAGTGAGCCAGAAGAAGCAGAAGCTCTGGCTCCCCCACCTCATGTGCTGACAAGGCTTTATCTTTCCATACTGGACTCTCTGTTTACCCCAAAGATTGCCTCTGAATCAGGCCCATCATTGCCAGATTTATCAAGTCCCAGCATAATCTCACCAGAGCTGGAGGTAACTCTGGTAACTCCCACTGCTCAGTCAGAATTGGGTCCTGGCTCTTTTCCCCTCACTGGGAGGTTATGCTAAAAAAACAATGCCTGGTATGCAGATGCCTCTGAGAGAAGTAGGAAATACAGTGGTACCTTGAGATACAAGCAGACTAACATATGAAAAAAAATTTTTTAAGATACGAACTGCGACTCGGTCTGTATTTTTGTTCGAGATCCGAGTGAAATTTGAGATATGAGTCATGATTCGGGAAGCTGCTGCTACTTGGTACATTGGCACATGGGTCCAGTATCAGCAGCACAACACTAGTATCTTATTCTTTCTCATGTGTTACCCACAGAATCAAGTCGAATCTTGTGCTCTGTACTTGTTCTTGCATCATTTTTTCATTTTTTACTAATTTTTTGTGTGTGCTATCATGAGGCCGAAGAAAGTGAGTATAAAGTACAATGGTGAGAAGAAGAAGAGAATGATGTTGATATAAGTAAAGCAAGAAATAATAGAAAAACATGAGCGTGGTCTACGAGTGATTGAATTGGCAAGGCTGTACGACCTCAATACATCTACAGTTTGCACCATCCTTAAACAAAAGGATGCCATAAAAAGTGAAAATCCAGTGAAAAGAACTACAATTCTGTCCCAATTAAGGACAAATATCCATGAAGAAATGGAGAAGCTTCTGCTGGTGTGGGTAAAGAGAAAGAGCTGGCAGGAGATACAGTAACGGAGACTGTAATATGTGAAAAGGCACATATTATTTATGGAGACTTGAAGAAGAAAGAACCATTAACCTCAAAAGAGGCAGCAGAAGATTCGTTTATGGCAAGTCATGGCTGATTTGAAAATTTCAAGAAGAGATCTGGCATCCACTCGGTGGTGAGGCATGGTGAAGCTGCGAGGGCAGACGTTAGGGCAGCTGAGGAGTATATCACATGTTTTGCTGCGCTTATCACCAAGGAGTGTATCCCCAAAAAAGTGTTCAACTGTGACAAAACAGGATTGTTTTGGAAAAAAATGCCCTGGAGTACTTTCATCAGTGCAGAGGAGAAGAAGCTGCCGGGCCATAAAGGACCGTCTGACCCTTGCATTGTGTGCAAATGCTAATGGTGACTATAAAGTAAAGCCAATGCCAGTGTATCATTCTGAAAATCCTTGAGCTCACAAGATTCTTAAAGAGAAACTGCAGGTTATGTGGCACGCCAATGCTAGGGCATGGGTTACGCGGCAGTTTTTTATTGAATAGATAAATCTTGTCTTTGGTCCTGCAGTGAAGAAATATCTTCAAGAAAAATAAACTCCTGATGAAAGCATTACTAATCCCTGATAATGCTCCAGCCCACCCACCTGGTCTTGAATATGACATTTTCTATGAATTCAAATTCATGAAAGTTCTCTACCTCCCACCCAACATGATGTCAATCTTGCAACCTATGGATCAGCAGGTCATTTCCAACTTTATAAAGCTTTACACAAAGCACTTGTTCCGCTGCTGCTTTGAGGTGACTGAAAATACAATTCTAACCCTTCAAGAGTTTTGGAAAGATCACTACAACATCATGATATGTTTACGCATTATTGACTTGGCATGGCAAGAGGTTACAAGAAGAACCTTGAACTTGGCATGGAAAAAGTTATGGCCTGATGTTGCAGTCAGGGACTTCAAAGGATTCGAACCAGAGACTAAAACCGAGGTAGAAGCGTTGGAGGAGATTGTGTCCCTCGGAAAGTCAATGGGTCTGGAGGTAGATGAGGATGACATAAATGAGCTCGTCAAGGAACATGAGGAGGAACTCTCAGCTGAGGAGTTGAAGGAGCTACAGATGATGCAACATCTGGAGCTTCTGCAAGAGATTAGTAGTGAGGAGAAGGTAGAGTTGGAGGAAGTGATTTCTACAATTGAAATTAAAGACATGCTGGCAATATAGGAGAAGCTTTAAAGTTTCATTTTTACGAAACACCCAGAAAAAGTTTCAACTGATCGTGCTTCAGCACTTTTTAATGACCTTGTTTGTCACATTTCCGTAACATTTTAAAAGGCAGGCAAAAGCAAACCTCTTTGGATAGATTTTTATTCAAAAGTCCTGCAAGTGAAAGTGCCGAAAGCACAGCCAAAAAGGCAAAAACAGGTGATGATTAAATGAAAAATACATAATGTCAAGCTTAGGTTAAGTTTAAAGTTAAGAAAGTGCATTTTTTTACAATTAAGTTTTTGTGATTTCATTTTAAGTTAAGAAAGTGCAATTTTAGTTTTGTTTAAAGTAAAGAAAATACAGTTTTAGTTTACATTTAGTGTTAAGAAAGTGCAGTTTTAGTTTACGTGTCTACAGTGCCTGTATCCCTTCCTCCCTCCCTGCTCCTGCACCATTCACCTCCGTTAACCACACTCGTCTGTCTCCAAGGTAAGAATACGGTACTAAATAACACTTTTTTCTTTTATTTCATATATTTTGTTATGCATTGGTAAAGTATGCATGTGTTTCTTAATTAAAAACATGTCTTTTTTCATAATTTAGGATGGTTTGGGGATGTTTCACAGGGCTGGAATGAGTTAAATCTATTTTAGTTATTTTAAAAGGGAGAAATTTGTTCGATATACGAGTTGACTGATTTATGATCTTGGTTACAGAATGAGTTAAACTCATATCTCAAGGTACCACTGTACAGTAATAAATGAGCAGGGGAATATAGTAGAAAGGCGGGTGCTGGTATATCAACCATTCACCACCACAGACCTTCTCAATTGGAAGCAGCACACTCCCTCTTATACAGAAAAGCCTTAGGCTCTAATAGATTTGATACAATCTATATTTCAGACCCACAATCCTACATGGGCAGATTGCTATCAATTACTCCTTGCTCTGTTCAATACAGAGGAAAGGCACCAAATTAACAAGCAACAATTAAATAGCTAGAGGAGAATGCTTCTGAGGAACACCAGACTCGCCAGGAATTTGCAAGGGGCTAGATGCCAGGAGAGAATCCTAAGTTGAACCCAAATAAAGAGGAGGGCTTGGGACAACTGAGGAGATAAATAGAGGTTCTCCTCCAAGGCCTGTGGAAGGGGGACCAGAAGGCTACTAATATCAACAAGGTGGCAGAGGCTTTGCAGAGAAAGGATGAAAGTCCAGGTGACTTTTATGAGAGATTGTGTGAGACTTACAGAATTTATACCCCTTTTGATCCAGAGAATTCAGAGAACCAAAGAATGGTTAATATGGCTTTTGTCAGCCAGAGTACAGGAGATATAAAAAGGAAACTCTAGAAATTAGAAGGCTTTTCGGTAATGAACACAACTCAACTCATAGAAGTAGCCAATAAAGTCTATGTGAACAGGGAGATTACAGGCAGAAAG
This sequence comes from Saccopteryx leptura, assembly GCF_036850995.1. NCBI lineage: Eukaryota > Metazoa > Chordata > Mammalia > Chiroptera > Emballonuridae > Saccopteryx > Saccopteryx leptura. The sequence goes on along the minus strand of NC_089505.1, from coordinate 214,480,210 downwards.
GAAGATGAATGCCAAATGCAGAGAAAAGTGGGATTTATAGCAGCAGCCCTCCAACAGAAGGGAAAAAGAAAATCTTTTGAAAATGGGAGGAACACAGGCAAGAGCAAGAAAAGGCAGTCAGGCAGAGCTCCCTGCGATGTGATCAGTGTGCCATCTGCCGGGGAACCGGTCATTGGAAAGATGAATGTCTCAGTGGGACAAGGGGAGGTGTGCCTGCCAGCTGTCTCTCAAGGGGAAGGCACCCTGTTCAACACAGCTGGGGAGTTCCTCCTGGACTGAGAGTGATTGGACTCAGGAGCCCCCACTGGTTCAATGGTCCGTATGGAGGTAGAGGGCCAGGAGCTAGACTTTTTGATTGATACAGGGGCAGAATATTTGGTGGTGATATGGCCAGTAGTGCCACTGTCCACCCATACAGTGGATATTATGGGAATAACAGGAACACAGGTTGAACAGGCATTCTGTCTACTCTGTTAATGTATAATAGGAGGTCATGAAATTAAGCATCAATTCTTATACATGCCTGACTGTCCAGTACCCTTGCTAGGATGTGATCTGCTGAGCAAATTAAGAGCTACTATATATCCTTTGCTGACAATGGTCAGCTGGACTCTTAGGTACTTACGCCTAGGCTTGTCTTAACTCTAACTGTTCCTAGAGAGGAAGAATGGAGAATTTTTGACATTGAGTATGGGAAGCCACTGAGCCAAAAACTAATTCAAAAATACCCTGGAATCTGGGCTGAAGAAAGCCCCCCCCCCAGGCTGGCAGTAAACCAAGTGCCAGTGCTTGTTAGCCATAAACAATACCCGATACCAAGGTGGGCTTTAGAAGGAATCCACGTGCATTTACAGAGGCTTAAAGAGTATAAAATAATTATACAGTGTCAATCACCCTGGAATACTCCTTTGCTTCCTGTCAGAAAACCAGGGACTAATGATTATTGGTCAGTACAGGACTCAAGGGTCATAAACAAGGCAGCAGTGACTCTACACCCAACAATGCCAAATCCTTACACACTCCTAAGCCTCCTCCCTGCTCGAGTCTCATGGTTCACTTGCTTGAACTTAAAAGATGCCTTCTTTGGTATAAGACTGGCTCCTGAAAGCCGGGAGCTGTTTGCCTGCTAATGGGAGGACCTGGCTACAGGGACAAAGGTGCAGTACGCTTGGACTAGGCTCCGACTAGGGTTCAAGAACTCCCCTACCATCTTTGGGGAGGCCCTTCTCAGTACCTGCAGAGGGTTCCTGCACAGGACATCGGGTGTGTCCTCCTTCAGTATGTGGGTGATCTGTTGCTAGGTCATGAGACTCTCCAAGGATGTGCTCGAGGAATGAACACACTTCTATGTCATCTAGAGAACAATGGATATAAGGTATCGAGGAAGTAAGGCTCAGATCTGCAAAAGGCAAGTAAAATACTTGGGATTCATTCTCCAGCAGGGGGAGAGGAGGCTAGGGGTGGAACAAAGTCAGGTTATTCAGAACATCCCAGTCCCTACCACTAGGAGACAAGTTAAGGAGTTCCTGGGTGCAGTAGGATTCTGCCGTTTGTGGATCCCCAACTTTGCAGTATTGACCAAACCCCTCTATGAAGTCACAAAGAGGGGAGAAAAAGAGCCCATGGACTGGGGGCCAGAACAGGACTGTGCTTTTTTGACTCTTAAAAAGGAGTTACAAGCTGCCCTTGTGCTAGGTCTTCCTAACGTAGCAAAGCCTCTTGTGCTGTGTGTCTCAGAGAGGAGCAAGACAGCAGTGGGTGTATTAACCCAGGACTTGTGGTCATGGCCTAGACCATTGCCTACCTCTCCAAGCAAATAGATGAGGTTGCAAAATGCTGGCCACCCTGCTTGAGAGTCCAAGCTGCCACAACTATGCTAGTACAAGAAGCAGACAAACTAACTTAGGACAAGACCTAAAGATACGGGTGCCACATGCAGTAGTGACTCTAATGAACATCAAAGGACATCACTGGCTCACTAATGCTTGCCCCACCAAGTACCAGAGCATATTATTTGAAAACCTAAGACTAGTAATAGAGGTGTATACCTCTTTAAACCCAGCAACACTGCTCCCAGTGAATGAGGGAAAGCCACAGCACAGTTGCTTGGAAGTACTTGACTCAGTGTACTCCAGCAGGCCAGACTTACTGGATCAGTCCCTAAGGGAGCCTGACTGGGACCTGTATGTAGATGGAAGCAGCTCCATCAACTCGAGAGGAGAATGGCATGCGGGGTATGTATGCAGTAGTGACTCTAACAGAGGCTATAGAGTTGCAGCCTCTACCCCAAAGCACTTCAGCTCAGTGAGCAGAACTGATTGCCTGACTGAAGCCTTAGAGCTCAGTGAAAAGAAAAGAGTGAATATCTTTACAGATTCCCGGTTTGCCTTTCTCACCCTCCAACTGCATGGGATAATTTACAAAGAGAGAGGATTCCTAACTGCTGGGGGCAAAGATCTTAAATATCCAGGAGAAATTCTCCAGCTGCTGGAAGCAGTTTGGAAGCCAAAACAAGTAGCAATGATCCACTGCTGAGGACCCCAGAAGGGAGGAACAGTAGAAACACAGGGAAATGCCAGAGCAGATGCAGAGGCAAAGAGGGTTTCTACCCTGCCCTACCTCAAGGGCACTATAGCCTCTCTCATCCTATGGGCCTTGAAACCTGTACCCAGATATTCTGAGGGAGAGAAAAAGTGGATAGAGACAGAAGGAGCTAAAGAATTAAAAGATGACTGGATACAACTACCACATGGTAGAGTTGTCATCCCTCACCTGTTGGCACCAGCAGTAGTCCAGGCTTTGCATGCTGCCACCCATCTGGGACAGGAAAAGACAGAAAAACTGCTAGGAAGATATTTCTAAAACCCTCTCTTGCATAGCCAAGAAAGTCAGCCTGTGTTGTTCAACCCGCAGAATAATGCAAAACAAGGACCTTCAGTGCCCCTGGTATCCAGTCCTACAGGGCAGCTCCCTTTGAGGATATACAGGACTTTACTAAAATGCCCAAAAGTCAAGGATGCCAGTACCTATTGGTGTTAATATGTACATACTCAGGATGGGTAGAAGCCTACCCCACTCAGACTGAAAAAGCTAGAGAAGTAACAAGAGCATTGCTCAGAGAAATTATTCCTAGGTTTGGACTGCCACTCCGGATAGGCTCCCACAATGGCACAGCTTTTGTGGCTGAGGTAGTACAAGGAACAGCTCAAGCATTGGACATCACTGGAAGCTTCACACAGCATATAGGTCTCAGAGCTCAGGGAAGGTGGAATGCATGAATAGGACTCTGAAATTAGGGCTTAGCAAATTATGTCAAGAAACGGGTTTTAAGTGGGTGCAAGCATTGCAATTAATATTGTTTAAGATTTGGTGTACACCCTCCAAGAACACTGGGTATTCAGCTTATGAGGTATTATACAATAGGTCTCCTCCAGTACTACGTAATTTGCCAGGCCCTGAGAATTAGAAGAGACAGAACTACATAGACAATTAGAAGCTTTAGGCTAGGTGGCCAGTACTATATCCAAGTGGGTACTGGATAGGGCTCCGATCAGTTTGCCCCTGTGCATTCTTTTTCTCCAGGAAACCAAGTGTGTGTCAAGGATTGGAATCCAGTTCCCCTCCAACCCAGGTGGAAGGGACCCTACACTGTAATCCTGACCACTCCCACTGCGGCCAAGGTAGAAGGCATATCCACCTGGATTCCCCACAGCTGGCTGAAGCCTGCAGCCCCAGTGGAAACACCCTCATGGACAGCAGAGACTGACCCTACCAATCTTTGTAAGTTGACCCTGAGAAGAACAACATGCCCTGCTCCAGCCACAAACCGGGAGCTGGCTGGTCCATGCATGATGGAAGTTTCAGAAATTTCATCATGGTACTCCTTTTAATTGGACACTGGGGAGGAAGGGAAACTAGGGCAGAGGACTGTGAACTGTATCTATGAATGCCAGGGAATAGCCCATTCCCTAAATGTCACCTTTTGCTTTGTATGTGGGGGAACTCTGATGGGGGACAAATAGCTGTGGGATGCCAAGGAGCTAGCTCCCACTAGGGCTAGACCAAATGTAACAACCCCTGCGCCTCTGATGACAGCCAATGGATTTTAAAATATGCGGTCATAAGGTAATATCACTCAGCCAAATGAAGAAGGTGAGACTTCAGTATAATACATAAGGATCTGGAGGTCTCAAAGGGGGGAATGAGGAAGGAGAACCCCCTTTAAATAAGAGGCTTCAAGGATATTTTATAATTTAGACCAAGCATTAAGAGAGTTTGTAAATATGACTTTTTGTGTAATTGATAAAATCTCAAGATGGTTGATCATATTCCTGCTTAGGAAGGGCTATTATTATGTAGATAAAGAGGTTTTCATACTTAGAAGGTTTTGAATAGAAGGAGGAAGGAGGCTTGGGCTCCCTCCCTTCTCCACACCTGGGTGAAAGAAGGTTAAACAGCCAAGAATATAGGAGAGAGAAGGAATATTTGAGTAGCCCTTCCTCTTTCCCTTTCTTTCTCCTTAATGGGAGATTTACAAATGATTATCCTCTGGCATCCTGTAAGTGCCCTCCCATCCTGAAATCATGTAATTAATGACAAAGGAATCACACATAACTCATGAATGTAAACCTATGTTCTGTAAAGGGTATATAAGATGTAAGAAATCTAATTTTGGGGAGCATGGGTCTTTGGAGCTATAGCTCCATGTGCTCTGCCAGCTTAATAAATTCTCTTTTTTCCTCTTATAAAGTTGTCTGAGTGTCAATCTTCTGAGGTTTTGCTCTCCTGCAACAATTCAATGAACAACCAAGGTGCCACAGTGAAGAATTGATGCTTCTCATCTCTCTGCCTTCCTTTTTGTCTGTCCCTGCCTGTCCTTTTCTCTGTCTCTGTCATCAAAATAAATAAATAAATAATAACCAAAAATCAGTTGCATTTTTATATAACAGTAATGAACTAGCAGAAATGAAAACTAAGTAAACAATACCATTCACAATTGCTTCAAAAAAGAATAAAATACCTAGGAATAAATTTTTCCAAAAATGTACAAGACCTGTCCTAGGAAAATTATAAGACACTGAAGAAGGACATTGAAGAAGAAACAAACAAGTGGAAGCATATACTGTGTTCATGAATAGGAAGAATTAACATTATTAAAACATCCATATTACCCAAAGCAATCTTTTGATTCAACACAATTCTAAGCAAGGTACCAATGGTGTATGTCACAGAACTGGAACAAATATTCCAAAAATTTACATGGAACCACAAAAGATGTTGAATAAACACAACAATCTTGAGAGGAAAAAAGACAAAGTTGGAGGAATTAGATTACCAGATATCAAACTATACTACAAGGGCATAGTAATCAAAACAGCATGATACTATACAAAAAACAGACACATAGATCAATAGGACAGAAGAGAGAGCCCAGATATCAACTCATGTCTATATGATCCATTAATATTTAACAAAGGAAGCAAAAAATTAATCATGATATAAAGACAGTATATCCAATAAATGGTGTTGGGAAATTAGATATGTGAAAAAAAAGAAAAGAAACTAGACCACCTTCCTATACCATATACAAAAATAAACTCAAAAGGAGTTAAATATTACATTCTAAACCATAGAAATCCTAGAAGAAAACATAGACAATAAAATCTTGGACATTTATCATAGCAATATTTTTTTCTGATGTATATCCATAGGCAAGGGAAACAGAACAAAAAATAAACACATGGCACTACATCAAACAAAAAAGTTTTTGCACAGCAAAGGAAACCATCAACAAAATAAAAGGCAACCCACTAAATAAGAGAATGTATTCACTGATACATCTAAGGGATTAATATCCAAATTTTATAAAAAACTTATAAAGCTCAACACCAAAAAAAATTAATTTGAAAAATGGGTGAAGGACCTGAATAGACACTTTTCTAAAGACTTATAGATGGCCAATAGATATGTGAAAACATGCTCAACATCACTAATCATTGTAGAAATGAAAATTAAAACTACAATGAGATGTCACCTCACACCTGTCACAATGGCTATTATGAAAATATCAACAAATAAGTGTTGGAGAGGATGTGGAGAAAAGGGAACCCTGGTGCACTGCTGGTGGGAATGCAGATTGTACAGCCACTCTGCAAGACAGTATGGAGTTTCCTCAAAAAATTAAAAATGAAATTGCTTTTTGACCCAGCAATTCCACTTCTGACAATATAGCCTAAGACTCCCAAAATGCTAATTCAAAAGAATATGATGCGCACCTCTATGTTTATTGCAGCATTATTTACAAACTCTGCTTCCCACCTTCTTAGGTAAAATTGAGTGTGTAGTATGTATGCCAAAGATGATTACTCTCAGTGGTTTACTTCTGGAGTGTGGAACTAGTCTTCTTCAAGTAATTGATGGGTTTTCCAGAATATCCTTATATTTTTCTCATATGATTAGTAAAATAATGAAAGTTTACAAAGTCATCTAGAATAGGTTCTTCAAAACAGCCCTGTTTGGTATGTCATTAAGTTTGCTCAGTGTTCATCTATTGTTAGGCAAACCAACCATTATCTGCAGTAGAACTGAAGGTAACGATGGATTCAGTCACCATAGTCATGGTCATGATTCTCTGAATATGCACTTCTGATCCTAGAACCAGTGAATTAGCAGAGAGAAGCTTCCTTCTTCTTTCTTATGTTGTTGTTTTTTAAGCAAATGTAAAACATTTTTTCATAATTTATTTTGCAAACAGAAGAGTTTTTATCTCTGGCACAAAGTGAATGTTTAATTTAAGACGATCTCATCCTTTTTTTTTGCTCCCTTTTTATATTTATTTATTTATTTTACACTACAGAACAATTTGATAACACACAGCTGTTCTGTTATAATCATGTAATTTCTCTCTTCACAGAAGTCTATTCACAAATGACTAAATAAATAAATAAATAAATAAAGATTATCTAGTTGATAACATTACTTCCCAATAATTGAGAATATGGAAAGTGAATAGAAAGGATAAAAGTACTTGTATCAATACAGAAAATCAAAAGTAATAAAATGTGCTGATCTCGACATATTTGAGAATCCAGAAAGTGTAAACTGTTTTTGCTTATCTAGGGAATTACTCATTAAATATTATATTTATAAAAAGAGCAACAATCTTGCCAATTGTTATAAATATACATAGTTATAAACAGTAAAAATTATTTTAAGTTTACTTAACTGTCTTCTTTCTCCTTGCCCCTAGGAGTGGTGACATTAAAGTTTAGGTTTATGATGTCATTCACTAAATGGAAAAAAAAAAGAACCCATTTCTGTGAAAACTTCAATGAAAATTATAAAAGCAATTACATACTCCAATTTGGGTGAATATCTTTACCCCTCTCTATATGTTTACACTTTCTAATAAATTTTACTGCAAAACTTCCTTCAGAAAATGAAGTGTTTTCCATTCAACATTTAACTTCTCTCATTCTAAAGTGAAACTTACTGCCCTCATCTCTCTGTGGGCTGCCTGAGTTCCAGCACTGTGTGTGCACTCTTTGTCTTAGTGGCCAGGACTGTGCCTGCAGCATGGTAGGTCCTCACAAATGTTTCCAGGTGAGCCAAATCCTCGTATTTTAAGTCTTAGATATACAACTAGACTTCAAATTTATTATGACAATGGCAGATTAAAAAATGGAGGAACCCAATATATATAAAATCAGGACCATAGAGAACCAAGACAAAGACAGTTCCTATCACCTCATGGAAGGATTTCCTTTGGAAAAAAATTGGAAATTAATACAGATCTATACTATATATTACTTTTGATTTTATCAAGATGTTATTTATATTTTCAATTTTTTATATTTTTAGAAAATAGGATATATTTCCTGTTTATGCCATGATCTCAGGGAGAGACTATTTTTCTCATTCTGGGTTTAGAGAATTGAGATTATTCAGATGCATTGTTTACAAAGATGCCTGACATGGTTTCCACACAAAGCCTTTCAAATACCAAGAAATTTTTACGCCATAAAACTACTTTAAATGCATATTTTGTCATACAAATCTAATATAGTTAATGCTATTCTATGTTAGAATACTGATTTAATTTTATAAAAAATTATTATAACTTTGAAGAGATAACTATAATTTATGCCACCTAACAGATCTATAGTTTACTACAATAGAAATGATGAGTTGATGACAATGATAATAATAGCATCTTCCTATTGTATTATAAAAATATATATCCAGCCTGACCAGGCGGTGGAGTAGTGCACAGAGCGTCAGACTGGGATGCAGAGGACCCAGGTTCGAGACCCCAAGGTCACCAGCTTGAGCATGGACTCATCTGGTTTAAGCAAAGCTCACCAGCTTAAACCCAAGGTCGCTGGCTCGAGCAAGAGGTTACTCCGTCTTCTGTAGCCCCACAGTCAAGGCACATATGAGAAAGCAATCAATGAACAACTAAGGTGTCACAATGAAAAACTAATGATTGATGCTTCTTATTTCTCTCCATCCCTGTCTGTCTGTCTCTATCTATCCCTCTTTCTGACTCTCTCTCTATCTCTGTAAAAAAAAATATATATCCAATAAAATAGACAAACATACTATAAACATCCCAAGGAAGATATATGGATGAAAGGCAATATGACATTATCAACATAAATGACTAAAAAAAAATTCACTGGCATTGGACATAAAATTTTACATTGTTGTGAAGCTTCTTGAGAATTCTATTGACAAAGTAAAATTATCCTTTTATAACTATTTTCTTTTCTGAAATAATTGACCAAATATTAGACTTGTTTATCAGTGCTTACTATTGTACCATTTTTGATAATTCAACATAAATTTTATACCTATTTTTATTATATTTTATCTTGAATTTTTTATAAATGTAAATATCTTTTTTATCCTAGAGTTAATTGAGATAAAAGGTTATATGTTCCATCAAATGTGTGTGCAAATGAACAAATGGCAAAGAGGACACAATAGGTGTCACAGAAATGCATGATAATTATGTGTATCCTTCTGTGGGCACATTTCTACAGCTTCCCAATCTCCATTCTTTTATTTTTTTTTTATTTATGAAATTGAGGTAATAATGTCTACACTCGAGAGCTGCTGTCAGAATTGATTATAAAAATATATGGTTAAGTTAACCTAGTACAGTTCTGCACAGAGTGTACTCTACAATATTAACTGTACTCCCTACATAATCCCTGGAGGCCTCTGCCAGCTCCAAGATTATCTATATCACATGATACAGTGCCTCATAACCATCCCTTTTGGTTAATAACAGTGGGATCCTATATGAATCCCAGGGAATCACAAAATATATATGTCCTTAAACTAGGCTTTGTTCCACTTACATAGGATGTGCCAGTTAGAACTGGTAGAAATGTACTTGCTTCACAAGTGTGGTTAAGAAGTGGAATTCTTTGTCTTTATGGCTCCAAGGGTATTAAATTGTCAGTGAGGAAAAATTAGCTTGTGATCCTACCTGCATTTATCCTACCTGCATTTTCAAATCACTTAGGCACTTATAGAAACAATTAGAAGGAAATAAAAATAATGGTGGAGGAAAATAACTGGCCAAAAACACCAGTTTATACTGTTTACTCAAGCCACCATTTTTCTTTGAATTTATAAGTACATTGGACTAGAGGAATGACAAATCCTACTGGATATGTAAAGAAGTTATTAATTTAATTTCTCCTGGACCTAATTTCAGCTCTAATTGGGCTTAAATTCAGGCCTGTTCAGGTTTGAGTTCTAGAGTAAATGTATGTTTATGCAGATTGTTCCCCAGCTAGTTGAAAATTTTAGTACAGTTACTAAGGAGTTAATGGTTCAATTATCCAGGAGTCCTCGATATAAAATGAAATGAAAGGTTAGCAGAAAGGACTCCCAACAACGATTTATTAGGAGTTCACACACCATAGGCACCACAGGGACTACCTCTGGAAGGTGACCGGGTCTGAGACAATACTTCGCATGTTTCTGTGTAGCAGCTACATCACAGGAATAAACTGGTGGGTCTTAGTTTATAAGCTAATCACCGAAGCCAGATGAGTCACTGAAACTGAAAGGGTTCACATGCCTTGTTACTTCTCATGGGTGTGACAATCCCCGTAACACTAAAGAGCAGAAGGAAATAAGAGAGTGAAATGTCCATATGTTAGTTCTAGGGAATAGTACCTTCAGCCCCTCTCTATTCATAAACTAGTCTCTTGGTGTCTGGCTGGAAAAGGAAGAGACTGTAAAAAAAAGAGCTGAGTCTTCCTCTTATGGGGAAAATTTACACAAAAACATACATACTTGTATGCACAGTCTTCTCCAATACAACACTTACTTATAGTAACAAGAGAATGAGGTCCTAAATAATGCATGAACTTGCTCCAAGATCAGTGCCACATCCAAGTGCAGAATTCTGACCTCCTGACCCATAGCTGAATGTGTTCACTTTCAGCTTTGTAACCCTGGTAGCTTGATGGTACAAACAGGTTAAAGATCTTTAAACATTTCCAGTATCTATCTGGGATTGGCTGGAAGTCGATAACTATGTGGCTTGCATGAAGATTCTTATGAATAAACCATATTCACAGATGTTGTTCGGGCATAATGAGATTCCACAACACTGGATTGTCATTATGAAATATTATATTTTTGTCAAGGTAAATGAGATTTGGGAGGAAAAATATAGCTCAGGACAGAAGAGAAACTCAAATTATTTTTCTGATCCCGAAGAATATAGTAACAGCCTGATCTATTCTCCTGACCTACAGAAAAGAAAGAATTGTAGAAAGTTCCTGTTGATTTTCCATAAAAATACAGTCTTACTCAGAAGTTGAACTCAAATATTTAGCAAACCCAAGACTAATTCAAAACACATTCAGAGAGAGAAAGAGAGGGAGAGAGAGCGCTAACTCCATGCGAGCTCCACCTGGCCTGGATTCTCAGCAGGGAAGCTGGCAGGGCCTCTGCTGACACCAGCACCTGCTACTTTTCTTGCATTTTCCACACTCGCACAAGCTTGCCCGCAAATCTTTGGAAACAGCTGCAGGAAGGAGGCTTCTGTGACCAAGCAGAACAGTTCCCATGTGGTCAAGCTTAGGACCAAGGTCAGCTGTGATAGAAATCTCCATAGCTGTTAAGGAGGAAACAAAATTAGAAAAAAAAATCAATCCAGTTTTTTCCCCTATTTTTCTATTTACTCATTTAGTGATGTCATCACTATTTTTCAAACTTTGGGTACCTGTCTAATGACAAGTAGAAAAAAATTTGATTATCTAGATTAATGAATTAAAAGAAAAGAAATGGTTATGTTGATTAACATGCATTTTAATAAATTACCTGTACAATTTGCTTATTTTTCCACCTAGTTTTTCTGGTGGAGAGCTCCTCCAATAAAACCTTGTTGAAGTCTGTACTCTCCCATTCCTAATGGCTGTCTATTTCTATATAAGGTCCATGTTATGAATTGTATTTAAATATATAATACACATTCTTAACTTTACCTATTTCTTAATCAATTCTGAATGGTTATGAGTTTTGTCTTCCCATTTATATTGTTGAAAAAGAAGGTAAGGCACTAAAATGATACCTTAAGGTGGGAAGGGACTATGTGCCATGTGCTTTTTATAGGTTTTTTTTTTTTTTCATGGTATGTCATCTTTCTCTTGCTCTTCCTCCTCCTCCTCCTTTATCTTCCTCTTCCCCCCTTCTCTTTTCATGTACATACATACACATGTACATGCACACATACATACACACAAAACTCAATTTGAAGTCATGTATAGGGAATTAAATGATTCCACTCATGATAGTATATTGATATCTAGCTCACTCTTCTATTCATTATCTACCTACCTGTCTGGCTAGCTAGCTAGCTATCCATGTACCTATCTCCATCTGCATAAATTTCCCACATTTAAACAAGGAAGTATGCTTCCTTTTCTTTTTAATCCAATCCAAGTCCAGTAGGGTTTTATTTAGTTGGTCAGAAAGTGCTCTCTGATTACTCTCAATGTTTTCATATCATTGATATTCTTTGTTATGGTCCTAGAAAGAAAATATTACAGGATTCAGGATTGTAAAAATGATAAGGAAAATCTGGAAATAAGATTATAAGGGAAAAATGGGTATGCCCATTTACCTAAAAAAAAGTGATTAAGCTGTGTTCACATGAACTAATGATTCGATTTACATTAAATCATTTTTAGCAAATTATGGGGCTCACTGTCTGCATCATAGTCAAATTAAGTGTAAAAGCAGCCAAAATATATGGAAATTTTGGCTCACTCACTTTTTGTATGTTCAAGGTAAGAAGTTACTTTTAAAAAACATGCCTATAGTACAATCCAGTTCTAACTACTTAAGAACCAGTTTTATAAAACTTTTCTTAAGAACTGTTGTTTAATTCACAGACATCAAACAAAGCTGTAGAACCAGTTTCTCTATTAGGCTATAACAAGAAGGCAAGAGCCTGCTTTTATAAATATTTCATTAGATTATCTCATCGCATCTGTAAATAGATCTACATTCTTCTACTAGTGCCTGTGTTCCACCTGTTATAACTAAATTGTTCTTATTTAAATAGCCTAAGATGCTTGATCATCATTTATGAATTAATGGCATCCTCATGTTTTCCACATCCTGGTGTGTTTCTATCCTGAGATGTATTTCCACTCTGGGTAATGGGAACTGCTTCATCAAGCCTCATCTGGAAGCTGGGCTGAAATGATGCCTATTTAAAGGCTTGTTTCCGACTTATAGGAATTAACATGTAAAATGTTGATCTATGCACATTTTTTTCAAAATTTTTAAAAGTGTCATGCGAAATTAGCATCTAACTCTACATATAAGATTTGTTGCTAGGTATTTGGGTATAAAGAACAGGGAAAACAAATTCACTCTGTTGAACTCCCCTTAAAACAAACAAAGGACTATCAATAAAAGATTGAGCAATTAAACCTACATTGTTAAGGGAAAATCAATTGGTATTTCTTTACTATTGAGTTGAGTTGATTATTTTTAGAGCATCTAAAATAACTAAAATTCTTATTTTAAAAAAATCCATTCTAAGAAAATATTTAAATTACAAAATGAGGAGGTGGTTTTTAGCAAAATAAATTCAATACCCTTACACCTCTTTTTCTGTGGTCCTTCTGGCAGGAACTGCACTTGGCAAAATCTTACCTAGATCAAGACAGAGGCCTTGTTTTCTCTGTACATGCACCTAAGCACAAATGAGAAACAGCACAGCCAGTGACATTTGAGACATGATAAATTCACAATATCTCAGCAGCCCTGGGCCCTAATGCTGCCAGACCACACTAGGTTTTCTTAGTTTTCTCTCCCAGGTTCTGTTGGGTTTTAGTTCAAACCTTCTCTTCTTTCCTCAGCATAATACTGCATCTTCTCCCCACACCACTCTACTCTCTCTTAAAAGAAGAAGAGACACCATCAACAAGGACTCTCTCACATAAACCAGCTTAACCCAGTGTTTGCTTCCAGACCCACTTTTTCTTCTTTTTTTCCTGAATGGGGCCTCGATTACTGTCTAAATTTTTTTTACTATCTCAGCTTTGAATATACTTCCCTTGGGTTTTAAAGCACATCATTTTACTGCTAATTCCTTTGTTCTTAGCTAGTCAGTCTCTCTCCTCCCTTCAAGTAGCCATCCACACTTTCTCCTAGGCCATTGCCTGCCCATTCTTAGTCTTCCTGGCAATATCCCCTCATCTGTTGACCCTTACTCCTAATCATTCTGCCCCCTTCTCATACTCTAGAGGAGAATTTTTACCCTCTTCCTTGGTGTTCAAATCTGGTAATATTTGTGATATGTAAATCTTCTACCAGTTCTAAAATCTTTACTAGACTTCAGATTCACAATTACTTCTAACTGCAAGGCAATTCTTTACAGGTTTTAACAAAACAAGATGACAGGCCCAAAATGGAGTTGTTTATTGTATGCCTCATATCACCAAATTGAGACTTCACTTAATTACCTTTCACTCTTCCAGAAATGGAATCTTGAACCAGTCACTCCAGAACCTCCTGACCAGCACTACTGAGGACATTTGCCTGATAGACGCTTTGCCCTCCACTTAAGAAGAGCAACCTTGCAATAGCCAACCCACTTGTTTGCAATATTGCTTTCTTATTCCTGCTCCCCTCTACCTATAAAAGTCTCTCATTTTGTGAAGCTCCTCGGCGCTTCTTTCTGTCTGCTACCCTGAATACTGCCTGCTTTGAATTGTTTTTACTCAAACTCTTGAAATATTTAATGTGCCTCAGTTTATCTTTTAATACAGCTAATTAAATATTTTTTTATCATTGAATTTATTGGGATGACATTGGTTTGCAAAACCAAAAAATGTACTTTCTAGAACTCTATTGATAGCTATCCTAACACATACCTGCAAAATGGTTTTGCAACGGTCACTTCAGTAGCATTGTTTGTGAAGCAGAAGACAGAGGAGAAACATTTTAAATTAGGTGTTAATCAGTAGGAAAGTGTCAAGAAAATAATGCAACCTCCAAAACTGAAACATCAAATAGCTTTTAAAAACTTTGTACATATGAAAAGATCTCCAAAGAATTTCTTAAGTGATAAAAAGCAAGTTGCAAAATACCATGCACAATATGTACACATTTAATACAGTAAAATGTTAAAAACAAAAGCTTGGATAGAAGGGAGGCACATACAACATCTATGTTTATATATATGTATATGTGTAGACATTTTCTTTCTTTTTTTTTTTTTTTTTTGTATTTTTCTGAAGCTAGAAATGGGGAGGCAGTCAGACAGACTCCACATGCGCCCCACCGGGATCCACCTGGCACGCCCACCAGGGGGCGAAGCTCTGCCCATCAGGGGCATCGCTCTGTTGTGACCAGAGCCACTCAAGCGCCTGAGGCAGAGGCCATGGAGCCATCCCCAGAGCCCGGGCCATCTTTTGCTCCAATGCAGCCTCAGCTGCGGGAGGGGAAGAGAGAGACAGAGAGAAAGGAGAGGGGGAGGGGTGGAGAAGCAGATGGGCGCCTCTCCTGTGTGCCCTGGCCGGGAATCGAACCCGGGACTTCCACACTCCAGGCCGACGCTCTACCACTGAGCCAACCGGCCAGGGCCCCTGTTTAGTGTTTTTATAACATGAATGTCTATTGGTTTTTCAAATCAATAAAGTAAAATAAAGAAATTTTACATTGTATCTGTTTTTAAGCTCAATGCCCTACATCATAGCTTTTACTTAAGGAAATACCTTGCCCTGACTAGGTAGCTCAGTTGGTTAGAGTGTTGTCCCAATCCACTAAATTGTGGGTTTAATCACTGGTCAGGGCACATACAATAATCAAGCAATGAATGCATAAATAAGTGGAACAACAAATCGATCTCTTTCTTTCTCACTCTCTCTCTCCATCTCTTTCTAAAATCAATCAATAAATAAATATTTTTTAAAAATTACCTTTAATAGTAAGAGAAGAATAGTCAAACTATGTAAGCAAAGATTATTGCAAAATTTATAATAATCATAAGCACTTAATATTAGTTATATAAATTAAATTTCAAAATTTACATGGTGTTTACTGACAGCGTACTTTCTTCTTAAGCTTATAAATTTAGTTTAAAATATGGTACTAAATAATTTAATAGTGTTCAGAAATATTTGTGAGTTTTACTTTAAAATATTGACTATTATGGATCCAGATCTAAAGCATCTGATATAAAAACATTTAAAAATTTTGTGCAATATATTATCATCAAGAGCCTTTTCATAAATAATTAATGCTTTAAATGGTATTGAACTATTCTAGTAGGTTCTCATGTTCCAGCATATTTATTGGGAGCTCTAGTTTAAGATATTAATCTATGTTTGTGTTCAATTATTTCATATGACACTAAAAACAAAAAAGCAAGTAAAAACACTAGTACCCTCTAAATTGTTTGTAGGTGAGTGGTAATGATCTTCGAAAATAGTAATTTATTTACATACATTTTAAAATAAAACCTAAATCGACTCCTCAATTACACCAAAAAGGACTTTCCCATCAAATGTTTTAATTCTTGAGTTTGGATGAATATTTTCCCCCTTAATATTCACTATAACCAAACTATAGTACTGATATGTCCTCAGCTGGTCCCTCATGCTGTCAAATATTTTGATCAGTAATAAAACATGCAGAAATGTAAGGATTTGCATATTTTATTACTCTATATGAGGTTTTTACTCCGTATTGCCAGATTTCACACATAAACATAAATGAATAATTGTTTAGTGAAATATGTTTTATGAGTTTATCTGAAATCCAAATAAAACTGGGCACTCTATACAGACAGATGATTAATTTAAGAAAAAGTCCTATGAAACTTTGCATTAACACAGTAAACTGAGGAACAAAATAGAAACAGAGGCAGGGTCACAGGGAACTGATAGACAGCTGTCAGAGGGAAGGGGGAAAAGGGGATAGGATCAGAGAAGGTGAAGAGATTAGCCATATTATATATACAGAACACATAGATACAGACAACAGGGTAGCAAGTCCCAGAGGGAAAGAGGGAGTAGAGGAAGGGGGAGGGGGGCAAAAGGGGTGAAATGGGAATGGAAAGCAACTTTGCATGAGGCATGGGGGCACAATACAGGAGTAGAAGGTGTTATATTGAGTGGGACACATGACAACATGAGAACACAGAAAATTAGGAAAAAAAGATTTTTAATGGCATTATTTATTCTATCAGGTAGTTTTTACAGTTTCTTTTTCTGGTCTTAATATTAAGAAGAATTGATCTTCTGTAAAATTTATTTGTTTTTATCTTGGAGAGTTGTTGGGCAACTAAGTTTGTAAAATGTGTTTTTAGGTTTGCTCCCTTATACAGGTATTTTGCATTGGCCTGGGCAGCACCATGGTAAGTAGTCTGTGAAAGGCTGCAGTCTTGCCTTCAGGTTGGCAGATTGCAAATTGCAGATTCCCTTCCTGCTTGGGAAGGGCCATTGTATTGCTAATGTTTGCTAGAGACCAGATTTTTCCCCAGCCTGGGTTTTGCAGGAAGAGAAGAAAGAGTGCAGGTGTGAAACCAGTGCTGAGGGGCTTTGGAAGCTTCCCTGAGGCCGGTGGGGGCCTTTGATTCCAGGAGGAACTAGAAAAGATTTCCCGGGTTGTGGAGCTAGAGACTGCATCAGAGCTTTGAGAGCTCTGAATGAGATGGAAGCAGTCTTCCCTGCCTGTTTGCTTGTCTGCCGGTAGGAGACTCTAAAAACTTAAAGGCCCACCAGTTTTTGGCTCCGCTGTTTCTTTCCCATCTGCCTGAATCCAATGAGAACCTGCATGGCTCGATGGCGGTGGCCACTGGCCATACAAGAGTCTATACAGTACTTGACCAAGCTCGTTATTTTCCCTTGGCTACTGGAAGGCATAGAGCCACTTTTTTTGGCTCACACATATATAAGAGAGCACATAGGTGCTGTGCTGTTGGGCAGATAAAATGTATTATGCTCACTTTGTTAAAGATGATGCTGCCCACGTGGAGGCCGTTGCCCAGGTGATATTAATGTGTGTTGGGGGCGGGCTGTGGGCAGGCAGAATCCTTGTAGCCTGGGGCTTGGTTTTAGGACTAAGCCTTTCCCACCCTTTTTGATGTGGGGTGGTACAATCCTATCATGCCTCAGAGAAGTGACTTTGTATTAGAGACTTCCCTATTTTGAATATTGGATTAAAGGTTTAGATTTCTACAATATAAAATGGGGGCAGAACAGGAGCTTGCTCTCTTGGTTCCTGAGATTATCATTAGAGGAGAGAGCAGAGAGAGACCATGTGGCCAGGAGAAGCAGCCAAGATGGCAGAGTGCTGAGAGAGAAGCCAGTTTGGGCAGAGTTTGTGCAGGGAGAAGGAAGGAGATGGGGAACAGAGGTGAATAAGTCTGGTAAGCTAGAAACCTTTGATTCTAGGAAACTCGGATAAATCAGTAGCTTTGTGAGCACTGAATGTGAGTGGGTTTTGGAGCCCAGTGTATGTTTTTTGCTTGCCCGCCGGGTGCAAGCTAGGATTAAAGACTATGGCCCATCAGTTTTTGGCTCCGTTGTTTCTTTACCGACTGTCCGAATTCAATGCGAACCTGCATGGGCCAGGCTGCTGTGATAGTGGCCCTGGCTTCTGGCTTTACATGTGCATACGCATATTTTTAGACATTTTCTGGCTCCACTTTTGGTCCCATATTTTTCCTTTTTCTGTTGCTTCTACTTTATTATTGTTATTTTCTTTTTTTTTTTTTATTAAATTTAATGCAGTGACATTGATAAATCAGGGTACATATGTTGAGAGAAAATATCTCTAGATTATTTTGACATTTGATTGTGCTGTATACCCCTCCTGCAAAGTTAAATTGTCTTCTGTCACCTTCTATCTGGTTTTCTTTGTGCCCCTCCCCTCCCCTAACCCCTCTCTCCTTCTTCACCCCATCCCCCCTCCCCCAACCCCCAGCCCCTGTTGCCATCACATTCTTGTTCATGTCTCTGAGTCTCATTTTTATGTCCCTTCTATGTATGGATTCATCTCAGTTTTTTTTTCTGATTAACTTATTTCACTCCGTATAATGTTATCAAGGTCCATCCATGTTATTGTAAATGATCCGATGTCATCATTTCTTATGGCTGAGTAGTATTCCATAGTATATATGTACCAAAGTTTTTTAATCCACTCGTCCTCTGACGGACACTTGGGCTGTTTCCAAATCTTCGCTATTGTGAACAATGCTGCCACAAACATGCGGGTGCATTTCTCCTTTTCGAGCCGTTCTATGGTGTCCTTGGGGTATATTCCTAAAAGTGGGATAGCTGGGTCAAAAGGCAGTTCGATTTTCAGTTTTTTGAGGAATCTCCATACTGTTTTCCACAGTGGCTGCACCAGTCTGCATTCCCACCAGCAGTGCAGGAGGGTTCCCTTTTCTCCACATCCTCGCCAGCACTTATTCTGTGTTGTTTTGTTGATAAGCGCCATTCTGACTGGTGTAAGGTGATATCTCATTGTGGTTTTAATTTGCATTTCTCTAATGATTAGTGATGTTGAGCATTTTTTCATATGCCTATTGGCCATCTGTATGTCCTCTTTGGAGAAGTGTCTATTTATCTCTTTTGCCCATTTTTGGATTGGGTTGTTTGTCTTCCTGGGGTTGAGTTTTACAAGTTCTTTATAAATTTTGGTTGTTAACCCCTTATCAGACGTATTGTCAAATATGTTCTCCCATTGTGTAGTTTGTCTTTTTATTCTGTTCTTGTTGTCTTTAGCTGTGCAAAAGCTTTTCAGTTTGATATAGTCCCATTTGTTTATCCTGTCTTTTATTTCACTTCCCCGTGGAGATAAATCAGCAAATATATTGCTCCGAGAGATGTCGGAGAGCTTACTGCCTATGTTTTCTTCTAAGATGCTTATGGTTTCACGGCCTACATTCAAGTCTTTTATCCATTTTGAGTTTATTTTTGTGAGTGGTGTAAGCTGGTGATCTAGTTTCATTTTTTTGCAGGTAGCTGTCCAATTTTCCCAACACCATTTGTTAAAGAGGCTGTCTTTACTCCATTGTATTTCCTTACCTCCTTTGTCAAATATCAGTTGTCCATAGAACTGTGAGTTTATTTCTGGGTTCTCTGTTCTGTTCCATTGATCTATATGCCTGTTCTTATGCCAGTACTAGGCTGTTTTGAGTACAATGGCCTTGTAGTATAACTTGATATCAGGAAGTGTGATACCTCCCACTTTATTCTTCTTTTTTAAGATTGCTGAGGCTATTCGTGTCCTTTTTTGGTTCCATATAAATTTTTGGAATATGTGTTCTATATCTTTGAAGTATGTCATTGGTATTTTAATTGGTATTGCATTGAATTTATAAATTGCTTTGGGTAATATAGACATTTTAATGATGTTTATTCTTCCCAACCATGAGCACGGTATATGCTTCCACTTGTTTGTATCTTCCTTGATTTCTTTTATCAATGTTTTGTAATTTTCCGAGTACAAGTCTTTAGTCTCCTTGGTTAAGTTTACTCCTAGGTAATTTATTTTTTTGGTTGTAATTGTGAAGGGGATTGTTTCCTTAATTTCTCTTTCTGACTGTTCATTGTTGGTGTATAAAAATGCTTCTGATATCTGAGTATTGATTTTATATCCTGCCACTTTGCTGAATTTATTTATCAGGCCCAGTAGTTTTTTGACTGAGACTTTAGGGTTTTCTATATACAATATCATATCATCTGCAAATAATGATAGTTTTACTTCTTCTTTTCCAACTTGAATGCCTTTTATTTCTTCTTCTTGTCTGATTGCTGTGGCTAGGAATTCCAGGACTATGTTAAATAAGAGTAGTGAAAGGGGGCACCCCTGCCTTGTTCCTGATCTTAAGGGTATTGCTTTTAATTTTTTCCCATTGAGTATGATGTTGGCTGTGGGTTTCTCATAGATGGCTTTTATCCTGTTGAGGTATGTTCCCTGTATTCCCACTTTGCTAAGAGTTTTGATCATGAATGGGTGCTGGACTTTATCAAATGCTTTTTCTGCATCTATTGAAATTATCATATGGTTTTTCTCCTTCTTTTTGTTTATGTGATGAATCACATTGATTGATTTACGAATATTGTACCAGCCTTGCCTCCCCAGAATAAATCCCACTTGATCATGGTGTATGATTTTTTCCATATATTGTTGGATCCGGTTTGCTAATATTTTGTTGAGGATTTTAGCATCTATATTCATCAGAGATATTGGCCTATAATTTTCTTTCTTTGTGTTGTCTTTGCCTGGTTTTGGAATCAGAATTATGCTCACCTCATAAAAGGAGTTTGGAAGTCTTCCTTCCTCTTGAATTTTTTGAAATAGTTTGAGAAGGATAGGAGTTAGTTCTTCTTTGAATATTTGGTAGAATTCCGTTGTGAAGCCATCGGGCCCCGGACTTTTCTTTGTTGGGAGTTTTTTGATAACTGTTTCGATCTCCTTTGGTGTAATCGGTCTGTTTAAGTTTTCTGATTCTTCCAGATTGATTTTTGGAAGATTGTATGTTTCAAGGAATTTGTCCATTTCATCTAGGTTGTCTATTTTTTTGGCATACAGTTCTTCATAGTATTTTCTTACAATATTTTGTATTTCTGTTGTGTCAGTTGTTATTTCTCCTCTCTCATTTCTAATTTTATTTATTTGAGTCCTCTCTCTCTTTTTCTTGGTGAGTCTACTTAAAGGTTCATCAATCTTGTTTACCTTTTCAAAGAACCAGCTCCTAGTTTCATTGATCCTCTGTATTGTTTCTTTAGCCTCTATGTCATTTATTTCTGCTCTGATCTTTATTATTTCCTTCCTTCTACTACATTTGGGCTTTACTTGCTGTTCTTTTTCTAATTCTTTTAGATGCAGGGTTAAGTTATTTATTTGAGCTTTTTCTAGCTTCTGAAAGTGTGCCTGTAGTGCTATGAACTTTCCTCTCAGCACTGCTTTCGCTGTGTCCCATAAATTTTGAGTTGTTGTATGCTCATTGTCATTCGTTTCTAGGAATTTCTTTATTTCTTCTTTGATCTCATTCTTAATCCTTTCATTATTTAACACCCTGCTATTTAGTTTCCATGTGTTTGAGAATTTTTGAGCTTTTCTGCTGTGATTCATTTCTAGTTTTATGCCGTTGTGATCGGAGAAAGTGCTTGATATGATTTCAGTCTTCTTAAATTTGTTGAGAGCCCTTTTGTGCCCTAACATGTGGTCTATCCTAGAGAATGTACCATGAGCACTTGAAAAGAATGTATATTCTGCTGCTTTAGGGTGAAAGGTTCTGAAGATATCTATTAAATCGAGTTGATCTAGTGTTTCCAATAAGTCTGCTGTTTCTTTGTTAATTTTCTTTCTTGAGGATCTATCTAGTGATGTTAGTGGGGTATTGAAATCCCCTACTATTATAGTATTGCTGTTGATCTCGCCCTTTAAATCCATCAAAGTCTGTTTTATATATTTGGGTGCTCCTATATTAGGTGCATAGATATTTATAATAGTTATATCTTCCTGTTGGATTACTCCCTTTATCATTATGTAATGGCCTTCTTTATCTCTTACTATATCCTTTGTTTTAAAGTCCAATTTGTCTGATATAAGTATTGCTACCCCAGCTTTTTTTTCATTTCCGTTTGCATGAAACGTTTTTTTCCATCCTTTTACCTTCAATCTGTGTGTGTCTTTTGTTCTAAGGTGTGTCTCTTGTAGACAACATATGTATGGGTCCTGTTTTCTTATCCACGCAGCTACCCTATGTCTTTTGATTGGATCATTTAATCCATTTACATTTAAGGTTATTATTGATATGTAGTTGTTTATTGCCATTTTCTTCTTTAAAGGTGTATTCCTTTTCTTTTTTTTTTTTTCTGTATTCTTTTCCCACTTTATGTGTTTACACCAGGCCCCTTAATATTTCCTGCAGCATTGGTTTGGTTGTAATGAATTCCTTGAGTTGTTTTTTGTCTGGGAAGCTTTTTATTTCTCCTTCAATTTTAAACGATAGCCTTGCTGGATAAAGTAGTCTTGGTTGTAGGTTCTTGTTCTGCATTACTTTGAATATTTCTTGCCATTCCCTTCTGGCCTCAAGTGTTTCTGTTGAGAAGTCAGATGTCATCCTTATGGGGGCTCCTTTGTAGGTGATAACTTTTTTTTCTCTTGCAGCTTTTAATATTTTCTCTTTATCGCTTAGCTTTGGTATTTTAATTATGATGTGTCTTGGTGTAGGTTTCTTTGGGTTTCTCTTTAATGGAGTCCTCTGTGCTTCTTGGATTTGTGAGAGTTTCTCTTTCATTAATTTAGGGAAGTTTTCAGCTATGATATGATTGAACAAAGTCTCTATTCCTTGTTCTTTTTCTTCTTCTTCAGGAACCCCTATGATGCGGATGTTATTTCTCTTCATGTTGTCACAGAGCTCTCTAAGAGTTTCCTCTGACTTTTTGAGTCTTTTTTCTCTTTTCTTCTCTGCTTTCATGCCTTCATTCCAGTTGTCCTCTAACTCGCTGATTCGATCCTCTGCTCTATCTATCCTGTTTTTAATTCCTTCCATTGTGGTCTTTATTTCTGATATTGTATTTGTCGTCTCCAACTGATTCTTTTTTATACTTGCTATTTCTTTATTTAGGTTTTCAAACTGTCCCTCCATTGTTGTTCTAAGATCCCTAAGCATCCTTACAATCATTATTTTGAACTCCGCATCTGGAAGTTTGATTATTTCCATATCACTCAGTTTATCTCTCAAAGGTGTCTCTTGTGGTTTCATTTGGATTGCACTCCTTTGTCTTCTCATCTTCTTTTTATTTTTTTTTATTTGTAGAGTTGGTTGAGGCTAGACTTGGTGTTGTCTGCCTCCAGTTTTCAGTTGTGTTATTTTTAGGTCTTCGTGGGTTGGTATCAGCTATTATTTGTAATCCACTTTCGGATTTGGGCAGCTTTGAAGTCTTGATTTGTTTGTTTTCTTAACAGGTGATAGTCTTGTTAACTGATCTCAGCAGGGGGCTTCCTTGAAACTGTATCCAGGAATGCTGTGGGTGTAACCTGAGACGCTGAAGGTCTCTTCCACCAACTAATCTCACTGGGGGCAGGGTTTTTTCTCAGCTTCAGTAGGGGGAGGTGTATCTCAGATCTCCATGGAGACCTGAGTTACTGCCCCTCCTCCCCACTTCTTGTTTTCAGCTGTGTCTTGTTGTGCTGATTGGAGCTGGATAGATGTCCCGAGATCTCTGATCCGGAAGCACTTCAGCTCTGTTTTGTGAAAGGTTCAGTCCCTCCCCCAGCTATGGCCGCCTCCAGCACGAATGAGTCAGCTTTTTTATTTCGTTTCTTGCATACCTTAGCCCCTCACAGTCTGTCCCTCTCCCTGTCTTTTCCACTTGGGAGATAAGCTGGTCTTTTCAACCCACCTTGCTCCCTGGTTGCCAGGTAAGTGGCTGTGAGCAGTAGTTTCTGCTCTTTTTCCTCTGTGTAATCCTCTCTGGGCTCTCAGCCTCACCCCCCTCCTTCCGTTCCTGTAAGCAGAGGAGATTCAGGCACTCCTTACCAGGATTATTGTGGCTTCCTCTTTGCTCCTTGGTTTTTGAGAGCTGTTCTTGCAGATCAGTGTTGGTTTTTCATGCTGATTTTTTCTAAATTGATTTGTATTCCAGTTTGGTGTTGAGAGCTGGGCGTCTGTGCATCCGCCTACTCCGCTGCCATCTTCCACATCTCTGTTCGTATTATTGTTATTTTCTTAGGTCTTGTATAATTTTTAACATTCCTCAGAGGTCTTGAGCACAGGGTATATGAGGAACAATAAATAGACTAAACCTGTAGTCTTATAAAAATAATTTAATAACTTGGTATGGAGTTCTTTGTTTTGAATTCTATCTGTAATAATTTTGCAGCTAAAGGCTTATTTATTAGTATTAGTAGGTCTACAAACATAGGCCCACTTGAAGGTGGTTTCATAGCTGAAACCTGAAACATGGCAATGGGGTGAGGACTGGTGTTTCCTTTTCTCATTTAGGGAAGATAATCTTTTAATTTTTCACCTGGATTTTTGTATTCTCTTTGTAATCATCTAAAACCATCATTTTGTTCAAATAATATTTGTAATAATATGGCATCTTTATTCAAATAAATACCTTGTGTATGGCCTGTGGTTGCCACTGTTGTGGCCATGGAGGTTCTCATTGGCAGACAGTAAAGAAACAGTGGAGCCAAAAAATGGTGGCCATTCCTTTATTAAAGTCTCCTAAAAGCGGACAAGCAAACAGGCAGGAAAAACACTTCCCTTTAATTCATGGCTCCCAAAGCCCTGACACATTCTCCAGTTCCACAACCAAAAGAATCTTCTCTGGTTCCTCCTGGAATCAAAGGCCCCATCAGTTTTAGCAGAGCTCACAAAGTCCCTCAGCTTCGGTTCCCCATCTGCACACCTTCTCTCTCTCTGCACAAACTGACTTCTTCAGCACCCTGCATTCTCTCTGCTCTCCCTGCAAAACTACCTGGACCCACAAAGACCCCTCCTCCAGCAAACATTAGCAAAACAATGGCCCCTCCCAAGCAGGAATGCCATCCTCAGTGTGCAATCAACTGCCTTGCTCTGAGGGCAAGCACACACTTGGCTGCCCAGTGCCATATTTTAACAATAAAAGTGGACAAACTAAAAAAATACAAATTTTACAAACTCATTTGCCCAATACCTTGTCTCCTCTTTTTTTTCTTTAACCTCTAAGTTATCAGTATATAGATAATCAATTTTATACTTCCTTCTTAGATGAGGAAATAGAACCACTGTCCATATGAGATATTTTATGTGTAGTCCCGTCTAAAAAGTCAGGTTAATTAGGCAGAAAGTTAACTGATTCAGTGAGTGCAAAGGTTGAAACTGCAATACTTAGTTTAGAACTAGACTATAAAGTTAACTCTTAGCTGGCTGATCCTGTGATAAGGTGCCAAGGAATTGCAAAAATTGTTAACATTAGTATTTTAAAAGGAAGCGTCAGACCTCCTTACCCCTCCTCTCTGAAAAGAAAAAAACCCAGAGAAAGAGATTAAAGAGGCAAAAGTTAGTTAGTAACTAATCATAGTTCTCTGGAAGGATAAAACTTATCTGGAAACTCCCTCTTCCCCTTCCTTAAAATCCTTTAGAAGACAATGTGTACATATCTTAATTAAAAATTCCTACACTGATTCTAACTCTTCCTCCCCTCCTGAATCCTGAGAGTGATGTATACCTCTAGATAAAGGGATCATGAGACCACTCCCTTGGTACCATGCTCCCTCCTTACCCACCCCAACCAGTACTTGATTTTGTATAAAAGATGGTCTAGAATGGTAAGAGGGCCTACATGATTTGGGATTGTGCCCCATGTAGCTAGCTGGTTGTAAGGCCAGGAGCCACCATCATGGCCATTTACATGCAGGTTCCCATTGGATTTGGACAGACAGTAAAGAAATGGTGGAGTCAGAGGATGGTGGGCCATTCTGTTTATTGGTGTCTCACCAAGACAGGCAAACCACAAGAGAAGACAAGGGAAAAGCAGAAAACCTGTTTTTCCCATGAAGGTCAAGGGATCAGGGAGGCCCCTGCAATGGTGATAGCAGGAACCAAGAGAGCAAGCTCCCAGTCTGCCCCCATTTTATGGTGTAGAAATCAAAACCTTTAATCCAATATACAGACAAGGAAGTCTCTGATACAAAGTCACTTATCTGAGGCATAATGGAATTCCTCATGAGAGTGCACCACCCCACATCATGCAATCAGTCAAGGGTGTGGGGAAAAGCTTAGTTTTAAAACTAAGCCTTAGGCTATAACTATCCAGCCTGCTTATAGCCTGTTCCCCACACCCAATGCAAACTATAAGCGAGCAAACATATCTTCTTTATTATATGAGGCTTAAGTGTCTGTTTGTCGCCGATAGCTTATTGGTTGCTTGCGTAACTGTACTAGCCAATGGGGTGAAGTTGCCATGGCTGAACACAAATTGAGCGGGTTAGGGGGAAGGTGAACATTTGTTTGCATTGGCAATCATCTGCTTTTGAAACAATTTAAGGCTGAATGCAAATTGAGCATGTCAGGGGGAAGGTGAACCTTTGTTTGCATTGGCAATCATCTGTTTTACATAAAAACTACATCTTAACGTAATTTCTTTTAAGAATGCCTCCTAGAAAATACAGCACTGAAGAGGAGAGAAAAGGAGCTAAAGCTGCACAAAAATAAC
Organism: Saccopteryx leptura; assembly: GCF_036850995.1. Classification (NCBI taxonomy): domain Eukaryota; kingdom Metazoa; phylum Chordata; class Mammalia; order Chiroptera; family Emballonuridae; genus Saccopteryx; species Saccopteryx leptura. The sequence continues at coordinate 214,453,496 of NC_089505.1, read as the reverse complement.
TTTCTCGACAAAAAGAAACCACTGAGCAGAGAAAGACAAGGCTTGCTTCAGTCGCAACGCAAATGCGTCTTTCTCGGCAAAATGAGACTGATGAGCATAGAGAAACAAAGCTTGCCTCAGATGCAAGACAAAAAAGCCTGTCTCGACAAAATGAGTCCCTTGAACAAAGACAGGAGAGAAATGCAAAAAAACCAAGACAGAGTAATGCTGACTGAAACTTTAAGCAGTTAAGCAAGTAGAAGGGGGGAAACACCGTGGGGCACTAAGCAAAGGGGCATCCTCACTGCCTGCCCTGGATAATTCAGTTTGAATTAGCAGACACCTTTGCACAAATCATTTTAATTACAATTTATAATATCTAGAACAGTGGTCATTTTGTATGACCGCCGGGCTTTCTAGAATATCATATTTACAAACTTATTTGACCAACATTGGTTAATTAATAAACTCCTCAAATTTCTTCTGTACCCTGCCTGGTGTCTCTATGTAACCTGAGGATTTCAGTACTTTATAATAATCCACTACAGCAGAAGTATTTGTGATTCAGTTTCAGTATTCCCATTTTTACTTCTTTCAGAGAATTAAATTTTCTTGCATTTAATTTCTTATGTAGTTAACACATTCTCAGTGTCATAAAAGGCGGTCTCTTCCATTTCTTCTTCCTCTGAGTTTTACACCAAGCAAAGGAGTGTGTGGGAGCAGGGAGATGGAGAGGCAGCTCACTTGCCCCAGGCATTTTTACACAAACAAGAAAAACTAATGCAAACAAAAAGTAAGAACAGTTTTGAATTTATTGGGCAAATAATTTTATAAAATGTGTTTTTTTAGGTTTTCTCATCTATATTTTGCATTGGCCTGGGCAGCACTATGTGTCTGTAGTCTGTGAAAGTCTGCGGTCTTGCCCTCAGGATGGCAGATGGCAAATTACAGATTACCTTCTTTCTCTGGAGGGGTCATTGTATTGCTCATGTTTGCTGGAGAAGGGATGTTTTCCCCAACCTGGGTTTTGCAGAATGAGAAGAGGGCAGAGGTGGAACCAGTGCTGAGGCTGATGGGCCTTTGATTCCAGAAGAAACTGGAGAAGATTTTCTGGGTTGTGGAACCGGAGAATGCGTCAGAGCTTTGAGAGTTCTGAATGAGAGGGAAGAGGTCTTTCCTGCCTATTTGCTCGTCCATCAGTATGAGACTAATAAATAGAATGGCCCATCATTTTTGATTCCACTGTTTCTTTACCACCTGCCCAAATCCAATGAGAGCCTACATAGCCTCGACAGCAGCAGCCACTGGCCATACAAATTCTACTCAAAAACACCAACTTTTTCCTCTAAAATGTGGTTTGGAGGTTTTAAACTATCTTAATTAGAATGCCTTGGGGGCTTGTAAAAAATCAACAGGTAATCTGAAATATTTAATTCTTTGAATGATGAAAAACCAGTAAAATAATTTTAAAGAGTGAATTTAAGCTTGTGCTTCTGATAGACAGCAATGGAGCAAAAGAATCGAACAAGCTGTTAAAAAAAATACTAGGTCAGGCTAACTACAGAGACAGACCAACAACACAGCTCTTCTTCCATATGCCCTAAACTCATTCTCCTTTGATGCATTCAGCTGAGACTGGTAATAGCTCACATTTCAACCTCAATTTGACTGTTATTAAAAGAGCTCCTTTCTGGAGTTTCTGTCATTGCACTTTCTGGTTTCATCAAGAGAGGTCACTGTGGCCCTACTACTAATAACAGTCTTTCTAGTCAGAAAACAATGGGAAACTGCAGTCAGTCAGTCAACAACCATATATTGGATGGTATGAAACAAGGACAAAGGTACATAACAGAGGAAGCATGGACAGCACTGGAAAGTGCAGAACTAGAAAAAGAAAGTCCAGTTAAATAGGCTAACACAATTGTAGGGTGGTGGGCAAGGGGAAAGGTCACGTGAGACACCAGACCCAGGAACTTGGCTAGAACCGCCCACATCCAAGCACGCCAAAAGAAACTTCCCAGGAGTCCCTTTGAAAAAAAGCGACTGTCCATCAGCCAGTGAGATTTCATCAAGTCATATTAGCTCAACCACCCTAGAGACCCTTTAAATGTCTCCCACATTAGTCACCCCATGCAGCTTCTCTGGCCTCTGTCCCCTGGGACCAGAGAACCTCGACAGGTGGGATGTGCTCTGTACTCAATAAAGCCTTTTATTATTCCACACTTCGTGGCTCCGGCCCTTTCCTTCTTCCTCGGTGGGGAAAATACTTAATATTTGGTGCCAAAAACCCGGGAGAAGTCAGAAGTCCACAAGGACTGCTTCTCTCCCCTTCCCCTCCGTGAAAGAACCAGGCCCTCCGACTTTCCACCCACTTTGGCACATGGTGTGGTAAGTCCCCTGCCTCCAGCGTCCCCTCAGTTCTTTCCACTAAGACTCCCTGTCTGAAACCACAGTTGTGTCAGGGACCTCTTTCCATTCTGAGTGCGTGTGTGCCTGTGGAGAGACGTCCCAAGCACATCCACTTTACTTATCCATCTGGTGGCAGAGCGTGAGTTGCGGGATGCCAATTCTCAACTCTGACCGCTCCGAGAACTGAGGACAGTCGTGGGGGCACAGGAATATAAACTTATCCAAAAACACTCCTGGAATTGCCTTATCCAAAATCTCTCCCTCCCTAAAGAAGAAGAAACTGTTCTTCTTCTCCGCTGTGGCCAGGCCACAGAACCCACTGGATAATTGAATGAGGTAGCCTCCTGAAGGGATTATCAGTTTTAACATCCTCACCAATTTAACTATCGCCAAAAGAACTGGGAATTGGTTGGAGATCCCGTACATTCAGGGCTTCTAGTTATTCGTGCTCCTGTCCTAATCTCTGAGCCACCTGTTTTACCATGCAGGGCCTTTCTGGCTAGAGAAACCTCATCTAAACCCTCCACTCCTAATCTTTCCTCCTTCATCCAACCCCCAACTCTCTCCCCCTCCTGCCTGACCCCCAGGGTGCCCCTCTCTTGAGACCCCTCTCTGTTTCCTCTGTGGATCTCTTTTGCTTGGGTCTCTTCTCTCCAAAGAGCCCCTTTGCTGGATCCTGTTTCTCATTCACCTGCAAATACCAGTCTCTCTTTCTCCTCCCCTGCTGGCCAGGGACCCCTCTCTTCTCCACTGTGTTCTTAAGCCCCTCCTCCATCAGGCCATTCTCAGCCTGCCATTGGCCCTTACACTGGTTTGCAGGATGCTCAATCTCAATTTTCTTGCAGGAAGTTCTGGCCCTGTCCTGCCTCTGGCTCCGGGGTTTCTGGCCAGATCTGGGTGCCTCCTCTTATTCTAGCCCCTAAACCCCTATCTGAAACCTGTGAACATGGCATTTAAAGTTTTTAATGGTCCCAACTAGTAGAAATAGGCCAAGGTTGTTCGCCAGGTCCACATGTAGCAGAAGGTAATGCTCCAAACCCTGGCTCTTGTGGCAAACCTGAGATCCGCAGAGCAACAGAGGCAAGACACAGGAAGTGCCTGACCCAAGTCCAGGCCACAAGGAGGAATCCCACCAGCAGCTTGCTTTAAGTGTGGTAAGCAGGGTCACTGGTCTCGGCAAGGCCCCTGCCCGCGGCTGCCCTCTGAGCCCTGCCCTGACTGCAAGCAGCCCAGTCACTGGCAGAGTGATGGCTCGCTTTGGGCAGCAGGCTCATCCTCAACGTCTCTACGTGGAAGACAGGCCACTCAGATGGGAGGTCAAGCTAGCCATTTGGGCCCATTGTTCAAACTCCTAGGCCTCATGGACAGCTGACATGGCCTGGATTCAAAGAACCCAGGGTAATGTTGCAGGAACAAGTAAGTCCATTTCATTTCTTTTGGACACAGGAGCTGCCTTCTCTGTTTTGCCACCACACTCTGGACCTCTAGTTCCCTCACAGGTCTTGATTATCGGAGTGGATGGGACCCCTTCTTTACTCTTCTTATACCACTCCTGACATGCAGTTTTCCCCCTCATATGCCACTCCTGGCATACAGTTTTGCCTCAAGTTTGCTGTCCCCTACCCATCTCTGGCTCACCAAAAGGTTGGACCCTACAAATTCCCCTATTACTCCTCTTTTTTAAAAAATCCTTACAGGACCGCATCTGTGAAGTTTCTCAACTCATGGCCAAACAAATGTTCCTCCTGACACCACTTTCCAATCTCCCCCTCCCCACGACGCCCCTAATCAGCAGGAAGTAGCCAGATGAATAAGCGGTGTCCCTAATTAACACCAAAGGTTGGAATGTAGGGTGGTGGGCAAGGGGAAAGGTCATGTGAGACACAGACCCGGGAACTTGGCTAGAACCGCCCACACTCAGGCACGGCAAAAGAAACTTCCCAGGAATCCCTTTGGAAAAAAGCGACTCTCCATCAGCCAGTGAGATTTCATCACGTCGTATTAGCTCAACCACCCTAGAGACCCTTTAAATATCTCCCACGCAGGTCACCCCATGCGACTTCTCTGGCCTCTGTCCCCCAGGACCAGAGAACCTTATCAGATGGGATGCGTTCTGTATTCAATAATGCCTTTTATTATTCCACACTTCGTGGCTCTGGCCCCTTCCTTCTTCCTCGGCGGGGAAAAATACCTGACAACCATGACCAGATCATAAGCAAAAGTATCAGGTTCTACTTACATTCAGCAGGCACTGTGTTTAACACCATTTCTGCATAGTCTCACATGTGAAGAGCTACTTTTCAAAAAGATGTGATTAACTTGAATCAGTTTAATTCTTTCTTGATTTCAAAATATTTGGTGGGCATTTTTTCAAACAAGCAAATAAACAGACACAATATCTTTATGAATCTCCTCCTTGGAGAAATAAATTAATATATGTTAATATCCATCTTCTACTAATGAAAGTCCCTACAACAGGTACCGGTAAAACCTATCCATTATCGCCCCTTAGAGCAGTGGTTGAAAACCACGGCTGAGAGTTCTCAAGGGTCCTCAACACTGATTGTCTTAAAAAATTCCCTATGCTCAGACCTCATCTCAGGCCAATTAAATCAGAACCTTGACGTTGGCAGCTCCCTGAAGAGTCCAATGTACAGCTATGACTGGGAACCACTGCCCTAGGATGTCTTCAAATTGTGTTCTACAACAGCAAAAAGAAATGCAATTTTATATATGATTTTTAAAAGTCTACTTCATGGAAACTGCTTGTAGACCAATGGAGAATCTTTTGGTTCTAAAAAGCAATTGCAGGACTAAAATACAGGACTGCTGTTGCAGTTAGTTTTGAGAAAATGGTGAAGTTGGAGGCTGACAGTAATTATCAGCAGGTCATATAAAATGTTTTATGTCAATATAGTAAAAGCTCTTTTTTTGATATAGTTTAGTACTTTGCCTGGTTAAATAAGCAAACAAAGGTTGAATAGGAAAAGGGACCAGAGTTTAATTAGCTTTGTGTTTCGCAGATAAGCATCCTTCTTTTCTCTAAGTTTGGTCTAAAACAGAAACTGCGTCTCTTGCTCCTAGTTTGTAATTGTTAACAGATGCTGATGTTTCGAAAGTCTTTAATAGCCAGAATATTCATGGGTTTTCATCAGGAGGATTAGAGGGCCATGACTTGATCTTTATCCCTTCTTTCTTAAGTGAAATGATTACTCTTTCACTGCAGTGTACTTTAAGCTACACTAACTGCATGGGTGAGAACTAGTAATATTAAAATCTGTAGTGGTTATTTTTTAATCATAAAAATTGCTAAAATATTTCATCTATACTATGGACAGACTATATGAAAAGTAAATAAAAATGTGTAAGTAAATTGAAAGTTGTTCAACTTTATGGTGAATGATATCAAATAAAAATAATAATTTAGTTAATTTCTTCAACAAAATATAGGGTGACAGAAGATGATTTGACTTTGGGTGATGGGTATACAACATAACTGACTGTCCAAATGATGTGGAGATGTTTTCTCTAAATCTATGTACTCTGACTGACCAATATTACCCTGTTAAATTTAATTGTCTAGTTAATTTCTTCTATTAAGTTATTTTAAAAAATTGTCTGTGGTACTGGTGAAGATATAAATGGAACTAGTATATTTCTTCATTGCTGGAAACCACATAAAGTAAGAGAAAATAATTTGAAAATATTTATAAGAGCTTTATAGAATTCATACCTTAAGTAATAGCAACCAGGTTATATTAACATAATATACAATGTTTGTAATAATATGGTTCAACACTGAGAAAAAAAATTTTAATTATAGAACCATTTATAAATACAGAGGAAATCCAAAAGTAATACTTTTTCTTAAAATTAAAATTAGAAAACAGAGCAAAGGTATACATTTATTTAAATATCCACAAATAAAAATATTTGGAAAATAATTGAATCTAAATGTCTAATAATATATATATTATTTAAGCAATTACATACACATATAAGGTATTACTAAGATATTTTAAATATGATGTGTCTTAGTTCTATAATTTAAAATATATATGTGAAGCAACACAAAAAATGTTCCTGTTATGAGTTGATCAAGAATGAGTTGACTCAAAGCTCAAGGTATAAGGATGAATTACTTAAGATAGGATGAGAAAAAGTCAAATGGCATGCAATCTTCACTATTTGGAGGCAAGAATTATTGTGGCACTTAAGAGAGACAAAATTTATTTTAGGTAAGGCTTTAGGATGAAGGAGGGAGCATCTTACATGACATTTGAGAGGACAGTATCGGAAGGCATGTATTTGTGTAGAGCAGGTTCATCAGCTGTACAATGAAGATACATCAACAGGAGAAATACACTGCTCACAAAAATAGGGGGTATTTTATTGCTTCATATTTATTTTGAAATATCTCTTAATTTTTGTGAGCAGTATATATGTATACAGAAAGTATGTTGAGGAAGTGAAAATAAATCATTTTGTTAAAAAAAAAATATTAAGCCTGACCAGGAGGTGGTGCAGTGGATATAGCATTGGACTGGGACACAGAGGACCCAGGTTCGAAACCCCGAGGTCACTGCCTTGAGCGCAGGTTCATCGGCTTGAGCATGGGCTCACCAGCTTGAGCTTGGGATCATAGTTATGACCCCATGGTTGCTAGCTTGAGCCTAAATTCGCTGGCTAGAAGCCCAGGGTTGCTGACTTGAGCCCCAGTTCACTGACTTGAACAAGGAGTCACTTGCTCTGCTGTAGTCCCACTGGTCAAGGCACATATGAGAAAGCAATCAGTGAACAACTAAGGAGCTGCAATGAAGAATTGATACTTCTTCTCTCTCTCCCTTCCTGTCTGTCTGTCCCTGGCTGTCTCTCTCTCTGACCCTTCTCTCTTTCTCTGTCAAAAAAAAAAATCATATTCTTTTACTCAGTCATTCACTCATTTATTTACTCAACCAATATGTATTGAGCAGTGACTTTGACCGGACACTTCCAGATGTCCTATAATGCCAGTGGCCAAGGCCAGGCAGGTCCACATTGGATTCTGGCAGATGGTAGAAGAGCTGCGGAGCTGAAAAGTCTTAGGCCATTCCTGTTTAATCGAGTCTTGCATGGCAGATGAGCAAAGAGGCAGAAGAAAATCTCTTCTCATAGCAGCAAGTGAAGGAACTTCAAAATAGCCTCTCACAGTGGCAGGCAAGCGATCAGCCCTAAGGGAAAGCCTTACATAGGCTATATACACATGGTTCTAATCATGTCAAGTGCAAGTAAGCAAGCCTAACACAGCTGTTTTCCCTACATGTACGTTATAGTGGTGGGGAAATGTATATATAAAAAAGAGAGTCCTGCATATTTGGGGCTCATATTCCAAAGCATAAAACAGAAATGTTTGATTAATACAGGTTTAATGAACTAATTTTGGGTGCACTAAATATTGGCTTGCTATGCTTCCAAATATTTATTATTAGATTTAATGGCAATAATAACCTTCTGAAAGGGAAATTGTGTCAGGCCCCTTGAAGTTAGTTATGTGAAGAAGCAGCAATCTAGACATTAACACCCCAACTAAAATTGCACTTATGTAAGTAAATCTCCAACAGTACAATTAAAACCGGATGAGAGGAGGAGGACAAGGGCATAACTTCTTTGAAGAGGCATATAAGCCAATAGTTTTTCATTTATTAAACTTGGTTTTCCTTTCATTTCTGTACATTAGGAGTCTACCTGGACTTTGAGAATTAGTATAAAATCTCACCTTCCCTATTTAAGGAAAACCATTTCTTTATTAATAAAGAAATATTTACTTGATGCCTGCTAAATGTTGAGCATGCTATTTGGCCCTGGGGACACAGTCAAATAAGTCCTGCTCTCTCTTCCCAAAGAGCATCGAGAGTAGTGGTTTTAATATCTTTGAATTAAAGAATCTGTGCATAATTGATATTTTATGTTTGCATTGTTTAAGATTATAAACTCCTAAAGACAACAGATTAAATTTATAATTACAATATACAATGAATAATCAATTGAAACAGTCCCCAAAGTTAGGTACTCAATGCTGACAGTAATATACTTCAAACCAATTCTGGAAATCAGTGCCAGCTACCTGAGGGAAGTGTGATTTGAGCAGGGTTTGGAGGGGTGAGTAAGAGTTAGCCAGGTTAAAAGAAAGAGTGGAATGATAAAAAAAACATTCAAAAGGAAAGGTAGAATGATAATAAAGATCTTAGTATATATTAGGCTTTTATACCATATGTCATACATTTTATACACAATCAAATTGTAACCTTATGAAGTAGGTATTATATCATCACCTCTAGGTGTAGAAAAAGAAACTAAGGCATATAGCTTTTTAAAAGTGCAATTCTCTATCATGATGTTTTTTTTGTTTTTTGTTTTTTTTTTTTACCACCTAGAGACTGTTAGATTATTTATTCTACTTCTCAGAGTATTGTGCCTTTCTCTCCAACTATAGAGAATTCTATGGGCTGCATTATGCTGGGTTATTCTCTATGCATGGGTATACTTTATCTCCCAATCCACTGGACATTCCAGAGAGTTGCTGCACACCATGCTTCTTGTTACATCTTGCATGTTACTTTACAGGTATGGTGAGGCTTCATTTTACCTGTTGATTGAAAAAGAAGTGTCTGGTGTTGGCAAACCAGAGATTAAAAAACAAAAGAAATCTCTTTGAGAGAGATGCTGCTCTCTTTTAAATGTTAGAGATTAGTCTGAAGATACTTATCTTTTCTTAATTATTTCTTCATATATCCAACACACATGAATGTCTCAAGAATGTTCTTAAAATCTTATGTAATATTTTTGCTAATAAATTATCCATATATAATCCATAATTTACGGGTAAAATATACATATTTTTATCTTTCAAAATTATCTTCTTTAAGCTGTGATAGATCTTTGTCTCCATGGTACTAACTGGCTCTATTCTGAGAATATGGTAATATTGAGGAATATAGTTTTATTGGGAAATTTTAGACTCATCGTATTTATTCTGTCTCACATGAAATCTTCTGTACCATTTTAATCTTATAATTTTCCCCCCAGATCATGTTTTTCTTAAATTGTGGTAGCAAAGATCTATATGACATAATTCTAGGTGGGTCATTTTCTCAAAGATATAAAGCTTATCATTGGAAAATGCTCACAGCAAGTGAGAGTATGTTTCTGGTGTGACCAGCAATCACCCAGAGGACCTGTGTCACACCCACAGGTACAACATGTGATTCACCAAAGCTAGCCCCCAGAGACTAGCAGAGCCAGCAAAGGGAGAAAGAACTGGTAGCTGAGCACAGGCAAGGTCATGAAAAAGGGTGAGCAGAGGTAGATTAAGGTTGGTTGAGGACCTGGGCGCAGAAGAAAATATTGGGCCCCTTAAAAAAAAGAGGAAAAATAAAAATACATGTTAACCATATTTTTAAATTAATAAAATATATTATGTATTATTAATGTTAAAATTGCACATATGAAACCAAACTTGGTGTCATTAGAAAAAAGTGTAAAGTTGGGGTTTTGTGGGGCCCTTCAGAAGTCGGGGCTCAGGGCATGCTCTTGGTGTGCATGCCGTTAAATCTGCCTCTGAGGGTGAGCGTTCAAATCAAGTCCTAAATGTTTAAATGCAAGATCAGATTCTTCTTGTAGTTCTCAGAATTCACATTCCCAGGCCAAAGCACAAAGCATTAGATCATTTTGGAGGAGAAGGGAAAGTTCTGTGCAGAAATCTGTGTTTTGAACAAATACCCCAAGTGACTCTTAAGAATAAGAAAATTTGAGAATCATTAAGATAAAATGTTGGTATAATAAGTGTATTTTATAAGTGCTTATTCTTGCTCTTAAGAAAACAGTTAGTGTGCCCAAATGTCCAGAAATTACCTTTTAAACCTTTCGCTTGTCCAATTACCTGCAATGGACCCCCCCGGAAAAAAGGATAATTTAAAAATATGTGGCCAAAAAACAAGATGTCACATTTTCATATTCTTTTCAACTAAACTTAAAAGACACACTCATAAATGCTTTCAGTTGTTTTCTTTTTTTTTGGGGGGGGGGGGGAGGTTTGGTTGATTGTACTTAAAACGGTTGCTTCAAGCCAGTTCAAGTTAGCTAAAACATATAGTTCAGACCACTTTTATGTTGGTTGAGATCAGAATACATCGCGTTTCTCTCTAAGAAAGCTGCCCTTAGATTGGGAGTGAAATCCCTCTTTCTCAAGCTCTTTCAACCACTTTGATGCCTGAAACTTATTTCTCTCAAATGAGGTCCAAATGTTAGGGCTCTAAGATATCGAACATGCCAAAATATAAAATGTTTATTCTGAACTTTCCCTAGAATATACTTCGTTGACGTGTGTGTTGGTGGGGGATAGGGAGCAGGGTGAGGCCTGGAGGAGGGGAGGATATGCACAGGGGCTGGATCACTTCAGAGGACCTTACTTTCCCCATCATTTCTTAGGGGCCAGTCCTGCCATCTTACCACTTCTTTCCCCATAGCAAAGGGACAGTCACCCCAGCAGGGCCAGTGTTAGTGGAAGTGCAGCTACTGGAGCTAACAGAATCGTTTGCTCAAAATCTGGCCCCTTGTCTAAAAGGAACAGAGGAAAGATTGTTTCACTTACTCAGATGATAGATCAAACCAGGAAAAACTGATCCTTAAAAGCTTTACAGTCACACTATATTTGTTATACAGAAAAAGAAAAGTATTCTATTTTAGCTACTCTGTTACTCCTCCCTGAGCTGCATAATTAAGGATTTTCAGTTTTCTTTGGTGGTTTCAGAGGGGAAAGATAGGAGGTGGCTTTAAACAAACAGGAACCTCACCCATAAAGCCAATCTCAGGTTTCACTCTCAGTTCTTTTGCCAGCGAAAGCATCTGTGCAGAGAAGCATCTGTGTGAGCCATTGTGCCAGGGAACTCGCCCTTAGGGAAAGGCAAAACCCCATCAAGCAAGGACTAACAAAACATAATCTCAGAAACAAGCTATCACCCAGGCTTTGAGAGTGAAACACTCTTCTAGGTCTGAACTTCTTATCATTGAAGATAACAAGAGCAAACACTGGGAACTGGATCCCCATGGTGTTAGGGTACAGCATGTACTAGGGTTAAAACTCAAGCTCTCCAATTTGTGGTCAGGGGTTTGAAGATTTCTATAGGTTAGGGTTCTCTAGTTCTCTCCTAGCTTCCTGACAGTGCTTACTCATTTGGTAGCTTCACCATCTTCAGGTGTCACCTGGTGATTCTGTCCTCAGCTGCCACACTGCCATCTCCAAGCCTGAAGGCATTTTCTAAGAGAATTTGAAGAAAAGCCAAATGAAAGGTCAAACAAGCAGAAAACTTACCAAGATATTAATTCTCATTAAATTACCTCACATTTTGGTGCCCAGCAGGGCAGTATTATACATGGAAAAGTTATTCTGAAATTTACTTTGGTTTTAAAAAGTTAATAATAAATTTACTAAATTTATAAATTTCAAATTCAAACACAGTCATTGCTATAAACTTTTAGGGTCAATCCACATTTGATGAATCAAACTTATAATTATTGAAAAACTTAAACTCTCTTAAACTCTCCATTGTTATTTGCAATCTTATTAAGATGTCTACTTAAAAATCATGGGACTATTTTAATGGCTTAGGTATTAATTTTATGTTGTAATTCTGTTGCATAAAGTGACCACAACAGAGGATAAGACACTCAGACAACTTTAATAACAGAGGAAGGAGAATTTATTAGTAGCCAGTGGAGCATTGGGGTTAGTAGCACCAAAGCACAAGCTCCCTCAGATTTTCTTACAGGTTATATGCCTTTACAGTATCCAAGCAACAGGCATGCGACTCCTTTGTTTAAGGTTTCCCAGGACTCAAGGAGAAGGGAGGGAGAATTTCAGTGGGGTCAGCAAGTGGGAAGGGGTTTCCAAATCACTGGTCCTAGCTACATACAGATCCTGCTATTCTTGCTTTATGTTGCGAGTGGTTCCAAGCAACCATTTAGAGAACTATGGGATATACTAGTAGTTAATTTATAACTGGCTGACTCAGTTATCCCTGCTTGCTCTTTCCCTTGTATTCTTCTGGTTTCTCCACTCTCAAAGCAGGAAGGAGGCTTGCTCCCTCCTCAATTATAAAGTTATTCTGTTGTCTTTAGGAGTTTATAGTCTTAAACAATACAGATATAAAGTATAAATTATGCACAGAGTCTTTAATTCAAAGATATTAAAACCACAGATGAGACCTCACAAATATTTTTATATTTAGTTTTAATCTTCCCACCACTGAAAGATATTTATCCATTAAGGAAACAACTGTGGCATACTACATATTTTGGGACTTAACTTTTCTAAAAAAATTTTAAGGGGTTTGTAATGCTGGTGTTTGAGGTCAGACAGGTTCACATTGGATTTGGGCAGACAGTAGAGGAACTGCAGAGCCAGAAAGCAGTAGACCATTCCCATTTAATAGAGTTTCACAACAGTGGACGAGCAAACAAGCAGGGAAAACAACTTTTCATAGCAGCAGGCGAACAAACAGCAAAATGGCCCCTCACAGTGGTGGGCAAGTCATCTGCCAAACAACCCCTCAAAGTGGTGGGCAAGCAATCTGCCCTGCAAGCAAGCACCCGTAGCCTGGCTATATACACGTGGCTCTGCCATGTTCTCACACACTAATCATGCAAAGTGCAAGTGAGCAAGCTTAACACAGCTGCTTCCCTTACAAGGTGCCTTCTCAACTTGGTGAGTTTCTTAATATTAAGAGATTTCAAGCAAAATATGGCTGATCCTTGTCTCTGATACTAATGGGCTGTACCTGACCCTGTCTGTGTTGGCTGGGTTAATAATTCCATTACTCAAAGGAGGTAATCAGGTGGTCCTAGAGATAGAATTAATTTTACAGGGACCAGTTATTAGGAAAAGAACCCTCAGAAAATGCACCATAATACATTAAGTTGTATAGTTATTTGGCTTATAAGATATATAATATTTATTTATTTAACTCTGAAGATCTTTGGACCTGGTGGAATTTTTCATTCACTTTTAAATACTTTTTTTCTTTATTGATATTAAATCATATCTGCTGAATATTGACTCTCCTCTCATGACTCTGTATGACTATTTGTTCACAATATTTAGTCATTCTGCTAACATTGAGATCAAGTTGAAAACGGTGTCAAGAAGCTGCTTAAGAGAGCTATGTGAGGCTAATCCTTTGGAACAGGTGAACAATTAACTGGAGAGCTCTTTTAGTAGGAGCTGAACATGTTTTCCAAGCTACCTTAAGAGGTCATTTCAGCCCTCATATTTTTTCCATACAATCTTTTCTATTGACAGAAATGAATGTAGGGGACCATGTTAAAATAAAGCTATAACCCCCCCCCAAAAGTCCCCCCCAGAAGAATCCATTGTTTTGTTTCATAAGGAAAGATTCAGTGTGTTCTGAAAATCCAGGTAGATAATGGGATGTGTCCTTCAGGGACAAAAATATACTAATCTTGTAATCAGAAAAGTATCATTTGGGAGATATCTAAAGATAAGGTATAACCCCATGGTAAGATGAGCTCCAGATACTTGCAGTACAAAATGGAAGGGAACAACACCAATCAACCAATAAACCAATCAACCAACCAACAAACTAACCAAGCAAAATTCTAGCAAAGAAATAAAAAATAGAATTCCAAGATTGTGACAGTGTAGGTGGACATTTGAACTGCCACCTGCCATGACCAAATTGGATTAATAACTTAATTTAAAAACAATCATCTTGAAAAACCAACTTCGGATTAAACAAAGAGGAGTCTGTAACCAAGGATCACAGAAGCCACACCAAGACTGGTAAAAAAAGGTAGAAAGGGCTGCCCCACTTCCAGGAGCGAGCGGTGACTGAGGGTTCAGAGGGACTCTCACTGTGAAAAGGGTCCCCCTGAGGGGTGTGGGTCCTCAGCCCCAGGCCATGAGCCCAAGCCTAGATCCCCAGAGCCTAAAAGAGGTGCCCACACAGCATTTGGAGGTGAAAAGAGCTGGGTTTCTGTCTGCAACAAAGAGACAGAGCTCTTGGAGATGCAACCTTCATCTTAAAGGGACCGTGCAGAAAATCTTGTTCACAGCCACATACCTGGGGCTCCAGCAGAGGGAGAACTAAGAGAAATAGAGTTGCATGAGGAGAGTGTAAAGTAGGAGGCCCAGGGAGAGACTTGGTCAGAACCTCTGTGCTGAGTCATTCTCCAAAACTGCAGTTGCCATTTTTTTGGGGTGGAGCAGAAACCTCTGAGTGACATCAGACTGGGAAAAAGCAACTGCTCTGCCCTTGGGAGTCTCTGCTACCCCATTCATGGAGAATGGGTCATACTAAGAAGCCAGGAAGCAGAAGGTGCATCAGTGACTGAGATTTCTGGTGTTGAGGCTGGAGCTTTCACCCATGTGCTCCTAAATTTAAGACTGATAATTCTTCCTCAAAAGAGATTCAGTAAAAACTGTCCAGAATATGAGCAGACCACACTTCTGGGTCTCAGAGGCCACAGCCACCAGACTTTTGGGGCCACACACTACTGAGTTCTTTGAAAAAATGTCTGAGCAGACTGACACCTGGAACTGAGGGGTGGAGTCACACCTACCACCCTTCCTAATCCCTGAATTGCCACAGGCTCTAAACTGTACCAGAGGTTTTTTTCAGTGGCCAAGCCCAACAAACAGCCAGCAGAGGCTGCAGGAAGTGGGACTCAGGGAACCTTAGGCTTTTAAAAGCACCATACCTGAGGCCAACCTAGGTATGCAGCTTGGTATTTCCATGTGCACCTGAGCCCAGCAAAGGCAGCCACAAACTCTGGATTGCTTATAGTTCCAAGAAGGTTGTTGAGGGCCAATCATCGGCAGTGTCTCCCACTGCTCTGAACTGGGTTCCTGCCAGGGAGGCCCCAGGATGGCACATCCAGTGGTCAGCTGTGGGAAGCATTGGTTCAAGACCTAACAACACTTGCTAGTGGGGTATCTTAAAGAAGGTCTCCTCACACCTGGTCCAGCTGAGGTGAGTTCCACTCTCTGTGATCAGCACCAGCACAATGGCTCATGTGCACTGGAGAGGGTGGAGCATCACAGTCATATGGCCTGGGTTCAAGATATCCTGCCCTGCTGGGCTAGATTCCACAAGGGGAAAGGAGAGAGGCTTTGAGCATAGACAATTAACATGTGGGTCCCTGGGAGTTTATTGTTAAATCTGGTCGAGGGGCTTAGCTACCTTCAGAAGTGAGTATAGTCAGCCCTAGGAGAGGACTCAGACTTGCTCCCTGAGACCAAGGTCTCACCAGCTGAAAGAACTTCTTCAGAGGGGACTGTGGCCGCACTAGATCTGAACCTGCTACTCACCTTGTTGGGAGAAATAAAATTTGAGTATCCAGCAGTGGCTGAGGGATCAAGCTCTGGAGTAGGGGCTGCATTCCTGGTACTGAGCTCCTGAACAAGAGACTCCTGAAGTAGGGTGTCCCACTAACTTTGTATTCCCAAACTCAGCTTTGTATTCCCTAACCCTCCAGTGTGGAACTTGTGGAGAGATTGGTTGGGTGAGATCAGTTTGGGTCCATACTACAGTCTTTCTACAGAAGATTCTGTGGGAAGACCAGACAGCTGCAAGAGGATATTGAGCAGCTGAAAAGTAGAGGCAAATCTTACCATGCTTGGGGCTTTTACAGAGCTGCTGTCATCTCTAAACAGGAGGCAGCTGATGTGTAAACAAAGGTTGGCCCCTCCCACACTACCCAGGCAAAGAAAATGCACACATAAATAGTGAAAAAAGCAGTAGCTGCAGACAGGTAGCCCACAGCAGGTTACAAACAACAGTTGATGCTAACATGAGAAGGTCAAGAACCAAAACAACTGGTAGTGGGTGGCAGACAGCAATAACACTAGACTCAGCTAGCTAAATAAGCAGCACACCCAAAGGAGGACTCTAGCAGGCACCAGATACTGTGGAGAATAATAAGCCCAATATGACAGACATTGCACAGTATGTAATACACATGATCAAGGTTGACCCTTACAGCTAGCAAGCCTGAAGGAAATACTGTACCCTAAAAAGGACCAACTGCATTCAATACTCACATACAACATAAGGAAAAATAGTACCTTCAAGAAGCATTCCTAGAACAAGAAAAACAAGTGGCCAGGAGGTCAGTACCACCAAGCCTGTCTTCCTTATAAAGACCCACAAAAATTTCAAAGTCAGACAGGGCAACCTAATCCACATAAAAAATGGGCAGATGAAGAAAAGCTGCCAAAATGAATCAACAAGAGAAATCCCCAGAACAAGAATGAACTGAAATGGAAATAACCAAACAACCAGATGCAGAATTAAAATAATGATTTTTAGGATGCTCAAGGATCTTAGAGCAACAATGAATGAACATAATGAGCACCTAAATAAAGAGATAGCAAGCATCAAAAAGAATATTGAAATCATAAAAAAGAACAAGTCAGAAATAAAAAATACTAGGTCAGAAATAAAGACTGCACTAGACGGAATCAACAGCAGGCTGGATGAAGCAGAAGATCAAATCAACAGTTTAGAGGACAAGATAAACAAAAGCACAGAAACAGAACATTAAAAAGAAAAGAAGCTCAAAAGGACTGAGGAAACTCTAAAAGACCTCTGTGACAATATGAAGAGAAACAACAGCAGCATCATAGGGGTTTATGAAGGGAAAGAGAATGAACAATGGATAGAGAACTTGTTTGAAGAAATCATAGCTGAAAAATTTTCTAAATAGATGAAGGAAAAAGTCACACAAGTTCAAGAAGCACAGAGAGTCCCATTAAAGAGGAACCCAAGGAGGCCTACAACAAAACACATTATAATTAAAATGCCAAATATAAGAGACAAAGAATGAATACTAAAAGATGCAAGAGAAAAGCAGTTAATTACCTACAGAGGAGCCCCCATAACGATGACATCTGACTTCTCAACAGAAACACTTGAGGCCAGAAGTGATTGGCAAAAATATTTAAAGTGATGTAAAACAAGAACTTGCAACCAAAACTTCTTTATCCATCAAGGCTATCATTTAAAATTGAAAGAGAAATAAAAAGCTTCCCAGAAAAAAACAAAAACAACAACAACAAAAACTCCAGGAATTCATTACAACCAAACCAGTACTGCAACAAATGTTGTAGGGCCTGCTGTAAAAAGAGTAAACGTAAGAAGAAATCAAGAAAAAAAAATTGTAGATTTAAAGAACAAAATAGCGCCTGGCCAGGTGGTGGCGTAGTGGAGAGAGCATCGGACTGGGATGTGGAGGACCCAGATTCGAGACCCCAAGGTCGCCAGCTTGATGGTGGGCTCATCTGGTTTGAGCAAAAGCTCACCAGCTTGGACCCAAGGTCGCTGGCTTGAGCAAGGGGTTATTTGATCTGCTGTAGCCCCACGGTCAAGGCACATAGGAGAAAGCAATCAATGAGCAACTAAAGTGTCGCAATACACAACAAAAAACTTATGATTGATGCTTCTCATCTCTCTGTTCCTGTCTATCTGTCCCTGTCTATCTCTCTCTCTCTGATTCTCTCTCTGTCTCTGTAAAAAAACAAACAAAAAAACCCCCCAAAACCCAAAATAGCAATAAATAAGTACATATTAATAATAAACTTAAATATAAATGTATTTAATGCTCCAATCAAAAGGCATAGGGTAACTGCATGGATAAAAAAACAGGACCTGTACATATGCTGTCTACAAGAGACCTTCCTGAGAACAAAAGATACACATAGATTGAATGTGAAGGGATGGAAAATGTATTTCATGCAAATGGAAATGAAAATAAAGCTGGGGAAGTAATACAAATATTGATCGACTTACAACCTATGCAACTTATGACCATTTGATTTTATGACCACAATCGCTAGCCATGACTGCTCCGCATCTGGCAGCGCAAGCGTTGTCCAGCTGGGCATACTACATTGTGGGCCAGCTTCCGGCAGCACTACCATTTCTGTGTGCACCATTTCAACTGTTATCCCAGACTCGGTACAGCAATTTGTGTTTTGTGTCTTGAATATTTTTCATCAAACCCCTCCCAAGATATTTACCAAGAGGAAATTGTCTTTGCAAATATTAAACCAGTTGTACTGGTAATGCAGTGTTTCACTTAAACCTGATGAATGTAAAACTAAGAAACAAAATGGTGTAGAGATAATACAAATGGCATAAAATGAACACAAAAAATATGATATATAACAATAATGAAAGAAAATTATGATAAAATATGACTTAAAGATTTTTATAACATCATTTCACAGTACTGTACATATAGCTTACTCAACTTTGACCAAATCATGTTATGACCAGTCTGTTGGAACCAATCATGGTCGTAAGTCGAACACAAGTTGTATGTATATCTGACAAAATAGCCTTTAAAACAAAGGCTATAGCAAGGGATAAAGAAGGTCACTACATAATGATAAAGGGAATAATCCAACAGGAGGATATAACAATTTTAAATACTTAAACACCTAACATAGGAGCAACTAAATAATACAATACAAAAACTGAAAAACATTCAAACACTTGGAAGATAAATAGCATGTTATTAAATAACAAATGGGGTAACAACAAGATCAAGGAAGAAATAAAAGATTTTTTCAAAACAAATGAAAATGAACAAAAAACATATCAAAATTTATGAAACACAACAAAAGCAGTCCTGAGAGGCAGGCATACCTTAAGAAGCAAGAAAAAGCTCAAATAAACAACTTATCCCTGCATCTTAAAAAGCTAGAAAAAGAACAACAAATAAAGCCCAGAAGAAGTAGAAGAAAAGAAATAATAAAGATCAGAGCAGAAATAAATGACATAGAGGCTAAAAATATATATATAAAAGATCAATGAAAGCAAAAACAGTTTCTTTGAAAAGGTAGACGAGATTGACAAATCTTTAACCAGATCATCAAGGAAAAAAAAGAGATAGGACTCAAATAAATAAAATTAGAAATGAAAGTGGACAAGTAACAATTGACACTGCAGAAATACAAAGAATTGTAAAAAAAAATACTATGAAGATCTATATGCCAAAAAACTGGATAACCTAGGTGAAATGGATAAATTCCAAGAAACATACAGTCTTCCAACATTCAATCTGAAGAATCAGAAAACCTAAACAGACTTATTACAACAAATGAAATAAAAACATTTATCAAAATACCCCCAGCAAACAAAAGTCTTGGACAAGATAGCTTCACAGGCAAATTTTACCAAGTATTCAAAAAAGACCTAACATCTATTCTTCTTAACCTATGTTAAAAAACTTAAGAGGAGGGAAGACTTCTAAGCTACTATTTTTTTATTGATTTAAATTTATTGTGTCTACATAAATTTAAGTGTCCCACCAAATACATCCCCCTGTGTGCCCCTCAACATCCCCTTTGCCACTTTTGTCCACCTTTGTCCCACAAAGCCCTCCCTCCTTCCCTCCGGATTTGCTTTTCTGCTCTCTATAAACCTGTATTGTGAATATATAATTTTACAAATCTCTTTCCCTTCTCTGATCCCATCCTCTCATCCCCTTTCCCTCTGTCTGCTTTCCCTCTGGTACCTTTGATCCCACCTGTGCCTCTATTCTGTTCTTCAGTTCACGTTGTTCATTAGATTCCTCAAATGAGTGAGGTCATATGATATTTTTCTTTCTCTGCTTGGCTTATTTCACTTAACATAATAGTTTTCAGATCCATCCATGTTGTTGCAAAAGGTAAGATTCTCTTCTTTTTTATGGCCCTATAGTATTTCATTGTGTATATGTACCACTGTTTTTTATCCAATCATCCATTGAATGACACTTGGGCTATTTCCAGATTTTGGCTATCATAAACAATGCTGCCCTAAACATGGGCGTGCAATTCTTATTTTGAATCAGTGATATGGTGTTCTTGGGATATATTCCTAAAAGTAAGATGGCTGGGTCAAATGGCAGTTCCATCTTTAAGTTTTTGAGGAATTTCTATACTGTTTTCCACAGTGGCTACACCAGTCTGCATTCCCACCAGCAGTGCAGGAGAGTTCCCTTTTGTCCACATGCTTGCCAGCACTTATTATCTGTTGTTTTGTTAATGAATGCCATTCTGGCTGGTGTGAGGTGATATCTCCATGTGGTTTTAATTTGCATTTTTCTAATGATTAGTGATGTTGACCATTTTTTCATCTGCCTATTGACCATCTGTATGTCCTCTTTGGAGAAGTATTTATTCATATCTTCTACCCATTTTTGATTGGATTGTTTATCTTTCCAGTGTTGAGTTTCACAAGTTCTTTATAAATATTGGTTATTAACCCCTTATCAGATGTATTGTCAAATATGTTCTCCCATGGTGTGGTTTTTCTTTTTATTTTGTTTATATTGTCTTTAGCTGTGCAAAACTTTTTAGTTTGATATAGTCCCATTTGTTCATCCTGTGCTTTACTTCCCTTGCTGGTGGAGATAAATCAGCAAATATACTGCTGCGATAGATGTCGGTGAGCATACTGCCTATGTTTTCTTCTAAGATGATTATGGTTTCATGACTACATTTAAGTCTTTTATCCATTTGAGTTTATTTTTGTGAATGGTGTAAGTTGGTACTCTAGTTTCATTTCTTTTGCAGTAGCTGTCCAATTTCTCCAACACTATTTGTTAAAGAGACTCTCTTTACTCCATTGTATGCTCTTAACTCTTTTGTCAAATACCAATTGTCCATAAAGGTGTGGGTATATTTCTGGGTTCTCTGTTCTTTTCCATTGATCTGTATGCCTGTTCTTATGCCAGTACCAGGCTGTTTTGAGTACAATGGCCTTGTAGTGTAATTTGATATCAGGAAGTGTGATACCCTCCACTTTATTCTTCTTTTTCAAGATTGCTGACGCTATTCCTGTTCTTTTTTGGTTCCATATAAATTTTTGGAATATTTGTTCTATATCTTTGAAGTATGCCATTGGTATTTTAATAGAAGTTGCATTGAATTTATAGATTGCTTTGGGTAATATGGACATTTTAATGATGTTTATTCTTCCTATCCATGAGCATGGTATATGCTTCCACTTGTTTGTATTTTGCTTGATTTCTTTTATCAATGTTTTATAATTTCCCAAGTACTAGTCTTTAACCTCTTTGGTTAAATTTACTTTTAGGTACTTTAATTTTTCTGTTGCAATAGTGAAAGGGATTGTTTTTCTAATTTCTCTTTTAGATACTTCATTGTTGGTGTATAAAAAAGCCACTGATTTCTGACTATTCATTTTATATCTTGCTGCCTTGCTGAATTCATTTATCAGGTCCAGTAGTTTTTTGACTGAGACTTTAGAGGGTTTTCTATGTACAGTTTCATGTAATCAGCAAATAATGATAGTTTTATTCCTTCTTTTCCAATTTGGATTTCTTTTATTTCTTCTTCTTGTCTGATTGATGTGGCTAGGACTTCCAGAACTCTGTTGAATAAGAATGGTGAGAGGAGGCACCCCTGCCTTATTCCTGATCTTAAGGGGATTGCTTTTAATTTTTGTCCACTGAGTATGATGTTGGCTGTCGGTTTCTCATAGATGGCCTTTATCATGTTGAGGTATGTTCCCTGTATTCCCACTTTGCTGAGAGTTTTGATCTTAAATGGGTGCTGGATTTTATTATGTGCTTTTTCTGCATCTATTGATATAATCATGTGATTTTTTTCTTACCTTTTGTTTATGTGATGAACCTCATTGATTGAGTTGCAAATTTTTTTTACCAGCCTTGCCTCCCCAGAATAAATCCCACTTGATCATGATGGAATGTTTTTTTTTTCATATATTGCTGGATCTGGTTTGCTAATATTTTGTTGAGAACTTTAGCATCTAAATTTATCAAGGACATTGGCCTATAGTTTTCCTTCTTTGTATTGTCTTCACCTGATTTTGGAATCAGAATTATGCTTGCCTTGTAAAAGAAGTTTGGAAGTCTTCTCTCCTCTTGAATGTTTTGAAATAGCTTGAGAAGGATAGGAGTTAGTTCTTCTTTGAACATTTGGTAGAATTCGCATGTGAAGCTATCTGGCCTAGGGTCTTTGTTTGTTGGGAGATTTTTGATAACTGTTTCAATCTCATTTGTTGTAATTGGTCTGTTTCGGTTTTCTGATTTTTCCAGATTGATTTTTGAAAGATTATATGTTTCAATGAATTTGGCCATTTCACATAGGTTGTCTAATTTTTTGGCATACAGTTCTTCACAGTATTTTCTTACAATCCTTTGTGTTTCTGCTGTGTCAGTTGTTACTTCTCCACTCTCATTTCTAACTTTATTTATTTGAGTCTTCTGTCTTTTTTTCTTGGTAAGTCTCGTTAAAGGTTTATCAATCTTGTTTACCTTTTCAAAGAGCCAGCTCTTGGTTTCACTGATCCTTTGTATTTTTTTCATAGACTCTATATCATTTATTTCTGCTCTGATCTTTATTATTTCCTTCCTTCTACTTTTCTGCGTTCTACTTGCTGATCTTTTTCTAGTTCTTTTAGATTAGGGTTAAGTTGTTTATTTGGGCTTTTTCTTGCTTCTTAAGGTATGCCTGTAATGCTATGAACTTTCCTCTCAGGACTGCCTTTGCTGGGTTCCATAAATTTTGAGTTGTTGTATGTGCATTTTCATTTGTTTCAAGGAAATTTTTGCTTTCTTCCTTGATCTCATTGTTAACCCATTTGTTATTTTAACATGATATTTAGTTTCCAAGTGTTTGAGTGTTTTTCAGTTTTTCTATTGTAGTTGATTTCTAGTTTCATGCCATTGTGTTTCGA
The DNA here is from genome assembly GCF_036850995.1 of Saccopteryx leptura. NCBI lineage: Eukaryota > Metazoa > Chordata > Mammalia > Chiroptera > Emballonuridae > Saccopteryx > Saccopteryx leptura. The sequence goes on along the minus strand of NC_089505.1, from coordinate 214,430,343 downwards.
GAAGATGCTTGATGTGATTTCAATCTTCTTAAATTTGTTGAGACTTATTTTGTGCCCTAACATGTGGTTTATTCTAGAGAATGTACCACGAGCACTTGAAAAGAATGTATATTCTGCTGCTTTAGGGTGAAATGTTCTGAATCCAGTTGATCTAGTGTTTCCTTTAAGTCTGCTGTTTCTTTGTTAAGTTTAGTTTGAGGATCTATCCAACTCAGTGGGGTATTGTAATCCCCTACTATTATAGTATTGCTGTTGATCTCGCCCTTTATATCCATCAAAGTCTGCTTTATATATTTAGGTGCTCCTATATTAGGTGCATAGATATTTATAATGATTATATCTTCTTTTAGATTGCTCCTTTTATCATTATGTAGTGCCCTTCTTTATCACTTACTATAGCCTTTGTTTTAAAGTCTATTTTCTCAGATATAAGTTTTGCTATCCCAGCTTTTTTTTTTCATTTCCATTTGCATGATGTATTTTTTTTCCATCCTTTTATTTTTGGTCTACGTGTATCTTCTGTTTTGAAGTGGGTCTCTTGTAGACACCAAATGTATGGGTCCTGTTTTCTTATTCATGCAGCTACCCTATGTCTTTTTTTTTTTTAACAAAGACATAGAGTCAAAGAGAGGGATAGATAGGGACAGATAGATGGGAACTGAGAGAGATGAGAAGCATTAATTATTAGTTTTTTTTGTAACACCTTAGTTGTTCATTGATTGCTTTCTTATATGTGCCTTGCCCGTGGGCCTTCAGCAGACCGAGTAACCCCTTGCTTGAGCCAGCGACCTTGGGTCCAAGCTGGTGAGCTTTGCTCAAACCAGATGAGCCTGTACTCAAGCTGGTGACCTCGGGGTCTCGAACCTGGGTCTTTTGCATCCCAGTTCGATGCTCTATCCACTGTGCCACCACCTGGTCAGGGTACCCTATGTCTTTTCTTTTTTTAATTCTAATGGGGTGACATTGATAAGTCAGGGTACATATGTTCAGAGAGAACATCTCCAGGTTATTTTGACATTTGATTATGCTGCATTCCCATTACCCAAAGTCAAATTATCTTCTGTCACCTTCTAACTGGTTTTCTTTTTGCCCCTCTTCTCCCCCAACCCCCTCCCTCTCCTTACCCCCACCCTGTAACCCCCACACTTTGTCCATGTCTCTGAGTCTCATTTTTATGTCCCACCTATGTATGGAATTATATAGTTCTTAGTTTTTTCTAATTTACTTATTTTGTTCAGTATAATGTTATCAACGTCCATCCATGTTGTTTTAAATGATCTGATGTCATCATTTTTATTACCCTATGTCTTTTGATTGGAGCTTAACCCATTTACATTTAAGGTTATTATTGATATATAGCTGTTTATTGCCATTTTATTCTTTAAATCTACAATACATTCCTCTTTTACTAGATGTTTTTCCCTCTTTTGTTCAGGTTACAACAGACCCCTTAACATTTCTTGCAGCATTGGTTTGATTGTAAGGTATATTTAGTTTTTTTCTGTGAAGCTTTTTATTTCTTTTTCTATTTTAAATGATAGCCTTGCTAGATAAAGAGGTCTTGGTTGTAGGTTATTGTTCTGCATTACTTTGAATATTTCTTGCCATTCCCCTCTGGCCTCAAGTGTTTCTGAGAAGTCAGATGTCACCCTTATGGGGTCTCTTTTGTACATGATTGCTTTTCTCTTGCAGCTTTTAGTATTCTTTGTTTATCTCTTAGCTTTGGTATTTTAATTATAATTTGTCATGGTGTAGTTCTCTTTGGATATTAATTTAATATGATTCTGTGCTTCTTGAATTGTGTGACTTCTACATCAGTTTAGGAAAGTTTTTAGATATAATTTCTTCAATCAGGTCCTCTATCTCTTGTTCTTTCTATTCTCTTTCAGGAACCTCTATTATGCAAATGTTATTTCTCTTCATATTGTTGTAGAGCTCTCTTAGAGTTTCCTCAGACTGTTTGATCCTCTTTTGTTTTTTGCTGTTCTGCTTCTGTGCTTTTGCTTATCTTGTCCTCTAAATTGTTGATTTTATCCTCTGCTTCATCCAGTCTGCTTTATTTCCTTCAAGTGTAGTCTTCATTTCTGATATTGTATTTGTCATTTCTGTCTGATTCTTTTTTATGATTTCAATGTCCTTTTTTGATACCAGCTATCTCTTTGTTTAGGTTCTCAGTTTGTCCCTCTATTGTTGCTCTAAGATCATTGAGCATCCTAACACTCATTATTCTAAACTCTGCATCTGATATCTTAGTTATTTTTATTTTATTCAGTTCTTTTTCTGGAGCTTTCTCTTGTTGATTCATTTGAATTGCACTTCTCTGTCTTCCCATTTTGTCTCTGTATAAACTGCTCCTTTGGATGTGTTGTTTGTGTAGCTAGCTGAAGGTAGGGTTGGTGTTGTCTGCCTCCAGCTTTCAGTTGTGTTATTTCTAAATATTCTTGGGATGCCTTCAGCTATTTGTAATCCACTGTTGGCTATTTGTCTGCTGCTACTAATTTTTTTGCTGTTTGTGACAGTGTTTTCTATGCCTTAATTGGGTTAGCTGTGAAGAGCCTTGTTTTTAAGATAGCACTCTAACTATGGTTGTTAGGTCTCAAGCTAATAATGCTCTCTGTATCTGGCTACTGGATGTACCACCCTGGACCTCCCTGGTCAGAACCTGGTGCAGACCATTAGGGGTCACTGCTTTTGACTGGCATTTAGCAACCTTCTTGGAGTGACCTGCAATCTAGAATTTGTGTCTGCCTCTGCTGGGCCCTGATAACCTTGGAACTATCAGCTGCACTCCTAGGCTGGCTTTTATCTACTCTTGGCCAGTGTGTGTGGCCTATCTATTCCTGAAGTGAGGTATTTCCACCAGTCCCCCTCTGTCTCTGCCTCCTCTGGCACCGGCACCAGAGCAGGCTCACAGGCTGCAGTCCAGGCTTTTCCACTGTTGTGAGGGCCTCCTTGCCTCCCTGGGACCCCTCCCTCCTGTGGGTGCACAAGCTGTGTCTCTGGGCTCTGCCCCTGCAGGCATGAGGGACACCTCTTAGGGCTCTACCCCTCTCTTTTGCACTGCTACTGGGGTCAGCCCTTCATGAGTGTGTGGGCTGCCTCTCTGGACTCCACCTCCCACATGCATGTAGGAAGCCTTTCCAGGCTTCACTACTCGCCATTGCCACACTGGCCACCTGGCTCTGCCCCCTTGAATATGCAAGATGCCTCACCTTGCTGGAGTCTGTCCCAAGTTAGCACAGAGCATACCTCGCTCTTCAGGGTTCTGCCCCTGCAGGCATGTGGGAGTCCTCTCCAGGCTTAGCTCCCTACCACTAAAGCTCTGGCTGTCTCTCTGGGCTCCTCCCCTGTCCACTGCATGGGCCAAGTGCCATGGCTGCTGCCACAGCTGGGCCCCCCTGGTCTTCAGGAAGTACTCAGCAGGTTGAAGGGGGGCCTTGTAGTCCAGACATCAGCACTCAAAACCTGTGTTCCTGATGTGCCCCTTGCTTCTAAGTGACTCTTTGCACTGACTGGAATAGGAAACCTCTGGTGGGCAGGGTAATTGCTTCCCTTTGCTGGTGCCACTTCTTCTGGGAAAAATGGCCACTTTAGATTTTGGGAGTGAGTCAGTGCAGGGGTTAAAGTGGCTATCTCCTACAGTCTCTCCTTGTGCCCTCAAGACTATACTCTCCTCTCACAACTCCAGTTTTTTCAGTGGTCCTCGCTCCTGGAGCCCCAGGTAAGTGGCTGTGAATGAGGTTTTCTGCATGGTCCCTTTAAGAAAAAGCCTGGGTATGAGAGTTCTGTCTCGCTCTCGCAAATAGTAACCCAGCTTTTCTTTCAACTAAATACTGTCCCTACGCCTTTTCTAAGCTTTGGTACTCCAGAATGGGTTTCCAGTCCTGTGGCTGAGCACCCACAGTTCTCTGGTAAACTCACCCCACTGTGAGAGATCCTCTGAGCCACCTCTCACTCCTGGGGGTGGGGCAGCCCTTTCCACATCTCCGCCTTTTCTACCAGCTCAGTGTGGTTCCTTCAGTATTTCTTGGTTATAGATTCCTCTTAGTTTAGGCCAAAGTGGTTTTTCAAGATGATTGTTCCTAATTTAAGTTGTAATCACTTTTATTCTGGGGTGTGAGAGGTGTAACCTCCACCTACTTCATAGCCATTTTCTTCCTTCAAGCTCCTTTTATGAGGCAAGCATTATTCTTATTCCAAAACTTGGTAAAGAAACTACAAAGAAATAAAACCATAGATCAATATCCCTGATAAACTTAGATGCTAAAATTCTCAACAAAATATTAGCAAACCAGATCTAGGAATACATTAAAAATGTCATACATCATGATCAAGTGGATTTATTTTGGGGAGGCAAAGGTGGTACAGTATTTGCAAATCAATCAATGTGATTTGTCAAATAAACAAAAGGAAGGATAAAAATCTCATGATTACATCAATAGATGCAGAGAAAGCATTTGATAAATGCCAGCACCCATTTGTGATCAATACTCTCAGCAAAGTGGGAATACGGGGGACATACCTCAACATAATAAAGGCCATCTATGAGAAACCGACAGCCAACATCATACTCAGTAGATAAAAATTAAAAACAATTCCCTTAAGATCAGGAACAAGGCAGGCGTGCCCCCTTTCATCACTTTTATTCAACATAGTTCTGGAAGTCCTAGACATCACAATCAGACAAGAAGAAGAAATAATTGCCTGACCAAGTAGTGACACAGTGGATAGATTGTCAGACTGGGATGTGGAGGGCCCAGGTTTGAACCTTTCAGGTCACCAACTTGAGTGCAGGCTCAACTGGTTTGAGCAAGGCTCACCAGATTGAGCCAAAGGTCTCTGGCCTGAGCATAGGGTGACTCAGTCAGCAGTGTCCCCCCAATCAAGGCAATTATAAGAAAGCCATCAATGAACAACTAAGGTTGCAATAAAAAATTGATGTTTCTCACCTCTCTCCCTTCCTGTCTGTCTGTCCTTATCCATCCCTCTCTGTGTCTCTCTTTGTCTCTGTCATGAAAAAGAAGAAGAAGAAATAAAAGACATCCAAATTGAAAAAGAAATACAAATATTATTTGCTGATGACATCATACTGTACATAGAAAACTCTAAAGTCTCAGTCAAAAAACTACTAGACCTGATAAATAAATTCAGCAAGGTTGTGGGATATAAAATTAATATTCAGAAATCAGTGGAATTTTTATACACCAACAATAAACTGTCTGAAAGAGAAATTAAAAAAACAATCCCATTCACAATTGCAAGAGCAACAACAACAAAAATAAAGTACCCAGGAGTAAATTTAATCAAGGAAGTAAAAGACTTGTATTCAGAAAATTATAAGACATTGATAAAAAAAATCAAGGAAGATACAAAATAGTGGAAGCATATACCATGTTCATGGATAGGAAGAATAAACATCATTAAAATGTCTGTATTACCCAAAGCAATCTATAAATTCAAAGCAATTCCTATTAAAATACCAATGGCATACTTCAAAGATATAGAACAAATATCCTAAAAATTTATATAGAAACAAACAAACAAACAAAAAACACAAATAGCCTCAGTAATCTTGAAAATGAAGAATAAAGTGAGAGGTATTACACTTTCTGATATCAAGTTATACTACAAGGCCATTGTACTCAAAACAGCTTGGTACTGGCTTAAGAACAGGCATACAGATCAATGGAAAAGAACAGAGAACCCAGAAATAAACCCATGCCTTTATGGTCAATTGATATTTAAAAAGGGAGGTAAGATCATAAAGTGGAATAAAGACTATCTCTTTAATAAATGGTGTTGGGAAACTTGGATAGGTACATGGAAAAAAATAAAAAAAGACCACTAACTTACACTATTCACCAAAATAAACTCAAAATGAATAAAAGACTTAAATATAAGTTTGGAAAGTATAAACATCTTGGAAGAAAACATAGGCAGTAAAATTTTTGATATCTCTTGTAGCAATATTTTTGCTGATTTATCTCCACAGGCAAGTGAAATAAAGAACAAAATAAACAAATTGAACTATATCAAACTGAAAAACTTTTGCACAGCAAAGGACACCACCATTAACAAAATAAAAAGACAACCCACACAATGGAAAACATATTTGCTAATACATCTAATAACCAAAATTTATAAAGAACTTCTGAAACTCAACACCAGGAAGGTAAATAGTCCAATTAAAAAATGGGTAAAGTAACTGAGTGGACACTTCTCCAAAGAGGACATACAGATGAACAATAGGCAGATGAAAAAATATTCAATGTCACTAATCATCAGAGAAATGCAAATTAAAACCACAATGAGGTATCACCTGACACCTGTCAGAATGGTGCTCATTAACAAAATAGCACACCATAAATGTTGGTGAGGGTGTGGAGAAAAGGGAACCCTCCTGTACTGCTGGTGGGAATGCAGACTGGTGTAGCCACTGTGAAAAACAGTATTGAGATTCCTCAAAAAGTTAAAAATGAAACTGCCTTTTGACCCAGATATCGCCCTTTTAGGAATATATCCTAAGATTACCTAATCACTGATTCAAAAGGAGATATGCATTCCCATGTTTATGGCAGCATTGTTTACAATAGCCAAATCTGTAAACAATTCAAGTGTCCATCAGTGGAAGAGTGGATTAAAAAGCTGTTGTACATATACCCATGATCACATGGTCATGAAAAAAAAATGGAAATCTTACCTTTTGTGATGACAGGGATGGACCTGGAGATTATTATGCTAAGGGAAATAAACCATGCAGAGAAAGACAAATATCATATGATCTCACATATATGTGGAATCTAATGAACAAAGTGAACTGAGGAATGGAATAGAGGCAGAGGTAGAGTCAGAGCAACCAGGGGGACAGCTGTCAGAAGGAAGGGGGGGTGAAGGGATAGGATCAGAGAAAGTGAAGGGATTAGTGAAATTATATATACATAACACAGAGATACAGATAACAAGACAGCAAATCCCAGAGGAAAGGGTGGAGGGAAGTAAGGGGTAGGAGTAGAGAGGTTGTAATGGAAGGCACATTGTTAGGGGGTGAGGGTATTATACTGAGTGGCACACTTGAATTCATGTTAACACAATAAATTAAAATTAATAAAAATTAAAAACAAAACAGTCATAAAAAATAAATAAAAAATAAAGTAACACAGTTTAGCTTAGTCTCAAATAACTAAATTACCTGAGTTTTAAACCTTGTTCTGCCACTTAACAACTGTGTTACCTTGGGCATGTGATAATTGATCTGATTTTTTTTATTTGTTAAGTAGAAATAAAACTTACCTCTCAGAGAAAGATGTATAACCCAAAAGGGAGGCCTATCATATGTGGATGACACCAGAAAAATAAGAATTGCAAATTAAAGTCTTGCTTTATTTATGTGACATTTGATAATACAAAAAGAAAGAGGTCAATGTTGTATTAAAAAAAGGAATCATAATTCTACTGTATTTCCTTGTATTTTCATTTCATTCTTGTGTTCATTGTTTTTTTTAAATCCATAAGGTTACTAGAGACAATTATCTAGCTCAGTTCTAAGAATTATTATGAGAATTATATACAGAGGGCCCGCGGGTTATGACACAGTTTCGTTTCTACAACAGTGATGTAACCTGAATTTTGGTGTAAGTCTAAACACACCCTAACCTAAGTTACTTACCTATCCTAACACAGTTGTAAAATCATAATCTAGAACATAAAAACACAACTGAGCCACAGAAAAAGGAAATGGACATAAATATACTGTAGTGTACACTGTACTGCGTATTCTTCTACTGCGCATAAGCAAACTAGTTTGCTCATGTAGTCCATAAGTACGATGCTAATGGCATAAGCCAAAACACTTGTGTCTCAATTTTTTTAAGTTTTTATGGGAATGAGCATCGTAAACTCTAAACATTATATGTTGAGGCTGTTGTAAACTGAGGACCTTCTGTATGTGAGAAAATCAAAAGTTTGGCAAATAGTATAATAGGTAGCTGATAATTTTTAGTGTGAGAGGGACAAAACATGAAAATAAAACAAGAGTTTAATAGTTTCTTTGCTTACACCTAACTGCTGGGGCAAATTTTGCCCTTGATAAATGGCATTCAGGCCTCTCTCAGCTGTGCCAACCTCATCCAATTGATTTCCTAGAGCATAGTGTGCAGACTGCGTAAAGAGTAAGGGCAGAAATCTAAAAGAATTAATGTATCAGAGAAAAAGATTAGATATGGAAGGAAACAGAAAACATGCAGAAGGAATGTTGGCCTTGCATGGTGACTGCGGTCGGAAACTTCTGGGAGCCTTGGATGAAAGAAGACTTTGAGTACCAGCACACTGTGGTAGTCCCTAAGAGTAAGAGAGATGTGAAATTAATTTTTAAAGTGTTTAAGACATTTGTTTTTGAATGTTCTTCATGTATGGCCTTTTTCACAAGAGAAAAATAAAAAACTAAATTGTTTTTCAGTTAGTTGTTTTACTGCTTGACTATTTATTGTATCTTTGACTCCTAGTCTGTGATAGGATGTTTTGAGATCAGAATAAGTCATTTTGGCTTTGTGCAGGGTACAGTATTATTATTATTTAAATCCAAATACATAGAGAAAAGCAAAGGGTATCATGGAATCCATAGCAATAAAGAGCAAGCACATCAGAATCAGTTCAATGAATGTGTGCTGAGCACCTGCTCTGTTGCAGCCATGGTGGTAGAAATGGCAATGTTATAAACTAAGGTCTTTCCTTCAAGAGAATTCCAGCTTTGTGGAGGAAATACTGAAACCTGCTGGACATACTATATAGGAAGTATTATCATAAGAAAAAGCATAACAAAAAAATTGTTCTACATAGAATTAAATAATTCATTTTGAATTAAAGAATTAGAAACCAGATTCATACAAAAGATTGAATAATTCAACTGAATCTTGAAGCACAGATAAGATTTGGGTGGGTTTTACTGAGAGAACGGAGAAGCTCACAACGTGATCTTGAAGCAGAATTCATTTGTGATAACAAATATATCCCACTGTTATGCTTCCTGTTACATATGGATAAGATAAAATTATATATCCTATATCTATGGTGAATATAGATTCAAAACCTAAATAAAATACTTAGCAAAAAAAATTATGAAGATAATATAAAAATAAGGTGTGTTTACTAGATGCATGCAAAGTTGGTTTAATAATGGAAAGCCAACTGATATAATTTACCACGTTAAAAGTAGGTCAAGACTGGACTTACAAAGTCAAAGTTACAGAGTAATAGGAGCCCAACCCAAACTACAAGCACTGGACACTTGGGGATATAAAAATATGTTTTAGTGACAAGTAACAGTGCCCTTACATAGATGGGTGGAAGGTAAGCAGTCACAAAAACCCCCTGGTTTACATAGTTTGCTCAGCAGAAGACTCCTTCCCTACCTTAGTGTACCACATTTTCAGTGGAAGTGGTTATACAATTCTCCTGGACAAATGGATTCAATTGTATTCCAGATTAGGCTGAAGAATAAAAAATGACAATGTACTAGTCATCAGTATTATTGCAAGTCCAAAGGAAGTTTGAATGAAATTTACATTTTGTTTGGAAATAATCATAGCAATTAACATGGTTGAGCAGTTACTATTGATAAGCCATATCTTCACTGCTTTTCAAGAAATATATCTCTTATTTTCCCAACAACTCACATGTCCATCATCATCTTTGGGATGAGAAATGCATAACTTGCCCAACATTATAAATGTAAAAGCTTTCAGGCTCCAGAGCCCACACCTAAACCACTAATCTATATCTGCCTCTTCCAAAAGAAACATTTGACACCTTCTTTTCTTGGCATTTATTTCCCCACATTTGATCTCAACAATTTGTCTTACATTTTCAATTTGACATACCACTATAAAATAAGCCCCAGTCGCTATAAGGTAAATCTGGAGAGCTTTCATAAAACTGTGTCAAATCTACTGTCCATTTATATATGTGAGCCTGCGTGTGTGTAATTGTATTATTTGCAAACTACTGAGGCACATGTTCTCTAACTATCACATTAATATCAAAAACACTCTTCTTGTTTTTTTTTCCCACACTCCTTTAACAAACACTTCCCCACCCAACTCAACCTATGCACTTTCCTTGTTACCAGCCTGAGCAGGGATGGGTGGCTACATTTTCTGAATATTTCCTTATCACTCTTCCTGAGTCATGATTATCATTATTACTTTGGTTTCTTTATTCTCCTTTGTATGAGGTATCTAAGTTTCAGAGAAACTCACGCTCATTTTCTTATCTTATACCAAACCAAACATTTCCTCAGAACACTTACCAAAATTTTTATATTTAATCAACATTGATTGAGCAGAAATATGATATATGTGACTCCCTTATCTGAGCATGTAAAGGTGAAGATAAATGTGTTAGGTACTTGTGGGGAAAAGAGCTGTGCTAGGCTTGCTCACTAGCTTACCAGCTGCAAGCACTTGGCTTGATTAGTGTGTAAGCACGTGGCAGTGCCACATGTAGATAGCCATGCAAGGCTATGAGTGCTTGTGGTCAGGGCGGATTGCAGATGTGGATTGTGGATTGCCTGCCCCTGACTGTGAGGGGTCATTTTGCTGTTTGTTCGCTTGCTGCCATGAGAATAGGTGTTCCCCTACCTTTTTGCTCATCTGTCATTGCGAGAATCTATTAAATGAGAATGGCCCAATTCTCTCAGGCTTTGCAGTTTTTCTATTGCCTGCCATTCATTTATTTTTGCCTTTACTTCCTCTGCTTTTGGGGTAAAATTCATAAAATGTTCTCTTTGGCCAAGGTTCATAAGTTTAATAATATGTTTTCTTCTATGTAATTTATTGATTCAGATCTTATATTTAGGTCTTTGATCCATTTTGAATTAATTTTTGTACATGAGGACATTAATTTTAATTTCTAGAAAAAAAAACAGAAATATCAGTCAATGAAATAGAATAGAGAGCTGGGAAATAAACCCTTACTTTATAGTAAAATAACATTTGACAAAGGAAGAGAGAACTTACAATGGGGTGAAGACATACTATTCCATAAATGATGTTAGGAAAATTAGACAGATTTATGCAAAAAAAATGAAACTAGACCACATTCTTGCACCATACAACAGAATAAAGTCAGAGTGGATTAAAGGCTTAAATATAAGATTTAAAACCATAAAACTCCTAGAAAAAAAAACAAGCAGTAAAATCTCGGACATTTCTCTTAGTAATACTTTTTATTTTATATCTCAGTAGTCAAGGGAAACAGAAGAAAAAATAAACAAATGGGACTACATCATACTAAATGGTTTTTGCACAGCAAAGAAAACCATAAACACAATGAAAAGACAACCCACTGAATGGGAAAACATATTTGCCAATGATACATCTAATAAGGGGTTAATATCCAAAATTTATAAAGAACTCACAACTTCATATAAAAACAAAAGAAAACAGAACAAAGAGTCCACTTGAAAAATGGGTAAAGAACCTGAATAAACACTTTTCTAAAGAGGACATACCGATGGCCAATAGACATATGAAAAGATGCTCAATATCACTAATCATCAGAGAAATGCAAATTAAAACCACAATGTAGCCTGACCTGTGGTGGCGCAGTGGATAAAGCGTTGACCTGGAAATGCTGAGGTCGCTGGTTCAAAACCCTGGGCTTGCCTGGTCAAGGCGCATATGGGAGTTGATGCTTCCAGCTCCTCCCCGCTGTCTCTCTCTGTCTCTCTCTCTCTCTCTCCCCCCCCTCTCTCTCCTCTCTAAAATGAATAAATAAAATAAAAATTAAAAAAAAAAACCCACAATGTGATACCACTTCATACCTGTCAGAATAGCTGTCATCAATAAATCAACAAAAGCAAATGTTTGTGAGGATGTAGAGAAAAGGGACCCCTTGTACACTGTTGGTGGGAATGCAGAACAAGGGCAGCCACTCTGGAAAACAGTGTGAAATTTCCTCAAAAAGTTTAAAAACTGAAGCTGCCTTGTGACCCAGCAATTCCATTTCTGGGACTATATCTGAAGAAACCCAAAACACTAATTTGAAAATAGCTATGTCCCCTGTTTTCACTGCAGCATTATCTGCAATAATTAAGCAATGGAAGCAGCCCAAGTGCCCCTCAATAGACAAGTGGATAAAAAAAAGTGTGGTACATATTGTAAGGTGGTCAGCAATGGGGGAAGTTCATGTGAAGAACCAGACCCAGGAACATTGGCTGGAGTCGCCTACATCCATGTGCTCCCAAAGAAACTTCCCAGGAGTCCTTTGGAAAAGAGTGACTGTCCATCAGCCAGTGAGATTTCATCACGTCATATTAGCTCAACCACACTAGACAGGACTCTTTAAATATCTCCCACACAGTTTTATCCATGCGACTTCCCTGGCCTGTGTCCCCCAGACCAGCTGCGTCAGAAACTTCTTTTCCGTTCCGAGTGCGTGTGTGCCCATGGAGACATCCCGAGCACATCCACTTTACTTATCCATCTGGTGGCAGAGCTTGAGTTGCAGAATGTCAATTCTCAACTCTGACCACTCCGAGAACTGAGGGTGGCCATAGAGGCATAGGAATCTAAACCTAATCCAAAAACATTCCTGGAATTGCCTTATCCAAAATCTCTCCCTCCCTAAAGAAGAAGAAACTGTTCTTCTCCACTGTGGTCAGGCCACAGAACCCACTGGATAATCAAACCAGGTAGCCTCCTGAAGGGACTATCAGTTTTAACACCCTCACCAATTTAACTATCGCCAAAAGAACTGGGAACTGGTTAAAGATCCCTTACATTCAGGGCTTTTAGTTATTTGTGCTCCCATCCTAATCTCTGTGCCACCTACTACATGGTGCAGCTTTCTTAGGCCAGAAAAACCTCACCTAAGTCCTCCACTCCTAATCTTTCCTTCTTTGCTGACTCTCAACTCTCTCCCCCTCCTGTCTGACCCCTGGGGCGCTCCTCTCTCGGGGCCCCTCTCTGGTCCCTCTGCAGACCTCTTTTGCTCGGGTCTCTTCCCTCCAAGAGCCCCTTCTCCTCCCTTCGCTGGATCCTGCCTGCAGCTGCCCACTGAGCCCTGCCCTGACTGCAAGCATCACCATCACTGGCAGAATGATTGCCCCTTGTGGGCAAATGGCTCATCCTCAGCTCCTCTTCATGGAGGATGGGCCACCCAAATGGGAGCCAATCTAGCCAGGTGGGCCCACTGCTCGAACTCCTAGACATCATGAATGACTGACATGGCCTGGACTCGGAGACCCCCCCATCATCCTCCCCAAACTCCAGGTAGGTTAATGCTGCAAATAGCGGGTAAGTTCATCTCATTTCTTGTGGACACAAGAGCTGCCTTCTCTCTTTTGCCATCACACCCTGGACTTCTAGTTCCCTCACAGGTCTCGGTTATGGGAGTGAATGTGACCCCTTTCCCCTTCACACACCACCTCTGACATGCAGTTTGGACAGAATCCCCTTTTTGCACTCCTTCTTAGTTATGCCATCATACCCTGTACCCCTCCTATCTTGGAGCACTGTACAAAGTCTTGAAGCCACGATCCAGCTGATGACATCTTCCTTACTACCAAGGGCTACCCCATAATCAATGCTACCTTCATTTCTAACCATGTCTCTCTCCTCAAGCTTGCCCCCATGCAGGACCGCTGGCAGTTGGAACAGGTGTTCCTTGCGACTACCCTCAAAACCACCACCTTTCGATCTCCCCCTCCCCACGATGCCCCTAACCATCAGGAAGTAGCCAGATGAATAAGTGGCCCCCCTAATTAACACAAAAGGTCGAAATATAAGGTGGTCAGCAATGGGGGAAGGTTACGCGAGGAACCCAGACCTGGGAACTTTGGCTGGAACCGCCCACATCCGTGGTCACCAAAAAAAACTTCCTAGGAGTCCTTTGGAAAAGAGCGACTGTCCGTCAGCCAGTGAGATTTCGCCATGTCATATTAGCTCGGCCACACTAGACAGGACCCTTTAAATATCTCCCACGCAGTTTTATCCATGCGACTTCCCTGGCCTGTGTCCCCCGGACCAAGGGGCATCGTTCGGGAAGCGCTCTGTACTCAATAAAGCTTTTTCTTATCCACACTTCGTGGCTACGCCCCTTCCTTCTTCCTCGGCCGGGAAAAATGCCTTACACATATATGTAGTGCAATATCAATTATAAAAAAGTTGGAAGTAACTTAAAAGTAAACAAAGAGACAATTCATGGGGTAAGAGAGGGTTTTAAACATACAGCTAAAATGAACTGTATCCTAAGACATTTGCAGACAAAGTCATTTATGATGAAATGGTAGCCCCTGCTGATCTCATGAGAGTTCCTCAGCTGAATCAGTAGAGTATGTGGGTTCTTTAAATAGCAAATCCACTGGTAAAGCCCAGGACAAAAGAGTCAGATTTGAATAAGATGCAAATTTGAGCAGCAGACAGTAATCTGAATAAGGCTAGTTGGTCCCCTTTGCTGGAGAAACAGGAGCTTTCTGCATTGTAGTACTTCCCACCAGTTTTTCCCAAATGGAAATTTAGGTTCACAGCATTAGGGTCTAAACAATGTCACTTTCTCTCATTTCTATAATAATTTTAATCTACTCTTTCTTTATTATTATTAAATGAGAGTTGGGAAGCAGAGAGACAGAGACAGACTCCCGACCTGATTCACCCAGCAAGTTCCCTATAGGGCAATACTCTGCCTATCTGGGGCTGCTGCTCAGTTGTTGGTCAACTGAGTTATTTCAGTGCCTGAGGCGAGGCCATAGAGCCATCCTCAGTGCTTGGGGCCATGGCTGTGGGAGAAGAGAAGAGAGAGAGAGAGAGAGAGAGAGAGAAGATGGGGGAAGGGTGGGAAAATAGATGGTTGCTTCTTCTGTGTGCCCTGACCAGGAATTGAACCTGGGACTTTCACACACTGGGCCAATGTTCTACAACTGAGCCAGCCTGCCAGGGCCTTAATCTGCTCTTAACACTTTGTTTTAAGCTTTCATTGTCTTTGAATTATTTTGTTTGAATTACAACTCTGTAAATTGAGAAAGCTGACAGTATTGCAAAGAATTCTTGTTCATAAACATAGAAATGGATTCTGTCAGCAGAGGGAGATAACCGATTTCACTTCCCATTGTGTTAAATGCTTTCTTGCATCTATTGGTTTAATTTCATTTTAATATTTCTGGCTACCTATAAAACTATGGCATTTTCAATTCTCCTCTGAGACACTATGTTGGTTTTCTCATTAATTAATGAGTTAAATACATTCTTTAGCAAGCATTAATTTTATTTTAAACAATTGTAATTTTGCTTTAAAAAATGCATTCATGGGGTATGGTCAGTCTGACTCCAGAACCCACATTCTAACAACAAAACCATAGTAACACCTTTACTATAGTAAAATTTTATTTTGTACTAACAATATCACAAACATTCTAACACATGTGGTTTTAAACCTGTGTGTTCCAGAACACCACTGTGCTACAAGAATTTTTAAAACATGCAGTACCTGGCTCTATAGGCAGGGGCACTGACCTCTTTTCCCTTAGATTGTCAAATAAAAAAAATGACAAAAGCCAACATAACAATAGCAACCCAGTGTGAATGAATCAAAATTATATCAATTTTTTGTCGGATTGGCAAAAAATATATATCTTGGTGTGCCACAGAATTTTAGTAATTTATGGTGTGCCATGCAATAAAACAAGTTTAAAATCATTGCACGAGCTGGGTGAAGGGGATGAAAGAATTGAGCAAAAAAGGACAAGAAAAAAAAAGAAAGAAAGAAACTCACAAACATGGACAACAGTGTGGTATTTATGGGGTTGGGAGTGGAAGGCAGAGGAGGTTATAAGGAAGATAAATGGTGATGGATGAAGACTTGACCTGGGGGCGGGGTGGACAACATAGTGTACAGAGATGTGTTGTACAACTGGGCACTTGGAACCTGTATAATTATGTTAACCAGTATCAACCCAATAAATTCAATTTAAAGAAAAAGAAAGTTGTTTCTCTAACAGCTTGAAGAGGTTAAATAAGTTCTTACCCCTAGTGTTATATTTACTCCTTAAGTTCTTTCATAGCCACAAAAAATTTCTGCTTGCTTAAGACTGACTTGCTTAAGCAGGACTCTCTACTTCAGAATTTGTTCAACTAATTCCAGAATCACAACCTCTTCAGGAGGTACAGAGAGTAAATGCCATTACTCTCAACTTAGTGATATGGAACTAACTTGCAGGGTCAAAGGGCTTGGTCAGTATCACATGAGCACTCAGTGATGGAGCTAGTACTCCAACCCAAACCTTCTGAATCTGAATTCTTTTTTGTTGCTCTATTGAAGGAGGAGTCTGTTGGGTCATCTCCAGACAGGTGGTAATGCCCAGCGGGAAGGATTCTACTGCCAGGTGACAACATTCACTGTGAACCTGGAAACAGTTCATAAGCCCTGGAAGAATTGACCCTAGCATGCTCAACCAGGGTCTGACCACTGCTCTGAGATGTTTAGATCTTAGGACTTACTAGGATAATTAATACTGCAACATTCCCACAAGGCTTTCTTTGTGTCTGGTATTTAAAGAGTTGACTGTCGAAGGACACACTGGTGGTACACAAAGCCTTGCAAATAATTTATCAAATGTAACTGTGTGTAAATTTTCCTGAGTATCCAGATACCAAGAAGGGTCTAGTGGTGTGATGTAATCACAAGCATACCTTTTCTCCTGCAAGGAATTCATTATACCTACTCAAGTCATTGTAAAATCATTAACCTGATTGTGAGGTACACTCCAAATAGCTTACTTTCTCTCATTCAGCTTTGAAGAGCTCACCATGGATGCATTTTACTTTTTAGATGTTCATTTTCATTCTTCCAGTGTTTGCCCAGATATTTTTATTTTTAACAGAGAGCTGCCTGATGCTCCACTTGCTGTGGAATAGAACTGCAAAGATTCCAGCTCATTGTCTAAATTTAGAACTTGAAATCCAACTCCAGGGGTGTGGGTGGAATGCCGCAACCATTGTCTGCTGAACTCCTTGCTCTTAAAACTGCTGGTTTGTACTGCTGGTTGAACAACTTTCCCTTTCCCGTGGGTGTTTCCTGGAGGCGAACCTGTCCTATTGTCCCCTTGTTTTACAAATATCCCTTTTAAGGAACAACGTATTTATCCTTTTTTCCTCTTTCTGGTTAGCTTTTTTTTTAAGCTTCTTCATTTTATAACTTTGGTGACATTCTCTTCTCCACATACACACAACCTCTGTTAAAGATGGCATAGTTAGATAACAGGGCTACCTCCTGAACCAGGCCCAGGTAATCACAAACCCTGAACAAGGGCAGCCTTCAGGGTGAAACAGTACACCAGTGAAACCCAGCACTAGAGTTTCACTTGCTCTCAGTTACCCAGAAAAATTCCTGTAAGGAAACAAAATAAATGAAACACTGTGGGCATTTCTTCCTTTTAAACTGCTCCAGGTTCGTGGTGCTAGCTGACACCTTATTTTAAAAGTTTCTAACTATTTCTATAGTATTTCCATTCATTCAAAGATAAAATTCAATAGCAATAAAAACATTGAAATAAAAAAAATCAGTTATAATGAATGTCCTCACTTCCTTTTACTTAATCTGAGATGAACTTCTGAATCAGTGATTTGGCCAGAGTGCCTGTTTATCCTCAATTAGCACTTCAACATCAAGTGACACAGAAAGGAGACTTGTGGCTGTGGCAGAGGTACTTACACAAGACTGAAACTAGGGCTTGACTTAGTGAAGTGCTCTGAAGAATTCAAATGACAGTGGCATAAAGCATATTCATTGGCAGGTACTCAGCGCATGCTGTAGCTATGAGGGTGTTACCCTAGCTTCGTGGGTAAGTTAGTGACTTTGAGTTCAGACAGCTCTAAATGTGCATATATTGTCATTTGTGTGCCCTTGGTGAAAGCTTTTCTGAGTCTCAATTTTTTCATCTATAATAATTCATAATATCAAGAGTTAAAATTTTAAAAACATGCATGTCAAGTTCTTCGTAAAAAGCCAGGCTTAGTACAAATAGTGTACTTAACCATACAGTACTTAACCATAATTTAACTTTCTCATTATATGGCTACTTCAAATGTCAAAATCATTCTCTTTAGCCTTTTAATGGTTGTTGGTTTACATTTTCATCCTAAGTAAATTGCCCAGTGCAGTGTTTCAGACTTCTCAAGACTGTTGAGATCTCTGTTTGGAGACCTCATTAGGAAACCAAGAAAAAAGTTCCTTGAAAACAACATATAATTGACAAATGCAATATATATATGCTATATTAAAGAATGGTACAACTGAAACCTACCTAATTTTACTAATGTTACCCAGATAAATTTAATAAATAAAATCAGGCACAAAACATTATCTTCAGAAATAGTATTAATGACACAAATGGTTAATCCTGATCATCATCTAATTTGTAGGTCATCCATTAACTTTGTAAAAACAGATTGTTCAAAATCACATCATCTTACACTATATTATTTGTCCGTTCTAAAACCAAGGGTTTTTTGTTGTTGTTGTTGTTTTGATATTATGGAGCTTCTCTGTTTTTTTTTCCATTGGTTCTTTTTCAAGTGAGAAAGATAACTGTGTGGATTTGAGTCACTTACTAAATCCCCAGTTCTTCTCATGGAGAAAGTTTAGGTCAGTAATTATGAACCAGAAAAACCTGATTTCTGAGGTTTTCCTTAGAAGTAGAGTGACCTTGGACCTGTTACTTAATCTCTCTAAACGTTTTTCATTGAAGATGGAGTGAGATTGCATTTGTATATAAAGCATTTTAAATAATGCCTGGCATATGATAAGCACACTATAAATGTTGGCTCTTATTGTTGTTCTCTTCAGGACTGATTTCTAGACCACAGAGTATATTCTTTGATTTCAGGTCCACTCGATTAGATTTGAGATCTGTATAACTGCCCAGGAACACAATAGTGATCATCTTGGTTCAGTGTACAACACTGTTTCAGTTACTTTATTGAACAAATCCTAACTTGAAGAAGGCCAGGCAATGGAAATTTTTATTTCTGACCTTTCATACTTACTTGAGCACCCCTAACTTGGAAGCTCATTAGACTCTCAGAAAGAAAAATAATTTATTAATCAAATATTGTGCACAGATGAAACAACATATCATTTGATAATACTTGTAGTGATCCAGGCATCTCTTTTATTCCCTTTGGCTTATGGCTCAATTAACAATTAACAGTGACATGTCCTAAAAGGAAACATTCTCTCTGCACTCCTGGGTTTTCTCAGGATGAGTTAGAAATAAGACACTTGACAGAGCTTAGTCAGAAAAAAATCTGCAATAAACCACCTGTCTTATTTGTAAATGAAATATACTTGCAAAAACTATTGATAACACCAACAGATATTTATTAACTTTATTTATAAGTTACTTTTTTAATTTGAGAAAGTTGTGAAATATAACCAGAAACTCTTCTTTTCCCATGCTGAAAATTCTTGAACACTTATCTCTCCAGTTAATATTCATATGTTAAAAGAATTTCTTGTTTGAAAAGAAGGTCCTTTATAGAAAAAATTCAAAACTGAGAAATTAAATCCTAAGGGAAATTTTCCTCAATGAAAAGCAATGTTCCCTTTCTTCACTAGGCACATCATACTATGCAGAGACAGAGCTTCCAAATTCATTGTCTCTTTGAAAATATACTATGATTAGAATTGGATACCAAGGTAACTATCCCCAAGTATAAAAATGCAATAATTTTGAAGAAATAACACAGAAATAAACAAAGTGTGATTGAAAAAACATGAATCCATACTTAGACCTTATCTCTGAGGTCTATTGATTGATGGGTGCTATATAGAGATGTGGCCAGGTAGAGTTGTGATCATGTTTTTCAATGCCCTCTATTTCTGTTACATCCTCTCAATGGCCTCTATTAAGACAATCAAATGGCCTCTCAGAAAAGACTCGGATTTCTGTAATTTATGCCTCTCTATGTTATCCAATTAATGTATGTCCTATCTTATGAATACATTTTTAGCCTAAATAATTATGAATTTTAGTGATCCAGCTCTCAACATAAAACACATATTAATATAAGAATTTTACATATCTGATATTATTGAATCTTTATTCTCATTTTATGATGTAGATAAAATTGAAAGTTTAAAATTTTTATTTATTTATTCCTTTTTAGAGAGGGGAGAGAAAGAGAGAGAGAAGAGTAGTAGGAAGCATCAATTCCCATATGTCCCTTGACTAGGCAAGACCAGGGTTTCAAACCAGCAACCTCAGTGTTCCAGGTCAACTCTTTACCCACTGTGCCACCACAGGTCAGGCATGTAGATAAAATTAATACCTTGGAATATTAACAATAAATTTTATCTCAAGGAGGATAATTAAATAGCCCAAGGGGGCTTACAAGTACAAGTGGTCTGACTTCAGCACTTGAGCTCTGAACGAGCTATATTGATTTAAAAATCTAAATGCTCTAAGTGGCAGGTATCTAAACAGGAAAGGAGGTCTTCTGGTGACTTTCTTGGGACTGAAACCAACAGTTTGAGCTGAAGACCTGAGCTCTGCCACATACCTGCCATAATAGTCACTTGTTATATAGCAGTGGTAATTCTATCATGGAATTCAGGTGGTAACCCTAGCCCTCTTCCCATGACCCTTTAACTTTTCCAAGAAGAGAAGTACAGAAGTATATGGGCTTCATGAGCAAGAAAAAGATGAAGAAAGCATAAAAAGTGTTCAGGATATCAGCTCCTTTCTGTCATAGCAGTTCCCCTTTTGCAACCAATGGTCAGAGTTTCTTTTTTATTAGATTGATTAAAGACAAAAGAGGTACCCATGGCATCACATCAAGGCTGGGAAAGATGAATAAGAACATTTAACTCATCTGAAACACCAGAAAACATGTCAAAAACCTTAAGGTGGAAAGCCTGTCTGTGTAGACAAATACAAGAAAAGGCTGCATTACTCAACTTCAGAATTCATAGAAATCCAAAACCATTCAGCCTAGCACTATAAATAGGTTTGAGAAAGAAAGAAAGAAAAAAGCAAAACAAAATAAACTTATGAAGAAAAATTAAATAAAACTTTATAAGTTATGTGTTCAATTTTTTGAGGTTGAAGATAAAAGGGAAAATCCAGCCACTGGCAGAGAAGGTAGTCTGCTCAGTGGACCAGATGCCAGGCCTAGGAGAACACCCCTTGTAGAATTCCCTCCCCTCCCTGAGATGAGTAAGGAAGAAAAACATGATCTTTCTCAACACTCAGGAGGAAACTTTTTCTGCTAAACCATGTGGTGTCTGCTCAAAAACTCATCATGCAAAACTGATACCTGAGTATTCTTCAAGCACTTACACTCTCAGCTAATCCTCAGAGTCACTAATGGAATGAAGATCAGATCACATGCATTTTGAAACAGTCTTGGATAATAAACAAAGAGGCTGTTTCCACCATGAGCTCCCCAAGTCCACCAGAGCTACCAAGACCATTTTGCGCCCTCAACCTGCCTGATCTTTCAAGCAAGAGCTCCAGGGCTACTTCCTAGACTTGGGCAGCCCTAACCAGACAGTGACTGGAAAAACAAGAGCCTTGGGAAGAACAACTCCATTATGACTTCTACCAGTCAAAAGAGAAAATTTCTCTCTACTCACAAAATACTATCACAACTGTCCTAAAATGGAAACAACATCTCAGAGAAAAATAGTAGAGGTTAGATGTCTCCTATTAATTTTTAGACCTTGGTGGTGACTCCAGGAAGGGACCTTCTCAATTTGGATTTCTGGTGTTATGTGAGTAGTCCAGGAAGGGATGTAGGTATTTTCCACCTCTCAAGAGTCAGCTGTGTGTATGGATTTGGAAAGGGAATTCTGATGACACACCTCTCGTTATCTCCATCTCTAGTTTAACGATAATGACTCACTGACTCCTTCTCCAGGAACATAGGTTTTTTTCTGTGGCTTTGACTGCAGGTTTATTTAAAAGAAAAACCCAGACATCTCTTGGTTTTATGTGTGCTTCTTCTAAACCTTTGGGTTGATTGCTATTATGTGATAGTATACAGTTTTATTAAAATCCAAAAATTTAGGAAACTTAGAAGCTGTCTTATATTTCAGATTCAGAAGAATAAAGACAAGTAGCTCTTTTGACTGCCATTTCTACCACTGCAGCAGGAACCTGAGTGAATGCCATTCACAAATTGTAAATCCGTGGAAAGTCATATATCTTTCATCAGTCACTGACACCCATGGGTCAACACTACAGGATGAGCCCACGTCCTTCAAGAGAAAGGAGATGCTCAATGGCATCAGGTAGTTTCTCAAGATTTCATTCTGTCACCTAGAAAATAAGAATGCCTGACATCTTCTCTAATCTATTTTTCAGCTGAAAAATGTTATTGTTACTTCATTTATTGAAAATTTACTATGTACAAGGCACTATAGTAACAACAACACAGCCAAAGCAAACAGAAAAAAAGATAAAACAGGAGATAAAAAAAGACACAACTGATAAATGGATAAAATTTAAAATACATAAATTATGCTTCCCATACTTTAAACCAAAACCATGGAAGTGAACACACACACGTGCAAGTGTAATTCCCAGGTAAGTTCCATGACATGTCCAAAGTGCTGTGGGGGCCCCAAGGAAGAAGGGAATCACTTGATCATTTCTCATTAAGGGAATCAAGGCAGGTCTAAGAAGCTGGGTGAATTGGATCCTGACCTTTAAAAGGGTATAGAGTTAAATTAGTTGCGGATGATTGGAGATGTCAAGCACAACAATGATAAAGTGCATTATGATTAATTGATTACTATAGATTAGCCACTTGGCACAATAAATAGTACTTAATAAATTTTTATTCTATATGTAGCCAGAAGAAAGAGAATGGAAAGAGAGGAAAGAGGAAGGAAAGATAAAGTCATCTAGTAAAATTGGTGAGTTGAAGTGTGAGTTTCAAGGTCAATAAAGATGAAACAATAAAGATGTAAAATTAAATTGGAAAATAGTTTCAATCCTTAGGACAAAATATCATACCCTACAAATGTACATCTAATAAACACCTCTTGTTTATGTCATTGCTATTTAAGGTCCATTTATGGCTATTTTGTTTCCAATTTTTGTTTTTAAAATAAGTGCTACAATTATGAAACAGATAAGCCAGAAATTAAGATAAAACAGAAATTAAGTTTTCAAATTAATTTTTCAGTCTTTACACATCTGTCTATTGTTGCTACTGATTCAATATAACAACATTATGACAAATTTTTCCTCTCCCCATAAATATAATTATTGAATAGTGCATTCAAATTCAAAACCAAATGCATTCTTTTGGGAGGAAAGTCAATTAGCTTATAAAGCCAGCAACTCACCACTTGATCTTAGGCAAGATGTCCTCATTTGTAACCTCCTGGAATTGGGTCAGAATTTTCTAGGCCTTCTCTTAGGTCTACCTTGATTTTAAGTTACACATGCATACTGTCAAAGTGAATTACCAATCATGTTGTATCTCAATAAATTAAACAGATCACACACTCTTAGAAATTTCCCGGGTGATGAATGTTTGTCACTCACAGGGAATTATCTACAAAGTACACCGGCTAAGAATATGGTACTGCCTATAAGCTAGTGCTCCCAATCCTCCAAAAAAATCCCTGCCTTTTATAGATGTATGTCTAATAACTTCAAAAAAAATAAACTTAATAAATTTCTTCAGATTCTAAAAAATCTTCTTTTACAATAAGTAGCTAGCCACTTGAGAAGCACAGAAACAATCTTATGCACAAACTATTTCCTTTGGAGCAAAGGCCTGTGGAAGCTGTAGTATTATTCCCTTCTGTGTCTGTGCTCTGCTGACCATCTGGACCCAGCTGCTGAGATCTCTTCTGCGCTCTCTTCTCCAGATTCATACTCCTCATCTACTGCATAAAATAGCGGTTTGGGCCTTAAAACCGCCCTTCTACCTCCACCAGCATGTTCTTGGCTTGTGCCTCTTTGATAGCCAAAGTTGGATGGCTTCCCTCTTCTGTTTAAATTCTTTATTGGGATTATTTCTTGTGTCAGCTTTCTTTCTTGAAGCCTGATTGTTCGAGAGTGTGCAGTGAACATGACCAAGGAGAGTTCTGAATCGCTGCTGTCCTTATCTAGGAAATTATGAAAAGAAAGGGTGAGAAGAAGACCTAAGATCAGAATGAAGACAATACCCAGATTGTAAAATCTCAGAATGAAACTGCCATTTTTGAGGCTCCAACTCTAACACTCAGCTTTCTTTTTTTTTATCTTATTTTTATTAATTTTAATGCAGTGACATTGATAAATCAGGGTACATATGTTCCGAGAAAACATCTCCAGATTATTTTGATCTTTGATTATGCTGCATACCCCTCACTCAAAGTCAAATCGTCCTCTGTCACCTTCTATCTGGTTTTCTTTGTGCCCCTACCCTCCCCCCCACTCCCTCTCTCTCCTTCCTTGCCCCTTCCCCACCCCTCCATCCCACTCCCTGTTACCATCACATTCTTGTCCATGTTTCTGAGTCTCATTTTTATGTCCCATCTATGCATTGGTTCAATCAGCTTTCTTATCGGCATGATTTCCTCTTTAAAGTTTGCTACTCTGGCAGGGATGAGCAATGAAGTTGACCCTTGAACAACGTGGTAATTAGGAGTACCAACACCCTGTGATGTCGTAAATTCATGTGTAACTTTTGACTCCCCCCAGAAACTTTACTAAACCTTACTGTTGAGTGGAAACCTTGAAGATAACATTAACAGTCAATTAACACATAATTTGTACATTAGATATAATTCTAGAACTTATAATAAAGTAAGCTAAATAAAAGACAATCTCATTAAGAAAATCATAAGGAAGAGAAAATACATTTATGGCACTGTACATATTTATTTTAAAAATCCAGGTATGAGTGGGCCTGTGCAGGTCAAACTTGTGCTGTTCCAACATCTACTGTAGAAGTTATATGTGCAGTGTTATAAATAAACAGAAACATATGAAAATGAGTATCAAACTTGTCTCCTCCAGGTCAATAGGAAGTGATTTTTATAAAATCAGAACAATAAGCCTTAAGGCACAAAGATACTTTGTGTTTTCAAAACCAATGTTAAACTGAAGGTTACATGGTACTGTGATGTGAAAAAGGCTGTTTTTATCCAGTTTTTTTTAATTTTTCAACCAGTGGTTACCAGAAGGGTTTAATCTGAGTTTGTTCCCTTTTTTAACCTTGAACTAGCCAATCTTAGAAAAACAGAGATGCGTGTGGGCACAGTAGAGAGCCATGTATGGCCAAGCAACTCTAACTAGGAGCTTTCATGTCAAAAGAGGTAAGAAGATGAGCAGATTGTGGCTGGCACTCAGTGGCAATGATGAAGAGCAAGTCCATGCACTGGAAACTTACTTTGTGTTTGTCCCTGTGCGAATAATTCTACATCTATTATGTCATTTAATCCTTCATTATAACCCTTTGTGATGAGAATACATTTATGGCACTTTGTGATGAGAATACATTATGATGCTTGTTTCTTAGGTGAAGGTTTCAGGAAGTTCAGTGACTTTCAGTATCACACCGAAGATAAGAAAGGAGTTTGAGCAGGACCTGTCCAGCTGCTCATCCACTCTCCAGCAGGCTGTCACTGTCTCATTTATACATGTCATATGTGGATCAGAAAAGTTATGTCATGAGAGGAGAAAAGACATTGGGAATCTATGTAATGTCTCCTCTTGGGGGTCTTTCAAATACCTATGCCATGCCCAGG
Source organism: Saccopteryx leptura (assembly GCF_036850995.1). Classification (NCBI taxonomy): domain Eukaryota; kingdom Metazoa; phylum Chordata; class Mammalia; order Chiroptera; family Emballonuridae; genus Saccopteryx; species Saccopteryx leptura. Next base: position 214,404,600 of record NC_089505.1, on the reverse strand, counting down.
ATATAGCCTTTTCCTTCACTGTGTACATATCCTCCAAGGAATATTTTTACAGTCTTTTAAATTCTCATTTCCTCAAGTTTTACCCTTGTAAATTTATTTTCCCTTTAAATATTCTCCTGAGAATTTAGGTATTTTTCAGGCCTTTTATTTAAATATGAAAAGGTTATTTTCCCCACTTTCTATTCCCTCCTAAAGAAAGCAAAGCAAAGCAAATTGAAAAGATCCCCAGAGCTAGAGCTAACATGCACACAGGTTTATACTTGAAAAAATGTATGCAGAATAGAGAACATCATAAAATCTTTAAATACTCTTTTCAATAATTTTTTATTTTATTTTCATAATGTGACCAAATTATCCTGAGAAAGTAGTCTGTAAATTAAGAGGGACAGAAGGCTGGAACCAATGCTCTGGATAAAGAAAGTATTTGTATATTATTTGTCCACTTTTTCACAACTTCTCTTTAATCTGTGCTCTACGATCTGGCCTGGGACCCAAGTTCCTCTTGATCTTTTGGTGCCTTGAACACTACCTGGGCATTACCTAAAACAATAATGGCAAGGATGCGTCTGCCCCAAGGGCTTATCCTTTCTCTCGCTCTAGTCACCATTGACTAGAGTGGGTTATTGAAAAGTGGGTTTCATGCACCAGAAAGAGGCTTGGGCAGGTAACTTGCAATAAAATCATTAGATCTATCCAAAATGGGAGAAAGTGGTTCTCTGGAAAGCAGAAGAAGGAATAGTAGAGGCTGTGCTTTGTTCAGTGGTTCTCCAGATCAGCACCCAGGCAACTTAGATCCAGGCAGAGATCAGTGAAGACCTTTGCAGCAAAATCTGAATATCTATTCTTCTATCTGCCACCTGATCAGATCATTAACTTCTGGACATGCATCCTGGGGCTGAGTGAAGGCTAGAGCTTAATAAGTAGGATGAAAGCGGACTTCTGATACAGATCCAGACCCCCAGTGCAACCCTTTCCCTCATTTCCTCCTCGTGATTTGCTTTAGTTGCAGTAAAATATACATAACAGAAAATTTAGCATTTGAACCATGTTTTTGACTTGTAACCATTTTTAGGTTGTATAGTTCTGCAGCACTAAGTGCATTCACACTGTTGCACAGCTGTCACCGCCGTTCAGGTACAGAACTCTTTTTGTCGTCCCCAACCCATATGAGTTTTTAGCAGTCTCGGGCAGGCACAGGAAAGGTGTGCAGGCAGGACTTCCATACTTGTAACATCAAGTGAACCTCAAGGGCACAGGAACGTTGCAAGAGTGTTTGCAGACTCCCACACCAGCAGGGAGCTCCCAGAAATCTAGAGTAAGGGATGTAGGGCAATGGGAGAGCGAGGAAGGAAAGTGCTTTCCAATTCATAGCCTGGTTAGCCAGGGATCACCTGCTGGATGAACATTTCCCTCTGTGTTCTCCCATAGAGCCCCTCTGCCCATTCCCTGATCTCATCTGGTGCAGAAAGACTTCAAGGATTTAAGTTACTACACCCAGATACACACTGAGGACTATCTCAGTCTCACAATGATTATTATTATAATTCTTTAAAATTTATTAAGGATAAGTCCTACTTTATTACTTTTCCTTATCAGGTTTCTAGGTTGACCATTCTTTTCACTCACTTAATAAAATTTAGAATGAGTTGAGCACATTTGAAAGAAAAAAATTGGTACAAAGACTTCATTTTATTTCTAGATTAATTCATGTATGACATTTCTGGTGTGTTGTCTTCTTTTCTAAAAACATCTTTATGTACCTATGTCAAGTCCTCTTTGATATCCCTCAATAGTAATAACAATAATAATGGCTAATATTTATTGTACATTTACTTGGTGCCAGGCACTGTTCTAAGAGATTTTTGTGTATCAATTGACTTCATGTCTGGACAACACTTTTGTATATGGAAAGTACCAATATTCTCTTCTTTATAGAGAGGAAATGAAAGTATAGAGGGGTAGAGTTTTATGTTTTCTTCAGCTAAGTCCTTGTTGGGCAGATAAAATATATTATGCTCACTTTGTTAAAGATGGCGCTGCCCACGTAGAGACCCGTCACCCAGGTGATATTAAAGTGTGTTGGGGGCGGGCTGTGGGCAGGCAGAATCCTTGTAGCCTGGGGCTTGGTTTTAGGACTAAGCCTTTCCCACTCTTTCTGATGTGGGGTGGTGCAATCCCATCATGACTCAGATATGTGACTTTGTATTAGAGACTTTCCTATTTTGTATATTGGATTAAAGGTTTTGATTTCTACACTATAAAATGGAGGCAGAACAGGAGCTTGCGCTCTTGGTTCCTGAAATTATCATTAGAGGAGAGAGCAGAGAGGAGAGCAGAGAAAGGCCACGTGGAGGAGGCCAGGAGAAGCAGCCAAGATGGTGGAGTGTTGAGTGAGAAGCCAGTTTGTGCAGAGTTTGTGCAGGGAGAAGGAAGGAGATAGGGAACAGAGGTGAATAAGTCTGGTAAGCTAGAAACCTTTGATTCTAGGAAACTCGGATAAGTCAGTAGCTTTGTGAGCACTGAATGTGAGTGGGTTTTGGAGCCCAGTGTGTGTTTTTACTTGCCCGCTGGCGGCAAGCTAGAATTAAAGATGATAGTCCACCAGTTTTTGGCTCTGTTGTTTCTTTGTTGACTGTCCGAATCCAGTGCGAACCTGCATGGGCCAGGCGGCTATGATGGTGGCCCTGGCTACTGGTCATACAGTCCTAAACATATTTTCCTGTGATTTTATGATTTTTACTGAAAGTATGAGTAAGATGCCTTTTAGGATATCTATTGAAAAGATAAGGTCTTTTGACCTACTAATCTGGTGAATAATTAATGTAAATACATTTCTAAATAATAAACAACCTCAACTCTGGAATAAATTCCACTTTGTAAGATGTAGCATTCCTTTATTGTTCTCCTATATTTTGTGTATAATGCTTTATTTAAGATTTGTATGTTAGTGCTCAGGGAAATTATTTTCTCTACTATAGCATGTGAAATTAATGTTCATCTCGTAAGAAATGATTGTAAGACTTTCATGCTTTCTATTTACTACAACAACATAAATACCACCAGATGATTCATAGCAGGAAGATTTTTAAAAATCATTCCATTGTACACCCCGTAACTGGTGCTCTTTTATTTGTTTGCTTTTGTTTGTGGAATAACTCTTTTGTAACATAAAATAATACTAGTCACAAGACTGATCTAAGAAAAGACCAAGGAGACAGACATGAGAGTCTTCAGGACAACAAAGGTGGCATATCATCTTAAAAAAAAAAAAAGGCTTTAGGACAGAAACACAACCATTTGAAAACAGTGTCTATCTTAATCTACACAAAGATAAATCTCAGATGACTTTGTTTATATGAGAAAGTCAAACTATTAAAGTTCTAGATGAAATTTTTGGGTAAATCAGTTTCTAATTATTCTGTAGAAGATCAAGCATATTTGATAAATCAAAACCTGAATGGAAAGCCTGTCTAAAAATTAAAAAATAAATGTGAGACTTCAGGAAAAGTCATTAGCAACAAATACAAGACAATAGATGATATCCTTGTTATATAATGTTCTTAAAATCCAACTTAAAAAAACAAACAACCAAATAAGAAAAAAATGGACAAAGCAAAAACAAAAACTTCCCCAAAGGAAATACAGTTATTTCTAAAATTATGAAAAGATGTTAAACTACACTAAAAATAAAAATTCATATAAAAATTAAATTTTATCTAATTACATCATAATTACTCAAAAGTTTGACAATAGCACAGTGATGGTAAAAGTGTTCAGAAATTACCTTTTTCATAGACTGTTGATGTAAGGGTAAATTTTAATATGTCATTTTTTTACCTAATAATTTTACTTTTAGGAAAATGTACTAAGGAAATAATTGTTTATTTGTGCAAAAATCAGTGAAAAGTGATTCAAGGCACTTATTTTATTTATATATTTCATTGCTTACATTCATTAGAAATTGGAAATACCCTGACCTGACCGGGCGGTGGTGCAGTGGACAAAGCATAGGACTAGCATGCGGAGTACCCAGGTCAAGACCTCAAGGTTGCTAGCTTGAGTGTGGGTTCATCTGGTCTGAACAAAGCTCACCAGCTTGAGCCCAAGGTTGCTAGCTTGAGCAAAGGGTTATTCAGTCTGCTGTAGCCCCACAGTCAAGACACCTATGAGAAAGCAATCAATATATAATTTAAGGAGCCATAATGAAAAATTGATTCTTCTCATCTCTCTCCCTTCCTGTCTGTCCTTATCTATCCCTCTCTCTGACTCTCTCTCTCTCTCTGTCTCTGTCAAAAAAAAATTGGAAATACCTTAAATATTTGTCAGTAAGGATTTAGCTAAATAAGCTATGATGCTTTTGTATAATTAATTCTTATTAATTCATTTAAAATGATCAAAAGGTTCATACCTATTAACATGGAAATATGTTCACAATATGTGGTTAAGTAAATTAAACAATTTATAAAAGTTATAAAATAATGACTACATGACATTTTTTTTATCATTGATGCTGGTGTTTTTATGATTTCTTTTTCTTTTTTTGTATCATGTATATGGTTAGGGTAGGAATCAGGATAGTGTAGAGGTAATTATAGAAAGATTTGTACCAAAATAGTCAATAGTGATTATATCTGGGTTTGGAGGTTTCAAGTACTTTCAAATTCCTTTGTACGCTTTTCTATACTGGTTAATTTTGTTTCTATATCAAGAAAGTTTTTAAATAAGAAAATAAATAAGGTTAATTTCAAAGAGTAATTATATTCACTCTTCAAAGATTTAATTTTAAAATTCTGTCTTTAGTTTATTTAAATTTACAATGTAACTTAAACTTTTGAAAATTTAGGAAAATTTAAATTAATAGCATACATGCATACAAATGTTAAGAGGAAAATATTTAATCAGTAAATTTGATGAAATTATTTTAGCAAAGTTTAAACAACTTGCAAGAATTCCAGTAATTTTTAAACCATGGATGAATTCTGAAACTTCAAAAATGTGTCCATTTTTTGTTTCTCTAAGACAGGACTCAACAAATTATGACCCTTGGACTATATTTAGCATCCTGCTTCTTTCTATATGGCCTATGAACTAAGAATGATTGTTACATTTTATTTGTTTGTTTGTTTGTTTATTTATTTATTTATTTTTAGTGAGGCTGGGGAGAAAGACAGACAGAGACAGACAGACAGGAAGGAAGAGAGGTGAGAAACCTCAAGTCATAGTTGTGACATCTTAGTTGTTCATTAATTGCTTTCTCATATATGCTTTGATGGGGGCTTGGGGGCTCCAGATGAGCCAGTGACCCCTTGCTCAAGCCAGTGACCTCAGGTTCATGCCAGCGACCTTGGGCTTCAAGCCAGTAACCTTTGGTCTCAAGTTGGAGACCTCGTGCTCAAGGTGGATGAATCTGAACTCAAGCTGGATAAGCCTAAACTCAAGCCAGCAACCTTGGGGGTTTGAACCTGGGTTCTCATCATCCCAGGCCGATGTTCTATCCACTGAGCCACCAGCTGGTCAGGTGATTGTTACACTTTTAAGTTGTAATAAAGAATTAAAAGAAGATATTTCATGATAAGTGAAATGATAGAATTCAAATATCAGTGTCCATTAATAATTTTTTGATTAAATTAATAAATAGTTGTTCTTTCTTTCTCTCTTTGGTCATAGAGGTACCTATATTTTTTACTTTGCATTTTGGCCCCCAAGCCCCAAAATATATACTATCTGGCACTTTACAGAAAAGAGGAAGAGCAGCCAGACAGGGAGTTACCTTTGAACTCAGCAGCCTCCTTATCTCTCCTTGCTGGCTGAGTATTGCTATAGGGAAAGGTGAGGTATCGGATATTTTTGGTAGCAGTCTGTGGAAGACAAGAAGAAATCAAAGCAGAGTCAACTACTGAAATTTGGACTTTTACATGGCAAACAAAGTGAAGGATACAGACCTATACTGTGGCATCTTATTTGGATTACTGGCTTTCAGTTACTTTTGTTTAAAAAACAAACAAACAAAAAAAGGAATATATTTTCTTTCCTTTTTGTGATAACAGACCAGTGGTAGTCAACCTGATCCCTACTGCCCACTGATGGGCGTTCCAGCTTTCATGGTGGGCAATAGCGGAGCAACCAAAGCATAAATAAAACGATAGATTTAACTATAGTAAGTTGTTTTATAAAGATTTATTCTGCCAAACTTAGCGAAAACATAACATAAAATACTTGGTAAGTAATTATTATTATGTGCTTTAACTTGCTGTAACTCTGCTTTATAAATTTTATAAAGTAAAGTTACTTCCCTATTTTATGTCACCATTACTGTGGAACTGGTGGGCGGTTACAAAATTTTACTATTAACAGAGATACAAAAGTGGGTGGTAGGTAAAAAAAGGTTGACTACCCCTGTAATAGATCATTATAAACCTCAAAGTTACTCCCACAGCCTTGCTGAGATTAGGGTAGAGAGGAGGATCTACTATAGACCCAACCTCTATCAAATAATCCCAGCAAGATTGGTTTGATATGGCCTCACATAGACTGACTCAGATGCTCAGTGGGTGGGATGGAAATAAAGCCAAATGCCTTGGCAAAAACAACATTCTCCCTGGGAGAGATGTAAGCTCCTTGGAGCCAGAGGCCTTGGTCTACAGATGGCCCCTAGCATGTTCATTACCTAGTCACCATGGCATCCAGTCTAGCCTCACAGCCCAGTAAGTATGTTGCAGACACTGACCCATCTTAGAAGACAGATCCCTTGGGTTCCTAAGACCCTAGAGCTCAAGAAGGATACCCAAGTATGGTGTCTAGCAAACCATTACTTTTGTATTCCTCTGTCAACAAGGCAGTGACTTTATTTGTTTAAATACCAGTGGTAGTCACCTGAGGAGGCCCTGTGCAGGCACTGTCCACAGTCCCCACCTTACCGGTTTTCCCCATGGCAGGCTGTGGCCTTTCCTTATGCTCTCCTGAAAAGTGTTCTGGCGACGAATCAGGATCTCTTTAGCTTGCTCCTCAACTGTTTTGGGTTTGAGGTTGTATTTATTGTAGGAAAGTGTCTATAGAAAGATGAAATGTCAAATATGAAAGGTCATCTCCATTATAACAGTCAACCTCAGGAGGCTATGAAATTATCACAAATTAAGACTACTGGAGCAAGAATGCAGCATGGAAGTCATCTAAGCATTTTCCTTAATTACAGGGGAGCAAGTTATGGCCCCAAGAAGAATGGTCTGTGATCAAGGTTACCTTTATTGGGACATATCTGTGGTTGGAACTGGTGCCTCACAGATCACAGAGCAGTGCTCTCTATCTGTACTATCTGTCTAATGATCTGCCCCTTCCCCAAATACCTACAGGCTTTGGCTTCTCGGTGTTCACACTGGCTTCTCTTCCTAGGTTGTGTTTTTTATACTAGGCCAGTGGTTACTGAATTTAGTTAATCAAGAAAATGTCAAAACTACTTTGGAAATTTCTATAAGATTGCTATATTTTTAAAATCTTTTTATTTATTGATTTTAGTAAGAGAGGAAGGCAGGGGAGAGAGAGAGAGAGAGAGAGAGAGAGAGAGAGAGAGAGAGAGAGGAACATAGATCTGTTCTTCTATGTGCCCTGACCAGGGATTGAACCAGCAACCTCTGCAATTCGGGACGATGTTCTAACCAATTGAGTTATCTGGCCAGGACAGGTGCTATTTTTTAATTTTGCCAACTAAAGATACACTTTAAAAATCAACCAAATACATCATCTTGGATAAAAAATATTCCTTCAAATTAAATCAATTTAGCTTTATGAAAATCTTCTTCCTGTTTTTTTTTTTTTTTTTTTTTTTTTTTTTTTTTTTTTTTTTTTTTTTTTTTTACCAAGGCTAGTGCAAACCTGTGTCCAACATCAGTCTTCAGATAGTTACAAAGTGCTTAACTGGAACTTTACCTCTCCTTTCTTTTCAGTCTAGGTTTTCTAGTGAATACCCTGTTTCCTGTGGGTCAGTAGGTCTCTTGGATAATATAATCAGGACTGCAGGCACTATCATTCTTGGTTAACAGATGCTTTCATACGAATATTCAGTTCAACAGCAAGAAAGCCAGTGCTCTATGTGCCAGATGCTGTGGTAGACATGGGGTTTTTAAAAATAGATAAATTAGAATTACAGTCTTCAAAAGGCTTACAGTTTACTGAGGAAGTTAAACAAATAAGTATTTACTGTTAATTACTCAGGCAAGTGATAAGATGTTGGGGTTTAAATTGGGCAGGGAGTTATAGAGGATAGGCAAAGGGCACTCAATCAGTCATTTATTTGGGTTCTTAGTGTACATAAATCCAGTTAAGTATTTTGTGGCCTTTGTTATACATTAACTAAATAATAGTTAACAAACTCTCATAAAATAGAACTTGTCTAAAAATATTTCCATAAAGAAAATATATGTTGGGAATAAAGGAAGCAAAGGTGAATTAGCAAAGCCAGCTTTCTCCTTCTGCTGAAGGGAGGTTTTTACCAGCCCCTCTTGACTGATTAGCCAATCTGACAAGAACGTGTCCAAAAAAATTGATTTTTAAAGACAGTTTGAAATATGGATTTTATCCACCATTTCTAATGATAGAACTCAATGTGAATACATTTTATACATTGAGATATTAAAAAATGACACATAACACTATCATAAAAATATTTTCAAAATAAGCATGCAGAATACTGAGACAAACTCTTATAATTTTTCATCAATGCTAAATTCATGCAAAATTGGACTCAAGGTGTGTGATTACATACTGTATACATATATCTGCATACACACATATATGTGTTTGTGTGTTTAGACATACGTTGCTAGTAAAAATTCCCTACACCTTGGTTTGAGGTAAAGTTGCACTTTAAGAAAAATTTGAATGATTTTTTCTATTTCACCTCATATCACATTACTCAAGTGCTTGTTTCACTTGCCTGTCTTCAGGGAGCATAGTAGGCCCTATGAATATAATGCATATTCAAGTTTCTTCCCTCTCTTTCCTCCCTTTCTGCCTTTTAATTAAAGAATTGTTGACTGTTTAAAACCTGTATTTCCCACTAAACCTTGAGCTTTATGGGATAAAGATGTGTATTAAATCTTTGCTAAAGGGAACTGAAGTTAAACAAATTGTTTTCCTCCTTTGAAACTATATCAAAATTCTAAGTGTGGTCTAATTGTTTTAGCCACCGCCAGGACTGCCCATCAGGCTTTGACTTATCCTTAGGATCTGGGCTAAGGCTGGTTTCTTCCCTTGTAAATTTAGGGTGTCTGTCAATCTCCATCCCCACTGTATTCCAAAGCACTTCTGCTCTGATTGTCCCAATGAGAACCTCCACCAGTAAAGAGCTTCAACTGATCCACAGGTGAAGATCTTGTACTAAATGTACTGAGGAGTGTAGCTGCAAGCAGCAGTTGCCAGAGCCCCCTGAGGTAGAACAGATCTAGCAGAGTGAGCTCAGTTTCAGATCAACCACAGTGGTCCCCAATCTTTCTGGGCCACGGACTGGTTTAATGTCAGAAAATATTTTCATGGACTGGCCTTTAGGGTGGGACGGATAAATGTATCATGTGACCGAGACAAGCATCAAGAGCGAGTCTTAGACGGATGTAACAGAAGGAATCTGGTCATTTTTCAAAAATAAAACATCATTCAGGCTTAAATATAAATAAAACGGAAATAATGTAAGTTATTTATTTTTTCTCTGCGGACCGGTACCAAATGGCCCACGGACCAGTACCGGTCCGCGGCCCAGGGGTTGGGGACCACTGATATAGTATATTAAAATCCCCCTATACCCCTTCCAGCCTTGCCCAGTAGTAACTCCTGACTGTCAACATGGCCTTCAAAAGGCTTATTTCAAGATGTGGACTGTGAGAAACACATCCTGACTACCAGAGAGGCCTAGTGACCTGTCATCCAGGCTAGAGACCTACGGATATCATCTTTTGTGACAATTGTCAACATTATAGATTGCCTACTAGAAATACAGCAGTCAAATAGCTGTCTTGGGCATCATCTTTAGAGCTATTTATTCTCCAAGAAAGCAAGAGGACCGTGGTAGAGGTGAGAAGTCACGTGACCTATGTAGAAGATAGAGTGAGAAAAGAAAGAAAGGAAGGGGAAGAACTACTGAGTTTCACTTTCACAAAGTAACAAAAGTGGAGGCAAAAGACATCTCAGAGGCTTGAAAGGACACATACGCAGAAAAGGACACAAAAATTTAATGGACAGTAACCTCATTTTAACTGAATTGGAGACTCACGATCTCTATTTCCATTTCTGGACCTTTCCCTAAATTCAACCTTCATCAACATGGGGAAAAGACTGAATACCCCTGTGAGCTCTGGTCCTCACTAAGCAGGCCTACATTCTTTAAACCAGGAAGTTCTTAACTATTTAGCTAAGGCAGAATGTCATAGTCTTACAGAAACAGTTTCACTTGGAATGATTTGAAAGTTCTTGCATTTACTCTAAGTGTTCTATGACTGCTGCTGACCTATATTTCTTCAGCAGGTGCACAGACTTTCCATGACACATTCTGCTTAATCACTGACCTTTCAAGACAGGAAGCTAGAAACATTCATTTTCACTGGATCTTATACATATGGGGCCATAGAAAGTGCATTGGGTAGGTAGTTGGAAGACCTGAATTCTTATATTAATTTTGTGACCTTAAAAATTTCAGATAAACAACTTCCCTAATTTTCTGCTTAAAAATGAAGAACTTTGACTAGATGACTTTTTATGACATAATCACAAAAAAAGAAGGTCTTAATAAAGAATTCACTTATAATCATACTCAAGAATTGGGAAGTTCAACTGAATACTCAAACTTAAAAAAATTCTCATTAGAGGACACAATGGACAAAATCATTGGACAAAATCAAAGTTTCAGAAGGCCCCCCCCCCCCCGACTCAGGAAATGTTCTTACTGTGCACTTTGGAACAGTTCCCAAGTGCTAGTATAGACTCCATAACTTTTTCCAAAATTGAAAAATAATATGCCTAATATATTTCCTCTTATAAAGGCTTTCAGAATTGTAGTCTTAGTATTCTAATCGAAACCATCTTAATTTTCTGAGTGTTATTGCAGTCCATCAGAAAGAGACAACTTGTTGACTGAGTGCCATCTTTTTTCTGTGGTGCAGCGGGTGAGCTCCACCACTTGTCCTCTGGAGGGAGAGGGAGATCTGCTGCTTCTGGGAAGCACCAATTTGCAGGACTGAGGGCAGCCTGACCCCTAGGGCCAGCAAGTAGATTTGCATTTCTTTTTATACCACAGGTGCCAATTTTGCAACAGAAATGTAACAATTAACTTTCTGTTCTCCAAACTAAGCAGGGAGGAACTGTTCAACAAAAAGGCTGCCTTAGAGAAGATAATGTGACCAAGAACTGATTCCTGAAGGATTGGTTTCCAGAACAGGCAACAGGAACAAGTCAGATTGCTAATACACACCCTTTGTCGGACTTGGTACATGTTGTGTGTCAGAATGTCCTTCATGGACTCAACGTCTTCAGGGGAAAGACTTTTCATTCCTTGTATCCCCTGGGCCCTGGAAACATCACTGGAGGGAGGCAAGCATTAATTTTTTTCGTGTTGGCAAGAGTGCCACAAAAGTGTCAGTGTATTTGTGAGCATTCTAAATTCCAAAACCCTTGCTTTTACATAATCTTTCCTTATTATTTTAGTAAGTTCATGTTTCTTAACTTACATTTTGAAAAAAATATATAGTTTCTTTGCCTTTAGCTTTCATGTGAAAAATATAACTCATTTTTAAAAGGGGGCTTAAGGTGGTGACAAACTAGTAGATTTTTTTCTCTCCATATCTGCTATGAACAAACATGTATAAAATACAATTAAAAGCTAATTATTAAAAAATAAAAAAATAAATTTTTTAATATCACTGGGGAACAAATTTTTTTCATTTTCTGTTGCATGAGGTTTTAGAACTGTTTCTACATATTTTTGCATCACTGATTCCAAATCTGAAATCTGTTCTTTGGTGTGCATGCTCTAGTTTTCATGCAATTTTAATTTCTTTTTGTTACAGTTAATGGCATGCATTCATTTTTAAATTGGAGTTCAAGGGCAACGACTCTTGGATTGAACATAACCACAAGGCAATTAATATTTTACAAACATCATTTTTACATAATTGTAGTTGTTTTTAAATGTAAAACTTATTATCTGATAAAAACACCATCTTATTTTTTTTAAGATTGAATCATGGCTTCTTTGAGTAGGCGTAATTGTAAGAATAGTCCTGATACCTTCTGTTATATATGTGGCTCTTACACACTTCAACGTCAAAGGCTCAATATTTCATCATTTGTGACACGTACATATATTGCCTATTTTCAAGTTCTCCTTGGCAATCAAGACAAGAATTGGGATCCTCATATTATGTTTCATTATTGTGAGGAAATGCTTCATGACTGGACAAAAGGAAAACACAAAGGAATGCCTTTTGGTATTCCCATGGTTTGGCGTGAACCTAAGGACCACAGCAGTGACTGTTATTTCTGTCTGATCCATACAAAGGGCATAGGCAAGAAAAAATGGCATATGATCACATATGCTAATATTCCTTCAGCAATACGACCTATCCCACACTCTGAGACACTCCTGGTTCCAGTTTTCAATGGTTTTATTTCTTCTAAGGATGAAGAAAGTGAACATGGTGATCAAGTATATTTTGATAAGATGCATGAGGAAATGGTTGTAGAATCTGAAGGATCTTCTTCTGATGCCAAGCAGTCATTGACCCCTCAGCAGTTTAGCCAACCCGAATTGAATGACTTAGTAAGAGATTTGGGCCTATCAAAGAAAGCAGCTGAGTTATTAGCCTCCAGGTTTCAAGAAAAGAATGTACTTCACTGGTCAGCTAAAGTATCCCATTTCAGGAAGCGTGAACAAATTTTTGTGGACTTTTTTCCAAAGACAAACACTTTGTTTATTGTCATGATATCAGTAGTCTTCTCAGCCAGCTAGGTGTTACCACTTACAGTCCAACAGAATGGCGGCTATTTCTTCACAGCTTTAAATGGAGTCTGAAATGTAGTCTCCTACACAACAGTAATGTTTATGCAGCGGTTCCAATTGGTTATTCAACTCATCTGTGAGAAGATCATAATGACATAAAAATTGTCTTCGACATTCTGAAGTATGAGGAGCATAACTGGATCATTTGTGTGGATCTTAAAATGGTAAATTTCCTGCTAGGACAACAGAGAAGTTTCACGAAGTATCCTTGCTTTCTGTGTTTGTGGGACAGCCAAGCTCGGGAGAAACACTGGACACAGAAGGACTGACTGAAACGTGAAGCTCTGGAAGTAGGGATGCAAAATATTGTGAATGAACCTGTAGTTAATCGAGATAGGATCATTTTCCCCCCACTTCACATCAAACTTGGCTTAATGAAGCAGTTTGTTCAGGCTTTGAATAGAGAAAGTGAATGCTTTCAACATATTATTTCTGCCTTTCCTACCTTGTCTTTCAAGAAGATAAAAGCAGGTATATTCGTTGGACCTCAAATTTGAACCCTCATACATGACGAAGAATTTGCCAGGAAGATGAATAAGGAGGAGAAAGCAGCATGGCAGTCTTTTGTGGCAGTTGCAAAGAACTTCCTTGGCAACAAAAAAGCAGAAAACTATGAACCTCTGGTTCAAAGGATGCTGTTGGCTTTCTGCGACATTGGATGTAACATGAGTGTTAAGATTCACTTCCTGAACAGTCACCTTGATAAGTTTCCTGAAAGTCTTGGAGCTGTTAGTGATGAGCAGACTACTGCTGGAGCATCAAACGATATTGTCCTCATCAAGTACACAAATGCAAGAGCTACAAACGCAAATTTTTGCCTGAATAGAATTTAAATAAGTTTTGCGCAAATTTTATGATTAAAATAAGTCTTTTAATATGTTCTATTTTGAAATTATAGACAAATTCTGATGCAATCATATCTTTTAGTGTATTTACTGCATTATATAAATTATTATATTTTCACAAAGATAATGCACAAGAAGACATTCTACTTCATTATGTTAAAATAAATGTTGAAAATTTTACAATAAGATATAAACCTAAAATCTTGAATTTCAAAAAAACTAAGTTTACAGAGAAAAACTAATGTCAGATTTGAGATCAGCACACTCGAATTAGGTAAGAACAAGTGTTTTTGTGGATGCAACAAAAATTTTGTTCCCCAGTGTATTAGATTTAACAGAAATATGAATAAGATTATTCAGTCAAGGTCGATGCTTGATTAGGTCTGTATTTACTTACCATGGACAAGTGACAAACAGCTCATGGACAGCAGCACTATCCACATACCACATTCTAAGTAGCATTAAGCTAAGAATGTTAAATTTTTATGAGTCCTTTTATGAATACATCTAATGGGATTATTCCTTTAGAGATTTTATCTTTGGTTAAAGAATATTGTGAGAAACTATTATCACATTTTACAAAGAGAATTAGAACATTTTCACCATGGAAAAGCCAGACCAGTTCTGAGATACTGGGAACTCTGAGATTCTAGAAACATTTGAGTGCTCACTGCCTTCACACTTACTAGCTCCCTACATTTTCCTCTACCATGAGCCCTTCAACCCCCGGAAAGTGTTCTAAAACCAAGTCATGCTCAGGTTAGCAGTTATGCACAATTGTCCTCAGAGGATTTCAAAGTCATGACATTGCTGCATGCAGAATTTGTATTGACAAATATATTTCATTTCAAGCATTTGAATTAGTGGAGGTAATTTCTGTTATTATTGCATGAGTAATATATGTTCACTGTAAAATGTAAGAACTAAAAAAAGAGAAGTAAGAAAAATTAAATCCATCTTTTAATACTATTCTTTCTATTCAAAGAATAGAAATATTCTATTGCTATATAAACCCGGCAGAGTTTTGCTTTTATTTTCTTCTCTAGCTGTAGCCCTTCTGAATTCCAAAGGGCACTGCTGTGCTAATATCTGCTTGCAAAGGTATTGCAAGGGTAATGATCTTAGGGTAATGATCACTGAGATGAGTCATTACTAGTTTCCATACAAGCCACTTTTAAAGTATTTTTCCCAAGCATTGGTAGAAATATTGCCATAAAGAGCAAAGACAATTTTTGAGGAATGTACAATTGGTAAAAGATTTTTTAAGGACTTGAATACTGGGTATCACAGTATGCCAGGACTTATTTAGCAATGCTATCTATACACTGACTAGTCCCCTTTCTCCATAATCATTGATATCAAATTTTCCATATCTTAGAGCTACAAGTGTCAACACTAGATACTCAGTTACCACCCTTGGTAAACTGAACATTATTAAAAGGGCATTTCAACTTAACTGTTTAACTGTCCTACAAATAAAATGTATTCTGACTTAGACACCCACACAGTCCCACAATCTGCACACATTCCTTTATTATAGTGGAAGTGATCTACTGCTAAGCAGAAACCCCCCCCCCCCCAGCTAATTAAACAGTTTCATTTTCTGTATTCATAACAAAGCAACCAAATAGGAAAAAGTATTGGTAAAGGAAATGTTAAACTTCAGACAGTAGTAGACCTAAGTTGGTACACTCTATGGTTTGTAATTGATCACCTTGGAAAGGATCAAACTTAATTAATTAAAAGTCCATTCAGGTTGCTGGCTGGATATGTAATATAGATATCTCCAATGCATCACTTCTCAGTGGTACACACAGAAAAGCTGCAGCTATAAAATTATACAAATGAATTATTAATTTGGGCAAGGTAACATCTGGAGTTTTCTATTAGCAGAATCATCAATGAAATCATATGAGCACAAGAAAGATACATCCTTAGAAAAATGGAATGTTAATGATTTCTTGGTCAA
The DNA here is from genome assembly GCF_036850995.1 of Saccopteryx leptura. Classification (NCBI taxonomy): domain Eukaryota; kingdom Metazoa; phylum Chordata; class Mammalia; order Chiroptera; family Emballonuridae; genus Saccopteryx; species Saccopteryx leptura. The sequence goes on along the minus strand of NC_089505.1, from coordinate 214,388,747 downwards.
AAAAGTAAAACGATAAACTAGAAGATCTTTATTACTTGAACCTTCCTTCATTATCCATAAAGAAATCTCTTGTCACCTGTAATAAAAGTCCTATGGTAATTGCATGCCTATTAAAATCAAATGGGAAATCTGAATGTAAATATATTTGAATAAAAGGTTCACATTTTTTTAAATATTTTTCTGAAGTTGGAAACGGGGAGGCAGTCAGACAGACTCCTGCATGCGCCTGACCAGGATCCACCCAGCATGCCCACCAGGGGGCGATGCTCTGCCCATCTGGGGTGTTGCTCTGTTGCAACCAGGGCCATTCTAGCGCCTGAGGCAGAGGCCATGGAGCCATCCTCAGTGCTCGGGCAACTTTGCTCCAATGGAGCCTTGGCTGTGGGAGGGGAAGAGAGAGACAGAGAGGAAGGAGAGGGGGAGGGGGTGGAGAAGCAGGTGGGCGCTTCTTCTGTGTGCCCTGGCCGGGAATCAAACCCAGGACTCCTGCACGCCAGGCCGATGCTCTACCACTGAGCCAACTGGCCAGGGCCCAAAAGGTTCACATTTTTCTAAACTTTTATTTTAATTAGATGCCATAATAATGTTAAAATGTTTCAGTTTCAAACACTATAGTATAAAATCCAGTAGATGCCATAGTATTAATTCCTTAAAATCAAATATGTCTTCATTCATTTAAAAGAATCCAACCTCTTTTAATTCATGAAGTTCATGGGAAATATATGTTAGGATGACTGAAGGATGTACTCACAGTAAACAATGGTGCCCAACAGCTCTTCTATGAATGCGGTTGCTTAGTGTCTTCCTTTTTTTTTTTTTCCATTACATTTATTGGGATGACTTAAGAAGGTCAACAAATGAGCAACATTTAGAATGAGTAAAGAGAATCAGTGCCTGACCAGGCAGTGGTGCAGTGGATAGAGCGTAGGACTGGGATGCGGAAGGACCCAGGTTCGAGACCCCAGGATAGCCAGCTCGAGCGTGGGCTCATCTGGCTTGAGCAAAGCTCACTAAGCATGGACCCAAGGTCACTGGCTCGAGCGGGGCGTTACTCAGTCTGCTGAAGGCCCGCAGCAATCAATAAACAACTAAGGTGTCACAACGAAAAACTGATGATTGATTCTTCTCATCTCTCACCGTTCCTGTCTGTCTGTCCCTATCTATCCCTCTATCTGACTCTCTCTGTCCCTGTAAAAAAATAAAAAATTAAAATAAAAAAAAAGAAGAGTATCAGAAAGCCTGACCTGTGGTGGCACAGTGGATAGAGCATTGACCTGGAATGCTGAGGTTGCCAGTTCAAAACCCTGGGTTTGCTCAGTCAAGACACATATGAGAAGACATCAATGAACAGCTAAAGTGAAGTGATTATAATCTCTCTCTCTTTCTTCCTCCTTCTCTCTCTAAAATCAATAAATAAAGTCTTTAAAAAAAAGAGTATAAGAGAAGAAAGCCTGACTCTCCACAACACAATGTTGTTTCTTTTCCCATTAGGGAAAGAAAATGGCATCAGGAGTCTTTATTCCAGACTCTTTGGTATATGCATAAAAGTAAACTTACACCTGTCAATATGTGATCAAATAAAAAATTCTTAAACTACAATAAGTGTATGCTTTTTATAAATGATGTTAAAATTATTTGGGAGTTTTTATATATAATATTTTGAAATTGTATAGTTATAGTCTGCAATGCCTATAAATTTATAAGTATTATAATATTTATTTAATATTAACCAAATATTTTTTAAAAACTTCCATAGTTTTAATCAATTTCAGCCTCTATTCTCTAATATTCCTAAGAGTTTACTGGTAAGTGAGATGCCTCATACTTAAAATAATAATTCAAGTACATGCTCGACGTATTCTGTAGGGTTGTATTGAGGTTCAGATAAAATAATGCATGTAAAGTAATGAGATTCGATGGAATCAGCATCATCTGCACTGTGCTGTGGACAACTTTTGGTAGGAAGTTCTCTTGAAGGTCACAGAGTTTGCAAATCTAAATCCCTTGCTAAACAATTGCTTAAGCTTCTAAAGAAAAAATATATATGTGCATTTTTCTGTTTTCATTTCATACAGAAGAATAAAAATTGAGCTGAATACACCCTTCTTTTTCCTATTATTGAAGGTTTGTTTATTAAGAAATTAGTTGCTTTGATCTTAGGAGAGGAATTCCTTTTTACTTGATGCCCTACCTATTTCTGAAGAGATCAAATAAATGCAGTTTAACTACTAAACTTCAATTAAATGTAAGTTTAAAAATTCGCTGAACCCCAGTTTGGGCTATAGATGGAAAGAACTTGTCTCTCAACCTATAAGGCTCTCCTACTAATCTTGAATTAATGTCTTACAACTGTCTGAAAAAATAATTGACTCAACAAAAGGCCCCCCTCCAAAATTTAAAGCTAGCTTTAAAATTGCCTTAAAAATTGTCTTGCAGTCAAAAAGTGGGGCAACTGTTTATGACCAATGCAATGTAATACAGAGATTCAAATTGTGTTTTAACACAGGATAGACTGATTCTCATTACGGATAAACACTCCCACATTCCCAAGCCAAGTGATCACATAACTAGTAAGCAAACCTTTGTCCCTGCCTGAACCTGTGCAGAATCCTGTCATCCACTGAGTTAACTCCATTCATTCTTCAGGGAGCAGATCCAATGCCTGGGAACCAGGTGAGTTTCACCTCTTATCCTCTCATAGCTTATGAGACCATTTTATATGCTTGTGACTTTTTTTTAGAAACTAATATAACCTTTTGTATTAATGTCATGACCCAGCTCCATGAAGAGGGAGGGGGACTGTGTCTGCTTTCACATAATAGGTGCCCAAGGAACAGGGTTGGGCCTAAAGCGAGGTGAATGAAGCACTAGCCACTGGTGAAAGAATGCCAACAAAGTTATGCACGAGTCTCACCTCTACATCACAGTTCAGGAATCAAGAGAAGTAGGATTTGAATGCAATATTCTAGAAAACAAAGGTCAATGCAAAAAATTCCATGACGAATAAAACATGAACATTTTAAAAAACAGGATCAGTATTACTGATTTTTCCTTCTATTTCGGGCTTTCCTATGGCTCAGCACAGCACTGTCAATAAATATTTGTTGTCACATTCCCAATTTACTACCCAAAGTTTCCTTAAAACTGTGTAATGGGTAGCATCAACATAAACCAACCACAAAAACAGTCTCACTAAAAAATAAGACTGACAGTTGCTTTCTGTTTCTTTGAGACACACTGATTTATGGACACCACTAATCTAGATTGTTCCCAGGCCATGGAAGAGAGGCAAAGGTGCTTCTGATTCATTAGCAAGTAAGGGGTGAAAAGTAACACACAGGCATTAGTGACAATTTTTTTGCCATCTATTCTTAGCTCTTCTCTCAACTTGGTTTTTAAAGATAGGACATTATTAAAGCTCATGATCAAATGTCTTTTTTAGATGAACAAAACAGAATGGAGAGGCTGGTGTTCCTTATCCTAAATACATGATATGATTAATTTTCTCAATTGATAAATTGTTTCTTAGAAGAAAACTGGACATCTTTGGGAGGGTGAATTAATTCTTTATTTTTAACTTTTATTTATTGATTTTAGAGAGAGAAGAAGAGAAAGAGATCAATTTGTTGTTTCACTTATTTATGCACTCATTGGTTGCTCTTTGTGTGTGCCCTGACTGGGGCTGCAACCTGCCAACTTGGTGTATCAGGATGATGCTCTAACCAACTGAGCTACCTGGCCAAGGCTGTGAATTAATTCTTGTGATATTGAAGGAACTTTTGTTGAATGTCATAGAGTTAAATCAGCTTTGAAACACTATCTAGCCAGCTTTTAGGATAATTGGTTTGCTGAAGCTCCAATAGAAGTGCCATGCTTCAAAGGGAATCATCTTGTAATGATGAATTTATATACAGGTCTTACCCCTCCCTACAAACTGCCCTTATACCAACTCCCTAAGGCCTTCTGTTCCACAGGAAGCCAGACTTTTTATCTCATCCTATTCCAAGCTTGTCTCATACTGATGCAAGGCAAATTTCACAATCTCAAACAGATCTTTTTACCTTAGACACAATGACAAACGGCTTTCTTTTAAAATAGCCCACCAACCATTACACCTCTTGCTACCACCACTCATCCTAAAATTTAAGTTAGTATCTCAGAATGCTGACCTGGTTTCTCCTTATACAAGAGAAGAAGATAAATGACTCGTCAGAGGAATGCAATGGTAAGATTAACAGAATCAAATGAATAGGGATTAAAGGTTAGAGATTTCTGATCAGCAAAAGAAAAAGTCTTGTAAAACATGCTGTAATTCTATAAATTCACTTGTCCTTCCTGCATACAATTATAGTAGACAATTTTTGCTAGAAAGTAATTTTCAGAAATTAGGTAAAATAGGTTGATCATAGTTTAGCTACAAAATGCCAAGATTTAGATCCTCCTTTTTCATAATTCATTATTCATATTTGTCCTTCTTCACTCCCAATATTATCTTTAAGTAAAACAATGAGTCCCCTTTGGAATTCTGACATTGAAGTCTAGATCAATGGTAGCCAAAGGGAAAAATGGTTGGGGGGCTGAGTGAAAAGGTGAAGGGATTAAAAAGTACAAGTTGGTAATTACAGAATAGTCACAGGGATGTAAAGTACAGCATAGGGAATACAGTTAACAATATTACAGTATTTATGCATGGTGCCACTTGGGTACTTAATATATTGGGGGGAGCACTTTGTCAAGTATATGATTGTCTAACTACTACGCTGTGCACCTGAAACTAATACAAATTAATATTGAAAGTAATCTGTAATTGAAAAAAAATCAATGACAAAATCTAAATCAGAGAGCAGATATGACTTACTGATGGGTATTGGAAAAGGATGTAGAATTTAGAATCCCAGTCTCGACCATCTCAAGAGCTTGTTTTATTTCCAGCTTCTTGTATAAAGAAACAATGCTTGATTTTGGCAGGTTCTTTCGGATTAGGATTTTCCGTAAATACTTATGATCAAACTTCTTAAACCTTAAAACAAAAACCAACATTTTGGAAATGTTTAATCTCTGTACATGTTATGCATTTTTCTTAAAACAAATGGCTACTTAACTTTAGTCTGAGAAACACCAGGACAGTACTTGGAATTCAGTCATTGAACATATTAAAAAAAATCTATCTATCTATCTATCTATCTATCTATCTATCTATCTATCTATCTATCTATATCTATATATATAATTAATACATTCTTTTAAATAAAGAGAAAACAAACTAAATACAAACTAAACAGAAGGAAGGGACAAGCTGCAATCAGGATGAAAAGCGTACATATGTGGGGAGCGGGTGAGGCCCAACCTGGCTCACCTCTACTTGTAAGAGAAGAAGTGAGGGGTTGAGGCCTTTGACAATCTTGCATTGTAATATCTCGTAACAGTGGCAGCTGGACTTAGAGTAAATGGCCTATCTGACCAAAATCCAGTAAGTTTAAATGGCCTTGTGGTTACAGTACTTTCTCCCATTATGCAGATCATTTTCAGTCCTGCCAATTAATAGGGGAGGTTGAGAACCCACATATATCTTGACAGTCTGACTGACAGAGAATCTGAATAGGCTCGATGCTGAAGGCTGCTGACTGTTGCTGTGAACCCCTCACCAACTTATTAGACGGAGCTATATGTATGCATCAATGCCTTTGGGGTTGGCCCTTTGTTTGGAGTAGAAACTTCTAATCATTTCACAACCAAGAAGTACTTGTCTGCCTGCTGTACTTGTTGCCATTCCCCTTGCCATAATTGTCATGTGGCTTCCCCTGATGCATCCTGTATAATTTCCTCCACTTCCTGATGGACACCAGCTTCCCTTACAGCCTCCCTGATGACTTCCTCGGAGGTTCTCTTCCCTTCCTCTTCCTTGCCTGCTCCATATAAATGGAGGTTCCTCAGAGACCTGTCTTCAACAGCTTCTCCTCTTCACATTCTTGTAGTGACCTCACTCTTGCCCATGGCTTTGGTTACCAAACATTCTCTAACAACTTACAGCCTTTATCTCCAGCCCTAATCTTCTTGAATCTGAGACAAAATTCCAAAAAGAGGCTGAATATATAAACAAAACAAAACAAAACAAAAAACCCATCATTAACAGAATCTATTATTTCTGTGTGGTGTGTAAATTTAACCATGGCATTGTTATCTCCCTAGATTCTCTACCTGAAAATTTGAGAGTCATTCTTATTTTACACCTGCTTCTTGTTTGGCAAGACTTGTTTGCCATGACACCTACGCCCTTTATCTTACTGGTCCCCGTCTTCTACATTCTTTCTAGTTTTATGCTCAAACCTTTTAAGATTCCCCATGCCATAAATATACTTCCTAGAGAGTGCAACCTTCAGTCTTCTTACTTGTCTCTCACTTGGTAGTGGCTCCATTGTCCACACACATCTTCAATTCCAGCCTTCAAGTGATCCATCAGCTACCAAACAAAACACAAGGAAGTGATTGCTGGTGAAATATTAACTCTAAAAGACACACGAAGAAATCTGATACACTTCGGAAAACAAAGGAAGGCTTAACTTCCTGGAGCAGATCCTTTTTTTTATCATTCTGTTCACGTGACTGAAACTTGTCATTCTTTTCATAGTAATTCAACACTGTTTCATGATACAAAGACTGCAGAAATTAGTTCCTTAATAATGCAAATAACTTGCAATAAAAACAGGGTACCTGCCATTTCCTTTGAATAATACTTTTCTAGAATGGTCTAGAAACTATCTCACTACTAAAATCATGTGGATGTAAAGTCTGACAATTCCTATTACTGTTAATTTCATTGCAAAAGAAAATAAATGGCCAGTATCCAATGTATAGTTTCTAAAAAATATACCATAAATATTCTATTACAAAAAATATAACAATAAAATTTATCTATATTCTTAATATTTATCTGATATTTTGTCTCTGTGTTTATACTTCATCGTTCAAGCCAATTTGATTTATCCAAATTGTTTATAAGAAATTAGGGGAAAAAAACACAATTTCTTCCAAATTTATAAATTTATCTTCATATATTTTAAACTTGTATCATTAAAGTTCATACTAGCTTGTAATTCTTTTTCAAACTAGATTAAAATATTAAATTAATTTTGAAATACTTAACTTAAGAACATTATACCAATAATTATAAATTTTTTGAGAAAAGTAAAAATGAATAAGAATGAAGGAAATATCCAAATTCTATTGTCTTAGGTGTGTAATCTCTAATTTCTCAAAATAATGAACTAAGGGGATAAAAATAAAGACAAAAAATTTTAATTTGATTAAAGACTCTTAAAAATATTTAGTAGGTGAAATGGGGGGGTTGGGGAAGGAGAGAGAGAAAAGTATCAACTCGTTTCACTTAGTTGTGCCATTGATTGTTTCTTCTATGTGCTCTGACAGGGACTCGAACTGGAGCCCTCAAATCAAACTAACACCCCCAGGCTGGAGCCAGTGACTCTGGAATTGAATCAGTGACCTGGGCACTCCATTATGACACTCTATCTTCTGTTCCACCAGCCAGGGCTACTGAATATTTTTCAATAACTGAAAATTTTTGTTTTGGATTTTCTGGAATTTAATTACTTTATTTTCTCAGGTAACTTTGGCCATAAAATTCAGAGCTGATTTTGAATGATTTCAGAAATTTCTCCACCTTTAGAATTATGAACACTCAGAGATGAAAGAAACCTGAAAATTATCTAAATCAATCATCCCCTCAAAACTTCAGGCCCTGATGGGTTGGCTCAGTGGTAGAGCATTGACCTGGTGTGTCGAAGTCCTAGGTTTGATTCCCAGCCAGGTTACACAGGAGAAGTGCCCATCTGCTTCTACACTCCTCCTCTCCTTTCTCTCTCTCTCTCTCTCTCTCTCTCTCTCTTCCCCTCCACAGCCAGGGTTCCATTAGAGCAAGCTGGCCTGGGTGCTCATGGCCTCTGCCTCAGGCACTAGAATGGCTCTGGTTTCAATGGAGCAACGCCCCAGATGGGCAGAACATCGCCCCCTAGTGGGCTTGCCAGGTGGATCCTGGTCAGGTGCATGCAGGAGTCTGTCTCTGCTCCTCGCTTCTCACTTCAGGAAAATCCAAAAAAACAACAACAAGAACAACAGAAAAAACCACCAAAAAACCCCAAACCCAAAACTTCAACCTCCTGTACAATAACTATGCCAAATGTTCCCAATCATTAGTTGTACACATCCATTTCAGCTTTGGGTGTGCCATATAAGAAAAGAGTCAGAATGTTCTTTATTAACTGATGTTTGTCTTCTTATATCTTCCATACATGAGTTCTCATATTTATTTGCTGGAGCCATAGATAGTGACATTTCTTCAATGTTATATTGAACTTAAATAAAACAAACAAGTAGAAACCATGCTCACTGTCATTCTCATCTTTGTCAGAGGTGGATATTTTCACTGAACACTGCCACTAGGGCTTGTCTGCAGAATTAAAAGTTCAGAAAGAAGCCCTGGCTGGTTGACTCAGCGGTAGAGCGTCGGCCTGGCGTGCGGGGGACCCGGGTTCGATTCCCGGCCAGGGCACATAGGAGAAGCGCCCATTTGCTTCTCCACCCCCACCCCCTCCTTCCTCTCTGTCTCTCTCTTCCCCTCCCGCAGCCAAGGCTCCATTGGAGCAAAGATGGCCCGGGCACTGGGGATGGCTCCTTGGCCTCTGCCCCAGGCGCTAGAGTGGCTCTGGTCGCGGCAGAGCGACCCCCCAGAGGGGCAGAGCATTGCCCCCTGGTGGGCAGAGCGTCGCCCCTGGTGGGCGTGCCAGGTGGATCCTGGTTGGGCACATGCGGGAGTCTGTCTGACTGTCTCTCCCCGTTTCCAGCTTCAGAAAAATACAAAAAAATAAATAAATAAATAAAATAAAATAAAAGTTCAGAAAGAGCTGAGGATCCCATGTTTTACTGGAACAATGATTTTAGAATCAAATAGGACAGCTCTCAACATTATAAATTTTCTCATGATAAATTTTCTGAGGTATCAAATTATCTAGAGTAATCCCCAGTTATTACTAACACCAATGTGGATATTGCTATGATGGTGTTTTGTAGATATGATTAAAGTCCAGAATCTCCCTTACTTTAAGTAAGGGAGACTATTTTAGATTATTTGGGTGAGCCTGATTTGATAATTTGAAATGCCTTGAAGTGTAGAGCTGAGGTTTCTATTTAAGCACAATAGCTATAGCTCACGCCTAGGAGTTCTAGTCTACCCTTCTTAATGACCTATTCCATAGATATTGAACTTGCCTAGACAGTCTCCATAGTACGCAAGACAAATTCTTTGCAACAAAACTCTTAGTAGATATTTCTTACTGGTTCAACTTTCCTTCTCAAAAACACTTCCAACTTGGACCAAAGGAGAGAGAGAGAAGACAGAATGATAGAAGACTGTTAGATTCCCAAAAACTCTACAGGCAAGAAACAGGCTGATCAAATTAAAACACTTTAAACATGCTACCTTTCATGAAAAAGGGGTGCAGTTTAGAACCAATAAGGTGGAGCAAAGAATCGCAGAAGATGGTTCTCAGACCTTAAAACAGTTTTCCCGGGTGAACTGAGAAATTTGCTTGGATTAGATGACTCCTTTTATTCTTTTCATTTCCCCCTCCCTTTTAGAATGAATATCTATAGCTGCTAGCTAGCCTATGACTTTCCTTCCAACTTATTTTGGGAGAAGATAACTTTTTCTTGAGTGTTACAAGTTTGGCACTAGAAGGGAGTTTTGCCTCAGGATAGATTATACTCAGGGCCTTATCCATTCCTGATTTAGATGATTGAGGTGATAATATCTGAGACTTTTGAACTAATAAGATTTAGATGAGATTTTTGGTCTTTGAGTTGATACTATAAAGAATTGAAACTTTTGGGATAGAGTTCATGTATCTTGCATGTGGAATAGACATAAGTCATTGAGGGGCAGAGGGCAGAATAATGATCTCCAAAGATATCCGTGTCCTAACCCAGTGGTCCCCAGCCTTTTTTGGGCCACGGACCGGCTTAATGTCAGAAAATATTTTCATGAACCGGCCTTTAGGGTGGGACAGAAAAATGTACAAAATAAAATTATGCGACCGACGTAAAAACAGTGGTATTTTTAAATATAATTGTCGAACTTACGAGACAAGCATCAAGAGTGAGTCTTAGATGGCTGTAACAGAGGGAATCTGGTCAGTTTTTAAAAATAAAACATTGTTCAGACTTAAATATAAATAAAATGGAAATAATGTAAGTTATTTATTCTTTCTCTGCAGACTGGTACCAAATGGCCCACGGACCGGTACTGATCCACAGCCCAGGGGTTGGGGACCACTCTTCTAACCCACAGAATCTGTGAACTTGGAGTTAATTTATATGCAAAGAGGAATTAAGATAGCAGATGGACTTTGGGTTGCTGACTTCAAAATAAAGAGAACACCTTAAATTATCCACATAGGCTCAATATAATCATAAAAGTTTTTAATATGGAAGAGGAAGGCAGAAAAATCAGTATTAGAGTGATGCAACATGAGAAAGACCTGACTGGCCATTGCTAACCATGAAGATAGAAAGAGTCCAGCAGCTAAGGAATGCCAGCAGCCTCTAGAAGCTGGAAGAGGCAGGGAAATAGATTCTTCTCTAAAACTTCCAGAAAGTAATACAGCCCTATTTTATTCTAATTTTAGCTCTGCAAGACCCACTTTGAACTTCTGACTTCCGGAAATGTAAGATAATAACTTTATGTTTTTTGGGGTTTTTTAACCACTGAGTTTGTAGTAATTTCTTACAACAGCAGGAAACTAGCATAGTTACTCCTGGTGAAGTTGGAGAGGAAAGAGGCTATGTCTAAGGACATCAAAGCCCTAGATTAGTCCCATGGGTGGCAAATGGAAAGCATTTTACTAACTTACTAAATTATAACAAAGAGATAACTTACACGAATGTGAAGCTCTTCATTGATGGATTCTTTTTTACTGGTCTTTTTAACATCCAGGTACCTGACCAGAGGACCAATTGTGATTCCCTAGATCATAGGTAACACCAAAATAAACAGTTTTGTTGTAGTGAAGATTGTCATTATAGTGAACAAATAATTAACAAAACTATTAGAACTTCCAATTTTTATATTTTCTTTTTGTACTAGGTAGGTTTTGCTGGATAATGATTCAGTGTTTACTTTAGTTCTTATTTAATTGTTTTAAATTCTGTAGTAAAAAATAGGCATTATATCTATATTTTAAAGCAGAAGTTTGGTTTCATCCCTTAAAACAGGGGTCGAGAAACTTTTAGGCTGAGAGAGCCATGAATGCCACATATTTTAAAATGTAATTCCGTAAGAAACATACAACGACCTGTGTATGTTATGCATTATCCAATAAAAATTTGGTATTGTCCCGGAGGACAGCTGTGATTGGCTTCAGCCACCCGCAACCATGAACATGAGCGGTAGGAAATGAATGGATTGTAATACATGAGAATGTTTTATATTTTTAACATTATTATTTTTTTATTAAAGATTTGTCTGCGAGCCAGATGCAGCCATCAAAAGAGCTACATCTTGCTCATGAGCCATAGGTTCTCTACCCCTGCCTTAAAATAACCTCTTATTACTTTGTTGAAAGGTAACTCAAGCAAAAATAAAATTTTGTGTTATCTAGTATTATTTGGAATCTAATTTTTAGCAACACAAAATGGAGTAGCTATAATTTACCTGTTACCCAGGAATATTTTGATTAATATTTTTTGCTGACTAAAAGTCAACATACTTTAGAAGTTGAAGGATGATTACAAGCATGATTTAGAAATATTTGGGAATTTAGTTTAGATGTATTATCTAATTTCTCAAAATAATGAACAGACAATAAAAAGGTAAAAAATCATGTCTCAAAATCAAATAAAGTGTACATTTTTTTCATTATGTTAAGTTAATACATAATCCTGGAAGAATCAACTTATTTCAAATATGAAAGAAATCTACCAACCTGAATAAATACAGTAAAATATATAACTACCAGAGTAGCAGTGATGAACATTTTCTTCCTAGGAAAAAGAGATAGAGGAAGCAAAAATGCAAGTGAAAAGCTTCCAGCTCCTCGAACACCACTGTAGAAAATTATGTACTGGTCCTTGATGGAGAAGGGAAAAGTCCGAAACTGGTTACTGACATAGAAGAGAGCAAATACACCTAGAAAGGGGGAAATGCATATTAGAGTAGCAGGTCATTAATAAGTAGAGATACAATGAGAGTGAACACATGTTATGTGCATGTGCCTTCAAAACTAGGCACCCTAATTTCATCATACCCGTGGCTGCCCATCCCAAACAGTAATGCTTTAGATCAGTGGCTTCCTAGAGTTGTGTGTGAGTGTATGTGTATTTAGATTAATAAAATCTTGATACTTTTTGATATGAGAAGTGTCATATACTTTCTAACCTACAGTTATAATTTTTACTCTCTTTTAAAACAAAGTAAATCAGAGGTATTGCCTGGGGAATAAAAACACTCTTTTCATCTCATGTCCTCCCTGAGTAACCAAACAAGGTGCGTAATTTTAAACATAAAAGGAGCCATCTCTGTGACTATAGTCTCTGCAGGATGAGCAAATCTTTTGTGGTTGGACTGGTTCTCCTTGAGATTAATTGCAAACAAGAGAGGATGTTGGCAAGGAGGGCTTCTTGCTGTTGTAAGTGGAAGATGAAGGGTAGGAGAGCTTTTGTTAAAACACAGAGGTACTTTCTACCACTCTGATTTTACACCCCCAACTGGCCCACATGACCTACTACCATCAGTGCAGTGGTTCCTTGTGAGAAAGGTCCCTTCACTAAAGCTCGGACTAAAAGTGATATTTCACTGCAGACTAGAATAATAAAGCTCTCATCATCATGATGTGACTTCTAATCACACAGACTTCACAGCAAGCAACCTTTGATTGCAGGCATATTGACAGCACAAGAGACAGTTACCCTGAAATATTTTCATTTTGTGTTATTTATCCTGGCTTCTCTACATACTTACTAATCATGTGACCTTGGGCAAGGCTCTTAATTTTGTCATGTACTCAATGTTCTCATCTGTTTAATTAAGATAATGATAATATTTCCATCAAAAGGTAGATGTGAGGTTGAAATTAACTTCATAACTATAAATAATTATAATTTATAGTTATATTATAATTATAAAGCAGGGCCTTATGTATTATATGCCTTCATGAGTGTGAACTATTATTAGTTATAATAAGTCAGGCTAAAGAGAATAGGCTGGGAGTGAAAGAACTGGATTCTGACACCTGGCTCTGTCCCTCACTGTGGCCATGTTCTTAGTAACTGTTCCATCAGCTCCCTAAGCTAGAAGATGAGCACTTAGGCTGGATGGTCACCACAGGTCAACAATGTTGAAGGATCTACAATATTAATCCTCTCCTAGATGATTTCTATTCCTGTTGGAGAGGCTGAAGCTCTGTAGTGTTACTTCTCTTGATATTAGCTTTACTCCCCTGTAGATTCTTACAGTCTTAGAAAAAAAGAAATCTGAGAAATTTGTTCATATCCACCATTATGTTGTTGAGGAGAAACATTTTGAGTAGTTAAATATCTGCCCAAGGCCAAATAGCTAGTTAGAAATAATGCCAAGATTTGATATGAGATTATGAATTCTTATCACAGTTTCCTTAATTCATTTTTCTCCTGGGGACCCATTAGACACATATATTCAAAGTAAGTTTTATGAATATTTTAATATTTCTTCATTCTTCTTATTCTTTCTTGGATCATAAAACCTATCCTAAATTAATTTAGAATTAATATGCTCAATAAGTTCTCAGCCATTTCTGCTAATTTCTCTTTGAGAAATTAAATCATTTAAAAATATAATTGCTTCTAATCAAATGGCAACACATATATTGTTGTTCAGTACTTAATGTCTTTTTCTTTTTTTTTTTAAGTAAGAGGAGGGGAGATAGACAGATTCCCACATGTGTCCTGACCGAGATCCACCCAGCAACCCCATCTGGGGCCGATGCTCAAATCAACCAAGCTATCCTCAGTGCCTGAGCTCAACGCTAGAACCAACTGAGCCACTGGCTGTAAGAGGGGAAGAGGAAGAGAAGGAGAAGAGGGAGGGGAAGAGAAGCAGATGGTTGCTTCTCATGTGTGCCTTGACTGGGAATTGACCCTGGGATGTCGGCACACTGGTCTGACATTCTGTTCACTTAGCCAACTGGCCAGGACCTCATGTTTTTTTCTATCTCCCAAACCATAAAACAAGATAAATCAGCAGTTATTTGTCAAGACATTTCACTTTTTAAATTAAGCACATTTTATAGGGGTGATGTCAGTTAAGTTATATAGTTGTCTTTACTAATTAATACTAGGTACTTATTAAAAATAATGATTCACTTCCTCATCCTTGATTTCTATACATCACACTTAACCCTCAACTGAAACCATCTAAATTATTTAGGAAAATGGTTTTTAATAGTACTTGCCTTACATAGAATACAATCTGTGACACCTCATTTTCCTGTAATATAAGTGTAAATGCCTGCAGTTTATAATCTATAACTGACTTAAGGTGTAAGAGGGGGCAAACCAGCACCAGAAGTGAAGAGCAAGGGGAAAATGTACTGTTATATTTAAATGTGTAGATGTGAAATTTTCTCTTCAGTTAAAAAAAAAAAAATGTTCCTTGCTCTGAAGCAGAACCTTATCAGCTACTAACAACTTTGAACTGATTGAAAGAGTAAACAGTATATGTGCTGCTGAAGCAAGCACTTGAGAGAGTGAACAGAACATTCCTGATAACTACAAGTTTCCCCTGCTCCCCTAACCAGTAAAGCCAGCTAACGTAACCTCATGCTTAAGAGTTTATACTGCAAGAAAGAATAATAAAAAAATGTAAAAACAGGCAGGAGGCCTTTGAGGGCCCTGCCATCTCTTACTGATGGCTCTCCAGATCAGACAGAAAGCCAGAGTGAAGCAGACGAAGGCCCAGTTCCACTCGTGGTTCTTCCCGACGGTGGACACGCCCATGAAAATGAAGATCAGGGTCTCGCTGACACTGCTCAGCATCTTCATGAAATACCTGATGGTCGTGTAGGATCTCTGGGACACATTTTCTTCCACATACTTTTTCATTGTCACCGCACAAGCCGTGATTCTGCAAAAGGAGCTGAATCTCAGAGAGAAGCACAAGTTTTGGCCCCTACCCCCAACTCACCCTATGGGTGATGCCACAGATACACAAATCCTGTTTTCATTCAGAGAGGGCATCTTTTCCATCCTTTTTTTGGCTCCAGCTTTCCCACAGATTTTCTTTCTTCCTCTACTTCCCCCACAAGGGGTTTGCACAAGCTGAGTATGGTGGGGAAAGAGGGTGCTGCCACGTCTTCTCACAACAAAACGGCAGGTGACTCATGCACAAACTAGAAGCTGAACTGCTCCTATCTTGCCCACCCTCATCAAAAACTGTCAGCCCTCCTCTTACTCTCTACTTCACTCTACTTTTAAAACTAAAATAAATTCATTGCTATTACCTAGGAAGAGTAATACTCTGCCTGAGCAATATTCCTTTCAATAATTTAATGAGAAATTTTTTCATTAAAAATATTTCTGGCTTAGATCCAATTAGGAAAGGTGTGGGTGAAGAAAAAACTTGACTTTGTCTTAGTAGTTTTGATCCCTTTTAAGATGGGGAAACAATGTCTAGGTTTTACACTATTATATCTAATTAAAATAGTTATCTCTGTACAATAACATTAACTAGTTCTGGCCGAGTAGCTGGTATGAGAACAATGTCACAGAGAAAAACAACTTGACCAGATATGATGAGCCAAATTGAAAACCTTCATTCCAAGATCTCCATAAGGATAAATATTAAAAAAAATATTTTCATTAAGGAAAAGGAAATCTGGATTTCTAGTTTATCCTATTTACCTAGTTTTCTTCTACACTGCAGTCCTGGAGCTGTGATGCAGTTTGAAGGAAACAGCAGAAGACAGTCCTTTGTGGCAGGCTTCTCCATAACTTTAAGATAATAAACTTTTTTTTTCTTTCTTTCTTTCTTTCTTTCTTTCTTTCTTTCTTTCTTTCTTTCTTTCTTTCGTTCTTTCTTTCTCTCTTTCTTTCTTTCTTTCTTTCTTTCTTTCTTTCTTTCTTTCTTTCTTTCTTTCTTTCTTTCTTTCTTTCTTTCTTTTTAAATTAACTGAGAGGTGGGAGGCAGAGACAAACTCCTGCATGCGCCCTGACCGGCATTCACTTGGCAGGCCCCCTCCAAGTGATGCTCTGCCCATCTGGGCCACTGCTCCATTGCTCAGAAACCAAGCTATTTTAGTGCCTGAGGTTAGACCATGGTCCCATCCTCAGTGCCCAGGGAAACTTTGCTTTAGCCATTCGAGCCATTGGCTGCAGAAGGGGAAAAGAGAGAGAGAGATAGAGGGGGTAAGGTTGGGGGGAGAAACAGAAGGTCGCTTCTCCTGTGTACCCTGACCAGGAATCCAAATAATGAATTTTTCAAAGAAAAAAAATTTACTAAGATGAGACTTTAACCTTGAACTTCTCCCAGATTTTCTCTGCAGCAGCTTTTCTTATCATTCTAAAATGACCTTATAGTTTCTATGCTTTCCTTATGCAAATCACAGGAGGAGAGTACACACAAATACTGGGAAGAGTATTTGGCGAAGAACCTGAATCAGATTTTACAAGTGTTTATTATACCTCAGTCCTGCAATACCTTTGAGAATGAGCAGCAGCAGTCAAGCCTTTTTCAGCTGTCAGCCCACCAGAGATGGTACTAAACTCTCCTTTATTGTTACAAGAGTTAGTTTTCGCTTGTACTCACGCCAGGATGCCCGAGAGACAGAGGGTCTCCGCAGCTAAGTAAGACAAATAGCTGAACATGAAAACGATGAGCGGTTCAATTGCAGAGATATTCTGAGTAAAACGTGTGATAAACGCAGAGATGAATCCAAAAATAACGCCGAAAATTATTCCCCCAACCCCCACAATAAGGAATCGGGCGCATCCAGCCAAAATGTCGACAAGCTCTATGTTTTCAAATGCATGCATCTTTGTGAAGGCAATTAATATATTGTATAAGACCTGGACAAAAAGAAAATTAAAAATAAGAAACATAAATTAGCAACGAGATATATTTTACACACAGATGCTTAATTTTGTGTCTAGTTAAATAATGTACAAATAGTAAATGACATGTCAGTATGAACAAAGCTGCTTAATTTTTAAATATATTCCAACTAATTTAAAGTATTCAGTATTTTTGAATAAGTATCATATTAATAACTTTCAATCACTGAGCACCTACTATATATGTCAACCTCTTGCTAAGCCTCTTTATGGCATTATCAATTCATTTCCTCTCAGGTCTAAATGCACCCCTCAATATGGGCTCTATATTCAACAGTGAAACTCCCATAAGTATTTCTCCTTGAACATAAGCATCATATTATGTTCTATCAGCAGAGGGACATTGCAGGAGCAAGAGGCTTCCTGCAACATTGGTGTGGCCTGGGAGGAATCAGCCATGTTGGAGTGAAGACTTTCAGTGGATCCTGCCAGGACCACAGGCCTTAAAAGTGGTCCCTCTGCAACTTGACATCTTTAGCCTGATCATATATGGGGGCAGGGTGGGAAGCTCCAGCATGACCCATGTGCAGCATGTCCACTGGCACAGCCCTTCTTCTGTAAACTCCCACCATGCAAACAGCTCCTACTTACGCCCTCCTGAGACCAGGATCCAAATGCATGCCTGCTGCTCTACTGTCTGCTTCCTGTCTGCCCTCGGGGGTGGGCTATTGCTTGCTCAGCAACTCCATGACGGCTCTAGTCTGGCTAAACCAGCCAGCTTCTTCTCTGTCCAGTGGCACATCTATACCCTTTCCAATGAGCTCTGAATTCCTTTTACATTTGTTCTTTGCAGGCCATCCCTCAGCCCTAGTTTACCATATAGAGTCCCTTACATCCTATAACTATTCCATTATTATAGTTAATATTTTCTTTAATTTTCATTGTGACATTGATTAATAAAATTATATAGATTTCAGTTCTATAATATATTAAATATTGTGGGTGAGCAATTTTATAGTATGAATATTGTCTGTGGATACCCCTAGTCAAGCTTCTTTCCATTACCGTATATCCCCTTCACCTTCTTTACCTCCCACACACTTTTCCTTCTGGATCAACACACTATTGTCTGTGTCAATGGGATTTTTTTTTTTTTTTTTTTTTTTTTTGCTTAATTCCTTCACCATTTTCACCCAGCCCCTCAGCTCCCCACCCCTCCCCTCTAACAGTTGTCAATCTGTTCTCTGTATCTATGAATCTGTTTCTATTTTGTTTGTTAGTTCATTTGTTTTTTCATTAGACTTCACATATGCTGGTGAGATCTAATTAAGCAAGAAAAACTGTTTACCTGACCTGTGGTTTCTCTTTTCTGATGGGACTCAACTGGCTACACTTTTCAATATGTTATCTCACTCACCCCCCCCAAAACCCCTTCTAATTCATGTGATGCACACTCTCAGTGTTCCTACTATTTCTCTACTTATTTCTGCATTGCTATAAAGTTGCAATGATATGTTTATCACTCATTCATGTAACTTGGCAAGCCCAGAACTTAAACTGAACTTCTCTGCAAATGACAGTTAATGGGACACGTAAAAGAAGTGAGGTGAGCCTGACCAGGTGGTAACACAGTGGATAGAGTATCGGACTGGGATGCCGAGGACCCAGGTTCAAGACCCCGAGGTCATCAGCTTGAGCGCGGGCTCATCTGGTTTGAGCAAAGCTCACCAGCTTGGACTCAAGCTCTCTGGCTAGAGCAAGGGGTCACTTAGTCTGCTGTAGCCCCCCGGTCAAGGTACATATGAGAAAGCAATCAATGAACAACTAAGGTGTCGCAACGAAAAACTGATGATTGATGTTTCTCATCTCTCTTTGTTCCTGTCTGTCTGTCCCTATCTATCTATCCCTCTCTCTCTCACTCTGTCTCTGTTAAAAAACAAAACAAAAAAAACCAAAACTTGGTAATATTTAAAAAAAAAGACACGAGGTGAGATCTCTGCAGAAAATGAAGATCGTTGAGAGTATCAGGTCCTGAAGTGTTCTGGGAAATCACAGCACATGCCTTTGTTCCTACACTAAGACAAATGAGAAAATCAGATGAAGCAGAAGGTAAAACTCAAGGGAATAGGGCCAATGATCTCTCTGTTTATGTATCAATGATATTTTAAAAAACGGGTATAAATATTGGTATTTTTTTTTTGTATTTTTCCAAAGTTTGAAGCAGGGAGGCACTCAGACTCCCACATGTGCCTCACTGGGATCCACCTGGCATGCTCATCGGGGGTGATGCTCTGCCCATCTGGGGTGTTGCTCTGTTGCTGCCAGAGCCATCCTCAGCCCCTGGGTCCACTTTGCTCCAGTGGAGCCTCGGCTGCGGGAGGGGAAGAGAGAGACAGAGAGGAAGGAGAGGGGGGAGGGGTGGAGAAGCAGATGGGCGCTTCTCCTGTGTGCCCTGGCCGGGAGTCGAACCCAGGACTCCTGCATGCCAGGCTGATGCTCTACCACTGAGCCAACCGGCCAGGACCAATATTGATGTATTTTATTTCAGCAAAATGAAGCATTGTTTTAAGAAGAATCTTGGCTGAGTTCAAGAAAATTGTGACATAGTTTTTAAAATGAACACAAAAGAAACTTAGTGGTCATATCTGAACTCAGTGAGCGTGTTTAGATCAATTTCACCTTTTGCCTGACCTCAGAGCAACCCACATGTGGGTCTCAGAAGCTCTGAGTGTTGCACTTTTGGAGGTGTGCTCACATTATAGTGAATGAAACCGAGATAAGGACCCAGATATTTCCACAAGGCCCTGAGAAAGCAGGTATGAATACACTGAGGTGGGACATGGGAGTTTACTTGGTTCTTAAACTCAGAAAAAACTAAGGAATTCGATTGAGACTCAAAGATTTGCATGTTGTTGCCACAAACAAAAAATTCTTTTGCATAGCTCTCCAGATTATAAGTAACTACCCAGTCTGTTCCAAGGACCTGGAAAAACCATTCAGGTCAGCCCTGTCCCTGGCACCCAGGTGCCCCGCCCGGAACATTCCATAGCAGTTTCAGAAGCGAAAGTAGTACATATACTTAAGACTACATTTATAAACACAACACATATTGTCATTATAGTTGTAGAAGATTTTCTTTAGACTCATCTTAGGTCATAATAATGTGCGTATATTTTTCACACATTGGAGGATAAATCATCCAAAATTAAATCTGAAACAACTTCACAGCACTAATGGAAAACGAGATTAGATTTAATCTCTTGACTCAGTGTGGAGTTGTGATATTGTGATATAATAATGTGTGTGTGTGTGTGTGTGACTGGAGTGTAAATATACAGGGTGGAGCAAAAGTAGGTTTATAGTTGCACCTACATTTGCTCCACCCTGTATATATTTTTTGTCTTTGATTCCTGACAGACAGAAAAGCAGTTTCCTTCCCCTTATTATTATTATTATTATCATCATCATCATCATCATCATCATCATTATTTTGTCAAGGATTTAACTCAGAAACAGCCTGACAAGCACAGGGCAAAGTTTGGGGAGGAAGGGTCACAGTGTTTCTGTGCCCTCTCCATTCACACCATTCTCCCAGTAACCTCCCAAAACTTAAACATTTTTGTAATTTCTTGAGTGATGAGATGATAGGAGCATCTTTTATTATTCAAAATGAGTACTTCTCATCCTTACATGAGATTATGCTACGAGGCGATGGGCTGGCCTTTACTAAACTGGTTGCCAGGAGAACCAATCATGGAATTAGAAGGCTGTAACTTTCTTTTTTTTTTTTTTTAATTTTATTTTATTTTATTTTTTTAATGGGGCGACATCAATAAATCAGGATACATATATTCAAAGATAACAAGTCCAGGTTATCTTGTCTTTCAATTTGTTGCATACCCATCACCCAAAGTCAGATTGTCCTCTGTCACCTTCTATCTAGTTTTCTTTGTGCCCCTCCCCCTTCCCCTTTCCCTCAACCTTTCCCCCCTCCTCCCATAACCACCACACTCTTATCAATGTCTCTTAGTTTCACTTTTATGTCCCAGCTACGTATGGAGTAATGCAGTTCCTGTTTTTTTCTGATTTACTTATTTCACTTCGTATAATGTTATCAAGATCCCACCATTTTGCTGTAAATGATCCGATGTCATCATTTCTTATGGCTGAGTAGTATTCCATAGTGTATATGTGCCACATCTTCTTTATCCAGTCATCTATTGATGGGCTTTTTGGTTGTTTCCATGTCCTGGCCACTGTGAACAATGCTGAAATGAACATGGGGCTGCATGTGTCTTTACGTATCAATGTTTCTGAGTTTTGGGGGTATATACCCAGTAGAGGGATTGCTGGGTCATAAGGTAGTTCTATTTTCAGTTTTTTGAGGAACCACCATACTTTCTTTCAAGTAGTACAACCCTAATGGTTGTACTACTTGACATTCCCACCAACAGTGTATGAGGGTTCCTTTTTCTCCACAGCCTCTCCAACATTTGCTATTACCTGTCTTGTTAATAATAGCTACTCTAACAGGTGTGGGGTGGTATCTCATTGCAGTTTTGATTTGCATTTCTCTAATAACTAATGAAGATGAGCATCTTTTCATATATCTGTTGGCCATTTGTACTTCCTCCTGGGAGAAGTGTCTGTTCATGTCCTCTTCCCATTTTTTTATTGGATTGTTTGTTTGTTGTTGAGTTTTATGAGTTCTTTGTATATTTTGGATATTAGGCCCTTATCTGAGCTGTTGTTTGAAAATATTATTTCCCATTTAGTTGGCTTTCTGTTTATTTTGTTATCAGTTTCTCTTGCTGAGCAAAAACTTCTTAGTCTGATGTAGTCCCATTCATTAATTTTTGCCTTCACTTCTCTTGCCATTGGAGTCAAATTCATAAAATGCTCTTTAAAACCCAGGTCCATGAGTTTAGTACCTATGTCTTCTTCTATGTACTTAATTGTTTCAGGTTTTATGTTTAGATCTTTGATCCATTTTGAGTTAATTTTAGTACAGGGGGACAGACTGTAGTCCAGTTTCATTCTTTTGCATGTGGCTTTCTAGTTTTCCCAGCACCATTTATTGAAGAGGCTTTCTTTTCTCCACTGTATGTTCTTGGCCCCTTTATCAAAAATTATTTGACTATATATATGTGGTTTTATTTCTGGACTTTCTATTCTGTTCCATTGGTCCTGAGTGTCTACTTTTCTGCCATTACCATGCTGTTTTGATTGTCGTGGCCCTATAATATAGTTTGAAGTCAGGTATTGTAATGCCCCCAGCTTCATTCTTTTTCTTTAGGATTGCTTTGGCTATTTGGGGTTTTTTATAGTTCCATATAAATCTGATGATTTTTTATTCTATTTCTTTAAAAAATGTCATTGGAATTTTGATGGGAATTGCATTAAATTTATATATTGCTTTGGGTAATATGGCCATCTTGATTATATTTATTCTTCCTAACCAAGAACAAGAAAGAAGGCTGTAACTTTCAATCCCACCCCACCCTGCCCCCGATCCTGACCTCCAGGGAGAAGAGATGAGCTGAAGATTGAGTTCCATAACCAATGGTCCACAATTTAATCAAGTATACCTATGTAATACAACTTTGGTTGAAACCCCTAGAAGATGAGTTTCAGAAAACTTCTAGACTGGTGTTGGGAGGGTGGTGTAACTGGAGGAGACATGAAAGTCCTATGCCCCTTCTCCCCATACCTTACTCCATGCTTCTCAAGCTATTTCTGAGTTGAATCCTTTATAAAAACCAGTAATAGGAAATAAACTGCTTTTCTGAGTTCTGTTAGCTAGTCTAACAAATTATCATACCTGAAACAGGGTACTGTAGGAACCTCCAATTTTATAGCCAGAGTTAGAAACAAGGGTGGCCCAGACTTATGATTGGTGTCTGAAGTGTAGGCAGTCTTGTGCAACTGAGATCTTAAGTTGTGACATCTGCTAATTCTGTTAACATAAGTAGCTAGAAAATAATAAGGGAAGGAAGCAAAGGATCTCAGACATTAAAAAGCCTGCTTGCTTCAATAAGAAGTGACAAGTTCACACACTCCCCAGGGCATCACCCGCTCCCTCAGGGACCTAATCTGTTGAAGAGGGCAGGATCATTACAGGTCACCACTGAGGGAGGAATGGAGGAATAAACAGCAGAAGAAATTCCTCTTCTGGGTACATGCTCAGTAGAAGTCAAGAAGGCAGAGGGGAGGTGCTTCCATTTTGAGGCAAGCACAGAGGAGCCAAGATAGCAGCCATACAGGCCTGTCAGTCTAGCCTAGTTGAAAGATTGGCTTGGATAAGAGACACAGAACTCGAGAAGATCTATGAAATGAATTGATTAAGGGATATATCCAATACAACAAGCCCGTGGAAGATTGGGAAGTTGATTGGTTAGTTTAAAGAGGTGCCTAGCCTGAGATAATATAATCAACCTAACAAGAAGCTTGCTCTCTTCTCTCTCTCTCTGTCTTTATGTTGCATGGTAACAGGCGCTTGCCCATTGGTTTGTGTGTTCTCCAATTGCCATGTGGTCCTAAGAGCTGTGTGGGCTGCAGCTGCTTGAGGATGACAACTTGGGGACTCCCAGGTGCAGGCTCCAAAGCATGGCCTGGGCACAGTGCCAACCAGAGTGCAGCTGGGAACACAGACTGTGCTAGCTGGACAAAGACGAAGGCTGGACTGGACTAAGCTTTGGTATAAACTGAATCATAGAACAGGATATCTGGCCAGTGGTCTTGGTATTGGACCTGATGAACATTAAGCTTGTCTTTTTCCATGGCAGAATGGATGGAGATGAGACATTGGGAACCCAGGGTCAGCCTTCTATTTCAACTCCAGTAAACCTTACCAAGCCACAGCCTCCCATACGTGAGTCCTTTGGAATGCCTTCCCTGTGGAAGAATCACATTTCCACCAGCAACAATTCCAGGTAGTTATTGTCAAAATTGAATTGGATTGGAGGACATCAAGTTGGTCTCTGAAGAATTGGAGAATTGGAGATAGAGGGAAAAACATCCACATATCTGGTATCAGAAGTAATGTTGTAAACAAACAACAGTTCAGGGAAGGTGTCTAAGGAAATGGTCCTTTTGTGCTACCTTTAATAACTCATCATGTTTCCCAAGATCATAATGATGAAAAACTTTTTAAAAGATACTATTGCAGAAGTTTGCAAAGCCTTTTCAACAAGAAGACTAATTAAAGACACCAGCCCACCAACTTTAAATGTGATTTTTTTCTTTATCAATTTTATTGAGGAATAATTTACATATGATAAACTACATCTAAAATGAATAAATACTGACCATTCTATACACCTATAGATCACTACCACAGACAAGATCTAGAATAGTATCTAGGTTTTATGAACCCAGAAAGATTCTTTTATCCTTTTCTATAACCCTGACTTTAAGAAATCACTTATCTATTATTGTCACTATAGATTAATTTGTATTTTATATAATTGTATAATAAATTTTGAGCTCTTTTGTGTCTGCTTTCTTTAACTGAGTATAATGGTTTGGAAACTAGCCATATTATGACAGATATTAGTGGTTCATGCCTTTTTAATCACTGAGTAGTGTTTCATTGTATGGCTATAGCACATTTGGTGTATCTCTTCACCCATTGAGGGACATTTGTTTCCCACTACCCTCACCCCCCAGTTTTTGCTATTGAAATATTGCTATAAGTCTTTTTAGGTAGACTCATGTTTTCTTTTCTTTTTTTAAGATTTATTTATTGATTTTAGAGAGAGGTGAGAAAAGAGAAAAGTGGGGTTGGGGGAAGGAGGAAGAAGAGAAAGCATCAATTCAAAGTTGCTTTTGACTGGCAAACCTGGGGTTTAAACTGGCGACATCAGCATTCCAGGTTGACACTTTATCCACTGCACCCACCACATGTCAGGGTATAGACTCATGTCCTATAAACCCAGGATCCTGAGTAAACATGATGAATAGAGAGCCCACTGGCCAGCAAAACAAACAAACAAATGGTTTAAACAACAACAACAAAATACACCTTTGTTGTTTTGGGTTTGAGGGATGTTTGTTATCCCAGAATCACCTGATGCATTCTGACTGTCAAAAAGACCTATGAAATCTTGCTTCTGAAATCCTCAAAACCAGCTTGGTTCTAGTTACAGCCTTTGTGAGACTCCTTTGTAAGACACTTGAGCTCCTGAGGGGTCTTTTATGAGGTGAATTGCATGCTCCCAAAATTCATGTTATTGTCTTAGCTGCCAGTACTGCAAATGTGACTGAATTTGGACTATTTCCAAATATGTATGTAAAGAAGTAATTAAGTTAAAATTAAATCTTAATGGTGGGACCCTAATCTAATAAGATTGTGTTCTCATAAAGAAAAAAAAGAGACTCTAGGAGTGTGCTCAGCAAGAAAGCAGCTGGCTGAAAGCCAGAAAAAGAGGCCTCACCAGAAACCAGCCCTGCTGGCACCTTGATTTTGAACTGCCAGCCAGTCTCCAGAGCTGTGAGATATATTTCAGTTGTTGAAGCTACCCAGTCCATAGAACTTTGTATGGCAGTCCTCGTAGACATGTCTTCCTGATGGTCTTGTGTATCTTTCAATTAATCCTCATTACTTGAGCGTGCCATAAACTCAGGTCTTAAAAAAAAAATCCTAATTATTGACTCTTCATACATGAAAAAAGCATTGGTAATTCAGAGTCACATCAGCATACAGTAAAAATGACATTTACTGTCTGACTGATACTGTGAAATACAGACAATATCATAAAGAACTGTGTTCGTCCATCTTACACCTGAAATTAAATAATGAATCGAGTTAATTTTCTGAAGAGGAACTAGCACATTAAGTTTCATCTCAGAGCAGTTCTTTGACAACTACTTGTTATGACTGTTAAAAAAAAATTATCTAAGAAATCAGCAATTACCCAGCAGGCACTGTAAAATCATGTAAGAGATGGAAGGGGGAAGCTTTTACCTCACTCTTAAAGGAGGATGATAAAATATCTGCAACCAAGGACAGAAGATTGATTACACACAAGATTCACCAGCTCTCCTAGGGTTCGTTTGTCCATTGGAACTTCAGAGAACAAAGCCAAGAAGATGAACTAAACAGAATGTCAGGAAATGTAATGAAGATGAGAGAAGTGTCAGTGACTAGATCTTACTGACTTGGGGAAAAGCAAAGACATTCCTGTAAAGAACTCACTTTCAATTTAAAAAGTTGAAAACTTCTTTTCAGTTTGAACAATGGCAGGGTTGTGGATTGCCCTATCTCATAGATGCAATTGCTGCCTACTCGTGAATGACTGTCAAATTCGCATCAGCATTCACTCTTTCCCCCAGACTCTAGACTCCTGTTTCTAAACAATTGAAAAATTCTCTTCAGTGCCCTGTACGTCTCAAATTCAACACTCAAAACCAACTTAATAATAGTTTCCCTCACCCATAATGCCCTACAAGGAACTGCCAAGCCTTCCTCCCCTACACACCAACCAAGAGCAAATGCCTATACTGGTGTTAGTATACTTACGAACAGGAGAGAGCATTTAACCTCCACACTTTTTTTTAACTATAAAAGCATGCATCAGTTGTGACCAGAAGACTCAAGTTCACTGAAGACTAGCTTGGTGATTTTCTTCCTATGAGATGGTCACTGGGGCACAGTGGAAAGAGCAGTTTCCAATAAAAAGTAGTTGCTTAGTAATATTTTTTTATGAATGAATAAATGAATAATTTGGGCTCAGGCTTAATCAAACTGGACTGAACTTTAATATAAAAGAATTAGATTTTATGATCTCTCAGTTTCCTCCCATACTATTAGTTTAATATTTACCAATGACCAAAGCTGATCCTGGGTGGTAAGGAGTATCATATGGATGACCACAGCCTAGAGCCAAAATTATTGGCTTTGTCTCTGACCCATGACCTGGATGTGATGTTTCAGAGTGGCCTTATATGACAGGTTCTGCCAAGTACTGTTCATTTTACATCATCATTGAGGAACCTATAACGAAACCATTTGTTGACAAATGGTTTGTTCCAAACAGTCAGCTTATGGGGTTTTACACATAATTCTGACACTATTATTCCATAGTGAGGCCTGGCACTCCACCACACCCTGCTGGCAGTGGGGGAGCTGTTGGAAACCACTGAATTAGGAAACACTTGGTTGTGTTTGCCATTCAAGTTTTTTCTCCCTGGTCAATGATTTCTATCAATGTATTATGTAGTCTCCTAAGAAATCTCTAGGGCTTGAAAGGGTTATAAGAAAATACAAAAGAATAGGTTCTTCCATAGCTGTAGTGTAAGAAGGATTTACAAATGAAAAGAGATAAGTCAGAGGTTCAAGGTGTGGCTGCTCAAGTGTAGGGACAGTCCTTGTCTGCTTCTGAGTGCCTGCCACATCACAGTCACACAGGTGCTGTGTAGTGTGTGCTTACAGCCTTGAGAGAGCAGCTCTGAATTACTTTATCGTACTCATTTTGACTATTCCTTAAAGATTTGAGAGTTTGCTTTTCTCGTTAAGTGTGTATGTGTGTGTTTTTAATGTTTCCACAGCTGCTTGCCTTACTTCCTGAACAAGAGACAAGTGGACAGCCAGCAAGGTTCTGTCCTCACTTCCTGCACTTGTGAACTGGGATGATTTCCTACCTAATCAATCAATGGTCACAGGGTGGGTGAGTTGTAAAACGAGTTGTATAATTCAAATGTCAATCAGTCTGTTTCTTCAACCAGAAGAATATGAACCAAACAAGTGTTTGGAAATCAAATTTGAGGAATTCCAATGAAGGAATGGTTGATATGTCCCTTTCTGCCCCTGATCGCCTCAGCATGCCTCTGAATTATTAACATGCATGCAAGAAACAGATATCTGTGGGGCTGCTGGTTAAAGATAGTCTGAAACGTAGACCCAGGCAGTGTAGCAGGTGCTGGCATCAGCCAGCTGGAGAAGTTTAGGAGTCAGATCTGCTTTCTCCAGGTTGGTGAGCTTCCATCACCTCTAACACCTTTATTTGTAGAGATCTATCGACACTGGACTGCCCTCTGGCCTCTCTTCTCCCAGCTCCTCCCACCTCCCTAACCTGGTCCAGCAGCATTCCAAGCTATTTATGTGTGTTGTATCTAATTCTCTCTCTCTCTCTCTCACACACACACACGCACACACACACACACACACACTCATACCCACACACTCATAACACTTCCCTCTCCCCTCCACAGACCTGTACAGCCAGCACCGTATCTCACTGTCAACGGCAGTGTGGGCCTAAGAGAAGCTCAGCAGACAAATCTCCAAAAGTATTGGCTGAGTGCATGTCTGAAGGAAAATGTCTGGGTTTGGGCTGGGTGGGCACCAGATACCTGCCCTCCCCTCACAGTGAGGCAGAAGCAGCCCAGGAGAGGTGCTTCACAGCTCAGGTGCATTTGCTGGGTCCTTGCTGGAACTGAAGTTCACTCCCCAAAAACCTGATTCTCACCAAGCAAAGCTGCATGGTCCTGTCTGTCTGAGTTGTAGGCTTTATTGCCATTTGTTTGCACATAAACATCAACCAGATTGCCTTCTTCTGTGCAACTTCCTTTTGCTTATTGGGAGGGTAACTTACCATGTGCCAGGTATCCATGTGTCTTATTTCACACCCTCCTCAAAACCACCCTTTGAGGTTTGATTAACTCTTTCCATTCTACACATGAGAAACTGAGGCATGCAAGGATAGAGTCGCTTCCTGAAGATCATATAAGCATGTAGATCCAAGTTCCCTTATACACTGAGCTCCCTGAATTTTGGCCAGAAGAAACTGTTCACTTACAGAGGTGTCTCAAGCCTCTTACCTCCTATCCTAGAAGCATAAATAAAATGAAAAAAAAAAAGATAAAAAGAGGGCAAGAAAAATTGCTTACTTCTCTCCCCTGAAGAGTCTGTTCAAGTGTTTACTCAGCTCTTCTCTAGAATAGCTGAGACTGCAAAGTTCAGGCAGATGGATGGACAAGAGGATATGGCATCAAGTAAAAGAACTCTGGGGCTCAGAAAGGCTCATGTAGGTGAACTCAGTTTAGGTAGATTAGATTAATAATACCATACACATAACTCGGTGCTCACGCTGTGCCAGGTGCTGCTTTAAATGTTTTGCATGTAGCCTGACCAGGCAGTGGCGCAGTGAGTAAAGCGTTGGACTGGGATGCGGAAGACCCAGGTTCCAGACCCCAAGGTCGCCAGCTTGAGCACGGGGTCATCTGGATTGAGCAAAACTCACCAGCTTGGACCCAAGGTTGCTGGCTCGAGCAAGGGGTCACTCGGTCTGCTGAAGGCCCGCGGTCAAGGCACATATGAAAAAGGAATCAATGAACAACTAAGGTGTTGCAACAAAAAAATGATGACTGATGCTTCTCATCTCTCTTCATTCCTGTCTGTCTGTCCCTATCTATCCCTCTCTCTGACTCTCTCTCTGTCTCTGTAAAAAAAAATTAAATATAAATAAATAAATAAATAAATAAATGTTTTGCATGTAAAACTCACCTTAACCCTCACACAACCAAATCTTCATTCCACAGAAAGGGAACTGAGGCCCAGAGGCATTAAGTAACTCCCCTAAAGCCAAACAGCTTGCAAGTAGTGAAGCCAGAACTTGAACTGAGGGATATGACCTCCATGTCACTGCCTCTTGAATGGGAGGTTACTGATGGTAGGACCCCATTGAAGCAGAAAAAAATAAACTGCAGAAAATTTTGAAGGAAAATTTACCCCAGAATGAAGTTATTTTATCTTTCTCAGATTAAAGGCAGATTTCTTGGCAAGCTATTCCCTATTGTCCTAGATTAGTTTGAACTTGCCTTCTTGTCTTCACGACAAGAAGGAGTCCAAGACTGTCCCTCCTCCATCCTGTATTCACCTATGCACCAGACGTACATGGTTCATCTTCGCTTCCCCAGTGTTCAGGACAGCATCAATGTAAACAGGTGCTCTACAAAAGTGCTACAAAAAGGACATGGCACTCTTTTGTTCCTCCATGCTGCCCCTACTTTAATTCTACCCTTAGCACTCAGGGCAGCAATTCTGGAGTTCAACTGTGGCACTTTATCGGAAGAAAAACATCCCAGTTTGCTCACAACTTCTCTGACAAATCCAAATGCAAATACAGTGTCACTCTTGAGGGTTGGGGAAGGAGGGCTGTGGTCATGGGACATGACCAGAGCTACAGCCCAGCCCCATGGCAAGTATAGCCTCTGCAGGGCCTCTGCCAGTTCCCATGACTTTATCTATCATTTACTTGTTCATTCTTTATGTAGCATTCATTGCTGCACTACAGTGATTGCTTAGTACTTCCTGCAACACTCAGTGCTACACACTGAGCCTTATGGAGATGGCTAGAGCTGTTCCAAGACAAATCACAAAGCTCAACAAGCAAATAGGTATCAAAGTTAGGTTGATAAAGAGATGGAAAGATGAGAAGAGAGCAAAGAAATTCTAGCATAAGGGATTGAAAAATTTAAGATCTAATACCAGCAACAAGAATGCATCATAAAGGGGCAAATCAAATGAAAGGTAAAATTTGCTCTCAAGTGCTGGCTAGGAAAGGCGGTGGGAGGAACACTTTTCAGTGTATCTCTTGGATATAGAGCTAGACAGAATAAATTATATTCAATAAATAAATAATTTTTTTCTGACAGTCTGTGTCTTTATAATAAAAACAATAGTGAGTAAACTTAAGCACATGTAGAGTGGTAACTCACCTGAGAAGTTCCAAGGACCACGAGGGGCCAGTATAGGGATGTGAACCTTGATGCCTGGGTCCTAGGGTCTCTGCTCTTAATCACTACACACTGTGTCTTCAAAAAAGGAGGGCAACAATCCCAAGCACATTGGGTCATTAGAAATGTCAAAAAAGAAAGTACTTAAAAAATGCCTGTCTATGTTATTGGCCCAAGGTTTGTGCTCCAAACTTTTAATTTGTACCCTTCCATAATTTTTGTATTCATTCTACTCATAGAGAATGGACTACAAGAACAACAAGATGCCAAAAGGCAATGAGAACAAACTAGAGGATGAGAAGATGGAAGGGGGAGAGGGAGAAGTGACAGCCTGGAGTAGCAGTTAGGAGCAAAATCTCTGGAGCCAAGATGCTGAATTCAGATCTCACTCCTGGACCATCTTTGCCTTTTGGACCTCTCAGATGAGTGGGAGGACAGGGCTCATGAGGAGAGATAGGAGGTTATAGAAACCTTGCTGGCATTGCTTTGCTGCTTATTCAGCAAATTAATCCAGAGAAGCCAAGAAAGAACATAAGAACAATCTGCCCACAATAAGTGATGTAGTTCCATATAATGGCAACTGCCTATTAAAAGAAAGTCAACTACCATGTTATATCCATGAGCTTGTACGACGTAAAGATAATAGCCAGCTTCCATAGAGTTCTCACTATATGCTAGGTGCTCACTGTATCTATCTAGTAAGAGCTTAATATGAATGTTCCAGTAACTCTATGAGCTAAATAATATCATTTTGATTTTACAGAAATGAGACACAGAGACAATCAGGAGCTTTCCCAGCTCAACACGTTGGACTTAGCCAAGCCAGTCAATTCTGACTTAAAGAATACTTGTTTCACTACAAACCAGGCATGAACCAAGTCTCCATATCAGCAAAACATGGATTCTTTATCATCCTCCCCCCCCAGCACCATGAATTGAAAATTCAAAAAGGTAAGAATGAAAGGAAAAACATTATAACAAACCAGACTAAAGTATCCATGTTCAGTCTGTCATTGGCTGGGGAGTATGTCCTCATTCAGTTTACGTTAGCTTACTTTGCCTTATTTTTTCCATTTGTAAAATGTGGGTATGAATTCACTCATTGTAATAAAATTTAAAAATTTAATAAAATAATAAATATAAATGTGACCCTACAACAGGGCAAGGAAGTGGTAGTGGCACCTTTCTTTCTGCTGTGATTTCGGCCATGAGATTTACCTGGAGATAATACTTATCATTTTAAAGTTGTTTGGGTTTTATCTCTGCACCCTTTGCCTACCATTAAGAGTCTGTTCTGGTGATGAGTCATAAGTATTAAGCAAGAAGGAGAAATTAGTGGGACAAGAGATCTGGAGAATCAGTTATTAATATTATATAGTTTTAGAGTGGTTCTTTCCTTCTCTTTAGGGAGAAGGCAGCTTTCAGTAAAGATATGTAGAGTTGTCACATGTTACCCACAAATCACAGGTCACTCTTTAAATGACTCAAACTTCCTGCTAAGAGAGCATGCTTGTGACTGCTGCCCTTGAGAAGGTTCCTTCCTCAATGAAAGGGTAAGTTCAGGCCCTTAGTTCAAAATACAACTGGACTGCATTAAATACCAGTTGCTTTTAAACTGCTTTCTAAATCTGGCTCTGGGGCTTCTCTGGTTTCACATAGGAATGCAATAGTGCCCCAGTACACACTTAATACTCACTGTGCTATGGGTGACCACAGAGTGACTGGACAGTGATGTGTGGGCAACCCCCTGGAGCCAACACAACAGCAGCTCTGCCCACTGGAGGTCAGAGCAGTGACCTCAGCAGATACTTTGGTCACTTGATAATTATAATTTTATTTTGAAGTTATCATTTAAAAATATGTCCAAGTGGAAGCAATTAAACTTTGGGAA
The DNA here is from genome assembly GCF_036850995.1 of Saccopteryx leptura. Lineage (NCBI taxonomy): Eukaryota > Metazoa > Chordata > Mammalia > Chiroptera > Emballonuridae > Saccopteryx > Saccopteryx leptura. The sequence goes on along the minus strand of NC_089505.1, from coordinate 214,356,028 downwards.
AGTCAAACAAATACTGCTAGAAAAGAAAACCCAATCAGAAGCCAAGCTGTGATTGTCTCTATGCATAAAACTTAGACAAAGTCCAGGGTGAGGTCAAATTCTCAAGTTCAGGGTAACACTGAAGAGGCAACAGAGTAAAATGTTTTCACTGGTAATTAATAACGACTACTTCTCAAGACTATACTTTCAGGGATCATTTCTATAGTTTGTTAATAACGACTACTTCTCAGCAAAAATTTTTATATCTTTGATTTCCTGATGAAGAAATAGTGTGTTCTGTGAAAACTAAAGAGTTGGTATTTAGAAAATAATTTCTAGACTTCTCTAATTGATGAAGGAAAAGTTGAGAAACTATCTCAGAATGGGCTGCTGAGAGGTGGCCTGATGTTATACAGATGAACAGTCTCAGTAGTGGCATTGCGAGTAGTGGGGTTTCAGTAAACAAGTCACCTTGACAAACTCAGGTATAACAGAAATAAGACTATGTATGTCTCAGAGATTAACTATGAAATGAATACATCATGGCTCAGAGAAGCCACCTTAGAAGGTGAGGTAGATTTCCAGCCAAGTACACTGACTCCATGGTAACAAGATTGAAAATATGAAAATATCTTGGCTCTGGCCGGTTGGCTTAGTGGTAGAACGTCGGCCTGGCCTGCAGAAGTCCCGGATTCGATTCCCGGCCAGGGCACACAGGAGAAGCGCCCATCTGCTTCTCTACCCCTCCCCCTCTCTTTCCTCTCTGTCTCTCTCTTCCACTCCCGCAGCGAGGCTCCATTGGAGCAAAGATGACCCGGGCGCTGGGGATGGCTCCTTGGCCTCTACCCCAGGCACTGGAGTGGCTCTGGTTGCAACAAAGCGACGCCCTGGAGAGGCAGAGCATCGCCCCCTGGTGGGCAGAGCGTCGCCCCCTGGTGGACGTGCCGAGTGGATCCCGGTTGGGCGCATGCGGGAGTCTGTCTGACTGTCTCTCCTCGTTTCCAGCCCTCAGAAAAATACAAAAAAAAAAAAAAAAAAAAAAGAAAATATCTAAAGCAGGAATAGGACATCAGAGACTAATCATCTAGCCCAGTCTGAGAAGAGGTGTACAGTCATTATTCTGGACATATCTTTATCTTAGATCAACATATATTGAGTTTTCTCAACCTAAAGATAAAAGAAAGAAGAAGAAGGAGGAGAAGAAGGAGGAGGAGGAGAAGAGGAAGAAGAAGAAGAGGAAGAAGAAGAAGAAGAAGAAAGAAGAAGAAGAAGAAGAAGAAGAAGAAGAAGAAGAAGAAGAAGAAGAAAAGAAAGAAAAGAAAACACTAGTTCTCAAATGTCAGCAATCATCTGAAGTGCTTATTAGAAACACAGATTACCAATTTCCCATCCAAGAGAGTTGGGTCAGTAGGTCTGGGATGGGTTTCAACATCTGAGGAGTCATAAAACCCACCAAGGTCCTTCTGAGGCACATGGTTTGATGACCACACCGAGAAACTGAATATCTGAATCTTACAGCACTCTAAAGCCAACTTTCTGACAACTTGGCTTTTTGTGATCTTTATCCAGAGGGTAGTGTGTGCAGGCTTGATGACTCTAGAATCTTGTTCATCAACTAAAGATTCTTATTATGAATAAATTGACTTCTGACTTCATTTATGGGTCTCCTTCACTTGGTGAATCTTCACTTGTGTTACTTTTCAAGAGCTTCATTCTCTCTGCATTATATATTTTGACATAAAGTCCTCACAATAAAATATTATGAGCTTAATGAATTAAATAATTAATTGTAAAATGGGAATAAATGGAAAAAATGGCTGCCTGTCTTCTGGCAAGACACAATCTCCAAAAGCAAATAAGAAACCCAGAGGTAGTAAAAAATGTGCTTTAGTTAAATTTGACTTTCTAAAAATTTTAAGCTTATCTAGATACCATAATCTAAAAGAAATGTAAGTGACAGATGGGAAAAAATACTTATTTTTTATGTATTATTTAGAAGCTTAAAATGTGGATAATTTAATGAGTTTCTAAAAATCAGTTAAAAATAAAACAACAGGTTGTCCCCAAGAAAAATTGATGAGACTCAATATTTGCCTACAATAATTGGGACATACTTATAAAAATTACTTGTAATTTATATAAAATTTATTTTTAACTGGGTATCCTGTAGTGTTTTTAAGTCTGGCAACTCTAAAAGGATCCAAACTTCCAATTGAAAGTATGAGAAACATTAATGATCCATAATCATTGAAATGCTTCATATCACCATGCAAATTAAAACAAACTTAAGTACTGTAATCCTTTTTTTCTCATTAGATTGGAAAACACCAGGAGGTGGTACAGTGGATAGAGCATTACCTGAGATTCTGAGGACCAGGTTAAAACCCCAAGGTTGCTGGCTTGAGCACAGGCTCATCAGCTTGAGTGAAAGGTCGCCAGCTTGAGTGTGGGATCACAGACATATGCCGTGGTCGCTGGCTTGAGCCCAATGGTCGCTGGCTTGAGCCCAAGGTCGCTGCCTTGAGCAAAGGGTCACTGACTCCAATGGAGACCACCAATCAAGGCACTTATAAGAAAATAATTAATAAATAACTAAAGTGCCACAACAAGTTGATACTTCTCATCTCTTTCCCTTCTTGTCTGTCTGTCCTTGTCTGTCTGTCTCTTTCTCTATCTTGCAAAAAAGAGAGAAAGAAAGAAAGAAAAAAAGAAAGAAAGAAAGAAAAAGGAAGGAAGGAAGGAAGGAAGGAAGGAAGGAAGGAAGGAAGGAAGGAAGGAAGAAAACAATGTCCCTTGTTGATGCGATACCAGGAAATAGGCACTCAATATACTATATGTAGAAATGAAAGCCCACAGATTTAAAAAATATTTGCAGTTGTGGTGTAAGAACTAAACTTAAGGTCCAACAACATTACCTTGACATTTGATAAAATGAGGAGGGTCCTGAGTGGGCTAGCTTCAAGTCCCGTCCCCAATCTAACCCCATGGATAAGGTCCCCTAGCCAATAATTTTTTTGTGGAGGGAACCAGGCACAGTTCCTGCTTTTCCCTTAGTAGTGGGTTTCAGCCCTCTGCCAGCTGTGGACTTATTCAAACAAACCAATTTTCCCATTTCATGGGAAACAGGAGGCACCCCATCCCCTCAACACTGCACAGCCTGACTTTCACACCCCTCATTGTTTACTCTGGTCCTGACTGTGCCTGCAGGTGACCTAGCATGGTGTGTAGTGTCCACCTCATCTGGGTTTTGACTGGTAAACTGTCATTGATCTCATCTGTCCAATATCACAATGTTCCTGTCTAACCCGGAGTGCGGATCCCTTCCCTGTCAACTGGATGAAGAAGTGTTGATTCAAATATCAGTATCTTTCAAATTTTTAAATTTATCCACTTTTTACTCCAGAAATTTCACTTCTTAGATCTTGCAGAAACAGAAAAATTCATTTGTGACATTGTTTTTAAAAACTAAAAGTTGGCAACACCTGAATATTTATTGGGCAATGGTTAAATATAATATATTAGTTAAACTATGAAAAACTATGCAACAGTTAAAAAAGGCTTAAAAAATTCAACACCTGCTACTTCTAGGCAATACCTATAATATAATCTCACTCACTTATGTATGATAATATACATCTAGATATATATTAGCTGGTCTCTTTCAGAAAGGGAGAGAAGAGGGGCCAATGGAGGCTTTTGTTATATAATTTTGTATGGTTTCAGTCCTTTACACTGAAAATGCATTCTAGTTTTGCTTATGCTATGTGATATAAATTTTAAAATAAGAAAAGTATATTGAAGTATATATAAAAAATCTCAGACTAAAAACTGGTGAAAATTTGTAGTAATCTAATGAAACTGAACAATGTTATGGTGAGTCCAGAATATTCTAACACCCCCAGCCGCAGACATCTTCTGGGCTGTAATGCTCTGTGATTTAGCCTTCAAGTCCTCCTTAGCTTCTCTTTAGAAAGACTCCTAAGCAAAAATTTCTATTTTACATTTTCCGTATGAGTCATGCAATCAAGACTAATGCATAAGTTAACACAGTTTTACAAATCTCGCTCCACTAACCCTATCTTTTATTAAACATCATCTTCATGTTAAAAAATATAAGCATACGAAGGAAGGAGGGTGCGGTCCTGTGAACAAGAGGAAATAAACACGTTCGCTACTGCTTGTCCAGTGTGCAAGCCCCGAAAAGCCTTTACCAACAGTTCCTGTTTGTGAAGTGAAAACCTAAATTTAACTACAGAATGATTTATTGTCTCTCTTTTTCACTCTTTAAAAAAAAAAACGAGTTGTGTATTGATCGACAAGCAGTGTTAGTGAGCAATTATCTTAAGGAAAGTCACCTAAACTTGAGCCACAGCGCATTGACTGAAACCAGTCTCCATCCTGCTGTGGCTCAGTCCCACCAGCCTTCTCCATCAGCCCTGAAAACAGACTCCTGTCCTCAGCCCCAACAGCCTCCTCAGCCCCCTGGGGACATGTCATTGACATCTCACCACACTGATGCCATCATTGAGCAGGGCCTCTCCAAAGATCATCATGTACAGTGGTTCATTCACTTGTGCCTCCTCAAACACAGCCAGCACTGCCACCGGGTCCACAGCAGAGATCAGGCTGCCAAACAGCAGGTTCTGAAGCAAACTGATGTCACTGAGGCCAAAGGCCCTGACCTGGCAAATGAAGTAGAGGGAAAGACCAATGCCAAAGGCATTGATCAGGGCCCCCAGGCCTGCCCACCACAGGATGGAGCCAATATTTTCAAAGAAGGGCCGGGTGGGCATGAAGTAACCACCTTCTAGGACGATGGGTGGAAGGAGATACAAGAAGTAGATGCTCGAGTCCATGACCGGAGGTGATTTGTGGTCAGTGCCAAAAATAATGGCACCCACCAGAATCCCAACAATGATGAGGAGGCAGCTTTCTGGCATGAGGCCTGGCAGTCTGTGGTCAAGATGGAAACCTAGGGAAGAGCAGAGAACCACATTTAGATGTTTGCTAATGATACGGTTCTGGCCACAAAGATACCAGGAGGTGGGTGTTCAAGAGTTCTCTTTAAGTCAAGCAGATGGAAACTTGGTCAAGCTCGTTGTCTTCTCTGCATCTCAGCACCCCACATGTAGCAAGAACTAGAAGTGTTGAGGGGCTTTCCACAAAACCACGTACTTAACATGTCAGCCCTGTTCAGGTTACAGAATCAGTGTTACCAGCCAGCAGTCCTGACTCCCTTCCTCCTTATTGCTTTCCCCATTTTACAGAACCTTAGGCACTTGGGAGAAGAGAAGAGGGTGGGACTGTCTGTACTCATGCAAAAACCACCTTTCAAGCTCATGCATGTCTACTACCATCAGCTAAACCTCAACCTGTTTCAACTTACTTTACCTCACTTCCCTCTCCACCAAATACACAATAATTAAAAGCCTTTTATTTTATTTTCCTTATTTGATCAACATTTCCATCTAGTCAGTCACTTAAGAGGGAGATGCAGCTGCATTCCTGTGCACCCCTCTATTACCTTTGCTCCTTTACGCAGTCAGGTCCCTATTGCATCAATAATGTCTCTCACTGGCTGCCCCTAAAGTCCATCCCCTACTCCCCAATTCTAAGCTATCACGTTTACTTAAAACCTCCCCATTTCTTCTCCTAATTACTGCATTGTCCTCCTGATAGTCTACCTCACCCTCAACTCCTAGTTCACGCCACACCCTGCTGCCAGATGACTTTTCTACACCAAATGTATCTGATGGTCTCATTTCTCACCTACAAATGTCAAGGTACACAACACACCTCATGGATTTTAAACTGAGGGTATTTGTTAAATATTCCTCTTAACTAACCCACTGGGAAGTACTGTGAGGTGGAGAACCAAACATGTTTTCTACAATTCCAACTACTGATGAAATTTTAAAAACAAGACATTAACAAATAAGAAGTAAAAAACAATAAAATGTATAAGTATACAATGAAATGCATATTGAATATACCATCAAATAATGATAAATGATCAGAACACAACAGCCAACACAGGCTTTCTCAAGTCAATACCCCCTGCCCTGACTCTACCTTTACAGATCCTACATTACAGCCTTTTCACCCTGCTGGCTCCCCTTTCTTATCTTTATATACTATTGGGGCTGCCTGGATTGTCCTTTTGTTCAAACTATTTTGGTCTTGTAAAATCTTTGAAGTTAAGCTTTCCCTGGTCTCTTTGAAAAGTAATAATATGCCTTTCTCTGAATTATTATAACATTTTATCTGTAGCTGTCTGACAACAATGATCTCTTTCTACCATTTTTCATTTTTTCTGCATGACTTATCTCCCCTACTCAACTCTAAACTTCTCAAATTTAGGCAGAATGATAGATATCTTTGTATCTCTGAAAGCATTTAGCAAGAAATCTACAATGTGACAACAGCTCTATTAGCTGAAAGAATTTACAAGTGTATAAAAGAATGACTGAACAGCTTAAATGTTCATCAGAGAAGATTTTACATGAGAAGCAGAAGTTGAACAGGTTGTTGCAGAATAATTAGGACGTACATAGTTAGACAACAGAATGGAGGATATTTTAGGTGAGGAGAACAGGAGGAAAAAAAAGGAGACAGGAATGGCCTAGCAAGATGTTCACATTCATTGAGGAGATTTCCCTAGCTGGAGAAAAATTTGAATTGTGAAGAATATTGGGAGAAGAGTTAGAAGAGATGATTTTGAGCCAAGTAATGTAGGCCTGTAATGCAAGGTTAAGGAGTATATGTTTTCTCCCATAGACCATGGGAAGCCACTGAATGTTTCCTATGGAATTTTTTAGGTTCAGCCATCCAAAGAGCATGTGGGTTTCCCAGAGCACAGCTTTGAACTTCTCCATTCACTATAGCAGACAGGTTAATATAATAACTTTTTATTAGTATTAAGAGACATTATCTCAGACCTTACTTACACTTAGACCACTGGCTTCAAGACCAGGGTGAAGCCTCCTTCTAGAGACCTGATCTCTCTATTTCTGAATAAGACCTTTCTCCTCCTTTTCCCTCCTCCTGCCCCTTCTTCTTCATCCTGTAGTGCCTGTTTTAACCACATTGAACTTTTTAAAATGTAAAAGAGGTGGAAGAACCCATAGTGTAATTTTATCAGACCCTATGTCTCCCAAGTTTGGTCCTCCTTCCCAGAATCAGGTTTCCTAAAATGGATCCACATGCACCCACCTGCCTTAAGCCAAAGTCCTACCGACACCGTAACAGCAGGAAGAGGCTCCGTGACTGTCAGTGAGGCACTGCCAAGGGCAATGCTGCCTGCACTGCTAGTTCAAGCTCTCCTCTTTCATAATGGACACTAGAGTTAGTCACTTTGAGATTTTTTTTAGTTCTAGTGCCTGAAACTTTAAGGGCCACAAATAAAAAAGTCCTACCTATACATCAAAGACAGCCCTTCCATTCCATTCTGCCCAATGATTCAAGAACACATTTTTTAAAATAAAATTACAGGAAGTAGAACTGAAGGAAAAGATAGACAACAATGGCTGAGGTGACTATATTATTTTTGGTCTATAACATTCTTTTACAACATGCATAGTTGAATGTTTTAAAAAGGATCTGGGAGAGTTGTGATACTTCTGTCAGTGTGCCTACCGGGCAGTGCTAGATTCACCTGTCTTCCCTTTTAAACTAAGTCCCCTGGAGGTAGGATTTATTGTCATTTCCACATATTGCATGAATGCTCTATAACTGTGGCTTGATAGGATGACTAAATAAAAAAATAAGTAATAATGATTATTAATTATATTTTGATTTGTTTTATAATAAAATCTAGATAGATTTCTTATCTTAAAATTTGATGTCTTTTTTTGCCACAAATGAATAAGCCACCATCTATAAAACTACAAGCCCAGCACTTGACACCTGATATAGCTTTAATAAACATGACCTTTTTTCATGTACAATGTAAAAATAATCTGCATTTCTAAAGACCAGCAAATATGAAATTGTACTTGAATATGCATGATCCATTTGATAACCTACTTAAGTCATTTTCTTTTTCTAAAGTATGTTGAATTACATCAGCATGAAAGTCAAGAACATTTAAACTACTACAATACTCTAAACTTCTAGACATAGTGTGTCTGGGCACATATGATATCTCTAAAGAATATCTGTATTTGTTTTTTTTAGCAAGAGAGAAAGAGAGGGAGGGAGGGACAGACAACCTGAAAAAGAGAGAGATGAGAAGCATCAATTTTTCATTATGGCATCTTAGTTGTTCATTGATTACTTTCTCATACGTGCTTCGACAGGGGCCTCCAGCTGAGCCAGTGACCCCTTGCTCAAGCTGGCAACCTTGGACTCAAGCCAGTGACTTTGGGCTTCAAGTCAGTGACCTTTGGGCTCAAGTTAGCGACCATGGGGTCATGTCTATGATCCCATGCTCAAGTTGGTGACCCCACGCTCAAGCTGCATGACCCTGCACTCAAGTCAGAGGACTCAGGGTTTTGAACCTGGGTCCTCAGCATTCCAGTCCAATGTTCTATCCACTGTACCACTACCTGGTCAGGCTAAAAAATTTTTTTATTAATTGATTTTAGAGAGAGAGGAAAACAGAGAAAGAAAAAGATAAAGACAGAAATAATTACCTGTTCCTGAATGTGCCCTGACCAGAGATTGAACCGGCAACTTTTGATCTATCTGGTCAAGGCCACAGATTTTAATAAAGAAATTTATCTATTCAAATAACAAATTTCATAAATGAAGCAAAGGATATGTTATACATAATAATTGTATTAATTTTCAACTTTTGAATAAATTGGTTTTAAGGAGACATTGAGGTGGAGATAGAAATTAAATGGTTAGAGAATAAACCATCATGCTGGTTTTGACACAAAAAAACTTTGATTAGAATTTAAACCATTAACTTGAATTCACTTTATTTTGCAAAGCATAGGTACCCCACTGGCTTCATTTGTCTCAGTTGCACATCAATACTGACAGATATAATTTCATATGCCCCCATCTCCCATCACTGAGGGGCTTAAGCATCGCCTGTGATTGTCTTGTTCTTTGCTTTCTGCCAATTTGCAAGAAGCACATGCCACTTTTAAAGAATTAACAATGGGAGCCATTGATGAAGCTCCTGGCTATGTGGCCAAGAATGAAAGAAGGATATTTTACGGAAGAATTACTATGTGATTCTGAAATGTCCAGTGGCCATCATGCTGAGGTCTACATGCTTTACTTTATAGTTCTTTTTCAAGCATAGGATCTTGAGATTTTTGCATGCCAAAGAATGTCACATGGTTGTAACTTTAAAATGAGAAGAAATCAAATCACCCTAGGACTCAAAGATATACTTTTAATTTTAAAAGCATGATTCTGAAGCATTAAATGACTCTGTAAGAAAAGCTGTATGACTGCCTGACCTGTGGTGGCGCAGTGGATCAAGCATCATCCTGGAACGCTGAGGTTGCCAGTTCAAAACCCTGGGTTTGACTGGTCAAGACATATATGGGAGTTGATGCTTCCTACTCCTCCCCCCTTCTCTCTCTCTCTCTCTCTCTCTCTCTCTCTCTCTCTCTCTATTTCTCCTCTAAAATGAATAAAAATTTAAAAAAATTGAAAAACATAATCTGTATGACTTTCCCTTGAATCAAGAGAGCAAACCTTTTTTTGATGTAATAACAGTAACAGTTACAATTCACTTAGTTCCTTATCTACAAGGCATTTTCACATAACAATATCTCATGTGGAAAACAATGTGCATTACCTGGTGTTTCAGAACTTACCTATTTTTGCAAGGGATGCTAGTAGTATCCAGAGGGTGACCTCATAAGGAATTTGCACATAGTCATAATCCAATGCAAAAACAGTTACCTTCTCATCTAGCTCCAAGCTGTCAGCAGCAAACCGAACATTGGGCTCATGCATGGCAACAGAATTTGTGGATTTGTTCAAATCAGAAGTTGCTTCAGAACACTTGAAGACCACTAGCAACAGTAACCAATTCCAAGGACAAAGAGGCACAGACATCTGAAAACCAATGCTGTGGGCTTCCTCTATCCTGTGTGTCATTGTGTGACACACCTCTGAAGTGACGAGGGTTTCTGGAGAACAGTGGCACCCACCTCGTCAACAGTAATATATGTATAGTCCGTGGGTTGTTCCAAGAAGAGTCCAAGTTTGTCATTGAGTTCTGAATGCAGGTGTTTTCAAATAGCCTTTACAAGATTCATGATCGGGCAATTCAGCTTCTGGCTCAAATGCCATCATTCAATAGATTTGCTAAAGCCTAGGGAGCCACCTATTTGACCTTCCTCTGATCGTGTTTTGAAAAGCCTTTATAAAAGAAAAACAAAATCTCTTCATTCAAAGCTGCCTCCTCACATCACTGCACACTGGTTTGTTCTTGTGAGTGAAAATTAAAAAGGACACGATGGTGCTCATTTTAGCTATTATTAGAGTTCTTCTAACCAGGAAAGAAATCCTCCCATCTCTACCAGATTCCAGTGAGGAGTTACCTGTCTAGTACTTGCTTTTTTCTCTCCTCCCCCTATTCTCTCACTTGTTTTGAATGGCCAAACCTGCAGGTAGCTCTTGAACCGCACTTAATTATTTGTTCTGATTTGACTTTCCCTGAATGTTCTCTGCGGGTTACACTGCTGACACCTAGTGGGCAGCCACGATAGGACACCTTGGCGTGTTCGAACCTGCCAAATGATAAACCATTTATCATCATGTAACCAACATCTAAACCAGAACACTTCTGAGAGGTAAGAGCAGCTATCAATACATGTCAAACCACAGGTGTGAACCAGGAATGTCCTGGCATATTGTGTCATATAGTCTCTATAAAAAAAAGGAGGAGGAAAAAAAGGAAAAGGTATAACACTGGACCCCATGAGCAATAATCCCAACAAAGAAAGAAGTTTACAGTGCTTTGTAAACTTTACACAGTATTAAAAAAAAAAGGGGCCCTGGCCGGTTGGCTCAGCGGTAGAGCGTCGGCCTGGCCTGCGGAGGACCCGGGTTTGATTCCCGGCCAGGGCACATAGGAGAAGAGCCCATTTGCTTCTCCACCCCCCCTCTCCTTCCTCTCTGTCTCTCTCTTCCCCTCTTGCAGCCAAGGCTCCATTGGAGCAAAGATGGCCCAGGCGCTGGGGATGGCTCCTTGGCCTCTGCCCCAGGCACTAGAGTGGCTCTGGTCGCGGCAGAGCGATGCCCTGGAGGGGCAGAGCATCGCCCCCTGGTGGGCAGAGCGTCGCCCCTGGTGGGCGTGCCGGGTGGATCCCGGGTCTGGTGCATGCGGGAGTCTGTCTGACTGTCCCTCCCCATTTCCAGCTTCAGAAAAATACAAAAAAAAAAAAAAAAAAAAAAAAAAAAAAAGAAAGAAAAAAAGCAGAACAAGTTTTATGAATACATGTAAAAACTCAGTTTTGAAAATCTTCATAGTACATCCAAATTTTTCAGTTTTAAAGGATTTTGTTATTAGGTTCTATTTGAAAAAAGCAGTATAACAGAATTTATGAAAGGATGTTGAGATGGAGTCTATGAACTACTGCTAGTTCTGCATCTAGCCAGGTGACTTTGGCCAATTCCTTACCCTTGAAAGTGTCTTCATATGAAAAAGAGGAAGATAATAATAACTACCTCATCTAGTGACTAGGAATATAAATGTAGTTAAAGCAGGTAAACTATCTGGCACTTAATAAATGTTCATTTTTATTCTTTTATTCACACTGCTTAGACTATACGAGAAATAAGAACTCTGTTGCAATGACAATAGTGCTCAATAGAATATGAGAATTATTTTTTATTTTCATTATCTCAACACCTCTTCATATCAAACTGCAAGATGATTTGCAATTTTTTTCTTAGTTGATATTAGTAAATATAGATAATTCCCTCTCAACAAAGATCATTGAAAAATTGAGGCAGGAAAGGTTAAAAAGGGCTAGCATCTAAATGCAACTTCTTAGGAGAATTAAAAACTCACAAATGGATTAGGCAAAGCCTTCTCTCATATACACCAAAACCACATCCAATAAAAGGAAAAATAGATAAACTGAACTTTATTAAAATAAAAAAAAACATTTTTGCTCCAAACTATACTATTAAGGAAGTTAGAAAAAACCCCACAGAATAAGAAAAAATTTGTAAATCAGATCTCTGACAAGGGATTTATATCTTGCCTATATAAAGACCTCTTATAGGCCTATGGTGGCACAGTAGATAGAGCGTTGATGTGGAATGCAGAAGTTGCTGGTTTGAAATCTTGGTCTTGGCTTATCAAGGCACTTAGTAACTAAAGTGAAGCAACTATGAATTGATACTTCTCATTCCTACCTCTTTTTTTTCTCTGTAAAATCAATAAATAAAATCTTAAAAAGAAAAAATACTCTTACAACTCAATATTCAAAAGATAAACATCTCAATTAGAAATGGGCAAAAAATCTAAAAAGACATTTCTCAAAAAAATGTAAATGGTCACAAAGCACATAAAAAAAGCTTAACATTAAGGAGATGCAAATCAAAACCACAATGAGATATCACTTTACACTCTCTAGAATGCTAAAGTAGCAAACGAAACAGACAAAAAGACAGGTAATAACCGATCTTATCAGTAATGGCAAGAATGTAGTCGGACTTAAAATGCTAGTGAATCTAAAATAGTATAGTTCAGCTATTACTAAAAATATTAAACAAAGAATAACACATTACTCAACAATTCCACTCCTGGGTGTATGCATGTGTGTGTGTATATATATTCATATGTGTGTGTGTTTGTGTATGTATATATGCATGTATATATTTTATGTATACATATATCTCCAAGAGAAATGAAAACATATATTTACTCAGAAACTTGTACATAAATCGTTTTAGCACCATCATTCATAATAGCCGAAAAATGAACGCAACTGAAATCTCCATTACCTGTTGAACAGACAAAATGTGAAATAGCCATCCATGAATGGAAGTTCTGGTATGTCACAATGTGGATGAACTTGAACAAATAATGGGGATATGTGCTCAGTGAAAGAAGCCAGTTGCAAAAGAGCACCTATCATAAAACTCTAATTATAAGACATATCCAGAGTAGCAGATCTGTAGGAAAAAACTAAAGTAGTGGCCAGGCCTGAGGGGAGAGAAATGTGGTGGGAGGGGTATATAGTGGCTATTTACACTCACGAGGTTTTCTTTGGTTCGATGAAATCTTCTAAATTCATTGTTATGGTTGTGTGATTCTATGAGCATCCTAAAAACCATTGAATTGTACACTTTAAATGAGTGAATTGTGTAGAGTTTAAATGTGTGAATTGAAGAGTATTATATTTCAAAAAAGCTATTTAAAAAAACTAGGAAGTGAGGCAGGACAGGGGGTTAATTTGTTATGACTCAGCAATAGCATCACAAGAAAGTACAACTGGTTGTTTGGTCACATGAGATATCTTCCAGAAAGCCACACAGAAGCACCATGCTTTAGAAAGTTTATGAGAGCCCTGGCTGAATAGCTTGGTTGGTTAAGAGCATAGTCCAAAGCACAGAGGGTGCCGGTTCTATCCCCGGTCAGGGCACATACAGAAACAGATTGATGTACCTGTCTCTCTTTCTCTCTTTCTCTGACTCTCTCACTAAAATTAATAGAAAAATAAACAAAAAAGAAAGTTCATGAGAGATAAGAAAAAAAGGAAAGAATTTTTCTGGGGTATGCTTCCTACCACCTGTCTCTTATTGACTCAAATCTGCCTCACTGAGCGATAACTCCCTTACACTACTAGATACACTAACAGGACACCTGTGGGAAGCTGGGTCTCACACCTTGCACTTGCAGGCCTTCATATTGACCTGGAGTCAGAAAGAAGAACCACAGCCTTTATTGGGTCCAGTCATGCTAATACAGTGGAGGGCTTGAGCCAGTTAGCAGAAGCCATTGATAATGCGGGAGCAGAAGACAGTAAAGACACTACAATTCATCATGGAATAATGTTTTTAAAGCCAGAGGTAGAGAACTGAGGAAAATAATAAGCTTTAATTTGGAAGCCTCTACTATGACTAGAGCCTACGAGGCCAGAACTAGAGCATGTGATGCAGTCCTTGTATGAAATAATGTGTAGCTGGCTGTGAAAATTGACCTCAGAACACACGGAGAAGTCCTGAGCATTTGAGCTCCTTAAGACTACTGTCCATCTACTGGGTGAGAAGCTAGTGTTCAGTAACACTTGCTCATAAACTGGTTCAAGGACATCTGCCCAGAAGACCAATCTGATGTGGGAACAATAAAGGTTATGACAGCCAGATTAAGTGGTCAAAGCCCATGCAGATGAAGCCAAGTAAATTCTGGGGTTAGGGCAAGTGGTGCACATAAACTAGTTTTGGTTTATGTACACCAGAATGTCTCTCTGATTGATCCATTTTTCAACGCGATCCAAGTGGTCTGCAGGTTCTAACCCTTTACTATATCTACAGTTCCACTTATTCAAAACCACTTACAGTTTCTGGGAGAAGCTTTACTCTTTCTTTTCAAATCTTCATAACTGTAAATTCAGCTTTTTTGAAAATTTTATTTTTATACTGAAACAGCCCAGTTCTACCTCCTATCATTGTCCTTCATCTGAGTAAGACCTTCTGGTTCTTTGAAACTTAGGAGAGAGGCATCTCACTTTTTCCACTTGAGAGAGAGTTTCTCCGTGGACTCATGTTGACCTGTCAGGTGGTGAGCTCATAAAAGCAGGGCTGTCATGCTCACCTTCGAGTCTGCAGTGTCCAGCACAATGTCTGACACAAATAGGCTGCCTTGGATCGGTAGATGTTGATATAAAAAGTTTTCCCCACTAGCCTCAGTTGTTTCACAATCTGATTTCTTCCTTCAAAAGTTCCATAGCAAACCCATTTCCTTTGAAGGGTCTAAATGTAGGAAGAGAGAGTAGTAAGTCCTGCCAGAAAAGCTGTATCTTGAGAAAGCTTTTCAGTGAGATAATAACATAAGGTGATAAAGAGCAGAGGTTCTAGAGCCAGAAAACCTGTGTTCAAACCCAGCTCTACTGGCTGTGTGACATTGAGAAATGTACTTAATCTTTATGTGCCTTGGTTTCTTTACCTATATTGTACAGAAAATAATAAACAAAGTGTTTTGAATATTAAACATCTTTATATTCATAGATTGCTTAGAAAAGTTTTCTGGCACACAAGAAGTATTGAGTGAGAATTTTTTTAAGAAAAAAGGCAGAAGATAGAATGATGAGGAGGAGGGCCTTTTTTCATTCATTCAACAAACTTGAAGAATTTGCTGTTATATGTTCTTGACATAAAATAAAGGAAAAAATGTTGTCCCAGGAAGAGAATATGATGCTTTATGAACACACTTTGAATTGTGCAGGTTCCTGACTAGAACCATAGAGATACCAACATTTAGGTAGGATCAGGGCAATTGATAAGAAGGAAGCTTTTAGTTAGATCATTAGAGTCTAATTGAAACAAATTCTTCCTGATGTGCTTACATTGTAAATAAGATCCCAATTATAGCTACTGGTGAACTTAATTAATTCCTTGGAAAATATCAATTGGTGAGACATCAGGGCACCACAAAAAGCTATACAGTTACCTGTTGATGGATGTACATAGAAAAAGAAATTTGCAATGTAAAAAGAAGAATAAAAACCAACTTTCACTTGTAAAGCAGAAAATGAAAGATATTACTCTGGAATTTTAGCTAAGTAACAACCTACTGAATTACCAGAAGCTTTTGGTCTAATTACATATCTAGAAAATTATATTAGCAGTAGAAACCTGGTCTACTCTGACCCTTTTGGTTCCAGATTCCCAAAATCTTTGTGCTTGTCATCTGTTCTTGGAAACCCACCAACTCATAGAGTCCAGTGGTGAGGAAGAATGATATCTTCTCTCCACTGGGCCCATTAAAATTTCAGTGTACTATATCTGGTTCACACCCTTATGAGACTGTGAGTAGTACACCTAGCAGGGATTCTCCCATTGTCCAGGGTGTCAGGACTTCATGCCTGCACATGGTGAATTAGAAAGTCACCTCTCTCTCAGAATAGTTTCAAACAAAATAATCAGCATCTCTTTTTTCCTTCCCAGTGTGTGGCAATAATTGACTTTATCAGAAATTGTTTGCACAGCACTTCAGGGACTCAAGTATCTGTTGCTTGTCCCTGAACTCTTGTTACTTTGTGGAGACTCAAATTTCTATTCTATTTTTAGAAAGAAGAAGAAAAAAAGCTGTGTTAGAGAATTGGACAGTGCTGTCCAGAAATACGATTTGCTTTCCAAGCCCATAGCTAGCAATTAAGCTGGATGGCCTTGGCTTGAGTTCTGGCACTTCATACCCCTAAATTGAAAGCCTGCATCCCAAGCTGGAGTGAAGTCAAGAGCTTTGACCCTGTTCTTCAGGACAAAAAAGCTGAACTCTGTTCTTGCTCCCCAAAGTCTTCTACTTCTCAGAAACAGAGGGAGCTACTGAAAGGTGTAATAAACTTTAGTACATTCCTTAATACAAGGAGAAGAAGATAAATACCATGTTGGTGTGGTGGATATAAATGTGGCTTTATAATGGGACACATCTTTACAGTAGAGCATGATTAATGTCATGGTCTTACAAGTCTAATGTGATAGCTTCCATTAGGAAACAGGGGTTCTGTAGAAGAGAGAACCTTGCTAGTTGTATGATCCAGGGCATGTCTTAAACACCTCCACTCCTCTGCTGCCTTATCTATCAAGATGACGATTATGACAATGATGAGGATAATGTCTATCTAAAAGACAGAAGATTAAATGGCACAACAGAAAGGAAAATGCTTAGTATCAATACATAGTAGACACTAAAGGAGTGTTTGGTTCATTTTATTTCAAAGAGATTATAAACTTCATATAGGTAGAATCCTTTTGTAAACACTATAATACTTAAGCAAATTCTTGTCGATACCACATCCTAAATTAATGAATTGGGTGACTGAAGTAAAATAATTGCGTGATTAAAATGAAATAGATAATCTTAATCTATTTACCCACATTATCACCAGTCACCACAGTAGGAAAATGGAGTCACAAGGTTGATTGAGCCCAGATTAATGTGACTGCGCTAGTGAAAAGTTTTATATTCTCTCTTTTTCCTCCCAGGAACTGACACTCTTGTCCCCTATCCACCAACATAACTTGTTTTAGGAATGCCTAGTAAGCTTGTTATCCATCTCCTCTCTCTGAAATTACTCCTTGTTTTTCTTTCATCAACAAAGTTCTTGTTCCTTTAGAATGACTTTGACATTGGATCTTGAGTAACACTGATTCTCACAACAGTGAGTGGATAATATGTGTTGCCCTGGGAAAGGCTGCTTTTGTTAGAAAAGGAGAATTGCTCCTAGTATTTAAGCAGTTTGGTGAGATATAAGTGACAGGTACTTGGCTAGTGAGCAGTGGGGAAATATCATGGGCCCGAGGAAATTTTCAACCTGTCCCACTAATTTGGCTTCAAGAACATGGAGGGTGTGGAGACAGCACAAGTGTAATCTTTTTCTCATAATTTATTTTCAAGGAACCCACTTCTTGCATGCCCATAAACCAATTCCTATTTTCTGTGACTTAATCCATGTAAATCTTCACTCTTTTCATGGCTTCTGCCTGATTCATATCCTCTCCAATGTCAAGTACCTAAATGAGTCTGTAAACTGTGTTAAACAACTTGGGTCACCATAACAAAATACCAGGTCACTTCAACAACAGAAATATACAGTGTGTACGTAAAGTCATGGTGTACTTTTGACTGGTCACAGGAAAGCAACAAAAGACGATAGAAAGTGAAATCTGCACCAAATAAAAGGAAAACTCTCCCAGTTTCATACCTATTCAGTGCAGTTCGATGTGGGCTCATGCACGGACTTTTTAGAGCTCCTTAGGTAGCTATCACGTATAGCCTCTACAGACTTGTCACTGACTGATGGCCTACCAGAATGGGGTTTCTCCACTAAACTGCCAGTTTCCTTCAACTGCTTATCCCACCAAGGAATGTTATTCCTATGTGGTGGCGCTTTGTTATAAACACGCTGATATTCACGTTGCACTTTGGTCACGGATTCGAATTTAGCGAGCCACAGAACACACTGAACTTTCCTCTGTACCGTCTACATCTCGACTGGCATGGCCATAGTCTGCTCCGCTGTATACACGGTGTTATGTCATCATCTGTGCATGTGCACATGCTGCCACATCATCCTATAGAAACTGGGAGGGTTTTCCTTTTCTTTGGTGCAGATTTCACATTTCTATCATCTTTTTTTGCTTTCCTGTGACTGGTCAAAGTGCACCATGACTTTACGGACACACTGTATTTTCCTACAGTTCTGGAGGCTGAACATTCTAAAATCAAGGTGCTGACTAATTAAGTTTATGGTGAGAGCTCTCTATCTGACTTCCAAATGGCTGCCTTCTGCTGTGTCTTCATATGATCTTTCTTCTTTGAAGGCATACATGAGAATGAAATCTCCAGTATTTCTTCTTATAAGGTCACTAATCCTATTAGATCAGGGTCCACCCTTATAACTTCACTTAACCTTAATCACCTGCTAAAGACCATGTTTCTTAATACAGTCACATTGGTGGTTAAAGCTTCAACATATGAATTTTGAGGGCACATTATTCATTCCATAGCAAAAACCTTCAGAAAGAGTTTTGCCACTGCCTGGTTCCCAAATTCCTGTGATAAAGCTAATTGGTACCCGTAATAGAATTTGTTCTCTTTGCCACCTCAACTGGCAGAGCCTCAGTTTTCTTAGATACCCCATTAACACTGATGTGTCTATTCATAAATATCCCTTATCTAAAAGGCTTTCTCAGGTAGCTCTGGACTTCTGAGACCTGTTGCTTTGTTACAAGACGTTTTTACTCCATAGTGATATAACTGTCAAGACTCTCAGCTTTTACCAAACAAATATTTTTGAAGAAGCACTGGAAAAATTCTCCAAAGGCCTTTCTATATCAAAATACTGATATTGATCATGCATTGAATAATGCTTTACCTAGCGCAGAACTGAAGAAACCACTCAGTAGCTCACCAGCCTGGTGGCAGTTGAAGCAGTGGTTGGGAGACATTCTTGTAGCTAATCCATCTGTTAGAGTGCCTTGGAAGGAGAGAGGTCATTTAAAAATCTCCACTCTAGTATTTTCCCATTCTTTAGAAAAGGTGGGCCCAGATAAATTTTCACCTCCTCAGCAAGAACTGGATGTCATGCTGTCCCCAGCTACCTGACAACTGCTGGCCTGAAATTCCACAGCCCAGGAGACAATGCTTCCTCCTGCTTCAGAGAAGTTGATTTCTTCTTCTCCATGAGAGAGAGATGAGGGAAGATTTCTCAAGGGAAAAACAAAAGAGAAGAGACAATTGGTGAACAATGGATATGGAAAGCCAAGATAGCACAATACTTGTGGTTCCAGAAATTTCTGAAGCCAGAAATTTCCTAAGCTAGAGTTTCTGGGGTATTTATCAAATTTTCATCTCAGACATATAAGATAATCTCTTATACTGAGGTAGACTTTTGATAATTAAAGCAATTTGGGTGAGATAATATTCTTTAAATTTATTTTTGTTTTATTTATATATGTGATGTATAACAATATTTTCAAGTGTAGAACATGATTCAATATTTGTGTATATTCCTCAATGATTACAATAATTCTAATTAACATCCATCACCATACTCAATTACATGTTTTTTCTTGTGATGAGAATTTCTAAGACTTGCTTTCTTAGAAACTTTCAAGTGTACAATACAGTATTATCAATTATAGTCATTATGCTGTACATCACATCCCTAGGACTTATTTATTTTATAACTATCAATATAACTTTTAAACACTTTAACCTATTTTTCCCACTTTCCACCGCCTATCTTTAGCAACCATCAATCTGTTCCTCTGTACCTATAAGTCTGTGTTTTTCCTTTGTTGTCATTTGGCTTTTTTTTTTAGGTTCCACATACAAGTAAGATCATATGATATTTAAATTTTTTTGGTTTGATTTATTTCACTTAGCATAATGTTCTCAAGGTCCATCTGTATTGTGACTAATGGCAAGATTTTCTTCTTCCATATGACTGTATAATATTTCATTATCTTTATCTTTATCTCTTCCATATCTATATCTATATTATCTCTATTTATATCATGACGTAGGTAGTTTGCATGTATGGACTACTATAAATAGTGTTGCAGTGGACATGGGGTGCATACATCTTCTCAAGTTGGTGTTTTTGTTTCTTTCAGATATATAGCCAGAAATAGAATTGCTGGATTATATAGTAATCTTATTTTTAAAGTTTTATGGAAACTTTACACTACTTTCCATAGTCACTGCACTAATTTACATTCCCATCACACATGGGTTCCTTTTTCTCCACATCACCAACATAATTTTTATTGATTTTTTTTATAATAGTCATTCTGACAGGTGTGAGGTGATATTTCATTATGGTTTTGATTTGCAATCCCCTGATGATTAGTGATGTTGAGCAGCATCATTTCATGTACCTATTGGCCATCTGTCTTCTTCTCTGGAGAAATGTCTATTCAAGTTCTCTGTCCATTTTTTTATTGCTTTGTTTTATTAATTTGGTATTGAGTTACACAAGTTCTTTTGGATATTAACTCCTTATCAGAGATGTAATTTACAATTGTTTTCTTCCATTTCATATGTTGCATTTTTATTTTGTTGATGGTTTCCTTTGCTGTGAGGAAACCTTCTAATGTGATTTCGTTCTACTTATTTATTTTTATTTTATTTTGGTGTCAGTTCAAAACATCATTGTTAAAACTAATATCAAGGAGCTTACCACCTGTGTTTTCTTCTAAGAGTTTATGGTTTCAGATCTTATGTTCATGTCTTTAATCTTTTGGGTCATGTCTTATGGTGAGAAAATTAATTTGTGCACAATATTCTAAGCCAAAATCATTATTAGAACTACTCAGGTAAGAGGGATTTTAATCAGGGTCAAGATGTTTTCTTTTAGAAAACAACAACAAAAAAAGAAATTATAGGACACAAAAAAGCAGGGACAGAGGTGAAATTCAAGAGCTCAGGCACTGTCTGCCTTCTCCTACCCAACGAAACCACACATCTCCTCTGCCAGTTTTGCCTTTTTAAATAATGTCATATAAGTGGGGAAAATGTAACCCTTTGAGTTTTTTTTTTTTTTACTCAGCATAATGTTTTAATTTATCCAACTTGGTATCTCAGTAGTGTTTTCTTTTTTAAATATTGAGAAGTGTTTAATTTTTGCATGTACAGCTATTTATTGATTGATTTGGCTTGTGACATTCATTTTATGACCAGTTAGCCCAGAACTCACTATTCAGTAACTGCTCCAAATAATGGACTGCATTTATGAAGCGTTTTTTCTTTAGAGTGAATGTAATGTTAAGCTTCATCAGCAGAGGGAACTGAAGGGGCATTGTTCTCTCTGGTTCCAGCTCCTACGTTTTGTATTTTTTTCTTGATCCTGCTGCACCATCGAGCAGTAACAACATAAATGTGTGGAGACATCTTTTGGTACCCTGCCCACTCTGGGCAACCAGAGGTAGCAGTCTTTCAGTGACCTTGCAGTCCTGGTCTGAGCCAGGTGATCACCTTCCCAGACTCTTCGCATGGACAGTGCACTGCAAGCTTTCTGCCTACAGTGGCACTCCACACGCCGCCATGCGTCCCCACATCAGCTGCAGCTCACCTGCACGCCAAAGCTTCGTTTCCTAAAACTCTCATAATGTGGACAACATGTGCTCCAGATCCCTACCCACAGCCATTCCCTAATCCAGCCTTCAGATCTGTCTGCCAGCCATGTATTGTTCTGTTCTGGAGGTTTGTTTGCTGCTGTCCAGCAGCTGTAGGCTGGTTCTGTCCTGTGCAGACAGGGAGAAATTTGCCATCCAGTGGGCAGCAACACACCTTCTCCAACAACATCTGAAGCCAAGACTGGGGAATGGAACCCTTCCAGGTTTTCATCCCACTCTATTTTAGCCTGAAGATACTCTTTGAAGTCCTGTTTACATATTTATGGTCACTCTCTTATAGCCAAAAAATTATTTCTACATGAAGCTTATGTACTCTTATTGATCAATGTCACTCCTTAAATTTAATTTTCTAAATAAAATTTAAAAAATAAAATAATTTTTTTTCTCTTTACAATTACTGTGTAGTTTCTGATCCAAACTTCTATATACTAGTTAAAGGTCACTGAGTTATTTCAAGGTATTGATTATAAACAGAGGTGCTATAAACATGCACATACAAGGTGTGTGTGAGTACATAAGTTTTCATTTCTCTGGGGTAGGTATTGAAGAATGAGATTTCTGGGATATATAGTAAGTGGATATTTCACTCTATAAGAAATGAAGCTATTTTGCAGATGGCTGTACCATTTATTTTATTTTATTTTTTTGTGATAGAGACAGAGAGAGGGACAGATAAGGACAGATAGGCAGGAAGGTAGAGAGATGAGAAACATCAATTCTTCCTGCAGCACCTTGGTTCTTCATTGATTGCCTTCTCATATGAGCACATACCTTGACCAGAGGGCTACAGCAGAGAGAATGATCCCTTGCTCAAGCCAGTGACTTTTGGGCTCAAGCCAGCGACCATGGGGTCGAGTCTATGATCCCACGATCAAGCTAGCGACCCTGTGCTCAAGCTGGTGAGCTTGTGTTCAAGCTGGATGAGCCCAGAGTTCAAACTGGTGACCTCGGGGTTTCTGACCTGGGTCCTCTGCATCCCAGTCCAATGCTCAATCCACTGTGCCACCACCTGGTCAGGCAGCTGTATCATTTTCTATTCCCACCAGAAGTGCATGAGGATTTCAGTTGCTCCATATCATCACTGGCATTTAAAATTGTCAGATTTCTTTTTATTGTTCTTGTTTTCTTTCTTTTATTTTTGTTTTTAGACACTTATTTTGTAGTTTTAATTTATTTTTCTATAGATAATGATTTTGCACATTTGTCATGTATTTATTGATGTATATTCTAATTGTTGAATTGTCTATTCAAGTGTTTTGCTATTTTATTAATTGAACAGTTTGCTTTGTATTACTGAATTTAGAAAAGTCTTTATATTTTTTAGATACAACTCCTTTGCTGTATATGTGATTTTCAAATATTTTCTACATTTTAAAGTTTATTTTCTTAATCTTTTAATAGTATCTCTTAAAATAAAGTTTTTAATTTTGTTTAAGTCCCATTTATCAATCTTTTTCTTATAGATCATACTTTTGATGTCATATCTAAGAACTCTTTGCCTAATATCAGGTCATGTTTTCTTCTTAAAGTTTTTATAGTTTTAGGCTTTACATTTAGATCTATAGTCCATTTTGAGTTAATGTTTGTAGAGGCCTAAAGTTCATTTTCTTGCCTATGTATGTCCAATTAATCCAACATCATTTGTTTAAAACTTTCTCTTTTCTTTATTGACTGTCTTTGAAACTTATCAAGAATCAAAAGGCTATATTTGTGTGGATATATTTTTTCACTCTTGACTCTATTCTATTGATCTACCATTTTGACCATGTCACAGCTTTGATTCTTATAACCTTTTATTAATTCAGAAAATTGAGTAAACTCCTCCTATGTTATTTTTTTTCAAATTGCTATAGTATTTATAAATCATTTGTCTTTTCATATAAATTTTAGAATCAGTTTGCCTATCTCTACAAAAAAAAAAATCCTGCTTCTACATTTGAGATACTGACTGGAATTGCATTAAACTTCTAAATCAATTTTTGAAGACTTGTTGATTTGAGACAATGTTAAACTTTTGTGTCAATGAACATGCTATGCCTCTCCATTAATGTAATTGCTCTTTGATTTTTTTTTTTTAATTCATTTTAGAGAGAGGAAGGAGAGACAGAGAGAGAAAGAAGGGGGAGAGGAGCAGGAAGCATCATATGTGCCTTGACCAGGCATACCCAGGGCTTCAAACCAGCGACCTTCTAGGTCGACATTTTATCCACTACACCAGGGGTAGTCAACCTTTTTATACCTACCGCCCACTTTTGTATCTCTGTTAGTAGTAAAATATTCTAACCGCTCACCAGTTCCACAGTAATGGTGATTTATAAAGTAGGAAAGTAACTTTACTTTATACAATTTATAAAGCAGAGTTACAGCAAGTTAAAGCATATAATAATAATTACTTACCAAATACTTTATGTCATATTTTCGCTAAGTTTGGCAGAATAAATCTTTATAAAACAACTTACTATAGTTAAATCTTTTTATTTTTACTTTGGTTGCTCCGCTACCGCCCACCATAAGAGCTGGAATGCCCACTAGTGGGCGGTAGGGACCAGGTTGACTACCACTGCACTACACCATCACAGGTAAGGCCTGTTCTTTGATTTCTTTTATAAATATTTTGTAGTTTTTAGCACATAGAACATTTGCATGTTCTGATGATTTATACCTAAGTAATTCTTTTTTTTAAGATTGAAAATGGTTTTCAATTGTTTATTGTTAAAGATAGAAATATATTTGTTTTTTGCATTTTAATTTCATATCCTGAGATCTTGCTAAAGTTAGTTACTAGTGTTAGGAATTGCTTTATAACCTTCTTGAATTTTCTACATAGAAAATCATGTGTCAGGAATAAGGATTGTTTTATTTTTTCCTATCCATATTGCATGTACTTTATTTTTCTTGCCTTAATGCACTGGTGAAGAATTTTAGTGTAAGCTTGAATAGTATTGTAGAGTAAACATCCTTGCTTTGTTCCCAGTCTTATGTGAAAAGTAAACAGTCTTTTCCCATCAATATGATTATAGCTGGAGGTTTCTGTTTTTTAGAACCCTTTGTCATGGTAAGTGTCCTTTTATTCCTAATTTGTTGAGAATACGGAAGATGAATAAATGTTGATTTTTTCAAGTGATCTTTTAGATTCAGATGATATGATAATGTTATTTTCTTTAGACTATTAATATAAAACATTACATGGAAAATTGTTTTGAATATATAGCAAGTTTTGCATACCTAGAATAAACTCCACTTGGTTATGGTTTATTATTATATTGATATATTACTGGATTCAATTTGCTAATGTTTTCTTAAATAGTTCTTTTGTCAGTTTAAAAAAATGTTGGTTTGTAGTTTTTTTCCTTATATTTCAGTTTTTGTATTAAAAAAATTCTGATCAAATTTTGTTAATTGGCATTTTTTTTCTTTTTAATTTAAATATTTGATAGAATGAAGCAGTGAAACATCTGGATCTGAAGATTACTTTTTTGGAAATTTTAAACAATGAATTCAACTTTTTTATTAGTTATGCACAATTCAGGTTATCTACTTTATCTGGATATGCTTTGATACCTTATGATTTTTGATAATTTGTTTATTTTATTTTAGGTTGCTGAATTTGTGTTCATATAGTTAGTTATCCATAGTATTCCTTTATTATACTTTCTAAGATATTCAGCGTCTGCAGTGTTAACGTAGATATTAGCAATTTGTTTTTTCCCTTTTTCTTGGTGAGTCTTGCTAGAAATTTATCAATTTTATTGCTTTTGAAAGAACTGATTTTTGTTGTTAAATTTTCTATTATTTTCTTGTATTCAATGTAATTAATTTCTTGCAAATTTTGATCTGTTGCATTTTTTTTCCAGTTTAAAATATTATTTAAGCCTGATCAGGTGGTGGCGCAGTGGATAGAGCATCAGACTGGGATGTGGAGGACCCAGATTCGAGACCTCTAGGTCCCCAGTTTGAACACAGGCTTATTTGGTTTGAGCAGGGCTCACCAGCTTGAGCCCAAGGTCGCTGGCTCGAGCAAGGGGTCACTCGGTCTCCTGTAGCCCCCTGGTCAAGGCACATATGAGAAATCAATCAATGAACAACTAAGGAGCTGCAAAAAAGAATTGATGCTTCTCATCTCTCTTCGTTCCTGTCTGTCTTTCCCTATCTCTCCCTCTCTCTGACTCTGTTTCTGTCACAAACAAACAAACAAAAAATATTATTTAATTTTTCTTGAAACTTTCTCTTTTAGCCAGGGATTATTTAGAAATGTGCAGTTTAAGTTTTAATTGTCTTGAGATTTTTTATTATTAATTTCTAGTGTAAATCCATTATAAGTAAAGAAAAAACTTCATATAATTATTTTATTTTTGTTAATGTTTGTTTTATAATTTAATATATTGGTAAGAAAATTCTTGAATAATTTTTTATGTGCACATCAAGAGAATGTGTATTCACTCTGCTGTTGTTGGGTGGGGTTTCCTGTACTATCTAGTAGATCTAGCAATGAAGAACTAGGTGGTATTATCCAGTTATTCCAAATCCTTTCTCAATGTCTTTTTACTAATTTTATCAATATCTGAGAGAAGAACAATAGAGTTTCTAATTACAAGTGTGGACTTGTCTATTTCTATTTTTAGTTGTGTTCATTTTCCCTTTATGTTTTTTAAGTCTGTTTTTTGGGGCATACACAGTTAAGATTATGTATTCTTGGCAAATGTATTCTTTTGTTTCCTTGGGATATTATCCTTATCACTGGTAATTTTCTTTGTTCTAAAGTCTAGTTAAGCTGATGTAAATATAGGTACTCTCCTTTAAATTAATGTTCACATAATATATTTGTATTTAATTCTTTACTTTTAATCTACCTGTTATATTTGAAATGTGTTTAGGGAATATAGTTTTGACTACTATATTTATACATTTTACATTTAATATAATTATTCATATGTTTGGATTTATACCTGTCATTTTATTATTTGATTTCTGTTTATTTCCTCAGGTGTTTCTTCCTCTATTTTCTTTTTCTTTCCTTTTTTGGGGGATATTTCAACATTTTTATTATTTCATTTTGTCTATAATGTTTTAACAATATTTTGTTTGTTTTAGTGGTTTCCCAAGGGATTAAAATATAATTACTTATGTTATCACTTTCTACTTAGAATTAATATTTTAATGCTTCAAGTATTATATAGATACCTTACCTAATATAGGTTTTCTTATACTCCCAACTTTATATTATAATTGACTTATATTATTACATCTACCTTAATTGAAAATTCTATCAGAAAAATGTTATAATTTTTGTTTTCAATGAATTATATTCTGGATATTTTAAATATTATATTGTGCAACTCTGGACCTTGCTGAAATCCTTTGAAAACTGCTTTATTTTTGTTTTTTATTTTTTTTTATTATATCAGGCAATTGATTCAGTTAATTCAAACCTCAACTTCTAACCAGTCTTGTAGTTTCAAAGTCAGTGCTATTTCACTGTCTTTCAATTCTACTTAGACTGGCTTTATATATATACCTTGCATTGACCAGTGTGGAATTCAGAAAATGGTCTGCCTTATAGTTCAATCCTCAAAGTTTATGGTATTCTATTAAATGTTAGAGCTATGCATACGTAGTGGAGGGATGAGCCCTGGAGTTTGGAAGCAACATTATTGGTTGGCTTTCCTGAATGCCCCTTTGTCTGCAATCTACATAGTATTTTCTGGATCCATAAGCTTTGCACCCTCCTTTTTGAATGTTTCTGGCCAGTGTGTTGGTACTTTATATACTCAACTTTAAAATGCACTTTCCACTACTCCTTCAATCTCCACAGCCGAATGATAAGAGGATGGACAGAAAGAAATCAATAGAGATCTGCCACACTCTCTTGGGACCACAGTTCCTTTTATCACAATAGACAGTTCTCCTTCCTCACAGATGGAGGCTCTTGGGGACCCTTATTACTGCTGTTTTTGCTGGTACAACTGCTACCATCACAAAATTGCATAGACATTATAAAGTGAAAGAACACAGAGAGGAAAATATGGGAGTATTAAGAAACTGTTCCTCAGTCTTCAAGGCAGAATTAGAGGACTTATACTGGAACTCTTTCTGTTATCATTAATGTCCACTTCTGGATTTCAGACTGTACTAGGTCTCAGTCAAAGGATATTGGAGAAAATTACAACAATGGAACTTTAAATTCTTGGCTTCTCCAATCTTGCTATTTTTATTTACTTTCCAAAATGCTCAAACTGATTTTCTTGCATTTTTCCAGGTTTTATAGCTATAATGAATGGGGTAGATGAGTTGGTGTAGGCTTATTCCACCTTACATGTAATCATGTCCTGAAAATAATACAGATAGGAATGGAGTTATTAAAACCCAGAAGAAAGCAGGAAAGCTATGAGACCTACTTTCTGTAAGATATCATCCAGGGCCAGTAAGGAGTACTCTACTCTAGGTCTATTTTATTAGAAATAAGGTGACCATCATCTAAACTTTGTCAGAATGAGAAATTCACTGGAAATATAAAAATTATACTTGAACAACAGGTATAAACCAGGAACCAGAATGTAGAACCACACTATCTAGAAGGGGTTATGAGAATATGAGACTCTTTTCTCATTGTATCTACTGAGTTTTATTGTTTAATTATCGTTATCTTTCTATATATAGAGATTTTACTTCGTTAACTTTATTTTGATTGATATACATGTAAAAATGTAAATAAACCTTTACTCTGAATGCTGATTTGTCATCTTTAGTGTGCTTCTTAACCTGGAAAGAATGTATTCTGTAAATGTTAGACCAAGCTAGTTCTTTTGCATGTGTGTGTATACACACTGGAGGCTCAGTTTGAGTTTCTGTTAAGCTGGATAAGTTTCTGTACCACTGGATAGATTAGTTACAGAAATATTTATTTTAGAATAAAATAGTCCTAGATAGACTAACCAAAACAGGTATGTGAGTCTTAAAGCCTGAAGAGTTTATGGTAGAAAATATAGGGATTTGGGCCATCCCCATAACAAAAAGTCATAATGACAGTGTGAGTTCTTTCCCACTGAGACCCTATAATAAGCTTTCCCACAGGAGCTTCCTGCAGGAATAATTTGTACCCTTTAACTCATCTTTAACTTTATCACTAGAATTTCCAACAAGGATGCTACTTGGTGCCAAAGCCATAGTGGTTTTTATGATGTGGGTACCTCTGTAAAAAAAATAATTCCAGAACATTTCACACAGGCTCCAATCAGTGGCCAGATAACGGTGACTTTTAGCCCCTCAAAACTTGGGTCACATTTAAACAGTGGATGTGACACATGACATGCGAATGAGTCCAGAAGTTGCTTTTTATTTTCACTCAACTGAATCATTCTGTTCCATCAGGGATGAGAAAGCATGAAGGCTTTATGTTCATATGTGACTAGAACACTCTTTGAACTCTCAGACAAACGTATGAGAATGAAATTCTTGTCTATCAGGAACAGCTACTTGGTCCTTCAGCAACTTACCCATTACCTAAAGACTTCAAAGGAGCTCAGTATGTCAGGAAGCACATATATGAAGTGTCAGCTTCAATGAGCAAACAGCTCAGATAAAAGCTCTGTTCAAACTGCATTCTTGCTGTCTTTTAGCCAGTGTATAAAGTTGTTTCTTGGGCCTACCTTAGCTGCTGACTCTTGCTACTGCATTTCTACTTCGTACATAGTGGCTAGTCAATTCATTGGTCTAATAATTTTGGCCTAGATGGTTCTTACTTCCATTGGCCCATAGTAGTTTTGTACTTCAGTCCCTGCACAAAGGTTAAGAGGTCAAAGAAAAGCTGAAAATATCCCTACTCTGCTCCCCAGACCTTGTGTCTTGGCATGAGACTGCATTAGCCCAGTGGAAGGGGCTACTCCTTCCAATTCTTCTGCCCAGATGGGACACTCCCCAGGAAGACATAGTAATGATCAATTGTGGCCTGACCAGGCAGTGACAACGTGAAAAGAACATCAGACTGGAACGTGGAGGACCCAGGTTTGAAACCCTAAGGTCGCTGGCGTGAGCACGGGCTCATCTGGTTTGAGCAAGGCTCACTAGCTTGAGCCCAAGGTCACACTGGCTTGATTAAGAGGTCACTTACTCTGCTGTGACCAGTCAAGGCACATATAAGAAAGCAATCAATGAACAACTAAGGTGCCACAACAAAGAATTGATGCTTCTCATTTCTCTCCTTCCTATCTGTCTGTTCTTATCTATCCCTCTCTCTGACTTTGTCTCTGTCACACACCACACACACACACACACACACACACACACACACACACACAAAACAAAGACCAATTGTGGTCTTCTCTGCTCCCTGTTCCCTGGTCTCTGCCTTTCCTACTTGCTTTCTGTGCTCTAGAGCTAATGGGTAAATGTGGAGTAAGAAGTGTCTTCTCTAGAGAGAAGCTTTTGGTAAAGTTTAAATCACTTGTTGCTAATAAAATATTTTACTATATATAGTAAATATATATATAAATTGACATGTATATTACATAGTAGGCCTGATAGTCCATAACCACAAAGTACAAGTGGATGAATTTGCTGATTCTTTTGACCACTAAGAAAATCTGCAGGAGGTATGTGCCAAATGTATGCGACTGTCTGGAGAATTTGCTCTCCCTCTGTCCGGTCCAGAAAATCAGAAGCCCTACACAAGCTTCAGTGTCATTCCGGTGCCTGTGCCCCTTGCTCAGGGCTGGCAGCACACCTTCCATTTCAGGTCAGCCTGATTCACATTGTGTGTTCTGGCCACCAACATCTCTACCTGCCAGGACAGGGAAGGAGGTGTTTCAGGGCCCATGTCCCCATGCCTTAGGGTGGGTGCTCTTCCCAGTGGTTTCTTTCTTACTGAGTCTTTCCAGTGAAAAAATTCTTGTGGTAGTTCTGAGATGGTTCCATGTGAATCCTTTTTACAGGCATGAGGTAGCGCATTTGAGTCCAGAACCTGGAATTAGGAGGCACTGATTTCAAGCCTCTCCAAGTGACTGTGGGCAAAACCCGGAGAGCTTTTCTCACAAGATGAGGTAGAGACTCTGGCTCTTGGAAGGAAGAGAACTTAATTAAAATAAGTTTCAGTGTTTGGTCATCTAATGCGAGATTCACTGCTGCTTGTAGTTCAAAGACACTGGGTCCATTGACATAGTTGGAGCTTAAGATGAATATTCCTCTTCTGCTTTTCCTAATAATGCTCACAATGTCTTCTGCATACACTGGAAATAAAGAATTTAATTAATTGCAACTGTTATTGTCACACCTTGTGTCACAATAACCCTGATTTTCCCAGATCTATCCAGACAGTTCCTTGCAATGAACACTCTTATGTAAAGAGGAAAGGGAAATGGTTGACTATCCTAAATTTACTGCATTGACTCTATCAACAGTTGAAGACATGTGTAGTGACTCTCAATTTTACAGTTCTCCCCCCTGTGTTCTGTCTCCTCAAATTATCAATTCTTCTAAAAGCAAAGCTAGTTGGAACAAGGTGAGCTGGGATAAGAGAGGGCCATGAAATGTTCCAGGTTCCTTGATAGGGTCTGTAAGGTAGAGGAGTCAGCATGACAAGATGAGGTCTGCATATCTGATGCAAGGCCTCGATGGGGTCCATGCTCAAAGAGGCTGCTTGATCCAGAGTTGAGGTTTGGAGTTGCCAGAGCAGAAAGCAGAGGGAACACCCATTTGGAATGACAGATGACTTCCTGCTGAGAAGCCAGGAGAGACATCTTTGTTCCAGAAGGCTACCCATGGCCTAATATTATTTTTTCTTCTAAAGATAGATGGTTTTAGATGATGGAACATGTCTCTGCAACACGTGTTTTTTCTGCATTGTTACTTAAACTGTTTTAAATTCATGAACCTTCCAGAAAAGGTGTATCCCAACACAAAGCATGACAGGAAGACTTAGAGAGCTCCTGCATTTAACTGTCCCTTTTGCTCTGTATTTTATCTTGCATACCAGACCTACCTCCTCCTGGGGTCACATCTCTTTCAGCCAAACACAAGGTGTATCCATATTTGTTTTCCAAAACTTCTGGGAATAGATTTAGGGCAAGGTTTTCCTCACTCACAGATGGATTGGCCTCACTCTCAAAAGAGCTCCATTTTGCATAGGAGACAAAAGCATCAAATTCCTTTTTATCTGAAGAAGATGGATGATAAAAAAAAATGTAAGTCATTTACAGATTTTTTTTTTCTGTTGTAGTATACCTACATATGCTTGAAACACATGATAAATGGGTAAGAATTAATATTTTTAAAAAAGCCACTGAACCCATTTCAAAATCAAAGTGCTGAGTGGCGTTCATTGTCTGACATATTTGAGTCTCATTTCTGAAGCATGCTTGTATTTTCACCAAGGTCAGAGCAAACAGCTGGGGCTGCTGTGATTCAATCACAAGCACTTACAAGTTCTTTGAAGCTCTCTCTGCATCTGCAGTGTTGCTGTCTTATTAGTTACACATTAAAGAGGAGTCTGCTCCATCCAACCATAATATCCAGTGCACAAAGCACTGCTGAAACCCAGCACTCACTCTGCACACTAGAAAACTGATGGCACCTATACCTCCACTTAAATCTTCTGTGTAAAATGAGACAATGATGACTTCCCAGCAGGCTGTTCTCAGGGTTGCAAGAGATGATGTATATGAAAACCCTGGTAGGCCCTGGCTGGTTTGTTCAGTGGTAGAGTGTTGTCCTGGTAAAGTGGTAGAGTGGAAGTCCCAGGTTCAATTCCTGATCAGGGCACACAGGAGAAATGACCTTTATCTCTTTATCTCTTACTGTCTCTCTTTCTCTCTCTCCCCTTCCCACAGCCATGACTCATTTAAGCAAGTTGGCCCTGGAGCTGAGGATGGCTCCATTGCCTTGCCTCAGGCACTAAAATAGATTAGTTACTGAGCAACGGAACAATGCCCCAGATGGACAGAGCATACTCCTACAAGGGCCTTGCTGAGTGGATCCTGGTCAGGACACATGCAGGAGTCTGTCTCTCTGCCTCTCCTCCTCTCACTGAATAAAAAACAACCAACCAAACAAACAAACAAACAAAACTCTGGACCTGACCTGTAGTGGCGCAGTGGATAAAACGTCAACCTGGAAATGCTGAGGTTGCCGGTTCAAAACCCTGGGCTTGCCTGGTCAAGGCACATATGGGAGTTGATGCTTCCTGCTCCTCCCCCTTCTCTCTCTCTCTCTCTCTCTCTCTCTCTCTCTCTCTCTCCTCTCTATAATGAATAAATAAAATCTTAAAAAAAAACAAAAAAAAACAAAACAAAACAAAACTCTGGTGTCTAGCTCAGAGCAGGCACAAGATCAATATCCTTTTCCTTCCTTTTCAAATGGGGCTCCATGTTTAGGAAACAAGTTTTAGGATATTTTCAGGTATCACATGCTTGTTGACTAAATGATTACAAATACACATTGATTACTGGGATGTACTAAAGAACTCACTTAAAGTGGTAGAAAAATCTAGAAAATCTCTAGAGTTAACCCATGGGCTTGAACTGGACACTGCTGGCTCCTGTTCCAGCACTTTGCACACAGCTTGGTAAATAGCTACAAAATAATAACAGCATCACTTGCTGATGCAATTTAGAAATACACTTGTTCCATGTGTTCCTAAGAGGCCTTAGTGGATGGAAGTGCCAGAAATAGAAAACGAAGATAAACTGGAAGATTGCACTTCCACCTACAAGTCAAGAGAGGTGTTTGTCAAGGAACAGAGGCTCAGGAGGCTCCTCTATGAAGCTACTCATTACCCAGGTAGAGAGGAGGATGCTCATGGGTGTGGCCAGCAGATAAGTGCTGTGTGGTTTAAATATATAACACACCACAATGGCCTCAATTCCTTCCATATTCATGGGAAAGTCCAGCAAACTGAGATGTTTCTAATCAGAAAAGATTACATTTCTTTGGCAATAAAAGTAGCGAGTGGAAGTATTAGATAATCTGTTAAGCCTTTCAAAACTCTGATATTCTATTTCTCTCTGAACTTTTGTGTGTTTATCATTGACATCAAAGGAAACAGTTGTTTTGCTGGAAGAGTTTGGATTGGCCAGAGAGGGCACTGAATCATCGTGCTTGAAAAGCAGGCCCCGCCCCATCACATTCGCATTGTATCTATGAAAGGAGAAGGAAGGGGCTCACTGGAATGTTTCAGAGTTCACTGACCTTCTTTCTGTACAAGTTCTAAAATCCTATAGTAAATTATATGTTAGTAAAAGAAATATGAAGTTGTCTAGGGAAACAATTAAAACATTGATTAGATAATTGGCTTAATTCAAGAAAGCTAACTTAAACAAAGATATCTCAAAAACACTTGTAGCTTAAGAATTACTAGATCATAGTCTCAATAATTGGTCTAAAAAAGGTGAGACTGGTGCCTTTCTTGCCATGTGTCTTCCAGAGATCTGACAGCTCTCAGTGAGTCCTGGTGTGAGAAAGCACGGTGTGGAGGCTCCCTGTCGGTGAGGGAGTGGCCCAGAGCCCAGCAGAAGGGTTTCCACTCTTTCTGAGCAACAGAATTATTTGTTAAAACTGCAACCATTTTAACCTCAGAGGACTCCAGAATGAGAAAAACACAGAAGCAGCTCTTCTATTTTGAAGAAGCAAACATTAATAAATGCTATTATCCTATCTCATGGAAAATTGAACCAGACACTTCATTAATAGTATAGTACTTGCATCTTAAAGAATATCACATTTTTTAGGATATTTCCACCAACTTCAAGCCCCTCATTTCCCAGATGAGGTTGAGTGAGGTAATTGTTAATGGGGGCTATATGCCAAACTGCCTGAGTCCAAGTCCCAAGCTCTAACATTACCAAGCAGTTCAATTTGGAGCATGTGACTTTCTGGCTTGTAAGGTTGCTGTGACAAGTGACAATTCAAGAAATCAATATGGTCTGACCAGGCAGTGGCGCAGTAAACAGAGTGTCGGACTGGGATGCGGAAGACCCAGGTCGAAACCCTGAGGCCTCCAGCTTGAGCACAGGCTCATCTGGTTTGAACAAGATTCAGCAGCTTGAGCCCAGGGTCATTGGCTTGAGTGGGGTCACTCAGTCTGCTGTAGCCCCCAGTCAAGGCACATATGAGAAAGTAATCAATGAACAACTAAGGTGCCACAATGAAGAATGGATGCTTCTCATACTTTCCCTTCCTGTCTGTCTGTCCCTATCTGTCCCTTGCTCTGTCTCTCTCTTTCTCTGACACACACACACACACACACACACACACACACACACACACACACACACAAATAGAAACCAATACACATGACCAGCACAAAGCACTTAGTAGTCACTATATGCTAGATGCTGGTTTTTTCACAGCATTCGTTGTGATTGAAATTGTGGTTACAATGCTATTTTATGGAAGGGGAAACTAAGGCAGTGAGGTGTTAAGTCATTTACCATATTGTTTTATGTTGGTGAGCAGTGAGATTATTATTTTCAAGTCCAACATGTCTGACAATAGTATCATTAGTAAGATTCCTGCAACTGGGATGAAAAAAGACTCCCTACCTGCTCCAGCTGTCCTAGGTGTGCAACATCAGACATGGAGGAAGTCTCAAAGCCTGAGGAGCATGACTTCATCTGTCGGGATAATCCATTTCTAGAGCTCCCCTGTCTAAGTCAGTTCTGAGAGGGAGAGTCAGACACAAGTTGGAGTCACCTTACCCCCAACCGTCTCATCCTTGTCCTGGTAGGTTCGACACAGCAGCACTAGTTCGATCCAGTACGTGAAAAGGAGCACGCCTGCCATCAGAACGCCCACTAGAGTCATGACGGTGCCGAGTAGGATGTACAGGAATACCACTGGGGAAAGCATGCAGCATTGAGCAAGTGCAGGGCATATTCCCGGGGCAATACCACATTCAAGCCAGTGCTGTCGGCCCACCAGAGCCTTTTCTGACCCTATTATTGTATCAATATCACTGCTATTGAAGCATCTCTCTTGAATATAGAAATGCCTTAAGTCACGTCCGGAAGAAACTATAAAATGAATTGGAGAAAGCCTGGAGGAAGATGCAGCTCCGGATCAGGGTGGCCTGGAAACTGTTCACAGCCATTTTTATTTTCCCCATACACTTCCACACAACACTTTTGCATTCTTTTCATTGAATATTGTAAAATATTTTCTGTGTTATTGTCCCTACTGAAGTCTAAACTTTCTGAGGCCATGAGATATTTCAGGCTCACTTTACACCCTCCATAGCACCTAATAGACAAGACAGATCTTTACAAAGCATCCACTAGGAATCAGGCAAATATCTGATCTCATTTGAGTCATGGGCATTCACAGTCTGCTGTTCTAGAATCATTTAATTGAATGAATGAATGAATGATATCAACTTCATCTCTGAGCATCTTTTTAAAAAAATTAAAAGCTATTTCCTACTAGGAAAAATCCACTCTTGCTTTAAAATGTCATAATTTGTGATAGACACATATCTTTTTGGATACTGAGAAAAATTACTTTTTCATTCTTCTGCTCTCCAATATCTGACCATCAATGTTCTCTGGACTCAGAAGCCAGGAAAGGAAACTAGGAAAAGGACATAGGTCCTAGCAGAAAACCTATTGCATAGAGCATGCCTAGGACTTTGTAAAATGAATGAGTGAATGAGTGAGTGATAGGCTTTTCTGACACAGCCCCAATACACAAAATTTTGATTAAGAGGACCACCTCTGGCCTAACCAGGTAGTGGCACAGTGGATAGAGCATCAGACTGGGACCTGGAGGGCCCAGGTTCTAGACCCCGAGGTCGCCAGCTTGAGTGTGGGCTCACCTGGTTTGAGCAAGGCTCACCAGCTTGAGCCCAAGGTCGCTGGCTTGAGCAAGGGGTTACTTGGTCTGCTGAAGGCCCACAGTCAAGGCACATATGAGAAAGCAATCAATGAACAACTAAGTTGTCACAACAAAGAATTGATGCTTCTCATCTCTCTTCCTTCCTGTCTGCCCCTCTCTCTGTCTCTCTCTGTCCCTGTCACACACACACACACACACACACAAAGGAGGACCACCTCTGGATCACTGATATAAAACTCACTAGCTGTGTGGCCTTGGTCAAAGTATTAACTGAGTTCTTATAGCAAAGTGCACAGAACATTGTTAAACATAATGGTTGTTATCCCCATTATGACTATTACTTAGGAGAATTCCTCCCCCTTAGATGGAAACAGCTGTGGGCATTCTGCAGTAATGTTCCATGCTCACCTTTTTTCTTTTTCCTCAGCCGGATGGACTGTGTAGTGTTCCCAATGGAGTTCTGGGCAAAGCAAATGAATGTCTTGTGAAAATCACTTTGAGTAACCTCTTTCAAGCAGACAACACACTCAATGATTTCATCCTTGAAGGTGGTTTTAACACTAGGAAAGGAGAAAAAAATATCATAATTCATTAAATAAACTGACTCTTACTTGCAGTGTATGTAACTCATATACATAGCCAACAGTCGGCTTTCTAAAGAGCTGTGGGATCACACAGCAAGAAATGTCAGAACAATGACCTATGGGTTAGGGAGGGCTCATTTTAAAACATTATTGAATCTGCTAAGCATCATTTTAAGCATTTACACTAAGATATAATCTATTGGTGGGCTTCAACTGACCTTTCTTACTTAAGGAATTCCCTCTGAGAACAGATTCTAACAATAATATTAAAAGTGACTAATTTCTATGGACTTACTATGCATCAGGACATCTTCTCAGCACAAAATCAAGGGGATCAAGTCTCCTCCATGTTATACCGTCCAGGAACCCCACAAGGTAATGGTATGATTATTCTAACTTGGCCAGAAATGAAGACCAGGCACGGAAGGTGAGTCTCATTTCACACTACCAGGCAGGATGTGGCAACCTGATTCTTGGCCATGTGCCATTCTGTTCCATACAGGATGTGGGAGTCTTGGCATTTATTCACGATTTGGATTCTCTAATATCTAGCCTGTCATTTTGTTAAGGACTATTGTTGATGTGAATGATGTTTTTTAGGCTGTATTGCTTAGAGCCTATAATATTTATTCTTTTTCACAGAACACTTCTTATCTACCGGAGACTGTAATAAGCATATCACCTGTACTGTATCTGCTACTTACAGAGTCCTTGCCAAGTAGATTATAGATGGCAAGAAGGAAGCTCACAGAGGTCTCGTTGACGATAGGTAGAAAACAGAGCTTCAAGCCCAAGGACACATGAAGTTAGAACATACCATCTCTGTCATAGTTGGTTACTTTTTAAGAAGTTCTTGCTAAATTCTATTACCAATTCCAAAATCTGTTCTTATTTTTTGTAGTGTTGAATATTTTCAAAATGATATTATATTTTCTTACTGAAATATTTTAAAATGAGAAAGGTGCTTAATCCATAGACTATTACTTTGGAACAGAGCTTAAGAAGATGAGAAACTATATCTTTTAGTGACATGCCTGATACATTGGATTCAAGTTTAAATTGTCAAGGGAGCAGAGTCCAGCTTTGTGAAGAGTTAGATAGATCTGAATGGCTAGCGTTCTCCATTTTATTGAGCCAAATTGCCCAGTAAATTCTGGATACATATCTGGGTTCTGTGCTCTTGAGAGCAACAAATTAAGTTAAGGTTGTTAAAAGACATAATAGCTCTCAAGCACTTCGAGACAGAACCCCGACTCAGTCCCCTTCCCAGGCTGCATTACTTCAACTACCCCTCACTTCACATAAGTTTTGGTCTGGTTCCTTATTCTTGTACCATTTTCTCATTTCATACTTTCTGGGCCATTAATGACTCTGAAGATTTGAATACTCTGAATGGATGGCACTGGGGAAAATGGGGAGTGGGGTAGGGGCAGCATTCTTCACCATTTGTTGGACATGCTGCTTCTACTCAAGCAGCCTGGGAAGTGTGCCTGTCTCCTTGTCAGCCTGATGTTTAAAGCACTGCTACAAATTGAGCTTTAAAGCAACTTAAATATTTTACTTGTTAGAAAATGCATTTGATTTCCATGTTTAAAATTAACATGTACTTCCGTACTTTTATTTTCACCATTAGTTGGTGGTCATGGCTACAGCATCAACTTGTATATGGGTGTGTGTTCACCTCTATGTGTACATTGGATTTCCAAAGGTGGAAGCATTTATTGTAGTTTGCACAGAATTTCTTTCTTACCTTCTTCTCTCACTTGTTGAGATTTCAAATTCCTGGTCAGAATCTTTGCTGTACCACCTTATCACAGGTTTAAAGTCCTTTTCAAAGCCAAATCGTGCTGTACAGTAAAGATTCAAAGGTTTTCCTGAAAATGAAGGGACCACAGAAAACAGGAAGGAAGCCAGTGAGAATGCTTTGTCCTATGCAGAAGAAAGACTCCACCTGAAAAGACTGTTCTCTGGAGCAACAGGTTTGCAGGTAAAATAGGTGTGCTAGAAATAACCAAATGTTTACCTGCCTCGCATTCAGAAACAAATGAAACTGGATCTGTTAGTCTCTAATGGGAGATACTTAGATCTCAAACATGTGACTATATGTTTTTAAAATGAAGATTGGTATCATCATAGCACCAAGGTTTCAAATGTAGTTTGAGAAAGTGTACCAGGAAAATGGGAAGTTTCAGTAACTAACTCAGTCTTCCAACACTGATGTTGAAATACAAAGTGAGACAATAAAGAACACTTTATGAACCAATATTTGCATATTAAATAAAAAAATCATGAGCTTACTGTATCATGTAGTTCTTCTCAGACAAAATACTATTGGTATGCATGCATTTCATCACACTTTCCCCCCATTTTCTTTTTCTTTTATTTTTAATATTTATTTATTTATTTATTTATTTATTTATTTATTTATTTATTTATTAGAGAAAGGAGGGGAGATAGAGAGATGAACTCCCTCTCTTGCATGCACCCCAACCGGGACCAACCCGAAACCCCTGTCTGGAGCCAATGTTCAATCAGCACCCAGGGCCAAGATTCAAACAATAAGTCCACTGGCTGCAGGAGGAGAAGAGAGAAAGAAAGGGAGAAGGGGAGAGGGAGGAGGAGAAAAGCAGATGGTGGCTTCTCTTGTGTTCCTTGACTGGAGATTGAATCTGGAACATCCACATGCCAGGTTGACGCTCTATCCACTGAGCCAATTGGCCACAGCCCCCATTTTCTCTTAAGGAGTTTCCAGATATGCTCTGCCTCACACTTAATATCTTAGCCATGAAACAGGGAGTCCATCTGAAAACTCATCTTTGCACCTTAATAATGTTTTTCTCCTAATAATACTTTAAAATTCATTGATGCCTTATGTAACTTTGCTATTTTTTTTAAATAGTTTAAAATTTTTATTCTATTGATTTGAGAGAAAGAGAGAGAGGAAGAGATGGGGTGGGGAAGGGAGACATAGAGATGCATAAACTTGTTGTTTTACTCAGTTGTTTCAATTAGTTGTGCACTCATTGATTGCTTCTTGTATGTGTCCTGACCGAAGGTTAAACCTGCAACCAGGTGGATGCTTTATCCACTGAGCCACCTTGCCAGCGAAACTTTGTTTTTTATTGGTTTTTTAATTAATTACTTTTTTCTTTTTCCTCCTTCCATTCTTGTGTCGTTGCCCACATTGCTATTCCTATAATCAGTATATACTGATACTGCCACCTAGCGGCCTTTGACCATAACATCTATTTTCACATTTCAAAGAATACATTTTATTGAAGCAACCAGCACTTGATTTTTAATAGAAAAGCTCTTATATGGCTGTTTGTAATATGTAAATGTTATTGAGGTTGACAAAATGAAAGGGGACCATAGGAAAATCACTTTGCTGTTTTGCCCAAAAGAAGACATTACTTTTTTTTTTTAATAAGGAATTTTTTTTTAAAGATTTTATTTATTGATTTTTATTTTTAAATTATTTTTATTTTTTATTTATTTTAGAGGAGACAGAGAGAGAGAGAAGGGGGGAGGAGCAGGAAGCATCGACTCCCATATGTGCCTTGACCAGGCAAGCCCAGGGTTTTGAACCAGCAACCTCAGTGTTTCCAGGTTGACGCTTTATCCACTGCGCCACTACAGGTCAGGCGAAGACACTACTTTGGAAAACAGATTAATTGAGCAGAGGTTACAGCATACTCCTGTAATTATCTTAAAGACCAGAGAAGATAACATATTTTTAAAGGTTAATGTTACTCAAGTTATTAAATGGGTTAAATTTATCAATTTAAGTAAGCCAAATGGACCTAATATATATAATCACCTGTCCCTGAGAACAATAAGAAAGAATCTAAAATCATGTCAACGTACCAACTACCTGACATATATTATGCTATGTTTCTCAATGTAACTTTGTGAGGTCAATTTTATTTTGTTTATTTACAGGTTTAAAAACTGAGGTTTAGGAAGATTAAGTGATTGCATATGGTCACACCACTAGTCAGTGGCTGAGTCAAGATTCACACCCTATTTGACTTGAATTCAAGTCTCTTTTCCTTATGTCACACGTAGACTAGACTGGCTCCCAGAAGCTCAATGAAATTCAAAGGAGATAATTCAGCCCACCTTACCTAGTTCTACTTCCAGGGTATCCTTGACAGGTTCCAGAATATCTGGTTTGAGAGTAGTATCTTTCGCTAAAAGATGAAAATAAAAGTCACTATTTGCATGGGGAAATCTGAAAGCCTGCTTGCTGAAGATGAGCATACATGGTCACACTGAAATCTAAACAATTTGGAGCTGCTTCTTCAAATTTTATTCATATTCCATAAGGCTAGATACTCAGGTTTCCACATGTAAAGCAAGCTTTCAAAAGTGACCGTGGCATCAGGTTGCAGATACTAGTAAATCCTCAGTTTGTAATAAATCCGTATCTGCTCCAGTGCCTTTTATTCCACACCAGCTCTCTCACCATTGCAGAGCTGAGCCCCTATCCCCATCTTCTTCTACAAGGTCACTGTTGGTGCCATCTGGCTGTGTAATCCAACACAAAGGAGAACCCACCTGAGAAAATGCACAAGTTGGCCTCATTAAAGTTTATCCCTTCCATTCTTTTTTTTTTATTATTGTTTTTATTTTTTTAATTTTTTTTTTTTTTGTATTTTTCTGAAGCTGGAAACGGGGAGAGACAGTCAGACAGACTCCCGCATGCGCCGGACCAGGATCCACCCGGCACGCCCACCAGGGGCAACGCTCTGCCCACCAGGGGGCGATGCTCTGCCCCTCCAGGGCGTCGCTCTGCCGCAACCAGAGCCACTCTAGCGCCTGGGGCAGAGGCCAAGGAGCCATCCCCAGCGCCTGGGCCATCTTTGCTCCAATGGAGCCTCGGCTGCGGGAGGGGAAGAGAGGGGAAGAGAGAGACAGAGAGGAAGGAGCTGGGGGGTGGAGAAGCAAATGGGTGCTTCTCCTGTGTGCCCTGGCCGGGAATCGAACCCGGGTCCCCCGCACGCCAGACCGACGCTCTACCACTGAGCCAACCGGCCAGGGCTATCCCCTCCATTCTTAAATTCATGGTTTGTTTCAAAATCAAGATGAGTCTAGCCCTTCAGTAATCATATATTTCTTAACTTCCTGCCACAAACTTTCAAACGTGCTTCTAGAAGATTTTCCATCTCCTGATAAAGGAATTAATCACCATTGCATTGGATGTCTTCTCTTACTTTGTAGGAACCCCCTTTTCTCAATTACACGTCTATGTCCTGTATCTTTTTTTTTTTTTGCTTTTAATTAACAAATTTATTTAATTTCTTTTCAATTATGATGCCAAGTTCAAGTTTTTCTCAAAATATTTTCCTGACAGTGTCCATCACTTGCCTCTTAAATTTTGGAATTTACAATTTTTTCCTCTTACTTTTTTATTTCATTCACATTTACTAATTTTCAAAGTTCTGGCTTTACCTAACAGTTCAATTTAAGAATATGTAAAAACCCAATTTTTTTAAAATTTATTTATTAAATTTAATGCAGTGACATTGATAAATCAGGGTACATATGT
Organism: Saccopteryx leptura; assembly: GCF_036850995.1. Taxonomy (NCBI): domain Eukaryota; kingdom Metazoa; phylum Chordata; class Mammalia; order Chiroptera; family Emballonuridae; genus Saccopteryx; species Saccopteryx leptura. Next base: position 214,313,311 of record NC_089505.1, on the reverse strand, counting down.
TGAGAGAGAACATCTCTATAATTTTGACATTTGATTGTGCTGTATACCCCTCCCCCAAAGTTAAATTGTCTTCTGTCACCTTCTATCTGGTTTTCTTTGTGACCCTCCTCTCCCCCAACCCCTCTCTCCTTCTTCACCCCATCCCCCCTCCCCCCACCCCCCACCCCTGTTGCCATCACATTCTTGTTCATGTCTCTGAGTCTCATTTTTATGTCTCTTCTATGTATGGATTCATGTAGTTCTTAGTTTTTTTTCTGATTTACTTATTTCACTCCGTATAATGTTATCAAGGTCCATCCATGTTATTGTAAATGATCCGATGTCATCATTTCTTATGGCTGAGTAGTACTCCATAGTATATATGTACCAAAGCTTTTTAATCCACTCGTCCTCTGACGGACACTTGGGTTGTTTCCAGATCTTCGCTATTGTGAACAATGCTGCCACAAACATGGGGGTGCATTTCTCCTTTTCGAGCCGTTCTATGGTGTCCTTGGGGTATATTCCTAAAAGTGGGATAGCTGGGTCAAAAGGCAGTTCGATTTTCAGTTTTTTGAGGAATCTCCATACTGTTTTCCACAGAGGCTGCACCAGTCTGCATTCCCACCAGCAGTGCAGGAGGGTTCCCTTTTCTCCACATCCTCGCCAGCACTTATTCTGTGTTGTGTTGTTGATGAGCGCCATTCTGACTGGTGTGAGGTGATATCTCATTGTGGTTTTAATTTGCATTTCTCTAATGATTAGTGATGTTGAGCATTTTTTCATATGCCTGTTGGCCATCTGTATGTCCTCTTTGGAGAAGTGTCTATTCATCTCTTTTGCCCATTTTTGGATTGGATTGTTTGTCTTCCTGTTGTTGAGATTTACGAGTTCTTTATAAATTTTGGTTATTAACCCCTTATCAGACGTATTGTCAAATATGTTCTCCCATTGTGTAGTTTGTCTTTTTATTCTCTTCTTGTTGTCTTTAGTGGTGCAAAAGCTTTTTAATTTGATATAGTCCCATTTGTTTATCCTGTCTTTTATTTAACTTCCCCATGGAGATAAATCATCAAATATATTGCTCCAAGAGATGTCGGAGAGCTTACTGCCTATGTTTTCTTCTAAGATGCTTATGGTTTCACGGCCTACATTCAAGTCTTTTATCCATTTTGAGTTTATTTTTGTGAGTGGTGTAAGCTGGTGATCTAGTTTCATTTTTTTGCAGGTAGCTGTCCAATTTTCCCAACACCATTTGTTAAAGAGGCTGTCTTTACTCCATTGTATTTCCTTGCCTCCTTTGTCAAATATCAGTTGTCCATAGAACTGTGGGTTTATTTCTGGGTTCTCTGTTGTGTTCCATTGATCTATATGCCTGTTCTTATGCCAGTACCAGGCTGTTTTGAGTACAATGGCCTTGTAGTATAACTTGATATCAGGAAGTATGTCTTGTATCTTTTTTTTTTTTTTTTTAGTTTTTTTTTTAAATACTCTTTATTTATTTTTATTTTATTTATTCATTTTAGAGAGGAGAGAGAGAGGGAGAGAGAGAGACAGAGGGGAGGAGCTGGAAGCATCAACTCCCATATGTGCCTTGACCAGGCAAGCCCAGGGTTTTGAACCGGCGACCTCAGCATTTCCAGGTCGACGCTTTATCCACTGCGCCACCACAGGTCAGGCAGATGTCCTGTATCTTTAACACTCTCTCTCTTTCCTTCCTTCTCTCCTTCTTCCCATTAGCATTTATCCATGCTCAGTCTCTATATCTTTAAAAAAGAACAAAACCCTCCACCTCACAACCCTACCTCACTCATTCTCAGCCAGATTTTTGAAAGGGTGATTTGTGCTTATTACCTCTATTTCCTCACCTCCCATGAAATCTGATTTCTGCCCTGATCACTCCACTGAAATTACTTTGGCTAAAGTCACCAGTAACCTCGATGCACTTAAGTCCATTGGGCACAATGGAGCTTTTCACATGCTTTACTTCTCAACAGCATCAATCACACCCTCTCTGGAACTCTTTCCTCTTTTGGTTCTATATTTCTGTACTCTCCTGCTCACCTCCCACCTCTGTGCTCACTTCTCTGTGTGCTGGTGAGTTCCGCTCTGTGCCTCTTGTGAATATTGGTTTTCCCTCAGTTCTCTCCTGGGTATTTCTCTCTACTCTCCCCGGATAGTGTAATTCACTCTCCAGGCTTCTTCCTTACAAACGGCCTTGGTCCTTGAAACGATTTTTGTCTCACATCATCTATTCCACTCCCTCAACTGCTCTCTTCCCTATCCTTCCCCTGATACCCACTTACTGAGGTAAATAATGACCTCTGCCTTCCCAGACCCAATGGTCAGTTCTCAGGCCTCACTAACTGAGGTGCTACATCACTCTGTATTTCTTTAGACCTTTTAAACTGTCACTGTGTCCCAGGGCAGTTTTCCTTTGTTTTCTTAAGCTCTTCCTTCTCTTTTGGAAATTCTCCCCTTCCGACTTCTCCAAGTGTTGAAATGCTAGGCCTCAGTTCTAGACACTCTTCTTTCTAGACTGCCTAGGCTGTCTCATTCAGGCCTTTTGCTTTACATAGTATGTGGGCCACCCTCACATTCACATCTCCAAACCCAACATCTCCAGACCGGTTTATCCCAATACCTACTTGCTATCATGGTTGAGATGATGAGAATTCCTTTCAGGTTAAACAGGGGTGTGGCAAAAGTAGGTATATAGTTATGAGTATGCAAAACACAGAATTTATTCTTGCATTGTTATTTATTAATTATTATAGTATTTTCCATATGAACAACTGTAATCCTGCTTTTGCCCCACCCTGTACTTAACTACTCCTTCAAACTTCTTTTTTTTTCCCCCAGCCTTTTCAGTCTCATTAAATGGTGCCACGATTTGCCAACATATCTAGGTCAGAAAATTCAAACATTCTTGATTTTCTTCTTTCTTTTATCTTTCAGATAAAATTTATCATTGTGCTCTATTTATGTGTCAAACAGTCATTTCTCATCACTTCTTCTAAGTCAATTCAAAGAGCAATTGGTGACACCTTTTAAGAACATGAATCAAATCTGCTACTCTCCCACCTGTACCTTATATTGGCCCTGATGTATGCTATGCTGTGCTATGCCCTGCTATCTTATCCTTTATCAGTAAATTACAGAAAGTCCACCTAGTTGCTCTTAAAACCTAGCTCTCATCCTAGACCTACCCTCTTCTTAACTTACAGTTCCCAAGTCCTTTCAGACATATCTCCTAAATATTTCTTGAGTTCATCCATGTCTCTCCATCCCCACTGCTACTCCTGGTTGAGGCCACCATCAGCAACTGCCTGCTTGACCACAGCAGCTTTCTAATTCTCCTCATCTCAAACTTGCTCCAAAATCCATTTCTTACACAGTAGCCAGTAATCTATCTTAAATATACAAATCTATTTATGACACTCTCCTGCTTAGAATGCTCAATGTCTCCCTATGGTCCTTCAGATAAATTCTGAACTTACTGGGACAGTGTGATGTCATTCCTGTTTCCAAACACTCACCCTCATCTGACCTTATTCTTTCTGGATTGCACTGTACTCTCTCTCATCTCCTGGACATTAACAACACTGCTTCCTCTGCTTGGAATTCCACTTTCCCACATTTATTAGATTCATTTGTTCGCATCCTTCAGTTTGCACTCAGACTCAGTATACTTGGGTTTGGGTCTGGTGGGTCTGCCATGTGCTTCACTTTTTCTCCATCCATCACATTGAATTGTGATAACCTGTTCCTTCTCTGTTTGCCTGACAGAATGCTAAATCCTGGGAAACCACAGGAAGTATCCGGGTCCTCATTTTTACATTTTTCTTACTAAGCTGATGCCTGACACATATTAGATTTTCAACAAATATTTGTGTGAGAATTAACAAATAAAATAATGAATGAGTAAATGAGGAAGACAGAATGATGACAGACAAGGCTTGATGGAAAGAGATGCAATAGACGTTGCAACAAGTCCTTTGGGAAACAAAAAAGCAGAGATTGTGCCACTAGAAATTTGGTGGGCCAAGTTAAAATGCCTAAGGGGGCATGTTATCACTTGAAGGGGGAAAATGGTGACAGTGGGGCATTTGCCTTCTATTTTCTCACTTAAGGAACACTCTAACATAAATTTACATTGCTGAGATCTGAAGTAGTAAAGAGTGCAAGGGCCAGGCACAGGCAGGAGTGTTGACTTGGCTTCAGCGTGCCCCATGTGAGTTGTATCTCACAATAAAAGAAGAGGAGGTGAAATTGATTAATATATATATTTCTAAGAGATAAATCAACCTTCTATAGCTGTTGAACACAAAATGTGAATGATGGGCTCAGTTATGCTTTGACACGGGCCATCCTTATATTAATTGCATGATATACAATAATTTATTTATGCCAACACTTATAAATCTAGTAAGAATGACACAAGGGAAAGACTGAGCCAAAAAATAGAGGATCCTTGGAAGAATAAATCTAATGAGCTGATAAACATATGACAAGATGCTCAACTTTATTAGTATTTAGGAAAATGTAAATGTATATAAAAAGACTTCACTTTACATGATTGGAAAAAAAATGTCTGAAGACCCCAAGTACTATTTAGGAATAATAGAAATCTTTTTAGATTAAGGTATAAATTGGCAAAAACAATACCTTAGAATAATACCATGTGTTTATAACACAAGTAAAATTTTATAACATAAAATAATAATCTATTAATAGATACACACATATATAAAAAACATACATAGAAAGTCTATAAACTATAAAACTGGGAAGGAAGGGAGAAGGAAGAGATAATAACATAGGCCTCAAGTTATATCTGCAATGTCTTGTTTCTTTAAAGAAAAAGTGATATTTTTAAGCATGTGGAAAAATGTTAAAAATATTAAAACCAGTGATAGGTATATGAGAGTCACTTATTTCTGTGTGAATTATTAATATATTTTTATATTTGTTATAAGAACAAACCAGAGATCAATGCATAGAAAACCCAACTTGTGACAATTTGAGTATGATCCAGAACTAAGCCTTGGAGAATGAAATCTAGTTTAATAGGAAACTGATGTTTGCCAATATTCAAGGTTTTATATGACTTCAGTATATGTCCATTTTTCCAAAAAGAAAAAAATTACTAAGCCACAAGAAGATAAATTTAATTGGGTAACTGGGGTTCAAATCTCAAATCTTGAAACCAAAATTTCACTTACCAATGGTTTTTACTTGAACAACAGCTCGGACTACCCATGAACTCGCATTATCTGATTGAGTGTAATCACAAGCATACACGCCCTGGTGGTAGTCATAAATTTCATCCAGTAGCATTGGGTTGCTCCTTTTTTCTGAGAGTAGTCTTCCATTCTAATCCAAGAAACAAGAAAAAAAAATAACTTTCTTTAACTAGAAAATTGTTATTACTATTAGTTTCACCTTTCTAAAAACTGTAAAAATTTGAACCAGGAAAAGAGTCAGTCTGAAATAAGAACCCCAAAGCTCTGAAGAGATTTTGACAAAAATCATACGTATTTGTAAATTTTTTTCTTAAAATAAGATACATTTTCAAATACATCATGGGTATAGATCAGGATGCCAAATCTAATCAGCCCACCAAGACCTATTTGTCCATTATTTTCCAAAGCATGACTCAGGACTCTAAGAATATTCTAAAAATTTCATCAAGTTCTAAATAGCTAACCTAAATGAATCTTTTTTTTTTTTTTTTTTTTTTTTTTTTTTTTTTTTTCCAAAATTAGAAGTGGGAGGCAGTCAGACAGACTACTGCATGTGCCCGACTGGGATCCACCGGCATGCCCACCAGGGGACAATTCTCTGCCCATCTGGAGTGTTGCTCCATTATGGCCAGAGCCATTCTAGTGCCTGAGGCAGAGGCCATGGAGTCATCCTCAGCACCTGGGCCAACTTTGCTCTAATGGAGCTTGGCTGCAGGAGGGGAAGAGAGAGATAGAGAGGAAGGAGAGGGGAAGGGTGGAGAAGCAAATGGGTGCTTCTTCTGTGTTCCCTGACCGGGAATCAAACCCAGACATCCACATGCTGGGCCAATGCTCTACCACTGAGCCAACTGGCCAGGACCAATTTTTTTTTTTAAGAGAGAGAGACAAGAAAGGACAGAGGTGAGAAGCATCAACTTGTAGTTGTGTCACTTTAGTTGTTCATAGATTGTTTCTCATATGTGCCTTGACTGGGGGGCTCCAGCTGAGTCAGTGACCCCTTGCTCAAGCCATTGACTTTGGGCTTCAAGCCAGCAACCATGGGATAATGTTGACGATCCTGCGCTCAAGCTGATGAGCCAGCACTCAAGCTGGCGACCTTGGGGTTTAGGATCTGAGACCTCAGCATCCAAGGTTATCACTCTATCTACCACATCAGTACTGGTCAGCTAACCAAAATGAATTTTTACAAAACATATGCATTCATATGCCTGAAAATTGATGCAGATCTTCTGTGTGTGGACCTGATATAAAGCCTCCTCTTTAAATTCACTTTAATAAAATAATAAAATTTAAATTTAAAATATTAAATCAATTAGCAGATGTACATAAATATGACAAAGACTGACTAATGATTGAAAAACAAATATTTAACACATAGTAGACCCAAAGTCACATGAGAGCTAAAATAGATTATGAACATGTCTCTCACTTAGAATCTATCAGTGACTCTCTTTTGCCCCTAGAATAAAGTCTAAAATTCTTCACCATCTGATCTTATCATTCCTTCATGGACTCATTTCCTGCTACTGTCCCTCTACCACTTGCCATTCCTTAAATAACTATGTTCTTTCTTGATCTGTGGATTTGCACATGTCTCTCACCAGCCAATGGTAGGCTGCTGCTCAATCTTCAACTCCCACTCCAGAGGGAGTGCCATGGAAATAAGTTGTCAGGAATCACTACATGATCCCGGAGCAGTGAGCAGAGACCTCCATCATAGTGTGTACTCCTTGTAGAGTAAAGATATGTTTAGTTTTAGGTATCTCTTTTCTCTTGTTGAGAGCAGTTTTTGTGCCAAGATATATAACTGGTTCTGGACACACTGGGCAGAATAACCACAAATTCTCTCAGTGAGCCCTCTGTTTAAGAAAGCAGGTCCAGAATAGTAAGCCAGAGTTTCATGCACTCCAATGGCTCTGACTCAGCTCATATGAAGCAGGGGTGATCCTTCCAGTCCAATCAGAGCTTTGAAGAGTGTGCAGGAATCAGTCCATTAGTGCCATTTTAATAATTTTAAAGCAAAGAATGTGCATAGGAAATAAGGCCAAGGTAAAAGGTCTGATTCACATAATTGTGTTTGATCTTTGGTCTCTAGTCTACAGCAGGCAGGCCAGCCATAAGAACTCTTTGTAAATGGAGTAAATAAATGGGTGTGCAATTGAAAGAAAGGTTTTGAAGCTTAAGAGCCACATTATTAGACTTTTTTTTAATGCAAACTAAGTGTGGAAGCTCTTATAAATTTAAGCAAAGACTATCCTAACCACTTTGTATCACTAGGAACTGGGACATAGAAAGGGCTCAATTGTTAAATAATTATCACTGTGCAAACAATCTTGTAGCCCCTAGCCTCCATGTGGCACATGGCCTCCCAATTCCAACTAAGAGTATCAGAAGCACAGCTCTCACTACTGACGTTAAAAGAGACAAACAACAATAACAAAGAAATAACAAAATAATAAGAGCTTCTTATCCATATAGATTACAAAGTTCTTTATCCTATATTATTTCATATGATTGTTCAGTCTTCTTTGATTCAGTTTGCATAGATTCTGTTTTTCATTTTATAACTGAGAAACCTGCATTTCTGGAGTTGAAGGTTTGCTCCATATCATAAAGCTAATCAGTGAGAGGACTGAAGATGTATCTAAATTATTCTGGTTTTGAGTTTTAGGTTCTGGTTGAGGACTTTCCCTTCCACTCTGCCTGCTGACGTTTAGAGTCAGGAATTCCCCCACTCCAAGTCTCTGGTGTGGTTCCTGTGGCTTAAGAAGGAATTTCCAATAGATTAGTAAGCAGCTTAGTGGGGGGCAGGAGGCAGAACTGATTGGAGGGGCAGCTGCAGGTGGGAAGTAAATCAAGGACAAGTGGTGAGATCAACAAAGTTAAACAGTCTATCAGCTGATCTCAAGGATCAAGAACCCTTTAAAAGGAAGGTTCAAAGCACAGGGTAATATTTAGAGACAAAATTCTACAGAACACAGTAATAACATACAAAGAATAGAAATTGGAGCGGACATGTGTCATAAATCACATCAGAAGGTAATAGGGAGAAGACACAGGGTTATAACTAAGACCTCTGCTGAGCCACAGGGAAGATGGGTAATAATAAAGAGGACCAGATTTTTTTTGTAAAAATATAAGTATGGCTCAATATGTACCACTAAAACTTTATGAGATGGAACTAAAAAATCAAATAAATGAGATAAGAAATAAAAAATTTGTAAGAATGATGGAAAGCCCATTCTAATAGTACAGTCACAAATGATTCTGATAGGAAACAGAGGGGCTAATGGGTTTGCAAAGAGGACTTTTTGCTTTTGTTTTCAGATGTAAAAAAAAAAAAAATAGACAAGTAAACAAGGCAGAACACCTCAGTGTGAACCTGTATGAATAGTGTTAGTAAGTCCTAGAGAGAACTGAGGCATGAAAAAAAGTCTGAAGACACTAAAAAGACTTTTAAAAATGTGTGTGAAGCAAGGAGAACAAAACAAAGAAAGCCCACTCAACCAGGAGCAGTTTTTATGAGTTTACTGTAATGTCACCAAGCTGTTGTACTGTGAGCAGAACTGCCACTCCAGGGAGCATGATGCACATTGTGTTATTCTGTGCAGATGGTACTCCCTGGATTTGGGCTATGAGGGGAAGTTCCTGCCTGGGCTTTGACTGCCAACTCTGGGATGACTCCCAGCATCTCTATCTCCAGTCCTAGTTTCCCTGGTGGACTTGATATTTTCATGTGTGTTTTAATGACTCATTGTGAGTCATATATGTCACCACTTCTTACTCTTAATTGAGTCAGCTGCTACTTTCTCCAACTTGGTAAATGCTGTAAATTTATTCTGAGCCACAAAGTCTCCAGATGTGATCGTCAACTCTTTCACACTCTCTAGTTAGAGCATTCCATTTTTTATTTTATCCCTTGAAAATATCACTAGTGTCCATCTACCATCTTCTTTCTATTCCCACTGATCAATCTCTGGATCAAGACTTGCACTTGTAAAGTCCAAACACACCAACAGAGACCCAACAGTAATACCATATAACCAACCGGCAGCCTGTGTTCCCTGCTCTGACCCTAACTGCCCCAGCTAAGAACCCTGCCTCCCCAGCAGAGCTGCTCACCACTGCTGGGTGTGCCTGGCAGGCTTCTGCTTCTGCTGTCCCACAGCACCTCCCTGCCAAGTGTAGCTGAGCAGTCTCTTGCTGCAATCATGCACTGACAGCATTCTACTTATAAAGAAACTTTGTATTAATACTTATCTTTTCATGGGAAAAGGGTACATTATAGAAACAATAAGTTATTAGCTAAATGTCAATTCCTCGCCAAAGTCTTGAATGGATTGTTAAAAAGATGGTTTATGAACTCTTAAAAAAAAGAAAAAGTGGTTAATATCAGCCAGCTTGCTTTCACTGATAGCAATCATACCAGTCAACTCATTTCTTTCCATGATAAAATGATTAGACCAAAGGCTTAGAGGAATACAGTAGACACACTATATCTTAACTATAGTGAGTCATTCAGAAAATACTTTTATCATCTCCTTGTTAAATAATATGGGTACAAGTGGGCTGAGTGATTCAACCTTTGAGGGCTCTTTTAAGTTAACTGAGCAGCCATATACCACAACTCACTCCACCTTCCCCCTGACTCCAGCCAAGTTGTGGATTGATAGTCCACAGGTAACTAAGAAGATAAATCTAAGGTCAACAACTGAGAACTGTATTCAGTGTCAGGCTATTCAGTATTTTTACAAAGTTAATGCATCTAATATACAAGTCCCATAAGTACAAAAATGATATTTAACATGTTGGATTTCAAAATCAAAATTCCAACCTTCTGACATGTAAAATGATGAGCTGAAAATGACAAATTATAGGTTAGTAGGAATAAATGTAAAATTGTATACATGGGTTATAAATTCCAGTCTGGTAGCACAAAATTGAACTGGCTGGATTGCAGGTGCTTGTGAAGAAAGACCTATCTGCCAAGTTAGAGTGAATCAACCATATAACAAGCTCTCTCAAAACTAATACAAGCATAGAGTGACTGCACAGATAGACTGTTCAGAACAAGAAAGACAGTCATTTCTCTGTTTTTTTTTTCCTTTGAGAGAAAGGAAGGGAAGATGGAAGATGGAGAGGGAGAGAGAGAGAAGCATCAACTCATTCCCACAGTGATTGTTTCTCAAACATGTCTTACTGGGGATCAAACTTGCAACCTCAGTACTCCAGGTCAGCACTCTACCCTCTGCTCCATCACTGGCCAGGCTCGTTTTCAATATTGGTTAGACACCATGAGGATTATAGCCTTGCACTGATGTTAATAAGTTGCCCATGAGAGGTCTGAAATTTAACCATGAGAACAATTAAGTGGGCAATGGATCAGCCTTGGCAATAGATTTCAAAGATCAAATCTAAATAATTTTTCCCTACTTGGAATCACATTACTCTTTAGTCTAGTTTATCTCATCATTATCAATAGTTCTACATGTCACTTGACTCACAGAATGCCAACAAGGTGCCAGTTACTATAGGAACTACATCAAAGAAAGTAAGAAAAAACAGTGGCAGGTTTCTGTGTGAAAATTCTGTGCAGCACAGGGCTAAGAAATGGCCTGGCAGCTACTTTGGCACTGTGCTGATCAAGTGTGGCACATAAATGATTTTATTTTCAACTACAAATGGAAAACTTATTTATTCATGGCACAAGTCTTACTGACAGGAGTTCGTGAAGAATCTCTCTCACTGACCTTTGTTATAATTTAGCTTATGTCAAACATTTTCTTAATTAATGACCATCAGATGTCCTATCATTGAAGTCTCTTTATGCCAAGACTAATTTTTCATTATGTTTTTAGAAATTAAGAAAATATAGAGAAAATATTATTGGAATAAATTATCAATGATTCACTTAAATTCCAACTTCTCAGTCATTAAATATTTCAATCAAGAATCTCCATGCTTAAATTTTTTGACATGTCTACTAAAAATACTTTGGAAACTTTCAGAGTTTGTGGCATGTTTACCCATGTGTGTGCACACACACACACATACAAATCTGCAGTGCATAAAACATAACCTTAACCATGACCTCTCCAAATATGAATCAGAAGGTACAATTTTAACAACAGTCGTCATTTGCCTACTTTAAAAACAAATGCCTATTCACTATTAAACACATCTTGACATTTGTGGTCAAAGCCCCAGAGAAGTGAAATAAAGTTCCTTTTTGTAAATGTCATACAGACTTAAGGTTCAGCTTATAAGAGCAATATATGCTTAAAGCTGGCAACTACACTGTGACTATGTGACTTGTGTTTACTTAAAAGTAAAAGAAGCTTTTATTTCAGGGATATGATCATTAGAAATTCAAGTACATTCTTATTTAAAATAACTGGGAGCAAGCCTGTTTTACTGGTCTAGGAACAGTCTACATTGACATAACAAGACATCTGTCATCCAGTCTACAAATACTTTTTTTTTTTAATTTTTTTGTATTTTTCCAAAGCTGGAAATGGGGAGGCAGACAGACTCCTGCATGCGCTTGACCGGGATCCACCCGGCACGCCCACCAGAGGGGGGGGGGGTAGCTATGTTGCAACCAGAGCCATTCTAGTGCCTGAGGCAGAGGCAACAGAGCCATCCTCAGCGCCCGTGCCAACTTTGCTTCAACGGAGCCTTGGCTGCGGGAGGCGAAGAGAGAGACAGAAAGGAAAGAGAGGGGAGGGGTGGAGAAGCAGATGGGTGCTTCTCCTGTTTGCCCTGGACGGGAATCAAACCCAGGACTCCTGCACGCCAGGCCGACGCTCTACCACTGAGCCAACCAGGTAGGGCTACAAATACTTTTGAACCAAGAAAAGTTTTGTTCTTAAGAGAAGACTGGAAATAATGAACAGAACCATTGACTCTTAGTAACCTCATTTTAAAGGTTATAAAATTAATGTGTTTTTAAAATTAGGATTTTGTTGAAACCAGCACATTTTCTGTACCACTTTAAAATACAAATGTGAGACCTTAAGCATGTCATTCACCATCCATGAATACTTATTTCTACAATGGACATAATAACACTTGTTGACCTATTGTCACCAAGTCTCAAGAGACTTGAGTAAGCAATGTCTTCTCACACCATAGTAGGTGTATCCACACCAGTCTGTCAGTGTTCAATTGAAGTGCATTAAACCACCAGATAAACAAAAGCTGCCTTCTTGGCCTCTATCAGTGTTAACTTAAAATGATTTTTTATATTCACAAACAGATACATTTTAAAGTCAAATTTGAAGTTTTACATGGTATTAAAGCAAAATACTAAACTTTCAACGATTATTACAAGTGTAGAAAGTAATTTAATATCTATTCCCTGATTCCATCGTGCATGGGTCCACTGACATAAGGCTACGTTGGAGGAAATGCCTATGAAGAACTTGTATGTCTTTTAGCCCTTTGGTATAACTATAAAACACAATGAAATTGTGAAATGTTTTTGTTAAGTTTACTCACATGTGGTTTATAACTCAAAATCACTATGAAACTTGTCTTTTCTAAGCCCTTGTTTCCTTTTTCTCTTATTACACACCCTCCTCTCTGTCTCACCTGTTCTCAGGGCCATGCAGTGTTTCCCTTCAATGTCTCCCAGAGATGTCCACTTAGGAGTGTATTCTCCTCTCTTATTTCTTTCAGAAACCCTTCAAGTATCACTTATTGGGTGCTCCCTTCCCCTTAGCAATTCCCATTGCTTTGCAAAGGCAATAAAATGAACTAATCTGGCCCTCTACATTAGAGTATGTTGGAAATGATGTCTTACTTCACATGTATATACTTGATTTTTAGAAATTTTCCTGGTACCATCAAAAGGATGATTCTATAATTGAAATATCAGACTCTGTAGCTCTTGAAGAGAAAGACCATTTTCAGAAAGCCACGTCTTCTTTGTAGGCACAAGGCCAGCCTTTGAAAAGCTCTAGACCTCAGATCTTCAAACCCATGTTTCTATAAACTGACAGAAACATTACCATTAAAACTCATACTCTCACATCAATTTTGAAAAGTTACTTTTACCTGATACCAGGTTACCTCTGGGCTGTGTGTGTCACTTTGGCAGCCGAGACTGGGACAATATATGGAGTCAGTGGAGCCAAGGAGTAGGTATCGCTTATGTGGCACATAGTTCACACAGGATATATTTGTCTTGGGCTTCACTTCTAAAACCATCTTAACACAACAGGCTTCATCCTGCAGGCTCCTAGGAGAGTCAACAAGGTCGGTCCTGTGAGTATAGATATTGTATCCAGATAATATAGGATTTAGAAATGCTTTTAGATAAGAATGCATTTGGGGACGTACCTAATCTTGGGTCTACAAACATATGACCCAGCACTGTTCACGTCATTGGTCAAAAAACGTAGAGTAATCTTGTCTAGGATGATGTGAGAATAGTTTTTAGTAATTTTTCTTAATGTATCTCCATTTTGAGGTTGTAGGTACCACTGGACATCAGATAGGTCTTTATTACCACTGCAGGGTAAGCTTGTAAGGGCTTGAGTGGATGAGAGTGGATTTCTGTGGTAGAAATAAGATATCTGTGGATCTGATAAGTCACAAAATAAGACAAACTCCTCTTCAGTCTTTGCAGAATATGTCCAGAGAAATTTTTTGGTGGAGCAACCTGAAAACCGCAATAAACAAAGCCACACAGAAAGACATTAGGCGATGAAACTATGACTTATATTTACATAAAGTAGTTGTGTGTTTTTCCACTTCACTTTCTCCATTTTTAGGAAAAAGGAAACTCACATTCTAACACACTCCCAATGAATTTTAGCAACACCAGGAACAATAGCTGTTTCCCGTTAAAGATGCCAACCCACCCTTTATTCCCCTTCAGTTGCTCCCACTGGCCAACCACCTATGGTAACTGGATTCCCCATCAGTTCTTAGTGTCAACTGAGAGATCTTCATCCCAATAATTTCTCCTCTTACACCCATCTTAACAAAAAACAAAGTGTTCTGTATTAATATGTCATGCTATTTACTGATGTATCAAACTATCTGTCACTTTAAACTTTGAGCACAAGATTCACAGTGTTATCATGAAAAGTGAAAACCCCTACCTGAAATATTAAATCCTTTAATTCTCTCTCCTGTGACAAGCCAAAGACATATCCATCCTAAATAAAACATTGTTCTCCATGAGTCCTGTCATCCCTTCAGGAAATGTGTCTTGTTGCCAAAGTAGTGTGTTGTGACTCAGAGCATTGCCCTGAGAATCCTCTTCATTTCTGTAAATCAAGAAATGGGAAATGAAGAAATCGGAACTTGCGATAATATGCAAGTGATACAGGAAGCTTTGAAAGAGCACGTCCTCCAAAATGAGCCGTCACATGTCCATATGTTTATGGTATTTTAAATGGTATATAGCAGTCTCTCTGTGTGTAATTTCTTACATAGCTGAAGGAGAAAGAACATTTCACGTTCATAGTATCATTCAGAACTTTGCACCATATAATGCTTTCTTTTCACTCCATTTCCTCCCAGAATTCTTTTTTCTTTTTCATATTCTTACCTAACATGTATATTTCCATGGGTAATTTGGAAAGAATTAAGTAAAAGTTTTCCTGGAAAAATAATGACTAAAGTTGAATGAGAATGTTAGATTCTGACCCTGGCTAGTTGGCTCAGTGGATAGAATCCAGCATTGGATTCCTGGTCAGGACACACAAGAGTAGCTACCCGCCTGCTTCTCTTCTCCTCCCTCTCCCCCTTCTCTCGCTCTTCTCTTCCCACAGCCCATGGCTCAATTGGCTCAAGTGTCAGCCCCAACACTGAGGATAGCTCAGTTGATTTGAGCATTGGCCCCAGATGGATATTGCCAGATAGATCCCAGTTGGGGTGCATGTGGGAGTCTGTCTCACTGTCTCCTTTCTTTTCACTTAAAAAATAGAAGTTAGATTCTCCACACTTAAGAAAGCTAGTGCCTGACCAGATGGTGGTGCAGTAGATAGAGCATCAGACTGGGATGCAGAGGACCCAGGTTCGAGACCCTGAGGTCGCCAGTTTTAGTGTGGGCTCATCTGGTTCAAGCAAAAGCTCACCAGCTTGAACCCAAGGTTGCTGGCTTGAGCAAGGGGTTACTCGGTCTGCTGAAGGCCCACAGTCAAGGCACATATGAGAAAGCAATCAATAAACAACTAAGGAGCTGCAACAAAGAATTGATGCTTCTCATCTCTCCCTTCCTGTCTGTCTATCCCTATCTATCCCTCTCTCTGACTCTCTCTCTGTCTCTGTAAAACACACACACACACACACACACACACACACACACAAAGAAAGCTAGTGATATAGCTCATATGTATAAAGTTTGAGACTTTCTTCACATTATTAGTTTTTATTAACTGCTAGAAAATAAAAGATGTTTGATTCTTTGTCTCAAATAAAGAAGAAAAAGTTGGATAGCATTACTACAAATTTTCTGAAATAAAAAAAGGTGGGCACATCACCTCAAGAGAGAGGCTGTGATTTTGGTGGTTTTGTCCCTCTTGTTGATAAGGTGGTCTTTGGAATTTTTAAGCTACTTACAAGAAATGAGAGTTAAGGATATTGAGAGAGTACCCTAGTCCATCTAAGCTGCTGTAACACAATAACAAAGACTGGATGGTTTATGAACAATAGAAATTTATTTTTCATAGTTCTAGAGGCTGGAAAGTCCAAAATCAAGGTGCCAGCATGATTGGTTCTGGTGAAGACCCTCTACCTGGTTTATAGCCAGGGCCTTCTTTTTGTGACCTCACTGGGTGGAAGGCATTAGAGATCTCTCTGAGTCTCTATTATAAGAACACTAATCCTATTCATAAAGGCTCCACACTTATTACCTAAATACCCCCCTAATTCCCCACCTCTTATTATCATCACTTTTGAAAATTAGGATTTCAACATAGGATTTTGGTGGTGGTAGGAAACACAAACATTCAGAACATAGCAGTGAATAATATTTGAATATTATTTACTTTTGTTTTCAGCAGAAAAATAA
The DNA here is from genome assembly GCF_036850995.1 of Saccopteryx leptura. Lineage (NCBI taxonomy): Eukaryota > Metazoa > Chordata > Mammalia > Chiroptera > Emballonuridae > Saccopteryx > Saccopteryx leptura. Next base: position 214,297,060 of record NC_089505.1, on the reverse strand, counting down.
AAATAATTTTACTATAGAACAATTTTCCTGTGCCTTTTAAAGTTGTATTATCACTAATATTAGAATAACCTGTTCATTATTCTTGGGGTGGCAGAAACAAGATAATGAATTTAACCCCTGAATCTTAACTAAAACTTTCTCCTAAAACACTCATATACTGTTTTAGGCAGTTTTGGAAGAGAGGACAAAATAAAATGGTACATCCCCTGTATTTAGGGGTCTGAAACAGTGTGGAAAACCATGTTAAAAATATATATTTGACACGGATTAAAACAGCAAGAAAGACTTTATTCAAAACTGTTGCCATAGTGGACCGAGATAAAGATCAAGCTCAACTCAGAATAGAAAAAGGATGGGTGAGGATTTATAGCTAAGGAGCAGGGGAAGGAAATCAGGAGATGAAAAATTACTAAGAGGAGACACTAAGAGCTGGGGAATTCTTATTGGACTGACTTAACAGGATTCTTTCTGAAGAATGTTCAAGGACTTTAGAAACAAGGGTGGGAGGAGAGGAACTTGATCAGATATCAAGTGGCTGATCAAATACCAAGGATGGGAGGATGACTTAGCAAAAGTCTTTGCTAAAACTAGGCTGGGCAGACCAAAGCAGAGCTAACACCAAGGTTTAGGCCTAGTTAAGAAGAGATCTTCATAGGAGGCTGACTAAAGTTTGGTCAAGGAGAAAGTCTTTGCCAATGCCATGCAAATAAACAATTCCAAGAAAATGGAATAAAAACCAAAAGCAGTGATAATAGAAAAGAAAAAATAAAGATGGAAGAAATGAAAGGAAAGAAGGAAGAAGGAAGGAAGGAAGGAAGGAAGGAAGGAAGGAAGGAAGGAAGGAAGGAAGGAAGGAAGGAAGGGAGGGAGAAAAGAAAAAAGTGATACTAAACATTGTATGGCTACTCTGAAAGTTCCCTTTAAAATTTTTCTCCCCACACCTCTTTGATTTTTAGGAAGCTAACAAAACCAACCTCTCTCTTTATTCACATCTAACCAGCCATGCAAGTTCCTCTCCTCACTCTTCCCTGAACACACTGGTCATTCCTGTTAATCATTCCCTCTACTGATGACTTTCCCAGGATCTTTATTTCCAGATATCTCCATCTTTTCTCACAAAGAAACACTTGGCTTTTCTTATCTTATTAAATTCTTCATTTTCTACCTGTTTCCAAAACACACGCAGACACACACACAGACGCACACCATGTCTCTAACATCTTCAGATGCAGAAGGAAGGAATAACTTTAATATTTTTAAATTAGTTATCAATAATTAATATTTCTCTAGCAGAAACATTGAGTTTGAAGTGTTTTTGGGGCTCCAACTAGAGCAATCCAAAGGCAGCCAGGTGGGATTGAGAGAGGAGTCTGTGGTCAGCTGCATGGGGGCAAGGGGGTTCATGCTGGAGAATTTTGCAAGCTGCAAGAAAAAAGCAGATAGACTTCCATGAGGAACACCAACTTGGAAGGGCAGGTCAGGACCAAGAAAAAATTTTTAAAAGGTATGCCCAAAAGGAGGAGAAGAAACCAAGCACAAAGAACACCCTGACACTAACCATAGAGGTTTGGAGGAAAGAATAAATGTCAGTGTCAGAAGCTGTAGAGGAACCAAACACAAGAAAGATTGAAAGTGTCTATTAGGTTTGGCTGCCAATGGGTGAGGTGAGTGTGTGGAAGGTGGGATAAGGAAGTAGGGGAAGAAATGTGGGGAGTGGGAAGAATTCACACATTCCACAAACAACCTGGGCAGGGAAGCAGGATGGTGTTCACTCCATGGTTGACAAAAAGACAATGTTGACAGGATTGCACTGTGGAGGGAATGAATAGTCAGGTTAGCAGGTCAGATACAAGTAAGAGTGAGAGAGTTCATGGACTGAAGAAAAACAGCCCTGTAAACCACAGAGACATCATCTTGGATGAAGGTAGGCAGAGCCATGCAGCATGGACAAGTCTATTCAAACCAGTTTGTTCAGGTTGAAGTCAGAAGTATAGGATGGTTCCACATGGCTGCTGACTTGCTGAAAGTAGGAAGTGCTCAGTAAAACAGGAGCTTCCTGAGATGGTGGAGGGCCTTGAAGGGTGTCAGGGACAGAGGTCAGGGATTAAAGTCACTGTATTACTACTCCCATTGGTGGTTCTTTCTGATAAGAACTATGGTTGAGAAAAGGAGCAGGATAAAGCCACTGCCTTTCAAGATGTGTTCTTCCCCCTCACCTTCCTTTCCTTTGCCCACAAAGCCCCTGAACAGTCTCCCCATCTCTGGCCTCTGGAGGCACTTTTCTAAAAAGCAAACCTGATTATGTCATTTTCATGCTAATAACTTCACCAGCACCTTGCCTATGAGATAAAGAATCAATTTCCAAGCAGCACATGTAAAACACAACATGACCTGCTTTGGCACTCTCAGGTATTATCTAGATTTCTTCCCCAGAGACACCCTCCCTGATCACCAGCATAATAAAACCCATCCCTCCCTCCAGACTACTGCAACAGGTAGCCGTCATCTCTCACAGTATTCATCTGATACGACTTCATCTCAGTGGACTCCTCTCTCATTTACTCTCTGGTCACACTCTGAAAGATAGCTATTGTCCTCTTGTTTTACAGATGGACAACAAAAACCCACATTGCTTGAAATAGTAGTTCTTACTATTAATGAGTAAGCATTAGAAGAGTAATTTATTCCTGACTAGTTTGCACAGTGGATAGGGTGTTGGCCCAGCATATGAACATCCTGGGTTCGATTCCTGGTCAGGATACATAAGAATAGTGAACATCTCCTTCTGCCTCCTTCCCTCTCTGCTTTCTCTCCCTTCTTCCTTCTCACAGCCAGTGGCTCCATTGGTTTAAGTGTCTGCTCTGGGTTGCTGAGGATAGCTCAGTTGATCAGAGGTCATCAGCCGCAGGCACTAAAAATAGCTAGGTTGATTGAGCACCAGCCCTAGTAAGAGTTTTCTGGGGGTATCCTGGTTTGAGAGCATGGGGAAGTCTGTCTGATTATCTCCCCTTCTAATGAAAAAAAAAGGAATTTATGCACTGATGTGGAGTGTCTCAAAGACTCTGATTGTCCCAATATCACATGCTGTTGCCTCATAGAAAGAAATGAGAGCCCATCAGGACAATCTCAAGTGTCTGAAGGGTCTCTTCTTCTAAACATTTTACATTAGTTCTTTTTCAGAGCTCTATTTTTTTTTTGTCAGAGATTGAGGATTACTCCCCACCCCTAGTTGGTTAAAACTATAATTTCAACTATCTTTGGTTGATAATGAATTAAAATTTCACTGACCAAAGCTTTGGGTGGGAAAAGGAAAAAGAGAAGAAAATGCTGGGAAAGGTAGGTGTCAAATTTGGCAAATATCTTGAGCCCCTCTACTCTTCACCTTTTCCACAAAATGCTCAATGCACTATAAATAAATTTATTTTCTAACCACCATTTTTTTTTGTAAACTGAAGACTACAGGCACACAGAAATATAATTTTGCTAGTTAAGTGGTGCATCTAATATTACAAAATATTTTATGAAAAGAAATTATTAGCAATTTATTTTAAAAATTATTTAAGCTCTTTTCTCAGCTTACATTTTCTGCTTAAGAAGTCTAATAAAAAAATGTACGATCATCTTACCTTTAGTTCTTGTTCTTAAGATGTAAACAAAAAAAAAGAGGAAGAAATTTCAAGTCATTTCAATGACTGCTGGCTTTTCTATTTGAAGAAAATTATGTGAAGATATCCATTTTCAATGAGTTCTACTATATCTCTTCTAGCCAGAGAGATAATTGGAGAAGACACAACAGCAAGTTAACTCTTTCAAGTTTGGAAATAATGAGTTATATACCTGGGAAAAAAAGAAAATATTTAGTATTTTGTAAAGAACGACTGTTTTTGTCAAATCCATGGTTATATGGAGGGAAATGAACATACCGTAACTACCTCTGTCAGCAGAAGGAAGTGCCCTGAAGATGGAGCATTGAAGATTCTGACACGTTCTTTGACTAGACAAGGTTTGTGGTTACGTTTAGTTGAAAAATGACTAAGCCTATTTCCTGTAAAAACTATTAGCCCTCTGTTGGTCAAATAAGTTTGTAAATATGATATATATGTTTGCTTGCTTATAGTTTCCATTGGGTATGGGGGACAGGCTATAAGCAGTCAGGGTCATTAGAGCCTAAGGCTTAGTTTTAAGACTAAGCTTTTCTCCACACCCTTGACTGTTGCCTGATAGGGGGTGGTGCACTCTCATGAGGAATCCCATTATGCCTCAGATAAGTGACTTTGTATCAGAGACTTCCTTGTTTGTATATTGGATAAAAGGTTTTGATTTCTACACTATAAAATGGGGCAGAGGAGCCCATGCAGGAGGAGAGTAGAATAAGGCCACGTGGAGGAGAGGAGAAGCAGCCAAGATGGCGGAGTGCTGAGGGAGAAGCCAGTTTGTGCAGAGTTAGTGCAGAGAGAAGGAGATGGGGAACAGAGGTGGATAAGGCTGGTGAGGTAGAAACCTTTGATTCTAGGAAACTCGCATAAGTCAGTGGCTTTGGGAGCCCTGAATGGAAAGGGAAGTGTTTTCCCACTGTGTGTATTTCTTGCCTGCTGGGTGCAAGGTAGGATTAAAGTTAATGGCCCAACAGTTCTTTGCTCCATTGTTTCATTACCATCTGTGCAAATCAAATGTGAACCTGCATGGGCCAGGCAGCTGTGATGGTGGCTGTGGCTACTGGCTTTACATTCTCAATTTTTCAACTACAGGTTGTTTTTTTGTTTGTTTTTTGTTTGTTTATATGGCCTCGTACAGCTATCCCAAATATAAAAATTTAACCTTGAAAATATAAACTAAGCTCTTTTTGTGATTAATGTCCTAATTTTGAGAGAGAAAAATATGTATCTCCAATACCATTTAAATAAAGCAATAATTTATTGCCACAGAAAGGGAAATGATCTAAAATGACCAAAGGTTTGTTTGTTTGTTTGTTTTTTGTACTTGTTTATTAAGAGAAAGCTTCCAACTATAACATATAATTAAAAATCACTGTTCTTTGATAGAGAAACTAAAATAATTTAATAAAAACCATGCTGCCCAGAAAGAACTTTATGGCCCTGGCCAGTTGGCTCCGTGTGTTATAATGTACCACACCTCAGCCTCCTTCCTTCTCCCTGCACAACTGGCTTCTCACTCAGCATCCCACCATCTTGGCTGCTTCTCCTGGCCTCCTCCATGTGGCCTTTCTCTGCTCTCCCCTCTAATGCTAATCTCAGGAACCGAGAGAGCAAGCTCCCGGTCTGCCCCACTTTATACTGCAGAAATCAAAACCTTTAATCCAATATACAAAACAGGGAAGTCTCTAATACAAAGTCACTTATCTGAGGCATGATGGCATTGCACCACCCACATCAAAAAGCGTGGGAAAGGCTTAGTCCTAAAACCAAGCCCCAGGCTACAAGGATTCTGCCTGCCCACAGCCCGCCCCCAACACACATTAATATCACCTGGGCGATGGGTTTCCATGTGGGCAGTGCCATCTTTAACAAAGTGAGCATAATATATTTTATCTGCCCAACAGATATAAAGTACCTTACCCCAGATTCTGAAAGGCACTGTACCTTACTTTATCGGATTTACATAGAGACACTAGGTCCAGATGAATTTGAAGAGTTTTATTAAAGGAGGAGATTTATTAAATATGCCGCTGCATATGGTTGACATGGGGCATAGCAGACCCCAATCGTGTGCGCTGAGTATATTTCAGAGGCCCTTTGACCACATACAGGTTGGGGGATGTAAGGCCAGGAGCCGCCATCGTGGCCATTCACATGCAGGTTCCCATTGGATTCGGGCAGACGATAAAGAAATGGCAGAGTCAGAGGACGGGGGGCCATCCTATTTATTGGTGTCTCACCAAGACAGGCAAACCACAAAAGAAGACAAGGGAAAAGCAGAAAACCAGCTCTTCCCATGAAGGGCAAGGAATCAGGGAAGCCCTTGCAATTGTGATAGCAGGAACTGTGTGTCCAAGCTCCTGGTCTGTCCCACTTTATAGTGTAGAAAACCAAAATCCCTTAATCCAATATACAAACAAGGAAGTCTCTGATACAAAGTCACTTATCCAAGGCATAATTGGATTCCTCATGAGAGTGCACCACCCAGATCATACAATCAGTCAAGGGTGTGGGGAAAAGCTTAGTCCCAAAACCAAACCTTAGGCTACAATGACCTGGCCTGCTTATAGCCTGTACCCCACACCCAATATAAGTCACAAGTGAGCAAACATATATATCATATTTACAAACTTATTTGACCAATATTCCACCCCTTTTGCTTGCTTTACAATCTAAACCACAGGCATCTTCCATGATGGTCACTGTGCAAGGAGTAGGATACATTGCATAAACAGAAATAGTACCAACTACAACAATAGGATTAACAGATCAAAAACTATGGGCGAAATGAGAGAGCTGTCAGTGGCACCAAGAGAGACAAATCTTCTCCCTCTGGCAGAATACAGGCCAGAGTTTTGTCTGCAGACAGCACCGTAGCTGGCACCAGAGGCCACCCTGAGCGGGCATACCAAACCTTATTGGCCAATACACCAGCATCTTCTGGTTCTATGTGTAGTAAAATAGGGGAACTCATTATTGGCCATAAAGAAATTACAAAGGTGCCCTTCAAAATGCTGTCCCCTTGAGCACTTAAGGGATAATACACTTCTACCTTAGGTGGCCAGGTGCTGGTTGCCCAAGGAGTTAACTGGAGGTCCACCCATCTAACCCCTTTCCCCATGGTGCCAACAAGGCCACCCATCTCAGATAGGTTGCCATAGGCGCTCTGTCCGCTGCCACAAGCCCCATCCAAACCCCTCCGAGGTTACATGAACATCCAGCTCACAGGGCCTGGCAGGATCAAACACATTCAAGGTCTGTGCCACCTTGACAGCTCTCTTAGCAGCTGCAAATGAACCTTGCGCCTGCTCAGTCCAATCCCAGCGAATCCCCTTTCGAATAAGGTTGCACAAGGGGCGTAGTAACTGAGCCAAATGCAGTATAAATGCTCGCCAATACCCCAACAAACCTAAGAATTCCTGTAACTGTTTTACCGTAGTGGGCACGGGGTATGCTTGAATCTTATCTATAACTGCGTCAGGGATAACTTTTGTCTTACCCGACCAGACAACTCCCAAGAATTTAACAGATAACCCAGGTCCTTGTAATTTGTTCTCGTTAACTGCCCAGCCACATGCTTTCAAATGGGATAGCAGGGTAGGGACTGCTTGCTCCAATTCTGAAAGAGAATCACTAGTTAGCATAATATCATCAATATAATGGTACATGCGGACTACCTCTGGCTGTTTCCATTTAGCCAGGTCAGCAGCCACCAGCCCATGGCACAAGGTGGGGCTATGCAAATAGCCTTGGGGTAACACTGTAAAGGTCCATTGTCTCCCTTCCCAACTGAAGGCAAATTGGTCTTGACTCTCTGCGGCTATATCAATAGAGAAAAAAGCATTGGCCAAGTCTGCCACAAAGTGGTATGTCCCCAACTCATGGCTTAGCCGATCCATCATGTTAGCTATCGAAGGAACAGCAGCGTGCAAAGGGGGAACAACTTTATTAAGTTCCCTGTAATCTACTGTCATTCTCCAGGTTCCATCTGCTTTGCGCACAGGCCATACTGGGGAGTTGTAAGGACTGTGTGCTGGCCGGATGATCCCCACCTTTTCTAGTTCAAGGATTGTCCCTGTGACTTCTTCATAACCACCTGGCAGGCGGTACTGCTTGGTGTTAGTCACGCGCCGAGGGACGGGTAATTGCAAAGGAGAATGTGATGCATGTCCCCACAATACTGCCTTCACAACCCTGATCCGCAGCCTGAACTCCCCAGCTGTAGTTTCCAACCACAGTCCTTGCAAGACATCTACCCCCAAAATATATTCAGGAATAGGAGATACATACACCTTATATGGCTTAGGAGGCAGTCACCCTATCCCCAATGGAATAGTTATTGGCTTCACTTGAACAGTTTGGCCCCCATAACCGTCAATGGCCACTGGGGTCCCAGCAAACCGCTCTGGGTTTCCATAGAGAAGGGAACATTCTGCACCTGTATCCACCAAGGCCAACACCTGTTGTACATTGGAAGGGGACCAGTGGATAGCCAGTTCCACATGTGGCCTTCGGTCCCCGCCCATCCCCGTTAGACGGGTCCCTCGGCCCTTTTCCTATTCAAACTGGTACAGTGGGTCTTGGGAGTTCCCCTCTCCCTCGGCCGTCTCTATCATATAATCTTGTAACCGAGCTGTGCGTGCACCAAACGTTTTATTGGTAGCTGCTGGGGCCTTTCGTCTCAGTGGCTGGAACTTCTGTTCTGGTTTAAGCTGCCGCCAAAGCTCCAAAAGAATTTTATTAGACTGGCCATCCAATTTCCCCTTATCTGCTCCAGCCGCAATCAAGTCTACCCACATCTGTGTTCTGGTAACCTTTACAGGCCCGTTTCCCTTGTTAGTTGGGGGGAAATATAGGCAGCAGCCCTCACTGCTTTATGATCCCGAGCAGCCTCCAGCTGCTACCATCTGTGTAACTGCATTGATGGGCTGCCCCACATAGGGGCCCAAGATAGCCACAAGTGACCCAAAAAGGGCTGACGGGGAGCTAGCAAAAACAAATTCCCTCATTTTGGCCGTAAACACTTCCTCGTCTGGCCCACGAGACCCAGGGTTGAAAACAGCATTTTTCATACCTAGTTCTCGAAGGACCTTTACTAACTCACTGTAGCACTGCCACCGACTCATTGCCCCCCGCAGTTCTCCAGCATTCTTCCAGACCATACGAATGGCAGCCATCACCCATTCTAATAGGGTATGGTCTCCTGGGTTGCCATGGCAGTTCTGAAGATGCTGCCTCAAGGAAGAGTGTGTGGTAATGGTGGCCAATTTCTCCATCTCTGTTCTGGAGAGCATGATGCCATCCACCCCTATATCCCATAATCGTAGTAACCAGGCTACCAGGGATTCAGTAGGTTTCTGCCTAAATTGTGCCCCCAACTCCATCAGCTCTGCCTGGGTATAGGGCCGGACCACAGAGTGTTCCATTACCTGGGCTGGAGGTTGTGGCTGCCCCTGAGGGACTCTTTGTTGCTGGGTTTTTAACTTCTTGGCGACAACTGGTCGGGCTCTCAGTGTGCGTATGGCAGCTTCAGCCTGAGCCTTCTCATCCTCAGAAGAGGAGTCGCAAGCGCCTGCTCCCGCTGACTCAAAGCCAATCCACCGGCACGGATGCTGCTGCTCCTTTGGTGACCATTTAGGCTCCTGTGGCTGCTGGCTTTTGGCCAGAAGCTGAGACTCAAGCTCTTGAATCCGCAGTTGTTTCTCCAACAACTGCCGGTGAACACGTTCAACTTCCAGGGTAAACTGCAACTCGTGAACCCATAATTCCTTCTCCAGTGCTCGCTCCAATTCCAGCCTTTTCTGCCGTTCTATTTTCAATTCATACTGAAGCTTTTGACCTCGGGCAGTTTCCTCTTGAGTAAAAAACATGTAGCCCATGGCCCCTAAAAGGACAGCCATGGGGAGACAGAGCAGCAACCAGTACTCTATCCCACCCATCAAGGGTGGTGGCTCCATACCAATCTCTGAATCCTGCTGGAAACTACGCCAGTTGTAAGGCCAGGAGCCGCCATCATGGCCATTCACATGCAGGTTCCCATTGGATTCGGGCAGACGATAAAGAAATGGCAGAGTCAGAGGACGGGGGGCCATCCTATTTATTGGTGTCTCACCAAGACAGGCAAACCACAAAAGAAGACAAGGGAAAAGCAGAAAACCAGCTCTTCCCATGAAGGGCAAGGAATCAGGGAAGCCCTTGCAATTGTGATAGCAGGAACTGTGTGTCCAAGCTCCTGGTCTGTCCCACTTTATAGTGTAGAAAACCAAAATCCTTTAATCCAATATACAAACAAGGAAGTCTCTGATACAAAGTCACTTATCCAAGGCATAATTGGATTCCTCATGAGAGTGCACCACCCAGATCATACAATCAGTCAAGGGTGTGGGGAAAAGCTTAGTCCCAAAACCAAACCTTAGGCTACAATGACCTGGCCTGCTTATAGCCTGTCCCCCACACCCAATATAAGTCACAAGCGAGCAAACATATATATCATATTTACAAACTTATTTGACCAACAGGGGATCATGACAGCATGACACAATCATTAACAAGATTATAACATTTGTCTAGGGCAGAAGTCCCCAAACTTTTTACACAGGGGGCCAATTCACTGTCCCTCGGACCATTGGAGGGCTGGACTATAAAAAAACTATGAACAAATCCCTATGCACACTGCACATATCTTATTTTAAAGTAAAAAAACAAAACAGGAACAAATACAATACATAAAATAAAGAACAAGTAAATTTAAATCAACAAACTGACCAGTATTTCAATGGGAACTATGAGCCTGCTTTTGGCTAATGAGATGGTCAATGTTCGGTTCCATATTTGTCACTGCTAGCTGTAACAAGTGATATGATGTGCTTCTGGAGCACGTGACACGTGCATCCTGCATCACTAGAAGTAGTACTGTACATGAGCGCTGCCGTGCATTGCGGCGCCGCCACATATAGTATTCCAGGTCAGTGCTTCTCTCACTGACCACCAATAAAAGAGGTGCCCCTTCCAGAAGTTCTGCGGGGGCCAGATAAATGGCTTCAGGGGGCCGCATGTGGCCTGAGGGCCGTAGTTTGGGGGACCCTGGTCTAGGGGATTTACAAAGAACGTTAAAACTTTCAAGGTAATACAACCAAATCAAAGACATTCACAAATCCTTTTAGTATCTATTTCTCCTCCTTTGCCTAGAGGTACATGTTAATATCAGATTCCAGGAAGGGAGGGAGAGCTAAGATCAGTGTGGGGTGGTATGTAAAGTTTGCCTCTTATTGAAAGCAAAAGGGAGTTCTTCAGATAACCTTAATCCTTTCAGAGAATTTAAAACCAAATGACTCTAGTCATCCTTGCAAGTCAGGAGACTTCTATATTCTTTTCCCTTCATTTTCCAAAGAAAGGACAGGAAAGCCTGACCTTTTCCTCCTAGAATATTGTTGGGCAGATAAAATATATTATGTGCACTTTGTTAAAGATGGCACTGCCCACATGGAAGCCCGTCGCCCAGGTGATATTAGTTGCCCTTCTTGCTTGGGATGAGCATGATTATATTCATGTGTTTTGAGGGAGGGCTTTCACCTCAATGGTTTTAAAAGGAAGAGAGATCATGTTGTTCTGAGGGAAGAGGGATTACATTCTGGGAGGAGAGCAGAGAAGGGCTATGTGGAGGAGAGGAGAAGCAGCCAAGATGGCAGAGTGCTGAAGGAGAAGCCAGTTTGTGCAGAGTTTGTGCAGAGGAAGGAGATGGGGAACAGAGGTGAATATGGCTAGTTAGCTAGAAACCTTTGATTCTAGGAAACTCGGATAAGTCAGTAGCTTTGTGAGCACTGAATGAGTGCATTTTGGAACCCAGTTTGTGTTTTTACTTGCCCACCAGGTGCAAGTTAGGATTAAAGGTAATGGTCCACCAGTTCTTGGCTCCATTGTTTCATTACCTAATTTTCCGAATCTAATGTGAACCTGCATGGGCCAGGTGGGTGTGATGGTGGCTGTGGCTACTGGCTTTACAAATGCAAATGAAGAATAGGTCCACTTTGAGAATAAGGCAACATTAGAGTTTGCTTGAAGTGAGGTTGTGAGGATGGAAAAGGAAAATAGCAATTATAACTAGAAATGAGCTGAAAACATTTCCACACCAGTCATGAATCTGCTGGGTTGCAAAAGAATGTGAGGTTTTTTCTGGCTTATTTCTAGAGAGGTCACAGAGCTGCTGAGAGGACACACTGGCATGGGATGCTTAAGCTTCAGAGTGTCATGTGGGAGCAGCAGTGACAAGAATAAAGGCAGTGCCTGACCTGTGGTGGCGCAGTGGATAAAGTGTCGACCTGGAAATGCTGAGGTCGCCGGTTCGAAACCCTGGGCTTGCCTGCTCAAGGCACATATGGGAGTTGATGTTTCTAGCTCCTCCCCACCTTCTCTCTCTATCTCTCTCTCCTCTGTCTCCCTCTCTCCCTTTCTCTCTCCTCTCTAAAATGAATAAATAAAATTAAAAAAAAAAAAAGAATAAAGGCAGTGGACCTGGAATCTGGAGAGAGATATGAGTAGGATGGAAGGGAAAAGTAACATAAAGGTATCTATGACATGTAACAGTTGGATTGAACTGGATTGAAGTGATTTGGAATGTGGGAGCTATCCTGATGCATTCCTTCAAGCTGAAGCAGAAGTTATTTAGAAAGGTGTTTCTAATGTGAGTTTGATCACTGGAATAAAATATGAGTAGGGACTGCAGAAGATGAAGTATCCTGGTACATTGTGGAGATAGTCTCCAAAAATGGCTGCTGTCACTTCCTCTGGTTCTTTTCATGTTCCTTCTGCTTTTCTTTTCTTTTTTTTATCTTATTTTTATTAATTTTAATGCAGTGACATTGATAAATCAGGGTACATATGTTCAGAGAAAACATCTCCAGATTATTTTGACATTTGATTATGTTGCATACCCATCACCCAAAGTCAAATTGTCTTCCATCACCTTCTATCTGGTTTTCCTTATGCCCCTCCCCACCCCCCACCCCACCCACCATTACCATCACATTTCTGTCCATGTCTCTGAGTCTCATTTTTATGTCCCATCTATGTATGGATTCATATAGTTCTTAGTTTTTTCTGACTTACTTATTTCACTCTGTATAATGTTATCAAGGTCCGTCCATGTTATTGTAAATGATCTGATGTCATCATTTCTTATGGCTGAGTAGTATTCCATAGTATATATGCCTTCTGCTTTTCATGCTGAGACATGGAGTCTATTTTTCCTGTCCTTGAATCTAAGCAAACTGTGACTCTTTTAAGCAGAAAAATGCATTGGAAGTGACACTGTCAGCTAGTTTCCCAAAGCTCTTCAGCTTCCTCTTTCAAACACAGTATAAGAATCCAAATATTCTGTAAGCAAGTTCAAGCTAGCTATAGAAAGCAGTTTTAAAAACATGGGGGGGGGGGGAGAAATCTAGTTAGTCTCCAGTAGCTCTAACCATCCCAGCTTTAGACATGGGAGAAAAGAGCATATTAGATGTTCCAGCAAACACCACATAGAGCAGGGGAAAGTGGTATAGCTGAGCCCAACATAGATGGCAGAATTATGAGAAATAATAAACCAGAATTATGAGAAATAAATTTAGGCTTGTTAGACAGCAATAAACAACTGAAACACATACTAATGTGGTAAGGTACCAAAGAATTGCAAAAATTAATATAAGTATTTGTAAAGCCAGTAATCAGGGCCAGGGCCACTATCACAGCCGCCTGGCCCATGCAGGTTCGCATTGGATTCGGACAGTCGGTAAAGAAACAGCGGAGCCAAAAGCTGATGGGCCATAGCCTTTAATCCTACCTTGCACCCGGCGGGCAAGTAAAAACATACACTGGGCTCCAAAACCCAGTCACACTCAGTGCTCACAAAGCCACTGACTTATCCGAGTTTCCTAGTGTTGGGCGGATAAAATGTATTATGCTCACTTTGTTAAAGATGCCGTCGCCCAGGTGATATTAATGTGTGTTGGGGTGGGCTAAAGGCAGGCAGAATTGTTGTAGCCTGGGGCTTGGTTTTGGGATTAAGCCTTTCCTACCCTTTTTGCTGTAGGGCGGTACAATCCAATCATTCCTCAGAGAAGTGACTTTGTATTAGAGACTACCCTGTTTTGTATATTGGATTAAGAGTTTGGATTGCTACACTATAAAATGGGGACGAAGTGGGAGCTTGGCCGCTTGGTTCCTGAGGTTAGCATTATAGAGAGGAGAGAGTAGAGCCAGCAGCGGAAGGAGGCCACGTGGAGGAGGCCAGGAGAAGCAGCCAAGATGGCGGAGTGCTGAGTGAGATGCCAGTTTGTGTAGAGTTTGTATCTGGGATAAGGAAGGAGATGGGGAACTGAGGAGAAGAAGGCTGGTGAGCTAGAAACCTTTGATTCTAGGAAACTCGGATAAGTCAGTGGCTTTGTGAGCACTGAGTGTGACTGGGTTTTGGAGCCCAGTGTATGTTTTTACTTGCCCGCCGGGTGCAAGCTAGATTAAAGACTATGGCTCACCAGTTTTTGGCTCCATGGTTTCTTTACCGACTGTCTGAATCCAATGCGAACCTGCATGTGAATGGCCCTGATGGCGGCTCCTGGCTTTACACCTAGAATCAAAGGTTTCTAGCTCACCAACCTTATTCTCCTCAGTTCCCCATCTCCTTCCTTCTCCCAGATACAAACTCTACACAAACTGGCATCTCACTCAGCACTCTGCCATCTTGGCTGCTTTTCCTGGCCTACTCCACGTGGCCTCCTTTAGCTGCTGGCTCTACTCTCTCCGCTCTCTCATGCTAACCTCAGGAACCAAGGGGCTGAGTCCCGTTCTGCCTCCCTTTTATAGTGTAGAAATCCAAACCCTTAATCCAATATACATAATAGGGAAGTCTCTAATACAAAGTCACTTCTCTGAGGCATGATAGGATTGTACCGCCCTACAGCAAAAAGGGTGGGAAAGGCTTAATCCCAAAACCAAGCCCCAGGTTACAACCATCTCCAACACACATTAATATCACCTGGGCGACTGCCTCCTCATGTTATCTTTAACAAAGTGAGCATAATACATTTTATCCGCCCAACAGTATTTTAGGAGAGAAAGTCAGGTTTCTTGCCCAATCCTTTCTTTAGAGAATGGAGGGAGAAGGATATGGGAGTTTCCTGACTTACAAGGAGGACTGGATCATTTAGTTTAGCTATATTTCTCTGAAAGGAGTAAGGTTATCTGAACTACTTCTTTTCCCTTTCAACAAGAGACAAAATTTACATACCACCCTACACTGATTTTAACTCTCCCTCCCTTCCTGGAATCCTGAGAGTAAGGTATACCTCTAGGCAAAGAAGGGGAAATAGACACTAAAAGATTTATGAACGACATCACTTTGATATGTAAAACGACATCACTATTGTGTTACCTTAAAAGTTTTAACGTTTTTTGTAGATCCTCTGGACAAATATTATAAGCTTGTTAATTATTGTGTCATGCTGTTATGCCCCCCCCCCACCTTTATGTAATAAAAAGTATATAACCAGCCTCAGTTATATTTGACACTGCATGATTTGGGTCAGCTATACCCCATGTACGTCATATGCAACCGGTTTATTAATAAAACTCCTCAAAAATTCATTTGGACTTGGTGTCTCTACGTAAACCCGCAGAAGTAAGGTACAGTACTTTACAATACTACCATGAGACAAATAAATTCTATTTCACTCAGAGTAAATAGCTAGGAATAATAATAATGACTTCATGTTGTGAACTCATGTTGAATCATTTTATTTATGTCTATTATTATCTCAGAAAAGTGATGTAAGAATAAATAAAATGCAGTCTTTACCCTCAAAGAGATTATATTTTGGGGAGAGAGATAAATAATTACAATACATAATAATAACTCCAATATAGCAACCATTTGCTAAACAGCTACTATATTCAAGGTCTTTTGCAGTCATGGTATGTTGCCTTTCAGAAGTGAACAGTCTAGGTGGGGAAAGAGGGGTAAGACTTTTGAAGATCATTTCTTATGTGGTTAATGCTAAAGAGGCATGGGCAGCCAGACCATAGGGCAGAGCTCCTGGCCAAACTGTGCACTCAGGGATGAATCAGAGAGAAATTACTAAATTTTCATTAAATATTTTTTCTAAACTGACATGTAGATGGTTAAATTAATCATATCTGTAGTATCTTCAAATGTTCTTCCCTAGACATTTATTTATTTAATCCCTCTTCCACCAACTGCTGTTTGACTTTTCTCAGAACATAGTTTCTTAAATAACCATTCTTAAATGATGGTTCTTTTCTCTCCCAGACCCTTTGAATCACTGATTTTCAGACATTATATGTTCCACTTTTTTTTTTTTAAATCCCCAACTCTGAATGCCATGGCCTCACAGTATAATATCACCCACTACCAGTGTTGTTAAGATTGTCCCCAAATCCCTGGTCATTCCACTTCATTCCCTGAAAACATTAGCTCCTCATGCACTCTTACTCTCATCAGAAATCTTCCTGTTCTGATTCATGCTAATTTTAGTAATCACATAAATTAAATGGAACACACTCTTCCCCTTTTCCAAATGGCTTGTCCTCCACTTCAACTTCAGGAATTTATTCATATGGTCACATCCTAGACTTGCCATTACTAATATTTGCCAGGCATCCCACTCCCTAATATTATCCATTTCAAGCATCCCACTCCCTGATACTTACCTCCTATTAGCTTATTTCCTGAAATACACCAATTTTAATTCAACTGTAACCAACAAGGTCACAAAAGCTTATATTGATCTACCAAATTTTTAATGACCTCCCCCATGCTTGCATATTCCCACTTGAATTCTATTATTATTCATTATTATCACTCTCTTGCATATACCATTAGTTCACTTGCCAATCCCTTACTTTATAGTACTAGCTTGAAAAATACTAACCCTTATCTCTCTTTGCACATACACAACTTGACATGGCTAGAGAAAACACACAGCTGTGCCAATTAGCCTCGCTCACAATTAAAGGAGATGTCAATGCTTCTTGGCAACTATACTATATTTTTCTAGTTTATTTGGTTTCCCATTTTTTATAAAACAATTTTGTAGTGTTTCCTTTCATCTAAAATCTCCTCTCTCATCCACTGTCCCAGCTGATGATTGGGAAAACTACAGCAAGCAGGAGACAATTTCTACAAGCACTCTCCAAAGTATCTATCCACCCATCTACAAGAAATAGAGACACAGGTAAGGCAGTTTCCAAGGAGCTATCATAGAGAATACAGATCATGAGTAGAACTTGCTGGCTGAATATAAAACATGGGAGGAAGAGAATCGATATACAGTAGTCCCACTTTATCCACAGGGGATATGTTCCAAGACACACAGTGGATTTCTAAAATCATGAGTAGTGATGAATGCTCTATATACTATGTTTTTTCCTATACTTACTTACACATATACCTATGATAAGTTTTAATTTGGCACAGTAAAATGTTAACAATAGAACTTATAAAATAAAACAATTATAACACTATGCTTTAATAAATGTTATGTATATGTTGTCTCTCTTTCATAATCAGATGTTACTGAGTGGATACACTGGAAAAAAAGATAATTTGCATCCCTAGCTGGACAAAGTAGGATAGCATGAAATTTTACCACACTACTCAGAGCAGCAGGACAACAAACAATTTAAAACTTACGAATTGTTTCTGCGATTTTCTTTCTTTTTTAATTTTTTAAATTTATTTCTTAATTCCAGAAAAGAGAAACAGAGAGGGGTGGGGGAGAAAAGGGAGAGGATCAGGAAGCATCAACTCCCACATGTGCCTTGACTGGTCAAGTCCAGGTTTTTGAACTGGCGACTTAAGAGTTCCAGGTTGATGCTTGATCCACTGCGCCACCACATGTCAGGCCTGTTTCTGCAATTTTCTACTTTATAATTGGCTTCAGTTAACTAAAACCATGAAAAGCAACACTGTGGATTAAGAAAAACTACTGCAGAGGATGCTCAGATTCCTGCTTGATTATCAGGTAAAAAATGGTTTTATTATTCAAGACAGAGAGTGTGGTAGGAAGTGTAAGCTTAGAGAAACTAGAGTAAGTTCAGTATAAATAGTTGAGTCTTAGATGCAATGTACATCTTTAAATAAAGTTACCCAATGTATAGCTGAATATATAATTCTAGATTCAGAAAAGAAATCTCAGATAGTCAGAGAGATTTTTATCTATAGGTTAGCTGAGGTAACAGGCAAGGAGGATGTGCAGTATGAGAGAAAAGAAGATTCCAGGGACCTAGTGAGTTTTAAAGGAAGAAGACCTGGGACAGAGAAATAGAATCCATGAAAGCTGTGAAAAAAAGAAACATAAAATAGTGCTATGAGAACCAGAAGGCAATGATTTCACAAATCAAAGGGTGGTTTCAGGAAGAAAAGAGAGGTGAACAGTGTTGAATACAACAGAGAAATCAAACAAAATCGTCGAAAGTTTCCATTAGATTTGGCCATCCAGAGACTGCAGACCCAGAAGGTGGTGGAGTGTGATAGATAGTCACCAAACGGAGTGGAGATTAATGAGAAGGCAAAGGGTAGCCTGCCTTTTAAAGAACCTGATCTTGAACAAAGATATAATCTGTTGACTTCCTAACAATGAAAGGTGTACCTTACCCCACCCTCCACTACCACAAACTCATTTTCTTTTCCTTTATTTAGCCTCCAAATATAGCTATATCATAATTTTAGTTAAAGTTTTAGTGTTTGCACTATTATGACCAGGTAACTATTATTTATAAGAGAACCATGTAGTGCTATTTGACTGCATTTCTCTGCATGCACCAAGTTTTATTTCACTTGAAGCTAATACTTACTTTTTTTATTAGATTTCTCCTTATCTTTTATTAATTCACTTCTAAACTTTCCACCAGAAGTATAAATTACTGTCCAATGCATTCAACACTTAAGGAAATCTATCTACCTGAAAACATTCTTCCACTCAAATATAGCTTATCTACATTTGTCATCCTTAAATTTCCATTTAACATTTTTACCACTTTTCTAGGTTGGATCACTTATATCTGAACACTAAACTGTTTTCTTCTTAGAGAATGCTCTCTTTTTCTTTTTGGAGGTATACTTTTTCCAGTAGACCCCAGAAAAAGTGTACATGGGAGGTAAATATCTCTCTCTCTCTCTCTCTCTCTCTCTCTCTCTCTCTCTATATATATATATATATATATATATATATATATATATGAAAATCTCTCTTTTGTTCTATTTGCCTTTATATATATATATATATAAGATTATATATATATATATATAATCTCTCTTTTGTTCTATTTGAATACTTACTTGGTTAAATATAAAACTCTAAGGATCACATTATTTTTACTTCTAATATTAAGGACATTTCTTTATTCACTTTGTAGAGTAATTGGTAACTCTTTCAATCTGTAAACTCATGTCCTGTAATTTTGAGATAGTTTCTTTAATTATTTTTAAAATTGTTTTATTTCTTGATTTTCATTTTATAGGGTGTCTGCTTATTCTAATTTTATAGATATTCTTTTACATTAATTTAGGCTAACATCCTTGTTCTTTTTTTCATTTGCAATTTATTTAGCATTTTGTTCCACATTCTCAGTGACCTCTTATCAATCTCCAACCTTAATAGTTTGCTTTCCACTTTTTTTAAATTTCCTACTCCACTTTATTATGTTCTAATGTAATATCATATGTTTCTCTAAGAATATTGAAGTTTGTTTTTAAATATATTTTTTCTTTGGCTTATCTCCATTTCCTCCAAGGTCCATTTTGTGGTTAATCTTGACCAGTCATAGTAAAGAATTTTCTCAAATGTGTAGTGATTTTTCACTGTTTGCTAATATTTAAAAATATTTAAAGATTGCAAGATACACACACACAAACTGTCAATGGGTTTTTTGCTCTTACTTAGAAGCAAATATGTAAATTCTTAAATAAAATGTTAGTGAATTAAATGCCTAACATAACTTCTTTTAAAAAATATACTAGGATGAAGCAGAATTTTTTTCAGAAATGCAAGAATGGTTTGATATTATTAAAACATTAATATTTTCTAAGAAAAATGTTATTGATAATATCCATAGCTTCAGAAAAGTCATTGGATAAAAGGCAATATCAATTTATGTTTAAAAAATAAATAAATAAGCCCTGGCCCGATGGCTCAGTGGGTTAGAGCATCATCCTAAGGCGCAGAGGTTGCCAGTTTGATTCCTAGTCATATCATATACAGGAACAGGTCGATATTTCCTGTCTTTCTATCTCTCTCCTTTTCTCTCTCACTGGAATCAATGAAAAAATAATAATGGAAGGAAGGAAGGAAGAAAGGAAGGAAGGAAGGAAGGAAGGAAGGAAGGAAGGAAGGAAGGAAGGAAGGAAAGAAGGAAGGAAGGATCAATTTATGTTAAAATTAATAAAATTGGAACTGATAAAATTTGCTTAATTCAATTAACTACAAATGTGTACATATGATATAGATGTATAAAATAGTACTCTGCTTATTGGGAAAACACTAGGGCCTTCTCACTAAAGTCAAGAACAAGACAAGGATATCTATATTTATTATTATTTAACATTTATTGGAGGCTTAATTACAAATGTGATTAAATAAGAAAAAGTAGTTACAGACATTTCTGAGGAACAGAGATCTCTAAAAACACAATATAAAGGCCTATTTTTTAAATGTTTGCCCTATGTTATAACCTGAAGTTGTAACAATTATATCAGTGGGGTGTCTCCTTGCTATGTCTGTGTGCATCCTTCCATAAGAGAGGCCATAAGAAGATAAAAGCTGGTTCTCACAAGCCTCACGGAGAGTTACAGGTGTTGGTCTCAGAGTCCCAGCATGCGGTGTGATCACTATCAGTGTGGCATGCAGGTGGGGCTGGAAGGTCCTTGTGTCCTGCGCACACAGCACACACATCCTGTTTCCTGTTAGATATGTGGCTTGGTCATTCTCTGAATAACCTTGTATTGCTCATGAGCTAGGTTCTCAGAGTAACCTCCACTCAAAATGATGGCTTCCCCCAACACCTCGGTCTCTTCCCTCAGAGCTGCACTTCAGACCAAAGTGACAAATTATTTTTCTCTGAGTATTTAAAGCTATGTTTTAGTTCATTCTTGTACACTGGTTTTGCCAGTGTGCCACTTTAGACAAAGATGTTGATAGATTCAGAGAAGCTCACCTTTCTGCTTCTTGCAGAGATAGTCCTGGTAAGCCCACCATTCAGCCATTCAGCATCGCTATAAGGTGAGCTGCTAGTACCTGTCAGTGCCCAACTACCCATCCCTTGGCAGATGACACAGTGGGCATGCTCCAGTCAAATGCACATTTTCATCCTGTGGAGTGCTATTTCCTCCCTCCATCCTTACCCTAGTAGCCCAGAAGAAAGCCTGAAAATTCTTTGTACTCATTTTTTTGTCCTCTGAGCCAGTTCTAAGCAGTTCTGTGTTCTCTTGGAAGGACTGTGTCCTAGGCAGTCCTAGTAGAAAGTGCCTCCCTGCGAAAGTGTCCACAGTCTCCAAGAACTTATCAGGTGCCCCTGTTCAACAAGGATTTATGAAGAGAGAACATAATAGGGTCTTTCTTTGCTTTAAGAAAGTATAACTTGAACAAATGCTTCCAGTACATAACAGATACATAAGAGGTATTTCTTCATACATCTTACAGAGTTGGTTATTCACTGATTCTCTGAAATAAACTCCACAATTTATGGACTTCTAAAGTTATAGAAGACATAATTTTATTCTATCAGTAAAAGTTACTCATTGGTCTTAGTTGAAAATGTTTACACTTAAATTTAAAATTATGCATATTAATTTACAGGCATGTGAAGACCTCATATGTGTGCCTACTATTAAGTGGCTTTGTAGGAGAGGGAAGGGAATTCTTTTTCTGCTCCTGGATCAAAGATAAAAATGAAGAAAGTAGGCACAAAGTAACCTGATACTAAAAAAAGATTGGTGGAGAGAGACAAGATGGCACTGGAGTAGGCGGACGTACCAGCATCTACCTCCCAGAACCAAAGTGGATTAAAAACTAATTTTATGAACTATCAGCTGGAAAAACCAATTTTGGACTAAACTAAAAGGACTCTTCAACCAAGGAATGCTGAAGAAGCCACACAGAGACTGGTAGGAAAAGCGGAAACGCGGAGAGGGCTGCCCAGCTTCTCGGAGCGAACAGCAGCAGGGAGAGGCTCACGTGGCGGGAAGTGAGCTTAGCAGAGGGGAAAAGGTCCTAAGCCCCAGGAACAAAGCCCCAGCCTGCAGCCCCAGAGCCCAGAAGAAGCGTAAGGACAGTATTTAGCTGGAAACAAGTCAGGATACTATTTGAGAGAGAGTCTGATTTCTCAGACCCAGGATCCTTCTTAAAGGGACCGCGCAGAACATCTCTCTCACAAACACTCACCCGGGGCTCCTGGGGACGGAGGGAGAGGGGAGAGAACCACAGTAACAGGAAAAGAGTGCAATCTAGGAGGCATAGGGAGAAACATTTTGGGAGATAGCCACCCTAACCCCTGGGACGAGTCACTCCCCAAAGCTGAAGTGAATATTTCCCCCGGAAACAGCAATACCAGCAAAGGGAAGCAGGAGAGCAGCCAAACAAGCTCCCCCGCAGCATTCAGAGCAGAGTAGCATAGAAGGAGGGAGATTTCGGGTCTACAGTAGTGAGTCTTAGGGTCCGAGCTGCAACGCCCCCACCCACGCAGCTGAGGGCACACCGGAGAGCGGGCGGCAGCGGGAGACAAAAGCGCGGTTCTGCTGGCAGGGGCGGAAGCCGGCTGGCCACCAGTGGGCTCAGGTGTGAGCTCAATCTTGCCCAGCTAGGGAGAAGGGGGTGTGCAAAAGCGGCCAAGCTCAGCTGCCGGCAGCCTGTAATCCAGCCTCCGGGAGAAGGGCGGGAAACCTGGAAAGGGTAGAAACCAGCCCCGGAGAAAAAGTAGAGGAGCACATCCCTGCCCCACCCGTGCAACCCAGGCTTGCGGTCTGACTTGGTAGCCGGCTCCTCCCGCGGGGGTGGAGCCAAAAACCCAGAAGAGGCGGAGTTCTGCTACGGAGCTGAGCTTGAGCACGCAGCCCTGCCGACAGTAGAGCCAAGGCTAGCAGCTGTTCCTTGAGTGGGATCATCCTGCAAAGGCAGGGCGAAAGCTTGGAAACAGGCGGAGACCCGCAGCTGAACAAAGGTGCTCGCCAGTGTTCTCAGGGACCAAGCATAACGTCACACACAGGGGCAGGGCAAAGGCCAAGGCCACCAACCCTTGTGCCCCCAAGCACGTGATCACAGCCACTCCCGTGAAGAGAAAATGCGGAGGCAGAGAAATACAACACAAATAAACCAAGAGAAATTCCCAGAAAAGGACCTAAGTGAATCAGATATAACCAAATTACCAGATGCAGAGTTTAAAATAATGATTGTTAGGATGCTCAAAGATATTAGAACCACCATAGATGGCCATTACGAAAAACTAAATAAAGAGATAACAAATATAAAAAAGGACATTGAAATAATAAAAAAGAATCAGACAGAAATGACAAATACAATATCTGAAATAAAGAATACAATGGAAGGAATTAAAAGCAGGATGGATGAAGCAGAGAATCGAATCAGTGAGTTAGAGGACACAATAAATAAAGGCATGGAAGCAGAGCAGAAAAAAGAAAAGAGACTCAAAAAGTCTGAGGAAACTCTAAGAGAGCTCTGTGACAACATGAAGAGAAATAACATCCGCATCATAGGGGTTCCTGAAGAAGAAGAGAAAGAACAAGGGATAAAGACTTTGTTCAAACATATTATAGCGGAAAACTTCCCCCAATTAAGGCAGGAAAACATTTCACATGTTCAGGAAGCACAGAGAACTCCATTAAGGAGAAACCCAAAGAAACCAACACCAAGACACATCATAATTAAATTACCAAAGCTAAATGATAAAGAGAAAATATTAAAAGCTGCTAGAGAAAAAAAGACTATCACCTACAAAGGAGCCCCTATAAGGATGACTTCTGATTTCTCAACAGAAACACTTGAGGCCAGAAGGGAATGGCAAGAAAGATTCAAAGTAATGCAGAACAAGAACCTACAACCAAGACTACTTTATCCAGCAAGGCTATCATTTAAAATTGAAGGAGAAATAAAAAGCTTTACAGACAAAAAAAAAAACTCAAGGATTTCACTGCAACCAAACCAAGGCTGCAAGAAATGCTAAGGGACCTGTTGTAAACAGATCAAAGGAAAAAAAGAATATAGCAAAAGAGAAAAACAGTATTAAAGAAAAAAAAATGGCAATAAACAATTACATATCAGTAATAACCTTAAATGTTAATGGATTAAATGATCCGATCAAGAGACACAGGGTAGCTGCATGGATAAGAAAACAGGACCCATGCATATGCTGTCTACAAGAGACACACCTTAAATCAAAAGATGCACACAGACTGAAGATAAAAGGATGGAAAAAAATATTTCACGCAAATGGAAATGAAAAAAAAGCTGGGGTAGCAATACTTATATCAGACAAAATGGACTTTAGAACAAAGACCATAGTTAGAGATAAAGAAGGTCACTACATAATGATAAAGGGAGCAATCCAAAAGGAAGATATAACCATTATATATATCTACGCACCTAATACAGGAGCACCTAAATATATAAAGCAGACTTTGATAGACTTAAAGGGCGAGATCAACAGCAATACTATAATAGTAGGAGATTTCAATACCCCATTAACATCATTAGATAGATCCTCAAGAAAGAAAATTAACAAAGAAACAGCAGACTTAAAGGACATACTAGATCAACTCGATTTAATAGATATCTTCAGAACCTTTCACCCTAAAACAGCAGAATATACATTCTTTTCAAGTGCTCATGGTACATTCTCTAGAATAGACCACATGTTAGGGCACAAAAGCGGGCTCAACAAATTTAAGAAGATTGAAATCATATCGAGCACTTTCTCTGATCACAATGGCATTAAACTAGAAATCAACCACAATAGAAAAATTGAAAAACATTCAAACACTTGGAAACTAAATAGTACGTTATTAAACAATGAATGGGTTAACATGGAGATCAAAGAAGAAATTAAAAAATTCCTAGAAACAAACGATAATGAGCATACATCAACTCAAAATTTATGGGACACAGCAAAAGCAGTCCTGAGAGGGAAGTTTATAGCATTACAGGCATACTTCAAGAAGCTAGAAAAAGCTCAAATAAACAACTTAACCCTGCATCTAAAAGAACTAGAAAAAGAACAGGAAGTAAAGCCCAGAGCTAGTAGAAGGAAGGAAATAATAAAGATCAGAGCAGAAATAAATGACATAGAGGCTAAAGAAACAATACAAAGGATCAATGAAACCAGGAGCTGGTTCTTTGAAAAGGTAAACAAGATTGATGAACCTTTAGCAAGACTCACCAAGAAAAAAAGAGAGAGGACTCAAATAAATAAAATTAGAAACGAGAGTGGAGAAATAACAACTGACACAACAGAAATACAAAATATTGTAAGAAAATACTATGAAGAACTGTACGCCAAAAAACTAGACAACCTAGATGAAATGGACAAATTCCTTGAATCATATAATCTTCCAAAAATCAATCTGGAAGAATCAGAAAACCTAAACAGACCAATTACAACAAATGAGATTGAAACAGCTATCAAAAAACTCCCAAAAAAGAAAAGTCCTGGGCCTGATGGCTTCACAAGTGAATTCTACCAAATATTCAAAGAAGAACTAACTCCTATCCTTCTCAAGCTATTTCAAAAAATTCAAGAAGGAAGACTTCCAAACTCCTTTTATGAGGCGAGCATAATTCTGATTCCAAAACCAGGCAAAGACAACACAAAAAAAGAAAATTATAGGCCAATATCCCTGATGAACTTAGATGCAAAAATTCTCAATAAAATATTAGCAAACCGGATCCAGCAATATATGGAAAAAATCATACACCATGATCAAGTAGGATTTATTCTTGGGAGGCAAGGCTGGTACAACATACGCAAATCAATCAACGTTATTCATCACATAAACAAAAGAAAGGAGAAAAACCACATGATAATTTCAATAGATACAGAAAAAGCATTTGATAAAGTCCAGCACCCATTCATGATCAAAACTCTCAGCAAAGTGGGAATACAGGGAACATACCTCAACATGATAAAGGCCATCTATGACAAACCCACAGCCAACATCATACTCAATGGGCAAAAATTAAAAGCAATCCCCTTAAGATCAGGAACAAGGCAGGGGTGCCCCCTTTCACCACTCTTATTCAACATAGTTCTGGAAGTCCTTGCCACAGCAATCAGACAAGAAAAAGAAATAAAAGGCATCCAAATTGGAAAAGAAGAAGTAAAACTATCATTATTTGCAGATGACATGATATTGTATATAGAAAACCCTAAAGTCTCAGTCAAAAAACTACTAGACCTGATAAAAGAATTTGGCAAGGTGGCAGGATATAAAATCAATACTCAGAAATCAGAGGCATTTTTATACACTAATAATGAACTGTCAGAAAGAGAAATCAGGGAATCAATCCCCTTTACCATTGCAACCAAAAAAATAAAGTACCTAGGAATAAATCTAACCAAGGAGATTAAAGACTTGTACTCGGAAAATTATAAAACATTGATAAAAGAAATCAGGGAAGATACGAATAAGTGGAGGCATATACCGTGCTCATGGTTAGAAAGAATAAACATCATTAAAATGTCTATATTACCCAAAGTAATTTATAAATTCAATGCAATACCAATGAAAATACCAATGACTTACTTCAAAGACATAGAACACATATTCTAAAAATTTATATGGAACCAAAAAAGAACACGAATAACCTCAGCAATCCTGAAAAGGAAGAAAAAAGTGGAAGGTATCACACTTCCAGATATCAAGTTATATTATAAGGCCATTGTACTCAAAACAGCATGGTACTGGCATAAGAACAGGCATATAGATCAATGGAACAGAACAGAGAACTCAGAAATAAACCCACAGCTCTATGGACAACTGATATTTGACAAAGGAGGTAAGACAATACAATGGAGTAAAGACAGCCTCTTCAACAAATGGTGTTGGGAAAACTGGACAGCTACCTGCAAAAAAATGAAACTAGACCACCAACTTACACCACTCACAAAAATAAACTCAAAATGGATAAAAGACTTGAATGTAAGCCATGAAACCATAAGCATCTTAGAAGAAAACATAGGCAGTAAGCTCTCTGACATCTCTCGCAGCAATATATTTGCTGATTTGTCTCCACAGGCAAATGAAATAAAAGACAGGATAAACAAATGGGACTTTATCAAACTAAAAAGCTTCTGCACAGCTAAAGACAATAAGAACAGAATAAAAAGACAAACTACACAATGGGAGAATATATTTGACATAGCGTCTGATAAGGGGTTAATAACCAAAATTTATAAAGAACTTGTAAAACTTAATACCAGGAAGACAAACAATCCAATCCAAAAATGGGCAAAAAAAATGAATAGACACTTTTCCAAAGAGGACACACAGATGGCCAATAGGCATATGAAAAAATGTTCAACATCACTAATCATTAGAGAAATGCAAATTAAAACCACAATGAGATATCACCTCACACCAGTCAGAATGGCGCTCATCAACAACACAACACAGAATAAGTGCTGGCGAGGATGTGGAGAAAAGGGAACCCTCCTGCACTGCTGGTGGGAATGCAGACTGGTGCAGCCACTGTGGAAAACAGTATGGAGATTCCTCAAGAAATTAAAAATCGAACTGCCTTTTGACCCAGCTATACCACTCTTAGGAATATACCCCAAGAACACCATAGCACTGTTTGAAAAGAAGAAATGCACCCCCATGTTTATGGCAGCATTGTTCACAATAGCAAAGATTTGGAAACAGCCCAAGTGTCCATCAGAGGACGAGTGGATTAAAAAGCTTTGGTATATATATACTATGGAATACTACTCAGCCATAAGAAATGATGACATAGGATCTTTTACAACAACATGGATGGGCCTTGATAACATTATACTGAGTGAAAGAAGTAAATCAGAAAAAACTAAGAACTATACGTTTCCATACATAGGTGGGACATAAAGATGAGACTCAGAGACATGAACAACAGTGTTGGGGTTACAGGGTGGGGGGAGGAGGGGGAGTGGGTTGGGGGAGGGGAGGGGCACAAAGATCATGGCTTTTCAGCATTTGCCATATTCCCCACTTAATCTATAGACAGACAGCAAATATTTACATATGGTGTTCCCACTATAAAGACTGCTGTCTTAGGGACAAATGCTGATAAACTATTTCAGCAGTTCCTCCTTCTTCAAAGACTTATATGTCAACATAGAGCTCCATGTTTCATAGGACATACTCAAGCTCACTCCATGCTCCCTGGAGCTTAAGCACAAGGGAATGCCCCCCCCCACCTTTTTTTTTTTTTTGAGTATTTTTTCTTTTATTTATTTATTTTTTTGTATATTTCTGAGGATGGGGATGGGGAGGCAGTCAGACAGACTCCTGCATGTGCCTGACTGGGATCCACCTGGCATGCCTACTGGGGGGAATGCTCTGCCCATCTGGGGTGTTGCTCTGTTAGGACCGGAGCCATTCTAGTGACTGGAGCAGAGGTCATGGGGCCATCCTTAGTGCCCAGGGTGGATTTGCTCCAGTGGAGCCTTGGCTGTGGGCGGGAGGAGAGAGACGAAGAGAAAGGAGAGGGGGAGGAGTGGAGAGGTAGATGGGCGCTTCTCCTGTGTGCTCTGGCCAGGAATCGAACCCGGGAATCCTGAACACCAGGCCAATGACTCCGACGGGTCTACCATATCATGCTTTTTACTTAAAAAAAAAAAATTTACATTTCTTTTGAACAGGAGACACCAGACCTTTTTCGCCTGCAAACTACTACCTTCTTTATTAGATCTAGCTAATAACACTGTTCTGTCTTTTTTCCAAATAGCTCCAGATATATGGAAAAGATTTATATAGGCAGATGGGGATCCTCAAACCCTTCAGCGAGATCTTCTGAGAATGGCTTTTAAGATACCTAGAGGCAGAAAAAGCCCAAGAGAGATCAGGGGAACTACCAGCTTTTAGGATACACCCTTAAAGGCTCCAACACCCCAAAGGGGTCTCATAGGATGCCATCTGGGTCCTGCTTCAATAGTGGAAAGGAAGGTCATTGAGCTAAAGCCTGCCAGGCTTACACGCCTCTGCTGTGAGGAAACAGGGACACTGGAAGGTGGGCTTCCCCCTCGCTCCTCTAAGGGAGGGTTCAGTCTCTTCCAGCCCTGCTCCAGCCACCTATGACCTAACCTTGCACAGAAAGCTGGGGTTTGCCACTGAAGGCTGAAGGTGCGCAGGGCCGTGGGCCCCATCTACGATACTGTGGACGAGCCTAGGGTATTTCTTCCAAGAAGCAGGTAAACTGATCTCATTCGCACAAGGGCCACTTAACTATATTTTGCCTGAATAGTCAGGTTTTTTATTCTTCCCTCAAAGATCTCTGTTGTGGGTGTTGATAGTCCTATTTTCTGCTGCTTTGCTTAATATATAGTGTTTCCTTTATCCCTCCTACCTCAATGCCCCACTCATATTTCGGGCTGGGACCTACTCCTAATTTAGAGCTCTCTTTCCTCCTTTTGCCAACTTGTATTATGAATTTACCTTTGCCACCCAGCTTAGTGTATCCCAAGGTTCTCTTTACCAGGCCACAGTCACAGAGCTCCAGGGAAAAGCAACCTGGTCTTATCTCTCCAGGCAGAGGAGAACAGAAGCTCCATATCCACGCATGCTGCAAATGGCATTTTCCAGTCTACCTGAATCATTACCAGCTAGAAGCAGCGGTCATTGGGACTTGGACATGAGCTGCAAAGTATAGAATGGTGACAACAATTCCAGTGCCATGCGGACTTTTCCTGTAGGGAACTTTCCTGGACTCCTGCTCCCTGTGACAGCTCCTAACAGACTGAACTGTGGTTGGGTTGCATTTTTCAGGGATTTGGCATGGTGATGGGGCCATCTTGGACTTGGGGAACATGTTAAGGACACTACTCTTTTAGGGATTCTTGCAGTATGGGCCAAGAGTTTGCTTAAAGGCTTTTAATCACTGTAAAAAAAATAGAGGACTGGATGAAGAAGATGGGGCACATATACACCATGGTATATTATTCAGCTAGGAGAAATGGTGACATCAGATCACTTATAGTGGAATGGTGGACTCTTGGTAGCATTGTGTGGGGTGAAATAAGCGAATCAGAAAAAAACAGGAACTGCAGGATTCCATATATTGGGGGGACATAAAAGCGAGACTAGGAGGCATGGACAGGAGTGTGTTGGCTATGGGGGGTGGGGGGAGGGAAGGAGGGAGAGGGGGAGGGGGAAGGTACAGAGAGAACTGGATGGAGGGTGGCGGAGGATGATCTCTTTTCGGGTGATGGGTATGCAACAGAACTAAATGACAAGATAACCTGGAAATGTTTTCTTTGAATGTATGTACCCTGATACCCTGATTTATTGATGTCACCCCATTAAAATAAAAATTTATTAAAAAAAAAAAAAAAGAAAACATTAAAACCATATAAAATAAATATAAGAATATTTAGAATAAAACACTGTATGGCCTAAAACTAAATAAATTACATTTTAATAAAAACAAAACAAAACAAAAAAAACAAACATTAAAAAAAAAAAAAAAGATTGGTGTAGGATGACCCATACCTTTCTAAAATAGGTGAAAATCTACATTGAGAACAAGGATTAGAATCTTAAAATGAAACATACTAAAGTCATTAGACCAATGGTTCATTAATATATTTTAAAGCATATCTTTAATATGTACATTTAACACAAACAATAAAAATGCATATAATACATTTTGAAGTATACATAATAAACAAAGCATATTTTTATATGTATTAGAGACTATAATGATAACAATAAAATTTCTCCAATCATATATTTTCACATGTGAAACATGTCAATAATTCAGTTCTTTAATTTTTAGCCATACAAGAAGAACACAAAACTGTAAGCTCCACAATGATTAAATCACTTTCTGACACTGAAAATATCATTATTTCCTAATTTTTAAAAGCTGTTTAAAACAGTCTCTGCTTCAAACTTTTCTGGAAAATTTATACTGCACACATATGCTCTAATCAGCCTTCCAAATATTTTTCTTTGTTTCCCCATTTAAAAGAAAATTATTTAGAAAATTAAATGTAATGGGGAGACACTGATCAATGAGTATGTAGGTTTCAGGTAAACATTTCTATAGCATTAGAACTGTTGATTGTACCAACGTTTTTCTTTTCCTCTAAGGCCGGTGTTTATGTCTCACTGAATGTTTTCCTGGACCAACATGAATGAAGCCACCAAGAAGGCCCACAGTTCTGGGCTCATGTTAGGCAAACAGATATATGTCTTCTAATGTCAAAAATTGCATGTGTCCAATGAAAAAACATTTTTGGCCTTACTGGTATACTTCTCCTATTTACTTCTCTCTGTATACTGATGTCCTCAAGTATAACTGTCTCTTCTCCTGATCTCTTTTCTTTTTTGCTCTCTGGCTTCCATTCTACTCCACTGCTAAAAAAAAATTGATCTAAGTCATACTTAAGAGCAACAACAACAGTAATAACAACACTTACAGAGTGTTAAATCTGGGCTAAGAACTGTTGTAAATACTTTATTTATTCATGTGAAGTAGGTGTGATTATTATAAATTCTAATTTTACAGATGAGGAAACTGAGATACAGATCTGTTAGAAAAGAATTCAGAGATCACAAAAGTGAGTAGCAATCCCAGGATTTGATCTCAAGCATCTTAGTCGCACAGTTCACACACCAAACCACTCTACCATGCTGCTTCCACCTAACAGCATTGTAGTAAATAACTTTTAAAAATCAAGCAAGTAACCATCATTTCTTGTTGCTTAATAGCTTATACCCATCGCATATATAAACATTTATGTAAAATCAACAAGTTTTTTTGATCAATTTTGAAGACCTGGAGAATTATTTGAATTAAAATTTGTATTTCTCATAAAAGATAAAAAGTTGTTTTAGGTTGCTTTTAAGAAGTTCCCACAAATGAGACCCAATTAAGCATGGCCTGTGCCGTGTCTTCATGGGGCTCCGAGAACTACAGGCCTGCATCTGTGGTTGCAACACACTAAACACATCCTGAAGCCATGGCCCCATGACAGCAGCTCACACCTCACTCCTCGCTCTGCACACAGCCTGCCAGCAACCTCCCACATCCCATGGGCTGTCCATCGTGTCTAGAGGTAGGTAACTATCGTGCAAGAGTGATGGTGATGACATCATTCCAATTACTATGTTGCCTCTGGCTCATAGAAAATGCCACTTCATAAACTTAAATTCCTTTCGTTTAATTGTTAGCAAAAAAATTCTCAAAGATGTGCCTTTGTTGTAAGGCATAAGTTATTTTGCATAATTCCCAATCTCAATGTCCAGTTATAGAAGAGGGAGAAACAAGAGACCTGTTTCTTTTAAATTTCAAGGTCTTTTGAAAATACATGACCACAGCTCATGTTCAGTCATCCCTGGCAACCTTCCGATAGTTCATCACCAAACTATGAGTAGGATTTTCAAAGAGTAGAGTTAAATGTTTTGAATGATGCCCTTGGTTATGAACAGGCTCATCCACTCGATCTCCAGTGTCAGAAGTTCTTTCTAACACTCAGCCTTTCTAAATATCAGGACAGTGAAAGCATAGGCAAGACTTCTGGTTCATCACCACAAGGCTTGACCATTTTTGCAGGCATCAAATAAAGAAGATTTTTCCAGAACCTTGAGTTATAAGACAAAGATTTATCAGCCTTCCACTTCAGAACTCTATGAGATTTCAAAAGCTTTAATGATTGAGGCAAGAATGTGAAATCACTGAAGGGTGTAAATTCAATTAATATTATTTTAATTTTCCTTTCCACCAGTGCTTCATGGAGTCCACTTTCAAGTTCATACCTGACTTCATTAGACATGTAACTTTTACTTAAGACAATGATTAGTCTTCGACTTTTCTCTATCAGTGAATGGATTTCATCAACAACAGCTGAAAATGCAAGATGTGGAATATTCATTTAAGAGAACTGAAAAGGTGAGCATAAAGAAAAAATCACTTTGCACAGTCTAATTCCATATTATTAACTCCACCAATAAGTTTTTCTTTAAGACAAATCATTTATTCTCAATTTTATATGTCCATTTAAAGCAAATATCTAGGTAACAATAATAATGAATACTTACTTATCACTTACTCTATGCTACACCCTTTACTATGCCATTTTATGTACATTAACTCATCTAATCATCCTAATGACCCTATAAAGAAAGTATCATACTTGTTTTAAAGATGAGGAAGTCAGAGCACAGAGTGGTTAAATAATTCATACAGAGTCACACAGCTAGTAAATGGCAGAAGCAGAATCTGACCCCATGGTCTGGTTCTCAATTACTTGTTTCTAACTATTATACTATCTAGCCTTTAAATGTGTATGTAGGAGCATGTTAAAATCAGGACTTAGAAAGAAAAAAATAAAACACTGTCATTATTTTATATGAGGGTCTGACACATTCTTTCTGTAAAAAGTCTGATAATAAATATTATAGGGTTTGCAGTTTAGTAAGCTTGGGTCACAACAACTCACCTCTGCTGTGGTAACTTAAAAAAGCAAACCAGGACAACATGTAAGAAAATGTTTGTAGCTGTGCTTCAACAAAGGTGGCAGGTTCTTAGTGACCTATGGATTGTAAGTACATTGCCAGCCTCTGTTGTAGACCTCTATCCCTGTTCAAATAGAGGTTTTAGGCCCTGGCTGGGTGGCTCAGTGGCAGAGCCTTGTCCTGGAGCATAGATGTCCCGGGTTCAATTCCCAGTCAGGGCACACAGGAGAAGAGCCCATCTGCTTCTCCACCCTTACTTCTCTTGCTTCTCTTTCTCTCTATCTTTCTCTCTTCTT
Source organism: Saccopteryx leptura (assembly GCF_036850995.1). NCBI lineage: Eukaryota > Metazoa > Chordata > Mammalia > Chiroptera > Emballonuridae > Saccopteryx > Saccopteryx leptura. Next base: position 214,263,398 of record NC_089505.1, on the reverse strand, counting down.
CTGCTGAAGCCATGGTTCAAAAGGAGCAAGTTGGCTCCAGGTGCTGAGGATGGCTTCATGACCTCTGCCTCAGGCACTAAGAAGAGCTCAGTTGCTGAACAATGGAGCAACACCCCAGATGGGCAGAGCATCAGCCCCTACTAGGTTCGCCAGGTGAATTTCGGTCAGGGTGTGTGCAAGAGTCTGTCTCTCTGCCTCCCCTCCTTTCACTGAATTAAAAAAAAAAAGATATTTTTAACCAAAACTCATTATAACTGAGGACAAACATTATTTTTATCTAAGAACTAAGAGGAAATCTATTTTTTCAAAATGACTACTGGATAATAATGGTAAAATAATAATGGAAAGTCAAGCAATAACACTTTCTGTGTGCTCAGAAAGACTTGACACACAAAAATACCACAGCATTGTATGCATCTGATAATTTGGCATATTATTCCCTTTGAGATGTTCAATATAACTAGGCAGTAGTATATAATATCTTTCTAATTTGTGAGATAAGAAAGAGAAGGCACAGTCATTTTTAAATTTACTGCCATATATTTAATGCCTAGTTCAGAATTTGGCACAGGAATGGCACTCAGTAAATGATGGATAAATGAAAAAAGGATGGTAACAATGAAGACATTTGTGTTACATCATTTGCAACACATCAACACCTATGACACCAACTTTCAAAGATTTGCTCTGAAAAACCAGAGAAAACATGGAAATGTTACTATCTTTGATTCTAACTGTGCTTTGCTTCGTGGTATGTGTGATGGCCATTTGTATTCATACACTAATTTAAAAATTGAATTCCATAACTCAAATATGATATGAACCAATCTTCCTTTATTTATTTTTTTCCAGCTGTCTTATGTCCTACTTTAATTTTATCACCCATGTCAACAGAATAAATAACAAGCATTTTCTGTGTTTATCATCCAAAAAATGATGTATTAAACTAGGATCTGGTGATACTATACAAAATATTATCAAAAGAAGTATTCTTAACTACTGTGGGGTATTTCTAAATAAATGCCTCATGATAAAACCAGTTTTGGGCCTGGTGCTAGAAATGGAATATTCAGTCCCTTTCCCCAAATTTCAGAGGACTGTGGAGTTCAATGAATAAATAGGGTCCCAGAGAAGCCATTATTTGGAACAGTGTAGTGAGTTGATTTTCTAACTATTCATTATATTAATTTGCCTGGTTCCTGGCTTGAGGACCATGTTTAGTCGGTTTTTTTAAAGTAAAACAAGGTTAAGCTCAGCTATCCATCTTACAAAAAGAAAGTATCCACTAGTTTTCTATGAGGCATTCTTTTTCTTACCTCCTCCAGGCACAACATCCCTTTCAAATATGCATAATTTATACCCAAAATGTTTTTCCAACACCCTGGGCAAAATCTCCACAGCAAAAGTGTGTTCCTCTCCATGCTCAGGCCGACATTCTCTTAGGTAAGACACAAAAGCATCGTATGTCTTTCCATCTAGGAGATAAGGTTTATTCTTTTAATGAGTGTGTAAATGAAAGTTTAGCTCAAATTTCAGTGAAAGTCACAAAAAATGGGAATGGAATTACTGAAAAAGAAAAGTTAAAAACAGCATCCTGGCCCTGGCCAGTTGGCTCAGCAGTAGAGTGTCGGCCCGGTGTGTGGAAGTCCTGGGTTTGATTCCTTGCCATGGCGCACAGGAAAAGCACCCATCTGCTTCTTCACCCTTCCCCTTCTCCTTCCTCTCTCTCTCTTTCCCTCCCTCAGCCAAGGATCCATTGGAGCAAAGTTGGCCTGGGTGCAGAGGATGGCTGCATGGCCTCCGCCTCAGGTGCTAGAATGGCTTGATCCACAGCGGAGCGATGGCTCAGATAGGCAGAGCATCGCCCCCAATAGACATGCCGGGTGGATCCCCATCGGGGCACATGCAGGAGTCTGTCTGACTGCCTCCTGCTTCTAACTTCAGAAAAAGATGAAAAACAAAAACAAAAACAACCCCCCCCACAAAAACCCAGCATCCTTCCGTCTACACTCATCAAATAGTACATATTAAGTACATATTAAATGTATGCAGTTCTTTGTATATTAATTGCACCTCAATGTAGCTGTTAAGAAAAATATTTTTGACAGTAAAATTGAAAAGCAAGAATGTTTAGGCAATTCCTAATACCCCTCAAATATTCTTTTGTTCTATAATTATTTTTTATGCATTATTCTTTATCTCTGAATTTTTAAATATCAAAAATAAGGAGTAAGTTCAATTATTATTGAAGACAAAAATATAGCATCCTCAAACCTTGTATGCTAATTGAGCAACCAATTAGCAAATGCTTTAACATGGCGGGAGACACAGACAAGACCATATAACACAAACAAAAGAATCAAAATAATCTTATCAGAGAATAAGAAATGATATTTGACATGCTTTCTAAAGGAAGGAAATTTTGAGTCAGGTTCTAAATAATATAATACATGCTAATTGGGATAGTAGATGAAAAGAAAAGTGGTAGAGGAAATGAATTATCTTTGTTCCATGGTCAATTTGTTAGGTGATAGAGTTAAATTTATGCTTAGGTCTAATATTGAGATTTAATAAATTTGCTACTGAGTTGAAGACTAAATATTATTAGATCCTTCATGAAAATGCAATAGGGTGAAACCATTTTAGGTCCATGTTTATGATACTTCGTTTATGCTCAACAGCCCAACCCAGTTTCTTTAAGAGAATCAAGGCTCACAAAACAATACTTTGTTTCTGGTAAAAGCTTCTTCAGTTCTACTGTAGCACTGTGACTCAGCAGTTTAAATCAGAACCTATTATTGATGCAAAGCAATTGTTTTGCAGAAGTGTATGTATGTGAATGATTGGACATTTTGGCTAAAATTGCAAATTAACATTCATATCAAAAATAGGTTAAAAATTGGTAAAAATACAATCAACAACAACAAAAAGTTGGGAAAATGGAGCCAGTTCTTAATATAATCAGTAAATGGGTCACCTGGATAATTCCATTAGAATGCTGTGAGATATAGTTTTCTATTAGTACATGAGCTAGTGTTTTCAATAGTAAAGTCATCATATCAGTGATTGAAACAGGCACCAAGACATGAGAAATAAATTAAGTATACTTTTTAAAAAGGTATATTTTTCTCATAATCATAATGTAACTAATTGCAATAAATTGTAAAGATAATTCAGTCAAATTTATATTGTGATGTAGCTTTCTTACCCATGAAAAATAAGTTTTTTCAACTATTAGCTTTCAAATTCATTTTTTCAAGCAGATAGGCCAATTTATACTGTAATTTACTTTCAACCCAATAATGAAAGTGTTGATGGCTTTAATAACTGACAAAGTAAAGTGCCCCATATAAGTAATTTGAAAGCTAATAAAATTCTTTGGTTCTGTATAAATGAAACCAAAATGTGAATGAATATTTAGTACTACAAAGAGTCAGACCCGTGTTTCCCAAACTCTGTGTGGTGAATAACCACGTTTTAAGTTAATTTTTTTCCATTTTGGTTGATTGGTTTTTCTTTCATTTCCAATCCTTCATAAACCAATAGCTGAAAACAGTTTGGAATAGTGGAGCAATAAAAAGTTGTTAAAATGTAAAAGTTTTCATTTTTGTGCTTGTATTTCCATTTTCACTTTCTCATGACTGATATCTGTCCAGGGATCTCACCATAAGCATCACTGCTGTGGGGTACAGCTCTAAGTGTCTCTATGCAATGCCACATTGAGAGCTAAGAAATGGGAATTAAAAAAAAAATCTGTGAATTGGGTCAAATACAACCAGAGGGGTAAACAAATCTTAGCTGAAAATCAGAATGAGAGATATTAGTCAATGTCCATACTGGTCTTGCAAGTGGAGACCTGGTAATAAGATATCAAAAACAGACCCCCCAGTTTGCTGATGCATCTCTCTACATAGCAAAATCACACACACATGCAGGCTGAAAGCTAAATTAATTAACTTTGCTAATTTTATATTTTAAAATTAATAGTTGTAAGTGTGAATAATACATCTATAAAAATCTCAAAAAATATAAAAATTATTTTATTAACTTGAAGTTAAGGAGAGCCTTTCTACTTATGACCACAAATCCAGAAACCATAAAAGAAAGAGTAAATTGAATACATTACAGAATCTTTCACATAAGCAAAATCAAATTTCAACCTGGGAAAATATTTGCATTCTATATTATAAGCAATAGGCTAACCTTTTAAAAATGTAAACTGCTCCTAGAAATAAACCAGAAAAAAGAGCTAACAACTCAATTTGAAAACAATGGGCAAAGGAAATAAATTAATACTTTGAGAAAGGAAAATACAAATGAATCTTTAACAAAGAGAAAGTTGCTCATGCTCTCGCATAGTAAGTGAAATGCAAATGAAAACTACATTGAGATACTACTTTTTACCTACCAGATTGGCAAATATCCAAATGGTTGTGGGTAATGCTATGGTGAAAAGTTACTTACATCATTTGAAGGTGGTAGGTCGTACAGTAGTATGGGGGGAAAATTGACAATATCTTTCAAAATAACAACTATATCTACACTCGGTATTTCCAGCAACTCCACTTATTCTGCACACATATGAAACAATGAATGTACAAAGCTATCTTTCACAAAAGGTTGTAAACAACCAAGGTGTCTACAAAAAGGGACTCAGTAAACAGTGGTATATCCACATAAATAAAACTCAGTAGGGTTTTATCCATAGTAATAAAACCCTAAAAAATGAGAGACCTTATAAACTAATATGGCGGAGTATCCAAGGAATAGTAGAGCAAAGTTCAGAATAGTGTGTGTTATAAAACAAGATTTGTTGTTTAAACAGAAGTGGAATAAAATTCTTATTTGTTTGAACATACTATTGGTGGTGGATGAGGTGGGAAACACAAACATAGGTTGGCTGGCAGGGCAATATTCTACTGTATAATTTCTGAGACTCTTTGTGCTTTGAAATATGTGTGTCCTGCACACACACACACACACACACACACACACACACACACACACACGAAAGCAAAAGCAAGTACAGTGGATTAGATTGATTGGTTAATCCAGTAATTATATTGAAACTTGAGGACTTCTATCCACTTTTAAAAAACAGGAGAACTGAGATGTAGTCACCAGACAGAAATAGTAAGTAAATACTGACAATTCTATAGGACTAGAACTCATGTCATTTGGCTTCTTGTTCAGGGTTCCTTCAGGTACATCATGCAGCCTCCTTTTCCAGGTTAAAATAATGAACCATGGTACAATTCAATTTGATTTAAATGACCTTTAATGAATGGGCATATTGTATAAGGTGCCCAGCTGGTATGTGAACAATCACATCAAGTCTCTGGGATCAAGCATCTCATAGGGCATTTAGGAGGACATAATATCCCTTAGTAAGCAACCATATCTGCTTACTAAGTTAAACTCATGAAAAATTTAAGCACATTTTATGGTAACATATAAGTAAGCACAAAAAAGGTAGCACAGATAACATTTATAATGGATGATACACTCAGAGAAATTTTTTCTATGGGAAAACCTCTACCATAGATTAAGTCAACAATATAATCAAAATAAGATGAAGATTAATGTTTCTTTATTAGATTTCTTAATGAAATCATAGGATAAGAAATCCCAACATTACCACATTTGTTACCTGTTAATGTTTCATCTCTTCCCATGAAATGTCTGTAAAATAGAGCCAAGTCAACTCTATAAATCACACCCACAATCACTAGGCACACAACAATCCCCAATATCAAAACAGCTATGATCATTCCTCTCGTGAAGACATGGCCTGGGATATCAATCAGATCTTCTAGAATGAAAAATATAATGGGAATAATTAATCAAAGAAATGTTACCACTGTCTTCCACCATTATGCTGCAGGTGTCAGTTCTTACCATTAGTACTAACAGAGTTGTCTACTCAACATGTTCCATTGAGTTACCTCATATTCCTGTTTTCAGTTTGGGGCAGTGGTCTTCTTACTCCCGTTATTAAAGAATAAAAATGTGTACAAGAATATTCAGAAACCTGAACTGAAAGCATTATAAGATAGTCTATCCCTGCCTGTGGAGGTATCCTAGGAGGTAATCCTAAGATTATAAAATACTAGGGTGAAATACAGAGGGACCCAAATGTCAATCTTAGAGAACAAGTGGTGAACATAAATGGAGCCTTTTAGTCTTGAGAGAGCAACCACTTGACTGAGATCATCCAGGTTCCCAGTCTGGCTCTATAACTTATTCTATATTCTAGGAAATGTCACTGGATGCCCTTAACTCTTAGTATCTTAATCTTTAATATGAAGCTAATAATTTCTGCTTCAACTACAGAGTTGCTTTTGGGGGGAACATTATATGACATTGGACATAAGTAGTTAACACAGCATCTGGTACACTGCTCTAAGAATTTTAGCTTTTTTAAAAATAAAAGTGTCTTTTGGGAAAAATTACATTTCTTAGATTGATTCAGTTTATGCTCACTATGGACAATATGAAATTATACAAAAGAATAAAAAGGATAAAATAATTTTAACAACCATTCCACAATGTGATTGTGGGCATTGCTAACATGCTAGTATATTCCCACTTGGTTTTTTAGTTTCCCTAAAAATATTGACTTGATTGAGATCATGTGGTCATCACTACTTATTGCACATTATGTCATAAGTAGTTCATTAGGTCTTTAAAATTATGATTTATAACATCCTAACATTTAGATTGATTGTAATTTTTTGTAAATATACATAATGCTGCAATGAACATATGCATAAGCCTTTATGCATGTTTCTGATTATTCTCTTAAAATAGATTTTAAAGGTTGGAGATTTCTAGGTCAAAGAGTATGAACATGCATGAAGTTCTTGACATTTTAGCACCAATTTTCAGAATAATCTTTTCAGTAAAACTAACTACCAAGATATAAGGAAGCAACCATATCTGCTTACTAAGTTAAACTCTAAATAAAGCCAGCCCCTGGAGTTCCTGCATCTTTAGAATATCTGCTTCTTTGTGACTGCCATGCAAATGCAAAAACACACACTTTCACACTGACATATATACTCTTGCAAGGATAATGGTGCAGTGGAAGACCCTATATCCTGGACAACATTTGTGAGCATAGCAGAAAGAGAAATGACCATGGTAGAAACTTCTAAGGCAGGGATAGAACAGTCAGGCATTAATTTAAGAGAGAGGTGGCTAGTGACCAGCAGTAATAAAAAATCCAGGTAAGGCAATGGACAATGGACAATAATGGATTTGAGCCTCTCCTTTACATGTGCATGGGCCAAGGCATGCACACTCACATGAGAACACTTGTAACAATCCCTACAGAAGATAAGAGCACTGAGTTAATTTCAAAGTTACTCAGGTCTGAGTTTTGACATCTTTACTTATTGTGTGACGTGGGATGAATTTCTTCACCTATAAAAGCTGATTGTAAAGATCAGGTTAAATAATGATAAAAGCTTAGCACAGAGCTTACCATCTAATACACATAAAGAATGTTAGCAAGTCCTGCCTGCAGAGGCAAGGCAGAAACCACAAAGACCTCCTTAGCGGGCTGGCGCAGGCAATGCCCACACTTGAACACCTGAGGCAGTGGCAGAGGGGGTGGTGGGCCCACAGACCTACTACACCTAGGGAACACAGAGGCCAAACCCATCAGACTCCTGTGGTCACACCATTCTTATACAAGACAAAATGAGGAGGTAGAGATGCAACCCAAACGAATCAAAAGAAATCACCCAGAAAAAGATTTGAATGAGTTGGAAATTACCAAATTATTGATGCAGAGTTTAAAGTAATGATTGTTAGGATGCTCAAAGATTTTAGATCAACAATGGATGGACATAAGAAGCACCTAAATAAAGAGATAGCAAGTATAAAAAAAACATTGAAATAATAAAAAAGAATCATTCAGAAATGACAAATTCAATATCAGAAATGAAGACCACACTGGAAGGAATTAAAAGCAGGGTGGATGAAGCTGAGGATCGAATTAGCAATTTAGAGAACAAGATAAACAAAAGCACAGAAGCAGAGCAGAAAAAGAAAAGAGGCTCAAAAAGTCTGTGGAAACTCTAAGAGAGCTCCATGACAACATGAAGAGAAATAACATCTGCATCATAATAGGGGTTCCTGAAGGAGAAGAGAAAGAACAAGGAATAGAGAATCTGATTGAAGAAATCATAGCTGAAAAATTCTCTAAATTGATGAAGGAAAAAGTCATACAAGTTCAAGAAGCACAGAGAGTTCCATTAAGGATGAACCCAAAAAGGCCAACACCAAGACACATCATAATTAAAATACAAAAATTAAGAGATAAAGAAAGAATACTAAAAGCTGAATGAAAAAAGCAGTCTATTACCTACAGAGGAGCCCCCATGAGGATGACATCTGACTTCTCAACAATAACATTAGAGGGCAGAAGAGATTGGCAAGAAATATTCAAAGTAATGCAAACCAAGAGCCTACAACTAAGACTTCTCTATCCAGCAAGGCTATCATTTAAAATTAAAGAAGAAATAAAAAGCTTCCCAGACAAAAAAAAAAAAAAAAACCCTCAAGAAATTCATTACAACCAAAACAATGCTGCAGGAAATGTTAAGAAGCCTGCTATAAACAGAATGAAGGGGGACATTAGATTCTAGTAAAAGAGCAATGTAGATTTAAAGAATAAAATGGCAATAAACAACTACATATCAATAATAACCTTAAATGTAAATGGATTACATGCTCTAATCAAAAGATGTAGGGTAGCTGTGTAGATAAGAAAACAGAACCCATACACATGCTGTCTATAAGAGACACACCTCAAAACAAAAGATATGGATAGACTAAAAATAAAGGGATGAAAAAAAATTCATTCAAATGAAAATGAAAAAACAAGCTGGGGTAACAATACTTTTATCAGACAAAATAAACTTTAAAACAAAGATTATAGTAAGGGATAAAGAAGGTCACTACATAATGATAAAGAGAACAATCCAACAGAAAGATATAACCAAAATAAATATCTATCCACCTAATATAGGAGCACCTAAGTACATAAAGCAGATTTTGATGGGTATAAAGGGCGAGATCAACAGCAATACTATAACAGTAGGGGATTTTAATACCCAACTAATATCACTGAATAGATCCTCAAGAAAAAAAAATAACAAAGAAACAGCAGACTTAAAAGACACAGTAGATCAACTGGATTTAGTAGATATCTTCAGAACCTTTCACCCTAAAGCAGCAGAATATACATTCTTTTCAAGTGCTCATGGTACATTCTCTAGGATAGACCACATGATAGGACATAAAACGAGTCTCAACAAATTTAAGAAGATTGAAATCGTACCAACCATCTTCTCAGATTGCAATGGCATGAAACTAGAAATCAACTACAGTAGAAAAACTGAAAAACACTCAAACACTTGGACAATAAATAGCATGTTATTAAATAATGAATGGGTTAACAATGAGAACAAGGAAGAAATCATAAATTTACTTGAAACCAATGAAAACGAACATACAACATCTCAAAATTTATGGGACACAGTAAAAGCAGTCCTGAGAGGGACTACAGGCATACAGGCATACTGCAAGAAGCTAGAAAAAGGTCAAATAAACAATTTAACCTAGCATCTAAAAGAACTAGAAAAAGAACAGCAAGTAAAACCAAGAGGAAGTAGAAGGAAGGAAATAATAAAGATCAGAGCAGAAATAAATGACATAGAGGCTAAAAAAACAGTACAGAGGATCAATGAAACCAAGAGTTGAGAGCTGGTTCTTTGAAAAGGTAAACAAAATTGAAGAACCATTAACCACACTCACCAAGAAAAAAAGAAAGGACTCAAATAAATAAAATTAGAAATGAGAGAGGAGAAGTAACAACTGATACAGCAGAAGTAGAGAGGATTGCAAGAAAATACTGTAAAGAACTATATTCCATAAAATTAGACAACCTAGACAAAATGGACAAATTCCTCGAAACATATAATCTTTCAAAAATCAATATAGAAGAATCAGAAAACCTAAACAGGCCAATTTCATCAAATGAGATAGAAACAGTTATCAAAAAACTCCCAACAGATCTTGATAACATTATACGGAGTGAAATAAGTAAATCAGAAAAAAACAAGAACTACATGATTCCATACATTGGTGGAATATAAAAACGAGACTAAGAGACATGGACAAGAGTGTGGTGGTTACCAGGGGTGGGGGGAGGGAGGACATGGGAGGGAGGGAGGGAGAGTGTTAGGGGGAGGGGGAGGGGCACAGAGAACAAGATAGAGGGAGGCGGAGGACAATCTGACTTTGGGCGAGGGGTATGCAACATAATTTAATGACAAAATAACCTAGACATGTTTTCTTTGAATATATGTACCCTGATTTATTAATGTCATCCCATTATCATTAATAAAAATTTATTTAAAAAAATAAATAAAATAAAATAAAATAAAATAAAAAAAAACTCCCAACAAACAAAAGTCCTGAGCCAATGGCTCCACCGGTGAATTTTACCAGATATTCAAAGAAGAACTAACTCCTATCCTTCTCAAGGTATTTCAAAATCTTCAAGAGGAGGAAAGACTTCCAAAGACTTCCTTTTATGAGGCAAGCATAATACTGATTCCAAAACCAAGTAAAGACTCTACAAAGAAAGAAAAATATAGACCAATATCCCTGATGAATTTAGATGCTAAAATTCTCAACAAAATATTAGCAAACCAGATTCAGGAATACATGAAAAGAATCATACATCATTATCAGTTGGGATTTATTCTAGAAAGAAAAGGCTGATATAATATCTGCAAATAAATCAATGTGATTCAACAAATAAACAAAAAAAAGGATAAAAATCACATGATAATATCAATAGATGCAGAAAAAGCATTCGATAAAATCCAGCACCCATTTTTGATCAAAATTCTTAGTAAAGTGGGAATACAGGATTATACCTCAACATGAAAAAGGCCATCTATGACAAACCCAAAGCCAACATCATACTAAATGGGCAAAAATTAAAAGCAATCCCCTTAAGATCAGGAACAAGGTAAGGGTGCCCCCTTTCACCACTCTTATTCAACAGAGTTCTGGAAGTCCTAGCCATAGCAATCAGACAAGAAGAAGAAATAAAAGGCATCCAAACTGGAAAAGAAGAAGTAAAACTATCATTATTTGCTGATGATATGATACTGTACATAGTAAACCCTAAAGTCTCAGTCAAAAAACTACTGGATCTGAGAAATGAATTCAGCAAGACAGAAGGATATAAAATCAATAGTCAAAAAATCAGTAGCATTTTTATACACCAACAATGGACTGTCTGAAAGAGAAATTAAGAAAACAATACCCTTCACTATTGCAACAACAAAAAAAATAAAGTACCTAAGAGTAAATTTAACCAAAGAGGATAAAGACTTGTACTTGGAAAATTACAAAACATTGTTAAAGGAAATCAAGGAAGATACAAACAAATGAAAGCATATACTGTGTTCATGGACAAGAAGAATAAACATCATTAAAATGTCCATATTGCCCAAAGCAATTTATAAATTCAATGCAGTTCTTATTAAAATACTGATGACATACTTTAAAGATATAAATCAAATATTCCAAAAATTTATATGGAACCAGAAAAGAACATGAATAGCTTCAGCAATCCTGAAAAAGAAGAATAAAGTGGGGGTATCACACTTCCTGATATCAAGTTATACTACAAGGCCATCATACTCAAAACATCCTGGTACTGGCGTAAGAACAGGCATACAGAACAATGGAACAGAACAGAGAACCCATAAATAAACCCATACCTATATGGACAATTAATATTTGACAAAGGAGGTAAGAGCATACAATGGATTAGACAGTCTTTTTAACAAATGGTGTTGGAAAAATTGGACAGGTACTTACAAAAAAATGAAACTGGATCACCAACTTACACCATTTACAAAAGTAAACTCAAAATAAATAAAAGACTTAAATGTAAGTCATGGAACCAAAAACATTTTTGAAGAAAACATAGGCAGAAAACTGTCCGATATCTCTCATAGCAATATATAAAATATTTGCTGATTTATCTCCACGGGCAAGTGTAATAAAGGATAGGATAAACAAATGGGACTGTATTAAACTAAAAAGTTTTTACACAGCAAAAGACACCATTAACAAAATAAAAAGACAACCCACACAATGGGAGAATATATTCGCTAATATGTCTGGTAAGGGGTTAATAACCAAAATTTATAAAGAACTTTTAAAACTCAACACCAGGAAGCTAAAAAGTCAAATCAAAAAATGGGCAAAAGAAATGAATTGACACTTCTCCAAAGAGGACATACAGATGGACAATAGGCATATGAAAAAATGTTCAATATCACTAATCAATAGAGAAATGCAAATTAAAATCACCATGAGATATCACCTCACACCTGTCAGAATGGCGCTCATCAACAAAACAACCCATAATAAGTGCTTAAGAAGGTGCGGAGAAAAGGGAACTCTCTTGCACTGCTGGTGGGAATGCAGACTGGTGCAGCCACTGTGGAAAACACTATAAAGATTTGTCAAAATATTAAAAATGGAACTGCCCTCTGACCCAGCTATTCCACTTTTAGGAATATATTCTACGAATACCAAATCACTGATTCAAAAGAAGAAAAGCACCCCCATGTTTATTGTGGCATTGTTTACAATAGCCAAGATGTGGAAACAGCCCAAGTGTCCATCAGTGGACAAGTGGATTAAAAAGTTGTGGTACATATACACAATGGAATACTATGGGGCCATGAGGAAGAGGGATATCTTACCTTTCGCGACAACATGGATGGACCTGGACACTATTATGCTAAGTGAAATAAGCCAGGCAGAGAATGAAAAATATCATATGACCTCTCTCATTTGAGGAATCCAATGAACAATGTGAACTGAGCAACAGAACAGAGGCAGAGGCAGGATCAAAGGGACCAGAGGGAAAGCGGTCAGAGGGAAAGTAGAAGAGAAAATGGGATCAGAGAAGGGAAAGAGATTAATGAAATTATATATACATAACAGCATTATAGAGAACAGCAAATTCTGGAGGAAAGGTGGGAAGACATTGGGTAGAGGAGGTATGGGGGATAGAGGGGGAATAAAGGGGTGGGGGGAGATATATTCAGTGTGACACTTTAATCTATGTAAACTCAAATTAAAATCATAAATAAAAAATATATATATATTAAAAAAAACAAAAAAAGTATGTGGTGTTATGCCAGCAGTGGCCCCATACATCTCATGTTCACTATGTTTCTTGACTGCATTGTAATCTCATGTTGATTTGTACAGTAACAGGCTGTACAGACGTGTAGCATGGAGCAATAGGCTATACCATATAGCCCATATGTATAGTAGGCTATACCAGTTAGGTTATATATTATATACTCTATCATTCTCACAATGACAAAACCACCTAAAGATGCATTTCTCAGAATGTATTCTCATCATTAAGCAGTGCATGACTATCATTAAAGCAAAAAATCTGCTAGAGAGAGTCAAAGGCAGATTTGAACATGCAGAAGAATGGATTAGCTAAGTGAACTAAGCCTGTCACAAAAAAACAAATACTATATGATTCCAATTATATGAGAGACTTAGAGTAGTCAATATCATAGAGACAGAAAATAGAATGTTGGTTGACAGGGCCGGGGAAGAGAGGGAAGAACAAGATGGTTTCAGTTTACAAGATGAAAGAGATTTGAAATGGATGGTGGTGATGGTTACACAACAAAATGAATGATTTTAATACCACTGAACTATATACTTAAAATTGTTAAAGACGGTAAATTCTGTTATGTGTATTACAATAAAAAATTGAAAAAATACATAAATTAGTTAAAATGTTGAATATTAAGCATAATAGAACTAGATTATCAGTATTATATATTATGTAACCTTTGATTTGTATATTGCTCTAGGAAAAAAAAGAATGTTAGCAATTATTAGTAATGCATATGGTAGACTGATAGATTTAGAACAGTGTTCTAGATGAGTTAGAAATGGTATCTGGGATATCACATCTAGAGAGGGTCTTCTGACCTTAGGTTGTCTCTCTCTCACTCTTTCAGTTTCTCATTAAAGCCAAGACATAATCCACATGCTCATGTTTCTCTCTCTCTCTCTCATCTATCTTTTCTGGGTGTGTCTTTCTCTAGCATATCTATCTCTCTGTCTCTGTATACTTCTCTGTCTCTCTCAGACTTTAGCCTTCCCCTACATATCCAGGAGTGGATGGCCCAGTCTGGGAATGATTACTAATAATTGTAAAGCACAGCTTTTTGGTCCAGACATAGCCATTTTCTAAGCAATTTCCAGGGCAAAATGCTCTGTGTTGGAATTGTTTGGTGGAGGACAGAGGCAGAGGACTCTGGAATGCTCCAACAGGTATACACTGAAAAACTTTGAGTCCTCTGATTAGAGTCATAAATGGTCCACTTGCCAAGTTTAGGGACTAGTCCAAGAAAGGAAGGCCCCTGTTAGTTAGTGTTGAATGAATGACCACACGCAAGAGCCCCCTATGCCCAATGCCTAGCTAAGGTAGGCTGGAGACAGTAATTACTCTTAGTATCATTACCCGCATCCTACACTGAGTTACACAACTCTCCTCCAGTTGTTATAGGTATACCAGAGCCACCTTGACTGCCTTGTCTAGGATCCTCAGCCACCAGCATCTTTGTTTCCAAGTTCAACCTGCCTCCCTGCTCTGGGCCCCTGGCTTCTACACAGGATTGGAATATGATTGAGGGAAAAAAATAAACTTTGTGTTGTCATTCTCTGCTTGGAATCAGGGCACAAGGTATTCACTTCTTAGAAGCTTCATTTCTGGTGTATAAAATGGGGATCATAATCTTTGAGGGGTCTCTCAGCAGCAACATTCAAAATTTCCAAATTTTGAAATATTTATTCCAAAAATAAAACTTTGCCACACCTTTCTTCAACAAGATGAAGCTTCTGGTATCTGTAGCTCCCTCGCTGGCCACAGTGCAATTATATAAAATGTTTAGATTTTTTTCATTAATGTTCTCAATTCTCAATATTTTTGAAGCAAGCCACTTGCCTTCTGAAGACCTGTAAGAAAGGAAAATAATTTAGCCATAGACTTTGTTCACTGCCAGCACATTATCCATTATCCATGAGAGAGGATTTCATATATGCAAAAACTCAGAGGCAGCAGCTCAGCTGACTCGTCATATTTTTCCCTTCAGGAGGGAAATCTTAAAGTGTGACCACAAGGAGCCGTTGCCCACTCTTCAGGAAGCATCAGGGTCAACAGACACAGCCCTTCTGAACTATCTGGGGAAGGTGCTATGAACTACCTAGAATGAAATGATGCTGTTAAAAATACAAGAAAATAGCCTCTCTCTTATGTATGTTTTCTATTTCTCCTCTCCTTACTAAACAATGTTTCTTCCACAGTGAAGTCTCTAACAAGTGCGATAAGACCGCAAATTGTTCAGCATAGACAGATTCATATCAAGTTTGTCCGTGCAATACTAAAGATTACTTTTATTTTGTTCAGCAGTTAAAATAAATTTTAAAACATTTTTCTCAGATACCCCTCGGGAAGATGAGAAACGCTAATTCAGTTGTTCAGTGAGTATCAGAAAATGACTTGTGAGCACCCCTAGCCACAAGTTTTCTTTCTCTTCTTAAAGGATTCCAGGTGTCCTGTCATTCAAAGCAAAAGCTCATGCTAACTCCTTCCTCTGCAGTGACAGGCTCTGATGGTACTGTGTTATTTTGCATTCACCTGAAATGCCTATAAGCAAGTGCCTCTAGTACCTAGGATATGGTACTACTGTAGCCTCCAACTATTCAAATACATTTAAGAAGATCAATCTGTATGGAAGCCATGAACGCAGGAATACCAAATAGCCAACTCATTGAAAAATCTGGAAGTAAGGCACACAAGGCCACTGGGAAACCAAAACAAGTGACATAAAAAAAGTTTATACACCCAACTATAAAAGAGATCTCCTCACTCTCTTAGCTTAGTTTAAGCTTCATTTTTAATAAGCTTGGTACATTGGTCTTCAATCTCTCAAAAAAAATCAACAAGAGAGTACTAGAAAGGGAAAATGCAGAACTCCAGGGGAGTACAGGTGCTGAGAAGATATAATGGCAGGATGGCCACGCAATTCAGGGGAAGCAACATTCTGAGCACCAGTCACGTGCCTATAAACAAGTATCAGGAAGAGGCGGCAGACAAGAGTCAGCAAGAACTAAGAACTGCCAGCATGAGGATAAAGAATATTTTCTTAAAGTGTAAAAAGCAGAAAGAAACCTCAACAGTGCAACTAAAGTGATACAGATCTTAAAATCACTATTCACTAGAACCTGAATGTATCAGCATGTTCATAATTACAGTAATGACCCAAAGTCACTCAGAAACATTTAAATGACCATAGACTTGGCATATTTTGTTTTAATAGGTCTGATCATTCCTTAATAGAAGAACATAGATTATTTACATATTAATAGAAGACATGTCATTTGGGGCATTTCGCCCTAATGCTACCTCCTAGATATTTATATAGAATCATTGTGCTGTTTGTTTTTTCTACTTATTCTTACTGTATTTCTAATTTTGTGAATAGATTCTGACAAGAAAATATTACAGTGATAACTGCTCAATGTCAATCCAGGTGACTGGTAATTTAAATTAGTATTTGCTTGAGACAATCTCTGGAGACACTTCCATACTTTATAAAATTTCTCAGTACTCTTTTAATTGCTTTAACAAAGAAAATCACTCTAAAGAATGCTCTAAAAAGGAGGTACAGACTATCTCTAAAGAACAAATGACTCTTCTGTGTGAATTTCAGGATTTCTCAATTTTTTATAATGAATGATTTCAACAATGAGAAAAAAGAAAGTCATATGTATAAGCGCAAGATGTAGATTGGCCAGATAGAAAGAGACAGCCTCCCTTTGACCTTGCTTGCACCCAAGGTCCTACAGGAAAAGGTACTGATAAGTCACTTTGCAACTATAGACTCCCAGCTGCTCTCATAGTGACATGTGGGCAATATAGCTAGGGACACCGACTATACACAAGGGCCCAAATTAACTTCTACAGGTCATAGTCTGCTGACCTGGTCTTTACTATGGCACAGTAATAAAAATAAAGCACTGAACAGAATTTTCAAAATTCAAAAATTATAGCCTAGGTTACCATTCCTTAATAAAGATGCAGGTACAATCCACATCCCCATCAGACCCTGACTGAGCAAAAGCTGCTTTTGCAAGATAACACTAAAGAGTTCTTTGATTTAGATTTCAGCAATAAATTTCTGTATGATCATCAATACAGATTATGGGAATTATAATTATATAATATGTAAATTATAATTATAATCTGTACTTATCTCAAACATCCTATTAGCTATTCAGAAGTCTGAAGGTTTTTTTTATATTAGGTATGTATGATTCAATAACATTTACATATTATAATATATATTCAAATATTACATAACCATACTGAGTTCTTATTTCTTCTTCTTCATGTACATTAGAATACTCTTCATTTTCTTCCTGGAAGTTCCAATAAAGCTTATTCTTTTTATTCAACAAAGCAGAGCAGTTGAGCTGTACATCGTTTCCTAGATAAAAGTCGACAACCAATATTTTGATTGTAGAAACTCAGATTTCCCGGAGGTTTAACTTAATATAATCAATACATGTCACCCTAATATATAATGCTAATAAGTGCTACATTTCAGAAATAAAATAGATGCTGTGTTTTTAAATATTAAAAATTTTATAAAGCAGAGAAAATAGGTATCAATTACAGGTCATCACCAAAATATAAATAAATTGGTTTCTCTTCAAATGTTTATGTTTTGGTAAATTATTAAAACATAGGTTGGCCGGTAGACTTTCTTTTCAACACACAATTCAGTAGGCAGTGTCAAACTAACACTTTCATTGCAATTTTTAGAAGAACAAAATGAATAAGTCACAAAAATTAAATTGTCAGCTAAAAATTAAAGACATGAAAGTGCAGGGAAAATAAAGCGAAACAGTTGAACCGAAAGGCATTCAGGAAAAAGCTTTGCCAGCTGAGCTGAGATAGCCAGCCATTTTACTTTCTGGGAGAATTTTCTGTGGTTTGAACAACACAGAGGACATCTCAAAAAGAAAACAGAGTCCTGTGGAGATTTTGACAGCCACAGGGCTGACAGGATAACTGTGAAGGACTTGGGCAGCAGAGTAGACTGCTCAAAGGCTTAACAATTTCTCCTATAGTCTCCTGGTACTTAAGAGGTAAGTCCCACTGGAGGAAAAGACCTGCAACAAACACAGGAGTGAAGTCTCCCTCCAGCTATCAGAGATGAAAGGCAGATTGAATCAAACATCATTTGCATTCTAGCTACCACCCAGCCCAGTTCCTAAATGGACTGAGATCATCAACTCCCACTATTTGCTTAAATTATTCAAATATGAATAATTTCTTCAGCATATTCTCACTGAGTTTTCTTATTTAAAAATGACCATAGAGAGAGACTATTAGAGAAAAGTCACAAATAGGTGAATAGAACCCTAATCAACAAACCACAGGCAGTTCCAGACTGTTCATTTTAATCAGTTTAAAAATGGCAGTATCCAAAAAATGACAAGCTTTTTCTGCTTTTGTAATGTTCATCACTAAATATGGAATGCACACACATTGATGTAAAATCAATCAGGTTTAGCTTTGAAAGACTCCATCCCCCCCATTCATAAATGCAGAATATATGTATGTCAAAATATACCTAATTCTACTCCAACATGGTTGAGCTTTGGTCCAAGAACAACTGGAATTATATTACTGTGATCTAAAAGTAAAAAAAAAAAAGTGTATTAGTACTACACTGAGCTTCTCTAAGACAAACACTTGTTATAACACAGTTATTCCACAGAATGAAGTCTAAAAGTCATCATTTTACATTTGTTTTAGACATATTTGCAATATATAGTGGTTGGAATGAATTTTTTTTTCACTTTTCATTAACCTCAAAGCTCACACCACTGGAGAAAGCACATTGAATTTAGTTTTTCCTAAATTCAAATCTGTGGCTTCTGCTCATTGCAGCAAAAACCTGAGGAAGACTCTCATCTCAGGAGATAATCAACCTTGCAGGACTTAGAAGAAACAGAGTCACTGAGAAGTGCCTTTCCACCTGCCATTATTCCTTTCATATGTCCTCTCAACTACTGGGTGCAAGATCATAACTCAGGTGAGGGAGGCAAGGCAATCACGCTTAGGAGCTGATCTTCCATCAAAGGACCCTGGGAAGAGGGCCCCTTCAGTATTGTGCACTGAGTGTCTCACCTGAGTCCTGGCCCTGTTAGGGTACCCACACCATTAAGCTCAGCTCTTCTTTTCTCCCTCAGTGACTTCTGGCCCCATCTGGAGGTACATAAATATTTTGCACCTCTATTCCCATCTAGTAACTCTTAGGAAGTAAATAACCCCCCAGAGCCTGCTACTGAATGCTATAATACAGATTCGAGTGGCTAGTATTTGCAGAGCACAGAAAGAAGCTGTGGTACATAGCCTACTTCTTGTGGCTCCTGTTATTGGCACCAGCAACTTTCTCCATGACATGGACTTTCCCTGCTAGTACATCTGGTATTTTGGGAGCATTTACAACTAATGTCTGGAGCAGCCTTCGTGGGACTTACAGGCTCTCAGCAAACAGAATGCCTGATCATGAGGAGTAAAATATAACTCAGGAGCTCTTCTGCAGCATGCACACCTACACTTGATCAGAAAGTGCAGTGCTACAGGGTGAAGAGTGGAGAAAAAAGTGGAGGAATATGTGGGCAAGATTGGAGGATGAAACTAAGACAGTGACAGCCCAGCAAGTTCAGGTTCCTCAGAGAGTCAGACTCACTGAGCAAGTCTGGAATTCACCTAGGCAGGCAAGGAGGGGCTGAAATGGCCCCAGAGAACTACCTCTCAGGTCTGAAAGTATTGATGAATAGAAGTTGTTTCAAGGACAGAGAAGTAGGAGGTAAATTTGTGTAAAGGGGGAAATTCTGCTGATTATGTTCTTCTGGATCCATCTCTAAAACTTGAAGTTTATCATTGAGAACCCAAAGCAGCACCAGGTTCATATGTCTGGTGCAAAGTGAAGGGTACGGTTCTATTTAACATAACAGAAAGAAGAAAACAACCTCAGTGTATGTCCCTGGCATGCCTAGCCTAACTATGAATCAAAATGGCACAGAGATTGTCAGCAGCAAGAGGAAACATCACCAAATCAGCCAGAGCAGGAGATGAAGAAAATGATAGGTGGGAGTCAAGAGAACCATGATTCAAGGCAATTATGCTTACCACAGGTTGCTATGAGGTCTACATTCATGACTGCAGGTGAACTATATAATAAAGACAACATAGAGCAGGTGGGAGCTTAGAGTCCCATTGTCTTCAGCATAGCTCATTATACCTCCTGACAATTGACTTTAATTCTAAGCTTTACATTTTAGAAGAATCATGATACGTGGGCCAGTGGCGCAATGGATAACGCGTCTGACTACGGATCAGTAGATTCCAGGTTAGAAGAATCATGGCAAACTTCATTAAATCCAAAGGAAAATGGCCACAATGGTTAAAACGCTATAGAGTTCTTGTTGAATGAGGCACAGTTGAAGGAAGTGTTATTGGCTCAATAGTTCATTCAACAGACATACAATGATGCCTACTAGTGACCAAGAGCCAGGTAAGTGTGGAAGATGCAAAATAAAGAAGGGGACTCAGTTCAATCTCTCCTTTCCAGGAGCTTCTCAGTCTACTGGCAGAGACAGACACACGACCCAAATTCTGACAGCAATCAGAAATATGAACAAGAGGACATGAGAACATGGAGGACATTATAGACATTTGAGCTGAGTCCTAAAAAATACAGCTGGCATTCTCCAAAATGACAAAGTTAATAAGGTGGGCAGTTGAAGCAGAAAATAGCGTGTGCAGCGGGGGTGAAGGGCAGGCAGCCAGAGATGGTGATAACAATAGTGCTTTCACTGTCCCTGGCACCTTCTCAAAGTTCTACACACATTCACTTCCTCAGTCCTCAAAGCAGCCCTGTGAGGGAGGAACCTGAACTATTCCGTTTTACTGTGCTGAATCTGAGGCACAGATAGACAAGTAATTTAATTCACCCAAGGTCACAAGCTCACCGGGCTCTTGTATTATAAAGATGATTGAATTAAAGTATATCTGGCCTATAGTAAGTGCCCTTTTGATAATTAACATCTTTATTCCTTCCAGGGAGGAATAAGAGAGGAGCTGATGGGTGAACAGCAAAGCTAGATGGGGGTGTAAGTGTTGGTGGTGAAAGAGTCAAGGGACAAAAAATTTATATGAAATTAAAGGTATATATATGGGAAAATAAACTGAAAATTTTAGTTTTGTAATATATATATATACATACACACACACATATATATATGTATATATATATACATATACATATATATATATATATATATAGAGAGAGAGAGAGAGAGAGAGAGAATGTAAGATATTTGAGTTTCACAATTTAATTATGATTCCCAGGTTATGGGTTGTGACAGGCAGAATAATGCCCCCCCCCCAGAAGTTGTTCACATCCTCATCTCTAGATCCTGTGAATATTATACCTC
Organism: Saccopteryx leptura; assembly: GCF_036850995.1. NCBI lineage: Eukaryota > Metazoa > Chordata > Mammalia > Chiroptera > Emballonuridae > Saccopteryx > Saccopteryx leptura. The sequence goes on along the minus strand of NC_089505.1, from coordinate 214,241,738 downwards.
CCATAGCAAAAGGGACTTTGTCATGTGATTAAATTAAGGATTTTGAAATGAGGAAAGTATCCTGGATTACACAGGGGGCCCAACATAATAACAAGGGTCCCCATAAAGAGGAAAGAAGATGGGTCAGAGTCAGAAAAGGAAATGTGATAGTTGGAAGCAAAGGTTTCAGAGGGAGTTAAAGATGCTACACTGCTCGTTTTGAGAATGGAGAAAGTAGCCAAGGAATGCAGGTGGCCTCCGGAACATGGGAAAGACAAGGAAACCCACTCTTCCTCCAGAATCTTCAGAAGGAACACAATCCTGCTGAAACCTTGACTTTAACCCAACAAATCCATTTCAGACTTCTAAGACCTTCAGAGCCATTAGATAACAAGTTTGTGTTGTTTGAAGACACTGAGTTTATGGTAATCTATCTATTAGCGCTGTACGGAGTATAGCTATGTCAATGGACAGTTAAAATGAAGAGGAGAAATGTCCAAGCAAAGAAGCTCACAGTTTTGCTAGTCTATGGGAAAGAATGTTTAGGGTAGGGAGCCCACCAACCTCCAAATGCTCGAATGAGCTACCAGATTTAATCTGTGCAGTTACTGAGGAGAAGCTTCATGAAGGCATATTGGACTCAATGGGGAAAATATGACCCTCAACAATCAAATATTAAAATATGGACTTGTGTGATTTGATGATCTCAATTGTAGTTCCCAACATGCGAGTCGTTGATCAGGTATTGGCTGTGCCATAAGAAGGGTGTCTTCACTCGGTGAGATTTAATTGAGTTACCTCTGAGGTCTCCATCACTAAAAAATCCAGGCTTTAGTTATTCCATTATATATAGTCTGGTTTTCTGATAAACCAGGTCAACAGCCATCATTTCCAAATGTTCAGCCCCTTCCACCAACACACCTGTGTTCCTTACATTCTCTTCTCAGAGCACCCTGTCCCCAGCATGTCCTCCTATCATCTGCTGGTAATCTCTAAGACCCAGCTCAGGCAGAATTCTCTACCTGTTTTTCCTCTGGGGTCCCTCCATGCCCTTAACACCTCACAGATGGTTCCAGGTTCACAGAGAGCTGACCCTTGAATAACACAGGTGTGAACTGCGTGGGCCTATTTATATGCAGATTTTTCCAACATATACTATAAATGTATTTCCTCTTCCTTATATTTTTTCTTAATCACATTTTTTTCTAGTTTTATATATTCTAAGAACACAAAACATGATGCATGTAACATATAAAATATGTGTTAACTGACTATTTTATCAGTAAGGCTTCTTTTGATGAGCTAGCTATTGGTAGTTAAATTTTGGGAAAACCAAAAGCCATGCCCAGATTTTTTACTGTGTGTGGGGATCAGCATATCTAACCCCTGTATGGTTCAGGGTCAACTGTACTATGATACCTCTATGTGACTTATTACCTCTTCTGACTATAATCAAATTCCTTGAAGAGAGTATATTGCTCACTTCATTTCATATTTCCCTGCTTCCTTTTTCTCCCAGTCCTCAGGAGTTTATTAAATACAGACATCATTGATAAATAGTTATTGAGTGACAGCATATATACTTCATAAAAAAGACCCCACAGTTATTCAAATACCAAATAAAAGAGTGGACTTATGAAAAAGACACCTTTATGAACTTTTAATTACTACCCCCCCCCAATTTTTAAGCATAGTGAATAATGCCAACGTGGTATCAACCCTTATTTTGAACTAATGATGTGGTTGGTCCCAATTCCAACTAAGTTGCCCATGACTTCCTGTACTGCTTTAGAAAAAAAAAATATTGTTTTACTAAGGCATATTTACTTCCTCCCAATCCTAAAATTTCTCTTACCTTCAACTATTGTTATATTGAAGGTATCGGTGACATTAAATAGTTTTGCATGATGATAAAGGAAAAACATGCAGGTGTAATATCCCTGATCTTTAAACTCTGCATTCTTCTGTAATTGATTCTTATTGTACTCTATCATTTCACAGTTCTGTTTAAAAAAAAAGTTAAAATATTTTAAGCAAAAGCAGTATTGTATTACAATAATTCAAAATTTTAAAGTTTAAGATCTTTAGAGAAAGAGGGAAACTGAATGAAAACTAGCAGTTTTTGAGTCAATGTCCCAGCGATATGGCACTGTAATTCCTAGAATAATGAAATATAGTCCCATTACTGTTATTATAATTATCAGTATTAATGCACAGTGGGAAGTGGAATACAGGGAACACTGTAGCAACTTTTATCATTTTCTCTTAAACTCTCTCTTTTACAGAGAGAAGGAGGGGGAGAGGAAGAATGAGAAAGAGGCGGAGAGCAAGGGAGAGAAGGAGAGGAAAAAAAGACGGAGTGGGAGTGGGAGGGGGATAAAAAGAAGAACATACTATAAAAAATCCCTGCTTGGGTCAAACCTGGCACACAATTCTATTTCTTAACACTTTCAGTCTCATGCTATCCTGGGGGTGGGCAATGGGTGTGGGCGCAGTTACTCAGAGAACTGAGTACTCAGAAGACTACCCATCCTTTTGACGTTCTGCCGCCAGAAGACAGTGGACTGATTAGAAATACATCAAGAATATTCAGGTCTATAGAATATATTCACATACCTCTATCACACGTTCCATCTATGTCACAGGAATGAATAACAACCAAAAACCCACCTTCTTCAATACAGCCGCCAGTCACCCAGTGATAGGTTATGAAGCAATATAAGAACTGGATGGGGAAAATGGAACCTACACTGCTAAACCTGACCATGTGCCACTGTTCCGCAAACACCAAACAAGGAGACTTACTGCCCACAGGCTTTAGACCTCTCTGAAAGCTGCCAGTGTCTGGCCGCTGTAGCTGGGCTTGAGGGTGCCTAGGATAGGCTGGGGAAGCACCCACATGCGTACCTCACATCAGAGAACTGTTTCTGTTCTTATATAAACCCAGAATGACTTCTATCCAACCCATACAAAAATATCAAAGATTCTTCATTTTTTTTCTCCCATCAGTTGTTTACTGATTAGCTTCCTTGTTCCCCTCTCCTCAGTCAGGTCATGATCTGTAAACAGACTGTGAATACTCAACCATGAAGTCAACTTCTCTAGCTAAAACCATCCTCAATCATCTATTCTCTAAATTTAACTATCTGCATGTTGGGATTTCTTAGAACCTGGTACACTGAACCTCAAATTCATATGTGCTATCAAATGTGCACATTCGACAGAAAATGGAGTCAGGTAAACTGGGGACTGACTCTGAAATTTAGAAAACATTTTGCATAAGAGCTGTCTTTGAAAAATAACAAGTGAACAGTGTGTAAGCAAAAGGAACAAACAGAAATTTCCAGGAAATCAGAGTTTCATCTTTCCCAAGGCCTTCTGGCCAGACCATCCTCTCTCACTGTTCTTCAAGGTTTCCATGACTGAGGCATGTTTTTAAGTTTGTTCTTCTATAGAAAGAATATAATTGTGTTTTATGTGTGCATGTATATTACTTACATATGTGTGTATATTTGTATACATGTGAGTGCATATGTGCATGTTTATATATAATATACTCATAATTACATATGTAAATCTGTATACATAATCACACTGAGGGCAACTGTGCTGTGTGAGGTCACACAGCTTATGATATAAAAACAAAAAAATGCTCCATAGTCACCAGACCCTCATTTTGGAATTTTGTTTTTTCTACCAAGAAAAATATTTAAAAATGTTACCTTATACAATGACGTTCTGTTGATCAGTTTTCGATAGTAAATATGTTCACAGGAGACCTGCAAACGTTTTTTAACTTCTACAGACTTATTCTTAACTCGTTTTTCAGCAAAACATCTATCTTTACTTCTTCTGATGACATGTAATTCCCATTCATGAGTATAATTTCTATGAAATAAAGGTTTAAAGATATAATTAGTACAGAGACTTTATAAATACCACCCTTAAGTAACTGATCCAGTGACATTATTTTTTTTATTTCTGTATAAAGAGACTCATATATTGCTCTTTAAATGCTGCTCTGCCTCTTTTTTGGTTCACTATAGCAAGAAATTTAACTGTCATAGGATAGGGGTAGAAGTTGATGAAAGAGAAAAACCTGAACAGTCCTCATTTCTCTCTCTCTCTAAACACATACACACACACAACTTACTGCAGACCATAATCATGAATTTCAGGACAGAAATGTTTAAAACTTCAATGATTTTGATGATAAACAAGTCCAGAGTTTCTTAACCCAAGACAGGAGAGAAGCGATGGTTTCATGAGGTCTGTAAACACACTTTTGAATTTGTTTTCCGAATGTCTGTTTTTCTTAGTTTATTCTGATTTTTTACTCTTACTGTTAGTTGCCCTCAGCATATCCTATTACATGATGTGCCTCACTGAGCAAAAGTTAGTTTAAATCTATATTATTGTTATTGTTTCTTCTAATCAGAAATTAGAAATCTAAAAGAAAAAATATATAATAAATATTGTTTTTTTAAAAATCTTTAAAAAATTGTTTGTAGTCTGATGTTTACTTAAACTGCATATGTGATATATAATTCCTATACTGAACACAACAGACACCTATTGTAAAGTTGTCCTGTGTGTCTGAGAAATTTGTATCCACTGTATGCTCTTCTAGTTCCTCTTTAAGTCTACAATTAGATGTAAAAAGACTAGTCAGTTCCAGGTATTATACCATGTATGAGCAATGGAGATGACTATTTTCCTTATGTTCAATGAGAAAGCCTTATTTCAAGTTAAGTTAAATAACTCTCCTAAGTCACATGCCCGGTAAGCAATAGGGCCAGGATGCACACTCAAATCTCTATGGCCCTAAAGCTGGGAGTGCTTTGCACAATGCTATGTTATCATAATAGATTTAAATCTGGCTCTTTCCCTTGGATATGAATTTATATAAGAATAGCTGGGGCTAGGGAGAGAAAGAATGAATCTTGGCAGACATCCTAGAGTTAAAGGTAGTGGGTCAGTGGCCATGGAACAGCATGAAGCTACTGGATCCTTGGAAAAGATACAGAATTCCATTGGCGGCAGCCTCTTCTCAAGTGTGTCTGTAATGGTCCTCTGACTTTGGCCTTGCTGTACTGAACAGAGATGTATTTCTGGATCTCTCTGTCAAGTTGTTTACAAGGAATGAGGTGTATGCATGTTCCCACCTCATCAGGTCATATTGTTTTCTACCTCTGCAATCCTCCGCTTCTAACAATCAACTAATACTAATAGTGGAATACCTCCAGGTCCAAGGCACTGCACCAGAATGATGAAACCATGTGCTATGTGGAGTTCAGAGGCTGGTGTAAAGCTAAGGATAACAGACCTAAAGTTGGACCATCCACACTCCCATCAGGGCCAATCATCTTGGTTGTAAGAACCACTCCTGGCGACACACAGAGGGGATTTAAGAAAGTCTAACCCATTCTCCTGAGGCCTTTGACTAAGCCAACCTGGCTGCTTGTCAGCCTAGAACCTGATAAGACTCTGTAGATGCTTTTCTATCTCTATTTCTTTGCCTCTATCATCAAAAACTTTCTTCTGTGTCCCCTCTCTTCTTAGTGGATTACCTCCTTAAAATTTGATCTGACAATATGACTTTTACTGCAGAATTATAGTATTAGTCTCCAAAGGTATTTGATCATTAGCAATAGAGTTCTGAACAATTAAAGGACTACAGGTCATTCTAGAAGCAGGGTCTGGTCATTGGCAAATTCCACACAAAACCACAAAAAAGCCTCATGCACACTTCTGTGGCAATCACAACATACTGTTCACAAGTTGTACTATATTTTAAAAAGTCTCTGTCATCAAGGTTTCCAACTGTCCAAAAGACCTGCTCCCATGTAGGCTGCCATTTATTTTCAAAAAAAATATTCAAGGCTGCTCTTTCCACTATCACTTTAGTCTCATCTGACTCATCAGCCTCCAATACCCTTCAGAGTTTATCATCACAGCCTCTGTGAGCCACCTTGGTTTCCCATCTTCTCCTAGCCTTTTCTTTGTCCCTTCATGCTTCTTTGACCTCCTACCTGTATCTGGTGTCTTCACTTTTCTTCCAAATGCAGGCTATCTATGTGATCTACCTTCCATACTAAAGACAACCAATGTCCTATGTCCCTGTTTGTCTGCAAGTGACATTGGTAGATGACTGGCTCTTTCCCTCGGTTTGCTCTTTCTGCTATGTCCAGAATACTTTGTTCATGTAAAGCAGTAGTAGTCAACCTGGTCCTTACCGCCCACTAGTGGGCGTTCCAGCTTTCATGGTGGGTGGTAGCGGAACAACCAAAGTACAAATAAAAAGATTTAACTATAGTAAGTTGTTTTACAAACATTTATTCTGCCAAACTTAGCAAAAATCTGACATAAAGTACTTGGTAAGTAATTATTATTATATGCTTTAACTTGCTGTAACTCTGCTTTATAAATTTTATAAAGTAAAGTTACTTCCCTACTTTATAAATCACCATTACTGTGGAACCGGTGGGTTGTTAGAAAATTTTACTACTGACAGAGATACAAAAGTGGGTGGTAGGTATAAAAAGGTTGACTACCCCTGATTTAAAGGATGTCTTTATTTAATCAGGATTCAGAAGTTCATTTTCTCTATCCCAATTGAGAGTATTCATTACTTTACTGTAAAAAGACTCAGTCATGACCCATTTCTAGAATTATCTCTTCTGAAAGGCCACATAAAATTCATAGACTAAAAAAAGAGTTCTTGAAATTTTTTTCTGACTCTTGGGGGTTCCTATATATGAAAACAAACCAAAATGACCTCATTTTCTGTAAAACCACAGGACTGATATTAAGGTTTTACTGTGATAATAAGGTTATTTCACTGGGATGAGAAGGTTTTACTCACTCTGCTTTCAAAAGTAATGTTGATAAGAATCAGAACTCACTCCAGAGGTGCTCAAAAAAAGAAATCTGCTGATTGGCACCATCACCATTCCCTTGGCCCTGAGCTATTTTCTACAAGTCGGTTTCAAAGCTTTATAAAATACATGCTTCACAGATACATAAATGCATAGATAACATTACTGAAGTACCAGATAAATACTGTCATCCATGTTCTCTCTAACAGTTCATCACATAGAAAATTCCTTCTCCAAGTTACTCCTTCCCCATCTCATCAAATAAAGTATAAGGAGAACCACATTCAATAATAATCATTGACACACCCTATTGGTTGCTCTCTTTTTACAAAACTATGTTTCTGATTCGGGGCACCTGGCAGTCTCAGATTGTCACGAGAAGACTCTACCAAGTCCCTTCAGTGCTCCTCTCGCTTACTGGCCTCAGTTACAGCTCTGTAATTGGCTAGCACATATACACACAAATCCTTCACTAGCACTGCCATCTGGCTCTCAATAAACACTTGACAACGAGACTAGATTGTATCTACACCAATTCCAACCTCACTGCCCAGCCCTAGAATACCACCCAGGAAACTGACACTGCCCTTCCCCCACACTACTACATGTTCATAACATCATGAAGCCCTAGCCGTTTATTTACTTGACCAGAAGCTCTAGACAACAGGAATAGCTGAATTTTAGAATGAATTTCATTCCATCTTCACTTATCTTGGTCAAGAATCCTCTAAAAGTAAATCATTTTAAAGTAATCTCCTTTCATTGTCTTCATTTCATTAAAATCACTAAGAACATAAACACAGGGAACCCTGGCCAGTTGGCTCAGTGGTAGAGCATCAGCCCAGCATGTGAATGTCTTGGGTTCAATTCCCGGTCAAGGCACACAGGAGAAACAACCATCTGCTTCTCCACCCTTCCCCTTCTCTCTCTCTCTCTCTCTCTCTCTCTCTCTTTCTCCCTTCTCCTCTCACAACCATGGCTCAAATGGTTTGAGCAAGTTGGCCCCTGGTGTTGAGGATAGCTCTGTAGCCTCACTTCAGGTGCTAAAATAACTCAGTTGCCAAGCAACGAAGCAGTGGCCCCACATGGGCAGAGCAGCGCCTGGTAGGGGCCTTGCTGGGTGAATCCATCAGAGTTTATGCAGAGGTCTGTCTCTGCCTCCCCACTACTCACTGAATAAGAAATAAAAAGTAAATAAATAAAACTGTAAACATGGGTACAACATTTAATTTTTCAATAATGAAGTATTTATTTCATGTTGTAGGAAGAGTAGGCGAGACAAAATGAATGGATTATCTGACCTTTCAGATTACTAAATATTTAATTTGCTGAACAAAGTCTTTGGGTGCTATGAAACATACTAACACAAACAAAAACCATACTTACCCCATTTGCAAAAAGTAAAATCCATTGTCTTCCAATTCAACTGGCCAAAACTCCAAAACATAATCATGCAAAGTAACTCTTGGTGAACTGCTTGAGCTTAGCTCAACACGTTCATGTGGCTTGTTGCCTTTGTACCATTTTATGGTGGTTGACTCATTCTCATGTTCAGATGGAAATAAGCAATATTTCAAATAGAAAGGTTCTCCTTCAACAGCAGTGATATTATAACGTAGAGTACAATGTCCTTCAAACGAGTCTTCAAAATAAATAGATAGATGATAGATAGATAGATAGATGATAGATAGATAGATAGATAGATAGATAGATAGATAGATAGATAGATAGATAGATGATAGATAGATAGATAGATAGATAGATAGATAGATAGAAAAAAATTAAACACAGAGTGACATAGGTAATTTTCCAGCACTAATGTACTTTAAGAACATAAGTGAGGACAAAGCTTCTAACAACTTCTCCCAAACAGGAAGGCTTCAGATGTTAACCTACCATATCTAGAAGAGAGATAAATGTAATCTTTTTTTCCTATTGATTTGAGAGACGGGGAGAGAGGAAGAGAGAGAGAAAGAAACATCAACTTATTGTTCCGTTTAGTTGTACACTCATTGATTGTTTCTCATATGTGCCCTCACCAGGGACTGAACCCACGACCTCAGCGTGCAGGGACAACACTCTATCCACTGAGCCAACCAAACAGGGCTCAGTGTAATCTTTTAAAATAAAATATTACACATGGCAACTTCCTCATAAGGCAAACCACAAATGTCACAGTGTTGCCACACCTTCCTGAAAACATTCCTAGCTGAGGATCTCCATGGAAAAAAACCCCAGAAACCTGGAGAGTTCAAAGTCTGTCATTGTCATTATCAGAAATTTCACCTATCTTGCACTTTACCAGTTTATCTAGTCCATCTACTCCCCAGGTTAGTGTGGAAGTGGTTAACCCTTTGAGTAGTATGAAAGTTCATGTATGTCCCCTGCCTCCTGCCCATCCAGATAACAAAAACTTTTATTTTAAAATGTGTAAGGTAACATTAGAAAAAAAAAGACAAATGTATGTTCTTCTTGTTTCCATAAATTGGTTATCAAACAAACATGATTTTAAGTAATAAAACTGTAACTGGAATTAATTTCATTTTTGAAAAAAATTCATTTCCAGGGTTCAGCGAGCATGAAAAAAAAACTCACTACTCAAAGAATTCAAGATTATATGTTTGTTAGAGTGAATGTAAATTCATTATCTCTCTAGTTTACCCTGTGTCTAATCAAGAATTGATTAATATAATATCACTCCAAATCTGGTTATTTGCCATACCTCCAACTTGAGTCCCCTGCCTCTCTCAACTAACCCAGAGACTCTGGATTTGAAAATGTATCTGATTCCTTCAGTTCCACAGGGTCATCATTTCCCTCCTTTTGTACTTCTGATAGTTCAGTCAGCAAAAATAAATGGCCCTTTCCCATATTCTGTCCTTGGGTGGCTCCAGGATGCCCTTTAACCTCATTTTGAGAATGAGAATCTTTAAATTGAGTAGAACATTTTCCTGAGGGCATGACAAAAAAATGTTTTTTCTGTTTTTAGTTTAGGGTTTATTTTTCAAAGCAACAGTTGGGTTTTAACTCACTGTTGTTAACCACAATGCCACAATGTAAAGAGGAAGTGGCACAAATGGTAGGAAATCCTTTCAAAACATGAATATCAAAGCTGCCTCAAAGAACAAGATGAACCTTGTGTGTAGTGCTTGTTATAGAATCTCTGTTCTACATTTCAATACTTCAACATATAAGATGTAGTACACATGTAAACAGGGGTGTTAGTTTTAATTAACACCCAAGAGGATGGCAGGCTACTAACAGTTTAATTTTGTCTTGTTTTAAAGATGCAGATATACATTTAATAAAGAGCGCAAATCATAGGATGAGTGCTGTTCGTGCCTGGAATCTGTGGTGTATCGTTATGTCTATGACAGGCATCCATGTGGCTGCATGCACAGTGATTTGTTCTATTTTTATAGCTATAGCGTATCCAATTGTGTTAGCATGATAATTAATTTATCCATTCCATTGGTCCTGAACATTTGGGTTATTCCCTGGGTTTAGCCAATCCTTAAAAAGCTTCTATAAACACCCATCCTGTGTTTTTGATAGATATATATGTGACTCATTTCTCTTTGGAGGTAGTTATTTTTTGAAGAAACTTAACCTGGAATACATACTCTCCAGCTATGGATGGTTTTCAGTTGTAAATTCTCATTCCCCAGACAGCTAACAGTGGCATATATAGACTATTATGTTTAAACCTACAGACTTTGTTGATTAAAAAAAATGGTTTTTATTGGAGAAATAAGTAGAGCTCAAAGTGTATGGACTCTTCAGAAGAAACACTTCCAAAAATTATTTTGAGATTGAGTAATAATGGAATGTCATCATCTAACTTCAACTAGGTTAAATGAATTCTACATATAGATACTGTCATGTCTACCAGGAATGAAGCATCCATGGAAGATGTTCTTCAAATACTTAAAGGACAGAGAGCTGAGACCTTCACAACCTAACAAAGCAGGTTGTATGGCTGTTTCGGAACCTGAAACACATTTTTTTTAAATTAATTTATTGTGTTTACATAGATTCTAGTGTCACCCCAAATACATCCTCCCCTACCCCATGTTCCCCAGTACATCCCCCCATCCCTCTCCCCATAACGCCCTCCCCCCTTCCCTCTGGGATTTGCTTTTCTGCTCTCATCCCATCCTATTAGCCTATCATCCCCTTTCCCTCTGTCTGCTTTCCTTCTGGATCCTGTGATCCCACTTCTGTCTCTATTCTGCTCATCAATTCTTATTGTTCGTCAGATTCCTCAGATGAGTGAGATCATATGATATTTTTCTTTCTTTGCCTGGCTTATTTCACTTAACATAATAGTTTCCAGTTCCATCCTTGTTGTCGCAAAAAATAATATTTCCTTCTTTTTCATGGCTCCATACTATTCCATTGTGTATATGTACCACTGCTTTTTAATCCACTAGTCAACTGACAGGCACTTGGGCTGTTTTCAGATCTTGGCTATTGTAAACAATGCTGCCATATACATAGGGGTGCATTTCTCCTTTTGACTCATTGATGTGGTGTTCTTGGGATATATTCATAAAAGTGGGATGGCAATGGTTGGGTCAAATGGAAGTTCAATTTTTAATTTTTTGAGGAATCTTCATACTGTTTTCCACAGTGGCTGCACCAGTCTGCATTCCCACCAGCAGTGCACATCCTCGCCAACACTTATTCTGTGTTGTTTTGTTGATGAGCGCCATTCTGGCAGGTGTGAGGTGATATCTTATTGTGGTTTTAATTTGCATTTCTCTAATGATTAGTGATGTTGAACATTTTTTCATATGCCTATTGGCCATCTGTATGTCCTCTTTGGAGAAGTGTCTATTCATTTCTTTTGCCCATTTTTTGATTGGACTGTTTATCTTCCTGGTGTTGAGCTTTATAAGTTCTTTATAAATTTTGGTTATTAACCTCTTATAAGACGTATTGTTGAATATGTTCTCCCAATGTGTGATTTGCCTTTTTATTTTGTTCATATTGTCTTTAGCTGTGCAGAAGCTTTTTAGTTTGATATAGTCTCACTTGTTCATCCTGTCTTTTATTTCCCTTGCATGTGGAGATACATCAGCAAATTTATTGCTGCGAGTGATGTCTGAGAGCTTACTGCCTATGATTTCCTCTAGGATGCTTATAGTTTCATGACTTACATTTAAGTCTTTTATCCATTTTGAGTTTATTTTTGTGAATGGTGTTAGTTGGAGGTCTAGTTTCATTTTTTTGCAGGTAGCTGTCCAATTTTCCCAACATCATTTGTTAAAGCGACTGCCTTTACTCCATTGTATGCTGTTACCACCCTTGTCAAATATCAATTGTTCATACATACATAGGTGGGACATAAAAGTGAAACTAAGAGACATTGATAAGAGTGTGGTGGTTATGGGGGTTAGGGGGGAATGGGAGAGGAAAAGGGGGAAGGGGAGGGGCACAAAGAAAACAAGATAGAAGGTGACAGAGGACAATCTGACTTTGGGTGATGGGTATGCAACATAATTGAACGACAAGATAACCTGGACTTGTTATCTTTGAATATATGTATCCTGATTTATTGATGTCACCCCATTAAAAAAATAAAATTATTAAAAAAAAATCAATTGTTCATAAAGGTGCAGGTTTATTTCTGGGTTCTCTGTTCTGTTCCATTGATTTCTATGCCCATTCTTATGCCAGTACAAAGCTGTTTTGAGTACAATGGCCTTATAGTATAACTTGACTTCTGGAAGTTTGATACCACCCACTTAATTCTTCTTTTTCAAGATTGCTGAGGCTAATCATGTTCTTTTTTGGTTCCATATGAATTTTTGGAATATTTGTTCTATATCTTTGAAGTATGCCCTTAGTATTTTAATAGGAATTGCATTGAATTTATGTTACTTTGGGTAATAAAGACATTTTAATGATGTTTATTCTTCCCAGCCATGAATACGGTATATGCTTTCACTTGTTTGTACCTTCCTTGATTTCTTTTATCAATGTTTTATAATTTTCCAAGTAAAAGTCTTTAATTTCCTTTGTTAAATTTACTCCTAAGTATTTTACTTTTTTGTTGCAATAGTGAAGGGGATTGTTTTCTTAATTTCCTTTCAGACAGATCATTGTTGGTGTACAAAAAAGCCTCTGATTTCTGAGTATTAATTTTCTATCCTGCCACCTTGCTAAATTCCTTTATCAGGTCCAGTAGTTTTTTCACTGCAACTTTAAGGTTTTCTATGTACAGTATCATATCATCAGCTAACAATGACAGTTTTACTTCTTCTTTTCCAATTTGGATGTTTTTATTTCTTCTTCTTGTCTGATTGCTGTGGCTAGGACTTCCAGAATTATATTGAATAAGAGTGGTGAAAGGGGGCACTCTTGCCTTGTTCCTGATCTTAAGGGGATTGCTTTTCATCTTTGCCCATTGAGTATGATGTTGGCTGTGGGTCTGTCATAGATGACCTTTCTCATGTTGAGGTATGTTCCCTGTATTCCCACTTTGCTGAGAGTTTTGATCATAAATGGGTGCTGGATTTTATTGAATGCTTTTTCTGCATCTATTGATATTATCATGTGGTTATTGTCCTTCCTTTTGTTTATGTGATGAATCACATTGATTGATTTGCAAATATTGTACGAGCCTTGCCTCCCCAAAATAAATTTCATTTGATCATGATGTATGATTTTTTTCATGTACTTCTAGATCCGGTTTGCTAATATTTTGTTGAGGATTTTAGCATTTAAATTCATCAGGGATATTGGCCTATAGTATTCTTTCTTTGTGTTGTCTTTACCTGGCTTTGGAATCAGAATTATGCTCGCCTCATAAAAGGAGCTTGGAAGTCTTACCTCCTCTTGAATTTTTTGAAATAGCTTGAGAAGGATAGGAGTTAGTTCTTCTTTGAATGTTTGGTAAAATTTGCCTGTGAAGCCATCTGGTCCAGGGCTTTTGTTTGTTGGGAGTTTTTGATAACTCTTTTAATATCATTTGTTGTAATTGGTCTATTTAGGTTTTCTGATTCTTCTAGATTGATTTTTTTTTGTATTTTTCTGAAGCTGGAAACTGGGAGAGACGGTCAGACAGACTCTCGCATGTGCCCGACCGGGATCCACCCGGCACGCCCACCAGGGGCGACGCTCTGCCCACCAGGGGGCGATGCTCTGCCCCTCTGGGGCATTGCTCTGCCGCGACCAGAGCCACTCTAGCGCCTGGGGCAGAGGCCAAGGAGCCATCCCCAGCGCCCAGGCCATCTTTGCTCCAATGGAGCCCTGGCTGTGGGAGGGGAAGAGAGAGACAGAGAGGAAGGAGGTGGGGGTGGAGAAGCAAATGGGCGCTTCTCCTATGTGCCCTGGCTGGGAATCAAACCCGGGTCCCCCGCACACGAGGCCGACGCTCTACCTCTGAGCCAACCGGCCAGGGCCTAGATTGATTTTTGAAAGATTATATATTTTAAGGAATTTGTCCATTTCACCTAGGTTGTCTATTTTTTTGGTATACAGTTCTTCATAATATTTTCTTATAATCCTTTGTATTTCTGCTGTGTGTATTGTTACTTCTCCACTCTCATTTCTAATTTTATTTATTTGAGTCCTTTCTCTTTTTTTCTTGATGAGTCTGGCTAAGGGTTTATTGATCTTGTTTACTTTTGCAAAAAAACAGCTCTTGGTTTCATTGATCCTCTATATTCTTTTTTTTAAGTCTCTATGTCATTTATATCTGCTCTGATCTTATTATTTTCTTTCTTGTACTTCCTCTAGGCTTTACTTGCTGTTCTTTTTCTAGTTCTTTTAGTTGCAGGATTAAGTTTTTTATTTGAGCTTTTTCTAGCTTCTTAAGTTATGCCTGTAATGCTATGAACTTCTCTCTTAGAACTGCTTTTGCTGTGTCCCACAGATTTTGAGTTGTTGTATGCTCATTTTTATTTGTTTCAAAGAAATTTTTTATTTCTTTTTTGATCTCATTGTTGACCCATTTGTTGTTTAATAACATGCTGTTTAGTTTCCAAGTGTTTGAGTGTTTTTAAGTTCTTTATTGTAGTTGATTTCTAGTTTCATGCCATTGTGATTTGAGAAGATGCTTGATATGATTTCAATCTTAAATTTGTTTAGACTTGTTTTATGCCCTAATATGTGGTCTATCCTAGAGAATGTACCATGCACACTTGAGACGAATATATATTCTGCTGCTTTAGGGTGAAAGGTTATAAAGATATCTGTTAAATCTAGTTGATCTAGTGTGTTTCTTAATCCTGCTGTTTCTTTGTTAATTTTCTTTTTGAGGACCTATACAGTGATATTAGTGGAGTATTAAAATCTCCTACTATTACAATATTGCTGCTGATCTCTCCCTTTATGTCCATCAAAATCTACTTTATATATTTAGGTGCTCCTATATTAGGTGCATAGATATTTATAATGGTTATCTCTTCCTGTTGGATTGCTCCCTTTATCATCATGTAGTGTCCTTCTTTTTCCCTTACTATAGTCTCTGTTTTAAAGTCTATTTTGTCAGATATAAGTATTGCTACCCCAGCTTTTTTTTTTTTTTCATTTCTATTTGCATGAAATTTTTTTTCCATTATTTTACTTCAGTCTATGTGTATCTTTTGTTTTGAGGTGGGTCTCCTGTAGACAGCATATTTACAGGTTCTGTTTTCTTATCCATTCAGCTTCCCTATGTATTTTGATTGGAACATTTAATCCATTTACATTTAAGGTTATTATTGATTTGTAGTTGTTTATTGCCATTTTTTTCTTTAAATCTATATTCCTCTTTTACTATATATATATCCCCCCTCCCCAGTTTGTTCTGTCTACAGCCTCCACTTAACATTTCTTGCAGCATTGGATTGGTTGTGATGAATTCATTGAGTTGTTTTTTTGTTTGTTTGTTTGTTTTTGTTTGTTTTTTGGTCTGGGAAGCTTTTTATTTCTCCTTCAATTTTAAATGTTAGTCTTGCTGGATAAAGAAGTCTTGGTTGTAAGTTCTTGTTCTGCATTACTTTAAATATTTCTTGCCAATCTTTTCTGGCCTCAAGTGTTTCTGTTGAGAAGTCGAATGTCATCCTTATGGATGTTCTTTTGTAGGTGATTGACTGTTTTTCTCTTAGAGCTTTTAATATTCTTTCTTTATCTCTTAGCTTTGGTATTTTGATAATGATATGTCTTGGTGTGGGTCTCTTTTGGTTCTTTTTTAATGGGGTTCTCTCTGCTTCTTGAACTTGTGTGACTCTTTCTTGCATCAATTTAGGAAAATTTTCATCTATAATTTCTTCAAAGAGCTTCTCTAGTCCTTGTTCTTTCTCTTCTCCTTCAGGAACCCCTTTTATGCAGATACTGTTTCTCTTCATGTTGTTACAGAGCTCTCTTAGGGTTTCCTTGAACTTTTTGATCCTCTTTTCTTTTTGCTTTTCTGCTTCTGTGTTTTCATTTATCTTGTCCTCTAAATTGCTGATTTGATCCTCTGCTTCATCCAGCCTGCTTTTTGTTCCTTCTAGTGTTGTCTTCATTTCTGATATTCTGTAGTTGTCATTTCTGTCTGGCTCTTTTTTATGATTTCTGTGTCCTTTTTGATGCTACATTTTCTTTATTGAGGTGTTCATTAAGTCCATCCATTGTAGTTTAGAGATCCTTAAGCATCCTCACAATCATTATTTTATACTCTGCATCTGGTAATTTGATTACTTCTGATTCGTCCAGGACTTTTTCTGAGGACTTGCCTTGTGGAAGTGTATTATTTTTGCTTCTCTGCCTACCTATTATTCTCTGTATGACTTATAGGCTTCTTCCAGTTGTAATCTCCTTACCTAGTAGAGCTTATTTGAACACTTGATTTGTTTGTTTTCTTCTCAGTTTTTGTAACTTGGTGGTAATCTTGTTACTGATCTCAGCAGAGGGTTTATTTGAAACTTTATCCAGGAATGTGGTGGGTGTAACCTGACACTCTGAAGGGTGAATCTGCCAGCTTCTTTCCGGGGGCAGGGTGCTTTCTCTGCTTCAGTGGGAGTGGTGTATCTCAGATCTCCATGGAGACCTGAGTTACTTCCCTTCTTCCCCACTTCCAGTTTTCAGCTATGTCTTGTTGTGCTGACTGGAACTGGAGAGCTTTCTGGAGGTAGGTCAACTGGAACCACTTTAGGCTTGTGCTGTGTGGAAGGATCAACCCCTCCCCAGCTATGGCCATCTCTACACTAGATGAATCAGCTTCTCATGTCATCCCATGCATTCCTCTGCCCCTGACCATCTGTCTCTCTCTCCCACTTTCCTTTTGAAAGACAAGCCAGCCCTCTCAACACACCTCATTCCCAGGTCCCCAAGCAAGTGGCTGTGAGCAATATTTTCTGCTCTTCTCCTTGTAATGAGAGCCTTTCTGAATCTCAGCCTCACCTCCACTTCACTCCTGGAAGCAGGAGAGCTCCCACCATGCCCCACACTCCCTACCAGTTTGGTGTGTCTTCTTCTTTGCTCCTTGTTTTTTGAGACCTGTTCTTTTAGTCTAAAGTTGGTTTTTCACGCTGATTGTTCCTAAATTAATTTGTAATCCAGTTTGGTGGTGTGAGTTGGGAGTCTGTGCATCTGCCTACTCTGCTGCCATCTTGGTATCTCTGAAACACATTTTTATTGTAACCTAGAAGTAAGGTTATTAGTGTATGTCTGCAGGGGGGAGGACCATGGCACACACTTTCCTGCAGCTTGCTCTCACACTCAGCATTTTTTAGCAGGTCATTCCATATCATGAAAAGGAGATCTATCACCTTCCTTTAATATCTGGGTCATATTGCATTGTATGGATCTCAAGAACAGATAGATCCATTTAAGTAAATATATCCTGAAATTGGACTTGTATTATTTGAAAGCATCAATAACTTTACAAGTCTTCAGTGGCCATTCTAAAAGTAGGGGACATGGGTTCATGTGTTTTCTTCTCCTAGATAAAAAAATCAATATCTGTGCCCCAACATTCTTCTTTAAATCCACAGAAAAACCTTGCTAATCCATCATGGAACTCTTCTTCAAATAATTCTGATGTGCCTTACCTATGGTAGTGCAATGGATGAAGCATCAACCTTGGAGTGCTGAGGTCACTGCTTTAAAACCCCAGGTTTGCCCAGTCATGGCACACATAAGAAGCAAAGAATCCTAATGAGGTCTCAGAATCTTTATCAATAAAAGTCATAAGGCAGTCACTGCTAATAAATTAAAATGTATTAATGTATACCTTTATAGCAGGTATTCAACAACTGCTATAAAGCCTCAAGATTTTTAGCTCAAGTTTCTTTCAAATATATAGCTCCAACTCTAATATTTCCCTTAAAATCTGCACTTACATCCTTCATAGAGGGATCTTAGCCTTCATTTTGGAAAGGAGGTAACTAACACGTAAACTTTTCTATAAATCAGTAATAAAGACAGCTGTGACCTAGTCAGTTTAAAACAACATGAAGTGGATTTTCATCTCAGACAAATGTAATTTATTTTAAGATGCAAGTTTTTACATCCTGCTTTCTCTACATAAACGTAGAAGTCCAAATCATTTTCTTTTCAGTAAATCCATATGATTCTTTATTTTATCCCATTCCTATGAATATCTATTCTCTATGTCAGAGGCACCAAAATTTTAAATCACAAATTTTAATAAATTTAGCATCTTCAATAGCACCTCCACATAAAAAGCAAAATCTTGATATGTCCTCTAGATGACCAATGATATGTGTGTGAGTAACTACTTTATACTTACCAGAGGTGCTTATACACATAAATGTAAAAAATGCCAAAAGTAGTTGTCCACGATGCATGTTTTAGGATTCTGCTTCAAAAGTTTTTCTGGAAAACAGAATAAAACAGGTTCAGATAAAACTTTCAAATAAAAGCATACCTTTTATTATGAGCAAGGTTTATAAAAATCTTCTGGCACACAGAATTTTAAAAAACGGGCTCAGGAAATTAAGAGATCAGAATAAGTGGGAAGGGTGCATTGGGACTCATGCACTAGGTCTGACTATGTCATAAATAATCCCATGTTCTTATTCATCAATACATCTGATAAGGGATTAATAACCAAAATTTATAAAGAACTTCTAAAACGTAACACCAGGAAGGTAAACGATCCAATTAAAAAATGGGCAAGCCTGACCAGGCAGTGGCGCAGTGGACAGAGCATTGAACTGGGATGCGGAGGACACCCTGAGGTCGCTAGCTTGAGCGTGGGCTCACCTGGTTTGAGCAAAGCTCACCAACTTGGACCTAAGGTCGCTGGCTTGAGCAAAGGGTTACTCGGTTTGCTGTGGCCCCACGGTCAAGGCACATATGAGAAAGCAATCAATGAACAGCTAAGGTGTTGCAATGAAAAACTAATGATTGATGCTTCTCATCTCTCTTCATTCCTGTCTGTCTGTCCCTATCTATTCCTCTCTCTGACTCTGTCTCTGTAAAAAAAAAAATGGACAAAAGGACTGAATAGACACTTCTCCAAAGAGGACATACAGATGACTAATAGACATATGAAAAAATGTTCAATATCATTAATCATCAGAGAAATTCTAATTAAAGCCACAGTGAGATATCACCTCACACCTGTCAGAATGGCACTCATTAACAAATCAACACACTATAAGTGTTGGCACCGGTGTGGAGAAAAGGGAAGCCTCCTGTACTGATGGTGGGAATGCAGACTTATGCAGCCACTGTGGAGAACACTATGGCATTTCTTCAAAAAAAATTAAGAATAGAACTAACTGCCTTTTGACCCAGCTATCCCACTTTTAGGAATATATCCTAAGAATACAAAATTACTGATTCAAAAGAAGATATGCACTCCCGTGTTTATTGCAGCTTTGTTTACAATAGTCAAGATCTGGTAACAGCCCAAGTGTCCATCAGTGGAGGAGTGGATTAAAATGCTGTTGTACATATACACAATGAAATACTACACAGCCAAGAAAAAGAAATAAATTTTACCTTTTGTGACGGCATGGATGGACCTGGAGATTATTATGCTAAGTGAAATAAGCCAAGCAGAGAAAGACAAATATCATATGATCTCACTTACATGTGGAATCTAATGAACCAAGTGAACTGAGGAACAAAATAGAGGCAGAGGTGGGGTCACAGGGAGCAGAGGGACAGCTGTTAGAGGAAAGAGGGATGGGAGGAGGGGATGGGAACAGAGAAGGGGAAGGAATTAGTGAAGTTATATATACATAAAACATAGATACAGATAACAGGACAGCAAATCTCAGAGGGAATAGGAGAGGGAGTTAGAGGGAAGGGGCATAAGAGGGGACATGGGGTTAGGGAGTGAGGGTGTTATATTGAGTGGGACACTTGAATCCATGTTAACACAATAAACTAAAATTAATTTTAAAATTTTAAAATAAAACTAATAATAATAATAATAATAATCTCATGTTCCTTTTATACTAGACATCTAACTTTACTGGACTGAGGAAGCAGAGCATCATCGAAGAAGCTTGATTTCTGGGGCATACATGCCTGGGATGGCATTTCAGCTTGCACCTTGACAAACTGTGTGAATTTGGGCAAGTTACTTGAAAGTCTCAGAATCTGTTTGCTCATTCCAAAATGAAGCTGGTAAGAATAGCTATCTCCAAAATTACTGAATGATTAAAGTAGCTAATGTTTATGAAGACTTCCTGGGTGCATAGTAGCCTCACAGCCTAAAATAATTCTCTCACCAATTATAACTCACTTCCTATACTAAAAATAAAAAAAAAAATAAAAGGAAAAAAAAAAGAGTTAATGCTAAATTCTGGATGAAACTTAATGATGAAGCTGCCAAACTATTTTTTTTAGATCCTTTCTTCTTTATTTTATTTAGAAAATCAACTTTAAAAGGATGACATTGATCAATAAGAGTACATAGCCACTCCTGACCAGGTGGTGGCACAGTGGATAGAGCATCAGACTGGGACGCAGAGGACCCAGGTTCAAAACCCCATGGTCGCTGGCTTCAGTGCAGGTTTATCTGGCTTGAGTGTGGGTTCACCAGCTTGAGCAGGAGGTTGCTGGCTTGAGCATGGGATCATAGACATAACCTCATGATCACTGGCTTGAGCCCAAGGTCGCTGTCTTGAGCAAGGGGTCACTCTCTCTGTTGTAGCTCCCCCCCATCAAGGCACATATGAGAACGTAATCAATGATCAACTAAAATGCTGCAACGAAGAATTGATGCTTCTCCTCTCTCTCCCTTCTTCTTCTTTTTTTTTTTTTTTTGTATTTTTCTGAAGTTGGAAACGGGGAGGCAGTGAGACAGACTCCCGCGTGCACCCGACCGGGATCCACCCAACATGCCCACCAGGGGGCGATGCTCTGCCCATCTGGGGCCTTGCTCTGTTGCAACCAGAGCCATTCTAGCACCTGAGGCAGAGGCCATGGAGCCATCCTCAGCGCCCGGGCCCACTTTGCTTCAATGGAGTCTTGGCTGAGAGAGGGGAAGAGAGAAACAGAGAGGAAGGAGAGGAGGAGGGGTGGAGAAGCAGATGGGCGCTTCTCCTGTGTGCCCTGGACGGGAATCGAACCCAGGACTCCTGCACGCCAGGCCAATGCTCTACCACTGAGCAAACCGGCCAGGGCTCTCTACCTTCTTGTCTGTCTGTCCCTATCTGTCTGTTGGTCAAATAAGTTTGTAAATATGATATATATGTTTGCTCGCTTATAGTTTGCATTGGGTGTGGGGGACAGGCTGTAAGCAGGCAGGGTTGTTATAGCCTAAGGCTCAGTTTTAAGACCAAGCTTTTCCCCACACCCTTGACTGTTGTATGATGTAGGGGGTGGTGCACTCTCATGAGGATTCCCATTATGCCTCAGATAAGTGACTTTGTATCAGAGACTTCCTTGTTGTATATTTGATTAAAGGTTTTTATTTCTATAGTATAAAATGGGGCAGAGGAGCCCATGCTGGAGGAGAGCAGAGAAAGGCCACGTAGAGGAGAGGAGAAGCAGCCAAGATGGTGGAGTGATGAAGGAGAAGCCAGATTGTGCAGAGTTAGTGCAGAGAGAAGGAGATGGGGAACAAAGGTGCATAAGGCTGGTGAGGTAGAAACCTTTGATTCTAGGAAACTTGGATAAGTCAGTTGCTTTGGGAGCCCTGAATGTAAAAGGAAGTGCTTTTCCACTGTGTATATTTCTTGCCTGCCGGGTTTAAGGTAGGATTAAAGCTAATGGCCCACCAGTTCTTGGCTCCAATTTTTCATTACCGTGGTGGCCGTGGATACTGGCTTTACTGTCCTTCTCTCTGTCTCACTCACTGTCTCTGTCACAAAAAAAGAAGAAAAAGAGTACATAGCCAAACCATTTACATCAATCTTTATGAATAATACCATCAAGCATTTGATGTAATTTCCAGGAGATAATAATCAATAATATAAAGACAAAGGAGATAATAGGTATGTAAGGAAAGTACCAACTGTTCATAATGAAATTAGAAAATTTCTACGGTTTGAAATCAACCACTCCACACACACATGCACACACACACTGAAGTGTTATTAACTATTTCCTCCCTTATTTAGGGTAGAATAAAAAGTGTTATTTCCTGTGGTTAAGATTGACACAGCCTTGTAACTAGCACTGTTGGGTTTTTTTGGTTTGGGTTCATTTTTTGTTTTTTGGGTTTTTTTAAGTTTTAAGGTCTACTAAGAGATGAAGTTATTATAAGATAACTCAACATTCTGATAATTTAACTCTGAGTTTCAATATAAAACATGTTAAGATTCCAGTATACAAATTAGCTGATATTTGCACCATTCTATGTATGTGTATATAAAGTTATTAATGTACTTATTATAGATTTAGAAGATTAAAATATTAAATTATAAAATCATTTCCAAAAGAAAAACTTTTTAAAAATATCATAAATATTTTAATTAAAAAATACTTGTAAGGGGATATATATACTAAATTTCTTACATACAGAAATTCTGGAGATTCTTTTAGTGTTTTGTTTGATGTTTATATTATTTATTTTGCTTTTACATAATTATTTAAATTATTTTCTTTCTTTAAAGATTTTTCCTGATTTCTAAAGTAATATATGCTAATTATAAAATTTATATAAAATGAATATTAAAATGAAAAAAATCAACATGTATCCTACATTATTTAGCATGTTTTCTTATAGTTTATATTTTTTCAAATAACTAAGATGATGTTTAAATGATTTCCTATTAATAATTTCACAAATATTTTTGTCAACATAATTATAATTGTCACATAATAAATATTCTTTCATTTGGATAGATTATAATTTACAACATGTATTTTATTATAAAATAATCCCATAACCATCTTCTCATGTAAGGGAGTTTGGATCAGTTTTTAAAATATGGAATCTGGTGCCAGACTAGCTAGGTTTAAATTCTCACTGTACACTTTATCAGCTGAATAATGCTGGACAAGTTCTGTTCCTCAATTCATTTATCCATGAAAGAGAATAACAATACTACCTCCCACAGCTTGTGTGGCAGTTACATGAATTACTGTTACAAAGTGTCTGGTAAACAATAAATATCACTTAAAGGTTGTTGTTATTATTTATCTATACTTCTTATTATGTTCTTGATGTTACTACATGGAAGCACAAAGATTATATTTTCAACATGATAAATTCATACTGCCAAACAACACTCCAGAAATCTTATAATTCATACTCTTTCAACAGTGCAAGATAATATCCACCTATCACATTCAAGTAAGCATTGAGAATTCTCATTCTTTAAATCTAATTAAGTATTCAAATTAGTATAATGCATCCCATGGTCTTCTTAATCTGCATTTCTATTGGTATAAAGAAACCAAAATATTAATCATATATTTTTTATCTATTTTTCTTTCCATGTTTGTGAACATGCTTTTATGACTTTTGTCTTGTTTTTAGATGTTTAGTGTTTTTTTTTACAACTTTTTATTTAGTTTACCTTTTATGGTAATTCTTCTTTTGATGTTTTAACATATGGAAGATTTTATATTTATGCAGTCAAGCCTATTATTCCTTTGATTTATTACTTTTCCATTACTTAACATTTAGGACATATCTTCCCCCTCAGTGATCAGATAAATGCTTATCTGTATTTTTTTTTTTCATTTCTATGGCTTGATTGGCTTTTTTTTTTATTTAATTGTTTTTATCCATTAACATGTAATTTCCTTTTTTGGTATGCAGATCAGGTGAACTCCACATGTTCTCCCCAAGGACCTACTAATTTCTTTTCTATCATGAAGATAATAGTCCTGTCTTCCTTTTACAGAAAATTATTTATTTATTTATTTACTTATTTATTTATTTTTATTAAGTAAGAGGTGAGGAGGCAGAGAGACAGACTCCCACATGCACCCCAACTGGGATCCACCCAGCAAGCCATCTATGGGGCAATGCTCTGCCCATCAGGGGCTGCTGCTCTTTTGCTTGGCAACCAAAATATTTTAGTGCCTGAGGAGAGGCTGTGGAGCCCAGGGCCTACTTGCTCAAACCATTTGAGCCATGGCTGCAAGAAAGCAAGAGAAATGGAGAGAAAGAGAGAGTTAAAGAGAGAGAAAGAGAGAGAGATAAGGTGGAGAAGTAGATGGTCACTTCTCCTGTGTGTCCTGACCGGAATTGAACCCAGGACTTACACATGCCAGGCTGATACCCTACTGCTGAGCCAACCAGCCAGGGCCAGGAATTATTTTTAATCTTAAAGAAATTAAATACAGCATGTTTTCTCAAGTGCAAATACATATTAGCATGTGTGCCCATATACACACATACACACACACACTCCTGTCTCTACTCTCCTCATATTGCTTGGTTTTTCTACTTGGTCTGCTTGCTTGTTTATTTGATGAATAAATGAAGGCATTAAATTAATAAAGGCAAAATATATGCATTTGGAAATCTTAGCTGAGCATCTGATCCATTATCATATCTGCATAATCTTCTTCCTATGAAATGGTTCTTAATCATAACACCTTGGAAAGTACATTTTAAGAACTGGTGTGAAATCTAAGGTCTCATTCTCACTTGGAGCGTAAAAAAACCATGATACCTGGATTCCACCCAGCCATCTAAAGTATTCCCAGCCTGGGTATTCCTTTCTTTCAGAATTTTATTTATTCACTGTAGAGAGAGGAGAGAGAGAGAGAGAGAAGGGGGGGAGGAGCAGGAAGCATCAACTCCCATATGTGCCTTGACCAGGCAAGCCCAGGGTTTCAAACTGTTGACCTCAGAGTTCCAGGTCGAAGCTTTATCCATTCTGTCACCACAGGCCAGACTCAGCTTGGGCATTTTGATATGTAAAAATCCTCTAAAGAATTCTAATACACAGCCAAGGTAGAGAGATTAATCTTTACATGTAAAAGTAAGTTTAAGATTCCTTAAAGATAAATGCTTAATAATATTGTAAGCATGTTGAATAAATATGCTTATATAGTTATGTATATATGTGTATGTAAATATGTAGGCATGTATGCACACGCACACACATGTGCACACAAAGAACACTCACAAACTTACCCTACATCACCAAATGACATGAAGTTTCCTCTAAATGAAAAAGTTCTACTTCAAAAATTGACTTAGGGTGATGGTCAGCTACAAGCTGATCACTCTCTTAGACCCCAAGTTAGTGCAGCCCAAAGCCCCCACCAGAGTGTCCTTATGGTCATCTCTTGAGCCCCTGTTTCTGTCCCACCACTCTTATGTATAGGCTCTACCCTGAACAATGTGACCACTTTCTAGAAAGAATAATTCACTGAAACTCATAGTTGTTAAGCCACTTCAAAGTTCTTTTTGATGAGGAACCTGATATTCAACCAAGTGAAATGATAAAGTCCAGACTACAGAGAGTTACACCACTGACTCACACATAAATAGATGTAGATTATCTCAATGTTAATCATTCTTATTAGCAAAATATAATTGAGCATCCCCTAAGATAAACTCTCTTGATGGAAATTATTAACCCAGTGATTATAAAAAAATAATTCTTTCTCTACAGTGTTTGATGTATTATGTGGTTTACTCAGCCTTTGAAATTATAAGGTAACCAAATGCAAAGAGTAGTAAATGACCTTGGACATATATACGCATGTACATACCTATGTGTGCGTGGGTACACACTTCTACACTAAAGAGACTTTTCTGCGGGATTCATGCGGGATTGAGTTTCTTATTTGTAAATCCAAGAGAATCACTGCTACCTCATAGACCTTGTCACACTAATGTTCATTGTTATCCTCATGCTTTCCCCAACTTCACTTAATGCATGCTAGTGCTGGTACCTGGACAAGCCTCCCCTCTTCTCACACCTGCCAGGTCCCCTCAGTTCTTGCCACTTGGCTCAATTGCTGTTTTTCAAGGAAGTTCTTCAATGGCTACTGCCCAACAGCCTTCATCCAAACCTGTACCACACTGTCTTTCAATTACTCAGAGAGGCCCATCTTTACTCCCGCTCCATGGTGGCATCCCCAAAAGCAGAGACTCTTTCTTCCTATTGTGTGTTCCCAGACCAGTTGTTCATAGCCCTTACATGTTTATTTGTGCTGGAGGAGTGAGAGGGGGGTAGTCACACTATCCCAGAACCTGCATCAAGCTAGTTTCCCCAAATTTATATTCTCCCATCACATCCAAAGCCCTTAGGTTGAGAAATTATGCCCTGGATTTCAACATTGCAAAGAAAATGGGTGCATGCTGAGATCACAAGAATGGATCAAAGGAAGAGGGGAAATGAATACAATCATGTCAGTTGTCTCCATCTGGCTGGGATTCCCCAGTCAGGAGCCTAATAACTCTCATGCAACCTTTCAGGGGTTCTAACTCCTGGAGGCACCTTAGCTTAAAGGCAAAGATTTGGGATCAGGAAAATTTAGATCTGGAATCTCTCACCTAGTAGCTGGATGCTCTAAGAGAAATGATTGAATTTTTCTTTATCAAGAATAATAATAGTGGTAACTTCATTTGGCCTTAGGAAGATTAAGTATAAACAATGCACCCAAATATTTTTCCACAGTGTCAGACACAAATTAATTGCTTAATAAATAAAAACTTTCACTTTAGTTGTTCTCACTCACACATACATATATACTAATATTTATTATAATAAACAATAGTATGATATACAATAACAGACATTATAGAATAGTATTGTTTCAGAGACTTAAACACTTTCATCTTTTTTACTGGAAAAGTGAAAACAGCTAAAATAAGTGAGAGTTTTCATTTATTTAGCATTTAATTTGTGTCTGAAACTGTATGAGCACAATTAGGTGCATTATTTTTACTTAATCACTATTAATATGCTTAATAAAAAGAAGTGAACCAAAGGCTCAGTCATCTTTCCTAGGGCATCCAGCCTAAGTAATAGATCCCAGATTCACACTTAGATTTTTCTAATTCTCAAACCTTTTTGCCTATAGGCTAAGGTGCTTTCAGAAGTCAGAAGCCATGCCAGGTTACATGACAATTATCTGACAGAATTAACAGACTTAACAGCTATGACTCCAGGTTCATGACTGGGCAATCCTAGCCAGATGGAGACTCCTGACAATGACTGTATTCATTTGACCCTCTTCCTTGATCCATTCTTAAATTGATTTGATGTTCAGAATACTTGCCCAGCAGGCGGAAGAGAGTGGTGGGAGGGGGTACCGATGGCAGCGCTGTCCTTACCTTGGGACGAGTGTCACAGAAGCTGGGGCGGGGCGGCTGTCCCGCCTTCACACTGGTGGCAACGCGAGGGGCAGGAGTTGAAAAAGCAGGTGGGAAAAACAGTAGGTTGCCTCCCTAGCGCTGGGAACCGAGAGAGAG
Source organism: Saccopteryx leptura (assembly GCF_036850995.1). Taxonomy (NCBI): domain Eukaryota; kingdom Metazoa; phylum Chordata; class Mammalia; order Chiroptera; family Emballonuridae; genus Saccopteryx; species Saccopteryx leptura. The sequence goes on along the minus strand of NC_089505.1, from coordinate 214,214,093 downwards.
AATGAGAGAGAGAGAGAGAGAGAGAGAGAGAGAGAGAGAGAGAGTCGCAAAGGTGTTTAGAGGGATGGTTGAACAAAGAACACAAACAGAAAGTACGAAGAAAGAAAAAGCCTCTGGCTGTGAAACGGTGGGGGATGGGTTAGGGCGCTGCTCCGGGTCTGGGGGTGCTGGAGCTGGGGTAAGGCTCGTGCATCTGCGAGCAGAGCCTGGGAGCGCGGGGCTTGGCAGCGCTGGGGCAGGATCGCGGCGGCGGAGCTGGAAAAGCCGGAGCTCCGCCCTGGTGCCGGTAGGCACCCTGCTGGATCTCCTGGGCTGTGGGTGATAGCCAGTGACCTGCAGGGCTGGGAGATGGCGCTGGTGGTGCGCTTGATTAGGCGCCTTTGAGGCCCAGCGCTGTGCGAACCTTAGAGGGTGAGGAGGAGTCAGCCTGCACCCAGCCTGAGGGATGGGGATGCTCTGGGGAAGCACCTGAGAGGAGCGCAGATGTGTGGAGGTGAGAAGTCAAGGCCAATAAATTAATTAAAAACGTAGTTCCCCAATGTTAGAACTTTACTTTCTGTCCCAAGGAAAATAGGAAGTCGTTTTGCAGATATTTCCCAGAGGCAGATGGTCTCAGAGGGGCCTGGCCCTGATGGTCTTGAAGATATACCAACGACACCAAATAGGCCCACATTAATTGAACTTGTGTTAACATCAGAAGAACACGTGGGGAGGGGAGGCTGTCCTGCCAGCGGGACTCCCCCTCCTGCACTTTGTTACCATCTGCATAAACTTTACTCCTTGCATGGTTACTTACAACCAGTGGTGGGATTCAGCTGGTTACCACTGGTTCGGCAGAACAGATACCTGAATTTTTATTGAGTTCAGCGAACCAGTTGATAAACTGGCACTAATAATTAGGGTTCTTTCTTAGGTGAGTAGCTTCCCAGGCCAATGTGATTTCCCAATGTGGAAATCACAAATTTACATTCCTTATTCTTTTTGACATTTATCTGTGCAACAGCATATTCTAAGCACCTGTAGTAATGTTCATTCTGTCCATATGTGAAAAAAATTGCAAGTGAAGATGCCAATCAAGAAGCAATATGGAAATATCTTAAATAACAGTTTTATTGTTTTTTTGTCAGGTATTATTTAATGTTTTTTCTTTATATTTTAAAACTCTTTCTCATACCATAATCTAGTTTTGTATACCTCTTTTATTGTTCGTATTTAAGTATTAAATGCATGAATTAATAAACTACCTTTCAGTATATCTTTTTTTATACTTAAAACAGTCATTAGGGCAGAGAACTGGTTGTTAAATTATTTGAAACCCACCACTACTCACAGCCCCTGAACCCTGTAAAAGGAGTCACCACCATGAATGTGTAAGGTAGGATTTGAGCGTTTCTAAGCTCCCTGCTTTCTCAGCTTGCTAGCAATCTGAATAGAAGACACTTTTATACTACTCAGACCCAGGTTCTGTGACTCACCAGCAATGGGCAACGTGAAGCTCAGCTTATTTTGGTAACAAAACTGAGAGGCTGAAGCTGCTGGTGTGAAAAGCCAGGTACTGTATTCTGGCAACTGTCTGAGCTCTCTGTGAGTCTACAGCCCGAAATCCTAAACTATCAGAGCTGAGAGAGCCCTCAGAGCTGTTCTTCTCCATCCTCTCATTTCTCAAATAAAGAAACGGATACTCACAGAGCTTAGGTGACCTGGGACGTGGTATGTAAGTTTAAGAAAAGGAATGATATAGAAAAGAACTTAGCATTATCATGACCACCCCTTGAGGCCAGCCCTGTCGAGGTCTTCTGAAGTGTTTTCCTCCAGGTTCTCACAGTAGTCCTTAAATCATATACAACAAGGAAGGAGTGTGCCTCACTCACCTCTATATCCTCCCATCACAGTCCTTGCTCTCCCCACTGCTCCCAGAGAGATATTCATCACGTTTACAAAATGTAAACATCTGTTACATACTTGCAAAGGAGCTGATAATATAGGGTTCAAATATATTTAAAATAAGAAATATGGGTCAAATAAAAATCAAAGGTATTACTGAATCAGAAAAGAGATTATATAAATTCTTTGCTATGCTATTCTATATACTTGCTGTAAAAAGATTGCCAATTTGGCTCTAAGATTTCAAGAAACTAATGTAAAGAGGGAAATAAACTGAGCTCCAAAATGTCATGTCCATAAATCAGTATAATACATCGGTTATTTGAGGTAGATGGAGAAGGGGGAAGGAAGGCATATCTATGCTGCTAGTGAGGCTGGAGAGAATTTGTTCTTTAGAGGTCCTGTTGAGAGAGGACATGGAAAATAATTGACATTACAAGAAACACAGTGAAGTGGAATAACAAGTGCTGCCACTTATTGAATTCTTACTCTGATCCAAGTACTAGAACATTTTTCCCTAATTTTTTTTCCTTTCTAATTTTTATTAAGTGAGAAGCGGGGAGGAAGAGTGACAGACTGCTGCATGCACCCCGACCGGGATCCACCCAGCAAGCACCGTACTGGGAGGTGCTCTGAACATCTGGGGCCGTTGTTCTGTTTCTCAGCAACCAAGTTATTCTAGCATGGGGCCAACTTTCTCCATCTGAGCCATGGTTTCAGGAGGAGAGGAGAGAGTTAGAGAGAGAGAGAGAGAGAGAGAGAGAGAGAGAGAAGGAAAAGGGGTGGGGTGGAGAAACAGATGGTCACTTCTCCTGGGTGCCCTGACTGGGAATCGAACCCAGGACATCCATTTGCTAGGCCATCATTTTACCACTGAATCAACTGGCCAGGGCTCCCCCCCCCATTTGATTAGCACAGAAATACAAATAGTTTTTGGTATGATTATTCTCATTTTATTTAAGGTAACTAAGTTTTAGAGAGGTTAACTAGCCCATGGTTACACAGAGAATGACTTGTTGATTACAAATTCTATGTTAACCAATCAACTACATCTTTTTCATTAGCTATTTTTTTTAGTAATTAAAAAAAATCAGATGTCACCACATAAAAGTACAATAATCTACCAGAATAGGGTAAGCAGATGTAGCAAATAAAGATAGAAGATGCACAGGTAAGTTTGAATTTCAGGTCAATTCAGATGACATTTTATTTTCTGAATTCAGTTTTCATCAATGTCTTTCATTTTATCTGACAACTCTAATCAAAATAGTATAAATTATAGGGTATCTAGAGGGATGTGTAGCTATAGCTCCTTTAGGCAACTTTCCAGAAATATGATTCTTTTCAGGCAAGATTCTGCAAGGTATCAATTGCAGTGAGTTCAAGATTACACTTTCTGCAAAGGGTCTGCAGTACAGTTTTGTTTGTTTGTTTGGAGGGGGAGACAGTTAAATACAAAATTGTACACTTGACTAAGCAGCTCAACTGAGGGTAGACCCTATTCACTTGCAAAGTCTGAGCTCTGATAGGACTTTCTGCCTTAGCTGTCACAGCTGGGCAAGGTGGCCCCTGAAGGCATGTGAACTCCAGGGATGTTTTGATGGAAGTTACCTTGACTGTGCAAATTACCTTTACTTTTGACAAAACAGTTCTGTCAAAATGCCTGTTAATTTTATAGAAATGTTACAACAAATGAAGTTTCTTAAGTTAAAAGTATTTTTAATTGGGACATATAAGATACACTGATATCTTATATGATTCTGATATCACTGCAGAATTATTATCATGATAACTATTTAAATTGGCACAACTTAAAAATCTAACAATAAATAGTCACAATCACTATAGCACAACCATGGGATAAAACACTATGAATATTTTAACATGATAACATCTAAATGTGTCAAATGCTTCTATCATGATGTTAAGTAGAAAAAAACATAAAAACTACACAGTATGTAATTTCAGCTACATAAGTGGTATGTTTAAGTATGAATTAACTTTTTTACAAAATGAAAATACATAATCTTAAGATGATAAATCTATGATTTTTTTGTTATTTTCTTCTTTTATACTTTCAGTTCTATAATTTTTATAGTGAAACTTTTTCTAAAGCGAATAATATATGAAAGAAATTTTAGAACTGAAAACAACTTGATGATAATGGCAATTGAATTAGATACTCCAACAAAATTGGCAATATTGAGATGATAAAACTAAGCTCTGATCAAATAAAATATACTAAGTTCTGGCGTGGTAGAACAAGATTTAATACCAATGGTCTGCTCAAGGGAATCTGAGTGTTCTTCCAGCGTTAGTAAAAATTTAACTTAAAACTTTGAACTAGGCCCTGGCCGGTTGGCTCAGTGGTAGAGCATCAGCCTGGCATGCGGAAGTCCCGGGTTCGATTCCCGGCCAGGGCACACAGGAGAAGCACCCATCTGCTTCTCCACCCCCCCCCCTTCCTCTCTGTCTCTCTCTTCCCCTCCCGCAGCGAGGCTCCATTGGAGCAAAGATGGCCCGGGCGCTGGGGATGGCTCCTTGGCCTCTGCCCCAGGCGCTAGAGTGGCTCTGGTTGCAACAGAGCGACGCCCCGGAGGGGCAGAGCATCGCCCCCTGGTGGGCAGAGCATTGCCCCTTGGTGGGCATGCCGGGTGGATCCCGGTCGGGCGCATGAGGGAGTCTGTCTGACTATCTATCCCCGTTTCCAGCTTCAGAAAAATGCAAAAAAAGCAAAAACAAAAACAAAAAAACTTTGAACTTGATGTTCAGAATGTAAAATATTGATGATGAGCAAGGAGAGGGTAAGCAGAGGAGGGGGGGAGGAGGAGGGCACAGTGAAAAAATCACTGGCCACAATGGAGAAAGGCCGGCAAAGAGAAAGGGGAGGAAATGCAGGTTAGAGAGAGGGAGCCTGAGGATAAAAATATGGAATCATTTATAACCACCCAGAATCAGGAAAATGGAAGTAAAGTTTCTAGATGAATACCCTGGCCCTTCCTACTCCTCAAGCCCCAGCTCGCAGTCCAGCACAGTGATGCAAACCAGGTAGCAGACGTCCCCATCAACAAAACCTGGCATACCAGCATATCCATGCAGGCCCTACTGCTCCTGAACATTCAAGGAAGCCAAACTGGAAGTCCTTCTTGGAAGTTTGTTTGGCACAGGCATGTGGTACCTCACATGCTTCCAGAATCTGGAATTCAGGGACCGCTTTCTGGCCACATGGTCTTCCCTCCACTTGATGGTACCCTGCACTTTGACCAGGTGCTGGAGGGAACCTGGAAGCTCTGCAAACAGCAGCCCGCCTTGCTCACTAGGAGCCTCCATTTCAATCAGGATTGGCTGGGAGTCATTCTGGATGAGGGCGCTGTGCAAGGCAATCTCTTGCTCATAGACAAACTCCCTGCTGTGTGCAATCTGAGGTGTCAGGATAAAAATGTGCCGCCGGCTCTTTCGGATGTTGGTTTCCACTGAAGTAGCCACATCTAGTAATCAAAGACATGGAGAAGTAACCTGTTGTTGCATTTTTAAGTCTAATGCTTCAATCATAAATGTTCTGAACTTTAAAAAAAATGTTATTGTTATAATGTGGTGCTAGATTCTGACACTATCAATACACTTACTCAGAAAAGAAGGGATACACTTGGTTAGAGAACCCTTTGTGTGTGTATTAACCTTTCACTGTGAGATCAGCCCCCAGGATCTCTTCTTTCCCAGAATCCTTTGAGTTACATCCAAATATAGAGGTATTTAGCAAGAGACAGAATTCATTTAAAAGGGTTTAGAACTCTCACATTAAAGACAGCAAACTCAGAAACTTTTATTCCTCTGAACTGACTAACATCTCTAACAAGTCCTGGATTACTTATTTCTCTGTAATCTCTGTTTTAGAAGCTGATTGGATTCAGACTAGACAAATCTCAAAGCAGATGGATCCCCTTGGCAACTCAGTATTTATAAAGCATTTGCTCCATAGTAATTTCAACTAACTTTTGGATGGACTTAGAAGAACATGTAAAACACCCAGTTCTCCCTGCAAGGAGGTGACAGCATGATTAAGGAAAGCCAACCATGACAAAGCAATTCAAGCTACTATATTAAAGAATGGCAGCAAAATCTGCCAATTTACTTAGTCTGAAATAAGTAAGTAAATGTTCAGTAGAGCCAGATAGAGACCTTGGGTCAGTCAGGATCCGAACAGAAAACTTGGCACACTCAAAAGGACTAACGAAAGAGAGTTTGATAAAAGGAGAATTTATAAACGATGTAGGCAGAACCCAGGGAAATCAATAATAGATGCTGCAGAACCCCACAGCTGGTAATATAAGGGAGCCATGACACCCTCTAGTGTGCAAGGGAGAAAGCAGTTATGGAATTCAAGTAGTGGAAAAGCTTGCAGAAGGCCAATTGATAGGAGCCCTGCTCCAGGAGAGACAAGTGCAGCTACTCTAGCAACTTCACCCAGAAGGGGTAGGAGATGTGCTCTTCCCCTCCAGAACTTCTTGCAGTGCCTCCCATTGGCCAAATCCAACATGGAGCAGAGGGCAAGAGAGTGATGGATTCCATAATCATTAGCCACCCAGGGCCACTGCATGAAGTGAGTTGTAGAGTAGATTTGAAGAAGCAAATAAAAGGTAAGTAGCTCTAGAAGAAATACACTGCATCAGTCATTAATTTTTCTAAAGAAAGAATAAAGTTAGGTGGTGTATTGTTGAATTTTGAATTTTATTTTACTACAGTTGAGGTAAGATCAGAGGACATATTTGAGGAAAGAGGAGTGGAAAATCTTTCCAAATGATAGCAGGGCCAGAAAGGCAACACAAACATGAACATCAGAGAGCTAGCACTCACATTTGGCTGGGAATAGGTGTAAGTAGGTATAAGGTTGATGGACCTGAAAAAGAAGAGATGAATAGCTTGTGGCTAGATGTGGCACATGGTGTGATATCACTAATAGCTGGAGTCCCTGCAACTTCTTGAGTAGATATATAACATGGAAAGAGCATTTGTTTGTGCACCATGACTCATTACTCTCTGCTCTCACAGGTAGCCTATAGGAAGAACTGGAAGAAGATAAGAGTCTTAAGAGAAGACTTAGATTATAGTTTTGTAAATTGTTCATTTTACAAGTCTCCCAAGCTATTACTAGGCTACTGACATTACTCTAATATTCCAGGATAAACCAAATTCACCTGCTGTGTATACCTTTCAATCTATTGGCATGTGTATTCCTCTTTTCAGTAAGAATTCCAGTTTAAATTCACAATCTACTAAACATTAACTTTATTGGACTTACACTCATGATGTCCCTCCTTCATTAGCATTCCAAATGCTTTCTGGTCTCTGAGGAATTCAAGAAGGGTAAGTAGGGTTCATAGGCATGTGCCATAAATATAGAGGGAAGATAAGAATGACTACTGAAATGCTGGAATTGTGATACAACTTTCAAAAGTGCATAAAATCAACTAGGAATATTACAAAACAGAAGACACAGTTTTATTCGTTCTTATGGAAATATAAATTTGCAAATGTTTCACCAATATAAAGAAAATTATTCAACACTATAAATACTCTAGGCAATGTCTCTGGATATTAGTACAAAATTCTTTGGTTTTAGTCTTCCTTCAAATCTTCTAGAGAGAATTATGAGATGTTGAGTAATCTTTGTGGTGGACATGGGAAGTAAATTAGGGGCAGTGCCCTGCTAAATCCACATACTAAGGGTGCCTTGCCTGTCTTTACATCCTTGACACTACTGTGAAGACATCATAATCAGGGTAAAAAGCGACAGGAGGAATACAGAATAAGTATCTCCCTTTTTCTGGAGAAATATTCAAAATCTCTGGTCTTAAGGCCTGGAATAATGATTCTAAGTCCTCACCTAATGCAAGCATAAGACCACCCATTCCTTAACCTTCTGATGAAGTGAATTTCTGTCCTTGATATATGTTAATAGCATTACCTTCTCCAGGTAGTAGATCTCGCCCATAAATGCACAAGTTATAGCCATATTTATTTTCAAGAACATCAGGCAGAATCTGGTGAACAAAGTACTCCACAGAACTGGTCACCTCCAGACTATCTTTGTGGTTCCGTGGATAGATAACATAAGCATCATAGATCTTTCCATCTGAAAATGAGATAAAAAAAAAGTACAATTTTATTACTTGGTTTTAAAAAGTTATTTTTCATCACCAAGTTTTATGGTTATTGGTGAATGTATCCCACCCCTTAAAATTTCTAGAATTTATAGATGATGACAACAGTCTACTGCCACAAAATGTCATCAGAAAATAAATATTAATTCCAAAGTCCTTTTTATTGTACCTGACTGAATGATAGAGAATAAGCAAGAACCTGGCCAGTTGAGTTCAAACCAGATTGTCACATTTAATCAATTCTCTATTAACAAGTATCTATAGTTCTGGATAAGGTATGCTGTGTTGGGAAGACCTCAATTTTACCTCTTGTTTTCTCCATACTTCCCCCAAGGAAATGAAAATGTTAAAGACTAATGAACAGTGGCAAAGGAGTAAAAAATTTTAAAGGATATGAATTTCTTGCAAACTCAATAATTAGCCCTGTTAGGGTGAACCATATGGAATGTCTACAGTCCATCTGCCCCCAAATGAAAGACCAATGTTCATAGAAGGCTGAACTGTCTTCTTTTGTGTGTATGTTCAAATACATAGGCAAGACTGTATGGAATAGGGTTCCTGCACTCTGATGACCTTTCTAGCCTCTTCATATCTAGGAAACAGGAACAATATAGCTGTTTTGAATTCCATAATGTTTACCAATATACATTTTCCAAAATGTGTAAACCTTTCTGGGCCTAGGGCAGAGTTTGTTATTGGGACAAATAACTATCTTACTGGGGAAGAAATTTGAATTTTTGAGATGCATCTTAAAACCACAAGGAATGACAAGGCAAGATGAAGCATAGCCTCTGATTGGACTCATAAGGGTTTACTAATTATATGCTGGTAAACAAGGAAAGCTGGGTTTTGCAGTATAGCTCTTAAGAGATTAAGAGATAAGTAACCAATAACCATCTTGGGACTCTTGCTTTTGAAGAACTTCAAACTTGCCACTTACCTTTTCTAGTTTTGTATGGTCTAGCTATGTCCCTCCAGAGCAGAATAACCTCAATCCAAAACACTTTTAGCATTATCATTGTGACATTGATTAATATTAACAATATGCCAAATCCTGCAAGTATATAGTAGATGCTTTGATGATCAACTATTCAAAAGATAGGGGGAGGACAAAAAATGGTCATTATTACTATGAAAACAAAGTAAAATAAACAAACACATGGCTGTTTCCCTCCATTGGGGGTACAAGGGGTTCATACAACAGATTCCTACTTGGAAATGTCATAGATACTCTTAGAATTTGTTGAGCCCATATTATGTGTAAGACTAGGCAGAAGTTTTAAGAAGGAGTGCTCACTCCATGCTGGATTGGGCAATGAGGACTTCCCACAGGAAGAGGTCCCAGAAGAATAGGTAAAATTCATATTGCTTCAAAAAAGAAATGTATTTCTTCTGGCAAGAGAAAATGCTTTTGAGCTCAAGGGCAAAGATGAGAATGTCTTCTGAGGAACTTGAGTAATTGAATTTGGGGAATTAATGGAAAATGCGATAAGAAAGGTGGGTCAGGGCTAGGTTCTGGCCAGAACCAAGACTCCAGGTAAAGTATTTAATCTTTTTTTCTGAAGATCCTGTGAGCTATTAAAGAGTGCTGAATGAGTTGCTAACAGTGAAGGTGGTCTTCAAGCAGTACTAATCTGATGGCTGTGGAAGTCTTGTTTCTGTGGAAAGAGACTTGAAGTAGAATAAATGGGAAGTTTCTGCCCTGCTCAAAGGGAGTAAGCGGTAGGAGGGCTCAAACTTGTGTAATAGTGAAAAAGGAATAGACTAGCTTAGTGTTTGGGGGCATTATGAAGAATCAACAAGTCTTGGAGACTTCTTGAATCTGGAGTTGATGGCTTAGGAAAGTAGAGAAGAAACAAGAGCCTTGTAATCCTCTAACGTTGTCTGATGGAGAAGTCAAATAACTGGGTTATAGGTCCCGCATACCGCTAACTTATTTTACACTGAACACTATTTAGTCATCACTGAACTTTATCTTGTGCTCATTGCTTCATAAAATACATATGCAATATGGTCCCCACCTTCAAGTATTTGTAACAGGTATATAAAAATTGACTATAAGGACTGTGCTTCTTGGTAATATTTTTGGTGTTTTAGGTTTACTTCCCTCTTTAGAACTGTTAAATATCATAGATCGCAAATAGTCTCACTTAACGATGTACATGAGAGGAATCTCAAACGAGAACTGGTCATATAGTTTTCTTTTGATTTTCATTTCAAATCTCAAAGCATGGGGATCCCAGGTTTAACACAGAAAAGCACTGGCCCATAGTCAAAAATTCCCCCCATTGTTCATCAGCTTCCTATGTACTCAGCACTGCGAGATCACAAATGGCCAAGGTGAAGTGATTCAAAGTGGAGAGGTAAGGCAAGGGAAGGGGACAGAAAATTATCGGAGAGTTTACTGTCTGCACCATCATCAGATTAAATGCTAAATACAGTACTTGCTAAGCATATCATTTCAATAGGATTCCTCCTCAGCTCACTTTTTCCCAAACTCCTATCTGGAAGCGTGCAGGGAATCTACCCTTCTTGTGGAGATTGTTATGAAGTAACTATGAATATTGTTGGCTATTTTCAACAGAAGGAAAGAAGTTAATTCAAGACATTAAAGAAAGTTGAAGTTCAGTATCTTCCTAAGCATTAATGGCTTTATACATGTATAAATAATTTTTTTAATATAATAACAGAGCACTAAATACTTTCCAGTGCTTCTAAATAGGAAAAACTACATGTGTTTGAATCTTGATGCTATAACTCAAGTACTTGGCAAGTTATTCAACCTCTCTTTGCCCCAATTTCCTCATCTTTAAAATTATGTGTTAGTAACAGTCTCTTCCTCATGGAGTATTGATTTTTTAAAAATGTGAATTAGGTCCTGGTACATAGGAAACAATAAATAAATGTGTCATTTTGTTTTTATGATTACCAAATATTTATTGAATTATATTTAATAATAATTTTAAGGTTTTGTTTTAGAAATTAAAGACAATGCTGTAATTTCTTTTATTCTACAATTAGAAATAAAGGAATTTATTGTGATAATCCGACAATAGTAGCAACAACTTTTGTTTAACTTACACAGTTGTTGAAACAAAGTATAACCATGTTGATTTGAAAAACAGGTAAAAGGTAGCCAATACAAATAAAAGAATAAAATCCCCAAGTACATTTAAGGTGAAAATGACTCCATTCCAATGTAACGAGAGAACATTCGTAAAATGACAACATAAGCAATGCATAAGAATAAGATCTCCTTACTAAAATAGGCAGAAATGAAATACTTTACCTTTTTGCTTATTTTGCCAGTCTCACTAAGAAAATGTGTGTGTGTGTGTGTGCATGCGTTTATGACACAAAATACATTATAAAAGGGAGCACGTTTATAACATTATAAATCAACAGAAGATCATGTTTACTGTTTGCTGTTGGTGTGTTTTTTACCCTTCAGTAAGGCACGGAACGCTGATCAAATTAGAAAGCAGAAGGATGACCAAGGAAGCAGCTGAGTGTGGAAGAGGAGCCAAAAGGAGGCAGGAGAGGGGAGAGGATGGGGGGGGGGAGGTAGAAGGGGGGGGAGGTACAAGAGGTAAGGGAAGGGATGGAGAAGATCAGAAGAGGGTAGTGGACTGGAGGTAGATGGGGACAGATGGGAGGAAAGAAGCAGGAGGAAGGCAGAAGAGGAGGAAAAGGGCAGGGGAAGGGAGAGTTAGAAGAAGGAAGTAAAGCAGTAGAGAGGCAATCAGACAAACAGAAACATCTTGAGAAAACCTAACTGCAGACGGTCAGTTCTCAAAAGGAGAAGCACATTTTAAAAGATGGTCCACTTCTGTTGTCTTGATGGAATCCTGTGGAACCACTCTGCAACACCTTTTTCACTAAGGAAATGATTTCAGGTTATGGCTAATACAACAAACTCGGTTAACCAAAGTATCAGAAACACTCCTTACTTGACTTTTTTCTCCTTAGTCTTAGGGTGTGACTTCTCAAGCCATGCAAATTAAGGGCCAGACAGTTGTAGCTCAGCAACAAATCCTCTTCTGTCACATCAGCTATTCTTAAACTGGTGCTTAGACAAAGCTGTTCATTGCTAGAACTAAGAAAATAACTAATTACTTTCAAAGCTTACTTTGCATTTTCAAGCAGGTGGGAAATGAAGGGAGTGTTGAACAGCAATATAGAAATACCTTTGATTTGGCTTTTGCTCCTCTTGAATTCTTGCTTCACCAAAGTTTCCAACTTTGCTGTTGTTAACCTCCCATAGAACTTGAGCCTCAAGCTGAGAGCCTTCCCCAAAGCAAGCAGAGCAAATCATGTTTGCTGTTTTTCCTAGATGAGAAGTTTGCCAGTAGAATTAAATTTTGTACATAGTATTTAATTTAATGTGAAAAAATTGTTGATCACCTTGTCATGAATTGATCACCATTTCCATTCCTCATCTTTGCACCTTCCCCTTTCTATGCGCTTCTTTTGCCTCCTCCTTGCCCAGTTGTCTTTATTTAACTCACAATTAGGTTTGAAGCTGAGCTCCCTTCCATTCTCACCAGAAGATGATACAAAGAGACAAATAACTCTACTTTCACTAACCCCACATTAAAATGTAATATTCCCCTTTACTGGAACTTCTTTTTAACTGCTCTTCCACACGTTTCATCTCTTTTTGAATTCTCATCACTTTCTAGGTAAGTAAAACTGTTCCACCTGCCTCAGCTAACATTCCAATATGTAACTTTCCAGCAAGAGCCCTGTCCATTCCAATTCCTTTAACTTGAGACTTTCTCCTTTCAGATGTGAAAGCATAAAACTGCCTTCCTGCAGCTGAAGGCACAGGGAAATGCATTCAACCATCCTTTCTTGAGCCCTCGGTTCCTGTGTCTAGAATGAGGCATCTGAAGAAGGATGAGGAGCTCAGCATCCCTCTGATGGGGACAAGGGTATAAACAAACAATTAGAGCACAAAATATTCTCATGTTCTGGTGGAAGGATTGATGAAGTGACATGAAAATATACAGCAAGAAAGCATTGCAGGGAGCAGGGCTGCTGTACTGCATAAGTAAATGGTGGCCCTGGGCTCCATTAAAAAAAGACTCTGATCATACCCTCTGACAGCAAAGGAGGATGGCATGGGGGATTTCACAAAAGAGGTGATATTGGAGTTCAGTGTTGAGAGATGAGGAGTAGGAACATGAACAAAAGCAGACAAGAATGTGAAGATGCTGCATATCAGTGTAACAACCAGTGTCAGTGTGATGTGAGCACAGGGTACGTGGTTACAGATGGGTCAGGATGCGGGTGAAGACCTGGTCATGAAAGGACATTCCACAAGCTAAAAACTTTGAGTTGTACCCCACCTCTAGTGAGGAACCAAGAAAGGCAGAAATTGATAGAGTAGAAAGTCTGGGTTCTCATCTATCTTATTGATTATTCACAATTTGGGGCACATATTGGTCCTATCTGAGACTATTCACAAGCGTAAAGTGGGAAAAATTTCTACATCCTGGAGAGAAGCCACATGTGAAAGCATGAGTTATGAAGTGCAATACATGTATAAATGCTTTGTATTGCTGTGATTACATGTTCTTGATATTAGCAAGTGCCCAAGGCAGGTGTTTCCACCCTTGACATCTCAATTAACACTCAAGATCCACTATGTTCATTGCTTAACCCCAACTTGGGGAGTTCAGACCAAGGGTGATTTTCCAGGCAACATTACAGCATTCTTAAAGTTCTCTTACCAATTTCCACATCCTTTGTTTCATTTTGTGGAGGTGCTATAATTACTGGAAAGAAGGAGAAGCTTTTCTCATCTTAAAAGACAAAAAGAGAATATAAATATTAGAACAGCATTTGGATGATCATTAATATAAAACTTGTATTTTCATATTTCTATTCTATTTCATAACAGTGTTTCTCAAATTTTTTGACAATGACAATAAATATGCACACTTAGAGACACACACAAATGAAATAAAAACTTTAACGGTAATACTTCCTCTTACCACCTATGATGCTGTTTGATATTTTCTATTCTTTTATCTCTTTAAACAAACACCAGTATAACCCATGAAATTAATCATATGACCTAACAGTTGTTAGAAAACTACAATTCTACAGAAAGAACATCACACTATGGAGAAGAAGAGTTCAAAGGACCCATGAGAGTGATAAACACATAAGTCCACACTTTTGCTCATAGCTTCCCACCATGGTGACCTATTCTATTTGGAAATGCTAATTTCCTGTGGCCCTGATGCCCAGAGACCATGAAAAGGAACCCTCTGGACCACTGCTGCATTTCCACAGACCTTGGTTCCCACTGATTTTAGGATACTATATATAATTAAGAACCCCTGTGAATTTTTGTGTGCATCTATGAGAGGAGCTTGTAGAAATGTGATCTGTTGATGTTCATTTTGCAACAGCAGAGCTTTTAATAATTCTAAACAAAACTTCTCTCCACACTACTGCTTTGCCCTCAGAAATCTGCCATACATACAGGTGCTTCTTCCTCTCCATCTATAAGTCAAGGTAGGGCTAGGCTAAGGAGACCCTGACTCTTTATAGATGTGATATTCTTGATTTTGAGTCTTTGCCCTAAATGAGCTTTTATAGAATTTAAAGTAAAATTTAAGCAAAATTAGAATTAAATGACCTACTGGAGGTCTTTGATGATGTTGTAAGCATTGCAAACCAGGATTGAAAGCCACTCAACAACACATATGTGTCTTTATGAAGCTTCTCACTCAACTTCTAATCCAGTTAGCTACTGTAGAGTTAAATAAACTTTTTTCTATCTACAAAATTTTTAACAACAAATTAGGAGAAGAAAGGTTCATCTTCCTCTTCAAATAGTTGAAGTGCCAGTGAAAAAATTTAAGTTAGCTTTCAGATCACATCATCTTTGAAAAAGTAAGTCAAAAATTAAAGAACACATGTGTTTTGGGGTTAGTAGTACAATCTCCCTCTGAAATTTCTTAAATCTTGATAGTGGTCATGGTAGAAAATGTGAAAAACAAAACGAAGGAGGAAAAGGTATCAGGGAGGAGGAAAAACTATAAGAAAATCAACAAAAAGGGCCCCATTCCCCCCCCCACCTTATCTTCTGTCAAATATTCTATTTTGTTAAATTCAGTAACTTACTAAGAACTGTGAATGATCTGGTTGCTGTCACAGTGTAATCCATTCCATTTTCATGGTGCATAAATTTGCATGTATAATCACCCACATCCTTACTTGTTGCATTATCAATTAGCAAATATGTCTCATGTGTATAGTACCTTGACCCTTTAAGAGCATTACAATTCTGAAATAAGAAATGCCATTACACTTTCAGTAATTCTTTACTCTTATTTATTTTGTATAATTTTCATTTATTTCCCCATAATGTCCTTTACCTTAAACCATTCAACAGGTGCAGTCCAATTGTAGAGGGTAATGGTAGGACAATATATTTTGGAATTTTTTTCTGTTCCAGAGGTTGTTGAATATATTAGGTCATCTGGAATATTGCAATCTGGTTGTTTTTTATATATGGTGACATTCACATATCCAGTCTTATTGAAGGTGGGACTGTTAAAATAAATCAAACAATTTCAAAAAGTTATTAAATATCATAAAATAACTTTATCCAAATCTAGTTTGTACTAATCATTGTTTTTCTCCTTAAAACAATTGATCTATAGTGGGTTTTTCTCATTTAAAAATAATCATTAAGGCCCTGGCCGGTTTGCTCAGTGGTAGAGCGTCGGTCTGGCGTGCAGGAGTCCTGGGTTCGATTCCTGGCCAGGGCACACAGGAGAGGCACCCCTCTGCTTCTCCACCCCTCACCCTCTCCCTCCTCTCTGTCTCTCTCTTCCCTTCCTGCAGCCAAGGCTGCATTGGAGAAAAGTTGGCCTGGGCGCTGAGGATAGCTCTGTGGCCTCTGCCTCAGGTGCTAGAATGGCCCTGGTTGCAACAGAGTGATGCCCCAGATGGGCAGAGCATCCCTGGTGGGCATGCCGGGTGGATCCCGGTTGGGTGCATGCAGGAGTCTATCTGACTGCCTCCCTGTTTCCAACTTCAGAAAAATACAAAAAAAAAAAATAATAATCATTAAAATCTAGGGTTTTAAATACTATTTATTACATTCAAAGTAAAACATAACCCTTATGGCAGCCCCAAAAAAGACTCCCTCAACCATTTCTTTATACATTCTATCTGTTGTAATGCCAAGAACCCAATATAATAAAGATAATTCATATTTATTGAAAATTCACCATGTAGCATTCATGATAATAACATTAACTCCTTTTACTCCCACAATGCTTTGAGCTGGGTATTATTATTATATGCAGTTTACAGATGAGGAAACTGAAGTACAGAATAATCACCTGCAGGCTTCACACAGCTAACTAGCGATAGAGCATGAAATTGAAACTGAAACTTAGCTGTCTTCAGAATGTAGGCACCTAACTATACAATATCCTGCTTTTTAATACAGTTCATCTGACATTTCCTATGTACCAAATACAGGCACAAAATCAAAACTTTTAACAGTTTGTATGTAGAGCAAGTAATTTATAGACATACAATTTCATTTGATCCTCTTTAGGTGACCTCTCGGGTGTAAGGCACTAGCCACTAATTACCCCTTTACACCAACCACATGCCTTCTTTTGCCCATCACCTAGGTCACTGTCTTTGTTTTTGTTTTGTGCAACTTTTTTTGTACTTCCAGCCAAAACTGAGTGACTGAGTCTTGGTCTTGGCTCTCTTGATCAGAAAGGGAAGAAAAATGAGGGCAGGTCAGACTATTGACTCTTAAAGAAAAGAACAAGCCTGAGGATGATGGTGGCTGATAGTACCCTCTGATAATACAAGTATAAATTCCAGAATCTCCAACTTTGGCTGGGAGGAGCTTAAGACGTTCTCCTGAGGCAAACACACGCTCTTCTTGCAGGGTGGCAATACTTTTGTTGGTTTTTGAGTAATACCAATACACAGGGTATTGAGATTTTCCTTGTCTAGGACACTTTACAATTAAAGCCTCATTTTCTTGGCCCCAGGACAATTTGTCTGCAAATAAAAAAATATGACTATTATTATGAAATGATCATATAAAAATATTACAATTCCTATGTTCTAAGATATTCTCCTCCAGGATGAAATTAGACATGAGTCATACTTTGTGATACTTTAACTAGAAAAAATAAATGAATTATTAAGATCTTTTAGGAAATATTTTAATGGATACTACAGATTACTGAATTAATTTGAAGCTAAATCCCCCAGACTGCTCCAGTGGAAAGGCAGCCACATCAATCTACACAAAATATGTTGTCAATTGACAAACACAATGCCTCCTACATGCAGGGACCCTGCTATATTTTGACATGTCTGAATGTGAAAAACTAAAATTATAATGCATTTATGAGGAATTTGTATCCATAGATTTGTGATGAAGAATAACTGTAGAGCACAAGTAAACATTCCAGGTTAAAATTCAACCAGAACTACTGCATATGCACTTTAAAACAAGGTAGATGTCCTTAAAATTATTTGATTAAAAAATTTAAATTATAGTTGAAAAGCAATACTTACAAAACTGAGCTGCTTCAGAAAGTATAAGAACTGTTAGAATTGCCAAAACCTGACGTCTCATTCTCAGTTGATTCATCTAGAGTAAGTGTTAGTAACTGATGTTCAGTATTATTCGAGTTAAATCCCTGACCAATGATGGCAAAGGTCTCTCTGAGGAGGTGATGGTGCTACTTAAGATTTAACATCGGAAAGAGTTGTCTGTGCATTTTCTGTAAAATAAACCATACAACATCACATACAAAATATTTTTAACCATTAGTTTTAATTGCTTAATAACACCCAGGAGAATTAATTAATCAATGGGTCTTGACAATCTATAAATATGATAACAGGAGGGTTTCAGACAAGCATGCCTGTGTAGAAGAACCTCACATCGGTCATGCTATTTCACCATCCGATGACAATGTACTGAAAGAAGCTAAATTAAAAGAAAAGAAAAGAAATTTCTAATTTGTGAAAAAATTAATGTCATTAAATTTTACAGACCCTGAAAAATACAATATTATAAATGCTAATATAAACTTACAAATGTCCATACAGGTTGGCAGCTGTGCTCATATATGACCCACACTCGGGTACACAGGCTAATAGTCATCAAAAAATGACTAAAGAATATAGGAAAGGGATGGGTGAAACATTAATCAAATAATTGGCTTGGGCACTATACAAAATCCTTAAAAATTTGTCCCTGCCTCAGTTTGTCCCCAGGACTCACCAAAGACTTTCTAAAAATATTTGAAAGTCTGTGGAAAACAATTACCATACTTTTCTTTGCTCTTTCAGCAAAAGAATCACTTAACTATATCTTTTTTCTTAAAAAGGTCTGGCAAGTGATGGAACCAATGTAGAATTTGGCAAATATAAGAATAAACACAACTACCTTTACTGTTTTTCAAGAAAGTACATTCCCTCTAAACCTGAATTATTAATACTTTTCTTAGTAAACATATGGGAAAGTTTTCATTACAAACTATAGATAAGTAATTGATGCTTACCCAAACTGAAGGACAGAACGCAATGAACTCTAAGATAAGAACTGAGCTCAGAATAATTTCCAGCCTTGTGGCTCCTTCCTTCCAGACTTCTCATGTATAAGCACTCTCTTTTATTTTAAAGGGAAAAAAGACATCCTAAAGTCATCACTCCACCCACTCAGAAATTTTATTTTTCACCAAAATTTATGACTTGTTCAAAAATGCTCTTATATCATGTACCAAGAATTCTTAACCTTGGTACATAAATATTTAAACCTAAGAAGGACATTTCTTTAGAAGAAGTAATCAAATTACCTCCCTCTATTTTAGCATCAATTTCTTAAACTAAATAATGCTTGCTGTTTATTGCCCTCATTTTATGACCCTTTCAGCTCTTATAAACTTGCTATCTTGGGGTTTTGAAACTGCTCTTTCAGATAATTCCTTGACACTGTCTGGCAGGCACTGGCTGGACAGGCTCGGCCAGTCTTGGCAGATTGGTGCAAACATGGCGACAAGCCATGAGAAGTAAGCATGCCTTGAAGGGGGCCTAGAAATGTTCTGTTTGCGGTACAGAATGTGACGCAATTTCAACCAAAAACAGATTCCAGCTTCTCAGATTTAAGACTATGTTGAGCTCTCTTTTGAATGGAAAAAGAAAGTTTTTCTAATGAGTTCAGGGAACCAGAAGGATGCTGTGATTAAGAAGGCACCTCAAAGGCAGTGACAGGAAGTGTTAGTTTCAGCTGGAAAGAAGTCACGGGGAGGGGGGTCAAAATTAATCAAGAAGAATATTTATTTGTGGCTTGTTTGAGCTGTGGGAGGTCATGTCTTATGGACAACAACCTTTCCAAGCAAAGGCAAAAGAGAGGTTATGTAGGGGAGTGGTTGACTCAGGTTGCTGACATCTGGTTAGGTTTGTCCATTTGCCTGGCGGACATTCTCACGGTGCTCTCAGGGATGGAAGGTTCCTTTCAGTCTGAGGTTAGAACTTACAGAAACTATCATGATTCATGTCTAGTAAGTTATTTTTACAACCTTACTGAAACTGGCTTGGGGTTAGGCTATTATAATTTTGTAAGGGTCAGTTATTTTCGTAATCTTAACTGGAAATGGCTACTGCTGGTAACAACCTTTAGTTTAGGCCTAAAAATTCTCCCCTGTTGTCTGTGGAATTAATCTTAGGAATATGGCCAAATGTTTGTCTTCTGTAACTTCTCCATGCTGAGTTTGTTTGCTTTTAAGTGAGAGGAAGGGAGATAGTGAGATAGATTCCCACATGCACCTCAACTAGATCCACCTGGCAAGCCCCATCTGGGGCCATGCTCAAATACTGAGCTATTTTTAAAACCTGAGGCTGATGCATTGGGACCAACTGAGCCACCCTCAGTGCTCAGGCCAACACTCAAACCAATCAAGCCACTGGCTGTAGAAGGGGAAGAGCGAGAGAAGGGGGAGAAGAAGGGGAAGAGAAGCAGATGGTCACTTCTCTTGTGTGTCCTGACTGGGAATCAAACCCAGAAAACCATACACCAGTCAACGCTCTATCCATTGTGCCACCACCTGGTCAGGCATGGGACAAGCTTTTTAAGGAAATGGAAATAGGGGAATGGTGGGCAACCATAACAAATTGAGAGGTATCTCAGACTCTGGCGCCTATGTCGTCTAGCATTGGATCTGGGGTTGAGGTGAGGGAGTTGGGGTTGGAGGAGGGACTGTTAAACAGAAGCTCAATGAAGATGGTATCAGGGGAGGGAGAAAGCAGGGAGGGTGTATAGAGGGTAACAGTGGTGTGGAATTTGGTGAGGATATCTTGTCCAATGGTGAGAGTGAGGCATCAAAAAAGAATATGGAAGGAGAGGGTAGAAGGGTGAGTTCCTAGGTGACAAAGGAGGGAGGTGGTGATCAGCAGGTTGGAGGGAATACCATCGGCCCCAATAATAATTCAGAAGGAAGAACGAGACAGCAGTCCCGAGATTTTGGAGAGTTCTGAATAAGTGGCCTATGTGTCTAATAGGAAAACAATGGTCAAAGCTCCACCATTCTGATGGTGGATGTGGAGGCCTATGGCGAGACCAGGCTCTGTTAGTCTTGTTCTTCCCCCAGGATACCAAGAAGCACAGCTGTATCCAGATCTATACCAGGGGAGACTGGAGCTGGGAAGGGATGGCCTATATGCTTTGAGGGGCTCGTGGTCAGTCTGAGTTCCAATGGCCCACAAATAACACAAATTAGGCTGAGCTTGGTTGGTGGCGTAGGTTTGGGGCAGGAGTGGTGGCAATGTTCCTCCTGTCTACACTTGAAACCAGGTCTCTGGTGGAGGGCCAGACAATTTCTGCTGAAATTTTGGGGGACCTTTTAGGCCTTTGTGTGGTTTTACAGCCTGTGAGACCACCTGGGCAAACACCTAGCCTGGGTTTGAGCTAGTCTCTGTTCCTCCTTCTGATTATTGAAGACCTTAAAGGCCAGGTCTAGGAGTTCCATCTGGGAAGTCTGAGGGCCTTTTACTAGTTCATTCATTTTGGAAATTTTTCTATCTGGGTATATTCTTCTTTTAGGCTCTGTAGAAATTACAGAGAGATCTATATAGCTTAGGGTCATCCCTGCGAGCCATAAAGGCTTGAATATATGGAACCTCCATCCATTTCCCTGGGACTGGAAAAGAAAGTCTGGCTGCAAGTTGACCAGTCAGCTAAAACATGACCTAAGGGTCCTTTGTGGAACTGAGATAAAATTGTTTATTATAAAACAAAATTCAAGACACAGACAAGAGTTGAAACAAATGAATATCTGCAAACTAAATCCTCCTAAAGGAGGGACTGAGACACAAATCTTAGACTCTTATCTTACACCAAAAAGTATAACAAATGATGTTTACAAGGTCCAGATGACAAAAAGCCCAAATGACAAAGACAGGATTGCCAGTGTGGGTAGAACAGCAGATTTCAGACACTAGACAGAAGAGAGCTCTCAAACTGAAACTGACTTCTACTTCACAGACCTGATACAAACAAGACAAATACAATACAAGGACAGGAGTGATGACACAGAAATAAAACCTAAGCAAACCTAATAGCAGAGCTGCTCCTTGACCTCCAGCACAAGAGAGAACAAATACAGAGTGTAACAATTAGCATGGCCAGATGTTACAGGATACAAAACAAAGAAACAAGTTCAGGATCCGCAATTCTATTCTATTTAAATTTAAATGAATGCTTCTTAAATATTTCCATTCCAAAGCAAATATGTCCAAAGTATCTAGATGCAAGAATGAGAGTATTCTACCAAGTGTGAGCAATCAGAACAGTACATCCTGATGCTTTTTATTCATTTAATTTTTTGAACCAGCATTTTCTAATTTTGTATGTAAAAAAAAATTCTAGTTAATTCTTTCTATTTCTGTTAAGTACTATCAAGTAAAGATTTTCTTTTTTGTAAATTTATTCATTTTAGAGAGGAGAGGGAGAGAGAAGGGTGGAGGAGCAGGAACATCAACTCCAAGGCAAACTTGACCAGGCAAGCCCAAGGTTTTGAACTGGTGACCTCAGCATTCCAGATTAATGCTTTATCCACTGCACCACCACAGGTCAGGCCAAGGCTTTCTATTAATTGAATCTCCTAACCCTTGGTGAGAGCCTCAGTTTGGTGGTGAGGGAAGGTATTGAGATCGGAGGCATAAGAAGGAGGTAGAGGAGGAGGAGAAAGATCAGGGGGGTTTAGTTGGAGGAGGGTGGGAGGAGGCAGAGGTGAGGAGTGGTGTCTCTGCTTTCACGGCGAGTAAGGACAAGTCCTAGCAAGCTCAAAGAAGGCCAGAGCATAGGGGACCTTGCTCCGTTTTCCCTGCCTGCAGGGAAAATTATCAAGATCCCAGAAGACATCGAAGTCGAGGGTCTTGTTGGTAGGCCTAGACTCGCCCTTATCTAATCTATACTATAGCCAGGCCATATTACAAAAGAATATGAGGCATTTGCAGCGAAGTCTAGTCTAAATAAAATATCTGCTTTGAGGTGGCTCATGAGACATCCCAAGGGAGAATCTTTGGGCAGAACTGAGGAGGACAAAGCTCCCTCAGTGAGGTAGGATTAAAGGAAAAGTCCAAAACTCAAACCTTCTGAGGGCCTCCAGAGGGAGACTAAGGGGCATCCCCACAGAGTTCCCTATGGCCCAGGTACAGGGAATAGCTGGCAGGGGAGTGAGCATCCCTGGTACCCACAAGCTGAGGGACTTGATTCCAGGGCTGGGTAGGTCTAGTATTAGGTTCTCTGTTGGAAGTAGGAGGCAAATCTACCTGAGTTGGATGGGAAAAAATAATTGGACTTACCTTTGTCTCTGCAAGCTCTGGGCCGACGAGGAAAAGGAGTGGACAACAGACTTCCCGTACAGGCCACCAATATGTTAGGTATGGCCAGAAAAACATTATGAAGGATCAAAATTGTTTTAAAAAGAGTATTTATTTGAAGTTTGTTTGAGCAGTGGGAGGTCGTGTCTTAAAGACAACCTCCCTGAACAAAGGTAGGGGAGAGGTTATGTAGGGGAATGGCTGGCACAAGTTGCTGGCATCTGGTTAAGCTTGTCCATAAGTCTGGTGGATGTTCTCATGAATGTTGTTTCATAATTCATTTGTGCCCTTGGGGATGGAAGGCTAGAAAGCATAAAAACTATTGTGATTCATGTCCAGTTAGTTATTTTTACAACTTAACTGAAAATGGCTTGGGGCTAGGTCATTCTGATTTTGTGAGGATCAGTTATTTTCATAATTTTATCTGAAACTGGCAGCTGCTGGTAACAATTTTTGGCTTAGGCCTACCAGGAAGAACATAATAATTCTTGGGCCCCATGTAAAACAAATATTAATTACAAATTTGGTTTTAGCTCTACATAGTTATGGCTCATACATAGGTATGGCTCTATTATGAGTAAATTCAACTTAATTTTGAAACTCAGCATATCCCAGAAGGATCTAGGGACTAATTCCAGACCAACACAGAAGTAGTAGTAGTAGTCGTCGTAGTAGTAGTAGTAATAGCTAAGCTTTTTCTAGAACTCTATGCTAAATATAGTTTGAAGTGACTAACATGTATTACCCCCATTGTCATGACAAACCAATGAGGCAGATACTATTATTATTATCCCCATTTTATAGATAAGGACACTGAGCTACAGAAAGTTTAAGCAATTTGTTCAAGTCACATACTGCTAGGAGGCAGAGCCAGAATTTGAACCCAAGCAGGCTGGTTTCAAAAGCTAGATGCCTAATCACTGAATCATGATGCCACCAGATGAGGAATGTTAAGAGAGGAAGTGTTACAACAGAAGAGTGGGTTTTTGGAGTTTACTATAGCATTTCCCTTCACCCCTAACTTTCATCCCCAACTGTGACTAGGAATGCTCTTAAGCAGGCTTCCCTATCTGCAAAGCATTAATCAGAGTTTGGACATGAGTCATGTGCTCTGATAGAAAAGATACAGTCTTGTCATTACCAGAAAATTCACTGTGAGATGTTTGGCATAAGTACAAGAATAAGGTCTGCTTGCTGTTATTCTCAAGTTAGTTATCTAAATTCTTATGATCAAGATCACATGAGTTTTGGCACTGAGACCACAGAATCAGGAGCAGGCATGCATGGGACAGTGTGAGCTCTAGATAATGTTGTGTTAAATAAAATAGTTTGAACTCGAATGTTCTTAGACTTACATTTTGTATCTTAAAATATCTTTTTAAAAATTTTATTTAGGCAGTTATTCATTAAACTTGGCCATGTTTACATTGCTTTCTTAATTTTAAATAAGGTTTCTTAGTTCAAAATAAGGTTTCAGTTAGAATTTTAACATAATACCTACAAAATCTTATAGAAGCATTTAATAAAGTCTAATTATTATTATAAAATAATTCAGTCATCCATTCAACAGTTAAGTACTGTCACTCAAAGTACAATACTGTGAGGTACTTATCAATAACATCATTAAAACTTTACAGATGAAAATAAACACCAAAGGATGGGACTGGTTAAATAGTTTGGCCCAGCTCACCTAGTTGTGTCTGTGGTTAAACCAGACTTGTTGAACCTCAAAGCCAAGGCTTTTCTCTCTCTCAAAAGCTAGATGCTTTTGTCAACTAAAAAAGAGAGCAATTGGAACAGTAAAGCTTTTCTTCTTATATCAAACAAAATAAACTAATCTAACTTTCCTTAAACCTCTTCTTTATAAAGAACTAAACCATTTTGGCTTCTAACTATTATGACACCATCCAATACAAAAATATAATAGTTTATAGTAACTTAACAGACAGAATTTGAAAAGAAAAGACTTAATAAGTAAATAAAATAGATTTTGATCAGCCTTCAATTCCTGCCAAATTAATCAGAAATCCTCTAGTGTCATTTATTTTTTTCTGTTTTGGGGCTGACAGTTTTGAAATATTGCATGTCTCTATTCATAATATAATTCTCTGATATTTTCACTAGAAAACAAAAAAACCAAAATGAACAACAACAACAACAACAAAAACCCCACCATTGGCAGTGTAACAGCTAGCTGCATACATTTGGAATGCAGCACCAAAATGTTTCATAACTTCAAAAGTATCATGCGAGGCTTCTCTAAAGGTCTCTTAGCTGCTGCAGTAGCTAAATAAAAATAAAAATGTCTCACTTTTTAGAGCTGGCCACCTCTGTTCTCATCTTACTGTAAACCATGTCAAAATCAAGTCATTTTTGTCATGTTAAATACATGAATTTAAGTGGGTCAGGTTCTTACTCAATAAGGGAGAGATTTTTTATTTTATTAGAGAGTATTTTAGATGCCACTTTCCTTCTGTGTTTTCTGATGAAATGTTGGTAGAGCCTGCTATAAGAGATGGGGGCAGAGCCTGTGTGTGGGATTGGGGGCCCAGCCTCTGATTTGAGAGAAGGCTCTGGGCCCAGCTCCTGTGTCTCCTCGACCCAAGGACTTATTTTTTTATTCTTCTTTGCCACACTCCAAACTCTAGGAGTATTTATGCTCAGCTCTTCCCCTCCACTCTCCCTTGGGCTTCACCCAATTCTTCCCTTTAAAAACTAGAAAAAAAAACTGGTATATATGCAAGGAAAAGCTAGAATGAAAAATACAGTATCTCCAGAACTAAACTCCTGATCTCCTGCAACCCTCCTTCCCTCTCTTTCCCCTAAGAAAAGCAGTTTCTCCTCTAGTCTTTCTTATTTCCGTGATGGCAATACTATCCTTTCACTGCTCTAGCCACAGCTCTCCACACATGATTGATTCTTCTCTTCCTCACAAATCTGAGATGCAATTCATCAAGAAGTCCAAAGGTTTCACTTTCAAAATACATCCTCACTGAAACTACTCTCTACCACCACCTCCAACACCACCTTCTTGCCTGAGCCACATCATCTCTATCCTGATTTTTATCAACAGCTTCCCACTGTTTCCACTGGTGCATATCCTTAGACTCCTTTCAGTACAGAGGGTCTAGATACCCTGGTAACACCTAAGTTGAATCATATAGGCCTCCAATGTCCTTCTACTTTACCAAAGGAAATGTCAACACACTTGCAGCACCTATGAGAGACTTTGACATCTGAGGCCAGCCATCTCCTCTCTGACTCCTCTTCCACAATTCTGTGTCCTCCTTGCCAATCCATAAATGCACTATATTGATCCATCCTCAGCCCTCCTCTGTGCTTGAAGGAAGAGCAAGCTCATTCCAGTTATCCATAAGACAAGTCTGTCAACTTCTTGGTCAGTGCTTTGAATCCAAGAATAGACTCAAATGTAGGTAGTAAATTGATTTCTTATAATAGTACCAACACAAGTCCATGGGGAAAACAGTGTTTTCAACAAATGATAGTGGAAGAACTAGCATTCTATATGAAAAAAAATCTTTATCTCATTATATATACAAAAATAAAATCAAAATGGATTATATAGAGAGAATTTTAAATAGTAGAGAATCTTCATAACTTGAAGTAAGACAAATTTTTCTTATACTGATACAAAAATCATTAATTGTGAAAGAAAAAGAAATAACTTGGACTTCAAAATTAAGAACTTCTTTTCCTCAAAAAACATAAATAAAATTTGAATAAGCCACACCACAGAGTCAGACAAAAAACTTACAATTTATA
The DNA here is from genome assembly GCF_036850995.1 of Saccopteryx leptura. Lineage (NCBI taxonomy): Eukaryota > Metazoa > Chordata > Mammalia > Chiroptera > Emballonuridae > Saccopteryx > Saccopteryx leptura. The sequence continues at coordinate 214,187,373 of NC_089505.1, read as the reverse complement.
CATTTGATGAAAGATATGTATTTATAATTTATAAAGAACTCTTATAGGTTAATATAAAGAAGACAAAATAACCCAATTAAAAGAAAAGAAGCCTTGGAACTGAGATTTCACAAAAGAAAATGTATCAATAGCCAACCAGCACATGAAAAAAATGCTCAAATTCGTTAGTCATTAGATAAATGCAAATAATTAAAACCAAAATTATATTATACTTCATGGCTAAAATTATAAAGACTCACAATACCAAGTGTGGATGAAAATGGGATGTGATACTACCAGAACTCCCATACATTGCCAATAGGAGTGTAAAATGGTAAATGACTTTGAAAAATAGTTGGCAGTTTCAATAAATACTTACAGTTGTAATCCAGGAATTCTTCTACTAAGGATTTACCCAAAAGAAATAAAGACATGTACCCACAAAAAAAAATTGTACACAAATGTTCATAGAAGCCTGATGACCATTAACATGCATGTTAAATTAGTCTACGTGGATAAACTATTTTCTATTCGACCATAAAAGCTAATCAACAATAACAAAGAAGGAACTACTGATTCATGAAATATGGATGCATTCAGAAACATTATGTGGAGTGGAGGACAGGTGTAAAAGAGCATACACTATATGATCCCATTTATATAATGTTGTAAAATGCAAAACTTCTGAGTGATCACTTGGGACAGATGATTAGGAGGGCCAGCTAACTATAGAGAAGCATAAGATAAATTTATGGGATGATATTTTCATTGAGAAGATAGTTTTATAGGACATACATTTGTCAAGCTTTATTGAATTTTACACGTAAAATGTGTTTATTTTATTGCATACACATTTAAATGTCCATAAATTTATAAACAGAACAAAACAAAAAGTTAACATCTACTCTTTGACTTCATGACTGCCTTTATGGGATTTATTTAAGAGAATGAAAGCACGTGTCCACAAAACATTGATAAATACAGTATGTTCATAAATGCCATATTCATAGTTCTAAAAACAGAAAACAATCCAAATGTCTATTGACAGGATAATACATAAGGAAAGGCATTGAAAACTGTTCAGCAATAAAAAAGAGAGAATTACTGATATAATATAATAATAAATCTCAAAAATATCACATGCTATAATTTTGAGTTTGTTACAAGTTAAAAATTAATAAAAACCTTGCCCCTCTCTCCAAAAACAGTATGCTAAGGAAGAGAAACCAAACACAGAAGAGGGCATACTGCATAGTACACTACGTGAAGTCCAACGACAGCATAATGTGATTATCACAAGTGTGTGCTTGAGATTGTGAGAATTTGATTGGAAAAGGTTAGAGAGGCACTTTCTTGGAAGAAGAAATATTTTCTATGTTGATCGAGATGTTGATTACATGTGTGAATATAATAATAAAATCTCTTTTAACAGCTAATATCTGTGCTTTTAACTTAATGTTAGTTATTTATTAATGAAATGTAAAATAAAATTGTCATGTTTTTTCCACATATGTAATAAGAAGAGAACTGTACTGAAATTGAGATCCAGATTCATTTGTGAGATACCATGAGATATCTTCACTAAAGGCCTCACCAATATTTTATCATCAAACTTTCCATAATAAGTAATCTGTAGAGGAAAAATATCAACGTTTTTGGTAAATAGTTTAAGAACAAGTTGTCCAGAACAAGTTCTGCAGTCTGTCTTTTCAAAAAAAAAAAATCTTACACAATTTTCCCCACTGAATTTATTTCAGTTTTTTCATCTGAGATTAAGAACAATCAACCAGCCTTATTTGTAGCTTCTTGTGAGAGAAAACATGGCACCCAAAGTATTTGACAGGAATGGCACGAGTAGACACTGACCAAGCACAAGGACACAGGCCACCGCGAGGGAGCTGCACTTAATCCTTGTGTTCTCTGGATTGGGAGGAGGTCTGAAGGAAGGGCAAGGGAGGGTATTGGGAGCACTGAGGTAGGGGTTATTGAGTAATCAGTAAAGAACAATGTCGGTGTTTTAACAACTAGTACTGTTATACATATAAATTCTGCAATAACTGGCTTTGTACAAGCAAAATGCTGGAACTAGACATCCAATGAGGACTTCTTTTTAAAATGTCCATCACCATTCTAGATCCTGGGTCTACAGAAATATACCAAACAGAACATCAAAGACCAAAAATACCTGCCTGTGCACAACTTATATCCTAGTGGAAAAGGAGAACAATAAAAACATAAATAAGTTAAAAATATTTGCAAAGTATTTAGATGGGATATATTTAGAGAGAAAGGGAAACAGAGGAGAAAAGTAAGGAGAGTCAAAGAGGTGCAGTTGAAGTAGGATGACCTGGGAAAGCTAACTGGAAAGGTGGATTCAATAAAAAGCAGAGCCCAAGCAGAAAGGGAAGGCAGAGAGGAGGTCCCAAGGCAGAAGTGTAACTGGTGTGCTCGAGGAGCAGCAAGGAGCCATGTGACTTCAGCAGAATGAGAAATGACAGAGAGATAAGAGCAGGTCAGAGATATCTGGTGACCAAATCATGCATGACCTCATGAGTCACTTTGAACACTTTGGCTTTCTTCCAGCAAGTTGGAAACCACTAGATGTTTTCAAGCCAAGAGATAGCATGGCCTACCTAAGTTTTAAGGGAAAACCCTCTAGGAGTTGAAAATACTTTCAAGGAAGACAAGGGATAAAGGGAGTGGTGGGATTCAAATAATTTAACAACCAGTTCTCTTCCCTAATGACTGTATTAAGTATAAAAAAAAGATATACCGAAAGTTAGTTTATTATTTCATGCATTTAATATGTAAATATGAACAATAAAAGAGGTACAAAAACTAGATTATGATATGAGAAAGAGTTTTAAAATATTAAAGAAAAAATATTAAATAATACCTGACCAAAAAACAACCAAACTGTTATTTAAGATATTTCCATATTGCTTTTTGATTGGCATCCTCACTTGCAATTTTTTCACTTATGGACAGAATGAACATTACTACTGGTGCTTAGAATACACTGTTGCACAGATGAATGTTAAAAAAGAGTAAGAATGACAATTTGTGATTTCCACATTGGGCGGCTGCCCAGGCGCCCACCTTAGGTTGCAAGTGCTATCTTAACAACCGGTTCACCAAACTTAACAAAAAATTAGGTATTGATTCTGCCAAACTAGTGTGAACTGGCTGAATCCTACCACTGGAAGGAGGAGAACAAGTGGTTTTCTCTGATGTTTTTTGAAAGTTGGTGTTTATGTCAGCAGTGATCTAACAGAAACTTGTTGGAGAGAAAAACGCTTAAATTTCTAGAAAGCAATGCTCATAAAAATTGAAATGAAGCAATTTTGAACATGACAGCCCAGATTCTTTCAGAATCCTACTCAAGAAGAGTCAAGATGAGAGAATTCACAACTGAAGTCCCCATTCTTACCTCTATGCTCACCATTTCCACAGAGTAGTGAAACCCAAGGAAACTCATCTCTCCTGAATGTGAGAGTCAAGACAGTCTGTGATTCTATTTAAAGCTTACGAGTATTGCTCAGACAGAGAATTGAAGACATGCAGATACCAGTTAGCCAAGCTTCCAGCAGACAGTAGCTGATATTTTTCTGACCAACTAAGGACTCAAGGTGAAGAAGACTTTAGAAAGTGCTGGTTGGTGCTGGGGGTAGGTAGAGAGTGTGAGGAGTGTAGAGTGCATCCAGGAACTTCAGATGCATTGGCGTCATCCTGTTTCTCTTTTCCAGGGATAAACCACACTCATGAGAGCCTTGGTTGTGTTCAGTGAGACCAAAAGGGTAGAGGCTCCAGTGCACAGTGACTCCACCTTTGGTCCCTTTATCACTTTTACTTCAAGGTTTCTGAGAGGGGGTTTGGGGAAATCTTGATGCCCAGCTAAGAGTGACCTCAAACAGGCACTTATCCAGATAAACCATGTTTAAAGAAGTTGTTCGAAGATGCATGAGATCTTGGATAGGGTCTATGTTGTTGAAATTTGAAGTTATCCACTTTAGGAAGAAGCTTTCATCGAAATCTCAGTTACATTCTAGTGGACCTTATCTCCACTTTGTGTTTTTCCATCAGGACACTGTCTCCTTTCACCTAAGGCTCAGCCACATGTAGCGCCACAGCTGATTCCACTGACTAAACCCAACCATTCTATGTTCATATTCAGTCTATGCCGCCATGAGCATAAGCTCTTACCAGTACTAGCATGAATTGCTGCATGCACAGTATTTAAGTGATCTAGGCCAGAATTTCACCCTAGTTCACAGAATTATAATACGAACAATAAGATATTGTATATGAAAAGCACTTGGCTCAGGGTCTGGCAAATAGCAGACTCTCAGCAAATAATTACTGGTTGCCTTTACTGTTATGTTACCCTAAGTGTGTTAAAGCCAAGTTTGTTCCAGAGAGGCTAGAGTCTCCCCATCCTTTACACAAGTCCCCTTCATCACCACATTTTATCCATAGATATTTCTATAAAGAAGATATATAAATGCACAACAGGTAGGTACATGAAAACATGCTCAACATCACTAATCTTAAAACAAATATTTTTGAAAAACCTAGATAACAAATTCCCTACTGGAAAAGTAGGTATCTGAAAACCAGACAGCCCAGATATTCTTGAGCTGTGAGTCCACATTTCCAAACACCAAGACATCCAGTTAGGAAAATACTTTGGGACCAAGCTCTTTCTCTAAACAACCTTTCAAGAACAGAGAAAACCTAATATTCTGTTGAGGATTTGTCAAGTTTAAATCAGCAGCCACACAGCCTGACTACAAGGCACAAAGATAAGAGTTTCAGGGCAAGAAAGTAAAAATAATGATAATAATGAAGGTTTACATCATTAAGTGTTTATTGTCAGCTGTTTATTGCCCTGAGTACTTTACATCTACTTAATCTTTAGAAACCAGCCTCTGAACTTGGTATTTGTAGTAATATTCTAGTTTTATAGGTAAAGAATACAAGGATTAAAGAAGTTAAGTGCGTTACAAATAGTTATGCATCAAATAAGTGTAAGAGCTAAGATTAATTGCAGTTCTGCATAAGTCCAGAGCTTTCTGTCTCAAATACTCTACAACGAATAGCAAAAATGGGATAAGAGTGTCCATATTGAGATTTGGGTGGCAATTACACATAAATAGGTTTGGCCTCCAAAGCTAGTAAAAAGTGGCTGCAGCTAGAGGTAAGCATTCCCTATTTCTCTGCTCCTGGAAAAAATTAGAAGAAAAAACTGACACTCAGTGGAGTGAGCTCCTCCATCACTGACTATACACTTTGTTGAGCTGCTTTCAGGGAGAAAAAAAAAATGGGCCAGAACATGACCAATGACAAACATAAACTTAAATCACTTATTCACTCACCACCCACCGTTCCTCAAGCCAGCTCCAAACAAGACTGGCCCTTATCAACCCACCTCTTCCTAGCCCTCACTTTTGTTTTCTACCCCATATTTTCTCTCTCTGATGGTAGACTGCTCTCCTGACACAACATACCTCTCCCTCATCCCTTTGTCCTGCAGCTCCTTACTTCCTAAGTTCTCTTCCCTCCTGTACCACCTAAAGAGATCCTACTTCTGGATTCTAGTGGATTCCATAAAGAATGATTCTGGAATGTGAGCACCCCATATATACATTGCAAGTCCCCTTCCTTACTTACCTTCCATCAGACATTCTCTAATACCTGGAACAAAGCTCCAGGTTATACAAACAAGTCTTCCAGTAACTTGAGTCTATAACTTGGTTTTCCCAAGATTCCCACTGGTAATAGTAATTATTCATAAACAAAAAATTGATATAAAATATTATTTTTATCCCAAATTTTTGTTTTAAAACCCCATTCTCTTTGAGATAAAAGCACTTTTGAAAAATACCCCTAAAGACACTTACCATCAATGAGTGGAATAGAGCCCCTTCTTCCTCAACTTCTTACCAACAAGTGTTTATTAACTCTAACCAGTCTCTAACAGCTCTATGCTAAAAACAAAAGCCAACCTTCTTTAAAATCCTCCCATTTTTCTTATCAATGAGGACACAGGAACCAGGTTACTGATAAGATGAAACCGATAAACTGTACTGTTCCTAAATGTCAACTTGTTTTCACTAGTCTATTTGAAAGATCATTGATGAAGCTACACTCCAAACTTTCATATTATTTCAATAGGTGATCATATTTTACTCCCCAGTAGGTGACTTTCTCAGCGAAACCTCCCTGACTCCATTTAGGCGGATGGTTGGGGACTCCATGCCCTGAGTGTGAGGTGGCAGCTATAACTTCCTGAAAGCTTCAGCTTGAGGGAAACAGTACACACTTCTGCAGCAAGCTTCACTGTGGATGCCTTCATGTTGATGTTTTGAAAACTCTGATACATACTGGATGTTTAGTTTGTGCTCGGTTCTGTGTGCAAGCATTGTGTGCATGCTCTCCTGTGCACTCCTCAGAGACTCATAAAGGCTGATTAATTCCCTCCCTCAAGGTAACAACCTGTGAAAGTAAAGCCAGAACCCAAAGCCTCCACAACTGGACTCTCCACATGCCACCAAATAGCCAGTCTTAGATGGTTATAATACAGATTTGTGGGCACATGTTAGTTATTAGAATTATGGATAAACCAGTTTGACTCTATGTGACTTTTTTTTTTCAAAATGTTGGTGACTTTCAAATAACCAGGTATACCATCTGCCAATAAACTCTCTAATATAGTAGAAAGAGCATGAGCTTTAGACAAAATCTGGTTTTCTTCTTACTAGCCATGTGACTTTGAGAATATTTTCTAACACTTCTGAATCTCTTTTGAAAAAGTTATTGTTAACCAGTACGGTTATCACAGAGATGAGTACTGAATGGAATATGAGCGTATTTTATTCAAATTGCCAGAAACCTAACAAGGCAGGTGGCCTCACTGCATTCAAAGTCTGCCTTAACAGTTTAAATGACTGGTTTGCATATATATTTTGGGGAGGTTACTGATTTATCACAGAGCATGCAGTTAGTCACATAGCAGTGCACAGGAGGTGTAAGACAGGTCTGCTAGAGTGCCTTCCTGGGATGTTCTTCTAAAGCCAGCTCAGGTCTATCTTACATCCTTGCTGTTATTTCTAGAACAACTGGGGCCATGATTCACCTGAGAACTTCCTGCAGGAGAACTCCTTATATTTCTTAGTCAACAAAGTAAAGATTAAGGTTTGTGACTTAAGCTTCTAGTTATCTACAGTGCCTTAACTCCTTATGGGAAATTTTGTGACTGAGCCCTTACAATAAATTTTTCTCATTTAACCACATACAATATTAAATGAATAATATATGCTAGGGATCAATCATATTAATGAATACAGTGGCTTTTTGATGTTTCATATACTCAATCTATTTCACCCACTACAATTGCACTTAAAAAACTTCAAATTTTATTTTTCTTTATATTTGCATCTAGACCAAGAAAGCCAAACCACATCTACCTTTGGTTCATTTTCAACTCCTCCATAAGTAACCTTTCCCCCTTTACAGCACCTTTGTCCCACCACTTACCTGGTGGGAGCATCCAACAAACATGTTGACTCTTAAGACTTGCTGCTTTATCTCTCAAAGAGTGAAAAGTTTCTTGGAAAATAAAACCTCTTAAAAGCTTTATAAATATAAATGTCTAATAGCTTATAAATGACTCTCAGCATCTATAAAATAAAGAAAATTGTAAGATAAGTGGTTTATCTAAGAAAATTGTATGCAAATCAAACACATAACCAGAAACTTTACTTTCTTATAAGACTGCCCTTGTGTGTCTGTACCTTACTCTTCACTTGATTTTCTTGCTCTTAATCATATTTAACAAGAAATAAAAACTCAATCTTATTTTATAGTCACATTAAGATTTATGACTTCATTTTTGGTAAAAATATATTTTAGTTCACTTTGCTGTTTGATTTTACTGAAGCAGCTTTAATAATTAGCTTCTACTTATCCTAATATAATCTATATAGGTCAAATACTTTAGATTCAGTACTCTCTCATTCTTTGAGAAGTTAAAAATGAAAACCAAGCATGAAAGCTAGTGTTTTATCTCCATTTCCTCTTACTCTTATTTCAAGTTTTTTAAAAAAGTTTCTTGTTTAGGCCCTGGCTGGTTGGCTCAGTGGTAGAGCATCGGCCTGGCGTGCAGGAGTCCCGGGTTCGATTCCCGGACAGGGCACACAGGAGAAATGCCCATCTGCTTCTCCACCCCTCCCCCTCTCCTTCCTCTCTGTCTCTCTTTTCCCCTCCTGCAGCCAAGGCTCCATTGGAGCAAAGTTGGCCCTGGGCACTGAGGATGGCTCTGTGGCCTCTGCTTCAGGCACTAGAATGGCTCTGGTCGCAACAGAGTGACCCCCTGGATGGGCAGAGCATCACCCCCTGGTGGGCGTGTGGGTGGATCCCGGTCAGGCGCATGCGGGAGTCTGTCTGACTGCCTCCCCGTTTCTGGCTTAAGAAAAATACAAAAAAAAAAAGTTTCTTGTTTAGCTGAGAGTTTACAGAGGTACTTGGTTTTGAGGTTGAGGAATAAGAGTTATATTGATGCTATATGGTAAGCTGGAAGGAAAACAATACGTTTGTTCTGAAAAATTAGATTTTCATATTCTTTCTGTCATGCTTCCTCTTATCTCTCTCTCTCTCTCTCACACACACACACACACACACACACACACACACACATATCCCCTCTTTCTCCAAAAGAAATTAATGAAATATATTTAGTCAATGATTTCTATAAAATTCACTTAGTACTCTTTATATTTTAAGAAGGTTCAAGGATTAACTAGACTTGAGTGATTTACAATAGAATAGATAGCTAGAATTTCTAAGGCCCCTATATAACAAAAAGGCATCTTTACTAAGTGTGACAACCAACCTCCGAGATGGCCTGCAATGAGCTCTGCCTCCCATTGACCACATCCTTGTGCAGTACCCTCCCAAATTCTACCACCTAGGTCAATGTGACCAAAAAATATAGAATAAGCCACTTCCAAGATCAGATCACAAAAAGCATGTGCTGTCATGAAGACCTCTCTCCTGAGAGAAGCCATATGGTGAGCAACCTTGTAAAGTGCTCCACGTGGAGAGGTTCTGGAGCCTCCTGCCAACAGCCATATGAGCAGGTTTGGAAGCAAATTCTCCAGTTGCCTCCAGCCAACAGCTTGACCACAACCTCATGAAACACACTAAAGTAGAACCACCCAGTTAAGGCATTCAGATTCCAGACCCAAAAAAAAATGTGTGAGATGATAAATACTTGTTCTTATCACTTAAGCTAAATTATAGAGTAATTTGTTATCTAGCAATAAGTAATTAATAGCTGACAATAATATATCTACAACTATTTTCCTTGTGTATCTATCAACAAAAAGGTAGAGACAGGGGTCCTTGCTAATAGAAAACAACTTTATCTCTATGGATGTTTTGCATTGTACTTCACTCAGAAAGTTGTCAGAAATCCAAAATCTACTCCTACTGAATACACCTTTTGCTATCTGTGTTGTCAGGAAGCTGTTCTATTGTATCTCTTGGATTTCTGTTATCAGAAGAAACTTCCTATCTTAGAGATAGTTTCAAGGTTCTTAAAAGCACTCCTTTCCTAGTCTAATCAGATAAAGTATCTTCTATTCTACATGATGATTCTATATAGTCAACAGATCTTTGTCCTGTGTCAGAAGAAAACAAATTAGTTTGATTATATAAAATGACATTTCATCATGCTACCTCTAATTTAGGATCTGACATATCGATACTTGCTAGCAATGGCCTCAGAAAGACTTCATGGGACAGGTCTCTATGGACAGTGAGATGACCCACAAGGGGCTTACCAGGAGAACAGCAAGCAGGCAGCAGAAGTTGCAGTAAGAAAGGCAAGGGTTAGCTAGATAAGTGCGTGGGAGTTGGGGCTAGATGTTGGGCAGGGAGGTTTGAATGGATAGGCAGTTTTTGCCTTGATCAGAAATGTTCTTTTATCATGGCCTTTGTTCTCTGGAATCTTAAACAAATGCTTTGGCTTCTAACAGTAAGAACATAAAAGGAAGATCTAATCTACAGGTTATGTTCTCAATATTTTTCCATGTGGTGGCTTTTATTCTTTTGTGTCTCAGTCACATCCCTCACCTTCTAACACTGTAAAAGCTTGAGAAGAAAGGCTGATCTGTAAGTTGTGTCCTCATTCTTTCTTCCTATTTAGGTAAATGTTAACTTTTTCTTTGGTCTTATACATATTTTATGATAGATTACCTTCTGATATAAATTCTAGATATTTTGAAGCAATTTAATAAAATTTAGATTTAGGAATGAAAGAGGATTGTGGCAGGAGGAAAATGAAGATAGTTTAACAGGATAATACAACTTGCATTTTTTCAAAGTCATATTAGTCATTCACTTGAAATTATTTTTCTTCAAGATCCTAATTTTCCTGAAATCAACTTCCCTAATTAGTGACACATTTTTTTAAAAAATGTATTTGCTGATCTACCTGTGTAATATGTATCACATAATATCTGAAGAAGCCACATTGAGACTGGTAGGAAAAGCGGAAATGCGGAGAGGGCTGCCCAGCTCCCCAGAGTGAATGGCAGCCTGGAGAGACTTGCAGGGCAGGAAGTGAGTTTAGCAGAGAGGGGAGGATCCTGGGCCCCAGGAACAAAGACCTAGCCTGCAGCCCCAGAGCCTAGGAGAGGCGTATGGATAGTATTTAGCTGCAAAACAAATCAGGATACTGTTAGTGAGAAAAAGAGAGATTTCTCAGACTCAGGATTCTTCTTAAAGGGACTGTGCAGAAAACCTCTTTCACAACCACTCAACTGGAGCTCGGGGATCGGGAAGAAAGGAGAGCACTGAAGTAGCAGGAAGAGAGTATAATCTAGGAAGCACAGAAAGAAACACTTTCAGGGACAGCCACCCTAACCCCCGGGCTGAGTCACTCCCCAAATCTGAAGTAAATATTTCCTCTGGAATGAGCAATACCAGCAATGGAAAGCAGGACACCAGCCAAAGAAGCTCTCCCACGGCGCTCAGAGCAGAGTTGCTTAGAAGGAGGGAGCTTTTGGGACTACAGTATTGAGTGTTAGGGTCTGAGCTGCAGTACCCCCACCCACACTGTTCAGGGCTTGCCAAAAGGCAGGCAGCAGCAGGACATGGAAGCACAGTTCCGTCGGCAGGGGCGGAAGCTGGGCTGGCCACAACTGAGACCCAGTGTAAGCTGACAGTCTGCCCAACTCCCCACTTCACTTGCCTGATTAGGTTGCAAAAGGCTGTTAAGCTGTGGTGCTGGATTGTTTACACTACCCCCCATGTTCCCTGGAAAGACTGGAGGCATGTTTTTTATATCCTTTATTTGGTATAAAGTTAAGATTATATGTATGGTGGGGGTTTTGGATTGATGGTTAAACATAAAGACTTGTCTCTTGAAGCCTTTTGGATTTCTATAAAAGAAGAATATATGGCAATATTTAAAAAGCTTTGAACATTTTGCTACAATTTTCAACATCCTATTTCTGTGAATTAGGATTTTCTACCCTCAACACAATTAAGAGTAAAAAGAGAGGAATTCTTCAATGTATTGATGAGGAAATGAGAGTTTGCCTTTCAAATATATGTTTAAACATTGAAGAAATCTCTAGGACACATCAGGCTCATGTTTCTCATAAACACAAGAATGAAAAGTCTTAACACATTCATGCCGAGACCTGCTGAATTTACTAAATCTTACTATGTATCTATAAATATAAAAAGATAACTTTTTTGTTTTTTTAATTTTTAATTCATCTTTTTTATGAATTCTAAAAAGCATAACAAAAAATGTAACATAAAAATGTTTTTTAATGTCAGAATAAATTTAATTTTGTCATATTTATTTCATTTAATTACCATAAAAGCATGCTTGGACTTTATATTTTTTTCTTTAATATTTGACTTAATTGTTATAACATATTTCTCATAAATTTGTATATAGTGGGCCTACAATTATTTGTAGGATTTTAAATGTGCCTCGACTTCAAAAAGTAGAGCATCATGCCCTGCCCAGTTGGCTCAGTGGTAGAGTGTCGGCCTGGCGTGCAGAAGTCCCGGGTTTGATTCCCGGCCAGGGCACACAGGAGAAGCGCCCATCTGCTTCTCCACCCCTCCCCCTCTCCTTCCTCTCTGTCTCTCTCTTCCCCTCCCACAGCCGAGGCTCCATTGGAGCAAAGATGGCCTGGGCGCTGGGAATGGCTCCTTGGCCTCTGCCCCAGGCGTTAGAGTGGCTCTGGATGCAACAGAGCATCGCCCCCTGGTGGGCGTGCCAGGTGGATCCCGGTCGGGCACATGCGGGAGTCTGTCTGACTGTCTCTCCCCGTTTCTAGCTTCAGAAAAATACAAAAAAAAAAAAGTAGAGCATCACATGGCATGCAGATGTCTAAGGTTCAATTTGCAAGTGGGGCAAACAGGAGAAGCAGCCATCTGCTTCTCTCTTCCTCCCTGTCCTCCTACTCTTCCTCTCCCCTCCCCTCCCCTCAGCCACCACTCAATTAACTCCAGCACTTGCTCCAAATGGGTATTGCCAGGTAGATCTAGGTCATGAGCATGCAGGAATCGATCTCCCCTCCTCTCACTTGAAAAATAAAAAGAAATGAACAACAAAAAGGAATAAACAAAAAGGAACCAAAAAAAGGACATGCTGATACATGCAGCAGCATGAATAAATTTCAAAATAATTATACCAAATGAAAGAAGAAAGACAGAAGAGAGTACATGCTGTATGATTTCATTTGTATAAAATTCTAAAAAACAAAATCTCATTTATGATAACTGAGAAAAGATTAGCATATAACTGAAGAATGGGTGGGAGAAAAAAGAATTTCAATAGAATGTATGGAAAATTTAGAGGCTAATGAATATATTAATTATTTTGATTAAAGTGATGGTTTCACAGGTTTATATATATGTCAAAACTTGTCAGACTGTACAATTTAAATATAGATCAATTATAACTCAATAAAGCTGTAAAAAAGTAGAAGGTTTCAAATGGAATATAAGTTAGGATCTTACTTTATTACCATCAACATGTACATTTCCAAGTATTTAAATGCACACATGCAGATCTACATACATGTACACACACACATAAACATTTTCAGGAAACAGTAACTCTAAAATCTTGGCAATGTTTATCTGCATGAGTAGTAAGCAAATGATTTTTGCATTTCTTTCTTTGCCCCTCTGAATGTCCTACTTGCCTACAAGGAATGTGTTATTTGTAAACATGACAAATATGATTCTGATTTTAATTTATGATTTATGAATATTTCTTTTATTACATACATAGTATTATGTCTACATGGTAGTAATGATGAATATTTCAGTCTCCAGTCTGAAAAAATAAATTATAAACTTGAAGGCAGATCCTAAAACATAAAAAATGTGGAAGTTTTTGCTATTCAATAGTCAAGACTATAGCCCTACGGCAAGGACATCACAAGAGTTAAAAGATGATACCCTAAGCAAAAGATAACCTTCAGATATCCCTATTTATATCACAGGTTTTCCTTTTTTCTGCACGTGCGCGTGCACACACACACACACACACACACACACGCACACACACACTTTTTTTAAGACATTCTCAGTGAGGGCACATTGGAAAGGTTCTGAATTTTAGCTCTGAGATTTGCATGGTGAAAAGAAGAACATGGTTTAGATGAGCATAAGTGGTTATTCAACACTTCTAATTCCAGGCAAAATTACCTGTTCAAAGAATCCTTTTATTTTAATGACTCAAGAAAAAGAAATGATGGCATAATGTATGATTTAGTAATGGCATGTGAAGTCTGTTGCTTCTCATTGTGGGAAATTCTTTCTTTTATCACCTACTGTAATTTATAAGCATTTTACAAACTGTTTTTCAGTTTCCTAGTGCAATTTAAACCATCTTTATTCCAGATAATCCAAACCCTCTTTGGTCAGGTCTAGGGATGAGCATGGATCTTAGTTATTGAATCAGTGCTAAGATGACCCTTGAGAAAATATGCAAATATAACAACTGTTTGTCATGCACCTTCTATTTATTTACCCGAGCAACATTTATCATGCATGTTCTGTAGTCCAAGTCATGTCTTATATATTTAAAAGAATAAGATGGAATAACAGACAATTCCTATATTCATGGAGACATGATAACCAGATAAAATACACGAGAAAGCATTAAAAAAATGTATAGCTACCACCACATAATTTTTTAAAATTTTGTATTCCAATAAACTTGCAAATAGCAGTATCTTTCCAAATATAAGACTTTCTGAGATGAGAGATGTTCTTTGTGGGTGGAGCCCACTTGCACATTGGCCACATGCCTTGGCTCTGCACAGGGGTGGAATGAAGCCCAGGAACAAGCGAAGACCTGAAGCTGGGCAAAGGTGCTCATCTCTGCCCTTGGTACTGAGGCTTGTGGCTGGGGTGCGACTCACAATTCCACCCACAAAGGCAGAGCAAAGGCCTAGGCTAGCCTAAGCTTGTAAACCTGGGCACATAAACATAACCCCTCCCATGGAGAAGAGGTGGAAACTGCAGTGACAGCTACAGAGGGCTGGGGCAAGCAACACCCATACCCAAATGCCCAAGGCAGTGGCAGAGAGGGTGGCGGGCATGCAAACAGACCACACCTAGGGAACACAGAGGCCACATCCATTGGACTCCAGTGGCCAAATTCTTCTTATAAACAGAAAAAACGGAAAGGCAAAGAAATGCAACCAAAATGAATCAAGAGAAATCCCCAGAAAAAAACCTGAATGAGTCAGATATAACCAAATTACCAGATGCAGAGTTTGAAACAATGATTGTTAGGATGATCAAAGATCTTAGAACAACAATAGATAGTCATTAATATCACCTAAATAAAAAGATAGCAAATATAAAAAAGGACATTGAAATAATAAAAAAAGGAATCAGTCAAAAATGACAAATACAATATCAGAAATAAAGACAACACTGGAAGAAATTAAAAGCAGAATGAATGAAGTTGAGGATCAAATCAGCAAGTTAGAGAACAAGATAAACAAAAGCACAGAAGCAGAGCAGCCAAAAAGAAAAGAGGCTCAAAAGGTCTGAGGAAACTCTAAGAGAGCTCTGTAACAACATGAAGAGAAATAACATCCACATCATAGGGGTTCCTGAAGAAGAGAAAGAACAAGGGAAAGAGACTTTGTTCAATCAAATCTTAGCTGAAAATTTCCCTAAATTGAGTCAGGAAAAGTCCCACAAGTTCAAGTAGCACAGAGAACTCCATTAAAGAGAAACACAAAAATATCTACACTAAGACACATAATTCAAATACCAAAGTTAAGTGATAAAGAGAAAATATTAAAAGCTGCTAGAGAAAAAAAAGTCTGGCCTAACCTGTGGTGGCGCAGTGGATAAAGCGTCAACCTGGAAATGCTGAGGTCGCCGGTTTGAAACCCTGGGCTTGCCTGGTCAAGGCGCATATGGGAGTTGATGCTTCCAGCTCCTCCCCCCCTGTCTCTTCTCTCTCTCTCTAAAATGAATAAATAAAAAAAAATTAAAAAAAAGAAAAAAAAAAGTCTATCACCTACAAAAGAGCCCCCAAAAGGATGAGATCTGACTTCTCAACAGAAACACTTGAGGCCAGAAGGTAATGGCAAGAAATATTCAAAGTAATGTAGAACAAGAGCCTACAACCAAGACTATTATACCCAGCAAGGTTATCATTTAAAATTGAAGGAGAGGCCTGTCCTGTGGTGGCACAGTGGATAAAGTGTTGACCTGGAACATTGAGGTCACCGGTTCAAAACCCTGGGCTTACCTGGTCAAGGCACATATGAGAGTTGATGCTTCCTGCTCCTCCCTCCCCCTACTATCTCTCTCTTTCTCTCTCTCTCACTCTCTCTCCTCTCTAAAAATTAATGAAGAAAAAAATTTTAATTGAAGGAGAAATAAAAAGCTTCCCATACAAAAAAAAACAAAAAAACCTCAAGGAATTTACTACAACCAAACCAATGCTCCAAGAAATGCTAAGGGGCTTGTTCTAAACAGATCAGAAGGAAAAAGGGATATAGTAAGAGAGAAATACAGCTTTAAAGAATAAAATGGCAATAAACAACTACATATCAATAGAAACCTTAAATGTAAATAGATTAAATGATCTAATAAAAAGATATAGGGTAGCTGCATGGATAAGAAAAAAGGACCCATACATATGCTATCTACAAGAGACACACCTTAAAACAAACGATGCACATAGACTGAAGTTAAAACAATAAAAAAAATTTTCACACAAATGGAAATGAAAAAAAAAGCTGGGGTAGCAATACTTATATCAGACAAAATGGACTTTAAAAAAAAGGCTATAGTAAGAGATAAAGAAGGTCACTACATAATGATAAAGGAGGCAATTCAACAGGAAGATATAACCATTATAAATATCTATGCACCTAATATAGGAGCACCTAAATATATAAAGAAGACTTTGAGGGACATAAAGGGCGAGATCAACAGCAATACTATAATAGTAGGGGATTTCAGTACCCCACTAACATCACTAAATAGATCCTAAAGAAAGAAAATTAACAAAGAAACAGCAGACTGAAAGGACACACTAGATCAACTCAATTTAATAGATAGCTTCAGAATGTTTCACCCTAAAGCAGCAGAATATACATTCTTTTCAAGTGCTCATGGTACATTTGCTAGGATAGACCACATGTTAGGGCACAAACATGGTCTCAAAAAATTTCAGAAGATTGAAATTATATCAAGCATTTTCTCTTGATCACAATGGCATGAAACTAGAAATGAACCACAACAGAAAAACTCAAAAATACTCAAACATTTAGAAACTAAATAGCATGTTATTAAATAACAAATAGGTTAACAATGAGATCAAAGAAGAAATAAAAATTTTTTAGAAACAAATGATAATGAGCATACATCAAGTCAAAATTTATGGGACTCAGCAAAAGCAGTCCTGAGAGGGAAGTTCATAGCATTACAGGCATACCTTAAAAAGCTAGAAAAAGCTCAAATAAACAACTTGACCCTGCACCTAAATGAACTAGAAAAAGAACAGCAAGTAAAAGCCAGAGGTAGTAGAAGGAAGGAAGTAATAAAGATCAGAGCAGAAATAAATGACATAGAGGCCAAAGAAACAATACAATGGATCAATAAAACCAGGAGCTGGTTCTTTGAAAAGGTAAACAGTATCGATGAACCTTTAACCAGACTCACCAAAAAAAAGAAGAAAGGACTCAAATAAATAAAATTAGAAATAATAGTGGAGAAATAACAGCTGACACAAGAGAAATACAAAATATTGTAAGAAAATACTATGAAGAACTGTATGCCAATAAACTAGACAACCTATATGAAATGAACAAATTCCTTGAAACATAATCTTCCAAAAATCAATCTGGAAGAATCAGAAAACCTAAACTGACTGATTACAACAAATGAGATCGAAACAATTATCAAAAAACTTCCAACAAAGAAAAGTCCTGCGCCTGATGGCTTCACATGTGCATTCTACCAAATATTCAAAGAAGAACTAACTCCTATCTTTCTCAAGCTATTTCAAAAAATTCAAGAGGAAGGAAGACTTCCAAACTCCTTTTATGAGGCAAGCATAATTCTGATTCCAAAACCAGGCAAAGACAACACTGCCTTTTAACCCAGCTATCCCACTTTTAAGAATACACCCCAGGAACACCATAGCACTGTTTCAAAAGGAGAAATGCACCTTCATGTTTATGGCAGCATTGTTCACAAAAGCAAAGATTTGGAAACAGCCCAAGTGTCCGTAAGTGGATGAGTGGATTAAAAAGCTTTGGTACATATATACTATGGAATACTACTCAGCCATAAGAAATTATGACATTGGATCATTTACAACAACACGGATGGACCTTGATAACATTATACTGAGTAAAATAAGTAAATCAGAAAAGACTAAAAACTATATGATTCTGTACATAGGTGGAACATAAAAATGAGACTCAGGGACATGGACAAGACTGTGGTGATTAGGGGGTGAGGAGAGGAAGATGGTGTGAGGAGGGGAGGGGCACAAAGAAAACCAGATAAAAGGTGACAGAAGACAATTTGACTTTGGGTGATGGTTATGCAACATAATCACAGTCACAATAACCTGGAGATGTTTTTTTCTGAACATATGTACCCTGATTTATCAATGGCACTCCATTAAAATAAAATTTAAAAAAACACAACAAAAAAGGAAAAATGAAACCTGAATGATAAAAAATGGCTCATTATATGTGCCTGTCTTTAATATTTTTAATACAGTAAGAAACATTTCCAGTCAGCTAAAATATATTTAAAAAAATAATCTTGATAATTTACAAATAAATAATGCAAGTGAACTGTAAATGTACATGAAGGTTCTGAGCTATCACATCAAAAATGCATTTTAAACAATCATTGTATTTTTTATTTAACAAACTAGTAAAGATCAGAAAAATGATTCATGTTTACCCCTGAACAAAGGAGTTAACTTTTTAGGACCCATTGTTGACTGAAAAAACAAACCAGAGAGGAAATCGGTGTCTCTTTCACCAAGGCCCCATCAGACTAGTGACACCTGCTAGAAAAGCCTCTGAATTCCTCAACTCCACTCCTTTTGCACTTGACACTGGAAAGACAACTGTGATCATGAAAGGATATTTTGAACAGTTTCAAAAGCCTGCTAAAAAGACAAGGCTGCCATGTTAGAAGCTCAGCTAACAAGCCATCAGATAACCTTCTTGGTAAAACCAGTTTTATCAGCTAATATCTGTTCAAAACACTCAGTAGAAGTCACTGTTGAGAAAACTGGGTAAAATCCTGATCAAAAGATAATTTAAAGGATATCTGTCTTAGTAACCCTCCAGAAAAATATACTCCCAGCTAGTGAACAAGGGTTTATGACGTATTAAGAGAATTCAATTCAACTTAAAGACAAAGATAAAACGCAAGATAAAGGCACACAGGCTTTAATTCAGTCACTTCAGATGAGTAGCTGGCCCAGCCTAGATCCAGCTTAGATGGGTACCGAATGACCTTGCTCAGTAAGGTGAAGTCTCCAAGACTGTGTAGTCCAGACATCAGCAGGGAACAGCAGAAGAAGGAGAAAGGGTCTTGGAGACTCAGCCCCTTATTTTATTTAATTTATTTAATTTTTAATTTTTTCTTATCAAGTGAAATACAGGAAGATTTTCTCATGCGCCTGAATAGGATCCACCAGGCAACCCCTATCTGGGGGCACTACTCAGTTGCTTGGCAACCTAGTTATTTTTAGCACCTGAGGCAAGCCATGGAGCTATTCTCAGTGCCAGGGTTCAACATTCTCATTTGAGCCATGGCTGTGGGAGGAAGAGAGAGAGAGAAAAAGAAAGAGAGAAGGGGGTGGGTGTGATGGAGAAGCAGATGGATGTTTCTCC
This sequence comes from Saccopteryx leptura, assembly GCF_036850995.1. Classification (NCBI taxonomy): domain Eukaryota; kingdom Metazoa; phylum Chordata; class Mammalia; order Chiroptera; family Emballonuridae; genus Saccopteryx; species Saccopteryx leptura. The sequence goes on along the minus strand of NC_089505.1, from coordinate 214,167,955 downwards.
TGTGTGCTCTGACCAGGAATCGAACTCAGGATTTCCACATGCCAGGCCAATGTTCTACAACTGAGCTAACCAGCCAGGGTCTTAGCCCCTTAGATATTTATATGAGCCGGCCACCATGCCTGTTTAAGTCTTGTAAGTCTTGTTCATTAACAAGATGTAATTTCAATAACATGTTTACATACATTTTTTGTTTTACTTTTATCATTTTCAAACACCAGAACTATCAGCTCACTACAGCCACAGTTATCAACTCCTGGTCAAAATATGTTTACATCTGCACTCCTGGTCAAAACATGTTTACATTTCCTTGGAACTTATTCAATAACAAGTTTGCTGTAACAATATCTAAACCCAACTCCCTCATATGACAATCATGACTGGTGATGTTATAGGCTATGAACAAGGCCACACAGCTAATTTGTAGCAAATTTAAGAACAAGCCCAACAATGCTACTGAGTCAGAGTTCTTCACTCCAAGTATTTGACTCTTGACTTTTGATTTTCCTTTTGTCTCTAGGACCATTGCTTCACACAAGAACACTCTAATTCTTTAACCTAGAGGAAGTCACCTAACTACTAATATGTCACAGAGGCTTTATCTATAACATATAACAAAGAGATTATAATAAGCTGCTAGATGATATAATGTGTAAATAAGATGATGTAATATATAAATAAGATATGATAATAATGTAAAAAAGTGCTAGCACAGTGTCTGGCAATAACAGACCCTTAATAACATTAGATATCCTTTCCAAACTTAAGACATTATTCCCAAATGATGGTAAACTAATCATTTTGGAGCATAGATTATAATTAATTATATGTACTTCTCCCATAGCAATAAGAAAAATTGGAAGATGTGAACCATTGTTAATAATGGAAATTCGTGTAGAGGGGCTATTTTAAAAGAAGAAATCACTTGTTAGTGTCCTTTCTAATCATATAGCACATGGATAGCACCCTTTGCCTAAATATAGGATAATTTTTAATTCTACAGCTAAGTCTTTATCTTGATGTTTAAACAGCAGCAGAATAAAAATTTTAAATAAATACTTCTATAGATAGAGGTATTATATTCCCTAAAAAGTACCAAAGTTCTTGGCAAGCATTTAGCACTTATATTAGAAGTTTGGCAGAATGAGTCAAGAGTGGATCAGTGGTAAGCCAGTTCCAACTATGAGGGTGGGGACCATACCAATGGAAGAGCAGCAAGCTGGGAATCATCCAGGATTTCGGATGACTCCATGAATCAAACTCATCTGTCATCCCCAGAGCCTCTGACGCATGCATTGTTACATGAGAAAGGAATAAATATGTCTTTTTTGAATTACTTTATTTTTGGTATCTTTTTTTCTATCCTGACTAAAGCAAAACACATCATATATGCAGAGTAACTAAGTGATTTTGTTCATGACTAACAGACATTAAGTAGAACTTGCATAAGGAATGTTTTACAAGTATCTTCCACAGTCCTATGTACAAGAGTAAAGATAAGGACAAAGATAGAAGAGATGATACTAACAGGGAATTAAAACTTCTTTTATGTGAACTAGTGTCACCCTAATAAATTCAATAAAAAAATCTAAAATAATAAAGTAAAACTACTTTTAAATCTCTGATTTGCTCTTTAGTCTATTCCTTTTCCAACTATTGATAGTTTTCTGAACAGCTGCTTTTTACTAGAATCTCTGCTAGCTAATTTTACAGACAATCTCATTTAATCCTCATCAGAAACCCTTGAATGCTTCCTTAGTTTGTAACAATCCCAGACATCACTCTGCAAGAGAAACTATTTTTTTCATTTTGTTTATTCTGGGACCAGGACTTTGACTCTAAGATGTATCTATGTGATCATACTAAGTATCTTTATGTAACAATTAAGGCTTCTTGAACTCAGAATATTATGTAATATTCTAATGGAATGTTAAAAGTCAAAACTCATATGCTGAAATGAGAAGTATCTGCAATTTATTTTACATATTTTATACAATTTGTCAGTAGAATGACCTTGGACTTATGACCAAATATCAAGGCAAATTTATGAGTCAAAACCATAAGTAACTGGGTCATGTTTTACTATTAAGAGTTTGGAAGCAGAGGAGGGAAAATGGTGACAGAGTAGGCAGATGTTACAACTCCCACCTCCCAGAAACAAAGTGGATTACAACTTAACTTAGGAACAATTATATCCAAAAACCAACTTTGGACTAAACTAAGAGGAATCTACAACCAAGAATCACTGAAGGAACCACACTGGGCTTGTAGGAAAGGCAGACACACAGAAAGAAATGCCCTTCCCACAGAAGTGAGAAGCAGCCCAGAGGGTCTCTCATGGTGGATTGGATTTCCTGGAGAGCTGTGGGCCCTCAGTCACAGGAAAGGAACCCTAGACCCTAGTCCCAGAGACTACAAGAGGCATAAGAACAGTAGTTAGCTTAAAGAAGAGCCAGTTTACTATCTGTGAGACAGAACTGTCAGACCCAGGCTCCATCTTAAAGGGACTGTGCAGAAAACCTCATTCACAGCCACTTACCAGGGGCTCCAGGAGCAGGGTGTGCTGAGAGGACTGAAGTTGTGAGAGGAGAGTGTAGTCTCAAGAACAAAGGGAGAGACTGTGGGGGACAACCACACTGACCCCTGTACTGGGTCACTCCTCAAACCTAAAGTGCCCATTCTTCCTGGGAGAACCAAACCAATAGAGGGAAGCAATTAGCCCCCCACCAGAGGCTCTCCTGCTCCAGTCAGTGCAGAGAGACACTTAGAAGCAGGGGATACATCAGAATCACAGGATTTGAGTGCTAAGGTCTGGGCTACATGCCCCCCCCTCAACCTGCTGAGTACCCTCTGAAGGGTGGGAGAGCCAGGCTGCTGTGGCAATTGCTGCTCTTGTCCCACATGGCACAGAGCCCAGTGAGGCAGCCTGCATGGCATTGGCAGGGGGTAGAGCCCAGAGAGGCCTCCTACATGCCTGTGGGGGTGGAACCCTGCAGAGTGAGGCATCCCTGCACCTGTAGAGCAGCCAGAGCTGTGGCCTGTGAGCCCATGACAGTGCCCAAGTGCCTGAGGAGGTGAAGACAAAGGGGGGCCTGCAGAAAGACCTCACTTCAGGAACAGAGAGGCCATGTACACTGGCCAAGAGTAAATAAAAGCAAACCTAGGAGTGCAGCTGATAGTACATTGGCATCAGAGCCCAGCAAAAGCAGTCACAAATTCTGGATCACCTGTAGCTCCAAGAAGGTTGATAAGGGCCAATCAAAAGCAGTGACCCCCACAGGTCTGCACCAGGTCTGGCCAGGGAGGTCCAGGGCTGGCACATCCAGTGGCCAGATATGGAGAGCATCAGCTAAGTAACTAACAACCATAGTTAGAGTGGTATCTTAAGGAAAAGCTCCTCAAAGCTGACCCATCTAAGGCATAGAAAACACTGTCACAAACAACAAAAAGTGCAGTAGCAACAGACAACTAGCCAACAGCAGATTACAAACAGCTGAAGACATCTGAAGAAGATTTAGAAACAACAAAACAGAAAGCTGGAAGCAGACACCACAAACCTTATACTGACCTAGCTACACAAACAACACATTCAAAGGTGCAGTCTATACAGAGAAAATGAGAAGACAGAGAAACACAATTTAAATAAATCAACAAGAGAAATCCCCTGAAAAAGATCTGAATGGAATAAAAATAACCAAGATATCCAATGCAGAGTTTAGAATAATGATTGTTAGAATGCTCCAGGATCTTAGTGCAATAATGATGGACAAAATGAGCAGCTAAACAAAGAGATAGCTGGCATCAAAAAGGACATTAAAATAATAAAAAAAGAATCAATCAGAAATGACAAATACAATATCAGATATGAAGACCACACTAGAAGGAATTAAAAGCAGGCTGGAAGAAACAGAGAAATGAATCAGCAATTTAGATGACAGGACAAGCAAAAGCACAGAAGCAGAACAGCAAAAAGAAAAGAGGATCAAAAAGTCTGGGGAAACTCTAAGAGAGCTCTGTGACAACATGAAAAGAAACAACATCTGCAAAATAGGGGATCCTGAAGGAGAAGAGAAAGAACAAGGGATAGAGAACTTGATTGAAGAAATTATAGCTGAAATGTTTCCTAAATTGATGCAGAAAAAATCACACAAGTTCAAGAAGCATATACAATCCCATTAAAGAGGAACCAAAAGAGACCTACACAAAGACACATCATAATTAAAATACCAAAACTAAAAGATAAAGAAAGAATACTAAAAGCTGCAAGAGAAAAGCAGTCAATCACCTACAAAGGAGTCCCCATAAGGATTACTGTAGACTTCTCAACAGAAACACTTGAGGCCAGAAGAAAAAGGCAAGATATTCAAAGAAATGCAGAAAAAGATCCAACAACCAAGACTTCTTTATCTGGCAAGACTATCATTAAAAATTGAAGGAGAAAAAGAAAGCTTCCCAGACAAAAAATATTTAAGGAATTCATTACAACCAAACCACTGCTGCAAGAAATGTTAAGGGGCCTGTTGAAAAAAAAAGGGGGGGGGAATCTAGTAAAAGAGAAATGTAGATTTAAAAACCAAAATGGCAATAAACAACTACATATCAATAATAACCTTAAATGTAAATGGATTAAGTACTCTGATCAAAAGACATAGAATAGCTGTATGGATAAGAAAACAGGACCCATACATATGCTGTCTACAAGAGATACACCTCAAAACAAAAGATACACATAGACTGAAAGTAAAGGGGTAGAAAAAAATATTTCATGAAAATGAAAAAAAGTTGGTAAGCAGTACTAATATCTGACAAAATATACTTTAAAACAAAGGCTATAATAAGGGATAAAGAGAGTCACTACATAATGATAAAGAGAGCAATACAACAGGAGGATATAACCATTGTAAATATTTATGCACCTAAAATGATAGGAGCACTTAAATATATAAAGCAGATTCTGATGGACATAAAGGGTGAGATCAACAGCAATACTATAATAGTAGGGGATTTCAATACCCCACTAACATCACTGGATAGATCATCAAGAAAAAAATTAACAATAAAACAGTAGACTTAAAGGACACACTAGATCAACTGGACTTAATAGATATCTTTAGAACCTTTCACCCTAAAGCACCAGAACATGCATTCTTTTTCAAGTGCTCATGGTTCATTCTCTAGGATAGACCATGTTAGGACACAAAATGAGTCTCAATAAATTTAAGAAGATTAAAATCATATCAAGCATCTTCTCGGGTCACAATAACAGGAACCTGAAATCAACTTTCTTGTGATGGTCTTTGCCTAGGCAAACAAGTGCAGTCCTACCCTCGGGGACATTGTGGAGGCTGAGCTGGCCAAGGCTTGCAGCCAGGGCACACAAACACAGTCACACCAGTGGAGTTGAGGCAGAAGCTGCAGCCACTGCTGCAGTGGACCAGCACCAGCAATAACCATATCTGAACACCCAAGGTGGTGGCAAGCCTTCAGAAAGACCACACCTAGGTAACACAAAGACCACATCTATTGGACTCCTGTTGGCCACACCCCTCTTATACACAGACAAAATGGGAAGGCAGAGAAATGCAACCCTAATGAATCAAGAAAAATCCCCAGAAAAAGATTTGAATGAGTTGGAAATAACCAAGTTATTGGATGCAGAGTTTGCAATAATGATTGTTAGGATAATCAAAGATCTTAGAGCAACAATGAATGGAAATAACAAGCACCTAAATAAATAGATAGCAAATATAAAAAAGGACTTTGAAATAATAAAAAAGAATCAGTCAGAAATGACAAATACAATATCAGAAATGAAGCCCATACTGGAAGGAATTAAAAGCAGGATGGATGAAGCTGAGGATCAAATCAGCGAGTTAGAGGACAAGAAAAACAAAAGCACGGAAGCAGAGCAGTAACAACAACAAAAAAAAGAGGCTCAAAAGGTCTGAAGAAACTCTAAGAGAGCTCTGTGACAACATAAAGAGAAATAAGATTAGCATCATGAAGGAGAAGAGAAAGGACAAGGGATTGAGAATCTGATTGAAGAAATTATAGCTGAAAAATTCTCTAAACTGATGAAGGAAAAAGTCATACAAGTTCAAGAAGCACAGAAAGTTTCATTAAGGATGAACCCAAAAAGCCCAACACCAAGACACATCATAATTAAAATACAAAAATTAAGAGATAAAGAAAGAATACTAAAAGCTGAAAGAAAAAAGCAGTCTATTACCTACAGAGGAGCCCCCATGAGAATGACATCTGACTTCTCAACAGAAACATTAGAGGCCAGATGGGATTGGCAAGAAATATTCAAAGTAATGCAAAACAATAGCCTACAACTAAGACTTCTCTATCCAGCAAAGCTATCATTTAAAATTAAAGAAGAAATAAAAAAAGCTTCCTAGACAAAAAAAAAAAAAAAAAAAAAAAACCAAACCAAACAACTCAAGGAATTCATTACAACCAAACTAATGCTACAAGAAATGTTAAGGGGCCTGCTATAAACAGAACAAAGTGAGAAAATAGATTCTAGTAAAAAAGGAATGTAGATTTAAGAAGAAAATGGCAATAAACAACTACATATCAATAATAACCTTAAATGTAAATGGATTAAATGCTCCAATCAAAAGACATAGGGTAGCTGCATGGATAAGAAAATAGGACTGGACATATGCTGTCTACAAGAGATACACCTCAAAACAAAAGATACACATAGACTGAAAGTAAAGAATTGAAAAAAATAATTTATGCAAATAGAATTTTAAAAAAGCTGGGGGAGCAATACTTATATCTGACAAAATAGACATTAAAGCAAAGGCTATATAGTAAGGGATAAAGAAGGTCACTACAAAATGATAAAGGGAGGAATCAAACAGAAATATATAACCTTTATAAATACCTATGCACCTAATACAGGAGCATCTAAATACATAAAGAAGATTTTGATGGGCATAAAGGGCAAGATCAACAGCAATACTATAATAGTAGGAGATTTTAATACCCCACTAACATCACTTGATAATCCTCAAGAAAGAAAATTAACAAAGAAACAGCAGACTTAAAGGAAACACTGGATCAACTAGATTTAATAAATATCTTCAGAACTTTTCACCCTAAAGCAGCAGAATATACATTCTTTTCAAGTGCTCATGGTTCATTCTCTAGGATAGACCACATGCTAAGACATAAAATGAGAGTCTCAACAAATTTAAGAAGATTGAAATTATACCAAATATCTTCTCAGATCACAATAACAAGAAACTAGAAATCAACTACAATAGAAAAACTAAAAAAGAATCAAACACTTGGAAACTAAATGGCTTGTTATTAAATAACAAATTGGTTAACAATAAGATCAACAAAGAAATTTGAAAAATCATTGAAACAAATGAAAACAAACATACAACAATTCAAAATTGATGGAACATAGCAAAAGTAGTTCTGAGAGAGAAGTTCATAGCACTACAGGCATACATTAAGAAGCTAGAAAAAGCTCAAATAAACAATTTAACCTTGCATGTAAAAGAACTAGAAAAAAGACAGCAAGTAAACACAGAGGAAGTAGAAGAGAGGAAATAATAAAGATCAGAGTAAAAATAAATGACATGGAGGCTACAAAGCAATACAGGGGATCCACAAAACCAAGAGCTGGTTCCTTAAAAAGGTAAACAAGATCGATGAGCTTTTAACTAGACTCACCAAGAAAGAAAGAGAGGATGAGGATTCAAATAAATAAAATTAGAAAAGACAGTGGAGAAGTAACAACAGACACAGCAGAAATACAAAAGATTGTAAGAAAATGCTAGGAAGAAATGTATGCCAAAAATTAAACAACCTAGGCGAAATGGACAAATTACTTAAAACATATAATCTTTCAAAAATTAATTTGAAAGAATCAGAAAACCTAAACAGACCAACTACAACAAATGATATCAAAACAGTTATCAAAAAACTCCCAACAAACAAAAGCCCTGGGCCAGTTGGCTTCACAGGTGAATTCTACCAAATATTCAAAAAAGAACTCCTATCCTTCTCAAGCTATTTCAAAAAATTCAAGAGGAAAGAAGACTTCCATACTCCATTTATGAGGCGAGTATAATTCTGATTCCAAAACCAGGCAAAGACAACACAAAGAAAGAAAATTATAGGCCAATATCCCTGATGAGTATAGATGCTAAAATTCTCAACAAAATATTAGCAAACCAGATCCAGCAATACTTAAAAAAAAATTATGCATCATGATCAAGTAAGATTTATTCTGGGGAAGTAAGGTTGGTACAATATTCATAAATAAATCAATGTGATTCATCACATAAACAAGAGAAAGAAGAAAAACACATGAGAATATCAATAGATACAGAAAAACCATTTGATATAATCCAGTACCCATTTATGATCAAAATTCTCAGCAAAGTGGGAATACAGGGAATATACCTCAATATGATAAAGGCCGTCTATGAAAAACCCACTGCCAACATCATACTTAATGGGCAAAAATTAAAAGCAATATCTTTAAGATCAGAAACAAGGAAAGGGTTGCCTCTTTCACCACTCTTATTCAACATAGTTCTGAAAGTCCTAGCCACAGCAGTCAAACAAGAAGAAGAAAGAAAAGGCATTCAAATTAAAAAAGAAGAAGTAAAACTATCATTACTTGCTAATGATATGATACTGTACATAGAAAAACCTAAAGTCTCAGCCAAAAAACTACTAGACCTGATAAATAAATTCAGCAAGGTGGCAGGATATAAAATTAATATTCAAACATCAGAGGCATTTTTATACAACAACAATGAATTGTCTGAAAGAGAAGTTAAGAAAACAATCCCCGGCCCTGGCTGGTTGGCTCAGTGGTAGAGCGTCAGCCTGGCATGCAGAAGTCCTGGGTTCAATTCCCAGCCAGGGCACACAGGAGAAGCACCCATCTGCTTCTCCATCCCTCCCCCTCTCCTTCCTCTCTGTCTCTCTCTTCCCCTCCCGCAGCTGAGGCTCCATTGGAGCAAGGATGGCCCGGGCGCTGGGGATGGCTCTGTGGTCTCTGCCTCAGGCGCTGGAGTGGCTCTGGTCACAACAGAGCGACGCCCCAGAGGGGCAGAGCGTCACCCCCTGGTGGGCGTGCTGGGTGGATCCTGGTCAGGCGCATGCGGGAGTTTGTCTGACTGTCTCTCCCCATTTCCAGCTTCAGAAAAATACAAAAAAAAAAAAAGAAAAGAAAACGAAAACAATCCCCTTCACTACTGCAACAACAACAACAACAAAAATAAAGTTCCTAGGAGTAAATTCAACCAAGGAGGTTAAAGACTTGTAATCAAAAAATTATAAAATATTGATAAAAGAAATCATGGAAGAGCCTGACCAAGTAGTGGCGCAGTAAATAGAGCATTGGACTGGGATGTGGAGGACCCAGGTTTGAGACCCTGAGGTCACCGGCTTGAGTGCGGGCTCATCTGGTTTGGGCAAGGTTCACCAGCTTAAGCCCAAGGTCGCTGGTTCGAGCAAGGGGTCACTTGGTCTGCTGTAACCCCCTGGTCAAGGGACATATGAGAAATCCATCAATGAACAACTAAAGAGCCACAACAAAGAATTGATGTTTCTCATATTTTTATCTCTCTCCCTTCCTGTCTGTCTGTCACTATCCATCCCTCTCTCTGACTCTCTCTGTCTCAGCCAAAAAAATATATATATATCAAGGAAGATACAAACAACTGGAAGCATATACTGTGTTCATGAAAAGGAAGAATAAACATCATTAAAATGTTTATATTACCCAAAGCAATTTATAAATTCACTGCAATTCCCATTAAAATACCATTGACATACTTCAAAGATATAAAAGAAATATTCCAAAAATTTATATGGAACCAGAAAATAATATGAATAACCTCAGCAATCTTGAAAAACAAGAATAAAGTGAATGGTATCACACTTTCTGATATCAAGTTATACTGCAGGGCCATTGTACTAAAAACAACTTGGTACTAGCATAAGAACAGGAATATAGATCAATGTAACAGAACAGAAAACCCAGAAATAAATCCACACCTTTATGGACAATTGATATTTGACAAATATCAATTTGTCAAATATCAATTGGTATTTGCATATAATGGTAAGAGCATATAATGGAGTAAAGACAGTCTATTTAACAAATGTCGGAAAAAATGGATAGCTACCTGCAAAAAAACTGAAACTAGACCACCAAATTACGCCATTCACAAAAATAAACTCAAAATGGATAAACAACTTAAATGTATGCCATGAAACTATAAGCATCTTAGAAGAAAACATAGTCAGTAAGCTCTCTGACATCTCTCGCAGCAATATATTTGCTGATTTATCTCCACGGGCAAGGAAAATAAAGGACAGGATAAAAAAAATTGGGACTATATCAAACTAAAAAGCTTTTGCACAGCTAAAGACAATATGAACAAAATCAAAAGACAAACCACACAATGGGAGAACAAATTCAACAATATGTCTGATAAGGGGTTAATAACCAAAATTTATAAAGAACTTGTAGAACTCAACACCAAGAATGTAAACAATCCAATCAAAAATGGGAAAAAGAAATGAATATACACTTCTCCAAAGAGGACATACAGATGGTCAATAGACAGATGAAAAAATGTTCAACATCACTAATTATTAAAGAAACACGAATTAAAACCACAATGAGATATCACCTCACACTATTTAGAAGGACGTTCATCAACGAAACAACACAGAATAAGTGCTGATGAGGGTGTGGAGGAAAGAGAACCCTCCTGCACTGCTGGTGGGAATGCAGACTGGTGCAAACTACTTTTAGAAAACAGTATAGAGATTCCTCAAAAAATTAAAAATGGAACTGCCTTTTGACCCAGCTGCCTCACTTTTAGAAATATATTCTAAGAACACCAAATCACTGATTCAAAAGAAGAAATGTACCCCCATGTTTATGGCAGCATTGTTTACAATAGCTGAGATCTGGAAACAGCCCAAGTGTTCGTATGTGGATGAATGGATAAAAAGTAGTGGTACATATACACAATGGAATACTATGGGGAAATGAAAAAGGAAATCTTACCGTTTGTGACAACATGGATGGATCTGGAAACTACATATTATGTTAAGTGGAATAAGCTAGGCAGAGAAAGAAAACTATCATATGACCTCACTCATTTGAGGAATCCATAGAACAATGTGTACTGAGGAACAGAATATAGGCAGATGTGAGATCAAAAGGACCAGAGGGAAAGTGGACAGAGGGAAAGAGGATGAGATGATTGGATCAGAGAAAGAAAAGAGATTGGTGAAATTATATATACACAACACAGCATTATAGAGAGCAGAAAAACCCAGATCCTGGAGGGAAGGAGGGAGAAGGGCAAGAGGGATGTTGAGGAAAACACAGTGCGAGGGGGAGGTATTCAGTGGGACACTTGAATCTATGTAAACACAATAAATTTAAATCAATAAAAAATACTCTACAAAAAATATTTTGGAACCTAAAGCTACTTATATATATAAGTACTTTAATGTACTTTAGGCACATTAAAAATTATTTTTAATGCTGCAGTAGCATTACTTATATCTGACCAAATAGGCTAAACCAAAGGCTTCTGTGAGAGATAAAATAAGAATAGCACATAATGATAAAGGGAGCAATTCAACAAGATATAACCTTTGTAAATATTTATGCACCCAATATAGGAGCACCTATATATGTAAAGCAAAACTTGATGGACATAAAGGAAGACATCAACAGCCACAGAGTCATATATTTAATATATATTAAATATATATTAAATTGAAATATATATATATTAATAATATATAATATAATATATAATATATTATAGTAATATTATATATATTAAAATGAAAAGAAGGCTTTTCATTACTGTAGGGAAGGGCACTTTGATCTCCAGATGGGCAAGGGGGGGTATAGCACCCACAGAGAAATAAAAGCATTGCAAGTGAGGTAGAATATGCTGGCAGAAGCCAGTGGGTCAGAGAGCTTTTACAAACAGGAGGTGATCAAGTAAATGCTACCACAAGGTCAATGTAGAGAAGGACAGAGAAATTTCTATTAGCAACCAATGTAGTAACTAATGATCATACTGAAAGTGATTTCAAGGTATTGAGGGTGGTATGGGCAGACACAATGATTTGAAAAGACATGCTAGAAAGAATGAGAACACTGAGGTAAGTTCAACAGACATGGTTGTTTAGATACATCAATAGAATGCAAAAGACCCCTGCCTTCCCTTCTCTTTCCTCAGAGATGTGACAAATGGGACATGAAGAAGCTCTCATAAGAGACATGAAATGCTTAGAGGAGAATCAGTTCTCAGGTCATTTCAGGAACTATAAAGAATCTTCCCTGAAGAATTTAGGGGTGGAGAAAGTCTATTAACAGTAGAAGAGTAAATCATTCTTCCTGCCTTCTCTCTCACATTCTCAGTGTTCCATGCCCAGGTTCTTCTTCAGAGCTCATCTTAAATGACTTCCTCGAGAATCTCAGACTCAAACTACTTCCTTTTTTATATTTTTACATGGTTCAGATGTTTTTATATTGTGCATTCTTCACACATTTAATTTGTTTGATATCTGTTTTCTTCTGGAGAACTCAAAAAGTTCAAGACATGTATTGACTATGTTCACTATTGTGTCCCCCACATAATAGGAGCTCAAAAAACAATTTCTGAAATAAATAAATGACTTATAAAGCTATAGAAATTCCAGAGGTCACAATGAAAAGGGTTGGTCCAGAGGGCAACAGTAGAAGAAAAAGTGAGTGGAGATGTTAAAATGAGTGAGTGGGAGTGGAATTCCAGTCTAAAGAAATTTCTGTGTTGATAATTTCTGAGCAGTATCAGTGGTACACGGTGTTCACTAATCATGGTACTAGCAGAAACCTTGGCCTTTGTTCAAGTTTCCAAACAGAATATGAGTGATTAATTTCAGACCCTTTATTATTCCATTCATCAAACCTTATTGAGGGCCATACACTATTCTTGGAGCTGAAGGCAAATTAGTGAACACAGGTATCTAAAAGACCATTCTTTCAAGGATTGATGTAAAGGTGATTAGTAGAATAAGTGGAATATTGGAAGGTGAAGAGCACTAAAAAAACCACTGACACTGAAAAAAAAGAGGGGAGAGGTTTATATGTGTAGGTGTTGAATCTGCCAAGGAGGTAGTGGATTTTAGAAGAAAGAGCCAGAGAAAATCCTCACTCTCAGACAACATTTGTGAAGAGCCACAAAAGATAAGAAACAAGCCATGAAGATAGCTGGGGGAAGAGCAATCCAGTCAGGAGGAACAGCCAGTGGAAACCTTTAATGCAGAGTACCTGGACTGTTCAAGTCACAGAGAGCAATCCAGCAAGACTGCAGCAGTGAGGGCAGAAAGAACTGAAGTGAAAAATAGGAAATGCATCATAATGAATGGGCACAGAATGGGGAGACTTTGTTAACTGTTGTAAGGACTTTATTCAGCTTTTACTCTGGTTGAGATAGTGATTCTTTAGAGCTGTGATGGCGAACCTTTTTATAAAAACCGACCACTTTTGCACTGCTGGTCAACCTAGTCCCTCCCGCCCACTAGTGGGCATTAAGCTTTCATGATGGGTCAATCATGGTGCCGTTTGGTTGCTCCACTACCACCCACCATGAAACAAGGTAACAAGCTTAGTCAATAGAACAAGCCAGGTAGAGGAGAAAATTAGTGACATAGAAGACAGGCAACTAGAGGTACGACAGAGAGAAGAGGAGAGTGACTCACAAATTTAAAAAAATGAGATAGCCCTACAAGAATTGTCTGACTCCATCAGAAAGGGCAACATAAAAATAATAGGTATATCAGAAGGAGAAGAGAGAGAAAATGGAATGGAAAACAAATTCAAACAAGTAATAGATGAGAACTTCCCAAGCCTGTGGAAAGAACTAAAGCCTCGAATTCAAGAAGCAAACAGAACACCGAGTTATCTTAATGCTAACAAATGTACTCCAAGGAACATCATAATGAAATTGGCACAAACCAACAACAAAAAAATTCTCAAGGTAGCCAGGGAAAAGAAGAATACAACATATAAAGGAAAGCTCATTAGATTATCAACAGATTTTTCAGCAGAAACTCTACAAGCTAGAAGAATGTGGACCCCAATATTTAAAGTTCTGAAAGAGGAACTTTCAGGCAAGAATACTATAGCCATCACAGCTATTCTTCAAATATGAAGGAGAAATAAAAACATTCACAGATACAGAAAAGATGAGAAAATTTATCACCAGGAAACCCCCACTGCGGGAAATATTAAGGAGGTTTTCCGACCAGACACAAAGAACAAAATAAAACAAAACTACAAGTAAAAGCTCCATCAAGATTGCAATAAAAACAAGATTGATCTGTGACAAAGAAACAAAAAAGAGGAGAGGACAAAGATTAACAGTAACAAAGGAGGATGAAGTGCAGAAGCACTCATGAGCTAATGTACTACAATGAACATGATATGTATACTTTTCATTACTTAATGGTAACCACCCCTGAAAAACAACAACACAGAAGTACACAGCTTGAAAAAGGAAGTAACACAGAAAAGAAGTATGGATTACAACCAAACAAAAACAAATAATAGAAAAATAAAAGAGAAGAACCAAACAAGATACAAAACTATCAGAAAGCTATATATAAAATGGCAATAGGAAAACCTCAAATGTCAATAATTACAATAAACATAAATGGATTGAACTCACCAATAAAAAGACACAGAGTAGCAGAATGGATTAAAAAAAAATCCAACTATATGCTGCATACAAGAAACATATCTAAGCTACAAGGATAAAAACAAATTCAAAGTGAAAGGTTGAAAAACAATACTTCAAGCAAATAACATCTAAAAAAAAAGCAGGTGTAGCAATACTCATTTCTAACAATGCTGACTACAAGACAGTAAAGGTAATCAGAGACAAAAATGGTCATTTCATAATGATAAAGGAGACATTGAATCAAGAAGATATAATACTTATTAATATATATATACAACAAACCATGGAGCACCAAAATATCTGAGACAGCTACTGACTGACCTACAAACAAAAACTGACAAAAATACAATCATACTTGGAAACCTCAATACACCACTGATGGTTCTAGATCATTCATCTAAACAGAAAATCAATAAAGAAATATTAGCCTTAAATGAAACACTAGAACAAATGGACATAATAGACATCTACAGGACATTTCATCCCAAAGTGCCAGAGTATACATTTTTCTCTAGTGTACATGAAACATTCTCAAAAATTGACCATATATTAGGCTACAAAAATAATATCAACAAATTCAGAAAGATGGAAATTATACCAAGCATATTTTCTGATCGTAAAGCCTTAAAACTAGAATTCAACTGCAAAAAAGAGGTAAACAAATCCACAAAAATGTGAAAACTAAACAACATACTTTTAAAAAATGAGTGAGTCAAAAAAGAATTAAGCTCAGAGATCAAAAGATACATACAGGCAAACAAAAATAAAATTACAACATTTCAGAATATCTGGGATGCAGCAAAAGCAGTAATAAGAGGAAGTTTGTATCACTACAGGCCTATATGAACAAACAAGAGAGAGCCTAAATAAACCACTTAACTTCACATCTTAAGGAACTAGATAAAGAACAAAGACAACCCAAAACCAGCAGAGGAAAAAAAATAATAAAAATTAGAGAAGAAATAAATGAAATAGAGAAAAGAAAAACTATAGCAGATAGCAGCACCAAGCCTAGACTAAGCTAACTACACAAGCAGTATGCCAAAAGAGGAGTCCAGCAGGCACCAGACATTGTAAAGAATAAATATGTCCAACAAGACAGATACTGCACAGTGTCTAATACACATGACCAAGGTTGACCCTTAGAGCCACCCATGGAAGGACTAACAGCATTCAATATTCATATACAACAGGAAGGAAAATATTACCCTCAAGATGCATTTCTAAAGCAAAAAAAATCAGGTGGCATGGAGATCAATACCACCAAGCCCATCTTCCTCATAAAGATACCACAACAAATTTCAAATTTCAAAGTCAGACAGTGTTACCTAATAAACAGACAAAATTGGCAAACAAAAAAATATAATCCAGGCCCTGGCCAGTTGGCTCAGTGGTAGAGTGTCGGCCTGGCGTGCAAGAGTCCCAGGTTTGATTCCCAGCCAGGGCACACAGGAGAAGTGCCCATCTGCTTCTCCACCCCTCCCTCTCTTCTTCCTCTCTGTCTTTCTCTTCCCCTCCTGCAGCCAAGGCTCCATTGGAGCAAAGTTGGCCCGGGTGCTGAGGATGGCTCCATGGCCTCCACCTCAGGCACTAGAATGGCTCTGGTTGCAGCAGAGCAGTGCCCCAGATGGGCAGAGCATCACCCTCTGGTGGGCATACTGGATGGATCCCAGTCAGGCACATGTGGGAGTCTGTCTGACTGCCTCCCTGTTTCCAGCTTCGGAAAATTACAAAAAAAAAAAGATCCAGATGAATCAACAAGAGAAATCACAAGATAAAAAACTAAATGAAATGAAAGTATCCAAACCACCAAAAGCAGAATTTAAAATAATAATTTTTAGGATGCTAAAGGATCTTAGAACAACAAGAGATGGACATAAAGAGTACCTAAATAAAAAGATAGCAAGCATAAAAAAGGACATTGAAATCATAAAAAAAAAAAACAGTCTAAAATGACAAATACCAAGTCAGAAATGAAGATGGCACTAGAAGGAATTAACAGCAGGCAGAATGAAGCAGATCAAATCAGCTATTTAGAGGGCAAGATAAACAAAAGCACACAAGCAGAGCAGCAAAAAAAAAAAAAAAGGCTCAAAAAGACAGAGGAAACTCTAAGAGATCTCTGTGACAACATGAAGAAAAACAGCATCTGCATCATAGGGGTTCCTGAAGGAGAAGAGAATAAACAAGAGATAGAGAACCTGTTTGAAGAAATCATAGCTAAAAATATCCCTAATTGATAAGGAAAAAGTCACCCAATTTTAAGAAGCACAGAGAGTCCCATTAAAGAGGAACCCAAAGAGGCCTACACCAAAACACATCAAAATTAAAATGCCAAAGTTAGCCTGACCAGGCAATGGCGCAGTAATGGAGTGTCAGACTGGGATGTGGAGGACCCAGGTTTGAGATCCTGAGGTCGCCAGCTTGAGTGCTGGCTTATCTGGTTTGAGCAGAGCTCACCGGCTTGAGCCCAAGGTCACTGGCTCAAGCAAGGGGTTGCTTGGTCTGTTGTGGCCCCCTGTTGGGGCACATATGAGAAATCAATCAATGAACAGTTGGGGAGCTACAGCAAGGAATTGATATTTCTCATCTCTCTTCTTTCCTGTCTGTCTGTCCTTATCTGTCCTTCTCTCTGATTCTGTCTCTGCCACACACACAAAAAACACCAAAGTTAAAAGCAAAGAAGGAATACTAAAAGCTACAAGAGAAAATCAGTTAATTACCTACAAAGGAGCCCCCATAAGAATGACATCTGACTTCTTAACAAAAACACTTGAAGCCAGAAGGGATTGGCAAGAAATATTCAAATTGATGTAAAACAAGAACCTACAACAAAGACTACTTTATCCAGCAAGGTTATCATTTAAAATAGAAGGAGAAATAAAAAGCTTTCTAGATAAGACTCAAGGAATTTATTACAACCAAACCAGTATAGCAAGAAATGTTAAAGGGCCTGTTGGAAAAAGAGCAAAGAAAAAAAGAAAGAGCCTTGTAGATTTAAAAATTAAAATGACAATAAATAAGTACATAATAACCTTAAATAATAATGGATTCAATGCTCTAATGAAGACATGGGGTATCTTCATGGATAAGAAAACAGGACCTGTAAACATGCTGTCAAAAGAGACCCACCTCAAAACAAAAGATACACCTAGACTGAAAGTGAAAGGATGGAAAAAAGTATTTCATGAAAATGGAAATGAAAAAAAAAAAAGCGGGGGTAGCAATACTTATATTTGACAAAATAGACTTTAAAACAGAGGATATAGTAAGGGATAAAGAAGGTCATTACATAATGATAAAGGGAGCAATACAACAGGAGGATATAACCATTGTAAATATTTATCCTCCTAATATAGGAGCACCTAAATGTATAAATCAGATTTTGATGGACATAAAGGGTGAGATCAAAAGCAATACTGTATTGTAGGGGATTTTAATGCCCTGCTAACATCAATGGATAGATCCTCCAAACACAAAATTAAAAAAAAAAAAAAAGCGGTCTTAAATGACACACTAGATCAACTGGACTTAATAGATATCTTCAGAGTCTATTACCCCAAAGCAGCAGAATATACATTTTTTTCAAGTGCTCATGGTACATTCTCTAGGATAGACCACATGTGAGGATACAAAAAAAGTCTCAATAAATGTAAGAAGATTAAAATCATATCAAGCAACTTCTCTGATCACAGTGGCATGAAACTAGAAATCAACTACAATAGAAAAACTGAAAAACATTCAAACAGTTGGAGGCTAAATAGCATGTTATTAAATAAAAAATTACTTAACAATGAGATCAAGGAATAAATAAAAGACTTTCTTGAAACAAATAAAAATAAACACACAACAGCTAAAAATCTATGGACACAACAAAAGCAGTCCTGAGAGAAAAGTTTATAGCATTACAGGCATACCTTAAGAAACAAGAAAAAGCTCAAATAAACAACCCTGCACCTAAAAGTACTAGAAAAATAACAAAAAAAAATAGGATGACGTCAGAGTAATGGCGGGGTAGGAAGCGATTCCGATAAATCTCCCCCAAAACTCAACAAGATCTTCAACCAGAAACAGAAAAACCTATACTTGGAGCCTCCAGATGTTTCGCAATACACCCAAAGTTATGGTCGAGTGAAAAATTGGCTAAATATGTAACCAAACCCCGAAGGAAATAGGGAGTAAGAAATGCTCCGCCTTCCTCACTAACCTAAACAGGGCGGCTTTCTCTGGTACCTGTGAATATAGAAACTGAGGCGCGCAAAGGGGGTGAATAGATTCAGGCCACGGCACAAACGGCTGAACCAGGCTGTGGTACGGAGATCCAAGCCGAGGAAAAACTGATCCTGTGGCAACCCGGGCAATACAAGCTAACACTCGCGCCAAACCCAAACAAAGAAAGACAAGCGGGGTGGCCATTTCATAATGGCTAAGGGGACACTGAATCAAGAAGACATAACAATTCTTAATATATATGCACCAAACCAAGGAGCACCAAAATATATAAGACAGCTACTTATTGATCTTAAAACAAAAACTGACAAAAATACAATCATACTTGGAGACCTCAATACACCGCTGACGGCTCTAGATCGGTCATCCAAACAGAGAATCAACAAAGACATAGTGGCCTTAAACAAAACACTAGAGCACCTGGATATGATAGACATCTACAGGACATTTCATCCCAAAGTGACTGAGTATACATTTTTCTCCAGTGTACATGGATCATTTTCAAGAATTGACCATATGTTGGGCCACAAAAACAACATCAGCAAATTCAGAAAAATTGAAGTTGTACCAAGCATATTTTCTGATCATAAAGCCTTGAAACTAGAATTCAACTGCAAAAAAGAGGAAAAAAATCCCACAAAAATGTGGAAACTAAACAACATACATTTAAAAAATGAATGGGTCAAAGAAGAAATAAGTGCAGAGATCAAAAGATATATACAGACTAATGAAAATGGCAATACGACATATCAGAATCTATGGGATGCAGCAAAAGCAGTAATAAGAGGGAAGTTCATATCACTTCAGGCATATATGAACAAACAAGAGAGAGCCCAAGTGAACCACTTAACTTCCCACCTTAAGGAACTAAAAAAGAAGAACAAAGACAACCCAAAACCAGTCGAAGAAAGGAGATAATAAAAATCAGAGCAGAAATAAATGAATTAGAGAACAGAAAAACTATAGAAAAAATTAATAGAACAAGGAGCTGGTTCTTTGAAAAGATCAACAAAATTGACAAACCCTTGGCGAGACTTACCAAGGAAAAAAGAGAAAGAACTCATATAAACAAAATACAAAATGAAAGAGGAGAAATCACCACGGACACCGTAGATATACAAAGAATTATTGTAGAATACTATGAAAAACTTTATGCCACTAAATTCAACAACCTAGAAGAAATGGATAAATTCCTAGAACAATACAACCTTCCTAGACTGAGTCAAGAAGAAGCAGAAAGCCTAAACAGACCTATCAGTAAAGAAGAAATAGAAAAAAACATTAAAAACCTCCCCCAAAATAAAAGTCCAGGCCCTGACGGCTATACAAGCGAATTTTATCAAACATTCAAAGAAGACTTGGTTCCTATTCTACTCAAAGTCTTCCAAAAAATTGAAGAAGAAGCAATACTTCCAAACACATTTTATGAGGCCAACATAACTCTCATACCAAAACCAGGCAAGGATGGCACAAAAAAAGAAAACTACAGACCAATATCTCTAATGAATACAGATGCTAAAATACTAAACAAA
This sequence comes from Saccopteryx leptura, assembly GCF_036850995.1. Taxonomy (NCBI): domain Eukaryota; kingdom Metazoa; phylum Chordata; class Mammalia; order Chiroptera; family Emballonuridae; genus Saccopteryx; species Saccopteryx leptura. The sequence continues at coordinate 214,147,449 of NC_089505.1, read as the reverse complement.
ATACTAGCAAATCGAATACAACAACATATTAAAAAAATAATACATCATGATCAAGTGGGATTCATCCCAGAATCTCAAGGATGGTTCAACATACGTAAAACGGTTAACGTAATACACCATATCAACAAAACAAAGAACAAAAACCACATGATCTTATCAATAGACGCAGAAAAGGATTTTGATAAAATACAACACAATTTTATGTTTAAGACTCTCAACAAAATGCGTATAGAAGGAAAATATGTCAACATGATAAAGGCCATATATGATAAACCATCAGCTAACATCATATTAAATGGCACAAAGCTGAAGGCTTTTCCCCTTAAATCAGGAACAAGACAGGGTTGTCCACTCTCTCCACTCTTATTTAATGTGGTACTAGAGGTTCTAGCCAGAGCAATCAGACAAGACAAAGAAATAAAAGGCATCCATATCGGAAAAGAAGAAGTAAAGGTATCACTTTTTGCAGATGATATGATCCTATACATCGAAAACCCCAAAGAATCCACAAAAAGACTACTAGAAACAATAAGCCAATACAGTAAGGTCGCAGGATATAAAGTTAATGTACAGAAGTCAATAGCCTTTCTATATGCCAACAATGAAACAACTGAGAAGGAACTCAAAAGAATAATCCCTTTCACGATTGCAACAACAAAAAAAAATACTTAGGAATAAACATAACAAAGAATGTAAAGGACTTATATAATGAAAACTATAAACCATTGTTAAGGGAAATCGAAAAAGATATAATGAGATGGAAGAATATACCTTGTTCTTGTCTAGGAAGAATAAATATAATCAAGATGGCTATATTACCCAAAGCAATATACAAATTTAATGCAATTCCCATCAAATTCCAATGACGTTTTTTAAAGAAATAGAGCAAAAAATCATCAGATTTATATGGAACTATAAAAAACCCCGAATAGCCAAAGCAATCCTAAAGAAAAAGAATGAAGCTGGGGGCATTACAATACCTGACTTCAAACTATATTATAGGGCCACGACAATCAAAACAGCATGGTATTGGCAGAAAAATAGACAATCAGACCAATGGAACAGAATAGAAAGTCCAGAAACAAAACCACATATATATAGTCAAATAATTTTTGATAAAGGGGCCAACAACACACAATGGAGAAAAGAAAGCCTCTTCAATAAATGGTGCTGGGAAAACTGGAAAGCCACATGCAAAAGAATGAAACTGGACTACAGTCTCTCCCCCTGTACAAAAATTAACTCAAAATGGATCAAAGATCTAAACATAAGACCTGAAACAATTAAGTACATAGAAGAAGATATAGGTACTCAACTCATGGACCTGGGTTTTAAAGAGCATTTTATGAATTTGACTCCAATGGCAAGAGAAGTGAAGGCAAAAATTAATGAATGGGACTACATCAGACTAAGAAGTTTTTGCTCAGCAAGAGAAACTGATAACAAAATAAACAGAAAACCAACTAAATGGGAAATGATATTTTCAAACAACAGCTCAGATAAGGGCCTAATATCCAAAATATACAAAGAACTCATAAATCTCAACAACAAACAAAAAACAATCCAATAAAAAAATGGGAAGAGGATATGAATAGACACTTCTCCCAGGAAGAAATACAAATGGCCAACAGATATATGAAAAGATGCTCATCTTCTTTAGCTATTAGAGAAATGCAAATCAAAACGGCAATGAGATACCACCTCACACCTGTTCGATTAGCTGTTATTAGCAAGACAGGTAATAGCAAATGTTGGAGAGGCTGTGGAGAAAAAGGAACCCTCATACACTGTTGGTGGGAATGTAAAGTAGTACAATCATTATGGAAGAAAGTATGGTGGTTCCTCAAAAAACTGAAAATAGAACCACCTTATGACCCAGCAGTCCCTCTACTGGGTATATATCCCAAAAACTCAGAAACATTGATACGTAAGGACACATGCAGCCCCATGTTTATTGCAGCATTGTTCACAGTGGCCAGGACATGGAAACAACCAAAAAGCCCATCAATAGATGACTGGATAAAGAAGATGTGGCACATATACACTATGGAATACTACTCAGCCATAAGAAATGATGACATCGGAACATTTACAGCAAAATGGTGGGATCTTGATAACATGATATGAAGCGAAATAAGTAAATCAGAAAAAACCAGGAACTGTATTATTCCATACGTAGGTGGGACATAATAGTGAAACTAAGAGACATTGATAAGAGTGTGGTGGTTATGGGGGGGAGGGGGGAATGGGAGAGGGAAAGGGGGTGGGGAGGGGCACAAAGAAAACAAGATAGAAGGTGACAGAGGACAATCTGACTTTGGGTGGTGGGTATGCAACATAATTGAATGACAAGATAACCTGGACTTGTTATCTTTGAATATATGTATCCTGATTTATTGATGTCACCCCATTAAAAAAATAAAATTATTATATAAAAAAATAAATAAAAAAAAAATAAAGACCAGAGGTAGTAAAAAAAATAATAATAAAAATCAGAGTGAAATTAAATGACACAGAGACAAAAAAAAAAAAAAACTACGAAAGATCAGTGAAACCAAGATCTGGTTCTTTGAAAAGGTAAACAATATTGATGAACCTTTAACCAGACTCATTAAAACAAGAGAAAAGATTCAGATAAATAAAATTAGAAATGAAAGTGGAAAAGTAACAACTGACTCTGCAGAAATACAGATTGCAAGAAAATACTATAAAGATCTATATGCCAAAATTGGACAACCTAGGTAAAATAGGTAACTTCTTAGAAACATACAATTTTCCAAAATTCAATTGGGAAGAATCAGAAAACCTAACAGAATGATTACAACAAGTGATATTGAAACAGTTATCAAAAAACTTCCAGCAAATAAAAGTCCTGTACTGAATGGCTTCACATGTGAATTTTACCAAACATTCAAAGAAGAACCTCTCTTTCTCAAGCTATTTCAGAAAAATTCAAGAGAAAGGAGAACTTCCATAAAATGAAGACTTGCCTCTTTTTATGAGACAAGCATTGTCCTCATTCCAATACCAGGAAAAGACCCTACAAAGAAAGAAAACTATAGGCCAATATCCCTGATGAATTTAGATGCTAAAATTCTCAACAAAATATTAGCAAACTGGATCCAGCAATACATCAAAAAAATCATACATCATGATCAAGTGAGATTTATTCTGAGGAGGCAAAGCTGGTACAATATTCAAAAATCAATCAATATCATTTATCACATAGACAAAACAAAGGATAAAAATCACATGATTATATCAATAGATGCAGAAAAAGCATTTGATAAAATCCAGCACCCATTCATGATCAAAACTCTCAGCAAAGTGGGAATATAGGGAACATACCTCAACATGATAAAGGTCATCTATGACAAACCCAAAGCCAACATCATACTCAATGGACAAAAATTAAAAGCAATCCCCTTAAGATCAGGAAAAAGGCAGGGGTGCCCCCTTTCATCACCCTTATTCAACATAGTTCTGGAAGTCCTAACCATGGCAATCAGACAAGAATAAGAAAAAAAGCCATCCAATTATAAAAGAAGTAAAACTATCATTATTTGCTGATGACATGATATTGTACATAAAAAATCCTAAAGCCTCAGTCAAAAAACTACTAAACCTGAAGAATTAATTTGACAAGGTGGCAGGATAGAAAATTAATATTCATAAATCAGTGGCACTTTTATACACCAACAATAAACTGTCTGATAGAGAAATTAAGAAAACAATCCCTTTCACTATTGCAACAAAAAAAAAACAAAGTACCTAGGAGTAAATTTAACCATGGAGGTAAAAGATTTGTACTCAGAAAATTATAAGACATTAAAAAAAGAAACCAAGGAAGATACAAAGAAATGGAAATATATACCGTGTTTATGAATAGAAAAAAAATGTCATTAAAATCTCTATGCTACCCAAAGCAATCTATAAATTCAATGCAATTCCTATTAAAATACCAATGGTATATTTCAAAGATATAGAACTAATATTCCAAAAATTTATATGGAACCAAAAAAAAAAAACAAACAAACCAAAACTCAAATAGCCTCAGCAATCTTGAAAATGAAGAATAAAGTAGGAGATATTACACATCCTGATACAAAGTAATACTATAAGGTCGTTGTAATCAAAACAGCTTGGTTCTGGCATAAGACCAGGCATACAGATCAATGGAACAGAACATAGAACCCAAAAATAAATCCATGCCTTTATGGTCAATTGATATTTTACAAAGGAGTTAAGAGCATACAATAAAGTAAGGGAAGTCTCTTTAATAAATGATATTGGGAAAATTAGACAAGTACATGCAAGAAAGAAATGAAACTACACCAACAACTTATACCATTCACAAAAATAAACTCAAAATGGATAAAAGACTTAAATGTAAATTATGAAACCATAAACATCTTGGAAGAAAACATAGGCAGTATGCTCACCGACATCTCTCATAGCAACATTTTTGCTAATATATCTCCATGGACAAGTGAAATAAAGGGCAAAATAAACAAATGAGACTATATCAAACTAAAAAGCTTTTGTACAGCAAAAGACACCATTAACAAAATAAAAAGGTAACCCATACAATGGGAGAACATATTTGCCAAAATGTCTGATAAGGGGTAATAACCAAAATTTATAAAGAACTTCTAAAACTCAACACCAGGAAGGTCAACAATTCAATTAAAAAATGGGCAAAGGACCTGAGTAGACACTTCTCTAAAGAGAACATACAGATGGCCACTAGGCATATGAAAAAAATGCTCAATGTCACTAATCATCAGAGAAATGCAAATTAAAACCACAATGAGATATCACCTCACACCTCTCAGAATGGTGCTCAAAACAACACACAATAAATGTGTGGAGAAAAGGGATCCCTCCTGCGCTGCTGGTGGGAATGCAGACTGGTGCATCCACTGTGAAGAACAACATGGAATTTCCTCAAAAAATTAAAAATGAAACTGCCTTTTGACCCAGATATCCCACTTTTAAGAATATATCCTAAGAATACCAAATCACTGATTCAAAAGAAGATATACATTCCCATGTTTATTGCAGCATTGTTTACAATAGCCAAAATCTGGAAACAGCTTAAGTGTTCATCAGTAGATGAACAGATTAAAAAGCAGTGGTACATATACACAATGGAATACTATGTGGCCACGAAAAAGAAGGAAATCTTACCTTTTGTGATGGCATGGAAGGACCTGGAGATTATTATGCTAAGTGAAATAAGCCAGGCAGAGAAAGACAAATATCATATGATCTCACTTATGTGTGTAATCTAATGAACATGGTGAACTGAAGCATGGGATAGAGGTAGAGGTGGGGTCATGGGGAGTAGAGTGACAGCTGTCAGAAGGAAGGTGGATGAGAGAATGGGATCAGAGAGGGTGAAAGAATTACTGAAATTATATATACATAACACATAGACACAGCTATCAGAACAGCAAATCGCAAAGGGAAGGGGTAGGGAGTTTGGAAGAGGGGGATAACAGTGGTGTAATGGGGGCAAGTGGTATGCAAATGAGGGTTTATATTGAGTGGGACACTTAAATTCATGTTAACACAATAAATTAAAATTAATTTAAGAAAAAAAGAAAAAACCTAAAATTTTTTTTAAAAAGATATAATAATGGGGTGGGGGTGTGGCAGGGAACTGAAACTCAGGTCTCACTTCTCAGCCCACTTTATTATTGTGGTAAAATATACATAATATAAAAGTTCCTATTTTAAACATTTTAAAGTGTCATTTCAGTATAATTAACGATAGTCACATGTTGTAAAACCATCACAATCTAACTTCAGAACTATTTCTATCTTGCAAAACTGAAACTCAATACGCATTAATTATTAACTCCTCATTCTTCCCTTATGCAATCCCCTAGCAACCACCAGTTTACTTTTTGTCCCTATGAGTTTGACTAGTCTAGGCACCTCATAATTGAAATCATACCATTTCTGTCCTTTTGTGACTGCCTTACTTCACTCATTACCATGTCCTCCAGGTGAGGCAGCTTTATAGCAGAGCATGACTTCAACCCTACACAACCTCTGGGTCAGGAACCCAGCACTTCTCACTGTGCCACAATGCTAGTTAATCCTACATTCTTGATCTTGCTACAGATCGTGTTATGGCTGAATTGTATCTGCACAAAATTCTTATATTGAAGCCCTAACCCCCAGTATACCTTGACCTGTGACTATATTTAGTGATAAGGCTTTTAAAAAGGTAATTTAGGTTAAATGAAATCATATGGCTGGGACCTGACACATGACTGGTGTACTTATTAGAAGAGACACCAGAGTCCTGGTCGGTTGGCTCAGTGGTAGAGTGTTGGCCCAGCATGTGGTTGTCTTGAGTTTGATTCCCAGTTGGGGCACACAGAAGAAGCACCCACTTGCTTCTCCACCCCTATCTCTCCCCCTCCACTCTCTCTACCTCTCTCTTCCTGCAGTCAGGGCTCAATTAGAGTGAGTTGGCCTCAGGTGCTGAGGATGGCTCCATGGCCTCCTCCTCAGGTGCTAAAAAATGGCTTCAGATGACGTCAGAGTAATGGCACTGTAGGGAGCAATACCGATAAATCTCCCCCAAAACTCAACAAGATCTTATACCAGAAACAGAAAAATCTATCCTTGGAGCCTCCAGATGTTCCGCAATACACCGGAAGGTATGGTCGAGCAAAAAATTGGCTAAATATATAATCAAACCCCGAAGGAAATAGGGAGTAAGAAATACTCTGCCTTCCTCACTAACCTAAATAGGGCTGCTTTCACTGGGAACTGAGAGTATAGAAACTAAGACGGGCAAAGGGGGTGAATAGATTCAGGCCGCAGCACAAACGACTGAACCAGGCTGTAGCACAGAGATCCAAGCCAAGGAAAAACTGTGCCGGTGGCAACCTAGCCAATACAAGCTAGCACTTGCACCAAACCCACACAAAAAGACAATTGGGGCAGCCATTTGCCCCGATCTCCTGGTCGGGGCACACGGATGGTGGATGAGAGATTCCTCCTAGAGCCCCAGGATTGGGCGCCCGTGTTACCCCACAGACAGTCAGAGTCAGAGGCCTTTGTGTGGGCCAAAAGCAGAATCTCCAGGCCGGCCCAGTGCCCTGAAAAAGCCACACACGGGGAGGGAGTGAGAGCTAATTCCAAAGCTGGAACTTTTCCGTCTGGACGGGGGTCTCACTCAGAGCGTGAGACGGCCGGCCTGATATCCTGGTCAGTGAGCACGGAGAGTGGGCAAGAGATTCCTCCGAGCACCTCAGGAGTGGGCGCCCATGTTCCCGGACAAAGGAGAAGAGTCAGGGGTCTTTGTGTGGGCCAAAAGCAGAATCCCAGGCCACCCCAGTGCCCTGAGAAAGCTGCGCATGGGGAGAGAGCGAGAGCTAATTCCAACGCTAGAACTTTTCCGTGTGGGCGGGGTCTCATTCAGAGTAAGAGAGGGCCGGCCTGATATCCTGGTTGGTGCACACGGAGAGTGGGCAAGAGATTCCTCTGAGCGCCTCAGGAGTGGGCTCTCATGTTCCTGCACAGAGGAGCAGAGTCAGGGGCCTTTGTGTGGGCCAAAAGTGGAATCTCAGGACAGCCCCAGCACCCTGAAAAAGCCGCTCACAGGGAGGGAGTGAGAGCTAATTCCAACGCTGGAACTTTTCTGTGCAGGCAGGGGTCTCATTCAGAGTAAGAGATGGCCTGCTCCATATCCCGGGCTGCGCCACAGATAGTGAGCGAGAGATTCCTCCGAGCGCCCCAGGAATGGGCGCCTGCCCATGTTACTGGACAGAGTGGCAGAGTCAGAGGTCTTTGTGTGGGCGGAAGCCCGGCCTGATTATGCTAGCAGCTCTGACTGATTGAGCCTTACACAGACCCCTGTGCTGAGTGGGAATAGAGTCGGGATTTGCCAACTCTTTGAGCCCCTTACTATACAGGCAGAGGCAGCAGCAACCCCTTAGCTGGCTACTAATTCAGAAAGGAAAGACTAGGAGAGAGGCTCTGGGAACATGAACTCTCTCACTGTCGGAGCCTACAAATGCTAATGAGCCTCGACTGCCAACGAGACTGAAGCCCAATATATGACATTGCCATAGAGACTTATCAACTGCAAACTTCTACCTGAGCATGGCACAGGAGCAGAACCCGGGGTACAGAGTCACCAACCAGGAAGAGGGAGAGAAAAGAAAGAGCAAGAAGATAACCCCTCAAAATCAAGAATAATCTACAGACTTTATAACCTATCCCATTTTATTATATTTGTTCGTTTGTTTCTCTTATCCTCATGTCTTGATTATTTTTTTCTCTTTCAATTTGGTCGTTAATTCTCTGCCGGTCTTACTCTCTCCTCTCCTTGAACTACACTACCCATAAGTGTTTCATCTCCCATTATCTTTTTTTTCTTCTTCCTTTCTCTTGATGAAGGTTGCACTCCAAAACCCTTAACTCTCTCTCTCTCTCTCTCTCTCTCTCTCTCCCCTTTTTTCCTTTTTTCTTCTTTTAGTGGTTCCCTCTTTTTTTCTCTCTTTCTTTTCTCCCTTTATATTAGTTTCTTCCTTTCTCCTTTACGTCTCCTCTCATTCAATCCTCAATAATGAACAAATTATCTTACCTGGGACTCAAACTTATGTTTGTGGCATTTTGGGGAGTTTTTACTTCGCTTTTTTAACTCACTAGCAGTGCTCCCAACCCTGGCTCTCCATTTTATCTAGTTCTTGTTCCACTAAATAGAATAGTAATTTTTTAATCCCCCCCCCATTTTCCTGTTACCCTCTTATTCCTCTCATCATATCTCTTAGTCAACCAACACCTAAAAGCAAATTATTTTATTCTTCACCCAAATTTTTTCTGTATTTGCATTTTGTGGGTCCATACCCTCTTCTTTGTCCCCTTTATTACTTCTCCCCAACTCAGGCCCTTCATTATCGGCATTGTTTGCTCTATTTATTACAATATAATTCACAGTTCACCACAAGATTTCCTCAAGAAAGAGGGGAGAGGAGAGGAAAAGAAAAAAGGAGAGGGGGAAATAATTTTCTTTTTTTTTTAATTTTTAATTTTTTAAAAAATTCTTTTCTATTTTTATTTTTTAACTTTTTATTCTTTATTAAATCTCATTAATACTATAAAAAAAACCACCCTCAGATGTCACTAAGGAATAGAAAATCAAATATTATGGATACAAAAGAAAGAAAGGTAACACAGATAGATAAGAAAAAATCTATGGAGAAAAAATTCAATATATTGGAAACCTTGGAGCTAAATGACAGAGAATTTAGCATAGAAATCCTAAAAATACTCAGAGATATACAAGAAAACACAGAGGTGATTTAGGGAGCTCAGAAAACAACTCAATGAACACAAAGAATATATTACCAAGGAAATTGAAACTATAAAAACAAATCAAAGAGATGAAAAACTCAATTCAAGAGCTAAAAAACAAGGTAACAAGCTTAGCTAGAAGGTAGGATTAATGAAATAGAAGACAAGCAACTTGAGGCGCAACAGATAGAAGAAGAGACTAAAAAATAAAAAAAAAATGAGATAGCCCTACAGGAATTGTCTGACTCCAGCAAAAAGAATGACATAAGAATAATAGGTATATCAGAGGGAGAAGAGAGAGAAAATGGAATGGAGAACATACTCAAACAAATAATAGATGAGAACTTCCCAAGCCTGTGAAAGAATTAAAACCTCAAATTCAAAAAGCAAACAGAACTCCGAGTTTTCTTAACCCCAACAAACCTACTCCAAGGCACATTATAATAAAATTGGCACAAACCAACGACAAAGAAAAAATTCTCAAGGTAGCCAGGGAAAAGAAGAATACAACATATAAAGGAAGGCCCATTAGATTATCATCCGACTTCTCAACAGAAACTCTACAAGCTAGAAGAGAGTGGACCCCAATATTTAAACTCCGGAAAGAGAGGAACTTTCAGCCATGAATACTATACCCATCAAAGCTATCCTTCAAATACGAAGGAGAAATAAAAACATTTACAGATACAGAAAAGATGAGGGAATTTATCATCAGAAAACCCCCACTGCAGGAATTAATAAAGGTGGTTCTCCAATCAGATACAAAGAACAAAAAAAACCAAAGCTACAAGTAAGAGCTCCAAGAAGAACACAATAAAACCAAATTTAAACTGTAACAACAACAAAAAAAGGGGGGGAGAGGATGGAGATTAACAGTAGCAAAGGATGATGGAGTGGAAAAGTACTCATAAGATAGTGCACTACAATGAACAGGGTAGGAACTCTTTTCATTACTTAATGGTAACCACCATTGAAAAAACCACCACAGAAGCACATGATTTAAAAAAGATAGCAACAGAGGAAAGATGTATGGAATACAACCAAATAAAAACAAAAGATAGAAAAATGAAAGAGAAGGATCAAACAAGACACAAAACTAACAGAAAGCAATATATAAAATGGCAATAGGGAACTCACAAGTGTCAATTATTACACTAAATGTAAATGGATTAAACTCACCAATAAAAAGGCACAGAGTAGCAGAATGGATTAAAAAAGAAAATCCAACTGTATGCTGCATACAAGAAACTCATCTAAGCAACAAGGATAAAATCAAATTCAAAGTGAAAGGCTGGAAAACAATACTCCAAGCAAATAACATCCAAAAAAAAAGCAGGCGTAGCAATACTCATATCTGATAATGCTGACTACAAGACAGCAAAAGTACTCAGAGACAAAAATGGCCATTTCATAATAGTTTAGGAGACACTGAAGCAAGAAGACATAACAATTCTTAATATATATACACCAAACCAAAGAGCGCCAAAATATATAAGACAGCTACTTATTAACCTTAGAACAAAAACTGACAAAAATACAATCATACTTGGAGATCTCAATATACCAGTGATGGCTTTAGATTGGTCATCCAAACAGAGGATCAATAAAGATATATTGGCCTTAAACAAAACACTAGAGCACCTGGATATGATAGACATCTACAGGACATTTCATCCCAAAGTGACAGAGTATACATTTTTCTCCAGTGTACATGGATCATTCTCAAGAATTGACCATATGTTTGGCCACAAAAACAACATCAGCAAATTCAGAAAAATCGAAGTTGTACCAAGCATATTTTCTGATCATAAAGCCTTGAAACTAGAATTCAACTGCAAAAAAGAGGAAAATAATCCCACAAAATTGTGGAAACTAAACAACATACTTTTAAAAAATGAATGGGTCAAAGAAGAAATAAGTGCAGAGATCAAAAGATATATACAAACAAATGAAAATGACAATACAACATATCAGAATCTCTGGGATGCAGCAAAAGCAGTAATAAGAGGGAAGTTCATATCACTTCAGGCATATATGAACAAAGAAGAGAGAGCCCAAGTAAACCACTTAACTTCACACCTTAAGGAACTGGAAAAAGAAGAACAAAGGCAACCCAAAACCAGCCGAAGAAAGGAGATAATAAAAATCAGAGCAGAAATAAATGAATTAGAGAACAGAAAAACTATAGAAAAAATTAATAGAACAAGGAGCTGGTTCTTTGAAAAGATCAACAAAGTTGACAAACCCCTGGCAGGACTTACCAAAAAAAAAAAAAAAAGAGAGAAAAAACTCATATAAAAAAAATCCAAAATGAAAGAGGAGAAATCACCATGAACATCATAAATATACAAAGAATTATTGTAGAATACTATGAAAAACTTTATGCCACTAAATTCAGCCACCTATAAGAAATGGATAAATTCCTAGAACAATACAACCTTTCTAGACTGAGTCAAGAAGAAGCAGAAAGCCTAAACAGACCTATTAGTAGAGAAGAAATAGAAAAAAACCATTAAATACCTTGCCAGAGATAAAAGTCCAGGCCCAAATGGCTATACCAGCAAATTTTATCAAACATTCAAAGAAGACTTGGTTCCTATTCTACTCAAAGTCTTCCAAAAAATTGAAGAAGAAGCAATACTTCCAAACACATTTTATGAGGCCAACATAACCCTCATACCGAAACCAGGCAAGGATGGCACAAAAAAATAAAACTACAGACCAATATCTCTAATGAATACAGATGCTAAAATACTAAACAAAATACTAGCAAATCGAATACAATAACATATTAAAAAAATAATACATCATGATCAAGTGGGATTCATCCCAGAATCTCAAGGATGGTTCAACATATGTAAAACGGTTAACGTAATACACCACATCAACAAAACAAAGAACAAAAGCTACATGATCTTATCAATAGATGCATAAAAGGCTTTCGATAAAATACAACACAATTTTATGTTTAAGACTCTCAACAAAATGGGTATAGAAGGAAAATATCTCAACATGATAAAGGCCATATATGATAAACCATCAGCTAACATCATATTAAATGGCACAAAGCTGAAGGCTTTTCCCCTTAAATCAGGAACAAGACAGGGTTGGCCACTCTCTCCACTCTTATTTAATGTGGTACTAGAGGTTCTAGCCAGAGCAATCAGACAAGACAAAGAAATAAAAGGCATCCATATCGGAAAAGAAGAAGTAAAGGTATCACTTTTTACAGATGATATGATCCTATACATCGAAAACCCCAAAGAATCCACAAAAAGACTACTAGAAACAATAAGCCAATACAGTAAGGTCGCAGGATACAAAATTAATATACAAAAGTCCATAGCCTTTCTATATGCCAACAATGAAACAACTGAGAAGGAACTCAAAAGAACAATCCCCTTCACGATTGCAACAAAAAAACTAAAATACTTAGGAATAAACATAAAAAAGAATGTAAAGGACTTATATAATGAAAACTACAAATCATTGTTAATGGACATCGAAAAAGATATAATGAGATGGAAGAATATACCTTGTTCTTGGTTAGGAAGAATAAATATAATCAAGATGGTCATATTACCCAAAGCAATATACAAATTTAATGCAATTCCCGTCAAAATTCCAATGACATTTTTTAAAGAAATGGAACAAAGAATCATCAGATTTATATGGAACTATAAAAAACCCCAAATAGCCAAAGCAATCCTAAAGAAAAAGAATGAAGCTGGGGGCATTACAATACCTGACTTCAAACTATATTATAGGGCCACGACAATCAAAACAGCATGGTATTGGCAGAAAAATAGACACTCAGACCAATGGAACAGAATAGAAAGCCCAGAAATAAAACCACATATATATGGTCAAATAATTTTTGATAAAGGGGCCAACAACACACAATGGAGAAAAGAAAGCCTCTTCAACAAATGGTGCTGGGAAAACTGGAAAGCCACATGCAAAAGAATGAAACTGGACTACAGTTTGTCCCCTTGCACTAAAATTAATTCAAAATGGATCAAAGATCTAAACATAAGACCTGAAACAATTAAGTACATAGAAGAAAACATAGGTACTAAACTCATGGACCTTGGTTTTAAAGAGCATTTTTATGAAGTTGACTCCAAAGGCAAGAGAAGTGAAGGCAAAAATTAATGAATGGGACTACATCAGACTAAGAAGTTTTTGCTCAGCAAGAGAAACTGATAAGACAATAAACAGACAGCCAACTAAATGGGAAATGATATTTTCAAACAACAGCTCCGATAAGGGCCTAATATCCAAAATATACAAAGAACTCATAAAAACTCAACAACAAACGAACAAACAATCCAATAAAAAAATGGGAAGAGGAGATGAACAGACACTTCTCCCAGGAAGAAATACAAATGGCCAACAGATATATGAAAAGATGCTCATCTTCTTTAGTTATTAGAGAAATGCAAATCAAAACTGCAATGAGATACCACCTCACACCTGTTAGATTAGCTATTATTAACAAGACAGGTAATAGCAAATGTTGGAGAGGCTGTGGAGAAAAAGGAACCCTCATTCACTGTTGGTGGGGATGTAAAGTAGTACAACCATTATGGAAGAAAGTATGGTGGTTCCTCAAAAAACTGAAAATAGAGCTACCTTATGACCCAGCAATCCCTCTACTGGGTATATATCCCAAAAACTCAGAAACATTGATACGTAAAGAGACATGCAGCCCCATGTTCAGTGCAGCATTGTTCAGAGTGGCCAGGACATGGAAACAACCAAAAAGCCCATCAATAGATGACTGGATAAAGAAGATGTGGCACATATACACTATGGAATACTACTCAGCCAGAGAAGAAATGATGACATTGGATCATTTATAGCAAAATGGTGGGATCTTGATAACATTATATGAAGTGAAATAAGTAAATCAGAAAAAACCAGGAACTGCATTATTCCATACATAGGTGGGATATAAAAACGAGACTAAGAGACAGTGATAAGAGTGTGGTGGTTACAGGCAGTGGAGGGAGTGGGAGAGGGAAAGGGGGAGGGGGAGGGACACAAAGAAAACTAGATAGAAGGTGACAGAGGACAATCTGACTTTGGGTGATGGGTAAGCAACATGATTGATTGACAAGATAACCTGGACATGTTTTCTTTGAACATATGTACCCTGATTTATTGATGTCACCCTAGTAAAATTAATTTTAAAAATGGCTCCAGTAGCAATGGAGCAAGGGCCCCAGATGGGCAGAGCATCACCCCCTAGTGGGCTTGTCAGAAGGATCCTGGTTGGGGGGCATGCAGGAGTCTGTCTCTGCCTCCGCTCCTCTCACTAAATAAAAATAAAAAATAAAGATAAAGAAGAGACACCAGAGATGTGCATATATAGAGGAAAGACCATATAAGGACAGAGCAAGAAAGCAACAGTCTACAGAAAGAAAGGAAAAGGCCTCAGGAGAAACCAAATCTCCCACACCTTGATCTTGGACTTGGAATTTCCAGAACTATGAGAAAATAAGTCTCTGTTGTTTAAGCCATCCAGGTAATTTGTTATGCAGCCCAAGGTAACTAATACACACACAGCTCTCTATATTACCAGATGTGAAGGACACGGTCATGTAGTGGCCTCTACCAACTGGCAGCAGCCCCTCTCCAGTCGGATGTGGGGACATGGAGTAGAGTGGTATCTTGGGTCTACATTTATGTGTCATACAGTACACGATGTGGCTTTTGAGCCTGCCTGGGGGCTGGCAATGGATGTCCTTTCAAAGTTTTGAGTTTCCATTAAAACAACACTGCAGCTGGCCTCCCCAGAGGTGGTTTCTTCAATGCAGTTCTCCTTATTGTCACAAAGTCACACACATTCTGATGTCCAGCAGCCCACAGAGACATCATGGCTTCACCACCTGTGTGAATCATTCTTCTCCCAGCTGCTACTCTTTGGTGCTGAGAAGAACAAAACTCACAGAGAAAGTGACTTGGCCCAAGAAATGAGGCTCCTCCAACTGGAGAAAAAGTCAGCAGCCTCCTTATTACCATTACAATGCTCCTTGGCCTCAAATTCAGGATTCTCTTATATTTCTCAATATCCTGTGTTTGAAATATCACTTTCTAGTGCCATAATTTATGTACAATTTTTGCTTTTAAACAAAACAATTAAAAACATTCTTTCACTTTCTATTATAAATTCCAAAACACAGCCTCTGATTGGCCGTGGATAGTCAGAGGAGTTCAGAAGGCAGGACAGGGCTAGGGTGGAAGTACAGGTTCAGAAAGTGGGAGAGAAAGCCAGAGACTTTATTCAGAGAGGGACAAAGAGAACCTAATAACTGCTAGAAGAGTCTTAGTTTCCCCAGGAACTCAGCCAGGAAGATGACACCCCATAAGTGGTCTTAAAAATGTGTAACCTAACACAGGGAAAGTAAGAATGAGAATACCCATGACTGGAAATAGATTCATGAATTTTCATGTCAGAAGAGCTCAAGAAGCATCAGCCATGTGGGTGAAGCCACAGGTTCCTGGTACAAATGATTCAACCAGAAGCCAAAGAAGTGAAGACAGATCGTAGGATAAGATAAGGTGTTCATGCTTCAAAAACCAGAAAAGGAAAGGGGATGGGTTGGGGGAGGTAGTGATGACACCAAGGGGAATAGATTGGCTTGAACTTGGAGGATAAAAGTTGAAGGCAAACTGAAAACCAAAAGACAAACTCTTGTTGCAAAGAGAGTTCAGAGGCAGCAGCTGCATCCTCCAATAAACAACAACCAGAGGTCTGGGGCAACGGGCAGCTTCACTCTTGGGCAGAGCTAGAGGAGGTGCTGGGCTCCTGATCCATCTCAGCCCAAGCTCACCTGCACTGGTTAGGCATACCTTGAGGAACAGAAATCACCTGTGCATGTGATGAATAGCCCTACACATGGTAATCAGTTTTGAGAAGAGGAAACTGACAAAAAGAAGAAAATGAAAAAAATTATGTGAACCCAGGGCACAATATCTTCCTCTTAAATCATTTGAGAGTGACAAGGGGGGAAGTTTACCAGACAATAGCAAAGGGATCTTGCATTTGGCAGTAGACCCAGGGTGGGGTACCCATTTGGTTATGTATCTTCCTGTTCCCTAATTCTCACTCAATTTAGTTCTCCACTGGTTACTAAATAAATGCTGGTGGCACTCATCTAATTTTACTGATCAGCACAATTACAGAATTTATTCACTGAACAGATACTCATTGAGCATCTTCTCTGAACAGGCACTGGGTTGTATCATAAAAATAGAAAGGTAAGATAAACATACACTTCTTTTTATCAATACAATAAATGTATTTTTAACAACACTAACAAATTTTTATTACCCAACTGCAGAAAGGAGACCAGCCATACTGTTGGTTGACCCTTCTATCCAAAACTCATTTCCCTTCCAAATTCCCATAGAATCTTTTCAGACTTTCTCTTTGGCTTGAAAAATGCATCATCTATGAGCCACTTGTCTCCTTTCCTGGCCACTGAGGAAATGGACACCATCTGATATACCAGCACCCACTCGCTTTCGCAACTCAGAAAAGAGATTAGTCTGGAATCTTCACCCATATTCTCACTTCTCCCCATTCCTAATCCCTAAGCCTCTTTGTCCAAAGTTAACCCCTCCACCTGCGCACTGAATTTGACCTCTTAATCCCCTCGACCCTAAACATAGTCTTACCTCTTAATACATTCTGCGTTGTCTCATTCTCACATCTGTCTCTACGGTCTCTCCAGGCTTCCCCCAACCAATCTCTGAAGACTACCGTAACTAAAGCCTTCCCTTATCTTCACTTCCTATGAAACTGCTGCCCTCCCTTGCTCCTTCCTTTTTCTGCCCAGGTTCTTACAAAGGAACTCTGCTCCAGCCTTCACCACCCACCACTACACACCAAGCCCCAGACTCTCAGGGTCTGATTTTTTCATTACTACTTAAACTGCTCATGAACGGACAACTGAAGACCTGATTGGCATATTAATCTTCTCAATTTTCATTTATTTTCCGCTGGTATCATTTGACACTGTGACCGTTTCTTATTCAGAACTCTACCCTTGGTCTCCATGATACCCCACTGCCTTCTGGTCTCCTGCCCTCACTCTGAGTGCTGTTTTTGGATTCCTCTACTGATTTCTGTCTCCTGCCCAACAGCTTCAATGCAGTCATTCTCTAAACATCTGTCCTGACTTTTCAGGGACTCTCATGTAACCCCACACTTAAACTATCAACAAATACTGGTGACTTCAAGACCCACATCAAGGCGCTCCTTCTTACCTCTTCACTTCACCTCATTGAAAATTCTCTCATGCTACCTACACAATATGCATTGTGTTTCTCCATTTCTTTTATTACTCACTGATACTGCCCCAATTCAGACCTTTATCACCTTACTGGAACTACAGCAATAGCTTCCTAATTGTTCTTCAATTCTCCCTAGTGTAATGCTGGTGGCCAGGCAGGTTCACGTTAGATTCAGGCAGACGACAGAGAAACTGTGGAGCCAGAAAACATTGGACCATTCACATTTAATAGACTCTCAGAAAGGCATAGGAGCACACAGGCAGGGGAAACCTCTTCTCATGGCAACAGGTGAACAAACAACAAAACAGTCTCTTGCAGTGATGGGCAGGCAATCTGCAATCCACCCTGAGGGCAAGCACCTATAGCCTTACATAGACTATACACACATGGCCCTGTCATGTGCTCATGCACTAATCAGGCAAAGTACAAGTGAGGAAGCTTAACACAGCTGTTTTCCCAACAACTAGTCTTAGTGAACTCAACTTAGTTTCCTCCTCAAAAGATGGTGATGCCCTATTTGTCACTTAAATCCAAATCTTCTCTTTCCCAAATATGCCATGTACTTGAACACCCACTGGTATGCTTTATCATCTCTGTGGCAGTTTGTCCTCCCCTTGTCCATCTGGGGAAAACCTTCTCCAGTGCTGCTTGGTCTGGGAAGGCTCTATGCACTCTCCCAGTTTGGAGCTCCCTCTCTAATAAGTCTCGCATCCTAGTTCTACATTTATTGAGCACTAATGTCACTCGGGTTTGGATTGTGCTTTTGATTAGAGCTCTGTCTCCTCCATTTGTTTGTGGGAGATATGATGGCAAGATGCAGAGTGGAGCCCACTCATGCTTGTTGCTTTGAGCTCAACAGTCCTGGAAAATCTGGGTCTGTAGTTAAGCTCTATCAGGTTGCAGTTTGTAAAACAAAGGGCTAGAGCAGAATTTAAGCGTAATAACAAGTATCGTGAAAGAACCAGATGGAGAATAACTTTTTTAAAGATTTTACCTGTTGATTTTAGAGAGGGAAGAGGGAGAGAGAGGGGGGGGAGAGAGAATGGGGAGAGGAGTGGGAAGCATCAACCTGTAGTAAGTATTTCTGTATGTGCTTTGATGGGGCAAACCCAGAGTTTCAAACTGGAGATCTCAGCATTCCAGATTGATACTTGATCACTGCACCACCACAGGTCAGGACAGATGGAGAATAATTTTAAATAACTTTTTAAAGTAAAGCAATAATACACAATGGCTGTTGGGAAAACAGCTGTTAGGGTTGCTCACTTGCACTTTGCATGATTAGTGCATGAGCACATGGCAGAGCCACGTGTGTATAGTCTCTATAAGGCTGCAGGTGCTTGCCCTCAGTGCCTGCCTGCTACTGCGAGGAGCCATTTGGTGGATTGCTTGCCTGCCACAGTGAGGGGCTGTTTCACTGTTCATTTGCCTGCTGCCATGAGAAGCAGTTTTCTCCTGCCTTTTTGCTCCCCCTTGTTGGGAGAATTCAATAAATGGGAATGGTTCATTGCTTTCCGGATGCACAGTTCCTCTGCCATCGGCCCAAACCCAGTGTGAACCTGCCTGGCCTCAGCCACCAGCATTACAATGGCTGTAGGTAAATTTAAAAATACAGAGAAGTAAGAAGAAGATAAATCAAAATTACTTCTAATCCCCACCCAGAGAAAATCATCACCATCATTTTGCTCTATAACCTTACAAATGTTATTATATATGTATGTATCTATATATATATGTACATATATATATTTATATATTACCCCCAAATGAAATTATTGTATTACCTACTTTTTAACTTAGCAATTCATGAGCATTTTCCAATAATATAAGATATTTTTCTATAGAATTATATTTAATATCTGCACAGTATTTCACTGGATGATCATACCATAATTTATTTAAACAATCTCCATTTAAATTTTAATTTTTCTCTATTTTATATAACACTAAAGTGAATGTGTTCAAAACTGAATATTTAGTACAGTATAGATTTTTCTCTTCAGAATAAATGCCTAGAAATAGGACTTCAGGTCAAAGGTTAGGTTTAAGGCTTTTGTCATCTGTAACAATATTGGCTCTGAGAAGCATCATACCATCCTAGCCATCCATTTGAAATCAGTGATTTGCCAATTTCAACACACTCACCAAAATGGGTGTTGTCAGGCCAGAAAATTTTAAAGCTGGAAATAATCTAAGAGGTAATTAGCAGCAAGGATCTACACCTGAATATCACTGGAATCGATTGGGGGTGGGGAATTATGTATTTCATTAAAGCCCCCAAGTGATTCTTCTGTGCAGCCAGGTTTGAGAACCGCATTTGTGGCCCAAACCCCACATTCTGGACTTGGAAACTAAGAGCCAGAAAAGGTGAATAACTTGCTTAAGTTGATTTATGGGAGGAAGAGAAAAACATGTATCCAAAAAATAAAGAAAAAGAAAAGGCTGCATGTAGGTAGAAAATGAAGTAGTAATCATTTGTAGTTAATTATTGATAGAACAATTGGTAATATAGATGTTTACATTTGAAATCTCATTTTAAGCTTGCAGACTATTTATGAAAATAGAGTAGAAGAAATGCTAATCTTTCTTCCGTTCCATTGAGAAACCATTCTTAGAAGGTCAATTCATAACCAAATGTTGATTTTAAAACTTGTGGGTTTTTTTTTAAGTCTCTACTTAAAGGAAGGGTAGAAAAGATCATGAATTCATATAGGTGAACTATGAAATGAGTTTATGTTTTCAAAATAAATGAAGTTTATTTTTACAAATGCTCCAACAAGTAAATGTGTGTCAACACAATAAAAAACACAAAATTACAGTTTTAAACAAAAATCCACCTTGGTTATGTAACTAAAGTAATTGTTTTTGTGTGTGGAAAAATGTGCATTTAAAAATTAAGATACTTCTCAATAGTGACAAAATACTATAACTTTGTGACTTTAAGAATCTTTTATGAAGAGCTAGGACATAATTGGAATTTGTAATTATTTTAGATTTCATTTAATTCAAGTTTAAGAAAAACCATGAGACGTCATTGAGACTTAAACACAGAGAATAAGTATGTGTGTGTGTGTGTGTGTGAGAGAGAGAGAGAGAGAGAGAGAGAGAGAGAGAGAGAGGAGTGGAGAGGCTGAAGAACTGTGTCTAAAATTTGATGTCTTTTAGAGGTCAGCTGAATTTGCAACCACAACCACAACCAATGGTTTCTTCCAGTTACCACTTTACAAGAAAAAGTGATTGTAGCACCTTTTTTTTCCGAGAAAGGAAACTCTCAGAAAGGAAAGAATAAGTAATTTTGCTTTGTTATATGCTTTTCTCAGGAGATACACTGCCTGTGGTTTTGAAAGTTTGAATTGCTTGTCAGTGAGCCACCCCACTGGTGAGATAAAAAGAGTTATATCTTTATTAATAAATTATTGAGTTACTCTTTAAATGAGCTCCCAGAATTGCCTGGAGATGCAGCAAACATGACCTCCAACCACAAAGGGGTGAGAATACAGAAAGGGGAGAGAAGGTGGGACTGCCTTCCTGAAGCATCTCACACTCAGGCCAGCATCTCACTTCACTTAACCTTCACCTTAGAGAAACCACAGAACAGTGACATTGCTGAAAGCTGTTCTCCATGTGGGTATTTAAAATGGGCTGAATGAGAAAGCAGCCAGCAGTGTTCTAACACAGCTTTATGCAGAATGGATGAGCTGAATCTGCTCTAGGACAGTCATGCTAACATGTCTGGTTAATTTGGCCATATTCCCACCAGGCTACACCTAGAGGAAACTTCCAGGTCTGTGTGTTTCCTGCCCTCACCACCGGAGGCATGACTTCTCAGCCTCAGCTGGCAGTTCCGGCTGGAAGCATTGTCCTTGTACATTTTAGGTTGCTCCACAGCATCCCTGCCCTCTATTCACTATTACTAGTAGCCACCCAAATCTCCAGTTGTGACAACACAACAAAATATAACTCCAGATATTGCCAATGTGCTAAAGGGTACAATTACACATGCATCCCCCACACACTAATACACATAAACGAACCAGGGTTGCACAGCAGAGCTTTGCTCTGAAGGAGAGCTGCACAGGCTGTTGAGGAAGTCATCAGTGACAGAAACTTGGGGACCTGAGCTCGGGCACACACTGGAGAGGGTGTGCGTTGTTGGCAGAGCAAGGAGGAGCCCAGCCTGGCTGGTACTAATAGCAGCAACCATTGCTGTGTAAACACCCATAGGGTGTAGGGGTCTCATCTACATCCCCAAACGTGTCCACGGGCATTATTTTATCTCCCAGGCTAGAAAACAAAGACTAAGCAGTATTCTTAATGTCATCAGATTGGGAGTTGACCCCAGACCACCAAGTCTCTTAGTATTATTGCAACGAGCAATAGAACTAATGCTGAACTAGAATTTTGAACAAAATAAGATGCAGTGAGGTCACATTATAAAGGGGGTAGACTATCACAGTGAGGGGTTGGCTTTTAAAAATCAAGTGCCAGAGACTCATACAATACATTCCAATGTGCTTTCGAATACAAACTTTTAGTAAAGTAGGCCAGGAAGATAATTTAATTTGAAATAATTTAAACAGGAAATAATATTTTTTAAAATTTTTACTATAACAGCCAAATCATAGCTAAAGGTAAAATCATGGAGACATATCTACTCTCATTCCTATTATTAACTAAAATTCTATACAGTCTATTAGACAAGAAAATAGAATAAGTACCATAAAAGTGAGAAAAAAAAACAAGTTCATTATGTTCAGTTATGATCATTTATATAGGAAATTTATTAAATCTGCTAAAAATACTAAAATTAATAGCAATTGGCCAAGTAATAACAATGCAAAAATCTGCAGTATACTATTAGCCAAAAGTTAACTGTTAAAAAAATTGGAGGGAGAGGTCTTAATAACAATTCTGATAATAACAAAAACAAAAAATTTCTGAAAAGGAACTCTAAGAATTTTATGCAAAGATTTATATGAAAAATTATTAAATAATATAAGGAGATATTAAGAGATATCACATGTTTTTTTTATTAAATTTAATGCAGTGACATTGATAAATCAGGGTACATATGTTGAGAGAAAATATCTCTAGATTATTTTGACATTTGATTGTGCTGTATACCCCTCCCCCAAAGTTAAATTGTCTTCTGTCACCTTCTATCTGGTTTTCTTTGTGCCCCTCCCCTCCCCTAACCCCTCTCTCCTTCTTCACCACTCCCCCCTCCCCCAACCTCCCACCTCTGTTGCCATCACATTCTTGTTCATGTCTCTGAGTCTCATTTTTATGTCCCTTCTATGTATGCATTCATCTTAGTTTTTTTTTTCTGATTTACTTATTTCACTCCGTATAATGTTGTCAAGGTCCATCCATGTTATTGTAAATGATCCGATGTCATCATTTCTTATGGCTGAGTAGTAATCCATAGTATATATGTACCAAAGCTTTTGAATCCACTCGTCCTCTGATGGACACTTGGGCTGTTTCCAGATCTTCGCTATTGTGAACAATGCTGCCACAAACATGCGGGTGCATTTCTCCTTTTCGAGCCGTTCTATGGTGTCCTTGGGGTATATTCCTAAAAGTGGGATAGCTGGGTCAAAAGGCAGTTCGATTTTCAGATTTTTGAGGAATCTCCATACTGTTTTCCACAGTAGCTGCACCAGTCTGCATTCCCACCAGCAGTGCAGGAGGGTTCCCTTTTCTCCACATTCTCACCAGCACTTATTCTGTGTTGTTTTGTTGATAAGCGCCATTCTGACTGGTGTGAGGTGATATCTCATTGTGGTTTTAATTTGCATTTCTCTAATGATTAGTGATGTTGAGCATTTTTTCATATGCCTATTGGCCATCTGTATGGCCTCTTTGGAGAAATGTCTATTCATCTCTTTTGCCCATTTTTGGATTGGGTTGTTTGTCTTCCTGGTGTTGAGTTTTACAAGTTCTTTATAAATTTTGGTTATTAACCCCTTATCAGACGTATTGTCAAATATGTTCTCCCATTGTGTAGTTTGTCTTTTTATTCTGTTCTTGTTGTCTTTAGCTGTGCAAAAGCTTTTTAGTTTGATATAGTCCCATTTGTTTATCCTGTCTTTTATTTCACTTCCCTGTGGAGATAAATCAGCAAATATATTGCTCCGAGAGATGTCGGAGAGCTTATACTGCCTATGTTTTCTTCTAAGATGCTTATGGTTTCACAGCCTACATTTAAGTCTTTTATCCATTTTGAGTTTATTTTTGTGAGTGGTGTAAGCTGGTGATCTAGTTTCATTTTTTTGCAGGTAGCTGTCCAATTTTCCCAACACCATTTGTTAAAGAGGCTGTCTTTACTCCATTGTATTTCCTTACCTCCTTTGTCAAATATCAGTTGTCCATAGAACTGTGGGTTTATTTCTGGGTTCTCTGTTCTGTTCCATTGATCTATATGCCTGTTCTTATGCCAGTACCAGGTTGTTTTGAGTACAATGGCCTTGTAGTATAACTTGATATCAGGAAGTGTGATACCTCCCACTTTATTCTTCTTTTTTAAGATTGCTGAGGCTATTTGTGTCCTCTTTTGGTTCCATATAAATTTTTGGAATATGTGTTCTATATCTTTGAAGTATGTCATTGGTATTTTAATTGGTATTGCATTGAATGTATAGATTGCTTTGGGTAATATAGACATTTTAATGATGTTTATTCTTCCTAACCATGAGCATGGTATATGCTTCCACTTGTTTGTATCTTCCTTGATTTCTTTTATCAATGCTTTGTAATTTTCCGATTACAAGTCTTTAGTCTCCTTGGTTAAGTTTACTCCTAGGTACTTTATTTTTTTGGTTGTAATTGTGAAGGGGATTGTTTCCTTAATTTCTCTTTCTGACTGTTCATTGTTGGTGTATAAAAATGCTTCTGATTTCTGAGTATTGATTTTATATCCTGCCACTTTGCTGAATTTATTTATTAGGTCCAGTAGTTTTTTGACTGAGACTTTAGGGTTTTCTATATACAATATCATATCATCTGCAAATAATGATAGTTTTACTTCTTCTTTTCCAACTTGAATGCCTTTTATTTCTTCTTCTTGTCTGATTGCTGTGGCTAGGACTTCCAGGACTATGTTAAATAAGAGTGGTGAAAGGGGGCACCCCTGCCTTGTTCCTGATCTTAAGGGTATTGCTTTTAATTTTTGCCCATTGAGTATGATGTTGGCTGTGGGTTTCTCATAGATGGCTTTTATCATGTTGAGGTATATTCCCGGTATTCCCACTTTGCTGAGAGTTTTGATCATGAATGGGTGCTGGATTTTATCAAATGCTTTTTCTGCATCTATTGAAATTATCATATGGTTTTTCTCCTTCTTTTTGTTTATGTGATGAATCACATTGATTGATTTACGAATATTGTACCAGCCTTGCCTCCCCAGAATAAATCCCACTTGATCATGGTGTATGATTTTTTCCATATATTGTTGGATCCAGTTTGCTAATATTTTGTTGAGAATTTTAGCATCTATATTCATCTGAGATATTGGCCTATAATTTTCTTTCTTTGTGTTGTCTTTGCCTGGTTTTGGAATCAGAATTATGTTCGCCTCATAAAAGGAGCTTGGAAGTATTCCTTCCTCTTGAATTTTTTGAAATAGTTTGAGAAGGATAGGAGTTAGTTCTTCTTTGAATATTTGGTAGAATTCTGTTGTGAAGCCATCGGGCCCCGGACTTTTCTTTGTTGGGAGTTTTTCAATAACTGTTTTGATCTCATTTGGTGTAATCGGTCTGTTTATGTTTTCTGATTCTTCCAGATTGATTTTTGGAAGATTGTATGTTTCAAGGAATTTGTCCATTTCATCTAGGTTGTCTATTTTTTTGGCATACAGTTCTTCATAGTATTTTCTTACAATATTTTGTATTTCTGTTGTGTCAGTTGTTATTTCTCCTCTCTCATTTCTAATTTTATTTATTTGAGTCCTCTCTCTCTTTTTCTTGGTGAGTCTACTTAAAGGTTCATCAATCTTGTTTACCTTTTCAAAGAACCAGCTCCTAGTTTCATTGATCCTCTGTATTGTTTCTTTAGCCTCTATGTCATTTATTTCTGCTCTGATCTTTTTTATTTCCTTCCTTCTACTACATTCGGGGTTTACTTGCTGTTCTTTTTCTAATTTTTTTAGATGCAGGGTTAAGTTATTTATTTGAGCTTTTTCTATCTTCTGAAAGTGTGCCTAGGAACTTCCCTCTCAGCACTGCTTTCGCTGTGTCCCATAAATTTTGAGTTGTTGTATGCTCATTGTCATTCATTTCTAGGAATTTTTTTATTTCTTCTTTGATCTCATTCTTAATCCATTCATTATTTAACACTCTGCTATTTAGTTTCCATGTGTTTGAGAATTTTTGAGCTTTTCTGCTGTGATTCATTTCTAGTTTCATGCCGTTGTGATCGGAGAAAGTGTTTGATATGATTTCAGTCTTCTTAAATTTTTTGAGAGCACTTTTGTGCCCTAACATGTGGTCTATCCTAGAGAATGTACCATGAGCGCTTGAAAAGAATGTATATTCTGCTGCTTTAGGGTGAAAGGATCTGAAGATATCTATTAAATCGAGTTGATCTAGTGTTTCCAATAAGTCTGCTGTTTCTTTGTTAATTTTCTTTCTTGAGGATCTATCTAGTGATGTTAGTGGGGTATCGAAATCCCCTACTATTATAGTGTTGCTGTTGATCTCACCCTTTAAATACATCAAAGTCTGTTTTATATATTTGGGTGCTCCTATATTAGGTGCATAGATATTTATAATAGTTATATCTTCCTGTTGGGATTACTCCCTTTATCATTATGTAGTGGCCTTCTTTATCTCTTACTATATCCTTTGTTTTAAAGTCCAATTTGTCTGATATAAGTATTGCTACCCCAGCTTTTTTTTTCATTTCCGTTTGCATGAAACGTTTTTTTCCATCCTTTTACCTTCAATCTATGTGTGTCTTTTGTTCTAAGGTGTGTCTCTTGTAGACAACATATGTATGGGTCCTGTTTTCTTATCCATGCAGCTACCCTATGTCTTTTGATTGGATCATTTAATCCATTTACATTTAAGGTTATTATTGATATGTAGTTGTTTATTGCCATTTTCTTCTTTAAAGGTGTATTCCTTTTTTTGCTATATTCTTTTCCCACTTTGATCTGTTTACAACAGGCCCCTTAACATTTCTTGCAGCATTGGTTTGGTTGTAATGAATTTCTTGAGTTGTTTTTTGTCTGGGAAACTTTTTATTCCTCCTTTGATTTTAAACAATAGCCTTGCTGGATAAAGTAGTCTTGGTTGTAGGTTCTTGTTCTGCATTACTTTGAATATTTCTTGCCATTCCCTTCTGGCCTCAAGTGTTTCTGTTGAGAAGTCAGATGTCATCCTTATGGGGGCTCCTTTGTAGGTGATAACTTTTTTTTCTCTTGCAGCTTTTAATATTTTCTCTTTATCGCTTAGCTTTGGTATTTTAATTATGATGCGTCTTGGTGTAGGTTTCTTTGGGTTTCTCTTTAATGGAGTTCTCTGTGCTTCTTGGACTTGTGAGAGTTTCTCTTGCATTAATTTAGGGAAGTTTTCAGTTATGATATGATTGAACAAAGTCTCTATCCCTTGTTCTTTTTCGTCTTCTTCAGGAACCCCTATGATGCGGATGTTATTTCTCTTCATGTTGTCACAGAGCTCTCTAAGTGTTTCCTCTGACTTTTTGAATCTCTTTTCTCTTTTCTTCTCTGCTTTCATGCCTTCATTCCAGTTGTCCTCCAACTCGCTGATTCGATCCTCAGCTGTATCCATCCTGTTTTTAATTCCTTCCATTGTGGTCTTCATTTCTGATATTGTATTTGTCATCTCTGACTGATTCTTTTTTAATATTTCAATATCCTTTTTTATACTTGCTATTTCTTTATTTAGGTTTTCAAACTGCCCCTTCATTGTTTTTCTAAGATCCCTAAGCATCCTTACAATTATTATTTTGAACTCCGCATCTGGAAGTTTGATTATTTCCATATCACTCAGCTCATCCCTCAAAGGTGTCTCTTGTGGTTTCATTTGGGTGGCACTCCTTTGTCTTCTCATCATGGTGTTTCATTTGTAGAGTTGGTTGAGTCTAGGCTTGGTGTTGTCTGCCTCCAGTTTTCAGTTGAGTTATTTCTAGGTCTTCTTGGGTTGGTATCAGCTATTATTTGTAATCCACTTTCGGATTTGGGCAGCTTTGAAGTCTTGATTTGTTTGTTTTCTTAACAGGTGATAGTCTTGTTAACTGATCTCAGCAGGGGGCTTCCTTGAAACTGTAACCAGGAATGCTGTGGGTGTAACCTGAGACGCTGAAGGTCTCTTCCACCAACTAATCTCACTGGGGGCAGGGTTTTTTCTCAGCTTCAGTAGGGGGAGGTGTATCTCAGATCTCCATGGAGACCTGAGTTACTACCCTTCCTCCCCACTTCTTGTTTTCAGCTGTGTCTTGTTGCCCTGATTGGAGCTGGATAGATGTCCGGAGATCTCTGATCCGGAAGCACTTCAGCTCTGTTTTGTGAAAGGTTCAGTCCCTCCCCCAGCTATGGCCGCCTCCAGCACGAATGAGTCAGCTTTTTTATTTCGTTTCTTGCATACCTTAGCCCCTCACAGTCTGTCCCTCTCCTTGTCCTTTCCACTTGGGAGATAAGCTGGTCTTTTCAACCCACCTTGCTCCCTGGTCGCCAGGTAAGTGGCTGTGAGCAGTAGTTTCTGCTCTTTTTCCTCTGTGAAATCCTCTCTGGGCTCTCAGCCTCATCCCCCCTGCTGTTCCTGTAAGCAGAGGAGATTCAGGCACTCCTTACCAGGATTATTGTGGCTCCCTCTTTGCTCCTTGGTTTTTGAGAGCTGTTCTTGCAGTTCAGTGTTGGTTTTTCATGCTGATTTTTCCTAAATTGATTTGTATTCCAGTTTGGTGTTGAGAGCTGGGCGTCTGTGCATCCGCCTACTCCGCTGCCATCTTCAAAAATCATCACATGTTTTTTAAGAGGCATAATATTGTAAATTAATCTAGAAAGCTGAATAAATTCAAATAAAAATATATTTAGAAACTTGTTGAAACTCAAGAATCTAATGAGGCCCTGGCAGGTTAGCTCAGTTGGTTAAGAGCATTGTTCCAAAAGGACAAGGTTACTGGTTCAATCTCCAGTCAGGGCACACACAGGAAGCAACCGATGAATGCACAACTGAGTGGAATAGCAAATAAATGCATCCCTTTTCTCTCCCCTCTCTCTCCCTTCCTCTCTCTGTCTCTCTATAAAAAAGAGAGAGGCATATTTCTATAAAAAGAGAGAGACACACACACACAGAGAATCTAATGAGTAAACAAGAAGAATCAAAAAGGTGTTTTAAAAAGTATAAAAAGTATATTTAAAAAAGTATATAATAAAAAGTGGCCTGTATTTTCATATTTTAAAACTTACTCTAAAACTTAAAAATATGAACCATGTTTAGATCTGTATGCTAGATTTGTAAATTTTTGTGTGTGTATTTTGCATTTTCAAAATTTTATTCAAGTATTTATAAGCAGAAAAGTCTTTTAAAACATAATAGAGCCTGACCAGGTGGTGGTGCAGTGGATAGAGTGTCTGCTTAAGATGAGGAGGACCCAGATCCGAGACCCCAAGGTTGAGCACAGGTTCATCTGGTTTGAGCAAAGCTCATCAGCTTGGACCAAGGTTGCTGGCTCGAGCAAGGAGTTACTCGGTCTGCTGAAGGCCCTTGGTCAAGGCACATATGAGAAAGCAATCAATGAACAACTAAAGCACCACAACAAAAAAAAATGATGATTGATGCTTCTCATCTCTCTCTGTTCCTGTCTGTCTGTCCCTATCTATCCCTCTCTCTGACTCTCTCTCTCTCTGTAGAAAAAAACAACAACAAAAAAATCCCCCATAATACAAATATAAAATCTTGAGCCTATCTCAGTCTGTGCCCTACTCAAGACTCCCATACTCCTCTCTCCTCTTTACATCACTGGCTCCACTGAACTAATTGTGAGAATCCAATTACTTCCCATGGTTTTGTGCTTCTGTACTCACACCATGGCCTCTCACTTCATCCTCTGAACCACACCCACCATCTTCATCTGACTCCAATTGCTCAGGAGTCACATTTTTCATAAAGTCTTTCTTTACCTCGTGTGCCCTGTCCTCACTCTTTCTAAGTTACGTTAACATTATATATAAGTAATAAAATTAATGAAACTTATATTGAAGACAGTATTTCACTGGAGGAGAAAGATGTGTTTTATTTTAATTTTATGCTTGAAATTGCTTTGATTTTAAAATTAAATTATTTTCAAGAGTTGAGTCTTAGTCCTGTTTTAAACCTGTAGGGGAGGAAAAATTATTTTTCCTCTACCTTTCTAGGTTCCACAGGTGAGCACCACCCCCCTTTTGTAATAGAAGACATATTAAGATGAGAAAAACAAACAGAAGTTTAATGACTTGTATACCATATGTGTACCTAAGAGAGAGGCAGGAAAACCAAGTAAAACTACTTGATATTGTCCAAGCACAACAATAAATTTCATCTCCAGTTGAAAAGAAAGATGTTGGAGGATGAGGGTAAGCCACTCACCAGAGGTTCTGAGAAAGGCAGAGTCAATCAGTAAGGTTGTTAAGCAGAAGTAAGTTCGTGTCTTCTCTGTTGATGAGAGCTGTGATTCAGCATTATCTGTTTTTTTCTTTGTGATATAGAGGAAGACTTACATAAGAAAAAAATATTTATAGATATATATATCCCTCACAAGAGGATAACTTCTACACTGCTATCAGAGTATCTCCTGTGTCTGCTGTTTATGAAAAATAATCAGCTATAAATAATCTATTTAGGGGTCATATACTCAGCTCCATTTTCACCTGTAAATTTAAAACCAGTGTATTGATCTCAACTCAAAACACCTTTAAACACAATTTGATTATATCACCAGGGATGTTTATGGTTCTATTCTTTAACTAGATTTCAATAGTCTTTTTGAAAATAGGCATTAAAATATCTTAAGAGGAGCAGCAAGATGGCGATGGAGTAGGCAGACATAACAACTTCCACCTCCCAGAACCAAAGTGGATTTACAATTTAAAAAACCATCATCTGGAAAAACCAACTTTGGACCAAACTAAGAGGACTCTTCAACCAAGGAACACTGAAGAAGCCACACTGAGACTGGTAAGAAAAGCAGAAATGTGAGGAGGGCTGCCCAGCTCTTCAGAGCGAATGGCAGCTCAGAGATACTGATGTGGCAGGAAGTGAGTTTAGCGGAGAGGGGAGGGTCCTGAACCCCAGGAACAAAGCCCCGGCCTGCAGTCCCAGAGCTGAGAAGAGGCATATGGACAGTATTTAGCTGTGAAACAAGTCAGGATACTGTTTGAGAGAAAGAGACAGATTTCTCAGACCCAGGATTTTTCTTAAAGGGACCACACAGAAAACCTCTCTCATAACCACTCACCCGGGGTTCTGGGGGACAGAGAGAGAAAAGAGGACCAGAGCAGAGGGAAGAGAGTGTAATCTAGGAGGCACAGGGAGAAACATTTTGAGGGACAGCCACTCTAACCCCTGGGCTGAGTCACTCCCCAAATCTGAAGTGAATATTTCCCTTGGAAACAGCAATACCAGCAAAGGGAAGCAGGACAAGCTCTCCTGCAGTACTTAGAGCAGAGTCGTTTAGAAGAAGAGAGCTTTCAGGACTACAGTAGTGAATGTTAAGGTCTGTGCTGCAGTGCCCCCACCCACACTGCTAAGGGCTCACTGAAGGGGGTGCAGTGGCAGGACGCAGAAGTGTGGTTCTGTGGGCAAGGGTGGAAGCCAGCCGGCCATGACTGAGGCCCAGGTGTGAGCTCAGTCTTGCCCAGTGGGGGTGGAGGGGATGCAAAAGTGGTCAGACCCAGCTGCGGGGCTGCCTGCAATCCCACCTGTGGGGAAAGGGTGGGAGCCCCAGAAGGGGCAGAGACCCACCACTGAGCAAGAGCATGCTGGCACCAGCTTCCCGCAGCCCGTGGAACTAAGACTTGCTACCAGATGGGCAAGCCAGCTCCTCCCATGGGGGTGGGGCAAAAGCGGACTCCCATGACTGAGTACTGGCACACAGCCCCAAACAGCCTGCAAGGCAAGGTTTTCAGATGACACATGAGGGGGCTTCTCCATGGGGGCAAGGCGAAAGCCCTGACTCAGGTGGAAACCCGCAGCTGAGCAAAGGTGCTCATCCCTGCCTGTGGTGCGGAGGCTTATGGCCCAAAAGCAACACATAACCCCACCCGTAGGGGTGGGGCAAAAGCCAAGGCCACTGAGGCTTGTAGACCTGGGCACGTGATCACAGCCCCTCCAGTGGATGAGAGGCAAAAACTGCAGCAGGAGCTGCAGTGGGCTGGAACCGGCAACACCCATACAGCAATGCCCTAGGCAGCAGCAGCAGAAGTGGTGGTGGGCCTGCAGACAGACCACACCTAGGGAACACAGAGGTCGCCCCCTTTGGACTCCAGTGGCCAAAACATTCTTATACACAACTAAATGGGAAGACAGAGAAGTGCAATACAAGTGAATCAAGAGAAATCCCCAGAAAAGGACATGAATGAGTCAGACATAACCAAATTACCAAATGCAGAATTTAAAATAATGATTCTTAGGATGTTCAAAGATCTTAGAACAACAATAGATGGTCATATGAACACCTAAATAAAGAGCTAGCAAATATAAAAAAGGACATTGAAATAATAAAAAAGAAACAGTCAGAAATGACAAATACAATATCAGAAATGAATGTCACACTGGAAGGAATTAAAAGCAGAATGGATGAAGCTGAGAATCGAATCAGCAAGTTAGAGGACAAGATAAATGAAGGCAGAAAGAAGAGCAGAAAAAAGAAAAGACACTCAAAAAATCTAAGGAAAGTCTAAGGAGCTCTATGACAAAATGAAGAGAAATAACATCCGCATCATAATTTCTTAAAAAAGAGGAGAAAGAACAAGGGATAGAGACTTTGTTCAATCATATCATAGCAGAAAACTTCCATAAATTAGTGCAGGAAAAAGTCCCACAAGTTCAAGAAGCACAGAAAACTCCATTAAAGAGAAACACAAAGAAATCCACACCAAGACACATCATAATTAAAATAACAAAGCTAAGTGATAAAGAGAAAATATTAAAAGCTGCTAGAAAAAAAAGGCTATCACCTACAAAGGAGTCCCCATAAGGATGACATCTGACATCTAAACAGAAACACGCAAGGCCAGAAGGGAATGGCAAGAAATATTCAAAGTAATGCAGAACAAGAACCTACAACCAAGACTACTATATTCAGCAAGGCTATTGTTTAAAATTGAAGGAGAAATAAAAAGCTTCTCAGACAAAAAAAAACAAAAAAAACCTCAAGGAATTTACTACAACCAAACCAATGCTGCAAGAAATGCTAAGGGGCCTGTTGTAAACAGATCAAAAGGAAAAAAGAATATAGCAAAAGAGGAATACAGCTTTAAAGAATAAAAGGGCAATAAACAAGGACATATCAATAATAACCTTAAATGTAAATGGATTAAATGATCCAATCAAAAGACATAGGGTAGCTGAGTGGATAAAAAAACAGGCCCATACGTATGCTGTCTATAAGAGATACACCTTAAAACAAAAGATGCACATACAATGAAGGTAAAGGATCAAAAAAAATATTTCACACAAATGGATATAAAAAAGAAGCTTGGGTAGCAATACTTATAGCAGACAAAATGGACTTTAAAAAGGCTATAGTAAGATAAAGAAGGTGACTACATAATGATAAAGAAAACAATCCAACAGGAAGATTGTAAATATCTAAGTAGCTAATATAGGAGCACCTAAATATATAAAACAGACTTTGAGGGATATAAAGGGCAAGATCAACAGCAATACTATAATAGTAGGGGATTTTAATACCCCAATAACATAACTAGATAGATCCTCAAGAAAAAAAATTAACAAAGAAACAGCAGACTTAAAGGACACACTAGATGAATTTAATTTAATAGATATCTTCAGAATGTTTCACCTTAAAGCAGCAGAATATATATTCATTTCAAGTGCTCATGGTACATTCTCTAGGCTAGACCACATATTAAGGCACAAAAATGGTCTCAACAAATTTAAAAAGATAGAAATCATATAAAGTATTTTCTCTGATCACAATGGCATGAAACTAGAAATTAACCACAACAAAAAAACTCAAAAATATTCAAACATTTGGAAACTAAATAGCATGTTATTAAATAACAAATGAGTTAACAATGAGATCAGAGAAGAAATAAAAAAATTTCTAGAAACTAATGATAATGAGCATATATATAGTCAAAATTTATGGGAAAAAGCAAAAGCAGTCTTGAGAGGGAAATTCATAGCATTACAGGCATACCTTAAGAAGCTAGAAAAAGCTCAAATAAACAACTTAACCCTGCATCTAAAAGAAGTAGAAAAAGAACACCAAGTAAAGGCCAATTGTAGTAGAAGGAAGAAAATAATAAAGATAAGAGCAGAAATAAATGACATAGAGGCTAAAGAAACAATTCAGAGGATCAATAAAATCAGGAGCTGGTTCTTTGAAAAGGTAAACAAGATCAATGAACCTTTAACTAGACTCACCAAGAAAGAGAGAGGACTCAAATAAATAAAATTAGAAATGAGAATGGAGAAATAAGAACGGACACAACAGAAATACAAAATATTGTAAAAAAAAAATACTATGAAGAACTGTATGCCATAAAGCTAGACAATCTAGAAGAAATGGACAAATTCCTGGAAACATATAATCTTCCAAAAGTTAATCTAGAAGAATCAGAAAACCTAAGCAGACTGATTACAACAAATGAGATTGAAACAGTTATCAAAAAACTTCCAACAAAGAAAAGTTCTGGGACTGATGGCTTCACAAGTGAATTCTACCAAATAATCAAAGAAAAATAACTCCTATTTTTCTCAAGCTATTTCAAAATATTTAAGAGGAAGAAAGACTTTCAAGCTCCTTTTATGAGGTGAGCATAATTCTGATTCCAAAACCAGGCAAAGACAACACAAAGAAAGAAAATTATAGGCCAATATCCCTGATGAATTTAGATGCTAAAATCCTCAACAAAATATTAGCAAACTGAATCCAGCAATATATGAAAAAAACCATACATCATAATCAAGTGGGATTTATTTTTGGGAGACAAGGCTGGTACAATATTTGAAAATCAATCAATGTGATTTATCACATAAACAAAAGGAGGGAGAAAAACCACATGATAATTTTAATAGATGCAGAAAAAGCATTTGATAAAATCCAGCACCCATTCATGACCAAAAGTCTCAGCAAAATGGGAATACATGGAACATACCTCAACATGATAAAAGCCATCTATGACAAACCCACAGCAACATCATACTCAATGGGCAAAAATTAAAAGCAATACCCTTAAGATCAGGAACAAGGCAGGGATGCCCCCTTTCACCACTCTTATCAACATAGTTCTGGAAGACCTGGCCACAGCAATCAGACAAGAAGAAGAAATAATAGGCATTCAAATGGATAAGAAGAAGTAAAAATATCATTATTTGCAGAAGACATGATATTGTATACAGAAAATCCTTAAGTCTCAGTTAAAAAACTACTGGATCTAATTAATGAATTCAGCAAGGTTGCATGATATAAAATTAATACTCAGAAATCAAAGGCATTTTTATACACAAACAATGAACTGTCAGAAAGAGAAATTAAGGAAACAATCCCCTTCACTATTACAACCAAAAAAATAAAGTACCTAGGAGTAAATTTAACCAAGGAGATTAAATCTTGTACCCGGAAAATTATAAAACATTGATAAAAGAAATCAAGAAAGATACAAACAAGTGGAAGTATGTACTGTGCTCATGGTTAGGGAGTAAAAACATCATTAAAATGTCTATATTACCCAAATCAATTTATAAATTCAATGCAATACCAATTAAAATACCAATGACATACTTCAAAGATATTGAACACACATTTTAAAAATTTATATGGAACCAAAAGAGAACACGAATAGCCTCAGCAATCTTAAAAAGGAAGAATAAAGTGGGAGATATCACAGTTCCAGATATCAAGTTATACTACAAGGCCATTGTACTCAAAACAGCCTGGTACTGGCATAAGAACAGACATAATGGAAAAAAATAGAAAACCCAGAAATAAACCCACACCTTTATGGACAACTGATATTTGACAAAGGAAGTAAGAGCATACATTGGAGTAAAGACAGCCTCTTTAACAATGGTGTTGGGAAAATTGAACATTACCTGCAAAAAAAAAGAAAACTAGACCACCAATTTACACAAAAATAAACTCAAAATGGATAAAAGACTTAAATGTAAGCCATAAAACCATAAGCATCTTAGAAGAAAACATAGGCAGTAAGGTCCCCAACATCTCTTTCAGAAATATATTTGCTGATTTATTTCCATGGGCAAGTGAAATATAAAAGACAGGATAAACAAATTGAACAATATCAAAATAAAAAGATTTTGCACAACTAAAGACAATAAGAACAGAGTAAAAAGACAAACTATACAATGGGAGAACATATTCAACAATATATCTGATAAAGGGTTAATAACCAAAATTTATTTTAAAAACTTGTAAAACTCAACTCCAGGAAGACAAAAATCCAATCAAAAAATAGGCAAAAGAAATGAATAAATACTTTCCAAAGACGACATACAGATGGCCAAGAGGCATGTGAAAAAAATGCTCAACATCACTAATCATTAGAGAAATGCAAATTAAAACCACAATGAGATATCACCTTACACCAGTTAGAATGGTGCTTGCTCATCAAACAATACAGAATGAGTGCTGGCAAGGATGTGGAGAAAAGAGAACCCTCCTGCATTGTTGGTGGGAATGCAGACTGGTGCAGCCACTGTAAAAAACAGTATGAAGATTCCTCAAAAAATTAAAAAAGGAACTGCCTTCTGACCCAGCTATCCCACTTTTAGGAATATAACCCAAGAATACCATAGCACTTTTTCAAAAGGAGAAATGCACCTTCATGTTTATGGCAGCATTGTTCACAAAAGTGAAGATCTGGAAACAGCCGAAGTGTCTGTCAGTGGACGAGTGAATTGGTACATATATGTACTATATAAAGAAATAATTTTCAACAAAGGAGCCTAAAACATACAGTAGAGAAAAGAAAGACTCTTTAGTAAATGGTGCTGGAAAAATTGAAAAGCCGCATGCAAAAAAGATTGAGTCTTGACCACACCTTGTTCCCATGTACAAAAATTGATTCAAAATGGATCAAAGACCTAAATATAAGATCTGAAAGAACAAATTACATAGAAGAAAATATAGGTACTAAAC
Organism: Saccopteryx leptura; assembly: GCF_036850995.1. Lineage (NCBI taxonomy): Eukaryota > Metazoa > Chordata > Mammalia > Chiroptera > Emballonuridae > Saccopteryx > Saccopteryx leptura. The sequence goes on along the minus strand of NC_089505.1, from coordinate 214,110,474 downwards.
TCATGGAACTTAGTCATGGAAAACTATTTATGAATTTGACCCCAAAGGCAAGGGAAGTAAATCAACAATAAATGAAAGGAATATCAAACTATAAGCTTCTGCACAGCAAAAGAAACTGACAACAAAACAAACAGGCAGCCAACAAAATGGGAGATGATATTTGCAAATAACAGCTCTGAAAATGGTTAATATCTAAGATATATAAAGAACTCACAAAGCTCATCAACAAACAAGAAAACAATCCAATTAACAAATTGGGAGAGAACCTGAGCAGACACTTCTCCCAAGAAGAATACAAATGGCCAAAAGGTATACAAAAAGATGCACATCTTCAATAACTATTTGAGAAATGCAATTTAAAACTACAATGAGATAACACCTCACACCTGTTAGATTGGCTATTATCAACAACACAGGTAATAACAAGTATTGGAGAGGCTGAAGAAAAAAAAAAACACTCATTCACTGCTGGTAGGAATTCAAAATAATACAACCATTTATGGAAGAAAATATGATGCTTCTTCAAATAAATAAGAACTACCATATGACCCAGCAATCCCCTTACTTGGTATCTACCCCCAAAACTTGAAAACATTGATAGGTAAAGACACATGCACCCCCACTTTCATTGCAGCATTATTCAGTTGGCAAAACATGAAAACAGCCAAAGTGTCCTTCGAAAGAGGTCTGGATAAAAAACAATGTGGTACATATATACAATGGAATACTACCATAAGAATTGATGACATAGTGACATTTACAACAATGAGAATGGACCATGAGAATATTACACTAAGTGAAATAAGTAAATCAGAAAATGCTAAGAACTGTATAATTTCACAAATAAGTGGAATACAAAATTGAGACTCATGAACATAGATCAAAGTGGGTTACCAGGGGAGGGGCAAATATATGGTGATGAAAAATGATTTGAATTTTAAAAATGGGTATACAATATAATCAACAGTTCAAATACTAGAAATGTTTACCTGAAACTTATGTACTCTTATTGATAAATGCCACTGGCTAAATTTAATTTTCTAAATAAAATTTAAAAATAAAGAAAATATAGGATTTATTGAAAGTCTAATGAAAGGTTAGCATAGAGTCTAACACATTATAAATGTTCTTAACTATCAGCATTGTAAAATTGCAGTGTTATACATTTTCTTGTTGATTAAGCAGCGGCAGAGGGGGTGGCAGGCATGCAGACAGACCACACCTAGGGAACACAGAGGCCACACAAATCGGACTTCTGTGCCACACCCTTCTTATATACAAACAAAATGGGAAGGCAGAGAAATGCAACTCAAATGAATCAACAAGAGAAATTTTAAGAAAAAGATTTAAATGAAACAGAAATAACCAAATTACTGGATTCAGAGTTTAAAATAATGATTGTTAGTATACTCAAAGATCTTAGAGCAACAATGAATGGACATAACAAGCACCTACATAAAGAGATAGCAAGTATAAAAAAGGACATTGAAATAATAAAAAAAGAATCAATCAGAAATGACAAATACAATATCAGAAATGAAAACCACACTAAAAAAAATTAAAAGTGCCCTGGCCGGTTGGCTCGGTGGTAGAGCGTCAGCCTGGCGTGCGGAAATCCCGGGTTTGATTCCGGCCAGGGCACACAGGAGAGGCGCCCATCTGCTTCTCCACCCCTCCCCCTTTTCTTCCTCTCTGTCTCTCTCTTCCCCTCCCACAGCCAAGGCTCCATTGGAGCAAAAGATGGCCTGGGCACTGGGGATGGCTCCTTGGCATCTGCCCCAGGCGCTAGAGTGGCTCTGGTCGTGACAGAGTGATGCCCCAGATGGGCAGAGCATCGCCCCCTGGTGGGCATGCTGGGTGGATCCTGGTCAGGCGCATGGGGGAGTCTGTCTGACTGCCTCCTGTTTCCGGCTTCAGAAAAATACAAAAAAAGAAAAAAAATTAAAAGCAGGATGGATGAAACTGAGGATCAAATCAGCGAGTTAGAGGACAAGATAAACAAAAAAATGGAAGCAGAGCAGCAAAAAGAAAAGAAGCTCAAAAAGTCTGAGAAAACTCTAAGAGAGCTTGGTTACAACATGAAGAGAAATAACATCCGCATAATAGGGGTTCCTGAAGGAGAAGAGAAAGAACAAGAAATAGAGAATCTGAATAAAGAAATTATAGCTAAAGACTTTCCTAAATTGATGAAGGAAAAAGTCACACAAGTTCAAGAAGCAAAGAGAGTTCCATTAAGGATGAACACCAAAAGACCCACACCAAGACACATTATAACTAAAATACAAAAATTAAGAGATAAAAAAAGAATACTAAAAGCTGTAAGAGAAAATCAGTCTATTACCTACAGAGGAGCCCCCATAAGGAAGACATCTGACTTCTCAACAAAAACATTAAAGGCCAGAAGGGAATGGCAAGAAATATTCAAAGTAATGCAAAACAAAGCCTACAACCAAGACTTCTCTATCTAGCAAGGCTATCATTTAGAATTGAAGGAGAAATAAAAAGCATCCCAGAAAAAAATAAACTTGAGGAATGTATTACAACCAAACCAGTGCTACAAGAAATGTAAAGGGAACTGGTATAAACAGAACAAAAGGGGAAAAGAATATAGCAAAAGAGAAATGTAGATTTAAGAATAAAATGGCAATAAACTACATATCAATAATAACCTTAAATGTAAATGGATTAAACACTCCAATCAAAAGACATAGGGTAGCTGTGTGGATAATAAAACAGGACCTGTACATATGCTGTCTATAAGAGACATACCTCAAAACAGAAGCTACATATAGACTGAAGGTGAAGCAATGAAAAAAAAATTCATGCAAATGGAAATGGAAAATAACCTGGGGTAGCATTACTTATATCTGACAAAATAGACTTCAAAACAAAGGCTATAGTAAGGGATAAAAAGGTCACTACATAATGATAAAGGGAGCAATTCAACAGGAATAAATAACCATTATAAATATCTATGCACCTAATATAGGAGTACCTAAATATATAAAGCAGATTTTGATGGGCATAAAGAGCAAGATCAACAGCAACATTATAGTAGTAGGGGATTTCAATACCCCACTAAAATCAATGGATAGATCCTCAAGAAAGAAAATTAACAAAGAAACAGCAGACTTAAAGGACACACTAGATCAACAGAATTTAATAGATATCTTCAGTATCTTTCAACCTAAAGCAGCAGAGTATACATTCTTTTCAAGTGCTCATGGTACATACTCTAAGATAGACCACATGTTAGGGCAAAAAGCAGTCTCAACAAATTTAAGAAGATTGAAATCATATCAAGCACTTTCTCTGATCACAATGGCATGAAACTAGAAATCAACTACAATAGAAAAACTGAAAAACACTCAAACACTTGGAAACTAAATAGCATGTTATTAAATAACGAATAGGTTAACAATGAGATCAAGGAATAAATAAATAATTTCCTTGAAACAAATGAAAACAAACATACAACAACTCAAAATTTATAGGACACAGCAAAAGCAGTCCTGAGAGGAAAGTTCATAGCACGACAGGCATACATTAAGAAGCTAGAAAAAGCTTAAATAAACAATTTAACCTTACACCTAAAAGAACTAGAAAAAGAACAGCAAGTAAAACCAAGAGGAAGTAGAAGGAAGGAAATAATAAAGATCAGAGTGAAAATAAATGTTATAGAGGCTAAAAAATAATACAGAGTATCAACAAAACCAAGAGCTGGTTTTTTGAAAAGGTAAACTAGATAGCTAAAACTTTAACCAGACTCATCAAGAAAAAAAGAGAGATGACCCAAATAAATGAAATTAGAAATGAGAGAGGAGAAGTAACAACTGACATAGCAGAAATACAAATGATTGCAAGAAAACACTATGAAGAACTGTATGCCATAACATTAGACAACCAAGGTGAAATGGACAAATTCCTCAAAATATAAAATCTTTTAAAAATCAATATAGAAGAATCAGAAAACCTAAACAGACCGATTTCATCAAATGAGATTGAAACAGTTATCAAAAAACTCCCAACAAACAAAAGTTTTGGGCCAGATGGCTTCACAGGCAAATTTTACCAAATATTAAAAAAAAATCTAACTTTTATCCTTCTCAAGCTATTTTAAAAAAATTTTAGAGGAGCGACATCTTCCAAACTCCTTTTATGAGGCAAGCATAACCCTGATTCTAAAACCAGGCAAAGGCATGACAAAGAAAGAAAACTATAGACCAATATTACTGATAAATTTAGATGCTAAAATTCTCAACAAAATATTAGCAAAATTAATCAAGCAATACATAAAAAAAGTCATACATCATGAACAGGTGGAATTTATTCTAAGGGGACAAGGCTGATACAATATCTCCAAATCAATCAATGTGATTCAAAACATAAATAAAAGAAAGGATAAAAATCACATGATAATATCAGTAGATGCAGAAAAAGCATTTGATAAAATCCAGCACCCATTTATGATCAAAACTCTCAGCAAAGTGGAGATACAGACATCATATCTCAACATGATAAAGGCCATCTATGACAAACTCAAAGCCAACATCATAATCAATGGGCAAAAAAAAAAATAAATCCCTTTAAGATCAGGAACAAGAAAGGGATGCCCTCTTTTACCACTCTTATTCAACATAGTTCTCAAAGTCCTAGCCACAGCAACCAAACAAATAAAAGAAATAAAAGGTATCCAAATTGGAAAAGAAGTAAAACTATCATTATTTGCTGACAATATGATATTGTACATAGAAAATCCAATAGTCTCAGTCAAAAAACTACTGGACCTGATAAATGAATTCAGCAAGGTGGCAGGATATAAAATCAATATTCAGAAATCAGTGGCATTTTTATACACCAACAATGAACTGTCTGAAAGAGAAATTAAAATAACAATCCCCTTCGCTATTCCAACAAAAAACATAAAGCACCTAGGAGTAAATTTAACCAAAGAGGTTAAAGACTTGTACTCGGAAAATTATAAAACATTGATAAAAAAAAATCAAGATAGATACAAACAAGTGGAAGTATATACTGTGTTCATGGATAGGAAGAATAAACATCATTAAAATATCTATAGTACCCAAAGCAATCTATAATCAATGGAGTTACTATTAAAATACCAATGTTATACTTCAAAGATATAGAACAAATATTCCAAAAATGTATATGGAACCAAAAAAAAAAATAACTACGAATAACCACAGCAATCCTGAAAAAGAAAAATAAAGTGGGGGGGGGTATCACACTTTTTGATATCAAGTTATACTACAAGGTCATTGTACTCAAAACAGCTTGGTACTGGCATAAGAACACGCATACAGAACAATGGAACAGAACAAAGAACCCCAAAATAAACCCACAACTCTATGGACAATTGATATTTGACAAAGGAGATAAAAGCATACAATGGAGTAAAGACAGTCTCTTTGACAAATGGTGTTGGGAAAATTGGACAGGTAGCTGCAAAAAAAATAAAACTAGACCATCAACTTACACCATTCCCAAAAATAAAATCAAAATGGATTAAAAAAAGACTTAAATGTAAGTCCTGAAACCATAAACATCTTGGAAGAAAACATAGGCATTAAACTCTCCAATATCTCTCGTAGCAATATTTTTTGCTGATTTATCTCCACGGGCAAGTAAAATAAAGGACAGGATGAACAAGTGGGACCATATGAAACTAAAAAGCTTTTGCACAGCAAAAGAAACAATTAACAAAATAAAAAAACAACCCACTCAATAGGAGAACATATTTGCCAATAAGTCTGATAAAGGGTTAATAACCAAAATTTATGAAGAACTTGTAAAACTCAACACCAGGAAGGTAAACAATCCAATCAAAAATGGGCAAAAAAAAAAAATGAATAGATACTTCTCCAAGGAGGACATACAGATGGTCAATAGGCAGATGAAAAAATGTTCAACAGCACTAATCATTAGAGAAATGCAAATTATAACCACAATGAGATACCACCTCACACCTGTCAGAATGGCATTTATTACAAAACAACACATAATAACTGCTGGAGAGGGTGTGGAGAAAAGGGAACCCTCTTGCATTGCTGGTGGGAATTCAGACTTGTGCAGCCACTGTGGAAAACAATATGAAGATTCCTCAAAAAATTAAAAATTTAACTGCCCTTTGACCCAGTTATTCCACTTTTAGGAATATATCCTTTGAATACCAAATCACTGATTTAAAAAAGAAATGCAGCCCCATGTTTATTGCAGCATTGTTTACAATAGTCAAGATCTGGAGACAGCCCAAGTGTCTGTCAGTGGACGAGTGGATTAAAAAGCAGTGGTATATATATGCAATGGGATAATATGCGGCCATGAGGAAGAAGGAAATTTTACCTTTTGCAACAACATGGATGTACCTGGAAACTATCATGCTAAATGAAATAAGCCAGGCAGAGAAAGAAAATATCATATGACCTCATTCATTTGAGGAATCCAATGAACAATGTGAACTGAGCAAAGGAACAGAGGGAGAGCGGTCAGAGGGAAAGTAGAAGTGGAGATGGGATCAGAGAAGGGTAACAGATTAATAAAATTATATATGCATAGCACAGCATTATAGGGAATAAGACAGCAAGTCCTGGAGGAAAGGGTGAAGGTATTGGGGAGAGGGGGTATGGAGGGCGAGGAGAATAAAGGGGTGGGGGTGATATATTCAGTGGGACACTTGAATCTATGTAAACACAAATTAAAATCATAAATAAAATACAAATAAATTACTGTGACAAAATACAGAGGACTTGGAAACTGCAGCATTTGTAACAATGTTATCTGATGCATCAAATCTAATGAATTTAAATTGTATCCAATAATAGTAAGATATTTTCATGTTACCAAAGCATTCAAGTAATAATTTTAGATTTAGAATCCATTGAGGGGGAAACTTCTGAAATTTTGTTAAACCATCTATACAGAATAATAAATGAAAACAATTTGAAATCCAAAGTTGTTGCAATAATGGCTGATAATACAAATACAAATTTTGTGGGTGAAAATGCAATGGGGTGAATAATATGTATGTAAAATTACAAGAGTTACTCCAAAAGAAAATACTACAAATAGGTTGTAATGCACATATTTTGTCAAATGCAATCAACACAGCGTCATGTGCCATGCCAATTGATGTAGAATAACTACAATTTATATGTATTTTAGTCATTTTACCATTTGTGTTGCTACTTTAAAACAGTTTTGTGAAGTAAATGTTGAACACAAAAATTTTTAGGATATTCAAAAGTTAGAAGGCTTGCTCTAACACCTGCTATAGAGAGTGTTCTACAATTATTTGAGCCTCTCCATTTATATTTTTTAAGTTTAGACAAATATCCTAAAATCCTGGAATTGTTTTTTAATAATAAAATATCTGAGATATTAATGTATTATGTACATAATCAAGCATCTATTTTTCACAAAATGCTTCAAAAGATTGAAGGTGAACACATTTCAGCTACGGAAGTTAGTCTTATTTTGAATGACTTTATCCTTCAATATAAATCTGGTTTTGAAGAAAAATTTCTTCCCATAATTGTAAAAAGAAAATTATCAGAATTAGAGGACTCAAATCCAGGCATAACAGAAAAGTTTATCAAAGAAGTGCAGAATTTTTACCAGACATGTTTTCAAAATATCGAAGAATGGTGTGAAACAAACATCACGGGAAATAACAGTTTTCAATGGTGTTTTTTTTTACTTCATCGCAAGTATATTGGACAGACATTGAATCTTGTCTTGAGTTTTTATCTAAAGAAATGCCAGCCATCAAAATAGACAATTGTCTCTTTGAAGAAATTAGAAGACTGAATGTATATTTAAATTCTGAAAAATGAATACAATGGGAAAACGAACACATCAAAATTGATAAAAGATGGGTGGAAATATTCAGCCATTTCAAAAATGAACATATTCCATGTGAAAATTTACTTATTCTTGTTCAATTTACATTGTGCTGCCCTGGAACTAATGCAGCAATTGAAAGAGTTTTTCAATTGCTAATGATTTTTGGACAAGTGAGAAATCAAGATTGAATGTTGATACTCTAGCTGCAGCACCTTGCCATGAAATTAAATATGAAGGAATTTCTTGTTCAGATATTTCCAATACATTGTTACAAGATGATACATTGACAAAAAATATTGATCCAATGGAAAAGTACTCATTTAGATAATCTTACAATTATTAAAAATTAATAGGCATATAAGCATAATTACAATATAAAATATTACAAATGATTTTATTATGCATTTATCATATTATACTGTATTATTGTTGCAATGAATAAAATGTTTCTTTTATTTACAATATTGTTTTCTTCAATTTATTTTTGTCCTCCTTTTCATTGTAAAAATGTTGGTCACCTTATATATCAGTAGCCAGCATTTTGCTCTTTTTTTTTTTTTGACAGAGACAGAGAGAGAGTCAGAGAGAGGGATAGATAGGGGCAGACAGACATGAACAGAGAGAGATGAGAAGCATCAATCATCAGTTTTTTGTTGTGGCACTTTAGTTGTTCATTGATTGCTTTGTCATATGTGCCTTGACCACGGGGCTACAGCAGACTGAGTAACCCCTTGCTCAAGCCAGTGACCTTGGGTCCAAGCTGGTGAGCTTTGCTCAAACTAGATGAACCCATGCTCAAGCTGGAGACCTCGGGGTCTCAAACCAGGGTCCTCCGCATCCCAGTCTGATGCTCTATCCACTGTGCCACCACCTGGTCAGGCAGCATTTTGCTCTTTTAGTCTACTATGACCAACAGCTCATATTACTTCAACTGGCTCATTTTCCATAAAGACTTATGATCCCCACATCAGAGAAATAAACTAAGATGCAAAAAAATTACAAACAGCTAGTTACAAAACCCCTAATGAGCTTATTACTTCTGGGGATTTACCCTTGTCCTCATAATAAAATAAAGTATTTCTGTTCTCAGAGCACCGTTCAAGTGGGAAGAAAGAAAGAAGGGAGGGAAGGACTAGATAAAAATAATGAAACAAAAAGCAAATTATATAAATGAATCCTGAGGAAATAAGGCAGTCACAAAAGGACAAATGCTGTAGTATTTTACCTGTTTGAGGTATCTAAGTAGTCAAATTCATAGACATAGAAGGTAAACCATTGCTAAGAACTGGGTGGGAGGAGAGGGAAATGGGACATTAGTGTTTAATGGGTACCGTTTCAGTTTGAGAAGATGAAAAAGTTCTGGAGATGCTGGTGCTGATGGTTGTACAACAGTGTGAACATGCTTCATGCCACTGTACGGTGTACTAAAAATGATTGAGACGATAAATTTTGTGTTTTATGCATTTACCAGTGTTTAAAAATATTTAAAGAGCAAATATTAAATAAAATAAAGAGTGGCTAGATGTTGAGTCAGGAGTTGAGAAATATATAACACTAGATCACCTTGGAACATAAATTCTAAAAGCCCAGAATGTGCCTTTTATCGTATAAGTTCCCATCAAAAACTCCACACCATCCACAGTGTGTGAGGAAGAGCCCAGACCTACCTGATCCTGTCCCCCCAATACATTCTGCTCCTCCCTCCATACTGGGATTATAGATCATGCATCTCACCTCCTCAATCCCCTAGGCCTTGCCTTCATCTCCTGTCCTTCCCACAGGCTAACACCCTTTCAGCCCCTGTTGACTATTAAGCTATGCCTTAGTCTGTTTAAACTGTTAGAACAAAATACTATAGACTGGGTGGCTCATTAAACTTGAAAATTTATTTCTCCCAGTTTTGGAAGCTGGAAGTTTAACATCAAGAAGCCAGCATGGTCAGATGAGGGTCCTCTTTCTGGTGGTAGCTTCTCACTGTGTCCTCACATGGTAAAGGGGACTAGGGAACTAGCTCTTTGGGGTCTCCTTTTGTGAAGTCTCCTCCTTTAATACCTGATCACCTCCAAAAGGCTGCACATCCTAATACCATGACATTGGGTGTTAGGATGTTAACATGTGAATTTGGTTGGACGTAAATATTCTGACCATAGCAGGCCAATTATTTTTCTTAATCCCTTCACATTTTTTATCCAGCCTCACAACACCCCTCCCCTCTGACAGCTGTCAGGTTTTTCTCTGTGTCTTTGAGTCTGTTTCTATTTTGTTTATTTTGTTCATTTGATTCCGCATATAAGTAATATAATATGGTATATTTTTTCTCTCACTGGATTATTTCATTTAGTGTAATACTCTCCAGGTCCATCCATGCTGTTGCAAAAACATAAGATTTCCTTCTATTTTACAGTTGAGTAGTATTCCATTGTCTAAGTGTATCACAGCTTTTTTATTCCCTCATTAACTTATGGACACTTGGGCTGCTTTCAAATCTTGGCTATTGTAAAGAACTTGACAATGAACATAAGGATGCATATATTTTTTGAATAAGTGTTTAGGGTTTCTTCAGATAAATTCTGAGAAGTGGAATCACTAGGTCATAAAGCATTTCCATTTTTAATTTCTGATTCCATAGTACTTTCCAGTGGCAGCACCAATCTGCATTCCCAACAGTGCAGGAGGGGTTCCTTTTCTCCACATCCTCGCCAGCACTTGTTGTTTGTTGATTTATTGATGATAGCCATTCTGACAGGTGTGAGATAATATCTCATTGTGGTTTTAATTTGCATTTCTTTGAAGACTAGTGATATTGAGCATTTTTTCACATGTCTATTGACTATCTGTATATCCTCTTTGGAAAAGTATTCAGGTCTGTGCCCAGTTTATTTTATTTTTTAGTGTGCATGTGCACATGAAGGAGAGAGAGAGAGGGACAAACATGAAGCAAAAAAGATGAGAAGCATCAACTCATAGTTGCGGCACCTTAATTGTTCATTGATTGCTTTCTCATACATACCTTAACCAGGGGGCTCCAGCTGAGCCAGTGACTCCTTGTTCAAGTTAGCAACCTTGGGCTCAAGCCAGTGACCTTGGACTTCAAGCCATCGACCTTGGGCTCAAGCCAGTGACCTTGGACTTCAAGCCATCAACCTTTGGGCTCAAGCCAGCAGCCATGGGGTCATGTCTATGATCCCACTCTCAAGCCAGCAACCCTACACTCAAGCTGGTAAGCCCATGCTCAAGCAGAATGAGTCCATGCTCAAGCTGGCAACCTCAGGGCTTTGAACCTGGTTCATCAGCATCCCTGGCTGATGCTCTATCCACCGCACCACCATCTGGTCAGTCTCTGCCCACTTTTTAATTGGAGTCTTTGTTCTAGATATTAACTTTTCATCAGATGTATTATTGGTAAATATGTTATCCCATTCAGTAGGTTGTCATCATTTTGTTGATGGTTTCCGTTGCTGTGAAAAAAACTTTTTGATTTGATTTAGTCCCATTTGTTTATTTTTTCTTTTGTTTCCCTTGCCCAAAGATATATGTCAGAAAAAATAGTTATGAGAAATGTCCAATACTTTACAGTGTGCTTTCTGCTAAAAATTTTTATGCTTTTACTGTTTACTTTTAAATCTTTAATTATTTTGAGTTTATTTTTATGTATGGTATAAAGAGGTGGTCTAGTTTCATTTTTTTTGCATATATCTGTCAAGTTTTTCCAACACCATTTTTCCAACAATCTTTCCAACATTGAATAAACTGTCTTTATCCCATTGTATGTTCTTGCCTTCCTTGACAAATATTAATTTACTATAGAAGTGTGGGTTGACTTCTTGGCTCTCTATTCTGTTCCACTTATCTATATGTCTGTTTTTATGACAGTATAATGCTATTTTTATTACTCTGGCCTCATTGTATATTTTGACACCAGGTAATGTGATGCTTCCAATTTCTTCTTTCTCAAGATTGTTGAAGCTATCTGAGGTCTTTTGTGGTTCCATATAAATTTTTGGAACATTTATTCTACTTCTGTGAAATATGCCATTGGTATTTTTATAAGAACTATGTTGAATCTATAGATTGTTTTGAGTAGTATAGACATTTTAATGATGTTAATTCTTCCTATCCATGAACATGGTATAAGCTTCCAGTTATTTTTATCTTCCTCAATTTCTTTCTTTTTTTCTATTTTTTTCTTTATTATTTATTAGTATTTTATAGTTTTCTGAATTCATGTCTCTTACTTCCTTGGTTAAATTTATTCTTAGGTACTTTATTATTTTTTTGACATTACAATTGTAAATGAGAAAATTTTCTTAATTTCTCTTTCTGATAGTTCATTATTGGTGTATAAAAATGCCACCAATTTCTGAATCTTACTTTATATCTTGGCAGGCCTCAGTGTAGTCAACCAAACACACAATGATTGTTATGTTATAGCTAAGCTCCTCAAGTTAAAGGTATTTGAGAGTTGTGGTAAGAATTTACAGCCAAATTTTAGTATTAAAAGTCTTTGCGACTGTTAAATCACAAATTCATCTGTAATGAGGTTGCACTGAAAGATTACTTTGTTTTGCTTGAACTATAATGACATCATCTCAGGGCAAGAACCATGTCTCTCACATATTGTTCAGAATTCTGGATGACATAGGCCAGCTGAAAAAATAAGTAAATTATAATTTATTTTGGTTTGAAAGATAAAGTCTTTCAAAGGATGGGGCTCTCTAAGAGGGTGATTAATGGGCAATTCCAATGTTGCCACTCTTGGTCTTACTGATCTAGGTGACCTTTAATTTGCTTCCAGTATCAACTTACTAAGACTGTGGTCATAGCTATTTATTTGCATAAGAGGAATGAGAAGTGCTCATAAACATAACAAATATCTCCTGAGTACTAGGGCCCCATGGACACTGGTCAGGCATAAAAACTGCCATTATTTTTGCCAGCCCTCTCCAAGCCTACAGACTGCCTTCCTGCTATCTTTCGCAGCACAAGTGCCACACCATGTGCTAACTTCCTGACATCTGAACTACAACTCTACAGCTTCTTCTATCTCATTTCTCAGGGGATCAATATTAAATCCAATCCATGTTCAGCAAATGTTCATTAGTGTTCAGAGCCAATTGTTAATAAGGGTTTTCTGGAGAGGTTATATCTTTTTCTAAAGAAGTATCTCTGATCAAAATGAGCGAACAGCACAGTCTCTCTCACAAAGTACACAATGCTAAGCCTCAAGCAGATGGCATGTATGCAATGCATCCTGTCCAACATTGAGCCACTTCATGAGGACAAACTCTCCATTATGGGGTGAAAAACCCTACATGGACCTCCCAGTTGCCATCTGTGAAGTCACAAGGACTGTGCTTTGGCAGCTGGGCTGGAGAAGGTGGTGGAAACCTTTTGGGTGGCATGTGATATCTCACTTTTTTCCAGAACTTGGTCTTTGCACATGATGATTCCTCTGTGAAGTCCCCACTCCACTGGATGGACCCATGCTTCTGTCTGATGTACTGGATTGATTCTGGCATGGCTGCATAGTTCTTGACTTTCTCTACCTCAATCAGAATGACCTTCATCACATCCTGAATGAGAGCATTGTAGACTGCAATTTGGTCTTCTGGTATGTTCCTTAATAGGTCAAATTCAAACAATTCTGGAACTATGATGATAATCAGTCTCCTGCACAGTTTGATGTTCTCATCGATGACATTAGCCATAGCTGCAAATAAAGAAAGAAGATGCAGAAGATCTCTGATTAAAACAACACAGGCCTTAATGTTCTTGAGAACATTATAAATGGGCACTAAGAAGAAACTTTAATTAAAACAAACATGACTTAGACCTGACCAAGTTGTGGCACAGTGGATAGAGCATCAACCTGGGACACTAAGGACCCAGGTTCAAAACCCTGAACTTAAGCTGGCTTAAGTGTGGGATCCCCCAGATTGAATGTGAGGTCTCTGGTTTAAGCAAGGGATTATAGACATGACCCCATAGTCACTGGCTTAAGGCCAAGGTCTCTGGCTTGAAGACCAAGGTTGCTGGGTTGAGCAAGGGGTCACTGGCTTAGCTGGAGCTCCCTGGTCAAGGCACATATGAGAAAGCAATCAATGAACAGCTAAGGTGCCACAACTATAGGTTGATGCTTCTCATTTCTCTCCCTTCCTGCCTCTCTCTCTCTCTTTCTCTCCCTCTCTCCCTCCTTCCTCCCTCCCTCCTTCCCTCTCTCCCTCCCTCCCTTCCTCCCCTCTCCCTTTCACTGACAAACAACAAACAAATATGACTTAGAAATGGATTAACAATTTTTTTTAACATTTATCTTCTCTTCTGTAAAAACATCCTAACTTTTTATAAAAAAATTAGTCCTTTATGTTCATGAATCACATGCTTTGATAGTTGTTGGTATATCACTTTCCTCAGCCTAATGCTCCCTCTACAGACCGTGAACTTCTCAGAATGAAGATCTTATCATACCCTGCTTTGTATCCCCAGACTTAGCCGAAGGTCCAGAATAAGATAATGAATGTATTATTTTTTAATAAATAGATTTTTAAAAAAATTTTAAAAATGTAGTTAGCTCAAATGTATTCATATATATTTGTGTTTTCCTCTTGTGCTTTATAGCTATTTAAATGACTAGGATTTATAGGACTTACTTGAAACCAATTAACATACCCAATGATTTCTAGGAACAGGGAAGAGTTCTTGAAATTTTTAGCTGTGAGAAAACCTGGTCTTTTTTAGAAATAAAGATCAAGTTTTATATTTTCCTTATACTTAATATATAAGACTAGAGAATAACATCCCCAAAAGCATGCTCTCTCTAGAGCACAACCAGGCCTTTCTCCCTTAGGCATGTGTCTCTGCTTTCTTTCTCCTAAACTCTAAGGGTTCTCATAAGATTTGCAACTAGGGGAGCAGCAGGCAGTGGCAGCTCATCCCAGGCTAACCTCCTGAACCTATCTGCAAGGCACCCTTTTCCTCTGACTTTCTAGTAACTTAAAAGCAGACCACCTTGGCTCACTTCTATCACTGTTACTTTTAACTGCTCAGTGAGTCCAGGAAGCTCAGCATGGCTCACGTCTTTCCTATTACATTTCTAGAGAACCAAAGCAGCCCTGCCCAGGCTCTCTCCTGTTGCTTCTAGACAAAACCTTTCCTTCACTGCACTGTCCCCAGCTATAATAAACATACTTTCAAAATCACTTGGACTCACGCTAAGAAATCATTCCTGAATGAAGTCAAGAATCCACACACTATAAGCTGGCCGAAAGCAGACCCTTTCTGGGCTCAGACTCTGTTTGATAATTGTTTTGATTTATTTTAATGTTCTATAACATTACCCTGCACATAGCAAGCATTTAATAACTACTTTTTGAATCAGTAAATGAGTAAGTATTGTTATAATTATGAAATCGGAGCTCTTCTACATAATTATAATGACACTGGACTAAATTTTCATTTCTTCATAGAGGATAAAGTCATAACTAGAAAAGTTGTAGGTTAAGATATAGTTGTACTCTCACTGAGGTTATGAGTAGCCTATAAATCCAAAGCATTGAGAAACCTTTTAAAACAACCCAGAATAAGCCATTTACCAAATGCTATAAATTAGTAATCTTGGTTTCCCAGTGACTAGAAAATAATTTATTTCAAATTCCATATAACCTTCAAAGAGAGAAACACTCATCCCTTGAATATTTAATATGTACTGAGCTCTAACTGGTCCCTATTCAAGTTTAAACTCTCTTAATTCTTTCCACCAAGTCAGGGAAGCATTCTTATCCCCACTTGAAAGATGAGACCACTAAGATTCAAAGATGTTAACTGAAATGCCCAAAGCTATTAAAAGAAAGAAGTAAATATGTATTTTATTTAGATAGGAAAGGATTAGGGGGTTGAGATTTAGAAAATCAGCTTTAAACATGAGTTGATTTACATATTCAAACTGACAGAAAATATTCAGCAGTTAGGCTCAAGAACATCAGGGCAAGTGACCACTTTCAGTCTCTTGGTCAAAGTTATGTCATTCTCCACCTGTTTATATGAATGGCTTAACTATGTTCTTGCACATTATATCAGCTAGGATCCCAGTTATCCTGTTGTAGGAGTGAGCTTAATGAGAGAAGATAACATGGTTCTAAGCTCCTCAGCTTAGGGGTTAAAGGCTGGGGAGATAAAAGACTTCTTTTGGTTCAGTGGGGAAGGAAAGCAGAGGTCCCACAAGTTATAAAGTGAAGAATGAAGTGTCCTTTATATTTTTACATTATTAGTTGTTTTTCTACTGCACTTAAAACATACCTTGTCCAGGAAATTCATCCCTGCCAAATATAAACAACTTATATCCACACTGCCTCTCCAGTACCTCAGGCAGAACCTTCAGAACCAGTGTGTCCACATTACATTTCTGGTGTTCTCGTTGAAGCTTGGGGTACAAGATGTATGCATCATACAGCTTTCCATCTGAAAAGGAAATGGATGAAGAAAGAGGTGTCATCAAAGTCACTTTGACAGGTCCTGTGTAACAGCATACAGTCCTAACTGCACAAGGCAAAATAGGCCAAATCTCACAATAAACCTACCAGTGAATTCTATCACTGAAATTTCACACTGATCTGTAAAAAGACCAAGCATCTGATCAGACTCTAAGAACTGGCTGTGCTGTGCTGAGAGGTAAAATACAGTGAGGCCACAGGTATCACCCTACCTGACTTCAAATTATGCTACAGAACCACAATAATCAAAACAGCATGGTATTGGCAGAAAATCAGAAACACAGATCAATGGAACAGAACTGAGAACCCAGAAATAAAACCACATATATATGAAGAAATGATTTTTAACAAAGGAGCCAAAAACACAATGGAGAAAGAAAGCTTCTTCAATAAATGGTGCTAGGAAAATTGGAAACCTACATGCAAAAGAATGAAACATGACTACAATTTGTCTCCCTGCACAAAAATTAATTTAAAATGGATCAGAAATCTAAATATAAGATATGAAACAATAAATTTAGTACCTATGCAAACATAGGTACTAAACTCATGGAACTTAGCCACAGAGAACAATTTATAAATTTGATCCCAAAGGCAAGGGAAGGAAAGGCAACAATAAATAAATGGGACTATCTCAAACTAAAAAGCTTCTGCATAGCAAAAGAAACAGACAACAAAACAAATATTCAGCCAACCAAATGGGAGATGATATTTACAAACAACTGTTCCAATAAGGGGTTAATATCCAAAATATATAAAGAACTCACAAATCTCAACAACAAATAAGCAAACAATCCAATTTAAAAAAGGGGACAGGACCCAAATAGACACTTCACCCAAGAGGACATACAAATGGCCAATAGATATATAAAAAGATGCTCATCTTCACTAGCTATTAGAGAAATGCAAATCAAAACTACCATGAGCTACCACCTTACACGTGTTAGATTAGCTATTATCAACAAGACAGGTAATAACAAGTGTTGGAGAGGCTGTGGAGAAAAAGGAACCCTCATTCACTGTTGGTAGGAATGGAAATTAATACAAACATTATGGAAGAAAGTATGGTGGTTCCTTAAAAAATTAAGACTAGAACTACCATATGACTCAGAAATTCTTCTATTGAGTATCTACCCCTAAAACTCAAAAACATTGGTATGTAAAGACACATGCACGCCCATGTTATGTTCACTGCAGCATTGTTCACAGTGGCCAAGACATGGAAACAACCAAAAAGCCCTTCAATAGAAGATTGGATAAAGAAGGTATAGTACAGATATATAATGGAATACTATTCAGCCATAAGAAATGATGACACAGTGCAATTTACAACAACATGGATGGACCTTGAGAACATTATACTGAATGAAATAAGTAAATCAGAAAAAGCTGAGAACTGTATGATTTCACACATAGATGGAATATAAAACTGAAACTCATGTCTCAGTGAAGTGGCTACCAGGAGGAAGGGGACATGGAGAAAGGGGAGTGGGGGGTGGGTGGGAAGGGTGATTTGACTTTGGGTGCTGTGTATACAACATAATCAACAGTTCAAATGCTATAGAAATGTTTATCTGAAACCAATGTACTTTTATTGATAAATCTCACACTGTTAAATTTAACATTTTTGTTGGGCAGATAAAATATATTGTGCTCACTTTGTTAAAGGTGGCACTGCCCACTTAGAAGCCCGTTGCCCAGGTGATTGCTTGGGATGAGTGTGATTATGTTAATATGTGTTGGGGGAGGGCTTTCACGCCAAAAGGTTTTATTTTATTTATTTATTTTTTTTTTAATTTATTTATTAAATTTAATGCAGTGACATTGATAAATCAGGGTACATATGTTGAGAGAAAACATCTCTAGATTATTTTGACATTTGATTGTGCTGTATACCCCTCCCCCAAAGTTAATTTGTCTTCTGTCACCTTCTATCTGGTTTTCTTTGTGCCCCTCCCCTCCCCCAACCCCTCTCTCCTTCTTCACCCCATCCCCCCTCCCCCCCACCCTCCACCCCTGTTGCCATCACATTCTTGTTCATGTCTCTGAGTCTCATTTTTATGTCCCTTCTATGTATGGATTCATGTAGTTCTTAGTTTTTTTTCTGATTTACTTATTTCACTCCGTATAGGAAGAGAGATCGTGTTGTTTCGGGGAGAAGAGGGATTACCTTCTACGAGGAGCCCATGCTAGAGGAGAGCAGAGAAAGGCCATGTGGAGGAGAGGAGAGGCAGCCAAGATGGCAGAGTGCTGAAGGAGAAGCCAAGTTGTGCAGAGTTAGTGCAGAGAGAAGGAGATGAGGAACAGAGGTGAATAAGGCTAATGAGCTAGAAACCTTTGATTCTAGGAAACTCAGATAAGTAAGTAGCTTTGTGAGCACTGAATGAGTGGGTTTTGGAGCCCAGTGTGTGTTTTTACTTGCCCGCTGGGTGCAAGCTAGGATTAAAGGTGATGGCCCATCAGTTCTTGGCTCCATTGTTTCATTACCAAATCTAATGTGAACCTGAATGGGCCAGACGGCTGTGATGGTGGCTGTGGCTACTAGCCCTACATTTCTAAATAAAAATTTAAAATAAATTAATGTCATACACTTGACTTTATAAAGTCAGAGGATTATGTATATTATAATACACACACACATACATAAATATACACACACAAACACAAAGAGAGTTTTTAAAAGATTTCACAAAGTCCTTATATTTTGAAACTTTGGAGGAAAAAAAATTAAATTTTCCCAATTAAAAGTATGATAATATTTATCCCTTAATAACAAAGTTTGGTTGGGTCCGTACTCTATCCTCAGCATAATGGTGACCCCTCCCCACAGCAAATGCAGTATTTCCTGGTCTCTCAACTACAACAAATGGCAGGTTTATTGACATCACTGTTCCAAGCCCTGCCAGGTGTCTCTCTTCTCTCAATCTATTTATCTTTTTCCCCCACTGTCTCTGATGAAAGAGAGAGAGAGAAGGAAGAAAGGGAAGAAGGAAAGAGAGGAAAGAAGGAAGGGTAAAAAAGGAAAGGAAAGTAAAGTAAAAGGGAACTAAAAAATCATTTTTACTAAGTGAAGTCTCCTTTTTATTAAGTGATAGTGCTTCACATTCACTTTTTAGGAGAGGCATTTCAGGACACAGGTAACCTTTGTTGTGCAATGTGCAAACTCAGAGACAGAAGAAAATCTCACACCTTTTAAAACCTGAAAATATAAGCCTGCTCTCAATTTTTTTGCTCATTTTTTTCTGACTAAGATTTTGAGTAGAAATATATCTTCCTAACTTGTTCTCAAAATGCAATGGGGTTTCATCACTTTCAAAAGAGCATTTCATAAAACTGACCAGTATAGCAAAAGACCAGGCTACATTCATTTTGCTTTTTGTTTCAGCTGGATAATTCTGAAGGGCCCTCTTATACCACTGCACACCAGCATTTCATGGTTTTGCCTCTCACAGTCCACGGTGGGGGTTACATTTGTATTCTCAGATTAGGAGTAAGGGTGCGGAAAATTTCAACAGTCTCCCAGCTGGTAAGTGCACAATTTTGATTCAAGCCCAGCTCAACTGCTCCATCTGGTGCAGCTGAGATGACAATTAGAATCAGGAAGCTTCACAAAACTTATCCCTGTTAGTCCTGGGCATCTGTGTCAGACTGTATTTTTTATAAATCACTGTCCAACAATATGTCTAGTCCTGAGTTTTCTTTCAGAACTTTGTCACAGCCCCAAAAGAGGTGGAATCTGTTTTCACTCCATTGAAATTGGGTAGGACTCTGTAGCTGCCTTGACAGAGAGAATGCAATAGAATCAATACTGGAAATCCAGAATCTTAGTCATAAAGTAAAATATGGCTTTTCCCTGGCTCTCCTGCTCTGGAAACACTAGCCATTGGAAGCCAGAAACCATGTTGTGAGGAAGCCCAACATAGGCGAAAGACACTGCTTGGAAAGGCCCTTGTGGAGAGGAGCTGAGGCCACCAGCTTAAAAACACAATCAACTTCCAGTTCTCTGGCTCAGACCCCAGAAATCATGGAGTTAAGACAGGCCATTCTCATGGAGTGTCCCTACATTCCTGATCCACAGAGTCTACAGGCAAAATAAATGATTGTTTTGTTTCATTAAGTTTTGAGGTCATCTGTTTCTCAACCATGATAACTACAATAGCAATTGATCAAATAATAATAAATAGAAACAGATAACAATGAGTTGGACACACCCAACTGTTTATTTCATCAAGGAAATTGTAAAAGTGTAGACCTACTGGAAAGTTTTCTGAGTAAACTGGGCCAGCCAGCAGATGCTCACAGATCACCTCTAGAGAGTGGTGGGTCACAGTTTATCCAGGTTCTGGTTACATTTCTTTCATTTTTTAAGGAGTTTCAACCTTATTTTTGATGTTAAAGTATCAGTATATGCTCTTATTGGCTGTTGGTAATAATACAAAAATGTATTTACATAAATTAATGTTTATGGAAGATTGCATACAAATTATTCAATTCCCTAATTTTTTTTTTCAGTGAGAGTAGGGAAGAGACAGAGACAGACTTTTGCACATGCCCTTACTGGGATCCACCTGGCAATCCCCATCTGGGGCAGATGCTCCGCCTATCTGAGGCCATCCTAGCAACTGAGTTATTTTTAGTGCCCGAGGCAGAGGTTCAATGGGGCCATCCTCAGCACCCAGGCTGACAGACTCAAGTCAATTGAGCCGTGGCTATGGGGAGGGAAGAGAGAGAGAGATAAAGGGAGGGTCAGAAGGGAAAAGCAGATGGGTGCCTCTCCTGTGTGCTCTGACTGGGAATTGAACCTAGGACTTCCACATGCCGGGCTGACACTCTACCACTGAGCCAACCGGCCAGGGCCCAATTTTCTAAATTTTTAATCTGATCAAAGTGGACCAGTGGAAAAAATCAGACAATTAATTTGGCCTTCCTGTAAGTGCTTTTACTGAATAGCATGAGATTTGGTACTATAGCTCTAAGGTGAACAGAAGACACTAGAAGAAAGGCCACATAAAATCTATTACATGTTTCTGCACACAGTGTTCACTGCATCACATCTTTGAAAAATGACAATCCCTTACAAAAAATAAAAATGTTTCTCGAAAAATTGTCCTGAAAAAAGGCCATGTGCTTTCAGCGGCAACTGAAAGGTTTCTGTGAACAGTACACAGTGAATCGTGTGATTATTTTTGCTTTTGCTTCTAAAGCAAGCTCACCCTAACAACCTGTCTGAAATTTGGTCATGAATGCTACCCTAGCTTTATTTTACCATTCTTCTTTTGTTTGCCTGCATTCACTGTACTTATTTTGCCTTGTTTCTAATTGTTCTGTTCTACTTTCCCCACATTATATTGAATATATATTAACTCTATGATATGCAGGGTGGAGCAAAGGTAGATTTATGGTTGTGAGTACACAAAACACAGAGTTTATTCTTGAATTATTTGTTAATTATTATAATTTTTTCATATGAATATATATATATATATTGAACTTTCCCCACCTTATATGGAATAAGGTGAGGCATATACACATCACTTTAAAAGATTTGTAAATTGATCCTCATATTTTTGTACACATATGCACACCTGGCAAGATAATTTTTAAAGCACCACCTGTGACTTAATAGAGAATATAAAGAATTCATGAGCTTTATCTAAGCCTACTGATAATTCTTAATAAAACTGAGTTAAACACATGTAACTATTAATCACATATAAAGGCTGACTAATCTATGAAATAAATACTTTATCACAAAAAGGACACAATTTCTCTTACTTCCTTATTTGTGTGTGCCATCCATCATTCCACATGTCCCTAAATAACCAGAAACTGTCTTTCAGGAAGGCAAAGCTGGAAGCAGCATCTGAGACTCATCTTTAAGTGCCATCACTAGCTCACTGGTAAAGCTAACATTCCAAAGGATATTACAGGATAGTAGTTCTCATGGACTAAGCTGTCAAGAATTTAATCACAAACTGTGCATAGATTTTTTTGAACTAAAACAAAAAGAGGAAAGGGGACCACTGGCTGACTGTAGTTCCCTATCTGCAAGCCCTCAGTCCACTGGTTCTGAATTTGGGATGTTTCCCAGGCTCAGCAGAGGGTGGGGCTCCCTGAGTCTCTCCTCTGCTCAGTTCCCGACTCAGGGTGAGTCACTATTCCTTTCTTCTCTTCCTGTTAAACTTGACCTGCTAACTGGCATCTTTACCACCCACCCATTACTCATGTTCCCAGAGCTGCAGTGAGTCAGGAAGAGATAGATGTTATGGGGCCAGAATTCTGGGAACACCACCTAAATCTATGTAGTCCCCTGTTAGTTGATAGAGTGCAGTCAAACCACTTGCATGTATAGGTCAGAAAGCACAAGTGCGGATGCACTGAAGTCTCTGCTCAGCTAGAGGCAGGCTGAAGCTCCATCACAGGCGACTACATGGAGCAGCCTTTGCAGGGACCACCGCCCAACAAAAACCCATGTCCACCTGCCTGTCCCCAGCACTGGAGGGGCTTCAGGTTACCCTGGATACCAAAAGCCAAAAGTTCATAATTGAATTCTGTCATCAAAATTCAAAAAAAGAAAGAAAAAGTTGGTTGCTTTCTTTTGTTTCAAAGGCTCAAGGAATGAAAAATTTGAATTCTAAAATTTAATGTTGAATAAAGTCCAAGTTAAGACATCTATGTTTTATTAACCATGTGTATAACAACTCTGATCATGGATTTTATATGCAAAGCAGGCCTGTAGTGTAAAGAGAGCTCTTCTCTGGATAGGGACTCATAAAGCAAGTGCGACACTTATTTTCCCCCTATTTCTGCTCTTGTTGTAAGTTCTGAACTTGAAAGGTATAAATCTCTGCATCTCTCTGCATGTGAGCTGCACAGACTTCCTTCAGCCTTCTATGAATTATAATAATTAGGGTACTTAAAAGCAGATGTTACCTTTTTCAAGGCCTTAATAGATCATATCCATTCTGAGACAGATGTAAAGGCTTGGCAAAAGTAGGATTATAGTTGTTCATATGGAAAAAATTACAATAATTAACAAATAATTTAATAATAAACTGTTTTGTCTACTCACAACCATAAATCTACCTTTGCTCCACCCTGTATATCACAGAGTTAAAACTACAATGGTGGGGAATGCTGGCTTCTCAGAGTCTTGGGGTCACACTGAGGTGTTTTTCATGCTAAGTAGCAGGAGTAGGCTCCAGCAACCAAACTCTAACCAGCAGATAGAGCAGCAGTGGCAGGTGGCTTTGGCCTTCATACAACAAGGGAGCTCTCTTGTTCCCCAGGTCTCTACTCAGTGCTTTCCTGAACTTCAATTCAGTTCCTCACATAGCACTCTGTGAGATGGGTTCTAATCTGTCTTCCTTCCTTCCTTTTTTCCTTCCTCCCTCCCTCTCTTCTTTCCTTCCTTTTTTCCTTCTTCTTTCTCATTCCATAATTAAGATATACAATTAAATACCTTTACTCGAGTCTTTCTTTCTTCAAACTTGCGAAGGGGAGACAAATTTTTCCAGACACCGGGCATAAGGTGCTGTGGCAAGCAAAACATACATTCTGTCCCAGCATTCACTGAGTTACGGTTACATCATGGATGAAGAGCACTTTGCTTAAGGGTAAATTTCCTTTTTTTGCTTCTATCAGTGGAGGTGAGAACCATTCGAAACTGGTTGCAGGAGGACCCAGAAGATTGATTCATTCAGTACTAACCTAAGAGCCTGATTTGACTGAATAGTGCTAGGTGGTCTTGGAAAAATAATTTCTCAGAAATATGAAAAGTTCCAAGGAGATTCTTTCCTTTTAATTCGCCAACAACATATATAAGGCAAGCTAGTAAAATATGAAGAAGAATATTTACAGTGTTCATAGGAATACGTGAATACTAATGATGAGTCAGTTTTCAGTGTCTCCCCACACTTACCTT
Organism: Saccopteryx leptura; assembly: GCF_036850995.1. NCBI lineage: Eukaryota > Metazoa > Chordata > Mammalia > Chiroptera > Emballonuridae > Saccopteryx > Saccopteryx leptura. The sequence goes on along the minus strand of NC_089505.1, from coordinate 214,086,201 downwards.
CTATAGTCCCAGCAGAATGGAAGGCACTTCGACACCAAAGTGCAATGTCGATCCTAAAAATGCTGTAGATGCACATGACCAACACTGCTGCACCTGTGAAGGCCAGCAGCCCTCCTATCAAGTAAGCTCCAAAATCTGGCACTGCAAATGACAGCAAAATAATATAATAATGATACAAAGTGTCAGTTACACATTTGACAGATACCTATCACATTACCAATGCTGAAAAAAATATATTAGATATCAATGAAAAAGGAAACTGCTTAAATATTTCTTTTTAGTTAAATAATATACATGAGGAGTGACGTCACGGAAATGGTGCCGTGAGCAGCGCGTCTGACAGATCTCCCCAAAATCTCAACAAATTTATCAACTAGAAACAGAAAAATTTATCCTCGGAGCATCCCGGAGTTCCACACACACACTGAAAGCGAAAGGACTGTTGCCGAGGAGGGAATACGCCTGGGGTGAGTCAACCCACACGTGCAGCTGCCCACGCCACGTCCCGGGGAGTGCCAGCAACCACCGGCGTGCTCTGAGAAGCCGCGCGCCTGCGCCCCGAGCCGCGTCCCGGGGAGTGCCGGCAACCACCGGCGTGCTCTGTGCTCTGAGAAGCCGTGCGCGCGCGCGCGCGCCCCGATCCACATCCCAGGGAGTGCCGGCAACCACCGGCGTGCTCTGAGAAGCCGCGCGCCCGCGCCCCGAGCTGCGTCCTGGGGAGTGCCAGCAACCACTGGCGTGCTCTGAGAAGCCGCGCGCCCCGAGCCGCATCCCAGGGAATGCCGACCACCACCGGCGTGCTCTGAGAAGCCGCGCGCCCGCGCCCCGAGCCGCGTCCCGGGGAGTGCCGGCCACCACCGGCGTGCTCTGAGAAGCTGCGTGCGAGCGCCCCGAGCCGCGTCCCGGGGAGTGCCAGCAACCACCGGCTTGCTCTGAGAAGCCGCGCACCCGTGCCCCGAGCCGCGTCCCGGGGAGTGCCGGCCACCACTGGCGTGCTCTAAGAAGCCGTGCGCGCGCGCGAGCCCCGTGACGCAGTCCAGGAGGGGCGCCAAACCTGTCTTTACTAGTCAGGAGATTCTCTCCGTGGACGGGGCACCTCACCCAGCCATTCGAGCTAACAATCAAGCGTTGGGGGAGGGGCGCGCAGGCAGCCTGAAATACTCTCTGGAGCACAGCTGCGGATCCAATCACTGAAATTAGCTTAACCCACAAAATCTACGCACCCACGGGGCTCTAATTGATAAGATCTCTCCCAGTTCAGCGATCCAAGACAAGAGGCATAATATTTTTCAGTGCCTTTCGCTAAAGGGGCGGGGGCAACTTCTGATAGACAGAGCCTCCATATTCAGGGATATACCTAACAAGAGGGACTTGGCAGATATTAAGATCTATATAGCAAGCAGCGAATAGTGCATCTTCTTTCCAGCCAAAACAGGCTACAAAGTGTGGAAAGCCTGGGTTGAGTGGTCCAACTGAATGCTAGGCGCTGAACAGTCACCTTGACAACAATTGACTCCCAGCCCCACCTGATTACGCTGGAGGCTCTGACTGCCAGAGCCTTACCCAGAGCCTTGTGCTGAGTGAGGATAGAGTGGGGATTTCCCAGCTCTTTGAGCCTCTTACTCCCCAGACAGAAGCAGTGGCAGCCTCATAGCTGGATCACCAGGCTGCTAATTCAGGAAGGGGAGACTAGGGGAGAGACTCCAGGAAAGCAAACTCTCTCTCATTGTCAGACTCTACAAACGCCAACAAGCCTTGACTACCAGTGAGACTAAAGCCAATTATATGACATTGCCATAGAATCCCATCAACTGCAAATCCCTACCTAAGCGTGACACAGGGGCAGAACCTGGGGTACAGAGTCACTGACCAGGAAGAGGGAGAGAAAAGAAAAAGGAAGAAGTTAACCTCCAAAATCAAGAAAAATCCACAGACTTTATAACTTGTTCCACTAATTCTTTGTTGTTGTTGTTTCTCTCTTCTTTCTTATTGCCTTTATTTGTATTTCCTCCACCTCGGACCTTTTATTCTCTGCCCATCTTATGCTACCCTTTTCTTGAACTACACTACCCATGAGTGTTACATTTTATTTCTTTTCTTCATCCTTACTCTCCCTTAGGGTTACACTCCAAAATCCTTAACTCTCACTCTCTCCCCTTTTGTTTTCTTTTTGTTTTTTTTCCCTTTCCTTTTTTTCTTCCTTTCTTTCTCTCTTTTTCTTATTTTTTCCTTTCTATTCGTTCCTTCTTTTCTCCTTTTACTTTTCCTCTCATTTAATCCTCAATTACAAACAAATTATTTAATTTGGAACTCAAGTTTTTTTTGTTTTTGTTGTTTGTTCTTTTTTTTTTTCTTTTCTTTTCTGCTTTTGTTCTTGGTTTTCCTTTATTTGTTTGTTTTTGTGGCATTTTGGGTACTTTTTACATTGCTTTTTAACTCACTAGCATTCCTCCCAACCCAAAGTCTCCATTGTATTTAGTCTTCACTCCACTTAATACAACAGATTTTTACTTATTATTTTTATTTTTTTCTTCTTTAAATATTATTTTTTCTCTCCTTTTTTCTGTTTCCATTTTATCCCTCTCATTATATCTCTTAGTCGACCATCACTTACAAGCAAATCATTTTATGCTTGTCTAAGATATCCTTCTTTTTTTTTTTTCTTGCATTTAGTAGGTCCCTACTCCCTTTTTTGCCCCTTGAACTCTTCACCCCAAATCAGGCCCTCCGTTATAGGCAGTTTTTGTTCCATTTAGCATAATATAATTCACAGGTCATCACGATATTTACCTAAAGAGGTGAGAGGAGGGAAGGAGAAGAAAGAAAAAAGGGGGAAATAATAAATCATTACTTTTTTTGTGTGTGGAGTGTTTTTTTTGTTTGTTTGTTTTTTCTTTTTTTTTTTTCTTTTTTTTCTCCCTTTTTATTCTTTATTAATTTTAATTAAGAATATCAACAAGACCACCTTCAGATGCCAATAAGAAAAAGGAAATCGAATATTATGGATACAAAAGATAGAGAGGTAACACAAATAGATGTGGAAAAATCTATGGAGAAAAGATTTAGCATACTGGAAGCCTTGGAGCCAAATGACAGAGAATTTAAAATAGAAATCTTAAAAATACTCAGAGATATACAAGAAAACACAGAAAGGCAATTTAGGGAAATCAGAAAACAACTCAACGATCACAAAGAATATATTACCAAGGAAATTGAATCTATAAAAACAAATCAAACAGAAATGAAAAACTCAATTCACGAACTGAAAAACGAGATAACAAGCTTAGCTAATAGAACAGCCCAGATAGAAGATAGGATTAGTGAAATAGAAGACAAGCAACTTGAGGCACAACAGAGAGAAGAAGAAAGAGACTCAAAAATAATAAAAAACGAGAAAGCCCTACAGGAATTGTCTGACTCCATCAGAAAGAATAACATAAGAATAATAGGTATATCAGAGGGAGAAGAGAAAGAAAATGGAATGGAGAATATACTCAAACAAATAATAGATGAGAACTTCCCAAGCCTGTGGAAAGAACTAAAGCCTCAAATTCAAGAAGCAAACAGAACACCGAGTTTTCTTAACCCAAACAAACCCACTCCAAGGCACATCATAATGAAGATGACACAAACCAATGACAAAGAAAAAATTCTCAAGGCAACCAGGGAAAAGAAGAATACAACATATAAAGGAAGACCTATTAGATTATCATCAGACTTCTCAGCAGAAACTCTACAAGCTAGAAGAGAGTGGACCCCAATATTCAAAGCCCTGAAAGAGAGAAACTTTCAGCCAAGAATACTATACCCATCAAAGCTATCCTTCAAGTACGAAGGAGATATAAAAATATTCACAAATACAGAAAAGATGAGAGAATTTATCATCAGAAAGCCCCCACTCCAGGAAATACGAAAGGGGGATTTCCAACCAGATTCAAAGAACAAAAGAAAACATAACCCCAAGTAACAGCTCCACCAAGAAAACAATAAAACCAAACTTAAACTGTGACAACAAAAGAAAAAAAAGGGGAGAAAGGATGAAGATTAACAGTAGCAAAGGACGATGAAGCGCAGAAATACTAATAAGAAAGGGTACTACAATGAATATGGTAGGTACCCTTTTCATTACTTAATGGTAACCACCATTGAAAAAACCACCACAAAAACATTTGACTTAAAAAAGATAGCAACAGAGGAAAGAAGTATGGAATACAAACAAACAAAAACAAATGATAGAAAAACAAAAGAGAAGAATCAAACAAGATACAAAACTAACAGAAAGCAATTTATAAAATGGCAATAGGGAACCCACAAGTGTCAATAATTACACTAAATGTAAATGGATTAAACTTACCAATAAAAAGGCACAGAGTAGCAGAATGGATTAAAAAAGAAAATCCAACTGTATGCTGCCTACAAGAAACTCATCTAAGCAACAAGGATAAAAACAAATTCAAAGTGAAAGGCTGGAAAACAATACTCCAAGCAAACAACACCCAAAAAAAAGCAGGTGTAGCAATACTCATATCTGATAATGCTGACTACAAGACAGAAAAAGTACTCAGAGACAAAAATGGTCATTTCATAATGATTAAGGGGACACTGAATTAAGAAGACATAACAATCCTTAATATATATGCACCAAACCAAGGAGCACCAAAATATATAAGACAGCTACTTATTGACCTTAAAACAAAAACTGACAAAAATACAATCATACTTGGAGACCTCAATACACCGCTGACGGCTCTAGATCGGTCATCCAAACAGAGAATCAATAAAAATATAGTGGCCTTAAATGAAATACTACAACACCTGGATATGATAGACATCTACAGGACACTTCATCCCAAAGTGACAGAGTATACATTTTTCTCTAGTGTACATGGAACATTCTCAAGAATTGACCATATGTTGGGCCACAAAGACAATATCAGCAAATTTAGAAAAATTGAAATTGTACCAAGCATATTCTCTGATCATAAAGCCTTGAAACTAGAATTCAACTGTAAAAAAGAGGGGGAAAAACCCACAAAATTATGGAAACTAAACAACATACTTCTAAAAAATGAATGGGTCAAAGAAGAAATAAGCGCAGAGATCAAAAGATATATACAGACAAATGAAAATGAAAATACGACATATCAGAATCTCTGGGATGCAGTAAAAGCAGTAATAAGAGGAAAGTTCATATCACTTCAGGCCTATATGAACAAACAAGAGAGAGCCGAAGTAAACCACTTAACTTCACACCTTAAGGAGCTAGAAAAAGAAGAACAAAGACAACCCAAAACCAGCCGAAGAAAGGAGATAATAAAAATCAGAGCAGAAATAAATGAAATAGAGAACAGAAAAACTATAGAAAAAATCAATAAAACAAGGAGCTGGTTCTTTGAAAAGATCAACAGAATTGACAAACCTTTGGCAAGACTCACCAAGGAAAAAAGACACAGGACTCAAATAAATAAAATCCAAAATGAAAGAGGAGAAATCACCACAGACATCATAGATATACAAAGAATTATTGTAGAATACTATGAAAAACTATATGCCACCAAATACAACAATCTGGAAGAAATGGATAAATTCCTAGAACAATACAACCTTCCTAAACTGAGTCATGAAGAAGCAGAAAACCTAAACAGACCAATCAGCAGGGAGGAAATAGAAAAAAACTATTAAAAACCTCCCCAAAAATAAAAGTCCAGGCCCAGACGGTTATACTAGTGAATTCTATCAAACATTCAAAGAAGACTTGGTTCCTATTCTACTCAAAGTCTTCCAAAAAATTGAAGAAGAAGCAATACTTCCAAACACATTTTATGAGGCCAATATAACCCTCATACCAAAACCAGGCAAGGATGGCACAAAGAAAGAAAACTACAGACCAATATCTCTAATGAATACAGATGCTAAAATACTAAACAAAATACTGGCAAATCGAATACAACAACATATTAAAAAAATAATACATCATGATCAAGTGGGATTCATCCCAGAATCTCAAGGATGGTTCAGCATACGTAAAACGGTTAACGTAATACACCATATCAACAAAACAAAGAACAAAAACCACATGATCTTATCAATAGACGCAGAAAAGGCTTTCGATAAAATACAACACAATTTTATGTTTAAGACTCTCAACAAAATGGGTATAGAAGGAAAATATCTCAACATGATAAAGGCCATATATGATAAACCATCAGCCAACATCATATTAAATGGAGTAAAACTGAGGACTTTCCACCGTAAATCAGGAACAAGACAGGGTTGTCCACTCTCTCCACTCTTATTTAACGTGGTGCTAGAAGTTCTGGCCAGAGCAATCAGACAAGACAAAGAAATAAAAGGCATCCACATCGGAAAAGAAGAAGTAAAGGTATCACTTTTTGCTGATGATATGATCCTATACATCGAAAACCCAAAGGACTCCACAAAAAGATTACTCGAAACAATAAACCAATACAGTAAGGTCGCAGGATACAAAATCAACATACAAAAGTCCATAGCCTTTCTATATGCCAACAATGAAATATTAGAAAACGAACTCAAAAAAATAATCCCCTTCACGATTGCAACAAAAAAAATAAAATAGCTAGGAATAAACATAACAAAGAATGTAAAGGACCTATATAACGAAAACTACAAGGCATTGCTAAGAGAAATAGAAAAAGACACAATGAGATGGAAAAATATTCCTTGTTCTTGGATAGGAAGAATAAATATAATTAAAATGGCCATATTACCCAAAGTAATATATAAATTTAATGCAATTCCCATCAAAATTCCTATGACATTTTTTAAAGAAATGGAACAAAAAATCATAAGATTTATATGGAACTATAAAAAACCCCGAATAGCTAAAGCAATCCTAAGGAAAAAGAATGAAGCTGGGGGCATTACAGTACCTGACTTTAAACTATATTATAGGGCCACAATAATCAAAACTGTATGGTATTGGCAGAAAAATAGACACTCAGACCAATGGAACAGAATAGAAAGCCCAGAAATAAAACCACATATATATGGTCAAATAATCTTTGATAAGGGGGCCAACAACACAAAATGGAGAAAAGAAAGCCTCTTCAACAAATGGTGCTGGGAAAACTGGAAAGCCACATGCAAAAGAATGAAACTCGACTACAACCTGTCCTCGTGTACTAAAATTAATTCAAAATGGATCAAAGACCTAAATATAAGCTCTGAAACAATAAAGTACATAGAAGAAGACATAGGTACTAAACTCATGGACCTGGGTTTTAAAGAACATTTTATGAACTTGACTCCAATGGCAAGAGAAGTGAAGGCAAAGATAAATGAATGGGACTACATCAGAATAAAAAGTTTTTGCTCAGCAAGAGAAACTCATATCAATATAAACAGACAGCCAACTAAATGGGAACTGATATTTTCAAACAGTAGCTCAGATAAGGGCCTAATATCCAAAATTTACAAAGAACTCATAAAACTCAACAACAAAGAAACAAACAATCCAATAAAAAAATGGGAAGAGGACATGAACAGACACTTCTCCCAGGAAGAAATACAAATGGCCAACAGATATATGAAAAGATGCTCAGCTTCATTAGTTATTAGAGAAATGCAAATCAAAACTACAATGAGATACCACCTCACACCTGTTAGATTAGCTATTATCAACAAGACGGGCAATAGCAAATGTTGGAGAGGCTGTGGAGAAAAAGGAACCCTCATACACTGTTGGTGGGAATGTAAAGTAGTACAACCATTATGGAGGAAAGTATGGTGGTTCCTCAAAAAACTGCAAATAGAACTACCTTATGACCCAGCAATTCCTCTACTGGGTATATACCCCAAAACCTCAGAATCATTGATACGTAAAGACACATGTAGCCCCATGTTCATTGCAGCACTGTTCACAGTGGCCAAGACATGGAAACAACCAAAAAGCCCTTCAATAGAAGACTGGATAAAGAAGATGTGGCACATATACACTATGGAATACTACTCAGCCATAAGAAATGATGACATCAGATCATTTACAGCAAAATGGTGGGATCTTGATAACATTATACAGAGTGAAATAAGTAAATCAGAAAAAAACAAGAACTACATGATTCCATACATTGGTGGAACATAAAAACGAGACTAAGAGACATGGACAAGAGAGTGGTGGTTACCAGGGGTGGGGGGAGGGAGGACGCAGGAGGGAGGGAGGGAGAGAGTTAGGGGGAGGGGGAGGGGCACAGAGAAAACTAGACAGAGGATGACGGAGGACAATCTGACTCTGGGTGAGGGGTATGCAACATAATTTAATGACAAAATAACCTAGACATGTTTTCTTTGAATATATGTACCCTGAATTATTAATGTCATCCCATTAACATCAATAAAAATTTATTAAAAAAAATAATATACATGAGAGTCAAATAATCTAGTCTGACCTATGCATTTTAGGAACAAAGTCTTCTTGGGAACCTGAGAAAGGAAATTCTGCGGAACCGCAGTGCCCAAAGGCAGATACAGGATGGTTTCAAATGTGTGAGGACTGCTGTTGAAAAACATATGGCCAAGTCCACCTGAATCAGCACTCCAGGTTGGAAGCCTAGTACATGATTAGGAAAGTTCCCTAGGTGGTATTGACACACATTCTTGATTATAATATTGTTACAGCTGCTTTCTTCATTACTCCCAACTGAATGGCAGGAGTCGTGTCATAAAGAACCATCAGTTGCCTCCCTTGGAAAACATTTCTGTTGGCTCTACAAGACTGGCTAAAAGCCAAACTCCCACTTGAGCCTCTCTGTGTCAGAGCCTGGACTGGGTGCTTGTTTGAGCGATGCAGTCTCAGGAAGGGTGTTTATGTCTTGCTCTGCTTGTAAGCACACCACAGAGCAATTATGGAAAAAGTTGTGGGCAGGAGATGATCAAGGAGCAGAACCAGTTCCTCTGGAACTCCAATTCTGCAAAAAAATCATGCTCCTTCTTACATAGCTGACAAGAGGAACATCACAGCTTTCTTCCTCACCAAAACCCAAACTTGTGTTGCCCAAGAAAGAGGTTCTAAGAAGGAGAGAATTAGAAAAGGAGAAGGAGGAGAGAGGAAGAGAAATCCTCTTCATTCTTAGAACCCACCACATATACCACTTCCTTCATAGATCCTCTTCATGATCCTCCAGTTGCCGCTAGAAGCTATGTTTAGGGGTGAGGAGTGGGATTCACTTTTCTTTGATTTCACAGAGCATTAACAATTTTAAAATACTCATTAAAGCACTTACTACAACCTGACTTAAGCCACACCATGTTGCAAACATTTTGAGGCCAAAGACATCTCTAGCAATGACCATATGTCTTCAAATACATGACACAATAAAACACAATATCTATAGACACAATGTCTACATAGTTCTGGGCCAAAACAACATCAATCCATTAAGTCCCAGCACAGCCAAGTGGATCTGCTCTGCACTCTGGTGCTCAATCTGATTCTGACCACTTCTTTGCACTTCTAGTTTCTAACTCTTGAATGGATTCTGCCTTCCCTCCCAACCCCCATATGTCTTTGCCCCTTCCAAGTTCTTGGAACACCAATGCCACCTCTCTCTTTGGGAGGACCGATGTCTGAGAACCCGTAATGTACATTTCAGAGGTCTTGGTATTGTCAATGTCCATGATAAGGAGACCATGTTCACACGATTTGTGAGATTCAGAATCCCCTGATAAGTAGACAACAGTGATAGCCTGAAATACTTGAATTCAGGAGAGTTGATACCTTCTTTTCTAAAAGATGATAAAATTGGAAACAGAAATGAATGAATAAGTTCAAAGGGAATATGAGCTTTGAAACTGAAGTAAGTAGAAAACTCACTGTTGAGACACCAGCAGCTTGTTGAAGGTTATGTAAGGGTAATATTAGCCATTTGGGTCCATATGGCTACCACCAGCCTTAAACTGAGATGGTATCTGAGAATAAGTGGTTAAAAGAAATTCACTGAAAGGTACATGCCATCCAAACAACTTTCTAGTGACCTTGCTTCAGATAAACTAAACAAGATTCTATCTGGATGTGTCTTCAAATGAACTGTGAAATTCAAATGGAGAACCTGTAACCTTACCTCTGGCCCTAAGTAAACCCAGGGGCTTGGATTTAAGAGAATAATGTTTCTAAGAACTCAGGGGAAACAAAACAAAATACACATGTCCAAAAAAAAATGCATTGCATGTGATATGTGAAATAAGCAAAGGTGAATCTGTTAAGCACAGCTTTCCTAACTGATCCACAGCAAAGAAGAAAAAACCACCCACCTCCCTCCTGCATGATCTGCAAGTATAAACTGATAACAGAATTATTTCTCTCAGCCTGGACTTTGCCTTGAAATCCTTCTGAACACAGTGCTTCCAAGTACTCAGTATCTAAAAATTAGTACTAGCAGAGAAAATCTATGCTGGTCATTTTCATTCAAGGTTACTAAACAAAGAACTCAAACTTCTAAATTGAGGCAGATTTCAATTATAACCACTTCAGGTATTATGCAATCTCTAAAGTTTCCCACGGTTAAGCTCCCTCTTTTCTCAGGGGTGAACCTAGAATACTCTCTGTAGCAATTCTACTTCTAACGAAATACTGTAGAGGAATGCTTCTAGTGAGTACAAGCTCACACACTCAGAAATTTCCACAGCAACATTGTTTACAAATTGTCCCAAGCTGAGAACAACTCAGAGGATGACATACATAGAGTAGAATAGATAAGTTATGATTTCGTTATTCAATGGAATATGATTCAACAATAAAAATGAACTACAGCTACAGGGTACATCACTAAGACAACAATGAAACCCATAAACCTAAGAAGCAAAACATAAAAAGAAATATACTATATATTCCAGAGGCGGATTTAACGGAGGGTGCACCGGGCATGCGCCCAGGACCCCGACTTCTGAAGGGCCCCGCAAAACCCCATCTTTACATTTTTTCTAATGACACCAAGTTTGGTTTCATATGTGCAATTTTAACATTAATAGTGCAGAATATTTTTTATTTATTTTTAAGGGACCCAATATTTTCTTCTGCGCCCAGGGCCTCAACTGACCTTAACCCATCTCTGTACTATTCCCTTTCATATAAAGTTTAAGTAAGTGCAATCAGCAGCTGGAAGTACAGGGCTGCCGCGTGGAAAGGGAGAATATGGTTGGAGACGTGGAATGGCATCTGCACAGAGATGACAGTTGAAGCCATGAGACTGATGACAGAACCTCGAGAATCACCCAGATGTGTCACCAAAAGAGATAAGATTCACAGCACTGATTGGGAGGAAAATGATCAAAAATGACTTTCTATGAGAAGGGAAGAGGAAAATGGACTGTAGTGGCTGATGAGCCCAAGACTTTATCCACCTGTTGCAATCCAAAAGAGATTTCCCTGGGTCCAGGTGAGGAGAGGAAGTGCTGTGTACTTACTCACAGTTACGGCAACTGGGGACACAGTGACCTTGGCCTCCAGGTCATGGAGGTGAGGTCAGGGTCACAAGCTGCTGTGGACACATCCTTATTCAGTGTTATTCATTGGGGCACTCATGAGGTCAGAGACTTGGCAGGGGCTAAGGTACATGTGACAGCTCCATTCAGCATACACTGAACTAGTATTTTGTGTTAAGTTCTAGAAAACATTTCTGGTAGGATTTTAGCTAGATACATGCACACACAGGCTTAACTGATCATTAAGGGACACTGGAAAATTCAAGCCCTCTCTCTCTTGCATGTAGTTAGCCAAAAAGAAAAAAAATTAATATTAATAGAATCAAGAAAGAAAAACAGTCTTGGTAAGCCACACATCAACATTTTACAAGATGCTTCAGATGCTTCCCTTGATATGTTAGTAATTAATTTATAGCTGCTTTCCAGATGATGTTTGTATCCATCACTACCTACCCTCTGGTTCTATTACCTCCTGTGGGTAATCATGCTCTGTACAATGTTAAGAAACAATTTATGTATATACATTAAGTTTGAAGGCCTTCTTCTCAAGTATCAGAATTCAGCCTTTATAGATAACTTTACAAAGTTATATGATAAAAATATACATAAATATTTTATTTTCGCATCCTATTATTTATAACAAAAAAAAACCCTAAAAGTTGAAGATGACTATCACATGCTTATAAATGTTGAGCAATTGGGTTTTATTTAAGAGGAACAGTTCTGTTTTCTAGAATTTTGATGCATAGAACCTCAATGTATATAAATATGGCACTTTAAAAGATTAGTACATTGCAGTCACAGCCTCACTGCAGTGTCGTCAGACATTACATCAGCTCTTGCCCAGATTTCATATTCAGTTTGTCTGTTTATTACCACTCTGTTGCCTCACGCCAAACATTTATTACTATTTGCCTTTCATATGCATTTCCCTGCCATCATTTTTGAACATTCTGAACAGTATTTAACCACAGGAACATTACCTGGGGGTTTTAACATAAAGTATGCTGCAGACATGCCAGCATGGCATGTAAAAGGATGGCCATAATCTTCTTTTTTCACTTCTAAAAAGGTTAGGTTCACTGTGTAAAAATTATGTTCCTGAAAAGAAACCTGGGTTCTGTAAAAGAAAAGAGCCAATCATTAATACATGTCATATTTTACCCAACATATTCTATATGCTTTAGTCTAGGGGATGATTTTACCCTATTCACTGAGTAGTTCGATGAGGTATGTAGTTCAAAATTTGCATTATCTTGGAGACAGTGTGACAAAGAGGCGTGGTTCTGTTAATCACAGATACCACCCTCAGCATTAAAGGTCTCCCTCTCCCTCTCCACTTATCCAACTCATCTACACAGCAAGGCCAACACAAGTTCTTCTGCCCTTAGTTCATGGTCTTATTTTACACCACTCTATTCAGACCACTATAAATTCGATTCTTACCACTCAATCATCTAACAATTATGCACTATCTCCCCAAGAGTCCCTGAGGTGCCCCTTGTTTTGCTACTTAAGTCTTGAAGGCCCAGGGTTCATTGTATGACTGACTAGAAATGAGACCAGTAGCTGACCAGGGTTAAACTTATTGCCTACAGGCCATACTTCCCATTTCACTTTATCTCAAACTAGGATATAGAAAGGATTGAGAATCTGAGCATCTCGCACTTCTTTGAACCAGTTGCTTGTTCACACATAGCAGCACTGAGAGATCTTTGAAAGACAAAGCCAAAAGAAGTGATGAGGAGGCAGTGAGAACCACCTCAAAAAAAAAAAGTAGTACTAACACCAAACCACTTAAATGAAGAAAGTATTGCTAGCTTTTAAAGAAGCCAGAAAAACCAAATACCTACTCAATTCCTTCTTGGATTCGTTTGGACTCTTCATAGTAAGTATCCACCAAAGTGCTACCGACCCTCCAGCATCGAAGATTTGTATTATCCTTCGTGTCTATTATGCTGCAGTTTACGATAAGGGTGGAGCCTACAAAAACCAAAGTCATAAACATTAAATAAAAATTCTACCAAAAATGAACTGATTAACAAATATACCCTGTTTTGAGCCTTGATTATCTTTCGATTAGCAAAAATACATTCCTGAGGTCAATTATGATCTACTTTATTGGGCAGAGATCACAAGGGACAAGGGACCTTGCAATTTTTACCATTATTCATCAATACAGATGTTCACATTATTTATGCTTGCCTGATTTTTTTATTCTTTTCCCACTGCTTTTGTTTCAAAAGTACATCATTCTGACATTAGATAAAAATCTGTCTTTATATTTTAATGTCACTTTTCTGATTTTATTTTTATATGCATTTCCTTAATTCATTAAAAATGTGTTTTGTATATGGTAGTAGGTAAAGAATAAACTACATATTCTTCAAATTTAACAAATCACATATATACTGTTTCTTCTTCCTTATACATTTTTTAAATGCCCCAAATCTCTTTTACTAAATTCCTATATCTAGCATCTGTTTTTGTTTTATGCTTCTTTAATCTATCTATATGTAAATATTAACATTTACTTAGTATAATTTTACAATCAATACACTTTAATATATAGTAGAAATTATCTCTATTTCTTCTTTCAATTATTGGTTTGCTAACTCATGCCAGCATTTTTTGACAAGAATTTTAGAAAAACTTTGTCAAGTTTCACAATTTCAGTGCAATTTAATTGATATTATTTTAAAGTTGTATGTTAGCCTGGGAGAAATAACCTACTTTTGAGTGTTCCCATTTAGTAACATGGGAAGGAAATCACTAAAACTTGTCTTCTTCAATGTTCTGGCTTAAAATGTTGCAATTTTTAAAATGTATTTAAGCAGGTCTTTCAAATTCCCTGTTCATTTTATTCTTAATGTGTTGCTATTTTATTGTGATTATAAATGTCACTTTTTTCAAATTACATAATATGTGATTCTTTCAGGCATATAAAAATGATGTCAGCTTTGAAAGTTTATTTTATATTGAAATAACTTACTGAAAAATTGCTAGTGATTATGGTTTTCTAGAGAATTTTCTTAGTTATTTCCAAATAAATATCCATCTATCACTTAAAATAGATATATGCTGACCTTCTTTTTTCAAGGTTTATATCTCTTGTCTTTTTATTGTTTAAACACATGGGCTAGAATTTTCAAAGACAAGAAGAGGGAACAAAGTTAATTAAGAGAGTTAACGAATACACTTATCTTTTCTAGGTGTTTATAAAATCCATTAGAGAACTCACATGGTGAGTAACATTAGACAAATATCTTCTATTATGACCATTATTATTTCCTTGAAGGTTTACAAGACCTCTATTAAACTATGTACATACAAAGCCTTTTAAACAGATTTTATCTCCTTTCTACTTGTTCTTTTATCAGCTTTCTCATTTCTTTTATATTTCAGTTTCTCCACTTTGGGGGATTATATTTGCTGGACTTTTCTATTTTCTGTCCTCAAACTTTCTATCCCAGAACCAACTCTGGAACTTATCATTTAATAAATTCATTATTAAAATTCATTATTTTCTTCCAAGGGGTTATTTAGTTAGTTGCCCCTTTTTAAAATGTTGTTAAATGATTAGTTTACATACTTAATTATTTCTACACTTCCTATTATTAGTGATGACATTTATATCTTGTTTGGAGAGGGAAAAAACCAGAAGAATGCAGGAAAAAGGGCCTGCAATGTCTGTGATCCTGCGCTCAAGCCAGTGACCTCCAGGTTTTGAACTGAGGAAGGAAGGGCTCAAAGGGCTCACTGAGAAAGTTTGAAAAGTAACAAACTACAGCTGTAGACCCTTTATCAGCTCTCTGAAAAAAACTTAAAGCACCAGCAAGGAAAGTAATATATATGAACAGTCAAGGACAGACAGGCCAAATCTCCCCTCATACCTCCTCCCCTTCTGGGGACTCAAAAGTTATATAGGTCTACACACAAAGAAGTCAAAGAAATCAGGCACTTGTCACATGCCCCTTGCATGGACACTGTAAACGGTATGTAAGATGTAAAAAATATAACTTCGGGGAGCTTGTGCTTTGGTACTACTAGCATCACGTGCTTTGCCAGCTATTAATAAATTCATCTTCCTCTATTAAGTTGTCTGGGTGTCTATTATACTCCTTTTGGGTGTCATTTTTCCTGCTACAGTTTGGAATTCAGCACTGGTCACCGATCATGAAGCTTGACATGCTTCCAATGCCATTATTTGCTAAATAATCTGTAACTTGATGTTGGATGAAATCTAACCAGCAAAGCAAATAATTAGAAGACATATTTGTTGTTGCTTAATTTTTAAAATTAGTTAATTTTATTTTTGTGGAGTTTATTATTGTTTTGATTTTTGTTGTAAATTTTTAGACTTACTGCATTGCGATTGTACCATAGGATCTGTTTATTTCCTCTTTTGGGACTCTAAGTTTTTCACAGATGTGTATGAGTATGATTTATTTAATACATTATTCTTATATTATTAGACTCTTTTAGATCTTTATTTGACTAACAAATTTGTCAAATCCAGAGTATGTTGAAATCTCCCGCAATAATCGAAACAATTGTTTTATCTTATATTGTTTTTGTATACCTGAGACCTTTAGCTTCAAATATTCTGATGCACTGCTATTTGACGTATAATTTTTTTTGAGGGGGGAGGTATTCTAATTTTTATTAGTATCAATTCAATTTGTCAGTTAACTTTTTTCATTAAAATATATTTATCAAATTAAAAGATTAATGTTGCCAATCTGATTTCTGTGTTAATTTTTGTAAGATATATCTCACTTACGAATTTATATTTAATCTTCTAGGTCATTTACTTTTAGATCTATGTCTTTTGAGAATAGCATGTAATCAGCTTTTAATATTTGACTCAACCTGAGCATCTGTCATTTAATAGAACTTTTCTTTTTTGTCTTCAGAAGTTACTCAACCTGTTTTTATTTTACTGGTGATTACCTTTAAATTTAAAAAATAATAATTTGAGCTCCTTTTTCTCCACTTAGATCACAAACTGAGACAATGTTTACTGATCCCTTCCTGTGTAAAATAAGGAATATAACATGATAACTCTCCCTATGCCTTTAGTATACTTTCCACTGCAAGATTATATAATTCAGAATTCTTGACCAATATTATAGTAGTAATTTATATTATGTATCATCTCTTTCAGTAATTATTTTTACCTTTTTATTGTCTTCACATAAACAGATTTACATTAATCATTTCATCCACCAATTTTCAACCTTTTCCATCTCATGCACTCATAAATTAATTACTAAAATTTGCCATACACCAAAAAATATATTTTTTGCCAATCTGACACAAAAATAACGATATATATTTATTCACACTGGACAGCTATTGTTGTATGGGCTGTTGTCATTTTCTTTTTATTTGGCAATCTAAGGAAAAAGAGGTCAGTGACTCTGATTAAATAGTCGGATAGTCTACATTTTAAAAGTTCTTGTGGCACACTGGTTAAAAATCACTGATTTAGACCCATGGTGCTCACTGCCAGAACTTCGATGCCTCAACTTCCCCAAGACTCAGCTCTGAACTGTTTATTTTGGTGCTTCTCCTGATGAGCTCAGGTACATCTACAGCTGGAAACTGGGTGTTTATGGAATTTGTCCTTACCCTTAAAATTCAAAAAACTCACAAGGCTATGTGGACATATTGATTTCTGCCCTTAATGTTCCCAGTGGCTTCCACAACTTTACTCACCAAGCTGTGCTTCAATGGTATTGTTTATTGGATAAGTTATCTTAGGGATTCTTCCTCCATGTCCAACATTTACTCCTAAGAAATCATACCCACAGAAAATTGCATTAGAATCACATATGATATATTCCTCACTACTTTGATGTGATAATAACATTACAAAAAAAAAAAAAAAACTTGGCACAGAGCAGACCTTCGAAAAACATTTGTCAATTAAAAACAGAACTCATGGTATGACAAAACATCACTTCATAAATGCATATTTTTAAACCAGAAATAATTGAATTGCTAAGGAAATAACAAAACCCTAAAAGCTGGCCTACCAAGAAAGTTTGCTTTGCCATCATCTATTTGATATAAATATAAGCTGGTGAGACTGTGTAATAAAATTTTAATGACTAATAATCCAAATATACTTCTTAAGCAGTGGCTATTATTAAACCTCTGGCTTAGGTTCTAGAAAGAGAAAAATAATGACCCTAATATTTTATCTTCAGTCTCATTCCTCCATTCTCCAACCCTGCTTTTCCATATTCTTTCCATCCTTTATCCTCCATTTATTCTTCAGATCTTTCATTTCTCTACCCCACTTTATAATTTTCTACCTTATATTGATCCCTCACCCTTTTGTCTTTCTTGGCTTCTTCCTTTCTCCATTTTTCCATGAAAATTTAGCAATCACCCTCTTAGTCCCATATTCTTCCTATACATTTGGGTGGACTGTGGAAAAGTTAGAAAAAAAGTAATATAGGGAAATGCAAAAACATATATCTTTTATGATGGCAATTTGCATCTTCTATAAACAGTTCATAGTCAATATACTCCAAACAGAAGTCATCACCAGTAGATAATGTTCCACTTTCCAAGTGATCACACACATCTAAAATTTAGAAGTCATTCTAGGCAATAGCTTTTTTTACCCCCTTCAAATTATCAATCACCTCTTACCATTTCTCAGTTTGTGCCTCTTTCTTCACTTCTACACCCTCTATTTTCCTGAGGCATTCTCATTTACATCCAGCTCTTCAATTACCATCTAAATGTCAGTGATTTCACAAGTTGTATCTCCAGCTGTTTCTCTAAGATCCAGACCCACAGAGATGAAGGCCTACTGGATATCCCCACTTGAGCATCTCAAAAATACCAAGTATTCAGCTTATCCATGACAAAACTCATGATTACACTCCCAAACCCAGTTTTCCTCCAAAGTTATCTTATTTCATTGAATAATATCTCCACCCAATCAGTTATGTATGCCCAAAGGCCTAGCTTCCTTGACTTTGCCACATCCCTTACCCCATATTCAAGCCAACACTGAGAACTGTGGATTTTACCTCCTAAAATGCTTCAAATCAATTCACATCATTCTATCTTCAGTGTTACCATGTTGTCTGTGCCTACTTGGTATCACACCAGCAACTCTCCTGCTCTCAACCTCTCCGGCTGATTACCATTTCTCTAAGAATAAAATCCATACTCCTCACTTTGGATTCCTACCTAATCTTGGCCTTGTTTACTTCTCCAACTTCAAACTGCCATTGCCTCCCTCACTCTGCATAACACCAGCCAACCTGTCTGCTTTCAGTCCTTCAGACAGTGTGGTCTGTCTTGTTATAGGGCCTTCACTCCAGCTGCATCCTCAGTCTCAAAAAATCTTTGCCATTCCATCACAAAGTTAATGCTTCCTGACCACTAACATCACTATTACTAGGAAGCTTTTCCTGACCCACTGTCTTCTCAACAGGTCCTTGTCTATCTGATCTCATATTTTCCTTTCCTTCATTGCATTAATCTTCTTGGTAATTACTCATTAATAGACTACCTGATAACTCTCTGCCTCCTTCCCTGCTCAGACTTCAAAGCTCCCTCAGAGCAGTGGTCCTGGCTGTCTTCCTCACCATCATGTCTCACTGCTTAGCACAGGGACTGGCCTTTTTAAACACTGAATAAAGAGTCACTAAATAACTACCTAAAAAGAAGCCCTACTACTTCCATCCAAGTTTAGATTATTAGGACATTGAAGGAGTAGTCTAAATGGTCTAGGCCTCCAGACCCTCTTCAATTCCTGCTCAAATCATCTCAAAACTGTCACCCATCACAGATACAGCCTTGTCACTCTGTACTTATACCCATCCCGAGGCTGTTCAGAGGCTACATGGTAAAGCTTGTATATAACCGGCCTCCTTGACCTTGCCACTGTTTGTCTCAATGTCCTCAGCTTCCACCACTCCTCACCTCATACTTACATATGCTCTAACAAGATTAGTTTTACTTTCAACATAATCTATGATGGTAGACACATCTATGCTTTGCCTTACACTATTCTTTCTGCACCTTCTCACTCTTCTTTATTTATGTAGATTTTACTCTTCCTTCAAAATTCAGTGGAGAAGATATTTCTTCTTGGAAGCCTTCCAGACCATTTACTTGCCACCCTTGTGGCTACTTATGAATCATTTCCTGTCTATAAGTCTATCCTTACCACAATTGTTAAGATCTCTAGATTCACTACCACTAGGCTGAGAACTTCTCAATAGAAGAAACAATGTTTTTTTAATTTTTTTACTTATCAGGTTTTAATAATTTAGGGCATATAACAGATCAAAAATAAATGTTTACAGCCCTTGCCGGCTTGCTCAGTGGTAGAGCATCAGCCTGGTGTGAGGATGTCCCAGGCTCGATACCCAGTCAGAGCACACAGAATAAGTGCACCCATCTGTTTCTCCACCCCTCCCCTTCTTGATTCTCTCTCTCTCTCTCTCTCTCTCTCTCTCTTTCCCTCCTGTAGTCATGGCTCTGTTGGAGCAAGTTGGCCTTGGAAACTGAGGATGTCTCCACGGCCTCCACCTCAGGTGCTAAGAAGAGCTTGGTTGCTAAGCAATGGAGCAACACCTGGATGGGTAGAGCATCGCCCCCTGCTGGGCTTGCCAGGTAAATCCGATTGGAGAGCATGCAGGTGTCTGTCTCTGCCTCCCCTCCTCTTACTGAATAAATAAATAAATAAATAAATAAATAAATAAATTTTAAAAAATAAATGTTTGCTTTAATGACATGAGATGTATACTCTTGAACTCAGTGACCTCTTGAAGTATTTTTCAGTTGCATTTGAAATTTTACATTTCAAAAAATTCCCTCAGCTATCAATAAAACTAAAGTATAATAGTAGTTAATTATTCTGTAAAACGTAGACTTGTGCCTTATGTAGGTTAGGCAATGGGTTAAGTATTAGAGATTCAACTGTGAACAAGAGAAAGAAAGTGCCTACTTTCAGAATTATGTCACTTAGCATAAAACCTAAAGCATAAAAATCATAAAAGCTAGTGCAATTAATTTTCATACTTAAGAGGCTCCAGGTGACAAGCAGGAAGCCACTCATGCTGGACACATCTCTTAAGAGAACCACACCATCAAGAAATATCTAAGTATCCCCAGTACATAAAGTCTGACAGATATCTGTGACAAACATGAAGGTCCAAGTCAAAGATATATACACAGATGTATTACAGAATTGTTTATCTAAAACATATATAGTATTATTAACCAATACTACCTCAATAGATTTATTTAAAAAATAAAGATATGTTTAGCCTTCAGTTCTTTCCACTTAGATGAGTAAATATAAAAAACAACTCTCTATGGTAATTTTTTTTTCTTTTCTTTTTTTTTAGCAAGAGAGAGAGACAGAGAGAGGGACAGACAGGCAGGAAGGAAAAGAAATGAGAAGCATCAATTCTTTGTTGTGGCTCCTTAGGTGTTTATTGATTGCTTTCTCATATGTGCCTTGACCAGGGGGCTCCAGTAGAGTGAGTGACCCCTTGCTCAAGCCAGAAATCTCGGGCTCAAGCCAGTGACCTTTGGGCTCAAGCCAGTGACTTTTGGGCTCAAGCCAGTGACCATGGAATCATGTCTATGATCCTTTGCTCAAGCCAATAACCCAGTGCTCAAGCTGGTGAGGCCATGCTCAAGCCAAATGAGCCTGCAATTAAGCTGGTGACCTCGGGGTCAGTGTTCCCATCTGATGCTCTGCACCATTGCCTGGTCAGGCTGTACAAAGAAAAAAATTTAAAAGGCAAAAGGCAACACAGCAGAAACTCCTTGCTGAATGTGTTTAGAAGGAACAATGTGCTCCTATGCCCTGAATGCCTGAGTTCTGGCTCTGTTTCTGGCACTAACCAGCACTGTAAGCTTCAGTAAGTTGTTCTCCTTTTGGACCTCTGTAAAATTAATAGCTTGAGATAGATTTTTATTTGTTTTTTTTTCTACCCCTAAGGTTCTGCTTTCAAATTTCCAGGTTTTATGTTCAAGAAAACCAGCTGCTCTGGGTTGGGAACTAAAATCACACTGGAACCAATTCCAGAAACCTTCAACTCTGCGGCAGCTGACACAGGAGAGGTTGAAGCTTGTGTGGCCCACTGAAAGAGACACATCAGTGAGGGCTAAGGGAAATAGAGTTATTTTCACAACAGCCACCATTTACTAAATACCTATCCTTAACCAGGCATCCCGGTAGCTATTCTACATACATAATCTCACTTAATTTCTATAAATAAACCAACAGGCTTTTTCTTAATTACAATTAATCAAGAGTTTTGAGTATTCTGTTTTCTCAGGTGAAGAAATTAAACTGCTCATACCATTTTGATTCATTTTTTCTACCGCTTTCTTCTAAAATGACAAGTTTAGAGCCTGCTAACCTTCAGGAAAATCAGGATAAAGAATCATCTGTCTTAAAGTCTGAGAGTCATCTTCCACAAAGTTGAGAGGCAGTACAGACAATGAACATGAGCATACTTACTGACATTCACAGCAATTCTATTTAAAACCGTGTATAATCTTCCTGCCAGTGTCAATCTGGCTTCACATGCATAGTTCCCTCCATCTTCTGCCGAAACATTGTTCACTGAAAGTTTTATTCCCCAATAAGTAAATCGTTCTCCTTTAATCTCTTTACAGTCCTAAATTTTAAAAAAATTAACTTATAAAGTCTTTTGGGTATCAGTTACATTCCTAGTTGGCACCATTCTATAAACAGTAAAAAGATAAAAGAAACCTATGTTTCCTAGACATTGAATAGTTTATAACCTAACAAAGAGTTGACGGAAAATTTTTAACAGGCTAAAATGAGTTTTATAAATATTAAGTCTAATGGACAGCCTCTGCTGTCATCCACTGAGGCATTTAGAGTTTAAATTTTCAGAAGGTTTTGATTTTTATTTACGTATTCTTGGCCAATAGCTCACTAATAAGATTTATAATTAAAATGTTCATAATAATGTCAGCCAGCATTTGACAGTAAATTTTAAAGACCAAAAAGAACACTCTTGGCCCAGCCTGTACAATGGTTCCAAGGCATAAAATAGCCAGAGCCTCTGGCTAAGATATTCTGGCCATGGGAGAGTGGAGAGAATGAAACCAGGGAGATGGCCAGGCATCCATTCATAGAACACCATGAAGAGGGAATGAACATTAGAAGCCCTTTACACAAGTGAATAAGATGATTACATTTGTTTGAGAGTAATCTCTCTGGTTGTTGTCTATCTCTCTACCTCCCTGCTTTCCCATCTCTCACTTAATAATAATAATAATAATAATAATAATAATAATGAAGAAGAAGAAGAAGACGACAACGACAAGGAAGGGGAGGAGGATGAGGAGAAAGGGGAGGGGGAGGAAACAAAGTATTAATAGAAAAATCCTCCCCCTTTTTTTACCTTATACCACTTTATTGAATCCAAATCACAACTCTTCGGGAAATTCAGATGACACATAAGACTGTCATCTTTTCCAACATGTAGTATTTGTTTGTACTCATCTGATAAATGTATTTGACTGTCTCCGGAAGTATTACACCACTGTTTTTCAAGCACAGTCAGGTTTACATGTATTTGGTAACACATATTTGTATTACTGTAAGAAAATAAGAGATTGAAACCTTATAAACTCAATCACAAAATCAAACGATTCCGTTCATCTTCAACTGTGTCCAAATCATCTTCAAGGTACTGTGCAACCCTCTATCTGAAACAAGACAATACACATCTCACAAATCATTAATTACAAAAAGAAAAAATTATTTGTACAGTGGAAACACTGGGTAGTGCCTTAACAAGTGATCAAAATGAACATTGTCACCGAGGGGCAAAGGGACACCAGTTGCCACCTCATGCTGTCTGAAAAAGACAAGATCACTTTCACAACATTCCAACCAGGGAGGCCCATGAAGAAATATCTGGCAAACCCAAATAAAAGAATATCACATAAAATAATTGCCTGTATTCCTTCAAGATGTCAATATCATAAAAAAACAGGCTAAGGAACTATTCTAGATGAAAAGAGATAAAAAATACATGACAATCAAAAGCAACGCATGATCTTGAATTAGATCCCTACTGAAAAGGGAAAAAAAAATTTTATATTGGTAATCACTGAGATGATTGATAAAATTAGAATATGGATTGAGAATCAGATTAAAAATATTGTATGATAGTAAAATTCCCTGAATGTGTTAACCATACTGTGATTATGTACGAAAAGATCCTTGTTTATAGGAAATACACATTACAATATTATGGGGTCAAGGGACATGATATATACAACTGAAATGATTTGGGAAAAAATGATACAGAAATATATTTTGTGTCATATACATATACAGAGAGAGAATAATAAGGTAAATGTGACTGAATATTAAATAATGGGGAATTTATTATTCATACAAATTTCATATGAATTTGAAATAAAAAATACAGTTTACTAAACATATATCATATCAATGCTAAAATTCTGTGAGAATTCCTGTTTATTTTCTTCCATGAAAGACAGTATCTATGTTTACTTGCTACAAAAGATGATTTTTTCCATTTCACAGATCCCAGATTTAAACATTTTAAATCTAGTCTAGATATAAAGGTGAATTTGTATGATATACAACCTCTAACCCTAGTTTATTTATAGTCAAGAGTAAAACCAGGAGAGCAGAACTCTCCAAGATGTCAGAAACTTCATCTATGAAGTGAGTGAAATCATGAAAGGTCAGACAAATGGGCTAATGGCCACTCCTATTTGTGTACCACTAAAGTAATTTTGTCCTTCAAGTCAATCTGACATATGAAAATAAGGAACCTGGCATACATCAGAGTGGGACACAGGCCATGCTAGGACACAAAAGGGGCCAGCAAAT
Source organism: Saccopteryx leptura (assembly GCF_036850995.1). Lineage (NCBI taxonomy): Eukaryota > Metazoa > Chordata > Mammalia > Chiroptera > Emballonuridae > Saccopteryx > Saccopteryx leptura. The sequence continues at coordinate 214,061,846 of NC_089505.1, read as the reverse complement.
TCCAGGGAAACAAAACAAGAGAGGGAGAATACAACTCCGTTTCGGAGATACCGACCCCACACATGATTTCAGCTAATTTTCATTTCAGCCCTTTCAGGCAGACATGACTCCCATTTTTTACAGATAAGAAAACCAAGGCTCAGGGAGGTCAAATAATTTGTTAAGGTTGTATACTTCAGTAAGGGAAAGAAACAAAATTGGGGCCCTCAAGTAATATTTGCTCCACAGATGTGTTTTATTTAGGCCACATGCAAACAAACACACACACACACACACACACACACACACACACAAATTCACAGGTTTTCTTTATAAATTGGAAAATAGACTTGAGATAAATAGACCGTTGCTTATAGTGGGGCATACGTTTTCCAGTTCACCGCAGTCCCACCAGACTCAGCTGTCTCCCACCAGACCTGTGTCATTCATTTATATCATACTACTTTCTAGCACAGGGCTTAGACCCAAGGCTCTGGAACAAACTTGGTGCTTGGTCACTGTTGTATTTCCATAGCAGATTCCTTACCAAAAAAGTGCTCAAAGGAGGCTAATTCCTATCTGGATGTGCCATCTATCACAAAAACTTTGGGCATTCCAGGAAAGAAGGAAGTACCAATTATATATACGTGAAAGATAGAAATAGAGTGTTAATTCTATTTTAAATGAGAAACTTACTTTATAACACATTGGTAGATCCCAGAGTCCCTCCGTGCCAGGGGGAGAAACAAAATCCAATTTTGATCCTGGTAGATTCTAGATTGTATATCTTTGGATACTGGAATTTTGTTAGGGTACTTATACCACGCTACATGTGCTTTCCCAGATGTTATTGGAGGGTATGTGCAATTGAAAGCAAATGGCTGGTTTACCAAAGGTGTCTCATTTTGCATACTAATGTCCTGACATTCATCTAGGGGAAAGGAAGGGAAAAATAATTATGAAAGAGAACCCTTGTGTTATTTATTAATAGTTTTAACAAATGTGTCAATTTCCTAGCCAATTTTATTTGAGTTTCCTCAGTGTGAAAGTTTCTTAAAAATAGTCTGTTGATTTGAAAGCATAATTCAAAGCCCTTCCGATGTCTCTGTATGACAGAATTTACTGTGTCCTCTTCACTGTCATCTTCTCATCTGGAAGGACACCCTCTTTCCCTCCCATTCTAAGACCCTTCATTCTTTCCTCCTCCTCCACCAAAGGAAATGGTCCTCTCTCAGCATTCTTGTCCTTTTTTCTTGTCCTGCCACCCGACAATTTCTCTCTGTCTTAAAAGGTGTATCCCATACCAAAAACTATTGTTTAAAGATCTACTCACTTTAAAGATCTTCTCTACCAAATTGCTTAGTTTTCTGTTTCTTGGAAGACTTTTTATTAATAGTTTATTTGCTTTTATCCTGGGTCATAAAATGGCTGTCATACAAAATAGCATTCTTCCCATTTGAACCGTTTAACTCAAGTCTTGACTTGAAAATTTGCCTAATCCTCCTCCTCTCCAAAGTCACCTCAAAGTTTAAAGGTGATATTTGGAGCTGAGCATTAGATACTTGGAAGTGTAACCCCCATTATTCGGAACCCTGCCTGGTCCACTGGGAAAAGTGTAATCAGTTAAGGCTCAGAGTTACACAGCCAAGGCTCAGGTCCGCACACCAAGCTGCCAGAATCGCAGGGAGGCATGCGGCTGAGGGCGGCTTCTGAGACCCGAGGACTAACTCCACCTACCTGCTCTGATAAAAAGTGGAAGAGCGATGGACACACCGCACAGCAGAAGGAATATCATCCCCATATCAGGCTGCAAGGAAGAGAGAAGAGGGTGGGAGGAGACGGAGTGGGGTTCCCTCTTCCAGGACGCGCGCGCGCGCGCGCCGCTTCCTGTGGGGACGCGGTGGCATCTCCTTCGGCCATCTGGAAACCGCGCAGGATCGGATCCTGCGCCCCTTGGGAGGCACGTCTCCCAGCCTGCCGCAGCGGAGGGCCCTGGTCCCCAACTCCCACCCACGCGCGTCCTGGACTCATCCGCAGGGCTGGCGATGAAGACTACGCTCCAAACGCCAATTCACCAGGGACAAGCCAGCTTAGGTCTACCTGGCAAAGACCAGCAGGAAGAAAGGAAGACGGACCGGCAGGTGGATGCAGGCGGCACACCTCCGCTTGGAGAAAGCGTCCGTCCGCTCCCCCACGGCCGCACAGCTTGGTCGGCCCCCACCCGGAGTCAGGCCTCTAGCCTCGGGGTTGCGCATCTGTTGGCCGCCTCTCCCTCGCTGCGAACCTACCATGGACCCCAGCCCCGTGTCTGCCGGTGAGACGGGACCGGATCGTGCCGGACTTCTAGAGAGTGGAGGAGCTGAAACCCGGAAAATGAACTTTGCCAGGCATTTCCATATCAGGAGGTGTTTTTGCCGCCGTGGGCGTGGCAGGCCTACCTTATCCAAGGGAAGGAAGTGTAGGGAGGAACATGGCATCATACTAGGAAGTTGGTCTGAGGGCTTGTTGCCTGGTTTTCTGGTCCCTGACCAGTAATGTCTGTTTAAGTCTATTCTGAATTGTCCTTGTAAATAAATTACTCGTTCCTTTGCAGACCCCACCTGAGTAGTTATTACATGCCCTGCATTGGCCGATATTGAACATTCCAAGAGTGGAAACCATCCCAGGTGGCTTGTAAGAAATATCATTTATCTGTCCGAACCAGGTTGGTTAAATCTAGAAAGCAGGCATCCCATGGTGATGCTCAAATTTCTGGAGCACAAAGGCTGCTCCTCTGAAACTTTTCAATAAGAGACTGTCAACAGGGATCTGTTACCCCTGGCCATCAGGTGATACCCCAGAGATATGCCTGGGAGCATTGAGACTTAGAACAAAATATAAAATGTGACCGTCATTCAAAAGATTCCTGGCCAGACCCTGGCCGATTAGCTCAGTGGTAGAGCGTTGGCCGGCCGGGTGTGTGGAAGTCCTGGGTTCCATTCCCGGCCAGGGCACACAGGAGAAGCGCCCATCTGCTTCTCCACCCCTCCCCCTCTCCTTCCCCTCTCTCTCTCTCTTCCCCTCCCACAGCCAAGGCTCCACTGGAGCAAAGTTGGGCCAGATGCTGAGAATGGCTCTGCCTCAGGTGCTAGAATGGCTCCAGCTGCGGTTGCAACAGAGGAACGCCCCAGATGGGCAGAGCATCGCCCACCGGTGGGCATTCCGGGTGGATCCCCGTCGTGCGTATGCGGGAGTCTGTCTGCCTCCTCCCTCTTCCCTCCCTTCCCCACTTCTCACTTCGGAAAAATACAAAAAAAAAAAAAAAAAAGATTTCTAGCCAGCTATTTCTGACGTCTTTGGCTTTAAGGCAGTGAGGCAGAAGCAACCACAGGAGCAGGGGAAGGAATGGAGCAAATGCATTGACAACAAGGTTTCCAGGAATAGGCTGGTAGCCAGTAGTTTGCAAATATCCATGCTGTTCAAAATTATTTAGGGAGCCAAAGTGTTTTTGTTCATATGAGTTTTGTCTGTCATTGTTTACTATGCTACAAATTCAAATGAAGAGTTTTTTTTAATTTTTATTTTTAACTTATTATGTTGACATGGTTTCAAGTGTCCCACTCAATATAACACCCTCAAGCCCCTGCATCATATCCCTCATGCCCCATGCAAAGTCTCTTTCTATTCCCATTTCACCCCCTTTGCCCACCCACCCCCTACCTCCATCTCCCCTTTCCCTCTGGGACTTGCTGTCCTGTTCTCTGTATCTACGTGTTATGTATACATAATTTGGCTAATCCCTTCACCTTTTTGATACCATCATGATTCCCCTTCCCTCTGACAGCTGCCCATCTGTTCCATGTGACCCTGTCTCTGTTTCTATTTTGTTCTTCACTTTGTTGTGTTCATTAGATTCCACATATAAGTGAGATCATATGATATTTGTCTTTCTCTACCTAGCTTATTTCACTTAGCATAGGTCTCAAAAGGTAAGATTATCTTATTTTTCACAGCTGTGTATTATTCCACTGTGTATATGTACCACAGCTTTTTTATCCATTCGTCCACTGTCAACACTTGGGCTGTTACCAGATCTTGGCTATTACAAACAATGCTACAGTGAACATGGGGGTGCATATCTTCTTTTTAATTAGTGTTTTTGGATTCTTAGGATATATTTCTAGAAGTGAGATAGCTGGGTCATAAGGCAGTTCCATTTTTTATTTTTTGAGGAAGTGCCATACTGTTTTCCACAGTGGCTGCATAAGTCTGCATTCTCACCAGCAGTGCAGGAGGGTTCCCTTTTCTCCACACCCTCTCCAGCACTTGTGTGTTGATTTGTTAATGAAAGCCATTCTAAGAGGTGTGAGGTGATGTCTCACTGTGGTTAAGGTTTTTATTTTTATTTTTAATTTATTATGCAAGCTATTTCTGATGGTCTTTGGGCTTTAAGGCACTGAGGCAGAAGCAACCACAGGAGCAGGGGAAGGAATGGAGCAAATGCATTGACAACAAGGTTTCCAGAAATAGGCTGGTAGCCAGTAGTTTGCAAATATCCATGCTGTTCAAAATTATTTAGGGAGCCAAAGTGTTTTTGTTTATATTGGTAATTTGCATTTCTCTAATGATTAGTGATGCTGAGAATTTTTCATATGCCTTTGCCCATTTTTTAATTGGAATGTTTGTCTTCCTGGTGTTGAGTTTTATAAGTTCTTTATAAATTTTGGTTATTAACCCATTGTCAGATGTGTCGGTGAATATATTCTCCCATAAAGTGGATTGTCTTTTTATTCTCTTAATGGTGTCTTCTACTGTGCAAAAGCTTTTAAGTTTAATATAGTCTTATTTATTTATTATGTCTTTTATTTCACTTGCCCAAGGAGATATATCGGCAAGAATATTGCTTCGAGAGATGTCTGAGAGTCTACTGCCTATGTTTTCTGCTAGGACTTTTATGGTTTTGTGACTTACATTCAAGTCTTTTATCCATTTTGAGTTTGTTTTTGTGATGGTATAAGCTGGTAGTGTAGTTTCAGTTTTTACATATAGTTGTCCAATTTTCCCACACCATTTATTAAAGAGGTTATCTTTACTCCATTGTATACACTTGACTCCTTTGTCAAATATGAATTGACCATAAAGGAGTGGGTTTATTTCTGGATTCTCTGTTCTGTTTCATTGATCTGTATACCTGTTTTTATGCCATTTTGATTACAATGGCCTTGCAATATAGCTTAATTTCAGAAAGTGTGATACCTCTCACTTTGTTCTTCATTTTCAAGACTGCTGAGGCTATTCAGGTCCTTTCTGGTTCCATATAAATTTTTGGAATATTTGTTCTAGATATGTGATGTATCCAATTGGCATTTTAATAAGAATTGCATCAAATCTATAGATTACTTTGGGTAGTGTAGACATTTTAATGATGTTAATTCTTCCTATCTATGAACACAGTATATGCTTCCACTTGTTTGTATCTTCCTCGATTTCTTTTTACAATGTCTTATAATTTTCTGAGTACAAGACTTTTACCTCCTTGGTTAAATTTATTCCTAGGTACTTTATTTCTTGTTGTTGTTGTTGCATTAGTGAAGGGGACTGTTTCCTTAATATCTCTTTCTAACAGTTTATTGTTGGTGCATAAAAATGCCACTAATTTCTGAATATTAATTTTATATTCTGCCACCTTGTTGTATTCATTTATCAGGTATAGTAGTTTTTAGGTTTTCTACATACAGTATCATATCATCAGCAAATAATGACACTTTTACTTCTTCTTTTCCAATTGGATGCCTTTTATTTTTATTTCTTTTCTGATTGCTGTGGCTAGGACTTCCAGTATGTTGAAGAGTGGTGAAAGGGGACATCCCGTCTTTTTCCTGATCTTAAAGGGGTTGGGTTTTTTTTTGTTTTGTTTTGTTTTTTTTTGTATTTTTCTGAAGTTGGAAACGGGGAGATAGTCAGAGTACCGCATGCGCCCGACTGGGATCCACCCGGCATGCCCAGCAGGGGCAATGCTCCGCCAATCTGGGCCATTGCTCTGTTGCATCCAGAGCCATTCTAGTGCCTGAGGCAGAGGCCATAGAGCCATCCTCAGCGCCCGGGTCATCTTTGCTCCAATGGAGCCTTGGCTGCAGGAGGGGAAGAGAAAGACAGAGAGGAAGGAGAGAGGGGGAAGGGTGGAGAAGCTGATGGGCGCCTCTCCTGTGTGCCCTGGCCGGGAATCGAACCCGGTACTCCTGCACACCAGGCCGATGCTCTACCACTGAACCAACCAGCCAGGGCCTTAAAGGGGTTGTTTTTAATTTTTGCCCACTGAGTATTATGTTGACTGGGTTTTCTTTTAATATATGGCCTTTATTATGTTGAGATATGTTCCCTGTATTCCCACTTCGTTGAGAGTTTTGATTATAAATAGGTGCTGGATTTTATTAAATGCTTTTTCTGCATCATTTGATATAATCATGTGATTTTTTATCCTTTCTTTTGTTTATGTGATGAATCACATTTATTGATTTGTGAATATTGTACCAGCCTTGCCTCCCCAGAATAAATCCCACTTGATCATGATAGGTGACCATTTTTAATGTATTGCTGATACAGTTTACTAATTTTTTTATTTTATTTTATTTATTTATTTTTTACAGAGACAGAAAGAGAGAGTCAGAGAGAGGGATAGACAGGGACAGACAGACAGGAATGAAGAGAGATGAGAAGCATCAATCATCAGTTTTTTGTTGCAACACCTTAGTTGTTCATTGATTGCTTTGTCATATGTGCCTTGATCAGGGGCTATAGCAGACCAAGTAACCCCTTGCTCGAGCCAGCGACCTTGGGTCAAGCTGGTGAGCTTTTGCTCAAACCAGATGAGCCCGTGCTCAAGCTGGCAACCTTAGGATCTCGAACTGGGGTCCTCCGCATCCCTGTCCGATGCTGTCTGAGAGTCTACTGCCTATGTTTTCTGCTAGGACTTTTATGGTTTTGTGACTTACATTCAAGTCTTTTATCCATTTTGAGTTTGTTGTTCTATCCACTGTGCCACCATCTGGTCAGGCTAGTTTACTAATATTTTGTTCAGAATTTTAGCATCTATGTTCATCAGGGATATTGGCCTATTGTTTTCTTTCTTTGTAGTGTCTTTATCTGGTTTTAGAATTAGAATAGTGCTTGTCTCGTAAAATGATAAGAGACATCTTCCCTCCTCTTAAATTTTTTGGAAGGATAGGTGTCGGTTCTTCTTCGAATGTTTGGTAAAGTTTGCCTGTGAAGCCATCCAGTCCAGAACTTTTGTTTGTTGGGAGTTTTTTAGATAGTTGTTTCAATTTCAATTGTTGTAATAAGTCTGCTCAGATTTTCTGATTCTTCCAGATTCAATTTTGGAAAATTGTATGTTTCTAGGAGTTTATATCTATTTTTCTCAGGTTGTCCAATTTTTTCACATATAGTTTTTCATAATATGTTCTTACAATCCTTTGTATTTCTGTGATGTTAGTTGTTACTTGTCTTTCTTCTCTAATTTTATTTATTTATGTTCTCTCTCTTTTTTACTGGATATGTCTGGTTAAAGGTTCATCATTTTTGTTTACCTTTTCAAAGAATCAGCTCTTCTTTTGATTTATCTTTTGTATTTTCTTTTTTTTATAGCCCCTACGTCATTTATTTCCACTCTAGTCTTTATTATTTTCTTCCTTCTACTTCCTTTAGGTTTTCTTTGTTTTTTTTTTCTAGTTCTTTTAGATGAAAAATTATAGAGATTTTTTATTGCTTCCTAAGGTATACCTGTAATGCTATGAACTTCCCTCTCAGGATGGTTTTCACTGTGTCCCATAGGTTTTAGGTTGTTATATGTTCATTTTCATTTATTTCAAGGAAATTTTTTATTTCTTCCTTGATCTTATTGTTTACCCATTTGTTATTTAATAACATGTTATTTAGCCTCCAAGTGTTTGAATGTTTTTCACTTTTTCTATTGCAGTTGATTTCTAGTTTCATGCCATTATGGTCAGAGAGATACTTTGCATGACTTCAATCTTCTTAAATATATTGAGACTTGTTTCATGTCTTAACATGTGTTGTCTCCTAGAAAATGTACCATATGCAATTGAAAAAAAAAAGTATATTCTGTTGATTGGAGTGAAATGTTCAGAGGATATCAATTAAATCTAGTTGATCTAGTGTGTCATTTAAGGCAGTTGTTTATTTGTTAATTTTCTGTCTGGAAGATCTATCCAGTAATGTCAGTGAGGTGTTAAAATACCTTAGTATGACTGTATTGCTGTTGCAATCTCCTTTTATGTCTATCAAAATCCTTTTTTAATTTATGTGCTCTTATATTGAGTGCATAAATATTTACAATGGTTATATTCTCTTGTTGGCTTGCTCCTTTTATCATAATGTAGTGACCTTCTTTGTTCCTTACTCTAGCCTTTGTTTTAAAGGCTATTTTGTCGGATATAAGAACTGTTACCCCAGCTTTTCTTTCTTTTTTATTTTCATTTTAATAATTTTTTTCCTATCCTTTTACTTTCAGTCATATGTATCTTTTGTTCTATGGTGAGTCTTTTGTAGACAGCATATATACAGATCTTATTTTCTTATCCATTCAGCTAATTTATTTCTTTTGACTGGAATAGTTAATACATTTACATTTAAGGTTATGATTGATAAGTACTTATTTACTGCCATTATATTTTTTAAACCTATAATTCTTTCTTTTTATTTATTTTTTCTTTCCTCTTCTTATAGCAGGCCCTTCCCTTTAACATTTCTTGCAATCCTGGTTAGGTGCTAATAAACTTTTTTAGCCTTTTTTTTTTGTCTGGGAAACTATTTCTCTTTCAAATTGAAATGATGGCATTGTTGAGTAGAGTAGTCTTGGTTGTAGGTTCTTGTTTTGTTTGCTTTCTTTTTTGCCATTTTGAATATTTCTTGGCAATCCCTTCTGGCCTGAAGTGTTTCTGTTGAGAAATCAGATGTCATACTTATGGGGGCTTCTTTGTAGGTAATTAATTGCTTTTCACTTGCAGTTTTTAGTACTTTTTCTTTGTCTCTTAACTTTAGCATTTTAATTATGATGTGCCTTTGTGTGGGCCTCTTTGGGTTCATCTTTAATGAGACTCTGTGTTTCTTGAATTTGTGTGGTTTTTTTCTTCATCAATTTAGGGAAGTTTTCAGCAATGATTTATTCAAACAAGTTCTCTACACCTTGTTCATTCTCTTCTCCTTTAAGAACCCTTATGATGTAGATGTTGTTTCTCTTCATGTTGTCACAGAGATCTCTTAGATATCAGTCTTTTTGAGCCTCTTTTCTTTTTGCTACTTTGTTTCTGTGCTTACATTTATCTTGTCCTCTAAATCACTGATTTGATCCTCCACTTCATATAGCCTGCTCCTGATTCCTTCTAGTGCAGTCTTCGTTTCAGATATTGTATCTGTCATTTCTGACTGGTTCTTTTTTATGGTTTCAGTGTCCTTCTTACTAAGTTCTCATTCTGATCATTCATTCTTACTCTAAGAACCTTGAGCATTCTAATAACTATTAGTTTAAAAATTGCATCTGGTAGTTTGGTTACTTCTATTTTAATTCTTTTTCTGGGGAATTCTTTTGTTGATTCATTTAGGGTATATTTCTTTGTCTTCCCATTTTGTTTGTGTATTAGGTATCTCTACTCTATCTCAATTTTTTGTGGTCTCTTTTTGAGTAAGATGGACTCAGTGGTACTAACCTTCAGGATACCTAAGTTCCTTGTTTTAGGAATGTCTCTTGAGGGTTATATTTACCTTCCAGTTCTATGTGACTCTTGAATGCAGTTGGCCCTTTCATAGTGGAGTTATCCCTTCAGGCTGCTGCCTCTAAGGTCAACCTTGATCACATGTTTTAGATGCTGTGCAGTGTCCGTCTTGTTGGGCATATTTATTCTTCAGTTTTTGGTGCCTGCTGGACTCTTCCTTTGGACATGCTGCTTTTGTAGCTAGCTGAGTCTGTCATTGGTGTGGTATCTGCCACCCACTCCTGGTTATGTTGATTCTGGGTTCTCTTGGGTGGGGTTCAGGTAGGAGCTGATATCAGCCATTATTTGTAACCCACCATGGACTACCTTTTGGAGTTATTGCTCTATTCACTGTTTATGTCTATATTTTCTGTGTTTGGATGTGTGTGGGAGGGACTAACCTGTGTATAAAGATTAGCTTCCTCCTGCCTAGAGCTGGCAGCAGTTCCATTAAAGGGCCCAAGTGCCGTAAGATTTGCCTCCACTTTTCAGCTGCTCCACCTCATCTTGCAGCTGCCTGGTCTTCCCAGAGTCTTATGTAGAAAGACTGTAGTGTGGGCTCAGCCTGGCCTCATCCCATGAACTCCTCAAGAGGTTGCAAGCATGGTGGGTTAGGGCAGCTGAGGTCAGGATGATAATATTAGTGGGACCCCTACTTCAGGGGTCTCTTAGTCAGGAGCTTAGTATGGGGAAAGTGGCCCTTACTCCAGAGCATAATTTCTGGATACCCCAATCCTATTATTCTTTAGTGAGGTTAGCAGCTGTTTCAAATTAAGTGAAACCAAGAACCCCCTCTGCAGAATTTCTTCCAGCTGGGGAGCCCTTGGTCTCAAGGAGAGACCAAGAGAGTCCTTCACTAGGACTGACTGTGCCCCCCCCAAAGTGGTTAAGCCCTTCAATCACAATAGGCCCTAACAACTCACACTTTGAATATTCATGCACCAAGTCTCTCTCCTGTTCCCCTGTGGAACCTAGCCCAGGGGGGCAGGCTATCTGAGACCCAGGCTGGCTGATGGTGAAGCTCCACTCTGTCCAATGCATGTGCAAGCTGCTGTACAGGTGCTGAACACATAAAGCAGAACTCACCTTAATAGGGCCCAGTGTCCAACACACCCTCCCTTCAAACAGAACTCCAGCAAGGGTTATTGGGTCCTGCTTTGATGTTCTCTATAATTGGTCACTGGATGTGCCAGCCCTGGACCTCCCTGGAGGGAACCTGGTGCAGACTAGTGCAGGACACTGTCTGTGACTGGTCCACACCAACCTTCTTGGAGCTACAAACAAATCAGAGTTTGTGTCTGCCTCTGCTGGCACCAGGTGCACATGGAAATACCAAACCAAATAACCTAGGCTGGCTTTTACCCACACTGAGCCTGAGAGAAAGTCAGCAAAAGGCCCAAGATTCCTTGAGATCCACTTTCTGCTGTCTCTGATGGCTGCTTGTTGGCTTTGGCCACTGAAAAAACCTCTGGTAAAGTCTAGAGCTGGGGAAATTCAGGGATTAAGAAAGATGGTGGGTGTGGCTCCTCCCCCATTACCCCAAGTGTCAGTGTGTTCTTTTTTCACAGACCTCAGTAGAGTGTGGCCACTAGGATTCCAGTGGGTATGGCTTATGAAACCCAGAGATTTTGTCTTCCCAATATCCAGACAGTTTCTACTGAATCTCTCATGAGGCAGGAACATCAGTCATATTTCTCAGGAGAGTTTGGGCTCAATGCCAGACAACTGAGTCACTGATACACTTCCTGCTTCCTCACTAAGGCTGCTTAATTTGCAACAGTGCCTTATCTCCATAGGGTGAAGCAAGAGAGATTCTCAAGGATGAGGAAGTTGCTTTCCCCTAGGCTGATGCTGGTTGGCGGGGACTACTCTACCCAAAGAAAAATGACAACTGCAGTATTGGAGAATGACTTCACACAGGGGTTCTGGTGGCCTTCCCTTTTAGTGCTTCTCCCTGGGTCACCAAGTTCACACTCTCCTCATGCAAATATAGCCCTCCCAGCCTTTCCTTTGCCAAAGCCATAGGTAAGTGGATGTTAATGAGAAATTCTTCATTGACCCATTTAAGAGTGTGCTTTCATCTCTGAGAAGTCCCATCACTTCCTCACAAAAAGAAACCTCACTTCTATACACTGCCAAATGCCATGTGGGCACCTCTTTTAGGATCTGGTGCTCTAGGATGGGCACCTGGCTTGGGGCTTAGGATCCTCCCCTCTCAGGGAAAACCTCCTTGCAGCTGACAGTCCCTCTAGATCAGTGGTTCTCAAACTTTTTGAAGTTGGGATGCATTTAAAATTCTACAAATAATTGTAGGCGCACTATATACAAATTTCTGGGTAGTATGGTATAATAATTAAGTCAAATATTAAAGAAAAATATAAAGTCCAAGCATGTTTTCATGGTAATTAAACAAAATAAATATGACAAAATTAAATTTATTCTGACATTAAAAACATTTTTATGTCACATTTTTTGAGTTATGCTTTTTAGAATTCATAAAAAAGAGGAGTTAAAAAATAAAAATAAAAAACCAAAAAAGTTATCTTTTTATATAGATAGATAGATACTTAGTAAGATTTAGTAAATTCAGCAGGTCCCAGCACGAATATGTTAAGATTTTTTTATTCTTGTGTTTATGGGAAAGATGAGCCTGATGTGTCCTAGAGATTTCTTCAGTGTTTGGACATATATTTGAAAGGCAAACTCTCATTTTCTTGTCAATACGTTGAAGAATTCCTCTCTTTTTACTCTTAATTGTGTTGAAGATAGAAAATCCTAAATCACATAAATAAGATGTTGAAAATTGTAGCAAAATGTTCAAAGCTTTTTAAATATTGCCACATATTCTTCTTTTATAGAAATCCAAGAGGATTCAAGAGACAATTCTTTATGTTTAATCATCAATCCAAAACCCCCACCATACATATCATCTTAACTTTACACCAAATAAAGGATAGAAGAAACTTGCCTCCAGCTCTCCAGGGAACATGGGGGGTAGTGTAAACAATCCAGGACCACAGCTTAACAGTCTTTTGCAACCTAATCAAGCAAGTAGGTGGGGGATTGGGCAGACTGTCAGCTTACAGCCAATTCCCCACACCTCTGTCCCCTAAAAATCTAAACTCCAAAAACTCTGTTGGTTTTTTGGTCCCCAACAGGCACATATTTCTCTGGAATACCACAGGACACACCTGGAAATCTTCTAGGGCGCACCTGGCACACATTTTGAGAACCACTGCTCTAGACCCTCAGCCACCACTTGCTCCTGGGAGCAGGGAAGCCCTTTTCACATCTCTGCCCTTCTTATCAGTCTCAATGTGCCTTCTGTGACTCTTTGGTTATGGACTTCTCTTAATGTAGTCAAAGTTGATTTTTCAACATGATTTTTCTTAAATTTAGTTACAATGGGAGGCTACAAATGGAACATCTGCCTACTCCATTGCCATTTTGGGATCTCCAAAATAGAGTGTTTTGGATCCAAAATGGAGTGTTTTAAACACTTATTTTCTTATTTATTTTAAATAAAACAATAAAATTATTATCAGACATTTTCTAAAAAGTAACTTTCTTTTCCAAAAGAGACTTAATGAGAAAAGTGATATTGTTCTACAAACAACTACATATTCATGGAAATCTCTTTAATGTGTAACTTAATAGAAGACAGCTAGATTCTCATATCTGCTTCTACATCTAATTTCTTATGATGGAACATGTCATGTAGTATCTCTAAAAGTCTACTAGACACTGGAGAAAAACCCTTTGGTAAGCTATAAGTGGAAGTATTTATTAACTTCCCCTAATGTCAGCATTAAATAAATTTCCTCTGTACATACACATTTTATAAGGTTTATGCCCCCACCCAAAACAAAACAAAAGGGTTACTATAAAAAATATTAAGTGATTTGCACTTAACAACTATTTGTTTAAGCACTATTAAAAGTTGTTTCTAAATCTTTTTATTTTTCTTTTTTAGTTTCTACTTATGAATAAACATATGTGTCCCTTATCTTGTTTTTTTATGACTTGAGGATCAGTATGTGTGCCAAGTCTAATCAGTACAATTGCCCTAAATTTCATGAAGTTATGAAGGGCCATTCAGTGTCCCTTTAGCATCTTTTTTTTATTGTACATTTCTGACATTTCACTTTGCTAGTGAGGCCACGGACATAATATTGATATTTACACTTTCAGAGAAAGTTTTCATGCCAAATGTGTTTACTGATACATGGAAAATGAACCACTGGCTTTAAAAACATAACAGATTTGGGGATTATGAACTTTGCAATTAAAAAGCCAAAAACCAAAATTTACTGCAGGTTCTTAATTACCTTGAAAAATCAAATTAACTGAATAGCATTTTTTTTTATGGAGAAAGAGGAATAAAAGAATTCAAACAAAATTTATTCATGTATTTTCTAGGTAGAAAAGTTTAGATCTGCTTTGTTATGACCACAAGAAAGTACTCCTTTATGATGAAGTTTCCCAAATTAAATTACTTTATTTTTTCCCTCTAATTTTCACTTTTTATATTTTTAACATATGGATGATGCAATATTTAAGAGCTAAATAACTCACAACAAATGATAAATCATGTAAGCAAGACCTAGCCACAGACTAATAATTAGCAATTTTTCTATATACACCTCTCCCACCTCTTCCACCACTACTCTAAGCTTTTTATCCTGATGTGTATGGTGTGTGTATGATCCTTAAGCAATATAAAGCATTCTTGTATAGGACTTTTTAGTCTTGACATCAAAAGCACCCTACTCTATAATTGTATAATTTGCTGATTCTCACTCAACATTATATTTGTGATATTCAAATACTTGGAGATGTGTACTTCTTGTTCACTCAAGGTCACTACTGTATAGTATTCCATTCCATAAATATAGCCCATTTATGTTTCCATCACCTTTGGACATATAGATTAGTTCAAATTTATGTGCTGTTCTTACTACTAATATTGTAGTGTGGGTTTTTGTTATTGTGTGGGTTTTTTGAGAAGTTGTCTAGTGAGGGAAAATGCAGGATCATTGAATAATTGTACCTTCAATTGTGTTAGAAAATCCCTAATTTTCTGTACATTTGTGTCCTTTGGAGGATAAGGGTTTCATACTTCATGCTTTTGCCAATATTTGGTAATGTCACACTTTTACATTGCTAATTTTCAATCAAGTGATGTAAAATCTTCCCTCTGATTTTATTTTAATTTTATTTTTAATTCAGATAAGACATCTTTGGTAATTCATGTGTTTTCTGTGTGACATTTACTCTCATATGTTTGCCCTTTTACCCACTTGGTGTGTCATGCTCTTATTAATTTGTAGAGAACCATTAAATTCTACCTCTGCTGTCTCAAATGGTCATCTTCAAAGGGAGGTACAGATGCTCCTCAATGTCTTCTCCCTGACAAGAATCAAACCTCAGCAGTATCTCTTATTTATAAGATAGAGATGATTAGATCCACTTTTCAGAGGTGACATTTGTAAAACCTCCATTGCAGAGTCTGACATTAACAGATCCTTGATGAACTCAAAATTCTTTATCACCATCTTCCTACCAACTCTTCCTTATCACAGTATTTCCAGTTGCAGATATATTTTCAGTGGTGGTATATTTAGATATTTATGCTGTTAGTCACAAACCATGGGTAATGGACTCTTTCAATTGGTTTATGCTTGTTATAAGGTATAGCAGCTACTTTTACAATCACCTCCTCTTGAGAACAATTGTAAAACATCAATGTGTGTGTTATTGAGGCATTGCTAAATTCATATTTTACTTTAACCCATCTGATCCTCACACCAGGATGTGAGGCATATTCAAGAGAGTAGCAAGACAATAATTTTTGTTAAAGATTTCATATGTGAATGTATATTTTATACCATTCACACTACCTTTATTTGTTCTAACTAAATATCAGCTAATTTCCTCACTCTGAAGAGAAAGTTTATAGTGAGAATTAAGTAGAACTATGTTCACATGTTGTGGTCAAATGTTCCATAAATGAGCATCAAGCTGGGCTGAGAGGTTGATGCCCTACCAAGATTTTTATACCCTTAGGATCCTAAATCCTCACATTTTTCCTGAGGCATTTGAGAATACATAATATAAGTTTTATAGAATACTTTTTTTGATGACAGGAGTGAACTTCTAGAGATAGGAGAAGAAACAGGAATGACAGAGCATTTGGTTTGCTGAGGTTCTAGGACTAATCTCTCCTTCAACTTCCATTCATTAGTTTATTTATTCATTTAAGTATTTATACAGTTTTTACTATGTACCAGAAGACATTTTACTTGCCAGAAACAAAGCTGTAGAGGAGATAGCCTTTTCAGGCTTATAGTCCAGGGCCTACCATGTAGAGTGGGAAATGGGAAGATGAACGGAAAAAACACTGAATAAGAAAATTTAAAGAGATTATTTCAGGTAAGTGAGAAACATGAAAGCTATAAACTATGGTGATATGATAAGGTGTATAGAAAGGCTCCACTACAAAAGCAACAATTTGGCTGAGGCTTGAGTATATAATGATAAGGAGACGACCAAGTAGATATCTAAGGGAAGCATTCTCCTCATAAAAGGAAGAAAATATCTCTGAAGGAAGAAACAGTTTAGAAAACTCAAAATAACAGAAATTAAGTCAGTGGAATACAGTGAATAAACAGGACTGTAAAGTGACTGAGGCAGAAAGAAATCCAGACACGTGTGGGCAATAATAAGATGATGACATTTTACTCTAGGAAAAATTAAAAACTTTTAGACAATTTGTAGCATAAAAGATATAGAATCTAATTTATCTTTTAAAAATGTCATGCTGATAGAGGGTTAGATAAAGAAGGTATGGTACACATATAAAATGGAAAACTACTCAACCATAAGAAATGATGATATATTGTCATTTACAACATGGATGGACCATGAGAACATTATACTGAGTGAAATAAGTAAACCAGAAAAAGCTAAGAATATACAATTTCACATATAGGTGGGATATAAAACTGAGACTCATGGATATAGATAAAAGTAAAGTGGTTAGCAGGGGGAGGAGAATGTAGGGGAGAGAGTAGAGGTAGGGAGTAAAGAGGAACAAATATACAGTGATGGAAAATTATTTGATTTGGGGCTATGGGTACACAACATTATAAACAGTTCAAATGCTATAGAAATGTTTACCTGAAACTTATATATTTTTGTTGATCAATGTCACCCCATTACATTTAATTTTTAAATAAATAAATAAATATACAAGTATAAAAAAGGATGCTGTCCATGAAAAGCCCATTAAAATGACTAAAATTACATAGACTGACAATACCAAGAATTGCAGAGAATGTGGAATAACTAAAGCTGTCTTATACAAAACTTGAGAAAACTATTTGGTATTATCTACTACAGCTGACTTAGCAAATTTATTTTGAGGAATATACCAAATAGAAAATCACATAGATGTTCATCAAAATAGATATTTGTTAGAATGTTCATAACAGTAGCATTCATAGTAGTCAAAAACAAGAAACTACACAATTTGTCATCAACAATAAAGTAGAATGATGTCACCATGATGGGAAAGTGAGATGACCCCTCCATATCTCTCTTTCAATTAACAACTAGGAAGATATTTAAAACTCAGCAAAGCTTCCTCTGCTTAGCCTACTGAAAGATTCACACATGGATACATCTGAAGGTGGGTATTTTGGCAGATGTAGTGGGGGCCGGACAGAAGAAAGGGTAGAAACAAAGAGCATATTACCAGTTCCTTCATCTCAGCCACAGCCCCAATAGACATGATAGCAAAGGAGTTGGTGTACAGGCCCCATACCACAGTCCAGCAAAAGGTAAGGAGATCAGAGTAATGTCAGTACAAAGCATCTGGATTCCTTCCTTGATTATGGTGGTGCTCCTACCACCAGAGTCTGGTAACAGCAGCAGAGATGTGTTTCCAACCCTCTGGCCACAGCATGGTGGCACCAGTGGTCATAGTAAACTAAGTAGCAGCATGGCAGGCTTGCAAACTTGTCTCCTACACACACACACACACACACACACACACCTTTCACATCCCTTCACAATATTGTGGTGGCGTCCCAACACCCAGACAACTCAGACAGCTGAGACATGCATCACTCTGGTAACCCAGGCAGAAACTCTCATGAGCAAAGTGTACCAGGGATCTCAGAGACACAGTAGTAGTACACAGAAAAAATAAAATAAAAAATTGCACCATAGTACTATCTACTGGAACACAAACAAACGAAAAGACCTTTATCTACCTGCTGAATTGTTAAAAACAAAATGGTACCAAAATAAGAAAAGTGCTCACTACTTCAAATGCATTGACAGAGGGAAAAAACACTATGGATAAACAAGGTCAGATGGTATCACAAAAGGAAAATGACTATTCTCCAGAAACCAAACTCAAAACCATGGAAGATTGTGATATAAATAATAGATAATTCAAAATAGCTATAATAAAGAAACTCACAAAGATACCAAAAAAATTTAGAATGGCAATTCAATAAGCTCAGGAATAAAATTAATGAACAGAAATACTTTGCTAAGGATATCAAAACTCTAAAAAAACCTAAATGAATATTGAAGCTGAAAAACTCAATAAATGAGATGAAGCAGATTATATGAAAGACAGAATTACTGAGCTCAAAGATAGAAATGTAGAACTGATTCAAGTGGAAAAGAAAAAAGAACAGATTTTTCTTAAAAAATGAAAGAACAATATACAAGCTATGTGACTCCATTAGAAAGGGAAATATGAAGATAATGAGTATCCGAGAAGGAAAAGTGATGGAGAAGGGAAGAGTCAGCCTATTCAAAAAATAATAAATGAAAAGTTTCCAAACCTGGGAAGAAACCGGACAAGTTCAAGAGGTTAGCAGAACACTGACAGCAGAAAAAGATCTTCTCCATGATACATTATATTAAAACTGTCAAAAGGCAATAATTTAAAAAAAGAATTCTTAAGCCATCTAGGGTGAAGAAACTACAAAAAGAATCCATCAGGCTATTCTCAGATTTCTCAGCAGAAACTTTCCAAGGGAAAGAGTGGAATGGCATATTCAAAATATTGAGATACAAATTATCAGTCAAGAATATTCTGTCTGGAGAATAATGCTGGTATGAGAGATATTCTTGATCTTTTTCCTTGAAATTTCAACAAATTGAACAACTATAATTCAGTAAATTAACCCTAGCTGGGCTTGCAGGCATGCCTGAAAAGATGCACTCCTCAAATTCACTGAAGATGGAAAGGGTAGAGACCAATGGAAAAAGAATAAGTACCTGTGGTAATGTTCCAGAGATGGGAGAAATCTAGAGTGTCTGGGTTTCTTTTACCAGGAGGAGTGGAGAGATTGTGGTGGGGGGCGCTTACAGAAATGTTAAACCAAAGCAGAGGCTGACTGCAGGGACAGGGAAGAAGAGAAAACTCTGAGACCCTGCCAATGCTCCCATGCAGTCCACCAGCAGCCTGAACTCAGGATGGACACAGAGAAATAAAATGTGCTGCTCCCCTACTTCCCAAATTCTGCCTCTTTCCCCTTATGGAATACAGATAATAATAGTGGCATACCCTAGAACCACTGTTCCCCTAGAGAACAAGGGTACTCTCTGTCTGGTCCCTGGTCTTTTGGAACATAAGGAAGAACACCAGGAGGCCTAAGGTGGACATAACTGAAAACAAAACAAAAAGCCATAAAGCCTTGACCACATGGCCTGCCCCATCCTCATGGTTACTGCCCCATCTCCATTATCAGGGCTGCAGCATCATAACAGGAGTCCACCTGGGGAATCTTACAGAGCCAAAACTTGTAATCCAGCACCACCTACTGGAAAATAATAGAAAAACCTCTTGCAAGTTCCATGCCACTCTCAAATGTCATGTAGGAAGTTAAACCATCAACAACCAAAAAAGAGACACAATTCAGAAAGAAAAAGAAAAGTCTCCACAAAGCAATCTCAACCACATGGAAACATTGGAGTTAAATGACAGAATTCAAAATTGAAGTTCTGAAAATACTCAAGGAGTTGTGAGAAAACACTGATAAGCAATTTATTCCACTCAAAATCAAATTAATAAATAAACGAGTACTTTAACCCAGGACTAGCAGTAGCACAGTAAATAAACTGTTGACCTGGGACACTGAAGTCCCAGGTTGGAAACCTGAGGTCACCAACTTGAGCGTGGGATTATTGACATAATCCTATGGTTACTGGCTTGAGCCCAAAGGTTGCTGGCTCAAATCCCAAGGTCGCTGGCTTGAGCCCAAGCTTGCTTGAGCAAGGGGTCACTGGCTTGTCTGGAGCTCCCTAGTGAAAGCAAGTATGAGAAAGCAATTAATAACTAAAGTGCCACAACTACAACTTGAAGCTTCTCATCTCTCTCCCTTCTGGTCTCTCTCACTCTTGAACTCTCTCTCATAAAAAAAGAAAAGAAAAAGAAAAATACATAGGTACTTTACCAAAGAAATTGAAACTTTAAAAGGAAATAAACAGAGATGAATAACTCAATATATGAATTGAAAAATGAGCTAGCAAGTTTAACTAATAGAACAGGCAAGAGAGAGGATAGAATCAATGACATCAAAGACAGACAAGTAGAGATGATACAGAGGGAAGAAGAGAGAAACTCAAGAATTAAAAAAGTTATATAGCTCTATGAGAATTGTCTGACTCAATCAGAAAAAGCAATATAGGAATAATGAATTCATCAGAAAAAGTAAAGAGGGAGAAGGGAATGGAGAGCCTATTCAAATAATTGATGAGAACTTCCCAAGGCAATGTAAAGAGTTAGACTGTGGAATTCAAAAAGCAAACAGAACACCTAGTTACCTGAGCTCAAAGAGGTCTTCTCCAAGGCACATTGTAATAAAACTGTCAAAAATCAATGAGAAAGAGCCTGACCTGTGATGGCGTAGTGGATAAAGCGTCAACCTGGAATGCTGAGGTTGCCAGTTCAAAACCCTGCACTTGTCTGGTCAAGGCATATATGAGAGTTGATGCTTCCTGCTCTTATCTTACCCTCTTCTCTCTCTCTCTCTCTCTCTCTCTCTCTCTCTCTCTCTCTCCTCTCTCCTCCTCCACCTCCTCCTTTTCCTCCTCTCTAAAATGAATAAATAAAAAGAAAAATTAAAAAAGTTTTTAAAAAATCAATGAGAAAGAAAGAGTCCTCAGGCAACTAGGGAAAGGAAGAAAATAACATATAAAGAAAGGTCCATCAGTTTATCATCAGACTGCTTAGCAGAAACTTTATAAGCTAGAAGAGATCCAAATATCAAAATAGTGAAAGAAATGAATTATCAGCCAAGAAATTCTATCCATCAAAGTAATTCTTCAAATATGAAAAAGAAATAAAAACCTTTGCAGACATATAGAAGCTGAAGTAATTTATCACCAGGAAACCCGCACTGCAGGAAATACTCAAGGGGATTATTCTACCTGATACAAAGAATAAAACTACAAGTACAAGCTCCAACAAGCTTACAATATAAACAAAAGCATAGAAGTGAAGAGGATAAAAATCTGAAGAAGCAAACAAGGATGGAGTACAGAAGCACTCATAAAACAAAGGAGTCTTGTATATAAAAACATTTTTTCTCCATGACCTAATAGTAGCCACCCTTGAAAAAAACAAAACTGAAACACCTAACTTAAAAAAAAAGAGAGAGAGAAAACAGAATAAAGAAGTATGGAACAAAAACAACTCAGAGAAACACAAAAGATAAGAAGCCTGACCAGACAGGGCACAGTAAATAGAATGTCAGACTAGTACACAGGGAACCCGGGTTTGAAATCCCAAGGTCATCAGCTTGAGCATGGTCTCATCCAGCTTGAGCATGGGCTCACCAGCTTGAGCATGGGGTCACTGGCTTGATCATAGCCTTAACCCTTGGTCACTGGTGTGAGCCCAAAGGTCGCTGGCTTGAACAAGTGGTCACTTGCTGCACTGTAGTCCCCGGATCAAGGCAAAAGTGAGAAAGCAATCAATGAACAACTAAGGAACTGCAACAAGTAATTGATGCTTCTCATCTCTCCCTTCCTGTCTGCCTGTCCCTATTTGTCCTTATCTCTCTCTCTATGTAAAAAGAAAAAAGAAAAAAAATCTTAAAAAATATGAACCACAATAGAGAAGAACCAAACAAGACACAGGGCTACCAGAAAAGAAAACATAAAATGGCTATAGAAAATCCTCAAGTGTCTATAATTACCATAAATCTAAATGGAATGAAACCACCAATAAAGAGGCAAAGAGTAGCAGATTGGATCAAAAAGGAAAAAACAACCATATGCTGCCTTCAGGAGACACATATAAGCTACAAGGACAAAAGTAGACTCAAAGTGAAAGGTTGGAAAATGATTCACCCCAGAAATAATATCCAAAGAAAAGCAGGCGTAGCCATACTCATCTGACAATGCTGACTTCAAGACAAGAGAGGTAACCAGAGACAAAGACAGACATTTCATAACAATATACCTAATGGTGAAAATCTGAAACCTTTTTACTAACATCAGTAACAAGAATGTCCATTCTTACAACTTTTATTAAATATGGTACTGGAATTCCAAGCCAGAGCAATTAGACAAGATAAATCAAGGCATTGAATTGGAAAGGAAGAAGTAAAACTGTCACTATTTGTGGATGACATAATTTCTTCTATAGAGAATCCTTAAGATTTCACACATGCAAAAAAAAAACAAAACAAAACAACTATTACAAATAATAAACATATACAGTAAATTTTCAGGTACAAAATCAATAAGCAAAAATTTGTTGTGTTTCTACATACTAAGAAACTATCATTAAAAAAACTAAAGACAAGTGACATCAGAGAAATGGTGGCATGAGGGATACTCCTGATCTCTCCCCTTGAAATTTCAACAAATTCAACAACTAAACACGGAGAAAAAATCCTTAGGAGCACTCGAAATTTACACACAACAGATAAAGGTATGATTGCATAAAAAAGTGGCTGAATATATAAAATGGAGGATGGGGCATTTTACTTTCCTCACTGATCTGAGGTAGGGGCACTTTTGTTTGGAGCCGAGTGAAGAGAAAAAACGGAGATAGTGAGGAGGGAGCTGAGTTAGAGTAGACATCCAAACAAAAGGAAGAACATGGGGAAGAAAAAGATGGCAGCGGAGTAGGTGGATGCATAGATGCCCAGACCTCACCACCAAACTGGAATACAAATCAATTTAGGAAAAATCAGCATGAAAAACCAACTCTGAACTGCAAGAACAGCTCTCAAAAACCAAGGAGCAAAGAAGAAACCACAACAATCCTGGTAAGGGGTGCCTGAACCTCCTTTGCTTACTGGAATGGAGGGGGGATGAGGCTGAGAGCCCAGAGAGGATCTCAGTGGGAAAAGAGCAGAAACTACTGCTCACAGCCACTTGCCTGGCGACCAGGGAGTGAGGTGCGTTGAAAAGACCAGCTTATCTCCCAAGTGGAAAGGACAGGGAGAGGGACAGACTGTGAGGGGCTAAGGAATGCAGAAAATGAACGAAAAAAGCTGACTCATCTGTGCTAGAGGCGACCATAGCTGGGGGAGGGACTGAACCTTTCAAAAAACAGAGCTGAAGTGCTTCTGGATCAGAGATCTCCGGACATCTCTCCAGCTCCAATCAGCGCAAGAAGACACAGCTGAAAACAAGAAGTGGGGAGGAGGGGCAGTAACTCAGGTCTCCATGGAGATCTGAGATACACCTCCCCCTACTGAAGCTGAGAAAAAACCCTGCCCCCAGAGAGATTAGCTGGCTAAAGAGGCCTTCAGAGTCTCAGGTTACACCCATCGCATTCCTGGATACAGTTTCAAGGAAGCCCCCTGTTGAGATCAGTAAACAAGACTATCACCTGTTAAGAAAACAAACAAATCAAGACTTCAAAGCTGCCCAAATCCAAAAGTGGATTACAGATAACAGCTGATACCAACCCAAGAAGACCTAGAAATAACACAACTGAAAACTGGAGGCAGACAACACCAAGCCTAGACTCAACCAACTCTACAAATAAAACACCATGATGAGAAGACAAAGGAGTGCAATCCAAATGAAACCACAAGAGACACCTTCGAGAGACGAACTGAATGATATGGAAATAATCAAACTTCCAGATGCGGAGTTCAAAATAATGATTGTAAGGATGCTTATGGATCTTAGAACAACAATGGATGGTCATTATGAACACCTAAATAAAAAAATAGCAAGTATAAAAAAGAATCAGTCGGAGATGACAACTACAATATCAGAAATAAAGACCACAATGGAAGGAATTAAAAACAGGATAGATAGAGCAGAGGATCGAATCAGCGAGTTAGAGGAAAACTGGAATGAAGGCATAAAAGCAGAGAAGAAAAGAGAAAAGAGACTCAAAATGTCAGAGGAAACTCTTAGAGAGCTCTGTGACAACATGAAGAGAAATACCATACGCATCATAGGGGTTCCTGAAGAAGACGAAAAAGAACAAGGGATAGAGACTTTGTTCAATCATATCATAGCTGAAAACTTCCCTAAATTAGTGCAAGAGAAACTCTCACAAATCCAAGAAGCACAGAGGACTCCATTAAAGAGAAACCCAAAGAAACCTACACCAAGACACATCATAATAAAAATACAAAAGCTAAGCGATAAAGAGAAAATATTAAAAGCTGCAAGAGAAAAAAAAGTTATTACCTACAAAGGAGCCCCCATAAGGATGACATCTGACTTCTCAACAGAAACACTTGAGGCCAGAAGGGAATGGCAAGAAATATTCAAAGTAATGCAGAACAAGAACCTACAACCAAGACTACTTTATCCAGCAAGGCTATCATTTAAAATCGAAGGAGAAATAAAAAGCTCCCCAGACAAAAAACATCTCAAGAAATTCATTACAACCAAACCAATGCTGCAGGAAATGTTAAGGAGCCTGTTGTAAACAGATCAAAGTGGGAAAAGAATATAGCAAAAAAAGGAATACACCTTTAAAGAAGAAAATGGCAATAAACAACTACATATCAATAATAACTTTAAATGTAAATGAATTAAATGATCCAATCAAAAGACATAGGGTAGCTGCGTGGATAAGAAAACAGGACCCATACATATGTTGTCTACAAGAGACACACCTTAGAACAAAAGACACACTTGGTTAAAGGTTAAAGGATGAAAAAAAACGTTTCATGCAAACGGAAATGAAAAAAAAGCTGGGGTAGCAATACTTATATCAGACAAATTGGACTTTAAAACAAAGGATATAGTAAGAGATAAAGAAGGCCACTACATAATGATAAAGGGAGTAATCCAATAGGAAGATATAACTATTATAAATATCTATGCACCTAATATAGGAGCACCCAAATATATAAAGCAGACTTTGATGGATTTAAAGGGCAAGATCAACAGTAATACTATAATAGTAGGGGATTTCAATACCCCACTAACATCACTAGATAGATCCTCAAGAAAGAAAATTAACAAAGAAACAGCAGACTTATTGGAAACACTAGATCAACTCGATTTAATAGATATAGTCAGAACCTTTCACCCTAAAGCAGCAGACTATACATTCTTTTCAAGTGCTCATGGTACATTCTCTAGGATAGACCACATGTTAGGGCACAAAAGTGCTCTCAACAAATTTAAGAAGACTGAAATCATATCAAGCACTTTCTCTGATCACAATGGCATGAAACTAGAAATGAATCACAACAGAAAAGCTTAAAAATTCTCAAACACATGGAAACTAAATAGCAGATTGTTAAATAATGAATGGATTAAGAATGAGATCAAAGAAGAATAAAAAAATTCCTAGAAACGAATGACAATGAGCATACAACAACTTAAAATTTATGGGACACAGCGAAAGCAGTGCTGAGAGGGAAGTTCATAGCACTACAGGCACACTTTCAGAAGCTAGAAAAAGCTCAAATAAACAACTTAACCCTGCATCTAAAAGAATTAGAAAAAGAACAGCAAGTAAAGCCCAAATGTAGTAGAAGGAAGGAAATAATAAAGATCAGAACAGAAATAAATGACATAGAGGCTAAAGAAACAATACAGAAGATCAATGAAACTAGGAGCTGGTTCTTTGAAAAGGTAAACAAGATTGATGAACCTGTAACTAGACTCACCAAGAAAAAGAGAGAGAGGACTCAAATAAATAAAATTAGAAATGAGAGTGGAGAAATAACAACTGACACAACAGAAATACAAAATATTGTAAGAAAATACCATGAAGAACTGTATGCCAAAAAACTAAACAACCTAGATGAAATGGACAAATTCTTTGAAACATAAAATCTTCCAAAAATCAATTTGGAAGAATCAGAAAACCTAAACAGACCAATTACAACAAAGGAGATTAAAACAGTTATCAAAAAACTTCCAACAAAGAAAAGTCCAGGGCCCGATTGCTTCACAATGGAATTCTACCAAATATTCAAAGAAGAACTAACTCCTATCCTTCTCAGACTATTTCAAAAAATTCAAGAGGAAGGAAGACTTCCAAGCTCCTTTTATGAGGTGAGCATAATTCTGATTACAAAACCAGGCAAAGACAACACAAAGAAAGAAAATTATAGGCCAATATCTCAGATGAATATAGATGCTAAAATCCTCAACAAAATATTAGCAAACCGGATCCAACAATATATGGAAAAAATCATACACCATGATCAAGTGAGATTTATTCTGAGAAGTCAAGGATGGTACAATATTCGTAAATCAATCAATGTGATTCATCACATAAACAAAAAGAAGGAGAAAAACCATATGATAATTTCAATAGATGCAGAAAAAGCATTTTATAAAATCCAGCACCCATTCATGATCAAAACTCTCAGCAAAGTGTGAATACAGGGAACATACCTCAACATGATAAAAGCCATCTATGAGAAACCCACAGCCAACATCATACTCAATGGGCAAAAATTAAAAGCAATACCCTTAAGATCAGGAAAAAGGCAGGGGTGCCCCCTTTCATCACTCTTATTTAACATAGTCCTGGAAGTCCTATCCACAGCAATCAGAGAAGAAGAAGAAATAAAAGGCATTCAAGTTGGAAAAGAAGAAGTAAAACTATCATTATTTTCAGATGATACAATATTGTATATAGAAAACCCTAAAGTCTCAGTCAAAAAGCTACTGGACCTGATACATGAATTCATCAAAGTGGCAGGATATAAAATCAATACTCAGAAATCAGAGGCATTTTTATACACCAACAATGAACAGTCAGAAAGAGAAATTAAGGAAACAATCTCCTTCACAATTACAACCAAAAAAATAAAGTACCTAGGAATAAACTTAACCAAGGAAACTAAAGACTTGTACTCGGAAAATTACAAAGCATTGATAAAAGAAATCAAGGAAGATACAAACAAGTGGAAGCATATACCGTGCTCATGGTTAGGAAGAATAAACATCATTAAAATGTCTATATTACCCAAAGCAATCTATAAATTCAATGCAATACCAATTAAAATACCAATGACATACTTCAAAGATATAGAACACATATTCCAAAAATTTATATGGAACCAAAAGAGAACACGAATAGCCTCAGCAATCTTAAAAAAGAAGAATAAAGTGGGAGGTATCACACTTCCTGATATCAAGTTATACTACAAGGCCATTGTACTCAAAACAGCCTGGTACTGGCATAAGAACAGGCATATAGATCAATGGAACAGAACAGAGAACCCAGAAATAAACCCACAGTTCTATGGACAACTGATATTTGACAAAGGAGGCAAGGAAATACAATGGAGTAAAGACAGCCTCTTTAACAAATGGTGTTGGGAAAATTGGACAGCTACCTGCAAAAAAATGAAACTAGATCACCAGCTTACACCACTCACAAAAATAAACTCAAAATGAATAAAAGACTTAAATGTAGGCCGTGAAACCATAAGCATCTTAGAAGAAAACATAGGCAGTAAGCTCTCCGACATATCTCGGAGCAATATATTTGCTGATTTATCTCCACAGACAAGTGAAATAAAAGACAGGATAAACAAATGGGACTATATCAAACTAAAAAGCTTTTGCACCGCTAAAGACAACAAGAACAGAATAAAAAGACAAACTACACAATGGGAGAACATATTTGACAATACGTCAGATAAGGGGTTAATAACCAAAATTTATAAAGAACTCGTAAATCTCAACACCAGGAAGACAAACAATTCAATCCAAAAATGGGCAAAAGAGATGAATAGACACTTCTCCAAAGAGGACATACAGATGGCCAACAGGCATATGAAAAAATGCTCAACATCACTAATCATTAGAGAAATGCAAATTTAAACCACAATGAGATATCACCTCACACCAGTCAGAATGGCGCTTATCAACAAAACAACACAGAAGAAGTGCTGGCAAGGATGTGGAGAAAAGGGAACCCTCCTGCACTGCTGGTGGGAATGCAGACCGGTGCAGCCTCTGTGGAAAACATTATGGAGATTCCTCAAAAAACTGAAAATCGAACTGCCTTTTGACCCAGCTATCCCACTTTTAGGAATATACCCCAAGGACACCATAGAACGGCTCGGAAAGGAGAAATGCACCCCCATGTTTGTGGCAGCATTGTTCACAATAGCGAAGATCTGGAAATAGCCCAAGTGTCCGTCAGAGGACGAGTGGATTAAAAAGCTTTGGTACATATATACTATGGAATACTACTCAGCCATAAGAAATGATGGACCTTGATAACATTATACGGAGTGAAATAAGTAAATCAGAAAAAAAACTAAGAACTATATGAATCCATACATAGAAGGGACACAAAAATGAGACTCAGAGACATGAACAAGATTGTGATGGCAACAGGGGTGGGGGGTGGGGGGAGGGGGGATGGGGTGAAGAAGGACAGAGGGGTTGGGGGAGGGGAGGGGCACAAAGAAAACCAGATAGAAGGTGACAGAAGACAATTTAACTTTGGGGGAGTGGTATACAACAAATCAATGTCAGAATAATCTAGAGATGTTTTCTCTCAACCTATGTACCCTGATTTATCAATGTCACTGCATTAAATTTAATAAAAAAAAAAGGAAGAACCCACTGCTTTTGCCTGAGATTGCGAATGCTGGGCACGCACACAGGCAATGGGATCCACCTAAAATTACCAGCCCAGGATGCTCGCATGGGCTGGCGCCACCATCATTGTGAATTCCCAACTCCAAAATCACCTGTGCTGTGCTAGTGGCTCCACCTAACATCACCAGCACCAGGGGGGAGTGCTCAGGGCAAGTGCTTAGCCCAAGATTATCAATGCTAGGCACCTGTATGAGCATTTGGTCATTCCCAGCTCCACAGTCCCCAGGACTGGGCGCATTCAAGGACCTGAGTGCTTAGCTCAAGATTGTCAATGATAGTCACCTGCATGGGCACCAGCCTCTTTAGGCATTCCCGGCTCCATGATCTCCAATGCCAGGCCAAGACCCTTGGCCTGAGACACTCACACTGGGTGCCTGAACAGCAGCTGCAATAATCTGTGTGCTTTGCTGGAGTCGTGGGAGCTAGATACACACGTGGCTTGTCGTGGGCTACCAAGCAGCACAAGTAGGAAAAGCCCATGTAGATTAAAACCACAGCATGCTAAGGCATGCAAGATATGCCCGCCGTCCCATAGAATTTTGCCTGTGTGTAACAGAAAGGCACTTGTTCCTTGGTCTGTGCCCTGCCCTGCCTGTTCTTCCCAGCAGCTCTGGTTGCCACTACCTTGACCAGAACTGTGGTTTGAGTGGCGCTGGAGAGGGGACCTGGCTGTGCATAGATTTCCTTGCTGTGAGAACAGTAGCTGAGATGGACCCCACAGCTAAGTCTCCAGGCTGCTAGCTCCAGTGGGAGGGATGTGCAGAGAGGCAACTGGAAAACTGAGATTGCCATTGCCAGAGCCCTAATTACAAAGCCCTAACAAGCCCCATCTGCCAATGGGACTGAGGCCCAGCCTACATTATTGCCACAGTGACACACCAGAAGACCTCTGCCCAAGAGTCCCACAGAGGAAAACTACAGCGCCACCTATCCCAAAAAAGGAAGAAGCTACCTCTAAAAATAGGAAAGGCCCTGGCCGGTTGGCTCAGCGGTAGAGCGTCGGCCTAGCGTGCGGAGGACCCGGGTTCGATTCCCGGCCAGGGCACATAGGAGAAGCGCCCATTTGCTTCTCCACCCCTCCGCCGCGCTTTCCTCTCTGTCTCTCTCTTCCCCTCCCGCAGCCAAGGCTCCATTGGAGCAAAGATGGCCCGGGCGCTGGGGATGGCTCCTCGGCCTCTGCCCCAGGCGCTAGAGTGGCTCTGGTCGCAATATGGCGAGGCCCAGGATGGGCAGAGCATCGCCCCCTGGTGGGCAGAGCGCCGCCCCCTGGTGGGCGTGCCGGGTGGATCCCGGTCGGGCGCATGCAGGAGTCTGTCTGACTGTCTCTCCCTGTTTCCAGCTTCAGAAAAATGGAAAAAAAAAAAAAAAGGAAAAAAAAATACATTTTAAATGCTTTTTGTCATTTTTACTTCTTCTCTTTTTCTTTTTCCTTTTTTTATTATTTTCCTTTTGAATTACATTATCCATAGTTGTTACATTTTTCATTCTTGTTTTTTGTGAGGGTTTCACTT
Organism: Saccopteryx leptura; assembly: GCF_036850995.1. Taxonomy (NCBI): domain Eukaryota; kingdom Metazoa; phylum Chordata; class Mammalia; order Chiroptera; family Emballonuridae; genus Saccopteryx; species Saccopteryx leptura. The sequence goes on along the minus strand of NC_089505.1, from coordinate 214,031,512 downwards.
CAGAAGCTTTACTTTTGTTTTTTTTCTTTTTCTTTTTTCTTTCTCTTTTTTTGTATTTTGTTTTTTTGTCCTTTCTCTTTATTCTCCCTTCTTTTTTCTTCTCCTTTATCTTATTCTTCTTATTAATTCTTTTTCTTTCATTCAATCATTTTCATCAAATTATTATATTTTGGACACATATTTCTCTTTGTGGCATTTTGCTTGTTTTTTATTTCATTTTTTCTCATCTCTCCTCAGTTCCTGCTCCTTGTTCTCTGTAATATTTGTTTCACTTATCATTATAGAATTTTCATTTTTTCCTGTATTTTTTCAACTTTTATTTTATTTTCTTAATTATCTCTTATTAGTGTTATTAACAATACCACTCTTAAATGCCATTAATAAAATAAAGTCAAATATCATGGATACAAAAGACAGAGACATAGCTTAGATAGGTGATGAAAAATTTTTAGAAAATTTCATTACTTGAAAACCTTGGAGTTAAATGACAGGGGATTCAAAATTACATTAAACATAAATGGATTGAACTCACCAATAAAAAGACACAGAGTAGCAATGTGGATCAAAAAAGAAAATCCAACTGTATGTTGCCTTCAAAAAACAAGTCTAAGCTACAAGGATAAAAAAAGACTCAAAGTGAAAGGCTAGAAAATTATTCTCCAAGCAAATAGTATCCAAAGAAAAGCAGGTATAGCCACACTCATATCTAACAATGCTGACTACAAGACAACAAAGGTATTCAATGACAAAGATGGTAATTTCATAATGATAAAGGAGACATTGAATCAAGAAGACATAACACTTCTTAATACATATGCACCAAACCAAGGAGCACCAAAGTGTGTAAGACATGTACTAACTGATCTAAAAATAAAAACTGACAAAAGTACAATCACAGTTGGAGATTTTAATACACTGCTGATGGTTCTAGATCATTCATTCAAACAGAAAATTAATAAAGAAATAGCCTTAAACAAAACAATAGGAAAATTGGATATGATAGATATCTACAGAACATTTCATCCCAAAATGTCAGAGTATATATTTTTAAACAGTGTACATGGTACATTCTCAAGAATTGACCATATGTTGGAACACAAAACTAACATAAACAAATTCAGAAAGATTGAAATTATACCAAGCATATTCTCTGACCATAAGGCTTTGAAACTAGAATTCAACTTCAAAAAAGTAAACAAACCCACAAAAACATGGAAATTAAATAACATACTTCTAAAAAACGACTGGGTCAAAGAAAAAATAATAGCAGAGATCAAAATATATAGAGAGAGACAAACAAAAATGACAAGACGACATATCAGAATCTCTGGTATGCAGCAAAATCAGTAATAAGAGGGTAGTTCATATAATTACAGGCTTATATGAACAAATAAAAAAGAGCCCAAGTAAACAACTTAACATAACATCTTAAGAAACTAAAAAGAAAACAAAAAACAAAAGCAACCTAAAACCAGCAGAAGATAGGAAATAATAAAAATTAGAGCAGAAATAAATAAAATAGAGAACAGAAAAACTATAGAAAGAATGAATAAAACAAGGAGCTGGTTTCTTGAAAAGATTAACAAAATTGACAAACCCTTGGCAAGACTCAGTAAGGAAAAAAGAGAAAGGACTCATAAACAGTATCCAAAATGAAAGAGGAGAAATTACCACAGATATCATAGATATAAAAAGGATTATTATAGAATACTATGAAAAGCTATATGCCACCAAATTTAACAATCTAGAAAAAATGGGTAAATTTCTAGAACAATATAATCTTCCTAAGCTGAATCATGAAGAGGTAGAAAGCCTAAACAGACCCATAAGCAGGGAGGAAATAGAAACAACTATCAAAAATAAATAAAAGTTCAGGGCGAGATGGCTATACTAGTGAATTCTATCAAGCATCCAAAGAATATTTGGTTCCTATTCTACTCAAAGTCTTCCAAAACATTGAAGAAGAAGCAATACTTCCAAACACATTTTATGAGGCCAACATAACCCTCATACCAAAACCTGGCAAGAACAACACAAAAAAGAAAACTACCGACCAATATTTCTAATGAATACAGATGCAAAAAAAAAAAACCTAAACAAAATACTAGCAAATTGAATACAACAACACATTAAAAAAATCATTCACCGTGATCAAGTGGGATTAATCCCAGAATCACAAGGACGGTTCACATACATAAAACAATTAACATAGTATACCATATCAACAAAACAAAGAACAAAAACTATATGATCCTATCAATAGATTCAGAAAAGGCATTTGATAAAATACAACATCATTTTATGTTTAAAACACTCAACAAAATGGGTATAGAAAAAAATCTCAACTTAATAAAGGTCATTTATGACAAACCATAAGCTAACATCATATTAAATGGCAAAAAACTGAAAACATTTTCTCTAAAATTAGAAACAAAATAAGGCTGCCCACTCTCTTCAATCCTATTGCATGTAGTGCTGGAAGTTCTAGCCAGAGCAATCAGACAAGAGAAGGACATAAATGGCATTCATATTGGGAAAGAAGAAGTAAAGGTTTCACTTTTTGCAGATGATATAATTCTGTACATCAAAAACCCCAAAGGCTCCACAAAAAGACTGTTAGAAACAATAAACCAATACAGTAAGGTCATAGGATACAATATTAATATACAGAAGTCTATTGCCTTTCTATATGCCAACAATAAAACATCAGAAAATTAACTTTAAAAAATCCCTTTAATGGTTGCAACAAAAATAAAATAAAATACCTAGAAATAAACATAACAAAGAATGTAAAGGACCTATATAATGAAAACTACAAAGCATTGTTAAGGAAAATTGAAAAAGATACAATGAAATGGAAAGATATTCCTTGTTCTTGGATAGAAAAAAATATATAGAAAAATGATCATATCATATTATGCAAAGCAATATAAAAATATAATGCAATTCCCATCAAAATTCCAATGTCATTTTTTAAAGAAATGGATCAAAAACCCATCAGGTTTATATGAAACCATAAAAAACCCCAAACATCCAAAGTAATCAAAAGGAAAAAACAATGAAGCTGGGGGCATTACAATACCTGACTTTAAATTATACTACAGAGCCACGATAATCAAAACAGCATGGTATTGGCATAAAAATAGACACTCAGATGAATGGAACAGAATAGAGAGCCCAGAAATAAACCACACATAATATGGTCAAATCTTCTTTGATAAAGGGGCCAAAAACACACAATAAAGAAAAGAAAGCCTCTTCAGTAAATGATGCTAGGGAAACAGGAAAGCCACATGCAAAAGAATAAAACTTGACTATAGTTTGTCTTTTTGTACAAAAATTAATTCAAAATGGATCAAAGACCTAAATATAAAATGTGGAAAAATATATAGAAGAAAACATAGGTATTAAACTCATGAACTGTGGCCATAGAGAACATTTTATGAATTTAATTCTGAAGGCAAGGGCAGTAAAGGCAAAGATAAAATAATGGGACTACATCAGACTAAGAAGGTTTTGCACAGCAAAAGAAACTGACAACAAAACAAACAGAAAGCCAACTAAATGGGAGATGATATTTTCAAACAACAACTCAGATAAGGGCCTAATATCCAAAATATACAAAGAACTCTCAAAACTCAATAATAAACAAACAAACAATCCAATTAAAACATGGGAGGAGGACATGAACAGACACTTCTCCCAAGAAGAAATAAATACAAATGGCCAATAGCTATATGAAAAAATGCTCATCTTCACTAGCTATTAGAGAAATGCAAATCAAAACTAAAATGAGATACCACCTCACACCTGTTAGGTTAGCTATTGTCAACAAGACAGGTAATAACAAGTGTCGGAGAGGATGTGGAGAAAAAGGAACCTTCATTCACTGTTGGTGGGAATGTAAAATAGTACAACCGTTACGGAAGAAAGTATGGTGGTTCCTCAGAAAATTAAAAATAGGGAAACCAGAAGATGGCAATGGAGTAGGCAGACATTCCAACTCTCACCTCCCAGAACCAAATTGGAATATAACTTAATTTAAGAACATTCATCTTGAAAAACCAACTTTCGACTAAACTAAGAGGAATCTATAATATAACCAAAGATCACCAAAGAAGCCACACTGAGACTGGTAGGAAGGGCAGAGACATGGAAATGGCTGCCCCACTCCCAGGAGTCAGCAGCAGCCTGGAGGGACTCTTACAGTGGGGTGGGTTGCCCTGAGAGGTGTGGGTCTTCTGCCCCCAGACCAGAGTACCAGCCTAGAGCCCCAGAGACTAGAATAGACATACAGAGAGTATTTAGCTGAGAAAAGAGCTGGGTTACTGTTTGTGAGAAAGAGATAGAGCCCTCAGGCCCTGGCCGGTTGGCTCAGCGGTAGAGCGTCAGCCTGGCGTGCGGGGGACCTAGGTTCGATTCCCGGCCAGGGCACATAGGAGAAGCGTCCATTTGCTTCTCCACCCCCCACCCCCCCTCCTTCCTCTCTGTCTCTCTCTTCCCCTCCCGCAGCCAAGGCTCCATTGGAGCAAAGATGGCCCACCCGCTGGGGATGGCTCCTTGGCCTCTGCCCCAGGCGCTAGAGTGGCTCTGGTCGCGGCAGAGCAACGCCCTGGAGGGGCAGAGCATCGCCCCCTGGTGGGCAGAGCGTCGCCCCTGGTGGGCATGCTGGGTGGATCCCGGTCAGGCGCATGCGGGAGTCTGTCTGACTGTCTCTCCCTGTTTCCAGCTTCAGAAAAATTCAAAAAAAAAAAAAAGAGAGAGAGAGAGAGAGAGCCCTCAGACCCAGGATCCATCTGAAAGGGAAAGCACAGAAAACCTCATTCACAGCCATTTACCCGGGGCACCGGTGGCAGAAGAGAGCCAAGAGGACTGGAATTGTGAGAGGAGAGTGTAAACTCAGAGTCTCAGGGAGAGACACTGTGGGGAAAGGCCACTTTGGTGCTAAGTCAGTTCCCAACACTGAAGTGGCCATTTTTCCGGGAAAAGCAACACCAACAAAGGGAAGCAATTACCACACCCACCAGAGACTCTCCCACTCCCGTCAGAGCAAATAATCACTCAGAAGCAGTGGGCATATCAAGGACACAGGTTTTGAGTGATGAGGTCTAGGCTACACCACACTTCCATGCTGTTGAGTATTTGCTGGAGGGTGAACGGGTCCAGCTTTGGCAGCAGCCACATGCCTGTGGCAGCAGCGAATCCGTGTGCCTGTGTGCCTGCATGCCCCAGTTCCTGTGAACCTGTGCCAGTGGCAGCAGCAGCGAGGGGCCAGTGGGCAGACTAAACCTTTGGATCTCAGAGGCCTCACACACTGGACTCCTGTGGCCACACCCTTCTGAGGGATGAAGAAAAAAAAGTCTGGATAGCATGACATCTGAGGCTAAGGAGTAAGTCATACCCACTACCTTTCCTAATCCCTGAACTACCATGCTAAGTCCAACAAGCAGCCAGCAGTAAGAGGCGGCAGAAAATGGGACTCAGGGAAACTTGATCTTTTAAGCAGATTTTACTCAGGCCAAGAGTAGATAAAAGCCAGTCAAGGAGTACAGCTGATATTTACAATGGCACCTGGGCACAGCAAAGGCAGTCAAAAATTCTGGATCACTTATAGCTCCAAGAAGGGTGTTAAGGGCCAGTTATAGGCAATGACCTCCACTAGTCTGTACCAGGTTCCTGCCAGGGAGGTCCAGGGCTGGCACATCCAGAAACCAGATGCAGAGAGCATGAGTTCAGGACCTTAAAACCCTTGTTAAAGTGGTATCTTAAAGAAAGGCTCCTCACACCAGACCCAACTAAGGAACAGAAAATGCTAATACAAATAGCAAAAAGAAAAGTAGCAGCAGACAAGTAGCCCACAGCAGATTACTAACAACAGCTGATGCCAACCCAAGAAGATCTAGAAAAAACACAACTGGAAGCTGGAGGCAGACAACACCAACCCTAGACTGAGCAAGCTACACAAAGAGCACACCCAAAAGAGTCTATACACAAACAAAATGGGAAGACAGAAAAATGCAATCCAAACAAATCAACAAGTGAAATCCCCAGAAAAAGACCTGAATGAGATGTAAGTAACCAAACTACCAAATGAAGAGATTAAAACAATAATTTTCAAGATGCTCAAGGATCTTAAAGCAACAATAGATGGACATAATGAGCACCTAAATAAGAAGATAGCAAGCATCAAAATGAACATTGAGATCATTACAGAGAATCAGTCAGAAATGACAAATACAATATCAGATATAAAGACTGCAGTAGAAGAAATTAACAGTAGTCTGGATGAAGCAGAGAACAGTATTAACAATTTAAGGGACAAGATAAACAAAAGCACAGAAGCAGAGCAGCAAAAAGGAAAGTGGCTCAAAAAGTCACAGAAAACTCTAAGAGCCCTCTATGACAAAAGGAAGAGAACAACAATCGCATCATAGGGGTTCCTGAAGGAGAAGAAAAAGAATAAGGGATAGAGAACTTTTTTGAAAAAATTGTAGCTGAAAACTTCCCTAAATTGATGCAGAAAAAAAATCACACAAGTTCAAGAAGCACAGAGAGTTTCCTTAAAGAAAAACCCAAGGAGGCCTGCAGCAAGACATATCATAATTAAAGTGTCAAAATTAAGAGACAAAGAAAGAATACTAAAAGATATAAGAAAAAAGCAGTCTATTACCTACAGAGGAGCCCCCATAAGGATGACATCAAACTTCTCAACAGAAATACTTGAGACCAGAAGGGATTGGCAAGAAGTACTCAAAGAGATGCAAAACAAGAATCTACAACCAAGACTTCTTTATCCAGCAAGGCTATTGTTTAAAATTAGAAGAAGAAATAAAAAGCTCCCCAGACCAACAACAACAAAAAAAACCCTCAAAAAATTTATTACAACCAAATCAATACTGCAAGAAATGCTAAAGGGCCTATTGTAAACAAAACAAACTGTAGAAAAAGAGGAATGTAGATTTAAAGAATAAAATGGCAACAATTACATATCAATAATAACCTGAAATATAAATGGATAAAATGCTCCAATAAAAAGACATAGGGTAGCTGAATGGATAAGAAAACAGGACTCATACATATGCTGTCTACAGGAGATGCACCTCAAAGAAAAAAAAAAGATACACATAGACTGAAAGTGAAGGGATAGTAAAAATATTTCATGCAAATGGAAATGAATAAAATGCTGGGGTAGCAATACTTATATCTGACAAAATAGACTAAAGCAAAGGCTATAGTAAAGAATAAAAAAGGTCACTACAAACTAATAAAGGGAGCAATCCAACAGAAAAATATAACCATTGTAAATATCTATGCACCTAATATAGGAGCACCTATATATATATATAAAGCAGATTTTGATGACGTAAAGAGTGAGATCAACAGCAATACTATAATAGGGAACTTTAATACCCCACTAACATCAAGGGATAGATCCTCCAGACACAAAATTAACAAAGAAACAGCAGCCTTAAATGACACACTAGATCAACTGGATTCAATACATATCTTAAAAACATTTCATCCCAAAGCAACAGAATATACATTCTTTTCAAGTGCTCATGGTACATTCTCTAGAATAGACCACATGTTAAGACACAAAATGAGTCTCAATAAAATTAAGTAGATTGAATCATATCAAGCATCTTCTCTGATCACAATGGCATAAAACTAGAAATCAACTACAATAGAAAAACTGAAAAACATTTAAACACTTGGAGGCTAAATAGCATGTTATTAAATAACAAATCAGTTAACAATGAGATCAAGGAAGAAATAAAAAAATTTCCTTGAAACAAGTGAAAATGAATATACAATATCTCAAAATCTATGGGATGCAACAAAAGCAGTCCTGAGAGGGAAGTTCATAGCATTACAGGCATACCTTAGAATAAAGAAAAAGCTCAAATAAACAACTTAACCCTGAAATTAAAAGAACTAAAAAAAGAACAACAAATAAAGCCCAGAGGAAGTAGAAGAAAGAAAATATTAAAGATCAAAACAGAAATAAATGACATAGAAGCTAAAAAAACAATTCAGAAGATCAACAAAACCAAGAGCTGGTTCTTTGAAAAGGTAAATAAGATTGATGAACTTTTAACCAGACTCACCAATACAACTCAAATAAATAAAATAAAAAATTAAAGTGGAGAAATAACAACTGACACTGCATAAATACAAAGGACTGTAAGAAAATACTTTAAAGATCTGTATGCCACAAAACTGGACAACCTAAGTAAAATGGATAAATTCTTTGAAACATTTACTCTTCTAAAAATCAATTTGGAAGAATAAGAAAACTTAAACAGACCAATTACAACAAATAAAATTGAAACAGTTTTCAAAAAACTCCCAACAAACAAAAGTCCTGGGCCAGATGGTTTTACAGGCAAATTTTACCAAATATTCAAAGAAGAACTAACACCTATCCTTCCCAAGTTATTTCAAAATATTCAAGAGGAAGGAAGACTTCCAAACTCCTTTTATGAGGCAAACATAACACTCATCCCAAAACCAGGTAAAGACACTACAAAGAAAGAAAACTACAGGCCAATCCCTGATGAACTTAGATGCTAAAATTCACAACAAAATATTAGCAGACCAAATCTAGCAATACATGAAAAAAATCATTCATCATGATCAAGTGGGATTTATTTTGGGGAGACAAGGCTGATACAATATTCAAATTCAATCAACATCATTCATTACATAAAAAAAAAGGATGAATAAAAATTACATGATAATATCAATAGATGAAGAAAAAGCATTTGATATAATCCAGCACCCATTTATGATAAAAACTCTCAGCAAGGTAGGAATACAGGGAACATACATCAACATAATAAAGGCCATCTATGATAAACCCACAGCCAATATCATACTCAATGGGCAAAAATTAAAAGCAATCCCCTAAGATCAGAAACAAGGCATGGATGCCCCCTTTACCAAACTTATTCTACATAGTTCTGGAAGTCCTAGCCACAGCAATCAGACAAGAAGAAGAAATAAAAGGCATTCAAATTGGAAAAGAAGAAGTAAAACTATCATTATTTGCTAATGACATGATACAGTACATCAAAAACCCTAAAATCTCAGTCAAAAAACTACTAGACCTAATAAAGGAATTCCACAAGGTGGCAGAATATAAAATTAATACTCAGAAATCAGTGGCATTTTAGGAAAAAATCCCTTTCACTATTGCAACAAATAATAAATAAAATTCCTAGAAGTAAATTTAACCAAAGAGGTAAAAGTCTTGAACTCAGAAAATTATAAGACATTGATAAAAGAAATCAAAGAGGATACTAACAAGTGGAAGCATGTACCATGTTCATAAATAGAAAGAATCATTAAAATGTCTATATTACCCAAAGCAATTTGTAAATTCAATGCAATACCAATTAAAACACCAATGACATACTCCAAAGATATAGAACAAATATTCCAAAAATTTATATGGAAGCAAAAAAGAACACAAATAACCTCAGCAATCTTGAAAAAGAATAAAGTGGGAGGTATCACACTTCCTGATATCAGATTATATACTACAAGGCTACTGTACTCAAAACACTTGGTACTGGTATAAGAACAGTCAATCAAATCAATGGAACAGAATAAAAAAACTCAGAAATAAACCTACACCATTGTGGCCAATTGATAATTAACAAAGGAGGTAAAGGCATACAATGGAGTAAAGACAGCCTCTTTAACAAATGGTGTTGGGAAAATTGGTCAGGTACATGTAAAACAATGAAATAGACCACCAACCTGCACCATACACAAAAATAAACTTAAAATGAATAAAAGACTTAATTATGAGTCATGAAACATAAATATCTTGGAAGAAAACATAGAAAATAAACTCTCCGACATCTCTCATAGCAAACATGTTTGCTGATTTATCTCCACGGGCAAGTGAAATAAAGGACAAGATGAACAAATGGGACTATATCAAGCTAAAAAGCTTTTGCACAGAAAAGACAATATGAATAAAATAAAAAGACAACTCATGCAATGGGAAAACATATTCACCAATATGTCTAATAAAGGCTTAATAACAAAAATTTATAAAGAACTTTTCAAACTCAACACCAGGAAGGTAAACAATCCAATTTAAAAAATGAGAAAAAGAACTGAACAGACACTTCTCCAAAGAGTACATAAAGATGGCCAACAGGCATATGAAAAAAATATTCATCACTAATCATTAGAGAAATGCAAATTAAAACCACAATGAGATACCACCTCACACCTGTCCGAATGAAGCTCATTAACAACAACAATAAAAAAACACACAATAAGTGCTGGCGAGGATGTGGAGAAAAGGGAACCCTCCTGCAGTGCTGGTGGGAATGCAGACTTGTGCAACCACTGAGGAGAAGTATATGGGGTTTTCTCCAAAAAGTAAAAATGGAACTACCTTTAGACCCAGCTATCCCACTTTTAGGAATATATCCTCAGAACACCAAATCACTGATTCAAAGGAAGAAATGCACCCCCATGTTTATGGCAGCATTGTTTACAATAGCCAAGATATGGAAACAGCCCAAGTGTCCATCAGTGGAAGAGTGGATTAAAAGGCAATGGTATATATACACAATGGAATAGTATGTGGCTGTGAAAAAGAAGGAAATCTAACCTTTAGCAACAGCTTGGATAGACCTGGAGGCTATTATGCTAAGTGATATTAGCCAGGCAGAGGAAGACAAATATCATATGATCTCACTTATCTGTGAAATTTAATAAACAAAGTGAACTCAGGAACAAAATAGAGGCAGAGGAGAGATCACAGGGACCAGAGGGGCAGCAGTCAGAGGGAGAGGGGGATGAGGGGATGGGATCAGAGAAGGTAAAGGGATTCATGAAATTATATATACATAATACAGAGATATAAATAGCAGGATGACAAATCTTAGAGTGAAGAATGGAGGGTGTTCAGGGGAGGGGGGCTAAGGGTGTGTGGGGAGGACATGGGGGTGGGAGGTGAAGGATATATATTTGGTGGGATACTTGAATCCATGTAATCCACAATAAATTAAAATTAATAAAAAATAAATAAATAAAATACAAAAGAAAAATTAAGAATATAACTATCATATGACCCAGCAATCCCTCTACTGGGTATATACCCCCAAAACTCAAAATCATGGGTATGTAAAGACACATGCAGCACCATGTTCATTGCAGCCTTGTTCACAGTGGCCAAGACATGGAAACAAGCAAAAAGTCCTTCAATAGAAGATTGAATAAAGAAGGTGTGGTACATATATACACTACAGAATACTATTCAATCATAAGAAATGATGGCATAGGATCATTTACGACAACACGGATGGACCTTGATAACATTTTAATGAGTGAAATAAGTAAATCAGAAAAACTAAGAACTGTATGATTCTATACATAAGTGGGACTCAAAATTGAAACTCATGGACATAGTTATGAGGAGGAGGGGAAGGAAGAAGAGGGATGGGGTGGTGGGAGGGGAGGAGCATAAAGAAAACCAAATGAAGGGTGACAGAGGACTATTTGACTTTGGGTGATGATGGGTATATAACATAATCGAATGTCAAAATGGTCTGGAGATGTTTTCTCTAAATCTATGTGCTCTAGTTGACCAATGTCTCCCTGTTAAAATTAATTGTCTAAATAAAACTATTTTAAAAACACAAAAAACTAAAGAACATAATCTCAATTACAATCTCACAGAGAAATATAATACAATACCTAAGAATAAACTTAGCAAAGGTGGTAAAAGACATATACACTAAAAATTATAAGACATTATTATAAGAAATTGAAGAAGACACAAAGAAATTAAAATATATTCCATATTTATGGTTGGAAAGAATTAACATTGTTAAAATGTTCATATTACCCAAAGCAATCTACAGATTTGGTGCAATACCTATCAAAATCCCAGTGGCATTTTTCACAGAAGTAGAACAAAAAAATTTTTTCGAAAATTTGTATGGAACCACAAAACACCTTCAATAGCTAAAGCAATCCTGAAGGGGGGCACAAACCTGGAGGTATCACACACCCCAATTTAAAATTACACTACAAAAAAAAAATTAAGCTAGACTACATTCTTACACCATACACAAAATTAACTCAAAATAGTTTAGAAGAAGAAAAAAGATAAAAAAATATGAATTAAATTTTAATAAATACATATTTATCAACAATTATTTTAAATGCAAATGGATTAAATGCTCCAATCAAAAGACATACAAATGCTGAGTGCATAACAAACAAGACCCTATATATACTGTCTAGGAGAGACTCACTTCAGAACAAAGGACACACACAGACAGAAAGTAAAGGGATGAAAAACATATATTATACAAAAATAAAAGCAAACAAACTAAAAGCTGGAGTAACAAAATAGCTTATACCAGACAAAATAGATTTAAACTAAAGTTATGTAACAAGAGACAAAAAAGGACCCAGAAATTCCACTTCTGAATATTTATCCAAAGAAACCCAAAATACTCAATTGAAAAGACACTGATATCCATGTATTCATTGCAGCATTATTTACAATAGCCAAGATATGGAAGCAACCCAAGTGTCCATCAATAGATAAATTCACAAAGACATGAGCATATATACAATGGAATATGATTGATTCATCAAAAAGAATGAAATCTTGCCATCTGCAACAACATAGATGAAGCTAGAGGGTATTGTGCTAAGTTAGATGAGTCAGACAGAAGAAAACAAATGCCATATGATTTCACTTATTTGTGGAATCCAAAAATAAATAAATAAATAAATAAGCAAACAAGCAGAACAGAAACAGAGTACATTTGAGGGTTGCCAGACAGGATGTAGGTTGGGGGACTGGCTGCAAAAGGGTATGGGAATAAGAAGTAAAAATCAGAATAGTCATGGGATATAAAGTGCAGCATATGGAACATAGTCAATAATATTATAATAACTGTACAATGTCAGATGGGTACTTAGTTTATTGAGGTGATCACTTAGTAAGTTATATAATGTCTAATGACTTGGTTATGCACTGAAACTAATATAATATTTCATGTCAACTGTAGGTAAAAAATAAAAATATTTTTAAAGTCAAATTAAAGAACACAATAGAAAAGATAAAATCGATGTGTTGGAATCACACAATGGAATAATATAAAGCCATGAGAAAGAACTATGTACAAACGCAGACAATAATATGGATGAATCTCACAGATGAATCTCACAGATGGAGTGCTGAGCAAAAAAAAAAAATAGGTTATAAAAAATATTATACTACATGATTCCATTTACCAGAAATTCTAGAAGAGGCAAAATTATTTATGCTGCCGAGAGTCAGATTATGGTTTCCTTTGGGCAAAGTAACTTGAAAGTACATGACAAGGATGCTCTGATGTTGGTCACTTTCCCTTCTTGATCTATAGGTCCTGGCAGAATGGGTGTGCTCTGTGAAATTCCATGGAACTGTTCACTTATGTGCTCTCCTCTAAACATGGGTTATATATACTTCAATGAAAAGTCAAAAGTCACACTCTGGATACTGTGTGAAGAATTGGTTTTGAGGAATGAAGTAGCAAGAGGAGAAACATGGACCCCATTAGGAGACTATTGGAAGAGACCAAGGAAGAGGTGATGTGGCTAGGTCTAACCAATGACAGTGGAGATAAATATGTGGAGACACTGGCAGTGGTCTCAGTGGTAGAGTGTCATCCCAGCATGTGGATGACCCAGGTTCAATTCCCAATCAGGGCACACAGGAGAAGTGTTCATCTGCTTCTCCACTCCTCCCCCTCTTGCTTCTCCACCCCCCCCCTTTTTCCCCTCCTGCAGTCATAGCTTGATTGGAGCTAGTTGGCCCAGGCAGCTGAGGATGGCTCCATGGCCTCTGCCTCAGGTGCTAAGAAGAGCTTGATTGCTTAGCAATGGAGCAATGCCCCAAATGGGCAGAGCCTCACCCATGGGCTTGCTGGGTGGATCCTGGTTAGAGCATATGCAAGTCTGTCTCTGCCTCTCCTCCTCTCACTTAACAAAAATTAAAAAAAAAAAAAAAAAGAATATGTGGAAGACCTGTTTGGGATCCATTTCAATGTCCTCCTGTTCTTTTTTCATTTCAATATATGTTAAATGAAATTCAGAGAATCACTAAATGACAGGGTAGGAATAGAACCTAAAGTTTGACTATCACTTGGGTACAGTAGTAATCACCCTCCTATACATGGGGCACTGCATAATGCAATCATCACAACTTACACCCTCACAATTTAATGACTTTTATGTTACATATACACACACAGCTGTATTCGCACCTTCACAATCACCAGCACTGGTGGTTTGGCTCAGGCACAGCACCCCTCTAAAGATATTCCTGCTACAAGACATTTAGTTTAATCATACATCCAGTGCTTCATATCCTTGTCAAGAGTTTATTCAGCTTACACTTGAAGGAACTCTTTTTCTCTAAGGCAGCCTATTCCATATTGTAGGCCTATGAGCAAATCAGTCCTTCCTTATGAAAAGAAGAAATCCCATCCAGTTAGGGTGGCTTGGTATACCTTGGATTCACAGAAGAAAAATCTTGTGTTCCACATTGCTTCATATCTAATATTGCTTAAGTTCCTCCAATGGCCCTTCTCTCTGGACCAAGTACCTAGAGTCAGAGGTTTTAACAGGCCTCAGGGTCACTCACCTGCTGACTTGCCTCTGGCTTCTGAAACATGGAGGTCATGGGACCTTCATCTCACAATTCTAAATATTATATTTGTGTTAATGTAACTTATGGTCTGGTTGTGTAAGTATGGCTGTTTTTGGCTTGTTTTTGCTCCCATATTGCACATCCATTCACTCTAGAATCACTGCATAATAATACCCTAAAATCTTTCATTGCTGCTAAGCCACACTTCCTTCATCTATGCTTATACTTTCCTTATTGCAAGTCTTACATTTATCCCTAATCAATAATATCTGGTAACACTGGATGGTTAAAAAGATTGTTTATCTGGGAATCAGAACATCTCAGTTCTATTCTCAGCCCTCTCACTGACTAGCTGAAGGTTGTAGTAAATTTGGGGGCAGGGGCCCTGGCTGGTTGGCTCAGTGGTAGAGCGTCGGCCTGGCGTGCAGAAATCCAGGGTTCGATTCCCAGCCAGGGCACACAGGAGAGGCGCCCATCTGTTTCTCCACCCCTCCTCCTCTCCTTCCTCTCTGTCTCTCTCTTCCCCTCCCGCAGCAAGGTTCCATTGGAGCAAAGATGGCCCGGGAGCTGGGGATGGCTCCTTGGCCTCTGCCCCAGGCACTGGGGTGGCTCTGGTCACAACAGAGTGACCCCCCGGAGGGGCAGAGCATCGCCCCCTGGTGGGCAGAGCGTCACCCCCTGGTGGGCATGCCGGGTGGATCCCGGTCGGGCACATGCGGGAGTCTGTCTGACTGTCTCTCCCCGTTTCCAGCTTCAGAAAAAATAAATAAATAAAAATTGGGGGGCAGGGAATGGCCCCAGGAACTTTCAATGTTAATTGAGTCTTTCAACATTATTTACCTTGCAAAAAATATCATAAAGAATACCTTTTTGCCTATCAAATTGGTAAAGATTTAAACATGAGTATTACAGACACAATTAGTCAAGAACCTGAAAAAGTCCAATGCCCTCCTTCCCACTGATTCTAGGAATCTATTCTAAGCAAAGCAAATCTATTCATCAGGAAAGTGAACTAAGATATTGGGGCTAGGATGACTATTTCCAGCTAAAACCTGGAAATAGCCCAACCAAAGCAGACAAGCTAAACTGTGGACCATACATTTTGAAAAACTCAGTGGTCACTCAGAGATCATATTTTAAATACTGTGAGCAAATATTTTTACAAGTTTAAAATGTTGGGGTCTTAAACTCCAAATGGTGTATGATCTCAGTGACATTTATAGAAAGACAATAAAGTGTTAATTATCTTGAGGTTGTGAGATTGACTGACCTTTTTCTTCTAGCCAGAAATTTATGCATTCTTTATAACTAATATTGCTTCCATAATACAAAAAAATATATTTTTTCAATTTACTTTGAAAAATGTTTCTAATACAATCAACTCACAGAAGCATTACCATACCAGCTTCCTAATGGCCTTTCTCTTTAACCTTTTACTCCTTCTTAATCAGCTTTCTTTATTCCTAATGTTCGTCCATCCAAGAACTTCCATATCCCAATTCCAAATGATAAGGTCTGTATATTTCAGTCAGGAATTTTAACATTTTCTATCAGATAAGTTTGTTTCCTGAATAACTTTCTCTTCACAATACTCTCTATAGCTAGATTTGTTTTTTCTAACTATGTCATTTTCTCAGTGCCTAGTGTAATGCATCTGGTTAGCACTTTTAAACAACCCAAAAGTAAACTTGAGAGCAAAAATATGTTCTCTACATTTTGAAATTTGAGGGTGGACTTGGGGTAAAAAATTCCCAAGCAATCATAATGTAGAAGGCAGAATTATGGAATATCATATAACAATTTCAAGTGTTGAGACAGGTGGCCACTGACCACAGCCTTGGGAAGGTGAATAAGCTAGACTCTGTCTCAGAAAAGCAGGATAGCAGTGCAAAATGGCTGAGGAGCGAGAAAATAGCAGGGGCCAGACTGGATCATCACTTGGGCAAAAGCAGAAGTGGGTCCCACAAGGACTGTTAGACATGCAATACTCCCTCACTAATGGAGTCTGAGGAATCTTATTCCCTGAGTATGTTTAATGAAAGTAAACAAAAGAACACTGTGGAATGGCATCAGTGCAGCCTGTCCCAGACTCAGAAGAGTGACACTTGGGATCACTTCCAGGCCAAATGTTCTAAGAAAAACAAGCTTCATTGACTTTCCCTTTTGAGTAAATTTATCTCCCAACTGGTTGAGCACAATGCAAGAGAAATTAACAGGATCCTGTGAGTCTAGATGCATGTGGTACAGGTTCAACTGGTCTAAATACTATAAATTTTAGTAACTGCTATGTTAATATTTGGGCTTAGAGTTCAGTTGACTGTACAGAATTTATGTATTCTAATCAGCCAAAACTTTCTTGGAAAAAACCTGAGCAATATGTGTTAAGCTGGGCATGTTTTTAGTTCAAAAGGTTATTTTTCATTTTAAATAGTGTCATCTATTTCTAATAATCCTTATTCTCCCTAAATCTAATCTCTAACACCACACATACACACACACACACACACACACACACACACACACACACACACCTTCATATTTTTATTATAAAATAAATATTACACCAAAAATGTTCTTCCCCATGTACATTTTCAGGTGTAATCTATTTTTTGTATATTATGAATTCTTGCTACTGTCATGATTCATTTGTTCATTTTTAGTCAGAAAAAGAAAGAAAGAAATAAAGAAAGAAAGAAAGAAAATAAAAAGAAAGAAAAGAAACAACTTCCCCCTTCTAAACCTAAGTCATTCTCTTTCCTATCTGTCACCCTCTTTGGTTCCACATAAACCAAATTCACCACACTCACAAATACTTGCCTCAAAACTGAGGATTTTCTTCTGAAAAATTAGTTGAGGAAATTTTGATTTTTATCACTGTACAGCTAGATAGTGCTCGACTTATGACCATGAATGGTTCCGACAGACCAGTTATATGATTTGGTTGTAAGTTGAGTAGGCTAAATGTACAGTACTGTAAAATAATGTTATAAAAATCTTTAAGTCATATTTTATCATAATTTTCTTTTATTATTATATATCATAATTTTCTTTGTTCATTTTGTGCCATTTGTATCATCTCTACACCATTTTGTTTCTTATTTTTACATTTGTCAAGTTTAAGTAAAACATTGCATTACCAGTACAATTGGTTTAATATTTGCAAAGACAATTTCATCTTGGTAGACATCTTGGGAGGGGTTTGATGAAAAATATCCAAAACACAAAACACAAATTGCTGTACCAAGTCTGGGATAAGAGTTGAAATGGTGCACGTGGAGATGGTAGTGCTGCCGGAAGCAGGTCTGCACTGTCATATGCCAAGCTGGGCAACGCTTGCGCTGCCAGATGCGGAACAGTCGTGGCTAGTGATTGTGGTCGTAAAGTCGAATAGTAGTAAGTTGCATAGGTCGTAAGTAGATCAATATTTGTATAATCCTTATACTTTAAAATATTTCAATTAATATTTGGGAAACCCACTATGTTAAAAATACCAAGACAGATTTGACTTGCTAAAATTGTATTAAATGAAAGCTCTCATTTTTAAAAGTTAACACCAAGATTATAAACCCTACTCTCCCTCCACATCCAAAACCCTAGAATTTTTAAAAAGATACATTTTGGAAAGTAAATTTTTTTCATCCGTACAAAGAGGTAAAATTAAGAAAATATACAGTATTTTGCTTTGAGATTTTATCTTAGTTGCTGTACAGGGGATTTTTCATGTATAAAAACCTTGAAACATTAGAAATCTTATATTAAAAATTAGAAAACTGAGGTTTAAGATTAACCAAATGCTTTGCTCTGTTTCAAAATCAGGTCTTTTCCCACCAGTTGAAGACATTATCCCAGAGACAAAAAATAAAAAATAAAAGCAATTCTGAGGAAAAGTTATCTGGTAAATAATAGGAATAAAAATCCTCATGACAAAAATTAGACTTAGATGGCTGCTAGTATTGATTTTTCTGTTTGTTAAAGAATACCCTAGCTGGTATAATAGCCTAATTGCAGGGGTTGGAGAAAGTAGGTTTATAGTTGTGAATATATGGAATAGTTCATTCTTGTGTTGTTACCTGTACAGCTGCTTTTTCTTCCCTATATAGTAAAAAGTTCTCTGAACCCTTCCAGTGAGAAATTCCGTACAGCCAAGCTTTCTGAAGAGCTGATTCAAAAGTTTTTCTAAGTTCTTACATTTTTAATATATATTTAGAAATCTCTCATGAATGTTAAACAAATCTCTTTCTTGATTTAAACCATTAAACATCTTTTAAAGTTGGGGGCTAGCAGAAGGTCAATGTGAATGGCAGTTGTTGGCCATCAGTGGTCAGGGACACAGAAACTCCCTGGGCTAAAAGGAGGCCAGAGCTCCTGTTTCTTCATCACACAACTTCATCTGTTTATCTTGTCTTTATTTTTAGGATTGCTTTGCTTCCTCCCTTGGTGTCAATAGCTACTTCCAGGTTTATCTTCTCTCTATCCATTCTTTCTGCAAATTTTACTATGACTTGAAACAATCAAGTTTATTTGGAGAATTGCTACTAACAAAGCTACCATTTTCTGAACACCTGCTGTATGCTAGACACTGATTGTCCTAATGTATTTCATCTTTTTAATCCTTACACAACACTATGATTTAGGTATTATATCCACTTTATGGGCAAGAAAACAGGTTTTCAAATTGTTTGCCCAAATTTTCACAACCAAGTAGATGGTGGAGGCAGGACTAAGAGTAGAGTTCCAGCCCTCAGCAGTAACGTCAGCATGGGCGACCTAGCAGAGATCCAAGAGGGCACGCACGACCCCCTGAGGTGGCCACTGACATCTGAGCCAACCAAGGCAGTCCCAAAAGTGGTCCAAACGGGCATGCAGTCACGTGCGAGGCCAACCAGGGCAGTGGTGGTCATGGAGGTGGGCTGGAGCTAGCAGCACCTCAGCCAAAAAGCCCTAGGCAGCAACAGCAGTGGTGATCTGGTAGAAAAACCACAAACTGGGAGCTAAAATGTCTAAATAGAAAAACATCTGAAGCGAAGAAGTAGGCCACATCTAATACCATACCTAATCACTGAATTACAGTACTGAGCCCAAGAAGTAGCCAGCAATAAAAGACAACAGAAAGCAGATTTTAGGGGAGCTTGAACTTTTAAAGTAACTTCTCTCAGGCCAAGAGTAGATAAAAACAAACCTAGGAGTGCAGCTGATATTTACAACAGCATCTGGACCCAGCAGAGGCAGCCACAAGATCTGGATAACCTGTAGCTCCCAAAAAGTGGATAAGAACCAGTCATATGCAGTGACTCCCACTGACCTGCCCCAGGCCCCAACCAGGAAAGTGCAGGGCAACACAGATGAAATGGAAAGACAGAGAAGTGTAATCCAAATGACTCAACAAGAGAAACCCTCGAAAAAAGAGCTGAGTGAGACAGATATAAGCAAATTACCAGAGGCAGAGTTTAGAATAATGGTTATTAGAATGATGAAAGATCTTAGAACAACAATGGATGATCACACTGAGCACATAAATAAAGAAATAACAAGTATTAAAAAGGACATTGAAATAATAAAGAAGAACCAGACAGAAATGACAAATACAATATCTGAAATGAAGACTACACTAAAAGCAATTAATAGCAGGCTGGATAAAGCAGAGGATCAAATCAGCAATTTAGAAGACAAAATAAATGAAAACACGAAAGTGGAGCAGCAAAAAGAAAACAGAATGAAAAATCTGAGGAAACTCTAAGAGAGCTCTGTGACAATCTAAAGAGAAACAACATCTACATCAGGGGTCTCAAACTCGTGGCCCGCCGAACAATTTTGTTCAAACTTTGTGGATTAGTCTGTGGGCCGCACAAAATTGTTCAGCGGGCCACATGTGGCCCGCAGGCCGCAAGTTTGAGACCCCTGATCTACATCATAGAAGTGCCTGAAGAAGAGAAAGAACAAGGGTTAGAAACCTTGTTCAATCAAATCAGAGCTGAAAACTTCCTTAAATTGATGCAGGACAAAGTCACACAAGTTCAAGAAGCACAGAGAACTCCATTAAAGAGAAACACAAAGAAATCTACACCAAGACATATCATAATTAAAACAGCAAAGATAAGAGATAAAGAGAAAATATTAAAAGCTGCTAGAGAAAAAAAAAAGGCTATCACCTACAAAGGAGCCCACATAAAAATGATATCTGAATTCTCAACAGAAACATTTGAGGCCAGAAGGTAATGGCAAGAAATTTTCAAAGTATTGCAGAACAAGAACCTACAACCAAGACTACTTTATCCAGCAAGGCTATCATTTAAAATCAAAGGAAAAATAAAAAGCTTCCCAGACAAAAAAAACTGAAGGAATTCATTACAACCAAACCAAGGCTGCAAGAAATGTTAAGGGGCCTGTTGTAAACAGAACAAAGAGAGAAAAGAATACAGCAAAAGAGGAATATAGCTTTAAAGAACAAAATGGCAATAAAAACTACATATCAATAATAACCTTAAATGTAAATGGATTAAATTATCCAATCAAAAGACATAGGGTAGCTGCATGGATAAGAAAACAGGACCCATACATATGCTGTCTACAAGAGACACACCTCAAAACAAAAGATACACATAGACTAAAGGTAAAAGGATAGAAAAAAAATATTTCATGCAAATGGAAATGAAAAAAAAGCTGGGGTAGCAATACTTATATCAAACAAAAAGGACTTTAAAACAAAGGCTATAGTAAAAGATAAAGAAAGTCACTACATAATGATAAAGGGAGCAATACAACAAGAAGATATAACCATTATAAATATCTACGCATTTAATATGGAAGCATGTAAATATATAAAGCAGACTTTGATGAATATAAAGGGCGAGATCAACAGCAATACTATAATAGTAGGAGATTTCAATTCCCCACTAACTTCACTAGATAGATCCTCAAGAAAGAAAATTAACAAAGAAAGAGAAGACTTAAAGGACACACTAGATCAATTCAATTTAATAGATATCTTTACAACCTTCCACCCTAAAGCAGCAGAATATACATTCTTTTCAAGTGCTCATGGTACATTTTCTAGGATAGACCACATGTTAGGAAACAAAAGTGGTCTCAACAAATTTAAGAAGACTGAAATCGATAAAGCATTTTCTCTGATCACAATGGCATGAAACTAGACATCAACCACAACAGAAAAACTGAAAAATACTAAAACACATGGAAACTAAATGGCATGTAATTAAATAATAAGTGGGTAAACAATGAAATCAAAGAAGAAATTTAAAAATTCCTAGAAATGTATGATAATGAATACACAACAACTCAAAATCTATGGGACACAGCAAAAGCAGTCCTGAGAGAGAAGTTCATAGCACTATAGGCATTCCTTAAGAAGTTTGAAAAAGCTCAAATAAACAACCTAACCCTTCATCAAAAGAACTAAAAAAAGAACAGCAAGAAAAGCCCAGAGGTAGTAGAAGAAAGGAAATAATAAAGGTCAGAGCAGAAATAAATTATATTGAGGCTAAAGAAACAATAAAGAGGATCAATGAAACTAAGAGCTGGTTCTTTGAAAGGGTAAAGAAGATCAATGAACCTTTAATGAGACTCACCAAGAAAAGGAGAGGACTCAAATAAATAAAATTAGAAACGAGAATGGAGAAATAACGACTGACACAAAAAAATACAAAATATTGTAATATACTATGAAGAACTGTATGCCAAAAAACTAGACAACCTAGGTGAAATGAACAAATTCCTTGAAACATATAATTTTCCAAAAATCAATCTGGAAGAATCAGAAAACATAAATAGTCCTATTACAACAAATGAGATTGAAACAGTTATCAAAAAGCTCCCCAAAAAACAAAAGCCCTGACTTGATGGCTTCACTGGTGAATTCTATCAAATATTCAAAGAAAACTAACTGCTATCCTTCTCAAGCTATTTTAAACAATTTAAGAGAAAGGAAAACTTCCAAGTTCCTTTTATGAGGCAAGCATAATTCTGATTTCAAAACCAGGCAAAGACAACACAAAGAAAAAAAATTATAGGCCAATATCCCTGATGAATTTAGATGCTAAAATCCTCAACAATATAGTAGCAAACCGGATCCAGCAATACATGAAAAAAATCATTCATCATGATCAAGTGGATTTATTCTGGGGAGGCAAGGATGGTACAACATTCGTAAATCAATCAATGTGATCCACCACATAAACAAAGAAGGACAAAAACCACACGATAACTTCAATAGATGCAGAAAAAATATTTGATAAAATCCAGCACTCATTTATGATCAAAACTCTTAGCAAAGTGGGAATACAGGGAACATACCTCAACATGATAAAGGCCATCTATGACAAACCCACAGTCAACATCATAATTAATGAACAAAACTAAAAGCAATCCTCCTACAATCAGGAAAAAGGCAGGGTGTTCCCTTTGACCACTCTTATTCAACATAATACTGGATGTCCTAGCTACAGCAATCAGACAAGAAAAAGAAATAAAAGGCATCCAAATTGGAAAAGAAGAAGTAAAACTATCATTATTTGCAAATGATATGATACTGTATATAGAAAACCCTAAAGTCTCAGTCAAAAAACTACTGGATATGATAAATGAATTCAGCAAGGTGGCAAATATAAAATTAGTACACAGAAATCAGAAGCATTTTTATACACAAACAATGAAATGTCAGAAAGAGAATTAAAAAAAAAAATTTCCTTCACTATTACAACCAAAACAATAAAGTACCTAGAAGTAAATTTAATCAATGAGGTTAAAGACTTGTACTCAGAAAATTATAAAACATTGATACAAAAAAAAAAATCAAGGAAGACACAAACAAGTGGAAGCATATACTATGTTCATGATTAGGAAGAATAAACATCATTAAAATGTCTGTATTACCCAAAGCAACTTATAAATTCAATGCAATACCAATTAAAATACCAATGACATACTTCAAAGATATAGAACACATATTTCAAAAATTTATATAGAACCAAAAAAGAACATGAATAGCCTCAGCAATCTTGAAAAAGAAGAATAAAGCGGGAGGTGTCACACTCCCTGATACCAAGTTATACTACAAGGCCATTGTACTCAAAACAGCTTGGTACTGGCATAAGAATAGGCATATAGATCAATGGAACAGAACAGAGAACCCAGAAATAAACCCACACCTTTATGAACAACTGATATTTGACAAAGGAAGTAAGAGCATACAATGGAGTAAAGATAGTCTCTTTAACATATGGTGTTGGGAAAACTGGACAGCTACCTGCAAAAAAATAAAACTTGACCACCAACTTACACCATTCACAAAAATAAACTCAAAATGGAAAAAAGACTTAAATGTAAGTCATAAAACCATAAGCATCTTAAAAGACATAGGTAGTAAGCTCACCGACATCTCTCACAGCAATATATTTGCTGATTTATCTCCACAGACAAGTGAAATAAAAGACAGGATAAACAAATGGGACTATATCAAACTAAAAAGCTTTTGCACAGCTAAAGATAATATGAACATAATAAAATGACAAACTAGACAATGGGAAAACATATTCGACAATACATCTGATAAGGGGGTTAATAACAAAAATTTATAAAGAACTTGTAAAATTTAACACCAGGAAGACAAATAATCCAATCAAAAAATGGGCACAAGAAATGAAAAGACACTTCTCCAAAAAGGACATACAGATGGCCAATAGACAGATGAAAAAATGTTCAACATCACTAATCATTAGAGAAATGATAATTAAAACCACCATGAGATACCACCTCACACCAGTTAGAATGGCGCTCATCAACAAAACAACACAGAAAAAGTGCTGGCGAGGATGTGGAGAAAGGGGAACCATCCTGCACTGCTGGTGGGAATGCAGACTGGTGCAGCCACTGTGGAAAACAGTATGGAGATTCCTAAAAAACTTAGAAATGGAACTGCCCTTTGACCCAGCCATCCCACTTATAGGAATATATCCCAAGAACACCATATTACCGACTGAAAAAAATAAATGCATCCCCATGTTTATGGCAGCATTGTTCACAATAGCGAAGATTTGGAAACAACCCAAGTGTCCGTCAGTGGATGAGTGGATTAAAAAGCAGTGGTACACATTTACAATAGAAAACAAATGGGGCCATGAAAAAGAAGGAAATATTATATTTTGCAACTATATGGATGGACCTGGAAACTATTATGTTGAGTGAAATAAACCAGGCAGAGAAAGAAAAATATTATATGACCTCACTCATTTGAGGAATCCAAGGAACAATGTGAACTGAGGAATGTAATTAAACATGAAAGGAAGGGGGGAGCAAACTGTTGGGAGGGGTACGGGAGATGTTGAGGGGAATACAGGGAGGGAGATGCTTTTGTAGAGACACTAGACTCTATGTAAACACAATAAATAAATAAATAAAATTTTTTAAAAAAGGAAGAGTAGAGTCCCACTCTGACTACATTGACACACCTGTCAGAGCTGCTGTGACAAAAGGACACTGACCAAGCTGGTGTACAGGCTCCCTGATCACCAGGATCTGTGCTCATTAGAGTTTGCATTTTTGACACCTATTTGCCAATTGCCTTTACCTCCTGAGTCAAAGAAGAAAATTTTAAAAAAACCCAACCGTTTGTATAAGTAAAAGTGTATACAAATATTGTCCTTATTTGCTGGACAAGTGAAAGCTTAATAAGAATAAGACATACATTATAATCCTTTAAGAAGCAAGCTGTTTGTATGGGTAAGTCTACAAATGGGAGTTAGAGCTTACTGTTTGGCTAATGACCCCTCACCTCCCTAGGCAGAGGCATTGTCTCCCCACATCAGACCTGGGCATGTGAAGGTAAACCCAGGAGAGGGCAAGCAAATAATTTTTCATGAGCATACTCAATGCCAGGTTTTGACAATTTTATTAGAAAAAATGTACAGTCCATTAATCAATGATACATGCTGTACATAAATTGGTGTTTTTACTATATAAAAATATTTGGTATCTGCTGCAGAATTATACACACAACTTTGTAAAAAGCACTTCATCATTAACCAGTAAAAATATAATTTATCAAAAATGTCCTTTAAAAATTTGGCTCAATACTTTTGCTTTAATTGAAAATAAAATGGAGTCAGTAAAATGAAAATATAAACTCTGCTAAGCAAGTGTTAACAAATTGAAATGAAATACTTTAGTGCACGTGCAAAGTTTTCTTAAACACTCAGGCTGAGAAAAAAAAAATACCATTAGAAAATGCAGTAAAATCTAATTAATGGGGAAGTTCTGAAAGGAAGACCTTAAAAGAGGTTTTTTAGGGAAAACAATAGAACAAAGGAAGTTCTCAGAGACCTGTGAGTGTAACTCCTTCCTCTGGAGCCCCACCATGTGGGTGGGGGTGCCAGGGGGACTTTTCTCCTGGGACCCCTTCTACGCCCAGGCACAGCCCTGGATTCTTGCCCCTCCCTAAATTCCAGGTGCAATGGCACTGGTCATTCCTGCTTAATTTTCCTCCTCCTTAGTTTCTGGTCCATTCTGCTGCTCAGTTTAAGTTTCAAAATTGACTTTCTTGGAACTACACATACAAATACATTTTACAGATGACCAAATGAAAATACTCAGCATGATTTAGCGCATCTGATCAGCCTTTTTGGGAAATGACAGTCCCCTGTCCACCCCCAAACTTCTGGCTGCAGTTTCTGTGTGCTACCAGATAATAACAGAGCACTTGTTTAAAAACAACAGCTCCGAGGAGGCACTATTACTTGAGGCTGTCAAATTGAATCAAAGAGAAAATGGGGTGGGGGTGGGGGTAGGGAGAGCAAAGTGAAGGCATTAAACTCTGTTTCTGTCTATTAGTTCTAGTTCTGACTACTTTTCAGGAAAAAAAGATACCAAATAAATGTTTGCGTTCACCTGTCTTATTAAATATTAAATACAAAAACCAGAAGGCCTGTCCATGTTTTCACAATTTCAGTAAAGGGCACATAAACGTGACTTTGCAGTTTTCAAGGGTCTTTCTTTAAGTATCTTGAGAACTATTATCACATTTTAAAAAATATATTTCTACATAAAAGAACCACAACTTTCTCTTATTTTAAATTTACCAAGATGCATTTACCTTTAGGAAAAGAACGAAAGCAGATTATTTTTAATAAAATCTAACATAATTTTTGTAAATCCCAACATGCAAAAGTTTGGAATTTTGTCTCTTAATTAGAAGAATCTTAGTTAGACTCAGCCACTATCCTAGAGAACTGTCATTTCTTCCAACAAATGTGTCAGGGTGCGGGTGAAAGGGTCATGCATGACTTAACCTCTAGAACACTGTCCTAGAAGCCAGCACAGGAGGGCAAGTCCAGGACCAAGAGTGTAATTGTTTTACAACAGGTCACTTCCTCCCTATAAAATCAAGATGATTGCAAACATTAAATAATCAGTGGATATTTTTAAACAAAGTACTACCCAAATCTATGACACATGTGCAAATTACTTAGGAAGGTTATGCAGATGGCAAAGGGAGAAACACCAACAGCCACTCCCAGAGAGCAGGGCTTCAGGCTGGAGTCAGAACAACTTCTCATAATGACACCCAGCTCTAGGTACTGCCGGACAGAGAGGAGTCTCCTGGGAAACAGAGTGGGAGTAAGTGTTGAATTCTGGTCAGCTGGAAAAAATCCCAGAAGGTCTTGTGGTCAGAGGAGATAGGAAGGAGGCAGAGATGGGCAGCGTGCTGGGGGCAGATTCGAAGGCACACAGAGCTAACCTGGGAATTCCTACAGCAGAACAGGGAGAGGATGGCCATGTGGACAGATGAGAGGTTTGGAAGCACTGGTGAAATGCTAATGGAGAACTTGGAATTTTGCTCCTGAACCAAGAGAACCTCATGGAGGCAATGTGGCCGGAGTGGGATGAGATGAGAACAGTGTTGTATGAAGGGCGGTAAATCTGTGCGATGTATGTGTGACAAAGTGGAGGGAGGAAGTGACCAGAAAGGACTTGAAGTGGCTTTTGGAAGAAGTGGTCCATCTAAAGAAGTGACGAGCCAAGTGAAATGCAGAAGAATGAGGTAGAGCAAAATGGCCATTCCAGGAAGGAACGCCTTCAGAGGGGATTGATTCTCTGCTACTCTTGCTCCTTCCAGCGGAAAGCTAAGGTTCTATCAAAACCTCAGAATTCTGGAATCCCTTTGTTCATTGAAATGACAGATTTAAGGTATAAAAAATGAAATTCAGTTTTTGGAAACTACCTGCTAGCTGTTTATGTGTATAAAAAATGCAAGGCAAGTGGGAAGCTCTCCAAGAATACTTCTACTTTTTCAGAAAAATCAATAGTCTCGAGACTTCGCTGGCCACGCAAGGGATCCTAGCAATTGCCATTGGACCACAGCCCCACCTTATGAACTATCAATGACTGAATAAATCTGTCTCTAAATAATTTATATTTTCTGAATATTTTCTCCTCATGTTTACCCTCCCAGTGCCTTTTCTCACACATGCACAGATAGCACTTGTTGGCTTTTTAAGGCTTTCCCAAGCCCTCTGCTCTGAATTGTCCTGACCTGCTACTGCTGCCATATCCTGTTCCCTTAACAATCCGGTTCCAAGTGTGGAGGCCTTGGGGATAAGGGGTTACACAGGTACATCTTATGACTGTAGAATTCAGTGGAAGCACAGCCCAGCTTGCAACACCATAAAGACGGGAGCCACTCACATAACTCTTGGCCAAGCTTCTCCCTGCTACCCAAGAGGTACATGTACCTCCCTGTGCAGTTGCTCCGTGGACTCTGGTCCTGTGGTTGGGAACAGCCACTGGGGCTTGGATAAAGGGGGCTGCTGCAGAACTGGCATGTGGTACCGGACATTCTTCCAGAATCTTGTCTTTGCAGACTGTGACCTCTCCTCTGTAAAGTCCCCTGACCAGCGTATGGCCCCATATTTCCGTTTAATGAATTTAATAGATTCTGGCATTTTCTCATAGTCCTGGATTTTCTCTAGCTCCAGCAGGATAACTTTAATTCCATCCTGAATGAGAGCATTGTACATCACTATCTGTTCTTCAGATGAACTCCCCAACCAGCTGAATCCCAATGTTTCTCGGACCAAAATAATAATCACTCTTCTGCTTTTCTTAATGTTTTCATTAGTGACCTCAACAAAGTCTGAAAAACACAAAGCATGGCATAGTAAGTAAGGTTTCTATTTATAATTTATAACCAGTCTCTCCAGAACCAAACCCACAGAAGGTTCCTATCACCATACCACCATGTCTTCTAACATTTTTTTTGCTGTACTTAAGATTAAAGGAGCTTCCTGTTTTAGAGATCAGCTCAAAAAAACTGACCAACAAAAATTGAGTATTTCACTTAAGACTGAGATACTTTCAGTAGAAATTTTAAAACCTTGTTGTTAAACCACTTGATCTTATACCACACCTATTTATTTTATTTTATTTTATTATTTTATTTTATTTATTTTGGCAGAGAGAGGAACAGATAGAGACAGACAGACAGGAAGGGAGAGAGATGAGAAGCATCAATTTTTCATTGCGGCACCTTAGTTGTTCATTGATTACTTTCTCATATGTGCCTTGACCAAGGGGCTACAGCAGATTGAGTGACCCTTTGCTCAAGCCAGAGACCTTGGGTTCAAGCTGGTGAGCCTTGTTCAAACCAGATGAGCCCATGCTCAAGCCAGCGACCTCGAGGTTTGGAACCTGGGTCATCTGCATACCAGTGTGATGCTCTATTCACTGGACCACTGTCTGGTCAGGCTATTTTATTGTATCAGTTGTAAAGCAATTTTCAGATCTAACTAGTTGTTAAGTTTTCAAAAACGAAATACAACCTAGTTAATTGTGGCTTCCACAAAAAATAAGAAAAGTAAATACTCTGCATTAAATAATGTGAAAATCATCATTATGCACCACAGAAAAGGTTCTTAAAATTGTCAGATATGTCAGCCTTTGCCATAGTCTTCTAGAAAAATGAAACCAAAGTTAAGTAACCCAATTAATTTAATAATTAAATTTATTTCAAAACAAGATTTTTACTTTTTCCCATTATGTTCATACCTTCCCCAATGTAGTCATCCCTTCCATAAATGAACAGCTTATATCCACACTGTTTTTCTAAGACTTCAGGCAAGAATTTAAACACAAAAATATCTGAGTCAGAGGTAGATCCTTCCCCAAGGGTCTTTGGATATAGTATGTATGCATCATAGGTCTTTCCATCTGAACCTAAAGAGAAAATGTCCAATATTAGAACCACAATGAAAAATAAGAGATTTGGTAAAGTCAATATTGCAAACATGCATTTCAGAAAAAATTATTAATTTTTTCATATGAATTATGAATGAAGCTGTAATATAATACAAATGCTCTATCTACTCTTACAAGTTCCTATTCATTGTGTTTTACTACAAAGTTGTTCTTACATTATTTCATGGCCACTTCACATGCAGAGTTCTTTAATTTTCTGAGTGGGAACTATCTTTCAATTCTTATTTTCCTCCCAAAATGTACAGCACTGAATTCTACCATTGTATCACTCGGTTTCTTGCAAGGTTTAAAAAGAAAAGAGTCCTTCCGTGATGCATGAAAGTCAAGTCTTTTCTTTGATTTGATGGCAAATCTTGGGTAATCTGTGTCCTACCCAGCACACAGCAGGTCCTTAGCAATGGCTTCTGAATAACTGAATTTATAAACAGATGCTCTAAATGCCTGTTTATTCCACCAATATGAACAGTAAAACAATAATTTGGAAAACAACACTTTTGAAACTATAATGATTTATCAAATAACTACTATTTTAAATATGTCATATTTCATTTTAAAATTTAAGTAAAACCCCTCTTAGTTATATTCTATATCTTTTAACTATTCCCTTATTCAACAAGAAATTATTGTATAGAATACAAAATCGTACCTTTCTTCAGGAAGAAATCATAACAAGAATCCCTGTACC
Organism: Saccopteryx leptura; assembly: GCF_036850995.1. Taxonomy (NCBI): domain Eukaryota; kingdom Metazoa; phylum Chordata; class Mammalia; order Chiroptera; family Emballonuridae; genus Saccopteryx; species Saccopteryx leptura. The sequence continues at coordinate 214,000,883 of NC_089505.1, read as the reverse complement.
AAAGTACTATGTCAACCTTGAAGATTTTATAGATGAAAACAGAGCTTATAATAATGACTGTTAACATGACAAATATACCAATCACATACTTCTGAAAATTGAGGGCTAAAGCAGAAGAGAGGGGGAAAATTATTAGAACCAAAAGAATTAAAAATTTGAGCAAAGGAATTTAAACATTATCATCCCATAGAAATCATATCTGGCTTTCCCAAATCCCAGGTAGTATTAACCCATTCATTATCACTTAATAATGGATATTGATGTATAAAGCCAACTAGAATAGATACTATGTAAAAATAACAAACAAACAAACAAAAAAACTAAGGTGCATTGTATTAAATTTCTAACTGAGTAGTATAATATACAATCTCATAGAAAAATTACAAAGCTTATAGGATAGGGCACTCCATAATAAAACTGGTCAAAGTCACTCAAAAGCCAACAAAAGTTCCTAGAGGTAGAAGAGTTAGGTGGTAAAAAGTGTAGGCTGGGGGAAAGAAAAGAAGGGTTGAGATGCTACACAGAATGTCTTACACTTCCATGTCTTCCAGGCTTCATTTGCTAATTATTCATCCTATGATTAATTATAGAAGAGGGGCAGAAGAGTAGAGTAAAGGGGTGGTAAGAAGGAGGAAGGTAGAGAAAAAGAAAAAAGAAGAAAATGAGTTCTAAATGACAGGTGCTGTGGAGGCATCTAGCAAAAGAGAATAAGCTTTTAAGCTCTCTTATTTTACTTTTCCAATTTTGGTCTTTGATCCACCTGCAATTGATTTGGGTATGAAGTAGAAATCAAGATATATTATTTTCCAGAACAATTGTCAATTGGATCAATTGATAGTTTATGCTTACAGTCTTCATAACTATAACTTCATACAAGATCATGATATCTATAGTATAAGTCTACTAGACTTGTTTTTATTCATGGCTATATTGACTATTTTGGCCCTTCACATTTCCATAAGACCTTTAGAATAAGCCTGCTCACAACAATACACTCACACTTATATATACTTACACAAACAGTGCTGATATTTTGAGTGGGTTCACTTGGGGACAACTAATTTTTTTTCTTTTTTTAAATATTTATTTCATTGATTTTTAGAGAGAGAGGAAGGAAGAGAGAGAAAGATAGGAACATCGATCTGTTCCTATACGTGCCCTGACAGAGGATCAAACTGGAAACCTCTGTTTTTTCGGGATGATGCTCTAACCAAATGAATGATCCAGCCATGACAAAATCTTTATAATATTGAGTCTTTTGGTCTACGAACATTGTATATCCCTCCATCGATTTGGGTCTTCTTCAATTTATCTCAATAATATATTTTTTTAGTTTGTATTACAGAGGTCTTAAACAGCTCTTGATAAATTTAATCCTATGTCTGATAATTTTTGCTGCTACTATAAATGTTACCTTTTCAATTTAATTTCTATTGGTTTGTTGTTGGTGTTAATATATATATATATATATATATATATATATATATATATATATATATATATATATAACCACTACATATAAAATAAGTGATCTTACTAAATTCATTTACAATTCTAATAGATTGTCTGTTTAGATTTTCTCCCAAGTACACATTCATAAATACCCTATTTTAATTTAACTACAAATTATCTTAAAATATTTCATCAATACTCTCAATACTGTGTCTTAAGATTTTACAACTCATGAAAATCAGTAACTTCTGACATCCTCTCTGGAAAGTGAACATTTAGACTTCTCCTGTGCATCCATCATTAACCTAAAAATATTCACTAGGCACATACTTAGGTTGCTACTAGTTCTGGAAACAAAATAATTAGTAAGATAAATGATGTACACCATCACAGAATTTACAGTCAAGTAAACTAAATATAATCAATACTATGACAGGGTCATATGGTGCTATGGAAGTACATAACAGAGGCCTTAACCTCATTTGTTTTGGCAGAGACAAGATCCCTAGCAAAAGAAATAGTTCAGCTGAGAAATTAAAAAAAAAAAAAAAAAAAGGAAAGAAGTTCTTCAAGTTACCAGGAATCCAAGAACATTCTGGACAGAGGAAATAGAATCATAAACCTCAAGGTCACAGAATCTTACCATGTTAAAACAAAATTACATTTCAATAACTAGTTTTGTTGTTTACCTGGGTATATTAATCGGATATATGCTGCATTTATACTATATGCATTCTTGGCTACACAGATAAATGGATAAAGATAAAATTTACTTTTCACTTCTGAAATATTAAGCATTACGATGATTGTATTCCTTCTTTTGGATGAAAGATTTTCCATTCTGTTCAAAAGAAAGAGAGTAAATTAAGCTGTTTAAGTAAACTGTATCAGCAACAAATAAAACATATGTGCATGGTTTATCTCTTTATTTGTTGCATAAATCACCAGCCCTAAGCACAGGTATAATAATCAGGCTGTTAGCAATACTGATTTGAGATGTTATAGCCCTATGTCCACTGTCAGTAAGACTCAGTAGTAGAGAAATTGAATTAAAATCACCAGCCTTCAAGAAGAGAAATATGAACATATGCATTCCGGTCTCCATTGGGCACAGAGAAGAAGATACAGAACAAAAGTAGAATGGGGCAGATGACAAAGAATTCGAATTAATGATAAGATGTCAGGAGTTTATTCCTAGAGAGATTATAGGGAATCACTGGAGACTTTAGCTGTGGAATGCATGATTCTTTTTTTTTTTTTTTTTTTTTTTTAGCCTTGCCAAGACAAAGCCTCAAAATATTGGGTTAAAACTCAGAGTCGTTCCTCTCCACGGAAATCTTTAGTAAAAGGCGAAAAATTTATACAATCTGAAGAGAAAACAGAACATGAAATGCATGATTCTTGACTTTATTTAATGAATCTTTTTTAGACTACTTAAAAAAAGGAAAATAACATGAAGAGTTATTCAGGAAAATTGCTTCATAGGAATGTTGCAATATATATAACTAATTTAAAAGAAAGCCTTCTCGCCTGACCAGGCAGTGGCTCAGTGGATAGAGTGTCAGACTGGGACGCGAAGGACCCAGGTTTGAAAGTTCGAGGTCACAGGCTTGAGTGCGGGCTCATAGATGTGACCTCATGGTTGATGGTTTGAGCCCAAAGGTTGCTGGCTTGAAGCCCAAAGGTCACTGACCTGAAGCCCAAGGTCCCTGGCTTGAGCCCAAGGTTGCTGGCTTGAGCAAGGGGTCACTCGGTCTGCTATAACCCTCCCCCCTCCCCAGTCAAGGCAATCAGTGAACAACTAAGTGAGAAAGCAATCAGGTGCCACAACGAAGAATTGATACTTCTCATCTCTCTCCCTTCCTGTCTGTCTGTCCCTATCTATCCTTCTCTCTGTCTCTGTCAAAATAATAAATAAATAAATAAGAGAGAAAGCCTTCTCTTAAACCACAATGACACATATTTTTATCTTAAACATACAAGATCTTGTAAATCCTGTTTAGCTTAGGAAAACTCAATATGGACAGCAAAGGGTTAAGAACCTCTCAACTGTCAACTAACTTCTAAACTATCAAGGTTGTATAAAGTATGATGTGCAATTTAACACCACCACTTCTTTAGTCCATGGTTGGCTCTTAGCACACTTACTGTGTAGAGTCTTGTGCCAGCACCGGATCATCAATTAGTGACCCATTCCACTTCCAGTAGACATAGTCACTGGAATGGCCAGTGACATTACATATCAGCTGTAGCTGGGATCCTGCAAAGTAATGTATTTTTAATCATAACATTAATTGACTTTATGTGATCTATCCATTTATAGTAACAAATGGCTATTGAATAAAAATTGTAAATTCTAAGAAAGCACAAAGAAAAGTCACCTTTAAAACTTCCACCTAGAGATAATTACTATTAGTAACATTATTTTTCTCATTCCTTATCTTCTCTATGCACATATGCAATTTTTTAAATGAAGTGTTCTTATCTACTATTTGTAATTATTGTTGCATTGGGAATGTTGGCTCACATGATTAGCTTCCCAAATTGGCTCTTTCATGGCTGCTTAGTATTCCACAATACAGATATAATATGATTAATTACTTTCTTATTGCTAAACACAGTGTTTCTAATTTTTCATTATAGTGATTACTATTTCAATAAACATTCTTATACATCAATATTGTACATACCCTGAGGCACTACTTAGAGTAAAAAAAACCAGAAACAGAATTCAGTTAAAAGAGATACACATTTTATTAATTTTTTTAATCTATTGGAGTGACACTGGTTAATAAAATTACATAGGTGTCAGGTGTATTATTCCATAGTATATCTGTACACCACTCCAAGTCGTGTCCTTTAATCACTACTTTTCCCCCTTTACACTCTTCTACCTCCCCACCCCTTTCCCTCTGTAATCATGACTGTTGCCTGTGTCTATGAGCTTTATTTTTTTCTTTACTTAATCGCTTTATCTTTTTCAGCAAGCCCCCAATGCACCTCTCCTCTGACAGCTATCAGTCTGTTGTCTGTTATCTATCACTCTATTTTTATTTTGTTTGGTAGTTTATTTTCTTCATTAGATTCTACATATAAGTGAAATCATTGGGTACTTGTCTTTCTCTGACTGGCTTAGCATAATGCTCTCCAGGTCCATCAATGTTGTCACAAAACGTAATATTTCCTACTATTTTACAACTGAGTAGTATTCCATTGTTTATATGTACCACAGCTTTTTTTATCTACTCATCTACTGATGGCACTCGGGCTGCTTCCAAGTCTTGGCTATTGTAAATACCGCTGCAGAAATATGAGGGTGCATATATTCCTTTTTAATTTAATTTTATTTTATTTTAATTCATTGGGTGTACATAGATTCAAGTATTCCCCCTCCCGAATACTTCTCCCTCCCCCGTGTTTCCCACCACATCCCCCTTGCCCTTCTCCGCACAATGCCCTCCTCCCGGTTTTGCTTTTCTGCTCTCATCCCATCCTATCTTCACCTTTCCCTCTGTCTGCTTTTCCTTTGGACCTTTGATCCCACCTCTGTCTCTGTTCCATTCCTCAGATCACATTGATCATCAGATTCCTCAAATGAGTGAGGTCATATGGTATTTTTCTTTCTCTGCCTGGCTTATTTTACTTAACATAATAGTTTCCAGGTCCATCCATGTTGTTGCAAAAGGTAAGATTTCCTTCTTTTTCATGGCCACATAGTATTGCATTGTGTATATGTACCACTGCTTTTTAATCTGCTAGTCTATTGATGGACACTTGGGCTGAAACAACGCTGCCATAAACATGAGGGTGCATTTCTTCTTTTGAATCAGTGATTTGGTGTTCTTAGAATATATTCCTAAAAGCGTAATTAATGGCTGAGTCAAAAGGCAGTTCCATTTTTAATTTTTTGAGAAATCTTCATACTGTTTTCCACAGAGGCTGCACCAATCTGCATTCCCACCAGCAGTGCAGGAGGGTTTCCTTTTCTCCACATCTTCATCAGCACTTATTATGTGTTGTTTTGTTAATGAGCGTCACTCTGACTGGTGTGAGGTGATATCTCATTGTGGTTTTAATTTGCATTTCTTTAATGATTAGTGATGTTGAACATTTTTTCATCTTTTGGCTATCTGTAGATCCTCTTTAGAGAAGTGTTTATTCATTCATTTTGCCCATTTTTTGACTGGATTGTTTATCTTCCTCGTATTCAGTTTTACAAGTTCTTTATAAATTTTGGTTATTAAACCCTTATCAGACATATTGTTGACTATGTTCTACCATTGTGTGGTTTGCCTTTTTATTTTGCTCATATTGTCTTTAGCTGTGCAAACACTTTTAGTTTGACATAGTCCCATTTGTTCATCCTGTCCTTTATTTCCCTTGCGCATGGAGATAAATCAGCAAATGTATTGCTGCAAGTGATGTTGGAGAGCTTATTGCCTATGTTTTCCTCTAGGATGCTTATGGTTTCAGGACTTCATTTAAGTCTTTATTCCATTTTGAGTTTATTTTTGTGAATGGTGTACGTTGGTGGTTTAGTTTCATTTTTTTGCAGGTAGCAGTCCAATTATCCCAACACCATTTGTTAAAGAGACTGTCTTTACTTCATTGTATGCTATTACCACCTTTCTCAAATATTGACTGCCCATAACATTCCGGGTTTATTTCTGGGTTCTCTGTTCTGTTCCATTGATCTTTATGGTTGTTCTTATGCCAGTACCAAGCTGTTTTGAGTACAATGGTCTTGTCGTATAACTTGATATCAGGCAGTGTGATACCACCCACTATATTCTACTTTTTCATACTCCTGAGGTTATTCATGTTCTTTTTTGCTTCCATATGAAATATGTGATCCATATCTTTGAAGTATGTCATTGGTATTTTAATAGGAATTGAATTTATACATTGCTTTAAGTAATATGGACATTTTAATGATGTTTATTCTTCCTATCCATGAACACAGTCTATGCTTCCACATGTTTGTATCTTCCTTGATTTCTTTTATCAATGTTTTATAATTTTCCGAGCAAAAACATTAATCTCTTTGGTTAAATTTACTCCTAGGTACTTTATTTTTTTTCTTGCAATAGTCAAGGGGATTGTTTTCTTAATCTCTATTTTAACAGATCATTGTTGATGTATAAAAATGCCTCTGATTTCTGAGTATTAATTTTATATCCTTCCACCTTGCTGAATTCATTTATCAGGTCTGGTAGTTTTTAAACTGCAACTTTAGGGTTTTCTATATGCAGTATCTTATCATCAGCAAATAATGGTAGTTTTACTTCATATTTTCCAATTTGGATGCCTTTTATTTCTTCTTCTTGTCTGATTGCTGTGGCTAGTACTTCCAGAACTATGTTGAATAAGACTGGTGAAAGGGGGCACCCTTGTATTGTTCCTGATCTTAAGGGGATTGCTTTTAATTTTTGCCCATTGAGTATAATGTTGGCTGTGGGTCTGTCATAGGTGGATCTTATCATGTTAAGGTATGTTCACAATATTCCCACTTTGCTGAGACTTTTTTTTAATAATTGTATTTTTAATGGGGTGACATCAATAAATCAGGATACATATATTCAAAGATAACAAGTCCAGGTTATCTTGTGGTTCACTTATGTTGCATACCCATCACCCAAAGTCAGATTGTCCTCTGTCACCTTCTATCTAGTTTTCTTTGTGCCCCTCCCCCTCCCCCTTTCCCTCTCCCTCTCCCCCCTCCCCCCGTAACCACCACACTCTTATCAATGTCTCTCTTTTTTTTTTTTAAGCATTTGATTTTTTATTATTATTATTTTTTTTAAATAATTTTATTTTTTTAATGGGGTGACATCAGTAAATCAGGATACATATATTCAAAGATAACAAGTCCAGGTTATCTTGTCATTCAATTATGTTGCATACCCACCACCCAATGTCAGATTGTCCTCTGTCACCTTCTATCTTGTTTTCTTTGTGCCCCTCCCCACCCCCTATCCCTCTCCCATTCCCCCCTCCCCCCCATAACCACCACACTCTTATCAATGTCTCTTAGTTTCACTATTATGTCCCACCTACGTATGGAATAATACAGTTCCTGTTTTTTTCTGATTTACTTATTTCGCTTCGCATCATGTTATCAAGATCCCACCATTTTGCTGTAAATGTACCGATGTCATCATTTCTTATGGCTGAGTAGTATTCCATAGTGTATATGTGCCACATCTTCTTTATCCAGTCATCTATTGATGGGCTTTTTGGTTGTTTCCATGTCCTGGCCACTGTGAACAATGCTGCAATGAACATGGGGCTGCATGTGTCTTTACGTATCAATGTTTCTGAGTTTTTGGGATATATACCCAGTAGAGGGATTGCTGGGTCATAAGGTAGTTCTATTTTCAGTTTTTTGAGGAACCACCATACTTTCTTCCATAATGGTTGTACTACTTTACATTCCCACCAACAGCGTATGAGGGTTCCTTTTTCTCCACAGCCTCTCCAACATTTGCTATTACCTGACTTGCTAATAACAGCTAATCGAACAGGTGTGAGGTGGTATCTCATTGCCGTTTTGATTTGCATTTCTCTAATAGCTAAAGAAGATGAGCATCTTTTCATATATCTGTTGGCCATTTGTATTTCTTCCTGGGAGAAGTGTCTATTCATATCCTCTTCCCATTTTTTTATTGGATTGTTTGTTTGTTTGTTGTTGAGTTTTATGAGTTCTTTGTATATTTTGGATATTAGGCCCTTATCTGAGCTGTTGTTTGAAAAAATCATTTCCCATTTAGTTGGCTTTCTGTTTATTTTGTTATCAGTTTCTCTGGCTGAGCAAAAACTTCTTAGTCTGATGTAGTCCCATTCATTAATTTTTGCCTTCACTTCTCTTGCCATTGGAGTCAAATTCATAAAATGCTCTTTAAAACCCAGGTCCCTGAGTTGAGTACCTATGTCTTCTTCTATGTACTTAATTGTTTCAGGTCTTATGTTTAGATCTTTGATCCATTTTGAGTTAATTTTTGTACAGGGGGAGAGACTGTAGTCCAGTTTCATTCTTTTGCATGTGGCTTTCCAGTTTTCCCAGCACCATTTATTGAAGAGACTTTCTTTTCTCCATTGTGTGTTATTGGCCCCTTTATCAAAAATTATTTGACTATATATATGTGGTTTTATTTCTGGACTTTCTATTCTGTTCCATTGGTCTGAGTGTCTATTTTTCTGCCAATACCATGCTGTTTTGATTGTCGTGGCCCTATAATAGAGTTTGAAGTCAGGTATTGAAATGCCCCCAGCTTCATTCTTTTTCTTTAGGATTGCTTTGGCTATTCGGGGTTTTTTATAGTTCCATATAAATCTGATGATTTTTTGCTCTATTTCTTTAAAAAACGTCATTGGAAGTTTGATGGGAATTGCATTAAATTTGTATATTGCTTTGGGTAATATAGCCATCTTGATTATATTTATTCTTCCTAGCCAAGAACAAGGTATATTCTTCCATCTCATTATATCTTTTTCGATTTCCCTTAACAATGGTTTATAGTTTTCATTATATAAGTCCTTTACATTCTTTGTTATGTTTATTCCTAAGTATTTTGTTGTTGTTGTTGCAATCGTGAAGGGGATTGTTCTTTTGAGTTCGTTCTCAAATGTTTCATTGTTGGCATATAGAAAGGCTATTGACTTCTGTATGTTAATTAGGTATCCTGCAACCTTACTGTATTGGCTTATTGTTTCTAGTAGTCTTTTTGTGGATTCTTTGGGATTTTTGATGTATAGGATCATATCATCTGCAAAAAGTGATACCTTTACTTCTTCCTTTCTGATATGGATGCCTTTTATTTCTTTGTCTTGTCTGATCACTCTGGCTAGAACCTCTAGTACCACATTAAATAAGAGTGGAGAGAGTGGACAACCCTGTCTTGTTCCTGATTTAAGGGGGAAAGCCTTCAGTTTAGTGCCATTTAATATGATGTTAGCTGATGGTTTATCATTTATGGCCTCTATTATGTTAAGATATTTTCCTTCTATACCCATTTTGTTGAGAGTCTTAAACATAAAATTGTGTTGTATTTTATCAAAAGCCTTTTCTGCGTCTATTGGTAAGATCATGTGGTTTTTGTTCTTTGTTTTGTTGATATGGTGTATTACGTTAACCGTTTTACGTATGTTGAACCATCCTTGAGATTCTGGGATGAATCCCACTTGATCATGATGTATTATCTTTTCAATATGTTGTTGTATTCGATTTGCTAGTATTTTGTTTAGTATTTTAGCATCTGTATTCATTAGAGATATTGGTCTGTAGTTTTCTTTTTTTGTGCAGTCCTTGCCTGGTTTTGGTATGAGGGTTATGTTGGCCTCATAAAATGTGTTTGGAAGTATTGCTTCTTCAATTTTTTGGAAGACTTTCAGTAGAATAGGAACCAAGTCTTCATTGAATGTTTGATAAAATTTGCTTGTATAGCCATCAGGGCCTGGACTTTTATTTTTGGGGAGGTTTTTAATGGTTTTTTCTATTTCTTCTCTACTGATAGGCTTGTTTAGGCTTTCTGCTTCTTCTTGACTCAGTCTAGGAAGGTTTTATTGTTCTAGGAATTTATCCATTTCTTCTAGGTTGTTGAATTTAGTGGCATAAAGTTTTTCATAGTATTCTACAATAATTCTTTGTATATCTACGGTGTCTGTGGTGATTTCTCCTCTTTCATTTTGGATTTTGTTTATATGAGTTCTTTCTCTTTTTTCCTTGGTAAGTGTTGCCAAGGGTTTGTCAATTTTGTTGATCTTTTCAAAGAACCAGCTCCTTGTTCTATTAATTTTTCCTATAGTTTTTCTGTTCTCTATTTCATTTATTTCTGCTCTGATTTTTATTATCTCCTTTCGTCGGCTGGTTTTGGGTTGTCTTTGTTCTTTTTTTTCTAGTTCCTTAAGGTGTGAAGTTAAGGGGTTCACTTGGGCGCTCTCTTGTTTGTTCATATATGCCTGAAGTGATATGAACTTCCCTCTTATCACTGCTTTTGCTGCATCCCATAGATTCTGATATGTCGTATTGTCATTTTCATTAGTCTTTATATATCTTTTTATCTCTGCACTTATTTCTTCTTTGACCCATTCATTTTTTAAAAGTATGTTGTTTAGTTTCCACATTTTTGTGGGATTTTTTTCCTCTTTTTTGCAGTTGAATTCTAGTTTCAAGGCTTTATGATCAGAAAATATGCTTGGTACAACTTCGATTTTTCTGAATTTGCTGATGTTGTTTTTGTTGCCCAACATATGGTCAATTCTTGAGAATGATCCATGTACACTGGAGAAAAATGTATACTCAGTCACTTTGGGATGAAATGTCCTGTGGATGTCTATCATATCCAGGTGCTCTAGTGTTTTGTTTAAGGCCACTATGTCTGTGTTGATTCTCTGGATGACCAATCTAGAGCCGTCAGCGGTGTATTGAGGTCTCCAAGTATGATTGTATTTTTGTCAGTTTTTGTTTTAAGGTCAATAAGTAGCTGTCTTATATATTTTGGTGCTCCTTGGTTTGGTGCATATATATTAAGAATTGTTATGTCTTCTTGATTCAGTGTCCCCTTAGCCATTATGAAATGGCCATTTTTGTCTCTGAGTTCTTTTGCTGTCTTGTAGTCAGCATTACCAGATATGAGTATTGCTACACCTGCTTTTTTTTGGATGTTATTTTCTTGCAGTATTGTTTTCCAGCCTTTCACTTTGAGTTTGATTTTATCCTTGTTACTTAGATGAGTTTCCTGTAGGCAGCATACAGTTGGATTTTCTTTTTTAATCCATTCTGCTACTCTGTGCCTTTTTATTGGTGAGTTTAATCCGTTTACATTTAGCATAATTATTGACACTTGTGAGTTCCCTATTGCCATTTTATATATTGCTTTCTGTTAGTTTTGTGTCTTGTTGGATCCTTCTCTTTCGTTTTTCCTTCTTTTGTTTTTATTTGGTTGTATTCCATACATCTTTCCTCTGTTGCTATCTTTTTTATCTCATGTGCTTCTGTGGTGGTTTTTTCAATGGTGGTTACCTTTAAGTAATGAAAAGGGTTCCTACCCTGTTCATTGTAGCACACTATTTGTGAGTACTTTTGCACTCCATCGTCCTTTGCTACTGTTAATCTCCATCCTCTTCCCCCCTTTCTTTTTGTTGTTGTCACAGTTTAAATTTGGTTTTATTGTGTTCTTCTTGGAACTTTTACTTGTGGCTTTGTTGTTTTTTTTTTGTTCTTTGTATCTGATTGGAGAACCCCCTTTAGTAATTCCTGGAGTGGGCGTTTTTTGATGATAAATTCCCTCATCTTTTCTGTATCTGTGAATGTTTTTATTTCTCCTTCATATTTAAAGGATAGCTTTGATGGGTATAGTATTCGTGGCTGAAAGTTCCTCTCTTTCAGGACTTTAAATATTGGGGTCCACTCTCTTCTAGCTTGTAGAGTTTCTGCTGAGAAATCTGATGATAATCTATTGGGCCTTCCTTTATATATTGTATTCTTCTTTTCCCTGGCTGCCTTGAGAATTTATTCTTTGCCGTTGGTTTGTGCCAATTTCATTATGATATGCCTTGGAGTAGGTTTGTTGGGGTTAAGAAAACTCTGAGATCTCTTTGCTTCTTGAATTTGAGGCTTTAGTTCTTTCTACAGGCTTGGGAAGTTCTCATCTATTATTTGTTTGAGTATGTTCTCCATTCCATTTTCTCTCTCTTCTCCCTCTGATATACCTATTATTCTTATGTTATTCTTTTTGATGGAGTCAGATAATTCTTGTAGGGCTGTCTCATTTTTTTAAATTTTTGAGTCTCTTTCTTCTTCTCTCTGTTGTGCCTCAAGTTGCTTGTCTTCTATTTCACTAATCCTCTCTTCTATCTGGCCTATTCTATTAGCTAAGCTTGTTACCTCATTTTTCAGCTCGTGAATTGAGTTTTTCATCTCTGTTTGATTTGTTTTTATAGTTTCAATTTCCTTGGAAATATATTCTTTGTGTTCATTGAGTTGTTTTCTGAGCTCCCTAAATTGCCTTTCTGTGTTTTCTTGTATATCTTGGAGGATTTTTAGGATTTCTATCTTAAATTCTCTGTCATTTACCTCCAAGGTTTCAATATATTAAATTTTTTCTCCATAGATTTTTTTCTCATCTAGCTGTGTTACCTCTCTTTCTTTTGTATCCATGATATTTGATTTTCTCTTTCTTAATGGCAACTGAGGGTGGTTTTGTTGATAGCATTAATGTGATTAAATAAAGAATAAAAAGTTAAAAAAATAAAAAATTGAAGTGTTATTTTTTTAAAAAAAGTTAATAATGAAATAGAGAAAAATAAAATTAAAATAAAAACAAAAAGGAAATTATCCCCCCCCTCCTTTTTTTCTCTCCTCTCCTCTCCCCTCTTTCTTGAGAAAATCTTGTGGTGAACTGTGAATTATATTGTACTAAATAGAACAAACAATGCCTGGAATGGAGGGCCTGAATTGGGGAGAAGTAATAAAGGGGCAAAAAGAAAAAAAAGGGCATATGAACCCACAAAAAGCAAATAAGAAAGAATATTGGGTCAATAATAAAATGATTTTCTTTTAGGTGTTGGTTGACTAAGAGTTATGATGAGAGGAATAGAGGGAAAGAGGAAAATGGGGGGTCAAATTAAAAATTACTGTTGTATTTAGTGGAACAAGAACTAGATAAAATGGAGAGCCAGGGATGGGAGCACTGCTAGTGTGTTAAAAAGGTGAAGTAAAAACCCCCCAAAATGCCACAAACATAAGTTTGAGTCCCAGATAAGATATTGTTCGTTATTGAGGTTTGAATGAGAGGAGACGTAATGGAGAAAGGAAGAAACTAATATAGAGGGAGAAAAGAAAGAGAGAGAGAAAAAAGAGGGAACCACTAAAAGAAGAAAAAAGAAAAAAGAGGAGAGAGAGAGAGAGAGTTAAGTGTTTTGGAGTGCAACCCTCATAGAGAGAAAGGAAGAGGAAAGAAAAGATAATGGGAGATGTAACACTTATGGGTAGTGTAGTTCAAGGAGAGAAAAGAGTAAGACCGGCAGAGAGTTAAATGACCAAATTGGAGGAGGAATAAAAAATATCAAGAATGAAGATAAGAGAAACAAATGAACAAATATAATAAAATGGGATAGGCTATAAAGTCTGCGTATATTTCTTGATTTTGAGAGGTTATCTTCTTGCTTTTTCTTTTCTCTCCCTCTTCCTGGTCGGTGACTCTGTGCCTCGGGTTCTGCCCCTTTGGCACGCTCAGGTAGAGGTTTGCAGTTGATAAGTCTCTGTGGCGATGTCGTGTATTGTGCTTCAGTCTCGTTGGCAGTCAAGGCTCATTAGTATTTATAGGCTCTGCCAGTGAGAGAGTCCGTGTTCCTGGAGCCTTTCTCCTAGTCTTTCCTTCCTCAATTAGTAGCCTGATAATCCAGCTATGGGGTTGCTGCTGCCTCTGCCTGGATAGTAAGAGGCTCAAAGAGCTGGCAACTCCCCACTCTATTCCCACTCAGCACAGGGCTCTGGGTAAGGCTCAGTCAGTCAGAGCTGCTAGCATAATCAGGCAAGGCTTCCACCCACTCAAAGACCTCTGGCTCTGCCACTCTGTGGGATAACACGGGCGTGCACCGCGAGGCACTTGGAGGAATCTCTTGCCCACTATCTGCGTGCACAGATCAGGATATCAGGCCAGCAGTCTCACACTCTGAATGAAACCCCCACCCACACGGAAAAGTTCCAGCATTGGAATTGGCTCTTGCTCTGTCCCCGGGTGCGGCTTTTTCAAGGCACTGGGGCGGCCTGAGATTCCGCTTTTTGGCCCACACAAAGGACCCTGACTCTGCCCCTCTGTGGGATAACACGGGCGGGCACTGCCGAGGCACTCGGAGGAATCTCTCGCTCATTATCTGCGCACGCAGACCAGTATATCAGGCCAGCCGCCTCACCCTCTGAGTGAATCTCCCTCCCACACAGAAAAGTTCCTGTGTTGGAATTGGCTCTTACTCCGTCCCCGTGCGTGGCTTTCCCAGGGCGCTGGGGCGGCCCGGAGATTCCGCTTTCGGCCCACACAGAGGCCTCTGACTCAGCCCCTCTGTGGGGTAACACGGGCACCCACTCCTGAGGTGCTGGGAGAAATCTCTTGCTCACTCTGTGTGCGCACCGACCAGGATATCAGGTCTGCCACCTCACCCTCTGAGTGAATCCCCCTCCCACACGGAAAAGTTCCAGTGTTGGAATTAGTTCTCGCTCCCTCTCCATGCGCGGCTTTCCCAGGGCGCTGGGGCGGCCCGGAGATTCTGCTTTTGGCCCACACAAAGGCCTCTGACTCTGCCTCTCTGTGGGACAACACGGGCACACACTCTCAGGTCTTTGGAAGGAATCTCTCGCCCACTATCTGCGCACACTGACCAGGAGATCGGGGAAAATGGCTGCTCCGCTTGTGTTTCTTTGTCTGGGTTTGGTGCGAGTGTTAGCTTGTATTGACTGGGTTGCCACAGGAACAGTTTTTCCTCGGCTTGGATCTCTGTGCCACAGCCTGGTTCGGCCGTTTGTGCCGCGGCCTGGATCTATTCACCCCCTTTACCCTTTACCCACCTCAGTTTCTATATTCTCAGTTCCCAGTGAAAGCCACCCTGTTTAGGTTAGTGAGGAAGGCAGAGCATTTCTTACTCCCTATTTCCTTCGGGGTTTGATTATATATTTAGCCAATTTTTTGCTCGACCATACCTTCAGGTGTATTGCGAAACATCTGGAGGCTCCAAGGATAGGTTTTTCTGTTTCTGGTTGAAGATCTTGTTGAGTTTTGGGGGAGATTTATCGGTATCGCTTCCTACCACGCCATTACTCTGACGTCATCTCCAAGCTGAGAGTTTTGATCAAAAATGGGTGCTGGATTTTATCAAATGCTTTTTCTGCATCTATTTATATTATCATGTGGTTCTTATCCTTCCATTTGTTTATGTGATGAATCACATTGATTGGTTTTCAAATGTTGTACAGCCTTGTCTCCCCAGAATAAATCCCACTTGATCATGATGTATGATTTTTTTCATGTATTGCTGGATCTGGTTTGCTAATATTTTATTGAGAATTTTAGCATCTAAGTTCATCAGGGATATTGGTCTATAGTTTTCTTTCTTTGTGTTATCTTTGCCTAGTTTTGGAATCAGATTTATGCTCACCTTATAAAAGGAGCTTGGAAGTTTTCCTTCCTTTGAAATTTTTGAAATAGCTTAAGAAGGATAGGAGTTAGTTCTTCTTTGAATATTTGGCAAAATTCACCTGTGAAGCCATCTGTCCCAGGGCTTTTGTTTGTTGGGAGTATTTTATAACCATTTTAATCTCATTTGTTGTAATCGGTCTATTTAAGATTTCTGATTCTTCTAGATTGCTGTTTGAAAGATTATATGTTTCAAAAACTTTGTTCATTTCACCTAGCTTGTCTAATTTTTTGGCATGCATTTCTTCATAGTATTTTCTTACAATTATCTGTATTTCTGCTGTGTCAGTTGTTACATCTCCACTCTAATTTCTAATTTTATTTTTTGAGTCCTCTCTCTTTTTCTCTTGTTGAGTCTGGCTAAGGTTTCATTGATCTTGTTTACCATTTCAAAGAATCAGCTCTTGGTTTCATTGATTCTCTGTATTGTTTTTTAGTCTCTATGTCATCAATTTCCACTCTGATCTTTATTATGTCCTTCCTTCTACTTCCTCGGGGGTTTAATTGCTGTTCTTATTCTAGTTCTTTTTTTTTATTTTAGAGAGGAGAGGGAGAGACAGAGAGAGAGGAGAGAGACAGAGAGTGAGAAAGGGGGGAGGAGCTGGAAGCATCAACTCCCATATATGCCTTGACCAGGCAAGCCCAGGGTTTCAAACCGGCAACCTCAGCATTTCCAGGTCGATGCTTTATCCACTGCGCCACCACAGGTCAGGCCTTATTCTAGTTCTTTTAGTTGCAAGGTTAAGTTGTTTATTTAAGCTTTTTCTAGCTTCTTAAATTATCCCTGTAATGCTATGAACTTCCCTGTCAGGACTGCTTCTGCTCTGTCCAATAGATTTTGAGTCGTTGTATGCTCATTTTCATTTTTTTCATGAAAATTTTTTTATTGATTTTAATTTATTGAGTTTACATAGATTCTAGTGTTGCCCCAAATGCATCCTCCCTCTCCCGTATTCTCCTCAACATCTCCCTTGCCCTCCTCCCCATAGCGCCCTCCCCCTTCCCTTCAGGTTCATCCCATCCTATCATTCCCTTTTCCTCTGTTCTGTTTCCTCTGGTCCCAAGAAAATTTTTAATTTCTTCCTT
This sequence comes from Saccopteryx leptura, assembly GCF_036850995.1. Classification (NCBI taxonomy): domain Eukaryota; kingdom Metazoa; phylum Chordata; class Mammalia; order Chiroptera; family Emballonuridae; genus Saccopteryx; species Saccopteryx leptura. The sequence continues at coordinate 213,984,156 of NC_089505.1, read as the reverse complement.
GATTTCATTGTTGAGCCATTCGTTATTTAATAACATGCTGTTTATTTTCCAGGTGTTTGAAAGTTTTTCAGTTTTTCTATTGTACTTGATTTCCAGTTTCATGCCATTGTGGTCAGAGAAGATGCTTGATATGACTTCAATTTCCTTAAATTTGTTGGGACTCATTTTATGCCCTAATATGTGGTCTATCTTAGAGAATGTACCATGAGCACTTGAAAAGAATGTATATTCTGCTGCTTTATGGTGAAACGTTCTGAAGATATCTATTAAATCCAGTTGACCTAGTGTGTCCTGTAATTCTGCTGTTGCTTTGTTCATTTTCTTTCTTGAGGATCTATCCAGTGATGTTAGTGGGGTATTGAAATCCCCTTCTATTATAGTATTGCTGTTGATCTCACCCTTTATATCCATCAAAGTCTGCTTTATATATTTAGGTGCTCCTATATTAGGTGCATAAATATTTATAATATTTATCTCTTCCTGTTGGATTGTTCCCTTTATCATTATGTAGTGACCTTCTTTATCCCTTGCTATAGTCTGTTTTAAAGTTTATTTTATCATATATAAGTATTGCTACCCCAGCATTTTTTTTCTTCATTTCCATTTGCATTAAATATTTTTTCCATCTTTTTACTTTCAGTCTATATGTATCTTTTGTTTTGAGGTGGGTCTCTTATAGACAGCATATGTACAGGTCCTGTTTTCTTATCCATTCAGCTACCATATGTCTTTTATTGGAGTATTTAATCCATTTACATTTAAGGTTATTATTGATATATAGTTGTTTATTTTCTTTAAATCTACATTCCTCCTTTACTAGATTTTTTTTTTCCAGCTATGTTCTGTCTACAATAGGCCCCTTAACATTTTTTTGCAGCATTGGTTTGGTTGTGATGAATCCCTTTAGTTCTTTATTTTTTTTTGTCTGGGAAGCTTTTTATTTCTCCTTCAATCTTAAGCAATAGCCTTGCTGGATAAAGAAAGTCTTGGTTGTAGGCTCTTGTTCTGCATTACTTTGAATATTTCTTGCTATTCCTTTCTGGCTTCAAGTGTTTCTGTTGAAAAGTTGGATGTTATCCTTATGGGGATTCCTTTGTAGGTGATTGACTGTTTTTCTCTTGCAGCTTTTAGTATTCTTTCTTTATTTCTTAGCTTTGGCATTTTGATTATGATGAGTCTTGGTGTGGGTCTCTTTGGGTTCTTTATTAATGGGATTCTTTTCGGGGGGTTCTTTTTTCTCTGCTCTTGAACCTGTGTGACTCTTTCCTCAATAAATTTAGGAAAATTTTCAGCTATAATTTCTTCAATCAGGTTCTCTATCCCTTGTTCTTTCTCTTCTCCTTCTGGTACCCCTATTACATGGATATTGTTTCTCTTCATGTTGTCACAGAGCTCTCTTAGAGTTTCCTCAGACTTTTTGATCCTTTTTTCTTTTTCCTGTTTTGTTTTCGTGCTTTCGCTTATTTTGTCCTCTAAGATGCTGATTCAATCCTCTGCTTCATCCAGCCTTCTTTTAATTCCTTCTAGTGTAGTCTTCATTTCTGATATTGTGTTTGTCATTTCTGTCTGGTTCTTTTTTATGATTTCAATGTCCTTTTTAATGCTGTTATCTCTTTAGGTGTTCATTATGTCCATCCATTGTTGCTCTAAGATCTTTGAGCATTCTAACAATCATTATTTTAAACTCTGCATCTGGTAATTTGGTTATTTCCAGATCACTCAGTTCTTTTTGGGGGGATTTCTCTTGTTGATTCATTTGGATTGCATTTCTTTGTCTTCCCATTTTGTCTGTGTATACACTTTTTCTTTTGGTGTGTTTTTGTATAGCTAGCTGAGTCTAGTGTTGGTATTGTCTGCCTCCAATTTTCAGTTGTGTTGTTTGTAGGTCTTCTTGGGCTGGTATCAGCTGTTGTTTGTAATATGCTGTGAACTACTTATCTGTTATCACTATTCCTTTTGCTATTTGTATCAGCATTTCCTGTGTCTTAGCTGGGTCAGATGTGCAGAGTGATTCCTTAAGCTACCATTCTAACAAGAGTTGTTAGGTCCTGAACTGATGCTTTCCATATCTGGCCACTGGATGTGCCTGCCTGGACCTCCCTGGCAGGAGACTGGTGCAGATCAGTGGGAGCCTGTGACTGGCTCTTATCAACCTTTTTGGAGCTATAGGTGATCCAGATCTTGTGGCTGCCTCTGCTGGGCCCAGGTGCCATTGTAAATATCACTGCACTCCTAGGCTAGCTTTTATCTACTCTTGGCCTGGGGGAAGTTCCTTTAAAAGTTCAAGTTCCCTTGAGATCCACTTTCTGCTTCCTCTTATTGCTGGCTACTTGTTGGGCTCAGTACTATAATTCAGTGATTAGGTCTGGTATTGGATGTGGCTTACCCCTTAGCCTCAGATGTCTTTCTATCCAGACTTTTAATTTAATTTTAATTTGTTTTTTTCTTTTTTTTCAGCACTCAGAAGGTTGTGGTCTCAGGGATCTAGTGGGTATAGCCTCTGTACTCCTGATGTGTGGTCTGCCTGCCGGCCCCCCTACCTCTGCTATTGCCACCTTTGATTTTTGGGCTCGGGCACTGCCAGTGCCAGCTTGCCTCCGCAGCCACCACAGCTTCTGCTCTTCCTGGTGTGCCCATGCATGCCCACTCAAACCACCCCCTAGGTTTCTGGGTCCCCAGCCACCATGAAGAGTGGGCTCACGCTGTGGGCTGGATTGCGTGCAAGCCTGGAACTCTGCAGCAGCCCACCGCGCTTCCCCCTACACCTGTTTAGACTGCTTCTGCTGTCACCCCAGCCTCAGCCACTGCCAGAGGCAGACCCACACCTCAGGCATGATTGCATAAGCTTGGACTTCCGCAGCAGCTGTGCAGTTTCTTCCTCTGCAGGCAGACATGCACACAGATGCTTAAACCATCTCTGCTGTCATCCAGGTCCCCTCTGCTTCCAAGGGCAGGCGGGATTGCACACAAGCTTGGACCTCCGCAGCAGCCGCCAAGACACCCAGCTCTGCTCTTGTCTTTGTGGGTGGCCCGCATGCGCCTGCTTGGACCACCTCTTCAGTCACCCAGGCTCAGCCGTGGGTGTTGCGCACTCACTTGACCTTCACAGCAGCCACTGTGGCTCCCAACTCTGCAGATGGGCCCATTCGTGCATGCTCAGACTGCCTCTGTAGTTGCCTGGGCTCTCATCCCAGGCAGGCTAGCGTGCTTACTCCAACCTCTGCAGCTGCCTCCGCAGCTTCTGCTTTCATGGGCAGGCCCACGCATGCTCGCTTGGACCGCCTTGGCTCCTGCAGCTGCACACCACTGCCACCTGCCCACCCGTCTCCAGTGAGCACTCAGCAGCATGGAGGGGCAGTGTAGCTCAGACCCCAGCACTCAGTACCTGTGTCCCTAATGTGCTACCTGCTTCTAAGAGCCTCCTTGTTCTGACTGGAGCAGGAGAACCTCCGGTATGTGGGGTAATTTCTTCCCTTTGCTGGTGTTACTGCTCCAAGGAAAAATGTTCACATTAGATTTGGGGCATTTTTTAGCCCAGGAGTTGTGGTGTCCATCCCTAAAAATGTCTCCCCCTGGGCCTCTGAGACCACTCTCTCCCCTGGCAACTCCAGTCCTCCAAGCTCTCCCCACTCCTGGAGCCCTGGGCAGGTGACTGTGAGCGAGGCTCTTTGTACGGTCCCTTTAATATGGAGCCTGGGTCCAAGAGTTCTGTCTCCTTCTCTCAAACAGTATCTAGGCTCCTTTCTCAGCCAAATACAGTATATTTGCCCCTTCCAGGCTCCAGCGCTCTAGGCTGGGACTCCAGTTCTGGGGCTGAGGATCCACAACTTGCCAGGCAATCCTCCCCACCACGAGAGTCACTCAGGGCCACTGCTCGCTCCTGGGAGCAGGAAACCCCTTTCCACATCTCCTCCTTTCCTACCAGTCTCAGTGTGGGTTCTTTGGTGTTCTTTGGTTGTGGAATCCTCTTAGTTTAGTCCAAAGTTGGTCTCAAAATTAAGTTGTAATCCACTTTGGTTCTGGAATGTGGGACTTGGAACGTCTGCCTACTCCGTGGCCATCTTGTCTTGCCTCAAGGGTGCATATATTCTTCAGAATTAGTATTTTGGGTTTCTTTGGATATATTCCCAGAAGTGGAATTACTGGGTCATAAGGCATTGCCATTTTTAATTTTTTTTGTGACAGAGACAGAGAGAGTCAGAGAGAGGGACAGATAGAGATAGACAGGAAGGGAGAGATGAGAAACATCAATTCTTTGTTGCAGCTCCTTAGTTGTTCATTGATTGATTTCTCATATATGCCTTGACCAGGGGGCTACAGCAGACCAAGTAACCCCTTGCTCGAGCCAGAGACCTTGGGCTCAAGCTGGTGAGCCTTGCTCAAACCAGATGAGCCCACGCTCAAGCTAGCGACCTCGGGGTCTCAAATCTGGGTCCTCCTCATACCAGTCTGATGCTCTATCCACTGTGCCACTGCCTGGTCAGGCTTCATTTTTAATTTTTTAAAGTAACTCCATACTCCTTGCCACAGTTGCTGCACGAATCTGCATTACCACCAGCAGTGCACAAGGGTTCCCTTTTCTCCACACTCTCCCCAACACTTGTTGTTTAAGGATTTATTAATGATAGCCATTTTGTTAGGTATAGGTATGAGGTGATATCTCATTGTGGTTCTAATTTGCATTTCTCAGATAATTACTGACATTGAGTATCTTTTTATATGTCTATTGGTCATCTCCCTTCTGTTTGGAGAAATGTCTATTCAGTTCTTTTGCCTATTTCTTAATTGGATTTTTTTATTGTTGTTGCTGTAGTTGGGTTATTTATTTATTTATTTATTTATTTATTTATTTTGGTGTTGAGCTTTGTAAGTTCCTAATAAATTTTGGAAATTAAGCCCTTTTCATATGTATCAGTGACTATGTTCTCCCATTCAGTGGATGATTTGTCTTTTCATTTTGTTAATGGTTTCCTTTGCTGTGCAAAAACTTTTTAGTTTGATATAATCCCAAATGTTTATTTTTTCTTTTGTCTTCTTTGCCCAAGGTGATATATTAGAAAAAAATATTGCTACAAGAAATGTCCAAGATTTTATTGCTTGTTTTCTTCTAGGATTTTATGGCTCCAAGTCTAAAACTTAAGACTTTAATCCATTTGAGTTACACATTTTAAAGGCCAATCCCCCTCTCCCAAATGAAATTGTACATTTCACGCTGTGCCTAGCAGCATGGGCAAGGACCACTTATCCTCCAAACCCCCAGATTAGTCATTGCCAATTCAGAGGAAAAATAATCTGTTTAAATTTGCACCTGCATTTCTTGAGTTAACAGTAAATTAACATGTTTTTCATAAGATTAGTATTCATTTCCCTTTAAGAATTGCTTGCTATCCCTACTGTTATTTAACTGCATTTTTATATAAAACATGATTTGCAGTTCTTTATTCATCAAAGACACTAACTTTTCGTCATACATAAAAACTATTCGAAAAATCCTTCAGAGTTAGTTGCTTTCATTTCATTTTTTTGTTTATAGAAATTCCTTGGTACAGATATTTTTCCTTTCTTTGGTAAAATTTATAACTGTTCATCTGTTTTCACTATTATTTTCTAAAATATCTCTCTAGCACCAAATCAAGAAAATATCCATGTACATTTTATCTTGGGCACATAATACTTTGACTGTTTTATTGTTTTAAAGGGGCAAGAAAATAAGCTGTTACAATGGTTTGTGGTCCCTCAAAGTACCATCGTACATCAACAGGTAGATACTATATCTGTGGTATTAAAAATTTGAGATAGGGAAGAGAACTAGAGTGAAAAATGCCTTTTTAGGTTCTAAAAAATATCATGAAAAGAAAAGATTAGGAAGTACTGCTCTAGACTCTATTAGCCTATGTTTAATTTTAAGTTTTCATATATTTGTTAGTTTATATCAAAGAATGTCTTTTTCTTTTTTTGTGACAGAGAGAGGCATAAATAGGGACAGAAAGATAGGAAGGGAAAGAGATGAGAAGCATCAATTCTTTGTTGTGGCACCTTTAGTTGTTCATTGATTGCTTTCTCATATGTGCCTTGATGGGGGGGGGTAGCTGCAGCAGACCAAGTGACCCCTTGCTCAAGCCAGCGATCTTGGGCTCAAGCTGGTGAGCCTTGCTCAAACCAGATGAACCTGAGCTCAAGCTGGCAACCTCAGGGTTTCAAACCTGGGTCCTCTACATTCCAGTCCAATGCTCTATCCACTGCACCACCTAGTCAGGTTTTTTTCTTTTTCTTTTTAAATTAAGTTGAGAGATGGGGAGGCAGAAACAGACTCTTGCATGCACCCTGAGAAGGATCCACCTGGCAAGCCCCCCTACCAGGCGATGGTTTGGGCCACTGCTCAACAACCAAGCTATTTTAGCACTTGAGGTGAGGACATGTAGCTATCCTCAGCACCACGGGGCCAACTTTGTTCCAACCAACCAAGTCATAAATGCTGGAGGGGAAGAGAAAGATAGAGAAAGAAGGGGGGCAGAAGTAGATGATCACTCTCTGGTGTGCCCTGACCAGGAATCAAATCAGAGACTTCCACACACCAGGCAGACATTCTACCACTGAGCCAACCAGTCAGGGCTTAAGAATGTCTTTAGCCCTGGCCGGTTCGCTCAGTGGTAGAGCGTCGGCCTGGCGTGCAGAAGTCCCGGGTTCGATTCCCGGCCAGGGCACACAGGAGAAGCACCCATCTGCTTCTCCACCCCTCCCCCTCTCCTTCCTCTCTGTCTCTCTCTTCCCCTCCTGCAGCCGAGGCTCCATTGGAGCAAAGCTGGCCCAGGCGCTGGGGATGGCTCCTTGGCCTCTGCCCTAGGTGCTAAAGTGGCTCTGGTCATGGCAGAGCAACACCCCGGAGGGGCAGAGCATCGCCCCCTGGTGGGCAGAGCGTCGCCCCCTGGTGGGCGTGCCAGGTGGATCCCGGTCGGGTGTATGCGGGAGTCTGTCTGACTCTCTCTCCCTGTTTCTAGCTTCAGAAAAATACAAAAAAAAAAAAAAAAAGAATGTCTTTATATCACCTTTTACCATGAATAACAACTTGGCTAAATACAGAATCCACAGGTCACAAATTCTCATCTTCAAATCTCTGTAAATTGTTCATTGTCTTAATGCAGTTACTATTATATAAAATAATTCTGTATGCCAACTTGATTTTTGATACTCTGGTACAAATATCTATTTTTATGTTGAGAGCAATAGTTTCTAATAGAACTTTCAGTGTTGGTGAAAATATCTTCTGTTTGTGTTAATACTGTAGTCACTGGTCATATATGGCTATTAAACTCTTGACTGAGAAACTAGTTTTCAATTGAATTAATTTATGTAATTTAAACTTACATATACATAACCACATGTGGCAGTGGCTATTGAATTTCTTAGTGCAGTTCTAAATGCTTATAAGATTTCTTTATTCCTGAAATAAAAAGTGTTCACTAACTTGAAACAGTATTTTTCTAAAATGACTAGTTTTATTTTAATATTTATTACATAATTTTTATCTCTAAAGAGAGTTTATTAGTGGTTTTAAAGGTCTTTAAAATCTTCTCTAAATACTCATTGTTTCTTTTTTTAAAAAAAAATTATTAATTTTAATTTATTTTGTTAACATGGATTCAATTGTCCCACTCAATTTAATACCCTCACCTCACCCCCATGCCCCCAATTACACCCCTCCTGCCCCCCTTCCATAATTCCCTCCCCCTTCCTTTTGGGATTTATGTCCAGATAACGTTATCTGTATCTATGTGTTATGTATGTATATATAATTTCACTAATTTCTTCACCTCCTCTGATCCTATTCCCTCATCACCCTTCCCTCTGACAACTAGCTGTCCCTCTGCTCCCTGTGACCCTGCCTCTGCCTCTATTCTGTTCTTTGGTTTACTTTGTTCTTTAAATTCCACATATAAGTGAGATCATATGATATTTGTTTTTCTCTGCCTGGATTATTTCACTTAGCATAATGATCTCCAGGTCCATCCATGCTATCACAAAAGGTAAGATTTCCTTCTTTTTCATGGCCACATATTATTCCATTGTATATATGTACCACAACTTTTTTTAATCCACTCGTCTACTGATGGGCACTTGGGCTGTTTCCAATTCTTGGCTATTGTAAACAATGCTGCAATACATATGAGAATGCATATCTTCTTTTGAATCAGTGATTTGGTATTATTAGGATATACAGTGGTATCTTGAGATACGAGCAGACCAACATACTTTTTTTAAGATATGAGCTGCGACTTGGTCTGGATTTTTGTTCAAGATCCAAGAGAAATTCTGAGGTATGATTTATGATTTGGGAAGCTGCCACTAGTTGGTACATTGACGCATAGGTCCAGTACCAGCAGCACAACACCAGCATCTCGTTCTTTCTGTGTTACCCACAGAATCAAGTAAAATCTCACACACTGTACTCGTTCTTGCATCATTTTTGCATTTTTTATTAACTTTTTTTGTGTGATATCATGGGGCTGAAGAAAGTGAATGTAAAGGACAGTGGTGAAAAGAAGAGAATGATGTCGGTAGAAGTAAAGCAAGAAATAATAGAAAAACATGAGTGTGGTGTATGAGTGATTGAACTGGCAAGGCTGTACGACTTCAATACATCTACAATTTGTACCATCCTTAAACAAAAGGATGCCATCAAAACTGCAAATCCAGTGAAAGGAACTACAATTCTGTCCCAATTAAGAACAAATATCCATGAAGAAATGGAAAAGCTTCTGCTGGTGTGGGTAAAGAGAAAAGCAGGCAGGACTTACAGTGATGGAGACTGTAATATGCAAAAAGGTACATATTATTTACAGCGACTTGAAGAAGAACCATCAACCTCAAAAGAGGCAGCAGAAGATATGTTTAAGGCAAGTCACGGCTGATTTGAAAATTTCAAAAAGTGATCTGGCATCCACACGGTGGTGAGGCATGGTGAAGCTGTGAGTGCTGATGTTAAGGCAACTGAGGAGTACATTGCACATTTTGCTATGCTTATCGCAGAGGAAGTCTACATCCCCCAGCAAGTGTTCAACTGTGATGAAACAGGATAGTTTTGGAAAAAAATGCCCTGGAGGACTTTCATCACTGCAGAAGAGAAGAAGCTGCCAGGCCATTAACCCATGAAGGACCGTCTGACCCTTGCATTGTGTGCAAATGCTAGCAGTGACTGTAAAGTAAAGCCACTGCTAGTGTATCATTCTGAAAATCCTTGAGCTTTTAAGACTCACAAGATTCTTAAAGAAAAATTGCAGGTTATGTGGCACACCAATGTTAGGGCATGGGTTATGCAGCAGTTTTTTATTGAATGAGTAAATCTCATCTTTGGTCCTGCAGTGAAGAAATATCTTCAAGAAAATAAACTCCCAATGAAAGCATTACTAATTCTTGATAATGCTCCAGCCCACCCACCTGGTCTTGAAGATGACATTCTCGATGAGTGCAAATTCATGAAAGTCCTCTACCTCCCACCCAACACGACTTCAATCTTGGAACCTATGGATCAACAGGTCATTTCCAATTTTAAAAAGCTTTATACAAAGCACTTGTTCCGCTGCTGCTTTGAGGAGACTGAGAATACAATTCTAACCCTTTGAGAGTTTTGGGAAGATCACTACAACATCATGATATGTTTATGCATTATTGACTTGGCATGGCAAGAGGTTACAAGAAAAACCTTGAACTCGGCATGGAAAAAGTTATGGCCCCATGTTGTTGCAGACAGGTACTTTGAAGGATTCGAACCAGAGACCGAGACTGAGGTAGAAACGTTGGAGGAGATTGTGTCCCTCAGAAAGTCGATGGGTCTGGAGGTAGATGAGGGTGATGTAAACGAGCTCGTTGAGAAACATGAAGAGAAACTCTCAACTGAGGAGTTGAAGGAGCTACAGATGATGCAACAGATTCATAGTGAGGAGAAGGTGGAGTCGGAAGAAGTGATTTCTACAAGTGAAATTAAAGACATGCTGGCAATGTGGGAGAAGTTTTCAAGTTTAACTGAAAAGAAACACCCAGAAAAAGTTTCAACTGGTCGTGCTTCAGCACTTTTTAATGACACTTGTTTGTCACATTTCCGTAACATTTTAAAAGGCAGGCAAAAGCAAACCTCTTTGGATAGATTTTTATTCAAAAGTCCTACAAGTGAAATTGTCGAAAGTGCAGCCAAAAAGGCAAAAACAGGTGATGATTAAATAAAAAATACATAATGTTAAGCTTAGCTTTAGCTTAAAGTTAAGAAAATGCATTTTTTTACAATTAAGTTTTTGTGGTTTCATTTTCTTTTTAATAATTTTATTTTTTTAATGGGGTGACATCAATAAATCAGGATACATATATTCAAAGATAACAAGTCCAGGTTATCTTGTCGTTCAATTATGTTGCATACCCACCACCCAAAGTCAGATTGTCCTCTGTCACCTTCTATCTTGTTTTCTTTGTGCCCCTCCCCACCCCCTTTCCCTCTCCCATTCCCCCCTCCCCCCGTAACCACCACACTCTTATCAATGTCTCTTAGTTTCACTTTTATGTCCCACCTACGTATGGAATAATGCAGTTCCTGGTTTTTTCTGATTTACTTATTTCGCTTCGTATCATGTTATCAAGATCCCACCATTTTGCTGTAAATGTTCCAATGTCATCATTTCTTATGGCTCAGTAGTATTCCATAGTGTATATGTGCCACATCTTCTTTATCCAGTCATCTATTGATGGGCTTTTTGGTTGTTTCCATGTCCTGGCCACTGTGAACAATGCTGCAATGAACATGGGGCTGCATGTGTCTTTACGTATCAATGTTTCTGAGTTTTTGGGATATATACCCAGTAGAGGGATTGCTGGGTCATAAGGTAGTTCTATTTTCAGTTTTTTGAGGAACCACCATACTTTCTTCCATAATGGTTGTACTACTTTACATTCCCACCAACAGCGTATGAGGGTTCCTTTTTCTCCACAGCCTCTCCAACATTTGCTATTACCTGTCTTGCTAATAACAACTAATTGAACAGGTGTGAGGTGGTATCTCATTGCAGTTTTGATTTGCATTTCTCTAATAGCTAAAGAAGATGAGCATCTTTTCATATATCTGTTGGCCATTTGTATTTCTTCCTGGGAGAAGTGTCTATTCATGTCCTCTTCCCATTTTTTTATTGGATTGTTTGTTTGTTTGTTGTGGAGTTTTATGAGTTCTTTGTATATTTTGGATATTAGGCCCTTATCTGAGCTGTTGTTTGAAAATATCATTTCCCATTTAGTTGGCTGTCTGTTTATTGTCTTATCAGTTTCTCTTGCTGAGCAAAAACTTCTTAGTCGGATGTAGTCCCATTCATTAATTTTTGCCTTCACTTCTCTTGCCATTGGAGTCAAATTCATAAAATGCTCTTTAAAACCCAGGTCCATGAGTTGAGTACCTATGTCTTCTTCTATGTACTTAATTGTTTCAGGTCTTATGTTTAGATCTTTGATCCATTTTGAGTTAATTTTTGTACAGGGGGAGAGACTGTCGTCCAGTTTCATTCTTTTGCATGTGGCTTTCCAGTTTTCCCAGCACCATTTATTGAAGAGGCTTTCTTTTCTCCATTGTGTGTTCTTGGCCCCTTTATCAAAAATTATTTGACTATATATATATATGTGGTTTTATTTCTGGACTTTCTATTCTGTTCCATTGGTCTGAGTGTCTATTTTTCTGCCAATACCATGCTGTTTTGATTGTAGTGGCCCTATAATAGAGTTTGAAGTCAGGTATTGTAATGCCCCCAGCTTCATTCTTTTTCTTTAGAATTGCTTTGGCTATTCGGGGTTTTTTATAGTTCCATATAATTCTGATTATTTTTTGCTCTATTTCTTTAAAAAACGTCATTGGAAGTTTGATGGGAATTGCATTAAATTTGTATATTGCTTTGGGTAATATAGCCATCTTGATTATATTTATTCTTCCTAGCCAAGAACAAGGTATATTCTTCCATCTCATTATATCTTTTTCGATTTCCCTTAACAATGGTTTATAGTTTTCATTATATAAGTCCTTTACATTCTTTGTTATGTTTATTCCTAAGTATTTTATTTTTTTTGTTGCAATCGTGAAGGGGATTATTCTTTTGAGTTCGTTCTCAATTGTTTCATTGTTGGCATATAGAAAGGCTATTGACTTCTGTATGTTAATTTTGTATCCTGCGACCTTACTGTATTGGCTTATTGTTTCTAGTAGTCTTTTTGTGGATTCTTTGGGGTTTTCAATGTATAGGATCATATCATCTGCAAAAAGTGATACCTTTACTTCTTCTTTTCCGATATGGATGCTTTTTATTTCTTTGTCTTGTCTGATTGCTCTGGCTAGAATTGTGGTTTCATTTTAAGTAAAGAACGTGCAGTTTTAGTTTTGTTTAAAGTAAAGAAAATGCAGTTTTAGTTTACATTTAGTGTTAAGAAAGTGCAGTTTTAGTTTACGTGTCTACACTGCCTGCATCCATTCCTCCCTCCCTTCTCCTCTGCCATTCACCTCTGTTAGCTGCACTTGTCTGTCTCCAAGGTAAGAATACAGTAATAAATAACACTTTTTTTCTTTTATTTCATATATTTTGTTATGGATTGGTAAGGTATACATGTGTGTTCCTTAATTAAAAATAAGTCTTTTCATAATTTAGGATGGTTTGGGGATGCTTTACAGGGCTGAAATGGATTAAATCTATTTCAGTTATTTTAAAAGGGAGAAATTTGATATATGAGTTGACTGACTTACGAGCTCAGCTACAAAATGAATTAAACTCGTATCTCAAGATACCACTGTATTTCTAAAGGTGGGATAGCTGGGTCAAAAGGCAGTTCCAATTTTAACTTTTTGAGGAAATTATACTGTTTTCCACACTGGCTATACAAGTCTGCATTCCCACCAGCAGTGCAGGAGGGTTCCCTTTCCTCCACACCTTAGTCAACACTTATTGTGCATTGATTTCTTAATGAGCACCATTCTGACAGGTATGAGGTAGAATCTCATTGTGGTTTTAATTTGCATTTCTCTGATAATTAATGACGTTGAATATTATTTCATATGCCTATTAGTCATCTTTGTGTCCTCTTTGTAGAAGTGTCTACTCAGTTCCTTTGCCCATATTTTAATTGGATTGTTTACCTTCCTGGTTGAGTTTTAGAAGTTCTTTATAAATTTTGGTTATTAGCCCCTTATCAGATATACTGGCAAATCTGTTCTCCCATTGTGTGGGTTGTCTTTTTATTTTGTTTATGGTGTCTTTTGCTGTGCAAAAGCTTTTTCATATGATATAGTCTAATTTTTTAAATTTGTCCTTTATTTCACTTGCCTATGGGGATAAATAGGCAAAAATATTGCTACAAGATATATAAATTTTGGGGATATGTGTTCTATATCTTTGAAGTATGTCATTGTTATTTTAATGGGTATTGCATTGAATTTATAGATTGTTTTGGGTAATATAGACATTTTAATGATGTTTATTCTTCCTAACCATGAGCACAGTATATGCTTCCACTTGTTTGTATCTTCCTTGATTTCTTTTATAAATGTTTTATAATTTTCCGAGTACAAGTCTTTAATCTTCTCGGTTAAATTTACTCTTAGGTACTTTATTTTTTGGTTGCAATAGTGAAGGGGATTGTTTCCTTAATTTCTCTTTCTGACTGTTCATTGTTTGTGTATAAAAATGCCTCTGATTTCTGAGTATTAACTTTACATCCTGCCAATTTGTTAAAACCATTTATCAGGTCCAGTAGTTTTTTGACTGAGACTTTAGGGTTTTCTATATACAATATCATATCATCTGCAAATAATGATAGTTTTACTTCTTCTTTTCCCATTTGGATGCCTTTTATTTCTTTTTCTTGTCTGATTGCTGTGGCTAGGACTTCCAGAACTATGCTGAATAAGAGTGGTGAAAGGGGGCACCCCTGCCTTTTTCCTGATCTTAAGGGGATTTCTTTTAATTTTTGCTCAATAAGTATAATGTTGGCTGTGGGTTTGTCATAGATAGCCTTTATCATGTTGAAATATGTTCCCTGTATTCCACTTTGCTGAGAGTTTTGATCATAAATGGGTGCTGGATTTTATCAAATGCTTTTTCGGCATCTATTTATATTATAATGTAGTTTTTCTCTTTCCTTTTGTTTATGTGATGAATCACATTGATTGATTTGCAAATATTGTACCAGCTTTGCCTCCCCAGAAAAAATCCCACTTGATCATGGTGTATGATTTTTTTATATATATTGTTGGATCCAGTTTGCTAATATTTTGTTGAGGATTTTAAGCATCTATATTCATCAGGGATATCGGCCTATAATTTTCTTTCTTTGTGTTGTCTTTGCCTGGTTTTGGAATCAGAATTATGCTCGCCTCATAAAAGGAGCTTGAAAATTTTCCTTCCTCTTAAATGTTTTGAAATAGCTTGAGAAGGATAGAAGTTAGTTATTCTTTGAATATTTTGTAGAATTCACTTCTGAAGCCATCAGGCTCAGGACTTTTCTTTGTTGGGAGTTTTTTGATAACTGTTTCAATCTCATTTGTTGTAATCGGTCTGGTTAGGTTTTCTGATTCTTCCAGATTGATTTTTGGAAGATTGTATGTTTCAAGGATTTTGTCCATTTCATCTAGGTTGTCTAGATATTTTGGCACACAGTTCTTCATAGTATTTTTTTTACAATATTTTGTATTTCTGTTGTGTCAGTTATTTCTCCTCTCTCATTTCATATTTTATTTAATTTAGTCCTCTCTCTTTTTTTCTTGGTGAGTCTAGTTAAAGTTTCATCAATCTTGTTTACCTTTTCAAAGAACCAGCTCCTGGTTTCATTGATCTTCTGTATTGTTTCTTTAGCCTCTATGTCATTTATTTCTGACCTTTATTATTTTCTTCCTTCTACTACAGTTGGCCTTTACTTGCTGTTCTTTTTCTACTTCTTTTAGATGCAGGGTTAAATTGTTTATTTGAGCTTTTTCTAGCTTCTTAAAGTGTGCCTGTAGTGCTATGAACTTCCCTCTGAGTATTGCTTTTGCTTTGTCTCATAAATTTTGAGTTGTTATATGCTCATTATCATTCATTTCTAGGAACTTTTTTATTTCTTCTTTGATCTCACTGTTAATATATTTGTTATTTAACAACCTGCTCTTTAGTTTCCATGTGTTTGAGAATTTTTGAGTATTCTGTTGTGGTTGATGTCTAGTTTCATGCCATTGTGATCAGAGAAAGTGCTTGATATAATTTCAATCTTCTTAAATTTGTTGAGACCACTTTTGTGCCCTAACATGTGGTCTATCCAAGAGAATGTACCATGAGCACGTGAAAAGAACGTATATTCTGCTGCTTTAGGATGAAAGGTTCTGAAGATATCTATTAAATCGAGTTGATCTAGTGTGTTCTTTCAGTCTGCTGTTTCTTTGTTAATTTTCTTTCTTGAGGATCTATTTAGTGATGTTAGTGGGGTATTGAAATCCCCTACTATTATAGTATTGCTGTTGATCTCACCCTTTATATCCATCAAAGTCTGCTTTATATATTTAGGTGCTCCTATATTAGGTGCATAGATATTTATAATAGTTATATCTTCCTGTTCAATTGCTCCCTTTATCATTATGTATTGGCCTTCTTCATCTCTTTTTATAGCCTTTGTTTTAAAGTCCATTTTGTCTGATATAAGTATTGCTACCTCAGCTTTTTTTTCATTTCCATGAAATATTTTTTTCCTTCCTTTTACCTTCAGTCTATGTGTACCTTTTGTTTTAAGGTGTGTCTCTTGTAGACAGCATATGTACTGGTCCTGTTTTCTTATCTATGCAGTTACCCTATGTCTTTTGATTGGATCATTTAATCCATTTACATTTAAGGTTATTATTGATAATGTATCAATGTATCAACTACATTGATAAACAATGTAGTTGTTTATTGCCATTTTATTCTTTAAAGTTGTATTCCTCTTTTGCTCTATTCTTTTCCAACTTTGATCTGTTTACAATAGGCCCCTTAACATTTCCTGCAGCATTGGTTTGGTTGTAATGAATTCCTTGAGGGTTTTTTTTTGTTTTGTTTTGTTTTGTTTTTTTTGTCTGGGAAAGTTTTTATTTCTCCTTCAATTTTAAATGATAGCCTTGCTGGATAAAGAAGTCTTGCTTGTAGGTTCTTGTTCTGTATTACTTTGAATATTTCTTGCTATTCCCTTCTGGCCTTATGTGTTTCTGTTGAGAAGTCGGATGTCATGCTTATGGTGGCTCCTTTGTAGGTGATAGCTTTTTTTCTCTAGCAGCTTTTAATATTTTCTCTTTATCACTTAGCTTTGATATTTTAATTATGAAGTGTCTTGGTGTAGATTTCTTTGGGTTTCTCTTTAATAGAGTTCTCTGTGCTTCTTGAATTGTGAGAGTTTTTCATGCATGAATTTAGGGAAGTTTTCTGCTATGATATGATTAAACAAAGTCTCTATCCCTTGATCTTTCTCTTCTTCTTCAGGAACCCCTATGATGTGGATGTTATTTCTCTTCATGTTGTCACAGAGCTCTATGAGTTTCCTCAGACTTTTTGAGTCTCTTTACTTTTTTCTGCTATGCTTCCATGACTTCATTCATCTTGTCCTCCAACTCACTGATTCAATCCTTAGTTTCATCCATCCTATTTTTAATTCCTTCCATTGCGGTCTTCATTTCTGATATTGTATTTTTCATGTCCGACTGATTCTATTTTAATATTTCAATATCCTTTTTTATATTTGCTATTTCTTTATTTAGGTGTTTGTAATGACCATCCATTGTTGTTCTAAGATCCCTAAGCATCCTTACAATCATTATTTTAAACTCTGCATTTGGAAGTTTGGTTATTTCCATATCACTCAGTTCATTTCCTGAAGGTTTCTCTTGTGGTTTCATTTGGATTGTATTTCTCTGTCTTCTCATTATGTCTGTATGTTTGGGTGTATTGTTTATAGAGCTGATTGAGTCTAGGCTTATTGTTGTCTTTTTTTTAATTTTTATTTTTTGAGCTTTTTCTTGCTTCTTAATGTATGCCTGTAATGCTATGAACTTCCCTTTCAGGACTACCATGTCCCATAAATTTTGATTTGTTGTATGTCCACCATTTTCATTTGTTTCAAGGAAATTTTTTATTTCTTTCTTTATCTCATTGTTAACACATTTGTTACTTATTAATAATAACATGCTATTTAGCCTTCAAGTGTCTCAATGTTTTTCAGTTTTCTATTGCATTTGATTTCTAGTTTTATGCCACTGTAAGCAGAGAAGATGCTTGATATGACTTCAATCTTCTTAATTTTATTTAGACTTGTTTTGTATCCTCACATGTAGTCTACCCTAGAGAACATACCATGAGCTCTTGTAAAGAATGTATATTCTGCTACTTTGGGGTGATAAACTCTGAAGATATCAATTAAATCCAGTGTGTCATTTAATGGCACTGCTTCTTTATTAATTTTGTGTCTTGAGGATCTATCCATTGATGTTAGTGGGATATTCAAATGCTCTATGATTATAGTATTGCTGTCGATCTCATGCTTTATTTCCATCAAAGTCTGCTTTATATATTTAGGTGCTCCTATATTAGGCACATAAATATTTACAATGGTTATATCCTCCTGTTGGGTTGCTCCCTTTATCATTATATAGTGACTTTCTTTATCCCTTCCTATAGCCTTCGTTTTAAAGTCTATTTTGTCTGATATAATTATTGATACCCCAACTTTTTTTACATTCCCATTTTCATGAAAGACTTTTATCTATACCTTCACTTTCAGTTTATATGTATCTTTTGTTCTGAGATGTGTCTCTTGTAGACAGCATATGTATGGGTCCTGTTTTCTTATCCATGCAGCTACCCTATGTCTTTTGATTGGGGCATTTAATCCATTTACATTTAAAATTATAATTGATGTGTATTTATTTATTGCCATTTTATCTTTTAAATCTACAATCCTCTTTTTCTCAATTTCTGTTTTTCCTTTGCTCTTTTTACAGCAGGCCCCTTAACATTTCTTGCAGTACAGGTTTGGTTGTAATTATTTTGTTGTTGTTGTTTTTTGTCTGGTGAGCTTTTTATTTCTCCTTCAATTTTAAATGATAGCCTTGCTGGATAAAGAAGTCTTGGTTGTAGGTTCTTGTTTTGCATCACTTTGAATATTTCTGGCCAATCCCTCTGGCCTCAACTGTTTCTGTTGAGAAGTCCAATATCATCCTTATGGAGGCTCCTCTGTAGGTAATTAACTGCTTTTCTCTTGAAGCTTTTAGTATTATTTCTTGGTCTCTTAATTTTGGCACTTTAATTATGATGTGTCTTGGTGTAGGCCTTCTTGGGTTTCTCTTAATGGGACCCTCTGTGCTTTTTGTGTGTGTGTGTGTGTGTGTGTGACATAGACTGAAAGAGATAGAGAGAGGGACAGATACGAACAGACAGACAGGAAGTGAAAGAGATGAGAAGCATCAATTCTTCATTGTGGCACCTTAGTTATTTACTGATTGCTTTCTCATATGTGCCTTGACTGGGAGGCTACAGCGCACTGAGTGACCCCTTGTTCAAGCCAGCAACCATGGCCTCAAGTTGGTGAGCCTTGCTCAAACCAGATGAGCCATGCTCAAGCCCACAACCCCTGTGTTTAGAACCTGGGTCCTCTGCATCATAGTCTAGTGCTTTATCCACTGTGCCACCACCTGGTCAGGCCTCTCTGTGCTTCTTAAATTTGTGTGACATTTTCTATCGGTTTAGAAAAATTTTCAGCTATGATTTCTTCAAATAGCTTCTCTATTCCTTGTTCTTTCTCTTCTTCTTCAGGAATCCCTATGATGCATATGTTGTTTCTCTTCATGTTGTCACAGAGCTCTCTTAGCATTTCCTCAGTCTTTTTGAGCTAGTTTTCTTTTTTGTTGCTCTGTTTCTGTGCTTCTGTTTATCTTGGTCTCCAAATCACTGATTCGATCCTCTGCTTTATCTAGCCTGCTGTTGATTCCTTCTATTGAGTCTTCATTTCTGATATTGTATTTGTCCTGACTGGTCCTTTTTTATAATTTTAATGTCTTTTTTTATGCTTGCTATCTCTTTATTTAGGTGCTCATTACATCCATCCATTGTTGCGCTAAGATCCTTAAGCATCCTAAAAATCATTATTTTAAACTGTACATCTGATAGTTTGGTTACTTCCATTTCATTTTGTTTGTTTTTGAAGGATTTCTCTTGTTGATTCATTTGAGTCCCATTTCTCTGTTTGCCATTTTGTCTGTGTATTAGGTAGCACTGACTTTGAAAGTTTTGTGGTGTCTTTATGAAGAAGATGAGCTCAGTGGTACTGACCTCCCAGACACCTGTTCCCCTTGTTTTAGGAATACTTCTTGTGGGTACTATTTTCCCTCTTGCTATATATGAGTATTGAATGCTATTGGTCCTTTTGTGGATACTGTTATCACTTCAGGCTGGCTGGATCTAAGAGTTAACTTTGATCATGTGTATTACACACTGTGCAATGTCTGTCCTGTTGAGCGTATTTATTCTTCACAGTGTCTGGTGCCTGCTAGACTCCTCCATTGGGCCTGCTGCTTGTGTAGCTGAGTCTGTGTTTTGTGGTGTCTGCCACCCACTACCAGTTGTGTTGGCTCTAGATCTTCTTGGGTTGGTGTCATCTGTTGTTTGTAACCCGCTGAGGGCTACCTATCTGCAGCTATGGCTCTTTAAGCTGTTTGTGTCTACATTTTCTGTGCCTGGGTAGTGTGGGAGGGACCAACCTTTGTATAAGGATCAGCTACCTCCTGCTTAGAGATGACAGCAGCTCTGTAAAAGCCCCAAGCTCTGTAAGATCTGTCTCCACTTTTCAGCTGTTCCTCTTCCTCTGGCAGCTGCTTGGTCTTCCCACAGAGTCTTCTGTAGAAAGACTGTAGTGTGGGATCATACAGGCCTCACCAAACCAACCCCTCTACAGGTTGCATGCTTGGTAGCTTAGGGCAACTGAGGTTGGGAATACAATGTTAGTGGGACCCCCTAATTCAGGGGTCTCTTGGTCAGGATCTCAGTCCAGGCAATTTGGCCTCTCCTCCAGAGCTTAATCCCTCAGCCATTGCTGGATTCTCAAATTTTATTTCTCCCCAACAAGTTGAGCAGCAGGTTCAGATCAAGTGTGGCCAACAGTCCCCTCTGCAGTTTTTAAAGCTGGTGAGACCCTGGTCCCAGGGAGGAAGACTGAGAGAGTCCTCTCCTGGGGGTTGACTGTGCCTCCCCAGAAAGTTGCTTAGCCCCTCAACCAGATCCAACAATAGGCTTACAGGGACCCACACATTAAATGTACATACTCCAAGCCTGTCTCCCTTTCTCTTGTGGAATTTAGCCCAGCAAGTAGGATATCCAGCACCCAGGCTGGCTAACTGTGAAGCTCCACCCTATCCAATGCACATGAGCCACTCTGCCAGTGCTGATCACAGAGAGCGGAACTCGCATCAGTTGGGTCAGGTGTGAAAAGCCCTTCTTTAGGATACCACTATAACAAGGGTTGTTAGGTCCTGAACCAATGCTCTCTACAGCTGGCCACTGGATGTGCCATCCCTGGGCTTCCCTGTTAGGAACCCAGTACAGACCAGTGGAAGACACTGCCCATGACTGGCCCTCAGCAACTTTCTTGGAGCTACAAGCAATTCAGATTTTGTGGCTGCCGCTGCTGGGCCCAGGTGCACATGGAAATACAAAGCTGCACACCTTGGCTGGCTTTTACCCACTCTGGGCCTGGGGGGAAGGTCCACTTAAAAGGCCAAAGTTCCCTGAGTAACACCTCCTGCAGCCAGTCCGTTGGCTGCTTGTTGGGCCGAACCATTGAATAAACCTCTGGTAGAGTCTAGAGCAGTGGTGTCAACCTGGTCCCTACTGCCCACTAGTAGGCATTCCAGCTTTCATGGCTGGTGGTAGTGGAGCAACCAAAGTATAAATAAAAAGATAGATTTAACTATAGTAAGTTGTTTTATAAAGATTTATTCTGCCAAATTTAGCAAAAATCCGACATAAAGTACTTGGTAAGTAATTATTATTATATGCTTTAACTTGCTGTAACTCTGCTTTATAAATTTTATAAAGTAAAGTTACTTCCCTACTTTATAAATCACCATTACTGTGGAACCGGTGGGCGGTTAGAAAATTTTACTACTAATAGAGATACAAAAGTGGGCGGTAGGTATAAATAGGTTGACTACCCCTGATCTAGAGCCTGCAGCAATTCAGGGATTAGGAAAGGTGGTGGGTGTGTCTCTGCCCCTAAGCCCCAGGTGTAAAATGACTATCTTTTTGACCTGTAGTCTTACTCTTCTGCCTAAAAGCTTAAATCTACTTGTAAGAGATTCATCGTGTGCCAAATAAATTATACTTCTCATTCCTAGGTCTGCTAATATTGGCCCTTAGCAACTGTTTTCATGAGTAATAAGTTTCCACAAGAAAGCAAGGATGGGTTCATCATAAAAGATAAGATTTGTGCCATAAGAAACAAGAAATCCAAAGAAACAGTTAGACATAATCTATGCCACTGTCTCTCTAATTATAGATATATCCAGTAAACAGCTCAAGTTATGTGTCATAAAAGTATAATTTATCTTAGCCTTGAATTCAAAATAATTCTTTCAGCATACCAATTGGAGGCCACTTACCTAAGACCACTTCCATCGTCTTATTAACTGGACTAACAATCACGGGCCTCATGGGCCTATTTTCCTCTGAAAGAAAAACATACATAGTGTTTCTCAGTCTTGTATAGATCAGAATCTCAATTAATAACAACACTTGGACAAATATACCAAAATATACTACACAGTATCCAGGCAAATATTCTCTCAAGTGCATAGAGCATTTAAGGCTGGAGAGAAGGCAAGAGGTGAAGGAAGGAGGGCAACATGCAGCCACAGAAAAAACATGAATACCCACTACAAAGCCTACACCCTTCTGAACCCATGGAGGTTGGTGCTACAGAAAACCACACACAACACCAGGGCCTGGGGCTCCAGACAATGCCTCTCTTAGAGCAAATCAGGAACAAGTGGACAGGTACTTCCATGGGTGGAGCATTACTCCCCAGAGGGGTCATCCAGTGTTGGACCTGTTATAATCAGTACTTTTAATTATAATGCAAGAGTAGAATGTCAAGGAATTTGGCAGTATTTATTATCAGGCATACAAATATTAAGTAGCTCCAGTAATTATTCTGAATTTTATTTACAAGAAAATTGGCTTTAAGGGATAACCCATGGCCAATCTTGAGAATCTACAAACTTGAATGTCAAGTATTCAAAAACAAAAACAAAACATAAAAACAAGCCAGCTCCATCAAAGCAGGATACTGGCTCTTGTTTGCTAATATATACCTAGAACAGTGCTTGGCATAGAGTAGCTGTTTAATAAATAGCTATGAATCTTCCTTTAGAAGAAAATAAAAATTATCTCATCCATAGTTAAGTATATTATTTCTACATAAGGAATCAGAAAAGGAGATAAAAAATATATCTGTTGGTCTGGTTTCTATACCTCAAGAAAAAAACCAGAGCCTTAGAATGACCAGAGAAAGGCTACTAAAATCTCAAATAGCTTATAGAAATTAACTCTGATTTAATAAAATAAACTTTGGGAAAACGTAAATTATTATACAATTGCGAAAGCTCATCTAGATGTAGGCAATCATATTCTGGGTGACTCTGGGATATTCCCTATTTATGCCTGTAGTCCCAGCATAATTATTAATAGAGACCCCTTTTACTTTCAAACCCCTGGTTAGAGTAACTCTTTGTATATTACTGAATACTTAACAAAATCTGATACTTACAGAAAGGTTGAACATTCTTCCCATCCCTAGGTAATTTGTAAGAGTGCATTTTGTTGTGAAATAGTTTTTAATATGAAACATGGTTATTAGAGAATTAAAAGCCTCCAGAAATTAACAAGAATAATTATCAATATATCTACTGATTGCTTATCTGTTCTGCACCAGACACATAACCATACAGTTGATCTCTAATCTTTCCAACAACTTGGAAAAGTTGTACCATCTTTGTACAGAGGCTTAGATATGTAAAGTAACTGGGCTACAGGGATCTACCAAGAGGTAGATTCTGGAAGCGTAACTTATTCCAAAGCCCCTTAGCATCCATGCCACCATGCTCATCGCTAAACACTCAGATTCCCCAAGGGAAGGTCATCAGAGTATCCTCATATACCAGCCAGCAACCAGCCCCAGAACTCTCAGAAAGAAGCATCTTTAGCCATCTCAAAGAATGAGCCTCCTAGTTCCATTGAAAATGTAGCTCACATTGATGTTTAATTAGAACTGCATCTGAAGCAGGAATGAAAGTAATGTACATACTATTTAGCAACAAAAACTAAAACCATGTGACCTTTGGCTTAAGCCATGGATTTAGTCATAGCTTCTCACAGACTCAGTTCCTTCATTGACAGCGAAAGCAGTATCAGCATCATGGTCTCTGGGCCTGCCCAGATTTAATTTCCTAGGACTGAAACTAGGACTCACCGAGAGTTAAAAGTTCTACAGCGCGGGTGATGCGATATTGCTTTCCCAAGTAGGTGTGGGACGCAAGACAAGTATAGTTCCCTTTATGAGCTTCAGTCACATTTATGATGATGAGTTTACTTGATTCTCCAACAAAGTTTATATTATCAAGAAGTAAAGGTTTGCAATCCTAGATAAAATGACAGGAATGAAATATTGCAACCAATTAATAACTTTCTCTAGTCTGCCAGGAAAAAAAATTCCATTGTTTTCATATCAGCACATGTATATTTTATAAGTATATATACACAAATATGCATAGATATTCAAAGAAAGGTTCCTTGCATACAAGTTTCAATATTGCAATTTTATGGCAAATGTCAAAATTATAATCTTAGGATATTAAATGTTTAGGCCTATGAGCCTTGCCCTTTAAAGACAAATTTATTTGGCATTAAAAAGAAAACACACTATAATTTCTTTGTAATGCTGCACTTTCTTTCTTCACTTATATTATTGATTTTGAGTTTCTTACCCTTCATAGATTGCATTCCCAAGTAAGCTCCAACTAACTAGGTAGGTCCAAGGTACCAAACATGATGTGTTCCATGCAGTGCTAGCCATCACTTTTAAGACTGTTACAGAAACTACCAAGTTATTTAAGGACCACTTGATATTTTTAATAAAACATTAAAGAATATATTTTGTAGTAAATAATTATTTCTTAAAAATGCTATAATTTATATTCAGTCTTTTCTTTAAATTTTTTATTCTTACTATACTCTTCTCAACAAAAACTTATTAAACAAAAATAAAAAAGTAAGATTTTAATTAAGCTGCAAATAAAATATATGTAGTTTTACAACGTTTGTTTAAAATTGCCTATTAAGTTTCACCACTCAAAGAAAACAATATGCCAAATGTAAAAGTACTTTGCAGATTCAACATATTGTCTATGACAGAAAGATATTGTACTAGCTGGGGAAGTAAAATATATATATATATTTAATAAAAGTAAAAAGTATATTTAATATAATATTACCTTATACCACTGTATTTCAGGTAACTTATTGTTTTCATCTTTAAAGGAATCCAAATGAGGACAAACAAGTTGTCCATTTCCTGCAATAGGTAGTCTCTGTGTATATAAAGCTTGTGCACTATAACATAAGTCAGGTTCATGTTGTACAAATTTTGCAGTTATTTTAATCTTGAGGCAGTAAGTTGAATTACTAAACAAATCAAAATAGAAGAATTAAGCACCATTAAAGGATTTTTCCGTTTTTAACTACTGTAGATACATAAAACATATGTTTGTAACACATTAGTTCCTTTCTTACCTCACTGCACAAAAGTAATGTCCTGAATCCTCAACCTCAGTTGGAACAAACCAAAGTTTATCTTTGTGCTGATGAATTCTGGAGTCTTTCTCTGTAGATATAGATGTCTTGCTATCATTTTTATACCAATTTATAGTGCCTTTTTTTTCATTTGGGTTAAGAGGACATGAACGAACATCAATTTCATATGCAGAAGAAACTAAAATTACTCGTTCTTCACGTTCCTCACATTCACCTTTAAAAAGGAGAAAGGAAAAGCAAATTCTGTATGAAATTTGTCAATATTTCTTACTGTAACATCTATATAGAAACATATCAAGTATTCAATACATCAGTTTATATGAACTATGAGAGTTTTAACATCCTTTTGATTTAACAGCCTTATCGTGGAAGTCTGAAATATTTATATTCAAATCCAGTTGTGTTACTACCTGAGTGCCCTGAGAAAGTAATTTAATCTCTCCTCCTCTCTTAATTCATCTAAAAACTGGTGAAAATGTAGCAGGCAAAAGATCTGCTTCAGTACAAGATGGAGTATCAGGGACTGGACTTACCCTCCTACCTGAACAACTGAAAAATGGACAAAGGATATGAAACAACAGTGTTCAAGACTTTGAGCCTCTGGACAAAGGACATAGATACCAGTAGGGATGGAATGAAAGGAGGCAAGTCCTGTAATTTTTCCAAATTACTGCCTAGAGAGATTCAAAGCAATGATATTACAAGGAGAAATCAAAGACAAAGTCCATTGTTCTCTGAGTTGAGGAAATTGAGCTGGGAATCCAGGTGAACCAAAAGCTTGCAGAGCAGAATACCAAAAAGATTAGCACTACACTGAGAGAAGAAAAGGGAAAGAGAGAGGAAGGGAGCAAGCACTTTGGAGATCTACAGAGCGTCTCTCAGGTTTCAGTTGAGTATTGCTTAGTATAAGTTTATAATAAAACTTCCCACCAGAGTGAGAACTGTCAAAAGAATTAGAGTATATAATACCTGGAACACACACCATTCTGGAAATAGTTGCTGTTAACAACTGGAATGGAAAGCTTCATTAACCATGGGACATAAAGTAGAATAGCCAGAAGGACTATGACTCAGTAGGTGGGGCAAATTAGGCCTAGAATAAAACTTTTTTCTGATCATGACTAATAAAATTTAAAAGAAAGACCTAAAAGGATCAGGCCCTGCCTGAGCTGCTCAGTGGAAAAAGCCCTGTTCCAGTGCACCAAGGGTGCAGGTTTGATCCCTGGTCAGGGCACATATAAGAAGTAACCAATGAGTACACAGCTAAATGGAACAACTAAGTGTAATGTAACAACTAATTAATGCTTCTCTCTCTCTCTCTCTCTTCCTTCCCCAACCTCTCTCTTTCCCTTCCTCACTGTCTCTCAAATCAATGAAAAAATAATTTTTTAAATACCCAAAAGAATCAAGTAACAAACCTGTGACAGAACAAACCCAAGAACATTTTTTAGTAATACAAAAATATCTAGCACCCAACATGGCAAAAATAACAATGTCTAATATCTAATCAAAGTTTACTAGGCATGCAAAGAAGCAGTACAATATAACCAATAAAAAGTAGAAAATAATCAATATAAACCCAGAAATGAAAGAGATGACAAATTAATCAATGGAAAAACTAAAATAGCTACTACTACTGCACTCTACTTATTCAAGATAATCAAACATGTTGAGAACAGACATCAGAGTTTTTTTTAAAAAAATACTGAAAGCAAATTTCTAGAGATGAAAACTATGTTGACTTACAAAGATAACACTCAATGTGATTAATGGCCAACTTGACATTTCAGGAGAAAAGATTTGTGAACTTTAAGACATTAGAAACTATTCAAAATTAAACACAGAGAGAAAAATATCAGAACAAAATAAACAGGGCGTTAGTTGGCTGTAGGACAACTTCAATACATGTAATAGCAATCCCTGAAAAGGAGGAAAGGTGAATGAAACATAAAAAGTATTTGAAGACATACTGGTTAAAGTTTTTCAAGATATTTTGAAATAAGGAACTCACAAACCCCAAAATCACAATAAAGCCCAAGCAAAAGAAGCACGAAGGAAACTCTGCCAAACAAAGGAAAAGGATATGGCCTTCTTGTCAGAAACACAACAGGCCGAAGGAAACAAAAATAAAGGTAAGTACTGAAAGAAAAAAAATAACCTAGAATTCTATATTCAGTGAAAGTATCTTTCAAAAATAAAGGCAAAATAAAATTTCTTACATATTTTATACAAACTGTAAAAATTCATCACAAATCGATCTGTACTATCAGAAAAATATAAGAAGCCCTTCAGAAATAAAGAAAATAAGGTCAATAAAAAATGAATCTACACAAAGAATAAATACACCAGAAATATTAACTATATGGGTAATTATAAAATAATTCTTTTATTATTTATATCCTTTTAAAAATAACTGAATTTTTAAAGCAAAAATAATAATGTATTGTGAAATTTATAACATATAAAGTAGTAAAATGCAAAGAAACAGTAGGGCCAAGATCTAGAAAGATGTATATTGTTTTAAGTTTCTCATACCATATGTGAAATGATATAGTACTACTTAAAGGTAAACAATGATAAAAAGAAATGGACACTAGAATCCCAAGAGCAATTATTTAAAAAACAAGAACAAAAACAGTTACTAGTATAAGCCAACACAGGAGATAAAATGAATCATATAAAAACCTCAATCAATCCAAAAGGCAGCAAAAAGAGAAAAAACAATGATTTTATGAGAGAAATAGAAACTAAAATAACAAGGTCCTAAAATTAAACTCAAACATATTAATAATCATATTTTAAAGTTTTAATGGTCTAAACACCCCTACCTAAAGGCAGACATGGTCAGATTAGATAAGGTAAGAAGGATTCGACTGTATGCTGCCTAACACACACACTCTTTAAAGATTTTATTTATTGACTTCATAGGGGAGGGAGGGAGAGAAAGAAGTATCAATTCATAGTTGCTTCACTTTAGCTGTTCATTGATGGCTTGTCTTATGTGCCTTGACCAGGCAAGTCCAAGGTTTCAAACCGGCACTTCATCCACTGAGCTACCACTGGTCAGGCCTTACACAAACTTTAAGTATAAAGATACAGACCCTGGCCAGTTAGCTCAGTTGGTTAGAGCATCATCCAGAAACAGCAAGGTTGTGGGTTCAATCCTTGGTCAGAGTACATACAGGAGGCAACCAATGAATGTACAACCCGTGGAACAACAAATGAATGCTCTCTTTCTCTCTCTCTCTCTCTCTCTCTTTCTCTCTCTCTCTCTCTGTCTCTCTAAAAGCAATCAATAAAACAAAATTAAATATAAAGATACACATACATCAAAAACTTTTTTAAAAAGCAGAGGGGAATATAGAATGTTAATACTAATTTTAAAAAGTTAAAAAGGTTATGCCTGGCCCTGGCCGGTTGGCTCAGTGGTAGAGCGTTGACCTGGCATGCAGAAGTCCCAGGTTTGATTCCCGGCCAGGGCACACAGGAGAAGAGCCCATCTGCTTCTCCACCCCTCCCCCTCTCCTTCCTCTCTGTCTCTCTCTTCCCCTCCCGCAGCCGAGGCTCCATTGGAGCAAAGATGGCCTGGGCACTGGGGATGGCTCCTTGGCCTCTGCCCCAGGCACGAGAGTGGCTCTGGTCGTGACAGAGAAACGCCCCCTGGTGGGCAGAGCGTCGCCCCCTGGTGGGTGTGCCAGGTGGATCCTGGTCGCGCGCATGCAGGAGTCTGTCTGACTGTCTCTCCCCATTTCCAGCTTCAGAGAAATACAAAAAAAAAAAAAAAAAAAAAAGGTTATGCCTGACCAGGTGGTGGCGCAGTGGATAGAGCGTTGGACTGGGATGTGGAAGGACCCAGGTTCGAGACCCTGAGGTCGCCAGCTTGAGCACGGACTCATCTGGCTTGAGCAAAAAGCTCACCAGCTTGGACCCAGGGTCGCTGGCTCCAGCAAGGGGTTACTCAGTCTGCTGAAGGCCCGCGGTCAGGGCACATATGAGAAAGCAATTAATGAACAACTAAGAAGTCGCAACGCGCAATGAAAAACTAATGATTGATGCTTCTCATCTCTCCGTTCCTGTCTGTCCCTATCTATCCCTCTCTCTGACTCTCTCTGTCTCTGTTAAAAAAAAAAAAAAGTTAAGAAGGTTATTATCATGATAAAGAAGTCATTCGTCAGAAGTACATAGTAATCCTAAATGTTTACTCACTTACTAACAGTGCTTCAAAATACCAGAAGCAAAAACTGCTAGACTGCAAGGAGAAATAGAGAAGCCCACAATTATAGTCAGAGATTCCAATACCCTACTTCCAGTGATTGATAAATAAGTAGAACAATTAGATAAATAATCAGGAATGATATAAAAGATTTGAACTATATATCAACTAATTTGGCATAATTGATATTTATAGAAAATCCTACCCACCAATAGCAGAATACACATTTTTAAAATAAACACAACAAAGTTATCAAGATATGTAATATTCATGCTCATAACCCAATAACTGATACATTTAAAAGGATTTAAATTAGACAAAGTATATTCTTTGGTGCCAATGGGATTCAATTAGAAACCAGTAACAGAAAGATGTCTAGGAATTCCCAGTATATTTGAGAAAACATTTTAAATGTTTAAAAAATATATACTGTCAACTAGGACACCATACTGTTCTAAATTATCAGCTCCATCAAGTACCAGCAGACTAGAACATAACTTTAACAGTATGCAGAATGCAATCATAAAAAGTATTATTCATAAAAAAACTAAAAATCACATGTCTAAATAACCCATGAATCAAAGAAGAAATAAAAAGAGAGAATAGAAAGTATTTTAACTGAATGATAGGAAAGCACAACATGTCAAAATTAATGGTATGTAATGAAAATAGTCTAGAGAAAAACGAACAGTAGTAAATACTTATATCAGAAAAAAGATCTCATAGTGACGACTTCAATTTCCACTTAATAAATGAGAGAAAAAGAACTGTACTCAAAATAAGAAGATAAAAATAATATAAATCCAAGAGATAATCAATGAAATGGAAAACAAAAAACAATAGAGAAAAATCAAAGATACGAAAAGCAAGTTCCTTCAAAAAATCATTAAGATTGGTTAAATCTCTAGCCAGACTGTCCAGGAAGAAAGAGAGATGATATCTCTCATTAAAACAGTCTTAAAGGGGTAATAAGAAAATGTTAAGAACAAATTTATGCCAATAAATTCAACAACTTATGTGAAATGAGCAAATTCTTTGAAAGGCACAGACAATATAAGAGCTCCCTCAAGAAGAAATAAATAACCTGAATGGTCCTATAGATATTAAAGAAAATAAATTTATAGCTAAAACCTTCCACAAAGAAAATCTCAGGCCTAGATGGCTTCACTGGCATATTCACAGAAGAAACAACACCAATTTTCACAAACTCTTCCAGAAAATTGAAGAGTTAGGTAACACTTTTCAATTCACTCTATGAGGTCAACATTATTCTAATACCAAACCAAACAAAGACATTACAAGAAAATAAAATAAAATAAAACATAAGCCAATCTTCATCATCAACAATGATGCAAAATCTTTTTAAAACAGTTTAGCAAACTGAATCCCACAACATATCAAAAACAATAATATATTATGATGTATATAATATTCTAGAAATGCAAAGTTGGACTCACATTCAAAAACTTCAATCAATGAAATTCCATATATTAACAGAGTTTAAAAGAAAAACTATATAATATCTCAGTAGATGCAGAGAAATTGACAAAATCCAATATCTATTCATGATAAAAACTCTCAGCAAACTAGGAATAGAGGAAAATTTCATGAACCTGATGAAGTACAGCTATGAAAAACCTACAGCTCTCATATATACTAAGCTTAAGAGTAAGGTAAGGATGTTTACTCTAACCACTTTTATTCAACAGTGTACTGGAAAATCTAATTAGTACATTAAGGCAAGAAAAAAATAAATGACATCCAGATTGAAGGATAAAGTAAAATGGCTTTATTTGTTGGAAACAACAGGATCATGTATGTGGAATATACTATGAAATCTACAGAAGACCTCGAAGAATAAATTGCAATGTAAATGAGTATGCTAAATTGAATGGGTTTGCATGTACTAGCTAAGAACAATGAAAAGCTGAATCTTAAAAAATACCATTTACAATGGTATCAAAAGGTATGAATAATTAAGGATAAATCTGATAAAATATGCATCAGACCTATCCAATTGAAAGTATAAAACAGTGCTTAAATAAATTAAACACACAAAAAATTAATTAATTAATTAATTAATTAAACACCATCTAAATAAATGGAGAAATATATAAGGTGTCCTCGGGTTAAGACACAGTTCTATTCCTACAACAGTGACGTAACCCGAATTTTGGTGTAAGTTGAAACACACCCTAGCCTAAGCCACTTACCTATCCTAACACAGTTGTAAAATCATAATCTAGAACAAAAAACACAACTAAGCTACAGAAAAAGAATACTGCGTATTCTTCCACTGCACAAAACCAAACTATTGTAGTTCACCCACATGGTCTGTAAGTACAATGCTAATGGTGTAAGCCAAAACACTCAAGTCTCAATTTTTTAAAGTTGAGACTTTAAACTTTTTATGGGAGTGAGCATCATAAACTCGAAATATCATATGTCGAGACTGTCTTACCCTGAGGAACCCCTCCCTGTATAATCTGTTTATAGATTAGAACATTCAATATCATTAAGATGTTAGTTGTCTCCAAATTGATTATATTCAACTCAATCCCCATCAAAATCTGAGCAGGCATTTTTATATAAATTTATAAGCTGATTCTAAAATTTATATGTAATTAGTCAAAACAACTTTGTTTTAAAAAGAACCAAATTAAAAGAGTTATACTGCCTATTGCAACATTTATTATAAAGCCATACAAATTAAGACAGTGTAGTATTGGCATAAAGCTAAGTAGGTCACTGAACAGAACAGAGGTCCCAGAAATAAATTACACAAACATATTCAACTGATTTTTTTTACAGAGGCATGAAGGAAGTTCACTGGAGAAAAGACAGTCTTATAAAAAATATGGCTATCCTTATGTAAAATAAAACACAAAAAACAAAACACTTCTGAGCTTTTGAGGCAGGATTTCTAAATGGTAGATCTCCATAAATTCATTCCTCCTTAAAAACAACAAAAAGACTGGAAATTTTTCAAAATCAATAGGTTGCAACAATGAGAACATTTATTTTAAAAAACACCAGCAACAGCCGAATCTCTGGAGAACCGCAGGATTTGTGGTTTTGTAACTTAAATTACTCTTGTCCTCCTCTATTTCCAGCTCCACTATAAACTTGAAAAGCAGCAGCCTTCCCAACAGCTGTGAAAACCAGCAGGCTTGCAAGAGCACGCTAGGTTTAGGGGCCCTTACAATGTCCCATTCCTGAGCATTTCCACAATTTGGCATGACTGGAAGTTCTGTGGAAAAGTCACACTCACAGAATGGTGTTGTTATTGTCCTGACTCAGAGCTCCACAGGAAAAGTCCTACTCCTTGAATGTTTGTTTAAAAATACCAATCAATGGCAACTGTTTAACACTGAAGCTGCCTGAAGCCATGATACCAATTGACACAAAGAGTCTGGCCAAAAGAAAAAGGAAGATCTGGGGAACTAAATGCCCATGGGGAGATTTGAAAAGCTCTAATATATTCCTGGGTAATTCAGAAGTGTGCATATGTATGCAGGGCTGTGTACATGCCAAGGGAAAACCACAGAAGGCACAAGTCACTTAAATATGGATGACCTTAAGGTCAAACACAAGCAGGAAGTAAAGCTGAAAGCAGAGTTGTAAACAGCATTAAGTATTGAAGGCACACTCTAACACACGCAGGTCTCCTCAGCAAAGGGTAGACTTATTGGCTCAAATAATCTAAACCAATAATAATACACAGAAATGCTTAACTTACCGGCCTCCAGAGAAGAAATCAGTAGAGCTAGGAAACAAACAAGACTGAGTAACACTTTCATATTCTCCTAGAGAAACAGGAATGGAGGAAAAACAAAAAATAAAAAATGTTACTATTCCAGAAAATCTCTAAAGTTAATACCTGTTCCCACCCTCACCACCATGTCACACTGATAGGTTTAGTCTCTCCAAATCATTAATGTGATCATCTTTCTGGATAGGAAATGGGGGAAGGGGAAATAAAGACCTTTAACAGAAGTGGGGACTAGTTCAACTCAAGATTAGGAAAACTTCCTTCATCTGTCCCAATATTCATTTTTAGTCTTGAATACCATTTAAATTTCCCCCAAATCTTATTTACACTACATTCAAAGTAGAACACTTACTAGACCCTAAACCAGCTTACTACTAATCATATGGATTTGTTCCCTGCCTGGCACACAGCAAGTAACAGTACTCACTTGCAAAAGTCACCCCTCACTTCCAGGTCCAGCTCAGAGGTCACACCTTCATCTTAAATGGTAAGACACTAAGTTACTTATATAAAATTATGCATTTGCATGAAAATGCACACACACACACACAAAAGACCAAAAAGATAACAATATATATATTAATTGGGTTGGTTCTTGTGGTTGGGTGGTTTTCCCTTCTCTGGCGCTTTCTAAAATTTCTACAATGAGCATGTATTAATTATATTACAAAGTAAAAATAAATTGTGGCTTGGAAGGCCATACCAACATAGCATTAGCTACAACAGGTATAGATCATCAGTAGGACTATGTATTAAACTGTAGTCTTAGTAACTTATTTTAATTATAAGGCTTTGTCCACATATATGGCAGAAAGTTCATCAGCACTTATTTCATGCTGGAAGGAGACCATAGCATTGAGTTATCTACAAAAAATCACTAAAATAATTTCAAGTGAATGTGGGGGGGAAATTTTTCAATTTTGCCTACTTTTCTAAACTTCTCAAGCCCAAATGAAGTTAATGTTCAGTATAACCTCTCTTCTTTTTGGGTGTTCCTGTTAGGTGCTCCTGGATGAGGACCCTATTATGCAGTAAGTTCCCGTCTTGGACCTTCAGGAAACTTTTGCACAAATCTATATTTGAGGGCCCCTGAGTACCTCAAACTCTTAGGCTCCAAACCAAACTCTCCCCAACAAACTTGCTCCCCCACCAAGGACAGGGACAGCACTGCACTATAGCAGCCACCACTCATGAGGACAAGAGCCACATCCCCCAGCATTTAGCACTAGGACTCAGAAGTTCTTAATTAGTTCTCATGGAATGGATGGGGAAAAAAATGAACAAAAGCAATGGTTATTGTCTCACCAATTTTAGTGGCAAGGTCCAGAACAGACCGTGCTTTGATAATTTTATGCTTTGATAAAATCTGCCATTTATAAGTTAATTGCAAACACAAAATATTTTCACCAAGACATCACTAGTTCATTCTCTAATGACTTAAAATCATTTAAACAGTAGCTGGAAAATGTTCTATTTAAGAAGTGGCATTAAAAGGTATAAAAATGTTACAATGTAGTTTTAAATAAATGTATTCCTTAAATGCCTTGTAATTTTGCCTCTATTCACATAAATTGGCCTTCTCCCAAATTAGCCTAGATTCATAGTACTATCATATTTACATTTAAACTATATTCACCTGAGCAGGCAGTAGCGCAGTGAATAGAACGTCAGACTGGGGTGCGGAGGACCCAGGTTCGAACACCCAAGGTCACCAGCTTGAGTGCAGGATCATCTGGTTTGAGCAGGGCTCACCAGCTTGAGCCCAAGCTCACTGGTTTGAGCAAGGGGTCCCTCAGTCTGCTGTAGCCCCCCAATCAAGGCACATATGAGAAAGCAATTAGTGAACAACTAAGGTGTCTCAATGAAGAACTGATGCTTCTCATCTCTCTCCCTTCCTATCTGTCTGTCCCTCTCTCTGTCTCTGTCACACACAAAAAAAACCCAACTATATTCATATTATTAAAATATGACAGAAAGCTTTGACGTCTTACAGCATGCCTATTAGCTCTTTCCATATCAGTAAGGAAATGTGTTTTAAGTCTCTCTGCTAGGGAAGAAGAAAATAAAAGGTTAAAATGTTTCCCAATTACCAGTTCCAAGCCACGCAATAACTCACGTTAGTTTCTCAAAAACAAATGAAAGGCACTGTACCACTAATGAACATGGCCAGCTGTTAGTTCATTTAGTACAAGACCTGGCTTGTCTGATTACGAGGCTGGGGAGAAGCAAAAGAAGATGTTAGACTGCATTCATACAGAGCATATCTTAAGATAAAATTTTTAATGAATTGTGAGCAAAAAGAAAAATTAATAACTACAAGTCTCAGCCAGTCAGAGAAAGACAAGTACCATATGATTTCACTCATATATGGAATCTATTGAACTAACAAGCAAAATAGAGACAGGCTCATAGAGAGCATGCTGACAGCTGTTTGGGAAGGAGGACCAGGTAAGGGGGTCGAAGAATTGAGCAAAAGATAACAAGAAAAGGAAAATAATAATAATATTTAAATTGATGTAATTTTATGTTACATGTTGAAGCAATAATACTCGGGATATATTCAGTTAAATTATATTACTAAAATTTAAAGATAATATGAAAATAATAATTGAAAGTCCAAAGCCATACTCGGCTGCCTAGTGTGACTTTTCTCTGGGCTTCCATTCCCTCATTTGTACAGGTGGTCAAGGAGTCAGATGATCTCAGACTTCTTCTTATTCTAATAGTCCATAAAACAAAGAAGCCAAGCCCCATATGTCCCAGTTTTATTTATCTTTCCCAGAACTATTCTGGGAAAAAGCAGAATGGGAAAGTGGCCCCTTTTCCCAGAAGGGGACTTTTTGAATCCATGCAAGTCCCAGAACCTTAAGGTCAGGGGTTCAGCTCCAGGCATGGCAGTAGGGTTAGGGTCAGATGACACAAGGGAGTAAGCACCATGGAAAGGAAAAAGGTAAAGATGTACCCGAGACTAAACAAACCACACTCCCAACAAAAATTAACACAAACCAAGACTGAAATTCCACATGAAAAGCCAAATGGGACCAGCCTCCACATTGCCAGTCACTGAAAAACTGACCAAGTCAGGAAGCCCCTCAACAACACTTGTATTCAACTGTGGGCCAGGCAGTGTGCTAATGTCAGAGACAAAAACAGAAAAACTAAATAAATCAATAGATAAATAAAATATTGAAGAAGAACTTTCTTTGCAAGGAGGTCACAATTTAGGCAGCTGGCCACATGGGATCACAAGATGCATTCCACATACCCCATCAACAGCACTCAACTTTCATGCTCCAGTGCCCCATTTGAAAAAAACAGAATAACAGTAACATTGACATTTGTTGTGAGAATTAAATGAGTTGTCTTCATTTAAGGGCTGAGACAATTATCTGGCAAATGATTACATACAAATGTTCACCATTATAAATCACTGCATGCTCTGATGACAAATATAGGATTTAGGGAAATGCCTTGAACGGTCCATTCATTTCTTCATTCGTTCACTGCCAAATTCAATAATTGTTTATTGAATACCTACTATGTGCCTGCATCTACAGATGGCCCCGGAAACAAAAGTAGGAATAATGACCTAGGGCCTGGCTCAGTGAGGTCATCAGCCAGCAGGGGAAATGTGTATATCCATGGAGAGTTATAGAGTGATGGGGGAATAGGCATGTTCATGGAGAGTTCTATAGTAGTGGGGGGTAGCCATGGGAACAGAGATGCACAGAAGATGAGGGAGGCTAGACCCCGATGCAGCCTGGAGGAGGACTGAGTGAGTGAAAGTTCAGAAAAGTCAGGGTGATAGGGCATGGAAGAGATCATATTTGGAGCATAAAGCAAAGGTAGGGTGTCAACAGGCAAAGCTAGAGAGACTTGAAAGTACCCAAAACTGGAAAAGTCTTTCTGAGGCATTGGGACTGTACTTTGTAGGTGGCCAAAAACATCACTTGTTTTAAGCCATGGGGTAGGATACAATCAGATTTTCATTTGTTACAGAAATGTCGGCCCTGGTATAGCATATAAACTGGGGACAACTGGGAAAGTGGGAGAGTAGGCTGCCATGGGGGAGAACCAGAGGAGAGACGTGAGCCAGCCAGCAGGGACAGACTGACAGATGGAGGCACAGGTCATAACCCTTCAGAGGCAAAGAAGGGGTGACTGAGTGGGTCTGGGACTTACCAGCCCAGATTCATTCAGGTGGGGACCAGCGTGTAGCAGATCTAGGTAAGGAGGGCAGGTTCTGACATCCAGCCATCACAAGGAGACACCCAGAGGTTGTCACTCATGGCATCAACAGACCTATGTCTCCTGGGACTAGGTGAGCAGTGCTGCTTCCAACTGAAATCAAGACTCTATGAGTGTGAGTGAAAGTTCAGTAAAGTGGACAGCAGGGCCTGGAACATGCTGGAACTGGCCAGCGCACAGATACGGAATTAGAAGCCATCACAACATATGTCATAGCTGTAGCTCTGGGAATAGTAACCCTGGGGAAGTGAGGGGGAAGTGAGTGGAAGTGCTCTGAATGGGATCACAGACACATTCAGAAATCTGATAAAACCATGGAGTTGACCCAAAGAAAAATGTACTGAGAAAAATAAAATATTTTGTACACAATATGAGGTATTCCAGAGTCACCTAAAACTGAGGATGCAGGACTTCAGCTGATGGTGGACCCCTGGGGTGAACTAGCCTTGTTACCTCCAAAAAGGCCTTTTCCTGTAGGAAGTGGTCCTGCTGCTCAGGAAAGGATCACCATCTTCACAGGGCACATCTACCTGCAGGAGGAAGAACACATGGGCCTAAGTTTGAGTGAATAATCTTAAAGTCACCAACAGCCACAAAGATCTTAACAGGCATAAAAAATTTTTTTAAAAAAGCTTACAAAACCAAGTCATTGTTAAAGGCATGTACATTCCCCAGTCTCAGAAAATCAAGTCACTAGGTGAGGCATTTATGCACATGCCTGGTACAGTGCTAGACACAGATGCAGAAATGAATCCCACACCTCTGGGACCTCATAGCCTAATGCACTTGGAGAATAGAGCTCAGAGAAATGCACCAGATGTCAAAACCAAACGAACAAGCTCTTTTTAAGAATAGGCATACTCAAGTGGAAACAACGTGAGGTCTCAGCAGGCTGCTTGGCAGAGATGCGCGCGATTTAGAAGAAGGACTGCAAGAAAATAGAAGTGTAAGAAATGTAAGCCACCTATGGACCTGAAGATGACAGTGGAGTAGGCAGATGCACAGATGCCCAGCTCTCACCACCAAACTGGAATACAAATCAATTTAGGAAAAATAAGCATGAAAAACCAACTCTGGGCTACAAGAACAGCTCTCAAAAACCAAGGAGCAAAGAAGAAGCCACAAAAAACCTGGTAGGGAGTGCCTGAATCTTCCCTGCTTACAGGAATGGGGGGGGGGTGAGGCTGAGAGCCCAGAGGGGATCTAACTCCAGGAAAAAAAGCAGAAAATACTGCTCATAGCCCTTTGCCTGGCAACCAAGGAGCGAGGTGTGTTGAAAAGACCAGCTTATCTTCCAAGTGGAAAGGAAAGAGAGAGGGACAGACTGTGAGGGGCTAAGGAATGCAGGAAACAACCTAAAAAAAGCTGACTCATTCATGCTGGAGGCGGCCATAGTTGGGGGAGGGACTGATCCTTCCTCACAAACAGTACTGAATTGCTTCCGGATCAGAGATCTCCAGACATCTCTCCAGCTCCAATCAGCGCAACAAGACACAGCTGAAAACAAGAAGTGGGGAGGAGGGGCAGTAACTCAGGTCTCCATGGAGATCTGAGATACACCTCCCCCTACTGAAGCTGAGAAAACACCCTGCCCCCAAAGAGATTAGTTGGTGTAAGAGGCCTTCAGAGTCTCAGGTTACACCCATCACATTCCTGGATACAGTTTCAAGGAAGACCCCTGCTGAGATCAGTAAACAAGACTATCACCTGTTAAGAAAACAAACAAATCAAGACTTCAAAGCTGCCCAAATCTGAAAGTGGATTACAAATAATAGCTGATACCAACCCAAGAAGGCCTAGAAATAACACAACTGAAAACAGGAGACAGACAACACCAAGCCTAGACTCAACCAGCTCTATAAGCAAAACACCCAAACACAGACATAATGAGAAGACAAAAAAGTGCAATCCAAATGAAACCACAAGAGACACCTTCAGGAGATGAACTGAGTGATATGGAAATAAACAAACTTCCAGATGGGGAGTTCAAAATAATGATTGTAAGGATGCTTAGGGATCTTAGAACAACAATGGATGGTCATTATGAACACCTAAATAAAGAAATAGCAAGTATAAAAAAGAATCAGTTGGAGATGACAAATACAATATCAGAAATAAAGACCACAATGGAACAAATTAAAAACAGGATAGATAGAGCTGAGGATCGAATCAGTGAGTTGGAGGACAACTAGAATGAAGGCATGAAAGCAGAGAAGAAAAAAGAAAAGAGACTCAAAAAGTCTGAGGAAACTCTTAGAGAGCTCTATAACAACATGAAGAGAAATAACATCCGCATCATAGGGGTTCCTGAAGAAGAAGAAAAAGAACAAGGGATAGAGACTTTGTTCAATCATATCATAGCTGAAAACTTCCCTAAATTAATATAACAGAAACTCTCACAAGTTCAAGGAGCACAGAGGACTCCATTAAAGAGAAACCCAAAGAAACCTACACCAAGACACATCATAATTAAAATACCAAAGCTAAGCGATAAAGAGACAATATTTAAATTCTCAAGAGAGAAAAAAGATATCACCTACAAAGGAGCCCCTATAAGGATGACGTCCGACTTCTCAACAAAAACACTTGAGGCCATAAGGAATGGCAACAAATATTCAAAGTAATGCAGAACAAGAACCTACAACCAAGACTACTTTATCCAGCAAGGCTATCATTTAAAATTGAAGGAGAAATAAAAAGCTTTCCAGACAAAAAACAACTCAAGGAATTCATTACAACCAAACCAATGCTGCAGGAAATGTTAAGGGGCCTGTTGTAAACAGATCAAAGTAGGAAAAGAATATAGCAAAAAAGGAATACAGCTTTAAAGAATAAAATGGCAATAAACAACTACATATCAATAATAACCTTAAATGTAAATGGATTAAATGATCCAATCAAAAGACATAGAGTAGCTGCGTGGATAAGAAAACAGGACCCGTACATATGCTTGTCTACACGAGACACACCTTAGAACAAAAGATACACACAGATTGAAGGTAAAACGATGGAAAAAAACATTTCATGCAAATGGAAATGAAAAAAAAGCTGGGGTAGCAATACTTATATCAGACAAATTGGACTTTAAAACAAAGGATATAGTAAGAGATAAAGAAGGCCACTAGATAATGATAAATGGAGTAATCCAACAGGAAGATATAACTATTATAAATATCTATGCACCTAATATAGGAGCACCTAAATATATAAAGCAGACTTTAATGGAATTAAAGGGTGAGATCAACAGCAACACTATAATAGTGGGGGATTTCAATACCCTACTAACATCACTAGATAGATCTTCAAGAAAAAAATTAACAAAGAAACAGCAGACTGAAAGGACACACTAGATCAACTCAATTTAATAGATATCTTCAGAACCTTTCACCCTAAAGCAGCAGAATATACATTCTTTTCAAGTGCTCATGGTACATTCTCTAGGATAGACCACATGTTAGGGCACAAAAGTGGTCTCAACAAATTTAAGAAGATTGAAATCATATCAAGCACTTTCTCCGATCACAACGGCATGAAACTAGAAATGAACCACAACAGAAAAGCTCAAAAATTCTCAAACACATGGAAACCAAATAGCAGGTTGTTAAATAATGAATGGATTAAGAATGAAATCAAAGAAGAAATAAAAAATTCCTAAAAACAAATGACAATGAGCATACAACAACTCAAAATTTATGGACACAGCAAAAGCAGTACTGAGAGGGAAGTTCATAGCACTAGAGGCACACTTTAAGAAGCTAGAAAAAGCTCATATAAACAACTTAACCCTGCATCTAAAAGAACTAGAAAAAGAACAGCAAGTAAATCCCAAATGTAGGAGAAGGAAGGAAATAATAAAGATCAGAGCAGAAATAAATGACATAGAGGCTAAATAAACAATTCAGAGGATCAATAAAACTAGGGGCTGGTTCTTTGAAAAGGTAAACAAGATTGATGAACCTTTAACTAGAATCACCAAGAAAAAGAGAGAGAGGACTCAAATAAATAAAATTAGAAATGAGAGTGGAGAAATAATGACTGACACAATAGAAATACAAAATATTGTAAGAAAATACTATGAAGCATTGTATGCCAAAAAACTCGACAACCTAGATGAAATGGACAAACTTTTTGAAACATATAATCTTCCAAAAATCAATCTGGAAGAATCAGAAAACCTAAACAGACCGATTACACCAAATGAGATTGAAACATTTATCAAAAAACTCCCAACAAAGAAAAGTCCAGGGCCCAATGGCTTCACAACTGAATTCTACCAAATATTCAAAGAAGAACTAATTCCTATCCTTCTCAAACTATTTCAAAAAATTCAAGAGGAAGGAAGATTTCCAAGCTTCTTTTATGAGGCGAGCATAATTCTGATTACAAAACCAGGCAAAGACAACACAAAGAATGAAAATTATGAGCCAATATCTCTGATGAATATAGATGCTAAAATC
Organism: Saccopteryx leptura; assembly: GCF_036850995.1. NCBI lineage: Eukaryota > Metazoa > Chordata > Mammalia > Chiroptera > Emballonuridae > Saccopteryx > Saccopteryx leptura. Next base: position 213,942,606 of record NC_089505.1, on the reverse strand, counting down.
CTCAACAAAATATTAGCAAACCGGATCCAACAATATATGGAAAAAATCATACACCATGATCAAGTGGGATTTATTCTGGGGAGGCAAGGCTGGTACAACATTCGTAAATCAATCAATGTGATTCATCACATAAACAAAAAGAAGGAGAAAAACCATATGATAATTTCAATAGATGCAGAAAAAGATTTGATAAAATCCAGGACCCATTTATGATCAAAACTCTCAGCAAAGTGGGAATACAGGGAACATACCTCAACACGATAAAGGCTATCTATGACAAACCCACAGCCAACATTATACTTACTGAGCAAAAATTAAAAGAAATCCCCTTAAGATCAGGAACAAGGCAGGGGTGCCCCCTTTCACCACTCTTATTCAGCATAGTTCTGGAAGTCCTAGCCACAGCAATCAGACAAGAAAAAGAAATAAAAGGCATCCAAATGGGAAAAGAAGAAGTAAAACTATCATTATTTGCAGATGATATGATATTGTATATAGAAAACCCTAAAGTCTCAGTCAAAATTCTACTGGACCTGATAAATGAATTCAGCAAAGTGGCAGGATATAAAATCAATACTCAGAAATCAGAGGCATTTTTATATGCCAACAATGAACAGTAGGAAAGAGAAATTAAGGAAACAATCCCCTTCACTATTACAACAAAAAAAATAAAGTACCTAGGAGTAAACTTAACCAAGGAGACTAAAGACTTGTACTCGGAAAATTATAAAGCATTGATAAAAGAAATCAAAGAAGATACAAACAAGTGGAAGCATATACCATGCTCATGGTTAGGAAGAATAAACATCATTAAAATGTCTATATTACCCAAAGCAATCTATAAATTCAATGCAATACCAATTAAAATACCAATGACATACTTCAAAGATATAGATCACTTATTCCAAAAATTTATATGGAACCAAAAAAGAACACGAATAGCCTCAGCAATCTTAAAAAGGAAGAATAAAGTGGGAGATATCACACTTCCTGACATCAAGTTATACTACAAGGGCATTGTACTCAAAACAGCCTGGTACTGGCATAAGAACAGGCATACAGATCAATGGAACAGAACAGAGAACCCAGAAATAAACCCATAACTCTATGGACAACTGATATTTGACAAAGGAGGTAAGGAAATACAATGGAGTAAAGACAACCTCTTTAACAAATGGTGTTGGGAAAATTGGACAGCTACCTGCAAAAAAAATGAAACTAGATCACCAGCTTACATCACTCACAAAAATAAACTCAAAATGGATAAAAGACTTAAATGTAGGCCATGAAACCATAAGCATTTTAGAAGAAAATATAGGCAGTAAGCTGGCGAGGATGTGAAGAAAAGGGAACCCTCCTGCACTGCTGGTGGGAATGCAGACTGGTGCAGCCACTATGGAAAACAGTATGGAGATTCCTCAAAAAATTGAAAATCGAACTGCCTTTTGATCCAGCTATACCACTTTTAGGAATATACCCTAAGAACACCATAGAATGGCTCCAAAAGGAGAAATGCACCCCCATGTTTGTGGCAGCATTGTTCACAATAGCGAAGATCTGGAAACAGCCCAAGTGTCCATCAGAGGACGAGTGGATTAAAAAGCCTTGGTATATATATACTATGGAATACTACTCAGCCATAAGAAATGATGACATCAGATCATTTACAATAACATGGATGGACCTTGATAACATTATACAGAGTGAAATAAGTAAATCAGAAAAAAGTAAGAACTATATGAACCCATACATAAATGGGACATAAAAATGAGACTCAGAAACATGAACAAGAATGTGATGACAACAGGGATGGGGGTGGGGGAGGGGGAATGGGGCGAGAAAGGAGAGAGGGGGTGGGGGAGGGGAGGGGCACAAAGAAAACCAGATAGAAGGTGACAGAAGACAATTTGACTTTGGGGGAGGGGTATACAGCACAATCAAATGTCAAAATAATCTGGAGATGTTTTCTCTCAACATATGTACCCTGATTTATCAATATCACTGCATTAAATTTAATTAAAAAAAAACAAAACAAAAGAAAAGGCATACTCGTTGTTCACAGTGGCCAAAACATGGAAACAACCAAAATGTCCTTCAATAGAGGATTGGATAAGGAAGATGTGGCACATATACACTATGGAATTCTACTCAGCCATAAGAAATGATGACATAGTGACATTTACAACAACATGGATGGACCTTGATAACATAAGACTGAGTGAAATAAGTAAATCAGAAAAAGATAAGAATTGTATGATTCCATACATAGGTGGGACACAAAATTGAGACTCATAGACATAGATAGGAGTGCAGTGGTTACCATAGGGAGGGGGAGGGAGGAGAAGAAAAGGGATGGGAGGAGGGGAGGGGCATAAAGAGAAACAAATATAGGGTAACAGAGGATGATTTGACTTGGGGTGATGGGTATACAACATAATTGACTGTCCAAATGATGTGGAGATGTTTTCTCTAAATCTATGTATTCTAGTTGATCAATGTTACCCTGTTAAAATTAATTGTCTAAAAAATAAAAATACACATAATCACTGAATCCTCGCCTTTCCTTATACCAAACGAACTATACCTGCATTGCAAATTAAAATAATTAAAAATAACTTCAAAAAGGTTGAGTTGTATCTTCCATCCCATTATGTCCTGTAGACACTTCACCACTCATTCTCTCTGCTGTTGCAGTTTAATTTTAGTATTTCCAAGTCTTCTATTTTATGAGGTCTGAATCACCTCCTTAGGCCTTTGGAAAGCTTGGAAGGCTTTCATGTCCAATCCATAAAAAAGCACAAATAACATTCTGTTTAGACAAAGTGGACTAAATACTACCTTAGCAGTCACTCTAGACTTATGAGAAAAGACGCAACATAACAGGTTCCAGAGGTATGGCAGCTCATCAATGTGACTCATAACATACCACCAAATCAAAGAGAAGACCATGTGATCCTCCTGTTCATGGTACCAACACAGTGCCCCAACCTCCCATCGTGCAGCCAAGAAATGATTGCAGCTGATGGGCACTGAGTGGAGAATGTCAGAAAAATGAAGAGATGTGGCAAGGAGGAAAGACGAGCAAGAGGAGTGGATATATTTGGAAGCCATGGAAACCATGTACAGAGGACCTGACACTATATGTCTCCCCAAACACTTCACTTTCCTTCTTCCTCTTTGCATTAAACTTCCTCCACTTCCCACCCAATGCTAGACAGCACTGCCGGCTGCCTCCTGTCCTCACAATTCCTCTGAGGCACACGACCCAGGCCACCACGCTCAGAGTACCCCCATGCAAAGGGCCTCAGTCTCAACCTACAGGACAGCTCTGCAGCACCTGGCCCTACCCCTTCCCTCCTACCTGACTTCCTGGGATGGGACCACTCCCCGCCTGCTCTTCTACCTTCCTCTTCCAACGCGCACTGTCGCCTTCTAGGTCTCCTGCCTGCCCCTCTGTACACACTGTGCCATTCTGCCTCTGCGGTGCCTAGGTAGCATTTCCAAGACTGTCATTCAATTCTACCCATCCTGGCTGGCGTGCTTCTTCTAGGACTTCCCTGCTTGAGCATATTCTGATCAGCAGCCTCTCCCAGGGACCCCTGTAGACACTGCCTTCCTCCACTGCCAGGAGTGCTGAGAACCTAGTTTCTCCTTCTGGCAGCAATGGGTAGCTTCCCTGGTTGCTGGGCCAGGGCAGAAAAGTACAGAGAAGCTCCTCTTCTTTCCCATACTCCTATGAGGAGAGTCCCACCCTACATATATTACATACGATAGGAGCTCAACAAATAGTTCAGAAGGAAGGGAAGAAAGAGAGGAAGAGAGAAATTAAGAAAAGGAGGGAGGGAGGGGTTGGGAAAGGAGGGAGAAAAAACAGAAGGGAGGGAGAGAATAAGGGAAGAAGGCAAGTATAGGAGGGAGGAAGGGAGGAAGGGAGGAAGGGAGGGAGGAATCCACCCGCCATCTTTGCAGCAGATCACATGGGGACAGAAACCTGGCCTAGAATCAAAGGGGCAAAGGATGACACTGGGTACCAGGTGTAAGTCAGAGAACAGAAATGCCAGGGGAACCATTACTGGAGTCTCGTGATGGCCAGGAATGAGACTGTGGAAGGTGGAAACCTGGAGGAGTCAGACAAAGGGCTGGAAGTTAGGAGGCTGGGGCAGACCAAGGGTGGGAGCAGTTGGAGCAGACCTGGAGAAGGAAGCTGTCAGCCAGAGGACACTGAACACCAGGTAAGCAAGACCTCCCTTCTTCAGAGGCAACTTTGGGAAGTCTGTCATGATTTCTGAAACTGGTTTATAGTAAAATTCAAAATACAATCTTAGAAAATGTTGGTAATAATGTCACAGATTTATTTCACTGTGTAATTCTGCAGATGAATCTTACACATAAAACAAAGAAGGGCAAAAGATTAACTCCCATATTAAATTAACCAGTCCTAACACACTGCTCCTTCCTGCTACCTGTGAAATTTCCCAGACTCCCTGCCACCCTCTCTAGAGCAGCTTCCAGCTGACATGAGAAGGCGAGGCGGTGCATGGAGGTCCTGATGCCCAGCCCAGGGCAGGCAGCCAGGGCTGGGGTTGACTGAAGGCCTTTGCCAGTCACCCCATATCCAGCAGCCTGGCCCATTTCCTCTAGGATATCAGGTGTGAATACATACAGGAAGCATAGCTTACTGTGGCAATCGCAGGAAAAAACTGGCCATTCTAAATTTCCCAGGGTAGTTCCCCTTACTTTCTGGTGATTCTGACATATTTAGAAATATTGGTATATGACAACATGACCAGGTGGTACACGGAACTTACATACAAAGCTACTTGCTTATTAAAGATAAAATGAAAATGTATGTTTGAGACTTCATAGCCATTTCTTACTAGACCCAAAATAAGAAATTTCACGTGAACTGAATTACAAAGCAGAGATTAGATAAAAGAACTAACAGTGAACAACATATTGGGCCCCAAGAGAAGCCCCTCTTCCAGGAAGGATTGACTTTATCTATAGCACTGTCCTGTTACTCTGTAAGAAACTTCAGTCAGTGCAGACACACGAAATGGAACTGCTGGGGAACAGAGGCACGTCACACAAACCCGCTCAGATTCCTGAAGACTCAGGGCCCAGTGCAGGGGAGAGGCATTCATTCCTACTGATTGCTGACCACATGGTGTCTTTAGCACCTTCTTATTCTTGGGGAATTGGCTTCTCATTCCTGAGGCATTACCCCACATTGTGAATCTTGCCTTCCGAGACAAAAGCCAGGCATGGGACCAAGGTGACACAAAGCAAACACACCCCAGACAGCATGAGGATGCATGAGCAGCGTAGCTCTACTTGCAGGAACAGTGGCAGCAGCAGAGGCACCTGGCACTGGGGGCAGTGTACACAATGCGTCTGCACAGAGCAGTGCCTTGTGCTGTTTCTCCCTATATTAACCTCCAGGCCTAACTCCCAGCCTGCCTTCAGCTCCATCCCATATTTGGAGGGGCCCCCAGCATGCACAGGTAGACACCCCAAACCACATATCCCCTTCCCTCACTCCAGTAAGGCCCTGGCCACTTTGCATACCAGAGAGGCACACAGACAATGGAGTGAGTTGTACATGAGGCCCACAGGCTGCTGGGGCAAAAAATTCCAGCTGTCTCACTGGGTACATGGATCATGGTCTAGACAGAGGTGCTAGTGAGCACTGATTCCGGTGGACATATCCTCTTGGTCCAACAGACTCAAGGCTATGCCAAGCATGTGGCTGGCTGAGACACAGAGCAAAACCCTCCAGGGCCTGGGTGGAACCTCTCTTTCCTGGGTCTAAGGGACATTTTGCCCAGCCAAACATCTGCAAATGCCCTTGAAGAGAGATAAGACAGTAGTAGGTGACTCCTCCTTCTTCCAGGGGACCAGAAATAGCAGAGTCCCACTTCTGCAATGGAAAAGAAAGTCCTAATGGTACTTTCCACACTTTTTTTTTTACAGAGACAGAGAGAGGGATAGATAGGGACAGATAGACAGGAATGAAGAGAGATGAGAAGTATCAATCATTAGTTTTCCGTAGCGACACCTTAGATGTTCACTGATTCCTTTCTCATATGTGCCTTGACTGGGGGGCTACAGCAGACCGAATGACCCCTTGCTTGAGCCAGCGACCTTGGGTCCAAGCTGGTGAGTTTTGCTCAAACAAGATGAGCCTACACTTAAGCTGGCGACCTCGGGGTCTCGAACCTGGGTCTTCCGCTTCCCAGTCCGACACTCTACCCACTGCGCCACCGCCTGGTCAGGCTACTTTCCACACTTCTACCTCGTACAACTCACTCTTCACATTAAGCACCTCAAAAATAATCACACAGTATAATTTAATAAGCTTTGCATCTCAAACCTTAATTAGCATGTGTAGATATATTTATTTGACATGATGAAGAAATATTCGGCCCTGGACAGGTGGCTCAGTGGGTAGAGTGTTGGCCTAGTGTCCAGGGTTCAATCTCCAGTCAGGGCACACTGGAGAAGCAACCATCTGCTTCTCTCCTCCTCTCCCTCCCCCTTCACTCTCTCTTCTCCTCTTGCAGCCAGTGGCTTGATTGGTTCGAGTATCAGCCCCAGGCACTGAGGATAGCTCAGATAGTCTGAGCATTGGCCTCAGACGGGGGTTGCTGGGTGGATCCTGGTTGGGGCACATGAGAGAATCTGTCTCACTATTTCCCCTCCTCTCACGTAAAAAAAGAAAGACAGACAGAAAAGGAAGAAAGAAATATAGGAAAAAGAAACATTCACAGAATTAGGCTCCACCTAATTGACAAGCACTGAGAAATGACTGTGGATGAGTCTCTGGACAAAGCAAGAACTAAAGCAGGTTCTTTGGCTCATGAAATATCACAACCTCCATCATCTATTGAGAACCTGTGAAAATACATATGAGGAAGAGGTTATGGTATTAAAACAAAACTGAAAATTATGATCTTTACCTGTTACCAGGATTCAAACAGTTATTAACAATCTCCAATATTGTTAAGACCCAAAACGTCAGTTTTAAAGACCGGGCATGAAGACATTTATAAAGCCATAGAACCACATGATTGAAGAAAACACTTAAGAATTCTGTACTTTTACCACCAAGCAGAAATTATATGTAGCCCAAGAACTCAGAGTCAGTCTTCCTGAGGAAATATCATTTTTGTATTAGAGAAAAAAAGGCTACATTATGAAATGGGAAAAAAACTTCCAAGAGATAAAACATGAGATATTGAAGATAAAGCTCTTAAAGGGGGTATTTTGAACTGCTTAACTGAGCATTTGCTTTTCGTTTCCCTAGAGGAGTTCTTTGGTGGGAAACCCTGAGACATACTGTCCTCTGTCAACACCCACAGTCCTCTTGCCATCCCAACTGTGCGAATGGAAGCACCTGGGCCCCACAAACTCACATGCATGGAGCCAGACAGAAAACACTTAACCCTGACTACTGAGCAGGCTTCCAGGATGGTCCCCCACTCAAGACAGGGATGGAGAACATGGAAGTGACTTCAAAGGATTCTCCAAATGTGACACGCTGTTTACATTCTGCATTGATGAGCGACACACACTCCTCCACACGCTGGCATCCTAAAACCCAACTGTGGTTCATTATGGTTCTCACAGATCCCCCCCCCCAAAAAAAAGCTCTGCAGAATGATGAACAAACAGAACCACTCCACAAAAAAGGCAACAGAAACACTCAACAGCTCAGAAACCCTGAAATCCCAAGAACCACCGAAAGCCTGGCAATCTTCCAATCGGCCGATGGATCCAAAAGCCTAGCTCACAGTCAATTTATGTGACTTATTTAGTTGTACAAATGAAGCAAAGGATATTTTTTAGTCATTCAAAGATCTCCTGCACAAGGATATGAAGATTAAAAAAAAGCCACAGAGCTCTTTGGGGTTGCCATGAGATCTAAGTTATACAGCCATTACAAGGTACAAAGCCACCAGATTGGTGGTTCATGTGGGTTTTAAGGGCATGGGGGGAGGGGGGGATAAAGCACAAGAGATGGGAATACTCTCATAAGAGGACCACAGACATGAATGCCCAAGCCTCTTCACCACTAGATCTACATTTTGCCCCTTCAAACCTCCCAGGGCTCCTGGACAACAGGAACCAGACCCAGAGACAAGAATGGTCTGGTCTCCTGCCCCTTGTCCCTTTTTAAAGTGCTCTGCCTTGCCCTTCCCAGCTTCTATCATCCTTCTAGCACAACTCCAACTGAGGTGCTTGCCAAAGACTATGACACTGAGTCCTACCACACAAGCTTTGTCAGAAATTTGGGAGTCCCCGAGCACTGTCTACCAGTCAGGCAAGAACAGGAGGGTCTACAGGTAGAGTCTCAGAGGAGTAGGCATTCTCCAAAAGAATTTTGCATTGTTTTAACTCCTGTGAGTTTTTCAAAACACACATTTGGTAAACACACAACAAATCTTAAGTGTACAATTCCATTAACTGTGACAACTGCATATACCAGTATTCTTTTAAGATATAAACCATTTCCATCCCCCCTAAAGTTCTCTCCTCATGTCCCTTAGCTGTCACTCCCCCCAACTGCACACGGTCCCCAATGTTCTGATTCTAATCACCATTTTCACTATCCTTTGACAGTTAACATGAGTGCAGACTGTCAGCAAGGTTACACCCCATTGGCTCCTACTTCTTTGGGGCACACATGTGCATGAGTGCTTTACTCACTTCCTTCCAAGTGCTGTGAGGAAAACAGTGGTTCTCAAAGGGCAAGTATGGCCCCTGGGAAGCGTTTTGGAAACTGCGGGGAAGATTTTTAAACGCTCACAATGATGCATTTAGTACTCGAAGCCAGAAATGCCAGATATCTAAAACAGTGAAAGGAAGTTCTGTCCAGTGAAGACTTGTCCTTTATTCTACAAGACTGCCAGGTGTTACACAGACATTTACACTGTTGGAAAACATCATTTATTATTCTTGAGCCCAGCACCTGACCCATCCTATACTTATATAAAATATATATGCATTGTTAGCACACTTTCCATACATACTGAATTTCCCAGAAATGCATCTACTCTAAAAATTGAGAGACTGCCTCTGACTACCATTAAGACCTTGACCAAGAGTCATTCATCATGGAGTTGTGGATGAATTACATCTGTTCCAGACTGCAATTGTAGCTGTCCTATGCTTTTCTACATTAAGTCTACATAAAGCATCTGGTGATCTCATTAGGTTCTAGTTTGCCTCTGCCCACACATCCACACACCAAAATGCACATTTTAATACAAATTTTATATATATATATATATATATATATATATATATATATATATATATACACACACACACACACACACACACACACACACACATTTAGCTATTGTATTGATTATTTGCAAATTATGTTGTAGGTAAGTTTTATTATATTGCTTCAGAATTTTAAAAACAGTGTTATAAAATACTTGCATTAAAAGAGGATATTGGGTTTTGAATAAGTGCACAGCACTGACCTAAAGTGACAGCATCTAACTCTTCACTCTTGTTGAGGAACACTGACTGCATTCCAGAGGGTTGGTTATACATTCTTCAGTTAGGGAAGCCAGACATGTGGGGCCCATGTTGCCTCAATGCCCCACCCATTAGCACCCTGACTCCAGCTGAAATGCGGCTACCAAACTCCACTTTCACTGAGAGTCATTTCAAGAGAAACCCTCAAACTTGCTATTACATGAGGACCTTCACAAGAAAGTTCTGGCTTCTCTCTGTACCAGGAATGCTTTTACTTCTCCTGAACACTTCTTTTCCATCTTGAAAACACAGACAACTGTGCCCCCTGCCTGCAAGAACATGCATACCAACCCTGACTACGTGTTAGACCCATTTGGGGGCTTTAAAACACCAGTACCTGGACATACTCTGGAGATGTTCATCTGTTTGCTCTGTGGTCCAATCCTGGCATGTCTCAGGGTACCAAGGGAAAGGCAGGATTGGGGCACGGGTCTCACCTCCATATTCACAGACCCACTTGGTGATTTTATAAGCATATAGTGCAGCAAGGTTTACATTTTACAGTAGTCCTCCTTTATCCACAGGCAATACTTTCTGAGATCCCCAGTGGATGCCTGAAACCATAGACAATACCAAGGGCTATCTCTACTATGTTTTTTCCTATATGTACATAATTTTTCACGGAAAGAAAGCACCTGATGGCTTCTCTATGGCATGCATGAATTGTCAGCATCACTATGCTTGCACTTTCAGCCATTATCAAGTAAAATAAGGGTGACTTGAACACAAGCACTGCTATACTGTGATTACTGTGACAGTCAATCTGACAAGCAACTAACAGACAAGGAGCATGCATAGCATGGAGAGACCAGACAAAGGATGAGTCACGTCCTCGTCCGGGTGGAATGGAGTGGATGGTACAAGATTTCAACACACTTCTCAGAACAGTGCACTATTTAAAACATATCATTTACTTCTGTAATTTTTCATTTAATATTTTCAGAGTACAGTTGATCACAGGTAACTGAAGCCATAGAGAATAAAACTGTAAGGCTGACTGTGGTATTCCTTTCTAGACTCAGGCTCCACTTGTCTCTACTCTTTGTCTCCATTCTGTCTCTATATCTTGTTTTTGTTTCCACCTGTTTTTAATGCATGTAATCTTATAAATCCTTTCCAGAACAGAAAGGAATGAAAAAAATTGCCTCCATTACTCTGCCACAGCCATGAAAAGAGGAAGCAGCACAGAATCCAAAGATGTGCAGGTGACCAGGGGCCGTGGGTACTCAGCCCCTTTCAGCATTTGACGAAAAGCTCTGCCAGGGCCTCCACATGCTCCCCATTGCTGGGCATGGCCAGGAAGCTTCAGCAGCATTTCCTGGGCCATGGCAGGCAACCAGTGGGGAGGGACAAAGCTGCTGACAGTACAGACCCTGTCAGCCTACCTGACAGCCTCAAGGACAGGAAAACCCAAGCCAACTGCCTGCTGCCCACAGCAGGGAGGGAACATACAGCTAGGTCATGGCCCATGTGTCACAGGGCTCCCTGAGGACTTTTGTCCCTGAAAGTGAAAAGTTCACAGTGGGTCTGTCACATAGCATGATGATAATAATATCTGTGATTCCTACCCCCAAGGCTATGGCAGCTTTAGTGCAACTGTCCAGCTTGGCCACTTTGAAAATGGCCCATTTTTTCCACAACATCTCTCCCTGCTTCCAGGTAGATACACAGCTCCCATTGCACATTCCAGCCACAGGTTTCCCATCTGCCCTGGTCCAAGTTAAGAGCCAAGCCACCAAGTCTATCTCAAAAGCCCTGCTATTCTTTAGGGAGCCAAGGAGCTGTGTCCATGTCCACTTTCTTCTTGTCTTCTCCACTGGAGCTGATCCTGCGTGTGAGCAGCCAGTGTACCCACACCCTGCTCAGAGGGGTGAATTCATGACATCCATCATGCAGAGAGATGAAGAGGTCCTTTGACTTCACCCGGAGCACTCATGTCCATTAGAGGGCATGACTTTCATCTATTACAGTCACTGCTCTATCTTTAGTGCTTTAAACCGTATCTGGTACAAAATACACATCCAATAAGCATTTGATAAGTAAGTAAGTGACTAATTTTATGAAATGTTTCACCAAGAGTAAAGGAATTATTCAAAAGATGCTAGTTGTTTCAAAGCCATAAAGTAAGCCTTGTTGCCACTTTATTGCCACACCAGACTCAGCAAAGTTTATTAGAAATGGAGGGTTTGGCCATATGAGAATTCAGGTCAATCATCCTTTCTGAAACCACACGGAGGTCACCCCAGAATGTCACACATCAGAGTGTCGGCTAGCCAAATAAGAGTGGAAATAAACCAGGGTCCACACCCCTCCTCCCAACCAATCCCCATCCCAAAGGCCCCACACTTTTGTCTACTACACAACATAGTATAGGACATGAATACCAAATACTAAATGAAATATTAAGTAGGATATTAAATAAATAAGAAATTAAAGGAGTCAAGAGAGAAAAAAACCACCATAGCGGCACAGTAAATTGGAGGGAGTGGGAGGCACTTCTGCCTCTCCTCAGCCCATCAGTAGTCACAGAAGAATTTTATTTGTATATTCAACATCCAGAGGCTTGGCCCTCAGTCAGGGTGACCCAGGCATCATGTTTCATGAAGGAGAATGTCAGTTTACGTTTTCTGCATGACTTCAGTGGCCCTTACTCAGTTTCTAAGCTCTGGAGCTAACACCACTGGAAAGTGACCATCTGACAAGCATGTCCTGCATCTAGGAAACAGGGCAGATAACAGCTCCTGGCAGGAATCTCACACCCTGCTCAGCAGTGTTCCTCCCTACCAGCTGAGCAGAGGAACAACCCTGAGAAGTAGCGGCTGCTGGGAGCCACCATGCCATAAGTAGAAGTCATGATGTTTGGAGTCTGGAACTCTCACTCTCCTCTGGTGCCAGTTCTCCCACAGGTCAGTCACCCTGCTAAGCTTCTGTTCCCTTTAATGAAAACAAAGGGTAATAGTAGCATCTCACAAAACTGTTAGGAGGATAAAAGAGAAATAAGTGCAAAAGGGCCTTATAAACTGTAAAGTGCTGGACATACCTGTTCTGAATGAGCATTGTCTTGGTAACTGTAGGTATACCACCCAGTACTGTCCTTGATCTGGAGAAACAATGCCCACTGTGTTCAGAGCATTCATCCCTCTTCTTTTTAAAGAGCCTGGCCCTTCTGAGCCTAAACCCTTAAGAGGTAAATTCCTAAACCCCTATAGAGGGACACTCCTAAACCAGTTCAACGTGGCCAGATTACAACATCTGGAAGCTATTTACACATACACACACACACACAAATACACACAGCCCACATACGTGCACACCACCTAGAACTATCCAGAACCATCGGCAAGTCCGCCCTCCCCCCCTCCCTCAAGAAAGGATCTTAACTACCTTGATCCTGCTCCAAACAGCAATACAAACGAAAAAGAACCGCACAGAGGTAATCACCATCGCCCTCCTACACAAACTGAATACCATGGGTAACTTTGAAAGGCCGCACTCTATGCTCTGCAGAAAGGAAAAGGGATGCCTCGAAGGTGTCCAAGTCCCCAGCCGCCCCCCACCTATGACCCCTGCCCTGCTCCGCCCGCTCCAGCGGTCCCATCTGGGCTAGCTCCAACGGGGCGTGCGGGTGGCAACACACCCTGCCCATCGACCCACGAGCTGAGCGCGGGTGCTCCGGGTGTGGAGCTGGGCGCTCACATTACCACCGCCCCGGGGAGCGCAGCTAGGCCACGATCCCTCCACTGGCCACCGCTGCGTTTTCTGACCGGTTCCTGGCTCCTGGTTCCTGGCTCCCAGTGGCGGGCACGAGCAGCACCCGCCCTGCGCGCTCCAGACCACGAGGCGCGGCAAGGGCTCCAGCCCCACCTGCACCGGGCGGGCTGGGGGCGGAGGCAGTGAGGCCCAGTGACGCCCGTCCCCGTCCGGCCCGAGTGACTTGGGACTTCTCTCCCAGACCTCGCTGTCGCGCTGCCACCCACTGCGGGGCCCCAGACTTGCGCTCGAGCTGGATTTAAACGCTCAGCACTCACCTGTGTGACCGAGCTCCAGCGCCTTGGTGACCTTGGTCGAGTCACCTACTTCTTTATTCCTTTGGTTCCTCTCCTGTGAAAAGGGGTCACAGCAGCTCCCAGCTTACGGGGAGTGACGGGAGGATGACATAAACAGTTACTGGAAACCAGCGATAGGAGCTGATATTCCACTGGAGTCGCCTGGTACTTTTATTGTTGTTGTTATACGCCCAGGATGAAAAAGCAGTTTACACGTGGTAGTCTTGATACTGGGCTTCTTGGCCACACCCGGTATTCTTTTAGCTTAAAACCCTGTTACTCCCACTAACTCATTTTGCAAATGAAAGTTTTTACTCAGAGGACTGCAATCAATGGCCAGGTTCACACCTAAAACTCCAAGCAGGGAGGGACGGACTGATGCTGGAGTCCAGGCTCCAAGACTATCTACCAGCAGCTTGGAACCTGGTCTTCCCCGACCGCTCAGTTCCTCTCCAACAAGCACCTGGATCTCAGCTTGTTTGGAAGGCTGAGTCATCTTCCAGGGGCCACTGAGTAAACGCTTGCTTCCTCCTTACACAACACTCCATCCCTTCCTGTATCCCGTCCAGGCTGGACAGGAGCTTGTTTCCTTACCCCATCCCTTGATATTTCCATCAGAAACTCAAGCATTGAGGTGACTTGGGCTGCCCCAGATAATTCCGAGCTGGAGCAAAGTATAAAGGAACAAGCAGCAATAAGTCATCAGCCCTAACACTGTCTTGTGGGCTGGCATAATGACAATTTTTTTTTTTTTAAATCTGGTTTCAGAGCTTATATGGTTCCTCTTTCTAGGGAAAACATGCTCAAATCTGAAGCCAGTGACATAATATTATGAGAATTCATCAGAAGTTACATCCTCTTAGTATCCCTTTTTAGAATGCTGGTCCTCGCAACCCTAACTCCACATTAGAAGCACTGTGGAGATCTGAACCACAAATGACCGATGGGCCATATCAGAATCTCTGGGATGGATGGACGGAGGCATGAAGGTCAGTGTTTGGGAAGCTCCCAGGCAATAGTGAAATTCACTGTGCGGCCAGTGAACAATTGTTCTTACAAGTTCCCCTGTGATGCCCCTACTCCAAACCTTTCACAGGAAGCTACTACAGCACACGTGTACAAGTGGCAGTCACTGAACACTAAAATAGGTGGGCCTGGATCCATGCTGCAGAACTAGGTCGGAAGCTATATGTTGATGAACATAACCTGATCTCACCATTTATGTAATGAAGGTTTTTGAATAGTTCACAAATAGAAAGTAAAATTTATTTTTGCAATAATGTGGAAATTAAATTGTACTTTTATTTCATTTTTCTTTACATTCTGACACCTCCCCCCTACCCCAAATGCCCTGCTAACACATAGGGTCCCTAGAATCAGGTGGGAGTCTTAAATACCTGCACAAGTGGGGATGGGATTTGAAGACCTCTCCTTCTCACCTATAACCACTATTCTATCTGGGACCTTGAATTTACCTCTTTTCTCACCCAGCCATGCTGACCACTTCCTCTCTCTCTTCCCTTTGCTTCCTTTTCTAGGTAACTCAGTTGTCCACCTGCCTTACTCCACCCCTTGGGTTGTAAGCATCATGAGGGGCAGACTGTCACTCCCATGTCACTCCCCAGTCTGGCCTCAGCTCCACACAAATGTTCTGAATGCGAGTGTATGCTTCAGGGTGAAACACACCACTCCATCAAGCTGTTACAGATGTTCTTTACAAAAACTCCGGAGAAACAAAATACTCTAGCCTTGGGACACCTTTTGGAGCATATCTTCCTCACTATTCCCCCACCTCGAGACTCTTATAATTTGAAAGACTTGACTATCTGCCATCCCTGGGGGCCACCTTCCTTAAGAGAGACCAAGGATTTTCAGTCTGTCACCTGTCAAGCTTTTCAGATCATGAGATCCTTTGAGGAAAGAGTACCTAATAATGCACATGAAACAAAATCACATAGCCCAGTACAACCTGATCTGATGACCTGAAAAATAAAAACTTCCTATGACATATGTGTCTGTTATAAACATGAACACTGGCATGAAAGCCTTTCAAGGGAGAGCATTATTGTGCTTGTTTTTTTGAAAACAAATGTTGGAGACCTTGCATAGCCTGAATATCTTAAACCACTGAGTTCAGAAGAATGTATTCTGATGTAAAAGTATTGATTTTCCCACTCAAAGAAGCAGACTTGAGGAAAGGGCGGGAAGAAAAGTAGAGGGAAAATGAAGGGTGTTTCCCAACGTTGGAAGAAGTCTGAGAGTTGTAACGGTTCCCCCATTCTTCACCACCACCAAGCAGGAGAAACTCTAGTGTTCTCTTGAGAGCAGAGAGTGACAGGAATCCTGAAAGGGAGAAGTACTGCTGGGCTCCCCAGTGGGTAGCTGTGGAGCAGCTGTGTTAAGCTTGCTCACTGGTGTACCAGCTGCAAGCCCATTGCCTTATTCATGTGTGAACACCTGGCAGCACCACATGTGTATGGCCTCTATAAGGCCACTGCTGCTTGTACTCAGGGGGATTGGAGAGGCACAGATTGCCTACCCGCCACTGTGAGGGGCCAGTTTGCCATTTGTTTGCCTAAGAAGTGGTTTTCCCTGGCTGTGTGCTTGTCCACATTGTGAGACTTTATTAAATGGTAATGACCCAATGCTTTCCAGCTCCACAGTTTCTCCACCATCTGCCCAAATCCAGTGTGAACCTGCCTGGCCTCGGCCACCAGCATTACAGTAGCCCTGGACACCACCAGTGTCATACAAAAGCCCATGCCCACCAGCATGGTCCATGCCAAGGCAGGCACTAACCACAGAACTGACTGGGTCTGAGGACAAAGTCCAGTGCATCTCAGAGTGCTAAGAGTGCCCAAATCCTCAAAGGGCTTGCAAAGGGCCTGAGAAGGCCAACATCTAGAAGAGCCCTTGTAGTTGAGGACTATAGGGCAAGTGCACTGTCAGCTGAGGTCAGTAAATCCAGAGAATAACCTATAGATAGAAACCCTTCCGGGTGCCAGAACAAGGCTTAAGCATTGCCCATGCCCTCCCCAAAGAACTCAAGTTACCATCTAGAGACATAAAAGGGTTTGGAGAGGGAAGAATTTTGAACAGATATGACTGTTACCCCAGAGAGACTGAGTCTTAAACCAGTGAAGATTAAACAATTCTGAACTGGCAAGATTTTTTCTTGTGGCACCAGATGGAAATGAAGTTTCATGAGCTAAATTGACTTTAATTGTGGAAAATAAAATAAAAAAATCACACTTTTTTTTTTTTTTTTGGTTTATGGAACTGCCAGTAACCACGCCCAGAACCACAGTGTTCCATGAGATAAATTGAAAACCACTGTCCTAGATGGACTTCCTTCTATAGCTCTATAGCCTAGTTTTCTGCTCCTTTCACACATTTTCCATCTGCTAACCTCCAAATAACCACTTTTTAAATCTATGTCTTTTATTACTCTCCATCTCTGCACCTCCTTAGTTCTGATCACCTCAACATTTTCCCTTTCTCTAAGCAGTTGTATATAGGTGGACTTCCATGATCATCTTTCTATTCAGGCTCGTCTGATTATGCATAACCTCAATAAATCAGAAAGTCACATGTAGACTAGAAATAAGAGGTGCTAAGAAAATGTAAAATATAATAAAATCGCCTTAGGCATTAAACTATTTCTTAACCCACCCTGCGAGAAATGGAAGAAAAGATAGACATGGTGGCCACCCAGCCAACTTGTTCTATTAGCAGCATTAATCATACTCAATGAGGAAATACTGAAAGAGACTTCTTGCACTTGGATTTTCCCAAGCTAACACAGAAAGAGCACAGCAGTAGTCACAGTGACCAAATTTGTTAATTCCAAGAACTGCTGCAGCTAACAGAAGTGGACTCTAGCCACTCTCCACTGCCAGCTGTCTTTGATGTGATGATTGCTTCAACATATGAAATGTAAAGCACCAATAACCAAACCATCCATCACTATCCAAAAGGCTTATGAGCTTAACCACGTCATACAAGAAAGGCTTATTAAAACCTTTGTGCTTAGTCATATGTGACTCACATAATAAGAGTACTGCCTTCCCCTAAAGTCATTTTTAAATGTAATATTCTTTCCCCTTTAATTCTATACAGTTTCACCATTTTTGGTTCTCTGAAAGTTTCTGTAATTTGTCTCTAAGTTTTATCACTTTCCCTTTCCTGCAAGCCAGACTTTAATGTTGCAGCCTGTGATGCCAGCAGCCGAAGCCAGGTAGGTTCACATAGGAGCTGGGCAGATGGTAGAAAAACTATGGAGACGGAAACAGTTGGGCCATTCTGTTTAATAAAGTCTCCCAAAGGCAAGCACACAGGCAGGGGAAACCGCTCCTCAGGCAAACAAACAGCAAAATGGCCCCTCACAGTGTCAGGCACACAATCTGTACAGCCGCAGTCCCCCTGACTGCTAGCACCCATAGCCTTATACAGGCCATACACACATGGTGCTGCCAAGTGCTCACATATTAATCAGGCAAAGTGCTTGCAGCCGGTAAACCAGAGAGCAAGCCTAACACAGCTGCCCCACATTCCACCCCTTTAGGGTTGCTAGCTTCACAATCTACATGACAGGAAACAGAGACTAAGGCAACAGCAAAAGTTATACAATATAATTACAATAATTATAAAGGTGCCCTTCACAATGTCTCCCTGAGTGCTTTGCCTAGGGTGTCACCTGGAGGTCCACCTCCAACTCCCCACCCAACAGTGCCAACAAGGCCACCCATCATGGGGTGGGCTGTACAGTCCAGGGCCATGTCCATTGAGAGCAAAAACTGTCCATGGTACATCTGTGCAACTGGGTGAGAGCAGTTTCCTGGTGCAGGAGGGCTTCCACAGGTGCTGCCCCCCCATCAGGGTCTATCATACTGCCCAAAGGTGACATGTCCATCCAACAAGGGAGCCAGTGACCCCCCTCTGGTTGCAGTCCAAGAGTCAGTCCACAATCAACAGCCCAGCTGTCTGTGCAACTCACCAAGGTAAACGTCTATTATAGGCAACTAACCATATAGCTCTTTATTAACGAACCTCAGCACCTTTCCATAGTATGCTGTCCATTGACACAAGCCCCATCCAAACCCCTCAACAAGCTCACAGGACCTGGCGGGGTCAAACACATTTAAGGCCTGTGTTGCCTTAACAGTTCTCTTAGCTGCTGCTGCTGCTGAAAAAAAAAAAAGTGCACCTATTACCTTCTAATGCCAACACCTGCTGCACATTAGAAGGGGACCAGTGGATTGCCAATTTCACATGGGGCCTCTGGCCTCTGCCAATCCCTGTTGAATGGGTCCCTCGCCCTTCCCCCTATTCAAATTGGGACAAGGAGTCTTGGGGATTCTGTAACCTGAACTCCAGCCATTTTCCTGGCAGATGCCGGGGCCACCTGCTTACCCTGCTTTTTCAGCACTTGGAACCTCTGTTCTGATTCAAGCTGCCACCAAAGCTCCAACAAGACTTTACTAGACTTGCTATCTAATTTCTATCTGCCTCAGCCACAATCAAATCTACCCACATCTGTATTCAGGTAACTTTCACAGGACTGTTTCTGTTGTTAGTCGGGAGGGCAGCACGGGAAGCAACCCTCACAGCCTATGGTCCATCTCTGTTCTGGAGCTCATAATGCCATCCACCACTATGTCCCACAACCATATCTAGCAGGCTGCCAGGGGCTCAGTGGGTTTCTGCCTGAATTACACCCCCAACTCCATCAGCTCTGCCCAGGTGTAGAGCCAGACCACAGAGTATTCCACTATCTAGTTAGGAGGCTGTAGCTGCCCCTGAGGGACTCTTGCCTGCTGGGATTATACCTTCTTGGCAACCACTGGCCAGGCTCTGATTCTGCAGATGGCAGATGTGGTCTGAGTCTCCCCCTCAGAAGAGGAGAAGTTAGAAATGCCTGCTCCCACTGACTCAGAGCCACTCTGCTGGCATGAATACAGCTTCATTGTCTGTGCATGCTTCAGCTCCTGTGCCTGCCAGCTCTCGGCCTGAAGTTGACTCTCAAGCTCCTGAAACCACAGTTGTTCCTCCAAAAGCCATCGCTGCCAATGTTCAGCTTCCAGGGCAAACTGCAACTCACGAACCTGTAACTATTTGTCCAGAGACGGCTCCAGTTCCAGGTGCTGTTGGCACTCAGCCTATACCACCCACTGCAATTCTCAGACCCGATCGGTGTCCATCTTCAGTGCTTGCTCTAGTTCACACCGTCAGCACTCAGTATGCAGCTCATCCTGGAGCTTGCAACCTCACTCAGCCTCTCGCACAGAGCTCTTGGTTTCTTCTCACAGGATTATAAAAAATAGCCAGCCCATGATCCCAAATAGGAGAGCCACTGGGAACAACCACTCCTCTATTCCATTCCACCAGGGTTTCAGTGGCTCCATACCTATCTGCTCTGAATTCTGCCAATCACTCCAGATGTAATGCCAGTGGCCAAGGCCAGGCAGGTTCACACTGGATTCGGGTAGACAGTAGAAAAACTGCAGAGCCGGAAAGGGTTGGGCCATTCTGTTTAATAAAGTCTCACAATGTGGACAAGCACACAGGCAGGGAAACCGCCTCTTAGGCAAACAAGCAGCAAAAATGGCCCTCACAGTGGCGGGCAGGCAATCCGCATCCACAAACCCCCTGAGCACAACCACACATAGCCTTATATAGGCCATACACACATATGTGGCAATGCCATGTGCTCATGCACTAATCAGGCCAAGTGCTTGCAGCCAGTAAACCAGTGAGCAAGCCTAACAGCTGCCCCACATAGCCTTTCAACTCTGATTCTTTCTGAATAGAACTGCCAATTTATTTTCTCTAAGTAATTTCTTTTTCATATGATCACTGTAGTAAATTAAAGATGGTTGAAATTTTTTGCTCCTCCTCCAATTAAGAGGTTGTAATGCCGATGGCCAAGGTCAAGCAGGTTCACATTAGATTCAGGCAGATGATAGAAGAACTGTGGAACCAGAAAGCTGTGGGCCATTCCCGTTTATTAGATTCTCCCAGTGGCAGGCAAGGAAACAGGCAGGGGAAAACATCTCCTCAAGGCAGTGGGCCATTCCCATTTGTTAGATTCTCCCAATGGCAGGCTAGCAAACAGGAAAACTGTCCCTTGCAGTGGCAGGCAGGTGATCCCAGCTGAAGGAAAATACCCATAGCCTTATATAGGCTACACACACGTGGCTCTGTCACGTGCTCACGCACTAATCATGCAAAGTGCAAGCAAGCAAGCTGAACATAGCTGTTTTACCTACAGTCCACTCATTTGGGGTTGCTTGCCTCACAATCTATGCAACAAGTATCTTCCACATTGATCCCTGTGCAAGGAGTGAGGTACATTACATAAAAAGAGACTATAGCCATAGCACAAGCTATACCAAAGATGACGATAATTACAAAGATGCTGTTCACAATGACATCTCCCTGAGCACTCAAGGGATAATACCTTAGGTGACTAGGTATTGGTTGCCCAGGGAGTTAACTGGAGGCCTACCTCCAGCCCTCTACTCCACAGTTCCAACACAGGCACCCATCAGGTTGGCGGCCTGTACAATCCAAGACCATGTCCATTGAAGCTGTTGGCCTTTAAGGAAGGCTATTGTGACAGGCAGGAGTACGTTGCCCTGCTGCCCAAAGCCCAGCTTTAGTAAAATGTCCTTGGTGCATATCTGCAACTGGATGAGAGCAGCTTCCTGGCATACAAGGGCCTCCTCAGGTGCTGGGGGCCTTCCATCAAGGTCTCTTGTCCACAAGTAGTGTGTCTATCCAGCAAGGGAGATGGGGCTTCCTTCTTATTGAAGTGCCTGCTTCAAGAGTCCATTACCTCACTCAGTGATCAGTCCATGATAGACAGCCCGGCTGTCTATACAAATCACCCAAGGTGAAGGTCCATTACAGGCAACTAGCCATACAGCACTTTGATAACAGACCTAAGCACCTTTCCATAAGTGCTCGTCCTTTGGGGCCCCATCCAAACCTCTCAGAGGTCACATGAATGTCAAGCTCTCAAAGCTTAGGGATCAAATGCATTCAAGGTCTGTGCCACCTTGACAGTTCTAGAAGCTGACCAGTGGATTGTCAATTCCTTATGGGGTCTCCAGTCCCCACACGTCTCTGTTAGATGGGTCCCTTGACCTTCCCCCTATTCAAACTGGAACAATGGGCCTTGGGGATCCTCCTCTCCCTCAGCTATCTCTAACAAGTAATCTTGCAACCATGCAACCCAAACCCCAGCCATTTTCTTGGCTGCTGCCAGGGCGACCCACTATCCCCACTTTCTTAGTGGTCAGAACCTCTTTTGCAGCTCAAGCTGCCACCAAAGCTCTAACAAGCCTCTATTAGACCTGTGTAATGCCAATGGCCAAGGCCAGGCAGGTCCACATTGGATTCAGGCAGATGGTAGAGAAACTGCAGAGCCAGAAAGCGTTGGGCCATTCCATTTAATAGTCTCACAATGGCGGACAAGCACACAGGCAGGGGAAACCGCCTCTCAGGCAAACAAACAGCAAAATGGCCCTCACAGTGGGGGGCAGGCAATCCATGTATCGCAATCTCCCTGAGTGCAAGCACCCCTAGCCTTATATAGGTCATACACACGTGGCATTGCTATGTACCATGTAACAATCACACAAAGTGCTTACCGCCAGTAACCCCGCAAGCAAGTCTAACACAGCTATCCCACATTCCATCCCTTTAGGGTTGCTCACCTCACAATAGGTACATTATATACATTCCAAAAATGACAATTACAGATGTGCCCTTCACAATGTCTCCCTGAGCACTCTTCCAAGGGAATTAACTGGAAGCCCACCTCCAACTCCCCATTCCATGGTGCCAACAAGGCCAACCATCATGGGGGGGGGGGAGCAGTGCTTGTACAGTTCAGGGCCATGTCCATTGAGAGCAAAAAGTGTCCTTGGTGTGTCTCTGCAACTGGGTGAGAAGCAGCTTCCTGGTGCAGAAGGGCGTCCACCAAAACTGCCCCCCCAATCAGGGTCTCTCATACTGTCCAAAGGCGGCATGTCCATCCAACAAGGGAGCCAGTGACCCCCCCTCTGGTTGCAGTCCAAGAGTCAGTTCATGATCAACAACACAGCTGTCTGTGCAAATCACCAAGGTAAATGTCTATTACAGGCAACTAGGTTCACATAAGGCCTCAGGTCTCCTCCTTCATCCTTGTAGTCATAGAAGCTCTGAAGACACTGCCCCAAGGAGGAACATGGGCAACAGTGACCAACCTCTCCATTTCTGTTCTGGAGAGCATGATGCCATTCACCCCTACATCCCACAATTGCAGCATTCTACCAGGGGCTCAGTAGGTACTCTTTGCTGCTGGGTTTTTACCTTCTGGACGACCACTAGCCAAGCTCTGAGTGTGCGAATGGCAGCTTCAGCCAAGCCTCCTCATCCTCAGAAGAGGAGCTGAAAACATCTGCTTCAGCCAACTCAGAGCCACTCTGCCAACATAGTTCCATCTTCAGCTCCTGCAGCTACTGGCTCTTGGCCTGATGCTGAACCTGCAGTTGTTCCTCCAACAACTGCCACTGCCAATGTTCAACTTCCAGGGCAAACTGCAATTCATGAATCCTTTCAGCCTCCTTCTCCAGCACTCCAGTTCAAACCATTGCTGCCACTAGGTTTGTAGCTCATTCTGGAGCTATTGACCTCAAGAAGCCTCTCACAGGGCTGTAAAAAACAGCCAGCCCACGGACCCCAAAAGCACAGCCACAGGAGCCATAACAACAACCAGTCCTCTAACCCCACCCCTCAAGGGTGGCTGCGGCTCCATTCCCATCTGCTACAAATCCTGCCCACTATGCCAGATGTACTGCCAGTGACTGAGGCCAGGCAGGTTCACACTGGATTCAGGGAGACAGTAGAGAAACTGTGAAACCAGAAAGCATTGGACCATTTTGTTTAATAGAGTTTCACAATGGCAGACAAACACACAGGCAGGGAAAACTGTCTCAAAGGCAAACAAACAGAAAAATGGCCCCTCACAGTGGCGGGCAGGCAATTTGCACATTCACACTTCCCCATCTCTCTCAAGTGCAAGCCTTATATAAGCCATACACACATGGCACTGCTACACACCCACACACCAATCACACAAAGTGATTACAGCTGGTAACCCTGCAAGCAAGCCTAACACAGCTGCCCCACAACCTGCCATATAATTTCTCTCTATCTTCCCTGGCCTCAATCAAATCTGTCCACATCTGTTTGGGTAACATTTACAGACCCATTTCTCCTGTTATAGGGAGAGAGGGGCAGCACAGGCAACAGCCCACTTGTCCCCCACAGCACCACACTGCTTCTACCTCTCCCAAATATGCCACCATCTGTATAACAGTGTTGATGGGCTGCCCCACATAGAGGGTCAAGATAGCCACTTGTGACCCAAAAAGAGCAGATGGGACACTTCTGAGAATAAGGTCTCTCATCCCTGCAATATGTATTTCTTCATCTGGCCTATGGGACCTCAGGTTGAAAGCAGCATTCCTCATACCCAGTTCCTAGAGGACCTATTGCAGTTCAGTATATGACTGCCACCAATTCACCAGCCCCAGAAAGTCTCTAGCATTCTGCCATACTGTATAAATGTCAACCATCACCCATCCTAATAGGGTATGATTTCCTGGGTTGTCATGGCAGTTCTGAAGACACTGTCTCAAGGAGTGTGTGGTAATGGTGGCTAATTTCTCCATCTCTGCTCCAAAGAACATAATGCCCTATGTCCCACTACTGCAACAACCAAGCTGCCAGGAGCTCAGTGGGTTTCTGCCTGAATTTTGCCCCTAACTCCATTAACTCTATCTGAGTGTAGGGCTGGACCAAAGAGTGCTCAACTATTTGTGGAGGGAGGTTGTGCCTGCCCCTGAGGCACTTTTTGCTGCTGGGTTTTTACCTTCTGAGTGACCACCAGCCTGGCTCTGAGTCTGCCAACCACAGTTTCAGCCAGAACCTCCTCCTCCTCTTCAGAGAAGGAGGAGTTTGAAACACCTGACTCAGAGTCACTACATCAGCACTTCTTCAGAGGCCACTTTGGCTCTTATGGCTGCTGGCTCTTGGCCTAAAAAACTGAAGCTGGAGCTCTTGAACCCGCAGCTGTTTCTCTAACAACTGCTGCTGCCAGAGTTCAGCTTCTAGTGTAAATTGAAGGTCTCAAACCCACAATTCTTCCTCAAGCAACCATTCCAGTTCTAGGCATTGTTGGCACTCAGCCTCAAGCTCACACTGGAGCTCTTGAAGTTGGTCAAAGCTTTTAGTTTTTGCTTGCAGGGCTGTAAAAAAAAAAAACAAAAAACAAACAAACAACCAGCCCATGGCCCCCAACAGGGTAACCACAGAAAACCACATGCTCAGGAATGGCCACTCTTCTAGCCCACTCTTCAAGGGTGTTGGTGGCGCTCCATACTAATCTGACCTGAATCTTTCCAACTATGCCAGATGTAAAACCAGTGTCTGAGGCCAGGCAGGTTCACATTGGATTCAGGCAAAAGGTACAGGAACTGCAGAGCCAGAAAGTGTTGGGCCTATTACCATTTATAAGATTCTTGCAATGGTGGGGGAGCAAACAGGCAGGGGAAAACCTCTTCTCACAGCAGAGGGCAAGTGATCCCCACTGAGGAAAAGTACCCATAGCCTTATGTAGCTACAAACACGTGGCCCTGCCAGGTGCTCACACACTAATCATGCAAAGTGCAAGCAAACAATCCTAACAGCTGTTTCCCCTACAGAGGTGAAGTCTAAATTCCCTCCCCTTGAGTCTGGGGTGGTGTCAGTGATTTATTCAATGAATTTCAGCAATAGAAAAAGGTGGAATTGCCCTTCTGGGACTTTTGAGTCTTTATCATCAAAAAGCTTCTAACTTCTTCCTGGGCTTCTTGGAACACTCACTCCTGGTGCCGAAAGCTGCCAGGTAAGAAGTATTACTGTACTGAGACTGCCCTCTATTAGCAATCCCAAGCCACATGGAGGCACTGCAGTCCACAGGCCTAGCTTATCCACTTGTGGAGTAAGTAAGAACCAACTGCAGTCATGAGAGTACACCATTTTGGTTATTAAACCTGTCAACCCTAATCAGCCACTTTCTGACTACTTCACAATAGAGGCCCCAAAGGAGAACCATCCAGATAAGCCCCAGGAACCCACAGAATCATGTAGATAATAAACAGAATGCTGTTTTAAGTCACTGTGTTTGTAGTTCAGTAATAAGAAAGCAGTGACCATACTCAGAAATCTGTCATGATTCTTAATGGCCCATGCTGTACCATATAGAGTCAGCTTAGCATGCCAGGCCCTCAGAATTAAAATTACACCTTCTCCAGCTCACCTCTAAACCCTGCCCAGCTACAAAGGACGTCCTTAAAATTATCATTATTATCTCATCAGCAAACAAAGGAAAAAATGAGCAATAGGAAATGGTCAAGTAGATTTGATTTTAAACATGCTTAGAATTTTTAGACAAAGATTTGTAGAATAAAAGAAGTAACTATAACCTTGTTTTTTTTCAATAAATGCTAACTGCAAGAATTATTTAGTTTCTAGAGTTGTTATTCAATGATTTTTCAAGAAATAGTGCAATCCATGAGAAATAAGCCTCCACTAGCAAAAGTAGTTGAAACTTTAGACAACTATTCCCTTCTTTCCTCTTTCCTCAGAAAAAAACAAGTTGGTATCAACTTAGCTGTAAGTGAACTGCTCTCCAATAACAATTACTGTTGTCTTTGACTATCCTAAGGGCAGATGAGAGCTGGGGCAGTTCTCTGCCTTGGATTCAAGGGTTGGGAGAAGAGGACATAGTGCCAGTGATTCCTTCTTCACATCTTCATAAGTAAATCACTGAATTAAGAGCCTGGATGGGCCCTGGCCGGTTGGCTCAGTGGTAGAGCGTCGGCCTGGCGTGCAGAAGTCCCGGATTCGATTCCCGGCCAGGGCACACAGGAGAAGCGCCCATCTGCTTCTCCACCCCTCCCCCTCTCCTTCCTCTCTGTCTCTCTCTTCCCCTCCCGCAGCCGAGGCTCCATTGGAGCAAAGATGGCCCGGGCGCTGGGGATGGCTCCTTGGCCTCTGCCCCAGGTGCTAGAGTGGCTCTGGTCGCAGAGCGATGCCCCGGAGGGGCAGAGCATCGCCCCCTGGTGGGCAGAGTGTCGCCCCCTGGTGGGCATGCCGGGTGGATCCCGGTCGGGCGCATGCGGGAGTCTGTCTGATTGTCTCTCCCTGTTTCTAGCTTCAGAAAAATACAAAAAAAAAAAAAAAAAAAAAAAAAAAGAGCCTGGATGGTGGGTGCTGATTGTTTCCTACTCTGGGATAGTTAGGTCTGCTGATGAGCTCAGCTTACAATCTAAAACATAGTTGTCATTGTCCTCATAGGAGATGAATATCACTGGGCCTTGAGTGGCAATAGTGAAAGCCTAAGATCTCAATTCTCCAACAATGGCATAAAACATTCAGGATCCAGATTGGACAAGACTTTGGTCAGGAAATACAGAAGTTTCCCTGAGTATAACT
Source organism: Saccopteryx leptura (assembly GCF_036850995.1). Classification (NCBI taxonomy): domain Eukaryota; kingdom Metazoa; phylum Chordata; class Mammalia; order Chiroptera; family Emballonuridae; genus Saccopteryx; species Saccopteryx leptura. The sequence continues at coordinate 213,915,481 of NC_089505.1, read as the reverse complement.
TATGCATGGGCTCTCAGAAGGCATATTTCTATAGATCTATGTTGTCTGATTCAGATAACACATGGAAAAATGAAGCTATTTAAATTATTCACAAATAAATAAAATTAAAAATTCAGTTCCTGAGATGCACTGGCTCCATATTACTAGTGGCTGCCATATTGAACAGCACAGCCATTGAATATCTCCGCCACTACAAACCATTCTATTGATCATTGTTTCTCTAAAGTCTAGAAAATTCAGGATCTTTGGAACTTGTGTCAGTCTCTGGCAAGCTAGTTTTCATCCAAAAATAAACAATCTGCTCATTTTAAATTTTTACCTCAGCAGAAAAACATCTTCATACCTTTGTCTTTCCTTTCAATCCACCATGTCATCACTCAATCTGTCTCTCGTTGCTCAGCTAAATCATACCTTCCCTCATGAGGAATCTTGGTCAGTAGTTATCTTTTTTCTAATCTGTTTGTTTTTGATATCTGAGTAATGCTAGTCTTATAGAGTTGCAAAGAACTCTTGAGTTGGATAGTATATATTTCTCTTCAATTTTCTGGAAGAATTTATGCAGAATTAATATTAATTCTTCTTAAGTGTTTGATGGAATTCACAAAGGAAGTGATTTGATTCTGAAGTTTTTTTTGTGGAAAGGTTTTTAACTACAAATTTATTTTCTTTAGCAGAGGGCTATTCAAGTAATCTATTTCTTCTTGAATTAGATATCTTTCAAAGAATTTGTCCATTTCACCTCAGTTTTAATAGTTTTTTGCATAATTTTATTTCTAGTATTGTATTATTCTTTTAATAGTTGTAAGGTAGTGCAGTGATAGCACATAATTCCTGATATTTCTTTGTGACAGGGACAGAGAGAGACAGAGAGAGGGACAGATAAGGACAGACAGACAGGAAGAAAGAGGGATGAGAAGCAACAATTCTTCGATGTGGCACCTTAGTTGTTCATTGATTGTTTCTCATATGTGCCCTGACCAGGGGGGAAGCTGCAGCAGACCAAGGTGACCCCTTGCTCAAGCCAGTGACCTTGGGCTCAAGCTAGTGAGCCTTGTTCAAACCAGATGAGCCCGCACTCATGCTGGAGACCTTAGGGTTTCGAACCTGGGTCCTCTGCATCCCAGTCCTATGCTCTATCCACTGAGCCACTGCCTGATCAGGCTAATTCCTGATTATTCTTAATAATTATTGCTAGATATTTGTCAACTTTATTGATATTCTCATGAACCAGCTTTTGGTGTCACTGATTATCTCTATTGTGTTTTTATTATCTATTTAATTGCTTTTTGTTTTGATCTTTATTTTTTTTTCTTATCCTCTGCTTGCTCTTGATATAATTTATTCTTTTTCTGGTTACTTAAGGTGGAAGCTGAAGTCATTAATCTGACACTTTTCTGCTTTTTCAACTGGACATTTAAAAATTTCTCCTTAAGTGATATATCATTTCACATATAATAATCTTACAATACCATATTTCCATTTCTCCCTCTCTGGCCTTTGTGCAATTTTTGTCATTCATTTTATTTTTACATATGTTATCAATCTCACACTACACTATTATTTCTTCTATTTAAAGAGTCAATTTTCTTTTAAAGAAATGTAAGTAATAATTTTATTGCCATTTCTAGTGTCTTTTATTCTTTTGGATAGATCTAGTTTGTTTCATTTTCCTTCTGCCAAACTATTCCATTTAATATTTTTGTAGTACAGATTTGCAGGTGACTAATTCAGCTTTTTATGTTTAAAAGAGTTTAATTTTGCCTTATTTTTGAAAGATTTTTTTGTGTGTGTATAGATTTCTAAGTTGACAGTTTTACTTTTTTCTTTCAGTACATTAGACATAAGACTCCAAAGTCTCTAGCTCACATTTTTTTCTGTGAGAAATCTGTTATGTCATCCTATTTCCTCTTCAGATATTTTTTCTTCCCCCCTTTGGCTATTTTTAAGATTTTTTTCCTTATTACTTTAAGTAATTTGATTATAATGAAATTTGGTATATTTTGTGTGTGTATATTAGGGGTCATTGAGCTTCCTGGACTTGTGGGTTTATAATTTTCCTCTAATTTGAAAAAAGTTTTGGCCATTATTTTCAAATATTTCTTCTGTCATCTCCCCTCCTTTGTTTTAGGGACTTCAATTACATGTGTACTTAGCTGCTTGAAACTGTCTTACAGTTTATTGATACTGTTTGTTTTCCCTCCTCTGTATTTCATTTTGATAGTTTTTATTGTTCTATCTTTAAATTCTTCTTCAATGTCTAATCTGTTGTTAATCCCATCCAGTATATTTTTATCTCAGATATTATAGTTTTCCTCTCTAAAAGTTGCAAGTGTCTTTTTTTTTGCATATTTTATTAACCTGCATAACTCTTTGAACATATGAAACGCAATTATAGTAACTGTTCTAATACTGTATCTTCATCTTCTAATTCTAACGTGTGTGTGCTTTGTTGCTTTTGATTTATTTTTCTTCTTATTTTCTTATTCTTTGCATACATGCTAATTTTTATTAATGCCAAACATTGTGGAGTTTAACTTTTTGGATGCTGGATGTTTTTGTGTTCTGGGATATATCTGAGTTTTTATAAATACTTTGATTATCTGGGTCTTGTTTTTATGACTTGTTAGGCAAGGCCACAGCAGCATACATTTTGGAGTTTATTTTGTCTTACTGCTGAAGCATGATCTTTCTTAGTCTTCTTCCAAATGCCTGTGACTTATGAGGTTTTCCAGTTTGGGAGGTAGAAATTATTTCTAGCCTTGTGCACTCTCTCCTATTTTATTTAATCCTTTAGGTTAGCTCTTTTTCTGGCCTCAAGTATACTGCTCACAAAAATTAGGGGTTATTTCAAAATTAATTTAAGTGATAAAATATCCCCTAATTTTTGTGAGCAGGTTAGTTTCCTCACATGCATGCACTGATTGGTACACTGCTGATTCTTAAGGGGACCCTCTGCAGATCTGAAGTTCTCTCTAGTTGCAGCTCTCTCCTCTACAGCATCCTTCCTGTGACCTGGTGCTACTTTGGTCTTCCTTGGCTCTCAGCTCTGTCTCTTCAATTGCGCTTTGGTCCCCTTTCATGTGGAATGGCTTTACACTCTTCCACATCCTGGAAACTCTTTCAAGTCAGTATGCAGGAACAACTGCAGGGCTCACCTCATTTGGTTCCTGTCTCTTAAGGATCACTGTCTTTCATTGGCTGAATTTGAACATCTTAAGCAATCTAGTTTCATGTATTGTTTATGTTTTGGGGACTGCCTCTGTTTTTGTTTGTTTGTTTGTTTTAAACTAAATCCAGGCCCTACTGCTCAATTTTGGCTGGCAGTAAAATTCTGGGACATAGTTTCCATAGTCTGCCACTAAAGTGGCACAACCTTAAAATTTTTTTTCTTTTAATTGTGTTTGGAAAGTGTTTGAAATACTGATAGAACATAACTCAGAATTAATAAGTGTTAGCCAAGACAAGACTTTCTTTTTTTCTGAAGTGAGAAGCGGGGAGGCAAAGAGACAGACTCTCACATGAGCCCGACCGGGATCCACCTGGCATGCCTACTAGGGAGCGATAGTTTGCCCATCTAGGACATTGCTCCATTGCAACCAGAGCCATTCTAGCACCTGAGGCAGAGGCCATGGAGCAATCCTCAGAACCCAGGTCAACTTTGCTCCAATGGCGCTTTGGCTGCAGGAGAGAAAGAGAGAGACAGAGAGAAAGGAGAGACAGAAGGGTAGAGAAGCATATGGGTGCTTCTCCTGTGTGCCCTGGCCAGGAATCAAACCTGGGACATCCACACACCAAGCTGACGCAAGTCAAGACTTTTGAGGAAGCAAATTGTGACTGATGTCAGGTAAGGGACAGCCTGGCAAGTGTCCTTGAGGCAAAGAGGCTAGTTGTGAAGCCCCAGCATAAATTAAAAACTCCCATGGTTGTGCCACAAAGAACAGGAAGGAAAAATAGTTGAGAAGGAAGAAAGGGTAGAAAGAAAGGAAGAAAGGAGGAAAAAAAGGCAAATAAAATAGTGAGGAAAAAATATATATAAAGTCCAAAGAACACAATCTTCTATCTACAGATTTGTTAAACCCAAGACTTTTAAAGAACAGATTACTGGCAACTGTGATTGGTTGGTTTAACAGAGCCATCCAGAGGGAGAAGTTGAGAAGAAATTCTGAGAATGTTAGAAAAAATATTAAAGAGAAAAAGGTATTCTACATGAGTGGCTCTCAAATGTCCCTGAGACCCTTTCAAGGGTTCACAAGTCAAAACTACTCTAATAATAATAATGTGTCCCTTCTACACACATATTCTGTCACAAGTGTATGTTTTCAGAAGCTACATGATATATGTATGTCAAAGGCTGAATGCAGAAGCAGATATGAAAATTCATCAGTCTTCTGATGCACCAAATATTGAAGTGATTTCCATAACTATGTAAAACAATGCTTTTCTACACTAAAACACTTCTCTAATATGTTTTTGTTTTCAAAATACATATTTTATAAAAGGAATGTTATTTATGTTAAAGGTAATAAATTTATTGTTATTTTAAATGATCAATAAAAATTCATTTTTAAAATTGTTTTCATTTCTAATACAGTTAATATCAATAGAGTTAACCATGAAAATAAATCTTTTGAAAGTTCTCAATAATTTTTAAGAATGCAAAGGGATTCTTACAACAAAAGTTTGAGTACTTCTACATAAAGCTTTTGCAGCCCTACAAAGACTGCTGTTTAGTTCATGGAAGCATACTCTCAGGAATAAGGACAAAGAGCAGATCCAGCAGCCTAAAGGGAGAATCACCCCAACACCAGAGGCTTCACCTTTACCTAGACTTAGAAGTGATATATTCACAGAACAGCAGCCTCTATAAGCCTCATCCATAAGGAATCATACCCTAACTCATCACTGAGATCTTTACTGCTCTTTTACATAGCACAGGTCCCATCCTGAATGTCTCAAATGGTATGCAAAACACCAGGGCTATTTCCGATTTTTTTTAAGAGAGAAAGACAAAAGGAGAGGAGAGAGGAGAGAGATGAGAAACATCAACTCTAGTTGCTTCACTTTAGTTGTTCATTGATTTCTTGCCATACATGTGTTGACCAGAGGACTCCAGCTAAGCCAGTGACCCCTTGCTCAAGTCAGAGATATTGGGATCATGTGGATGACCCCACACTGTAGGCAGCAGCCTTGCACTCCAGCTGGCGAGCTGGCATGTAAGTCACTGAGCCCATACTCTAGCCAGTGACTTCAGGGTTTTGAACCAGGACCCTCAACTTTCTGGGCCAATGCTCAATCTACTGCACCACTGCCAGTCAGACCCATTTCCAATTCATCTCACCACAACATTCCTAACCATCTGACCCATGCCTAATAACTGATGATTTATGTAAGAAGGAAACATAAATACCAAGCACCTATTACATGTCTGACAATGTTAGGTGTTTTAATAAGATGTCATGTTTCAAGTTCACCACACCATGAATAGTATCACTATCCCCTTGTTTCATAGACAGAAAACAGACATTCCAGAAAGCTTAAGGAACTTATCTCAGATTATCCCGTGAGTTAAATAATAGAACTGGGACTCAGCACATTCTCCAAAGTCTTTCCCACTCACACTGCTACCTTTTACTGTTGTGATGTCACTCTCTGTACAGTAAAAAAAAAAAAAAAAAAAAACCCTAAAATATGCAGGAGCTGCTGCAGGTTGGAGTGCAGCTCTACCATGTACCAGCTATGTAGACTGAGCAAGCCACTGAACTTTTCTATGTCTTAGTTTCTTGGACAGTAAAATAATGTTACTAATAGTCCCCACTTTATTGGATTGTTGTGAGGACTGAAAAAGTTATTATGTAAAAAGCATTTAAACACTGTCTGACATAGTTAATGGTAGAGATGATCATTATTTGTCAGATGCTAATTTTATTTGGGTAACTTAGTCAAGTTTTATGAACCTATGAAATGGGTAAGAAAAATTCTTGCCCAGTTACGCTGAAAAGTTTTTCAGAAATTACAGATAACACTGGGGAACAAAATTTTTGTTACATCCACAAAAACACTTATTCATACCTAATTCAAGTGTGCTGATCTCAAATCTGACATTAGTTTTTCTCTGTAAGCTACATACTTTTTGCAACTCAGGATTTTAGGTTTTCATCTTATTGTAAAATTTTTCAACATTTAGTTTAACATAATGTAGTAGAATGTCTTCTTGGGCATCATCTTTGTAAAAATATAATTTATATAATGCAGTAAATACACTAATACACTAATACATGATTGCATCAAAATTTATCTTCAATTTTAAAATAGAACATATTAAAACACTTATTTTAATCATAAAACTTGCACAAAACTTATTTAAATTCTATTCAGGCAAAAATTTGTGTTTGTAGCTCTTGCGTTTGTGTACTTGTTGAGGACAATCTTGTTTGATGCTTTAACAGTAGTCTGCTCATCACTAACAGCGCCAAGATTTTCAGGAAACTTATCAAGGTGACTGTTCAGGAAGTGAATCTTAACACTCATGTTATATCCAATGTCACGGAAAGCCAACAGCATCTTTTGAACCAGAAGTTCATAGTTTTCTGCTTTTTTGTTATCAAGGAAGTTCTTTGTAACTGCCACAAAAGACTGCCATGTGCTTTCTCCTCCTTATTCATCTTCCTGGCAAATTCTTCTTCACGTATGAGGGTTTGAATTTGAGGTCCATAGAATACACCTGCTTTTATCTTCTCGAAAGACAAGGCAGGAAAAGCAGAAATAATATGTTGAAAGCATTCACTTTCTCTATTCAAAGCCTGGGCAAACTGCTTCATTAAGCCAAGTTTGATGTGAAGTGGGGGGAAAATGATCCTGTCTCAATTAACTACAGGTGCATTCACAATATTTTGCATCTCTTCTTCCAGAGCTTCATGTTTCGGCCACTCCTTCTGTGTCCAGTGTTTCTCCCGAGCTCAGCTGTCCCACAAACACAGAAAGCAAGGATACTTCGTGAAACCTTTCTGTTGTCCTAGCAGGAAATTTACCATTTTAAGATTCACACAAATGATCCAGTTAAGCTTCTCATACTTCAGAAAGTCGAGGACAATTTTTATGTCATTATAATCTTCTCGCAGATGAGTTGAATAACCAATTGGAACTGCTGCATAAACATTAGGAGAACACATTTCAGACTCCATTTAGAGCTGTCAAGAAATAGCTGCCATTCTGTTGGACTGTAAGTGGTAATGCCTAGCTGACTGAGCAGACTACTGATATCATGACAGTAAACAAAGTGTTTGTCTTTGGAAAAAAAGTTCACAAAAATTTGTTTGCACTTCCTGAAATGGGATACTTTAGCTGACCGGTGAAATACATTCTTTTCTTAGAGCCTGGAGGCTAATAACTCAGCTGCTTTCTTTGATAGGCCCAAATCTCTTACTAATTCATTCAATTCAGGTTGGCTAAACTGCTAAGGGGTTAATGACTGCTTGGCATCAGAAGAAGACCATTCAGATTCTACAACCATTTCCTCATGCATCTTATCAAAATACACTTGATCACCTGACCTTTGGTGGCGCAGTGGATAAAGTGTCAACCTGGAAATGCTGAGGTTGCAGGTTCAAAACCCTGGGCTTGCCTAGTCAAGGCACATATGGGAGTTGATGCTTTCTGCTCCTCCCCCTTCTCTCTCTCTCTCTCTCTCTCTCTCTCTCTCTCTTTCTCTCTTCCCCCCTCTCTATAATGAATGAATAAAATCTTTATAAAAAATACACTTGATCACCATGTTCACTTTCTTCATCCTTAGATGAAATAAAACCATTGAAAACTGGAACCGGGAGTATCTCAGAGTGTGGAATAGTCGTATTGCTGAAGGAATATTAGGATATGCAATCATATGCCATTTTTTCTTGCCGATGCCCTTTGTATGGATCAGAAAGAAATAATAGTCACTGCTGTGGTCCTTAGGTTCACGCCAAACCATGGGAATACCAAAAGGTATTCCTTTGCGTTTTCCTCCCAATTATGACACACAATATGAGGAGCCCAATTCTTGTCTTGATTGCCAAGGGGAACTTGAAATTAGGCACATATGCACATGTCACAAATGATAAAATATTGCGCCTTTGACGTTGAAGTGTGTAACAGCCACATATAACAGAAGGTGTCAGGACTATTTTTACATTTACGCCTACTCAAAAAAGCTATGATTCACTCTTAAAATAAGAGGGTGTTTTTTTTTCAGATAATAATTTTTTACATTTAAAAACAACTACAATTATGTAAAAGTGATGTTTGTAAAACATTATGGTTATGTTCAATCCAAGAGTCATTGCCCTTTAACTCCAATTTAAAAACCAATGCATGGCATTAACTTTAACCAAAAAAAAAAATTAAAATTGGGTAAAAACTAGAGCATGCACCAAAAAACGGATTTCAGATTTGGAATCAGCGATGCAGAAATATTTAGAAACAGTTCTAAAACTTCATGCAACAGAAAATGAAAAAAAAATTTGTTCCCCAGTGAATATACCTGACAATGTTTGTAACTGCATAACATTATGCATATAAGCAAATACTACAGAAGTTTTATTAGGCATAAATTCCTAAGGCAGCGGTTCTCAATCTGTGGGTCGCGACCCCGGTGGGGGTCGAACGACCAAAACACAGGGGTCGCCTAATATGTACTTTCCAATGGCTTTAGCCGACCCCTGTGTTTTGGTCATTCGACCCCCACTGGTGTCACGACCCACAGGTTGAGAACCGCTGTCCTAAGTGATGTCATTTTGGAATAGGGAGTTTTCTGGTAAAGAGTGGATCAATATTTCTGGCTAAAAGTGTCACATGAATTAACACAGCTGATGAAGTCTTCATTCCAAAAACACCAACCAAAACCACATTTGAAAAGCAGGATGCGTCTGCACAACCTTGAAAGTAAGTGTGAAATGTATAAATAACTTGGTCTCTGTGTGATAGAGCAGTGAAATGCATCTATATTGCAGAGAACTACCAGGAACTGAAATTGAAACAGTACTCAGAGGTAAACAGAGACTTAGAGGAAACAAAAGGTCAGTTTGGAATCAGAAGTTTCTCAATATTCCTTACACAAACATAGAAATTTAGTTATTACCATACTAGAATGATTCTGTTTTTCTCTGTTAAAAAGTTTTACCCAGACTTGAATAATTTCCTGTCTTGACAACTGCAATATCTCTTTCCCACCCCCTCTACACTGCTAAATTTGAGATCACTGTTGCCAAAGCAATGCCCCTCCTCATTGCCAAACAGGTATTGTATGTCATTAGACATTAGAGGTGCACGTACACTCACATACGCACAAACACATATCCTTACTCCGTCGGAAGTCCTTACTGGTGCTTCATAATATGTGTCACCATCTAACTTACTATATTGATTGTGATCTTGTTTTATTAACTGTCTGTCCCTACTATAATGTGAGCACCATGAGAGAAAGGTTTGGGTCTGTTTTATTCATTGCTGTATTACCATCATCTTGAAGAAAGTTTGAATGTGCTAAGTGCATTTAAATTACTGAATGAATAAATAGATGAATGAATAAATCACTTAACTCTGCACATTGAAAGTCCTTGCACTTTCCAGCATGTTTTATCCTTTCTATTTTTACAATATTTTCTCTTCTTTGCCCCAACTCTTTTTCACAACAGTTATCCATACTCTCCGCCATCTTTATGTGGTCTCGCCAACCCTATCCATGCAAACGTTCAGGTCATTAGTTTTAGGACAACTTTCCTGTCTTGAATCCCTCTAAAGATAGGTAGAAAGCTGACTCAGCCAATGGGACATCAAAAGATGGAGACCTGGAGAGTGTTTCTCATCCTTGATAAAGTGAGGGGCCTGAACATGCAAAGAAGGGCTGAGAAAGCTGAAGTCCAATTCAATAACCAACCATCTCCAAGGATGCCACACTCAAGACCCAGAAGGGGGATGTATATAGGAGCTTAGATCAGCTGCTCTAATTGATGGCTTGCCTTTTGGGCTAGTAAGTGAGCTGGGAAAAAAACTAACCCTAAAAACCTTCCTCCTTCACACCCAGGTGGGACAGCCATTGGCCTCAGCAATAGAAAAGCAACCTCATAAATCAGATTGAGGAACCGCTAGATCAGTGGACCTCATCCCTGTCTCTGTGCTCCAGAGAGTCAACCTCCTGAACAGACTGTCTAAATGGTACCTGGGAATCTGCCAACTGCTCCTTAGACAAACACTTCATAACCAGGAAGACCAGAAATGCCTAAGAGCCCTTCCAACCTATGACTGTGTGGTAGTGGGTCTCCAGAGGAGCAGGGCAGACCCTAAGGAAGTTTTCAGTACAAGAGGAAGTACTTTGGATTGTCTGTTTGGTAGACTGTATTTAGCGGACAGAAGTTAGGGCTACTAGAGGTGCTATAACACCCAGGACAGCACTGCACAAGAAATCATGCCCCATCCTACAAAATTTTCAAGTATCTCACCAGACCACAATGCAGACAAAATTTGAGCCTGGAGTCTAACTCTGTTTTCCATAGATACCCAAAGTACTTTTTGTACAGGTTTAGTATATATTGAATTTTCCAGAAATAAAGCTACCATGAAAATTTAGGCGAAGTAAAAATTTTTTCTATGAAAATTGAAGAAAGATTTTTCTCAGGAAGAAAAATTCACATCACCAAAGGAAGTACCATTCATGATATCTGAATCTCCAGAAAAGCATAGACCACTTCCATCTGTATTTACAGCCGCCATATTACGGACTTCTCTGTGTATCACTGCATCTAACACCTTCTCTGTGTCTCCTAGTTCAGTCATGCCTACTTAGGTATATACTGGACTCAAGATAAAATGACTTTCATTTCTCCTTCACATTATGGTTTGAATTTTTAATACCATGCATAAGCAGTGGTGGAATTTCGCAGGTTTGCACTGGTTTGACAGAATCAGTAACTAAATTTTTGTTAAGTTTGACCAGTTGTTAAAATGGCACTTGTAATCAGGGTTCTTTCTAAGGTGGGAGCCTGGGCAGTCCCCCAATGTAGAAATCATAAATTTATATTCTTTACTCTTTTTAAACGTTCATCTGCATCAGTGTTTTAAGCACCCATATTCTGTCCATAGGTGGAAAAAAAATTGCAAGTAAGGATGTCAGTCAAGAAGCAATATGGAAATATTTTAACAGTTTTCTTATTTTTGTCAGACAATATTTAATATTTTTTCATTAAATTTTAAAACTCTTTCTTATACCATAATCTACTTTTCTGTACTTCTTTTACTATTATTTAAGTATTAAATGAATTAAATAATAAGCTACCTTTTGGTATATTGTTCTTTTATACTTAAAATGATTGTTAGGGCAGAGAAGCAGTTGTTAAATTATTTGAATCCCACCACTGTGCATATGTTATATGATCAGTGAATTTTATTACAGGATAGTAAAGAGAATGTTATATTTATTAAGAAAAACAGTGTTAAGTCTATTGAAATTAAGAACTACTAATCTAAACCTTCTAATTCATCCCTCAAAAGAAAGTTATGGGCCTGACCTGCGGTGGTGCAGTGGATAAAGCGTCGACCTGGAAATGCTGAGGTCACCGGTTCAAAACCCTGGGCTTGCCTGGTCAAGGCACATATGGGAGTTGATGCTTCCAGCTCCTCCCCCCATCTCTCTCTCTCTCTCTCTCTCTCTCTCTCTCTCTCTCTCTCTCTCTCCCTCTCCTCTCTAAAATGAATTAAAAAAAAAAGAAAGTTATGGGTTGGAGATAAAGATACAATTTTCCTTGAATTGTCTTTGTTGTTTATTTGTTCATCTTTGATTTTGCTCCATTCTTCATCTACATTTTACAGCTGGTTTCACAACAAGTCAGTCATTTAGAAGGACCCTTTTAAATTGCAAGTCTTGCAGCTTCCCAAACATCACAAAGGAAGTATTTTTCAATGACAGACCCTCTGAGAGGCCATGTCAGCTTTGCTTAGCTTTCCTTTCAAAGCTCAGGTAACTAGAGCTTTTTGTTTTGAACTTGTTTATATTAATGTGAACTCTGCTTTAGTATATTATATCCAAGACCTCAAGAAGGACTTGACCCAATATGTTGGTTGACATCTCTAAACAAGTGCCACAGTGGAGCTGGAAGGTCTTAACATTTTGTGCTTTTCCCTTTAAACATCTCCCTTATTCCAATTCCTCTCTTTGTGCCACACTGTGTATTCTGGCTGTTAAATGTGACTTAAGTCTAAACTCACCTTTGTGACTGACCTTCACTCATTTCAGAAACTCTTCCCTTCACTTCTTTAGGAGCTCTCAGTCCAAGAAACAATAAATTACCAAGAGTGATGACCAAAGGGAAAAGGAGACATTGAACCAGATTAAATCCCTGCTAAGAATTATTCCTCATGCAAAGATGATGAAGGAAGTTGCAAGAGTAGATCCTCCACTGTGATTTCCCTGCCAAGTTGTTGTGCAGAAGGAAGACAAAACATGCTAAATGAGCAATAGGTTCTAGATAATCTGGTAGAAGCCAAGGAAGAGCTTCTGGAGAATCCTTCCAGTCATCAGCCTCAAGAGCTACAAGGGTAGTCACTCTGCCACATTCCAAGTCATCCTTATTTAAGCTTTCTCTATCTCAATATTGAGGGTACCATCTGAATGCCATATTTTGATCATCTCACCCAGTAGACCCTCTTTTCTCTCCATCTTACTCCTTACATTTTCCCCTTTTCCTCTCCCTCTTCCTCTCCATTTCCCTTTACAATCTCTTCTAAATCTCATTTCTTGATGTCTATCAGCCTAGAAAGACCTATATAAGACACTACCTATATTTTTATATTTCCTTGGAATTGTATTAGTGTAAATTATTTTAAACTGTAACATTTTATTGTTGCATATATAAAAATTATCGATATAATTCAGAACTATTTCCCTTAGTCCATTAATGGTTAATTTTGCTTTGATTTATCCAAATTTGTTTTAAGCATGGAATTCTAGGAGTACTTCATTCCAATAAAGCTAAATGCATTTGGAAGAAAACTCAGCTTGCTTCACAAAGTGAGCTTCACAATGCTTTCCCAATAAGGTATAAACACAACTTTACATGTAATACGAATAGCATGGCACTGGCACATCTGTGGTTAAATAGCTTTGATTAATAAAACTTTGACATTATATTATATTATCTTTTGAATCAATATACCTTAGATTGGAATGGAATGTCACCCTAAGGAAATAGACTGGATGTGCTTCAATATTTAACTCAAGGTTACTTTCACTCTTTCTCCACTTATGTAAATGTATTTGGGTTGGCCCTTACTCATGCTTCTTTGTGTCAGGAAAGCTAACCAATTTCCCTGACCCCCACCTCCAGTCTATAGGTGTGGGACTAGGAAGATACTCTTTTTTATTTTATTTTTGTTTAGACAATTAAATTTAACATGGTTATACTGGTCAACTAGAGTACTTAGATTTAGAGAAAACATCTCCACATCATTTGGACAGTTAATTATGTTGTATACCCATCACCTAAAGTCAAATCATCCTCCCTCACTTTATATCTGTTTCTCTTTATGCTCCTGTGCCTCCCCCTACTTCCCTTCCTCTCCTCCTTTCCTCTCCCCCTGGTAACCACTGCACTCTTATCTCTGTCCATCAGTCTCAATTTTGTGTCCCACCTATGTATGGAGTCATACAGTTCTTGGCTTTTTCTGATTTACTTATTTCACTCAGTATAATGTTATTAAAGTCCATCCATGTTGCTGTGAATGATAGTATGTCATCATTTCCTATGGCTGAGTAGTATTCCATTGTATATATGTACCACATCTTTATCCAATCCTCTATTGAAGGGCATTTTGGTTGTTTCCATGTGTTGGCCACCATGAACAATGCTGCAATTAACATGGGGGTGCATATGTCTTTATGTACCAATGTTTTTGAGTTTTGGGGGTATATACCCAGTAGAAGGATTGCTGGGTCATTATGGTAGTTCTATTCTTAATTTTTTAAGGAACCACCATAACTTTCTTCCATAATGGTTGTACTAATTTACATTCCCACCAACAGTGAATGAGGGTTCCTTTTTCTCCACAGCCTCCAACACTTGTTATTACCTGTCTTGTTGATAATAGCTAAATCTAACAGGTGTGAGGTGGTATCTCACTGTAGTTTTGATTTCTATTTCTCTAATAGCTAGTGAAGATCAGTGCCTTTTCCTATATCTATTGGCCATTTGTATTTCTTCTTGGGAGAAGTGTCTGTTCATGTCCTCTTTGTATTTTTTTATTGTATTGTTTGCTTGTTTGTTGCTGAGTTTTGTGAGTTCTTTATATATTTTGGCTACTAATCCCTTATCTGATCTGTTGTTTAAAAATATCTCCCATTTAGTTATCTGTCTGTTTGTTTTGTTGTCAGTTTCTTTTGTTGCGCAGAATATTCTTAGTTTGATGTAGTCCCACTTATTTATCTTTGCCTTTATTTCCCTTGCCTTTGGGGTCAAATACATAAAATATTTTCTATGGCCAAGGTCCATGAGTTTAGTATCTATGTTTTCTTTTGTGCAATTTATTGTTTCAGAACTTATATATTTAGGTCTTTGATCCATTTTGAACTAATTTTTGTGCTAGAAGACAAACTGTTGTCAAGTTTCATTCTTTTGCATGTAGCTTTCCAATTTTTCCAGCACCATTTACTGAAGAGGCTTTTGTATGTGTGTGTGGCAGAGACAGGGAGAGTCAGAGAGAGGGACAGATAGGGAAAGACAGACAGGAAGGGAGAGAGATGAGAAACATCAGTTCTTCATTGTGGTTCCTTAATTGTTCATTGATTGATTTCTTATATGTGCCTTGACCAGGGGGCTACAGCACACCAAGTGACCCCTTGCTCGAGCCAGCCACCTTGGGGTCAAGCTGGTGAGTCTTGCTCAAACCAGATGAGCCCACATTCAAGCTGGTGACCTCAGGATCTCGAACCTGGGTCCTCCACATCTCAGTCCTATGCTCTATCCACTGCACCACTGCCTGGTCAGGCTGAAGAGGCTTTCTTTTCTTCACTGTGTTTTTGGCTCCTTTATCAAAGAAGATTTGACCATATTTATGTGGTTTTATTTCTGGGCTCTTGATTCTGTTCCATTGCACTGTGTGTCTATTTTTCTGCCAATACCATGTTGTTTTGATTATCGTGGCTCTGTAGTATAATTTGAAGTCAGATATTCTAATGCCTCCAGCTTTTTTTTTTTCCTTAGAATTACTTTGGTTATTTAGGACTTTTTATGATTCCATTTAAACCTGATGATTTTTTGTTTCATTTCTTAAAAAGTGACATTGGGATTTTGATGGGAATAGCATTAAATTTATATATTACTTTGGGTAATTTGGCCATTTTAACTATATTTATTCTTCTTATCCAAGATCAAGAAGTATCTTTTTCAGTTTCCTTTAATAACACTTTGTAATTTTCAGTATATAGGTCCTTTACATTCTTTGTTATGTTTATTCCTAGGTATTTTATTTTCTTTGTTGCAACTGTAAAAGGGATTATTTTTTTAGTTCATTTTCTGAAGTTTCATTGTTTGCATATAAGAAAGCAAACTTACTGTACTGGTTTATTGTTTCTAATAGCTTTTCTGTGGAGTCTGTGGGGTTTTTTATATATACAATCATGTCATCTGCAAAAAGTAAAACCTTTACTTCTTCTTTCCCAATATGAATGCCTTTTATTTCTTTCTCTTGTCCAATTGCTCTGGCTGAAACCTCCAGCCCTGTGTTGAATGAGAGTGGAGAGAGTGGGCAGCCTTGTCTACTTTCTGATTTTAGAGAAAACATTTTCAGTTTTTAACCATTTAGTATGATGTTAGCTGATAGTTTGTCATAAATGGCCTTAATTGTGTTGAGATATTTTCCTTCTATACCTATTTTGTTAAATGTATTAGACATAAAAGGATGTTGTATTTTATCGAATGCCTTTTCTTCATCTATTGATAGGATCATGTGGTTTTTGTTCTTTGTTTTGTTGATATGGTGTATTACATTAATTGTTTTACATATATTGAACCATCCTTGTGTTTCTGGGATGAATCATACTTGATCATGATGTATTATTTTTTTAATGTGTTGTTGTATTTGATTTGCTAGTATTTTGTTTAGGATATTTGTATCTGTATTCATTAAAGATATTAGTCTGTAGTTTTCTTTTTTGTGTGTTGTCTTTGCCATATTTTGGTATGAGGGTTATGTTGGCCTCATAAAATGTGGCTAAAAGTATGGCTTCTTACTCAATTTTTTGGAAGACTTTGAGAAGGATAGAAACCAAATCTATGAAGGTTTGGTAGAATTCACTAGTATAGCTTTCTGGCCTCAGACTTTTATTTTGGGGGAGGTTTTTGATAGTTGTTTCTATTTCCTCCCTGCTTATGGGTCTATTTAGGCTTTCTACTTTATGATTCAGTCTAGGAAGGTTATATTGTTCTAGGAATTTGTCCATTTCTTCTAGATTGTTGAATTTGGTGGCATAAAGTTTTTTATAGTATTCTACAATGATCCTTTAAATTTCTATGATTTCTGTGGTGATTTCTCTTCTTTCATTTAGGATTTTGTTTATATTAGTCCATTCTCTTTTTTTCTTAATGAATCTTGCCAATGGTTTGTCAATTTTGTTGATCTTTTCAAAGAACCACCTAATTGTTGTATTGATTTTTTCTATAGTTTTTCTGTTCTCTATTTCATTTATTTCTTCTCTAATTTTTATTATTTTCTTTCTTCCACTGGTTTTGGATTGCGCTGGTTCTTCTTTTTCTAGTTCTTCAAGGTGTGATGTTAAGTTGTTTAATTGGGCTCTTTCTTGTTTTTTCTTATAAGCCTGTAATGGTATGAACTTCCTTCTTATTACTGCTTTCAATGCACCTCAGAGTTTCTAATATGTTGTTTCATCATTTTCATTTGCCTGTATATATCTATTACTCCCTGCTTTTATTTATTCTTTGATTCAGTCATTTTTTAGAAGGATGTTGTTTAATTTCCACATTTTTGTTGGTTTTTTTACTTCTTTTTTGCAAGTGAATTCTAGTTTCAAAGGATTATGGTCAGAGAATATGCTTGGTATAATTTCAATCTTTCTAAATTTGTTGATTTTAGTGTTGTGGCCCAGCATATGTTCTATTCCTGAGAATGTGCCATGTACACTGGAGAAGAATGTATATGCTGACATTTTGGGATAAAATGTCTTGTAGATTTCTATGATATTGATTTTTTCTAGTGATTCATTTAAGGCGGATATTTCTTTGTTGATTTTCTGTTTGGATGAATGATCTAAAGCCATTGATGGTGTACTGAGATCTCCAAATATAATTGTATTCTTGTCAGTTTGTATTTTTAGATCAGTTTGTAGCTGTCTTATATATTTTGGTGCTCCCTGATTTGGTGCATATATATTAAGAAGTGTTATGTCTTCTTGATAAAATTTCCTCTTTATCATTATGAAATGACCATCTTTGTCTCTGCTTACCTTTACTGTCTTATAGTCAGCATTGTCAGATATGAGTATGGCTACACCTGCTTTTCTTTGGATATTATTTGTTTGAAGAATTTTTTTCCAACCTTTTACTTTGAATCTATTTTTATCATTGTAGCTTAGATGTGTCTTTTGAAGGCAGCATATAGTTGGGTTTTGCCTCTTTACTGGTGAGTTCAATCCATATACATTTAGTGTAATTATTAACACTTGAGGATTTCTTATTGCCATTTTATATACTGCTTTCTGATAGCTCTGTGTCTTGTTTCATTCTTCTTTACTGTTTTTCTGTCATTTGTTTTTGTTTGGTGGAATTCCATACTTCTATCCTCTGTTTCTTCTTTTTTTAAGCTATGTGTTTCAGTAGTGGCATTTTCAGGGGTGGTTACCATTGGGTTATTAAAAAAATTATCATATTTATTAGAGTTCATTATCTCATGAGTGCTTCTGCACTCCATCCTGCTTTGTTACTGCTGATCTTTATCCTCTCCCCTTTTATGTTATTGCTGTCATAGAGTATTTTTGTTTTATTGTGGTCTTGTTGGAGCTTTCACCTGTAATTTTGTTTTGTTCTGTTCTTTGTATCTGGTCAGATAATCTTCTTTAGTATTTCTTGTAGTGGGGGTTTTCTGGTGATAAATTTCCTCAGCTTCTCTATGTCTGTAAATGTTTTCATTTTCCCTTCATATTTGAAGGATAGCTTTGATGGATATAGTATTCTTAACTGATACTTTCTCTCTGTCAGTATTTTAAATGTAGGGGTCCACTCTCTTCTGGCTTATAGAGTTTCTTCTGAGAAATCTGATGATAGCCTAATGGGTCTTTCTTTATATATTATATTCTTCTTATCCCTAGCTGCTTGAGGATTCTTCCTTTGTCACTTATTTGTGATAATTTCATTATGATGTGGCTGCGGTAGGTTTGTTTGGGTTGAGGTAACTCAGTGTTCTGTTTCCTTCTTGGATTCAAGGCTCTAACTTTTTCCACAGGCTTGGGAAGTTCTCATCGATTATTTGTTTCAATGTGTTCTCTATTCCTTTTTTCCTCTCTTCGTCTTCTAGTATACCTATTATTCTTATGTTGCTCTTTCTGATGGAGTCAGTGAATTCTTGTAAGACTTTCTTATATTTTTTAATTCATGAGTCTCTCTCTTCTTCTCTCTGTAGTTTCTCTAGTTGCCTGTCTTCAATGTCACTAATTCTCTCCTCTATCTGGCCTGTTCTATTAGTTAAGCTTGTTACTTCATTTTTCAGTTCATGTATTGAGTTTTTCATCTATGTTTCGTTCTTTTTTATATTTCAATTTTCTTGGTGAAGTACTCTTTTTGTTCAAGTTGTTTTTTTAGCTCACTAAATTGCCTTTCAGCATTTTCTTATATCTTATTGAGTATTTTTAGAGCTTGAATTTTGAATCCTCTGGCATTTAGCTCCAAGATTTCCATATAATTGAGACATTTTTCTGGAGATTTTTTTTCATCATCAAGCTATATCTCTGTCTTGTATATCTCTATTTTATTTCTTTTTCATTGATAGAATCTGAGAGTGGCATTGTTAATAACACTAACAAGAAATAACTAAAAATAATAAAAATTGAAAAAATAAAAATTCTATAAATAATGATAAGTAGAACAAAAAGTACAGATAACAAAAAGCAGAAACTGAGAAAAAATTTAAAAAGAGAGAATAATAAATTCAAAAACAAACTAAGCGCCACAAAAAAAAGTAAGTATGAGGGGGATTCAAAGATGGCGACATAGCAGGCAGAGGTTCCAACTACCACCTCTGAGGACCAAATTAAATTACAATTTAATTTAAGAGCATTAATCTTTAAAAACCAACTTTGGATTAAATAAAGAGGAGTCTATAACCAAAGATCACAGAAGAAGCCTCACCAAGATTGGTAGAAAGGGCAGAGACGCAGAAAGGGCTACACCACTCCCAGGGGTGAGTGGTGGCTGAGGGTCTGGAGGAACTCTCACTGTGGAGAGGGCTGCCTAAAAGTGTGGGTCCTCAGCCCCAGGCCCTTAGCTCCAGCCTAGAGACCCAGAGCATAGAAGAGGTGCCCACATAGCATTTTGCAGTGAAAAGAGCTGAGTTTCTGTCTGGGAGAAAAAGACAGAGCTCTTGAAGATGTAGGCTCCCTCTTAAAGGGCCTGCACAGAATATCTTGTTCACAGCCACTTACCCAGGGCTCCAGTGGAGGGAGAGCTGAGAGAACTAGAAATGTGTGAGAAGAGTGTAAAGTTGGAGGCCAAGGGAAAGACACTGTGGGGATGGCCATAGGAAATTATATATATATATCACAGAGATAAGATAACAGTACAGTAAATCTCAGAGGAAAGGAGGAGGGAGTTAGGGGGAGGGGGGCAAAAGGGGTATAAATAGGGACACAGAGGTGGGGGTGAGGGTGTTTTATTCATTGAAACACTTGAATCCATGTTAATACAATAAATTAAAATTAATAAAAAAAGAGTATGAGTCCAAAATATAATAATTTGATAAGAAATGATGTTCAGGTCAGAGAAAAAAAAAGAAAATTTTGAGAAAGGGAAGAGAAAAATAAAAAGAAGTAAAAGAGAAAGTGTCAGAAACAAAACCCTTGCAAAAACCAAGAATATAAAATATACCTACTAAGGATAGTGAGTTTAAATGGGAAAAATAGAAAGAAGAAAAAATGAAAAAAAGTAAATAAAAAGGTTTTTTTTTCCAATTTTGAGATATAACTTATTGCTTTTTCTCACAGGAGGCGCTATACTATAAGATTTGCCTCTGAGAGATTCTTGGGCAGAGTTCTGCTAAAGCATCAGTGTTGTAATGATGCAGGCAGGGCCAGCAGTTGTGTTGGTAAGAGGGGCTTGTTATTAGTGCTTTGCAATTTTATGGCTCTAGCAATGGCCATCTGGGGTCCTCCTGCACCCCTTCCCATGTCCCAATAAAGCAGGGCATCAAGTGCCCAGGTACCCACACCTTTCACAGGATAGAGCAACCTGAAGACCCAGCTGAGGGGGATCCACCACTGCCAGTGTTTGCACAGCAAGGAGAGCAATGCGGGATCTGGGAGGATGGGGTGACCCAGCCTAGTCCCTCCAATATCACTCAGAGCACATCCCTGTGTAAGGCAGGGGCTTTGCTCCATGAGCTGATGCCCAAGCTTGAGCTTCAGGAGCAGGAGGGGCACAGATTGCTGATCAAGCATGCCTCCATCCATACAGGCCAGATCCATGGGCCCCACAGGCAGCTGGAAGGCACCTCCGCACCAGGTAGTCCGAACTCTGTGGGCCCACACAGGCAGTTAAAATGTGCCTCAGCACGCTGTGGGCCAATTTCCATGTGCTATATGCACACAGTTCTTGGAAGCATGCCACAGGCTTTATGTGTGCCCAGTGCCTGCAATTGCAAACAGGTAAGGCAGATGCATGAACCAGCCCTGCTCCCAATCTTGGCTGCAGGCCTTATTTCGGCTCCTTCCCCTCAGTCTCTCCTCTTCTCCCAGCTCTGAAACAAAGCCCGCACTAACTGTGCCTCCCTCCCTCAGATCAGTGAGGAAAGAGAGAAACTCTGTCCTCTAGCTTTTTTCTTCCATGAATGGATTCTATCTTTGGCCCACCTTCTCACACAATCATACCTTTGTCTATCTGGTGTGTGTATATTTCAGGTTCATCTGGGTTTTTTTCTCTGCATATAGTTCCAAAACCTGTTGAAATTTCAAGGGAAGAGATCGGGAGTAACTCTCATGCTGCCATTTCTCTGACATCACCCCCTATGTCCTGGAAGAAATTTTTGACCATGTCTGATTGGGCCAAGGGTGTTTAGTAAACCCATAGGTAGAACTTTCACATTCTCCCTCCCAAGAAGTTTGCATCGATCTTGAAATACAGAGCTAATTTCTATGTGTTATTGATGGACTCAAAACAAAGAAGATACTATTCTGTTTTTGACTTCTTTTGTGAGATTCAGGGTGACTTCTTTCATACAAACCAGAAAGGCAAAGAAAGCCAGGTTGCAGAGGAAGAGAAAGCAAAAAGTCGAGACAAGAAAAGAAAAGAGAGTTCTTTAGATTCTGACAAACAATATTTCCAGCTGCTTCCCACCCTTCCAGAAGCAGATTGCATCTCTGCCTTGGGTTGGAGGCATTCCTGAATGTTGACTACAATTCTCTCTTTTTGCTTGATCAAAATTAGCTTATTCAAACTAATAAAGCTTATTCAAACCATGAAAGTCCATGGTTCTTTCAATGGCCAACTTCTATTGTTTACAATCATGTACATCTAACTCGGTGTCCATGCTCTTATTAGGGAAAATTTATCTTAGATTTGGTTGCTATTGCCAGATTTGGCCCATTTTTATTCTCTGCCCATGCATTTCTTATTGTGTGTGTATAATTTATGTGTGTGTGAGAGAGACAGAGACAAAAACAGAGACAGAAATAGAACAGACAGAACAATAAAAAAACTCTGACCTGTGTATAAAAGTTTCAAAATAAATGCTTTGTTTGAGGTTAAAGTGTACCTATAAAGGACATCTGGCTAACCCCAAGTGTCCTGAAAAACTCCCTTCACCTGTGTATTCACTTGTCTCTAGGGCCCAGCTCTCATCATACAGATTCAGGGTTCTTCGTGTCCTACACTCATAATGTTCTGAGACAAATGTTTAAGTCCAGAATAGAATTCTGACTTTTAGCTTAAAATAAAAACTATAACTGCAAAAGGGACAAGCTATTACTATTTACTGACAACCTGTTTTCTTCTCTAGAAAGGACACACTAGGGAAAGCATGATATCATCAGAGTGTTCTTAATGATCAAGGACTCAAACAGGAGGGTGATTTTAGTATCAGGTATTTGTGACTTGTCCATGGACTGAATGGGCACTGTCCCAATGTCTGGGTCACCTTGTGTCTTTTCTTCATGTAAGGTCAGGCCTCTTTGAGATGAACACACATTTTTCTTTAGCTGTATTCCAAGGGATAGCTTGAAAGCCAGTCTACTTTGCATGAAGGTGGTCTAATCTCATTTCTATTGATTCAAAGGGTGATCTTATGTTCTGGTAATTACATTTTTTAACATATGAGGCAATGTATACTGTTTTCATTTACCCTTTAATTATTTCCAGTTGCCTGGTGGCTTTACACCTTTGAAAGAGAGGCATCCATTACCTTGAGAGAGGAAGATGAAGGCAAGAACAAAGAAGATATTGTTCATCTTTAAACTTGAGAATAGAGTTTAGATCAATGACCATAGAGTTTCAGAATAGAGTTTAAGTCCATAGCCTTTAATTGTAATATGCACAATAGAAAATGTCATTAATTGTAATATATACAATAGGAAAAAAAAAATGTTGCCAAGTAACTATGATCTGTCATGTATTAGAAGATGTATCTTAAAGTGGTGAAAACTGTGTCAGGTACAGAGAAAAACAGGATTTATTTGGAACTTATTAAACTGGGTTTTACATTTCAAGAATCAGGGAAGACTAAACCCATAAAGCAAAGAATAAGCAAGGCTAGGGAAGGGCAGGGGAACTCTTCCACCACACAGCTGGGGATTGGTGAAGGAAGGGACATCCTGTGGCTGATGGGAAGAGCCCAGAGAAAGAGAAAAAGAAGGAAGCAACAACTTGGCTCTTACAGTCAAGTCTAGAAGGGAGAGTAGAAACTTGCAGTCATTGGGTTGGTGGCCTCATTCCCCGGGATTGTCTGAGAGATGACAATTCCCTCAGAGAAGGTGGGCATGGAGTGATACCTGGATTCCATCCAGGCACAGGGGAATTCACAGAGCCCAGGGAGTTGTTCCAGCAAAATGGGAGAAGCTGCCAAGAGTTCCTGGAACCACATCTATGGTTATGGCAAGGCCCTCGGTTATTAGGACTGGGAGGCTAGATGTCTCAAACCCCAGGTGAGACCTGTCAGCCCACAATAAACACATAATGCAAAGGATGCAGCAAAGACCCAAGACAGAGGCCACCACCACCGATCAAGGAGGATGATACTTCTCACCATGGGATTAACTACTCCTTCCCATAATACTAGCATGGGAGGTGATCCCAACAGGGTACTATAGTCACCTTCAGAAGAGGACCAAAGACTTCTCTCTTTGAGGAAGAGAGAGAAATCTTCAGAGGCTATTTACCAGGAGTTACTGAGATCTAAAGTAAACTATGGCAGTGATAATAATACCTGTATTTGACTAAAAATATTGACTTAGACAAAACATGTTGAAATTTGTTTATTCTTGCATGTATTCAGTCAATAAATATGTATAGAGCTTGCATTCTATGCCAGGCATTGTTCTGGGTTCTTGGAACATAACTGGCAACAAAGCAGATGAGATTCCCATCCACATAAAGCTCACATTCTATAGACAATAAAACATAAACTAATAAAGAAGAAAGTTATGTAGTGTGTCAGAAGCTGGATGTGAAAAATAAGTATCTGCTTCAAGAAGACTAAGCTTGGGAGAAGAACTGTGTTGGTACACAATATACATGTCCCACCTGAGCCCCTACTTATTCTATGCCAGCACCACCTCCCTCTGTGCGACACTAAAGAACATAAAAATGAACACAAAACACAGTGTGCCCACAAGAAATTGACAATCCAACCTTTGAGTTTGTACAGTGAGCTTCACTAGGGCAGAAATTATGGGGCTTTTTTCCCTTTAATAAATATTTATGAAGCACCTGGTAAAATATATGGTGGGTTCTCAGACAACATATAAAATATTCACAAAACACACACACAAAAAAACGCATGAATATATACACACACAGCCTGACCAATGGTGGCACAGTGAATAGAGCATCCACCTGGGATAATGAGGTCTGAGTTTTGAAACCCAGAGGTCGCTGGCTTGAGTGTGGGCTCTTCTGGCTTCAGCACAGGCTCACCAGCTTGAGTGCCTGGTTGCCAGCTTGAGCATGGGATCACCAACGTGATCTTATGGTCTCTGGTTTGAAGTCCAAAGTTGCTGGCTTGAGCCCAAGGTCCCAAGGTCACTGGCTTGAGCAAGGGGTCACTGGCTCAGCTGGAGCCTCTGGTCAAAGCACATATCAGAAACAATCAATGAACAGCTAAAGTGTTCATTGATTGTTCATATATATATATATATATATATATATATATATATAGAGAGAGAGAGAGAGAGAGAGAGAGAGAGAGAGAGAGAGAAAGGATGAGAGAGAGAGATAGGAAGAGAGAGAAATGAAGAGTATCAACTCATAGTTGTGGCACTTTAGCTGTTCATTGATTGTTTCTGATATGTGCTTTGACCAGAGGCTCCAGCTGAGCCAGTGACCCCTTGCTCAAGCCAGTGACCTTGGGACCTTGGGCTCAAGCCAGCAACTTTGGACTTCAAACCAGAGACCATGAGATCACGTTGATGATCCCATGCTCAAGCTGGCAACCAGGCACTCAATCTGGTGAGCCTGTGCTGAAGCCAGAAGAGCCCACACTCAAGCCAGCGACCTCTGGGTTTCAAACCTCAGAACACAACATACAATATACACAAAAAACTCACATTTGTACAATACCCACACACACACAATATGCACACTCACACAACACATCAAAGTCTCTGTGCTGAAGTATTTAATATTAAATACCACATGACAGAGATGTGGGTTGATCTAGGCAAATAAGCATGTGAAATCTGATTATACTGAGGTTGTAAAAGAAAGCTTGAGATCTCAAAACCTTTCAGATTGAGCCAATTCAAGATAACACCATTTGTCCACCTGCGTTCTCAAAGGGGCCGTTACAGAGTTCTGAAAAGATATTAATAACCAAGAGAATGAGTTACAACTAAAACCCACCTGTGTGACCAAGAGCAAGAGGTCTGTTACTTCCGTAACTTTCGTGAAGCCCTCAGCCTTTGTCCCCAGCAAGCTGAGAAGGCCACCTGTCACCAGGTGTACCATACATCCTTCTCAACACCTGATGCTCAAGTGAATATTACAACTGCTTTATGACACTTTGTCATTGAGGTTTCAGTTTTAGTTAATTTGATGAAGTTACATATAAAACAATCACCTACTGACTGCACAAAGTTTATATTCTAATTTTTAGCAGATCAAAGGAATTGTAATTTGGTTTCCATGGTAAATATCCCAAGTTTATATGATAGTACAAAGTGTTTTGAAAGGGAAAACCCTCGATGGACAAAGGCATATTTTTGAAGAGCAGTAAAGAGCTTAAGTTTAAACTAGATATGTTTGAATTATGAAAGAAAGGTCCCTAACTTCAGCACTGAATTATGATTTTTATCAATGCCTTTCAGTAAATGTTTTCTTTGCTTCTGACAGATTCATATGCTTATTTTGAGCAAATTATATATATTTTTTTCTTCTCTTGATACTTCACAAACATATTCTTTACCATGTCCATGTACTAATTTTGATGGAAAACTCCCAAAAGACAGCAGTGTTGGCACTTTTTCAGAGTCTTAATTAATGAAGGTAACTTTTGACACTGGTGCTCCAGATGGAGTTAATGTCTTCTGCACAGCAGTGTCCCCTCCCACACAAGCACTGTTTACGAGAAACACTATGACACATCTCTAAGGGGCCAGAAGACCTGGACAAATATTTAAACAAGCAACAGCTGCCTCCAGTCCTCTTTGGAACAAAGTGAGAGTCACCTAAATAAATAAATAAATAAATAAATAAATAAATAAATAAATAAATAAATAAGGTGAGAACATGTCAGAAGAAAAGATAAGACTCAAAGACAGCTCTTTGAGCAGAGTGAAGAGAAATGTTGGCAGCTGTCTAAGGATCTAAGAAGTCAGAGGTAACTCATGCTAACATATGCCACCACTCTACTGTGTGATGTCAGCAAGAAAGTGAAGCAACAAATGTTTGTACGCAGGGCTGCTACAAAGAGCTTCATGTCGTAGCTAGTGGAGGTCATCATGGCCTCTTTCCAGTTGTGCTTTCTCAGATTTAGCTCCCCATCTGTGACATGGGGATAACAGAGCCCATCTGGCCACAATGTGACAAGACAGAAAAAGTGCTTATTGTGGTAGTTAGCACATAGTGGGTATTTTGTGTGTTATCTTGGCCCACCAAAGATAAGTCAGGAAGGCACCATGATTTCAAGTGTAGAATAAGGATGTCCTTCAAATTCAAAATTGGACACTTGGTTTGAGGAGAAAGGGTGTAGATATGGGACAACACTGCCCAATATTAAAAACCAAGACATTAAAATTGAGACTTTTTGGTATTTTATTTCCTTACTGTGTCACATACCTAAGATTCATTTGTAAATAATTGTTTTTCCTTCACCATTTATTTTTAGATTCTTTCAAACTGGGTCAAACATATTGCAGTGGTATTATGAATTCATATGACAGCAGTAAGAAGCAGAACTGAGAAACAATAGATATGCAAATTTTATCTAGAAAAAATGGTATCCCAGCCCTAAAGCAAACACTGGGACCAAGTATGGAAGGCCCGCTGCCATGTGTTCACGCACATCTTCCAACAGAGAAAAAGCAAACCCAAGAGGTTTGGGGACAAAAGCCTTTTTTTTTTTTTTGTATCCTCTAACATGTCTAACTCAGTGCAAAGCACTTAATAAATATTTTCTGTACTTTAAAATCAGAAAATCAGACTGAGACAGAGTGATCTCAAGTCCAGGGAAACTGATCTCTGTCTACTCCCCTTTCAGGCTGGTTTACTACCAGCACTTACAGACTTTCTTGTAAATAATATTCACTGAAGAGCATTGAGATGCATTAAAATTAATCCAGAAACATTGTTTACCAAAGTGTGTTGGTCAGTTGTGCCAAAACCTGGCTGATTTTTAAATTTTGTTTCTGTTATTTTGAAAAAAAGAAAGAAAAACAGTTAACATATTCACTGAAGAGTCCATGTGGCCAAGATTTTTAAATACTATGCCAATTATCAAATCTTTTAATGGCTGGCCACACAATATTTTTACATTCAGAATTTCACTGTTACTAATCCAGACAAAAATATTTGTGTAGGATGAGGGGGAAAGCTCTTAAATGTCTTCCTCAGGAGGACTGGGGAGGGACAAGTGGTAGAGTTTAGAGAAAAGGAGAGATGAATAAGGCAGCCATTGGGAAAAGTTAGAACCACCTCAAATGCAATACACCCACCTTGTCAATGAAAACTGACATGTGCAACCCACACAAGCTTCTTTCCCACCCTGTCAAACCAGATGGTTGTACCAAACACACTTGTCTTCTAAATGATGCAGATGAACCGGATGAAAAGTGCTAGGCAAGCCCCAATCTATCCCATGCTTCAATCATGGCTGTTAAAACGTGCCAGGCAAGGCTCCCCACTGGCTCCTAGATAAAGCCCTGGTCACTGGATCTCACATTCCAAATCCATGTTAGTGTCTCTCAAGCCTACTTTTTAAAATATTTCCCACCTGGCACTTGATGCTTCTTGGCTTGGATCAAATGACACCCCAATTCTCTTTACAGCTCCTCATCACAGCCTCTCCTAGAAAAAGGCTACCCAGAAAATTGACCTTTTTCCTCCTCAGGCTCAGCTCCCTCCTTCTCATCCTTCCAAGGCCACTCTAAATCCTTAACACCCCTTCCAGAATGTATTCTAGGGTCTTCTCACCCTCCTATCTCCTCTCCAACCTTTGTGCTTCACCTCCCCCTCCAGAGAGCACTGGCAACCATCACCTTGCATTGTTTGAGTTCTTCTCTTCCCTGCTACACAGCCCCATGCTGAAAAGTAGACTCTTCCCCTTTAGCTTGAACAAATCAGATCTTTAAATCTGTGCTAAATGAATGAACTGGTACATTAACAGGTGACCTTTGAACAATGCAAGTGTGAACTGCACAAGTCCACTTATGCATGGATTTTTTTTCAATAAATACTATAAATGTATTTCCTCTTGCTTATGATTTTCTTAATCACAGTTTCTGTTCTCTAGTTTACTTTATTGCAAGAATATAGTCTATGTCACATATGACATACAAAATATGTGTTAATTGACTGTTTATTTTATTGGTAAACAGTCAATAGTAGGCTGTTAGAAGTTAAGCTTGTGGGGCAGTCAAAAATTATACATGCATTTTCAGCTGTGCACAGATCAGTGCCCGTAATCCCTGCATGTTCAAGAGTTAACTGTATTGATACTCACTGTGTCTTAGAAAATTCAGACCACACTGACACGACAGAGAGCCTTTGCTAAATCATGGAGATAAGGTGTTCTGGGAAATAGACCTACATGCCTCTGGCAGGCTGGATTTGGCAATCACTCAGGACAGCCTGGTTCAGCCAGTTTCTTGTTTACATCCATAACATGCTGAATTTATAGCTGTCTACTTCCTGGGTCAGTGGTTTTTCAACCCACCTTCTACCAGTT
This sequence comes from Saccopteryx leptura, assembly GCF_036850995.1. Lineage (NCBI taxonomy): Eukaryota > Metazoa > Chordata > Mammalia > Chiroptera > Emballonuridae > Saccopteryx > Saccopteryx leptura. The sequence goes on along the minus strand of NC_089505.1, from coordinate 213,886,645 downwards.
GCACAGTCTAATTTCCTGGTGAGTTTTTAAAAATCCCTGTGCCCAGGCTCCATCCCAAACCAATCACATCAAAAGCTCAGGAGTAGTAGTGTATGGGGAGGGGGTCAGTTCTTTTTTTTTTTTTTTTAAGGCTCCTTGGGTGATTCCAATATTTGGCCAGGACTGACAGCTGTTTATCACAGAGGGTGAACATATATTCAGCAAGGTTTGATTTGTTTGTATGTCCTTGAGTGGGTTCACTAACACAGTTGACACCCCTTCCCATGTTGCCACAGCAGACTGGGACCAGGCGAATGCAGAGTTTGGCTTCAAGGGCTCATCTACACACAGCAGGTTTGCCTGGAATGATGGTTTATGATCTGTACATCAGTTCCAGATGAAACAAAGTGCCTGTCCTCACCACTCCATCCCCACCAGCATTTTTTACTTGTCTATGAACCTAATTTCTATATACTATGTCACATTACCTTACAAAATTTCTTTAAAATTTCAACCAGGTTAAAAAAAAGTTTAGAACTCTGATCTTGCAGTTAAGTAAATCTCAGAATTTGAGGTTGATGATAAATATTCAAGCATGGTAATTGGTGTTGGGTGTAATTTTTCATGTTATTATAATAGTAAACATGCAACCTCCCCCTTCTCTATATGAGTCAACTCAGTCATCCACTGAACTAATCTAGAGAAATGTTTAGACCTTGGGGAAGATTTATTTAAAGAGGTAGTCATGAATAGCTCACACAGGTTTTTGAAGTCAACTAAGTCTAAGTACACATTCTCTCACCACTGACTATAAATTGTACAGTTTCCCTCCCAAAAAGAAATCCTGTGAATCTTTGCTAATAGTTTTACAGATTATCCTCTTTCTGTTTAGTTGTATTGTTTTCAGCTTTATTAAAGTATAGTTGACATATAACATTGTATAAATCTAAAGTATCCATGTGTTGATTTGATATATTTATATATTTTAATACCGTAGCATTAGCTAACACCTCTATCATGTCACAGAATTAGCATTTATTTTAAGATCTACTCTCTGCAACTTTCAAGCATATATGCAGTATCATTAACTGTAATCACTATGCTGTACATTAGATCCCCAAACTTGTCCATCTTATAACTGTAAGTCTGTATTCTTTGGCCAACATCTCTCCATTTCACCACCCTCCACCTCCACCAAGCTCCTGCTAATACCACTCTACCCTTTGTTTTTCTGAGTTCAGCTTCTACATATAAGCGATATTGTTTGTCTTTCTCTGTCTAGCTTATTTCACTTAGCTTAATGCCTTCATGTTCTATCCATCTTAGATATATAGTATGGAACACAGGTTGTTTCCGTACCTTGGCTATGGTGAATAATGCTACAATAAACATGCGTGTGGAGAACTCTTTTCGAGATCCTATTTTCATGTCCTTCAGATAAATACCCAGAAGTGAGTGGCTGGGTCGTATGGTAGTACTCTTATAGTTTTGGGGGAAACCTCCATACTGTTTTTCTTGTCACTGTATAATTTACATTCCCACCAATAGTAACAAGGATTTAGTTTTTTCCATACCTTTGTCAACACTTCTCTCTTATATTTTTGACATATGGATTATTTTTTAACAAACAGGTTATACTATTTGTGACACCAGGTTTCTCTTACCTACTTCAGGCAGGGTCTGTTTAATCATTTCAGAGAAATATCTATCAGGTCCTTATTATACTTGAATTTATATATTTCAGTTGCATTGATTTAGCTTAAATATTGTCTATTTGCCATTTCAGAGGCTGGAAATTAACCCTTGTACATAATACGTTTTTTAAAAAACTAGCTCACAGATAACATGTGCCTATTGGAATGATGCACTCCTATCAGAGGTCATGGAAGGGAGCCTTATTGGTGTCTTCATAAGAACAAACTCTGAAAAACCCTAGCACTCATACACACCTGACTGCTCCAATTACATCTTCAATAGAACTATCCCATAAAATAGTTCTATTGCGACCTTTCCTCCAGTCCCCTTCTTTCAGCACAATGACATGAAAACAGGTGTGAGAGTCCAGCCGACCCATGTCAAATCCTGACTCTTAGTTGTTTACTACCTAATCGTAAGAAACCGCCTGCTATCTCTGGACCTCAGTTTCTTTTGGGACAATTTGTAATGCTAAAGCCTGTGTAAGGAACATAGGCAATGTATGAAAAGTGCCCAGATGTTGCCGGGAGGAGCTGGACGACTGCTGGTGCCTGGGCAGGCAGGCCTGGCGCTATTGGTACCTCCAAGATAGAAGAGCTGTTGATCAGCCCAGTGGAGAGACAGAGGGACTAGCAAATAAAATTGCAAGTGATAAAAGAGCTAAGAAAAGTCTTTCCAGGATTTTCCATCAAGTTCTACCCTCTCACTAACTCTGAGCATAGAATCAGGGAACCTACATCAGTCTTTAGGGGAGCTAACTCATGGCTTTAGAATATGTTGGTTTTGTGGCTCATGTTTGAATATGTTGCTGGCATAAATGACTGAGGGGCTTGAGTCACTAAAAGCAACACTGCTAGTCTCAGCTAAAAAAGGCCTCGTTGCCAAGAGGTTCAGCATGTTTAGAAAAAAAGCAGAGCATAACTTATAAGTGTATTCACAAATTATTAAATTATTAAAATTATTTTAAAAAGAGGCAAACTTCCACAAAAGACACAAGCATGCTGTCACCTAGTTCTATACCAATGTCATCCTTCATTCATTCTTTGATTTGGCGATTGGCTTCAGACACCAAAGTTGCAAAATTTTTACTGAAATCCTAGTCTTTAATGCTAGTCATACCATAGTCATGGACAGACTAAACAGATATAGGAAAACTAAAAGCCTAACTACCTGGCCCTGGCCGGTTGGCTCAGTGGTAGAGCGTCAGCCTGGCGTGAGGGGAGTTCCGGGTTCGATTCCCGGCCAAGGCACACAGGAGAAGTGCCCATCTGCTTCTCTACCCCTCCCCCTCTCCTTCCTCTCTCTTCCCCTCCCGCAGCCAGGGCTCCATTGGAGCAAAGTTTGCCCGGGCATTGAGGATGGCTCTGTGGCCTCTGCCTCAGGCACTAGAATGGCTCTGATTGCAGCAGAGCGACGCCCCAAGATGGGCAGAGCATCACCCCCTGGTGGGCATGCTGGATTGATCCCAGTTGGGCACATGCGGGAGTCTGTCTCACGGCCTCCCCGTTTCCAGCTTCAGAAAAATACAAAAAAAATAAATAAAAAAAAATAAAAGCCTAAAAACCTGTAAATCCTAAAATATTTATTTTAATTATGATTAGCACAGCCACATTTCAAGTTTTTTTTTGTTTGTTTGTTTTTAAACAGAGATCGAGAGTCAGAAAGAGGGATAGATAGGGACAGACAGAAACGCAGAGAGATGAGGAGCATCAATCATCAGTTTTTTGTTGCGACACCTTAGTTGTTCATTGATCGATTTCTCATATGTGCCTTGACGGGGGGGGGGGGGGGGCTACAGCAAACTGAGTGACCCCTTGCTCGAGCCAGCAACCTTGGGCTCAAACTGGTGAGCCTTGCTCAAACCAGATGAGCCTGCACTCAAGCTGGTGACCTTGGAGTCTCGAACCGGGGTCCTCCTCATCCCAGTCTGATGCTCTATCCACTGCGCCACCGCTTAGTCAGACATTTCAAGCTTTATAAATATATTTCAGGACTTTTCTCCTGTAAATATTCCTTTGGAGGCCTCTTTTGCTTATCATTATCACCCATGCTGTGTTCCCTAGAGCAATTCTGTCTGGGTTGAGCACCTAAAATTCACCGCAGAGTCTCTTTGTCTCAGAAGCAAACCCTGTCCTCTTTTCTCTGGACCAAGAGGCAAAGCTCCCTGGGGTGTTAAATGACCTGGAAGCCTTCCCACTTTCTGCCCAGATGTTTCTACATCCATGGAAACCTGCATGCCTTAACACATCTACTGGGTCCCAAAGCATTCATCTTAGGAACACCACACATATACACACTCACACTCACACTCACACACACACTAATCCCCACTCAACTCTGCAAATGACTAGTTCCGTCACAGTGATAGGCCTGAGTGCTGTGTCTGGGTCCCCTGTGTTTCTTCACAATATGGAAGTATCTCTTGGCTCAGAGCCTCATCCTCGGGCACCCAAGGTTGTGGTCCAGGTCACACACTTCCTGTGGGGCTCTACCCATGCTGTAGACTGGTGAACAAAGCAGCTCCAGAACAGTGGGACCAGAGGGGCAGAGAGAAGAGGATGCAGAGCAGACAGAGATCTTCTCCTGAGGGCCTTCCCCAGACAATCAGGCTTAGTAATTCTGCTCTATTGTGGAGCAAAGAGAGCCATGGCTTTGGAGTCCAGAGACCAGTGCCAACTCCTCCCTTGTCTATTCAGTGGTCTGGAATAAAGATCCTGTTCCTTCAGCTCTAAAGTTAGAGGATAACCCTTCTCACACCTGCAGAGAAGGATATAAGAGAAGTTACAGCCCCAAAGGTCTCCCCAACACCACACAGGTCCCTGAGGCGGATTTGCATGTGCCCCCACACTGCAAGGCCAGAGCTCTCACTGGGAACACATAAGTGACCTAGCCCTCTCCACTGTACCCTTCCTGCATTCTTTTGCATTGCTGACATTTGATTCTGTCACAAAACTAGACTGTAAGCTGCGTCATATTTCCTTCATCTTTGTCATTTCCCTTGCTTTATCTCTTCCTCTCACTACCTGGAGCACCAGCATAAGGCTTAGCCCAGACTGAATATTCCATAACAAGTTGTCTGGATGATCAGTGCATTTATTACTGCATAAGATTATGAATGAGAGAGCCCTTTATAAACTATGTCTTATTTCTGGGAGACATAGAGTGTCTCCAATGCCATATTTAGGGAAGTTTTCATCACTTGTCACAAACATAGGAATTTAGGGTGGGACAAGAGGGTGTGCTGTGTCCTAGGTGCAAGATTTAAAACAGATATCACTCCTGACACAACCTTTTCCAGTAATTACAATGACATCCCCCAGTGCTTGTGCATGGGAGCTGTGCCTCCTTGACATCAGGTCATTGGCATTTATGGTCTATGAAGTAGGACTTTAGATTCCAGCACTGTCTTCCCAGCCTGTGACTGAAGCTACCTGAAATTTAGAAGAAAATTCAAAGTCCTTGCCATTAGTGCAAATGCTCATAGTGATCTGGCCCCCGCCTCTGTCTCTCAGCTCACCTAGAATCTTCTTCCTTCTCACTGCACTGCCATGTGCATGCCCTTTTTCTAATCCTCCAACACAGCTCAGTTGCTGCTGTCCCCTCTTCCCTAAGCCTGTCTGCTTCAGACCTCACCCCTCCCCTACCAGTACACCCTATCACCAGGCTCATAGTGCTTATCATTACGGGTGCTACTCATGCCGCTGCATGGCTATTTCTTGTGACCCCTGCAGACAGCAGCCAGATCTGCATTCCCCACTGTGGCTTCTGAAAGCTGGCCACACAGCCAGGGAGGGATTAAACAATTGTTAAATGAACCAAAAGTTACAATCATAAATGTTTTTAAAATAATCTCAATACCACTGCACATCTATTTAAATAGCCAAAATTCAGAACACAGACAAGTGACAGATAATGACAAGGGTCTGGAACAACTGGACCTCTTATTCATTTCTAACAGAAAACCAAAACTCTACGGCCACTGTGGAAGACAGCATGACTGCTCCTAACAAAACCAGGCACACTCCTTACTCTAGGGTCCAGCCATCCCACTCTCTGGTATTTTAGCAAAAGAGCTGAAAACTTATAGCCACACCAAAACTTGCACATGGGTATTTATAGAAATTTTATTCATAATTTCCAAAACTTCATAATTTCAAGCAAGATATCTTTCAGTAGGCAGAGAGTGGTTTGTCCAGAGAGTAGAGTATTATTCAACACTAAAAAGAAATGAGCTATTAAGCAATGAAAAATTTAAAAAAAACTGAAAGGAAATTTAAACGCATATTACTAAATAAAATAAGTCAATCTGAAAGGCTACTTACTGTATGATTCTAACTACAGTCATCCCTCGCCATATCACAGTTCATTTTTCGAGGTCTCACTGCATCACGGATTTTTAAATTGTATATATCTAATTTTGTATCAGATTTTACACTATATTGCAGGATTTTACATAGGTTTGAAGTGTAGAAAGTGTTTATAAGAGTGTGGGAAAGGTTAATAACAGTGTAGGAAAGGTTTATAAGAGTGGGGGAGGGTTATAAAGCTTTAAAATATCTGTAAATAATAAAATAAATATAAGGTCACTACTTCATATTTGGCCTATCACAGAGGGTTCTGGAACCTAACGCCCGCAATGGAAGAGGGACCACTGTACATGATATTCTGGAAGACAAAGCTGTAGAGACAGTAAAAAGATCAGTGGCTCCCTGGTGTTGAGGTGGTGAGGGATAAATAGGTTAAGCACAGAGGACTTTAGGGCTATGAAAGTACTCCGTATGACACTACAATGATGGATCCATGTTATTACACATTTGTCCAGACCCCAAGAATGTTCACCACCAGTGAACCCTAACGGACACCATGGACTTCGGGTGATAATAATGAGTCAGTCCCTGCAGAGTCATCAATTGTAACAAATGTACCATTCTAAGGAGGCAGCTGTATCAATCACAGGGGAGTTTTTATATGTGTGGGGTTAGGTAGTACATTAGAATTCTCTGTGCTTCCCCTCAATCTTGCTGTGAACCTAAAACTTCTCTTAAAAAGGTTTAATAAAAAAACCTCCATCATAACAAGTGATATGAAAATTTGAAAAACATACTGAGTTCATCTCTTCTTCCCATAAGACCACCAGAGTTTAATAAAAACCAGCTAGCTAGCATAACGTGTTGACAAACACATAAGGAAACATTCCTTTGCACATGCCTGATGGGTAGTGGGTGGACAATTTTTAAATAAATATCAAAACCACAAATACATATAGCCTTTGACCTGGCAACTCAACCTCTAGAAATTTAGCCAACACACTTGCTTACACTTCTACGAAATGATGTGGGCAAGGCTATTTTTCATTGAAACGTTGGTTGTAATAGTGAAAAAACTGTAAATTATAAAAGAGTCTCCCAAAAGGTTAAGAATATCACTTGTTAGATACAGAAATGAAACAAAGTAATATTAGTGTGTGTCATGGTTAATTTGCTGCATCAAGTTGACTGGGTCATGGATGCCCTGAGAGCTGGTTAAACACTGTGTCTGGGTGTGTCTGAGAGAGTCTCTGAAAGAAATTAGTATCTGAATTGGTGGACCTAATAAAGCAGATGGTCCTCCTGATGTGGGCAGACATCATCTAGTCTGCTCGTGGACTAAGTAGAGTGAGAAAGCAAAGGAAGATTGGAATCACTCTGTCTGACTGCCTGAGCTAAGATATTGTCTTCTCTCCCTGGTGCCCTTGGTTCTTAGGCCTTCAGAGAAGGACTGGAATGCCCACCAATGGCTCTCTGGCTCCCAAGCACTAGGTTTCTTGGATCTATGGCCTGCAATGGCCCATCATAGGATTTCTTATCCTCTAAAAACATATGAGCCAATAGCTTATAAAAATTCCTTTCTAGAGAGATACATGTATCCTACTGGTCCTGTGTCTCTGGGAAACCTTGACTAACACAGGATGAAAGAGGTGGAAAGAAATAAAGAAAATGTTAATAACCGTTACCCATTAGTAAGAAGGAGGAAAAGAGATGGCTGGGAAAAAGAAAGAGAGAGACTCACTGAATAGCCCTTTAAATTGTGTGATATCAGCCACAGCCAGTTGACTCAGTGGTAGAGCGTCAGTCCAGAGTGTTAAAGTCCTGGGTTTGATTCCTGGTCAGGGCACACAAGAGAAGTGATCATCTGCTTCTCCACCCCTCCTCCTTCTTTCTTTCTCTCTCTCTCTCTCTCTTTCTCTTCCCTTCCTGCAGCCATGGCTCAAATGATTCGATCAAGTTGGCCCCAGGTACTAAGGATGGCCCTATGACCTTGCCTCAGGTGCTAAAACAGTTCAGTTGCTAAGCAACGGAACAGCAGCCCCAGATGGGCAGAACATCACCTGGTAGGGGGCTTGCCAGGTGGATACCAGTCGGGGCACATATGGAAGTCTGTATCTCAGCCTCCTGCCTCTCAATAAAAATAAAAAAAAATTGTGTGATATCTATTCAAAAGTAAATATACCATATGTCATCTATTTTAAAATAATTTTAATTCCAAAATCTTACTGAAAAGTTTAAGAGAAAAATACATAAAATACCAATATAAATTATACACTTACCTTCATAACTGGAATAAATAAGCAAAGAGAAGATAAATAAGTTCCCAGAATAAAACAAATTTGGGCCTCTGCTCCCAAGCTAGCAAACATATATACCACTTAGGCCCTTGGAAAAAGTCTTAAAACTTCCTTGGCACAGAACTGGGGAATCAAGATAAGACTTATTAGGAAAATGTCCCCATGTATTTCAAACATTTAGCATGTCTGGATTGATATGATAAATTGGATGGTCCTGCCAGTGAGCATCTGCTCTGAAAATCAATCCCAGGAGCCATTCACACTGGTCCACGAAATTTAGGATGACTGAGGTTCGACGCCTCTCCCCTAACCCCCAAGTAAGGGTCTGATGTGGTTGGGTTTCCAGACTCAGCACCTCCAAATGCAGCACAAATGACCGCTCGGCACCTTTGGATGGAAGAACCAAGAACATCAGCGCTCAGCTGTCCACATCAATTTGGCCCGCAGGCTAGGTTCTTTTAGCCCTAGCTGCCACCTTCGGGCCACTTACTGAATCTCTCAGAGTCTCAAGTGGTTTAGCCCTAAGCTGCAATAATGATACCAATCTTGTAAGTTTGTGAGAAATATTAGAAATAAGGGGTGTAAAGAACCCAGAACAGTGCGTTTCCTTAGTGGGAATGCAATAAATGGTGACCATATACCCAAATGAACATGAACGTCATCAGCCTTCCCAAAACCATATATCTGCACAGTACACTACCCAGAAAGTTGTCCTTCTTCATTGGTCAGTCCTACCCTCACCAATGCATGGACTCCAGAATAAAACTGTTGATGTAAAAAATTCCAGCTGTGCACCAACTACTGGTATAACTCAGGCAAATCAATTGTGCTTCACTTACTTAATCTGCAAAAGCAGGCGATAATAATGACTACCTCCTCTATGAGGCACTCAGAACCAGGTCTCACACATAGTGGTGGGTACTCTATCATTAGCCATCATGATTTTCTATTCAGTACCAAATTTAAACCATTGCTAAATATCATTTTGGTCCTCACTGTAACAGCCTAACATGAAACAGAGGATCAGAGTGAAACTCCGTATTCACTTGCACTTACCAAAGCTGTGCTCTCCATTATCCTGCTTCTACTCATGCTTATATGCATTTGCCTAATATTTATTAAGAGCTTTAAAGATTCACTCAATAAAAATGAAAGCCAATCTAAACTAAACTAAACAAACAAAATCATCTATTTGCCCGCTTAAAAAGCTCCATTTTTTTTTTACAAATTTTCTGTAATCCCTTTTTGGGATGTTCCTGTCTTTACAATATCAGGTAACAATGTTTCTAGCTCTCTTCGGTTGCCTCATTCAAGAAACATTTATTGGCCCTGGCTGGTTGGCTCAGTGGTAGAGCATCAGCCTGGCATGTGGATGTCCTGGGTTGATTCCTGGTCAGGGCACAGAGAAGAAGTCCTTGTCTGCTCCTCAATCCCTCCCCCTCTTGCTTCTCTCTCTCTCTCTCTCTCTCTCTCTCTCTCTCTCTTCCCTTCCTGCAGCCATGGCTCAATTGGAGCAGGTTGGCCCCTGGCACTAAGGATGACTCCATGGTCTCCACTTCAGACACTAAGAAGAGTTCTGTTGCTAAGCAACAAAGCAACGCCCCAGATGGGCAGAGCATCACCCATAGTGGGCTTGCTGGCTGGATCCTGGTCGGGGCGCATGCAGGAGTCTGTCTCTGCCTTCCCCGCCTCGCTGAATAAAAAGAAGAAGAAAAAAGAAACATTTATTGAGCCCCCACAGGGTGTCAGACACAAAACCAGGCTCTGGAGAGAGAAACGCACATAAAACCAGCCCTTGCCTTCAAGGAGCTCTCACTAGGGGTCAGAGCCAAGCAAGTGGGCAATGACAATGCAACAGAAGAAGGATAGAGTGTTGTCCTTGCATACAACAAGCAAGACAAAGAAGCAGCCAAGTAAAAACCATGTTTAATCTGAAGTATGTCCATGCATTGCCAGCAGGCACCAAATACTGCCACTGAATCTATGAATGGAGAAACCCACTCTAGTGCACTCACAGCTTTCCAAGCGCAGGATTAGAAGACTTTGCCAAAGTATCAGCATCCAGCTCCCCAAACACTACATGCTTTATAAAGTCAGAATAAAAATAAACTTCATAGTAACAATCATAACCATAGTACTGTTTCGTATTTTTACATTTTTTTTATTCGAAGAACTTCCCTCTATCTTGTCTCCTTATGATCCCAGTGCAGCCCTGTGGTGAGGTAGAAAGTCAGTTCTTATCTCTAAATTTTAAAGATTAAAAATGAGATAAAAATTATAAATACTGGGATTTTCCCTTGGTTGTTCAAATGGTAAAAAATCAGATCAAAAGCATCAAATTCACTCACACTCAGCAGACTTGGCTGAGCAACATTAAATGAGGTCAAAGGGCTGAGAAATTAGGTTGTCCTAAATTACTATAAGAGATGTTTGTTTCGTTAATAAGTAGCCAAAAAGACAAGAAACTGAACCCACAGGAGGTAGAATAAGAAACCTGAAGGTTTCACAAATGGTTTCCTTGAAGCAAATTAAGACAACAAAGTAGCCTTGCCAGTTATCAGATTAGTACTCTCCTTTTTTTTTTTTTTTTTTTTTTTTTTGTATTTTTCTGGAGCTGGAAACGGGGAGAGACAGTCAGACAGACTCTCGCATGCGCCTGACCGGGATCCACCCGGCACGCCCACCAGGGGCGAAGCTCTGCCCGCCAGGGGGCGATGCTCTGCCCCTCCGGGGCGTCGCTCTGTTGCAACCAGAGCCACTCTAGCGCCTGGGGCAGAGGCCAAGGAGCCATCCCCAGCGCCCGGGCCATCTCTGCTCCAATGGAGCCTCCGCTGCGGGAGGGGAAGAGAGAGACAGAGAGGAAGGAGAGGGCGAGGGGTGGAGAAGCAGATGGGCGCTTCTCCTGTGTGCCCTGGCCAGGAATCAAACCCAGGACTTTTGCACGCCAGGCCGACATTCTACCACTGAGCCAACCGGCCAGGGCCCAGATTAGTACTCTTCTTTTAATGTTAAAACCCAATATGTTGGAAAATGGTATTCATACAGCACTGGAGGGACTATAAATTAATAGCATTTTCCTAAATTAATTTAGTAGCAAGTATCAAGAGCTTCAAGCATACTCGTGCCTTTTCACCCCACAATTCCATCTCTGTTAAATGGTCCTAATGAAAGAATCCGGAAGTGATTGATAAGAAGTTTTCACTACAAAGATGTTAGTCTTAGTAATATTAATAATAGAAAACAATGAAATATATTCCAACAAGAGTGAACAAATCATCTGTATAATGGGATTTAGAAGCTTCTATAGAAAAAAAAAATTGGTTCACATGGCAAGATGTTGACAATAATTTCTGAGAGGGAAATAACAAGCACAGTACAAGTACAAAATTTTCTCCAAATGTACATATGTTGAAAGAAAAAAGCACACCCACCAAAATGTTAACAGTGTTTATCTCAAATTGATAGGGGTTTTGCATTTTTAAAAATATTTCAATTAGCCTGACCAGGCAGTGGTGCAGTGGATAGAGCGTCAGAGTGGGACACTAAGGACCCAGGTTCGAGATCCCAAGGTCGCCAGCTTGAGCACGGGCTCATCTGGTTTGAGCAAAAAGCTCACCAGCTTGAGGCCAAGGTTGCTGGCTTGAGCAAGGGGTTACTCAGTCTGCTGTAGCCCCCCTGTCAAGGCACATATGAGAAAGCAATCAATGAACAACTAAGGTGCCGCAATGAAAAACTAATAATTGATGCTTCTCATCTCTCTCCCTTCCTGTCTGTCTGTCCTTATCTATCCCTCTCTCTGACTCTCTCTCTGTCTCTGTCAAAAAAAATTTTTTCTCAATTACAGTTAACATTCAATTGTTTATAATATGTAGTTTCATTTGCCAGGTGAGTACTAAACTCATCGGGGGGATAACTTTGTAAATTATATAAATGTCTTACCACAATGTTGTATAATAATAGGTTTTTATCTTTCACCTTTTAATTTATCTATATGTATTTTCTTTTAGTTTTATTTTTGACAGTGAATATGTGCTTTTCGTGTATAATTTTAAGCATATGTTTTAGAAGTGGTCTTAGCCAGTCCTTAACCACACCTGTCAAATTTTTCTTCCATGTAAGCTAACAGGCAGGTGCCCAAAGTGTGTGTGGGCTACAAGATTAACAACTGCAAGTGATTTGAGAAAGGCCATTAGTATCTTTTTTAGATTCATCATCACTATCAAGAAGGTCAAATTCATCTCAAGAAGTGTTTTCTGCTCCTTTGAGCAGCACTGTCCTCTTTCTTTATCCAACAGATTGACAATTTATAGAGAACACACTCAGACTCCACAACACATGGTCTCTAATCACCTGGGAACAAACACTTTGTTTTCCCAAACCTGCTGTTCATTAGCTATATCCTTCAAAACAACTCCTCCCACATCCATCTCTTCCCACCCTCGTAGTCACAGTACAAACTGCCATTTTACACAAGAACCGAGTTTTAAGTTTGATTAAGTTGAACGTTAAACATCATTTTGTTCTCCTTTTTGTTTTCTTATTTCCTTTCTTGACTCCGCCAGATTGTGTCCCAATTTCTTGTTCATTCACACAACAACAGTGCTGACAGACAAGAGGTCAAGGGTGTCCAATAAAAAATACAGGGCAATGTTTATCACCGCTTAGGAGAGTGCACAGCCTTTCTTGTAGCGATAGGTCTCACATCTGTAAAGCCTCTGAAAAAAATATGCTCCTGCTTCTAAGGTTTCATTTTAAGCCCTTATTGAAGGAAACACATACAAGTCTTGCTGACACAATACATTATCATTTTAAATGCACCCAGTGGGTCTGTTTATAATAATGCAATGCCTTCAGTCAAATATTGAGTCAGATTATATCCCTTGAATCTGTAGAAGCTTAATGGAAAGTGATCAAATAAATCTTAATTGTAACATCAGGGACAAATAAAAAGACTTTATTATAACACCCTGCAATTAAACCTCACAATCTACCAAAAATCACAAAACTATTTATGGTTTATAAGTAGTAGAGGGTAATAAAATATATTTCCCATATATTGCATGGTTAACCTTCCAGAGACTAAAACAGCCATATCATAGTTTTTTTTTTACTATGGCTCCCAGACATACTTTAATGTTAAATATGTCTACAGAGCCAGGAAACTCCCAGAAAATCTTCAAATCTTGTTTCAACAAACAATGTAACATTATCAGTTTCATCAGATTCTGTTTGTTCCACCTAAACATTTCATCCCTGTACAAGTAAACAAAAAGGAGGAAAAAGTACAGGAACAAAAACATGAAGTGCATTTCATCATCTTACCTTCTTTCTTCATCACTTGGAGACTTGGGAATGGCGGGCCTCGCGGGAGGTGGTCGTTCTCAGCGCAGGCCCACAGGGTTCTGCCCACAAGTGGAGCCCCCTGAGCTGATACTGGTTATGAAAAACAAACACGCATTTTGAAGTCAGCCTTGGATAGAGTGGCTAATTCTTCTTTCGTTTTCAGAAGAGCTATGGATCTGGTTCCTGCAGCGTGGAAGTGACACCTCACATCCTGTCAGACGACCCAACTGTGCTAAAGCTGAAAGAAAAAAGTGGGCTCTGAGAGACGCCTGTATCCGAGCCTGTGTGGGCTCCAGCCCTCAGCAGGGACACGTGGGGAACTGGAAGGAGGAAACTCAGAGCCAGGCAGACAGCCAAAATCATTCAGAAAACGAGCCAGAACCTTAGAAAATACCGCACTCTGCACTGTGGTCTCACGTCCAGCGTTTCGCAAGGTCCTGCCTCTCTCTGCTCATGTGACTTCACATTAAAACTCTACAACACTTCCCGACATGTCTAGCCTGTGATATGTCCCCATCATCTGAGCCTGGGGTCTCAGGCCCTCTCCTTCTCCTGCTGACTTCCCAATCCTTCTTACAACAGCATCCACAGACATGATGCTACAGGATCCTTAATCCAGTGTTTTCCAGGTTTCCAGCATGGGACCTCTTCATGATGTGCTCACCACCAAGCCATGTGCCCTGAGACAGCGTAACCCATCCAGGGCCGATGGCCACTCCTGTGTCCCGCATTCAAATTCATATTCTCAACACTACACAGCTTACCAGAGTGCTACTCTAAAATCTGCAGCACAACAGGGAATACAGCCACACCTCCTGCTCTGGCATGCAAGCCCTCCATCAGCTGGCCTCCACCCACCTTCCTACCTTGTCCCCAGCGCCCTTGAAACAAAAGCCCCTGCACCAATCTGGATGAGCCACTCACTGACACCAGAAGACACTGCTCAAACCTTTGCCTGCACATGCTCTGCAGCCAACGTCCTGCCCCTCTCTCCTTATCCTCTTGAATGTGACCCTCACCCACACTCACACATTCCCCCTTCTTTTCTCCTCCTGCTACTCCCAGTCTTCACCACCATTCACTCAGGTAGACTCCCTGCATCATCCTGACTGTGTCTCCTTGCTCCAAACCTGTGCCTTCTCTCTGTGATAATAACAAAGACAGCAAGAGTGAGCATGTACTAGCCATTCAGTTTTCTAGGAAATTTAAATTCTTTGGACCCATTTTACAGATAAAGAAACTGAGCATAGAAAAAGAAGGTACTTTCCCCCCAAAATCTGTTAGTCAGTAATGAAAGAACCCAGTCTGGCACTGCTCTTCAAGTTTTACATGGGATCAATGTTATTTATCTGAGAACAGGGCATATGTACTCAGGGACAGTACAATTTCCTGACTATAATAGGTAGATTAATGAGCTTTAACTGAGTGACAAAATGTTCCCCTTTAGCCATGGACAGGAATTTCAAAAACATTAAGGATAACCAGATGGCTCTTGAAGTTTAAGGTGACATTCCTGTAATGGTTTTACTGATGTTAACCTGTCTGTGTGTGAATGTTCAGGTCTAGTCCATCTGATGACCCAATAGTCCACTAAAGACAATCTCACAGAAATAGCTGAGAAGCCCCTCAAAGACTGGGGAAAACTCTTTACCTTTCCTCCATTGTGGAGATGAACACCACCCCCAACTGATCTGAACCATGTTCTGTTCCCACTGTTCTGAACCAGCAGAGGTCATCCCATCCTCCCTTCCAACGACCTCAAAGATGGGCACACCCTGAGCAAAGCCAGGCAGTACATGGCATACTTCTGGGCAGAGTGAGAGGATAGGGCTGGCCCAGCCTGACCAACACTTAGTGCTTCTGCTCAACAGTGCTGGGAAGCACCCCTTCAAGAAGCTGTCATGGGCACCCCTCTTAAGACAAAGAGAAAAACACATCTGATGATGAAGCCCACACACAGAGGAGGTTTTCCAGAGAACATGCTAGAAGCTGATTCAACCCAGATTATCTCTGGAATGTTCAATGACGAGAGCCAATATGTCCTCTTTGGTGTTTCTAAACCAGGTCAGTGGAGTTGAGCTTTTGATTACTGCAACCAAGAGTGTCCTGACATGCACAAGCCCCTGCCGCAGAGAGCAGAGGCAGCTGGGAAGCCAGATGGAGGGACAGCTTGGGCGAAGGAGTCGAAGCTCCTTTTCCTCTGCACAAGCAGCTGGTCTGCCACTGGCTCTTCCCTCTCTTCTCCTTCTCCCATCTCCCTTCCCTATCCTCCTCTGGCTGTTCCTCTTCCTTTTCTTTTGCCCTTTAAATCTTTCTTCCCAGAAATAAAGAGAGAAAACAAAGGAGGATTTGTGTGGGCAAGATGAGGCCAGTAAGGAGAAGTAGTAGTCAGCAGTGGTTTGTACCGTTTAGACAAATAAATGCCTGCTCGTGAGTTCCCAGATGGCTGTTACACTCAAACACAATAGCATCTTCCCGGGTTGCTGCACCTGAAGGATGAATATCTTATTCAAGAAATGCTTCTGTCCTCCCACTGGGCACAAGACCTTCCTCTGGGCTCTTTGGAAAAAAAAACAGGAACACCAAGCCATGGCCCCAAGAAACTTATTATCAAGTAGATAGGTAGACTGTGAACATGATCTAAGGGCTTAACTTACCATACTTATTTGCTTCCCAAAATGGAACTTTGTGACCCAGTTTAAAAATCAGTTTAGCTTATTATCTTTTCAGATCCTAGCAGAAAGGAGAGATGTCATTTCAAGGATTTTTCTGACTCTCTTTTCCACTCAAGACTATTTTTTCTCCCTCCCTCTTTTCTGCTTCTCAGTGAGGAGAAAAATGTCAGGAATCTGTGCTATTGAGTTAACATGTGTGAACACACACACGAACACATGCACACATCCACACACACTGGGATTTTGCAATTGCTTAGTTCCCCCACAGAGTTCAGGGAAAACAGTCATAGCTGGCAAGAAAAATTCAATACCAGAAGTTAAAGAAAAATCTCCCAAACCCCAGGGTTGTTTATGAATGCTAGAGCACAGAATTTACTAGGCCAAGCCCAGAGTAACTATTAAAATTATCAGAAGATATCATTATGACCTGGATTTATCAATAACATGGTCTTTGCCAATCTCCAGAACATCTGTATTTTCATTTAAAGAGTCAGAAATAATTTATGTATATCCTGGAATATTTCAGGGAAAAGCTTACACATTCACAATTAACTTGTATTTAAGAATATCTTTAAAGTGATTGGAATACATGTGGTCCCTGTGATCCATGAACCATGTTTCCCGAAGATCACAATTGGTAAGAAAGGAGAAGGTAAAGAAGAATGAACAATATGTGTGTGTAAGAGTGCATGCGTGTGCAAGCATGTACATACCCGGAATCTAGCCTCAACTCTTCTTCCACATGCCATGGGTCCTGAAAAAGGATGGTAGACCTCTGTTTTACTAAGTCCATTAGTTTTGTAATTAAAAAACATTGACTTGGGCCCCAGGAGACTTGAATAAAAAAGTCTGCTCTAACTTCATTCCTGTGGCTTAAAGGAAATCACTTCATTTCTCTGTAGCTCAGTTTCTGCATCTGAAAATAAAATAGAGTATAGTTTAAGCCCTTGCTGCACAAAGTATGTCCAGGAACCAGCAGTACCATGAGGAAACATGTTAGGGATGCAGAATCTCAGGCTCAATATCTGTACTACTCAATCAGAAGCTGCATTTATTTATTTTTTTTAAATGTTTCTCTTCCAAAATTTTGGTTTATTGATTGATTGATTGAATTTATTGGGGTGACACTAGCTAACATAATTATACTGGTTTCAGGTGCTCAGTTCTACAGCACATTTCTGTATACTGTCAAGTCTTCATCCATCACCATTTATCCCCCCCATACTTTCCTCTACCTCACATCCCCTGCCCCCCAATGCCAGCAATCACCACACTGTAGTTTCTGTCTATGAATTTTTACTTTTTTTCGTCCTTTCTTTCTCAAACCCTCCAACCCACTTATCCAACACTTTTGCCCTGACAGTTGTTAGCTTGCTGTCTATGTATTTTGTTTGTTAGTTCATTTTATTCATTAGATTCTACATGTGAGTGAGGTCATATGGTACTTGTCTTTTCCTGACTGGCTTATTTCACTTAGCATAGCACAAGATTTCCTTTTTTTATGGCTAAGTAATATCCATTGTGTAAATGTAGCACAGTTTTTTATCCACTCACCCACTGTTTCCAAATCTTGGCTATTATAAATAATGCTGCAATGAACATAGGGGTGTATAAATCCTTTTAAATTGGTGTTTCAGGATTCTTAAGAAAAATTCCCAGAATCGGGATCATTGAATCAGAAGGCAGTTCCATTTTTTAATTTTTTGAGGTAACTCCACACTGCTTTCCACAGTGGCTGCACCAGTCTGCATTCCCACCAGCAGTGCATGAGGGTTCCCTTTTCTCCACATCCTCGCCAGTACTTGTTTTTTGTTCATTTATTGATGACAGCCATTTGACAAGAGTAAGATGATATCTCAGTGTGGTTTTAATTTGCATTTCTCTGATGATTAGTGACATTAAGCATCTTTTCATATGTTTACTGGCCATCCATATGTCCTCTTCAGAAAAGTGCCTATTCAGGTTTTTTGCCCATTTTTTAATTGAATTGTTTGGGTGTTTTTTGTTGTTGAGTTATATAAATCATATAAGCATGGATAGACTGGAGATTATTATGCAATAAACTGAGGAACAAAATAGAAACAAAACAAAATAGAAATTAGAGGCAGGGTCACAGGAAACAGATGGTCAGCTGTCAAAAGGAAGGGAGATGAGGGGACAGAATCAAAGAATGTAATGGGATTAACCAAAATCATATATATATACAGTTGTCCCTCACCATATCGCGGTTCACTTTTCTAGGTCTCGCTGCATCGGGGTTTTTTACATTGTATATATCTAATTTTGTATTGTGGATTTTTTGCTATATCTTGGGATTTTGTGGTATACAGGTATTTTGATATTTATTATTTTAATTATTTCTCTGGCAAAGTAAGTGTGGAAAAGGTTAATAACAATGTGCAATAGGTTTATAAGAGTGTAAGGAAGGTTATAAAGCCTTAAAATATATATAAATAATACAATAAATATAAAGTTGCTACTTCACAGATTTTCACCTATCACTGGGGTTCTGGAACCTAACCCCCATGATAGACGAGAGACCACTGTATCACAAATATACAAACAGCAGGGTGACAATAGCCAGAGAGAGAGGGGGGAAAGGTAGGGTGAGGGGGTCAAAAGGTGGGAAATGTGTGTAGAAAAAGACTTTGCATGAGGCATGGGGGGCATGATGTGGTGTGTAAAGGGTATTATATTGAGTGAGACATTTGAAACCATGGCAACACAATAAACTAAAAATAAAAATTTAATAAAAGAAGAAAGTACAAGAACATTGGAACAATATGTTCTAAATGTGGAAAGACAATTAGAGTATTCACTAGGGACTCTATAACCATTGAAACCAAGCTTCGCAAACAAATGCCGTTATTTGCAGTTAACATTTTTTTACACTTATAATATGCAAAAACAAAAACATCTACAAAGTAATATATATAATTCATAAGTTTATATATATTATATATTGAATTTAGCAAAGTTATTAGGTAAAGGGTCAATATAAAAACCAATTTTATTTTTATTAATGAATAAGCAATAAATAAAAATTTGAATGACATATATATTCTCATTAAAAATAGAATTGGCTTAAAACAAATCAAATAAATATGAAAGTTCTCTATACTGAAAAAAATCACAAAAATGGCTATCTGGAGAAGTATAAAGCTGAAGGACTTAGCCATCAGATATTGTCTTATTTTAATGCTATAGTAATTAAGACAGTATAGTATCAGTGTAAGGACAAGTACACTGACCGAGACAACAGGATGAATAGTCCAGAAAGAAACTCCTATATACACAGTTATCTGAGTCACAGCAAACATGATACTGAAGTAAGTCAGAAAAGTGAATTCATTTCTGTAAATAAATCATTTCTTATATTAAAATGGAAAAATTAAAATTGGACCTTAAATTACCACCTAACATCATACACAAAAGTCAATTATAGACAGAGTGCTGATCTAAATGTGAAAGGTAAAACAATAAAGACTTTTAACAAAAAAAAGTGAAATAAATTTTAAGGGCTTGGGAGTAAGAATTTATTTTTCACTTTGGGGTTATGACCAACAGAAAAATGTAGAAATGTTCACCAAAACACAGAATATTCATAACAGCACTGTACATCATAGCCCAAAACTAGAAACTACCTAAGTGTCATCAACAGTATACTATATGAATAAATTATAGTGGAGTCACAAAACTTGATTTTGTAAAAATGCATCGAGTTGTCCATGATAAGTTCACTTTTGCATAACTTACTTTAATGTAACATCAATGGGCTGTGTTTAATTTAATCAGGCTTTATTTAAACGGGCTTCTTCCAAGGCCTATCTTATTTTTGCCTGATTTACTGAAAGGAAACTGAGAGTCAGAGACTCAAGGAGGCCTTTCCCAAGGCCACAGAGCTAAGTAGTAATGCCAAAACAAATATTTGACTAAAGTATATATTGATTTTTTTCATCTTTACAACACACTAGGCTACACTGTAGTTTTTAAATAACTGAGATTTTAGTTTTAGATACTTGAGGAAAGTGCTTAAATGATTCGTCAGCAGTGCTCAGATCTATCGAACGGTTCTGTTACTTCAATCAGACATTAGACCAGAGAAGCTGAAAACAAAAGAGCCCATATCTGCTTGTGTCAAGGCTGATTCAGGGTTTACTCTTGACCACTCAGACATTTCAGTTACTTTATTTAAAAAGAAAAAAGAAAATAAAAAGAAATGAGTAGAACTAAGCACAAGGTAATGCTATCACCTCATCCAGGTACACTCCAGCACCCTGAAGAACAAACGTCCATCTGGGGAGAAAGTAGCTACTGAAAAAAAAAAGAAATGAATGAAAGAAGAAAGAAAGAAAGAAAGAAAGAAAGAAAGAAAGAAAGAAAGAAAGAAAGAGAGAGAGAGAGAGAGAGAGAGAGAGAGAGAGAGAGAGAGAAAGAAAGAAAGAAAGAAAGAAAGAAAGAAAGAAAGAAAGAAAGAAAGAAAGAAAGAAAGAAAGAAAGAAAGAAAGAAAGAAAGAAAGAGGGAAGGAGGGAGGGAGGGAGGGAGGAAGGGAGGAAGGGAGGGAAGGAGGGAGGGAGGGAGGGAGGGAGAGAGAGAGAAAGAAAGAAAGAAAGAAAGAAAGAAAGAAAGAAAGAAAGAAAGAAAGAAAGAGAGAGAGAAAGGAGAAGAAAGGAAGGGAAGGGAAGGGTTAGGGGAAGAGAAGAAGCAAAGAAGAAAAGAGAGAAGAAAAAGAAAAAAAGAAAAGAAAAGAAGAGAAGAAAAAATAAATGAGTCCATTATAGGCATTGTTAGTACACTTCTGTAGCTGACAGATTGGAAAGTTTCTCAGAGTAACTTTGCTCATATTTTGTATTTTATTTCCAAATGCCTACTCAATGAAAATGTTCTCTGAAGTATGGAACTGAGTCAGCAACAGGAAATCTTCAGGTCCAGAGCAGGACTAGACGTTCTCAGAAACGTCTCAGAAACAGCATTTGCTCCCGTGTGCTGAGTCACATGTCTGCCCTCCAGATCTTTCAGTCCCATGGGAGCGGGCCCTGCTGACTTCATGAAGCTTCTAACGTCACTTCTGTTCTCTCATAAAACTGGCACTAGTCCAAACTCCAACCCTGACTATAGTTCCTGGGAGGAAGTTGTTCACTTGCAAAGCTTCACTTTCACCATGTTAGTTACTAGAAAACATTGAAAAACTAACAATTTCTGAGGGACCTACCTGGACAATCTAATAGCCTGGACTATTAGCTCTCTTTCACTGAGCAGACAACTATCTTCAACGTTTCCCAGAACAAAATCTTTCCCTGAAGACAGCCCCTCAGAAGCTATGTTCACTTAGAGCATCTAAAGAGAGAGAAGTAGTATTCCATGACTTCATAAGATAAGACTGTCTTTTTGTCAGAACAGATTGAAAAAGAAAAAGCAGGAAAACCAACACCTCTGTTATCACCTGCCTTAGGCTGATTGTATAGAATAATCATAACACCATTTTCAAGAAAAACAACTTGTAATCTATTCTGATTCCAAAATGATTTTATCAAGTAAATCAATGATGACAGGATGGGATTAACCTGAAGAGAAGGGGGGAGGGCGCTATAGGGAGGAAGGCAAGGGGGATGTTGAGGGGAATATGGGGGAGGAGGGTGCATTCAGGGCAACACTAGAATCTATGTAAACACAATAAAGTAAAATCAATTAAAAAAATAAAGTAAATAAATGATGTCTGAAAACGAAAAGAATGTACTTTCATCCATAGCATTCCCAGATATACTACACATCCTTGGCCTCAAGACAAACAAGAAAGTAATTTTTGAGAAGGTACAATACATACTTTCTTTTCTTGTCTTTTCTAGCAATGGACCAAGTGGGAAAAAATTCCAGAAATAACACTTATTAAAGGATTAGCTTAAAATTTCATGAAGGTAATATACAATATAAGGAAGCAAAGAAAGAGCTCATTATAAATCCAAAAAGAAATGAAAGAAAATTTAGAGAAGAAAAAGAAGGATGAGGAAAAGAAAAAATCATGTGCGTGAATGGCAAAATGGTACGATGTCTGACCCACATCTACTGATACAGAAACTAGCAATCTGTGTCCTCCAGTGATCCTGAGAGATTAGCTGAGGTTTGAGAAACACTGAAATGAGACATTCTGTGACCCATATTTTAGCTTCTTTAAAAATAGATTGCATTTTCTCTGTTCTGTACACTCCCACAGTGTCACTGACAACTGAGGGTGAACACACAATACAATATACAGAGATGTGTTATAGAATTGGACATCTGAAACTTGTATAATCATGTTAACTAATATTACTCTAATAAATTCAATAAAAAATTGGTCATTATGATGAGTGACTGACTGAACACTGAGATAACCAAGAGAGGAGCCCCTAAAACTGCCCCTGGTCAGATAGCCTAAATCCACTAGCAACCTGAGGCCCTAACATCACTCAGGGTAGCAATTCCTTACTGTACAAGAGCTCCTGCATGTGCACTCCAACTTGCACACAAAAATTAAATAGTCATTCAGGTCTAATTAACTGTGAACTTCTAATCAAGTGTGACAAGGGTTCTGGCTCTCTTTCCATCAGGAACCTGAATTACTCACTGGTAGCAAAGGTGCTTCCCTGAGCATAGAATGGAGGAAAAGCTGTTCTTTTCTGTCCCGGGGTACCACGAGTCTAACTCAATCCTCACTCTTATTCCGCTGTGAGAATTCAATCATTGACAGAACCAGGATGATAGATGCTTTGAAATGTTTCAGGTTAGAAGATTCTGTCTTTGATTCTTGGAAGAGAACCAGATAGACGTTTGGGTGTGGTTCTAACTCTCCCAGCCACAACCGGCTTCAATTAATTCAGCATATTTCTACAAGAATTTTTAAAATGTCTGCATTTAGAAATAGGAGCTCTCATATAATGGTGGGATTCAAATAATTTAACAACCAGTTCTCTGCCCTAATGACCATTTTAAGTATAAAAAAAGAGATACCGAAAGGTAGTTTATGATTTCATGCATTTAATATTTAAATAAGAACAATAAAAGAGGTACACAAAACTAGGTTATGGTATAAGAAATTTTTAAAATATTAATGAAAAAAATATTAAATAATACCTGACAAAAAAAATAAAACTGTTATTTAAGGTATTTCCATATTGCTTTTGACTGGCGTCCTCACTTGCAATTTTTTTACCTATGGACGGAATGAACATTACTATGGGCGCTTAGAATACACTGTTGCATAGATGAATGTTAAAAAACAGTAAGGAATGTGAATTTGTGATTTCCACATTGGATGACTGCCCAGGAGCCCACCTTAGAGAGAACTCTGATTACAAATGCCATTTTTAACACCTGATTCGCTGAACTCAACAAAAAATAGGTATCGGTTTTGCCGAACTGGTGCAAACCAGTTGACTCCCACCACTGTTCTCATATATTTTTATTTTTAACAAAGGTTTATTGAGATATAATTTACACACTATAAAATTCTTCCTTTGAAAAATGTACAATTCAGTGGGTTTTAATATATTCATGAAGTTGGGCATCTATCATCACTCTGTACAGGGGTGGATAGATAACAGTATAGTTATAGCTGTAATACAAGTAAATAATACAAGAATTAGCCTGACCAGGAGATGGTATAGTGGATAAAGTGTCAACTTGGAAAACTGAAGACCCAGCGACCTAGAGGTCACTGACTTGAGATTGGGCTCATCTGGCTTGAGTGAAAGCTCATCAGCTTGAGCACAGGGTTGCTGGCTTGAGCACAGACTCCCCATCTTGAGCATGGGATCACTGGTTTGAGCATGGGATCACTGGTTTGAGCATGGGATCATAGACATGACCCCATGGTCACAGCTTGAGCCCAAAGGCTGCTGGCTTGAAGCCCAAGGTCGTTGGCCTCATCAAGTGGTCATGGCTCAGCTAGAGCCCCCTAATCAAAGCACATATGAGAAGTAAACAATGAACAACAAAAAGTGCTGCAACTACAAGTTGATATGCTTTTCATCTCTCTCCCTTCCTGTCTGTCTCTGTCTCTGTCTCTCAAAAAAAGTAAAATAATTAGTACATAGTAATATAAGAATAAACTGTTTCATACACTCACAACTGTAAACTACTTTTGCCTGCCCCTATAATTTCAGAATATTTTCATCACCCCAAAAAGAAACCTCATGTACATTAGTGGTTAGCTATTTTCCACTCCTCTTTTTCCCATCCCCTGGCAACCACTAAACTACTTTCTGTTTTATGGATTTACTTATTCTAGACATTTCATATAAAGATGGTCTTTTGCAATTACCTTCTTTTTTACTAACATAGTGATTTCAACCTTAATCCACGATGTAGTGTAGATTGGTAGTATTTTATTTCTTTTTATGGCCAAATAGTATTTCATTGTGTGGCTATACCACATTTTGTTTGTCCATTTATTAGTTAGTGGACATATGGGTAGCTTCCACTTCTTAACTATTACAGATAATGTTGCTATGAACAATAGTAAACAGGTTATTTGTGTTTCATTGGATAGGAGTAGAATTGCTGACTCATAGGGTAACTCTAGGTTGAACATTTTGAAGAACTGCCAAACCATTTTACAAAGTAGCTGTAGCACTTTCCATTCTTGCCAACAGTGAATGAATGTTCCATTTCTCCACATCTTCATCAACATTTATTATTACCTGTGTTTTCATTTTAGTTATTCTGTAGATGTGAGGTGGTTTCTCATTATATTGTGATTTACAGTCCCTAAAGATTAATGTTAAACATCTTTTTCATGTGTTTATTGATCATTTATATTAGTTCTTTGGAGAAATGGTTGTTCAAATCCTGTTATCATTGTTTAATTAGATTATTTCTTTTCTTTTTCTAGTTTCTGAAAGTAGAAAACATAGATTATTTTCTTGAGATCTTTTAAAATACTGTCATTTACATTTCTACATCATCCTCTATGTATTGCTTTAGTTGCATTTTATGCATTTGGCATGTTGTGTTTTTATTTTCTTTCATCTTAAACTATTTATCATTTCTCTTTTAATTTATTCTTTGATTCATTTATTATTTAGGAATATATTGTTTAATTTCCACACATTCATGAACTTCCTAAATTTCTTTTTCTTATTGATTTTTAACTTCATTCCATTGTGATTGAAGAATAAACTTTGTATAATTTCAATCTTTTTAAATGCATTGAGGATTATTTTATGACCTAACATATGGTCTATTCCAGATAATGTTCAATGTGCAGTTGAGAAAAATGTATATTTTGCCTGCCAATGCAAAATTTACAATGTCTACCATTCAATCAAAAACTACCGAGAAAGCAAAAAAACAGGAGAACATAACCCATCATGAGAAGAAAATCAATTAATCAAAACTTACCCAGAAACAACACACATTATGGAATTAATAAACAAGAATCTTAAAACAGTTATTCCCTATGTTCAGAATGCTAATCCAGACATGTTTAGTAGAGACATGAAAGAGATTTTTTAAGATTCAAATCACACTTAATGAAATAAAAATTTTTATTCCTGAGACATAGAAAGAGAAACCATCCAAAAATGAAACAAGGAGAATAAAAAAAAGTGGAGTAAAGTAAACAGAACATTTAGATGCATTGTGACAAATTAAAGCATCCAAATATGCCTATGATTGTAGTCTCTAAAATTTGTGCAGGGAAGCAAGGTAAGGGGGGTGGCTAGAAAAAATATATTTGAAGAAATAAGGCCAAAAATTTTTCAAACATGAGGCAAATTATAAACCCACAAATCCAAGAGATGCAACAGATTTCTAGCATAGGAAACATGAAAAAACTACCCCATGACACATCATAATTAACATGTTTAGAATCTGTGACAAAGAAAAAACTTGAAAAGCTGCCAGAGAACAGAGGAACAAAGATATGGTTGAAAGTTGATTTCTTACCAGAAATGATGCAAGGTAGAAAACTTCAGGCCAATATCTTTGAAGCACTAAAGAATAAATAAATAAAAACTGTCAACCTACAATTGTTTACTCAGCAAAAATGTCTTTTAAAATTAAGGAAAAAAAAGTTATTTTCAGACATGCAAAAGCTGAAATAATTTATTACTAGTCAACCTATAATTTTAAAGGAAGTCCTCCAGGCAAAAAGAAAATTAAACCAACAGAAATCTAGATCTATATAGAGGAATAAACAGCAACTGAAATAGCAACTCCATGGGTACATACATAAGATTTTTTTTATTATTTAAATTCTTTAAAAGATAATTTTTAGAGGCCAAAATAACAATGTATTGTGTGACATATAGCACAAAGGAAGTGTGGAGAGTAATGAATGTGTTATAACTTCATGTATAATTCTCACATTACCTTGGAACCAACACCCACAGCTGAACACCTTCTCAGGTAAGAGCTTGAAAATCATATTTGGAGTCATCTATGTCAGTTTCTAATTTATGGAATTTCCTCCTTCAATTTCTCTATCCTTTTACAGTAAAATAACTTTACAGCCTCTGGATTCGTAGGTGTCTTTCCTATGGTTATGACAATCACATACTCTGTCCTAAGAAGGATTGAATCGAAAACCCCAGACCCTATTGACTAAGTTCTTTTGGGAAAGACATAGAAAAACTGCAGGTGAAGGAGGATAAATAATACCAGAATGTCTGAATGACAGTTGAGCCCTCCTTGGCAGAGGACCACAAAAGTCTGTAAAGAGGAAAGAATTGCTTCACTAGAGAATGCCCACTTATTCCATTGGTTCCAAGCAATTTGATGCACTGAACCGAAAAGAAAGTTGCAAACCCAAATAGGCAGATCAGTGTTCCATGGTTGTTTCTGCAGTCGGTAGCCAAAGCAGAAGACCTAAAACTTTCCGCGGCCTAGACAGAAATACAGCTGAAAGGGAAACTAAGGATGAGACAGAATCTAATGTCTGAAACAAAGATAATGAGAAAAGTAGTGGTGAGGATACCAAACTTGGGGAATCCTGAATCTTCCTTCACACTGGAAGTCAGTAGCCTTTAAGGCAGAGACATTAGGTAACTGGTAAGGTTTTCGGATTTATGCTGGGCTGGGGATTGGGTTCAGATTTGAGCAGCAAGAGCTCAAACTCACACTGGACTTACTCACCTTGCAGAGAGAATGGTGCCAGAGCTTTAAGACAGTGGGAAAGAAACAGAAACAGAGATGAGAATTGGTAGAGTTAATAATAACCAAGTTTAAAACAACAAACTATGACTTTGCCTTCTTAGCAAATTTTTCAGAGAATATTTTTCCAGTGTGTTCCTTGAAAAGGTTGCTAAGGAGGGAAGAATTTCAAGTTAAACTATTAAATAGTGAGAAATCATTTTTTTAATGCATGTATTAAATTTTTCTCTTTATAGCCAGCTCTGAATTTAGAGTTCTGTGATTTCTACACACCAGTTTTATGTAATATGTGTGTTTTGTGTATATGCATGTGTGTTTTACTGCTGTTCTAAAATCAAGGATTAAGATATTATATATATATTATCATATATTACTATACATTATGTATTAAATACTTACATATAATTATATATTATATAATTTCTGAGCTTTATATATACCATATATATATAATAAATTAAGAGCTCTAAAGTGGCAATCTAATCTCATGGAAAAGAAGTAGCATTCATTGTTTTCTTTTCAAATAGATGGTGCTCATCTTTGCATTTTTGCAACATTTAAATCTGTATCTCCCATTTTAGGTATGCTTTTCAACATTTGTTATAACTTCATGAATCACTTCATTGCCACTACCAGCTCACAAGCTCCTAAGGTAGGGTTATTGTACCAAGACTTTTTGAGTGTCTACCATGGCTCTAGCACAGAGTCGTAGTCATAGCATGCCATTATGCATATTTGTTGAATGCACACATATTTTCTTGTCCAAACTGCTTAACAGAGGAGATTTGGTAAAGAAGTTTTTGTCTGGATAAGAGGAAGCTCAAAGAGCCAAAGGTCTGTCAGCTGAGAGGGTCTTTAGAGGCAGTCTAATTCAACTCCCACTACCAACAACCTGTGTTACTTGCAAGTCTTGAGGAAGTTGGGTCCTGTGCAAGGTCACATGATTGGTTAAAAGTGGCCCAAGGTAATCCAACTTAACCACAGATTTTGCCAAGATTCAAGTCAGAAAACAAGTGAAAAATGTATGAAGGATCTATGTAAATACATAAGATTGTGTATATATATTCACACACACATATATAATGGCAAATGACATTGTTTATCTTATTATAAAAATGATGCATTGAAAAATTCATGAACTACAGAAATGTTTAGTAAAGAAAAAAATAAAAGTCACCAAAAATTCTATCATTTGAAATAAGCTTTGTTTTAAATGAGAATAAAATTCCTTGTTTTATGGTTTTACTACTCTATTAAATGTCATTGTGAAAATTATTCCAATCTTCCCACTTAGTAGAATGTCAAGAAAAAAATGAGCACTCTTTATTGGACATTGCAACAGATTAAGGAAGGTTACAAAGGTCCAGCCAGCATGAATTATGACTCTGTCTTGGCATAGAGGCTTGTCTCTTCCTCTGAGACCCGATGTGAGGTTTTAGCACCTGGTGCTGCTACAACAACCATTTTCCACCATGAGGGAAGACAACCTTCTAAAAACAAGAACAACAACACACAGAGGAAATACTAAAAAGAATAACAACCAATGGAGCTAGAGCCACTAGCCTGATCCCATCTTGAAGCCACCCTTTCTCTAAACTTTAGTGACATAAGCTATTTCTTTATTGTTTAAACCAGTTTGAGTCTTTTTCTGATACCTGAGGACAAAAGCCTCATGACTTAGCCATCAGTAAGGAATTGGTTCAATAAATTATGACACAGCCATATAATAAAATACTGTGCAGGGAATAAAAAGTATAGGTAGCTGTATAAACAATGCCACGCATGGATTTCTATTAGGTATTTTTACTGGTATCTCCCATTTTAGTTAAAAAAGTAAGCTGATCCGTAGATAGAGATATGAATTAGAATCATAAGGAAAGGGTGTACTTTTATTTCTAAGTTTATATACTTCTGAATTTTTTAAGTTTTAGCGATAAGTATGTATTACTTTTAATATATAAAGATATGCATAAATATGTATTTCAGTTTTGGAACTCTGAAGTGCTCTAGATCACATCATTTAATAAATTATCTTATAACAGATATTAAAGGCATTGTCACCAAATATCTTAATAAGATCAATTGGCTTTGATTATTTTCTCCAATTCCTTGTCTTTCTTAAAATACAATGTGTGTCTTGACCTCTAAAAGTAATTCAAATAAATAAAAACTACTTCACAGAAGCCTGGCACAAACTGGCTAATTAATAGCAGTTGTTATTCAATTTTCTTAGAGTAAAGAGAGACCTCCCTGAAAATAATTTTTGCTTGGAGATCAATGGATCTTCCTCTGACATTACATCTTTTCCACCACCTCAGAGGCAGCAATACTTTCCTGAGGGGCCATGCTGGACATCCTGACCCTGGTAGTGACACAGGCACAGACGTACCCTCAGGAAAACCAAGAAGGGCCCTTTGGGGAACCTTAGACACACTGAACCAGCCAGCTGAAAAGGAGCCTTGGCAATATCATCCGGCTGCTCAATGTACTTTTCAGATAATTAGTCAAAACAAATTTTTCTTAAACTGATGTCACCTCCCATTTTCAATATGAAAAAATGCAAGCAAAGAGCTGCCAATGAGTGGAACCTTGGGCCTCATCCCCAGAATACTTGGGGCCAGGTCTCCTTTCTCCAGAGGAAGGAGAAGAGAGAAGCCAGCCCTGCAGCCCAGAGGCCAGTGGCGAGGGAGCCCCTTCTATGGAAGCTCACAGCTCTGTTTTACTTTGTTTGATGTTTTAAAGGGTCTTCAATAATGTTTTATATTGTTGTCAGTTATCGTTGGTTATCAGGCTAGCAATTCTTCTAAATGAAATGTTGAACAAGGCAGGGCATGTATGTATGTTTGTGTATGTGTA
Source organism: Saccopteryx leptura (assembly GCF_036850995.1). NCBI lineage: Eukaryota > Metazoa > Chordata > Mammalia > Chiroptera > Emballonuridae > Saccopteryx > Saccopteryx leptura. Next base: position 213,856,362 of record NC_089505.1, on the reverse strand, counting down.
TGTAAGGTGAGAAATATTCCTATGCACAGTATAATGTGTTACAGAGACTTAGAAAGATATCAAACTCCTTGTAGATTTTCATTTAAATGCCAGAGTTCTAGTGTGTCATTTGAAAATTTTATAAAGTACAAAAGAAACAAAACTTTGTGTTGCTCATACCTGACATACAGGGTTGCTCAACAAACACTGAATGACCTTCCTCTGGGACCTGACGAAGATGAATTGCTTTTGTTGGGGCCCGTCTTCCTTTCCAGGAATACTAATAATCACACCCACTCTGCAGAGTGCAGGCTGAGGCAAAATGCTTTGTCAAGGAAGGGCATGCTATGAATACAAGACACTAAGAATGGAGTGGGAGGCCAGGCGTGGCACCCAGCTGTGCCTATCTTGAGCCAGTAGGTGGCTCAAGGTAAACTTTCTGAGGAACTAACTGCACCACCTTCCTCCACTCTGCTCTCCCTGATGTGCCCAGGGGTCAGGCTGTTTTATAACGTTCCCACGCCACAGACTCAGCCAGCTGTATGCATGGGTTCGTGCCAGGCTCCTTTTCTGTTATAAGTTTCCAGGCTTAGGCAGAGGTGACCCTCCCCTCAAAGTCAAATTTTCAGTTTCTCCCAGAAGCTTTCAAACCACCCTCCAAACTCACTTCTCCGCCTGTGCTTCCCATACCCACTGCCCTCCCTCTGCCGTGGGAGGCAGCTTTCCCTGAGCACTGTCTTACAGAGAGGGCAGTTGCAGGATTAAATCAGAATCTCATGTAGCTACTGATTGTTGTCAAAACACTCATCTTAAAAGCCTTGACTTTTAAGTCCGGCCTTTGAGTGAAAAACTACTTGTGTGAGTTTTTTTATTTTTGCTTTTAATTGTGAAATTCAAGAAACCTATTCTTATCTATCAAGAGCCAAAAGCCTAGAAACCTGGGGCATAGAGTTTATTCCATGAACTGAAACCTATAACTCAGGAGACATACTCATTTGAACAAGCACATAACACAAAAAGTACTAAGGCAGGGGTTCCCAAACTATGGCCCGCGGGCCACATGTGGCCCCCTGAGGCCATTTATCTGGCCCCCGCCGCACATCCGGAAGGGGCACCTCTCTCATTGGTGGTCTGTGACAGGAGCATAGTTCCCATTGAAATACTGGTCAGTTTGTTGATTTAAATTTACTTGTTCTTTATTTTAAATATTGTATTTGTTCCCATTTTGTTTTTTTTTTCTTTAAAATAAGATATGTGCAGTGTGCATAGGGATTTGTTCATAGTTTTTTTTTATAGTCTGGCCCTCCAATGGTCTGAGGTACAGTGAACTGGACCCCTGTGTAAAAAGTTTGGGGACCCCTGTACTAAGGGAATATGACTGAGTTTGGAGCTGCACTGGAAGTAGGGATGGGAAGGGCCAAACCAAGGAGGCATCTATGTCTTCACTTCCATGCAAACAATCATACTGAAGCCCTGCTGCCAACGTGGAACCTGTGGGTGGGCAGCAAGTGGGTGGTGTGCCTGTGAGATGGCCTGTGGGAAGCTTCGGTATGCCCACAGCCCTAACAAGCTACAGAAGGTCTCTGGAAACTTCCGAAGCCACCCCCACAAAACACTGCCTCAGAGACAGGAATAAAGCAGGTCCAATGGTCGCGTTAGTGGGTGTCAGTGGGTGTCACTGGGCTGCTCCAGTGACAATATGAACAGAGATGAGAGGACAGGGGCAGGGAGCAGGTGAGAATCTTTAAATAGTTCATTTATTTACTTATTTTGATTATTTATACATAATTTTTAAAGTATGCATTATAAGATTATGAGAAAATGTTATATTTTCATGCTATAAATATTTCTGTTTTATGAGTTTTTTCTTTTTTTGTTCTTTCCTGTTTCCTATCCCTCCACTACCCTCCCCCAAGTCTGCCCCCAACAGCTGTCAGCCTGCTTTCTGTCTATGAGTCTGTTTCTGTTCTGCTTGTTAGTTTATTTTGTTTATTAGATTCTACATATGAGTGAAATCATATGGTACTTGTCTTTCCTGGATTGGCTTATTTCACTTAGAATAATAATCTCCAGGTTCATTCATGCTGTCAAAAAAGGTAAGATTTTCTTCTTTTTATGGCTACATAGTATTCCATTGTGTAAATATACTACTACTGTTTTATCCAATCATCTATTGATGGGCACTTGTTCTGTTTCTAGATTTTGGTTATTGTAAATAACCAAATGAAGATAAGGGAGCATATTCTTTCAAATTAGTGTTTTGGGATTCTTAGGATATATTCACAGAAGTAGGAACATTGGGTCAAAAGACAGTTTTATTTTTAATTATTTGAGGAAAGTATATACTGTTTTCTACAGCAGCTGTACCCGTCTGCATTCTCACCACAGTGCATGAGGGTTCCCTTTTCTCCACACCCTCACCATCACTTGTTTGTTGATTTATTAATGAAGGCCATTCTGACAAGTATGAAGTTACATTTCTGACAGGTGTGAGGTTACACTACTTACATTTCTCTGGTGATTAGTGATGTGGAGCATCTTTTCATACATCTATTGGCCATCTGTATGTCCTCTCTAGAAAATTACTCAGGACCTTTGACAACTTTTTATCAGAATGTTTGTTTTCTTGTGTGTATATATTGAGTTTTATAAGTTCTTTGTGAATTTTAGATATTATTCCCTTGTCAGATGCTTGGGTGCATATGTTCTCCTATTCAGTAAGTTGTCTTTTCATTTTGTGGTGATTTTGTTTGCTGTGCAAAACCATTTTAGTTTGTTGTTGTTGTTGTTTTTCTTTGTTTGTTTTTTGTATTTTTCTGAAGTTGGAAATGGGGAGGCAGTCAGATAGACTCCCACATGTGCCCGACCGGGATCCACCTGGCATGCCCACCAGGGGGGGATTCTCTGCCCATCTGGGGTGTCGCTCTGCTGCAATCAGAGCCATTCTAGCACCTGAGGCAGAGGCCACAGAGCCATCCTCAGCACCCAGGCCAACTTTACTCCAGTGGAGCCTTGGCTACAGGAGGGGAAGAGAGAGACAGAGAGGAATGAGAGGGGGAGAGGTGGAGAAGCAGATGGGCACTTCTCCTGTGTGCCCTGGCCGGGAATCGAACCCGGGACTCCTACACGCCAGGCCGATGCTCTACCACTGAGCCAACTGGCCAGGGAAAACCATTTTAGTTTGATGCAGTCCCATTTGTTTATCTTTGATCTTCTTTCCCTTGCCCAAGAAGATATATCTGAAAAAATATTAAGAGCTATGTCCGACTGTTTCCTGCCTATGTTTTCTTCTAGGACTTTTATTATTTCCTGTCTAATATTTAACAGTTTAACCTATTTTGAGTCTATTCTTGTGTATGTTGTAAAAAGATTGTCTAGTTTCATTTATTTGCCTATATTTGTCCAGTTTCCCCAACATCATTCATAGAACAGGCTGTCTTTACCCCTTTGTATGTTCTTGTCTCCTTTTATAAATATTAATTGGTCAGATAGGTATGAGTTGATTTGGGGGCTCTCTGTTATCTTTCCTAGATGTATATGTCTGGTTTTATGCCAGTACCATGCTGCTTTGGTTACTATGGCCTTGTAGTATACTTTGATATAAGGTAGCATGATTCTTCCAACTTTGTTCTTCTTTCTCAAGAAGGCTGTAGCCATTTGGAGTTATTTGTATTTCCACATAAATTTTTGGAATATTTGTTCTAGTTCTGTAAAATACCCCATTGGTATCTTGATAAGAACAGCATTGGATCTATAGATTGCTTTAGGTAATATGGACATTTTAATGATGTTAATTTATTCTATCCTTGAACATGGTATATGATTCCAATTGTTTGTATAAGTTTTTACACCCTTGCTTAAATTTATTTTTAGGTATTTTTTTTTGAAGGAACTGTGAAAGGGGTTGCTTTTTATTTGTTTGTTTCTGATAGGTTTTCATTGATGTATAAAAATGCAACTGGTTTCTGGATATATATTTTGTATCTTGTTTCTTTACTAAATTAATTTATCAGTTCCAGTAATTTTTTTGGTGGAGTCTTTAGGGTTCTCTATTTACAGTAGCATGTAATTTGCAAATAATGACTGTTTTACTTCTTTGGAGTAAATGTTCTGAAGATATCAATTAAATCCAGCTGATATAGTGTGTCATTTAAGGCTGCTGTTTTCTTTTTAATTTTCTGTCTGCAAGATATATCTATCCATTGATGTCAATGGGGTTTTAAATCACCACTATAATTGTATTGCTGTTGATCTCTCCCTTTTATTCCACCAAGATTTGCTTTACATATTTAGATGCACTAACTTTGGGTATATAAATGTTTACCAAGGGTTCTGTCCTATTGTTGAATTGCTCCCTCTATCATTATGTAGTGTCCTTCCTTATCTCTTAATATTTCCTTCATTTTAAAGTCTATTTTGTAAGATAAGTATTTTACTCCACTTTTTTTATTTATTTCCATTTGCATAAAATATCTTCATTCCCTGGACTTTTAGTCTGTGTGTATCTTTCATTCTGAAGCAGGTCTCTTGCAGACAGCATATATATATATATATATGGGTCTTGCTTTCTTATCCATTAAAGTAAACTATGACCTTTGATTGAAACATTTAAGTCACTTACATTTAAAGTGATTTTTGATAGGTATGTATTTATTGCCATTTTATTCTTTTAACTGTGTTTCTCTTCTTCTCCTCCTTCTCATCCTCTTCTCACTCGTCTTCTTCCTCCCCCTCCTTCTCCTTTTCCTTCTTCTTCTTCAAGCATGCCTTTTAACATTTTTTGTAATACCGGTTTGGTGGTAACAAACTTCTTTAGCTATTTATTGTTTGGGAAGCTCTTTATGTCTCCTTCAATTTTAAATGACAGCCCTGCTAGGTAAAGTAGTCTTGGTTATAAGTCCTTGTTTTTCATCACTTTGAATATTTCATGCCAATCCCTCTGGCTTGAAATGTTTCTGTTGAGAAATCAGCTGACAGCTTTATGGGAGATCCCTTGTATGTAACAAACTGATTTTTCTTGCTTAAGTGTGTGTGGGAAGGACCAAGTTGTATACCAAAGTTGGCTTTTACCCACACTAAGGCTAAGGACAGGTCAGCAAAAGACCTAAGGCACCCTGAGGTCCACCTCCAGCTGCCTCTGTCTGCTGGCTGCTTATTGGGCTTGGCCATTGTAAGATCCTTTGGTAGAGTCTGGAAGATGAGGCTAGTGGATCTCCCATGATGGAGAGGTGCTCATCTGGCTTCAGGAAAGGTAGTAGGTGAGGCTACCAGCCCAGAGACAGAACTCAGTCTGTCCCAGATTTCTCCTCTGACCTCAGTGGGGTGGAGCCACTAAGATTCAGGTGGGTGAGGCCTCCAGAACCCCAAGATATGGTCTGCCAACATCCAGGAGAGTGGCTCTACTAAATCTCCATGACGGGAAATGACCATTCAGATTCTTGGGAAAGTGAGGGTAATACCTCCCATTTCAAAGCAGACAACTGAATCTCTGTCACCCCCAATTATGTCTAGACCCCTACTCTCTTGTCAGGGCCTCTAACTCCTCAGCAGGGCCCAATCTTCATAAGATGTGGGAATAGAGATTTCTGAGGTGAGCCAACTGTTTTTTTCCCGGGCTTGCACAAAATGGAATGCTCTACCCAATAAAGGTGTTGATTTTGGTATTGGAGATGACTCAGCAAGGAGGTCTTGGTGGTTGACCCCTACCATGTCTCTTCCCAGAGCCACAAACTGCAGACTCCTTTCAAAGAACACTATTCCACACAGCCCATGGCAAGTAGCTATAACCAGTATTTTGTGCATTGGCTGTTTAATAGGTTGCCCATGCTTCTGTGGACTTCCAACTCTTTCTGGCATACAAAAATCTTGATGCTTTTTACAGCCTAATTCCTTGTGGGTACCTGGCTTAGAGTTTAGGCCCGACACTTCTCAAGATTAGCACCCCTACTACAGTGAGATATTTCCTCGGAACCTCAGTCAAAACTTGCAGGAGCAGGGCCAGTCATTTTCACATCTCTACCTTTCCTACCTTTTTCAATATGGCTTCTTCTGTGAATCTTTGGCTATAAGACTCCTCTTCATTTAGTTTGTCTTGCTTTTTCTTGATTATTCTTTTTAAATTTATTTATAACTCCAGTTTATTCCTGGGAGGAGGTGAGGATTACATCTTGCTCAAGATTTGCTTTCAAAATGTTTAGTATGTTTATCAAAACATTGACACCAATTCTTAAAATACAAGGAAAATGGAAAAAATTAACAGTTTTATAAAAGTACAAATGTCACCAGAGTTTTGGGGAGTTGGAATCAAGCAAAGCTCTAGTCTTTAGACTTCCATCAAGTCTGCCCATCTGTTATCCTGCAAGACTAACCATGTGCAGATGGTCCTGGAATTGTTGGGCACCAGGCTGCAGACAAACATATAGTAAGATAGAAAAGTTCAAGAGGCAAAGTGATTGTTCAGGTGAGAGAGACCTGTGTTTAGGCCTAAGCTCTGTCACCAGGCACTGCTGTGTAATCTTGGTCACCTCAATTTCTCCTTCTGTTAAAAAAGAAAAAAGAAAAAAGAAAAAGAAAAAGAAAAGTATTTCTATTCAACCCATGAGTTCCTTGCAAAACCATCATTCTTCAACTTATAATCATGGGGTAATAGAATCTGAGAAATGTTAACAGACTAAGCATCATTCCAATAGCTCACATCTTACCTCACCATGGAAGATGATCATCATGCGGTCTTGACTGTGTGGTGGTGAGAATGGCAATAATTCAGTGCTAATACATTTGCCAAGTGAATTTTCTTTACCATTTACAACTGAGAACCACAAGAAACTGGGCTGAGAACACATACTAGGGTCTTTAATTCCAACTCTATTGTATAAATCTGGGATCTTGGGTACAGAACTGTTAAATTTACCTTTTTGGGGTTTCTCTGTTAGAATATGTACCTTGCAAAGTCATAGTTAGGACTGTGCCTATGACACTGTGGGCCTCATAGTGTTCAGCTTGTGAGTATTCTTCACAGTGAACTGAGGATTACATGAGAACACTGGCCCACCAGCAACAGCAGACCAGAAATTAGAGACACGGTATAAAATGCTCTTTACTAATAAAACATCTTAGTGAGCACAAAACAGCAATTATATTTTCCAGAAAACATTATACTTTAGTTTCCTGGAAATGTTTTTATAGCTTCACAATAACAAACATTTTTTTCTTCTTAAATTAAAAGGCTGAGTGAGTCCACTGACATTTTCTCTTTTGAAGTATTTTCTTTGGATAACATTCAAATGGCAAAATCCTGTTACACATCCTAGTTTGGAAAACCCCTAGTTTGACTATCTTTGACCAATGATTAACTTCAAATTTGGACAGAATGAGCAGCCAACTTCTGTCTTCAATGTATTTATAAAGGTTATACTTTTCAAGATTTCTAGTTTGCATGTTTTTCATTTGGGTCACTTAGGGTTCTTTGTGGAGGTATTTTTCTGAATCATGGTTGAAATATACAGATGATTAAAAGCATAAAAGTTTCTTTTGGTACAGACACATTCAGTGTAAGATGTTGGCTGGTTGGAACTCAGGCAAGACATCTCTCCATGGGATTATCATAGGGAAGGGGATGTGGGTCTTCTTTCTCCTTGAAATTTTTTCTTTTCTTAGTTTTTTTGTTTGTTTGTTTTTGTATTTTTCTGTAATGAGAAGCAGGGAGGCAGAGAGACAGAATCCCACATGAGCTCAACCAGGATACACTCAGCAAGCCCACTAGTGGGCAACCCTCTTCCCATCTAGGGCATTGCTCCATTGCAACTGAGGCCATTTTAGCACCTAAGGCAGAGGCCTTGGAGCCATCCTCAGTGCCCAGGTAAACTGCTCCAATGGAGCCCTGGCTGAGAGAGAGGAAGAGAGAGACAGAGAGGAAGGAGAGGGGGAAGTGTGGAGAAGCAGAGAGGTGCTTCTCCTGTGTGCCCTGGTTGGGAATCAAAAGGCATAAAAGTTTTTACACATAATCTTACCCCTCAAAACTAAGCACTTGCATTAATAAATATTTTTTATTTGCAGATGAAAACGCATCTCAAAGTAGCTCATGAGAGAGAGAGAGAAGAAATCTATTGGTTCATAAAACAGTAAAGTAAAAACCAGGAAAAGAACCATTTCAAGCTTGGCTGGATCCAAGGATAATCAAGGTGCCTTATCTTTGTGTCTCTTGGACAAACAGGTTCTCTTCATGTGGTAAGTATATTGGCCACTGATAGCTCACGGTGTACCTTATATTTGCACAACAATCCACATGAAAGATCATATTCCCCTACATTTCTGGCTGTAAAATCCCAAGGAAGCATTTAACTTGCCCAGTTTATGCCCTGTGCCCCTGTCTGAACTAATTACTGTAGCTGTGAGTATGATATTATCAGTTAAGGCCTAGGTGACCTGTCCTTATCCATTCACCATCTCAAATAGTGTGCCTTTCTTTGTATTACTGTGTTCTCATTTCTAAAAATAGTGAGAAGAATATTCTGGTTTATTTCTTAAGGCTACCATGTAGGTAAATTGTTTGGGGATTATTTTTTCTCATGTACTTGACATTCTTTTTTTTTTTTTCATGTACTTGACATTCTGAGAGTGCAGTGTTACATGACAATCAAAGATGGGTACAGACACATTCAGTGTAAGATGTTGGCTGGTTGTAACTCAGGCAAGACATCTCTCCATGAGATTATCATAGGGAAGGGAATGTGGGTCTTCTTTCTCCTTGAAATTTTTTCTTTTCTTAGTTTTTTAGTTGCTACTATTACATCCAGAGCTGAAAGTGGAATACTAGATTGAAATGAAAAGCTTGGAATTTATTCTTGAAATAAATCAAAGCCTTTGCAATGTCTCTCATCAGTCAAGATCAAGTGAATTCAAGTGAAATGTGGCACTCATTTGCATTATTTAACTTATACTCAACATCATGCTGTTTCAACAAATGGTTTGTCCAGTATGGAGACTGTGGTGGTAAATGGTTCTTTTTCCTGTTCAGAAATGAGGGGGTGGACTCGCCAGGGGAACCTCTCAAGTTAGGAAACCCCTCTGAGAACCAAAATAAGTCATCACTTTCTCAGGGCTATGCTGACAACTCAGTGATTTGTGTTCATAGAAATACCCTTTTTTTTGAGATTTTCATTAAAGACCAGAAAAAAATAATTGGGAAAAAATAAATTACATGATACCTTAACTATGGAGTCATGTGAAATGATTCTATTCATGTCACCTCATTTCAAGAGGTGCTCTGTTTGTAGGTGGAGAGCTGAGGTGTCCCGTGAGTCGCTTGGCCCATGTCACATGCTAATTGGAACCCCATTGGAACCCTGAATCTTTTTCTGGGTACTCACAACCTCAGACACTTGTGTACATAGCTTCAGTTGTAAATTTGGGGTAATTTATTTTCACATCTTTTTTAGGAAGCCAGACCTTCCATATTCAACAGAACTTACACCACACATCCTAAAATTTAAAAACTCACCTAATCATAAAGACCTTACAGTGTTACTCCCTAGAACAGTCTTCATGATCTGTCTACAGATCTTCTTTGTACTAGCCTTCTGTATACTGCTGAATAAATAGTCACTGCCCCTGTTATGAAATGTATTTTCACATCTTTTCCAAGGTACATGATCAGTTTTCCCTTGTATACAGCCCTTTGAAGTTTGTTTACTTGTGAGTACAAGTTTTCCCTCTCCTGTGGGTCACAGAGCAATTATTGGAAGGTTGGTAGAAGATAGTTTCTGGCACATGAATACATGCCTGTGAACAAATGGGATAACACCTGAGATGTGGGGACCCAACTTCTCACTGTAGCAGCTTCTTAATTACTTCCTACATGAGAAACCCCAGGACACAACCAAAGTGATGTTTAAAAATTCTAAGCCCATGATGTTTTCCCAAAACTAATTGAGGCTTTTCTTTCTTGGCCCTCTTCCCTCCCAGATATTTCCCCTCCTCGGAGTTAAATGATAGCTGGGCATTTGGCTCCAAACCTTCAGTGCATTTTACTGAACTAAGTGGGGTACCAGGAGTCTACTGAGGTGACAATGATATGTGTGTCCCTTGCTCCCAGGTCTCTTCTATCTGTAATTTCAATATCTGCAGCTTTCCCTGGTGGGGCAAGCTAGCCTGCCCACATTTAACTGACTTTCCCAAACTTCCTGCTCCTCACCTGTAAAGTAGGTGGGAACAGTGTATCACACTCAATTCCCCATTGAATTGCTATAAAAATCAAATGAGAGAAAACCCATAGAATTTCAGAAGGACTATCATCCTCTCCTCCAGCCTCTTCTCGAGACAAGGGGAGCATCCTCCATTTAATGGGACAACAGATTGCCTAGAGGCATGAAAATCAAATAACTACTATCTAGGCACTTATAAGATTTAGACACATCACTTCATTTGATCTTCACATCGATCCTGTGTGGACGTTATGGTGGTTATTTCAATTTTGCCAACGAAGAATCAGAGGTTAAGAGAGGTGAAGGGACTTTTCAGTTCCAAATTTGTTTTTTCCCCCACTATGGTGGGACCACTTATAAATAATCTTATTCATAAAATATAGTTCTTCAGGAAACAGTCAAAGTTGTAAAGAGTTTGTGAAAATATTGTATATAAAGGGTTACCAGTATCTTTATGAATAATAGTTCTGTCTTTATTGTTGCCTTATGGCAGTGGTCCCCAACCCCCTGGCCATGGACTGGTACCAGTCCATGGGCCATTTGGTACTGGTCCGCAGAGAAAGAATAAATAACTTACATTATTTCCATTTTATTTATATTTAAGTCTAAATGATGTGTTATTTTTAAAAATGACCAGATTCCCTCTGTTACATCCATCTAAGACTCACTCTTGATGCTTGTCTTAGTCACGTGTTACATTTATCTGTTCCACCCTAAAGACCAGTCCATGAAAATATTTTCTGACATTAAACCAGTCCATTGCCCAAAAATGGTTGGGGACCACTGCCTTATGGGATACCAGACTTGTGAAGATTTGGGTGCATTTGATGACCAGACACTGGAGACTAGAGATGTCCCAGATGGTCACCTTCTTGCCAAAGACGCAATGTTCTAGCTGAGTTTGAACATCTGCCCATCTCATGGCCCATTTTCACTCTAAGTGGTAAAGATGACCACCGTCTCTTCTGGTCTATCCCTGCACAACATTGAGTGACAAATATTCTGGGCACATCTAAGCCTCACACTTGAGACATCATGAGAGAGTAGGATGATCAAAAAATTGGGAATCAGAGAAACCAAGGTGAAAGACCAGACCTGTCATTTGATAGCTATGTTACTGAAATTATTTTTTTAATCTCTCTGGGTCTCACTTTTCTTTGTTGTAAAATGTGTTTATTGTGTATATACTGTACTATAAATATTACTGAGATGATAATGTATATAAAATTCTTGTCACAGAAGACAGTCAACAAGTGATAACCGATATCTTCAAGCCTCAAACTCAAGCTCCTTCCCTAACTTTCCTTCTCTTTCTCTCTCTTTTCCTTCTTTCTGACCTCTTCCTGCCCCTTTTTCTCCCCATCCCAATTCTACACACCTTGGACAATCATATGACATCTCATAAACTTGCAGAGTTGCTTCAACATTTGGGACAGCTCAGTTAATGCTCTCAATCTCAAAAAAAGCTGCCTTGTTCTCTGCAGGGCTGAGCAGACTTAGGAGCAGAAGCCCTGAGTTACCCTCTCCATCTCCATGGTTTCTCCAAGAAGCTCTGTCTTGTTGCCCAGACTGGCTGTAGATGACAACTGTTAGCACTCCTTAAAGGTGTGACATAGTAGTGAGATAAAATAATGGTTACCAGAATAATTTGGCCTGAAGTTGCCTTTTTCTGAAGACTCAGAACAGAGAATCAGAGAAGACTTCAATGAACTTCAGTGAACCAAAGTCCAGAGAAGTGAAGTGTCTTGTCCAAGACCCCAAAGCTTGATTGTGCCCAAACCATGATAACTAATTCTGGGGAACAAATTGTGACAACTTCTCAATAATTATTTGAAACAATGTATCCTCCTGGATTTTTCCCTTGATGTTGAGCTCAGTGTTATAACATTGTCTCTTACTGGCTGGACTGTGATGTGGTAACTGGAGTCACCCTCAGAGCAGGGCTGAGCACTCCTTAGTCAGCATCTCGTTGGGGTAGAAGGATCACTGGATAGGTCGGAGTAGAGATCTGAAGGCCAGTCTTAATTCACACTGCTATTCTTTTCTGGAGTACTTTAGGTTTTCCCAGGTATAAAGTCAGTTGGATAAAATAAGATGGTTGTCATGCCTCTTGCTTGTTTAATGTTCTAGAATTGGAGCCCTTTAGTCAGAAGAAAGTAGCATCATCTCAATATATAGCAAAGAAAATGCAAAGCAACTCCTCTGATTGAAATTGTGGAGGGAAGGCGGGAGTCTCTTCCCTTTGGGATCTCCAGGCACATGAAGAAACACTAGGGTTCCTCAGAGCATAGTCTGAAAACCACTAGATTGAAGACTCTTTGAGATGTTCTGCTTGTGCAAATGTGTGAGATATGATGGTGAGGGCTATGCTAGCACAGACCTGCCCATCTCCAGGGTCCTCCCAGGAATATACATTTGTTCTGCATGCTAGTAGAATCAACTTCTCCCTTCATTCCCAGCCCATGTGCTAAAATGGTGAATTTCAAGATAACAGAAGGTTATGCTTGACCTCTTTCTTTAAAGTACTTATACCTGAACTTTCACAAGGTAGTGCTCCATGTATACTTGGTGAATAGATAAGAAATAGATGTCTTCTGAGCTTTGCAAAAGCCAAAAGGTATGCCTAGAGCCAAATCCTCGGTAAGAGATATATTTGACGTTGCATCCAGAGCATACATTGATGTGCACACGGATGCAACTGAAGATCTGGATCCATTCTCTCTGTTTCATTTTTTTTAAATGCTATGACCCATTGAAGTGTGTTCATAACTCATTAATAGGTTATGCTTTGGAGAATGCAAGTGATGGCATGTTCAATGGTCATCCCCCTACTTGCACTGGGGTTAAATTTAGGTCTTTCCTGCTACATCAAGGATCAACAAACATGGGCACAGGTCAAGTATTGCCTAATTCTTGTTTTTGTATGGCCTGGGAGCACCAGCAAACATTGTTAATCTAAGCTGGAGTGTCCCCTCCACCTTTGCTCCTACTTTGCTCTCAGCATTAGCTGGGTTCCCAGCCTGGGAGTGAAAGACCCCGTCACTTCACTCTTGGTCCACTGTCCGAGGAGAGACAGTCTGGCTCTTTAGGAGGAGAGGGTCTGAGTGTCATGGGACAAAGAGAAATTGATGGTGAGGGCCCAGTCTTCTTCACCACCCCACTCCACTGATCTGGTTTCCAGGCGCCAGCAGGTTGCTCCTCTTTCTGAGACTGTCTCCAACAGATGTATCTGGGCGGAAGGTGTGCCTGCTACCCAAGGCAAACATATACTTGTTTCTTGGCCCACAACGTCTAGACTATTTACTATCTTGTAGTTTTTGGAAAAGTTTGCCCACCACAGTGCTTTATGAGGATGGGTTATGTATTACATAATCCTGTAAAGACTCAGCCTCTTTGAATAACAATAAACAATGGCATTAGCTATCATTTGTCAAGGCTCACGAAAGGTCAGTAACTTGCCTAAGGTCACACAGGTAGTGAGAAGAAGAGTGGGATTTTGCAGTGACACTTTGGAAGGAGGAGGAGATAGAGGACAGAACTGGATTTCTTGTCATCCATCAGCAGGCACTCCCTAACTTCAGCTTCTCCATTCTCACTCCAGAACTGCTGGGCAGCTCCGTCCCAATCCCTCTTTGTGAGCTTGCACACTATGGCTAAAAGCTTTTATATTTCTGGCATTTTCTCTCCTTCGTGGCCTCCCAGATTTAGTGGTTCCTTTATGAGTTGGCTAATTCTCCTTCCAGAAACGTCGGTTTCCTCTTAAACTTGACCTTGTGGTTCAGGGAGAAGAGCACGGGTTTTCGGTGCTTCTGAGTTCCTGCTCTGGTGCGTCAGCACTGAAAAGCCCCGCCTCATGCCTGATTCAGCTCTACCGAGTAGAGCAGACACATTGCACTTACTGGGCGACATTCTGAAAGGCGTTGGTCAATGGATTTTCCAGGAATCAGAGTTCACAATCCTGAACAGTCAACTTTGTAAACTTACAACTATTTTGTTAATCTTTATAAAATAAATTCCACTGTGCCCTGTGTTCTTAAGCATAGCTCGTGACACACATTCAATATTTTCTTGATAATGTAGTTGACCCATTGAAAACATAAGTTATTGTCTAGGCTATGACAGAAAAGCAATGCATGTTGGTGGTGAACTACATGGCTTTGGGAAATTTACATAAAATCTCATCATTTCCATTTTCTCATCTGTGAAGTGGAATGACTGTATTACTTCCTCTGCAGAATTAGGGGAGGGAAAATGAGATACTTTTTGGAAAACCTTTGACACAGTGATTGGCATATGGTATGCTCCCACCAGGTGATCGATGTTATGATTCAAATATCATTCCACCTCTCAGGTTACAGTTTTCAACCTGGACCATGTTATCAGAGTCACAATGTTGGGCCCCAGCCAAGATCAACTGAACTAAAATATCTTGGCCTGCTCTTACTGCAGCATGAATGCTTTTGCTGTTTTGTTCAATTTATGTCTGCCCTGACTCCCAGCTTCTCTCAAGTGCAGCTAGAGCTGGGAACCAGTACTTCCAGGTATGTCTCACTATTTGCTCCAATGCTCAATGCCCCCACCCCTTGTTCAAATTTTTGAGAATTCATAGTTTTATTTCAGAATCTTCCCTGCCTCCTCTTGTTTTTGCTTTTAAGAGCAGCTAATATCTATTAAGAGGTTTGCTATTCACTTCCCCTACCTTGATCCACACTACCCCCGGCACCCCCACCTAGTTAGGTGCCCAGAGAACACAATGTAAGGAGGCCTCTCACTCAGGGCCCTGCTGGTGCCCACAGCATGTGTGCAGCTTTCAGTCTGGAGCCCTGGGTATGTGTTTCCCTCTCCCTAGTCCTGGCCCTACCTGACTGACCCCACTTCTCTATTGTTTTTCCTTCATTCTCCTCAAGGACTAGAACCTGCACCTGTTTTGTTCCCTAAGTCGACACTCAGGAATTCATGAACAAGAGTCCCCACAGAGACCCTGTGCCTTAGCTTCCACCAATATTCATCATTGGTCTTTTACAGATGAGGACACTGAGGCACAGAAAAGCTAAATAATTGGCCCAAGGACCCCGAGAAGTTCTAGCTGGGTCTGAGGATCAGTCACTTACAGACCATCTCCTGATTCCATCACTCCCACTGCCCAGAGAACCTCTGGCTCCAAACAAGGCTCTTCAGTTCAGGAAACTGGTAATCACTATTTTAAAAAGAGTTGTGTGATAAATAAATAAGCCCTGAACATCTCAAAAATGTGATTTCTTCTTCTTTTCTGGACTGCATTAGCCAAACTATTATTCTTTAACAGCTAAAATAATTAGCTCAGAAAGTCTGCAGTTTTCTTTTCTTCTCTTAATTCATTCCCACCTTTGCAACTGCCACCAACCCCATAGCAGAGCTGTCTGTGGGGCTGCTGAAGAGCCCATACTGTTTGTCTCTGCTGGCTTCTTATTCGATAACACAATAACAGCAACAAACATTTCAGAGGGAGAATCAGGCCACCAGAAAGGGTGGTGCTCCTTTCTCTCACAGGACTGTGCCAGGGTGGCAGCCCTGACGAGCTGTGCAAGTGCTCAGCAGGCAATGAGGGCCTCCCCACTAGCCATGTAGGTCAAAGAGGATGTCTCAGGACACCCTCAGTGTGACAAGCCTTTCTGGGACCAGGCTGAGGGCTGAAGACAATGCTGAGTCCTTCTTTCTCAGTAGTCCAAGTGAATGCTGAGTCTGCCCTGTCTGACAGATACACCGCCAGCCCTAAGTCTCAGGGCTTGGATGACAGCTCTACTTTGTAGCTCCCCACTCCCAAACCCTCCCTTCTTCAGGAATTATTAACCAGATCCACTTCCCACAAAAAACAATGTATTCACCTTAGACCCCTCTAGACTATGATTATAAACTGTCTAGATCTTGTTCGCTCTCAAGAGAAAGAAATTTATTTTACTGTAAATACACCACTAACATTATACATGACCAATGTCCCAGAATTTCATATGCATTCTTAATATGTTCATGGGAAGTCTGGCTAATTCTGATGTAGAAACAGCAATGAAACTGTTTGCTTCCAGGAAACTGCATGCTGGCAGAACCTGATTACACAACTCCCCAGGGTGCCACATTCTATTTGCACACACCCTGAAGCAGGAACCATATACTTCAGTCCCCTACAGAGTGCTTGTTTATTATCATTAGAACCCATTGCCCATCCCTGAGGGAGGGACTTTTCTTTTTAGCAAGAGAGAGAGGGACCGAGACAGAGAGATAAAGACAGGAAGGAAGAGAGATGAGAAGCATCAACTTGTAGTCATGGCACTTTTTAGTTGTTCATTTATTGCTTCTCATTAGTGCCTTAACCAGGGGGGTCCAACCAAGGTAATGACCGCTTGCTCAAGCCAATGATGTTGGGTTTCAAACCAGAGACCATGGGATCACATCAATGATCCTATGCTCAAGCCAGTGAACCCTTGCTCAACTGGTGAACCTGCATTCAAGTCAGAGACCTCAGCATTTTAAACCTAGGTCCTCAACATCCCAGGTCAATGCTCTATCCACTGTGCTACCACCAATCAGGAAGAAGGAAGGACTTTTTATTAAATTTCTTAAGAGGTCTTAGGTTAAGTCTGTGTAGCACAAAATGAATCGAGTGCTTTTGGTCAACCATGTGTGTGATTAAAAGGTGATTATAGGGGCTCGTGCCCATGGACACCTCTCTCCCTGGTCTGATGCTCTCATTTCTGGTCTGGAGTAAAAAAACGGGAGGAAAAGAGGTGTACTTGAGAAAAGGGTATGCTTACAAGAAGCCTGATACCACAGAAATGTGCCCTGAAGAAAGCTTCAAGCTTCAAGGAAGGTTTTGTTGTCAGTTTGATTAAGAGCAGAGAGAATCATGAACGTGGTTGTGGTTGATAGTGTCACCGCACCCAAAGACCACTTGCACTATCTGCCCACCCTGTTCTCCATTTTGTCCTGAGTGATGGCATAGCCACTCACCAAATCAACACTCCTGTTGGTTCAGTCAACTAACTGCCTAGTGCTCTCAGTCTTCAAAAGTGCAATTGCACCTGCTACTAAAACATATGTTGAATTTGTATTCTTCCCTGACTCTCTACTGCCTTAACCCAGAACCCTGTCATGCCTTGGGCTCCATTGTCCCAGCTCACTAACTGGTTTCCCTGCTTTTATTTTCACAATAATCTTGAAAAACCAACTCAGGACTAAATGAAGAGGAGTCTTATAGCCAAGAATTCACAGAAGAAGCTGCATCGCGACTGGTAGGAAGGGCAGAGTTGCAAAAAGAGTTGGCCCTGCTCACATAAGCCATGGCTGAGGTTCCAGAGAACTATCTCAACTGTGGAAAGGTTAACCCAGAGAGGTGTGGGGCCTAAACCCTAAGCTGGGCTCCCTATCATAGAGTACCAGAGCTAAAAAGAGCCATTCATGTGGCATTAGCTGTGAAAAGCAGCAAGGTTTCTGTCTGCCAGAAAGAGACAGGAGTCCATAAAGACATGGACACAGGCTATAGGAATCTTCCCTCACCTTGCTCTCCAAAGTGTAGTGGACAATTCTACCAAGCCCTAAGTCAACTGGCTGCTTATCTCTTAAAGGAAAAGTATTGATACGGACTGAGTGGGACAGCTCAGAGGACTCATTACAATGAATAGAATTTGCATGGGTGCCTGGGTCAGAGCAGGCAGCCAAGAAATGTTAGGTTTCCTTACTGTCATCCTAAAGTCCACACATGAATGGCTGAGTAATCAACTGCCTTTAGGTTTACACCAGATTCTCTGGAATGAGAGCGTCCCAGGGAGTGTTGGTGAACTGTCAAAGATCTGACACAACTGTGCCTCCAATTAACAAGCAGAGAAACCTTGTGACTTCTGGTAATGCTATTACAGGGGGTCTTCAAGTTACAGCCATCTCAACATGCAACATTTCGAGTTTATGATGCTCACTCCCAGAAAAAAATTTTAAAAATTGAGACATGAGTGTTTTGGCTTACACTGTTAGTGTCATTCTTACAGGCTATGTGGGCAAACTAGTTTGGTTGTGCTCTAGGGTGTGTTTCAATTTATACCAAAATTCGGGTTATGTCACTGTTGTAAGAATGGAAATGTGTCATAACCCAAGGACCCCTTATACTTCTCTATCCCACATACCTACTGCAAACCTGCAATCAGGTCAACGCTTTATCCACTGCCCCACCACAGGTCTGGCGCAAACATGAAATCAAATGTATTAACTAAACAGTTTATTTGTCTTCCCTTTCAGGTAATTAGAATATTTAAAAAATTGTTTTGGTGCTTGGCTTACAGATGACCTTTTGTGCTGGGCGGAGAAAACACTTTTTCCATAAGGAGGAGAAAGAGCAAGGTAAGTGTGCAGATGCCCTCACATCTTTATAAACTGTGGAGGAAGCTAATGATTCTAAACATGCCAATCACCACCAGCCTGGCATATGCACACACAGACAAACACACTCCACAAACCAGTCTCCTCCCAATACACTACACAAGTGATCTGTCAATTCCTGGTTACTTCCTAAAACCCACACCAAAGCAGAGCCTAATAACCACCCCCAAAATGATAATATTAATGAACAAGGAATCTGTAGGCTCATTTTATCCCACTCTCATAGCCTGGCTGACATCTGAGTTAATTCAACAGAAGAACCAGCTTGTTCAAAAGAAGAACAAGTTGCCATCACTCCTGAGTTCTAGAAGCCTCCCCTCTCCTTGCGAATCACCTTACTGAGTAGAGTGTCCATTTCCACATAGCCATAGAGTCCTTGTCCCCAGACTGGTTTTCCTTCCAGTAGACTAGGGATTGTATGGGCTCTATGCTTCTCTTAACAAGAAGTGTGGGGCAGCTGGCCATGCTCTTAATGTCCCTGGATGGCTGCTCTAAGTATTTACACCTACTTTGTATCGTTTCATGTTTCCTCAATCTCTTTTGATGGACTTTTTACATTACTGTCATGCTACCCACTTTAAGCAGCCACTTCCCCTTTTTAAAGAGCTGATTTGAATGACCTTGTTATTGGGAGGCCAGATATGCAAGTGTCAGAGGATGAGTAAGCTCTTGGATAAGACCTTTGTGAAAGAGACCAAAAAATCAAGAAAGATGCAAAGTCCCACAGCCACCACAGCCTGTGAGTATCTCAACTGAAAGGATGTTGGAACATGGGGAAAAAAAGAAAAGAGAGCCATGTGACAAAAGAAGGACCTTTCCAGGGGTTCGTCTAGTGCAGTCAGCCCCAACAGCACTTGTTCTCTGCCTACAAGAGGGCTACCTCTCAAATCTGTGTGGCAGGCAGCTTTCTCATCACTTTGTGAAAGGATGTTTTACAGAAGCATTTAGAAGAGCCTACTGTAATGGAGGAAACCCCAGCTCAAGCCCTGTTGTGGTCTACACATCATGCACTAGACAGTAGGAAAACCAGTGCTCCACACCAGTCCTGGCATAGAGTAGGCACAAGGTCACAGTTGAACAAATGAATGAATCAGTGAATGAGTGAGTAAGTGAGTGAATGAATGAATATCAAGAGCACTAGAAACACAGTTAATGGAGCTCATGAGATACCACAAATAAGACTCAGTCCTATAAGGACAATTTTTGAGCAATGTGTAATAACTACTATGTCAGCTGAATCGAAAGTGTAAGACAGTTTGGATCATGTGGAATACAAAAGCCATCAAAGTCAATCAAAGAAGAGGACAGATTAGGACAGACACAGTGCCATAGCTCCTTAGGGCAGTGAATGTCACTGATTCTCCAAAGAGGAAATATTGGTAATTATTGTCAGGATTATACTGAGTATACATTTGTGCATTATTACAATTGGATGTACATAAATTCATGTGGGCTTTGGGCCATCTGGATTTTATTACCAAATAATCTTGTTGTGGTTATAATAAAGTCCTGAGTCCAAAGACTTCCTTAGGAATTAGTAAGGAGCCATAGCTGAACCAAGTAGTGGCAACATCTGTAGGCCTAGGGCACACAGAGGGCAGTCTAAGAGATCAATGACCTCAAAAATGGGGTCACAGTACGGCCGATTCAGATCTTTGGCTACCGCATGTTACTAGACTCTGCAGTATTCAGCCTCCAAGATGACTCTTCTTTACCAGATGATCCTTACCTTCTAGTATTCACGCCCTTTGTATCTTTACTATTAAATCAGGACTGAGCTATGGAAATGACAGGAGATAGGTAACTTCTAAGGCTAGGTTATAAAAGGCATTGCAGCATCCACATGATTTCAAGATCACACACCTTGGAGGAAGCCAGTAAAGAAGACACTCAAGCTGTCCCATGGGGAATATACATGGCCAAAAACTGATGTCCTCTGCCAACAACCACCATCAACTTGCCAGTCACAAGTCACCTTGGAAACCAATCCTCAGGCCAGAGTCAAGCCTTCATATGACAGAAATTCTTGCACCAACCTCATGAAACACCTAAGCCAGCACAGCAAGCACTCCTAACTTGCTGGCTTCAGAGACTGTGACCTAATACATGATTATCATTGGTTAGACAACTAAATTTTCAGAAATGTGTTAAACAGTAAAAGACAACTAATACATAATTATCATAACCATCTAAAGGGTATTTTCACTTTCTTCCAAACTCTTAACTCTATTCTGAATAGTTGAGAGTGGCAAATAAATGGCCCATGTATCCACGACCCTAACCCTCTTCATATTTAGAAAACACAGGAGATAAATTTTTGGAAAACAAAACCTAAAAAACTAAACAATATAATTGTGTTCCTGTCACTGACCCTACTTTATCAATTTGCCTCAAATGAATGTTAACAGTATCCTCCAGCCTGTTAAAATCATCCACTGAGGGGAGAAATGACCATCTATTTATTTAAGCTCATTAGCATTGGTAAACCATGAATGTTTCCACTCTAGGAATGTGTTCTTTTTTTGTTGGGGTTTTTTTGGGGGGCGGGGAGGGGATTTGTGTTGTGGGTTTTTTTACAGAGACAGAACGAGAGTCAGAGAGAGGAATAGATAGAACAGACAGACAGGAACGGAGAGAGATGAGAACATCAATCATCAGTTTCTCATTGCGACACCTTAGTTGTTCATTGATTGCTTTCTCATATATGCCTTGACTGGGGGGCTACAGCAGACCAAGTGACCCCTTGCTCAAGCCAGAGACCTTGGGTCCAAGCTGGTGAGCTTTGCTCAAACCAGATGAGCCCACGCTCAAGCTGGCGGCCTCGGGGTCTTGAACCTGGGTCCTCTGCATCCCAGTCTGACACTCTATCCACTGCACCACTGCCTGGTCAGGCTCTAGGAATTTTTTTGAAGATTACTAGCCAGCCAAGACTCAATGGTTTCTTTCAAAGACTGGTTGGTATCAATGGCAAGAATGAGGAGAGCTTCTAAACCAGCGGTTCTCAACCTGTGGGTCGCGACCCCGGTGGGGTCACCTAAAGCCATCGGAAAATATATAATGCATATCAGGTATTTACATTCCGAATCATAACTGTAGCAAAATTACAGTTATGAAGTAGCCACCAAAATTATTTTTTGGTTTGGGGTCACCGCAACATGAGGAACTGTATTGCGGGTCATGGCATTAGAAAGGTTGAGAACCACTGCTCTAAACGCAAGGCCATTCGATGAGAGATCATAGAAGACTTCATGCATCATCATCAAATAGCAACTGGCTTCCTTTAGTTGTTCGCCTGAATCCCAGTTTTTGGCTAGACGTAAAAGGATTTAAATAGACCCGCCCATTCACACAAACAGGAAGATCTCTTGTCTATATTGAATCTACTGGAAGTGATACACAATATCCTGTTCTGGTCCTGTTTGGCGACAAGGAAGCTTGTGTGATTAACCTTAGATATCTCCATTGTCTTGGCTCTTCATGGAACAGGATTGTTGAGTTGCAAAACACTATGCAGGCATCATTGCCAACTTAAATATCTCAGGTGGGAAATTGTTTTCAGGGACAACCAACTTCCTAAAGTATTTGAGTCTTTAATGAACCCTTTGAAGGAACTAGAAAAGAAGTTAAAAGAACACTAACTCAAATGCTTTGCTTTGCAAATAAGAAACATGAAATTCAGGAATATTTATGATATATGGCTAAGATCACAGAGTTATTTCTAATATAGCTAGAGAAAGTCAGTCTAGGTCAGCAGTGGAAGAGTAATATGAGCATTTGGTAAAATAATGCTTTTAAAAGTAGTATCATTCCCATCCCAGATGCTCATCCTCCCTCCCAGAGAAAACCACAGATAACATTCGCTTATTTATGCTTTCAGATATATTTGAGGCTGATGCACAATCAGTATATGAAGAGGTAAACTTCTCTTCCACAAATCAGTGAGTGCAGGTGATCACTCTGGTTCTAACCCCAAATAACCTTCACTTACAAATGTTAATGGAAACATGACCAGGACCACCATGTTGGCCAGACTTTACCGAGGCCCACATCCATTTCACACATTTACGCATCTACCACATCCCTCATCAGGTGCTGACATGCTGGAAACATGTCCCATTAGGTCACTCTCTGCTCTGCAGGGTCATGCATTATTTTTATTTATTTTATTTTGAAACTTTTATGTTTTATTTATTTATATTTTAATTGAATTTACCTGGGTGACATTAGTTAATAAAATTATATAAGTTTCAAGTGTACAACTCTATAATAGATCACCTGTATATTGTACTGTGTGTTCATTACCCATTAAATCTTCTATATATCCAGGAGTATGCCTTGCTTCTGCTTTAGAAACAGAAGGGCAAAATTCAATTTTACTCTAAAAATATATTTTTTAGCTTTACAGATTTGTATTCTAAAACCTGTATGACCCTAACCACTAGGCATGCCCTTATACAGGCTCCCTAATCTGTTCAGCATGTAAAAATTACCCATAGTTTGCAAAGAGTTACAGGTTATTGAAAGCAAGATGTGTGTTCAAGTAGCAAACACTGATTTAAGGGGCACTGTTCCTAGAAGAGAACTTCAGGCTGAACAGAATATGGGTGGACACAAGGGACATGAAACTCCCAGAAATCTGGGAAGTCAACCAACAAAATAAGAAATCACTGGAACTTGAAAACGCCCAGGACCTAGGCTCACAGAGACCTAGAGTTGGAAATAATCACTGGTCATCTAATAACAACTATAATTTAAGAAGCATTTATTCTGTGACAGATACCATGTATTATCCTATTTAATTGAATCACCAAAGAAATGCTATGAGATAAAAATGATCCTCCAAGTTTACAGAGATTTTAGATGCCTGTCCATCTTCACACAGTGATTCAGCAAATGGCTGAGCTGGGATTTGAACTCTGGTTCTTAATGAACCACCTCATATACATCATCTCCTTGGCCTGGTGCATTCTGGAGAAGTCCAGGAAGGGAATGGAATGCCTGGAGGTGAAAGACAACTGCAAGGCTAAAATTGTTGCCTGGAGTTTTTTGTTTTTTAATATATAATAAATTGAGGTAGTAGAGGTTGCAGGTGCAGAAAAAGCAGTTCTCTGTGTACAGGCTATGGTAAATACAAAACTAAAACCTTTCTTCTTTGGTTTCTCAAATATACCTTCTCACAGCCATTCTGGTCAACCACTTTCACTGAATGTCTGGTACAGAAATTGCTTTTAAGAATATAGTTTTTTGTATTTTTCTTAAGTGAGAAGCAGAGAGGCAGAGAGACAGACTCCTGCATGCATCATAACTGGGATCCACTAAGCAAGCCCACTAGAGGCCGATGCTCTGCCCATCTGGAGCTATGGCTTCATTGCAACTGAAGCCATTTTAGCGCCTGAGGTGGAGGCCATGGAGCCATCCTCAGTGCCCGAGCCAGCTTTGCTCCAATGGAGACTTGGCTGTGGGAGGAGAAGAGACAGATAAAGAGAAGGGAAAGGAGAAAGGGTGGAGAAGCAAGTGGTTGCTTCTCTTATGTGCCTTGACCAGGAATCAAACCCAGGACATCCAGATGCCAGGCCAACGTTCCATCATGAACCAACTGGCAGGGCAAGAATAATTATTTTAAGTTAATATTTTAATTAAATTTAATAATCTGGCCTGACCAGTAGTGACTCAGTGAAGAAAGGCCAGAATGCTAACATGGCCAGTTGGAAACCGTGAAGTCACTGGCTCTAAGTGTGGGCTCGTCAGCACTGGGTTACTAGCTTGAACAGGAGATCACCCACATGATCCCAGCTTGAGGCCAAAGGTTGCTCCATGTAAAGCACAAGATCTCTGGCTTGAGCAAGGGGCCACTGGCATGACCGTGGTCAAGGCATGTATAAAAATCTCAATGTATAACTAAAGCAAAAGTAACTACAAGTCGATGCTTTTCACCCTCACTCTCCCTTCCTGTCTTTTTTATTCTCTTTCTCACAAAATAAATAAACTAATTAATTAAATTAATGATCTGCACTCAGTTTCTTCCAAGATTTTAGGGAGCTCCCAGGTCATGTAAGAATGTGTTGTTGCTAAGAACCTGAAAAGTTGACTCAGCAATGATCTGTCTGCCCAAAGCCTAACGATCCTGGCAGTCTGGGCTCACAGATCCCTGGGGCAGCATCCCCTCAGTGCTATGTTCCACGGTCTCCCAGGCACATAGAGCCCAGTTCTAAACTCATAGCCTGAGGATTCCTGGGACTTGCCGGCATGACATGGCATCATAACCATGGCCATCAAATAGCTGATTCCAAATATTGGACATATTCCATTTATGTGTTGATGTGAGAAAGCAACCTCCAAATACTGGAGGGAAACAAGGATGTTATCCACTTCTCCCCAGGGTAACATCCTGAAAAACACTTAAAGAGCGAATTCCACTTCCTGGGTTTAGTGGCTTATTGACCTTACATTTCTCTAAAAGAAAACATGTCTTCTCAGCAATGTCAAGAATTGTAAATATGTAGTACTTTTGTGAAGCTATTTTACCTAAAGCCTTTGAAAGGCACCTCTTTGGGGCTCAGCAGATTCATTTCTGAGAATTTGACTTAAGGAAGTACAATAGATCCTCATTTAACATCATCAATAGGTTCTGCAACTTTAAGCAGGAAAGTTGTAAAACAAAACCAATTTTACTATAAGCTAACTGATATGAACAAAAGTTTCTGTGGTATCCCATCAACACCTTATAAACAAATTGTTATTCAAGGGACTGCTGTAATTAGATAGGTATCAGAAGAGGTTAGAATGTTTATTGTGACTTTGTTTATGATCATTAAAATTAGAATCGACTTCATTTCTTATGATACAGAATGGTTAAATAATTTTTTAGTATACTGACACAAAAAACACCTTTAAAAATTATCTCATAGATATGTACTTATTGCAGTAGAAAGAATAATTTAGATCCTACTTAAAACTTTTGTTATTTTGACATATGCCACCTCTTCATGAGTGACTTCCATACATTTCCTTAATGATATTTATATATTTCATTGTCTTTGTCCCTCTCAAACATCAAGTGGCACCCTCTAGTATGTTCCGGTATGTTGAGTTAATCTAATTTAAATTACCTTATGATTCTATAGGTGTATCATGCCTATTCTTGACTTGTTTGAATGGAAGTTCCAGGTTTTGATAAACTACCTTCTCTGGATGGCATCATCTCCCCTGTATTCTGGTCCTACTTCTGATCTCCCCAGATCTAACCAGATGACTTCAAAATACAGCCAGTAAAGTAGCAGGCATTTAGCAAGTCTAGACAGGAAACCTGAGGGCCAAAACCAACTTTCAAGATAAATGAGTGCTCCTATGTGGTCTAAACTGAGAGAGTACATGGGGAAATCTCTAACTTTGCAATGACTCTCAATTTTCCAGATAGTATTTCCAGATAGAGCTGATGAACTTCAAGAAGGTCTGGCAATGCAATGCATAGTGGGCAGGAAATTATGGTTTTACTTATCTGGGAACATTTTATGATTATACTTTTCCTTAAAATGACTTCCACTGAAGTCTTCTATACTATTTTTATAAGATAAAGACACTCAACCTATTCATTACTACCCTGAGAAGAAATACAACCATTTACTGGGACCATTTCTTGACATCCTTTCATTGTGAGAATAAAAAATCTATAAGTCAAAGGGCAGCAAAGCCACTGCTGTAATAAGCAAACCATCATCCTGTGTTTACACAAAAAAATGAGTTTCAGCCATATTTGAAAATAGAGTGAACTTTGGGTTACCATATCTTCAAAAAGACAAAATGGGGCTCAAATAAGTTCTCAGAAGTAAAAATTACTGATTGTGGCAATGTATACATGGTGTAGAAAATAAACACTGGTCTTAAAGGCAGGGAACTGGGGTGGAAATCCAGGCAATGCCCCTGAGTATGAGTGTGGCGTGGCTGTCTTTCCCCTCTCGACCTTTGTTCCATCCAGTGTTGAGAGGACCTGATTAAGTAACATTCATGAAAGCGTTCTTCAAAATGACTAAAACTTACTCAGGGCTCAGGAACAGCCTTATTTTCTTTTTGATCGAAAGCATGATCTTTGAAGCTAGCCTACAAGCTGAGGATCTTCAACCAGGAAAGACCAAGATGCTAGGGATTATCATAAAAATGAGGTAGGTGTGCAGGATCAGATCACCCTTCACAGGACCCTTGAGAAACAACCAGTGCCCTTTCCCACCTCCAGATAGCCAGAATTTGGTGTAAAGTGCCAAAAGGACCCCAGGCCAGTTCAAGGGAAGATGGAAAAGCAGTGATGGCCAGTAGGAAAAGGACAGCAGCCTGCTCAAAAGCATATAACCACAGAGCTTCTCCTTTCCCTCCTGCTGGTCCCAACCAACCCAGAGGTGTGAGTTCACGGTAAATAAAGAGGGTGTGAGATGACAAGCTCATCACAAACACAGCATACAACACATACACATCCATACATACACACTCACAACAGTGGATAATTGTGAGAATAAAAAATCTACAGTGAGCAAGACTAACTCTTAAAAATTAGAACTAAACTGTTCTAGTAACCCATTGTTATTAAACAGGTATGAAAATGGACTGAAGATTCATTGGGGCTCTCCACTCAGTGAAAAAGGGGTTCTCCAATTCATCCCCCAAAAAGGGATGTGCCTCACTAAGTTAATTACACAATTAGTAAAAGAGGGTGTCTGTTTTCCAACAATCAATAAATAACCAAGGTCACCAGAGACTGTGATGAGGGCACCTGAAAGCTGCACTGTAGTTTCAGAACTTGTCTGTGGCATGGTGCACCACTGCTTCCTGCCGGAAATCCTCTAGTCTGGACATAAACTGTCAAATCCATACTTTTGCCTTTTGAGCACCCAGCTTAGTCTCTCCCAGATGCCTCAAGTTTTTGTTTCTCTTTCTGCTGAGTTTTCTCTCAGAAAGCACATTCACAATCATTGCTGTGCTTACTAACCTCTTATGGAAACCTCCTCAGAATATGTATAGTTTCCACCACTTAGTATGTTATGTCTCTAGATTGACACTTAAGACTCATGTCCACCATTTAAAATTCAGTGCTGAGAACAGAGTGTGCTTTCACCAACTGGGGGCAAGTTCTTCAGATGCTTAATCCAAAATTTCAGATATGAAGCCCTGACCAAGTAGCTCAGTTGCTTATAGCATTGTTCTGATACATCAAGGTTGTGGGTTTCATCCCCTGTCAGGGCACATACATGAATCAACTAATGAGTGTATAGATATGTGGAATAACAAGCAGATGTTTCTCTCCTTCTCTCTATCTCTCTCCCCCATTTCTTCTCTCTCTAAAATCAATCAATTTTTTTTTATTTCAAACATTGATCACAGAGAAAAAGAGATGTCTAAACTTCCCGATGGTGTCTAAATGTGTACATATTATAACTTCATCCAAACAACTGAATTTGAACCTAAATTTTTGCCTAAATCTAAAGATGGCATATGTCCTTCTAAGGGAAGACCACAGTGATTCAGAAACTAGAAGGTGAAGGTCATGTTCCAGTTGCCTACTGCTAAGTAAGAAATTACTCCTAAACTTAGGAACTTAAAACAACAAGTTTCTTACTTTATCTCATGACTGTGTAGGTCAGGAATATGGGCAGCTGGGTGATTCATCTGTTCCATATGCTGTCAACAGAGGCTGCTTTCTGGCACACAGCTAGAAGATGACCTGCTGTGCAGAACTCTAATATATGTCTGGCACCTCAGCAGAGGCAGCTCAAAGGCTGGGCTCGGCTTACACCTGGAGTGCTTACATAGGGTCTCTCCAGCCTGGCAGCTTCAGAGCATTTGGACACCTTTTATGGTAGCTGAGGACCAGAGGTTGAGTGTTCCTTTCAAGCCTCCCAGTCACAAGCTTACAGGGATTCGTAGAACAGATCTTGAAAGTCCCAAAAATTAGTCTCTTCTGCCTAATTCCATTAGCCAAGGAAGTCACTAAGATCAGACCAAGTTTAGGAAAGGAGATTTAAATGCCACTTCACGATGGGAGAAGCAAAGAATGGGCAATGGTCTTTAATCCACCACAGACCCTGTTGATGTCCCTTTCACTATTTTATGCTTGGGTTAAATCCTCACAGCCAGTTCGTTTGCATCATGTCATCCCTCGATAACACCCGTGAGGCCACACCCCTTCTGCAGGGACTGTACAGCAAAGATTGATCACCACTTTTGAGCTCAAACTCCCTTGGGACTAAGGTAAATAAGAAGAACCCTCTGGGAGCTCTAGCAAGGGTTTGCAGGTAGAGAAAAGCCTGAGCATTCCCTCTCCCCTTCTCCTTGTCTTGAATGTAAGCTCTATGTCTGCCACTCCAACACTAACCTGTGACAATGAGAAGAGTTCAAAATGTCAAGAGTCACTTACCCTTACATTGTGGAGCTATAATTATGACAATGTAAGAAAAAAATTTTGTTGTTGTTGTTTAAACCATTCTATTCAGTTTTCTGTTACTTGCAACCAGCTGCGTACAGATCTAGAGCTAAAGACATTTAGTTGCCATCCTTATGGCCCATGCATCAGTGGCAGTCACTGCTGGTGTGACTGGACAAGCATGTACACCTGTGGAAGCGCCAGGCCCATTCTTGTTCCACAAGCTCCTAGGAATCCAGGAAGTGCTCTATCATCTGGCAGTGGGACTCCTCCACAACCCTCCAAGCACAGCTCAGGGGTGGTGTTTAATTTGTTTTCTTTTTTAAAAAAATAATTTGCTTCTAAGAGTAAGGAAATAGAGAACCTTCTTTGGGTTATTGGAGGAGAATATTGGAGTCGGTGTTTTCAGTTAGCATGGGGCATTTAAGAGGCTCATGGTCCACCAACCCCCCCTCACTCCTACTCTATCACCACATGCTCTATATTTAGGGGAATGGGACATATGGAAAGGGAGATTGAGGACACTGAGGGTGTCCTTTTCATAAGTCTTCTATACCGAGAGACTGTAATTTCAAGAGTGCTACAGGAAACTTTTTATTTACCATCCCTATGATAACTCATCAGGATCCTTTATCTCCCGGAGGTTTCAAAAATCAAATTTTGACTTTGAAGATAAGCTTGAGTTTCCTCCAGGATAGACACTGCTGAGTAAATGCTGACTATAAAGGATAAAGGAGATTTGAATGTTTACCAAGAAAAGTATACTTAGCACCTGATAGAATTCCCACACGACTTTATTCTAAAAAATGTTTTTCTTGGCTTCTGAAATAATTTAATTATAGGCTTCTATGCATCAGAAGCCAGAAAGTACCCTGTGTCCAATGATGAAATGTTTAAACAGGAAATTCCAAGTCCACAGAACAGAAGACACTCAGAACCAGACCAGTAACTTATTAAATTACTCTGCTCACACCAAGTTCCCATTGACCCCACTTTGTTGAAAGAGATGTTAAGCTAAAACGAAAGGGGGGTGAGAGTTCTTTTCATCCTCAGATAAAAAGAGCTTAAGGCTGAAGATGAAGCTGGCAGAACCTGGCAGCATTCAGTCTTAAAAGGAGCCTCTGACAGCAGAAGGGAGCAGAGACACCCTCCTTGTGAGCGGTCAGGACACCCAGCCCCGCCATACCTAGCACTCCGCTTTGGCACTCTGTGGCTGACTCTGTGGCGTGGTCAGGCACCAGGAGAGAATCTGATTGGCTCAACTGGCCTCTGCGTACCAAGGTCCCCTTTGGGGGTGGCGGCTCCGGTACCAGCTTTCCTGCTCAGAGCTTCTGCATGTCTACCATGTGCTTTTTCTTCTGATAGTTTGCACAATGCATTAAAGAGATAAAACAATGTCAGAGCCTGGCAACTGCCCTCAAATTACAGATCATAAGGGAGAAAAGAGAAAATATGTGATCAAGGACATGGTCATTGAAAAGCACTAAGCATTGTAAGAAAGTCCCAAATGAAATTCAGGACCAGGAATGATTGTTCCAGGATTTGGAAAAGGCTTGGTAGTGTAGTGAACAGAATCCTAACATCGGTGTAGAGCTTAGGGAGGAAGAAAAAGCATGAGGAGAGCGAGTTGCAGAAAAGCCAACAGTCTCTGGGCATTCATTTATTCATTCAACAAGCACTAACCGATCACCTACTGTGGACCAGGATGGAAGGACTTCCTCTCTTCTGAATGTCTGGGAACAACAGCTGGACTGGCTCTGGTACAAATGTTCTTTCAGACAGAGGGTGAGACCACATCACTCAAGAAACAAAGGCTTGGACAAAGGCTCTGTCCCACTGCTGAGTCTGGCCTCCATGGAGATAGCCCAGTGGTACTCAAACTTTGACCAGAGCCCAGCCACTCTACTCTTCCTTTTTCAGGGAAGAAATTCTTGATAATGACGAATTGGACAGAAATAATGATGGAAGTTGCAGGACAGTTGTTACAAATAACCAAACATTACTTGTTTTTAGGGAGTAAGGGTTGGTCTTCTCTCCCGGTGTTTTCTTCCATTTGCACACTCTTGGACCATCACCCCTCACTAGTCCAGTGGAGGGAGGTGGGGGCCCCTTGTGAGTTTCAGAGAGGAGCAGAGCAGGCACTGCCCAGCCCTGTACTACGTTTGAGGTGCCAGGCTACGACCATACCCGTTTACTGAAGGCTCACAGAGACAGGCCAGGAAATAAACTTTGGAAATATGCTTTTTACAGGGGAGGGCAAAGGATCAGGAACACCGCCCCTCACGGTGGTGGCTGAGGGCATCAGGGAACCACACCTCACAGTGGAAGGAGAGCAGTTGGGAAGCATCGCCCCCAAGGGAAAGCACCCATAGCTTTTTTTAAAAAATTAATTAATTTATTTAATTTTGCTTAAGTGAGAAGCGAGCGTGAGAGACAGACCCCTGCATGCACCCCTACCGGGATCCACCTGGCAAGCTTCCTACCACCTCTGCATTATCACCGAGGCCTGAATTGGCAGAGCCAGCTTGCCTGCCCACCTGGGCCAAGGAGAGTGCATCTTAAATTTTTGTGCTTGTTCAGGGTATGAATTATTTGCTGAAGGAATGTGGCTGGAAATTGTATATAATTAGGACAGTAACAAAGGGAGATACACACAAACGAGGCACAGTAAAGGGGGACTGTTACAACAGTGGCATTGAGTCTAGCCAGGGACAGATGTTAGACTGAGAGCATAGAGTGGGATTATCTAGTTTAGAAAAGGTAAGCAGGGTGTTCCTGGGAAGCCCAAACTGACTGATGTTATAGTTCTCACATGGAAGACCCAAGTGAGAGAAAATCCAGAGTAACATGCTAGAATGAATGAAGGAATGCCTGATCCAGAAAGCAAAGTTAAATGAAGGAGGGCTTTCAGGCCCACGAGCCTGAAAACAGAAGAGGTTAAAGCAGGCCCTTTACCCAGAATGCTCATTAGCACCACCTGCAGGGCTTAGGCAACTCCCAGCACCCAGATCGGCTGCAGCAGAATGGATGGAGGGGCCAGAAGTCACTGACACTGCTTCAATCTCTCCAGAGGGTCCCAGCATGCAGCTAAAGCTGGGGCCCCCATTCACCTCATACACACTGAGTCAAAGCATCTCCCTTCACTTCAGAAATGTATGCTTGGGGAATGAGTGAAAACGGTGGAGGGATTAGGAAATACAAACTGGTGGTTATAAAAAATAGTCACAAGAATGCAAAGTACAGCATAGGGAATATAGCCAATTATATTGTAACTTTGGATGGTGCTATATGGGTACTAGACTGATTGGAATAATCACTTTGTAAAGTATATAAATGTATAACAACTATGTTATACACTTGAGACTAGTAAATTATTGTATGTTAACTGTAATTTAAAAAATTAAAATATTAAGAAAAAACATTTATGTAGGAGAAACACCACAAAAGGTCTTGATCATTCAAAAGCTGAGGAAAACTGATGACGGAGGAGCACATAGTGAGAGGGCCACCTTCACAGGACCCCAAGGCACAGGTAGGGTAAATCTGGATCTGCTGAGGGTAAATTGGTACCTGGGGGGGGGGGGGTGGAAGATAACCCTCCCTTGGGAAAGGTGCAGAGGCCTAGAAATTTCCACAGCCAGAGGCCACGGTCACCAGCTATCCAACCCAGGAGTGTATGTGCCTGCTAACCACACACTGGGAAGCTCTGCCACCAGACAGGGCTCAACACACAAGACTCTTGAGAAAAAACTCATTAGGAAGATCCAAATATTCTGGGTCAGGAAAAAAGGCACCAACTCTGGCCGGTTGGCTCAGTGGTAGAGCATCAACCTGGTGTGTGGATGTCCCAGGTTCAACTCCCAATCAGGGCACACAAAAGTGCCCATCCACTTCTCCACCCCCATCCTCTTCCCCTTCTCTCTCTCTCTCTCTCTCTGTCTCTCTCTCTCTCTTCTGTTCTTGCAGCCATGGCTCAATTGGAGTGAGTTGGCCCTGGGCACTGAGGATGGCTCCATGGTCTCTGCCTCAAGCACTAAGAAGAGTTGGGTGTTGAGCAACAGAGCATTGCCCCAGATGGGCAGAGCATTGCCCCCTAGTGGGCTTGCCGGGTGGATCCCAGTCAGGGCACATGTGGGAGTCTGTCTCTGCCACCCTCCTCTCACTGACTAAAAAAAAGTAAAAAAGGTACCAAAAAGTTCCCAGAGCCTGGGAAATTGAAGGGCTTCCCTTGGAGATGGTGGGGAAACAGCTGTGTTAGGCTTGCTCACTTGCACTTTGCATGATTAGTGGGTGAGCACGTGACAGAAAGCCACATGTATTGCCTACATAAGGCTAAAGGTATTTTCCCTGGAGGCTGATTGCTGGCCTGCCTCTGCGAGAATCCAATAAAAGGGAATGGCCCAATGCCTTTCAACTCCTGGTTCTTCTGTGATGTGCCCAACTCCATTGTGAACCTGCCTGCGCATGGCCACCAGCATTACAGGCTTAGACCTTGAGCACACACTTCGATCACGTGATGGGCTTCCTGACCCATGGGCACTGGGTCCAGCCAAGTCTCATGAGCAGCTCCTTTCCACGGAGTTCCCAGTGATTCTGGTGGTGCAGGTCTGGGGTCTGCACTCTAAGAACCAACAGCCTCTGCTGGCCACGAACTACCCTTCTTAGCCCAGATACCCCCAGGCTTTCCTGTAGATACTGCAAACCCTCAGGTTCTGAAAGCAACGTTTGCTCAGAAAATTGCTCTGGAATCCAGGGGACAGCTTATTTTATAGTTTGGTGCAGCGCTGTGATAATCTTGTATTAACACCTGGGACTTGTTAAAGGGAACATGTGAGAGGCCAAAGAAGACTGCTGTACCCTCTTCCCAGACAGAAATGTCTTCTCACTGGGACTGAGCAAGAAGGAATTATGAAGGAGAAAACTCAGACTTAATTTCAACATTTTAAAGTTTATTATTTTATATTTGAATTTACAAGGGCAAAATAACCTAATCTTTGAACTTGAATGTCTCCTTAGAAACTTGATAATGGGAAGGAGTTTAAAATCAAATTTGGGCTATAGAATATTTTTTTATGTCCTTTTAGATATTGGCAAGGCTATATATGATACAAAGCTACTTTTCTGCTCCAGTAACCTTTTACTGCTAATGCTGGACAGATTAATGACAACTGCTTGACTAGCATAACTGTACTTCATAAAATGGATTTGAGATTATCCTTGCAAAAATAAAATAAAACTTGGAATATATCCTATTTTTGTTGGCTCTTCGCTTTTGGCCATTTAATTTCCTCTCAGAACTTCAAATAAGCTGTGTTTGAATGAGACAAGGCCGGGCATAATTTTGTTAACCAGGCATTTCTGATATTTTGACATCCGGACCTTGCTGACTCTGAAGGGCCTGCCCCTCCCAGGGCTCACCAGGTCCTAGAGCGTGGTTTTCAAATGCAAAGCAACCAATACATAGCGCACACCTCAACCACTTCCTTCATGGGTCTTTCATACTCCTTGCCACTATTCACTTGCCCTACACCAGGCACCAGACAAACTGGGACAGCCCCTCGGCCCCAGAGCGATCATTCAGCCTAGCCCGCCCTGAGCCTGCCTTCCCTCCCTACCCTTTCCTTCCATAGAAACCACAGTAAAGGTGGATGCTTCTCTTCACGTCCCCTCCTTCCAGTCACTCTGGAGCTTCCCCGTGGTAATGCCCTTCTCTTGGGAATGGTGAGTAACACACCATCTTTTCAGTGACAGTCATCCCCTTATCTATCAGCCTCACCATCCCTGAACAATAATAAAACCTACATTTCAATGCAGTAATTTGGGACAGGAAATAGGGTGATTTTTCAGCCCTGAGTATAGCATGGTTTTGCATCCAAATTAATTTCCATGCTGCTCATAATCATTTCTGAGTCTTCTAGGTGCTATATCTACGTTGTCCATCATCGGGCTCAGGAAGATTCAGAAAAGTTCATTTGTATCTATTACGAGCAAGCAGCCTCAGACAGGTGAAAGGAACTAGGTTGGTGGGCTGCTCCTCTCCCTCACCGTGGAACATGGCAGCTCCCTAGTTAGCCACAGGCTGGTTGGAGTCCCAAAGGCCAAGAGAACAAAAACATGGAAAATACTGTAAGGGACAGGAACACTAGGGTTCCATTTCTTGTGTTCAGTTCCTTGTAAAGGAACCCCTATTAGAGTCACTCTTGTCCCCACACAGATTCCAGCTGCCTCTTTGGTGACTTTGGAGAGAAATCCAAAATGTGTAGCTGAGCTTCTCAGCAGCCAGCTTGCCCCACTCCTCCGACAGCAGGCATTTGCCTGGTTCCTTCCTGTGTTCTCTCCAAGCCACAGCCCAGCAGGGGCCAGCTGTTCTCCAGCCATGTGGAGTTCTGGACTTTGGTATTAGGAACTCCTGTGTTGCTGCACATCTAAACCACACTCTCAACAATGTAGTTCCACTAAATGAGCCTCTGCTTACTCATCTCGAAAATGTGGGTTACAGTAGTCACCTTGTAGACTTTTTTGAGGATTAAATGGAATAAAACATATAAATTGTTCCCATCATAGAGGCTTAAATGTTGATTTTCTCTTCTTCCTTCTTGCTTTTTTTTCCTCCCATATTGAAAACTTTTTCTCCCCTGGTTGTTGCAGCTGAGTAGCTCCTGACCTACACCCAACACGTCAGCCTCCCTCAGGAGACTGGGAACTGTAAGCTGGGCTGGTTCCGAAGGACCCATGGGCAGCACCTCTAGGAGTTCCTTTGCATTGCATGAGCCTTTGCCTGAAGAAAAATACAGAAGTGGTTTCTGCAGGCACGTCAGGAAGGAGGAGGGCACACCCCATGGCTGAGCACCCACGCCACCACTGACTGATGGGGTGAGCCCTGGAAGTGGGATCTCCGGGAGTATACGGGGAGGCTCCTGGCTTCACTGGGAACCTCAGCTGCAGCCCAGGGTAGCAGATGGACAGTGCTCTCTGTGGGGTGACAGTGCGCTTTTGGCGGGCAGTAACAGCAGCAAGGAGCCCCGAAGAGCTGGCACGAGTGGCAGTCGCCAATAGGTAGAAATGACAAGAAGTAAACAACCACAAGAATATGAGGCTTGTGAATGTGTCTAAGCCAGCTAGTGATGGGAGTCATGGGAATAACCAATACGAGCGTGGGCACCGGGTTAAGAGCAAGGAAATTTAGAAGCGTCCCCCTGGGAGCAACATTTGTTGTCCACACAGGCTGGCCAGTCCTGGGAAAACCCAAGGAACATGCAGTTTATTTATCTATCTGCTCAGCAGACATTTCTTAAATCCCTTCTAGGTGGCAAGGTACCACACTAGATGCTGGTGATGTCTCAACAAGAATGGTCCTCCCTGCAGGCCCACACAGTCAGTGCTCCATTCCAGCCTTTTTGAAAAACTCTTCTATATTTCTATAGCATATGAAATACTTGAGATATCAAATTTATTTTTTACTGCATAAATTATTGTTGGTACTTGTTTCTGGTGTCCACTGTCATTCCCAGTGAGTTCTTGGAGAGGTCTTGTTTAATTACATAAGTATTTTCCTTTTCCTAGAAGTAATGCATTGCAGTGTGAGGTTGTCAAATGCTATATACTGCCCTGTCCCACCCCCACCCCCAATTTTATCGGGGGAGGTAAAAAACCTCACCTTTAGAGAGTTAAACCAATAGAATCAACATAAAATTAATTAAATTGGCCATATTAAGGAAAGAAACCACCTTGTTGTTTTTTTTTAATTTGGATGCAGGTGCACAGAATTAGATTAGTCAGAATCCTTAATTCAAGACAAGTACTCTTCATTTGTCCATGTGTGCCCTGTTTTGTAATCTGTTTGATAATAAACAATAATAATCCACCAGCCAACATGAGATCTCCCACCTGCCACTAGATGTATTCACTCTTCTGAACCTTGGGTTTCTCGCTCCCTTGTTTTGTTGGAATGTAGACAATTTAAGCAATTAAACTTCTACATGTGACCTTTAAATATAGACACATGCATCTATATATAGTTTAAATAGTTTTATTACATATGTGCTTTTCAATATACATAAATATGTATACAGTGTATGTATACACAGAGAGAGTGAGAGAGTTTAGTTTTAGTTGTTTTTCACTTTATATATAACAGGGTCATCCTCTAAGATGTATCCATAATATTGCATGTAGCCACAATTTGTTCATTCTCACTACTGTATAAGATTCCACTATGCTATTATACCTCAGTTTACATACTCATTCTCTTGTCTAGTGGGTACTTGGGTTATTTCTTTCCCTATGTATTATGGACATTTTTAAACATAAACAAAAATAAGAGAACAATGTAAGTAACCACATGCACCCCCATCATCAGTGTTGCCACCTGGCCAGTCTTATTTCAGCAATACTCCCACCTAGCACTGGATTATTTTGAAGCAAATCTCAACTATCACCCATAAATATTTCTGTATATCGCTTAGAAAGATAATTCTGTTTTCAAAAATGTAACAATCTCAGTATCACACATGTCTCTTGATATTATCACAAATCCAGGGTCCAAAATGCCCCAGCACCTCTTACTTTTCCTAATAGCATAACCCCACACTTGTGAGTTATGGAGGGGAGAAAATGAGTACAGGGTGTAGTCACAGGGCCTCTAGAAAGTCTTATGAGTTATGGAGGGGAGAAAATGAGTACAGGATGCAGTCACAGGGCCTCTAGAATGTCTTGTGAGTTATATGGGATAGAAAATGAATACAGGGTGCAGTCACAGGGCCTCTAGAAAGTCTTGTGAGTTATGGGGGGGAGAAAATGAGTACAGGGTGCAGTCACAGGGCCTCTAGAAAGTCGTTGGCTGTTCTCCTCTGGCTGCTGTCAGTTTGTTTTCTGAGTCATTGCTGAAGTTGCCCAAACCTGAAGTGGAGGAACTCTGAAGAGCCCTGGCAGAGGAGCTCCAGGAAAAAGGGGATAAGAGCCATGAAGCACCTCTTGGGCCAGGAGATCAGAATGGGGAAGTACCCAGAGCCACTGTGTGAATGTCCCCACTGAGCCCTCCTTCCAGAACCATGTTTCCACCTCCTTCAGGGTCAGTTCCTGATTCAATGCTAACAGGCCTCTGCCAACCCTTCTTACTTCCTTCTCCCTGCATATATGCCTAGCAAATAGGCAAGGAAGGAGAAATAAGATAATAGATGGAAAACATAAAAGAGTAAAAAACTGCCCATAATTTTCTTGGTCTAAACCAGTGGTAGTCAACCTGGTCCCTACCGCCCACTAGTGGGCGTTCCAGCTTTCATGGTGGGCAGTAGTGGAGCAACCAAAGTATAAATAAAAAGATAGATTTAACTATAGTAAGTTGTTTTATAAAGATTTATTCTGCCAAACTTAGCGAAAATCTGACATAATGTACTTGGTAAGTAATTATTATTATATGCTTTAACTTGCTGTAACTCTGCTTTATAAATTTCATAAAGTAAAGTTACTTCCCTACTTTATAAATCACCATTACTGTGGAACCGGTAGGCGGTTAGAAAATTTTACTACTAACAGAGATACAAAAGTGGGCGGTAGGTATAAAAAGGTTGAGTACCCCAGCTCTATCTAAACCATCAGACACCAAGTGTTTTCTGCATAGAGCCAGAGAGTAAATATTCCAGACTTTGGTATCTCACTAGTCAACTCTGCCTTTAAAGAGGAAAAGCAGATATAGACAATACATAAACCAGCAGGCGTGGCTGGATTCTAATAAAACTGAATTTACAGAAATAGGGCAGGCTGGATTTGGGCAAAAGGTGATAGTTTGTCAACCTTTAGTATAAAAAAACACAGCTATTTTATTTCTGTATATTCCTCCTATATTTTTGTTTGTTAAATACTAGCACTCTAGAGCTTTTTCCTCTCATTATTCTTGTTTTTCTGATGAGAAGACTGAGGTACTGTGAGACTAAAGGATTTCCCCAGGATCACAGAGGCTCCCCATGGTGAAGCTTGAACTGAACCCAAGAAATCTGTCTTCAAAATTCTTATTTTTTTTCTAGCTGCAAATTTTACAATTGTTGTATCATATAAATTGAATAAAACAAGATAGAATTCTTCTTGACATTATAAATATTTCAGTCTCAAAGTCTTGATAATAATTTATCATCAAGGTAATAAGAGTCACTGAATTATTTTGTATATCTATCATTTTCTTTATTGAATTATTTCCTAAGATTAATTCCCAGAAGAAGCATTACTAGGCATCTCTATGATCCTTATAGTGGTGTGCTGAGAAGGAGAGAGTTGACATGTGGCATTTGCCAATGTCTAAGGTGTAAATACTCTCACAATGGCCAATTTTAAGCTACCAACATGACATCCCTAAGCAGATTTGGGAAGAAATGCCAGCCACATTTAGATCTTGCAAGAAGGTGCAAGTTGGACCCAGCACCCCACTGGCCTGACACATACTGTCTTTTTATTTCCCAGGGCCAAATTATAAATGGTATATCAGGGTCTGAGAGTGACTGTTTTGAAATGACCTTGATAACACCTTTTAAACTGAACAGTGTGCTTTGGTATTTCAAGGTTGCCTTAATTTATATCTCTGATTATTAATTGAAGCAGATTTTCCTGGATTCTTTTATGTGTGTTTCTCCTGCAAATTTCTTACTCACCTTTTTTTTTTTCATTTATTAGGATTATGATGCTTCTCTTTATACTGTGAATAACTCCGTATGCTAGAATTATTAATTCCTTGAAGTTGATTGACACAATTTCCTTTACATTTGCTTTTATTATTCTGTCATTCAGAAATTATAACATCAAGCCTGCTCATCTTTACCCTGGTGAGTCTTTTATTGGTAGTGGATACAAGAGAATTCATCCTGGTTTTATTTACTCTACAAATATCTGTTACATGCCAATATATGGCAGGCAGGATTCAAGGTTATAGGAATGCAGCCATGACCAAAACAACATATATGCCTTCACAGAGCTCTCATTCCAATGGGAAAAGCAAATGGAAATTAAGCAAGTGAATATATAATGGCAGGTCCGGTGGTGCTAAGAGCTTTGATGACAGGGATGCCTTAGAAGGGCCTCTGGGAAGTTACATTGGAACAAAGACTTCCATGGGTCAAAGAATAAGCCATGCTAATTTTCCTGCAATTTTATTTTTTAAAAGAATTTAAATGGAAGCTTTTTGGTATATAAGATGCTCTGATTGTTTTTTCCAATGTGGATGTTTCCTTTCTTTTTAATTTCAGAAGCTTTAATATGAGATTAAGTTTATTTCTTAGTTCACCAATATGTTCTAATGTGTATTTTTCTGACAGTCTACTTTATTTTAGTTGCTAGTTTTTAGACTATCCATTTGAAAAAATTTGCCAATTCATGATGATGATTCTTCTTTAGCATTTCTAAACCATCCTTTCCAGTCTCAAAATGAAATTTCACCTTCCCAAAGAGGCAAACTATGTCTTAACTATCATTCTATAATATTTTCCATAGAGCAGAGCCAAAATAGACTTTTACTACATTTTTGTTAAATGATGCATAAGCAAATTTCAAACTCATTTAGATGTTTTTAACTCTTTTCAGGTCTCTGAGTACCTCACTCATAAATAGGTTAAAAGTGGCAGAGAGCTACTCACCTCACCCATTTTGCTCCTGTCATTGTTTTAGAACAAATTTCACATTAATACTTCAGCCCTTTACTATAAATCTACTGCAAACACAGCGGCTTTGTTAAACACATAAGAAAAAGAACAGGGTCCCTCAAAAAAGCAGAGCCACTTTATAAATAAAAATCTCTGAATTTGAATTATTTTAGTTCCTTTATTTTACTTGGATAGGATTGAAAATCTCGAGGGCCAGTCTTTAATGCCGTCAAGCCATATGCTTTTCCAGTTCTGTGTTTATGCCATCTGTGAATCCATATTCCACCCAAAACCAGGAAGACCAATGCAAGAGGAGCCAGTGCAATCCCCCAGGAGAAGGTGGCAGCTGTGGGAAGAACAGAGTTATGTCAGGGGTCAGATGTTCTCTCAGCATCCAGCAGAATACAATGTAGTGCAGGTTTAGAAGGAGGAAAGTCATTGCAGTTTGTTTTTCTTAATATATGTGCATTAATTTTCAGAATGTGTGTCCCTGACACCAAGATCAGGGATATTTGAGAATGATATTTGTAGCATTAGGAAAACAAGCAAAATCAAACATTTCATCAGAGAGAAACAAGGCAGAGTGGCGGCAGGTTTCTAGGAGCTAACTTTATTTCACCCAATGAGTAGTGTGCAGAAAGATGCCCTCTGGTCGGGTCTCAACTAGCCAGCTCACTGTGACAGGTGCAGGGTGAAATTGGTCCCTTCTCGATAAGCATGGGTGTAATGAGGATTCAATAAAGTTACAAAGGAAAAGAAAGCAAACTTTGAAAAAAATTTTAGGTGCCAAGATTATTGCTCAGATCCGGCTATTCTACTCCTCTGTGCTATGAAAATATAGGAAGAAACTGTGAATAAAAGTTAACAAATAAACACAAGAACATGAGTGTTACTAGACACATTGATGATGGGGCCTGAATTTCACACATTAATGCTACTATTTATTATAGTCTGTCTAAGCATCCAGGAACAACATCTCAGACTCTTTTTCTCTGGGTGATTCTTACATCCTAAAATCTAACAAGGCTCTAAATGAGCGATGCTTCAACTTTCTGAGCAGGCGTTTGAATGCACATCTCCGTCCTCTGCTGTCAGTCATGGCCAGTCCAGCAAGAGGACAAGGCTTGTGTTACAGAAATAAAGGTTCCCAGCAAAAAGACCAGAAAACCACAGGTTCCTTTGGGTCACTAACTTGAACTCCAACAGATTCTGCTTTCTGTGGACTCTTCCATTTCCAAGTCTGAACTACCACCAACCCTCTCATGGAAATTATCTGAAGTATCAGCTTTTGCATACATATCTGAGGATGATGGTGCTCGAAACAATATAAAGGAGCCTGTCAGTGATCTTTTTGGCCTTAACCCTGGAGAATTTGACTGGAAAGCTCTGGGGTGAGCCCGAGGATCTTTATTTTCAACAAATGACCCAAGTAAATGTTGCTGGCAGCACACAGATTTCTTTTTGGAGGAAAGCTGTGTCATGTCCTTCTCTGCCCTGAGATTTAACCAGATCCTCAGCTTTCTGATTAGAAGTATGTTTGTAGCTGCCTCCCAGCAAACATGGAGACTAGGGAGCAGACAGTACAGCAGGCATGATGGGACTACAGCTGGATATAACTTTGGGTTGTCCGTTGTTACCCTCTGAGGCTGCAAACAGACAGTACGTGTGTCCCCCTTTCCTCCTCAGTGCTTAATTAAGAAGTCAAGTGTTCAGAATGATAATGTGGGTTTTTCTTTTCTTCTTTTTAAAATATCCTTATGTGAGCACTGGGTTGATTTGTCTTTCACTTTATCTCCTGTTAACTGATGATTATAACCCTAAAGCTACTTTGTGCCCTGAATATCTCCAAGTCTCCAGCTCTTGGAGGATAAAGTTTCTCCACTTCAGGGTAAAGGATGTCCCACCTATCTCAAGGGGTCTTAAGGGACAGCTGGTCCTGCTGAGCCAGGAAGAACCACAAAAGGACACAGGGTTTCTTAAGAGTTTATCACAGAACTATTTTATCTACTTTCCAAAAATCAGCTTGCTATTTAAATTTTTATTTTACTTTAATATCCCATAGCCAGCCTGCACCTTACCAAAAAGATTAATCATAAAACATTAGAGATTTGTCCTCAGTGCTCTAACAATAGGAACATACAAGACTTGCTAAGTCATTACCTGGAGAAGCAGCAGCCTTGTTCAGCACCCATAAAACAGTGAACATGCCTTTCCCTTCAAAGTCCCCAGAATACATACCTTCTTTGACTGTGGTATGTAGCATCTGAAAACTCAGTGTATTACGAACAACACATTTAAAATCTGTGGTCAAATCCTCTCTTATGACTGGACCAAAAATCAATGGCACTTCAATGTAGTTCTCATTATTTTCTGAGTATTCCCTGAGTGAGAAAACATTCATTTAAACATGGCAGATCAAATGTGAGCCTCTTTTTATCACATGGACATCCAAACATTCTCAATGGAAGGATCCATTGTGCTTTTACTGATTTCAAGATTAAGAAGATAGGGGCACTTGCCATAATATTTGTTACTTATTTGGAAGAATTTCTAAGCCTGTTTCTGAAGATAGAAGTGACACTGAATATGCTGGTCATTATAACAGTACACTTGTTACAAGGGGAACTTATAGGCCTGACCTGTGGTGGCGCAGTGAATAAAGCATCAACCTGGACTGCTGAGGTCACCAGTTCAAAACTCTGGGCTTGCCTGGTCAAGACACATATGGGAGTTGATGCTTTTTGTTCCTCCCCCACTTCTCTCTCTCTCTCCCTCTCACTCTCTCTCTCTCTCTCTCCTCTAAAATGAATAAATAAATAAATAATTTTTAAAAGTCACCATTTAAAAAAAGGGGGGGGGGCTTACAGGAGCCAGCTTACTTTCAACAATGGAAAATTTCATTTTTAAAAGGCCCTTCATGAACAAAGAGCTCATCATGGGGATAGAGATGTCTCATTTGGGGAAACTTGACTGTATCAACAGCAAATCATTTGCATATTGAAGGGTAGAGAGTTTCCAGGAATCCAGTTTTCTCCAGTGTCCCCTCTTCTCATGTCCCCCACCAATTCTCACTCTGGAAAGTCAAGTTCAGAGCACAGAGCTGCAGATGGTCAGGGAGGAGGACTCAGCATAACTGTTGTTTGTA
The DNA here is from genome assembly GCF_036850995.1 of Saccopteryx leptura. Taxonomy (NCBI): domain Eukaryota; kingdom Metazoa; phylum Chordata; class Mammalia; order Chiroptera; family Emballonuridae; genus Saccopteryx; species Saccopteryx leptura. The sequence goes on along the minus strand of NC_089505.1, from coordinate 213,812,601 downwards.
ATGCTAAGGGAATCTGAAGGTGCTTTGCTATCTACCAGTATGAATAAAAATGGATCCATGAGGACTTTTTTTTAATTTATTGGAGAAAAACAGGCTCATTTAGTAAATGAATAGTATGAGTAAGCTGACAATGGGGCCTGTTAGTTTCACAGTAAGTATGTAAGCACACAATTGTACTAACCACACATAATTTTTATCCATTCAGTTGCATCAGAAAGACCCTTTTTTGATAGGTCTTTCAAAAGAGTCAAAAATTTGGCAAGCCAAAGTTCAGGCTAATTCAGAGGATTGAAACCATAATTTTAAAAATCCATACTTTATAGTTTGAAACACTGAATGGTCTCCCTTCCTGCCACGGAAATGCTTTCTATATAAAAGGCCTGGTTGTTCTACATTCAAAATGAGGGAACATTTTCCAGAGATGAATGTTTATGAAAACAGATCTTACTTTTAATATTAACCATCCTTGGCAATGTGGCAGCCCAGAATTCCCTAAGAAACAGAAAGGTCTCTTGGATACTCAGAATCTGTTTATCCCTTTGAGTAGTGAGGTTTTTTCATGCTCGCTGACCCCCGGGGGTGAGGGTTTTTTTTCAAAAAATGAAATTAGTTACAGTTACAGTTTTATTAACTTAAAATCATGTTTGCTTGATATCCAATTTATGGAAACAAGAAGAAAATACATTTGCCTTTTTTAATGTAGTCTTACACATTTTTAAAATAAAAATTTTTGTACAATCGTACTCTAGATGGTCAAGAGGCACGAAGATGTACATGAACGTACTACTCAAAGGGCTAAGGGTTTTTGAAAATGTCTGATACTCAGATTGCAGAGTGGGAAATGGAACCATATTAACTACAAAGTAGTTTTTAATTGCAAAAATCAAGAAATAAATATTTGATTAAACAGCTAGAAAAATACAACCTCAAATGCCAAGTAGTTGACTACAACTCTTTTATAGAAAGTTTGCTTCTCAACAACAAATGGTAACTCAATGTTTAAAATTCTAAAAATTCAACAATTTAGAATAGAAAAAGTTATTTTGAATATGGTATGTGTGTCATATTGAGAGGTTGGAAATGACATTGTCTCTTTAAAAAAAAAAAAAAGAGTAAAACCTATAGAAGTCTCACAATAGTCTGCCCAAAAGACACCTGTAAGCAGACAAATGTCTTCACACACTTACAGGCGCTGGCCCTCGGTCACACGGCCAAACTGGTAGGCATTGTCTATGTTGGTATCGTTGGCTGTCCACCACAGCAGGGTGGTTGAGTGTGTTCCGGCTCCCAGGAACACCTTACATGGAATCGTCAGTCTTGACCCTGTGTATAGCAGGACACAGCACATCAAACGTCAGAACCCAGCTAGATACAGGGGTTATCCCAGCTCCTCATCCACCAGCAGATGTGAGCAGTGGACCCTCCTCTGTCTCTTCACACACCCTTCACCGCCAGTTCTTTTCTTGGATGGAACAGTTCCCTCAGAAGATGCCGTTCCCATTGAGCATCAGTAATTACCGAGTGTCTCCAGTTCCTTTGACCCCGTCTTCATGGCAGATGAACACCTAGAGGCAAGGGCTTCCCCAAGGCTGCTTGGCTCCTAGGAGGCATTCTGAGCTCAAGGGCTGTATTCTTTCACCATTGATTCTGCTTGTCCCTCAACCCAGAATAACACGTAGATTCTTTCTTGTGTTCATTGCTGGTCTCAGCTTTTCTATTCCCCCAGGGAACTCTTCATTCCCGGACCATGCTAATTTAGAATGAGCCCTTTTACAGACAATACATTGTATATGAATGGTATCTTTTGCAGTTGTGCAATGTGATATTCTGGGTGCCCCTGCCTCAGTTACTGTAAGTTATGCTTTTTAAGTCACCAAAGGGGAAAAGGGAAGAAAAATGAACATGTCCTTCCCATTTGCTTTTTCTTCATGGCTGCTATGCCTCCCTATGCTGTCTTTTTTATTATTATTTATTGTGTTTACATAGATTCAAGTGTCCCACCGAGTACATCCCCTGTGCTATGTCTTTTAACTACTCCCATGACCCGAAATTTTCTCAGCCAAAAGCAGGCCCATTAAATTCTTCCTTGTGTGACTCTGCCATGCACATCAGCATCCTCAAAGCAAGGTGCAAGAAATTCAGGTCCATTGGGCTGGGAAACCCTGGAGAGTTCTCTATGACTGCCAATTAAAATTTTAAATATAAGACCAACACCAAACAGAAGAAATTGAGAAAGAGAGAATAAGACTTTGCAGCCAGGGTTTAATAAATGAGCATAAGCTTACAAAATTGTTACATAAAAACAAATGCACAAAAAGGCACAGTCTTCACAGACACACGGGTCTGAGTCTGAGCCAAGCCTGGCTTGAGTGTAGTTTTGACCTTCCTTGAGCCACAGTGACCTCCTGGCCAGCTTTCCTCTCTGGAAAATGGGAAAAATAAGACCTTTCTACAGGGTCGATGTTGGGAATGATGGTATCCTGTTAAACACACTATTGTTCAATAAAGAAGTGTGTGTTCATCCGGACAGCCTGTGCCAGAACGGGCTGAAAAAAGGAAAATCCTGTCAGTTATTTCCGTCACCTCATCAGCTGACCAGAAATGGTCCATGAGGGGCAGGACGTGGCTGGGTCAGCCTCATTTTATAAATGGAGTCTTAGGGAAGTGCTGAGCACCAGCCAAGTTTTGGTAAAATGAATTATTTTCAATATGCTGCAGGTCAGAGCCAGTGATCTGTAAGGAAATCATGCTATTCATCCTTTTCCACAGTTAATAACTGCTACCAAGATGTTCAGATTCTTTGCATTTAGATCTTTGGAGGTCGGGTTTTCACGAACAAAGTATGCCTGCTTCAAACAATGCCATTTCTAACATCTGACACAGGGGAATGCTCCCTCTTGTTTGTTGAACCCCAGCCTGTCATCCTGGGGTTCTAGGGTCTCCACCCAGGCATGCTGCACACAAAAGGACAGATGCGGTGAGCAGACACAGGGCTCACAGGGCCCCAGACTTTGAGATTGCAGGCACCTCTGTGAATTACATATCCATGCAGGCCTTACCCAGAGACGCCAATATGGTCTGATGGGGGGATATAATCACAGGAATAGTCTCCTCTTCTCTTCCTGAGATAGATATACAAAAAAGACATTCAATCAGGAAAGTCTTCATTTCAAGCAAAGGTTAAAGTTTCATTGATTATCTGATTCACTAAGATATCCTTGATAGCATAGCCAACTAGCATGGGACTTGACCTGGCAAGGAAACAGGCTCTCCATGAAATTGAGCATCCTTGGCAAATACCTTTCCCAGAACAGAGATTACTGAAAGAAGCCACAAACACACATTCCACTCACAGTTGTTCTTCATCTTATAATAAACAATTAACCATTTCCCTCCCTGGCTTCCTGAATGAATACTTACTAGGTTTAGCCCCATGATCAATTTGCCCTAAATACCTCTCTCCATTCCATCCTCACCTCCCCAAGTGCCTGCCACAGATCACTGAAGAATTACCTCAAAAAAGAAAGAGAAAGAGAGAGGCACAAGGGCTTGGGGATCACCTGTGTGTAATGCTAATTTCATGCTGAGTGATATAGTGACTAAGGTTGGCCACTGTGCCTAATTAATTGAGGAAATCATTCTTTTGGGAGGCAAAGGTGGATCTCCTAAGAATCACAACTCAGATCCCCAAGAGGCAGGTAGGTCTCCCAGCAGCTTGAAGAAACTGGGCACCTGAATTGGAGCAAAAAGGATAGTTTGGGGCTCAGCAAAGGATGACCCATCTCCATATCCACTGGCTCCACCCTCACTTCTTCCACTAAGTGCATTTTGAAATCCTAACATGAGTAAGCATCAGGCAGCATCCCAGTAGAGCTCAAAGTACAGGCACTTCTCAGCTGTGACCAGGAGCCTTTCCCTTCCCTCACAGTCAGATGGCTGCAACTCAGAGGGTGGGGCAACAGAGAGAGGAGACAGAAGTTTCAAGGACTTGATACACCAGTAGATTTCCAACTTGGTGGGGGTTGCGGGGTGCTTGTTAAACACAGATTGTCCCACTTCCCTGGCCTCTGTTTCTAATTCTAAAGCATGTGTGCAATGATGATTGAATGTCTAGCCAGTAGCCAGGTGATGACGCTGCTGCCCTCCCTTCCAGAACTTCTGAGATACAGGATGATCACAACACAGGATAATATAGAGGTGAACCGCCCCCTAGTGTTCCTATGCAGTATTGCATACACAGGACAGGGGCCCCTTTTAAAGTCACAGGAAGTCTCAGTATTCCCCTGTGGAGGGAATACTGGGTTGAGATGGATGAATCCCTCACAAGACAGTAAAAGAGATATGACCTAGAGATTTAATTTTGTGGGACACACGATTTGCCCTGTAGTAAAACAATCTTTGGATGCTATGAGAAAAAAAGTCTTTTCCCCACATAGACCCATGAATTAACCTTTATATATCCACAAAGCTCTCTGGAATGCCCTTAAAAGACTTCAGTTGCATAGTATTCAGTATGTAAAATAAATAAAAGCAGTCTATTATTCATGTCAGAGCCCAGGACTTAAACACTTTTTAACCCTTGCACCAAGTTTGATGTTCAGCACATAGGACTAAATGTTGAACAAATATTAAATATAATCCATACTGTTTGCAACATTATTTTCATGCAGAACTCATTTAAACCGGTAATAATACTTACTATTTGAAATTTTGCTTTCAAGAGCAACTAGATGTGCCTTGGGGAACATAGTAAGGGGCAATTTCCACCGGCTGTGCCATTGCCTAGCAGTCTAACTGAAAAACTCAATAGAAGCCTAGTATCCAAGAATTATACAGAGTTACAGCACCCCTGTTCTGAAGCTTGGCCCTGGAGATGTGAGCTTTCCAAAGGACCAAGTGAACCCCCTAGTGGTATGTTTTAGCCTCAGACTTGGAACCTAGGGATTCACCTTTCCTCAATGCTCTGCTTTCTACCTCTCAAGGTGTCACATGTGTGTCTTATTTGCCTGATGTTTTAAGAGAGTTGACATATTTTTTTCCTTTCATACCAAAGACAGTCAAGGCATTCTGTGTGAGCCCTGATTTCTTTGCATGCTTTGTGTGAAACCAGGGTGGAGATGGCAAGCACTTACTGTTGATGCGCAGTTTGATACTCCTAGTGATGTTGTATCGCGTGCCCCCCTGGGCAAATGTCATGACACAGCTGTAGTAGCCTTCATCCTCCACAGACACATTGTGTACAAGTAAGCGAGTTGTTCCCTTCACACTCAGAAACTTCTCATTTTCTTGATCCAAAAGGACTGAATCCTTAGGGAAAATATTTGTCAGTCACACTACATACTAATTTTTATCTCAAAAGATATGAATAAGATTAGTATTACCAATCAATGTAGAATTTGCAAACCAAGAATTGCCATTATTTACTTTGCAAATGTACTTTGGAAATACTTTTAATTGGATATACCCAACCAAATTGCTAAATTTGTTTAACCAAAATGGTCAAAGTACATTTGCTTAAACACAATCAGGGGGTGAGGGGAGAAACTTTCTCTTCTTTGACAAAGTAGACTTTTTTTTTCCAAAGTGAGAAGCAGGGAGAGGCAAACAGACTCTTGCATGTGCCAGACCGGGATCCACCTGGCATGCCCAGCAGGGGGCGATGCTCAGCCGAGTTGAGGCGTTGCTCCACTGCAACCGGAGCCATCCTAGCGCCTGAAACGAAGGCCATGGAGCCATCCTCAGTGCGGGGGCCAACTTTGCTCCAATGGAGCCTTGGCTGCAGGAGGGGTAAAGAGAGATAGAGAGAAAGGAGAGGGGAAGGGTGGAGAAGCAGATGGGTGCTTCTCCTGTGTGCCCTAACTGGGAATCAAACCCCAGACTTCCATACACCAGGCCAATGCTGTACTGCTGAGCCAACTGGCCAGAGCCAACAAAGTAGACCATTTAAAATGCAAATATACTTATGGCCTAACAGCTGCCTATAGATCTCAGGGAAAGTACTATTATATAGTCATAGTGACTTGCAAATCAATGTTTAGAAGAGATAATTTAATTATTCTAAAATTACTTTAATTACTTTAAAAATTATTTCAATTTTAAGAGTCAGTAGAGATGGAGAAAAAAAATTGTAAGAAGAAACTAAATGTGAGAAATGAGGCCACACTTTTCATATGGACAAAAGATAGTGTGGGTTCTTCAAAATACAATCCTCAAGGCCAAGGCCTCCAATAACAAAGGAGAAGCTGAATGGGCTTTTAAAAAACATCTTAACAAAAACAAATAGTTCTCAGAAAGAAGCTCTTTCAAAACCATAATGCTTGAAATCTTGTAATAGTCAAATGTAACCTTGAGTAATTTCAGATTCTTACTCTAAAAGGGAATACAGACATAACTGAAAGTTTGTTTGCCATATGACTTATAAAATATTACTTTTCAATATATTTAATTAAAATGGGGGGGGGGTTCCTAATATGAGTGGTCAAATATGAAAAAAAAGGCAAATAAGGCCCAGCACCATAGTTCTTCAAGGCCTGTGAGCCACCAGGGCTGCCCTGCAGGGCAGTGTTGTGTAGAACCGCCTAGGTTAGAGTTGTGACTTCACCATCTATCTGCTGTGTGACCTTGAGCAAGTTTCTTACATTTGTATATCTGTTTCCTCAAATAAGGATATTAACAGCCACTACTTCATTGAGTTTAGAATAGGACTGAGCACAATACATGCTCAGTAATGATCAGCACTCTTAGGAAAGAAACAAATATTAATAAGCACCACCATGATGTCCTGTCCACCCATATTTATTGAGCTCAATCTATACATCAAGCCTTGTACTAGGTGCTTCTGCACAGTACTCCATTTAACGTTTCAAACAATCCCAAGCAGCAGGGATGACTTGTTGCCATTTCACAGAGGAAGTAGACTCAAGAGATGAAATAACTTGGCCAAGGCTACACAACAGCTAAATGGGGAAAAAAAAACAAAACAAAAAAAAAAAAAACAGGGTTTTAAACCCAAACTGGAGAACTCCAGAGCTTGTGGTCTTTTGACTTCAAATATAATTTCTTACTTGTCCTATTTATATTCTTCTTAAACCAAGAAAGAATTCATTCAAAAAAAAAAAGAATTCTTTCATTTATTGGACTGGCCATTTCATAGGGCTGGCTATTTTCTTCTACATTCAGAAAATCATGTAAAAGTTTCCAACATTCATTGATATCCTATTTACATCTTGAAGTTGTAATACCAGTCAACTGGTTAACCTATTCTGTTTTTCTTTTTTAATTGATTGGTTGATTTTAGAGAGACAGAGAGAGGAAGGGAAAGAGAGAGAGAAGAATTCATTTGTTGTTTCACTTAGTTGTGTATTCAGCGGTGGTCTCCTGTATGTGCCCTGACCGAGGATCAAACCTGCAACCTTGGTGTTTCGGGATGACATTCTGACTGAACTAATATGCTAGGGTCTACTTTTTTTCTGAAAAGGTCCATATTAATAATTATGACAAAATTATAGCTAATGTTGATTGAGATTATACTAGAAAATTAAGTTTGTATAGATTTAGTAAAGATTGAAGAATAACACATGTATTTCTATTTTTTCTTTTTTTATTAAATTTATTGGGGGTGACATTGGTTCATAAGGTCCTATAGGTTGCAAGTATATATCCCTATAATACATCATCTTATTTGACTGGTGATGGGCACATATGTGACACATGTAGTTCTTAAATGAAAAGAAGTTCCTCACTTCTTTTTATTTTACACTGTGGAAATACTTTTAATGCTTTTGATGATTAGCAAAGAAATACAAGATTTTAAAAATTATGTAATACTGACTTATAAAAAATATAAAGTGAATTCTTCTTTATCCTCAAAACATCTTTTATTGTGTATATTTTTAAATATATTAAGCCATATTTTTACATAATTAAGAAATATGACATATACCACTTAAGACCTTTTAACTATAACAATATTGTATTTTTCTCCTGTTAAGGCATATAAAATTATCTTAACTTTGTAAATAGTTATGTGATATTCCCCTGTTCCCATGAGAGTAAATTAGTTTAATCCTTAATGATGAACATTTTCTTGTTTCTATTATATTATTATAAACAAGCTTCAGTAAACATGTCAGTTCATAGAGTTGTCTATTTCCATATACGTTTTTTTAAATGGGCTTAATTCTGGATTATGATTAATTTCTAGCAATAATTTAAAAAATAACGTAGGCCTTGGCCAGTTGGCTCAGTGGTAGAGCATCAGCCCGGTGTGTGGATGTCTTGGGTTCGATTTCCAGCCAAGGCACACATGAGAGGTGCCCATCTGCTTCTCCACCCTCCCCCTCTCCTTTCTCTCAATGTCTCTCTTCTTCTCCCGCAGCCATGGCTCCATCGAAACAAGTTGGCCTGGGGTGCTGAGGATGGCACAATGGCTTCCACACCTCAGGCACTAAAATGGCTCCAGTTGCAATGGAGCAACAGCCCCAGCTAGGCAGAGCATCACACCCTAGTGGGCTTGCCTGGTAGATCCCAGTTTGGTGCATGCGGGAGTCTGTCTCTCTGCCTCCCTGCTTCTCACTTAAGAAAAATATAAAAATAAAATAAAATAAAATAACTATACTAAAAAAAAACAAAAAACTATACTTCCAAATACGAATCTATGGTCTATATCAGCTAATTTTTTCTGTGTGGAAACAAGTAGTAAGCATTTTAGGCCCAGAGTCCACATGGCTCTTGTCCAAACTACCAGCTCTGCTCCTACAATGTGAAAGCATGAAGGGAAATGAGTGAGGCTGAGTCCTAATATCACTTTATTTATGAACACTGAAATTTGAGTTTTATATAATTTCATATAACATAAAATAGTATTCTTCTTTTAATTTTTTAAACCATTTTTAAAAATGAAAATTAGCCTTAGCTTGGAAGAAACAGGTAGTAGTAGCTCAATGTGGCCCTGGGCTGTGATTTGCCTACACCTGGTCTATCTACATGATCTGATGATAGTGTTTGTTCAATCAGGCAAGAAAAGAAATTGAATTTCTATTTAACTCCTTTAATCCAAAGTTAATACGTGTATTAAGTTGTTAAGTAAATCAACAGTTGTTCTCTAAATATTAATAGACAAATAGAGTGAAAAGCTATCTTCCTCAGCTGTTATTTACTCTGGATTAACTTCATATTCTCAAATCACTATTCTGAAGATCCTTCCCAATCCACATAAAGATTAATAAAATATATTAATCATGGCTATTTTTTAATTAACTGGCTTAAAAAAACAGAAATCTAAAAGTGAATTTATTCTCTTCAGAGTATTTTATATTTTTTCTATAACTGATAAAACACATTTTAATAAAATGCCAATTTTTAAAGATTTACCTTGTACCATTGAATCTTGAAGTCAGTTTTGTTAAGGATGAAATCACTCAGGTCAGGACACACTAATGACCCAGAGGTTGAAAGGGTGAGAATTTGCGGGTATGAGATGACAGGCAGGGAAGCTTCTGTCTTCTCAAAAACTTTGAGCTCGATGGACATTTCATCACAGTAAGAGGCATTTCTGATTTAAAAGTGGGAAAAAAGAGATAATAAATGGTAAGGCAAAATAAAAGTAAAGCTAAATAAAATTTACAACAATATTCCCAGTGCCATTACATTCTGCATTCTGTGTTTTCTTGATTAGTATGACAAGACTTCTGTCCCTGATCCTTTTGAATTCTTGAGAGACAAAGAAAGAACCACATTATAAATGTCATATGAAAATGGTAATATACTTTGTGTTTTTCCCCAAGGATCCTCCACAAGCTTGATTTCAGCACCAGCAAGGACCACAAGGAAATCCCCAAGTCCTCTTCAGAGGAGCCTAACCCTTCCAGGTTCTGGGCTCTTTAAGCAAATGCATTTACTTCTTTATCCCAGGAATCACATTCACATGAAGAAATTATTCCTAAGAGAAATGGTCTCCATGTAAAGAAAATTCCCCTTACTTCTATGGAGAATTATTTACTAACGAAAATCTAATTTCAGAAAACTTATTATAAAATCTATAAAAGATTTTTACAATACTGCATGGGGAGAATTAACTTGATAAGATTGTTTGGATTTTATTTTTTTTTTATTATTATTTTTTTTTGGTTAGGCTAACTATAATCTTAATGTCACAGTCTTATCAAGACACAAGAACTAGAGAAGCAATATAGGCAAATGATTTCTAGACATGGAAGGAAGGACAAATGATATTAATTAAAACTAATTTTTGAACGACAAACTACTCAATGGGAGAACATATTTAACAATACATCTGATAAGGGGTTAATAACCAAAATTTATAAAGAATCGTAAAACTCAATACCAGGAAGACAAACAATCTAATCAAAAAATGGGAAAAACAAATGAATAGACACTTCTCCAAAGAGGACATACAGATGGCCAATAGGCATATGAAAAAAATGTTCAACATCACTAATCATTAGAGAAATTCAAATTAAAACCACAATGAGATATCACTTCACACCAATCAGAATTGCGCTCATCAACAAAACCACACAGAATAAGTGCTGGAGAGGATGTGGAGAAAAGGGAACCCTCCCGCACTGCTGGTGGGAATGCAGGCTGGTGCAGCCACTGTGGAAAACAGTATGGAGATTCCTCAAAAAATTAAAAATCAAACTGCCTTTTGACCCAGCTATAGCACTTTTAGGAATATACCCCAAGAACACCATAGCACTATTTCAAAAGGAGAAATGCACCCCCATGTTTATGGCAGCATTGTTCACAATAACAAAGATCTGGAAACAGCACAAGTATCCGTCAGTGGACGAGTGGATTAAAAAGCTTTGGTACATGTATACTATGGAATACTACTCAGCCATAAGATATGATGACATCAGATCATTTACAACAACATGGATGGACCTTGATAACATTATACTGAGCGATATAAGTAAATCAGAAAAAACTAAGAACTATATGATTCCATACATAAGTGGGACATAAAAATGAGACTCAGAGACATGGACAAGAATGTGGGGGTTATGGGGTATGAGGAGAAGGAGAGAGAGGGGGTTGGGGAGGGGAGGGGCACAAAGAAAACCAGTTAGAAGGTGACAGAAGACAATTGGACTTTGGGTGATGGGAATGTAGCATAATCGAATGTCAAAATAACCTAGAGATGTTTTCTCTGAACATATGTACCCTGATTTATCAATGTCACCCCATTAAAATTAATTTAAAAAACAAAAAACCCCCACTAATTTTTAGCCTGATCTGTGGTGGCGCAGTGGATAAAGTATCAACCTGGAATGCTAAGGTCACTGGTTCAAAACCTTGGGCTTGCCTAGTCAAGGCACATAGGAGAAGCAACTACTATGAGTTGGTGCTTCTTACTCCTCACCCCACCCCCCAATTTTTCTCTATTCTCTCTCTAAAATCAATAAATAAAATCTTTTTTTAAATAAACTTAAATTTTTAAAGAGAAAAACTTAAAAATAGAATTATCTCACTGAGTTTCTAGCTACCGAAGGGAAAATGAGACATTATCAGAGAAAGTGAGAAAGTGTGGGTGGCGGGGTGGGGAGAGGATGTATTGCACAGCAAAATGGGAAACAATCTGTATCAAAAAAAGAGACAGAATGTAAAAAAATATATGAAAGAAATATGTGATAAAAGCTCACTACCTGAAAGTAAAAAGAATTCCAATATATAAGCCAAGACCTATATTCATATCTGGTTAAGAAACAGGAAAAAGGATTGACAAACATTTTACGCACAAAGAAATACAAAAAGTTAACCATCACATTGAAAAATGCAAGTTGGCCTAATATCCAAAATATACAAAGAACTCATAAAACTCAACAACAAACAAACAAACAATCCAATAAAAAAAAGGGAAGAGGACATGAACAGACACTTCTCCCAGGAAGAAATACAAATGGCCAACAGATATATTAAAAGATGCTCATCTTCATTAGTTATTAGAGAAATGCAAATCAAAACTGCAATGAGATACCACCTCACACCTGTTAGATTAGCTATTATTAACAAGACAGGTAATAGCAAATGTTGGAGAGGCTGTGGAGAAAAAGGTACCCTCATACACTGTTGGTGGGAATGTAAAGTAGTACAACCATTATGGAAGAAAGTATGGTGGTTCCTCAAAAAACTGAAAATAGAACTACCTTATGACCCAGCAATCCCTCTACTGGGTATATACCCCCAAAACTCAGAAACATTGATACGTAAAGACACATGCAGCCCCATGTTCATTGCAGCATTGTTCACAGTGGCCAAGACATGGAAACAACCAAAAAGCCCATCAATAGATGACTGGATAAAGAAGATGTGGCACATATACACTATGGAATACTACTCAGCCATAAGAAATGATGACATTGGAACATTTACAGCAAAATGGTGGGATCTGGATAACATGATACGAAGCGAAATAAGTAAATCAGAAAAAACCAGGAACTGCATTATTCCATACATAGGTGAGACATAAAAGTGAAACTAAGAGACATTGATAAGAGTGTGGTGGTTACAGGGGGAGGAGGGAGAGGGAGAGGGAAAGGGGGAGGGGGAGGGCACAAAGAAAACTAGATAGAAGGTGACAGAGGACAATCTGACTTTGGGTGATGGGTATGCAACATAATTGAATGACAAGATAACCTGGACTTGTTATCTTTGAATATATGTATCCTGATTTATTGATGTCATCCCATTAAAAAAATAAAATTATTTTTAAAAAAAAGAAAAAAGAAAAATGCAAGTTGAGAAAATGCAAACAAGGGCAAATCTAAAGAGTGCCAATCTGAAGGTAGTCTCTCCAGCAGCTCCTGCCTGCCCTCAGTGCTATGCATCCTTTATTCTCCAGCACTGTGAGTTAAAAAATACTATTATATTATTTTTAAATAAGGGAAATTACATATACAGAAATTAAGTAATTTCCTAAGGTTGTGTAGCTACTAAGAGGTCAAATCCATGTTGGAAACCCAGTAAGGCCCTGAGAAAGCCTTAAATTAGGACAATATCTCAGGAAACCTAGCTTACTGGTCTTATTATATTGAGATTTACAAACCTGTGCACTTTATTGATCTGGTCATTTCCCCTGAGCAAGATATTCCACAAAAACAACCCATTAGAAAGAGAGGCAGTGAAGTAATTTGATCACCACTCACATTCCCCATGTAGTGCAGTATTCCCACAGCAAAAGAGTGGTAGTCATTAGCATTATTCACTAGATAGATCCCGTTCTCCCTACCTGAGCACACAGGGGGCTTACATATCCTGACATCATTGTGGGAGGGTACAGTTTTATGACTCTGATTAATGAGTTGTACATGTGTCACTTCTACAACAAAGTTTTATTAGGCAGGAGAGAGGAACATGTTTTCTTTTGGTAGAGTGATCAACACTGGGTATTACAACAGCTCCTTCAGTTTGGGACCCTGAGTGTCTGCAAACTGCCCTAAGCTTGTTGCATGCGTGATAAATAGGCTTTTGTTGTTGGAAGCCATTGAGATTTGAAGGCTATTTGATTGAGCAGCATAATCTTCCCCACCCTGATTGACAGAAAGGCCATATGGGTTCTAAATCACAAGATTATAAAAATCATAGGGAGGTCCTGGCCGGTTGGCTCAGTGGTAGAGCATTGACCCAGCATGTGAAAGTCTTGGGTTTGATTCCTGGTCAGGGCACACAGGAGAAGTGAGCATCTGCTTATTTCCCCTCCCTCTTATCTCTCTCTCTCTCTCTCTCTCTCTCTCTCTCCACCCCCCCTCCTTGAGCTTGGTTCAGTTAATTTGAGCACATTGGCCCCGGGCCCTGAGCATGATTCCATGGAGCCTCTACCTCAGGCATTAGCTCGGTTGTGACCATAGCCCCAGGTGGGCAGAGCATCAACCCCAGATGGGGGTGGCTGGGTGGATCCTGATTGAGGTGCATGTAGAAGTCTGTCTCTCTATCTTCCCTCCTCTCACCAGAAAAAAGAAATCATAGGAAAGGCAATTTCAGGCCTTCTCACTGTAAATACTAAAGGTTATTCTGGCAACTGCTTGTGATTCTCAGTCTTTTGGAGCCCCAATCTTAGACTGCAGAGAGGTTTAGAGATCAGCTGCGTAAACTATGCATGTTCAGAAACCTTGACCCATTGTCCTCAATTCCAGATCTTCATTTTTTATAGAAGAACAGAAAATAAAATAAGGATATTAGGTACAATTTTTCAGTAAAGCATGAAAACAACCTTTAAGACAGACATGACTCAGACTATGTCTCCCTGATTTTTGCATATTATCTCTTCAGTAGTCAATAAATATTGCCTTTGGGGAAAGAAGGGCATTTCAATGCATCTACTGACCACCTGCTATAATGCTTCTTTTATGAGATGCTTCTCAGGCTGTGATTTTACAGAACCCTCCACTTTTTAAAGAAGATAAAACTGAGGTTCATAATTGTCAAGTAATCAGACCTAAGTCCTACTAAATAGAAAATGAGAGAGTTCAGATTGACATCCATGTCATTCTGACTCCAAGTTTTATTCTTTCTCTAACATACTTTTAAGTTTTCCTAGAAGTGCTCCTTAGGAAAAAATAGGATATTTTGCACTAGAAAGGAAAAAAAAATAACTATGCATTTATAGCTACTGTAAAACCACACATCCACCTGCTTCCAAGGCAGGAGTTGTTACCAGAATGCAATGCACATACACACACACAACCCATCTAAGAATCTAGGACATGGGCAGATATTGTTTAAAATTCTCCATTCACAAATCATTTTTAAAGCTAAGAATGTCACTTTCTTTAGTTCCCTCTCCAAATGTCAGTACTCATGGGTATGACTTCTCCTTAAATAAAATTTATGAAATCTGAAGATATTTTAAAGCTGCCTGGTGAGAAAAGGAGGTATAGCCTTGAGGGGGAACATAGGCAACAGCTAAAGAGAGAAGGCCGGGAGGCCCATTTTCCAATCTGGCCAATAGTTGGCCTTAAGCCTTTCAGAAGATATAAGCCAGAAACGTTTTAAGATCTCCAACATTAGACCTACGACTTTCTCCTTCACAAAACAGCAAGATAGACCAAGGATATTCAATAAAGACAGACAATCTTTCCAACAAAGGCATTAGGAAAACTGGATTGTCACATACAAAAGAATGAAATTGGACTATTACCTAATGCCATGTGCAAAATTAAACACAAAATGTGTCAAAGACCTAAACAGAGGAAATTACCAAAGACATCATAGATATAAAAAGGATCATACAACAATGCTACAAAATATTATATACCATTCAACTATCTGTAAGGAATGAATAGATAAGTTCCTAGAACATACAATCTTCCTAAAATGAGTCACAAAAAAGTAGAAAACCTAAGTAGACCCATAAGAAGGAAGGAAATAGAAACAACTATGAAAACTTCCCCAAAAATAAAAGTCTAGGACCAGATGGCTACACTAGTGAATTCTACCAAACATTCAAAGAAGATTTGGTACCTATCCTCCTCAAAGTCTTCCAAAAAATAGAAGAAAAAGCAATACTCCCTAACACATTTTATGAGGCCAACATCACCCTGATACCAACATCTGACAAGGACAACATAAAAAAGAAAATTACAGACCAATATTTCTAATGAATACAGATGCAAAAATCCTCAGGAAAATACTAGCAAATATAATAATACATTTAAAAAATAATATACCACAATAAAGTGGGCTTTATTCCAGAAGCAGAAGGATGGTTCAACATATGTAACTTGATCAACGTAATATACTATATCAACAAAACAAAGGACAAAAATCATATGACTCTCTCAACATCCATTTATGTTTAAAACACTCAGCAAAATGGGTATAGATGGAAAGTACCACAACATAATAAAGGCCATTTATGACAAACCATCAGCAAATATCATACTAAGTGGTTAAAAACTGAAGGTTTTTCTTTTAAAATCAGGAACAAGACAAGGTTTCCCACTCTCTCCACTCCTATTCAACATTGTATTGAAAGTCTTAGCCAAACTGATCAGGTAAGAGAAAGAAATAAAAGGCATCCATATTGGTAAAGAAGAAGTAAAGGTATCACTTCTTGCAGATGACATGATCATGTATATAGAAAACCCCAAAGGCTCCACTGAAAAACTGTTAAAAACCATAAACCAATACAGTGAAGTTGCAGGATACAGAATCAACATACAAAAGTCTACAGATTTCCTATATGCCAACAATGAAACTTCAAAAAATGAACTAAAAAGAAAAAAATTCCTTTTATATTTTTAAAAAATAAAATAAAATACCTAAGAATAACAATAAAGGATGTGAAGGGCCTATATACTGAAAAGTACAAAGCACCATTGAAAGAAATTGAAAAAGACACAAAGAAATGGAAAGTTACTTCATGCTCCTGGATTGGAAAAATCAACATAGTTAAAATGGCCATATTACCCAAAGCAATATACAAATTTAATTCAATTACCATTAAAATTCCAATGTTATTTTTTAAAGAAAAAGAACAAAATATCACCAAACTTGTATGAAACCATAAAATACCACAAATAGCCCAATTAATCCTGAGGAAAAATGAAACTGGAAGTATCATACTACCTGGCTTCAAATTATACTACAGAGCCACGATAATCAAAACAGCATGGTATTGGCAGAAAAACAGATATACAGATCAATAGAACCAAATCAAGAGCCCAGAAATAAAACCACATATATATGAACAAATAATCTTTGACAAAGGAACCAAAAACACACATTGAAAAAAGAAAGCCTCTTTAATAAATAGCACTAGAAAAATTGGAAAACCACATGGAAAAGAATGAAACTTGACTACACCTTGTCCCCAGTCACAAAAATTAATTCAAAATGGATCAAAGACCTCAATATAAGATCTGAAACAATAAATTACATAGAACAAATCATAGGATCGCTGGCATGAGCATGGGATCATAGACATAACCCCACGGTTACTGGCTTGAGCAAGAGGTTGCTCACTCTACTGTGTCCCCCCAGTCAAGGCACATATGAGAAAGCAATCAGTGAACAATTAAGGTGTCACACGAAGAATTGATGATTCTCATCTCTCTCCCTTTCTGTCTGTCTGTTCCTTTCTCTGTATCTCTGTCTCTTTCAAAAAAGAAAAAAAAAAAACATAGGTATTAAACTTATGTACCTTGGTCATAGAGAATATTTTTGTAAATTTGACCCCAAAAGCAAGGTAAGTTAAGGCAAACCTAAATGAATGGGACTACATCAAGCTAAAAAGCTTCTGCACAGCAAAAGAAACTGACAATTAAACAAAAAGGCAGCCAACCAAATGGGAGGTGATATTTACAAAATACAGCTCCAATAAGGGGTTGATATCCAAAATATATCAGAAACTCACAAAGCTGAGCAACAAACAAGCAAACAACCCAACTAAAAAACTGGGAGAGGACATGAACAGACACTTCTCCCAAGAAGACATACAAATGGCCAACAGATATATGAAAAGATGCTCGCTTTCACTAGCTATTAGAGAAATGAAAATCAAAACTACAATGAGATACTACCTCACACCTGTTAGGTTGGCTATTATCAACAAGACAGGTAATAACAAGTGTTGGAGAGGCTGTGGAGAAAAAAAAACAACCTTATTTACTGCTGGTGGGAATGCAAATTAGTACAATCATTATAAAAGAAGGTGGTTCCTCAAAGAATTAAGAATAGAACTACTATATGACCCAACAATCCCTCTACTGAATATCTACCCAAGAAATCTGAAAACAATTGGTACATAAAGACACATGCACCTCCTTGTTCATCACAGTATTATTCATGGTGGCCAAGGCATGGAAACAACCAAAGTGTCCCTCAATAGAGAATTGGATAAAAGAGACATGGTACATATATATAATGGAATACTACTCATCCATAAGAAATGATGACATATTGCCATTTACAACAACATGGATGGACCTCAAGAACATTATACTGAGTGAAATAAGTAAATCAGAAAAAACTGCTTGACAAGGCGGTGGTGCAGTGGATAGAGCATTGGACTGGAATGCAGAGGACCCAGGTTCGAAACCCCGAGGTCGCCAGCTTGAGCGTGGGCTTTTCTGGTTTAAGCAAGGCTCACCAGCTTGGACCCAAGGTCGCTGACTCGAGTGAGGAGTCACACAGTCTGCTG
The DNA here is from genome assembly GCF_036850995.1 of Saccopteryx leptura. Lineage (NCBI taxonomy): Eukaryota > Metazoa > Chordata > Mammalia > Chiroptera > Emballonuridae > Saccopteryx > Saccopteryx leptura. The sequence goes on along the minus strand of NC_089505.1, from coordinate 213,794,438 downwards.
TAGCCCCCCGGTCAAGGCACATATGAGAAAGCAATCACTGAACAACCAAGGTGCCACAATGAAGAATTGATGCTTCTCATCTCTCTCCCTTCCTGTCTGTTTGTCCCTATCTGTCCCTCTCTCTGTCTCTGTCACAAAAAAAAGAAAGGAAAAGAAAAAGCTAAGAACTATATGATTTCACACATAGATGGAATATAAAACTGAGACGAGTAACGTCACAGAAATGGCGCCGTGAGCAGCGCATCCGACAGATCTCCCCAAAATCTCAACAAATTTGTCAACTAGAAGCAGAAAAATTTATCCTCGGAGCATCCACACTGAAAGCAGAGGGACTGTTGCCCAGGAGGGAATACGCCTGGGGTGAGTCAACCCACACGTGCAGCTGCCCCCGCCGCGTCCCGGGGAGTGCCGGCAACCACCGGCGTGCTCTGAAAAGCCCCTCGCGTGCGCGCCCCGAGCCGCATCCCAGCGCCCCGAGCCGCGTCCCAGGGAGTGCCGGCAACCACCGGCGTGCTCTGTGCTCTGAGAAGCCGCAGGCGCGCCCCATCCACGTCCCAGGGAGTGCCGGCAACCACCGGCGTGCTCTGAGAAGCCGCGCGCGCGCCCCGACCCACGTCCCAGGGAGTGCCGGCAACCACCAGAGTGCTCTGAGAAGCCGCGCGCCCGCGCCCCGAGCCGCGTCCCGGGGAGTGCCAGCAACCAACGGCGTGCTCTGAGAAGCCGCGCGCCCGCGCGCCCCGGGGAGTGCCAGCAACCACCAGAGTGCTCTGAGAAGCCGCGCGCCCGTGCCCCGAGCCGCGTCCCGGGGAGTGCCAGCAACCAACGGCGTGCTCTGAGAAGCCGCGCGGCCGCGCGCCCCGGGGAGTGCCAGCAACCACCGGCGTGCTCTGAGAAGCCGCGTGCTCGCGCCCCGAGCCGCATCCTGGGGAGTGCCGGCCACCACCGGTGTGCTCTGGGAAGCCGCGCGATCGCGCACCCCGGGCCGCGTCCCGGGGAGTGCCGGCAACCACCGGCTTGCTCTGAGAAGCCGCGCGCCCGCTCCCCGAGCCGCGTCCCGGGGAGTAGCGGCCACCACCGGCGTGCTCTGAGAAGCTGCGTGCGCGAGCCCCGCGTCCCCGGGAGTGCTGGCCACCACTGGCGTGTTCTGAGAAGCCGTGCGCGCGCGCGCCCCGTGACGCAGTCCAGGAGGGGCGCCAAACCTGTCTTTCCTAGTCAGGAGATTCTCTCCGTGGACAGGGCACCTCACCCAGCCATTCGAGCTAACAATCAAGCGTTGGGGGAGGGGCGCGCAGGCAGCCTGAAATACTCTCTGGAGCACAGCTGCGGATCCAATCACTGAAATTAGCTAAACCCACAAAATCTACGCACCCACGGGGCTCTAATTGATAAGATCTCTCCCAGTTCAGCAATCCAAGACAAGAGGCATAATATTTTTCAGTGCCTTTCGCTAAAGGGGCGGGGGCAACTTCTGATTGACAGAGCCTCCATATTCAGGGATATACCTAACAAGAGGGACTTGGCAGATATTAAGATCTATATAGCAAGCAGCGAATAGTGCATCTTCTTTCCAGCCAAAACAGGCTACCAAGTGTGGAAAGCCTGGGTTGAGTGGTCCAACTGAATGATAGGCGCTGAACAGTCACCTTGACAACAATTGACTCCCAGCCCCGCCTGATTACGCTGGAGGCTCTGACTGCCAGAGCCTTACCCAGAGCCTTGCGCTGAGTGAGGATAGAGTGGGGATTTCCCAGCTCTTTGAGCCTCTTACTCCCCAGACAGAAGCAGTGGCAGCCTCATAGCTGGATCACCAGGCTGCTAATTCAGGAAGGGGAGACTAGGGGAGAGACTCCAGGAAAGCAAACTCTCTCTCATTGTTGGACTCTACAAACGCCAACAAGCCTTGACTACCAGTGAGACTAAAGCCAATTATATGACATTGCCATAGAATCCCATCAACTGCAAATCCCTACCTAAGCGTGACACAGGGGCAGAACCTGGGGTACAGAGTCACCGACCAGGAAGAGGGAGAGAAAAGAAAAAGGAAGAAGTTAACCTCTCAAAATCAAGAAAAATCCACAGACTTTATAACTTGTTCCACTAATTCTTTGTTGTTGTTGTTTCTCTCTTCTTTCTTATTGTCTTTATTTGTATTTCCTCCACCTCGGTCCTTTTATTCTCTGCCCATCTTATGCTACCCTTTTCTTGAACTACACTACCCATAAGTGTTACATTTTATTTCTTTTCTTCATCCTTACTCTCCCTTAGGGTTACACTCCAAAACCCTTAACTCTCACTCTCTCCCCTTTTGTTTTCTTTTTGTTTTTTTTCCCTTTCCTTTTTTTCTTCCTTTGTTTCTCTCTTTTTCTTATTTTTTCCTTTCTATTCGTTCCTTCTTTTCTCCTTTTACTTTTGCTCTCATTTAATCCTCAATTACGAACAAATTATTTAATTTGGGACTAAAGTTTTTTTTTGTTTTTGTTGTTTGCTCTTTTTTTTTTTTTCTTTTCTTTTCTTTTCTGCTTTTGTTCTTGGTTTTCCTTTATTTGTTTGTTTTTGTGGCATTTTGGGTACTTTTTACATTGCTTTTTAACTCACTAGCATTCCTACCAACCCAAAGTCTCCATTGTATTTAGTCTTCACTCCACTTAATACAACAGATTTTTACTTATTATTTTTATTTTTTTCTTCTTTAAATATTATTTTTTCTCTCCTTTTTTCTGTTTCCCTCTTATCCCTCTCATTATATCTTTTAGTCGACCATCACTTACAAGCAAATCATTTGATGCTTGTCTAAGATATCCTCCTTTTTTTTTTTTTTTTTTTTTTTTTCTTTCATTTAGTAGGTCCCTACTCCCTTTTTTGCACCTTGAACTCTTCACCCCAAATCAGGCCCTCCGTTATAGGCAATTTTTGTTCCATTTAGCATAATATAATTCACAGGTCATCACGATATTTACCTAAAGAGGTGAGAGGAGGGAAGGAGAAGAAAGAAAAAAGGGGGAAATAATAAATCATTACTTTTTTTGTGTGTGGAGTGTTTTTTTTTGTTTGTTTGTTTTTTTTTGTTTTTGTTTTTTTTGTTTTTTGTTTTTTGTTTTTTCTTTTTCTTTTTTTTTTTTTCTTTTTTTTCCCTTTTTATTCTTTATTAATTTTAATTAAGAATATCAACAAGACCACCTTCAGATGCCAATAAGAAAAAGGAAATCGAATATTATGGATACAAAAGATAGAGAGGTAACACAAATAGATGTGGAAAAATCTATGGAGAAAAGATTTAGCATACTGGAAGCCTTGGAGCCAAATGACAGAGAATTTAAAATAGAAATCTTAAAAATACTCAGAGATATACAAGAAAACACAGAAAGGCAATTTAGGGAAATCAGGAAACAACTCAACGATCACAAAGAATATATTACCAAGGAAATTGAAACTATAAAAACAAATCAAACAGAAATGAAAAACTCAATTCACGAACTGAAAAACGAGATAACAAGCTTAGCTAATAGAACAGCCCAGATAGAAGATAGGATTAGTGAAATAGAAGACAAGCAACTTGAGGCACAACAGAGAGAAGAAGAAAGAGACTCAAAAATAATAAAAAACGAGAAAACCCTACAGGAATTGTCTGACTCCATCAGAAAGAATAACATAAGAATAATAGGTATATCAGAGGGAGAAGAGAGAGAAAATGGAATGGAGAATATACTTAAACAAATAATAGATGAGAACTTCCCAAGCCTGTGGAAAGAACTAAAGCCTCAAATTCAAGAAGCAAACAGAACACCGAGTTTTCTTAACCCCAACAAACCCACTCCAAGGCACATCATAATGAAGATGACACAAACCAATGACAAAGAAAAAATTCTCAAGGCAGCCAGGTAAAAGAAGAATACAACATATAAAGGAAGACCTATTAGATTATCATCAGACTTCTCAGCAGAAACTCTACAAGCTAGAAGAGAGTGGACCCCAATATTCAAAGCCCTGAAAGAGAGGAACTTTCAGCCAAGAATACTATACCCATCAAAGCTATCCTTCAAGTACGAAGGAGATATAAAAACATTCACAAATACAGAAAAGATGAGAGAATTTATCAGCAGAAAGCCCCCACTCCAGGAAATACTAAAGGGGGTTTTCCAACCAGATTCAAAGAACAAAAGAAAACAGAACCCCAAGTAACAGCTCCACCAAGAAAACAATAAAACCAAACTTAAACTGTGACAACAAAAGAAAAAAAAGGGGAGAAAGGATGAAGATTAACAGTAGCAAAGGACGATGAAGTGCAGAAATACTCATAAGAAAGGGTACTACAATGAATATGGTAGGTACCCTTTTCATTACTTAATGGTAACCACCCTTGAAAAAACCACCACAAAAACACTTGACTTAAAAAAGGTAGCAACAGAGGAAAGAAGTATGGAATACAAACAAACAAAAACAAATGATAGAAAAACAAAAGAGAAGAATCAAACAAGATACAAAACTAACAGAAAGCAATTTATAAAATGGCAATAGGGAAACCACAAGTGTCAATAATTACACTAAATGTAAACGGATTAAACTTACCAATAAAAAGACACAGAGTAGCAGAATGGATTAAAAAAGAAAATCCAACTGTATGCTGCCTACAAGAAACTCATCTAAGCAACAAGGATAAAAACAAATTCAAAGTGAAAGGCTGGAAAACAATACTCCAAGCAAACAACACCCAAAAAAAAGCAGGTATAGCAATACTCATATCTGATAATGCTGACTACAAGACAGAAAAAGTACTCAGAGACAAAAATGGTCATTTCATAATGATTAAGGGGACACTGAATCAAGAAGACATAACAATCCTTAATATATATGCACCAAACCAAGGAGCACCAAAATATATAAGACAGCTACTAATTGACCTTAAAACAAAAACTGACAAAAATACAATCATACTTGGAGACCTCAATACACCGCTGACGGCTCTAGATCGGTCATCCAAACAGAGAATCAATAAAGATATAGTGGCCTTAAATGAAATATTACAACACCTGGATATGATAGACATCTACAGGACACTTCATCCCAAAGCGACAGAGTATACATTTTTCTCTAGTGTACATGGAACATTCTCAAGAATTGACCATATGTTGGGCCACAAAGACAATATCAGCAAATTTAGAAAAATTGAAATTGTACCAAGCATATTCTCTGATCATAAAGCCTTGAAACTAGAATTCAACTGTAAAAAAGAGGGGGAAAAACCCACAAAATTATGGAAACTAAACAACATACTTCTAAAAAATGAATGGGTCAAAGAATAAATAAGCGCAGAGATCAAAAGATATATACAGACAAATGAAAATGAAAATACGACATATCAGAATCTCTGGGATGCAGCAAAAGCAGTAATAAGAGGAAAGTTCATATCACTTCAGGCCTATATGAACAAACAAGAGAGAGCCGAAGTAAACCACTTAACTTCACACCTTAAGGAGCTAGAAAAAGAATAACAAAGACAACCCAAAACCAGCCGAAAAAAGGAGATAATAAAAATCAGAGCAGAAATAAATGAAATAGAGAACAGAAAAACTATAGAAAAAATCAATAAAACAAGGAGCTGGTTCTTTGAAAAGATCAACAAAATTGACAAACCCTTGGCAAGACTCACTAAGGAAAAAAGACACAGGACTCAAATAAATAAAATCCAAAATAAAAGAGGAGAAATCACCACAGACATCATAGATATACAAAGAATTATTGTAGAATACTATGAAAAACTATATGCCACCAAATACAACAATCTAGAAGAAATGGATAAATTCCTAGAACAATACAACCTTCCTAAACTGAGTCATGAAGAAGCAGAAAACCTAAACAGACCAATCAGCAGGGAGGAAATAGAAAAAACTATTAAAAACCTCCCCAAAAATAAAAGTCCAGGCCCAGACGGTTATACTAGTGAATTCTATCAAACATTCAAAGAAGACTTGGTTCCTATTCTACTCAAAGTCTTCCAAAAAATTAAAGAAGAAGCAATACTTCCAAACACATTTTATGAGGCCAACATAACCCTCATACCAAAACCAGGCAAGGATGGCACAAAGAAAGAAAACTACAGACCAATATCTCTAATGAATACAGATGCTAAAATACTAAACAAAATACTGGCAAATCGAATACAACAACATATTAAAAAAATAATACATCATGATCAAGTGGGATTCATCCCAGAATCTCAAGGATGGTTCAACATACGTAAAACGGTTAACGTAATACACCATATCAACAAAACAAAGAACAAAAACCACATGATCTTATCAATAGACGCAGAAAAGGCTTTCGATAAAATACAACACAATTTTATGTTTAAGACTCTCAACAAAATGGGTATAGAAGGAAAATATCTCAACATGATAAAGGCCATATATGATAAACCATCAGCCAACATCATATTAAATGGCGTAAAACTGAGGACTTTCCACCTTAAATCAGGAACAAGACAGGGTTGTCCACTCTCTCCACTCTTATTTAACATGGTGCTAGAAGTTCTGGCCAGAGCAATCAGACAAGACAAAGAAATAAAAGGCATCCACATCGGAAAAGAAGAAGTAAAGGTATCACTTTTTGCTGATGATATGATCCTATACATCGAAAACCCAAAGGACTCCACAAAAAGATTACTCGAAACAATAAACCAATACAGTAAGGTCGCAGGATACAAAATCAACATACAAAAGTCCATAGCCTTTCTATATGCCAACAATGAAATATTAGAAAACGAACTCAAAAAAATAATCCCCTTCACGATTGCAACAAAAAAAAATAAAATAGCTAGGAATAAACATAACAAAGAATGTAAAGGACCTATATAATGAAAACTACAAGGCATTGCTAAGAGAAATAGAAAAAGACACAATGAGATGGAAAAATATTCCTTGTTCTTGGATAGGAAGAATAAATATAATTAAAATGGCCATATTACCCAAAGCAATATATAAATTTAATGCAATTCCCATCAAAATTCCTATGACATTTTTTAAAGAAATGGAACAAAAAATCATAAGATTTATATGGAACTATAAAAAACCCCGAATAGCTAAAGCAATCCTAAGGAAAAAGAATGAAGCTGGGGGCATTACAATACCTGACTTTAAACTATATTATAGAGCCACAATAATCAAAACTGTATGGTATTGGCAGAAAAATAGACACTCAGACCAATGGAACAGAATAGAAAGCCCAGAAATAAAACCACATATATATGGTCAAATAATCTTTGATAAGGGGGCCAACAACACAAAATGGAGAAAAGAAAGCCTCTTCAACAAATGGTGTTGGGAAAACTGGAAAGCCACATGCAAAAGAATGAAACTCGACTACAGCCTGTCCCCGTGTACTAAAATTAATTCAAAATGGATCAAAGACCTAAATATAACATCTGAAACAATAAAGTACATAGAAGAAGACATAGGTACTCAACTCATGGACCTGGGTTTTAAAGAACATTTTATGAACTTGACTCCAATGGCAAGAGAAGTGAAGGCAAAGATAAATGAATGGGACTACATCAGAATAAAAAGTTTTTGCTCAGCAAGAGAAACTGATATCAAAATAAACAGACAGCCAACTAAATGGGAACTGATATTTTCAAACAATAGCTCAGATAAGGGCCTAATATCCAAAATTTACAAAGAACTCATAAAACGCAACAACAAACAAACAAACAATCCAATAAAAAAATGGGAAGAAGACATGAACAGACACTTCTCCCAGGAAGAAATACAAATGGCCAACAGATATATAAAAAGATGCTCAGCTTCATTAGTTATTAGAGAAATGCAAATCAAAACTGCAATGAGATACCACCTCACCCCTGTTAGATTAGCTATTATCAACAAGACAGGTAATAGCAAATGTTGGAGAGGCTGTGGAGAAAAAGGAACCCTCATACACTGTTGGTGGGACTGTAAAGTAGTACAACCATTATGGAGGAAAGTATGGTGGTTCCTCAAAAAACTGCAAATAGAACTACCTTATGACCCAGCAATCCCTCTATTGGGTATATACCCCAAAACCTCAGAATCATTGATACGTAAAGACACATGTAGCCCCATGTTCATTGCAGCACTGTTCACAGTGGCCAAGACATGGAAACAACCAAAAAGCCCTTCAATAGAAGACTGGATAAAGAAGATGTGGCACATATACACTATGGAATACTACTCAGCCATAAGAAATGATGACATCAGATCATTTACAGCAAAATGGTGGGATCTTGATAACATTATACGGAGTGAAATAAGTAAATCAGAAAAAAACAAGAACTACATGATTCCATACATTGGTGGAACATAAAAACGAGACTAAGAGACATGGACAAGAGAGTGGTGGTTACCAGGGGTGGGGGGAGGGAGGACGCAGGAGGGAGGGAGGGAGAGTTAGGGGGAGGGGGAGGGGCACAGAGAAAACTAGACAGAGGATGACGGAGGACAATCTGACTCTGGGTGAGGGGTATGCAACATAATTTAATGACAAAATAACCTAGACATGTTTTCTTTGAATATATGTACCCTAAATTATTAATGTCATCCCATTAACATCAATAAAAATTTATTTAAAAAAATAAAATAAAATAAAATAAAAAATAAAACTGAGACTCAAGGACATAGATAAAAGTGAAGTGGTTACCAGGGGGAGAGGATTGGGGAGGCATGGGTTGTGGGGAGGAAGTAAAGAGGGACAAATATATGGGTGACAGAAAATGATTTGACTTCTGGTGATGGGTACACAACATAATCAACCATTAAATGCTATAGAAATATTTACCTGAACCCTATGTACTCTTATTGATCAATGTCATTCCATTAAATTCAATTTTATAAATAAAATTATTTTTAAAAAATAATGGTAGGGTAAGATGAGAGTGTGACCGGTCTGCTGTTTTAGATAAGGTGGCTAAAGAGGTGACATTTGGGCAAAGACTTAAATGATGGGAGACAGAGCCATGAAGACATCTGGGGAAAGGTTTGTGCATAAGAGGCATTTCAAGAACAGTGAAGAAGACATAAGGTGGATTCTCACCTGTACACTAGAGTTTGAAGTCCAGGTCATTACTGAAGAACCGTGCAAGAGTCCTTCTTCAAAGAGCCCATACCCCTCTCTCGTTTCAGCGGGCTTACCTGATAGTGCAGATATAGGTGCCAGAGTCTCCCTGCACAGCTGGCAAAATCCAGAGAGCACCATCCTGAACCCACGGTCGTGTCTCTTCTTTCCCTGGGACTTCCCTAGCAGAATTGTTTTTACGCCATGTCAGACTGACATGAGGGTTGGCAGAGGTCCCCAACCAATACCACGTCTGAGGACACCTCAGGACCACAGGTTCCCCTTCCACCTTGAAGATCGTTTTAAAATGCTTGCCACGAAATTGGCAATTTTCTGCAACCACTGAAGAACAGAGAGACTACAGTCAGGCTTTGTGTCCTAACCCTCCCTTTGAAGGCACACCCAAAGAAGTTGTGTTTCCCTAACAAAGTGGCCTGGACCCTGGGGACCCCATTAGCCCTTCTTATTACAGTGGTTGCAAAACTCCCAAATAGCAACATGGGGGCTGCTCTCAATTTCTACATACATTTCTTGAGAAATATTAAATCTGGTTCACATGGTGACAAAAAATAATAATGGCTAAAATGTTTGTTTTTATTTTGCATTTGTTGACACCTTATTATTAAAGTAAATCTTAGCTGAGTTCAGATATAAAACAGAGCTTAGTCCTGTCAGATGTGTAGTTAAAATCCATAGGCACCTTTTTTCATGGACAAAAGCACCTTGTCTGTGGTTCAGTCCCTTGACCAGGATGATGAGTGCTCAGAGGAGCATGTGAGGAGAGGGGCAGAGGAAGCAGCTGTCATTTACCAAGGCATAAGTATTCATATTTTGCTTTTTTTTACTTTTGATTTTGTATTTGCATTTTTTTCCTTCTTTTTAAATTATATTTATTGAAGTAACAGTGGTTAACAACATTATATAAATTTTAAATTTCAGATGTTCAACATTAGAATTTTATATCTGTATACTCAATTGCATGCTTACCACCTGAAGTCTACTTCCTTTTCATTCCCATATATTTATTTGACCCTCTATACCTACTTTGCACTCCCCCACACCCCGTCCCCCTCTGGGGAAGTCACACTTTGTTTTTTTGATAACAGCAAAACTTCCCTAGTTAAACAGCTGGGCTTTCCCCAGAGAAGCTGCAGGCAAGTCCTCTCCAGATGAAAGAGTCACTTCTTACCTGTCTGTTCCTCAGGCTGAATGGGGAAGGCAGAAATGCCCACTGTTAACAAGTACAAGAGGTACATTGGTTGTGCTAACTTCCAGAGGACACAGGAAGTGAAGATCACAGGTCCAGAACTCTGCAGCCTAGGGGAGGAGACAAAGGAGTCATCAGGAGCCACAGACACTCAAAGTGAGAAGCCCTTGAAGAGGTTCCCAGGGGAAGGTTCTGTAAACCTCACCTAAAAATAGAAACCTTTTTGCCTAGATTTTTTTTTAAAGAAAATTCCTAATTTGGGGATTTGCTCTTCGATAGCTATATTCACTGAACATGCCTAAAATCGAACCCCCAGAGCTTTCACAAACAGCCTTGGATTGGGATTTTCACACTCTGAGTGTCTCTCTCTCTTTTTCTCTCTTGAAATGTGCCTTAGCACTCTCTCCCTTGGGCAGAGATACTCTTTTTCAGGTAAGTCATCTCCTCTTTCGGGCCTTTGTTCAAACATCACTCTTGGTAAAGTCTTCCCTAACCTTCTTGTGTAAAACAGCACCACTGTCTACCCTGACACTTCATATTTTCCTTTCCTGCTTTATTTCTGTCTGTGGCATTCATGACCAACCATGTCTTCTCTCTCTAGAAGGTAAGTTCTCTGTGTACAAGGAGCTTACTTTATTTTATTCACAGTTATACCCTTACCTCTTATTTATGGAATGACTGAATAAGTGAATCAGTGAATTAATATCTACAAATTAGAAGGTCCTCAATTTACTTGACAGAGAACATTTCCTATAGTCCTTATAGGATTAATCCTCACGAATTAATTCTTATTTTACATACAATTCTGACAAATGCTAAGGGAATCTTTACATTGCTAACTCTGGCGTAGAGCATCCCAGGGGAAAAGAAAAATGAGGTCCAAAACTGAACAATGTATACAAGTTTATGAAGCATTCTTCCTCCCCACAAATGTCCCCCAAAATATCAGATGCTTTTGTATTTCCCTGTAGTCCTTCCCACACTCTACTGCAATTGCATGTTGTATCGGATAACTATTGTCACAACAATACTGCTAACCAACGACTGCAAAACTGAATAGCTTGAAACAGCAATCATTTATTCTTGCTCACACGTCTGTGGGTCAGCTGGAGGCTGGCTGACCTAGTTTAGTTTGGGTTAGTTTTGTCTCCAAGCTTCCAATGACATCAGTCAGCTCCATGTCTCTCATCATCCTTTGGCCAGTGTCTTCCTGGGAGGTGATCTCATGTGATGGGAAACGCAAGCAAGGTGAGCAAAAGCACTCACAGCCTTGCTCAAAACTAGCTCACTCTCGTCTATCCATATTCCACCAGTCAAAGCAAGTCACATGGCCAAACTTGCCATTAATGGGGTAGGGAAATGCCCCCACCTCTAGTTGGAGGAGCTGCAAAGTTACATCAGGAGGAGAAAGAAATGGGAGCAGTTGACCACATTGACTACACCTGTTCTTGTCTGGATCCCCACGGGTGGGGACAGCCTTGGGGACAGAGTCCCAGTCTTATTCACAGCCCTTATGACCTACCCAAAGTGCAGTCCCAGAAGGTGCCAGAAAATATTTAGTATTGAGAGTCTACTAGAAAGTTGGGAATGATGAGTAAATCCGAAGGGGAAAATTCTTACCATCACCCCTCCCCCATTTCCTTGAAGCAGTTTAACTTATTCTCTGTTTCTGGAACAAGTATCATTCTGAGTGGCTCACAGTATACTAAATGGCTCCTAACTGTCCAGGGCAGGTTTGTCAAACTGAGGAAATGATCCTTGCACTCTAGGAACCCTCCCTCACCAGTCAGAGCCACTGGAAGGCACAGTCTCAGAGTTGCATTCTGAACTCCCACTCTAGCAATGAGGAGTCAGGGAGGGGCAGTGAGATTTTCTCCTTAGCTGGATGTCTGCCCCAGGGCTGTCTCCCAAATGTCTTCCTACTTCTGCATGGTCCTATCCTCCAAATGTTTCTGAAACACAAATATTCTCATAACTTTATTTCTAATTACACTTGGGTAGCAAAAACATTACGTCAACACTGACCACGTTGCTTTGTCCCTTTTGGACACCCATCAGCTTATCATCTTCCCAAGTGTACTGGTCTCAGCCAGACACACTAGTTTTCTGATAAAGAGAAGTAAGCATTACATATAACAGGCATAACCAGTACTACCTATCCTAATATGAATGAAGTCAAACATATTGATACAGGGACTAGTGTAATAATGACAGTCATGCTAAACACTAAGCATTTGCTCCTTTATTTTATCCTCATGATCTGAATATTTTAAAAAGGTTAAGTATCTTGGCTAATATCTTACAGCTAGTAAATAGGGGGGGGGAGTTTAAACCCAGGGCTAGTGATGCCACAGCCCTTACTCTTCAAAAATTTGGTTTCTGTGACAGATGCTGCTAGTTTTCTTTTCCAATATCTGTCCTCCCTGCTTCCCCAATAATAGAACCACCAGACTCTTAATGACCATGTTTCCCCATGCATAAGACATACTCTTTTTTAAAAATTTGGAGTCTAAAAACTAGGTGTGTCTTATACAGTGGTTGTAGATTTTTACTTGCATTTCCCTTTTCATGCTTATTTTTGCGCTCATTGTTGAAGACAGTGATTCATCATCAGACACAGATGAGGACAAGCTAATGGATGGGAGTTTTGGACAGTGATGAGGAGTTGTATGAATTTTATGATGAATAAAACGTGAGTTCTATAACTTTATTAATACATTATTTTTCAAATTCTGGGCCCCAAAATTAAGGTGTGTCTTATACCTGGAATCGTCTTATACATGGGGAAATATGGTAAGTAAATCCTCATCCTACAGGAAGACTACATTTTCCATACTCCCTGCAGCTAGGAGTGGCAACATGACACAATTTGGGTCAATGAAATGTAAGTGGAAATGTATGACCCTCTGGGGAAGTCTACTTAAAAGTGTCCACGGTCTTCCTTTCTGCCAGCTCAGCATGGAGACAAGGGCTGTGTATAGCTGCCATCTCAGGCCACAAGAGAGGATTGTGGCTTTGTGGGGCTGTCCCCCACCCCAGACTGCCTTCTTCTGTAGGTTCCAGTTTTCCATTATGCACAGCCAAACCTAGCCCCAATGCGCTAACTTTGCAAAGTTAATGAAGAGGACCTATGGTAAGAAGCCCAGTCAAGTACTGTCAGATGTTGTGTTCTAATTGGTCCTCTTTTTGATGCTCAACAGTTTTTCTTGATGGACTCTAAAAAGTCAATTCAACACAAAGGCAGGAAGAGCTGTGCAGCCTCCCCTTGGATAAAAGCACCCCCTCCCTCAAGACTCAGGTTCAGGCTTAGTCTTGGATTATCAGAGGCTTTGTAGCTATGTTTTAAATTCTTTTTCCACCAGAAAGTCAGGCTGGATACATTCAGGAGCAGTTGCTAGCAGAAGCCTCACAGACCACAGAGCTGGAAGAATCTTAGAGAAATTTAGTCTCATCTCTTTCTTTTTCAAGCGATGGGTGTGAACAGGATGTTCACCTTCTTCTCAAATCACATATCTCGTCAGGGGTTAGTAAAGCCATTTCTGCAAGGATCCTATTTCAATAAAGCCAAACTCTCAAATGTTGTCTTCCCCAAGTAACAGCCACTCCCTCCAACCCCTACCTAGCCTCCGTACTACCAGCCAAGAGATTTTTGTCTTGGTTTCTCTCTGTGAACTTTGGCAAAAATAGCTGCTTTATGGTGACCTTCCCAGGAAGTGACTTCAGACAGTTAAACCACAAACACATTGTAGTGATTGTTTTTAATAATCAAAATGCCTGAGAAAGGCTGGAACCCAAATTGCTACAGTGTGGGAAACAGTAAGTCTTTGGCAGATCCAGAAGAGAAAGAATGTTTTTCAGAGGTTTGCAGCAAAACAGTATTCTCATGACCTACTTTCTTTAAATGTGTCTTTAAATTGCAGACAATTCTACATTTCTGCTTGAATCTGAGTTGACTTTCATACTGGAAGAAAGAAATTTTAAGGGCAGCACATTCCAAGTATTTGAGTTACAATTCTACTCTTTTTTTTTTAATCAAACAACCATGTTTCACCACATTCAGTGTAAGAAAATAGAGGCATAGGATGAAAAGAGCAAGTCCAGGCATAAAAAATGACTAAAAATACGTGAAGAATTGAAGGGCAGAGAGAGAATGCAATAAGGTGGAAAGAGCTGACAGAACAACACTAAGCCAGACAGGTGGAGATTCACCCGGAAAATTAAACTTTTCTTTATTTCTATCTTCACCTTGTTTCTAAAAGTTTTTGAACACTGGAGTCTAAAAACTCTGAGTCATATGATACAGTCACCCAAAAACAAGGTGGCAAGTCTTGAATAGTCCTGAAGTCAAACAGTTATTGAGCCTTAGGCATATTGCTTAGTCATCTCCAGCTTGTAACATCAATTCCTAAAAAAACCCAAACATGTTGTTTCAGGCATGTGGTATGAGGACATATATTTACATTAAAATTAAATGCAGAAAATTTTTGTAAATGCTGAAGTAGAGCAAAATAAAAAGTATTTTGAACTAAGTCTCTGGGAAGCACAGAATGATAGTTTGGGGGTAGGGAAGATCCCCTAGGCCTAGAGAAATATATAACCAGGTTTGAGGCAGCGTTTGTTGAAAATTCTCCTGGCTCAAAGAACCTTTAATGGTTTGTCCATAAACTATTTTGTTCTTTAGAAAAAATAAAAGCTAGTACCCCCACCACTCTCTGGCCTCACAAAATTAAGGCAGTTTAGACCTGTGCAGTGGAACTGTTTCTGTTTGCATGGCCATGTCATAATGACAGTATCTCGATGTGCTGTTGGGTCCTGATCTGATAGAAAACTGTTTACTGGAAGCCACCCCACAGGAAGACTTGCCTTCAGCAGAGTGAAACACTGAGCCTCATTAAGCTTAATCTCAAAGAGAAAAATCTAAATAGGTTAACACTTGGCTCCACGAAGGCCTACACATTCTTTTCATATTTTATTTTCTGCCAAGAAGAATCATCTCCATAAAACTATCCTTGTCAAATCTTTTGAACTTGACCAACTCCTTCCCTAAAAACTATTGACTAAGAGTTCTAGGAAAATAACTAATCTACCCACTCATTGAAATCCTCTGTTCACCTACTGCTGGGGTCAGGAACCTTTTTGGCTGAGAGAGCCATGAACGCCACATATTTTAAAATGTAACTCCGTGAGAGCCGTACAATATGTTTAACACTAAATACAAGTAAATGTGTGCATTTTATGTAAGACCAACACTTTTAAAGTAAATAAGTCTCTGAATTCTTTTTAATAACGTTGTTATGCTGTTGCTAACCAATGATGAATAAAGTACTTCTTACCATTAATGTGACTTCTGGTGCTGCATGGTTTTGCTGATGGCTTTGTAGTCTGGTTGATACATGGTGAGGTTAAGCTTCATGCAGGCATTAAGACTTCCATCCGTTAAATGATATTGTAGATTGGTCTTAACGTTCTTTAGATGTGAGAAAGACTGCTCACATGCATACATAGAGCCAAACATTGTCAGTACAGCAATACTCAAATGCTGCAGTGTGTGATATGTGACAGGAAGCGCATTCCAAGTTTTGACAATCAGCTGGTCCACAGGTTGAAGTTTTTTCATTTCTCCCCACTTGTGTTTGCTCGCCAACTCTGCTTGCTGTCATGCAAGTCTTTCCAAATCTTCATTCAGTGACTTGAACTTATTCACCCACATGTCTGAGGCCTTCAAGTCAGCAGCTTATAGATCAAAATCTCTGACAGAGACACAAGGGATGTAACTCAGGCCGGCACACTCATGTGGATGAGTGATGAACTTAAAAAGACGAGTGCACTCACAAAATTCTCCAAAACGCACTTTGAATGACTGCAGGAGATTAGATGTGAAGCCCACTAGCTGCTGGAGATCAAGATGTTGAGCAGAGTCACTTGCTGTGCATGCATCTTTAAACTCTCCCAGTTTTTCAAAGTGTAGTAAACAACCTGTTTCAATGTTGGCTATAAAGAGTTCCAGCTTGTTTTCAAATGCAAACACTACTTGTTGAAGGGATAAGACTGTATTTCCAATGCCTTGCATTTTCACATTGAGCTGGTTCAGATGTTCAGTCATGTCCACGAGATAGTAGAACTTCAGGAGCCACTCAGTATTAACTAACTCAGGATGCTCGACATTTTTCATTTCAAGAAAAGTCTGGATTTCACTCAGACAAGCCTCAAAACGGCTGAGCACCTTCCCTCTTGACAACCAATGCACATTGCTGTGCAGAAGCAGACCAGGATAATTATTCCCAACTTCATCCAGCAGTGTTTTAAAATGGCGATCATTTAAAGCTTGGGCAACAATAAAGTTGACCACCCAAATGACCAGCAACATCACCTCACCAAGCTGCTCGCTACACATCTGAGCACAAAGCGCCTCCTGATGTAGGATGCAGTGAAAACTTAGGATGGGTCTCTTTTCATGTTCATGAAGATGCAAAACAAATCCTGTTTTTCCCCACCATGCACAGAGCACCATCAGTACACACCAAAATAAGTTTATCCATTGGTAGATTTTTTTCTTTAGTGAACTCAGTGAAAGACTTGAATAAATCCTCTCCTTTTGTTGTCTCTTTCATAGGCAAAACAGCAAGACTTTCCTCACATAGTGTGTCACTGACAGCATACCTTGCAATCACGCTGAACTGGGATAAATGGCTTACGTCTGTTGACTCATCCAAAGCGAGAGAAAAGAATGGTGCTGCATTTATGTCCTTCATTTGTGTTGCCTCAATTTGATTTGCTATCATGATGGTATGATTGTGAACAGTTCTTGCTGACAGAGGCATGTCTTTTATTCGTTTGATTATCTTGTCTTTATCCGAAAAGTCATTAAAAAGTTCATTGGCAACATCAAGCATGAATGTTTTGGCATACTCCCCATCTGTGAATAGCTTTCCATTTCTCACAATTGCTAAAGCACCAGCAAAGCTAGCCGAATTTTAATCACCTTATTGGGTCCAAACATGGAGTTACTGCTGACTAGCTTGCACTCTGCACAGTAGCTCTTGACATGCTTTCTTCCTGCTGTCCCCCGCTGAATATTTCGATGCAAATGTAGTATAGCATGTGTCAAAATGCCACTTTATATTTGACCGTTTCATCAATGCAATTTTATCATTGCATATTAGACACACTGCAGAACCTGCTCTCTCCACAAAGGCGAATTCCTCTGTCCATTCCTGCTGAAAAGTACTATACTCCTCATCTTCTTTTCTTTTAGCCATCTTCTTCATCAAAAGGGTTTCTATAATTAGCTAGCTGACTACTTGATTAAAAGGAGGGAAGTCTACTTCCTGACCTCACAACGACCCGTATACATTATGCATTATACAATAAAAATTTGGTGTTGTCCCAAAGGACAGCTGTGATTGGGCTCCAGCCACCCACAACAATGAATATGAGCAGTAGGAAATAAATGGATTGTAATACATGAGAATGTTTTATATTTTTAACATTATTATTTTTTTCATTAAACATTTGTCTGCGAGCCAGATGCAGCCATCTGGCTTGTGAGCCATAGGTTCCCGACCCCTGACCTACTGTGTTCTCACTAGACCTAGCCATTGAGCCCCCACTGGGCTGGATCATCAACCAAAGACATTTCCTTAATTTCCTCTTTTTTTTTTTTTTAATTTTTATTTATTCATTTTAGAGAGGAGAGAGAGAGAGACAGAGAGGAGAGAGAGACAGGGGGGAGGAGCTGGAAGCATCAACTCCCATATGTGCCTTGACCAGGCAAGCCCAGGGTTTCGAACCGGTGACCTCAGCATTTCCAGGTCAACGCTTTATCCACTGCGCCACCACAGGTCAGGCTAATTTCCTCTTCTATCAGGTTCTCCCCAAGCTAACTCTTGACAAGACCACCTTATTAGCCCAGAGCAGTTGTCATCCTTCTCAAAATGACTAATATGAAATTTCTAACTATACAGTATGATGCCCTCAGCCCTCACAATACAAATCCACCAAGCTTCAAATTCTCCCAGCCTGACATTTGTGCAAAAGTAGGTTACACTGCTTGGAACAACTACAGAGGGCAGAACTCATGGTATGGTAGAGCACATCGTATCCATTATAAACATGAAAATAGACTCAGATACATTAAGTAACTTCGTCAAAGCCACAGAGTTAATGGAATGACAAAGTCAGATGTAAGCCTGAGTCTATACAAATCTCAGTCTTAATACTCATTCTCTGCTTTGTAGAACCATCAGAACCTGGAGCTGGAGGAGACTCCAAAAGCCATTAAACTTAGCAACTCGCTCAAACAGTCTTCTTAAACCAGCATCGTCCATAACTAGACAAAGTACCCCTCTTAAGATGGACACTTCCAAGTCTTAAGAACCACTCATGAGATGACGTCAGAGTAATGGCGGGGTAGGAAGCGATACCGATAAATCTCCCCCAAAACTCAACAAGATCTTCAACCAGAAACAGAAAAACCTATACTTGGAGCTTCCAGATGCTTCGCAATACACCCAAAGGTATGATTGAGTGAAAAATTGGCTAAATATATAACCAAACCCCGAAGGAAATAGGGAGTAAGAAATGCTCCACCTTCCTCACTAACCTAAACAGGGCGGCTTTCTCTGGTAACTGTGAATATAGAAACTGAGGCGGGCAAAGGGGGTGAATACATCCAGGCCGCGACACAAACGGCCGAACCAGGCTGTGGCACGGAGATCCAAGCCAAGGAAAATCTGATCCTGTGGCAACCCGGGCAATTCAAGCTAACACTCGCGCCAAACCCAAACAAAGAAAGACAAGCGGCGCGGACATTTTACCCGGTCTCCTGGTTGATGCGCAGTTAGTGGGCGAGAGATTTCTTCCTAAGCCCCGGAAGTGAGTGCCCGTGTTGCCCCACGGAGAGGCAGGGTCAGAGGCCTTTCTGTGGGCCGAGGGCAGAGTCTCTGGGCAGCCCCAGCGCCCTGGGAAAGCCACGCACGGGAGGGAGCGAGAACTAATTCCAACGGTGGAGATTTTCCGTGCCGGAGGGTGTTTCACTCAGAGGGAATCGCGGCCGGCCTCATATCCTGGTTTGCGCGCGCAGATAAGGAGTGAGCGATTCCTCCGAGTGCCTCGGCAGTGCGCACCCGTGTTATCGCACAGAGGGGCAGAGTCAGGGGCCTTTGTGTGGGCCAAAGCGGAATCTCGGGCCGCCCCAGCGCCTTGCAAAAGCCGCGCACAGGGACGGAGCGAGACTCAATTCCAACGCTGCAACTTTTCCCTGCGGTTGGGGGTTTCACTCAGAGCGTGAGACTGCTGGCCGGATATCCTGGTCTGCGCGCGCAGCCAGTGAGTGAGAGTTTCCTCCAAGCGCCCCGGAAGTGGGCGCCCACCTGTGTTACCGGACAGAGTGGCAGAGCCAGAGGTCTTTGAATGGCCGGAAAGCCCGCCTGATTATGCTGGCAGCTCTGACTGACTGAGCCTTACCCAGAGCCCTGTGCTGAGTGGAAATAGAGTGGGGAGTTGCCAGCTCTTTGAGCCTCTTACTATCCAGGCAGAGGCAGCGGCAACCCCATAGCTGGATTATCAGGCTACTAATTGAGGAAGGAAAGACTAGGAGAAAGGCTCCAGGAACACGGACTCTCTCACTGTCGGAGCCTATAAATGCTAATAGCCTCGACTGCCAACGAGACTAAAGCACAATACATGACATTGCCATAGAGACTTATCAACTGCAAACCTCCACCTGAGCGTGGCAAAGGGGCAAAACCCGGGGTACAGAGTCACCGACCAGGAAGAGGGAGAGAAAAGAAAAAGCAAGAAGATAACCTCTCAAAATCAAGAATAATCTGCAGACTTTATAACCTATCCCATTTTATTATATTTGTTCGTTTGTTTCTCTTATCTTCATTCTTGATACTTTTTTTTTCCTCCTCCAATTTGGCCGATTAACTCTCTACCGGTCTTACTCTCTCCTCTCCTTGAACTACACTACCCATAAGTGTTACATCTCCCATTATCTTTTCTCTTCTCTTCCTTTCTCTCTATGAGGGTTGCACTCCAAAACCCTTAACTCTCTCTCTCTCTCTCTCCTTTCTTTTTTCTTCTTTTAGTGGTTCCCTCTTTTTTTTTCTCTCTCTCTCTTTCTTTTCTCCCTCTATATTAGTTTCTTCCTTTCTCCTTTACATCTCCTCTCATTCAAACCTCAATAACAAACAAATTATCTTATCTGGGACTCAAACTTATGTTTGTGGCATTTTGGGGGGTTTTTACTTCACCTTTTTAACTCACTAGCAGTGCTCCCATACCTGGCTCTCCATATTATCTAGTTCTTGTTCCACTAAATACAATAGTAATTTTTTAATTTGTCCCCCCATTTTTCCATTTTCCTCTTAATCCTCTCATCATAACTCTTAGACAACCAACACCTAAAAGCAAATCATTTTATTCTTGACCCAAATTTTTTCCTTATTTGCTTTTTGTGGGTCCATACGCTCTTTTTTTTCTTTTTTCTTTCTTTCTTTTTTTTTTTTTTTTTTGCCCCTTTATTACTTTTCCCCAATTCAGGCCCTCCATCACAGGCATTGTTTGTTATAATTCACAGTCCACCACAAGATTTTCTCAAGAAAGAGGAGAGAGGAGAGGAGAGGAAAAAAGGAGGGGGGGAATAATTTCCTTTTTTTTTTTTTTTTTTTTTTTTTTAATTTTTATTTTATTTTATTTTTCTTTATTTCATTATTAATTTTTTTTTAAAAAACAACTCTTTGATTTTTTTTTATTATTTTTTTAAACTTTTTATTCTTTATTAAATCTCATTAATACTATCAACAAAACCACCCTCAGATGCCATTAAGGAAGAGAAAATCGAATATCATGGATACAAAAGAAAGAGAGGTAACACAGCTAGATGAGGAAAAATCTATGGAGAAAAAATTTAATATATTGGAAACCTTGGAGCTAAATGACAGAGAATTCAAGATAGAAATCCTAAAAATCCTCCGAGATATACAAGAAAACACAGAAAGGCAATTTAGGGAGCTCAGAAAACAACTCAATGAACACAAAGAATATATGTCCAAGGAAATTGAAACTATAAAAACAAATCAAACAGAGATGAAAAACTCAATTCACGAGCTGAAAAACGAAGTAACAAGCTTAGCTAATAGAACAGGTCAGATAGAAGAGAGGATTAGTGAAATAGAAGACAAGCAACTTGAGGCACAACAGAGAGAAGAAGAAAGAGACTCAAAAATTAAAAAAAATGAGATAGCCCTACAAGAATTATCTGACTCCATCAAAAAGAATAACATAAGAATAATAGGTATATCAGAGGGAGAAGAGAGAGAAAATGGAATGGAGAACATACTCAAACAAATAATAGATGAGAACTTCCCAAGCCTGTGGAAAGAATTAAAGCCTCAAGTTCAAGAAGCAAACAGAACTCCAAGTTTTCTTAACCCCAACAAACCTACTCCAAGGCATATCATAATGAAATTGACACAAACCAACAGCAAAGAAAAAATTCTCAAGGCAGCCAGGGAAAAGAAGAATACAACATATAAAGGAAGGCCCATTAGATTATCATCAGATTTCTCAGCAGAAACTCTACAAGCTAGAAGAGAGTGGACCCCAATATTTAAAGTCCTGAAAGAGAGGAACTTTCAGCCACGAATACTATACCCATCAAAGCTATCCTTCAAATATGAAGGAGAAATAAAAACATTCACAGATACAGAAAAGATGAGGGAATTTATCATCAGAAAACCCCCACTCCAGGAATTACTAAAGGGGGTTCTCCAATCAGATACAAAGAACAAAAAAAAACAGAGCCACAAGTAAAAGCTCCAAGAAGAACACAATAAAACCAAATTTAAACTGTGACAACAACAAAAAGAAAGAGGGGGAGAAGATGGAGATTAACAGTAGCAAAGGACGATGGAGTGCAAAAGTACTCACAAAATAGTTCGCTACAATGAACAGGGTAGGGACCCTTTTCATTATTCAAAGGTAACCACCATTGAAAAAACCACCACAGAAGCACATGAGATAAAAAAGATAGCAACAGTGGAAAGATGTATGGAATACAACCAAATAAAAACAAAAGATAGAAAAACAAAAGAGAAGGATCAAACAAGACACAAAACTAACAGAAAGCAATCTATAAAATGGCAATAGGGAACTCACAAGTATCAATAATTACACTAAATGTAAACGGATTAAACTCACCAATAAAAAGGCACAGAGTAGCAGAATGGATTAAAAAAGAAAATCCAACTGTATGCTGCCTACAGGAAACTCATCTAAGTAACAAGGATAAAAACAAATTCAAAGTGAAAGGCTGGAAAACAATACTCCAAGCAAATAACATCCAAAAAAAAGCAGGTGTAGCAATACTCATATCGGATAATGCTGACTACAAGACAGGAAAAGTACTCAGAGACAAAAATGGACATTTCATAATGGCTAAGGGGACACTGAATCAAGAAGACATAACAATTCTTAATATATATGCACCAAACCAAGGAGCACCAAAATATATAAGACAGCTACTTATTGATCTTAAAATAAAAACTGACAAAAATACAATCATACTTGGAGACCTCAATACACCACTGACGGCTCTAGATCGGTCATCCAAACAGAGAATCAACAAAGACATAGTGGCCTTAAACAAAACACTAGAGCACCTGGATATGATAGACATCTACAGGACATTTCATCCCAAAGTGACTGAGTATACATTTTTCTCCAGTGTACATGGATCATTCTCAAGAATTGACCATATGTTGGGCCACAAAAACAACATCAGCAAATTCAGAAAAATTGAAGTTGTACCAAGCATATTTTCTGATCATAAAGCCTTGAAACTAGAATTCAACTGCAAAAAAGAGGAAAAAAATCTCACAAAAATGTGGAAACTAAACAACATACTTTTAAAAAATGAATGGGTCAAAGAAGAAATAAGTGCAGAGATCAAAAGATATATACAGACTAATGAAAACGACAATACGACATATCAGAATCTATGGGATGCAGCAAAAGCAGTGATAAGAGGGAAGTTCATATCACTTCAGGCATATATGAACAAACAAGAGAGAGCCCAAGTGAACCACTTAACTTCCCACCTTAAGGAACTAGAAAAAGAAGAACAAAGACAACCCAAAACCAGCCGAAGAAAGGAGATAATAAAAATCAGAGCAGAAATAAATGAATTAGAGAACAGAAAAACTATAGAAAAAATTAATAGAACAAGGAGCTGGTTCTTTGAAAAGATCAACAAAATTGACAAACCCTTGGCAAGACTTACCAAGGAAAAAAGAGAAAGAACTCATATAAACAAAATCCAAAATGAAAGAGGAGAAATCACCACGGACACCGTAGATATACAAAGAATTATTGTAGAATACTATGAAAAACTTTATGCTACTAAATTCAACAACCTAGAAGAAATGGATAAATTCCTAGAAAAATACAACCTTCCTAGACTGAGTCAAGAAGAAGCAGAAAGCCTAAACAGACCTATCAGTAGAGAAGAAATAGAAAAAACCATTAAAAACCTCCCCAAAAATAAAAGTCCAGGCCCTGACGGCTATACCAGCGAATTTTATCAAACATTCAAAGAAGACTTGGTTCCTATTCTACTCAAAGTCTTCCAAAAAATTGAAGAAGAAGCAATACTTCCAAACACATTTTACGAAGCCAACATAACCCTCATACCAAAACCAGGCAAGGATGGCACAAAAAAAGAAAACTACAGACCAATATCTCTAATGAATACAGATGCTAAAATACTAAACAAAATACTAGCAAATCGAATACAACAACATATTAAAAAAATAATACATCATGATCAAGTGGGATTCATCCCAGAATCTCAAGGATGGTTCAACATACGTAAAACGGTTAATGTAATACACCATATCAACAAAACAAAGAACAAAAACCACATGATCTTATCAATAGACGCAGAAAAGGCTTTCGATAAAATACAACACAATTTTATGTTTAAGACTCTCAACAAAATGGGTATAGAAGGAAAATATCTCAACATGATAAAGGCCATATATGATAAACCATCAGCTAACATCATATTAAATGGCACTAAACTGAAGGCTTTCCCCCTTAAATCAGGAACAAGACAGGGTTGTCCACTCTCTCCACTCTTATTTAATGTGGTACTAGAGGTTCTAGCCAGAGCAATCAGACAAGACAAAGAAATAAAAGGCATCCATATCGGAAAAGAAGAAGTAAAGGTATCACTTTTTGCAGATGATATGATCCTATACATCGAAAACCCCAAAGAATCCACAAAAAGACTACTAGAAACAATAAGCCAATACAGTAAGGTCGCAGGATACAAAATTAACATACAGAAGTCAATAGCCTTTCTATATGCCAACAATGAAACAACTGAGAAGGAACTCAAAAGAATAATCCCCTTCACCGTTGCAACAAAAAAAATAAAATACTTAGGAATAAACATAACAAAGAATGTAAAGGACTTATATAATGAAAACTATAAA
Organism: Saccopteryx leptura; assembly: GCF_036850995.1. Taxonomy (NCBI): domain Eukaryota; kingdom Metazoa; phylum Chordata; class Mammalia; order Chiroptera; family Emballonuridae; genus Saccopteryx; species Saccopteryx leptura. The sequence continues at coordinate 213,769,649 of NC_089505.1, read as the reverse complement.
CCATTGTTAAGGGAAATCGAAAAAGATATAATGAGATGGAAGAATATACCTTGTTCTTGGCTAGGAAGAATAAATATAATCAAGATGGCTATATTACCCAAAGCAATATACAAATTTAATGCAATTCCCATCAAACTTCCAATGACATTTTTTAAAGAAATAGAGCAAAAAATCATCAGATTTAAATGGAACTATAAAAAAACCCCGAATAGCCAAAGCAATCCTAAAGAAAAAGAATGAAGCTGGGGGCATTTCAATACCTGACTTCAAACTCTATTATAGGGCCACGACAATCAAAACAGCATGGTATTGCCAGAAAAATAGACACTCAGACCAATGGAACAGAATAGAAAGTCCAGAAATAAAACCACATATATATAGTCAAATAATTTTTGATAAAGGGGCCAACAACACACAATGGAGAAAAGAAAGCCTCTTCAATAAATGGTGCTGGGAAAACTGGAAAGCCACATGCAAAAGAATGAAACTGGACTACAGTCTCTCCCCCTGTACAAAAATTAACTCAAAATGGATCAAAGATCTAAACATAAGACCTGAAACAATTAAGTACATAGAAGAAGACATAGGTACTCAACTCAGGGACCTGGGTTTTAAAGAGCATTTTATGAATTTGACTCCAATGGCAAGAGAAGTGAAGGCAAAAATTAATGAATGGGACTACATCAGACTAAGAAGTTTTTGCTCAGCAAGAGAAACTGATAACAAAATAAACAGAAAGCCAACTAAATGGGAAATGATTTTTTCAAATGACAGCTCAGATAAGGGCCTAATATCCAAAATATACAAAGAACTCATAAAACTCAACAACAAACAAACAAACAATCCAATAAAAAAATGGGAAGAGGATATGAATAGACACTTCTCCCAGGAAGAAATACAAATGGCCAACAGATATATGAGAAGATGCTCATCTTCTTTAGCTATTAGAGAAATGCAAATCAAAACGGCAATGAGATACCACCTCACACCTGTTCGATTAGCTGTTATTAGCAAGTCAGGTAACAGCAAATGTTGGAGAGGCTGTGGAGAAAAAGGAACCCTCATACACTGTTGGTGGGAATGTAAAGTAGTACAACCATTATGGAAGAAAGTATGGTGGTTCCTCAAAAAACTGAAAATAGAACTACCTTATGACCCAGCAATCCCTCTACTGGGTATATATCCCAAAAACTCAGAAACATTGATACGTAAAGACACATGCAGCCCCATGTTTATTGCAGCATTGTTCACAGTGGCCAGGACATGGAAACAACCAAAAAGCCCATCAATAGATGACTGGATAAAGAAGATGTGGCACATATACACTATGGAATACTACTCAGCCATAAGAAATGATGACATCGGAACATTTACAGCAAAATGGTGGGATCTTGATAACATGATACGAAGCGAAATAAGTAAATCAGAAAAAAACAGGAACTGTATTATTCCATACGTAGGTGGGACATAATAGTGAAACTAAGAGACATTTATAAGAGTGTGGTGGTTACGGGGGGGAGGGGGGAATGGGAGAGGGATAGGGGGTGGGGAGGGGCACAAAGAAAACAAGATAGAAGGTGACAGAGGACAATCTGACTTTGGGTGGTGGGTATGCAACATAATTGAACGACAAGATAACCTGGACTTGTTATCTTTGAATATATGTATCCTGATTTATTGATGTCACCCCATTAAAAAAATAAAATTATATATTAAAAAAAAAAAAAAAAAAAAAAAAGAACCACTCATGATCAGAAACTTCTCTGTCATTTTGAAGTACAAATTTGCCTCCCCCTAAGCTGTACTCATTGGACATATTCCACCCTAAGGGCAGGTCAGAAGAAGTCTACATCTTCCAGTAGTACTGAGACTTAGAGCGTCTATACAGGGTTGCACTAGGGAAAGCTAAATGGACTTTACAATCTGACAGAGGAAGGTAGGAAGAGTCCTGCCTGTCCTCCATGACAGCTGATGGTTTGGTGCCAGCAGGCAGATCATGTTGCCTCTGTGAGGCTCAGTATGTTAATCTATGAATGGCAGTGGCCTGACACCCATCACAGGATGGTTAGATGGCATGTGATTTATAAATAGGTCAACAGAGTTGGCAAAGAGAAAGCACTCAACATGTGATTGCCTCTCATCAGCATTTTACAGAGCAAGCCCAAATCTCAGGGAGTTAACTTACTCAAGACCACACAGTTTGCAGACCTCAAGTGAGAAGTCAGAGTTTCTACTGCATTCTGACTAACTCTTGTTGAGAGTCCATCACAAAGCCAAAGAACTTTCTGGTATCATAGTCAATAACTTACCTAACATTAGCTATTATATTAGAAAGGAGTTCAACCTTACCTAATGGAATCAATGAGCCTATGTGCATATCCATATTATAGAAGGATGTTTAACATGGAAACACAATCATAAACACACACAGAGACACACATATGCACACATCCAATGCCTACTACATAATTCTAATACTTTCATTCAGACTGACATCATTGTGGTGTGTGTCAAAATGCCGCTTTATATTTGATTGTTTCATCGATGCAATTTTATCATTGCATATTAGACGCACTGCAGAACCTGCTCTCTCCACAAAGGTGAATTCCTCTGTCCATTCCTGCTGAAAAGTACTATACTCCTCATCTTCTTTTCTTTTAGCTATCTTCTTCATCAAAATGATTTCTACAATTAGCTAGCTGACTACTTGATTAAAAGGAGGGAAGTCTACTTCCTGACCTCACAACGACCCATATACATTATGCATTTTCCAATAATCTGTGTGTCTTTAAGCACACAGAACAGAAGGTTGAAGCTGGATTCCCATCTTCACTTTATTAACTAGCTAACACACTGGGCAAGTCACAAAGACATTTACCCAATCTCGGTCACAGTTTCTTCATCTCTAAAATGAAAAGATTGGGCTGCTGAGAGCTATTACACCACCAAGGTGTAAAACCCTAGAGTTCTGAGTTAGTCTGGATTTGACCTTAGCCTTCAGTCCTGGGCATGGCTTCCATTTCTAAAGCACCAAGTCAGAAACCTTAATCAGATAACCACCAAATTGTGTCCACTCACTTGTTTAAGACCCCAAGACAGCAACTGGCAGAGCCAGGACTCCAAGTTTTAAGTTCTCCTGAGAACTGGAGTTCCAGCTTATTGGGATCCTCTCTGGGTAGTGTTAATTAGTAACTGGACACTCTGTGCTGGCATGGGACAGGAGAGGTTGTGAGCAGATGCACACCTCTTAAACCAAGTGATGCTGTCAATCTCTTGTAACCTGAATATGGCAAAACTTGCCCATTTAAACTATACACCAGACAAAAGAAACAAGGACAAGACAATCTTAACAGCTGAAAAATAGCAACAGAATTCTGGCACAAAAGCATGTGCATTTTACTCACAGGAGAAGTTTCAAGCCCTCTTTCAGGAGTCTCTTTTTCTTTATTTGTGTAAGCGTGGCTGTAGTTTCTTAGAATGGTTTATTGCATTTTCTAAAAATGTCACAGCAATATTTCCCTTCCTATATGGCATGCCATGATGTGACTGCAGCACTTCATCATCAAAAGGTGGAGTCCAGCTCACCTCCTTTGAATGTGGGCTAGCCTGTGACTCGAGTCTAACAACAGAGTGATGCTGGGTGAACTCAGAAGCTCAGTCAGAAAAAGCTATCCACTTACTTTCCTTGGGCCCCTTGCTCTGAGGGAAACCAGCCACCATGTAAACTGTCTAACTACCCTGAGACCACATAAAAGCACCTATAAAGCCATCTTAGACAGACTGGCTGAGCACTCAATGGAACACCATGGAGCAGAAAAATCACATGGTTGAGCCTCTCTCAAAGTCATGACCTACAGAATATATATGTGAGTTAGAATAAAACATTTATTTTAAGCCATTAACTTTAGGGGAAGTTGTTCTGTAGCTGTGGGTCATCAGCATTCTTGATTAAAAGCAAGTTGGAGGTAGCAGATGAGAAAAAGAAGGAGGGCTGGTGGAAGAAGCACACAGAAAGAAGTAGCAGCTGATTGACCAATAACAGGGGAGACAGAGAAACTAATGAGATAAATGCAAGAGGCAAAGAATACAGCAGTGAGGAGCCTTAGGAGCAGACACAACAGTGCCTTCCACCTCACTGTGCCCTACAAGGCCATGTGGGTGTCAGAGCCCAGAATAGCGGTTGTTCATAATGAGTCCCCTGAACCATGAAGGACAGCTGAACTTTGGTTCAGAACCCTCTTTCTCTAGGATGGACAGTGGATAACTTAAGCAATAAGATAACATTGTAATTATTTTCTAATGTATTTTTCTTTTACTATCTTCGATGCTTCTGCCACTGTAGCCTCAAGAAAGAAGAATAGTAAAGGCCTCCTCAGAAAAGAGGGAAGGAAGTGGATATGACATAGAGAAAGTTCCTTCCTGGTAGGAAGGGGAAATGGAAGAAAAGGGTTTGGGGGTTCCAGGGTGAAAGGAGGAAAACACAGGAGGAGGTGGGATGATTCTGAGTTCAAAACCTGAGAGCCAATAGAAAAAAGGTAGAAAAGGAGGAGCTGAGAGCAGAAGTATTTTTGCTCTGCTCTCAATGGGCCTCTCAGGGAATTGCACTGTGGGGAAATAAGGTGCCACTGCCAAGATGGGACTGTTAAGGATGGATGGAGATAATGGTGTGGCATGTGTAGGAAGAGGGATCTAAGATTAGTTTTCTGTTAGCCTCAGTTCTTCACCAGTGAGGAAAAGATCCAGATATTCTTCCATGCTTCCCATGGAGAAGGGGAGGCAAGCTGAGATCAGGACTGACATGGGGCTGCATGATTCAGAGTAAGGTGATCTAGAGCTGAAACTGCAGGATGCTCAAGCCCTAAGGAGCAGTGTGGCTAATTGTGAAAACATGTGCTTCCCAGATGGTGAATAACCACTTACTTAAGCCCTGAGCACTCCACCCTCTGCTAACCTCGACTTTTCTGATGGTCCAACAACAATACTGCAGCAACTGTTCTGACTGGTTGGTGTTTGTGACCTGCTGGTTGGTAAGTATTCTGAGTATAACTTGCATAGGTAGCCAGTCTAAGCCAGGGGAGAAATGATGGCATGGCCAAGATGCAGAGCACCCATCTCCGTGGAGCCAGGGAGAGGCACAGTGGGACCATGTTGGTCATAGCATCTGCTCTGACTCAGCTGATAGGGCAGACTGTGAGTATTTCCTGCTGAAATAAATTCAGCAGGACACCCATGACAGCCAGGTCCAGGGACTTCTCCGTGAAAGCCAGTGAAGACCCACAGGCCAGCAAGTAAGGACTAGCCACCATCCCATCATGCCTTAGGAACACAGCTTCCCCATGCTCTGACACCACCTTCCTACTAGAATTAGATGGTGAGGTGAGATAGTCTGAAACACTTAAGCGTCTACCCACAGGAGACTGAATCATTCCAAGAGAAGTAGATTTGAGCCCAAGGTAAGGATAACATGTACTGAAAAGTTTATTTCCTTTTTCCTGATAAAAAGGAGCTTTAGGAGACACATGAGACTCTTATTAGAAGAGTTAGTAAATGTACATTTTGGGGGGCATTGACCTAAAGTGAGTATAAATTTTCACCATGTGACATACATTTTATAAATATTTCCTTCCAAAATTGTTATATCATTAAAACAGACAGCATTTTTCTTTTTATACTAGAAGATCATCTTACACTCTTTGGAAAACATGCCCATCTGGAATGGCTTGACCTCTGAGGGGCCCAGAAGGCAGCAGCTGTCCTCAGCGTCATGTGAAGCATGGTCATGACATCAAGCACACACACACACACACCAAAGATAGAAAGTCCAACTGATTTTATCTACACTGTGTGGATAAGTCCCTTGTTGCAAGAAAGCCCAGTCTTGAGCCAAAGACAACCCAGATTTACTGGCCTTCCTCAGACCCAAAACTCCCTCAAAGAAAAGTTATCTGAGACTTCTCTATTTGGGGGTAAACACAGGCATTCATTTCTCTGTAACCTTAAAGCTGGGCATGGCCACATGATTAGTGATAGCCATGAAAAGTAAGCAGGAAGAACACAGGTCACTTCCAGGCTTACCCATTTATTTTCTGGTGCCCTACTCCCCCCTCTTCTCCTGCCACCATGAATCCTGAGCCCTCGTTTGTCAATAGCGGTCACATAGGATGGTCAGGCCATCCTGATAGGAAGCTGAGGTCTACTTCTGTCCATGGATCCACTCTCTTATCCCTGAATGTCTGTTTATCCTTCCATTAAATAGGTGAAACACATTCCCTCCACAGCATTAGTATCAAAATAATGTGAGTCTAACATAGTCTGTACAAGATCTTTTTTGTAAATGGTCTCAAACAGCTAAGGTGAGCCATCCTCGTCAGATGTAGCTGACCAGTGACAACATGCAGCAGGAGACGAACATACCTGTGTATTAAGGTACTGAGATGTTTTAGGTTATCACTGCAGTGTACCTAAGACTGCCATGCACAACAGTCAGAGAGAAGAACTGGGACATCATACTTGTTTGCTATTGCTATGTAGCAAATGGCCACAAACTCAGCGACTTAAAACAACGCCCCTCCATCAGCATTAATTGCTGTGGGTCAGGTGGCTGGCCTCAGCTTGGATGAAGTTTCTGCTCAGGGATTCACAGGCTGACATCAATGCTCATGGACCTGTTCCACGTGCATGCAGCTATTGGTAGAATTTAGCTTTGTCATTCTACAACTGAGGTCTCTATTTTCTTGCTGGCTGTCAGTGGAGGCCACTCTCAGCCACTAGAGGCTACCCACCATTTCTTTCCTGGAGGCACTCTCCACAACATGGTAGAAGACACCAGGTGCTGCTTCACATCCCTCTGACTGCTAGGCCTTCCTTTAAAGAGCCGACAGGTTGTATCAGACATACACAAATGGTATTCCTTTTTATTAACTTCAAGTCAACTTACAGGGGGTCTAAATTAGATCTGCAAAATTCCTTCACCTTTGTCCTATCCTATTTGGTCATGGGAATGACATACCATTATATTCATATATCCCATGCTTATTCAAGTGGAGGGGCTTAAACAAAGTCATGGATTAGTGGAGGTCCTGTTAGAATTCTGCCTATCATGGCCCTGGCTGGTTGGCTCAGTGATAGAGCATCAACCCGGCATGTGGAAGTCCCAGGTTCAATTCCTGGTCAGGGAAGACAAAAGAGGCAATCATTTGCTTCTCCCCCCTCCCCCTCCCTTCTCTCTCTCTCTCTCTCTCTCTCTCTCTCTTCCCCTCCCACAGCCATGGCTCAATTGATTCAGGTACATCAGTCCTGGGTTCTGAGTATGGCTCTGTTGAGTCTCTGCTTCAGATGTTAAAAATAGCTCTGTTGCAAGCGGCCCCAGAAGGGCAGAGCATCGGCCCCAGACAGGGGTTGCCAGGTGGACCCTGGTTAGAGTGCATGTGGGAGTCTGTCTATCTCCCTTCCTCTCACTTCAAAAATTAAAAATTAAAAATTAAATGAATTCTGCCTATCACAGACATTTAAGAAATATTTCTAGGAAATTTAGGATTCATACAGAACCTTGCATTAACATCTTCCTTGCTCCCAAATAAGATAACCTCGCCCTGAATATTCTGAAGCCTTGCTACTCAAAGTGTGGTTCATGGCCAGTAGCATGGACATCCCTCATGAGAACTCTTAGGATCCACTTCAGATCTAGGGAGTCAGAATCATCTGTATGTTAATAAGACACCCAGGAGATCTGAAAGCACTGCTCATTAGGATTGGCTTATTCTTACATAAAGTAGGCACATGGAGTGAGAGCCAGTGTTAAACCCTGTGCCCTGCTCTCATAGCAGTGTCTGAAATTTTGCTGTTAGAACCTCATGATCTGATGATGATGGTAGTGACCAGGATGATGGCAATTATGATATTGAAGATAGGGATGATAGCTAACACCTATTGAACATCCACAGTAAGCAGGCAAAGTTTGAAAATGTATTACTTCTTCTCATTTCCCCAGTGTTTTTTAAACTACATACTGTTATTTTTTGTTTTAGAGAGTAAGACATTGAAATTTACACAAATTAAATAACTCCTCTAAGGAAATGCAAATAGAAGTGGTGGGGCAGGGACTTGATCCTCATTTCTTCAAATTCAGGTTCTAGGATCAAATTGTCACAAGTTGTCAAAGCTAACAAACTGGGACTCACAGGCCAACCCAGCTTGGAAATACGCATCACTCAGCCAAAGAGATGGTGTGATTTTTTTATTGAATGTCTTTTCCGAGGGACATGCGCACTCCAGTTGGCCACAGGCCTCCTCGCTCACAGCCTCACAGGCTGACACGCTGTGTGGACCCTGTGTGCACTCAGGTTTGCAATCCCCAATCAAGGCCAGGTATTCTTAAATTTCTTCATGACATGTCTTGAAAAATTTGAATTGTATGAATATTTCCCAGAGATTTTAAAAATGAAAAAGAATCCTGCTCTCTAATCCATCCTTTTCTTCTGATGAATGACACTAGTATCTGAAAACATAAAGTTATGTTCCTAAGTCAAGGAGCAAGGTAATATCCAGGTTTTAAACCTGACTCTATGCTCTAAAATCAAGTGCTGCAATCTTGCCTCCTGATTTAGGAAATTGTGCTTAAAATGAAACAGAGTTTCTTAACTAAGCCAGAAATGCTTAGAAGGAGTGTAACACAGACTCTCAGACTTCCCTCCTGATTGTGCTACTGGTGAGTCAAATGCCCACGTAGTCAATGAGAATCATCGCATAAACGACAGGTTCAGAACACAGGTTTTGAAAGGACAGTAAGCCTGACCTGTAGTGGCGCAGTGGATAAAGCGTCGACCTGGAAACGCTGAAGTCGCCAGTTCAAAACCCTGGGCTTGCTTGGTCAAGGCACATATGGGAGTTGATGCTTCCTGCTCCTCCCGCTCCTCCCCCCTTCTCCCTCTCTCTCTCTCTCTCTCCTTCTCTCTTTCTTTTTTTAAAAATTTTAAAAAACATGAAAGGACAGTAAGGCTCTGATTAGTTTATAAAGGATGGGGCAGGGAGGAGGGTAAGATGTGGAACAGGAAGGTGGACTGAGTATTGATAATACATTGGAATTGGCTGGGAAGCTTTCAAAGCAACTGATGCCTGGGCTCCAACCCCCAAGTTCTTGATGTAATTGGTCTCAGATATAGGGAGTTTCAAAAGCTCCCCAGGTGATTCCAATACTCAGCCAGGGCTGAGAACCACTGCAGCAGGGACTCTGAGATGCTAAAGAACCAACAACTGGTTTTTTTTGTGGCCCCACTGGGTTTGCCCATGAGCTAGCTACAGAAATTTCCATACTCACTTCATCTTCTTGCTGCTCTCTTCCTTTAAACAATACTCTTTATAGGCAGAGAATAAAATTAGTATTAGACTGAGGTCAAGTTTCAGACACTAATAGACTCACTTGTTCCTGCTGTGCCTACTTCTCCATCTACTAAATAGAAGAATCCTATTTAACACCCCCTCAGTCCTAGCATACATGTCCAACCCAGTAGAATGTCTTAGTGAATTCTTTTTTGAAATGGCCTCCAAGACTCTTGTTCTGAAATAACTTGTAGGTTTACCACTGGACATGAAAATTCATCTTATCTCTAAGAAAGTGGTTCTCAAAGTGGGGTTCCCAGACCAGCATCATAGCATGAACTTAGAACTTATTAGGAATGCATAAGTACAACCCTTATGGAAGAAAGTATGGTGGTTCCTCAAAAAATTAAAAATAGAACTACCATATGACCCAGCAATCCCTCTACTGGGTATCTACCCCAAAAACTCAGAAACATTTATACGCAAAGACACATGTACCCCCATTTTCATCACAGTATTATTCACAGTGGCCAAAACATGAAAATAACCAAAGTGTCCTTCAATAGAGGCCTGGATAAAAAACAATGTGGTACATATATACAATGGAATACTACTCAGCCATAAGAAATGATGACATAGTGATATTTATGACAACATGGATGGATCTTGAGAATGTTATACTGAGTGAAATAAGTAAATCAGAAAAAGCTAAGAATTGTATGATTTCACACATAGGAATATAAAACTGAAGGATATAAAACTGAAGCTCACTGCCTGACCTGTGGTGGCACAGTGGATAAAGCGTCAACCTGGAAATGCTGAGGTTGCTGGTTCAAAACCCTGGGTTTGCCTGGTCAAGGCACATATGGGAGTTGATGCTTCCTGCTCCTCCCCCCTTCTCTCTCTCTCTTTCTCTCTTCCCTCTCTATAATGAATAAATAAAATCTTTAAAAAAAACAAAACAAAAAACTGAAGCTCATGGACATAGATAAAAGTGAAGTGGTTACCAAGGGGAAAAGGGTGTAGGGGAGGGGATATGGGGAAGGGTATAAAAAGGGACAAATATAAAGTGATAAAAAATGATTTGACTTTGGGTGATGGATATAAAATATAATCAACAATTCAAATTTTGTAGAAATGTTTACCTGAAACCTATGTACTCTTATTGATCAATGTCACTGTGTTCAAGTTAATTTTCTAACTAAAATTTAAAAATTTTTAAAGAAAGAAAGAAAGAACTGCAAGTCCTTGCCCTGCCCCACCACAACCACCACCACTGAGTCAGAAACTCTGACAGGGTCCAGAACTGTGTTTTAGTAAGTCTTTCAGGTGTTGCTGCTGCTTGTTTTTTGAGAACCACTGGCGAAGGCCCTGTTATGATCAAGTGTCCCCAAAGGTCCCATCAAGAAAGCAGGTCATCTTGGCCATAGAGAACATTTTATGAATTTGACTCCAAAGGCAAGGGAAGTGAAGGCAAAGATAAATGAATGGGACTACATCAGACTAAAAAGCTTCTGCACAGCAAGAGAAACTGACAACAAAACAAACAGATGGCCAACTAAGTAAGAGATATTTTCAAACAACAGCACAGATAAGTGCCTAATATCTAAGAACTCACAAAAGAACTCACAAAACTCAGCAACAAACAAGCAAACAATCCAATAAAAAAAATGGAAAGAGGACATGAACAGACACTTCTCAGAGGAAGAAATACAAATGGCCAACAGATATATGAAAAGATGCTCATCTTCATTAGCTATTAGAGAAATGCAAATCAAAACTACAATGAGATACCACCTCACACCTGTTAGACCAGCTATTATCAACAAGACAGGTATTAAGTGTTGGAGAGGCTGTGGAGAAAAAGGAACCCTCATCCACTGTTAGTGGGAATGTAAAGTAGTACAACCATTATGGAAGAAAGTATGGTGGTTCCTAACTACCATATGACCCAGCAATCTCTCTACTGGGTATATACCCACAAAACTCAATATCATTGGTACATAAAGACACATGCAACCCCATATTCATTGCAGCATTGTTTACAGTGGCCAAGACATGGAAAAAACCAAAAAGCCCTTCAATAGAAGATGAGGTTACATATATACTATGGAATACTACTCAGCCATAAGAAATGATGACATAGGATCATTTACGACAACGTGGATGGACCTTAATAAGTGAAATAAGTAAATCAGAAAAAACTAAGAACTGTATGATTCCATACATAGGTGGGACACAAAATTGAGACTCATGGACATAGATAAGAGTGCAGTGGTTACCAGGGGGAGGGGAAGGAAGGAGAGTGAGGGGGTGGTGGGAGGGGAGGGGCATAAAGAAAACCAAATGAAGGGTGACGAAGGATGATTTGACTTTGGGTGATGGGTATACAACATAATCAAATGTCAAAATGATCTGGAGATATTTTCTCTAAATCTATGTGTTCTAGTTGACCAATGTCACTCTGTTAAAATTAATTGTCTGAATAAAACTATAAAAAAAAAGAGAGCCAGCTATTTTCACTTAAAAATGGCCACTGTTATTTCACAACTAATTGTAGTGGAAGCTCAATAAATGTTTGACCTTTCACAAAAGAAAAGAGAGAGCAGGTCATAATCAGGTGTCCCGAACAGAGAACAGGTGATGACAACATAAAAAGACACCCCAAATGTAAACTCCTCGCACTACTTCAGTTGCTTTGCCCCAAAAGGCAACTCTATATACATAGGGCAGGAGTGTGGAAAGATATGTGAGTCTTCTGGATTGGTCAGTTTTTTGTTATCAAACAGCTAGACTTTGGAGGTTGGGGTGGGAGTAGGTTGTTGAGGGGAAGGTCTGCTGTCAGCACAAGAAAGAAGCCCCCAGGCCAACTGGGAACAAACAGTCAGAGACCTCCTTCTTGCCTTTTAAGATAATCAAAGAATCTAAAAAGTGAAAAATACAATTAAAATAAACAAGACCATGATGAAGTTTGAGGGAAAAGGTTCTCTTTTATAATACACTGTGCTGGTAGAGAGGAACCCACTGCTCTCTTGAGAAAGCAGAGCTCAGAGAGAGGCCAGGGAGAGGATAAGCTTGGTGGTGATGGGATGGACTGCAGAGAGGGAGGCCAGCAGCATGGCACCATAGACATGAGCTGCTGGGACGGGCTGGGACATTCAAGCCACTCAACTGCCTCTGCTTACAGATGAGAAAGCTCAGCAGTGGTGTGCAGAGCTGGAGCCAGGAGCTAGAGGGTTCCCAAGAGAGCTGGGGTTCTGAGATGACTAAAGGCCTCTAGACAGGGAGTGGGGTTTAAGAGGAAGAAGGTCTAACAGTGAGAGCAAATATGCAGGCATATTTGTGACTCAAATTCATGTATTCTCCTATACCTCTTCATCAAAAGCAGATAGAAACAGAGGGGAAACTGAGGCACTGAAAGGCTAAAAATAAATTGTGGACATTATTATAATTGAAAGTAATATATATATATATATATTTTAAAGAACTGTGCCCAGTTTTATTAGTATTTCATGAGAATGAAGCAAGGTAAGCTTAACACTTCCTGGTCATTGACTACTGGCCAGTGCTGACCACCAGATGGATGATGTCTACTCAAATGGCACTCTTTCTTCACCAGAGCAGAGAACTTTTTAAAGGCGATTACATTATGAGCATATACATGACATTATACAACTTAGTAAGAGGCAAATCTGGGGCTTGAAACCAGACCCTTCAGCCTCAGGGGTCCCATTTCCCCACCACACTACTAGCCAGTCCTCCATGACAGCCATTAGTACTGGTTCTCAGGAAGCTCTGGTAGCACAGGTGTAAGAGAAGGTATACATACCTTAAAAGAGAAAACTTGCTACCCTAGAAAATCCCAGCATAAGTCTCACAGGCACGGCCTCACAGCCTGTCCAAAGCAACTCGTTTCCTCTTACTGGGTCCCCACAGCACAGCACTCTCACCTGTGTCCTTAAGAGAAGGTTCTCAGAAACCCTCTGATCCAGCCCCTTTGTGACAGTGAAACTGCAGGCCTAAAATGCCAAGGTCACCTTCACATAAGTGTAGAGGTCACAAAGATGATGATGGTCACCCAGAGGAGGCACCTGAGGTCCAGAGACATCAGGAGAGATGCCTGAAGTCCCAGAAACAAAACCCCGGGGTCCAGACTCACAGAACTCTTTCTCTCCTTCTCCCTCCCCCTCTCTCTTTCTCAGAAACTTTCTTACCTGCAGGTCTGCATTTTTCACCTTGTTGTTTCTTGCCTGGGGAAAGCAGCCAGACCTGACTTTCACCTCCCAAGAAGCACAGCTTTCAGGGTAGGGATATATATCTTCATCCTCCAGGAATTTCCTAATCAGGCTATATCACTCTCTCTGACTGGGTGGCAGTGGACACACCTTTCGCCTCCTCACAGGAGTGCCCCAGGCTATCAGGCTGGTTGTAGGATCACTCAGATGGGGAAGTGGCCAAGGACATGATGCATACATTTATTTCCCTATTTTTTTTTAACTCGTAAAGACTTACGTTCTTCCTGCTGAGAGGTGGTTTTAAAGTGATGTGTTCTTTACCCAACATGAGGCCCTATGAGAGAGAAAAGGAGAACTTTTTGTCTTTAGCCAGTGGGATGGTCGATGTTTTCTCTTGAAACCCTTCTGGGACGGAAGGAAGATTAAGGTCATAAGTCCCTGGCTTCCAGTCTTACATGATTTTAATTGTGAAGTGAAGGGAGGTGATGAATTTCTAAATTTTTATTACAGTATGTGGAATTTGCTTAACTAAATAGTTTGAAAATGAAAATTCAGTCCTAAGTCATGTCTGTACAAAACGTATATCTCCTTCCTTAACAGGCCCAAAAGTGACATTAAGGCTCCTGTCCCCCCATCATAAGCCACCCCCACAGAGACACAGAGCACCACAGGAGCTTGCCCCATAAACATACAGGGCCAACTTCAGCCCTGCCACCTCACTTCACTGACTTAAAGCCCCACTGTTCAGCCTAGATAGGGCTTTAACCCTTTGAGTAGGACGAATGTTCATGTATGTCCTTGTGCCTCCTGACTATCCAGAGTACAATGGATTTACTTTTTAAAAGTGTAAGACAACATTAAGAAAAGGCAAATGTATGTTTTTCTCTTCCATAAATTGATTATCAAACAAACATGATTTTAAGTTAATAAAACTGTAACTGAAGCTAATTTCAATTTTTTGAGAAACTCACTCCTTAGGGTCAGCAAGCATGAAAATAACTCACTACTCAGAGGGTTAAAGACCTCCTGGTCCAGTGATCCACCTTGATATGAACAAGAAGCTAAGTGGGGAAGGGTAAGGATTTGGCCACTTCTAAGGAGGCATAGGGCTGGGACTCAAACCCTCTGGGTCTTGCCAATAGGTTGGGCTGTGTCACAGTTTGGGCAGAGGTATAATACAGATCCCTCTGATGATGGAAGAGAACACTTTTCAACATGTCCTTAAAAACCCACATCACTAACTTTAATGATACTTTCTGTCTGGTTTATTCAGATATTGAACTTCTTCTAGATGAAAAGCCTGATGCAGAAACTCTTTAAGAGAAAATTTAGGAATTTCATATCCAGAACAAAGAACTGAAAGTCAGAAGGACCCCTAAGCCTTAGTTTATCCTTTTGTTAACAAGAAAGGAAATTCTCAGAGGTCTCAACTCATATTGGGGTAAATAAAATCTGAGAAAAACACAATGTTAAAGCTAGATGGAAACTTAGAGGTGGTCAAAGCTATCATCCAGTTTCCAAAAGAGCAAACTGAGGTACAGGTCAAATAAGTTTGTAAATATGATGTATATGTTTGCTCACTTATAGTTTGCATTGGGGGCTGGGCAATGCCAGATATAGTGGTCTGTGAGGTTGCAGGTTGCCTTCCTGCTTGAGAGGGACCATTGTCTTGCTAATGTTTACTGGAAGGAAGATTCTGCCCCACCACCAAGAGGTGCAGGAGGATTTCTTTTTTCTCTTCTCCCTGATCCCTTACCCTCCATGGGAAAAGCAGGTTTTTCCTTGGCTTTTCTTGTAGCTTGCCTGTCTTGGTGAGAAACCAATAAACAGAATGGCCCACCATCCTCTGACTCTGCTGTTTCTTTACTGTCTGCCCGAATTCAATGAGAACCTGCATGTGAATGGCCACAATGGTGGCAGTGGCCCTGGGCCTTACACTCATCAAGGGACCATAGGTGAGGAAGCTGTACTAATTTAATGGTGTGTATAATGTCATGATGGAGGGTGCTTGTTCTTTTTCCAAGGACTGGGAGAATATTTGTATTTGTCCTATAATTTTGTCATGGTAAGATTAAAGAGTAAACTATAAATTTGATATCAAGCTAAGTAAATTTCAAAGGTATGAACTCATCCCAACAGGGAAACCTCACCAAATACCATCATCATCCCAGGATAAAGGGCACAAAAATAAATTGAGCCCTCTCTCCATTCTCTCTGTGATCAAAGACATCCCACCATTGGTCCCAGCTGACCTGCGTTGGTTGGGATCCTACACACTGAAGAGCACAAGGCAGCCCACAGCTTTATATAGCCAAAGAGAGGAAGTAAAATCATGCAATCTGCCTGTCAGCGTACTAAAGTGTAACAGCTGATCTTGTGATTCATAAAGAGGAATTTACTTATCCTCATGTCTTGCTATGAAAAACTCCATCACAAAGCCACAAGAATCACTGGAATCATTCTTTCAAGAACTCCTGTCTCAGACATAAAGGTCCACCAAAAGTCCCCAATCTGCAGTCATACTCAGGGACCAATGACTACCTTTTCTACACCCCTCTATTCGCATCCATGGCCCACAATGTCCTGGTCTCACTATCTTCAGTACGTGTGGCTCAATTTCTCCACCAACCAATGAGAAATAGACAAGGCACAGAATGTTCCAAAGTATCTCAAAATCCTCTGAGGTCTGAGATGAAAGTCACCCATGATGTTTATTGCAAGAGATGAAGCAATAAGCCTTCACTTTTTAAACACAAAAGGCCTTTCCAAAGTCTGTTCTGGTACAGAAATCAGAAGTATCCTCTGAAAACCCCTGTGGCAAGATCCTAACCCCTTTCCTTCCTGTGACAGAGAGGCCAGAGCATTGGGCAAAGTGAGAAGGGCAGGAGGGCAGCAGGGGAGCATGTGTAGGCACTATGTTATATATTACAATGAGGACTGTTTTTCCCTGGTCTTATGAGACTGCCTCTGTCATATTATCCCCATAAACTCACTCATTTAAATCAGATCAGAGTCCTTAAATTTGATTCAAGGAAATATGGTGTTGGGGGGACTCTTCCATGACATGACAATGCCTGAGCCACAAGCTGTCCCCAGGCCAAGACAGAGGTTGCTTACCGCAAATCTCCTTTCAAAGACTGTCTGATCATAACTGATGGTCATTCTGACATAAATCAGTACCCTTCTGCTATGTGCCAACTCCTGGTTGTTCTGACCTGGTCAAACATGCAAAGTAATTTTCCATACCTAGCAGCATTTACCTACTAGGACCCATGACTTTCCCCTTTCTGCCATGGATAATTCTTGGGCATCTTTCAAGCAATGTGGGGATCCATTTTGTCTTGCAGCCACCCAAGATGCACCTAATCTATATTGAGTTTCCCTTAATGAACTCCATTAAAATGATCAGACAGGAGTGGCCAGCCTCATTCCTCAGTCTTTCCCTGCCTTCCCTTTAGGAGGTAGATTTTCTCAGGACCTTTCCTTGGGTCTGCTTGTGGTAGCATATAATCCATATGGTCATAGAGTCAACTTGGCAATTAGACCCCATAAAACTGAACATTTTAAGGCCTGCTATGGTTAGCTTGGCAATAACAGGGAAAAGCCTGACTAGACAGTGGCACAGTGGATAAAGCGTTGGACTGGTATGTGGAGGACCTGGGTTCAAGACCCCAAATGTCGTCAGCTTGAGTGTGGGCTCATCTGGTTTGAGCAAGGCTCACCAGCTTGAGCCCAAGGTCGCTGGCTCAAGCAAGGAGTCACTCGGTCTGCTATAGCCTTCTCCCCCAGTCAAGGCACATATGAAAAATCAATCAATGGACAACTAAGGAACCGCAACAAAGAATTGATGTTTCTCATCTCTCTCCCTTCCCGTCTGTCTGTCCCTATCTATCCCTCTCTCTGACTCTCTCTGTCTCTGCCATAAATAAATAAATAAATAACAGGGAAAAAGTCTATGTCCTAGAGGCAGGAGAAAAGTTTGCCCTTTCTGTAAATAATTTACAATTGTACAAAGCTAAAATGAAAATATTGATGGCAATAGATTTTTCTATAAAAAGAGAAGGCTGTATCAGTTCCTTAGTACTGCTGTAACAACTTACTGCAAATGGTGGTCTGATCAAGTTAAGGTGTTAGCAATGCTGATTCCTTCTGGAGGCTCCAAGGAAAAATCATTCTCTTACCTTTTCTAGTTTCTAGACGTTGTCCTTGTGTCTCCAACGCACCACTTTTTCTCCCCCTGCTTCCATCACCTGCCGCAGACTAGCGCAGCTCCTAATAACAGTGCGGAATTAAGGAAACATACTCATCAAGAACAAATGGGACCGGGAGGACTCTTCAAATGCTGATGGCAATATTTGAGTGCCCCATAGCCCCAGTTTGCTTTATTATATAGCCATATGCAAATCAAGGAAGTCCTTGATACAAAGTTACACATTCAGGCTAAAACAGGAACTCTCCCAAGGCATAAACAGGAATCCCCCTACCATGCATAAGTGAAATCAACCAACATCTGAACAAACAAAGAGTAAGAGGAAGGACATGTAAATTGCTTCCAGCAACTTAAGGAAGCAAGTGAATTGGGTGAAAATACTCTGCATCATAGCCAATATGGAGGTGGAGGGGGGAGAACTTAGCCTTTTACTAAGCCTTGAATCTATAATGGCTTTTTGCCATTTATGGTCCACAACATATCCCCATTTTCTTTTTTATTTTTAATTTGTGTGCTGAGATTTGCACTCATCTGATTTCCTAGTTTCCCTGATTCTAATTTGGTGGCAGACTGAAAAAATACAGAACAAACACAAAATTAGTATAGCCAATACTAACAGAAACCCAAACAAGTATTCTAATACATTACAGTGATTAAAGCCCTTAAGCAAATTCTTAGCCAATATAACAAGAATCTATAAAAGAGTAATGTCCTTAACATATTCACCAAGTCCAAGTTGGCACCAACACCATTCCAAATCCCTGCAAATGCAACCCAACCCCAGTCAGTCCATTAGGAGCTGTCACAAGGAGCAGGAGTCCAGGAAAAGTCTGCATGGTACTGGAATTGTTGTCACATTTCTATACTTTGCAGCTAGTGTCCAAGTCCTAATGACTGCTGCTTCTAACTGGTAATGACTCAGGTAGATTGGAAAAGCCATCTGCAGCCTATGAGGAGCTTCTGTTCTCCTCAGCCTGGAGAGATGAGATCAGGGTGCTTTTCCCTGGAGCTCTGCAACCATGGCATGGTGAAGAGAACCTTGGGATACACTAAACTGGGTGGCAAAGGCAAATTCATAATAGAAGTTGGCAAAAAGGAGAAAGAGAGCTCTAAATTAGAAGTAGGTGCCAGCCTGAAATATGAATGGAGCATTGAGGCAGGAGGAATAAAGGAAACACTATATATTAAACAGAGCAGCAGAAAATAGGACTATTAACACCCACAACAGAGATCTTCGAGGGAAAAATAAAAAACCCAAATATTCAGGCAAGATATAGTTAAGTGGCCCTTGTGTAAATGAGACCAGTTTACCTGCTACTTGGAAGAAATACCCTAGGCTCATCCATAGTGACATAGATGGGGCTGGTGGCCCTGGGCCATTTAGCCTTCAGTGGCAAATCCCAGCAGGCTGGGCAAGGTTAGGTCACAGGTGGCTGGAGCAGGGCTGGAAGAGACTGAACCCTCCCTTAGAGGAGCAAGGGGGAAGCCTACCTTCCAGTGTCCCTTTTTCCTCACAGCAAAGGCATGTAAGCCTGGCAGACTTTGGCTCAATGACCTTCCTTTCCACTACTGAAGCAGGGCCCAGATGGAGTCCTATGAGGCCCTGTTGGGGCATTGGAGCCTTTGAGGGTGTATGCCAAGAGCTAGTATTTCACCTGATCTCTTTTGGGCTTTTACTGCCTCTTGGTCATTATAGAACTTAAATTAAAAGCCATGCTCAGAAGATCTTGTGAAGGGTCTGAGGATCCCCATTCACCTATATAAACCTTTTCTGTATATCTGGAGCTATTTGGAAAAAGACAAAACCATGTTATTAGCTGAATCAAATAAAAGAGGGTAGAAGTTTGCAGGAGAAAAAAATTTGGCATCTCCTGTTCATCAGCATTCAAAAGAATATTTTAAAGTTAAGGTAGATTTGCAGGAGTTCCAGGATATGACTCCCCCTTTTATATTTTTAAAATTGACCTTAAATATTTGCTGGGTACACTTTAATAATACCTTGACTTTAAGGATTGTAAGAAATACCAGTAATTTGAAAGGTTTGACAAAATACAGTAAATGCTTTTGCTACATATGCAGGAGCATTGTCAGCTTTAATCACATCAGGAAGTCCAATAATGGAAAATGCATACAGACAATGAGCTATAACATGCTTAGCAGCCTCTCCTGTTCTGGCAGAGGCTACTTAAAATCCAGAATAAGTATCCACTGTAATGTGGACAAAGGATTGTTTGCCAAATGAAGATATATGAGTAACATCCATTTGCCAAAGTCGTCCCAGTAGGAGTCCTCGAAGGTTAACTCCAAATGAAGGGACAGATTGTAGTATAGGACACCTTGGACAGGATTTAACAATCTGCCCTGCTGCTTCCCAAGAAAGTTGAAACTGTTTACATAGGGCTGCAGCGTTCTGGTGATGAATAGTGTGAGACTGGATTGCTTGATGTGTCATGGTTGCTCCAATAATTTTTGGGGGGTGGTTTGATCAACAATGGCATTTCCTTGTGCTAAAGCTCCAGAGAGCATGGTGTGAGCTCGAATATGTCCTATCAAACATGGAGCTCTATGTTGACGTACAAGTCTTTGAAGAAGGAGAAACTGCTGAAATAGTTCATCAGCAGTTGTCCCTAAGACAGCAGTCTCTATAGTGGAAACAACCGTAAGTAAATATCTGCTGTCTGTATACAGATTAAAGGAGGAAAGATGGCCCAGGCACTGAGGATGGCTCTGTGGCCTCTGCCTCAGGAACTAGAATGGCTCTGGATGCCCCAGAGGGGCAGAGCATCGCCCCCTGGTGGGTATGCCAGATGGATCCCGGTCGGGCGCATGCTGGAGTCTATCTGACTGCCTCCCTGTTTCCAGCTTCAAAAAAATGGAAAAAAAAAACACAACAAACAAAGAGATAATAACTAGCCCAAACTTCCATAGGTAGTAAGCAGAGTATTAGAAATTTGACTGAAGCATGATCCACTTCAACAACCTGTTGTAAATTTCCTCCTAAAGACCATTTCATTACCTTTCAAAAAGTACACAATTTCTTAACAAAATAAGCCTGGCCAGGCCATTCTTACACCCCTAAGCAGTTTTTTGGCCAAACTTTTCTCTCTTGAGAAGAATACATTTCATTTTTTTTAATGGGGTGACATTGATAAATCAGGGTACATATGTTCAGAGAAAACATCTCGAGGTTATTTTGACATTTGATTATGCTGTATTCCCATCACCCAAAGTCCAATTGTCTTCCATCACCTTCTAACTGGTTTTCTTTGTGCCCCTCCACTCCCCCAACCCTCTCAATCTCCTCCCACCCACCCCGTAACCCCCACACTCTTGTCCATGTATCTGAGTCTCATTTTTACGTCCCACCTATGTATGGAATCATACAGTTCCTAGTTTTTTTCTGATTTACTTATTTCGCTCAGTATAATGTTATCAAGGTCCATCCATGTTGTTGTAAATGATCCGATGTCATCATTTCTTATGGCTGAGTAGTATTCCATAGTATATATGTACCAAAGCTTTTTAATCCACTCATCCAGTGATGGACACTTGGGCTGTTTCCAGATCTTCGCTATTGTGAACAATGCTGCCAAAATCATGGGGGTGCATTTCTTCTTTTCAAACACTGCTATGGTGTTCTTGCGGTATATTCCTAAAAGTGGTATAGCTGGGTCAAAAGGCAGTTTGATTTTTAATTTTTTGAGGAATCTCCATACTGTTTTCCACAGAGGCTGCACCAGTCTGCATTCCAACCAGCAGTGCAGGAGGGTTCCCTTTTCTCCACATCCTCGCCAGCACTTATTCTCTGTTGTTTTGTTGATGAGCGCCATTCTGACTGGTGTGAGGTGATATCTCATTGTGGTTTTAATTTGCATTTCTCTAATGATTAGTGATGTTGAGCATTTTTGCATTAGCCTATTGGCCATCTGTAAGTCCTCTTCAGAGAAGTGTCTATTCATTTCTTTTGCCCATTTTTTGATTAGATTGTTTGTCTTCCTGGTGTTGAGATTTACAAGTTCTTTATAAATTTTGGTTATTAAACCCTTATCAGACGTATTGTCAAATATAATCTCCCATTGTGTAGTTTGTCTTTTTATACTCTTCTTATTGTCTTTAGCTGTGCAGAAGCTTTTTAGTTTGATATAGTCTCATTTGTTTATCCTGTCTTTTATTTTACTTGCCCGTGGAGAAAAATCAGCAAATATATTGCCGCAAGAGATGTCAGAGAGCTTACTGCCCATGTTTTCTTCTAAGATACTTATGGTTTCACGGCTTACATTTAAGTCTTTTATCCATTTTGAGTTTATTTTCATGAATGGTGTAAGTTGGTGGTCTAGTTTCATGTTTTTGCAGGTAGCTGTCTAATTTTCTGAACACCATTTATTAAAGAGGCTGTCTTTACTCCACTGTATGCTCTTACCTCCTTTGTCAAATATCAGTTGTCCATAGAACTGTGGGTTAATTTCTGGGTTCTCCATTCTGTTCCATTGATCTATATGCCTGTTCTTATGCCAGTATCAGGCTGTTTTGAGTACAATTGCCTTGTAGTATAACTTGATATCTGGAACAGCGATACCTCCCACTTTATTCTTCCTTTTCAAAATTGCTGAAGCTATTTGTATTCTCTTTTGGTTCCATATAAATTTTTAAAATATGTGTTCTATATCTTTGAAGTAAGTCATTAGTATTTTAATTGGTATTGCACTGAATTTATAAATTACTTTAAGTAATATAGACATTTTAATGATGTTTATTCTTCCTAACCATGAGCACAGTATATGCTTCCACTTTTTTGTATCTTCCCTGATTTCTTTTATCAATGTTTTAAAATTTTTCAAGTACAAGTCTTTAATCTCCCTGGTTAAATTTATTCCTAGGTACTTAATTTTTTTGGTTGCAATGGAAAAGGGGATTGTTTCCTTAATTTCTATTTCTGACAGTTCATTGCTAGTGTAAAAAAATGCCTCTGATTTCTGAGTATTAATTTTATATCCTGCCACCTTGCTGAATTCATTTATCAGATCTAGTAGTTTTTTGACTGAGACTTTAGGGTTTTCTATATACAATATCATATCATCTGCAAATAATGATAGTTTTACTTCTTCTTTTCCAATTTGGATGACTTTTATTTCTTCTTCTTTTTTTTTTTTTTTTTTTTTTTTTTTTGTCTGATTGCTGTGGCTAGGACTTTCAAACTATGTTGAATAAGAGTGGTGAAAGGGGGCACCCCTGCATTGTTCCTGATCTTAAGGAGATTGCTTTTAATTTTTGCCCATTGAGTATGATGTTGGCTGTGGGTTTGTCATATATGGTCTTTATCAAGATGAGGTATGTTCCCTGTATTCCCACTTTGCTGAGAGTTTTGATCATGAATGGGTGCTGGATTTTATCAAAGGCTTTTTCTGCATCTATTGAAATTATCATGTGGTTTTTCTCCTTCCTTTTGTTTATGTGATGAATCACATTGACTGATTTGTGGATATTGTACCAGCCTTGCCTCCAAAAAATAAATTGCACTTGATCATGCTGTATGATTTTCTTCATATATTGCTCGATCCGGTTTGCTAATATTTTGTTGAGGATTTAACATCTATATTCATCAGGGATATTGGCCTATAATTTTCTTTCTTTGTGTTGTCTTTGCCTGGTTTTGGAATCAGAATTATACTCGCCTCATGAAAGAAGCTTGGAAGTCTTCCTTCCTCTTGAACTTTTTGAAATAGCTTGAGAAGGATACGGGTTAATTCTTCTTTGAATATTTGGTAGAATTCACTTGTGAAGCCATCAGGCCCAGGACTTTTCTTTTGGGGGAGTTTTTTGATAACCGTTTAAATCTCATTTGTTGTAATCGGTCTGTTTAGGTTTTCTGATTCTTCCAGATTAATTTTTGGAAGATGGAAGATTATATGTTTCAAGAAATTTGTCCAGAGAAAAAAGATGGCAGCAGAGTAGGCAGATGCACAGACGCCCTGCTCTCACCACCAAACTGGAATACAAATCAATTTAGGAAAAATCAGCATGAAAAACCAACTCTGAACTGCAAGAACGGCTCTCAAAAACCAAGGAGCAAAGAGGAAATCACAGAAGTCCTGGTAGGGAGCCCCTGAACCACCTCTGCTTGCCGGAACGGAGTGGGGGTGGGGCTGAGAGCCCAGAGAGGATCTCGGAGGGAGGGGAGCAGAAAGTACTGCTCACAGCCACTTGCCTGACGACCAGGGAGCGAGGTTCACTGAAAGGACCAGCTTATCTCCCAGGTGGAGAGGACAGGGAGAGGGACAGACTGTGAGGGGATAAGGAATGCAGGAGAGGAGCTAAAAGGGCTGACTCATCTGTGCTGGAGGCGGCCATAGCTGGGGGAGGGACTGAACCTTTCACAAAACAGAGCTGAAGTGCTTCCGAATCAGAGACATCCAGACATCTCTCCAGCTCCAATCAGCACAATAAGACACAGCTGAAAACAAGAAGTGGGGAGGAGGGGCAGTAACTCAGGTCTCCATGGAGATCTGAGATACGCCTCCCCCTACTGAAGCTGAGAAAAAACCCTGCCCCCAGTGAGTCCAGCTGGCTAAAGAGGCCTTCAGAGTCTCAGGTTACACCCACCGCATTCCTGGATACAGTTTCAAGGAAGACCCCTGCTGAGATCAGCAAACAAGACTATCACCTGTTAAGAAAACAAACAAATCAAGACTTCAAAGCTGCCCAAATCCGAAAGTGGATTACAGATAACACCTGATACCAACCCAAGAAGACCTAGAAATAACAAAACTGAAAACTGAAGGCAGACAACACCAAGCCGAGACTCAACCAACTCTACAAATAAAACAACAACAAAAAAGAGGATGAGAAGACAAAGGAGTGCAATCCAAATGAAACCACAAGAGACACCTTCGAGAGATGAACTGAGTGATATGGAAATAATCAAACTTCCAGATGCAGAGTTCAAAATAATGATTGTAAGGATGCTTAGGGATCTTAGAACAACAATGGAGGGGCAGTTTGAAAACCTAAATAAAGAAATAGCAAGTATAAAAAAGAATCAGTTGGAGACGACAAATACAATATCAGAAATAAAGACCACAATGGAAGGAATTAAAAACAGGATAGATAGAGCCGAGGATCGAATCAGCGAGTTAGAGGACAACTGGAATAAAGGCATGAAAGCAGAGAAGAAAAGAGAAAAGAGACTCAAAAAGTCAGAGGAAACTCTTAGAGAGCTCTGTGACACCATGAAGAAAAATAACATCCGCATCATAGGGGTTCCTGAAGAAGAAGAAAAAGAACAAGAGATAGAGACTTTGTTCAATCATATCATAGCTGAAAACTTCCCTAAATTAATGCAAGAGAAACTCTCACAAATCCAAGAAGCACAGAGGACTCCATTAAAGAGAAACCCAAAGAAACCTACACCAAGACACATCATAATTAAAATACCAAAGCTAAGCGATAAAGAGAAAATGTTAAAAGCTGCAAGAGAAAAAAAAGTTATCACCTACAAAGGAGCCCCCATAAGGATGACATCTGACTTCTCAACAGAAACACTTGAGGCCAGAAGGGAATGGCAAGAAATATTCAAAGTAATGCAGAACAAGAACCTACAACCAAGACTACTTTATCCAGCAAGGCTATTGTTTAAAATCGAAGGAGAAATAAAAAGCTTCCCAGACAAAAAACAACTCAAGGAATTCATTATAACCAAACCAATGCTGCAGGAAATATTAAGGGGCCTGGTGTAAACAGATCAAAGTGGGAAAAAAATACAGCAAAAAAAAAAAAAAAAGGAATACACCTTTAAAGAAGAAAATGGCAATAAACAACTACATATCAATAATAACCTTAAATGTAAATGGATTAAATGATCCAATCAAAAGACATAGGGTAGCTGTGTGGATAAGAAAACAGGACCCATACATATGTTGTCTACAAGAGACACACCTTAGAACAAAAGACACACATAGATTGAAGGTAAAAGGATGGAAAAAAACGTTTCATGCAAATGGAAATGAAAAAAAAAGCTGGGGTAGCAATACTTATATCAGACAAAGTGGACTTTAAAACAAAGGATATAGTAAGAGATAAAGAAGGCCACTAAATAATGATAAAGGGAGTAATCCAACAGGGAGATATAACTATTATAAATATCTATGCACCTAATATAGGAGCACCTAAATATATAAAGCAGACTTTGATGGATTTAAAGGGCGAGATCAACAGCAACACTATAATAATAGGAGATTTCAATACCCCACTAACATCACTAGATAGATCCTCAAGAAAAAAAATTAACAAAGAAACAGCAGACTTATTGAAAACACTAGATCAACTCGATTTAATAGATATCTTCAGAACCTTTCACCCTAAAGCAGCAGAATATACATTCTTTTCAAGTGCTCATGGTACATTCTCTAGGATAGACCACATGTTAGGGCACAAAAGTGCTCTCAACAAATTTAAGAAGACTGAAATAGTATCAAGCACTTTCTCCAATCACAACGGCATGAAACTAGAAATGAATCACAACAGAAAAGCTCAAAAATTCTCAAACACATGGAAACTAAATAGCAGATTGTTAAATAATGAATGGATTAAGAATGAGATCAAAGAAGAAATAAAAAAATTCCTAAAAACGAATGACAAGGAGCATACAACAACTCAAAATTTATGGGACACAGCGAAAGCAGTGCTGAGAGGGAAGTTCATAGCACTACAGGCACACTTTCAGAAGCTAGAAAAAGCTCAAATAAACAACTTAACCCTGCATCTAAAAGAATTAGAAAAAGAACAGCAAGTAAAGCCCAAATGTAGTAGAAGAAAGAAAATAATAAAGATCAGAGCAGAAATAAATGACATAGAGGCTAAAGAAACAATACAGAAGATCAATGAAACTAGGAGCTGGTTCTTTGAAAAGGTAAACAAGATTGATGAATCTTTAACTAGACTCACCAAGAAAAAGAGAGAGAGGACTCAAATAAATAAAATTAGAAATGAGAGAGGAGAAATAACAACTGACATAACAGAAATACAAAATATTATAAGAAAATACTATGAAGAACTGTATGCCAAAAACTAGACAACCTAGATGAAATGGACAAATTCCTTGAAACATACAATCTTCCAAAAATCAATCTGGAAGAATCAGAAAACGTAAACAGACCGATTACAACAAAGGAGATCAAAACAGTTATCAAAAAACTCCCAACAAAGAAAAGTCCAGGGCCTGATGGCTTCACAACAGAATTCTACCAAATATTCAAAGAAGAACTAACTCCTATCCTTCTCAAACTATTTCAAAAAATTCAAGAGGAAGGAAGACTTCCAAGCTTCTTTTATGAGGCGAGCATAATTCTGATTCCAAAACCAGGCAAAGACAACACAAAGAAAGAAAATTATAGGCCAATATCTCTGATGAATAGAAATGCTAAAATCTTCAACAAAATATTAGCAAACCGGATCCAACAATATATTGAAAAAATCATACACCATGATCAAGTGGGATTTATTCTGTGGAGTCAAGGATGGTACAATATTTGTAAATCAATCAATGTGATTCATCACATAAACAAAAAGAAGGAGAAAAACCATATGATAATTTCAATAGATGCAGAAAAAGCATTTGATAAAATCCAGCATCCATTCATGATCAAAACTCTCAGCAAAGTGGGAATACAGGGAACATACTTCAACCTGATAAAAGCCATCTATGAGAAACCCACAGCCAACATCATTCTCAATGGGCAAAAATTAAAAGCAATCCCCTTAAGATCAAGAACAAGGCAGGGGTGCCCCCTTTCACCACTCTTATTTAACATGGTCCTGGAAGTCCTAGCCACAGCTATCAGACAAGAAAAAGAAATAAAAGGAATTCAAGTGGGAAAAGAAGAAGTAAAACTATCATTATTTGCAGATGATATGATATTGTATATAGAAAACCCTAAAGTCTCAGTCAAAAAGCTACTGGACCTGATAAATAAATTCAGCAAAGTGGCAGGATATAAAATCAATACTCAGAAATCAGAAGCATTTTTATACACCAACAATGAACAGTCAGAAAGAGAAATTAAGGAAACAATCACCTTCACAATTACAACCAAAAAAATAAAGTACCTAGGAATAAACTTAACCAAGGAAACTAAAGACTTGTACTCGGAAAATTACAAAGCATTGATAAAAGAAATCAAGGAAGATACAAACAAGTGGAAGCATATACCGTGCTCATGGTTAGGAAGAATAAACATCATTAAAATGTCTATATTACCCAAAGCAATCTATAAATTCAATGCAATACCAATTAAAATACCAATGACATACTTCAAAGATATAGAACACATATTCCAAAAATTTATATGGAACCAAAAGAGAACACGAATAGCCTCAGCAATCTTAAAAAAGAAGAATAAAGTGGGAGGTATCACACTTCCTGATATCAAGTTATACTACAAGGCCATTGTACTCAAAACAGCCTGGTACTGGCATAAGAACAGGCATATAGATCAATGGAACAGAACAGAGAACCCAGAAATAAACCCACAGTTCTATGGACAACTGATATTTGACAAAGGAGGCAAGGAAATACAATGGAGTAAAGACAGCCTCTTTAACAAATGGTGTTGGGAAAATTGGACAGCTACCTGCAAAAAAATGAAACTAGATCACCAGCTTACACCACTCACAAAAATAAACTCAAAATGGATAAAAGACTTAAATGTAGGCCGTGAAACCATAAGCATCTTAGAAGAAAACATAGGCAGTAAGCTCTCTGACATCTCTCGGAGCAATATATTTGCTGATTTATCTCCACAGACAAGTGAAATAAAAGACAGGATAAACAAATGGGACTATATCAAACTAAAAAGCTTTTGCACAGCTAAAGACAACAAGAACGGAATAAAAAGACAAACTGCACAATGGGAGAACATATTTGACAATACATCTGATAAGGGATTAGTAACCAAAATTTATAAAGAACTCGTAAATCTCAACACCAGGAAGACAAATAATCCAATCCAAAAATGGGCAAAAGAGATGAATAGACACTTCTCCAAAGAGGACATACAGATGGCCAACAGGCATATGAAAAAATGCTCAACATCACTAATCATTAGAGAAATGCAAATTAAAACCACAATGAGATATCACCTCACACCAGTCAGAATGGCACTCATCAAGAAAACAACACAGAATAAGTGCTGGCGAGGATGTGGAGAAAAGGGAACCCTCCTGCACTGCTGGTGGGAATGCAGCTGGTGCAGCCTCTGTGGAAAACAGTATGGAGATTCCTCAAAAAACTGAAAATCGAACTGCCTTTTGACCCAGCTATACCACTTTTAGGAATATACCCCAAGGACACCATAGAACGGCTTGAAAAGGAGAAATGCACCCCCATGTTTGTGGCAGCATTGTTCACAATAGCGAAGATCTGGAAACAACCCAAGTGTCCGTCAGAGGACGAGTGGATTAAAAAGCTTTGGTACATATATACTATGGAGTACTACTCAGCCATAAAAAATGATGACATCAGATCCTTTACAATAACATGGATGGACCTTGATAACATTATACGGAGTGAAATAAGTAAATCAGAAAATAAACTAAGAACTACATGAATCCATACATAGAAGGAACATAAAAATGAGACTCAGAGACATGAACAAGAATGTGATGGCAACAGGGGTGGGGGTTGGGGGTGGGGGGAGGGGGATGGGGTGAAGAAGGAGAGAGTGGTTGGGGGAGGGGAGGGGCACAAAGAAAACCAGATAGAAGGTGACAAAAGACAATTTAACTTTGGGGGAGGGGTATACAGCACAATCAAATGTCAAAATAATCTAGAGATGTTTTCTCTCAACATATGTACCCTGCTTTATCAATGTCACTGCATTAAATTTAATAAATAAATTTTAAAAATTTGTCCATTTCATCTAGGTTGTCTAGGTTTTTAGCGCACATTTCTTCATAGTATTTTTTTACAATATTTTGTATTTCTGTTGAGTCAGTTGTTATTTCTTCACTCTCTATTTTAATTTTATTTATTTGAGTCCTCTCTCTTTTTTTCTTGGTGAGTCTGGTTAAAGGTTCATTGATCTTGTTTACCTTTTCAAAGAACCGCTCCTGGTTTCATTGATCCTCTCTATTGTTTCTTTAGCCTCTATGTCATTTATTTCTGCTCTGATCTTTATTATTTCCTTCCTTCTACTAGCTCTGGGCTTTACTTGCTGTTCTTTTTCAAGTTCCTTTAGATTCAGGGTCAAGTTGTTTATTTGAGCTTTTTCTAGCTTCTTGAGGTATGCCTGTAGTGATATAAACTTCTCTCTCAGGACTGCTTTAGCTGTGTTCCATAAATTTTGAGTTGATGTATACTCATTATCATTTCTTTTTATGAATTTTTTAATTTCTTTTTTGATTTCATTGTTAACCCATTCATTATTTAATAACATGATATTTAGTTTCCAAGTGTTTCAGTATTTTTCGGTTTTTCTGTTGTAGTTGATTTCTATTTTCATGCCATTGTGATCAGAGAAAGTACTTGATATGATTTCAATCTTCTTAAATTTGTTGAGAGCACTTTTGTGCCCTAACATGTGGTCTATCCTAGAGAATGTACCATGAGCACTTGAAAAAAATGTATATTCTGCTGCTTTAGGATGAAAGGTTCTGAAGATATCTATTAAATCTTGTTGATCTAGTATGTCCCTTAAGTCAACTGTTTCTTTGTTAATTTTTTTTCTTGAGGATCTATCTAGTGATGTTAGTGGGGTATTGAAATCCCCTACCATTATAGTATTGCTGTTGATCTCACCCTTTATATCCATCAAAGTCTGCTTTATATATTAAGGTGCTCCTATATTAGGTACGTAGATATTTATAACAGTTATATATTCCTGTTGGATTGCTCCCTTTATAATTATGTAGTGACCTTCTTTATCTCTTACTATAGTCTTTGTTTTAAAGTCCATTTTGTCTGATATAAGTATAGCTACCCCAGCTTTTTTTTTCATTTCCATTTTTGTAAAATATTTTTTTCCATCCTTTTATCTTAAGTGTATGTGCATCTTTTGTTTTAAGGTGTGTCTCTTGTAGACAGCATATGTATGGGTCCTCTTTTCTTATCCAAGCAGCTACCCTATGTCTTTTATTGGATCATTTAATCCATTTACATTTAAGGTTATTATTGATATGTAATTGTTTATTGGCATTTTATTCTTTTTTAAAAAATTTTACTAGGGTGACATCAATAAATCAGGGTACATATGTTCAAAAAAAACATGTCCAGGTTATCTTGTCAATCAATTATGTTGCATACCCATCACCCAAAGTCAGATTGTCTTCCATCACCTTCTATCTAGTTTTCTTCATGCCCCTTCCCTTTCCGTTTCACTCTCCCTCCCCTCCTCCCGTATCCACCACACTCTTGTCAATGTCTCTTAGTCTTATTTTTATGTCCCACATACGTATGAAATAATGCAGTTCTTGGTTTATTCTGATTTACTTATTTCACTTCGTATAATGTTATCAAGATCCCCTCATTTTGTTGTAAATGATCTGATGTCAACATTTCTTATGGCTGAGTAGTATTCCATAGTGTATATGTGCCACATCTTCTTTATCCAGTCTTCTATTGAAGGGCTTTTTGGTTGTTTCCATGTCTTGGCCGCTGTAAAAAGTGCTGCAATGAACATGGGGCTGCATGTATCTTTACGTATCAATGTTTCTGAGTTTTGTGGTATATACCCAGTAGAGGGATTGCTGGGTTATAAGGTAGTTCTATTTTCAGTTTTTTTAGAAACCACCATACTTTCTTCCATAATGGTTGTACTACTTTACATTCCCACCAGCAGTGAATGAGGGTTCCTTTTACTCCACAGCCTCTCCAACATTTGCTATTACCTGTCTTTTTTTTATTATTTATTTATTTATTTTAGAGGAGAGAGAGAGAGAGAGAGAGAAATAGAGAGAGAAGGGGGGAATGTTATGTGCCTTGACGGGGCAAGCCCAAGGGTTTTTTTAGAGAAGAGAGAGAGAGAGAGAGAGAAAGAGAGGAGAGACAGAGAGAGAGAAGGGGGGGAACAGAGAGAGAGAAGGGGGGAGAAAATTTTTTTTATTTATTCATTTTTAGAGAAGATAGAGAGAGAGAGAGAGAGAGAGAGAGAGAGAGGAGAGGAGCTGGAAACATCAACTTCCCATATGTGCCTTGACCAGGCAAGCCCAGGCTTTCGAACCTGCGACCTCAGCATTTCCAGATCGACACTTTATCCACTGCGCCACCACAGGTCTACCTGTCTTGTTAATAATAGCTAATCTAACAGGGGTGAGGTGGTATCTCATTGTAGTTTTGATTTGCATTTCTCTAATAACTAATGAAGATGAGCATCTTTTCATATATCTGTTGGCCATTTGTATTTCTTCCTGGGAGAAGTGTCTGTTCATGTCCTCTTCCCATTTTTTTATTGGATTGTTTGTTTGTTTGTTGTTCAGTTTTATGAGTTCTTTTTATATTTTGGTCAATAGGTCCTTATCCGAGCTGTTGTTTGAAAATATCATTTCCCATTTAGTTGGCTGTCTGTTTATTTTGTTGTCAGTTTCTCTTGCTGAGCAAAAACTTCTTAGTCTGATGTAGTCCCATTCATTTATTTTTGCCTTCACTTCCCTTCCTTTGGAGTCGAATTCATAAAATGCTCTTTAAAACCAAGGTCCATGAGTTTAGAACCTATGTCTTTTATGTACTTTATTGTTTCAGGTCTTATATTTATGTCTTTGATCCATTTTGAATTAATTTTAGTACACGGGGACAGGCTGTAGTCGAGTTTCATTCTTTTGCATGTGGCTTTCCAGTTTTCCCAGCACCATTTGTTGAAGAGGCTTTCTTTTCTCCATTGTGTGTTGTTGGCCCCTTTATCAAAAATTATTTGACGATATATATGTGGTTTTATTTCTGGACTTTCTATTCTGTTCCATTGGTCTGAGTGTCTATTTTTCTGGCAATACCATGCTGTTTTGATTGTCGTGTCTCTATAATATAGTTTGAAGTCAGGTATTGTAATGCCCTGAACTTCATTCTTTTTCTTTAGGATTACTTTGACTATTCGGGTTTTTTTACAGTTCCATATAAATTTGATGATTTTTTGTTCCATTTCTTTAAAAAATGTCATTGGGGCCTGACCAGGCAGTGGCGCAGTGGATAGAGCATCGGACTGAGATGCAGAGGACCCAGGTTTGAGACCCCGAGGTCGCTAGCTTCAGCGCGGGCTCATCTGGTTTGAGCAAAATCCCACCAGCTTGAACCCAAAGTCACTGGCTCAAGCAAGGGGTTACTCAGTCTGCTGAAGGCCCGCGGTCAAGGCACATGTGAGAGAGCAATCAATGAACAACTAAGGTGTTGCAATGCGCAGTGAAAAACTGGTGATTGATGCTTCTCATCTCTCTCTGTTCCTGTCTGTCTGTCCCTGTCTATCCCTTTCTCTGACTCTCTCACTGTCTCTGTCAAAAAAAAAAAAAATGTCATTGGAATTTTGATGGGAATTGCATTAAATTTGTATATTGCTTTGGATAATATGGCCATCTTTATTATATTTATTCTTCCTATCCAAGAACAAGAAATATTCTTTCATCTCATTGTATCTTTTTCAATTTCCCTTAACAATGCTTTGTGGTTTTCAATATATAGGTCCTTTACATTCTTTGTTATGTTTATTCATAGATATTTTATTTTTTTTGTTGCAATCATAAAGGGGATTGCTTTTTTGAGTTCGTTCTCAAATGTTTCATTGTTGGCATATAGAAAGGCTATGGACTTTTGTATGTTAATTTTGTATTCTGTGACCTTACTGTATTGGCTTATTGTTTCTAGTAGATTTTTTGTAGATTCTTTGGGGTTTTCAATGTATAGGATCATATCATCTGCAAAAGTAATACCTTTACTTCGTTTTTTCTGATATGGATGCCTTTTATTTCTTTG
Organism: Saccopteryx leptura; assembly: GCF_036850995.1. Classification (NCBI taxonomy): domain Eukaryota; kingdom Metazoa; phylum Chordata; class Mammalia; order Chiroptera; family Emballonuridae; genus Saccopteryx; species Saccopteryx leptura. The sequence continues at coordinate 213,735,940 of NC_089505.1, read as the reverse complement.
TCTTGTCTGATTGCTCTGGTTAGAACCTCTAGTGCAGCGGTTCTCAACCTGTGGGGCCCGACCCCGGCGGGGGTCGAAAGACCAAAACACAGGGGTCGCCTAAAGCCATTGGAAAATACATATTTATTATACAACACATTTTTAAATAAAATATGTATTTCCGATGGCTTTAGGCGGCCCCTTTGTTTTGGTCGTTCGACCCCCACCGGGGTTGTGACCCACAGGTTGAGAACCGCTGCTCTAACACCACATTAAATAAGAATGGAGACAGTGGACAACCCTGTCTTTTTCCTGATTTAAGGGAGAAAGCCTTCAGTTATGTGGCATTTAATATAATGTTAGCTGATGGTTTATCATATATAGCCTTTATCATGTTGAGATATTTTCCTTCTATACCCATTTTGTTGAGAGTCTTAAACACAAAATTGTGTTGTATTTTATTGAATGTTTTTGTACATCTATTGATAATATCATGTGGTTTTTGTTCTTTGTTTTGTTGATACGGTGTATTACGTTAACCGTTTTACATATGTTGAGCCATCCTTGAGATTCTGGGATGAATCCCACTTGATCATCATGATATATTATTTTTTATAATTTTGTTGTATTCGATTTGCTAGTATTTTGTTTATTATTTTAGCATCTGTATTCATTAGAGATATTGGTCTGTAGTTTTTTTTTATTATGTGCTGTCCTTGCTGGTTTTGTTATGAGGGTTAAGTTGGCCTCATAAAATGTGTTTGGAAGTATTGCTTCTTCTTCAATTTTTTGGAAGACTTTGAGTAGAATAGTAACCAAGTCTTCTTTGAATGTTTGATAGAATTCACTAGTATAACCGTCTGGGCCTGAACTTTTATTTTGGGGGAGGTTTTTAATAGTTTTTTTTTTATTTCTTCCCTACTAATTGATCTGTTTAGGCTTCCTGCTTCTTCTTGACTCAGTCTAGGAAGGTTGTATTTTTTAGGAATTTATCCATTTCTTCTAGATTATTGAATTTAGTGGTATAAAGTTTTTCATAATATTCTACAATAATTCTTTGTATATCTATGATGTCCGTGGTGATTTCTCCTCTTTCATTTTGGATTTTGTTTATATGAGTCCTTTCTCTTTTTTCCTTGGTAAGTCTTGCCAAGGGTTTGTCAATTTTGTTGATCTTTTCAAAGAACCAGTTCCTTGTTCTATCAATTTTTTCTATAGTTTTTCTGTTCTCTATTTCATTTATTTCTGCTCTGATTTTTATTATCTCCTTTCTTCGGCAGGTTTTGGGTTGTCTTTGTTCTTCTTTTTTCAGTTCCTTAAGGTGTGAAGTTAAGTGGTTTACTTGGGCTCTCTCTTGTTTGTTCATATGGGCCTGAAGCGATATGAACTTCCCTCTCATCACTGCTTTTGCTGCACCCCATAGATTCTGATATGTCATATTATCATTTTCATTTGTCTGTATATATCTTTTGATCTCTGTGCTTATTTCTTTTTAAACCCATTCATTTTTTAAAAGTATGTTGTTTAGTTTCCACATTTTTGTGGGGGGGTTTTCCTCTTTTTTTGCAGTTGAATTCTAGTTTCAAGGCTTTATGATCAGAAAATATGCTTGGTACAACTTCGATTTTTCTGAATTTGCTGATGTTATTTTTGTGGCCCAACATATGGTCAATTCTTGAGAATGATCCATGTACACTGGAGAAAAATGTATACTCTGTCACTTTGGGATGAAATGTTCTGTAGGTGTCTATCATATCCAGGTGCTCTAGTGTTTTGTTTAAGGCCAATATATCTTTATAGATTCTTGTTTGGATGATTAATCTAGAGCCATCAGCGGTGTATTGAGGTCTCCAAGTATGACTGTATTTTTGTCAGTTTTTGTTTTAAGGTCAATAAGTAGCTGTCTTATATATTTTGGTGCTCCTTGGTTTGGTGCATATATATTAAGAATTGTTATGTCTTCTTGATTCCATGTCCCTTAACCATTATAAAATGGCCATTTTTGTCTCTGAGTACTTTTTCTGTCTTGTAGTCAGCATTATCAGATGAGTATTTCTATCCCTGGTTTTTTTTGGATGTTATTTGCTTGGAGTATTGTTTTCCAGTCTTTCACTTTGAATTTGTTTTTGTTCTTGTTGCTTAGATGAGTTTCTTGTAGGCAGCATACAGTTGGATTTCCTTTTTTAATCCATTCTTCTACTCTGTGCCTTTTTATTGGTGAGCTTAATCCATTTACATTTAGTTTTATTATTGACAGTTGTGGGTTTCCTGTTGCCATTTTTACATTGCTTTCTGTTTGTGTTGTGTCTTGTTTGATTCTTCTCTTTTGTTTTTCTACCCTTTGTTTTTATTTGGTTGTATTCCATACATCTTTCCTCTGTTGCTATCTTTTTTAAATCATGTGCTTCTGTGGTGGTTTTTTCAAGGGTGGTTACCATTAAGTAATGAAAAGGGTTCCTACCCTGTTCATTGTAGTGCACTATCTTGTGAGTGCTTCTGCACTCCATCATCCTTTGCTACTGTTAGTCTCTGTCCTCTCCCCCCTTTTTTTTTTTTTTGTTGTTGTCACAGTTTAAATTTGGTTTTATTTTGTTCTTGGTGGAGCTTTTACTTGTGGTTTTGTTTTATTTTGTTCTTTGTATCTGGTTAAAAAACCCCCTTTAGTAATTCCTGGAGTGGGGGTTTTCTGAGGATAAATTCCTTTATCTTTTCTATATCTGTAAATGTTTTTATTTCTCCTTTGTATTTGAAGGATAGCTTTGATGGATATAGTATTCTTGGCTGAAAGTTCCTCTCTTTCAGGACTGTAAATATTGGAGTCCACTCTGTTCTAGCTTGTAGAGTTTCTGTTGAGAAATCTGATGATAATCTAATGGGCCTTTCTTTATATGTTGTATTCTTCTTTTCCCTGGCTGCCTTGAGAATTTTTTCTTTGTCCTTGGTTTGTGCCAATATCATTATGATGTGCCTTGGAGTAGGTTTGTTAGGGTTAAGATAACTCAGTGTTCTGTTTGCTTCTTGAATTCCAGGCTTTAGTTCTTTCCACAGGCTTGAGAAGTTCTCGTCTATTATTTGTTTGAATATGTTCTCCATTTCATTTTCTCACTCTTCTCCCTCTGGTATACCTATTATTCTTATGTTATTCTTTTTGATGGAGTCAGACAATTCCTGTACAGCTTTCTCACTTTTTTAAATTCTTGAGTCTCTCTCTTTTTCTCTCTGTTGTACCTCAAGTTGCTTGCCTTCTATTTCACTGATCCTACCTTCTATCTGGCCTGTTCTATTAGCTTAGCTTGTTACCTCATTTTTCATCTCGTGAATTGAGTTTTTCATCTCTGTTTTATTTCTTTTTATAGTTTCAATTTCCTTGATAATATATTCTTTGTATTCATTGAGTTGTTTTCTAAGCTCCCTAAATTGCCTTTCTGTGTTTTCTTGTATATCTCTGAGTATTTTTAGGATTTCTATTTTAATTTCTCTGTCATTTAGCTCCAAGGTTTTCAATATATTAAATATTTTCTCCATAGATTTTTCCTTATTTATCTGTGCTACCTCTTTGCCTTTTGTATCCTTGATATTTGATTTTTTAATGGCATCTGAGGGTGGTTTTGTTGATAGTACTAATGAGAATTAATAAAGAATAAAAAGTTAAAAAAATAAAAATTAAAAATAAATTTAAAAAATTATTTCCCCCCTTTTTTTTCTCTCTTCTCTTCTCTCCCCTCTTTCTTGAGAAAATCTTGTGGTGAACTGTAATTATATGTGCTAAATAGAACAAAAACTACCTATAATGGAGGGTCTGAGTTGGGGAGAACTGATAAAGGGGCAAAAAAAGGGGTATGGACCCCCAAAATGCAAAAAGGAAAAAATTTGGGTCAAGAATAAAATGATTTGCTTTTAGGTGATGGTTGACTAAAAGATATAATAAGAAAAATAAGAGGAAAATAGGAAAAAGGAAAAAAAATTAAAAATTACTATTGTATTTAGTGGAGCAAAAACTAGATAAAATGGAGAGCCAGAGTGGGGAGCACTGCTAGTGAGTTAAAAAAGCAAAGTAAAAAAACCCCAAAGTTCCACAAAGAAAAATTTGAGACCTAAATAAAATAATTTGTTTGTGATTGAGGATTGAATGAGTGAAAAAGTAAAGGAGAAAAGAAGAAACTAATATAGAGGGAGAAAAAAAGAAAGAGGAGAACACAAAAAGAAGAAAAAAGAACAAAAGGACAGAGAAAGAGAGAGTTAAGGGTTTTGGAGTGCAACCCTCATAGAGAGAAAGGAAAAAGAAAGGAAAGATAATGGGAGATGTAACACTTATGGGTAGTGTAGTTCAAGGAGAGGAGACAGTAAGACTGGTAGAGAATTAAATGAACAAATTGGAAGAGGAAGAAAATAATCAAGACAAGAAGATAAAAGAAACAAATATAATAAAATGGAATAGGTTATAAAGTCTGTGGATTATTCTTGATTTTGAGAGATTATCTTCTTGCTCTTTCTTTTCTCACCCTCTTCCTGGTCGGTGACTCTGTACCCTGGGTTCTGCCCCTGTGGTACACTTAGGTAGAAGTTTGAAGTTGATAAGTCTCTATGGTGATGTCATATATTGAGCTTCAGTCTCGTTGGCAGTCGAGGCTCATTAGCATTTGCAGGCTCCAACAATGAGAGAGTCCGTTTTCCTGGAGCCTCTCTCCTAGTCTTTTCTTCCTGAATTAGTAGCCTGATGATCCAGCTATGGGATTGCTGCTGCCTCTGCCTTCACGTTTAGTGTGGAACTTCTGGAGGTTCCAAGGATAAATTTTTCTGTCTCTGGTTGAAGATTTTGTTGAATTTTGGGGGAGATTTATCTGTATCGCTCCTTACAGTGTCATATCTCTGATGTCACTCCTTCCATTTTATTCTTTAAAACTGTATTCCTCTTTTGCTATATTCTATTTCTCCTTTGATCTGTTTACAACAGGCCCCTTAGCATTTCTTGCAGCCTTGGTTTGGTTGTAGTGAATTTCTTGAGTTTTTTTTTTTTTTGTCTGAAAATCTTTTTATTTCTCCTTCAATTTTAAATGATAGCCTTGCTGGATAAAGAAGTCTTGGTTGTAGGCCCTTGTTTTGCATTACTTTGAATATTTCTTGCCATTCCTTCTGGCCTCAAGTGTTTCTGTTGAGAAGTCGGAAGTCATCCTTATGGGGGCTCCTTTGTAGGTGATAGTCTTTTTTTATCTAGTAGCTTTTAATATTTTCTCTTTATCACTTAGCTTTGGTATTTTATTTATGATGTGTCTTGGTGTAGATTTCTTTGAGTTTCTCTTTAATGGAGATCTCTGTGTTTCTTGAACTTGTAAGATGTTTTCCTGCCTTAATTGAGGGAAGTTTTCAGCTATGATATGTTTAAACAATGTCTCTATCCCTTGTTCTTTTTCTTCTTCTTCAGGAACCCCTATAATGTGGATGTTATTTCTCTTCATGTTGTCACAGAGCTCTCTTAGAGTTTCCTCAGACTTTTTGAGTCTCCTTTCTTTTTTCTGCTCTGCTTCCATGCCTTTATTTATCTTGTCCTCTAACTCACTGATTTGATTCTCAGCTTCATTCATCCTGCTTTTAATTCCTTCCATTGTGTTCTTCATTTCTAATATTGAATTTGTCTTTTCTGACTGATTCTTTTTTATTATTTCAATTTCCTTTTTTATATTTGCTATCTCTTTAGGTGTTTGTAATGACTATCTATTGTTGTTCTAATATCTTTGAGCATCCTAACAATCATTATTGTAAACTCTGCATCTGGTAATTTGGTTATATCTGACTCATTCAGGTCCTTTTCTGGGGATTTCTCTTGATTCATTTGTGTTGCATTTCTCTGCTTTCTTATTTTGTCTCTGTAAAAGCAGGTTTTGGCCACTGGAGTCCACTGAGTGTGGCCTCTGTGTTCCCTACATGTGACCTGTCTGTAGGCCCTCCACCCCCTCTGCTGTTGCTGCCTAGGGTGTTCAGGTATGGGTGTTGCCAGTGCCTGCCCACTGGGGCTGTTGCTGTGGTTTCTGCCTCTCCTTCATGGGAGTGGCTGTGATCACATGCTCAGGTGGCCTTGGCCTTCACCCTGCCCCTGTGGGTGGCGCTATGCTCGACCCTGAGGGCAGGGGTGAGCACCTTTGTTCAGTTGTGGGTCTCCACCTGCTTCCAGGCTTTGGCCCCGCCCTTGCAGGAGGAGCCCACTCATGGGATGGCTGCAAGCTTTGGCTCCACAGTTTGGGCAGGACTGCATGCCCATGCTCAGTAGTAGGATTGCACCTGTTCTGGGTTTTGGGCTCCACCCCTGAGGGAGGAGCCAGCTCCCAAGTCAGGCCAGAAGCCTCGGTTCTGTGGGCGGGGCAGGGCTGTGCTCCTGCACCCTTGCACAAGGGCAGGTCTCCACCCCTTTTGGGGCTTCCACCTTTCCCCCGCAGGCTGGATTGCAGGCGGCCCACAGCTGGGCTTGACCACTTTTGCATGTCCCCTCTTCCCCAGCCAGGCAAGACTGAGCTCACACCTGGGCCTCAGTGGTGGCCAGCCGGCTTCCGCCCTGGCCGACAGAACCGTGCTTCCATGTCCCGCTGCTGCCTGCCCTCCAGCGAGCCCTCAGCCATGTGGGTGGGGGCGCTGCAGCCCAGACCCTAAGACTCACTACTGTAGTCCCGGAAGCTCCCTCCTTCTAAGCAACTCTGCTCTGAGTGCAGCAGGAAAGTTGTTTGGCTGGTGTCTGGCTTCCCTTTGCTGGTATTGCTGTTTCCAGGGGAAATATTCACTTCAGATTTGGGGAGGGACTCATCCCAGAGGTTACGGTGGCTGTCTCTCAAAATGCTTCTACCTGTGCCTCCTAGATTACACTCTCTTTCTGCTACTCCAGTCCTCTCCTCTCTCCTTATCCCCCAAAGCCCCAGGTGAGTGGTTGTGAGAGAGGTTTTCTGAGTGGCCCCTTTAAGAGGAATCTTGGGTCTGAGAAATCAGTCTCTTTCTCACAAACAGTATTCTGTCTTGTTTCCAGCTAAATACTGTCCATACGCCTCTTCTAGGCTCTGGGGCTGCAGGCTGGGGCTTTGTTTCTGGGACTTAGGACCCTCCCCTCTCTGCTAAACTCACTTCCCACCACGCAAGTGTCTCCCAGCTGCTGTTCACTCTGGGGAGCTGGGCAGCCCTCTCTGCATTTCCACTTTTCCTACCAGTCTCAGTGTGTCTTCTTCAGTGTTCTTTGGTTGAAGAGGCCTCTTAGTTTATTCCAATGTTGGTTTTTCCAGATGATGGTTCTTAAAATTAGTTTGTAATCCACTTTGGTTCTTGGAGGTGGAATTTGGTATGTCCGCCTACTCCATCGCCATCTTGTCTCCCCTCCTGATTTCTTTTTAATTACAAATATAGGCATATTTCATGGACAATTAGATGGTTCAATGTGCCCAAGCTGTAGCTGCTCTTGTACCAATTGAGCAGCTGCCCTAAGTTTCTTCTGAGAAAGGGGCCATTGTCTACCCATACAAGATTATCTGATTTCCAAGTAATTGGGTCTGCACAATGCATTATTGGGGTAGCAGGAGCTACCAAGTCCCCTATGCTAAATTTTGATACCCTAATCCATGCCTTCTGGTATTGGGTGCCACTTCTATGGGGGTGAGAATTCCCCAATGTTCTTTCTCTAGGCCCTTAGTGGGCAAAAATTCCTGATTAAGCACTTGAGTATTGACTAAATTATTAGGACTGACAAGTAATGCTCCTGTATTTTTCAAAACATATCTACCCCACAAATTAACTGGCAATCCAGGGAGCACATAAGGCTTAAAAGAATCCAGAATGACCTTCTTTATCTTCCCATTATAAAACTAGAGTTTTTTTGTTGAGGGGATTTGTAATTCTGTGGCAGCTGCATAAGTGGGCCAGGAAGGAGGCCAATGTAGCTTAGCAATAACAGATATATCAGTTTCAGTATCTAAAAGTCCTTTAAATTTACACCCTTCTATTGTTAGTTCCATTTCAGGGCATTCCTGACCTATTTTTTCAATCCAATTGGCAAAATCAGAGGAACCAAATCACCCATTTCCTTCAGGCCCCTTTTGCAGGATGTGGCCTGAGAAGCAGAATTAGCACCCTTATACTATCCTTCTAACTGCTTGAATTAGCCATGAGACAAATTCTTGAAATGACTTATTAGGGCCCTGCTTAATTTTGCTCAATTCCTTACACATAAACAAGACAATTTATGACAAAAAACACAAGTATAACATATAACTTTGATTAATCCTAATACTTAAATTGCTATTTGGCTTCTAACTCTGAACACACCTCACAATGCACTAACCAAATCAGTAAGTCTTAAGGATCTACATTCTATTCTACTTAAATTTAAATGAGCACTCCTTATAAGTTCTAAAAACATTTTATTTTTTCTAAATAATAGAGCCACTAGATCGGTCATCCAAACAGAGAATCAATAAAGATATAGTGGCCTTAAATGAAATATTAGAACACCTGGATATGATAGACATCTACAGGACACTTCATCCCAAAGCGACAGAGTATACATTTTTCTCTAGTGTACATGGAACATTCTCAAGAATTGACCATATGTTGGGCCACAAAGACAATATCAGCAAATTTAGAAAAATTGAAATTGTACCAAGCATATTCTCTGATCATAAAGCCTTGAAACTAGAATTGAACTGTAAAAAAGAGGGGGGGAAACCCACAAAATTGTGGAAACTAAACAACATACTTCTAAAAAATGAATGGGTCAAAGGATCAATAAGCGCAGAGATCAAAAGATATATACAGACAAATGAAAATGAAAATATGACATATCAGAATCTCTGGGATGCAGCAAAAGCAGTAATAAGAGAAAAGTTCATATCACTTCAGGCCTATATGAACAAACAGAGAGAGCCAAAGTAAACCACTTAACTTCACACCTTAAGGAACTAGAAAAAGAAGAACAAAGACAACCCAAAACCAGCCGAAGAAAGGAGATAATAAAAATCAGAGCAGAAATTAATGAAATAGAGAACAGAAAAACTATAGAAAAAATCAATAAAAGAAGGAGCTGGTTCTTTGAAAAGATCAACAAAATCGACAAACCCTTGGAAAGACTCACCAAGGAAAAAAGACACAGGACTCAAATAAATAAAATCCAAAATGAAAGAGGAGAGATCACCACAGACATCATAGATATACAAAGAATTATTTTAGAATACTATGAAAAACTATATGCCACCAAATATAACAATCTAGAAGAAATGGATAAATTCCTAGAACAATACAACCTTCTTAAACTTAGTCATGAAGAAGCAGAAAGCCTAAACAGATCAATCAGCAGGGAGGAAATAGAAAAAACTATTAAAAACCTCCCCAAAAATAAAAGTCCCGGCCCAGACGGTTATACTAGTGAATTCTATCAAACATTCAAAGAAGACTTGGTTACTATTCTACTCAAAGTCTTCCAAAAAATTGAAGAAGAAGCAATACTTCCAAACACATTTTATGAGGCCAACATAACCCTCATACCAAAACCTGGCAAGGATGGCACAAAGAAAGAAAACTACAGACCAATATCTCTAATGAATACAGATGCTAAAATACTAAACAAAATACTGGCAAATCGAATACAACAACATATTAAAAAAATAATACATCATGATCAAGTGGGATTCATTCCAGAATCTCAAGGATAGTTCAACATACGTAAAACGGTTAACGTAATACACCGTATCAATAAAACAAAGAACAAAAACCACATGATCTTATCAATAGATGCAGAAAAGGCTTTCGATAAAATACAACACAATTTTATGTTTAAGACTCTCATCAAAATGGGTATAGAAGGAAAATATCTCAACATGATAAAGGCCATATATGATAAACCATCAGCCAACATCATATTAAATGGCGTAAAACTGAGGACTTTCCACCTTAAATCAGGAACAAGACAGGGTTGTCCACTCTCTCCACTCTTATTTAACGTGGTGCTAGAAGTTCTGGCCAGAGCAATCAGACAAGACAAAGAAATAAAAGGCATCCACATCGGAAAAGAAGAAGTAAAGGTATCACTTTTTGCTGATGATATGATCCTATACATCGAAAACCCAAAGGACTCCACAAAAAGATTACTAGAAACAATAAACCAATACAGTAAGGTCGCAGGATACAAAATTAACATACATAAGTCCATAGCCTTTCTATATGCCAACAATGAAATATTAGAAAACGAACTCAAAAAACTAATCCCCTTCACGATTGCAACAAAAAAAATAAAATACCTAGGAATAAACATAACAAAGAATGTAAAGGACCTATATAAAGAAAACTACAAGGCATTGCTAAGAGAAATAGAAAAAGACACAATGAGATGGAAAAATATTCCTTGTTCTTGAATAGGAAGAATAAATATAATCAAAATAGCCATATTACCCAAAGTAATATATAAATTTAATGCAATTCCCATCAAAATTCCTATGAGATTTTTTAAAGAAATGGAACAAAAAAATCATAAGATTTATATGGAACTATAAAAAACCCCGAATAGCCAAAGCAATCCTAAGGAAAAAGAATGAAGCTGGGGGCATTACAATACCTGACTTTAAACTATATTATAGGGCCACAATAATCAAAACTGCATGGTATTGGCAGAAAAATAGACACTCAGACCAATGGAACAGAATAGAAGGCCAGAAATAAAACCACATATATATGGTCAAATAATCTTTGATAAAGGGGCCAACAACACAAAATGGAGAAAAAAAAGCCTCTTCAACAAATGGTGTTGGGAAAACTGGAAAGCCACATGCAAAAGAATGAAACTCGACTACAGCCTGTCCCCGTGTACTAAAATTAATTCAAAATGGATCAAAGACCTACATATAAGATCTGAAACAATAAAGTACATAGACGAAGACATAGGTATTAAACTCATGGACCTGGGTTTTAAAGAACATTTTATGAACTTGACTCCAATGGCAAGAGAAGTGAAGGCAAAGATAAATGAATGGGACTACATCAGAATAAAAAGTTTTTGCTCAGCAAGAGAAACTGATATCAAAATAAACAGACAGCCAACTAAATGGGAACTGATATTTTCAAACAACAGCTCAGATAAGGGCCTAATATCCAAAATTTACAAAGAACTCATAAAACTCAACAACAAACAAACAAACAATCCAATAAAAAAATGGGAAGAGGACATGAACAGACACTTATCCCAGGAAGAAATACAAATGGCCAACAGATATATGAAAAGATGCTCAGCTTCATTAGTTATTAGAGAAATGCAAATCAAAACTACAATGAGATACCACCTCACCCCTGTTAGATTAGCTATTATCAACAAGACGGGTAATAGCAAATGTTGGAGAGGCTGTGGAGAAAAAGAAACCCTCATCCACTGTTAGTGGGAATGTAAAGTAATACAACCATTATGGAGGAAAGTATGGTGGTTCCTCAAAAAACTGAAAATAGAACTACCTTATGACCCAGCAAGCCCTCTACTGGGTATATACCACAAAACCTCAGAATCATTGATATGTAAAGACACATGTAGCCCCATGTTCATTGCAGCACTGTTCACAGTGGCCAAGACATGGAAACAACCAAAAAGCCCTTCAATAGAAGACTGGATAAAGAAGATGTGGCACATATACACTATGGAATACTACTCAGCCATAAGAAATGATGACATCAGATCATTTACAGCAAAATGGTGGGATCTTGATAACATTATACGGAGTGAAATAAGTAAATCAGAAAAAAACAAGAACTACATGATTCCATACATTGGTGGAACATAAAAACGAGACTAAGAGAGATGGACAAGAGTGTGGTGGTTACCAGGGATGGGGGAGGGAGGATGCAGGAGGGAGGGAGGGAGAGAGTTAGGGGGAGGGGGAGGGGCACAGAGAAAACTAGATAGAGGGTGACGGAGGACAATCTGACTCTGGGCAAGGGGTATGCAACATAATTTAATGACAAGATAACCTAGACATATTTTCTTTAAATATATGTACCCTGAATTATTAATGTCATCCCATTAACATTAATAAAAATTTATTTAAAAAATAATAATAAATAAATAAATAAATATTAGAACCAGCATTTCCAATTTTTGCATGCAAAAAAAAGAACTTAATTCAGGCCTTAAAAACAGACACATTTTAGACAACATTAAACAAAGACTAAACAGAAACAAGCATTAGACAAACCAGAGAGAAACCCGGGATATCATAGCACAACCAGATTAGAAAGATGCATGCCTGGTATTTATAACGTCATTTTTAGACAGAGGGACTAAAGGATGTGACTAAAAAAAATCTTCCCAAGAAAATTTGCTCTTGGCAGCTGCTGGGATATTTTCCATAGTCAGATCCAACACAGGTCCCCTGCTTCAATTTACAGGCAAAGAATAAGAAAGAAACAAAATGATAGTTCAAAAGATTGTAGTTAAAACATTAAAGAAAATCAGACCATGACAGGAAAAGCTGTAATTTTCCTAATACCTGAGTCTCCTATCCATTCTCAAGAAAGTCCAACATCCACAGCAAATAATCACCCCTGGAGAGAAAAGCACAAGCAATTGCCTTCCAGTCATTTGGGGGAAGAGCCTTTGCACTAATAATATCTAACAAACCAAGTGAAAAAGGGGCAGTAGGCCCATACTGAACACAAGCAAGTTTAAGCTCTTTCAGAGTTCTAAAAGGTATAGGTTCATGTTCTTGCACTAGTCTCCCTGTATCATCCTGTCTTTCTACAACAGAAAAACGGGTAAAGCCATTTATTGTTTCCCCTACATTTTGAGCCTGGTCTATAGATTGTTGGAGAGGGTATTTCCCAGATTTTGAGCTATAGACTCTGGAGTCAGCCCAATAAGGGAACAAAGGAGCAGGAGTTGAACATAGGAAGGAGCCGAGGACAGTGAAGGCCCGCGGCTAAGGCAGCCATAGCCATAGATTTTTTATACCCCGAGTCATCTTCGGACTCCAAGTTATCCTTGTATTCACATCCCTCTGTTTCCAGCTCACCCTGATACTCTTCAGACAATGACTTGTCTTCATACAGAAACATTTCTATGCCCTGGCCAGTTAGCTCAGTGGCAGAGCGTTGGCCTGGCGTGCGGGAGTCCTGGGTTTGATTCCCAGCCAGGGCACACAGGAGAAGTGCCCATCTGCTTCTCCACCCCTCCCCCTCTCCTTCCTCTCTGTCTCTCTCTTCCCCTCCCACAGCCAAGGCTCCATTGGAGCAAAAGTTTGCCTGGGCACTGAGGATGGCTCTGTGGCCTCTGCCTCAGGCGCTAGAATGGCTCTGATTGCAGCAGAGCGATGCCCCGGATGGGCAGAGCATCGCCCCCTGGTGGGCGTGCCAGGTGGATCCTGGTCGGGCATATGCAGGAGTCTGTCTGACTGCCTCCTCGTTTCCAACTTCAGAAAAGTGCAAAAAAAAAAAAAAAAAGAAAGAAACATTTCTACAAAAAGGTCCCTTATTTTTTACCCTATCTGTCCCATAATCTTTTACTCCCGACTACACTGTCCCTAAAAACTTTCTTTACTCACTGTGTGCACTTCACTTTGGAGAGTTCTATTACCTTCCTTCAGGTTTAGTTTCCTCGTACTCATACTCAGGTCCCTGTTCGGGCACCACTTGCTGCAGACCAGTGCAGCTTCTAATAACAGTGCGGAATTAAGGAAACATACCCATCAAGAAAAAATAGGACCAGGAGGACTCTTCAAATGCTGATGACAGTATCCAAGTGCCCCACAGCCTCAGTTTGCTTTATTATATAGCCATATGCAAATCAAGGTAGTCCTTGCTACAAAGTTACACATTCAGGCTAAAACAGGAACTCTCCCAAGGCATAAACAGGAATCCCCCTACCATGCATAAGTGAAATCAATCAACATCAGAACAAACAAAGAGTAAGAGGAAGGGCATGTAAATTGCTTCCAGCAACTTAAGGAAGCAAGTAAAGTGAGTGAAAATACTCTGCATCATAGCCAATATGGAGGTGGAGGGGGGAGAACTTAGCCTTTTGCTAAGCCTCGAATCTACAATGGCTTTTTGCCATTTATGTCCACAATAATCACCACATGTTCTCCTTCTTCCTCTGACCCTTTTATACAACCTTCATCACTATCCCTGAAAATCCTTCATTTAACCACATCTGTAATCATAGGCACCAGGGATTAAGACATGTGTAGGGGACTAATGTTTAGCCTCTATAATCTCCACCGTTCCTTCCCATTCCCATGGTTGTGCTTTATGATTGTGAACAGAAGCACATAAAATGGCTCTACATCTCTGTGGCTTGGAACACAATCTCCTTCACATCTAAGAACTAAGGTTCTTTAGAAAGTACAGAGAGGATATATGTGCACAGAGCTTCTGAGCTCCACAGACAAGATTTTATTTTGCTACTCAATTCAGAGAAAATTCAATATCTCTTGTGAAAAGACTTTACCTCTCTGGCTTTTCCCTGTGCTTCCCTTTCCTCACCTTGGCTCCTCAGTGAGGAACACTGAGAAGGGATGAGCATCCCAGGGCAACCGTGACACTAACAGCCACTGTCCACTCTCTCCCTCTATTCTCCCATGAGATCCAAAGCAAGGATGGGAGGGGACCTGGAAGCTTTCCCATTTCATGCTTACCCTCCCTTCCCCCAGGTACCTAGGCCGAACCTAGGAATGAATGCCCAGAGCTCGCTGCTCTCCTACTCCTCCATCCACAACTGCACCCTCCCTCCATGTGGGTCTCAGGAGGCTGCAGGTAGGCCCACCCACTTTGCTCTGAGGACATCATCTTCCTTGCATGGGGTGGGGGCCCTGCTTTCTTCAGCCTGCCCTTTTACTTTCTGGGCTGGGGACATGCCAGCACTGGGAATATGGCCTACAGAGGAGAAAACCCTTGAAGCCAATTTCACAGGACACTACGGGCTCTGTGGGATGGTTGAATAAAATTCCTTTTCCTTAGAATCAGAAAAGGAGATTTCCTCCTGATAGAACTTTGATCTCTATCCTGGTATCATTCATTCTGTTATTCTGCTGCGAGCTTCCAGCTCAAGTGTCCACCAGCAAGGGTAGGCAGAAGGAATTTGCTTACCAGCAGTCCTAGTTGCTTTCTGGTCTGTTCCAAACTGAAAAAGAACCCAAATTCTGGTAATCTCACACTCACAATCAAGTCTGCCTTAGGTGCAATGTCTTTATTATGCTTCCAGAACTGAGAGATGCCGCCACCTGGGGCAGCTGACCTTGTATCCCTACCACCCATGCCAAAGCAGCACTCCAGAGGAAAGCTGAGTGAGCTATATCTGCAGGGCTTGTCATTACAAGAGCTGATGCTGGCTTAACTCCCACCAGGTTTGGCAGGAAAAGATGGTAGAAAGACACAAAACAACTTTTGGATCCTAACCAGTACCTACAAACAGAGCCAACCCTCAGCCATCCACTCACCTTCCAGCAGTCACCCTAGATCATCCTCCTCATGACCTTTTTCTCCTCCCAGCCCCCCACTGCCCACCAACCCATCAGCTGTTCTCATCAGAAACCCATTGGCTTCTCACAGCTTCTTTTAGAAATAAAATACACAAATAGGTGAATTACTGAATTGAGTTTAGACTCTAAATAAAGATAGTTTAAAAAAAAGTGGTCTCTAACTGGTCTCTAACCTATGGTTTGTGTGAGTGTGTATGTGTTGGGTTTGGGGTTATTTTCTTAATAAAGTGCTACACTTTATTCTAGCTCCCCAGGACCATGCCAACCTCCCAGTGCTACTGCTTAACCAGGAATTACTGTTCCAGTAGCACAACTCAGCAGGCAAGGGAGGAGAACCCTCGCCACTGCAGAAAGTTTGAAAAAATTCAAAGGACATGCTTAGGATATGAAAGATTGATGCCAAAACTGAGTGACAGGCATAAGGTTCTGTTTAAAATGTTTGCATTTCTAAATAAGTGCTGTGGACTCATCCAAACCTCAGTAGCTCTGCATAATTTCCCGGGACATATAACTTCAATGTCATTGTCCACAGCCTTTTGTGACTGTGCATTTTAGGTTAAACAAATTTTCAGGCCTCACCCACATCTTCACCACCTCCCACCCTAATGTATTCCTAATGTCCATCATATCTTCTAGATTCCAGGCAGTTCTTTCCTTAATCATGAGACCTTCCTCTGCTCTCTAACAGTTTCTCAATATCATGCAGAACTTTCTCTTCAAGTGATGTCTAAGCTCCACGCTTCAGAGGAACGGTGATGGGATGGTGCCTGAGTTACCCTGAAAGAACCCAGAGGCACCCAGTGCCTTCCCATTCGTATGTCATATCCTCCTGACAGGCACCTGCACTTCATGCAGAGCCCTGATTTCAATTTGCTGTCTTCAAAACACCTGTGACCTGAGAGCAAGCAGTTGTGGCAAGCTCCATGCTTGGGATCAACAGGCTTCAGCAGCTGGAATGAAGGCCTTGGCAGTCATCAAGCACAGAGGGAAATCCACATTCCTCAATGTCTGGTTAGAGGCTGACACACCAGTCTTCATGGGAACTAACATCCATGTGGTTCCCACATCATCCCACAAAAGCTATGGCCTTCGCCCCTCAGGCACAGATGGCAGCAAGGTCACACTGCTGCAGGCAGCCCCATCCACAAGCAGCAACCTGGCCTGGCAGAGGCTGGCTGAGCTTAGAGGACAGAGGCAGTGACACACCACTGCAGAGTTTATGGACTGGACCATGATTTTAAGAGAGAGACTTTAAAATGGACATGAGTAAGCACAGTTGCTCAGCTCAGAGCCAGTGACTCTCCCTTGCTCTGCAAACCAGCATGTCTGTATTCTGAAACTTTGACATCTGGAGACTTGCTGACCTCTCCAGGGGCTCACCAACTCCTATAGAGACCAAATGCTCACCCACAAGCACGCCTCTCACATGCAAAGCAAGCCAGAGCTCACAGTCCAACCACCTTCAAATATGTCCACTTCAATGTGCTTAGTTTCCCATTTGGGGGTCCTTTTTCCTCAGATAGAACACCTTTGAGGCATTCCAATCTCCTTTCCATTGAGAAAAGTAGATAAAACAACTGTTTTCTAACCCAGAGCTCAGCAAGGCGCAGATCCGTGTGGAAGGCGAAGCGAGCATCTCGGCAAAGGAAAGGTGAGCAGCAGGACAGTGGTAGGAAGAGAAAGAAAGCGCTGTGGCTCAGGGAGGACCCGCGGCCACAACCAGCAGCTCCCAAAGCTTTGCCCAGGCCGACAGCAGAAGCACGTCCAGGGAGCTTGTTAAAAATCCAGGCTCTGAGCCCCTCCTCAGAAACTGGATCACAACCTAGGTGAGAGGCCACACTGCAGGTGGTTAACAAGCAGGCCCCCCAGATGATTCGGATATTGACTAGATTTTGAGAAGAGCCATCGCAGTGGTTCTCCGCTCTGGCTGGACACAAGAAGCTCTAATGAACACCAATGTTCAGGCCCGCTCTCACAGCTTGAGACCTGGAGAGGGGTGGGCGAGGGCCAGTCAGTTCTCATGAGGCTCCCAATGGTTGTCATATACTGCCCATCGGAGTCAAGAGCTGCTGCCTGAGGTCTGGCCCCACCCATTCTCCAGGGCTGTGTCTTTGTCTTCTGCAGGCAGAAAAGCCAATGAGTGAAAAAATTCCAAGGTGGACTCACGCAGCACACATATAAGAAAAAAGACAGAGGTATAGCTAAGGTTGTGGGCTGGATCAGAGGGGGCTTCACAGAACAGGAGTCCCCAAGGTCTAATCCCCAAATTGACTCAGGTCAAGCAGGGGGGTCAGGCTCCAGAAAAGACCCCAGTATGGAGAGCACCCCCATTTGTGCAACCATTCATTCATTTCACTCACACCTTTTTTGAGTCCCTGCTCCAGGCTTAGCATTGCTTTAGGCCCTAAGAACTCATATTCTAACAGAGGAAAATGATGGTACTAAAGATGTGAGCAGATGAATGTTGATTCACAGCAGCAAAATTCTGGTTAACCAATAACCAATAATACTAAGTGTCTCAGCCCAAGACAGCTTCGTCCACCAGGCAGAACCATTCAAATGTCAATTCCCATTGGATCTGCTCTTGACAAACAACATTTCCTGTCCTCCTGTAGAATCTGCAGCGCGTTATGCCTACCCTATGGGATGTCTAAGCCTGTACCTGACTCTACTGATCCAATAAAAGTAGGGGATCAATAACGCTGACACTTTTGAAACAGGACTAAGGTGAAACTTATTCTGATTCCACCTATATGAAAAAGGGTTGCTAAGTAAAAAAAAAAAAGCAAACAATTCACAGCAAGTACACATGTTGTAATTATGAAAAATAATCACATACTGTAAAGTGATGATGCATCGATAACAAATCATTATTATTTGCTTCGTTAGCCTGGATCTGTTTTCAGATTGTACTTGACAGACTTCCAACTGCTTTTCCAATGTTTGCAATTCCTTCATTAATTCAAATGGATCTACTTCTCAAAACAATGGCTGAAAATCAAACCGGGCCACCAAGTGATCTCTCACTTGAATCACAGGTTTGTGCCTTTTTTCTCGTTTATCCACCCTATCAATGTCACAGGAGATGAATGACCTGACAGTCATCCTGGCCACTCTGTCAGGAACCAAAGTCATCAAGAAGACAATGTTAGGAACACACACAGACTGATATATCTTCCTGACTTGCCCTCCTGGGCCTATACCCAGAAGAGTCAGTCCTGAGAAGGGGTGCCGAAGAATTCTCTTTCTACACTTTAGTCTAGTCCTGGTTGTGGTGCTGAGGAATCTGCTAGGTTCTCTAAGATTCAGTCAACCAGCTATTAGTCCTCTAGAAATCTTAGAACCCAGCGAGCTCCCTAGCCCCAAGCTGTGGCTCCTCTGAAGACAGAAGGAACCAGCCAGGCAGACACTAACAAGCCCTGATGAGCTGGTCAGCGTTTTGGCCATCTTTGGCCAAATACTAGTGAAACTAAGTGAAACTGTAACTAGAGCTTATTTAAACCACATGTATTGTTCTTGTACTTGGAGATGCATAGATCCACAGGCTATCAGAGTAACAAGAAGCTCCAGCCACCCCAGGGCACTTTGTCCCTCTGTAGTTGAGGAAGCTGCACATGGTGGGATTGTACCCAGGTTAAAGACTGAGGACTGAAGCCAACCCCCCCCCCCCCATGAATATTCAAACCCTGCTGGCTTGACAACAATTATTTGAAGAAGCAGATAGAGAAAATCCTTTCCAAACTAAGCTCTGTGCTCTCTGGGTACAGTTGGCCTCCAGCAGTTGCATAGGACCAAGCCATGCGATCTCTCAATGGAGTCCTAGCCCTGAGCCATCTCTTGGTCTAGGCAGAATCAGGTTTCTTTTTATTTTCCCCTTCTTTATAGAGACAGAGAGAGTCAGAGAGAGGGATGAACAGGGACAGACAGACAGGAACAGAGAGACAAGAAGCATCAATCATTAGTTTTTTTGTTGCAACACCTTAGTTGTTCATTGATTGCTCTCTCATATGTGCCTTGACCGCGGGCCTCAGCAGATTGAGTAACCCCTTGCTTGAGCCAGAAACCTTGGGCTCAAGCTGGTGAGCTTTGCTAAAACCAGATGAGCCCGCACTCAAGCTGGCGATCTTGGGGTCTTGAACCTGGGTCCTCCACATCCCAGTCCGACGCTTCATCCACTGCACCACTGCCTGGTCAGGCAAGACTCAGGTTTCTAATCCAGCTTTAAATACTCAGCATGTATTTTTGCAACTGTGAGAAGAGGGCCATGATAATAGCTGCTCTCACTCACAGAGCATTTACTAAGTGCCTGACTTTATTCCACACACTTTATTCACATATTGACTTATTTAAACATCCCAACATCCCTGTGAGGTAGGTATTATAAAGTAATAGCAGCCCTGTTTTACAGATAGAGAAATTGAGATATGCAGACATTAAAGAACTTGTCAAAGGCAGCAGTGTTAAGGGTTGAATTGTGTCTCCCTCCCTCAATCAAAACAGAGCCAAGTTGGAGTCTTAATCCCCAGTGACTCATAATGTGACCTTAGTTGGAAATAGGTCTTTCCAAAGAAAATCAAGTTAAAGTGAGGTCATTAGAGTGGGCCCTGACCCAGTATAAAATGGAGAAACTTGGATCAGCACAGATACGAAGGGAAGACCATGTGAGGCCACACAGGAGAAGACAGCCCTGTGAGTAGAGTGATGCATGTACAAGACAAGGGACTCCAAGGATTGCTAGAACACCAAGGTACAGAAAAGGCAAAGAGGATCCTACCCTAGAGCCATCAGAGGGAATACGGGCTGGCCAGCACCTCTGTCTGGTTCATCAGCCTACAAAACTGAGACAATCCTAACCCACCCAGTGTGTGGTAACACATACAAGAGTGTGCATCGGAGCTGAGATTCTGACTTGGGCCTTCTGGTCCCAGGGCCTGTGCTCCTTACCACCACTCCAAAGTGTGGCTGTGAGGAGGACAGGGCCAGCTCAGTGCTGGGACACAGTGCGGCTCACATGTGTTGGCAATGGAGGTGGCTAGCTAAGAACTCTGCAAAGATGGAAGAGGCACCATTTATGGGTTCCTATTAAAATATTTGCAGATTAAAATATACAAACACACAATGCAATATAGAGGGGATATATAGAATTGTATACTTGAAACCCATGTAATTTTATTAACCAATGTTACCCAACAAATTTAAAAAATAATAATTTTAGAAATATACAAAGAAAGATGGCAGCTATCAACAAGATCAAAATATGTCCTAATGCCCCAGCGTGTAACAACAAAACAGTTCAATCTGGAATGTCACGTATGTACCCTGCAGAGATGGGATGGGTTTTATTTACTTTTTCCTAACAGTATTTCACTCTGGGGGCACTGAGCCTATCACATTCCATCAGGTCATTAATTAATTTGTTGTTCTTGCCAAGTGGAAAGAGGCCAGAGAAAAAATGCCTTTGCCAGTAAGGCAGGACACAAGCCTTCTTCAAACCTGCCTCCTCAAGACTGGTCACACTCCAGGGGTGGTTCTGGGTCCCAGTCCAGGCAGTGCAACCCTAACAAAGGATTCTGGGTGCTGCACAGACCCCTCCCTCAGAGTAGGCTCTGCACTACTGATCATCCACAGGCACCCCAAGCAGAGGCGCTGCTGAGTGTGTGTGTATTGCGGGGGCGACACAAGCCACATCAGTCACTCTTCTGTGAAGCCTAACAAACATTTATTAAGTACCTGCTAAGTTCAAGGAGTAAAGTGCAAAGGTGAATGAATATTTTCTACTAGTTAGTGGCCTGGGACACAATTCTTAGCCTCTCTGTGCTTTGGTTTGCTCCTGTGTACAGTGGAAACAATAATAGAGTTGTTTTACCATTTAACCAGCATTTAGGGAAGTTCTGTGCACAAAGGGAAGCACTGAGGGAGTGTGGCCACTGCTACACTGCCACCAGCCCATAGCACACAGGGCATGAAGTGCACGGAGGTGAGGCACCAGGAGAGGCCACTCCAGTGAGAGAGCCGCCGAGGAGGGGCTCTCTGTGTAACCAAAGGCCAAGGGGTGGCCTGCCCTGCTCCCAGCCTAGGTTGCCAGGTTCTTGGCTCCCACCCATGGGCATAGCCTACTCCAGTGCTGGGACCAGCCTACTTCAGTCAGAGGGGATTTAGGGAACCCCAGGCTATTGGCTCAGTGTCTAGTCAGCCTTGCCAGGCCTCTGACTCTGTTTTCAGCCTACTCCATTCCCAGGTCAGGCCAGGACCTGAAGGAGCTGCTTTTTGGCTGTGCACAAACAACTAGGGCCAGGCTTTGCAGGAAGGAGTGGGTGGGGGAGGTCAGGGGCCAGGAAACTGGTGCAGGTGCCTGGAAGGTAGTGACATCCATAGAGGCAAGATGGGTAAGGTGCAGAGTAGGTGGATGAGGAACAGTGGGAAAGTCCAAGCCGATGAAATGGGCCCCACTTCTCCTTCCAGAGACACCCTTGGGCACCTGCTAGAGCAGCTTTAGTGCTGGCCTTAGCCCTGTGAGAAGGACCCCTGAGGAAGCTGGCAGTCCCCACAGTTCCCTGGTTCTGAGGACTGAATTCTCGACTTTCTCCTCATGACCAGCTCTGCCATACAATCCAGTTCCATAGAAGGAGATAAAGGGAACTAATGTTAATGAAGTCCGTTCTGTGCTCTAGGCACTGGATTTTATACACAACACATATCTTTTCATTTAAATTCCCAAGCCATGGCCCTGGCCGGTTGGCTCAGCGGTAGAGCGTCAGCCTGGCGTGCAGGGGACCCGGGTTCGATTCCCGGCCAGGGCACATAGGAGAAGCGCCCATTTGCTTCTCCGCCCCCATGCCCCTCCTTCCTCTCTGTCTCTCTCTTCCCCTCCCGCAGCCAAGGCTCCATTGGAGCAAAGATAGCCCGGGCACTGGGGATGGCTTCTTGGCCTCTGCCCCAGGCGCTAGAGTGGCTCTGGTCGCGGCAGAGCGACGCCCCGGAGGGGCAGAGCATCGCCCCCAGAGGGGCAGAGCATCGCCCCCTGGTGGGCAGAGCGTCGCCCCTGGTGGGCGTGCCGGGTGGATCCCGGTCGGGCGCATGCGGGAGTCTGTCTGACTGTCTCTCCCCATTTCCAGCTTCAGAAAAATACCAAAAAAAATAATAAATAAATAAATAAATAAATAAATAAATAAAGTCCCAAGCCACCGTGCACTGAGTGGAGTCAGCTTCACTTTACTGAGGTAATAAGAAAACTGAGGGGCAGTAAGCCTAAGTCATGTAGCCAATAAGGAAGAGAGCTAGGGTTCTACCCTGGAGGGCCTCTGAACCCCAAACCCTGTTCCTGCTTCCAGATCCTGGGAATGGCATGCACTCTTCTCCTGCCAGACATGCCCCGTGGCCCCTTGCCTTACTCCCTGGTATGGATGGAATGGAGGCAATGTGCCAGGCCTCTACCTGCTGACTGTTTCTAGAACCTCTCCCACTTATTAGGGTACTTCAGGCTCATCTCTGTGTGATGCCTCTCCAATCTGGTCAGTCTGGATTCCTCAGAAACTGGTCCTCACAGTGATGAACTGTGAATGGCTGGGCACTCAGTCAGATAGAGCTGAGAAGTCTGAGTAGCCAGGCACCGGCAATTTCTGGGCTCAGAGTGGCAGCTGGGATAGAGGAACTCAGTCCATCAGAGGGCGCTGACACACCCCAGCAGGTCCATCTGCATCTCTGCTCTGGATGTGGTTAGAGACTTGAGTAGCCACCTGCTGGGCTGACAACGCTTATCATCTTCCAGAGAAAGCTGCAGCTACCCCAAACCCCCTGAATGCATCAGTTAGCAAGCCAGCATGGGAACCAGGGGTACACCAGAACCTGGGGTCCATGGTGGTCTCTTTAATGGATAAATCAGGACATGGCCTTGCAGCTAAGGACACAGGCCTAACCATAGAGCTATCACTCTCCACCATCATCCTGCTGTCCTCAGCCATCCTGTCCATTAACCACAGGCCCAGACCTTCTCTCAAGGACCTCATTCTACAGGCACTCACCCCTGCCTAGCCAGCACCAGGCCTATGTTCCCCCAGGCAAGGTTGCCCCCCTCACTCCCTTGCCCAGAGAGGCCCGTTCTGCCCTTTCTAGGTTAACCATGCTCATCAGGGGCCCACTCTCAAGCAAGTCACAGTTGGCTTTTGTCCCTGCAATACCAAAATCGCAAACATTGGAGCAAGGGAGCCAGAACTTAAACACTGAGTCTGCCAGCCTCCTCGACATAAGCAAAGAGAGACAGTACTGTGTTTATCAGGGCTCCTGCTGCCCTAAGAGTGGATGAGCATGGAGACACTTCCTGCCAAGTACCCCCCAAGGGAGGAGGACTGACTGGTGCTGAAGCTCCAGGCCACACAGCCCTAGCACAGGTCAGCACTTGTGTGCAGGGCAGGAGGACAGGGCTTGGGAACTGAACATGAAACAAGAGCATGGAATTTCCAGAGAGCCTTACACATGATCCTCTCCACATGAACCTTCCTCCCTGGATGGGCAGCGAGCTGCTGACTGCGTTTATGACAGGTGTGTGAGGACTATATTTGACCAGTCCTGAGGAGCCAGTCCCACCCCAAACCTCCAAGCAGGCCTTCTTTGTCCCTTCATGGTGAACACATGGATCTCTTTAATAGGTTGAGAGTAGAAAAGGAGGAGATGGGCAGTGGGGTGGCATCCATAGCACAACTAGCTCCCTAGTCTATTTGTCATCCACCCTAACAAGGATATTTCAGACTCTCCTTGGTGCCCTACGGATGCTGCTCTCTAAGGTCCCAGCCATCTAATCTACTGTGGTTCACAGCCCAGGCCACTCCTCATCATTACCTAGGAAGCCTTAAAAATCTTGATGCCCAGACCCCACACACAGATGGTCTGACTTCCTAGGTCTGATATGTGGCCAGGGCACCAGGATTTTTTTAGATGCTCAGAGAATTCCAATGCTTAGCTGAGTTGAAGACAGATTTGTACTCTGAGCAGGACTTGCTTTCATAATGCATGTGCTCTGTTTGCCAATAGAGGATGGCGTGACACAACAACTTTTCTTCTCGTAAAGGTACAGGAAGGACTCGTGGTCTTTCACAGTTGCTCAGTGACAGTATGGAGGAATTGTCCTCAGTTGCTAACAGACCACCAGACCAGATAGATAACATTAGCTGGGGAAGAAGTCTGAAGATGGTGAGGGCTGGCAACTCCACACCACAACCTTGCCACCAGATTACAAAGAGAACAAGTCTAAGATCAACTTTTGCCTCATACACATGCAGACATATTTAACTCAACTTGTTTATTATTAAGCAAGGACAAAAAAATGTTCACATCTTATTCAGTAGGCTCAAGAAAGTTCTAGTTCTTCATTCTTGTATATACTAAGACTACCACCTGTCATGAAATATTTATTCAAATCAAAAGTCAAACCAGCATTAGGCCACTTGAATCTACTCATGGCCTGACCTGGATACAGGATGACCCTAAGTGGGGTTCTTATGTCCTATTTATCCTAGAATAGAAAATGCTTTCTAAAATATTTGAGCTACATTCTTGAATACCTTTAGTCTCAACAATGAAAGTCCATTTCTAATTGTATTATGCACATTAATAGGTCACTGTTTTTAGCAAAAAAAAAAAAACAACCAAACACTCTGAACTTCAGCTGACTGTTCATTTGAGATAGAGACCACAGGGAGCTTCCCCTAGGGTGTGGGCTGACCTTCGGCCAGAGCACTCTTGACTAGAATGTCTGCAGCACCCAGGGCAAATCTTTTTTATTATTATTTTAATGGGGTGACATTGATAAATTAGGGTACATATGTTCAGAGAACATCTCCAGGTTATTTTGACATTTAATTATGTTCCATACACATCACCCAAAGTCAAATTGTCTTCCATCACCTTCTATATGGTTTTCTCTGTGCCCCTCCCCTCCTCCCACAACCTCCCACTCTTCCCCCCCACCCCGGAAACCACCACACTCTTGTCCATGTCTCTGAGTCTCATTTTTATGTCCCACCTATGTATGGAATCATATAGTTCTTAGTTTTTTCTGATTTACTTACTTCACTCAGTATAATGTTATCAAGTTCCATCCATGTTGTTGTAAATGATCCGATGTCATCATTTCTTATGGCTGAGTAGTATTCCATAGTGTATATGTGCCACATCTTCTTTATCCAATCTTCTATTGAAAGGCTTTTTGGTTGTTTCCATGTCTTGGCCACTGTGAACAATGATACAATGAACATGGGGCTGCATGTGTCTTTACATACCAGTGTGTTTGAGTTTTGGGGGTATATACCCAGTAGAGGGATTGCTGGGTCATATGATAGCACTATTTTTAATTTCTTGAGGAACTACCATACTTTCTTCTATAATGGTTGTACTACTTTACATTCCCAGCAACAGTGGCTGAGGGTTCCTTTTTCTCCACAGCCTCTCCAACACTTGTTATAACCTGTCTTGTTGATAATAGCTAATCTTACAGGTGTGAGGTGGTACTCATTGTAGTTTTGATTTGCATTTCTCTAATAGCTAATGAAGATGAGCATTTTTTCATATATCTGTTGACCATTTGTATTTTCTCCTGGAGAAGTGTCTGTTCATGTCCACCTCCTATTTATTTATTGGATTGTTTGTTTGTTTGTTGAGTTTTATGAGTTCTTTTTATATTTTGGATATTAGGCCCTTATCTGAGCTGTTGTTTGAAAATATCATCTCCCATTTAGTTGGTTGTCTGTTTGTTTTGTTGTCAGTTTCTCTTGCTTTGCAAAAGCTTCTTAGTCTGATGTAGTCCCATTCATTTATCTTTGCCTTCACTTCCCATGCCTTTTGAGTCAAATTCATAAAATGCTCTTTAAAACCCAGGTCCATGAGTTTAGTACCTATGTTTTCTTCTATGTAATTTATTGTTTCAGGTCTTATATTTACGTCTTTGATCCATTTTGAATTAATTTTAGTACAAGGGGACAAACTGTAGTCGACTTTCATTCTTTTGCAGGTGGATTTTCAGTTTTCCCAGCACCATTTGTTGAAGAGGCTTTCTTTTTTTCATTGTGTGTTGTTGGCCTCTTTATCGAAAATTATTTGACCATATATATGTGGTTTTATTTCTGGGCTTTCTATTCTGTTCCATTAGTCTGAGTGTCTCTTTTTCTGCCAATAGCCTTGTTTTGATTGTCGTGGCTCTATAATATAATTTGAAGTCAGGTATTGTAATGTCCCCAGCTTCATTCTTTTTTCTTAGGATTGCTTTGGCTATTTGAGGTTATTTATAGTTCCATATAAATCTAATGATTTTTTGTTTCATTTCTTTAAAACAGGGGTCAGGAAACTTTTTGGCTGAGAGAGCCATGAACGCCACATATTTTAAAATGTAATTCCATGAGAGCCATACAACAACCCGTGTATGTTATGCATTATCCAATAAAAAATTGGTGTTGGCCCTGGCCGGTTGGCTGAGTGGTAGAGCGTCGGCCTGGCATGCAGGAGTCTGGGGTTCAATTCCCAGCTAGGGCACACAGGAGAAGTGCCCATCTGCTTCTCCACCCCTCCCCCTTTCCTTCCTCTGTCTCTCTCTTCCCCTCCCGCAGCCAAGGCTCCACTGGAGCAAAGTTTGCCCGGGCACCGAGGATGGCTCTGTGGCCTCTGCCTCAGGTGCTAGAATGGCTCTGATTGCAGCAGAGCAATGCCCCAAGATGGGCAGAGCATTGCCCTCTGGTGGGCATGCCAGGTGGATCCCGGTTGGGCGCATGTGGGAATCTTTCTGACTGCCTCCCCGTTTCCAACTTCGAAAAAATACAAAAAAAAAAAAAAAAATTGGTGTTGTCCCGGAGTTCAGCTGTGATTGGCTCCAGCCACCCTCAACCATGAATGTAAACGGTAGGAAATGAATGGATTGTAATACATGAGAACATTTTATATTTTTCACATTATTATTTTTTTTATTAAAGATTTGTCTGCGAAGCCAGATGCAGCCATCAAAAGAGCCACATCTGGCTCATGAGCCATAGGTTCCCGACCCCTGCTTTAAAAAATGACATTGGAATTTTGATGGAAATTGCATTAAATTTGTATATTGCTTTGGGTAATACAGTCATTTTGACTATATTTATTCTTCCTATCCAGGAACAAGAAATACTTTTCCACTTCATTGTATCTTTTTTGATTTCCCTTAACAATGCTTTGTAGTTTTCATTATATATGTCCTGTACATTCTTTCTTATGTTTATTCCTAGGTATTTTATTTTTTTTTGTTGCAACCATGAAAAGGATTATTTTTTTAGTTTTCTGATGTTTCATTGTTGGCATATAGGAAGGCAATGGACTTTTGTATATTAATTTTGTATCCTGTGACCTAACTGTATTGGTGTATTGTTTCTAGTAGCCTTTTTGTAGAGCCTTTGGGGTTTTCAATGTATAGGATCATATCATCTGCAAAAAGTGAAACCTTTACTTCTTCTTTTCCAATATGAATGGCTTTTATTTCTTTCTCTTGTCTGATTGCTCTAGCTAGACCTTCCAGCACTATGTTAAATAGGAGTGGAGAGAATGAATAACCTTGTCTCATTCCTGATTTTAGGGGCAAAGTCCTCAGTTTTATGCCATTTAGTATGATGTTAGCTGATGGTTTATCATAAATGGCCTTTATTATGTTGAGATATTTTCCTTCTATACCCATTTTTTTGAGTGTTTTAAACATAAAATTCTGTTGCATTTTATCAAATGCCTTTTCTGCATCTATTGATAGGATCATATGATTTTTGTCCTTTGTTTTGTTGATATGGTGTATTACATTAATCATTTTACGTATGTTAAACCATCCTTGTGATTCTAGGATGAATCCCACTTGATCATGATGTATTATTTTTTTAATGTGTTGTTGTATTCGATTTGCTAATATTTTGTTTAGTATTTTAGCATCTGTATTCATTAGAGATATTGGTCTATATATAGTTTTCTTTTTGTGTGTTGTTCTTGCCAGGTCTCCATATGAGGGTTATGTTGGCCTCATAAAATGTGTTTGAAAGTATTGCTTCTTCTTCAATTTTTTGGAAGACTTTGAGTAGAATAGTAACCAAGTCTTCTTTGAATGCTTGATAGAATTCACTAGTATAGCTGTCTGACCCTAGACTTTTATTTTGGGGGAGGTTTTTGATAGTTTCTATTTCCCCCCTGCTTATGGGTCTGTTTAGGCTTTCTGCTTCATCATGATTCAGTCTGGAAAGATTGTATTGTTCTAGGAATTTATCCATTTCTTCTAGATTGTTAAATTTGGTAGCATATAGTTTTTCATAGTATTCTACAATAACTCTTTGTATATCTATGATATCTGTGGTGATTTCTCCCCTTTCATTTTGGATTTTGTTTATTTGAGTCCTTTCTCTTTTTTCCAATGAGTCTTGCCAAAGGTTTTTCAATTTTGTTGATCTTTTCAAATAACCAGCTCTTTGTTTTATTGATTTTTTCTATGGTTTTTTCATTCTCTATTTTGTTTATTTCTGCTCTGATTTTTATTATTTCCTTTCTTCTGCTGGCTTTGAGTTGCCTTTGTTCTTCTTTTTCTAGTTCCTTAAGATGTGAAGTTAAGTGGTTTACTTGGGCTCTCTCTTGTTTGTTCATATAGGCCTGTAGTAATATGAACTTCCCTCTTATTACTGCTTTTGCTGCATTGCAGAGATTCTGATATGTCATATTGTTATTTTCATTTGTCTGTATGTAACTTTTGATCTCTGCTCTTATTTCTTCTTTTACCCACTCATTTTTTAAAAGTATGTTCTTTAATTTCCACATTTTTGTGGGTTTGTATACCTCTTTTTTGCAGTTGAATTCTAGTTTCAAGGCTTTATGATCAGAGAATATGCATAATATAATCTCAATTTTTCTGAATTTGTTGATGTTATTTTTGTGGCCCAACATATGGTCAATTCTTGAGAATATTCCATGTACACTAGAGAAAAATGTATACTCTGGCACTTTGGGATGAAATGTCCTGTAGATGACTATCATATCCAATTGTTCTAGTGTTTTGTTTAAGACCAATATTTCTTTATTAATTTTCTGTTTGAATGAACAATCTAGAACCATCAGCAGTGTATTGAAGTCTCCAAGTATGGTTTTTGCTTTTAGATCAGTCAAAAGCTGTCTTATATATTTTGGTGCTCCTTGTTTTGGTACATATATATTAAAAAGTGTTATGTCTTCTTGATTCAATGTCCCCTTTATCATTATGAAATGACTGTTTTTGTCTCTGATTACATTTGCTGTCTTGTAGTCACCATTGTTAGATATAAGTATTGCCACTTGGTTTATTTCTGGATGTTATTAGCTTAGAGTATTGTTTTCCAGCCTTTCACTTTAAATTTGTTTTTATCCTTGTAGCTTAGATATGTTTCTTGTAGGCAGCATACAGTTGGATTTTTTTTCTAATCCATTCTGCTACTCTGTGTCTTTTTATTGGTGAGTTCAATCCATTTACATTTAGTGTAATTATTGACACTTGAGAATTTCCTATTGCCATTTTATATATTACTTTCTGATAGTTTTGTATATTGTTTGATTCTTCTCTTTTGTTTTTCTATCATTTGTTTTTGTTTGGCTGTAATCCATATTTCTTTCCTCTGTTACTTCTTTTTTCAAGCCCTGTGCTTCTGTGGTGGTTTTTTAGGGGTAGTTACCATTAAGGAATGGAAAGGGTACCTATCATGTTCACTATAGTACATTATCTCATAAGTGCTTCTGCACTCCATCCTCCTTTGCAACTGTTAACCTTTGTCCTCTCCCCTTTTTTGTTTTTGTTGTCACAGATTAAGTTTGATTTTATTGTGTTCTTGATGGAGCTTTTACTTTGGTTTTGTTTTGTTTCATTTTTTGTATCTGGTCAGAAAATCCCCTTTAATATTTCCTCAAGTGGGGGTTTTCTGGTGATAAATTCTCTCATCTTTTCTGTTTTTGTGAATGTTTTTATTCCTCTTTCGTATTTGAAGGATATCTTTGATGGGTATAGTATTCTTGGCTGGGAGTTCCTCTCAGAAATTTAAATATTGGTGTCCACTCTCTTCTAGCTTATAGAGTTTCTGCTGAGAAGTCTAATAAGAATCTAATGGGCCTTCCTTTACATGTTGTATTTTTCTTTTCCCTGGCTGCCTTGAGAATTTTTTCTTTGTCGTTGGTTTGTGCCAATTTCATTATGATGTTCCTTGGAGTATGTTTGTTAAGGTTAAGATAACTTGGTGTTCTGTTTGTTTCTTGAATTTGATGCTTTAGTTCTTTCCACAGGCTTGGGAAATTCTCATCTATTATTTGTTTGAATATGTTCTCCATTCCATTTTCTCTCTCTTCTCCTTCTGATATACCCATTATTCTTATGTTGCTCTTTTTGATGGAGTCCAACAATTCCTGTAGGGCTTTCTCATTTTTTAAATTTGTGAGTCTCTCTTTTCTTCTCTTTGTAGTGCCTCTAGTTGCCTGTCTTCTATGTCACTAATTCTTTCCACTATCTGGCCTGTTCTATTAGCTAAGCTTATTACCTCGTTTTTCAGTTCATGAGTTAAGTTTTTCATCTCTGTTTGATTTGTTTTCATAGTTTCAATTTCCTTAGTGATGTATTTTTTCTGTTCATTGAATTGTTTTTTTAGCTCTCTAAATTGCCTTTCTGTGCTTTTTTGTATATCCGAGTATTTTTAGGATTTTAATTTTAAATTCTCTGTCACTTAACTCCAAGGTTCTCAAGCTATTGAAATTTTTTCTATAGATTTTTCCTCATCTATCTAAGCTACAGGTCTGTCTTTTGTATCCATGATATTTGATTTTTTTTCCTTAATGGCATTTGAGAGTGGTGTTGTTAATAACACTATAAGAGTTGATACAGAAAAAAGTAAATAAATAAAAATTTAAAAAGTTTTTTTGAGAAAATACAGTGAAAAACTGAAAATTATATTGTGCTAAATGAAACAAAAACTACATAGAATGAAGGGTCTGAGTTGCAGAGAAGTGACAAAGAGGAAGAAAAAAGGTAAAAACCCACAAAATGCTACAAGAAAAAGATTTGGATAAAAAATAAAATAAATTGTTTGTAAATGATGGCTGAATGAGAGATATAGTGAAAAAGAAAAGAAGAAAAAAGAAAAAGAAAAAAGTACAGTGAAAAATGCAAATTCTATTGTGTTAAGTGGAACAAATACTATTGAATACGTAGAATGGAGAGCCAGAATTGGGGGAAATGCTAATGAGATAAAAAGCAAAGTAAAAAGCACACAAAATGCCACAAAAAAAAATTTGAATCCAAAATAAAATAATTTGTTTTTGAGTGAGGATTGAATGGGAGGAAAAGTGAAAGAGAAAAGAAGAAACCAAAAGAGAGGGAGAAAAAAAGAGAAGAAAAAAATAGGACAGCATTAAGGTTTTTGGAATGTAACCTTCATAGAGAGAAAAAGAAAGAATGGAAAAATGTAAAACCTATGGGTAATGAAGTTCAAAATGAAAAGAAAAGAATGAGGATGAAAGGAAAGAGGATAAAAGGACCAAGGTGAAAGAAAAATACAAAAATGAAAAAAATTATAAAGACTGTGGATTTTTCCTGGTTTTGAGAAATTATCTTTTTCCTTTTTCTTCTTTCTCTTTTTTGCTGGTGGCACTGTACCCCAGGTTCTGCCCCTGTGGCACTCTTAGGTAAAGATTTGCAGTTGATGTGTTGCTATGGCAATAACATAAACTAGACCTCAGTCTTGTTGGTAGGCAGGGCTTGTTAGCATTTGCAGACTCCAACAATGGGAGAGTCTGTTTTCCCAGAGCCTCTTCTTAAATCTCTCCTTTCTGAACCAGAAGCCTAGAGACCCAGCTGTGAAGTTGCCACTACCACTGCCTGGAGAGCAAGAGGCTCTAAGAGCTGCCAAATCCCCTCTCTATCCCCACTCAATGCAGGATTCCAGGTAAGGCCTTGCCAGGCTGAGCCACTAGTGTAATCAGGCAGGGCTGGGAGCCGATTGCTCCTCAGGTGTTTTTCTATGAGCCTCCAGGATGTCTAGAATGCCTCAGAGCTTTGCAGGACTACTCTCCCCATGCTTTTTGCACTTCGTAACCTGAATCGGCTGGCAGGAAGATGCCCCAGTCACTGCCTGCAGAACAAGAGGTCTTAAAAGCTGCCAAGGCCCTCTTCCATGTCCCTTTAAAGCACAGCACTGGATATGAAAGCTCTGCCAACCAGATCCACCAGCTTAAGCAGGCAAGTGACTTCTGGTCAGGCTCCTTTCTAAAGTTCCCTGGATATGTCTAATAAATTTGCCTTAGCGATCTGCAGGTCTGCTCTTCACAGGCTTCTTCCTTGTTGGGAAGCCTATAGCCCAGTCTGCCCAATTTCTGCAGTGTTGTTCTCTGATGTCTATTCTGAAGGAATGTGTTTTTTAACCTGTATTGGCTGGCAGGAAGTTGCCCCATCCACTGCCTGAAGAGTGAGAGGCCCTAAGAACTATCAAGTCCCTCCTCTGGGTTCTCTCAAATTTCAGACCTGGGAAAGAAGACCTTGTAAGTCAGAGCCACTGCCAGCGTAAGCCAGCCGAGCAGTAAGCAGACTGCGGGTTAGGCTCCTTTTAGTGATCCATGGGTCTGCTCTCCAGAGGCTGTCTGCAAGCTGAATATGTGCCCTTCCCCCCAGCACTTCCATATTTTTCTTCCCCAGGAATGTGCTTTGTTAGCCTGTATGGCTGATGGAGGTGCCCTACCTGGAGAGGTCTGGGCATGGGGAAACCAGCTTTCATGCACTCCCCGCATGCTGTTGATCAGAGAGCAGGGATTATACAGAGACTCTGGCTACAGCTCACGCAGAAGGCCACTGCTGACAGTCTCCGACCCAGCCCCTCCATCCAAGAACGCAGGCGCCCATGCCCAAGGCGATAGCTAGGAGGAACCACTCGTACACTACCCACACTCACTGATCCAGAGACTAGGGGTAAACAAAGCCCACTCTGCAGGCAAGCCATTCGCCCACCTCTGCTGGGGTTTGCTGCTGGTGTTAGCTCTACATGGACTGAGACACAGGCAAACTCTCTCCTCTGCTTGAATGTCTCCACCCTATCCCTCCCTTCCTCTCAGTTCCAAGTGAAAAAATGTTTCCTCAGGTCAGTGAGGGAAGCAGAATACTCCATTCTCCATCCTATTTTTTTCAGAATGGTTTATATATTCAGCCACCTTTCCACCCAATCATACCTTTGTTTGGGGTATGTGTATTTCAGATGCTCCTGGGATTGTTTTTCTGTCTCTAGTTGTTGAATTTGTTGAAACTTCAGGGAGAGATATCGGGAGCCCCCCTCACAGCACCATTTCTCTGACATCTGCAAATCTTAACCTTCCAAATCACACATGAAGCCACACATAGACTTCTACATAACATCAGTTACCTGGGGTACTGAGGGCTTAGCCACACCCCTCCAGCTCCTGCTACAGGTACAAACCAGAAGCAAACACCAGATGGAAAGCAAGGAACACCCTACCCAAAATCTTCAAAAGTGCCGATGTCATAAAATACAAAGAAAGGTTGCAACCTGTTCCAGATTACAGGTAGGATGATGGCCAAATGAAACAAATCATCATGGATTCTCCTTTGCTCTAAAGGCATTATTGAAACAAATGGGAAAATCTGTAGAAGGTATGCACATTAGATAATAATATCATATGAATGATATAATTTTGATAATCATGTTCTGGTTACATAAGAGAATTCCTTGTTTCTAGGAAATACACTGGAACATATTGTATTTAGGAATAAAGGAACATGTCTACAACTTATTCTTAAATGATTCAAGAAAAAATAACACACAAAAAATTGGAGGAATCTGGGTAAATGTTGTGAAAATTCTTTTTACTATTCTTGTAAGTTTAAATGTAAAATTATTTTTTAAAAATTTTCTTTAAAGATTTTATTTTTCTTCACTTTAGAGGGGAGAGAGGGAAAGAAAGAGAGAGAGAAGAGGGGAAGCAGGAAACATCAACTCCCATGTGCCTTGACCAGGCAAGCCTAGGGTTTTGAACCAGCTACCTCAGAATTCCAGGTCCATGCTTTATCCACTCTGCCACCACTGGTCAGGCTATATGTAAAATTATGTCAAAGAAATGTTTAAAGTTAAAAAAGCCAGTCACTTAATACCATCCATGTCTGGCTAGTTTCCTTATCGCTGATTGGCCTGAATCCCCTCACCCCAGAGCCTGGCCATCTGCACACACCTGGAGCCCCACCACCACCACTGAAGGCAACCACACATACCTGTTTGCCAGATTCCAGGGACTTCTTGACTCAGCAGCTGGCTTTCAGGTTGGAAGCTAGATTTCAGTAGCTGAAACTCTCAGGCAGAGAGAGTATCAGCAGTCAGAACCCCAGCTCTTGTGATACTTCTTCCTGTCTCCCTGCCATCAGCACCTACTGGGAAGGAGCCACCAAAATTGACCCCAAACCTTGTTTTTCCTCCCTGCTCTTTTTCCATCTCCAGCAGCTGATGGATTTGGGAGGAGAGCTGAGTCAAGAGTCCTCTGATCTGTCCTGCCCACTTTGTGTTAGGCATCTTCATCGGTCAGAGACATGTTTTTGTAGAAATAAATAAAGACCACTCAAATGAGAACCTGCAAAAGCTATTTATTCAGAGATGGCTATAGCAAGCGAGTCAGCCACCATCAGTTGGTTTTGGCAGAAACTCAGAGGCAGGAGAAGAGTGCAAAAGATTTATGATAGAAAAAAAATAGAGACTCAGGTATGCCTTGTTTGAAAATTGTTGGCCTAGGGAAGACGAAAGTGAGTTAACTGGGTGGGGGACATTCTATGTGGTTGGTTAGGGGGTGTATTTGGCTTTCACTAGCTGGTCCTAAGTTGGAAGCAAGAGCAAAAATTAAAGTCACTGGTCTGACCAGGTGGTGATACAGTGACTAGAGCATCGACTTGGGATACTAAGGACCCAGGTTCAAAACTTGGAGGTCACCAGCTTGAGCATGGGCTCATCTGTCTTGAGTACAAGCTCACCAGCTTGAGTGCAGGGTCACCAGCTTGCATGTGGGATTATAGACATGACCCTCATGGTCGCTAGCTTGAGCCCAAGGTCACTGGCTTGAGTCCAAGGTCACTCATGGCTTGAGCAAGTGGTGACTGGTTCAGCTGGAGCCCTCCACCAAAGCACATATGAGAAACACTCAATGAACAACTAAAATGTCACAATGATGAGTTGATGATTTTCATTTCTCTCCATTCCTGTCTGTCTCTCTCGCTTAAAAAAAAATTAAAGACACTGTCAGTTATTAATCAAATCCTGTCCTGAGGGTGCTGATTATTATAGTCAGGGGTATTGTTTGGTTTTCTGGACTGGTTGCTAGAGGAGAACTCTGACTTCTTATAAGGCTGACATAAAGACAGCAGGCTAGTTACTACAGATTGTGGGTCAGAGTTTTGTTTTCATGTATTTTTCTGGCTATTGTCTATATGTAGAGCCAGTCTCCCAATTTCTAAGACCAAACACCTTCTGCTAGTATCCAATTATCTCAAGTCCCAAACTTCAACCCATATCTCAAAGGTTTTTAAGGAGCTGGAACAGGAGCTCTTCAGCAGGTGCCCATAGATGAATTCTGGTGTGCTTTTGAGCCCTTCATAATCAGGCCAAAGTCACTGGTGCACGATTTTTCAGGGTACCTACCGCCATCCACCCACACACATATTTTACACAGAATACTTTTGAGAAAGGAGTAAAATCATGACTCTTATGCAAATATAAAAATAAAAATGCATTAAAAAGATGGGAGGGATGCAAGCAGATGTTAAAACCAGATCAAAGAAGAAGTTAAAAGACCATAGATTTATGTGGTGAAAGCAATGTTGGGATAAATTGCAAATAGAGACAAAACTGGTTTTTCCAAGGAGGTCAATGAAAACTCTTCCAGCCAGGACAGAATTTACATGTCTATCAGTTTCTTACAACTTACAAAGAGTTACAGAAAAGCTCCGAGATAACACACAGAGCTACACTCTGATAACCCAACAATAAAGGGGATACCACGGAGGAGGCATAATTTTCCACTAAAACACACAAGTTGCACTAAGTTCCAGCCTTGCTCTCCTATGCCTCCATCTGAGTCAGTTCAGGCTAATCCCCTGCAATGGACTCAGATTCTCTGGAGAAGGAAGTAGTCAAAGACTAAATATACAAACAAACGATGGCCAGACCACGTATAGAAAGAGAGAAACAAAGCAACATGCCTATAACAAGCATTTGAACACTCCAGGCCCTCCCAAATCTACCTGTGCCCTACACAAAATCCCACATCTTGTCATTTTTAAACACCAAATTAGATCCGGTCATAGTCACCCATCCGCTTTATCACAGACAGACATGCATACCTCTCCTCCTAATATATTCATAGCACAGGACCATCATCCAAACCCCATCTGATGCCTGCTCTAGGCCTCTGCAGCAACTTTAGCTGCTACTGACCCCCATTTTTTTTAAAATAATTTTGTTTTTTTTAATGGGGCGACATCAATAAATCAGGATACATATATTCAAAGATAACAAGTCCAGGTTATCTTGTCGTTCAATTATGTTGCATAACCATCACCCAAAGTCAGATTGTCCTCTGTCACCTTCTATCTAGTTTTTTTGTGCCCCTCCCCCTCCCCCTTTCCCTTTCCCTCTCACCCCTCCCCCCATAACCACCACATTCTTATCAATGTCTCTTAGTTTCACTTTTATGTCCCACCTACGTATGGAATAATGCAGTTCCTGGTTTTTTCTGATTTACTTATTTCACTTCGTATAATGTTATCAAGATCCCACCATTTTGCTGTAAATGATCCGATGTCATCATTTCTTATGGCTGAGTAGTATTCCATAGTGTATATGTGCCACATCTTCTTTATCCAGTCATCTATTGATGGGCTTTTTGGTTGTTTCCATATCCTGGCCACTGTGAACTACAATGAACATAGGGCTGCATGTGTCTTTACGTATCAATGTTTCTGAGTTTTGGGGGTATATACCCAATAGAGGGATTGCTGGGTCATAAGGTAGTTCTATTTTCAGTTTTTTGAGGAACCACCATACTTTCTTCCATAATGGTTGTACTACTTTACATTCCCACCAACAGTGTATGAGGGTACCTTTTTCTCCACAGCCTCTCCAACATTTGCTATTACCTGTCTTGTTGATAATAGCTAATCTAACAGGTGTGAGGTGGTATCTCATTGTAGTTTTAATTTGCATTTCTCTAATAACTAATGAAGATGAGCATATTTTCATATATCTGTTGGCCATTTGTATTTCTTCCTGGGAGAAGTGTCTGTTCATGTCCTCTTCCCACTTTTTTATTGGATTGTTTGTTTGTTTGTTGTTGAGTTTTATGGGTTCTTTGTATATTTTCTGACCCCCATTTTTTAATGTGCCTTTCAGTTAATAGCCAGCAATGGGGACTTTACTCTGAGAAGTCTTTCTTCCTGGTTATCCACATTTTCATCTTAGACCTCAGGAGACCTCGTTCCCAACAACGGCCTTGAAATGAGTCTTCCTCTGAAGCTTTCCTTACAAACCTGGGGCAGGGATAGGGGTACAAGTGAGTAGGGATGGAGAATGGGTAAAACATGAATAGCAGGGAGTCCTGAAATCCTTACCACCCCTCAGGAGTCATCAGGAGATTAAAGCAATTACATTTTCATGTGCATAAGTTACCATTTACCAATGGCATTGGGATTCTGAGGTTGATCTATAAAATAAAATTTCATCGAAAGTATTGGTGAATTCATTGCAGCTTTTTATATTTGTGTATTTTACCAATTAATAAATACTCTGGACACTATTACTGTTATCATTTTGGACATGGAAGCTTCTATGACTGACTCATTACTACTACCAGCTTCTGGGCCCCCAACCCAAGACCTGTAGATCACAAGTCCAACCAAGCTTGCCCCTAACCCTTGCAAGTGCCCCTCTGGGCTCTGGTTCTTTTTACCTTTATTGGGACAAGAGTGAGCAGTCTTCTTTTCCAGATCAACCCTGTCCCTTTCCCAGCCCTCAAGACTTGAGAAAGTTGCAGCTTTCTCAAGGAAAACACAGTTCTACCTCTTTCGACCAACTCACCAGGCTGATGTGGGCTTCTGATCACATGGACTTTGCAATTTTTCTTTGAAAATGGTTTACAAAATAAACCTCAAAACACATAAATAAATACATTTAAAAAAAATTAAGCCATACACATACAAAAAATATTTGCCTACAAAATGCCACATTCTTCTTACTATAATTCTTCCAGAGTGGGGTGGGGTGGGGAAGTGAAGGTAACAACTCTTACTACTGAATTTGCATGTTATAAAGGGTAAGTTATTAGTTCAGGGGAAAAAGAACTGGGGGGAAAGATTGACTTGGGTTTGATCCCAGCCTTACTATCAATAATTGTGTGACTTTGAGCACATGATTTACCCGCTATGAAGTTCTATCTCCTCCTCAACAGATTAAAAGGTAATAGGACCTACAGTGGTCCCTCATCTATCAGGGAGTTAAGTTCTAGAACCCCCAACAGTAGTCAAAAATCCACGAAGTAGCAACTTTATAATAATTTTATTATTTATATATTTTAAGGCTTCATAAACCATCCCCACACTCTCTTTTTTAATCTTATTTTTATTAATTTTAATGAAGTGACATTGATAAATCAGGGTATATATGTTCCCAGAAAACATCTCCAAATTATTTTTACCTTTGATTATGCTGCATACCCCTCACTCAAAGTCAAATCATCCTCCATCACCTTCTATCTGGTTTTCTTTGTGCATCTACCCTCCCCCCACTCCCTCCCTCTCCTTCCTCGCAATGCTCCCCACCCCTCCACCCCACTCCCTATTACATTCTTGTCCATGTCTCTGAGTCTCATTTTTATGTCCCATCTATGCATGGGTTCATATAGTTCTTGTTTTTTTCTGATTTAATTATTTCACTCTGTATAATGTTATCAAGGTCCATCCATGTTATTGTAAATAATGATCCGATGTCATCATTTCTTATGGCTGAGTAGTATTCCATAGTATATATGTACCAATGCTTTTTTTTTCTGTATTTTTCTGAAGCTGGAAACGGAAAGAGACAGTCAGACAGACTCCCGCATGCGTCCAACTGGGATCCACCTGGCACGCCCACGAGAGGGCGATGCTCTGCCCACCAGGGGGCAATGCTCTGCCCCTCCGGGGCGCTGCTCTTTTGTGACCAGAGCCACTCTAGTGCCTGGGGCAGAAGCCAAGGAGCTATCCCCAGCGCCCAGGCCATCTTTGCTCCATTGCAGCCTCGCTGCGGGAGGGGAAGAGAGAGACAGAGAAGAAGGAGAGGGGGAGAGGTGGAGAAGCAGATGAGTGCTTCTCCTGTGTGCCCTGGCTGGGAATCGAACCCGGGAATCGAATTTCTGCACGCCAGGCCGACGCTCTACCATTGAGCCAACCGGCCAGGGCTGTACCAAAGCTTTTTAATCCACTCGTCCTCTGATGGACACTTGGGTTGTTTCCAGATCTTTGCTATTGTGAACAATGCTGCTATAAACATGGGGGTGCATTTCTCCTTCTGGAACCATTCTATGGTGTCCTTGGGGTATATTCCTAAAAGTGGGATGGCTGGGTCAAAAGGCAGTTCGATTTTCAATTTTTTTTGAGGAATCTCCATACTGTTTCCCACAGAGGTCGCACCAGTCTGCATTCCCACCAGCAATGCAGGAGGGTTCCCTTTTCTCCACATCCTCGCCAGCACTTATTCTGTGTTGTTTTTTTGATGAGCGCCATTCTAACCGGTGTGAGGTGATATCTCATTGTGGTTTTAATTTGCATTTCTCTAATGATTACTGATGTTGAGCATTTTTTCATATGCCTATTGGCCATCTGTATAACCTCTTTGGAGAAGTGTCTATTCATTTGTTTTGCCCATTTTTTGATTGGATTGTTTGTCTTTCTGGTGTTGAGATTTACAAGTTCTTTATAAATTTTGGTTATTGACCCCTTATCAGACCTACTGCCAAATATGTTCTCCCATTGTGTAGTTTGTCTTTTTATTCTGTTCTTCTTGTCTTTGGCCGGGCAAAAGCTTATTAGTTTGATATAGTCCCATTTGTTTATCCTGTCTTTTATTTCCCTTGCCCGTGGAGATAAATCAGTAAATATATCACTGCAAGAGATGTTGGAGAGCTTACTGCCTATGTTTTCTTCTAAGATGCTTATGGTTTCACGCCTTACATTTAAGTCTTTTATCCATTTTAAGTTTATTTTTGTGAATTGTGTAAGTTGGTGGTCTAGTTTCATTTTTTTGCAGGTTGCTTTCCAATTTTCCCAACACCATTTGTTGAAGAGGCTGTCTTTATTCCATTGTATTTTCTTACCTCCTTTGTCAAATATCAGTTGTCCATAGAGCTGTGGGTTTATTTCTGGGTTCTTCATTCTGTTCCATTGATCTACGTGCCTGTTATTATGCCAGTATCAGGCTGTTTTGAGTACAATGGCCTTGTAGTATAGCTTGATATCAAGAAGTGTGATACCTCCCCTTTTATTCTTCTTTTTTAAGATTGCTGAGGCTATTCATGTTCTCTTTTGGTTCCATATAAATTTTTGGAATATGTGATCTATATCTTTAAAGTATGTCATTGGTATTTTAATTGGTATTGCATTGAATTTATGAATTACTTTGGGTAATATAAACATTTTAATAATGTTTATTATTCCTAACCATGAGCATGATATATGCTTCCACTTGTTTGTATCTTCCTTGATTTCTTTTATCAATGCTTTGTAATTTTCCGAGTACAAGTCTTTAGTCTCCTTGGTTAAATGTACTCCTAGGTACTCTATTTTTTTGGTTGTAATAGTGAAGGGGATTACTTCCTTAATTTCTCTTTCTGACAGTTCATTGTTAGTGTATAAAAATGCCTCTGATTTCTGAGTATTAATTTTATACCCTGCTACCTTGCTGAATTCATTTATCAGGTCCAGTAGTTTTTTGACTGAGACCTTAGGATTTTCTATATACAATATCATATCATCTGCAAATAATGATAGCTTTACTTCTTCTTTTCCAACTTGAATGCCTTTTGTTTCTTCTTCATGTCTGATTGCTGTGGCTAGGACTTCCAGAACTATATTGAATAAGAGTGGTGAAAGAGGGCACCCCTGCCTTGTTTCTGATCTTAAGGGGATTGTTTTAATTTTTGCCCATTGAGAATGATATTGGCTGTGGGTTTCTCATAGATGGCTTTTATTATGTCGAGGTCTGTTCCCTGCATTCCCACTTTGCTGAAAGTTTTGATCATGAATGGGTGCTGGATTTATTCAAATGCTTTTTCTGCATCTATTGAAATTATCATGTGGTTTTTCTCCTTCCTTTCATTTATGTGATGAATAACATTGATATATTTGCGAATGTTGTAGCAGCCTTGCCTTCCCAGAATAAATCCCTCTTGATCATGGTGTATGATTTTTTCAATATATTGTTGGATCCGGTTTGCTAATATTTTGTTGAGGATTTTAGCATCTATATTCATCAGGGATATTGGCCTATAATTTTCTTTCTTTGTGTTGTCTTTGCCTGGTTTTGGAATCAGAATTATGCTCGCCTCGTAAAAGGAGCTTGGAAGTCTTCCTTCCTCTTGAATTTTTTGAAATAGCTTGAGAAGGATAGGAGTTAGTTCTTCTTTGAATAGTTGGTAGAATTCAGTTGTAAAGCCATCAGGCCCAGGACTTTTCTTTGTTGGGAGTTTTTTGATAACTGTTTCGATCTCCTTTGTTGTAATCGGTCTGTTTACGTTTTCTGATTCTTCCAGATTGATTTTTGGAAGATTGTATGTTTCAAGGAATTTGTCCATTTCATCTAGGTTGTCTAGTTTTTTGGCATACAGTTCTTCATAGTATTTTCTTACAATCCTTTGTATGTCTGTTTTCTCAGTTGTTATTTCTCCCCTCTCATTTCTAGTTTTATTTATTTGAGTCCTCTCTCTCTTTTTCTTGGTGAGTCTAATTAAAGGATCATCAATCTTATTTACCTTTTCAAAAAACCAGCTCCTAGTTTCATCGATCCTCTGTATTGTTTCCTTATTTTCTATGTCATTTATTTCTGCTCTGATCTTTATTATTTTCTTCCTTGTACTACATTTAGGCTTTACTTGCTGTTCTTTTTTCTAGTTCTTTTAGATGCAGGGTTAAGTTGTTTATTTGAGCTTTTTCTAGCTTCTGAAAGTGTGCCTGTAGTGCTATGAACTTTCCTCTCAGTACGGCTTTTGCTGTGTCCCATAAATTTTAAGTTGTTGTATGCTCATTATCATTTATTTCTAGGAATTTATTTCTTCTTTGATCTCATCTTAATCCATTCATTATTTAACAACCTGCTATTTAGTTTCCATGTGTTTAAAATTTTTTGAGCTTTTCTGTTGTGGTTGATTTCTAGTTTCATGCCATTGTGATCAGAGAAAGTGTTTGATATGATTTCAGTCTTCTTAAATTTGTTGACAGCACTTTTGTGCCCTAACATGTGGTCTATCCTAGAGAATGTACCATGAGCACTTGAAAAGAATGTATATTCTGCTGCTTTAGGGTGAAAGGTTCTGTAGATATCTATTCAATATTAAATCGAGTTGATTTAGTGTGTCCTTTAAGTCTGCTGTTTCTTTGTTAATTTTCTTTCTTGAGGATCTATCTAGTGATGTTAGTGGGGTATTAAAATCTCCTACTATTATATTGTTGCTGTTGATCTCGCTCTTTATATTCATCAAAGTCTGCTTTATATATTTAGGTGCTCCTATATTAGGTGCATAGATATTTATAATAGTTATATCTTTCTGTTGAAATGCTCCCTTTATCATTATGTAGTGGCCTTCATTATCTCTTACTATAGTCTTTGTTTTAAAGTCCATTTTGTCTGATATAAGTATTGTTACCCCAGC
Organism: Saccopteryx leptura; assembly: GCF_036850995.1. Taxonomy (NCBI): domain Eukaryota; kingdom Metazoa; phylum Chordata; class Mammalia; order Chiroptera; family Emballonuridae; genus Saccopteryx; species Saccopteryx leptura. The sequence continues at coordinate 213,692,561 of NC_089505.1, read as the reverse complement.
TTTTTTTCCATTTCCATTTGCATAAAATGTTTTTTTCCATCCTTTTACCTTCAACTTATGTGCATCTTTTGTTTTAAGGTGTGTCTCTTGTAGACAGCATATCTACGGGTCCTATTTTCTTATCCATGCAGCTACCCTATGTCTTTTGATTGGATCATTTAATCCATTTACATTTAGGGTTATTATTGACATGTAGTTGTTTATTGCCATTTTATTCTTTAAAGCTTTATTCCTCTTTTGCTATATTCTTTTCCCACTTCGATCTGTTTACACCATGCCGCTTAACATTTCCTGCAGCATTGGTTTGGTTTTAATGAATTCCTTGAGGTTTTTTTTTTGTCTGGGAAACTTTTTATTTCTCCTTCAATTTTAAATGATAGTCTTGCTGGATAAAGTAGTCTTTGTTGTAGGTTCTTGTATTGCATTACTTTGAATATTTCTTGCCATTCCCTTCTGGCCTCAAGTGTTTCTGTTGAGAAGTCTGATGTCATCCTTATGGGGGCTCTTTGTAGGTGATAACCTTTTTTTCTCTCACAGCTTTTAATATTTTCTCTTTGTCTCTTAGCTTTGGTATTTTAATTATGATGAGTCTTGGTGTAGGTTTCTTTTTAGTGGAGTCCTCTGTGCTTCTTGAATTTGTGAGAGTTTCTCCTGCATTAACTTAGGGAAGTTTTTAGCCATGATATGATTGCATAAAGCCTCTATCCCTTGTTCTTTCTCTTCTTCTTCAGGAACCCCTATGATGTGGATGTTATTTCTCTTTATGTTGTCACAGAGCTCTCTAAGAGTTTCCTCTGACTTTTTGAGTCTCTTTTCTTTTTTCTTCTCTGCTTTCATGCCTTCATTCCAGTTGTCCTCCAACTCACTGATTTGATCTTCAGCTCTCTCCATCCTGTTTTTAATTCCTTCCACTGTGGTCTTCATTTCTGATATTGTATTTGTCATCTCCGACTGATTCTTTTTTAATATTTCAATATCCTTTTTTATACTTGCTATTTCTTTATTTAGTTGTTTTTGATGACCATCCATTCTTATTCTAAGATCCCTAAGCATCCTTACAATTATTATTTTAAACTCCATATCCAGAATTTTGATTATTTCCATATCACTCAGTTCATCTCCTTGTGGTTTCATTTGGATTGCACTTCTTTATCTTCTCATTGTGTCTGGATGTCTGGATGTTTTCTTTGTAGAGCTGGTTGAGTCTAGGCTTGGTGTTGTCTCCCTCTAGTTTTTACTTGTGTTGTTTTTAGGTCTTCTTGGGTTGGCATCTCCTATTATTTGTAATCCACTTTAGGATTTGGGCCGCTTTGAAATCTTGATTTGTTTGTCTTAACAGGTGATTGTCTTGTTTGCTGATCTCAGCGGGGGGCTTATTTGAAACTGTATCCAGGAATGCAGTGGGTGTGACCTGAGTCTCTGAAGTCCTCTTCTTCCAGTTAATCTCTCTGGTGGCGGGTTGCTTTCTCAGCTTCAGTAGGGGGAGGTGTATCTCAAATCTCCATGGAGGCCTGAGTTACTGCCCCTCCTCCCCACTTCTTGTTTTCAGCTGTGTCTTTTTGTGCTGATTGAAGATAGAGAGAGGTCTATATCTCTGTGACCTGGAAGTACTTTTGTATTTTGCTTGTGGAAGGATCAACCCCCCCCCTCAGTTATGGCCGCCTCCAGCACTGAATGAGTCCACTTTTTATGTCATCACCCACATTCCTCTTCCCCTCACCATCCGTTTCTCTCTCTCTCCTTTCTTTTTGAAAGACAAGCAGGCCCTTTCAACACACCTCATTCCCTGGTTGCCAGGCAAGTGGCTGTAAGCAGTATTTACTGCTCTTTTTCTTGGAGTGAGAACCCAGCCTTACTCCACCCTTCCCATAAGCAGGGAAGATTCAGGTGCTCCCTACCAGGTTTGTGTGGCTTCTTCTTTGCTCCGTGGTTTTTGAATGCTGTTCTTGTAGTCCAGATTTTGTTTTTCACGCTGATTATTCATAAATTAGTTTATAATCAAGTTTAGTTTTGTGAGCTGGGAGTCTGTGCATCTGCCTACTCTGCTGCCATCTTCAGGTCTCCCATCCCCACACTCTTTTTTTTTTTTTTTAATTTTTTTTTTATTTATTCATTTTAGAGAGGAGAGGGAGAGACAGAGAGGAGAGACAGAGAGAGAGAAGGGGGGAGGAGCAGGAAGCATCAACTCCCATATGTGCCTTGACCAGGCAAGCCCAGGGTTTCGAACCGGCGACCTCAGCATTTCCAGGTCGACACTTTATCCACTGCGCCACCACATGTCAGGCCCATCCCCACACTCTTATAAATCTTTCCCACACTGTTGTTAACCTTGCCCACACTAGAAAATGCTTATTTTACCACAAAAATAATTTAAATATAAATATATAAAAAAATACTTATATACCTCAAAATCCCGCAATATAGCAAAAAATCCACAACAAAATTAGATATATACAATTTTAAAAGCAGCGATACAGTGAGACCTCAAAAAGTGGACCATAATATGGCAAGGGACGACTGTATTTCTAAATTGTTGAGAGGATTAAAGAAGATAATTCATAGATAACCTATTTATCTTTAGTGTCTGACTAGAGTAAATAGTTATAGTAAGTTCTTAATAATTTATTACTATTTTAGAAGTAATTTTATTAGTCCCACAGGGCCAGCTCTGAGAAAACCAGAGTGCTAAAACTCTTCAATTCAATAAGAAGTTACTGAATGTCAATTTAGCATTGTGCCAAGTATTGTATAAAAATGAGAGTATTCAACAAAGCCTACTGCCTTAACCAGTCTAGAAACCAATGGAAAGATCAGCACATCCTAGAAGACAGGACGTGTGTATTTTACTTCCTACTCCTTTCTGTAGTGTAAGTTTCTGATGAGCATAAATAAATCAGGAGACTGGCTAGAAATAAATGACAAAGATTTATTCGAGGGTCTCAGAATCTGCAAATCAAAAAACACTACCAGGTGACATCTAGAGTGTTTCAGAAGAGAAAGAAAAGTTTCAGAGTTTTTATAGTAAAAAAAGCACACATTTGAGAAAACGGTGTCTTAAATTCTTAGCCCATTGATTGTCTCAGGATCATAACCTTCCAGAAGTCTGGTGGTCTGGATAATCAAACATTCTTTCTCAAGCATGACAAGCAGTTATCTACTGGAGATATATACATCCCAGCATCTGAAAATTCTTTCTTAAGTTCTTCAGAAGTTTAGCTATAGAATTTAGGTACATCTTAATTGACTTAAGTTTAAAAGTTTAAGTTCCCCAGCTAGTCAAAGAAAGAGTAGAATCATTTATTCATGCCTGTGTCTACTTGATTTTAATAATGTAATAATTTTAATAGCCTGATCATAGTGACTCCATTTTCTTTCTTCACTCTTTTTCTCTGCTCATTTAGACATTAAAGGAGACCTGGGAGGAGCAAGAGCAGCTACCCTAGAAGAGCCTCTGTGGTGCCCCTAATGTTGGAGGCAGACACAGCTCCCTCCTGTTTGGACAGCTTTAGATGAAGTCTCTGGACAGCACATGGTTCAAACATGGGAAGACTGGGGGATGAGGGTTCATGTACTTCCCCAAGCAGAGCATGTTGGTCCTGGAATTCCCTTTGAAGTCTCCTCTGGACATCTGGCAGTGGACCTAGACTTTAGGACAAAAGAGCTTGATGCTTTAGAGAGGACTCAATATTTCTAAACATGAGGATGCTTAAAGGCCCTGAAGATTCCGACATAGGAATAGTAGCACCCTACTTCTGTTGTTGGCCCATTGCAGCTTCGAGACCTTCCACACACACGTTTTCTCATGTAATCCTTCTCAAACTGCCATGCAGAGTTCTCACTCTTTAACAGAGGTAAGTTAGGTGACTTACCAAGGTCATCCACACAGTAAGTGGCAGTTCTGCCCTTCAGATTCAAAGGGAAGTACCCTTTCCAAGGCAGTCTGCCTCTGGAAGAGCCCCTTTCTCAAGTTCCTGCCTGTGTAAGAAGTATAAAAGAAGCTGGTTAGAAATGCAGATCCCTGGACCCAGTCCCACCCTTAGAGTTTCCAGATCTAGAAGTAAACAGGGCCCATGAATCAGCATTTTTAACTTACTTAGGTGTGTCAGATATAGATCTTAGACTATATGTAAGAAAAAAAATGACTGTTGTTAAGAAGAAGACAACAGGCCCAAAATAGAATCACTTGTGCTCAGCCCTGAGTCAGCAAACCAAGATTTAAATACCTAACCTAATTACACTTTAAACCTTCCCTAGAAATGTAACTAGTCAGGTAATCTGCTGACAGATGCCTCCTATCCTGTTAGGAGGGCAACCTTGCCTGAAGCAATGCATTCTTTGCTAATGATTTCCTTTTCCATATTCTTTTCACCTTTATAAATAACCATTCCTTTGCTACAGCTCCTTTCTACTTGCTGGAAGAGATACTGCCCAATTCATGAATCATTAAATAAAGCCAACTAGATCTTTAAATTTTTCTTGGTTAAATTTTTGTTATTCAACACAGTCCTGAATCCCAGGAAAACCATTGAATGAGTTTCTTGCCCTCACTCTCATCCTCCCATTGTGTGTGTGTGTGTGTGTGTGTGTGTGTGTGTGTGTGTCTTGTCTTGTCTTTTTTCTCTCTCATCTCTGAGGAAAAGAACAAGGAAAACCCTGTGGAAGAAGCAGGAGCTGGGAAAACAATCTAGATTATGAGTATTTCTTTTCTAGAAGGAAGCAGAAGTACTGCCTAAATGCAGAGACAGAGAACAGGGGGAGAGAAGATTGGAAACTAAAAGCAGCCTACTTAACTATGCCCTTCCAGGTTCCAGCCAAGCCCAAAGCATCTGCAACATTCTGAAGCAGGAAGAAACCAGATGGCCTGCAAAGAGGACCTGAGCTGGTTTGGATCCAGGTTCTCCAGCCTCCCACTAGGCTGTGGCACTCTTTCCCTTATAAATCTAAGAATATGCCCACTGAGTTCGTAGGTCAAGGATCAGCTTTTTCCAAAGCCTTCTTGCTAAGGGGTTTCATCTTGTACATGTGGGTTTAAGAAAAGCACAGGTTCTCAACCACATTACTAGCCACAAAAAGCCCCATGGAAGACAGAGTCCACCCCTGCTGCCCCTGCTCAGCTGGTCCTACCTTGGCCGGCACCATCACTCTAGTCTAAGTCATACCCTAAAGTCCTCTCAGTGTGCAAGACAAAATACCAGCCAGCTAGGCGATGGTGACTCTCACTCTGAAGTTTGCTACATGTTTTCCTGCTTAATGCTATAAAGATAAATAAAAATCAGAAACAAGAGGCTAAATTCTACTTATTAAAAATAGAAGAGATTTTTCCCCTTTCTTTGTTCTGGAGCATTTACTCAGAGAACACCTGTTATTTCTCTCTCTCTCTCTTTAAAGTGTATGTAAGTTGTTGTTGTTTTTTTTTAATCTAAATAAGGCTCTTGCCAGCTTTGTGACCAAGGCACATCTTTCTCAGGGAACTTGGAGCCATTTCTTTAAGAAAAAAATATCCAGGGAGATGGCCTTTCTCCCAATTTCTGTGGAAGAATAGGAGCCAAGTTGCAAAACTACCACCTATCATAAAGATTTTTTTTTTTTTCCAAAGTTAGAAGCTGGGAGGCAGTCAGACTCCCGCATGCACCCGACCAGAATCCCACTGGCATGCCCACCAGGGGGTGATGCTTTGCCCATCTGGGGCATTGCTCCCCTGCAGCTAGAGCCATTCCAGTGCCTGAGGCAGAGACCATGAAGCCGTCCTCAGTGCCCGGGCTAACTTTGCTCCAATGGAGCCTTGGCTGCGAGAGGGGAAGATAGAGACAGAGAGAAAGGAGAAGGGGAAGAGTGGAGAAGCAGATGGGCACTTCTCCTGTGTGCCCTGGCTGGGAATCAAACCCGGGACTTCCACACACTGTGCCGATGCTCTACTGCTGAGCCAACCAGCCAGGGAGAGAAAGTTATCTTTTATATATATATATATAAAATCAGTGAACTAACTCAGATGGTGACCCTAGTTATCAGGTAAATTTACAATACAGTGTGTGTTACAAGTGGTGCTGACAAGTCCTCTTACATAAGAACCAGTTACTATACTGCTCACAAAAATTAGGAGATATTACAAAATGAATATAAAGCCATAAAGTATCCTCTAATTTTTGTGAGCAGAATATTATCTTGAGAACATGTATGTAATGGGTTGCACCTGCTTGGCTATAAGAGCAGTGAGATTTCTTTCTACTGATAGAAGAGCCTAAAAATTAGAAATTTGGCTTCAGTAATAGTAGCTTTTCAGTTATAACAAATAGTAGGTATGTAAAGGTTAGGAAATAGTTAATCTGCTTGCTATTCTCTCTCTTAATGGCTCCCTGGCCTTAACTTTGAAATGTAGCCAGAAATTTACCTTTGTAAGAATGTCAGGAAAAGTTTACCGTATTTCCCCACCTATAAGATACTCCCTTAAGACTCACCTTAATTATCAGGCCCAAAATTTGAAAAAAAAGTATTATATAAAGATATTCATCATAAAATTCATACAACTCCTCATTACTGTCAAAGCTCCCACCCATTAGCTTGTCCTCATCTGTGTCTGATGATGAATCACTGTCTTCATATATTACCTCATCCTTAGTTCTATCTATGGCATTTGAAATGCCACACTTCTTAAATGACTTGACAGTGATCTCAATCTTGATATTATCCCAGGATCTTTTCACCCAGGTACAAACTTCTCCTATAGTTGGTTTCTTTAGTCTTCCTGCTGGTGTCAATTTGTCCCCAGAAGACTTCACCATTGGTTCCATTCATCTCTCATGGCAGCTTTGAAGGGTTTGTTAAACCATCAAGTGGTTGGAGCTGGGATGTCAAGCCTCCAGGTATGACAGCAAGTTTTGTTCTTTGCTCTGCAGCAATCTTCTCTGTGTTTTTTCTTAGGTGTGCCCTGAACTGATCAAGCACCAATAGCGCAGGTTTGCATAAGAGCCCACCTGGTCTCCTTCTCCAAACTTTCTCAAACCTGATATTAATTCCATCCTGATCAATCCAACCCTTGTCATGAATGTGGACAATCACTCCTCAAGGAATGTCTTCCTTTGGCATTGTTTTGAATTTGAAAGTCAACATAGGAGGCAGCTTGGTTTTGTCAGCACAACAAGCTAGAACAACTGTATAATGGCTCTTTTCATGTCCACTTGTCTTCACAGTTACAGTTTTCATCCCCTTCTTATCAATAGTTCTGTCACTTGGGACATCAAATTGAAGGAGGACTTCATCCATAGTTTCAATCTGTCCCAACTCAAACTGATGTGTCTTCTGACATTGAATGACAAAAGGATGAAATTCAAGGACTTTCTGCTCATAGCTTTCAGGCATCTTTTGGGAAAGTCTGGTGCATATAAGCATGCTTAGTCCATTCTGTTTCATGAACCTGAAGCACCAGTTGTGTCCTCCTTTGAAATCAGTAGCTTCTTTTTCATCAGCAATTCTTCTTGTCTCATGCTGAACCATCTTTGTGGACACAGGAATTCCAATTGCCCTTTGCTCTTCAATCCTTATTGAAGCAGCAGCAGGATGTGGCTGTGGAAGCCAGGACACAGCTGCAGAGGCTAGAGTGGTCCAAGCAAGTGCAAGTGGGCCAGCCACAGAGGAGGAAACCATGGTGGCTGCTGCAGAGGTCTGGGCTCACACACAGCCCTGCCTGAAGCGTGGGCTCACCCTTGGTGGGGGAGGAAGGCTAAACAACAGTGGAGGAGGCCCATACGGGCATGTGTGAGCCCACCAGCAAGGGCATAAGTCACAGCAGCTGCTGCAAAGATCCAGGCCGGCATGCAAACCTGCCTTGGCACGGACATGCCCTTAGTGGCAGCAGAAGCCAGGCGACCTCAGGGGTGGATGAGCAGAAACTCACAGGTCCGGCCACAGAGGTGGAAGCTGTGACAGTGGCTGAGAAAGTCTGAGCCAATGCACAAACCTCCTGGTGACACAGACCCGCCCTCAGCAGCCACAGAAGCAGTCCAAGTGGGTGTGCACTGGCACTCCCATGGGGGCAGAAGCCATGGCAAATGTAGTGGATGCCCAAGCTAGTGTGCAAACTTGCCAGTGGCATAGGCCGCCCTCAGTGGCAGCAGAGGGTGGGGCAGACTTGGAAGCAGTCCAAGTGGGTATATGTGCAAGCCCACTTGGGGCAGCGGTGGCCACAGTGGCTGCAGAGGTGGGCTAGCACTGGCAGCAGCACCTGAATCCAAACACCCTAGGCAGCAATAATGGCGGTGGCCCAGTGGACAGACTACACAACGGGAACACAGGGGCTACACCCACTGGACCCCTGTGACTATACCGTACTGAGTGCAGAAAAAGAAGAAAAAAATAAAATAAAATAAATAAAAAGTCTAGATAGAATGACACCTGAGGCCAAGGAGCAGGCCACATCCAATACCATCACTGAATTCACCAATCACTGAATTACAGAACTGAGCCCAACAAGTAGCCAGCAATAAGAGGTGACAGAAAGCGAATCTCAGGGGAACTTGAACTTTTAAAGGAACTTCCCCCAGGCCAAAAGTAGATGAAAGCAAGCCTAGGAGTGCAGTTGTTAGTTACAATGACACCTGGGCTCAGCAAAGGCAGCCACAAGATCTAGATCACCTGTAGCTCCAAAAAGGTTGACAAGAGCCAGTCATAGGCAGTGACCCCACTGATCTGCACTAGCCCCTGGACAGGGAGGTCCAACACAGGCACATTCAGTGGCAAGATACAGAAAGCACCAGTTTAGGACCTAACAACCCTTGTTAGAATGGAAGCTTAAGGAAGGGCTCCTCACACCTGACCCAGCTAAGACATAGAAAACTCCAACACAAACAGCAAAAAGGACAGTGATAGTAGATAAGTAGCCCACAGAAGATTACAAACAACAACTGATGCCAACCCAAGAACACCTAGAAATAACACAACTGAAAAATGGAGGCAGACAATATCAACCCTAGACTTAGCTAGCTTCACAAACAGCACACCCAAATGAGGAATGTATACGCAGATAAAACCAGGAAGACAAAGAAATGCAATTCAAATGAACAAACAAGAGAAATCCCCAGAAAAAGAACTGAGTGAGATGAAAATAACCAAACTACTGAATGCAGAGTTTAAAATAATGATTATTAGAATGCTTAAAGATCTTAGAGCAACAATGAATAGACACAATGAGCACCTAAATAAAGAGATAATAAGCATCAAAAAGGACATTGAAATAATAAAGAAGAACCAGTCAGAAATGACAAATAAAATATCAGAAATAAAGACTACACTAGAAGGAATTAAAAGCAGGCTGGATGAAGCAGATGATCAAGTCAGCAATTGAGAAGACAAGATAAACAAAAGCAGAGCAGCAAAAAAAAAAAAGGAGGCTCAAAAAATCTTAGGAAACTGTAAGAGAACTCTATGACAACATAAAGAGAAACAACATCTGCATTATAGAGGTTTCTGAAGAAGAAGAGTAAGAATAAGGGATAGAGAGCCTGCTTGAAGAAATCATAGCTGAAATAGGGGCCTAATATCCAAAATTTACAAAGAACTCATAAAACTCAGCAACAAACAAACAAACAATCCAATAAAAAAATGGGAAGAGGATATGAACAGACACTTCTCCCAGGAAGAAATACAAATGGCCAACAGATATATGAAAATATGCTCATCTTCATTAGTTATTAGAGAAATGCAAATTAAAACTACAATGAGATACCACCTCACACCTGTTAGATTAGCTATTATCAACAAGACAGGTAATAGCAAATGTTGGAGAGGCTGCAGAGAAAAGGGAACTCTCATCCACTGTTGGGGGGACTGTAAAGTAGTACAACCATTATGGAGGAAAGTATGGTGGTTCCTCAAAAAACTGAAAATAGAACTACCTTATGACCCAGCAATCCCTCTACTGGGTATATACCCCAAAACCTCAGAAACATTGATACGTAAAGAGACATGCAGCCCCATGTTCAGTGCAGCACTGTTCACAGTGGCCAGGACATGGAAACAACCAAAAAGCCCTTCAATAGAAGACTGGATAAAGAAGATGTGGCACATATACACTATGGAATACTACTCAGCCATAAGAAATGATGACATCAGATCATTTACCGCAAAATGGTGGGATCTTGATAACATTATACGAAGTGAAATAAGTAAATCAGAAAAAAACAAGAACTACATGATTCCATACATTGGTGGAACATAAAAACGAGACTAAGAGACATGAACAAGAGTGTGGTGGTTACCAGGGGTGGGGGAAGGGAGGACGCAGGAGGGAAGGAGGGAGAGAGTTAGAGGGAGGGGGAGGGGCACAGAGAAAACTAGATAGAGGGTGACGGAGGACAATCTGACTCTGGGCGAGGGGTATGCAACATAATTTAATGACAAGATAACCTAGACATGTTTTCTTTGAATATATGTACCCTGATTTATTAATGCCATCCCATTAACGTTAATAAAAATTTATTTAAAAAAAATTTTTTTTAAGAAATTATAGCTGAAAACTTTTCTAAATTTATGCAGAAAAAAATCACACCAGTTTAAGAAGCACAGAGAATTTCATTAAAGAGAAACCCAAAGAAACCTACACCAAGACACCTCATAATTAAAATACCAACGCTAAGAGATAAAGAAAAAATACTAAAAGCTGCAAAGGCAAAAAAGTCAATCACCTACAAAGGAGCCCCCATAAGGATGACATCCAAATTCTCAATAGAAACACTTGAGGCCAGAAGAGAATGGCAAGAAACATTCAAAGTAATGCAGAACAAGAGCTTACAACCAAGACTTCTTTATCCAGCAAGGCTACCATTTAAAATTGAAGGAGAAATAAAAAGATTCTAGATTTTAAAAAAAATACAAGAAATTCATTACAACCAAACCAATGTTGCAAGAAATGTTAAGGGGCCTGTTGTAAACAGAACAAAGGGGAAAAAATCTAGTGAAAGAGGAATGTTGATTTAAAGAATAAAATAGCAATAAACAACAACATATCAAAAATAACTTTAAATGTAAATGGCTTCAATGATCCAATCAAAAGACATAGGGTAGCTGTGTGGATAAGAAAACAGGCACCATACATATGCTGTCTACAAGAGACACACCTCAAAATGAAAGATACACATAGACTGAAAGTAAAATGTTGGAAAAAAATATTTCATGAAAATGAAAATGAAAAAAAAAGTAGGGGTAGCAATACTGTATCTGACAAAATAGATTTAAACAAAGGCTATAGTAAGGGATGAATAAGGTCACTACATAATGATAAAGGGAGCAATCAAACAGGAAGATATAACCATTATAAATATCTATGCATTTAATATAAGAGCATCTAAATATATAAACCAGACTTTGATGGACATAAAGGGTGAGATCAATAGCAATACCATAATAGTAGTGGATTTCAATACCTCACAAACATCACTGGATAGATCCTCAAAAAAAAATTAACAAAGAAACACCAAACTTAAAGGACACACTAGATCAACTGGATTAAATAGATATCTTTAGAACCTTTCACACTAAAGCAGCTTTTTCAAGTGCTCATTGTACATTCTCTAGGATAGACTGCATCTTAGGGCACAAAAGGGCTCTCAACAAATACAAAAAGGCTAAAATAATATCAAGCATTTTCTCTGATCACAATGGCATGGATGAAACTAGAAATCAACCAGAACAGAAAAACTGAAAAATACTCAAACACTTAGAAATTAAATAGCATGTTATTAAATAATGAATGGGTTAACAATAAGATCAAAGAAGAAATAAAACAATTCCTAGAAACAAATGATAATGAGCATACAACAACTCAAAATTTATAGGACACAGCAAAAGCAGTCCTGAGAGGGAAGTTCATAGCATTACAGGCATACCTTAAGAAGCTAGAAAAAGCTCAAATAAAAAACTTAACCCTGAAACTGAAAGAACTAGAAAAAGAACAGCAAGTAAAGCCCAGAGGAGATAAAAGGAAGGAAATAATAAAGATCAGAGTGGAAATAAATGACATAGAAGCTATAAAAACAATACAGAGGATCAATGATACCAAGAGCTGGTTCTTTGAAAAGGTAAACAAGATCGATGAACCTTTAACCAGACTCACCAAGAAAAAAAAAAGAGAGAACTCAAATAAATAAAATTAGAAATGAGAGTGGAGAAATAACAACTGCCACAACAGAAATACAAAGGATTGTAAGAAAATACTATGAAGAACTGTATGCTAAAAAATTAGAGAACCTAGGTGAAATGGACAAATTCCATGAAACATATAATCTTTCAAAAGTCAATCTGGAAGAATCAGAAAACCTAAACAGACTGATTTCATCAAATGAGATTGAAACAGTTATCAAAAAACCTCCCAACAAACAAAAACCCTGGGCCAGATGGCTTCACAGGTGAACTTTGCCAAATAACACTGGGGAACAATTATTTTTTTATTGTCTGTTGTATGAGGTTCTAGAACTGTTTCTATATAGATCTGCATCACTGATTCCAAATCTGAAATTCGTTTTTTGGTATATGCTATAGTTTTTATGCAATTTTAATTTCTTTTTGTTACAGTTAATGGCATGAATTTCTTTTTATTTTTTTTTAATTTTTTTAATTCATTTTAGAGAGGAAAGGGAGAGACAGAGGAGAGACAGAAGGGGGGAGGAGCTGGAAGCATCAACTCCCATATGTGCCTTGACCAGGCAAGCCCAGGGTTTCGAACCGGTGACCTCAGCATTTCCAGGTCAACATTTTATCCACTGCGCTACCACGGGTCAGGCATGAATTGCTGTTTAAATTGGAGTTAAAGGGCAACAACTCTTGGATTGAACATAACCACAAGGCAATTAATGTTTTACAAACATCACTTTTACATAATTGCAGTTGTTTTTAAATGTAAAAAATTATTATCTGATAAAAACACCCTTATTTTGTTTTAAGATTGATTGAATCATGGCTTTTTTGAGTAGGCATAAATGTGACAATAGTCCTGACACCTTCTGTTATATATGTGGCTGTTACACACTTCAACATCAAAGGCACAATATTTCATCATTTGTGACACGTGCATATGTTGCTTATTTTCAAGTTCCCCTTGGCGATCAAGACAAGAATTGGGTTCCTTCATATTATGTGTAATAATTGTGAGGAAATGCTTTGTGACTGGACAAAAGGAAAACGCAAAGGAATGCCTTTTGGTATTCCCATGGTTTGGTGTAAACCTAAGGACCACAGCAGTGACTGTTATTTCTGTCTGATCCATAGAGAGGGCATCGGCAAGAAAAAATGGCATATGATCACATATACTAATATTCCTTCAGCAATTCGACCTATCCCACACTCTGAGCAATTCCGGTTCCAGTTTTCAATGGTTTTATTTCTTCTAAGGACAAAGAAAGTGAACATGATTTTGATAAGATGCATGAGGAAATGGTTGTAGAATCTGAAGGGTCTTCTTCTGATTCCAAGCAGTCATTAACCCCTCAGCAGTTTAGCCAGCCTGAGTTGAATGACTTAGTATGAGATTTGGGCCTATCAAAGAAAGCAGCTGAGTTATTAGCCTCCAGGTTTCAAGAAAATAATGTACTTCACCAGTCAGCTAAAGTATCCCATTTTGGGAAGCGTGAACAAATTTTTGTGGACTTTTTTTTTTTCCGAAAACACTTTGTTTACTGTCATGATATCAGTAGTCTTCTTAGCCAGCTATGTGTTACCACTTACAGAATGTAGGCTATTTCTTGACAGCTCTAAATGGAGTCTGAAATGTGTTCTCTTACACAACGGTAATGTTTATGCAGCGGTTCCAATTGGTTATTCAACTCATCTGTGAGAAGATTATAATGGCATAAAAATTGTCCTTGACTTACTGAAGTATGAGGAGCATAACTGGATCATTTGTGTGAATCTTAAAATGCTAAATTTCCTGCTAGAACAACAGAGAACTTTCACAAAGTAGCCTTGCTTTCTGTGTTTGTGGGACAGCTGAGCTCAGGAGAAACATTGGACACAGAAAAAGTGGCCAAAACATGAAGCTCTGGAAGTAGGGATGCAAAATATTGTGAATGAACCTGTAGTTAATCGATCATTTTTCCCCCACTTCACATCAAACTTGGCTTAATGAAGCAGTTTGTTTAGGCTTTGAATAGAGAAAGTGACTGCTTTCACCATTTATTTCTGCTTTTCCTGCCTTGTCTTTCAAGAAAATAAAAGCAGGTGTATTCAATGAACCTCAAATTAGAACCCTCATACGTGATGAAGAATTTGCCAGGAAGATGAATAAGGAGGAGTAAGCAGCATGGCAGTCTTACAAAAAACTTCTTAGCAACAAAAAAGCAGAAAACTATTAACTTCTGGTTCAAAGGATGCTGTTGGCTGTCTGCAACATTGGATGTAACATGAGTGTTAAGATTCACTTCCAGAACAGTCACCTTGATAAGTTTTCCAAAAATCTTGCAGCTGTTAGTGATGAGTAGACTACTGCTGGAGCATCAAACAAAATTGTCCTCAAGTACACAAATGCAAGAGCTACAAATGCAAATTTTTGCCTGAATAGAATTCAAATAAGTTTTGTGCAAATTTTATAATTAAAGTGTTTTAATATGCTCTATTTCGAAATTGTAGGCAAATTTTGATCCAATCATATCTTTTAGTGTATTAGTGTATTTACTGCATTATATAAATTATTATATTTTCACAAAGATGATGCCCAAGAAGACATTCTACTTCATTATGTTAAACTAAATGTTGAAAATTTTATAAGATAAAAACCTAAAATTTTGAATTGCAAAAAACTGTAGCTAACAGAGAGAAACTAATGTCAGATTTCAGATCCACACACTTTAATTAGGTAAGAACAAGTGTTTTTGTGGCTGCAACAAAAATTTTGATCCCCCAGTCAAAGAATAATTAACTCCTATTTTCTCAAGCTATTTCAAAAAATTCAAGAGGAGAGAAAACTTCCAAGCTCCTTTTATGAGGCGAGCATAATTCTGATTCCAAAACCAGGCAAAGACAACACAAAGAAAAAAATTATAGGCCTATTTTCTTGATGAATTTAGATGCTAAAATCCTCAACAAAATATTAGCAAACTGGATCCAGCAATACATGAAAACAGACATACATCATGATCAAGTGGAATTTATTCTGGGGAGGCAAGGATGGTACAATATTTGCAAATCAATCAATGTGATTCATCACATAAACAAAAGAAATGAGAAAAACCACATGATAATTTCAACAGATGCAGAAAAAGCATTTGATAAAATCCAGCACCCATTCATGATCAAAACTCTCAGCAAAGTGGGAATACAGGGAACATACCTCAACATGATAAAGGTCATCTATGACAGACCAACAGCCAACATCATACTCAATGGGCAAAAATGAAAGGCAATCCCCTTAAGATCAGGAACAAGGCAGAGGTGTCCCCTTTCACCACTTTTATTCAACATAGTTATAGAAGTCCTAGCCACAGCAATCAGACAGGAAGAAGAAATAAAAGGCATCCAAATTGAAAAAGAAAAAGTAAAATTATCATTATTTTCAAATGATATAATACTATATAGAAAAAAAAACCTAAAGTCTCAGTCAAAAAACTACTAGACCTGATAAATAAATTCAGCAAGGTGGCAGGATATAAAATTAATACTCAGAAATTAAAGGCATTTTTATACACCAACAATGATCTGTCAGAAAGAGAAATTAAGGAAGTAATCCTTTTTACTACTGCAACAAAAAAAATAAAGTACCTAGAAGTAAATTTAACCAAAAAGATTAAAGTCTTGTACTTGGAAAATTATAAAACATTGATAAAAGACGTCAAGGAAAATACAAACAAGTGAAAGCATATACCGTGCTCATGGTTAGGAAGAATAAACATTATTAAAATGTCTATATTACCCAAAGCAATTTACAAATTCAATGCAATACCAATTAAAATACCAATGACATCCTTCAAAGATATAGAACACATATACCAAAAATTTATATGGAACCAAAAGAGAACACGAATAGCCTCAGCAATTTTGAAAAAGAAGAATAAAGTGGGAGGTTTAACACTTCCTGATATCGAGTTATACGACAAGGCCATTGTATTCAAAACAGCTTGGTACTGGCATAAGAACGGGCATATTAGATCAATGGAACAGAACAGAGAACCCAGAAATAAACCCACACCTTTATGGACTATTGATATTTGACAAAGGAGGTAAGAGTATACAATGGAGTAAAGACAGCCTCTTTAATAAATGGTGTTGGGAAAATTGGACAGCTACCTGCAAAAACATGAAACTAGACCACCAACTTACACCATTCACAAAAATAAACTCAATATGGATAAAGGACTTAAATGTAAGTCATGAAACCATAAGCATCTTAGAAGAAAACATAGGCAGTAAGCTCTCTGAAATCTCTCGCAGCAATATATTTGCTGATCTATCTCCAAGGGCAAGTGAAATAAAGGACAGGATGAACAAATGGGACTATATCAAACTAAAAAGCTTTTGCACAGCTAAGGACAATATGGACAGAATAAAAATACAAACTACACAATGGCAGTACAATGTCTGATAAGGGGTTAATAACCAAAATTTATAAAGAACTTGTAAAACTCAACACCAGGGAGATAAACAATCAACTCAAAAAAATGGGCAAAAAAAATGAATAGACACTTCTCCAAAGAGGACATACCGATGGCCAATGGGAAAATAAAAAAATGTTCAACATCAGTAATTATTAGAGAAATGCAAATTAAAACCACAATGAGATATCACCTCACACCTGTCAGAATGGCGCTCATTAACAAAACAACACAGAATAAATGCTGTTGAGGATGTAGAGAAAAGGGAATCCTCCTGCACTGCTGGTGAGAATGCAGACTGGTGCATGTTGCATCCACCAAGCATGAGAACAAACGTCGGAGACTTTCAGGGGTTTAGATCTTACTTTATTGGCCAAGTGTAACTTGTGCAGAAACAAACTCTCAAGGTGTCCGGAGACACGGTACCCACAAGGGGCTGCAAACGAGAGTCGTGTCTGGTGCTTACAACTAGGTCTTTATATATCCTAAGTGAGCAAGCATTATACAGAAGCAGATGTGGCAGTTAGCTATTTGCTAGGGAGGTCACGTGCAGCATAGCAACAGGGGAAGGGTATAGCTCAGTGGAGAATTTCAAACATAAACTTCTGATAAGGGTCTCTGACTCATAGGATGCAGGATGGTCACCCAACTTTGTGCTGAACTCTTTGTTCTTGGCCTCACAGGGACCTTGTCAGCACTTCCCTGTTCCTGTTTTTCTAAGAGTTAGACTCTGGCAGCCACAGCACACTTCCTTGAACCTAACAGTGCAGCCACTATGGAAAACAGTATGGAGATTCCTCAAAAAATTAAAAATAGAACTGCCTTTTGATCCAGCCATCCCACTTTTAGGAATATATCCCAATAACAGCATATCACTGATTCAAAAGAAAAAATGCACCCCCATGTTTATTGCAGCATTGTTTACAATAGCCAAGTTCTGGAAACAGCCCAAGTGTCCATCAGAGCAGTGGATTCCAACCCCCAGGCCACGGACTGGTACCGGTCCGTGGGCCATTTGGTACCGGTCCACAGAGAAAGAATAAATAACACATTATTTTTGTTTTATTTATATTTAAGTCTGAACGATGTTTTATTTTTAAAAAATGACCATATTCCCTCTGTTACATCCGTCTAAGACTCACTCTTGACGCTTGTCTCGGTCACATGATACATTTATTCATCCCACCCTAAAGGCTGGTCCGTGAAAATATTTTCTGATATTAAACGAGTCCGTGGCCCAAAAAAGGTTGGGGACCACTGCATCAGAGGATGAGTGGATTAAAAAGCAGTAGTACATATACATAATGGAATACTATGGGGCCATGAAAAAGAAGGAAATCTTACCTTTTGTGACAACATGGACGGAACTGAAAACTATTTTGTTAAGTGAAAAAATCCAGGCAGAGAAAGAAAAATATCATATGACCTCACTCATTTGAGGAATCCAATGAACAATGTGAACTGAGAAACAGAATGAAGACAGAGGAGAGCTCAAAGGGACCAGAGGAAAAGAGGACAGAGGGAAAGGGGATGAAGGATGGGATAAACCTGAAGGGAAGGGTGAAGGGTGCTGTGGGGAGGGGGGCAAGGAAGATGTTGAGGGGAATACAGAAGAGGGGGATGCATTCAGGGCGACACTAGAATCTATGTAAACACAATAAGTTAAAATCAATTTAAAAAAGGAATAAAAAAAATTGGGGGCCCGAAATTTGAAAAATAAAGTATTACATAAAGTTATTGAACTCAAGTTTTATTTATCATAAAATTCATACAACTCATCATTCTCAAAACTCCCATCCATTAGCTTGTCTTCATCTGTGTCTGATGATAAATCACTGTACATTCAGCACTATACAAATATCTTTTCTGAGCCATTTTTGGGCAGAATGTGGCAAAATGTAACTTAACATAATATACCGGTAACAAGTACAAAACAGTGCAAAGACAACAAGCATGGAAAAGCAGGAAATGACAGTAAAAATATCTACAACCACTGTATAAGACGAGCCCAGTTTTTAGACCCCTAATTTTTCCAAAAAGGGTACATTTTATACATGGTAAAATATGGTACATCAGCATTCTTATGGGTTATTCTTCATTGTTTTGTAGTGACTTTAGTTTGTATAGTACAGTCCTCTTCCTTACTTCACCCTAACATCAAATATTTAAATTAATTTTTTTTTGCTGTGACTTTCTTCAATCCTCTCAGGGGTCCTGTGGGGCAGGGATCTAGGAACTCACTTGATCAGGGTGGGAAAGTTGCAAAGGGAGTGGACAGAGTTAGGTGCCTCCAAGATATTTTTTTAATTCATTTTCTAACATTGAACACATTGTATGCTTTGAATCACATTTTAAAGATGTGAAAACAGACTTGGAGGGTGTGAGGTGACTTGACCATGGACCCCCACCTATAAGTGGCATGGCCTCTTTTCTATATGCTGGCTTTCTTCTGTTTACTGACCACATGTGGAGAGCGAGTCCAGGAACACAAAGGCAGAACTTTCTGGTTTGTTTTAGAAGCTTCACTGTGTTTCAACACAGGGGTTGCCTAACAGTATTTTGCTTACAAAGAAGCAATTCCAGAACTTCTCTGCCTGGTTGAGAAACAGCATCTGGTTTACCTGATACAAAACAGAAGCATGTTATAAAATGCTGCTAGTCAGAGCCCAGGTGGCCAGTGTGTTCTTGGCTACAGGGAAGAGGCTGGGGGAAGAGTGTCAAAGCAGGCCCTGAGCAATGTTGCTGTAGGCCAAGCCAGTGCATGACTGTTGTCCAGAGGCTCCTAAATTCCTTAGGGCCGGCTCACAGGCTCCCCCAAACACCAAGATGAAGGCCCATGGGCCAGAATTTTAAAAGAAAATAATCATCTGACAGACCTGTGGTGGCATAGTAGATAGACTGTCAACCCCAAATGTTGAGATCCCTGGTCTGAAACCCCAAGGTTGTCAGCTTGAACACAGGCTGATCCTAAGGTCACTGGCTCGAAGCCCAAGGTCTGTGGCTTGAGAAAAGTGTCACCAGCTCAGCTGGAGCCCCTGGTCAAGGCACATATGAGAAGCACTCAATGAACAACTAAGGTGCCACAACAAAGAATTGATGTTTCTCATCTCTCTTCCTTCCTGTCTGTCTCTCTCTCACTTTTGCTCTAGATAATAATAATAATAATAATAATAATAATAATAATAATTGTCTATCAGAGTAAATGAGCAGACACTGTGACTTGGGAGAGGAGGCAGCAGCTCAGATCACACTATGCCCTTGGGTGAGTCACTTAACCTCCCTAAGTTTCCACTTTCCGACATTCAAAAGGCACAGCCAGCAACTCCTGTCTTTTAAGATATTAAGGTGCCAGGATCCTTGGAAGTATCTGGATAGATCTGGGCATTAATCCAAGATATACAAAGCCTAAGATCACAGTATCTGCTTTTACAAATTGGCTTTAAAAAAATAGTCATCTCCCTTACAACTTTACCAGCTAAAAGCAAGATGGTTTTCATCTTTGTACTGGGCAGAAAATATAAAGATTTAGAGCCTAGCTCTGCAGAACTGAGAAAACAGCTTTGGAGATAAGTCAAAGCCTCTCTGCACCTCAGTTTCTCCTTCTGTCACATGAGAGGCATAGATGAGCTCACTTTTGAGATGACCCTGGAGATGGCTCTCTATTTCTCAAAGGCCCTGGGAGGCCTCCACCACCCTGCCTTTGGGGACCTGCATGCCTTGGGGGAAGCCAGCCCTATAGCAACTTCTGGCCTGGCCTAGACTGATGGCAGAGGTATCAGATAGAACACCTTAGTGACTCCTCCCCTGTTTTTTCTCCAGTGGTTTAGCCCAATGGGGACCTTCTCAGAAAGAACAGCCCCTCTGTGGGAATCCATTTCCATTTTTTCCAATAATCTCAATCTCTAGCCCTTGTAGGTGGAAAAAAATGAAAATACCACCATGAAGAAAGGCATCCCTGGACCAAGCAACCTGTTTGGTTCACCAAGACTTGCTTCCATATAGGATACTTGGCCTCTCCAGGGAAGCTGAGTTTTAAAGAGTAAGGAGTTAGATACAAAAAAGAGGGTGCTGCTGCTCCGGCCAAAAGGAGTATGTGCATGTTCGGGACTAATGACAGGACAATGGTTGGCTCACTCTCATGAATAAACGCCCCCAAAGCTGTATCTTGAGTACATTACCAAAATGCCCTTCCTCCCTCCACAGAGGCACCACGTCCTTGTTCCTGAGTAGAACTTTCAGACAGGATTTTCAATTTCTATGAACAACAAAAAAACTCTGTTGTTGTTCAAGGTCCCTGTGACCCAGAGGTCTGATGGAGAGCCTTGGTATTCTGCTTGGAGGCCAGCCCAGACAAATATCATCCCCATCTGGTTTATCACTATAAATATGCTTATTAAGCTGAAGGTAATATCGAGAAACACTCCTAGTGGAATTCCAGAGGCCCAGAACCAGTTGCATATATGGAAAAATTGTTCTGCAGATTTAAAAGCCCTTGCTGTTAGGGTTCTAACTGCAAACTAGTTCCCATAAATTAGATGCATTTACTTTTTGTTCCAGAGACCACAGGACAGCATAGCCACTGTCCAGTAGCTTCTGTTGTTGCCACGGGCAAGCATGATTATAAAGACATTGGGCTTTTCAAGACAGCATTCCAGGGGCCACTGATGAGTTTTGTGGGTCTCCAGAGCTAAATGCAGTAGAGGTAGAGGCCACTTACCAATTTTCCAGTCAATCAATGTGACAAGCCATTAACTCAATGATTCTAGGAGTGGCCTCCTGATTATTTACTTGCCTGACCATGGCAGAGACAGCAGCTTCCCTGATGGGCCAATTCTGCAAAATTATTATGGGTTCAGTCTCAGAGATTTCTCCTACACCAGATCCACAGAGTCCTTCTAATGTAAGCATACAGGATGAGTCAAGGACCAAGCTCCATGTCATAACAAAAAAAAAAAAAAGACTCTGAAGATTTATTTATTTATTTATTTATTTATTTATTTATTTATTTATTTATTTTCTGAAGTTGGAAACAGGGAGGTAGTCAGACAGACTCCTGCATGCACCCGACCGGGATCCACCCAGCATGCCCACCAGGGGGCGATGCTCTGCCCATCTGGGCTGTTGCTCTGTTGCAACCAGAGCCATTCTAGCGCCTGAGGCAAAGGCCATGGAGCCATCCCCAGCGCCCGGGCCAACTTTGCTCCAATGGAGCCTCGGCTGTGGGAGGGGAAGAGAGAGACAGAGAGGAAGGAGAGGGGCAGGGGTGGAGAAGCAGATGGGCACTTCTCCTGTGTGCCCTGGCCAGGAATTGAACCCAGGACTCCTGCATGCCAGGCCAATGCTCTACCACTGAGCCAACCAGCCAGGGCCAAGACTCTGATGATTTAGATTGAGAAACATATGGAGACTGTAGGCTGCCTTCTTCCTCCACTTCTCACTCCCTGTTCCATGCCCATCTCTCCCTATGAAAATCCAACTCACACCTCAAGATTCAGCCAGATCTTACTTCCTCCAGGCAGCATTCCCTGATGGCATGCTAGAAGCACTCTTTCCTCTCCACAATTCCTACTGATTTAAATTTGTTTCTCTTCTAAAGCAGATAGCACATACAACTCCTATTGTGGTTATTTACATTCAATCATTCCTTCTCTTAAGATACTAACTTCCTTGAAGGCAGGGACTTTTTTCCTTTTTAGTCTCTCCCAATACTTAGAGCCTAATGTTTGATACCTGGAGTACTCCCAGGAAATGCAGTGACTGAATAATACTTATTAAAGAGACAGGCATATACAAAAGCCACCTGAGCACAGCCGATGACAGAATATATAAGGGCTAAACTAAGAATGGCAGAGCCCTTTTCCATTGCAAGCAGCAAGGTGACTGCCCTTCCTCCACATGCTTGTCCCCAGTTCCAGTCCAATCCAAAATAAAAAGAGGTATATTTTATGAAGAAATTAACTATAACAGTGTCAAACTTCAAGAAACTAAAACAGTAAAAATTTAGGGCAAAGAAAGAAGAAATAAATTTTAATCTAATCCAGACACAGTTCTTTTTGCAGAATTCCCTTAGCCAGGTCTATATTACATCCACCACAAGAAATCTAAGGGTTTTTGAGAAGTTTAACACTTTTGTAGTAATATAAGGTTATAGTAATTAAATATATAGAAATATAAAAATATGGAAGATATATAAAAGTAATTAAAAGGATATATTAAAAATAATTATTAAAATTAAGTAAAGTTACACCAGTTGGATAGGAATTAATATACTGGCTTAGTGCCATAACTCTGTAATGTGATAAACAGACTCTGACTTACAGGCAGAGCCCAGTTAGTATGTGTGTGAAGTTATACATAGATAAGAAGTAACTTGGTGCCATAACTCTGTAATGTGATAAACAGACTCTGATTTTCAAGCAGAGCCCTGTTAGTATGTGTGTGAAGTTACACATAGATAAGAAGTGGCTTGGTGTTATTTACATTAACTTTGTAAATTAATGAAAATAAGAACATCTTAAAAAGTGGTTTAATGTAAACATTTCAGTAGATTGACATAAAGGGGGTTCCCTTTGAGGAACTCCCAAAAAGGTGGTTTAAGGTGATCATCCTGTAGATTGACACCTGTTAGAAGGTATTGGCCAGAAAGGGTACTAAAGCTGAGGGGCCCCCTGCTGCAGTAGTCACCCAGACTCCAACGTTGATGTGGACTGTCTCCATGCTGCTCTGAGCTCTGACCAAAGCCAGCCAAGAGGAGCACAATGATGGGCACCCAGGCACAACAAAAGAATTTGTGAGTAATAAATTGCCTGTGTGATTACTGCAACTAATTTGTGTTGGCCGTGTCTTTCTTCTGGTGGCATTTAACAGTAGTATCCTCATAGCTGCCTCAAGAGTAGTCTCGAAGAGGCTGCCAGCCCTGCTAATAAGCAGGAGTGTCCTGTTGCATGGGGAAGTCGAATCAGGAATGTCTGATTGACATAGAGCTTGGGTTCAACTGGGACAACTGGTATAGTCGACATTCAGTCTTAAAAAAAAAAGGGCAGTGTCAATTGGAAATTTCTGGCTTAAAATCAGAGGGCAGAAGTGAAGGGATATTTGTAAACTTCATATGGTTTAGTGGCCATCCGCTGGAAGCTGAGGGAAACGTCTTCCATCTCCAGGTCTGACCTAGTCAAGGGTGTATACTGACCAGCCTATACTAAGGAGAGCGAATATCCCAGGGTGGACTCAGCAGATGCTTGTTACTCTTGAATAGACAACTCTGAGAAAACTGTTCTAAAGCCCACAAATTATAAAAATATTAAAAAGAGGATCTACAAAATAAGCTCCAGAGCAAATTTATGAAATATTATATTGCTTAAAGCTAAAACTAACTAAAGGACTAAGAAAGTGCTGGAGGAAGTATAGAGTAGAAACTAGTTTCAAATACCCACATACTAATCCAAAAAAGTTTTACCCATTTGGAAGATATGGAGTAGGAATTAGCTTTAAGAAGGAAAATAAAAAAGATTAGAACTTTCTTTAGAAAAATCTTTAAGAAACAAAAGAATCCCTACAACACCACTTCAGAAAGTTCTTGGAGGAGGACAGAGGACTCCCTAAGGAAAAGGTTTAAGGTTCCTGTCACAGAAAATATCTCATGCAACCTTAAAAACCCAAACAACTTAAACTTCATTATAGAGAGGGCAGAAGAAAAGGAAATTACAGGAATTCTCCTCCAAACCATCAAACAAATAGATACAGGTAGACACAAAGGCAAGAAATTAGCAGGGACAGTATTAGCAAGAGTCAAAGCAGACCCAGTAGTAAGAAGAAAGAAAACTATTAAACAAGAAGAGCTGAGCTCTCGTGAGAGCTCCCCTGTAGAGAATAGAGACAGAGAGATAGAGAGAGAGAGAGAAGCGGTGGAGCAGGAAGCACCAACTCCCATATGCACCTTGACCAGGGTAAAGAAGAGGCAGGCAGAGATAAACAAAATTTTAGGGGAGACATGAAGATGGCAGTGGAGTGGGCAGATGCACAGACTCCCAGCACACTCCACTGAACTGGATTAGAAACTAATTTATGAACAATCAGCGTGAAAAACCAAATCTGGACTACAAGAACAGCTTTCAAAAATCAAGGAGCAAAGAAGAAGCCACAACAAACCTGGTAGCAAGTGCCTGAATCTCCCCTGCCAACAGGAATGGGGTGGGGGGCGGTGAGGATGGGCTCTCAATTCCAAGGATAAAGAGCAGTAAATATTGCTCATAGCCACTTACTTGGCAACCAGGGAACAAGGACTGTTGAAAGGGCCCGCTTGTCTTCCAAAAAGAAAGGAGAAAGAGAGAGACGGATGGTGAGGAGGAGAGGAATATAGGTGATGAGATAAAAAGCTGACTCATTCAGTGCTGGAGGTGGCCATAACTGGAGGAGGGGCTGATCCTTCCACAAAGCAAAATACAAAAGTACTTCCAAGTTATAGAGATACAGACATCTCTCCAGCTCCAATCAGCGCAACAAGACACAGCTGAAAAAAAGAAGTGGAGAGGAGGTCTCCTTGAAGATCTGAGATACACCGCCCCCTACTGAAGCTGAGAAAGCAAACTGCCCCCAGAGATATTAACTGGCAGAAGAGGATTTCAATGCCTCAGGTCACACCCACTGCATTCCTGGATACAGTTTCAAATAAGCCCCCTGCTGAGATCAGCAAACAAGACAATCACCTGTTAAGAAAACAAACAAATCAAGACTTCAAAGTGGCCCAAATCCTAAAGTGGATTACAAATAATAGCTGAAGCCAACCCAAGAAGACCTAGAAACAACACAAGTAAAAACTAGAGGCAGACAACACCAAGCCTAGACTCAACCAGCTCTACAAAGAAAACACCCAGATACCCAGGAACAATGAGAAGACAAACAAGTGCAATCCAGATGAAACCACAAGAGAGACCTTCAGGAAATGAACTGAGTGATATGGAAATAATCAAACTTCTGGATGCAAAGTTTAAAATAATGATTGTAAGGACGCTTAGGGATCTTAGAACAACAATGGATGGTCATCACGAACACCTAAATAAAGAAATAGCAAGTATAAAAAAGGATATTGAAATATTAAAAAACAATCAGTTGGAGATGACAAATACAATATCAGAAATGAAGACCACAATGGAAGGAATTAAAAACAGGATGGATACAGCTGAGGATAGAATCAGTGAGTTGGAGGACAACTGGAATGAAGTCATGAAAGCAGAGAACAAAAGAGAAAGGCGTCTCAAAAAGTCAAAGGAAACTCTTAGAGCGCTCTGTGACAACATGAAGAGAAATAACATCCGCATTATAGGGGTTCCTGAAGAAGAAGAAAAAGAACAAGGGATAGAGACTTTGTTCAATCATATCATAGCTGAAAACTTTCCTAAATTAATGCAAGAGAAACTCTCACAAGTCCAAGAAGCACAGATTACTCCATTAAAAAGAAACCCAAAGAAACCTACACCAAGACACATCATAATTAAAATACCAAAGCTAAGCGATAAAGAGAAAATAGTAAAAGCTGCAAGAGAAAAAAAGTTATTACCTACAAAGGAGCCCCCATAAGAATGACATCTGGAGATGACGTCAGAGTAATGGCGGGGTAGGAAGCAATACCGATAAATCTCCCCCAAAACTCAACAAGATCTTCAACCAGAAACAGAAAAACCTATACTTGGAGCCTCCAGATGCTTCGCAATACACCCAAAGGTATGGTCGAGTGAAAAATTGGCTAAATATATAACCAAACCCCAAAGGAAATAGGAAGTAAGAAATGCTCCGCCTTCCTCACTAACCTAAACAGGGCGGCTTTCTCAGGTAACTGTGAATATAGAAACTGAGGCGGGCAAAGGGGGTGAATAGATCCAGGCCGTGGCACAAACGGCCAAACCAGGCTGTGGCACGGAGATCCAGGCCAAGGAAAAACTGATCCTGTGGCAACCCGGGCAATACAAGCTAACACTTGCGCCAAACCCAAACAAAGAAAGACAAGCGGGGCAGCCATTTTATCTGGTCTCCTGGTCGGCGTGCGCACAGTTAGTGGGCAAGAGATTTCTTCCTAGGCCCTGGGAGTGGGTGCCCGTGTTGCCCCACGGAGAGGCAGGGTCAGAGGCCTTTCTGTGGGCCGAGGGCAGAGTCTCTGGGCAGCCCCAGTGCCCTGGGAAAGCCACACACAGGAGGGAGTGAGAACTAATTCCAACGGTGGAGATTTTCCGTGCTGGAGGGGGTTTCACTCAGAGGGAAACGCGGCCGGCCTCATATCCTGGCCTGCGCATGCAAATAGTGAATGAGAGATTCCTCCGAGTGCCTCGGCAGTGCGCGCCCGTGTTATCGCACAGAGGCGCAGAGTCAGGGGCCTTTGTGTGGGCCAAAGCGGAATCTCAGGCCGCCCCAGCGCCTTGCAAAAGCCGCGCACGGGGACAGAGTGAGACTCAATTCTAAGGCTGCAACTTTTCCATGCAGTTGGGGGTTTCACTCAGAGCGTGAGACTGCTGGCCGGATATCCTGGTCTGCGCGCGCAGACAGTGAGTGAGAGTTTCCTCCAAGCGCCCCGGAAGTGGGCGCCCACCAGTGTTACCGGACAGAGTGGCAGAGCCAGAGGTCTTTGAGTGGGCGGAAAGCCCACCTGATTGTGCTAGCAGCCCTGACTGACTGAGCCTTACCCAGAGCCCTGTGCTGAGTGGAAATAGAGTGGGGAGTTGCCAGCTCTTTGAGCCTCTTACTATCCAGGCAGAGGCAGCAGCAACCCCATAGCTGGATTATCAGGCTACTAATTGAGGAAGGAAAGACTAGGAGAAAGGCTCCAGGAACACGGACTCTCTCACTGTCGGAGCCTATAAATGCTAATGAGCCTCGACTGCCAACAAGACTAAAGCACAATACATGACATTGCCATAGAGAATTATCAACTGCAAACCTCTACCTGAGCGTGCCAAAGGGGCAGAACCCGGGGTACAGAGTCACCGACCAGAAAGAGGGAGAGAAAAGAAAAAGCAAGAAGATAACCTGTCAAAATCAACAATAATCTGCAGACTTTATAACCTATCCCATTTTATTATATTTGTTCATTTGTTTCTCTTATCTTCATTCTTGATACTTTTTTTCCTCCTCCAATTTGGCCGATTAACTCTCTGCCGGTCTTACTCTCTCCTCTCCTTGAACTTCACTACCCATAAGTGTTACATCTCCCATTATCTTTTCTCTTCTCTTCCTTTCTCTCTATGAGGGTTGCACTCCAAAATCCTTAACTCTCTCTCTCTCTCTCCTTTCTTTTTTCTTCTTTTAGTGGTTCCCTCTCTTTTTCTCTCTCTCTCTTTCTTTTCTCCCTCTATATTAGTTTCTTCCTTTCTCCTTTACATCTCCTCTCATTCAAACCTCAATAACGAACAAATTATCTTATCTGGGACTCAAACTTATGTTTGTGGCATTTTGGGGGGGTTTTACTTCACCTTTTTAACTCACTAGCAGTGCTCCCATCCCTGGCTCTCCATTTTATCTAGTTCTTGTTCCACTAAATACAATAGTAATTTTTTAATTTGTCCCCCCATTTTTCCGTTTTCCTCTTATTCCTCTCATCATAACTCTTAGACAACCAACACCTAAAAGCAAATCATTTTATTCCTGACCGAACTTTTTTCCTTATTTGCTTTATGTGGGTCCATACACTCTTTTTTTTTCTTTTTCTTTTTTCTTTTTTTTTTTTTTTGCCCCTTTATTACTTTTCCCCAATTCAGGCCCTCCATCACAGGCATTGTTTGTTATAATTCACAGTTCACCACAAGATTTTCTCAAGAAAAAGGAGAGAGGAGAGGAGAGGAAAAAGGAGGGGGGGAATAATTTCCTTTTTTAAAAAATTTTTATTTTATTTTATTTTTTTATTTCATTATTAATTTTTTTTAAAAAAACAACTCTTCGATTTTTTATTTTTTATTATTTTATTTTTTTTAACTTTTTATTCTTTATTAAATCTCATTAATACTATCAACAAAACCACCCTCAGATGCCATTAAGGAAGAGAAAATCGAATATCATGGATACAAAAGAAAGAGAGGTAACACAGCTAGATGAGGAAAAATCTATGGAGAAAAAATTTAATATATTGGAAACCTTGGAGCTAAATGACAGAGAATTCAAGATAGAAATCCTAAAAATCCTCCGAGATATACAAGAAAACACAGAAAGGCAATTTAGGGAGCTCAGAAAACAACTCAATGAACACAAAGAATATATGTCCAAGGAAATTGAAACTATAAAAACAAATCAAACAGAGATGAAAAACTCAATTCACGAACTGAAAAACGAAGTAACAAGCTTAGCTAATAGAACAGGTCAGATAGAAGAGAGGATTAGTGAAATAGAAGATAGGCAACTTGAGGCACAACAGAGAGAAGAAAGAGACTCAAAAATTAAACAAAATGAGATAGCCCTACAAGAATTATCTGACTCCATCAAAAAGAATAACATAAGAATAATAGGTATATCAGAGGGAGAAGAGAGAAAAAATGGAATGGAGAACATACTCAAACAAATAATAGATGAGAACTTCCCAAGCCTGTGGAAAGAACTAAAGCCTCAAGTTCAAGAAGCAAACAGAACTCAGAGTTTTCTTAACCCCAACAAACCTACTCCAAGGCATATCATAATGAAATTGACACAAACCAACAGCAAAGAAAAAATTCTCAAGGCAGCCAGGGAAAAGAAGAATACAACATATAAAGGAAGGCCCATTAGATTATCATCAGATTTCTCAGCAGAAACTCTACAAGCTAGAAGAGAGTGGACCCCAATATTTAAAGTCCTGAAAGAGAGGAACTTTCAGCCACGAGTACTATGCCCATCAAAGCTATCCTTCAAATATGAAGGAGAAATAAAAACATTCACAGATACAGAAAAGATGAGGGAATTTATCATCAGAAAACCCCCACTCCAGGAATTACTAAAGGGGGTTCTCCAATCAGATATAAAGAACAAAAAAAAAACAGAGCCACAAGTGAAAGCTCCAAGAACACAATAAAACCAAATTTAAACTGTGACAACAACAAAAAGAAAGAGGGGGAGAAGATGGAGATTAACAGTAGCAAAGGACGATGGAGTGCAAAAGTACTCACAAAATAGTTCGCTACAATGAACAGGGTAGGGACCCTTTTCATTACTCTAAGGTAACCACCATTGAAAAAACCACCACAGAAGCACATGAGATAAAAAAGATAGCAACAGAGGAAAGATGTATGGAATACAACCAAATAAAAACAAAAGATAGAAAAACAAAAGAGAAGGATCAAACAAGACACAAAACTAACAGAAAGCAAGATATAAAATGGCAATAGGGAACTCACAAGTATCAATAATTACACTAAATGTAAACGGGTTAAACTCACCAATAAAAGGCACAGAGTAGCAGAATGGATTAAAAAAGAAAATCCAACTGTATGCTGCCTACAGGAAACTCATCTAAGTAACAAGGATAAAAACAAATTCAAAGTGAAAGGCTGGAAAACAATACTCCAAGCAAATAACATCCAAAAAAAAGCAGGTGTAGCAATACTCATATCGGATAATGCTGACTACAAGACAGGAAAAGTACTCAGAGACAAAAATGGCCATTTCATAATGGCTAAGGGGACACTGAATCAAGAAGACATAACAATTCTTAATATATATGCACCAAACCAAGCAGCACCAAAATATATAAGACAGCTACTTATTGATCTTAAAACAAAAACTGACAAAAACACAATCATACTTGGAGACCTCAATACACCGCTGACGGCTCTAGATCGGTCATCCAAACAGAATCAACAAAGACATAGTGGCCTTAAACAAAACACTAGAGCACCTGGATATGATAGACATCTACAGGACATTTCATCCCAAAGTGACTGAGTATACATTTTTCTCCAGTGTACATGGATCATTCTCAAGAATTGACCATATGTTGGGCCACAAAAACAACATCAGCAAATTCAGAAAAATTGAAGTTGTACCAAGCATATTTTCTGATCATAAAGCCTTGAAACTAGAATTCAACTGCAAAAAAGAGGAAAAAAATTCCACAAAAATGTGGAAACTAAACAACATACTTTTAAAAAATGAATGGGTCAAAGAAGAAATAAGTGCAGAGATCAAAAGATATATACAGACTAATGAAAATGACAATACGACATATCAGAATCTATGGGATGCAGCAAAAGCAGTGATAAGAGGGAAGTTCATATCACTTCAGGCATATATGAACAAACAAGAGAGAGCCCAAGTAAACCACTTAACACCCACCTTAAGGAACTAGAAAAAGAGGAGCAAAGACAACCCAAAGCCAGCCGAAGAAAGGAGATAATAAAAATCAGAGCAGAAATAAATGAATTAGAGAACAGAAAAACTATAGAAAAAGTTAATAGAACAAGGAGCTGGTTCTTTGAAAAGATCAACAAAATTGACAAAACCTTGGCAAGACTTACCAAGGAAAAAAGAGAAAGAACTCATATAAACAAAATCCAAAATGAAAGAGGAGAAATCACCACGGACACCGTAGATATACAAAGAATTATTGTAGAATACTATGAAAAACTTTATGCCACTAAATTCAACAACTTAGAAGAAATGGATAAATTCCTAGAACAATACAACCTTCCTAGACTGAGTCAAGAAGAAGCAGAAAGCATAAACAGATCTATCAGTAGAGAAGAAATAGAAAAAAACATTAAAAACCTCCCCAAAAATAAAAGTCCAGGCCCTGACAGCTATACCAGCGAATTTTATCAAACATTCAAAGAAGACTTGGTTCCTATTCTACTCAAAGTCTTCCAAAAAATTGAAGAAGAAGCAATACTTCCAAACACATTTTATGAGGCCAACATAACCCTCATACCAAAACCAGGCAAGGATGGCACAAATAAAAAAAACTACAGACCAATATCTCTAATGAATACAGATGCTAAAATACTAAACAAAATACTAGCAAATCGAATACAACAACATATTAAAAAGATCATGATCAAGTGGGATTCATCCCAGAATCTCAAGGATGGTTCAACATACATAAAACGGTTAACGTAATATACCATATCAACAAAACAAAGAACAAAAACCACATGATCTTATCAATAGACGCAGAAAAGGCTTTCGATAAAATACAACACAATTTTAGGTTTAAGACTCTCAACAAAATGGGTATAGAAGGAAAATATCCCAACATGATAAAGGCCATATATGATAAACCATCAGCTAACATCATATTAAATGGCACTAAACGGAAGGATTTCCCCCTTAAATCAGGAACAAGACAGGGTTGTCCACATTCTCCACTCTTATTTAATGTGGTACTAGAGGTTCTAGCCAGAGCAATTAGACAAGACAAAGAAATAAAAGGCATCCATATTGGAAAAGAAGAAGTAAAGGTATCACTTTTTGCAGATGATATGATCCGATACATTGAAAATCACAAAGAATCCACAAAAGGATTACTAGAAACAATAAGCCAATATAGTAAGGTCGCAGGATAAAAAATTAACATACAGAAGTCAATAGCCTTTCTATATGCCAACAATGAAACAACTGAGAAGGAACTCAAAAGAATAATCCCCTTCACCGTTGCAACAAAAAAAATAAAATACTTAGGAATAAACATAACAAAGAATGTAAAGGACTTATATAATGAAAACTATAAACCATTGTTAAGGGAAATCGAAAAAGATATAATGAGATGGAAGAATATACCTTGTTCTTGGCTAGGAAGAATAAATATAATCAAGATGGCTATATTACCCAAAGCAATATACAAATTTAATGCAATTCCCATCAAACTTCCAATGACGTTTTTTAAAGAAATAGAGCAAAAAATCATCAGATTTATATGGAAGTATAAAAAACCCCGAATAGCCAAAGCAATTCTAAAGAAAAAGAATGAAGCTGGGGACATTACAATACCTGACTTCAAACTATATTATAGGGCCACGACAATCAAAACAGCATGGTATTGGCAGAAAAATAGACACTCAGACCAATGGAACAGAATAGAAAGTCCAGAAATAAAACCACATATATATAGTTAAATAATTTTTGAGAAAGGGGCCAACAACACACAATGGAGAAAAGAAAGCCTCTTCAATAAATGGTGCTGGGAAAACTGGAAAGCCACATGCAAAAGAATGAAACTGGACTACAGTCTCTCCCCCTGTACAAAAATTAACTCAAAATGGATCAAAGATCTAAACATAAGACCTGAAACAATTAAGTACATAGAAGAAGACATAGGTACTCAACTCATGGACCTTGGTTTTAAAGAGCATTTTATGAATTTGACTCCACAGGCAAGAGAAGTGAAGGCAAAAATTAATGAATGGGACTACATCAGACTAAGAAGTTTTTGCTCAGCAAGAGAAACTGATAACAAAATAAACAGAAAGCCAACTAAATGGGAAATGATATTTTCAAACAACAGCTCAGATAAGGGCCTAATATCCAAAATATACAAAGAACTCATAAAACTCAACAACAAACAAACAAACAATCCAATAAAAAAATGGGAAGAGGACATGAATAGACACTTCTCCCAGGAAGAAATACAAATGGCCAACAGATATATGAAAAGATGCTCATCTTCTTTAGCTATTAGAGAAATGCAAATCAAAATGGCAATGAGATACCACCTCACACCTATTCGATTAGCTGTTATTAGCAAGACAGGTAATAGCAAATGTTGGAGAGGCTGTGGAGAAAAAGGAACCCTCATACACTGTTGGTGGGAATGTAAAGTAGTACAACCATTATGGAAGAAAGTACGGTGGTTCCTCAAAAAACTGAAAATAGAACTACCATATGACCCAGCAATCCCTCTATTGGGTATATACCCCAAAAACTCAGAAACATTGATACATAAAGACACATGCAGCCCCATGTTCATTGCAGCATTGTTCACAGTGGCCAGGACATGGAAACAACCAAAATGCCCATCAATAGAAGATTGGATAAAGAAGATGTGGCACATATACACTATGGAATACTACTCAGCCATAAGAAATGATGACATTGGATCATTTACAGCAAAATGGTGGGATCTTGATAACATTATACGAAGTGAAATAAGTAAATCAGAAAAAACCAGGAACTGCATTATTCCATACGTAGGTGGGACATAAAAGTGAAACTAAGAGACATTGATAAGAGTGTGGTGGTTACGAGGGGAGGGCGGAAAGGGAGAGGGAAAGGGGGAGGGGGAGGGGCACAGGGAAAACTAGATAGAAGGTGAGGGAGGACAATCTGACTTTGGGTGATGGGTATACAACATAATTGAAAGACAAGATAACCTGGACTTGTTGATCTTTGAATATATGTATACTGATTTATTGATGTCACCCCATTAAAAAAATAAAATTATAATAATAAAAAAAGAAGGTCTAGGGTAGGAAGGATAGAAAAAAAACAACATAAAAAAAAAAAGAAAGGCTATATTGTATATTAATTTTGTATCCTGCCACCTTACTGTATTGGCTTATTGTTTCTACTAATCTTTTTGTGGAGTCTTTGGGGATTTTGATGGTTAAGATCATATCATCTGCAAAAAGTGATACCTTTATTTCTTCTTTTCCGATCTGAATGTGTTTTATTTCTTTATCTTGTCTGAATGCTTGGGTTAGAACTTCTAGCACCACGTTAAATAAGAGTGGAGAGAGTGGATAACCCTGTCTTTTTCCTGATTTAAGAAGGAAAGTTCTCAGTTTTATGCCATTTAGTACGATGTTAGCTGATGGTTTATTATAAATGGCCTTTATCATGTTGAGATATTTTCCTTCTATACCCATTTTGTTGAGTGTCTTAAACATAAAATAGTGTTGTATTTTACCAAATGCCTTTTCTGAATTTATTGATAGGATTATGTGGTTTTTGTTCTTTATTTTGTTGATATGGTGTATTACGTTAATCTTTTTACATATGTTGAACCATCCTTGAGATTCTGGGATGAATCCCACTTGATTAAGATGTATTATTTTTTTAATATGTTGTTGTATTTGATTTGCCAGTATTTTGTTTAGTATTTTAGCATCTGTATTCATTAGAGATATTGGTCTGTAGTTTTCTTTTTTTATGCCGTCCTTGCCAGGTTTCGGTATGAGGGTTATGTTGGCCTCATAAAATGTGTTTGGAAGTATTGCTTCTTCTTCAATTTTTTGGAAGACTTTGAGTAGAATAGTAACCAAGTCTTCTTTGAATGTTTGATAGTATTCACTAGTACATCCATCTGGGTCTGGACTTTTATTTTGGGGGAGGTTTTTAACAGTTTTTTCTATTTCCTCCCTTCTATTGGTCTGTTTAGGCTTTCTGCTTCCTCATGACTCAGTCTAGGAAGGTTGTATTGTTCTAGAAATTTATCCATTTCTTCTAGATTGTTGAATTTGGTGGCATATAGTTTTTCATTGTATTCTACAATAATTCTTTGTATATCTATGATATCTGTGGTGATTTCTCCTCTTTCATTTTGGATTTTGTTTATATGAGTCCTTTTTCTTTTTTCCTTGGTGTGTCTGGCCAAGGGTTTGTCAATTTTGTTGACCTTTTCAAAGAAGCAGGTCCTTGTTTTATTAATTTTTTCTATAGTTTTTCTGTTCTCTATTTCATTTATTTCTGCTCTGATTTTTATTATTTCCTTTCTACAGCTGGTTTTGGGTTGTCTTTGTTCTTCTTTTTCTAGTTCCTTAAGATGTGAAGTTAAGTAGTTTACTTGGGCTCCCTTTTGTTTGTTCATATAGGCCTGAAGTGATATGAACATCCCTCTTATTACTGCTTTCGGTGCATCCCAGAGATTCTGATATGTCGTGTTGTCATTTTGATTTGTCTGTATATATCTTTTCTTTTTTTTTTTTTTTTTTGTATTTTTTTGAAGCTGGAAACGGGGAGAGACAGTCAGACAGACTCCCACATGCACCCAACCGGCACACCCACCAGGGGGCTATGTTCTGCCCCTCTGGGGCATTGCTCTGTTGTGACCAGAGCCACTCTAGTGCCTGGGGCAGAGGCCAAGGAGCTGTGCCCAGTGCCCAGGCCATCTTTGCTCCAATGGAGCCTCAGCTGCAGGAGAGGAAGAGAGAGACACAGAGAGGAAGGAGAGGGGGAGAGGTGGAGAAGCAGATGGGCGCTTCTCCTGTGTGCCCTGGCCGGGAATCAAACCTGGGACTTTTGCATGCCAGGCCGACACTCTACCACTGAGCCAACCGGCCAGGGCCTGTATATATCTTTTGATCTTTACACTTATTTCTTCTTTAACCCACTCATTTTTTAAAAGTATATTGTATAGTTTTCACATTTTTGTGGGGGTTTTTTACAACTTTTTTGCAGTTGAATTCTAGTTTCAAGGCTTTATGATTGGAAAATATACTTGGTAAAATTTCAATTTTTCTGAATTTGCTGATGTTATTTTTGTGGCCCAACATATGATCAATTCTTGAGAATGTTCCATGTACACTAGAGAAAAATGTGTGCTCTGTTATTTTGGGATGATATGTCCTGTAGATGTCTCACATATCCAATTGCTTTAGTGTTTTATTTAAGGCCAATATTTCTTTATTGATTTTCTGTTTGGATGAACAATCTAGAGCTATTCAGCATCGTATTGAGGTCTCCAAGTATAATTGTATTTTTGTCAGTTTTTGTGTTTAGGGTAGTCAGTAGCTGTCTTACATATTTTGGTGCTTTTTGGTTTGGTGCATATATATTAAGAAGTGTTATGTCTTCTTGATTCAATGTCCCTTTAATCATTATGAAATGACCATTTTTGTCTCTGATTATTTTTGTTGTCTTGTAGTCAGCATTGTTAGATATGAGTATTGCTACAACTGCTTTTTTTTTAATGTTATTTGATTGGAGTATTGTTTCAGCCTTTCTCTTTGAATTTGTTTTTATCCTTGTTGCTTAGATGTGTTTCTTGTAGGCAGCATACAGTTGGATTTTCTTTTTTAATCCATTCTGCTATTCTGTGTCTTTTTATCAGTGAGTTTAATTTGTTTACATTTAGTGTAATTATTGACATTTCAGGGTTCCCTATTAATATTTTATATATTGCTTTTTGTTAGTTTTGTATCTTGTTTGATTCTTCTTTTTTGTTTTTCTATCATTTGTTTTTGTTTGGTTGTAATCCATACTTTTTTCCTCAGTTTCTACCTTTTGTAAGTCATGTGCTTCTGTGGTGGTTTTTACAGGAGTGGTTACCATTAAGTAATGAAAAGTATACCTACCATGTTCATTGTAGTACACTAGCTTATGAATGCTTCTGCACTCCATTGTCCTTTGCTACTGTTAATATTCGTCCTCTCCTCTTTTTTTGTTTTTGCTGTCACAGTTTATATTTGGTTTTATTGAGTTCTTGGTGGATCTTTTGCTTGTAGTTTTGTTTTGTTTTGTTCTTTGTATCTGGTTGGAAAACCCTTTTTAGTATTTCCTGAAGTGGGGGTTTTCTGATGATAAATTTCCTCATCTTTTCTATATTTGTGAATGTTATTTCTCCTTCATATTTGAATAATAGCTTTAATGGGTACAGTATTCTTGGCTGGGAGTTCCTCTCTTTCAGAAATTTAAATATTGGGGTCCACTCTCTTCTAGCTTGTAGAGTTTCTGCTGAGAAATCTGATAAGAATCTAATAGGCCTTCCTTTATATGTTGTATTCTTCTTTTCCCTGGCTGCCTTGAGAATTTTTTCTTTGTCATTGGTTTGTGCCAATTTTATTATGATGTGCCTTGGAGTAGTTTTGTTGGGGTTAAGATAATTCAGTGTGTTCTGTTTTCTTCTTGAAATCCAGGCTTTAGTTCTTTCCACAGGCTTGAGAAGTTCTCATCTGTTATTTGTTTGAATATATTCTCCATTCCATTTTCTCTCTCTTCTCCTTCTGATATACCCATTATTCTTATGTTACTCTTTTTGATGGAGTCAGACAATTCCTGTAGGACTTTATCACTTTTTTAAATTCTTGAGTCTCTCTCTTTTTCTCTCTGTGTGCCTCAAGTTGCCTGTCTTCTATTTTACTAATCCTCTCTTCTATCTGGTCTGTTCTATTAGCTAAGTTTGTTACCTTGTTTCTCAGTCCATGAATTGAGATTTTTCATCTCTGTTTGATTTGTTTTCATAGTTTCAATTTCCTTGGTAATATATTCTTTGTGTTCATTGAGTTGTTTTTTGAGCTCCCTAAATTGCCTTTCTTTGTTTTCTTGTATATCTCTGAGTATTTTTAGTATTTATATTTTAAATTCTCTATCATTTAACTCCAAGGCTTCCAATATGTTAAATTTTTTTCTATAGATCTTTCCTTATCTATCTGTGTTACATCTCTGTCTTTTGTATCCATGATATTTGATTTTCTTTTTCTTAATGGCATCCAAGAGCAATTTTGTTAATACCACTAATGAGAATTAATAAAGAGTAAAAAGTAAAAAAACAGACTACAATAAAAAGAATTAAAAATTAATATTATCTCTCTTTTTTCTTTTTTCTTTCCTCTTCTGAGAAAATACCATGAAAAACTGAGAATTATATTGTGCTAAATGGAACAAAAACTACCTATAATGGAGGGTCTGAGTTGGGGAGAACTAATAAAAGGGCACAAACAAGATAGGGACCCAGAAAGTGCAAAAAAGGAATAAATTTGAATCAAGAATGAAATAATTTGCTTGTAAATGATGGTTGACTGAGAGATATAGTGAAAGGGATAAGAGAGAAACAAGAAAAAGAAAAAAATACTATTGTATTAAGTGAAACAAAAACTACATAGAATGGAGAGCCAGTGTTGGGGAGAATGATAATGAGTTAAAAAGCAAAGTAAAAAGCATGCAAAATGCCAAAAAGAAAAAATTTAAACCCTAAATAAAATAATTTCTTTGTAAGTATCAAATGAGAGGAAAAGTTAAGGAGAAAAGAAGAAACTAAGAGAGAGGGAGAAAAGGGGAAAAAGAAAAAAGAATTAAAAGGAAAAAGAAAAAGGAGAGAGTTAAGGGTTTTAGAGTATAACCCTCATAGAGAAAAAGAAAAAAGAAAAGAAAAAATGGGAAATGTAACACTTATGGGTAATGTAGTTCAAGATGAAGAAAAAAGAAAAAGATGAGCAGAGAATAAAAGGACCAAGGTGGAAGAAGAAAAAGAATAAAGATAAAAAGATGAAAGAAACAAAAAAAGTGGCAGAAGTTATAAAAACTGTTAAAGACTATGGATTTTTCTTGAGTTTAAGAGGTTTTCTTCTTCCTTTTTCTTTCCTTTCCCTTTTCCTAGTCAGTGGTTCTGTACCCCAGGCTTAAACAATGAGTGAGTTTGTTTTTCTAGACCTGTCTCCAAGTCTTTTCTTCCTGAATTAGCAGTCTGGTGATCCAGCTATGAGGTTGCCCCTGCCACTGCCTGGAGTGTAAGAGGCCTTAAGTGCTGGCAAATCCCCACTCCATCTTCACTCAGTGCAGGGCTCTGTGTAAAGTTCTGTCAGTCAGAGCCGCCAGCATAATCAGGCAGGGCTGGGAGCCAATTGCTCTCAATGTGTGTTTCTATGAGCCTCCAGGCATGTCTAGTATGCCTTAGCACTCTGTGGGACCACTCTCCTCAGGCTTTTTGCACTTTGTAACCTGTATTGGCTAGCAGGAAGATGCCCTAGTCACTGCCTGCAGAACAGGAGGTCTTAAAGCTGCCAAGTCCCTCCTTTAGCACACAGCCTTGAGTATGAAAGCTCTTCTGATCAGAGCCACCAGGTAGGGGGGCATATTGACTTCTGTTCAGGGTCCTTTCTAAGGTTATCCAAGTATATCTAGTTAAATTTGCTTTAGTGTTCCATGGGATTGCTCTCTGCAGTCTTCTTTCTTGTTAAAAAGCCTACATCCTAGCCTGTCCAACTTCTGCAGTATTCTCTGAGGTCTGTTCCATAGGAATGTGTTTTTCACCTTGTATTGGCTGGCAGTAAGTTGCCCCAACTACTACATGCAGAGCAAGAGGCCCTAAAAATATCATATCTCTTCTCTTAGGTTACTGACCTGAGAAAAAAGACCTTGTCAGCTACAGCCACTGCCGGCGTAATCCAGTTGGGCAGTGAGCAGACTGTGGGTTAAGCTAATTTCAGCAATTGGATCTGCATATCTGCTCCAGAGACTGTCTGCAAGCTGCCTGCACACCCCTCCCCCTAGTACTTATGTATTTTTTCTTCCTGGGCAATGTGCTTTGTTAGCCTTGGTAGAAGTGCTCTGACCACCTGGAGAGGTCCAAGCATAGGAAAATCTGCTTTCGCATACTCCCCATGCACTGTTTGGGGAGCAGGGATTACACTGAGACTCTGGTTGTAGCCCATGCAGAAGGCTACTGCTGACAGTTTCTAACCCTGCCCTCTGTTCGGGAATGTAGGCGCCCATGCCCAGGGCACTAGGAGGAACCACTAGCACACTGT
The DNA here is from genome assembly GCF_036850995.1 of Saccopteryx leptura. Lineage (NCBI taxonomy): Eukaryota > Metazoa > Chordata > Mammalia > Chiroptera > Emballonuridae > Saccopteryx > Saccopteryx leptura. Next base: position 213,652,588 of record NC_089505.1, on the reverse strand, counting down.
CCAGGCTCACCAACCAGGATATCGGGGGAAATTAAGGTCATCACTCAGTCACCTTTGTCGGGGTCCAGCGCCAGCGTTAGCTCATGTGGGCTGAGCCACTGTGGGCACACTCTTTTCTCGGCCTGAATGTCTCTGCCCCAGCCTAGCTCTTTCCACAACCCCAGCCCTCACTTTCTCTCAGTTCCAAGTGAAAGCAGCCCTTGCTCAGGTCAGTGAGGAGGGTGGAGTATTTCATTCTCCATCTTATTTCCTTCAGAGTCAATTATATATTTAGCCATCTTTTCACCCAATCATACCTTTGTTCAGTGTGGGGGACTTACAGACACTCCTGGGATCATTTTTCTGTCTCTAGTTGTAGACCTTGTTGAAATTTTGGGGAGAGGTATTGGGAGCACTCCTCACGATGCCATTTCTCTAATGTCACCCTCAAATTTATAATTATATATTTGAAAACAAAATGCTGTTTTTATAATTCAAAATGCATACAAAGACCTTGCTCGTGGCCTGACCTGTGGTGGTGCAGTGGATAACGTGTCAACCTGGAATGCTGAGGTTCTCAGTTCAAAACCCTGGGCTTGCCAGGTCAAGGCACATATGGAAGTTGATGCTTCCTGCTCCTCTCCTCCTCCTCCTCCTCCTCCTCTCTCTCTCTCTCTCTCTCTTTCCCCTAAAATAAATAGATAAAATCTTTAAAATAAATAAATAAAATAAAATAATAAAATAAAATATTAAGATCTTGCTCAAAAGAAATACATAAAAACAATTTTTCAAATAAACAGTATGGTAGAGAGAAACGGGCCAGAGTATAAATACTTTTACATTTAAAATGACCTGCATTAAAAATCTTTCAAGAAACAGAGAGTACAGCCTGACCCATGGTGGTGCAATGAATAGGCATTGACCCTGAATACTGAGGTTGCAATTTAAAACACCAAGGTCGCCAGCTTGACCACGGGGTGGTCAACAAAATCCAAATGCTGCCTTGAGCCCAAAGGTCATGGTCTTGAAGCCCAAAGTTGCTATGGGCTTGAGGCCCCCCTTTCCCCCTCACACACCCATCCCTGTGCAAACAAACACAAGAATCAATCAATGTGGAACTAAAATAAAGAACTAATGACTTAATGCTTCTCTCTCCCTCCCTCTCTCTCCCTATCTCTTAAAAAAAAGGAAATAAAAGAGTACAATATAACTATAAAAGAAATAAGTATAAGTAATTGCAGAAGCAAAAATATGTGAGCAATTAACCTCTTACAGTAAACTAGGTAAGTTTTCACTGAAGAGGTGATACTTAAATACAGTCTTGAAGAATTAACATGCACTTACTAATGTGCAACTGTTTATTTGGCTTGCCTATGTTTCGCAAACCCTTCACATTCCTAAGGAAAGTTGTCACTACCAGACCTTGAAAAGTTTCTGGGAGATGACTTCTGAACTCTTGGAATTTTATACCTGATCACTTCTTGGCCTTTTGCCTAAGCTCAAGTGTAGCATGTGTGAAAGATTACACCTGGTAAAAATGTTTCTATATGCCTGAGGTCTTGGGACATGCTGTATTCAGTTTGACTTCTGGGGTGGTTTGACTTCAAGAAGATGGTGTCAGTTCTGTGGAGGCTGAACCCCAATGGGACTTACCACCCTCCCAATAAAAGACCATAGATACAAAGGCTCAGGTGAGTTTTTCTGGTTGGCAATACTCTTATAAACTGTCCTACATTGTTACTAATAAAATTAAGCATCTTCATGTGCAACTGTACTGAAAGGAGATACTTGGAAGCTTGTGCCTGCTTCCTCCTGGATTTCACACCATGCACCATTTTTCTTTAACTTCAATATGTGTCCTTTCACTGTAATAAAAACACAACCATGTGTATAACAGTTTTCTGAATCCAATGAGTCTTAGCCAATCATTGAGATGGAGGATGGTCCTGGAGACCCCTAAGCAATCTCTCTACTGGATATATACCCCAAAAACTCAGAAACATTGATACATAAAGACACATGCAGCCCCATGTTCATTGCAGCATTGTTCACAGTGGCCAGGATATGGAAACAACCAAAAAGCCCATCAATAGATGACTGGATAAAGACGATGTGGCACATATACACTATGGAATACTACTCAGCCATAAGAAATGATGATATCGGATTATTTACAGCAAAATGGTGGGATCTTGATAACATTATACAAAGTGAAATAAATCAGAAAAAAACAGGAACTGCATTATTCCATACGTAGGTAGGATATAAAAGCGAGACTAAGAGACATTGATAAGAGTGTGGTGGTTATGGGGGGTGGGGGGAGAAGGAGAGGGAAAGGGGGAGGGGGAGGGGCACAAAAAAAACTAGATAGAAGGTGACAGAGGACAATCTGACTTTGGGTGATGGGTATGCAACATAATTGAATGACAAGATAACCTGGACATGTTTTCTTTGAATATATGTACCCTGATTTATTGATGTCACCCCATTAAAAAAATAAAATTATAAAAAAAATAAAAATTAAAAAAATAAAGATATATTAAAATGTTAAAAAAAAAGAAAAGAAAAATACAGCATGTAAACCAAGAAAAGCAGGTGCAAAGTTTTTAAATAAAAAAATTGAGTCTATAAAAATTAGAAATATAATTAAATAGACATTTATATATACATATACATAAATTGAAAAAGTTAAGAAATTGCAACATCTAAATTAAGGAATAGTTTTGTTGAAAAATACAAATGATGAAAAGACATTCTGCTCTGAACATGAAAGTACCCAATATCACAAAAGTATCCATTATACCTGTATAAATGAGTGACTTGATAAAAGTAATATCAGGTGTTTTGGAGGTTTTGAACTCAATAAGATGATTCTCAGAGTCTTTAAATTTCTATGTCCAGCTGGCATCACTGCCAATGACAACAAAAATCCATCTTTTCCTCATTTCAAATTCCTGTTGAAATAACATTATGAAATTTAGAAGATACACAATAATCAAAACAATTCAGGTAGAAAAGGGGGCAAGGCACACAAATCAGAATTCAAGCAATTTCAAGAAATGTACATGCAAAAGGACATCTGAACATTGCAGAAGAAACCCAACCAGAGTACACAAGGAGTGGTGGAATACATCTTAGAAAGACACTTATTTGCCATAAAGATTTTCATAAAGAAGCTAAATTCAGAAATTTGAGGCATGAAATGAAGTCCCAAGGAGACAGAAGGGAAAAAAAGTAAAGTCTGTAGACATCAGCAAATCCTAACTTTTCTTTTTAAATTTAGTGAGAGGAGGGGAAGTAGAGACAGACTCCTACATGCAGCCTGACCAGAATCCACCCAACAAGACCACTAGGGGGTGATGCTCTGCACATACAGGGCCTTTGCTCCATTGCAACAGGAGCCATTTTTTAGTGTCTCAGGCAGAGGCCAAGGAGCCATCCTCAGCACCTGTGGACAACTCACTCCAATCAAGAAGGAGGGGAGAAGAAAGAGAGAAGAGAGGGAGGTATGAAGAAGAAGATGGACACTTCTCCTGTGTGCTCTGACCCAAAATTGAACCAACTGTCCATATGCCGGGTCAATGCTCTACCACTGCGCCAACCAGCCAGGGTCACCATTTGCATTTATGAGCAAGTATACTATTGTAATAAGTATAGATCGATGAATGTGCCCCCAACTCAATCTCTCTAAGTGTGCCAGTTGTCATGGTTAACTTTTGATAATTATACAGAAATGAAACCCCAAAACCAAAGTTTCTGACCATTTTTATGTATAAAGTCCCTATTAACTGATTCCATTACTTCAAAGCTCAAGTTTTGAGAGTCCCATTCATGCCTATTACATTAATTTCTTTTAGCTGCCAATTCACTAAAATGTATAATTATGGGAAAGGGTAGTGAGTAAGACTTTTTTTTAGCAAGACAGATAGGAGAGAGAGGAAGGCAGAGATTGAGAGAGAAGGAGGAAGGGAGAGAGAAAAACAGAAAGAAAGAAATCAGAAGCATCAACTTGTAATTGTGGCACTTTGGTTATTCATTGATTACTTCTCATATGTGCATTGATTGGGAAGGGCTACAGAAAAGCGAGTGATCCCTTGCTCAAGCCAGCAACCTTGGGCTTAAGCCATTGACATCTGGGCTCAAGCCAAAGACAATGGGACCATATCAATGATCCCATGATCAAGCTGGTGACCTCGCATTCAAGACAACTACCTTGGGGTTTCAAAACTGGGCCCTCAGCATCCAGGTCAACACTCTATCCACTGTGCCACCACAAGTTAGGCAGAAGACTCTTCTTAACAAACCAAAACACACAAATCTACAAACTACTTTATCTCCACAGTGTTAAAAGAATGTAGTTTTAGTAAATTCACTGGTGGCTTTCCACTCAAGACTAAGCAGATGTGAAAAGACTATCTGACCTCCAACTCAAACATGGAAATGTCTACTATATAACAAATCATAGTTAAACAAATATATAATTAAGTCTACATCCAAGAAGGCAAAGTTTTGAAGTACCAAAAAAAAAACCTCACAGCCCAAGTGGTGAGGCACTGATGTCAGTGGATCACCAGGGTTATCAGTGTTACTGTTGGAAATAGGGCAAAGCTTTAAAGGTAAAACTAACCTCCCTTCATAAGCACAGGGCAGGCTAAAATTCTTGTCATCCCTGCAGTCATCCACAAGAAGTTAGAATGCCAAACAAGCTTCATGTATAGATACATAATCAAAGTTTCTATTATCTGCACAGTACAAAGAAGGCCAATTCAAGAAAATGATCTTGACTAGTAAGAAGCTGATCTATGAGCTTCTAAGCAGGTAAACTTGGAGAAATTTGGAAGAGTGGCACAGCACACTTAGAGGGTATAAAATAGCCACACCCTTTCCAACACACCTTGCCCTATGCTCCTCTCCCATCTGGATGTTCCTGAGTCACATCCTTTTCAAACAAACAGGTAAAGTTCATGTAGGGATACAACCGCCAGCCTTGCATCTTCATATCCTGGCTCCAGTTATCCTGAGACTTCAGAAACACTGAATGGAAAACTGGGAGTACATCTACCATAACCAGAAGGAACCCAAGGAACCCAGCCCATAATTTTAGTCATTTTTCCCAAGGCTGAAGTCAGCATTTCCGTTTTCTATTTTAAGTTATTTAAAATTCATCTTTAATCAACTCAGAACTACAAGCAAAATGTCCACAAAGCAGAAGTCATTAACTATGCCTCATCTCTTTTGCTTCCTGTTTTGCCTATTTAAGTGAATTCTCAGTCATTCAACAACCTCCAAAAGAAAAAAATAAAATAAACAAGGCAGCATCAGCTTTTCTAAAACCATATACAAACACAAAACCATCTCATTAAAACACCTCCCAACCCAGGGTACAAATGGGATTCCCACTGAAAATAAGTTTGTAAATAAACTACAATGATAATGAAGAAACCACTACTATTAGAGTGAGTCAACAAACACAATAAAACAACAAGTAACAACCTAAATTACAGAAATAAAGCATTCTGAAAAAGACTTCAAATATGTGTAAAATGTTCAGGATTATGAAAGAATAATATATGAAAATTGATAGATATGGAAAAGAGTCAAAAAGAAAATATACTCATTGAATACTCAAAACACAAGTTAAATAGTAAGCAATAAATAAATAAAAATAAAATTATCAAGGTAAAAGATAGATATCAAGAAATTACATAGAATTTGGTACAGAGATAGGGAGAGATGGAAACTACAAAGAAAGTTAAAGAATTGAATGAGAAACTCCAGCATAAGTAAAATAAGATGGCTTGACCTGTGGTGGCATAGTGGATCAAGTGTCAATCTGAAATGCTGAGGTCACTGGTTTGAAATCCTGAGCTTGCCTGGTCAAGGCACATATGCAAGCTGATGCTTCCTGCTCCTCCCCTACCTTCTCTCTTTCTCTCTCACCACTGTCTTTAAAATGAATAAATTTACAAAAAAAAATTTTTAAATAAATAAAAGCTCAACTATAAAAGGAGACTGTACACAGCCCACAGAGGAGGGGGAGGTGCATCTGAGTGCCCAGCTTGGGTGATCAGGGAATCTGTGCATCTGGACCCTACAAAATACCTACTACATTAGGCTACTCTACCAATCCTGAAAGATGTAGCAGCTCTACCTAATACAAAGGAACAAACAGGGAGGCTGCCAAAATGAAGAGACAAAAAAAATGTCCCAAAATCAAGAACAGAACAAAACTCCAGAAAAAGAACTAAACAAAATGAAAAGAAGCAATACTACATACAGAATACAAAACACTGGTCATTGGTATGCTCAATGAACTTAGAACTTCAAACATAAAAACAACCATTTTGAAATAAAGGATATACTAACTGAAATTAAAAATAACTTACAGAGAATCAAAGTAGATGAAGCTGAAAAGCTAATTAGAAACTTGGAATATAAGAAAGCAAAAAATATTCAATCAGAACAGCAAAAAGAATCTAAATAAATGAAGATTGTGTAAGGCAGGGGTCCCCAAACTACAGCCCGTGGGCCACATGCGGCCCCCTGAGGCCATTTATCCGGCCCCCACCGTACTTCCGGAAAGGGCACCTCTTTCACTGGTGGTCAGCACATTGACCATCTCATTAGCCAAAAGCAGGCCCATAGTTTCCATTGAAATACTGGTCAGTTTGTTGATTTAAATTTACTTGTTCTTTATTTTAAATATTGTATTTGTTCCCATTTTTTTACTTTAAAATAAGATATGTGCAGTGTGCATAGGGATTTGTTCATAGTTTTTTTTATAGTCCAGCCCTCTAACAGTCTGAGGGACAGTGAACTGGCCCCCTATGTAAAAAGTTTGGGGACCCCTGGTGTAAGGAGCCTCTGGGACAACTTCAAGTGTACCAATATTAGCATCATGGGAGTGCTGGAAGGAGAGGAGAAAGAAATTAAAAACCTACTTGAAAAAATGACAGAAAACGTTCCTAACTTGAGGAAGAAAATAGACAAGTCCAGGAAGCATAGCGAGTCCCAAACAAGATGAACCTAAGGAAGCCCACACCAAGACACGTAATTAAAATGCACAAGGTTATAGACAAAGAGAGAATCTTAAAAGCATCAAGAGAAAAGCAGTTAGTCATATGGTAGTTCTCTTTTTAGTTTTTTGAGGAACAACCATACTTTCTTTCATAATGGTTGTATTATTATACATTCCCACCAACAGTAGATGAGGGTTCCCTTTTCTCCACAGCCTCTCCAACACTTGCTATTACCTGTCTTGTTGATAATAGCTAATCTAACAGGTGTGAGGTGCTATCTCATTGTCGTTTTGATTTGTATTTCTCCTATAAATAATGAAGATGAGCATCTTTTCATATATCTGTTGGCCATTTGTATTTCTTCCCGGGAAAAGTGTCTGTTCATGTCCTCTTTTCATTTTTTTATTGGATTGTTTGTTTGTTTGTTTGTTGTTGAGTTTTATGAGTTCTTTGTATATTTTGGATATTAGGCTCTTATCTGAGCTGTTGTTTAAAAATATCATCTCCCATTTAGTTGGCTGACTGTTTGTTTTGTTGTCAGTTTCTCTTGCTGTGCTAAAGCTTCTTAGTCTGATGTAGTCCCATTCATTTATCTTTGCCTTCATTTCCCTTGCCTTTGGAGTCAAATTCATAAAATGCTCTTTAAAACCAAGATCCATGATCTTAGTTTCTATGTTTTCTTCTATGTACTTTATTGTTTCAGGTCTTATATTTAGGTCTTTGATCCATTTTGAATTAATTTTAGTACAAGGGGACAAGCTGTAGTCGAGTTTCATTCTTTTGCATGTGGCTTTCCAGTTTTCCTAGCACCATTTGTTGAAGAGGCTTTCTTTTCTCCATTGTGTGTTGATGGCCCCTTTATCGAATATTATCCCTCTACTGGGTATATACCCCCAAAACTCAAAAACATTGGTATGTAAAGACACATGCAGCCCACGTTCATTGCAGCATTGTTCACAGTGGCCAAGACATGGAAACAACCAAAAAGCCCTTCAATAGATAACTGGATAAAGAAGATGTGGTACATATATACTATGGAATACTACTCAGCCATAGGAAATGATGACATTGGATTATTTACAACAAAATGAATGGATTTTGATAACATTATATGAAGTGAAATAAGTAAATCAGAAAAAAAATAAATTCCATACATAGGTGGGACATAAAAACAAGACTAAGAGACATGGACAAGAGTGTGGTGGTTACCAGAGGGAGAAGGAGGGAGAGGATGGAGGGGAGAGACAAAAAGAAAACCATATAAAAGGTGACGGAGGTCAATTTGACTTTGGGTGACGGGAATGCAACATAATTGAATGACAAGATAACCTGGAGATGTTTTCTTTGAACATATGTACCCTGATTTATTAATGTCACCCATTAAAACTTTAAAAAGAAAAAGAAAAGCAGTTAGTTACCTACAAGGGAGCTTCCATAAGACCATCAGCTGATTTCTCAACAGAAACTTTGCAGACCAGAAGTTATTGGCAAGAAATATGCAAAGTGATGAAAAGCATGGATGCACAACCAAGACTACTCAATTCAGCAAAGCTATAATTTAAAATCAGAGGACAGATAAAGAATTTCCAAGATAAGAAAAAGCTAAGAGGTCATCACCGGTATTATATGAGATATTAAAGGGTCTTCTTTAAGAAGAAAAAGAAAGAAAATAAATATAAACAGTAAAGTAGCAAAACATATCAATAGGCGAGTATAAAAAACAAAGTAAACAAACAAGCAGAATAGAAACAAACTAATAGATATAGAGAGCATTTTGATGGTTGCCAGATGGAGGGGAGCTGAGAGGATGGGTGAAAAGGTGAAGGAATTAAGAAGAATAAACTAGTTATTTTAGAAGAATCATGGTGATGTCAAGTACAACATACAGAATATAGTTAATAATATTCTAATAATGATGTATGGTGTCAGACAGGTGCAAAATTTATCAGGATAATCACTTAGCAAGTTATGTAATATCTAATCACTGGGGACTACACCTAAAACTAATATAATAATATATGTCAATTGTAACTAAAAAATAAAAACAATCTGAAAAAAATGCATATAAAGAAATAAAGAACACAGGTATGGTTAAATTATATAGGTAAATATACAACACAGTGTAGACCTATTATTTCTTTCTTTAACAGATTCAAAAAAAAAAAAGAAAAATGCATGAAACAATAATAGTACAAAAGAGAAGACAAAAAAATGGAGTTATAGTGGAGTAAGAGGATATCATCAAATCATAACTAAAATTGACAGAAATCAAAGTGTATCAAAAATGGTAAATACATGGAAGTTACTATAAAAATTATATTTTTTCCCATACTTTTCTACACTTTCTTTAAAACAATAAGAGTTATCAATAATAACTGTAAGAGTATTGCTGAATTTATAACATATATACAGCTCACAGAAATTGGAAGATATGTAAAAATGAATATGAACCAATAAAAAAAGCATTTGATTTCTTTTAATTAAACAAGAACATCAGAAAAGCAAATGACAAGTCAAAGAAAGCTGTCCGATTATGCAAATGACATGCAAAACCAACTGTTATTTTATTGGTGAAAATGCACTATACAAAAGGCTGAAATTTGTGAAGTATCTGCACATTCCCTGATCCCCTAATTTTTGTGAGCAGTATATAAACAGGCCAAAGTAGGGAGGAGGAAAGGAACCATACTAAACAAAATTTCTATATCTTACTGAAATCAAATCAATAGTAACCTGAAATAGATTGAGATAAACTAATATACATAATACATACTGAAATCCCTACAGAAATTACTGACATTAACACTAAGTTAAAAAAAAATACTAAAAAAAACTTTAACAGAATACTAAAAAAGATCTATTTAATACAGCCCTGACCAGGTAGATCAGTTTGGTTAGAGAACCATTCCAATAAGCCAATGTTTCTGATTCAATCCCTGGTCAAGACACATAGAAAAATCAATCAATAATTGCATGAATGAGTGGAGCAACAATCAATGTTTCTCTCTCTCAAATCAATCAATATATTAATCTTTTTTTAATTTTACTTTTATTAATTTTAATGCAGTGACATTGATAAATCAGGGTACATATGTTCAGAGAAAACATCTCCAGATCATTTTGCCATTTGATTATGTTGTGTACCCTCACCCAAAGGCAAATTGTCTTCTGTCACCTTCTATCTGATTTTCTTTGAGCTGCTCCCCTTCCCCCAACCCCTTCTCTCTCCTTCCTCGCCCCCTCCCCACCCCCACACCACCCATCTTTACCATCACATTCTAGTCCATGTCTCTAAGTCTCATTTTTATGTCCCATTATTGTATGGATTCATATAAGTTCTTAGTTTTTTTTATTGACTTATTTCACTCTGTATAATGTTATCAAGGTCCATCCATGTTATTGTAAATAATCCAATGTCATCATTTCTTATGGCTGAGTAGTATTCCATAGTATATATGTACCAAAGCTTTTTAATCCACTCGTCCACTGACGGACACTTGGGATGTTTCCAGATCTTCACTATTGTGAACAATGCTGCTATAAACATGTGGTGTATTTCTCCTTTCGGAACAGTTCTATGGAGTTCCTAGGGTATATTCCTAAAAGTGGGATAGCTGGGTCAAAAGGCAGTTTGCTTTTAATTTTTTGAGGAATCTCCATACTGTTTTCCACAGAGGCTGTACCAGTCTGCACTCCCACCAGCAGTGCAGGAGGATTCCCTTTTCTCCACATCCTCGTCAGCACTTATCCTGTGTTGTTTTGTTGATGAGCGCCATTCTGACTGGTGTGAGGTGATATCTCATTGTGCTTTTAATTTACATTTCTCTAATGATTACTTATGTTGAGCATTTTTTCATATGTCTATTGGACATCTGTATGTCCTCGTTGGAGAAGTGTCTATTTATTTCTTTTGCCCATATTTTGATTGGACTTTTTGTCTTTCTGGTATTAAGTTTTACAAGTTCTTTATAAATTTTGGTTATTAACCACTTATCAGTTGTATTGTCAAATATATTCTCCCATTGTGTAGTTTCTCATTTTATTCTCTTCTTATTGTCTTTGGCTGTGCAAAAGCTTTTTAGTTTGATATAGTCCCATTTGTTTATCCTGTCTTTTATTTCACTTGCCTGTGGAGATAAATCAGCAAATATATCACTGCGAGAGATGTCGGAAAGCTTACTGCCTATGTTTTCTTCTAAGATGCATATGGTTTCACGGCTTAAATTTAAGGCTTTTATTTATTTTGAGTTTATTATTCTGAGTGGTGTAAATTGCTAGTCTATTTTCATTTTTTTGCAGGTAGCTGTCCAATTTTTCCAATACCATTTGTTGAAGAGGCTGTCTTTACTCCATTGTATGCCCTTACCTCCTTTGTCAAATATCAGTTGTCCATAGAGCTGTGAATTTATTTCTGGGTTCTCTGTTCTGTTCCATTGATTGATATGCCTGTTCTTATGCCAGTACCAGGCTCTTTGGAGTACAATGGCCTTGTAGTATAACTTGATATCAGGAAGTGTGATACCATCCACTTTATTCTTTTTTTTTAAGATTGCTGAAGCTATTCATGTCCTTTTTTGGTTCCATAGAAATTTTTGGACTATGTGATCTATATCTTTAAAGTATGTCATTGGTATTTTAATGGGTACTGCATTGAATTTATAAATTACTTTGGGTAATATAGACATTTTAATGATGTTTATTTTTCCTAACCGTGAGCAAGGTATATGTCTCCACTTGTTTGTATCTTTCTTGATTTCTTTTATCAATGTTTTATAATGCTCCGAGTACAAGTCTTTAGTCTCCTTGGTTAAATTAACTCCTAGGTACTTTATTTTTTTGGCTGTAATAGTGAAGGGGATTGTTTCTTTAATTTCTTTTTCTGACTGTTCATTGTTAATGTACAAAAATACATCTGATTTCTGAGTTTTAATTTTATATACTGCCACTTTGCTGAATTCATTTATCAGGTCCAGTAGTTTTTTGACTGAGACTTTAGGGTTTTCTATATACAATATCATATCATCTCCAAATAATGATAGTTTTACCTCTTCTTTTCCAACTTAATAGCCTTTTATTTCTTCTTGTTGTCTGATTGCTGTGGCTAATTGCTTATTCACTCTGTTGAATAAGAGTGGTGAAAGAGGGCACACCTGCCTTGTTCCTGATCTTAAGGGGATTGCTTTTCATTTTTGCCCATTGAGTATAATGTTGGCTATGGGTTTGTCATAGATGGCTTTTATCATGTTGAGGTATGTTCCCTGTATTTCCACTTTGCTGAGAGTTTTAATTTTATGAGTTTTCTGATATCTGAGTTTTAATTTTATATCCTGCCACTGTGCTGAATTCATTTATCAGGTCCAGTAGTTTTTTGACTGAGACTTTAGGGTTTTCTATATACAATATCATATCATTTCTAAATAATGATAGTTTTACTTCTTTTTTTCCAACTTAAATGCCTGGGTGCAACTTAAATGCATCCATGAATGGGTACTGTATTTTATCAAATGCTTTTTCTGCATCTATTGAAATTATCATGTGATTTTTCTCCTTTTTGTTTATGAGATGAATCACACTGATTGATTTGCAAATATTGTACCAGCCTTGCCTCCCCAGAATAAATTCCCTTAATTATGGTGTATGATTTTTTCAATATATTGTTGGATCCGGTTTGCTAATATTTTGTTGAGGATTTTGCATCTATATTTATCAGAGATATTGGCCTATAATTTACTTTCTTTGTGTTGCTTTGCCTGGTTTTGGAATCAGAATTATGCTCGCCTCATAAAAGGAGCTTGGAAGTCTTCCTTCCTCTTGAATTTTTAGAAATAGCTTGAGAAGAATAGGAGTTAGTTCTCCTTTGAATATTGGGTAGAATTCACTTGTAAAGCCATCAGGCCCAGGATTTTTCTTTGTTGGGAGGTTTTGATAACTGTTTTGATTTCATTTGGTGTAATCAGTCTGTTTAGGTTTTCTGATTCTTCCAGATTGATTTTTGGAAGAGTATATGTTTCAAGGAATTTTTCCATTTCATCTAGGTTGTCTAGTTTCTTTGTCATACAGCTCTTCATAATATTTTCTTACAATATTTTCTATTTCTGTTGTGTCAGTGTACTCCTCCACTTTTATTTCTAATTTTATTTATTTGAGTCCTCTCTCTTTTTTTCTTGGTGAGTCTGGTCAAAGGTTCATTGATCTTGTTTACCTTTTTAAAGAACCAGCTCCTAGTTTTATTGATCCTCTGTATCATTTCCTTATTTTCTATGTCATTTATTTCTGCTCTGATCTTTATTATTTCCTTCCTTCTCCTACACTTGGGCTTTACTTGCTGTTCTTTTTCTAGTTCTTTTAGATGCAGGGTTAAGTTGTTTATTTGAGCTTTTTCTAGCTTCTTAAAGTGTGCCTGTAGTGCTATGAATTTCCCTCTAAGTACTGCTTTTGCTGTGTCCCATAAATTTTAAGTTGTTGTATGCTCATTATCATCTGTTTCTAGAAATTTTTTATTTTTTCTTTGATCTCATTCTTAATCCATTCATTATTTAACAACCTGCTATTTAGTTTCCATGTGTTTGAAAATTTTTTAGTGTTTTTGTTGTGGTTGATTTCTAGTTTCATGCCAATGTGATCAGAGAAAGCGCTTGATATGATTTCAATCTTCTTAAATTTGTTGAGACCGCTTTTGTGCCCTAACATGTGGTCTATCCTAGAGAACGTACCATAAGCACTTGAAAAGAATGTATATTCTGCTGCTTTAGGGTGAAAGGTTCTGAAGATATCTACTAAATCAAGTTGATCAAGTGTGTCCTTTAAGTCTGCTGTTTCTTTGTTAATTTTCTTTCTTGAGGATCTATCTAGTGATGTTAGTGGGGTATTGAAATCTCCTACAATTATAATATTGCTGTTGATCTTGCCCTTTATATCCATCAAAGAAAGTCTGCTTTATATATTTAGGTGCTCCTATATTAGGTGCGTAGATATTTATAATAGTTATATCTTCCTGTTCAATTGCTCCCTTTATCATTATGTAGTGGCCTTCTTTATCTCTTACTATATCTTTGTTTCAAAGTCCATTTTGTCTGATATAAGTATTGCTACCCCAGCTTTTTTTTCATTTCCATTTGCATGAAATATTTTTTTCCATCCTTTTACCTTCAACCTATGTGCATCTTTTGTTTTAAGGTGTGTCTCTTGTAGACAGCATATGTACAGGTCGTATTCTTATCCATGCACCTACCCTATGTCTTTTGATTGGATCATTTAATCCATTTACATTTAAGATTATTATTGATATGCAGTTGTTTATAGCCATTTTATTCTTTAAAGTTGTATTCCTCTTTTGCTATATTCTTTTCCCACTTTGATCTGTTTACAACAATTAAACAATTAAAATTAATAATAAAAAATGTAAAAAAATAAATTAAACACTCTTATCAAAAGTCAGAAGTTGCCAGACTAAGTATAAAAAATATATTCGAGGAAGACAAGATGGCACTGGAGTAGGCAGACGTACCAACAAACACTTCCCAGAACCAAAGTGGATTACAAACTAATTTTAAGAACTATCATCTGGAAAAACCAACTTTGGACTAAACTAAGAGGATTCTTCAACCAAAGAACACTGAAGAAGCCACACTGAGACTGGTAGGAAAAGCAGAAATGCAGAGAGGGCTGCCCAGCTCTCCGAAGGAAATGGCAGCTGGGAGAGACTCGCGTGGTGGGAAGTGAGTTCAACAGAAAGGGGAAGGTCCTGAGTCCCAGGAACAAAGCCCCAGCCTTCAGCCACAGAGCCTAGAAGAGGCATATGGGCAGTATTTAGCTAGAAACAAAACAGGATACTGTTTGTGAGAGACTCATTTCTCAGACTCAGGATTCTTCTTAAAGGGACCATGCAGAACACCTCTTTCACAACCACTCACCCGGGGCTCCAGGGGATGGGGAGAGAAGAGAGGACCAGAGCAGCAGGAAGAGAGTATAATCTAGGAGGCACAGGGAGAATCATTTTGAGAGACAGCCACCCTAGCCCCTGGGACGAGTCACTCCCCAAATCTGAAGTGAATTTTCCCCCTGGAAACAGCAATACCAGCAAAGGGAAGCAAGACACCAGCCAAACAGAACAACAATGCCAGCAAAGGGAAGCAAGACACCAGCCAAACAAGCTCTCCTGATGCACTCCGAGCAGAGTCACTTAGAAGGAGGGAGCTTTCGGGTCTACAGTAGTGAGTCTTAGGGTCTGAGCTGCAGCACCCACACCCCACACAGCTGAGGGTTTGCATGAGGGTGGGCGGCAGCAGGACGTGGAGGCACAGTTCTGTTGGCAGAGGCAGAAGCTGGCTATCACTGGGCTCAGGTGTGAGCTCAGTCTTGCCCGGCTGGGGAGGAGGGAGCATGCAAAATCGATCAAGCCCAGCTGAGGGCCACCTGCAATCCAGCCTGTGGGGGGAAGGGTGTGAAACCCAGAAGGGGTGGAGACCAGCCCTTGAGCAAGGGCAAAGGAGAACAACCTTGCCCCGCACGTGGAACTGAGGCTTGTGGCCTGACTTGGGAGGGGGCTCCTCCTTGGGGGGGATCCAAAACCCAGAACAGGCAGAGTCCCACTACTGAACATGGGCATGCATTCCCACCTGACCTGTGGAGCCAAGGCTAGCAACCATTCCACAAGCGGTCTCCTCCTGCAAGGGCAAGGCAAGAGCTCAAAAACAGGCAGAGACCCGCAGCTGAGCAAAGGTGCTTGCCACTGCCCTCAGGGCCAAGCATAACGCCACCCACAAGGGCAGTGCAAAGGACAAGGCCACCAAGGCTTGTACACCCGAGCACGTGACCACAGCCGCTCCCCGTGAAGAAAAGGTGGAAACCACAGCAACAGCCCCAGTGGGCAGGCACTGGCAATGACCAAACCCAAAAGCCCTAGGCAGCAACAGAAGAGGGGGTGGCGGGCCTGCAGTCAGACCAAACCTAGGAAATGGAGGTCATACCCAGTGGACTCCAGAGGCCAAAGCCATCCTTTACACAGAGAAAATGTGAAGGCAGAGAAATGCAACACAAATGAACCAAGAGGAATCCCCAGAAAAGGACCTGAATGAATCAGATATAACCAAATTACCAGATGCAGAGTTTAAAATAACAATTGTTAGGATGCTCAAAGATATTAGAACAACAATAGATGGTCATTACAAACACCTAAATAAAGATATAGCAAATATAAAAAAGGATATTGAAATAATAAAAAAGAATCAGTCAGAAATGACAAATACAATATCTGAAATAAAGAACACAATGGAAGGAATTAAAAGCAGAATGGATGAAGCAGAGAATTGAATCAGTGAGTTAGAGGACACAATAAATAAAAGTACGGAGGCAGAGCAGAAAAAAAAAAGAGACTCAAAAAGACTGAGGAAACGCTAAGAGAGCTCTGTGACAACATGAATAGAAGTAACATCTGCATCATAGCGGTTCCTGAAGAACAAAGAAAAGAACAAGGGATAGAGACTTTGTTCAAGCATATCATAGCTGAAAACTTCCCTCAATTAAGACAGGAAAACATCTCACAAGTACAAGCAGCACAGAGAACTCCATTAAAGAGAAACCCAAAGAAAGCAACACCAAGACATATCATAATTAAAACACAAAAGCTAAGTGATAAAGAGAAAATATTAAAAGCTGCTAGATAAGAAAAGACTATCACCTACAAAGGAGCCCCCATAAGGATGACTTCTGACTTCTCAACAGAAACATTTGAGGCCAGAAGGGAATGGCAAGAAATATTCAAAGTAATGCAGAACAAGAGCCTACAACCAAGACTACTTTATCCAGCAAGGCTATTATTTAAAACTGAAGGAGAAATAAAAAGCTTTCCAGACAAAAAAAACATTCAAGGAATTTACTACAACCAAACCAAGGCTGCAAGAAATACTAAGGGACCTGTTGTAAACAAATTAAAGGAGAAAAAAATATATAGCAAAAGAGGTATACAGTTTTAAAGAATAAAATGGCAATAAAAAATTACATATCAATAATAACCTTAAATGTAAATGGATTAAATGATCAAATCAAAAGACATAGGGTAGCTGCATGGATAAGAAAACAGGACCCATACATATGCTGTGTACAAGAGACACATCTTAAATCAAAAGATTCACCAAAACTGAAGATAAAAGGATGAAAAAATATACTTAAGGCAAATGGAATTTTTAAAAAAGCTGGGGTAGCAATACTTATATCAGACAAAATGGACTTAAAAACAAAGACTATAGTTAGAGATAAAGAAGGTGACTACAAAATGATAAAGGGAGCAATCCAACAGGAAGATATAACAATTATAAATATATATGCACCTAATATAGGAGCACCTAAATATATAAAGCAGACTTTGATGGATTTAAAGGGCGAGATCAACAGCAATACTAAATAGTAAGAGATTTCAATACCCCACTAACATGACTAGATAGATCCTCAAGAAAGAAAATTAACAAAGAAACAGCAGACTTAATGGACACACTAGATCAACTCGATTTAATAGATATCTTCAGAACCTTTCCCCTAAAAGAGCAGAATATACATTCTTTTCAAGCGCTCATGATAAATTCTATAGAATAGACCACATGTAGGGCACAAAAGCAGTCTCAGCAAATTTAAGAAGATTGAAATCATATCGAGCACTTTCTCTGATCACAATGGCATGAAACTAGACATCAACCACAAAAGAAAAACTGAAAAATACTCAAACACTTGAAAACTAAAAAGCATGTTATTAAATAACAAATGGGTAAACAATGAGATCAAAGAAGAAATAAAAAAATTTCTAAAAACAAATGATAATGAGCATACATCAACTCAAAATTTATGGGACACAGCAAAAGCAGTCCTGAGAGAAAGTTCATAGCATTACAGGCATACCTCAAGAAGCTAGAAAAAGCTCAAACAAAAAATTTGAACCTACATCTAAAAGAACTAGAAAATTAACAGCAAGTAAAGTCCAGAGCTAGTAGAAGGAAGGAAATAATAATGATCAGAGCAGAAATAAATGACACAGAGGCTAAAGAAACAATATAGAGGATCAATGAAACCAGGAGCTGGTTCTTTGAAAAGGTAAACAGGATTGATGAACCTTTAACCAGACTCACCAAGAAAAAAAGAGAGGACTCAAATAAATAAAATCAGAAACGAGAGTGGAGAAATAACAACTGACACAACAGAAATACAAAATATTGTAAGAAAATACTATGAAGAACTGTACGCCAATAAACTAGACAACCTAGATGAAATGGACAAATTTCTTGAAACATATACTCTTCCAAAAATTAATCTGGAAGAATCAGAAAACTTAAACAGATCAATTACAACAAATGAGATTGAAACAGTTATCAAAAACTCCCAAAAAAGAAAAGTCCTGGGCCTGATGGCTTCACAAGTGAATTCTACCAAATATTCAAAGAAGAATTAACTCCTATCCTTCTCAAGCTATTATATTTCAAAAAATTCAAGAGGAAGGAAGACTTCCAAGCTCCTTTTATGAGGCGAGCATAATTCTGATTCCAAAACCAGGCAAAGACAACACACACACAAAAAAAAACACTATAGGTCAATATCCCTGATGAATTTAGATGCTAAAATCCTCAACAAAATATTAGCAAACTGGATACAGCAATATATGAAAAAAATCATACACCAGGATCAAGTGGAATTTATTCTTGGGAGGCAAGACTGGTACAATATTTGGAAATCAATCAATGTGATTCATCTCATAAACAAAAGGAAGGAGAAAAACCACATGATAATTTCAATAGATGCAGAAAGAGCATTTGATTAAATACAGCACCCATTCATGATCAAAACTCTCAGCAAAGTGGGAATACAGGGAACTTCCCTCAACTTGATAAAGGCCATCTATGATAAAACTACAGCCAACATCATTGTCAATAGGCAAAAATTAAAAGCAACTCCCTTAAGATCAGGAACAAGGCAAGGGTGCCCCCTTTCATGACTCTTATTCAACATACTTCCGGAAGTCCTAGCCACAGCAATCAGACAAGAAAAAGAAATAAAAGGCATTAAAATTGGAAAAGAAGTAAAACTATCATTATTTGCAGATGATATGATATTGTATATAAAAAACCCTAAAGTCGCACTCAAAAAACTACTAGACCTGATAAATAAATTCAGCAATGTGGCAGGATATAAAATTAATACTCAGAAATCAGAGGCATTTTTATATGCCAACAATAAACTGTAAAAAAGAGAAATTAAGGACTCAATCCCTTTTACCATTGCAACCAAAAAAATAACATAACTAGGAATAAATTTAACCAGGGAGATTAAAGACTTGTACTCAGAAAATTATAAAACATTGATAAAAGAAATCAGGGAAGATACAATCAAGTGGAGGCATATACCTTGCTCATGGTTAGGAAGAATAAACATCATTAAAATGTCTATATTACCCAAAGCAATTTATAAATTCAATGCAATACCAATTAAAATACCAATGACTTACTTCAAAGATATAGAACACATATTCCAAAAATTTATATGGAACCAAAAGAGAACACAAATAGCCTCAGCAATCTTGAAAAGGAAGAATAAAGTGGGAGGTATCACAATTCCGGATATCAAGTTATATTATAAGGCCATTGTACTCAAAACAGCCTGGTACTGGCATAAGAACAGACATATAGATCAATGAAACAGAACTGAGAACCCAGAAAAAAACCACACTTTTATGGACAACTGATATTTGACAAAGGAGGTAAGAGCATACATTGGAGTAAAGACAGTCTCTTCAACAAATGGTGTTGGGAAAATTGGACAGCTACCTGAAAAAAAAATGAAACTAGACCACCAATTTACACCATTCACAAAAATAAACTCAAAATGGATAAAAGACTTAAATGTAAGCCATAAAACCATAAGCATCTTAGAAGAAAACATAGACAGTAAGCTCTCTGACATCTCTCGCAGCAATATATTTGCCGATTTGTCTCCACAGGCAAGTGAAATAAAAGACAGGAAAAACAAATGGGACTTTATCAAACTAAAAAGCTTTTGCACAGCTAAAGACAATAAGAACAGAATAAAAAGACAAATTACACAATGGAAGGATATATTTGACAATGTGTCTGATAAAGGATTAATAACCAAAATTTATAAATAACTTGTAAAACTTAATACCAGAAAGACAAACAATCCAATCCAAAAATGGGCAAAAGAAATGAATAGACACTTTTCCAAAGAGGACATACAGATGGCCAATAGACATATGAAAAAATGCTCAACACCACTAATCATTAGAGAAATGCAAATTAAAACCACAATGAGATATCACCTCACACCAGTCAGAATGGCGCTCATCAACAAAACAACACAGAATAAGTGCTGGCGAGGACGTGGAGAAAAGGGAACCCTCCTGTACTACTGGTGGGAATGCATACTGGTGCAGCCACTGTGGAGAACAGTATAGAGATTCCTCAAGAAATTAAAAATCAAACTGCCTTTTGACTCAGCTATACCACTGTTAGGAATATACCCCCAAAACACCATAGCACTGTTTAAAGAAGAAATGCACCCCCATGTTTATGGCAACATTGTTCACAATAGCAAAGATCTGGAAACAGCCCAAGTGTCCATCAGAGGAAAAGTGGATTGAAAAGCTTTGGTATATATATATATATATATATATATATATATATATATATATATATATATATATATACTATGGAATAATACTCAGCCATAAGAAATGATGACATCGGATCTTTTACAACATGGATGGAACTTGATAATATTATACTGAGTGAAATAAATAAATCAGAAAAAAACTAAGAACTGTATGATTCCATACATAGGTGGGACATAAGAATGATACTCAGAGACATGGACAACAGTGTTGGGGTTACAGGGTGGGGAGGAGGAGAGGGAGGGGGTTGGGGGAGGTTAGGGCCACAAAGAAAACCAGTTAGAAGGTGATGAAAGACAATTTTATCAGTGTCACCCCACTAAAATAAATTTTTAAAAAATTGTCTCACGGCTAATACAGGCAGTTAGAAGAATAGTATAAGGATGCTAATTCTGCTTCTCAGGCCACATCCTGCAAAAGGGGCCCCAAGAAAATTGGTGATTTTGCTCCTCTGATTTTGCCAATTGGATTTTAAAAAATAGGTCAGGAATGCCCTGAAATGGAACTAACAATACATGGGCATAAATTTAGAGGAATTTTAGATACTGGAGCTGATGTATCTGTTATTGCTAAGCTACACTGGCCTCCTTCTGGGCCCACTCATGCAGCAGCCACAGAATTACAAGGTATATGGCAGAGTAAATCCCCTCAACAAAGTTCTAGTTTTCTACATTGGGAAGATTAAGAAGGTCATTCTGAATTTTTTAAGCCTTTTGTGCTCCCTGGATGGCCAGTTAATTTGTGGGGTAGAGATATTTTGAAAAATACAGGAGCATTGTTTGTCAGTCCTAATGGTTTAGTCAGTACTCAAATGCTTGATTGGGGATTTCAAAGACTTGTATGTCAACATAGAGCTCCATATTTTATAGGACATACTTGAGCTCACTCCATGCTCCCTGGAGCTTTAGCACAAGAAAGTGCCCTTGTTGATCAAGTTATGCAAAAAAAAAAAATTATTTGGAGCAACCATAACAGATCGAGCAATTCAGTTTCATACTATTCATCACCAGAACGCTGCAGCCCTGTGTAAACATTTTCAACTTTCTCGGGAAGCAGCATGGCAGATTGGGAAATCCTGTCCAAGGGGTCCTATACTACAATCTGTCCCTTCATTGGGAGTTAACCCTCAAGGACCCCTACCAGGACAACCTTGGCAAATGGATGTTACTCATATACCTTCATTTGGCAAACAGTCCTATGTCCACGTTACAGTGGATACCTATTCTGGATTTATAGTAACCTCTGTCAGAACAGGAGAGACTGCTAAGCATGTTATAGCTCATTCTCTGTATGCATTTTTCTATTATTGGATTTACTAAACTGGTTAAACTGACAATGCTCCTGCATATGTAGCAAAAGCATTTACTGTATTTTGTCAAACCTTTTGAATTATGGGTATTTCTTACAATCCTTAAAGTCAAGGTATTATTAAAGTATACCCAGAAAATATTTTAAAGTCAATTAAAAAAAAATTAAAAGGGGGGAGTCATATACTGGAACTCCTACGGGTCTACCAAATCATGCTTTTTACTTAAAAAAATTTTAAATTTCTTTTGAATGCTGATGAACAGGAGATGCCAAATCCTTTTCTCCTGCAAACTTCTACCTTCTTTTATTTGATCTAGCTAATAACACTGTTTTGTCTTTTTCCAAATAGCTCCAGATATATGGGAAAGTTTTATATAGGCGGATGGGGATACTCAAACCCCTCAGCGAGATATTCTGAGCATGGTTTTTAAGATACCAAGAGGCAGAAAATCCCAATAAAGATCAGGTGAACTACCAGCTTTTAGGATATGCCCTTAAAGGCTCCAATGCCCAAAAGGTGTCTCATAGGAGGCCATCTGGGTCCTGCTTCAATAGTGGAAAGGAAGGTCATTGAGCTAAAGCCTGCCAGACTTACATGCCTTTGCTGTGAGGAAAAAGGAACACTGGAAGGTAGGCTTCCCCCTTGCACCTTTAAGGGAGGATTCAGTCTCTTCCAGCCCTGCTCCAGCCACCTATGACCTAACCTTGCCCAGAATGCGTCAGTGGGGTTTGCCACTAAAGGCTAAAGGTGCCCAGGGCCGTCGGCCCCATCTATGACATTGTGGATGAGCCTAGGGTATTTATTCCAAGAAGCAGGTAAACTGATCTCATTTGCACAAGGGCCACTTAACTATATATTGCCAGGTTTTTATATTGTCAGGTTTTTATTCTTCTCTCGAAGATCTCTGTTGTGGGTGTTGATAGCCCTATTTTTTGCTGCTTTGTTTAATATATAGTGTTCCCTTTATTCCTCCTACCTCAATGCCCCACTCATATTTCAGGCTGGGACCTACTCCTAATTTAGAGCTCTCTTTCCCCCTTTTGCCAACTTCTATTATGAATCTACCTTTGCCACCCAGCTTAGTGTATCCCAAGGTTCTCTTCACCACGCCACAGTCGCAGAGCTCCAGGGAAAAGCAACCTGGTCTCATCTCTCCAGGCAGAAAAGAACAGAAGCTTCATCTCCACACATGCTGCAGATGGCTTTTCCAGCCTACCTGAATCATTACCAGTTAGAAGCAGTGGTCATTGGGACTTGGACGTGAGCTGCAAAGTATAGAAATGTGATAACAATTCCAGTGCCATGTGGACTTTTCCTGGATGTGTAATTTTCCTGGACTCCTGCTCCTTGTGATAGCTTCTCATGGACTGAACTGGGGTTGTGTTGCATTTTCAGGGATTTGGAATGGTGATGGTGCTAACTTGGACTTGGTGAACATGTTAAGGACACTACTCTTTTATGGATTCTTGCTGTATTGGCCAAGAGTTTTTTAAAGGCTTTAATCACTATAAAAAAAATAGAAGACTGGATGGAGAGGATGTGGTGCATGTACACCTTGGTGTACTGTTCAGCCATAAAAAATGATGACATCGGATCATTTACAACAAAATGATGGGATCTTGATAACATTGTACGGAGTGAGGTGGGTGGGTCAGAAAAAAACGGGAACTGCATGATTCCATATATTGGTGGGACATAAGGATGAGACTAAGAGACATGGATGAAAGTGTGGTGGTTGGGGGTAGGAAAAGAGGGAGAGAAAGAGGGGGAAGGGGAGGGGCACAAAGAAAACTAGATAGAAGGTGACAGAGGACAATCTGACTTTGGGTGATGGGTATGCAACATAACTGAATGACAAGATAACCTGGACATGTTTTTTTTGAATATATGTACCCTGATTTATTGATGTCACCCCATTAAAATGAATAAAAATGTATTTATAAAAAAAGACTTAGATTGAAAATATATATATATAGTAATTATACACTTCTACAAGAAACATACTTTAGATCAAAGACACAAGCAGGATGAAAAAATGGAAAAAATCTACTGGTCACAAAAATTAGAGGATATTTAAAAATAAATATGAAGCTATAAAATATCCCCTAATTTTTGTGAGCTGTATATGTCATAGAGCCAAACCAGATGGTGGTGCAGTGGATAGATTGTTGAACTGAGATGTGAAGGACCCAGGTCAAAACTCTAAAGTCACCAGTTTGAGCGTGGGCTCACCTGCTTGAGCGTGAGGTCGCCTGCTTGAGCATGGAATCATAAACATGACCCCATGGTCACTCACTTGAGCTCAATGGTCATTGGCTAGAGCAAGGGGTCACTTGCTCTGCTGTAGACCCCCTCCTCCCCCCATTAAGGCACAGATGAGAAAGCAATCAATGAACAACCAAGATACTGCAATGAAGAATTGATGCTTCTCATCTCTCTCCCTTCTTGTCTGTCTGTCCCTCTCTCTGACCCTCTCTCTCTGTTTCTGTCCAAAAAAAAAAAAATGTCATGGAAAAAGTAGCTACACTGGAGCTGTACTGATATATGATAAGTTTTTAACAAAGAAAACTAAACATTTTTAATGATAAAGATGTCAATTTTAAAAAAGATGTAATTATAATCATATGGTACTTTTAACAAGACAGCTCCAAAATATATAAAGAAAAAACTGGTAAAATTAAGGAAGACATAAAACAAAGCATGAACATAAATACAGAGTGGAGAAAGAAACCATAGAAGGTCACTACCTGTGAGACAATGTCAAGTGGTTTAATATACAACCAACCCTTGAACAATTCAGGTTTAGAGGTATCAACTCTTACACAGTTGAAAATCATATATAACTCTATGGCCCTTTGAAACCTCAGATTCAACCAACCAGATTCAAGATAGTACTTTCAATCCACAGTTAGGCATCTTCAAAAGGAAATGTGAAAAACTATTTTCTACCCACAGCTGGTTGAATCCATGGATATGAAACCTGTGAATAGGAAGGGCCAACTAGATTTATTGAAAATAAATCCACATATAAGAGACCCATGCAATTCAAAACTGTGTTGTTCAAGGATCATCAGCATGTGTAATTGGAGAAGTCCCAGAGAGGAAGAGGCAAAGAAAAAATCAGAAAACTGTTTTTTTAATGGTCATTGATTTTTCAACTTGTACAAAACAATAATGCAGGTATGTGAGGCTCTCAATAATGTCTGAGGATACCTCTAAAGAAAATCATGCCAAAGCACATCATAAAATCAAACTACTAAAAACCAATAATAAAAAGTGAATCTTAGAAGCAGAAAAGTAAAAAGCATTACATATAAAGGAACAAATATAACAATGACCTATCATCAGAACCTATGAAAACCAGAGATTAATGGAGTAACATTTTTAAAACAGTAAAAGCAAGAAAACCCACACACATGAATAATCAAACCAACCCAAGTGATAAACTATGGGGGGGAGAAGTACAGCAGAGATTGCAGATATCAGTATAAATATACAACAAATGTTTAATGTAACAAAAACAAAATACCATTACTATGATGAAGAAAAAAACATATAAAAATAATTTCAAAGAGAGACCTGAAGATGGCAGTGGAGTAGGCAGATGCACAGACTTCCAGCTCACACCAACAAACTGGATTATAAACTAATTTATGAACAATCAGCGTGAAAAACCAAATCTGGATTACAAGAACAGCTTTCAAAAACCAAGGAGCAAAGAAGAAGCCACAACAAACCTGGTAGCGAGTGCCTGAATCTCCCGTGCTTACAGGAATGGGGGGGGGGGTGAGGCTGGGCTATCACTTCAAGGAAAAGAGCAGTAAATACTGCTCACAGCCACTTGCCTGGTGACCAGGGAACGAGGTGTGTTGAAAGGGCCCGCTTATCTTCCAAAAAGAAAGGAGAGAGAGACAGATAGTGAGGGGGAGAGTAATATAGGTGATGACATAAAAAGCTGTCTCATTCAGTGCTGGAGGCGGCCATAACCGGGGGAGGAGCTGATCTTTCCACAAGCAAAATACAAAAGTACTTCCAGGTCACAGAGATACAGACATCTCTCCAGCTCCAATCAGCGCAACAAGACACAGCTGAAAACAAGAAGTGGGGAGGAGGGGCAGTAATTCAGGTCTCCATGGAGATCTGAGATACAACTCCCCCTACTAAAGCTGAGAAAGCAACCCGCCCCCAGAGAGATTAACTGGCAGAAGAGGACTTCAGAGCCTGAGGTCACACCCACCGCATTCCTGGATAAAGTTTCAAATAATCCCCCTGCTGAGATCAGCAAACAAGACAATCACCTGTTAAGAAAACAAACAAATCAAGACTACAAAGCGGCCCAAATCCTAAAGTGGATTACAAATAATAGCTGATGCCAACCCAAGAAGACCTAGAAACAACACAAGTAAAAACTGGAGGAAGACAACACCAAGCCTAGACCCAACCAGCTCTACAAAGAAAACACCCAGACACCCAGACACAATGAGAAGACAAAGAAGTGCAATCCAAATGCAACCACAAGAGAGACCTTAAGTAGATGAACTGAGTGATATGGAAATAATCAAACATCCGGATGCGAAGTTAAAAATAATGATTGTAAGGATGCTTAGGGATCTTAGAACAAGAATGGATGGTCATCGTGAACACCTAAAGAAATAGCAAGTATAAAAAAGGATATTGAAATATTAAAAAAGAATCAGTCAGAGATGACAAATACAATATCAGAAATGAAGACCCCAATGGAAGGAATTAAAAACAGGATGGAGAGAGCTGAGGATCAAATCAGCGAGTTGGAGACAACTAGAATGAAGGCATGAAAGCAGAGAAGAAAAAAGAAAAGAGACTCAAAAAGTCAGAGGAAACTCTTAGAGAGCTCTGTGACAACATAAAGAGAAATAACATCCGCATCATAGGGGTTCATGAAGAAGAAGAAAAAGAACAAGAGATAGAGGCTTTATTCAATCATATCATAGCTGAAAACTTCCCTAAATTAATGCAGGAGAAACTCTCACAAATTCAAGAAGCAAAGAGAACTCCACTAAATAGAAACCTACAACAAGACACATCATAATTAAAATACCAAAGCTAAGTGATAAAGAGGAAATATTAAAAGCTGTAAGAAAAAAAAAAGGCTATCACCTACAAGGAGCCTCCATAAGGATGACATCAGACTTCTCAACAGAAACACTTGAGGCCAGAAGGGAATGGCAAGAAATATTCAAAGTAATGCAGAACAAGAACCTACAACCAAGACTACTTTATCCAGTAGAGGTATCATTTAAAATTGAAGGACAAATAAAAAGTTTCCAAGACAAAAAAAACCCTCAAGGAATTCATTACAACCAAACCAATGCTGCAGGAAATGTTAAGGGGCATGGTGTAAACAGATCAAAGTGGGAAAAGAATATAGCAAAAGAGGAATACAGCTTTAAAGAATAAAATGGCAATAAACTACTACATGTCAATAATAACCTTAAATGTAAATGGATTAAAAGATCCAATCAAAAGACATAGGGTAGCTGCATGGATAAGAAAACAGGACCCTTACATATGGTGTCTACAAGAGACACACCTTAAAACAAAAGATGCACATAGGTTGAAGGTAAAAGGATGAAAAAACCATTTCATGCAAATGGAAATGAAAAAAAGGGTAAGGTAGCAATATTTATATCAGACAAAATGGACTTTAAAACAAAGAATATAGTAAGAGATAAAGAAGGCCACTACATAATGATAAAGAGACCAACCCAACAGGAAAATATAACTATTATAAATATATACACACCTAATATAGGAGCACCTAAATATATAAAGCAGACTTTGATGGGTATAAAGAGCGAGATCAACAGCAACTTTATAATAGTAGGGGATTTTAATACCCCACTAACATCACTAGATAAATCCTCAAGAAAGAAATATAAAAAGGAACAGCAGACTTAAAGGACATACTAGACCAACTCGATTTAATAGATATCTACAGAACCTTTCACCATAAAGCAGCAGAATATACATTCTTTTCAAGTGCTCATAGTACATTCTCTAGGATAGACCACATGTTAGGGCACAAAAGTGGTCTCAACAAATTTAAGAAGATTGTAATCATATCGAACACTTTCTCTTATCACAATGGCATGAAACTAGAAATCAACCACAACAGAAAAATTCAAAAATTCTCAAATACATGGAAACTAAATAGCAGGTTGTTAAAAATGAATGGATTAAGATGAGATCAAAGAAAAAATAAAAAAATTCCGAAAAACAAATGATAATGAGCATACAACAACTCAAAATTTATGAGACACAGCAAAAGCAGTACTGAGAGGGAAGTTCATAGCACTACAGGCACATTTTAAGAAGCTAGAAAAAGCTCAAATAAACAACTTAACCTTGCATCTAAAAAAACTAGAAAAAGAACAGCAAGTAAAGCCTAAATGTAGTAGAAGGAAGGAAATAATAAAGATCAGAGCAGAAATAAATGACATAGAGACTAAAGAAACAATACAGAGGATCAATGAAACTAGGAGCTGGTTTTTTGTAAAGGTAAACAAGATTGATGAAACTTTAACTAGACTCACCAAGAAAAAGAGAGAGAGGACTCAAATAAATAAAATTAGAAATGAGAGGGGAGAAATAATAACTGACACAACAGAAATACAAAGGATTGTAAGAAAATACTATGAAGAACTGTATGCCAAAAAACTAGACAACGTAGATGAAATGGACAAATTCCTTGAAACATACAATCTTCCAAAAATCAATCTGGTAGAAACAGAAAACCTAACCAGACCAATTACACCAAATGAGATCAAAACACTTATCACAAAACTCCCAACAAAGAAAAGTCCTCGGCCATATGGCTTCACAAGTGAATTCTACCAACTATTCAAAGAAGAACTAACTCCTATCCTTCTCAAGCTATTTCAAAAAATTCAAGAGGAAGGAAGACTTCCAAGCTCCTTTTATGAGGCGAGCATAATTCTGATTCCAAAACCAGGCAAAGACAACACAAATAAAGAAAATTATAGGCCAATATCTCTGATGAATATAGATGCTAAAATCCTCAACAAAATATTAGCAAACCAAATCCAACAATATATGGAAAAAATCATACACAAGTGGGATTTTTTCTGGGGAGGCAAGGATGGTACAATATTCATAAATCTATCAATGTTATTCATCACATAAACAAAAGGAAGGAGAAAAACCACATAATTTCAATAGATGCAGAAAAAGCATTTGAATAAATCCAGCACCCATTCATGATCAAAACTCTCAGCAAAGTGGGAATACAGGGAACAGACCTCAACATGATAAAAGCCATCTATCACAAACCCACAGCCAACATCATACTCAATGGACAAAAATTAAAACAATCCCCTTAAGATCAGAAACAAGGCAGGGGTGTCCCCTTTCACCACTCTTATTCAACATAGTTTTGGAAGTCCTAGCCCCAGCAATCAGACAAGAAGAAGAAATAAAATGCATTCAAGTTGGAAAAGAAGAAGTAAAGCTATCATTATTTGCAGATGATATGATATTGTATATAGAAAATCCTAAAGTCTCAGTCAAAAAACTACTGGACCTGATAAATGAATTCAACAAGATGGCAGGATATAAAATTAATACTCAGAAATCAGAGGCATTTTTATACACCAACAATGAACTGTCAGAAAGAGAAATTAAGGAAACAATCCCCTTCACTATTACAACCAAAAAAATAAAGTACCTAGGAGTACATTTAACCAAGGAGACTAAAGACTTGTACTCAGAAAATTATAAAACATTGATAAAAGAAATCAAGGAAGATACAAACAATGAAAGCATATACCATGCTCATGATTAGGAAGAATAAACATCATTAAAATGTCTATATTTCCGAAAGTAATTTATAAATTCAATACAATACCAATTAAAATACCAATGACATACTTTAAAGATCTAGATCACATATTCCAAAAATTTATATGGAACCAAAAGAGAACACGAATAGCCTCAGCAATCTTAAAAAAGAAGAATAAAAGGGGAGGTATCACACTTCCTGATATCAGGCTATACTACAAGTCCATTGAACTCAAAACAGCTTGGTACTCGCATAAGCACAGGCACATAGATCAATGGAACAGAACTGAGAACCCAGAAATAACCCCACAGCTATGGACAACTGATATTTGACAAAGGAGGTAAGAGCATACAGTGGAGTAAAGACAGCCTCTTCAACAAATGGTGTTGGGAAATTTGGACAGCTACCTGCAAAAATATGAAACTAGACCAACAACTTACACCATTCACAAAAGTAAACTCAAAATGGATAAAAGACTTAAATATAAGCCATAAAACCATAAGCATCTTAGAAGAAAACATAGGCAGTAAGCTCTCCAACATCTCCCGCAGCGATATATTTGCTGATTTATCTCCACAGACAAGTGAAATAAAGAACAGAATAAACAAATGGGACTATATCAAACTAAAAAGCTTTTGCACAGCCAAAGACAATAAGAACAAAATAAAGAGACAAAGTACACAATGGGAGAACATATTTGACAGTATGTCTGATAAGGGGTTAATAACCAAAATTTATAAAGAACTTGTAAATCTTAGCACCAGAAAGACAAACAATCCAATCCAAAAATGGGCAAAAGAAATGTATAGACACTTCTCCAAAGAGAATATACAGATGGCCAATAGGCATATGAAAAAATGCTCAACATCACTAATCATTAGAGAAATGCAAATTAAAACCACAATGAGATATCACCTCACACCGGTTAGAATGGCGCTCATCAACAAAACAACACAGAATAAGTGCTGGCGAGGATGTGGAGAAAAGGGAACCCACCTGCATTGCTGGTGGGAATGCAGACTGGTGCAGCCTCTGTGGAAAACAGTATGGAGATTCCTCAAAAAATTGAAAATTGAACTGCCTTTTGACCCAGCCATCCCACTTTTAAGAATATACCCCAAGGACACCATAGAATGGTTCCAGAAGGAGAAATGCACCCCCATGTTTATGGCAGCATTGTTCACAATAGCGAAGATCTGGATACAGCCCAAGTGTTCGTCAGAGGATGAGTGGATTAAAAAGCTTTGGTACATATATACTATGGAATACTACTCAGCCATAAGAAATCATGACATCGGATCATTTATAATAACATGGATGGACCTTGAGAACATTATACGGAGTGAAATAAGTAAATCAGAAAAAACTAAGAAACTATATCAACCCATGCATAGATGGGACATAAAAATGAGACTCAGAGACATGGACAAGAATGTCATGGTAACAGGGAGTGGGGGGAGGGTAGGGGCACAAAGAAAACCAGATAGAAGGTGACGGAGGACAACTTGACTTTGAGAGAGGGGTATGCAGCATAATCAAAGGTCAAAATAATCTGGAGATGTTTTCTGGGAACATATGTACCCTGATTTATCAATGTCACTGCATTTAAATAAAAATAAGATTTAAAAAAATAATAATAATTTCAAAGAAAACAGTAATCTAGAAAGAAAAACTAAATGATAAAACTTTAAAGTATTAAAATGAAAGGAGATCATAATAAAAATAATAGTATACTGAAATTTTTCATATACTTTTTAAATGGGATTAAAAAAATCAGAAAGGAAATGATGATACAATTTAAGACCTATTTATGTATTCCAGGTATTTAAAAATACATTGTTTGGTATGTCCTTAGACTACTGAGAAAATGTAATGTTGTATTTTGTTATCAAAACAAATAAAAGAACTTCCAATTCAAAATGCAATAATTTTTACATTCCAAATCCAGATTATGATCCAATAAAAAATTTTAAAATATAAAATACAACCTGAAATAGATATTACCATACCATTTGGAAAGAACTGCCATTTAAAAAAAAGTCAGGCCCTGGCCGGTTGGCTCAGTGGTAGAGCATCGGCCTGTCATGCAGGAGTCCCGGGTTCAATTCCTGGCCAGGGCACACAGGAGAAGCACCCATCTGCTTCTCCACCCCTCCCCCTCTCCTTCCTCTCTGTCTCTCTCTTTTCCTCCCGCAGCCAAGGCTCCATTGGAGCAAAGTTGGCCCGGGCCCTGAGGATGGCTCTGTGGCCTCTGCCTCAGGCACTAGAATGGCTCTGGTTGCAACAGAGCGATGCCCAGGATGGGCAGAGCATCGCCCCCTGGTGGGTATGTGGGGTGGATCTCAGTCGGGTGCATGTAGGAGTCTCTCTGACTGCCTCCCTGTTTCTGGCTTTGGAAAAATACAAACAAAAAAGAAATTCAAATCAAAAATCTTTTATGGAAAAGTAATATTTAAATAACAGACCTGCCAGCATTTCATCATTATTTAAGTTCATCTAGAATAAGAGTATAAAAGGAAAATCTCAATTCATTTCATAAAGCCCATTATTTTAATATTCAGAGTTGACAAACACAATGGAAAAGAAAAAAACTGCAGACCATTCTAATATCTTGATTCTATATTTCAAAATATGTTAGTAATTAACCTAGCAATCTGTCAAAAAGATATGATCAACCAAGCTTTACATCAGAAATTCAACTATTCAACAGCAGAAACATTAACAAAGTAATCCTATCAAAACAACTAAAGGAGAAAGCCATATGGTTATTATATAAATACTAAAGTGGCATATGATAAAATTCAGACATTAATAAAAAGTCTGACAAACTTAAATATAAGAAGAATCATTTACCCCCCACACACAAAAAAAATCAAATAGCATTCAAAACCAGCCAAACATTAAAAACTTTTAAAGTCAGAAACCAAGTACCATTTTTCAAAGAGGCAAATATAACAAAATAATTAATGACACAGACTCTGGAACCAGACTAATTATGTTTTAATTCCAAGCCAACACCCTTCTGAGTTATGTGGCTTTGGGTTAGTAGTTTCTTAACACTGGAGTCTTAATACAAATGGGGGTGATAATAATAGTACCTATCTTAAGATATGTTGAAAAACTACATATGTTAATAACTGTAAAATTTGACACACAGTAAGTATTCAAAAAGCTTTAGCTATTATTATTAGTTACCCTTTGTATCAAAGATTTTAGAGCATCACTGTGTAATGAATGGAACTTTCCACAATAATGAAAATGTGTTATATCTACAGTGTCCAATGTAGTAGCCAATACAATAGTTGTCAATTGAGCACTTGGAAAGGGGCTTTGAATGTACAAAAGAAAAAATAAACAGCTAGCCAACTTCAATAATAAAAGAATGAAAAGCAAATCCTGTTTTCAAAGCACAGATCTAAAACTGGACAAAACTGTCACATAAACATAAAGTGCTTACTTACTCTATAAAAACCACTAGAGTTTCAGGTGAAAACAGTGTGAGGCACTGGCCTTTCACCTGAGGATGATCTTATGATTTCCCACTCCTACCCCACAGTCTGGTCTGCAAGGTTAATTTTACTAGAATGGGGTCTGGCCATAAAAACAGCAGCTTAGACCCTGGCAGGGTAGCTCAACTGGTTGCAGCGTTGTCCTGATATGCCAAAGTTGCAGGTCCAATGTGCAGTCAGGGCACATACAAGAATCAACCAATGAATGCATAAATAAGTGGAACAAAAAATTGATGTTTCTCTCTCTCTCCCTCCACTTCCTCTCTCTGAAATTAATAAACTTTCAAAAAACAAAAACAGCAGCTTTGCTACCATATGAGGTAGAATCAATTTCAGGAAAAGAGAAAATATGAAAACAGAAGTTTTAAAGATAGATATCTCAGAAGAAAACAGCTTTGCTTTCCTGAGGTTAGGATCCCAGAGCAAGCAGCAACCCCAAAAGAAAATTAATATGAGATATTGAAAATGAGAGTCAGAGAAGGACTAAAATTAACTTTCCACACATATCTGGCCAACTAAAAGGAAGACCCAAGATGCCTGACCAAGCCGTGGCACAGTGGATAGAGCATCATACTGGGATGTGGAGGACCCAGGTTGAAACCTCAAGGTTGCCGGCTTGAGCACAGGTTTATCTGGTTTGAGCAGGGCTCATCAGCTTGGGCCCAAGGTTGCTAACTTGAGCACAGTCTGCTGTGTCCCACCTTCCCAGTCAGTGCACATATGAGAAAGCAATCAATGAGCGACTAGGGTGCTGCATAAAGAGTTGATGCTTCTCATCTCTCTCCCTTTCTGTCTGTCTGTCCCTATCAGTCCCTCTCTGTCACTGTCACCAAAATAATAATAAATAAATAAATAAATAAATAAATAAATAAATAAATAAATAAAAATAAAAGGAAGACCCAAGAAAGCCCAGCAAAAACAAAAGGCCAGGCGAAACAAAAACTGGCTGCAACTTTAAATGTGATTCCAAAACCACAAGATCAATCATTAGTGGTTGTAAGGCTCATAGGTTCAAGATATTTGATCACAACTCCTGCCAAAGCCCAGGCTGACTACCAAGCTATGCAGATACAAGAGCAACCCCCAGGAAGCCATGCAAAACAAATTAAACAAAAAAAACAATATATAAATAGAAAAGAGACATCAATGGCAACACACTACACAGAAGACAGATTTCATACTTTAAGTCTAAGCAAGCTACTAAAAAATAGCCACAACGCATAGAAAAATAAAGCAGAATTCAGGGTCACTACATTACCTTAGATGTCAAGTTGTGGAAACCTTCAAAGGAACAAGCAATTGTAACCAAACCTCAGGAGTAAAAATCATCAGTCAATAATCAACTGAGCACAAACACTGAAGGTAGTAGACAAAGATTTCAAAGCAGCTAGTATAAATATTTCCAAGAATAAAAGGAACCTTTCAGAGCATAAAGTAAAATACAATGGCAATGCCTCAACATACAGAAAAGTCTCAAGAGAAAACTAAAAATGATAACTCATAAAGATGAAAAGTACAATATCCATAGTAAAAATTTCATTACATATCTGGGCTCAATAACAGGCTTGAGTAAACTTGTAGATAGATAATATAAAAGTATCCAATCTAAAAGAGGAAAATAGACCGAAAAAGGGGACCACATCAAGAATTCCAACATAAATGTAATAGGATCCCAGGAGATGAGTCAGGAGTAAGAAATATAAAGAATAGCCAAAAATGTTCCAAACTTTATGAAATACATTAATCTGAAGATTCCAAAAGTTAGAAAAACTTCAAATATGATAAATGCAAAGTGAACCAAACCTAAAGATATCAGTCAAAGAGCTGAAAGACAAAGAAAGACATGCAAAGAAAATCTTGAAAACAAGAGAAAAGCAATTCTTGACTTACAGAGTAATAATACCATTAACATCTTTTTTTTCTTTTTCTTTCTTTTTTAAGTGAAAGGAGGGGAAATAGTGAGACAGTCTCCTGCATGCACCCCAACCAGGATCCACCCGGAAAACCCATTGAATTGGGCCGACGCACAATTCAACAGCGTTATCCTCAGCACCCAGGGCCAATGCTCAAACCAATTGAGCCACTGGCTGTGAGAGATTAAAAGAGAGAGAAGAGAGAGAGGGGGAAAATAAGAAGCAGATGGTCACTCCTCATGTGTGCCTCGGACCAGGGACTGAACCTGGTACATCTGCTCACTGGGCCAATGCTCTATCCACCGAGCCAACCAGACAAAGCCACCATAAACATCTGACTTTATCAGAAACAGTGGAGGCCAGAAAGCAATTGAATAATATTGTTAAAGAATTGAAAGAGGATTATAAATCAAGATTTCTATATCAATCAAAACTCTTCTTCAAAATGAAGACAAAATAAAATATCACCAGATAAACAAAAATTAAGAGGTTGTCACTAGCATATTTATACCACAAAAAATACTATGTGGAATCCATCAGGCTGGAAAGAATTGAAACTAGACTGTAACTCAAATCCACAGGAAGAAAATGAGAAGCACTAGAAATGATAAACATGAGGGAAGACATAAAAACTATTTTCTCTTAATTTGTTTAAAAGCAGCATAAGATTGTTTAAAGCAATAATCACTTTAAACATAAAATAGAACAATATAGCAATAACAGTACAAAGTAAGGAATGGATCTATAGTGGAGCAAAGTTGCTATATTTTAAGAAAATTAATACAGTATTACCCAGAAGTGTCTCGTGAAAAAGACATACAATTGTTACAGCAACCAAAAAGTTTTTTTAAATACATTAAAAATACTAGTTAATGAAAAAGGCTAGGTAAAAAACATAACAAAAAAAAGACATGACATGGTTATAAAATAAATAGAAAATGGCCAACCTATATCCAACCATATCATTACTTACATTAAATATAAATGAACTAAGCATTCCAATAAAAAGGCACATATTGTCAGAATGGATAAAACACAAAACCCAACTATATGCTGTCTAAAATAAGCATTTTGATTCAAAGACACAACAGGTTAAAAAGTATATGGAGGGGAAAAGATGAATTATAAAAACAGTACTCATAAGAGAAGTGGAATGGCTATGTTGACATGGGAAAAGGTGGAGAAAGGTCTCAGATGAAGAATATTACTAAACACAAAGATAAACATTTTATATGATAAAGGGTCAATTGTCACAGGGAATCATGACAATTATAAATATCTATGTACCTAACAAATACATGAAGCAAAAACTAATATATTAAAAGAAATGGAACATGCAACAATTTCAGTTGAAGATTTCAATATTTATTCCTCAGAAACTCATTTTTCAAAAACTGAGTTAGTAAGGATATAGAAGCTTTGAACAACATACTACCCAAAACTTGATGTAACTGACAAAGAACACTCCATACGAAAATAGTACAACACACATTCTCTTCAAGCACAGAGGGAACATTCTCAAGGACAGATAAGTTATTAGTCCAGAGATGGGCACACTAAGGC
This sequence comes from Saccopteryx leptura, assembly GCF_036850995.1. Classification (NCBI taxonomy): domain Eukaryota; kingdom Metazoa; phylum Chordata; class Mammalia; order Chiroptera; family Emballonuridae; genus Saccopteryx; species Saccopteryx leptura. The sequence continues at coordinate 213,615,793 of NC_089505.1, read as the reverse complement.
TCACAGGCCAAATCAGGTCCAGCCTTTCCTGTATGGCCTGCAAATTAAGAATTGCTTAGTATTTTTAAAAATCAGATATCAAAAGCTAAGAGAATATTAAGAATGTGTTTAAGCTAACATGTTAAGACAACTTAAGTCAAATTCCTAGACAAATATTAATTATCAAAACTGATTAAAGAGGAAACGGAAACTAAATATGTATCAAGGATATCAAGTAAAGAAACTGGATTAGTAATTTGAAATCTTCTACAGTACAAAGTCTATGAAACAATGTTAAAACAATAAATTAAAAATAAAGCCTGACCAGGTGGTGGCACAGTGGATAGAGCGTCGGACTGGGATGCGGAAGGACCCAGGTTCGAGACCCCGAGGTCGCCAGCTTGAGCGCGGGCTCATCTGGCTTGAGCAAAGAGCTCACCAGCTTGGACCCAAGGTCGCTGGCTCCAGCAGAGGGTTACTCGGTCTGCTGAAGGCCCACGGTCAAGGCACATGTGAGAAAGCAATCAATGAACAACTAAGAAGTCGCAACGCACAACGAGAAACTGATGATTGATGCTTCTCATCTCTCTCTGTTCCTGTCTGTCTGTCCCTGTCTATCTCTGCCTCTGTAAAAAAACAAAAAAACAAAAAAAACAAAAATAAATAAAAATTCAGGCTCAGCTGGTTTCAATAGTGGATTCTCTCAAGGAGAATAATACAAACCTCATACAAACTCTTTAGAAAACAGAGGAGGAGAAAACATTTCACAGCTCTTTTTAAGAGACCAACATTACCTTGTTACCAAATATGTAAGACAAAGACATCACAAACAAAATATCACCAGAAAATCACACACTGGGTACAGAGATGTATTAGAAGAGGCAACAAGGGTCATTCCCAAGTTTTTGGCTTAGAAAACTAGTGATTACACAATAAGAAAAAGCTTTTAAAAAGAGGTATGGATCAGGGTTTCCTATGTAGCAAAGCAGCTCCCTCACTGCAGTCTATTGAAAATCAGCCTTAGACACATGGGTTTGGGAAAAAAACTAAAAAAAAAAAAAAAAAAAAAAGAAGTAGAGATATGGAAACTGCTGAGATGATTTCACTTTTAGATATGTGAATTTGAGATGCCTCTAAGTCATTCTAGAAGAGATGTTAAAGAGGCAGTTCTTTTAAACAAAACTGTACTTAAGCGAGATTAAATAAGGTAATGTAATGTCTTATGAAATAATGACCTACCTGACATGATTTTATGTACCTTAATAGCTTCCTAGCCATTATGTTGTTTTAAATTTTCTAATAAAGTAATATAGTTAGCATTTCATATTTTAGAGATTTGTGATTTTAAATGAGTTGTTAGTACATAATGTTTTATATAGTTTGAAAGTCTAACCATGTCCATGTCTTACTTTGTCACAATAATTATAAAAGTTGAATTGATGAAAAAACATCTTAGCTAAATAACCTTGACCTGTAAATTTTTCATTTGCAAAAATAAATACTGAGTATCCCTTCAATCTTTAAAATTAAGTGTTTACTTAAGTCTCCCAAACACCAACACAATATTCCTGAGAGCAGAAACCATCTAATGCTACCTCTTACAGAGCAGAAACTGAAGCATGAGCTCAGTGAGCCATGATTCTATCATTTCATATCAGAAACTATAAAATGTTAGAACCTAAAGGTCCTTAAGATAGCCACTTCAATAAATTGTGCTGGGAAAACTGAACACCCACATACAAAAGAATAAAACCGGACCCCTATCTTACACAAAAATCAACTCAAAACAGATTAGACTCAAACTTAAGACCTTAAATCCACATTGACCTGGAGTGCTGAGATTGCTGGTTCGAAACCCTGGGCTTGCCTGGTCAAGGCACATGCAAAAACCAAGCAATGAGCAACTAAAGTGAAGCAGCTATACTTCTCAACCCTGCCCCATTAAAATCAATAAAATTTTTTTTTAAAAAAAAGAGACCTTAAACTCTAAAACTTCTAGAAGAAAATGATTGAGTAAGCTTCTTGACATCAGACTTAACAATGATTTTAAATAAACAAGTAGGATGGCATCAAACTACAAAATTTCTGCACAGCAAAGGAAGCCATCAACAAAATGAAAAGGCAACTTATGAATAAAAATGGGACAAAATATTTGCAAATCATATATTAGATACAGGTTAATATCTAAAATGTACAGTATAAAAACTTTACATAACTCAGTAGCAAAAATGCAAATATAATTAAAGATGGGCAAAAGAACTGAATATTTTCCCAAAGATATACAACTGACCATCAAGGACAGGAAAAGGTGCTCAACATTGCTAATCATCACAAATCCAAACACCACAATTCGCTATCACCTCACATCTGTTAGAATAGCTCTCACTAAAAAGAGATAACACATGGCAAGGTGAGGAAATGGGGAAAAGGGAGCCCTTGTGAACTGTTCATGGGAATGTAAGTTGATGCAGCCACTATGGAACATAGTATGGAGGTTTCTCAAAAACCTAAAAACAAACTACCATGTGATCCAGCAATTTCACTTCTGGGTATGTAGCCAAAGGAAATGAAAACAGGATATCAAAGAGAGACCTGCACTCCCATACTCATGACAGCATTATTCACAATAACTACAATATGTAAACAACCTACATGTTCATCAACAGATAAAGAAATAAAAAGTGATACATGCCATTTGCAAAAAACATAGATAGATCTTTAGGACGTTATGCTAAGTGAAATAAGCCACACAAAGACAATTACTCCACGGTTTCACTTAACATGTGGAAACTAAAATTAAAAAATGTCAAGCTCACAAAAACAGAGTGGAAGCTGCCAAGGACTGGGGGATGGAGAAAACAGAGAAGTTGGTACAAGGGTACAAACTTTCTGCTATAACATAAATAAGATCTGAGGATCTAAAGTATAACATGGCAGCTTGACCAGTGGTGGTACAGTAGATAGAGCATCAACCAGAAACACTGAGGTGCCTGGTTGGAAACCTTGAGGTCACCAGCTTTAGCACAGGATCAACAATATGATCCCAAGATTGCTGGCTTGAGCCCAAGGTTGCTGGCTCAACATAAGCACCCCAGTCAAGGCACATATGAGTAGCAATCAATGAACAACTAAAGTGAAGCAATTATGAGTTGATGCTTCTCATACCTCTCCTTCCTCTCTCTGTCCTTCCCATTATCTCTCTCTAAAAAAATTTTTTTTAATGTTTTAAATTAAAACTTAAATGTGCTTACCAATATAGATATAAAAATATATAAGGTGATGGATACTTTAATTGAATTGATGAAATTCTTTCACAATGAATATGTTTATTAAATTATGATGTAAACTTATTACTGATTTAGAGGAGAAGAGGGAGGGGAAGGAGGAAAGAGGGAGGAGGATGGAGAGGGTAGAAGAGAGAGAGGGGGTAGGAGGAAGAGGGAAATGAGGGGAAGAAGGGAGATAGAGAGACTCGCTGTTCCACTTACTTTTATTTGTTGATTTCTGTATGAGCCCTGACCAGAGATTGAACCCACAACCTTGGCATTATCAGAATGATGATCCAACTAAATGATCCACCCACCAGAGCTAAACTTTAAATATCTTAAAACTTTGTCAATTATACATCAATTAAACTGAAAAAGAAGGGGGGAAACCTCAATATCTCCACAAACCTGAACTTAAATAAAGAAAACTATAATTAAGCTATCTTTATTTTTTACATAAACTACTAAAAGAATCTCCTACCACCTGCATATCAATGGGTAGTTGTAACAAGCAGCTGAACTTCTACCCCTACTCAGCAATAACAAAAAGGAATAGGTGGTAGGAGGTGGGGCAAGTCATCACTCTGCTTTCTCTCCCCTTCTCTGGTATGCTAGGGTCTCCAAGGGAGCTGAGATCTCACTACTCTCCTGCAGCAGAAAGCCGGCAGGAGTAATTCCAATGCTTCTTCATGTGGTGTCAGCGGGACTCTGTGGAATTGAGCTTATATGCAACAAAGCTGTATAAGTTAAAATCCCATTTTTGTTGAAAAAAACCATGGAGGAGATAAAATTCCATCTCATCCATTTGCAGCAAGGCAGTGAAAGTAATCACTCCACTTTTTCTGGGATAACGTCAGCAGGGCCCAATGAGAAGCTGAACATATACACCCACCTGGCCAATATGTCTTCGGCAGGAAGACTGCTTACTAAAAAAAAGATTAAACAGAATTTCGGGGTCCAGTCCCAAGGGGAATCCAGGGGTCCCACAGGAATAGACAGCGTCAGCACGAAATGAGTGACAGAACCAATTCTTTAGCATTCACTGCCAGGCATCTGCAAAAATGTCTAGTATAGCTTTATTTTATACATACACACTAAGTTACAATCACATGGTATACAGAATACATTGATTAATAATTGTTTTTCTTTCACTGTGGTTACATATTTCTAGGCAATGGTTAGCATATTTCTATAAGCTATAATCAGGTGGTAAGTCATTCTAAGTACAGTTATACAATAACTTGAGCTGCAACAACAATATTGGCACAAGCTTCTAAAAGGTCAGTATTGATTAATAACTCTATTTTATCTAAGAGTCTATTGTCTACTCAAATTTTATTTGTCTACTAGTTAAGTTCTAACTTTATTTTTCTCAGTGTTCCACCACCTGCAGGTCAGGTATGCAAGAAGAAAAAAAAGTTTCTCTACTCTACCACATCAAAAAACTAGGGAGGTAAAGTAATGGTTTAAGTGAAGGCTGAAAGGTGTCTTTGTGTATAGTTACTGTTTTCTACCTATTCATAAGTCACAATCTATTCTTTCTAACATAATTTATAGGAGGGAAATTTTTTACAGACTTAACTCTTTTGGGGGGATATTATAGCTAGCCTACTTTGTCTATGAGCCCAGGCAAAGAGGCTTTATAGGCTTTTCTGTGGAACTCACACCCTTTGTCTCATTTTTAGAGAAATTACTACAAATCTGCAGGGAAACCACACTGCTATTATTCCTGTCATAAATGATAGCACACACACCCAGAAAGGGGGGAATAAAAAACCAAATTAATTCAAAAAGTTAAAGGGAGAAGTATCATTGTGCCTCTTCTTTCTGTGACTGTGGCAACCAGCGGTATTGATCTTCTTTGCTGTGACTATGTCAACCAGCAACTGTTGATTGGCTTCTGACATCTCCCTCTTTTTTTTTAATTGAAGCTTTTGTATTTGCACTGTTGTTTCCCAGAGACCATTGTTTAAGAGTCGGAAGATGACTGGAAGAACAAGAAGAGCCATAATTATTACAACTCTTATTATGTCTATATCGGTAACCAAAGAGGTCAGGCTATGTATAGAAAACATATTTTAAGATTTTCAACAAATTGACCAGCTACTTCTGAGGCAGAGACTAAAGGGCCTGAATGTTCTAAATTTTGTATTTTTTGATGTAATTTTTTCAAATTTAAACTAATGTTACTATTATTCCATACATTTAATAAATGATTCTGTATATTATTTCATGCTATGATAGACTGATTGTATTCTAGAGGAATGACACATATTTACTTGAACTCTGCATGGCATCTAAGTCATTCTAATCTTCATAGCTAACAGCTCATTTTCTGTGAATAAAAACCCTCTCTAAAGCATTCACTTTCATTTCTAACTTTCTATCTATAGTCTCTTGTATTGCTAAAGCAAGAGATATATTATGAGATAAGCTATTTATATGATTTGCAGTGTGAATTGATTGAGCTAAAGCAGTGGTAGAAGCAGCTACAGATTCTATAATAGCAATAAGAGCAGTAATTTCTAAAATTAATTCTGCAATAAATCGCTTTTCTTGATGGCAAGCAAGTGCTTCAGAAGCAGCCTGTAATGCATGCAACCCTGGGTCATCATATCAAGGCTGAGACAGACTAACAGGTAACATCACATAAGGTGGCTGCTGTAAAATAAACATGACTTGAGCTTTGATATCATAAGATAGACAGTTTGTTAAAACACAGTGAGTAGGAAATGCTAAACACAGAATTATAAGTGATAACAGAAAGATTACTGTCTATTGTAGCAGTCAAGAGTACATAAGGATTCTGTATACAAGCCTGAACAAAAATATTTTGAACAAGATAAGGGTGAGGTCTAACCATATGCTCAGATGCGGCAGCTGCAATTAGCTGTCAAAGCTTTGTTTGAGGCCCTGGCCGGTTGGCTCAGTGGTAGAGCGTCGGCCAGGCATGCGGGGGACCCGGGTTCGATTCCCAGCCAGGGCACATAGGAGAGGCGCCCATTTGCTTCTCCACTCCCCTCCTCCTTCCTCTCTGTCTCTCTCTTCCCCTCCCGCAGCCAAGGCTCCATTGGAGCGGAGATGGCCCGGGCGCTGGGGATGGCTCCTTGGCCTCTGCCCCAGGCGCTGGAGTGGCTCTGGTCTCCGCAGAGCGACGCCCCGGAGGGGCAGAGCATCGCCCCCTGGTGGGCAGAGCTTCGCCCCTGGTGGGCGCGCCAGGTGGATCCCCGTCGGGCGCATGCGGGAGTCTGTCTCTCCCCGTTTCCAGCTTCAGAAAAATACAAAAAAAAAGCTGTTTGATATCTGGTGGTTGATTCATTTTGATGTCAGCTGTGCAGGTATTCATCCAGTAGTTTGTCAGCATGTGATACATTTATTTAAAGGATTATATTCATTTGTTCAATTATGTACATATTTCATTTTCTGCACTAGCATTCTATAATCATGAGAAAAATAAGGACTAGACCAATCTTGTATAGTAAAATTAACAGCACATGCTTTATAATTCATATAACTGGAATATGCACATTCTTGTCATGGGGGGAAACCAAGTCTATTATTCACAGACCACCAGTAAGGCTCTTGAGCTTCCTTTCTTGGAGGATAAAGTTTACATGGGTAAAATCTCTTAGGGGCAATGCAACAGGATTATACTCATGGGACTCAGGGCCTTCAGGCATTAAAATTGTGAAAAACCATAAGTTTCTTGTAATGTATCCAGGTTTATTACTTTTAGGAGAGTCAGTCAAAATAGTCTTAAGTGTATTAGGAAAACATCAGAAAATTTAAGAGTATTATTAAACATAAAACATATAGGTATATTATTTGTTTTTTCATGGAATGAGAAATTTGAATTAGTTTTATGTATAGTGAAAGAACTAGATGATTCTTTCAAGAATTTAGTATGATTATTAAATACAGGTATATCATCTCCTCCTCAAGTAACAGGCTTAACTAATGGTGGATTTGGAATATAAGCCCAATAAGATTTGTTTTGTCCAATAGCCCCAACAGTAAGTATTTGAATTGAAATTACAGCTAGCATAGCAACAAACAGAGTAGTAGGGTTATGATGTATACTTTGTTGATTACAAATTAAATCAGCCCTCTCAGATAGTGCCTTCAACTGGCTCCAAGTTGGTGGTTGACAGTTCGAGTAGAGTGAGCCAGCCATTGACCACGATAGGGAGGTTGTCTAGCTTCCTGTAGTGACAGTCATTGCATCGCTCGAGTAACATTATTATATGGAGAGTTTCTTGATGGGCTTTGCTGGAAAGTCACCAGTGACGAGGGTGGCACAGGAGTCTCCTCTGGGCTGGATGAATAAGAAGAAGGATAAAGATGAGGAAGGGGCAGCGGTGGAAGCCAAGGCCTCTGGTGAGACATGGTGAATCAGCCGATCTGGGATTCAGAGAGGAGAGTCAGCATCCTGTGGAAATATACAAGCACACCCTCTCCCCTGGGTTAGAATTACATCTGGCCCCTTCCATTGACTTGTTAATAAGTTCTTCCACTTTGTCATTGTTTTAGGCTTATCCAGATTTGGATTCCAATGTCTCAACATGAGAGTGTGGCCTTGACAGTCTGAATTAAGATTGTTAATAACAAACAAAGCATGATTTAAAAGCTGATGTGGGGAATTATATTTTAACTCACCTTCCTGTAGTTTTTGAATCTGCATTTTCAGGATCTGATGTGTCCTCTCTACTATACCTTGTCTCTGGATTTTAAGGGATGCCAGTAACATGCAAAATGTCAAAGGTGTTACAAGACCTTTTAAAGGCAGCTGATATTATATATGCAGGGGCATTATCAGTTTTAATGGCCTTTGGCATGCCTAGAATAGCAAAGTAGTGGAAAAGATGTTGTACTACATTCTTGAAGGCCTCCCCAGTTTGTGCAGTACAAGCGACAACATTTGAAAAGATATTAACACAAACATGCACATAGCAAAGTTTGCCAAAAGATGGAATATGACAGACATCCATCTGCCAAAGGTCATTGGGTTGGAGTCCTCGTGGGTTAACTCCAAAACTATGATTAGGAAAGTGAGTATGGCAAGTGTCACAGCTATGTACGATAGCTCAAGAGGCTTTATAAAATAATTGAATCTGCCATTGGAGTGCAGATGCATTCAAGCATGCGAAAGCTTAGCTTCCTCGACTGTTGTGAACACTAAGTTTTGCTGTGTAAGTAAATTAGGAAGACGATTTCCTTCCTGTAGTGGTCCTGGAATAGAAAGAAGTGTAAGAGCAAATGTGGCCGATAAAGAAAGGGAGTGTTTTGGATGAATTTGCCCTTGTAGGCTGTTTAAAAGTGAAAAAATGGTGGTTTGATGATGTGGCAAGGAAGCGGTTTCAATGAGAGGAAACATCTTAACTATATACTGTGAATCAGTGAACAAATTAAAGGGAACATGTTTCAATTTCTGAAATGCAGTTATGACAGCAATAATTTCTGTTTTCTGTGCTGATTTCTCCTGAGTTTCAGTGATAACATGCTCATTCCCTATGATTGTTACAGCTTTATCGTTAGATGAGCTATCAGTAAAAACCAGTGCAGCTGGTGGCGGCAGTGGATTTCTAAAAGTCTTAGTGGGAAAAATTACTGATTGTCTTTATAGAAATTGCAGCAATGTGTGAGCAGGGAGATGAAATAAAACCTGCCCTGCAAAATTACTAAAAGCAATTTGCCATTCCGAATTTAGCTGTAATAATGCTTAAAATTGATTATTATAAGGAACAATTACTTCCATCATTTCTTTATCAAACAACTTTCTGCTGTGCTTTCTTTAATTATAAGAGTAACCACCAAATCAGTATAGATATAATAACTTTCTTGAGAGAAACAGGCTAGTGAAACCACTCTAGAGGGCCATTCTGCCACAAACGTCTGGTAGGAGTGTGTTTAGTGGCTAAAATCACAAGCTGCCATGGTTTCTCTATTTTAACTCTGACTAAATGTTGGTTATTAATTAATTCTTCTATTTTTCTAAGAGCTTTTGCCGCTTCTTCTGTGAGCTCTCGAGAAGTTGTATTAGCATTTTCTCTCAAAATATCAAAAAATGGCTTCAGCTCTGCTGTAGTTAATTTCAAAGAGTCTAGTCCAATTAATGTCTTCTAATAATTTGAGTCATTTAGTTTTAAAATAATTTTTTCTTAATTGAAACTTCTGAGGACTGTCAATATATGTAGACAGGATACACCCTAAGTAATTAAAAGGTGGCTGTACTTGAATTTTTTCCAGGGACATTTTTAATCCAAAATTCTGTAAAGACTGAGTTGTTTCTTGTAAAATATTATGTAATTTTTGCTGATCAGGCAGAGCAAGTAAAATGTCATCCATATAGCGAATTAAGTAAAGGTCAGGATATTTTATTCTTATTGGTTCTAAAGCCTGATTCACAAATTTTTGACAAAACGTGGGACTGTTTTTTATTCCCTGGGGCAATATCTTCCACTGATACCTCTCATAAGGTTGTTTAAAATTTTCTGATGGCAAACTAAATGCAAACCTTTGACAATTCTGTGTAGCCAATGGTATAGTAAAAAGCAGTCCTGTAAATCTATAACAATCGCACTATAGTCATGAGGTACTGCAACTGGTGAGGGGAGTCCAGGTTGTAGTGACTCCATATTCTCCATAGTGGCATTTATACCCCTAAGGTCCTGTAATAGCCTCCATTTTCCTGATTTCTTTTTAATAACAAAAAGAGGAGTATTCCATGGACTATTAGAAGCTTCTATATGTCCATCCTGTAACTGTTGCATAACTAATTCTCTGGATGCCTTAATTTTTTCTGAATTCAGTGGCCAATGTTCTATCCATACTGGGTTGTTGGATTTCCAGTTAATGGGGTCAGCAGCTAATAACTCAGTGGTTTCAACTATAAATTTCTATATTCTATACCATGTCTCTCTTGATTTTTCAGCATCTGAACTGGATAAACTTGGCCCTGCTGTTTCATTTCTAACCCTCGATTAGGGTCAAAACTCATCTGCAACATCTGTGTAGTTACTTTTGACTCTGGGCTATACAGAAAAACACCCATCTGTTCTAAAATGTCTCTACCCCAGAGAGATAATGGTATACTTGAAATTACATAGGGGCAGAAAGTTTCTGGTTATTGTCTTCATCCTGCCAGGTTAATATTTGAGAATTTTTAGCAACATTTGAAGCCTGGCCAAGTCCAACTAATGAGGTTGGAGTTGGCTGAGTCAGCCAGGCTCGAGACCAATCTTTGCTAGCAATACAGGAGACATCTGCCCCAGTATCTAAAAGCCCCTCAATTTCTTTTTCAGAGATTTTTAAATTCTTTAATGGCCAGATTTTCTTAATTTCTTGTATTTAAAATACAAAATCACTGTAGCCAAAAAGCACCCTCTCCTCATTTTTGTTCAGATACAGGCTTTCCAACCAGACAGTAAGGCAATAGTAAAAGCTGAAAACTCTTTGGCTTTTGGATAAATCTCAAGCATTTTAATTGGGGGAGCAATCATTATTTTTATCTCCCCTTCATAGTCCAAATCAATTATTTCTGGCATAAAATATATTCCTTTTAAAGATGTTGAACTTCTGCCAATTAATCCAACCATTTCTTTAGAAAGGGGACCTTTAATTCCTGTTGGTAATGTAACCACAGGACTGTCAGGTGTTGATATTGCTGAAGCGGTGGAACACAGTTCCAGTCCTGCGCTGCCTGGGGTTGCCCTGGTGATGTCTGTGATGGACCGGAGTTGGCAAATGAATTCAAGCTGGCCCCATTTGTTACTGGGGCATGGTGCTGGCCCCCTTGCTAGTTTTCCTGATTGCTACTTTTATTACTTGCCAGTTTTGATTTTGTGGGGGCTGCCATTCTGTCCCTAAATTTGGTCCTAATGGCTGTACGTTTTTGCGAAATTGAGAACGGCACTGCTTTGCCCAATGTAGTCTCTTTTGACAGCATGGACACAGTCTTAGTTAATAGGACATTATTGGCATTATAAATTATGGGGACTGTGCCTTGCACTCCAGGGCCTGCTTGCCTACTCTTGTTAGGGCATTGTCGGCTAAAGTGGCCAATTTGGTTACAAGTAAAACAATAGGGCTTCCCTTAGAGCAGGGATTGGGAACCTATGGCTCGCGAGCCAGATGTGGCTCTTTTGATGGTTGTTGCATCTGGCTCACAGACAAATTTTAATAAAAAAATAACGTTAAAAATATAAAACATTCTCATGCATTACACTTCATTTCCTACCGCTCATGTTCATGGTTGCAGGTGGCTGGAGCCAATCACACTGTCCTCCGGGACACCACCAAATTTTTATTGGATAATGTGTAATGTACACGGGTTGTTGTATGGCTCTCATGGAATTACATTTTAAAATTCATGGCGTTCATGGCTCCCTCAGCCAAAAAGGTTCCCAACCCTGCCTTAGAGAAAGCCTCATTGTTAGAGGGCATTTTTTCTTAATACATAGTTTTAATAAAGTGAGGATACATTTCTCCTTTCAGAGCTGCAGTAATAGTCACTCCCTGAATAAAGGCAGGATTTACATCCTGACAGGCTTTGATCAAATTCTCTATTGTTCCTTCTCTCCTTACTGACCGTAACATGGCCTGGCAGGTGGAATTAGCATTTTCATATGCCAATTTCTTAATTAAGATATCTTCTGCTGTCTCATTTGAAATAACTCTTCTGACCATCTAAATCAACCGAGCAACAAAATCCTCATAAGGTTCACCTTTCTATTTTACTCCCACTAGAGCATCTCCACTAGACAGAGCAGGTAACCTTCTCCAAGCTTCCAAGCTGACATAGAACCACTCACCTGCATAAAAGCTGGTTTAGTTTTTTTTAATTTTTTAAATTATTTTTTTTTTTAGATTTTATTTATTCATTTTAGAGAGAAGAGACAGAAAGGGAGAGAGAGAGAGAGAGAGAGAGAAAAGGGGGGAGGAGCAGAAAGCATCAACTCCCATATGTACCTTGACTAGGCAAGCCCAGGGTTTTGAACTGGCGACCTCAGCATTCCAGGTCAATGCTTTACCCATTGTGCCACCACAGGTCAGGCCTGGTTTAGATAGTTTTAACTGTTTACAAACATTAGCAAAATCTCCTTCCCCTGTGATTATTTCTCTAATTACAGGGTTATGAGACCTCTGATTTTTAACTGCCTGTTGTTTAGCTTGCTCCTCATATTCAGCTCTCCAAAAAAGATAATTTCCTCCAGATAAACAGGCTTTAGCTACCTGTTCCCAATCAGAAGGAGTCATCCAATTATGAGAAACTATTTGCACCAGGACATAGTATAAGGAGAGGTGGGTCCATATTGACTACAAACCATTTTTAGCTCTTTCAATAATTTATAAGGAAGTGACTCCCATGTAGGAACCCCCTCATCATCAAATTCACCAGCTGTCGCCACAGTAAAACAAGATGCCAGATCAGTTTCCCCTTCATCACAAGAAGCTTGAATTGCCTTCTGCAACCCTGTTAACCCTGATGATTTTTTCTTTTTATTAACATCTGGTGATTGTACTGGTAAAGGCAAAGGCATTCTAATAACCTTATTTTTATTCTTTTTGTCAGTCTTGGGGAAATGTAATATGGGCAAGACTGTTTTTGAACCTCAATTGTCATTGTTTCTCTATTATATTTGGCTGCCTCATCTTTTAACAGCCTCATCAGATGGTGATAAGTGGTCTTTATTATCATCCTGATGTTTACTTAATTTTAAAGAGGCCATTCCATAATCTGCACTATCTTGAGACTGCCTTCTATTTCTAATTAATGGAGTCTCTTCTTTTCAAGGAGCCGTTGCTTTTGAAAATTTATGTGCCTCATGTTCTGGATTTAAGGCATCTTTAATCAAACTCCATAATGCAAATGTATCAACTGGGACCTTTTCTGGCCCATGTAGCTCCTAATAGAGTTTTAAATTTTCTCCAACCTTACCCATGTCTCGAGACTCAGTGTTCCTTTTTCTGAAAACCATGGAGAACATTCTTGTGCAACATGCAGAAAATGAGCTACTTGTTAAGGGGAAACACTAATTCCTTTCAGAGAAAGTGTATGCTAAATAATTCCTATAAAGTCTTCTTTCTTTAAACTCAGTATGTCCCATGACTTCTCAAAATCTCAAGTTCTGTTACTTTCCACCTATCTTCAACCTGTCTTCCTTACAGTGGGGTCTGCAGCACCGAGTGGAGTCCTATCCATTCATCGACAACGAGGGGGCTTACCTGCGGGTTCTTGTTTGAGTGCAAAATGCCAGGGTCCAGCCCTGGAGGAAATCCAGGGGTCCCACAGGAAGAGACAGCATCAGCATGAAACAAGTGAGAGAGCCGAATTCTTTAGCATTCACTGCCAGGCATTTTCGCTAATGGCTAGTATAGCTTTATTTTTACACACACACACTAAGTAAGTTACAATCACATGGTATACAGAATACATTGTTTAATAATTGTTTTTCTTTCACCATGGTTACATATTTCTAGGCAATGGTTAGTACATTTCTATAAGCTACAAATCAGAGTTATACAATAACTTGAGCAGCAACAACAATATTGGTGCAAGCTTTTAAAATGTTAGTATTGATTAATAACTATTTTATCTAAGGGTCTATTGTCTACTCAAATTTCATTTGTCTACTATATTCATTTACTAGTTAAGTTCTAACTTTATTTTTCTCAGAGTGTTCCACTACCTGCAGGTCAGGTGTGCAAGAAGAAAGAAAAGTTTCTCTGCTCTACTACATGAAAAGGCTAGAGAGGTAAAGTAATGGATTAAGTGAAGGCTGAAAGGTGCTTTTGTGTCTAGTTAGTTTCCTACCTATTCATAATTCACAATCTATTTTTTCTAACATGATTTATTGGAGGGAATTTTTCTATGGACTTAACCCTTTTCGGGGGATATCATAGCCAGCTTCCTATGTCTATGAGCCCAGGTAAAGGGGCTTTATAGGCTTTTCTGTGTAACTCACACCCTCTGTCTCATTTTTAGAGAAATTACTATGACTCTGCAGGGAAAGCAAGGTGCTATTATCTCTGTGCCATAAATGATAACACACACCCAGAAAAGGGGAGATAAAAAACCAAATTAGTTCAAAAAGTTAAAGAAGGAACTATCGTTGTGCCTCCTCTTTCTGTGACTGTGTCAACCAGTGGTTGTTGATCTTCTTTGCTGCAACTATGTCAACTAGCAGCTGTTGATCGGCTTCTGACACAGAATCTCAACTATCAGAATATAATATCCAAAATGTCCACAACATTCAAAAATCACTGTCAAACAAAAGACCAGAAAAGTAATTAAATGAGAAAAGACAATTGTTCTAAGAACATATAGTAAAAAAAATTATTCAACAAAATCTACTAAATATTGGGTTTTAGAAAAATTTCTGTGGGACTGAAGCCACAACCTACCCCCCACTGAGTCATCATTATGAACACAACACTCCAGGTAGATATGGCCAAAAAAGCCTCCCCCACCAGCTCCACATTTCCAACAGGCAGCAAGCCACCAGCACTTCTCCTCCCACACAGCACTGGATTGCAAAAGCCAATAAATCCAAGGCAGTGTGTCCAAGGAATCAAAGCTCCTTCCTCCATGTAGTCACAACATATAGGGCGCAGCTGTCCTTTTGTCCAGGCACAAAAAGACAAAAATGCTGGGAGTAACTGGCTTACTTGCTTATAGGGCAGCGGTCCCATGCGTAAAAAGAAGCAAGCCATTAAGACTAGAGGTTCCTGTACTATGGGCTTTGGGTGTTGAGGATGGCTCCGTGGAGCCTCCACCTCAGGAAATAAAAATAGCTCAGTTGCAAGCATGGCCCCGGATGGCCAGAGCATCAGTCCCAGACAGAACTTGACCAGTGAATCTCAGTCCAAGCACGTGCTGGAGTCTGTCTTTTTATCTCCCCTCTCTTACTTGAAAAAGAAGAAAAAAAAGTAAATTTAATGTGATGACATTGATCAACAAGAGCACACAGAGTTTCAGTGAACTTTTTTTTTCTTTCTTCTTTTTCAAGTAAGAGGAGAGGAGAGAGAAAGACAGACTCCCACATGTGCTCCAACTGGGATCTATTCATCAACCCCCATCTGGGGCCATTCTTGCAACTGAGCTACTTTTAATGCCTGAGGCAAAGGCTCCATGAAACTGTCCTCAGTTCCCCAGAATGAGACTCTTAAACCAATAGAACCATGGCTGCAGGAGTGCATGAGGGGAAGAAAGAGAGAGAGAGAAAGAGAAAAGGGCAGAGGGGTGGAAAAGCAGATGGTCACTTCTCCTGTGATCCCTGACCAGGAATTAAACCTGGGACATGTACACCCTGGCCTGATGGTCTACCACAGAGAAAACTGGTCAGTGTCTTGTTCAATATTTCTATTGCCCTTAAGCTACTGACTGCACAGTGGGCTCACCACCTAAAGTCAAATTATTTTTCGTCATCATATCTTTGTCCTCCATTTCTCCCTTTGACCCACCCTCTCCCCCAAGTAACCATTTTATTCTTATCTATGTCCATGAGTCTCAGTTTTATATCCCACCTATGTGAGATATATATATTTCTTTCTTTTTATGCCCCTACCTCAAGGACCTCTTGCTCTAATAACCACTTTATATTTATTTCTGTCCATAAGCCTTAGTTTTATATCCCACTTAATCATATAATTCTTAGCTTTTTCTGATTCATTTATTTCACATACAATAGTATAATGTTCTCAATGTTCATCCATTTCTTTAAAAAACAACAAAAAATTATCAAATTTTTACAAAACTACAAAAGACCCCCAAATAGTCAAAGCAGTCCTGAGATAAAGGTGAAGGTATTATACTACCTCACTGCTAAGTATACTACAGAACCATGATAATCAAAACAGCATAATACTGGCAAAATAAATAAATGAGAAAGTAATTCAGTAATGAAACACAGAATAGTAGAGCAGAATCAAAAGCCCAGAAAAAAAGCCCAGATATATGGGCAAATACATTTCTTTTTACAAAATAGTTTAAGAAATACAATAAAGGGGGAGAAAGCCTCTTGAATTAACAGTGTTAGATTATTTTAAAGCCACATGCAAAACATGATACTTGACTACAGTTTCTCACTATGCATAAAAATTTATTTAAAATAAATCAAAGATTTAAATATAGGATCTGAAACAATAAAATACAGAGAAAAATACATAGATTCTAAATACCTAAACCTCGGCCATAAAGAACTTTTTAAAATATGATCCCAAGGGGAAGGGAGGTAAGTGCAAAAATAAATGATTAGAACATTATCAAACCTAAAAGCTTCTGCACAGCTAAAAAAACTGACAATAAGGAAAAAGGCAACCTACCAAAAAAAAGATGATACTCAGAAACAATAGCTCTGAAAGTGGTTAATATTCAAAATATATAAAGAACTTACAAGGCTCAACAACAATCAAACAATTCAATTAAAAAATAGGAGAGAACCTAAACAGACACTTCTCTCATGAAGAGATACAAACAACAAAGTGATGTACAAAAAGATGCATATCAAAACTATGAGATGCCACTTCACACTTGATAGATTGGCTGTTATCAACAAGAGAGGTAATAAAAGGTTTGAAGTGGTTGTGGAGGAAATAGGACCCTGTTTCACAGTTGGTGAAAATGTAAACTGGGTCTGACTTGTGGTAGTGCAGTGAAGAAAGTGTCGACCTAAAACACTGAGGTTGCCAGTTGAAAACATTGGGTTTGCCTCATCAAGGCACATATGAGAGTTGATGCTTCCTCCTCCCCTCTTCTCTTCTATCTCTCTCTCTCTTTTCTCTAAAATAAATAAAATCTTATTTAAAAAGGAAAATGTAAACTGGTATAACCATTATGAAAGACAGTATGGTGTTTTCTCAAAATGTAAGTATAGAGTTGCCATATGCCCTAGCTGTTGGTTTTTGGTAAATGTCTGTTGTCATGTGGAGGAAATTCTTTTGTAGTTCTAGTTTATTGACTGTTTTTAGCACAAAAAACCCCTTTACTCCTCTTTCTTCCACCCCCTTCCTTTGGTATCCACTTAACTTCAGTCTATGTCTGTTAATCTAAGTATCTCTACCACATATGTGTGTAATCATATAGTCCTTAACTTTCTCTGACTGCCTTATTTTGCTTCTTAAAATACAGTGTGTCTGTAAAGTCATGGTGCACTTTTGACCGGTCACAGGAGAGCAACAAAAGATGATAGAAATGTGAAATCTGCACCAAATAAAAGGAAAACTCTCCCAGTTTCATTCCTATTTAGTGCAGTTCGATGTGGGCTCACGCACAGATTTTTTAGGGCTCCTTAGGTAGCTATCCCGTATAGCCTCTACAGACTTGGCACAGACTGATGGCCTACCATTACAAGGTTTCTCCACCAAACTGCTGGTTTTCTTCAACTGCTTATCCCACTGAGTAATGTTATTCCTATGTGGTGGTGCTTCATTATAAACGCGCTGATATTCACGTTGCACTTTGGTCATGGATTCGAATTTAGCGAGCCACAGAACACACTGAACTTTCCTCTGTACCGTCCACATCTAGACTGGCATGGCCATGGGCTGCCCGCTGTATACATGGTGTTATGTCATCATCTGCGCATGTGCACATGCTACCACATCATCCTACAGGAACTGGGAGGGTTTTTCTTTTATTTGGTGCAGATTTCACATTTCTATCATCTTTTGTTGCTTTCCTGTGACTGGTCAAAAGCGCACCATGACTTTACGAACACACTGTAGCCTCTTGGTTTATTCATGTTGTTTATTGCATATGCATAAGTATAGCTCATTAGTATTTAATCATACATAGGTATTACATCTTTTTTGTTCAATGTTTTACTAAGGGACTCTTTGGCCTGACCAGGCAGTGGTGTAATGAATAGAGCATCAGACTGGGATGCGGAGGACTCAGGTTCAAGACCACCAGGTCGCCAGCTTGAGCGCAGGATCATCTGGTTTGAGCAATGCTCACCAGCTTGGACCCAAGGTCGCTGGTTTGAGCAAGGGGTTACTCGGTCTGCTGAAGGCCCACGGTCAAGGCACATATGAGAAAGCAATCAATGAACAACTAAGGTGTCACAACGAAAAACTGATGATTGATGCGTTCCTGTCTGTCTTTCTCTATCTATCCCTTTCTCTGACTCTCTCTCTGTAAAAAAAAAAAAAAAAAGAGAGAGAGAGAGAGAGAGAGACTCTTTGGTTGTTTCCATGTATTGGCCACCATTAAAAATGCTATTAATACTTTAAACATGGATGTGCATTTGTTTGCATATAAATGACTTTTCAGTATATTTTAGATGGTCATGTGCTTTTCTCCCTTCATTCTATTAACACAGTAAATTATATTAATAGGTTTTTGTATGTGAGCCATGCTTGCAGTTTGGGGTGTGGTGGGATACATGGGTTTAGAATGGACTGTCTTCATTGTGCCCAGAGTGGTGGCAACATAGGGCAGTAGGAAGAGAGGGTATTTGTGGAGAGTGGTTTTCAGGTGAATAGTTCACATGCTATAAAGATGCATACATGAAATCTATGTGTTCCTATGAAACAAGGTCACCCCATTACATTTAATTTCTACATAAAAAGGGATAAAGCATAAATATTTTTAACATATTAGAATGGTTAGACCTTGTATTAACTACTAGAACAATTATTATCTTTAAGTAGAATACAGGCCATTTTAGGCCTTTCTGAGCCTTCCACTAAGAAACAGCTCTGAACATTTCTAGAATTACGTGGATATTGCCAGTTATAGAATATAAAATATAAAAAAAGGCCCAGCCTCTCTATAAGGCTTTAAAGTAATGTGATCAACAAGGGTCAACTAGTTTAAGTTAGGAAAGAGAATAATAGAGGGCTTTTGAAGAACTAAAAGAAGCTCTCACCAGCCTTAAGCTGACAAAAGTTAGAAAAGCTCTTCCAATGACATATTACAGAAAAAGAGGGAATAGCATTAGGCATCTTAACTCAGACCTTGGTTCTGATAGAGGAGTCCAAAAGTTAGAAATTTCCTTCAGTAATGGTAGCTTTTTAGTTTTAATAAATAGATTATGGAAGAATTAAGAAAGGGGTTCATCTGCTTGCTATTCTCTGCTAATGGGTCCCTGGCAAATTAGCTCTGGGTTTTGTTACTTTGGGGAAATTTCTGTTTTTACCTGAGAGAATATTGTATCCTGTCACAGGAGATTTGTATTTAGCTACAAAGGTGAGAAGACCCCCATGAAAGAGTAATGGTTCATGCTATGTGCACTTTGTGTCCTTCCACTACCAATATGTAAATCATCCGAAGTTAGGCATGATGTAAGGTGCCCTGGCGATTCATAGAGCCCTTGCAAAATGAGAACAGAAGATGCTTAGTAAATAGGTGCTATTTCCTAGATGTTCCTGAAATGGCAGCAGAGAAGAGCATTTACTGAATGTATGCATTGGAGTGTGTGCAGTGTTTCCACCCAGAGAGTATGAGTCTTATCAACTCTGAATTCTCTGAGTGTTTGTAATTATCTTTTTTTGTGAGAGTACAGAACTCTGACATACTGTATATGGACCTCGTGATTGTGAGGATGTGTCCCACTTGAGAAAGGAGGAAGTCCTATCTTGTCTGGTTTGAGTTCTCTGAGTATGTAGCCTGGTTCTCTTATGTTAGAGTTGGGGACCTTTTCACATCAGCTCAGGGTCCTTGTAGTGAGATGTGGACCCATCTGAGAGATTATGGTTTACTTCTACACCATCTTTTAGTCATGTACCTGTGAAAAGGTGTCCACCCTGAGTCATTTGGGGGTCCTGTGATGTTAGCTCTCATTCATCACAGATAGTGACATAAATAAAAGCTGTAGTGACTGGACATCCCTCTCTTTTAGGCATGATCCTTTCCACCATACACATGAAAAAGTGCGGCATGCAATCACTGAAGTTTTTATTTCTGAGTGTTGGGAAAAGGGTCCTGTCATATCAGCACTGGATTGATATGTGATTATCACATCTTTGGTTCTTAGGATTGAGAAAATTGTTCCTACAGTAATCAAGGACCTCTTTGAAAACATAGAAATCAGTAACATAATTTAAAAAAACATAGTATCTTTGCTTTATAGGCAGAAAAAATTTATAATATCCTATCTGGTGCTACTCAGTATAAAAAAAGTTTGTCTGGCCCTGGCCGGTTGGCTCAGCGGTGGAGCATCGGCCTGGCGTGCGGGGGACCAGGGTTCAATTCCCAGCCAGGGCACATAGGAGAGGCACCCATTTGCTTCTCCACCCCCCCCCCCTTCCTCTCTGTCTCTCTCTTCTCCTCCCGCAGCCAAGGCTCCATTGGAGCAAAGATGGCCCGGGCGCTGGGGATGGCTCCTTGGCCTCTGCCCCAGGCGCTAGAGTGGCTCTGGTCGTGGCAGAGCGACGCCCCGGAGGGGCAGAGCATCACCGCCTGGTGGGCAGAGCATCGCCCCTGGTGGGCGTGCCGGGTGGATCCCGGTCGGGCGCATGCGGGAGTCTGTCTGACTGTCTCTCCCCGTTTCCAGATTCAGGAAAAAAAAAAAAAAGTTTGTCTTTTTAACAAACTAAAATAGAACCAAATTTGCATCTATATCAGGTTACTGTTCATGTTTGTAACTCTATAATTAATTAAATTAATTTTAATCTTACTGAGCTTAACTATATATAAAATTTTTACTTTTATTTCTCCTCATAAATCTTCTACCACTTTCTCTTTTATAGTCAGCTTTTGTCCTTTTAAAAAAAAAATCTTTATTATTCTGAAACAACAATCCTTACTTTAAGACAAAACTAATTCCCTTTCTCTCAAAAACTTATCCCAGTATATCATACATTTTAATTCAATCAGAACATATCTTTGTTTTATTTTATATAGAGTTCATTTAGTTATTGATTTTTCTGTATGTTTACTGATATATATTAGTATTCTAAACCTTTAAGACAATTTTAATTCTGGTAAAAACCAAAATTAAGTAATTGTATCTGTTATGCTAGTATTCTTTACATTAATATTCATAAACAAATTCAATCTAGTTGTTGGTTGAGCTGTATTTACTGGTAGCACGATTATTTTTAATATTTTACAAGACATATTTACTAATTGTTGCATATATGCTTAGTTCTTTTGTAATATAAAGCAAAGCATAAATAAACTTATAATTCTAATTCTCACGCAAACTCTCACTGCCTTACACCACAAAAAAATCTTTTAAAAAATCCACAATGGTACATACCAGAACATTTCTCTGCTGGTCCTCTGTATACTGACTCTTTCTATTCTTACCTTTTTCTCTCAGTTCCATGGCAATGCCTCCCAGGTGGCTTCTGGAGCAATTTAAATTGCCTCAGCATGACCAGAAGAAGCAGACACTGTCTCAGGTGCATTTTCTGATAAGGTAAATCTTATCCTAAATGTGCACCAGAATAAAAATGTGCACGTGCCATGTGGGTCAGAGAGGCAGCTCAGGTACCCTATGCCTCCTTAAGGGGCAGATTAGCCTCCACCTCACTCAGTTTAGTGGCTGACTCCTTCTAGCAGTTCCTGCTTAAATCCATTAAATTGGTGAAACATCAAGCTGAACTGGAGCAACATATACCATGATTTCTAAAGAAGTCAAAACACAATTGGAAAAACTAAACTTCAGAAAATGAAGTGTTAGAGTATTCAAATAACTCCCCACTAAAAATGAGCATTTAAAAAATGCTCCATGTCACAAATCAGTAGAGAAATGCAGATTAAAACCACTATGAGATATTACTTCACACCTGTCAGAAGGGCTTTCACTAACAAATCAATGAACAACCAGAGATGGTGAGGGTGTGGTGGAAGGGATCTCTCCAGCATTGCCAACATAAAACTTTTTATTTTCTGCTCCCCTTTTCAGACTTTCTCAATTCCACTTTAGCATATACGGCTGCAACACAGAAAGACTATAAACACATTTATGCACTGCTAAAATCTGGAAGACTTCCTTGGTCCTACCACAGTCCTGTGACATGAGTTTTCATACTTTGTCTTTTTTATTTATTTATTTATTTTGCATAAGCCAGACAAACAAGAGAGGTAATTTAGTAAGTTTTTCAGGGTAAATCCAGTTGAACTCTCAACCAAACCCAATTCTTCATCAGCAAATGACCATTTTCTGATACCACTACCAACTTATTAAAGTTGGAAGTCCTGGTAATTAGAATCATCAGCAGCTGATGCTGTTTAACTTTACTCACAATTCCTTTCACCAAGGGAAAGTAAACACACAAACTTCTTCCACTATGCAGCATACTGTCCTGTTGCCCATCCAACTTCACTCACACCAATTCTTCACTCCCTGTGAATCATTCTCCATTCTGTCCTCAAATCTGACAAATTCTCCATTCCCTAAATATCTATTCTTATTTTATGTAAAGTCTGCCTTACACCCTTACCCATTTATTTCTAGATGAACACCTCCCAAATCTTACACACAAACATCATAGGTTCAATCCTCTCTATCAACATCTCTCAAAAGGGTCCAGTCATCCTTCAAAAGACATGCCACAACCATTTTCCTCTTTACCTCTGGTCACTCCATCACCAACCTGTCATGAACAAAGCCCCACTCCCACGTCTGCTTTTATAACACCATTTACCTGGCCCAGTCTCAGCCCTTGTTTATACTTTTCTCCATGCCCCACTCTCACAGTTGCCACCACCCCTGACACTCCTCAAACATACTGCTCCTTTACCTGGCTGAGTTTCAATCACTTCCCAGTCTTGAGAATCTCAGGCTGGAATTTGCCACCACAATCCTTCCACTTTTCTTTCCCAAGCTCTTGTGGCACTCAAGCCATTTCACAGAATCCTCCTTCTCACTTCTGCAGTCTCACTGCTGCCATGTTGAAAGAGTTCATCAGCATCAGCTGCAGTCAATCCTTTTATCCGTGCCTTCAGCACTTAATAGGGTGGGAAGAAAATAAAATAAAGGTCAGGTGTGTTGAGAGAATTAAACCTGATGGATGGTTCAACTGGATTTCTCTTTTTTCTTTTTCTTTCTTTCTTTCTTTCTTTCTTCCCTTTCTTCCTTTCCTTTCACTTCCTATACTTTTCTTCCTTTCTCTTAGAAAGAGGCAGTGATGTTAAAACAGGGAACAACATTAAGCTGTTTCTGTATATTCCCTTACTGGGGATCAAACCAACACCCTCTGCAATTTTGTATGAGATTCTAACAATTCCAGCTATTTGTCCTGTTCTTAATTATTTATTTTATTGATTTTTTTTTAAATAAAGACAGAAAGAGAAAGGAAGAGAGAAGGGAGGGGTAAGCAATTTTTTTTGTGCCACTTATTCATTAATTGGTTGCTTCCACTTTACTGCCCTGACAGGAGATCAAACTGGCAAACTTCTAATTTCAGAACAATGCTGTAACTCAGAGATGTGGGAAAAACTGGTGCATTAGGCTTGCTCCCTGGTTTCCTGACTGCAAATACTTTGCACTATTATTGCACTAGCACAGTGTTTCCCAACCTTTTTTGTGCCATGCCCCACCTTAACCTTTCTAAAATTTTTATGTCCCCCCTATGTAACATACATAATTTTTAACATTAAAAAATTGATTTGTTCACTTAATAAACATCAATGATAGGTTCTAGGAAGAAATCACTATGAAATTGTTAACAAAACACAGTAAGTAAAATTTCAAAACATATAATGAAAAACAGAAATTTAAATTCCAAATAATTTTAATACAGATTCTTCTATATTAATTTATTATTTTAATTTACTGTGATCCTTGCGCTTGATGCTTGCTGCACAGAGATTTTATATTAGGTTCCAATTTGGTTAGCTTTAGTCTCAGGTCTCCACGTTGTGTTATATCCAGCCGATTTCTTTTTTTTACCAGCAAATCATTTACAGCACTAAATCCACATTCAGCTAAAAATGAAGATGGAAACGGTAGCAATAGTTTTCTTGCACATTTGGTTGAATTTGGGTATTTGATTTCTGTTTCCTCACAAAGCCATGCCATCGCTCCTTTGATATTAAATAAAGCTTTAACTGACTCATCATTTTGCAATTCTTAGCCTACCTACCTGCTGATGGAAAGTGTCTCTGTCCATTATGACATGAAGCCTAACCTGTGGTTCTCTGGAAAGAGCCCTGCCTCTGAATTATTCTGGCCTATGTGCAGCTGGGAGCAGAGGAAGGGCCCTGCTCATCCTTGAGTGACCTGGCCGGGCAAGGTCACTTACACAACTTAAAGGCTGTTCATGATATTGACACCAAAAGCAGGGCAGCAGGCACACAGTGGTACCACAGACTGAGGATGTCCTCATATGCTTGTAGGACAGAGTGTTACATAGTTATCAGCTCTACTCCCCTAGCACAATAGCCTCTTCTTTAAGCATATAAAATAAATGGGTTTTCCTGGCTCGGTGTCATTGTGTCTCCATCAGAGCACAATGTCCCACCTTGCCCAAACTCTATGTCTTTGTGTTTTCTTTTATCCTCCATTGCCCCCACTCAGGTCTTCACTTCCCTGTGCTGGTTGTGGCAGTTTTCTGTATACCCATCCCCCCATGTTTTCATAGCTGTAGTTGAGCCCTGTATCTCCATGCTCATCATCTATTCTACACCAGGATGAAGCACCATGATTGTGCATTCATGTTTAACAATGAGGCCACCTATCACATATGTCAATATCAGAGCCATGAGTAGATAAATTTCTGCAGAGGGTTGCTGTCCAGTTGAACCTGAATCACAAGCCTCGAGGTTTCCACTGTAATTCCAGTGGAAGCTTGTCCAGGTTTTCTGAGTCTCTTAAAGCAGAGAAACCACTGCTTGGTTGCCTTCATTTACTGAGCCCAGAAGTGAACTGTTTCCCTGCCAGAGCCCTGGTATGTGGCAAAAACCCACCTACAGCCTTCAGCTTCTCCCTGCATGGTTTTCCTGGATTTGGCAGAAAAGACAAAAGACCACAGCACTGTGGTTGTTCAGGGAAGGGACTAGATGAGCTGGTGTACTGGCTCCTCTTTGATGATTTATAAAACATGACTCAGTGGCTTCTACAACAGCAATCAGTGTTAGATGTGGAACAAAAAAGCATTATTAATAACCAGGGGAAATGTCTTTATGCTGAGTGATGCTGAAGGAGGTGGCTTTCTGTTAAGATCTAGAGTTCTTTCTCTGTTATTGACTTCCTTAGACTCAGTGCCAAGCACAGCCCTTGTCTTGCCTGTAAATGATGCTTCAGAAAGTGTTTTGGTAGCTTAATGGAAAACCTCAGGTGACAAGGGTCTGTGCCTCCCTGATCAGCAATCCTGGGGAGAGGGGAGAAAATGAAGGTGGCACAATCACGGTGCCAGTAACTTAAGCTCATGGGCACGTCTTGATCACCAAGTGGCTTGTACCCATTGGCTCTGCTTCCACTGGCCTGGAAGACTCTGATGTGGGGCAAACAAAGGCAGCCCAGGTTGTTGCCAAGCTCACCATGACCTCTAAGCCAGAGATGATGTTTCCTGGGAAGAGGGTGTATATCTTCCTGCTCCAGCCCTGGCCTCTCTTCCACCCATCACTGGGTTCTGAGGGCCTCTGATCTGGGCTTTGGCTGCTTCTTAGGACCAACGGGAAATGGCTTTGTTGAGCCCTGAAATAGAGACGGCAGCCTTCTGTTTGCATGGACTGCCACCTGCAGAAACAGTGGGGATAGTGGTGCCTAGGATGTGTAGTCTCGACTAGTGGAGTGCCTTTTGCAGATCAGTGAAGTAGTCTGGTCTCTTGTCTCTGTTGCACCCCAACTGCTCAGTTTTTCAAAACCTCGAGGTGCTCATGGCTTGAATGAACCTGGCAGGGATCAGTGAGAGGCTCCAATAAGGTTTCTTGAGATGTGAGGCCTGGGCAGGGTATTAAGGTTTAGGTTATTCCCACTGAAATACTTTACTGTTTGAAAAGCACTTTTTGGTCATTGCTCTGAGTCTGTATCATTCAGCTGAGGGACCATTCCATGAGAACAATTTACTTAACCATAATAGTGCAAGTTCTAGAGTCATACGGCTGTGTTTGAATCCTGGATTCTCTGGTTACTGGTGTGTAACCTCAAGCAAATTACTTAGTCTCTCCATGCCTGTTTTCCCTTCTGTGAAATAGGGTATTTGTAGTACCTACCTCATGTAACTGTGGTGAGGAGAATTAAATGAGAAAATACATGTAAAAGTACTTAGTACAAAGGTGCCTGGCTCTCAGACATGGGCCCAATAAATACACATTAGCTATTACTACTAATTGTGAAATTCACTACAAACTCACTCCTCAGCCTTGGTTTTATCATTCACAAAGTGCTCATGATAGCCACACTTGCACCTTAAGCACGGGGCTGTGTGGAAGATGAAGTCAGTCTAAGTGCTGGGTCAGGGGAAGTGCTCAAATTGTAGGTGTTAGCATCACCATCAACACCAGCATTGTCTGCAAAGTTTTAGTTCAGACTATTTTCCATGGATTTATGTCATCTCTCAGGCCTGGTCAGAAGTCTCAAAACCATTCGAGCTCACACCTAGTGCAAGAGTGTGTTTGGATATTGTCCAGGGAGATTCTCAGCCCAGGGCTGGGTTGAATGAGAACATGATTTTGGAGGCTCTTGATGGTGCCAACACTGCCACCCTTGGTTCTGCAGGCAGGAGATTCTGAAAAAGAAGCCTGTGCCCTAGATTGAGGTCTACATGTTCAAGGACCATGAGCTGATCTGTCACACAGCCACAGAGTGCATGTGTAACTTAGCCATGAGCCCCTGGATGGGCTTTCCCCCAGGTGACCTCATGTCCTTCATTATCTGGTCACAGGTATGAGACCAGTCTTTGAAGCCAAGGGCAATGACTGGCTGCAGCTGCTGGTGCTGTACAGTGGGGAAAACAATTAGCTGCTGTGCTAGGTGGCTGCTGGGGCCTGGCCATGCTCACTTTCTCTGTGCAGCTACATCCCAAGTGGTCAGTCCCTCTACTCTGTGAGGGAGTAGAGGTGGGCCAGGACTCACTCACCAGTGGTAGTGGGTGGTAGGGGGAGTCCAGGATGAGTGGGTGTGCCCCTGCCAGGCTTCAGCCTGTTTCTCAGTGTTCACACTACCCTGTTTCCTACAGACCACACACTGGCTAGAGATCCTGCAGGCTCTGCTTCTGAGCCCCAACTCAGTGCTGTAGCACCAGAACACCGTGGTGGTGTTGAACATAATGGAGGCCCCATGAGAGACCTGCTAGCGTTCTAATATAAAGCCAGGTGGCACAGATCCTTGTCAGTACAGCAAGCAAGGAGGTGGGCCCTGTCATGAGGGCAGCTGTGGCTTTTCTGGGAAAAGCAGTGGAATATGGGCTCAAAAAACGAACCAAGATGGAGAATAAGGGATGTCTCGTGTACGCAGTGTGCATTACAGCACAAGGAACTAGGATATGCACCTCTGGCCACTAGGACCTACACCTCCCAGCCCTCTGGCCTCTACTCCCCAGCTGCACTTTAATATCCTTTGTCTTCAGTCAGGGGCCATGCTCATCACATGCCTGCTCTGCCAGCACTGCCTCCAGGCTCACGCAGCAGGGCTTTGCCTGTATTACTGTAGACATCTGGGAAAAGAGAAGGCACCTCCTAACTCAGCCGAGAGTTCCAGCATTGAGAAAACATCCAGGAGCCTCACCAGCAGTAAACATTGTCTAAGCCCACCAGCAGAACTGCCCCAGAATGTCTAATATATAATATAAGTGTGTGGAACTCAAAGTTGAGCCCTGTCTGTGGTCTGCAGGAAGGTTGGTCATGGGTCACTCTCTGGAGCAGGATTTGGGCGGGATGATTGCACAGGTAAGTCACATACACAAAGAAATTGCATGGATTCTTCACCTCGTGCCACTGAGTCGCTGCTTAATCCTGTTGGAGGCTTGGGGTTAAGCCTAGAAAGCTAACTAATACACAAATTGGTTTAGGCTCCTAGGTGCTGGCCAAGCTCATTGGCTCAATGGGATAGATAACAGGTCCCAAGCCAATGGGAAGTACCACAGCAGAGACGCCCGCCTCTTCCAGCTGCTTCCCAACAGGCAGCAGTCCTGCAAGTGATGGTGAGCAAGATTGGGGGTGACAGGTTGTTACTCTTCCAGACCCTCTTTTTTATTTCTGCAGTGCACATACACTCACCAGATGTACCTCCACATAGCATCCAAGGTTGCAGTGGCACAGCATAGGGCTTGGGACTGGTTCAAAGAAACCAGGATTGTTCAGCCACAGCAGGGGCCCTAGGTACAGAGGTAAGCACTACCCTTACATGGGGAATTGGCCTTAAGGCATTGTGGCAGCCAATAGGCACCTCACACAAGGCTCAGGGCTTCTATACTTTTCCGCTGGCTACTGTCAGCCAGGTCCTGGGCTGGCTACTACTTCCTGGGAAGCTGCTTTGTGCTCCCGCCTGTTCTCTCTCAAGACTGTCCATTGGAAGAAGCTGCCTGAGGGGGCACAGGGTCAAGGTCAAAGTCAGTGGCCTCCTTGAGTTGGAATTAGACACAAAACAGGTTAGGAACATAGGAGTGAAGGAACTTTAATCTCAGGAGAGACCTAGAATCTGACCTCAAAGGCTTAAAAATGTCTGTGAAATTCTAACTTCAGTGCTGTACTGAGAAAGTGCATTGATTGCTGTGTGAGCACTAGACTGCCTCTGTCTCCCCATTGATGTGTGAGCTCCTGGAGTTAGAAAGCCCCCCCTCTATGGCACAGAGTAAAGGATCAATAAATGCCTGTGGAATGAATAAATGACTAGATGGGTCCAGTTGATAGTGTGTTTATAGAGGGCCCTGAAAACACAGTAAGTATCCATGGTCATATTTATCATCTCAAAGTACTGAATGTAGTAAACTAGTATGGTGTGCCAGCCCTCAAACCCTTTATATGCATCTATTCCAAATAATTCCACAAGATAGGTACAAACATCCCCTTTTCCTACCCCTGCCTTTGTAAAACTGAAGAACTGAGCTGAACTCAGAGACTTAATTTAAGTGAATTAGCTGAGGACACAAGACCGTGTTAGCTGCAGAAGCAAATGTGAACTCTGGAGCTGGCTGTACCCATTACCTTCTCCCCATTGCTCACTGGCAGGAACAGCAGTGTATGCAGTCAGTGGGCCTGGAGTTTACTTTCTGCCTTTCTCAGTTCTAACCTGTATGACTGTGTAGGGTTAGTTTCTCTGGGTTACTTTTTCTGTCAAATGGGGACAATTCCCCATAACAACATTATGTGGGATAATATACCTGACACTAGAAGTTTGGAGTTGAAGGGGTTCATATTCCAGCCCTACCCTGATGTAGAAGGCACTTAAATCTCTCAGGCCTACATTGTGGGAGGCTGAGCTTGCTGAGTCAAAAGGGGGACAGGGAAGTTGCCCCACTCTAGACAGCTGAGAGTTCTCCTAAATCTGGTAGGACTTTAGCCAAGACTCCCACTCAGTGAACCTCTGGAATGGATATCTTCTGGCACTGTGCTTAGGAAGGTGGTACTTTTCCCATCTTACAGGTAAGGCAGTGGGTGTCTGGCAAGGAACCCTCTGCAAAAATCTCGAGTTTTTCATGTTGCCTAATCAGCCAGGTAGGGTTTAGCAGATTGCGCCCAGGGTCCTGGTTTAGCTTCGGTTTTAGTGGCTTCATGCAGGAGCTGTGCTCCGGCCTTGGAGTCAGGTCCACAACCCTGAGCAGTAGTGCACTCCAGAGTCAGACGGGGACCTCTGCAGCCATGAGTACCAGATGAAGCTACATGGAATTTCTAAGACATGAGCGTCCCCCTCCTTTCTACTCCAGGCCGGCCCCTGGCCATGTGTCCCCATCTTCTGCTCAGCCAGGTCTCATCTCCCACATGTGCTGGCCGGTGAAGATGCCCAGCTAGGCAGGCAGCAAGGTGGATGGCTGCTGGGATGCATGGCTCTCAGAGATGTTTTTGGTGCTGTGCGCAGTATGAAGACCTGTGCACAGGCAGAACTGCAGTCCTGGGTGCCATGCTGAGTGCAGCCTGGAGAGCCTTTCTGGGCCCAGACAGTGGTGCAGGAGTCTGAGCTGTTGGTGAGAACCAGGCTGGGCTGTTGCCCCTGCTGCCCTGCGCCTGTGACTACATGAGACCGTGGCTGCCCATCACAGACCAGGGAGCTGCAGATTCATCTGCTGAAGCTGGATGCAGAGCATGCATGGCTGCTGGATAAATCCAGTCAAGTGTACTTCTGGGGCAGAGGTAGGTGAGTGTGACTGCAGAAGGAAGTGGAGGGAGACCCCTTGATGTGACTAGAGCTGACTAGGAGCTTTCTTGCTCAGGCAAGTTGATCCATGGGACTCTGGAAGCAAGTTTGGAGCAGTGGCTGTTGGAGGTTCTGGAAGGCCTGCCCATGGCTGAGGTGGCTGCAGGTGGCTAATCAGAGTGTGTGTGTGTGTGTGTGTGTGTGTGTGTGTGTGTGTGTGTGTGTGGCGAGTGGTGAATGACCGGTGCTTCTCCAGAGAAGCTCGGGTCTTGTAGCCTGCAAAACATTTTTCCCTTTCATTCAGTTTTGGAGAAGGGTTGAGGCAGGCCTGCTTTCAAGCTCATCCCACATCAGTCAGCTCAGTCACTCATGACTCCTGGATGCCTCTGAAGTTGAGCCCCTCTGCAACCTCCATCACTTGTTTACACTTGGACTGTTCTTATACTGTTACTGGTGTAACTATCTCATCCATCTGCCTCCAGCAAGGGCTGTCTTTCTAAAATACCCCATAGGGAAGAGTAAAGGTGAAGGGGCAGCCTCGCCAAGAATCGCGGGAAAGGCTTTCAGTGTCTAGGTGCCATGATGTGTGGCTCACAGTAGATACCTTTGTCTTCAGGGAGGATAAAGGTGGTGAATGTGAGCCTTGGTGTCCATGGGAGGACATCTGGGACCAGATGAATTCCACTTTGGATTGTGAGTCCATAGCCTGGCAGATGATCCAGATTCCAGGGCTGTTTAGTGGGGCTTGAAGCTGATGATTTTGTCAAAGCTCTGCATCTGGGCCTCTGACTGCGACTTACATCGCCTAGGAGCCCGAAAAACACTTGTATGTCAACACTGATACCCACCCCCCCTTATTTTCATTTAATGGGACTTTGTTGGAATCCTGGCTCCAAAATTACTGGACTGCAGGCAATAGAGAAGGTGCTGAAAAGAGCCCCGTGGCAAGTCTCACATTTAGGGGCACATAAAAAATTTGAGGCCATAAGATTGGTGTCATGGTTGGAGCCCAGATGTTTCAAACCAGACTTCCTGGGTTCAGATTGTTAGATTCGGAGAGGTATGCTGTGGCTGCCAGAGTGTAACTATTGAAGGAGCAGGAATAGGGAGTGCTGATAGGGACCCTGTGAGGCTGAGAACAAAGAAGTTTATGTTTGAAATTCGCCACTAAGCTAACCCCGGCCCCTGTTACTATGCTTCGGCCCCTGTTGCTATGCTGAGTGCGACCTCCCTAGCAAAAAGCTAACTGCCACATCTGCTTCTGTATAATGCTTGCTCACTTAGGATATATAAGGACCTAGCTGTAAGCGCCAGGCACGACTCTCGTTTGCAGCTCCTTGTGAGTACGGTGTCTCCGGACATCTTGGGAGTTTGCCCCTGCACAGGTTAAACTGACCAATAAAGTAAGATCTAAACTCCTGAAAGTCTCCGACGTTTGTTCTCATACCCGGTGAATGCAACACAGATCATTATTCTGCTTATTGTGACCATAGGTAGAGCATTTAGCCTCTCTGTGCCTCTTGTTTTTTTATAAATAAAGTGGGGACATTGTATAAGATGAGACTATAGTCATATAACTCTGGGGTGACGTCAGTGAAATGGCGCCGTGAGGAGCACTCCCGATACCTGTCTCCTAAATTTCAACAAGTTCTACAACCAGAGACAGAAAAATCTATCTCTGGAGTGTCTGGAAGTCCCACACACTGAACAAGAAGGTATGGTTGGGCAAAAAGTTGGCTAAATATATATTCAACCCTGAAGGAAATAAGACAGAGAACAGAAGATTCTGCCTTCCTCACTAACCTGAGCAAGGGCTGCTTTCACTTGGAACTGAGAGAGAGTGGGCGCTGGGGGCGTGGAGGGAGCCAGGCTGGGGCACAGACGTTCAAGCCAAGAAAAGTGTGCCCGCGGCGGCCCAGCCCATGTGAGCTAACACTGGTGCCGGACCCGAGCAAAGGTGGGCGAGCAGCAGGCGCCATTACCCCCATATCCTGGTTGGCGAGCAAATACAGTGTGCAAGAGGTTCCTCCTGACTGATGCCCTGGGCGTGGGTGCCCATCTTCCCAGATAGAGAGGCAGGGTCAGAGGCTTCTGCGTGGGCTGCGACCAGAGTCTCACTGTGGTCCCTGCTCCCCCAGCAACAGCGAGCGGGGAGTGCGTGAAAGCGAACTTCCCTACACCCAAACTCCAGGTGGGAGGGGCGCCTCAACCAGCCATTCAAGCTAACACCCCGGGAAAGAAAAAATATGGAAGCGCTAGAAGGAGGGGCATGCAGGCAGCTTGCAGACTGTCTCTGGAGCAGATCTGCTGATCCAATTGCTAAAATTAGCTTAACCCACAGTCTAACTGCCTAACTGGCTTGAGCAGCTCTAGTTTACAAGGTCTCTGAGATCAGCAATCTAAGACAAGAAACGAGATATTTTTTAGTGCCTCTTCCTCTGCATGTAAGGGCAGGGGCAACTTCCTGTCAGCCGATACAGGGTGAAGAAAACATTCCTATGGAACAAACCTCAGAGAACACTGCAGAAGTTAGACAGGTTAGGCTGTAGGCTTTTTAACAAGGAAGAAGGAACGCTAAGGCAAATTTAACTAGATATACCTAAGGAACTGAACAGAAGTCAACACATCCCCCTACCTGCTTCAGCTGGTGGCTCTGATTGGCAGTTTTCATACTCAGGGCTGTGCACTAAAAAGAGGGACTTGGCAGCTTTTAAGACCTCCTATTCTGCAGGCAGCGACTAGGCCTTCTTCCCAGCCAATACAGGTTACAAAATGCAAAAAGCCTGGGGAAAGTGGTCCCACAGAGTACTGAGGCATACTGGACATGCCCAGAGGCTCATAGAAAGTCACCTTGAGAGCAATTGGCTCCCAGCCCCGCCTAGTTACCCTGGTGGCTCTGACTGACAGAGCCTTACCCAGAACCCTGCACTGAGTGGGGATAGAGTAGGGATCTGCCAGCAATTTGAGCCTTTTAACCTCCAGGCAGTGGCATCGGCAACCTCATAGCTGGATCATCAGGCTACTGATTCAGGAAGGAGAGACTAGGAGAGCGGATCTGGGAAAATGGACTCTCCCATTGTTGGAACTTGCAAATGGTAATGAGCCCCGACTACCAAGACTGAGGCCTAGTATATGACATCGCCATAAAAACACATCAACTGCAAATCTCTACCTGAACTGATCTTTGTACAAGTTCTTATGAGAACTATACAAACAGTTATTTAAAACCTCACCATTTAATTCAGTTCGAAAGGCTAAGCACAGATGGTGTATGTATGTACATTACCATGTAACAAATCTGAGTACAATCTCAATTCCTAATGAATATCAAAGTATTGCCATGCGCTGCTTCTCCTGAAGAGCAGACAACTGTGTAACTCTAGTAAATACTACAGTAAATTTGAGTGGTAATTCTGCTGGTATTTGTCAAGAATTTAAAAAAGGAGTTGATATCTATGGTCACTATGGAACGTTTGTATACTGTGGTTGTTATAGACAGTTCTAAATCCTACAGAAAGTTTTAAAGATATTTTAAGTTTGCTCTGCATTCTAATGGAAGAAGGGACACTGATGATCTGTTCACTATATTACTAATATAGACGCATGTCTTACCTGCAATGTTCCCTTCCAAAAGCTGTTCATTTAGTAAGGAGCAAAATCATGTATGGGTTGAATGTATAAATTGGCTTCCAAATAAGAACATGGCACTGTTTCTGATAGGAATGGAGCTGAATGTTTTGAATTCCATCTGTAAAACATGAAAGAAACAACTTGATGAATATTGACAATGCATTTCAACAACTCATTATACACGTCACTCAAAGCATATTAGTTTACAGTGTAGTATTTTCCAAGAAAATTGCTGTAATTTTGGGGTAGGTATGTTTTGTGATGTACCCAGCGAAAAGGTATTGCTTTCTATGTGACCGGAATGGTATTCTGACACTTCTGAAATAAAAAGACTAATGAGTTCACATTATGTTAGATTATCTTCTGAAGCTTAGTATGATACATACTTTGATATTAATGGCAGAATAACTGAAAGTATAGAGAAACACTTCATTTCAGTGCTAGGTTATATCTGGGTTCATCTATATGGTTTAGTTATCTGAAATTTCATACAGGCTGTTATAACATGACAAAATACATACTGGTTGTTTCACAATGGTTCTTTGATTTGGAACTTATCTTGAGCAATGTATTGTGTAAAATGTAAAAACTATCTCTACTTTTAAATTTTGTGGACTTGTAATGTTTCCTGTACATGTGCAGTTAATTAGGACTTGCTGCCCGTGTTATGATTGAAGGTACTTTTCAATTCAGGGTTAACGTCTGTTTTTCTCAGGATTTTTAACTCTATTTACACAATAAGGTCATTGTTATTTGAGGAATCTGATTTTATATAAAAATCCATGTGCTGGTAAAATTGCAGATCAAAAATGAAGCACTGTTAGGTTAAAAGAAGACTTTTTGTAACATAATCTTGGAAGATCTTCCAGAGCAGGAAATACAGACAATGTAGACATGAAAGCCTGAAGTTAATTTTGAAGTAGAACCAAACATACACATGAGCGAAGCTACCTCAGAACACTTGAAACTCATATTAGCAAAAACGCGGATACAACAAAATAGTAAATCTGACCTGTATGTAATAAAGTGTTAAGCATTTTCCTGGAAGATTATAATATCTTTAAAAGTATGAACTGATCTTTGTACAAGTTCTAATGAGAAATATACGAAGTTATTTGAAACCTCTTCATTTCATTCAGTTCAAGAGGCTAAGCACAGATGGGTTTTTTTTTTTTAATTTAATTAATTTTGTTTACATAGATTCTAGGGTCACTTCGAATGCATACTCCTTTCCCCCATTACCCTCAACATCTCCCTTGCCCCACTCCCTACAGCACCCTGCCCCCTTCCCTTCAGGTTTATCCCATCCTATCATCCCCTCAACCTCTATCCTCTATTCCTCTGGTCCCTTTGATCCCTCGTCTCTCTCAATTCTGTTCCTCAGTTCTCATTATTCCTTAGATTAGTAAAATGAGTGAGGTCATATGATATTTTGCTTTCTCTGCTTGGCTTATTTCACTCAACATAATATTATAGTTTCCAGGTCCCTCCATATTATTGCAAAAGGTAATACTTCCTTCTTTTTCATGGCCTCATAGTATTCCATTGTATATATGTACCACTGCTTTTTAATCCACTCATCCTCTGATGGACACATGGGCTGTTTCCAGATCTTCGCTACTGTGAACAATCCTGCCATAAACATGTGGGTGCATTTCTTTTTTTTCAGTCGGTGATATAGTGTCCTTGGGATATATTCCTAAAAGTGGGATGGCTGGGTCAAAGGGCAGTTCCATTTCTAATTTTTTGAGGAATCTCCATACTGTTTTCCACAGTGGCTGCACCAGTCTCCATTCCTACCAGCAGTGCAGGTCGGTTCCCTTTTCTCCACATCCTCACCAGCACTTATTCTGTGTTGTTTTGTTGATGAGCGCCATTCTGACTGGTGTGAGGTGGTATTTCATTCTGGTTTTAATTTGCATTTCTCTAATGATTAGTGATGGTGAACATTTTTTCATTTGTCTATTGGCCATCTTTATGTCTTCTTTGGAGAAGTGTTTATTCATTTCTTTTTCCCATTTTTTGATTGGATTGTTTGTCTTCCTGGTGTTGACTTTTACAAGTTATTTATAAATTTTGCTTATTAATCCCTTAACAAATGTATTGTGGAATATGTTCTCCCATTGTGTGGTTTGCCTTTTTGTTCTGTTCATATTGTCTTTAGCTGTGCAAAAACTTTTTAGTTTGATATAGTCCCATTTGTTTATCCTGTCTTTTATTTCATTTGCCTGTGGAGATAAATCAGCAAAGATATTGCTGCGATAGATGTCAGTGAGCCTACTGCCTATGTTATCTTCTAGGATGCTTAGGGTTCACGATTTACATTTAAGTCCTTTATCCATTTTAAGTTAATTTTTGTGCATGGTATAAGTTGGTGGTCTGCTTTCATTTTTTTGCAGGTAGCTGTCCAGTTTTTCCAACATTATTTGTTAAAGAGACTGTCTTTACTCCAATGTATGCTCTTGCCTTCTTTGTCAAATATCAGTTGTCCATAAAGATGTGGGTTTATTTCTGGGTTTTGTATTCTGTTCCATTGATCTATATGCCTGTTCTTATGCCAGTTCCAAGCTGTTTTGAGTAAAATGGCCTTGTAGTATAATTTGATATCCAGAACTGTGATACCTCCCACTTTATTCTTCTTTTTCAAGATTGCTGAGGCTATTCATGTTCTTTTTTGGTTCCATACAAATTTTTAGAATATGTTCTCTATATCTTTGAAGTATGTCATTGGTATTTTAATTGGTATTGCATTGAATTTTTAAATTGCTTTGGGTAATATAGACACTTTAATTATGTTTATTCTTCCTAACCATGAGCACAGTATATGCTTCCACTTGTCTGTGTTTTCCTTGATTTCTTTTATCAATGTTTTACAATTTTCTGAGTATAAGTCTTTAACCTGCTTGGATAAATTTACTCCTAAGTATTTTTTTTGTTGCTATAGTGAAGGGAGTTTTTTCCTAAATTTCTCTGACAGTTTATTGTTCGTGTATAAAAATGCCTGTGATTTCTGTGTATTAATTTTATATCCTGCCACCGTGCTGAATTCGTTTATTAGGTCCAGTAGTTTTTTGACTGAGACTTTAGGGTTTTCTATATACAATATCGTATCATCTGCAAATAATGATAATTTTACTTCTTTTCCAATTTGGATGCCTTTTATTTCTTCTTTTTGTCTGACTGCTGTAGCTAGGATTTCCAGCACTATGTTGAATAGGAGTGGTGAACGAGGGCACCCCTGCCTTGTTACTGATTTTAGACGAATTGTTTTTAATTTTTGTCCATTAATTATAATGTTGGCTGTGGGTTGTCATAGATGGACTTTATCATCTTGAGATATGTTACCTGTATTCCCACTTTGTTAAGAGTTTTGATCATAAATGGGTGCTAGATTTTATCAAGTGCCTTTTCTGCATCAATTGAAATTATCATGTGTTTTTTCTTTCTTTTGTTTAGTGATGAATCATATTAATTGATTTACGAATATTGTACCATCCTTGCCTCCCCAGAATAAATCCCACTTGATCATGATGTATGATTTTTTTCATGTATTGCTGGATCCGGTTTACTATATTTGTTGAGGATTCTGCATCTAAATTCATCAGGGATATTGGCCTATAATTTTCTTTCTTTGTGTTATCTTTGCCTGGTTATGGAATCAGAATGATGCTCATCTCATAAAAGGAACTTGGAAGTGTTCCTTCCTCTTGAATTTTTTGAAATAGCTTGAGAAGAATAGGAGTTAGTTCTTCTTTGAATACTTGGCAGAATTCACCAGTGAAGCCACTGGGCCCAGGGGCTTTGTTTTGGGGGAGTTTTTTGTAACTGTTTTGATCTCTTTTATTGTACCAGTCTGCTTAGGTCTTCTGATTCTTCCAGATTGATTTTAGAAAATTATATGTTTCAAGGAATTTGTCCATTTCACCTAGGTTGTTTAATTTTTTGGCATACAGTTCTTCATAGTATTTTTTTACAATATTTTGTATTTCTGTGTGTCTGTTATTTCTCCACTGTCATTTCTAATTTTGAGTTCTTTCTCTTTTCTTGGTGAGTCTTGTTAAAGGTTCATCGATCTTGTTTACCCTTTCAAAGAACTAGCTCTTGGTTTCATTGATCCTTCGTATTGTTTCTTTAGCTTCGTCATTTATTTGCACTCTGATCTTTATTATTTCCTTCCTTCTACTACCTCTGGGCCTTACTTGCTGTTCTTTTTCTAGTTCTTTTAGATGAAGGGTTAGATTGTGCTTTTTCAAGCTTCTTACAGAATGCCTGTAGTGCTATGAACGTCCCACTCAGGACTGCTTTTGCTTTGTCCCATAAATTTTGAGTTGTTGTTTGCTATTATCATTTGTTCCTAGAAAATTTTTTGTTTCTTCTTTGATTACATTGTTAACCCATTTGTTATTTAATAACACACTATTTAGTTTCCATGTGTTTGAGTATTTTTCAGTTTTTCTGTTGTGGTTTATTTCTAGTTTCATGCCATTGTGATCAGAGAAAATGCTTAATATGATTTCAATCTTCTTAAAATTGTTGAGACTGCTTTCGTGTCCTAAGATGTGGTCTATGCGAGAGAATGTACCATGAGCACTTCAAAATAATATATATTCTGCCGCCTTAGGGTGAAAGGTTCTAAAGATATCTATTAAATCGAGTTGATCTAGTGTGTCCTTTAAGTCTGCTGTTTCTTAATTTTCGTTCTTGAAGATCTATCTAGTGATGTTAGTGGGGTATTGAAATCCCCTACTATTACACTAATGCTGTTGATTTCACACTTTATATCCATCAAAGTCTGCTTTATATATTTAGGTGCTCCTATATTAGGTGTGTAGATACTTATGATGGTTATATCTTCCTGTTGGATTGCTCCTTTTATCATTATGTAGCAACCTTCTTTATGTCTTACTATAGCCTTGGTTTTAAAGTCCATTTTGTCTGATACAAGTATTGCTACCCCAGCTTTTTTTTTCATTTCCATTTGCATGAAATATTTTTTTCCATCCTTTTACCTTCAGTCTATGTGTATCTTTTGTTTTAAGGTGTGTCTCTTGTAGACAGCATATGTTCGGGTCCTGTTTTCTTATCCAAGCAGCTACACAGTATCTTTTGATTGGATCATTTAATCCATTTACATTTAAGGTTATTATTGATAATTGTTTATTGCCATTTTATTCTTTAAAGCTGTATTCCTCCTTTGCTATATTCATTTCCCTCTTTTATCTGTTTACAACAGGCCCCTTAACATTTTCTGCACCATTGGTTTGCTTGTAATGAACTACTTGAGGGTTTTTTTTGTCTGGGAAGCTTCTTATTTCTCCTTAAATTTTATATGATAGCCTTGCTGGATAAAGTAGTCTTGGCTGTAGACTCTTCTTCTGCATTACTTTGAATATTTCTGGCCATTCCCTTCTGGCCTCAAGTGTTTCTGTTGAGAAATCAGATGTCATCCTTATGGGGGTTCCTTTGTAGGTGATAGCCTTCTTTTCTCTAGCAGCTTTTAATATTTTCTCGTTATCACTTAACTTTGGTATTTTAATTATGATGTGTCTTCATGTAGCTTTCTTTGGGTTTTTCTTTAATGGAGTTCTCTGTACTTTTTTAACTTATGAGACTCTTCCTTGAATCAATTTAGGGAGATTTTCAGCTATAATTTGATTGAATAAATTTTCTATCCCTTGTTGTTTCTCTTCTTCTTCAGGAACCCCTATGATGCAGATATTTTTTCTCTTCATGTTGTCACACTGGTCTCTTCGAGTCTCCTCAGACGTTTTGAGTCTCTTTTCTTTTTTCTTCTCTGCTTCCGTGCCTTTGTTCATCTTGTCCTCCAACACGCTGATTCGATCCTCAGCTTCATCTATCCTGCTTTTAATTTTTTCAATTGTGATCTTCATTTCTATTATATTTGTCACCTCCAACTGATTCTATTTTAATATTTCAATGTCCTTTTTTATACTTGCTATCTCTTTATTTAGGTGTTCATAATGACCATCCATTGTTGTTCTAAGATCCCTAAGCATCCTTACAATCATTATTTTAAATCTGCATTCGGTAGTTTGGTTATTTCCATATTACTCAGTTCCTTTTCTGGAGATTTCTCGTTTCATTTGAATTGCACTTCTCTGTCTTCTCATTATGTCTGTGTGTTTGGGTGTGTTGTTTGTAGGACTGCTTGAGTATAGGTTTGGTGTTGTCCAGCTCCAATTTTCAGTTGTGTTATTTCTAGGTTCTTGGGTTAGCATCAGCTGTTGTTTGTAATCCACTGTCGGGTTTGGCTTTTCTAGTAGAGCGGGTTTGAAGTCTCAATTCGTTTGTTTTCCTCTCAGTTCTCTCTGTGGTAGTTTTGTTTACTGATGTCAGCAGAGGGTTTATTTGAAACTGTCTCCAGGAATGCGGAGGATGTAACCTGAGACTCTGAAAGCCTAATCTGCCAGTTATTCTCTGGGGGTGGGGTGCTTTCTCTGCTTCAGTAGGGGAATGTGTATCTCAGATCTCTATGGAGACCTGAGTTACCGACCCTCCTCCCCACATCTTGTTTTCAGCTGTGTCTTATTGCACTGATTGGAGCGGGAGAGATATCTTGAGATAGATGACCCAGAATCACTTGTCTTGTGTTATGTGGAAGGATTAATCCCTGCCCCAGCTATGGCTGCCTCCAGCACTGGATAAGTCAGCTTCTCAGGTCCTCACATTCATTCTTCTGCCTGTCACCATCACCATTTGTCTCTCTCTTCCCCCTTTCTTTTTGGAAGATAAAGAAGCCCTTTCAACACACCTCATTCCAGGTCCGCAGGCAAGTGGCTGCGAGCAATATTTTCTACTCTTTTCCTTAAAATGAGAGCACTTCTGGGGTCTCAGCCTCACCCCCCTTCATTCCTATAAGCAGGGGAGACTCACCGCTCCTCAGCGCTCCCTACCAGGCTCTCTGTGGCTTCTTCTTTGCTCTTTGGTTTTTGACAGCTATTCTTGTAGTCCAGAGTTGGTTTTTCACGCTGATTGTTCCTAAATTAATTTGTAATCCACTTTGGTGGTGTGAGCTGGGAGTCTGTGCATCTGCCTAATCCGCTGCCATCTTCAGGTCTCCCTAAGCATAGATGTTGTATGTACATTACTGTGTAAAAAAACTGGGGACTATCTCAATTTCTAATGAATATCAAAGTATTGCCAAGCGCTGCTTCTCCTGAAGAGCAGATACTGGGTAATGCAAGTAAATACTACAATAAATTTGAGCAGTGATTCTGTTGGTCTTTGTAAAGAATTGAAAAAAGGGGTGATATGTATGATTACTTTTGATTGTTTGTATAATGCTGTTGTTATAGACAGTGCTAAAGCCTACACTAGGGTTTAAAGATATTTTAAGTTTGATCTGTGCTTTAATGGAAGAAGAAACACTGATAATCTGTTCCTTATAGTAATGATATAGCTGCACATCTTACTGCAATGTTCCCATTCCAACACTGTTCATTTACTAAGGAGTAAAATCTTGTACGGGTTGAACATATAAATTGGCATCCAAATTGCAACACATCACTGTTTCTGATAGGACAAAAACTGAATGTTATTATTTCCATCTGTAAAAATGAATAAAACAATGTGATGAATATTGAAAATGAATTTCAACTACTCATTACAAAATTCACTCAAACAATACTTCTTTACAGTGTTATGTTTTCCAAGGAAACTGCTAAACTTAGGAATGGTATGTTTTGTTATGCACACAGTGAAAAGGTACTGCTATCTATGTGATCAAAATGGTATTCTGACACTTCTGAAGGGGAAAGACAAAGAAAGACTAATGAGTTAATATTAATATTAGAATATCTTCTAGAGCTTAATATGATATATAGTTCGATATTAAGGGCAGAATAACAGAAAGTATAAGAAACATTTCATTTCAATGCTATGATACATCTTGTTTTATCTATACGGTTTATCTATCTGGAATTTCATACATGCTGAGGATAACATGACAGGATACATACTGGTTGCTTGACAATGGTTCTTTAATTTTGTACATATCTTGAGCCAAGTATTGTGTGAAATGTAGGAAATCTCTCATGTATTAATTTGTGAACTTGTAACTTTTCCTGTACATGTGCAGTTAAGATGGACTTGCTGCTCATGTTAGGTAGATGACTGAAGTTACTTTTAAATTTGGGGTTAACTTCTGTTTCTTCAGAATTTTATAACTCTATTTACACAATGAGATCACTGTTTAACTTGATGAATCTGATTTTATATTAAACTTTATGTGCTGGTAAAAGTCAAGTTCATAATGAAGCACTGTTAGGTTAGAATAAGACTTTCTGAAACCTAATCTTGGATGATCTTCCAAAGCAGAAAATACAATGTAGACAAGAAAGCATGAAGTTAATTTTCAAGTAGAACCAAACATACCCATGAGTGAAGCTATCTCAGAACACTTGAATCTCATATTAGCAAAAACCCAGATACTATGAAAAACAAAATCTAACATGTAATAAAGCATTAAGCATTGTCTTGGAAGATTATAATATCTTCAGAAGTATGAACTAATCTTTGTACAAGTTTTTTCGAGAACTATATATAGTTATTTGAAAGTTCTTCATTTCATTCGGTTCAAGAGGCTAAGCACAGATGGGTGTATGTACA
Source organism: Saccopteryx leptura (assembly GCF_036850995.1). NCBI lineage: Eukaryota > Metazoa > Chordata > Mammalia > Chiroptera > Emballonuridae > Saccopteryx > Saccopteryx leptura. The sequence goes on along the minus strand of NC_089505.1, from coordinate 213,573,105 downwards.
TTACTGTGTAACAAAACAGAGTATTATCTCAATTCCTAATGAATATCCATGTATTGCCAAGCACTGCTTCTCCTGAAGAACAGACAACTGTGTAACTAGTAAATACTACAGTCAATTTGAGTGGTGATTCGGTGCTCTTTGTCAAGAATTAAAAGAAAGGGCTGCGATATATGTTCACTATGGAACGTTTGTATACTTGGGTCGTTATAGGCAGTGCCTACAGAAGGGTTTAAAGATATCTCAAGTTTGTTCTTTGCTTTAAAGGAAGAAGGTACACTGATGATCTGTTCCCTATAGTACTATTACAGATGCATGTCTTACCTAAATAATTCCTTCCAAAAGCTATTCATTTAGTAAGGAGCAAAATCTTTTATGGATTGAATGTATAAATTCGCTTTTAAATGGAAAGGCACTTTTTCTGATAGGAATGGAGCTGAATGTTTTGAATTCCATCTGTAAAATGTGAAAGAAACAACTTGATGAACATTGACAATGCATTTCAACAACTCATTATACAGGTCACTCAAAGCATACTTGTTTAGACTTTAATATTTTCCAAGAAAATTGCTGAAATTTTTGGCTAGATATGTTTTGTTATACACACAGTTAAAAGGTATTGCTTTATATGTGACCAGAATAGTATTCTGACACTTTTGAAATGGAAAGACAGAGAAAAACTAATGAGTTCACATTAATGTTAGATTATCTTCAGGAGCTTAGTAATGATATACACTTTGATATAAAGGACAAAATAACAGAAAGTATAAAGAAACATTTCAATTCAATGCTAGGGTACATCTGGGTTTATATATACATATATGGTTTATCTATCTGGAATTTCATACACACTGAAGATAACATGACAGGATACATACTGGTTGCTTGACAACAGTTCTTAAATTTTGCACATATCTTGGGCCAATTATTGTGTGAAATATAGGAAATATTTCAAGTTTTAACTTTTGTTTACTTGTAAGTTTTCCTGTACATGTGCAGTTAAGACGGACTTGGTGCTCATGTTAGCTAGATGATTAAAGTTACTTTTAAATTCAGGGTTAACTTCTGTTTCTTAAGGATTATGTAACTCTATTTACACAATGAGGAACAGTGTTTAACTCGAGAAATCTGATTTTATATTGAACTTTGTGTGCTGGTAAAAGTACAGTTCATCAATGAAGCACTGTTAGGTTAAAAGAAGACTTTTTGTAACTTAATCTTGAAAGATTTTTCGAAGCAAAAATATAATGTAGACAAGAAAGCATGAAGTTAATTTTGAAGTAGTACTAAACATTCACATAAGTGAAGCTATCTCAGAACACTTGAATCTCATATTAGCAAAAACCCGGAAACAATGAAAAATTAAATCTAACGTGTAATAAAACATTAAGCATTGTTTTTGGAAGATTATAATATCTTCAGAAGTATGAAGTGATCTTTGTACAAGTTCTTTTGAAAAATATATGAAGTTATTTGAAAGCTCTTCATTTCATTCAGTTCCAGAGGCTAAGCACAGATGGTGTGTATACATTACCGTGTAACAAAATTGAGTGCTATCTCAAATCCTAATGAATATCAAAGTATTGCCAAGCGCTGCTTCTCCTGAAGAACAGATAACTGTGTAACTCTAGTAAATACTACAGTAAATTTGAGTGGTGATTGTGGTAGTGTTTGTCAAGAATTGAAAGAAAGGGTTGAGATATATGTTCACCATGAAATGTTTGTATACTTTGGTTGTTAAAGACAGAGCTAAAGCCCTGGCCGGTTGGCTCAGCGGTAGAGCATCGGCCTGGGGTGCGGGGGACCTGGGTTCGATTCCTGGCCAGGGCACATAGGAGAAGCGCCCATTTGCTTCTCCACCCCCCCCCTCCTTCCTCTCTGTCTCTCTCTTCCCCTCCTGCAGCCAAGACTCCATTGGAGCAAAGATGGCCCGGGCGCTGGGGATGGCTCCTTGGCCTCTGCCCCAGGCGCTAGAGTGGCTCTGGTCGCGGCAGAGCAATGCTCCGGAGGGGCAGAGCATCGCCCCTGGTGGGCAGAGTGTCGCCCGTGGTGGGCGTGCCGGGTGGATCCCGGTTGGGTGCATGCGGGAGTCTGTCTGACTGTCTCTCCCCGTTTCCAGCTTCAGAAAAAAATAAATGAATAAATAAATAAATAAATATACAGAGCTAAAGCCTACAGAAGGGTTTCAAGATATTTTAAGTTTGCTCTCTGCTTTAAAGGAAGAAGGTACACTGATAGTTCCTTATAGTACTGATACAGACACATGTCTTTCCTGTAATATTCCCTTTTAAAAGCTGTTCATTTGCTAAGGAGCAAAATCTTGTATAGATTGAATGTATAAATTGGCTTCCAAATGGGAACAAAGCACTGTTTCTGATAGGAATGTGTCTGAACGTTTTAAATTCAATCTCTAAAATGTGAAACAAACAACTTGATGAATACTGCCAATACATCTCAACGACTCATTATACACGTCACTCAAAGCATACTTTATACAGTGTAATATTTTCCAGGGAAATTGCTGTAATTTTTGGCTAGGAATGTTTTGCTATGCACAAAGTAAAAAGGTACTACGTTCTATGTTACTAGAATGGTATTCTGACACTTCTGAAATAAAAGGGCAGAGAAAGACTAATGAGTTTACATTAATGTTAGATTATCTTGTCAAGCTTAGTATGATACAGTTTGCTATTAAGAGCAGAATAACAGAAAGCATAGAGACACACTGAATTTCAATACTATGATACATCTGGGTTCATCTATATGGTGTAGTTATCTGGAATTTCATACAGTCTTTTATAACATGACAAAGTACATACTGGCTGTTTGACAATGGTCTTTGGTTTTTCACGTATCTTGAGCAACATTTTGTGTGAAATGTAAAAAATATCTCTAGTTTTAACTTTTGTGCACTTCCTGTACCTGTGCAGTTAAAATAAAATTACTGCTCATGTTTGTGAAATGATTTAAGGAACTTTTAAATTCGGGGTTAACTTTTGTTTTCCTCAAGATTTTGTAACTCTATATTTATTTACACATTGAAGTCACTGTTACTTGAGGAATCTGATTTTATATGGAACATTGTGTGCTGGTAAAATTGCAGTTCATAAATAAAGAATTGTTAGGTTATAAGAAGATTTTTTATAACCTAATCTTAGAAGATCTTCCAGAGCAGGAAATACAGACTATGTAGACATGAACACCTTAAGTTTATTTTCAAGTAGAACAAAACATACACATGAGCGAAGCTATCTCTAAACACTTTTACCTCATTTAGTTAAAACCCTCATACAACGAAAAACTAAATCTGATGTGTAATAAAGCATTAAGAATTATCTTGGGAGAATATATCTTCAGAAGTATGAACTGATATTTGTACAAGTTCTTACAAGAAGTATACTAACAGTTATTTGAAACCTCATCATTTCATTCAGTTTGAGAGGCTAAGCACAGATTGTAGGTACATTACTACAGTTTTGTTACTATCTCATTTCCTAATGTTGCTTCACCTGAAGAGCAGACAACCGTGTTACTCTTAAATACTACAGTAAATTTGAGTGGTGATTCTGGTGGGGTTTGTAAAGAATTGAAAAACAAAGTTGATATGAGTATTCACTTTGGATCGTTTTTGTACTGTGGTTTGTTATTGACAGTGGTAAAGCCTACAAAAGCGTTTAAAATACTTTAAGTTTGCTCTCTACTTTAATGGAAGAAGGTACACTAATGATCTGTTCCTTATTGTACTAATACAGACACATATCTTACCTGCAATATTTCTTCCAAAAGCAGTTCATTTAGTGAGGAGTAAAATTTGGTATGGGTTGAACGTATAAATTGGCATCCAAATTGCAACATGGCACTCTTTCTGATAGAACAGGAGCTGAACATTTTGATTTCCATCCTTAAAACATGAAGGAAACATTGTGATAAATATTGACAATGCATTTCAACTACTCATTACAAAAATCACTCAAACAATACTTGTTTACAGCCTTATATTTTCCAAGGAAATTGCTAAACTGTAGGCAAGTTATGTTTTGTTATGCACACAGTGAGAAGGTACTGATATCTATGTGACTGGAATGGTATTCTGACACTTCTGAAAGGGAAAGATAAAGACTAATGAGTTCACATTAATGTTAAAATACCATCTGGAGCTTAGTATGATATATAGTTTTATATTAAGGGCAGATAACAGAGAGTATAGAGAAACACTTCATATCAGTGGTAGGGATACATCTGGGTTTATCTATATGGTTTAGTTATCTGGAATTTCATACAGGCTGTTATAACATGACAAAATACACACTGGTTGTTTCACAATGATTCTTTGATTATGCACTTATCTTGAGCAATGTATCATGTGAAATGTATAAAATACCTCTACTTTTAAATTTTGTGGACTTGTAACGTTTCCTGTACATGTGCAGTTAACTAGGACTTGCTGCCCGTGTTAGCTAGATGATTGAAGGTACTTCTACATTAGGCGTTAACTTCTGTTTTCCTCAGGATTTTGTAACTCCATTTACAAATGAGGTCACTGTTACTTGAGGAAATTGATTTTATATGGAAATCCGTGTGCTGGTAAATTTGCAGTTCATAAATGAAGCACTGTTAGGTTAAAAGAAGACTTTTTGTAACATAATCTCAGAAGATCTTCCAGAGCAGGAAATACAGACAATGTAGATATGAAAGCCTGAAGTTAATTTTCAAGTAGAACCAAACATACACATGAGCAAAGCTATCTCAGAACACTTGAAACTCATATTAGCAAAAACCCAGATACAACGAAAAACTAAATGTGACGTGTAATAAAGTGTTAACCATTGTCCTGGAAGAATTTAATATCTTCAGAAGTATGAACTGATCTTTGTACAAGTTCTTACGAGAAGTATACGAACAGTTATTTAAAACCTCACCATTTCATTCCATTCAACAGGCTAAGCACAGATGGTGTATGTACATTACTGTGTAAGAAAACTGAGGACTATCTCAATTCCTAATGAATATTAAAGTATTGCCAACCGCTGCTTCTCCTGAAGAGCAGATAACTTTGTAACTCTAGTAAATACTATAGTAAATTTGAGTGGTGATTCTGTTGGTGTTTGTAAAAAATTGAAAGGGTTGATATGCATGGTCACTTTTGATCGTTGGTATACTGTGGTTGTTATAGACAGTGCTAATGCCTACAGAAGGGTTTAAAGATATTTTAAGTTTGCTCTGTGCTTTATTGGAAGAAAGAACACTAATGATTTGTTCTTTATAGTACTAAAACAGACACACGTCTTACCTGCAATGTTCCCTTCGAAATGCTGTTATTTACTAAGGAGCAAAACTTTGTATGGGTTGAACATATAAATTGGCATCCAAATTGCAACATAGCACTGTTTCTGATAGGACAGGAGCTGAACGTCTTGATTTCTGAAAAAAATAAATGTCAACACCAGTTATATGGTTTGATTTCTTATTTTGTGTGAAGCATAACAACAGTCTCATGATTTTCTTTCAGTACTTCAGAAGTGTTATAGTACCAATTCATCAATCGGATAAAATTAAAATAACATAACATATATTTACAATTATCACTACTCTTTTGCTTTGATTTTCAGTTACACAGTGATGAGCACAACAGGCAAGAATCTGTCCTGGCTCTCTGCTGTGGGTGGGCACTGGTAATTTCTTAGTGGCAGAACATTGTTGCCCCAAGCTCAGGTGTTTTGATCCTGGATCTTACCTTCTGGTGGCACTACTCTGATAGGCATGGTAGGGGTTGGAACTCTGGAGTCAGGAATATCTGAAAAGGGACATTTAATGATAAGCATAGAGGGACTGAAAAGACACATATTTATTAGACAACTAATAAATAAGATGTGTTAGGTTTTTCCAACAGCAGAACCTATTGTATAGACACAAACCATATATAAGCAAGTTTTCTATGCAACAACATAGGCAAGTTTATTCTCTGAAAATATCTGTTCTATGGCCATACCATTTGTTATAATCCTAGATATCAGTTGAATGAGACCTTATCTCAAATTTCACATACTCTCAAAGTCTTACATTTACATTACTTCCCTAAAAAATATTTACTAATAAAAAAGATATTTCTATACATATTGGTTTGACTTATTTATTTATAAAATTATACTGAATGTGCCTGACCTGTGTGGCACAGTGGATAAAGCTTCGACCTGGAAATGCTGAGGTCGCCGGTTCAAAACCCTGGGCTTGCCTGGTCAAGGCACATATGGGAGTTGATGCTTCCAGCTCCTCCCCCCTTCTCTCTCTCTCTCCCTCTCTGTCTCTCTCCTCTCTAAAAATAAATAAATAAAATAAAATAATTTTTTAACAAATTATACTGAATGTTTTGTTAGCAAGGATTGACTTTTTATAAATAAACTTACCAGGAGGCTTCATCTCAAATTTGATTTCTGCAAAAGAAAACAATACCATTTTTATATTTAGAATTGTCTCGGCAGGGTATTTTGTTCCAAAGACCGCAATGTGCTCTTAATGGGGTGTGTTCTGACCTTTAGTTGTCAAGTGCAGCTCTGCTGTGCTTCTTGCTTCTCCTCTTGGCTCCAGTTGAGCGATTACTGAATAGATACCTAAGAAGAAGAATCAGCAAACTTTTTGTTTTCTGATATATTTGTCAACAACACTTCTTTATATAGACATAGTATGTATTATTTATACTTCTCTTTCCTAAAAAACAACGATTCTATGTAGAATTACAGAGTTTAGGTGTAAACAGGTAGAAATATATAAAACAGACAGGTTTTACATTATAAATTCACAAGGACACTGTCAATTAAATTACCTTCATCATCTGGGGTCACTTTATGGATGGTCATATAGTGGCAGCGACCATCATTCCTAAAGCTGTATTTCTGGCTCTCAATCAATTCTGTTGGTCCTTGATACCATGTAACAATGGCATCATCAAAGGGCACTTCATACTCAAAGGTGGCAGATTGAGGCTCGCTCACCACAATGTTCTGTATATGCTTTATAAACTGAATTGGTTCAGCTTTTTAAGTACAAAGAGAGCCACAGACTATATAGAAAATTTCTCTTACCATGCTTTCCCCACCTTTTGGGGAATTGGAAAATAGCTGAAAATATAAAACAAGATGATGCACTTCTTTATATCAGAAAAAAACAAAAAAATTAACCAAATACTTAAATGTATTCTTCTAGGATTAATGTAGCAGTATAAAGACGCCCTTGAAAGTTCTTAAAATATTTACAGGAAGGCAATTGTCAAGAGTGCTTATAACCTAAAAGTAAAATGATACTTTAAAAATATTAGTAAAAATGGGAAGTTCAAAATAAAGAAAACATGAACTTAATTTTACTCTATATTCTTTATTAAATTATTTTGTAAAATAATTTTGCTATTTAGGATCTGGAATTGTTTACTATTTGACATATATAACTTTCTTTGTGAAATAATTTCAAATTCAATAAAAATATGAACTTCTAAATTTCAGAAGATACATTTTTAAGAGTTCTGAAACATGCTATGTAATCACCTGTGGGCATGTTGAAGGAGACTACAACTACAACTGAGCACAGCAGGGATGCTTTGTAGGAGAATGGCTGAAAATTTACATAAAATTTTATCTGCAAGTCCAGACAATGTGGCACAGCATCATGAACATCTTAGATGTCATATGCACCCTGGTGAGCTTTTATTTGGAAGGATTATAGTGAAATATGCATTATTTTTAAAAAGATAAATCATTTTTCTTTTTAAGTTTTGACCTTACGGTTTTTAAAAAACTATTTCTATTTATTTATTCACTTTAAAGAGGAGAGACAGAGAGGGGAGGAAATGGGGAGGAGCAGGAAGCATCAACTCCCATATGTGCCTTGACCAGGCAAGCCCAGGGTTTTGAACTGGTGACCTCAGGGATCCAGGTCAATGTTTTATCCACTGACACACCATAGGTCACCAGTCGATGGCGCAGTGGATAGAGCATTGGACTGGGACACAGAGGACCCAGGTTTGAAACCCCAAGGTTGCCTGGCTTGAGTATGGGATAACCAGTTGAGCAAGGAGTGAGCTGGCTTGAGCGTGGGATTATAAACATGACCCCATGGTCACTGGCTTTGAGCTCAGGGTTGCTGGCTTGAGCAAGGGGTCACTCACTCCACTGTAGCCACCCCCAACCAGCAAGGCACATATAGGAAAGCAATCTGCTGACCTGTGGTGGCGCAGTGGATAAAGCGTCGACCTGGAAATGCTGAGGTCGCCAGTTCGAAACCCTGGGCTTGCCTGGTCAAGGCACATATGGGAGTTGATGCTTCCTGCTCCTCCCCCCTTCTCTCTCTCTGTCTCTCCTCCCTCTCCCTCTGTCCCTCTCTCTCTCCCCCCCCTCTCTCCCTCTCCTCTCTAAAATGAATAAAAAATAAATAAATAAATAAAAATTAAAAAAAAAAAAAAAAGAAAGCAATCAATGAACAACTAAGGTGCCCCAACAAAGAATTTTATTACAATTACAGCTGTAGAAATATAGGTGAACAGATAGAAGGAAGGGGAGTCAAACAGAGCTACCCCAAAATATAACCCAGGGGTCATTGTAAAGTATTATAATTTATTTGTTTATATTTTCTTTCTGCTTTTCTAATCTTCCCATCTAATTTTAGCTATCTACTTTAACAATGAGGAAGACATTATCATTGATATGCAAGATTACAATCTAACTTGATGATGATAAAACTTGCAATTGGTTGGGTTGTGTGAGAGTTAAGTATGCTTTGAAAGAATCTAGAACAGTGCAAAACTGAAAAAGATAAACATCCTCTGAATCTCTTCAAATTTAATTATGCTTTTTGTCTAAATCAGAAAGACAAATTAGAGACTGTATTATTCAATAAATAACTGTAATATTTCAACAATATTTTGTGCACTTTAAATCCTTGCTAAAATGGTTAAAAGAAAATCTAGATAGCATTTGTATTCTGACATCTGATAGCCTAAATTAGGCCAAAGAAAAATATTCGTAAGATGACTTTCAAAAGAAGCAAACATCTTCTTTCTCATCTTGAAAAACCTGCTAAACAGTATCTACCTAAATATCACTGTTCATTAATATAAATAAATAATTTCTTTACACCAAACCTATAGGAACTGAATATAATATAGTTACATCTTAGTACACTTAATGTTGTGTATAAGATAATAAAATTTAATTTTCTTTAATGTCATAAAAGTTGCCTTTGCTACCTCATCCTTTATGCTTGTCTAAAACTAGAACATACACAAGAGTGAACTCTGTACAATATCATTCCATGGGAATCACATGTGTACAACGCCCACAGAATAGATCCCAACTAATGTATTGTATTTAAGAAGGCAAAACTAATCCCTAGTATTTTCTTAAATCTCAAAATGTCCTCAAATTTCTTTACTTTTTCTACCTGAAAGGTAAATAATAGCTATCACTCTCCTAATATAAAACTTCAATTTCAGTAAACTGTAATTTAGTACCATTATTAAAAGTGAATTATTAAAAATAGCACTTAATATTCAAATTCTTTCTGAGTTACTAATTATTTTCACTTAGTTCATTCTGTTCTAGATCTATTGGATACAAGGCATCATGTTAGTTAAGTTGGAATACAAAAAAATTTGGCATAGTATTGTTGCATCCACCAAGCGTGAGAACAAACGTCGGAGACTTTTAGGGGTTAGATCTTACTTTATTGGCCAAGTTTAACCTGCGCAGGGACAAACTCTCAAGGTGTTCGGATACACCATACCCACAGGGGGGCTACAAACGAGAGTCACGCCTGGCGCTTACAACTAGGTCCTTATATATCCTAAGTGAGCAAGCATTTATACAGAAGCAGATGTGGCAGTTTGCTATTCGCTAGGGGGTTCGCGCACAACATAGCAACAGGGGAAGGGTCTAGCTTAGTGGCGAATTTCAAACATAAACTTCTGATAAGGGTCTCTAACCAATAGAATGCAGGATGTTTGCCCAGCTTTGTGCTGATCTCTTTCTTCTCAGCCTCATAGGGACCCTATCAACACTTCCCTGTTCCTGCTCTTTCCAGAGTTATACTCTGGCAGCCACAACACACCTCCCCAAACCTAACAGTATTATATCCTAATTGCCTTAAATAATCTTGATTCTTGTTTGGGAAGATGCACCAACACGCCTCAACATATCATGATTAGATTGAAGCTCTCTCCTCGGTACTTCTGTTGCATAACCTCCAAAGCAAAAATGTATCAGCGATATCCCCTGAAGTTTTGCCAGTGGCCCTCTTTTCCCCTGGGCACATTTTAAGGAAGATGTTTTCTTTGTTTGTTTGTTTGCTATTGTTGTGGTGGTTTTTAAATCATTAAACATCAAGGAACACTATTAAAAAAATCAGAGCCACCTCTCCTAAATCTTCACAGCAAATCTATAGTAATTTCAACTAGTGATTCAACGAGCATTTAGCAAACCCCACTTAAATATAACTACAAAAGACATACTGGCTCAAATATAAGTGATTATAGGATTAGCCTTAACTTCCCACTCCTTCATACATGTCATATCTTGAATTTTCTAGACAGCATAATTGGGACAACAGGATTATAGGTTCCTTGTGTGTGCCCTGCACACGACTTGAGACACTGTAAGTACAAGCCAGGCACCTCTAGCAATCATTTTACTGAATTAAAGGGTAAATCCACGCATGCTCACAAGTGAGAAAACGACCCACTACAAAAAGAACTTAGGTGATCTTTGATAGCTTCTTGGTTATAATTATCTATAACTCCACCACTCTCCAGGAATATCAGTATTGGAAATTTGAACTTACTTCTTTGGGAGAAAATGTTATACCGCATTCCATGGATGTCGAGTCTTTAACTCTAAAAAATACACACCAGGTTGTTCAGGATCTGTGTGTTTCCCTATAAGACAGGAAAAAGTACATGTTAAAGAACCCAGAAACATAAGGATAACACCATTCTTAAATGAGGAAATGAAACACTGAGAAATCTCACCAATGTGTTCATAACAATCAAAAAGTAGTAGCTAAAATATCTGTGCACGGCTGTGTAAGGTTGCTGGGTTAAAGGATCGCTCTAAATACCAAAATTCTAATCTGCAAACCTGATATCTAAACACGAAGCTAATATACATGCAATCAGCAAAACAAACAGTAAACCCATTTTTTAAATCCTGCAAAGTTCAAGAAGCACCTCACAATCCTATTCAGATAAATGTAGAAAGGAATGAAGGGTAAGATCATGTAACTGACTGACTCTTAGGTCTGAGAACATTGCGAGACACCTTTTCCAGTGAAGATGGAGCAGGGAACACTCTGACCTCCTCTGATGCCTTAAAGAGTCCACAAAGAGGAGAAACACAATTTTATACAAGAAAGCTCTTAACAAAAAGGTACAAAGGCACTGGGTGAAGATACAGAAAACGTTGTTCAAAAATAATGCATAATTCAGGTTCAAAAAGTGTAACCAGGCCCTGGCCTGTTGGCTCAGCGGTAGAGGGTCGGCCTGGCGTGCGGGGGACCCGGGTTCAATTCCCGGCCAGGGCACATAGGAGAAGCGCCCATTTGCTTCTCCACCCCCCCTCCTTCCTCTCTGTCTCTCTCTCTTCCCCTCCCGCAGCCAAGGCTCCATTGGAGCAAAGATGGCCCGGGCGCTGGGGATGGCTCCTTGGCCTCTGCCCCAAGCGCTAGAGTGGCTCTGGTCGCAGCAGAGCGACGCCCCGGAGGGGCAGAGCATCGCCCCCTGGTGGGCGTGCCGGGTGGATCCCGGTCGGGCGCATGCGGGAGTCTCTCCCCGTTTCCAGCTTCAGAAAAATACAAAAAAAAAAAAAAAAGTGTAACCATTTAAATTAACTTCTAACAATTTCCTGAAAGATCACGTGTTAGGGTAGAACCGCTGTCTTCATCTAAACAATTTTAAATTCTTTTTTCTCCCTAAAATTTTCAGATCATGCCAAGAAATAATAATTTCTATTATCCCTGAACTTTTTTTTTTTTTTCCTTCATTTTTCTGAAGCTGGAAACAGGGAGAGACAGTCAGACAGACTCCCGCATGCGTCCGACCAGGATCCACCTGGCACGCCCACCATGGGGCGACGCTCTGCCCACCAGGGGTGATGCTCTGCCCATCCTGGGGGTCGCCATGTTGCGACCAGAGCCACTCTAGCGCCTGAGGCAGAGGCCACAGAGCCATCCCCAGCGCCCGGGCCATCTTTGCTCCAATGGAGCCTTGGCTGCAGGAGGGGAAGAGAGAGACAGAGAGGAAAGCGCAGCGGAGGGGTGGAGAAGCAAATGGGCGCTTCTCCTGTGTGCCCTGGCCGGGAATCGAACCCGGGTCCTCCGCACGCTAGGCCGATGCTCTACCACTGAGCCAACTGGCCAGGGCGAAAATGAACTTTAATAACTTATTCCACCTCATTTATCCTACTCAATTTTACTCACCTTGATAATGCAAAAATCATTAAAGACATGAACAAAAAACCCATTAAAGCATATATATATTTATACCAATAGTCAGCAATGTGGAAAGAAATGCACATATTACAGAGCAAAGAATATCCATCTAGAACAGATGTAGGTCTAGAACACAGAAGACATAAAAAAATGGATAAATAAATCAATATTCATAAATATATTTGGAATATATACTGCTCACTAAAATTAGGGGATATTTCAAAATGAATATAAAGCTATAAAATATCCCCTAATTTTTGTGAGCAGTGTATATAAACATGTAGTTCGTGAAATGCAATGCAATAATCTAAGATAGCTTCAGTAAGTATTTGAGTGTTTATAATGTACACATACTATACTGGACAACTCTAATAGTAAACAAAAAGGACAAATGTAGCCCTTAACCCCATGCAGCTCACAGTGGACAAGGGGAGAACACAGCCCTTTCTGACACAAGGCGGAAATTGATTAGTACTATAATAAAACTAATGTCCCGAAGGAGAAAAGATTTAAAAACAATTCCAAACAACTGGACAGGGTAAAGAATGGGATTAATGACTCATAGGACAAAGAAGGTTGAAGTTTATTTTAAAAAGAAGATAAGATATCAGGCAGCAAAGAAAGAAGAGGACCCACCCTAGAAGGGAAGCCCAGTGCCACTGGGAGGACACGCAAGACAGAATCTGGTGGTGGCAGAGAGCAGATGGAGCCTGTGATGGATGAGGTGGCTGGAAAGACAAAGTGGAGTCAGACCTAAATGAATCTCACCCTTTCCTGTCCTCCAAGTCACTCTATCAATTAACCATGAAGCCATCATGTGAAAAACCAAGTCTAATTTGCCAACAAAGGGCATTTATGTGTTCAAATACTTATAGTAATAGGATACATTTTCAGGCCATTTTAAATACAGACTTTATTACAAATTGATAATAATTACTGAGATCAGCTTATATACTTCCAATACTGTATCAGCAGCAGGCGTCTGAGGAACAATGTTATTGGCAATAGAGGATCAGGAAAGATTTTTAAGAAGAGATGTGATAAGATCTCTGTTTAGGAGGCCACTCTCTGGAATAAGTATGAAGAGAAAGGCATAGGGGCAGAGAGAACATTTGAAAAGTGATGCAATGGCTTAGAGGGGAGGCTTGAGCTAGGGCTAAGGCAGAATTGTGGAAAGAAAGGCACTTTGCAGAGTAGTTCTGCAGAACAACCAAGAACTCTCTGTGATCCACTGAACAAGGTGCATGAAAGTATACGGGCCAGTGACAGCAAAGTGTTAAAACCACGAAAGTTTCAACATCCAGACTTTTTTGAAAACATGAATATAGAATTCATAGTTATTTCAGATTGCCTACTGTTGTTATTTCTGGGCTATTCCAAAGTCTCCTCAAACATAGTATGCTTGCCTAAACCTGCTCCTCCTACATTATATCAACTATGAATTGTACCTCTCAAGTCATCCACCTTTCAGTGTCAAAAACCAGTAGTGATTCGAGACTTCCTCCTCTTCCCTACTGTCTATGTCCACTCAGTAACCAAGGCAGAGCCTGTCTAAGTCAACAGTACCTTTGTACTCTCCACCTTCCCATCGCTATCACGACCTGAGTTTAGGCTCTCATCACATTTCACGTGTATGACCACAACACCCAACTGATCTCACTGTCTCTGGTCTTTCTCTTCCCACACCTCCCTTTCCCCACCCAAAAGGAAAATTAGTAGGGTGTGAACTTAACCACACCATTAGCTAGAAATAAGTTTTTAAATGGAGCAGCCTAACATCTAATGTTCCAGAAAAGACCCTTAGTAACCTGGGTCTCACTTGCCCCTCCATTTTGTCCCCTCTGAACTACCTTCCATACTGACTCATTTCTAGGCTTTTAATTGCATTCTTTCACATATCCCCTTTTCTTGTGAATCTCCTCCAAACTATGCATCAAATTCTCCAAAATATCTTTTCTTTTTGCTGATTCCTGGCTACTTTTCCCTAGTATATACTCCCTTAGCACCATTCACTGATCTATCTTACAGCATCAGCCATGTTATATGACAATAATCCGACTCATTATCCTCCCCACCTACTGTTAGGGGCAGTCTCCACTTGTCATGTAGATCTAATAGCCATCTTTCTCTGTTCTGTTCTGTCCTGACCTTGACAGGCTGATTCAGCTAGGCCCCCTTGCTCCTCTGCCTCTGCTCTGGTTCAACCACAGGGAGACATTGGCAGGATTTGAGAGATATATGCCCTCCTGTCTTTGCTGCTTTGGCTACAGTTCTGGCAAGGGCTGAATTCCTTTGGAGCTACAGTTCTTAAAGCTGACCCATCTATCATAGTTTCAACACTCACAGGGCTCCAATAATATCTTGCCTCCTCTTGCTCCTTCAGGCAAAGAGGGAGTAGCAGCTTTCATCCCTTGTTGGTTTCTTTCAACCAGGTTACCATCACCACAGATACTTCCCTCATTAAACCCTCATCATTTAAACACTTTTAGTGAATTATCTGTTTACTGCTGAGACCGTGACTAATAAACTTACTGTCCACTTCTTGAGAAAATGTAGGATATCTTAAAAATGTAGTCATCTAGCCTACAATTGGTATTCAACAAATATTTACTGAAGAAGCAATGACTAAACCAATGCTCAACAAACTTCTTAAATAAGGCTCAGGTTGTAAATATTTTAGGTTTTGCAAGACACATGGTTTCTGTCATAACTCTTCAACTCTGCAATTATAGCAGACATGCAACCGTAACAAATACAAATGAGTGTGTCTGTGCTCTAATAAAACTTTCTTTACAAAAACAGGTGACAGGCCAGATTTGACCCTCAGGCCTTAATGTGCCAATCCCTAGAGTAAATATATGAAATATTTATAAAAGTGTTTATTTTTTAAAACTTAATTTATCATAAATATGCCTAACATATGAGTAAACATACAGAACAAGCTAAAAAAGAAATAAAATTCATGAGCAATTAAAACTAGAAATTACTTTTGTGTTCACTTAAAGTATACTGTACTTATACATAGCATATATAACATACTATATTAAATAAATTAATAAGCATAGTTGTATGTCATGCATTACAAAAGTGTTATATTAATATAGATATATTTCTAGAAATAAAACCATAATGAATTACAGAATATAAAAAAAACATGCATTGAATCATTAAAAATAGTTAATAATTTCCCTTGACTTACAATATTTTTAACATTTTAACTTTGAGCAGCTTCAAACTGTCTTACTTTTATAAGACTATCATTATACTATAAAATATATACCTGATTTGTCTTTAAACTCCACTGAAAAATATTGATGTTTTTCTAGACTAAATTCTACTCTGACAAGAGCTATATCTTTGTTTTTTTTACTAAAAATGGAACAGTCTGAGTACCATTAATATAGGTGCCACAGAAGTTAAACATGTCCTAAAATCAAAAAAATAATTAGAAAGTAGTGTAATAATGTATAATAATGTAAACTAAAAATTATAGTGTAGGCCCTGGCCGGTTGGCTCAGTGGTAGAGCATCGGCCTGGCGTGCAGAAGTCCCGGGTTCGATTCCCGGCCAGGGCACACAGGAGAAGCGCCCATCTGCTTCTCCACCCCTCCCCCTCTCCTTCCTCTCTGACTCTCTCTTCCCCTCACGCAGCCAAGGCTCCATTGGAGCAAAGATGGCCCGGGCGCTGGGGATGGCTCCTTGGCCTCTGCCCCAGGTGCTCGAGTGGCTCTGGTCGCAACAGAGCGACGCCCCGGAGGGGCAGAGCATCGCCCCCTGGTGGGCAGAGCGTCGCCCCCTGGTGGGCGGATCCCGGTCGGGCGCATGCAGGAGTCTGTCTGTCTCTCCCCGTTTCCAGCTTCAGAAAAATACAAAAATACAAAAAAAATAAAAATAAAAATAAATTATAGTGTAAGAGAGATCTTAAAAGTTCTTATTATAAGAAAAAAATATAACTATCATTGGTGATTTTAACAAGACAGTGGTAATCATTTTGCAATATATACAAATATATATTGTACACTTGAAACTAACAATGTTATATGTAAATACCTCAATGAAAAATTGTATTTATGCTCACCAGAAATATTAACTCGAGTACTTTATAAAAATTAGTTACATTTTCGTTCCTCCCACCTCCTATATGTAATCAGTTACCAAATCCCATTCATCCTTCTTCCTTCTTCACTTATCTTTACTGTAATTCTATGAAGTCAGTAACTCATCACTGTTCATTTCTAGATTCTTACCTTCTCCAATTCTCCCCTCCAAAACTAAGTCACAATTAAACTCATTGAAAATCTGACATCATTTCAGTCTTAAAATCTGGTGATTCTCTTCCACATACAGGAGAATGTATAAGCTCACTACCAGGGTTCACAAAGTTCACTATGACTTTCCCCAACTTTATAGTCCAGCCTCACCTAGCCTCATTCTCACCCTATCACTTTACATTTCAGCAAGCTCTATGACTTGTCAATTCTTTTTTTTTAATTTTATTTAGAAAATTAAATTTAACAGGGTGACATTGATCAATAAGAGTACGTAGGTTTCGGGTAAACATTTCTATAGTATTTTTGAACTGTTGATTGTGTTGTGTGACCTTAACCAAAAGTCAAATCATTTTCCATCAACATATATTTGTCCCTCTTCTCTTTTTTTCACTTCAAATATCAATCTTACAAGTTGTACAGGGTAAAATTTGTAAAATCCTAAATGGGTAATGAAAGTTTAATGCATTCCATATGCAAAAAATAATTATTCTTATCCCATTCTGGCTGAGTCCATTTGCTCATTGGGATAAAATTTCCTAATTGTTACTAAGATACACAATCAATGCCACACACATATTACATATATATTTCTGACAGTACCTAGTGATACTAAAATAGTATTTTTAAAGGCAACTAGGCAGCTGTATTTAAAATCCAACATAATTAGGAAATATTAATAAATATCAATGTAAAGTCCTATAAATTACTTAGTTGGACTATATCATGAAAGCCTGCCACAAATTAATTTAGGAAGTGGAAATAAAGTAGTAAAAGTCTCAGTCTCAATGCACATGCACTATTGTACAAGGAGGGACACCATAGCAATGGGAAAAGCATTCGGATACTACAGGGTTTAATCTCTGAGTGTTACCACAGTCTTGAACAAGCCAGCTTAATATCTGTCTGTCTATGTCAGGGGTCGGGAACATTTTTGGCTGAGAAAGCCATGAACGCCACATATTTTAAAATGTAATTTTGTGAGAGCCATACAACCCATGTACCTTCCACATTATCCAATAAAAATTTGGTGTTGTCCCGGAGGACAGCTGTGATTGGCTCCGGCCACCCACAACCATGAACATGAGTGGCAGGAAATGAATGGATTGTAATACATGAGAAAATTTTATATTTTTAACATTTTTCTTATTAAAGATCTGTCTGCGAACCAGATGCAGCCATCAAAAGAGCCACATCTGGCTGGCAAGCCATAGGTTCCCGACCTCTGGTCTATGTGGATTTATAATGCCTTCCAAACTGAAAAAAAATAAAGTTAAGAAAATTATAACTTAAAGTCACACCCTAGAATTATGGTGATGCCATTAAAGTGCAGATGAGTAGTGAAGCCTACCTGAGGCAACCAGCAGCCTCATTAATTTCTGCTCAATTTATTTAAGCACCACAGTGGTGCTAGGTGCTGAGATATTGTTGAAGGAGAAAGAAAAGTGCATATATAATAAAAATAATGTGGCAATATCGCTAGAATGAAGCGATACACAACTAGATAAAGTTGAAACTTTATATTTTCAACTTAATAATTGAAAACAACACACCAAAGACTGTATGTACATCTTTGTTATAAAGCTTGCAAATGAACAAACTAAACAATGAATGATGAAGGAATTCATACACATGTGGTAACCCAATTAGAAAAGGCAAGGGGATAATAATCAGAAAATTGAGGAAAAAGGTTATCTTTTTTTTTTAAGCTTAGTTTTTTTTCTTATTTATTCATTTTAGAGAGGAGAGGGAGAGACAGAAAGAGAGAGGAGAGACAAAGAGAGAGAAGGGGGGGAGGAGCTGGAAGCATCAACTCCCATATGTGCCTTGACCAGGCAAGCCCAGGGTTTCGAACCGGCGATCTCAGCATTTCTAGGTCAATGCTTTATCCACTGCGCCACCACAGGTCAGGCCTAAAAAGGTTATCTCTTAAAAGGGGTAGGATCATGATGAAGCCTACAGAGGACTTCATGGTACTGGTAGTACTCTGATACTTAAATTCAGGGTGAATTCTTAAACCTTCACTTAATATTCTGCTTCATTATTTATTTACATCACATATATTAATTTGTGTCAAATTACTACATAATAAAAGTTTTAAACACAAATGGACTGACTTGTGACATATAGCAAATAAAAATCACCATATTCATAAAATGAATACACAAATAGGTCACACACTCACCGGTGTAATTTCGACATCAGGAAATTCACCAGTCCGACCAATCCTAAGGTCTATGGCAGGGGTCCCCAAACTACGGCCCACGGGCCGCATGTGGCCCCGAGGCCATTTATCCGGCCCCCACCGCACTTCCGGAAGGGGTACCTCTTTCATTGGTGGTCAGTGAAAGGAGCATAGTTCCCAATGAAATACTGGTCAGTTTGTTGATTTAAATTTACTTGTTCTTTATTTAAAATATTGTATTTGTTCCCATTGTTTTTTTTACTTTAAAATAAGATATGTGCAGTGTGCATAGGGATTTGTTCATAGTTTTCTTTATAGTCCAGCCCTCCAACGGTCTGAGGGACAGTGAACTGGCCCCCTGTGTAAAAAGTTTGGGGACCCCTGGTCTATGGTCTCTGCATGTACAAAGCAACCTAATATTTAGGAAAAATTTAAAACTCTGTAGAAACCCCATTAAATATACTCGTATACCTCTGAAGAGTTACCTACCATTTATATAACATCTTATAATTTAAATAATATCATATTATAAATGTCACAAGATTTAGCCTGGCAGTTGTCATCACATTTCATATTATGCAGAATTGATGTTCCTAAAAGGAGTGAGTGTTCAATTCTTAATTACCTTCAATGCAAATGGGACCAGCTGACAGCCTGTTAATTTGCAGAATTCTACACATTTGAACTGACGTGTCTCAAACTCTCTGTAGCCCTTTCATATTTACCTAATTTCAATTGATTATTAAAATTAAAACAGGAAATGAATACATACGTACTTCTTTCCATAGAAAGACACTAATATCTACAATGACTATAATGAGAACAGCTAAAAGTTTCTGAGTATATGGACCAAATATGGAGCTAAATACATTATCTCCTTTTTAATCCTCCATATTCTGTGAGATTACTACTATTAATAACCTAATTTCCAAGAGAGGAAAACTAAGGCCAAGGAATGTCTTTTTCTTGAGGTTACAAAACTTAAAAGCAGCAGCAGTGAAACTTGGACCAAGGACTACCTGAACACTCAATTGTTTCCAGAAAAATTAAGACAGTGAAACAAGAATTTAGTTGTGCCTGACCTGTGGTGGTGCAGTGGATAAAGTGTCAACCTAGAATGCTGAGGTCGCCAGTTCGAAAGACAGAACTGCCCAGTCAAGGCACATATGAGAAGTACTATGAGTTGATGCTTCCTGCTCCTCCCCACCCCCTTCTTCTCTTTTTCTCTCTCTCTCCCCTCTCTATAAAATCAATTAAAAAATGAATTTAGTTGTATAATTCCTAGTTTGACTTTGCATCCTAGAGTCTTTGACAGAGACTATATTGAATGAATGAATGAATGAATGGACAAATTACATTGTATTACACTATTAAAAAGGTAAGCTGTGTAAAAATAGCACACTCCTCTAAAATACAGTAAAAATGAATCTTTTAGCAAACTCTGTACTTTAGTGGCCATATTTTTTTATTTTTTCAGAATATTTTGTAAAAAAACCTCTGCCTAAATCTTACCATATACTACAATATATAATTTATAAAACATCTTTCAATACATATTTCTCCATAGAATAGGTTATTTATTTTGGGCCAGTCAAATTGGTGTTTGTTACATTAAGCTACATATTATTTTAAAATTGTTATGGAAAATTAAAGGATAAGTGAGGGATATATCAAAAGCTATTCATTTTTATCTGACTGTGTACATATTATTTTTCAATGTAAGTAAATGTACACAGTTGAGCATCAAATTGAAGAACAAGAGTATTCTACTTCATGATTTTATAATACATAAACTTTATTACAGACTGATCTTGTTTGTTCCATGAATTCTGTTTAATGAACACAGAAAAGTCCCTAAAATCAAGGTAATATCTTTCATTTATAGAATTTCCAGAACATAAAATAGCAAAACATTTGATGTGTGCTATAAAATATAGGTATGAACATCATATAGAATTTGTCTATAATTATATAGTCACTAATCTATTCAGAATTAGCAATCTAAAATTGATTTTTTTTCCCTAAGTTATCTAATTAATGCCATGAAAAATAATCTTTTACTCTGTGACTGAGGGCTTGTCATAGTTAAGAGGCCAAATATAATTTGGATTTCATGTGAAAAATGTCTTGTATTGATAAAAAGTATTCATTCCAATTTAGTAAAAATATCCATTACCAACTTTTACCAAAAATATTTTCTACAAATCGTCTGTCAAATTCTGCTAACCATTTTTATAATAGATAATATAGGTAAGGTTGCTTTTCTTTCAGATTGCTAAAATCTGCACTTCATTAGAGCTAACTCAATTACTGGAAAAACGATAAGAGATTTTTTAAATATATTTTTTAATATAGCATTAAAACCCATTTTTATAGAAAAAATCATATATATATAAGTATTCTAAAAACAGACATGTTTACAACATTTTATACCATTAGACTTCCCATTACAAAAACCTTAAACAACCAAACAAAACCACATAGACATCTACTTGGTGCAAGGCACATATATAAACATAACTTTGCTACTGTATCAAATTTTTCTCCTGTGGTAGGTGTACAGCACATATTGAGAACAGTTAGCCCCCCAAATGGCATTACTCCTTCTGATGGAATAATATTAATTATTGGCAAAAGACTCTTACAGCAAAACTGTAATTGAAAATTTGCAGGAATGCTATGTTATCTTTTTAAAATTTTTAAATATAGTTGGTATATAATCTTGTATTTGTTATATTAGTTTCATATGTACAACATAGTGATTAAACATTTTTATACCTTACAATGTGATCACTCCATTAATTCAAGTACTCATTTGTCCCGTGCAAACTTACCACAATTTATTTACTACATTCACCATCCCCATTTACTTGGCCTCTGTTTCTATGTCTTTGTTTTGTTTGTTCATTATCCTTTAAAGTTACTGTTCTAAAGCTTCAATAGAAAAGTTTCCAAACTACTACCTAGAGGAACCCCCACCAGGCACAAGGCATGATATAATTCTTTAATAAATTTTCAAACACCAGATGCACCTATTGTTTGAATTTCAACAATGATTTGGACCCCTACCCCAGCAAACAGAACATTCAATAGTGGCATCTGACAATTCAAATAGAAAGCTGAAGTTTATTGTCTGAAGTGTTTTCAATACTGTATAAAACTTACCAGGATGAAATATATCTCTTAGAGAAGATACCAAAGTTTTAGATACTATATTGGTAGTCTGGTTTTTCCCTGATCATAAAAACTGAAAGCAGTTTGTGATGAGGCAAGATGATAAAGTAATCGTCTCTTCTTTATTTCCTTGATTGCCTAATGTCTAACATACTATGTTGATATTCAAAAAAGGAACTTACCAAAGAGTTTATGGTGAGATTTGTCAGAAACCAATTTAACCCTATCTACCATCCTTCAAACCAGAATAACTTAAAGGGAAATTAGATATTTAAAGGAAAATTGGAAATTAAGATATCTTGGATGATGAGGGAACAAACCACCTATAGATCTAACTCTGAAGCCAGAGCAGAAAAGGGTATCCTCATTTGCTTACTGAGGCAGAAGATGGCATATAAGTCCAAAACCTGAGTGGAAGAACTCAAACGCTAACTTCTGACACTGTTGGGAGATCTCAATAGGTTTTTCAGTAAAAACAAAAACTCTCATCACCAATTTAAACACTGCCAACTCACAGTTTAAATCAGGAGGAACTGTAAATACAATATCTTTAGAATGGTCTAGATCTAGATCTAGGTCCCATTCTCTACCATAAGAGTCCTGATGGCAAAGGAGAAAAGGAAAAGTATGTAAGTATGAAATGTAACATCAACAATGTATATTTTTAAAAGTTGTTTTCTTCAAATCACTTATCTTTTTATCAATATAAAAAAATCATGCCCTGGCCGGTTGGCTCAGTGGTAGAGCGTTGGCCTGGCGTGCAGAAGTCCCGGGTTCGATTCCCGGCCAGGGCACACAGGAGAAGCGCCCATCTGCTTCTCCACCCCTCCCCCTCTCCTCCCTCTCTGTCTCTCTCTTCCCCTCCCGCAGCCAAGGCTCCATTGGAGCAAAGATGGCCCGGGCGCTGGGGATGGCTCCTTGGCCTCTGCCCCAGGTGCTAGAGTGGCTCTGGTTGCGACAGAGCGATGCCCCGGAGGGGCAGAGCATCGCCCCCTGGTGGGCAGAGTGTGGCCCCCTGGTGGGCGTGCCAGGTGGATCCCAGTCGCGCATGCGGGAGTCTGTCTGACTGTCTATCCCTGTTTCCGGCTTCAGAAAAATACAAAAAAAAAAAATCAGACAGAAAGAAAAAAGGGGTAATAGAAGAAAAAGGAGAGAAATAAGAAAAGGAGAGAAATATATTTTATGGGAAATTAAAAAGAAAAAAGTAGATTAAAAGTATTCAGATAATAAAAATTTATTTATAAAAAAAAGTATTCAGATAAGTCTCATATGAAGTATCTAAATATTAGCATTACTAAATCTATAAAGACTAAAATTTAATGCCATGGTGTCCACAGAAAAACAAACTAATTCAAATTATAATGTGATCTGATCTAAGATTCCAAGATTTTACATCACCTTGAAATAAGCATGGTTTGGTCCAACTTAATAGTAAAGAATGACTGAGGTTTATTACTAAAGAGTATACTTGGCTCCAAAAATACGACCTTGGAGTTACCAGGCTAAAAAATAAGAGGAGAAAAGTGAAAATGCAATTGAAAAATAGTAAACACCATTTTTTACATCTCCCAGATAATTCAAATTTTTTTCAGCTTTATGAAAATCTCTGAAATATGAGGTATTATTAGATTTTTTAACTTTCATTTTTTATTTCTTGTGTTGACATGGTTTCAAGTATCCCACTCAATATAACACCCTCTACCCACCCCCGCATCGTGCCCCTCATGCCCCATGCAAAGTCTCTTTCCACCTCCATTTTCTCCTCCTTTTCCCCCCTCCTCATACCTCCACCTTCCCCTCTCCCTCTCGCTATTTGCTACCCTGTTGTCTGTATGTATGTGTTATGTATATATGTTTTTGACTAATCCCTTCACCGTGCTATCAGATTTTCTGGTGTGCTTAAGAGAAAGGAAAATAAAATATATATTTAAATTGTACTCCTAAAGTGAGGAAGGCAGGAGTAAGATAGCTCCATGGAAGAAGAAAATTCAGGACTGAGAACCATGTACATTAATCACTGAATATGTAAAAGATCATCTACTCAACTATGTACAGTGTTACTATGTGCTATGCAAAAGGACAGAGTTCAAGGCTCACTTAATCCTGACCAGGTGGTGTTGCAGTGGATATAGCATAAGACTGGGATGCAGAAAACACAGGTTCAAAACCCCGAGGTCGCCAGCTTGAACACAGGCTCATCTGGTTTGAGCAAGGCTCGCCAGCTTGAACACAAGGTCACTGGCTTGAGCAAGGGGTCACTCGGTCTGCTGTAGCTCCCCCCCCCACCCCGGTCAAGGCACATATGAGAAAGCAATCAATGAACAACTAAGGAGCCGCAACAAAGAATTGATGCTTCTCATCTCTCTCTGTTCCTGTCTGTCCCTATCTCTGTCTCTGTCACACAAAAAAAGGCTCACTTAAGTATGGGAAATAGTGTACCAAATGCATGCTTCTACTAGAAGTCTTAATATGTGGATAATGTACACTTTGCTTATCTAAGAATGGGGAGGGAGTTTACTGTGATTCACAGAATGACTTAGGCATAGAACTCCCTCACCTCATCCCACACAAATCATTTCATAGCATTAGTATATCATAAAACACTTTTTGAAATTTTGGTATTGTCCAGCTCTCCCATTCAACAGGAGAACAAACCATAGACAAAGGCAACTAGAACCCAAGTTTTTCAATTCATCATTCAGTGCTCTTTACACCAGAATCTATTGTCTTTATCTATAATATATTATTTCTTATTGTCTTAGAAGATTTTAGTACATTCTCATACTTATATGAATAACATGGCATGGGCAAATGAAATAATTTTCAAACAAAGCTAACAAGAGAGGAAATGGTCAAATTCTTCATAAATCAATGATAATTCATGTTGCTCCATCTTTACTTGTTTAAAAGCAAGACTTCACACAGTCAATTTAACATTAAGGGCTTCAAAAGTTCACCAAAAACAAATCTAATTTATTATTCTGATATGTCATATTTTAATTTTTAAACAACCCTTGTGCAAGAAAAGCATAAAGCAAATTTTATTAGAGGGTAACAGCAAAGGCTGTGGAGGCAGATATATCTGAAAATAAATCCCAATTAGGGCACTCAACTGCATGTGTAAACTTGTATTAGTTAATTAACCACTCAAATCTTCCATTTCCTCGCCCATCAAGTTATTAGTATATGCCTATAGAGCTGTCATAAAGATGAAATGAAATAACATGAACACCATTTAGTATCATGCCTGACACTAACTATTCAATAAAATGCCAAATCTACATTACCAAGTCCCTTGTCTTTTATCCATCAGAATAAATACACATGGGGTGAGTGTGTGAGCAAATTAATATTAGTAAACTTGTCAAACACAAAACAGTGAAGATGGTAGGACTCAGCTTATTTCGAGCTCAGTGCAGTAGAAACACCCTACTAACTTCTGACTGCTACTTGCCATCACTAAAAATAAATGAATTTGTTAAGGCTGTAATTCTTTCATAGCTGAACTATGTAAGAGCATGATCATGGCATGGAGATAGAGACAGGGTTTAGTAAAACAGCATTTGGCTTGTGTTAAATTACTAAGAACACAGGGAGGGAGACTTGGTATACAAGCAGATTCCTAGTGACTAAAGAGGCATGAAGTCAAGGACTTCTAGGCCCTACCACAGAAAGTAAGTTAAAATTATACATTGCAGCTCTCACTCTACTCACAGTTACACTCCAAGAAGTATATTCTATAAAAATAAGAATTTTCCATACTTCCTTGCCATATAAATTACGTGATCTATGTCACACTGATTACTAATTATTACTAGAATACCAAAAATGCAACACAGTAGGGCAAAAACATAATTTTCTGTTTTTCTTTGGCATCTATTAATGAAACAATTTAATTTCAAGTGGCTCTCATGGTTATTATAGATGTACAGAGCCTCTAACAACAATCTAGGATTGTTGGCACAAAAGTCTTGGATTTCTAAATTAATTCTAGATAACAACACATTTCTTAGTAAAGTCTTCACTTACAATAAAGAAATGGCTCCAAAAAGATGCTAACGTAATTTAGTTAACAAGTATAACATGCAAAATTAGTTTTTGTTAACATAATATATATACATACCTAACTACTCGATGCACATATGTATACCTAACCAATTTAGAGCCCTCAAAATAAAAGTCACATTCAAGAGAAATCATTACCTGTGTGACACATTTTAGTGGCAGACTGTTTCCCTCATCAATGCAAAAAACAAACTCTCCCCTTTCAGGAGAACTGAAGCCTGGCTCCCATACTACTTCACATTTCAATGAGGAGTATGGTTCAACAGTGCCTAGAGATGATGTAGAGAGAAGTCAGTTTCACATTTTAATTATCTTTATTTCTTAATATCCAAAATAAGAGATGGCATACAAATATGACATTATATAACACAGTGGTAGTCAACCTGGTCCCTACCGCCCACTAGTTGGCGTTCCAGCTTTCATGGTGGGCGTTAGCTGAGCAACCAAAGTATAAATAAAAAGATAGATTTAACTATAGTAAGTTGTTTTATAAAGATTTATTCTGTTAAACAGCGAAAATCTGACATAAAGTACTTGGTAAGTAATTATTATTATATGCTTTAACTTGCTGTAACTCTGCTTTATAAACTTTATAAAGTAAAGTTACTTCCCTACTTTATAAATCACCATTTCTGTAGAACCGGTGGGCAGTTAGAAAATTATACTACTAACAGAGATACAAAAGTAGGCGGTAGGTATAAAAACGTTGACTACTCCTGATATAATACATTATTTAAATTATACTGAAATGATAAGTAAATGCTAAATGAGTGACTATCAAATGAGTCAGACCTATAGAGTTTGATTAAAATATAAAATGATACCTTGTTTTCCTTTTTTTTTTTTTTTTTCATTTTTCTGAAGCTGGAATCGGGGAGAGACAGTCAGACAGACTCCCACATGCGTCCGACCGGGATCCACCCGGCACGCCCACCAGGGGTGACGCTCTGCCCACCAGGGGGCGATGCTCTGCCCATCCTGGGCGTCGCCATATTGCGACCAGAGCCACTCTAGCGCCTGAGGCAGAGGCCACAGAGCCATCCCCAGCGCCCGGGCCATCTTTGCTCCAATGGAGCCTTGGCTGCGGGAGGGGAAAAGAGAGACAGAGAGGAAAGCGTGGCGGAGGGGTGGAGAAGCAAATGGGCGCTTCTCCTGTGTGCCCTGGCCAGGAATCGAACCCGGGTCCTCCGCACGCTAGGCCGACGCTCTACCGCTGAGCCAACTGGCCAGAGCTTTGTTTTCCATTTTAATAGGCAGATGAAAATATTTGAGAAAAAGTGTACCAATATTTATCAAAAAACAGAAATTTATCAATGAAGCAAATACTCTAGGATTAGAGATGGCTTTATACATACACAGTCAAAAACCATTTGCAATCCCTGAATAAGAGTCCCCTTGATGTTTCCCAACACTCTGAAATACTTGTTAACATCACACACTCATTATTCAGTTTCCAGAGGGAGCAGTTACCAGAGGCATTTTTAAATGTTCTCATCCCTAGAAATATAACTTCTGATAGAGCTGCTTTATCTGCTTAATCATTTCCTTTAAAGTAAGAAAATAATACCTGATGGAAAGAATAAGTCAGAACTTCTTCCTTATTGATCAGGATCACCTGAGATTCAAAGACACTGCACAACGAAAGGAGAGATGAGTGATCATCACAAACTTGGCCTTGGGTCAGGTTGACTTTCATGTGATGTCAGTTTCCACAATCTTAAAAAAAATATAGTGCCTACCTCCTATGACCATGAAGGGAGACAACAATACATGCAAAAGAATTAACATAGTATGTGATGCCCAAGAAGCACCCAGTGTCAATTATTATTAATATTCTTGAATGTCAATACTTTAGTAGGCACAGTAATTTATAAAAAGAATAGAAACTACTCCTGAAACAGCTAACAGTCTAGGTTTGGTGGGAGGCCACCAGGATTATATTTGTCTATAAGTAACAAAAAGTCCTGCTATAACAAGTTAGGTAGATAGGGTTTTGTTTATCTTATTAAGTTAGAAGTTTATTAATAAGTATTCCAGAGCTGCCTTAATAGGTTGACAAGATCTTCAAGGAGCAATGTTCCTTCTAGCTTCCCACACTACCATTCCTTACTGTGTGGCCTTCCTCAGTGTAGAAAGGTATCATAGAAGAGTGGTTAAAAGAGCAGAATTTCTAGGGTCAGACTCCTTGGTTCAAATTTCAACTCTGTGACTTACTAGCTGAGACCTTGGACAATTTACTTAACCTCTGTAACACAGTTTTGTCATATATATAAAATGGGAATAATAATTGTATCTAATGCAGAGAACCGTTTGAAGGGGATTAAGTAAGCTAAAATATGCAGAAATACTTCAAACAGTGACTGGCACAAAGAAGGGGAGTAGAAATAGAGGAAATTTCTGTCTATATCTCATTGGCAAGGTGCTTGGGAGAAGAGATTTCTGGTTCCCCAAACAAAATGAAGGTCCTGCTAGAAAGGGGAATGGATACCAAGTACGGGCTTAGCAACATCTAACACAATAGGAGACGTTAGAAACAAATAGTTCTAGGTAATATTAAAGAAATACAGAGTAGGAGCTGGAAAAAAGGGAAAGAGAGTCCCAATTAACCCAAGAAAGTAGAGAAAACCTCATTTAAGGAGATGGCATTTGAATGATGACTAATGGACAAACAGGAAATTTGAAGGAGGACAAAGCTTGGGGAAGAGTGTGTCTGGTAAAGAATGTGAGGGAAGTAACAGAGACGTAGAAGATTGAACACAAAATATAAAGACACTTGAAAACTGGAGAAATAAATTGGGTATCCAGACTGAGCAAGGGTGGGATAGGCAGGGCAGGTATTACAAATGAATTGAGGAAGATAGTGAACCAATTTCAAGAAAAGTTTGAAGACTGAGTGGACTCAAAGGTTCAGTAAGGTTAAAAACTATAAGAATGAAAACAAAACAAGCAGGAACATGAACAATACCTAATAAAAACATTGTATTAGAAGCCAACTCTATTTTAAAAACCATCAATCAGCTCTTACATTCTTCCCTTACAATATCCACTAACCAAACACAACCCAAAATATATCACCCCTCAGGAAGAAAGAGCAATCAGAACATAAAATTTAATTTAGAACTATTTATTTTGCTTTACAAAAACACATAGGAAGATATGATTAAATATATTATCTGAGATGCAAAACCAATATAGGAAAAATTATCTAAGAAAAATACCTTGCTCAAAATTCATTTTCTATTTATAAAAACAAGCAAAAACAAAACTAAGTAATTATATTTATTCTGAACATCAAAAAATCTATGTATATAAATTATGTATAGTTTCTTCAATGCTATCTAAAATAGGTTTAAGTATTCTATCATTCGTGTTCTAAAAAGATAAAAAATACATGGAGACTAATGTGATTACTCATATAAACACTGTATTTGGAATTAAATGTCACTGTGTTTTTGTGCTTTGACTTAAAAAATTCTAACAGATGTTATGAGCAGCCTAGAGAAAATAAATACTAAAATCTCCCTGTAAAAATAAGTTCTAAAGATCGTGAGAAGCATAACTGGTGTTCCAGTTTGTAATATTGTAATTCCACTTCTATCCTGACAAATTCAGCGTCATCACTACATTTCCATGGCAGCCCAGCCCTTTCAGCCCTGGTTAGGATGGAGAAAAATGGAACAGTGCAGTGTGCTGTGCCTTTCAGACGCCCGCAGCTCTCTTTCACATGCTAAATCAGAACCTGTAGCAGGGACACAGCTCATGTAACTAGCACTATTTGATACCTTTCCAAAAACAACAGCAACAAAAAATAAACCTGGAGATTTATTTAGAACCACAGAAATGTGCATAAATAGTTTTTCTTTCTTTTGATTATTCACTCAGCTTTTCCCTAGATTGAGACAGGACTCAATATTTTCAATATTAATAAAAAAAAGAACTTAGTCAAATGAATCTGCTAAATAATAACGGAAGTATACTTCAACTATTTAATAAATAATCTGGATTGTGCTAAATCAATCCAGGTTCACAAAAGATTAAATATGGTTGTATCAATGATCTCTAACTCCAGTGAAGGAACAGTCTTACTCTTCCACTTGTTAAGTTTGTAAACATCTCTACTTATGTCTACATTAAAATGAAGAGAATTTAAATTAACACTTAAGTTTGTTTACAGCACTCCCGTTGCAAACACTGGTAGAGTTATATAAAAGTTGTGATTAGGAAATAACTGATACTGACAGGAATATAGACCTAAGCCAATATTTATACAAACTAGAATTCCTCTATGATCTGGTAGTCTATTTAGATCACAAATGAAGGCTATTCCTAAATTAGAGATAAAGGAGGGGAAGGAGGAATGGAAAAGAGACAGAGATGGAAGCAGGGAGCAAGGTTTGAGGTTGGATGGCAGGAAGCATGATAAATTATTACCCTGAGGATACTTTGAGGAAAAAAAGACAGCCCAAACACAATTAGCAAATTTTTCTAATAAAGAAACTATCTATTTATTTGGCACCTACTCTATCTACAGAAGGAGTTTTCATATATTTAATCTTTATGAGATATAGTAGTCTCTTCATTTTACACATAAAGAACCTAGTGCTTATAGAGTACTCTCCCAAGATCACAAAGACAGTGAAAAGCTATGACTAGTTTTAAAATCAGGTCTATCTGACTCCAAAGTTTTAAATTTCTCTTGCAGAATTGGACTTCAGCTGGTTATAAAACACCATGTGAGTCACTGTAGATATAAGGATCCAGACCTTTCCATCTAGCTAGAAAGTCATAAGATGTAAATAAAATGAAGATACCATATTCATCACTCTGCTTCTAACTTGCCATTTTATTTCTTTAAATTATAGCTTGTGTGCTCATGTGATCCTCACAGCACATCACAATTATGTTTGCAAAATCTGATAGGCTACTAGATAAGTGACAGTTTAGTAGTTACCAGGGATTAGTTTTGTAACAGGCACATTATGCAGAATTAAAAATTTCAGGAAATGGCAGAAGCAAGGTTAAGAGGACAATGAATACAAGGGGCCATCTAAAATGGTAAGTCTGAGATTATTTTCTATTAATTACAAATTTTCTTATTTAAATGACAGTTTTAAGTTCTTAACTTTGTTAATCAGACTTGATTATCTGTATTAAGTATTGACTTATAAGGAATTTGTGCATCCTTCTAAAATTATTCACAATCTAACAAAATGTAACTCATTCTGAATCATACCTTATCATCATGAAATTAAAACTAAACAAAAAAATATACTGAGTTCACCTGTATCTGTGATGGTTAACTTTACCACCTGGTCAAGCTATGGTGCTTAGCTGTTTGGGCAAACATCAGTCCAGATGTTGCTGTGCAGGTATTTTTTTCGATATGATTAACATTTAAGTCAACAGACTGAGTAAAGCAGATTACCTTACAAATGTGGAAAGGCTTCATCCAATAAGCTGAAAGTCTTTAAAGAAGAGACTGAGGTCCCTTTGGATTAAAAATTGCCACATCAGTTCTCCCCAGAGTCACCAGCCTGAAAGCTTGCCCTAAAGATTTCAAATTTGAAAGCTTATACAATCGTATAAGCCAATTCCTTAATCTCTCTCTCACACACACACATACATATATACACACACAGATACATACATATGTTAGAAGTATATAAATATAGAGGGATATTTCCTATTGTACCCATTTCTCTAGAGAACCCTCATACAGGATCTATATTTTTAAATCAAATTTATGCATGTTTTCTGTATGTAAAAATAAATCTCCAGATGACCATATCAAATTTACTTGTATATGCTCAGCACCCCTAAACAGTATATACTCAATAAATGATTAATGCCTGAATATGTGAATAAATGAATGGATTTATGTTTTGGGGGCAGCATAGGACTTTTATAAACTGGAATATACCACATTTGGAGTCCATTCAAGTAGAACTATATGGTTCAGGTACAGTTAATAAGAACAAAGTTGCAGTCACAAAGTAGATCTTAAATAATTCTGGATGCAGAAAATCTCTACCAGGCCCTAATACAAGCTTTTTGAACCAAATGTAGTTAAGTGAGAAAACATTCCCCCTACCCCATTAAAGAACCTCAGAATTATAGAATTTAGGGAGTTTTTCTTAGATTATAACTGAAAGGGAAAAAATGTACATCCCAGTTTTAAATCTGTGTTCTCTCTTAGCAGGTATATATCATAACCTGAAGTCTTACTATAACTGGGAGAAGATTTACTAGCCTTGAATTTTCTGGATGTGCTATTTATGATATTAAGACAACAGGAAGCCTTTCCCAGTTTTTGTTTTGTATATCCTCTCACACATCCCTCACATTTAAAATAACCCATTTTAACAGTCCCTACAATACTAAAAGGATATGTTTTATAGGAACGTGCACATAACAAAAAGCAAACAGAACCTGTCTGCACTGATTAACAATCCCTTTCTACAAGCTAAAGTGATAAATAACGTTTAGAGACAAGGAAGGCATCTACCACCTCACAGCCTTTTACAGACCAACAGTCCTGTTTAAAATTATAACTGATAAAATGACAGCCCTGCAAGTACTTGCAGAGCACTGCTGGAAAGAATTATCAACATCCATCAGGAAAATCCTTCAAATGAGAGAAAAGAGGTAAGTGTACATAACTGCTCACCTCTAACTTAATGTAGGGAAAGTGCTCTAGTTTAAATGACATGTATGGTCTGTTCTTGAAAACCATCTGTTTCTGCATAGGATCCACAAATGGAAACCCTAATTCAATGAGCATCCAACAGCAGTCAGGTTATTTGCAATCTGTTCACACCATTATGGCCAAAACTTTAAAAAATGTAAAAATATAATCCTCCTTAGAACTTCAGGGACATTTGAAAGCACCCCTTAGGACCACCTTGTCATTTGTCAACTTCTGAAAGAGAATACCTAATTCCTCCTTTTAAGGGTTCAGATAAATAATGCAGTTTCCCTCTTAATCAGGAAATATTCAAAAAACAGCCACACTACACTACTCTACAGACAGAACACATTCTTAGGCTCCCTGTAACTATGATCTAAAACTCCCTCTTCATAGAGACATGTCTGAAGGGCATGCAGTCCCTTTTTTCATCGACTAGATCAGAAGTTTTCAAATACGTTTTAAAGCTACAAAACCCGTGAACAAAATCTTATAGAGTTGTTTCAATTTACAAGATACAGCAGTGATTTTCAAGTGGTGTGCTTCAAGAATTTTTAAAATATGCAAACCTGACTGTTTGCATATTCAAGGACACTGACTTCTTTTCCCTTAGATGATCAAATAAAAAAATTTACACTAGCCAACACATCACTAGCTCTCCAGGGTGAGTGCCCTGTCTTGAACCATAAATATATAGGTCATAACAGGGGTGCATCTTATTGGCCACGTTGCATAATAAGGTTGCATCTAACTGGTTAATTCTCTGCACCAGAAATCCTTACAGGCATCTGATTTTTTTAAAATGTCACTTTGGAGTAATAAGAGTGGCTAATTACTTTTATTATAATTATTATTTTTGTAAGTCAATCAAAATTATACCTATTTTTTTGTCAGACTGGCAAAAAATATTTTATTTTTGGTGTGCCACACAATTGTAGTAATTCATTTATGTGTGCCATGAGATAAAAAAGGTTGAAAATCGCTGAGATCGAGTACCAGAAGCCTTTCCTGTGTGTATACCCTCACTTCAAAAATAAAGAAACAAATAAGAAAACAATGGCTACTAGTAGAAACAGTATGGATCTTGAAGTAAGCCTGGGTTTTAAATTCTGACCCTCCCATTTAATAGCCTTGTATGTTTACCTTCTTGAAACCCAAGCTTTCTTACTTGTAAAATGGGGCTAGATCCTGCCCCACACAGCAGCTGTGGAATAAACCATAGAATGAAGCAGGACTGGCTCAGTGCCTAGCACAATGGAGACAATGAAATAATGGTTTCCTGTGTTAGAACCAACTCTATAAATTGTTATATATAATTAATATTTTATTCATAATAACCTGATTTAACTTTTTAATATTACAGTATGCTCACTGGGCTAGAGATAACCATAATCACTGAGAGAACCATCTTTGTGTTAAGTTAGCTGTTTCTGAGTCATTTCTTAGATTCATTCCTAAAATGTTTTGTGAGGTGCTCTCATTATTACTGTTATTAATGTTACTGTTCATTATGACAAAAAATAGTAAGTCTCAGAATTAGAAATTAGATCTAAAAATTCAGCCTGTGTAAAACTACTGTAGAAAGATATGAACTTCCATTTAAAATAAAATTTGGCAATATCAAAAAGTAATTCAGGAGAAAGGATGCTATATGCACTACTAGAACAAGAAAGAAGCTGACAAGGTAAAGCTTTGACAGACAGAAGACAATTACCTATAATAGTCTCCACATATTCAGAGTTATTATTGACATTAAAGAGGTCACCTGCTCCAAGTGCATAATTCAAAGACTCCTCAAAAGCCCCCAGGTGATAAAATACTTTAAATGCCACTAAGGCTGCAAACTGCCAACTCCAGAAATCTTCATCTTCATACAAAACTTCTCTGAAAGAATAGGAAGTATAGGCCTAGTTCAAACTGGTTTTCCTTCCAAGTTCTAACTTTAAATATTCAAGCCTCAATTTAGTAGCAGTAAATTTCTAAATGAATTTATACACCACATGACCCACATCTATAGATAAGTTGATCTACTTTATCCCAATTTATAGAAATAAAGTACTCTCTTACATTTTGTCTACAGACTCAGAAATTCCTGCCCAGAAGTCATTGACAACAGCATTCAATTTGTGTAGTGCAAATCCCTGTAGAAGATAAAACCAAAATTCAATTTTGAGACAGACTCACCATTCCACTTCCTTAAAAAATAGTTTTCAACAAATCAAAATCACATTTGCTAAACCTTTTAATCTATGACAAATATAAAAATTTACCAACTTATATTTTCTCTTGGCTTTAGACATTTCCTTTGTTTTCAACCATCAAACATCAGATGACCATATCATGCAATTCCTTAATACCATGAAATACTTTCTTTTTTGAATATACAAAACTGACTTAAGTTGCTAGTTTGAATATAAATGAATTCAAGTCTCTCAAGCTACTTGAAGTATACTGCAAACTTCTGTTAAATAAAAATAATTTTATAATATGTTCCACAGAAGCAACAAGTTTCTGTGCTGTTGACAAACTAAGGGGTGGGGGTGTTCAGGAGCCACACTGAGGTTTACATGCCTTAGCTGTGTTAAACTCTAGGGAAAACCAATCACTGGTCTCGACACACTGTCCTCTGGGGCTAGATTTCAATGACTGGGTATAGGCCAGGCAGGATGGTTATTTTAAATGATGGGCGATATACAGACAGCACTAAGTTCAAACAGCTTCACAGTATTCATACTAAGACCAGTTAATTTTTCTTCAACTCATACCTTAAGCTGTGGGTCTTCTTCATCCAGAAGAGAAATAATTCCAGCTATAAGACAAAAGGTAGATCATGATTATGAAATATATGCTGAGAGAAACTGACTTACTCAAAAACATATGATAGTTGGAAATAACTATTCTTTTGAGGGGTGACTTCATTAAAGGAAAGATTTTTCTTTATAACTGTAAAGGTTAACATTTCAAAGTTTAAGAATTAACTTATCAAACCCTGCATATAGAACATTTTTTGCCTAATTCAGTGGTTTTCAAAGTGTGACCACTGGACCAATAAAATTAGCATTACTTGGGAATTGGTTAAAAATGCAATATTTTGGCCCCATCCCAGATCTACTGAATCAAATTGTGGGGGTGGGGTCCAACAATGGGGCAACAAGCCTTCCTTGTGATACTGATGCTCACTATAGTTTGAAAATCAAAGCCCTAATTTACTGACCAAACAGAAAAGTTTTCCACACAATTTAGAATAAAACTATTCACAAAACATACCAACAGTTATACAGTTATATACAAAAGAAAGGCATATTAGTCATTAACTTATCAGTAAAATATTTTAACTATTTCAAGATGCCTATATTAAGGAATCACCTTCTCTCACAAGTAACCTAGGCTTTGCTAGATGAGCAATCTTATTTATTCTGACTTGAACTACCCAAGCACAGTGTTCCCCATATGACCTGGAGGTTTTAGCACTAACACTGAAAAGTAAAAGAAACAACTGTTTTCTCTCTAAAAAAATGCTCCTTGAAATACAGTCCTAGGTCAAAAGATACTATTAGAAAAAAGATATGGGAACTGTCTTTGGACCATAAAGAAAACCAAATTATCTCTTTGATACCATGTAGGTCTTTTTAATTTTTTATGTAGGGGAGAATAGTGAGGCAGACTCCCACAAGCTCCAGGACCAAGACCCACCCGGCAACTGCCATCTGAGGCCGATGCTGGAGAACCAAGCTATTTTTTAGCATCTCAGGATGATGCACTCCAATGGAGCTATCCTCAGTGCCTCAGGCCAAGCTCAAACCAATCGAGCCTCTGGCTGTGGGAGGGGAAGAAGGAGAGAAGGTGGAGGGGAGAGGAGAAACAGATGGTCACTTCTTCTGTGTGCCCTGACCGAAAATCGAACCCAGCACATTCATATGTCAGGCTGATGCTCTATCCACTGAACCAACGGCCAGAGCCACCATGTAGGTCTTAAAATCATTCTTCAGTTGAAATTGTTATTTAATTAAAAAGTGTCAAGGCAACTTAGAAAATACAGCCATTTCTAACTGATCAGTGTAGGCTGGCCAAACAGCTCCAGCAGTCTAGTTTTACATGAAAGGATATACAATTTAGCAAATAAAACAATACTATGGCTCTAGCTAGGGGATACTACTATTCTAAAAGCATAAAAGCAGATAAAAAGAGCTTCGTGGTACTCTAGGTTGGTATGGCAAGTCCAGAACAGAGACTGAACCAACAGCATGGAAAGAAGACACGTTAAAGAGTGAAATCAGTAGAGGGTGGTGGGAAGGAGCTGCAAAGTCGTGATGCAGAATAGCTGATAAACGAGGATGCTTTAAATGTGGCATAGACTGGAAATAGCAGGACACTTTATCAAAATATGGAAAAGGCTACCCCTTTCCCCATCATCAACCAATAATGTGTTTTGAATTGATTTTACCAAAAGAAGTTATAAACTTTTCTATACTCTTCTGTTTGGTTTTACTTTTAATTAATTTGTTACAAAGTTGTCCTGGCTTAGAAACAAAACCACTGTTCATGAAACAACTAAATCAAATACTGTACAGTCCATTCACACACACTTCACATCTTAAAAACAACACAGCACTCTGCTTCAGATGGTGGTAGGGGGAACAGGGAAGGTTAAGCACACTAGAAAAATCTTATAATCTAAAACTGTCGCATCAATTTATAACAATATTTGGACATTACTTACAAATATAGAGGTATGTTCCAGAAGAAACAGCTTCAAAGTTGAAAATGGTTGCCTCTGAGGATAAGGAAGGGGAGATTATTGTTTTAAGACTTTTTATCATACTTTTTCTTTTTGTGCCTATATTGTTAAAACAAAAACAGACCAACAAAATTCCACTCTATCACACATCTCCCTCCAGCAAACACCTATCTCGATCTCTCCATTCCCTTTGTCAAGCCTCTTGAAAAACTTAACATATGTTAAGTTGAACTCTTATTCACTGCTGTGTTTTCAGTGCCTAGTGGGTAAATGAAAGAATTAACAGACTAACCCACATCAGAACCATGTCGCTGGCCTGGTTAGCACCTGGGACAGATCCTAAACCAATGTGAGTCAAGAAACAGGAAACAAGGTGACAAAGGTTTGAGGCAGAGGGTGATACATAATCCAGTAACTGTAACAAATGATAGTAACAAATACACCTTACCCTATCATGAGCATCTCAGAATGGGACCTAGAAATCATTGCTCCTGCCATACTCGATAGGTTTAAATTCTCTGTATTATATTCCCACCTCAACACAAATTTTTTCAGCCTGAACACAAATTTCCTAGGGACTGATTTCTTTATTCAACATGTACTTTTGAACTTCTACCATCTGACAGGCAAAGTTTCAAGAACTATGAAAACAAGTCTCCCCCTCAATATTCTACCAGAAAGAAAGACAGTAATCAGACAAGTAAAGTAATTAGAGGGCTGTGATGAAGGGAGTGAACGGCTAAGGGGGAGAGAGGCAGCATGTTGTAATAAAATGATCAGGAAAGACTAGCATTCGAGCTGAAGCTAATGACTGAGAAACATGAGGAAGAGGCATCTAGAAAAGTGGAGCAGAATGTGCAGGATCCCTTAGGTAGGAGAGAAAGTGACACAGTCCAGAAAGACACAGAAAGGACAATATGATTAGGGCGTGGTGAGTGAGAAAGAGAGTATAGTAAGTTCCCGAGTTACAAACATCCACTTTAGGTACAACTCGTACTGACAACTGGGGCGCCCAATGGGGCTATTGGTAATTAACTGCAGTTGGACACCATTGGAAATGATCTCATAGAGGTACTAGACTGCCATGGCAAAGAACTAACCAATGAAGACCTCATGGAACTAGACCAGCAGATGAGAGTATCTGGGGAAGAAAACAGAGACCTAGAAACTCCAGAACCAAAAGGGTTTCTACAGAAGAGATAGCTGATGCTTTTTGTCTCATTGAAGCAGGAATAGCAAAGTTAGAGGAGCATGATCCTGACCCAGAGAGGTTCACCGAAGTGTACCATACCATACAGTTACCGAAGGCCTGAGATGCTACAGGGCTGTTTACAATGAGAAAAAGAAAAGCTCTGTGTAAACCTCCCTTGAGGCCAACAAGAAACTGACTCCAGCAGCAGAGCCAAACCCGGACCTTCTAACACCGGTCCCATCCTCTCCAACAAGTCCATCATCTTCTGCATCATCCATGATTGTTTGAGATTGTATTTGAAAATGTTTAAATATTTATATGCACAGAAAGGTAAAAAGCACTATTATTAAGACAAACAGCTGTCTAACTTGCATTTAACAGGGAAATGTACCTGTTCTAATTTACACACAAATTCAACTTAAGAACAAATCTACAGAACCAATCTCCTTCATAACCCAGGACTGCCTGGAGTACAGAACAAGCCAGAAAGCACATCGTGAGGTCTTTGGTGAAAAGTCTGGATTTTACTCCAAGCACACAATGGCGAGAATTGGAGGATTTTAAACAAAGAAAAGTCTGACTACTATGAGAACGGACTGCATGGAAATCTCCAGGCTGTTATGGTAACCTAGGCAAGGGAAGCAGTGGTATAATAAGTTCGAAGTCGAAGGCGGCCTTCCTTTACAGGTAGCAATACACTCAGTACTTATTTTTAGAGAGCTGACTGGTATGTCTCTTCTTTTTAATAAACTAAAACTCATCTCTTGGAGACAAACATGTAATTCCAAGTACAGGCGACAGCTCCTCAAAACTCTGAAAAAGACTTATGTCTCCCAACATCTCCACCCATTTCTCTGAGCAATCTTCATAAAAATATGGTCGTGAGCTCCTTCCCAGGACAAGTTGCAGTCTTCCATGCCCCACTGTTTACAACAAAACACTGGTGGGCCAAGAGGAGAGGAAAACGGGACGAGAAATGGGGGAGGGCAGCGGGGGGGCAGGCAGTCTAGGAAAAAAAGGCACGGAAGCGGTGGACAGCTCTCAGCACATCAATCCACGGCTAGGGTGTCTCAACGTCACCACGTGAACTTGCTGTCTCCAGCTCATCCCGTTTCAAGGGTCTTTTCACGAATGTTCGGATGCGATGGTGAGAGGAGCTGCACACACCTATGCGTGCTTTCTGCCTGCAGAGTACTGATGAGCACCCAGCCTCAGAAGACATCACACCAAGCCCGCTTCTCGTTCTAACGGCGCCCTCAGTGCTGTCACCCTCAAACACAAACGTTCCCTGAGCGATCCCTCTAAACCCCTTCGGCTAGTGCCGACCAGCCTCCAATCGAAGCGCAGGTTTCCCTCTGCGGAGAATGGTCCTGAGTCAGGACCGAGGCCATGTGCGCGGGACTGACCCCTCACTGTCCGGTCCGGCCAGTGGCACGGGGGGGGGGGGGGGGGGGGCGGATGTCATCGCATCCCTATCCCGGGCGGGCGGAGAAAGGACTGGGCGCCCACGGCCTCCGTGGCCCCCGTGGCCCCCATCAGGAGGGCTGAATTGAAGAGATTCTAACCTCGGGGTCAGAGAAGGGCCCAGGAAGCTCCCCACCCCCCCCCCCCACCCCCATCCCGGGTGCGAGCATGGGAGTGTGGCGAAAGGGATGCCAAGGTGGACGACCTGGCACGGTTCCCCCGAGACAGAGGGCGACCCAGGGGCCCGCAGAGAGGCCCGGCCAGACTGACAGCCCCCGGCCCGGCAGTGGGCCCCGGGCAGTGAGCGGCAAAATAGGCCGGCGCTCCGGCGGGAGGTGCCCAGTCACCGGCCCTGACTCAGCTAAAAGCCGGCGCCGCGGCCACTCCCTTCTGGCGCCCGCCGTGGCGGTACTCACCGGCTGATGTGATCTTGGCTGCGCCCTGCACTTGTCCGCCCGCTCGCTGGCCCGCCGGGCCCCGCAGTGTACCTGTCAGCTCAGACCCCATTGATTCTCCCGCGCCTCTTCACTGCCCGGGTGTTCTGCTCAGTCAGTCGCCTTCTGGGGGCCGCCGGCTCACGTCTCGTCCAGGACCCCATCCGCCCGGGGCTGTCCACCGCCCCGCCTGCCGCCAGGCACGAGTTTTCCCCCAGCCCACGTCTTCCGCGCTACCACCGCCACCCCAGCTCGCGCGAAAAATGCACAGAAAACTCTATTTTATTCTCTAACTCTTCTTGAAGTCAGAGCTCCCACGGGGTTAGGACAATCATGCGCACCTGGGTTAAGGATTCAGCATGGCCACCACTAGAAAGAGGACCCCTACCATCACCCGCCATTGCTGAGAAAGAGTGTTGAGGGGAAGAGCAAAGGGCGCATGCAGCGCCACCTGCTGCGTGGGAGGTCTCGCCTAGCCAAGCCTTTGGGCTAAGGATGTTGCAGCAAAGAGTGTTTTCATTAAAAAGTGATAATAAAAAAAAAATTGAAGAGCAGAGGCCGTTTTCAAAAGAAATCCTCACAGAAATGCTTTATTATAATGACTCCATCATCACTTTATTATGATGTTCAACAATGGAAGTTTTTATTTACGTTTGGAATAGTTACTACTGTACATTTATATGGTTTGAAAAGAGTTAAGTATAAAAAGATACACAGTGAAAAATGTTCCAAAAAGGAAAAAAAGTTCTTCTAGTTTTGCTTTTCATCTGCCTGGTTCCTCTGTCCCCCTGTAGTAGCAGGTTTTTGATTTTTAATATATCTTCAGAAATTTGAATTGGCAGTTGTGATCACCTTGTGCAGTCAGTCTTATACCAGCTTCAATAGCTAATTAACTTCAATAGTGCTAAGAAAGCATTGACAGATATTAATGGCAGATCATGACATTTTTAAGCCACTAGTCTTGCACTTTAATTGGACAGCAATTTCTAAAGCTTATTTATCAAAACACTATAACCTAGGGGCACATGCCGCAGACCAACGCAGCTAGAAATTCTGGGTCTTGAGGGAGAACGGTGCGGAATTAAAAAAATAGACTCATCGAGAAAAGAGGATGGGATGGAGAGGCCTCTTCAATGCTGATGGCAATATCTGAGAGAGAGCCATAGCTCCCAGTTTGCTTTATTATATAGCCATATGCAAATAAGTCTTTGATACAAAGTCACACATCTGAGGCAAAAACAGGAACTCTCTTAAGGCATAGACAGGAATCCCCCCACCATGCATAAGTGAAATTAACCAACATCTGAACAAACAAAGGGTGAGAGGAAGGGCATGTAAATTGCTTTCAGCAACTTAAGCAAGAGTGAAGTGGGGCTATGGGATGAGTGCAAATACTCAGCTTCATAGCCAGTATGGAGGCGGGGGGGGGGGGCACTCAGCCTTTTGCTAAGCCTCAAGTTTACAAAGGCTTTTTGCCACTTGCAGTCTACCACAGATAAGGCTGAATATAATTGAATGTTAGCAGATATGGTGATTTATAAGGTACTGTGTGCCCTATGTATAATGAAAACCCTTGGCACTGAATCCTAGTATTTGGTGAAACATCATAGTGTCTTTATCTCCAATAGTCAAATTGACCTAGAACCTTCTATCATTTTTATAGCGAACTGCTTTACCATGTTTCTACCTGTGACTCAAGTTTTCATCTATAATTAAGGCAAAAAGGCACAATTTGAATTTTAGCTTTTTTTCTCTTTCTTCAGCTATAACATTTTCAACGCAATGAAAGGAATATTTTAGCAAATGTATCAGAATTGTGTACATGTCTGGATGTAAACTCCTTGCAAGCACGTGCCTGGGGAAAGTGACATTCACCCCACTTGATGCTGCCCTTGCTAAAAATAGTCTTTGGAACTTGTCTTTGGAAACTTATTTTTATGCTGGTAACACATATTTTAGACATCAATTTCTATGTCAGAACTTTGCTTTGGGTGGTGGGTTTGACTTTTTGAGCAGCCGTTAAAAGGTCTTTGCAGTCCAGACTACTAAATCAGGAGGTTAGGCTGGGTAATGAGACACTTAATATAAGGTGTGTGGTACTATAATCTAGTTAATAATGGAGGCAGGGTGGCAGTTGTAAATCAATCTTGATGCTTCATATTCACATATTTCTTAAAAATAATGTAACAGAGGCCCTGGCTGTTAGATTCGGGGAGATGTACTGTGGCTGCCAGAAGTGTAACTATTGAAAGAGCAGGAACAGAGAGTGCTGGCAGGAACAGGGAGTGCTGATAGGGACCCTGTGAGGCTGAGAACAAAGAAGTTTGTTTGAAATTCACCACTAAGCTAATCCTGGCCCCTGTTGCTATGCTGCGTGCAACCTCCCTAGCGAATGGCTAACTGCCACATCTGCTTCTGTATAATGCTTGCTCACTTAGGATATATAAGGACCTAGCTGTAAGTGCCAGGCACAACTCCTGTTTGCAGCTCCTTGTGAGCATGGTGTCTCTGGACATCTTGGGAGTTCCCCCTGCGCAGGTTAAACTGGCCAATAAAGTAACATCTAAACTCCTGAAAGTCTCTGACGTTTGTTCTCATACCCAGTGGATGCAACACTGGCCAGGTTGCTGGATGGATAAAGCATCAACCCCATACATCTGAGTTCACAGGTTCAACCCCTGGTCAGGGCACAGGGCACATATGAGAAGCAGTCAATGAGTACACAACTAAATGGAACTAAGTGGAACGAGTTGCTGCTTTTCTCTCTCTCTCTCTCTCTCCCCCCCTTCCTCTCTCTCTCTCTCCCCCCCTTCCTCTCTCTCTCTCTCTCTCTCTTTCTTTCCCTCAAACCAATGAGAAATAAAAAATAAATAAATAATATAAGAGAAAGATTTGCCACCTAACAAAAAAAAATTGGGAAGGAGCACAAGTGTAATTTTAAAGCAAGTTTATAGTTCATTTTAATTCATTAAAAATGAAATTTTTAGGCCCTGGCCCTGGCCGGTTGGCTCAGTGGTGGAGCATCGGCCTGGTGTGCGGGAGTCCCAGGTTCGATTCCCGGCCAGGGCACATAGGAGAAGCACCCATCTGCTCCTCCACCCCTCCCCCTCTCCTTCTTCTCTGTCTCTCTTCCCCTCCCGCAGCCAGGGCTCCATTGGAGCAAGGTTGGCCTGGGCACTGAGGATGGCTCTGTGGCCTCTGCCTCAGGTGCTAGAATGACTCTGGTTGCGGCAGAGTGATGCCCCAAATGGGCGGAGCATCGCCCCCTGGTGGGCATGCCGGGTGGATCTCAATTGGGCGCATGCAGGAGTCTGTCTGGCTGCCTCCCTGTTTCCAGCTTCAGGAAAATACAAAAAGGAAAAAAAAATGAAATGTTTAATACTATAATAGAACACTTAATGGGATCCTTTGACCAAGCATAGTTAATAAATAACTTGATAATTAGCTACTCCATGAGAAGAAAATTGAGAGAGAACAAGAAGAAACAGATTTTGGAAAGGTCTCTAATACTTCCCCAGGGTGTTAAAATGTAAAATTCAAACTGTAAAGGAAACCTTTCTGAGGAATTTTGATAATGTTTGAGTGTATGCTTTTATTCACATTAAAGTAAAAAATATAAAAACAGTCTCCTCTAAGTTTAAGTTCAGACATTAGCTCCAGTACCACCTCCCTGGGGATATTATTAAAATGCAAATCCTGGTTCAGAGTCTGCATTTCTAAGGTTTTAAAAAAATAGACAACTTATTGTGTCAATTTACATTACCTAGCTTTAACTAAGCTTTCTTTTCTTTCTGTTCTGGAGATCCCAAAAGTTGGACATCCAGTAAGTGTTGTTATTTATATATAAATATACAGATCATCTTTTATTTACATGTTGTTTTCTTTCTATGATGGGTAGACTGAACTACATGGCCACAATGGTTTTAGAATAAAGGCAGTATACTTTCCAAAATTAATCTTTCATATCTGAAAATAATGCTCTTGAATATTGAGCATTATTTTAACTATGTAAAACAAATAACTTTACAAATTCAATAAATATTTATTAGATAGCCATTATTATTCAATAAAATGTTCTTCAGACAAAATAGGGTGAAAACAGAATCAAATTAAAATACATACTATTTCTAATCTTCCTTGTGTTAATGGGTGCTTTATGTAAATGTATATTTTAGACGTGTGTACAGGTATATGTGTATACAAATAGATATAGATTAATAGGTATTTCACCTTTAAATGCTTATTGATTTTCACCTCACAAAAATTTT
Organism: Saccopteryx leptura; assembly: GCF_036850995.1. Classification (NCBI taxonomy): domain Eukaryota; kingdom Metazoa; phylum Chordata; class Mammalia; order Chiroptera; family Emballonuridae; genus Saccopteryx; species Saccopteryx leptura. Next base: position 213,528,171 of record NC_089505.1, on the reverse strand, counting down.
CTCTAATTATAATTATTTTATGGTGTCTCAAAGCATATCTTCATATACTCTGCCCTGTATACAAGGAGATTTACAAAAATAACTATGTTTTAAAGTAGAAATTTTCTCCAAAATATAGGCAGTAGGTTTAACAATACTCTCTCAAATAAAAGATAGTTTGAGTTTCAAACATTTACTTATTTTGCTCAGTATGTTTTTTAACATCTTTAACATTAAGTCATATAAAAATGGAATCAACAACTAACTAATAATCTTTGTCTTTTTTATTCCATTTTTAAGTATATTTTTAAATCAAAACCAAGGATAGCAGTCACTATCATTGTTCTGATATGAAAAGATACAGTGTGGGAAATTCACCTTGTTTTTGCACCTTCACGAGGACATGGTATTTCCAACTGTTTCTCATTTACTAACCAGTGTGCACTAAAAACAAAATGCCTCACATTTCTGTTGTCTAGGTATTTCATTATAATTTGGGGATAAAAATGACCCATTACATTTTCTCATTCCAGAATATTCTGGAATGATTGCTATTTCTATAATGTGAGTTATTTCTAATGTTCTTGTGTGTCAGTAGGGCACATGACATTTTGTTTTAGATAAATTGTACTTTCCAGTTTGGTAACCATAGAAAAGTTTAAAATTAAGTTATCTCAGGGGAAGTAATTATGTGTATATTTTGCAGCTCATGAACGTTCGATGTAAATAAATCTCACATGCCGATCCTTTTATATTGTGGCACTAATGTTTGAACTCTGGAGATGGCTTTGGCACCACCCCAATGTTTATCTGTTCAGATTCTAGGTTGAACAACAAAACTGCTTTTACTCAAAAAATAACTAACAGATGAGCAATGTAGTCACTCGTCCAAAGCCAAATTCCATTGTCAATAAGAGGAGATTTGGATTGTATAGTTTCATCTAACAACTATGTTGGAATTTAGATTTCCCAACGAAAGTCAGAAAGCAACTGTTCTTTTGACTGTGCTATCCTTTCTCAAAAATAAACAAAAACAAAAACAAACAAACAAACAAAAAAAAACACCAGCAATTTATAAAGTATTTTCATCTGGTGTATTTTTTAGAACTGGCTCTTGAACTTGTGTTACATTGTAAACTTGGCCTATAAAACAAACTGATGTTTCCCCGTTTATTGTAATAGAGTTGTGTGGGTTTTTTACTAGAGTTTTTGTAAGGCATTTGGGACTTTTAGATTTTTTTGTTTTGCTTTGTTTTGCTTTCTTTATAAATAGCTTCTTTCCTTTTTCCTTTTCTCTTTAAGTTAGAAGCAAAGAGGCAGAGAGACAGACTCCCACATGCACCTCAACCAGGATCTACCCTACAAGCCTCCTACTCGGTGATGGTCTGACCATCTGTCACTGTTGCTCCGTTGCTTAGCAACCAAGCTATTTTAGTACCTGTGGAGAGGCAACTTGCTCTAACCAGTCATGGCTGTGGGAGGGGAAGAGAGAGATAGAGAGAGAAGGGTGATGGTAGCTTCTCCTGTGTTCCCTGACCAGGAATTGAACCCAGGACATCCACACGTTGGGCCAATGTTCTACCACTGAACCAACTGGCCAGGATCTATAAATAGCTTTTATATGTCCATTTAGTAAATAAGTCAAAGTGGAACTAGGAAAGCAATTATTTGACAATGTTTTCCACACTTAAGATTCCTGTGACCATTACTCTGTTGTATAAATAATTTTGCCTTGAAGCAGGAATAAATGGAGTTAAGGTACATCTTCTATCAAAGTGCTGAAGTTAAGCTAAATTCATTAAGGTTAGGTGCTAGGGTGGTGCTAAGGCCCTAAATATATCTATATCTATATAGATATCTATATCTACCTATAATCTATATCTATCTATAATCTATATCATCTATATCTATAGACAATACACATACATATATAGCTCTATACACATACACACATACACACACACAACACACACACACACACATAAACATTATCTTCCTTCTTTCATAGAGACCTTTATAATAATGCTCATGGAAAACTATCAAGCTGGTACACACACATTTTTATTACATGTATTTGCACAATTCTCAATTTTAATTGTTATAGTGCATTAACAGTGTCCCAAAAACAAAATTATTTCTTCTGTCATTTTTTTTGCTTATTTATCTATCTATTTATTTATTTTTAACTAAGTGAGAGATGAGGAGTCAGAAAAGCAGAGAGACAGACTGCCACATGCGCCCTGATTGGGATCCACCCAGCAAGCCCCCTACAGAGCATCTGGAGCCACTACTCCATTGCCAGGCAACTGAGCTATTTCAGTGCCTGAGGCAAGGCCATGGAGCCATTTTCACTGCCAAGGGTCAACTTGCTCAAAACATTTGAGCCATGGCTGAGGGAGGGGAGGAGAAAGGGAGAAAGAGAAAGGGGAAAGGGACAGGTGGAGAAGCAGATGGACACTTCTCCTGTGTGCCCTGACCAGGAATTGAACCTAGGACTTCCACATGCCAGGCCAATGATATACTGGTAAGTCAACCAGCCAGGGCCTTGTTCTGTCATTGTTTTTTATTTAATTTTTAATAGATTTCTTTACCTAATTTTATATACTCTTACTATTGCCTTTCCAATCACATTTTTTTTTTGCCTAGCAACTGTTATTTCTAATAAGTTTTTACTTTCACTAATTATGTTACTTTTAATTTTATGTTTCTACAAGGTACCTTGTGAGCTCCAGCATCCATGCTAGTGCTCTGTTGTCCCTCCAGGGAATACTTGATCACTGATAAACCTGAGGCTTAAACTGCCTTTTATTTTACATTGAGACTCTTTCTTTAGCGTTCACTTGTTATTATTATTATTATTATTTCTCAATTTTGAAGTCTTTTTATATCCCAAGGTTAGTCAAAGGACTATTTCTAGTTTCTAACTATAAAAGAACACTAATTGTTTATTTACGTGGTATCATGTAATCAGACATTGTTTAGAACATGTTTTTTTAGCACATACAATAAAAACGAGCAAAAACCCTCATTTTAAAATTACAAAATTTTCCAAGACCAACACAACAGAATAGTTGCAAATAAAATTTATGTTTAGAGTCATAAATGGTGGATAAATGTATGAGTAAAAACACACACATTTCCTTTTTCCCTATAATCATGACCTTAGGTATAAACTGTCTCTGATCGGGTAGCTGCTTCCATCTACTAGGTAAGTCTCTGCAGTGTAATTTATTTCCTAATTGAATTTCTTTTTCTAAATAGTGAGGCTTCTCAGGTAAAAGTCTTTCTGGAAGTAAAGGAAGGATAGTAACTGGTTCCCCGGGTTTTAAAGCAACTGCTTTTGCTGTATTATCCCCTGGGTTATTTCCTTTTGTTATTGGATCCAACCCCTTTTGATGTCCTTTACAATGTATAATAGCTACTTTAGCTGGTAGCCAAATGGCTTCAAGGAGTGCTAAAATTTATTCTTTATTTTTAATTTCTTTCCCTCCAGAAGTAAGAAGGCCTCTCTCCTTATATAAAGCCCTATGTATATGTGCAGTAGCAAAAGCATACCTGCTGTCCATGTAGATGTTGACAGTTTTCCCTTTTGTCTATCTCAAGGCTTGAGTTAGAGCAATAAGTTCAGCCCTCTGGGCAGAAGTTCCTTGTAGAAGAGACTGGGCCCAAATTACCTTGTCCTCTGTTGTTATAGCTGCTCCAGCTCTTCAGACCCCCTGGTCAAGGAAGTTACTCCCATCGGTGAAGAGAGTAGTTTCTGCATTCAACAATGGGAAGTCCTGAAGATCTGGGCAGAGACTGGAAATAGTGTCAAGAAGTTCAAGGCAATCATGATCAGGGCTGGGCTGTTCTTCTGTCTCAGGCAGCAGGGTTGCCAGGTTGAGGGCTACTGACTTGGGGAACGTTACATGAGGAGGGTTCAAAAGGAGTACTTGGTATTGAGTTAACCTAGTGTTAGAAACCCATCGATCCGGTGGGGACCTTAGAAGGGCTTCAGTGGTATGACCTCTATGTATTTGGAGGTCCTGCCTGAGAGTCAACTTCTGAGCTTCTTTGACTAGCGCCGCCATGGCAGCTATGGCTTTCATGCATATGGGCCATCCTGTGGCTACAGGGTCTAGGCGCTTGGATAGGTAAGCAACGGGTCACTTCCAAGGTCCAAGAGTCTGTGTGAGTACTCCTTTTGCTACCCTATGTTTTTCAGCTACAAATAACTGGAATGGCTTATTCAAATCAGGAAGTGCCAGAGGAGGGGCTGAGACCAAAGCTTCCTTCAGGGCTTGGAAAGCAGCTTCCTCAGTTGTTGTCCATATAAGGTCTGGACTTTTATCCCCGGTTGCTGTACGTAGGGGTTTTGCTAATTCAGCAAATCCCAATATCCACAGTCTGCAATATCCGATAACCCCTAGAAATTCTTGGAAGGGGTAGGGATATCAAGAATTGCCTGAATTCTTTTAGATGATAAAGTCCTCTTACCTTCTCTGAGGTCATACCTGAGATACGTGGCTGTCCGAACGTTTACTTGGGCCTTCTTGCTGGAGACACGATACCCGAGCTGGTCGAGGGTGTGAGCAAGTCTCTGGTGGCTTCTTTGCAGGTTTCCTCAGAGTCTGCTGCGAGGAGAAGGTCATCTACATATTGGAGTAGTGTAACCTGTGGATGTGATTCTCGAAAAGGTTGTAAATCCTTGCTTAATGCCTCATCAAATAATGTTGGGGAGTTTTTAAACCCCTGAGGCAATCTTGTCCACATTAGCTGTCCAGAAAATCCCCCTTCTGGATCAATCCATTCAAAAGCAAAAATAGGCTGACTCCTTTCAGCTAAAGGGATGGAGAAAAAAGCATTTTTTAAGTCGAGGATCGTATAGTAAGTGCGGTCTGGAGGTAGAAGACTCAGAAGAGTGTAGGGGTTCGGAACCGTTGGGTGAATTGTTTCAACCCAGAGATTGACTTCTCAGAGGTCCTGGACTGGTCTATAGTCCTCTGTCCCTGGCTTTTTGACAGGGAGTAATGGAGTATTCTAAAGAGTGTGATACGGCCTTAGAATGCCTGCTTTTAAGAGTCTATTTATATGCTTTGAAATCCCTTTTTTAGCTTTCTGCGGGATTGGGTATTGCCAGACTTGTATGGGTAGTGCCGTGCTTGCTAGCTGAACGTGGACAGGAGGCTGATGCCTAGCTAGTCCAGGTGAATTTGTTTCTGCCCAAATGCCCGATACTTCTGCGAGTAATTCCTCTAAAAAGCTAGAGGGAACTGCTTGGGATGGTTCCTCTATTAACAAGTATTCCTCTGACAAGGGTACTGTTACTAATATGGACGGGGTTGAAGCTGGATCTAAAGTTAACATAGTGCCTCCCCATGGAAGGAGATGGTAGCATGTAGTTTGTGTAGGAGGTCTCTTCCAAGGAGAGGATAAGGACACTCTGGCAATACTAGGAACGAATGAGAGATAGTTCCCTTCCCAAGGTCAGTGATCCTTACCTTCGTCCATGGGTATGACTTAGCTTTTCCCGTTGCTCCAACAATGGCGGTCTTCTTTGAAGAGAGTAGTCCTGTAGCTTCTTGTAGTACCGAATAAGTGGCCACCGTGTCCACAAGGAATTTGATGGGCTTCCCATCAATGGACAGTGTTACCATGGGTTCATGGGGGCCTAACAGTATGGAACCCCAGCCCCCTCAGTCTTGATCCTCAAAGAGGACCTCAGCTTTCTGTCCCTTCTTCTCCTTTAGCTTAGGACACTTCTTTTTCCAATGCCCGGTCTCCTTACAATAAGCACATTGATTCTTGTCTAGAGGCAGTCTACTATTCTGCCCTTTCCTTCGTGGCTTTCCTTTAGTGGGTTTCTTTTGTTGGGCTGCAATTAGTATTTTTGCCACCTTTTCCGCACCTTGTCTCTTTGGGTCCTCCCTGTTCATATAAACTTTCTGACTAACTTCTAAAAGCTTGCTTCTATTTTCTCTTTCAAATCCTTCTAACTTTTGTAACTTCTTTCTAATGTCTGGGGCCGCTTAGGAGACAAAGACTATGTTTATGAGCCTTCTGTTCTCTGGGGCATCCAGGTCTAATGGAGTATATGTTCTATAGGCTTCTAAAAGCCTTTTAAGGAAAGCTGAAGGAGATTAATCCTTTCCCTGGATGATTTCGCTGACTTTACTAAAATTAGTTGGTTTCCTTGCTGCTGCCCAGAGACCCCTGAGCAGGAAATCATGATACTTGTGTAAAGCCTCCTGTCCCCTAGAAGTGTTGGGGTCCCAGTCAGGGGGAGGTCAAAGGGAGAACTTTCTCTAATTCTTGCCTTCGACTAAGGCTATGTAGATCTCCATCCCCTAGTGCTGCTTTAGCAGCCTCTTGGTAGATTCTTTCCCTTTCCTCAGAAGTGAAAAGAGTGTAAAGAACCTGTTGACAATCATCCCAAGTAGGACGATAAGTACGAAAAATGGTTTCAAGGAAAGAAATTAGACTCTGGGGTTTCTCTGAAAATGGGGGGGTTCTGATGTTTCCAATTATATGAATCACTAGTAGAGAAGCGGACATCAATTAATCTAGCCGGTCCCCTAGGATCCCCCCCTGCAGCTTCTCAGAGGGGAAGCAAAGGTGCCGGCTTTGGAGCTGGTGGCATACTAGGATGACCATAATTGGCCCCTGTATGGGTATGGGGTGGGCTTTTCCAAGAGGGGGCCAGTCCAGGTTGTGGGTTTGCTGTGGGGGGTAGCCTCGTGGCTTTAGGCGGGTCCTCAGCTTGCTCTGAATATGGAGGAGGGATGGGATCTAGTAAGGACTCAGCGGCTCCTGGATCTTCTGGTATTACTGGATAAAGTCTGCGGGCAGGCTGTGGCTGTTCTCTCAAAGTTTCTTGTTTTGGGGAGGGAAGCCTCCCTTTGCCTTCATTTGGGGTTGCCAATAGGACAGCTTTTCCTCCTGCCCGGACTTTATCTCCCTTAATATAGTTCTTAAAAAATTTCTTAACATAACCTGGTCTTCCCATGGCTATGTTAATCCACACATCTATATATGGCATCTGGTCAGGGTGTGGGACCCAATAGACATTTGCCCTGACAGCAAAGAGTGTGGGTAAATTGAAAGTGCCCTCCAAGGGCCACCCTACACCAAAGGTTGGCCATTCTAGTTCACAAAGAGTCCGCAACATGGTGGAATCAACAGGAGTCCATAGTCTTGTGCCCTGTGAGAGAAATCAGAAAAGTTATCAAGCAAGCACTGAAGAGGTGTTAGGGCAGTAGATTGCCCCTGACCCATGGCTCTTGAGTCTCGAAGGAATCCTGTGAGGAAGCAACGGGCAAAGCAGACAAACAAACCAAATATGCACACGAAACAAAACTTCTAAACCAAAACCAAAAGGGAGAAGGCAGCATCCTGCATTCCCCAATCAGGTGGGGAGAAATCAGGTGGCGTCCCGCCTGCTCCACTGCACCCTTTTCTCTAACCAGAGCTCTGTTTCTAGATATTCAAAGAGGAAGCTTCCTTACCAGACAGTCTCGAGACCTCCAAATGTTTCGAATCAGCCAAATTCAGTTTCCAAACGGCAACTGCTGGAGGCTGGCCAGCTACCAATGTCTGCTGCAGCCCACTCCGTGAGGAGGGGTCTTACATGGCTTCTCTCACTGGGGCCTCCATATGTTACATCCCAGGAGACAGACCACAGCAAACCCAAAGTAAATTTTATAAGTTTTATTGCAAACCTGCGCTGGGACTGGAGGCAACCCACGCAAGGGAACACTGCAGTACCGAGCCTCTAAAATGGCTCCTTTTTATAGGGTGACTATCTAGGTTGAGCAAGCAAGCAGTGTTTACAAGGGTGGAAGAGGTGCGATTAGCTGACCTTATTCTTGGCTAAGTCTCTAGGGTAGGGCTTCTTGGATGCTGGGTACATAGAGTTCTGCAGAAAATATTGCTACATTTCTAACGGTTTTTAATCTTTTGCCTCCAGCCATGTACTGGATGTACTCAGTTTTCATGGCTGGTGGCCTGCACCACTTGTCCTAAGATGTCACAGTAATATTTTTTTAGCCACTCCTTTATGCCAGGAAATAAATGTCTAATCTGACTTAATTCGCACAAGAATCCTATGAGGTAAAAATTATCATCATTTACATTCTACAGGTGAGGAATTAAAGCACAGAGAAATGAAATAAATTGTCTGTGGTCCCCCTCCCCCACCTCAGCAATAAGGGACATATTCAGGAAAGCAGTCTAGGCAATCTAACTTGTAAGTTCAGCCTGGCAACCATTTTGATATATTGCCTAATTTTGTTTCTAGTTTCCTTTGAGCCTCACACTAATACTCTCGGTAATTCTATAGATTTTCATAAAGGAATATATACTTTTAGCATACAGCTCTTCTCTGCTTTTCTTAATAATAGTTGTGTGTTTTTTTGAACCAAAGATTATCATATGCTTTCATAGTGTAATACAATATTGAATTCTTTTCTTCCTAACCTCTCAGGTCATAGTCACTTCCTTATGTAACAACCTATTTCATTTTTGTTTATTAATCATGTTTTTCAACTAATCTTAGATCTATATTATGCATACACAAACACACACACACACAGCCTGACCAAATGAATCTAATGTACCTCCTTCCAAAGTATATTAAGTTTGAGAAAAAACAGAGAAGAGCATCTTTCTATATTCCTATTGAAATCTTAAATATTTTTTTAAAGTAAGAATATTTAAAAAATGTTATTTTTAAGATTAAATCTGAAAGAGATTTGGGAATCCAATACCTCATATTACCTTTGGGGAAAAAATGATATTTGGAAATGCCAAATAGTTAAACAGTTAGGTCCTTACATTTTTCCCCAAAGCATTGCTTTCAGTAGGTGATCAATCATTAAATGATATTAGCATTAAATTTAGTTATATTATTCTCCAACACCTCCATCCCCATTTAATAGATAGTAAATTTAAAATATACCTTTTTATCATTTTGTATTTTGAGTTTCTAAAGGTATGTTTATTCACTTATATCTATAGAAGTAAATTCAGAACGAATAAAAGGTGTATGACATAAGAACTTCTATTTTAATTAGGCAACACATTCTGAAAAAAATACATGTGAAGGAAGTATACACAAAAAATTCTAGAGCATAGCTGATAAAGAAAACCTTCTTAAAAATGTCAAATATAGACAAAAGGAGTATAATAAAAATAGAACACTGGTTGTAAAAGCAATCTCAACAACATGGAAATAGCTATTGAATGGAAAATCATTCTGCCACCTTTTTCTTTATTAGTTTTTCCTTTTCCCTCCTTGGAAATACAACAGATTTCTTCCCTGATTTAAGTAACACTGTATTCGAAAAGAATATACACCAATTACCTGTGGTTGTTTAATTCATTATTTTTATGTAAGGGTTATTTACTGACACAATTTATTTTTTAAAATTCTGGTTTGCCTGACCTGTGGTGGCACAGTGGATAAAGCGTCGACCTGGAAATGCTGAGGTCGCCGGTTCAAAACCCTGGGCTTGCCTGGTCAAGGCACATATGGGAGTTGATGCTTCCAGCTCCTCCCCCCTGTCTCTCTCTTCTCTCTTTCTGTCTCTCTCTCTCCCTCTCTCTCTCCTCTCTAAAATGAATAAATAAAATAAAAATAAATTAAAAAAATAAAATAAAATAAAATTCTGGTTTTAAATATAAGCATTGACTTAAAAAAGAAACAGAAAATTATGAAGAAACATTTTCAAAATCTACAGTTTTATGATAAAAATCTGCATGAGTAGGTCAAGCTAGATATCCAGAAAACCTGAGAAAATTAAAAATTTTGAAAAAACTCTGAAGTTTCAAAAATGATATAGTTCTAATTACAACCAAACTCATATCCTTTCATACATCTGATCTTCATATTGAAAATAAAACTCAAATGTAATGTGGAAACTAAAATTCATTGCAAATTATATGCTTCATTTATGAGAATAAAAGTTTGGAAGTAGGGGTTTGGGGGATGGTTTGACAATGATATCATGGAAAAGTAATTATATTGACATAAAAAATTTGTTTTTTTTTCAGCATTTTCACCCAGGTGTTTTTTACCTTTTTTTTTAACGGCACTCAACCATTCTAACAAGTGTCTCCTTTTACTAGCCACATAATATGTAACACAGTGGGATTCACACTTATTCTCTTGTTCCGCGAAGGGCTTATCTTCAGTAAAAAAGAGACTGGCAGCTGACCACACATACACCACCTACTTTAGACCTATAGTTTCAAACTTGGAGAAGAGTATGTTTCAGAATGCAAACTGTTTTTTTTTAATAAAAAATAGTTTTTAAAATAAAAAAATTATGATACTTAGGATCATGGCCATTACAAACAACCTGGCTTCACAGATATTCTCAGAAAAGCTGGGGGCCCAACTAAAAGGAATATTGGGTCAAGTCTCTGAAGTCCTTGAGTTTTAGGCCAATTCTGAAGTATGGGGGGAGCCAATTCTGAAGTAAATTGAGAAAAGTCATTTACTTCTCTGTTCTAAAAACTTTATCATCTATAAAAATTATTACTTTTTTGTGTGACAGAGAGACATAGAGGCACAGTAGGGACAGACAGACAGACAGGAAAGGAGACAGATGAGAAGTATCAGTTCTTCATTGTGGAACCTTAGTTGTTCATTGATTGCTTTCTCATATGTGCCTTGTCCGGGAGGCAGTTACAGCAGACCAAATGACCCCTTGCTCAAGCCAATGACCTTGGGCTCAAGATGATGAGCCTTGCTCAAACCAGATGAACTTGCGCTCAAGCTGGCAACCTTGGGGTTTCAAATCTGGGTCCTCCACATCCCAGTCCAAAGCTCTATCTACTGTGCCACTGCTTAGTTAGACAAAAAATGAAATTATTTTAAGTGTTGTACAGTTTTTATCAATAACCGTATCATTTTTAAAATAAAAAATCTTCCGATTCCAGAAATGGAAATTTCTTTTAATTAGTGCAGGTATAGAAAATAATACTATAAAAATATACTTACTTTTTAAACACTATGACAATTAAACCATTATAGAAATGTTTTTATAGACAAACACATAGAATCTTCAAGTTTAACTAACACTTTTAAATACGTTTTGCCACTCTCTAATGATTTTCTTCTTTAGCCCCAGAGTATAGAAGCAGTTATCAATGGATTACAGACACATTTCCTTCTAACCCAAAATGTGCCTTAATAATGTTAGCATTAGCAACGGTTACAAGAGCTTTTATTTACATGGACACAAATATCCAGAGAAATTATGTTTGTAACTCATAGTGGCACAAAGAAACGTACACTAAAATTATCTTTTGCATCTGGTAGGAGTATTCAAATATTTTTAGGATGTTTCTTAAGAGCTCTACATAGGTCAATTAAGTTAGATTGTTTTGCTACCAAGTTCATGCCACTTTAAAGCAAGAAAGACTCAGAGACTGAAAGTGATACTAACCTCTTCTCACTCAGTGATTTAAATGGTCATGGGTTTTGAAAGATAAAAAAAACAAAATAATTTTGTCACTATATTTGGTAATTTTCTTTTTTACATGTAAAAAATTACGTATTTCTTAAGAAAGCCTGCTGAGTTAGTATGAGAGACATTTTCACTCAAGGACTGTACTGAAAAATCATAGTCACCCTTTCAGTTCATAGAAAGAAAATAAAATTCTATTCTAGTGAAGTTTTTATAACTTCCTTTTGGCTAATAATGTTGAAGAATTATGATATATCATATTTAAGAGATAGTAATTCTAGTAATAGTCATTTATCTTTTTTAAATTTTAATTAATTAATTTTAATGCAGTGACATTGATAAATCAGAACACATATGTTCAGAGAAAACATATCCAGATTATTTTGACATTTGATTATGTTGCATTCTATCACCCAAAGTCAAATTGTCTTCCATCACCTTCTATCTGGTTTTCTTAGTGCTGCTTTCTTCCCCCCACCCCCTCCTCCTTCCTCCCCCCACCCCGTTACCATCACATTCTTCTCCATGTCTCTGAGTCTCATTTTTATGTCCCATCTATGTATGAAACCATATAGTTCTTAGCTTTCTCTGATTTACTTATTTCACTCAGAATAATGTTATCAAGGTCTATCCATATTATTGTAAATGATCCAATGTCATCATTTCTTATGGCTGAGGAGTATTCCAAAGTGTATATGTACCAAAGCTTTTTAATACACTCGTCCACTGATAGACACTTGGGCTATTTCCAGATCTTTGCTATTGTGAACAATGCTGCCATAACATGGGGGTGCATTTCTCCTTTTGGAAGAGTGCTATTGTGTTCTTAGGGTATATTCCTAAAAGTGGGAGCGCTGGGTCAAAAGGCAGTTCGATTTTTAATTTTTTGAGAAATCTCCATACTGTTTTTCACAGAGGCTGCACCAGCCTGCATTCCCACCAGCAGTGCAAAAGGGTTCCCTTTTCTCCACATCCTCGCCAGCACTTATTCTGTGTTGTTTTGTTGATGAGCGCCATTCTGACTGGTGTGAGGTGATATCTTATTGTGGTTTTAATTTGCATTTCTCTAATGATTAGTGATGTTGAGCATTTTTTCATATGCCTATTGGCCATCTGTATGTCCTCTTTGTAGAAGTGTTTATTCATTTATTTTGCCCATTTTTTTTATTGGATTGTTTGTCTTCCTGGTGTTGAGTTTTACAAGTTCTTTTTTGGTTATTAACCCCTTATCAGATGTATTGTTGAATATGTTCACCCATTGTGTAGTTTGTCTTTTTATTCTGTTCTTATTGTCTTTAGCTGTGCAAAAGGTTTTTAGTTTGATACAGTCCCATTTGTTAATCCTGTCTTTTATTTCACTACCCTGTGGAGATGAATCGGCAAATATATTGCTGCAAGAGATGTCAGAGTGCTTACTGTCTATGTTTTCTTCTAAGATGCTTCTGGTTTCATGGCTTACATTTAAGTCTTTTATGCATTTTGAATTCAATTTTGTGAATGGTGTAAGTTGGTGGTCTAGTCTTATTTTTTGCAGGGAGATGTCCAATTTTCCCAACACCATTTGTTAAAGAGGCTGTCTTTACAACATTGTATGCTCTTACTTCCTTTGTCAAATATCAGTTGTCCATAAAGATGTGAGTTTATTTCTGGGTTCTCAGTTCTGTTCCATTGATCTATATGCCTGTTCTTATGCCAGTAACAAGCTGTTTTGAGTACAATGGCCTTGTAGTATAACTTGATATCAGGAAGTATGGCACCTCCCACTTTATTCTTCTTTCTCAAGATTGCTGAGGATATTTTTGTTCTTTTTTGGTTCCATATAAATTTTTGGAATATGTGTTCTATATCTTTGAAGTATGTCATTGGTATTTTAATTGGTATTGCATTGAATTTATAAATTCCTTTGGGAAATATACATTTTTAATGATGTTTATTCTTCCTAACCATGAGCATGGTATATGCTTCCATTTCTTTGTCTCTTTCTTAATTTCTTTTATCTATGTTTTATAATTCTCTGAGTACAAATTTTTAATCTTCTTGGTTAAATTTACTTCTAGGTATTTTATTTTTTTGTTGCAATAGTGAAGGAGATTGTTTTCTTAATTTCTTTTTCAGACAGTTCATTGTTGGTATATAAAAATGCCTCTGATTTCTGAGTATTAATTTTATATCCTGCCACCTTCCTGAATTCATTTATCAGGCCCAGTAGTTTTTTGACTGAGACTTTAGGGTTTTCTATATACAATATCATATCATCTACAAATGATAGGTTTACTACTTCTTTTCCAATTTAGATGCCTTTTATTTCTTCTTTTTGTCAGATTGCTGTGGCTAGAACTTGGAGAACTATGTTGAATAAGAGTGGTACAAGGGGGCACTCCTGCTTTGTTCCTGATCTTAAGGGTATTGCTTTTAATTTTTGCCTATTGAGTATGATGTTGGCTATGGGTTTGTCTTAGATAGTTGAGATATATATGTTCCCTGTATTCGCACTTTGCTGAGAGTTTTGATCATGAATGGGTGCTGAGCTCAGTCTACCTGGTAGAGGCAAAGGGGACATGCTAAAGTGGTCTGGCCTGGCTGCGAGACTGCCTGCAATCTTGCCTGTGGGAAAAGGGTGGGGAACCAGGAATGGGCAAAGATCCGCCACTGAGCAAGTGTGTACGGTCTTGAAGCCTCGCCTGACCTGCAGAGTCGAGACTTGTGGCCCTATGTGCGAGCTGGCTCTGCCCGTGGGGTGGGGAAAAAGCCCAGGAAAGGCAGAGATCCGCAGTGAAGTATACACTTGCAGCCCTGCCTGGCCCGTGGAGCCAAGGCTTGTGGCCGGACGCATGAGCCAGTTCTGAATGTGGGGATGTGGCGGAAGCCCAGGAATGGGCAGAGACACACAGCTGAACAAAGGTGCTCACTGCTGCCCTTAGTGTCAAGGCCTGTGGCCAGTGCCTAGTGCACAACCCCACCCGCGTGGGTGGGGCAAAGGCCGAGACTGGCTGAGGCTTGTAGAGCCGGGCATGTAAACATAGCTGCTCCCATGAAGAGGCAGAAACAGTAATGACAACCACAGCAGGCTGGAGCCTGCAACACCCATTCCCAATGCCCTAGACAAAAGTAGAGGGGGTGACAGGGCTGCAGACAGACCACACCTAGGGAACAAAGAGGCAATACTCATTGGACTCCAGTGGCAAAACTATTCTCATACATAGACAAAATGGGCAGGCAGAGAAATGCAACCCAAATAAATCATGAAAAATCCTCAGAGAAGTACCTGAATGAGTCAGATATAACCAAATTACAGGATACAGAGTTTAGAATATGATTGTTAGGATGTTCAAAGAGGTGAGAACAAAAATAGATGGTCATTATGAACAACTAAATAAAGAGATAGCAAATATAAAAAAGGAAATTGAAATTTAAAAAAATCAGTCAGAAATGACAAATACAGAATTATAATTGAAGACCACAATGGAAGGAATTAAAAGCAGAATGGATTAAGCTGAGGATAGAATCTGCAAGTTACAGGACAAGATAAAGGCAAGGAAGCAGAGCAGAAAAACAAAAGAGACTCAAAAAGTCTGAGGAAACTCTAAGAGATCTCTGTGACAACATGAAGAGAAATAACATCTGCATCATAGGGGTTCCTGAAGAAGAAGAGAAAGAACAAGGGATAGAGACTTTGTTCAAACATATCATAGCCGAAAACTTTTTTAAATTGAGGCAGGAAAATGTCTCACACATTCAAGAAGCACAGAAAACTCCATTAAAGAGAAACCCAAAGAAATCTACACCAAGATACATCATAATTTAAATACCAAAGCTAAGTGATAAAGAGAAAATATTAAAAGCTGCTAGAGAAAAAAGGCTATCACTTACAAAGAAGCCCCCATAAAAATGACATCCAATTTCTCAACAGAAACAACAGAGGCCAGAAGGGAATGGCAAGAAATATTCAAAGTAATGCAGAACAAGAACCTACAACCAAGACCTTTTTATCCAGCAATGCTATCATTTAAAATTGAAGAAAAAATAAAAAGCTTCACACACACACACAAAAAAAAAAACTCAAGGAATTCATTACAACCAAACCAATGCTGCAGGAAATGTTAAGGGGCCTGTTGTAAATAGATCAAAGTGGGAAAAGAATATAGCAAAAGAGGAATACAGCTTTAAAGAATAAAATGGCAATACACAACTACATATCAATGTAAATAGATTAAACGATCCAATCAAAAGACATAGGGTAGCTCCATGAATACAAAAACAGGACCCATACATATGCTGTCTACAAGAGACACACCTTAAACAAAAGATGCACATAGACGGAAGGTAAAGAAATGAAAAAAATATTTCATCCAAATGGAAATGAAAAAAAGAGCTGGGGTAGCAATACTTATATCAGACAAATGGACTTTAAAACAAAGGCTATAGCAAGAGATGAAGAAGGGCACTACATAATGATAAAGGGAGCAATCCAACAGGAAGATATAATCATTATAAATATCCACACACCTAATATAGGAGTATGTAAATATATAAAGCAGATATGATAGATATAAAGGGTGAGACAATGCAATACTCTAATAGTAGGGGATTTCAATACCCCACTAACATCACTAGATAGATCCTCAAGAAAGAAAATTAACAAAGAAACAGCAGACTTAAAGGACACACTGGATCAGCAGTTCTCAACCTGATCATAAATAAAATATGTATTTCTGATGGCTTTAGGTGACCCCTGTGTTTTGGTCATTCGACCCCCGCCAGGGTCGCAACTCACAGGTTGAGAACCGCTGCACTAGATCAACTTGACTTAACAAATATCTTCAGAACCTTTCACCCCAAAGCAGTAGAATATACATTCTTTTCAAGTACTTATGGTGCATTCTCTAAAATAGACCACATGTGAGGGCACAAAAGCAGTCTCAACAAATACAAAAAGATTGAAATGATATCAAGCATTTTCTCTGATCACAATGGCATGAAACTAGAAATCAACCACAACAGAAAAACTGAAAATACACTAACACTTGGAAACTAAATAGCATGTTATTAAATAACAAATGGGTTAACAATGAGATCAAAAATGAAATTTAAAAATTCCTAGAAATGAATAGTAATGAGCATACATCAACTCAAAATTTATTGGACCAGCAAAAGCAGTCCTGAGAGGAAAGTTCATAGCATTACAAGCGTATCTTAAAAAGCTAAAAAAAAAGCTCAAATAATCAACTTGACCCTGCATCTAAAAGAACTAAAAAAAGAACAGCAAGTAAAGCCCAAATGCAGTAGAAGGAAGGAAATAATAAAGATCGGAGTGGAAATAAATTACATAGAAGCTAAAGAAACAATACAGAGAATCAATGAAACCAAGAGCTGGTTCTTTGAAAAAATAAATAAGATCGATGAACCTTTAACTAGACTCACCAAGAAAAAGAGAGGACTCAAATAAATAAAATTAGAAATGAGAGCGGAGAAATAACAACTGACACAACAGAAATACAAAATATTATAAGAAAATACTGTGAAGAACTGTATGCCAAAAAACTAGACAACCTAGATGAAATGGACAAATTCCTTGAAAAAATGTAATCTTTCAAAAATCAATCTGGAAGAATCAGAAAACCTAAACAATTACAATAAACAAGATCAAAACAGTTATTTAAAAACTCCCAACAAAGAAAAGTTCTGGGCCTGATGGCTTTACAACTGAATTCTACCAAATACTCAAAGAACTAACTCCTATCCTTCTCAAGCTATTTCAAAAAATTCAAGATGAAGGAAGACTACCAAGCTCCTTTTATGAGGTGAGCATAATTCTGATTCCAAAACCAGGCAAAGACAACACAAAGAAAGAAAATTATAGGCCAATATCCCTGATGAATATAGATGCTAAAGTGCTTAACAAAATATTAGCAAACCAGATTCAGCAATATATGAAAAAATTATAAACCATGATCAAGTGGAATTTATTCTTGGGAGGCAAGGCTGGTACAATATTCATAAATCATTCAATGTGATTCATCATATAAACAAAAGGAAGGAGAAAAACCACATGATAATTTCAATAGATGCAGAAAAAGCATTTGATAAAATCTAGGACCATTCATGATCAAAACTCTCAGCAAAGTGGGAATACAGGGAACATACCTCAACATTATAAAGGCCATCTGTGACAAATCCACAGTCAACATTATACTCAATGGTCAACACCAAAAATAACTTTAATAGAACACTAGAACAAATCTATTTAATACAGCTCTGACTAGGTAGCTCAGTTTGGTTAGAGCACCATTCCAATAAGCCAATGTTTCTGATTCGATCCCTAGTCAGGACACATAGAAGAATCAATCAATGATTGCATGAATGAGTGGAACAACAAGTCAATGTTTCTCTCTCTCAAATCAATCAATAAATTAATCTTTTAAAAGAAAGGAAACATCTAAGACATAAGAGGATAAATAAGAACCAAGGAACAACAAAAATAATCTGAGTTACATTAGAAAACAAACACAGATCTGATAGTATCAATCATAACAGTAAAGAATAAATTAAACACTCTAATCAAAAGGCAGAAGTTGCCAGACTAGGTATAAAAAATATATTAATTATACACTTCCACAAGAAACATACTTTAGATCAAAGACTCAAATAGGATGAAAAAATAGAATAAATCTATTGCTCACAAAAATTAGAGGATATTTCAAAATGCATATAAAGCTATAAAATATTTCCTAATTTTTGTGAGCTGTGTATATCATGGAGCCTGACCAGGTGGTGGCACAGTGGATAGAGCGTCAGACTGGGATGGAAGACACAGGTTCAAAACCCTGAAGTCGCCATTTTGAGCACGGGCTCACCTGCTTGAGTGTGGGGTCGCCAGCTTGAGCATAGGATCATAAACATGACTCCATGGTCATTCACGTGAGCCCAATGATCACTGGCTTGAGCAACTGGTCACTTGCTCTGCTGTAGACCCCCACCTAACCCCCATTAAGGCACAGATTAGAAAGCAATCAATGAACAACCAAGATGCTGCAACGAAGAATTGATGCTTCTCATTTCTCTCCCTTCCAGTCTGTCTGTCCCTCTCTCTGACCCTCTCTCTCTGTTTCTGTCCCCCCCAAAAAAATGTCATGGAAACAGTAGCTACACTGGAGCTATACTGATATATGATAAGTTTTTAACAAAGAAAACTAAACATTTTATAATGATAAAAATGTCAATTTTCAAAAAGATGTAATTAAAATCATATGGTACTCTTAACAAGACAGCTCCAGAATATATAAAGAAAAAACTGGTGAAATTAAGGAGACATAAAAAAAGAAAAGCATGAACATAAATACAAGAGTGGAGGAAGAAACCATTGAAGTTCACTACCTGTGAGACAATGTAACCAACCCTTAAACAATTCAGGTTTAGAGGTATCAACTCTTACACAGTTGAAAATCATGTAAGCCTGACCAGGTGGTGGCACAGTGGATAGAGCGAATCTTAGTATCCTCAGATTCAACCAACCAAATTCAAAAGAGTACTTTCAATCCACGGTTAGACATCTTCAAAAGGAAACGTGAAAATACTATTTTCTACTCACAGCTAGTTGAATCCATGGATATGAAACCTGTGAATAGGAAGGGCCAACTAAATTTATTGAAAATAAATCCACATATAAGAGACCCATGCAATTCAAAACTGTGTTGTTCAAGGATCATCTGCATGTGTAATTGGAGGAGTCCCAGAAGGGAAGAGAAAAAAATAATCAGAAAACTATTTTTTTAATGGCCATTGTTTTTTCAACTTATACAAAACAATAATCTAGGTATGTGAGGCTACCAATAATGTCTGAGGATAATACCTCTAAAGAAAACAATGCCAAAGCACATCATAAAATCAAACTACTAAAAACCAATAATAAAAAGTGGATCTTAGAAGCAGAAAAGTAAAAAAAAATACATATAAAGGAACAAATATAACAATGACCTATCATCAGAACCTACAAAAAACAGAGATTAATACAGTAACATTTTTTTTAATTTTTATTAATGTTAATGGGGTAACATCAATAAATCAGGGTACATATATTCAAAGAAAACATGTCCAGGTTATCTTGCCATTCAATTATGTTGCATACCCATCACCCAAAGTCAGATTGTCCTCCGTCACCCTCTATCTAATTTTCTTTATGCTCCTCCCCCTCCTCCTTCCCCTCTCCCTCCCTTCCCACCCCCCCCCCCCCCGGTAACCACCACAGTCTTGTCCCTGTCTCTTAGTCTTGTTTTTATGTCCCACCAATGTATGGAATCATGAAGTTCTTGGTTTTCTCTGATCTACTTATTTCACTCCGTATAATGGTATCAAGATCCCACCATTTTGTTGTAAATGATCTGATGTCATCATTTCTTATGGCGGAGTAGTATTCCATAGTGTATATGTACCACATCTTCTTTATCCAGTCTTCTATTGAAGGGTTTTTTAGTTGTTTTCATGTCTTGGCCACTGTGAACAATGCTGCCATGAACATGGGGCTGCATGTGTCTTTACGTATCAATGTTTCTGAGTTTTTGGGGTATATACCCAGTAGAGGGATTGCTGGGTCATAAGATAGTTCTATTTTCAGGTTTTTGAGGAACCACCATACTTTCTTCTATAATGGTTGTACTACTTTACATTCCCACCAATAGTGTATGAGGGTTCCTTTTTCTCCACAGCCTCTCCAACATTTGCTATTACCTGTCTTGTTGATAATAGCTAATCTAAGAGGTTTGAGGTGGTATCTCATTGTAGTTTTGATTTGCATTTCTCTAATAACTAATGAATATGAGCATCTTTTCATATAACTGTTGGCCATTTGTATTTCTTCCCAGGAGAAGTGTCTGTTCATGTCTTCTTCCCATTTTTTTATTGGATTGTTTGTTTGTTGTTGAGTTTTATGAGTTCTTTGTATATTTTGGATATTAGGCCCTTATCTGAGCTGTTGTTTGAAAATATCATCTCCCATTTAGTTGGCTGTCTGTTTATTTTGTTGTCAGTTTCTCTTGCTGTGCAAAAACTTTTTAGTCTGATGTAGTCCCATTCATTTATCTTTGCCTTCACTTCTCTTGCCTTTGGAGTCAACTTCACAAAATGCTCTTTAAAACCCAGGTCCATGAGTTTAGTACCTATGTCTTCTTCTATGTATTTTATTGTTTCAGGTCTTATATTTAGGTCTTTGATCCATTTTGAATTAATTTTAGTACAAGGGGACAAGCTGTATTCAAGTTTCATTCTTTTGCATGTGGCTTTTCAGTTTTCCCAGCACCATTTGTTGAAGAGGCTTTCTTTTCTCCATTGTGTGTTGTTTTGGACCCTTTATCAAAAATTATTTGACCATAAAATGTGGTTTTATTTCTGGACTTTCCATTCTGTTCCATTGGTCTGAGTGTCTATTTTTCTGCCAATACCATGCTGTTTTGATCGTCGTGGCCCTATAATATACTTTGAAGTCAGGTATTGTAATGCTCCCAGCTTCATTCTTTTTCCTTAGGATTGCTTTGGCTATTCGGGGTTTTTTATAATTCCATATAAATCTGATGATATTTTGTTCCATTTCTTTAAAAAATGTCATAGAAATTTTGATGGGAATTGCATTAAATTTATAAATTGCTTTGGATAATTTGGTCATTTTTATTATATTTATTCTTCCTATCCAAGAACAAGAAATATTTTTCCATCTCATTGTATCTTTTTCGATTTCCTTTAACAATGCTTTGTAGTTTTCATTATATAGGTCCTTTACATTCATTGTTATGTTTACTCCTAGGTATTTTTTTGTTGTTCTTGCAATCGTGAAGGGGATTATTTTCTGGAGTTCGTTTTCTAATATTTCATTGTTGGCATATAGAAAGGCTATGGACTTTTGTTTCTAGTAATCATTTTGTGGAGTCTTTGGGGTTTTCGATGTATAGGATCATATCATCTATAAAACGTGATACTTTTACTTCTTCTTTTCCGATATGGATGGCTTTAGATGTTGTTTAGTTTCCACATTTTTGTGGGATTTTTTTTCCTCTTTTTTGCAGTTGAATTCTAGTTTCAAGGCTTTATGGTCAGAAAATATGCTTGGTACAACTTCGGTTTTTCTGAATTTGCTGATGATGTTTTTGTGGCCCAACATATGGTCAATTCTTGAGAATGATCCATGTACACTGGAGAAAAATGTATACTCAGTCACTTTGGGATGAAATGTCCTGTAGATGTCTATCATATCCCGGTGCTCTAGTGTCTTGTTTAAGGCCACTATATCTTTGCTGATTCTCTGTTTGGATGACCGATCTAGAGCCGTCAGCGGTGTATTGAGGTCTCCAAGTATGATTGTATTTTTGTCAGTTTTTGTTTTAAGGTCAATAAGTAGCTGTCTTATATATTTTGGTGCTCCTTGGTTTGGTGCATATATATTAAGAATTAAGATGTCTTCTTGATTCAGTGTCCCCTTAGCCATTATGAAATGGCCATTTTTGTCTCTGAGTACTTTTGCTGTCTTGTAGTCAGCATTATCAGATATGAGTATTGCTACACCTGCTTTTTTTTGGATGTTATTTGCTTGGAGTGTTGTTTTCCAGCCTTTCACTTTGAATTTATTTTTATCCTTGTTACTTAGATGAGTTTCCTGTAGGCAGCATACAGTTGGATTTTCTTTTTTATTCCATTCTGCTACTCTATGCCTTTTTATTGGTGAGTTTAATCCATTTACATTTAGTGTAATTATTGACACTTGTGAGTTCCCTATTACCATTTTATAGATTTCTTTCTGTTAGTTTTGTGTCTTGTTTGATCCTTCTCTTTCGTTTTTCAATCTTTTGTTTTTATTTGGTTGTATTGCATACATCTTTCCTCTGTTGCTATCTTTTTTAAATCATGTTCTTCTGCGGTGGTTTTTTCAAGGGTGGTTACCTTTAAGTAATGAAAAGGTTCCTACCCTGTTCATTGTAGAGCACTATTTTGTGAGTACTTTTGCACTCCATCGTCCTTTGCTATTGTTAATCTCCATCCTCTCCCCCCCCCTTTTCTTTTTGTTGTTGTCACAGTTTAAATTTGGTTTTATTGTGTTCTTCTTGGAGCTTTTACTTGTGGCTTTGTTTTTTTTTTGTTGTTGTTGTTCTTTGTATCTGATTGAAGAACCCCCTTTAGTAATTCCTGGAGTGGGGGTTTTCTGATGAAAAATTCCTTCATCTTTTCTATACCTGTGAATGTTTTTATTTCTCCTTCATATTTGAATGATAGCTTTGATGGGTATAGTATTCGTGGCTGAAAGTTCCTCTCTTTCAGGACTTTAAGTATTGGGGTCCACTCTCTTCTATCTTGTAGAGTTTCTGCTGAGAAATCTGATGATAATCTAATGGGCCTTCCTTTATATGTTGTATTCTTCTTTTCCCTGGCTGCCTTGAGAATTTTTTCTTTGTCGGTGGTTTGTGCCATTTGCATTATGATGTGCCTTGGAGTAGGTTTGTTGGGGTTAAGAAAACTCGGAGTTCTGTTTGCTTCATGAATTTGAGGCTTTAGTTCTTTCCACAGGCTTGGGAAGTTCTCATCTATTATTTGTTTGAGTATGTTCTCCATTCCATTTTCTTTCTCTTCTCCCTCTGATATACCTATGATTCTTAGGTTATTCTTTTTGATGGAGTCAGATAATTCTTGTAGGGCTATCTCATTTTTTTTAATTTTTGAGTCTCTTTCTTCTTCTCTCTGTTGTGCCTCAAGTTGCTTGTCTTCTATTTCACTAATCCTCTCTTCTATCTGGCCTGTTCTATTAGCTAAGCTTGTTACTTCGTTTTTCAGCTCTTGAATTGAGTTTTTCATCTCTGTTTGATTTGTTTTTATAGTTTCAATTTCCTTGGAAATATATTCTTTGTGTTCGTCGAGTTGTTTTCTGAGCTCCCTAAATTGCCTTTCTGTGTTTTCTTGTATATCTCAGAGAATTTTTAGGATTTCTATCTTGAATTCTTTGTCATTTAGCTCCAAGGTTTCCAATATATTAAATTTTTTCTCCATAGATTTTTTCTCATCTAGCTGTGTTTTCTCTCTTTCTTTTGTATCCATGATATTTGATTTTCTCTTCCTTAATGGCATCTAAGAGTGGTTTTGTTGATAGTATTAATGAGATTTAATAAAGAATAAAAAGTTAAAAAATAAAAAATCAAAGAGCTGATTTTTTAAAAAAAATTAATAATGTAATAAAGAAAAATAAAATACAATAAATATTTTTTAAAAAAGAAAATTATTCCCCCCCTCCTTTTTTCCTCTCCTCTCCTCTCCCCTCTTACTTGAGAAAATCTTGTGGTGAACTGTGTATTATATTGTACTAAATAGAACAAACAATGCCTGTAATGGAGGACCTGAATTGGGGAGAAGTAATAAAGGGGCAAAAAAAAAAAAAAAGAAAGAAAAGGGTGTATGGACCCACAAAAAGCAAATCAGAAAAAAATTTGGGTCAAGAATAAAATGATTTGCTTTTAGATGTTGGTTGACTAAGAGTTATGATGAGAGGAATAAGAGGGAAACAGCAAAATGGGGGGACAAATTAAAAAATTACTATTGTATTTAGTGGAACATGAACTAGATAAAATGGAGAGTCAGAGATGGGAGCACTGCTAGTGTGTTAAAAAGGTGAAGTAAAAACCCCTTCAAAATTCTACAAATATAAGTTTGAGTCCCAGATAAGATATTGTTTGTTATTGAGATTTGAATGAGAGGAGACGTAAAGGAGAAAGGAAGAAACTAATATAGAGGGAGAAAAGAAAGAGAGAGAGAGACAAAAAAGAGGGAACCACTAAAAGAAGAAAAAAGAGGAGAGAGAGAGAGAGAGTTAAGGGTTTTGGAGTGCAACCCTCATAGAGAGAAAGGAAGAGGAAAGAAAAGATAATGGGAGTTGTAACACTTATGGGTAGTGTAGTTCAAGGATAGGAGAGAGTAAGACTGGAAGAGAGTTAAACAACCAAATTGGAGGAGGAAAAAAAAATCAAGAATGAAGATAAGAGAAACAAATGAAAAAATATAATAAAATGGGATAGGTTATAAAGTCTGCAGATTATTGTTGATTTTGACAGGTTATCTTCTTGCTTTTTCTTTCTCTCCCTCTTTCTGGTCGGTAACTCTGTACCCCGGTTCTTCCCCTTTGGCACGCTCAGGTAGAGGTTTGCAGTTGATAAGTCTCTATGGCGATGTCGTGTATTGTTCTTCAGTCTCGTTGGCAGTCGAGGCTCATTAGCATTTATAGGCTCCACCAGTGAGAGAGTCTGTGTTCCTGTAGCCTTTCTCCTAGTCTTTCCTTCCTCAATTAGTAGCCTGATAATCCAGCTATGGGGTTGCTGCTGCCTCTGCCTGGATAGTAAGAGGCTCAAAGAGCTGGCAACTCCCCACTCTATTCCCACTCAGCACAGGGCTCTGGGTGAGGCTCAGTCAGTCAAAGCTGCTAGCATAATCAGGCGGGGCTTCCACCCACTTAAAGACCTCTGGCTCTGCCATTCTGTGGGATAACATGGGCGCGCACTGCCGAGGAACTTGGAGGAATCTCTCGCCCACTCTCTGCGCGCGCAGACCAGGATATCAGGCCGGCCACCTCACCCTCTGAGTGAAACCCTGCCCACACGGAAAAGTTCCAGTGTTGGAATTGGCTCTCGCTCCGTCCCCAAGTGCAGCTTTTTCAAGGCGCTGGGGCAGCCTGAGATTCTGCTTTTGGCTCACACAAAGGCCCCTGACTCTGCCCCTCTGTGGGATAACACGGGCGCCCACTCCTGAGGCACTCGGAGGAATCTCTCGCTTACTCTCCGTGCGCACAGACCAGGATATCAGGCTGGCCGCCTCACCCTCTGAGTGAAACCCCTCCTGCACGGAAAAGTTCCAGCGTTGGAATTGGCTTTCGCTCCCTCCCCGTGCATGGCTCCCTCAGGGTGCTGGGGCAGCCCAGAGATTCCGCTTTCAGCCTACACAAAGGCCTCTGACTCTGTCTCTCTGTGGGATAACACGGGTGCCCACTCCTGGGGCTTTGGAAGGAATCTGTCGCCCACTATCTGCGCGCTCCGACCAGGAGATTGGGGAAAATGGCTGCCCCACTTGTCTTTCTTTGTCTGGGTTTGGCACAAGTGTTAGCTTATATTGCCCGGGTTGCGACAGGAACAGTTTTTCCTCGGCTTGGATCTCTGTGCCACAGCCTGGTTCAGCTGTTTGTGCTGCAGCCTGGATCTATTCACCACCTTTGCCCACCTCAGTTTCTATATTCACAGTTCCCAGTGAAAGCCCCCCTGTTTAGGTTAGTGAGGAAGGCGGAGCATTTCTTACTCCCTATTTCCTTCGGGGTTTGATTATATATTTAGCCAATTTTTCACTCGACCATACCTTCAGGTGTATTGTAAAACATCTGGAGGCTCCAAGGATAGGTTTTTCTGTTTCTGGTTGAAGATCTTGTTGAGTTTTGGGGGAGATTTATCGGTATCGCTTCCTATCACGCCATTACTCTGACGTCATTCCTATACCTATTATTCTTATGTTATTCTTTTTGATGGAGTCAGACAATTCCTGTAGGGCTTTCTCATTTTTTTAAATTTTTGAATCTCACTCCCTCTCTCTGTTGTGCCTGAAGTTGCTTGTCTTCTATATTACTAATCCTACCTTGTATCTGGCCTGTTCTATTAGCTAAACTTTTTACCTCATTTTTCAGTTCATGAATTGAGTTTTTCATCTCTGTTTGATTTGTTTTTATACTTTCAATTTCCTTGGTAATATAGTCTTTGTGTTTGTTGACTATGTTTTTAGCACCCTAAATTGCCTTTCTGTGTTTTCTTGTATATTTCTGAATATTTTTAGAATTTCTATTTTAAATTCTCTGTCATTTAGCTCCAAGGTTTCCAATATATTACATTTTTTCTCCATCGATTTTTCCACATCTATCTGTGCTACTTCTCTATCTTTTGTATCCATGATATTCAATTTCCTTTTTCTCAATGGCATCTGAGAGTGGTCTTGTTGACAGCACTAATGAGAATTAATAAAGAATAAAAAGTAAAAAAAATTTGGAAAAAAACCCAATAATAATTTATTATTCTCTCCCCCTTTTCTTTCTTCCCTTCTCCTCCTCTCCCCTCTTCCTTAGGAAATTATTGTGATAAACTGTGAATTATATTATGCTAAATGGAACAAAAACTGCCTATAACAGAAGGCCTGAGTTGGGGGCAGTGTTCAAGGGGCAAAAAGAAAGTAGGGACCCACAAATTGCAAAAAAGTAAAAAATTTGGGTCAAGTATAAAATGATTTGCTTGTAAGTGATGGTCGACTAAGAGATATAATGAGAGGGATGAGAGGGAAACAGGAAAAAGGAAAAAAATTATTGTATTAAGTGGAGCAAAAACTAAATAGAATGGAGATCCTGGGTTTTGAATAATGCTAATGAGTTAAAATGCGAAGTAAAAAGCACCCAAAATGCCACACAAAAAAACTTGAGTCCCAAATTAAATAATTTGTTTATGATTGAGGATTGAATGAGGGAAAAGTAAAAGGAGAAAAGAAGAAACTAATAGAGAGGGAGAAGGAAAAGGGAAAAAAGAAAAAAAAGAAAAAAAGAGAGAGTTAAGGATTTTGGAGTGTAACCCTCATGGAGAGTAAGGAAGAAGAAAAGAAATAAAATGTAACACTTATGGGTAGTGTAGTTCAAGAAGAGGAAAGAATAAGACGAGCAGAGAATAAAAGGACCGAGGTGGAGGAAACAGAAGTAATAATAGTAAAGGCAAGAAGATGAAAGAACCAAAAAAATAGTGGAACAAGTTTAAAGTCTGTGGATTTTTCTTGATTTTGAGAGGTTAACCTTCTTCTTCCTTTTTCTTTCCTCTCCCTCTTCCTGGTCAGTGATTCTGTACCCCAGGCTCTGCCCCTGTGGCATGCTTAGGTAGGCATTTGCAGTTGATGAGACTCTATGGTGATGTCATATATTAGGCTTCAGTCTCATTGGTAGTCAAGGCTTGTTAGCATTTGCAGGCTCCAACAATGAGAGAGTTCGTTTCCCCGGAGCCTCTCTCCTAGTCTCTCCTTCCTGAATTAGCA
The DNA here is from genome assembly GCF_036850995.1 of Saccopteryx leptura. Taxonomy (NCBI): domain Eukaryota; kingdom Metazoa; phylum Chordata; class Mammalia; order Chiroptera; family Emballonuridae; genus Saccopteryx; species Saccopteryx leptura. Next base: position 213,500,680 of record NC_089505.1, on the reverse strand, counting down.
ACCTGATGATCCAGCTATGAGGCTGCCGCTGCCTCTGCCTGGGGAGTAAGAGGCTCAAAGAGCTGTCAAATCCCCACTCTATCCCCTCTCAATGCAGGGCTCTGGGTAAGGCTCTGGCAGTCAGAGCCGCCAGCATAATCAGGCAGGGCTGGGAGCCAATTGCTATCAAGGTGACTTTCTATGAGCCTCCAGGCCTGTTCAGCACGCCTAGCACTCTGTGGGACCACTCTCCCCAGGCTTTCCACACTTTGTAACCTGTTTTGGCTGGAAAGAAGATGCCCTAGTCACTGCCTGCAGTACAGGAGGTCTTAACATCTGCCAAGTCCCTCTTTTTAGCATATATCCCTGAGTATGAAAGCTCTGCCAATCAGAAGTTATCCCCACCCCTTAGCAAGAGACACTAAACAATATTATGCCTCTTGTCTTAGATCGCTGAACTGAGAGAGATCTTGTCAATTAGATCCATGTAGGTCAGTTGGGAGGTGAGCAGACTGTGGGTTAAGCTAATTTCAGCAATTGGATCTGCCAAATTTCTCCAGAAAGGACTGCAAGCTGCCCGCATGCCCCTCCCCTGATGTTTGATTACTAGCTTGAATGGCTGGGTGAGGCGCCCCGCCCACCTAGAGAAGCTCGGGCATAGGGAAGTTTGCTTTGGCGCACTCCTTGTGCGTACTGGCAGCTGCTGCCCATGGCGCACGGGCATTTGCTCACGGCATGCGGGCGTTTGCTTGTGTGGGCAGATTCACCACAGGCACACTCTTTCCTTGGCTTGAATGAACATCTGTGCCACAGCCTAGCTTCCTCCACACCCTTAGTCCCCCCCCCCCACTCTCAGTTCCAAGTGAAAGCAGCCTTTGATCAGGTTAGTGAGGAAGGCAGAGTGTTCCTTTGTCCGACTTATTTCCTTCAGGGTTGATTATATATTTAGTCAATTTTTCGCTCGATCCTACCTTCACCTTCAGTGTGTGGAACTCCCGGATGCTCCAAGGATAAATTTTCCTGTCTCTGGTTGATGAACTTGTTAAAATTTTGGGGAGATTTATCGGTCGTGCTCCACACGGCAACATTTCTCTGACGTCACTCTCCTCTCCATTCTTAACCTCTTCAGAACATCTCTCACAAGAGTCCATTCACAACCATTTTCCTCTTTACCCCTGGTCTCTCCATCACCAACCTGTCATGAACAAAGCCCCACTCCCAATGCTGCTTTTTATAAAACCCTTTACCTGGCCCAGTCTCAGCACTGGTTTATAATTTTCTCCTTGCCCCACTCTGCACAATCTCACAGTTGCCACCACCCCTGACACTCCTCAAACATACTGCTTCTTTACCTGGCTGAGTTTCAATCACTTCCCAGTCTTGAGAATCTCAGGCTGGAATTTTTCACCACAATTCTTCCACTTTTCTTTCCCAAGCTCTTGTGGCACTCAAGCCATTTCACAGAATCCCCCTTCTCACTTCTGCTGTCTCACTGCTGCCATGTTGAAAGAGTTCATCAGCATCAGCTGCAGTCAATCCTTTTATCCATGCCTTCAGCACTTAATAGGGTGGGAAGAAAATAAAATAAAGGTCAGGTGTGTTGAGAGCATTAAACCTGATGGATGGTTCAACTGGATTTCTCTTTCTTTCTTTCTTTCTTTCTTTCTTTCTTTCTTTCTTTCTTCCTTTCCTTTCCTTTAATTCCTATACTTTTCTTCCTTTCTCTTAGAAAGAGGCAGTGATGTTAAAACAGGGAACAACATTAAGCTGTTTCTGTATATTCCCTTACTGGGGATCAAACCAACAACCTCTGCAATTTTGTATGAGATTCTAACAATTCCAGCTATTTGTCCTGTTCTTAATTATTTATTTTTTATTGATTTTTTTAATAAAGACAGAAAGAGAAAGGGAGAGAGAAGGGAGGGGTAAGCAAACTTTTTTGTGCCACTTATTCATTAATTGGTTGCTTCCCCTTTATTACCCTGACAGAAGATCAAACTGGCAAACTTCTAATTTCAGAAAAATGCTGTAACCCACAGAGATGTGGGAAAAACTGGTGCACTAGGCTTGCTCCCTGGTTTCCTGGCTGCAAGCACTTTGCACCACTATTGCACTAGCATGTGGAAAAAAGCCACGTGTGTGTCTATAAAAAGGTATGGGTGCCTTCCCTCAGGGGTGATTTGGCTAGATTGCTATCCTACCACTGTAAGGTTTGGTTTCCTGATTCCCTCAGCTGCCACCACGAGGAGCAGTTTTTTTGATACCTTCCCCTCCACTGAAAAAAGCAGGATTTTCTTCGTTTATTTGCTCTCCTGTCTCTGTAGGCTTCCAATAAATGGGTATGGCCTGAGATTTTTTGAGTCCACAGTTTCTCTACCATCTGCCTGAATGCAGTATGAACCTGCTTGGCTTCAAACAACAGACTTACATTTGGCATAGTGGGCAAGATGTGGATCAGATCAGTATAAGATGAAGGGTGGTGTAGAGGAGTGTTCTTTGTTCTTCAGCATATGGATCTCCATGACTGTATTATTGTGTGCCATCGGCTGGGTGCTTTTTACAACCCTGGAGAAAGAAAATGAAAAGTCTGTGTGAGAGGCTGCCTGAGGTCAAAAGCTCCAGTATGAGCTGCAGACTGAATGCCAACAACAGCATGAGCTAGAACAGTCACTGGAGAAAGAGTTTTAGATTCAAAACTGCTAGTCAGGCTAGAGGCTGAGAACCACTGATGGCTTGAACTGGAATAAATGCTGGAGGTGAGGGTTGACCTGTCTCAAGAGCTACAGTGTGAGATGCAGCCTGAGCACCAAAGGTGCCTGAAACTGGAACTAGGCTGTGCACGTGCCTATGAGTGCACGTGCTGAGCTGCTTCCCCTCTCCTCCACGCCACCAAGCACACCAGCTGCCCAAGAGCAGGGTCCTACCACTCCCCTTTATCACTGGGCTCTGGGTGTGCAACTAACTCCAGACTCTTCTAGAAACTGGCTCTTGCAGCGTGACCTTGGCTGCCCAGCAGGGAGAGGCAGATCTCCCACATTCCAGACAGCATGCCCTCACCTGGGGTTGGGGTGTCTATTTTCCCCCACACAGAGTTGGGGGCTCCCAGAGCCACCACTTAGACCACTCACTACCAGGAAAGCAGAAGAGGCCTGTGATCACATCCCTGCACAGCTGCCCAGGTAGCTGACACTGGCCCTTGTCCTCCCATCCCCGCCCTCCCCCGACCACATTTCTGCAAGTTGCTGTGACACTGAGACTCCTGACCCTTGCTTCAGTTCCCATCATCTGGGTGGGTGGGCACACCTTCGGCCCCCGGAAATAATGACAGGGTGCTGAGGAGGTTCTCTTGGCAGCCCATGGGAAATGGCGGCAGGGATGAAACAGATGGCAGCAGAGCTTGTGGGAGTGCCTAAAAGGGGGCCCTGGCATGCCCAGGCTCCTAGGGAACAAAGCATTCAGGAGACCTGAAGGCCAGGCTTTCTTCTTGGGCCACCAGAGGCAGCCGTCAGGCATCTATGGCCATACCACCCTGAACAGTGTCAGGCCTGGTTAGTACCTGGATGACAGACGGACTGAAAATAGGCCTAGGAATACTGGGTCCTGTAGGCTTTGCCTCCCCCCACCCATTTTTTTCCTTTTCCCTTGGCCACAGAGTTGAGTACCCTACACACGACTGGGGCAAAGCACTTCGAGGTGGCCCTGGCTACTTCGAGGAGCCTGGCAGTCCACTCAGATGTTTGCTGATTGCCCATGAGCACCGGGCCTGAGCTGCTTCCTACCCTCCTCTGCCCCATCATGCACATTAGCCGCCCAGGAGTTGGGTCCTGCCATTCCCCTCTAACCCTGGGCACCCAGAGTGCAGCTAACTCCAGGCTCCTCTTCAAACCGGTCTGGTCCCTGAGGTGGTGACCTCGGCCACCCAAGGGAAGCTGAGGCAGAGGGAAGAAACCAGTGCCATGCAGAGCTTGTGCTAGTGTGAAAGACACAGGGGCCCAGACATGCCCACTCACATGAGGTGCAGAACCGTGAGACCTGGAGGCCAGGTGTTTCTTCTTGGGCAACCGGGAGGCTGCCCTCAGGGTCTGTGGTCATACTGAACACACCTGATCTCACGTGATCTTGTGAAGGTATGCAGGGGCGGGCCCCCTTAGTACCTGGATGGGAGACTGCCTGGTAATACAGGGCCATTGCAGGCTTTCGCCTCCACCCATCTTTTCTTTCTTTCTGGGTTTTTGGGGTTTTTTGTTTTGTTTTTTTGCCTTGGTCACAGGGTTGTATGCCCCCACACAAGCCAGGGGCACAAGTAGAAAGCCACTGCATCTGAATACATCCAGCCTACTTGCAGCTGAGAGCCAAGGAAGAGCCCTCCTCTGCCTTGGGTGCCGGGTCACTCACTGAAACAACTGAAAGGCTATTTGTGGCATTGACCCCAAAAGCAGGGTCAGCGTGGACACAGCAGATAGTGTCAGACTGGGATAACAAAGGACCCAGGTTCAAAGCCCCAAGAAATCACCAGGCTAAAAACAGGCTTGGAGTCATTGTGTCTCTTTCAGAGCACAATGTCACACCTGGCCCAAACTTGATCTATGTCTCTGTGTTTTCCTTCATCTTCCGTTGCCGCCACTCAGGTCTTCACTCCCCACGCTGGTAGAGGCAGGTATAGCACTTTGAGGTGGCCCTGGCCACTGCCCCAGCCTGATTGTCCACCCCTACCTGGGGCTGTCACTTACAAGCACATGTGCTGAGCTGCCCCCACCTCTCCTCTACACCAAGAACACACCAGCTTCCCAGGACCGAGGTCCTGCCACTCCCCTTTATCACTAGGCCACAGGTATGCAACTAACTCCAGGCTTCTCTGCAAACTGGTCCTTGCTGCATGACCTTGGCCACCCAGAAGGAAGAAGAGGATCTCCCACATTCCAGAAAGAAGGCCTTCACCTGGGGCCAGGCATCTCTTCTGCCTCCACTAAGAGTTGGGGGCTCACTGCGCCACCGCTTATGCAAACGGAGGAGTCCTGGGAACACACCCCTGCAGTGCTGCCCAGGCACCTGACCTTGGTCCTTGCAACAGGGATGAAACAGATGGCACCCGGAGCTTGTGGGAGTGCCTAACAGGGGACCTGGCATGCCAGGCATTAACGGTGTGGGTGTTGAGGGCAGAATGTTGAGGAACCTCCTGGCCAGGCTTTTCTCATCAGGTTGAGAGGTTGATTGGTGGCTTAAGCATTGGCTTTTTCTGCATCTCCATTTTTCTGTCTCTTTCTTTGTTTTTTTCTTTCTAAATTGAGTAAAGAATGAAAAAGAACCTGAAAACAAAAATAAGAACTTCCTTTTTTTTACTTTTTAAATCTAGGCCTTTAATATAGCTTCTGCTGTGTAATCCCTCATAATTTTTTAAATTTTTATTAATTTTTAGTTTATTGTGTTTACATGGATTCAAGTGTCCCACTGAACATAACATTCTCACCCCACACCTCTGTGTCCCTTTTTATACCTCCTTTGCCCCCTCCCCCCAAAACTCCCTCCCCACTTCCCTCTAGGACTTGCTGTCCTGCTATCTGTGTTATGTATATATAGTTTCACCAATCCCCCTACCCTCTCTGATCCCATCCCTTTATCCTCCTTACTCTGACTGCTGTCCCGCTGGTCCCTGTGACTCTACCTCTGCCTCTGTTCCATTCCTCAGTTCACTTTGTCCATTAGCTTCCACATATATGTGAGATCACATGATATATATATATATATATTTTTTTTTTTGCTTGGCTTATTTCACATAGTACAATAATCTCCAGGTCCATCCATGCTGTCATAGAAGGTAAGATTTCCTTTTTTCTCACCTCCACATCTGGGTCAGGTGTGAGGAGATTTTCATTAGCATAACACTCTAGCAAAGGTTTTTAGGTTCTGAACTAATGCTTTCTGCAGCTGGCCCCTGGATGTGCCAGCCTTGAGCCTCCCAAGTGGGAACCCAGCACAGACCAGTGGGACAGTGCCCGTGACTGGCCCTCTTTCAACTTAGGACCTTCATCAATTTCTGACCTCATGATTCTTCTTTCTGCAGAGTTTGAAAATAATCTTTTAGAACCTTCCCTCCCCTGCCAGGTTTTGTGAAAACTTTTTCAGAATCACCTAACATTTTAGAAGCTTTTAGTATCTTGTTTCTTTGCAAATATTTAAAAATTCAAAAAAAATCTTGGTCAATGTATTAATTATGGCTTACATTAGTAAGCCTGGAAAAAAGCAGATCTTCATTGCTTTTTAGTTTTTCTCAGTTTGGTGGGGGCACTGATTCTTAGCCTACCGACCTGCTGATGGAGAGTGTCTCTGTCCATTATGACATGAAGCCTAACCTGTGGTTCTCTGAAAAGAGCCCTGCCTCTGAATTATTCTGGCCTATGTGCAGCTGGGAACAGAGGAAGGGCCCTGCTCATCCTTGAGTGACCTGGCAGGGCAAGGTCACTTAAACAACTTAAAGGCTGTTCATGATATTGACACCAAAAGCAGGGCAGCAGGCACACAGTGGTACCACAGACTGAGGATGTCCTCAAATGCTTGTAGGACAGAGTGTTACATAGTTATCAGCTCTACTCCCCTAGCACAATAACCTCTTCTTTAAGCATATAAAATAAATGGGTTTTCCTGGCTTGGTGTCGTTGTGTCTCCATCAGAGCACAATGTCCCACCTTGCCCAAACTCTATCTATGTCTTTGTGTTTTCTTTTATCCTCCATTGCCCCCACTCAGGTCTTCACTTCCCTGTGCTGGTTGTGGCAGTTTTCTGTATACCCATCCCTCCATGTTTTCATAGCTGTAGTTGAGCCCTGTAACTCCATGCTCATCATCTATTCTACACCAGGATGAAGCACCATGATTGTGCATTCATGTTTAACAATGAGGCCACCTACCACATATGTCAATATCAGAGCCCTGAGCAGATAAATTTCTGCAGAGGGTTGCTGTCCAGTTGAACCTGAATCACAAGCCTCGAGGTTTCCACTGTAACTCCAGTGGGAACTTGTCCAGGTTTATTTGGGCTCTTAAAGCAGGGGAACCACTGCTTGGTTGCCTTCCTTTACTGAGCCCAGAAGTGGACTGTTTCCCTGCCAGAGCCCTGGTATGTGGCAAAAACCACCTACCACCTTCACCTTCTCCCTGCATGGTTTTCCTGGATTTGGCAGAAAAGACAGAAGACCACAGCACTGTGGTTGTTCAGGGAGGGGACTAGATGAGCTGGTGTACTGGCTCCTCTTTGATGATTTATAAAACATGACTCAGTGGCTTCTACAACAGCAATCAGTGTTAGATGTGGAACAAAAAAGCATTATTAATGGCCAGGGGAAATGTCTTTCTGCTGAGTGATGCTGAAGGAGGTAGGTTTCTGTTAAGGTCTAGAGTTCTTTCTCTGTGTCATTGACTTACTTAGACTCAGTGCCCAGCACAGACCATGTCCTGCCTGTAAATGATGCTTCACAAAGTGTTTTGGTAGCTTAATGGAAAACCTCAGAGAGGTGACGAGGGTCTGTGCCTCCCTGATCAGCAAGCCTGGGGAGAGAGGAGAAAATGAAGGTGGCACAATCACGGTGCCAGGAACTTAGGCTCATGGGCACGTCTTGATCACTAAGGTGCTTGTGCCCATTGGCTCTGCTTCCACTGGCCCTGAAGACTCTGATGTGGGGCAAACAAAGGCAGCCCAGGTTGTTGCCAAACTCACCATGACCTCTAAGCCAGAGATGATGTTTCCTGGGAAGAGGGTGTATGTCTTCCTGCTCCAGCCCTGGCCTCTCTTCCACCCATCACTGGGTTCTGGCAGCCTCTGATCTGGGCTGTGGCTGCTTCTTAGGACCAATGGGAAATGGCTTTGTTGAGCCCTGAAATAGAGACGGCAGCCTTCTGTTTGCATGGACTGCCACCTGCAGAAACAGTGGGGATAGTGGTGCCTAGGAGGTGTAGTCTCGACTAGTGGAGTGCCTTTTGCAGATCAGTGAAGTAGTCTGGTCTCTTGTCTTTGTTGCACCCCAACTGCTCAGTTTTCAAAACCTCGCGGTGCTCATGGCTTGAATGAACCTGGCAGGGATCAGTGAGAGGCTCCAATAAGGTTTCTTGAGATGTGAGGCCTGGGCAGGGTATTAAGGTTTAGATTATTCCCACTGAAATACTTTACTGTTTGAAAAGCACTTTTTGGTCATTGCTCTGAGTCTGTATCATTCAGCTGAGGGACCATTCCATGAGAACAATTTACTTAACCATAATAGTGCAAGTTCTAGAGTCATACGGCTGTGTTTGAATCCTGGATTCTCTGGTTACTGGTGTGTAACCTCAAGCAAATTACTTAGTCTCTCCATGCCTCAGTTTTCCCCTCTGTGAAAAAGGATGGTTGTAGTACCTACCTCATGTAATTATGGTGAGGAGAATTAAATGAGAAAATACATGTAAAAGTACTTAGTACAAAGGTGCCTGGCTCTCAGACATGGGCCCAATAAATACACATTAGCTATTACTACTAATTGTGAAATTCACTACAAACTCACTCCTCAGCCTTGGTTTTATCATTCACAAAGTGCTCATGATAGCCACACTTGCACCTTAAGCACGGGGCTGTGTGGAAGATGAAGTCAGTCTAAGTGCTGGGTCAGGGGAAGTGCTCAAATTGTAGGTGTTAGCATCACCATCAACACCAGCATTGTCTGCAAAGTTTTAGTTCAGACTATTTTCCATGGATTTATGTCATCTCTCAGGCCTGGTCAGAAGTCTCAAAACCATTCGAGCTCACACCTAGTGCAAGAGTGTGTTTGGATATTGTCCAGGGAGATTCTCAGCCCAGGGCTGGGTTGAATGAGAACATGATTTTGGAGGCTCTTGATGGTGCCAACACTGCCACCCTTGGTTCTGCAGGCAGGAGATTCTGAAAAAGAAGCCTGTGCCCTAGATTGAGGTCTACATGTTCAAGGATCATGAGCTGATCTGTCACACAGCCACAGAGTGCATGTGTAACTTAGCCATGAGCCCCTGGATGGGCTTTCCCCCAGGTGACCTCATGTCCTTTGTTATCTGGTCACAGGTATAAGACCAGTCTTTGAAGCCAAGGGCAATGACTGGCTGCAGCTGCTGGTGCTGTACAGTGGGGAAGACAATTAGCTGCTGTGCTAGGTGGCTGCTGGGGCCTGGCCATGCTCACTTTCTCTGTGCAGCTACATCCCAAGTGGTCAGTCCCTCTACTCTGTGAGGGAGTGGAGGTGGGCCAAGACTCACTCACCAGTGGTAGTGGGTGGTAGGGGGAGTCCAGGATGGGTGGGTGTGCCCCTGCCAGGCTTCAGCCTGTTTCTCAGTGTTCACACTACCCTGTTTCCTACAGACCACACACTGGCTAGAGATCCTACAGGCTCTGCTTCTGAGCCCCAACTCAGTGCTGTAGCACCAGAACACTGTGGTGGTGTTGAACATAATGGAGGCCCCATGAGAGACCTGCTAGCGTTCTAATATAAAGCCAGGTGGCACAGATCCTTGTCAGTACAGCAAGCAGGGAGGTGGACCCTGTCATGAGGGCAGCTGTGGCTTTTCTGGGAAAAGCAGTGGAATATGGGCTCATAAAAACGAACCAAGATGTCCTGACCTGTGGTGGCGCAGTGGATAAAGCGTTGACCTGGAAATGCTGAGGTTGCCAGTTCGAAACCCTGGGCTTGCCTGGTCAAGGCACATATGGGAGTTGATGCTTCCAGATCCTCCCCCCTTCTCTCTCTCCTCTCTCTCCCTATCTGTCTCTATCTCTCCTCTCTAAAAATGAATAAATAAAAAAAATAAAAATAAATAAACATTCTTTCCACCTGTAATTTAAAAAAAAAAAACGAACCAAGATGGAGAATAAGGGATGTCTCGTGCACGCAGTATGCATTACAGCACAAGAAACTAGGATATGCACCTCTCAGCCCTCTGGCCTCTACTCCCCAGCTGCACTTTAATATCCTTTGTCTTCAGCCAGGGGCCATGCTCATCACATGCCTGCTCTGCCAGCACTGCCTCCAGGCTCACGCAGCAGGGCTTTGCCTGTATTACTGTAGACATCTGGGAAAAGAGAAGGCACCTCCTAACTCAGCCGAGAGTTCCAGCATTGAGAAAACATCCAGGAGCCTCACCAGCAGTAAACATTGTCTAAGCCCACCAGCAGAACTGCCCCAGAATGTCTAATATATAATATAAGTGTGTGGAACTCAAAGTTGAGCCCTGTCTGTGGTCTGCAGGAAGGTTGGTCATGGGTCACTCTCTGGAGCAGGATTTGGGCGGGATGATTGCACAGGTAAGTCACATACACAAAGAAATTGCATGGATTCTTCACCTCGTACCCCTGAGTCGCTGCTTAATCCTGTTGGAGGCTTGGGGTTAAGCCTAGAAAGCTAACTAATACACAAATTGGTTTAGGCTCCTAGGTGCTGGCCAAGCTCATTGGCTCAATGGGATAGATAACAGGTCCCAAGCCAATGGGAAGTACCACAGCAGAGACGCCCGCCTCTTCCAGCTGCTTCCCAAGAGGCAGCAGTCCTGCAAGTGATGGTGAGCATGATTGGGGGTGACAGGTTGTTCCTCTTCCAGACCCTCTTCTTTATTTCTGCAGTGGACATACACTCACCGGATATACCTCCACATAGCATCCAAGGGTGCAGTGGCACAGCGTAGGGCTTGGGACTGGTTCAAAGAAACGAGGACTGTTCAGCCACAGCAGGGGCCCTAGGTACAGAGGTAAGCACTACCCTTACATGGGGAATTGGCCTTAAGGCATTGTGGCAGCCAATGGGCACCTCACACAAGGCGCAGGACTTCCATACTTTTCCACTGGCTGGTGTCAGCCAGGTCCTGGGCTGGCTACTACTTCCTGGGAAGCTGCTTCGTGTTCCCGCCTGTTCTCTCTCAAGACTGTCCATTGGAAGAAGCTGCCTGAGGGGGCACAGGGTCAAGGTCAAAGTCAGTGGCCTCCTTGAGTTGGAAATGGACACAAAACAGGTTAGAAACATAGGAGTCAAGGAACTTTAATCTCAGGAGCGACCCAGAATCTGACTTCAAAGGCTTAAAAATGCCTGTGAAATTCTGACTAACTTTAATGCTGTTCTGAGAAAGTGCATTGATTGCTGTGTGAGCACTAGACTGCCTCTGTCTCTCCATTGATGTTTGAGCTCCTGGAGTTAGAAAGCCCCCCTTTTTGACAGAGTAAAGAATCAATAAATACCTGTGGAATGAATAAATGACTAGATGGGTTCAGTTGAAACTGTGTTTATACAGGGTCCTGAATACCCCATAAGTATGCATGGTCATATTTATCAACTCAAAGTACTGAATGTAGTAAACTAGTATGGTGTGCCAGCCCTCGAACCCTTTATGTGCATCTATCCCAAATAATTCCACAAGATACATACAAACATCCCCTTTTCCTACCCCTGCCTTTGTAAAACTGAAGAACTGAGCTGAACTCACAGACTTAATTTAAGTGAATTAGCTGAGAACACAAGGTCGTGTTAGCTGCAGAAGCAAATGTGAACTCTGGAGCTGGCTGTACCCATTACCTTCTCCCCATTGCTCACTAGCAGGAACAGCAGTGTATGCAGTCGGTGGGCCTGGAGTTTACTTTCTGCCCCTCTCAGTTCTAAGCTGTATGATTGTGTAGGGTTAGTTTCTCTGGGTTACTTTTTCTGTCAAATGGGGACAATTCCCCATAACAACATTATGTGGGATAATATACCTGACACTAGAAGTTTGGAGTTGAAGGGGTTCATATTCCAGCCCTACCCTGATGTAGAAGGCACTTAAATCTCTCAGGCCTACATTGTGGGAGGCTGAGCTTGCTGAGTCAAAAAGGGGGACAGGGAAGTTGCCCCACTCTAGACAGCTGAGAGTTCTCCTAAATCTGGTAGGACTTTAGCCAAGACTCCCACTCAGTGAACCTCTAGAATGGATATCTTCTGGCACTGTGCTTAGGAAGGTGGCACTTTTCCCATCTTACAGGTAAGGAGTGGCTGTCTAGCAAGGATCCCTCTGCAAGGATCTCGAGTTTGTCATGTTGCCTAATCAGCTGGGTAGGGTTTAGCAGATTGTGCCCAGGGTCCTGGTTTAGCTTCAGTTTTAGTGGCTTTATGCAGCAGCTGTGCTCCGGTCTTGGAGTCAGGTCCACAACCCTGAGCAGCAGTGCACCCCAGACTCAGACGGGACCTCTGTGGCCATGAGCACCAGATGAAGCTACATGGCATTTCTAAGACATGAGCATCCCCCTCTGTTCTACTCCAGGTTGGCCCCTGGCCACGTGTCCCCATCTTCTGCTCAGCCAGATCTTCAACTCCCACATGTGCTGGCCGGTGAAGATGCCCAGCTAGGCAGGCAGCAAGGTGGATGGCTGCTGGAATGCATGGCTCTCTGAGATGTTACTGTTGGTGCTGTGCACAGCACGAAGATCTGGGCACAGGCAGAACTGCAGTCCTGGGTACCATGCTGAGTGCAGCCTGGAGAGCCTTTCTGGGCCCAGAGGGTGGTGCGGGATTCTAAGCTGCTGCCCCTGCTGCCCTGTGCCTGTGTCTACGTGAGCCCACAGCTGCCCCTGCACTGGCCAGGGAGCTGCAGATTCATCTGCTGAAGCTGGATGCAGAGTATGCATGGCTGCTGGACGAATCTAGCCAGTTGTACTTCTGGGGCAGAGACAGGTGTGTGTGACTGCAGAAGGAAGTGGAGGGAGACCCCTTGATGTAACTATAGTTGACTAGGATCTTCCTTGCTCAGGCATGGACAGTTGGTCCATGGGACTCTGGAAGTAAGGCTAGAGCAGTGGCTGTTGGAGGTTCTGGATGGCCTACCCATGACTCAGGTGGCTGCAGGTGGCTAACACTATGTGTGTGTGTATGTGTGTGTGTGAGTGGTGAGTGACAGATGCTTCTCCATAGAAGCTTGGGTCTTGTAGCCTGGAAAACTTTTTTTCCTTTTATTCAGTTTTGGAGGAGGACCTAGGCAGGTCTTCTTCTATCAAGCTCATCCCACGTCAGGCAGCTCAGTCACTCATGATTCCTGGATGCCTCTGAAGTTGAGCCCCTCTGCAGCCTCCATCACTTGTTCACACTTGGACTGTTCTTATATTGTTATTGGTCTAACTACCTCATCCATCTGCCTCCAGCAAGGGCTGTTTTTCTAAAATATTCCATAGGGAAGAGTAAAGGGTTTAGCAGATTGTGCCCAGGATCCTGGTTTAGCTTTGGTTTTAGTGGCTTCATGCAGGAGCTGTGCTCCGGCCTTGGAGTCAGGTCCACAAACTCCAGTCCGCGGAGTTTGTGGCAGTGGTCCCCAAACTCCAGGCCACGGACCAGTACCTGTCTGTGGGCCATTTGGTACTGGTTCGTAGAGAAAGAATAAATAACTTACATTATTTCCATTTTACTTATATTTAAGTCTGAATGATATTTTATTTTTAAAAAACAACCAGGTCCCTCTGTTACATCCATCTAAGACTCACTCTTGACACCTGTCTCGGTCATGTGATACATTTATCCGTCCCACCCTAAAGGCCAGTTTGTGAAAATATTTTCTGACTTTAAACCAGTCCGTGGCCCAAAAAATGTTGGAGGCCACTGGTGTAAGGGGCAGCCTCACCAAGAAGAATGGCAAAAAAGGCTTTAAGTGTCTATGTGGCCATGATGTGTGGCTCACAGTAGATACTTTTGTCTTCAGGGAGGATAAAGGTAGTGAATGTGAGCCTTGGTGTCCATGGGAGGACACCTGGGACAAGATGAGAAATTCCACTTTCGACTGTGAGACCATAGCCTGGAAGATGATCCAGATTCCAGGGCTGTTTAGTAGGGTTTGAAGCTGATGATTTTGTCAAAGTTCTGCATCTGGGCCTCTGACTCCTACTTACGCCACCTGGGGGTACAAAAAACACATATATCAAACTGATGCCTCCCCTTATTTTCATTTTATGGGACTGTGTTAGAATCCTGGCTCCAGAATTACTGGACTGCAGGCAATAGAGAAGGTGCTGAAAAGAGCCCCATGGCAAGTCTCATATTTAGGGGCCCAGAAAAAATTTGAGGCCATAAGTTTGGTGTTATGGTTGGAGTCCAGATGTTTCAAACCAGATTTCCTGGGTTCAGATCATTACTTTGCTTATTGTGACCTTGTGTGGAGCATTTAGCCTCTCTAAGCCTCTCATTTTTTTTATAAAGTGAAGACATTGTGTAAAATGAGAATATAGTCATATAACTCTGGGGTGACATTAGAGAACTGGCGCCATGAGGAGTTCTCCCAATACCTCTCCCCAAAATTTCAACAAGTTCTACAACCAGAGACACAGAAAAATCTATCCCTGGAGCATCTGAAAGTTCCATACACTGAACAAGAAGGTATGGTTGGGCGAAAAGTTGACTAAATATATAATCAACCCTGAAGGAAATAAGACGAAGAACAGAACACTCCGCCTTCCTCACTAACCTGAGCAATGGCTGCTTTCACTTGGAACTGAGAGAGAGTGGGAACTGGGGACGTGGAGGGAGCCAGGCTGGGGCACAGACGTTCAAGTCGAGAAAAGAGTGTGCCCACGGCAGCCCAGCCCATGTGAGCTAAAGCTAGTGCCAGATCCCGGCAAAGACGGGCAAGCGGCGGCTGCCATTACCTCCAATATCCTGGTCAGCAAGTGTGGACAGTGTGCAAGAGGTTCCTCCTAGCGCCCCAGGCATGGGTGTCCGTGTTCCCGGACAGAGGGGCAAGGTCAGAGGCTTCTATGTGGGCTGCGACCAGAGTCTCACTGTGGTCCCTGCTCCCCCAGCAACAGTGAGCATGGAGTGAGCGAAAGCAAACTTCCCTATGCCCGGACTTCTTCCGGCAAGAGGGGAACATCCTGGGAAAGAAAAAATATGGAAGCACTAGAGGGAAGGGCACTCAGGCAGCTTGCAGACTGTCTCTGAAGCAGATCTGCAGATCCAGTGCTGAAATTAGCTTAACTCACAGTCTGCTAACCGCGCAACTGGCTTACGCGGCTCTAGTTTACAAGGTCTCTCTCAGATCAGCGATCTAAGACAAGAAACATGATTTTTTAGTGCCTCTTGCTTAGCATGTAGGGGCGGGGGAAACTTCAGGTCAGCCAGCTTTTCTTTTCATTTCCATTTGCATGAAATATTTTTTTCCATCCTTTTACCTTCAGTCTATGGGCATCTTCTGTTTTAAGGTGTGTTCTTGTAAACAACATATGTACGGGTCCTGTTTTCTTATCCAAGCAGCAGTCTTTTGATTGAATCATTTAATCCATTTATATTTAAGGATATTATTGAGATGTAGTTGTTTATTGCCATTTTATTCTTTAAAGCTGTATTCCTCTTTTGTTATATTATTTTCCCACTTTGATCTGTTTACAACAGACCCCTTAAAATTTCCTGCAGCATTGGTTTGGTTGTAATAAATTCCTTGAGTTTTTCTTTGTCTAGGAAGCTTTTTATTTCTCCTTCAATTTTAAATGATAGCCTTGATAAATAAAGTAGTCTTGGTTTTAGGCTCTTGTTCTGCATTACTTTGAATATTTCTTGCCATTCCCTCTGGCCTCAAATTTTTCTGTTGAGAAATCGGATGTCATCTTTATGGAGGTTCCTTTGTAGGTGATAGCCTTTTTTTCTCTAGCAGCTTTTAATATTTTCTCTTTATCACTTAGCTTTGGTATTTTAATTATGATGTGTCTTGGTGTAGATTTCTTTGGGTTTTTCTTTAATGGAGTTCTCTGTGCTTCTTGAACTTGTGAGACCCTTCCTTGCATCAATTTAGGGAAGTTTTCAGCTATGATTTAATTCAATAAAGTCTCTATCCTTTGTTCTTTCTCTTCTTCTTCAGGAACCCCTATGATGCAGATGTTTTTTCTCTTCATATTGTCAAAGAGCGCTCTTAGAGTTTCCTGAGACTTTTTGAGTCTCTTTTCTTTTTTCTGCTCTTCTTCCATGCCTTTGTTCATCGTGTCCTTCAACACGCTGATTCGATCCTCCGCTTAATCCATCCTGCTTTTAATTTTTTCCATTGTGGTATTCATTTCTGTTATTGTATTTGTCACCTCCGACTGATTCTTTTTTAATATTTCAATGTCCTTTTTTATACTTGCTATCTCTTTATTTAGGTGTTCATAAATAAAGAGATAGCAAGTTGTTCTAAGATCCATAAGCACCCTAATAATCATTATTTTAAACTCTGCATCTGATAGTTTGGTTATTTCCATATCACTCAGTTCCTTTCCTGGAGATTTTTCTTGTGGTTTCATTTGGATTGCACTTCTTTGTCTTCTCTTCATGTCTGTGTGTTTGGGTGTGTTGTTTGTAGGACTGATTGAGTCTAAGTTTGGTGTTGTCTGCCTCCAGTTTTCAGTTGTGTTATTTCTAGGCTCTTGGGTTGGCATCAGCTGTTGTTTGTAATCCAGTTGGGTTTGGCTTTTCTAGAAGAGTGGCTTTGAAGTCTTGATTTGTTTGTTTTCTTCTCAGTTCTCTCCGTGGTAGTTTTGTTTAGTGATCTCAGCAGGGGGTTTATTTGAAACTGCCTCCAGGAATGCAGTGGATGTAACCTGAGACTCTAAAAACCTAATCTGCCAGTTACTCTCTCTGGGGGTGGGGTGCTTTCTCTGCTTCAGTAGGGGAATGTGTATCTCAGATCTCCATGGAGACCTGAGTTATTGCCCCTTCTACCCACTTCTCAAGACTTTCAGCTGTGTACTGTTGTGCTGATTGGAGCTGGAGTGATATCTTGAGATGGATGACCCAGAATCACTTGTCTTGTGTTATGTGAAAGGATCAACTCCTCCCCCAGCTATGGCTGCCTCCAGCACTGGATGAGTCAGCTTCTAAGGTCCTCCCATGCATTCTTCTGCCAGTCACTGTCACTGTTTGTCTCTCTCTTCCCCCCCCCCTTTTTTTTTGGAAGATAAGCCAGCACTCTCAACACTCCTTGTTCCCAGGTCCCCAGGCAAGTGGTTGTGATCAATATTTTCTACTCTTTTACTTGGAATGAGAGCACTTCTAGGGTCTCAGCCTCATCCCTCCCCTTTGTTCCTGTAAGCAGAGGAGACTCACTGCTCCTCAGCACTCCCTACCAAGCTCACTGAGGCTTCTTCTTTGCTCCTTGGTTTTGGACAGCTGTTCTTGTAGTCCAGAGTTGGTTTTTCATGCTGATTGTTTTTAAATTAATTTGTAATCCACATTGGTGGTGTGAGCTAAGAGTCTGTGCATCTGCCTATTCTGCTGTCATCTTCAGGTGTCCCTATGCACAGATGTTGTATGTACATTACTGTGTAAGAAAACTGAGGACTATCTCAATTCCTAATAAATATCAAAGTATTGCTAAGCACTGCTTCTCCTGAAGAGCAGACACTGGGTAATGCTAATAAATACTACAGTAAATTTGAGCAGTGATTCTGTTGGTGTTTGTAAAGAATTGAAAAAAAAGGTTGATATTTATGGTTAGTTTTTTTTTAATTTTATTTATTCATTTTAGAGAGAGAGAAAGGGAGAGAGATAGCCAGAGAGGGAGAGAGAGAGGAGGGAGAGACAGAGAGAGAAGGTGGGGAGGAGCTGGAAGCATCAACTCCCATATGTGCCTTGACCAGGCAATCCCAGGGTTTCGAACCGGCGACCTCAGCATTTCCAGGTCGACGCTTTATCCACTGCGCCACCACAGGTTAGCAGGTTAGGCTATGGTTACTTTTGATCATTTGTATACAGTGTGTCCATAAAGTCATGGTGCACATTTGACCGGACACAGGAAAGCAACAAAAGATGACAGAAATGTGAAATCTGCACCAAATAAAAGGAAAACTCTCCCAGTTTCATACCTATTCAGTGAAATGTGTTGTGGTCTCATGCACAGATTTTTTTAGGGCTCCTTAGGTAGCTATCCCATATAGCCTGTACAGACTCATCACTGACTGATGGCCTAACAGAACTAGGTTTCTCAATCAAACTGCTGGTTTCCTTTAACAGCTTATCCCACCGAGTAATGTTATTCCTATGTGGTGGCATTTTGATATATTCGCCCCAATATTCACGTTGCACTTTGGTCACAGATTCAAATTTAGCAAGCCACAGAACACACTGAACTTTCCTCTGTAATGTCCACATCTCGACTGGCATGACCATGGGCTGCTCTGCTGTACACATGGTGTTACGTCATCATCTGTGCATGTGCACATGCTGCCACATTATCCTACAGAAACTGGGAAGGATTTCCTTTTATTTGGTGCAGATTCAACATTTCTATCTTCTTTTGTTGCTTTCCTGTGACTGGTCAAAAGTGCACCATGACTTTACGGACACATTGTATAGTGGTTGTTATAGACAGTGCTGAAGCCTACAAAAGGATTTAAAAATATTTTAAGTGTGATCTCTGCTTAAAAGGAAGAAGGTACACTGATGATCTTTTTCTTATAGTACTAATACAGATGCATGTCTTACCTGCAATATTCCTTTCCAAAAGCTGTTTATTTAGCAAGGAGCAAAATCTTTTATGGTTTGAATGTATAAATCGGGTTTTAAATGGGAACATGACACTATTTCTGATAGAAATGGAACTGGATGTTTTGAATTCCATCTGTAAAATGTGAAAGAAACAACTTGCTGAATATTGACAATGCATTTTAATGACTCATTATACACGTAACTCAAAGCATACTTGTTTACAGTGTAATATTTTCCAAGGAAATTGCTGAAATTTTTGGCTAGGTATGTTGTGTTATACACACAGTGAAAAGGTACTGCTTTCTATGTGACCAGAATGGTATTCTGACACTTCTGAAGTGGAAAGACAGAGAAAGACTAATGAGTTCACATTAACGTTAGATTATCTTCTGGAGCTTAGTATAATATACACTTTGATGTTAATGGCAGAATAACAGAAAGTATACAGAAACAATTCATTTCAGCACTAGGATACATCTGGGTTAATCTATATTATTTAGTTATCTGTAATTTCATACAGGTTGTTATAACATGACAAAATACATACTGGTTGTTTGACAATGGTTCTTTGATTATGCACGTATCTTGAGCATTGTATTTGTGAAATGTAAAAAATATTTCTAAGCCTGACCTGTGGTGGCGCAGTAGATAATGTGTCAACCTGGAAATGCTGAGGTTGCCGATTCAAAACCCTAGGCTTCTCTGGTCAAGGTACATATGGGAGTTGATGCTTTCTGCTCCTCTCACCTTCTCTCTCTCTCTCTCTCTCTTTCTCTCTCTTCCCTCTCTATAATGAATAAATAAAATCTTTAAAAATATATATATTTCTAGTTTTCACTTCTGTGCACTTGTAACATTTCCTATACATGTGCAGTGAAGTAGGACTTGCTGCCCATGTTAGCTAGATCAGTAGTCTCCAACCTTTTTTGGGCCACAGACTGCTTTAATGTCAGAAAATATTTTTATGGACCAGCCTTTCAGGTGGGACAGATAAATGTATCATGTGACCAAGACAAGTGTCAAGAGTGAGTCTTAGACTGATTTAACAGGGGAAATCTGGTCATTTTTTAAAAATAAAACTTCATTCAGACTGAGGAATCTGATTTTATTTGGAACTCCGTGTGCTGGTAAAACTAAAGTACATGATTGAAGCAGTGTTAAATTCAAAGAAGACTTTTTTTAATCTAATCTTGGAAGATCATTCCAAGCAGGAAATACAGACAATGTAGACATGAAAGCCTGAAGTTAATTTTTAAGTACAAACAAACATACACATGAGCGAAGTTATCTCAGAACACTTGAGACTGATATTAGCAAAAACCTGAATACAACAAAAAACTGAATGTGACATTTCAGAAAGCATTAAGCATTTTTTTTTGAAGAATATAATATCTTCAGAAGTATAAGCTGATCTTTGTGGAAGTTCTTAAGAGAACTCTATGAACATTTGTTTGAAACCTCATCATTTCATACAGTTTGAGAGGCTAAGCACAGATTGTGTAGGTACATTACTGTGTAAAAAAAACTGAGTACTATATCAAGTCCTAATTAAAATAAAAGTATTGCAAAGTGCTGTTTCTACTGAAGAGCAGACAACTGTGTAACTCTAGTAAATAATACAATAAATTTGAGTGTGATTATGGCGATATTTGTAAAGAATTGAAAAAAGGGTTAAAATGTATGTGGACTTTTGATCATTTGTATACTGTGGTTTTTATAGACAGTGCTAAAGCCTACAGAGGGTTTAAAGATATTTTTAGTTTGCTCTGTGCTTTAATGAAAGAAGGGACACTATTGATCTGTTTCTTATAGTACTAATACAGACAGACGTCTTATGTGCCATGTTCCCTTCCAATCACTGTTCATTTACTAAGGAGCAAAATCTTGTATAGTTTGAATGTATAAATTGCCATCCAAATTGCAACATGACACTGTTTCTGATAGCAAAGGATATGAACGTTTAGATTTCCATATGAAAAATGAAGAAAACAATTTGATGAATATTGACAGTGCATTTCAACTACTCATTATTGAAGTTACTCAAAGAATACTGGTATACAGCATTATATTTTCCAAAAAAATTGCTAGACTTTAGGCAAGGTATGTTTGGTTATGCACACAGTGAAAAGATATTTATATCTATGTGACCAGATTGGTATTCTGAAACTTCGGAAAGGAAAAAACAAAGAAAGACTAATGAGTTCACATTAAGGTTAGAATATCTTCTGGAGCTTAATATGACATACAGTTTGATATTAATGGCAGATTAACAGAAACTATAGAGAAACATTTCATTTCAATTCTAGATTTCATCTAGGTTCATCTATATGATATATATATATATATATATATATATATATATATATATATATATATATATATATATAATTTCATACACGCTAAAAATAACATGACAAAATACATACTGGTTGTTTGACAATGGGTCTTTAATTATGCATGTCGATAATTTAAGCCATGTATTGTGGGAAATGTAGAAATTATCTCAAGTTTTAACTTTTGTGCACTTGTCACTTTTTCTGTACATGTGCAGTTAAGATGGACTTGCTGCTAATGTTAGCTAGATGATTGAAGTTTTTTTAAATTTGAGGCTAACTTCTGTTTCCTCAGGATTTTGTAACTCTATTTACTCAATGAGGAACACAGTTTAACTTGAAAAATCTGGTTTTATATTGAACTTGTGTGTTCAATATATTGTGTGCTGGTAAAAAAAAAAATCATAAATAAAGCACTTTTAGGTTAAAAGAAGATTTTCTGTAACCTAATCTTGAAATATCTCCCAAAGCAGGAGATACAGACACTGAAGACATCTAAACCTGTAGATAATTTTCAAGTACAACCGAACAAATACATGACTGAAGCTATATCAGAGGACATGGACTCATTTTAGCAAAAACTTGCACACAATGAAAAACTAAATCTGACATATAATAAAGCATTAAGAATTGTCTTGAAAAAATATAATATCTTCAGAAGTATGAACTGATCTTCGTAAAAGTTCTTATGAGAAGTATACTAACAGTTATTTGAAACCTAACCATTTTTTTTCAGTTTGAGAGGCTAAGCACAGATGATGTAGATACATTACTGTGTAACATAACTGAGTAATATCTCAATTCCTAACGATGCTTCATCTGAACAGCAGACAATTGTGTAACTCTTGTAAATACTACAGTATATTTACAACCAAACATACACATGAGAAACGCTATCTCAGAACACATGAAATTCATGTTAGCAAAATCCCTCATACAAGGAAAAACTAAATCTGACGTGTAATAAAGCGTTAATAATTATCTTGAAAGAATATATCTTCAGAAGTATGAACGGATCTTTGTACAAGTTCTCACGAGAAGTATACTAACAGTTCTTTGAAACCTAACCATTTCTTTCAGTTTGAGAGGCTAAGCACAGATGGAGTAGGTACATTACGGTGTAACACAACTGAGTGCTATGCCAATTCCTAACAATTCTTCACCTAAAGAGCAGACAACTGTGTAACTCTTGTAAATACTAGAGTAAATTTGCAACCAAACATACACATGAGCGACGCTATCTCAAAAACGTAAAACTCATTTTAGCAAAAACCCGTTTACAACGAAACACTAAATCTGACATGTGTAATAAAGCGTTAAGAATTGTCTTGAAAGAATATAATATTTTCAGAAGTATGAAGTGCTTTTTTACTATTTCTTATGAGAAGTATACTAAAAGTTATTTGAAACCTAACCATTTAATTCAGTTTCAGATCCTAAGCACAGATGGTGTAGGTACATTACTGTGTAACACAACTGAATAAGTACTATCTCAATTCCTAATGATGCTTCACTTAAAGAGTAGAAAACTTTATAACTCTGTTAAATACTACAGTAAATTTGAGTGGTGATTCTGGTGGTTTTTGTAAAGAATTGAAAAAAATAGTTGATATGTATGTTCACTTTTGATTGTTTTTGTACTGTGGTTGTTATAGACAATGCCAAAGCCTACAGACACGTTTTAAGATATTTTAAGTTTTCTCTCTACTTTAATGGAAGAAGTAATATTGATAATCAGTTCCTTATACCACTAATACAGACGCATGTCTTACCTGCAATATTTCCTTTCAAAAGCAGTTCATTAGTATGGCATAATATTTTGTATGGGTTAAACATGAAAATTGGCATCCAAATTTTAACATGGCACTGTTTCTGATAGCACAGGAGCTAAACATTTTGATTTCCATATGTAAAACATGAAGGAAACATTGTGATGACTACTGACAATGCATTTCAACTACTTATTATAAAAATCACCCAAGGCATACTTGTTTATAGCCTTATATTTTCCAAGAAAATTGCTAAACTGTAGGCAAGGTATGTTTTGTTATGCACACAGTGAAAAGTAACTGAATCTATGTGATCAGAATGGTATTCTTACACTGCAGAAAGGGAAAGATAGAAAATGACTTAAGAGTTCCCATTAATGTTAGAATATCTTCTGGAGCTTAGTATGATATACAGTTTGATATTAAGGGCAGAATAACAGAAAGTATATAGAATCATTACATTTCAATACTTCTTGCATCATCCATATGATTTATCTTCAGTTACATATGGAATTTCATACACGCTGAAAATAACGTAAAAGGATACATATTGGTTGTTTGACAATGGTTCTTTAATTATGCAGGCCCTGGCCGGTTGGCTCAGCGGTAGAGTGTCGGCCTAGCGTGTGGAGGACCCGGGTTCGATTCCCGGCCAGGGCACACAGGAGAAGCGCCCATTTGCTTCTCCACCCCTCCGCCGTGCTTTCCTCTCTGTCTCTCTCTTCCCCTCCCACAGCCAAGGCTCCATTGGAGCAAAGATGGCCCGGGTGCTGGGGATGGCTCTGTGGCCTCTGCCTCAGGCGCTAGAGTGGCTCTGGTCACAACATGGTGATGCCCAGGATGGGCAGAGCATCATCCCCTGGTGGGCAGAGCATCGCCCCTGGTGGGCGTGCCGGGTGGATCCCGGTCGGGCACATGCGGGAGTCTGTCTGACTGTCTCTCCCTGTTTCCAGCTTCAGAAAAATGAAAAATTAAAAAAAAATAAAAAAAAAATTATGCATGTATCTTGAGCCAAGTATTATGTGAAATGTAAGATATGTCTCAAGTTTTAACTTTTGTGCACTTGTAACTTTTCATTTAGATGTGCAGTTAAGATGTACTTGCTGCTTTTGTTAGCTAAATGATTGAAGTTAATTTTAAATTCAGGGTTAACTTCTGTTTCTTCAGAAATTTGTACTCTATTTACACAATAATGAACACTATTTAACTTGAGGAATATGATTTTATATTGAACTTTCTCTGCTGGTAAAAATAGTTAATAAATGCAGCACTTTTAGGTTAATAGAAGACTTCTTATACCTAATCTTGGAAGATCTTCTGGAGCAGGAAATACAGAAAATGTAGACCTGAAAGCCTAAAGTTAATCTCCAAGTACAACCAAACATACACATGAGAGAAACTATCTCAGAACACTTGAAACTTACATTAGCAAAAACCTGGATAAAACAAAAAAATTAAATCTGATGTGTAATAGAGCATTAAACATTGTCTGGAAAATATATCTTCAGAACTATGAACTGATCTTTGTACAAGTTCTTTTGAAAACTATACGAACAGTTATTTGAAACCTCACCATTTCATTCAGTTTGAGAGGCTACTGCACAGATGGTGTACATACATTATTGTGTAACAAAACTGAGTACTAACTCAATTCCTAATGAATATCAAGATATTGCCAAGCACTGCTTCTCCTTATCAGCAGACAACTGTGTAACTCTCATAACTACTACAGTAAATTTTAGTGGTGATCTGGTGGTGTTTTTCAAGAATTGAAAGAAAGGGTTAATATATATATATATATATATAATATTATATATATATTATATATATATATATTCAATATGGAATGTTTTTATACTGCGGTTGTTAAAGACAGTGCCTGTAGGAGGATATAAAGATATTTTAAGATTACTCTCTGCTTTAATGGAAGAAGGTACACTGACGATCTGTTTCTTATAGTACTATTACAGACACATGTCTTACCTGCAATATTGCCTTTTAAAAGCTGTTCATTTGCTTAGGAGCAAAATCTTGTATAGATTGAATGTATAAATTAGCACCCAAATGAGAACACGAATTGTTTCTTATAGAAATGGAGCTGAACATTTTGAATTCCATCTGTAAAATGTGTAAGAAACAATGTGATGAATATTGATAATGCATTTCAATGATTCATTATTCACATCACTCAAAGCATACTTGTTTACAGTGTAATATTTTCAAAGGAAATTGCTCTAATTTTTAACTAGGTATATTTTGTTATATATACAGTAAAAAGATACTGCTTTCTCTTGTCCATGTCTCTGAGTCTCATTTTTATGATTTACATATTTCACTATGTATGTTTTTAAGATCCATCCATTTTGTTCTAAATGATCTGATGTCATCAAAATTTCTTATGGCTGAGTAGTATTCCATAGTATATATGTATATATATATGTATATATATATATATATATATCTTCTTTATCCATTCATCTATTTTTTTTTTTGCATTTTTCTGAAGCTGGAAACAGGGAGAGACAGTCAGACAGACTCCCGCATGCGCCCGACCGGGATCCACCCGGCACGCCCACCAGGGGCGATGCTCTGCCCACCAGGGGACGATGCTCTGCCCATCCTGAGCGTCGCCATGTTGCGATCAGAGCCACTCTAGCGCCTGAGGCAGAGGCCACAGAGCCATCCCCAGCGCCCGGGCCATCTTTGCTCCAATGGAGCCTTGGCTGTGGGAGGGGAAGAGAGAGACAGAGAGGAAGGCGTGGCGGAGGGGTGGAGAAGCAAATGGGCGCTTCTCCTGTGTGCCCTAGCCGGGAATCGAACCCAGGTCCTCCGCACGCTAGGCCGATGCTCTACCGCTGAGCCAACCGGCCAGGGCCCCATTCATCTATTAAAGGGCTTTTTGGTTGTTTCCATGTCTTGGCCACTGTGAACAATGCTGCAATAAAAGTGGGTCTGCATGTGCTTTATGTATCAATGTTTCTGAGTTTTGGGGGTATATACCCAGTAGAGTGATTGTGGGGTCATTTGGTGGTTATCTTTTTAGTTTTTGAGCAACAACCATACTTTCTTCCATAATGGTTATACTACTTTACATTCCCACGAACAGTGGATGAGGGTCCCTTTCTCTCCACAGCCTCTCCAACATTTGCTATTACCTGTCTTGTTGATAATAGCTAATCTAACAGGTGTGAGGTGGTATTTCGGAGCAGTTTTGGTTTGCATTTCTCCTATAATTAATGAATATAAGCATCTTTTCATATATCTGTTGACCAGTTGTATTTCTTACTGGGAGAAGTGTTTGTTCATGTTCTCTTGACCCATTTTTTTATTGGATTGTTTGTGTGTTGTTGAGTTCTTTGTATATTTTGGATATTAGGCCCTTATCCGAGCTGTTGTTTGAAAAAATCATCCATTTAGTTGGCTGTCTGTTTGTTTTGTTGTCAGTTTCTCTTGCTGTGCAAAAACTTCTTAGTTTGATGTGGTCCCATTCATTTATCTTTGCCTTCACTTCTCTTGCTTTTTGAGTCAAATTCATAAAATGCTCTTTAAAACGAAGGTCCATGAATTTAGTACCTATGTTTTTTTCTATGTATTTTATTGTTTCAGGTCTTATATTTAGGTCTTTAATCCATTTTGAATTAATTTTAGTACATGAGGAAAAACTGTAATCGAGTTTCATTCTTTTGCATGTGGTTTTTCAGTTTTCCCAGCATCATTTGTTGAAGAGGCTTTCTTTTCTCCATTGTGTGTTGTTGGCCCCTTTATCGAAAATTATTTGACCATATACATGTGGTTTTATTTCTGGACTTTCTATTCTGTTCCATTGATCTGAGTGTCTATTTTTCTGCCAATAACATGCTGTTTTGATTGTTGTGGCTCTATAATATAATTTGAAGTCAGGTATTGTAATGTCCCCAGCTTCTTTCTTTTTCCTTAGGATTGCTTTGGCTATTCGGGGTTTTTTATACTTCCATATAAATCTGATGATTTTTTGTTCATTTCTTTAAAAAAAAGCCATTGGAATTTTGATGGAAATTGCATTAAATGTGTATATTGTTTTGGGTAATATGGTCATTTTGATTATATTTATTCTTCCTATCCAAGAACAGGGGATATTTTTCCATTTCATTGTATCTTTTTTTATTTCCCTTAATAATGATTTGTAGTTTTCATTATATAGGTCCTTTACATTCCTGTTATGTTTATTCCTAGGTATTTTATTTTATTTTTTTTGTTGCACCCATGAAGAGGATTATTTTTTTGAGTTCGTTTTCTAATGTTTTGTTGTTGGCATATAGAAAGACTATGGACTTTTGTATATTAATTTTGTATCCTGCAACCTTACTGTATTGGTGTATTGTTTCTAGTAATCTTTTTGTGGAGTCTTTGAGGTTTTCAATGTATAGGATCATATCATTTGCAAAAAGTGAAACCTTAATGTCTTTTTTTTATATATAGATGCCTTTTATTTTTATCTTGTCTGATTGCTCAGGTTAGAACTTCTAGCACCATGTTAAATAAGAGTGGAGAGAGTGGACAACCCTGTCTTGTTCCTGATTTAAGGGGGAAAGTCCTAAGTTTTGTGCCATTTAATATGATGTTAGCTAATGGTTTATCATAAATGGACTTTATCATGTTGAGATATTTTCCTTCTATACCCATTTTGTTAAGTGTTTTAAACATAAAATTATGTTGTATTTTATCAAATCCTTTTCTGCATCTACTGATAAGATCATATGGTGTTTGTCTTTTGTTTTGTTGAGATGGTGTATTACATTAACCGTTTTACATATGTTGAACCATCCTTGAGATTCTGGGATGAATCCCACTTGATCATGATTTATTATTTTTTTAAAATGTTGTTGTATGCGATTTGCTAGTATTTTGTTCAGTATTTTAGCATCTGTATTCATTAGAGATATTGGTCTGTAGTTTTTTTGAGTGTATGCCATCCTTGCCAGGTTTTGGTATGAGGGTTATGTTGGCCTCATAAAATGTGTTTAGAAGTATTTCTTCTTCTTCAATTTTTTGGAAGACTTTGAGTAGAATAGGAACCAAGGCTTTGAATGTTTGATAGAATTCACTAGTATAGCCATCAGGGCATAGACTTTTTATTTTGGGGGAGGTTTTTAATAGTTTTTTCTATTTCCTCACTGCTTATTGTTCTGTTTAGGCTTTCTGCTTCTTCATGACTCAGTATAGGAAGGTTGTATTGTTCTAGGAATTTATTCATTTCTTCTAGATTGTTGAATTTGGTGGCATATAGTTTTTCATAGTATTCTACAATAATTCTTTGTATGGCCCTGGCCGGCTGGCTCAGCGGTAGAGCGTCAGCCTGGCGTGCGGGGGACCCAGGTTTGATTCCCGGCCAGGGCACATAGGAAAAGCGCCCATTTGCTTCTCCACCCCCCCTTCCTCTCTGTCTCTCTCTTCCCCTCCTGCAGCCAAGGCTCCATTGGAGCAAAGATGGCCCGGGCACTGGGGATGGCTCCTTGGCCTCTGCCCCAGGCGCTGGAGTGGCTCTGGTCGTGGCAGGGTGATGCCCCAGAGGGGCAGAGCATCGCCCCCTGGTGGGCAGAGCATCGCCCCTGGTGGGCATGCCGGGTGGATCCCGGTTTGGCGCATGCGGGAGTCTTTCTGACTGTCTCTCCCCGTTTCCAGCTTCAGAAAAAAAAAAAATTCTTTGTATATCTTTGATTTCGGTGGAGATTTTTTCCTTTTTCATTTTGGATTTTGTTTATATGAGTCCTTTCACTTTTTTCCTTGGTGAGTCTTATCAAGGGTTTGTCAATTTTGTTGATCTTTTCAAAGAACCAGCTCCTTGTTCTATTAATTTTTTCTATAGTTTTTCCATTCTCTATTTCATTTATTTCTGCTCTGCTTTTTATTTCCTTTCTTCAGCTGGTATTTGGTGGTCTTTGTTCTTCTTTTTCTAGTTTCTTAAGATGTGAAGTTAAGTGGTTTACTTGGGCTCTCTTTTGTTTGTTCATATAGGCCTGAAGTGATATGAACTTCCCTATTA
Source organism: Saccopteryx leptura (assembly GCF_036850995.1). Taxonomy (NCBI): domain Eukaryota; kingdom Metazoa; phylum Chordata; class Mammalia; order Chiroptera; family Emballonuridae; genus Saccopteryx; species Saccopteryx leptura. The sequence continues at coordinate 213,472,141 of NC_089505.1, read as the reverse complement.
CTGCTTTTGCTGCATCCCATAGATTCTGATATGTTGTATTGTCATTTTCATTAGTCTGTATATATCTTTTGATCTCTGTGCTTATTTCTTCTTTAACTCATTTTTTTAAAGTATATTGTATAGTTTCCACATTTTTGGTGGGGTTTTTTTCCTCTTTTTTGCAGTTGAATTCTAGTTTCAAGGCTTTATGATCAGAAAATATGCTTGGTACAATTTCAATTATTCTGAATTTGCTGATGTTATTTTTGTGGCCCAACATATGATCAATTCTTGAGAATGTTCCATGTACACTAGAGAAAAATGTGTACTCTGTCACTTTCGGATGAAATGTCCTGTAGATGTGTATCATATCCAATTACGCTAGTGTTTCATTTAAGGCCAATATTTTCTTATTGATTTTCTGTTTGGATGAATGATCTAGAGCCATTCAGCATCATATTGAGGTCTCCAAGTATGATTGTATTTTTGTTAGTTTTTGTTTTTAGGTCAGTCAGTTGCTGACTTATATATTTTGGTGCTTCTTGGTTTGGGGCATATATATTAAGAAGTATTATGTCTTCTTGATTCAGTGTCCCCTTAATCATACTGAAATGACCATTTTTGTCTCTGATTACCTTTGTTGTCTTATAGTCAACATTGTTAGATATGAGTATTGCTACATCTGCTTTTGTTGGATGTTATTTGCTGGGAATATTGTTTTCCAGCCTTTCACTTTGAATTTGTTTTTATCTTGTTGCTTACATGTGTTTTTTATAGGCAGCATACAGTTGGATTTTCTGTTTAAATCCATTCTGCTACTCTGTGTCTTTTTATTGATGAGTTTAATCCATTTACATTTAGTGTAATAATTGACATTTGAGGGTTCCCTATTGCCATTTTATATATTGCTTTCTGTTAGTTTTGTGTCTTGTTTGATTCTTCTTTTTTGTTTTTCTATCATTTGTTTTTGTTTGGTTGTTATCAATACTTGTTTTCTCTGTTTCTAACTTTTTTAAGTCATGTGCTTCTGTGGTGGTTTTTTCAGGGATGGTTACCATTAAGTAATGAAAAGGGTACCTACCATGTTCATTGTAGTGTACTATCTTATGAGTGCTTCTGCACTCCATTGTCTTTTGCTACTGTTAATCTTCATCCTCTCCCCTTTTTTTTGTTTTTGCTGTCACAGTTTAATTTAGTTTTATTGTGTTCTTGGTGGAGGTTTTACTTGTGGTTTAGCTTTGTTTTATTCTTTGTATCTGGTTGGAAAACCCCCTTTAGTATTTCCCAAAGTGGGGGTTTTCTGATGATAAATTCCCTCATCTTTTCTGTATCTGTGAATGTTTTTATTTCTCCTTCATATTTCTCCTTCATGTTAAATTTTTTTCTATAGATTTTTCCTTATCTATCTGTGCTACATTTCTATCTTTAATGAGTATAGTATTCCTGGCTGGAAGTTCCTTTCTTTCAGAACTTTAAATATTGGGGTCCACTCTCTTCTAGCTTGTAGAGTTTCTGCTGAAAAATTCGATGAGAATCTAATAGGCCTTCCTTTATATGTTGTATCCTTCTTTTCCCTGTCTGCCTTGAGAATTTTTTCTTTGTTGTTGGTTTGTGCCAATTTCATTATGATGTGCCTTGGAGTAGGTTTTTTGGAGTTAAGATAACTCAGTTTTCTGTTTGCTTCTTGAATTCCAGGCTTTAGTTCTTTCCACAGGTTTGAGAAGTTATCGTCTATTATTTATTTGAGTATGTTTTCCATTCCATTTTCTCTCTCTTCTCCTTCTGATATATCTATTATTCTTATGTTAATCTTTTTGATAGAGTCAGACAATTCCTGTAGGGCTTTATCATTTTTTTAAATTCTTGAGTCTCTCTCTCTTCTTTTCTCTGTTGTGCCTCAGGTTGCCTGTCTTCTATCTGGCCTATTCTATTAGCTAAGCTTGTTACCTTGTTTTTCAGTTCATGAATTGAGTTTTTCATTTCTGTTTGATTAGTTTTCATAGTTTCAACTTCCTTGGTAATATATTTTTTGTGTTTGTTGACTGTTTTTAGCACCCTATATTGCCTTTCTGTGTTTTCTTGTATATCTCTGAGTATTTTTAGGATTTCTATTTTAAATTCTCTGTCATTTAACTCCAAGGTTTTCAATGTGTTAAATTTTTTTCTATAGATTTTTCCTTATCTATCTGTGCTACATTTCTATCTTTTGTATCCATGATATTAGATTTTCTTTTTCTTAATGGCATCTGAGGGTGGTTTTGTTAATACCACTAATAAGAATTAATAAAGAGCAAAAAGTAAAAAAAATAGACTACAATTAAAAAATAATTTAAAGTGCTTGCTTCAGCAGCACATATACTAAAGAAATAATTTAAATTTTTTTCTTTTTTCTTTTCTTCTTTGAGAAAATACCATGAAAAACTGAGAATTATATTGTGCTAAATAGAGGAAAAACGACCTATAATAGAGGGTCTGAGTTTTGGAAGAAGTGATAAAGGGTCACAAAGGAGATAGGGACCCACAAAATGCAAAAGTGGAATAAATTTAAATAAATAATAAAATAATTTGCTTGTAAATGAGCTCAACTGAGAGATATAGTGAAAGGGTAAGAAGAAAACAAGAAAAAGAAAAAATATTATTGTATTAAGTGGAACAAAAACTACATAGAATGGAGAGCTGGGGCTGGGGGGAATGCTAATGAGTTAAAAAGCAAAGTAAAAAGCACTCAAAATACCACAAAAAAATTGAATCCAAAATAAAATAATTTGTTCATGAGTGTGGATCGAATGAAAGGAAAAGTAAAGGAGAAAAGAAGAAACTAAGAGAGAGAGAAAAAAAGAAAAATGGAAAAAAGAAAAAAAGGAAAAAGAGAAAGTTAAGGGTTTTAGAGTGTAACCCTCATAGAGAGAAAGAAAAAAGAAAAGAAGAAAAAATGGGAATGTAGTTCCCATTACTTATGGATAATGTAGTTCAAAATGAAGAAAACAGAATAAGATGAGCAGAGAATAAAAAGACCAGGGTGGAAGAAAAAAAAATAAAAATAAGAAGATGAAAGAAGCAAAAAAAGTGGAAAAAGTTATAAAGACTGTTAAAGACTGTGGATTTTTCTTGAGTTTGAGAGTTTCTCTTCTTCCTTTTTCTTTCCTTTCCCTTTTCCTGGTCAGTGGCTCTGTACCCCAGGCTTCAACAATGGGTGAGTTCGTTTTTCCAGAGCCTCTCTCCAAGTTTCTTTTTTCTGAATTAGCAGCCTGGGAATCCAGCTATGAGGTTTCCCCTGCCACTGCCTGGAGTGTAAGAGGCCCTAAGAGCTGGCAAATCCTCACTCTATCTCCACTCAGTGCAGGGCTTTGTGTAAGGTTCTGTCAGTCAGAGCCACCAACATAATCACGAAGGGCTGGGAGCCAGTTGCTCTCAACGTGTGTTTCTATGAGCCTCCAGGTGTGTCTAGTATGCCTCTGTGTTTTCTTGTATATCTCTGAGTATTTTTAGGATTTCTATTTTAAATTCTCTGTCATTTAACTCCAAGGTTTTCAATGTGTTAAATTTTTTTCTATAGATTTTTCCTTATCTATCTGTGCTACATTTCTATCTTTTGTATCCATGATATTAGATTTTCTTTCTGTGGGACCACTCTCCTCAGGCTTTTTGCACTTTGTAACCTGTATTGGCTAGCAGGAAGATGCCCTAGTTGCTGCCTGCAGAACAGGAGATCTTAAAAGCTGCCAAGTCCCTTCTTTTAGCACACAGCCCTGAGTATGAAAGCTCTTCCGATCAGAGCCGCCAGGTGGGGGGGGCATGTTGACTTTTGTTCAGGGTCCTTTCTAAGGTTACCTGGGTATATCTAGTTAAATTTGCTTTAGCATTCCATGGGATTGCTCTCTGCAGCTTCTTCCTTGTTAAAAAGCCTACAGCCTAGCCTGTCCAACTTCTGCAGTGTTCTCTGAGGTCTGTTTCATAGGAATGCGTTTTTCATCCTGTATCAGCTGGCAGGAAGTTGCCCCAACTACTATCTGCAGAGAAAGAGGCCATAAAAAATGTCATGTGCTTTTCTTAGATCACTGACCTGAGAAAGAAGACCTTGTCGGCCAGAGCCACTGCTAGCGTAATCCAGTTGGGCAGTGAGTAGACTGTGGGTTAAGCTAATTTCAGCAATTGGATCTGCAGATCTGCTCCAGAGACTGTCTGCAAGCTGCCTGCGTGCCCCTCCCCCTAGCACTTCTGTATTTTTTTCCCCCAGGAATGTGCTCTGTTAATTTGGTGGAGGTGCCCTGACCGCCTGGAGAGGTCAAAGCATAGGTAAGTCCACTCTCACACACTCCCTGTGTGCTGTTGTTCGGGAGCAGGGATTACACTGAGACTCTGTTCACAGCCCATACAGAAGGCTACTGCTGACAGTTTCTAATCCTGCCCCTCTCTCCATGAATGCAGGCGCCCATGCCCAGAGCACCAGGAGGAAACACTAGCACACTGTCTGTGCTTGTCAACTAGAATATCAGGGGTAATGAAAGCCACTGCTTGCTCGCCTTTGCTGGGATATGGTGCCAGCATTAGCTCATGTGGGCTGAGCCACTGAGGGCACATTCTTTCCTTGGCTTGAACGTCTCTGACCCAGCCCAGCTATTCCCATGCCCCCAGCCATCACTTTTCTCTCAGTTCCAAGTGAAAGCATCCTTGCCCAGGTCAGTGAGGAAGGTGGAGTGATCCATTCTCCATCTTATTTCTTTCAGGGTCAATTATATATTTAGCCACCTTTTCATCCAAACATACCTTTGTTCAGAGTGGGGGACTTACAGACACTCCTGGGATCATTTTTTTGTCTCTAGTTGTAGAACTTGTTGAAATTTTGGGGAGAGGTATTGGAAGTGCTCCTAATGGCGCCATATCTCTGATGTCACCCTCAAATTTATAATGATATATTTGAAAACAAAATGCTATTTCTATAATACAAAATGCATACAAAGATCTTGCTCAAAAGAAATACATAAAAACAATTTTTCAAATGAAGAAACAGTATGGTGGGGAGAAATGGGACAGAGTATAAATACTTTTACATTTAAGATGACCTGAGTTAAAAATCTTTGGAGAAAACAAGATGGCGATGATGTAGACAGATGTATCAACTTCCACCTCCCAGAACCAAAGGGGATTACAAACTAATTTTAAAAACCATCATCTGGAAAAACCAACTTTGAACTAAACTAAGAGGACTCTTCAACCAAGGAACACTGAAGAAGCCACACTGAGTCTGGTACGAAAAGTGGAAATGCAGATAGGGCTGCCCAGCTCCCTGGAGCAAACAGCAGCCAGGAAAGACTCGCATGGCAAAAAGTGAGTTTAGCAGAGAGGGGAGGGTCCTGAGTCCCAGAAACAAAGCCCCAGCCTGCAGCCCCAGACCCTAGAAGAGGCGTATGGACAGTATTTAGCTAGAAACAAGACAGGATACTGTTTGTGAGAAAGAGACTGATTTCGCAGACCCAGGACTCTTCTTAAAGGGACCGTGCTGAAAATATCTTTCACAACCACTCTTGTGAAACCACAAGAAAAATCTCCAGAAAAGGAACTGAGTGATATGGAAATAAACAAACTCTCAGATGCAGAGTTTAAAATAATGATTATTAGGATGCTTAGAGATCTTAGAACAACAATAGATGGTCATTACAAACACCTAAATAAAGACATAGCAAATATAAAAAAGGACATTGAAATAATAAAAAAAAATCAGTCAGAAATGACAAATACAATATCAGAAATCAAGAACACAATGGAAGGAATTAAAAGCAGGATGAATGAAGCTGAGAATCGAATCAGCGAGTTAGAGGACAAGATAAATGAAGGCATGGAAGCAGAGCAGAAAAAAGAAAAGAGACTCAAAAAGTCTGAGGTAACTCTAAGAAAGCTCTGTGACAACATGAAGAGAAATCTGCATCATAGGGGTTCCTGAAGAAGAAGAGAAAGAACAAGGGATAGAGACTTTCTACAATCATACATAGCTGAAAACTTCCCTCAATTAAGGCAAGAAAACATCTAAGAAATTCAAAAAGCACAGAGAACTCCATTAAAGAGAAACCCAAAGAAATCTACACCAAGACAAATCATAGTTAAAATACCAAAGCTAAGTGATAAAGAGAAAATATTAAAATCTGCTAGAGAAAAAAAGACTATCACCTACAAAGGAGCCCCCATAAGGATGACTTCTGACTTTTCAACAGAAACACTTGAGGCCAGACAGGAATGGCAAGAAATATTCAAAGTAATGCAGAACAAGAGCCTACAACCAAGACTACCAGCAAGGTTATCATTTAAAATTGAAGGAGAAATAAAAAGCTTTCCAGACATAAAAAAAAAAAAACTCAAGGAATTCACGACAACCAAACCAAGGCTCCAAGAAATGCTAAGGGGCCTGTTGTAAACAGATCAAAGAAGAAAAAGAATATAGCAAAAGAGGAATACAGTTTTAAAGAATAAATTGGCAATAAACAATTACATATCAATAATAACCTTAAATGTAAATGGTTTAAATGATCTGATCAAAAGACATAGGGTAGCTGCATGGATAAGAAAACAGGACCCATACATATGCTGTCTACAAAAGACATATCTTAAAACAAAAGATGTACATAGACTGAAGATAAAAGAACAGAAAAAAATATTTCACACAATGGAAATGAAAAAAAAAAGCTGGGGTAGCAATAGTTATATAAGACAAAATGGACTTTAAAACAAAGACTATAGGCCCTAGCTGGTTGGCTCAGTGGTGGAGCATCGGCCTGGCGTACGGAAGTCCTTGGTTCGATTCCTGGCAAGGGCAGACAGGAGAAGCGACCATTTGCTTCTCTACCCCTCCCCCTCTCCTTCCTCTCTGTCTCTCTCTTTCCCTCCCGCAGCCAAGGCTCCATTGGAGCAGAGTTGGCCCAGGTGCTGAGGATGGCTCCATGGCCTCTACCTCAGGCACTAGAATGGCTCTGGTTGCAACAGAGCAGTGCCCTAGGTGGGTGGAGCATTGCACCCTGGTGAGCATGCTGGATGGATCCTGGACAGACGCATGCGGGAGTCTGTCTGACTGCCTCCCCGTTTCTAACTTCAGAAAAATACAAGGCAAGAAAACAAAAAAACCCAAAACAAAACAAGACTATAGTAAGAGATAAAGAAAGTCACTACATAATGATAAAGGAAGACATAACCATTATAAATATCTATGCACCTAATATAGGAGCACCTAAATATATAAAGCAGACTTTGATGGATTTAAAGGGTGAGATCAACAGCAATACAATAATCATAGGGGATTTCAATACCCTACTAACATCACTAGATAGATCCTCAAGGAATAAAATTAACAAAGAAACAGTAGACTTAAAGGACACACTAGATCCAATCAATTTAATAGACATCTTCAGAACCTTTCACCCTAAAGCAGCAGAATATACATTCTTTTCAAGGGCTCATGATACATTCTCTAGGATAGACCACATGCTACGGCACAAAAGCAGTCTCAACAAATTTAAGAAGATTGAAATCATGTTGAGCACTTTCTCTGATCACAATGGCATGAAACTAGAAATCAACCACAACAGAAAAACTGAAAGATACTCAAACACTTGGAAACTAAATAGCATGTTATTAATAACGAATTGTACATGTAACGAGATCAAAGAAGAAATTTTAAAATTCCTAGAAACGAACAATAACGAGTATAATCAACTCAAAATTTATGGGACACAGCAAAAGCAGTCCTGAGAGGGAAGTTCATAGCATTACAGGCATACCTCAAGAAGCTAGAAAAAGCTCAAATGAACAATTTGACCCTGCATCTAAAAGAACTAGAAAAAGAACAGCAAGTAAAGCCCAGAGGTAGTAGAAGGAAAAAATAATAAAGATCAGAGCAGAAATAAATGACATAGAGGCTAAAGAAACAATACAGAGAATCAGTGAAACCAGGAGCTGATTCTTTGAAAAGGTAAACAAGATCGATGAACCATTTTTTTCTTTTTTTATTACTATTTTTTAATAATTTTATTTTTTTAATGGGGCGACATCAATAAATCACAATACATATATTCAAAGATAACATGTCCAGGTTATCTTGTCATTCAATTATGTTGCATACCCTACCCATCACCCAAAGTCAGATTGTCCTCTGTCAATTTCTATCTAGTTTTCTTTGTGCACCTTCCCCTCCCACATTCCCCCTCCCTCTCCCCCATCCCGCCGTAACCACCACACTCTTATCAATGTCTCTTATTCTCACTTTTATGTCCCACATACGTATGGAATAATGCAGTTCCTGGTTTTTTCTGTTTTACTTATTTCACTTCATATAATGTTATCAAGTTCCCACCATTTTGCTATAAATGATCCAATGTCATCATTTCTTCTGGCTGAGTAATACTCCATAGTGTATATGTGCCACATCTTCTTTATCCAGTCATCTATCAATGAACTTTTTGGTTGTTTCCATGTCCTAGCAACTGTGAACAATGCTGCAATGAACATGGGGCTGCATGTGTCTCTACATATCAATGTTTCTGAGCTTTTGGGGTATATACCCAGTAGAGGGATTGCTGGGTCATAAGGTAGTTCTATTTTCAGTTTTTTGAGGAACCACCATACTTTCTTCCATAATGGTTGTACTATTTTACATTCCAACCAACAGTGGATGAGGGTTCCTTTTTCTCCACAGCCTCTCCAACATTTGCTATTACCTGTCTTGTTAATAATAGCTAATCTAACAGGTGTGAGGTGGTATCTCATTGCAGTTTTGATTTGCATTTCTCTAATAACTAAAGAAGATGAGCATCTTTTCATATATCTGTTGGCCATTTGTATTTCTTCCCAGGAGAAGTGTCTGTTCATGTCCTCTTCCCATTTTTTTATTGGATTGTTTGTTTGTTTGTTGTTGAGTTTTATGAGTTCTTAGTATATTTTGGATATTAGGCCCTTATCTGAGCTGTTGTTTGAAAATATCATTTCCCATTTAGTTGGCTGTCTGTTTATTTTGTTATCAGTTTCTCTTGCTGAGCAAAAACTTCTTAGTCTGATGTAGTCCCATTCATTAATTTTTGCCTTCATTTCTCTTGCCTTTGGAGTCAAATTCATAAAATGCTCTTTAAAACCGAAGTCCATAATCAATGAACCTTTAATCAGACTCACCAATAAAAAAAGAGAGAAGACTCAATAAATAAAATTAGAAATGAGAATGGAGAAATAACAACTGACACAACAGAAATACAAAATATTGTAAGAAAATACTATGAAGAACTATATGCCAAAAACATAGACAACCTAAATGAAATGGACAAATTCCTTGAAACATATATTCTTCCAAAAATTAATCTGGAAGAATCATAAAACCTAAACAGACCGATTACAACAAATGAGATTGAAACAGTTATCAAAAAACTCCCAAAAAAGAAAAGTCCTGGGCCTGATGGCTTCACAAGTGAATTCTACCAAATATTCAAAAAAGAATTAACTCCTATCCTTCTTAAGCTATTTCAAAAAATTCAAGAGGAAGGAAGACTTCCAAGCTCCTTTTATGAGGTGAGCCTAATTCTGATTCCAAAACCAGGCAAAGACAACACAAAGAAAGAAAATTATAGGCCAATATCCCTGATGAATTTAGATGCTAAAATCTTCATCAAAATATTAGCAAACCAGATCCAGCAATATATCTATGAAAAAAAATCATAAACCAGGAACAAGTGGAATTTATTCTTGGGAGGCAAGGCTGGTACAATATTCACAAAGCAATCAATGTGATTCATCACATAAACAAAAGGAAGGAGAAAAACCACATGATAATTTCAATAGATGCAAAAAAAGCATTTGATAAAATACAGCACCTGTTCATGATCAAAACTCTCAGCAAAGTGTGAATATAGGAAACAAACCTCAACATCATAAAGGCCATGTATGACAAACCCACCCCCAACATCATACTCAATGGGCAAAAATTAAAAGCAATACCTTTAAGATCAGGAACAAGGCAAGGGTGCCCCCTTTCACCACTTTTATTCAACATAGTTCTGGAAGTCCTTGCTGCAGCAATCTGACAAGAAAAAAAAATAAAAGGCATCCAAATTGGAAAAGAAGAAGTAAAACTATTATTATTTGCCGATGATATGATATTGTATATAGAAAACACTAAAGTCTCAGTTAAAAAACTACTGGACCTGATAAATGAATTCAGCTAGGTGGCAGGATATAAAATTAATACTCAGAAATTGGAGGCATTTTTATACACTAACAATGAACTGTCAGAAAGAGAAATTAAGGAAGCAATCCCCTTTACCATTGAAACCAATAAAATAAAGTACCTAGGAATAAATTTAACCAGGGAGATTAAAGTCTTATACTCAGAATATTATAAAACATTGATAAAAGAAATCAAGGAAGGTACAAACAAATGGAAACATATACCATGCTCATGGTTAGGAAGAATAAACATCATTAAAATGTCTATATTACCCAAAGCAATTCATAAATTTAATTCAATACTGATTAAAATACCAATAACTTACTTCAAAGATATAGAACACATACTCCAAAACTTTATATGGAACCAAAAGAGAACACAAACAGCCTTAGCACTTTTAAAAAGGAAGAATAAAGTGGGAGGTATCACACTTCCAGATATCAAGTTATACTACAAGGCCATTGTACTCAAAACAGCCTGGTACTGGCATAAGAACAGGCATATAGATCAATGGAACAGAACTGAGAACCTTGAAATAAACCTACACTTTTATGGACAACTGATATTTGTAAAAGGAGGTAAGAGCATACATTGGAGTAAAGACAGCCTCTTCAACAAATGGTGTTGAGAAAATTGGACATTTCCCTGCAAAAAATAAGACTAGACCACCAACTTACACCACTCACAAAAATAAACTCAAAATGGATAAAAGACTTAAATGTAAGCTGTGAAACCATAAGCATCTTAGAAAAAAACATAGGCAGTAAGCTCTCTGACATGTCTCACAGCAATATATTTGCTGATTTATCTCCACGGGAAAGTGAAATAAAAGACAGGATAAACAAATGGGACTGTATCAAACTAAAAAGCTTCTGCACAGGTAAAGACAATAAGATCAGAATAAAAAGACAAACTACACAATGGGAGAATATATTTGACATAGCGTCTGATAAGGGGTTAATAACCAAAATTTATAAAGAATTTGTAAAACACAATACAAGGAAGACAAACAATCCAATCAAAAAATGGGCAAAAGAAATGAATAGACTCTTCTCCAAAGAGGACATACAGATGACCAATAGGCATATGAAAAAATGCTCAACACCACTAATCATTAGAGAAATGCAAATTAAAACCACAATGAGATATCACCTCACACTAGACAGAACGGCACTCATCAACAAAACAACACAGAATAAGTGCTGATGAGGATATGGAGAAAAGGGAACCCTCCTACACTTCTAGTGGGAATGCAGACTGGTGCAGCCACTGTGGGAAACAGTAAGGAGATTCCTGAAGGAATTAAAAATCGAACTGCCTCTTGACCCAGTTATACCACATTTAGGAATATACCCCAAGAACAACATAGCACATTTGAAAAGAAGAAATGCACCCCCATGTTTGTGGCAGCATTCTTCACAATAGCGAAGATCTGGAAAAATGGAATCACATATCATATCAGATTCCTCAATGTAAAAAGTCACCTAGTTGTGTAAACAGAGTCACAAAATTCTGAAGAAAATGGCTGGTATCCTTAAATATAAAGGTGTACTCAATCATTTAGCTGACTTGAGCAGCAAGTCAAACTGAACTGCACATATGCAGAAAAATTTACAGGGGACCCAAAGTTAAAACTAGAGCTATTTCCAACATTACACACAAGACTTGGATCAAGATATGTGCATAATCAAAGGGCCATTAGTAAACGACCAGTATGTGATCTGTCATCGCATCCTCTGCCTTTACTGCTTTTTAGAAAGCTAGTGTAAATGGATTAACCCATAAATATTCTAACACTGAAATAAAATGTGTCCCTGTACTTTCAGTTATTCTGGCTCCTGATATCATACTGTATCTCACCCTAAGCTCCAGAAGATATTCTACCATTAATGTAAACTCATTAGTCTTTCTCAATTCTTAACTATCAGAACTGTCAGAATACCATATTGGTCACATAGATAGCATTATGTTTTCACTGCGTACATAACTAAATATACATTGCCAGAAGTCCAGCAATTTCTTGAAATATATCATACTGCTAACAGTTATTCTTTTAGTGATGTGTAATGTATTATAGAAATGCATTGTCAATATTCATCCCATCGATTCTTCCACGTTTTACAGAGGAAAATCAAAACATTCATCTTCTGTCCTATCATAAACAGAGCCGTGATTGAATTTGGATGCCAATTTACATGTACAACCCATTCTTCATTTTGCTCTGTAGTAAAAGAAGAGTGTTTGGAAGGTAACACTGAAGGTAAGAGATGCATCTGTATTAGCAGTATAAGCAACAGAATAGCAGTATCCATTACAGAAGACAGCAAACATAAAATATTTTTAAACCATTTTGTAGGCTTTAGCACTGTCTATAACAACCACAGATTACAAATGTTCAATAGTGACCATATGTATCAAACCTCCCTTTCCGTTGTTTACACGCTACACCAGAATCACCAAACAAACTCACTGTAGTGTTAACTAAAGTTACACGGTTGTTTACTCTTTGGGTGAAATAGGGCTTCGAAATACTTTGATATTTATTTGGAACCGAGATATTACACAGTTTTGTTATGCAGTAGTGTGCACTCACAGTTTGTGCTATGACTCTCGGGCTGAGTTAAATGGTGTGTTTTCAAATTGCTGTATGAGTAGTTTTTGTCAGAATGTGTTCAGTTACTAGTTCATACCTCTAAGTATATTATATTCTTTCAAAAATGGTTGAATGCTTTATTACATGTCCGATTTAGTTTTGCGTTGTATCCTGGTTTTTGCTAAATTCAGTTTCAAGTGTAATGAGTGAGCTTCGCACTTTGTTTTTACTTGTAAATCAAATTCAGGCTTTCATTTTTACATTGTCTCTATTTGCGGCTCAGGATGATCTTCCAATAATAGTTTACAGAACTAGACTTACAAAGTTGTGTGCTCTTTGTGTGAAATATTCTTCGCTATACTTGATAGTTGTTAGGAACTGAGATTGGATTCAGTTTTGTTACATAGTAATGTGCATATCTCAACTGTGCTTAGACTCTCGAATTAAATTAAGTGGTTTGGATTCAAAGAACTGTTAGGAGAGTTTTTGTAAGAAGTCGTACAAAGATCAGTTCATACTTCTGAACATAATATCCGGGCAGGACAATGGATAACACTTTATTGCATGGCAGATGTAGTTTTTCATAGCATGCAGGTTTCTGCTGAATCCAGTTTCAAGGATTCTGAGTATGTTTTGCTCATGTGCATGCTTGTATATACTTCAATATTAACTGCATCCCTTTATAGTTATTACATGGTCTTTATTTCATGAACAGGAAGATCTTACAGAAAGTCTTCTTTTCACCTAACAGTGCTTCATCTATGAAATGGATTTTTACCAGTGCACAGAATTCTATATAAAAAGCAGATTAATCAAGTTAAACCTCAGAGTTACAGAATCCTGAAGAAAACAGCAGTTAACCCCGAAGTTAAAGGTAACTTCAATCACATTGCTAACAGAAACAGCAATTTCTACTTCACCACACATGTTCAGGAAATGTGACAATGGCACAAAACATATGAGATATTCCTATGTTTCACCAAATATTTGGCTCAACATAAGTGCAGAATCAAAGAATCATTGTCAAACAACCTGTACATATCCTGTCAAGTTTTGCTCAGCCTGCATGAGTCTCCAGAGAAATAAACTATATATATGATGCACCTGGAAGTATCCCAGCACTGAAATGACATGTTTCCTTATACTTTCTGTTATTCTGCTCTTAAGATGAAGCTGTATATCATGCTAAGCTCCAGAAAATATGCTAACAGTAATGTGAACTCATTATTCTGTCTTTTTCCTTTTTTAAAAAAGGGGCAGAATAACATTTCTGTCACATAGAAATGAATACTTCTTCATTGTGTGCATAAGAGAACATATCTTGCCAAAAGTCCTGCAATTTCTTGAAAAATGTTACACTGGAAAAAAGGATGCTTGCAACGATTTGTCTAATGACTAGAGGAAATGGATTGTCAATAGTCATCACATTTTTTTATTCATTTTCCATAGTCAAAACATTCAGCTCTTGTTTTTATCAGAAACAGTGCTGTGATCGCATCTGGAATCCAATTAAAATGTACAAACTATAGTAGATTTTACTTCTTTGTAAAGCAACAGTGTTGGGAAAAGAACATTGGAGATAAGGTAAGACACACATCCATACAAGTACTTTAAAAAATAGATCACCAGTGTTCCTTCTTCCATTGAAGCAGACAGCAAACCCACAATATCTTGAAAGCCTTCTGTAGGCTTTTTAGTACTGTCTATAACAAGCACAGTACACAAACGTTCAATAGTGACCATACATATCAAACCTCTCTTTCCGCTCTTTACAGGCAACACCAGAATCACCAAGCAAACTCACTGTAGTGTTTACTAGAGTCACACAGTGGTCCACACTTTGGGTGAAGCAGGGCAAGGAAATACTTTGATATTCATTTGGAATCGAGATGATATGCAGTTTTGTAAAGCAGTAACGCACACAGAGTGTGTGCTTAGATTCTCGAACTAAGTTAAACGGTGTGTGTTCAAGTAGCTGTTAGAGTAGTTTTCGTAAGAACGTGTTCAAAGGTGAGATCATACATCTAAAGAAATTTTATTCTGCCAGGACCATGGTCAATGCTTTTAATACACGTCAGATTTAGTTTTCCGCTGTATCCGGGTTTTTGTTAAATCCAGTTTTAAGTATAATGAGTAAGCTCTGCAGTTTATTTCTCCTTGAAAATCAACTTTAGGTTTTTATTTACATTGTTTTCATTTATGGCTCAGAAAGATCGTCAAAGCATAGTTTACAGAAAGTCTTTTTTAACCAAGTGGTCCTTAATTTATGCTGTGCTCTCTCACCAGCACATGGAATCACATACCCTATCAGATGCCATAAATATCCTAACCTTGAAATAAAATGTGTCTCTGTACTTTCAGTTATTCTGGCTCCTGATATCAAACGGTATCTCACCCTAAACCCCAGAAGATATTCTACCATTAATGTGACTCATTAGTCTTTCACAATCTTTAACTATCAGACCTGTCAGAATAACACAAGTTTCATATACCTGTTAGTATATTTTTGGGAAAAACTTGTAACAGATCAATTCATGTTTTTGAAGATATTATATCTCAAGGCAATTCTTAATGCTCTATAACATGGCGGATTTAGTCATTTATTCTATGCGTGTTTTTCCTAAAAAGAGTTTAAGATTATGCGATAGCATCACTCATATATAAGTTTCATTGCCAATTTACTGTAGTATATACAAGTGTTACAGAGTAGTATGCACTTAAGTTGAAGCAGCTTTCAAAATTCAAACAGGATTTAATTATTTTTTACACAGTAATTGAAATAAGTCATCAGTTATAGGCCTCTCCAACTGAATTAAATGTTTAGGTTGCAAATAACTGTTAGTGTATTCTTTTACAAATGTGGAAGTGAGCAACTCATGTGTCTGAAGGTATTATATCACTCAAGGCAATTATTTTTTCCAATAACATGGCTGATTATTCATTCGATATATGTGGCATTTTACTAACATGAGTTTAAAGTTTTATAAGAGAGCATTACTCATGTATGGGTATGGCTGCCAATTTACGGCAGCATATACAAGGGTCACACAGTATTATACTCCTTAGTTGAAGCAGCTTTCAAAATTGAGCCAGGACTCAGTTTTGTTAAACAGTAATTAAACCAAACCTTCAGTACTTAGCTTATCAAACTGAATGGAAAGTTTTGGTTTCAATAACTGTTCATATACTTCTTGTAAGAAATTCTAAGTGAGCAACACATGTTCCTGAAGATATTATATTAATCAAGGAAATTCTACGTTCTGTATAAATTTTCAGATTTAGTCATGCGTTATATGTGGGTATTCCCAATATGAGTTTAAAGTTTTATGAGACAACATCAATCATGTATAGGTTTGTTTGCAAAATTACTGCAGTAAATACAAGTGTTACAAAATAGAATACTCATCCGTTAAAGTAGTTTTTAAAATTGAAAAAGGATTCAGTTTTCTTACACAGTAATGAAACCAAACCATGAGTGCTTAGCCTCTCAAACCGAATGAAACATTTTTGTTTCAAATAACCGTTAGTATACACCTTGTAGGAACTTGTAAAAGATCAATTTATGTTTCTCAAGGTATTATATCTCTAAAGGCAATACTTAATGCTCTGTAACACGGCAGATATAGTAATTTGTTATATGTGGGTTTTTCGTAACATGAGTTTATATTTTTTGTGATAGCAACATTAATGTATTGGTTGGCTTGCAAAGTTACTGTATTATATACAGCTGTTTCAGAGTAGTATGCTCTTTAGTTGAAGCAGCTTTCATAAATTAAACAGTACTCAGTTTTCTTACACAGTAACAAAAATAACCATCAGTGCGTAGCAACTCAAACTGAATGAAAAGTTTAGGTTTCATATACCTGTTAGTATATTTTTCTGAAGAACTTGTAAAAGATCAATCATGTTTTTGAAGATATTATATCTCCCAAGGCAATTCTTACTGCTCTATAAC
This sequence comes from Saccopteryx leptura, assembly GCF_036850995.1. Taxonomy (NCBI): domain Eukaryota; kingdom Metazoa; phylum Chordata; class Mammalia; order Chiroptera; family Emballonuridae; genus Saccopteryx; species Saccopteryx leptura. Next base: position 213,455,419 of record NC_089505.1, on the reverse strand, counting down.
TGCAGATTTAGTCTTTTGTTATATGCACATTTTTCCTAAGAAGAGTGTAAATTTTATGTAATGGCATCATTCATGCAACAGTTTGGTTGTCAATTTGCTGTAGTATATACAAGAATTACAGAATAGTGTGCACTTCAGTTTAAGCACATTGAAAATTGAAACAGGATTCAGTTTTATACACAGTAATGAAACTAAACTAACAGTTCTCAGTCTCTCAGACTGAATGAAACAGAAAATTTTCAAATAACCAGTTAGAAATTAGGAGGGAGCAACTCATGTTTCTGGAGATATTATATCTCTCAAGGAAATTCCTCATTCATATAACAAATCAGATCTACTCATTCATTATATGAGGGGTTTTCCGAATATGAGTTTAAAGTTTTATGAGATAGCATCACTCGTGTATAAGTTTGATTGCCAATTTACTGTACTACATATAAATGATACAGAGCAGTATTCTCTTGAGTTGAAGCAGCTTGGAAAACTGAACCAGGATTGTTTTGTTACACAGAAAAAAAAAACAAGAAAAAAACTAAACCATGAGTGCTTAGCCTCTCAAACTGACTTAAACGTTAAGGTTTCAAGTAACTGTTAGTATCCTTTTTGTAAGAACTTGTAAGAAATCAATTAATGTTTCTTAAGATATTATATCTCTCAAGGCAATTCTTTATGCTCTAAAACACGGCAGATTTAGTCATTTATTCTATGCGTGTTTTTCCTAACCAGAGTTTAAGGTTTATGTGATAGCATCACTCGTATATAAGTTTCATTGCCAATTTACTGTAGTATATACAAGTGTTACAGAGTAGTGTGCACTTCAGTTGAAGCAGCTATCAAAATTCAAACAGGATTTATTTATTTTTTACACAGTAATTGAAATAAGTCATCAGTTATAGGCCTCTCCAACTGAATTAAACGCTTACGTTTCAAATAACGGTTAGTGTATTCTTCTACAAACGTGTAAGTGAGCAACTCATGTTTCTGAAGACACGATATCACTCAGGGCAATTATTTCTTTCTGTAACGTGCCTGATTTACTCATTCGTTATATGCGGGATATTCTAACATGAGTTTCAAGTTTTATAAGAGAGCATTACTCATGTGTAGGTATGGCTGCCAATTTACGGCAGCATATACAAGGGTCACACAGTACTTGACTCTTTACTTGAAGCAGCTTTCAAAATTCAAACAGGATTTATTTATTTTTTACACAGTAATTGAAATAAGTCATCAGTTATAGGGCTCTCCAACTGAATTAAACGCTTAGGTTTCAAATAGCTGATACTGTATTCTTCTACAAACGTGTAAGTGAGCAACTCATGCTTCTGAAGACATGATATCACTCAGGGCAATTATTTCTTTCTGTAACGTGCCTGATTTAGTCATTTGTTATATGCGGGACTTTCTAACGTGAGTTTCAAGTTTTATAAGAGAGCATTACTCATGTGTAGGTATGGCTGCCAATTTACGGCAGCATATACAAGGGTCACACAGTACTTGACTCTTTAATTGAAGCAGCTTTCAAAATTAAACAAGGTTTCGGTTTTGTTAAACAGTAATTTAACTAAACCTTCAGTACTTAGCCTCTCAAACTGAATGGCAAGTTTCGGTTTCCATAACCGTTAGTACACATCTTGGAAGAATTTGTAAGACATGTAAAATTTAATTCATGTTTCTCAAGAATTTATATGTCAAGGAAATTCTTAAAGCTCTATAGCATTGCAGATTGAGTCATTCATTATATGCGGGTTTTTTTCCTAACATGAGTTTAAATTTTATATGATAGCAACACTCATGAATAGGTTCCGCTGCCAGTTGACTGAAGTATATACAAGACTTACAGAGTAGTATGCTCTATATTTAAAGCAGCTTTCAAAACTGAAACAGGATTCAGTTTTTTTACACACTAATTAAACTAAACCATCAGTGCTAAGCCTCTCAAACAGAGTGAAATGTTTAAGTTTCAAATAACTGTTCATATACTTCTTGTAAGAACTTATAAGTGAGCAACTCATGTTCCTGAAGATATTTTATCACTCAAAGCAATTCTACGTTCTCTATAAAATTTCAGATTTTGTCATTCGTTACATGTGGGTATTCCAAATATGATTTTAAAGTTTTATGAGATAGCATCAATGATGTATAGGTTTGGTTGAAAAATTATTGCAGTAAATACAAGATTTACAAAGTAGTATACTCGTCCGTTGAAGTAGCTTTTAAACTTGAAACAGGATTCAGCTTTGTTACACAGTAATGAAACCAAACCATCAGTGCTTAGCCTGTCAAAGCGAATGAAAAGTTTTGGTTTCAAATACCTGTTAGTATATTCCTTGCAGGAACTTGTAAGAGATCAATTTATATTTCTCACGGTACTATATCCCTCAAGGCAATTCTTAAGGCTCTATAACATGGCATATAGAGTCATTCGTTATATGTGGCTTTTTCGTAACATGGGTTTCTATTTTATGTGATAGCAACACTAAAGTATTGGTTTGCTTGCCAATTTACTGTAGTATATACAGCTGTCTCCAAGGGCTGTGCTCTTTAGTTGAAGCAGCTTTCATAAATTGAACAGTATTCCGTTTCCTCACACAGTAACAAAAAATAACCATCAGTGCTTAGCCACTCAAACTGAATGAAATCCCCGGGTTCCATATACCTGATAGTATATTTTTAGGAGGAACTTGATTGATCCTTACGGGATCAATTCATGTTCTTGAAGATAATATATCTCTCCAGGAAATTCTTACTGCTCTATAACAGCAGATTTAGTCTTTCGTTATATGCACGTTTTCCCTAACAAGAGTGTAAATTTTATGTAATGGCATCACTCATGCATCGGTTTGGTTGCCAATTTACTGTAGTATATACAAGCATTACAGAGGAGTGTGCACCTCAGTTTAAGCGCTTTGAGAATTGATACAGGATTCAGTTTTTACACAAAGTAATGAAACTAAACCAACAGTTCTCAGTCGCTCAGATTGAATGAAGCAGTAAGGTTCCAAATAACTGTTACTCTTCTTCTTGTAAGAACTTGTAAGTGAGCAACTCATGTTTCTGGAGATATTATATCTCTCAAGGCAATTCTTCAGTCATATAACAAAGCAGATTTGGTCGTTCGTTATATGCGGATTTTTCCTAATATGAGTTTAAACTTTTATGAGATAGCATCACTCGTGTATAAGTTTGGTTGCCAATTTACTGTACTACATATAAATGATACAGAGCAGTATTCTCTTGAGTTGAAGCAGCTTGGAAAACTGAACCAGGATTGTTTTGTTACACAGAAAAAAAAAACAAGAAAAAAACTAAACCATGAGTGCTTAGCCTCTCAAACTGACTTAAACGTTAAGGTTTCAAGTAACTGTTAGTATCCTTTTTGTAAGAACTTGTAAGAGATCAATTAATGTTTCTTAAGATATTATATCTCTCAAGGCAATTCTTTATGCTCTACAACACGGCAGATTTAGTCATTTATTCTATGCGTGTTTTTCCTAACCAGAGTTTAAGGTTTATGTGATAGCATCACTCGTATATAAGTTTCATTGCCAATTTACTGTAGTATATACAAGTGTTACAGAGTAGTGTGCACTTCAGTTGAAGCAGCTATCAAAATTCAAACAGGATTTATTTATTTTTTACACAGTAATTGAAATAAGTCATCAGTTATAGGCCTCTCCAACTGAATTAAACGCTTACGTTTCAAATAACGGTTAGTGTATTCTTCTACAAACGTGTAAGTGAGCAACTCATGTTTCTGAAGACACGATATCACTCAGGGCAATTATTTCTTTCTGTAACGTGCCTGATTTACTCATTCGTTATATGCGGGATATTCTAACATGAGTTTCAAGTTTTATAAGAGAGCATTACTCATGTGTAGGTATGGCTGCCAATTTACGGCAGCATATACAAGGGTCACACAGTACTTGACTCTTTACTTGAAGCAGCTTTCAAAATTCAAACAGGATTTATTTATTTTTTACACAGTAATTGAAATAAGTCATCAGTTATAGGGCTCTCCAACTGAATTAAACGCTTAGGTTTCAAATAGCTGATACTGTATTCTTCTACAAACGTGTAAGTGAGCAACTCATGCTTCTGAAGACATGATATCACTCAGGGCAATTATTTCTTTCTGTAACGTGCCTGATTTAGTCATTTGTTATATGCGGGACTTTCTAACGTGAGTTTCAAGTTTTATAAGAGAGCATTACTCATGTGTAGGTATGGCTGCCAATTTACGGCAGCATATACAAGGATCACACAGTACTTGACTCTTTAATTGAAGCAGCTTTCAAAATTAAACAAGGTTTCGGTTTTGTTAAACAGTAATTTAACTAAACCTTCAGTACTTAGCCTCTCAAACTGAATGGCAAGTTTCGGTTTCCATAACCGTTAGTACACATCTTGGAAGAATTTGTAAGACATGTAAAATTTAATTCATGTTTCTCAAGAATTTATATGTCAAGGAAATTCTTAAAGCTCTATAGCATTGCAGATTGAGTCATTCATTATATGCGGGGTTTTTTCCTAACATGAGTTTAAATTTTATATGATAGCAACACTCATGAATAGGTTCCGCTGCTAGTTTACTGAAGTATATACAAGACTTACAGAGTAGTATGCTCTATATTTGAAGCAGCTTTCAAAACTGAAACAGGATTCAGTTTTTTTACACACTAATTAAACTAAACCATCAGCGCTAAGCCTCTCAAACAGAGTGAAATGTTTAAGTTTCAAATAACTGTTCATATACTTCTTGTAAGAACCTATAAGTGAGCAACTCATGTTCCTGAAGATATTTTATCACTCAAAGCAATTCTACGTTCTCTATAAAATTTCAGATTTTGTCATTCGTTACATGTGGGTATTCCCAATATGATTTTAAAGTTTTATGAGATAGCATCAATGATGTATAGGTTTGGTTGAAAAATTATTGCAGTAAATACAAGATTTACAAAGTAGTATACTCGTCCGTTGAAGTAGCTTTTAAACTTGAAACAGGATTCAGCTTTGTTACACAGTAATGAAACCAAACCATCAGTGCTTAGCCTGTCAAAGCGAATGAAACGTTTTGGTTTCAAATACCTGTTAGTATATTCCTTGCAGGAACTTGTAAGAGATCAATTTATCTTTCTCACGGTATTATATCCCTCAAGGCAATTCTTAAGGCTCTATAACATGGCATATAGAGTCATTCGTTATATGTGGCTTTTTCGTAACATGGGTTTCTATTTTATGTGATAGCAACACTAAAGTATTGGTTTGCTTTCCAATTTACTGTAGTATATACAACTGTCTCGAGGGGCTGTGCTCTTTAGTTGAAGCAGCTTTCATATATTGAAGAGTATTCCGTTTCCTTACACAGTAACAAAATATAACCATCAGTGCTTAGCCACTCAAACTGAAAGAAATCCCCGGGTTCCATATACCTGTTAGTATATTTTTAGGAGGAACTTGATTGATCCTTACGGGATCAATTCATGTTCTTGAAGATATTATATCTCTCCAGGAAATTCTTACTGCTCTATAACAGCAGATTTAGTCTTTTGTTATATGCACGTTTTCCCTAACAAGAGTGTAAATTTTATGTAATGGCATCACTCATGCATCGGTTTGGTTGCCAATTTACTGTAGTATATACAAGCATTACAGAGGAGTGTGCACCTCAGTTTAAGCGCTTTGAGAATTGATACAGGATTCAGTTTTTACACAAAGTAATGAAACTAAACCAACAGTTCTCAGTCGCTCAGACTGAATGAAGCAGTAAGGTTTCAAATAAATTTTACTGTTCTTCTTGTAAAAACTTGTAAGTGAGCAACTCATGTTTCTGGAGATATTATATCTCTCAAGGCAATTCTTCAGTCATATAACAAAGCAGATTTGGTCGTTCGTTATATGCGGGTTTTTCCTAATATGAGTTTAAAGTTTTATGAGATAGCATCACTCGTGTATAAGTTTGGTTGCCAATTTACTGTACTACATATAAATAATACAGAGCAGTATTCTCTTGAGTTGAAGCAGCTTGGAAAACTGAACCAGGATTGTTTTCTTACACAGAAAAAAAAAAACAAGAAAAAAACTAAACCATGAGTGCTTCGCCTCTCAAACTGACTTAAAAGTTAAGGTTTCAAGTAACTGTTAGTATCCTTTTTGTAAGAACTTGTAAGAGATCAATTAATGTTTCTTAATATATTATAACTCTCAAGGCAATTCTTTAAGCTCTACAACATGGCAGATTTAGTCATTTATATTCTATGCGTGTTTTACCTAACCAGAGTTTAAGGTTTAAGTGATAGCATCACTAGTATATGTTTCATTGCCAAATTACTGTAGTATATACAAGTGTTACAGAGTAGTAAGCACATCAGTTGAAGCAGCTTTCAAAATTCAAACAGGATTTATTTATTTTTTACACAGTAATTGAAATAAGTCATCAGTTATAAGCTTCTCCAACTGAATTAAACGCTTAGGTTTCAAATAACTGTTAGTGTATTCTTCTACAAACGTGTTAGTGAGCAACTCAGGCTTCTGAAGACAGGATATCACTCAGGGCAATTATTTCTTTCTGTAACATGCCTGATTTAGTCATTCGTTATATGCGGGATTTTCTAACATGAGTTTCAAGTTTTATAAGAGAGCATTACTCATGTGTAGGTATGGCTGCCAATTTACGGCAGCATATACAAGGGTCACACAGTACTTGACTCTTTACTTGAAGCAGCTTTCAAAACTGAACCGGGTTTCGGTTTTGTTAAACAGTAATTTAACTAAACCTTCAGTACTTAGCCTCTCAAACTGAATGGCAAGTTTCAGTTTCCATAACAGTTAGTACACATCTTGGAAGAATTTGTAAGACATGTAGGATTTAATTCATGTTTCTCAAGAATTTATATGTCAAGGAAATTCTTAAAGCTCTATAGCATTGCAGATTGAGTCATTCATTATATGCGGGGGTTTTTCCTAACATGAGTTTAAATTTTATGTGATAGAAACACTCATGAATAGGTTTCTCTGTCAGTTTACTGTAGTATATACAAGACTTACAGAGTAGTATGCTCTTTATTTGAAGCAGCTTTCAAAATTGAAACAGGATTCAGTTTTTTTACACACTAATTAAACTAAACCATCAGTGCAAAGCCTCTCAAACAGAATGAAATGTTTAAGTTTCAAATAACTGTTCATATACTTCTTGTAAGAACCTGTAAGTGAGCAACTCATCTTGCTGAAGATATTATATCACTCAAAGAAATTCTACGTTCTCTATAAAATTTCAGATTTTGTCATTTGTTACATGTGGGTATTCCCAATATGAGTTTAAGGTTTTATGAGATAGCATCAATGACGTATAGGTTTGGTTGAAAAATTACTACAGCAAATACAAGAGTGACAGTAGTATACTCGTCCGTTGAAGTAGCTTTTAAACTTGAAACAGGATTCAGCTTTGTTACACAGTAATGAAACCAAACCATCAGTGCTTAGCCTGTCAAAGCGAATGAAACGTTTTGGTTTCAAATACCTGTTAGTATATTCCTTGCAGGAACTTGTAAGAGATCAATTTATCTTTCTCACGGTATTATATCCCTCAAGGCAATTCTTAAGGCTCTATAACATGGCATATAGAGTCATTCGTTATATGTGGCTTTTTCGTAACATGGGTTTCTATTTTATGTGATAGCAACACTAAAGTATTGGTTTGCTTGCCAATTTACTGTAGTATATACAGCTGTCTCGAGGGGCTGTGCTCTTTAGTTGAAGCAGCTTTCATAAATTGAACAGTATTCCGTTTCCTTACACAGTAACAAAAAATAACCATCAGTGCTTAGCCACTCAAACTGAATGAAATCCCCGGGTTCCATATACCTGATAGTATATTTTTAGGAGGAACTTGATTGATCCTTACGGGATCAATTCATGTTCTTGAAGATATTATATCTCTCCAGGAAATTCTTACTGCTCTATAACAGCAGATTTAGTCTTTTGTTATATGCACGTTTTCCCTAACAAGAGTGTAAATTTTATGTAATGGCATCACTCATGCATCGGTTTGGTTGCCAATTTACTGTAGTATATACAAGCATTACAGAGGAGTGTGCACCTCAGTTTAAGCGCTTTGAGAATTGATACAGGATTCAGTTTTTACACAAAGTAATGAAACTAAACCAACAGTTCTCAGTCGCTCAGACTGAATGAAGCAGTAAGGTTTCAAATAACTGTTACTGTTCTTCTTGTAAAAACTTGTAAGTGAGCAACTCATGTTTCTGGAGATATTATATCTCTCAAGGCAATTCTTCAGTCATATAACAAAGCAGATTTGGTCGTTCGTTATATGCGGGTTTTTCCTAATATGAGTTTAAAGTTTTATGAGATAGCATCACTCGTGTATAAGTTTGGTTGCCAATTTACTGTACTACATATAAATGATACAGAGCAGTATTCTCTTGAGTTGAAGCAGCTTGGAAAACTGAACCAGGATTGTTTTCTTACACAGAAAAAAAAAACAAGAAAAAAACTAAACCATGAGTGCTTAGCCTCTCAAACTGACTTAAACGTTAAGGTTTCAAGTAACTGTTAGTATCCTTTTTGTAAGAACTTGTAAGAGATCAATTAATGTTTCTTAAGATATTATAACTCTCAAGGCAATTCTTTATGCTCTACAACATGGCAGATTTAGTCATTTATTCTATGCGTGTTTTTCCTAACCAGAGTTTAAGGTTTATGTGATAACATCACTAGTATATGTTTCATTGCCAAATTACTGTAGTATATACAAGTGTTACAGAGTAGTATGCACATCAGTTGAAGCAGCTTTCAAAATTCAAACAGGATTTATTTATTTTTTACACAGTAATTGAAATAAGTCATCAGTTATAGGCCTCTCCTACTGAATTAAACGCTTAGGTTTCAAATAACTGTTAGTGTATTCTTCTACAAACGTGGAAGTGTGCAACTCATGCTTCTGAAGACATGATATCACTCGGGGCAATTATTTCTTTCTGTAACATGCCTGATTTAGTCATTCGTTATATGCGGGATTTTCTAACGTGAGTTTCAAGTTTTATAAGAGAGCATTACTCATGTGTAGGTATGGCTGCCAATTTACGGCAGCATATACATGGGTCACACAGTACTTTACTCTTTACTTGAAGCAGCTTTCAAAATTCCAACAGGATTTATTTATTTTTTACACAGTAATTGAAATAAGTCATTAGTTATAGGCCTCTCCAACTGAATTAAACGCTTAGGTTTCAAATAACTGTTAGTGTATTCTTCTACAAACATGTAAGTGAGCAACTCATGCTTCTGAAGACATGATATCACTCAGGGCAATTATTTCTTTCTGTAACATGCCTGATTTAGTCATTCGTTATATGCGGGATTTTCTAACATGAGTTTCAAGTTTTATAAGAGAGCATTACTCATGTGCAGGTATGGCTGCCAATTTACGGCAGCATATACAAGGGTCACACAGTACTTGACTCTACTTGAAGCAGCTTTCAAAACTGAACCAGGTTTCGGTTTTGTTAAACAGTAATTTAACTAAACCTTCAGTACTTAGCCTCTCAAACTGAATGGCAAGTTTCGGTTTCCATAACCGTTAGTACACATCTTGGAAGAATTTGTAAGACATGTAGGATTTAATTCATGTTTCTCAAGAATTTATATGTCAAGGAAATTCTTAAAGCTCTATAGCATTGCAGATTGAGTCATTCATTATATGCGGGGGTTTTTCCTAACATGAGTTTAAATTTTATGTGATAGAAACACTCATGAATAGGTTTCTCTGCCAGTTTACTGTAGTATATACAAGACTTACAGAGTAGTATGCTCTTTATTTGAAGCAGCTTTCAAAATTGAAACAGGATTCAGTTTTTTTACACACTAATTAAACTAAACCATCAGTGCTAAGCCTCTCAAACAGAGTGAAATGTTTAAGTTTCAAATAACTGTTCATATACTTCTTGTAAGAACCTGTAAGTGAGCAACTCATGTTGCTGAAGATATTATATCACTCAAAGCAATTCTACGTTCTCTATAAAATTTCAGATTTTGTCATTCGTTACATGTGGGTATTCCCAATATGAGTTTAAAGTTTTATGAGATAGCATCAATGATGTATAGGTTTGGTTGAAAAATTACTGCCGTAAATACAAGAGTTACAATAGTATACTCGTCCGTTGAAGTAGCTTTTAAACTTGAAACAGGATTCAGCTTTGTTACACAGTAATGAAACCAAACCATCAGTGCTTAGCCTGTCAAAGCGAATGAAACGTTTTGGTTTCAAATACCTGTTAGTATATTCCTTGCAGGAACTTGTAAGAGATCAATTTATGTTTCTCACGGTATTATATCCCTCAAGGCAATTCTTAAGGCTCTATAACATGGCATATAGAGTCATTCGTTATATGTGGCTTTTTCGTAACATGGGTTTCTATTTTATGTGATAGCAACACTAAAGTATTGGTTTGCTTGCCAATTTACTGTAGTATATACAGCTGTCTCGAGGGGCTGTGCTCTTTAGTTGAAGCATCTTTCATAAATTAAACAGTATTCTGTTTCCTTACACAGTAACAAAAAATAACCATCAGTGCTTAGCCACTCAAACTGAATGAAATCCCCGGGTTCCATATACCTGATAGTATATTTTTAGGAGGAACTTGATTGATCCTTATGGGATCAATTCATGTTCTTGAAGATATTATATCTCTCCAGGAAATTCTTACTGCTCTATAACAGCAGATTTAGTCTTTTGTTATATGCACGTTTTCCCTAACAAGAGTGTAAATTTTATGTAATGGCATCACTCATGCATCGGTTTGGTTGCCAATTTACTGTAGTATATACAAGCATTACAGAGGAGTGTGCACCTCAGTTTAAGCGCTTTGAGAATTGATACAGGATTCAGTTTTTACACAAAGTAATGAAACTAAACCAACAGTTCTCAGTCGCTCAGACTGAATGAAGCAGTAAGGTTTCAAATAACTGTTACTGTTCTTCTTGTAAAAACTTGTAAGTGAGCAACTCATGTTTCTGGAGATATTATATCTCTCAAGGCAATTCTTCAGTCATATAACAAAGCAGATTTGGTCGTTCGTTATATGCGGGTTTTTCCTAATATGAGTTTAAAGTTTTATGAGATAGCATCACTCGTGTATAAGTTTGGTTGCCAATTTACTGTACTACATATAAATGATACAGAGCAGTATTCTCTTGAGTTGAAGCAGCTTGGAAAACTGAACCAGGATTGTTTTGTTACACAGAAAAAAAAAACAAGAAAAAAACTAAACCATGAGTGCTTAGCCTCTCAAACTGACTTAAACGTTAAGGTTTCAAGTAACTGTTAGTATCCTTTTTGTAAGAACTTGTAAGAGATCAATTAATGTTTCTTAAGATATTATAACTCTCAAGGCAATTCTTTATGCTCTACAACATGGCAGATTTAGTCATTTATTCTATGCGTGTTTTTCCTAACCAGAGTTTAAGGTTTATGTGATAACATCACTAGTATATGTTTCATTGCCAAATTACTGTAGTATATACAAGTGTTACAGAGTAGTATGCACATCAGTTGAAGCAGCTTTCAAAATTCAAACAGGATTTATTTATTTTTTACACAGTAATTGAAATAAGTCATCAGTTATAGGCCTCTCCTACTGAATTAAACGCTTAGGTTTCAAATAACTGTTAGTGTATTCTTCTACAAACGTGGAAGTGTGCAACTCATGCTTCTGAAGACATGATATCACTCAGGGCAATTATTTCTTTCTGTAACATGCCTGATTTAGTCATTCGTTATATGCGGGATTTTCTAACATGAGTTTCAAGTTTTATAAGAGAGCATTACTCATGTGCAGGTATGGCTGCCAATTTACGGCAGCATATACAAGGGTCACACAGTACTTGACTACTTGAAGCAGCTTTCAAAACTGAACCAGGTTTCGGTTTTGTTAAACAGTAATTTAACTAAACCTTCAGTACTTAGCCTCTCAAACTGAATGGCAAGTTTCGGTTTCCATAACCGTTAGTACACATCTTGGAAGAATTTGTAAGACATGTAGGATTTAATTCATGTTTCTCAAGAATTTATATGTCAAGGAAATTCTTAAAGCTCTATAGCATTGCAGATTGAGTCATTCATTATATGCGGGGGGTTTTCCTAACATGAGTTTAAATTTTATGTGATAGAAACACTCATGAATAGGTTTCTCTGCCAGTTTACTGTAGTATATACAAGACTTACAGAGTAGTATGCTCTTTATTTGAAGCAGCTTTCAAAATTGAAACAGGATTCAGTTTTTTTACACACTAATTAAACTAAACCATCAGTGCAAAGCCTCTCAAACAGAGTGAAATGTTTAAGTTTCAAATAACTGTTCATATACTTCTTGTAAGAACCTGTAAGTGAGCAACTCATGTTGCTGAAGATATTATATCACTCAAAGAAATTCTACGTTCTCTATAAAATTTCAGATTTTGTCATTCGTTACATGTGGGTATTCCCAATATGAGTTTAAGGTTTTATGAGATAGCATCAATGATGTATAGGTTTGGTTGAAAAATTACTACAGCAAATACAAGAGTGACAGTAGTATACTCGTCCGTTGAAGTAGCTTTTAAACTTGAAACAGGATTCAGCTTTGTTACACAGTAATGAAACCAAACCATCAGTGCTTAGCCTGTCAAAGCGAATGAAACGTTTTGGTTTCAAATACCTGTTAGTATATTCCTTGCAGGAACTTGTAAGAGATCAATTTATCTTTCTCACGGTATTATATCCCTCAAGGCAATTCTTAAGGCTCTATAACATGGCATATAGAGTCATTCGTTATATGTGGCTTTTTCGTAACATGGGTTTCTATTTTATGTGATAGCAACACTAAAGTATTGGTTTGCTTGCCAATTTACTGTAGTATATACAGCTGTCTCGAGGGGCTGTGCTCTTTAGTTGAAGCAGCTTTCATAAATTGAACAGTATTCCGTTTCCTTACACAGTAACAAAAAATAACCATCAGTGCTTAGCCACTCAAACTGAATGAAATCCCCGGGTTCCATATACCTGATAGTATATTTTTAGGAGGAACTTGATTGATCCTTACGGGATCAATTCATGTTCTTGAAGATATTATATCTCTCCAGGAAATTCTTACTGCTCTATAACAGCAGATTTAGTCTTTTGTTATATGCACGTTTTCCCTAACAAGAGTGTAAATTTTATGTAATGGCATCACTCATGCATCGGTTTGGTTGCCAATTTACTGTAGTATATACAAGCATTACAGAGGAGTGTGCACCTCAGTTTAAGCGCTTTGAGAATTGATACAGGATTCAGTTTTTACACAAAGTAATGAAACTAAACCAACAGTTCTCAGTCGCTCAGACTGAATGAAGCAGTAAGGTTTCAAATAACTGTTACTGTTCTTCTTGTAAAAACTTGTAAGTGAGCAACTCATGTTTCTGGAGATATTATATCTCTCAAGGCAATTCTTCAGTCATATAACAAAGCAGATTTGGTCGTTCGTTATATGCGGGTTTTTCCTAATATGAGTTTAAAGTTTTATGAGATAGCATCACTCGTGTATAAGTTTGGTTGCCAATTTACTGTACTACATATAAATGATACAGAGCAGTATTCTCTTGAGTTGAAGCAGCTTGGAAAACTGAACCAGGATTGTTTTCTTACACAGAAAAAAAAAAACAAGAAAAAAACTAAACCATGAGTGCTTAGCCTCTCAAACTGACTTAAACGTTAAGGTTTCAAGTAACTGTTAGTATCCTTTTTGTAAGAACTTGTAAGAGATCAATTAATGTTTCTTAATATATTATAACTCTCAAGGCAATTCTTTAAGCTCTACAACATGGCAGATTTAGTCATTTATTCTATGCGTGTTTTTCCTAACCAGAGTTTAAGGTTTATGTGATAGCATCACTAGTATATGTTTCATTGCCAAATTACTGTAGTATATACAAGTTTTACAGAGTAGTATGCACATCAGTTGAAGCAGCTTTCAAAATTCAAACAGGATTTATTTATTTTTTACACAGTAATTGAAATAAGTCATCAGTTATAGGCCTCTTCTACTGAATTAAACGCTTAGGTTTCAAATAACTGTTAGTGTATTCTTCTACAAACGTGGAAGTGTGCAACTCATGCTTCTGAAGACATGATATCACTCGGGGCAATTATTTCTTTCTGTAACATGCCTGATTTAGTCATTCGTTATATGCGGGATTTTCTAACGTGAGTTTCAAGTTTTATAAGAGAGCATTACTCATGTGTAGGTATGGCTGCCAATTTACGGCAGCATATACATGGGTCACACAGTACTTTACTCTTTACTTGAAGCAGCTTTCAAAATTCCAACAGGATTTATTTATTTTTTACACAGTAATTGAAATAAGTCATTAGTTATAGGCCTCTCCAACTGAATTAAACGCTTAGGTTTCAAATAACTGTTAGTGTATTCTTCTACAAACATGTAAGTGAGCAACTCATGCTTCTGAAGACATGATATCACTCAGGGCAATTATTTCTTTCTGTAACATGCCTGATTTAGTCATTCGTTATATGCGGGATTTTCAAACATGAGTTTCAAGTTTTATAAGAGAGCATTACTCATGTGCAGGTATGGCTGCCAATTTACGGCAGCATATACAAGGGTCACACAGTACTTGACTCTACTTGAAGCAGCTTTCAAAACTGAACCAGGTTTCGGTTTTGTTAAACAGTAATTTAACTAAACCTTCAGTACTTAGCCTCTCAAACTGAATGGCAAGTTTCGGTTTCCATAACCGTTAGTACACATCTTGGAAGAATTTGTAAGACATGTAGGATTTAATTCATGTTTCTCAAGAATTTATATGTCAAGGAAATTCTTAAAGCTCTATAGCATTGCAGATTGAGTCATTCATTATATGCGGGGTTTTTCCCTAACATGAGTTTAAATTTTATGTGATAGAAACACTCTTGAATAGGTTTCTCTGCCAGTTTACTGTAGTATATACAAGACTTACAGAGTAGTATGCTCTTTATTTGAAGCAGCTTTCAAAATTGAAACAGGATTCAGTTTTTTTACACACTAATTAAACAAAACCATCAGTGCTAAGCCTCTCAAACAGAGTGAAATGTTTAAGTTTCAAATAACTGTTCATATACTTCTTGTAAGAACCTGTAAGTGAGCAACTCATGTTGCTGAAGATATATCACTCAAAGAAATTCTACGTTCTCTATAAAATTTCAGATTTTGTCATTCGTTACATGTGGGTATTCCCAATATGAGTTTAAAGTTTTATGAGATAGCATCAATGATGTATAGGTTTGGTTGAAAAATTACTGCAGTAAATACAAGAGTTACAATAGTATACTCGTCCGTTGAAGTAGCTTTTAAACTTGAAACAGGATTCAGCTTTGTTACACAGTAATGAAACCAAACCATCAGTGCTTAGCCTGTCAAAGCGAATGAAACGTTTTGGTTTCAAATACCTGTTAGTATATTCCTTGCAGGAACTTGTAAGAGATCAATTTATGTTTCTCACGGTATTATATCCCTCAAGGCAATTCTTAAGGCTCTATAACATGGCATATAGAGTCATTCGTTATATGTGGCTTTTTCGTAACATGGGTTTCTATTTTATGTGATAGCAACACTAAAGTATTGGTTTGCTTGCCAATTTACTGTAGTATATACAGCTGTCTCGAAGAGCTGTGCTCTTTAGTTGAAGCAGCTTTCATAAATTGAACAGTATTCCGTTTCCTTACACATTAACAAAAAATAACCATCAGTGCTTAGCCATTCAAACTGAATGAAATCCCCAGGTTTCATATACCTGTTAGTATATTTTTAGAAGGAACTTGTAAGGGTTCAATTCATGTTCTTGAAGATATTATATCTCTCCAGGAAATTCTTACTGCTCTATAACAGCAGATTTAGTCTTTTGTTATATGCACGTTTTCCCTAACAAGAGTGTAAATTTTATGTAATGGCATCACTCATGCATCGGTTTGGTTGCCAATTTACTGTAGTATTTACAAGAATTACAGAGTAGTGTGCTCTTCAGTTTAAGCAGCTTTGAAAATTGAAACACATTCAATATTTTTTAAAAATATGTTATTTTTAAATTTATTCAGTTTTTATTAGAGAGAGAAAGAGGTAAGGGAGAGGAGCATAAAACATCAACTCTCCTACATGCCTTGGCCAGGCAAGCCCAGGGTTTGAACTGTGTACTCAGCATTCTCAGGTCTACACTTTATCAACTTGCACCACCACAGGTCAGGCAGGATTCAGTTTTTATACACAGCAATGAAACTAAACCAACAGTTCTCTGTCTCTCAGACTGAATGAAACAGTAAGGTTTCAAATAACTTTTAGTGTACTTCTTGTAAGAACTTGTAAGTGAGCAACTCGTGTTTCTGGAGATATTATATCTCTCAAGGCAATTCTTCATTCATATAACAAAGCAGATTTATTCATTCGTTATATGCGGGTTTTTCCTAATATGAGTTTAAAGTTTTATGAGATAGCATCACTCGTGTATAAGTTTGGCTGCCAATTTACTGTACTACACACAAATGTTAAAAAGTAGTATTCTCTTCAGTTGAAGCAGGTTTGAAAACTGAACCAGGATAGTTCTTTTACACAGAAAAAAAAAACTATACCATGAGTGCTTAGCCTCTCAAACTGAATTAAACATTAAGGTTTTAAGTAACTGTTAGTATCCTTTTTGTAAGAACTTGTAAGAGATCAATTCATGTTTCTTAAGATATTATATGGCCCTGGCCGGTTGGCTCAGCGGTAAAGCGTTGGCCTGGCGTGCAGGGGACCCGCGTTCGATTCCAGCCAGGGCACATAGGAGAAGGGCCCATTTGCTTCTCCACCTCCCCCTCCTTCCTCTCTGTCTCTCTCTTCCCCTCCCGCAGCTGAGGCTCCATTGGAGCAAAGATGTCCCGGGCACTGGGGTTGGCTCCTTGGCCTCTGCCCCAGGCGCTAGAGTGACTCTGGTCACAGCAGAGTGACGCCCCGGAGGGGCAGAGCATCGCCCCCTGGTGGGCAGAGCGTCGCCCCTGGTGGGCGTGCCGGGTGGATCCCAGTCAGGTGCATGCAGGAGTCTGTCTGACAGTCTCTCCCCATTTTTAGCTTCAGAAAAAAAAAAAGATATTATATCTCTCAAGGCAATTCTTAAAGCTCTATAACATGGCAGATTTAGTCATTTATGTTATGCGTGTTTTTCCTAACAAGAGTTTAAGTTTTAACGTGTTCAGATACCAGTTCATACTTCTAAAGATATTATATTCTTCCAGAAAAATGGTGAATGCTTTATTACATGTCCGATTTAGTTTTGCGTTGTATCCTGGTTTTTGCTAAATTCAGTTTCAAGTGTAATGAGTGAGCTTCGCAGTTTCTTCCTACTTGAAAATCAATTTCAGGCTTTCATTTGTACAGTGTCTCGATTTGCGGCTCAGGATGATCTTCCAATTATAGTTTACAGAACTAGACTTAGATAGTTGTGTGCTCTTTGTGTGATGTATTCTTCGCTATACTTGATATTTCTTAGGAACTGAGATTGTACTCAGTTTTGTTACATAGTAATGTGCATATCTCGACTGTGCTTAGACTCTCAAACTGAATTAAGTGGTTTGGTTTCAAAGAACTGTTAGGATAGTTTTTGTAAGAAGTCGTACAAAGATCAGTTCATTCCTCTGAACATAATATCCAGTCAGGACAATGGATAACACTTTATTGCATGGCAGATTTAGTTTTTCGTTGCATGTGGGTTTCTGCTGAATCCAGTTTCAAGGATTCTGAGTACGCTTCGCTCATGTGCATGCTTGGTTTTACTTCAAAATTAACTGCAGCCCTTTATGGTTATTACATGGTCCCTACTCCATCAACAGGAAGATCTTACAGGAAGTCTTCTTTTCACCTAACAGTGCTTCACCTATGAAATGGATTTTTACTAGTGCTCAGAATTCTATATAAAAAGCAGATTAATCAAGTTAAACCTCAGGGTGTAAATGGAATTACAAAATCCTGAAGAAAACAGCAGTTAACCCCGAATTTAAAGGCAACTTCAATCACGTACCTAACAAGAACAGCAATTCCAACTTCACCACACATGTTCAGGAAATGTTACAATGGCACAAAACATAATATGTGAGATATTGCTAGGTTTCACCCAATATTTGGCTCAAGATAAGTGCAGAATCAAAGAATCATTGTCAAACAACCTGTATATATCCTGTCAAGTTTTGCTCAGCCTGTATGAGTCTCCAGAGAGATAAACCATATATATGATGCACCTGGAAGTATCCTAGCACTGAAATGACATGTTTCCTTATACTTTCTGTGATTCTGTTCTTAATATGAAGCTGTATATCATGCTAAGCTCCAGAAAATATTATAACAGTAATGTGAACTCATTTTTCTGTCTCTTTCCTTTCCTATCAGAAGGGGCAGAATAACATTTCTGTCATATAGAAATGAGTACTTCTTTAAACATATGTACCCTGATTTATCAATGTCACCCCATTAAAATTAATTTTATAAAATAATAATAAGGAGGGGCATCAGTGTTGGCATACAAATGTTTTTCGGGCTCCCAGGCGATGTAAGTAGCAGTTAGAGGCCCAAATGCAGAGCTCTGACAAAATCATCAGCTTCAAGCCCCACTAAACAGCCCTGGAATCTGGATCATCTGCCAGGCTATGTAATGACAATCCAAAGTGGAATTCATCTGGTCCCAGATGTCCTCCCATGGACACCAAGGCTCACATTCACCACCTTTATCCTCCCTGAAGACAAAGGTATCTACTGTGAGCCACACATCATGGCTACCTAGACTTAAAGCCTTTCCCACCATTCTCCCTGGCTATGCCGCCCCTCACCCTTTAATTCTTCCTTACAGGGTATTTTAGAAAAACAGCCCTTGCTGGAGGCAGATGGATGAGGTAGTTAGACCAGTAACAGTATAAGAACAGTCCAAGTGTGAACAAGTGATGGAGGTTGCAGAGGGGCTCATCTTCTGAGGCATCCAGGAGTCATGAGTGACTGAGCTGACTGATGTGGGATGAGCTTGAAAGCAGGCCTTCCTAAACCCTTCTCCAAAACTGAATGAACGGGGAAAAAGTTTTGCAGGCTACAAGACCCGAGCTTCTCTGGAGAAGCACTGGTTACTCACCACTCACCACACACACACACACACACACACACACAGTGTTAGCCATCTGCAGCCACCTCAGCCATGGGCAGGCCTTCCAGAACCTCCAACAGCCACTGCTCCAGACTTGCCTTCAGAGTTCCATGGACCAACTGTCCATGCCTGAGCAAGGAAGCTCCTAGTCAGCTCTAGTCACATCAGGGGGTCTCCCTCCACTTCCTTCTGCAGTCACACCCACCTGCCTCTGCCCCAGAAGTACACCTGGCTGGATTTATCCAGCAGCCATGCATGCTCTGCATTCAGCTTCAGCAGATGAATCTGCAGCTCCCTGGCCAGTGCAGGGCAGCCGTGGGCTCACATAGACACAGGCGCAGGGCAGCAGGGGCAACAGCCCAGCCTGGTTCTCACCAACAGCTCAGACTCCTGCACCACTGTCGGCCCAGAAAGGCTCTCCAGGCTACACTCAGCATGGTGCCCAGGACTGTAGTTCTGCCTGTGCCCAGGTCTTCGCGCCTGCACAGCAACAAAAGCTTTTTATCAGCACAAAAGGAGTTTGTTCTTGACCTGAAAACTGTTTCTCTCCCAGGGTTGTCTGGACATAAAAGAAAGGAAGTAAGTAGGGGGGGGTATATTTTCAAAGCCCCCTTTCACTGCCATGGATTGAAAGGAGGCCAGGCTCCTGAGCTGGCAGCTAGGCATCCCCACGTGGTCACTACCTAATCTTTTCTGCTACGTGGCTGCTTTTATACCCTCCAAAGAAAAGAGGTCAACCAGATGGCAGGTTGACAGTGGAAGGGAACATGAAGGAAGGGTGCAGGGAATGACCTGAAAGTGGAGTGGCAACTTACAGTGGACAAGGACAGGCAGTCTAAAGGTGCATGGTAGGTAGTCATACTAGCAATGGTCATTGTTTTTATTTACATACATTTATAAATAACACATAAAAGGCCTGACCTGTGGTGGCGCAGTGGATAAAGCATCCACCTGGAAATGCTGAGGTTGCCGGTTCGAAACCCTGGGCTTGCCTGGTCAAGGCACATATGGGAGTTGATTCTTCCTGCTCCTCCCTCCTTCTCTCTCTCTGTCTCTTTCTCCTTTCTAAAATGAATAAATTTTTAAAAAATAAAATATAAATAACACATAAATATAAAAATATAAATATGTGATTAACCATTATGCTTTCTGTCATGATCACTTTTGTTGTTGTTATACGTATAAACATTCCCCAACTGGAAAGGTATTTGGTGGGCTGAAGAGGAGACAGAGGTTTCTGGCCAGAAACCTCAAACCATACATACCTCTGGAAGCAACAGGCCAGTCCCAAAAAGTTAGAATTGACCAGTCAGCCCTTCGTTTTTGTTTTGTTTTTCTGTCTCCAACTGAGAACTTCCTGTCCTGACACCCTCCAACTTGGGTCCAACAGGGGAAAGCAAACATGTTCCCACCTCATAGAATTAGCCCCACACCCCTTTTCTGGTCAGCCCGCTTGCCTCTTGCTGCCCCAGGCCATGCCATACAGCTCTAATTATAGGGGCCTTCCTGTTTGGCTGCCATAATTTCTTCCGCTCTTCCCTCTGCCTTCAATTTCAGTCTCTGCCAAATGCAAAGAGTGGGTGGGGTGAGGCCAGTCTGGTAGGGCAAGGTGGCAGCCTACTATTTAATTCCTTGTTAATTTCTTGGTAGTGTTTGGGAAAAACAAATAAGAAAACACTGAGAATAATACCTATGCCCAGTGTCATTAACTAAGCAACTTCTTTGGTGCTCTGAACAAGAGATGGAATTTGCAATCTTGGTATGTTGGGATGATGCTCTAACTGACTGAGCTACCTAGCCAGGACCTTGGGGTTCACTTAGTCCCTTCTTCCTTTATCTCCCACCTGACTCTGCCCCTCAACCCAATACCATCTCACATCACCACCGCCGCTACCACCACCACCACCAAAGTAGTAAGTGATTCAAGAATTAATCCAACTCAGCCTGACCAGGTGCTGGTGCAGTGGATAGAGCATCAGACTGGGACGCGGAAGACCCCGGTTCAAGACCCCGAGGTCACCAGCTTGAGCACGAGCTTATCTGGTTTGAGCAAGGCTCACCAGCTTGGACCCAAGGTCGCTGGCTCGAGCAAGGGGTCACTCCATCTGCTGTAGCCACCCGGTCAAGACACATATGAAAAATCAATCAATGAACAACTAAGGAGCTGCAACAAAGAGATGTTTCTCATCTCTCTCCCTTCCTGTCTGTCTGTCCATATCTGTCCCTCTCTCTGACTCTCTCTGTCTCTGTCACACACACAAAAAAAAGAATTAACCCAACTCAAAAATTACATGTTAATTCATAGTGAAAAATTCTGTGAAAGGCAAGGTGGGTAGGCTATTTCTTTAAATGTCAAAAAGCTCTCCCCTTGCCTTTTGAATTACAGCACATACACCTACTGTCATTGACAACTTCCATTCTCCTTGAGAGGAAGAAAATAGACCATATTGCTGAACTCTGGCTTTTCACCCTGTAGATCAGTGGTCCCCAACCTTTTTTGGGCCACGGACCGGTTTAATGTCAGAAAATATTTTCACAGACCGGCCTATAGGGTGGGATGGATAAATGTAATACGTGACCGAGACAAGCATCAAGAGTGAGTCTTAGACAGATGTAACAGAGGGAATCTGATCATTTTTTAAAAATAAAACATAGTTCAGACTTAAATATAAATAAAACGGAAATAATGTAAGTTATTTATTCTTTCTCTGCGGACTGGTACCAAATGGCCCATGGACCAGTACCAGTCTGTGGCCTGGGAGTTGGGGACCACTGCTATAAATGACCCTCTTCCATAGATGCAGGTTCTGATTTGTTTTTTCCTTAAATGGTGATAAAAATAGACATCACCTACAACATATCTTCTTTACTGTTTATGAGCTCACAGTTCACTGGCATTAATTACACTTACATCCTCCACATCATTTCCATTATTTTGGTTCAATTTTTAAAACATCCTCAGGGTCATGACTTAGAATCATAGTTCAGCCAATGAAATGACCCCCTTTATTGAGTTGTTGCCATCTGTGGGGTTCTTTCATGTTTGTTCACTTTCCTTCCTCTATTTTTTTAAATAGTGCTGAAGGAGCAAACCTGATTTTATTGATTGACTTGAGAGAAAGGAAGAAGAAACATTCATTTGTTATTTCACTTAGTTGTGCATTCTTTGGTTGCTTCCATAAGTACCTTGACCAAGGATCAAACTTGCCACCTTGGTGTTTCAGGATGATGGCTAATTGACCTGGGCCCGTGTGTGTGTGTGTGTGTGTGTGTGTGTGTGTGTGTGTGTGTGTGTGTGTGTGTGTATGTGTGTGTGTGAGAGAGAGAGAGAGAGAGAGAGAGAGAGAGATGCTCATACAGTTGAGGGTGGTTTTCCTGGGTTGGGAAGTGCAAGGGACTCATTTTGCCCCAGACCAGCTTGTTTCTTAAACATCCTCCTTTTCTGCACTTTGGAAGCACAGCCTAAGGGTGGTGAAGTTGAAGAGACCCAAGGGAGGTTAGAGGCTCTTATTTTACCAAAGAGCTTTCTGCATTTGAATGAAAGTATTGAGTGAGGTCCATTGGAACGAATTGCTCTGACCTCTTCTCCCTGCCCCAATCCTCTCCCCCCATTTCCCATGTCCCCCATTCTCCTCCCTCTAGTTAGCCCAGGCCCTCTCAGGCTTGCCCAATTTGAGAATAGAAGGGTAGGGGTTTCATCCTAAGTGCTGAACCAGGCCTCTAGTCATCAGGAAAACCACACAGGGGTAAAGCTGATTTGGCATGTCAGGCAGAGCAGTCAAGGTGGCAAGATCTACTCTGGGACTGCCCGTCAATATACTTCTCTGGTGAGAAGAGAGCTATGCATTTGGGGTGGTGGTGGGGTAGGAGAGGAGACATGGACCATGGAACAAGAGTTGCTGGCTGCCTACCCTGAGAACTGGGGCACTGCTGGCATCTCTAACTCAGTTCTGGAAAGTTCTTTTGTTGGTATTGAGGTTCCACTTATTAGGCATGAGCTAAAAATTGTTGCCAGAAGTTTCTAGTTTTAGTTAAGATTACAAAAATAACTGACCCTAACAAAATAGAGACTAGCCTAAACCCAGGCCTTACAGATGTTTGCCAAGGTAGTCTCCCAGACTATAAAACCACACAAAGATCCCAAAGGCCCCAAAAAATCTGAACAGGGATTTTAGAGCCCTCCCCCAGGGACCTGCTTTAAGTGAAGACAGGAGGGACACTAGAGCCACTCCTGCCCCAACACCAGGCCACTAACAAAACCCTTCCTTCTTTGTAGTCATGTGAGTTATTATAAGCCAGACTGCCCATGATCCTATCAAGGCATTAGGACTGTCCCTTCCCATTCCCAGCCTCTCTCCAATACTAGTCTGGACACAGCAGCACTTCTTGGCATCTAGGAGAAGAAGAAGACTGAGGGGGCCCAGCCTTGCCACAGACCTCCACATCCACCATCCAAATGGCAGAGACTCGTGTAACTCTGCAGGTCACCAGTAAGGTCTTTTATTCCCTATTAGATAAGGGGCCACTTATTCAGCACTCCCTAAATACTCAGGACCACTGTCTCCTTTCTTCATCTCAATTATTGGGGTTGACTGAATTCCCTCCAACCCACTGATAAGCCCCCCCTCTTCTCTTTCATCTAGGAAGTCTCCTCTTTACTCCTTATTCTTCCTCAATGTCCCACTCCCATCATTGGATGAGACATCTGCATCAAATTCCACACCACTGTTACCCTCTATACCCCAGCCTCTTCTTCTGATACCATCTTCATTGGGCTTCTGTCCAATGTTCCCTCCTCCAATCCTAATGCCCTTACTTCAGCCCTTTATCCAATGCTAGATGACATAGATGCCCAAGTCTGGGATATCTTCCAACCTGTTACAGCCACCCATCATTTTCCTATTTCCATTTCTTTAAAAAACTTCCCCACTGCCCAGCCAGGGTACAGCAGAGACAAGTAGGACTTAATTCCCTTATCTCCAAATTCCTTTGAGCAGGCATTCTCTGCTCAACCTGTTTCCCTTACAATACCCCATTCTTACCTTTCAAGAAACGAGATGGTTCCTACAGGTTCATCCAGGACCTTTGCCTCAAATGAGGCTATAGTTTCTCTCCACCCCATCATCCCTATCCCCTAAACCCTCCTCTTCTTAATTCCCCCTGACTCTCAGTCTTTCACTGTCTTAGATTTAAAAGATGCTTTCTTTTCCACTCTGCTACACCCCGACTCACAGGACCTTTTTGCCTTCACCTGAACAAATCCTGACACCCATCAACTCACATGGACTGTTCTCCCCCAGGGATTCCAGGACAGCCCCTACCTCCTGGAAAAACTCCTGGCCACCTCTTTGGCCTGGCCCCACAGCACAAATTTCCCAATTCAACAGGTGCCTTCTTATCAACCACCTGGCCTCCCTTGGCTACCACAATAAGTCTCAGCTCTCCTCCTCGACTGTCACCTATCTTGGCTTTTGTCTGCCCCCAGGCAAACAAGAAATCACCACTCAATGAAAATACCTTAGAGACTCTGCTCCTTTCCCCACCACTGAACAGGACCTTTTATCTTTCCTTGGTCTCACAGGTTATTTCCACATTTGTATCCCCAACTTCAGGCTCATTGCCAAACCCTTATATAAGGCCTCATCTGGCCCCCTGAAAGAACCTTTCTTATCCTCCTCACTTCAGCGCCCACCCTTACACTCCCTAACCTCACCAAACCCTTTATTCTGTACACCCATGAGTCTCAAGGCCTTGCTCTCAGCCTTCTTGGACAGAAATCAGGACCAGACTTTAAGACAGCAACCTATCTCTCCAAGCAACTAGACCCCACAGCCTGGGACTGGCCTCCCTCCCTCACACTCTTGCAGCTACTGCCCTACTTATCACTGAGGCCTCCAAACTCACCTACTCCCAACCCATTGCTGTCCACTTTCCTCATGCAGTCCTTAGCCTGCTACATAACAAGGCTCCTTCCTTTCTTAGCTTGACTCACCTCATCCAGTACCAACGCACACTTAGTAACCCTCATGTTTCCCTCCTCAAATCCCCTGCCTTAAATCTCTCCACTCTCCTTCCCACCAATGTCCTTATGTTCCACTCATGTCTTATGGAACCACATGCCTTCCGCTCCCTCTGCACCAGTCTGTGCAATCCCACCCTCCCCAACCCTGACTTCACCTGGTTTGTTGATGTCTCTGTTCATGTTTGAAATGGCAAATGCTGCTCTGACTATGCTGTCACCTCAGCCTGAGACCCCCTACCTCCCAACACCTCTGCCCAAAAGGCCGGACTCATTGATCTCACCTGTGCCCTAACTCTAGCTAAGGACTGATCTGTCAACATATACCATGATTCCAAATATGTTTACCACATAGTCCATTCCCATGGCACCATCTGGGCTGAACATGGCTTTCTCACCACTCAAGGCTCTCCAATTTCACATGCTTCCTTTATTCTCCACCTTATTGAGGCCCTATACTTACATACTACAGTCACAATCCTACACTGCCGTGGACACCAGAAATGCCCAGGACTTAATGTCCTCAGCAACAGGGAAGACTGAGAGACACACACAGCCTCTCTTCTTCAAGAACCAGTTCTCAACACCTAGCCATTCCCTACACACAATGCTCATACCCTCAAAGAATAAAAAACATCTCTTATAATGGCCACCATTTACAAAGGGCCCTGATTCACTTCCTAGGGCAAACTCATTTTACCTACTCACCAGGCCATCAGTGTTCTGACTTCCTTCCATAACTCCCCTCTCATTAGCCACTGTCCTCTACCTATCTTCCTTTGACCCCTCATTAACCACCCCAACTTGCCATCTCTTCTTGCCCAAATTATTCAACTTGCCAGGTCTGAAAAACTTCTACCCTCAAAGGAGGCTGCAGTATACCCTCTTTCTTCCATTCCCACTAGGCCTGCAGACATATTTCTGGACAGGAGTGGCAAACTGACTTCACTCATATGCCCCACATCCGTTCCCACCGCTACTCTTCACCTTCTTGACACTTTCTCCTGCTGTCTAGATGCCTCCCCCACCTCCTCTGAAAAAGCCTCTGAGGTCACTGTGCCTTCACCCAACATAAAATCCCCTGCTTCAGCCTCCCAGCTTCTACCCAAAGCAACAAGGGCCCTGCCTTCATCTCCCAAGTTACTCGGCAGGTGTCCCATTCCCTTGGCATCACTTGGTGCCTACACATCCTTTAGTGGCCACAGTCCTCTGGTAAGGTTGAATGAGCTCATGCCACCTTCCAAATAAACTCACCAAATTCTTTATTGAACTGAAGCAAGATTGGCTCTCTCTTCTCCCCACTGCCCTTACCCACCTTCATACAGCACCTTAAGCCCCGACTTTCTTCAGTCTTTCAAACTCATTATGATCACTCCTTTCTACTTGGTAACCTTCTCACACCTTCCACTAATAATTCCCCTCTCAGAGATTATTTCCCAGTTTTATCTCTCACACAATATCTCTGACAGCATTCTGACTTTCATTTACTCAAACCAATGGCCAAAATAGATATTCCCCCAATGCTCCTAGAGACAGGAGATTGGGTTCTTTTAAAAGTTCTGCCAGAACATGCCCTGGCCAGTTGGCTCAGCGGTAGAGCATCAGCCTAGCGTGCAGAGGACCCGGGTTCAATTCCCGGCCAGGGCACACAGGAGAAGTGCCCATTTGCTTCTTCACCCCTCCGCCGCGCTTTCCTCTCTGTCTCTCTCTTCCCCTCCCACAGCCAAGGCTCCATTGGAGCAAAGATGGCCCGGGCGCTGGGGATGGCTCTGTGGCCTCTGCCTCAGGCGCTAGAGTGGCTCTGGTCACAACATGGTGACGCCCAGGATGGGCAGAGCATCGCCCCCTGGTGGGCAGAGCATCGCCCCATGGTGGGCGTGCCGAGTGGATCCCGGTCGGGTGCATGCGGAAGTCTGTCTGACTGTCTCTCCCTGTTTCCAGCTTCAGAAAAATGAAAAAGAAAAAAAGAAAAAAAGAAAATAAAAATAAAAGTTCTGCCAGAACAAGCACAACTCTTACACTCAAAATGAGAGGGCTCATACCAAGTAATTCCTACCACCCCTACAGCTGCTAAATTACTGGGGTCCCTTCCTGGATCCATATCTCTAGGCTAAAGAAGACAGAATAACCTTCCCCCAAGGAGCCCCAAGAACCAGAAGGGTAACCAGCTGAAGAATACACCTGCACAAGTATGGGGGAAACCAGAGTCAGAGTCAAGATTTTAAAAACACAACTGGACCAGATGAGGCCCAGCAAAACTGTGAGAAGGCACCCAGTGAGGGGAGAGCTCTACCACGGGAAAATACCACCCAGAACTGGACCACTAATTCTACATGGTATATCGGGTGGGGAAGTTCTATGATCCTTACTAGAGATCTCCAAGACTACACCCTACCAGGGGTCCCCAAACTTTTTACACAGGGGGCCAGTTCACTGTCCCTCAGACCGTTAGAGGGCCGCCACATACAGTGCTCCTCTCACTGACCACCAATGAAAGAGGTGCCCCTTCCGGAAGTGCGGCGGGGGGCCGGATAAATGGCCTCAGGGGGCCGCATGTGGCCCAGGGCTGTAGTTTGGGGGATGCCTGCCCTAGACTCTTTGAAATGGCTAACTGAAAACTAAGTTCTCTCAGTTGTTCTAACGTTAGCCTGGGACAAGTTCCTCCAGGGGGACTTTCAAGACCACACCTATCAGGAACTGTGTCTATATCGTGAAGTTGAGAAAAACCAGAAATAAAAACACCTCTACCCGTACTTTTACTTACTATTCCCCTCCTCATGCCGTGATTCAGGGAACGGGATTCTGGTTTTCAAGCAAATGCCTCCAGGATTATAGTGGCAGGGGAAAATTTAACTCAGTGCTGGACCTGCCATCCTAATACTGGGACCCCCCTCAAGGTACAAGACTCTCTTATAGGCATATCCTATATCTGTAGCTTTCTAATTTCTCAGATAAACTTCCTTGACTCTCTCTCTTTCTGAGTAATCTGGTAGCAATATTGCCCTTTATACTTACACTTAACACCATTAACATTTGAGTCCTTTAATTTCTCCAAAACCTCCCTAAAGTATAACAAATCTAGGAATGCACCCTGTGCTACAATGGTGCTCATGCTAGGGCCCCCGACCCATTCACTGCTCTAGCAAGCCTCACTATCTCTGAACTATTTCACCCATTAAGAGAAGATATAACCTAACCAGGCAGTGGTGCGATAGAGCATCAGCCTGGGATGCAGAGGACCCAGGTTCAAAACTTCGAGGTCATCAGCCTGAGTGTGGACTCATTCAGCTTAAGCGCGAGCTCATTCAGCTTGAGCTCAGGGTTACTGGATAAAGCCCAAAGGTCGCTGGCTTGAGCCCTAAGGTCTCTGGCTTGGCTGTAGCCCCCTTCCGGGTCAAGGCACATAAAATAAAGCAATCAATGAACAATTAAGGTGTTGAAATGAAGAATTGATGTTTCTCATCTCTCTTCCTTCCTGTCTGTCTGTGTCTTTCTCTCTGTCTGTCTTCCATAAGAGAGAGAGAGAGAAGAGAAGAAGAAGAAGAAGAAGAAGAAGAAGAAGAAGAAGAAGAAGAAGAAGAAGAAGAAGAAGAAAAGAAAGAAAGAAAGAAAGAAAGAAAGAAAGAAAGAAAGAAAGAAAGAAAGAAAGAAAGAAAGAAAGAAAGAAAGAAAGAAAGAAAGAAGGAGCCTGACCAAGCGGTGGCACAGTGGATAGAGCATTGGACTGGGATGTGGAGGACCCAGGTTCGGACCCTGAGGTGGCCAGCTTGAGTGTGGGCTCATCTGGTTTGAGCAAGGCTCACCAGCTTTAGCCCAAGGTTGCTGGCTCAAGCAAGGGGTCACTCGGTCTGTGGCAGCCCCACGGTCAAGGCACATAAGAAGAAGAAGAAGAAGAACAAGAAGAAGAACAAGAACAAGAACAAGAACAAGAAGAACAAGAAGAAGAAGAAGGAGGAGGAGGAGGAAGAGGAGGAGGAGGAGGAGGAGAAGAAGAAGAACAAGAACAAGAACAAGAACAAGAAGAACAAGAAGAAGAAGAAGAAGGAGGAGGAGGAGGAGGAGGAGGAGGAGGAGGAGGAGAAGAAGAAGAAGAAGAAGAAGAAGAAGAAGAAGAAGAAGAAGAAGAAGAAGAAGAAGAAGAAGAAGAAGAAGAAGAAGAATTATTTCAACCCATCAACTGGAACAATATAGTCTGCCAACCCAACTTTGCCACTGCACTCCAAATAATACCCATTCCTGTTTTGATCATTCTGATCCCATTCACACAAACCAGTCACAGTGCAGTGGGTGGCTCCTGGGAAGTCCTTTATAGGGGACTCTGCCTCAATTCTTGCCACCCCTAGTAGGAACATCCTATAATACAGCCAGGCCTCACCAGACTGCGCCCTATTCAGAATCTCCTAGCTTACTGGTCAGCAAACTCATTAGTCAGCAGAGCTAGATATCAACGGTACAATGATTGAAATTTCTTTTCAGAGCTAAATTTTTTTAACTTAAACTATATAGGTAGGTACATTCCTTATTGATGTAGCACCCGCACATGATATTTTATTAAGCAGAGTTATACACTTGGCACAAGGCACACTCAGCTAGCATGAGTATGCCCACTTGTTGGGGTCTTAGAGGTTATATACTATTTAGCTGTAGATTTCAAGGCTCCCCTTTCCTGTTATTATAACCTAAATACAGGGTTTCAGGGCCATTTAAACATATGATGATGATTTTGTTTTGGCAGATATTAAGACTGTTGACTTCCTCATTCAGTGAGTGAAACAAATATTTTCCCCCTCCCCTATTCTTGCCCTGATAACTGTCTATCCTACCTAACATTCCCCCCTCAAGTGAAACCCCTCAAATGCTTTTGGGGTGTTGAAGGTTGATGGTCAGTCTCTGGATCTACTTTCTGCTGAGTGAGGACACAGAGCTGGTTCTGTCTGACATGGCAGCACTTGTTCCCTGTTTGGGCAGGTGAGGATCAGTTTTCTGTATAAAATTTCTTAGCAGCCTGATCTAGAGGGTTGAGAGGCATGTTTCTGACGAGATCAGGCGCATTCAGGGTGGTATGATTGTAGATGCCTGAGAGGTATGTTTCTATATCCTGGTTGGATGGCTATTTGTTGGTGAATTTTTTCCAGCATGGAAAACCCCAAACGGACAAGGGCATTGAAGAATACAAGATCTGATTTTTTTCTTTCCAAGATGGCAATGCAGTAGGTAGACAAACCTTCATGTCCTCCCAGAACCAAACTGGAGTTATCAGTAAATTTAAGAACAATCATCCTGAAAAACCTACCCAGGACTAAATGAAGAGGCATCTATAACAAGGGATTCACAGGAGAAGCCATATGAGACTGGTATGAAGGGTGAAGCCTAACCAGGTGGTGGCACAGTGGATGGGGCTGTTGGCCTGGGATACAGAGGACCCAGGTTTGAACCCTGAGTTTACCTGCTTGAGCAGGGTTTCATCCACTTGAGTGTGGGATTATAGACATGACCTCATGGTGATTGGCTTAAGCCCAAAGGTCACTGGCTTGAAATCCAAGGTCACTGGCTTGAGCCCAAGGTAACTGGCTTGAGTAAGGGATCATTGGCTTGGCTGGAGTCTCCAGGTCAAGGCACATATGAGAAAGCAATCAATGAACAACTAAGGTGCCACAACAAAGAATTGATGCTTCTTGTTCCTCTCCCTTCCTGTCTCTCTCTCTCTTTCTCTCTCTCTCTCTCTCTCTCTCTCTCTCTCTCTCTCTCATTAAAAAAAGGAGGTGAGAGGTAGAGACATAAAAATAGCTGCCCCCACTCCCAGGAGTGAGTTTCAGCTGAGAGTCCCAAGGGACATCTCAGCTGTGGGTGAGGTTAACCCTGAGAGGTGTGGATCCTAAGCCCCAGGCCAGGAACCCCAGCCTAGAACACCAGAAACTAGAAGAGCTACCCAAATAGCACTTAACAGTGAAAAAAGGTGAGATTTCTGTCTGCAAGGAATAGAAAAGAGATGGTAGTTCTCAGAGATGCAAGCACACTCTAAAAAGGCCAACAGAAAATCTCATTCACAGCCACTCACCATGGGCTCTGGCAGAGGGAGGGTGAGCAGACTACAGTCATGTGAAAAGTGTGAAATTGGTGGTCTCAGGGAGAGACACAGTGGGGCACGGCTACTAGAACCCCTGTGTTGAATTAGTCTTTGATACTGTACTCACCATCTTTCTGTACTCCCGTCTGTGTGCCATTAGCCTAGGGGGAAACAAGCACTCGGCCCTTGAGAAACTCTCTTGCCCTACTCTATGAAAATTGGGTACTGAGAAGTAAGCATCCTTAGCCAGAAAGCAGGAGGCTGATCCAAGAACACCATAGCACTGTTTGAAAAGAAGAAATGCACCCCCATGTTTATGGCAGCATTGTTCACAATAGCAGAGATCTGGAAACAGCCCAAGTGTCCGTCAGTGGACAAGTGGATTAAAAAGCTTTGGGACAGCCTGACCAGGCGGTGGCGCAGTGGATAGAGCATCAAACTGGGATGCAGAGGACCCAGGTTCGAGACCCCAAGGTCTCCAGCTTGAGCGTGGGCTCATCTGGTTTGAGCAAAAGCTCACCAGCTTGGACCCAAGGGCGCTGGCTGGAGCAAGGGGTTACTCAGTATGCTGAAGACCCATGGTCAAGGCACATATGAGAAAGCAATCAATGAACAACTAAGGTGTCGCTATACACAATGAAAAACTAATGATTGATGCTTCTCATCTCTCCATTCCTGTCTGTCTGTCCCTGTCTATCCCTCTCTCTGACTCTCTCTCTGTCTCTGTTAAAAAAAAAAAGTTTTGGGACATATATACTATGGAATACTACTCAGCCATAAGAAATGATGACATCGGATCATTTACAACAACATGAATGGACCTTGATAACATTATACTGAGCGAAATAAGTAAATCAGAAAAAACTAAGAACTATATGATTCCAGCTGACCAGGTGGTGGCACAGTGGACAGAGCGTTGGACTGGGATGTGGAAGGACCCAGGTTCAAGACCCCGAGGTCGCCAGCTTGAGCGCAGGCTCATCTGGCTTGAGCAAAAAGCTCAGCAGCTTGGACCCAAGGTCTCTGGCTTGAGCAAGGGGTTACTCGTTCTGCTGAAGGCCCGTGGTCAAGGCACATATGAGAAAGCAATCAATGAACAACTAAGAAGTCGCAACGCGCAACGAAAAGCTAATGATTGATGCTTCTCATCTCTCTCCGTTCCTGTCTGTCTGTCCCTGTCCATCTCTGCCTCTGTTAAAAAAAAAAAAAAGAACTATATGATTGCATACATAGGTGGGACATAAAAATGAGACTCAGAGACATGGACAAGAGTGTGGGGGTTATGGGGTGGGGGGGAGGAGAAGGAGGGGGTTGGAGGAGGGGAGGGGCACAAAGAAAACCAGTTAGAAGGTGACGGAAGACAATTGGACTTTGGGTGATGGGAATGCAGCATAATCAAATGTCAAAATAACCTAGAGGTGTTTTCTCTGAACATATGTACCCTGATTTATCAATGTCACCCCATTAAAATTAATAAAAAGAAATGAAAAACTTAAACTTTAGACTCAAAATCATAAAAATCCTAGAAGAAAACATAGGCAGTAAAATCTCAGACATTTCTAATAACAATATTTTTTCAGTGATATCTTCTCAGGCAAGAAAATGAGAGAAAAGATTGACAAATAGGACTACATCAAACTAAAAATTTTTGCACAGAAAATGAAACCATAAACAAAATGAAAAGACAACACATTGAGAAACATAGTCACTGACACATCCTACAAGGAATTAATATTCAAAATTTAAATAGAACTTATAAAACTCTACACCAAGAAGCAAATAATCAAATTAAAAAATGGGCAAAAGACCTGAATAGAAATTTTCTAGCCTGACAAGGTGATGGTGCAGTGGATAGAGTGTTAAACTGGGATGCAGAGCACCCAGGTTAGAAACCCAGAGGTCACCAGTTTGAGAATTCAAAAGCCTGAGGTCGCTGGAATGAGCATGGACTCACCTGGCTTGAGCAGGGGTTCACCAGCTTGAAAAAGGAGTTTCTGGCTTGAGCGAGGGATCATAGACATGACCCCATGGTCACTAGTTTGAGCCCAAATGTCGCTGGCTTGAAACTCTAGGTCTCTAGTGTGAGAGACCTAGAGCACAAGGTCACTGGCTAGAACAAGGGGTCACTCACTCTGCTATATTCCCCCAGTCAAGGCACATATGAGAAAGCAATCAATGAACAGCTAAGGTGCTGCAACAAAGAATTGGGCTTCTCATCTCTCTCCCTTCCTGTCTGTCTGTCCCTATCTGTCCCTCTCTGTCTCTCTCTCTCTCTCTCTCTCTCTCTCTCTCTCTCTCTCTCTGTCTGTGTGTGTGTGTGTGTCTGTCACACACACACACACACACACACACACACACACACAAAGAAATTTTCTAACGAGGACATACAGATGGCCAATAGACATACAAAAATATGTTCAACATCACTAATCATCAGAGAAATGCAAACTAAAACCACACTGAGATATTACCTCACACCTGCCAGAATGACTATCATCAACAAGTCAACAAACAGTGCTAGCGAGGGTATGGAGACAAGTAAACCCTCCTGCACTGCTGGTGGGAATGCAGAGTCATGCAGCAGTGTGGAAATTCCTCAAAAAATTAAAAATAGAACTGCCTTTTTACCCAGCTGTTCTACTTCTATGAATATATCCTAAGAATCCCAAAACACTATTTCAAAAGAAGATATACACCCCCATGAACATTGCAGCCTTATTTATAAAAGCTAAAGTGTGAAAACAGCCCACATGTCTGTCAGTGGATGAGTGGGTAAAAAAGTGGTGGTACATTTACACAATGGAATAGTACAAGGCCATGAAAAATAAGGTAATTTTTATCTTTTGTGACAACATATATGGACCTGGAAATTATTATGGTAAGTGATATAAGCCAGGCAGAGATAGTCAGAAACTATATGATCTCACTTGTAGGTGGAGTCTAATGAGCACAATAAACTGAGGGATTAAAAAAAAGACAGAGGAAGGGTCACAGGGAACAGATGGACAGCTATCAGAGGGAAAGAGGAAGAAGGTATGGGAGCAAAGAAGGTGAAGCAATTAGTCAAATTATATATACATAACACATAGATTCCGAAAACAGTGTAGCAATAGTCAGAGAGAAAGTGGAAGTGGCAGTAGGTGGAGGGGTGCAAACAGGGTGAAATAGGGGTGGAAAAAGACCGCATGAACCACGGGGGTCACGATGTGGTGTGTAGAGGCTGTTATGTTCAGTGCAACACTTGAAATTATGTCAACACAATATATTAAAAATAACAATTTTAAATTTAAAAAACCAATGAGAGTCTTATGGTAAGAATAGATTATATCAGTGAGAACATAAACAAAAAAATAGTAAGCATTAAAAAGAACATAAAAAAGCCTGACCTGGCCCTGGTCGGTTGGCTCAGCGGTAGAGCGTAGGCCTGGTGTGCGGGCAACCTGGGTTCGATTCCCGGCCAGGGCACATAGGAGAAGTGCCCATTTGCTTCTCCACCCCCTCCCCTCCTTCCTCTCTGTCTCTCTCTTCCCCTTCCGCAGCCAAGGCTCCATTGGAGCAAAGATGGCCCGGGCGTTGGGGATGGCTCCTTGGCCTCTGACCCAGGCGCTAGAGTGGCTCTGGTCACGGCAGAGCGACGCCCCAGAGGGGCAGAGTGTCGCCCCTGGTGGGCATGCCGGGTGGATCCCGGTCGGGCGCATGTGGAAGTCTGTCTGACTGTCTCTCCCTGTTTCCAGCTTCAGAAAAATACAAAAAAAAAAAAAAAAAAGCCTGACCTGTGGTGGAGCAGTGGGTAAAGTATCACCCTGGAATGCTGAGGCCTCAGTTCAAAACTCTGGGCTTGCCTGGTCAAGGCACATATGAGAGTTGATGCTTCCTGCTCCTCCCCCCATTCTCATTCTCTCTCTCTCTATCTCTCTCTCTCTCTCTCTCTCTCTCTCTCTCTCTCCCCTCTCTAAAATAAATAAATAAATCTTTTTTTTTTTTCTGTGAGCAGATTCTATCTTTGGCCCACCTTCTTGCACAATCATACCTTTGTCTATCTGGTTTGTGTATATTTCAGGTTCATCTGGGATTTTTTCTCTGAGTATAGTTGTAGTAGAATTTGTTGAAATTTCAAGGGGAGAGATCAAGAGTATCTCTAATGCTGACATTTCTCTGACATCACCTAAAAAAATCTTTTAAAAAAAAGAAATATGAAAACCTTAAGGAAGACAGTCAGAAATAATGAATACAATATGTGAAATGAAGAATGCACTAGAAGGAATCAAAAGTAGGTTGTATGGAGCAGAGGATCAAATCAGCATTTAGAGGACAAGATAACAGTAAGCACCCAAGCAGAACAGCAGAAAGAAAAGAGGCTGAAGAAAGTGTAAGAGATCTCTGTGACAACATTAAGGGAAACAACATCCACTTCACAGAGGTACCTTGAGAAGAAAGCAAACCAGGGGGAGAGAACCTTTTTGAAGAAATTATACCTGAAAATTTCCCTAACTTGTTAAAAATAAAAAAGTCATACAAGTTTAGGAAGTATAGAAAATCCTAATAAATATCAACCCCAAAAGGTCCACACCAAGACACATCATAATTAAAAAGCCAAACATTAAAGGCAAAGAAAAAATCCTAACAACTGAAAGAGAAAAGTAGTTAATTAACTTCAAAAGAGCTGCCATAAGACTGTCATTCGAGTCTCAACAGAAAAAATTCAAGCCAGAGGGATTGTCAGAAAATATTCAGTGATGAAAAGAAGAAATTACAACCAAGACTTTTCTATCCAACAAAGTTATTTAAAATTGAAGGAGACATAAAGAGCTTCCCAGATGAAAAAAAAAAGGATAAAAAGAAAAGCTATAGAGGTTCATTACCACCAAATAAGAATTGCAAAAAAATGTTTAAAAACCTGCTATAAGAAGAGAAAGGGAAGGCCCTGGCCAGTTGGCTCAGTGGTTGAGCATTGGCCCAACATGTGAAAGTCCCAGGTTCGATTCCCAGCCAGGGCACACAGGAGAAGTGCCTGTCTGCTTCTCCACCCTTGCCCCTCTCCTTTCTCTCTATCTCTCTCTTCTCTCCCGCAGCCGAGGTTCCATTGAAGCAAAAAGTTGGCCTGGGAGCTGAAGACAGCTCCATGTCCTTTGCCTCAGGCACTAGAATGGCCCCAGTTGCAATGGAGCAACACCCCAGACGGGCAGAACATTGCCCCCTAGTGGGCTTGCTGGGCGAATCCTGGTCGGGTGCATGCAGGAGTCTGTCTTTCTGCCTTCCCGCTTCTCACTTCAGAAAAATACAAAAAATTAAAATTAAAAAAGAGAAAGGGAAAAAAATAAATCGAGAGAAAGAGGGCATTGGTTTAAAGAATAAAATGACAATTAAATGTACATATCAATAATAACCTTAAATGTAAAAAAATTAAATGCTCCAGTCAAAAGACATAGGGTAAGAGAATGAATAAGAAAACATGACCTATATATAAGCTGTGTACAAGAGCTTCACTTCTAAACAGAAGAGACACATAGACGAAAAGTGAAGGGATGAAAATATATTTCATGCAAATGGAAATGAAAAGAGTAAAGAGTAGCAATGAATGGAGTAGCAATACGTATATCTAACAAAATAGTCTTTAAAAAAGGATATACAGGAATCTTCAGATTACAACAGTCCCAATATATGATGTTTTGAGTTTACAATGCTCATTCCCATAAAAACTTTAAAAAATTGAGACATGAAAATGAATAAATAAATAAAATAAAATAAAAAATTGAGACATGAGTATTTCAACTGATGCCGTTAGTGTTGTACTTATGGACTACATAGGCAAGCTAGTTTGGTTGCGCATGGCAAAAGAACACACAGTAACACGGAGTATGAATGAGGGAGTTGATGTCCTTCAATACACTTACCTGCAACATTTTAGACTGTTAAAAGTGCAAGTGATCACCTGACCTGTGGTGGCGCAGTGGATAAAGCGTCGACCTGGAAATGCTGAGGTTGCCGGTTCGAAACCCTGGGCTAGCCTGGTCAAGGCACATATGGGAGTTGATGCTTCCAGCTCCTCCCCCCTGCCTCTCTCTTCTCTCTCTCTCTCTCTCTCTCCTCTCTAAAATGAATAAATAAAAAATAAAAATAAATTTAAAAAAAGATTTTAAAAAAAAAGTGCAAGTGATCCATTTGTCTTTGCTTTGCCAACTTTTTGGCCCTTACCATTGCTCCTAAACAAATGTTAGAGTCTTCAGATGGTAGTGCTTCAAAGAAAAGGAAAGCCACCACAATGGAAGTGAAATCAGACACTGTAAAGATATCAGAAAAAGGAAAATCATTGACGAATGTTGGCCACATGCTAGGCCTGGCTGCTTTACTGTAACAACAGTTATCAAGGATAACAAGGATATCAAGGATATCAAGGACCTCATTCAGCTGGAGATGCAGCTGATTGAAGATGAAGAGATTTACTACCAATGGTTTGGCAGAAGGTTTTTCTATGGTAGAGGATAGGTTGACAAAATTTCAGGCTGAGGACTTCAACAATGACAGATTCAGTAAGGTCTACAGAGCTGTAATGAATGCCTTGCAATGCTATAGGTGTTGGAAAGAAGTCATTAACCTTCCAGACTAGCCTGGAACAATTCTTTAAGAAGGTAGAGAGGCGCCTGACCAAGCGGTGGTGCAATGGATAGAGCGTCGGACTGGGATGGGAGGATCCAGGTTTGAGACCCCAAGGTCGACAGCTTGAGTGTGGGCTCATCTGGTTTGAGCGAGGCTCACCAGCTTGAGCCCAAGGACGCTGGCTCGAGCAAGGGGTTACTCCATCCACTGAAGGCCCACGGTCAAGGTACATATGAGAAAGCAATCAATGAACAACTAAGGTGTCGCAACGAAAAACTAATGATTGATGCTTCTCATCTCTCTCCGTTCCTGTCTGTCTGTCCCTATCTATCCCTCTCTCTGACTTTCTCTCTGTATCAGTAAAAAAAAAAAAAAAAAGATTTCCCAGGACTCAAAGAGAGGAAAGGGGGAGTTTTGGTGGGGTCAGCAAGGGGAAAGAGGTTTCCAGATCACGGGTTGTAGCCATGTACAGATCCTGCTTTTCTTGCTTTGTGTTGCAAGTGGCTCCAAGCAACCATTTAGACAACTATGGGATATACTGGTAGTTAATTTATAACTGGCTGACTCAATTTTCCCTGCTGGCTTCTTTCCCTTGTATTCTTCTGGTTTCTCCCCTCTCAAAGAAGTAGGGAGGTTTGCTCCCTCCTCAAGCTCAGTCGGTTAGGAGCGTCACTCTGAAAGAACAGTATTGCGGATCCCTCATCAGGGCACACAGGGGAAGCAACCAATGAATCCACCACTGAGTGGAACAACAAATGAATTATTCCCTTTCCCTTATCCACTCTCTACTTTCCTCTCTCTGTCTCTAAAGAAGGAAAAAATAAGCCCTGGCCAGATATCTTATCTCTCTCTCCCTGCCTCTCTTTCTCAAAAAAAAAAAAAAAAAAAAGTTTTTTTAATCTGAAAAGTGAAGTTTGGAAGAAGCACTGAGTCATTAAACTGCTGAAATCACAGAACATGCTTCATTCCATTAGAGCTATATACACATTTTTAAAAGTACAGAATTGGATCCCATTTTTATATGGTGGTCTGTTTATGTCTTTAGAAACATAAAATGTGTATAGATAAGAAAAGGTGAGATGAACTAGTGTTATTTCTGGGAAGAGTCTAAATAATAGTTAGAAATTTAAAATATTTTACTAACTGTAAGCACACATTTCATTTTCATGTCTTCATGACCAGAAAGAAAGATGGTGGGCTTAAACTGCTAAAAGAAGAATAAAAAAGGATTTCTATTAGCTATATATGAAGAATGTTCTTAGAATAAAAATTGGTACTATATATATATATAGCTATCCATATATATATGGATGAGTTGTCTAGAGTAGTGGTTTTCAACCTTTTTACACTTGGAGACCAGTGAAAATAGGACAGTTATTTCAGGGACCGCTAAGGTAGAAATTACCCTGAGCATAAGAGAATTTGACTAAGGTCATTGGGTCTATACTCTTCATACAACATCAGAGGGACTGTTTTTTAGACCATCACAAATTTTCTGGTGAAGCAGTCCATGGACTAGCAATTAAAACACACTGATCTAGAGAGTATGGGGGATCTTTACTCTGTTGTTCTTTAAAAAATGAGACCAATTTCCAATGGAAATGGTATAATAGAGTGAAGTTAGAATCTCTGTGCTCTGGGTTTATAGGATCACATCTTCTCACGGCATGACTATTAAAGATATGAAATGTGTTAATGGAGTTATTTTTCTTTACTTAGGTAATAAAATTATTACAATCAAAATACCATTACAAAAAAGACTAAAATAATTTGTGACAAAGTTCAATTTAAACTCAGCAAGGAATGTTTTCATCCTTCCAATATATGCATTACTGATCTAAGGACTCCACTTAGATCACTGGGAAGAAGCAATGCAGGAAACAAGGGTGCTGAAGCCAATAGGAAATTGGTTAAAGAATGTTATTTTCTGTGGAATCTATATGTTTACAGCATATGACATTAGCAGAAGATGTCAAAGCCATGCTCACTGAACTTCGAAAGGAGGGCTGCCTACTTTTATTAACAAATGGGGCCTGACCTGTGGTGGCGCAGTGGATAAAGCGTCGACCTGGAAATGCTGAGGTCACCGGTTCGAAACCCTGGGCTTGCCTGGTCAAGGCACATATGGGAGTTGATGCTTCCTGCTCCTCCCCCCTTCTCTCTCTGTCTCTCTCCTCCCTCTCTCTCTCTCTCCTTTCTAAAATGAATAAATAAATAAATAATTAAAAAAGATGTGTAATTTCCTGATAAAAAAAATTATTAAAAAAAAAAAAACAAAAAAAAAACAAATGGAGACAGACAGACCCAGAGGGAGAAGATTGAGGCTTGTGCCTGTCAGTCCTATTTTGATGTTATTGTTATAGGTAGAGAATAGAAAAAAGAAAAACCAACACTTTCCATATTTTATTATTGCTGTGATCTCCTCAGCATATGGCCTGGGGACTGTGTGATGGTTGAGGACACACTAGAAACCGATATACAGGGAGGTCTCAATGCAGGGCTGAGAGCAATAGTCTGGATTTTGAACTAAGAAAAGTTAAGGCATTCCATATACTATGACCCAGTTCTAAGAATAATTTTACAAGCCCTAGCCAGATAGCTCAGTTGGCTGGAGTGTCGTCTGGAGCATGGAGGTTGTCAGTTCAATTCCCTGGTCAGGGCATATACAGGAGCTGCTCAATGTTCCTGTCTCTCTCTCCTGGACTCTCTCAAGAAAGAAAAAAAGGTAATTTTACTTACTATTTAATAGCCAACCAATCATGGATTGGTATTTATATCTGGAAATCTTAGAATAAATTAATGCAAGTTACTTTTAGTAGTGTGATTGAGAAAACTTGAAGAAATATATCATTTGATCTGTAACTTGACGTTTTTTGAAAATTGTCTTTTTAATCTTTTAGCATCTTGGATCCAAGAACATAACAATCAGGATGGCTTATATGTGGGTACACAAATATTGGTTTTATATACTGTCTATAAAATAGATATTTTTAAAAACAGACATTTTAAACATATATATTAGAGGTTGACCAGAGTAGCTGAATCAATTAATAGGAAATAAGTACTGAGATTCCAAGATGGCAGTGGAGTAAGCAGACACACAGACTGCCACCTCCCAGGACCAAACTGGATTACAAATTAATTTAAGAACAATCATCGTGAAAACCAACTTTGGACTAAAAGAGCAAGACTTGAAAACCAAGAAGCACAGAAGAAACCACACTGAGTCTGGTAAGAAGTGCAGGGATGTGGTGGGGGCTCTCCCACTCCCAGGAGTGAGGGGAGGCTGAGGGTCCAGAGGGTTTTTCATTGCAAGGAGAGAGACCCTGAGAGGTGGGGGTCTTCAGTCCCAGGACTGGAGCCCCAGCCTAGAAACCCAGAGACTGGAGGAGACAGCCTGATAGCATTAAATGGAAAAAAGAGTGGGATTTCTGTCTGTGGGGAAAGCTGGTGAAGAAGTTGCAGCCTTAAAGGGCCAGCACAGAAAATATCACTCACAGCCACTTGCCTGGGGCTCCAGGGGTGAGGAGGGCTGAGAGGACTGGTCTCGCATGAGGAGAGTGGGGAGATTGAGGCACAGGGACACAAAAGGTGATGGGGAGAAGAATACCTGAGCTAAGTCATTCTCCAGTGCTGAGGCAGCCATAGCTGAGGGTGCCGCTCCCTCCATCCTGCACAAGCCTAGAGTGGAGCCAGTTGACAGCTGACCCAACTCCAAAAAGTTCTCCAGCTCCAGTCAGTGCAAAGGGCTGTTCAGAAAGGAGGAAGTAAAGGGGAGGGGCACTGACTCAGGTTTCTGGGGAGACCTGAGCTACACCCCCCTTCATATATGGAGAATGTGCCCCCCCAGAGAGTAACTAGGCAGACCACATCTTTTGGTTCTCAGAGGTCACACCCTGGATAGAGTTTCCACTGGGGCCAAAGAACAAGATATGCCCACTACCCCCATCCTAAACACAGAAGCTCCCTGCTGGGCTCATCAAACAAACAGCAGAAAAACTAAGACTTTTAAGTGACTCCACTAGTTAAGGACAATTAAAATCCAAGCAACCAGCAGAGGCTGAGGGATAAAGACCTGGAGGAGAAGCCACATTCCATATACTAACCTCAAACCCACAACTCTAATAAGCTCGCAAACCACACACAGTAAAAATGGGAAGACAGAGGAATGTAATCTATATGAATCAACAAGAGAAATCCCCAGAAAAAAAACTGAATGACATGAAAGTAACCAAATTACCAGATGCAGAGTTTAAAATAATGATTGGTAGGGTTCTTAAGGATCTCAGAGCTACAATGGATAGACTTAATGAACACCTAAATAAAGAAATTGCAAGCATCAAAAAGGACACTGAAGCACTGGCCGGTTGGCTCAGTGGTAGAACGTCAGCCTGATGTGCAGGAGTCCCGGGTTTGATTCCTGCCGGGGCACACAGGAGAAGCGCCCATCTACTTCTCCACCCCTCCCCTCTCCTTCCTCTCTATCTCTCTCTTCCCCTCCCACAGCTGAGGCTCCATTGGAGCAAAGTTGGCCCGGGCGCAGGGGATGGCTCTATGGCCTCTGCCTCAGGTGCTAGAATGGCTCTGGTTGTGGCAGAGCAATGCCCCAGAGGGGAAGAGCATCGCCCCCTGGTGGGCATGCTGGGTGGATCTCGGTCAGGAGCATGCGGGAGTCTGTCTGACTGCCTCCCCATTTCCAACTTCAGAAAAATACAAAAAAAAAAAAAAAGACACTGAAATTATTTTTAAAAATCAATCAGAAATAACAATTACAATATCAGAAATAAAGACTACACTAGAAGGAATCAACAGCAGGCTGGATGAAGCAGAGGATTGAGTCAGTGAATTAGAGGACAAAATAAATAAAAACACAGAAACAGAGCAGCAAAAAGAAAAGAAGCTCAAAAAGTCTGAGGAAACTATAAAAGAACTCTGCAACATTATTAAGAGAAATAACATCCACATCATACAGGTTTCTGAAGGAGAAGAGAAAGAACAAGGGATAAAGAAAGTGTTTGAAGAAATCATAGCTGAAAACTTTCCTAAATTGATGAAGGAAAAAGTCACACAAGTTCAAGAAGCACAGAGAGTCCCAGTAAAGAGAAACCCAATGAGGCTTACATCAAGACACATCATAATTAAAATACCACAAGTTAAGAGATAAAGAAAAAATACTAAAAGCAGTGAGAGAAAAGAAGTCAATTACCTATAGAGGAGCCCCCATAAGTGTGACATCGACTTTTCAACAGAAACACTTGAGGCCAGAGGGAATGGCAAGAAATATTCAAAGTAATGCAAAACAAAAGCCTACAACCAAGACTTCGTTATCCAGCAAGATTCTCATTTAAAATTGAAGGAGAAATAAAAAGCTTCCCAGACAAAAAAAAAAAAAAAAAAATCCTCAAGGAATTTATTACAACCAAACCAGTACTGCAGGAAACATTAAGAAGCTTGCTGTAAAAAGAGCAAAAGAAAAAAGAAATCAAGAAAAAAGGATTACAGGTTTAAAGAATAAAATGTCAATAAACAACTACATATCAATAATAACCTTAAATATAAATGGATTAAATGCTCCCATCAAAAGACATAGGGTAGCTGCATGGATAAGAAAACAGGATCTGTATATATGCTGTCAAGAAGAGACACACCTCATAGACTAAAAGTAAAGGGATGAAAAAAATATTTCATGCAAATGGGAATAAATAAAAAGCTGGGGTATCAATCCTTATATCAAACAAAATAGACTTTAAAACAAAGGCTATAGTAAGGGATAAAGAAAGTCACTACATAATGATAAAGGGAGCAGTCCAACAGGAAGATATAACCATTATAAATCTCTATGCACCTAATATAGGAGCACCTAAATACATATAGCAGATTTTGATGGGCATAAAGGGTGAGATCAACAGCAATACTATAATAGTAGGGGATTCTAATACCCCACTAACATCACTGGATAGATCCTCAAGGAAGAAAATTAACAAAGAAACATTAGACTTAAAAGACACACTAGATCAATTGGATTTAATAGATATCTTCAGAACCTTTTACCCTAAAGCAGCAGAATATACATTTTTTTCAAGTGCTCATCATACATTCTCTAGGATAGACCACATGCTAGGACACAAAATGAGTCTCAACTAATTTAAGAAGATTGAAATCATATCAAGCATCTTCTCTGATCACAATGGCATGAAACTAGAAATCAACTACAATAGAAAAACTGAAAAACATTCAAACACTTGGAAACTAAATAGCATCTTATTAAATAACAAATGGGTTAACAATGAGATCAAGGAAGAAATCAAAATTTTCCATTAAACAAATGAAAATGAGCATACAACAACTCAAAATTTATGGGACACAGCAAAAGCAATCTTGAGAGGGAAGTTCATAGCACTACAGGTATACCTTAAAAAGCTAGAAAAGCTCAAATAAACAATTTAATCCTGCATCTAAAAGAACTAGAAAAAGTACAGCAAGTAAAACTTAGAAGAGGCCCTGGCCGGTTGGCTCAGCGGTAGAGCATTGGCCTGGCGTGCGGGGGACCTGGGTTCGATTCCCGGCCAGGGCACATAGGAGAAGCGCCCATTTGCTTCTCCACCCCCACCCCCTCCTTCCTCTCTGTCTCTCTCTTCCCCTCCCGCAGCCAAGGCTCCATTGGAGCAAAGATGGCCCGGGCACTGGGGATGGCTCCTTGGCCTCTG
The DNA here is from genome assembly GCF_036850995.1 of Saccopteryx leptura. Classification (NCBI taxonomy): domain Eukaryota; kingdom Metazoa; phylum Chordata; class Mammalia; order Chiroptera; family Emballonuridae; genus Saccopteryx; species Saccopteryx leptura. The sequence continues at coordinate 213,410,841 of NC_089505.1, read as the reverse complement.
CCCCAGGCGCTAGAGTGGCTCTGGTCGCGGCAGAGCGACGCCCCGAAGAGGCAGAGCATCGCCCCCTGGTGGGCAGAGCGTTGCCCCCTGGTGGGCATGCTGGGTGGATCCCGGTCGGGCGCATGCGGGAGTCTGTCTGACTGTCTCTCCCCGTTTCCAGCTTCAGAAAAGTACAAAAAAAAATAAAACTTAGAAGAAGTAGAAGGAAGGAAATAATAAAGATCAGAATGGAAATAAATGACATTGAGGCTAAAAAAACAATACAGAGGATCAATGAAACCAAGAGCTGGTTCTTTGAAAAGGTAAACAAAATTGATGAACCTTTAACCAGACCAAGAAAAAAAGAGAGAGGACTCAAATAAATAAAATTAGAAATGAGAGAAGTAACAACTGACACAGCAGAAATACAAAGGATTGTAAGAAAATACTATGAAGAACTGTATGCCATAAAATTAGACAACCTAGGCCCCTGGTCGGCAAACTGTGGCTCACAAGCCACCTGTGGCTTTTTGGCCCCTTGAGTGTGGCTCTTCCACAAAATACCACATGTGGGCGCTACCTCAATAAGAAATGTACCTACCTATATAGTTTAAGTTTAAAATTTTGGCTCTCAAAAGAAATTTCACCTGACCTGTGGTGGCACAGTGGATAAAGCATCGACCTGGAACCCTGAGGTCGCTGATTTGAAACCTCGGGCTTGCCTGGTCAAGGCACATATGGTTGATGCTTCCTGCTCCTCCTCTGTTCTCTTCCCCCCCCCCTCTCCTCTCACTCTAATAATAAAATTGAATGAATAAAATTAAAAAAAAAGAAATTTCAATCGTTGTACTGTTGATATTTGGCTCTATTGACTAATGAGTTTGCCGACCACTGACCTAGGCGAAATGGACAAATTCCTTGAAACATATAATCTTTCAAAAATCAATATAGAAGAATCAGAAAACATAAACAGACTGATTTCATCAAATGAGATTGAAAAGTTATCAAAAAAACTCCCAACAAACAAAAGTCCTGGGCCAGATGGCTTCACAGGTGAATTCTACCAAATACAGTGGTACCTTGAGATACAAATCTAATTCGTTCTGTAACCAAACTCATAAGTCAATCAACTCGTATATCAAACTGCCAATACTGGACCCATGTGCCAACGCACCAACGAGCAGCAGCTTCCCAAATCACAACTCGTATCTCAGAATTTCACTCGGATCTCGAACAAAAATACCGGGTCGCAGCTTGTATCTTAAAAAATTTGTATGTTGGTCTGTTCATATCTCAAGATACCACTGTATTTAAGGAAGAACTAACTCCTATCCTCAAGCTATTTCAAAAAATTCAAGAGGAGGGAAGACTTCCAAACTCCTTTTACAAGGCAAGCATAATACTGATTCCAAAATGAGGCAAAGACAACACAAAGAAAGAAAATTATCAGCCAATATCCCTTATGAACTTAGATGCTAAAATTCTCAACAAAATATTAGCAAACCGGATCCAGCAATACATGAAAAAAATTATACATCATGATCAGGTAGGATTTATTCTAGGGAGACAAGGCTGGCACAATATCTGTAAATCAATCAATGTGATTCAACACATAAATAAAAGAAAGGATAAAAATCACATGATAATATCAATAGATGCAGAAAAAGCATTTGATAAAATCCAGCACCCATTTATGATCAAAACTCTCAGCAAAGTGGGGATACAGTGATCATACCTCAACATGATAAAGGCCATCTATGACAAACCCAAAGCCAACATCATACTCAATGGGCAAAAATTAAAAGCAATCCCCTTAAGATCAGGAACAAGGCCAGGGTATCCCCTTTCACCACTCTTATTCAACATAGTCCTGGAAGTCCTAGCCACAGCAATCAGACAAGAAGAAGAAATAAAAAGCATCCAAATTGGAAAAGAAGAAGTAAAACTGTCATTATTTGCTGATGATATGATACTGTACATAGAAAACCCTAAAGTCTCAGTCAAAAAACTACTGGACCTGATAAATGAATTCAGCAAGGTGGCAGGATATAAAATCAATATTCAGAAATCAGTGGCATTTTTATACACCAACAATGAACTGTCTGAAAGAGAAATTAAGAAAACAATCCCCTTCACTATTGCAACAAAAAATAAATAAAGTACCTAGGATTAAATTTAACCAAAGAGGTTAAAGACTTATACTCAGAAAATTATAAAATATTGTTAAAAGAAATCAAGAAAGATACAAACAAATGGAAGCATATACCATGTTCATGGATAGGAAGAATAAACATCATTAAAATGTCTATATTACCCCAAGCAATTGATAAATTCAATTCAGTTCCTATTAAAATACCAATGAGATACTTCAGCCTGACCAGGCGGTGGTGCAGTGGATAGAGCATTGGACTGGGGTGCGGAGGACTCAGGTTCAAGATCCTGAGATTGCCAGCTTGAGTGCGGGCTCATCTGGTTTGAGCAAAGCTCACTAGCTTGGACCCAAAGTCGCTGACTCGAGCAAGGGGTTGCTCAGTCTGCTGAAGGCCCACGGTCAAGGCACATATGAGAAAGCAATCAATGAACAACTAAGGTTTAGCAACAAAAAACTGATGATTGATGCTTCTCATCTCTCTCCATTCCTGTCTGTCTGTCCCTATCTATCCCTCTCTCTGTCTCTCTCTCTGTCTCTGTAAAAAAAAAAATACCAATGACATACTTCAAAGATATAGAACAAATATTTCAAAAATTTATATGGAACCAAAAAAGAACATGAATAGCCTCAGCAATCCTGAAAAAGAAAAATAAAGTGGGGGATATCACACTTCCTGATATCAAGTTATACTACAAGGCCATCGTACTCAAAACAGCTTGGTACTGGCATAACAACAGGCATACAGACCAATGGAACATAACAGAGAACCCAGAAGTAAACCCACAGCTCTATGGACAATTGATATATGACAAAGAGGTAAGAGCATACAATGGGGTAAAGACAGGTCTCTTTATCAAATGGTGTTGGGAAAATCAGACAAGTACTTGCAAAAAAATGAAACTGGATCACCAACTTACACCATTAACAAAAGTAAACTCAAAATGGATAAAAGACTTAAATGTAAGTTGTGAAACCATAAACATCTTGGAAGAAAACATAGGCAGTAAACTCTCTGATATCTCTCATAGCAATATTTTTGCTGATTTATTACCATGGGCAAGTGAACTAAAGGACAGGATGAACAAATGCGAATATATGCAACTAAAAAGCTTTTGCACAGCAAAAGACACCATTAACAAAATAAAAAAGACAACCCACATAATGGGAGAATATATTTGCTGATATATCTGATAAGGGGTTAATAACCAAAATTTATAAAGAACTTGTAAAACTCAACACCAGGAAGATAAACAATCCAATTAAAAAGTGAGCAAAAGAAATGAATAGACACTTCTCCAAGGAGGACATACAGATGGCCAATAGGCATATGCAAAAATGTTCAACATCATTAATCATTAGAGAAATGCAAATTAAAACCACAATGAAATACCACCTCACACCTGTCAGAATGGCACTTATTAACAAAACAACCCATAATAAGTGCTGGAGAGAGTGTTGAGAAAAGGAAACCCTCCTGCACTGCTGGTGGGAATGCAGACTGGTGCAGCCACTGTGGAAAACAGTATGGAGATTCCTCAAAAAATTGAAAATGGAACTGCCCTTTGACCCAGCTATCCCACTTTTAGGAATATATCCTATGAATATCAAATCACTGATTCAAAAGAAAAATGCACATTGTTTACAATAGCCAATATCTGGAAACAGCCCAAGTGTCTATCAGTGGACAAGTGGATTAAAAAGTAGTGGTACATATACACAATGGAATACTATGGGGCCATGAAAAAGAAGGAAATCTTACCTTTTGCGACAACATGGATGGACCTGGAAACTATTATGTTAAGTGGGATAAGCCAGGCAGAGAAAGAAAAATATCATGATCTCACTCATTGAGGCATCCAATGAACAATGTGAACTGAGCAACGGAACAGAGGAGAGGCAGGATCAAAGGGACCAGAGGGAAAGTAGAAGAGACAATGGGATCAGAGAAGTGTAAGAGATTAATGAAATTATATACACATAGTACAGCATTATAGAGAACAGGACAGCAAATCCTGGAGGGAAGGCGGGAAGACATTGGGGGGAAGGGGGTGTAGGGGGGGGCATTGGGGAATAAGGGTGTGGGCGGAGATATATTCAGTGGGACACTTGAATCTATGTAAACACAAATTAAAATCATATATTATAAATAAATAAATAAATTTTAAAAAGTAAAAAAAAAAAAGACTGGAGTCCTCACCTGTCCTGTGCTACTACCCTCTCCACACGTTTCACCTCTCCCTGTTCCCACTCACAAAGGGCTCTGCCCTAAAATTCTCCCCAGGTGGGAGCATGTCCTCAGAGTGGGAACTTGGTCCATGCTCCCAGCTCTGCACTCCCTCTCTCTCTGCACCGACTAACCTTAAGCAAAGCAGTCCTGTGATCTGATCTAGGGCCTTGGTAGCCCTGTGCCTCTCCATGCTTGACGAAGAGGAATCAGGATCATTAAAATACAAAATACCAAGGGGGGATTAATGAAGAGGACACAGTAAGTCATCAATTCAGAAAGCATCCTTGATCCTGAACCAAACATCATGGGTGATATTGATGATCCTGTAAAAAGTTGGGAGTTTAACCTTAACAGAACACTTTTAATCCTCAGAACAGCCCTCTGAGTTAAGTCCTGTGTTTATCATCCTGACTGTACAGGTGAATGCGCTGAGGCACAGAGGTTTCACAGCTTGTCAAAGTACACAGAGCTACCCAGGGAGGACAAGACCCAGAGCCAGCAGGAGCTCTCTACACAGTGCAGTGGAAACCAGATGGGAACCAGCTTCCCCAGCAGGCAGGAAGGGCACTGTCCTACCTCTAGATTGTTCTGGACCTTGTTTCCCTCAGGCATGTGCTGAAGGAGTTGGTCTAGACTATGTCCCCAAACTCGCTCTTCTGGAGTGAGGCAGGGGCAGCCCCAAATCACAGGCTAGGTTCTCAGGAAACAGGAAGAAGAGAGGCTGAGCACAACTCCTGAAGAGTGCCTCAGGCAGCTCAAGAGAGACCTGGCCACATTCTCCCTGTCCCAATTCCTCTTTCTAGGCTTCTGCAGACACCACCTCCCTGGCTCCACTTAGCATTTCATTTGCCCCAAGCTGGAAGGTTTGCCTGGGCAGAGCTCTCCTGAGCATCTCCACCAAAAAAAGTGGTCCATAGAACAGTGTGATCCCCAGAAGCCCACTCAGGTGGCATATAATGTGGCATCACAGAGACCATTCTGGCATATGCCATTACTTAACCTCCCAGCTCAAGTTTCTGAATGAACGTTTTCACTCTTTTCTTTTTTTCTCTTAGTCATTTGTGTTTTCCTTGTAAGCAGTGCCAATATGGAGTATCTGCTGACACCTACACCTGGGAATAAGTTGAAAGTTGATATTTACTAAGTGGTTAAAGGCCCTGTCTGGCAACCTGCCTTTCAGGCCCTCTGTCTCCACTTGGTGGGTGTCGTGGCCACAAGACACATGGCCTGGGACCAGCCCTGACCCAAGGAGCACCAGACTCACTCTCATCAGCCTGGCTTCAGGCCAAGCTCTGATCTCATGCTCCATTTCTGATGCCTGCCCATCCCTCTGGTTCCTGGGTCCTACCCTAGCCTGTGTTCCAGTTTGAGTAACTGGATTTCTGGCATGCTTCCTGGTTTTGAGTTCCTGCCTGGTCACCAGCCTCAAGTCCATGTTCTTCTATTCAATAGAACTAGAGTCCAGCCTTCTGCTTTATGATAATCATTTGTTTCTCCAACCAATGTTTTCTACTATGTGCTGAGCAGTTCCCTGGGAGCTGAAGATACAGGCATAAACAAGCCAAACTCAAATCCTTTTCTTGTAAAATTGACATTCTAATAATGATAGTAAACCAATAAACAAAAGTAGTAAGAAGATATTTTAGTATGTCAGTTTGCGAAAAGTTCCATGAACAACAGTAAAGCCGGAAAGAAGATTGCGATTGACGGAACTGGATTTGAACTGGGGATGTCACAGAAAGAAGGACACTCTGAGGTGACTTTTCAGCAAAGACCTAAAGGAGGTAAGTAAGCAAGATATATGCAAATGATGACATTCCAGGTAGAAGAACAGCAGGGACAGAGGTTCTGAGACAGAATTATGCCTGTCATGTTTAAGGGATGGTCAAGAAGCATGTGTGGCTAGGATGGAGTGGGCAAAGGGCAAAGCGATAGCACCCAAGGTCAAAGGTAGAAGGGACCTAGGATTTGTCAGGACTTTGGCTTGCACATGACGAAGCAGGAACTACTAGAGAGTACTGAGTGGGTCAGTGACAATCTGATGTGTTTTTACAAGTCACTCTGCCTGCCAAGTGAAGAATTATTGGTACAGGGTGGAGGGGGAGGGCAAGGGTAAAAGCAGGGAAACCAATTGGGAGGTTATTACAGTAAGTCAGATATGGCCGCAAGAACCAGGTGCAAGCAGAGGAGGTGGAGACTAGTGGGTAGGTTAATAATTATTCTTCTTAGTACTGAGAATAAAATGCATTGGCAGATGCCAAGTCCCAGGGCTGTGGAAAACACTTATTCTTATGAGCTCATCTGCCTTACAAGATACATAGTAGGAACTTTATAAAACAATATGGTCAGGGACACATTACTAGAATGTGGTGAATGTCACCCCAGGTCTCTATGGCTTCAACTCTTATCTTCTTCCAAAACTCTGCCTCCTTAGCAACCCTTTCTCCCTGCATCCAAGAACCAGAAGCCAGTATCCAAAACACTGTTTAGAAGTCGGGCTGTGTTGAAAGACGATATCTTTCCCATTTTGGGGATTTCAGAGCTCCGTGGTCCACAGACTGCCTATCAGAACACCCTATCCCTCTGAGCAGGATTTCAACAGTGGGAGGCTAGAGAGGCCTCCCCTGCTGTCTGTTCTCCTTCCATATTGGGCTGAACACCCTTCACCAGCTCATGCTAGCTGCTCAGATCTGCCCTCCCAAAGCTGCCTCCTCCCAGAACTGAGTCCAGTTTCCAACACCTCATTTTCAGTCTGACTTGTCACCCATGCTTGTCTCTCCTCTAACTCCCACAAAAAAGTATCACGAGCCATCTTTGCAAACATCTCCCATGTATTGCTTTTTCTTGTTTATGTTGAAATATTTCTTTCAACCAAGTTGCTCAGCTGGTATATTGTTTGCATTTCTTTTACTTTTAATGGATAAGTTATGAATGATGGCTGCAAAAAAGATTGGTTGAATGAGTCTATGTTGCTTTTTTCTTTGACAAGCCATGTTTTTTAAACCATAAAATTGTTTCAGGCAACAAATGTCTGATGTTCAACCAGTTCACATAATAATAATAGCTACCATTTATTAAACACCTACCTCCTCTGTGCCAGACACCTTGGTATGCATCATCTTAATCTTCATGACAGCCTGAAAGATAGGTATGATGATCCCAGCTTTCCAATTACAAGGCTGAGGTCCAGATGGATTAAATGATGAGCCTAATGATACACGGCAGAGACAAGGACAGGGCCCAAACCCAGGCTGTCTGACCCCAAACTCTTGCATGTGCCTCTATTCCACATTCCTCCCCTTGAAGGAGTCCTTATGTGACTGAGGAGGAACTAGTTTTAAAGAAGTAAAGAATGCTGCTGATGGTCAACACCAGAAAGAGGTAAAATGACTCAGCCAGGGTCCCCCACGGAATCAGAGGTGAAGCTGGCTCTCCTCCTGGGTAATCAGGGGAGCATGTCTGTCTTGGACAAAGTCTGTGACAGCCTTTCAGGAGTCAGTGCCAAACCTGGGGTGGACCAGCAGAGCCTGGAGCCTCCTTTCACCCCTGCTCCTCGTGCAGTTTGAGAACAGGGGAGGGTGGCTCCATATTGGCCAGGCAGGACCTAATTGTACACAGATGGGAATTCAGCTCATAACTCAGTGGTCTCCAGAACTCAGATTAACTGGCTTCCAACGCTGAAGATTTGCCATGCCTTTTCTCTTGCTACAAAGCATTTCACATCCATATAATCTACTTAGAGCCTCAGAACATGTTTGTCTGGAAGATGGGGCACAGAACCCACCCAGTACAGATAAGGAAGCTAAGGGCAGAAAACTGAGGCGGCTCACCATTTCCCAGTGCAGACAGATGTGTCAGCAGCCAGACCAGATCCTGGGGCTTTAGGTTTCAGAGACCAATCAACAAGAACATGACTCTGCTGGGGGAAGCTCTCTCCTCTCTTCCTTCTGGCATCCAACAAATGTTCACCCTGCGCTTCTCCAGGTTCCCAGAGATCATCGCCTCCTGGGCAAGTCAATGGGATCAGCCTCTCTCTCCATTTTCCCACAGTCCTTTGGGCTTCATTATGTAAGTAACTTTATTGCTGTGTAACCTTGGGCCAATTACTAACCCTCTTTATGCCTTGGTCACTTAAATTATTATTATTTTATCTTTAAGTGTGAGGAGAAGAGACAGACTTCTGCGTGCACCCCGACCAGGATTCACCTGGCAACCCCTGTCTGTGGCTGACGATCAGATCAACGAGCTGTCCTCAGCGTCCAGCCTAACACTGAAACCAATCCAGCCACTGGCTGCAAGACAGGAAGAGGGAGAGAAGAGGGAGATGGATGGGGGCAAGCAGATAATCACTTCTCCTGTGTGCTCCGATCAGGGATCGAACCCAGGACATCTGCACTCCAGTGCAACACTCTATCCATTGAGCAGCCGGCCACGGCCAATCACCTCAATTTTTATGTAGATATTAAAAATAGAGTCTACCTGTTATATATCTGACAGGAGTCAATATCCAGAATATCTAAAGAACTCCTGCCACTTAATAACAACCAAAAAAACCTAACAACCTGATTGAAAAATAGGCAAAGGACTTGAATAGACATTTCTCCAAACAAGATATACAAATGATCAATCAGCACATGAAAAGATGCTTCACATCACTCATCATCAGGGAAATGCAAATCAAAATCACAGTGAGAAAAAATTGGAACCACTGTGCAGTGCTGTTGGAAATGTAAAATGGATGTAGACAATATGGTGGTTCCTCAAAAAATTAAAAACAGAATTATCATTGGACCCACCAATTCTCCTGGGTACATATCCAAAATAATTGAAAGCAGGGTTTCAAGAAGATATTTGTACACCCATGTTCATTGCAGCATTGCTCACAGTAGCCAATACATGGAAGCAATTCAAGTGTCCATCCACAGATGGATTAATAAATAAAATATAAAGGAAGGGGATTCTGACACATGCTACAATATGGATGACATTATGTTATGTGAGAAGTCAATCATGAAAAGATACTCAATGATTCCAGTTATATGATATTCCTAGTGAAGTCACAATTACAGAGACAGAAAGTGGTGGTTGCCAGGACTGGGTGGCTAGGAGGAGAAGGAGATAGAGAGTTGTTCTTTGAGTAGGGAGTTCTTCATTTGTTTGTTTATTTGTTTGTTTAAAATTAATTCATTACTAGTAGCCATTTAAATTTCTTTATGTTCATACAATTCAAGGTCAACTTTTTTATTTTGAGAGAGAGAGAGAGAGAGAGAAGCATCAACTTCTTGCTTCAATTAGTTGTGCACAGAAAGCTTCGCATACATGCCTTGACCACAGATTGGACCGGAGACCTCAGTTTCCAGCCAAGCTGGCAGCCTCGGGTTTCAAACCAGTGATCTAAGCATTCTGGGTCAATGTTCAACACTGGTCAGGCTTGAGTATAGAGTTCTAGTAGCAAGATGAAAACAGTTCTGGAGATTGAATGTGAATGTACTTACAACTAAACTATACACTTAAAATGATCAAAATGGCAAATTTGTGTTTTGTTTATTTGTCACAATTAAAAATAAAATTTTAGCCTGACCAGGTGGTGGTGCAGTGGATAGAGCGTAGGACTGGGATGCAGAGGACCCAGGTTCAAGACCCCAAGGTCGCCAGCTTGAGCGCGGGCTCATCTGGTTTGAACAAAATTCCACCAGCTTGAGCCCAAGGTTGCTGGCTTGAGCAAGGGATTACTCGGTCTGCTGAAGGCCCGCGGTCAAGGCACATATGAGAAAGCAATCAATAAACAACTAAGGTGTTGCAACACGCAGTGAAAAACTAATGATTGATACTTCTCATCTATCCGTTCCTGTCTGTCTATCCCTCTCTCTGACTCTCTCTCTGTCTCTGTAAAAAATAAAATAAAAAATAAAAAATAATTGGAAAGGAAGAAATAAAACTATCATTTTAAAATAAATAAATAAAATAAAATAAAATTTTAAATGTTTCCACCTAAAAATAAAATCTACCTTACAGTGATATTTTAAGATTAAGAATAGATGCAAAGCCTGACCTGTGGTGGCACAGTGGATAAAGCATCGACCTGGAACACTGACGTCGCCAGTTCAAAACCCTGGGCTTGCCTGGTCAAGGCACATATGGGAGTTGATGCTTCCTGCTCCTCCCTCCCCCTTCTCTCTCTCTCTCTCACTCTCTCCTCTCTAAAAACTAATAAAAGAAAAAAATTTTTTAAAAAGAATAGATGCAAAATATTTATGATTTGTAGACATGTCTTCATAAGAGTAATATTTTCACAAGAAGTTTACACAAAATTGTGCAAAGTGCTTAGAGCATGCATAACAAGCAGACACCACGTGGGGGTGACCACCATTACTGCCTCACGAATGTGCCTAATGCCCCAGCCAGACTGTGAACCCTCGAGGACCCAGACCGAATTGCTCACCTCTGCCTCCACAGGAGCAGTGTACTCCCGGCACACACAGTAACAACAACAGTGATCAACAATAAGAACAAATAATAGCAAAATCACAGCTCATATTTATGGGGCTTTACCACGAGCCACTTACTGCTTTACTTACCTCAAACCACTTACTTCTTACAGTAATCCTATAAGATATATAGTATTTATTTCCCATTTTACAGAGGAGGAAACTGAGGCCCACAGATGGACAAACTATTCAGTGCATCAAATGATTTAGGTGACTTCTGACATGGTGTGACATCATCTACTTCCTGCCCTTACCTAGAATGCCTCTTTGTTGGGACAATCCTCCTCCTCCTTCCTGATCCTGCCCAGGCACATTCTGCTGACTAACCCTGTCCACCCCTGAGCCTCCTTCCCCACCCCATCGACACCGACTTAACTCCTTCCTCCATGCTACCCAAACCCCTGTGCATCACAGCATTTGCCCTGCTACATTATGATTCTTCTGTTTATGCTGTCTTTTCTTTGAAACTGGGGCCCCTGTAAAGTAGAAACCACATCACAACCCCAAGGCCTGGTACAGACTAGGTGCTCAATTATACTTAGTGGAGTATAAACAAATGTGAAATTGAATGCTTGATTTATCCCTCATCCAATGCAGAAATTCCTTTTATTTTTGGAATAAGGAAGATGCATATCCACCAACAAAATGCAATTTAACATCCTTGGCAAGAGATTAGTCAACCTTTTGATAGGAAAATAGGACTGTTTCTTACCTGTGACACATTTTCAACCAAGGACCGAGCATTTAGTGCATACCTATCATTCACCGGGTCCTCTCCTACATGACCCGGCATAGTAGCACCTTACCCCAAAACGCACATCATATGTTCAGTGTTTCTACACCCACTCATTTAATAACCTATAAAGTGAATGTTACAGGTAAAATATTCTGTATGTGACACATGAAGAAACTGTGGCATAAAGAATTACTCAAACTCCTTCCAATGGGCATGTTCTGCTTTATCATGGGGCTTAGGGATCAAAAAGCAGACATTAGAACAAGCAAGCTGGCTTTTCTGAGACTCTCCTTAGGAATTGCTCCCCAGCCCAAAATGGAGCTCGTGCTGACCTCTCTCACTGGGGTGATGAGGAGGCTGATGGAGATGACCTTCAGGAGACCCTGACCTTCAGGAGATGTCTTTTTTTAAGCCACTCCCTGACCCCTGAGAATATAGTCTCTGTGGGACAGCTTTCTTCATCCCGACATTAAGGAAAATAATCCCCAGATCCAGTGAGGGTGACCCAAGGCAGCCATGAACCCTGAGTTCCTCCAGTGTCTTGTCAAGGGAGCGTGCTGACCAGTGTGGCCACTAGCCGGCCCCTAGAGACGCTCTTCCACACAGACAGCCTTGGGGGCCGCAGGGAGGGCGGGAGCCAGGCTGAGCTGCCCTGGTAGCAAAAGATGTCAGGAATTGGGTAAACATGTTGTGGGAAAGGCAGAGCCTATAGTCAGACTGTGGGATGTAGGGCAACCTGGAGGAGTGGGACCTGGCCGTGTTTACAGGAAAGAGCTCAGTCCTGTGTGTCTCCATAGACCTGAGCAGGCCCAGCCTCAGCTGAAGAAATCTGGAGAGTACAGACAGAGCTGTGAAGAAATCGCACCAGAAAGGAGCAGGAATGAGGCCAGGAAGACTGGCCTGAGCCATCCCCTTAGGACTCAAATGCCTGTGAAACCCAACTCAGTTCAGGTGAGACAGGCAGGTAGTATCCTCCCCTGGGCCCAGGGAAGCATGGCCTGGGTCTCTGGACATGAGGCAGAGGCCCACGGGGATTCTATCAGGCTCCTGCATTACAGTGGGCCAGTGGGGGGGGGGGGGCATAGAGTTGACAAGACTTGCTCCCTAGTTAAGTGGAGTACATAGACAGCAGCCTCACTACAGTGCAGCAGGGCACGCACCTCCCCCGGGGAGCTTGGGCCCCATAGAGGGCAGGAAGGACCAGAGGGAAGTGGGTGGGGGCACAGCTGAGCCCCAAAAGACAAGTGTTAGCAGACTGGTAAGTGTGGAAGGGGTAACGGTAAGGGTGCCACCCAGGGAGTAGCAAGGAAAAACCCCTCTTCAGAGCTTGGCTGATGAGAGAAAATTCCCTCTACAGCCCACAGGGCACTGCTGCCCTTCTGTGGCACAGACCCAGTTGGGGGAGAGAGCCAAACCAAGTCCTTTAAATGACACCACCCCACAATCGTTTACACAGGGGAGCAATTAAGATGGTTTCCCATAGTACTTTTAAAACTCATTTTTCCACCACAGTAAGTTCAGCACACAGATTCTCAGATCATCCTCAGAAAAGAAACCCACCCAGGTAGGCCCTAGCAGGGCCTGAGACACTCCCAGAGGAAACCCTCCCGGACAGAGTCTGCCTCAGATACCAGGCTTCCAGGTAGAAAGATAGAAAAACAGACAATTCAGAGACAGGGCAGGGGCAGGTCTCAGCTGGGGGTGAGGGGTCAGGGACATAGGGAGGACTTCGATCAGTGAGTCGCAAGTAGCCCTGAGTTAGAGTAACACCCATATCTATGTTCACTTTTTTAATTAGTAAAACCAGACACAACCTTCTTTCCTTTAGGAAGGCCTCCCTGATTGACAGTCACCCAATTCCACCCACTGCTTTTCCCCATAATAGGCTGGGTTGCTGGCTGTGCCCTTGACCAGGTCTCTGATCAACATGTGCAAAACCCACCTCACAGTTTGCCCTCCCAGCGTGGTCCTGAGGCCACCTCAGGTCAATTGCCAGCATCATCTTACTGCCCTGTCCTGACTCCTTCCAAGTCCACTCCACCTTTGTACACTGACCCTTGGGGCTCTCCTTCAGAGACAGGACACCTTCAAAACCAGAGTCCAGGTTGAGTATGCCTCTGCCCTCCTGTCCTGTCCTGAAATATAGAAAAGAAAAGCTTTTAGCAATAGGTAACTTTAAAAAAGTCTTTTAGCATAAGTAACTTCATTTAGCTTCTCTTTTATCTTAAACTCCAAGTAACCCCAGAACTTACTTAGGTCTAAAACTCCCTACTCCCAGGCCTTGAAGTTAGTTTCGCCAAATTGCAGATGTGTCAGGGGTGGGTCATAAATCCTAGAATGTTTAGAAATATTTTTGTTAAGCATGTGAAACATTTATCACTACCATGTTATCATCTTCAGAGCTTATGGTCTTAGTGTGTAAAAATATTTTTTTCTTTAAGTTGATCCTATTGTAACAAGACAGTAAGATTTAATGAGCTTATTAGCGAGATTAATGAATATATTTTATTGCTTTTGTACCATGCTTTGCTGAGCTCCCCCTCCTTCCCATACCCCAGCCAGTACGTGATTTTGTCTTTAAAAGCTGGCCCCAAACTGTGTTCAAGGCCACATGATTTTAATGACTTAGGTCTCCGTGTGAAGTATAAGAAAAGAAAGGCTCTTAACATGAATAATTCTTGGCAAACTTACTTTCTCTAAAACAAAGAGACTTTTAGTAGAACTTACTCTTTCTGAATAGACTTTCTATTCTTGGCCTTGAGGCTGGTTTCCCAGACTGTGGCCTTGGACTAGCTTTGCGAAGTAGCAGGTGTTCTCAGAATGTTTCTCCCTGAAATAACCCTACAGATAAACATTGTAAGAAAGCTTGTTTCACTGCTTTGTTTTTCTGCTATGCTTTCTCCCCTCCCCATTCCTCAATTGGTATGTAATTCTCCCTGTAAAATCTGACTCCAGCCTGACCAGGCGGTGGCACAGTGGATAGAGCGTCCGACTGGGATGCGGAGGACCCAGGTTCGAGACCCTGAGGCCGCCAGCTTGAGTGCGGGTTCATCTGCTTTGAGCAAAGCTCACCAGCTTGGACCCAAGGTCACTGGCTTGAGCATGGGGTTACTTGGCCTGCTGAAGGCCCACGGTCAAGGCACATATGAGAAAGCAATCAATGAACAAGCTAAGGTGTCACAACAAAAAACTAATAATTGATGCTTCTCATCGCTCTCCTTTCCTGTTTGTCTGTCCCTATCTATCCCTCTCTCTGACTCTATCTCTGAAAAAAAAAAAAAAAAAAAAAAAAAAAACCTGACTCCAAAATGCAGTCGGGGCTGCATTGATTTGAACAACTTAGGTTTCCATGCAGTCTGCGTAGCCGGCTAATTAAAGACTCCTAATTTCTTAATTTGGCTATTTGATTGTGTGGCAAGACGTCTTATCTTGCTGTTCTGATACAACATGTGCAGTTGCCAGCTTTAAAATAAAGATTCCTTAATTGTGTGGCAAAATGTCTGTTTATCACTGTTCCGATACAATAGTCCCAGCATGTATGTGTAGTGAATGAGTGATCGAAAGCATCATGTATCAGAGGGCCAGCCCCCAAAGAGAAGAGACTCTTCCCTCAGATTGAAGGCTGAGAGCAGGGGCTCTCTCCCCATCAGACAGGGACTCTGTCTCTCATCCAAAATAGATGATCTCCTACTTGGGGAATCCAAACTTCCCCCATTCTAGACCCATTATTGACATCCTTACCATGAACAGACCAACTCCAGAATCTGCTGTGAAATTGCTTTATTCTCTTTCCTTCTGGTGTCCTTCTCGCAGACATGTACATGTATGTGCACACACATCAGGCACAGGTAGACACACATGGCAGAGCTCCACTCATCTCCCACAGCTGGGTGGCATGGCTCCTCCAGCAGGCCCCTGTGAAGAGGCTGCCTGTGCTCCCTCTAGTGCAATGGTCCCCAACCTTTTTTGGGCCAAGGACCGGTTTAATGTCAGAAAATATTTTCACAGACCGGCCTTTAGGGTGGGACAGATAAAGGCACAAAATAAAATTATGCAACCAGCATAAAAATTGTGGTATTTTTAAATATAATTGTTGAACTCACGAGACAAGCGTCAATAGTGAGTCTTAGCCTGACCGGGCGGTGGCGCAGTGGATAGAGTGTCGGACTGGGATGCAGAGGACCCAGGTTCGAGACTTCGAGGTCACCAGCTTGAGCGCGGGTTCATCTGGTTTGAGCAAAAGCTCACCAACTTGGACCCAAGGTCGGTGGCTCCAGCAAGGGGTTACTCGGTCTGTTGAAGGCCCGCGGTCAAGGCACATATGAGAAGGCAATCAATGAACAATTAAGGTGTTGCAATGCGCAACGAAAGACTAATGATCGATGCTTCTCATCTCTCCGTTTCTGTTTGTCTGTCCCTGTCTATCCCTCTCTCTGACTCTCTCTGTCTCTGTAAAAAAAAAAAAAAAAAAAAAAAAAATTTTTAAAAGAGTGAGTCTTAGGCCCTGGCCGGTTGGCTCAGTGGTAGAGCGTCGGCCTGGCGTGCAGAAGTCCCAGGTTCAATTCCCGGCCAGAGCACACAGGAGAAGCGCCCATCTGCTTCTCCACCCCTCCCCCTCTCCTTCCTCTCTGTCTCTCTCTTCCCCTCCCGCAGCCAAGGCTCCATTGGAGCAAAGATGGCCCGGGCGCTGGGGATGGCTCCTTGGCCTCTGCCCCAGGCGCTGGAATGGCTCTGGTCCAAACATAGTGACGCCCCAGAGGGGCCCTTGGTGGGCAGAGCTTCGCCCCCTGGTGGGCGTGCGGGGTGGATCCCGGTCGGGCGCATGCGGGAGTCTGTCTGACTGTCTCTCCCCATTTCCAGCTTCAGAAGAAAAAAAAAAAAGAGTGAGTCTTAGACAGATGTAACAGAGGGAATCTGGTCATTTTTTAAAAATAAGACATCGTTCAGACTTAAATATAAATAAAATGGAAATAATGTAAGTTATTTATTCTTTCTCTGCAGACCGGTACCAAATGGCCCACGGACCAGTATCGGTCCATGTCCCGGGGGTTGGGGTCCACTGCTCCAGTGGAGGCTGTGCTGGGTGCAGTGGTGGGTGCACAGCTGCAGGTGGCACTGCAGATGGTACTCCCTCAGCAGCCTGGCTAAGACATGCAGGAACTCATCAAAGCAGATCTGGTTGTCCTTGTCCGCTGCCTAGAACAGCTTGATGGTGACGTTCATCCCCTTCCGGCCCTGAGGAGTGGGCAGAGGATATACCACCTCCCATACACTCATCCCTGAGCAGAAGGCCAAGCTCTCCAGCTTCTGCTGGTGAAGAAACAGAACAGAGGAGCTGTGTGTGGTCCTCCCTGACAGAGGCTTGCAGAAAACAGCTCCTCGCTCACTCAGGGGGCAGGACACCATATACTGCAGAATCAGGCAGAAGAGGTAGAGGGGTGCTGGGCACCTGACCTGGGCTGTGCAGGGCAGACAGATGGTGCAGACTGGGCACTGCTCACAGTCTGACTGTCTACAGTGACTGAGCAGGGCTGAGTGCCTGGCCCTCTGCTGGTGGCTCTTTGAGTCTGTCTTCCCTCTTGAACTATGAGCTCCCCTGCAAGGATAGTCCTGCCTGAGGGCTTCACAGGGGAAGTTGTCCAAGGCAGAGCCCACCTGTCCCTCATGTCTCCATCTCTAACACCATTGCAAGCACTCAGTGGTGTTAGATTTCTGCATGGTGTGACATCTGTCTAGGAATTGTTTATGACCACTGGCTGTGGGAGACTGCAAGCTGACAAAATCCTAGCAGTTTAAGGCTTAAGCTAAAGGCTAAACTCTTCCCCACACCTCCATGTTAGCTGTGAAGTTGTGTTTCTACTCATCCCATCCCCACCTCACTTGTTTAAGTTGCTAGAGGCAATTTACATGCTCTTCCTCTCACCCTTTGTTTGTTCTCATGTTGGTTGACTTCAGTTATGCATGGTGGGGGAATTCCTGTTTATGCCTTAAAAAGATTCCTCTTTATGCCTCAGATGTGTGACTTAGTATCAGAGACTTCTTTATTTGCATACAGCTCTGCATTATATAATAAAGCAAACCGGGGTTTTGCTCTGCTCTGGTTTGCTATCAGTTTGCAGATACCTTCTGATCCCATACTTCTTTTCTCTGAGTTTATTTCTTCATTCCGCACCATTCTCACTCAGGCTTGGACAATTACTAATCATGCTGGTCCACAGCAACTGGCCTCTGTCCTAAGGAAAGTGCAACATGAGGGAAAAGACAATGCCATGGGCCCTGGGACTGTCCAGGATGTCCCCGTACAGGTGGCCCTGAGGGCTAAGGGCTGGGGGTGGTGCAGGAGAGGAAAGGAGCATTTGAAGTGGAAGGGACAGCAGGAAAGAAGTCGGGAGTCAGATGCAGCTTGGAAACAGGGTAAGCAAAAAGCCAGTGAAAGCCCCAGGGCAGGGTAGTGAAGCAGGTTTTATCAGGACTAGCTTGTGGCGGGAACCCACTGTGCATCCCTGAGAAAGCCTCAGGGAGGAGTCTTTGTATCTGTAAGCAGCTGTGGGCCTGGAGAATAACCATTAGCCCTGAGGGCAGGTAAGCACCCTCTGGCTCCCCCTTCCACCCACCAAAAACCACTTCATATAAAGTCTCCACACAGCTGGCAACCTGAGGACATGGATGCTTCCTGCCTTGGTCAGGCTCTCCCAGGCTTCCCTCAGCAGACCACCTGGCCGAGGCTGCCATCTGTTGGCTCTGTGCCCAGGTGTCCATCACTGAAGCCCTGTACCCAGGGGAGTGGAAGGACCTGGCAGTCCTTGCACAGCCCCATGATATAGGCAAATGGTCCTGGAAAAGCAAAGGGCTCCCTAGAAACAGAGGACTAATCACAGTTACCCAAGTCCCCACTCTGTGACCCTAGCAGTTGCCCTCTAGTAAACTCAGGACAAGACTCGCCTCTGATATCCCCAAAAGTAGGCAAACAGAGGCTCACAGGGACCCTTGGGGTGCTTCCCCTGCAGTGCAGTGGACTTGAGTCATGTCATGGACATGAAGTCCTCTGGAGTTGACTCCAGAGACCCCCCAGGGCATGGCACAACTACCTTAGTGGCATGAACAGGGTACACTGGGCACCCGGGAAAGAACACTGTCTGCCTGATGAGTTGAGGAAAACTTCCTTAGGAGGTGACATTTCTGGTTGGGACATAAAGAAAAGATTTTGTTGCAAGGAGAAAAATGGAGGACCAGTACTCCAGACAGAGGAAACAGCATGGCCAAAGACTTGATAGCATGAAAAAGGTTGGCCTGCTGGGGAACAGTGTCCACAGGGTTCACAAGGAGAAGTTAGGAGAAACATGGCTGGAGAGCAGGATGGAGACAAATGCGAAGAGCCCTATGGGCCAAATGAGAGCTTCAACTTTCTCCTGTGCACAGGATTTCAAATGTGTTGGGTGTTGATGGGAGGTGAGAGACAAGTGGTAGAGACAGCTTTATTATAAGGGAAAACTCGAGTGCAATGTCGCAATGACTATTGTCAAAGAGCCCTCCATTCAGGGACTACATGGCCTTTGGGTGGCAGGTGCAGTGCCTTACCCCATCTCAAGCTTCTATCAGCCAGCCCCTTTTACCCCCTGCCATGCACCTGCCCTGGGAGGGGCCACGCAGGCTAGTGAGTAAATCTCCCACAAGGCGGCGCCAGAGGACAGGAAATTGAACCGGTGGTTAAGACCCCCCCCCCCCCCATGCCTAAAGGTTTGAGAGAAATCTTTATTATATGCAGCTTAAGGGTCTGTTTGTCGCAGATAGCTTATTGGTTGCTTGCGTAACTGTACTAGCCAATGGGGTGAAGTTGCCACAGCATTCAAATAGTCCCGCCTTCTGGCATGCCACCTCACAAATTGAGGTTAAAGATTGGAGCAATTATTATGCTGTTAAGAAATCTTAACACGGCCCTGGCCGGTTGGCTCAGTGGTAGAGCGTCGGCCTGGCGTGCAGGGGACCCGGGCTCGATTCCCGGCCAGGGCACATAGGAGAAGCGCCCATTTGCTTCTCCACCCCCCCCCCTTCCTCTCTGTCTCTCTCTTCCCCTCCCGCAGCCAAGGCTCCATTGGAGCAAAGATGGCCCGGGCGCTGGGGATGGCTCCTTGGCCTCGGCCCCAGGCGCTAGAGTGGCTCTGGTCACGGCAGAGCGACGCCCCGGAGGGGCAGAGCATCGCCCCCTGGTGGGCAGAGCATCGCCCCTGGTGGGCGTGCCGGGTGGATCCCGGTCGGGCACATGCGGGAGTCTGTCTGACTGTCTCTCCCCATTTCCAGCTTCAGAAAAATACACACAAAAAAAAGAAAGAAAGAAATCTTAACACCAGAAGGGGTCTTTGCAATGGTACAAGACTAGAGGTTCTCCAATTGAAAAATAATGTCATAATAGCTAAGTCTTGGACTGGCTCCTCTAAAGGTGAAATACATGTCATTCCAAGAATTGATTTGGCTCCATCTCAAACAGGGTTGCCATTTCAATTGAGATGTAGACAATTTCCTGTAAAACTTGCCTTTGCTATGACCATCAATAAGTCTCAGGGACAAACGCTTAAGCGTGTTGGCATTTTTTTTCCTGAGCCTGCATTTGGACACGGTCAACTTTATGTTGCCTGTTCAAGAGTTCGTGAAAGAATAGACGTAAAATTAAAAATAATTGATGGTCCTCTGCAAGGCGAGCTTAAAAATGATGGAAAGATCTACACAAGAAATGTTGTGTACAGAGATCTTTGACATGTGAATTAACATTTTATTATTTAAATCACCTTTATTTATTGAGCTAGCAGTGGATCTTAAGAAATGTACTGCCAGTGGTTTCCTTCATTGCACTCTACTTTAAGCAATTAAGCAAGTAGAAGGGGGAAACCCCATGGGGCAATAAGCAAAGGGGCGTCCTCACCGCCTGCCCTGGGTAATTCAGTTTGAATTATCAGACACCTTTGCACAAATCATTTTAATTACAATTTATAATATCTAGAACAGCGGTCATTTTGTATGACTGCCGGGCTTTCTAGTAGGTATATAGTTAAGACAAACCTTTTCCAGTTTGCTAGGTGAGTCTTCATCTACCCAATATAATGAGTTCTTCAGCAAATATGTGCTTCATCAATGCACTAAAATAAAAACATGCCTCAAATTTCTAAAAGGTAAAACAATTCAGTGATGCCAAGCTAGAGTCACAGAGAAATTATTGAATACCTTACATTCAGCCATCATTCCCCTGGGAATTCATCCCAAATAAGTAATTGAACAGAAATAAATCTAGGGAAAAAAGCAATAAATATAAAAATGTTCACCACAGCAATATCTGCAGCCAAATAACAAAAATAAAAAAGATGAAATCACCTAATTCAGGAATTTGGTACACCAATATGAACTTGTGCAATTGTTAGATAATAACTTGTCACTCAGAAAAATTCCATTTTTAAACACAGCTTGTTGGAGAGAGTGGTCATCCAATACCCCCTTTACCTTGCCTTTTGTTCAGTCTGGGTCATCCACACCCCACCTCCACCACACACACTCTCCCAATAAACAGGGATGACCTCTTTCCACAACTGGTTGTAACTACTCTTTTCATTAATACTACGCTGTACACATCTGCTTACACCTTAAGTCAATGCTAGTCTATTTTTTTTCTTTATTATTGTGAAAGTTGTGCTACTTGTGTAACACCATCGTCTTTTTTTTTAATTTTTATTTATTTATTCATTTTAGAGGAGAGAGAGAGAAGGGGGGGAGGAGCAGGAAGCATCAACTCCTATATGTGCCTTGACCCAGCAAGCCCAGGGTTTTGAACCGGCGACCTCAGCGTTCCAGGTCGAAGCTTGATCCACTGTGCCACCACAGGTCAGTCATTTTTTTTTTTTTTTTGTATTTTTCTGAAGTTGGAAACAGGGAGGCAGTCAGACAGACTCCCGCATGCACCCGACCGGGATCCACCCGACATACCCACCAGGGGGCGATGCTCTACCCATCCTGGGCGTTGCTCTGTTGCAACCAGAGCCATTCTAGCGCCTGAGGCAGAGGCCATAGAGCCATCCTCATTCCCCGGGCCAACTTTGCTCCAATGGAGCCTTGGCTTTGGGAGAGGAAGAGAGAGACAGAGAGGAAGGAGAGGGGGAAGGGTGGAGAAGCAGATGGCCGCTTCTCCTGTGTGCTCTGGTCGGGAATCAAATCCGGGACTCCTGCACACCAGGCCAACACTCTACCACTGAGCCAACCGGTCAGGGCCTACCATCGTCTTTTTAAAGGTTGTATTGCTTTCTGCCACGATGCCAACTGATGTGTTGGAAGTGACCAAAAAATTCATGGGAGATCCAATTCGAATTCTGGTGAAAAAGGAAGAATTGACTCTTGAAGGAATCAAACAGTTTTATATTAATGTTGAAAGAGTGGTAACTTGTCTAATTATAAAACAAAAACAGCCAGGTTTTTGGCCTTCTTGTATAAGCACTGTGCTAATTACAGAAACTGGGATCACATCTTGGTTTTTGTAATAATGCTAGCAGAGTACACACAAGAAGAAAAGTGAATGCACTAGATTGTAAAGACTGGGGTGAACCTCTTTCTTAATGTCCAGTATCCTTTGTCTTAAGATTTGGTGCAATATGTTTTTAGATCAGTCTAAAATGCTAGCCTAATTTTTAATGATAGCAGTGATTATTTCTTTGCCTGTATCAAATTTTGTTTTATTAATCCATTACTAGTAGCCATTTAAACTACTTTAGGTTCATACCATTCACAGTCAACTCTTTCCAAATATTGACATGCCTTTTAAATTTACCATGAGTGCTACATGCTAAGGGAAGAAGGATAGAAATGAATGAACACCACTTCCTCTGCCTGAGCCACAACTGTGCATTGCCAACCCCGACCCTCTTCCCCCAGCTATTGAAAGCTGCCACCACCTCCCACAATCACATGAAAAGGTGCTGGAACTAGAGAGTGCTTGTGATGTCACGTGAAAAAGTGCAAATGTCCTGAAAGCCGCTATACTGTAGATTTTGAAGGGTCACAAATTAAATTTTATTTTATTTAACATGTCATTAGATTTAATTTAAATATTTTATTTTAAATAAATACTATAAAAACTACAAACTCCAAAAAAAAAGATAACACAAAAAACTTTACAACTGCACCTAAATGGGGAAGCCCTCTCTGCCGTGGCAGCTGACACAGTCACAGCTCAGGATCCAGGACTGAAGGTCACATGGAAGCCCAAGAAAGTTGCTCACGGGCTGTGGATGGGTCCCCTGCCTCTTCCCGTTCAGTGACAGCTAGGCCTGGAGCCTGCTCTGGCTCTGGAGAGGACACTCAAGTTGGTGTCACGTCTTCAGATGTTTCTTCATCTTCCTCTGGAGCTGATTCTGTAGATCCAAATGACAACATACCATCACCATGACTGGCTTTCGTGTGTCTTCTAAAGACACAAAATCTCATATCCATCATGAAGTCGTCTCTGAAAGCCCTTCTGCCTGCAGCCCCGCCCTGCCCCTCCTCACACTCACATCACCCAGAGTCCTCCTCACCCTCGGTCTCGGCCTCACCAGGCCCACAGCAGCGCAGCAGATCTGAAAGGAGACTCTGGGCCTAGCACTCCAGGACAGAGCCTGGGAAATTCAGCTTGAGGTAAGCCAGCAGCCTCAGCAGGAAGAAAAACCCTGGGGGCTTGACAAAATCTTCTGGATACAGGTTGATCCAGAGGCCTAAGAGGAAGAGATGGCCCTGGGGAGAGACACCAAGGCAGCAGAGTCTACAGCGGTGTTTCCCCACGTGGGGCCCACGCCCCACAGGGGGGCAATTCAATAGTTAAGGGGGGCAACTTGAAAATGGACTCGACACGACTTTAACTCTTTCGCCCTGGGCCATTTAAATGCAATGCTAGATATCGGTGCCAAATTTAACAAAAAATGCAATTCTTAAATAATTGCGGTAAATAATTATTAAGTATAATTTCGTTTGATGAGACCAAAATATCAACTGGGTGATTGGCGTCGTCAAGTAAACTTCGCCCTGGGTTCACCGCAGAGCGTGCTGTCTGCCGCAGGGAACCCCGGACGTTTTAAAAACTTGCTAAACAACGTAGTTATTCTCACCTAATTGGCCCATCGCAACTTCTGTAGTGTTTCACATCATTCAGTTGGTGTTAATTTGAAATAAGTGTCAGTCAAAACTGTTGTAAAAGCTCGTTGATTTAATAAATATACATATATATATTGTATAGATATAATTGGTAAGTATTTGATTTTATTTTTATCAATATTAAACTCTTTATTAAGTACTTCTTGCATCGGGGCTAGAAAGCACTAATATTTTATAAATATTATTGGGGCTATAATAGTGCATGCACGACAATTTTAATTTTAGAAGCATAACTTTCCAGAAAATTTTGTCAAGTGGAAAAAATATAGATACCTTTTGATTTGCGGTGGTAGTGTAGTAAATGTGTTATATACATTTAAATAAATATGAATTTTTAGTATACGTTTACTCTATGTCACATTGAATATATTTTAACACATATTTTAATATTAGTTTTTAATTGATCTTATTTTTATTTCTTATAGCCCATAGTAAAATGAGTGGTGCAAGCAAGAAAGAAACTCGTCAATATTCGGAGGAATATTTAAAATTTGGGTTCATACCCGCTGTTCACGATGAGCGGATTCCTTTTTGTCTTTTATGCCAGCAATGCTTGACCAACGAATCAATGAAACGAGGTCATCTTGAGGTGCATTTGAAGGCAAAACATAGTGCTCATATTAATTCAGATTTGAGTTACTTTAAAACTTTAAAAAAATCTTTTGAAAAAAGAACAACATTAAAGTCTCTATTTACTGCTCATACTTCAACTAATAATCGTGTTCTTGAGACTAGTTATCAAATTTCTTTATTCATCGCTAAAACTGGAGAAAATCACACTATAGGAGAGAATTTAATAAAACCGTCAATATCAGCATTTCTTAAAACGGTTCTTGAAAAAGATGACAAAGATGTAAAAACTATGCCACTCAGTGACAATACTGTTAGCAGAAGAATAGACGAAATGAGTGAGGATATTGAAAAACAACTTAGTGAAAAGCTGAAAACAAGAAAATTCTCCTTGCAAATGGATGAATCAACTTTGAGAGACAGTGAGGCAGTATTGATAACGTACGTAAGATATATTATTGATAAAGGACATTTTGCTGAAGAAATGTTGTTCTGTAAAAGATTAGAAAGCACCACTACCTCCAAGGATATATATAATAAGCTAAAAAACTACTTAGATGTCAATGATATACCAATGAAAAATATAACATCTTGTGCTGCAGATGGTGCTCCCAATATGATGGGCAAGAAAAATGGCTGCTTAAAATTGATGAAAGATGTGAATCCAGAAATGATTCTTGTGCATTGTGTTATTCATAGGGAAAACTTGGTAGCTAAAAACATCTCGCCTGTTCTGAATGAAGTATTACATACAGTAATAAAGTGTGTTAATGCTATTAAAGCTAGTGCCAAATGTGAGCATCTTTTCAAGCTATTTTGTGAAGAACAAAATGAAGACCATGTGAGACTTTTACTTCATACTGAAGTAAGATGGCTATCTAAAGGAAACTGTTTGAAAAGATTTATGGAACTGTTTGATACTCTTAGTGATTTTTTAAGCGACAAACCTGAAATGAAGTATCTGTTAACAATAGATGGTAAAGCATTTGTGAGTTATTTAGCCGATATCTTTGAAAAACTAAATATATTAAATAAGCAACTTCAAGGAACAAATAAAACTCTTGTTGATGCAAAAGCAGAGATATTTGGTTTCATTACCAATACTGAGTTATGTCAGAAACATATTAACAACAAAAACTTTAGGCCCTAGCCGGTTGGCTCGGTGGTGGAGCGTCGGCCTGGCGTGCAGGGGACCCGGGTTTGATTCCCGGCCAAGGCACGTGGGGGAGGCGCCCATTTGCTTCTCCACCCCCCCCTCCTTCTTCTCTGTCTCTCTCTTCCCCTCCCGCAGCCAGGGCTCCATTGGAGCAGGGATGGCCTGGGCGCTGGGGATGGCTCCTTGGCCTCTGCCTCGGGCGCTAGGGTGGCTCTGGTCGCGGCGGAGCAACGCCCCAGAGGGGCGGGGCATCGCCCCCTGGTGGGCAGAGCGTAGCCCCTGGTGGGCGTGCCGGGTGGATCCCAGTCGGGCGCATGCAGGAGTCTGACTGACTGTCTCTCCCCGTTTCCAGCTTCAGAAAAATACAAAAAAAAAAACAAAAAACTTTAAACAGTTTCATTGGCTCCAAAAATGTGAAGTAACTGATACCGCTTTACTTGTTATTGTCAATCATTTGAATATTCTATCAGCTGATTTAAAAGAAAGATTTTCTGATTTAAAACAAATTGATTTCCCAACATGGATGATGCAGCCAATGTTAGTGGATTTGTCTGATATATCAAATATGCAGTATTAAGAAGAACTCGCAGAATTGCAAAATGATGAGTCAGTTAAAGCTTTATTTAATATCAAAGGAGCAATGGCATGGCTTTGTGAGGAAACAGAAATCAAATACCCAAATTCAACCAAATGTGCAAGAAAACTATTGCTACCGTTTCCATCTTCATTTTTAGCTGAATGTGGATTTAGTGCTGTAAATGATTTACTGGTAAAAAAAAGAAATCGGCTGGATATAACACAACATGGAGACTTAAGACTAAAGCTAACCAAATTGGAACCTAATATAAAATCTCTGTGCAGCAAGCATCAAGCGCAAGGATCACACTAAATTAAAATAATAAATTAATATAGAAAAATCTGTATTAAAGTTATTTGGAATTTAAATTTCTGTTTTTCGTTATATGTTTTGAAATTTTACTTACTGTATTTTGTTAACAATTTCATAGTGATTTATTCCTAGAACCTATCATTTATGTTTATTAAGTGAACAAATCAATTTTTTAATGTTAAAAATTATGTATGTTACATAGGGGGGGACATAAAAATTTTAAAAAGGTTAAGGTGGGGCATGGCACAAAAAAGGTTGGGAAACATTGGTCTACGGCCTGGCCTCGACTTCCACGCTTTCCTCCCGGAGTATCCCGGTGGGAGTCCAGGGACCTGCATTCCTGCTCCTGCCCACCCAGAGCCAGTGCTACTCCTTGTCCACCTTCAATCTGGCAGTCCCAGCAGAGGTACATCTACTCACCAAAGAAGGGCTGGCAGAAGTCTTTGTAACAGAGCTCTTGAACAATGGTGTGACCACCGAGCCCCTTCTTCAGGGAAGCCTGGCTGCTCTGTCAGTGTCCCTGCCCTCCCCACTGGAATGGCAACTCCAGGAGGGCAGGAGGGGTGGTGTCTGCTCTGTTCATTGCACTCATTGGCACACAGTAGGTGCTCTGTGAACATCTGACTGATGAGCAAACAAACAAGCCCTATCTCCAACCCTGGCCTCTTATGACCTTTGTAATGCCTCAAGCTTTAACTCCTGCCCCTGCGTGCTAATTCACTAGCTGTGCTGTGAGGTTCCTTTCCTTTCACTGACACTCCACTCACAAGGGCGGGAGCACTGGCCAACACCTGCTGTTGAAATTTTACCAGATTAGTGAGCAGGATGCCCCCACACCCCCTGTTCCAGGTCCCAGGATGGGGAGGTGGAGGCAGGGCTAGGATGAGGAAGGGGTGAGTGTGGATGTTCTTAGGGGCTGACTCTGTCCACCCGCCTCCACAGTGCTCTCCCCCCACCCTAACCCAAATCCACAGCTCTCATTGTCTCCTTTCCTTTTCACCAAGTGAAGCCCCGGACCTCCACTCTCTTGCAGAAATCCCGTGAAGTGTGAGATGTAGGGTCCTGCCAGTACCACCAATTCACAGTCCTCATACTCCCCTCATGGTTCTAACCCAAAATCCACTCACTTTTTTACATAATTCTCAGGTTCACCATCCCCTCCATCATATGCAAAGATGCAGCCATGCCTAGAGGAGACCAGGAGGACGTCACATCGACTGTCCTGCAGACACTACCTGCCTGTGAGTTTGGTGTGACTGTCCCCCTCCCGACTAGAAGGAAGCTCTGGAAAGCAGGCCCGGTGTCTGCTCTGTGCACTGGGTTGTGGCCAGTGCCTGACACGAGCCTGCATCTGTTCCTAGTAGCACTTCCAGTATATTTGCTGAAGGAATGAGCCCCAACCAGCCCATCACAAATATCTGAGTGAGCCTGGGGACCACTGCTCAGCCCTGGGATTCCTGCTCTGGCTTCACACCCAGGACAGAGACTCCTAATGGAATCTCCAATTTCCTTTTTTTTTTAATTTAAATATTGATTTGAGAGAGAGAAAAGATGGGAAAGACAGAGAAAAACATCAATTTATTGTTCCACTTATTAATGCATTCATTGGTTGATTCTTTTATGTGCCCTGACCAGGGATTGAACTTGCAACCTTGGTGTATTGAGACAACATTCTAATCAACTAAGCCACTCGGCCAGACCCTCCTATTTCCATTTTAAGAGATAAAACAGCTCCACCAAGGCCAAGAGTAAAGTGAGAGCTGAGGCCAAGGCTTCATCATCAAGAAGAGAAAATGACCTATTAGCACACCCACAGCGCCTCCTACAAACCTCTCCAGTGGCCAGGCACAGAGTTTCCACAATAATCCTATGAGACTGGTCCTGGGTTCACCCCGCTGTTCAGAGGAGCACACGAACTCACAGAAATCACTGACCTTCTGAAGACACAGCTAGCAGGTGGCCAAAAGACCACTGTGCTGTAAAGGGGCAGGGTACTCCCTTGGTGAATACTAGAGTAAACAGCTGTTTGGTTGTAGCAAAACTTCTATACACACGGAGAAAGAAGGGAACAAAGGTGGGGTCCCTGTCCAGGAAGGCGGGAAGCAGGTACTCGACCAGCTTGTCCAGCTGTTGTGCCTGGGTGTTCTGCATCGTACTGATCTTATTTGTATTCCCAGTTGATGCTTTTTCCCCCTGGGGTGGGACAGAGGAGGACATGCAGTCAAAAGAAGCATCATGGACACCACATGGGTTGACAGCTTTAGCTCAGACTGAATCCCTAAACCCTCAGTGACTGGTGGCAAGAGATGGGACATGAGTGATCAGAGGAGAAAAAAGGTTCTTGGCATGAAAATTAGAATTGGAGGTGGGGAATGATAAGACACATTTTGTTAGCTGAGAATGGACAGCAACTCCCTGTATCAACACTGCTATCATCTGATTTCTGACAAAACATCCCATTCTAAGATGAGAACACAGAGGCTCTTCCTGGGTTGGGAGGGGTCAGGATATTTAGGACATGTGAGATATTCAGGCAGTACCATTGAAATGGGAACAGAAGGGTCATGTCCAGGTCCCACAGCAGTAAAGGGCTGGATTGCCATGGTAACCAGTCCTCCTCACTTCGAGAAAAGCATCCCTCCCAATCATGAAGATTTACAAGTCTGCAGGAAGGTGTGTTAGAATTCTCAGGCCCACATGGACACTTGGTAAGGGGCATTAAAGCAGGAAAATCTGTAGGAAAAATGAAAAAATACTCTTCACTGAACATGAGGTGAAATAGTACAAGTCTCCTTTTTTATATTCCTACAAATATGTGGACAGTGACGTTGCATCTGGCCAGGAATTGGTGGACAGTGATGGTAGGTGGTGAGATAAGATGGTGACCCGGATGCCATTGAAGCAGGACTCTAGGAAGGAGAGTTCAGGGGAGTAGCAGGGTTGCATCTGGAACCCAGGGGGTCCTTTGGCCTTATGGGATCCTGGAGAGTAAGCCCCTGGGCACCTGCACTCACCATGAGCCCACACTGCATGCTTGTGGATGTGTGGAGCACCTGATGATCCTCCTGCTGTTGGACCTCCTCTGTGGAGCTCTGTAAAGAAAGTGCCCAGGCCCATGTAGAAAACCTCAGTGCCCTGTCTGTCGCTTCTCTGACCCTTGTGATTCTCCCTACTCCAGACAAACACACACGCACGCACCCGCCATGGGTTTTTTTGGGGGTTTTTGTTTGTTTTTTGACAGAGACAGAGAGTCAGAGAGAGGGACAGGTAGGGACAGACAGACAGGAAGAGAAAGAGATGAGAAGCAGCAATTCGTCATTGCAGCTCCTTAGTTCAGTGATTTCTTTCTCATATGTGCCTTGATGGGAGGGAGGGCTACAGTAGAGTGAATGACCCCTTGCTCAAGCCAGAAAACTTAGGCTCAAGCCAGTGACCTTGGGCTTCAAGCTAGCGACCTTTGGGCTCACTAGCTTGAAGCTAGTGTCATGTCTATGATCCCACGCTCAAGCCAGTGACCCTTCGCTCAAGCTGGTGACCCTGTGCTCAAGCCAGATGAGCCTACGCTCAAGCCGGTGACGTTGGGGTTTCAAACGTGGGTCCTCTGCGTCCCAGTCCAACTCTCTATCCATTGCGCCACCCCATAGTCAGGATCCCAAACGCCATGTTTTGCTCAGATCACCAACAAGGACAGAAAAGACATGACAGCCTGAGGGCCTAGAATTGTTTTTGACACACAAAAAACCCCTTAGGATGCTCCTCTCCACCTGCCAGCCCTGTCTTGGTGTGTGATCATGACAGAATCACTAGATTATTTCCTACCCAGCAACCTGTTCCTGCCCAGGAGGTCCTCTCTTAATGTCTCTCTTCTCCCCACACAAAGAAGAGGTGATAGGGGCTGCCCAGGCATGGCTCACAGAGGTGGCCTGCCCTGCCTTGGCCTGACCAAGGTTGACTTCTGTTACCTGAGGGGATCTCCTGAAGAATGGCCATAGATGGTGTGGACGAGCGTTGAACCAACATCTGAAGAGTTTGGGGAAATGCTCAGTGCAGGGTTTGCAGAAGCAAGAGCCCCCAGAAGTGGGTAAACAGCAAGAAAACATTATAATCTGTCAACTGTCACTAGCCAAGTGAGCTGGCTATAGTGTTGTTGCTAGAATGTGGGTGCCTGGTTACGGGGTTCCAAGTTCCATAAGGAAGTGCCTTCACTTCCTGGGATCCCCTTTTCTGAGTCCCCTCCTCCAGTGACAGATGTACAAATAGTCCTCAGGTTGCTGACCACGCACACCCCTTCTTCATGTAATACCACCTCTGTCTCCAGTGACACCAACACACCTTTCTCTACAGCCCCCTGGAAGGTCTGGGGACAGCCAGCATCCCAGATTTGAGGGGACAGACCTAGGTTCAGACTCAACTTCTCATTCTTTCCTTTTCTTGATCCTGTATAAGGCACTGTTACTGTAGGGCCTGTCTCGCCCTTGCCTGCACAGCGGGAATATGCCAGCACAGACTTTTCAGGGATGATCAAGCACAGGTGGGATGACACTGTAAAGCTAGAGGAGTGGAGGTAGTGTCTCCAAACTCTTTTTTCTTCCTCTTGTCACTTCCTCTGT
Organism: Saccopteryx leptura; assembly: GCF_036850995.1. Classification (NCBI taxonomy): domain Eukaryota; kingdom Metazoa; phylum Chordata; class Mammalia; order Chiroptera; family Emballonuridae; genus Saccopteryx; species Saccopteryx leptura. The sequence goes on along the minus strand of NC_089505.1, from coordinate 213,379,872 downwards.
GTCTGGTCCTCTTAGTATGCCTCCCATACTTGTTACATCTAGTGTGTGTATGTGTGTGTGTGTATGTGTGCATGCACATTTGCATGCCAGTGCTCACAGACTGCATCCCAGAAGAAAACAGCCCCCACATAAGGAAGAATAGGCAAGAGCTTCCAAACATGCTAGGATTTTTCATTTCCAAACCAACCCTATGGGAGAAGTTGGAGCCGTAGCCTGAAAGGTCAGAACACTCCTGAACTTTAGACTCTAAATGTCAGTCATGTACCCTGGCTTGTCCCTGCCTCTCTGTGAGCCTCAGTTTCCCAATTATCCAATGAAGGTGAGGTTCAGAATGTATAAGCATAACCTCAGTGTAAAGGGAGTCAGGAATACCTCTACCATGGGTTGGCTGTGGACAGAGTTGCTGCTTAGAGGTCCCCAACCTGGGATCCCCTCAGACAAAGACTGGCCAAATGCCATTCTAAGCTGCCAAATGCTCAGCCTCTCCCCCATGCCATTTCCATGTCTGTACATGGTCACACAGCACAGGCTAATACAGAGCCCCTGAAAATGCCTGGGTACAGCCAGGACCCCAATTTCAAGGACACAGAGTGGGATTCATCCCTGAATCTGCATCTGACTAGTCTATGGTTCCAGGCAAAGCATGGACCTCTGAGAACCTTTCACTTCTCCTCTCAGTAGCTCTCTACCATCCTCACCTCCTGGTGGATACATCTTTGTGGGGTGTGGGGGTGTGCCCTCCCCTTAAATGTGGACTGCAGCCTGACCAGGCGGTGGCGCAGTGGCTAGAGTGTCAGACTGGGATGCGGAGGACCTAGGTTCGAGACCCCGGAGATTGCCAGTTTGAACGCGGGCTCATCTGGTTTGAGCAAAGCTCACCAGCTTGGACCCAAGGTCACTGGCTCGAGCAAGGGGTTACTCGGTCTGCTGTAGCCCCATGGTCAAGGCACATATGAGAAAGCAATCAATGAACAACTAAGGTGTCGCAAAGAAAAACTAATGATTGATGCTTCTCATCTCTCTCCGTTCCTGTTTGTCTGTCCCTATCTATCCTCTCTCTGAGATAGACTCTCTCTCTGTCTCTGTAAAAAAAAAAAATGTGGACTGCATTAGTGACTCCATAGAAGACGGCTAAGTGACCCAAGGTCACTACCAAGATTTGGTTATAAAATGTCAGTGCCTAACACTTTCTCACTCTGACCTATGTTCTCTCTGTCTCTGTCTGTCTCTCTCAGGTCCCTCACTCTAGCTACTTAGTCTCTGCATTTTGAGTTGCTCTCTGGAGAGACTGACGTGGCCTAGCACCGAGGGAGAGAGAGAAGGAAGACAAGCCTTCAGTCCGAGCTGAATCCCACCAAGACTCCCAAGTGAGCACAGATCTTGAGTGAAGAAGATTCTGCCTCAGATGAGACTGCAGCCCCAGCCCCATAAGAGTCACTGGCAGAAGTGCTCAACTGAGCCATGTGGGATTCCTCATCCAAGAAACTATGAGATAATAAGTGCGTGCTGTTTATGTCACTAAGTGTGGGGCAATGTTGTCACACAGCAAGAGATCACTAATACAGTTGTCCCCAAACCAGGCCTTGGACCTGTCCTCCTCCCTCCCTCTCCCATCTCCTCCAATGCTCCCTCCAGCCACACTGACCTCCTTTCTAAACTTCTCTTTGTACAGACTCTTTCTGCCTTTAAATGTCTGCACAGTTGTGCCTTTTGCCAGGCTAAATACACTGAGTCTGTGCAGACTCGCTCTTTTTGGTCATGCTGCTGGAAATATAAATGTCACCTCAGTGCTGTCTTCCAGGCCCTCATCCAATAGTCTCCAGCCTTTCCATAGTACCTGCTCTGTTTCCACATAGCAATTGTTCTTCCCTTGCCTATGTTTCTATTTTCATAGTTGTGTCCATCTTCTCCTCCAGACTGTGAGGTCCTGGAAGTCAGGGACTTGTTGGTGTTCTTTCTTTTTTTTTTTTTTTTAGCACAGTATGAAAACTCAGGGCACTGTTGCTGAGTAAACAGATAAAAAGATCCATCCACCACTAACCAGCTCAGTTGTAGAGTTAAATTGACTGTGGTCATTTTAAGTGAATTACATTGATAACTACTTAAGTTAACCTTATAATTTAAACCTTTTGTGGTTATTAAGTTACACTGAATTATTAAATAATACCTCAAAATTACAGAGCATGTCACTATATATTTTCTCACATAACAGTGCTGGGTGGGTGTACAGACTGGAGAGATGTATTCATTCACATGGCCATTTGAGAACCCAGAATTCTTCCATTGTGCACCTTCCCATCTTTAGGATGTCACCACAATCTGCTTCATCAGCCTGAGAAGACAGAACTTAGGGAAATGCATGTGGGGGGCTTGTGTCAGTCAAGTCTGAAATGGCACACATCAGATCCTTTCCTCCTCCACTGGCAATGACGGGGTCACATTTCCCCAATGGTGTCTGGGAAATACCATCCAGATGTGTACCCAAAATGGGACAATGGATATTGATGGACAGTTAACGTTCTATGACACAATGAAGAACTCATTTAGAATTATTGTGTTTTTCAAGTCTTTATGGAGTTGGTGCCAAATGAAAAGCACTGTGCTAAGATCTAGGTAGAAATCTGAATGAGCAGCATCTTGGCCTGAGAGAAGCTCCCAATCTAAAGAGGGAGCTCACACATGGCATGAAGTGCCCGAGAACCTAAGGAAAAAGAATAGAGTGAACATGCTCTGGAAGTCCAGTGGATAATTCTAGATTTGGAGGCTACCTGGAGTTCATAGTGATGAAACTCCACTTTCAGAAATAAAGAAGATATAGTTGGCAAAGAAAGATGGCAGCAGGAGCTCCAGATCAGGTCAGTATATACAACATGCAATAAAGAATACTACACAGCCATGAAATCATAGATTCAAAAACATAAAAGGGCAGGGATAATTATATTAAATAAAAAGTGACTGAGAATATAAGGCAAACCCATTTTGGAGTAATTTTCTATATCTAAATACAAATGAAAGCATACAAATGTGTTAAGGGGTAGTTTTTTGGTTTTCTAAAATATTTATTGCCCCACCCCTGTGGGTCAATGGGCTTCAACCTGGTCTGTATTTTCTGTCCTAGAACCCAAGGCCTGATTCAATGAACTCAATACACACTCTCTGAACTACAGAACTTGGGATGAGGTCTGTGTTTTTCTAGTGTGAAATGACAGGACAATGACTTCTACTAGAAAGCATCGCGAAACACTGATTCTTACAGAATTTATTCTGATCTAAAGGCAAGCCTGAAAAGACATCTGAGTTTGGTGTGAACTTTTATGATTGACAGTACGGAGTCCTATAAGGTGTGTGCCATTTTTCACCTGGCCACCAGAGGGCAGTGCATTGCTGCTCATTCCTACCACCTTGACCCTCTTAAATTTTACAAGTTCATCTTCTTCAAAACAAAATATATATATTAAATACATATATATATATATATATATATATATACACACACACACACACATACACACACACACACACACCCTACAAGAGACCCATTTCAGATAAAAAAATACACACAGACTAAAGGTTAAGAGATGAAAAAAGATATTTAATGTAAATGGAAACAAAAAGAAAAGCTGGGGGTGCAATACTTATATCAGACAAAGTAGTCTTTAAAACAAAGGCTACAATAAGAGACAAAGAAGGATGTTAAATAATGATAAAGAGATCAATTCAACAAGAGGATAACTGTAAACATTTATACACCCACCACAGGAGCACATAAATACATAAAGCAAATATTGATGGGCATAAAAGGTAAAATCAACAGTAATGTCATCATAGAAGGGGACTTTAACACCCTGTTGACATCAGTGGATAAATCTTCCAGACAGAAAATCAAAAAGGAAACAGCAGCCTTAAATAGCACATTAGACTAGATAGAATTTTTTTTTTATTATTCATTTTAGAAAGGACAGAGAGAGGGAGAGAGACAGAGAGGAGAGAGACAGAGAGAGAAGGGGGGAGGAGCAGGAAGCATCAACTCCCATATGTGCCTTGACCAGGCAAGCCCAGGGTTTTGAACCAGCGACCTCAGCATTTCCAGGTCGACGCTTTACCCACTGCGCCACCACAGGTCAGGCTAGAATTTTTTTTTTCAGAAGTGAGAAGGTGGGGGACAGACGGACAGACTCCCGCATGTGCCTGACCAGGATGCACCCGGCATGCCCACCAGGGGGCAATGCTCAGCCCCTCTGGGGCATTGCTCCACTGCAATCAGAGCCATTCTAGTGCCTGAGGCTGAGGCCATGGAGCCATCCTCAGGGCCAGGGCCAACTTTGCTCCAATGGAGCCTTGGCTGCAAGAGGGGAAGAGAGAGACAGAGAGAAAGGAGAGGGGGAAGGGTAGAGAAGCAGATGGGTGCTTCTCCTGTGTGCCCTGGCTAGGAATCAAACCTGGGACTTCTATACACCAGGATGACGCTCTACTGCTAAGCCAACTGGCCAGGGCTGGTTTAAATCCAATCAGATGAATTTAATTGATATTTTCTGAGCATTTCACCCCAAAGCAGCAGAATATATTCTTTTCAAGTGCACATGAAACATTTTTCAGGATAGACCACATGATAGGCCACAAAACAAGTCTCAATAAATTTAAGAAGGTTGAAAGCATATTGTAGGGCCAGTAGTCACAGCCATCCTGGCCATTCACATGCAGGTTCCCATTGGATTCGGGTAGACGGTAAAGAAACAGTGGAGCCAAAAAATGGTGGGCCACTCCTTTTATTAAGGTCTCACACCTGCCAACACGCAAACACACAGAGAAAACACTTCCCTCTTCATTCAGAGCTCCCAAAGCCCTGACACATTATCTGGTTCCACACCTAGGAGAATCTTCTCTGGTTCCTCCTAAAATCAAAGGCCTCACCAGTCTCAGGAGGGCTCGCAAAGCTCCTCAGCTCTGGTTCCCCATCTGCACACCTTCTCTCTCTCTGCCAACATGGCTTCTTCCTCAGCACCCTGCATTCTCTCTGCTCTCACTCTGAAAACATGGCTTCTCTCCCCTTCTCCTTCTCTCTCTTTTCAAAACTTTCTGGTGCAAAAACCCTCTCCTCCAGCAAATATTAGCAAAACAATGGCCCTTCCTAAGCAGGAAGGTAATTTGCAATTTCACAGATTACATATACCTGGTGCTGCCCAGCCCTCAATGCAAACTATAAGCGAGCAAACATAAAAATCATATTTTACAAACTTATTTGACCAACACTTATCAAGCATCTTTTCTGAACACTATAGTATGAAACTAGAAATCAATGACAAGAAAAAAAATGAAAAAATACCCAAATTATGTAGAGGCTAAATAATGGAAAAAACTCATTATTTTAATGGAAGTCTTGTGTAGAAAGGAGGAAGGTCGTCACTCTGGCTGGGTATGTTAAGCCTAATCCGAGGGACTCGAAACATTGAAGAACCGAACAAAATCCGTGGATTCTACACCAAAGCTTTATTGTCTAGCTTGGCCAAGCGGCAGGAACTCCAACAGAAATCTGAGGGAGAGCACAGGCCCTTTGTTCTACTTAGTTTTTATAGTTTTGCAAGCGGGGAAGTATAGAAGCAAAAATTGCAATTAGGTGCCCTTCACCACTATTGGTTATAGTCATGTGCCCTTTAACATGATAGGACCATGTTCAATTTGCAAGCCATACATCATTTTGGAGAAAACAAAATTTACAAGTCAACACAATGATAGAAAAATGTCTCTTTACATATTAAGAGACATTCCTATATTTTCTAATGTTTATCTGCCATCTCTTTGTCCAGAGACACACACATTAACTATATGCATTCATATGGGAGAGGTAGTTTCCCTGGGGACAAATGCCCGCAAATGGCTCATTACTATAAGAAAAGGTTTATTTTGAAAAAAAAAAAAAAAGAAAAGGTTTATTTTGGCTTTTCTCTTCCTGCACCTGGCTAGCCATTCACCCCTTTCCCCACAGGTGTGGTGGAATGTCTGGGAATCCATGTTTTCCTTCCCTTCGCATTTACAATACAATGCCAAGGGCCATCCTGGTTTTATGCCAATCACACAGTATAGAGATTATTCACAAAATTTCTCTGCACACCTTAACCCAGATTAATAAAATGTTCTTTAAGCCTCTTAAAATATTAATATCGATTCTGTAGTTTTTGGTACTTTACAACACCTGCGGGTGAGGTGGTGCAGTGGCTCCTCAGGGCTCCTCAGGTAGATCATTTAGTTAGGGCATTGTCCTGACACACCAAGGCTGTGGGTTTGATCCCTGGTCAGGGCACATACAAGAATCAACCAAGGAATGCATAAATAAGTTGAACAACAAATTGATGTTTCTCTCCCTTCCTCTCTCTTTGGAATCAAATTTTTAAAAAGAAAAGAACCCATGACCTATTCAGTACAAAGTTCTCTAAGAGTAAAAAGTTCATTTGAGCATCCAGTAGCCCATGGTGAGTCAGCCAAAATTCTAGTGTTCACCAGCGCAGAACTATAGGGCTGCAGATGCATTAGTAACTCTTTGTAAGGAAATAAAGTACACACAGGAAACCAAGGAACACTAGTGCAATTTAGCTTATTTAATACAGTTGCTGCGGTTTCCAGGTCTGCATCAATGAAGACCATGAGCCTGTTGGCAGGTTTGCTGTGAGTGCCTATATACGGGCGGGGGCGGGGGGGGGGGGAGGGTTCAACTTGTTTTTCATCAAAAGGGGGTCATGTAAGCGTATTACAGTGAATTTCCATCACTACTACCCATAATTTTCCAGTTATTTTTATCATCTATGGGTTCTTTTCTTCCAGTAGGTCTGATGACTGAAGGCAAAACTGAAACACGGAAGGACAGAGCAAAAGAAAAGGAAGCTCCAAAGAGAGCCAATCGCCCTGTCTTTCGTCCTGCGGCCCCTTTAAGAGAAGAATCTCTTGGGACCGACAGTCCCAACCGACCCCAGTTTTAACCGAAACCTAACCCTGACTTCCCCCTTACTGACTCAAATAAGACCAATTTTGGATTTTCCCTCCCCTGTTGACCAATGATATTCTGTTACCAGGCAGACTTTAGCTGCTGCCGGTAGGAGCCCGCCGCCTTCTGTCTCCGGATGGCAGCATCAACCAATAATAGAGCAGGCCGTCGAGTATCTAGGCAGATCGGGGCTCTTCCAGCCATTCAGAAAAAAAGAAAATACAGCAACGCACTAGCCCGCCGGGCCAGGACCGTGGGGCTGGGCTGGAGTGAAGGTGGCTACGAGGTAGTTTCTGTTTCTCCCTTACCTTTATTATTGTTGCTTGTGTGGGAAGGCGACTGTTCAAAGGTGGGAGGGTGCAATATGAGTCGGGAAGAGAGCAGGAAAAGATTTTAGCTGTATTTTCAACAGCTTTTTCACCCATGTGCGCGTGCCCCGAATCTGGGACCTCATTTCCCCAACTAGGTTTCCTACGCCCGGCCCAGGAGTTCTGCTACCCTTAACCCTCTACTTTGCAGTAGCCCAGGATTGAATGGAGGAGCAAGGGCGGGAGGTGGGGTCGCGCGTCGGGATGGGATGTTGAGGGAGATGACGTAGGGGCCGGCGACATGGGGAGGGGAGCGGCGGGGGAATCGGTGGCAAGATTAAGTAATGAGAACTTGGGCCCAGTTTTTTCCAAGCTTAGAATAGAAGCCCAGAATACGTTCGTATCCTTTCTGACCTCCCAGGCAAATTCAACGGTGAGATATATCTTGGAGAATTAGATAACTTTGTTTTTTGGTGGTTATTGTTTTTGAGGGAGAAGAGGGCAGTATGAGGTCAGATCAGAAATGAAATTTTTTCTCACGTGGATTCCCAGTCCCCCTATCTCCTTCACAGTTTTCCATGTGTAGGAGATTGCAGGAAGGTAAGGCAGATAGAATGGAGATGGCAAAGATGTCTTGGAATATATATGGGCCTGAGAAGTAATGGAATAATTTCTAATTTTTGGAGAAGGCGAGTGGTGAGAAAAAGGTCACTGGAGAAGTTAAGAGGCATTCTTTCAGTTTCACTTTCTGGGTAGAAAGATGAGGAGTGCGCTGAGATCTCCCCTGAAAGGAAAATTAAATCTTCCTGTCCTGTCTCCTGTCAACTCTAGCCTTCATGTTGGGATGGCAGAAGATGAACTTGATACTAAGAGTCCAAAGTCTGGGGGAAGGGGCCCCTCAGGTACTGCCGAAGCAGGGGAACCTACCACCCTTCTTCAGAGGCTCCGAAGTACTATTTCGTAAGTACTCATCCCCAAATCTTGTTCCAGACCTGGTATAGTTCCCTGTAGCACCACACTTACTCTGTAGATGAACTTCCTGGCCCTGAGCAAGTGCATCTGACCAGGGGGAGATTCTTCACATGGTAGCAGTTCTTGAGCACCTTCCAGACATTCCAGTCCTCTTTCTCTCCCTAGCAGTCAGACATAGGATGGGGGGAAATCTTGTGTCTGACCTCAAGCTTTCTCCTCTTCTCCACAGTAAGGCCGTGCAGAACAAAGTAGAGGGAATCTTGGTAAGTATTTTGGGCAAGAGGACAATAGAGAGATGGAATTGGTAGAGAATGAGGGTGGTGACAAGATAAGTAAATTAAAGGTTTTTGTGGGAAAATGCAGTGTTGTGTACTCTGTCAGAGATACAGTGATACCTTGAGATATGAACAGACCAACATACGAATTTTTTAAGATACAAGCTGCAACTCGGTCCGTATTTTTGGTCGAGATTTGAGCGAAATTCTGAGATACAAGTCATGATTCGGGAAGCTGCCGCTAGTTGGCACGTTGGTGCACGGGTCCAGTATCGGCAGTTTGATATACAAGTTGACTGACTTACGAGCTCAGTTACAGAACGAATTAAATTAATATCTCGGCCTGACCTGTGGTGGCGCAGTGGATAGTGTCGACCTGGAAACGCTGAGGTTGCCGGTTCAAAACCCTGGGCTTGCCTGGTCAAGGCACATATGGGAGTTGATGCTTCCTGCTCCTCCCTCCCCCTTCTCTCTCTCTCTCCTCTCTAAAAATTAATTTTAAAAAATTCATATCTCAAGGTACCACTGTAATTGGCTTTGCAACTTACTACCAATTTTACCTTGAACATCTCACTCCATCTCTCTGTAATCTATTGTGTGGAAGCCCAGTAGAAATAAAATCAGAGTGGATCCCTTCTCCTCCCCGTCACCATGGTGACCCATAAGGGCTCCTCAGAGCACAGGGAATACCCTGCCTCAAATTGTTCTAAGGTTTTTTTCACTCTGACAGTCTCTATGTCAGCTAGACTTTTTGGTATTGATCAGAGGGTCCTACCTTGGGTCCTTCTTGGCCTTATTATTTCTCTCGTCTCTGTTCTTCCCTACCTCAGCAAGATGTACAGAAATTCTCAGACAATGACAAGCTGTATCTCTACCTTCAGCTCCCCTCAGGTCCCAGTACTGGAGACAAAAGGTATGTTTCATGAGACTTTCAGATATCAGAGGCTCTGATTCATCAAGTCTCACTGGGAAAGGGAAGGGTCAATAATGATTGTCCTTGATCAAGAAGAAAAGTCTCTGTCCTGCACTGGTTTACCAAAGAAAGGCGAGTTCTGAGTGAAGGGATTTGGTCTAGCACTATTAAAGTGGTAGTCTGGATAGAACCAGGAAAACTGTTAGGAATTTAGTAATGGTTTTCTTTTCTACTCTTTTGCAGCTCAGAGCCAAGTACACTCAGCAATGAGGAGTACATGTATGCCTATAGGTGGATCCGCAACCACCTAGAAGAGCATACTGACACCTGTCTGCCAAAGCAAAGTGTTTATGACGCCTATCGGTGGGTGGATAGGAGAGTGGAAGGGTGGGTTGGTGGGCATAGGATGACCCCCTTGCCCCTGGAGAGGTCACTGCCTTGATAGAGCCTGACTTCTTAAAAAGGCTTTCCCAAGCTTGATCCCTAGGGACCCTCTGAACCCACCTGTGACCTCCTTCTCTGAGTATCTTTCCATTCTGCTCACCTCCCACTCAGGAAGTACTGTGAAAGCCTCGCTTGTTGCCGCCCACTCAGCACAGCCAATTTTGGCAAAATCATCAGAGAAATCTTCCCTGACATCAAGGCCCGAAGGCTTGGTGGTCGTGGGCAGTCCAAGTATCCTTGACTGGAGAGGTTGGGGCTTGAGGACTAGGGGAGGAAAATTTATGGATGTGGAGAGGCAGGAGTGGAAACAGCCCAACCTTCCTCCTAATGGGCTTGGAGATCCCCATAAGTTGGTTTCTCCTTAAATTACATCAGATATTGCTATAGTGGTATACGAAGAAAGACCTTGGTATCTATGCCACCCTTGCCTGGCCTTGACCTAAAGGGCTCTGAGAGTGTAAGTAACAAACAACCCCTCTGATTGCACTCTTCTCTCCAAGTAGAAGTCTTAGGTCTTTGGGATATGTTTTGAGGACTGACACAGCCTAGGTGATTCTGCACATAGCTTCTGGGTATATAGGATATGCCCTTTTGCCTACCCTATGGCTGAGGCAGAGAATGAAGAGAATATGTGGGTCTCTGGGACAGGATAGTACAGGCTACTCCTATCCCCAGTCTAGTCTCATTATGGTCAACATTAGATGTTCAAGAGGAGCCAAGGGTCCTTGAATTTGGAGTATTGTGTGCCATGTTCTTCCCCACTGCAGCCAGAAATGGGCCCAGAAGTAACTCCAGCACCTCGGGATGAACTCTTTGAGGCAGCCTGTGCCCTGACCTGTGACTGGGCAGAGCGAATCCTGAAACGGTCCTTCACTTCCATTGTTGAGGTCGCCCGCTTCCTGCTGCAGCATCATCTCATCTCTGCGCGATCTGCACATGCCCATGTGCTCAAGGCCATGGGGTTTGCTGGTGGGTGGACCCTGTCTTATGTCCTGAGAATCCCTCAACCACTATCAACTTCAAAAGTCCTCCCTCATACTAGGATAGAGACCTTGGACTTGCCTTCTATTCCTAGAGATCCTTCTAGGACATGCCTTAGACCACCTTCTTTCCCTCACCTCTACCAGTCAGTCAGAATTGCCGCATTCTTCCATTCTGTTTCCACCTCGCCTTATGACCTTTTCTGGCACTTCTGCAGAAGACGACGAATATGCCCCTCGGGAACGGTCATCTAAATCTAAGAATGGTGTAGAAAACCTGGAGAGTGGAGCCCATAAGAAGCCAGAAAGACCAACCCAGGTAAGGAAGTCGATGCCCTTGACATTGCCACCCTGGCCTTCGGGCTTAATATGCCCTTTCCCAATGGGTCCCCTATTTCTTCAGCTCTTGTGTCTATGCTTCCTGCAATGTCCAGCCTTCCCATTTACTGTGTTCCTCTTTTTTCCTCTTGCCTGCTCAGGAGCTGGAACCCCAAGCTGGGGCTGGTCCCCCAGCACGTGGAGAACGGAAGAAGAGTGTAGTGGAGAGTCCAGCCCCAGCAGCCAGTAACCCACAGGTTAATGCCCTGGTGGCCCGGCTGCCTTTGCTCCTCCCCCGGGCCCCTCGCTCACTTATCCCGCAAATCTCTGTCTCTCCATCTGTTGTGGCCCCCAAGCTTTCTTCAGACACTCTGAAACTGACTGCACTACCTGTGTCCAACAGGGTTAGGGGAACCCAGGCAGCTATACCTATCATTAATATGATCTTACCAACCGTTCCTGCTTTGCCTGGACCTGGACCTGGACCTGGACCTGGACCTGGGCAAACTCAACCTGGGCTCATTCAGCCACAGGGCACAGAGAATAAGGAGGTAGGCATAAGTGGTGACCCAGGACCTCATGATAAGGGTGTCAAGAGGACAGCCGAAGTACCTATGAGTGAAGCCAATGGGCAGGACCCACCAGCTAAAACAGCAAAGCAAGATATAGAGGATACGGGGAGCGATGCCAAAAGAAAACGGGGACGCCCTCGAAAAAAATCAGGGGGAAGTAGGGAAAGGAATTCTATCCCTGACAAGTCAGTAGCTGCCACGGACTCTGCCCAGTCCTCAAGGTTACCACGGGAGATTTGGGCCTCTGGAACGGAAAGCAACTCAGCTGGAGGGTTAGAGATACCAGGGTCAATCAGAGAGTCTGAGACGGGGGTAGTGCTGGCCCAAAGTCAGGAAGGTGGTGCTGTCTCCAAACGAGGAAAGGGTCCCAGTTCCCGTCCTGCCAAAGGAGAAGATAAAGTTCCTCTTGTTACTCCAAAAGTGAGTGTCATCAGGGGCAGTAGAAGCCAAAAGGAGGGTCTTCATTTGGAAAAGGGAGAGGTAGACACTGCAGTACAGGGGAATAAAGATTTAAAGGGACATAGGTTTCAAAGTTCCTCATCCCATGAGCAGAAAGACCCCAAAGCAACGCCCCCATGATAGGTATTTGGAGAAGAGCATTTATATTAGATGTGATCTCTACCTGTCTGCGTCATAGAAGCCCTTCTCACTTGCTTCTCTTCTGACTCTTCTTTTCCAAAGGGAATTCATGCTCTTATGTATGGACAGCTGAGGCACCCTGTCTTTCACAGCGCCTGCTTCCTGCCTCTGACTTTTTCCACTCAATACCCTTGGTCCTAGTCAACCTTACCTGGATCCCTGGGCTATCTTGTGGGAAGATAAGAGTGCAGTGATATGATGAATGTGTAGGTTAAGGAATCTTTTGGTTTTAAGTCATAGAAAACCTAACTCAAACTGGCTTAAAAGTAAAGATTTCTTGGCTCATGTAACTAAAGTCCAAAGGTAGTACTGGCTCCAGGTAAAGCTGATCCAGTGGCTCAGTATGTCTCTAAATACCTGATTAACTCCCCCGCCTTCCCACTCCCACTATTCTGCCTTCTGTAGGATCATCTGAAGCCTGGGCTGCCTTGTGGCTGCCAGCACTTTTAGAATTGCAATGTTTCCTTACTTAGGTCCCACCAGAAACAGAGGGCATCTTTATGCCAGGAATAGTAGCAAAAAATCCTATGATTCACTCTGATTAGACCAGCCTGTGCCACATGTCCACCCCTGACCAATCCCTGTGGCCAGGGGGATGGTATATGCTAATTTGCTTAATCTACAACAGAGACTGCACCTGTGGAATAAAGGGTGTGATTAGACTCCTCAGAAAGGAAGGGGAAAATTCCTGGGGAGGCAACTGGCACCTCTTGCCTGCTCAGGAGCTGGAACCCTATGAAGTACATGTGATTTTAGCTTGTCTAGGCTAAGATCAGCTGTACCTGCTTTTTCCTCATAGTTTTGCATTTTTCTTACTGCAGCTTTAACTTCTTAATTCTGGTCTCAGAAAGAATGAGAAGTCATTCTCCTTTAGGGACTCTAGTCTCATTTGGATGACAATCCCTATTTTTTATTATTATTCACCTACAGCTCAGAGGTGGAGCTCCTTCCTTTTCCTGTTTCTGACCTTTATTTTCTCCTTTTTGCTTCCCTGTCTCCCACCCTACTGCCACTTTCACTAAGAGTGAGATTTACTTCTAGTCATTTTATTAAATTCATTCTGTATCCACCAGGTGTCCGTCTCTTGTCATACATGTGTCAGGACTAGCCAGGATTGTGGGGTTTAGGCTAGCTGTATGGGAGGAAGTGGCTCTGCATATCAGGGAGCACCTATAGGAAGGGAATCCAGACCCTCCAGGTGGATTGTTGTAAAAAGCAGTAAACCAATATTTGTCGAGGACCTACTTGGTCTTCTGCATAGGGTAGTTTCTGTCAGGGAATCTTGGTTCTTCCCAAGAAATAATATAATAGATTTTCTTTCAGGGAGACTTCATTTGTTCATTTATCCACCACAGCAGATTTTTAAAAGTTATAATATATAATGTTTGATATCTATAAAGAGTATATTTAACATGAATAAATTGTGAAGCATAATAATTAAATGACTACCTATGACCTATCACCCAACTTACACATTAAAACATTAGAAATATCATTGACTTTTTTGTGTTTCTCCCCTATCCTGTCCCCTGCCTTTCCCTGGAGGTAACTGCTGTCCTCAATTTTGTATTTATTAATTATTTACTATATATATGTACATATCCTTTAAAAATGTATTGTTCAGTTTTGCTTTTAGCTTTATGAAGAAATCTTCATATTCTAATAGTACCCTGTAGTTTGCTTTTTTTTTTCACTTAACATTATTTCTAAGGTTCATCCATATTTTAGGTACCTATGATTCATTAATTTTCAGCTGTATAATATTCCATCAAGTACATAGCCACGAGTTATTTATCCATTCATCTATCAATGGACTTTGGGTTATTTCCAATTTTTTGCTATTACAAACAATGCTGCTATGGACATTATTGTACATGTTAGTGCCTTTATTTTTAGCAAGATTTCTAAAAAGGTTTGTAAGATGGTTCTTTTGGTCTGTATACCCTCTGAGTTGGGGACCATTTCCTCCTGTGTTATTTCCTGGAAGAGTTTACATCAGATTGAAATGAATTGCCCCTTGAAGACTTGGTAAAACTCACCTATTAAGGCATTTGAGCCTGGCATTTCTCTGTGGGAAAAGTTTTAACTGATTCAATCTCTTCAATAAGTATAGGCTGGCCCTGGCTGGTTGGCTGAGTGTCAGCCTGCCATGTTGAAGTCCCAGGTTCAATTCTGGGCCAGGGCACACAGGAGAAACAACCATCTGCTTCTCCACCATTCCCCTTCTCCTTTCTCTCTTCCCCTCCCACAACCAAGGCTCCATTGGAGCAAGTTGGCCCAGGTGCTGAGGATGGCTCCATGGCCTCTGCTTCAGGCGCTAGAATAGCTCTGGTTGCAACAGAGCAACGCCCCCTAGCAGGCTTGCCAGGTGGATCCCAATAGGGTGTAAGCGGGAGTCTGTCTCTTCCTCCCCGCTTTCACTTCAAAAAAATACAAAAATTAATAATAAGTATAGGCTATTTGTGCTTTCTATTTCTTCTTGAGTCAATGTAGACAAAGTTTTTCTAGGATTTTACACATTTTATGTCCTTTTTTAAATGAAATTTCTTCTATTTTCTTTTTTGCCTCTGCTCTGTGTAGTGTGTCCTTTTCATTTCTATTACTTGTGGTTTCTTTTTTATTCTTTTGATCAGTTGCACCAGAAATTTATCTTCCTTGTCTATATTTACTTACTAATATGAGCTTTATTGAACCTCTCCCTTATGTATTTGTTTTCTACATCATTAATTATGGATCTCATATATAGTATTTCATTTCTCCTGGTTTCTTTAGATTTATGGTTTTATAACATCTAAATTTTGATGCTAATGAATTGTCAAGCTTTTTTTTCCTAGTGGTTATTTTTTAAAAGATTTTATTTATTGATTTTAGAGAGAGAGGATAGGGGCTTGAGAACGAGAAGTAGTTGCTTCACTCTAGCTGTTCTTTAGTTGCTTGTCATATGTGCC
Source organism: Saccopteryx leptura (assembly GCF_036850995.1). Lineage (NCBI taxonomy): Eukaryota > Metazoa > Chordata > Mammalia > Chiroptera > Emballonuridae > Saccopteryx > Saccopteryx leptura. The sequence continues at coordinate 213,364,527 of NC_089505.1, read as the reverse complement.
TTGACCAGGCAAGCCCAGGGTTTCAAACTGGCAACCTCAGCATCCCAGGTCAGCACTCCATCCACTATACCACACATGCCAGGCTAGTGTAAGATTTTTTTAATTTTTAGTTTTGATTTGAGAGAGAGAGAAACATTGATTTGTTGTTCCACTTAGTTATGCATTCATTGGTTGATTCTTTTTTTTTTTAAGATTTTATTTATTCATTATAGAGAGGGGAGAGAGAGAGAGAGAGAAGGGAGGAGGAGCAGAAAGCATCAACTCCCATATATGCCTTGACCAGGCAAGCCCAGGGTTTTGAACTGGCAACCTCAGCATTTCCAGGTTGACACTTTATCCACTGCGCCACCACAGGTCAGGCCATTGGTTGATTCTTGCATGTGCCCTGCCCAGAGATCAAACCCTCAACCTTGGTGTATAGGGACAATGCCCTAACTAACTGAGCTAGGGTATAGTATAAGTTTTAAAGAACCTGCTTCTCTACATTCCCCAAGTTTTTCTGTTATAAAGTATTTTAATTATTATTTAGTTTTAAGAATATTTAAATTACTTTTATGACATTTTTGATTCATGATTTCAAGACGTTTTATAATTTCCAAGTGTCTGGATGTTTTAAAATTTATCTTTCTAATATTTTCAGCTTATTATTTGTGCTCAAATGGTCTCTGCAATACCAGTTCTTTGAAATTGTTGAGATTGTTATTTTATATTCTGTAACTTAACATGGGTGTCTTAAGTCTGTTTTGTAGTTTTGCCTGTGGTAGCTTGTTTCCTTGCATATTTTATGTTTGGGTTTCGAGCTCAGATTTCATTAAGCTTCATTTGTAAGAATCCAGAGGGCCAAATTATGGGTACCTTCCTCCACAGAGGATTTGCATTTGCTTCTGCCAGGAACCAGAGGGTGCTCCTGACCTGGAACTGTGTTGGCCCCTTCATGACTCCTAGTTTAATTCAGGAGTTCCAGATTTTCTCCCCTTCCTTGTCTAGGCCCAAGGTCTAGCTTCTGTTCCCAATACTGGTATTGGAATTTGTCCTAGGGAATACCTGCTTTTCCTACTGCATGTTAATCATCTTTATATAGGTTTTAACTTAATGTTATTTTTTCTTCTCTGTGATTTTCCTTTCTAGCAAGCTTAGCTGCATGCTAAATAACATGCTTGCTGTAATTTATCCAGGATCTGGTTGTATTTTAATGGAGAAGCTCTTTCTCTTATCCATGCTGCCAGAAGTAGGAGTCAATTACTGTGTTGTTTATATTTTCTTTCTTGTTTTTTAAATGCTAGGCATTTGCATTTTCCAGAACCTACTTGACTTTGGCTCTGTCTTCAAGTCAGTAATGATCACAGCCCCATGTGATTTATGTTAACACTAAGCACAGAGAGCTGTGGGAGCCCAGAATAATAGTACCCAGCTCAGACAAGGATCAGGTGTGTCTTCCCAGTAGAGGTGTGTAGTAATTAAGCTGGACAAGCCTAACTCATAAAGCAAGAACAGAACAATGTAAGACACATAGTAAAATGAGCTAAATCATGATACTATACTATGTAAGAGCTGAATTAAATTCAGAGAGCACTTTGGGCTGAGTAATTTGGGAACGCTTCATGGAAAAGGTAAGCTTGCCTGACCAGGCGGTGCTGCAGTGGATAGAGCAGTTGGGATGCGGTGGACCCAAGTTCAAAACTCTGAGGTCACCAGCTTGAGCGTGGGCTCATCTGGCTTGAGCCCAAAGGTCGCTGGATTGAAGCCCAAGGTTGCTGGCTTGAGCCCAAGGTCACTGGCTTGAGCAAGGGGTCACTAGCTCTGCTGTAGCCCCCTGGTCAAGGCACATATGAGAAAGTAATCAATGAACAACTAAGGAGCTGCAACGAAGAATTGATGCTTCTTATCTCTCTCCCTTCCTGTCTGTCCCTATCTGTCCCTCTCTCTGACTCTCAAAAAAAGAAAAGGTAGGCTTGAGTTAGGCCTTTCAGATCAGTAGACCTAAGATATGTGAAAAAGTGGAGGGCATTCCAGGAAAAGCAGGGTTTTAGGGTGTTGGCCTGGCATTATAACCCAGTAGAGAGACATGTCAAGCAGAAGGGATATATATGAACAATAGTGAGAAGTAAACTAGAAAAAGAACACACAGCCATTATAGTTCCCTGTTGAGTGAATGGGTGTATAAAAGGTATGAAGTTTGCATCTGAGAATGGGGGAACTGGAATCAATAGGAACCAGCCAGTTATCTGTTGTCATTATGCATGTGGGAGAAAATGAGGGACTGGAAAAAGCCACAGACACATTAGAGGTGATAGACATATGGGAAAATAAACCACTGTAGATAGGAGAGATAGAAGCATCTGAGGAAATTTTCTGCTTACCATGATTGGGTTTGAGGATGTATCTATTCAATTTGGGAGACCAGGCCACTGGAGGATTTTGAGGGTTACATGTATGTTACAGGGTGTGTTAAGTAGTCTACTTTTAAAAATTATTCTGTTTTTAAAATCTAACATGAAACAAGATTTATTCTGTAGTTCAGGCAATCTTCAGTTCATTAGATGAAAGGCTAAACCAAGATTTGAGGGACTGTCTACTTCTACCTCTCTACTTTCCATTCCTTCACCTCTCCCCATACCACATTCCCCATTCCCATTACCTTAGCCCTCAGTGTCATCTCTTTCACTTTAGCCCTATTATAAATTAAGTTCAAGATCATTTATAACAATTAAATCTGAAATAATATTTTGCTATAAACCAAGACAAACTCTGTATGTCTAGTCTGTGGCTCCAAATAAGTAATTTTTTTGCCCATTTTTGTGGTTAACAACTTTCTTTAGAATTCAAAGCAAATGCCACATTCACCCATACCAGACAGCGGAATTGATGTCATTATATATTTGTCTAAGTCAGGGGTAGTCAACCTTTTTATACCTACCGCCCACTTTTGTATCTCTGTTAGTAGTAAAATTTTCTAACTGCCCAACTGTTCCACAGTAATGGTGCTTTATAAAGTAGGGAAGTAACTTTACTTTATAAAGTTTATAAAGCAGAGTTACAGCAAGTTAAAGCATATAGTAATTACTTACCAAGTACTTTATGTCAGATTTTTGCTAAGTTTGGCAAAATAAATCTTGATCAAAACAACTTACTATAGTTAACACTAGTGGGCGGTAGGGACCAGGTTGACTACCACTGGTCTAAGTGTTTTATCTCATGGTTCCTCAGTAGGTCTACTTCTTTGTCTAGGATCATCCTGCTGGCTCCATCCTATGAGATAAAACTAAGCATAACATAACTAATATAACTAATAAAGCAGTGTTTGTTAAGTGTTCATGAGGAAACTTTTTTTTTTTTTTGCTGGAAAGAGCATGAATTCAGTTCAAATCTTAGCTTTACCACTTCATAAAACTTATTTTATTTTATTATTTTCATAAAATTTTGAATGTTTAGTCCAGTTTTTTCAAAATATAGATTGTATCCTATTAGTGGGTTATGAAACTGATTTATTAAGATGCAAAGCTTTTTTTTTTTTTTTTTCCAGAATAAACACTTTTATTACATGTACTAAGACAGGAAGGAGGAAGGATGATTTATTTGCCTTTCCGGGCCTTGATTTTCCTCAGATAGAACTCCAGCTCCTTGCCCTCTAGCACATAGCCATCTGTTCGGCCACACTGGCCTGGTCTTGAAGCGATGCATGCAAGAAGCTTGCCCTGCTGGAACTGCTCTTCTAGAAGGCTGCTGATTTTGGCATTCTTTTTCCTTTCATCATATTTCTTCTGAATTTTCTTTGATCTTTTTTTGTTCAAAATCTCTTCTTCTTCAGGAGTCAGCTTGGCTCCCTTCTTGCGGCCCAGGGGCAGCGCATAGTGTGACTCGTACCACTGCCGGTATGGTGTGCTGTCAACGAGCACGATGCAGTTCTTCACTAGGGTCTTGGTGCGGACCAGTTCGTTGTTAGATGCATTGTAGACAACATCAATAATCCGTGTCTTGCGCGTACAACAACACTCGGAGCCCCAGGAGAAGTTGCCCACGTCCAGCCTCAGGGCTCGGTACTTCTTGTTGCCTCCCCGCACACGGACTGTGTGTATTCGGCGGGGGCCAATCTTAGTGTTGGCAGCAGGGCGTCCCAGCTCATATTTTCACTTCTTGTGGTAGGGTTTTCTCTTGCCTCCGGTCTTGCGGCGCTTGTGCCAGTTGTCCCTAGAAATGCCCATTGCTTGGCGCCGACAGAAAAAAAAAAGCGCAAAGCTTTTTAAAAAGTGAAATAGAATAGGAAATATCAGAATATGTTGCATATAGTAAGGCTAAGTATTATTTCTTTAACTTATCTCAGTAAAGGCATATCTGTGTGTTCTTCAGTGGTCATGATATAAAATGCGTTTCTTACTGTGGGTTGAAGTAAAACAGTTTTGGAAAACAATGACAACCATTTGAAGTTCCGTTTCCATAATATGGGCTAAAATCTTTTTCATAGGGTTATTTTTAAAGATTTTATTTATTGATTTTTTTTAGAGAGGAGAGAGAAAGAAAGGGGGGTAGTGAGAAGCATCAACTCATAGTAGTTGCTTCTCATATGTGCCTTGACCAGGCAAGCCCAGGGTTTAAAACCACTGACCTCAGCATTCCAGGTCAACACTTTATCCACTGCACCACCATAGGTCAGGCATCATAGGGCTTTAATAAGGAGTAAATTAGGTAATGTGTGTATTCTTACACAGGGGCTTGAATAACTGTTAGCTTCTTTTCTCTAAAAATATAAAGCCCAAAATATCATGGTTCATGTGGGTGGGGGTGAAATCACTATAATTTCTTTAACTATAGGAGTGTTTAAAATATACTAGTTTTACCAGCTTTTGATGAGTAAGCCAACTTTTTTCTCCAATTTGATGAAAGTTAAATAAGAAATGACATTACCTGACCTTGTTGGTACTTTCCTGTTGCTATATCAACAAAATTAACATTTTTTTCCTGTCGAAGAAACTAAGGACACAGCTAGAAAATGAAAATCCTTTTCTGCCTTGAGGAGCTCAGATTAGAGGGATTTGGAGACTCATAGAAACAGAGAGTAACCACAACAAACAAAAACACTTCAGAAAAAGTCATACAAAATCATAAAAAGATGCAAAGAAATATATACATATGAGCCCTCAGAACCATAAACAAAATTTTAAACAAACTCTTCTACTTAGCACTGTGTGTGTGTCTCCATTAGTGAAGGACTTAAAACTGCCTGTAGCTATAAAAAGTTACTACTTAAAGTTTGAGCAGAGATGTGCCTGATATTTGATCCCAAAGCAGAATATACATTCTTCTCAAGTGCAAATGGAACATTCTTATAGACAGACTACATGTTAAGATTAAAAAATAAGTCTCAATACATTCAAGAAAACTGAAATCATATTAAACATCTTCTCTGACTACAACGGTATGAGACTAGAAATCAACTGCAATTTAAAAAATTGAAAAACAGCCTGACTAGTGGCGGCACAGTGTATAGAGCGTTGGCCTGGAATGCTGAGGACCCAGGTTCAAAAGCCCAAGGCTTGAACGCTGGTTCATCCAGCTTAAGTACATGCTTGCCAGCTTGTGCATGGGGTAGTGGGCTTGACTCGGATCATCAACATCCCAAGGTCTCTGGCTTGAGCCCAAAGTCACTGGCTTGAGGAAGGGGTCATTGGCTCAACTTGAGCCCCCCAGTCAAGGCACATGAGAAGCAAGCAATGAACAACTAAAGTGAGGCAACTAGAAATGGATGCTTCTCATCTCCCTCCCTCCCTCTCTTGCTTTCTCTTGCTCAGGGAAAAAAACAACTGAGAAACATTCAAACACATGAATAATATGTAGTTAAATATTGAATGGGTTAACAACAAAATCAAAGTTACTGGAAACAGGCCCTGGCCGGTTGGCTCAGTAGTAGAGCATTGGCCTGGCGTGCAGGAGTCCCGGGTTCGATTCCTGGCCAGGGCACACAGGAGAGGTGCCTATATGCTTCTCCACCCCACCCCCTCTCCTTCCTCTCTGTCTCTCTCTTCCCCTCCCACAGCCAAGGCTCCATTGGAGCAAAATTGGCCCGAGCGCTGAGGATGGCTCTATGGCCTCTGCCTCAGGCGCTAGAATGGCCCTGGTTGCAACAGAGCAATGCCCCCTGGTGGGCATGCCAGGTGGATCCCAGTCGAGCACATGCGGGAGTCAGTCTAACTGCCCCCCCCGTTTCCAACTTCAGAAAAATACAAAAAAAAAAAAGTTACTGGAAACAAAAATGAACATACAACCACCCAAAATCAATGGTACACAGCAAAAGCACTCAAGAGGGAAGTTCATAGCATTGCAGGCCTACTTCAAGAAGCAAGAAAAAATCTCAACCTGGCCAGTTGGCTCAATGGCAGAGCATCAGCCTGGCATGTGGATGTCCTGGGTTCAATTCCCAGTCAGGGCCCACAGGAGAAGCACCCATCTGCTTCCCCACCCCTCCCCTTCTCCCTTCCCTCTTTCTATCTCTTCTCCTGCAACCATGGCTTACTTGGAGCAAGTTGGCCCTGGGCACTGAGGATGGCTCCATGGCCTTGCCTCAGGTGCTAAAATAGTTCAGTTGCTGAGTGATGGTGCAGCAGCACCAGATGGGCAGAGCTTTGCCCCATAGGGTGCTTGCAAGATGGATCCCAGTCAGGGTGCATGCAGAAGCCTGTCTCTCTGCCTCTCCGCTTCTCACTTAAGTAAGATAAAACTAAATAAAAATTTAAAAATACAACTTATCCCTACACCTAAAAGAACTGGAAGAAGAACAAGGAAGCACAGAAAAGAAGAAAATAATAAGAACAGAAATAACTGGCATACAAAATAAAAAATTAAAAAGATCAATAAAACCAAGAGCTAGTTCTTTGAAACGATGAATAAGATTGACAAATCTTTAACCATACTCATTAAGAAGAGAGAGGATCCAAATAAAATCAGAAATGAAAGAAAAGTAACAACTGACACCACAGAAATACAAAGAATTGTAAGAAAATACTATGGCCCTGGCCGGTTGGCTCAGCGGTAGAGCGTCAGCCTGACGTGCAGGAGTGCTAGGTTCGATTCCCAGCCAGGGCACACAGGAGAAGTGCCCATCTGCTTCTCCACCCTTCCCCTCATCCTTTCTATCTCTCTCTTCCCCTCCCTCAGCCAAGGCTCCATTGGAGCAAAGTTGGCCTGGGCACTGAGGATGGCTCTGGTTACAACAGAGCAACGCCCCAGATGGGCAGGGCATCGCCCCCTAGTGGGCATGCCGGGTGGATCCTGGTTGGGCACAAGCGGGAGTCTGTCTCTCTGCCTCCCTACTTCTCACTTCAGAAAAATATTTTTTTTTAAAATACTATGAATAGCTATATGCCAACAAGTTGGATAACCTGGGCAAAATAGATAAATTCCTACAAACATATGATCTTCCAAAACAATCTGGAAAAATCAGACCTAAATAGACCGATTACACCTAATGAAATTGAAGCAGTAATCAAAACACTCCCAGCAAACAAAAGTCCTAGACCAGATGGCTTCACTGGGAAATTTTAGCAAATATTGAAAGAAGAACTAACACCTATCCTCAAACTATTACGAAAATTTCAAGAGGAGGGAAGGCTTCCAAACTCTTTTTATATGGCCAGCATCATCCTAATTCCAAAACCAGATAAAGACACTACAAAGAAAGAAAACTTCAGGCCAATATCCCTGATGAACATAGATGCTAAAATCCTCAACAAAATACTAGCAAACTGGATCCAGCAATACATTAAAAAGATCATACACATGAACAAATGAGATATATTCCAGGTGCAAGGTTGGTACAATATTCACAAGTTAATAAACATGATATGGTGGGAATGTGGACGTCAGAGTAATGGCGCGGTAGGAAGCAATACTGATAAATCTCCCCCAAAACTCAACAAGATCTTCAACCAGAAACAGAAAAACCTATCCTTGGAGCCTCCAGATGTTTCGCAATATACCCGAAGGTATGGTCGAGCGAAAAATTGGCTAAATATATAATCAAACCCTGAAGGAAATAGGGAGTAAGAAATGCTCCGCCTTCCTCACTAACCTAAACAGGGCGGCTTTCACTGGGAACTGAGGATATAGAAACTGAGGCGGGTAAAGGGGGTGAATAGATCCAGGCCGCGGCACAAACGGCCGAACCAGGCTGTGGCACAGAGTTCCAAGCCAAGGAAAAACTGTTCCTCTCGCAACCCAGGCAATACAAGCTAACACTCGCGCCAAACCCAGACAAAGAAAGACAAGCGGGGCAGCCATTTTCCCCGATCTCTGGGTCGGCGCGCGCAGATAGTGGGCGAGAGATTCCTTCCAAAGCCCCGGGAGTGGGCGCCTGTGTTACCCCACAGAGGGGCAGAGTCATAGGCCTTTCTGTGGGCCAAAGGCGGAATCTCCGCGCCGCCCCAGCACCCTGGGAAAGCCACACACGGGGACGGAGCAAGAGCCAATTCCAACGCCGGAACTTTTCCGTGCGGGTGGGGGTTTCACTCAGAAGGTGAGGCGGCTGGCCTGATATCCTGGACTGCGCACACAGATAGTGAGAGATTCGTCTGAGTGCCTCGGCAGTGCCCGCCCGTGTTAGCCCACAGAGGGGCAGAGTCAGGGGCCTTTGTGTGGGCCAAAAGCGGAACCTCGGGTCACCCCAGCGCCTTGAAAAAGCCACGCTCGGGGACGGAGCAAGAGCCAATTCCAACGCTGGAACTTTTCCGTGCGGGTGGGGGTTTCACTCAGAGGGTGAGGCGGCCAGCCTGATATCCTGGTCTGCGCGCGCAGATAGTGAGTGAGAGATTCCTCCGAGTGCCTCAGGAGTGGGTGCCCGTGTTACCCCACAGAGGGGCAGAGTCAGAGGCCTTTGTGTGGGCCAAAGGCGGAATCTCCGGGCCGCCCCAGTGCCCTGGGAAAGCCACGCACGGGGACGGAGCGAGAGCCAATTCCAACACCGGAACTTTTCCATGCGGGTGGGGGTTTCACTCAGAAGGTGAGGCGGCTGGCCTGATATCCTGGTCTGCGCGCGCAGATAGTGAGTGAGAGATTCCTCCGAGTGCCTCGGCAGTGCCCGCCCGTGTTAGCCCACAGAGGGACAGAGTCAGGGGCCTTTGTGTGGGCCAAAAGTGGAACCTCGGGTCACCCCAGCGCCTTGAAAAAGCCGTGCTCGGGGACGGAGCAAGAGCCAATTCCAACGCTGGAACTTTTCCATGCGGGCGGGGGTTTCACTCAGAGGGTGAGGCAGCCGGCCTGATATCCTGGTCTGCACGTGCACATAGTGGGCGAGAGATTCCTCCAAGTGCCTCGGCAGTGCACGCCTGTGTTATCCCACAGAGTGGCAGAGCCAGAGGTCTTTGAGTGGGTGGAAGCCCTGCCTGATCTAGCAGCTCTGACTGACTGAGCCTCACCCAGAGCCCTGTGCTGAGTGGGAATAGAGTGGGGAGTTGACAGCTCTTTGAGCCTCTTACTATCCAGGCAGAGGCAGCAGCAACCCCATAGCTGGATTATCAGGCTACTAATTGAGGAAGGAAAGACTAGGAGAAAGGCTCCAGGAACACAGACTCTCTCACTGGCGGAGCCTATAAATGCTAATGAGCCTCGACTGCCAATGAGACTGAAGCACAATACACGACATCGCCATAGAGACTTATCAACTGCAAACCTCTACCTGAGTGTGCCAAAGGGGCAGAACCCGGGGTACAGAGTCACCGACCAGGAAGAGGGAGCGAAAAGAAAAAGCAAGAAGATAACCTCTCAAAATCAACAATAATCTGCAGACTTTAAAACCTATCCCATTTTATTATATTTGTTCATTTGTTTCTCTTATCTTCATTCTTGATTTTTTTTTCCTCCCCCAATTTGGTCGTTTAACTCTCTGCCAGTCTTACTCTCTCCTCTCCTTGAACTACACTACCCATAAGTGTTACATCTCCCATTATCTTTTCTTTCCTCTTCCTTTCTCTCTATGAGGGTTGCACTCCAAAACCCTCAACTCTCTCTCTCTCTCTCTCTCCTCTTTTTTCTTTTTTCTTCTTTTAGTGGTACCCTCTTTTTTTTCCTCTCTCTCTCTTTTTCTCCCTCTATATTAGTTTCTTCCTTTCTCCTTTACGTCTCCTCTCATTCAAACCTCAATAACGAACAATATCTTATCTGGGACTCAAACTTATATTTGTGGCATTTTGGGGGGGTTTTACTTCACCTTTTTAACACACTAGCAGTGCTCCCATCACTGGCTCTCCATTTTATTTGGTTCTTGTTCTACTAAATACAATAGTAATTTTTTAATTTGTCCCCCCATTTTCCTGTTTCCCTCTTATTCCTCTCATCATAACTCTTAGTCAACCAACACCAAAAAGCAAATCATTTTATTCTTGACCCAAATTTTTTTTTCTTATTTACTTTTTGTGGGTCCATACACCCTTTTATTTTTATTTATTTTTTTGCCTCTTTATTACTTCTCACCAATTCAGGCCCTCCATTACAGGCATTGTTTGTTCTATTTAGTACAATATAATTCATAGTTCACCACAAGATTTTCTCAAGAAAGAGGGGAGAGGAGAGGAGAGGAGAGGAGAGGAGAGGAGAGGAGAGGAAAGAAGGAGGGGGGGGAATAATTTTCTTTTTTTTAATTTTTATTTTATTTTTCTTTATTTCATTATTAATTTTTTTAAAAAAACAACTCTTTGATTTTTTATTTTTTTAACTTTTTATTCTTTATTAAATCTCATTAATACTATCAACAAAACCACCCTCAGATACCATTAAGGAAGAGAAAATCGAATATCATGGATACAAAAGAAAGAGAAGTAACACAGATAGATGAGGAAAAATCTATGGAGAAAAAATTTAATATATTGGAAACCTTGGAGCTAAATGACAGAAAATTTAAGATAGAAATCCTAAAAATCCTCCAAGATATACAAGAAAACACAGAAAGGCAATTTAGGGAGCTCAGAAAACAACTCGACGAACACAAAGAATATATTTCCAAGGAAATTGAAACTATAAAAACAAATCAAACAGAGATGAAAAACTCAATTCACGAGCTGAAAAACGAGGTAACAAGCTTAGCTAATAGAACAGGCCAGATAGAAGAGAGGATTAGTGAAATAGAAGACAAGCAACTTGAGGCACAACAGAGAGAAGAAGAAAGAGACTCAAAAATTTAAAAAAATGAGATAGCCCTACAAGAATTATCTGACTCCATCAAAAAGAATAACATAAGAATAATAGGTATATCAGAGGGAGAAGAGAGAGAAAATGGAATGGAGAACATATTCATACAAATAATAGATGAGAACTTCCCAAGCCTGTGGAAAGAACTAAAGCCTCAAGTTCAAGAAGCAAACAGAACTCCGAGTTTTCTTAACCCCAAAAAACCTACTCCAAGGCATATCATAATGAAATTGACACAAACCAACGGCAAAGAAAAAATTCTCAAGGCAGCCAGGGAAAAGAAGAATACAACATGTAAAGGAAGGCCCATTAGATTATCATCATATTTCTCAGCAGAAACTCTACAAGCTAGAAGAGAGTGGACCCCAAAATTTAAAGCCCTGAAAGAGGAACTTTCAGCCACAAATACTATACCCATCAAAGCTATCCTTCAAATATGAAGGAGAAATAAAAACATTCACAGATACAGAAAAGATGAGGGAATTTATAATCAGAAAACCCCCACTCCAGGAATTACTAAAGGCGGTTCTCCAATCAGATACAAAGAACAAAAAAAAAAAAGCCAAAAGTAAAAGCTCCAAGAAGAACACAATAAAACCAAATTTAAACTGTGATAACAACAAAAAGAAAGGGGGGGGAGAGGATGGAGATTAACAGTAGCAAAGGACGATGGAGTGCAAAAGTACTCACAAAATAGTGCTCTACAATGAACAGGGTAGGAACCCTTTTCATTACTTAAAGGTAACCACCATTAAAAAAACCACCACAGAAGCACATGAGATAAAAAAAAATAGCAACAGAGGAAAGATGTATGGAATACAACCAAATAAAAACAAAAGATAGAAAAACGAAAGAGAAGGATCAAGCAAGACACAAAACTAACAGAAAGAAATCTATAAAATGGCAATAGGGAACTCACAAGTGTCAATAATTACACTAAATGTAAACGGATTAAACTCACCAATAAAAAGGCATAGAGTAGCAGAATGGAATAAAAAAGAAAATCCAACTGTATGCTGCCTACAGGAAACTCATCTAAGTAACAAGGATAAAAACAAATTCAAAGTGAAAGGCTGGAAAACAATACTACAAGCAAATAACATCCAAAAAAAAGCAGGTGTAGCAATACTCATATCTGATAATGCTGACTACAAGACAGCAAAAGTACTCAGAGACAAAAATGGCCATTTCATAATGGCTTAGGGGACACTGAATCAATAAGACAAAACAATTCTTAATATATATGCACCAAACCAAGGAGCACCAAAATATATAAGACAGCTATTTATTGACCTTAAAACAAAAACTGACAAAAATACAATCATACTTGGAGACCTCAATACACCACTGACGGCTCTAGATCGGTCATCCAAACAGAGAATCAACAAAGATATAGTGGCCTTAAACAAAACACTAGAGCACCTGGATATGATAGACATCTACAGGACATTTCATCCCAAAGTGACTGAGTATACATTTTTCTCCAGTGTACATGGATCATTCTCAAGAACTGACCATATGTTGGGCCACAAAAACAACGTCAGCAAATTCAGAAAAATCGAAGTTGTACCAAGCATATTTTCTGATCATAAAGCCTTGAAACTAGAATTCAACTGCAAAAATGAGGAAAAAAACCCCACAAAAATGTGGACACTAAACAACATACTTTTAAAAAATGAATGGGTCAAAGAAGAAATAAATGCAGAGATCAAAAGATATATACAGACAAATGAAAATGAAAATATGACATATCAGAATCTATGGGATGCAGCAAAAGCAGTGATAAGAGGGAAGTTCGTATCACTTCAGGCATATATGAACAAACAAGAGAGAGCCCAAGTGAACCACTTAACTTCACACCTTAAGGAACTAGAAAAAGAAGAACAAAGATAACCCAAAACCAGCCGAAGAAAGGAGATAATAAAAATCAGAGCAGAAATAAATGAAATAGAGAACAGAAAAACTATAGAAAAAATTAATAGAACAAGGAGCTGGTTCTTTGAAAAGATCAACAAAATTGACAAACCCTTGGCAAGACTTACCAAGGAAAAAAGAGAAGGAACTCATATAAACAAAATCCAAAATGAAAGAGGAGAAATCACCACGGACACCGTAGATATGCAAAGAATTATTGTAGAATACTATGAAAAACTTTATGCCACTAAAATCAACAACCTAGAAGAAATGGATAAATTCCTAGAACAATACAACCTTCCTAGACTGAGTCAAGAAGAAGCAGAAAGCCTACACAGGGATATTAGTAGAGAAGAAATAGAAAAAAACATTAAAAACCTCCCCAAAAATAAAAGTCCAGGCCCAGACGGCTATACCAGCGAATTTTATCAAACATTCAAAGAAGACTTGGTTCCTATTCTACTGAAAGTCTTCCAAAAAATTGAAGAAGAAGCAATACTTCCAAACACATTTTATGAGGCCAACGTAACCCTCATACCAAAACCAGGCAAGGACTGCACAAAAAAAGAAAACTACAGACCAATATCTCTAATGAATACAGATGCTAAAATACTAAACAAAATACTAGCAAATCGAATACAACAACATATTAAAAAGATAATACATCATGATCAAGTGGGATTCATCCCAGAATCTCAAGGATGGTTCAACATAAGTAAAACGGTTAACGTAATACACCATATCAACAAAACAAAGAACAAAAACCACATGATCTTATTAATAGACGCAGAAGAGGCTTTTGATAAAATACAACACAATTTTATGTTTAAGACTCTCAACAAAATGGGTATAGAAGGAAAATATCTCAACATGATAAAGGCCATATATGATAAACCATCAGCTAACATCATATTAAATGGCACTAAACTGAAGGCTTTCCGCCTTAAATCAGAAACAAGACAGGGTTGTCCACTCTCTCCACTCTTATTTAATGTGGTATTAGAGGTTCTAGCCAGAGCAATCAGACAAGACAAAGAAATAAAAGGCATCCATATTGGAAAAGAAGAAGTAAAGGTATCACTTTTTGCAGATGATATGATTCTATACATCAAAAATCCCAAAGAATCCACAAAAAGACAACTAGAAACAATAAGCCAATACAGTAAGGTCGCAAGATACAAAATTAACATACAGAAGCCAATAGCCTTTCTATATGCCAACAATGAAACATTTGAGAATGAACTCAAAAGAACAATCCCCTTCACAATTGCAACAAAAAAAATAAAATACTTAGGAATAAACATAACAACGAATGTAAAGGACTTATATAATGAAAACTATAAACCATTGTTAAGGGAAATCGAAAAAGATATAATGAGATGGAAGAATATACCTTGTTTTTGGTTAGGAAGAATAAATATAATCAAGATGACCATATTACCCAAAGCAATATACAAATTTAATGCAATTCCCATCAAAATTCCAATGACATTTTTTAAAGAAATGGAGCAAAAAATCATCAGATTTATATGGAACTATAAAAAACCCCGAATAGCCAAAGCAATCCTAAAGAAAAAGAATGAAGCTGGGGCCCTGGCCGGTTGGCTCAGCGGTAGAGCGTCGGCCTAGCGTGCGGAGGACCCGGGTTCGATTCCCGGCCAGGGCACACAGGAGAAGCGCCCATTTGCTTCTCCACCCCTCCGCCACGCCTTCCTCTCTGTCTCTCTCTTCCCCTCCTGCAGCCAAGGCTCCATTGGAGCAAAGATGGCCCGGGCGCTGGGGATGGCTCTGTGGCCTCTGCCCCAGGCGCTAGAGTGGCTCTGGTCACAACATGGCGACGCCCAGGATGGGCAGAGCATCGCCCCCTGGTGGGCAGAGCATCGCCCCTGGTGGGCGTGCCGGGTGGATCCCGGTCAGGCGCATGCGGGAGTCTGTCTGACTGTCTCTCCCTGTTTCCAGCTTCAGAAAAATGAAAAAAAAAAAAAAATGGAAAAAAAAAAAAAAAAAGAATGAAGCTGGGGGCATTACAATACCTGACTTCAAACTATATTATAGGGCTACGACAATCAAAACAGCATGGTATTGGCAGTAAAATAGACACTCAGACCAATGGAACAGAATAAAAAACCCAGAAATAAAACCACATATATATAGTCAAATAATTTTTGATAAAGGGGCCAACAACACACAATGGAGAAAAGAAAGCCTCTTCAATAAATGGTGCTGGGAAAACTGGAAAGCCACATGCAAAAGAATGAAACTGGTCTACAGTCTATCCCCCAGTACTAAAATTAACTCAAAATGGATCAAAGATCTAAACATAAGACCTGAAACAATTAAGTACATAGAAGAAGACATAGGTACTAAACTCATGGACCTGGGTTTTAAAGAGCATTTTATGAATTTGACTCCAATGGCAAGAGAAGTGAAGGCAAAAATTAATGAATGGGACTACATCAGACTAAGAAGTTTTTGCTCAGCAAGAGAAACTGATAACAAAATAAACAGACAGTCAACTAAATGGGAAATAATATTTTCAAACAACAGCTCAGATAAGGGCCTAATATCTAAAATATACAAAGAACTCCTAAAACTCAACAACAAACAAACAATCCAATAAAAAAATGGGAAGAGGACATGAACAGACACTTCTCCTAGGAAGAAATACAAATGACCAACAAATATATGAAAAGATGCTCATCTTCATTAGTTATTAGAGAAATGCAAATCAAAACTGCAATGAGATACCACCTCACACCTGTTAGATTAGCTATTATTAACAAGACAGGTAATAGCAAATGTTGGAGAGGCTGTGGAGAAAAAGGAACCCTCATCCACTGTTGGTGGGAATGTAAAGTAGTACAACCATTATGGAAGAAAGTATGGTGGTTCCTCAAAAAACTAAAAATAGAATTACCTTATGACCCAGCAATCCCTCTACTGGGTATATACCCCAAAAACTCAGAAACATTGATAAGTAAAGACACATGCAGCCCCATGTTCATTGCAGCATTGTTCACAGTGGCCAGGACATGGAAACAACCAAAAAGCCCGTCAATAGATGACTGGATAAAGAAGATGTGGCACATATACACTATGGAATACTACTCAGCCATAAGAAATGACGACTTCGGATCATTTACAGCAAAATGGTGGGATCTTGATAACATTATACGAAGTGAAATAAGTAAATCAGAAAAAACCAGGAACTGCATTATTCCATACGTAGGTGGGACATAAAAGTGAAACTAAGAGACATTGATAAGAGTGTGGTGGTTACGGGGGGAGGGGGGAGAGGGAGAGGGAAAGGGGGAGGGGGAGGGGCGCAAAGAAAACTAGATAGAAGATGACAGAGGACAATCTGACTTTGGGTGATGGGTATGCAACGTAAGTGAACGACAAGATAACCTGGAGTTGTTATCTTTGAATATATGTATCCTGATTTATTGATGTCACCCCATTAAAAATAAAATTTAAAAAAAAAACATGATATATCACATATAAACAAAATGAAGGATAAAAATCACATGATCATATCAATAGATGCAGAAAAAGCATTTGATAAAATCCAGCACTCATTTATGATAATAACTCTCAGCTAAGTGGGACTAGATGGATCACACCTCAACATAATAAAGGCCATATATGACAGACCTACAACCAACATCATATTCAATGGGTAAAAATTAAAAGTGTTTCTCTTAAGAACAGGAACAAGAAAGGGATGTCTGCTTTAACCACTATTATGCAACATGGTACTGGAAGTCCTAGCCACAGCAATCAGGCAAGAAAACGAAATACAGATATATCCAAATTGGAAAGGAGGAAGTAAAACTCACTATTTGCAGTTGACATATTTTACATAAAAACCCTAAAGACTCCACCAAAATAAACTACTAGCACTAACAAATGAATTCAGCAAAGTAGTGGAACAAAATATTCAGAAATCAGTGGCATTCTTACACACCAATAATGAACTATCAGAAAGAGAAATTAAGAAAACAATCCCATTTACTGTTGCAACAAAAAATAAGGTACCTGGGAATATATTTAACCAAGAATGTAAAAGACCAGGACTTAGAAAATATAGGATACTGAAGAATGAAATTGAGGAAGATACAAATAAGTGAAAACATATACCATGTTCATGGATTGGAAGAATTAACATTATTAAAATGTTTATACTACCCAAAGCAATCTATAGATTTAACTCAATTCCTACTAAAATACCAATGGCATATTTCACAGATTTAGATATTCCAGATATTTATATGAAACGAAAAAAGACCTTGAATAGCCTCAACAATCTTGAGAAAGAAGAACAAAGTTGGAGGTATCACACTATCTGATAGCAAAACTATACTACAAGGCCATCGTTATTATCAAAACAGCCTGGTACTGGCATAAGAACAGGCATATAGATAAATAGAACAGAATAGAGAGACCAGAAATATATCCATGCCTTTATGGTCCATTAATATTTGACAAAGGAGTCAAGCATACAATAGAGTAAAGACAGTCTTTTCAATAAATGATAGTGGGAAAATTGGGCAGGTACATGCAAAAAAAAGAAAACTAGACCACCAACTTACACCATACCCAAGAATAAACCCAAAATGGATAAAAGACTTAAATGTAAGTCGTAAAACCATAAAAACCCTAGAAGAAAACAGGCAGTAAAATCTCAGACATCTCTCATAGCAATATTTTTGCAACTATATCTCCTTAGGCAAGGGAAATGAAGAAAAAACTAAACAAATGGGACTACATCAAACTAAAAAGCTTTTGCACAGTAAAAGAAACCATCAACAAAATGAAAAGGAAATCCACTGAATGGGGAGACCATATTTGCCAATGATACATCTAATAAGGGTTTAATTTCCAAAGTATATAAAGAACTTATACAACTCAACACCAAGAATACAAACAACCCAAGTAAAAATGGTCAAATGACCTTAACAGATACTTCTCCAAAGAGAATATACAGATATGTCAAAATGACATGAAATAATGCTCAATGTCACTAGTCATCAGGGAGATGCAAATTAAACCACAATGTGGTATCACCTCACACCTGCCAGAATGGCTTTCATCAAATCAACAAACAAGTGCTGGCAAGGATGTGGAGAAAAGAGAACCTTCCTGCACTGTTGGTGGGAATGCAGACTGTGCACAGGGCAGCCAATGTGAAAACAGTATAGTTTCCTCAGAAAAATTCAAAATGAAACTTCCTTTTAACCTAGCAATCCCACTTCTGGATATATATCCTAAGAAATCCAAAACACTGCCTGACCAGGCGGTGGCGCAGTGGAAAGAGCATCGGACTGGGAGGCAGAGGACCCAGGTTCGAGACCCCAAGGTCGCCAGCTTGAGCGCAGGCTCATCTGGTTTGAGCAAAAGCCCACCAGCTTGGACCCAAGGTCGCTGGCTCCAACAAGGGGCTACTCAGTCTGCTGAAGGCCCGCAGTCAAAGCACATATGAGAAAGCAATCAATGAACAACTAAGGTGTTGCAATGCGCAATGAAAAACTGATGATTGATGCTTCTCATCTCTCTCCGTTCCTGTCTGTCTGTCCCTGTCTATCCCTCTCTCTGACTCACTCTCTGTCTCTGTAAAAAAAAAAAAAAAATCCAAAATACTAATTTGAAAGAATATATGCACCACTATGTTCATTTCAGCATTATTTACTACAATCAAGATTGGGAAACAGCCCAAGTGCCCATCAGTAGATGAGAAAAGCTGTGGTACATTTACATAGTGGAATACAACTCAGGTGTTAAAAAACAACAACAACGAAGGCCTGGCTGGTTGGCTCAGCAGTAGAGCATCGGACCTGCATGTGGAAGTCCCGGGTTCAATTCCCAGCCAGGGCACACAGGAGAAGTGCCCATCTGCTTTTCCATCCTTCCCCTTATCCTTTCTATCTCTCTCTTCCCCCCCTCCCCCGCAGCCAAGGCCCCACTGGAGCAAAGTTGGCCCAGGTGCTGAGGATCACTCCATGGCCTCCACCTCAGGTGCTAGAATGGTTCCAATTGCAGTGGAGCAACACCCCAGAGGGGCCGAGCATCACCCCCTGGAGAGCATGCCAGGTGGATCCGGTCGGGTGCATGTGAAAGTCTGTCTGTCTGCCTCCCCTGCCCTCTGCCCCCCCCCTCACTTTGGAAAAATACCAAAAAAAAAAAAAAAAAAGGAAAGAAAACCTTACCTGTTGCAGCAGCATGGATAGACCTGGAGATTATTATGTTAAATGAAATAAGCCAGTCAGAGAAAAACAAATACCATGTGATCTCACTTATATGTGGAATCTAATGAACAAAATAAACTGATGAACAGCCCTGGCCGTTTGGCTCAGTGGTAGAGCATCAGCCCGGCGTGTGGATGTCTTGGGTTCAATTCCCGGTCAGGACACACAGGAGCAGTGATCATCTGCTTCTCTATCCTTCTCTCTCTCTCCTCTCTGTCTCTCTCTTTCCCTCCCGCAGCCATGGCTCCATTGGAGTATATTGGCCCAGGCACTGAGGATGGCTCCTTGGCCTCTCCTCAGGTGCTGGAACAGCTCCAGTTGCAATGGAGCAATGGCCCCAGATAGGCAGAGCATCATCCCTTAGTGGGCTTGCCAGGTGGATCCTGGTCAGGCGTATGCAGGAATCTGTCTTTCTGCCTCCCCGTTTTTCACTTAAGAAAAATACAAAAAAATAAAAATAAATAAAAATAAACTGATGAACAAAATAGGAACAGAGTCATGGACACATGGAACAGACTGACAGTTGTCGGAGGGGAGTGCGGTTGACAGACTGGAGGAAAGAAGGTAAGGAGATTAGGCAAAAAAACTGCTCACAAAAATTAGGGGATATTTCAAAATGAATATGAAGTGATAAAAAAAGAAGCATTTGACTTTTTTAGTAAACAAGAACATCAGGAAAGCCAATGGCAAGTCAAAGAAAGTTGTTCAATTATGTAAATAAGATGCAAAACCAACTTTTATTTCATTTGTGAAAATGCACTATACAAAAGGCTGAAAGTACTGGAGTAATCTGCACGTTCCCTGGTCCCCTAATTTTTGTAAGCAGTGAGTATAAAACACCTAGACACCGACAACAGTGTGGTGATAGAAGGGAAGGAGGGGGTAGGTGAAGGCGGGAAAAAGAGAGAGAAATGGGGACAGAAGACTTTACTTGGGGTGGAAGGTGCACAACGCTGTGTGCAGATGGTGTTATATTGAGTTGTACATGTGAAAACTGTATGGTTTTGTGAACCAGTGTCACCCCCAATAAATTTAATTTATTATTTTTTCTTTTTAAAAAATTTTTTTTCTTTTAAAGAGATGAGAAGCATCAATCATCAGTTTTTTGTTGCGACACCTTAGTTGTTCATTGATTGCTTTCTCATATGTGCCTTGATCAGAGGGGCTACAGCAGACCAAGTGATTCCTTGCTCAAGCCAGCGACCCTGAGTCCAAGCTGGTGAGCTTTGCTCAAACCAGATAAGCCTGCTCTCAAGCTGGCGACCTCGGGGTCTCAAACCTGGGTCCTCCACATCCCAGTTCGACACTCTATCCACTGCGCCACTGCCTGGTCAGGCCAATAAATTTAATTAAAAAAAAGTAGGTCCTGGCTGGTTGGCTCAGTGGTCGAGTATCAGCCTGGTGTGTGGAAATACCGAGTTCGATTCCCAGTCAGGACACACAAAAGAGGCAACCATCTGCTTCTCCACTCTTTCCCCTTCCCTCTCTCTCTGTTCCTCTCCCACAGCCATGGCACAAATGGTTCAAGCAAGTTGGCCCTGGTGCTGAGGATGGCTCCCTCAGGAGCTAAAACAGCTTGGTTGCCCAAGCAATGGAGCAATGGCCCCAGATGGGCACAGTATCACCCATGAAGGGCTTGCTGGGTGGATCCTGGTCAGGGTGCATGCGGGAGTCTGTCTGCCTCCCTGCCTCTCACTTAATAAAAAATTTATGAAAATAAAAATTAAATACGAGATGTTCCTGCCTAACCAGGACTGTTGGCCTGGGATGCAGAGAACCCAGATTCAAAACCCTAAGGTCGCCAGCTTCATCATGGGCTCATCCAGCTTGAGCACAGACTCACCAGCTCGAGCACAAGGTCGCTGGCTTGAGCATGGAATCATAGACATGACCCCATGGTTGCTGGCTTGAGCCCAAAGGTCACTAGCTTGAAGCCCAAGATTGCTGGCTTGAGCAAGGAGTCACTGACTTGGCTGGAGTCCCTCCTCTCCTGCCAAGAAACATGAGAAAGCAATCAATGAACAACTAAGGTGCGGCAATGAAAAATTGATGCTTTTCATCTCTCTCCCTTCCTGTCTGTCTGTCCCTACCTGTTTCTCTGTCTCTCTCACTAAAAAAAATAAAAATAAGAAAACATGAGATGTTCCTGCCCTGGTTGAATAGCACAGATGGTTAGTGTTGTCCCAAAGCACAGCAGTTGCCGGTTCAATCCCCAGTCAGGGCACATCTCTCTCTCTCCCTTCCTCTCTCTCTAAAACCAATAAATAGCCTGACCAGGCGGTAGCGCAGTGGATAGAGCGTCCTATTTTTGTTTTAGCGAGATAGAAATAACAGACAGCTAGGAAGGGAGATAGATGAAAAGCATCAACTCCTAGTTGCGTTACTTTAGTTGTTCATTGATTGCTTTCGTATATTGCTTGACCCGGGGGGCTCCAACCAAGCCAGTGAGTGACCCCTTGCTCAAGCCAGAGACCTTGGGCTTCAAGCCAGCAACCATGGGGTTATGTTTATAATCCCACCTTCACCTCGCCTTCAAGCTGGTAAACTTGGTCAAGCTGGGCACCTCAGGGTTTCGAACCTGTGATCTCAGCATTCCACTGAGCCACTACCTGATCAGGCAACCTTCTTTTCTTTCATTATCTATCTATCCTATATTATTGTTTCAATAAAAGCAATAAAATACTATGCGTAGTAGTAATCTGTACTCTTAATCCTCACAAAACCCTATATAGTGGTAATATGGCTGGATCCACTTTTCAGACATAGAAACCTCGGTACAAGGAGATTATATCAGTCATCCCAAATCAAAGTCTTTAAGTGGCAGGCAAGGTAGCATCCAAGATCTGGGTTCAAATAACTACCTTCAATGTAAATAAGTAAGGTCCTATGGGAGTTGGGACGTTCTAATGGAGAGGGCTCCCAATCAGTAACAATGCTGGCAAATACACAAAACCAACAACAGAGATCCATTTGCAGGACGTGATTTTGTTTATTCGTTTAGTTAGTTTTATATGGTTTCATTTTGTTTGGAAGGACGGGTTACGCCTTTCTCATTTCACTCACCTCCCCCAAACTAGCCCTATCCAGCCCCTTCCTAGAGGAATCAATGTCCGGAGACCGGAGGCCAAAGGCTGCTCAGGCAAGTGGTGATTTCCAAGCCAAACCCCGCAGCCTCGTATCGCGCCTCTAACGGCGAAAGACTGATGCAGTGGGACCGCATGATGCCAGAAGCGATAAGGGGCGTAATCTGGACAGCGTCCTTTAAAATGAATACGGGTACTAAGAGTGACTATCTTCCCCGCCCATTCTCTCTCTTTCTACTCTCTTCCCTGGGCCCCGGCGTCCATTCCACGGCCTGATTTACTAAGGGAGTTGTGAGGAATAGAGGAGGGGGGTTAAACCACTGAGTTAACTCGCTAACTCAAACGGATTTATTTACATATAATTTGCATGTACTTATGGAAGTACGCAATAGGTGTGTACTTCTCCTTTAACAGGGTACCCATGCCCGCTTGCCGCTCTCCACTCTAAGCCGGGAGCCCTTTTCCCTTATCCAGCAAATTTTACTTCCCTTTCGGCTTCCTTAGCCTCGCAAACTCGATCTCGTAGGCCCGTCTCACAAAGCTTTTCAACCCGTAGACACCTCCTCTCGTCCTCTCCTCCCTCCCCAGCTTCTAAAAATCTGTTTCCCGCCCCCTTTTCTATTTCTAAACAGGCACGTTCCAGGCAGCTCACTCGACTCCTTAGTTTAATATGGAATCGGTAGGGTCCTGAGCGTCGGAAAAGCAGGAAAACATATCCCAAGAAAAACAGCTTGGACTTAGAAGAATCAAGCCCAGCTAGGGATATTTTTTGAGGGGTCTTGGTTGTGCGGAGAGGGTTAGAGGAGATTGTGTGACCCGGTCGAACTTGAGGCAGCGCGAAGGCCCCTTAAGGCGGCGCCGAGGGCAGCCCCGCAGCCGGGGCCTGGTGCAGCCGCCGCCGCTGTCAGGGAAGCGCAGGCGGGCAATGGAACCCGGGAGCAGTCGCTGCTGCTGAGGCGGCGGTGTCGGCAACCCGACCCCGACCGCCCACACCCCTTCCGCGGGGGTCCCCCGGAGGTGAGTAACTCATACTCCGTGAGCCCATCTTGCCTTGTGTATCCCTCTTCCAACCTATCCCATACAGTGCCCCCCCCCCCCCCCGACCCACACACCTGGGTTCGACTACAAAACTGCCCTCCCGGTGGCAGCTGCATCCCAGGTTCCTTTTCGACCCTTTCTAACCAAGCCTGGGGTACTTCCCTGCTTTTTTGGCTTCCTCTTCTGTTTAGCTCCTCCCTCTGCCCCGGGGTCCCCCCCCCCCCCCGCTCCCTCCTTCTTATCCCTGCTGCCTCCGTCTTGAATTATTTTCTCTTAAGTCATAACTCTTTCCACATCAGGACGCCTCTTATAATGTCCACTCTTGTCTTTCCTCCCTGTCTGTGTTCCTGCCTTAAACCTTTCCCATGGCCTCTCTTTCCTCCGATGTCTCTCTGCAACCCCAGCTCTGGGTTCCCATTTCCCCAAGCTACAGATTGTGGCCCCCTTTTCCTCTGCTTCTGATTCCATTACCTCACCACCCCCTGCCCAGCTCCTGGCTTCCAAGAATTGCCTATTACCCTGTCCTTAAAGGATCTCATCGTCATTCCTAAAGTATCATTTGTATTCTCCTTTAACCTTAATCTTTACCCCTGTAACTTTGTTTAGCTTCCCTTGCTCCCTTCTTAATCCTCAAATCTTGGAAGTTTGTTCCTGTAGAAGAGAGAAAATCTGACGGTGCCCCTTCCCATTCAGGATTTCCAACTTTGACACCTTCTCCCTTTAGTTTCAAGGATTCTGCTGATCCATGTGACACTTGGTTCTGTTTTCCCTGTGATCTTTATGTGTTTTCTGTTATACTCTTTATTTCCACATATCACTTATTTTGGGGTCAGCTAAACCTCAAACTAGGGAGAAAATGTGTTGCGGGGGGAGCCTCAGCTGTCTTACTCAGGCTTTTCTGGACATAAGGGTGTTTCTGAAGGATGCGGCAAGTTTTGAAGAAGTCCCTAGCAGATTACCACTTTGTTGACTACTCAGGATTAGGCGCGAGGAGGGATGAACAGTCCTACATGGAAATGGAATGAGGTTGTGAAAAGTTTTGTTTTAGATTATATAATTTTAGGCTTGTCTCAAAAGGATCACAGGGTAGAGTGCCCTCTCACCCCTGCCCAGATCCAAAAGGAATCAGTTTACTGTCTGTGGCTTACTAGAATAGTTTTGGTTGATTCCTTGAGAGTTTAGGGCTGGGATAAAGTTGGCGGTAACTGGGAAAGGGAGCAGGAGACAGTGGAAAGAACTTGTACATTCAGATTCAGGGCTTCTGTGTTCAACATATGACTTTCTCATTTGACCTTTAGAGTGACCTTTTTGGGAAAATAGCCCACTCTATATGCATCAGTGTAGTAGTAGGCTAATAGCAGGATGTGGGTTGGGAGGGAATTAGACTCGGTTTATTTGTTTACAAGACAATCTGGGTATCTCAGACAAAAGGTATTTATTAGTAGTGGTTTAGTTGTTTGGAGAATTCTTCCTTGGTCTAGTCTACGTGGGAGTAAATCAGTTTGAAAGACAAACTTCAGGCCTTGCCTTTTTCCCCCACTGCATTAAGTTGATGTGCTGTTACTCTTGTAATTGATCCTTACTTCCCAATTCCATAGGTGGCAAGAGCTTTGAGGAAGCTAGCTGGAAAAGAGGATTGGGGTGAGCTGGGACTTAGGAAAGTAGTTGTCCCCTTGTATGTCATGTCTCTCTCTTGGTCTGTGATAGCAAAGAGGGCATGTGAGGTTCCATTCATCTTCCAACTCTAGGCCTGTTTGAAATTAATCACACTACCTCATCCTACTTCTCCCTCATCTTTCCTCATTACCCAGAGTGAAGTCTACTCATAATCCCCCTTTTAGGAGCGGCTTTACTCCTTGCAAGCACTCCCAGAGAGAAATCATATTTCCCTAGTTGCCCTCCTTCCTTCTCAGAGCTGGATCCACACTATATGAGACCATGTTTGCTGAACACCATCCAAAGCAGCAAATCGAGATTCTTTGATTTAGGGAAAAACTTGGAGAGGAACCTTTCAGTATTTGGCATGAAATAAGAGAGGACCTAGTCCAAGTGCACTTGGGGCTTGCAGCAGAGAGATTCAGTTCAGAGAGAGGTGAGTGTAGCAGGCATCTCCAAACTACGGCCCATGGACCGCAATGCGGCCCCCTGAGGCCATTTATCCAGCCCCCACTGCACTTCTGGAAGGGGCACCTCTTTCATTGGTGGTCAGTGAGAGGACCACTGTATTTGGCAGCCCTCCAATGGTCTGAGGGACAGTGAACTGGCCCCCTGTGTAAAAAGTTTGGAGACCCCTGGATAGGCTGCTTTCTTTATCATCTGTCTGTTTCAGCAGAGGCTTCAGAGCTGGCTTGGGCTGTCTGGCTGGAATCTGCCTATATTGGCTCCATGGCACTACAGAGAGTTCTCAGCCCAGTTTAATATTGATTTAACTATCCTAAGACCATTGCCCTCCTTACCCTCCTCCTGGTAGCTTAAGAATGTCCTCTCTCCTGATGCCAACGCATCCTGGGGCTTTGGGTAACCATTTACCTGGTTCCTAGTAGGGCTGGAGCCTGCTTGACTGCTTAGCCCTGTGTTTCTACAAGGAAAAAGAAGTACTCAATCTCCATCTCTACCATTGAGGTCCAGGGGAAAAGATGAGCTGAGACCTCCTTAAAGCAAGGTTTGAGTTAGATTTTAAAATGAGAGAAGGAACTTCCTGAAGAGCAGAACAGGTAGCCTGGGATGATATGGAGTCTCTTTTAAAGAGCTGCTTTTTAAAAATCATTATTAAAGGTATATACGTACTTGGTAACAAATCCAGTGGTTCATAAGAGTTTATGATAAAAATTCCTTTCCGTTCATCCTGACTTCTCCTTTAGAGTTATCCTCTTAGTTTAGTGTTTACTTCTAAAGGTTATTGCTGTAGCTTTAGACAAAATGTTTTAGATATAATGTCTCTGTTTATTTATTGTTACAAAAAGGATTTATACTACTTGTTTATATGATTATGTCATTTTTATTTCTACTGAAAACCTTAAATAACGTATCTGAACATCCCTTTCTTTTCCATTAACTTTTAACAGTCTCTTTTAATTACCCACCTTGTAGGATGAAGATATTGGCTCCACTTCCCTTTTTCCAATTCATATGATTCACCTTAAAGGGATCTTTTAAACAGAGGAGGAAAATTGAGCTTACCTATCTGCTTGGAGGCAGAGCACTAAATCAGATCATCTCTTAAAGGAAAATACAGGAACATATAAAAACATACAAATTGGTCTGAACCAATCCATATTTATCTAGTCCATGGAAAAGATTTGAAGAAGGGAATGGTGATGAACTGGATGAGGGGTTTGATTCAGGGCATTTTACCATCCTGTCCAAGCAGAGACTTCAGTTAAGTCCTTTTATGGAAACCAGTGAAGGATTGTTTGCCTAGAATCTTTTGAAGGGAAGAGAAGCTGAAAGCCAGGTTAAGCAATCCCCTCACTCCAGAGCCCTCTGGAAACATTTACTTAAATCAGGGGTCGGGAACTTTTTTAGCTGAAAGAGCCATGAATGCCACATATTTTTAAATGTAATTCCGTGAGAGCCATACAACGACCCGTGTAGGTGATGCATTATCCAATAAAAATTTGGTGTTGTCCGGGAGGACAGCTGTGATTGGCTGCAGCCACCCGCAACTATGAACATGAGCGGTAGGAAATGAATGGATTGTAATACATGAGAATGTTTTATATTTTTAACATTATTTTTTTATTAAAGATTTGTCTACGAGCCAGATGCAGCCATCAAAAGAGCCACATCTGGCTCGCGAACCATAGGTTCCCGACCCCTGACTTAAATGCCCAATCACAGAGAACACATGCCTGTAAATCCTGCAGTTCTCTACACCTGCTGCTCTGCTCTGAACAACCCCCTGATACTCAGATGAGGATTCCTGACATGACATTGCCATAGCTGTGGACCTCAGTCAGTGGTCAACATTTTCACCCCCGTTTCCTAGAAGCCAGCTGCTAGGCTAGGGCAGAGAAGGCCTCTTCAGTTCCCTTCTAGTGTCACTGGAATGCCAGATTAAGCTCCTAGTGTGAAATGTAGAGCCTCAGTTTTCTGTCATTGAGAGTTGTAGGAGTCATTTGATATTAAAATGTTTGGATTTTCAATCTCTTTCTCTGATTTAAAAGGGGAAGGTTGCTGAGTGCAGGACCTTTTTCTTCCTTTTCCTTTCACTTTCTTTAAAATCGTTATTTATCAAAGCTGTATTTTCTTTGCATTTGAAAATGAGTGAATTGATACTGAGGGCCATATCTGGATTTAGGTTTAGAGAATCTCCTCCCCTTCCCCCCCCCTCCCGTGACAGAGAGAGGTTCAGATAGGGACAGACAGGAAGGGAGAGAGAGATGAGAAGCATCAATTCTTAGTTGTGGTGCCTTATTTTTCATTCATTGCTTTCTCATATGTGCCTTGACCGGGGGGCTACAGCAGAGTGAGTGACCCCTTGCTCAAGCCAGCGACCTTGGGCTCAAGCTGGTTTGCTTTGCTCAAACCAGATGAACCTGCACTCAAGCTGGCGACCTCAGGGTTTTGAGCCTGGGTCCTACGCATCCCAGTCCGAAGCTCTATCCACTGCGCCACCGCCTGGTCAGGCTGAACTTCTTGCCTGACAGAGTTGGGAGAATGATAAAGTGAAGTAGCCTTTTTTGGTGATCTCTGAGAAAAGCAAAGTTTCCCATCTGCCTTCCTGCAAAACTTTTAATGTTGATTTCTGGGAGACAGGGAGCTAGACTGCATAATATCAGGCAGACCAAAATAACCATAACTCTTAACATTTCAGAGGTGCAAGAAGAGTCAATGGAAGGGTGGCTGTGGAAAATGGGGCTTTCCAGAGTGACTAGTGAATCTGTATCTGGAACCTCCTCACACCTACACAAAATACATGCAGCCAGGTTCACTTGGGTCAGAGGTGATGTCACTATTAGTTGGAAATTACCTGCTCTCCACCTCACAGTAGCTTTTGCCTTCCTCTTGTCCATACTGTTGACATGTCTCAGACTCGCTCACTCTATCTGCATTTTTGTGAGGAGGCCTCTGAGCCAATGGTTGACTAAAGCCAGACTCTGGAGCTGGGTTGATGTGACATTAACAACGTGCCACTCCCAGTCCTTACGTTGAAATTTTTTCCTGTTCTGCACTGATTCTCCTGATCTGGATTTGGTGAGGCTCTGGAGAATCAGTCCGAGAAGGCAGTGGCTTTTCTTTCTTTTTTAATTGATTTTAAAGAGAGACAGACAGAAACATCGATATGTTTCTATATGTTCCCTGCTTCTGTCTGGCAGCCTTTGAGCATCAGGATGATGATGCTCTAACTAACCAAGCTGTCCGGTAAGAGCAAGACTGTGGCTTTTGTCAGCAGTGTTCTCTCATTGAATTCCCTTCCAGAAGTCCCTCCAGAGGGGGATTTTTAGTGATTCCTGTTCACGCTGTTTTTTAGATGTTCTAGACCAGTGGCAGTCAACCTGGTCCCTACCGCTCACTAGTGGGCGTTCTAGCTTTCATGGTGGGCGGTAGCAGAGCAACCAAAGTATAAATAAAAGGATAGATTTAACTAGAGTAAGTTGTTTTATAAAGATTTAGTCTGCCAAACTTAGTGAAAATCCGACATAAAGTAAGTCTGAACGATGTTTTATTTTTTAAAAATGATCAGATTCCTTCTGTTACATCCATCTAAGACTCACTCTTGACACTTGTCTCAGTCACGAGATACATTTATCCATCCCACCCTAAAGGCCGGTCCATGAAAATATTTTCTGACATTAAACCAGTCCGTGGCCCAAAAAAGGTTGGGGACCACTGCTTTAACTTGCTGTAACTCTGCTTTATAAATTTATAAAGTAAAGTTACTTTCCTACTTTATAAATCACCATTACTGTGGAACCAGTGGGCGGCTAGAAAATTTTACTACTAACAGATACAAAAGTGGGCGGTAGGTATAAAAAGGTTGACTACTCCTGTTCTAGACCCATGAGTTCCAACCTGATTTCTTTTTTCCTTCTCACAGCCCCTCTAGTTCTGGAGTCTGTGCCTGATAGTGGGGAAAGTAGTGTTGGGATAGCAGAGGCCTGTTAATGTTTTGGAAGGTTCTCACACAACAAGGTAGCTGTCATTCTCTTCCCTTATAATAAACAGTATATGCATGTGCACATACACATGTACACACATACGGTTTACTAACCTTTTCAGTAATTCAGATTCAACTAGCCTTTATTGAGTACAACAACTATGAAGTACTAGGAGTACAAGAGACTAGGCTAGATCTTTTTACATGCAAGAAGTTATTCTACATGGCAACAGTGAGAGTAGATATGTTTTCCCCATTTTTGTAGTCAAGAAAACTTAAACTCAAAACATATATAGCTTGTATAAGTTTATACATCTCACAGTGGTAGAATTTTGAACCCCAGCCTGTTTGACTCCCAAGTTCAGGACTCTTTCCACTATACATTAGCTGCCACAGCACTGGAGGAAATGACATCAGACAAATGGCACAACTTCAGCAGGGTTGATGTTCAGCAGGTTGTTTTACGGCTGTTTATTTCCAAGTGAAGCCTGGCCTGGTGTTTGTTCGCCGTTATTTCTTGGGAACTTTTGACTAAAAGGGAAGGTAAAAACATATCTGTAATTATAAAAATAAATCAAGACTTGAATACTAAATAAAGGTGAGATGCTCAGGACCTGTTATATGAGTAATGAAATACAGTTTAAAGAGGAAAAGAAAAAGATTATTGGTAGGCATTTAAAGGGAGACATGGGAAGAACACAAAGATAGGAAAGTATTTGAAGAGGGACAAGGAAATAAGATCAGAACTGCTTCTCAGTCTAGCTGAAGAATTTGTAAACCTGTATAAGCATAACATATAAAGCAACGTTTTGAAAATACAAGTTAGGAACAGAGTAAATGCAGAAGGAATGAAAAGGGAAGTAGTGATCAATCAGAAGTGGAGGTAGTCAGGGAAAACTTCTTGGTGGGAGATGACTTTTTGAAGGAGTCCAGGAAGACAAAAAGAGAGGAGGTGCCTTGTAAGGTTTCGTGGAAGGGGAAACCTGAAGACGACACCACTAACTAGTATTGTATGTGTCTCCCTTTCTGTTCCTTTCTCCCTCCTCCCTCCTGTAGCTTGGAAGCTCGAAGTCTGGCTGTGGCCATGGGAGACACGGTAGTGGAGTCTGCCCCCCTGAAGCCAACTTCTGAGCCCACTCCTGGTCCACTAGGGAATAACGGGGGCTCCTTGCTAAGCGTCATCACAGAGGGGGTCGGGGAACTATCAGTGATTGACCCTGAGGTGGCCCAAAAGGCCTGCCAGGAGGTGCTGGAGAAGGTCAAGCTTTTGCATGGAGGCGTGGCCATCTCTAGCAGAGGCACTCCACTGGAGTTGGTCAATGGGGATGGTGTGGACAGTGAGATCCACTGCCTGGATGACCCCCCTGCCCAGATAACAGAGGAGGAAGATGAGATGGGGGCTACTGTGGCCTCGGGCACAGCCAAGGGAGCAAGAAGGCGGCGGCAGAACAACTCAGCCAAACAATCTTGGTTGCTGAGGCTATTTGAGTCAAAACTATTTGACATCTCCATGGCCATTTCATACCTGTATAACTCCAAGGAGCCTGGAGTGCAAGCCTACATCGGCAACCGGCTCTTTTGCTTTCGCAATGAGGACGTGGACTTTTATCTGCCCCAGCTGCTTAACATGTACATCCACATGGATGAGGATGTGGGTGATGCCATCAAGCCCTACATAGTCCACCGTTGCCGCCAGAGCATTAACTTTTCCCTCCAGTGTGCCCTGTTGCTCGGAGCCTACTCTTCAGACATGCACATTTCCACTCAGCGACACTCCCGTGGGACCAAGTTACGGAAGCTGATCCTCTCAGATGAGCTGAAGCCAGCTCACCGAAAGAGGGAGCTGCCCTCCTTGAGCCCAGCCCCTGACACAGGGCTGTCTCCCTCTAAAAGGACTCACCAGCGCTCTAAGTCAGATGCTACCACCAGTATAAGTCTCAGCAGCAACCTGAAACGGACAGCCAGCAACCCCAAAGTGGAGAATGAGGATGAGGTAAAATCCCTGGGAGGGACAGAGGGGCTAGGTGGCGTGGAGACAGGATGTCTGACATAGAGTCACTCTGTCCTTTTCTCTCTTTTCCTCTGTTTCATTTCACTGATAAAAGCATGGAATGTTAGAATGGAAAAAAACTTTAGAATTCATGTATTCCAGCTGACTCATTTTACAAAGGAAGAACTTGGAGACCCAGAGAGATAAAGTGACTTGTG
The DNA here is from genome assembly GCF_036850995.1 of Saccopteryx leptura. Taxonomy (NCBI): domain Eukaryota; kingdom Metazoa; phylum Chordata; class Mammalia; order Chiroptera; family Emballonuridae; genus Saccopteryx; species Saccopteryx leptura. Next base: position 213,332,767 of record NC_089505.1, on the reverse strand, counting down.
TCAGGTCATATAGCTAATAGCAAGGCTTACACCTGACTCTGTCCAACTGCACTGCCATTCCATTAACACCTTACTGAGAACTGTGCAGAGACCTTCCTCATCCTGACCTGGGATGTCTACCAGAACCTCTCAGAGCAGCAACCATGGAGAGGAGAAGGGACTAAGTCTATGAATTGTGTGTGTGTGTGTGTGTGTGTGTGTGTGTGTGTGTGTGTGTGTGTGGTGTTAAATAAAACCTCAGCTTCATTCTCCTGACCACTCCTCATAATCCCTCCCCCCCACTCCCTGAAGATCCTGCTTTTTGTTTTCACACAGGTAAAGTTCATTCCCTATCACTGAGACATCTGCAGAATGCCTACCTGCTTTTCCTTGGGGGAGAAGCACTTTCCTTGGGGGAAAATTATTTAGAAGTGCAAAGCAAAGAGGGAAGCAGTCTTGTATAGAGTAAGTCTCAGACAGATCCCGTGTCTAGGAAGAAGAGAGAGCTACAGCGGCAGTGGGGGATATCCATTTAGAATACAGAACAGGGAGCTGAAACACATCGATAGGTTATACCCACCTTCCATTCCACATCTGGACAGATAGCAGGGGAAGTTGCCAGTGGACAACCAAGTATCAGTGACCTGATGTCCCAGCCAAACAATGGTGCCCAGTCCCCCTCTGACTCACCACCAGCTTGGCTCCCATCCTGGCTGCCAGCCTAGACTAGGAAAGCAGGGAGAAAAGAATTGAGGAATTTGCACTTGTTGGAAAATGCATATAGCAATGGTGCCTCTGTGACACATAACCCACCCATGTTTTTTTGTTTGTTTGTTTGTATTTTTCTGAAGCTGGAAATGGGGAGAGACAGACAGACTCCCGCATGCGCCCGACGGGGATCCACCCGGCACGCCCACCAGGGGGTGACGCTCTGCCCACCAGGGGGCGATGCTCTGCCCCTCCGGGGCATCGCTCTGTCGCGACCAGAGACACTCTAGCGCCTGGGGCAGAGGCCAAGGAGCCATCCCCAGTGCCTGGGCCATCTTTGCTCCAATGGAGCCTCGCTGCAGGAGGGGAAGAGAGAGACAGAGAGGAAGGAGAGGGGGAGGGGTGGAGAAGCAGATGGGCGCCTCTCCTGTGTGCCCTGGCCAGGAATCCAACCCGGGACTTCTACACGCCAGGCCGATGCTCTGCCACTGAACCAACCAGCCAGGGCCCACCCATGTTTTTGATACAGCGGGACTTCTTTCAGCTAGATCAGTGTGACTAGAAAAGGGAAAAAAGCAGGAGGGAAGGAGACTACAGAGCCTGTTTTCTCTAGAAATTCAGTATTTAATTATGATAATAGGCTAAAAGAGCGAACATTTATTAAGCACTTATGTGCATCATGTCAAGTACTTTACATTTAATCCTCACAACAGCCCTAACAGGTTTATTTTACCATTGAGCAAACAGACTCAGAGAGGTTAGATGATTTATCCAACTACTGAATGTCAGACTAGGCCTCACATCACAGCTGTTGCTCCTAATCATTCAGCTGCTCTGTCTTGGTTATTTCTCAGCATCTGCTTTCCCAGATTCTCAGCTATCAGTCTGGGGAAGAACAGCCTAGGCCTTAGCCACTGAGGTTTCCATATCCATGTACAGTCAGGGCTCAACTCTTCTCAGAACCAAAAAGGACTATTTTCATTTCTGGTTGTGCTTGGCAGGGAAGCCCAAGGTCATGAAAGGAGGTTGTCACAGAACAAAAAGAATCCATATCTGAAGGGAATAGGGGCATGAAAAGTTTGGGAGCTTTTCCTCTTGGAGCCAACTCTATAACAATGAGTGTGAGCAGTTGGAAGTAAATCCCTGGTGCCTCCTGTTAGGGTTGCCATTCCTCTGTGTGTATTTTGTGTCCTCTTCTTAGCACCAGAAAGGGGGAAGCCCAGGGTTTTACTTACTCTGTGCTGATCCTTGGTCCCTCTTCCTTGCATCTAACTTGTGCCCAAGTGGGATTATGGGTGACACACAAAGATGCAGGTATTATGTGAGTGCCTAAATCCTCTAGGATGGCCTCTCCAGCTGCCATTCTTCCCACGCTGGCTTCTTTATTGTGGGACACTAGATCCAGGAAAGAAAGGAGATATACTACATCCCCGGACACTCCTAGGTTATCTAATGCTGGCAGAATGAGACACCTGAATCCACTGTAGCTCCTCAGGGAATGTGAGTGTGAAAGGGAGAATAAACAGGAATATCACTAGGATTCTAAGCATTGGAGTCTTCAGCACAGTCTCTCCACATCCCTTTGGCCTTTTGAAGATACATATATCAAGGTCCCTCAGATATCAATACTTCTACTCTGCTTCCCCTGTCATGCTACATTTATTCACAAATAGTTATTGAACTTATACAATGTGTAAAGCCCTGTGCTAGAGGGAGTGGAAGACAGAAGATAAAATGCTGTCCTCTCTAGGAACTTATAAGGTAATATGGAGACCCCATTATCTAGAGCACTTTTTAATTTGTGACTTTTGATTTTGTATCCTGATATTTTACTGAATTTATTAGTTCTAACAGTTTTTTGGTGGCGTCTGTGACTCTTGAAATGTAGTTTCTTGAAATGTTGTTTACCCACATGAAGCACATAATTATCTAAGGTCTGAGGAGGGACTCTAGAAGGAGAGGCTAGGAGACCTGACTCTTCAGTTCCCCATCCCTGCATTCCCTGTGGGTTCTAAGTTTAATTGTAAGCTCCTGCCACCAGTAGAGGTGCTTTGGACAGTGAGGCCCAAAGAAGAAACTACAGCCCTCTTCTTGCCTGCAGTCTCTCTGCAGAGCTCTTCTCTGCCCAGATCTCACAGAGGCCCCTGTTATCTTTCAATGATGGATCCTTTACAGTCTCCCCTAAAATCAGAGAGTTCTAGCACTGCTTTCTCCCCTCTCATCCCCAAGCCCACCCCTTCAAAGCAGATTTTATCAGTTTGTCAGGGAACTGCACTCATGCACTGTCCCTTCCCATTTGTAACCAAATGATAAGTCATTTGGCTCAGGGTGGTGGAATGTTTAGTTCCTACCCCACACCGTGCTCCATATAATGAATTTTTTTTTTTTTTTAATTTCTGAAGCTGGAAACGGGGAGGGACAGACAGACTCCCGCATGTGCCCGACTGGGATCCACCCGGCACGCCCACCAGGGGGCGATGCTCTGCCCCTCCGGGGCGTCGCTCTGCCGCGACCAGAGCCACTCTAGCACCTGGGGCAGAGGCCAAGGAGCCATCCCCAGCGCCCGGGCCATCCCTGCTCCAGTGGAGCCTTGGCTGTGGGAGGGGAAGAGAGAGACAGAGAGGAAGGGGGGGGGGGTGGAGAAGCAATGGGCGCCCCTCCTATATGCTCTGGCTGGGAATCGAACCCGGGTCCCCCACACGCCAGGCCGACGCTCCACCGCTGAGCCAACCGGCCAGGGCCTATAATGACATTTTAGTGCGGTATTTTTTATATAATCTTCCTACAACAATAGGGTGATTAACTCTTTCATGGATTGGCACAAAATTTATGGCAAACCAGCCCAGTTTGCAGCCTAGCAGTTGAAAAACACTGCTCTAATTAGCATTGTCTTTTCAGGGTTGCAGCCTTTGCACAGTAATCTGCTGCATGTCACACTGGAAGCCCCATTGGGCCATCCAGCCTGATACAGTGTGATATCAGCTTCTTGGCCTAGCTTTTCTCTTTGGAGCTGACTCAGTATGAGTGACTCAAGTCTACAGAGTAGGAGAAAGGAGCCTGTCATGGTATAACTCCCTTCCCCCAAGAGTGTTAATGAGTCAGACAGGACCTGTCTGTGGGAGAACCAGCTGGAGCATTGCTCAGGGAGTCGGTATCCTGCCTGCTATTCCTTCCCCCACTGGCTCAGGGGTAGAAATTGAACCACTAAGTCATAATAGATTCTGGTATCCTCACTGCCTCAGTTCTCCCTCCCTCCTCCACCCAAAACAGAATTGTTGCCTTGAGAGTGTTTGGCTTAGCTTCTTCAAAGTGCCTCTCTCCCCAGGTTCTTCAAGGAAGGGCCTAACTATAGGACCTCCAGTCAGAACAGAATTTATACCATAGAATTGAATTACCGTGTTTCCCATGTATAAGACACTTCCATGTATAAGATGCACCTTAATTTGGGGGCTCGAAATTTTTTAAAATATGTATTACATATTGAATTCAAGTTTTATTCATAATAAAATTCATACAACTCCTCATCACTGTCAGAACTCCCATCCATTACCTTGTCCTCATCTGTGTCTGATGACGAATCACCGTCTTCAATGAGCGCAAAAACAAGCGCGAAAAAGTGGGAAATGCAAATAAAAAAATCTACAACCACTGTATAAGACGCACCCTGGTTTTAGACCCCAAATTTTTCAGGAAAGGTTGCATCTTATGCATGGGGAAATGTGGTAGTAGATGCTTGAAATGCTAATTGCAGAGTAGAAGCTCAGTGACCACTGCCCTCCTGCCCTGGGAGCTCCCAGTACTTTTATCTTTTAAGTCTAGGCCCCTCCCCTACTGCAGGTTCACACACTGGCATTGCCCCTGCTCCCTGTTCTGGGAGAGCTTGTTGCACAGATTCCAGATGGGCCTGTGTAGGAGCCGCAGCTGAGCCGCTGAATGAATTTGACTGCTGACTGGCCCTTCTGTTTTGCTCTCAGACCTCAGTACGACACAAGAACGGGTGTGGTTTAGATAAACCCCCTGGCTGGGACTGCGACAGCTGCTGCTCTGCTACTCAGCTTTCTCAGATGAAGTTAGTTAGGACCTAGCTCCCAACTTATGGCAAAAAATTGTAATTGGTTCTTATGAGAAATAGCCCGATAGGAAGCTTGTTGGAGGTTTGATAGATAGGAAAGGTACTCATCCTTTACTCCAACAGATTCTAGCCCAGAAGTTTTATGCTCATGGTCTGTGGTGTCTCTAGTCACATAATTCTAGGTTGGGATGAGGCTTCCCAGAGTGATAATAAGGCTGGTTAGAGAGGAGATATACCTGGCACTGAAAGTTGAGCTTCTGCTTCTTCCTGACGTTTCCAAGAAGCTGGAGGAACACAGGGTTTCCATTATGGGGGACGTGCATCTTGTTAATTCAGTCTCTCCGGTGGTCTCCACAGATAAAGTTTGGCTAAGAGCAGTTACCTCCCTAAGGTTTCCAGGTTTAGGGTTTTGTCCTAGAAGGAAGATTCTTGCAGGCAAGAATAGAAGGGAAGAAAGTGAAAACAGAGGCTGCTGTCTCTTCAACCCTTCTGACCTTAAATTAAGGTCTGAGCTAGCCTTCTAGCATCTCCTACAGTGTCAAGAATCTGGGCAAGTGGTGTTTCTGGGTTGACTTTTTTCATTAAAGCAGAAAGGTAGAGCTAGCTACACAAGAGAAGCAGGTATGATCCAAGTTGGACCTAAATTCTTTGCCTTTGTCTCTCTCCCCTCCGTCCCTGCCCCTCCTTCTTTCCTTGCCCTCTGGCCCTTTCCCAGGAACTCTCCTCCAGCACCGAGAGTATTGATAATTCATTCATTTCCGTAAGTGGGGCCAGGCTGGGACTGGGTGGCAGGCTCCCCCCATGGCCGCATTTCCTCTCCGTCCCCAGGTCTTCTGAGTCTCCAGGCCAAGGTTGGAGTTAAAAGGTGCCTTTTCTTCCTGGGAGATCAGGCCCTCCCCTCCCAGGCCTGGAGGAGTCCCCTGTCTGTCACCAGTGCCCTGAACCCAGGCTCAGTTGATCTTTTTCCCACGGACAGCTGGTATGCAGTGTGATTCAGCCCCCAGCTCCTGGGTTTCTTGAGCAAACAGCTGGGAGAGGTAGAATTTACCCCTGGATTGAGGCCAAGAAACATCCAGGATCCTGTTCCTTCTGCCCAGGACCCTTTCCTCATGGCTTCTGCCATCAGACCATCAAATATTTATTTAGTTTTTTCTAAATGCTAGGTGCTGTGCTGGGTGAGCTGATTCCCAAAGCAAACAAGATTTGGCTTGAAGGAAAGTTTTACTTCCCTATAGCCCATTTTCTTTTTAACTTCAACCACATTTCTTCCAGGTCTGAGTTCTTCCCTTTCCCAGCTCCCTGCCCAGGATGTTCCTTGATCATCATTGTCCTTTCTTGTTGCCTCTGGACTAACCCTTGACCCTCTGGTCCCACAGGGTCTTGGACCTTGTTGCTGGGCAGAGACGTGAGAGGAAATGCTGGACCCTCTGGGAGTTTGGTTGATTTTTTCCCCACATTTTATTTTTGATTTGTGTACCCAATCTGTTTTCTCTGTTCTGTGCTGATCCCCTTTCAGTCATGATTCCTATCTCCTCCCATGTGGCAGAGCCTGTCTCTGGAGGCCTGGGGTCACATTTCCAATGTGCTCATGTAACTGAGGGGCCCCCAACCCAAATGCTGATTTGAAGATGGGAAGGAATTCTGCCTTTTCTCATCTGAGATAACTATGAATTGGTTGGGGAGGAGGAGCCTTGGGACAGTAACTGTTTGCCACCTGAGTGGATGGATTAGGGGATCAGGATGAATGAAGAAATAAGTCTTCCTTTCTTTCTCTTTCTCTGTTGTTAGGCCCCTGGGATATTTCCAGAGACCACAGAAGTCTTGTTCTATTGTCTTCCTGTATCTCTTTTCGACCCTGCCTCCCAAAGCGTTTGTGACTGATTCAGACATGCTGTTTCATTATTGGGGGGGGGGGGGGGGCTGAGTCAGCCCCCTGTAGTGTAGAGGCTGTGAGATGAGCTGTCCTTTGAACCTGGCTCTGCACACATGCAGAGATGGGCCTGGTGTTGCCAAGCTTTCAAAAGAAGCTCTTTTTTGAAGTTTGAGGGAGTGAGGGTAGAAATTCTCAATCAGGAAACTAAACAAGCCACACACAGAGAGAGAGAAAAGCCTGGTGAGTGACGTATTGTTTTTATGAACGGAGGAGATACTGTTCTTATGTAGCTGTGGGGAGATGGGCTGCGGAGCTGCGTGGCTATCTTGATAAAATGTGCCTTATGGTAGAAGGACTTAGGGAAAAGAGCCCCTCTTCATGACTAGCTGAGTCCATCCTTTTCCCCACCCCCACCTCACTGCCCACACTGACTTGACCCTTTCGGGGAATGACTGAACTGTCCAGCATGAGGAGCCAAGTTCACCAAAGGGACCAAATATGGGACCCCAGTCTTGAGAGGTAGGGGAAGAGGACCCAAGGAGGGAATCACAGAAAGAGACAGGCCTTCAGAGCTGTCATTAAGGAGTGAAAGGAGCTATTGCTATCCCCACCCACCTGCCTATACCAGCCTTCCTCCATCTGCTTTTTCTTTCCCCATTGATCATTCCTTTATTAATCCCAAATCTGTTCAATCTCTTTTTATCCCCTGCATGTGCATTGACCTCTTATAAGAGATCGTGGGGTAGACAATGGGGTGCCATGTAAAGCACCAGCAGTTATTTGAATTGAGTGGGTTCTCCTTTGAAATGGGAAATACTGTCTTGGAGCTCCCCTCTCTAGCCTTGTGGGCCCTGGCAGAGCTCTAGCCCAAAGATCCAGGTGGGGATAGGGGCACCCCTCTTTTTGAGGTAGGTGAAGCTCTTTAGGTGTAAGCAGCTCTTCTCTCTGGGGCCCTGTAACCTCACTGGACATTGTCCTCCCACCCACCTTGAAGCCTTGAGACAGTTCCTAAGGAACTCAAGTCCAGGAGAAGAGGGGTACATCCCAGTAACCTGTATTCATACACTCCTTCACCCTCAACAAACAGCCTGTGAAGAAAGAATGTGCTGGCTCTTCTACTTGTTCCCAATTCAAGTTGCCAGGAGTGGAGTGGGAACTAGGGCTGAAAGATAGCTCCTTCCCTAGAGTTCTCCAGGCACTAGGATCCCTGGCCTGCATGGCCAGGAGTAACTAAGTGGTTGGGCCACTCTTTGCTATGGTTTCTTCACCATTTCTTTCTTTTTTTTTAATTTATTCATTTTAGAGAGGTGAGGGAGAGACAGAGAGAGAGAGATGGGAGGGGGAAGAGCTGGAAGCATCAACTCCCATATGTGCCTTGACCAGGCAAGCCCAGGGTTTCGAACTGGCGACCTCAGCATTTGCAGGTCGACGCTTTATCCACTGAGCCACCACAGGTCAGGCATGGTTTCTTCACCATTTCTTACTTCACCCCAACCCCCTGTAGCCTGTCAGACTGGCTCCTGAGCGAGAATTCATCAAGTCCCTGATGGCGATCGGCAAGCGGTTGGCCACGCTCCCTACAAAAGAGCAGAAAACACAGCGGCTGATCTCAGAGCTCTCCCTGCTCAACCATAAGCTCCCTGCCCGAGTCTGGCTGCCCACTGCTGGCTTTGACCACCATGTGGTCCGCGTGCCCCACACCCAGGCTGTTGTCCTCAACTCCAAGGACAAGGTAGGTAGATTGTACTCCCTGGTTGTCCGGGGTTTGTATCTGTGCCATGCCCCGGGATGCCCCACCAGCATCCTGGACTCCTTCGTGGTTCATGTGCACATGTCCACCTTGACTTTACCTTGGTGCTGTTGTTGGGCTTTGTTTTTCTGGACCAAAGAGGTCTGATCTTTCCTGCTCACCTTTTACTATATCTGTGGAGTCGCTCTACACCCCTCCTTAGAGTCCTTTTGATAGCTCTTCTGCAACCCTCTATAACTCATAGGCTTTCCAGGTACAGCAGCATGAGAATGGAGGATCTTTCATTTCTACCACCTTTTGTGAACAGAGTGAACACGGAGAAGAGAATTATGCCTGATTCACATCGGAGAGAATTGGCTAAATTTGTCTGCTTCTTGGAATGACTCAATAATGGTTCAGATTTTTCTTTTAGAAATATTGAAGATTACAACCCTGCTTGGATTAGTGCCCAGTTATCAGTCTTTTTCTCTTTAGGACAAGCCCTCAGAGGTTTCCATGCTTCTCTTATGGGTTATAATTGATAGTTTGGAGTGGTTTTGGCTGAGTGCATTATCTATACATTCTGAAGCTCAGTGAACCATTTTGTAAACTTGGGTGCTCTCTCTCACCCAGATTCTTGAAATAGATGTTCATAGGACAAGTTCCAGCCCTAATTATGGCTATAAGTTTATAGTGTCAGGAGACTGATGTTTGAGGGTTGAAGCCAGGAGTGGGCAGCAGGAAGAACTGTGTTAACAGAGTTCAGATTTGGGGGACAGTGATGTAGGTGAATTGCAAATACTGTTCTCACTTTCCCCCAGGCTCCCTACCTGATCTATGTGGAAGTCCTTGAATGTGAAAACTTTGACACCACCAGTGTCCCCGCCCGGATCCCTGAGAACCGAATCCGGAGCACACGGTCCGTAGAGAACCTGCCCGAATGCGGTATCACTCATGAGCAGCGGGCAGGCAGCTTCAGCACTGTGCCCAACTATGACAACGATGATGAGGCTTGGTCAGTGGATGACATCGGTGAGCTGCAGGTGGAGGTGAGGGAGCTCAAGGAGGTAATACTGGGGCACAACACCTATTCTGTAGGAGCTTCCAGTATGTTTGAGACAACACCTTGAGGCAGGCTGAGGCAAGTGCCCAAATGAAAGGGGTAGGTGGTATTGGGTATGAAAGGGGAAGGCTCTGAACAGTTCTAGCCTGGAGTAGTTTCAGGTAGAGCTCATCTTCCTGCAGGAGGAATTTAGGTTAAATGTGAGGAGCCTGACTGGTGGTGGTGCAGTGGATAGAGCATTGAACTGGGACACCAAGATCTCAGGTTTGACATCTCGAGGTCACCAGCCTGAGCGCAGGCTCATCCAGCTTGAGTGCGGGCTTGAGCATGAGATCATTGACATGACCCCATGGTTGCTGGCTTGAAGCCCAAGGTCGCTGGCTCATACAAGGGGTCACTGCCTCAGCTGCAGCCCTCTAGTCAAGGCACGTATGAGAAGCAATCAAGGAACAACAAAAGTGCCACAACTATAAGTTGATGCTTATTTCTCTCCCTTTCTATCTGTCTCTGTCTCTATTTCTTTTTTTTTTTTTTTTTTTTTTTTTTTTTTTGCATTTTTCTGAAGCTGGAAACGGGGAGAGACAGTCAGACAGACTCCCGCATGCGCCCAACCGGGATCCACCGGCACGCCCACCAGGGGGCGATGCTCTGCCCCTCCGGGGAGTCGCTCTGTCGCGACCAGAGCCACTCCAGCACCTGGGGCAGAGGCCAAGGAGCCATCCCCAGCGCCCAGACCATCCTTGCTCCAATGGAGCATCACTATGGGAGGGGAAGAGAGAGACAGAGAAAAAGGAGAGGGGGAGGGGTGGAGAAGCAGTTGGGCGCTTCTCCTGTGTGCCCTGGCCAGGAATCAAACTTGGGACCCCTGCATGCCAGGCCGACGTTTTACCACTGAGTCAACCGGCCAGGGCTTCCGTCTCTATTTCTTTCTCTAAATATGTACCATATTTCCTCATGTATAAGATGCACCTTAATTTTGGGGCCTGAAATTTGGAAAAAAAGTGTTATATAAAGTTACTGAACTCAAGTTTTATTCATCATAAATTCATACAACTCTTTATCCGCATGAAAAAGTAGGAAGTGGGCCCTGGCCGGTTGGCTCAGTGGTAAAGCGTCAGCCTGGCATGCAGGAGTCCCGGGTTCGATTCCCAGCCAGGGCACATAGGAGAGGCGCCCATCTGCTTCTCCACCCCTTCCCCTCTCCTTCCTCTCTGTCTCTCTATTCCCCTCTCGCAGCCGAGGCTCCATTGGAGCAAAAGATGGCCCGGGCGCTGGGGATGGCTCCTTGGCCTCTGCCCCAGGTGCTAGAATGGCTCTGGTCGCGACAGAGCGACGCCCTGGATGGGCAGAGCATCACCCCCTGGTGGGCGTGCCGGGTGGATCCCAGTCAGGCGCATGCAGGAGTCTGTCTGACTGCCTCCCGTTTCCAGCTTCAGAAAAATACCAAAAAAAAAAAAAAAAAAGTAGGAAGTGCAAGTAAAAAAAATCTACAACCACTGTATAAGACACACCCAGTTTTTAGACCCCAAATTTTTCGGAAAATGATACATGTTATACATGGGAAAAGACGGTGTGTGTGTGTGTGTATATATATATATATATATATATATATATATATATGGAGGAACTTCTAAGTGGAAGGGAGTGAGAGAAGTTTAATCAAAATATGGATCACCTGTTATATAAAGTTGTCTTAGGAAAGTAGAGAATGCTAAGTTATACATTCATTTATTTATTGAAGAACTGTTTGTGGAGTCCCTTCTTTGTACCACCCTGAGTGTTGTATGCTAGTGAACAAGACATGGCCCCTGCCTGCAAGAAGTTTCTGACTTAAGAGGAGAGGGCAGAAGACGAGTCAGCAGGTAGTATAGTGTGGTGTGATCCAGGTTATGCTGGAGAGGATGGGGAATTATGGGAGCACCTGATGTAGAGGTAGCACTTACTCCAGACTTGGAGTTGGACACACTCCAGGAGAGTCCCTAGAGGAAATAGTATCTCAGCTGAAGCCTGAAGATGGGCCCAGATTAGCTGGACAGAGTATTCTGGGTAGAGAGGATAGCATGTACAAAGCCTGGGAGAAAAGAGAGCTTGTCTTGTTTTAGGACCCAGAAGAAATTTTGTATGATGTGTGGGTGTGAAGTGGTGACAGATGAGGCTGCAGAGGCTGGTATGGGCCAGATTGGAGGCAAGATTGTGTAAGCTGTGGCCTGACCAGGCGGTGGCGCAGTGAATAGAGCGTTGGACTGGGATGCAGAGGACCCAGGTTCGAGACCCCGAGGTCACCAGCTTGAGCGTGGGTTCATCTGGTTTGAGCAAAAGCTCACCAGCTTGGACCCAAGGTCGCTGGCTCTCACAGGGGGTTACTTGGTCTGCTGAAGGCCCGTAGTCAAGGCACATACGGGAAGGCAATCAATGAACAACTAAGGTGTCACAACGAAAAACTGATGATTGACGCTTCTCATCTCTCTCCATTCCTGTCTGTCTGTCCCTGTCTATCCCTCTCTCTGACTCTCTCTCTGTCCCTGTAAAAACAAACAAACAAAAAAACAATTGTGTAAACTGTGGAAAGAAACTTGGACTTTGTTCTGGGGTTGTAGGGAGCCAGGGCAGGATTTTATGTAGGGCTGAGACACACAGACTTCACTTTTTGGAAAGATACACTCTCTGCCCTTGAACTTACAGTTCAGTTGGGGAGATTGGACACAAACATTTAAGAAAAAAAAATACATAGGATCCTGGCCAGGTAGCTTAGTTGGTTAGAGTATCAACCCAATATGCCAAGGGTTGTAGGTTTGATCCCTGGTCAGGGCACATACAAGGCTCAGGGCTCAGCCAATGAATGCATAAATAAGTGGAACAGCAAATCAGTGTTTCTCTCTTTCTCTCTCATCAAGTAAAAAATAAGTGACAAATAGAGTTGAGGAGAAATGTTCTGCTACAGAGGAAGGAGAAAAGAAGGGACTTAATAGAGGGAGAAGGGAGATTAGATTGAATGGCTTAGATTGAAGAAATGGTCATGGAACCTAGTCTGGAGAGAGAGTAGTCTGTACCCTAAGGGAGAATGCATTCCTAGGGAACTCTCAGTATAAGACTGAAAGTTGCCCTGGCCAGTTTGCTTAGTGGTAGAGCACCAGCCCAATGTGTGGATGTCCCAGGTTTGATTTCTGGTCAAGCACACAGGAGAAGCAGCTATCTGCTTCTTCACCTCCTGCAGTCACGGCTCAATTTTTGAGCACATCAGGCACTGAGGATGGCTCTGGGGAGCCTCTACCTGAGGCACTAAAAATAGCTCAGTTTTGAGCATAACCCCAGATGGCCCAGAGAGGGATTGTCGGGTGGACCCTGGTCGGGGTTCATGTGGGAGTCTTTCTATCTCCCCTCCTCTCACTTGGAAAAGGAAAAAAAAAAAAGGAAAAAGAAAGTTCTGCCCTGGTTGAGTAACTCAGTTCGTTGCAGGTGTCCCCGAACTACAGCCCGCGGGCCACATGCGACCCCCCCCCCGCCGCACTTCCGGAAGGGGCACCTCTTTCATTGGTGGTCAGTGAGAGGAGCACTGTATGTGGCAGCCCTCCAACAGTCTGAGGGACAGTGAACTGGCCCCTGTGTAAAAAGTTTGGGGACCCCTGGTTAAGAGCATCATCTCGAAGCGCAGCGATTGCTGATTTGATCCCTGGTCAGGACACATACTGGATCAGACTGATGTTCCTGTCTCTGTCTGTCTGTCTGTTTCTCTCCCCCTCCCTCCATCACCTCACCCTCACCTCTCTCACTAAAAGCAATGTATAGTTTTGTTTGTTTGTTTTTTTAATTAAAAAAAAAGAAAGTTCTACTTTCTGTAATTGTCATGGCAGTGGTTTTCAAACTTGAGTATGCTGGGAGTCTTCTAGAGAACTTGTTAAAAATTCAGACTTCAGATCCATTCCCAGTAATTCTAATCCAGATTGATGGTGCCATATGGGAATCTAGTTTTAGCATTCCTGGTATTTCTGATGAAGATAGTTCACACTTTGAGAAACATCGCTGTAGGACCTATGTGAGTGCCTAAGCAATTTGGGACCCAGGTGATCAGGATGATGTGCAAACAGGGAAGCTCTTTTGGAGCAGAGTTAGGAAGAAAGGGATGATCATGACATGCAGGTGGCAAACACAGAGTGGTCTGCAAAGGAGACGAAAGAAGCGAAACCTGTGCTTAGTGCTTCTGACCTGCCGTCCCCGCTCTCCCCAGCTCCCTGAAGTGCACACCAACAGCTGTGACAACATCTCCCAGTTCTCCGTGGACAGCATCACCAGCCAGGAGAGCAAGGAACCTGTGTTCATTGCAGCAGGGGACATCCGGTATGGCCAGACCACACTGCCCCTCATTTTTCATCCCTCTTTAAGGCCCTGCCTCTCTTCCTTTTCCTCTCTATCAGCCTGTGTCTTTCCCTTTTCTCTCTCCTTAACTCTATTCTTGTCCTGAGGCCACCAAACTTGAGGCAGTGAAGGTGCAGGTGGAGAAATTACTGGTCTACTATTGGAGGAAATTAAGTGTTACAAGAACTCCAGCCCTGACCGGATAGCTCAGTGGATTAGAGCCTCACCTGAAGCGCAGAGGTTGCCAGTTAGATTCCCAGGTCAGGGCACATACAGGAACGGATTGATGTTCCTGTCTCTCTGTCTCTCTCTCTCCTTCCTCTTCCTCTTTCACTGAAATCAATAAATAAAAATACTTAAAAAAAAAAAAACAAAAAAAAACTCCAGCCTGACCAGTGGTGGCACAGTAGATAGAGCATCGACCTGAGACACTGAAATCACAGGTTTAAAACCCCGAGGTTTCTGGCTTGAGTATAGGCTCATCTGGCTTGAGCCACGAGGTCACCAGCTTGAGTGTGAGATCATAGACATGATCTCATGGTTGCTGGCTTGAGCCCAAGGTCACTGGCTTGAGCAAGGGGTCACTGGCTTGGCGGGAGCCCCCTGGTCAAGGCACATATGAGAAGCAATCAGTGAACAACTAAAGCCTCACAACTATGAGTTGATGCTTCTCATCTCTCTCCCTTCCTGTCTCTGTCTCTCTCTCGCTTTAAAAAAAAAAAAAAAGGACTCCAAAGGAATGAAAGCACCAGAGGTAGGAATTACAGCAGCATTTCTCAGAGTAGATCTGAGGACTACATATATCAGAATCAGGGGAGACATGGGAGACCTTGTTGAAAATGCAGATGATGGAGCCACAGCTGTTCTGAACCAGAATCTTGGTAGAGGAATGGGGAGGGCCTGGTGATCTGCATTTTAACATGATTCCAAACCACCAGGGTAGCAAAATGGTATCAATGGCGTGTTGCCTTCCATTAGTCTCTCAGCCCAGATTTCTTTCTGTGTATACCTAGAATCAAGGAGACAGTGCAGGAAATGCTGCCATAGACAGGGACATGAGGCTCTGGGGTAACTCCTCCAAGCAAATGATAAAATTTCTTCCTGCTAGACGGCGCCTTTCGGAGCAACTGGCTCACACCCCAACAGCCTTCAAACGAGACCCAGAAGACCCTTCTGCAGTTGCTCTAAAAGAGCCCTGGCAGGAGAAAGTACGGTGAGTTGGGGAGGGGGTAGTCTCCAGCCCTCTCAAAGCTTGGAGGCAACTGCAGGTACTCGTTGCACCATCAGGCTCCCCCCCAAATCCGTCAGGCTCCTAGGTAGTCCGAGTCCTTGCCTTGTGGGGAATTTGATTTGGCTTTTTGGTAGAAGGAATGTCTCTGTCTTCACTGTGGCATCACCCTTTGACACCTTTTGCTTCTCCCTGATGCAGGCGGATCAGAGAGGGCTCCCCCTATGGCCATCTCCCCAATTGGCGGCTCCTGTCAGTCATTGTCAAGTGTGGGGATGATCTTCGGCAGGAGCTGCTGGCCTTCCAGGTGTTGAAGCAACTGCAGGTAAGAAAAGGGACAGAGAAGGAAGAGGAACTCAGCTTAACTACATCTCACCTGAGGTGATCACACAGGTCACTCTGCAGGGAGTTCTACTGAAGATCAGCTTCTTGCCCAGGTCTTAATTGGATGCAGATTAAACTAAAACTTCCCTACAAAACAGCTCCACAGCAACCTCTTGTGGCCCTTTGGTAATTTGTACCTGTTCTGATCACCAAACTTCAGGGTTCTTAGTCCTTAGTCAAAACTCCTGTCTGAAAAAGTCAGACACGGACTGGATAGTGATTACCAGAGGGAAGGGGGGGGGGGGGGGTAAACAGTGACGGAAGACTTGCCCTTTGTTTTTTTTTAAGATTTTAATTATTGAAGGCCCTGGCCAGTTTGCTCAGTGGTAGAGCGTCAGCCCAGTGTGTAGAAGTCCTGGGTTTGATTCCTGGTCAGGGCACACAGGAGAAGCGACCATCTTTTCTCCACCCCTCCCCTTCCCCCTTCTCTCTCTCCTTTCTACCCCCAAACCCCACCCCCGCAGCTGTGGCTCCGTTAGTTTGGCTTGAGCTCATTGGCCCAGGCACAAGGATGGCTCCATGGAGTCTCCACCTTAGGAGCTAAAAATAGCTCGGTTGCGGGCATAGGCCACAGATGGGCAGAGCATCATCCCAAGACGGGGATTGCTAGGTGGATCCCAGTTGGGGTGCATGTGGGAGTCTTTCTCTGTCTCCCTTCCTCACTTAAAAAAAATTTTTTTTAACTAATTATTTTTTTTTGTATTTTTCTGAAGCTAGAAACTGGGAGGCAGTCAGACAGACTCCTGCATGCGCCCGACCGGGATCCACCCGGCACGCCCACCAGAGGGCGATGCTCTGCCCATCTGGGGCGTAACTCTGCTGCAACCAGAGCCACTCTAGCGCCTGAGGCAGAGGCCATGGAGCCATCCTCAGCGCCCGGGCCATCTTTGCTCCAATGGAGCCTTGGCTGTGGGAAGGAAAGAGAGAGACAGAGAGGAAGGAGAGGGGGAGGGGTGGAGAAGCAGATGGGCACTTCTCCTGTGTGCCCTGGCTGGGAATCGAACCCGGGACTCCTGCATGCCAGGCTGACGCTCGACCACTGAGCCAACTGGTCAGGGCCAAAAATTTTTTTTCCTTTTAAGATTTTAATTATTTATTTTTAGAGAGAGGAGAGAGAGAGAAAAAGGGGGATGTGGAGAAGTAGGAAGCATCAACTCATAGTTGACTCATATGTGCCTTGGTGCCTTGACTTGGCAAGCCTAAGATTTCAAACCAGCAACCTCAGCATACAGGTTGACGCTTTATCCACTGTGCTACTACAGGTCTTGACTTTGGGTGGTGAACTCACAATATAATATACAGATGGAAGTTTTATATAGAATTATACACCTGAAACCTATATAATTAGCAATTGTCATTCCAATAGTTTTCTTCTTTTTCCAAGTGAGAGAAGAGATAATGAGACAGACTCCCGCATGTGCCCTGCCCAGGATGCACCCAGCAACCCATCTGTGGCCTATGCTCTGCCCATCTGGGGCCATGCTCAAAACCTACCTATTTTTAGCTATTTTTAGCACCTGAGGCAGAGGCTCCACGAGGCCATCCTCAGTGGCCCAGCCAACCGGCTCAAATCAATGGAGCTATGTCTGTGGGAGGGAGAAAGAAAGAGGGAGAGAGAAGGGGATAGGAAAGGGTAGAGAAGCAGATGGTCACTTTCCTGTATGCCATCTGGGAATTGAACCTGGGACTTCCACACATTGGGCTGATGCTCTACTGAGCCAACCAGCTAGGGCCACTGTCCAATAAATTCAATAAGAATTAAATAAGTAAATAAATAAAAACTCCCACCTGACCTGTGTTGGCACAGTGGATAGAGGGTTGACCTAGCATGCTGATGTTGCTGGTTCGAAACCCCAGGTTTGCCCAGTCAAGGCACATATGAGAAGCAACTATGAGTTGATGCTTCCTGCTCCTCCCTCTGCCTTTCTGTCTTCTCTCTAAAATCAATAAATAAAAACTTTAAAACAAAACAAAAACTCCCATGTGGTTGTCTTCATAAATGGATTGCAGTGTGCTGAGATGTCAATCCCCTGATCCCTGGGGTTGGCTGCCTGCCAGCAACTTCACCTGTTTAATCCAGACTTTAAAACATTTTCATTTTTCAGAGAAGCTTCCTATGGACTTAAATCCTTATTCGTATTTCTCCTATTCTTTGAACTTGGATTAATAGCTCCCACTCTTGCTACTTGTGTGGTTTCCTGTTCTCTCTGCCTTTAGGGGCCTGTTTACCTATAACATGCCTGTTCCCACATAACTCCTTGTGTTTTGTTAGGCCCTGGACTTCCTTTAAAAACTCCCTGGTCCTCAGTGAATTTTACTCACTCTATGGCCTAGAATCCAAGGCAACCAAGACTGGGGACCATCCAAGGTTGTGGACAGAGGGAGATTGTAGCCTCCCCCCCAATCTGAATGAAAGATGATGGTCCCCATGCTTCTGTGTCTCCTCACAGTCCATTTGGGAACAGGAGCGAGTGCCCCTCTGGATCAAGCCATACAAGATTCTTGTGATTTCGGCCGACAGTGGCATGATTGAACCAGTGGTCAATGCTGTGTCCATCCACCAGGTGAAGAAACAGTCACAGCTCTCCTTACTTGATTACTTCCTTCAGGAGCATGGCAGTTATACCACAGAGGCATTCCTCAGTGCCCAGCGCAATTTTGTGCAAAGCTGCGCTGGCTACTGCTTGGTCTGCTACCTGCTACAAGTCAAGGACAGGTAAGTAAATTCCTGCCCCTCATCCTAACCTTTTTTCTAGGGTTCTCTCTGTCCTTTCATGTTGTAGTTCTCATATACTCATCATCACCTTCCATCTCCCAAGATGTAAAAGACGAAACAATATGTTTTAAACAGAGACAGACATGCTCACAAGCCATTAAACCAAGGAAGTAGACTGACATGTACTACTAGCACAAAGAGGCAAAAACATGAAGGAATAATGGGAGAAACAAGGGTCTGAGCGAGCAGCCTCCTGCAGGATGAGGGCAGAGAAAGCTATGGGGGGAAGGATTCTCCAGGCCAAGGAACAAATCAATGTGATTAAAGCTTGTGCTCTGCTGCCTGGCAGGAGAATAGTAGGCAGTAATGTCAGGCAGATAAGTAGAGGCCAAATTAAAGGGCCTGCCCGATGAGGCTGAGGAGTTTTATTTTGCAGGTGGTGGAATGACATGACCCCATCTGTTTAGTAAGTGCACCCTGTGGCACTGTGGGTGAGGTTAGGCTTTAGCAACAAAGCAAGAGGTAATGAGTCCTGACCTGAGGGGACTAGTGACTGAGAGCAAAAGGGTGGGTATGAGAGGCATGGCAGAGATCAAGTTGAAATTCCCAGCCCTGAAATCTCCTTTTATTCCAACCTATGATTTTCAGAACTTGTAGGTATTTTTCGTTTTGCTGTCATTTTCAATATCACATGATCTTTATGAGGCCCAGCTTCATTCGCATAAAGGTGAACAGCATATCGTACAAAGGTAATTCCACCCAGACTGACTCAAGGTCAATACTCTGAATGCTCCTGTGAGTTAATACTTCCCACTGGGCATAGGGCAGCTGCCCTGGGAAGGCAGAAACACAGTGGCCTGAGCTTCCAGAGCTCCAAGTGATGTGGTAGCACTTTAAGAACTAGCTAACAGAGCATCTATTACGTGCCGTGGCCTCACAGTCTTATATTGAAACCAGCTGAAACCTTGTCGGACGGGTGTTTCCTGTGAGGGAACTGAGGATTGGGGAGCTTTCAGAACCTGCGCTCATTCCACCTGGCCAACCCTACAGATGAACCCAGTGGAGGCCCTGCATTAGAGAGCTGAAGAGAAATATTATTTACAAGCTTTTTAGACTGTTCCTAAAGAGTCAGGGATTTGAATCCAGGGCCCAGAGAGCCTAGAGCTAGTAGCAGGATTGCTAAATGGGTGGCAGGGAAGCAGGTGCTATTCAGGCCTCTGGGCTTTCCTTTAGGAAACAAAGATGTTTAGAAGATTAGAGTCCATCCTTTAAAGAGGAAGTGGGGGGGGGGGTGGCCGGGTAGCTCAGTTGGCTAGAGCATTGCCCCAATATGCCAAGGTTGCAAGTTCGATCCCTGGCCAGGGCACATACAAGGGCATAAACAAGTGAAACAATAAGTCAGTGTTTCTCTCTCTCAAAATCAATAAGTAAAAAAATGAAAAAACACTTTTTAAAAAGGGGGGTGAGGGAGCCCTGGCTGGTTGGCTCAGTGGTAGAGCATCAGCCCGGCATGTGGATGTCCCAGGTTTAATTCCCAATCAGGGCACACAGGAGAAGCAAGCATCTGCTTCTCCACCCCTCCTCATTCCCTTTTTCTCTCTTCCTCTCCTACTGCTATGGCTCAATTGCTTTGATTGGTTCGAGCGCATCAGCCCAGGTGCTGAGGGTGGCTCTGGGGAGCCTCCTCCGTAGGAGCATGGCTGCAGACAGGGATTGCCAGGGGGATCCTGGTCAGGGCTCATGCAGGAATCTATTATCCCTCCTTTTACTTGGAAAAGGGAAAAAAACGGGGGTGAGGGAACAAACAGGCAGACAAAAAACCTTTCCTAATAACTCAAAGTAATAGATCCAGTTGAGGCATGAATGAAATCAGCCAGCGGAAAGAACTGGCAACAATGCACAGGGCTCCAAATGGGAAGCACGTTTAAGATCTCTTTAACCACTTCAGAATGAGTCCCCAACTATGTCCAGCAGTTAAGAAAAGAGAGAAGCTGCCCTCACAGATCTTTGGACCTTGGATAGCTAAATACTTCTCTCAGCGCCTGTTCCCTCACCTGTGAAATGAGAGGTTGAGCTAAGACATCTCATAGAACCTTTTTGGCTCTCAAGATTGTGCCTTTGTGGTTAAGTTTGTAGAGCTTCCCCAGAGCAGAAAGGACTCAGATGGGACTGGGCTCTTCCTTCCTCCAACCCTCTACCCTCCCCTACCCCACTCTCATTTGGGCCAGTCACACCAACCCCAGAGAAGGTAGTACTCAGACCTTGAGCTCTTAGCCTAACAAAGCCTCCATTGACACTGAGGAAGGCGGTTATCCTGAATGGGCCAGGCTTCACATGCTTAGCATGTTAATTGTTCCTCCTACTGGCCATTCATATGGGAATCACAAAGACCTGGACTCATCTTCTTTAATTCAATCTGCTTCCTTCAGTTTGCCTGTGGTGATTGCAGCTTACTGTAATGACTTTACCAGTTAAAATTTACCCTTGATGCCCCCCACACAATTTTACATATAAACTCCTCCCACCTGCCACTCCTAGCTCTGACCTGCTTGGGCTGATAGGAATCACAGATAAATACAGGTAATGAGGTTCTGACTTGAGGCTTCCTCTGAGCCCACTGCTTGAACTGTGAAGTTTGTTAGCTGTTTACTTTTCTCATTCCCTGTTTCTGCTGCTAGCTTTAAGTCCTAAGAGATTGGACCCAGAGTTACAGGCCCCAGGAAACATGGCAGGGGACTCCCCTGCCTGGTGTCATGTGGCCAGTGTGTTGCAGCTTGAGGCTGCTGCCTCAGGCAAACTTACTACTGCCTCTTCCACTCCTTTGCCCCCTCCTCAGACACAATGGGAACATTCTTTTGGACGCAGAAGGCCATATCATCCATATCGACTTCGGCTTCATCCTGTCCAGCTCACCTCGAAACCTGGGCTTTGAGACATCAGCCTTTAAGCTGACCACAGAGTTTGTGGACGTGAGTGACGAAGGAGAGGTGCCTCACTGAGTTTTCTCTGTCGTGGGAGGGGAAGCTGATGGGTTCCTGCCAAATTAGGGATGAACAGAACAGAAATGGCAGTAAGTCAAAGGGAAGCTGGGTGTCCTGGGCGGCTTCCTGCCTGAGAGGGTTGGGAAGTAATGGGGTTTGGCGTGTTTGCCCTGGTGGAAGGAGTTCTGGCTGGTTTTGGGACATTGAGCCCCCTGACACCTACAACCCTCTCCTCTCTTCTCCTCCCCTCCCCTCCCCTCCCAGGTCATGGGCGGCCTGGATGGTGACATGTTCAACTACTACAAGATGTTGATGCTGCAGGGGTTGATTGCTGCTCGGAAACACATGGACAAGGTGGTGCAGATTGTGGAGATCATGCAACAAGGTAGGGCTGGGAAGAGGCCAGGTGTTTGACCATAGGGCAGTGCCCAGTATGGAATTCCAGGAAGTTCATTCCACCTCAGGACCCCAGGCAGGCAGGGCTTCCCAAAGGGTTTCCAGCTCTGATCCAGGGCCGTTTCTCCTTTTACATGCCTCCTGACAGCTAGGTTCCTGAGGGTAGATGGGTGGAAGCCCCAGAAACTACCTCCTAGGGCTGCTCATAGAGAACAATCCCATCTCCCATCCTTATCCAACTCGAGTTTTTCTCCCATCACTTGGCTCTTCACCAGCTTAAGTATTTCCAGTCACTACTTTCCTCCCCATTGGGCTTTGATCTCCAATTGCCCTGGCCTCAGGTCCTTCCCTGTTCTGATACTCACTCCTGCTCTGAACTAAGTCTGTCACCTCTATCTACCCCACAGTGCTATGTCCTCATTCATCTTTTGTCCAGGTCCTTCCTCTCCTAGCCCTCTGGGCTCTTGTCCCCACCCCTCTTCTTTAGGTTGCAGTGTTCACCCATCTGAGCTGCCAGTCTCCTCCTCTCCATCCCTGCCCACACCCCACAGATTGTCGCAGTTCCTCAGCATCCCTGTCTGGCCCAAGGTGAAGGTGGCCCAGGTCATCTGTGTCAGACATAGCATAGGCAGAGTCCTACAACCAGATAAGTGCCCAGTTCAGGACCAGCCTTCCCTCTGGTCTTAAGACTCCCTCACCCATTACTAGGGGAGCTGTGTGTTGGTCCTCTGCCCTCACCTAGAGGGGTTTAGGAGTATGAGACAAAGATAGGGCCTCTGATCAGTTCTCCCTTCTCTGCCCAAGCAGAATTGCATTCACATGCTTGGGGGTCAAAGTTATTTGCTATGACTGTTACTACTGTCCCACCCTCCTTTCTCCCCATGACCCTTTGCCTTCACTGCCTCCAGGTTCTCAGCTTCCTTGCTTCCATGGCTCCAGCACCATCCGCAACCTCAAAGAGAGGTTCCACATGAGCATGACTGAGGAGCAGCTCCAGCTTCTGGTGGAGCAGATGGTGGATGGCAGCATGCGGTCTATCACAACCAAACTCTATGACGGCTTCCAGTACCTCACCAACGGCATCATGTGACACCCTCTTTCTCAGGCCCCAGAGTGGTGGGGCATTCAGGGGGCCCTCCCTGGGAGAAACCCCACCTACTCATCCATCCACCCAAGGGAAATGGGAGACAAGAAGTACAAAGGATCATGTGACTAGAGCTTGCCAGGGGGTAGGAGAGCCAGCTGTGGGGTCCAGACTTGCTTCTCTCAGTGGTGTCATTATTACCACCTGACACTCTAGGACTCACTGCCTCCAGAGAAGTGATAAATGTGAGGACACTGAGCCTTTCATCTCTCCAGGGTCTAAGAGGTTCTTTCCACACACCATCTTCTTAATCTGTCTTGGGTCCCAGGAAGGGGAGAAGAGTGGGTTCTTGGTATTTAAGACTAATCCTGTGGTTTGACTTTGGCCATGCTGCTGTCCCCCATGCCGTTTCTTCCCAGGAACTGCCTCCTAGCCTAGGCTCCCTTTGGTAGGTAGGCTGTGGCACAGGGTCCTGCACTTGCCTGGGTTCCCCACCACAGAGGCCAGGAAGAGTTATCCCAACCCTCTAGTATGAGAGGGTATTGGCCTAGCCAGAGAATCCCGGCCATGATCCCTTGCCCACACCCAGGGAAATAGCTCTCACTTTTTTTTAAGTTTTGTTTGAAATAAACTCCTTAGTTAGCCATCGGTGTCATTTCTGAGCTATATTGGGGGGGGGGGGCATTGAGTGATGAGTCAACATATGCCTCAGTGTCCAGGATACAAAAGACATCACACAGAACAAGGGGAAGGAAGATTGCTTTTTCCCTGCCTTATTCCATCAGTACTTCTTCCCAGGGAAAAAGCCACCCTCCATCAAGTCCAATTGTCCAAGTCACATCAAGAGCCTGAAAGGGGATTAAACCACGAGCAGTTTTAATGGTCTGGTTTTCTCCCTCCCATTTCCCCACTTAGTATTATTACTACAATAATAAAGGATTCCTGAGAACCTGTCCCCTCCTCTCCCTGGGCCTCCCTTGACAGGACTCATCCCTACCAACCCAAACCCCCCCCCCCCCCCCCCCCCCCGGATTTCTGGGAGAGGGGAGTGAAAGGCACTGTAGGGGCTGGGGAGGGAGTCTAGGAGTGATGCTAGGGCAGGGCCAGGACTGCAGTCTGCTTGCAGGGGTTGTGGAGTGTGTCCTGACTGTCCCAGCACTGTCCTCCCCTGGACCTGTCTAGCAGGCCTAAGAAAGTCCCATCCTCCCACCCCTAGTCCCACACAGGGTCTGCAGCAGGAGCCTAATTAGTGTTAAGAAAGTAAGACTGGAAGATCCAAGGGCCAAACCCAAAACAGGGACTGAATTAACTATAATGCTCAAGTTTGTTGTCTCGGGGGGTTGGGGAGAGGAGCTGAACAAAATGTGAATTATAATGAAACTCCCAGGCAGCAGCAGTGACCCAGGCTCCCTGGGAAGAGGGAGGGACTGATCAGTCTAAGTCTAGGGCCTAGTTGTCCCCACTACCCCCTTGCCGAGCCCTGATGAACGCCATGCCATGTGTGCGGAAATGGGTCTTGAGGTTGAGAGGGCTGTCACAGCTCTTACCACAGACCTTACAGGTCAGTGGGCCTCCAGGAGCAACCAATGGTGAATCTCCACCATCTGGATCGGACCTTGATGGAGGAGGGGCCTCTTCCTCCCCATCCCCCAGTCCCAGGCCACCAGCACTACCCGCACCCCGTTTCTTCTTGTGACTGATGAAGCGATGCCGGCTCAGGGAGCCAGGGGAGGCAAAGCATAAGCCACAGTCGAGGCACTGCTGAGTACCGCCATCCACCCTCAATCCCACCATGAGGCTCTGCTCCACTGAGCCACTGCTCCCGTAGCGCAGGGGGCCTCCCAACCCGGGTCCACCCCTGGGGGACTTGGCTGGAGGTGTTGTGCTGTCAGGCTCCTCACTGCAAGAGTCAGAGGACTGGCGACGTTTCCGTCCTGGCCCCTGGAGAAGACAGTGAAGAAACTGGGCTCCTCATCACCCCCAGTGACCCTGGAACCCCCACCTAGCTCCTAGAGGCCAGTATCTACAACCCCCTGCAGGTTCCCACTCCCACAGCCCTAACAGTGGGGGGTGGGGCACTCTCTGCCTACCTGGCCTCTGGCACCAAGGCCTCGAACCACAATACTCCCCCGGCCAGGAGACTGGTCCCCGAGCGGCAAGCCATGCCGGACCTGGACGTGTTTCTCCAGGATCAAGCGGCTGCTGAAGGTGCGTTTTCCCTCTGTACAATACCTAGAGGGGCAGAGTGAACAGGTGGACACCAAGGGCACCACCCAAAAACCAAGATCAATGGCTTGAGAGGAAGGGGACTCCAGAACAGAGGGAGACCTTAAACTTCAGTCCACTCAGACAAGAGGCAGGTGGGAATGCACTTTGGGAGGTGCGGGTTAGGGAATGGGGCTGAATGTGTCACCTGCTGGTCAGAAAGAGGAAAGGGTAAGAGAAAGAGTTACCTGCATGGGTAAACTCGCTTGATACCTTCATGATTGACCCTGACGTGGCGCCTCAGGCTGGGGGCAGAACAGAAGGATCGCTCACACAGGCGACATGGAAACTTTTTCACTGACTAGGAAAGAAGAGGGTAAGGAATCTCAGAGCCAGGTTCCAGGGCGCAGGACCCAGCCCCACTGCCACACAGGACAATTCTGAGGCTGCCCTTCAGCCCATCTTGCTTACCTTGCCATGCTCCTTCTTCATGTGAGCCACATACTCGTCACGCTCTGGGAACCAGGAGTGACAAAGGCCACAAGTCCAGCCCCCAGGGCCCCCGCTCCCACCCTTAGTGCCTTTGCTCCCTAGGTCCCGCTGGGGCCGTTTGGTTGGACGAGGGGGCTCTGGGGAGCTGGGTCGTTCCTCCTCTTCTGAGGATGAAGATGACTCCTCTGTAGGGGCAGCTGCTTCTCCCCGAGACACAGCCAGCTCCTCGGGCTCAGCCTTGGGGGTCAGAAGGGGACCCTCGGCCCCTTTCCCAGCAGTTTCCTCTCCTAAACGACCAGACTGATGGGTATTCTGTGAGAGGAAGACAAAGGAGATGGCTGTTGTGGGGGAGCACCTGGCTTTGCCAAAAGCCTCTTTTCTCCCCTGCTCCCACTTCATAAAGGTTATATAACCCCTGCACCAGGTCAACACCACTGAGCACCCCCTCTCCAGCCCTCAACTCCAGTCCTCAATACCTTGAGATGGTCCAGCATGGTCCTTTTTTGGGCAAAAAGCAGAGGACAAGACGGGCACTTGAAGACGCTGACACGCTGGGGCAGCAAGTGCTGGTCGAAGTGTGAGGAGAGCAAGGGCTTGTGAGTGAAGACAGTGTCACACATGGCGCACTTGTAGATCATCCTGTACAGGTGAAGAGTACACTGCAAACCCTGCCTTATCAGGGCCCAACCCCTCCAGCCCCCCCCCTACCTCATTCCTGTCCCAGGTCTCACTTGGCCTGCTGCGTGTGGAAGCTGGGATGCTGGGTGTAGACATGGGCGTGGGCACTAGGTGCAGACTTGAAGGCCATGGGGCAAATGGGGCACTTATGGAAAACTTCACAGTGCGACGTCTGGATGTGCGACTTGATGGAGTTCACACCCCCAAACACCACTGCACAGCTAGGGCACCTTTGGGAAGGACATGGGAGGCATGGTGGTGAGGTAGACCATCTCCATGCCCTCCTCCACCCCACGCTCATCCTTGAGGACTGGATGGGACTTTGAGAAGTTAATCAGCAGTGGAGCCTGAGCAAGGTGGAGACCAGAGGAAGCTGCAGAAACCCAATCCCCAAAGGAGGCCTGTGGAGGCAAAGCTGGAGCTCCAGAGGGGCCCTGCTGTGCACCAGCACAACACAGCCAAGGGATGGAGCAGGAAAGACGGGGGCCCTGCAGGAGCCACCTGAAAGACTGGTGTTAGGAACCATGAAACCAGCAAATGCACGGGGGAGTGTGGAGATAATATGAGCAGAAGTGGGAGGCACCTGTATCCTACACGGCGAGAGAAATGCAGACAGGCTTCCCGGAGATGGGTCTGAAAATTGGCTTGCAGGAAGTTGCCCCCACACTCAGGGCAGACGTGGGGAGGTCGATTCTTATGCATGCGCTGGTGGGCACTGAAGCTGCAGTGACTGGGGAGCATCATAGGGCAGGTTGGGCATACCTGTCAAGGGGGTTGAAACAAAGTAAGTAGGGGAAGAGTGGCCTGTCCCCCATTACTTCTAACCAAGCCCCTTCTCCTTTTCTAGATCCTACCCCGTCTATTCCCTTCCCAAGGAAAGGCAGTGAAAGGTAACTCACATTGCTGGTGGCCCCAGGAGCAGAGGGCCCAAGCTGCTGGAAGTGGGCAGCCATGCCAGCCTTGTCCCGGCACTGCTCCTTGCACTCCAGGCAGCGAAAGCATGTGTAAGCAGAGGTGACAGGGGCAATGGGCGGCTCAGCTGAGAGCGGCAGCACAGGAGCCTCAGCAACAACTGTGGAAATGGAGGAGGTGGTGATAGCTCCATCACCCTTGCCCAAGGCAGGCAAGGCTGGAGGCCCAAGGGCAGGTGGGACAGCCAGCAGGGGCATGATGTCCGGCTGCCCCACCATCTGGTCAAGGGCTACAGGCCTCATAACCAGATGTGAGCACTGCATGACAAGCCCCTTGTCCTTGTGCTCCCGGGCATGCAGTAGCAGGCTGCACTTGTTGAAGAAGACCAGGCGGCGGGCACAGTGATTGCAGGTGACCTCGATGCGCATGCTCCTGCGGTCATAATGTCGTGCCAGGCTCTTCTCCAATGAGAAGGCATCCCCACACTCGAGGCAGCGGTAGCCTGTTGGAGGCAGGGCCAGCCCAGCCTCAGCAGGTGGACTCAGGTTTGGCCGGTAGGCAGGCAGCAGGTTCTTGCTGTTGAGGATTTTGTTGAAGGCCTCTACCAGGCTGGACTGGGTCCGTGAGATCACTGTACCACCCCCTGCACCTGGCACGGTAGCTGGCTTGGAAGGCTGTACCATCACCACCGAGGCACCATTCACTTTCTGTCCCCCCAGCCCCAGCCCAGCCCGACCATCAGCCTTGGGCAGGGCTTGGGGCACTAGACCTAGCACATTCTTAGCCATTGTCTTAGGGGTGGTGGCAGTGCCCCCAGGCAGAACCACAGCTTTGCGGGCCACACTGGCCGCCATCAGCATAGCAGTACTTGCATTCTGGATGGTGGCCACAGGCAGCACGGTACCCTTTAGCCTCGTACCATCACCCAGTTGGACGCTTACCACCTTTGGACCCTCGGGAGTTGGAGCTGCAGGAGACAGCTTTAGGAGGTTAGCCTCAGCCAGGAAAGTCCCCTCTGCCAAGGGGGCAGGGGGATCAGAGTCTGAGGGGACCCGGGTTACAGTCCTTGTGATATTCCCACAGGATGTTTTAACGGTCTTGATCCGCACCTTGAGGGGCCTAGAAGAGCTAGAGGAGGCAGGGGAGTCATTGCTGTCCTCGTCAGCAGCCTCAGCTCCACTAGAAGGACTCTGGGGACTTCCTGGGGGAGTCTTGTCCACCAGCCCCTGATCCACTTCTTCCTTTAGGGGCTGACAGCTGGGCACTTTGGGGGAGGCAAGAGGGCTCTGATGTCCTGGAGACTGCTTGAAGAAAAGTACCCCAGCAACCTGGGGAGGTGAGGTGCTGGCAGGGATGCCTGCAGCCTCAGGGCTGGAGCCTGAGCCTAGCCGGGCTATACCCTGGGAATGAAGGGGGCTGCAGCTTCCCTGCTTCAAGGTGCCCAGTGGTGGGGGAGAACCAGGAGGCAATAGGGCTGGGCCATTCTCCTGAGCCAGCTCAAAGGGAGAAGGGAAAGGAGGTGGGCTCATAGCCCCTTCCCGCAGTGGGGAGGGTGCAGAGGGAGGCAGGAGATCAGGGTCCTCCCCTGGCTCAGGCCCAAAATGAGCAAAGAGGTCCAAGGAAGCTTTGCCTTCCATGGCTTTTTCTTTCCAGGTACCCCCACTGGGAGGAGCTGGAGAGTGAGGGTTTCCTGGAAGGGATGGCTCAGGGCCCCCAAAACCATTTTGCATCAGATGAGGCCCCATAGGCCCTTCCTTAGTCATACACCCAGCCCGGGCCCCTTCCCCTCCTGAACTTCCAACCAGAGACTCAGACTGCTCAGGACACACAGTATTCTTAACAATGACACTGACTGCTGAGATGTCTGCTGATGGCAGGCCATGGTCAGAAACCCCAGGGCCATCTCCTACAGCCACTGCTGTTGCTTCTCCAGATTCACCCCCTACACTGGGTTCTGGCTTCCCTGAGCCTCCTGGCAGCTCGTTTTCTTCTGGCCCAGAGTGGATGGCTTCATTTGCATCGATGTCAGGGATGTCAAAGGCAGCAAGGAGGTCATCAAAATCAGGAGTCTTCATGTCTCCCATGGCAGCAGGTCCCAGACCTGATGAAAATAGAGAGGGAAAAACTGAGATCTCTGAAAATAGAAACCCTGGACTTCTTCCCTCAGGTTCTCTGTATTTATCCCTCAGAACCTACGCACATTCTGACTTGGGCACACCTCCATCATAGCACAAATCCTAGAGTTGGAAGAGGCGCATGGTTTGCTAAGCACTAAAATAGGAAAAAAGGTAGTGTCCACCTTCCATAGAAGACACCAAGATCCAGAGAAAGCAGAGGAAAAGAGACCTCTCAGAAATACATATATGAAGTAACAATAATAGAGATGGAGGGAGTTCAGTGCATACTTGGTTGAAACCACCTAAGCCCTGCTGTGCCCAGCACAGAATCAATCAAGTAGTCAATATTACTCAATACTACTATTAAGGAGGAGGATGGACATGATGCTCTAGGTTTAAGAGCTCATTGAAGTCTGCATGGGATAATACATTCATGTTCTTCATGGATCTTCTGAGAGTCCAGATCTGAAAAACCATGTATACAAAGGGGCCATAACTTAAGACATAAGAAATGATTCTAGTTCCAGCTTTAACAAATGGCCTGCTGGATAAGCAAGTTACTCCACTACCACATGTTTGCTGTTTGAATGAAAGAAGGGACAGGTAATCCATATATTATAGGGTTATTTTGAACATCATATAAAATTATAAACATGACAGAACCCAAAATACAATTAATTATGACAGCTAGGACAAACAAGGTCATGTCAGGTCACAGCAGACTGGGAAGGAGTAAGCACTGGAAAGCACTGGAGTCAGACACAAGAGTCAGGGGTTTCGTAAGGTCAAGTCTGGGGCACTTGGGTCATCACTGACACCTGGAGATGCAGCTTGGTTAACAGAGAAGTGGACTCAGGGAAATCGCCCAAGAAATCAAGCTAGAATAAGATACAGGGCTGGTTACAAGGTTCCCAGCCTAGGCCCTCTCCTGTCATAAATAAACACCTTGAGGGGCTCCCTAACCTACCTTCCCCAGAGTGCCTGGGCCCTCTCCTCCTACCTCCACATCTTGCTCTCCCAGGGCTAAAACTCCTGGGTACAAGTTTATCCAGCACAGCTGCCACAACAGGAAAAAGCCAGGCCCCCTCACCCCTATCATTTCTGCTTTGAGTTCCTCCTCACCCCAGTCTATCCCCTAATTCACACTCCCCACCCTTTTATTTCCCTTTGACAACAAGTAGCCCAGGAAGTCTCACCCAACCCCAATCTTGCCCAGTACAAAAAGAAAAAAATCCCACAACACTTCTGTGTCACTAAAACAATAAGGCCAGGCTAGAGCTTGTGGGGGACCCAGGTCTCTTCCCTTACCAGCTTTTCCCACAAGTGGATCTATATCTAGGAAGAAGCAACTGAAGAAGTCTCTGCCCTTAGACGTTCCCTGAGCAGGTTACAAGCCAATTTCCCAGGGCCAATTCTCTCACCTCTTCCCAGTCTTAAACTGTAACTGGAGATAGTCCCAGCAGGTGGCAGATGGCATTGCTGGGACCAAGGTGGAGGAAGAGGGTACTAACTAGAGGAAGAGAGGGGAGTCCTCCCCTCACCCACCCATCCCAATTATGCAGGCTCTGGCTTTAAACAAAGCCCTCCATCTCTTTTGCTTCTGCCCCGATGGATCGCTAGGCCCTCCACTGCCTGGCTCTCCATACCTGAGAGGCCTAAGCTACATTTCAGGCAGAGTTGGTGGAGCACAGATCAGTGGGGGCTATTATAAAACATCTGCACACTCGCCTCCCCCTCGCAATTCCCCCTTTGGCATCCAAATCACTTAGAGGTCATCTGATAGCCAGGAGCAGACAGTAGACCAAGCAGAAGAGCTCAAGGCGAGTCTCCCCGCACCTTCCTGCCTAGGCCTTCCTGTGGCACCGTCTCTGGGGTTCCAGCCCCCCCCCCTTTCCCTCTGTTCTTCCCCAAGAGCCAAAGGAAGAGGCTAAACAGGAAGAGGGTGAACTGGCCTGGGTCCGATGGGGCCCCACCGCCCTTTCTCTGGCCCAGGGCCTGCTATGCAGGGGGCGAGGGGCTGGCGGCGGAGGGGGGGGGGGGGGAATTAAACTGTCACCAAGCTGGGCAGCATGCGGAATTAAGTCCCTGCCACCTGCCAAGGGCCGGCGCTGGAATCATGTCCGTCGCTGCGAGGAAGGGGCGGGGTATACATAGGAAAAGCCAGAGGGGAAACTGAGGCGTGTGGCACTTTGTCTCATTCATACCGACGACCGAAAAAGAGGACAGGCCTCAGTCAAGCCAAGCCAAACCCTTGGGGAGCTGCCGCGCAGCAACTCCGGGACCCGCACCACGCGGGAGTGGGTTAGGCGCGTGGAAAGAGAACGGGGGGCGGGGCGGGGCTCGGTCTTGTAGAGACCCGCAGCTATCTAGCTAGGGTCCGTCCCAACTCCGACCTCGTCCCCTTGCCTCCCTGCGCAGCGCAGCCTCCTCTTCCCGCAGTCTCCAGAAACTCCCTCGAGACTGGGGAGTGAGCAGAGGCGCGCGACGGCCCGGGGCGCAAGCTTGAGTCCCGTCCGGGCCCGGACGCTGACCCGCGCCCAGGCGGGGTGCAGCCTCTGCTCCTGCCTGCCCAGGTCCCCCGCCCCCACCCTCAGACTCGGACACCATTTTAGGTCGCGACATCCCGCAGCCTCCAGCCCCCGGGCTGCGCTTCAGGTGCCTCTTGGGCTTGGAGCGCCAGGACTTGGGAAACCCCAACCCTCCCTCCACGTTTACCCGGCTAAGGGATGTGCTTTCAACAAGCTGGGAGTTTCGCCCATCCGCCCCATGGATTGGTGGCGGTATCCGGGCCTTCCTAGAAGCCGCCCCAGGGTGGCGGCGCAGAGAAGGGGGTAGTTGACCAAGTGGGGGAGGGGCGGGGTGTTTACCCGCCCCCCCGGGGGCGGGGCCAAGGGCGGGTATTTACCCCAAGCGCTCTTACTTGCCGGGCTCCTAGCGCGGGCTGAGCCGCGGCGGTCTCTCGCCCGCTCCAGCTGCTACCGCCGCCGCCGCCCTCCCCGCTGCCGCCGCTACTTCCTGCTTCTCTCCCGTTCAGCCTCCCCCCGCCTCAGCTCCCTCCGCGTTCCCGGTCGGGGCTGCCCGCTTTCGTACTCGCCATTGGCCAATCCCCTCGTCGTTCAGTACTGCGCCCCTCCCTGTCCCGCACTGGGTTGGCCTTAAGTACTGCCGTTCGGAACAAGCCCCGCACAGTCTTTCAAGTTTCATTGGTCGAGAAGACTTGTCCTTCTGAAGATACCTCTCGGCATTGGTTGTGCCTGGCCCACCTGCTCTCAAAGGCGATTGGCCGTGGCTACTGTCGTTTAGGAAGAAGCCGATCTGACTCCGTGCCTTGTTACTGGAGGCGGTGACTATCCCAAAGTGCATCTCCGCCCCCTCATTCCATATTAGCCGTGATCCTTAAACCCTGCAGTTCACTTTATACAAATGTAAGGGATTGTCAGCCTCTCTTTGGTGACTACTTTGAGGGGAATCTCTCCGATTCTGAATGGATACCGGGTGTTTGCTAACCCCAAATGTCATTCATGCCGTGCAGAAGTCACAGAATGGGAAGTATCCCAAAACATTACGCCATCTGGTTGACTGTTATGGTTTTCTTACTGTCTAAAGCGCCATAAACCCTAAATGGGGGGGAGTCCTAGCGCGGGCCAGCTCCAGGGGCGTTGGCGTCACCCGTAGTTCCTCACTGCGGGAGGACTACGAGCGGAGAGGTTCTGTAATGTGCAAGGAACCGGCACCTGAAGCTTGGGACGGGCTTGCAGACCGGAAGTGAGGGAGAGGTGACGTTGCGTGCTGGCGTGGCCTAGGCCGTTTCCAAAGGGATCTTAAAGCGGCACATTGGTAGGCTTCCTAAATACTGGGATAACGGGGAGGGACACATACACACGTACACACACCCATTTCCCATTTAAAAGCTCTTCTTTTCCTTGCTCCAGGGTGAGGGTGGAGTCGAGGCTGGTTTTCCCGCGCTTTGTTGCCCCGCCCCCTAGAGGCAGGAGAAGGGGAGGGATACTTGGTAAAAGAATTGCCTTGATATTGTAATCAGCACGCACTTGCAGAATTCAGCTGGAAACCCTGTGTGTAACTTTACGCAAGCTAGCCAGCCGGCGAACCTCGGCAGAGTGCCGCTCACAACCAGGGCGTGGTTATTGAAAGTGGTTCTGTTCCCATGCCAGGGGTAACTGGACCCCTGGATCCGGGACTCTCCCGCGACCGCTGATAGCCTGCGACTGTATTGAGGTGTGAATCAGAGCTTCTGGATGAGAATCTTGGGGCCTCCACTTACCATATGATTCCATCAGGCAAGTCGCTCAATTTCCCTTGTACTAGTTTTCTCATGGGTAAAGTGGGGATTATAATATACACCTGACAGTCATTTTTGTGTGTGTGAGGATTAAAAGCATTGAGTATGGAAAAGTGCTTTGTAAAGTGATGGGCAAATGAGATTCGTACCTACCCCCCACCTGGCCTTCTTTCTCCAGGTTTCCAGCTCACAGTGCTCTTCCGTCGCAGCAACCAACCAACATTCAATTCCCACCCTCTTCTCTGAGTCTTCCTTTTGGAATAATAATTACTGCTCATCTACACGTGTGGGAGCTATTATAAGAACTTTTATGTATATTAACTACATTTATTTTATTTTACTTCATTTTTTGACAGAGACAGTCAGAGAGAGGGACAGATAGGCAACTCCTTAGTTGTTCATTGATTGTTTTGTTATATGTGCCTTGAGGTGGGGGGGGGGGGGGCTACAGCAGAGTGAGTGACTCCTTGCTCAAGCCAGCGACCTTGGGCTTCAAGCCAGCAACCTTTGGTCATGTCTATGACCCTGTGCTCAAGCCAGCAACCCCTCGCTCAAGCTGGTGACCTCAGGGTTTCGAACCTGGATCCTCGGTGTCCCAATCCAACACTCTATCAACTGCGCCACTGTGTGGTCAGGCTGTATTAACTCATTTAATTCTTACCACAACCCTGTCAAATATTATTATCTCATTTTTACTGAGGAAACTGCAGCACAGACAGGTTAGGTAAGGTTACTTACCTAAGGTCAAAGGCAGTAGGTTTGAAACTTAAAGTATCCAGAATACTTAAAACTATATCACAGATTCTCTTGCTAGGATGGTTCTAGATAGAAGTTTGTTCTTCAGTTAGATGCAGTATTCATTCATTTAAGAATTAACTTAATGTAAGAATAAGACGGCACTTGAACACCAGGTGTGCAGGCTTTATTAGAGGAGAAAGACCAGCTGGGGCACTCTTCCAGGAGAAGTGCACCCAAACAGATTCTGAGGCAAATTTTTTATAGGGTTAAGGGAGAGCTTTGAGCAAGTGTGTGTTGCGTCAGCAATTCTGGTATGCTCCCTTCTGCAGTCCTACAATATCGGCTTCTTGGAACGCTTCTCCTCGGGGTGGCTGACCAGCTTCCTAGAACTTTTCTGTTTCAGGGGCGATAGTCCAGTAAGGGTGGAGTCAGATAGCCAAGCAGAACAGCAAAAGGGCAGTTTGGAAGTTTTGGTAAATTCATGTATCCATCACTTAATTCAACCAATATGTATTCCTTCTTTTTTGTGTGTGACAGAGAAAGGGACAGATAGGGACAGACAGGAAGGGAGAGAGATGAGAAGCATCAACTCTTCATTATGGCACCTTAGTTGTTCATTGATTGATTTCTCAAATGGGCCTTGATGGGGGGAGGGGGGAGCTACAGCAGAGCTAGTGACCCCTTGCTCAAGCCAGCAACTTTGGGCTTCAAGATAGCGACCTTTGGGTTCAAGCCAGCGACCCCATGCTCAAGCTGGTGAGCCCACACTCAAGCTGGTGTGCCTGCACTCAAGCCAGCAACCTCAGGGTTTCAAACCTGGGTCCCCTGCATCCCTGTCCGATGCTCTATCCACTGCACCACTGCCTGCTCAGGCCCAATATGTATTTTTTGAGCACCCTCTGAGTAAAAAACTATTGTAGGCACTGGGGATATAGCAGTGAACAAAACAGACAAGAATCCCTGTCCTCATGAAACATGTTCCTGTGTAGGAGACAAACAGTAAATATGATAAATAAATAAAATATATAGAAACATGTTAGAAATCACCATTGCCAGGAGAAAAAATAAAGCAGGACTATCAAGTCACAAAAAGACACAGAGGAACTTTAAATGTGCACCATGCCAAGTGAAAGAAGCCAATTTGAGAGGGCTATACAGGGGTCCTCAGGTTATGACACAGTTCTGTTCCTAGAACAGTGACAGAACCCAAATTTTGGTGTAAGTCAAAGCACACTAAGTCACTTACCTAACCTAACAGTGTTGTAAAATCATAATCTACGCCTGACCTGTGGTGGTGCAGTGGATAAAGCATCGACCTGGAACACTGAGGTCGCCATTTGAAACCCTGGACTTGCCTGGTCAAGGCACAAGTGGGAGTTGATGCTTCCTGCTCCTCCCCTGCTTCTCTCTCTCCCTCTAAAATGAATAAATAAAATCTTTTTATAAAATAAAGTCATAATCCAGAACATAACAACAAGCCACAGAAAAAGGAAAAGGACATAAGAATACTATACTGTACACTGTTGCATCCACCAAGCGTGAGAACAAACGTCGGAGACTTTCAGGGGTTAGATCTTACTTTATTGACCAAGTTTAACCTGCGCAGGGACAAACTCTCAAGGTGTTTGGAGACACCGTACCCACAGGGGGCTACAAACGAGAGTCGCGCCTGGCGCTTACAACTAAGTCCTTATATATCCTAAGTGAGCAAGCATTATACAGAAGCAGATGTGGCAGTTCGCTATTCGCTAGGGGGGGTCGCGTGCAACATAGCAACAGGGGAAGGGCTTAGCTTAGTGGCGAATTTCAAACATAAACTTCTGATAAGGGTCTCTAACCAATAGAATGCAGGATGTTCGCCCAGCTTTGT
Organism: Saccopteryx leptura; assembly: GCF_036850995.1. NCBI lineage: Eukaryota > Metazoa > Chordata > Mammalia > Chiroptera > Emballonuridae > Saccopteryx > Saccopteryx leptura. The sequence goes on along the minus strand of NC_089505.1, from coordinate 213,296,889 downwards.
GCTGATCTCTTTGTTCTCGGCCTCACAGGGACCCTATCAGCACTTCCCTGTTCCTGCTCCTTCAAGAGTTAGACTCGGCCTGACCAGGCGGTGGCGCAGTGGATAGAGCGTCGGACTGGGATGCAGAGGACCCAGGTTCGAGACCCCGAGGTCGCCAGCTTGAGCGCGGGCTCATCTGGTTTGAGCAAAAGCCCACCAGCTTGAACCCAATGTCGCTGGCTCCAGCAAGGGATTACTCGGTCTGCTGAAGGCCCACGGTCAAGGCACATATGAGAAAGCAATCAATGAACAACTAAGGTGTTGCAATGCACAATGGAAAACTGATGATTGATGCTTCTCATCTCTCTCTCCGTTCCTGTCTGTCTGTCCCTGTCTATCCCTCTCTCTGACTCACTCCCTGTCTCTGTAAAAAATAAAATTAAAAATTTAAAAAAAAAAAAAGTTAGACTCTGGCAGCCACAGCACACCTCCCTGAACCTAACATTCCCCCATCTCTTTTGGGCATAAATCAAACCCTTAATTCTTCATCAGTGGGAAGAATGGTATAAGGTTGGGACAGAACCATTAATTTCACTACATCTATTCTTTCTTTAAGGAAGGCAAGGAGCTTGTTAAGGATTATTGGTCCAAAGGCAAGAGCTAATAAGAATAATAGGAGGGGTCCGGCAACTGTGGATATGAGGGTAGTTAACCAAGGGAGGTCTTAAACATGGAGGCATACCAGCTAGGGCTTTCTTCTTCTAGGTCCCTGTTCCTTAATCTGTTTGTAAGTGTCTTGATATTCTTTCTAATTACTCCAGAGTGGTTAGCGTAAAAACAACATTCTTCTCTTAATGCAGCACACACTCCTCCCTGCTTAAGGAGGAGGAGGTCTAGCCCTCTCCTATTCTGAAGGGCTACCTCAGCGAGGGAGTCTATTTGCTTCTCGAGGTATATTACCTGTTCCTGGAGAAGCGCAATATCTTTAGAGAAGGTCTTGGATAACTGTCTGAGGGTGAGTTCTCCCTGAATGAGGGATGCTGTCCCTACCGCGGCTGACCCTACAATTCCTATGGTAGCTATGATAGGGATAAGGAGTGGAGCTCGTTTTGCCCGCCTAGGGGGAGCAACAAGGAATTCGGGGTCTCCCCCATACTGATATACCTGTGGAATAATATAAGCACTTACACAAAGCTCAGGATGAGTGGGGACTATACACTTGAAGATACCTTGAGTGCACACAAACCATAGTCCTTCAGAAGCCTTTGTTACTTTTGGGCCCTCTAGGGTGGCAGGTAGGGTTTCTTGGTTAAGACAATAGTCACTATAATTGGAGTTACTTAAGGTGAAATTTGCCAGAAGGTAGCAGGTCCCCCTCCCATGGAACTCTGCTAAAGTGAGAGATCCTTCAGAGAAACAATCTTTTATCTGATCCTGGTTCGGGTCCTCATAAGGGTTACTGTAGTGGGAGCCAGTTCCCCTTCTCTCGAGGTGTTGGCCCCCAGCCCTACATAGAAAGGGGGTCTGGGACTAAGGCATAGCCAACAAGACTCTGTAATTCCAGGCTGCGTACTGTTAAAAAAGGGAAATACCTTATCCAGTAAATCTAGGGCATACATCTCTTGTTGGTGTGGTCTTTCTAGTAATGGGCTGGGAGTGTAAAAAGGCAATTTATGGTCCTGCTCTCCTGGCTCGACTGGGAAAGAGTCTGCAGTAGAAGTCGTGGTAGCTTCGCTCTGGTCTGGGCCTGCCTTACTGTCTGGGAGCTTAGGTACTGCCGGGAGGCTTACAGGGGGTCTAGGTGGCCTGAGTGGCAGCCTGCTTCCCGCTCCTCGAAGGAGAGGTCTGTTCTTTGTAGGAAGTTTTCTGATGGTAAAAAAAGTACCAGGATCATGTCCAGTTACATACAGTCTTAGGCCTAATCGAAAGAGACTTATGTCTGGGTCTGGTTTAGGTGGACTCCATTTAAATTCACTGACAAGTGTCTCACAACCCCACTTTTTACAAAAATAATCTGAGCAAAGACAGGTGAGCCGGGTTATGGGTCCATCATGGACGGGCTGGAGCTCCTGTCTGGGGCTCGCTTATCCCTGGGCGGTCAGCCCTCTGGGCCGGAACACACTGGCCTCGTCCACCGGCCCGGCTCCCCTCGTGGTCGAGACCCTCCCGGGGAAAGTCAGTTTGGAGGTGGCTGGTGTCGCCTCAGGCCCTACGTAAACGCAAATCTCCCTTCGTTTCTTCAAATATAGCAACGGCGTTGAGATTTAGAGAAATTGCTGTCTCTTGTTTCCAATTTCAACGCCTGTGCCCCAGCCTGAGAACCCACGTCCCTTTTCATCTTGTCCGGCGTGACTTCCATGACACCAGTTCTCCTTCTGATCTTCTTCTGATGATGATGTCCCCGTCCCTTTAAAACCTCGATAGAGCAGTTGTGTTACATCCTCATCGGTCAGGTCTGTCCTCGGTGACCCTCGTGGGTCTGCTTCTATCCACGGACTTTCTGCTGGTTACTGTTACGTTGAGCTTAGAGAAAGAAAACATAACCTGCCCCCCCCACCCCCCCCCTCCCCGCCATATTTCTGCGGGACCACACGACAGACCTTCCGGAACTTCCAGGTTCTCCACAGGCCTCACTTCTGACACTGTTGTAAAGTCTCAGGTAAACGGAGGCCACACCACCGTCCTGGGAGAGGCTCAGGTCAGCCTCTTCTACTCTGGAGCCTCTGCCACCCGTGGCAAAATTGCCCTCGCCTGAGAGAGCGGCTTTCAAAACACCTACATAGCGTATTGATTATGTTTACAGGTGGTCATGAAAAAATTACCAGTAAAACTAGGGAAGGGACAGATGGCGCATCCAGCAAGCACATTGGTCCCCTTGGGAGGGCTCAGAGGAGTGGGACAGAGTGGGGAAAAGAACACTCTATTTCTTCAACTGGGTCTGTCTGTACACACATAAATATATACACAGTCATTACACCCCTTCCTTTTCTGTTTGTATTACACATTTAAGAGCACAATTTTAAAAATTAAAGTTTTTGCCTGAAAAAAAAATAATAATAATCTGAGTGAGACCCGCTGTCCAGAAGGGGGTTCAGGGCAAGCATAGTGAGGGGTATACCATAAAGCCCTATTATGATAATGAGGGTCACATAATTCTTGGTTATCAAAGTGTTCTGCTCCTAATGGACGCCTATCCCCGTCCCCAACATATCTCCATGCTGCTGGTGAGTCACAAAATTTATCCTCAAAAAACTTCAATAAGTCAGCTTGGAGGGTTATGGGGTTGCTACTATCCCAGGTGTTATTCTGTGCTATAACTGTGCCATCTGCTGTCCTGATTAAAACCCATTCCTGCAACTCCAGTCCCTTGCTGGGTAGACAATAAAAAGTTATCAGTCCTAGGCCCTGGCCGGTTGGCTCAGCGGTAGAGCGTCGGCCTGGCCTGCGGGGGACCCGGGTTTGATTCCCGGCCAGGGCACATAGGAGAAGCGCCATTTGCTTCTCCACCCGCCCCCTTCCTCTCTGTCTCTCTCTTCCCCTCCCGCAGCCAAGGCTCCATTGGAGCAAAGATGGCCCGGGCGCTGGGGATGGCTCCTTGGCCTCTGCCCCAGGCGCTAGAGTGGCTCTGGTCGCGGCAGAGCGATGCCCCAGAGGGGCAGAGCATCGCCCCCTGGTGGGCAGAGCATCGCCCCTGGTGGGCGTGCCAGGTGAATCCCGGTCGGGTGCATGCGGGAGTCAGTCTGATTGTCTCTCCCCGTTTCCAGCTTCAGAAAAATACAAAAAAAAAAAGTTATCAGTCCTAAGTGGAGGAGAAGGTGAGCTTTAGAGGCTCTCCAGGGGTCCGCTTGACTTGCCATCTCCGAGGTCCTTCGTCGGATGGTTGGGCCGGCTTCATGTGGGAGAGGTGGACCCAGTAGGGGTTCTCAGCTACCTTAACAGCTGTAGGGGTGCTCAAAAGTACCTGGAATGGTCCATTCCATTGCAGCTCAAGGTTGCCCCATCTGTGGTTGAGAATCCATACCCACTGTCCAGGCTCTGGTGACTCCGGCAGTCTGGGATTGTATTTTCCTTCTGAGCTGGCTGATCTCTGAAGGGTTCACACTTCACTCCTGATGTGCTGCAGAGCCTGCAAGGACTTGAGGAAGTTATGGTTAGAAACTTCTAATTCCTCTCTGGTTAATCGAGGCACAAGGGGTACAGGCTGTCCAAACAGGATTTCATAAGGGGCCCACTTCTTAAGATAAGGGGTACATCTAGTTCTAAAGAAGGCGAAAGGGAATAGCTCAACCCAGTTTTCGCCGGTCTCCTCCTTCAGTATAATTATAGTCTCTTTTAGAGTCCTGTTCATTCTTTCTACCTGTCCTGAACTTTGGGGCCTATAAATGCAATGCAATTTCCAATGGATACCTAACTTAGTGGCTAGTTCTTGAGATATCCTAGAGATGAATGCAGGTCCATTGTCTGATCCTAGGGCTAGGGGAATGCCATATCTAGGTATGATCTTCCTTAATAAGACTTTGCAAACTGTGGAAGCAGCCTCTCCTCGCATGGGGAATGCTTCCACCCATCCTGAGAAGGTGTCTGCTAAAACAAATAGATACTTATAACCTAACTTCCCAGGGGTCATCTCTGTGAAATCTACTTCCCATAACTCTCCAGGAGCTTTCCCCTGATACCTCACAAAGGGAGGCAACTTCTTATTCTGGGAATTTACCCTGGCACAGATGCTGCATCTAGAGACAACAGAGTGAACAATATCCCTGATGTTGGGCCCGGAATAATATTTCTTGACAAGTTGTTCTAGCTTATTCTGCCCTAGGTGAGTGCTAGTATGAATATCTCTCACTATTTCCCTGGGGTAAATAGAGCCGGGAATCAGGAAGTTCTATCCATCCCTGCTGATTTTTCTTCCCCTTTAACTGCATTCCTTCCTGCTCTTCTTCTGGGGAATATCTAGAATCCGGAGGTTGTGTTGGCTTAGGCAGCAATGGCAGAAGGCTTTCCTGTGGCCTAGTGGCTGCTTCTCTTGCAGCTGAGTCTGCTAGGTTGTTACCTTTTATAATAGGAGAATCCCCCTTCTGGTGTCCTTTGCAGTGGATGATGGCAACTTTGGTAGGTAGCCAAATGGCATCGAGGAGGGCAAGAATTTCACTGTGGTTCTTAATGTCCTTCCCCCCTGCCGTCAGGAGGCCTCTCTCCTTATATATGGTTCCGTGAACATGGCGGTGGCAAATGCATAACGGCTGTCAGTATAGATGTTGGCAACTTTTCCCTCCGCTATCTGTAAGGCCCTGGTTAGTCCTATTAGCTCTGCCCTCTGTGCAGATGTCCCTGCGGGCAGCGCTTTCTGCCATAGGACCTCATCTCCCGTAGTCACAGCTGCCCCTGCATACCGTTGTCCATTCTTGACAAAACTACTCCCGTCAGTAAAGAGGGTCAGGTCTGCCTTTCCATAGGCCTGATCCCTTAAGTCAGGGCGGGAGCCAGTCACCGTGTCAAGGATTTGCTTGCAACTGTGATCCACTGTGGACTCCGGTATTGGCAACAGGGTCGCTGGGTTCAGGGCGGTTGTTTTGAGGAACTGAACAGACAGAGGGTTCAACAACTGAGCCTGATATTGTGTCAGCCTTACATTGGATAGCCACCTGTCAGGAGGTGCTCATAGCACTTGCTCTACGTAATGTTCCCCAATTACTTGGATGTCCTGTCCCAAAGTCAACTTACTATCCTCCTTGACTAGTATTGAGGTAGCAGCAAGTGCCCTCAGACATGTTGGCCATCCCGAGGCTGCAGGCTCAAGTTTCTTGGACAGATAGGCGACGGGCCTCTTCCATGGCCCGAGCTCCTGACTCAGTACCCCTAGAGCTACCCCTCCCTTTTCTGCTATAAATAGCTGAAAGGGTTTGGCCATATAGAGCAGGGCCAAAGCCGGGGCAGTCACTAGGGCCTCCTTAAGCGCTTGGAACTCTTGCTTTTCCTTATCTGTCCATATGAATTGTTCTTCCTTTCCCCTGGTTAGTTCATGTAGGGGTCTAGCTAGTTCTGCAAAGCCCAATATCCACTGCCAAGGTCCAGCCCCGGGGGGAATCTAGGGGTCCCACAGGAAGAGATGGCGTCGGCGCGAATCGAGTGAGAGAGCCGAATTCTTTTCTTTCTCTTTATTCTCTAGTTAGCATTTACTGCCAGGCATCTCTGCCAAATGCTGGTCTAGCTTTCTTTTTATGCACACACACTAAGTTACAATCACATGGTATTCAGAATACATTGATTAATCATTGTTTTTGTTTCACTATGGTTACATTTCCTAGGTAACAGTTAATTAATTTCTATAAACTATAAGTCAGGTGGTAAGTCATTCAAAGTAAAATTATACAATAACTTGAACAGCAATAACAATATTGGTACAAACTTCCAAAAGGTCAGTACTGATTAATAACTCTACCTTGTCTAGGATTCTATTGTCTAGTCAAATTTTATTTACTTACTATATTCATACACTAATTAAGTTCTAACTTTATTTTTCTCAGAGTGTTCCACCACCTGCAGGTCAGGTATGCAAGAAGAATGGAAAGTTTCTTTACTCTACCACATGAAAAGGCTAGGGAGGTAAAGTGATGAATTAAGTGAAGGCTGAAAGGTGCTCCGTGTATAGTTACTGTTTCCTACCTATTCATAAGTCACAATCTATTCTTTCTAACATGATTAATAAGAAGAAATTTTCCTACAAACCTAGCCCTTTACGAGGGATTTCATAGCCAGCCTCTTATGTCTACGAGCCCAGTTCAAGGGGCTTACAGGCTTTTCTGTGGAACTCACACCCTCTGTCTCATTTCCAAAGAAATTACTACAAATCTACAGGGAAAGCACGGTACTATTATCCCTGTGCCATAAATGATAGCACACACTCAGAAAAGGGGGGATATAAGGCCAGATTAATTCAAAAAGGTTAAAGGGGGAAGTATCGTTGTGCCTTTCCTTTGCGGTGACTTTGTCAACCCGCAGCCATTGGCAGCCATTGGTCTTCACTGCGGTGACTTTGTCAACCAGCAGCCGTTGGTCTTCTCTGCTGTGACTTTGTCAATCAGCAGTTTTTGATCTTCTTCTGCTATGACCTTGTCAGCCAGCAGTTGTGGGTCTTCTCCTGCTGTGACCTTGTCAGCCAGCAGTTGTAGATCAGCTCCCGACAATCCACAGTCGGCAGTATCCTACTGCACCCAGGAATTCTCGTACCTGCCTCTTGCTGGTAGGCTCAGGGATCTGCAAGACCATCTGGATTCGCTGGCTGGACAATGTCCTTTGCCCTCCCTGTAAGTTATACCCCAAATAACTTACAGTTTGCATCATAATCTGGGCCTTCTTGGCAGAGACTCGATACCCTATTCGCCTGAGATCTTGTAGCAGGTCCGAGGTAGCTTCCTCACACTCTCCTTCGTCCTTGGCAGCAATGAGGATGTCATCCACATACTGGAACAGTACGATCGACGGATGAGAGGAGCGGAAAGCCTGCAGATCTTTACTGAGGGCCTCATTAAAAATGGTGGGGGAGTTCTTAAACCCTTGTGGTAGTCTGATCCAAGTGAACTGCCCTACCAGTCCATTTTCTGGGTCATTCCATTCAAAGGCAAAGATCTCTTGGCTCTGAGGCACCAGGGGAATACAAAAGAAGGCATCCTTCAAATCCAGGATCGAATAATAGGTATGGGTTGGAGGCAATGAGCTCAGTAAGGTATACGGGTTGGGCACCGTAGGATGGATAGTCTCTACCCATGCATTTACCTCCTGCAGGTCCTGCACCGGGCGGTAGTCATGGGTCCCCGGATTTTGGACGGGGAGTAACGGGGTATTCCAGGCTGATTGGCATTCTCAGAGTATGCCTGCTTTCAGCAGGCACTGCAAGTGCCGTGCAATGCCCTGTCTGGCTCGGGCCGGGACCGGGTATTGTCTGACTCTAACAAGTGTGGCAGTGCTCAACAGCTGTACTAGGATAGGCAGTTGGTGGGTTGTCAAACTTGGTGGGTTGGTTTCCACCCAAACTTCAGGTACCCTGGCACGCAGGGCATCCGGAACCCCTGCTCCTTCCTCCTTACCTCCTTGGATAGTGGCAAGTAAGTATTCCTCAGACAGTGGGACAGTTATCTCCAAGCTGACCTCCACCTCCTTGTCCCTCGTAGGGCTCTCCTCCCGTCGGAAGGTAATGGTGGCCTGAAGTTTCTGCAATAAGTCCCTGCCAAGTAGTGGGTAAGGGCAGTCTGGAATGACTAGGAAGGAGTGGGTAATGGTGCCTTGGCCTAAGTTAGTAATTCTTGCGGTAGCCCATGGATAGGCTTCTGCTTTGCCCGTTGCCCCTACTATTTTGGTGGTTGCCTTCTGAATTTGCCCTTGTGGTTGCTTTAGGACTGAGTAGGTGGCTCCCATGTTGACTAGAAAGTCTATTGTCTTTCCTTCGACTGTCAAGGTGACCATGGGCTCCTGGGAGCCGACGGGAATGGAGCCCGGGCCCCGTCAGTCTAAGGTTTGGAGCAAGACCTCTGGGCCCTGTTTTGGCCCTTGGCTGTCGGCCTTCAACTTTGGACACTCTCTCTTCTAGTGCCCTTTCTCCTTACAATAGGCACATTGATCTTTGGCTATTCGCCGTCCCTGGCTCTTTTGCTGTCCCCCTTTCCGTTTGGGAGGAAATTTCTGGGCAGCAATCAGGATTTTGGCAACTTCCTTCGCCCTGCCAACCTCCAGATCATCCCTATTGACATACACCTTCTGGGCTATCTCTAATAGCTTTCTTCTATTTTCTCCTTCAAATCTTTCTATCTTCTGAAGCTTTTTCCTAATATCTGGAGTGGCCTGAGTCACAAAGGCTATATTTACTAGTCTCCTGTTCTCTTCTGCCTCAGGATCTAGAGGGGTATATACTCTATAAGCCTCCATGAGTCTTTCTAGGAAGGCTGCTGGGGACTCCTCTCTTCCCTGGATGACTTCACTAACCTTACTGAAGTTGTAGGTTTTCTTGCAGCTGCCTTGAGCCCCCTCAGCAGAGCCCAGTGATACTGGAAGAGTGCGTCCCTTCCCCCGGTAGTATTAGGGTCCCAGGCCAGGGGCTGAGAAGGGAGTATATCTTCTATTTCCCTTCTCCCGGCCGTAGTCTCTCCCTCCTCCCCCAGGACCGCCTTTGCGACCTCCCGCATCATCCTGTCGCTCTCTTCAGAAGTGAAGAGAGTTTGCAGAATCTGTTGACAGTCATCCCAGGTGGGCTGATGAGTTCTGAATATGGTTTCGAGGAGGGAGATCAGCCCTTGGGGCTTCTCAGAGAACAGGGGATTCTGATGTTTCCAATTATATAAGTCACTGGTGGAGAAGGGCACATAAACAAGGTGGGGAGGTGCCCGTGGTGGAGCATCTGGTGCTGGCAGCGCCTCTCGGAGAGGCAAAATGGCGGCGCCTCCCACCAGAGGCAAAACTCTCTCCCCATAGAATACCCCTCCCCGGGTGTGGGGTAGGCTCGGGAGCCCGCCCGCATCCTGATGCGAGGGATCTGGTTCCTCTCAATGCGGGTAAGGTGGAGGCGCATTCACCGGGTCTAGGTGGTCGTCCGGTGGTTCGGGCAAGACAGGGTAAAGCCTAGGCTGGCTATGAGGCTGTTTCGGGGTGTCGGCTTCCCCCTTTTCCTTTTCTTTGACTTTCTTCTCCCCTGCGGCAAGGCAAACTGCCCGTCTGCCTCGCTGTTTTCCCTTCAAATACTTCCTAATGTATCCGGGCCGTTCGGTAGCTATATCTACCCAGACGTCTATGTACAGATATTGGTCCGGGTGGGGAACCCTATAGACGGTGGCTTGAACAGCAAATAAAGTTGGAAGGTCAAAGGTACCCTCTGTGGTCCATCCTACATTAAAGGTGGGCCACTCTAGCTGACTTAAGGTTCGGAGAAATTCAGGGTCAGGCAGCGGGCCCCCGTATTCCCGGGCCCGCCTCTGGAAATCAGAAAAGTTCTTTAATAGGCAATCAAGTGGAGAGCCAGGTACAGATTCCTGCTGGCGCATCCTAAGAAAATCAGGGAGGAAGGAATAAAAGGGGAAAACAAACAATACAGACTAGCAAGAAACAGACGAGACAATCTAACTTTTGGACATACGAGAATAACATATAAATCAAAACTAACGCGGCGCAAGCAAATAAGAACCCTCACGTGACCGGTCACTTCTAATGTTAGCAAAACCAAATTTCAGAGAGCGGCATCCCACCTCTGAAAGTCCTGGGTAGGTTACCAGCAGCATCCCACCTACTACCTCAGGGTTGTTTGCTCCAGAGCCCAAATACCAAACCAAAAGCGGATTCTCAGTAAATACTTACTCAGCTAGTGCTGCCTATCCGGTCTCCGAACCGGGGGAGTTTCCCGGCCAATGCACCAAAGCGTGAGAACAAACGTCGGAGACTTTCAGGGGTTAGATCTTACTTTATTGGCCAAGTTTAACCTGCGCAGGGACAAACTTTCAAGGTGTTCGGAGACACCGTACCCACAGGGGGCTACAAATGAGAGTCGCGCCTGGCGCTTACAACTAGGTCCTTATATATCCTAAGTGAGCAAGCATTATACAGAAGCAGATGTGGCAGTTCGCTATTCGCTAGGGGGGTCGCATGCAACATAGTAACAGGGGAAGGGTTTAGCTTAGTGGCGAATTTCAAACATAAACTTCTGATAAGGGTCTCTAACCAATAGAATGCAGGATGTTTGCCCAGCTTTGTGCTGATCTCTTTGTTCTCAGCCTCACAAGGACCCTATCAGCACTTCCCTGTTCCTGCTCCTTCAAGAGTTAGACTCTGGCAGCCACAGCACACCTCCCTGAACTTAACATACACTACTGCGTATTCTTCTGCTGTGTGCAACCAAATTAGTTTGCCCATGTAGTCCATAAGTAGGATGCTAACAATATAAACCGAAACACTCACATCTTAATTTTTTTAGGTTTTTATGAGAATGAGTGTAACAAACTGAAAACACCATATGTCGAGACTGTCGTAACCTGAGGACCCCCTGTATACTGTATGATTCCAAGTATATGACATTCTGGAAAAGGCAAAACTATGGAAACAGTAAAAGAAAATCAGTGGTTGCCAAGTGGGGTGGGAAACAGGAGAATTATTTGAAAAGATGTTTAAGGAGGGTTGTATTTCATTCAGGTCCCCTACTCCACCTGTGCAGTCTTTGTCTCTCCTCCATCCACACAGGAAACTCGAGGTTTGTGCTCCAGAAAGGGCAGGAATATTATCCTAAAAACAGGAAGAATAAAAAAACATTTGCATCCTAAATTCCAGCCCTTTCTCCCAGTTCAGTCCCCAGAACTCTAGCAATCGGAACTATACTCTTCAAGGAGGAATGTTTGTATTGCAGAATCTGATCTAAAGATACTGACCAAAATTACTCCAGGAAAAGTTCTGGCCAGATCATCCTAGAGAAAACCTTACAGTTAACATCTCCCCATCAAGGCCCAAAAATATTGTCTCCTACATTCCCTGAGAAAATAAAATTTGGCTCTGACTGAGAAAGTAAAATTCTGCCCTGCCATTCATCAAGCTGACAGAGCACAGCCAGCAAAGTTAAGAAGAAACACTATTTCTCCCAAGGTACATAGCAGTTAAGTTCATAAGGACCCCCTTCTGTGACTATAGCTTTCTTACTGCACTGAGAAACATTGTTCTCTAAAATCATAGACTAAAAGAAGATTGCTGGCCTGACCGGCAGTGGCACAGCTGATAGAGTGTCGACCTGGGATGCTGAGGTTCCAGGTTCAAAACCCCGAGGTCCCTGGCTTGAACACAGGTTCATTCGGCTTGAGCACAGGCTCACCAGCTTGAGTGCAGGGTCACTGGCTCGAGCACAGGATCACAAACATGATCCTATGGTCACCAGCTTGAGCCCAAAGATCAATGGTTTGAAGCCCAAGATCTCTGGCTTAAGCAAGGGGTCACTGGCTCTGCTGGAGCTCCCTAGTCAAAGCACATATGAAAAGCAATCATTGAACAACTAAAGTACTGCAACTACGAGTTGATGCTTCTCAACTTCTCCCTTCCCCTCTCTCTTTCTCTCTCTCTGTCTCTCTCGTTAAAAAAATTTAAAAAATGGAAAAAAAAAGTATTGCTGTTTGAATGCATATCAGTAAGAATGAATCATTCTCCTTTTGCTTGAAGAAGCCAAGTCACATTGAGACAGATTAGAGGTTTCTGGACACAGTATTCTGCATCAACAGTTTATTTCACAGACTACGAACCTCTTTACACAGATCCCTATTGACTTTGAGCCTGTGAGAACTTTGCTTTAAATTTCACCAAAGCTTCACCCTGAAACCCACGTCTCTTCCTTTGTTTGGTAAGATGCCTTGCTGTTCTTTGGTCTGTGATCTCCCTCACTGCCACAGGCCAATAAGCCAGTGCTGGTCTTTGGCTGGTTAAGACAACTCTCTCAAAGAAAAGGCTTTGGTGCGTCAACACAAGAGAATAAACTGAGAGTGAAGTCCAGCAGAATTAGGGAGATAGAATTTAACACAGGCAAGACGCAAGGAGCCTTTCCAGGATGAGAGGGAAGGGGGATCAGAGGCCAAAGGGCAAAGACGTCAGGAAAGTTTTGCTCCAGGAGGCTCTAGGAAAGACTTCTGTGAGAAGGTAAGATTGACTGAATGCTTTCAGAAGAGGTCAGGCAGTTGGAGAAGAGTTGGGATCAGGTACTAATAGGTAGAAGACAAAAAGCAATTCAAGAAAGAAAAAGTATCACAGTGACGCATTATGAGTAGCATTTACATAGTTAAAAAAGAAAGTAAGCCCTGGCCGGTTGGCTCAGTGGTAGAGCGTCAGCCTGGCGTGCAGAAGTCCCGGGTTCGATTCCCGGCCAGGGCACACAGGAGAAGCGCCCATCTGCTTCTCCACCCCTCCCCCTCTCCTTCCTCTCTGTCTCTCTCTTCCCCTCCCGCAGCTGAGGCTCCATTGGAGCAAAGATGGCCCGGGCGCTGGGGATGGCTCCTTGGCCTCTGCCCCAGGCGCTGGAGTGGCTCTGGTTGCGACAGAGCGAAGCCCCGGAGGGGCAGAGCATCGCCCCCTGGTGGGCAGAGCATTGCTCCTGGTGGGCGTGCCGGGTGGATACTGGTCGGGCGCATGCGGGAGTCTGTCTGACTGTCTCTCCTTGTTTCCAGCTTCAGAAAAATACAAAAAAAAAAAAAAGTAAATTCTAAATAGTCCTTTGACCAAACTTGTTGTATAACTATATGGGGGGGAAAGAGGAAGGAAGGGTAGGGATGTGAACCAGCTGAGTCATCATCTCCCATTTTGGAAATCAAATTTATTACTGTATATTATAAAGTAATAAATCAAGTAGTCACAATGTAAGATGTTATTTAGAGATATGGAAAGAAATAATTGATAAAATACAGGATTTAAAAGTGGTTGCTTCTAGCCCTGGCTGGTTTGCTTAGTGGTAGAGTGTCAGCCTGGCATGTGGAAATCCTGGGTTCAATTTCCGACTAGGGCACATGGGAGAAGCGCCCACCTGCTTCTCCACCCTTCCCCCTCTCCTTTCTTTCTGTCTCTCTTCCCTCCCACAGCTAAGGCTCCATTGGAGCAAAGTTGGCCCAGGTGCTGAGGACGGCTCCATGGCCTCTGCCTCAGGCACTAGAATGGCTCTGGTTGCAATGAAGCAACACCCCAGATGGGCAGAGCATCACCCCCTAGTGGGCATGCCGGGTGCATCCCAGTTGGGCACATGCGGAAGTCTGTCTATCTGCCTCCCCACTTCTTACTTCAGAAAAATTAAAAAAAAAAAAAATTTTAACAAATAATAAAAGTGCTTCTAGGTAGGGGAAATGAGGAGAGTGAGCTGGGATGTGTTGTTTATAACAAGCACTGTAATTGTTTAACTCCAAATTATGTGCCTATATAACAAAAAAAAAACTAAGAGAAGAAAAGATACAGCTAAAATCTTGAGCATAACTGCATATTAGTTAGGAGGGTTTGATTAAGTTTATTCCAAGACTTTTATATTATTTAATTTTTAAAAAAATTATTTATTGACTTTTAGAGAGAGAGGAAGGGAGAGACAGACAGACAGACGGAAACATTGATCTGTTTCTGTATGTGCCCTGACCAGGGATCGAACTGGCAACCCTTGTATACAGAGACAAAACTCTAACCAATTGAGCTATATGGCCAGGACTATTTGGTTAATTTTTCTTGTTAAATGTTCATGTCAAAATATTTTTTTTTCTTGAGAGATGTTTACAGTTTTAAATAGTACCTGAAAAACTTCAACAAAGTAACAGACATCTTGCTGTTTGTATGTCATTTTGATGCTCATCTTTTGAATTTAAAAAATTAGAAATGTCCGCCAGAAAATTTTGCAACATAACAATGGAATTTAAAATATAACAGTGGCAGCTACTGTCTGCTGATTGCTTGCTTTCATTTGAAAAAAAATAAGTACTTTAAAAAACTTTTTTTTTTAACAGAGACAGAGAGAGAGTCAGAGAGAGGGATAGACAGGGACAGACAGACAGCAACAGAGAGAAAAGAAGCATCAATCATTAGTTTTTCGTTGCGCATTGCGACACCTTAGTTGTTCATTGATTGCTTTCTCATATGTGCCCTGGCCGTGGGCCTTCAGCAGACTGAGTAACCCCTTGCTCCAGCCAGCAACCTTGGGTCCAAGTCAGTGAGCTCTTGCCCAAACCAGATGAACCCACGCTCAAGCCGGCAACCTCGGGGTCTCGAACCTGGGTCCTCAGCATCCCAGTCCGACGCTCTATCCACTGAGCCACTGCCCGGTCAGGCCTAAAAAACTTTTTTTTAATAGAAGGGCATATGAAGTGGCCACCTCTGCAAATCTAAGCCTGTGACACTTTGCAGATGACTGTCCTTCCCTCTTATCAGCATGACCCCGCCCGGCCATGACACTACCGTCCCAGTCCAGTCAGTTGCAAAATAAAAAGGAAAAGGTTGATTATATCCAAATAGATGTTCAGAGCAGCAAACACGTACTCCTCAGGGTCCAGGTCAGAATAGTGGTGGCTTCCTCCCATCATCAGCTGCACATCCATCACCAAGTACATTGAGAAGAGCACAGTTCCAAGTCCAGCATAAAGTACGTGAAGCCAATAGGACGGTATGAAGAATAGGATGACTCCGTAGATGATAAGGATGAAGAGAAGGACGAACAGCATTCCATTTAGCAGCGTGAAGTTCCAAGCAGCAGCAGCAGCGCCACCCCGACGCAGGTTGTAGGGCCCACCGCAGACCTGCGGACACTGCAGGCCCGGGGCAAAGCCCAGCAGTCTGGTTGACCTCATGTCAAAATTTTTAATTTAGCCCTGGCCAGATAGCTCAGTTGGTTGGCATGGTCCTGAAACACAGAGGTTGATGATTTGATCCTCAGTCAGGGCACATACAGGAACAGCTCAATGTTTCTTTCTCTTTCTCTCTTGCTAAAGTCAATAAATAATTTTTTATTTTTAATTTAAATATCAATAGAACAAGAGCAGAATGTATAATTTTCAAACAAATAGGAAGAAAAAAAGAATGGGGGAGGAGCTGAAATAATCAAAAAGAAAACAAGAAAGGAGAAAAATAAATAAAAGACTTAGAAAAATCTGGACAGATTAGAAAGACCAGTAATATTTTGCTAGAAATAAATCCAATGATATCATAATCATGATCAATGTACATAAAGTAAATCCTCTGGTTAAAAGGCAAAGTTTGATCCTCGTTAGTAGAGTGGTGAGTATCCCCGCCTGTCATGTAGGAGACCGGGATTTAAAAAAAAAAAAAAGGCAAAGTTTGTTAGATTTTTAGTAAAAATCTAAATAACTAGATTAATTTTTACTACATAAATATTAATATCCATTGATATGTTGATTATAAGAGACAGAACTAGTCCTGGACAGGTAGCTCAGTCACTTAGAGCAACATCCCTGTATGTCACAGAGGCAGGTTCCATCCCCAGTTGGGGCACACACAAGAATCAACCAGAGAGTGCATACATGGGTGGAACAACAAGATGGTGTTTCTCTCTCTCTCTCTCTCAAAATCAATAAATAAATTTTAAAAAGAGACATACCTAAAACATAAATGAAAAGGTTAAAAGTAAAAGAATATATTCCTGAAACTAAAATAATATTACATCAACTAATTTTAAAATAAAAATTATTTTTTAATAAGAGAATAGAAAATATGCATGTGCCAGGCAAATACTAATTGGAAGAAAGCTGGTGTAGATACAGGGGGCCTCAGGTTACAACAGTCTTGTCATATGACGTTTCAAGTTTGCGATATTCCTCTAAAAACCTTAAAAAATTGAGACATGAGTGTTTCGAATGCCATTAGCATCATACTTACAGACTGTGTGGGTGAACTAGTTTGGTTGCACGCGGCAGAAGAATACAAAGTACAGTGTACACAGTAACTATATTTGTGTCCTTTTCTTTTTTCTGTGGCATAGTTGTGTTTTTGTTGTTGTTTTGGGGTTTTTTTTTACAGAGACAGAGAGTCAGAGAGAGGGATAGATAGGGACAGACAGGAACGGAGAGAGATGAGAAGCATCAATCATCAGTTTTTCATTGCGACACCTTAGTTGTTCATTGACTGATTTCTCATATGTGCCTTGACCGTGGGCCTTCAGCGACCTTGGGTCCAAGCTGGTGAGTTTTTTGCTCAAACCAGATGAGCCCGCACTCAAGCTGGCGACCTTGGGGTCTCGAACCTGGGTCCTCCGCATCCCAGTCCGACACTCTATTTACTGCGCCACCGCCTGGTCAGGCAGCATAGTTGTGTTTTTATGTTCTAGATCAGGAGTAGTCAACCTTTTTATACCTACCGCCCACTTTTGTACTTCTGTTAATAGTAAAATTTTCTAACTGCCCACCGGTTCCACAGTAATGGTGATTTATAAAGTAGGGAAGTAACTTTACTTTATAAAATTTATAAAGCAGAGTTACAGCAAGTTAAAGATTATAATAATAATTACTTACCAAGTATTTTATGTTGGATTTTTGCTAAGTTTGGCAGAATAAATCTTTATAAAACAACTTACTATAGTTGAATCTATCTTTTTATTTATACTTTGGTTTCTCCGCTACCGCCCACCATGAAAGCTGGAACGCCCACTAGTGGGCAATAGGGACCAGGTTGACTACCACTGTACTAGATGATGATTTTACAACTGTGTTAGGATAGGTAAGTGACTTAAGCTATGGTATGTTTCGATTTACACCAAAATTTGGGTTCCATCACTGTCATAGGAACAGAACTGTGTCATAACCTGAGGGCCCTCTAGATTAGTATCAGGTAAAATAAAATAAAATTTAAACTAAAAGTACTAACTAGAGATAAAAAGAGTATCTACATTGATATAAGTTTCAATTCTGCATGAGAATACAATAATTATAAACCTATATGTTCTCAGTAGTACAGCTTCAAATTTATAAAGAAAAAAATTGACAGAATTCCCAGGAGAAATTAATCAATCCACCACAGTTAAGGGAAATTTTAACATATTTCCCTCAGTTAATTAATGGATCAAGAAAACAAAAGAAATATATGTATTCCTCAGTAAGAATATGAAGTTTGAAACCGACAGTGAAAGGTTAGACATAATGAACTTACATAAAACCCTGCAGCCTATAACTAGAGGGTATATATTCTTTTCTTGTACACATACAACATTTTAACAAATTTATTGAGGTATAACTGACATACAAGAAAATGCACATATTTAAAATGTACAATTTGATACATTTTGACATAGTATAAATCCACAAAACCATCATCACCATCAAGATAATGAACATATTCAGGCCCTGGCCAGCTAGCTCAGTGGTAGAGCATCAGGCTGGCGTGTGGAAGTCCCAGGTTTGATTACTGGCCAGGGCACACAGGAGAAGCGCCCATTTGCTTCTCCACCTTTCCCCTCTATTTTCTTTCTGCCTCTCTCTTCCCCTCCCACAGCCAAGGCTCCATTGGAGCAAAGTTGGCCCGGGTGCTGAGGACAGCTCCATGGCCTCTGCCTCAGGCACTAAAATGGCTCCTGTTGCAACAGAGCAACGCCCCAGATTGGCAGAGCATCGCCCCCTGGTGGGCTTGCCAGGTGGATCCCGGTCGGACACATGCAGGAGTCTGTCTCTGCCTCCTTGCTTCTCACTTCAGAAAATTACAAAAAAAAAAAAAAGATAATGAACATATTCATCAACTCCAAAGTTTACTCATATTTCTATTATCTTGGGTGGCAACATAACCTGCCTGAAGACTACATTTTGCACCTCTTGCTGCTAATTGTGACCATGTGACTACATTCTGTGAATGTAATCAAAAAAGATTTCTGTGGTGTTTGCTGAATGGATCTTCCAGAAAAACTTATTTCTTCATTGATTTTATTTTTTAGAAAGAGAGGGAAAGAGGGAGAGAGATAAACATATTTTAGACAGAGAGAGAGAGAGAGAGAGAAAAAAAAATCATTCATTTGTTGTTCTACTTAGTTGTGCATTCATTGGTCACTTTCCGTGTATGGTCTGACCGGGGGTCAAACCCGCAACTTCGGTGTTTCCAGACCACATTCAAACCAACTGAGCTAACCGACGAGGGGCCAGAAAAACTTTTTTGTACTAATTTTTTATTTATTTATTTTTGAGAGAGAAAAACATGAATTTGTTGTTTCACTTATTTATGCATTCATTGGTTGATTCTTATATGTGCCCACAACCTTGGCATAGCTGGATGATAGTCTAACTAACTGAGCTACCCAGCCAGGGCCAGAAAAACTTCTTAAAGATGTGTCAGGCAACTGGCATTACCCTCTGTAATTCTTTCCTTTGTTTTTTCTTTCTCTCTTCTTTCTGTTTCCTGTGGAGAGCACAGGCATGATGACCGAAGAATCTTGTGATGTGGAGGCACATAAGGATGAAGCCACAGGCTAAGGATGGTATGGAATTACAAGGATCCTGGGAACCCGATGACTCACTGGAGGACTGTCGCCTTGGAGTGTTTATA
The DNA here is from genome assembly GCF_036850995.1 of Saccopteryx leptura. Classification (NCBI taxonomy): domain Eukaryota; kingdom Metazoa; phylum Chordata; class Mammalia; order Chiroptera; family Emballonuridae; genus Saccopteryx; species Saccopteryx leptura. Next base: position 213,277,902 of record NC_089505.1, on the reverse strand, counting down.
TCCAGACTTTATTAGCTTGAGAGAAAAATGAACTTCCATCTTGTCTAAGCTTCTGCTCTTTTCAGTCTGTTACAAACATAAACACAGTTCCAAATTGATTCATAACTGTTAGTGGTCTCTAAAATATGACATTGGCTTTGAGAAGTGTGTGGGATAGTTATTTAGGGAGCATCCTCTTCACTGCAGCCTAGAAAGGTAACCCTTAGTGTGGATTTGCAAGCCACTCAAATGGTTGCCCCTTCTAGAAAGCTTTGATTTTTTAAATTTCTTTTTTTAGCGAGAGAGACAGACAGACAGGAACAGATAGGAAGGGAGAGAGAAAAAAGAAGCATCAATTCTTTGTTGCAGCACTTCAGTTGTTCATTGATTTCTTTCTCATATGTGCCTTGACCGGGGGGGGGGGGGGGGCGGCGAGATTGGGGGGAAAGCTCCAGCAGAGCAAGTGACACCCTGCTCAAGCCAGTGACCTTGACCTGACCAGGTGGTGGTTCAGTGGATAGAGCATCAGACTGGGATGCTGAGAACCCAAGTTCAAAACCTTGAGTTGCCAGCTTGAGCAAGGGCCCATCCAGCTTGAGCACAGGCTCACCAGCTTCAGTGCAGGGTCGCCGGCCTGAGTATGGGGTCATGGACATGACCCCATGGTCTCTGGGTTTAGCCCAGAGGTCACTGGCTTGAACAAGGGGTCACTCACTCTGCTGGAGCCCCCCACCCCATCAGTCAGGTCACATATGAGAAAGCAATCAATGAACAACTAAAATAGCGTAATGAAAAATTGATGCTTCTCATCTCTCTCTCTTCCAGCCTGTCTGTCCCCACCCTCTCTCTCTTGCTTAAAAAAAAATAAAAAATAAAAAAGCCAGCGATCTTGGGCTTCATGGCTTCAAGCCAGTGACCATGGGGTCATGTCCATGACCCAGCGCTCAAGCTGGTGAACCTGCACGTAAGCCAGCAACCATGAGGTGGGTACTCAGCATCCCAGGCCAATGCTCAATGCACTGTGCCACCACCTGGTCAGTCAGGCTATACAGCTTTAAGAAAGGTTTTTGTGTGCTGGCTGCCTCTCACTGACTTTAGCAAAGTTTTACATGAAACATAAAATCAGGCTTGAACCAATCTGTAGGCATTTAAAAAATGGAAATAACACTCTGCTAAGGAAAACACTCTCTACTTAGACCCCCCACACCACCACCTCCCTAACACACACACACAAAATGAGGAATATAAGGTTGACCAAGACTCTTGGTCAGTGGTGGTATTCAGCTAGTTCGCACCAGTTTGGCAGAACTGATACCTAATTTTTGTTGAGTCCAATAAACCAATTGTTAAAATGGCACTTGTAATCAGGGTTTATCTAAGATGGGCACCTGGGCAGCTGCCCAAAGTGGAAATCACAAATTTACATTCTTTACCCTTTTTTTAATGTTCATCTGCGCAACAGCATATTCTAAGAACCCGTAGTAATGTTCATGCTGTTCATAGGTGAAAAAGATTGCAAATGACGCCAATCAAGAAGCAATACGCAACCTGACCAGGCGGTGGTGCAGTGGATAGAGCATCGGACTGGGACACAGAGGATCCAGGTTCAAAACCCCAAGGTTACCTCTGGATTGAGCACAGGCCCCACCAGCTTGAGTGCAGGGTCGCTGGCGTGAATGTGGGATCATAGACATGATCCCATGGTCGCTAGCTTGAACCCAAGGTCTCTGGCTTGAGCAAGGAGTTACACACTCTGCTGCAGCCCCCTGGTCAAGGCACATAAGAGAAATCAATCAATGAACAACTAAAATGCCACAACGAAGAATTTATGCTTCTTGTCTCTCTCCCTTCCTGTCTGTCTCTGTCTGTCCCTCTTTCTGACTCCATCTGTCAAAAAAAGAAGCAATATGGAAATATCTTAAAACAGTTTCATTGTTTTTGTCAGGTATTATTTAATGTATTTTCATTAATATTTTAAAACTTTCTTATAATCTAGTTTTGTATACATCTCTTATTGTTCTTATTTAAATGTTAGATGCATGAAATAATAAACTACCTTTTGGTATATCATTTTTTATACTTAAAACAGTCATTAGGGCAGAGAACCATTATTAAATTATTTAAATCCCACCACTGGCCTCGGTATATGGAAGCTGCTGGATTGAAAAAGCTAACTGGGCCCTGGCCGGTTGGCTCAGCGGTAGAGCGTCGGCCTAGCATGCGGAGGACCCGGGTTCGATTCCCGGCCAGGGCACACAGGAGAAGCGCCCATTTGCTTCTCCACCCCTCCGCTGTGCCTTCCTCTCTGTCTCTCTCTTCCCCTCCCGCAGCCAAGGCTCCATTGGAGCAAAGATGGCCCGGGCGCTGGGGATGGCTCTGTGGCCTCTGCCTCAGGCGCTAGAGTGGCTCTGGTCGCAACATGGCGACGCCCAGGATGGGCAGAGCATCGCCCCCTGGTGGGCAGAGCTTCGCCCCATGGTGGGCGTGCCGGGTGGATCCCGGTCGGGCGCATGCGGGAGTCCGTCTGACTGTCTCTCCCTGTTTCCAGCTTCAGAAAAATGCAAAAAAAAAAAAAAAGAAAAAAGAAAAAGAAAAAGCTAACTGGGCCTGACCTGTGGTGGCGCAGTGGATAAAGCATCGACCTGGACTGCTGAGGTCGCCGGTTTGAAACCATGGGCTTGCCCGGTCAAGGCACATACGGGAGTTGATGCTTCCTGCTCCTCCCCCCTTCTCTCTCTCTCTCTTTCTCTCTCTCTCCCCAAAATGAATAAATAAATAAAATAATTTAAACCTATAAATAAAAAAAAAAGAAAAAGCCAACTGCTTTTCTACCCCATCCCACTCCCACCCCCACCCCCTATGAAAAGGAGTTCAAGTAGCATGGTAGCTGTTACATAGTCAACCCCACCAGGAAACAACACTGTGACCCAAAACTTTTTTCAGGCACCTTCTGTTAAGAGTTCTGTGCCTAACAGTAGTGCAAGATTCCCAGCAAAAATCAAATTAATAGCGTTATCTTCCCTTTCAAGTCTTGAAGAGTTAGGGGGGATGGTCAGAGCACAGAAACCAACATGCAAAATATGAGAGTTTTTAGGCTTAATATGATATGTAAGATTTTGGCCATAGTAATTAATGCTTACGAATTGACAGGAAGCCTAGTAATTATTTCAGAAAACTACATAACAAAAACAAACAAAAAAACCCCACACTGGACTGTAACAGTCTTTGGCTATAAGCTAAAACATCCTGGATCAGTGGCTCCCTCTAGGAAAAGAGTCAAAGTTGTGTAGCCCTTAAGGAGGGTCTCAACTATACAGAAGCTTCTGGGGTGGGCCATGTAGGATAATGGACAAGGAACCACCCCCTGAGGGCAGAGCAAGGGGCCTTAAAGAGCAGTGGAGAAGCTCCCAGGGAGCAGAACCAGGAGAAGCCACAGAAATAAGGTGACCAATTGTCCTCCTTTATGGAGGACAGTCCTTTTTTCTAAGTTTTGTGCTCCCTCGAACAGTGTCCTCCTACATGTCCTCCTTTTTTATATTGGAAGACTAATCTGTAAATGTCCATATTCGATTAATGCAGAGTCGATCCATTCTGTATGATGTGATGTATTTGTATCTAAAATGAGTACTTTTTTCTTAAAATTATTATTGAAAATTAATAGACATGTAAGCATAATTACAATATAAAATATTACAAATGCTTTTATTATGCATGTATCATATTATAGTATATTATTGTTGCAATGAATAAAATGTTTCTTTTACTTACGATATTGTTTTCTTCTATTTATTTTTGTCCTCCTTTTCATTGTAAAAATATTGGTCACCTTAACAGAAACCAACCAAGGAACTTACTCCTCTGTCATGGCAGGTGGTTCTTACACCCCCAGATTTGATACACACTGTTGTTCTATTTATCTGTTCCTGTGTAACACATCACTCCAAAATTTAGTGGCTGAAAATAATAATTTATTATCCCCACAGTTTCTGTGGTTTCCAAAGGTTTGGCTGGGCACTGTGGCTCAGGGTGTCTCCTGTGACTATTGTCACACAGTTAGAGCTGGAGCAGCTAGGAGCTGACTGGGCATCTCACTCTTTTCATATATTGTCAGAGCTTCTCAGTGGCTATCTGTGTGGGATAATTTGGGCTTCCTCACAAGATGCTGGCCTCAGGGTGGTTGGAATGCTAACTTAGAAGGTATCAGCATAAGTGTTTCAGCAAACAAGGCAGAAGCTGCATTGCTTCTCAGGACCTAACCGCAAAGGTTATAAAGCATCATGTCCTCTGTGCTCTACTGGTCAACCAGCCACTGGCACATCCAGGTTCAAGGGACAAGAACATACACAAACCATTCAGTGGGCTTTAGACCAGTGACTAGTGACTGCTGGTGTTTCTTATGCTCTCCTTTTCCAAATAAGAGTTTTGGTTGTAGTTCACTTTTCTCTTCCACCACTAAATATCAGGTATGTTGGAGGCCAACAACTGGTTTTTGGTTTATGGGTCAGTGGACCACATGAAGATCTGATAGAGAGCTGAAGGGCTGTACTGCTGCAATCTGGTAATTACCAATCTAAAATCCACCCTTTTCTTCTAACTTAGTAAAATCACTCTCATATTGCCCAAGTTCCTTTGCAGTCAAGAGTGGCCATGTGACGAAATTCTAGCCAATGAGATGTAAGCCAAAGTTGTTGGATGAGATGTCCAAGAAAGCTTCTAAGAGGGGAATAAAGCTGATAACTGATACTTTACTGCTCTTTCTCCTTTACTCCTGATTCTTGGCTGGAATGTAGATATGATTGGTGGAGCTCCATTAGTCACCTTGGCCCATTAGTAAACCTTGAGAATGAAAACAACAGGCTAAGGATGATGATACAGAAAGCTTCAGCCCTGGTGATGATGAAACTGCTATGAACCACATACCTATGGACTTTTTTTTTTACATAAGAGAAAAATAAAACTTTAATCTACTTTAAGTCTCTGTTATTTCTGTTCTTCATTATTGGCAGCCAGATGCAGTTCCTACCTTATGTCTTCCCCACTTGATCATCCATAGGAGCAGGACTCATGATTTTTACCTCCTGAAACTCACATGAAATCTGGCACAGAGTAGGCACTTAACAAATACTTGTTGAATGAAGGTGTGGCAATTTAAGTTACAACTGGTTTATTGAAGTATCTGAATTCAATAAGGTACAAAGAAGTGAATCGCCTTCCCCCTCCCAACAACAACAACAACCACTACCTTTACCTGTATTCTCGTCAACCTTCCCCATCCCTGAACACATTTCTTAAGTAGATAGACCCCATGGCATTCTAGTCATTTTCATGGATTGAAAATCTTGAACCATCCTTTTTAAAAACTTGAATCTTAGACCCTGGCTGGGTAGTTCAGTTGGTTAGAGCATAGTCCTGATACACCAAGGTTGCGGGTTCCATTCCTGGTCAGGACACACATAAGAATGAACCAATGAGCCTGACCTGTGGTGGTACAGTGGATAAAGCATTGACCTGGAATGCTGAGGTCACCAGTTTCAAACCCTGAGCTTGCCTGGTCAAAGCACATACGAAAAGCAACTATGAAGCAACTACAAGTTGATACTTCCCACTCCTCCCTGCCACCTTTCTCTCTCTCTCTATCCTCTCTCTAAAGTCAATAAATAATCTTTAAAAAAATCAACCGCCTGACCAGGTAGTGGTGCAGTCTGCAGGCGTCCCCAAACTACGGCCCACAGGCTGCATGCGGCCCCCTGAGGCCATTTATCTGCCACTGCACTTCCGGAAGGGGCACCTCTTTCATTGGTGGTCAGTGAGAGCAGCACTGTATGTGGCGGCCCTCCAACAGTCTGAGGGACAGTGAACTGGCCCCCTGTGTAAAAAGTTTGGGGACCCCTGGTAGAGTGTTGGCCTGCAACACTGAGGACCCAGGTTCAAAACCCCAAGGTTGCCAACTTGAGGACCGGCTCATCCAGCTTGACTGTTGGATCGCCGGCTTGAGCATGGGATCATAGACATGACACCCATGGTCGCTGGCTTGAACCCAGAGGTCACTGGCTTGAATCCCAAGGTCTCTGGCTTGAGCTCAAGGTCTCTGGCTTGAGCAAGAGGTCACTAGTTCAGCTGGAGCCTCCGGGTCAAGGTACATATGAGAAAGCAATCAATGAACAACTAAGGTGCTGCAACGAAGAATTGATGCTTCTCATCTCTCTCCCTGTCTGTCCCTGTCTGTCCTTCTCTCTCTCTCTCTCTCTCTCTCTCTCTCTCTTTCTCTTTCTCAAAATAAATAAATAAACCAATGAATGCATAAATAAGTGGAACAACAAATCTATGTTTCTCTCTCTTTCTCTCTCTTGCCCCCTTCCTCTCTATCTGAAGTCAATAAATACATTCAAAAAAATAAAAACTTAAGTCTTTTTTTTTTTATTCATTTTTAGAGAGGAAAGAGAGAGGGAGAGAGACAGAGAGAGAGAAGGGAGGAAGAGCTGGAAGCATCAACTCCCATATGTGCCTTGACCAGGCAAGCCCAGGGTCTCAAACCGGCGACCTCAGCATTTCCAGGTTGATGCTTTATCCCCTGTGCCACCACAGGTCAGGCAAAACTTCAGTCTTTTTTATTTTATTTTATTTTATTTTATTTTTTGCATTTTTTTGAAGTTGGAAACGGGGAGGCAGTCAGACAGACTCCTGCATACGCCCGACCGGGATCCACCCAGCACGCCCACCATGGGGCGTTGCTCTGCCGCAATCAGAGCCATTCTAGCGCCTGAGGCAGAGGCCACAGAGCCACCCTCAGCAACCGGGCAAACTTTTTGCTCCAATGGAGCCTTGGCTGCGGGAGGGGAAAAGAGAGACAGAGAGGAAGGAGAGGGGAGGAGTGGAGAAGCAGCTGGGCGCTTCTCCTGTGTGCCCTGGCCGGGAATCGAACCCGGGACTCCTGCACGCCAGGCCGACGCTCTGCCACTGAGCTAACCGGCCAGGGCCAAACTTCAGTCTTATATTCACTTCACAACCTCGACTCTTCCCCCTGCCTCTGGCCCAGGCTCGACCCACAACACAGAGACCTGCAATGGTGAAGGTGGCCTGTTTCTTTGCTCTTCGTTAATCCTCCTTCCACCTCCTGCTCTGGCTTCTCCAGGATTGAATGGTGGGAAAAAGAGAAAGGGCTACAGTTTTATATGACTGCAGCTGTTAGAGCCCTCTGAATAACAGGTGCCTAAATTTCTCTTGGTGGAGCTTATATTTGAGGAGACTCCCAGGGCCCTCCACACTGTCTAGTTCTCCGTGTTTGCAGTGCATGAGCCAGCTGGCCCTCAGTAACCTGAGCTTCTGGCCCAAAGCATCTTACCATGAGGGTCTTCTGGCCTTCTTGAGCAGAGTCCCATCCATATGGTTCAAGCCCAGGTTCTTTTCATAATGTCCTCTTGATCCACGAGAAACTCCCACATGCTTACCATACCAGAAGTCGAGACTACAGATTACCCACTAATACTGCTGTTACAGACCTTCCCTCCAGCCAACCTGCAATGTGCCCCATTCGCCAAACTATCAGCAGATAACCATCCTCATGTTCATGTACATCTCCCAAACACCATTACTCAAGTCAAGTTCTTCCAGAGTCTGCGCTCTTTGGCAAATACCGGGACAATAATATCACCACCCAAGAATCACCCAGTCACCAAATATACAGATGCCATCTCTGTTTCTTTTTTCTTTTCTTTTTTTTGTGACAAAGACAGAGAAAGAGACAGAGAGAGGGACAGATAGTAATAGACAGACAGGAAGGAACAGAGATAAGAAGCATCAATTCTTTGTTGTGGCAGCTTAGTTGTTCATTGATTGCTTTCTCATATGTGCCTTGACCAGGGGGCTGCAGCAGAGTGTGTGACCCCTTGCTCAAGCCAGCGACCTTGGGCTCAAGCCAGTAACTTTGAGCTTCAAGCCAGCGACCATGGGGTCATGTCTATGACCCCATGCTCAAGCCAGTGACCCCGCAATCAAGCTAGTGAGCCTGCACTCAAGCCGGTGACCTCAGGGTTTTGAACCTGGGTCCTCCACATCCCAGTCCATAATTCTATCCACTGAGCCACTGTCTGGTCAAGCTATCTCTGTTTCTTGAAAGCACCCCCAGCCTCTTTATTTGGTCTGTAGCCTCCACTCACCTAGGAATCAGGAAGGGAAATGACAAAACACTGTGAAGAAACCAGCCACTCTTTTCCATAAATCTTCACTCCTTTATCAGATGTATCAACTTATATGGGCTGACAATGATGTTAGGGACCTTCATTACTGGAGATATGTGCCCTTTTGTCTTTCCGGTAAGTTCTCTCTTTAGTAATGGAGGTGCTACATGCTCTTCTCTCCTTGAGGCCTCAGCTCAAACTCCAAGACAATAGGAAACATCCTGTTACACATGTACCACCACCTTTATTTCTCACACCTACTTTATGAGATAGACAACTGAGGTAACTAAAATTTAAGGAATTAAGAAGCTTCTAGTTAAATATAGAAATCAACACGAGAGTAAAGAACTAAAAACAAATGTGCAAGGACAAAGAGAGAAGACTAAAACAAATGAGAGATCGTTATTTGAAAAATGGGAAGAACTAACTGAAGAAACTGAAATCAATTGTTTTTAGAAGTAGAAGAAGCCCTGGCCGGTTGGCTCAGTGGTAGAGCGTCGGCCTGGCGTGCAGAAGTCCCGGGTTCGATTCCCAGCCAGGGCACACAGGAGAAGCACCCATCTGCTTCTCCACCCCTCCCCCTCTCCTTCCTCTCTGTCTCTCTCTTCCTCTCCCGCAGCGAGGCTCCATTGGAGCAAAGATGGCCCGGGCGCTGGGGATGGCTCCTTGGCCTCTGCCCCAGGCGCTAGGTCTGGTGGATCCCGGTCGGGCGCATGCGGGAGTCTGTCTGACTGTCTCTCCCCGTTTCCAGCTTCAGAAAAAAAAAATACAAAAAAAAAAAAAAAAAAAGAAGTAGAAGAAAGAGTGCAGAAAATCTTTGATTTTTAAAACAATAAAAATTAGCCGACTGGTGGTGGCCCAGTGGATAGAGTATTGACCTGAAATGCCGAGCTCCCAGGTTCAAAATTCCCAGGTCGCCAGCTTGACCAAATTTAATGACTTGAACGTAGGATCATTGACATAATCTCATGGTTTCTGGCTTAAGCCCAAAAGTCTCTGGCTTGAGCAATGAGTCATTGGCTCAGTTTGAGCACCCTTTCTCCCTGGCAATGCATGTAAGAGAAGCAATCAATGAACAACTAAAGTGCCATAACCATGACTTGATGCTACCTATCTCTCTTTCTCTCTCTTTCCCATGCACAATAAATAAACAAATAAAATATATAAATTACTTTGCAAACCATTTTAAAAATTAAATTTAGGCCCTGGCCGCTTGGCTCAGTTTTTAAAACATCAGCCAGGGGTATGGATGTCCCAGGTTCAATTTCCCATCAGGGCACACAGGAGAAGCAACTCCCTTCTCCACCCTTTCTCCTCCCCTTCTCTCTCTCTCTTTCTTCCCTTCCTTCAGCCATGGCTCAATTGGTTCGGACGCATTGCCCCGGGCACTGATGATGGCTCCCTGGAGCCTCCAGCTCAGGCGCTAGAAATGGCTCAGTTAGGAGCATGACCCCAGATAGGCAGAGATGGGGTTTCCAGGTGGATTCTGGTCAGGGTGTATGTGGGAATCTGTCTCTCTATCTCCTTTCCTTTCACTTGGAAAAGAAGAAAAAAAATTTAAAGCACGTTAGATGGAAGCAGTATATATGGTACACTACTACTTCTGTTTATAAAGAAATAAATATGCTTCTTACTGCAAAGAATATTTTTAAAATATTTTTAAGAATTTATTTATTCATTTTAGAGATGAGAGAGAGGAACAGAGTGAAGGGGGAAGAGCAGGAAGCATCAACTCCCATATGTGCCTTGACCGGGCAAGTCCAGGGTTTCAAACCGACAATCTCAGCATTCCAGGTCAACGCTTTATCCACTGCGCCACCACAGGTCAGGCTTAATGCAAAGAATATTTTGAGGATAAATGAAAAAGATCATCAAAGTGATGATCTTTTTTTTTTTTTTTTTTTTTTTTTTTTGAAGCTGGAAACGGGGAGAGACAGTCAGACAGACTCCCGCATGCGCCCGACCGGGATCCACCCGGCACGCCCACCAGGGGGCGACGCTCTGCCCACCAGGGGGCGATGCTCTGCCCCTCCGGGGCGTCGCTCTGTTGCGACCAGAGACACTCTAGCGCCTGGGGCAGAGGCCAAGGAGCCATCTTTGTTCCAATGGAGCCTCGCTACGGGATGGGAAGAGAGAGACAGAGAGGAAGGAGAGGGGGAGGAGTGGAGAAGCAGATGGGTGCTTCTCCTGTGTGCCCTGGCTGGGAATTGAACCCGGGACTTCTGCACGCCAGGCCAATGCTCTACCACTGAGCCAACCGGCCAGGGCCCAAAGTGATGATCTTTTAAGGAGAACAGGGTGATTAGTAGAAATGGGAGGGAGGCCCTGGCTGGTTGGCTCAGCGGTAGAGCGTCAGCCTGGCGTGCGGGGGACCCGGTTCGATTCCCGGCCAGGGCACACAGGAGAAGCGCCCATTTGCTTCTCCACCCCCACCCCCTCCTTCCTCTCTGTCTCTCTCTTCCCCTCCAGCAGCTGAGGCTCCATTGGAGCAAAGATGGCCCGGGCGCTGGGGATGGCTCCTTGGCCTCTGCCCCAGGCGCTAGAGTGGCTCTGGTTGCGGCAGAGCGACGCCCCGGAGGGGCAGAGCATCGCCCCCTGGTGGGCGTGCCAGGTGGATGCCGGTCGGGCGCATGCGGGAGTCTGTCTGACTGTCTCTCCCTGTTTCCAGCTTCAGAAAAGTACAAAAAAAAAAATTTTTTTTTAAAATGGGAGGGAGACATTTTTACTATCTACCCATTTTTGATAAACAGAAAATTTTAAATTAGGTGAAGCATAATTTTTTTTTTCACCTTTCCGAAGCTGGAAACGGGGAGGCAGTCAGACAGACTCCCGCATGCGCCCGACCGGGATCCACCCAGCATGCCCACCAGGGGGCGATGCTTTGCCCACCAGGGGGCGATGCTTTGCCCCTCCGGGGCGTCGCTCCGTTGCATCCAGAGCCACTTTAGCACCTGAGGCAGAGGCCACAGAGCCATCCCCAGCACCCAGGCCATCTTTGCTCCAATGGAGCCTCGCTGCAGGAGGGGAAGAGAGAGACAGAGAGGAAGGAGAGGGGGAGGGGTGGAGAGGCAAATGGGCGCCTCTCCTGTGTGCCCTGGCCAGGAATCGAACCCGGGACTCCTGCACACCAGGCCAACGCTCTACCGCTGAGCCAACCGGCCAGGGCCGGTGAAGCATAATTTAACAATATTTTTGTTTTATTTTAAGTGCTCTTTGTATTCTAAGAAATTATGTTCAAATCTGTGATCCATTTTTTAATTTAATTTTTCTATTGATTTGAGGGCAGAGAGGGTATAGGGGAAAGGGAGGAAGAGAGAAGCATTAACTCATTGTTCCATTTAGTTGTTCCATTTACTTGTGCACTCATTGGTTGCTTCTTGTATGTGCCCAAATCCAGGATCGAACCCAAAAACTTGGCATGTTGGGATAACGCTATAACTAGCTGACCTATGGACCAGGTCCTCCATTAAACATTTATGAAACAATGAACGTGACAGGTGGTGGCACAGTGGATAGAGCTTCAACTCGAACACTGAATACCCTTGTTTGAAGCCTCAAGGTTGTTGGCTTGAGCAGAGAATTGCCAGCTTGAATGCAAGGTTGCTGGCTTGAGCATGGGATCATCAACATGATCCCAAGGTCGCAGACTTGAGCAAGGCATCACTGGCATGGCTTAAGCTCTCTGGTCAAAGCACATATGAGAAGCAATCAGTAAACAACTAAAGTAAAGCAACTATGAGTTGATGCTTCTCATCTCTCTCCCTCTCTCTTTCTCTTCCTGTCTCTCTCTGAAACAAACAAAGAAACAAAAAAACAATGAAAACTCCAAACCATAAGAGAAATAAGAATCTGGGGTCATATTTGTGGCAGGTAATGTTTCTCTGTTTCTCCACAAATGACAGGTGAATAAATGGATGAATGAGAGAGAATCAGAGAGAGGAAGAGATGGGGACAGACAGGAAGGGAGAAAGATGAGAAGCATCAATTCTTCGTTGCAGCACCTTAGTTGTTCACTATTGCTTTCTTATTTGTGCCTTGACTGGGGGGCTACAGCAGACCGAGTAACCCCTTGCTCAAGCCAATGACCTTGGGCTCAAATCAGCAACCTTTGGGCTCAAGTTTATGACCATGGGGTCATGTCTATGATCCTCCACTCAAGCCAGTGACCCCAGGCTCAAGCTGGTGAGCCCATGCTCAAGCTGGATGAGCCCATATTCAAGCCGGCAACTTCAGGGTTTTGAACCTGGGTTCTCCGTATCCCAGTCCGATGCTTTATCCACTGCGCCACTACCTGGTCAGGCTGGATTTGAATCCTGACATTCCCTGATATTGTTCTCATAACCTCAATTTTTTTTTAACACAACATGAACTAAGAATTTTATTGGCTTTATTACCAAAATTTGTAATAAAATTTCAAGATAACATTTCCTAAAAACAGTAGGTCAGAGAGATTTATTTTGTTTCTGATAAGCTAGGGGTTTAGTTTATTTTCTCCAAAAAAATGCAGAAATTTTCTGTGTTAATTATTATTATTATTATTTACTGTTATCTATTTATTATAAGATTTCATAGAGGTCTTTATGTGTAGTAAAAGCTACTCTTACAGGTGTATAAATTGTCCATTCTTTTCTCATATAATATAAAGTGTGAGCATTAAAATATTGTATGTCAGTTTTACCTGAGATGATGATTTAAGATGCAAATTAATTATCATATTTGCCCATGTATAAAATGCAATCTTTTTTAAAATTAATTTATTTTTAACTTTATTTAGTTGGGTTTTTTTTTAAAGAGACAGAGAGAGAGAGCGAGAGAGAGAGAGAGAGAGAGAGAGAGAGAAGGGGAGGAGCAGAAAACATCAACTCCCATATGTGCCTTGACCAGGCAAGCCCAGGGTTTTGAACAGGCGACCTCAGCATTCCCAGGTCAACACTTTATCCACTGCGCCACCACAGGTCAAGCTAAAATGCAATCTTTTTTTTTCTAATTTTATTTATTTATTTATTTTTTACAGAGACAGAGAGTGAGTCAGAGAGAGGGATAGACAGGGACAGACAGACAGGAATGGAGAGAGATGAGAAGCATCAATCATTAGTTTTTCATTCCAAGTTGCAACACCTTAGTTGTTCATTAATTGTTTTCTCATACATGCCTTGACCGCGGGCCTTCAGCAGACCGAGTAACCCCTTGCTGGTGCCAGCGACCTTGGGTTCAAGCTGGTGAGCTTTTGCTCAAACCAGATGAGCCCACGCTCAAGCTGGTGACCTCGGGGTCTCGAACCTGGGTCCTCTGCATCCCAGTCTGATGCTCTATCCACTGCGCCACCGTCTGGTCAGGCTAAAATGCAATCTTTATTGGAAAATTTGGGGTCTAAAAACTGAATGCATCTTATACAGTGGTTGTAGATTTTTTTTTACTTGCATTTTCTGCTTTTTCGCACTTGGTTTTGCGCTCATTGTTAGGTGTTTTACTTGTATTTCCCGCTTTTTCGCACTTGTCTTTTTTTCAAATTTCGGGCCCCAAAATTAAGATGCGTCTTGTACATGGGAGTGTCTTACACATGGGGAAATACGGGTACCCTGACTGTACTGAGCCAGTATGACCCTTAGAATCAGAAGTGACATTTGACTGAATCCTCAGTTATTTTTAGGTGTCTTTACAAAATCTGTTAGAAAAACACATCTCAGAGATTGTGTTTCCATCTAATGTGTTTGCAATTACAATAATTTATTTTGCATTAAATTTGTTCTCTCAGAATAAGAAGTTACTTTTCTCTATAGCTCTGAAGTACATAAAATGTTTATTCCATCAATGCTTCAAACAATACCTCATTCTGTTGTTTTATCATTATAGTCTTAATTCATTGGTCATATTGCTCTGGCTTTTCTATCCTTACTTATCAGACAATAACCTTGCATTTTCTTTATATTTTAATGCCATGTGATTCTCAGTAAGATCCCTGGAATATCTCACAAGCATTGGTCAAAATACGACATTGGAATATAAAATAAAATCTGGGTGAAGCTGTGGAGATGCACTTGAAGAGGGTATGGGGGTCTGCGCCCCTTTCCCTTACCTGACCTTATGCATCTGTTCCATCTAGCTGTTATGTTCTTTTACAATAAATCAGAAATCTAGGTCAGAAATAAAACATTGTAGCTGTCAATGCTGCTCCATGAACAGGGATGTGGTCTAGACTGATTGGAAACATTGAGAAGAAACTGGTGGGCTTGTATTCAGCAGACTTTCTGCAGTTGTCTGGCCATGTAACTAAGTCCTCACTAGTGGACAGGGGCATTAGTGAGATTTGCCCTACAACTGCCCATGCACAGATCTGCCCAAGCTCTTCTTCCTTCTGACAGACTGGGGGGCCATACCCAGGGTGACGGAATTTAATTGTTGGAACCACCATCAGTCAAAGTCCTTAAATGACTTCATGAAGACTAACTAAACCCAAGTCTTTCCTTCCCTCCCTTGAAACCTGGAACTCTCATATGAGTAAGAATAAAACAAATTCTTGAAGAAAAAACAAAGCACTGGCTGGATAGCTCAGTTGGTTGGAGCATCATCCCAAAGTGCAGAGGTTGCTGGTTCAATCCCCAATCAGGGCACAGACAGGAATAGCTTGATGTTACTGTCTTTCTCTCTCTCTCTCCATTCCTCTCTTGCTAAAATCAATAAATTAAGATATTTCTTTTTTCTTTTTTTTTTACAGAGGCAGAGATAGACAGGGACAGACAGACAGGAATGGAGAGAGATGAGAAGCATCAATCATCAGTTTCTTGTTGCGCGTTGCGACTTCTTAGTTGTTCATTGATTGCTTTCTCACATGTGCCCGAGTAACCCCCTGCTCGAGCCAGCGACATTGGGTCCAAGCTGGTGAGCTCTTTGCTCAAGCCAGATGAGCCCGCGCTCAAGCTGGCGACCTCGGGGTCTTGAACCTGGGTCCTTCCGCATCCCAGTCCAACGCTCTATCCACTGTGCCACCACCTGGTCAGGCAATAAATTAAGATATTTCAAAACAAACAAAAATAGCTGGTCCTGTTTGGGTGGCTCAGTGAATGAACTGTCAACCTGATGTGCCAGAGGTTGTAGATTCAACGCACAATCAGTGAGTGAACAACTAGATGGAACAACTAAGTAAAATAATGAAATGATGCTTCTCTCTCTCTCTCTCTCTCTGTCCCCCTTCCTCTCTCTCTCGCTCTCATATCAATGGAAAAAAAATATTTTTAATCTGAAGAAAAAATATTTCAAAAAACAATGTGAAAATTGACCAAAAATGGAAAAAAATAAAGATTAAAAAGTAAAAAAAAAATTGTCCAATTTAAGAAGTTTAAAAAATAGAGTAAACCCAAGAAAATGGAAGCATATAATAGAATTCCAAGCTGATATTTATTTTTCCTCAAGATTTTAGATACAATTTCAACATGTTTTTGTATCTATTGTTACTGATTACAAGCCTTTTGTCTGTCTGATTTTTTTTTCTATCTTTCTTTGGCAGATTATCCTTTCTTTAATTCAAATATGTACAGGTGGGATAATAGGAGAGGATGAATTTGGGGCATTTTAAGGATAAAAGGGGCAAGACTTCAACAGTGCTTGACAGTGAGGATGAAAGGAAAGAGAAAAAAACAAAAATGATTCATTCCATGAGGGAAAAAAACAACAACAAAACAGGAAGATCAGACGGGTTCGGAGCTGCAGGACGCACAGGTGGAGATTCTTGGGTCTGGGTGGCTCTGTGGGTTTAAAACTCTGAAAGGAGTTTTGGGCTATAGATTGAAGCTATGGATACAAGAATTAGCAGCATAAAAACGTGCTAGATGTTGAACTGGAGAATGAGACGTTGGGGATGTTGACAGCGAGAGGATATAGAGTGAGAAGAAAGCCCAGGATGGAACCCTCAGAATCCTAATGCTTAAGGAAAGAGCAGAGAAAGAGAAACCTGTAAAGAAAAGTTGAAACAGAATGGCCAAAATGATGGGGGTGGAGTGAGTGGAGAGAGTGTCACCACAGAAGCCAGAAGAAACTCGTTTCCAGAAGAAAATGCTTGACAGTGTCAAATGCTGTGAACAGGGCAAGCGAGACAAGGTCAGATTTAGAGAGGAGGCTGTCAGGGTGACCTTGGCCAGAGAGTCTCTCCGGGATGCAGGGGCCGGAGGAAGATCGTGATGAATGGAGCAGTGAGCAGAAGCTGAGGTGGTGGAGCAGGGAGAGCAGACCAATCTTGGAATGGCTGACAGGTGAAAATGAAAGAGAAAGGGTGGTGGCTAAAAAAGAAAGGCAAAAGATTTATACGATCTGAAGAGAAACCAGAGCATGGCTAAAAAAAGGGAGGGGGAGGATTTTATTTATTTATTTATTATTTTTGGGGTTTTTTTGGTATTTTTCTGAAGCTAGGAACGGGGAGAGACAGTCAGACAGACTCCCGCATGCGCCCGACCGGGATCCACCCGGCATGCCCATCAGGGGGCGACGCTCTGCCCACCAGGGGACGATGCTCTGCCCCTCCGGGGCGTCGCTCTGTCGCGACCAGAGCCACTCTAGCGCCTGGGGCAGAGGCCAAGGAGCCATCCCCAGCGCCCGGGCCATCTTTGCTCCAATGGAGCCTCGGCTGCGGGAGGGGAAGAGAGAGACAGAGAGGAAGGAGAGGGGGAGGGGTGGAGAAGCAGATGGGCGTTTCTCCTATGTGCCCTGGCCGGGAATCCAACCCGGGACCTCTGCACGCCAGGCCGACGCTCTACCACTGAACCAACCCGCCAGGGCCGGATTTTATTTAATTTTTAAAGACAACATTTGATTATTTTTATTACAAAAGTAGTTACATACTCTTTCCATAAAACTTGAAAGCACTAAAAAGTGCAAAGAATTGGCAATTCTTTTATAAACCCAGCTGACAGAAGTGAC
This sequence comes from Saccopteryx leptura, assembly GCF_036850995.1. NCBI lineage: Eukaryota > Metazoa > Chordata > Mammalia > Chiroptera > Emballonuridae > Saccopteryx > Saccopteryx leptura. The sequence goes on along the minus strand of NC_089505.1, from coordinate 213,260,836 downwards.
AACTGTTCATCCTTAGGTGACCGATGGTCCTTTCATTCACCTACATATCTTTGAATAAAAATGGGCTACTTTAAGAGAGATGCTTGTTTCATCATGAGCATTTTCCATTTTAATAATCTATACTAGGGGTCGGGAACCTATGGCTCGTGAGCCAGATGTGGCTCTTTTGATGGCTGCATCTGGCTCGCAGACAAATCTTTAATAAAAATAATAATAACGTTAAAAATATAAAACATTCTCATGTATTACAATCCATTCATTTCCTACCACTCATGTTCATGGTTGCGGGTGGCTGGAGCCAATCACAGCTGTCCTCCGGGACAACACCAAATTTTTATTGGATAATGTGTAACCTACATGGGTCATTGTATGGTTCTCACAAAATTACATTTTAAAATATATGACAGCCCTGGCCGGTTGGCTCAGTGGTAGAGTGTCGACCTGGTGTGCGGAAGTCCCAGGTTCAATTCCCAGCCAGGGCACACAGGAGAGGCGCCCATCTGCTTCTCCACCCCTCCCCCTCTCCTTCCTCTCTGTCTCTCTCTTCCCCTCCCGCAGCCGAGGCTCCATTGGAGCAAAGATGGCCCGGGCGCTGGGGATGACTCCTTGGCCTCTGCCCCAGGCGCTAGAGTGGCTCTGGTCGAGACAGAGCGATGCCCCGGATGGGCAGAGCATCGCCCCCTGATGGGCGTGCCGGGTGGATCCCGGTTGGGCACATGCGGGAGTCTGTCTGACTGCTTCCCCATTTCCAGCTTCAGAAAAATACAAAATATATATATATATATAAATGTGACATTCATGGCTCTCTCAGCCAAAAAGATTCCCAATCTCTGATCCCAACCCCTATTTATTTTTTTCTTTTTAAAATGTATTTATTGTCTACTCAAGTGATGGCGTAGTGAATAGAGCATCGACCTGGGATGCAGAGAACCCAGTTTCGATACCTCGAGGTTGCCAACTTGAGCACGGGATCGCAGGCTTGAGCATGGGATCACAGACATAACCCCATGGTCACTGGCTTGAGCCCAAAAGTCGCTGGCTTGAGCCCAAGATCACTGGCTTCAGCAAGGAGTCAATCACTGGCTTGGCTGGAGCCTCTCAGTTAAGGTACAAATAAGAAAGCAATCAATGAACAACTAAGGTGCCACAACTATAAGATGCTGTTTCTCATCTCTCTCCCTTCCTGTCTGTCCCTGTCTGTCCCTCTCTCTCTAAATATATATATAAATATATAGATATAGATATATAGATTGATATATAGATATATACATATATATAGATAGATATATAGATAGATATATTGATTTTATTTTGTTTTTATTTATTTTAAAGAGAAAGGAAGGGAGAGAGAGAGAACATCAAGCTGTTCCTATATGTGCCCTGACCAGGGATCAAACCTGCAACCTTGGCATATTGGGATGATGCTCTAATTTAGTGGTCCCCAACCTTTTTTGGGCCACGGACCAGTTTAATGTCAGAAAATATCTTCACAGACCGGCCTTTAGAGTGGGACGGATAAATGTATCACGTAACCGAGACAAGCGTCAAGAGTGAGTCTTAGATGGATGTAACAGAGGGAATCTGGTCATTTTTTAAAAATAAAACATTGTGCCTGACCAGGCGATGGCGCAGTGGATAGAGCGTCAGACTGGGATGAAGAGGATCCAGGTTCGAGACCCCAAGGTCGCCAGCTTGAGAGCGGGCTCATTTGGTTTGAGCAAAGCTCACCAGCTTGGACCCAAGGTCACTGGATGGAGCAAGGGGTTACTCGGTCTGCTGAAGGCCCACGGTCAAGGCACATATGAGAAAGCAATCAATGAACAACTAAGGTGTTGCAATGAAAAACTAATGATTGATGCTTCTCATCTCTCTCCGTTCCTGTCTGTCTGTCCCTATCTATCTCTTTCTCTGTCTCAGAAAAAAAATAAAAAATAAATAAATAAATAAAACATTGTTCAGACTTAAATATAAATAAAACGGAAATAATGGAAGTTATTTATTCTTTCTCTGCGGACGAGTACCAAATGGCCCACGGACTGGTACCAGTCCACAGCCTGGGGGTTGGGGACCACTGCTCTAATCAACCAAACTATCCGGCCAGGGATATGTATTGTTATTGTAAATTAAAATGTCAAACAGTAAAGTATAAAGTCTCAGCTAAGGTTATTTGTAGCATTTTTTTTTTTTTTTTTTTTGTATTTTTCTGAAGCTGGAAATGGGGAGAGACAGTCAGACAGACTCTCGCATTCGCCCGACCGGGATCCACCCGGCACGCCCACCAGGGGCGATGCTCTGCCCCTCCGGGGCGTCTGCCGTGACCAGAGCCACTCTAGCGCCTGGGGCAGAGGCCAAGGAGCCATCCCCAGCGCCCGGGCCATCTTTGCTCCAATGGAGCCTTGGCTGCGGGAGGGGAAGAGAGAGACAGAGAGGAAGGGGGGGGGGTGGAGAAGCAAATGGGCGCTTCTCCTATGTGCCCTGACCGGGAATCGAACCTGGGTCCCCTGCACGCCAGGCCGACACTCTACCACTGAGCCAACCGGCCAGGGCCATGTAGCATAAATTTGATGCATATTTGTTGAGAGAAAAGAGCTGGCAGAGCAGAGGTTAAAGTCGGAAGAGGCTCAGGTGTAGCTGATGCTGGAGGTGCTAGAGGAGGGAAGGATTCAGAGCTTCCTGCCTGGTGGCCTTGACTCGCTATATGAAGAAGGCTTCTGCTGAGAGTGATAGGGTTGCTGCAGGGAAATGGAGAGGGCTGACCAGGGTTGCTGAGGGCTGCTGAGAATGGGAAACAGCTGGTCCATGTGGCTCACCTTCCAATGACATAGACCTGGGTATTGATCCTTGTTCCCCCTAATTAGCTAAGTGTCAATTGGCCAAATTATCAAACCTCTCTGAACCTTAGAAGGTTAGATAAAAACGTTGAAAAGGTAGATGGTTTAAAAATCAATCCATGCTTGAGGTTGAGGTTGGGAGATGAAATTATTGGCAAGATGGTAGTTTAAATGATAAATGATGAGGTCTTTTCTCATTAGAGATAGGAGCTAAGTAAGGAGGAAATTAACAAGAAAGTGAAAGAAAATTAAGGGGTGTGTTGAAAAAGTGAAGTTATTTTATATGTTTTCCTGTACTACAAAAGTCATACACACTGCTCACAAAAATTAAGGATTATTTATAGCTTCATATTCATTTTGAGATATCCCCTAATTTTTGTGAGCAGTATATTTTAGTTTGAAACATTCATAAGAACAATCCCCCCAAAATCTATGTTTCTATCCTCCAGATATAAATACTATGAAATTTTCGAGTATTAAGCAGAGAACCCATCGGTATAACTGACCGTGTCCTCCAGAGGCAGACTTCCTGAGTGCCCTTCATCATGCCCAGCTGCGGAACAGTGCTTCTCAAAGGCTTTGCTCTCAGGATCTCTTTATACTCTTAAAAAATGAAAGTTTGTCAAGAGTTTTTGTTTATGTAGATTATATATTTGATATTAGAAATTAAAACTGAGAATTTTAAATATTAATTCATTTAAAATAATAATCAGTTTGACCCATGGTGTCACAGTGGATAAAGAATTGACCTGGAATGCTGAGATCACCGGTTTGAAACCTTGGACTTGCCTGGTCAAGGCACATACGAGAAGCAACTAGGAGTTGATGCCTCTGGCTCCTCCCCACCTTCTCTCTTTCTCTCACACCTCTGCCTAAACTCAAAATTTAATAAGGGTGCATTGTTATACATTTTTACAAACCTCATTAATAGAAGACAAATAAATTTTCATACTTGTGTTGCATTCAATCTGTTGCAATGTTTGTTTGGGTTTTTAAAATTTTTTTTTAAAGATTTTATTTTTATTCATTTTAGAGGAAGGAGAGAGAGAAAGAGAGAGAGAAAGAAAGCAGGGAGGAGCAGGAAGCATCAAGTCTCACATGCACCTTGCTTGACAAGGCAAGCCCGGAGTTTCGAACCGGTGACCTCAGAGTTCTAGGTTGACACTTTTTCTACTTTGCCATCACAGGTCATGCATGTTTTGGGGTTTTTTTTAGGTGATAGGAAGGGAGATAGTGAGACAGACTCCCGCATGTGCTCCAACCATTCGGCAGCCCCATCTTAGGCCGATGCTCGAGTACCGAGCTATTTTTAGTGCTTGTGACTGACACGCTCCAATGGAGCCATCCTCAGCACTGGGGGCCATGCACACACCAATCAAGCCACTGGCTGTAGGAGAGGAAGAGGGAAAGAAAGGAAAGGGAGGAGAAGCAGATGGTTACTTCTCCTGTGTGCCCTGACTAGGAATCGAACCCAGGACGTCCATATGCCGAGCCGACACTCTATCCACTGAACCCAGCCAGGGCCGTAATATGTTTTTTTATTTTTTTATTTATTTATTTTTTCTTTCAGGAACAGAGAGAGAGTCAGCGAGAGGGATAGACAGGGACAGACAGGAATGGAGAGAGATGAGAAGCATCAATCATCAGTTTTTTGTTGCAACACCTTAGTTGTTCATTGATTGCTTTCTCATATGTGCCTTGACCATGGGCCTTCAGCGGACCAAGTAACCCCTTGCTCGAGCCAGCGACCCTGAGTCCAAGCTGGTGACCTTTTTGCTTAAGCCAGATGAGCCCGCACTCAAGCTGGCGACCTCAGGGTCTCGAACCAGGGTCCTCTGCATCCCAGACCGATGCTCTATCCACTGTGCCACCACCTGGTCAGGCATGTTTTTTGATTAAAGTATATAAAGCAAATTCTGTCTCACAATATGGTTTTGTTTGGTGACAGAGACAGAGAGGGAGACAGAGAGAGGGACAGATAGGGACAGACAGGAAGGGAAAGAGATGAGAAGCATCAAGTCTTCATTGCAGCACCTTAGTTGTTCATTGACTGCTTTTTCATATATATCTTGACCGGGGGGGGGGCTACAGCAGACCGAGTAACTCCTTGCTTGAGCCAGCGACCTTTGGGTTCAAGCCAGCAACCCCATGCTCAAGCTGGTGATCCTGTGCTCAAGCCAGCAACCTTGGGGTTTCAAACCTGGGTCCTCTGCACCAGTCAGACATTCTATGCACTGTGCTACTACTGCCTGCTCAAGCTCACAATCCAATTCTTGAAGAAAGGGAGAAGTATTTCAGTAGCCTTTTCAGTTAATTGTGAATATTCCTTCTGATACTACACTGAAAGCTGATACATAATAGTTTCTTCTTTAAAATTTATTTATTAATTTATTAATTTATTTTATTTTTTTTAATTTTTTATAAAGATTTTATTTATTCATTATAGAGAGAGAGAGAGAGAGAAGGGGGGAGGAGCAGAAAGCATCAACTCCCATATGCGCCTTGACCAGGCAAGCCCAGGGTCTTGAACCGGCAACCTCAGCGTTTCCAGGTTGACACTTTATCCACTGTGCCACCACAGGTCAAGCTATTTATTGATTTTTTAAAATGTTTATTAGCCTGACCGGGCGGTGGCGCAGTGGATAGAGCGTCAGACTGGGATGCAGAGGACCCAGGTTCGAGACCCTGAGGTCGCCAGCTTGAGCCCAAGGTTGCTGGCTCCAGCAAGGGGTTACTCGGTCTGCTGAAGGCCCACGGTCAAGGCATGTATGGGAGAGCAATCAATGAACAATTAAGGTGTCGCAATGCGCAACGAAAAACTAATGATTGATGTCTCTCATCTCTCCGTTCCTGTCTGTCTGTCCCTGTCTATCCCTCTCTCTGTCTCTGTAAAAATAAAAAATGTTTATTATATTGATTTTAGAGAAAGGAAGGGAGAGAGCAGGAGAGAAGAACATCTATCTGTTCCTGTGTGTGTGCTAATCCGGGATCAAATCGGCAACCTCTCTGTTTCTGGGGGACTGTATGGCCAGGGCCATAATAGTTTCTTAAAGATTAACTGCAATGTAGAATATAAAGCCAAATCAATGAATTTTTTGTAATCTGTTCCATTTGAATTCACTGCTTTTTCTTGCATTTGGAATGGGTAGTTTGGAGAACATTGATTCATTGTATAATGTAATCTTCCAAATGATACATTACAATTTTGATATACAATAGAAAAATTTATTAATGTCATCACCTATCTCAAAATTTTTGAGACTGTCAAGCTCACAGTGGCACATACAACTTTTCCAAAATTCAAAATTTCACTTGAGAGCTCTAGTTTTATTACTAACAACAAAAACTGCCAGTTGTTTTCCTTAAAGTGAGGCTCACTTCATTTACATATTTTTGAGAATGTTTGCCAAAGCTCCAAGTCTGGTGGTGGCTAGTTCATCTCACAGCTCAATTACAAGAGTGCTTTCCCTTATGGCAATCCTGGCTTTCCAGTATGCAGCTAAGGGTTCTGTGTGGATTTCCCACTTTAACTTGAAAACATTAACGATGTGTACTCATGGGTTGTGATTTAATAAGGTTAACGTTTTACTGCTTCATCAAGGCCAGTTTTGTGTTTGTTGTTCTAATCCATAGGCATGCAGGAGTCAAAAACACAATGACAACCAATACAATTTGGTGCCACTGCCTTGATTTGTGCAAAAGCACCAACAGTCTACCAGTCTACCTTACCCCTATGGCTTTTTGTGTCAGTGCAAGTGTCAACATAGTGCAAGAGGCAAATGACATCATAGTATTATTATAAAAATAGTTTTGATCTCACAACCCCTCTGACGAGTCTTGGGACCCCTTGGCGGTTCCTGATCCACACTGTTAGAACCATCATCACAGAGTAAGTTACCTAGTATCCCTGATGACTTCTCTTTTTTTTTTCTTTATTCAGTGAGGGGGGAGGCAGAGAGACAGACTCCCACGTGTGCCACAACAGGGATCCACCTGGCAAGCCCACTAGGAGACAATGTTCTGCCAATCTGGGGTGTTGCTCTGTTGTTCAGCAACCTAGCTCTTCTTAGCACCTGAGGCAAGGCCATGGAGCCATCCTCAGCGCCCAGGGCCAACTCACTCCAATTGAGTCATGGCTGCAGGAAGGGAAGAGAGAGAGAGAGAGAAAGAGAGAAGTGAGAGGAGAGGGGGAGGGGTGGAGAAGCTGATAGGCAATTCTCCTATGTGCCCTGACCAGGTATTGAACCTGGGACATCCACATGCCAGGGTGAAACTCTACCAGCCAGGGCCCCTGATCACTTCTCTTATTATTTTTGAAGGTGCTTAATATGCATTATGAAAGGTTGAAACGCTATCTAGTAGTATTGACAGCACCTTTTTTTTCCTGAAATTAGAAGCGGGGAGGCAGTCAGACAGACTCCTGCATGTGCCCGACCGGGATCCACCCGGCACGCCCACCAGGGGGCAATGCTCTGCCCATCTGGGGCATTGCTCCATCTCTGCCAGAGCCAGAGCCATTCTAGCACCTGAGGCAGAGGCCATGGAGCCATCCTCAGCACCCGGGCCAACTTTGCTCCAATGGAACCTTGGCTGCGGGAGGGGAAGAGAGAGACAGAGAGGAGGGAGAGGGGGAGGAGTGGAGAAGCAGCTGGGCACTTCTCCTGTGTGCCCTGGCCGGGCATCGAACCCAGAACTTCCACACACCAGGCTGACGCTCTACTGCTGAGCCAACTGGCCAGGGCTACTTCTCTTATTTAAATTCCTAAAGTGGCCTGACCAAGTGGTGGCGCAGTGGATAGAGCGTCAGACTGGGATGCAGAGGACCCCGGTTCGAGACCCCGAGGTCACCAGCTTTAGTGCAGGCTCATCTGGCTTGAGCAAAAAGCTCACCAGCTTGGACCCAAGGTTGCTGCTCGAGCAAGAGATTACTCGGTCTGCTGAAGGCCCGCAATTAAGGTACATATGAGAAAGCAATCAATGAACAGCTAAGGTGTTGCAACGAAAAACTGATGATTGATGCTTCTCATCTCTCTCTGTTCCTGTCTGTCTGTCCCTATCTATCCCTCTCTCTATAAATTAAAAAATAAATAAATAAATAAATTCCTAAAGTGGAATTGCCCAAAGAGCACTCATGTGTTGCTTAATGACAGAGATATGTTCTGATAAACGCATTGTTAGGCAATTTTGTCATTGTGTGAACATCACAGAGTTCACTTCAACACGCCTATTACACCTAGACTCTGTGGTGTCACTGCCTAACATGCTCCTAGGCCTGTACTGCATGTTACTACACAAAACAACATGAGATTAAATAAAGCACAAAAGAAAATGATGCTGTCAAGAGACACAGTAACCATGAGATATGTGAGGCTGCTGCTGGCGTATTGTGGCACACTGTTTTACCAGCAAAATTTTTTTTTATAAATAGAAAAAATTCATTCTAAAATAACAATAAAAAGTATAATAAGTACACAAACCAGTACATAGTTGTTGTTTTTTTATTCATTGTCTTTTAAAAGAAAGGGAGACATCAATTTGTTGTTCCACTTAATTATACCTACATATTTACATTTGAATTTAATTCACTTAATACATTTCAACAAAATGGGCTATTTCTTATGCATTCATCGGTTGATTGTTGTATGTGACCTGACTGGAGATCAAAGCCACAACCTTGGTGTATCAGGACGATACTCTAACCAACGGAGCTACCCAGCCAAGGCCATAGTTGTTTATTATCATTATCAAGTGTTATGTACTGTACTGTCCTATACTTTAATATGACTGGCAACATAGTAAGGTTGCTTATACCAATATCACCACAAACATGTAATTCATTGCACTAATGACAATGACAACATCACAGAGGCTCCAATGTCACTAGGCATCTGGAATTTTCCAGTTCCATTATAATCTTATGAAATCATCACTGTATATTTGGTCTGTCATTTACAGAAACATCGTTAGGTGGCACATGACTTTACACACATTTCTTCACAGTGCTGTTACAAAGTGTACAAAGAATATCCAAGTGGGAGAGCTGAGAGCAGAGGGGTCTGCAGACCCAGTGAGCATTTGACTTCAGCAGTGAGCATTTCTTTAGAGATGGATGTGATCCATGGTATAGCTGCAAGTGTGAAAGAATGAACTGTGATGACGATCTCTAAAGTAGAAGAGGCCCAGGAAGCAACTGAGTCATCTTTGTGAACACTGAAGTCACCCAGCTAGCATGCAGAGGACCCGAAGACTAGGACACAGGTCCTGTCATTACTTGATGGGCAGGCTCTGCCAGGACATGATTTTGCCTGGGGAACCACACCCAGGCCCAGGAAAGCCAGAAGTGACCACTACCTTGATAACTGAGACCTATAAAAGATTCTCAAACCCTAGGCACTGGGGCACTTCTTTCAAGTAATATTTGATTAGTCTCTCCAAAATTTAGACACAGAATCGAAATAGAACTCATTCACATGATGCAAACACAAAGTGGGTTTTTGAGCTTCATTTTGTTGGAAACTTATTTACAGTCAGGTTTTAAGATCTGAGTTTGGAATCCTGGAAATGGAATTCACAGAACCTTGGCTCCAGCAGAGTAGCTCAGCTCACTGGGGACAGGAGGGATTTCTCAATAAACAATGCTATAACAAACAGTTTTCCATATTAAAAAACTGAAATTAGATCCCTACCACAGTGTACACAAAAATCAATTCTGAATGGGATATAAAATTCTATGTGGAAGTGTGAGCTAATAGAAAATATATAGACGGTGGGGGCAAAAATCAGGTTTACAGTTGTGAGTATGCCAGAGTTTATTCCTCTTATTATTTATTATAGCATTATCCTTATGAATAACTATAAACCTACTTTTGCCCCACCTTGTATATTGGTCTCCGCTCTTGGTTTTTAGCACAGAGCTCCCAAAACCCTAGTAATTTCCTAAGTGATAAGAGCATTAGGAGCATCTTTCATTCTGCAGAGACTCCGGACAGAAAGGTCAAGCCATGATCAAGAAGCTTGGAATTTCAAGAGCCCTTTACTCCCCCACTTCTCCAGAGAGGGGACAGAGACTGGAAATGGAGTTAATAACCAATCATGTCTACGTGAGGAAGCCTCGTTAAGATCCCAATAGTAGGGGGTTCAGAGATCTTCAGAGTTGGTGAACAAGTGAAGGTGCCGGAAGAATGGCATGCTGGGAAATGGCATAGAAGCTCCGCATCCCTTATCATACCTTGCCCTAGGCATCTCTACCATCTAAATATTCATCTGTATCCGTTAGCACATCCTTAAATAAACTGGTAAACATAAGCAAGTGTTTCCCCGAGTTTTGTGAGCCAGTCTAGCAAAGTAATCAAACCCTATGGGGGAGGAGATCATGGGAACATCTCATCCACAGCCAATTGGCCAGTACAGGTGACAACCTGGGCTAGCAACTGGCATCTGAAGGGGAAGGCAGTCCTTTGGGACTGATCCTTTAACCTGTGGAATCTGTGCTATTTCCAGGTAAACAATGTCAGAACTAACTTTCATTCTTAGACACCCAACTGGTGTCTAGAATTGCTTGTTGGTATAAGGGAAAACTTTACACATTTGGTGATCAAAAGTGTCAGAGGTAGGTGAAGTGCTTTATATGAGTGGAGACTCACATAAGAGAAATACACAGGAGGGGAGAACTAGGTTTTTTCCTATTCAGAAATGATAAATCTGAGTTTTTCCATTACAGAAAGGCAAAACCAGGAAACTTTAAAAAGAAACCAGAGAGAGCCTGACCTGTGGTGGTGCAGTGGATAAAGCATCGACCTGGAAATGCTGAGGTCGCCAGTTCGAAACCCTGGGCTTGCCTGGTCAAGGCACATATGGGAGTTGATGCTTCCAGCTCCTCCCTCCCTTCTCTCTCTCTGTCTCTCCCTCTCCTCTCTAAAAAATGAATAAATAAATTAAAAATTAAAAAGAAACCAGAGTATCTTTCAGGCTTCTAGAAGTTTGCTAGACTCATGAATCACTAATCTTGAAAGAAAAGATTAAGAAATTTGCCTGACTAGGTGGTGGCGCAGTGGATAGAGCGTCGGACTGGGATGCAGAGGACCCAGGTTTGAGACCCCGAGGTCACCAGCTTGAGCGCGGGCTCATCTGGTTTGAGCAAAAGCCCATCAGCTTGGACCCAAGGTTTCTGGCTCCAGCAAGGGATTACTCTGTCTGCTGAGGGCCCACAGTCAAGGCACATATGAGAAAGCAATCAATGAACAACTAAGGTGTTGCAATGTGCAATGAAAAACTAATGATTGATGCTTCTCATCTCTCTCCATTCCTGTCTGTCCCTGTCTATCCCTCTCTCCGACTCACTCTCTGTCTCTGCAAAAAATAAATAAAAAAATAAAATAAAAAGAAATTTGACAGCCTGACCAGGCAGTGGCGCAGTGGATAGAGCATTGAACTGGGATGCAGAGGACCCAGGTTCAAAACCCCGAGGTTGCCGGCTTGAGCACAGGTTCACCATCTTGAGCACAGCTCGCTGGCTTGAGGGTGGGATCATAGACATGACCCCATGGTCACTGCTTGAGCCAGGGATCACTCGCTCTGCTGTAGCCCCCCAGTCAAGGCACATATGAGAAAGCAATCAGGTAACAGCTAAGGTGCCACAACAAAGAATAGATGCTTCTTATCTCTCCCTTCTTATCTGTCCCTATCTGTCCTTCTGTCTCTGTCACAAAAAAAAGAAAAAAGAATTTGACAGCAAGGCCCTGGCTGGTTAGCTCAGTCAGAGCATTGTCCCAAAAAACATCAAAATTGGCCTGACCTGTGGTACGCAGTGGATAAAGCATCGACCTGGAACGCTGAGGTCGTCAGTTCAAAACCCTGGGCTTGCCTGGTCGATGCACATATGGGAGTTGAGGCTTCCTGCTCCTCCCCCCTTCTCTCTCTCTCTCTCTCTCCTCTCTCTCTAAAGTGAAAAAATAAAATCTACAATAAACTCAACAATGTGAGTCAGGGCACATACAGGAAGTAACCAATGAACACACAACTAAGTGGAACAACAAATGCTTCCCCACATCATTTCTCTCTCTAAAATCAATTAAATTTTTTTTTTTTTGTATTTTTCTGAAGCTGGAAACGGGGAGAGACAGTCAGACAGACTCCCGCATGCCCCCGACCGGGATCCACCCAGCACGCCCACCAGGGGCAACGCTTTGCCCACCAGGGGGCGATGCTCTGCCCCTCCGGGGCGTCGCTCTGTCGCGACCAGAGCCACTCTAGTGCCTGGGGCAGAGCCATCCCCAGCACCTGGGCCATCTTTGCTCCAATGGAGCCTTGGCTGCGAGAGGGGAAGAGAGAGACAGAGAAGAAGGAGAGGGGAAGAGTGGAGAAGCAGATGGGCACCTCTCCCGTGTGCCCTGACCGGGAATCGAACCTGGGACTTCCACACGCTGGGCTGACGCTCTACCACTGAGCCAACCTGCGAGGGCTAAAAGACACCTTTTAAAAGTGAAAAAACAAGTCATAAATAGGGAGAACTTATCTGCAACATATATAACCACTAATGATTTAGTATCAAGAATAAAGCACTCCTGCCCTGGCTGGTGGCTCAGTGGTAGAGCGTCGGCCTGGCGTGCGGAAGTCCCAGGTTCGATTCCCAGCCAGGGCACACAGGAGAGGCGCCCATCTGCTTCTCCACCCCTCCCCCTCTCCTTCCTCTCTGTCTCTCTCTTCCCCTCCCGCAGCCAAGGCTCCATTGGAGCAAAGATGGCCCGGGCGCTGGGGATGGCTCTGTGGCCTCTGCCCCAGGCGCTAGAGTGGCTCTGGTCGCGACAGAGCGACGCCCCAGATGGGCAGAGCGTCGCCCCCTGGTGGGCGTGCCGGGTGGATCCTGGTCGGGAGCATGCGGGAGTCTGTCTGACTGCCTCCCCGTTTCCGGCTTCAGAAAAATACAAAAAATTAAAAAAAATTAAAAAAGAATAAAGCACTCCTACAGAACATCAATATAAAGACAACCCAATAGAAAAATGGACAAAAGACATGAAGAGACATTTCACAAAAATGAAAATACAAAGACTTCTTTAGAAATATATGAAAAAATAATCGATCTAAGTAATAAGGGAAATACAGATTGAGATCACAAGTTATTTTGTTCTCACTAGATTGGCAGAAATCAGGAAGTCTTAATTAATGATCTCAAGGTCTGGAAAGGATGTGGTCCATATGAACTCTTACACCAGAGAAGTGTAGGTTTGCACAACCACTTTAAGGAACACCTTGGCTAAAGAAACTCTTGCACAGCCTGACCAGGCGGTGGCACAGTGGCTAGAGCAACGAATTGGGACACAGAGGACCCAGGTTCAAAACCCTGAGGTTGCCAGCTTGAGCACAGGCTCACCTGCTTGAGCGCGGGATCATAGACATGACCCCATGTCACTGGCTTGAACCTCAAGGTCACTGGCTTGAGCAAGGAGTCGCTCGCTCTGCTGTAGGACCCCCAAGGCACATATGAGAAAGCAATCAGTGAACAACTAAGGTGCCGCAACAAAGAATTGATGCTTCTCATCTCTCCTTCCCTGTCTGTCCCTATCAGTCTCCCTCTCTGTCTCTCTGTCTCTGTCACACACACACAAAAAGAAACTCTTGTACAGGTGCATCAGGAGAGATGCACTGTGACCCTGTTGTTAATAGAAAAATAACTGGCAGCAATGCAAATGTCTATCAATAGGAAAACAAAAATTTTAGTCTCTTCACAGAACATAACACTATACAACCATGGAAAATGAACAGCTACATGCAACAACTTTGATGTATCTCAGAAACAAAATGTTTGTTAAAAAAGCCAGTCCTGGCCCTGGCCGGTTGGCTCAGCGGTAGAGCGTCGGCCTGGCGTGCGGGGGACCCGGGTTTGATTCCCGGCCAGGGCACATAGGAGAAGCGCCCATTTGCTTCTCCACCCCCCTCCCCTCCTTCCTCTCTGTCTCTTCCCCTCCCGCAGCCAAGGCTCCATTGGAGCAAAGATGGCCTGGGCGCTGGGGATGGCTCCTTGGCCTCTGCCCCAGGCGCTAGAGTGGCTCTGGTTGCGGCAGAGCTACGCCCCGGAGGGGCAGAGCATTGCCCCTGGTGGGCAGAGCGTCGCCCCTGGTGGGCGTGCCGGGTGGATCCCGGTTGGGCGCATGTGGGAGTCTGTCTGACTGTCTCTCCCCATTTCCAGCTTCAGAAAAATACAAAAAAAAATAATAAATAAATAAATAAATAAGCCAGTCCCAAAAGTTTCACAGTATAAAAGTATGTTTTATAAAGCTCAAAAAGAAAGAAAACTAAACTTATTTTGGTCAGGAAGCTATGTGTATATGAGAAAACTGTGAAAGGAAAATATAAAATTTAAGGTAAGTTATCTCTAAGGAGAATATGGAGAGGTGGGTTCAAGGCATAGGGCCCTGGCCGGGTAACTCAGCTGGGTGGAGTGTTGTACAGTGTGCCAGCGTTGCAGATTCAGTAACCTGTCAGGGCGTGTGTAAGTCAATCCATGGACACATGGACAAGTAGAGCAACAGGTCAATGTTCTCTGTCAGATCAATTAAAAGAAAACTTTTTAATTAAAAAAAGGCATAGGTATGTAGAAATGTTCTAGCTCTTAAATTTGAATAGTGTCAGATGTTAATTTTGTTTATATACTTCATGATTTATACATAGGTTAAGTATTTTATGTGTCAATTATTTATCTCTTTAATATAATAAGGGAGGGGTTATTATGTGCATTATAGCCCATAGCCTACAAAAAACTCCTCTATATTTAGCAAAAATAATAATGGCCTGACCTGACCAGGTGGTGCAGTGGATAAAGCATCAGATTGGGTCGCAGAGGACCCAGGTTCAAAACCCTGAGGTCGCTGGCTTAAGCATGGGCTCATCTGGCTTGAGCACAGGATCACCAGCTTGAGTGCAGGTTCACCAGCTTGAGTGTGGGATCATAGACATGACCCCATGGTCACTGGCTTGAGCCCAAAAGGTCACTGGCTCAGCTTGAAGCCCCGGGTCAAGGTACATATGAGAAAGCAATCAGTGAACAACTAAGGAGCCACAACAAAGAATAGATGTTTCTCATCTCTCTCCCTTCCTGTCAGCCCCTATCTGTCTCTCTCTCTGTCTCTGTCACAAAAATAAGAAAGGGTAATAATAATAATAAAAAGTAAGTACAGCCTGACCAGGCGGTGGCACAGTGGATAGAGCGTTGGACTGGGATGCGGAAGGACCCAGGTTCAAGACCCCGAGGTTGCCAGCTTGAGCGCGGGCTCATCTGGTTTGAGCAAAGCTTGCCAACTTGGACCCAAGGTTGCTGGCTCAAGCAAGGGGTTACTCGGTCTGCTAAAGGCCCGCGGTCAAGGCACATATGAGAAAGCAATCAATGAACAACTAAGGTGTCGCAACAAAAAACTGATGATTGATGCTTCTCATCTCTCTCCATTCCTGTCTGTCTGTCCCTATCTATCCCTCTCTCTGACTCTGTCTCTGTAAAAAAAAAAAAAAAAGTAAGTACAGTAAATTTGGTGCTCCAAGGTTTCAGACCCTACTTTGTGAACATCAGGCCTCAAGGATCCCTGTATTTGGTGAGGACTGCTGCCTAATTTTCCATCTGTCTCCACCATTCACCCAACCAGTCTCTAAACTACTCAGTTCCTCCCAAGCACCCCCACACCATCAGCAGTGTTCCTGTTGACTGGAAACACCCCCTCTTTCTTATCATACGATGAGCAACTTTTTACCATCAGAGCGCTCAAATATTACTGACCCCCAGGAGCCTTCCCAGAGGCTGGGAGCTTGGCCCTTTCTCCTTGCCGTTTCCAGGACAACTTGCTCTTGCCTCTTTGGGTATATAGCAGAGATGTGTCATCACTTATTTACATGCCTGTCCTGCCCTAGACTCTGAGTCCCCAAAGTACAGTTTTCTTTTCACCTCTGTGGCCCCAGTGCCTAACACAGTGACTCTCAGCAAAACTACTGTTTTTTATTAATTGATTTCAGAGTCATAGAGAGGAAGAGAGAAGCATTCATCTGTTGCTCTACTTAGTTGTGCATTCATTGGTTGCTTTTGGGTGTGCCCCAACTGGAGATCGAAACCACAAACCACAACCTTGGAGTTTCAGGATGACACTCTAACCAACTGAGCTAACTGGTCAGAATCAGGAAAGCCACTCTTTTTTTTTTTTTTTTTTGTCTTTTTCTGAAGTTGGAAACGGGGAAGCAGTCAGACAGACTCCCGCATGCCCATCTGGGGCATTGCTCTGTTGCGACCAGAGCCATTCTAGCGCCTGAGGCAGAGGCCACAGAGCCATCTTCAGTGCCCGGGCCAACTTTGCTCCAATGGAGCCTCGGCTGCGAGAGGGGAAGAGAGAGACAGAGAGGAAGGAGAGGGGGAGGGGTGGAGAAGCAGATGGGTACTTCTCCTGTGTGTCCTGGCCGGGAATCGAACCCGGGACTCCTGCACGCCAAGCAGACGCTCTACCACTGAGCCAACTGGCCAGGGCTAAAGCCACTCTAAATGCAAGTAAAACAGCCCCACGGCAGGAGAAATTAAGGAGACTGTCATCAATAGAGACAGGAAGGGAAGCAAGTCAGGATTTAGAGACCAGTTATTGAAGACACAGGAACCAAAGGGAATGCTCTCCTTCGTGCCATAGATCCTTCTCTCTCACACTCAAAGCTACCACTATTTGAAGCAAAAAAAGAAAAAAGAAAAAGTTGCCAAGCTTTATTTCAATTGTAATAATTACAGATTACATAGCTAGCCCTATATCCCACCCCCCCCAGGCAGCCCTGGAGTAGGCTCAACTACCCATTCCCTCCAGTCTCATTTCTTGTCCTCCTCCTTTTTTTCCTTCTTGCCATCTTTGGTGGCCTGGGAGGCCAGCGAACCCATGGCATTTCGAATGGCCTCATTGTTGGGATCCACACCTGGAAGGTTCTCCAGGACACTCTGAAGGAATTCGGGGTCCTGCATCACATCATAATCATCCTCCTCCTGAAAAAAGGCAGTGTCAGCTCAGGGCAGGGGTGGGGAGCAGTAATGCCTGCACCCCTCTACCTGTCTGGGGCTAGGGGACACCTCTGGCCGAGGGTAGGAAGAATGATTCAGGAAAACATCCAGTGTCTATACATGGGATGAATACAAACATTTATTACTGGCAAAACAGAGAAAAAACCTGAGAGCTGTCCAGACTGCTCCCACCAGCAAGGAAAGAAAATGACAGAATTCCAGGACACTCCCCCAACCCTGGGCACAAGCACTCTGTTGCCGTAGCAAGGTTTACATACAAGAAACATATATCCCTGTTGTGTCCTTCTGCTCCTGAAAGAGCTCGTCTATACAACCCTGAACAAGGAGCGGTCCCAGGCCAAGAGCTGAGAATCTGAACACAGGGGGGCAGGAAGTCACCACTAGCCCTCACCTTGGTAGGCTCAGATGTGTCCATGGCTGAACTGGCATCAATGTCGGCTGATGCTGCCTGGCCAAACTCTGAGGAAAAGAGGTCAGTCTGTTCAGTTCCATTTCCCCACCCCAGGCTTTCTGCCTGAAAACTATCATCCCGGTGCCGGCTCACCTGCACCCTGCAGGGACATCTGCATGGCATAAGCAATCTGCTCCTCCTCAGTCATACTGCTGAGGTCAGGGAGCCCAGTGCGGCTGAACTCCTGCTGGCTGATGGTCATCTTCAGCAGGGCGTCGTCTGAGTCTGGGAAAGGAAGGCGACAGCAGGTTAGGACTGATGGCCATATTCCACGCAGACCCCCCCAGGGCATTCCCTCAGGTCACATATTCCCACTGCTAGATGCCCCCCTTCCACGTCTGCACCAGCTTCCACAGGGTGGCGCGCAGTCCTGGGACTTCCAAATCCACCTCTTTCACCTTCCATCCCGGTCGCAGCAATCCCAGCCTCAGCGGCAGAAGCTGCAGCAGCCCGCCGTGCCTCCTCCTCCTGCCGCTGCCGCTGCTCTTCCATAGAAACGCGGAGAGCCTGGCGAAGGGCAGGGCAAGGTCAGATGTTCTCCCACCCTCCCTCTGTGGGGAAGCCAGCTGAGAAGTGCAAAGAGGCACAAGGGGCAGCTTCTGGTCTATGTGTGTGGAGAAGCTGAAGAGGTGATACAGGAAAAAGAACTTGGGAGAAGCCTGGGGTTCAACCAGGAGAGAACAAGAGTCTGACAGTATTGCCCCTAGAGATCAGACAGAATTATGCAGCAGAGGGACCAAAAGGGGGGGGGGGGGGTCTGGGAAAATAAGCAAGGGTGTTTAGGGCTGTATGGCCCTAAAGAAACTACGTGGCGTGTGGGTGTGTCAGCAAAGGACAAAGGAGGACCCTTGGGCTCTTCCTGAGGTCGTTTGCTCACCAGGGCCAGTTCAGGATCAGCACTGGGATCCACTCCAAATTCAAAATCACTGGCACCAAGACCTAGCATGGCACCACCTTCACCAGCCAGAATTGGAGAACTGATGAGGGCATCTGCCAGGCTGGGC
Source organism: Saccopteryx leptura (assembly GCF_036850995.1). Lineage (NCBI taxonomy): Eukaryota > Metazoa > Chordata > Mammalia > Chiroptera > Emballonuridae > Saccopteryx > Saccopteryx leptura. The sequence continues at coordinate 213,242,521 of NC_089505.1, read as the reverse complement.
CCAGGGGGCACTGTCACCAGATGAGAACCAGTTCCATCTTTGCCATTCAGTGTGTTCACAAAGGCTGTTAGCTTTTCTGTGTTCACTTCCTGGGGGAGGGAAGAACATAGAAGACTTGCTTCCAGCCTGCTCCCTCCTCATTCTCCCCATTCCATCCCTTGTCTGTAGCTACTCTCCCATAGTGCAGGCACTCTGGGTAAGGACTGTTCCCAGTTCACAACCAAATAAGTCAGTGCCCTCCAAGTCCTCACTCACCTCTTCCCCAAAATTGATAATATCAACATTTACTTTCTCCTTCTTGAGGCGCTTTGCCAGTTTCACCAGCTGGGAGGAAGAGGAGAGAAATGAGGAAATCTGCTTCATACCATGAGGGGGAGCGATACATCTCACAAAAGCATACCGAAATCAGCTGACCACCCCAAGATCCACCACAGAAACAACAAATTCTGCATATCCACCTTTCCCCAAATTAATGAACCTAATACTTCTGCCAGGCTCTCCTAAGGGCTGAAGGACCCCCTTCCCAAGTACATCCCACCCAGCTTGCCCTGCTGGCCTGTGGACTCACATCCTTCTCGTTGTCCTCCACAGGGCTCCCCACAAAGGCAATGATGCGCATCTTGTGATTCTTGCCCTGTCGGTGCTTCAGAGCCAACTTGCAAAGGAAGAGGAAGTTCAGTCAGCTGGAGGGACACTGAGCTTGTTCCTCTGTCACTCTTTTGTTTTTTCCTTTTGGTTTCTCTGTACCTCAAGTCTACCATCATGCTCATGTGAGGTCTAACCCTTTCCTTCACCCTTCCCTTCTTGTGACTCACCCCACCATATCCTTCCTTCCTTCCTACTCCTTTCTCAAGGTCATCTCTCTTCTTCTGCTCTGGCTCTAGCTCAAGATTCCAGGGGAGAAATAAACAACGTTGGAGGTAGAACCAGGAGGAACAATCACCAGAGCCAGGAGGAACAATCACAGGGATCCAGGAGGACTCACATGGGCCACACGGATGCCAGTACAGAAGGTGATCTTGCCTTTGGGTTGAACAGTGTGGAGCTTGGACAGGATGCGGCCAGTGTCAGGGGTGAGCGTGGTCAGCACTTCACAGTCACTGCAATGTGGGGAAAGCATTTGAACAGTCTCAAGTTCAGACAAGTGTCTCTAAACTATGTTTGACTTGTCTTCTCTTTAGAGAACTTGAGAATAACTGTAATCTCTATTTTTCTTAATCAAACATCTAAAAATTCTCATCACAAGGAATAACAAATTATTATGTGAGATATGGATATTAAATAAATTTATTATAGTAATCATTCCACAATACAGTTGACCTTTCAACACTTGGGATTAGGAGAACAGTCAAAAATGCATGTATAAGTTCTTTTTCCCAGGTTTTATTTATTGCTTTTTAGAGAGAGAGGGAAAGGGGGGGGAGGAGCAGGAAGCATCAACTTGTAGCTGCTTCTAGTATGTGCCTTAACTAGGCAAGACTAGGGCTTCAAACTGGCAACCTTAGCATTCCAGTTTAATGCTTTATTAACTGTGCTACCACAGGTCAGGCATGTGCAACTTTTTATTTTTTATTTTAGAGAGACAGAGGAAAGGAGATGGGCAGTGGGGGGTGGAGAGAGAGAACAGCATTCACTTGTTGTTCCACTTAATTGGGCATTCACTAGTTGCTTCTCATATGTGCCCTCACTGAGGACTGAACCTGCAACCTTGGTTTTTCTGGATGACACTCTGACTGAGCTAACCAGCCAGGACCTGTGTATAACTTTTTTTTTTTGTATTTTTCTGAAGCTGGAAATGGGGAGAGGCAGTCAGACAGACTCCCATGTGCGCCCAACCGGGATCCACCCGGCACGTCCACCAGGGGGCGATGCTCTGCCCCTCCGGGGCGTCGCTCTGTTGCGACCAGAGCCACTCCAGCGCCTGGGGCAGAGGCCAAGGAGCCATCCCCAGCGCCCGGGCCATCTTTGCTCCAATGGAGCCTTGCTGTGGGAGGGGAAGAGACAGAGAGGAAGGAGAGGGGGAGGGGTGGAGAAGCAGATGGGCGCTTCTCCTGTGTGCCCTGGCCGGGAATCGAACCCGGGACTTTTGCACGCCAGGCTGACGCTCTACCACTGAGCCAACCGGCCAGGGCCTATAACTTTTGACTCTCCCAAAATTTAACTAATCCCTCAGTATCCACAGGGGATTAGTTCCAGGAACCCCCTAGATACCAAAATCTGCAGATGCTCAAGTCTCTTACATAAAATGGCACAGAACAATGCATATAGCTGACCCTCCTCCTCTGGGATTCCCAACGCAATAAAAAATACTTGTTTTGATCTGCAGTTGGCTGAGTCAGTGGATACAAAACCCAGGGCCAACTATGTATTTATTTTTTAAAATCTGCATATAAATGGTTTCACTCATTTGTGGAATCAAATGAACTAACAAGCAAAACAGAAACAGGCTCATGGACAGACACCAAGTTGCCAGTTGTCGGGGGTGGGTGGAAGGATTTAACAAACAAGAAAAAAACTCATGTACACAGGCAACAGTAGGGTGATTGCCAGAGGCAGGGCAGGAGGGAGGTAGAGGGTATAGGGGGATAAATGGTGATGAATAGAGATATGATTTGGGGTGGTAAACACACAATACAGTATACAGATGTGTTGTAGAATTGTACATCTGAAACATGTATAATTTTGTTAACTAGTGTCACCCCAATAAATTGAATAAAAAGGTTAAAAAAATATGCATATAATTGGACCCATGCAGTTCAAATCTGTATTGTTCAAGGGTCAACTGTATATATAATCAAATCATTATGTGGTATGCCTTAAACTTATATAATGTTACCTTAATTATACCTTAATAAAACTAGAAAAAAAAAATCTACAGCTCAGTAGATGTGAGTCACAGAAAGTAAGTGGCTGACTTTGTAAAACTTGCCCTCTTGCTGACAGCGTTTCTCCCTCACCCGTCCTGTTATCTTGTTGGCAGGGCTGAGAATCCTCCACATCCACGGTAGCTGGATGCTACCATGTCTCCCACCATCTCGTTTCTAGACTCATTTTCCAGCTAACAACATGTACAGTGGGATGGGCACTTACTCATTTGAGGATTATCAATTCTTAAAGCAAAACACTTTTGGGAATATGTGAAATTTGCCCTGGGGCTCTGATCTCAAGTCACTTTTCACTGACTTTAAAAAATAATGTGGACCTTAGACAGGTGGCTCAGTGGATACAGTATCAACATGGCTGCCAGAAGTAGAGGGTTCACCCACGGTCAGAGCATGTACGGAAGCAATCAATGAGTGCACAATTACATAGAACTAAGTGAAATGAGTTGATGCTTCTCTCTCTCTCTCTCTCTCTCTCTCTCTCTCTCTCTCTCTTTCTCCCTCCCTCCCTTCCTTCCTGTCTCGCAAATGAATGGGAAAATTTAAAAATAAATTTAAAATAAAATATACTGTAAAATTTCATTCCAGGAGATTGAGCCTCATAACTGTATTAAATTTAGGTTAGTATTAAAAATAAGTTACTATTTACACTAAACAGTGAAAAAGGTAGCATAGGAAGGTGATAGGCAAAAGCAGCCTCACAAAATCAACAAAACAGTAGCAACCTGGATACCACAGCAGGTGACATGTGGGAAACCTCCACCCACCTGCCAGACACCCTCCTCCTCTGTCCCACGTACTTGGCCAGTGTGATGAGGCCCACGTTGTTCTCAGGGTTGCTGCGGGTCTTGGAGTGACATACTATGTTGACAGCGTCCTGTTGGGCCTGCAGCCGGGTGGGTAAGAAGTCCCCATTCCGCATATACTCACTGTTGTCCACACTGTCAGATTAGGAGAGAAGGAAGAGAAAAGACACACTGTGTAGATCTGCAGTTCCAGCGACCTCTACCTCCTTCAACACCTCTCCTGTGAGAGGCACTGTGGAGTATAACAGTGGCTCTCAATGCCTGACCGGGTGGTTGCACCGTGAATGGGGCATTGACCTGGGATGCTGAAGACCCAGGTTTTGAACCCCGAGGTCACAGGCTTGTCTGGCTTGAGCGCAGGCTCACCAGCTTGAGTGTGGGATCATAGACATGACCCCATGGTCACTGGCTTGAAGTCCATGTTTGCTGACTTGAGCAAGGGGTCACTTGGTCTGCTGGAGCCCCCTGGTCAAGACACATATGAGAAATCAATCAATGAACAACTAAGGAGCCACAAAGAAGAGTTGATGCTTCTCATCTCTCTCCCCGCCTGCCTGTCTGTCCCTCTCTCTTTCTCTCACTATAGAAAAAAAAAAAAAAAAAAAAGACTCTGGGAAACTCAGAATTACCTGTGGCTTTTTAAAAATATACAGATGACTGAGCCTTAACCCAGACTTACTGACTCCAAAGGAAAAAAAAAGAATTACATCTCCACTCCAGAAGTGATTCTGATAAGCCCCAAAGGTTGTTATCTACTGATATACCACAACCGCCTTTTTATAAGGTGCATTTAAGTGTTAAAAAGCATCACCATGGAAGGGTATTCTAAGTCTGCCATTAAAACTGAAGTATCCCAAAGGTAGGAAATGAAGAAGGAACTTAAAAAAATACTTATAAGATGGCACATTTGGCAGCACTGAGAGCAGGAAAGTACAATACAGTCATCTGGTTAAATGTGCAACAGCTTTAGCAGCTAGACTGATCCGCACAAATGAGATTTCACGGATTCGGGGTCTCACCTCCTCTATCCCTGCAACTTTTCATAATCTCCAAGAATACAGATCATATGAATCACAAGCTCCAGATTCCTACAACCAAAAGAAGGCAGGTAAGGGAAGCAGTTACACAAGCCCCCGAACAGAATCAATTCTTGATGCCCGAGGTCCCTTAGAACTCAAAGTCAATGATTCTATCTGTGCTAATGAAGGACGCTTGTGACCTAGATAATACACCTCATTTCTATGGTAAGAAAATATGGCTAAAGAGGCAATTTTCTTCTTTAGTAACCAAAAATGAAAGAAGAGAGGTAATTAAGTGGAAGATAAGTAGAACAGGGAGTCAAGGGCAGTGTTCTTCAGACACAGGTTCAAATCCCCATTCTGTTACTTGTTAATTCCATGATCCTGAGGAAGTTACTTAATTTCTCTAAGGCAGCGGTTCTCAACCTGTGAGTCGCGACCCCGGCGGGGGTCGAACAACCAAAACACAGGGGTCGCCTAAAGCCATCGGAAAATACATATTTATTATACATTTTTAAATAAAAACACAGGCCTAAAGCCATCGGAAAATACATATTTATTATACAATACATTTTTAAATAAAAACACAGGGCTTTAGGCAACCCCTGTGTTTTGGTCGTTAGACCCCCCGCCGGGTTGAGAACCGCTGCTCTAAGGTCTACTTATCACATCTATAAAATGGGTTTGACTGTACCAACCTTACAGGATTGCTGAGAGGATTAAATGCATGGAATGTACTTAAGCACAAAGCCTAACAGCAAGCCTAACACAGACTAGTTCTTACAATGGAAACTCAAAGTCTCTATAAAAGAGGTCAAGGGTTGACTCTACTGATCATACATTAATCTCTCCCCCCCCCCCCCCCAAGCAGGGAACTGCCTCTCTACCTTAAAATACAGTGGTGAGTCAAAAAAAAAAAAAAAGAGCCTGACCTGTGGTGGCGCAGTGGATAATGTGTCAACCTGGAAATGCTGAGGTCGCCGGTTCGAAACCCTGGGCTTGCCTGGTCAAGACACATATGGGAGTTGATGCTTCCAGCTCCTCCCCCCTTCTCTCTCTGTCTGTCTCTCTCTCCCTCTCTCTCTCCTCTCTAAAAATGAATAAAGAAAAAAAGAAGAAAAAAAAAAGAGGCTTTGAGGATCATTCAGATGGAATAGCTACAAAGTAAAAGGATTATGGGCAAGACCAGCAAATGAATGAAGGCTGGAAGAAAGGTGTCAAAGTAAGAAAAGAGGGCTTGAGAGAAAGTGGAAAACATGGCAATAGTTCTCACTTTGTCTTGCATCAGAATCCCTGGGAAGGTGATGGCAGTGGTGTGTTAAAAACACAAATGCCTTAACACCTACATATGCATCCCAAAACACCACATTGCTCAGTTTTCCCAATTTTGAACTTTATATGAATGGAATAACACGTGTTTCTTGTGACTAATTTTGCTCAACGGCATGTAATTTATCCCAACAAAAACTCGTACACCTGACCAGGCGGTGGCACAGTGGATAGAGCGTTGGACTGGGATGTAGAGACTCAGGTTCGAGACCCTGAGGTTACTCGGTCTGCTGTAGCCCCCCGGTCAAGGCACATATGAGAAAGCAATCAAAGAACAACTAAGGTGTCGCAATGAAAAACTAATGATTGATGCTTCTCATCTCTCTTCGTTCCTGTCTGTCTGTCCCTATCTATCCCTCTCTCTGACTCTGTAAAAGAAAAAACACAAAAAAGAAACAACTCATATCAAATAAGGGCTTAAGCCCTGGCTAGATAGCTTAGTTGGATAAAACATTGTCCTGAAGCAAAGAGGTTGCCAGTTTGATCCCCGATCAGGGCACATACAGGAACAGATCGATGTTCCTGTCTCTCGCTGTTTGCCTTCCTCTCTCTATAAAATCAATAAAATATTCTTTTTTTAAAGAATAAGGGCTTATGATATTATCCTGTTACTCCATAAAAAGTCTTCATTTAAAAATTAAGAGGCCCTGGCCGGTTGGCTCAGTGGTAGAGCGTCGGCCTGGCGTGCGGGGGACCCGGGTTCGATTCCCGGCCAGGGCACATAGGAGAAGCGCCCATTTGCTTCTCCACCCCCCCTTCCTCTCTGTCTCTCTCTTCCCCTCCCGCAGCCAAGGCTCCATTGGAGCAAAGATGGCCCGGGCGCTGGGGATGGCTCCTTGGCCTCTGCCCCAGGCACTAGAGTGGCTCTGGTACGCCCCCGGAGGGGCAGAGCATCGCCCCCTGGTGGGCAGAGCGTGCCCCCGGTGGGCGTGCCGGGTGGATCCCAGTCGGCGCATGCAGGAGTCTGTCTGACTGTCTCTTTCTGTTTCCAGCTTCAGAAAAATACAAAAAAAAAAAAAATTAAGAATACACGTGCCTGGACTTCCCTGGCTAGGAGTCTAATTTAGCAGATTGAGAGTAAAGTCAAATAATTGCAGCTATTTATTTATTTATTTAAGAGAGACCGGCGGAGAGACAGGAACATCTAGGTATTCCGGTATGTACCCCGACCAGGGATTGAACTGGCAATCTCCACGTTTTGAGACAATGCTCCAACCAACCAAGCTATCCAGCCAGGGCTTAATATTTTTTTAATTGACTTTTTTTTTTTTAGAGAGACTAAAAGAGGAAGGGAGAGAAAGGGGAGGAAAGGGAAAGGGAAGCATTCTTGTTGTTCCACTCAGTCATGCACTCATTGGATGCTTCCAATGTGTGCTCTGACCGAGGATTGAACACTCAACCTTGTCATTTTGGGATAATGCTCTAATCGACTGAACTAACTGGCCAGGGCCAGTTGCAATTTTTTTTTTTTTTTTTAAGGGACAGAGAGAGAATCAAAGTGAGGGATAGACAGGGACAGACAGACAGGAATGGAGAGACGAGAAGCATCAATCATTAGTTTTTCGATGGGCATTGCAACACCTTAGTTGTTCATTGATTGCTTTCTCATATGTGCCTTGACCAGGGGCCTTCAGCAGACCGAGTAACCCCTTGCTGGAGCCAGTGACTTTGGATCCAAGCTGGTGAGCTTTTTGCTAAAACCAGATGAGCCCGCGCTCAAGCTGGCGACCTCGGGGTCTCGAACCTGGGTCCTTCTGCATCCCAGTCCGACGCTCTATCCACTGCGCCACCACCCGGTCAGGCCCAGTTGCAAATTTTAATAAACCCCACCAGAGAATTCTGAGGAAAGAAAAACATGAGGTCCCACAGGAAAAAATAAAAAGTAATTCTCATCATTATTCTGTGCCTGAGCTATTGCAACAGGCCACCAATACGTCTATCTGGGCCAAATCTTTTCTCCTGTACCATGCTAGATCATTATTAAATGCTATTTTATATACAGCTTTGCCTCTACCATCCTCAGACTTTTTCAACAGTCCTCTATTGGAGTACAGGACAGAGTTCAACCACCCTCTGTGACATTTGTAGTCTTCTACCTGATCCCATCTACCTTTCAAAAAAAAGGGAACTACCTTAAATCAAGAACCTTATTAACAAAGCCATACTAGTCAACTTCCTAATCCCTAAGTGCCTTGGGCATTTACATCTCAGCAGCTTTATGCCCTTCCCCCTAACTGTAAAGGCCTCTTCTTCCCCACATTTGTCTATGTCCCTTCAGGGACCCTCTTAAATTCTTTCTTTCTGCCTGACCTGTGGTGGCGCAGTGGATAAAGCGACAACCTGGAAACGCTGAGGTTGCTGGTTCAAAACCCTGGGCTTGCCTGATCAAGGCACATATGGGAGTTGATGCTTCCTGCTCCTCCCCCCTTCTCTCTCTCTCTCTCCCCTCTCTATAATGAATAAATAAAATCTTTTAAAAAAAAAATTTAAAAAAAAATTCTTTCTTTTTTTTTTCTTTAACAGAGACAGAGAGAGTGAGAGAGTCAGAGAGAGGGATAGACAGGGACAGACAGACAGGAACGGAGAGAGATGAGAAGCATCAATCATCAGTTTTTCGTTGCGACACCTTAGTTGTTCATTGATTGATTTCTCATATGTGCCTTGACTGCGGGCCTTCAGCAGACCAAGTAACCCCTTGCTCGAGCCAGCAACCTTGGGTCCAAGCTGGTGAGCTTTGTTCAAACCAGATGAGCCTGTGCTCAAGCTGGCGACCTCAGGGTCTCAAACCTGGGTCCTCCACATCCGACGCTCTATCCACTGCACCACCGCCTGGTCAAGCAAATTCTTTCTTGAGGACTCCTCAAGTACCATGAAAACTAATATATGTACAGGTGCTGCACTGTTTACAGAGAACCATCATACACACTTTACCTAACTGTGCTATTAGGAGGAGGGGTGTTACTTATTTTTTTTAAGTGAGAAGAGAGGAGATAGAGTCCTACATGCTGACTCTGGATCCACATGAGGCTGACTCGCTCTCAGACCAACTACAGCACCCAGGGAGATGCTCAAAATAGAGCCACTGGCTGCAGAAGGGGAAGAAGGGAAAGAGGAGGGAGGGGGAGAAGGGGGACAGGGAGGGGAAGAGAGCAGATGGTCGCTTCTCTTGTGTGCCCTGACGGGGAATGGAAGCTGGGATATCCAGACACTGGGCTGACGCTCTATCCATTGAGCCAAAATACCAGGGCTATTATGTTACTATTATTCCCATTTTATAGGTAATTTACTACATTCTCAAGAACAGGCAGCTGGTAAATAACAAAAAAACAGGTTTTTGGATTCCAAATCCTGTCACCTTCCACTCTAACATGCTCTCTCTCCCAGAGGTTGCCAGATTTAGCAAGCAAAAATACACAACTCCCAGTTACATTTAAATTTCAGATAACTATCAAATAACTTTTTAGTATAAGTATGTCCCCTGCAATATTTGGGACATACTTATATCCATTTTTATATTGAAAAATATTATTATTATTATTTTAATTTATTTTAGCCAGAGAGGAAGGGAGAGAGAAACAGGAACATAGATCTGTTCCTACATGTGCCATGACTGAGAATACAAATGGGCAACTTCTGTGCTTCCAGATGATACTCTAACCAACCGAGCTATCCAGCCAGGGTGAAAGTATTACTGATGTGAAATTCAAGTTTAACTGGGCATCCTATATTTTACCTGGCAATTCTACTCCCCCAAAAGAAACCCCTGTTACATGCAACTGATAATTTGTGTGTGCTGATGTACTTACTATTCTGTACTATATTCTATGCTCACACTTAGAAGAAACTCTTAAAATCTTGCAAAAGTCTGTGTCCTCAACTTTTTTTTTTAATTTTTTTTATTTTTTTATTTTACTTATTCATTTTTAGAGAGGAGAGAGAGAGGGAGAGAGAGGAGAGAGAGACAGAGAGAGAAGGGGGAGGAGCTGGAAGCATCAACTCCCATATGTGCCTTGACCAGGCAAGCCTAGGGTTTCGAACCGGCGACCTCAGCATTTCCAGGTCGACGCTTTATCCACTGCGCCACCACAGGTCAGGCCTGTGTCCTCAACTTCTTATCCAACTCGATACACACTCAGCCCAAGTCCAGATTTATGAGAGAGAACTGGCTCAACTGTGTGTCAGAGAGCCCTGGTTTAAATCTTGGTTCCACCACTTAATTAGCTGTGTGACTGTGGGCAAGTTATTTAAAATTGCCAAGACTCAGTATCCTCATCTGTAAACTTAAAAGTGTTGTGAGGTTTAAACGAGATAAAGTAAATTAATGTCTGACACATTGAAAGCACTCTATATAAACAGTACCGTTGAAGATGACAGAGGGGAAGTTAACAGAGTTAGAAACGAGTGAAAGGACGGGGAGGGATTTAGAATCTCTCTCCCTCACAGAGGACTGCAGAAAACTATCACGATGAGTCCAAGAAGCAGGACTCTGGCTAAAGACAGACCTGGGCTGGTCTAGAGAGGACGAAGCTGGAACAGAGAAAGCTAGGTGGGAACAGCCAGTCAGTGACTCTCAGCGGGGTGCGGGGTTACATGGGGTACCCCGGGCCTGTCCGCCTCTCCTGGGCCGGGATGACTCAGGGAGTCGATGGGGCTCCTTCCCTCCCAGCCCAAGACCGTATCTCTCCCATCAGTCCCCCGCCCCCACCGCAGACCTACCCGACTTACGCGCGACACGCACCCCGACCCAGTCCCGCCCCTCACAAGTCCCCGAAGTAGTTCCTCACCAAACCATAGTGCTTTCCAACACCATCTTGCCACCTTCCTCTCTCCCAGACCGGTTCTCCTGGACCTCCAAACAACGACTCCTCCAGTTGGCCCAGCGCTCACCCAATCACAGACCTCCATTCCGCCAGCTGGTTCCCCTCCTATCCCGCGCTGCGTTCTGGGAGTTGTAGGCGCAACTAAACTAAAAGGGACATGCGGGGCTGGGGGTGAACGAAGTATCACAAAAAAATGTTATTGCCCACGCTTCAAGTTCTTTGGTGGAGTTCGCTGCTGGCGGGATCTAAGAAAAACTGTGAAAGAACTACTGAAAGTACGATGGGCCTGGCCTTTGGTGAGGAATGCTGAGGTTGTTGGTTGGAAACCCTGGGCTTCCCAGGCCAAGGCACATTAAACAAGCAAGCAATGAACAACTAATGTGAAGCAACAATGAGTTGATACTTTTCTCCTCCGCCTCTTCCCTCTGTCAAAATCAATAAATAAAATCTTTGAAAAAAGAAAGTGCGATGGCTGTGTTAGCTCCCATGCTGTCATTTTCAAAAAGTGGTGGAATCACTTTTTTCCAGCTCCCACTGTACCTCATAGTACTTTGTTCATTTAACTACTAACAACTAAGCCCTTATGCCTCTGAATTGCATTTATCTGTGTATCTAGCTCTCCCATTAAATTAGGGCAGGAAACGTGAATTGTTGCAATCCCTGAGCCCAGTACAGAACCTGACACATGGTAGGAGCCCAGAAGAACTTTGACAAATCAATAATTTTAACTAATCTCCCCAAAACTGGAAGACAAAACCAGTAACCATTTTGGTTTGTTAATCAAGAACATTAAAAACCCTGGCCCCGGAATCTCAGTTGGTTGAAGTGTCTTCCCAGAGCAGGGAGGTTGCCAAGTTCACACACAGGCGCGCGCGCACACACACACACACACACACACACACACACACACACACACAGACAAAACTGGAAATTCCACGTGTTTACCTTGGCGGGAAGGGGGAAAAGAGGAAGGGACCAAACATGGCAACAGAACACCTAACTTGGAGACAGAGGAGAGGAGGAGTATTGTAGATATCACCTAGATATTGGTAAAGTTTCAATGGATATGTTGAAAAGTTATTGGTTGTATAACAATAGATAGGAAAGGGGGAAATAATAAAAACACAGAAAAATAGTTCCAAGTTTAAAAATAACCAAAATATTTTTATTATGTTTTAAAGATTTATTTATTGATTTTTAAGAGAGGAGAGAGAGAAAAGGTCTAGGGGAGGAGTGGGAAGCACCAATTCATAGCTGCTTCTCTATGTGCCTTCTCTGGGCAAAGCTGGGGTTTTGAACTGGTGACCTCAGCACTCCAGGTTAATGCTTTATCCCTTGCACCCACAAGTCAGGCCATAACCAAAAATAATTTTTTTTTTTTTTAGATTTTAGAGAAGTAAGAGATAGGAAAGCAGTAATTAAAAGCATCAACTCATTGCTTCTCATATGTGCCTTTACCAGGCAAGCCCAGGGTTTTAAATCAGCAACCTCAGAATTCCAGTTCAATGCTTTATCCACTGTGCTACCACAGGTCAGGCCAAAAATATTTTTTTTAATTTTTTTTATTTATTTACTTTTTTAGATTTTATTTATTCATTTTTATTAGAGAGGGGAGAGAGAGAGAGGGAGAGATAGAGAGAGAACAGGGGGAGGAGCAGGAAGCATCAACTCCCATATGTGCCTTGACCAGGCAAGCCCAGGGTTTTGAACTGGCGACCTCAGTATTCCAGGTCGACGCTTTATCCACTGCACCACCACAGGTCAGGCCAAAAATATTTTTAAAACAAGACAAGAAATTTTTTTTTAAACAACTACACAGTGTAACTAGTAACACTCCAAATTAAGTGAAAAAAAGTAAAAATTAAGGGAGAGCAAAAAGCAATATATCAGGTAATAGTAATAAAAGAAAACACATGTAGCTAAATTAATATTGTACAAAATTAAATTAGCACAGGTAGCTGAAATCAGATCAAAAGAAGAGTATTTCATTTTATTATTTTTTTTATTGATTTGAGAGACAGAGAGAGAAACATTGTTTTGTTGTTCCACTTATTTATGCATTGATTGGTTGACTCTTGTATGTGTCCCCACCGGGGATCAAACCACAACCCTGACAGACAGTGCTCTAATCAACTGAGCTACCTGGCCAATGCGGAGAAGAGTATTTCATAAACTATAAAATTTATCCAAAAAAAATTGCTATTGGTTATTCAGAATAATGCAACTTCAAAGATAAGTTGAACATCAGAATAACTATAAGTTAGTATTCTTTTGTTTTTTTAAATTAATATTGTAAATGTAGAAGTAAATGAAGACAAACATTCAACCCAAACAAAGGGAATAGGAACTGAATGAATGCTGACATCGCAATTCTGGAAAAACATGATCCATGACATCTGTGCAGAGAGGTGTCACCCTCTCAGCTTTAGTCAGTCACTTAATAGATTGCAAATAGTTCTTTGTTACTAACTTTTAAAAGTCTATGAAGATCTTGCAAAGAATACAAAATATAATGGCTGTAAAAAAATATAAGATAATGAAAATTAGATCCGAAAAGATTGATTTGATTCAACCTGGAGAACAGAGAACTACAGAGGTGGGCAAAAGTAGGTTTACAGTTGTGAATACATGAAACAGAGTTTGTTCTTATGTTATTGATTATTGTATTATTTTCTTTTTTATTATTTTATTTTATTTGTATTTAGAAAATTAAACTTAACAGGGTGACATTGATCAATAAGAGTCATAGACCCTGGCTTGCCTGGTCAAGGCACATATGGGAGTTGATGCTTCCTGCTCCTCCCCCTTCTCTCTCTCGCTCTCTCTCTCTCTCCCCCTTCTCTCTAAAATGAATAAATAAAAATAAATAAAGAGTACATAGATTTTTTTTTTTTGTATTTCTTCTGAAGCTGGAAACGGGGAGAGACAGTCAGACAGACTCCCGCATGCGCCCCACCGGGATCCACCCCGGGATCCACCCGGCACGCCCACCAGGGGCAACGCTCTGACCACCAGGGGGCGATGCTCTGCCCCTCCGGGGTGTCGCTCTGCCGAGACCAGAGCCACTCTAGCGCCTGGGGCAGCGGCCAAGGAGCCATCCCCAGCGCCCAGGCCATCCTTGCTCCAATGGAGCCTTGGCTGCGGGAGGGGAAGAGAGAGACAGAGAGGAAGGAGGGGGGGTGGAGAAGCAAATGGGCGCCTCTCCTATGTGCCCTGGCCGGGAATCGAACCCGGGTCCCCCGCACGCCAGGCCAATGCTCTACCGCTGAGCCAACCGGCCAGGGCCAAGAGTACATAGATTTTGAGTAAACATCTCCACATCATTTGGACAGTCGATTATGCTGTATATCCATCACCCAAAGTCAAATCATCCTTCGTCACCTTATATTTGTCCCTCTTTATACCCTTTCCCCAACCCCTTCCCCTTACCCCTACCCCTGGTAACCACTGCACTCTTACGTCCATGAGTCTCAACTTTGTATCCCACCTATATGTGGAATCATGCAGTTTTTAGCTTTTTCTGATTTACTTATTTTACTCAGTATAATGGTATCAAGGTCCATTCATGTTGTTGTAAATGATACTATATCATCGTTTCATATGGCTGAGTAGTATTCCATAGTATTGATATATATGTACCACATCTTCTTTATCCAATCCTCTATCGAAGGGCACTTTGGTTGTTTCCATGTCTTAGCCACTATGAATAATGCTGTGATAAACATGGGAGTGCATGTGTCTTTATGAACCAATGTTTTCAAGTTTTGGGGGTATATACCCAGTAGAGGGATTGCTGGGTCATATGGTAGTTCTATTATTAATTTTTTGAGGAAAAACCATACTTTCTTCCATAATGGTTATACTAATTTACATGCCTATTAGCAGTGAATGAGGGTTCCTTTTTCTTTATAGCCTCTCTAACACTTGCTATTACCTGTCTTGTTGATAATAGCTAATCTAACAGGTGTGAGGTGATATCTCATTGTAGTTTTGATTTGCATTTCTCTAATAGCTAGTGAAGATGAGAATTTTTCATATATTCGTTGGCCATTTGTAATTATTGTATTATTTTCTATATAAACAGCTGCAAACCTACTTTGCCCACCCCTGTATAATCTTTTCAAATAGAGAAGACATCCTGTTAGAACTATGTCAGAAGCTTTTCAATTAGGAGATATGCAAATTGCAACAATTCACACAAAATATAAAATCTGATAGAATCACATTTCATTAAATCAAAACTTTATAATGAAAGAAAGAAATAAAAACAATTTGTTCATTTACCTGTGGGTCAAGTACTATTCTGGGTACTTAGAAGGGAACAAAACAAAGTCCTGCCCTTATGGAGCTTACATTTTCTGGGGAAAGGCAGACAATAGATCAATAACTAAATATATAGTCAAATAATGTTAAGCACTGCAGAGAAAAATAAACCGGGGTGGGTATGATTTCTTTTTATATAAATAGAATATCAGGGAAACCTTACATTTGAACAGAGACCTGAAGGGTACTTGGGGGAAAGAGCAAGTGCAAATGCCAGGAGTTAGGATTTTGCTTTAAGCACAAGACCAGTACAGGCTGGAATAGAGGAAGAGCCACAACAAGGAGAAATAGGCCAGAGAGGCAAAGGGAGTAAAGAGGCTGGATCATACACAGCCTCACAGATCAAGGACTCTGGGTGAGATAACGACCTGTTAGAAGAAAGTTTTCAACAGAAGATTGACAGAATCTGACTTAAATGATTTTTTGTCTTGGTTTTGGTTTGTCTGTTTGCTAGAGAGAGGGATAGACAGGAAGGGAAAGAGATGAGAAGCATCAACTCGTAGTTGCATCACTTTAGTTGTTCATTGATTGCTTCTCATATGTGCCTTGATCAGGAGGCTCCAGCCAAGCCAGTGATCCCTTGCTCAATCCAGAAACCTTGAACTTCAAGCCAGCAAAATTTGGGCTCAAGCCAGCAACCATGGGGTCATGTCAATGATCCCACGCTCAAACTGGCAACTCCACACTCAAGCCGGATGAGCTGTGCTCAAGTCAGCAACCTCAGGGATTCAAACCTAGGTCCTGAGCGTTCCAGGTGTATGCTCTATCCACTGAGCCACCATCAGTCAGGCTGACTTAATGTTTTAACAGGATAGCTCTGGTTGCTGCATTGGGAACAACTGCAGGGGAAAAGAGCAGAAAGAGATAGACCGGTTAGAAGACTACTATAACAAGAGGTGAAAATGTTGACATAGAGTTGGGTTTTGAGTATATCAAAAGGCACAAAACTGACAGAATCTGCCAATAGATTTGTCAGAGGACGCAAGGAAAGGGATTGTTAAGTAAGACATCAGAGTTGGTTCTAAGCAACTAGAAGAATAATGTTACTATTTCTGAAGATGGGTTAAGAGGGGCAGGAACCAAAATTCAACTTTGGACATGTTGGGTTTCAGATGCCTAGTAGATACCTAAATGAAGATGTCAAGGGTGGATATGAGTCTCCACTTCAGAAAAAAGGTCCGGGATAGAAATTTCACAATATTTAGATTGTATTTAGGTCATGAGGTGACAGGGCAAATTACACAGGGCCTTTAGCTAATGGTAAGGACGTTTTAAAATTACCTAATGAGTGAACTCTAATAGAAAGGGTTCTATAATTGAGCCCTGGACCACTTCAACATTTAGAAGTTAAAGAGAAAAGAAGGAACCAGAAGAGGATGGAGATGGAGCATCACAGAGCATTGGTAAGGACAACCAGGAGAAAGTAGTATCTTTGAAGCTAAGTGAAGAAAATGTTGCAAAAGGAGGGAGTAACATAATGTCAGATCCTGCTGATATATCAAGTAAGATAAGGACCAATATAGTTAGCAACATCGAAGGCATCACATACATTAATAAAAGATGTTTTGGTCTGCTAGAGAGGCCAAAAACTTGGAGGTAGTTCAAAGAGGGGTAAAAAAAAAAACTTGCAATGTGATAAGGGTATGGTTTGAGAAATGCATCGTTAGCCCTAGCCAGTTGGTTCAGCGGTAGAGCGTCAGCCTGGTGTGTGGAAGTCCTGGGTATGATTCTGGGTCAGAGCACACAGTAGAAGCAACCATCTGATTCACCACCCCTCCTTCTTCTTTTCTCCCATCCCCTCTCCACAGCCATGGATTGAATGGTTCGAGCAAAGTTGGTCCCCAGCACTGAGGAAGGCTCCATGGCCTTTCCTCAGGCGCCAAAATAGCTTGGTTGCTGAACAATGGAGCAGCGGCCCCAGATGGGCAGAGCATCGCCTGGTAGGGGGGCTTGCCGGGTGGATTCAGGTTGGGGCGCATGCAGGAGTCTGTCTCTTTGCCTCCCCACATCTCACTTAATAAAAAAAAAAAGAGAGGCCCTGGCCGGTTGGCTCAGTGGTAGAGTGTCGGCCTGGTGCAGAAGTCCCAGGTTCGATTCCCGGCCAGGGCACACAGGAGAAGCGCCCATCTGCTTCTCCACCCCTCCCCCTCTCCTTCCTCTCTGTCTCTCTCTTCCCCTCCCGCAGCGAGGCTCCACTGGAGCAAAGATGGCCCGGGCGCTGGGTATGGCTCCTTGGCCTCTGCCCCAGGCGCTAGAGTGGCTCTGGTCGCGACAGAGCGACGCCCCGGAGGAGCAGAGCATCGTCCCCTGGTGGGCAGAGCATCGCCCCCTGGTGGGCGTGCCGGGTGGATCCCGGTCGGGCGCATGCGGGAGTCTGTCTGTCTATCCCCGTTTCCAGCTTCAGAAAAATACAAAAAAAAAAAAAGAAAGAGAAATGCATTGTTAGGTGATTTCATCATTTGAACACTTACACACACCTACATGGCATAGCCCACCACACACCTAGGCTATAGCATATAGCATATAGCCCATGCTACAAGCCCGTACAGCTATACAAAACATGAGATTAAATCAAGCAAAAGAGAAAATGATGCCGTCAAGAGATGCAGTAAACATGAGATGTCTGATGCTGCTGCCGGAGTAATATAGCATACTGTTTTATAGCAAACATTTTGAATAAGTAGAGTGCACTCTAAAATAACAATAAAAAGTATAGTATAGTAAGTACATAAACCAGTAACATAGTTGTTTATTATCAGCATCAAGTATTATGTATTGTGCATAATTGTATGCGCTGTACTTTTATAAGACTGGCAGTGCAGGTTTGTTTACACCAGCATCATCATAAACTTGTAATGCACTGCACTATGACATTATGATGGCTATGATGTCACTAGGCAATAGGAATATTTCAGCTCCATTATAGTCCTGTAGGACCACCATCGTATATGCAGTCTGTCAATGACTGAAATATTGTTATGTGGCACATGACTGTATTTGTAAAAATTCATTTGTATGACGACTGGCTAACTTTGACCACTGACTAGGTGTTTTTATTAAGGAATTATTAATATTTTGTCATAATAATGTTGTTATGCTTATGTTTTTTAAAAGTCCTTATCTCCTTAGTTATATGTTGAAATATTTATGGATGAAAGGATATTATGTCTTGGATTTATTTTAACTTAATTCTTTAGAACTGCAGAGAGAAAGAGAAGAGCAAGTAGAAAGTATAGGTGAGACAGATCGGGCTTATTTATTTTTGATAATGATTGAAGCTGGGTGAAGGGTATGTAGTGGTTCACCATACTACTCTACTTTTGGTTAGGAAAATTCCATGATAAAAAATAGCTTTAGCCTGACCTGTGGTGGCGCAGTGGATAAAGCATCAACCTGGCAATGCTGAGGTCGCCGGTTCAAAGCCCTGGGCTTGCCTGGTCAAGGCACATCTGGGAGTTGATGCTTCCAGCTCCTCCCCCCTTTTCTCTCTCTGTCTCTCCTCTCTCTCTCCCTCTCCTCTCTAAAATGAATAAATAAATTAATTAATTAAAAAAAAAAAACAACTTTATAGGAGATATTGACATGTTTCTTGTGTCCTTGAAAAACTAAAGAAACGGGCCCTGGCCAGTTGGCTCAGCGGTAGAGCGTCGGCCTGGCGTGCGGGGGACCCGGGTTCGATTCCCGGCCAGGGCACATAGGAGAAGCGCCCATTTGCTTCTCCACCTCCCCCTCCTTCCTCTCTGTCTCTCTCTTCCCCTCCCGCAGCCAAGGCTCCATTGGAGCAAGGATGGCCCGGGCGCTGGGGATGGCTCCTTGGCCTCTGCCCCAGGCACTAAAGTGGCTCTGGTCTCGGCAGAGCGATGCCCCAGAGGGGCAGAGCATCGCCCCCTGGTGGGCAGAGCATCGCCCCTGGTGGGCGTGCCGGGTGGATCCCGGTCGGGCGCATGCAGGAGTCTGTCTGACTGTCTCTCCCCGTTTCCAGCTTCAGAACAATACAGAAAAATACAAAAATACAAAAAAAACAACAACCCTAAAGAAACGGTTTAATCTGGAATCTATTTTAACTGGCAAATCTTTCCTTAAAGAATGAATGAGCCTGGCCTGTGGTGGCACAATGGATAGAGGGTAGACCTGGAATGGGGAGGTCACTGGTTCAAAATCTGGGCTTGGTTGGCCCTGGCCGGTTGGCTCAGTGGTAGAGCGTCGGCCTGGCGTGCAGGAGTCCCGGGTTCGATTCCCGGCCAGGGCACACAGGAGAAGCGCCCATCTGCTTCTCCACCCCTCCCCCTCTCCTTCCTCTCTGTCTCTCTCTTCCCCTCCCGCAGCCGAGGCTCCATTGGAGCAAAGATGGCCCCGGCGCTGAGGATGGCTCTGGATGCAACAGAGCAACACCCCAGAGGAGCAGAGCATCGCCCCCTGGTGGGTATGCCAGGTGGATCCCGGTCGGGCGCATGCAGGAGTCTGTCTGACTGCCTCCGGGTTTCCAGCTTCGGAAAAATGCAAAAAATATATAATAAAAGAAATCTGGGCTTGCCCAGTCAAGGCACATACAATATAGAATAAACAAGCAACAAAAACTAAAGTGAAGCAACTATGAGTTAATACTTTTCACTCCCCCGCCTCCTCTCTTTGTAAAATCAATAAATAAAATCTTGTCCTGACCTGATAGCTCAGCTGGTTAGAGCACTGTTCTGGTGCAGAGGTTACCAGTGTGATCCCTTGTCAGGGCACATAGAGGAACAGATCAGTGTTCTTGTCTCTCTTTCTCTCTCGCTAACATCAGTAAATAAACATTTAAAAATATGTAAATAAATAAAATCTTTAAAAAAAAAAGAATGAATGAGACTTCAACTCTGGTGAAAAACTTTCAGAATAGCTGAGATTGACAAGCTCAAGAGTAAAACATTAAACCAAGATTTCCAGTTTTATTATCCTATAATTTCAATTTCCCTAACTTAGTTAATAGACGTTTTAACTAATAGGCCCTGCATGCATCTGAATGGATTATAACACACCTATAGGATTAGTAGGAGCTGGGGTTCACCACTAGAGGCACACTCTGACCATAGAGCAGGGGTCAGGGATCTTTTTGGCTGAGAGAGCCATGAATGCCACATATTTTAAAATGTAATTCCGTGAGAGCCAAACAACGACCTGTGTAGGTGATGTATTATCCAATAAAAATTTGGTGTTGTCCCGGAGGACAGCTGTGATTGGCTGCAGCCACCCGCAACCATGAACATGAGTGGTAGAAAATGAATGGATTGTGTAATACATGAGAATGTTTTATATTTTTAACGTTATTATTTTTTTTATTAAAGATTTGTCTGCGAACCAGATGCAGCCATCAAAAGAGCCACATCTGGCTCACGAGCCATAGGTTCCCAACCCCTGCCATAGAGGGTGTCTTCTGCACTCAGCAACTGCATGAGTAGTATGTTGAAGAGTAATGACAAGTGTAGCAGAAATATCATTTGTGCTTAAAACATGTTCAGATTCAATTCCTATTAAGGAAAAAAGTTTTCTCCTTATCTAGCCTAAAGGAGGGTTTAGTCTGGGCCTTAAACTAAAGAATCCCATCTGCTGGCAGCCAGTTCTCACATGATAGCCGCTCTTTGCATGACAGGCACAGCAGGTAAACGACTGTTTGGGGTCCTGAGTTGACTGACTGTAATCTCAACTCTTCCTTAATTCTAAACATGGATAAGACTGCATCTCTACCTATAATCAGAGCTGCATCATGGGGCCCACAGAGGCGTGCATGTCTCCACATCAAAGCTTCTAGGATGAGTAGGTATGGGGTGTAGAGATGCAGAAGGCCAAGTAAGATGCATCCCTGGTTAATCAGAACTATTTGTGGCTAGAGCCAAAGTCAGAAATGAGTTGGAGAAATCAGGGGCCAGATCATGAGGCTTATTTGCCATGTGAAGATATTGCCCTGAGGGAGGTGAAGGACAATTAGTGGGATTTCCATGACAGGTTTATAAATCCACCTGTGTGTCCTGGGAATCCTGCCAGTTGATTGGGTAGGGTAAAGTAAGCAGAGTAAAATCCCAGACCCTGACATCTTTGCAGGACATATAGAAAAAAACAGCCTTCTCACTCCCATCTCACCATTTAGCTATAATAATTGTTTTAATTGTGCTGCATCTCTGCTCTCTGCAGAAACAGAGAGAGAGACAGAGAGAGGGGCAGAGAGGGACAGACAGGAAGGGAAAGAGATGAGAAGCATCAATGCTTCGTTGCAGCATCTTAGTTGTTCATTTATTGCTTTGTCATATGTGCCTTGACAGGGGGCCTACAGCAGACCAAGTGACCCCTTGCTCAAGCCAGTGACCTTGGTGCAAGCTGGTGAGCTGTGTTCAAACCAGATGAGCCCATGCTCAAGCTTGGGGTTTTGAACCTGGGTCCTCAGCGTCCCAGTCCGACACTATCTGCGCTACTGCCTGGTAAGGCTGCTGCATCTTGTTTCTGTGTAGTTTGTTTTACAAAATTGGCATCACTACTGTATGTAAAATATATATAATTGATTTTTTCATCTAAATTATCACATTTCGTTAAACAACATAAAAACTAAGACTCCCCAATTCCCTCCCGTAAAGACCCGCCAATTCATTCACTTCAATAATTTGTTCTACCATAAGTCTTTCTTTTTAATTACCATCTTAATTCTCTTCCTTCATCTCTTACCCCTAAATTATTAGTCTAACCAGTCTGCTTTTTCTACTCACTTTGATGAACTTTGTCAACAAGTAAGTCTCTAAATTATTCTTTTATGTCCTGCTTAAGACAAAAACATTCTATGGTTCCTCATTGTTTACAATTTAAAAAAATTTTTTTTCTGAAGTGAGAAGTGGCAGGGAGGCAGATAGACAGACTCCCACATGCGCCCAACCAGGATACACCGGGCATGCCTACCAGAGGGTGATGCTTGGCCCTTCTGGGGTGTTGCTCCACTGCAACCAGCCATTCTAGCTCCTGAGGCGGAGGCCATGGAGCCATCCTCAGTGCCCGGGGCCAACTTTGCTGCAATGGAGCCTTGGCTGCGGGAGGAGGAGAGACAAGAGAGAGGAAGGAGAGGGGTAAGGTTAGAGAAGCAGATGGGTGCTTCTCCTGTGTGCCCTCGCCAGGAATCAAACCCTGGACTTCCACACACTGGGCCAATGCTCTACCACTGAGCCAACTGGCCAGGGCCTCTCATTCTTTACAATTTAAATAAAAATTCCTCAGCCTAGCAGTCAGAATTTTCACTGCTGCCTCTCCCACACCTATTCAAGAAGTCTCACTCAGATCTCCCTCCATTTTTAGCACCTGTTCCTCCTTGTTATCTGAAACAGACCATCTGCATAGCTCAAGGCCCTTGTGCTCAGGTGAAACTTTCCCTACCACTTCTAACCCACAGTAACCTCTTAATTTTCTTCCACATTATGTTCTGTATCACTTTTTCAGAGAACTGGAACCCTTAACTGCACCTGTTTTGGTGTACCCGTATGTGCAAGTTCCTCCTGGACAGTATAAACTCCTGAAGTTTGACCAACTGCCCAGGGCATTGCTCAATAGCTGCTGCATAAATATTTATACAATCATAACAAGACAGGGACTAGTGTTAGGGAAGGGAGCAATATTCAGTTAACTTTTTCTTCTCCAAAGCTCCCCTACCCACATACCTTGGAATGAGCACCTCCTCTCCTTGCCTAGTTCTGGTCACAGTAAGAGTTGAAGAACAACCTTGCAGAAGAGGAAAAGTCTCCATGCTTTTCTAAGATCAACACTCAAGTGCGATTTTCAACTGGTGTGCAGCAAGAATTTTTAAAACATGGATTACCTATTTAGTAAGGGGGCATTGACCTCTTTTCCCTTAGATTGTAAAATAATAAGATGACAACAGCCAACACAACACAGTGGTAGGGTGTGAATGCCTGTCTTGAACCATAAATATGTTATTCAATAGAGTTGGGTCTGATCGGTCACGTCACGTAAGATTGCATCTGATGGTTAACTCTCGGTACCAGAAGTTCCTATATACAAGTATAAGCATCTGATTTATTTATTTGTGACAGAGAGGGACAGATAGGGGGCAGTTAGGAAGGGAGAGAGATGAGAAGTCATCGATTTTTCATTGCAGCACCTTAGTTGTTCATTGCTTTCTTGTCTGTGCCTTTTGACTAGGGGCTAAAGCAGAGCGAGTGACCCCTTGATCAACTCAGTGACACTGGGCTCAAGCCAGCAACCTTGGGCTTCAATCCAGAAACCTTTGGACTCAGGCCAGCGACCATGGGGTCATGTCTATGATCCTGTGCTCAAGCCAGCAACCCTGTACTCAAGCTGGTAAGCCCATGTTCAAGCCGGATGAGCCTGCACTCAAGCCGGTGACCTCGAGGTTTCAAACCTGGGTCCTCTGCGTCCCAGTCCAACACTCTATCCACTGAGCCACTGTGTGGTCAGGCTGATATTTTAAAGTCACTTTGGAGCAAAAAAAGGTAACTACATTTTTTTTGGTAAATCAATTAAAATTATACTTTTTTTCTTTTTTGGTCAGATAGGCAAAGACTTATTTTTTGGTGTGCTGCAGAATTTCAGTAATTAATTTATGTGTGTTATGAGATGAAAAAGGGCCATGTCCAGGGAAAGTAAGGGAGTGAATCCTAGGACCAACCAATCTCAAGCTTGCTTCTCCCAGTCCCATACCTTTCCTCTAAAAAACCTGAGGAAGATCCTGAGCTTTGGATTCCCAATTCCCTCAACTGAAGTGAGTTGTAACCAAGGCAACAGACCTACAGTAATTCCTTTCATAACCAATCACAGCTTTTCCTTGTGAAGTTTAAGGTAAGAGGAAGGAGGTGACTGGAAAGGAATGAAGTAATTTCTCTCGGCCCGAGTTCGAGTGAAGATGGAGTGAGGGAGACTGGAAAGGATGCGTGCAGCATTCGCTCAGGGCAACACAAACAAAACTGAGTCTGGGCCCTGGCCGTTTGGCTCCGTGGTAGAGTGTCGGCCTGGCGTGCGGAAGTCCCGGGTTCAATTCCCGGCCAGGGCACACAGGAGGTGCCCATCTGCTTCTCCACCCCTCCCCCTCTCCTTCCTCTCTCTCTCTTCCCCTCCCGCAGCCGCAGCCGAGGCTTCATTGGAGCAAAAGATGGCCTGGGCGCTGCGGATGGCTCCTTGGCCTCTGCCCCAGGCACTGGAATGGCTCTGATTGCAACAGAATGACGCCCCGGATGGGCAGAGCATCGCCCCCTGGTGGGCGTGCCGGGTGGATCCCGGTCGGGCGCATGCGGGAGTCTGACTGCCTCCCCATTTCCAGCTTTGGGAAAATTAAAAAACAAAAATAAAAACTGAGTCTGGGTGCTGAAGCAGGAGGGTGTAGCAGATGGTATATGAAAAAGAACCAAGAAACAAGAGGTCTAAATATCCGATGCAAGTTTAATACATTAAAACCAGGTATTTATCACTTATATTGCATTTGCCATTTCTGAATACAAAGTAGAGGCAAATAATGACACTTCATAAAAATGATGATCTCCCCCATTCCCTTCCCTAAGACCCAGTCCCCTTCAAATACTCCCTCCCACCCTGGACAGAACTCTTGTCCTGAATAAAACACTTAAATATATCATAAATAGTAAATTATGGGGAAAAAATAGCAAGAATTCTTTCCTTCTTGTAAAAAAGAACATGGCAGCAAAGACAGGCAGCCAGAATCTGGCTGGGTTGTCTAATATAGACAGTTACCTGGGGTATGGGATAAACTACTATCAAGGTCAGGTGGGATGAAGAGGGGACAATGTGGGAATTCAACAATCTGCCTGAGATGCCAGGCTCCCTTCTTCCCCCGAAAGGAGTAGGAGGATCAGATGGAAAATGGCAGCTCTTGGAAATGGGAGAGGAGAGGGATTATATAGCTCTCATTTCCAAGTTCTCTGCATGAAGAGAGGGGCAGGACATGCAGTACAGCAGTGACCTCACCGAGGCAAGGACCTGCCAGCTCCCATGAGTTTAAGAGATATTTTCTAGCTTCACAGATATGGGCTTCCTGTTAAATAAACACAGGTGACCCCTCTGTCCACCTCAGCTCCACAAACAGCAGAACACTGTTGGAAAAGGTGGGAAGAGCAAGGAAGAAATCTCCTCTGGAGAAGGATCTAAAATTCATTTGATGTCTTCATATTTAGAAAAACCACCAAAATATATTTCAAATTTCAAGAGTAATAATCATTATGGCCTGGCAGTGAATAGGAACATGCTTAGGAAGCCCCCTGATCGCCTAGCCCCATGACCACGCCACTGTTTTAACAGCAGGAGTAAAGTGTACCTTATGTCCCATTCTCTCAATTCCTGCAGTCTTAAGAAATTCATCAAGAGGAGGAGTTAAAGAGGAGCTACTCTAGGCAGAGCAATCACCACATTTCTGTTTCTCAAACATCAGGGCTCTTAAGAGGAAACCCTATGAATAGGAATCTTTCCACTTCTGGAGTTTTGATCTGAAACTGTCTGGCTTAAAACTGTGTGCTGTGCACTATTTTTTCTTTTCCCTTTTTAAGGAAAAATAGAAGGTTGGAAGGTGGTTAAACACCCTCACTTCCCCAAATACTCTTACAAAGTTCACAGGGGTCTTCTCCCAGAGGGAAAGAGCTACGGCAGGGATAATGTGCCAGCCAGTCTGTCCTGAGGAAACTGAGAGTCCAGCTCCTTGTGAAAGGTAGATGAGAGGGAAGAAAACCACCAAGTTCAGCAAGCCCATTTCCAGCAGGAAGAATGGGGGTTTGAAAACAATTCAATTGTGGAAGCCAAGGTTGGCCAGTTGAAAACTTGTGTAACCCAACTCGGGAGTGGAGAGGATGCTGGGGTCCTCAACTGTCCAAGGCACTAATGCCCATTCATGAGGAAGAGAAGGAGAAGTAGTTCTTCTTCAGAAAGGAGCTGGAGTGCTCCCCTAGCCTCCATTATATTCCTCTTTTGATGACCAAGAAGAAAACTCAGCATTGCTGGGGCAAGGGCTGACATCTTGGGATCAAGGAGATGGCCAAGTCTTGTTCCAGGTCTTCTGAGGTTTTCTGCTCACTGAAAAGGAAAGGGTGTAAAGTTAAGAATGAAGAGTATGAAATAAGGAGGTAGGAAAGTAATTCAAGTTCATTTCAACCTGGCTGGCAGAGTTAAGAAGTTTTCTTCTATTTCAACTTCAATTTCCAACTACATGGTACCAAAAACAAAATTTTAAAAAGCAAGATTTAGGAGCACCCAGTCCCTCTAACTCCGCCAATTAACACCTTGCTGCACATTCCATCAATACATCCTCTTTATACCCTTCAGAGCATTCACCTCCCCCACACCCCAGTCACTCACATTGGTGAACTCTGACTCTTCAATTTCAAGCTTTTCCAAGGTTGAACTAACAGGAGGGGAAAATGGAGGTAGAGAGAAGAATTAGAAGATAAAAAAGAAAAAGGACTCTGTCTGCTCAAGTCTAATCTCACACTGCTTCTCCATATTTCACTTTAGAAGCAATTCAGGATTCAGAAAGAAGAGGCTTAGAAGTTACTAGATTTAGAAATACATTGTTTTAATCAACTATTTGGTTTCTTGAAACTATAAAATATTTCCTAATACCCTCTTCTTCTGTGTTCAATCTCCAGGTAGAATAGAGGCACCCAATGATCACTGCTGCCTGACATTCATGCCTGTGTGTAATTCTCTTCTGAATGTGAACTGGATTTAGTGACTTACTTCTAGTGAACAGAATATAGCACAGGTGATGGATGTCAATTCTGAGGTTAAATTACAAAAAGCCTAAAACCTTCCTCTTGGGTATGTGCTCTCTTACTTGTCTGCTATGAGGAAAGCTAGTTGCCATGCTGTGGGCCACCCTATCGAGAGGACCATGTGACAAGAAACTGAATTCTGCCAATGACCAGATAAGCTTGAAAACTGATCTTCCCCTGGGCAAGCCTTCAGATGAGACCACTACTCCTGGCTAACAACTTGACTATAACCTCCTGAGAGACCTTGAGCCAAAGGCACCCACCCAAGCTACACCTAAATTCTTAAGCCATATAAAATATGAGATAATGTTTGTTGTCTTCAGCTGCTAGGTTTTGGGTTACTTTGTCACACAATACATAATTACATGTGTTATTATGTTTTATTATAGCAGTATAAAGTACTGCTATAATAAAAATCTAAAATGTGAAAGTGTCTTTGAAAAAAGGAAGTGAGCTTTCAGGAAAAGTTTTAGTGGAAGTTTGGTGAGGTTTTTTTTGTATTTTTCTGAACTAAAAAACAGGAAGGCAGAGAGATAAGACTACCACATGCGCCCAACCAGGATCCACCCGGCAAGCTCACTAGGGGGCAATGCTCTGCCCATCTGGGGTGTTGCTCCATTGCAACTGGAGCCATTCTAGCACCTGAGGCGGAGGCCATGGAGCCATCCTTAGTGCCTGGGCCAACTTTGCTCCAATGGAGCCTTGGCTTCAGGAAGGGGAGACAGAGAGAGAGAGAAATGATAGGGGGAAGGGTGGAGAAGCAGATGGGCGCTTCTCCTGTGTGCCCTGGTTAGGAATTGAACCTGGAACTTCCACACTCCAGGCCGACGCTCTACTACTCAGCCAGCCAGCCAGCCAGCCAGGGCTTAGTGCAAGTTTTAAAGTGCTCTGAATATACTGTAGAATTTTGGACTTGAAGGAGGTTTGCCAATGACAGCTAAAAGAAAGAAAAAACCTAATCAGAAACTAAAGAAAAGAAGATCTCTATATGTAGTGGAACGAAGTTTAGCAATGATGTCATCTATAGTTATGTGGAAAGTAGGGTATGTGCCTAATAAACTGGGTGATCTTGCTATAAGATTTCTAAGCAAAGTGCTAAAAGTGCTGCCTGACTTCTTCGTAATGCCTATAGTAAAATATTAGAGAAGAAAAATAAATTAGGGGAAGAATTATTAAACAAAAAAGCCAGGCCTGACTGGTGGTGGTGCAGTGGATAGAACATCGAACTGGGACACTGAGGACCCAGGCTCGAAACCCTGAGGTCGTCGACTTGAGCACAGGCTTATCAACTTGAGTGCAGGATCATCGACATAATCCCATGGTTGCTGGCTTAAACCCAAGGTCACTCACTGGCTTGAGCAAGGAGTCACTGGCTCAGCTGGAGCCTCCCAGTCAAAAGACGTGTGAGAAGTGATCAACGAACAACTTAAATGACACAACTATGAGTTGATGTTTCTCATCTATCTGTCTCTCGCTCACTAAAAATAAGTAAACAAATATTTTGGTGTGTTTGACAGAGACAGAATCAGAGAAAGGGACAGGTAGGGACTGACAGGAAGGGAGAGAGATGAAAAGCATCAATTCTTCGTTGAACACCTTAGGTGTTCAATGATTGCTTTCTCATTTGTGCCTTGACTGGGGGGCTACAGCAGAGCAAGTGATCCCTTGCTCAAGCCAGTGACTTCAGGGTTTCAAACCTGGGTTCTCTGCGTCCCAGTCCAATGCTCTACCCACTGTGCCACCACCTGGCCAGGCAGTAAACAAAAATTTTTAAAAAGCCAGGATTTGATGGTTTTGAAAATTCTGAACCTCTCCAGATAACAAACAATGCCAAAATTAAAAAACTGTATCAGCCCTGGCTGAGTAGCTCAGTGTGTTGAGCATCATTCCCATATGACAAGGTTGCAGGTTCAATCCCCAGTGAGGGCACATACAAGAATCAATCAATGAATGAACAACAAATCAATATATTTTTCTCAGGAAAGAAAGAAGGAAGAAAGGAGGGAGGGAGGGGAGGAGGAAGAAAGGAAGAGAGAGAAAGAGAGAGAGAGAGAAAGAAAGGGAAAAAACAGTCTAGGACAATGCCAGGAAAATGTGGTCTAAAAACAAAGCCAAGTGTATAAACTATAAAATATTTTTTAAGGTCTAAGAAAAATCAGTTGATGTTTCAGAGTACTATTCAGTCATAAAGAAAAGGCTATTCAAAACATTCAAAAAGATTAAGAGTTGTGTCTCTTATCCTCTCAACAATAGGATCTCTAAGAAGCATAGGGCTTATCAAAAGATTATTTGTAGGTGGGGCTGTTGTCTAATTGAGTCAACTCCAATGAGATTCACAGGAGGTCCACAAAATCTTTGAGAATACATCAGAAGAAATGTCACCAGCTTGGTCTGAAAGGAACAGAAACAGTGCAAAGTAAAAAGGAACCACTGGATCCCCGAAATTCTACTGGCAAGAAGCAGACTGAGAAAACTATTCAGCTGCAAACACCATCTAGTTTTCATGAAAAAGACTCAGAAGACAAAAGGGTGGAAAATCATTCCCATGTTTTGAGACCTGATAAACTCCAATATTTGCTGTATTTTGGGTAACTACGGATCAGTGAGTCCTCTATGCCTCCCATTCTCCCTTTTTCGTACAGGAATGTGTATAGGGGTTATCTAATGTCTGTCTCACCACTGTATGCTGGGTGGGTGGGGAGAGGTAGGTTGTTTCTTTTTTAGTTTCACAGATCCACAGACTGAGAGGAACAATACCTGGGAAGGTCACCCAAACATGGAGCTAATTTAGATGACAAAATTCTGGACTTTGAACAGATGCTATAATGGGATGAAACTTTTGGAGACCAAGAGAGGGAATGAATTTTTTACATGGAGGGATGTGAATCACTATGGGTCAGAGGGTGGAATATAATAGGCGACTCCTAAGATGGCCCCAAATGATCCCTGCCTTCCTAGTATTCATACCCTTATATAATCTTTTCCTTCTGAACATAGGTTAGATTAGTGAATAGAACATAGTACAAGTGGTAGGATGTCAATGCTGAGAGTAGATGACAAAAATAATGTGGGGCTTCTGTTAGGTAAATGCACTGGGAGGGAAGCCAGCTGTCTCAGCTGTCCTATGGAGAGACGTATGTGTCAAAGAACTGAGGGAGGCCCCTAGCCAACAAGAAACTAAGGCTCTCAGTCCAACAATCCACACCATATGAATGAACTTAGAAATGAGCCTTCAGCCGAGACCTTAGCCCTAGTCCCCCGCTTGACTACCTTTAGTCAGAGGACACAATTAAGCTGCACTCAGATTCTTGATCCATAGAAACTATGACATATGTTTATTATCTTAAGCCACTAAGTTTTGGGATAATTTATTATGATGTAATAGATAATTAACAACCAGGTTATAAAATTAAATCACAATCTTTACACTGGGTTTTTTTCAAAGATTGCCTATTCACTATCTTCACTACCCAGGAACTTTATCAGCCTTACACCCTAAGTTGAGAACTCTCACTTAACTCACCAGGAAATAAAGGGCTAAGCTAGTTGGGGTATTTTGACTGAGTATCAGAAAGTCTGCACACAAAGGCTTCCTCCCACCCCTTAAAGATACAGAGATACTAACACACTTTCCAAATCACTAAAGATGAACTCTAAGAAAAGTAACCTGAAAAAATCTAATGAAAGCAAAAGATAATGATCTCTGGAAAAAAAAACAGTTACGAAGGTTCCCAAGGATCTGAAAAGAGAGATGAGATTATATGGAAAAAGAGGCCAAGGAACCAACCTTGTAGATAGCAATTGCAAAGTCTTTCCAACTACAGGTGAAAAACAGGGGTCAGGAATAGTCGAGACCTCACTGATTTTCTCCAAAGGTGGAGTCTGAGGTAAAACATCAGGACGACCCAAGTGGACGCCTGGAAAAAAGAAAGGGGAAGAAAATCAATAAAAAAGAAGAGAAAATGGGGTGGGGGAAAAATAGGGAAAAATATATAGCAACTTGGCTTTTCCTGGACAGGAATGGGAAGCAGAGGTCCAAAGCAAATAAGGAATCAGAAGGGAGGGAGGGAGTGCCCAATGACATGGGAACCCCAGCCCTGGGGCTGACCTGGCTCCACTTCCGCCTTTGTTGTCACTTGTGCCTTGTGTTCCCCAGAGACCGATGGCTGGTAAGTAATGCAGGAGTTACTGCTGGGGCCTCCTCTCCGAGAGAAAGATGAGCCAGACCGAAACTTTTTGGAAGGAGAGGGCTTCACTTCAAAAGGGAAAGAGAGAGCCTACTTAGCACCCACCCCAGAAACCATCACCAATACAAAGATACAAACTGCTAGCATCCTCAACACAAACACCAAGTTGTTTATCTGCAAAGCAGGAAGAGGGTTAATGTCAACAAAGACGGGCTCTATGAACTACTTTTTAGAGGAAGGGGCATCTTAGTTCACTTCATTTTGGAAAGAAGTGGAGAACCTAGAGGAAAGGAGACATATACATATCTCTCCCCTTCTACAAGCAACCACAATGGCTTTGCTTCTACCTGATGAGATGTGCTCTACTCTGTAACTCCCTGTTTTTTAATAGTATCCTTCAGTTCAACCTGACAAAGGGGACCCTTTCACTCTTTACCTTCATAGTACTTATACACATAGTGCTATGATGACACTTTACACACCTGTTTATACATCACTTTGAGAAGACTTTGAAAGGATTCCCCATGTTTCTTAAGACTGTGTGGCATGCTTAAATCCTCTCTGACTCAGAGGGATGCCTATGATGAGGAGATAGATGGGAAGGAGGAGCTGGAATTAACCAGTAGCAGGAGCATGAAAGGTTTGAAAAGAACATTGGCACTTTCCAACCAAGAAAGGTGAGGCAAGAAAGAACACCTGCTAAGCAGAAATTAGCAAATGCTTCTCCAATCATTTGAACCTAGTCTGGGAACTCCTTGGCATTGGATTTATAAATAGAAAATAGAACACTGGCAATATTCTTGCCTATCTCTGTCCATAAAAATCTGACTCTGCCTATCAGCCTGTGACCCAGATCCTATACCCGCAACTACACATTTTTTGCAATCTCGCCAATTTTCCAGAAATGCCCCTCACCTCAATGACACATGTAGGAAGAGCCAGAAGGAAAGCAGCAACTTGGAAATGACGGGGACAGACAGAGTGACTGACATAAGGACAGGCAACAGCTCTCACAGGACGTGGGTAGAGCAAGAGAGGCCTCTGACTTTGGCAGTTCCCAGACAGAGGTATCCTGCCACCCATCTCTTAGAGTAGGGAGCCATTGGCGTTCATCTGGTAGAAGCCACTTACAGGGGATTTTCTTGAATACAGTGTTGCACATGAAGCGCTGGAACCGCTCAGCGTAGAAACCTGGGCGATGCACCGATACAGTGTCCTGCAGAGCAGAAGAGATGGCTGCAGAGTTAAGAGGTGGGGGAGGTCCAGCAAGAGGCCCACTAGTCCAAGGTCATTTTCCCTAGGCTGAGACCCTAGTAGAAGGGTAAAACCCACAAATGAAATAAGAAGAAACTGAGGGGGGGCAAAACAGAAGTGAAGAAGGAAGAAAGAGAGCCTCTAGCTGACTCACCCCATCATGTACCAGAGCTTTCCAAGAGTGCTCCAACTTCTTAACAAACCTGCCAAGAAAAATATGTGTCATGCATTTGCATAGTTCTAAAATAAATGACCTTATTCTAGGGAGTTAAAGAGGCAATGGTAATAGAAAATTTTGAAAAAGAGAGGGGCTGTGCCCTGGCTGGGTAGTTCAGTTGGTTAGATCATTGTCCCAGTACACCAAGGTGGCAGGTTCACTCCCTGGTCAGGGGACATGCAGGAAACAACCGATGAATGCATTATTAAGTGGAACGATAAACCGATGTTTCTCTCTCTAAAATCTATTAAAAAAATTAAAGAGAGAGGCTGGGAAAGCACTCCTAGTATTACACTGGCTTTCCAAAGAACATACACAGTAGCCTTTATTCAGCATAGAGAGCAAAGCTGCTTCTAGGTAGGTTAATTCTCCAAGAGAAAGGGTATCAATATGTCCCTGGCAAGTCAGGGATAAGAATATTTATTGTAAAAGAACAGCTGGAAGAATAAGTGGGCAAGCCTCTAAGAGAAAAGTTCAAATTAGAAGCTAATATTCTCAATTAAAAAACCAAACACTGGCCCTGGCCGGTTGGCTCAGCGGTAGAGCGTCGGCCTGGCGTGCGGGGGACCCGGGTTCGATTCCCGGCCAGGGCACATAGGAGAAGCGCCCATTTGCTTCTCCACCCCCACCCCCTCCTTCCTCTCTGTCTCTCTCTTCCCCTCCCGCAGCCAAGGCTCCATTGGAGCAAAGATGGCCCAGGCGCTGGGGATGGCTCCTTGGCCTCTGCCCCAGGCGCTAGAGCGGCTCTGGTCACGGCAGAGCGACGCCCCGGAGGGGCAGAGCATAGCCCCCTGGTGGGCAGAGTGTTGCCCCTGGTGGGCGTGCCGGGTGGATCCGGGTCGGGCACATGCGGGAGTCTGTCTGACTGTCTCTCCCTGTTTCCAGCTTCAGAAAAATACAAAAACAAAAAACAAACAAACAAAAAAAACCAAACACTGTTTAGTCCTCATTAGTACCTGAAACCTTAACCTTACAGGAGCAAAACTGGGGTCTAATATTTCCAGCTCTTCATTACTTCACTGCTTATTGTTCTACAGACTAAGATTTTTCACAGAACACAGTAACCCTCTTGTCTTCCTCCATAGGAAAGAGGAACATGTTTCCAGCTATGTCCCAATGTGGAGTATGGCTCATCCCACAAGTTTTTCAGAGTCAGACAGATGGTATATTCTACCCTGTGCTTCTGAGAACTGATTCAGCTTTCCACAGAGGTGCATCTATGGGGAGGTGGTGGGATAAGAAAGCCAGGAGACAAAAATAAAGAAAATAAATCATCACTTGAAACCCAATGAGGTAAGCAGCCAGATTACAACTCACTGTACTTGTTTCAGGAAGAATTTAGTGACAAACCCTTCTAAAAGAGAACTGAGTAATTATCTGCATTCACCCTGCCCCCTAATTTGGAATCTATGTATCTCACCTGTAAGACTGCAGAATGTCAATGATCCCAATATAAAGCAGCAGCCTTTCCCCTTTACTATTCCGGGCAGGAATGCCACCCATACTGAGGAAGACAAGGAAAACGTAAGAAAATCTTTTGGCTAGCAACTAAGCATAATTGTCCCATCTTCCATAAACGAGAAGAGTAGAGCTTTCCTCTGACCCCAACCACTCTGGAGTATGTATTATAACGACTCTCTCTCCAAATGTCATTTGCCTGCTTCTCCCATCCCAATTCCAACAAAGTAAATCTAAAATCACACCTACTCAGCAATTTTGGAAATGTTCCTCCAATTAACTTTACAATTCATCAGTACTTTCATATTTAAATCTATGCTCACTAAGATACTCTTTTTTTTTTTTTTTTTTTTTACAGAGACAGAGTCAGAGAGAGGGATAGATAGGGACAGACAGATGGAAAAGGAGAGAGATGAGAAGCATCAATCGTTTTTTGTTGCGACACTTTAGTTGTTCATTGATTGCTTTCTCATATGTGCCTTGACTGCGGGCCTTCAGCAGACAGAGTAACCCCTTGCTCAAGCCAGCGAACTTGGGTCTAAGCTGGTGAGCTTTCGTTCAAACCAGATGAGCCCGCACTCAAGCTGGTGACCTCGGGGTTTCGAACCTGGGTCCTCCGCATCCCAGTCCGATGCTTTATCCACTGTGCCACCGCCTGGTCAGGCTAAGATACTCTTCTTGAGTCATATTAAAGGATTCCAACTAAAGAACAATTGTGGTCCCTTCAATAACTCTATGTCCTTGGTAGATCCATTATGGTAAAAAATATGCTTTCCATAAGGAAGTCTACAATAAATTGTTTTCAATGAATTTCTAATATAATTTGTAGATATGTGTCTAAGGTTCTGATTAAACTTTCCTTTTTAAGAAAAAAATCTTAACTTAAAAAAAAAAGACTTTATTGATTTTAGAGGAAGGAGAGAGAGAAGGGGGGAGGAGCAGGAAGCATCAACTCGAAGTTGCTTCTCATATGTGCCTTAACCAGGCAAGCTTAGGGTTTCAAACCGGCGACCTCAGCGTTCCAGGCTGATATTTGATCTACCGCACCACCATAGATCAGGCAAAAAGTTTTTAAATTTTGAATAGCTCTTCATCCCATCTTTAGGATATCTTCCTTCCCTTATATATTCTTAAGAAAGCTCAGTCTATAGTCTGTAATTGTTAATGTTGTTGACTTAACTACTGAATCAGGCTCCTTTCCAGAAGTTGCATCCCTTCCTCAAGAAAAAATGCTGCCCTAGCTCTACTGGTTAGAGCTTCGCTCCAAAGCGCAGATGTTGCCGGTTCAATCCCTGGTCAAGGCATATAAAGCAAGAGACCAATGTTCCTGTCCACCCCACCCTTCTAAAATCAACAAAAATAAATTAAAAATAAATTAAAAAATAAAATGCTGTAAGCCTATGCTCCCTTCTGGTGCCCGAGCCGACTCACTGGTCTTCAGTGTCCACAGTGCCACCTCGCCTCGCCTCGCCTTGGATAGATTCCATGGCTGTGGAATAGAGAGCCTTTTGAGGGGCCGGTCTGCGAGTGTCAACCAAACATTGTGCTTCATTGCCTGAAGGCTCTCGTTGTGCATGATCTATGTTGTGGATTGACATCAGGAGGCTATAGTCCATTATCTTGAAGCTCTGCAGCACCTAATGAAAGGAAAAAACATGATTTGATCCTCAGAAGGTATGAGGATTTTATTCAGAACCTCACAGCTTTACTGATCCAATTTTTCTTGATAGTGAACCTCTAGGACTAACCATAGAATTATCCTTCACTCCTGCAACTCCTTGGAGAAGAATATATCAATCTCTTCTGGTTGCTCTTCATTTGTATACTCCCCAGCTTTCTTTCATTTGAGTCAACACAAATTAGGCAACTGCCTAGTTTCACAAGACCCTCTTTATTGTTCTTTCTTTTTATCTCTTCAAGAAAACAGCATTACATTGATATTACTAACCAAAAATACCTATTTGTGCTGTACAGAATCCACAAGGAGGGTTTGGTCAAAGTATACTTTGTGACAGAGCATATCTGTTGCAAGACTTTATGTGACCAGCTTCAATTCAGTTCAATATTGCCCTGGCTAGTTGGCTTAGTGGATAGAGACTTGGCCCAGAGTATGGGCATTCTGGGTTTGATCCCCGCCAGGGCACACATGAGAAGTGACCATCAGATTCTTTTCCCCTTCCTCTCCCGCTTCTCTCTCTCTTCCCCTCTCAGATCCAGTAGCTCGACTGGTTTGAGCATTGGGCCCAGGGCTGAGGACAGCTTGGTTGGTCTGAGCGTCAGTCTCAGGCACTGAGGATAGCTCGGCTAATTCAAGCATCAGGGTTGCTGGATGGATCCCCGTCGGGAAGTATGCAGCAGTCTGTCTCACTATCTTCCCTCCTCTCAATTTAAAAAAAAATAAAAAAATTTACTGAATACCTACCATCTTACCATCTGTAGGCAGAGTGCCTGCTTATGGGGGGATTAAAAGATACTTGAGGCCCTGGCTGGTTGGCTCAGTGGTAGAGCGTCGGCCTAGCGTGCAGGAGTCCTGGGTTCGATTCCCGGCCAGGGCACACAGGAGAGGCGCCCATCTGCTCCTCCACCCCTCCCCCTCTCCTTCCTCTCTGTCTCTCTCTTCCCCTCCCACAGCCGAGGCTCCACTGGAGCAAAGTTGGCCTGGGTGCTGAGGATGGCTCTATGGCCACTGCCTCAGGTGCTAGAATGGCTCTGGTCGCAACAGAGCAATGCCCCAGATGGGCAGAGCATTGCCCCCTGGTGGGCGTGCTGGGTGGATCCTGGTCGGGCGCATGCAGGAGTCTGACTGCCTTCCAACTTCAGAAAAATACAAAAAAAAAAAAAAAAGATACTTGAGTTTCTGTCCCCTAGAATATTATAATTTAGGAAGAGAAGCAAATGCAAAAATAAATATGATACAGCCCTGACCAGGTCACTCAGTGGATAAGGCATCAACCTGGCACACCAGAAGTTGTGGGTTCAGCCCCCAGTCAGGGCACATACCAGAAGCAATCAATGAGTGCACAATTAACCCTTTGAGTAGTGAAGTTTTTCATGTTCTCTGACCCCTGGGCTCAAAAAACCCATTTTTCATTTCAAAAAATGAAATTAATTCCACTTACACTTTTATTAACTTAAAATCATGTTTGTTTGATAACCAATTTATAAAAACAAGAACATACATTTGCCTTTTTTTTAATGTTGCCTTACACATTTTGGGGTTGGTTTTTTTTTTTTGTATTTTTCTGAGGTTAGAAACGGGGAGGCAGTCAGACAGACTACCGCATGTGCCCAACCGGGATCCACCCAGCACACCCACCAGGGGGTGATGCTCTGCCCATCTGGGGCGTCGCTCTGCCACAATCAGAGCCATTCTAGCACCTGAGGCAGAGGCCACAGGGCCATCCTCAGTGCCCAGGCAAACTTTGCTCCAATGGAGCCCTGGCTGTGGGAGGGGAAGAGAGAGACAGAGAGGAAGGAGAGGGGGAGGGGTGGAGAAGCAGATGGGCGCTTCTCCTGTGTGCCCTGGCCGGGAATTGAACCCGGAACTCCCGCACGCCAGGCCGATGCTCTACCACTGAGCCAACCGGCCAGGGCTGCCTTACACATTTTTAAAATAAAAATTTTTGTACGATTGTACTCTGGATGGTCAGGAGGCACAAGGACATACATGAATGAATGTTTGTACTACTCAAAGAGTTAAATGGAACTAAGTGAAACAATGAGCTGATGTTTCTCTCTCAAATCAATGGAAAAATTAAAATAAAAAAGATACAATGTGTACAACAATGGCAGTACATGGTTGAGGAGCAGTATACAGTAGGTCAGGAAGTAATACATACAAAGGTTTATAAAAGATAAATTAGACAAAAAATAAGTCCAAGTACATAAAGGAAGGAAAGAACATTGAGAGGCCTGGAGTCATGGAACATCATGTTATGTGCAAGGAGGTATAATTTGGTATTGCTAGAACATAAAATGCCAAGCCTATGTGAGGCAGATTAGAGAGGTTGATAAGGGCAAGATAATAACAGGTCTGATATGTCACATTAAGGAGCCTGGATCATCCTGTAATTCTCAACTCTTTCCATCTTATAACAGGGTGGAAAAGACTTGACTCCCACCAGTTCCAAGAGTTCACTTTGGTGCTGCAGCTCAACAATTTCAGTAGGTGGGTGGAATACAGAATGAAGAGAAAACAAGACTGATTCTTTTTTTAGAGAGAGAGAGAGGAAGAAAGAGAATCTATTTGCTGTTCCACTTATTGATGCATTCATTGGTTGATTCTCTTATATGCCCTGACCTGAACCCACAATCCTAGAGTATCAGGATGACGCTCTATCCAACTGAGTTACCTAACGAGGGTAGGGATGATTCTTATGTCTAGTTTGAAAAACTCTATGTGTTCCACTATCTTTCTAGTCCTTACAACCAAAGGAGCCAAACTAAAATAGGCATTATCCTGGAATAGATGCAGACAGAGTAAGCAAAGGAGGGAAAGGATGGACATTATGGACTGAGTAGAGGAAGATGATTCTACAAAAGCAGTTCAAGAAAAAAACAATCAGAGATGTTAAAAAATCAATAAGGAAAGTTGTTGCAAAACCAAAAGAAGATACATTAAGTAGAAATAGTTAACTGTCAGATGCTTCAGAAAATTCAAAAGACTGAGAAATCCTATTTGGCATCCAGGTAGTCACTGCATAGAGTAGTTCAAATGAAGTGGTAAGAGCAAAAGCCAGGACATAATGGGTTGAGACAGAAATAAGAAAAAAGAAAAGGAGAAATAGAAGAATCTTTAAATGGAGACATTGAAAAAACATCCTCCTAGCCTGATCAGGCAGTGGCACAGAGGACAGAGTGGTGACCTGGGACGTTGAAAACCAATGATCAAAACTCTGAGGTCACTTGCTTGAGTGCAGGCTCACCAGCTTGAGTGCAGAGTCGCCGGCTTGAGTGTGGGATTACAGACATGACCTCATGGTTGCTGGCTTGAACAAGGAGTCGCCGGCTTTGCTGGAGCCCCCAGTCAAGGCACATCCGTATGAGAAAGCAATCAATGAACAACTAAAGTGCCGCAACGACAAGCTGATGTTTCTATCTCTCCCTTCCTATATGTCTCTGTGTTTCTCATTCATAAAAAAAAAAGAAAAAAAGTAAAGGAAAAAAAAAATCCTCCTATCCTTAAGATAGAAAAGTAGGCTTATTTGTATGTAAAAAGAAAAGTCAGGGCCCTGGCTAGTTTGCTCAATGAATAGAGTGCTGGTCCTGTGTATGGACGTCTGGGTTTAATCCCTGGTCAGGGCATACAAAAGAAGCAACCAGCCCTGGCCGGTTGGCTCAGCGGTAGAGTGTCGGCCTAGTGTGGTGAGGACCCGGGTTCGATTCCCGGCCAGGGCACACAGGAGAAGCGCCCATTTGCTTCTCCACCCCTCTGCCGCGCTTTCCTCTCTGTCTCTCTCTTCCCCTCCCGCAGCCAAGGCTCCATTGGAGCAAAGATGGCCCGGGCGCTGGGGATGGCTCTGTGGCCTCTGCCTCAGGCGCTAGAGTGGCTCTGGTCGCAACATGGCGACGCCCAGGATGGGCAGAGCATCGCCCCCTGGTGGGCAGAGCGTCGCCCCATGGTGGGCGTGCCGGGTGGATCCCGGTCGGGCGCATGCGGGAGTCTATCTGACTGTCTCTCCCCGTTTCCAGCTTCAGAAAAATGAATGAAAAAAAAAACAAAAAAAAAAAAAAAACAAGAAGCAACCATCTGCTTCTCTCCCCCTCCCTTTTCCCCTCCTCTCTCTCTTTCCCTCCTGGTTAACCTGGGCATCAGCCTCAGGCACTAAAAATAGCTCAGTTGATTTGAGCATCTGCCTCGGATAGGGGATGCCAGGTAAAGCGTTGTTGGGGCGCATGCAGAAGTATGTCTATCTCCCCTCCTTTCACTTAAAAAAAATTAAAAAATAAAATATTAGAAAATAAAAATAAATTAAAAAAAAAAGAAAAATCAGGCCCTGGCTGGTTGGCCCAGCGGTAGAGCGTCGGCCTGGTATGAGGGGGACCCAGGTTTGATTCCCAGCCAGGGCACATAGGAGAAGTGCCCATTTGCTTCTCCACCCCCACCCCCTCCTTCCTCTCTGTCTCTCTCTTCCCCTCCTGCAGCCAAGGCTCCACTGGAGCAAAGATGGCCCGGGCGCTGGGGATGGCTCCTTGGCCTCTGCCCCAGGCACTAGAGTGGCTCTGGTAGCGGCAGAGCGACGCCCCGGAGGGGCAGAGCATCGCCTCCTGGTGAGCAGAGCGTCGCCCCTGGTGGGTGTGCCGGGTGGATCCTGGATCCCGGTCTGGCGCATGTGGGAGTCTGTCTGACTGTCTCTCCCCATTTCCAGCTTCAGAAAAATAAAAATAAATAAATAAATAAATAAATAAATAAAAGAAAAATCAGTAGAGACTGAAGCCAGAGGAAGGAAAGGAAGCAAATTATGAAGAAGTATCCTAAAAAAAGAGAAAATAGATCTAGAGAACAAAAGAAATTTACCTAGAATAAGCCATCAAGTGGGAAAGAAAGCATATTAACAACAGTTTGGTACAGACATGCTTATAAATCGTTGATGGGGCAGGACAAAGAGATGGAATAGAATAGAAAGTTGAGGCAGTGTGCTGAGAAACAAGGCTGAGGGGTGGGAGTTTAAAAATGGTTTGACAAAACAAACACAAAGAAATATACGAACTCAGACTCAGAGAACAGAATGGTGGTTACCAGAAGACAAAAAGTATAAGGGGAAAACAAAGAGGGTGAAGGGGATCTAATTAATACACAGTGACAGGAGACTAGACTTCAGGGGGTGAGCTCAAAATAGAGTGTACAGGTGTCATATTATCAAGTTATACATCTGAAATTTATGTCATGTTAATGTTACCCCAATAAACTTTAAAAAACTTTAAACCTGGGTCCTCTGCATCCCAGTCCGATGCTCTATCCACTGCGCCACCGCCTGGTCAGGCTCTACTTATTTATTTTTTTAAGTGAGAGAAGGGGAGCCTGACCAGGTGGTGGCGCAGTGGATAGAGCATCGGACCGGGACACGGAGGACCCAGGTTCGAGACCCCAAGGTCGCCAGCTTAAGCGCAGGCTCATCTGGTTTGAGCAAGCTCACCAGCTTGAGCCCAAGGTCGCTGGCTCGAGCAAGGGGTCACTCGGTCTGCTGTAGCCCCCCCCCCCGTCAAGGCACATATGAGAAAGCAATCAATGACCAACTAAGGTGCTGCAACGAAGAACTGATGCTTCTCATCTCTCTCCCTTCCTGTCTGTCTGTCCCTATCTGTCCCTCTGTCACCCCCCCAAAAAAAATGTGAGAGAAGGGGAGGTATAGAGACAGACTCATGCATGGGCCCCAATCAGGATCCACATGGCAACCCCAGTATGGGGCTGAAGCTTGAATCAACTGAGCTATCCTCAGCACCTGGGGCCGATGCTCAAACCAATCGAGCCACTGGCTGCGAGAAGCAAAAAGAGAGAGAGAAGGGGAGAGAGAGGGGAAAAGAAGCAGATGGTCACTTCTCCTGTGTGCCCTGACCGAGGAATTGAACCTGGGATGTCCACATGCCTGGCTTATGTTCTATCCACTGAACCCACAAGCCGGGGACATTTTTTTTTTTTAATTTATTGATTTTAGCAAGAGAGGAAGGGCGAGACAGATCAATCTGTTTCTGTACGTGGCCTGACCAGGGATTGAACCAGCAACCTCTGTACTTCAGAATGATGCTTTAACCAACTAAACTATCCAACCAGGGCTAACAAAATTTTTTAATTAAAAATATAAAGTGGGGCCTGACCAGGCGGTGGCGCAGTGGATACTGTCGGACTGGGATGACAAGGACCCAGGTTCGAAACCTCAAGCTTGCCAGCTTGAGCACGGGCTCATCTGGTTTGAGCAAAAGCTCATCAGCTTGGACCCAAATTCACTGGATTGAGCAAGGGTTACTCAGTCTGCTGAAGGCCCACGGGCAAGGCACATATGAGAAAGCAATCAATGAACAACTAAGGTGTCACAATGCGCAACGAAAAACTAATAATTGATGCTTCTCATCTCTCCGTTCCTGTCTGTCTGTCCCTGTCTATCCCTCTCTCTGACTCTGTAAAAAAAATTAAATAAAGTGGGCACTGGCCAGTTGGCTCAGTGGTAGAGCGTCGGTCCAGCGTTAGGAAGTCCTGGGTTCGATATCCGGCCAGGGCACACAGGAGAAACGCCCATCTGCTTCTCCACCCTTCCCCCTCTCCTTCCTCTCTGTCTCTCTCTTCTCCTCTCGCAGCCAAGGCTCCACTTGGGCAAAGTTGACTCAAGTGCTGAGGATGGCTCCATGGCTTCCACCTCAGGCACTAGAATGGCTCCTGACGCAACAGAGCATCGCCCCTAGTGGGCATGCCGGGTGGATCCCAGTCGGGCGCATGTGGTAGTCTGTCTGCCTCCCCGCTTCTAACTTTGGAAAAATACAAAAAACAAAACAAAACATTATATATATATTTCTTTATCTATATAGATATAGAGATAGATATAGAGATATATATAAAAATAAAGTGACTTCAAGAACATGACAATCACCTGAAATCTATGCTGAGGGAAAGAGAAAATAAATTGAAAAGTGCCCTGGACAGCAGCACAGTGAATAGAGCATCACCTGGAGAATGCAGAACAGACGCCATCAGCTCAATCCTGAGGGTGCCAGCTCGACCCTAACGTCGCTTGTTCAACCCTGATCAGGACTTATATAAGAAGCAATCAATGTCACAACTAAGTGGAACAAGTTGTTGTTCCTCTCTCACCAGCTCAACCATAAAGTTGCTGGTTCAAGCCCCAATCAGGACTCATATGAGAAGCAATCAATGTCACAACTAAGAGGAATAACAAGCTAATGCTTCTCTCCCCACCCCACTTCCTCTATTAAAAAAAAAAAAAAGAGCCTGACCAGGCGGTGGCACAGTGGATAGAGCGTTGGACTGGGATGCAGAAGGACCCAGGTTCAAGACCCCGAGGTCACCAGCTTGAGCGTGGGCTCTTCTGGCTTGAGCAAAAAAAAAGCCCACCAGCTTGGACCCAAGGTCGCTGGGTCGAGCAAGGGGTTACTTGGTCTGCTGAAGGACCACGATCAAGGCACATATGAGAAAGCAATCAATGAACAACTAAGGTCTCGCAACAAAAAACTAATGACTGATGCTTCTCATCTCTCTCCGTTCCTGTCTGTATGTCCCTATCGCTCTCTCTCACTAAAAAAATTAAAAAAAAAAAAACAAAACAAAAACAAAAAAAAAGAAGAAACTGATCTGATAAGGGAAGCTGAGGACCCAGGTGGAGACAGATCTTATCTATCTGTAGAGATGCAAGTTCACACAGTTGTATGATTTTCTTCATCAGCAACAAGTTCCAATATATAGATTTGGATTAGGTAGGCAGGACCAAGATCTGAGGAATGATGGTGCTTGTATAAAAATAAGAATGCGCCTGACCAGGCGGTAGTGCAGTGGATAGAGCGTTTGACTGGGATGCGGAGGACCCAGGTTTGAGACCCCGAGGTCGCCAACTTGAGTGTGGGCTCATCTGGCTTGAGCAAAAAAAGAAAAAGCTCACCAGCTTGGACCTAAGGTTGCTGGCTCGAGCAAGGGGTTACTCGGTCTGCTGAAGGCCTGCGGTCAAGGCACATATGAGAGAGCAATCAATGAACAATTAAGGTGTCACAACAAAAAACTGATGATTGATGCTTCTCATCTCTCTCCGTTCCTGTCTGTCTGTCCCTATCTATCCCTCTCTCTGACTCTCTCTATCCTTGTAAAAAAAAATAATAAAAATAAGAATGCATGATTACTAGGCCCACTGTAGGTAAAGAAATAAAGCTAGGTGGAGAGGATAAACAGAGAATTAAAAATATAAAGGCATATGCCTGACCAGGCAGGTGCAGTGGATAGAGCATCAGCCTGGGATGCTGAGGGCCCAGGGTTGAAATTCCGAGGTCACAGGCTTGAGGGCGGGCTCATCCGGCTTGAGCGTGGAATCATAGACATGACCCCATGGTTGCTGGCTTGAACAAGGGGTCACTCGCTCTGCTGTAGCCCCACACACACTTCAAGGCACATATGAGAAAGCAATCAATGAACAACTAAGGTTCAGCAACAAAGAATTGATGCTTCTCATCTCCCTTCCTGTCTGTCTGTCCCTATCTGTCCCTCTCTCTCTGTCTCACACACGCACACACACAAATATATATAAAGGCATAATTATCTAATGTAAAAATTATTTAAAATGAAGGCTGGGTCATATATAGTGAAGGAGCAGAGTCCTATCTCCCAAAGATTTGATACTGAAGAACATTTAAGCTGTTTTAGTGATTGAGATTTTTGGTGTCTGTGAGAGAAGGAAATATGACACACTCACCAAACAGTCTCGCTGTAGGGTCTTACACAGAGCATTATACATGTCAGCATCCAAAAAGAGACCATCAGGAATGTCTTGTAAGAAGTCTAGGTCTTTAAGGGTGGGAAGAGGCTTCTCTCGCTCTTTTTGGGAAGCTCGTCGTTTGTAGGTTGAGCCCTTGAGGTCATATTTGATATGCATCTTAACCGATCGTGGTAAGAGATTGTTCATTACCACAATTCGAATGTTCTTACCACCTGCCTGCACACAGTACAGTCCATAGAATTTAGGCAGCAAAGTCCGAGGGTTCTGGTTGAGGTTCTAAGGGCACAAAAACAAAAAATAGGAGAGCAACTTAGCTGATTTTCAGTGAAATTCAAGGGCTAAAGCTGCCACCAATCTTCCTTCATC
Source organism: Saccopteryx leptura (assembly GCF_036850995.1). Classification (NCBI taxonomy): domain Eukaryota; kingdom Metazoa; phylum Chordata; class Mammalia; order Chiroptera; family Emballonuridae; genus Saccopteryx; species Saccopteryx leptura. Next base: position 213,197,671 of record NC_089505.1, on the reverse strand, counting down.
TGTTACTTGGGATTCAGGTACAATCTGTCAGCCCAGAAGCCCACATCATATACCATATTTGTTTAAAAGTTCCCAATGCCTCTAATGGGATCATCATCAAGCTGAGCTACAGACCTTCCAATATAGTAATCAGTCAGGATACTAAATGTATGATGGATATATTACTTTAGAGAGCTTTAAGAGAAGACAACACTGAAAAAGTCTGAATTTCGCCCTGGCTGGGTACTCAGTGGTTAGCGCATCATCCACTATGCCAATGTTGTAGATACAATCCCCAGTCAGGGAACATAGAAGAATCAACCAATGAATGCATATATAAATGGTACAACAAATCAATGTTTCTCTCTTTCCCCCTCCTCTTCCTCTAAAATCAATTAAAAACAATAATAAAGAAAAAGTCTTAACTCTTGGCCCTTGGGATAGTATCAATATATTCTCGGGTATGATGGCTGGCAAAGGAGAGTTCCTTAATTTCTCCAGAACCTTCAAGAGCAGTCTGTCAGAGTAAGACTGATAGAGCACTGTTAAGGGAAATAACCAATCCCATTTCCCAATGCAGGAGCTGAACTAAGAATATAAAACAGCCTGACCAGGCAGTAGTGCAGTGAATAGAGTGTCAGATTGCGATGTGGAGGACTCAAGTTCTAGACTCCGAGGTCGCCAGCTTGAGTGCGGGCTCATCTGGTTTGAACAAGGCTCACCAGCTTGAGCCCAAGGTCGCTGGCTCAAGCAAGGGGTCACTCGGTCTGCTGTAGCCCCCGGTCAAGGCAAATATGAGAAATCAATCAATGACCAGCTAAGGAACCACAACAAAGAATTGATGTTTCTCATCTCTCTCCCTTCCTGTCTGTCTGTCCCTATCTGTCCCTCTCGCTCTGTTTCTGCCACAAAAAAAAAAAAAAAAAAAAAAAAGAATATAAAACATAATCAAAGTTGAATTTTGCCTTTGGTCAGGACAGTCTAAATCAAATAACGTTTAAAATAAGACAGATAAACAAAACCCCTTTTAAACCATAGGCAGGCAAAGAGATGAAGTGAAAAGCACAAAAATAAACTATATTCTTTTTTTCTTTGAGACAAACACTGATTTGTTGTTCCACTTATTTATGCATTTCTTAGTTGATTCTTTTTTTTTAAAGATTGTATTTATTGATTTTACGGGGGCAAGGGGCAGGAGCAAAAAGTATAGTTGCTTCACTTTAGTTGTTCACTGCTTGCTTGTTGCTTGTGGTATGTGCCTTGACTGGGCAAGTCCAGGGTTTTGAACCAGCGACCTCAGCATCCCAGGTTGACGCTCTATCCATTGCGCTACTACAGGCCAAACAATTCTTTTTTTTTAAATTTTATAATTGATTTTTTAGATGCGATGGGAAAGAAAGAAAGAAAGAAAGAAAGAAAGAAAGAAAGAAAGAAAGAAAGAAAGAGGAGACAAGTCAAAAGCATCAATTCATAGTTTAGTTGTTCGCTGATTCTCATATGTGCCTTGCCTGACCAGGAGTTCAAGGTGAGGCAGTGACCCCCTTGCTCAAGCCAGCAACTTTGGAATCATGTTGATGACCCCACGCTAAAGCACATGAGTTCACGCACAAGCCTTCAATCTCAGGGTTTCAAACTGGGTGCCTCAGCATTCTTGATCAATGCTCTACCCACTGCACCACCACTGGTCCAGCTCCTTGATTGATTCTTCTATGTACCCCGACCGGGGATCAAAACCACAATCTTGGCATATGAGGACAATGCTATAACCAACTGAACTACTTAGCCAGGAAACAACTAATGTACATTCTTTTTTCTTAGCAAGAGAGAGAGAGACAGAGAGACTGACCGACAGACAGACAGGAAGGGAAAGAAATAAGAAGCATCAACTCGTAGTTGCATCATTTTAGTTGTTCATTAATTGCTTCTCATATGTGCCTTGACCAGGGGGCTCAAACCAGTGTCCTTTGGGGCTCAAGCCAGCAACTAGGGGATCATGTCTATGACATCACGCTCAAGCTGGTGACCCCATACTGAAGATGGTGAGCCTGCAACTCAAGCTGGTCAGCATTCCAGGTCACTCTATATCCACTGTGCCACCACCTGGTCAGGTAAGAATTTTATATATATATATATTTAGACTTTATTGATTTTAGAAAGAGAGACAGAGAAAGGAGAAAAGAGCAGGAAGCATCAACTTGTAGTAGTTGCTTCTTTTATGTGCCTTGACCAGACAAGCCCTGAGGTTCGAACCAGCAACCTCAGCATTCCAGGTCGATGTTTTACCCACTGCACCACCACAGGTCAGACAGGCAAGAACTATATTCTTAAGGCAGAAGCACTGACATGGTTTTGACCTGCTGAAGACAGCCTCCCCAGCCTCGTGTAGGAGTGAAGTGGGCCACACAGGTAGCAGCAAGTACTCCTATTCCTCTCACCATGTAATATCCTGGAAGCAGCTTCTGCAGAAACTCTGCCTCTTTATGCTGGACTGTTTTAATGATGAATTCATCATCACTGGACACGTAGAAGAGGGAACCACTAGCCCCAGAGCTGCAGAGTTCAATCAGCGGCTCACTGCAGAGGGAGTACTGGGGTCCAAAAAGAAGAGAGCAAGAAGTTTAGAAATACCAGGACCTACACAACCAGAACTCAACTACAGATGCGATTGTATTCTAAAAGAAAACGAGAGTAAGGCTATGGAGAAAGAGGGTCTTCCTTTAGGACTATTCCTCTGATATGGAGTTACTGGGTCATAAGATGCAGAAGCTTACCAAGTAATCATCGGGTCGAATACCAAATAATTCCCGAAAGTAGCGAAAGGCAACAGGTGCATAGGTCTTGAACCGAAAGTCATTGTAGTGATGAGCAGGGGTCAGGTTGCTCCCTTCACTGTGGGGTTAAATAGAAGAAGCCGTAAGTTACTAGTCCCTGTCATCCAGAGAGTCCACCCTGGGAGTCATCCAGAGGTAGGTTCTCCCTCCTGAGAGAACCAGAGGAATTAGATGAGTAACTTAGTGGGACAAAGCACAACATGAAAAGGCAGGGAGTAACACTGCCTCCTACCCAAGTGCATGGAATTGTTTTATAGGGCTCACCCTACAGGCCAGAGGCCCCTGGAAACATCCAAAGGACAGCATCTGCTCTCCAAATTCTAGAGAGCCACATCACCCTGATTAAGATCAGGATAATAGCCTTGGGCAGTTGGCTTTCTATCTCCCCTCCCCTTAAAAAAAAAGACCAGAATAAGAACTGGACAATGTCTATATTAGACCCAAACCCCTAAAACTACCCTGAGGTTGATATGAAAAAGCCACACTTTCTAAGGCATTACCCTGAACATCAACCTCTGTACCTGGGGAAGAAGATACTCTCCACAACATAAAAATCTTGCATGAGAACATCTCGTTCTGGTTTGGTACTCAGGCTCCCCACAGTGTGAGTAATGCCTAATTGGATGGCACCTTTCAAGGCTGATGAGGTTGTCTGAAAATAGAAAGGAAGAGAAAAGTTTCTAGTATTAAATCTGATCATAGCAATAACAAGTCAGGAGGAAAGAGCCAGAAGGAGCACTTGAAAGCAATGCTCTTCTAGTAGCTCAGACTAATCTAGTTTCCCCATCCTTGTGCTTTACATTGCAGTTTAACCTAGCAAAAAATGGAAGGACGTCAAGATACAGAATAGCAAAGTTGGGACTGCCCTACCCAGCTTCAGGGAGCCAAGGTGTTCCTTCCTATCCATATCTACATTTGAAAAATACATTGTATTAAGAGAACAAGCTTAGGTCTCACTCCCAAAGTTCCTACCTTCAGAGTAGCTGGGGCCCTCTAGACATTTCTTTCATCTGATATAGAATATAATTAAAAGTATCTGATATTATGATTACCTACTCAGCTATAGAAGCTTCAGTCCTAAGGCAGAGCCTGACTAGTGTTTTAGGGACAACAGAGCGGCAAAAACAAAAAACAACAGCAACAGAAAATTACAACCCTACCTGAAGAAGCCTGAAAAGACTCAAATAATTTTAAGTCTAAATACTTCTTTCAGTCCTGGCCAGTTAGTTAGTTCAATTGGTTGGAATGTTCGATCCCAGGTCAGGGCAATACAAGAATCAACCAATGAATGCATAGATGGGTAAAACAAGGAATCAATGTCCTCTCTGTCTCCCCCTTCTATAAAATCAATAAATAAAAAATTTTAAATACTCCTTTCAGAAATCATCATACTATGGTCAAAACACAAATGCAAGAGTCCCACTCTTAGAATCCCAGCCTGAACCCTGGCTGGTTGGCTCAGTGGTAGAGCATCAGCTTGGCGTGCAGGAGTCCCGGGTTCGATTCCCGGCCAGGGCATGCAGGAGAAGTGCCCATCTGCTTGTCCACCCCTCCCCCTCTCCTTCCTCTCTGTCTCTCTTTCCCTCCCGCAGCCAAGGCTCCACTGGAACAAAGTTTGCCCGGGCGCTGAGGATGGCTCTGTGGCCTCTGCCTCAGGCGCTAGAATGGCTCTGATTGCGGCAGAGTGACACCCCAAGATGGGCAGAGCAACGCCCCAAGATGGGCAGAGCATCGCCCCCTGGTGGGCATGCCGGGTGGATCCCAGTCAGGCGCATGGGGGAGTCTGTCTGACTGCCTCCCCGTTTCCAGCTTCGGAAAAATACAAAAAAAAAAAAAAAAAAGAATTCCAGACTGACCAGGCGGTAGTGTAGTGGATAAAGCATCAGACTGGGATGCAGAGGACCCAGGTTTGAAACCCTGAAATAGCCAGCTTGAGCGCAGGCTCACCAGCTTGAGTATGGGGTCGCTGGCTTGAGCAAGGGGTCACTCACTTGCTGTAGCCCCTCGGTCAAGGCACATATGAGAAAGCAATCAATGAACTAGGGAGCTGCAACGAAGATGCTTGATGCTTCTCATCTCTCTCCCTTCCTGCCTGTCCTTATCTCTCTCTCTCTCTCTATCTCTCTCTCTCTCATACATACACACACACACACACACACACACACACACACACACACACACACCCCCAATCCCATGGAAAAATATCATATCACCCAGACATGTGTTGTCAAATACATAAGCCACTAGCCACATGTGGCTACTTAATTTTAAGTTACTGTATTTTCCCATGTATAAGATGCACATATTCTTTTTAAATTTGGGGTCTAGGTCCTGACCGGTTGGCTCAGAGGTACAGCGTCAGCCCAGTGTGTGGATGTCCTGGGTTTGATCCCGACCAGGGCACACAGGAGAAGCACCCATCTGTTTCTTCCCCCTTCCCCCTCTTGTTTCTATTTCTCTCTTTCCCTCCCGCTGCCAAGGCTCCACTGGAGCAAAGTTGGCCCAGGCACTGAGGATGGGCTCCATGGCTCAGGTGCTAGAATGGCTCCGACTGCAGCGGAGCAACAACCCAGATGGGCAGAGTAGTGGGCATGCCGGGTGGATCCCGGTCATGCGCATGCAGTAGTCTGTCTGACTGCCTCCCTGCTTCTCACTTCAGAAAAATACAAAAAAAGAAAAAAAATTGGGGTCTAAAACTAGGTGCATCTTATACAATGGTTGTAGACTTTTTTTACTTGCATTTCTGCTTGTGCTTCTTTTTGCACTCACTGTTGAAGACAGTAATTAGTCATCAGACACATATGAGAACAAGCTAATGGATGGGAGTTTTTTGTTTATTTTTTAATTTATTTATTTTTTTGTATTTTTCTGAAGTTGGAAACAGGAAGGCAGTCAACAGATTCCCACATGCGCCTGACCGGGATCCACCTGGCATGCCCACCAGGGGGCGATGCTCTGCCCATCTGGGGCGTTGCTCTGTTGCAACCAGAGCCATTCTAGCACCTGAGGCAGAGGCCACAGAGCCATCCTCAGCGCCTGGGCCAACTTTGCTCCAATGGAGCCCTGGCTGCGGGAGGGGAAGAGAGAGACTGAGAGGAAGGAGAGGGGGAAGGGTGGAGAAGCAGATGGGCGCTTCTCCTGTGTGCCCTGTCCAAGAATCAAACCCGGGACTCCTGCACGCCAGGCCGACGCTCTACCACTGAGCCAACCGGCCAGGGCCTAGATGGGAGTTTTGACAGTGATGAGGAATTGTATGAACTTTATGATGAATAAAACCTGAGGTCAATAACTTTTTTTTTTTTTTTTTCAAATTTCAGGCCCCAGGCCCTGGCCGGTTGGCTCAGTGGTAGAGCGTCGGCCTGGCGTGCAGAAGTCCCGGGTACAATTCCCGGCCAGGGCACACAGGAGAAGCGCCCATCTGCTTCTCCACCCCTCCCCCTCTCCTTCCTCTCTGTCTCTCTCTTCCCTTCCCGCAGCGAGGCTCCATTGGAGCAAAGATGGCCCGGGCACTGGGGATGGCTCCTTGGCCTCTGCCCCAGGCGCTAGAGTGGCTCTGGTCGCAACAGAGCGACGCCCCAGAGGGGCAGAGCATCGCCCCCTGGTGGGCAGAGCCTCGCCCCCTGGTGGGCGTGCCGGGTGGATCCCGGTCGGGCACATGTGGGAATCTGTCTGACTGTCTCTCCCCGTTTCCAGCTTCAGAAAAAATACAAAAAAAAAAAAAAAAAATTTCAGGCCCCAAAATTAAGGAGTGTGTTATACATAGAAGCGTCTTATACATGGTGAAATACAGTAATTAAAATAAAAAATGTACTTTTTTTTTGACAGAGAGACAGCGATAAAGACAGAGATACAGACAGGAAGAAAGAGAGATGAGAAGTATAAATTCTTTGTTGGGCACCTTAGTTGTTCACTGACTACTTTCTCATATGTGCCTTAACCGGGGGGGGGGGAGGGGGGGGGCGCGGCTACAGCACAGTGAGTGACGCCTTGCTCAAGCCAGGACATTGGGGTCATGTCTATGATCCCACATTCAAGTCAGCCACCCCACGCTCAAGCTGGCGACCTCAGGTTTTGAACCTGGGTCATCTGCATCCCAGTACAATGCTCTATGCACTGTACCACTGCCTGTCAGGCAAGAAAATGTACTTCTTTAATGTTACTAACCACATTCAAGTATGACTCATGGCTACCATGTTGGATAACACCTATAATACACTTGAATCAATATAGGAAGTTCTATTAGATAGTTTTGTTCCACATGATTTTCCACAGCACTAACTCTTACTTAGTTCTCATTTGGCATTAAAATTATAACTAGTGCTTTTAGGTGTTTGCTTCTCCAATTAGAGTATAAAGTTATCTTTTTGTCTCAATGTTCAGCACATAAAAGGAGCTCAATAAATGTCTGTTAAATTGACATGGGCCTCAGAGCCCATTTGTAGGGAGAGTCAGGTCCCTGACTGAGAATGAGTCAGTCCAGAGAACAGACACAAAAAAAATTTACATAGGCCAGAAACATGACTTCAAGAAATCTGCATGCCCTCTATCAGACAACATAAAGGTGCTAAAAGGAAATTTGAGCAATGTCCCTTGGGAAGCCTAAGCATATCCAAATTAGTCTAGAACTGAAGAACTGAGGTCACTCAGGATGCTTTTCTCCTGTTTTCCCCTCATCAGTACAATTTTCTATTCTTGGCTATTACTACTATCTTTCTAATCCATCAGAAAGCTCATAAAGCAGGTGGTTCTAGACCCTATTCACCAGCTTAAACTACATATTTTTTTAGAGAGAGAGAGACAGAAGGGAGAGAGATGAGAAGCATCAACTCATAGTTGTGGCACTTTAGTTGTTCACTGATTGCTTCTCATATGTGCCTTGACCAGGGGGCTCCAGTTGAGCCAGTGACCTCTTGCTCGAGCCAGAGATACAGACAGGAAGACATCTCATTTAATCAGATTAATACAGATGGGAGCTCAACCAGTGGTGGCACAGTGGACAGAGCTTCAACCTAGGACATTGAGGACCCAGGATTAAAACCCTGAGGTCGCCCTGGCCGGTTGGCTCAGCGGTAGAGCGTCGGCCTAGCGTGCGGAGGACCTGGGTTCAATTCCCGGCCAGGGCACACAGGAGAAGCGCCCATTTGCTTCTCCACCCCTCCGCCGCGCTTTCCTCTCTGTCTCTCTCTTCCCCTCCTGCAGCCAAGGCTCCATTGGAGCAAAGATGGCCCGGGCGCTGGGGATGGCTCTGTGGCCTCTGCCTCAGCCGCTAGAGTGGCTCTGGTCGCAACATGGCGACGCCCAAGATGGGCAGAGCATCGCCCCCTGGTGGGCAGAGCACCGCCCCTGGTGGGCGTGCCGGGTGGATCCCGGTCGGGCGCATGCGGGAGTCTGTCTGACTGTCTCTCCCTGTTTCCAGCTTCAGAAAAATGAAAAAACAAAAAAAACCAAAAAAAAAAACCCTGAGGTCAGCAGTTTGAGTGTGGGCTCATCTGCCTTGAACACAAGCTCGCCGGCTAGAGTGCAGGGTCACCAGCTTGAAGCCCAAGGTCACAGGGGTCACTTGCTCAGCTTGGCACGTATAAGAAGCAATCAATGAACACCTGAAGTGATGCAACTATAAGTTGATGCTTCTCATCTCTCTCTCCTTCTCAGAAAAAAAAGGGGGGGATAACTCATTTCACCTTTTGTGAAGAAAACTCTGAAGTCCAAGTTGTATGACAGTTATTGTGTAAAGGCTTACAATATCAAGAAAATAGAATAGAACATGGAGAATAATTTCAAGGAGACAGAACTATTCCTTTCTGGAGTAATATGAAAGGGTTCCACCCAGACACACCTTTTTATATGTTGTCTCTCCTGAAGAATCAACACCTCTGTGACCTATTTTCTTAATGGACATGCCAGGGGCATAAAGCACCTAGAAAAAGAAGAGTCAAGATTAATACATAACTCCCACATAATATGCTAAACAAATACGATGGTACATCAAAACAGTCAACACACCCTTTTTAGGTTATGCACATTTATAAAATCTTCAGAAGACCAACCGCATGCAAACACAGAGCTATAGTGTTGCCTCCCAGTGAATTAACTGGCTAAAAAAAACAGAAGAAAACTCCAATGGATGCATATGTGACCTCTGGTCCTCAGAATGATGGCATAAATGTAAAAATGAGACCATGGCCAGTTGGCTCAGTGGAAACACTGTCAGCCCAGCATGCGAACGTCTCAGATTCAATCCCCTGTCAGGGCACACAGGAGAAGTGACCATTTGCTTTTCTTCCTCTCCCTCTCCCCCTTCTCCCTGTCTTCCCCTTTCGATTAGTTAGAGTGTCATCAGCCCCAGGGGCTGAGGATAGCTTGGTTGATCCAAGTGTTGACTCCAGATGGGGATACCGGGTAGATCTCAGTCAGAACACATGCGGGAGTCTGTTTCACTATGTACTCTCCTCTCACTTAGAAAAAAAAAAAAGAGCCCTGGCCGGTTGGCTCAGCGGTAGAGCGTCGGCCTAGTGTGCGGAGGACCCGGGTTCGATTCCCGGCCAGGGCACACAGGAGAAGCGCCCATTTGCTTCTCCATCCCTCTGCCGCGCCTTCCTCTCTGTCTCTCTCTTCCCCTCCCGCAGCTAAGGCTCCATTGGAGCAAAGATGGCCCGGGCGCGGGGGATGGCTCTGTGGCCTCTGCCTCAGGCGCTAGAGTGGCTCTGGTCGCAACATGGCGACGCCCAGGATGGGCACAGCATCGCCCCATGGTGGGCGTGCCAGGTGGATCCCGGTCGGGCGCATGCGGGAGTCTGTCTGACTGTCTCTCCCTGTTTCCAGCTTCAGAAAAATGCAAAAAAAAAAGCAAAAAAAAAAAAAAAAAGAAAGTAAAAATGAGTATCATTAAAGAAAAGTAGAAAGAGAAGTACACAAAAACAAGATAGATTATAAGCAGAGTTCTATGGATCCTTTATTTTTTCACCAGCTTCCTTTCAGAGAGTACTACCCCTCTAAACTTCAATTCAATTTGAATGCTAACTCTTCAAACTGAATTCACCAGAAATCACCTCAAAGCTGGCAAATTCAAGTTCTGCAAACCCAGGAATTAAAAGGCTGAGGCAGTGAGATGACTCCTCTGAGATAGAGTAGAGGCCTCAGTGCCTTGAAGAAGATTCCTGAGAACATGACATGGCTTTGTTTTCCACCCTGAAATAAGGAAGAAGTAAAACCAGTAGAGCAGAACCAAGCAGGCTATTTCTCACAGCCAAAATGCCAGCACAACAGACAAGAAGGTATGCTCCATGACATCAATACTGATTCAAATAACCAGAAGGCAAAACTAGTGAAAATAGGATGTTAAGATCTTAGAACCTGCCTGACCAGGCAGTGGCGCAGTGCATAGAGCGTCGGACTGGGATGTGGAGGACCCAGGTTCGAGACCCCAAGGTCGCCAGCTTGAGCTTTCTTCATCTGTAAAACATGGATAACAGTACCTCCCTCATAGAAGTTGTTCGCAAAATTAAATAATAATACCCATAGGCCCTGGCCAATTGGCTTTTTGGATAGAGCCTTGGTCAGCAAACTGCGGCTCGCGAGCCACATGCGGCTCTTAGGCCCCTTGAGCGTGGCTCTTCCAAAAAGGGTACTCCACCCTAATTAAGTTAATAACAATGTAACCCACCTATATAGTTTAAAAAATTTGGCTCTCTGCCCTGGCCGGTTGGCTCAGTGGTAGAGCGTCGGCCTGGCGTGCAGGGGTCCTGGGTTCGATTCCCGGCCAGGGCACACAGGAGAAGCGCCCATCTGCTTCTCCACCCCTCCCCCTCTCCTTCCTCTCTGTCTCTCTCTTCCCCTCCCGCAGCCAAGCATTCGAGCAAAGGTGGCCCGGGCGCTGGGGATGGCTCTATGGCCTCTGCCTCAGGCACTAGAATGGCTCTGGTTGCAACAGAGCAACGCCCCAGATGGGCAGAGCATCACCCCCTGGTGGGCGTGCCAGGTGGATCCCGGTCAGCGCATGTGGGCGTCTGACTGCCTCCCTGTTTCCAACTTCAGAAAAATACAAAAAAAAACCAAAGGCCCTGGCCGGTTGGCTCAGTGGTAGAGTGTCGGCCTGGCGTGCGGGGGACCAGGGTTCAATTCCCAGCCAGGGCACATAGGAGAAGTGCCCATTTGCTTCTCCACCCCCCCCTCCTTCCTCTCTGTCTCTCTCTTCCCCTCCTGCAGCAAGGCTCCATTGGAGCAAAGATGGCCCAGGCGCTGGGGATGGCTCCTTGGCCTCTGCCCCAGGCGCTAGAGTGGCTCTGGACGCGGCAGAGTGACGCCCTGGAGGGGCAGAGCTCTGCCCTGGTGGGCAGAGCGTCGCCCCTGGTGGGCGTGCCGAGTGGATCCCGGTCGGGCGCATGCGGGAGTCTGTCTGTCTCTCCCCGTTTCCAGCTTCAGAAAAATACAAAAAAAAAAAAAAATTTTTGCTCTCAAAATAATACTGTTGATATTTGGCTCTATTGACTAATGAGTTTGCTGATGATTGGGATAGAGCATCTGCCTAGCATGCAGATGTCCCGGGTTCAATCCCCAGTCAGGGCACACGTGAGTAGAGACCATCTGCTTCTCTTTCACCTCCCTTTCTTCCTTCTCTCCCTCTTCCCCTTCGGCAGCCAGTGGCTCAACCGATTGTAAGCATTGGCCCCCGGGGGGGGGGGGTTGCTGGGTAGACTATGGTCAGGGAGAATGCAGGAATCTCTCTATCTTCCCTCCTCTCACTTAAAAAAAAAAATCTAGAAAGGTCACTCAAGTACATTATTTACTCGGCACACAGCACTTGTACATTAAAAATATAATAAATTAATATCCATAATAAACTGCAACAAAAATTGAGTTGTATAATTTCTAGCTTACCAAACACATGCAAGCACCCTGTCTAGCTCCCAAGACTCAGTAGGAAGAAAATAAAGATGTCATAAATAGGTATTCTTCTATCTTAGAATTAAAGTTTTAGAACCACTGTGTCAATACGAAATTTACCTCAGCCTAATCAGTGGTGATGCAGTGGACAGAGTGTCAACATGATCCCATGATTGCTGGCTTAAGCAAGGGGTCACTGGAGTGGCTTGAGCCCCACCGTCAAGGCACATATGGGAAGCGATCAATGAACAACCAAAACTACAAGTTGATGCTTCTAATCTCTCTTTCTTGTATGTGTGTGTGTTTCTCTCTCACAAAACAAGAACAAAAAATAAAAAAATAAAACTTACCTCAGATGCCATGGGTCTCTTGTTCCCAGATGCTGTTAAAAAAAAAACACACAACTGTAAATGTGTATATACACACTCAGACATCTTATCTTACACAATGAAACAACCAGGGTTTGTTTCAAACTAAACCTGACAATGAGCTCCTGCCTCAGCTCTGTGATACCTTTTAGAAAGTAACCTTTTTTTTTTTTTTTTCTGAAGTGAGAAGCAGGGAGGCAGAGAGACTCCTGCATGTGCCTGACCAGGATCCACCCGGCATGCCCACCAGGGGGCGATGCTCTGCCCCTCTGGGGCATTGCTCTGTTGCAACTGGAGCCATTCTAGTGCCTGAGGCAGAGGCCATGGAGCCATCCTCAGCACCCGGAACCAACTTTGCTCCAATGGAGCCTTGGCTGCGGGAGGGGAAGAAAGAGATCGAGAGAAAGGAGAGGGAGAAGGGTGGAGAAGCATATGGGTGCCTCTCCAGTGTGCTGTGGCCAGAAATCGAAGATGGAACTTCCATACACTGGGCCAATGCCCTACCACTGAGCCAGCAGGCCAGGGCTGAAAGTAATTTTCAATGTCCCTTCCTCTTCTGTCCCTCATATTCACAGAGCCCTTAAGCACATTACTTTTTTTTTTTTTGGACACTTTATTTATTTATTTATTTTACAGAGACAGAGAGAGTCAGAGAGAGGGATAGACAGGGACAGACAGAACAGAGAGATGTGAAGCATCAATCATTAGTTTTTCGTTGCACATTGCGACGCCTTAGTTGTTTATTGATTGCTTTCTCATATGTGCCTTGACCGCGGGCCTTCAGGAGACCAAGTAACCCCTTGCTCGAGCCAGCAATCTTGGGTCCAAGCTGGTGAGCTTTGCTTAAATCAGATGAGCCCGTGCTCAAGCTGGGACCTCGGGGTCTCAAACCTGGGTCCTCAGCCTCCCAGTCCAATGCTCTATCCACTGCGCCACCACCTGGTCAGGCAGCACATTACATTCTTGTTCTAGTCCCTTTTCTTACTTCAGTATTCATTATTTTCTCTGGAAAATAGATCTGTTCTTGATATATTTGCCCATCAGAGTCAGAGGGTCTCATTTGATACCATGGCTGAAAGAGAAAGGGCTAAGAGACAAACAAGACCAACTGGAAAGTCTGGAGGCTGATTAATATTTTTTCTGTAGGACTAAAAGGGTAAGACATTTAAGAGCTTATCTATGGTGTTTTACTACTCTGTTAATTATTTCCAAAAAAAAGGTAAGGAGTTGATCTGTGGAGATGAAAAGAGGCTAAGGATGAGAAAATGCAATGTCAAAATAATGGAAAAACATTCAGTGAAGCAGATACTGATTCTGCATCCCTACAGCCTCATCTCGATTTCTGCTGCAAACTCAACAGGAATTTGTTGGCATTTTCTTTTTTTTTTTTTTTAATATTTTATTTATTGATTTTTTTAGAGAGAGAGGAGTGAGAGAGAGAGAGAGAGAGAAAGAGAAGGGGGAGGAGCAGGAAGCATCAACTCCCATATGTGCCTTGACCAGGCAAGCCCAAGGTTTGGAACTGGCGACCTCAGTGTTCCAGGTCGACGCTTTATCCCACTGCGCCACCACAGGTCAGGCCTGTTGGCATTTTCTTATTGAAGTTTTACTTACTAAATATTTTATCAGTGCAGATGTGTAATTGTGTAGTTATAATAAATATTTTATGACCTTTATCCATTTAAAATTTAGGAAAGATTTCAAGAATAAGTATGTTGAGAAAATCACAAAGATTTGGGCCTGCAGATGCTCCGTGTTAGTCATATGCAGCCAGCATATTAATAAATCTCCTCCTCTAATAAAACTATTCAAAAAATTTTTAAAAAATCACTAAAAGACTATATCTATAGGAAAATCTACTCTGAAAGGTTAAGTCAATTCTTTTTTTTTTTTTTTTTTTTTTTTTACAGAGACAGAGAGAGAGTCAGAGTGAGGGATAGACAGGGACAGACAGGAACAAAGAAATGAGAAGCATCAATCATTAGTTTTTCGTTGCGCATTGCGACATCTTAGTTGTTCATTGATTGCTTTCTCATATGTGCCTTGACCACGGGCCTTCAGCAGACCGAGTAACCCCTCGCTTGAGCCAGAGACCTTGGGTCCAAGCCGGTGAGCTTTTTTGCTCAAACCAGATGAGCCCGCACTCAAGCTGGCGACCTCGGGGTCTCGAACCTGGGTCCTCAGCATCCCAGTCCGACGCTCTATCCACTGCACCACTGCCTAGTCAGACGGTTAAGTCAATTCTTAAGGGTCTGCCATCCCCATACCTTCACCCATGATTACATGAGTGACAAAAATCATTCAGGAAAACAGATCTTTCTCCCCTTTCACATTGGAGAATGTTGGCCTTTTTCTTGAAAGACTGCTGGTTTATCACTTCAATCTACATTTGATCTGAGTCAAAAGGCTAAGAAGCAATATATAGCCCTTCAATCTACCTCTAGCAGTGTTTTTTAACCTCCAGTCCGCGGGCCAGTGATGGTCCACCAGAAATTTCATGCCAGCCTGCAAAAGAATTAACCATCCTGATGTTGTATGAAGACTACAGAGTCTATAATCATTGGGTCTGTAATCTCCATACAACATCAAGGTGATTAACTTTTCCACAAACCAGCACAAAATTTCGGGTGGACTGGTGGTTGAAAAACACTGCTCTAAAAAATTCAAAGGAATAAAGATTAGCCATATTAAAGAAAACAAAAAAGAGGAGTCCAAACAGAATGACACCTTAATGTAAGTTCCAGGAAAGATTCCAGTTCCAGTCCATTTTTAAGGTTTAATGATGAGGCAGACACATGAACACATGGGATTGAGGGCAACAAAGTAAAGCTCTAAATATAATTGTTTAAGACAAATGGTCAAGTGCCCTGAGAATTTCAGAATATAGCTAGGATCAGAGGAGAGGCTGTAATAGCCCTTAGTAGTACAAGGGCTACAGACCAAGTATTTCTGGTACCAGTGAGCAGAGCAGCAAAATTTCCTTCCTCATGGTGAGTCAGGGTGGCATAAATAGGGAATATAATGGTTTTCATTCTCTTCCCAAAATGTCACCTAGCTGTTAGCAAGATATACTGCATAAAATAACCAAGAAGGCCCTGACTGGTTGGGTCAGTGGTAAAGGGTCGGCCCAGTGTGTGGAAGTCCCAGGTTCAATTCTCAACCAGGGCACACAGGAGAAGCGCCCATGTGCTTCTCTAACCTTCCCCTTCTCCTTTCTCTTTATCTCTCTCTTTCCCCTCCCACAACCAAGGCTCCATCAGAGCAAAGTTGGCCCGGTCATTTAGGATGGCTCCATGGCCTCCACCTCAGGCACTATAATGGCTCCAGTTGCAGCAGAACAACGACCCATCTGGCCCAGCATCGCCCCCTGGTGGGCATGCCGGGTGGATCCTGGTCGGGCACACGCAGGAGTCTGTCTGCCACCCCATCTCAGGGCTTCTCACTTTGAAAAAATACAAAAAAAAAAAACAAAACAAAACAAGAAAACTAGAAAAACAGAACCAAAAGAACCAAATAGTCTACACCTTTTGTAGGATGCTTCATCTTCAATAAGGTTGACTTCAGCTAAGTGAAAGACTAGAGAAATTTGGACTGGAACCCTAAACTAAAACCAGGATGACTAAATTTATAATTAAAATTGCAACAGACTTACTTGCAAAATTTAAGGTATTTAACAACAACAAATGTCAAACCTTGGCCCTGGCCAGTTGGCTCAGTGGTAGAGCGTCGACCTGGCGTGCAGGAGTCCCGGGTTCGATTCCCGGCCAGGGCACACAGGAGAAGTGCCCATCTCCTTCTCCACCCCTCCTCCTCTCCTTCCTCTCTGTCTCTCTCTTTCTCTCCAGCAGCCAAGGCTCCATTGGAGCAAAGTTGGCCCAGGCGCTGAGGATGGCTCCATGGCCTCTGCCTCAGGTGCTAGAATGGCTCTGGTCGCAACAGAACAATGCCCCAGATGGGCAGAGCATCGCCCCCTGGTGGGCGTGCCGGGTGGATCCCGGTAGGGCACATGCGGGAGTCTGTCTGACTGCCTCCCCGTTTTTAACTTCAGAAAAAAAAATACCAAAAAAAAAGTCAAACCTTGCCTGACCAGGTGGTGGCGCAATGGATAGAGTGTTGGACTGGGTTCCAGACTCAAGGTCGCAAGCTTGAGTGGCTCATCTGGTTTGAGCAAAGCTCACCAGCTTGGACCCAACCAAGGTCGCTGGCTCGAGCAAGGGGTTACTCTGTCTGCTGAAGGCCCACAGTCAAGGCACATATAAGAAAGCAATCAATGAACTAAGGTGTCACAACGAAAAATTGATGACTGATGCTTCTAATCTCTCTCCGTTCCTATCTGTCTGCCCTTATCTATCCCTCTCTCTGATTCTCTGTCTCTGTTAAAAAAAAAAAAAAAAAAAAGAGTTAGATTTTAGCCTGACCAGGCAGTGGCACAGCGGATAGAGCGTCGAACTGGGATGCGGAAGACCCAGGTTCGAGACCCTGAGGTCGCCAGCTTGAGCCCAGCTCATCTGGTTTGAGCAAAAGCTCACCAGCTTGAGCACAAGGTCAATGGCTCGAGCAACAGGTTACTTGGTCCGCTGAAGGAAAAACTGATGATTGATGCTTCTCATCTCTGACTCTCATTCCTGTCTGTCTGTTCCTATCTATCCCTCTCTCTGACTCTCTGTCTCTGTAAAATAAATAAGTAAATAAATAAATAAATAAAAAATTTTTAAAAAGCATAAGGCTTATGATTACTGATTTTGCAATGAACAAAAAAAAGGGCATCTGATAGGCAAACTCTTTTGTTCGCCTAGTTTCAGGGATCTTGGAATTGACTGCAGAATCCGTTATCAATCCTTGTCATAAATCCACATTAACTTCTAAAACATTTTCTGACAGTTTTGTTGTTTTAAGGAAAGCTAAAATGAAAAGGAGAAGTTCCCTTCTGCATTATTCTCTTCTTCACCAAAGACTACTCATTCAGTCAGTACTCATTCAGCAACAAATATTTAATCTGGTTTAAAGTCAAGTTAGCCTGACCTGTGGTGGAGCAGTGGATAAAGCGTTGACCTGGAATGCTGAGGTCACCGGTTCAAAACCCTGGGCTTGCCTGCTCAAGGCACATATGGGAGTTGATGCTTCCTGCTCTTCCCCCCTTTCTCTCTCTCTCTCTCTCACTCTAACTCTCCTCTCTAAAATGAATAAATAAATAAATAAAATTTTAACAAAAAAAATAAATAAATAAAGTCAAGTTAGTTCACACACAGATTTTCAGATTAGTGAGGGAGCAACAGCATAGTGGGTAGGAATGTGGGCTCTGAAATTAGAACACCTAGGTTTGCTAGCTTTGAACACAAGATCCAGCATTTACTAACTAGGTTACCATGGAGAAGTTTATTAAAACTATCTAGGCCGGCCTGACCTGTGGTGGCGCAGTGGATAAAGTGTCAACCTGGAAACGCTGAGGTTGCTGGTTCAAAACCCTGGGCTTGCCTGGTCAAGGCACATATGGGAGTTGATGCTTCCTGCTCCACCCCCCTTCTCTCACTCTCTCTCCCCTCTCTATAATGAATAATAATAAAAAAAATCTTAAAAAAAAAAACTCTCTAGGCCTAGGTTACCTTATCTATAAAATGGAGAAATAATAACATATACCTCATAGGGCTGTTAAAGAATTCAGTAAGTAATGTATAGCACTTAATATATAATATATACTCTATAAATATAAGCAATTATCATTATCACTGCAAATTATAAAACCCCACTGACAAGATGGGAAGATTCAGAGGAAATGAGAGGTGCAGCAGCAGAAGCAGCAGAGAGAAAATAAAGAGTTGAAACTCATTTACCAAAACAAAAGAAAATGAAGCTATGGGAAGATTTCATGGGAGGCAAAAGATTAAGGAGTTAACTAACTCATAACATACTGTAAAACTGTGAGAAAGATACTTCCATGTTAAGATAGCACCTTTTTTGGAGAAGGCAAAGTTCAAGTAAATTATGTTTATAAGGTACCCACAGCCTTCTCAAAAGAAGACCGTGCACTACCACTACAAAAAACCTGCAACTGTTACAAGAAAGAGAAGTTGGCTGCTAGTTACTGCGAGCTCATGCTTCTTCAGCATAGACACAGATCAGATCTACCTCTCTTACTCTTGACCCAACAGCACAGAGAGTTGAAACCTAAATGAGGAAAAACAGAAAGTTATCTCTTACTTCTGGGATTGTACTTACAGCAGAATAAGCGTATCTTTTAAAAAACTCTAAGTTTAAAATTATAAACAGAATCTGGCCTGATCTCAAACACCATGCTCAGAAATGTGAGATGATTTTTTTTGCAATTCTAGATAAATATCAAAAGAGAGAGAGAAAAAAAAATGTTCTGGCAGAAAAATTCCAAGAGTAGTCACAAAACCTAACTCAATCATTTTTCTTTTACAGTGATTTCAGATTGGCAAATTTTTTTCAGTTATAAAAACTCTTTTGCACCCTGGCCGGTTGGCTCAGCGTAGAGCGTCGGCCTAGCGTGCGGAGGACCTGGGTTCGATTCCCGGCCAGGGCACACAGGAGAAGCGCCCATTTGCTTCTCCACCCCTCCGCCGCGCTTTCCTCTCTGTCTCTCTCTTCCCCTCCCGCAGCGAGGCTCCATTGGAGCAAAGATGGCCCGGGTGCTGGGGATGGCTCTGTGGCCTCTGCCTCAGGCGCTAGAGTGGCTCTGGTCGCAACATGGCGACGCCCAGGATGGGCAGAGCGTCGCCCCCTGGTGGGCAGAGCGTTGCCCCTGGTGGGCGTGCCGGGTGGATCCCGGTCGGGCGCATGCAGGAGTCGGTCTGTCTCTCCCTGTTTCCAGCTTCAGAAAAATGAAAAAACAAAAACAAAAAAAAAATCTTCCGTGTCTCATCTATCTCCCTTTCTGTCTGTCTGTGTCTATCTGTCCCTCTCTCTGTCTCTGTCACAGAAAGGAAAACAAAAACAAAAACAAAAACTTTTGCGTCTGACGAAGAGGTGGTGCAGTGGATAAAGCGTTGGACTGGGAAGCTGAGAACCCAGGTTCTAAACTCCAGGGTCGCCAGCTTGAGCACAGGCTCACCAGCTTGAGTGTGGGATCATAAACATGACCCCATGGTCGCTGGCTTGAGCCCAAGGTTGCTGGCTTGAGCACAGGTTACTTGCTCTGCTATAGCCCCCCCATCAAGGCACATATGAGAACACAATCAATGAACAACTAAGGAGCTACAACGAAGAACTGATGCTTCCCATCTCTCTCCCTCCTGTCTGTCTGTCCCTATCTCTCCCTCTCTCTGACTCTGTCAAAAACAAACAAACAAAAAAACCTCATTTGCATGTAGGTTTATAATCTTTCAAGAAAGAATATGTATACATTTTACTTAAGGATCTTCCTTCCACTCTTGGAGGGCAATTTGGCAGTTATTTGGCAAAAAGCCTTAAAACAAAAATGTACAAATCGACCTAGAAGTATGAATTTATCGTAAGGAAATAGTCAAGTAGACAAAGATGTGTACACAAAGATATCTATGCAGCACTGTAGATAATAACTATGTATAATTGAATAGATACCACAATTGGGAAGTATCTAAATGAACAAGAGGGACTGGTGATAAAAATTGTACTGTAACCATAAAATGGAATAGTATATAACCATTATTTTTTTTAAGATTTTATTTATTCATTTTAGCGAGAAGAGAGAGAGAGACGGGGGGGGGGGGGGGGGGGGGGGGGCGGGAGGAAGCATCAACTCCCATATGTGCCTTGACCAGGCAAGCCCAGGGTTTTGAACCAGTGACTCTAGTGTTCCAGGTCGATGCTTTAGCCACTGTGCCACCACAGGCCAGGCTATAACCATTATTTTTATATTTATATATATTTATGGAGAGGATGTCACAGTAAGGGTAAAAAAATTATATACTACCATATTTTTGGGAAATACTTACCTATAAATTCACATGTATTTACACACATAGAAAAGGTTCAGAAGATCAGATAATAAAATGTTATGACTACCTTGGATATGACCATCTTGGATAGTGAGATTAGGTTAGTTTTATAACTTTAAATTTCTATTTTTCCTTATTTATATAAATTTTCTATAACAAATACTACAATTGGAAAATTAAAGGGATATACACGAGTGGCTTTATTGTCATTCTCCTTGATTTATAACCTATCTTTCCCAGTGAACCGTCACTCAACAGTCCCATATGTACAGGACCAACATCACTCCACACTCTACACATTAACTCAAGCTCATTACAATTATATTACGCTCATTACAATTATAAAACTAGAAGGAAAATGTGAAAAAAAATGCCTGAAATAGTGCTATCAATCCCAGGCTACAATAAGCATGACTCTTTAAAAAAAGTTTTTTAAAGCATGACTACTATATACTCTTTCTCTACTATATATTGCTTTGAGATGCCTATTTAACCTGAAATAAATCTGAATCAGAATATATAAGGGGTTCTCTCTGAAGAGGTTCATTTCTTATATCCTTCAAAAATATCAATGTTCCTCTATAAAACAGAAATACCTAATTTCAGCTTATCACCTGGATGACAAGACTTTGAAAAATATAAAGATCTAGCCTCTAAATTATGAAAATAAGCTGGGAAATCTTTAATGTTACTAAAATAATTTCAAAACAGCTGAACCAGTCAAGTGCCAAAGTGGAAACAGCTCAATCAATACTTGCTAAAATACAAAGATGGCCTGACCGGGCGGTGGCGCCATGGATAGAGCATCGAACTGGGATGCGGAGGACCCAGGTTCAAGACCCCCAAGGTTGCCAGCTTGAGCGCGGGCTCATCTGGTTTGAGCAAAGCTCACCAGCTTGGACCCAAGGTCGCTGGCTCGAGCAAGGGGTTACTCCGTCTGCTGTAGCCCCACGGTCAAGGTACAAATAAGAAAGCAATCAGCCCTGGCCGGTTGGCTCAGCGGTAGAGCGTCGGCCTAGCGTGCGGAGGACCCGGGTTCGATTCCCGGCCAGGGCACACAGGAGAAGTGCTCATTTGCTTCTCCACCCCTCCGCCGCGCTTTCCTCTCTGTCTCTCTCTTCCCCTCCCGCAGCCAAGGCTCCATTGGAGCAAGGATGGCCCGGGCGCTGGGGATGGCTCTGTGGCCTCTGCCTCGGGCGCTAGAGTGGCTCTGGTCGCAACATGGCAACGCCCAGGATGGGCAGAGCATCGCCCCCTGGTGGGCAGAGCGTCGCCCCTGGTGGGCGTGCCGGGTGGATCCCGGTCGGGCGCACGCGGGAGTCTGTCTGACTGTCTCTCCCTGTTTCCAGCTTCAGAAAAATGAAAAAAAAAAAAAAAAAAAAAATGAAAAAAAAAAAAAAGAAAGCAATCAATGAACAACTAAAGTGCCACAACGAAAAACTGATGATTGATGCTTCTCATCTCTCTGTGTTCCTGTCTGTCTGTCCCTATCTATTCCTCTCTCTCTCACTGTGTCTCTGTTAAAAAATAAATAAATAAATAAAAAATAAAATACAAAGATGAATTGCAACATGCCAGAAAACTTCTCTAACTAATCCTTACTAATCTTAAGGAAGTACTCCTTTTTGGTCCTTGGCCTAAGCCTAAATTGTGTTTGTGGTGAAAAAAGTACCAGAGGACCTGATTTCTAGTCACTGGTCAAAACAACATTGTGACACTCCATAAATTTGCTTGCTACTACTAGGACACTGGAGGGTAAGATTCACTATTCAGAGGAAAAAGAAAACATAGAGAAAGAGGAAAAAACATCAGTATTATTCTGAAAAGTGTAAAAAAGGCACACTCCAGAAGGGGAAATAAGCTGGCCTGGAAAGAGGAGATCATTGAAACAAAGATATCTGCAGACAGTAAGTAGCTAAAAAAAGAAGAGAGAGAGAGCCTTCCCCCTCAAGTGTATGGTACAAAAGAGTTGGCCTTACTACCAGAGCCTCTCCCTGTGCTTTCAGAGCAGAAGCATTTGCGTCAGATGAGATGACATCATCCACCAGATGAGAAACTAAGAGGCAGTGTGTGAATGACTTCAGTGTTTGAAGTATACACATATAATTTGGGGACACTAGAGGCTAGCCGGATGTGCATTCCTTAAGACAACTGGAATTGCCTGAGCAAGTAAGTCATAGGGAAGCAATCCCAGAGACCCACCTCAATGACCCACCAATACTTCTACATAAACGTGTCATTAATTTCTACATAGAGCACAAAGAGACAAGCACGCTTTTCGGAAGCAAAATGCTAACTCTCATGGGGTGTCTTGATAGATAAGATGGAGAGCCAGAGGTTTTAAAATATTTGTTTTAAAAAGCAAAAGCAATAGCAGGCCTTGGCCGGTTGGCTCAGTGGTAGAGCGTCGGCCTGGTGTGCAGGAGTCCCGGGTTCGATTCCCGGCCAGGGCACACAGGAGAAGCACCCATCTGCTTCTCCACCCCTCCCCCTCTACTTCCTCCCTGTCTCTCTCTTCCCCTCCCGCAGCGGAGGCTCCATTGGAGCAAAGATGGCCCCAGCACTGGGGGTGGCTCTGTGGCCTCTGCCTCAGGCGCTAGAATGGCTCTGGTTGCAGCAGAGCAACGCCCCAGATGGGCAGAGCATCGCCCCCTGGTGGGCATGCCGGGTGGATCCCGGTCGAGCGCTGCGGGAGTCTGTCTGATTGCCTCCCCGTTTCCAGTTTCAGAAAAATACAAAAAAAAAAAAGCAAGAGCAAAAACCCACACAAAACAAAACAAAAATACAATCAGCCAAGTTTGCTGGACTATCTAAGCCAGAGGTCCCCAAACTTCTTAGACAGGGGGCCAGTTCACTGTCCCTCAGACCGTTGGAGGGCCGGACTATAAAAAAAACTATGAATAAATCCCTACGCACACTGCACATATCTTATTTTAAAGTAAAAAAACAAAACGGGAATACAATATTTAAAATAAAGAACAAGTACATATAAATCAACAAACTGACCAGTATTTCAATGGGAACTATGGGCCTGCTTTTGGCTAATGAGATGGTCAGTGTCCTCCTCTCACTGACCACCAATGAAAGAGGGGGTGGGTGCCCCATCCGGAAGTGCGGCAGGGGCCGGATAAATGGCCTCAGGGAGCCGCATGCAGCCCATGGGCCATAGTTTGTGGACCCCTGATCTAAGCAATCTCTCACCCTCTTAACTTGAAATACTTAAAAAGCCACTTTAACTACTGTACACCCTACCAGATGGGAGGCACAATCTATTCTCCAAATGAAAATACTCAGAAATTGTCTTAAAATGTCAGCCTGCCTCATCAGAAGTATTGCTGAGCACACAATTATAAGCAATAGCATTCAAGTACCATAACTATACCCTCAATAAATCAAGCCCATTAAGAAACCAAGCCACATCTCAGAGAAAAGCTAAATTTTGTTTCCTAGCAGGTGTCAGTTTTTCCTAAGGATCTTCTAGGAAAGACAAGGATGCTCCTAGAAACTTTTAAAGCTGGAAAGCAGTCCTAGAGTCACCTCAGCTAAGAGCCAACTAAGTAGCAAAGAATGAGCTACAAATTTACAAAGACTCATCCTGATAACATGCACCCTTTACAGGACAGACATCTTTGCAACTACTAACAATCTCTCTGAACCTCAGTTTTCTAATTTGGAAAATGAGGTTACATTATAATATCACTAAATTTTTCTTCAGTGATAAACTTTTGCTTCTACTTCTACAAGGCAAATTTTACTGTTCTCAGGTCTCAAATATGTATCTCTTGGTACTAAAACTTTGGTTGAAAA
Source organism: Saccopteryx leptura (assembly GCF_036850995.1). NCBI lineage: Eukaryota > Metazoa > Chordata > Mammalia > Chiroptera > Emballonuridae > Saccopteryx > Saccopteryx leptura. The sequence goes on along the minus strand of NC_089505.1, from coordinate 213,173,866 downwards.
AAGAAAAAAAAAGGCCCTGGCCGGTTGGCTCAGTGGTAGAGCATCGGCCTGGCGTGCAGAAGTCCCGGGTTCGATTCCCGGCCAGGGCACACAGGAGAGGCGCCCATCTGCTTCTCCACCCCTCCCCCTCTCCTTCCTCTCTGTCTCTCTCTTCCCCTCCCGCAGCCAAGGCTCCTTTGGAGCAAAAGATGGCCCGGGCGCTGGGGATGGCTCCTTGGCCTCTGCCCCAGGCGCTAGAGTGGCTCTGGTCGCAACAGAGCGACGCCCCAGATGGGCAGAGCATCGCCCCCTGGTGGGCGTGCTGGGTGGATCCCGGTCGGGCGCATGCGGGAGTCTATCTGACTGCCTCCCCATTTCCAGCTTCAGAAAAATACAAAAAAAAAAAAAAGCCCTGGCCGGTTGGCTCAATGGCAGAGCATCAGCCTAGTGTGTGGATGGCTCGGGTTCGAGTCCCAGTCAGGGCACAAAAGAGGAGTGACCATATGCTTCTCCACCCCTCCCACTCTCCCTTCTATTTATCTATCTCTCTCTTCTCTTCCTGTAACCATGGATTGGTTGGAGCAAGTTGGCCCCAGGCACTGAGGATGGCTCCATGGCCTCCTGTCAGACATTAAAATAGTTCAGTTGCCAAGCAACAGAGCAACAGCCCCAGATGGGCAGAGCATTGCCCCATAGAGAGCTTGCTGGGTAGATCCCAGGCAGAGCACATACAGGAATCTCTCTCTCAGACTTCACACTTCTCACTTAAGAAAAATAAAATAATAATAATAATAATAAATAAAATATGGCCTGCCTGACCAGGCAGTGGCGCAGTGGATAGAGTGTCGGAATGGGATGTGGAGGACCCAAGTTCGAGACCCTGAGGTCACCAGCTTGAGCCCAAGGTTGCTGGCTCTAGCAAGGGGTCACTCGGTCTGCTGTAGCCCCTAGTCAAGGTACATATGAGAAATCAATCAATGGACGACTAAGGAACTGCAACAAAGAATTGATGTTTCTCATCTCTCTCCCTTCCTGTCTGTCTGTCCCTCTCTGTCTCTGCCACAAAAAAAAAAAAAAAAAAAAAAAGCCCTGACCAGGCGGTAGCACAGTAGATAGAGCATCAGCCTGGAACGCAGAAGACCCAGGTTGGAAACCCCAAGGTCGCCAGCTTTAGCACGGGCTCAGCTGGCTTGAGCACGGGTCGCTGGCTTGAGTGTGGAATCATAGGCGTGACCCTATGGTTGCTGGCTTGAGCCCAAAGGTCACTAGCTTGAGCAAGGGGTCACTTGCTTTGCTGTAGCCCCCCCCCCCCCATCAAGGCACATATGAGAAAGCAATCAATGAACAACTAAAGAGCTGCAACGAAGAATTGATGCTTCTGGTTCGAAACCCTGGGCTTGCCTGGTCAAGGCACATATGGGAGTTGATGCTTCCAGTTCCACCCCCCTTCTCTCTCTCTGTCTCTCCCTCTCCTCTCTAAAATGAATAAATAAAAAATTTAAAAAAAAAAGAATTGATGCTTCTAATCTCTCTCCCTTCCTGCCTGTCTGTCCCTATCTATCCGTCTCTCACTAAAAAAAAATAATAATAAATAAACAGAATGAAATTTCAGAGGAGGGCCTGACCTGTGGTAGTGCAGTGGATAGAGCATCAACCTGGAACGCTTAAGTCAGCAATTCGAACCCTAGGCTTGCCTAATCAAGATACACATGAGAAGCAACCTACAAGTTGATACGTCCCACTCCTTCCCCCTGCTTTTCTCTCTCCTCTCTCTAAAATTAATAAATAAAATCCTTAAAAAAAAATTTCACAGGAGGAGAAAGTAAACTGATTTGAGACAAAATTTAAAAGTGCAGAGGCGACCTGACCAGGTGGTGGCGCAGTGGATAGAGCGTCGGACTGGGATGCCAAGGACCCAGGTTCAAGACCCCAAGGTCGCCAGCTTGAGCGCGGGCTCATCTGGTTTGAGCAAAAGCTCACCAGCTTGAACCCAAGGTTGCTGGCTCAAGCAAGGGGTTACTCGGTTTGCTGAAGGCCCGCAGTCAAGGCACATATGAGAAAACAATCAATGAACAACTAAGGTGTTGCAATGCGCAACGAAAAACTAATGATTGATGCTTCTCATTTCTCCATTTCTGTCTGTCTATCCCTCTCTCTGACTCTCTCTCTGTCTCTGTAAAAAAAAAAAAAAAAAAAGTGCAGAGGGGAATAAATAAATAAATAAAATTTAAAAAAAATAATGAAAGGGCAGGGGTTGGCCCTGGCCAGTTGGCTCAGGTGTAGAGCGTCGGCCTGGCGTGTGGGGGACCCGGGTTCGATTCCCGGCCAGGGCACACAGGAGAAGCGCCCATCTGCTTCTCCACCCCTCCTCCTCTCCTTCCTCTCTGTCTCTCTCTTCCCCTCCTGCAGCCAAGGCTCCATTGGAGCAAAGATGGCCTGGGCGCTGGGGATGGCTCCTTGGCCTCTGCCCCAGGCACTAGAGTGGCTCTGGTCGCGACAGAGCGACGCCCCGGAGGGGCAGAGCATCGCCCCCTGGTGGGCAGAGCATCGCCCCCTGGTGGGCGTGCCAGGTGGATCCCGGTCGGGCGCATGCGGGAGTCTGTCTGACTGTCTCTCCCCGTTTCCAGCTTCAGAAAAATACAAAAAAAAAAAAAGGGCACGGGTTAAGAAAACAGTTCACTTCACAAGAAAACAGTAAAAGGAAAAGCTCATAGGAGATATAAACAAAACACATATATAGAAACTAAAAGAAGGCCCTGGCCGGTTGGCTCAGTAGTAGAGCATCGGCCTGGCATGCAGGAGTCCTGGGTTCGATTCCCGGCCAGGGCACACAGGAGAAGCGCCCATCTGCTTCTCCACCCCTCCCCCTCTCCTTTCTCTCTGTCTCTCTCTTCCCCTCCCACAGCCAAGGCTCCATTGGAGCAAAGTTGGCCCGGGCGCTGAGGATGGCTCTGTGGCCTCTGCCTCAGGCACTAGTGTTGTGGACCGTTAATGGCAAAAAGCCATTATAGATTTGAGGCTTGGCAGGGGGCTAAGTTCTCCCCCCTCCATCTCCATATTTGGCTTTGATGCTGAGTATTTGCACCCACTCCACTTGCTTCCTTGGGTTGCAGGAAGCAATATACATGCCCTTCCTCTGACTCTTTGTTTGTTTCAGATGTTTGTAAATTTCACTAATGTATCCTGTGTAAATTTCACTAATGTATCCTGTTTTTGCCTTGGGAGAGTTCCTGTCTTAGCCTTTGATGTGCAACTTTGTATCAGGGTCCTTGATTTGCATAGGTCTATATAATAAAGCGAACTGGGGCTGTGAGGCACTCAGATGCTGCCAGGCAGTTTGAGGAGTCCTCCCGGTCCCATCAGTTTTGTTCTGACAAAGTGTGTTTCCTTAATTCCGCACCGTTATTTGGAGCTGCGCTGGCCACGGCACACTAGAATGGCTGTGATTGCGGCAGAGCATTGCCCCCTGGTGGGCATGCTGGGTAGGTCCCGGTTGGGCGCATGCGGGAGTCTGACCCCGTTTACAAAACGAAACTAAAAAAATGCTCTCTTTTGATAGGAAAGGGTGAAGAAATGAAGTGCAATAGGGAAAGTGGGCTAGAAAAGGATTTCCTTTAGGATAAACCATCAGTCCACTGTCTAAGCCTGAACGGTGGGGTTTGGAAGAGAGGGAAAGAGAGGCCTTCTGTCAGTCTATCAGAAAATAGCATACTTTCAAAGGCATACTTTTATGCTTATCTTTTTATTTTTGTGACAGAGACAGAGAGATAAAGAGAGGGACAGACAGACAGGAAAGGAGAGAGATGAGAAGCATCAATTCTTTGTTGCGACACCTTAGTTGTTCACTGATTGCTTTCTCATATGTGCCTTGACCAGGGGGCTACAACAGAGCAAGTGACCCCTTGATCAAGCCAGCGACCTTGGACTCAAACTGGTGAGCCTTGCTCAAACCAGATGAGCCAGTCCTCAAGCTGGCAACCTCGGGGTCTCGAACCTGGGTCCTCTGCGTCCCTGTCCAACGCTCTATCCACTGCGCAACAGCCTGGTCAGGCCTTTTATGCTTGATTAAGAAAATACACTCAATAAAAAGAAGAGAGTGGTGAACCTTGGCTGGATAGCTAAGTTGGCTGGAGTGCTGTCCCAGAGCACAGAGGTTTCTGGGTTCAATTCCCCAGTCAGGGCAGCTCAATATTCCTGTCTGTGTGCATGTTTGTGTGTGTGTCTCTCTCTTAAAAAATAAAAATAAAGCCTGGCCGTGGCCAGCTGGCTCAGTGGTAGAGCGTCGGCCTGGCATGTGAAGTCCTGGGGTCGATTCCTGGCCAGGGTACACAGGAGTAGCAACCATCTACACTTCTCCACCACTCCCTCCTCCCTTCTTTCTCTCTCTCTTCCCCTCCCGTACCCACAGCTCAACTGATTCAAGTGTGTTGCCCCAAGGGCTCAGGATGCTTTGTGAAGCCTCTGCCTCAGGTGCTAAAATAGCTTCAGTTGCTGAGCAACAAGCAGCAGCCCCAGATGGGCAGAGCATCACCTGGTAGGGAGCTTGCCGGGTGGGTCCCAGTAGGGGCACACATGGGAGCCTGTCTGCCTCCTCACCTCTCACTTGATAAAAAATAAAATAAAAAATACCCCCCAAATCCTATGAAATATACACCTTAAATGACAAAATAACCACCTTTCTTCTCTCCAGTTCTGTCTTTGGCCTAATGTTATCTCTGTTGTTCACAAGCTAAACTTCCATTATGTTATCAAAGAAAAGTAGGCTGATAAAATATGTAGTATTTGAGCAAAGTTTTGGGTTGGGTTTTTTTTTAAAGAGACAGAGTCAGAGAGAGGGATAGATAGGGACAGACAGATAGGAACAGAGAGAGATGAGAAGCATCAATCATCAGTTTGGATTTTTTTTTTTCCGTTGTGACACCTTAGTTGTTTGTTCACTGATTGCTTTCTCATATGTGCCTTGACTGCGGGTCTTCAGCAGACTGAGTAACCCCTTGCTCTAGCCAGAGACCTTGGGTCCAAGCTGGTGAGCTTTGCTCAAACCAGGTGAGCCCGCGCTCATGCTGGAGACCTTGGGGTCTCGAACCTGGGTCTTCCGCATCCCAGTCCGACACTCTATCCACTGCGCCACTGCCTGGTCAGGCAAGTTTTGGGGGGTTTTGGGGTCTTTTTGGTATTTTTCTGAAGTGAGTAGTGGGGGAGCAGAGAGAGACTCCTGCATGTGCCCGACCAGGATCCATCTGGCATGCCCACTAGTGGGTGATGCTCTGCCCATCTGGGCGTTGCTCTGTGGCAACAGGAGCCATTCTAACGCTTAAGGTGGAAGCTATGGAGCCATCCTCAGTGCACAGACCAACTTTGCTCCAATGGAGCCCTGGATGCAGGAGAGGAAGAGAGAGAGAGAGCGAGCAAGAGAGAGAGAGAAAGAGAAAAAGGAGAGGGGGAAGGGTAGAGAAGCAGATGGGTGCTTCTCTTGTATGCCCTGGCTAGGAATTGAACCCAGGACTTCCACATGCTGGGCCATCATTCTACCACCAAGCCAACCGGACAGAGCCTGAGCAAAGCTTTAATCAGAGAGTTGTATATCAAACCAGAACAGCACACAAAAATTAACAAGCAAAACATAATATTCTGATATACAAAGGGTTAATGTGAGCAGCCATAACAAACATAACTGGTTAATCAAAAACAATGATATTCTGATGTGATTCTTTAATTTTTTTTTTCCAGAGACAGAGAGAGGGATAGAGAAGGATAGACAGGAACGCAGAGAGATGAGAAGCATCAATCACTAGTTGTTCATTGATTGCTTTCTCATATGCGCCTTGACCGTGGGCCTTCAGCAGAATGAGAAACCCCTTGCTCAAGCCAGTGACCTTGGGTTCAAGCTGGTGAGCTTTTTGCTTGAGCCAGATGAGTCCGCACTCAAGCTGGCAACCTCGGGGTCTCGAACCTGGGTCCTCCGCATACCAGTCCGATGCTCTATCCACTGCGCCACTGCCTGGTCAGGCTCTTTTTTTAATTTTTAATTATTGGTTTTAGAGAGGGAGAGACATTGACTTGTTCCACTTATTCATGCAATTATTGGTTGTATGTGCCCTGACCAGGGGTTGAACCCGTATCCTAGGTATATAAGGACAATACTCCAACAAACGGAGATACCCAGTCAGGGCCTGATGTAAATTTCTGACAGAATCTAACAAGGAAACAAAAGGAAAAAAGGAGGGACTGGAGTGGTCAAAACCCCCTAAAAAGAAAACAAACAAAAAAGTCTCTCCTTCATAAAATATCAACCAAATGGTACTTAATGATATTTTGACTATTATACATTCTGTTCTACCTTTCCATTTCCAAATTCAGTCCTGGCCAGATAGCTTGGTTGGTTAGAGCATTGTCCGAAAGCAGAGAGATTGCTGGTTCGATCCCTGATCAGGGTACATATAGAAATAGATTGATGTTCCTTTCTATATATATATATTCCTTCTTTTCTAAAATCAATTTTTAAAAAATTAAAGCAGGCCCTGGCTGGTTGGCTCAGCAGTAGAGCGTCAGCCTGGCGTACAGGAGTCCCGGGTTCGATTCCCGGCCAGGGCACACAGGAGAGGCGCCCATCTGCTTCTCCACCCCTCCCCTTCTCCTTCCTCTCTGTCTCTCTCTTCCCCTCCTGCAGCGAGGCTCCATTGGAGCAAAGATGGCCCGGGCGCTGGGGATGGCTCTGTGGCCTCTGCCTCAGGCGCTAGAATGGCTCTGGATGTAACAGAGCGACGCCCCAGATGGGCAGAGCATCGCCCCCTGGTGGGCATTCCGGGTGGATCCCGGTCGGGCGCATGCGGGAGTCTGTCTGACTGACTCCCCGTTTCCAGATTCGGAAAAATGAAAAAAAAAAAACAACAAACAAACAAAAAAACAAAAAAAACAAAACAACTAATCTTTAAAAAATTAAGTAAAAAAAATTAAAGCAAATTTCAGTTTACTGACTCCAGTAAACTGGCTTAAATTGAATTACTTTTCACTCTTCAGTATAGAAAAACTGAAGAGAAAGGGATCAGCCTACATACAGCTTGCACTGTATACAAAGAGACCAAAAAAATTAAAAATATATATACAAAAAAAAATAAAGAAAAACAAACAAAAAAATCTTCAACAACACCCCTACCAGTTGGAGTTATCAGATTACAGCGAAATTTACTGGTCAGGCCCTGCTTTAAAAAAAAAGCCACCAGAATTAAGGTCCTAAACAAAAATGCTTCAATCCTGGCCCTGGCCGGTTGGCTCAGTGGTAGAGCGTCGGCCTGGCGTGTAGAAGTCCCGGGTTCGATTCCCGGCCAGGGAACACAGGAGAGGCGCCCATCTGCTTCTCCACCCCTCCCCCTCTCCTTCCTCTCTGTCTCTCTCTTCCCCTCCCGCAGCCCAGGCTCCATTAGAGCAAAGATGGCCCGGGCGCTGGGGATGGCTCCTTGCCCTCTGCCCCAGGCGTTAGAGTGGCTCTGGTCGAGGCAGAGCGACACCCCGGAGGGGCAGAGCATCGCCCCCTGGTGGGCAGAGCGCCACCCCCTGGTGGTCGTGCCGGGTGGATCCCTGTCGGGCGCATGCGGGAGTCTGTTTCTCTCTCCCGGTTTCTAGCTTCAGAAAAATACACACACAAAAAAATAAATAGGCCCTGGCCGGTTGGCTCAGCAGTAGAGTTGGCCTGGCGTGCGAGGGACCTGGGGTCGATTCCCAGCCAGGGCACATTGGAGAAGCGCCCATTTGCTTCTCCACCCCCCATCCCTCCTTCCTCTCTGTCTCTCTCTTCCCCTCCCGCAGCCAAGGCTCCATTTCAGCAAAGATGGCACGGGCGCTGGGGATGGCTCCTTGGCCTCTGCCCCTGGCGCTAGAGTGGCTCTGGTTGCCGCAGAGCGACGCCCCAGAGGGGCAGAGCATCGTCCCCTGGGCAGAGCGTCGCCCCTGGTGGGCGTGCCGGGTGGATCCCGGTCGGGCGCATGCGGGAGTCTGTCTGTCTGTCTCTCCCCGTTTCCAGCTTCAGGAAAATAAATAAATAAATAAAATAAATAAATAAATAAAAATGCTTCAATCCTAAAAACAAAAAAAATTAAAAAAAAAATGCTTCAATCCTGTATCCTCTGGGGTTTCCTTTAGTTGTTGTTGGGGCGGGGGAGGGGAGTTGTAAACTTAACCCTGCATCTGAAAGAACTAGAAAAAGAACAGCAAGTAAAGCCCAGAGCTAGTAGACGGAAGGAAATAATAAAGATCAGAGCAGAAATAAATGACATAGAGGCTAAAGAAACAATACAGAGGATCAATGAAACCAGGAGTTGGTTCTTTGAAAAGGTAAACAAGATAGATGAATCTTTAACAAGACTCACCAAGAAAAAAAGAGAGAGGACTCAAATAAATAAAATTAGAAACGAGACTGGAGAAATAACAACTGATACAACAGAAATACAAAATATTGTAAGAAAATACTATGAAGAACTGTACGCCAAAAAACTAGACAACCTAGATGAAATGGACAAATTCCTTGAATCATATAATCTTCCAAAAATCAATCTGGAAGAATCAGAAAACCTAAACAGACCAATTACAACAAATGAGATTGAAACAGCTATCAAAAAACTCCCAAAAAAGAAAAGTCCTGGGCCTGATGGCTTCACAAGTGAATTCTACCAAATATTCAAAGAAGAACTAACTCCTATCCTTCTCAAGCTATTTCAAAAAATTCAAGAGGAAAGAAGACTTCCAAACTCCTTTTATGAGGCAAGCATAATTCTAATTCCAAAACCAGGCAAAGACAACACAAAAAAAGAAAATTATAGGCCAATATCCCTGATGAACTTAGATGCAAAAATCCTCAACAAAATATTAGCAAACCGGATCCAGCAATATATGGAAAAAATCATACACCATGATCAAGTAGGATTTATTCTTGGGAGGCAAGGCTGGTACAATATTCGCAAATCAATCAATGTGATTCATCACATAAACAAAAGAAAGGAGAAAAACCACATGATAATTTCAATAGATGCAGAAAAAGCATTTGATAAAGTCCAGCACCCATTCATGATCAAAACTCTCAGCAAAGTGGGAATACAGGGAACATACCTCAACATGATAAAGGCCATCTATGACAAACCCACAGCCAACATCATACTCAATGGGCAAAAATTAAAAGCAATCCCCTTAAGATCAGGAACAAGGCAGGGGTGCCCCCTTTCACCACTCTTATTCAACATAGTTCTGGAAGTCCTAGCCACAGCAATCAGACAAGAAAAAGAAATAAAAGGCATCCAAATTGGAAAAGAAGTAAAACTATCATTATTTGCAGATGACATGATATTGTATATAGAAAACCCTAAAGTCTCAGTCAAAAAACTACTAGACCTGATAAATGAATTTGGCAAGGTGGCAGGATATAATATCAATACTCAGAAATCAGAGGCATTTTTATACACTAATAATGAACTGTCAGAAAGAGAAATCAGGGAATCAATCCCCTTTACCATTGCAACCAAAAAAATAAAGTACCTAGGAATAAATCTAACCAAGGAGATTAAAGACTTGTACTCGGAAGATTATAAAACATTGATAAAAGAAATCAGGGAAGATACGAATAAGTGGAGGCATATACCGTGCTCATGGTTAGGAAGAATAAACATCATTAAAATGTCTATATTACCAAAAGCAATTTATAAATTCAATGCAATACCGATTACAATACCAATGACTTACTTCAAAGACATAGAACACATATTCCAAAAATTTATATGGAACCAAAAAAGAACACGAATAGTCTCAGCAATCCTGAAAAGGAAGAAAAAGTGGGAGGTATCACACTTCCAGATATCAAGTTATATTATAAGGCCATTTTACTCAAAACAGCATGGTACTGGCATAAGAACAGGCACATAGATCAATGGAACAGAACAGAGAACTCAGAAATAAACCCACAGCTCTATGGACAACTGATATTTGACAAAGGAGGTAAGACAATACAATGGAGTAAAGACAGCCTCTTCAACAAATGGTGTTGGGAAAACTGGGCAGCTACCTGCAAAAAAATGAAACTAGACCACCAACTTACACCACTCACAAAAATAAACTCAAAATGGATAAAAGACTTGAATGTAAGCCATGAAACCATAAGCATCTTAGAAGAAAACATAGGCAGTAAGCTCTCTGACATCTCTCGCAGCAATATATTTGCTGATTTGTCTCCACAGGCAAATGAAATAAAAGACAGGATCAACAAATGGGACTTTATCAAACTAAAAAGCTTCTGCACAGCTAAAGACAATAAGAACAGAATAAAAAGACAAACTACACAATGGGAGAATATATTTGACATAGCATCTGATAAGGGGTTAATAACCAAAATTTATAAAGAACTTGTAAAACTTAATGCCAGGAAGACAAACAATCCAATCCAAAAATGGGCAAAAGAAATGAATAGACACTTCTCCAAAGAGGACACACAGATGGCCAACAGGCATATGAAAAAATGTTCAACATCACTAATGATTAGAGAAATGCAAATTAAAACCACAATGAGATACCACCTCACACCAGTCAGAATGGCGCTCATCAATAAAACAACACAGAATAAGTGCTGGTGAGGATGTGGAGAAAAGGGAACCCTCCTGCACTGCTGGTGGGAATGCAGACTGGTGCAGCCACTGTGGAAAACAGTATGGAGATTCCTCAAGAAATTAAAAATCGAACTGCCTTTTGACCCAGCTATACCACTCTTAGGAATATACCCCAAGAACACCATAGCACTGTTTCAAAAGAAGAAATGCACCCCCATGTTTATGGCAGCATTGTTCACAATAGCAAAGATTTGGAAACAGCCCAAGTGTCCATCAGAGGACGAGTGGATTAAAAAGCTTTGGTATATATATATACTATGGAATACTACTCAGCCATAAGAAATGATGACAGAGGATCTTTTACAACAACATGGATGGGCCTTGATAACATTATACTGAGTGAAAGAAGTAAATCAGAAAAAACTAAGAACTATATGTTTCCATACATAGGTGGGACATAAAGATGAGATTCAGAGACATGAACAACAGTGTTGGGGTTACAGGGTGGGGGGAGGAGAGGGAGGGGGTTGGGGGAGGGGAGGGGCACAAAGATCATGGCTTTTCAGCATTTGCCATATTCCCCCCTTAATCTATAGACAGACAGCAAATATTTACGTATGGTGTTCCCACTATAAAGACTGCTGTCTTAGGGACAAATGCTGATAAACTATTTCAGCAGTTCCTCCTTCTTCAAAGACTTATATGTCAACATAGAGCTCCATGTTTCATAGGACATACTCAAGCTCACTCCATGCTCCCTGGAGCTTTAGCACAAGGGAATGCCCCCCCCCCTTTTTTTTCAGTATTTTTTATTTTATTTAATTATTTTTTGTATTTTTCTGAGGATGGGGATGGGGAGGCAGTGAGACAGACTCCTGCATGCGCCTGACTGGGATCCACCTGGCATGCCTACCAGGGAGGAATGCTCTGCCCATCTGGGGTGTTGCTCTGTTACAACCGGAGCCATTCTAGCGACTGGGGCGGAGGCCATGGGGCCATCCTTAGTGCCCAGGGTGGCTTTGCTCCGGTGGAGCCTTGGCTGCGGGTGGGAGGAGAGAGATGAAGAGGAAGGAGAGGCGGAGGGGTGGAGAGGTAGATGGGCCCTTCTCCTGTGTGCTCTGGCCGGGAATCGAACCCGGGAATCCTGCACACCAGGCCAATGACTCTGACGGGTCTACCATATCATGCTTTTTACTTAAAAAAAAAAAAAAAATTACATTTCTTTTGAATGCTGATGAACAGGAGACACCAAATCTTTTTCGCCTGCAAACTACTACCTTCTTTATTAGATCTAGTTAATAACACTGTTCTGTCTTTTTTCCAAATAGCTCCAGATATATGGAAAAGATTTATATAGGCGGATGGGGATCCTCAAACCCCTCAGCGAGATCTTCTGAGCATGGCTTTTAAGATACCTAGAGGCAGAAAAAGCCCAATAGAGATCAGGGGAACTACCAGCTTTTAGGATACACCCTTAAAGGCTCCAACGCCCCAAAGGGGTCTCATAGGATGCCATCTGGGTCCTGCTTCAATAGTGGAAAGGAAGGTCATTAAGCTAAAGCCTGCCAGGCTTACACGCCTCTGCTGTGAGGAAACAGGGACACTGGAAGGTGGGCTTCCCCCTCGCTCCTATAAGGGAGGGTTCAGACTCTTCCAGCCCTGCTCCAGCCACCTATGACCTAATCTTGCCCAGAAAGCTGGGGTTTGCCACTGAAGGCTGAAGGTGCCCAGGGCCATCGGCCCCATCTATGACACTGTGGACGAGCCTAGGGTATTTCTTCCAAGAAGCAGGTAAACTGATCTCATTCGCACAAGGGCCACTTAACTATGTTTTGCCTGAATAGTCAGGTTTTTTATTCTTCCCTCAAAGATCTCTGTTGTGGGTGTTGATAGTCCTATTTTCTGCTGCTTTGCTTAATATATAGTGTTTCCTTTATCCCTCTTACCTCAATGCCCCACTCATATTTCAGGCTGGGACCTACTCCTAATTTAGAGCTCTCTTTCCTCCTTTTGCCAACTTGTATTATGAATTTACCTTTTCCACCCAGCTTAGTGTATCCCAAGGTTCTCTTTACCAGGCCACAGTCACAGAGCTCCAGGGAAAAGCAACCTGGTCTCAACTCTCCAGGAAGAGGAGAACAGAAGCTCCCTATCCACGCATGCTGCAAATGGCTTTTTCCAGTCTACCTGAATCATTACCAGCTAGAAGCAGCGGTCATTGGGACTTGGACATGAGCTGCAAAGTATAGAATGGTGACAACAATTCCAGTGCCATGCGGACTTCTCCTGTGGGGAACTTTCCTGGACTCCTGCTCCCTGTGACAGTTCCTAACAGACTGAACTGTGGTTGGGTTGCATTTTTCAGGGATTTGGCATGGGGATGGGGCCAACTTGGACTTGGTGAACATGTTAAGGACACTACTCTTTTAGGGATTCTTGCTGTATTGGCCAAGAGTTTGCTTAAAGGCTTTTAATCACTGTAAAAAAAATAGAGGACTGGATGAAGAAGATGGGGCACATATACACCATGGTATACTATTCAGCTAGGAGAAATGATGACATCGGATCACTTGTAGCGGAATGGTGGAGTCTTGGTAGCATTGTGTGGGGTGAAATGGGCGAATCAGAAAAAAACAGGAACTGGCCTGACCTGTGGTGGCGCAGTGGATAAAGCATCGACCTGGAAATGCTGAGGTCGCCAGTTCGAAACCCTGGGCTTGCCTGGTCAAGGCACATATGGGAGTTGATGCTTCCAGCTCCTTCCCCCTTCTCTCTCTCTCTGTCTCTCCTCTCTCTCTCTCTCCTCTCTAAAAAATGAATAAATAAATAATAAAAAAATTAAATTAAAAAAAAAGAAAAAAGAAAAAAAACAGGAACTGCAGGATTTCATACATTGATGGGACATAGAAGCGAGACTGAGAGGCATGGACGGGAGTGTGGTGGTTACGGGGGATGGGGGAGGGAAGGAGGGAGAGGGGGAGGGGGAGGGGTACAGAGAGAACTGGATGGAGGGTGGCAGAGGACGATCTCTCTTCGGGTGATGGGTATGCAACAAAACTAAATGACAAGATAACCTGGAAATGTTTTCTTTGAATGTATGTACCCTGATTTATTGATGTCATCCCATTAAAATAAAAATTTATTTAAAAAAAAATGCTTCAATCCTGTATCCTCTGGGGTTTCCTTTAGTTGTTGTTGGGGCAGGGGAGGGGAGCTGTAAAGTTACCTCCAAATCACTGTGCTTATAATGAAAATAATAAAATCATGTATTTAAAGGATGGTAATTTCAGAAATATTCTAGTCTGAAGCAAAAGGAGTTACAGGTACATGATCTCCTAAGGTTTCAAGTTCTTTTTCTTGGGGGATCACATGTGACTTTATCACACAGTTCTTATTTCAGGGGAGCAGTATACAACTTAGCATTCTAACTTTACTTTCTAACTTGTCCACTAACTTCAAATCAAGTCTCTAAAACAAATTCTTTACTGTCTTCATGGTAGTAAAAAGGAGACTCAGTGACTAAATTTGAAGCTCTTGATGGACTAGTCAAACTACAGGCACCCTGTACAATAGTGTGACAAATGCTTGCACTGTCAACAGCACTTTGTCAGGGCTGATTTTTTTTTAATTTTTTTTTATTTATTCATTTTAGAGAGGAGAGAGAGTTAGAATGAGAGAGAGAGAGAGAGAGAGAAAGGGGGGGGGAGGAGCAGGAAGCATCAACTCCCATATATGCCTTGACCAGGCAAGCCCAGGGTTTTGAACCGGTGATCTCAGTGTTCCAGGTCAACGCTTTATCCACTGCGTCACTACAGGTCAGGCAGGGCTGATTTTTTTTAAGTGATGCCACCACTGTTCAAATAATGATGAGGGAGAAAGGAAGAGAAGGAATAAATTTCCTTTATCTACCAAATTGCTGAGACTAGATAGCAAACTGCTTCACCTTTAATTAACAACTAAAGAACAAGGATATGATGATGGCTGCTATAAGCATATAATACATTCTTACCTTCTTCCCCCAAATACAAACATGGTAATTACTCCAATGGGAAAAGATGTCAAACATGAGCATATGATTTGCTCTACCTATGGTATTTCACTTAACAGCAGCAAAAAAAACCCAGCTCTGGCTTAATGGCAAAATAATCTACATAGGATTTTAATACTGACTGGGAACACTTGTAAATAAACCTGTCCTGTCCTTCCTAACTTGAATGCCAAAAGATTTTGAGCCTCCAAAGGTTTTAAGTGGCTTATTTAAAACATCAGTTGCGGCCCTGGCCTGAGGTTAAGTGGATAGATAGAACATCGGCCCAACATATTGACATTCCGGGTTTGATTCCCGGTCAGAGCACACAGGAGAAGCAACCATTTGCTTCTATCCCCACCCCTTTGCCTCCCACAGCCAGTGGCTCAACTGGTTAAAGCATGGCCCCAGGCACTGAGGATAGACTGTTGGAGTGCTAAAAATAGATCGGTACATCAGCATCAGCCCCAGATGGGGTTCCCAGGTAGATCCCAATTCTGGGTGCTTGCAGGAGTCTGCCTCACTATCTCCCCTCCTATCACCTTAAAACAAAATAATAATCACTCACCTGACCTGTGGTGGTGCAATGGATAAAGTGTCAATCTAGAATGCTAAGGCTGGCCCTGGCCGGTTGGCTCAGTGGTAGAGCAGAAGTCCCGGTTCGATTCCCGGCCAGGGCACACAGGAGAAGCGCCCATCTGCTTCTCCACCCCTCCCCCTCTCCTTCCTCTCCGTCTCTCTCTTCCCCTCCCCCAGCGAGGCTCCACTGGAGCAAAGATGGCCCGGGCGCTGGGGATGGCTCCTTGGCCTCTGCCCCAGGCGCTAGAGTGGCTCTGGTCCTGACAGAGCGACGCCCCGGAGGAGCAGAGCATCGCCCCCTGGTGGGCATGCTGTGTGGATCCCGGTCGTCGGGTGCATGCGGGAGTCTGTCTGACCGTCTCTCCCCGTTTCCAGCTTCAGAAAAATACAAAAAAATAAAAATTTAAATTTAAATTTAAAAAAAAAATAAAAAAATAAAAAAAAATAGAATGCTAAGGTTACCAGTTAAAATCCTGAGTCCTGTCCAGTCAAGGCACATATGAGAGGCAACTACATACTATGGATTGATGCTTCCCTCTACTCCCCACTTCTCTGCCTTTCACTCTCTCTCCTCTCTTTAAAAATCAATTAAAAAATCTTTTTTTTTAAATTAAGTGAGAGGCAGGGAGGCCGAGAAACAGACCCCACATACACCCTGACCAGGACCCACCTGGCAAGGCCCCTACCTAGCTATGCTCTGCCCATCTGGAGCAGTTGCTCCATTGCTTGGAAACTGAGCTATTTTAAGCACCTGAGGCAAGACCATGGAGCCATGCTCAGTGCCTGGGGCAAACTTGCTCAAACCAATGGAGTCATGGCTGCAGGAAGAAAAGAGTGGGAGAGGGAGAGAAAAGGAATGAGGGAGGGAGGGGCAAAGAGGAGAAGAAGGGTGGAGAAGCAGATGGTCACCTCTCCCATGTGCCCTGACCAGAAATCAAACCTGGGACATCCATACCACCAGGCTGATACTCAACCACTGAGCATTTGGCCAGGGCCAAATAAAATCTTAAAAAACAAACATACAATCAATCTGTCCTGAATCCTGATATTATTTTGTATCCATTTTCAACATTGCTAGAGGACCTTGCTTTTAGTTTTAGGATTCAGAGGTTCACCAAAATTTAAGTGTGTTCTGCTAAACATCCAAAAATAATAAATTGGTTTTAGAATGGTTAAAACATACTCACACACACGCCTGACCAGGCAGTGGTGCACTGGATAGAGAACTGGAATGGGACTAGGAAGACCCAGGTTCAAAACCCAGAGGTCCGGAGGTCCCGGGTTCGATTCCTGGCCAGGGCACACAGGAGAAGCGCCCATTTGCTTCTCCACCCCTCCGCCACGCTTTTCTCTCTGTCTCTCTCTTCCCCTCCTGCAGCCAAGGCTCCATTGGAGCAAAGATGGCCCGGGCGCTGGGGATGGCTCTGTGACCTCTGCCTCAGGCGCTAGAGTGGCTCTGGTCGCAACATGGCGACCCCCAGGATGGGCAGAGCATCGCCCCCTGGTGGGCAGAGCGTTGCCCCTGGTGGGCGTGCCGGGTGGATCCCGGTCGGGCACATGCGGGAGTCTATCTGACTGCCTCCCCGTTTCCAACTTCGGAAAAAAATAAACAAAAAAAAACAGGCCTGCCATGTGGTGGCACAGTGGATAAAGCGCAGACCTGGAACACTGAGGTTGCTGGTTCGAAGCCCTGGTCAAGGCACATATGGGAGTTGATGTTTCCTGATCCTCCCCCCTCTCTCTCTCCTCTCTAAAATGAATAAATCTAAAAAAAAACAAAACAAAAAAACACTTATTCTTGCCAATGTCCTATTTCTCCAGGTACCATCCAGATAGAGCAGCACTGTACTTTAATCACAAATAAAACCCATCCTTGCCCTGGCCGGTTGGCTCAGCGGTAGAGCGTCGGCCTGGCGTGCGGGGAACCCGAGTTCGATTCCCGGCCAGGGCACATAGGAGAAGCGCCCATTTGCTTCTCCACCCCCCCTCCTTCCTCTCTGTCTCTCTCTTCCCCTCCCGCAGCCAAGGCTCCATTGGAGCAAAGATGGCCCGGGCGCTGGGGATGGCTCCTTGGCCTCTGCCCCAGGTGCTAGAGTGGCTCTGGTCGCGGCAGAGCGACGCCCCGGAGGGGCAGAACATCGCCTCCTGGTGGGCAGAGCATCGCCCCCTGGTGGGCGTGCCGGGTGGATCCCGGTTGGGCGCATGCGGGAGTCTGACTGTCTCTCCCCGTTTCCAGCTTCAGAAAAATACAAAAAAGAAAAAAGAAAAAGAAAAACCCATCCTTAATAAGGCTCTTTTGCATTAAAATCAAACAACCTGACTGACCAGGTGGTGGCGCAGTGGATAGAGCGTTGGACTGGGATGTGGAGGACCCAGGTTCGAGACCCCGAGGTCTCCAGCTTGAGCGCGGGCTCATCTGGTTTGAGCAAAAAGCTCACCAGCTTGGACCCAAGGTCACTGGCTCGAGCAAGGAGTTACTCGGTTTGCTGAGGGCCCGCAGTCAAGGCATATATGAGAAAGCAATCAAATGAACAACTAAGGTGTCACAATGCAGAATGAAAAACTAATGATTGATGCTTCTCATCTCTCCATTCCTGTCTGTCTGTCCCTGTCTATCCCCCTCTCTCTCTGTCTCTGTAAAAAATAAATAAATAAACGTATTTATAAAAACAAAAAAACTGATTCCTGTCTGTCCCTATCTAAACCTTTCTCTGACTCTGACTTTGTTTAAAAAAAAAAAAAATCAAACAACCTGTACTCGGCAGAAACATACCCTTAAAATGAAATATTTTATTAAATTTATTTTATTTTTTTTTATTTTTTGTATTTTTCTGAAGTTGGAAACGGGGAGGCAGTACCTGACCTGATAGTTAAAAAGTCTAAGGACAATACTGGACCATTCTTTTTTGCATTGGAGAAGGGAAAAAAGAGGTTTTATTTAATTAATTTATTTAGGAAAGATTTTTTTTTTTAAGTACATGAAAGAGAGACAGGAAGGGACATGAGAAACATCACCTTTAGTTGCACCACTTTAGTTGTTCATTGATTGCTTCTTTTTTTTTTTTTTTGTATTTTTCTGAGGTTGGAAACGGGGAGGCAGTCAGACAAGACTCCCGCATGCGCCTGACCAGGACCCACCCGGCATGCCCACCAGGGGGCGATGCTCTGTTGCATCCAGAGCCATTCTAGCGCCTGAGGCAGAGGCCATAGAGCCATCCTCAGCGCCCGGGCAAACTTTTGCTCCAATGGAGCCTAGGCTGCAGCTGTGGGAGGGGAAAAGAGAGACAGAGAGGAAGGAGAGGGGGAGGGGTGGAGAAGCAGATGGGCGCTTCTCCTGTGTGCCCTGGCCGGGAATCGAACCTGGGACTCCTGCACGCCAGGCCAACGCTCTACCACTGAGCCAACCAGCCAGGGCCCATTGACTGCTTCTTATACATGCCTTGGGGGAGGGAGCTCAAGCAGAGCCAGCAACCTTGGACTTCACGCCAGCGACCCCTCACTCAAGCTAGTGAGCTTGCACTCAAGCCTGCAATCTCAGGGTTTCAATCCTGGGCCCTTGGTGTCCACTTGCGCCATCACCAGTCAGGCTGAAAAAGAGAGTTAAATTAAGAATCTACTATATAAAGGAAAATTAAAAAAAAAACAAACAAAAAAAAAACCCTGGCCCTGGCCAGGTAGCTTAGGTTGGTTAGGGCATCATCCTGATATGGCAAATTATGGGTTCGATCTCCCCAGTCAGAGCACACACAAGAACCAACCAATGAACGCAAAAATATGTGAAACAAATCATCTTCTCTCTCTCTCTCTCTAAAAATCAATAAATTAAAAAAAAAAACTGTCATTTTGACTTTATCTTTATTCACACTCAGGTGCAACATAAGTTGTTTTAGCTCTCTAACGCTTTTAAAGGAAAGGCAAAAATCACCTCAAGAAACTAAAAATAAATGTACATAAATAAAACTGCAGCTTATGAAGAAGATATTTGTGACCAATATTAGCTCATCTGTGCTGGAATATGAAAGGTGGAACCCTCTATTGAGCCAATTCAAAATGGCGAGGGTTCAATCCCAGGCCTAAGGAAATGTCAACAATTCAAGTAAAGCATTCAACATCTGGTAGCTCCTCCAGTTCCTAGTGTCCAGACAACAATCACCAGATATTTCTGATAGAAGCTCTAGAACAGTTTCTGACTCAAACTCACCCCCCCACACACACACACACACAGAGACATCCTAACACCACACATTTTCCCTCCTACACACAATCTGTCGCAAAACTATGGGTTCCTTAGCCCTCCCTCAATCTTCAATAGTTTCTAACTACTTTGAGCTATATATATAGTCCTTGACTCCATTCTCCAAGTGCCAATTTTCTGATATGGCCTAAGCATTCTTCCAGTCTATTTCCTATTACGCAATATTCCCCCACACAACTCAGAGCCACCCTCCACTCCATCCCCCTCAGGCCTAATTCCCAACATCACCTCTCAGCCGTAGTACAACTCAAGACTCCATCATTCCACCTTCTCCATCTATTTGTAGGGTATTTAACCCTAATTTTCCACATTCCACAGGCTCCCCTCAATACTGCCCTCTTCCTTTCCAAAGTTGGTCGAGAGAAAGGAGCAATCAAGGGAGGATGATAAAATGTGTCTGTGCGAGCGCGAGAGTATGGGGGAGCGCAGGGGCACAGAGTGAGAAAGAATGGCGCATTAGGGGGAGTCTCGGAGGAAGACGTCTCCATGAACTCCCACCCCTAACAAACTCCACATTCCCTAAACTCGCCAGCAATCGAAAGCGTCCCATTACTCTTCCAATACCCATGGCTTTTACGCCACATTTTCAACTAACCATCACAACGAGACTTGCCTACCCTGCCTCTCACACTAATTCCTCTCTATCAAGTCTCCATTTACTTTACTTTTCTCTACTCCGGTTTCGCTACTGTTCTCTTCCTACCCCCACCGTCCACCCCCTCCTGAGCTTTGTGTCTCTCTTAAAGTCCTCAACTCGGTCTCCTCCAAGACAACCAACATTTCTGACAGCTTTCCATTTCTCGACCAAATCCATCTTTTCCTCAGACTCCCCTGGTCACTCAGAAAGCCCTGCCATAAAAAGCCCAGTCCTCTCCTTGCCGGCAACTCCCCCGATATCCCCAGCTACAGGTGCCCTCCCAGGTCTCGCCCTTGCTCCCACCGCACAGCCGTCATCAGCCCCCTTCCCACGACCCGCCCCTGATCACCTGAGGAGGAGCAGGGAAGAACCCCGGGATCCACCGATGAAAACCCGACCGCCGATGGCCCAGAGGCCGACGCCATCTTGGCAGCCCCCTCCCCCTCAGCGGCCTCACTCCCTTTCAATCCGGCTCTTCCTCTTCTCGGGAGTCGAATCTTCCCCTCGTCTCTTCACAGCAACCGCGTTCTCACGGCCACCTCCCCGCCCCTCAGGGGCCTTCTCAGACACGTCGGGCAGGCTCCTGGACTAGCTCAGGGCCGAACCACTTGGCTGGCATGGGGACAATCCATCTCTAGCACCTTCTCGGCAACATTAACTGCTTTCTGCGGGAGCTACTTTCCCCTTTCACAAGGGAGCAGGATAAGGTCGGCTGCCGGGACCCCACTTCCGAACCAACCCACACCTAAAAGAATAATGGGGCGTGAGAACTCTCAGCGAAACGAACGCCCCCACCCGCTCCACCTCCTCCACCTTCTCCAGCTCGCCACAGCCTGTTTATCGCCCAGCCCTCCGCTGCACTCCCTCAGGACAGCCAAATGCTGGTGCTGCGCCTGCGCCAAACCCAACGTTCCATCCCACTCAATGTAAGGGAAGCTCTGAGGGACACAAAGCCCATACGGAGGCTACTACTGCTCACATGACGCAGGTCCGGCAAGATCTAACGAATCCACGGATTGAATACGAGCGCGGTTGGTGGGTCAATTTAATTCTGCTCTTTGAAAGAACTAGGTTGCCCAAACTGGATAGCTCTATTGGTTAGAATGTTCTTCCATAGCGCAGATGTGGCGGATTTGCTCCTTAGGGCACGTACAGGAACAGACTGTTTCTGTCTGTCTGTCTCTCTCTCTCTTTCTCTTCCTCGCTCTAAAATTAATTTTAAAAATTAGCATGACCGGCCTGACCTGTGGTGATGCAGTGGATAAAGGTCACCAGTTCGAAACCCTGGGCTTGCCTGGTCAAGACACATATGGGAGTTGATGCTTCCAGCTCCTCCACCCTGTCTCTCTCTCATCTCTCTCTCTCTCTCTCTCTCTCTCTCTCTCTCTCTCTCTCCCCCTCTCCCCCTCTCTCTCTCCTCTTTAAAATGAATAAATAAAAATAAATTTAAAAAATTAGCATGACCTTCAATGAACAACTACGGTGTCGCAACGAAAAACTGATGATTGATGCTTCTCATCTCTATCCGTTCCTGTCTGTCTGTCCCTATCTGTCCCTCTCTATGACTCTCTGTCTCTGTAAAAAAAAAAAAAAAAAAAAAAAAAATTAGCCTGACCAGGCAGTGGCACAGTAGATAGAGCTTGGGCTGGGACACAAAGCACCCAAGTTGGAAACCCCGAGGTGGCCAGCTTGAGCGCGGGGTCGCTGGCTTGATCATGGGATCCTAGACATGACCCCATGGTTGCTGGCGTGAACCCTAGGTCGCTGGCTTGAAGCCCAAGGTTGCTGGCTTGAGCAAGAGGGGGTCACTAGCTCTGCTGTAGCCGCCCCCCTCCCACCTCTGTCACAAAAAACATTAATAAAATTAGTTAATTTAAAAAAACTGGTTTGCGTTGCCTGAGCTCATTATGAGAGTTGGCTTGAAAGCAATCCGGAGGAAAAAGAATGAAGCCAGAGGTATTACACTACCTTGACTTCAAATTATACGACAGAGACATGGTAATCAGACATACAGACCAATGAAAGAGAGTTGAGAGCCTAGAAATAAAATCACATATATATGAACAAATAATCTTCAACGAAGGAGCTGCCTGACCAGGCGGTGGCGCAGTGGATAGAGCGTCAGACTGGGATGCCGAGGAACCAGGTTCAAGACCCTGAGGTCGCCAGCTTGAGCACGGGCTCATCTGGTGTGAGCAAAAGGCTCACCGGCTTGGACCCAAGGTCGCTGGCTCCAGCAACGGGTTGCTCAGTCTGCTGAAGGCCCACGGTCAAAGCACATATGAGAAATCAATCAATGAACAACTAAGAAGTCGCAAAAAAAAAAAAAAAAAAAAAAAAAAAAAAACCTAAGAAGTCACAACTCACAACGGGAAACTAATGATTGAAGCTTTTCATCTCTCTCTGTTCCTGTCTGTCTGTCTGTCCCTATCTCTGCCTCTGTAAAAAAAAAAAAAAAAAAAAAAAACAAACAAACAAACAAAAAACTAATGATTGATGCTTCTCATATCTCCATTCCTGTCTGTCTGTCCCTGTCTCTCTCTCTCTCTCTCTCTCTCTCTCTGTCTCTGTAAAAAAAAAAAAAAACTGCCTGACCTGTGGTGGTGCAGTGGGATAAATCGTTGACCTGGAACACTGAGGTCGCCGGTTCGAAACCATGGTCAAGGCACATATGGGAGTTGATGCTTCCTGCTCCTCCCCCTTCTCTCTCTCTCTCTTCCTCTCTCTCTCACTCCTCTCTCTCTAAAAATCAATAAATAAAATATTTTTAAAAATTAAAAAAACAACAACAAAGAAGCCAAAAACACACAATGAAGAAAAGAAAGCCTCTTCAACAAATGGTGCTGGGAAAATTAGAAAGCCACATGCAAGAGTATGAAACAACTACAGTTTGTCCCTCTGCACAGAAATTAATTCAAAATATACCAAAGACCTAAATATAAGATCTGAAACAATAAATTGCATAGAAGAAAACATAGATACTAAACTCATGGACTTTGGCCATAGAGAAAACAATTTATGAATTCCACCCCAAAGGCAAGGGAAGTTATGGCAACAATAAATGAATGGGACTATATCAAACTAAAAAACTTCTGCAAAGCAAAAAAAAAAAAGCAAAACTGACAACAAACAGGCAACCAACAGAATGGGAAATGTATTTGCAAACAATAGCTCCGAGAAAGGATTGATATCCAAAATATATAAAGAACTCACAAAGCTCAGCAACAAACAAGCAAACAATCCAATTAAAAAATGAAAAGATGGCTCTGGCCGGTTGGCTCAGTGGTAGAGCGTCGGCCTGGCATGCAGAAGTCCTGGGTTCAATTCCCGGCCAGGGCACACAGGAGAAGCGCCCATCTGCTTCTCCAACCCTCCCCCTCTCCTTCCTCTCTGTCTCTCTCTTCCCCTCCCGCAGCCAAGGCTCCATTGGAGCAAAGATGGCCCGGGCGCTGGGGATGGCTCCTTGGCCTCTGCTCCAGGCGCTAGAGTGGCTCTGGTCGCAACAGAGCAACGCCCCCTGGTGGGCAGAGCATCGCCCCCTGGTGGGCGTGCCGGGTGGATCCCGGTTGGGCGCATGCGGGAGTCTGTCTGACTATCTCTCCCCGTTTCCAGCTTTGGAAAAATACAAAAAAAAAAAAAATGAAAAGAGGCCCTGGCTGGATAGCTCAGTTGGTTAGAGCAGTGGTCCCCAACATTTTTTGGGCCACAGAGCGGTTTAATGTCAGAAAATATTTTCACGGACCAGCCTTTAGGGTGGGACGGATAAATGTATCACGTAACCGAGACAAGCGTCAAGAGTGAGTCTTAGACGGATGTAACAGAGGGAATCTGGTCCTTTTTTAAAAATAAAACATCGTTCAGACTTAAATATAAATAAAACAAAAATAATGTAAGTTATTTATTCTGTCTCTGCGGACTGGTACCAAATGGCCCACAGACCAGTACCGATCCGCAGCCTGGGGGTTGGGGACCACTGGGTTAGAGCATCATCCTGAAGCACAGAGGTTCCTGGTTTGATTCTTGGTCAGGGCACATACAGGAACAGAGTTATGTTCCTATTTTTCTCTCTCTCTCTTTCTTCCTCTCTCTCTAAAAGGAATCAATAAAATAAAAATTTTTTAATAATGGGAAGAGGACCTGACTAGACACTTCTCCCAGAGGACATACAAATGGCCAACAGATATATGAAAAGATGCTCATTTTCACTAGCTATTTGAGAAATGCGAATAAAAACTACAATGAGATACCACCTCACACTTGTTAGATTGGCTATCAACAAAACACATAATAACAAGTGTTGGAGGCCTGACCAGGTGGTGGCGCAGTGGATAGAGCGTCAGACTGGGATGCAGATGACACAGGTTCGAGACCCCAAGGTCGCCAGCTTAGCGCAGTCTCATCTGGTTTGAGCAAAGGTAACCAGCTTGGACCCAAGGTTGCTGGCACGAGCAAGGGGTTACTCGGTCTGCTGTAGTCCCACAGGCAAGGCACATATGAGAAGGCAATCAATGAACAACTAAGGTGTTGTAATGAAAAACTGATAATTGATGCTTCTCATCTCTCTCCAGTCCTGTCTGTCTGTCCCTATCTATCCTTTTCTCTGACTCTCTCTCTGTCTCTGTTAAAAAAATAAATAAATAACAAGTGTTGGAGAGGCTGTGGAGAAAAAGGAACCTCATTCACTATGTAAAGTCAGTGGATAATAGAGGGATGGTCATGTAGGAACTCAGACCCGCCCACTTTGGCTAGGACCGCCCACAATTAAGCCCGCCAAAGGAAGCTTCCCAGGAACCATTTGGAAAGAAGCGATCGTCTGCCAGCCAGTGAAATTTCACCACGTCATAGTAGCTCCACTTCCCTAGAGGGACCCTTTAAATATCTGCCATGCGGTTTAATCTGTGCAACTTCCCTAGCCTCCATCTTTCTTTCCTCTGGGCCAGGGAACCTTGCCGGGCGGGGTGTGAGCTCTGTACTCAATAAAGCCGTTTATTATTCCACACTTTGCGGCTCTGGCCTGTTCCTTCCTTCTCGGCAGGGAAAAATACCTTTCATTTTGGTGCTGAAACCCGGGAAGGAGTTAGAAGTCCGCAAGGACCTCTCCTTTCTCCTCCCCTACGAGAAAGAACAGGAGAAAGAACCAGGATCTCCGATCTCCAACCCACTTTGGCACACGGTGCGGTAAGTCCCGCCTCCAGCTTTCCTCTCGGTTCTTTCCTCCGAGACTCCCTGTCCGAAACAGTAGCTACATCAGGAAAGTCTTTTCCGTCCGTCCGTCCAGAGTGAGCATGTGCTTGTGGAGACCTCCCCAAGCACATCCACTTTCATCCATGGCTGGACATTGAGTTTTTAGGACACTAATGCTCAGGTCTGACCACTCCGAGAACTGAGGGGAGCTGTGAGGGCACAGGAATTTCCCTCCCTAAGGAAGAAGAAACTGTTCTTCTCTGCTGTGGCCAGGCCACAGAACCCACTCAATTAGCCTCCTGAAGGGACTTTTGGTGTTAACACCCTCACCAATTTAACTATCGCCAAAAAAGCTGGGAACTGATTGGAGATCTCTTACATTCACGGCCTCTAATTATTTGCGCAACCGTTCTTAATCTCTGTGCTGCCTGTTCCACCACGCAGGCCTTTTTCTGGCCGGAGAAACCTCACCTAAAACCTCTACTCCTAATCTTTCCTTCTCCATGGACTCCCAACTCTCTTTCCCTCCTGCCTGACCCCCGGGGGCGCCTCTCTCCCTCACTCTTTCTCTCTCTTTCTCCCTCTCTCGGGACTTTTCTCTGGTCCCTCTGTGGACCTCTCTTTCCTCTGAGAGCCTCCTCCTCTCCCTTCGCAAAAACCTGTTTCTTATTCGCCATCTACTACCATCTCTTTCTCCTTCCCTGCTGGCCAGGGCCCCTCCCTTCATTGTGTTCTCTAGTCCCTCCTCCGTCAGGCCTTTCTCAGCCTGGCATTGGCTCTTACACCGGTTTTCAGGACGTCCAACCCCAATTTTCTTACAGGAAGTTCCTGCCCTGTCCTGCCTTTGGCTCCAGCGTTTTTCCTGCAGGATCTGGGTGCCGGATCCGCACGAGCCCCCTTCTTCTTATTCCCAACCCCCCAAACCCCTATCCGGAACCTGTGAACATGGCATTTAAAGTTTTTAACGGTCCCAATTAGTAGAAGCAGGCCAAGGCTGTTCGCCAGGCCCCGCATGCAGCAGATGGTTACACTCCAAACCCAAACTCTTGTGGCAACCCTGTGACCAGCAGAGCCACCAGCAGCTTGCTTTAAGTGTGGCAAGCAGGACCACTGGTCCCGGCAGGGCCCCTGCCGGTGGCTGCCCACTGAGCCCTGCCCTGACTGCAAGCATCCCAGTCACTGGCGGAGTGAGTGCCCCTTTGGGCAACAGGTTTTCTCCTCAGCGCCTCTACTTGGAGGACAAGCCGCCGAAATGGAAGGCCAATCTAGCCAGGTGGGTGCATTGCTCGAACTCCTAGAATACGGACTGGACTCGGAGAACCCAGGGTTCTGCAACAAGTGGGTAAGTCAGTCCATCTCATTTCTTGTGGACATGGGGGCTGCCTTCTCTGTTTTTGCCTTTATACTCTGGACCTCTAGTTCCCTCACAGGTTTCGGTCATGGGAATGGATGGGACCCTCTTCCTTTCTCCTTTTTACGCCACTCCTGACATGCAGTTCTGCCTCAAGCTTGCCTCCTTATAGGACCACTGGCAGTCGAAACTGATAGACTTCATCCATCTCCAGCTCACCAAAAGGCTGGACCTGCAAATTCCCCTATTACTCCTCTCTTTTTTTTTTTTAAATCCTTACAGGACCGCATCTGCGAAGTTTCTCCAGTCACAGCCACGCAGATGTTCCTCTTAACACCCCTCAAAGCCACCACCTTCTGATCTCCCCCTCCCCACGACGCCCCTATTCAGCAAGAAGTAGCCAGATGAATAAACGGCGCCCCTTTTTCTATTTAACACAAAAGGTCAGAATGTAAGGTCGGTGGATAATAGAGGGATGGTCACGTAGGAACTCAGACCCGCCCACTTTGGCTAGGACCGCCCACAATTAAGCCCGCCAAAGGAAGCTTCCCAGGAACCATTTGGAAAGAAGCGATCGTCTGCCAGCCAGTGAAATTTCACCACATCATAGTAGCTCCACTTCCCTAGAGGGACCCTTTGAATATCTCCCACGCGGTTTAATCTGTGCAACTTCCCTAGCCTCCATTTCCTCCATCTTTCTTTCCTCGGGGCCAGGGAACCTTGCCGGGCGGGGTGTGCACTCTGTACTCAATAAAGCTGTTTACTTATTCCACACTTTGCGGCTCCGGCCCTCTTCCTTCCTTCTCGGCGGGGAAAAAATACCTTATACACTACTGGTGGGAATGCAAACTAATACAACCAATATGGAGTAAAGCATGGTGGTTCCTCAAAAAATTAAGAATAAAACTACCATATGACCCAGCAATTCCTCTACTGGATATCTACCCCCCAAAACTAAAAAACGTTGATACATAAAGACACATCCACCCCCATGTTCATCGCAGCATTGTTCACAGTGGCCAACACATGGAAACAACCAAAGTGTCCTTCACTGGCAGATTGGATAAAGAAGATGTGATACATATATACAATGGAATTCTACTCAGCCTTAAGAAATGATGATGTATCACCTGACCAGGCGGTGGCACAGTGAATAGAGCGTCAGACTGGGATGCAAAGGACCCAGGTTCGAGACCCCGACGTCGCCAGCTTGAGCGTGAGCTCATCTGGCTTGAGCAAAAAGCTCACCAGCAGCCTGACCTGTGGTGGCACAGTGGGTAAAAGCATCAACCTGGAACGCTGAGGTCACCGGTTCAAAACCCCAGGCTTGCCTGGTCAAGGCACATATGGGAGTTGATGCTTCCTGCTCCTCCCTCTGTTCTTTCTATCTCTTTCCTCTCTCTGTGTCTCCTCTCTCTAAAAAAATGAATAAATTTTAAAAAATGTAAAAATAAATAAAATTAAAAAAAAACAAACCTTTCTTTAAAAAAAAAAAAAAAACCAGCAGCCCTGGCCGGTTGGCTCAGTGGTAGAGCGTTGACCTGGCGTGCAGGAGTCCCGGGTTCAATTCCCGGCCAGGACACAGGAGAGGCGCCCATCTGCTTCTCCACACCTCCCCCCTCCTTCCTCTCTGTCTCTCTTTTCCCCTCCTGCAGCCAAGGCTCCATTAGAGCAGAGTTGGCCTGGGCGCTGAGGATGGCTCTATGGCCTCTGCCTCAGGCTCTAGAATGGCTCTGGTTGCAACAGAGCAACACCCCAGATGGGCAGAGCATCCCCCCTGGTGGGCATGCTGGGTATATCCCGGTTAGGCGCATGTAGAAGTCTGTCTGACTGCCTCCCCATTTCCAACTTCAGAAAAAAATACAAAAAAAAAAAACTCACCAGCTTGGACCCAAGGTCGCTGGCTCCAGCAAGGGGTTACTCGGTCTACTGTAGCCCCATGGTCAAGGCACATATGAGAAAGCGATCAATGAACTAAGGTGTCGCAACAAAAAACTAATGATTGATGCTTCTCATCTCTCCGTTCCTGTCTGTCTGTCCCTATCTATCCCTCTCTCTGACTCTCTCTCAGTCCCTGTAAAAAAATAAAATAAATTAAAAAAAAAATGATGATGCATTGCCATTTACAACAACATGGATGGACCTAGAGTACATGATACTGAGTGAAATAAGTAGATCAGAAAAAGCTAAGAACAATATGATTTAGAAATGTTTACCTGAAACCTATGTACTCATTGATAAATGTCAATTTAATTTTCTAAAAAATTTTTAAAAAGGTGACTTAGCGGGGCCTTTCAGTTTTACAGCCCAGGGAAGAACTCCTGCTAGACATGCTAGTGTTAAGTCAAAGACATTAAGCAGTCAAATATCACAAAGCATCACATACCAACAAGTATCCTTTTGGCTCTACTGCTTTGCTTACTATTTTTTTAATGTGCATGCATGTCTTGATTTCCTCTGAATGACATTTGAAGTAGCTGAACACTTTTTCATTTGCCTCAAGCACAATGCTGGGCACAGTGACAGAGTTTAATCAATATTTGATAAATGAATGAAGACCTGTCAAAAGGGACAAGGAAGGTGATCAGACCATATCACAATCTTCCCATGATCCAAGCCCTTACCCTTTAATGTTATCTATGCTCCAAAGGGTATGGAGGCACACAGAGAAATTCTCCATTCCAGTTTAATCTTCATACTAACCCTGCTCATTTTTTAAAATTCATTTTAGAGAGGAGGGAGGGAGGGAGAGAGGGAGGGAGAGAGAGAGAGAGAGAGAGAGAGAGAGAGAGAGAGAGAGAGAGAAAGGGGGGAGGAGCAGGAAGCATCAACTCCCATATATGCCTTGACCAGACAAGTGCAGGGTTTTGAACCGACGACCTCAGTGTTCCCAGGTCGACGCTTTATCCACTGCGCCACCACAGGTCAGGCACCCTGCTCATTTTTAACAAAGTACCCTGGTTGAGAACTCTGGTGGGGATCTGAAGACCTGCCCTTCTCTGAAGAGAATGAACTGCTGGAGAGCAACCACTGTGTTTGGTTTGCTCTTGTATCTTCTGGTACTCCGGTGATGTGACTGTATAATAATTATCTGTGGAATGAATAAATGAGGAGGAATGGGAAATATCCTAAGTTTGGTAGCCCCTAAGATGGTCTGGTTATCCTCTATCTCTTCTGGGTCCTCAAAAAGGAACCTAGGACCTGACCCGCCAGAGAATATTGCCAGGCACTGACCACTGCCTTCTCCCCTCTCTCATTAAGATCTAAAATAATTGTTTCCCTGCTGTCACCTGCTGGATTATAAACCCACCTTTGGGCACTGAAGATAGAAAAACTTCCAATGATTGGATTGCATTTCTAATCCCATAGCAATGGAATGATGTAGCATTGACATATGATTGCCTATACACCCCCACACACACACACACACCACCCCCACCAAACTAAACAGTACAAAAACTAGACAAGTGGGACACACTGGCTAGCATAGGATTTGGCTCATAGATATTCAATAAATATTTGTTGAATAAATTATCCTTGTTTCCATAAAAGGCATGGAGTTGCTACCATTTCCTGAATTATTTTAGAAATCAGCTGTAGAGGTAAAGCTGCTTCTGATTTTAAAACTAGAAATAGACCAATAATAGACTCACTATGGCAGTAGGTGAAACTGGGGGTGTTCTCCCTAGGATTTGATCTATGAATTTTATTTCAGCTGTCCCAGAAGAAGACATACCTATTTTGCAGGTTATTGGTCTTTGTTTCCCCTTTATGAACCAGAAATGGCTACTGTTACTACTACCATCTTGCATTATATCAGTCTGTTTACTTGTTTAGCTCCCTCATAAGACTATGAGCATTTCAGGGCAAAGATTACTTCTTATCCATTTTTATATCTCAAGGCTCTAGAATAGTGCCTGGCATAGAATAAGTGCCCAATACAGGTCTCCCAAGTATATGAATGGATGAAGGCAAAATTCAAAAAGTTGGGCTAGTGGTGTCTCCCATTTTTTCTCCCTAAACTTTGTCTCTGCTCCCACTCCCACTCAATCCCTGGGGTGCTCAGAGTTATGGAGCCACTCTTGCCCAGTAACATTCCTGGCATAGCAGAACTTCTGTGATGTCACTGGAGTGTGGAAGTAGGGGCAGAGCAGGACATGCTGGCTTGGTACCTCCAAGGAAATGGAAAAGGGAGTTCACCAAGAGAGACACATAAATCATTAGAATAAAACATAATAGATGCCATCATAGAGTATGTACAAGTGCTATATGGTTTGACAACCGTATTTTCTGAATTTAAAGAAAAACATTGACACAGAGGCTTGACAATACCGTAGATTTGAGATTGTAACTATTTTGAAGAATTAAGGAGGCGTGATCTTTTTTCTTTTATTTATTTTTTATTTTTTACAGAGACAGAGAGAGTCAGAGAGAGGGATAGACAGGGACAGACAGACAGGAACGGAGAGATGAGAAGCATCAATCATTAGTTTTTCATTGTGCATTGCGACACCTTAGTTCAGGGGTCCCCAAACTTTTTACACAGGGGGCCAGTTCACTGTCCCTCAGACCGTTGGAGGGCCAGACTATAAAAAAAAACTATGAACAAATGGCTATGCACACTGCACATATCTTATTTTAAAGTAAAAAATCAAAACAGGGGCCCTGGCCGGTTGGCTCAGCGGTAGAACGTCGGCCTGGCGTGCGGGGGACCCGGGTTCGATTCCTGGCCAGGGCACATAGGAGAAGCGCCCATTTGCTTCTCCACCCCCCCCTCCTTCCTCTCTGTCTCTCTCTTCCCCTCCCGCAGCCAAGGCTCCATTGGAGCAAAGATGGCCCGGGTGCTGGGGATGGCTCCTTGGCCTCTGCCCCAGGCGCTAGAGTGGCTCTGGTCTCGGCAGAGCGACGTCCCGGAGGGGCAGAGCATCGCCCGTGGTGGGCGTGCCGGGTGGATCCGGGTCGGGCACTTGCGGGAGTCTGTCTGACTGTCTCTCCCCGTTTCCAGCTTCAGAAAAATACCAAAAAAAAAATAAATAAATAAAAACAGGAACATATACAATATTTAAAATAAAGAACAAGTAAATTTAAATCAACAAACTGACCAGTATTTCAATGGGAACTATAGACCTGCTTTTGGCTAATGAGATGGTCAATGTCCGGTTCCATATTTGTCACTGCTAGCCGTAACAAGTGATATGACGCACTTCTGGAGCCGTGAAGTGTGCGTCCCGCATCCCCAGAAGTAGTACTGTAAATGAGCAATGCTGTAGTTTGGGGACCCCTGCCTTTGTTGTTCATTGATTGCTTTCTCATATGTGCCTTGACCGCGGGCCTTCAGCAAACCAATTAACTCCTTGCTCGACCCAGCGCCCTTGGGTTCAAGCTGGTGAGCTTT
Organism: Saccopteryx leptura; assembly: GCF_036850995.1. Lineage (NCBI taxonomy): Eukaryota > Metazoa > Chordata > Mammalia > Chiroptera > Emballonuridae > Saccopteryx > Saccopteryx leptura. The sequence goes on along the minus strand of NC_089505.1, from coordinate 213,141,873 downwards.
TGCTCAAACCAGATGAGCCCATGCTCAAGCTGTTGAGCTGGCGACCTTGGGGTCTTGAACCTGGTTCCTCAGCATCCCAGTCAGATGCTCTATCCACTGTGCCACTGCCTGGTCAGGCAGGAGGTGTGATCTTCACGGTTATGAGAACTGTGCTGGGAAGAGAGGAATGGGTGTTCAAGAAGACTTGACTGTCCTACAGAATTAAAATTTTGTCATGTAGACAAGAGAGAAAAAGGATTCTAAGAAGGAGGAACAGCATGAAAGCATGACAGAAAATTGGGTGTTAGGGAAGTGATGCTAGAATAGGTTGATGTAGCAGGGGGTGAGGTTAGGAAGGCAAGGGAGAGGCTAAATTATGAAGGCTCTTGAATGCCATGTTAATAGTAACTACCACCTGTTAAACATCTGTGTGTACTAAATACAGTGTGAAGCAGTTTACAAGGATCATATCTCTTCATCTTCTCAACAACCTTCAGAACTAGGTATTATTATTATTGTATTTTTCTGAAGTTGGAAATGGGGAGGCAGTCAAACAGACTCCTGCAGCAGCCGACCGGGATCTACCTGGCATGCCCACCAGGGGGCGATGCTCTGCCCATCTGGGGCGTTGCTCTGTCGCAACCAGAGCCATTCTAATGCCTGAGGCAGAGGCCACAGAGCCATCCTTAGCTGCCGGCCAACTTTGCTCTAATGGAACCTTGGCTGCGGGAAGGGAAGAGAGAGGCAGAGAAGAAGGAGAGGGGGAAGGGTGGAGAAGCACGCTTCTGTGTGCCCTGGCCGGGAATCGAACCTGGGACTCCTGCACGCCAGGCCGACGCTCTACCACTGAGCCAACCGGCCAGGGCCTAAGTATTATTATTATTAGTTCTCACTTTAGAGATGATGTGAAGCAACTTGTCGAAAGTGACACAGCTAGAACGTTTAAGTTCAAACTCCAACTCAGGTCTGTCTGGCTCCAAGACTCTGCCCTTAACCACACTAATAGTGTGGTTTCAGCCTCAAGGATTTTGGACTTTATCTGGCAGATGATAGGGAGCCACTAAGGATTTTTGAGTAGAAAAGTGACAAAGTGTAGGTTTTTAGAAAGGTTCTTACTGTTGCCATAGTGAAAAACGGACTGGAGTAGAGGGAGACTGGCCTTTTCCAAATGAAAATTTGCTGACTCCCAAATTCTGGACTTTTGGTAGTAGAGTAGCGTCACACAGCCGAAGCATTCCACAGCCCAAGCCGCTGTTTGGGAAGGAAACTGGGGGCGGGCGGCGGTGTGGTGGTGGGGAGGATGACGTCTGCACTTCAGTGGCGGGTCTGAAAAGTAAAACCGGTTTAGGGGCGGGACTAGGAGCCTCTGGACGCTCTGCTGCTTCTGCCTGGAAGCCGCTTGCCACCCGCAGGTAGTGGTGTCGAGCGCCGAGCTCCGAGAACCGCCTGGGTGAGGGGTCGGTGATGACGACGCAGTTTCGGTAGGCGATATGAGTTTGGCTGGGGGCCGAGCCCCTCGGAAGACCGCGGGGAACCGGCTTTCTGGGCTCCTGGAGGCAGAGGAGGAAGATGAATTCTACCAGACGACTTATGGGGGTTTCACCGAGGCAAGAGCCGGGCCCAGGATGAGGGAGGGTGGTAGCTCAGAGGAGTCCTGAAGGGGGAAACCTCGGACAAAGAAGGGGGCGGGGACTAGAGAGGAGCCCTTGCAGTGGATACTCGAGAGCTGTAGGGCGAGTCAGGGATTGGGGGGCGGGCAGAGATGCAGTGGAGTTCTAGAAGAGACTGGACGGAGCAGGGATAGAGGACCTCTCTGGAGGCACCCCGGACTGTGGCAGAAACCTACTACATTCTTCTCTAGTTGCGTCTCGCTGCGCTCTGACGTCCGCCACGCGCGAGGCACGCCGTAGTCAGGCGGTATATACTCGGCCCATTCCTCAAAATAGAGGAACTCGGCCTACTCACTCCTTTTGCAGCTTTCAAATCTCAGAGTTAATCCCTACTTTTTTGGGTTACCGTTCCTTAACTGTCATAAAAAGTGTCCTTATATCCTTCATAGAACGTTTCACTTTGTAATTCGATTTGGTTTGCTTACTTTTTATATTTTCGTATTAGTTTGTAAGCTCTGTAAAGTTAGAGATGGTCTGTTTTGTTCAACAGTATATATATCTAGTGCCTAGTCCAGTGTCTGGATTGGGTTGGCGTTTGTTTATTTGTTTAATTGAGTTTATCCATTCTTTAAATGTGTGCTGAGCACCTATAAGCCATGCACTGTGATAGGCTCTAGGGAAACAGTTTTAAAAACACTGCTTTGTCCTTATATATTTTAGACCTCAGTGGGGAATCAGCTGAATTAAGAGTGAAAATATTGTGTGAGCCCTGGCCAGAATCTCAGTTGGTTGGCATGTCATCCAAATACTCCAAGATTGCTGGTTCCATCCCCAGACAGGGCACAAAGAAGAATCAATCAATAAATGCATGAATAAGTGGAAAAACAAATCAAGGTTTCTCTCACTCTAAAATCAATAAATTAAAAATATTGTGACAGAGACAGAGACAGATAGGGACAGACTGACAGGAAGGGCCAGACAAGACAGGAAGGGAGAGAGATGAGAAGCATCAATTCTTTGTTGCAGCACCTTAGTTATTCATGGATTGCTTTCTCATGTGTGCTTTGTCGGAGGTGGGGGGGTACAGCAGACCGAGTGACACCTTGCTCAAGCCAGAAACCATGGAGTCATGACTATGATCCCACGCTCAAGCTGGTAAGCCTGTGCTCTAGCTGTTGAGCCGCGCTCAAGCTAGCGACCTCGGGGTCTCAAACCTGGGTCCTCCACATCCCAGTCTGACACTCTATCCACTGCGCCACCGCCTAGTCAATCTAAAAAAAATACTCTGTGATAAGGAATTAAATAAGTGGTAAGCATAGGGTGCTATGGTAACACAGGGGAGCCAGAGTTGTGGTCAGAATGGGTATCCTTTGGGGACACGGTGTTTAAGCTGAAGACAGTATGAAAAGTAGGCCTTGGCTGGATGAAGAGCAGTGGGACTGGGAGCTGGGGAGGAGAAAAGTTAGACTACTTAGAGGGATAGGGCAGAATATGTAAACCCACTAAGGTCCTAGTACTGGACCTGCACATCTCTCATTCTCTAGATCTGAAGGAAAATAAAGATTGGTAAGGATAGAGGGAGTAGGCATGAGCTAGATAGATCATATAGGGCCTTGTGAGCCTGAGCAATGTTAGGGATAAAGGAGTTTTACTCTTCAGAGGATTGAGAAGATCAAATTTGTACTCTAGAAAGACAACTGTAATGAAGGGAGTGGTTTGAAGGGGGCAGTGGGAGTAGAGAAACAGGGAAAGGAGAGGTCAAGAGAAATTAAGGCAGTAGAATCCCCAGGACTTGGTGACTGATTAGGAGTCATTACTTACACAGCCCTAACCAGCTAGTTTAAAATAGAACTTCCTCATCCCTCTTCCAAAAGCCATTATCCTATTCCTGTTATTTTACGAGTTGTTATTTAATATGTACCCATCATGCTTCCAAAAAAGATTTAAGGAGGCTTAGGATATAAACAAAATGTAGGAAAAGTAAAAATAAAGACAGAAGTAATTGTACCAAGAGCCTATGCTGAAATGCTAATAGCAATTGATATTAAATTTAGTTGAGAGATTCCTTGCATTCAAACCCTGAATTTCTTTTTTTTAATTTATTGATTTTATTTAGTACTTTTCAAATTTATTGACTGATTTTAGAGACAGACAGAAACATTAATCTGTTCCTGTATGTGCCCTGACCAAGGATTGAACCAGCAACCTTTGCATATCAGGATAATGCTAATCAACCAAACTGTCTGACCAGAGATTTAATTTATTGATTTTAGAGAGAGAGCACAAGAGAGAAACATTGATTTGTAATTCTACTTATTTATGCATTGGTTGATTTTTTTAAAAAATTTATTCATTTTAGAGAGGAGAGAGAGAGAGAGAGAGAAGGGAGGAGGAGCAGGAAGCATCAACTCCCATATGTGCCTTGACCAGGCAAGCCAGGGTTTTTAACTGGCGGCCTCAGCATTCCAGGTCAACACCCTACCCACTATGCCACCACAGGTCAGGCAGTTGATTTTTTTTATTTTCTTTTTTACAGAGAGAGAGAGTCAGAGAGAGGGATAGACAGGGACAGACAGGAACAGAGAAATGAGAAGCATCAATCATTAGTTTTTCATTGCGCATTGCGACACCTTAGTTGTTCATTGATTGCTTTCTCATATGTGCCTTGACCGCGGGCCTTCAGCAGACCGAGTAACCCCTTGCTTGAGCCAGCGACCTTGGGTCCAACTGGTGAGCTTTTTGCTCAAACCAGATGAGCCTGTGCTCAAGCTGGCAACCTCAGGGTCTCGAACCTGGGTCCCTGGCATCCCAGTCCGATGCTCTATCCACTGTGCCACTGCCTGGTCAGGCTGATGCTTTTTTTAAAAAATATTTTTAGCCCTGGCTGGTTGGCTCAGTGGTAGAGCGTCGGCCTGGCATGTTGAAGTCCTGGGTTCGATTCCCGGCCAGGGCACACAGGAGAAGCGCCCATCTGCTTCTCCACCCATCCCCCTCTCCTTCCTCTCTGTCTCTTTCTTCCCCTCCAGCAGCTGAGGCTTCATTGGAGCAAAGATGGCCTGGGCGCTGGGGATGGCTCCATGGCCTCTGCCTCAGGCGCTAGAGTGGTTCTGGTCGCAACAGAGCGACGCCCCCTGGTGAGCGTGCCAGGTGGATCTTGGTCTTGCACATGCGGGAGTCTGTCTGACTGCCTCCCCGTTTCCAGCTTCAGAAAAATACAAATATATATATATATATATATATGTTTTTAAAGATTTTATTCATTCAGCGGTAGAGCATCGGCCTGGCGTGTGGGGGACCTGGGTTCGATTCCTGGCCAGGGCACATAGGAGAAGCGCCCATTTGCTTCTCCACCCCGCCCTCCTTCCTCTCTGTCTCTCTCTTCCCCTCCCGCAGCCAAGGCTCCATTGGAGCAAAGATGGCCCGGGTGCTGGGGATGGCTCCTTGGCCTTTGCCCCAGGCGCTAGAGTGGCTCTGGTCACAGCAGAGCGACCCCCGGATGGGCAGAGCATCACCCCCTGGTGGGCAGAGCGTTGCCCCTGGTGGGTGTGCCGGGTGGATCCCGGTCGGGCGCATGCGGGAGTCTGTCTGACTGTCTCTCCCCGTTTCCAGCTTCAGAAAAATACAAAATATAAATAAATAAATAAATAAATAAAGATTTTATTCATATTTTAGAGAGGAGAGTGGGGGGGAAGAGAGAAGTAGGGAGGAACAGGAAGCATCAACTCCCATATGTGCCTTGGTCAGACAAGTCCTGGTTTTCGAACCAGTGACCTCAGCATTTCAGGTCAACGCTTTATTCACTGCACCACCACAGGCCAGGCATTAGTTGATTCTTTTTATTTTTATTTTTTTTCATTAGTTGATTCTTGTATGTGCTTTGACCAGGGATTGAACCCACAACCTTGGCATATCAAGGCAATGCCCTAACCCACTGATTTTCAACCTTTTTATACTTTGAGACTGGTAACCTAGCCAGCTGGAAACAGAAACATGCAATAAATAAAGTTTTATCTTACCTCACATGACAGTGCAACACAGTTTATAAGCTGGTGCCTTATTTCCAAATTCCACATATATGATGTATTAAATGCTACATAAGTTTGTCTGAATGGTTTTTTTTTTCCTCTGAGGAAGAGAGAGACAAAGAGAAAGGAGAGGAAGTGGAGTGGAGAAGCAGATGGGTACTTCACTTGTGTGCCCTGGCCAGGAATCGAATCTGGGACTTCCACACGCTGGGCTGATGCTCTACCACTGAGCCAACCGGCCAGGGCCTGTCTGAATGCTTTTTTATTTATTTATTTATTTATTTTCCGAAGCTGGAAACGGGGAGGCAGTCAGACAGACTCCCGCATGCGCCCGACTGGGATCCACCTGGCACGCCCACCAGGGGGCGATGCTCTGCCCCTCTGGGGTGTCGCTCCGCTGCATCCAGAGCCATTCCAGCGCCTGAGGCAGAGGCCACAGAGCCATCCCCAGCGCCCCGGCCATCCCCTCTCCAATGGAGCCTCGGCTGCGGGAGGGGAAGAAATAGAGAGGAAGGAGAGGGGGAGGGGTGGAGAAGCAGATGGGCGCCTCTCCCGTGTGCCCTGGCCGGGAAACGAACCCGGGACTCCTGCACGCCAGGCCGACGCTCTACCGCTGAGCCAACTGGTCAGGGCCTGTCTGAATGCTTTTTTATTTATTGCTCCTGATTTGTAAACGTTCTGCACCATGCAAAATGTTGTTTGAATGAGCCTACAAGTTCCAAAGATATCTCAGACAACCTCAATAATATTTTCATCAATAATAGAGGCTGATCAGTGGCAATTACCCTGACCATAATTGAATTCGACTAAGATAATTGGGTCTGTAATCTTCATACAACATCAGGGTGATTAACTTTTCACGGACTAGCAATTAAAAAACACTGCCGGCCTGACCTGTGGTGGCGCAGTGGATAAAGCGTCAACCTGGAATACTGAGGTTGCCGGTTCAAAACCCTGGGCTTGCCTGATCGGGGTACATGTGGGAGTTGATGCTTCCTGCTCCTCCTCCTGTTCTCTCTGTCTCTTTCTTCTCTCTCTCTCTCTCTCTCTCTCTCTCTCTAATAAAAATGGATAAATAAAATATTTTATAACAAAAAAAAACCCACTGTACTGAGCCCTGGCCTGATAGCTCAGTTGTAGCGTCTTCCTGATGCACAGAGGTTTCTGGTTTGATCCCCAGGCAGGTCACATACAGAAACAGATTGATGTTTCTGTATCTTTCTCCCTTCCTCTTTTTTTTTGTATGTGTGTGTTTTTCTGAAGTGAGGAGCGGGGAGGCAGAGTGACAGACTCCTGCCTGTACCCGACTGGGGTCCACCTGTCACACTCACTAGGGGCCAGTGTTCTGCCCATCTGGGGCGTTGCTCTGTTGCAACAGGAGCCATTCTAGTGCCTGAGGTGGAGGCCATGGAGCCATCTTCAGCACCCGGGCCAACATCGCTCCAATGGAGCCTTGGCTGCAGGAGAGGAAGAGAGAGATAGAGAGGAAGGAGAGGGGGAAGGGTGGAGAAGCAAATGGGCACTTCTCCTGTGTGCCCTGACCAGGAATCGAACCTGGGACTTCCACATGCTGGGCCGATGCTCTACTACTGAACCAACTGGCCAGGGCTCTTTCCCTCTTTTTTTTAATCTTAAAAGATTAAAAAAAAAAAACAAAACACTGCTTGAACCAACTGAGATAGCAGGGCCCTGAATTTATTTTATTTTATTTTATTTTTCAATAAGAAAGAAGCATAGAAGTTCTTTAAGGGAGACAGACTTGTTCAGCATAAATCCTAGGGAGAATCACCTGTTTATATGAGATATATAAAATAACAAGGGTTTGGGCCCTGGCCGGTTGGCTCAGCGGTAGAGCGTCAGCCTAGCGTGCGGAGGACCCGGGTTTGATTCCCGGCCAGGGCACACAGGAGAAGCGCCCATTTGCTTCTCCACCCCTCCGCCGTGCTTTCCTCTCTGTCTCTCTCTTCCCCTCCCGCAGCCAAGGCTCCATTGGAGCAAAGATGGCCCGGGCGCTGGGGATGGCTCTGTGGCCTCTGCCTCAGGCGCTAAAGTGGCTCTGGTCGCAACATGGCGACGCCCAGGATGGGCAGAGCATCAACCCCTGTTGGGCAGAGCTTCGCCCCATGGTGGGCGTGCCAGGTGGATCCGGGTCGGGCGCATGCAGGAGTCTGTTTGACTGTCTCTCCCTGTTTCCAGCTTCAGAAAAATGAAAAAAAAAAATTAAAATAACAAGGGTTTGGTAGATGATATGAAAAATTCTCTTACCTAGTCATGTCTATTAATGAACCTTGATAAAAGCCAAAAGAATGGTAGTAAATCCATAGTGAAAGCATTTTGATTGGGCACTAACATAATGTATACTGAACTGCTACCCTCTGGTGATATGATTTACTACCAGGTTAGAGCTGAGGAGATTACTGTGTTCCCAGACTTTCATAGACATGAGTTGGGAGGAAATGATGGTCATCATTGCAAGATAGAACTCTGGCACGCTTGGAGTATCCACTGTCTCTGTTATTTGCTTGCTTTGACAATGTGTGTACCAACATTAGCCCATTAGCCTGCATAATTAAAGAGGGAGCCACGTATTTGAGTTCCATGTGCAACCAGTCAACTCCTCTGCACCCAGTGTGTTCTTTTACCTTTCCAGTGCGGTTGTCATTCTATTCCTAATCTGCATCACCTCAGGTCTAGGTTGTACTCCATGTTCTCTTCTCCAGCCCATCTAATTACCTCCAGAGCTTTCTGCAGTGCCCCGTATACAGTTTTGTTCACCTATCAAATCTTCAATGGCTATGCCTGACTGGTGGTTGCACAGTAGATAGTGCGTAGACCTGGAATGCTGAGGTCTCTGATTCGAAATCCTGAGGTTGCCGGCTTAAGAATGGGCTCATCTAGCGTGAGCATGGGCTCACCAGCTTGAGCGCAGGATCTCCAGCTTGAGTGTGTGATCCTATGGTCACTGGCTTGAAGCCCAAGGTCACTGGCTTGAGCAAGGGGTCACTGTCTTAGCCTGAGGGCTCCCCCCCCCCAGTCAAGGCATGTATGAGAAGCAATCAATGAACAACTAAAGTGCCACAACAAAGAATTGATGCTTCTCATCTCTCTCCCTTCCTGTCTATCTGTACCTTTCTCTGTCTCTCTATCAAAAAACAAAACAAAAAAAAGTTCATTTTGCCTGAGCTGTGGTGGTGCAGTGGATAAAGCATCAACCTGGAGTGCTGAGGTTGCCAGTTTGAGACTCCCACCTTGCCCCATAAAGGCACATACAAGAAGCAATTATGCGCCCCACTTCTTCTCCCTGCCTTTCTCTTTCTCTCCTTTCTCTAAAATCAACAAATAAAGTCCTTTAAAAAAAAACCACTTGCCTGACCAGGCGGTGGCGCAGTGGATAGAGCATTGGACTAGGATGTGGAAGATCCCAGGTTCGAGACCCCGAGGTCGCCAGCTTGAGCACGGGCTCATCTGGCTTGAGCAAAAAGCTCACCAGCTTGGACCCAAGGTTGCTGGCTCCAGCAAGGAGTTACTCGGTCTGCTGAAGGCCCCCGGTCAAGGCACATATGAGAAAGCAATCAATGAACAACTAAGGTGTCACAACGAAAAACTGATGATTGATGCTTCTCATCTCTCTCCATTCCTGTCTGTCTGTCCCTATCTATCCCTCTCTCTGACTCTCTCTCTGTCTCTGTAAAAAACAAAACAAAACAAAAAAACACTTTCTTTTATAACATCGTCCTGCCCTCTACTAGACTGTAAGACAATTGCAGGTAGAGATCAAAGCATATCCTTTTGTACCTTAGCACTTAACATACTGTGCTACAGGTAAAAAGCCAGTGTTGAAAGGGGTAGTGCTTGAGCTAAAGACCATCAGCTGGGAAGATTTCTTGCCTGAGGAAAGTGACTGGGTTCTGAAGGAGAGTGCGGCAGCCCTTATAAAAAAAGCAAAGAGATTGGTTTTTTCTGGAGGGGCATTAATGACTCTGATGCCAGCGAGAACCTCATCTGTCTATGTCCACAGGAATCAGGAGATGATGAGTATCAAGGGGACCAGTCAGACACAGAGGATGAGGTGGACTCTGACTTTGACATTGATGAAGGGGATGAACCATCCAGTGATGGAGAAGCAGAAGAGCCAACAAGAAAGCGCCGAGTAGTCACCAAAGCCTATAAGGTGCAGGGGAAGTCCTAGTTTTCTTGGACTTCCTTAATTCCTATTTTCCCTTTCATTAGGTCCCAGTACTCCCCACACCAGTCCCATTTCCTGTAGTGCTAGTTTTCCCATTTCCTATAGTGCTGATTTTCTCTTAACAGTCCCATCTTCTTCCTCCTTATCTCTCTGTTCCCTGGTGTCTGATTCCAATCTGTCCCCAGGAGCCTCTCAAGAGCTTAAGGCCTCGCAAAGTCAGCACACCAGCTGGTAGTTCTCAGAAGGCCCGAGAAGAGAAGGCACTGCTACCACTAGAACTACAGGATGATGGCTCTGACAGTGAGTGGGGATATTTGGTCAATTGACAGTACTGGAGTATGATGATAAAATTATTAATATAGTGCCTGACCAGGCGGTGGCGCAGTGGATAGAGCGTTGGACTGGGATGCCGAGGACCCAGGTTCAAGACCCTGAGGTTGCCAGCTTGAGTGCGGGCTCATCTGGCTTGAGCAAAATAAAAAAAAAAATGCTCATCAGCTTAGACCCAAGGTCACTGGCTCAAGCAAGGGGTTACTCGGTCTGCTGAAGGCCTGCGGTCAAGGCATATATGAGAAAGCAATCAATGAACAACTAAGGTGTTGCAACGAAAAACTGATGATTGATGCTTCTCATCTCTCTCCGTTCCTGTCTGTCTGTCCCTATCTATCCCTCTCTCTGACTCTCTCTCTGTCCCTGTAAAGAAAAAAAAAATTATTAATATAGTGCCTGACCAGGCGGTGGCGCAGTGGATAGAGCATCAGACTGGGATGTGGGTGACCCAGGTTCGAGACCCCGAGGTCCCCAGCTTGAGTGCGGGCTCATCTGGTTTGGGCAAAGCTCACCAGCTTGGACCCAAGGTCACTGGCTTGAGCAAGGGGTTACTCAGTCTGCTGTAGGCCCACGGTCAAGGCACATATGAGAAAGCAATCAATGAACAAGTAAGGTGTTGCAACGCGCAATGAAAAACTAACAATTGATGCTTCTCATATCTCCGTTCCTGTCTGTCTGTTCCTGAATATTCCTCTCTCTGACTCTCTCTGTCTCTCAAAAAAAAATTATTAATTAGTATTAATGCCAAATTTACTGAAGTTGATAACTGTACTATGATGATGTAAGGAAAATCCTTATTAGGAAATCTACACTGAAGCATTTAGGGGTAGAGAGCCATGATCTGTGCAACTTAACTGATTACTCAGAAAAAATGAAACACATAACATACACTTACAGAATGCTAATGGGGCAAAATGTTAACAGTAGGTGATCTGGGTAAAGCATACATGAGTGTTCTTTGTACTATTCTTTGTACTATTTTTTTTATAAGTTTGAAATGATTTCCAAGTAAAAAGTTTTCTTTTTATTTTTTATCCAAAATGTCTTTTTTTTTTTTTTTTAATTTATTCATTTTAGAGAGGAGAGGGAGAGACAGAGAGAGAGAGAAAGGAGAGACAGAGAGAGAGAAGGGGGGGAGGAGCTGGAAGCATCAACTCCCATATGTGCCTTGACCAGGCAAGCCCAGGGCCCCAAACCGGCGACCTCAGCATTTCCAGGTCAATGCTTTATCCACTGCACCACCACAGGTCAGGCCCAAAATGCCTTTATTGGAGTGGTTCCCCACTTATTTTGATTTGGGGTGCTTTTAGTGTTGCTTTCTTCTGAAGAAGCATCCTTCTGTAAGCCTTGCTTTTCCACCTGTAGGCTGACAGAGGGCAGTGGAGCAGCCAACACACAAAACTACTGTTTGTGTATGGCTAAAGACAGTAGTGATTCTATAGCATCCTGGGCACTTCACATCCGTGAAGTAGGAATTGGGGCTCTGAGGCACTACTTGTGTTTCCTCTTCTCTTCTTTTGGAGAAGGATGAAGGAGATCCTTAGCAAAAGGTATGTTGTCCTTGGAGGGTTGTCACCTCCAGAAAGGCTCCAACTAAAAAGTTTTGTGTGTTTTTTTACAGAGACAGAGAGTCAGAGAGAGGGATAGATAGGGACAGACAGACAGGAACAGAGAGAGATGAGAAGCATCAATCATTAGTTTTTTGTTGTGACACCTTAGTTATTCATTGATTGCTTTCTCATATGTGCCTACAGCAGACAGAGAAACCCCTTGCTCAAGCCAGTGACCTTGGGTCCAAGTTGGTGAGCTTTGCTCAAACCAGATGAGCCCGCACTCAAGCTGGGGACCTCGGGGTCTCGAACCTGGGTTGTCCGCATCCCAGTCCGACGCTCTATCCACTGCGCCACCGCCTGGTCAGGCTAAAAAGTTTTAAATAAAAAAATAATAATAAAGGAGGTGGATCTGAATTCAAATATTTTTTCTTCCTCTCTGACTTCCTTCCCAGGTCGGAAGTCCATGCGTCAATCTACAGCTGAGCATACGCGACAAACATTCCTGCGGGTGCAGGAAAGGCAGGGCCAGTCACGGCGGAGAAAGGGGCCCCACTGTGAGCGGCCGCTGACCCAGGAAGAGCTGCTCCGGGAGGCCAAGGTCACAGAGGAGCTCAACTTGCGTTCACTGGGTCAGTGTGTGGCTTTGAGAACAGTGGGTACAGGGGCTGAGAAGCATAAGGAAGCTGATACCTGGAAGACCCAAAGAACTGGAAAGGTGGAGATTTGGGTCAAGGAAATCAGAAGAAAAAAAATGAGGATAGTAAATGATTAGGAGCGAAGGCTCTACAGAACAAGTTAAGATACTTCAGTATAAAATAAGATCTGTATGGAACTGAGTTCAGATTCTAGTTTTGTTTTTTTTTAAAAATACTTTGTTGATTGATTTTACAGAGACAGGAGAGAAAGGGGAGCATGGATTGGGAAGTATCAACTCATAGGTGCTTCATGTTAGTTGTTCATTGCTCGCTTGTTGTATGTGCCTTGGCCAGAGCAGCCCAGGGTTTCGAACCGGCAACCTTGGCATTCCAGGCCGAAGGTTTATCCACTGCGCCACCACAGGCCAGGCCAGATTCTAGTTTTGCTGTTCACTTGCTGTAAGACTGCAGGGAAATTATTTAACCTACTTGCATGTTGCTTTCCTTGTTCACAAAATGGGATGATAATGTCTAGTTTAATGATCAGGAGAATCAGTTCATGAGCTAAATTGCCTTAAAGTAAAAAAATTTTAAATCTCTTAAGTTTATGTGCTAGTGGGTAAGCAATCACATACAATAATGTATTGTGCGACCCTGGCTGGCTGGCTCAGTGGTAGAGCGTCGGCCCGGCGTATGGAAGTCCTAGGTTCAATTCCCGGCCAGGGCACACAGGAGAAGCGCCCATCTGCTTCTCCACCCTTCCCTTTATCCTTCCTCTCTCTCTCTTCCCCTCCTGCAGCCAAGGCTCCTTTGGAGCAAAGTTGGCCCAGGCACTGAGAATGGCTCCATGGCCTCTGCCTCAGGTGCTAGAATGGCTCCTGTTGCAACAGAGCAACACCCTAGATGTGCAGAGCATCGCCCCCTGGTGGGCATGCCGGGTGGATCCTGTTCGGTCACATGCAGTAGTCTGTCTCTCTGTCTCTCTGCCTCCCCACTTCTCGCTTCAGAAAACTACAAAAAAAAAAAAAAAAGTATTGTGCAAGAACATACATTTAAAAAAGTTTTTTTTACATTTATTGATTTTTAGAGAGAGGAAGGGAGAGTGAGATAGAAACATCGATTTGTTGTTCCACTTTATTCATGCCATCGTTGGTTGATTTTTTTTTTAAAGATTTTATTTATTGATTTTACAGAGAGAGAAGAGAGAAGTGGGGTGAGTGAGAGGCATTAACTCACAGTTGCTTCACTTCAGTTGTTCACTGATTGTCGTATATGCCCTGACCAGGCAAGCCCAGGGCTTTGAATCAGCGACCTCAGCATTCCAGGTCGACGGTATATTCACTACACCACCACAGGCCAGGCTCATTGTTTGATTCTTGTATGTGCCCTAACCGGGATTGAACCCACAACCTCAGAATGTCAGGAGGACAACGCTCCAACCAACTAAGCTACCCGGCCAGGATGGTAAGAGTATCACATTGTAAGAGGTACATGAGTAATCGAGGGAACTGCAGATTTCACGTGCTTGCTCTGGGTCATACTTTAATTGAATGAAATAGTGAAATAACAGATAGAATCACCTGAAGTATTAATTTGTTACTTCTCTTTCTCTCTGAATCTTTCTCTTTTTTTGATGAGCATATATAATGGAACATACGTAGCCCAAAAGTGATTTCATTGTGAAGAGTGGAAGATTGTTTACCAGAAGTATCTGGGATCCAACCCATTACAGTTTAATGATAGTTTTGAAATTTAGACAACTTACCACAATGATTAAGAAAAGATTTAATTCCTTTCCAACATCTTAAGGATCTATTATTTTATTTTTTTAATTCATTTTAGAGAAGAGAGAGAAGGAGATGAGGATCAGGAAGCATCAACTCTCATATGTGCTTTGACTGGACAAGCCCAGGGTTTCAAACCAGCAACCTCAGTATTCCAGGTCAATGCTTTATTCATTGTGTCACCACGGGTCAGGCTAGGATCTATTGTGACTTTTTTTATCATATTGACTTCAAAGTGAGAAATATAATCTTTATTAGTCAAACATAAATGGCTGAGAACTATCACAAATAATGACATGACCTTGCTGTCACTATAATCTGTATCCTTTAACTACATTGATTGGTTCAGGCCACTGTCAGGAGAGTGACTCTCAAGCTCCTGACCTCAGTAACGGACATAGAAGACCCCAGAAAGGCAGGTTCAGCAGAAGAAAAAATAGTTGGGTTTTTTTTTGTTGGTTTTTTTTTGTATTTTTCTGAAGCTGGAAACGGGGAGAGACAGTCAGACAGACTCCCGCATGCGCCCGACCGGGATCCACCCGGCACGCCCACCAGGGGCGACGCTCTGCCCACCAGGTGGCGATGCTCTGCCCCTCCGGGGCGTAGCTCTGCCGCAACCAGAGCCACTCTAGCGCCTGGGGCAGAGGCCAAGGAGCCATCCCCAGCGCCCGGGCCATCTTTGCTCCAATGGAGCCTTGGCTGCGAGAGGGAAAGAGAGAGACAGAGAGGTGGGGGGGGGGGGTGGAGAAGCAAATGGGCGCTTCTCCTATGTGCCCTTGCCGGGAATCAAACCCGGGTCCCCCGCACGCCAGGCCGACGCTCTACCGCTGAGCCAACTGGCCAGGGCTAGTTTATTTTTTAATATGTTGAATTTGAGGTATCTATGACCGATTTATGCAGTGCATGGAGGTCAGTTAAACACATATTTGGCCTGACCTGTAGTGGCGCAGTGGGTAAAAGTGTCAACCTGGAACGCTGAGATTGCTGGTTTGAAACCCCAGGCTTGCCTGGTCAAGGCACATATGGGAATTGATGCTTCCTGCTCCTCCCTCTGTTCTTTCTATCTCTTTCCCCTCTCTGTCTCTTTCTTTCTCTGTGTCTCCTTTCTCTAAAAAAATGAATAAATAAAATGTAAGAAATAAATAAGTAAAAAAAATCACATATTTGGTGCTCAGACAAGAGTTCTGGCCTAGAAATATAAATTTGGAAATATTTAGAATATAGATGGTACCCTGGCCAGTGGTGCAGTGGATAGAGCATCCTGGAGCTCTGAGGTTGCTGGTTCAATCCCAGGGTCACCAGCTTGATCCCAAGAGCAGAGGCTGTACTTAGGTCACTGCTTTGAGCACCAGTCAGGCCACATATGAGAAGCAATGAGTAGCTGCACAACTGAGAGGAATGAGTTGATTCATCTCTGTCTCTGTCTCTCTCCCTCCCATCTTACCCCCCAAGTAATTAAATAAATTGTTTTAAAAATAGAATACGGCCTGACCAGGCGGTGGTGCAGTGGATAGAGCGTCAGACTGGGATGCAGAGGACCCAGGTTTGAGACCCTGAGGTCGCCAGCTTGAGTGCGGGCTCATTTGGTTTGAGCAAGGCTCACCAACTTGGACCCAAGGTCACTGGCTCGAGCAAGGGGTTACTTGGTCTCCTGAAGGCCCACAGTCAAGGCACATATGAGAAAGCAGTCAATGAACAACTAAGGTGTTGCAACAAAGAATTGATGTTTCTCATCTCTCTCTGTTTCAGTCTGTCTGTCCCTATCTGTCCCTCTTTCTGACTCTGTCTCTGTCACAAAAGAAATAAAATAAAAAAAATTATAAAAACAATAAAAGTAGAATATGGATGATAGTAAGTGACATTAGAGTGGATATGATCAACCAGGGAGAAAGCAAAGAGTGAAAAGAGAAGACAGGCCAAAAAGAGTCCTGTAAACACTAAAATGTAATGGTCTTGTACAAGAGAAGGAGCTTAGAGAAAAATGTATAGCAAGGCCAGAGAGTTGGAGAACTCCAGGAGAGTCTGTCTTAAGAATGCCTGAGAAGCCCTGGCTGGTTGGCTCAGCGGTAGAGCGTCGGCCTAGCGTGCGGAGGACCCGGGTTCGATTCTCGGCCAGGGCACACAGGAGAAGCGCCCATCTGCTTCTCCACCCCTCCGCCGCGCTTTCCTCTCTGTCTCTCTCTTCCCCTCCTGCAGCCAAGGCTCCATTGGAGCAAAGATGGCCCGGGCGCTGGGGACGGCTCTGTGGCCTCTGCCTCAGGCGCTAGAGTGGCTCTGGTCGCAACATGGCGACGCCAGGATGGACAGAGCATCACCCCCTGGTGGGCAGAGCGTCGCCCCATGGTGGGCGTGCCGGGTGGATCCCGGTCGGGCGCATGCGGGAGTCTGTCTGACTGTCTCTCCCTGTTTCCAGCTTCAGAAAAATAAAAAAAATAAAAAAAGAATGCCTGAGGAGGCATTGGCTGGTTGTCTCAGTGGATAGTGTCCACCCAGTGTATTGACGTCGGGTTCAAATCCTGGTCAGGGCACACAAGAGAAGCGACCATGTGCTTCTCTCACTCTCCCTCCACCACTACTCTCTCTCTTCCTCTCCCACAGCCAATGGCTCAGTTGGTTCGACCATCAGCTCCAAGCACTGAGGATAGCTCAGTTGATTTGAGCATTAGCCCCAGACAGGGGCTGCCGAGTGGACCTTGGTCAGGGCATACGCAGGAGTCTGACTCACTATCTCCCCTCCTCACTAAAGAAAAAGTCTCTCCCAGTTGCTCCCAGGAAGATTATTTTTAATTTATTTTTTGAGAGAGAGGCAGGGAGAAAGAGATATAAATATAAAGCTGCTCCTATATGTTCCCTGGCTGGGGAATCAAACTGGCAACATCTGTGCCAGGAGGACGCTCCAACCACCAGGCCCAGCCAGGGCGTTTTTGTGGGTTTTTTTGTTTGTTTTTGTATTTTTCTGAAGTGAGAAGCGGGGAGGCAGAGAGACAGTCCTGCATGCGCCTGACCAGGATCCACCCTGCATGCCCACCAGGGGGCGATGCTCCACTGCAATTGGAGCCATCCAGCGCTGAGGCGGAGGCCATGGAGCCATCCTCAGTGCTGGGCCAACTTTGCTCTAATGGAGCCTTGGCTGCGGGAGGGGAAGAGAGAGACAGAGAGGAAGGAGAGGAGGAGGGGTGGAGAAGCAGATGGGCGCTTCTCCTGTGTGCCCTGACCGGGAATTGAATCCAGGACTTCATATACCAGGCCGATGCTCTACCACTGAGCCAGCCAGCCAGGGCTAGGGTTATATTTATTGACTGCATTTTTTAGAGAGACAGAGGAAGAGAAAGAGTGGGGAGGGGGAAGGGAAGCATTTATTTGTTGTTCCACTCAGTCTTGCATTCATTGGTTGCTCCTGGTGGGGAGTCCCCCGACTGGGGATCGAATGCACAACCTTGTTTTTTAGGACGACCCTCTTAACTGACTGAGGTAACCAGCCAGGGCCTTTATTTTAATGTATATTTTACTGGTTTTAGAGAGAGGAAGGGAGAGAGTGAGAAAGAGGCAGGAACATTGATCTGTTCCTGTATGTGCCCTGACCAGGGATCGAACCTGCAACCTTTGGGACGATGCACTTTGGGATGATGCTCTAACCCAGCGGTTCTCAACCTGGGGGTCGCGACCCACAGGTTGAGAACCGCTGCTCTAACCAATCAAGCTATCTAGCCAGCGCAAAGGGAGATAATTTTAAAATAACATAAAAAGGGCCTGACCAGGCAGTGGCGCAGTGGATAGAGCGTCGGACTAGGATGCAGAGGACCCAGGTTTGAGACCCCGAGGTCGCCAGCTTGAGCGCAGGCTCATCTGGTTTGAGCAAGGCTCACCAGTTTGAGCCCAAGGTCGCTGGCTCGAGCAAGGGGTCACTCTGTCTGCTGTAGCCCCCCTGTCAAGGCACATATGAGAAATCAATCAATGAATAACTAAGGAACCACAACAAAGAATTGATGTTTCTCATCTCTCTCTGTTCCTGTCTGTCTGTCCCTATCTGTCCCTCTCTCTGACTCTGTCCCACGAGAAAAAAAAAAAAAAAGGAAAATGAGGCCCTGGCCAGGTAGCTCAGTTGGTTAAGGCATCATCCCAATCTGTCAAGGTTGTGAGTTTGATCCCTGGTCAAAGTCAACCAGTAAATATATAAATAAGTGGAATAACAAATTGATGTTTCTCCTTGCCTCTCTAAAATCAATCAATCAATTTAAATTTTAAAATAAAATCCCTTTGGTGAGTTTTTTTCATGCTCACTGACCCACAGGAGTGAGTTTTTTTCCAAAAAATGAAATTAGTTCCAGTTCCAGTTTTATTAACTTAAAATCATGTTTGTTTGATAAACAATTTATGGAAACAAAAACATACATTTGCCTTTTTTTATTTTTATTTTTTTTAATTTATTTTTTTTTAATTTTTTATTCATTTTAGAGAGGAGAGGGAGAGACAGAGAGAAGGGGGGAGGAGCTGGAAGCATCAACTACCTTATGTGCCTTGACCAGGCAAGCCCAGGGTTTTGAACCGGCGACCTCAGCATTTCCAGGTCGACGCTTTATCCATTGCGCCACCACAGGTCAGGCCATTTGCCTTTTTTTAACGTTGCCTTATACGAGTACGATCGTACTCTGGATGGTCAGAAGGCATGAGGACGTACATGAATGTTCGTACTACTCAAAGGGCTAAAGAAAAAAGAAAAGGCTGGGAGGGGCTGGTAGAGTTAGCCATGTACAACAGGTACTGAAGAAGTAGAAGACAGAGGAATCTATAGGGTAACGGAGCAAACAGACCTGAAGGATAAGATGTTATAGCCAGAAGCTGGATATATGATTTTGTATGTTTCAGAGCTGGGCCAGTTTCAGATAATGACCAGGTCTAGGCTGTAGCTATAGCAGAATAGAATAACTAATGTATCGTGGACAAAAAGGCTGTTAAGAGATGAGGTGGTAAAGAAACTGGGGATAGGCCTGACCTGTGGTGGCGCAGTGGATAAAGCATCGACCTGGACTGCTGAGGTCGCTGGTTCAAAACCCTGGGCTTGCCTGGTCAAGGCACATATGGGAGTTGATGCTTCCTGCTCCTCCCCCTTCTCTCTCTCTCCTCTAAAATGAATAAATAAATAAAATAATTTAAAAAAAAAAGACTTCCTTCATCTATTAAAAAAAAAAAAAAAAAAAAGAAACGGGATATGGTGTTAAAGGGGCTACCTGTGTGTTCTTTGAAGTTACCAGGGTGACCTGAGATGATAGGAGCTAGGGTGCAGAGGAAGAGTGGAAACCATTGTCCAAGTCTTCTGTGGATGAGGGAGTGACTGTGACTAAGAAAGAGACAGTAAGCTAGATTGTGAGCATCAGTCTCAGAAGAAAAGTGAGTGTGCAGGTAGGTCGAGGAATAGCGATCTGAAGCTGCAGTGTGGAGCTCAGTAGGATATGGGCATATCTTATATGGGATGTGAGAAGATGAACAGCTTCCACCAGAGAGCTGCAGGGAGAAGGGTGGCTTCAGTGGGTGATAGGTTTCCAGTAAGGCAAGGTATGGAAGGAATGTTTAGTGAAGGAGATTATAGATGAGCTGGCTGATAATAGAACAGGAGTTCCAGAGAGTACAGGGAAGTGTTCAAGAGAAGAAGGGTTGGAAGTTTGGCTCAAGGGAAAGAAAGCTATATTATCAAACAGAATTTTAATATATAAGAGGTTATATTAAAAAAAAAGAGGTTATATTACTTGAGGGGTTTTTATAAGACTCTTTTGGTTAGATTTTATCTAGAAGATTGTGTTCACAGTACCCATGTTTAACAAGGACACAGAAGTTTGGAGTTAATTCAGAGGAAAGGGAACAGGAATATTTTGATCTATTTATGCAGTAATAAATATTAATTAAGTGCCTGTAATGTGTGGAATGTTGCATGACCTGATAATTTGCAGGTAATGTGAGCCACAGTCACTGCCCTTAAGGAGGAGATATATGTACTAACAGTAAACTGTCACTGCCATTGAGCAGTGTCGCAGGGTCCAGCCAGTGGACTGTGGTATATTAGAGAGGTGTGCTTGCCCTGGCTGGTGGCTCAGTGGATAGAGTGTCAGCCCAGCCTATGGACAGCCTGGGTTCAATTCCTGGTCAGGGCACACAAAGAAGCGACCATCTGCTTCTCTCACCCTCTACCTCCCCTTTCTCTCCCTCTTCTCCTCCTGCAGCCAGGGGGTCATTTGTTTTGAGCATTAGCCCTGGGTGCTGAGGGTAACTCGGGTAGTCTGTGTGAGTCGGCCTCAGGCACTAAAAATAGCTTGGTACTTGAGCATCGGCCCCAGGTGGGGGTTGCTGGTGGATCCCAGTTTGGGCACATGCAGAGTCTGTCTCATTATCTCCCCTCCTCTAACTTAAAAAGAGAGGGAGAGCCCTGGCTGGTTGGCTCAGCGGTAGAGCATCGGCCTAGCGTGTGGAGGACCCGGGTTCAATTCCCAGCCAGGGCACACAGGAGAAGCGCCCATTTGCTTCTCCACCCCTCCACCGCACCTTCCTCTCTGTCTCTCTCTTCCCCTCCTGCAGCCAAGACTCCATTGGAGCAAAGATGGCCCGGGCGCTGGGGATGGCTCTGTGGCCTCTGCCTCAGGCGCTAGAGTGGCTCTGGTCACAACATGGCGACGCCCAGGATGGGCAGAGCATCACCCCCTGGTGGGCAGAGCGTCGCCCCATGGTGGGCGTGCCGGGTGGATCCCGGTTGGGTGCATGCGGGAGTCTGTCTGACTGTCTCTCCCTGTTTCCAGCTTCAGAAAAATGCAAAAAAAAAAAAAAAAAAGAGAGAGAGGGAGAGGGAGGGAGGGAGATAGGTGTGCCTGAAAGGAGCAGCAGTTGTTCAGCTCAGCTACATGTGAGAGTGCACACCCAGGGTTGCCATATTTTCTTACTGTTTTTTAAGAGAGGCTGGAAATCTCTGTATTTAAATGTAACTATCTTCCTGACCAGGCGGTGGCACAGTGAATAGTGTCGGACTGGGATGCAGAGGACCCAGGTTCGAAACCCCGAGATCGCTAGCTTGAGCGTGGGTTCATCTGGTTTGAGCAAGGCTCACCAGCTTGAGCCCAAGTTCACTAGCTTGAGCAAGGGGTCACTTGGTCTGCTGTAGCCCCACGGTCAAGGCACATATGAGAAAGCAATCAATGAACAACTAAGGTGTCACAACGAAGAATTGATGTTTCTCATCTCTCTGCCTTCCTTTCTATCTGTCCTATCTGTCCCTCTCTCAGACTCTCTCTGTCTCGGTCACAAAAAAGAAAAAATGTAATTATCTAATTTTTCAATGTCAGGAACTAATTCAGATTTTTCTTTAAAAGATAATACAGATCAAACAGAATACTTACCATAAGTGGGCTGCCAGCTTAGAGCTCTGCTGTAGACTGTAATAAGTACAGTAATAAAAGAGTGTCCTTGGCCCCGGGATGGCAAAAAGAGGGAGTGACTCAAAGCCCTGTCGTATGAAGAAGGGTTCAATGGGATGGATGTTGTGATTAGTCTGGAGACACATGGACACTAATTCAACTATTTAAGGACTGTCATGTGGAAGACAGATTAGACTTCTGTCCTCTGTGGCTTTAAAAGGTAAAACAGTGTCATAAGGAAGTGTATTTCAGCTCAAAATTGGGAAACTAGAATGACTAGAGATGCCTAAAGATGTAATATGCTGCTTTGGATGGGAGCGAGTTGACAGGGAGGTTGTGGGGCATTTCTGGGGAACTGAGCAGGCTCCTCATCAAAGGGTCCCTTCCAACTCTGAAGTCTTGCAGCTCCAAGTGGGTGAGGAGCCCAAGTGGACTTGATAAATGATGAGCAAAGAGGATATCAGGAGGGGCGAGCAGAAAACATCTAAGATGGGATAGACTAGAGAGCCTTAGCAAACTTTCAGAATTGGCTTGATAGGCAGTGGCTGGACAGCCAGGAAAACAGTCGAGAGACTGTAGGACAGAACCAGGTGTGGGAAGAGGGGAAGCTGACCATCCTCATTTCTTCTTTTGACCCTGAAGAGACATATGAGCGACTTGAGGCTGACAAAAAGAAGCAGGTTCACAAGAAGCGGAAGTGCCCTGGGCCTATAATCACCTATCATTCAGTGACAGTGCCGCTGGTGGGGGAGCCAGGCCCTAAGGAAGAAAATGTGGATGTGGAAGGGTGAGTGACACGGGGCGAGGGAAGAGAGTGTCTTCCCTTCCCTCAGCTATACTTCTCAGCCCCGTTTCACATGCTTTTCTCACACAGATATGGGTAACTTTCAGATTCCACTTCTCTTCAGCTTATTTCTTTCCCTTTTAGCATCTCTTTTCTCGCTCTTTTCTATTTTTCCATCCAGTGCAGCTTTCTTTTCTTGTCTTTTGCTTACTAGATTCTCTCAGAATGTTGCCATCACACTGCATCCTCCTCTTTTCTCAGCTCTTTGGTCATCTTCCTTTTTTTTTTTTTTTTTTTTTTAAAGATTTTATTTATTCATTTTTAGAGAAGAGGGGGAGAGAGAGAAGGGAGAGAGGAGGGGGGAGGAGCAGGAAGCATCAACTCTCATATGTGCCTTGACTGGGCAAGCCCAGGGTTTTGAACCGGCGACCTCAGCATTCCAGGGTGACGTTTTATCCACTGCGCCACCACAGGTCAGGCTGGTCCCCGTCTTTATCTGTTGTTTTCTCTCAGCTCTTGGTGTTTTTTTCTGTCTTTCCCCCCAGACTTGATCCTGCTCCCACAGCTGCTGCATTGACCCCCCGTGCCGGGACTGGACCCATTGTCCCTCCAGCTCACTGCTCACGGACCTTCATCACTTTTAGTGATGATGCTACATTTGAGGAATGGTTTCCCCAAGGGCGGCCCCCAAAGGTCCCTGTACGGGAGGTCTGCCCAGTGACCCATCGCCCAGCCCTATACCGGGACCCTGTTACAGACATACCCTATGCCACTGCGCGAGCCTTCAAGATCATCCGTGAAGCCTACAAGAAATACATCACTGCCCATGGACTGCCACCCACTGCCTCAGCCCTGGGCCCTGGCCCACCACTTCCTGAGCCCCCCCCTGGCTCTGGGCCTCGAGCCTTGCGCCAGAAAATCGTCATCAAATGAAGAAATGTCTAGTCCTTAGAAACCTCTTTCCTGCCCTGACCTGGGCTCTCAGTGTTGCTCCTCTTCTCCATTTTTCCCTTTGTTATCTCTAGTCTTTGCCCAGCCCTTTTCTATATTTCTTTCACCATCTTATTCCTTACTGGTTTTGTTTGTGTTTTTTAATCTAATAAAATAGAAAGATCCCTTTTGTCTGGCGTCTAATAGGGTCAGGAGCAAGAAGTATTTGTCAGTGTCTGAGCATATGAGTCTTTATATTTGGAGAGGAAGAACATTCATTATTAGCTTCCCTTTTTAAATTGTAAAGTATTCATTCCTCCAACTAGATTATAAACACATTAAAGTTAGACAACCAGACAAAATCCTATACTCACTTTTATATCACCTTATAATCACTGTTTTGAATATAGCAGACACCATATAAGTAGGAACTGCTTGTAGAACTCCAGTTTCTAGGACTTAGGCTTGTATGACGAGAAAGGGCGTGTGTGTAATGGCTGTTAGTGGCCACTAGAGGCTCTCAGGGCTGGGCAGGGTATGGGGGCTGTGTATATGTGATCTCCCACTATCCCCCACCTGGCGGGAGCTAAAATAATAAAATGCTGAGCTCACTGTTCCCCCACCCTTTCCCCGGGCACCGGCACTGGGCTCCTGCCACAGGGACAGTGCTCCTGTGGAGCAGACAGACTGGCTGACAGAAGGGCAGGTGAGGAGGGAAGTGGCTATTAGGACCGGTAGGTGGAGAAGGCAGGGGGCTTATGGATCAACCTGGTGGGAGAGGGGAATAATGGCTACTATTGGGAATTATATAAAGTGTGTGTCGTCTCTGTCACTCAGTGTGTTTCTACCACTGTCCGTAGTATCCTTTAACTGTATAGCTTACATTGTCAATGTAAGTATCACACTTTCTAACTCAGAGTTGGCATGTTGTGTATGTTTATTTTTATATTGTAAAAGACTGCAAGTTTAATCCTCCTACTTTTTTAATCCTCAAAGTTTTTAAAGAAACTTTGTCCCATATAGAAGGAACCTGTTGGTCTGGTGTCACCTTCCTGTCCAAAGCCAGGGACAAATTATGGGGATTTAGCCCCTCCTCCTGGATGCCATACTACCCTTCCCCCCCAACCTGGAAGTACCCACCACCACCACCCAACTTCTTTTTTCCCTTAGGATTTAGAGTTTTAGCAAACAGAAAGTGAAACCCTGATCCCCCACAATAGAAAAAATGAGGGTGAGGTCAGAGAATTGTCTCTTCCCTGCCTCCCCCTACCTCCAAATCCTTGCTTTCTTAAACCAGTTTAGGAAAAAGACTGGATTGTGGGGAAGAGAGGAGGAATATCCCTGAAGCTCTCTGCCCCCACCCTTTCAATAGGAGCTGGGCCTGGGGCCAGCTGTGTTGACAGGGCTCCCGGCAGCTATGCTCGGTCAGGAGGCGCAACAGGCGAGGTTATAGGGAAGGGGTGCTGCCAGGATTTCTCCCATTTTAGTGGGAAGACAAATCCAACCTGGATGCCTGGGATCCTCATCCAGAATAGCTGGAAGCTGAGGAAGCAGGAAGAAGGAGGCTCTGGTTCTAACTAAACAACCTCACCTCCCCCCATCTTCCCAAGCCCAATTAGGTTTCTAATTTTGAGGCATCTTGTTCATTGTTCTGTTCCCTGGCTGGGTCTCTTGGTGTCCTTGCTGTGTTTGTCCATGTAGGTCTTTCCATTGTCCAACCACTTTCCCCATGTTCCTCAGGCTCTGTGAGTACCACACTGTGGGGAGGGGTTGGGAGCCATCATGTCATCATATCTGAAGGAACTGGAGAAATACAGAGACATAGATGAAGATGAGATCCTAAAGACCTTGAGCCCTGAGGAGCTGGAGCAGCTAGACTGCGAGCTACAGGAGATGGACCCTGAGGTAGGGGCTCCAGCACACAAAACCAAGGGCAGTTCCCAAACATTTGGGGAAGGGTGCAGGACCCTGGATGGCTGAGACCAGGGCTACCTACAGGGCCTGGAGTCCCAAGAGGGCCAGGGAACAGGTGTCTGGAGGTGTTTTAGGTAGCCCTGCAAGTATCCTAGGTCAGAGGGGAGGTCTGACATGCTCCCCAAAACTCGTCCCTAAGAACATGCTCCTGCCAGCTGGACTAAGACAACGTGACCAGACAAAGAAGAGCCCAACAGGGCCACTGGACCGACAGGCCCTTTTGCAGTACCTGGAGCAGCAGGCACTAGAGGTCAAAGAGCGTGAAGATTTGGTGCCCTTCACAGGCGAGAAGAAGGGTATGGAGACCCTAACATCTATGTCTTCCCCTTCCAGAATACAAATGGCTGTCTCATGTGTCCTCCCTCCAGCTTCCCTCTCACCTGCCAGGTCCTATCAGTAGTCGGCAAACTCATTAGTCAACAAAGCCAAATGTCAACAGTACGATTGAAATTTGAGAGCCCAATTTTTTAAACTATATAGGTAGGTACATTGTTATTAACTTAATTAGGGTACTCCTAAGCTGGCCAAAGAGCCGCATGTGGCTTGCGAGCCGCAGTTTGCTGACCACTGTCCTAACTGCTCAGGGACTCCGCTGCCCTGATAGCTGCATGCCAGTTTGCACTCTTCAGCTCTTGGGAAAGGTCAGGGGACTCAGGAGTTCTGAGCTTGTAGAGGATTCAGGCTTTCCAGTGTCCCCTAGTGACCCAACATTCCAAAACCTCCTAGAGAAGGAAAGGAAGCTGGAGGCCAGGATCTTAAGAGAAATTACCTCTACCTGAACCATCCTTCCTCTCCCTATCAGGGAAACCTTACATTGAACCCAAAAGGGAAATTCCAGCAGAGGAGCAGATCACTCTGGAGCCTGAGCTAGAGCAGGCACTGGCCAACGCCACAGATGCTGAAATGTGTGATATTGCAGGTAGGCAGCTGTGGGAAGTTGAGGAGGGTGTGAATGTCTGGGTCAGGGGGTCCTATTCATGGCCTGGGACTGGTGGGGAAGACCCTGAACCAGGACATGGATGTTTGAGAAAGCTCCAGGTAGTGGCTTTTCATTTCTCTTATTTATTAAAAAAAATAAGTTAACATCTCAAGGACCATTTTACAGTGATAATAAAGCAAAAAAAAGTGGAACTATTCTGGCTGCTCTTGGGGACCTTCCTTTAGCTTTGTCTCAAGGTATTTTGTTTTTTGAGAGACAGAGAGAGGGAAAGATAGGGACAGACAGACAGGAAGGGAGAGAGATGAGAAGCATCAATCATTAGTTTTTCGTTGCGACACCTTAGCTGTTCATTGATTGCTCTCTCGTATGTGCCTTGACCACGGACCTTCAGCAGACCGAGTGACCCCTTGCTCGAGCCAGTGACCTTGGGTCCAAGCTGGTGAGCCTTGCTCAAACCAGATGAGCCCACACTCAAGCTGGCGACCTCAGGGTCTCGAACCTGGGTCCTCCACATTCCAGTCTAACGCTCTATCCACTGCGCCACTGCCTGGTCAGGCTGTCTCAAGGTTTTAAAAACCACTGCCTTAAGCAATTTATAGAGTGGACCACTGGGGCCAATGAAGGGGGAACCTCTTTGGAATACGTCAGGCTTAAAAAATGCAACAGATTCAGAATGTGGGAGGAGTGGCTTGGAACAAATCCTTTCTCATTCCTTGTCCCCCCTCTGCTTACTCTTTTTCAGCAATCCTGGGTATGTACACACTGATGAGCAACAAGCAATACTATGATGCCATCTGCAGTGGAGAAATCTGCAATACCGAAGGCATTAGCAGTAAGTGTATTTGGGAATATGGCCCCCAGAGCTCTTGTCAGGCAGTCCCAGAGACTGAGGAAAGGTAGCAAAGGGTGAAACAGGTGAACTGCAGAGAGGACCTGCCATAAGCCAGTGGTCCCCAACCTTTTTTGGGCCACAGACCGGTTTAATGTCAGAAAATATTTTCACAGACAGGCCTTTAGGGTGGGACGGATAAATATATCACGTGACCAAGACAAGCATCAAGAGTGAGTCTTAGATGGATGTAACAGAGGGAATCTGGTCATTTAAAAAAAATAAAACATAGTTCAGACTTAAATATAAATAAAACGGAAATAATGTTATTTATTCTTCCTCTGCGTACCGGTACCGGTCCGCGGCCCGGGGGTTGGGGACCACTGCCATAAGTGATAAGAGAATGTGCCATAAGTGATAAGAGAACCAACGGGGAGGAGGTTGTAGGGGACATGGGGTTTCTTTCCTGCCCTTACCTGCAGGTGTGGTACAGCCTGACAAGTATAAGCCAGTGCCAGATGAGCCCCCAAATCCCACAAACATCGAGGAGATACTAAAAAGTGTTCGCAACAATGACAAGGAGCTGGAGGAGGTAAACCTCAATAATATACAGGTATTTGACCACCATCCTTCAAACAATAACACTGGGATAACTGCTGACATGTGAGTCCCTTAACCCACCATCTCCTGTTCCCCTCTGACAGGACATCACAGTACCCATGCTAACTGAGCTGTGTGAAGCCATGAAGACAAATACCCATGTTCGGAGCTTCAGTCTGGTGGCCACGAGGAGTGGTGATCCCATTGCTCATGTAAGGCTGGTTGACATCCCTGGCCCTCTCCCTATAACTTGACATGCATCCCTGGCAGGTCTGTCATAAAGGGTTGTGCTGGAGTGCTATTCCCACCATGTCCTCTTACGGTAGCCGTGATGGAAACTCCTACCCTCAGTTCTACGACTCACAGCTCTAAAACCTTCAGATCATCTTCCCAAAGAGCCACAACCCTCTCTATACCCCCCAACTCCACTGCACTTGATCTTCCTGTTTCCCCAGCTCCTCACCTGCCTCCCTCTAGCCCTACCTATACTTCCTCAAGGACTCATCTCAAAGAGCTGTGTTTCCCTCTTGCTCCTGTTCTTTCTCTCCTCAGTCATCTGTAAAACTGTCCCCTAATCCTAACCCAAGTCCCTACTACCCAGGCGGTAGCTGACATGTTGCGTGAGAATCGTAGCCTCCAGAGCCTGAACATTGAATCCAACTTCATTAGCAGCACAGGACTCATGGCTGTGCTGAAGGCAGTTCGAGAAAATGCCACAGTCACTGAGCTCCGTGTAGACAACCAGGTCAGCACACCCTTCCCTTGGGCTTTGCATTCAGCTAATTCCGAGTCTCCTCCCTAAGGCAGCCACTAGGTCAAGATCTCATCTGATTGATTGCTCCTCTTCATTGTCTAAGAGGGGAGCCAAATCAGCACCTCTCATCACCCACTCTGGAAAAACAAGCCTCTCTGACCTCCCAAAGGGTGGATGATCTGCCACAGTGAACAGCCCTCTGGTGGCTGATAGCTTTCATCTCCCCTCCCCCAGCGCCAGTGGCCTGGTGATGCTGTAGAGATGGAGATGGCAACCGTGCTCGAACAGTGTCCCTCCATTGTCCGCTTCGGTTACCATTTTACACAGCAGGGTCCTCGAGCTCGGGCAGCCCAGGCCATGACCCGAAACAATGAACTACGTGAGTAACTGCAGACATGGTTTTGGTGGGGAGGGTCAAATAGGTGCAGAAGCTAGTGGACAGTCCTGAAAGCTGACTTAGTTCTAACAGCCAGGGGCGCTGCCAAAGCAATACTCACATGAGAAGTTCAAATCCAAGTGGTCAGAAAGTAGATGGAAAAGTACCCCTGCCCCAAATACATACCTGTAGAGAAGTGGAAGGGAAGCTAGACATACCTGTTTGGAAGCCAATATTTTAGTTGTCATTTCTTATTTTATTAATATGGCATGGGCATGTTTGGTGGCCTAAGACATTACCTCTTTATAAGTCTGGCCAAAGAACTGTAAAGGAGAAGACAACCTTTGCAGAAAGCAAGAGATGGAATAAAACTTGTGTATTACTCTTCCTCCTTTACAGGTCGCCAGCAAAAAAAGAGATAACACTACCTTTGCCTTTACCATCTGCAGCTGGGAGCCCGGAATGCTTAAATCCTCACTTATCTCCCTTCCCTGTAAATAAAGGTCCTTCTGTCCACTCTGCCTGCTTCCTTCCTTGGGCTTTGGGGTGGATACCTTGGCGCTAACACCCAAGGGTTACTGCCAGTTCATCAGGGGATTATTTATACTCTGGGGATCAACAGGAGGGAGGTTCAAATTACTAGGAAGAGTGGGGGAGCTTTCTCCCTTGGTGTTCCCCACAACTCTGCCAATGATTTCAGTCTCTTTACTTTCACAGGATATCTAGCCCCGTTTCCAGATGTGGCCAGACCCCCCCACCCCCACCCAGTTTCTACCTACAGCCCTCATGTGATTTGAAGGAGGAAAGGACTTTAAGTAGAGGTAGGGAAGAAGGCAGACAACATGAAGGGCACAGACCTCCTTCTGACAGACTTATTAATAGGGCACCAGGCTGCATGCAGCTGACGCTTGGCATGAGTTTGGTAGAAGGTGGGGGAGGGGTTAGAAGTATTGGGAGCTGTGTACATTGCTGGGAAGAACTGGCCAGCTGAGAAAGAATACATCTGAAATCCTGAAGTGGGGCAAGGAACCAGACTTGATGAAAGCTAGACTCCCAGTGCCTGCTGTAGTTTATTTGTGAAATAAATGGAGGAACAGGGTGTCAGTCCAAGGGGATATCAGGAGGTTCCTCTTCGTCAGAGTCAAACTCAACATTCTCATCTTTTACCCACCGACCTCGTCCATCTGGAATCCATCCAGAGCTGGAAACATCAGAGAAAACTAGTCAGGAAAGGAGGCTTATTGAGAAGTCAGTGGGACACAAAAAAAACAAGACAGTTTGAAAAGAAGAGGGTCATAGAAAAAGGGAAAAGTGATTCTGCATACTCACCTTCGAAGGGTGAGGTAATGACCTAGGGCCCGTCTTCTTGTAGGGCTCACAGGTGCAGGGGGTGAGACAGCTGCTGACTCCTTAGCCTGTAGGCTAGCCCCAGGCTCAGTATTCATCTTCCCACCTTGGAGTTCAACCTCTGGGGGTGGCAAAGAGGAAGGCAAGCCAGGGGGACAAGGGGCTTCTGGTCTGGGTAGAAAAGAATCAAAATCTGTCAAAAAAGCAGTAAAGGAAAAGGCCAATTCTCTTGTGACTCCCAACCCCTTAAAGCAGTGTTTCCTAAACTGTGTTCCTCAAGATATTAAAGTATCCTGCACAGAAAGGCTTTTGGAATCAAATGAATTTAGAAAAGGCTGAGTTAAAATTTTTTGAGTTTTGCCTGACCCGTGGTGGTTCAGTAGATAAAGAATTGACCTGGAATGCTGAGGTTGCCGGTTTGAAACCCTGGGCTTTCCTGGTCAAGACACATATGGGAGTTGATGCTTCCTGCTCCTCCCTACTTCTCTGTCACTCTCTCTCTCTGTCTCTCCTTTCTGAAATGAATAAATAAAATAAAACAAAAAATAATTGTGTACTTATTAAAAAATTTTTTTGAGTTTTTATCTTAAGACTTTGTAGACCTCTTAAAATATACTAATATTACTATTCTTCAAAAGTATCTTACTTTGTAATCCTATAAAATGTCATTTCCCATACTTCTTTTTAATTACAAAGTCCTCTTTTTCCTGAAATACCAGTTAACATCTCTAGAACACTAGTATCCCTGAGAATACAATTTAGAAAACAATCACTTAAGAACCATCTATCTCTTTTTGTCCCTCCTTACACCTGACTTTTCCATCCCACAGACCTGTACTTCCGGCGACAGCAACTATTAAACTGAGGAGCTCTGTGCAGAGCATTCTGGGTGATAAGTCGAGTCTGGGTTAACAGAGGAGCCTGATATGGAGATAGAAGACAGAGTCAGAGCTTCTTGCTAAAAACCAAAGACCCTCAAGCTTAAGGTATGCAGCACGGTCCTGCCTGGAACACTTCCATCTCTGATTACCTCCGCTTTGGTCTCTTCCCTCTCTAATTCATTCTGCTGTCTTGGATTCTGCTCCATTCCCTTTCCTGGCTGCTTCTTGCCATAAAAAAGCTGCAGGCCTGAGTAGAAAGGGAATAGAATGAAAATCAGAGCACCATGAGTAGTTTGCATTACATTTTAAAAGTTTAATCTCTATCCCATCTTCCTGCAAACTTACTGGACAGATGTTTCTTGCCTGCACGGTGGGCAGTCAGCATGGTCAGGGTGTCCAGTACAGGTCGGTGGGGACAGATGGCACAAGCAAAGCTGAAGAGAAGATAAATAGTTCCTGGGGAGTGGGGTCTTTGCCGTAGGTCCCACCCTGTCCTAGTAGTAGTCTTTCCCAAAGCCCAATTCCCAACTATCTCAATCTCCACCACTCACATCCCTGTCCCTCACTCCCGACCAAAAGATCCTACTAGATACTCCCGCTCTCCTCCTTAATAACAAGTTTATTGAGCCCCTAATCGCAGCACTCTCAGGCTTGGTACACTCTTCGCCCTCACCGTCCATCCCGCAGCATCAGCGCTTCATCTTCTGGTATATAACTGGCCAGCAGGTCCCCGACTCTTCGTTTCTGCAGAGGGCAGGGGAGGAAGTCCGGAGAGATCAGCGGAACAAGAGGAAGGGGTGGAAGGGAGATCTCAAAGGACTAAGAACGCTAGGAACAACAGAGATCGTAGAGCGAAGAACGGGTCACAACACAACACTAGCTGCCTGACTCCCTCCCGCCCCCCATCTGTTGACAGAGCAACAAAACAACTCCTTCACCGCCTTCAGAAGGCGGCGGAAACAGCTCTCTATACGTTCCCCTTTCGCGCTTACTTTGAGTACATTAAGTTGACTCCAATCGTCCCCCTCTCTCTTGAAGGACATTGCGAGTCCCAGAAATAATCAATTCTATTGCAGCGGCTTCACTACGCCTTTCAGGCCACCGTAGGCAGAGTGGAGCGTCTCCTTTCCTTCAATTCTTGTTCCGGCTGGCGTCCTTACTTCCGGGGACGCGGTTCCCTGCATGCACTGCGCGATTGCGATAGGCTGCCTCCAGCCCATGGGGGGCGGGGACTGCATTTCCTATGGTCCCCTGCGACCCCGCAGACGCGGCGCCTTTTGGGAGATGAAGTCTTTTTTTCAAAGAGTTTGCCGCTCGGCTGGATCCAGGCCCTTGCATCTTGTATTCAAGGCATTTGGAGGGATAGATGCGGAGTCGAATTTGAGGGCGTGACTCATATGATGCAGAGTGGGCCTTTGAGGATCTTGAGTGCAAAGTATACTTCATACACGCAATCATCACGCGCCTCGTCGGCAGCGACAGCCCACCTGGGTGGGCCTGATTTGTTCCCAACCCTAGTGGATCAACCCCTGAACGGGGCGGAGCCAAGATGTAGGGGGGCCAGAAGGCGGAGCTGCCAGGCCTAGTGACAAACTGAGCCGAATGTTGAGGAAAGTGTCTGGAGTTCAAAGGTCAGAGGTCAATGTCGCGCGTTGTAGACGGTCGAAAGTCGGAGGGGTACTAAGGAGAGACTCAGGTCCCTACCTGAGTCTCTGAATACTCAAGAGTACAGATTTGTGGGAAAGGAGCTTGAAGGGAGGAGAAGCGAGGGTGGAGGGGACTGCGTAGTGCCGGGGAGACGGGGAGACTTGGGAGAGAAGACAGAAAGGAATTCCCTGGTTATTCGTTCCCAGTTTCCAGGACTGTCACTATCAGTCACTTATTCAGGCGTCCCGCAGTTAAGGCCCCAGTTGCCTGCAGGGTGAGGAGATGGCTTCTCCTTCTAGACAGGCCCCCCTCGGGGGGTCAGGACTGCTTCAAGGGAGCCGGGCTCGTTCTTATGGAAGCCTGGTGCAGTCTGCCTGCTCTCCAGTGAGGGAAAGACGCCTGGAGCATCAGTTGGCGCCTGGAGACACCCTGGCTGGACTAGCACTCAAATACGGGGTGACGGTGAGTCTTCCAGGATTGGGATGTGGACAACCAGTTAGAAGAGATTTATTCCTCAGAAAAAATTAGTGGCCTTTTTAGGCCATTTCCTCTGAAATTTTCCTACCTGTGTTGTGTTGCTAATCCATCTTTATCTATTTGTTTGCTTTCCCATTTGCCTGTCTGGTTGGAAGAAATCCTGGCCCACTATCTCAGTGGAGAGGAGCAGCTCCCTTTTATTAAGCTAGTCACTATGTCAGGGACTGTACATACATACATCCATTTGATCCTCACATCCCTGTGAGCATACAATCGTCCCCCTTTTACAGATGAAGAAACTGAGAATTAGATTTGTTCACCAATTTGACCAAGGTCAAATAATTAATGAGTATTGGAGTGGAAATTCAAACAAGTCTGACTCTAAAGCCTGTACTCGTAGCCACAGAGAAACTTTTTAATTGAGAGTGATTAAAAATTTACAGAAAATCATGGAGAGCCAAGGTATTCTCTACACCAAGCATTTCAGGCCATTTATAGGGTATAGGTGGTAGTTGTAAAAATCTATTACACTAAACTTGATGAGATGTTTTCCCCCCATATCCTGCTGAATTTAGCCAACATTTTTATGCTTGGTAGTTTTAAAGCACTCTGGTAGCTCTCTTGGGAGATAGAAACATAAACAAAATGTATAGTTCTTGCCCTCATAATTTACAGTCTAGTGAGAAATGAACAGGAACATGAATAATTATTGTAGGTGACAGGATGTGGTGAATTTGTAGAGGTATTAACATAGGATGGGAAGTCAGAAAAGATTAATTTTATTTGGAAGGGAGTAGGGGTGGACATCAGTGAAGATCGCAAGGGAGCCAGACAATCAGACAGACTCCCGCATGCGCCCGACCGGGATCCACCCGGCACGCCCACCAGGGGCTATGCTCTGCCCATCCGGGGCGTTGCTCTGCCGCGAGCGACCAGAGCCACTCTAGCGCCTGGGGTAGAGGCCAAGGAGCCATCCCCAGCGCCCGGGCCATCTTTGCTCCAATAGACCTTGGCTGCGGGAGGGGAAGAGAGAGACAGAGAAGAAGGAGGGAGGGGTGGAGAAGCAAATGGGCGCTTCTCCTGTGTGCCCTGGCCGGGAATCGAACCCGGGTCCCCCACACGCCAGGCCGACGCTCTACCGCTGAGCCAACTGGCCAGGGCCTCTTTCTTCTTTTTTTTTTTTTACAGAGATAGTCAGAGAGAGGGATAGACAGGGACAGACAGGAACGGAGAGATGGGAAACATCAATCATTAGTTTTTCGTTGCGCATTGCGACACCTTAGTTGTTCATTGATTGCTTTCTCTTTTCGTTCTTTTTTTTTTTTTTTTTTGTATTTTTCTGAAGCTGGAAACAAGGAGAGACAGACAGACTCCCGCATGCGCCCCACCGGGATCCACCCGGCACGCCCACCAGGGGCTATGCTCTGCCCCTCCAGGGCGTCGCTCTGCCGCAACCAGAGCCACTCTAGCGCCTGGGGCAGAGGCCAAGGAGGCATCCCCAGCGCCCGGGCCATCTTTGCTCCAATGGAGCCTTGGCTGCGGGAGGGGAAGAGAGAGACAGAGAGGAAGGAGGGGGGGGGGGTGGAGAAGCAAATGGGCGCTTCTCCTATGTGCCCTGGCCGGGAATCGAACCCGGGTCCCCCGCACGCCAGGCCGACGCTCTACCGCTGAGCCAACTGGCCAGGGCCTGATTGCTTTCTCATATGTGCCTTGACCGCGGGCCTTCAGCAGACGGAGTAACCCCTTGCTTGAGCCAGCGACCTTGGGTCCAAGCTGATAAGCTTTTGCTCAAACCAGATGAGCCTGCGCTCAAGCTGGCGAGCTCGGGATCTCAAACCTGCGTCCTTAGCATCCCAGTCCAACACTCTGTCCACTGCGCCACCGCCTGGTCAGGCGTTCCATACTTTTCTGCACAGACATATACATATTTAATCCAGTTGTTTACATCTTTTATACCTTTTTTTTTTTTTTTTTTTTACAGAGACAGAGAGAGAGTCAGAGTGAGGGAAAGACAGGGACAGACAGACAGGAACAGAGAGATGAGAAGCATCAATCATTAGTTTTTCGTTGCGCATTGCAACACCTTAGTTGTTCATTGATTGCTTTCTCATACGTGCCTTGACCACGGGCCTTCAGCAGACCGAGTAACCCCTTGCTTGAGCCAGCGACCTTGGGTCCAAGCTGGTAAATTTTTGTTCAAACCAGATGAGCCCACGCTCAAGCTGGTGACCTCGGGGTCTCGAACCTGGGTCTTCCGCATCCCAGTCCGACGCTCTATCCACTGCGCCACCGCCTGGTCAGGCCTTTTTTTTTTTTTTTTTAAGTGAGAGGAGGGGGAAATCGACAGACTCTTGCATTCTCCCAGACCAGGATGCACTCAGCAGCTTCTGGGGCTGGTGCTCCAATCCTCAGTGCCTGAGGCCAATGCTCAAAGCAATCAAGCCACTGGCTATGAGATAGAAAGAGAGAGAGAAGGAGAAGAGGGAGAGAAAGAGAAGCAGATGCTCACTTTGCATGTGTGCCCTGACCAGGGATCAAAACTAGGATGTCCACATGCCAGGCTGATGCTCTATCCACTGAGGAACCAGCCAGGGCCACCACCTTTTACATCTTTGTTTTTTGAATAGCCCATACGGTACTCTTCTTAAGGGACAGAACACTTTTCTTTCAATTTTATATCTCTAGAGTCTGGCACAATCCCCAGTATATAAAAGCTTAATAGATTTGTGTGTGTGTGTGTGACAGAGATAGAGTGGAACAGATAGGGACAGACAGGAAAGGAGAGAGATGAGAAGCATCAGTTTTTCATTGTAGCACCTTAGTTCTTTGATTGCTTTCTTATATGGGCTACAGCAGACCGAGTGACTCCATGCTCAAGCCAGCAACTCTGGGCTCAAGCTGGTGAGCCTTGCTCAAACTGGCAACCTCAAGGTCTCGAACTTAGGTCTTTCGCGTCCCAGTCCAAAGCTCTATCCACTGCGCCATTGCCTGGTCAGGCAATAGATTTTTTTAAAAAAATGAAAGTACTGTATAACTAAGATTTTCACATATGGAGACTGGGAGTTCAGGAAAGTGAACATTTCAAGTATATGGTATGGTCTAAACAAAGGAAGTTCATATGAAAGTACTGAGCAGCCCTGGCTGGATAGCTCAGTTGGTTAGCGTGTCGTTCTGATGCACAGAGGTTGCCAGTTCGATCACCGATCAGGACATATACAGGAATAGATTGATATTCCTCTCTCTCTCTCTCTCCCCCTCTGTCTCCCTTTCCCTCCCTTTCCCTCCCTCCCTTCCTCTCTCACTAAAATCTATAAATAAAAAAATTTTTAAAGGGAAAAAAAAAGCCCAGCAAAGATTCAGAAGCTGTGCAGAGAGGGGGACTATGCTACAAGTGAATCAACAATTATTTACTCATTGAGGTTTTCTTATAGCCCTGTACCTTTTTGAATACAGAAAAGCCTTTTAGTCTAGTGAAGAAAAGGTCTAGGTTTTGGCTTCATTCTGCTGCTTACTACTAAAGTGAGTGACCACATAAGCTACTTCTCCTGTCTGTGGCCTCAGTTTTCCCACCATTTGTAAAATGAGGAAGATATATTAAATAATGATAATGAACAAAGTTGTTACCCATGTATCATGTAAAGAACACTTAGTATGTGCCAAGCTCTAAATGTTATCTCCTATGATCTTCATAAGATTTTATGAGGTAGCTAGGTATACTTCTCATTTAAAGAAAAGGAAACTGAAACTTAAGGAGATAACTACACAACTAGTCTAATTATACTGCTCACAAAAATTAGGGGATATCTCAAAATGAATATGAAGCTATAAAAAAGAAGCATTTGATTTTTTATTAAACAAGAACATCAGAAAAGCAAACAAGTCGAAGAAAGTTGTTTGATTATGCAAATGAGATGCAAAACCAACTTTTATTTCATTGGTGAAAATGCACTATACAAAAGGCTGAAAGTACTGGAGTATCTGCAAGTTCCCTGATCCCCTAATTTTTGTGAGCAGTGTAGTAGAGCTAGGATTTAGACCAGGTCATCTCATTCTAAAATCCTCACTTTGTACTGCTGTTTATCTAACTAGAATCCACTGGCCTTTCTAGCTCATAAGAACTGGCTTGATGGCTTAGAATTCATTTGGGCTTTGGACTTGGTTATATCTTTTTTTTTTTTTTTAATTCAGTGAGAGTAAGGGAGGCAGAGACAGACTCCTGCATGCTCTTTGACTGGGATCCACTGGGCAAGCCTACTGGGGGACAATGCTCTGCCCATCTGGGGTGTTGCTCCGCAGCTCAACAACTGAGCTCTTCTTAGTGCCTGAGGCGGAGGCCATGGAGCCATCCCCAAAGCCCAGAGCCAACTTGCTCCAGTTGAGCCATGGCTACAGGAAAGGAAGAGAGAGAGAGAGATAAGCAAGACAGGGAGGGGTGGAGAAGCAGATGGACACCTTTCCTGTGTGCCCTGAGTAGGAATTGAACCTGGAACATCCACATGCTGGGCCAATGCTCCACCACTGCGTCAAACAGCCAGGGCCTGGTTACATCCTTTTTAAGAGTGGAATGAGCCTGACCTGTGGTGGCGCAGTGGGATAAAGCATCGACCTGGAACACTGAGGTTGCTGGTTCGAAACCTTGGGCTTGCCTGGTCAAGGCACATATGGGAGTTGATGCTTCCTGCTCATCCCCCTTCTCTCTCTCTTTCACTCCTCTCTCTCTAAAAATCAATAAATAAAATATAAAAAAAAAACCACATCAGGAATAAAAAAGAGTGGAATGATGTCCTCTTATATGGTACTCCCAGGAAATAACAAAAGCCTCAGAAAATGTATAGGTTAATTCATAACATCTTGTAACTGGAAGGGACCTAGGATATTACCTAGGCAAAATAAAATTAATAGCATCAATGCACTGGCAAAGTAAAAATACAAAACTGCAAACCAATTTTAACTTTTTTTATTGTTCAGATTAACCTGGTCATATTTTTTAACATAGCAGAGCATAAGATTTTAGTAGTCAGCTGTATTATAATAGTCTTGCCCCAGGATGGAAAGAACTTTGATATTTGACAGATTAATAAGAAATGTGATTTCCCAAATTGATGCCAATATGGGATAAATTTTTAGTAAAACTGGCTTCCTGGCCTCTGATAATAAAATACTGATATACTATGTCTGTGGTTTCTATATTTTATTACCTAGTTTGTTTATTCATAAAGCATTCATGAACCTCTGCTGTGTGCCAAGTTTGTGTGGTGCTGTGGAGTGACTTAGGAATACAGAGACAGCAAGTCACCATCCCTGACTTTAAAGGATTCACAGATGACCAAAAACAACAAAAAAAGAAACCCTACAAAACTAAAGGACTCACAGAGTTTGAGAAAATATGCAAATAACTGAATAACAAATAATAGGATAGGTATTATTACAATATTTACAATATGGGAGCCCTTTTAGAGTGAAAGTTGATTAAAAATTTTTCAAGCAAAGAAGGGGATAGTTTAGAACAGGGGTCCCCAAACTTTTTACACAGGGGGCCAGTTCACTGTCCCTCAGACCGTTGGAGGGCCAGACTATAAAAAAAGCTATAAAAAAATCCCTATGCACACTGCACATATCTTATTTTAAAGTAAAAAAACAAAACGGTAACAAATACAATATTTAAAATAAAGAACAAGTAAATTTAAATCAACAAACTGACCAGTATTTCAATGGGAACTATGGGCCTGCTTTTGGCTAATGAGATGGTCAATATGCTCCTCTCACTGACCACCAATGAAAGAGGTGCCCCTTCCGGAAGTGCAGTGGGGGCCGGATGAATGGCCTCAGGGGGCCGCATGCGGCCCGCGGGCCGTAGTTTGGGGACCCCTGGTTTAGAAGCAGTTCAGTCTGATAAAGAAACAAAAGTGTGAAAGATCATGAAATGTTCATAGAAAAAAGATCAGTTCAGAATGATAAAATGTATAGATGGCAGAAGAAGAGAGATGAGGCTAGACATTATGGGGGATTGATTGAGGATGCCCTTAAATGCTAATTTGGATTTTATCTGAGCCATTGAGGAGCCATAGGGTGTTTATAAGTAGGCTAATGAGTTGATCAGATGATTTTTTTTTCTTAGACAGAGAGAGAGTCAGAGAGAGGGACAGATAGGGACAGACAGAAAGGGAGAGAGATGAAAAGCATCAATTCTGTTGCAGCACCTTAGTTGTTCACTGATCGCTTTCTCAGATGTGCCTTGACCAGGGTGCTACAGCAGACCGAGTAACCCCTTGCTCAAGCCAGTGGCCTTGGGCCCAAGCTGGTGAGCTATGATCAAACCAGATGAACCTGTGCTTCAGCTCGCAACCTTGGGATCTCGAACCTGGATCCTCCCTGTCCCAGTCCAATGCTCTATCCACTATGCCAACCGCCTGGTCAGGCGATCAGATGAATTTTTAAAATTTTTTATTATTTTTTATTTTTCTTAAGTGAGAAGCGGAGAGGGAGAGAGACAGACTCCCACATATGCCCGACCGGGATCCACCCGGGATGCCCACTAGGGGTGATGTTCTGCTCATCTGGGGCATTGCTCCGTTGCAACCAGAGCCATTCTAGTGCCTGAGGCAGAGGCCATGGAGCCATCCTCAGTGCCCAGCCCAACTTTGCTCCAATGGAGCCTTGGCTGAGGGAGGGAAAGAGAAAGAGAGAGAGGAGAGAGAGGGGGAAGTTGTGGAGGAGCAGATGAATACTTCTCCTGTGTGCCCTGGCCGAGAATCGAACCTGAGACTTCCACATGCTGAGCCAACACTCTACTGCTGAGCTAGCAGGCCAGGGCAATCAGATGAATATTTTAAGAAAGATACATGGCCCTAGCCGGTTGGCTCAGCGGTAGAGCGTCGGCCTAGCGTGCGGAGGACCCGGGTTCGATTCCCGGCCAGGGCACACAGGAGAAGCGTCCATTTGCTTCTCCACCCCTCCGCCGCGCTTTCCTCTCTGTCTCTCTCTTCCCCTCCCGCAGCCAAGGCTCCATTGGAGCAAAGATGGCCCGGGCGCTGGGGATGGCTCTGTGGCCTCTGCCCCAGGCGCTAGAGTGGCTCTGGTCGCAACATGGCGACGCCCAGGATGGGCAGAGCATCGCCCCATGGTGGGCGTGCCGGGTGGATCCCGGTCGGGCGCATGCGGGAGTCTGTCTGATTGTCTCTCCCTGTTTCCAGCTTCAGAAAAATGAAAAAAAAAAAAAAAAAAAAAAAAAAAAAGAAAGATACATGTTGCCTGACCAGGCAGTGGATAGAGCATCAACCTAGGATGCTAAGGACCCAGGTTAGAAACCCGAAGGTCACTGGCTTGAGTCCAAGGTTGCTGACTTGAGCTAGGGGTCACTGGCTCAGCTGGAGTCCCCTCTTCCCCAGGGCAAGGCACATATAAGAAAGCAATCAATGAACAACTAAGGGGCCACAACTATGAATTGATGTTTCTTATCTTTCTCCCCTCCTGTCTCTTCCCCCACCTTGCAAAAAAAAAGAAAAAAAAAGATAAATGTCAGCAGAGTGATGGATAATTGGAGAGAGGAAAGCTAGTTAAACTTGCAATATTGCCTGACCAGGCGGTGGCGCAGGGATAGAGCATCGGACTGGGATGCGGAAGACCCAGGTCCGAGACCCCGAGGTTGCCAGCTTGAGTGAGGGCTCATCTGGTTTGAGCAAAAGCTCACCAGCTTGAGCCCAAGGTCGCTGGCTCAAGCAAGGGGTTACTCCATCTGCTGAAGGCCCGCGGTCAAGGCATGTATGAGAAGGCAATCAATGAACAATTAAGGTGTTGCAATGCGCAACGAAAAACTAATGATTGATGCTTCTCATCTCTCCGTTCCTGTCTGTCTGTCCCTGACTATCCCTCTCTGTGACTCTCTCTCTCTGTCTCTGTAAAAAACAAAAACAAAAACCAAGATCGGC
Source organism: Saccopteryx leptura (assembly GCF_036850995.1). Lineage (NCBI taxonomy): Eukaryota > Metazoa > Chordata > Mammalia > Chiroptera > Emballonuridae > Saccopteryx > Saccopteryx leptura. The sequence continues at coordinate 213,100,907 of NC_089505.1, read as the reverse complement.
CTGACCAGGCGGTGGCGCAGTGGATAGAGCGTCGGACTGGGATGCGGAGGATCCAGGTTCGAGACCCTGAGGTCGCCAGCTAGAGTGCGGGCTCATCTGGCTTGAGCAAAAAGCTCACCAGCTTGGACCCAAAGTCGCTGGCTCCAGCAAGGGGGTTATTCAGGCTGCTGTAGCCCCATGGTCAAGGCACATATGAGAAAGCAATCAATGAACAACTAAGGTATCGCAATGAAAAACTAATGATTGATGCTTCTCATCTCTCTCCATTCCTATCCCTATTTATCCCTCTCTCTGACTCTCTCTCTGTGTCTGTAAAAAAACAAAAAAACAAAAAAAACCAAAAACCCCGAGATTGCCAACTGGAGCGCAGGCTCATCTGGCTTGAGAAAAAAAAAAAAAAAAAAAAAAAGCTCACCAGCTTGGACCCAAGGACGCTGGCTCCAGCAAGGGGTCACTCAGTCTGCTGTAGCCCCACGGTCAAGGCACATATGAGAAAGCAATCAATGAACAACTAAGGTGTCGCAATGAAAAACTGATGATTGATGCTTCTCATCTCTTCGTTCCTGTCTGTCCCTGTCTATCCCTCTCTCTGACTCTCTCTGTCTCTGTAAAATAAATAAATAAATAAATAATTAAAAAAAAAAAAAACTTGCAATATGCAGATGAGAAATATTAAGAGTTGTTCTACAGTGTTAGCAATAAAGACAAATCCAGATATAAGAGAGACTTATGCCACACTTATGGGTAGTGAAAAAAAAGTATGATTTAAGGATGATGTTGATATTTCTACCCTGGGTGGCAGGTAGATAAATGGTTATACCAATCACCATGTTCAGTGATGAATAAATAGGTGCTAAATAAATATTTGGTCAATGAAAAATTATTATTATTGTCATATGGAAAGTATTCCCAGAAGTAAAAAGGTCCTAGCTCTGTCATTATCTTGCTAGATACTCTTAGGCAAGTAATTTAACCTCTCTGAGCCTCACTTTCTTCATCTTTAATGGAGGTTCTCAAAATGAGGCCCTGGCCCTGGCCGGTTGGGTCAGTGGTAGAGCGTCCGCCTGGCGTGCAGGAGTCCCGGGTTTGATTCCTGGCCAAGGCACACAGGAGAAGCGCCCATCTGCTTCTCCACCCCTCCCCCTCTCCTTCTTCTTTGTCTCTTTCTTCCCCTCCTGCAGCCAGGGTTCCATTGGAGCAAAGTTGACCCGGGCGCTGAGGATGGCTCCATGGCCTCTGCCTCAGGTGCTAGAATGGCTCTGATTGCAACAGAGCGATGCCCCAGATGGGCAGAGCATTGCCCCCTGGTGGGCGTGCTGGGTAGATCCCGGTCGGACGCATGTGGGAGTCTGTTTGACTACCTCCGTTTCCAACCTCAGAAAAATACAAAAAAAAAAAAAAAAAAATGAGGTCCTGAAACTTCAGGGATCCACACAGTCAAAACTATTTTCTTTTTTTCTTTTTTCTTTTTTTTTTTCTTTTGTATTTTTCTGAAGCTGGAAATGGGGAGAGACAGTCAGACAGACTCCCGCATACGCCCGACCGGGATCCACCCGGCACGCCCACCAGGGGTGACGCTCTGCCCACCAGGGGGCGATGCTCTGCCTCTCCGGGGCGTCGCTCTGTCGAGACCAGAGCCACTCTAGCGCCTGGGGCAGAGGCCAAGGAGCCATCCCCAGCGCCCGGGCCATCCTTGCTCCAATGGAGCCTTGGCTGCGGGAGGGGAAGAGAGAGACAGAGAGGAAGGAGGGGGTGGGGGTGGAGAAGCAAATGGGCGCTTCCCCTATGTGCCCTGGCCGGGAATCGAACCCGGGTCCCCCGCACGCCAGGCCGACACTCTACCGCTGAGCCAACCAGCCAGGGCCTATTTTCATAGTATTAATGAGATTTTTTTGTGTGTGTGTATGTGTGACAGAGACAGAAGGACAGATAGGTACAGACAGGAAGGGAGAGAGATGAGAAACATCAGTTCTTCTTTGCGGCACCTTAGTTGTTCATTGATTGCTTTCTTTTCTTTTTCTTTCTTTTTTTTTATTTACTTATTTCACTTCGTATAATGTTATCAAGATCCCACCATTTTGTTGTAAGTGATCCGATGTCATTTCTTATGGATGAATAGTATACCATGGTGTATATATGTGCCACATCTTCTTTATCTAGTCTTCTATGATTGCTTTCTCATATGTGCCTTGACCAGGGGGCTGCAGCAGACTGAGTGACCCCTTGCTGAAGCCAGCGACCTTGGGCTCAAGCTGATGAGACTTGCTCAAACCAGATGAGTCCGCACTCAAGCTGGCGACCTCGGGGTCTTGAACCTGGGTCTTCCACATCCCAGTCCGACGCTCTATCCACTGTGACACCACGTGGTCAGGCTCTGTGAATAAAGGCACTAGATTCTATACTAATATAAAATTTATCATTTTTACTGTCATTAACTATGGTGACTTTTTTTTTTTAAGATGGAACAAATTAAGCGTGCAAACCGCCTTTATACTAATGACTCTATCTTCCTGAAGAAAACCCTGTACATCCCCGTCCTGACAGAGCCCAGAGACCTGTTCAATGGTTTGGATTCTGAGGAAGAGAAAGATAGAGAGGAAGAGATTCTGCTGAGTAAAGATGAAGTTTGGCCACACTCAGCTGAGAGGAAGAAACAAGAGACAGATTTAGGACGTGCCATTGGTGAAGTCCTTCCCACACCTGGCTGGGAACACCCTGGCCCTATCAACGACCTCTCTGCCTCTGATTTCCTCAGGAAGCTTGATTCTCAGATCAGCCAGTCAAAGAAGGCTGCTGCCCAGAAGCTGAAAAAAGGGGAAAGTGGGTGAGTCTTAATGGCCTTTTTAAAGCCCCTTCACAGACCTTTCCATTCTTCCAGCTTTACCTTACCAGATACCCAAGTAAGTAAGCAGTGTCAGCAGAGGGAAGGTGAGAATGCTCTCCTCCAGGGGCCCTGAGGCAATGAGCAGAGCAGTGGCTGCTGGGGTGGGTAGAGGCAGTGGGAAATGGTTCTGTGTTAAATAATAGACAGTTCTTATTGATCTGACAATCCAAGAAGGATTTATCCAGAGGGGATTGAGACTCCATATTAGACCAGCCAGATCATATATTAGGAAAGGAGGACAACTTCCTATGTGCCTCTTCACTTGGCCTGTTTTCAGCTTCTGCCCTTCACCTGTCACTGCCTCCCCTTTCCTCATTTGCAGGGTACCTGGAGAGGAGTCAGGTCTTCACTGGAGCTCCCCTCAGACGCAGCAGCGAGCAGTCCTAGGTCCTGTGCCACTGACGCAGACCTCCCGAACCCAGACACTTCGGGACCAGGAGGATGAAATCTTCAAACTTTGATGATGTCCCCAGAACCGACTGAGAGAAGCAAGATGGTGAAGGAGCAACGTGAGGGGGAGAGGAGCCGGAGGTGAGGCTGAAGAACATGGCTTCCCAGCCCACCTTCCTCACTGCTGCCTAGCTCGTCCATCAAGAGTTCCTCGGCCTGGGCCAGTTTTATTGGCAAAAGTAGGGGGTGGGAAATAGACCCCTTCTCAGTTCTTGGGCTGAATCTAGAGTTGTCCTTTAGATTCAAAAGGCTCTTTGCTATTCTTTTCACCATTCCTTGGCCTTAGAGCAGGGAGGCAGAGACTCCCCAGCCCTCAACTTCCTCCTAATCTCCAACTATGTTACCTAATTTATTTGGTGCTATGTTGAAGTAATATTTATTTGCTGTATTTTATTCTTTCCCACTCTTAGCTGAAAAATGAGATTTTTATAGCCCTGGTGTGAAGGAAATCCAGGAACAGTGAGCTAGTGACTGCTGGCTGCCCACCTTCTCCACCTTCTTAGCCAAGCATGTTATTGAGGACGGAGCAGTCAGTGATCTAACCCACTGCAGAAATGGTGGGCTGTGCCAGGCCTTTTCCTCAATTTCAGAGTAAACAATTTGGACTTAGTCTTGACCCACCAGTTCACTATAACTTTTTCACAACTCTTGGTCTGAGAAAAAAAAAACAGTGATGTAGATACCAGGGCACCCCGTTCGGGATGGAAGAAGAATTGCCTTGGCATTTGAAGAGGACAGCTTCAGGGGTCCTTTCGTTGTGGGGAGCTTTTTATTGTACCCCCTCTACACCAGAGCCTGTTGATCTATGCCTTGCTCCTCACTGTGTATTTATTTGCAGTTTGTAACACTGATCTGCGGTACAGTTTTTTTAGTTTCTTAAACAAAAGTAGGCAAGGGAACCCCAATGATACTGAGTCTCCTGTATGGAAACAGTGAGTCGTGAGATAAGTGGTGTTTGTGTACCCCCGTGATGTTAGAAGATATAAGAAGCTGGAGAGATTAAACACTTGAGTCCTGTGCATATTTTAGTAGTTTTATTTCCCCTATGAGACTCTCCCCTGCCATAGCCCCTTCTTCCTGCTCTCTGGAACAGAGCCTCTGGTATCTGTTCTGGCTCTGCCTAGAGCTGGAGTTCTAGGATTCTCAAAGGGCTCCCTCCCCCCCTCTGTCGTTAGTGTCCCCAGAGTGGTTAAATGGACTATGCCCTCTTCCACTGGTTTATAGGGAAGGGGGCTTCCCTGTTTCAAACATCCCTTATGGAGGAAATAAGAGATCCAAGTTTCACTTCATCTTTTCAGGCAGCTTTGTTTCCGTCTCTGAGGCTGGAGTGGGAGGGAGGCCTCAACCCTCAGCATTGCTTCTTCTCCGCCAGCAGTTTGGGGGTGGGGTGGTCTCATAGTCACAAGCACTCTTGGGGAAGACTGAAGACTGAAAGTGTTAGTGCAGATGAGCAGAATTAGAAAGCCCACTGTCTGTTGTTTTCTCAGCCAGCCATTTTGTCGAGGCAGAGCTTGCTGGGTGCTGGGCTCTCAGAGCTTTCCCTCATCCAGCAGCTTCCTGAGCCCATCACAGATCTTGCCAAGGTGCTGGGTGAAGTCTGGCCCATAGAGGGCCGTGAGCAGGCCCGGGTCGGAGAAGTGATCAAACACGCGGCGAACGCGGCCGTGGGACTTGGGGGTGAGGTGGTGCTGCACCAGCTCCAGCAGCATATCCCGGCACTCGGCCAGCAGGCTGGCCAGCACGGCAGCCTCAAATGTGAAGTCCACCTCCCCAAAGCTGAGTGCAGTCATGGCTCCGTGCCGCAGCTTCTGGCGAAAGCGGGAGGCCAGATCCAGCTCACTGGGGCTAAAGCAGCCACTGCGGTGCAGCACAGCCACCTTGACGGCCACCTTGATGAGGTCCTTGATAACCCGCTGGGCCTGGGGCCGGCTTTGCGTGTACTCTTTGGACACACGGTAGAGCTCATCTAGCACCTCGCTGCTTGTCTCGTCGATGAAGAGATGAGCCACGGACCGACCCGCCATTTTACTCAGTAGCTTCTTCTCTGCTTGCAGTGCCAGATTCTTTGAGCTGAAGGACTCCATGGTTCCTGGAGACGGGGTGGGGGTTGGGGGCTGTGATCAGTGATAGAAGAAAGGTCACAGGATTCCTTAGAAAGAGAAAAATGGCTTTTCCCCTTCTGTCTCTTCTTTAGTTTCTCTTACCATCTTTTTCCCCCTGGGCCCTTCAGTCCCCTGTGCCTTGTTCAGATTTTTTTGTCTTTAGTACTGTAACAAATCTTGACCTCTAAAACAGCCCAGTATAATAGTAATAGCTCTGGCTGGAGGAATGAGGGCACAGAGGATGCTAGCCCACCACAAATTAAGTTTTAAGGGGAAGTAGGCTGTTTCTGCCACAATGGAAAAGATAAGGCTTACCTGGCAAGTAATTCTCCCAGCTACCATTTTTGGACACTGAGCATGTATCACATATATCTGTGAGATGTGGATTTTACTACCCTTGTTTTATAGCTGAGCAAGCTGAGGCTTACATCAAATCATTTACCTGGCCCTGCTGGTTGGCTCAGCAGTAGAGTGTCGGCCCGGCTTGTAGAAGTCCCTGGTTTGATTCTGGTCAGGACACACAGGAGAAGCGCCCACCTGCTTCTCCACCCCTCCCCTTCCCCCCGCCCCTTTCTTTTCCTCTTCTGCAGCCATGACTAAAATGGTTTGAGCCAGTTGACCCTGGGCACTGGGGATGGTTCTATGGCCTCCCCTCAGGCACTAAAATGGATCACTTACTGAGCAACAGAGTAGTAACTGCAGATGGGCATAGCACTGCCCTGTAGTGAACATGCAGGGTGGATCCCAGTCGGGTACCTGTGGGAGTCTGTCTCTGCCTCCCTGCCTCTCACTTAATAATAATAATAATAATTTACCTAGCCCTGGCTGGTTAGCTGGGTGGGTTGACAGTGTGTGTTGTCCTGAAACAACAAGGTTGGGGTTTGATCCCCAGTCAGGGCACACATGGGAAACAACCAAGGAATACACAGCTGAGTGGAACAGCAAGTGCTTCCCTCCTGCCTCCCCTCTCTCTCCCTTCCTCTCTCTGTCTTCTAAAAAAGCAATAAAAGTGGCCCTGGCCAGTTGGCTCAGTGGTAGAGCATCGGCCTGGCATGCAGGAGTCCTGGGTTCGATTCCCGGCCAGGGCACACAGGAGAAACGCCCATCTGCTTCTCCACCCTTCCCCCTCTCCTTCCTCTCTGTCTCTCTCTTCCCCTCCCACAGCCAGGGCTCCATTGGAGCAAAGTTGGCCTGGGCGCTGAGGATGGCTCTATGGCCTCTGCCTCAGGTGCTAGAATGGCTCTGGTTGCAACAGAGCGATGCGCCAGATGGGCAGAGCATCGCCCCCTGGTGGGCATGCCGGGTGGATCCCGGTCGGGCACATGCGGGAGTCTGTCTGACTGCCTCCCTGTTTCCAACTTCAGAAAAATACAAAAAAAAAAAAAAAAAAGCAATAAGAGCCTGATGAGGTGGTGGCGCAGTGGATAGAGTGTTGGACTGGAATGCGGAAGGACCCAGGTTCAAGATCCCAAGGTCGCCAGCTTCTTGAGCGCCGGCTCATCTGGTTTGAGCAAGACTCACCACCTTGGAACCAAGGTCACTGGCTTGAGCAAGGGGTTATTCGGTCTGCTGAAGGCCCACGGTCAAGGTACATATGAGAAAGCAATCAATGAACAACTAAAGTGTCTCAACGAAAAACTGATTGATGCTTCTCATCTCTCATCATTCCTGTCTGTCTGTCCCTGTCTATCCCTCTCTCTGTCTCTGTAAAAAAAATAGGCCCTGGCCGGTTGGCACAGTGGTAGAGCATCAGCCTGGCGTGTGGGAGTCCCAAGTTCGATTCCCGGCCAGGGCACACAGGAGAAGCGCCCATCTGCTTCTCCACCCCTCTCCCTCTCCTTCTCTCTGTCTCTCTCTTCCCCTCCTGCAGCTGAGGCTCCATTGGAACAAAAGTTTACCCGGGCGCTGAGGATGGCTCTGTGGCCTCTGCCTCAGGCCCTAGAATGGCTCTGATTGCGGCAGAGCAATGCCCCAGATGGGCAGAGCATTGCCCCCTGGTGGGCATGCCAGGTGGATCCCGGTCAGGCGCATGCGGGAGTCTGTCTGCCTCCCCGTTTCCAACTTAAGAAAAATACTAAATAAATAAATAAATTTTAAAAAAAGCAATAAAAATTAAACCCTGGTCAGATGGCTCAATTGGTTGGAGCATCGTCCTGGAGCATGGAGGTTGCTGATTTGATTCCCTGGTCAGCCAACGTACAGGAGCAGCTCCACGTTCCTGTCTCTCTCTCTACCTGCCTCTCCCTCAAAAAAGAAAAATCATTTACCCAAGGTCAGATATAACTTTTTCTAACTCCAAAAGCCTATGTCAGCTAGTATGATGTATTGTCTTTAAATATGTGAGAAATATGGAGGTGCTAGGAGTCTTGATAAAAATAATAACATAGGCCCTGGTCGGTTGGCTCAGTGGTAGAGCGTCGGCCTGGCGTGCAGAGGTCCCAGGTTCGATTCCCGGCCAGGGCACACAGGAGAAGCACCCATCTGCTTCTCCACCCCTCCCCCTCTCCTTCCTCTCTGTCTCTCTCTTCCCCTCCCGCAGCCAAGGCTCCATTGGAGCAAAGATGGCCTGGGCGCTGGGGATGGCTCCTTGGCCTCTGCCCCAGGTGCTAGAGTGGCTCTGGTCGCGACAGAGCGACACCCCCTGGTGGGCGTGCCGGGTGGATCCCGGTCGGGCGCATGCGGGAGTCTGTCTGACTGTCTCTCCCTGTTTCCAGCTTCAGAAAAATACAAATAATAATAATAATAATAATATTTATTAAGAACCTACTATTGCCTGACCAGGCAGTGGTGCAGTGGAGTCGGACTGGGATGCGGAGGACCCAGCTTTGAAACCCCGAGGTTGCCAGCTTTAGCGCAGGCTCATCTGGTTTGAGCAAGGCTCACCAGCTTGGACCCAAGGTCACTGGCTTGAGCAAGGGGCCACTCTATCTGCTGTAGCCCCCCGGTCAAGCCACATATGAGAAATCAATGAACAACTAAGGTGCCACAACAAGGAACTGATGTTTCTCATCTCTCTCCCTTCCTGTCTGTCCCTCTTTCTGTCTATCTCTGTCACACGCACACAAAAAAGAACCTACTATTTGCCAAGTGCTTTGTGTAAATTATCTCAGTCTTCCCAACCCTTTGTAAGGTAGGTATACCCATTTGTTTGTTTTTTGTTGTTTTTCTACAGAGAGAGAGTCAGAGAGATAGACAGGGACAGAGAGACAGGAACAGAGAGAGATGAGAAGCATCAATCAGTTTTTGTTGTGACACCTTAGTTGTTCATTGATTGCTTTCTCATATGTGCCTTGACCGTGGGCCTTCAGCAAACCAAGTGACCCCTTGCTCGAGCCAGCGACCTTGGATCCAAGCTGGTGAGCTTTGCTCAAACCAGATGAGCCCGTGCTCAAGCTGGCGACCTCGGGGTCTCGAACCTGGGTCGTCCGCATCCCAGTCCGATGCTCTATCCACTGCGCCACTGCCTGGTCAGGCAATAGGTATCCCCATTTTACAATGAGAAAATGAAGCTAAGTGAAATTAAACAATTTGGCCAAAGTCACTAGCAAATGATAAAAATGGGCTTCCAACCAAATAATCCAAAGAGACTTCCTTGCCTAGAATGCTGTCAGTGCTGTTGAAGCACACTAAGAAACCATGGGATGCATACCTCAGTGAGGCAAGCAGAACCAGAGGTCTACAGCCTTCTGCTGGGGCTCCTGCTGGGGCTCCTGGTGGCCCATCAGCTGCCTGTGTCCAGGGTTCTCTCCCTGTGGTCTTTGCCTATGGTTCTTCTGGTTGTTTTGCTTCTTACTTCCCCTCCCCTGCTCTGCAGGATGTGGCTGTGACCGCAGTGAGGAGCAGCATTGCCTCTCCCCCAAACCAAAATGGGAGTCTAAAGAGTAAGGCAAGATGGGTACCCGGGGGGTTTCCTCCCCAGCTGAATCAGTCCAATGGGAATGGGAACCTCGCTTTGTTCCTGGCTTTGTCTGGGGCTTTTTGAACCATGCAGCACAGCTGTGAGAGGAGATTGCTCCATTTGGACCTTCCTTCCTCCTTGCCTTCCTGTTAACCAGCTCTCAGTTGCCCCCATTGCCATCTCAGTTGGTCGACTGTCCTCTCCCTCCCTGTTTCAGCCTCCCTTTTTCTCTTGGGTGGGTCCTGTCCTATGAGCCTCTGGCCACGTTGTCCCTCTGGCCCTTACATTTACCTCCATATTTCCTAAGACTTCCCTGCATCTCCCAGTACTCTGTCACATACCCACCTCTACCTCCATACTTCAGCCCTGCCCCCAACCCATCCCAAACCATGTCTGTCTTTCTGAGGCTGCCTTGCCCCAGGAACAACTGAACTGGACCTTTCCACTTGGGTCTCCACTATGGTCCCAAGAATGCTATCAGATTAGAGTGACAATTTGGAAAGATAAGTCTGAGAGCCAGGACTCTTCTGCCACCATCACCCCTAAAGCCTACCCTTCTGTCATTGCCAGTCCCTCACCTGCTGCGCACTGGGTGCCAGTCTTGCCTTGGATGTTCCGGAAGAGCTGACAGAATGGAGAAGCTCTTAAGTCGGAGGCCTTTTGGCCTGGCCCCGCCCCTCAAGCCCCGCCTACCTACTTCGCTCAACCTCCCATTCTTCATACCATTACCAAGAACTATTATGGTCCAAGAACGTCCTGGAAATATGACACAGGTCAAAAGAAGTAACACTCTAGGAAAAAGCCTTAATTCTTTGAGGTAAAGAGGAGGGATTACATATACCCTGTTCTCAGTGTTTCTGCTTGTTTTTTGTTGCCCAATTCCTTGAAATTGGGGGGTTTTTTTGTTTTTGTTTTTTTGAGACAGAGAGAGAGTCAGAGAGGTACAGATAGGGACAGATAGACAGGAACGGAGAGAGATGAGAAGCATCAATCATCAGTTTTTTGTTGCGACACCTTAGTTGTTCATTGATTGCTTTCTCATATGTGCCTTGACCATGGGGCTACAGCAGACCAAGTAACCCCTTGCTTGAGCCAGCAACCTTGGGTCCAAGCTGGTGAGCCCCACTCAAATCAGATGAGCCTGCGCTCAAGCTGGCAACCACGGGGTCTCGAACCTGGGTCCTTTGCATCCCAGTCTGACGCTATATCCACTGCGCCACCGCCTGGTCAGGCTGAAATCGTGTTCTTATATTTGTGTTACTAGAAAGGCTATCAAGTACAAATTGCTGGGGTGAAGTCGTTGGGGAAAGTTCTGAAGATTGAACTGAACTTAAGCTGGAGATGCCAGAGGCCAACAGACCTGAATGTGTCCCTGAAGTCTTCAGGGAAAGGTGATGCAGACTAGGGCAATGTTATTGTTAGGGTTAAATCAGCCCCTGTAAAACTCCCATTCCCCTCACCCAAATATTTTGTAAAGATAGAGTTAATTTGCTTGCTGTTCTCTCTCCTAACAGTTGTTTGGCCTTCACTTTGAAATGTAGCAAAAGCTTACCTTCACAAAAATGTCGAAAAAAGTTTGCATGGGGAAGGAAGCTGACCATTAGGGGAGCTTTAAATCACAATAGCTGTTTGTGAAAGCAGGCTCACAGACTGAGGCCCCCAGCTGTTTCTGGGAGACTGATCTTTAGGCTGTCTTCAAGATTTACCAAGGACACCAAGTCTGTGCTACATCAAAGAACTTGTGTCTCTGCAGCAGAATTCCCCTCATTAAATCAGTAACTAAGGCCACAAAACCCCCGATATGCTAATCTAAGCTTGCCCAGGTGCATGGACCCCATGCCAGCAAATCTCCTATATCTGATACCCCCTCTAATAGTTCAGGGCTGACACTTGTTGGTCTCTTGTCTGCTTGAACCAGGCATTTATAAAATAAATTTTCCTTTTGGAATCCACCAGCCTTGTGTTTTCAGTTTGGCTCTCCCCAGTGCCCACCCAGCTGAAAGGAGGCTTTCCCCTTCCTCAGTGAAGAGGCCACTGCAGCTTTAACCTACCAGTTGCCACGAGCATATGTTTCCAGTGCCTGGCTGGGTTAGGGTGACACAGACTGGACCCACACTTAATACTGGAAAGAGGAAGGTGGTGGGGCCAAGGCTGTGAAATCAGATGTGACCAGCAGGTGTCAGCACAGCATTGAACCACTCGAGGAAACAACTCTACTTAATGTCCTAAAGTGATTTTAAAAAAATGGTAAGTCAGAGTTCCTGAAGAGACAAAACTACCATCAAAAATCTTACAGCCTGACCTGTGGTGACGCAGTGGATAAAGCATCAACCTGGAAATGCTGAGGTCGCCGGTTCAAAACCCTGGGCTTGCCTGGTCAAGGCACATATGGGATTTGATGCTTCCTGCTCCTCCCCCTTTCTCTCTCTCTCTCTCTCTTTCTCTCCCTCCTCTCTCTATAATGAATAAATAAAATCTTAAAAAAACAAAAACAAAAAAAACAAACAAAAAAAATCTTACAAACTGACCAGGCTGTGGCGCAGTGGATAGAGTGTCGGACTGAAATGCGGAGGACACAGGTTTGAGACCCTGAAGTCACCAGCTTGTGCCCAAGGTCACTGGCTGAGCAAGGGGTCACTCAGTCTGCTGTAGGCCCCCCTCATCGCCACCCCCAGCAAGGCACATTTGAGAAAGCAATCAATGAACAACTAAGGTGCCACAACAAAGAATTGATGCTTCTGATCTCTCTCCCTTCTGTCCCTGTGTTTCTCTCTATCTCTGTCACACACACAAAAAAAGATAGAATCTTAAAAACAGACCAGGCTGTGGCGCAGTGGATAGAGCGTCAGACTAGGACATGGAGGACCTAGGTTTGAAACCCTAAGGTTGCTGGCAGGTCGTTGGCTTGAGCAAGGGGTCACTCGGTCTGCTGTAGCCCCCCCCCCCCATTTTCCCACACCCTCTCCACCCCTCTTCAAGGCACATATGAGAAAACAATCAATGAGAAATTAAGGTGTCACAAGGTTGTCAATCTGTCCCTCTCTTTGTCTCTGTCACACAAAGAAAATCTTACAGTCTGCCTGACCTGTGTATGGTGTCACAACCTGGAAAACTGATGTTGCTGATTCAAACCTTGGGTTTGCCTGGTCAAAGCACATACAACAAGCAATCAATGAATAACCAAAGTGAAGCAACTATGAGTTGATACTTCTCACTCCCCCACTTCTTCTGTCTGTAAAATCAATAAAGTCTTTAAATCTTTAAAAAAAAATAATCTTACAGCCTGGTCAGGGAGGTTAGCGTAGCTATTAATGTTAAAATTGCACATATGAAACCAAACTAGGTGTCATTAGAAAAAAGTGTCGAGTTGGGGGTTTGCGGGGCCCTTCAGAAGTCGGGGCCTCTGATTCCTGGGCCCCGACTTAACATTAGCAGTACATAAAATTTTTTACTTATTTAAAATATGGTACCTGATCAGGCGGTGGCGCAGTGGATAGAGCGTCGGACTGGGATGCAAAAGACCCGGGTTCAAGACCCCGAGGTCACCAGCTTGAGTGCCGGCTCATCTGGTTTGAGGAAAATCTCACCAGCTTGAACCCAAGGTCGCTGGCTCCAGCAAGGGGTTACTCAGTCTGCTGAAGGCCCATGGTCAAGGCACATATGAGAAAGCAATCAATGAACAACTAAGGTGTTGCAATGCGCAATGAAAAACTAATGATTGATGCTTCTCATCTCTCTCTGTTCCTGTCTGTCTGTCCCTGTCTATCCCTCTCTCTGACTCATTCTCTGTCTCTGTAAAATAAATAAATAAATAAATAAAATATGGTTAACGTGTTGTTGTTTTTTATTATTTATTTATTTATTTATTTTTTGTATTTTTACGAAGCTGGAAACGGGGAGAGACAGTCAGACAGACTCCCACATGCGCCCAACCGGGATCCACGCGGCATGCCCACCAGGGGGCGACGCTCTGCCCACCAGGGGGCGATGCTCTGCCCCTTCGGGGCGTCGCTCTGTTGCGACCAGAGCCACTCTAGCACCTGGGGCAGAGGCCAAGGAGCCATCCCAAGCGCCCGGGCCATCTTTGCTCCAATGGAGCCTTGGCTGCGGGAGGGGAAGAGAGAGACAGAGAGGAAATAGAGGGGGAGGGGTGGAGAAGCAGATGGGCGCTTCTCCTGTGTGCCCTGGCCGGGAATCACACCCGGGACCCCTTGCACGCCAGGCTGACGCTCTACCACTGAGCCAACTGGCCAGGGCAACATGTTGGGTTTTTTTTTGGTTTTTTTTGTTTTTTTACAGAGACAGAGAGTCAGAGAGAGGGATAGACAGGGACAGACAGACAGGAATGGAGAGATGAGAAGCATCAATCATTAGTTTTTCGTTGTGCATTGCGACTGCTTAGTTGTTCATTGATTGTGTTCTCATATGTGCCTTGACCAGGGGGTTACATCACAGTGAGTGACCCCTTGCTCAAGCCAGCAACCTTGGGCTTCAAGCCAGCGACCAAGGGGTCATGTCTATGATCCTGTACTCAAGCTGGTGACATAATTTCGAACCTGAGTTCTCCATGTCCCAGTCCGATGCTCTACCCACTGTGTGGCCGTCTGGTCAGGCTAATACGTATTTTTATTTTCCCTGTCTCTTTTTTTTTTTTTTTTTTTTGTATTTTTCTGAAGCTAGAAATGGGGAGAGACAGTCAGACAGACTCCCGCATGCGCCCGACCGGGATACACCCGGCACGCCCACCAGGGGGCGACGCTCTGTCCACCAGGGGGCGATGCTCTGCCCCCCTGGGGCATCACTCTGTTGCGACCAGAGCCACTCTAGCGCCTGGGGCAGAGGCCAAGGAGCCATCCCCAGCGCCCGGGCCATCTTTGCTCCAATGGAGCCTTGGCTGCGGGAGGGGAAGAGAGAGACAGAGAGGAAGGAGAAGGGAAGGGGTGGAGAAGCAGATGGGCGCTTCTCCTGTGTGCCCTGGCCGGGAATCGAACCTGGGACCTCTGCACGCCAGGCCGACGCTCTACCACTGAGCCAACCGGCCAGGGCCTTGTCTCTCTCTTTTTTTAAGGGGCCCAACATTTTCTTCTGTGCCCGGGGCCTCAACCTACCTTAATCCACCTCTGACTCCAGGCCAGGCAAATCTAGGTCTTAATGACTCCTTATCATGCTCTTTCTACTATATAACCCACAGGAAGTTAATAATATCTTTTAAAATCATCCTTAATTTAAAAGTTAAAATGAAAATGCTTTGCATTTAATTGGATAAATTCAGGTGTCTGGGAAAATATTCAAAATGTAACAATTCTTTATGCTTAGCTGAGATTTTACCATGGTTAGGACCCATACTCATATCAGTTAAGAAGGAGAAAGTTCACTATGATTTGAAGCAGTTTAGCAAGATTGATACCGGATACCTGGAGGTAGTTCATATCTTTTTTTAAAAAAGATTTTATTTATTCATTTGAGAGAAGGGACAGAGAGAGGGAGAGAGAAGGGAGACACAAAGGGGGAGGAGCAGGAAGCATCAACTCCCATATGTGCCTTGACCAGGTAAGCCCAGGGTTTCAAACCAGCGACCTCAGTGTTCCAGGTTGACACTTTATCCACTGCACCACCACAGGTCAGGCTTAGTTCATATCTTTGATGAATTTATTTCGTCCTCTATCTACTATTTATCAGGCATTATGAATGGGTGCTGAGGATACAAAAAAAAGAAATAATGCCTGACCAGGAGGTGGCGCAGTGGATAGAGTGTTGGCCTGGGATGCTGAGGACCCAGGTTTGAAACCCTGAGGTCACTGGCTTGAGTGTGTTCTCATACAGCTTGAGCATGGGATCATAAACATGACCCCATGGTCGCTGGCTTGAAGCTCAAGGTCACTGGCTTGAGCAAGGTGTCAGTGGTTCAGCAAAAGCCATCCTCCCATCCCCCATCAAGGCACATATGAGAAAGCAATCAATGAACAACTAAGGTGCCACAACTATGAGTTGATGCTTCTCATCTCTCTCCCTTCCTGTCTGTCGCTCTCTCACTCGCAGAAAATAAAGAGAGACAAGCTTCCTGTCTTCAGACTAAGTGGTAAAAATACCTATGAAAAATCCAAAACGAAGTATCAAATAAGCTATCTATATGCGTTTAGAGCTCATATAGAGGAGGAAGACCCAGCTTGAACAGCTAGATTTCATGGTGAGCAGCATGTAAGTAGTTATTGTAACTGTTGGTATGGATTATCTTGACCATTGAAATGTGTGGAGCAAGAAAAATAGCTAAAGATGTGACCCTAGCCTGACCAGGTGGTGGCGCAGTGGATAGAGCGTCGGACTGGGATGCGGAAGGACCCAGGTTCGAGACCCCAAGGTCACCAGCTTGAGCGTGGGCTCATCTGGTTTGAGCAAAGCTCACCAGCTTGGACCCAAGGTTGCTGGCTCGAGCAAGGGGTTACTTGGTTTGCTGAAGGCCCACGGTCAAGGCACATGTGAGAAAGCAATCAATGAACAACTAAGAAGTCGCAACGCACCTGACCAGGAGGTGGTGCAGTGGATAGAGCATTGGACTGGGATGCGGAGGACCCAGGTTCGAGACCCTGAGGTCACCAGCTTGAGCGCGGGCTCATCTGGTTTGAGCAAAACTTGGACCCAAGGTTGCTGGCTCGAGCAAGGGGTTACTCGGTTTGCTGAAGGCCCACGGTCAAGGCACATATGAGAAAGCAGTCAATGAACACTAAGGTGTCGCAAGAAAAACTAATGATTGATGCTTCTCATCTCTCTCCATTCCTGTCTGTCCCTATCTCTCTCTCTCTCTCTCTCTCTCTCTGTAAAAATAAATAAATAAATAAAAATAAAAATTTAGAAGTCGCAACGCGCAACGAGAAACTGATGATTGATGCTTCTCATCTCTCTCCGTTCCTGTCTGTCTGTCCCTGTCTATCTCTGCCTCTGTAAAAAAACAAAAAAAACAACAACAAAAAATAAACAAACAAAAAAATAAAGATGTGACCCTAAACGTGTCGTCAGGATGGCCAAGCGGTCCAAGGCGCTGCATTCAGGATGTGACCCTAGGGAACACCAATATTTAAGGAGAGGTCAGAGAAGGCTGAGAAAGAAAGGCCGTATTAATATAAGTGAAGCCATTCATTCATTTTAACTATACTCTTCACAAGAATTAGGGGTTATTTCAAAATGAATATGAAGCTATAAAATATCCCCTAATTTTGCCTGACCTGTGGTGGCGCAGTGGATAAAGCGTCGACCTGGAAATGCTGAGGTCGCCAGTTCGAAACCCTGGGCTTGTCTGGTCAAGGCACATATGGGAGTTGATGCTTCCAGCTCCTCCCCCCTTCTCTCTCTCCTCTCTAAAAAATAAATAAATAAAGTAAAAAAAAAAATATCCCCTAATTTTTGTGAGCAGTATATGTATGTATATATATATAAATATATATTTATTAAATATATATATTTTTATTTTATTTTATTTCTTTCATTTTTAGAGAGGAGAGAGGGAGAGAGAGAGACAGAGAGGGAGAGAGAGACAGAGAGAGAGAAGGGGGGGAGGAGCTGGAAGCATCAACTCCCATATGTGCCTTGACCAGGCAAGCCCAGGGTTTCGAACTGGCGACCTCAACATTTCCAGGTCGACGCTTGATCCACTGTGCCGCCACAGGTCAGGCCTAAATATATATATTTATTAAGTCCCTAATCTCTGTCAAGAGGAAGAAGACCCTAGGAGCCAAAAAAAGGAGAGGATTTCAAGAAAGGAAAGGTCAACAGAGTCAAATGCCATAAGGAAGGTAAATGTGTAAAGACTAAAGAGCTGTTCATTGAATGTTACAAGGAAGTCAAGAGTAGCCTTAATAAGAACAATCTCAGTGGATTGACTGGGCCAAAAACTAAAATGATTGAGAAGGGGATGAGAAGGGGGAAGTTGGGCACAGAAAAGTTTAGATGACTCTTAGAAGGCTAGCTGTGAAGGGAAGAAAAACTGAGTGATGGCTAAATATAGACAAAGATCAATGAAAAGTTTAGGAGTTTTCTTTTTAAATTATGGGAGATACTTGAGAATGGGTATATGCTAAAGGGAGAATGTCAGTAGAAAATGAATGGTTAAAAGTAAAGAAGGACAAACCTGACTTGTGATGGCACAGTGGATAAAATGTCAACCTGGAATGCTGAGGTCACAGGTTCTAAACCCTGAGCTTGTCCAGGTCAAGGCACACATGACAAGCAATAAATGAACAACTAAAGTGAAGCAACTATGAGTTGATATTTCTCGCTAACCCCCCTTCCTCTCCCTGTAAAATCAATAAATGAAGTCTTAAAAAAAATAAAGGGAGGAGACATAAAATACAGTGTAAAGATGATGTGTTGTAGAATTGTACACCTGAATCTTGTATAATTTTGTTAAACAGTGTCAACCCAATAAACTCAATAAAAAGGAAAAAAATAAAATAAAAAATAAAGGAGAAAAGATTTGAAGATGTGAACCATAAAACCCCTAAGCAGGAGGAGATACAGAGTACTATACAGATTTATTCAACCAATGTGTTAATGGTTAACACCTGCTACGTGCCAGGCACTGTGCTAAATGCAAAGGCTACAGTGGTGAGTAAAGCAGACATAGCTGGGCCCCAAGTGCACAAAGCTTATAGTAAAGTGGAAAGGTGAGTCTTGGCAGGTAATATGGATGGATCTACTGGATGGGAGAGATGTGAGGTCGCAGTTAAGTGCATGTCTAGAGAGCAAAAAGTTCATGGAATTCTCACTTTATTCTATTTTCTCCGAAGATGGCTATGGATTCTGCTTAAGATAAGCAAGGAGGCCTGACCAGGCAGTGGTGCAGTGGATAAAGCATCGACGGGGGACACTGAGGGCCCAGGTTTGAAACCTCGAAGTTAACCTGCTTGGGTGTGGGCTCACTAGGTTTAGCGTGGGCTTACCAGTTCGAACACGAGGTCGCTGGCTTGAACGTGGGATCATAGACATGACCCCATTATTGCTGGCTTGAGCTCATGGAGGCTGGCTTGAGCCACAGGTCACTGGCTTGAGCAAAAGGTCACTGGTTTGGCTGGAGCCGCCTGGTCGAGACATCTATGATAAAGCAATCAATGAACAACTAAAATATTGCAACCACAAGTTGATTCTTCTCATTACTCTCTTCTTGTCTGTCTGTCCCTGCCTGCCTGCCTGTCTTTCTCTCTTGCACAATAAAGAAGAAGAAGCAGAAGGGGAGGAGGAGGAGGAGGAGGAGGAGGAGGAGGAGGAGGAGGAGGAGGAGGAGGAGGAGGAGAAGGAAGGAGAAGGAGAAGGAGAAGGAGAAGGAGAAGGAGAAGGAGAAGGAGAAGGAGAAAAGAAAAATTGAGCAAGGAGGTGGTGAGGAGTTCAAATTCCAAAGAAACTTGAAAAGAGAGGCAGTTGTTTGAAATAGCTACTTGTAGGGATTGGGAGACAGTCATTTTCCAAACATGGAGATCCTGAATTTATTAAAGGTGCCAGTCTGTGGGACTGTGTGCTTTTCTCCAGAACACTCCAGGGAGCAGGAACTTGGACTTGTGTTATTTGGACTTCTCCTTTGAAATACTTCTCAGATTCATCCATTTCATCCCAATGCCAACTACCTTTGTCTGACTATCTCTCTCCCCTTATCCTTGAACTTTCCTATCTTCTTTCTAGGTCTCCTTGTCTTCTTGCTACAATAAAACATTTTGACAAGTAACACCCTTATTTAAGAACTTAAAATTAAATCTTATACTTACCAAATTATTTTAATCTATTTACCTTGGCATACCAGGCCTTCCATAATTTGCCTCCTTCTGCCTTCCTTTTTCTTCTGCTTCTAACTAGTATCTTAAAAATATTTCTTTTAGCCCTGGCCGGTTGGCTCAGTGGTAGAGTGTCAGCCTGACGTGTGGAATTCCCAGGTTCAATAATCACCCAGGGCACACAGGAGAATCAACCATCTGCTTCTCCACCCCTCCACCTCTTCTTCCTCTCTCTCTTCCCCTCCCACAGCCAAGGCTCCATTGGAGCAAAGTTGGCCTGAGCGCTGAGGATGGCTCCATGGACACCAACTCAGGTGCTGGAACAGCTCTGGCTGCAACGGAACAATGCCCCAGATGGGCAGAACATAGCCCCCTGGTGGGCATGCTGGGTGGATCCTGGTCGGACGCATGCGGGAGTCTGTCGGACTGCCTCCCCACTTCTAACTTTGGAAAAATACCAAAAAATAAACAAATAATTTTTTTTTAATTGATTTTAGAGAAAGAGGGAAACATTGATTTGTTCTTCCACTTACACTGGGGAACAAAATTTTTGTTGCATCCACAAAAACTCTTGTTCTTACCTAATTCGAGTGTGCTGGTCTCAAAACTGACATTAGTTTTTCTCTGTAAGCTACAGTTTTTTTACAATTCAAGATTTTAGGGTTTCATCTGATTGTAAAATTTTCAACATTTAGTTTAACATAACAAAGTAGAATGTCTTCTTGGGCATTATCTTTGTGAAAATATAATAATTTATATAATGCAGTAAATATACTAATACACTAAAAGATATAATTGCATAAAAATTTGTCTACAATTTTGAAATAGAACATATTAAAACATTTATTTTAATCATAAAATTTGCGCAAAACTTATTTAAATTCTATTCAGGCAGAAATTTGCGTTTGTAGCTCTTGCGTTTGTGTACTTGTTGAGGACAATCTCGTTTGATGCTCCAGCAGTAGTCTGCTCATCACTAACAGCTCCAAGATTTTTGGGAAACTTATCAAGGTGACTGTTCAGGAAGTGAATCCTTTTTTTTTCTTTTTTTCTTTTTTTTGAATTTTTTTTCTGAAGTTGGAAACATGGAGGCAGTCAGACAGACTCCCGCATGCACCCAACCGGGATCCACCTGGCATGCCCACCAGGAGGCAATGTTCTGCCCCTCTGCAGCGTTGCTCTGCTGCAACCAGAGCCATTCTAGCGCCTGAGGCAGAGGCCACAGAGCCATCCTCAGCGCCCGGGCCAACTTTGCTCCAGTGGAGCCTCGGCTGCGGGAGGGGAAGAGAGACAGAGAGGAAGGAGAGGTGGAGAGGTGGAGAAGCAGATGGATGCTTCTCCTGTGTGCCCTGGCTGGGAATCGAACCCAGGACTCCTACACGCCAGGCCGACGCTCTACCACTGAGCCAACCAGCCAGGGCCTCAGGAAGTAAATCTTTTTTTTTTTTTTTTGCTTTTTTTTTTTTTTTTTTTCTGAAGCTGGAAATGGGGAGAGACAGTCAGACAGACTCCCGCATGCACCCGACCGGGATCCACCTGGCACGCCCACCAGGGGCGACGCTCTGCCCACCAGGGGGCAATGCTCTGCCCCTCCAGGGCGTCCCTCTGCCGCGACCAGAGCCACTCTAGCGCCTGGGGCAGAGGCCAAGGAGCCATCCCCAGCGCCCGGGCCATCTTTGCTCCAATGGAGCCTTGACTGTGGGAGGGGAAGAGAGAGACAGAGAGGAAGGAGGGGGTGGGGGTGGAGAAGCAAATGGGTGCTTCTCCTGTGTTCCCTGGCCGGGAATCGAACCCGGGTCCCCCACACGCCAGGCCGACGCTCTACCGCTGAGCCAACTGGCCAGGGCCAGGAAGTGAATCTTAATGCTCATGTTCCATCCAATGTCACAGAAAGCCAACAACATCCTTTGAACTAGAAGTTCATAGTTTTTTGCTTTTTTGTTGCCAAGGAAGTTCTTTGTAACTGCCACAAAAGACTGCCATGCTGCTTTCTCCTCCTTATTCATCTTCCTGGCAAATTCTTCGTCATGTATGAGGGTTCAAATTTGAGGCCCATCGAATACATCTGCTTTTATCTTCTCGAAAGACAAGGCAGGAAAAGCAGAAATTATATGTTAAAAGCATTCACTTTCTCTATTCAGAGCCTGAAAAAACTGCTGCATTAAGCCAAGTTTGATGTGAAGTGGGGGAAAAATGATCCTGTCTAGATTAACTACTGTTTCTTTCACAATATTTTGCATCCCGACTTCCAGAGCTTCACGTTTTGGTCACTCCTTCTGTGTCCAGTGTTTCTCCCGAGCTCGGCTGTCCCACAAACACAGAAAGCAAGGATACTTCATGAAACCTCTCTGTTGTCCTAGCAGGAAATTTCTTTTTTTTTTTTTTTTTTTAGGAAATTTATCATTTTAAGATCCACACAAATGATCCAGTTATGCTCCTCATACTTCAGAAAGTCGAGGACAATTTTTATGTCATTCTTACTAAGTCATTCAATTCAGGTTGGCTAAACTGCTGAGGGGTTAGTGACTGCTTGGCATCAGAAGAAGACCCTTCAGATTCTACAACCATTTCCTCATGCATCTTATCAAAACACACTTGATCACCATGTTCACTTTCTTCATTCTTAGAAGAATTAAAACCATGGAAAACTGGAACCGGGAGTGTCTCAGAGTGTGGGATAGGTTGTGTTGCTGAAGGAATATTAGGATATGTGATCATATGCCATTTTTTCTTGTCAATGCCCTTTGTATGGATCAGACAGAAATAACAGTCACTGCTGTGGTCCTCAAGTTCACGCCAAACCATGGGAATACCAGAGGCATTCCTTTGCATTTTCCTTTTGTCCAGTCATGAAGCATTTCCTCACGATTATGACACACAAGATGAGGAGCCCAATTCTTGTCTTGGTCGCCAAGGGGAACTTGAAAATAGGCAATATATGCACGTGTCACAAATGATGAAATATTGCGCCTTTGATTTTGAAGTGTGTAACAGCCTCATATATAACAGAAGGTGTCAGGACTATTCTTACATTTACACCTACTCAAAGAAACCATGATTCAATCTTTCTTTTTTTTTTTTTTTTTTTTTTTTTTTACAGGGGCAGAGAGAGAGTCAGAGAGAGGGATAGGCAGGGACAGACAGACAGGAACGCAGAGATATGAGAAGCATCAATCATCAGTTTTTCATTGAGACACCTTAGTTGTTCATTGATTGCTTTCTCATATGTGCCTTGACCACGGGCCTTCAGCGGACCAAGTAACTCCTTACTCAAGCCAGTGACCTTGGGTCCAAGCTGGTGAGCTTTTGCTCAAACCAGATGAGCCCGCGCTCAAGCTGGCAACCTCTGGGTCTTGAACCTGGGTCCTCCACATCCCAGTCCGATGCTCCATCCACTGTGCCACCACCTGGTCAGACATGATTCAATCTTTAAACAAAATAAGAGGGTGTTTTTATCAGATAGTAATTTTTTACGTTTAAAAACCACTACAATTATGTTAAAGTGATGTTTGTAAAACATTAATTGCCTTGTGGTTATGTTCTATCCAAGAGTCATTGCCCTTTAACTCCAATTTAAAAACCAATGCATGCCATTTAACTGTAACAAAATGCAATTAAAATTGAATAAGAACTAGAGCATGCACCAAAAAGTGGATTTCAGATTTGGAATCAGCGATGCAGAAATATATAGAAACAGTTCTAAACCCTCATGCAACAGAAAATGAAAAAAAAATTGTTCCCCAGTGTTATTTATGCATTCATTGGTTGATTCTTATAGGTGCCCTGACTGGGGATCAAACCCACAACCTTAATGCATGGAGACAGTGCTCCAACCAACTGACCTATCTGGCCAGGGCCAAACTGGTATCTTTCTTGCATATTAGTCATTCAGGACCCTTTGCTATCTATGCTTTAGGCTTCATGCTCACCAAGTAAAAGTTTTTGCTTAAGTTATGTTCCTCTTTGGAACATTATCTCTTTTCTTTTGTAACAAGTCAACTCCCACTGAAGTTTTCCCAAAATGTATCCATTATCTTTCCCTGTAGTCATCACAAAAAAAGATTTATTGTCTTTTCTTTCATTTTGGATTATGTTCAATGTAGCTTTTGGGTTTTTGTTGTTTTTATTTTGGGTTTTTTTTTTTGAGACTTGGTATTGCTTTATTTTAAATGTTTATTTATTTATTGATATTAGTGAGAAAGGAGGGGGTGGCAGAGAGAGAGAGAGAGAAACAAAAACATTGATCTGTTCCTGTATGTGCCCTAACCAGGGACCCAACTGGCACCCTCTGAGTTTCAAGACAATGCTGTAACCAACCGAGGCCAGAACGCTTTGTTTTTATTTATTTATTTATTTATTTTGCATTTTTCCGAAGCTGGAAACGGGGAGGCAGTCAGACAGACTCCCACATGCGCCTGACCGGGATCCACCCGGCACGCCCACCAGGGGGCGATGCTCTGCCCATCTGAGGTGTCACTCTGTTGCATCCAGAGCCATCCTAGCGCCTGAGGCAGAGGCCACAGAGCCATCCTCAGCGCCTGGGCCATCTTTGCTCCAATGGAGCCTCGGCTGCTGGGGGTGGGGGGGGAGACCTAGAGGAAGGAGAGGGGGAGGGGTGGAGAAGCAGATGGGCGCTTCTCCTGTGTACCCTGGCCGGGAATTGAACCCGGGACTCCTGCACGCCAGGCCGACGCTCTACCACTGAGCCAACTGGCCAGGGCCTGTTTTTTGTTTAGAGAGAGGGAGGAAGAAAGAAAAAGAGAAACACTGATTTGTTGTTTCATGTATTCATGCATTCCTTGGTTGATTCTTGTTTGTTTCATGACCAGGGATTGAACTTGTAACCTTGGCATGCCGGGACACCTCTCTAACCAATTGAGCAGGGCCTTGGTATTGTGTTGTTTTTTTACAGGGAGAGAGAGAGAGAGTCAGAGAGAGGGACAGATAGGGACAGACAGACAGGAACGGAGAGAGATGAGAAGCATCAATCATCAGTTTTTCATTGCGACACCTTAGTTGTTCATTGATTGCTTTCTCATATGTGCCTTGACCAGGGGGCTACAGCAGACTGAATGACCCCTTCTTGAGCTGGCAACCTTGGGTCCAAGCTGGTGAGCTTTGCTCAAACCAGATGAGCCCGCGCTCAAGCTGGAGACCTTGGGGTCTCGAACCTGGGTCCTTCTGCATCCCAGTCCGAAACTATTCACTGCGCCACCGCCTGGCCAGGCAGTATTGCTTTTTATTTTTTATTTTTTTT
This sequence comes from Saccopteryx leptura, assembly GCF_036850995.1. Taxonomy (NCBI): domain Eukaryota; kingdom Metazoa; phylum Chordata; class Mammalia; order Chiroptera; family Emballonuridae; genus Saccopteryx; species Saccopteryx leptura. Next base: position 213,076,561 of record NC_089505.1, on the reverse strand, counting down.
TTATTTTATTTAATTTTTTTTTGTATTTTTCCGAAGCTGTAAAGGGGATGCAGACAGACTCCCGCATGCGCCAGATCGGGATCCACCCAGCACGCCCACCAGGGGGCGATGCTCTGCCCATCTTGGGGCGTCGCTCTGCCGCAATCAGAGCCATTCTAGCACCTGAGGCAGAGGCTACAGAGCCATCCCCAGCGCCTGGGCCATCTTTGCTCCAATGGAGCCTTGGCTGCGGGAGGGGAAGAGAGAGACAGAGAGGAAGGAGAGGGGGAGGGGTGGAGAAGCAGATGGGCGCTTCTCCTGTGTGCCCTGGCCGGGAATTGAACCCGGGACTCCTGCACACCAGGCCGACGCTCTACCACTGAGCCAACCGGCTAGGGCAGTATTACTTTTTAATCATTTAGTACATGTAAATCTTGTTTTAATTCAAATAGAAGATCATTTCCTTAAAGACTGGGACTACATCCTAAGGTGGATTGTACCTGAAGTTAGTACTTAATACTTATTGGATTAAATTGAGATTTTAGTTGGGCCATAAAACTTTGAATTACACCTCAATCCCTGTTCACTGATCTATTCAATGAGCACATATTTGAGTACCTAAGCCCTGTGCTAGAATCTGAGAGGATTTCTACCTCTATACTTTTAGATGTCTTTCTCTCAAAACCTCTTTTCAGCCTAAAACAGCCCTACTGGCTCTGTTTAGGTAGCCCAGTTGGTTAGACTGTCTTTCTGATTCTCAAAGGTTGTAGGTTAAATTCTCGGTTAGGGTACATAGAAGAATCAGCCAATTAATGCACAAATAAGTGGAACAACAAAAATCAATGTTTCTCTCCCTGTCTCTCTTGCACTTCCTCCTATAAAATAAATTAAGTCTGACCTGTGGTGGCTCAGTGGATAGGGCATCGACCTGGAATGCTGAGGTCACTGGTTCAAGATCCCAGGCTTGCTGGGTCAAGGCATAAACAAGAAGCAGCTACTAGAGTTGCTGCTTCCTGCTCCTTCCTCCACCGCTGCCTTTCTCTCTCTCTCTCTCTCTCTCTCTCTCCCCTCTCTCTCTAAAATCAATAAATAAAATAGTTGCAAAAAATAAATAATAAACAAACAAAAAAATCCCCAGCTCCACTGGCTACTAAATTGCCTTGGACCCAAGACCCCCAACAGTTAACCTTGTATAAGTATTGTTTCATTATTTCCAATTCTGTTTTTGTCACTGGTTCACTTGGACTTTCATCTGTTTGTGTGTGTGTGTGTGTGTGTGTCTTGTTTCCTTATGGTAGGGTTCAGCCCAGTTGGTGTTACTATGCACCCTGATCTCAGTTCTGTCAAGACTGGCCAGAAGTAGCAAACCCTGTCTCTCCTTTCCTCCAGTCCAGGGAAGGGGAGTAGGGGCATGGAGGAAGGAGGTGCCTACTCAGATAAAATTATCTAAGAATGCCAGTGTCTCCCAGGCCACCCACTAACCTGGGAATTTTGAGAATGACTGTGTTTTGTCCCAGCTCCCACACAGTAAATGATCTTACACAGCAGGCAATACCAAGGTGGGAGCCAATCAGTGCTGTGTGAAGTAGCCTTATTTTTCCTTCACACTGATGTTCCCAGAATCAAAGGGTCTTTATGGAAAGTGTGGATGGAGAAGGAGCAGTTTTGCTGTTTGGAGAGATGTCCAGGGTTCTCTGAGGAAAGATGAGACATCACTGACCCTGTGTTTGGGGGATAGTAAGGCTATGTAGGGTTGAAACAGCCGGTCACTTTTCCTTTCTTTCAATGTGATTCCCTGGGTCAGTTTGTCCTGATTTCCACATCTCTCTTTGGCTTTAGCCCTATTCACCTGTTCTTTTCCATCAACCAGCAGCCTGACTACCAGCCATCCTGGCATCCTGGCTCCTTAGTTCCTGGCTTAATGGCGAGCCCATCCTGCTTTGACAGTATGGGTGAAAGGGAGGGAGATGATGGGGACAAGGAAAACCTCCCGGTGACACCTTCCTTTCCTTTCCCAGGCCTCAAGCCCCTAAGTGCATTAGGTTCAGGATGAACCAGAGGAAGTACATGGGGAGAAATAAAAGGGTTGAGGTAAAAAGACTAGAGAGGAAGAACAGAGAGTTGAGGGCAGTTTAAGGAATGGGGAGGCGGGAGACTCCCCAGGGAGCAGAGTAGTCAAAGCCGTTGGGTAGAGGAAAGGCATGAGGGAGGGTCGTGACAGGCCAGCCCAGGCGAGGTCCCCGGGTTTCCAGTTTGTCTCTCCTTCCAGCTGTTTTTCTTTCCTAGGGCCTCTCCACGTAAAAGCGTGTGACCCCCTTCTCTGTCGTGGACTCAGAGACTGTCCCCGGGTCTCTTCAGCTCATGCCTGGCTTTGGTCTCCAGCTCAGCTTCTCCTCCTGGCCTCTTAGTGGGCGGTGCTCCAGGCACCCCGCCCCCGATGAGGACTATTGGTGAAAAGGTGTCGAAAAGGCCGGGTCTAGCGGGCCTGAGAGGACAGGATTAGTTGCGGCGACCTCGAGGCGGGCCGGAGGCGGGTCTGACGGGGAGGAGGGCGGGGCTGCTGGGGCCCGGCCCAGAGCTCCGGGCGGTCTCATTGTTTTCCTCCGCGAAGCCACTGCGGGAGTGGATGCTGAGACGGAGACCCTGGGCTTGCAAAACCCCACAGCGCCCGGAACTCCAGGTCCAAGCTCCATCCAACTCGGACGCTTATCACACCTTGACCGAGCCCCAACCACGGATTGCGAGGTCCGCGCGGTGAGGGGCCGCTGCCTGTCCGCTGCGCTCTCGATTCCGCTGGCCCTCATCTCCGAGCAAGTACCCGGAGCTGGGACGGGGCTGCCGGGCTGCTGGGAGGACTGGGCGCCACAGGCTGGACTCAAGCTTCCCAAGTGCGAGAGGGACCCAGGAGGTTCCCCTGCGCGGTGTGCCTGGCTGGCGGAGTTGGGGTGCGCGGAGGGAAGAGGGGGCTGTGGCCGAGTCTCGTCACTGCACTGTGGGATCAGGGTCTGGGCGCCTCTGCCGACAGAGCTTCTCTGAGCCCCATCTCCTGAACTGGGGAGTGCGAAAGGGAACGATTTGAGGCCCGCACTGTACGGAGGGTGGAAAACCTGGTCCCTACCCTCCCCATCAGGGAAACTAAGGCTCCGAGACCCTCGGAGCACCGGACCCTCTGGATGTCCGTGCAAGGATGGAAAGGGGACGCGTCGTTTTGGACTTTGGTGTCACAGCTGCACCTCTGTCCTGCAAGCGGGAGTCTAAGAACCTCCCAGGGGGTTGGCTCCCGCACAGAGTCGGGGAATGGGGTCCTCAAGAAACATCAGCCCCAGAGTCCATCTCCTTCCTGCACCTCACTCGGCCCGGGGCTTTGTTAGATCAAGGTCTTCTAAGGAGGAAAGCCGAGCTGGCGACTGCCTCTCGAACCCGCCGACCCGGGCCGGCGCTGGCCTCGGACCCGCCCTCGTCGGTTCCCATCCTCTAGCCCCGTTTCCCTGGCCTCGGAGACCCGCCTCCGCTCCCCCCACCCCCCGCTCCCATCTCCACTTGGTCTGCGCCTGCAGGCCCCTCCAGTCAGCCCCTCCTCCCGTTAACGTGGCTCTGGGACCCGGTCCCGGCCCAGACTTAGCTACCCGCCCCTCTCGTAGCTCCGGATCCAGTGAGGGGGAGACATGTCGAGCCCCTGGCCCCCGGCCCACCTTATACGAGGCTCTAGATACCTGGATTATCCTCGTTGAGGGCTGGGTGGAAGGGAGGGTAGGTGTGAGCCTAGGGCTGAGGGCTAAGGGTGGAGGAACGTCTTAAAGATGGGAACGCGTCTGCTCCGTGAGGCTCCTCGACGCCCCCCCCCCCCATAGGAAGGTGTACTGGGGCGGCAACCAGCTAGAGGGCTTCCTGCTATTGTCCCCAGTCTGGTCTCCCCTACTCCATCCCTTCCCCCGCCCCCACTAGACTCTGGCTATGACCTCGGCCACTCCCCAGAGGTGGCTTTGGGTCCGGGACGGGAGAGAAGGGCTGTTTCCTCTTCCCAGCAAGGGGAGGATCGAGGAGGGGGAGAAAAAGTCGGCCAGGCCTCCTTCATACCCATGGGGGTATGAAGCAGCTGGGATTGGTCTCAGCAGGGTAAGCCTTTCCCCAGGCTGCTCAGATGCTGCTCCCCAAAAACAGCAATGGAAAACCCTCTTAAAGCGCTGTCATAGTTGAGTCTAGTGGACCCACGCAAAGGCCAACCAAGTGTTTTTAGAGGCTGGACCTGGGGGGTGGGGTGGTGAAGAAAGATTGAGTGAGAAGGAGGCATGACCTGCTCTCAGGGAAGAAGGAAGGGGCTGGAGGTGCCTATCAGCATTTTGCCTAGAGATGAAGAGCATGTAAATGAGATGTAAATTAGCTTCTATTGTCCCCAGCTAGTGAGCTTTTACTGAGAAGGATTCTGGATTCTGAGGGGTTTTACTTGGGAGTGGTCATCATGCCCCACAAACTCTCCCAGTCTCCTCTTTCCTAAGACTGGTCCTGCAGTTCAGGAGTTTTTGGCTAGGGCTAGCCCCAGGCCCTGCCCTCCCATCTCGGCGTGAAGCAGCCAGCACCTTCCTAACCAAGCTCATGTCACACACACACACACATACCACCACCACCACCACCACCACACCACACCTTTCAGGGCAGCATCTCCTCAACCCTAGCCTAAATAGACTTCTGAATTTTCACATTTACTTTTTTTTTTTTTTTTTTTTACAGAGACAGAGAGAGTCAGAAAGAGGGACAGACAGACAGGAACAGAGAGAGATGAGAAGCATCAATCATCAGTTTTTCATTGGGACACCTTAGTTGTTCATTGATTGCTTTCTCATATGTACCTTGACCGCGGGCTTTCAGCAAACCGAGTAACCCCTTGCTCGAGCCAGCGACCTTGGGTCCACGCTGGTGAGCTTTTTTTTTTTTTTTTTTTTGTATTTTTCTGAAGTTGGAAACGGGGAGGCAGTCAGACAGACTCCCGCATGCGCCGGACCGAGATCCACCCGGCATGCCCACCTGGGGGCGATGCTCTGTCCATCTGGAGCGTCGCTCTGTAGCTACCAGAGCCATTCTAGCGCCTGAGGTAGAGGCCACGGAGCTATCCTCAGTGCCTGGGCAAACTTTGCTCCAATGGAGCCTCAGCTGCGGGAGGGGAAGAGAGAGACAGAGAAGAAGGAGAGGGGGAGGGGTGGAGAAGCAGATGGGCGCTTTTCCTGTGTGCCCTGGCTGGGAATCGAACCCGGGACTCCTGCACACCAGGCCGACGATCTACCACTGAGCCAACCGGCCAGGGCCACGCTAGTGAGCTTTTGCTCAAACCAGATGAGCCTGCGCTCAAACTGGCGACCTCAGGGTCTCGAACCTGGGTCTTTCTGCATCTCAGTCCGACGCTCTATCCACTGTGCCACCGCCTGGTCAGGCTTCACATTTACTTTTTTTTTTTTTTAATTTTTTTTTTTTTACAGAGACAGAGTATGAGTCAGAGAGAGAGATAGACAAGGACAGACAGACAGGAATGGAGAGAGATGAGAAGCATCAATCATTAGTTTTTCATTGCGCATTGCAACACCTTAGTTGTTCATTGATTGCTTTCTCATATGTGCCTTGACCACGGGCCTTCAGCAGACCGAGTAACCCCTTGCTGGAGCCAGCGACATTGGGTTCAAGCTGGTGGGCTTTTGCTCAAACCAGATGAGCCCGCGCTCAAGCTGGCGACCTTAGGGTCTCGAACCTGGGTCCTCTGCATCCCAGTCCGACACTCTATCCACTGCGCCACCGCCTGGTCAGGCTTCACATTTACTTTTATTTATTTATTTTATTTTATTTTATTTTTTTACAGAGACAGAGAGTGAGTCAGAGAGAGGGATAGACGGACAGACGGGCAGACAGACAGGAACGGAGAGAGATGAGAAGCATCAATCATTAGTTTTTCATTGCGCGTTGCAACATTAGTTCTTCATTGATTGCTTTCTCATATGTGCCTTGACCACGGGCCTTCAGCAGACCGAGTAGCCCCTTGCTGGAGCCAGCGACCTTGGGTTCAAGCTGGTGAGCTTTTGCTCAAACCAGATGAGCCCATGCTCAAGCTGGCGAGCTCGGGGTCTCGAACCTGGGTCCTCTGCATCCCAGTTCAACGCTCTATCCACTGCGCCACTGCCTGGTCAGGCTACACATTTACTTTTAAGGGATGTGGTAAGGAGGTGTAGTAACAGTGTCTTCCCTCCTTCTATTCCTCCTCCCGTCAGGTCAGAGGTCTTCTATCCCCCTCAGACCCTAACAATAGTCACCACGTGAGGTAAGGAAAGGGCAGTAGCTCCTAAGGGCAGGGGATGGGAGCTGGTACAGCCTGGGAGCAGAGAGAGGGGCTGGCTGTTCTCCTCACTTGCCAGAGACCAAAGTTGTTTCCTGGGTGAAGATATTAGTTGCCCAGGACAACCTGGTAGGGGGAGCAGGAGGGGAGGGATAGGAGACAAGCTGTGTCCCTTCCACTTCCCCTGGAAGCACCAGCATCCGGTAACATGGTGGGGGTATGGGAGAGGGAGGCTTAGCCTTTTAGCTCCAGAGGGTCCTTAGCTAGCTGACTGCTCTGCCTCTGGGGGGGTTATCATTAGATGTTCCTACACCTCCCCTCCTCCCGCTCTCTTGAGACCCATCTGACGTCAGTCTCCCCACCAGTGACTCTGGGTTGGGGGTGGGGTACACTTGGATCCTGGCTTCAACAGTAGAATTGTTGGGGGGATAGAATGGGCTGGGCCTGCAAGCCCAGGGTCTCTTCTTTAGGGGACATGGCAGGATGGGCAACTAAAGACTGTTAAGGATAGCTGTCTGCTCACAAAAAAGAAAAGATTCTCACCCTTCCTGACCTGATCTCTGGAACCTGCTCAGACCCTCACTTCAGTTTCAGGGGGAAGGCAGGAAGCCAGTATATACCTCCAGTTGTGGGTTCCAGCCAGAGTGGGAAGTAGGATTGTCTCAGCAGTCTTCTACCCTACCCTTCTCTTCCTGGACTTTGAACTATGATTGCCTGCCTGTCATTGGATTATTTATATTTCCATTTCAAGGCAGTCTGAAGAGGGAAGGAAGGGAAAAAGGCACATGTGCAGCCATTTCTCCTCGTCAGGGTAGCCCCTTCTGTCCCTGGCTCCTTATAGGGGGTGGGTCTGCTTTTCCCCCCAACCCCCCATCAAGAAGAAGCACTGGTTCTTAGTAGCCAGGGAGAGAGCAGGGGGCTAGAGAGGCTGGGAGGGGGCACAGTGGTCGGGCAGACAGCTGCAGCCAGAGCTAAATTTAGACTCTGATCTGGCTTTGATGCAGATTCATTCTTGGCTAAGATAGCAGCCCCCACTCCCAAGCTTCTCCCTAGCAATGGGGAGGGCCTTTGAAGCATGAGATTAGACACCAGGCTAATGACCCTTAGGCTGCCTCCCCCCACTCTGTTCTTCCTCAACCCTGAAGAGGATGGTGGCTGTCTCACAGCTGCCTCTGCCTGGGTGCAGAGCCGGCATTGCTCCCAGGGTGCTGTGGGGGTCTGGGAGGGAGGGGGAGGCAGACATGGTGCCCTCTTTTCCTCCCAGGGCCAAGGAGTCACTATTTATAATTTTAAGGCTTTAGTCTCTAATTATAGCTGAGAAAGAGTTAGCAAGAGGGGGGCCAGGAGGTGTCACCAGACCCAGTCAGGAGAGAGGAGGAAAGGCTGAGGGGGAGCAGGTGTATCTTGTCCTTACCTGGGGTCATGCAGGCAGGCCTCACACCAGCCAGTTTGGACCAGTTGGAGAGGCTAGGGCCTTGAATGACAGTGACAGTTGGTTGGGACTGAGGCAGTGCCAGAGAGAGGGTTATTTTCCCAACTGCATAGGGTCTTCTGGGGATAGACCAGGGGAGGAGCCTGCCAGCTTCAAGAGGGGGGAGAGAATTGGGCCCCTTCCCCCACTTTCCTCTGTGTCCTCTTTCAGGGCCAGCATATGGGTGAGGGGGCACCCCCTGGGGCCTGAGCTGCCCCGCACAGGATGCCCCGTGCCCCCCACTTCATGCCCTTGCTGCTACTGCTGCTGCTGCTCTCACTGCCTCACACCGAGGCTGCCTTTCCCCAGGACCCCCTCCCTCTGCTGATCTCTGACCTGCAAGGTGAGTGCCCAGTACTGTGCTCCCAGTGTGTGAGCTTAGAAATTGGACACTAAGACTCTCTGTGTAGGAGGCAAGGCGCAGGAAGGCTTCCAGCCTCAAGGAAGCTCCGAGCCTGACCAGCAAAGGGGAGCAGACAGATAAAGAGAGCTGGCACCTCCTGAGAATTGCTTCTTATCCCTGGGCCGACTTGCTTTGCTTTGAGGCAGTATCATATGGTGGTTCAGAACATGATTCTCATCCAGACCACATCTTCACAGGTGGGAAGCTGTCCCTGCCAAGCTGCTCACTAGCTGTGTGACCTTGGTTTAGTAATTTACCCTTTCTTTGCCTCAGTCTCCTCATCTATAAAATAAAGAATAATAGTGTTTTATCTCATAGAGTTATTTAGGGGTTAAGTGATATAATACATATACAGTGCTGAGGACACTGGCACAAGTGGATGCTTTTGGATGTGTCTGCCATTATTAGCTACAAAGGAAGGCTTGGCAGTAGTTCACTGAGTCCCAGCGCCTCTGCCCTCCCTCCCTACCACTTATACCACTGCCAAGCCCACATCCTACCATGAAGGAAACTATAAACCCATTTTTTCTGAGAAGAACTTTACTTATTTTCAGGTTCCTGTTATACATGTAGGATTTAGAGTAATTTTAAGGGTGTGATTTTTTTTTTTTTTTGTATTTTTCTGAAGTTGGAAACGGGGAGGCAGTCAGACAGACTCCCGCATGCGCCCGACCGGGATCCACCTGGCACACCCACTAGGGGGCGATGCTCTGCCCCTCTAGGGTGTTGCTCTGTTGCAACCAGAGCCATTCTAGTGCCTGAGGCAGAGGCCATAGGGCCATCCTCAGCACCCGGGCCAACTTTGCTCCAATGGAGCCTTGGCTGCGGGAGGGGAAGAAAGAGACAGAGAGGAAGGAAAGGGGGAGGTGTGGAGAAGCAGATGGGCGCTTCTCCTGTGTGCCCTGGCCGGGAATCAAACCCAGGACTCCTGCACGCCAGGCCGACGCTCTACCACTGAGCCAACCTGCCAGGGCCTTGGTATTACTTTTATTACTAGCTTACTTAATTAATACCTCATAACTCATCTCATATATCCACTGTGTCTATGGCTGGGTTTCATCTGATTGGAGAAGGTGTTGAGTGAGTATGTAGTATCCTGGCTGGCTCTCAGCACACACCTCTCTGTGCCTTCTAGGTACTTCCCCGTTATCCTGGTTCCGGGGCCTGGAGGATGATGCTGTGGTTGCAGAACTTGGGCTGGACTTCCAGAAATTCCTGACCTTGAACCGGACCTTGCTAGTGGCTGCCCGGTACGACTATGGCACAGTTGTGGGCTGACATGCATGCTCTTGGGAAGACATGAGACCTGCATGGCCGCTACAGGAGTTTGCAGGGGACACATGCAGGTGTACAAGCCATGGGACATGGACATGGTGGGACTCAGAGCAAAATGCCGAGGCATGGAGTAAGGGGGCGAGTACGGGGCAGGAGGCCTACACTGCTTGTCCCTGAGCAGCTGAACATGGGCAAGGCGGGGACTGAGGGGTTCAGGTGTTGTGCCTTGGTTTGTCTCTGACCCTTCTTTACCTGTCTCTTCAGGGATCATGTTTTCTCCTTCGACCTACAAACTCAAGAAGGAGGAGAGGGGCTGGTACCCAACAAGGTGAGAGGCTGGGTGGGAGGAGGTGCAGGCATGGAGATAAAGCTTGGGAAGGTCTAATGGGAGTCAAGAGGGTGTGTAGTTGGGTCCAGGGTACTCCATGATTTTCCTCTTCCACTTCTCCCTTCAGTATCTAACATGGAAGAGCCAGGACATGGAGAACTGCGCTGTGCGGGGGAAGCTGACGGTAAGGAGCTGGCTGAAGATTTCGGGGGAAGGAGATACCCCGCCTCCAGGCTCTGTCCAAGCAGTCCTCTGCGGTGCCCAATTTCCCACCCACCTCTCTGATCTCAGGCCACACAGAAAAATGTGCAGGAAAGCAATTGGTTTTTAGCTTCTTCCACATGTCTCATAGAAAAGAAAAGTGAGACTCTCACAAGAGACCAGAGGACTTGCCCAAGGCCACAGGGCTAGTGAATATCTTAGTTGGGACTTTACCCCACTTTGCTTGGACTGGTTCAAGGGGAATGGCCTTATTTCCAGTTTAGGGACCCCATTGCTGACCTCGTGTTTTGGGTTCTCTAGGACGAGTGCTACAACTACATTCGTGTTCTTGTTCCTTGGGACTCACAGACACTCCTTGCCTGTGGAACGAACTCATTCAGCCCCATGTGCCGCAGCTATAGGGTACAAAGGCGAGGGGGTGGTCAGGATGGGCCTGGGAAGAAATCCCAAGTGGACTATCAGTTTGGTGTTCACAGACCAGTGGGGGTGGGGGAATGGGAGTGCCCAGAGTACAAGGGTCCAGAAGGGTGGTAGAAGGAAGCCAGGGGACACAAGGAAGTGGGCTATGGAGCCAGACTCCAAGATCCCAAGGGATCCAAGAATCTGCTCCTTCTGCCTCCAGATAACTTCTCTGCAGCAGGAGGGTGAGGAGCTGAGTGGGCAGGCTCGATGCCCCTTTGATGCCACCCAGTCCAATGTGGCCATCTTTGCAGGTGTGCACCTGGGCATGTGAGGAGCAGGCATGTGGCTGTAGGGAGCTCCCACTGTAGTCCCTCTCCCAATGTAGATTTTTTCCCACATTCCTGAATGGAGGGTTGTAGTGGGGGCTGGGTTCAGCCTGAGGTAGGGAAGGCCCAAGAAGAGCCAGAATAGAGCTCCCAGCCCTCCCCTGACACCATCCTACCCATCCCTCCAGAGGGCAGCCTGTATTCAGCCACAGCCGCAGATTTCCAGGCCAGTGACGCTGTAGTTTACAGAAGCCTTGGCCCTCAGCCCCCGCTCCGCTCCGCCAAATACGACTCCAAGTGGCTCCGAGGTCAGGGCAGGCCTTGGGGAGGGTGGCTGCTCTGGGGGAGGAGGAGCCTGAGGGGAACTGTAGCAGGAAGGACACAGATGGTGGTGGCATGTCCATGCACGTAGTGGGGAGAGGCTGTGTGGGGCCCGGCGTTTCTGAGCAGCTTTAGATACTCTTTCACACCCTTTCGTGTTGCTCCCTCCTCAGAGCCACACTTTGTCCATGCCTTGGAGCACGGAGATCATGTCTACTTCTTCTTCCGAGAGGTCTCTGTGGAGGATGCCCGGCTAGGGAGGGTAAGGAGGTGGTGGCTACCAGGGGTGGACAGCTGGAGGGTTGTGCTGGATCTCGCAAAGACAATCAGAGTCAGGGGAAAGTTACTGACCCTAATTTCCATAATGCAGTTCCCTAGACTCTGGGCCCCCAAGTTGGAGTAGTCCCCAGCCCTTTGCCCCAATGTCCTCTGCATCCCTCATCCTTAACACTGAGCCAGCGCAGCGCCCCTTCCTTTGCTGAGCCCCCCCCATTTGTGTCCTGGTGCTCTGGCTCGCTACTGTCCTCTCATCGTGCAGGCCCAACGTTATCTCTCACTGTTCTCTCGTCTCCACTCTCACCCTCAGGTACAGCTCTCCCGTGTGGCCCGTGTGTGTAAGCGTGACATGGGTGGCTCACCTCGAGCCTTGGACCGTCATTGGACATCCTTCCTGAAGCTTCGGCTCAACTGCTCTGTCCCTGGGGACTCTGCCTTCTATTTTGATGTTTTACAGGCCTTAACTGGGCCTGTGAACTTGTATGGCCACTCTGCTCTCTTTGGGGTCTTCACCACCCAGACCAATAGGTTGGTACTAGACTAACCAATGTGGCCCACTCTGCCCCTGCCCTACTAGCATCAAGCTCCTCTCAAAGCTTGATGGGGCCAGTGAGGGAAATCTCTATTCAAAGCCAATTGCTGTTCTGCCCATCCTTTTTTTCCTATGGGGGCACCCCTGGGTTCTCTGCCCCCTAATGTGGTTCATGAAGGGTAGTTGCCATGTCTAACCTTGGAGGGGCTGCGCTGTATCTCCCCACACCTAGTCCACATCCTTTTCCGGCTCCCTCAGCATCCCTGGTTCTGCGGTCTGTGCCTTCTACCTGGATGATGTCGAACGTGGGTTTGAGGGCAAGTTCAAGGAGCAGAGGAGTCTGGATGGGGTCTGGACCCCTGTGTCTGAGGACAAGGTCCCCTCGCCCAGGTACCCAGGATAAGGGTGGCTTTGTGGGGAAGAAACAAGCAGTGTCTGCTCCCAGAGTGGGATTATAAGGAAAGGGAAAGGTGTCCAGAGCTTGGGGAGGGTGCTGTGTTGGGTTGACAGTGGGCCTGACCAGCTACAGCTGTGATTGGGAAGCAGTGGTGTGAGTGTGCGGAGGGGAAGCAGGGACTACCCATCAAGTTTAGGAGCAGTGTGTGGGGAGCACAGAGCCTAAGTCACAGCTCCCAGCCCTAAGGCTGCCCCTTTCCATGTGCCCACCAGGCCAGGATCCTGTGCAGGAGTAGGTGTAGCTGCCTTGTTCCCCTCTTCTCGAGATCTCCCTGATGATGTCCTGACCTTCATCAAGGCTCACCCACTGCTAGACCCTGCTGTGCCACCTGCCACCCACCAGCCTCTGCTCACCCTCACCAGCAGGTATGGGGCTAAACAATGCTAACCACCACCCTCCTCTCGTGGCTACTCTCCTCTGATCCCACAAGATAAATCATAGTGGTGGGAGGAAGTACCCATGAAAATGGAAGGGAGAGAGTTAAGAAGGAAACCCTGGGCAAGGGGAAGGGCCCAGGAGTGGATACCAGGACACATGGGCTGTCCTTGAAACACACAAGCTTCCACTCATCAGGTTGCCCTGACCTGAGCTTTATTCCTCCCAGGGCCCTACTGACCCAGGTAGCTGTGGATGGCACAGCCGGTCCCTACAGTAACATCACAGTCCTGTTCCTTGGCTCCGATGATGGGATAGTGCTGAAGGTCCTGCCCCCAGGGGGGCACTCTGGGGGACGTGAGCCCATCCTGTTGGAAGAGATTGATGCCTACAGCCCGTCCCGGTGAGGACATGAGGCCTTTGTCTGGTAGGCCCTCTGCAGATCAGGGATGGGATGTGAGGTGGGAGATGGGATGTGGGAATAGGGTAGGAACTTCAACACTGGCTTTTGTAGAGCAGAAGCTGTGGGGTAGAGAGAGAGGCTTGGACAGTGTGATGGGGCAGTGCGGTCACTCAGGAACACCAGCCCCATGAGCTATACTCAGTTGTTTGTGCCCCTCCCCACCTTTTGGGAGAAAGGAACCTTGCCAGGCCGGTCCCTTCTCTGCCCCTTTCCTGATCCTTCTGGCCATCACCCCAGGTGCAGTGGGAAACGGGCAGCCCAAACAGCACGGCGGGTTATCGGGCTGGAGTTGGACATTGAAGGTCACAGGCTCTTTGTGGCTTTTTCTGGCTGTATCATCTACCTCCCTCTCAGTCATTGTGCCCGGCATGGGGCCTGCAGGAGGTAAGAGGGGCCTAAGGCTAAGCCCTGCCTGGGTGGGTTCCCTGGGCCAGCAAGAACTCTGGAACTGGAATGCAGGCACAGGGGATGGCAGGGAAATATAGGGCATGGTTGGTGGAAAGTTGCCTCAAGTATTCTACAGGTGGGAGTAGCTAGGGTCTGGACTAGGGGTTGGGTGGATAAGATGGGAATATTGGGCCAGGGGCCTCCTGTAGGCCAGGGTGCGAGTAGAAGAGGCAGGGAATGGAATGTGATTAGAATGGAGAGGATCCCAGCCTCACATGACTCAGTTTTCCCTAGGAGCTGTCTGGCTTCTCATGATCCGTACTGTGGATGGCATAGCTCCAGAGGCTGTGTGGATATCAGGGGACCTGGTTGGTAAGTGCCCCTGGATCTCCTGGGGCAAAAATTCCCCATTACTGAGAGAGAAAGCTGAGGGCTAGGGTTGGGGGTGGGATATATATATAACTGCATTAGCCACCTCCATGTCCTCCTAGGATTGATGTGGATCCAGCTGGGCGCCAGGAATCTATGGAGCATGGTGACTGCCAAGGTAAACAGAGGGGAGGCTGTAGCTGTAGCCATAGTGGCACATGACTCTGATGGCCAGTGACACCATGCAGGCATACATTTTGTCTTCTCCCCTTCTGGGACACCACCAGTTCTTCATGATGTTTCCCTTGCTCCCATCTTAATCTTCTCTCCCTCCACAGACGGAGCTACTGGGAGTCAGTCTGGCACAGGGGATTCTGCTTATGGTGAGTCTTGTCTCAATTTCACTTCCCTTGCTCCACCCACACTCACTCGTCTGTGCCCATGGCAGCAGCAGACCAGCACCCTGGACACCCTGAAAGTCTCAGAATAGGTGTAGCATCTTCTAAATACTCAGCATATAGCTCAGTGGTTGGCATATAAAAGAGTGCTTAATAAATAGAGGGTGTTTTTTTTTTTTTAAGTATATCTTTTTTTTTTTTTTAATTTATTTTTTAATTTATTCATTTTTTAGAGAGGAGAGAGAGAAGTAGAGAGACAGAGAGAGAGAGAGAGGAGAGAGGAGCTGGAAGTATCAACTCCCACATGTGCCTTGACCAGGCAAGCCCAGGGTTTTGAACTGGCGACCTCAGCATTTCCAGGTCGACACTTTATCCACTGCGCCACCACAGGTCAGGCTAGAGGTGGTTTTTTTAATTTTTAAAAATGTATTGATTTTAGAAAGAGAGAAAGGGAGAAAGAGACAGGAAAATTGATCTGTTCCTGTATGTGCCCTGACCGGGAATTGAACTGGCAACTTCTGTGCTTTAGAATGGTGCTCCAACCAACTGAGCTATCCAGACAGGGCAATAAATAGTTTTTGAACAAATGAATGTTCTGCATGGTGAGCCCTTCTCCACAGCCAGAGCAAAATAGAGACTGGAGTTCTGTGCCTTTGGGTTCCAGAGTGTGTGTGTGGGGGTGTAGAACCACTCAATGGGTGGAGAGCAGGAGCCTCACTGGCTCTGACCTGGTCTCTGTCACCAGTGCTTCTGGGTCCTGGCCCTTCCCCTGAGACCCCCAGCCCCCCCAGTGATGCCCACCCCGGGCCCCAGTCTTCCACTCTTGGAGCTCACACTCAGGGTAAGGGGGCTGGGGCTGGGAGGGACAGGAATGAAGTATGGGGCTGCTGGTTCTTGAAGAATTCTAAGCCCCTCACTTTCCTGTGTTTGGTGCTAATGCCTGTTTGGAGCCTTCCCTACCCCGAGTTGGGGTCCCAGCCCCACCTCCTTCTGCACGGGCAGTTTGGCAGTTGCTCTTGGCTTGGCTTCAGGGGCCAGAGCTGGAATGGGGACTTCCCAGGCCCAAGCTCTAACCTGTGTGTAAGGGGTGGTGCAATGGGTTGCGTGTGTCAGGGGAGGGGATTCCTAAGGGGGGGTTGAGGAGTTATTGGCATGAAGCTGAGCAGCAGCGGGAGAGGTGAAAGAAACTTTGTAACTTGCCATCCCAGCTCTCCTGCCTTCACTGAGCCTCCTCCCTCTTGGCAGGCGTGCGCCGGGACCTCCCTGCTGCCTCAGCCTCCCGTTCAGTCCCCATCCCACTGCTCCTGGCCTGTGTGGCCGCAGCCTTCGCCCTGGGCGCATCAGTCTCTGGCCTCCTGGTCTCCTGCGCTTGTCGCCGTGCCCACCGACTTCGGAGCAAGGACATGGAGACCTCTGGGCTCCCGCGCCCTCTCTCCCTTCGCAGCTTGGCCCGGTTGCACGGGCCAGGCCCAGAGCCACCGCCACCTTCCAAGGACGGTGAGACCGTGCAGATGCCCCAGCTCTACACTACCTTTCTGCCTCCAACCGAGACTGGACCTCCACCGGAACTGGCCTGCCTGCCCACCCCGGAGTCCACGCCCGAGCTGCCGGTCAAACACCTCCGCAACGCCGGGGGTCCCTGGGAGTGGAACCAGAATGGGAACAATGCCAAGGAGGGCCTGGGCAATGCCAAGGAGGGCCTGGGCCATGCACGCGGTGGGAATGCGGCAGGCAGCCCGGCACCACGGGTGCTGGTGAGGCCTCCGCCACGGGGCTGTCCAGGGCAGGCTGTGGAAGTCACCACCCTGGAGGAACTGCTGCGCTATCTGCATGCCCCGCAGCCAGCCCAGAGGGGTGCTGATCCCCTGGGCCCCCTGTCCCCTCGAGCACTTCCCCCAGAGCCTGCCCCGGCCCCGCTCTTGGCCGGCTCCAGCCTTCTGCCCCGGGAATGCGCACTGCCACTGCGACTGGATGTGCCCCCAGACAGGCAATGCCCTTGCCCCCCTGGCTGGCCAGTTCCTGCTCCCCGGCTGGGGGTCGGAGGCAGTCGGAAGTTGCCCTTCTGCGCCCACCGAGCTCCCCCCGCCCTGCGCACTCGAGTTCCCTCGGGAGGCCCCTGCAGGTACTCCGGGAGACACCTGTATGTGGGCCGCCCTGAGGGCTACCGGGGCCGCACCCTAAAGAGAGTGGACATGGAGAAGCCCCAATTTTCCCCTAAACTCCCTCTGGTCATGCCCTCTTTCCAGCCAGCCATCCCTAAAGGCAGCCATTTTAACTTTTAAGCTGCTCCACCATGCCCGTAAGCACGGAAATGCCTCCAAGGATAGATCACCTCCCTCTTTTCCGTTGTCCTACACCTCCAGCCTTCTTGGGCTCTGAGAGTCTTCCGGGATCTCTGCCCACCTCGGTTTATTTATTGACTGTCTTTCCCTCTGCTCTCAAGTGAGGAGTGGGAGATGAGAAGCTTACCCCCTCAGTGAGCCAGCTTTTTAGGGAGGGCTGGCACACTCCCACTCCGTACTCCCTCAGCCAAGCTGCCTTAACTCGCCCCTCTGGGCTTCCTCCTTAGACTGGGCCCCTGGCTCGCCGCAGGCGGACGGACAGATGGGGCTGGGTCCACGCCCATTGTGTACAGAGTCCTTGGGCCTCCTGGGACGTGCCTCATCCTACTGTGTAGGAGCCTTCGCTTCCCAATACAGCTGTGTCCCCGAGCTGCTGCCTTAGTCGCGAAGGGGCGGGGCGGGAATCGGTTGGCTCCCTCCTGGCGCCTTTGCCCCTGGATCTCTGCCTTCATCTTGGCCTTGAGCTCTTCCAAGTAATTGGGATAGCAGCAGTCCCACCGGAGTTAATCAGGAAAGTTTCCTGAAGGAGACTAGCGAAGAAAGGGTGTGGAGACAAATGAGTGCCCAAGAGACCCACGGTAGAGTTTTGGGGGGTGGGAGTGGGAAGGGCACTAGGAACACAACACGGTCCTGGATTGAGGTAAGGGATTTCTTAGTAGCCTGTTACATGGGGTGGGGGCAGTTATTTTTGGAGAAAGAAAACGAAGCCCCAGAACAGGTGACTGAGGTTCCACATCAGAAAATCTTGTCCTAAAGAGAATTTGTTGGCTATGGGTTGCGTGAGTACGCTGCAAAAACCTCAACACATTCAGTCCGGGGTCTGCCTGTAGCTGTTCCTGAAGGAGCACTTCCGGTCCGCAGAGCCCGAGGGTGTCGAGAGCACCGCGCTTGCGCGAAGCGCCAGGGACTTCGCGGAGGATCAGGAGCTCATGGCGGCGATAGTGTTTCTCTAGCTGGGGATGGCTGCAAGTACTTTGTCAGTTACCTCCGGGGACCAATGGGAGGGACGTACAGAGCCGCCTGTCCGCCCACTACCTCGCGCTAAGGACGTTTAGAGGCTAGCGCCAGCTGTGGCTGCTTTTACGGATTTACAAGTCCGGTTTTTCCGCCCAGTGGGAGCACTAGGCCGCCTTCCCGCTGGCGCCGCCTAGAGGCCGGACCAATCCCTGCAGCTAAGGACGCCTCACCACCAGTCCCTCTCCCGGCTCGCACTCTTTAGGCATTTATGCCTTCGGCGGGAAACCACTAAGAAATATTTGAAGAACTTTGGGATTCTTTCTAGCTCAGTCCTTTACGACTACTTTGTGATCCTAGCCAAAGTTCTGCCCTAAGTCTGCAGTTCCTGTTTTGAAAAAGGATCGAGAGCCTCTACGATGTGTGTATAAACGCTTTCTAAAGGAGAAACATGGCAGCTGTGGTTCCTCCAAACTCAGGTTTAGGCTATTCCTCACTTTGTGATCTTCTACTGAGCAATCTGTTTCTCTTTGAATCCTTATAATCTTTATAGATTTTACTCTCAAGGATTTGAAATGCCTTTTGAACATTCCTTATATCCCAGCTTGTTGGGCTAAGCAGGGTTGTCTTCCAGAGTCGATGCTCTGCTTGAGCTGGTTTCACCCGGTTGGAGAGGTCCTTTAGGTCTGTTTTTTCCTCATTAGATGCCTTTCTTAAGCTAGGATGATTTGAAATAATTACTAGTTTCCTAGATGGTGGAGGAGAGAAAGGAAGAGGTGGAGAATCTTTTCCATCACCTGACTTCGTTATCCTCTTCAAACCAAGGTGTTGAAGCCAAGACAAAAAAAAATCTTAAAATCACAGCTTTTCAAAGCCCCCTGAGGGACAAGTCTCACAAATACTTTAAGTTCTTGCCCTGAAGGTGGGCACAGGGAAGGGGTAAATTATCCTCAGTTTAAGTATAGGCCTAAAAGAGAAGTACAATAGAAATCTAACCTTGCAACTTTACAGGCAGCAGCAATTTACAGGTTAAAGTCCTAGTTTGTTTAATTGTAAAGGGTGTTCACTTATTGGTATTTAAGTCCTTGGGATCTGCCACTTAATAGTTCTGTGTGTGACCTTGGCAATTCAAGTGCTCTATCTGAGCCTCAATTTCTTCTGTAAAATATGGAAAGAACACATGTCAAAAAGCACCATATAAATGTATAGGTTTAAATTAAGTGCTTTGTGGGAAAATTTGCCCCAAAGATGCAATTAATACGACACACCTCACTTTTTTCTTCTTTTTTTTTTTAGCAAGAGAGAGGGGTCTGGGGAGGGGACAGATAGGGACAGACAGAGAAGAGGGGAGAGATGAGAATCATCAACTCATAGTTGCGGCACCATAGTTCATTGATTGCTTTCTCATATGTGCCTTGACCCTTGCTCAAGTGAGAGACTGCTCAAGCTAGC
Organism: Saccopteryx leptura; assembly: GCF_036850995.1. Classification (NCBI taxonomy): domain Eukaryota; kingdom Metazoa; phylum Chordata; class Mammalia; order Chiroptera; family Emballonuridae; genus Saccopteryx; species Saccopteryx leptura. The sequence goes on along the minus strand of NC_089505.1, from coordinate 213,057,513 downwards.
AACCTTGTGCTTCCAGTGACCTTTGGGCTTAAGTCAGTGACCACAGGGTCAGGTCTATGATCCCATACTCAAGCCTGAGACCCCAAGCTCAAGCTGGCGACCTCGGGGTTTCAAACCTCAGTCCTCAATGTCCCAGGCTGACGCTCTATCCACTGCGCTACCGCTCAGTCGGGTGATGATACACCTCATCTTGACAGAGAGGTAAATAATAAATTAAGGGAGTGAATTCAAAGAAATTATTACCACTGACAACAGAGGGATAAACATGACCCCAGTTAAGGAATCTGCTGATAGTCTTTTTTTTTTTATTTTAACAGAGACAGAGTCAGAGAGAGGGACAGACAGGGACAGACAGACAGGAATGGAGAGATGAGAAGCATCAATCATTAGTTTTTTGTTGCGCATTGCGACACATAGTTGTTCATTGATTGCTTTCTCATATGTGCCTTGACCGTGAGCCTTCAGCAGACTGAATAACCCCTTGCTCGAGCCAGCAACCTTGGGTCCAAGTTGGTGAGCTTTTGCTCAAACCAGATGAGCCCACGTTCAAGCTGGCAACTCGGGGTCTTGAACCTGGGTCCTCGGCATCCCAGTTCGACGCTCTATCCACTGCGCCACCGCCTGGTCAGGCTTTTTTTTTTTTTATTAGAATATTAGCTCAAACTTTGTCTTTAGAAAAACCAGAATGTGCCAAAAGTTGTCATTCTGAGGGATTTCTAAGCTGATTTCTTAGAGGTATCCTGAGAGGTTATGGAGAAACCAGTGCCCCAGTAGGCAGAGTCTATCAGCTTGTGTAAGGCTTTGGGGACCTGAAACACACAGAAAGTTCCAGTCACAAAGCTTGAAAAGCTGTTAAGCATCTTGGGTTCTTTAGGAGCTAAGTCACAGGAGCCTGAGCTATTATTATCTCTCAGATTTATGTCTCCTTGATTGCTACTACCCCACACTTGGGAACCACACAGGTTTGAGTCACTCTCTACTACCAATACTTAATTCTGCAGTTGACCCTTTAGTACTGTTGACTCATAAGAATAAGGTGGTGTAGCCTGACCAGGTAGGTAGTGGCACAGTGGATAGAGCGTTGGGCTGGGATGCAGAGGACTCAGGTTGGAGACCCCGAAATCGCCAGCTTAAGCGTGGGCTCATCTGGTTTGAGCAAAAGCTCACCAGCTTGGACCCAAGGTCGCTGGCTTGAGCGAGGGGTTACTCAGTTGGCTGTAGCCCCCCCGTCAAGGCACATATAAAAAACCAATCAATGAAAACTAAAGTGCCACAATGAAAAATTGATGCTTCTCATCTCTCTCTGTTCCTGTCTGTCTGTCCCTATCTGTCCCTTTCTTGGACTCTCTCTCGGTCTCTGTAAAAAATAATAATAAGGCCTGACCTGTGGTGGCGCAGTGGATAAAGCATCGACCTGGAATGCTGAGGTTGCCAGTTCAAAACCCTGGCCTTGCCTGGTCAAGGCACATATGGGAGTTGATGCTTCCTGCTCCTCCTCCTCTCTCTCTCTCTCTCCCCCCTCTAAAATGAATAAATAAATAAAAATAATTAAAAAAAATAATAAGGTGGTGCAGTGGAACGCCAACCTGTGACGCTGAGGACCCAGGTTCGAAACCCTGAGGTCTCCGGGGTTGCCAATTTGAGGTGGGATCATAGACATAACCCCATGGTCACTGGCTTGAGCCCAAGGTTCCTGGCTTGAGCAAGAGTCACTGGCTCAGTTGGAGCCCTTCACCCCTACCCCTACTCCCCCTGTCAAGGCACACAGGAGAAGAAATCAATGAACAACTAAAGTGCTGCAACTATGAGTTGATGCTTCTCATCTCTCTGTCTGTCTCTCTCTCAAAAAAAAAAAAAAAAAAAAAAAAGCATGTGAAGTTACAGTCTGACCTGTAGTGGTATATACAGTAGATAGTGTTGACCTGAAATGCTGAGGTCACCAGTTCAAAACCCCAGGCTTGCCTAGTCAAGGCACATATGAGAAGCAACTACTATGAGTTGATGCTTCCCTGCCTTTCTCTGTCTCTATCTATACTCTCTCTAAAATCAATAAATAAAATCTTTAAAAAAACCCCAACAAATTAAGGTTACATATATGAGAGAAAGGTTCAAATACATGGATAATATGAAGCTTATGAATCCAAAAGATCACCTACCTTTACCAGGTTTATTAAAAGAATGCTCTAGCCTGACCTGTGGTGGCGCAGTGCATAAAGCGTCAACCTGGAAACACTGAGATTGCCAGTTCAAAACCCTGGGCTTGCCTGGTCAAGGCACATATGGGAGTTGATGCTTGCTGCTCTTCCCCCCTTCTCTCTCTCTCTTTCTCCTCTCTATAATGAATAAATAAAGTCTTAAAAAAAAAGAATGCTCTAAATAATAAAGGACTATTTTTAATTTTTTACTTTTTAGCGCAAGAGAGACAGAGACAGGAAAGAGATGAGAAGCATCAACTCATATTTACAGCACTTTTAGTTGTTCATTGATTGCTTCTCATATGTACCTTGACTGGAGGGCTCCAGTCAAACCAGTCACCCCTTGCTCAAGCCAGCAACCTCTGGACTCAAGCCAGTGACCATGGGCTCAAGCCAGCACTCAAGCCAGCAACCTCAGGGTTTTCAACCTAGGTCCTCAGCGCCCCAGGTGGACGCTTTATCCATTGTGTCACCACCTGGTCAGGCATGAAGGGTTATATTTAAAAAGTGTGGGCAGGCCCTGGCTGGTTGGCTCAGTGGTAGAGCGTCGGTCTGGTGTGCGGAAGTCCCAGGTTTGATTCCCGGCCGGGGCACACAGGAGAGGCGCCCATCTGCTTCTCCACCCCTCCCCCTCTCCTTCCTCTCTGTCTCTCTCTTCCCCTCCCGCAGCCGAGGCTCCATTGGAGCAAAAGATGGCCCGGGCGCTGGGGATGGCTCCTTGGCCTCTGTCTCAGGCGCTAGAGTGGCTCTGGTCCTGACAGAGCGAGCCCCGGATGGGCAGAGCATCGCCCCCTGGTGGGTGTGCCGGGTGGATCCCGGTTGGGCACATGCGGGAGTCTGTCTGACTGCCTCCCGTTTCCAGCTTCAGAGAAATACAAAAAAAAGTGTGGGCAAGGCCTGACTGGGCGGTGGCACAGTGGATAGAGCGTCGGACTGGGATGCAGAAAACCCAGATTCGAGACCCCAAGGTCACCAGCTTCAGCGCGGGCTCATCTGGTTTGAGCAAAAAGCTCACCAGCTTGGATCCAAGGTTGCTGGCTCGAGCAAGGGGTTACTCGGTCTGCTGCAGGCCCATGGTCAAGGCACATATGAGAAAGCAATCAATGAACAACTAAGGTGTTGCAACGAAAAACTAATGATTGATGCTTTTCATCTCTCTATTCCTGTCTGTCCCCATCTATCCCTCTGACTCTCTTCGTCTCTGTAAAAAAAAAAAAGAAAGAAAAAATTAATTAAAAAAAAAAGTGTGGGCAAAGTGCCTGACCTGTGCTGGCATGGATAAAGCGTCGACCTGGAAATGCTGAGGTCGCTGGTTGGAAACCCCAGGCTTGCCTGGTCAAGGCACATATGGGAGTTGATGCTTCCTGCTCCCTCCCCCCTTCTCTCTCTCTCTCTCCTCTCTAAAACGAGTAAATAAATAAATAAAAAAAGTGCGGTAAAGGGTGGGTCTGGAGGCTAGGAACAGCCTTAGGAGTAAAAGGACAAAGGAAAGTAGTGGTTACTGGGACCTGGAAGGGTACCTTGAGAGGAACAGTGACTAATCAAAGGCTACAGCTAGGCCTGGTAGGTGACCTCAAGGGAGGAATGTCCTTCAAAACCAATGCACACATTGTTGTCAAATGTACACCGTTTACAAAAATTAGGGGATATTTCAAAATGAATATGAAGTGATAAAAAAAATAAGCATTTGATTTTTTTTATTAAACAACATCAGAAAAGCAAACCAAATGACAAGTCAAAGAAAGTTGTTTGATTGTGCAAATGAGATGCAAACTCAATAATCCTGATTGAGTAGCAAGTGATATATTGGTGGGGGTGAACAGAAGCATGTCAAACTGGACGAGAGTGCCACACATTGTCTGTTCAGTAGGGTGTATGGTCACCCAAGACTGCCAAAACACACTGACAGCAATGGGGCAGGACAGGATCAGACTGTCCAGCAGTTCTTGTGGGATCCTCTGCCACTCTTGCTCAACCTCCAGCTCAAGAAGTGTGGTGGGAGGCATTGGACGGTTTGCCAGACGTCTTCCCAGTGCATCCCAAGCATGTTCAATGGGATTCAGGTAGGAGAACGTGAAGGCCAGTCCATGCATTTGATTAATGCCTCTGAAGCATGTTGTTAACGAGATGCATATGGTGGGGACTTGCAATATTATCATCCATGAAAAGAAAGGAAGTTGTTTCCAACTGCTCCAGCATAGGATTCCACTATAGGGTGCAGGGCCTCATCTCGATATCTGACAGTAGTCAGAGATCCGTTTCTGATGACGTGGAAGTTGGTACGACCACCAATGCTGATGCCAGCCCGCACCATGATTCCACCACCACCAAAGGAGTCCCTTTCTCACATGAAACGTGGGTTCTCCCGTGTTCCTCATTCACGCCAGATCAGGACACAATGATTGTCAGGCTGCAGACTGAACAATGTCTCAGAGAAGAGGACAGTTGACTACTTATTACGGGTCCAGTGACAATCATCAGCCCACCTTCTACAGGTTCTACGGTGTTCAGCAGATAATGGCATGCAGTCCAACATGATGGAGCTGATTTCGTATGGTCTGGGTGCATATCCATTGTCTAGTGGCAGCAAGAAATTGTCCCTGCAGCTGTTGCATTGCTGCATCTGTTCCTTCTTGCCAATAAGGTCAAGTAGCGGTCCTCTCTTGCTGTTGTGGCAGATGGGCGACCCTGCCTTTATCTTCTTTGTACTGTGCCAGTCTCTTGAAAGCAATTCCACAGTCTGCTAATTACGCTTTGGGATGTTCCAGGTGCTATTGCCACTGTCGTTTGACCAGCTTCAAGATGTCCTATGGATTCGCATTTGGGCAAATCGTGTTGCAGGGACATTGCAAGGGCTAGGAAATTGCAGGATATGCACTTTCTTTTCTTTTTGTGTGTGTGTGACAGAGAGAGAGAGGGAGAGAGGGAGGGACAGATAGGGACAGACAGACAGGAAGGGAGATGAGAAGCATCAACTCTCCGTTGTGGCAACTTAGTTGTTCATTGATTGCTTTCTCATATGTGCCTTGACCTGGGGGCTATAACAGACCGAGTGACCCCCTGCTCAAGCCAGTGACCTCAGGGTTTCGAACCTGGGTCCTCTGCATCCCAGTCTGACGCTCTATCCACTGCGCCACCGCCTGGTCAGGCAAGATGTGCACTTCAAGATCAAGAAACGTGTGGATAGGCCCTGGCCGGTTGGCTTAGCGGTAGAGCGTTGGCCTGGCGTGCGGGGGACCCGGGTTCGATTCCCGGCCAGGGCACATAGGAGAAGCGCCCATTTGCTTCTCCACCCTCCCCTCCTCCTTCCTCTCTGTCTCTCTCTTCCCCTCCCGCAGCCAAGGCTCCATTGGAGCAAAGATGGCCCGGGCGCTGGGGATGGCTCCTTGGCCTCTGCCCCAGGCGCTAGAGTGGCTCTGGTCGCAGCAGAGCGACGCCCCAGAGGGGCAGAGCATCGCCCCCTGGTGGGCAGAGCGTTTGCCCCTGGTGGGCGTGCCGGGTGGATCCCGGTCAGGCGCATGCGGGAGTCTGTCTGACTGTCTCTCCCCGTTTCCAGCTTCAGAAAAATACAAAAAAAAAAAAAAAAAAAAAAAAGAAACGTGTCGATAGATACTCCAGTACTTTCAGCCTTTTGTATAGTGCATTTTCACCAATGAAATAAAAGTTGGTTTTGCATCTCATTTGCATAATTGAACTTTCTTTGACTTATTCTTTGCTTTTCAGATGTTCTTGTTTAATAAAAAACAATCAGGCCAACAGATATATGAAAAGATGCTCATCTTCTTTAGCTATTAGAGAAATGCAAATAAAAACTGCAATGAGATACCACCTCACACTTTTTAGATTAGCTATTATTAACAAGACAGGTAATAGCAAATGTTGGAGAGGCTGTGGAGAAAAAGGAACCCTCATCCACTGTTGGTGGGAATGTAAAGTAGTACAACCATTATGGAAGAAAGTATAGTGGTTCCTCAAAAAACTGAAAATAGAACTACCATATGACCCAGCAATCCCTCTACTGGGTATATACCCCAAAAACTCAGAAACATTAATACGTAAAGACACATGCAGCCCCATGTTTATTGCAGCATTGTTCACAGTGGCCAGGACATGGAAACAACCAAAAAGCCCGTCAATAGATGACTGGATAAAGAAGATGTGGCACATATACACTATGGAATACTACTCAGCCATAAGAAATGATGACATAGGATCATTTACAGCAAAATGGTGGGATCTTGATAACATGATACGAAGCGAAATAAGTAAATCAGAAAAAACCAGGAACTGCATTATTCCATACGTAGGTGGGACATAAAAGTGAAACTAAGAGACATTGATAAGAGTGTGGTGGTTACGAAGGGAGAGGGGAAAGGGAGAGGGAAAGGGGGAGGGGGAGGGGCACAAAGAAAACTAGATAGAAGGTGACAGAGGACAATCTGACTTTGGGTGATGGGTATGCAACATAATTGAACGACAAGATAACCTGGACTTGTTATCTTTGAATATATGTATCCTGATTTATTGATGTCGCCCCATTAAAAAAATAAAATTATTAAAAAAATAAAAATAAAAAAATAAAAAATAAAAAACAATCAGCCTGACCAGGCGGTGGTGCAGTGCATAGAGCGTTGGACTAGGACGCGGAGGACCCAGGTTCAAATCCCGAGGTTGCCAGCTTGAGGGTAGACTCATCTGGTTTGAGCAAGCTCAGCAGCTTGAGCCCAAGGTCACTGGCTTGAGCTAAGGAGTCATTCGGTCTGCTGTAGCCCCCCGTCCCACCCTTCCCCTGTCAAGGCACATATGAGAAAGCAATCAATGAACTAAGGTGCTGCAACAAAGAATTGATGCTTCTCATCTCTCTACCTTCCTGTCTGTCCCAAACTGTCCCTCTCTCTGTCACACACACACACACACACACACACACACACACACACACACACACAAAAGGATTTATTTATTTATTTTTATATTTATTTATTCATTTTAGAGAAGAGAGACAGAGAGAGAGAGAAGGGGAAGAGGAGCAGGAACAATCAACTCTGCCATATGAGTCTTGACTGAGACAGCCCAGGGTTTTTTTGAACTGGCAACCTCAGCATTCCAGGTCAAAGCTTGATCCACTGCGCCACCATAGGTCAGGCCAAAATGCTATTTTTTTATTGCTTTATATTCATTTTGAAATATCCCCTAATTTTTGTGAGCAATGTATTTACCAAAAAGCAATTACTACACATAGCCTAGTAGTAGGTGTTCAATTCCCTCAACATTGACTTTGAGAGCTTGCCTGGAAAGGCTAATTGTTGAACATAGGTGTTTATATGTCCTTGACTTTGGTATTATCTGCCTGTATTTAAAAAAGGCATCTTGGCCTGACCTGTGGTGGCACGGTGGATAAAGCATCAACCCAGGACACTGAGATCGCTGGTTTGAAACCCTGGGCTTCCCTGGTCAAAGAATATGTGGGAGATGATGCTTTCTGTTCCTCCCACCTTCTCTCTCTCTCCTTTCTCTCTAAAAATGAATAGATAAAATCTAAAAAAAAAAAAAAATAGAGTAAAAGAAAAAACAGAAATCTAGTTTTTTTATTTTTTCATTTTATTTTTTTTGCGAGACAGAAGAACAGATAGAGACAGACAGATAGGGAGAGAGATGAGAAGCATCAAGTTTTCACTGTGACACCTTAGTTGTTCATTAATTAGTCTCTCACATGTGCCTTGACCTGGAGGCTACAGCAGAACAAGTGATCCCTTGCTCAAGCCAGTGACCTTGGGCTCAACCCAGTGACCATGGGGTCATGTCCATGATCCCACACTCAAGCCAGCAACCCTGTGTTCAAGCTGGTGAGCCTGTGCTCAAGGAAGAGACCTCGGGGTTTTGAACCTTGGTCCTCAGTGTCCCAGTCTGATGCTCCATCCACTGTGCCACTGCCAGGGGTAATCTAGGTGTTTTTTGGTTTTTTTTAAAAGGCATCCTTATTTCCAATGGAGCAGCTTTTGGGAACTCTACACTACTAGATAGGGACACCCATTTTGCCAGTCAGATGGGTCTGTCTGTTCAGCCCTGGCTATCAATGAGGTTTGTGCCACAACCAGACTGCTACTTGTATTTGCTTAATAAATGTGTGCTGAATTGGACTGAGATAGCAACAAGCACATTATTAACTAAGAATGCAAAACAAATTCACTATTTTCAAGCCTCTCTGAACCTGATGTTTCTACCTTGTATCTCAGCATTGACTGTACTCCCACACAAGGACCATAATCATTTCCTTTAGCTACTGTTCTCTCTTGGTTGTTTGCTTTTAGGGAAGGGAGTGGGGTGGAGATGGGAGATGAGAGAAGGTAGGAATTTGTAAATTTAATAAGCCAATCAAGTCTGACCAGGCAGTGGCACAGTGGATAGAGTGTTGGACTGGAATGCCGAGGACCCAGGTTCGAGACCCCGAGGTTGCCAGCTTGAGCGTGAGCTCATCTGGCTTGAGCAAAATAAAAAATGCTCACCAGCTTAGACCCAAGGTCGCTGGGTCAAGCAAGGAGTTACTCGGTCTTCTGAAGACCTGCGGTCAAGCACATATGAGAGAGCAATCAATGAACAACTAAGGTGTTGCAATGAAAAACTGATGATTGATGCTTCTCATCTCTCTCCGTTCCTGTCTGTTTGTCCCTATCTATCCCTCTCTCTTACTCTCTCTGTCCTTGTAAAGAAAAAATAAAAAACAAGCCAGGCCTGACCTGTGGTGGTGCAGTGGATAAAGCGTCAACCTGGAAACGCTGAGGTTGCCGGTTCAAAACCCTGGGCTCGCCTGGTCAAGGCACATATGGGAGTTGATGCTTCCTGCTCCTCCCCCCTTCTCTCTCTCTCTCTCCTCTCTATAATGAATAAATAAATTAAAAAAACAAAACAAAAACGTAGCCTGACCAGACAGTGGCGCAGTGGATAGAGCATTGGACTGGGATGCGAAAGGACCCAGGTTCGAGACCTTGAGGTTGCCAGCTTGAGCGCGGGCTCATCTGGTTTGAGCAAAAAGCTCACCAGCTTGGACCCAAGGTTGCTGGCTCGAGCAAGGGGTTACTGGGTCTGCTGTAGCCCACGGTCAAGGCACATATGATGAGAAAGCAATCAATGAACAACTAACGTGCCACAAGGAAAAACTGATGATTGATGCTTCTCATCTCTCTCCATTCCTGTCTGTCTGTCCCTATCTATCCCTCTCTTTGACTCTCTGTCTCTGTAAAAAAAAAAAAAAAAAGTATAAAAAAAAAAGCCAATCAAAACTCTCCATTCTCACTTCATTTCTTATTTCAACTTGCTCTGCCTGTTAAGAATACCAGCTGAGCCTGACTGGTGATGGTACAGTGGATAGAGTACTTCAAGAGCACTTGAAACCCTGCATTCGCTGGCTTGAGCACAGAGCGACTGGATTGAGCGTGGGATCATCAACATGATCCCATGGTCGCTGGCTTGAGCCAAAAGGTCACTGGCTTGAGCAAGGGATCACTGGCTCAGCCTGAGCCCCCTGGTCAAGGCACTTACGAGAGGCAATCAATGAACAACTAAAGTGTTTCAACTACAAGTTGATGCTTCTTATCTCTCTCCCTTTCATCCTCCCTCCCTCTCTCTCAAAAAAAAAAAAAAAAAAAAAAAAAAGAGCTGCGTAGCTCGGTTGGTTAAAGCAGTGTTCCGAAGCTCAGAGGTTGCTGGTTCAATTCTCCTAGTCAGGACAATCGACTAGGAGATTCTCTTATTAAAGTCAATAAATAAATGTTTTTGTGGTTGTTTTTTTTTTTTTTTTTTTTAATTTTTACAAAGACAGAGAGAGAGCCAGAGAGAGGGATAGATAGGGATAGACAGACAGGAACGGAGAGAGACGAGATGCACCAATCACTAGTATGTTGTTGCAACACCTTAGTTGTTCATTGATTGCTCCCTCATATGTACCCTGACCGTGGACCTTCAGCAGACCAAGCGACCCCTTGCTCAAGTCAGTGACCCCTTCGGTCCAAGCTGGTGAGCTCTGCCCAAACCAGATGAGCCCGCGCTCAAGCTGGCGACCTTGGGGTCTTGAACCTGGGTCCTCCACAGCCCAGTCTGACGCTCCATCCATTGTGCCACCACCTGGTCAGGCTGTTTTTGTGGGTTTTATATTTATCTATCATCTATCTATCTATCTATCTATCTATCTATCTATCTATCTATCTATCTATCTATCTATTTATTTATTTTTTACAGATAGAGAATCAGAGAGAGGGATAGATAGGAACAGACAGACAGGAACGGAGAGAGATGAGAAGCATCAATCATCAGTTTTTCATTGCGACACCTTAGTTATTCATTGATTGCTTTCTCATATGTGCCTTGACCGTGGGCCTTCAGCAGACCAAGTAACCCCTTGCTTGAGCCAGCGACCTTGGGTCCAAGCTGGTGAGCTTTGCTCAAACCAGATGAGCTCGCGCTCAAGCTGGCGACCTTGGGGTCTCGAACCTGGGTCCTCAGCATCCCAGTCTGACGCTCTGTCCACTGCGCCACCGCCTGGTCAGGATGTTTTTGTGGTTTTTATATTTAAAGATTACTAGGTGAGGAGTAGCTAGTTAAGGAAAAGGCAGAAAGTGTGAATGGGTTAGAAGACCTCAACAGGGGAAAGAATGCCTTCCTGCCACTTGTCCCTCATTAGGTCAGTTGGACAGAAAAAACTTAGTACAGTCATATATCACATAATGATGCTTTATTCAATGAAGGACTACATACATGAATCCCATATTATAATGGAGCTGAAAAACCCTATTGCCTAGTGACATTGTAGTCCTCATAATGTTGTAGTAGATTGCATTACTCATGTTTGTGGCAATGCTGGTGCAAACCAACTGCACTGCCAATTGTGTAAAAGTATACCACATACAATTATGTACAGTACATAATAGTTGGTAATGATAAACGACTATATTACTGAATACTTGGTAATGATAAATGACTATCATTACTGGTTTATGTATTTATTCTACTATACTTTCTCTGTTATTTTAGAATAACAACTTTGCTGTAGGTGTTATTTTGGCAGCAGCCTCATACATCTTGTGCTTACTGTGTCTCTTCTTTTTATTTGCTACAAAAAGAGACAGAGAGAGGGATAGGGACAGACAGGAAGGGAGATAAGAAGCATCAATTCTTCATTGTGACACCTTAATTGCTCATTGATTACTTTCCCGTATGTGCCTTGATGTGTGTGTGTGGGGGGGCAGCACTCCAGCAGAGTAAGTGACCCCTTGTTCAAGCCAGCGACCTTGGGCTTTAAGCCAGTGACCTCTGGGCTCAAGCCAGTGACCTTTAGGCTCAAGCCAGCAACCATGGGGTCATATCTATTATCCCATGCTCAAGCCAGCAACCCTACACTCAATGTGATGACCCGTGCTCAAGCCAGATGAGCCCGCACTCAAGCCAGTGACCATGGGGTTTTGAACCTGGGTCCTCTGTGTCCCAGTCCGATGCTCTACCCACTGTGCAACCGCCTGGTCAGGCACTTGTGCTTACTGTTTTCTTGACTGCACCATTTTCTCTCATACTTGATATTTAATCTCGTTTTTTTTTAATTTAGAGTAGCCAAAGTATACAGTGTTTATACAGTCTACACTAATATACAGTAATGTCCTAGGTCTTCACATTCACTCACTGACTCACCCAGAGCAACTTATAGTCCTGCAGGCTCTACTCATGGTGAGGAGTACCAATACAGTGCCCTATACAGTTGTACTATTCTTTTATTTATTTACTTATTTATTTATTTTTTACAGAGACAGAGAAAGAGTCAGAGAGAGGGATAGACAGGGACAGACAGACAGGAACAGAGAGATGAGAAGCATCAATCATTAGTTTTTTGTTGCGCATTGCAACACCTTAGTTGTCATTGATTGCTTTCTCATACGTGCCTTGACTGTGGGCATTCAGCAGATTGAGTAACCCCTTGCTCGAGCCAGCGACCTTGGGGTCTTGAACCTGGATCCTCAGCATCCCAGTCTGACACTCTATCCACTGCGCCACCACCTGGTCAGGCAATTGTACCATTCTTCAACTTTAATATCATATTTGTATTGTATCTTTCCTATGTTTAGGTTCACAAATATTATTATGTAACAACTTCCTACAGTATTCAGCACATTAACATGCTGTACAGATGTGTACCCTAGGAGTAATATACCCAATGGTGGGATTCAGCCAGTTCGCACCAGTTTGGCAGAACCAATACCTAACTTTTGGTTGAGTTTGGTGAACTGGTTGTTAAAATGGCACTTGTAGTCAGTGTTCTCTCTAAGGTGGGCGCCTGGGCAGACACCCAATGTGAAAATCACAAATTTACATTCCTTGCCTTTTTTTTTTTTTTTTTTTAAAGGGACAGAGAGAGAGTCAGATAGAGGGATAGATAGGGACAGACAGACAGGAACGAAGAGAGATGAGAAGCATCAATCATCAGTTTTTCATTGCAACACCGTAGTTGTTCATTGATTGCTTTCTCATATGTGCCATGACCTTGGGCCTTCAGCAGACTGAGTAACCCCTTGCTCGAGCCAGTGACCTTGGGTTCATGCTAGTGAGCTTTTTGCTCAAGCCAGATGAGCCTGCGCTCAAGCTGGCAACCCCAGGGTCTCGAACCTGGGTCCTTCCTCATCCCAGTCCGACGCTCTACCCACTGCGCCACCGCGTGGTCAGGCTCCTTGCTATTTTTTAAAGTTCATTTGTGCAACAGTGTATTCTAAGTGTCCCTAGCAATGTTCATTCGGTCCATAGGTAAAGGAATGAGATTGTACTCCTATAGTGAAAAGATGATTAAGGATAAATAACACAGCTGATGATGCTCCAATAAAAGTAAAGAAAGCTGCAAGTGAAGACAGCAATCAAGAAGCAATATAGGCCTGATCAGGCAGTGGCACAGTGGATAGAACATCGGCCTGGGACAGAAAGGACCCAGGTTCGAATATCCAAGGTTGCTGGCTTGAGCACAAGCTTACCAGTTGAGGGGTCACTGCCTTGAGCCCAAGGTTGCTGGCTTGAGCAAGGGATCACTGGCTTTGCTGTAGCCTCTGGTCAAGGCACATATGAGAAAGCAGTCAATGAAAAACTAAGGTGCTGGAACAAAGAACTGATGCTTCTTATCTCTTTCCCTTCCTGTATGTTTGTCACTCTCTGTCTCTCTTGCTATAAAAAAAAAAAAGCAATATGTAAATATCTTAACAGTTTTATATTGTTTTTTTGTCAGGTATTATTTAATATTTTTCTTTTTTTATTTTTATTTATTCATTTTTAGAGAAGAGAGAGAGACAGAGAGGGAGAGAGAGGAGAGAGAGACAGAAAGAGAGAAGGGGGGAGGAGCTGGAAGCATCAACTCCCATATGTGCCTTGACCAGGCAAGCCAGGGTTTTGAACCGGCGACCTCAGCATTCCAGGTCGACATTTATCCACTGCACCACCACGTCAGGCCAATATTTTTCCATGAATGCTTTAAAACTCTTTCTTGGCCCTGGCCGGTTGACTCAGTGGTAGAGTGTTGGCCTGGCGTGTAGGAGTCCCAGGTTCGATTCCGGCCAGGGCACACAGGAGAAGCGCCCATCTGCTTCTCCACCCCTCCCCCTCTCCTTCCTCTGTCTCTCTCTTCCCCTCCTGCAGCCAGGGCTCCATTGGAGCAAAGTTGGCCTGGGCGCTGAGGATGGCTCTATGGCCTCTGCCTCAGGCACTAGAATGGCTCTGGTTGCAACAGAGTGATGCCCCAGATGGGCAGAGCATCGCCCCCTGGTGGGCATGCCGGGTGGATCCTGGTCGGGCGCATGCGGGAGTCTGTCTGACTGCCTCCCCATTTCCAACTTCAAAAATACAAAAAAAATCCAACTCTTTCTTATAATCTACCGTAGTTTTGTGTACCTCTTTTATTGTTCTTATTTAAGTATTAAATGCATGAAATAATAAACTACCTTTCAGTATATCTTTATTTATTTATTTATTTATTTATTTATTTTTGTATCCTTTTTAAAAAATTTTTTTTTTCATTTATTCATTTTAGAGAGGAGAGACAAAGAGAGACAGAAAGGAGAGAGAGACGGGGGGAAGAGCTGGAAGCATCAACTCCCATATGTGCCTTGACCAGGCAAGCCCAGGGTTTCAAACCGGCGACCTCAGCATTTCCAGGTCGACGCTTTATCCACTGCGCCACCACAGGTCAGGCCTGTATCCCTCTTAAGTTGGAAACGGGGAGGCAGTCAGACAGACTCCTGCATGCGCCCAACCAGGATCCACCTGGAATGCCCACCAAGGGGCGATGCTCTGCCCATCCGGGGCGTGCTCTGCTGCAATCAGAGCCATTCTAGTGCCTGAGGCAGAGGCCACAGAGCCACCCTCAGCACCCGGGCAAACTTTGCTCCAATGGAGCCTTGGCTGTGGCAGGGGAAGAGAGAGACAGAGAGGAAGGAGAGGGGGAGGGGTGGAAAAGCAGATGGGCACTTCTCCTGTGTGCCCTGGCTAGGGATCGAACCCAGGACTCCTGCAAGCCAGGCCGACACTCTACCACTGAGCTAACCAGCCAGGGCCTCAGTATATCTTTTTTTATACTTAAAATGGTCATTAGGGCAGAGAACTGGTTAAATTATTTGAATCCCATGACTGAATATATATATATATAGCTTAGTTGTGCAGTAGGCTATACCAACTAGGTGCTAATACACACTATGATGTTCATGCAACAATATTGCCTATAGATGTATTTCTCAGAAAACACTGCCTGGCCTGTGCTGGCTCAGTAAATAGAGCGTCAACCTGGAACACTGAGGTTACTGGTTCAAAACCTTGGGCTTGTCTGGTCAAGGCACATATGAGAAGCAAGTAATGAACAACTAAAACAAAACAACTATGAGTTGATTCTTCTCCCTTCTTCCCCTCCACTCCCTGTCAAATCAATAGTCTTTTTAAAAAAAATTAATTTATTTATTTATGTGAGAAAGGCAGGGGGAGAGAAACAGGAACATTGAGCTGCTCCTGAATGTGCCCTGACCTGGAATCGAACCGGCAACCTCCATGCTCCAGGATGACGCTCGAACCAGCTGAGCTATGTGGCCAGGGCTCAATAAAGTCTTTATTTTATTGTTTTTAAATTTTTATTTATTTTTTCAGAGACAGAGCGAGAGTCAGAGAGAGGGATAGATAGGGACAGACAGGAACAGAGAGAGATGAGAAGCATCAATCATCAGTTTTTCGTTGCGACACCTTAGTTGTTCATTGATTGCTTTCTTATATGTGCCTTGACCACGGGCCTTCAGCAGACCAAGTAACCCCTTGCTTGAGCCAGCGACGTTGGGCTCAAGCTGGTGAGCTTTTGCTCAAACCAGATGAGCCCTCGCTCAAGCTGGGTACCTCGGGGTCGCGAAACTGGGTCTTCCGCATCCCAGTCTGACGCTCTATCCACTGTGCCACTGCCTGGTCAGGCTCAATAAAGTCTTAAAAAAAAAGAGAAAATATCCACGTCATTAAGTAGCACATACCTGTATTGAGGTTTATCTGTGAACAGAGAGTAGATATATTTTTTTTTAATTTTTTTTTTGTGTTTTTCCGAAGTTAGAAGTAAGGAGGCAGTCAGACAGATTCCTGCATGTGCCCAACCAGTATCCACCTGGCATGCCCATCAGGGGGCGATGCTCTGCCCATTTGGGGCGTTGCTCCGTTGCAGCCAGAGCCATTCCACCGCCTGAGGCAGAGGCCATGGAGCTGTCCTCAGTGCCCGGGCCAACTTTGCTCCAATAGAGCCTTGGCTGTGGGAGGGGAAGAGAGAGACAGAGAGGAAGGAGAGGGGGAGGGGTGGAGAAGCAGATGGGCGCTTCTCCTGTGTGCTCTGACTGGGAATCGAACCTGGGACTTCCACATGTCAGGCTGACGCTCTACTGCTGAGCCAACCGGCCAGGGCCAGAGTAGATCTTTTAAAAATTATTTTATGTATTGCCTGACCTCTGGTTGTGCAGTGGATAAAGCATCGACCTGGAATACTGAGTTTGCAGGTTCAAAACCCTGGGCTTGAACATATGGAAGTTGATGCTTCCTGCTCCTCCCACTTTCTCTATCTCTATCTGTATCTCTATCTCTTCTCTAAAATGAATAAGTAAATAAACAAAAAATTTAAAAACATTTTATGTATTGATTTTGGAGAGGAGAGAGAAGGGGGAAGCGGGAAACATCGACTCATTGGTGCTTCTCGTATGTGCTTTGACTAGGCAAGCCTGGGGTTTTGAACTGGCGACCTCAGCATTCCAGATCAACACCTTTATTCACTGTGCCACCACAGGTAAGGTGGGGTGTTTTTTTGTTTGTTTGTTTGTTTGTTTTTTGTATTTTTCTGAAGCTGGAAACGGGGAGAGACAGTCAGACAGACTCCCGCATGCGCCCGACCGGGATCCACCCGGCATGCCCATCAGGGGCGACGCTCTGCCCACCAGGGGGCGATGCTCTGCCCCTCCGGGGCGTCGCTCTGCTGCTACCAGAGCCACTCTAGCGCCTGGGGCAGAGGCCAAGGAGCCATCCCCAGCGCCCGAGCCATCTTTGCTCCAATGGAGCCCTGGCTGCGGGAGGGGAAGAGAGAGACAGAGAGGAAGGAGGGGGAGGGGGGTGAAGCAAATGGGCGCTTCTCCTATGTGCCCTGGCCAGGAATCAAACCCGGGTCCCCTGCACGCCAGGTCGATGCTCTACCGCTGAGTCAACCGGCCAGGGCCCGTTTTTATTTTTTGTGGCAGAGACAGAGAGAGAGACAGATAGGGACAGACAGACAAAAAGAGAGATGAGAAACATCAGTTCTTTGTTGCAGCTCCTTAGTTGTTCATTGATTGATTTCTCATATATGCCTTGACCAGGGGGCTACAGCAGACCGAGTGACCCCTTGCTCGAGCCAGCGACCTTGGGCTCAAGCTGGTGAGCCTTGCTCAAACCAGATGAGCCCGCGCTCAAGTTGGTGACCTCGGGGTCTCGAACTAGGTGCTAATTCACACCTGGAATACTGGGTCCTCCACATCACAGTCCGATGCTCTATCCACTGTGCCACTGCCTGGTCAGGCTGGTTGATTCTTTTTAAATTTTTTTTAATGAAAATTTTTTTTCTGGCCTGACTTGCGGTGGCGCAGTGGGATAAGGCGTCGACCTGGAACACTGAGGTTGCCGGTTCGAAACCCTGGGCTTGCCTGGTCAAGGCACATATGGGAGTTGATGCTTCCTGTTCCTCCCCCTTCTCTCTCTCTCTCACACACACTCCTCTCTAAAAATTAATAAATAAAATATTAAAAAAAAATTTTTTTTTTCCATTGATTTGATGGAGGGATGCAAGGGGAGAGAGAGAGAAAGGGGGAGAAAAGCAGTAACTCTTTGTTCTACATAGTTGTTTCATCTAATTCTGCACTCATTGATTGCTTCTTGTATGTGACCAGGGATTGTTCCTACGACCTAAGTGTGTCAGGAGAATGGGAATCAGGGGTCCCCAAACTTCTTACACAGGGGGCCAGTTCACTGTCCCTCAGACTGTTGGAGGGCCGCCACATACAATGCTCCTCTCACTGACCACCAATGAAAGAGGTGCCTCTTCCAGAAGTGCGGCAGGGGGCTGGATAAATGGCCTCAGGGGGCCGCATGCGGCCCGCGGGGCTGTAGTTTGGGGATGCCTGCATCCCTGACCCACCTAGGCAGTGCATTGGTTGATATTTGTATGTGCCCTGACCTGGGATCGAACCCACAACCTTGGCGTGTCAGGACAATGTTCTAACCAACTGAGCTACTGAGTCGGGACTAATTAACTTATTTTATTAAATTTACTGGGGTGAAATTGGTTAATAAAATTATACATATTTCAAAGAAACCACCCCAAAATATATAGGTTTCAGGTGTACAATTCTATAATTTATCATCTGTATACTGTATTGTGTGTTCACCACCCAAAGTCAAGCAACCTTCCATCATTTTCCGCCTTTACCTTTCCTCCCTCCTCCTACCCCTGTAAAAAATTTCAATGACACCGTGAAATGGTAAGACTTTGATATTTTATTTTATTTTTTATTTATTTATTTTTTTTGTATTTTTCTGAAGCTGGAAACGGGGAGAGACAGTCAGACAGACTCCCGCATGCGCCCGACCCGGCACGCCCACCAGGGGGCGACGCTCTGCCCACCAGGGGGCGATGCTCTGCCCATCCGGGGCGTCGCTCTGTTGCGACCGGAGCCACTCTAGCGCCTGGGGCAGAGGCCAAGGAGCCATCCCCAGTGCCCGGGCCATCTTTGCTCCAATGGAGCCTCGCTGCGGGAGGGGAAGAGAGAGACAGAGAGGAAGGAGAGGGGGAGGGGTGGAGAAGCAGATGGGCGCTTCTCCTGTGTGCCCTGGCCGGGAATCGAACCCGGGACCCCTTGCACGCCAGGCCGACGCTCTACCACTGAGCCAACCGGCCAGGGCCAGACTTTGATATTTTATTAAGAAACATCTTATTTTAAATGACAGTACAAAAACTGTATATATAATATAGATCTGTATAGGCGTATGTACATACAAATGCTCACTCACACATGCATACACACAACCTGCACATCAGAATGAAACCTTATTTTATTAAAATCCTAAATAAAAAAGTATATTTAAGTTATCCTAAAACACTGTACATGAAGCTGTCAGACAACCTAAAATAGGACATTTTAAGAAGCATCTTAGGCACCCCATCCACACTTTCTCTCCTTATCCCCACAATCTCCGACACCCCTACCGTCTACCCCAACATGTAACGCTTTGGCAGTAAGTCAGTATACAGGGCAACACACTAGAGAAGGGACCTGCCATCATTACTGATAGAGCAAGATGCCTGAAATCAACTAGGAAGCACAGGATTAGAGAGGGTGACCTAAATTCTCAGAAACAAACCACTTCAGAAGAAACAAAATATGTAGCAGGGATAAAAGGGAGTGGAAAAAGGAAAGACAAGGCCCATAGATTACAAATGACCTACTAATTAAATTCTAGTTCCTGGGAAAGACTCAAGAGATAAGAACAACAGGGTCAAAGAAGCAAAGTAGTTAGGAAAGGGGAGAACAGAGAGATAAGGAAGCACAATTTCCTGCCATTAACAAGCCAAATTGCTACTATAGAGTCTAGAAATGTCACCCCACCCTCTAATCCTAGAGAGGCTCAAAAAATAAAATAAAAGGCAGCACCATAAGTTCAAAGCTACTTAATTCAAATTCATATTCTTGCTCAATGTATTGGTGTAAGAAATAGAGTACTAACTATGAAGGGGAAATATCACATAGAGATAGGTAAGACCCTGAAGCAGCACAGGTGGTCTTGACAAGTATTCCACTTCCTTTTTTTTTTTTGAGAGAGAGAGGGACAGATAGGAACAGACAGCAGACAGGAAGGGAGAGAGATGAGAAGCATCAATTCTTTGTTGCGGCACCTTAGTTTTTAATTGATTGCTTTCTCATGTGTGCCTTGATGTGTGTGTGCGGCGCTACAGCAGAGCGAGTGACCCCTTGTTCAAGCCAGCGACCATGGGGTCATGTCTATGATTCCACGCTCAAGCCTGTGACCTCGGGATTTTGACCCTGGGCCCTCAGCATCCCAGGCCGATGCTCTATCCATGGTGCCATCACTTGGTTAGGCAACACGTATTCCATTCTTAAGCTTTTTTCCTGGCCATACAGAGATGTCTGAGTAGAGAGTAGAGAATAGGAGGCCAGTATCCAAAAATCAGGGACAAAAACTGATTCTCACTCAAGATTAAACTTATGGGAAGGTTCACTATCTGCGTCAAACTTCTAGCTCTGTTAGTCCATAATGTTGTTTGTTAGGACAAGGCCACACAAGCCTTCTCAAAATAATCACTCTCACAAAGATGAGATTTTTAAGCTGGGAAAGTAGATGTACAGAATGTCTGCTCTTTCTGCCATGGTGTCAGACAACCTAAAATAGGACATTTTAAGAAGCATCTAAGGCACCCCATCCACACTTTCTCTCCTTATCCCCACAATCTCCGACACCCCTACCGTCTACCCCAACATGTAACGCTTTGGCAGTAAGTCAGTATACAGGGCAACACACTAGAGAAGGGACCTGCCATCATTACTGATAGAGCAAGATGCCTGAAATCAACTAGGAAGCACAGGATTAGAGAGGGTGACCTAAATTCTCAGAAACAAATCTAGGATTTCTCCTGTTCAGAGGTGTAAGAGATTTGTATAAGCACCAGTTGACACAGCTGCAATAGGCGTGGAAAGGAGGCTTTCTCTGTGGACTGGCAGCTCCATCTCTAACTTGGCACTGATCTGACTTTCAGCTTATGTGGTGTCATCACTACATGCTAAACAAATCTCTGTGAAGCCAGGTACTGGCTCTCCCTGGGGCTTCACTGCTTAGGTTTCTCATTACCGCCTCATAGAGCACACCTCTCAGAGAAGAGCCAAAGCAATGCTTTTCCTTCCTCAGGCCTGTTAGTAAATCCAAAGAAACTCACTCTCATGCATTTAATGAAATAAAAATATTTCCAGGTTGTATCAGGTTGAACCTCAAATAAATAGGCTAGAAAATCTCTATATGTTTATAAACATACACACTAATATATACCCAACAAAAGGGCATTAAAAATACCGTGGTCACACAATATCTAACTTCAACTGGGGAACTCTCAAGTAAATTAATTTCTTTTACATCAGAATAAAGAGAGTAATTTTGTATACCATATATTTCTGACATTACTAAGCAGACAAATTTTAATAATGCCAGGGTAAGGCTGAAGAAGGCAGAAGGGCAAAGCTGAATACAGGCCTGCCCAGGCAGTGGTGCAGTGGATAGAGCATCAGACTGGGATGCGGAGGACCCAGGTTCAAGACCCTAAGGTTGCCTGCTTGAACATGTGTTCACCAGCTTGAGTGTGGGGTCACTGGCTTGAGCCCAAAGGTTGCTGGCTTGAAGCCTAAGGTCACTGGCTGGAGCAAGGGGTCACTCATTCTGCTGTAGCCCCCCAGTCAAGGCACATATGAGAAAGCAATCAATAAACAACTAAGGAGCCGCAACGAAGAATTGATGCTTCTCATCTCTCTCCCTTCCTGTCTGTCCCTATCAGTCCCTCTCTCTGTGCCTCTGTTAAAAAAAAAAAAAAAAAAAAAAAAAGCTGCACACAGATCTGACAGAAAATGAACATCTTTTAAGGCACTGAGTTCAAAACACAGAAAAACTAAAGCCAAGTTCTCCCATATTGCAGTTAAAAGACCTCAACTCTGGCATTACAATGAAGAGATCCCATAGAGGTAGTGACAGGAAGAAAATGTACACATTTATAAGTAATTTCCCTGAATCCAGGAACAAGAACAGAAATGTTAAGATTTTTTTCTCTTCTTGGGTGGTAGGCTTAGTATAAAAATGCAAAGGTACAGTGTAAAAGTCCTTTATTAACACTGATATTATTAAGGCAGCTTTATTTAAGATATTATTAAAGCAGCTTGTCTGACCAGGCGGTGGCGCAGTAGATAGAGTGTTGGACTGGGATGTGGAGAACCCAGGTTCGAGACCCCGAGGTCGCCAGCTTGAGCATGGGCTCATCTGGTTTGATCGAAGCTCACCAGCTTGGACCCAAGGTTGCTGGCTCGAACAAGGGGTTACTCAGTCTGCTGAAGGCCCACGGTCAAGGCACAAATGAGAAATCAATCAATGAACAACTAAGGTGTCGCAATGAAAAACTAATGATTGATGCTTCTCATCTCTCTCCGTTCCTGTCTGTCTGTCCCTATCTATCCGTCTCTCTGTCTCTGTTAAAAAATAAACATTGGCCTGACCTGTGGTGGCGCAGTGGATAAAGCGTCAACCTCAAAATGCTGAGGTCGCCGGTTTGAAACCCTGAGCTTGCCTGGTCAAGGCACATATGGGAGTTGATGCTTCCAGCTCTTCCCCCCTTCTCTCTCTCTGTCTCTCCTCTCTCTCTCTCTATCTCTCTCTCATTCTTTCTCTGTCTCTCCCTCTCCTCTCTAAAATGAATAAAAAATTAAAAAAATTAAAAAAAATAATAAATATTATTAAAGCAGCTTTATTTAAAGTAGGCAGTCATCCTTGGCTCCAGGTTTTTTCTGCTCTAGAACCAATTCTGAACCTTCTCTGTAATCCAACGTTGGCATAGGCAGCTTGGAATCAATCCCCTAACCCAAAAGATCTAGCAACATTTCCGCAGCTTTCATGGCTGATCCCGAAAGAAATGCAAAATCATAAAATGGTATTGCCATTAATGCATTTAATGTTTAACTTCTAACTACTTTAAAGGATCCTGACTTCTCCTTCTCTCCACCACAATACAACTGGAGACCAAATCTTATTTCCCTTCCCTGGGATGCTAATTGGTCTTTTCTTTTTTTTTTTTCTTCTTTTTTTTCAGAGACGGAGAGAGAGTCAGAGAGAGGGATAGACAGGGACAGACAGACAGGAACAGAGAGATGAGAAGCATCAATCATTACTTTTTCGTTGCGCATTGCGACACCTTAGTTGTTCATTGATTGCTTTCTCATATGTGCCTTGACCGCGGGCCTTCAGCAGACCAAGTAACCCCTTGCTCGAGCCAGTGACCTTGGGTCCAAGCTGGTGAGCTTTTGCTCAAACCAGATGAGCCCATGCTCAAGCTGGCGACCTCAGGGTCTTGAACCTGGGTCCTCGGCATCCCAGTCTGACACTCTATGCACTGCACCACCACCTGGTCAGGCGGTCTATTTCAAGTAAATAAAAACAAATACCTTTTTGCTACCTACCCCTTTCCAGACATTTCCTCTCTCTCTCCTTATCCCAGCCTGTCCTTTAACTCCCAATCTCAGAGACCCATCATCAAAAATGACTTGGAAAAAGAAAGAAGGACTTGGGCTGTATTAAATACTTTTCTGTGTGTGGGAATAGCCTCCTACAGAAAGATACTGTATTTTGCCATGTATAAGACGCTCCCATATATAAGATGGACCTTAATTTTGTGGCCTGAAATTTGAAAAAAAAAAAAGTATTACATAGTTATTGAACTGAAGTTTCATTCATCATAAAATTCATACAATTCCTCATCAAGTGCGAAAAAAACGGGAAATGTAAGTAAAAAAATCTACAGTCACTGTATAGAATGCATCCAGTTTTTAGATGCCAAATTTTTCCCAAAAATGGTGCATCTTATACATGGGGAAATACGGTAATAAGAACTGACAAAACAATTCCCCTAAAGAGTAGGGACTCTGTGTATTCAAAAGGGAGTGTTGGATAGAAACTGCTCACTCCCAATCAGGAGCTACCCTAGAGAATGAGGTGGCTGGGCTGGATATTATCTGCACTGCTGTTAACCTCCACTCCCTTAATAGGAAAGGAAAAAAAAAGGAAATAAAGTCAACATATACACTGAGAACATAAACACAACACATCTAAAGTGACACTTGGGCCTGACCAAGCCGTGGAGCAGTAAATAGAGTGTTAGACTGGGACACGGAGGACCCAGATTCGGAACCCCAAGGTCACCATCTTGAGCATGGGGTCATCTGGTTTGAGCAAGGCTCACTAGCTTGAGTAAGGGCTCCCTCACTCTGCTGGAGCCCCCCTAGTCAAGGCACATATGAGAAGGCAATCAATGAACAACTAAGGTGCCACAACGAAGAATTGATGCTTCTCATCTCTCTCCCTTCCTGTCTGTCTGTCCCTATCTGTCCCTCTCTCTGTCTCTGTTACGCACACAAAAAAAGTTCTTAAAATGACACTCGGTCCATCTATAGTTAAAGCTAAGGCTCTGCAATGGCACACAATAGCAGCTTATTGTTAGCACCTGGTTCACAAAAAGGCTAAAAAACCCCCATCACAAACAAACAGGACAATTTGACAGCAGATACTATAATTTTCTCCTCACCCTTACCTAGGCTCCTCTGCATTTCACCATCATTCTCAAACAGCCAGAGGAATCTCTGGTTATCTGGAAAGTTCTCAAGTTCATGAAGAAAACTGAGCTAAGGTGGCCAATTGTCAATATTGAAATCAAAACTGACATTTTTGCCTAGAAGCAGCTAATAGCCAATTCTGCTTGTTAGACTTGGTTTGGAGAGTTATATTTTCAGATTATTTTGAGCCCCAAATGACTTTTCACCTCTGGAAAATTATGGCAAATTACTTCACTAATCAAGGTAAATAGAACCATGTTAACTGTCAAGTTTTATTCCAAATTAAAAATGTATGCTTTCCCGTGATCGCTGATTAAGAAAACCATATTCAATACAGTCATTCAAATGTTTACTTGGCACATCCCCCTCTGGTTTCTTCTCGTCATTTACAACAAAGCAAGCAAACAAGTCAAGAATGCTGAGGGTCCAACTGCAAAGCCGTAATCTCTGTAATGAACCTCTTCACCACCTCTCTCCATTCACATTTCCCTTTCTTTTGAAAAAACTCCAAGCTGGCAAGAAACCAAGTAATAAAACACTTTCCAAAAGTGTCTAGGCAAAGGAAGCAGTCGGAGTGGGAGAGAAGGGATAAGGCAGATGAAGTATCTGGCCAGAATCTTTGGTTCCTTACTCTATGGCACTGATAGGTCTTACTCCCTTTGCTGGCACACACTGAGCACTTACAGGCACAAAAGCTCTGCATAAGGTCCAACCTTAAGGAAACAGCAATTCACTCACCCCAAATCAAATGGCCACAAAACTGTACAACATACTCAGTATTCGTCTCTCTTATCCCCTTCTTTTATTGTGTTTAAGAGGATATCACGTACACTCGAAAGGCACCTTAGAAAAGTCAACAAAATTTTATAAAATTAAAGAATTGCTATTAAAGTTTGATATTACATAAATAAATGGTTGGAAGCAAGTTGATCTAACAACAGACTACCATCCTGATGGCAATTTTATAAAATCCAGCCAGAGCAAAGTTTGTATTTCAACACCAGATTGTTTCATAACCCCACAAGCCTCTTTTGGGCCATTTCCCAGCATGGTGAAAGCACAGCCTGGAGGATTTGGGATTTATATACACTTCTCCACATAAACAAGTTTTCTTTCCTTTCCAGTTTTTAAAAATTATATTTCAGTCTGACCAGGTGGTGGCGCAGTGGATAGAGCGTTGGACTGGGACATGGAGGACTCAGGTTCGAAACCCCAATGTCACTGGCTTGAGTGTGGGTTCACCAGCTTGAGTGCGGGGTCACTTGCTTGAGCGTGGGATCATAGACATGATCCCATGGTCGCTGGCTTGAAGCCCAAGGTTGCTGTCTTGAGCAAGGGGTCACTAGCTCTGCTGCAGTCCCCTGATCAAGGCACATATGAGAAAGCAATCAATGAACAATTAAGGAGACTAAGGAGCCACAATGAAGAATTGATGCTTCTCATCTCTCTCCCTTCCTGTCTGTCCTTATCTGTCCCTCTGTCACAGAAAAAAAAATTATATTTCAGTTTCTTAAACTGGCAGCTGAGCTACGGACACACAATGGATGCAAATTTAGTCAGGCAATCACAAATTCCTTTTCAGTGAAATTAATTCAGGACAGTGGGAAGTGCCTGCTCCTTTGGAAGTGGAATATGTCTTTTTTTTCTTCCCCAAAGCTTACTCTGAAACTTCCTCCCAATTAGTTTTCTTCTGTAACAGATACACATCATAAATCTAAGGCAAATTTTCAGGTCACTTTATGATACAACTATTAAAGGATCTGGGTGGGTCCGTATCAGGAATATTAAAAAAATATTTTGATAGAAAGTAAAACTTTTTAATAAAAAAAGGTCAGTTACAATCTACAACATGCAGCATTCTTTTACCTCTATGCTTAAAGCAATGGTGTAAGCTGAAAATTTTGGTCATTTTTTTGGTTCCTCAGAAGAACTGTTCCCTAAATTTGGCTTTGATATTTCCAGTTGCATAGAGAGCCTTCTTGAGGCCCAAGAATTATACCCTGTGATAGTTTTCTTCTTAAGGCCATTCTTAATTTTTATACAAGGTTCATCCTCTGTATTTTCTTTTAAAAAGAGGAAAAAGAATAACAGTACAAATTGTGTCCCTTGTATGTTAAGATGAAACAGTTTCCATGGAAACTCCAGTGTGAGGCTCTGTGGTTGCACCTGCCCCAGTCACTTCAGTCTCACTCTCTTCCATCTCCCCTTCTGTGACTACTACAGCATCTACCTCAGCCACCTCTTCAACCATGGTGAAATCAACTCCATTGGGCTGTTGTCGGGCCATCGCCTCCAGCTTGAGGCGGTACTGTTCCGCCTCCTGCTCCTTCTTTAGGAGCTGGTGTCGGTATTCCTGGGCTCTTCGATTGGCCTCTTGGAGCTGCTGCTGTAGTAGCTCTCTTTCAGTGCCTTCCTGTGAAAGTAAACCACGTCACCACCAGGTAAGAATTCCTGATCAGGCCCTGGCCGGTTGGCTCAGCGGTGGAGCGTCGGCCTGGCGTGTGGGGGACCCGGGTTTGATTCCCAGCCAGGGCACATAGGAGAGGCGCCCATTTGCTTCTCCACCCACCCCTTCCTCTCTGTCTCTCTTTTCCCCTCCCGCAGCCAAGGCTCCATTGGAGCAAAGATGGCCCGGGCGCTGGGGATGGCTCCTTGGCCTCTGCCCCAGGCGCTAGAGTGGCTCTGGTCGGCAGAGCGACACCTCGGAGGGGTGGAGCATCGCCCCCTGGTGGGCGGAGCGTTGCCCCTGGTGGGCGTCCCGGGTGGATCCCGGTCGGGCGCATGCGGGAGTCTGTCTGACTGTCTCTCCCCGTTTCCAGCTTCAGAAAAATACAAAAAAAAAAAAAAAAACCACGTAAAAAAAAAAAAAAAGAATTCCTGATCACAGATTATCCAGAGAGTACACAAAAAGATAAAGAAGAGTTCAGGCCTTTAAAGTTTTGGCTTTTTTTTTTTTTTTTTTTTTACAGAGATAGAGAGAGAGAGTCAGAGAGAGGGATAGATAGGGACAGACAGACAGGAACGGAGAAATGAGAAGCATCAATCATCAGTTTTTCATTGTGGAACTTTAGTTGTTCATTGATTGCTTTCTCCTATGTGCCTTGACCGTGGGGCTACAGCAGACTGAGTAACCCCTTGCTTGAGCCAGCGACCTTGGGTCCAAGCTGGTGAGCTTTGCTCAAAGCAGATGAGCCCGACCTTGGGGTCTCGAACCTGGGTCCTCCACATCCCAGTCCGATGCTCTATCCACTGCGCCACTGCCTGGTCATGCTCAAGTTTTGGCTTTTGATTCTTTAGTTTCTCTTTTCTCCACATTGCTAAAAATATTACCTTGCTTTCCTCCACATTGTTTGTCACCTCCTCTATCCTTGGTTTCTTAGTCAATGGCAACTTCTCTGCTTCTTCTTCCTCTTCTTCTTCAATTATAGTCTCCTCTGCAACCTGACCAGCAGGTACAGTGAGAACTACAAGGCAAAGGACACCAATTAGAGGTGATGAATACATTGTAAAACAAAGAGGTTTTGCTGTTTCAAACTGAAATATTCTTTGATATATTATTTTTATATGCCTTTGCATTTTATTTTAAAATATTTATTTTAGAGAGGAAGGGAGAGAGAGAGGAGAAATATCAATTTGTTGTTCTACTTATGCATTCATTTGTTGATTCTCCTTTGTGCCTGACCAGGGATTGAACCCACAATCTTGATGTATTATTGGGATGATGTTCTAACCCAGTGGTTTTCAACTGCTAGTCTGCGGACCAGTGCCTGTCCGCAAAAGAGTTAACTACCCTGATGTTGTATGAGGATTATAGAGTTTATAATCATTGGGTCTTTAATCTTCATGCAACATCAGGGTGGTTAATAAACTCTTTCATTGACTGGCACTAGTCCATGGACTGATGGTCAAAAACCACTGCTCTAGGTCTATGTTGTTGCAAACGGTAAGATTTCATTTGTTTTTATGGTTCAGTAATATTGTTTTATATAGTGTGAACCTGAGAATGAATACACCTACTAAGAAGGACTCGTGATAGCTAAATGGGCTCAAATTAAAAACAAACACACACACACACACACAGCCTGACCAGGTGGTGGTGCAGTGGATAGAGCGTCGGACTGGGATGCAGAGGACCCAGGTTCGAGACCCCGAGGTCGCCAGCTTGAGCGCAGCTCATCTGGCTTGAGCAAAAAGCTCACCAGCTTGGGCCCAAGGTCAACCCCTGGCTCAAGCAAGGGGTTACTCGGTCTGCCGAAGGCCCGAGGTCAAGGCACATGTGAGAAAGCAATCAATGAACAACTAAGGTGTTGCAACATTCAACGGAAAACTAATGATTGATGCTTCTCATCTCTCCGTTCCTGTCTGTCTATCCCTCTCTCTGACTCTGTCTCTGTAAAAAAATAAATAAATAAAAAATAAAAATAAAAAATAATAAAAAAACAAACAAACACACAGCCCTGGCCCATTGGCTCAGTGGTAGAGCATCGGCCTAGCATGCGGAAGTCCCAGGTTTGATTCCCGGCCAGGGCACATAGGAGAGGCGCCCATCTGCTTCTCCTCCCCTCCCCCTCTCCTTCCTCTCTGTCTCTCTCTTCCCCTCCCGCAGCAGAGGCTCCATTGGAGCAAAGATGGCCTGGGCACTGAGGATGGCTCCATGGCCTCTGCCTCAGGCGCTAGAGTGGCTCTGGTCACAACAGAGTGACGCCCTGAATGGACAGAGCATAGCCCCTTGGTGGGAATACCAGGTGGATCCTGGTCAGGGGCATGTGGGAGTCTGTCTGACTGCCTCCCCGTTTCCAGCTTCAGAAAAATACCAAAAAAATAAAAAATAAAAAAAACAAACACACAAACAGAACCTAGCAGCCATTTCTACACAAGAGCCTTTCATGCAAACTGCACTTGAGAGCGAAATCTGTATTGAACTGCATCTCTGCCATCTAAACCAGCCCTTATAAAGGAGTTCCTGGAATCCTACTTCAATCAATAGGACTGAGGCTTTCCCCATCCACTCGAAGCTCTGTAGCTCTGACCAATCACAGAAGCTCTATTCTGATCAGATTGATTTGGACCAATCAAACTGTAAGGATTTGAAATCCTCATTTGTATGAGGATGGACCATTCAGGGATGAGGGGCAGGGACTTCTATCCAGATAAGCCAGCTCCCCTCTGGCTGAAATGCACTTTCCCTTTTAGACTGAAGACTGCCATCCCCCTGGCTAGAGCTGAAACACTGAAGAAGAGCAAATTGGCAGTGGAGCTGAGCTGAGCTGCCTAACTA
This sequence comes from Saccopteryx leptura, assembly GCF_036850995.1. NCBI lineage: Eukaryota > Metazoa > Chordata > Mammalia > Chiroptera > Emballonuridae > Saccopteryx > Saccopteryx leptura. The sequence goes on along the minus strand of NC_089505.1, from coordinate 213,028,117 downwards.
AAGAAGGGGCTGATCCTGGGGGCCACCTAGCTGCTGTGTTGTTTGCACAGCAATGTGTATCACAATTGAGCTGTTCCATACCTGTGCTGTTTTCACAGCTGTATTGTATCACAACTGAGCTGTTCCAGAGTTGTGTTTTCACTGCTGTGCTGCATCACCATTGAGTTGTTTGCCCTGAATAAAGTTTCCTTCTTTATCACACTCCAAGTTGGGGATTCCTGGTGACACTGAATTAACACCAACAACCACCAGTTGACAGTTATGTACCACTGCTATTTTTTTTATTTTTATTTTTTTTACAGAGGCAGAGATAGACAGGGACAGACAGACAGGAACAGAGAGAGATGAGAAGCATCAATCATCAGTTTCTCGTTGTGCGTTGCAACTTCTTAGTTGTTCATTGATTGCTTTCTCACATGTGCCTTGACCGCGGGCCTTCAGCAGACCGAGTAACCCCCTGCTGGAGTCAGCGACCTTGGGTCCAAGCTGGTGAGCTCTTTGCTCAAGCCAGATGAGCCCGCACTCAAGCTGGTGACCTTGGGGTCTCGAACCTGGGTCCTTCCGCATCCCAGTCCGACGCTCTATCCACTGCGTCACCACCTGGTCAGGCGCTATTTTCTTAAATGTATGTTTTACTGTATGATTTTAGAGAAAGGAAGGAAAACAGACACACCAATCTGTTCCTGTATGTGCCCTTACCAGGGAACGAATCCTCAACCTTTATGTATCAGGATGATACTTTAACCAACCCAGTTATCTGGCCAGGACTGTACCACTATGTTTTTATTTATTTACTAGCTGTACCCGGCCACGCATTGCTGTGGCTCATCCTGGTTAAATGGAAAAGAAAGAAAAGAGAAAGTGCAAGTTTCTAATATGTTTAATTTCACAATGCTTGAGGGTATACAATATTTTTTGTTGTTCCATTGTCTGTGCAGATCTAGAGGTTGTCTGGTTTGCCGACTCTAGAACACACAACATATAGTGTCCATGTGAGAAGCAATCTGTGTCTAGATCTAAACCGCACAATTCTAAAGATTAGCCCTGAGCTTTGTTGATGGTGATTGCAAACGCCAACTGAATTGGGAACTCCAATCTCTTAAATTGAAATGGCATATCCATTGGAATCATAGGAATGCGAGGAATGAGGACATCTTCACCTTTGAAAGGTCCTGTCAAGATTATGGCTTCTACAACGTTGCTCATTAATTTTTTTACTGCAAGCCATGTGCCGTTGCAAAGCTTTGGCTGGTTTGTATTTTGCAACATAATTGGCATGCTGATTTTCAATTGCAGTATGTGCGGTGGCATCCCTGATAGATCGAGTGAATTTAAATATTCTGTTGGATAATTAACCGCTTCATCTGCTTCCACAACAGTGTCGATGGACTTGTATGTGACTGCCTCGCCTTGAATGTTAGACTGAATAATATTGTTAAGTTTGTAGACGTCTTTGTTCTTGGCCACAAGAATAGCTTGTTCACTCAGCCAATCGTGATTCTTATAATTGGTTTGAATATTGGGAAATACTTTTTCAACCAATTCTTTTGACGTCACTAAATTGCAGAAGTTATGAGGCAATAAAATTCATCCTGAGGTCAGATCAACTGGCATCTTTCTGTTCCCAATTTCCAGCAATTGAAGTGAGAATATCTCAGCTGATCGATCGTTTTGCAGCTGGACATGCATATTTGTAGTTAATTTTAACGTCTTTACATGTCACCACAAAGTAGAGTATTTCAGGCAAGCATTTATTTCATCAGCTGGTGTCGATCGAGGAATTATAGGTAATGTTTGCCTGAAATCTCCCGCAAGCAATTTTTTTTTTTTTTTACAGAGACAGAGTCAGAGAGAGGAATAGACAGGAACGAAGAGAGATGAGAAGCATCAATCATTAGTTTTTCATTGTGACACCTTAGTTGTTCATTGATTGCTTTCTCATATGTGCCTTGACTGTGGGCCTTCAGCAGACTGAGTAACCCCTTGCTCAAGCCAGCGACCTTGGGTCCAAGCTGGTGAGCTTTTCTCAAATCAGATGAGCCCGCGCTCAAACTGGCGACCTCGGGGTCTCGAACCTGACTCCTCTGCATCCCAGTCCAATGCTCTATCCACTGCGCCACCACCTGGTCAGGCTCCTGTAAGCAATATTAATGCATTCCCAAATGGTCTGATGTTTCCACGCAAATCTTGCAATGATTGATCAAGAGCAGGGGTCCCCAAACTTTTTACACAGGGGGCCAGTTCACTGTCCCTTAGACCCTTGGAGGGCCGGACTATAAAAAAAACTATGAACAAATCCCTATGCACACTGCACATATCTTAAAGTAAAAAAACAAAATGGGAACAAATACAGTATTTAAAATAAAGAACAAGTAAATTTAAATCAACAAACTGACCAGTATTTCAATGGGAACTATGGGCCTGCTTTTGGCTAATGAGATGGTCAATGTGCTCCTCTCACTGACCACCAATGAAAGAAGTGCCCCTTCTGGAAGTGCAGTGGGGGTCGGATAAATGGCCTCAGGGGGCTGCATGCAGCCCAGGGGCCGAAGTTTAGGGACCCCTGATCAAGAGCCTCGAGAGATTTTTTTGTGTGCCATTGTGCATTCATCCCAAACAATAAGTTTGCATTTCTGCAATACTTCTCCCATGCCGGATGCTTTGGAAATGTTGCATATGGGAGTTTCAATGAATTGCATGTTCAATGGCAATTTCAAAGCAGAATGAGCAGTTCTTTCACTTGGTAGCAATATTACAGCTATTCCGGATGACGCAAGAGCTAAGGCTATGTCATCTTGGGTTCGAATTGCTGCCAGAATCAACCTAATTAAGAACGTCTTACCAATTCCTCCTGGCACATCTAAGAAGATTTCTCCAACCTCGTTATTGACAGTTTGCATTATTTGATCGTAAATGCCTTTTTGCTCAAGCGTTAGCTTAGGAATATTTGACTGCACATATGACAAAAGATCACCCGTGTTGTAATTTTGTTCACGATGCAATTCTACATCAAACGAAGCAGCAGCAGATCGATTCGGTGATGGCATTCCCAATTGATTGAGAACTTTGTTTGCGATTTCTTTTTTTTAATAAATAAATTTGTATTTTAATGGGGTGACATCAATAAATCAGGGTACATATATTCAAAGAAAACATGTCCAGGTTATCTTGTCATTCAATTCTGTTGCATACCCATCACCCAAAGAAAGATTGTCCTCCGTCACCTTCTATCTAGTTTTCTTTGTGCCCCTCCCTCTCCCCCTCCCCCTCGCCCTCCTTCCCTCCCCCCGCCCCCCGTAACCACCACACTCTTGTCCATGTCTCTTAGTCTCGTTTTTATGTCCCACCAATGTATGGAATCTTGCAGTTCTTGTTTTTTTCTGATTTACTTATTTCACTCCGTATAATGTTATCAAGATCCCACCATTTTGTTGTAAGTGATCCGATGTCATCATTTCTTATGGCTGAATAGTATACCATGGTGTATATGTGCCACATCTTCTTTATCCAGTCTTCTATTTTTTTTTTTTACAGTGATTAAAGCCTTTAAGCAAACTCTTGGCCAATACAGCAAGAATCCATAAAAGAGTAGTGTCCTTAACATGTTCACCAAGTCCAAGTTGGCCCCAACACCATGCCAAATCCCTGAAAAATGCAACCCAACCCCAGTTCAGTCTGTTAGGAGCTGTCACAAGGAGCAGAAGTCCAGTAAAAGTCCATCTCCAGGAAAAGTCCGCATGGCACTGGAATTGTCACAATTCTATACTTTGCAGCTCACGTCCAAGTCCCAATGACTGCTGCTTCTAGCTGGTAATGATTCAGGTAGACTGGAAATGTTCGCGATTTCTAAGCACAAATCTTCAATCATTATCAACGCTTTGTTGTAGATTTCTGCTGTGAAATCCATGTTCATATTTGAATTTTCCTTGCATATTTGTCGGAAATATCTTCAGCCATGTGTGATTTATATTTCTCCCATAACATTGAAATGGAATAAAATATTTAGTATAGCATGTGTTGTTTTTACGTCCAACAGATGAAGCTGTTTCTCAAAAAAAGCATGATTTTACCTGTCACAGGTGTGACATCTATATAATAGTAGGTATATAAAAACATAAAAACAGCCTGACCAGGCGGTGGCGCAGTGGATAGAGCGTTGGACTGGGGTGCGGAGGACCCAGGTTCGAGACCTCGAGGTTGCCAGCTTGAGCACAGGCTCATCTGGTTTGAGCAAAGCTCCCCAGCTTGGACCCAAGGTCACTGGCTCAAGCAAGGGGTTACTCAGTCTGCTGAAGGCCCACAGTCAAGGCGCATATGAGAAAGCAATCAATGAACAACTAAGGTGTTGCAACAAAAAACTGATGATTGATGCTTCTCATCTCTCTCCGTTCCAATCTGTCTGTCCCTATTTATCCCTCTCTCTGACTCTCTCTCTGTCCGTGTAAAAAACAAACAAACAAAAAACCCCATAAAAACACATGTGTATTCAAATGCAATGTTGTGTCAAATTTTTAAAGCAATAGGTGAAGAACTTTCGTGAAGAACTTTCGGAGCCTGACCAGGTGGTGGTGGCGCAGTGGAGAGAGTGTCGGACTGGAACATGGAGGACCCAGGTTCGAAACCCTGAGGTTTTGGCCCTGGCTGGTTGGCTCAGTGGTAGATCATCGGCCTGGCGTACGGAAGTCCCAGGTTCGATTCCCGGCCAGGGCACACAGGAGAGGCGCCCATCTGCTTCTCCACCCCTCCCCCTCTCCTTCCTCTCTGTCTCTCTCTTCCCCTCCCGCAGCCGAGGCTCCATTGGAGCAAAAGATGGCCCGGGCACTGGGGATGGCTCCTTGGCCTCTGCCCCAGGCGCTAGAGTGGCTCTGGTCATGACAGAGCGACGCCCAGGATGGGCAGAGCATCGCCCCCTGGTGGGCGTGCCAGGTGGATCCCGGTCGGGCGCATGCAGGAGTCTGTCTGACTGCCTCCCTGTTTCCAGCTTCAGAAAAATACAAAATAATAAAATAAAATAAAATAAAATAAAAAGAAACCCTGAGGTCGCCAACTTGAGCGCAGACTCATCTGGTTTGAGCAAGGCTCACTTGGTCTGCTTTGGCCCCCCAGTCAAGGCACATATGAGAAATCAATCAATGAACAACTAAGGAGCTGCAACGAAGAATTGATGCTTCTCATCTCTCTTCCTTTCTGTCTGTCCCTATCTGTCCCTCTCTCTGGCTCTGTTTCTGCCACATACACAAAAAAAGAACTTTCGGAGATTTAAGATTTTGAACAAACGAACATTTACATTTTTATTTATATAAGATTTATTTATTTTTGTGACACAGAGAGAGAGAAAGAGACGGATAGGGACAGACAGACAGAAGGGAGAGAGATGAGAAGCATCAATTCTTTATTGCAGCGCCTTAGTTGTTCATTGACTGCTTTCTCATGTGTGACTTAATGGGGGTGAGGGTGGGGGGGCCTACAGCAGAGCAAGTGACCCCTTGCTCAAGCCAGTGACCTTGGGCTTCAAGCCAGAAACCTTTGGGCTCAAGACAGCAACCATGGTATCATGTCTATGATACCACGCTCAAGCCAGCAATCCTGCGCTCAAGCTGGTGAGCCCGTGCTCAAGCCAGATGAGCCCGTACTCAAGCTGGTGACTTCGGGGTTTTGAACCTGGGTCCTGTGTGTCCCAGTCTAAGCTCGCCACTGCGCCACCACCTGGTCAGGCTGTAACACTACATTTTTATCCACTTGTCTACTCATGGACACTTGGGTTGCTTCTACATCTTGTCTATTGCTAATAACAGTGAGATGAACATAGGGGTGCATATCCCTTTTCTAATTAGTGTTTTGGGTTCCCTTGGATATATGCCCAGAAATGGAATTGTTGGGTCATAAGGTAGTTCTATTTCTAAATTTTTGAGGACCTTTCATACTGCTTACCATAGCAGCGGCACCAATTTGCAATCCCCAAGAGTGCACAAGGGTTCCCTTTTCTCCACATCCTTACTAATACTTGTTGTTTGTTGATTTATAATTTTAAAATAAAATTAGATTTATTGATTGATATTAGAGAGAGGGAAATGGATATATATAGAGAGAAACATCAATTTGTTGTTCCACTTATTTATGCATTCATTGGTTGTTTCTTGTATGTGCCCTAACTGGGGATCGAACCTGCAACATTTATGTATTAGGATAACACTCTAACCAACTGATCCACCCAGCTAGGGTGTTGATTTATTGATGATAGACATTCTCACAGGTATATAGTTTTAATTTGCATTTTTCTGATAAATAGAGACATTGAGCATCTTTTCACATCTACTGGCCATCGGTATGTACTCTTTGGAGAAGTATCATATATATTCAGATCCTCTGCCCATGTTTTTAATTGGATTGTTTATAAATTTTGGATATTAACCCCTTACCAGATGTATCATTAACAAATATGTTCTCCTGGCCTGACCTGTGGTGGCGCAATGGATAAAGTATTGGCCTAGAACGCTGAGGTCACCGGTTCAAAACCCTGCACTTGTCTGGTCAAGGCACATATGGGAATTGATGCTTCCTGCTCCTCCCCTTTTCTCTGTCTCTGTCTCTCTCCTCTCTAAAATGAATAAATAAAAAATTTAAAAAATAGAGTAAAATAGCCCTGGCCGGTTGGCATAGCGGTAGAGCGTCGGCCTGGCGTGCGGGGGACCCGGGTTCGATTCCCGGCCAGGGCACATGGGAGAGGCGCCCATTTGCTTCTCCACCCCCCCCCCCTTCCTCTCTGTCTCTCTCTTCCCCTCCCGCAGCCAAGGCTCCATTGGAGCAAGGATGGCCCGGGTGCTGGGGATGGCTCCTTGGCCTCTGCCCCGGGCGCTAGAGTGGCTCTGGTCACGGCAGAGCGACGCCCCGGAGGGGCAGAGTATCGCCCCTGGTGGGCGTGCCGGGTGGATCCCGGTCAGGCACATGCGGGAGTCTGTCTGACTATCTCTCCCCGTTTCCAGCTTCAGAAAAAGACACACACACAAAAAATAGAGTAAAATATTAAAATTAAAATCTTAAAAAAACAAAACAACCCCCCCCCCCCCCCAAAACAAATATGTTCTCCCATTTAGTAGGCTGTCTCTTTGGTTTGTTGATGGTTTCCTTTGCTCTGCAAAAACGTTTTAGCCTGACCAGGTGGTGGCGCAGTGGATAGAGTGTCGGACTGGGATGCGGAAGGACCCAGGTTCGAGACCCTGAGGTCACCAGCTTGAGCGCGGGCTCATCAGGTTTGAGCAAAAAAAAGGTCACCAGCTTGGACCCAAGGTCATTGGCTCAAGCAAGGGGTTACTAGGTCTGCTGAAGGCCCACGGTCAGGGCACATACGAGAAAGCAATCAATGAACAACTAAGGTGTCGCAACGAAAAACTGATGATTGATGCTTCTCATCTCTCTCCGTTCCTGCCTGTCTGTCCCTATCTATTCCTCTCTCTGACTCTCTCTCTGTCCCTGTAAAAAACAAAAACAAAAACAAACAAAAAAAAACTTTTTAGTTTGATGTAGTCCCATTTGTATATTTTACCTTTTGCTTCCCTTGAGAATGGCTAAAATTTTAAAACATAGTGATAACACCAAATACTGGTAATAATGTAGAGAAACTGAATTATTCATAAATTCCTGGTAGGAATGTAAAATGGCAGTCATCCTAGAAAATAGTTTGGAAGTTTCTTACAAAACTAAATAGGCACTTACCATATGACCTAGCAATTGCACTTTTGGGCATTTATTCCAGGGAACTGAAAATTTATGTTCCCACAAATCTGTACATGATTGATCATAACAGCTTTAGAGATAGCCCAAAACTAGAAACAAATATCCTTCAATGGATGAATAGTTAAGCAAACTGTGTTACATCCTTATCATGGAATAACATTCAGCAATAAAAAGGAATGAACTATTCAAACAGACAACAACTTGGATAGATCTTAAGAAAATTATGCTAAAAGAAAAAAGCCAATCTCAAAATGTTACATACGATCTCATTTAAGTAACATTCTTTTTCTAAAAAATTTATTTCAGTGAGAGAGGTACAGGGGTGGGGGTGGGGAGAAAGACAGACAGATGAACAGACAGAAACATCAAGCTGTTCCTGTATGTGCCTTGATCAAACCAACAACCTCCACACTTTGGGATGACGCCCTAACCAACCAAGCTATCCAGCCAGGACCCCTTATGTAACATTCTTAAAATGACAAAAGTATAGAGAAAGAAAAACAGAGGAGTTAGTTGTTGCCAGGGATTAGGAATAAGGTGGAAAGGGAGGTTAACTGTGGGTATAAAAGAGTAGCACAAGGGATCCTTGTGATGAAACTATTCTGTTGTCTTGACTGTGGTGGTACTCATACAAAATTATACATGTATTAAATTGCATAGAACTAAGTACATACACAAACACACAAATGAACGCATATAAAAAACTGGGAAGAAATCTCAGTAAGGTTGGTGGATTTTTATCAATGTCAATTTCCTCTGTGTGGTATTACACTATAGTTAAGCAAAATGTTACTACTGGGGGAAATCAGATGATGTATATGAGATCTCTAGGTATCATTTCTTCCAATTGTACATGAATCTAAAATTATCTCAAAATAACAAGTTAAAAATTATATTTAGGTTTTAAGATGAATTATAATTTTTGTTTAAAACAGAAGGTTTACCTAGTTATTTGGTTTGATTGATTTAAAAATTAGCTATATTTCGTCTGACTGGTAGTGGCTCAGTGGATAGAGTCGACCTGGGACACTGAGGCCTCAGGTTTGAAACCCCAGGCTTGCCAGCTTCAGTGTGGGGTTACCAGCTTGAGCATGGGATCACTGACATGATCCCATGGTCACTGGCTTGAGCCCAATGTTGCTGGCTTGAGCAAGGAGTCACTTGCTGTGCTGGAGCCTCCAGGTCAAGGCACATATGAGAAGGCAATCAATGAACAACTAAGGTGCCACAACTCCAAGTTGATGCTTCTCATCTCCCTCCCTCCCACTCCCTCTTTCTTTCTCCCAAAACAAAAAGAGTTAGCTTATATTCTCTGAGTCAACTGTATTCTCTGTATTAATTGGTAGCAATGAAAAGCAGCTTATATATATAAGTGGAAATAGAACTTTAGTCTGGGATTTAAAATTTCCTGCAGATAATTCATAAAATCTCATCGTTCTTTCTTTGGGTCTGGTTAAACACATTTTTTAAAAGTAGTGTGGTTGGGCCCTGGCCAGGTTGATCAGTGGGTTAGAGAATTGTCCCAATATGCCAAGGTTGTGGGTTTGATTCCCAGTCAGGACACATACAAGTATCAACCCATGATTGCCTGGTCTGTGGTAGTGCAGTGGAAAAAGCATGGACCATTGACCGAATCACTGGTTTGAAACTCTTGGCTTGCCTGGTCAAGGCACATATGAGAAGTATATTAGTTGATGCTTCCCATTCTCCCCCCCCCCCCCCGCCTTTCTCTCTCTAAAATCAATAAATAAAATACTTAGGTACGTTTTGAATAAGTAATATGATACATTGCCTGACCAGGCAGTAGCACAGTGGATAGAGTGTCAGACTGGGATGCCAAGGACCCAGGTTTGAGACCCCGAGGTCGCCAGCTTGAGTGCGGGCTCATCTGGTTTGAGCAAAAGCTCACCAGCTTGGACCCAAGGGCGCTGCCTGGAGCAAGGGGTTACTTGGTCTGCTGAAGGCCCGCAGTCAAGGCACATATGAGAAAGCAATCAATGAACAAGTAAGATGTCGCAATGAGCAATGAAAAACTAATGATTGATGCTTCTCATCTCTCCGTTCCTGTCTGTCTGTCCCTGTCTATCCCTCTCTCTGTCTATCTCTGTAAAAAAAAAAAAAAAAAAAAAAAAGCATATACAGTGAAAAGCTGTATTGATCCCAAACTACTCAGATGTCCCCCCAGAAACCAACCAATGTTATCAATATTATCACTGAAAACAAACAAAAAACAAAAGAAAAATAAGTAATACATTCACATGGTTCAAAAATTAAAAGCTATAAAAGCATATACAGCCTGACCAGGCGGAGGTGCAGTGGATAGAGCGTCGAACTGGGATGCGGAGGACCCAGGTTCAAGACCCTGAGGTCGCCAGCTTGAGCGCAGGCTCAACTGGTTTGAACAAGGCTGACCAGCTTGGACCCAAGGTCGCTAGCTTGAGCAAGGGGTTACTTGGTCTGCTGAAGGCCCACGGTCAAGGAACATATGAGAAAGCAATCAATGAACAACTAAGTGCCACAACGAAAAACTGATGATCGATGCTTCTCATCTCTCTGCGTTCCTGTCTGTCCCTATCTATCCCTCTCTCTGACTCTCGCACTGTCTCTGTAAAAAAAAAAAAAAGCATATACAGTAAAAAGCTTCCCATTGATCCCAGCTACTCAGATGTCCCCCCAGAAACCAACCAATGTTATCAATATTATCACTGAATGTCCTCCCAGAGATGATCTATGAATACATTAGCAAATATATCATACATATGTTTCTCCTTTAAAAAATAAAAATGTAGGCCCTGGCCGGTTGGCTCAGTGGTAGAGCATCGGCCTGGCGTGCGGGGGACCCGGGTTCAATTCCTGGCCAGGGCGCATAGGAGAGGCGCCCATTTGCTTCTCCACCCCTCCCTCTTTCCTCTCTCTCTCTCTCTTCCCCTCCCGCAGCCAAGGCTCCATTGGAGCAAAGATGGCCCGGGCGCTCGGGATGGCTCCTTGGCCTCTGCCCCAGGCGCTAGAGTGGCTCTGGTCATGGCGGAGCAACGCCCCGGAGGGGCAGAGCATCGCCTCCTGGTGGGCAGAGCATCGTCCCTGGTGGGCGTGCCGGGTGGATCCCGGTCGGGCGCATGCGGAAGTCTGTCTGACTGTTTCTCCCCGTTTCCAGCTTCAGAAAAATACAAAAAAAAAAAAAAAAAAAAAGTAGCGCCTGATCAGGCAGTGGCGCAGTGGATAGAGCATTGGACTACGATGCTGAGGACCCAGGTTCAAAACCCTGAGGTTGCCAGCTTGCGCTTACGCTAACCAGCTTGAGTGTGGGGTCGCTGGTTTGAGACCAAAGGTCACTGGCTTGAAGCCCAAGGTTGCTGGCTTGAGCAAGGGGTTACTTGCTCTGCTGTAGCCACCACCCCCACCACATCAAAGAACATACGAGAAAGCAGTCAATGAACAACTAAGGTGTTACAATGAACAATTGATGCTTCTCCCTTCTGGTCTGTCCTTAACTGTCCCTCTCTCTGTCTCTCTCGCTGTCCCTGTCAAAAATAAATAAATAAATAATAAAGCATACTCTATACCAGGGGTCCCCAAACTTTTTACACAGGGGGCCAGTTCATTGTCCCTCAGACCGTTGGAGGGCCGGACTATAAAAAAAACTATGAACAAATCCCTATGCACACTGCACATATCTTATTTTAAAGTAAAAAAACAAAACGGGAACAAATACAATATTTAAAATAAAAAACAAGTAAATTTAAATCAAGAAACTGACCAGTATTTCAATGGGAACTATGGGCCTGCTTTTGGCTAATGAGATGGTCAGTGTGCTCCTTTCTTTTGTTTTTTTTTTTTGTTTGTTTGTTTTTGTTTTGTTTTGTTTTGTTTTCATTTTTCTGAAGCTGGAAACAGGGAGAGACAGTCAGACTCCCGCATGCGCCCGACCAGGATCCGCCCGGCACGCCCACCAGGGGCGATGCTCTGCCCATCCTGGGCGTCGCCATGTTGCGACCAGAGCCACTCTAGCGCATGGGGCAGAGGCCACAGAGCCATCCCCAGCGCCCGGGCCATCTTTGCTCCAATGGAGCCTTGGCTGCGGGAGGGGAAGAGAGAGACAGAGAGGAAAGCGCAGCGGAGGGGTGGAGAAGCAAATGGGCGCTTCTCCTGTGTGCCCTGGCCGGAATCGAACCCGGGTCCTCCGCACGCTAGGCCGACGCTCTACCGCTGAGCCAACCGGCCAGGGCCAATGTGCTCCTTTCATTGACCACCAATGAAAGAGGTGCCCCTTCCGGAAGTGCAGCGGGGGCCGGATAAATGGCCTCAGGGGGCCGCATGTGGCCCGCGGGCCGTAGTTTGGGGACCCCTGCTCTATACCCTGTCCTGTGTGTTCCTTTGGTCACTTCATATATTTAGAGATTCAGACCATACTAGCACATAAGAAATTCCTGTTTTTAGTTTTATTTATTTTTGTGATAGAGACAGAGAGAGGGACATACAAGAAGAGAGAGAGATTAAAAGCATCAATTCTTTGCTATGGCACCTTAGTTGTTCACTGATTGCTTTCTCATATATGCCTTGACGGGGGGCAGGGGGAGACAGCAGAGCAAGTGACCCTTTGCTCAAGGCAGTGACCTTGGGTTCAAGCCAGTGACCTTGGGCTTCAAGCCAGCAACCATGGGATCATGTTTATTATCCCACACTCAAGCCAGTGACCCTGTGCTCAAGCTGTTGAGCCTGCACTCAAGCTGGCGACCTCAGGGCTTCAAACCTGGGTCCTCTACATCCCAATCCAACCCTCTAGCTACTGTGCCACCGCCTGGTAAGGCCCTCACTGTTTTTAATAGCTGCAGAGTATTTGTACCATAATTTATTTATCCAGTTCCCTATTAACATGTACTTTAGTTCTTTTCAATCATTGATGATTTAAATAATGCTGGAATGAATAACATTATATATGTCATTTCTGTGTGTGGATATAAATTCGTAGGAATATAACTTTTTGCCAAAAGGTATGTGCATCATTAATAGTGATAGATACTGCCAATTTGCTCTTTAGAGGACGCATTAATTTATGTTCTCACTGGCAATTTAATAGAGTGCCTGTTTCTCCACACCCTGGACAACATAATGTTATAATGGTATCTTTACAGTATTTATTTGCATTTCTTATGCTATGAATGAAGTAGGCTGAAGAACCATCAGTATTTTCTTTTCTGTGACCTACTGGTTTCTATCATTTGCTGTTTCTACCAGTTTATGGTTTTTACTCACACATTTTATATCTATTAAGAAAATTTGCCTTGGCAGCCTGGTTCCTCTTTCTTTTGCAGAGCTTCCTTGTCCCACCTGGCATCTGACATTCTTGCATTCCCACTACTCACCCTAATGCCTTATTTTTAGAAGAGAGTTCAGTGTCTAAAATATCTTTTCTTAACTTGGGTGGTGAGCACACAATACAATATACAGATGATGCATTACAGAATTGTACACCAGCCTGACCTGTGGTGGAGCAGTGGATAGAACATTGACCTGGAATGCAGAGGTCACCAGTTCAAAACCCTGGGCTTGCCTGGGCATGGCACATAGGAGAAGCAATCAATGAACAGCTAAGGTGAAACAACTATGAGATGATACTTCTCCTCCCTCAACCCCTCTACTCTCTTTCTCTCTATATAAAATCAATAAATAAAATCTTAAAAAAAAAACAGAATTGTACACCAGAAACCTTTATAATTTTATTAATGTCACTCCAATAAATTAATAAAAAAACCACTTAGTATAAAAGAAACGATCAACTGGATTATATTAAAATTAAGAATTTTGTTCATCTAAGAAAAACTTTTTTAAAATGTATCTTTTCATAAACAACTATCTAATGGGGTAACTCACCTTGCTGTCCATCTTGCATAGTTACAATAAATGGCTGGCCAATGGCTCTAGTAGGAATTGCAGTTTGGATATTACCGAGAGGGACTCCATCAGTCACTATGGTGATCACCTTCTGGCTTCCACTCCCCCTCACTTGCTGGATTGATGAATCAACAGAATTTCCTTCTATGATTTCTTCTGAATTAGCTAGAGGTGACAAAAATAAATTTAAAATTTCATTTTTTTGAAATATTGAAGTATAGCAATTTCAGTCTCCTTGAAATTGATAGCATCATGGATAGGAAAACTTGAAAAAAAGTTAAGATTTAACAGTGCACAAAAGCAAGCTCTGACAATGCTAAGTCAGAGGAGAAATAAAACAGAAAATGTATTAACCTTATTTTCTAAAATGTCTTCATCGAGATGCTAATAGCTTTCACTAAAGATGGGTTCTATGGAAAAATACAATCCTGAAGTTCTGGCTTAAACATGCTTAAACTTTTTGTTTGCTTGTTTTGTAGGACGTATCAGAGACCCAGAGACTGCAACGGTCTAAAGGGCACTATGATTCTCCAATATCAGATAAGACATGCTGAGTTTATACAACATATTTGATCTTAAACACTTTTTGGGGGGCCCTAGATGGTAGCTCAGTTGGTTAGAGCATCATCCTAATCATCATGCCAAAATTACAGGTTCAATCCCTGGTCAGAGCACATACAAAAATCAACCTATGAATGTATTAATAAGTGGAACAACAAATACATGTTTCTCTCTTCTTCTCTTCTTTTTCTCTCTCCCACTCTCTCTCTGTCTTCCTCTCCCCCTCTTCTCTCCTTTACCCTCTAAAATCATTCAATAAAGAAACTTTAAATAAAAAGAAGTAGCCTGACCAGGTGGTGGCACAGTGGATAGAGCGTCGGACTGGGATGCCGAGGACCCAGGCTCGAGACCCCAAGGTCGCCAGCTGAGCGCGAGCTCATCTGGTTTGCGCAAAAGCCCACCAGCTTGGACCCAAGGTCACTGGCTGGAGCAAGGGGTTACTCGGTCTACTGAAGGCCCATGGTCAAGGCACATATAAGAAAGCAATAATGAACAACTAAGGTGTCGCAATGTACAACGAAAAACTAACGATTGATGCTTCTCATCACTCCGTTCCTGTCTGTCCCTGTCTATCTCTCTCTCTGACTCTCTCTGAAAAAAATAAAATAAAATAAATAAATAAAAATAAAAAGAAGTAATTAAGCATAAAAACACTTTTTTTAAGGAAGCACTTGAAAGTGTATATGAGACACACTCATGTAACTCAATGGAAACAGAGCATTCACACCCATTAGAAATAAAGAACAGTTAAACATAAATAGTTGAAAGAACCCTGATAGATCATCTAATCCAGGGGTCCCCAAACTACAGCCCGTGGGCCACATGCGGCCCCCTGAGGCCATTTATCCGGCCCCCGCTGCACTTCCGGAAGGGGCACCTCTTTCATTGGTGGTCAATGAAAGGAGCACATTGACCATCTCATTAGCCAAAAGCAGGCCCATAATTCCCATTGAAATACTGGTCAGTTTCTTGATTTAAATTTACTTGTTTTTTTATTTTAAATATTGTAATTGTTCCCGTTTTGTTTTTTTACTTTAAAATAAGATATATGCAGTGTGCATAGGGATTTGTTCATAGTTTTTTTTATAGTCCGGCCCTCCAACGGTCTGAGGGACAGTGAACTGGCCCCCTGTGTAAAAAGTTTGGGGACCCCTGATCTAATCCAACCATCATGCTAGAAATGCAGAAACTGAGACCTAAAAAAGTTAAGGAAGTTATTCAAGATCGAAGAGTAAATTTAAAAAATAGCAAGCACAAGTTTAATCTACTGCTTTTCCTTCTGCCATGCTGCTCACCAATACACATCTGAATAGAGATCTTTATATTGTAATTGCTGCCAGCCAGCAAAACGGGACTGGAGGAATGTTCTCACTACCTAATTGTCAATAACAGAAAGAAATCACACAATCTGTTTTCATTTTGGAGGGAGCACTTTGCAGAGGGCTCCAGACAGATTCCTAGACAACTACTTGGTCCTATCTTCAACTTTCTGTCCCCATCTATACATAGCCTTAGCTTTTCCCAACAGATCACTTATTGATTTGAAAACTTTTTAAAAAATTTATTCATTTTAGAGAGAAAAAAAGAGAGAGAGAAATATTGACTTGTTGTTCTACTCATCTGTGTATTCACTGGCTGCCTCCTATATGTGCCCCGACCTGGGATCAATCAATCAATGAACAACTAAGGTGTTGCAATGAAAAACTAATGATTGCTGCTTCTCATCTCTTTCCATTCCTGCCTATCTGTCCCTGTCTATCCCTCTCTCTCTCTCTCTATCCCTGTAAAAAAAAAAAAAAAATTATATATATATATATCCACCAACAGAATAGTCCTAGGATACTTTCAGTTAATTCTTTTATTTTTTTAATTTTAAATTGATTTTTAGAAAGAGAGAGACAGAGAAAAAGAAACATTGACTTGCTGCTCCACACATTTGTGCTGTCATTGGTTGATTCTGGTATGTGCCCTGTCTGGGGGTCAAACCAGCAACGTCGGTGTGTGGAGAAGATGCACTAATCAACAGAGCTCCACAGCCAGGGCCCACTTTCAGCTAATTCTTTTTTGTTTTGTTTTTTGTATGTTTTTTTTGTATTTTTCCAAAGCTGGAAATGGGGATAGACAGCCAGACAGACTCCCGCATGCGCCCGACCGGGATCCACCCGGCATGCCCACCAGGGGGTGATGCTCTGCCCATCCGGGGCGTAGCTCTGTCGCGACCAGAGCCACTCTAGCGCCTGGGGCAGAGGCCAAGGAGCCATCCCCAGCGCCCGGGCCATCCTTGCTCCAATGGAGCCTCGCTGCGGGAGGGGAAGAGAGAGACGGAGAGGAAGGAGAGGGGGAGGAGTGGAGAAGCAGATGGGCGCTTCTCCTGTGTGCCCTGGCCGGGAATCGAACCCGGGACTTCTGCACGCCAGGCCGACGCTCTACCACTGAGCCAACCGGCCAGGGCCTCAGCTAATTCTTAAAAAATAGAAGATGGGCCTGACCAGGTGGTGGCGCAGTAGATAGAGCATTGGACTGGGATGCGGAAGGATCCAGGTTCGAGACCCCAAGGTCGCTGACTCATCTGGTTTGAGCAAAAAGCTCACGGCTTGGACCCAAGGTCGCTGGCTCCAGCAAGGGGTTACTTGGTCTGCTGAAGGCCCACGGTCAAGGCACATATGAGAAAGCAATCAATGAACAACTAAGAAGTCGCAACGCGCAATGAGAAACTAATGATTGATGCTTCTCATCTCCCTCCGTTCCTGTCTGTCTGTCCCTGTCTATCTCTGCCTCTGTAAAAAAAAAAAAAAAAAAAAAAAAAAAAAAAAAAAAAAGAAGATGGGAAACAAGAAGTCCTTCAACCATTCAGGAAAAGAAAGTCCTTTAACTCAGTTGAATAACACAACCTAAATTTGTCTAACTTTTCTTTTACATGCACTACTTAAGCATCAAGTAGGCCAATCTCCTAAAGGGGGAAAGCTAGGTAGAACTATTTCTCAGTTAAGATGACATTGGAGAGGTCACCTCTATTGTGGGACGGTTTAGTAATTCCAATTAGCAGTTGTCAACATATGGAAGAGAGAAAGAACAGGTTTGCCAAAAGAAACACGATAAACATGATATAGACCCATGGGAGCCAAGGCTAAGAATCTCCACCCTCGATGTCTTCAATTTTGCTTACCATTCCAGATCAAGGACTAGAAAATTTCAGTAGTTAGATTAAAGAGCAAATCACCTGACCAGGCGGTAGCACAGTGGATAGAGCGTCGGACTGGGATGCGGAAGACCCAGGTTCGAGACCCAGAGGTTGCCAGCTTGAGCAAGGGCTCATCTGGTTTGAGCAAAAGCTCACCAGGTTGAGTCCAACGTCGCTGGCTCAAGCAAGGGGTTACTCGGTCTGCTAAAAGCCCACGGTCAAGGCACATAAAAATATAAATAAATAAAAAGATGACCTTTCACATGTCTGTGAATATGTAACATTATTAGCTTTTAAAGACTTCTGGATTATAAAAGCACTTGTTCTAACCAGTGTGGCCTGAACCACTACAAATCCAAAAGTCTGTGAATGATCTGATTACATGTATATGTAATATTTAAGCTAATTTTTAAAAGCCATTTAGCTGAAAGCAAAGTGATTTTAAATGTCAATGAACTATGAAACCATGGTCACTACTGCCCCCTTGTGGGCATGATAGTCGATCTTCACTGAAAAGTTAATTCTCACACTAGCTATTATTGAAGCCCTGCTATAAAATACAAAATATTAAAGTCTCACAACCACCTCATAAAGTATATATTATTATATCTCAGTTTTATATATAAGTAAAGAAGGCTTAGAGAAGTAACTAGTTTTTCTATAGTCGAGCATCTTGTCAATTAATAAATCAGTATTTGAATGCAGACCTGAATGTACAATTCTATATATACTGCTGACAAAAATTAGGGGATAATTCAAAATGAATATGAAGCTATAAAATATCCCCTAATTTTTGTGAGCAGTATATATTAGGTATATGCTCTTTCCACACTATCTCTCAGTAGTAACATTTAAATATCTTCCTTTGATATTATATAAACTGAAGTAGAAATACTAATGCTTTATTTTTTTTCAAGAGAGGATCAGGCAGTGGCACAGCGACCCAGGTTTGAAATCCTAAGGTCGCCGGCTTGAGCGTAGGGTCATGGGCTTGAGCATGGGATCATAGACATGACCCCATGGTCACTGACTTGAAGCCCAAAGTTGCTGGCTTGAAAAAGGGCTTCGGCTGGCTCAGCTGTAGCGGTCAAGGCACATATGAGAAAGCAATCTATGAACAACTAAGGTACTGCAATAAAGAATTGATGCTTCTCATCTCTCTCCCTTTCTGTCAGTCTGTCTCTCTTTTGCTTTTTTTTTTTTTTTTTTTTTTACAGGGACAGAGAGAGTCAGACAGAGGGATATATAGGGTCAGACAGGAACAGAGAGAGATGACAAGTATCAATCATCAGTTTTTCGTTGTGACACCTTAGTTGTTCATTGACTGCTTTCTCATATGTGCCCTGACTGTGGGGCTACAGCAGACCGAGGAAGCCCTTGCTCAAGCCAGCGACCTTGGGTCTAAGCTGGTGAGCTTTTTTTTTTTGCTCAAGCCAGATGAGCCCGTGCTCAAGCTGGCGCCCTTGGGGTCTAGAACCTGGGTCCTTTCGCATCCCAGTCTGATGCTCTATCCACTGCGCAACCACCTGGTCAGGCTCTCTCTTGCTTAAAAAAACAAAAACAAAAATTAAGACACACACACACAAAGGGAAAGAGATGAGAAGCACCAACCTGTGGTTGCGTCACTTCAGTTGTGCATTGATTGCTTCTCATATGTGCCTTGACTGGGGGCTCCGGTAGAGCCAGTGACCCCTTGCTCAGCCAGTGACCTTGGGCTCAGCCAGAGACCTTTGGGCTCAAGCCAGTAACCATGGAATCATGTAGATGATCCCACACTGAAGCTGGCGACCCTGCGCTCAAGCTAGTAAACCTGCACTCAAGCTGGTGACCTCAGGGTTTTGAACCTGGGACCTCATGCCCCAGTCGATATTCTATATTCTCTGTGCCACCAACAGTCAGGCTACAGTTGCTTTTTTTTCTTCTTTTGATTAAGTGAGAGGTGGGGAGGTGGGGAGGCAGGGAGGCAGAGAGACGGACTCCCACATGCTCCCCAACTGGGAGCCACTCCACAAGCCCTCTACACAGTGATGCTCTGCTCATATGGAGCTGCTGCTCTGCTGCTTGGCAACCGAGGTATTTCAGCGCCTGAGGTGAGGCCATGGAACCATCCTCATTTCTTGGGGCCAACTTGCTCAAATCATTCAAGCCATGGCTATGGGAGAGGAGGTGGGAGAGAGAGAAAGAGATAAAGAGAGGGGGGAGGGGTGAAGCAGATGGCCGCTTCTCCTGTGAGCCCTGACCAGGAATTGAATCCGGGACTTCCATAAGCCAGGCTGATGCTCTACTGCTGAGCCAATCAGCCAGGGCCCAGTTTCTTCTTCTTCTTATTTTTTTAAACTAAATCATTTTAGCCTGACCAGGTGGTGGCGCAGTGGATAGAGCGTCGGACTGGGATGCGGAAGGACCCAGGTTCGAGACCCCGAGGTCGCCAGCTTGAGCGCGGGCTCATCTGGCTTGAGCAAAGAGCTCACCAGCTTGGACCCAAGGTCGCTGGCTCCAGCAGGCGGTTACTCGGTCTGCTGAAGGCCCGCGGTCAAGGCACATGTGAGAAAGCAATCAATAAACAACTAAGAAGTCGCAACGCACAACGAGAAACTGATGATTGATGCTTCTCATCTCTCTCTGTCCCTGTCTGTCTGTCCCTGTCTATCTCTGCCTCTGTAAAAAAAAACATAAACAACTAAATCATTTTTTATTTTATTTTATTTATTTATTTTTAGGGAGGAGAGAGAGACAGAGAGAGAGAAGGGGGGAGGAGCTGGAAGCATCAACTCCCATATGTGCCTTGACCTGGCAAGCCTAGAGTTTCGAACCGGCGACCTCAGCATTTTCAGGTCGACGCTTTATCCACTGCGCCACCACAGGTCAGGCCCAGTTTCTTATTTTTAAGTAAAAGTCAGAATCAGAAAAAACAAGAGTACCTGGAAAACTTATTTAAATAAAGACACAAGTTCCTTTGTTTTAAAACAAGTCTTTGTAAAGAGATGTTGAAAAAAGTTCAGTTTTCTCATTTTTAAAGTTTACTTATTGATTGACTGATTTTAGAGAGAGAGGAAGGAAGAGAAAAAGAAACATCAATAAGTTCCTGTATGAGCCCTGACTGGGGATCAAGATCAAACCCATAACCTCTGTGCACTGGGAAGATGTTCCAACCAACCGAGCTATCTGGCCAGGGCAAGTTTTTCCCTTTTAAAAATTTATTTATTTATTTATTTGAGAGAGAGACAGAAAGGGAGATGAGAAGCATCAATTCATAGTTGCAGTGCTTTACTTTTCATTGATTGCTTTCTCACATGTGCCTTGACCAGGGTTCCAGCTAAGCCAGTGATCCCTTGCACAATCCAGTGACTTTGGACTTCAAGCCAGAGACCCCATGCTCAAGCCAGTGAGCCCACACTCAAACTGGATGAGCCCGTGCTCAAGTCAGTGACCTCAGGGTTTCGAACCTGGGTCTTTGGTGTTCCAGGCCAACCCTCTATCCACTGTGCCACCACCTGGTTAGGCAAGTTTTCTCCTTTTTAGAAAGGCATTTTTGTTAGAAACATACAAGTTTCAAAGATCAACACCAAATGCTTTTCTCTGTTCTCTGTTGTTATATATATTCTCAAGAATAAACTGAGGCTCTTATACTTTATTCAAATAATCACATTCCAGCAACCACTTATGTGACTTTTTATTGCTTTAGAGAGAGAGAATAGGGAGAGAATTGGGAAGCATCAACTCATAGTAGTTGCTTCTTTTTTTTTAGAGACACAGAAAGAGAGATGGAGAGACAGGAACATCGAACTGTGTCTGTCTGTGCCTGACTTGAGGATTGAACCCGCAACCTTCAGGAGTAGATGCTTCTTGCATGTGCCTTGACCAGGCAAGCCTGGGGTTTCAAACCGGGGACCTACAGCATTCCAGGACAATGCTTTATCCACTGTGCTACCACAAGTCAGGCACCATTTCTGTTTGTTCTGTTTTATTTACTATAGCTTTGGATTATGAATATTTAACTATTTCCCTTAGCAGTACTATATTATAGCACCCTTATATTTTCATTTTGGGGGTCAGGCATAACCCTTCAACAGATTAATCTGTATTTTACTTTTAACCAGTAAGCACTCAGCTCTAACTTCCATGTCTGATTTTCCCTTCCCCCAGAAAGAGTAAGTGCATATTAGCTTTTAGCTTTAAAATCTATTATAGCCTGGCTCTGGCCGGTTGACTCAGTGGTAGAGCATCGGCCTGGCGTGCAGGGGTCCCGGGTTCAATTCCCGGCCAGGGCACACAGGGGAAGCGCCCATCTGCTTCTCCACCCCTCCCCCTCTCCTTCCTCTCTGTCTCTCTCTTCCCCTCCCACAGCCGAGGCTCCATTGGAGCAAAGATGGCCCGGGCGCTGGGGATGGCTCCTTGGCCTCTGCCCCAGGCGCTAGAGTGGCTCTGGTGGCGACAGAGAGACGCCCGAGAGGGGCAGAGCATCGCCCCCTGGTGGGCGTGCCGGGTGGATCCTGGTCGGGCGCATGCGGGAGTCTGTCTGACTGTCTCCCCGTTTCTAGCTTCAGAAAAATACCAAAAAAAAAAATCTATTTTAGCCTGACCTGTGGTGGCGCAGTGGATAAAGCGTCAACCTGGAAACGCTGAGGTTGCCGGTTCAAAACCCTGGGCTTGCCTGGTCAAGACACATATGGGAGTTGATGCTTCTTGTTCCTCCCCCTTCTCTCTCTTTCTCTCTCTCTCTCCCCTCTCTATAATGAATAAATAAAATCTTAAAAAAAAAATCTATTATAAGTTGCCTGACCAGTGGTGGCACAGTGCATAGAGCATCGACCTGGGATGCTGAGGACCCAGGTTTGAGACCCTGAGGTCACCAGCTTGAGCGTGGGCTCATCTGGCTTGAGCATAGGCTTACTAGCTTGAGCACATGGTTGCCAGCTTGAACGTGGGAGGGATCACAGACAAGACCCCATAATCGCTGGCTTGAGCCCAAAGGTCGCTGGCTCGAAGCCCAAGGTCGCTGGTTTGAGTCCAAGGACCATGGCTTGAGCAAGAGGTCACTGGCTCAGCTGGAGCCTCCTGATCAAGGCATGTATGAGAAACAATACATGAACTAAAGTGATGGAACTACGAGTTGATGCTTCTCATCTCTTTCCCTTTCTGCCTGTCTGATTGTCTGTCTCTCTCACTAAAGAAGAAAAAAAAATCTGGCCCTGGCCGGTTGGCTCAGCGGTAGAGCGTCGACCTGGTGTGCGGGGGACCCGGGTTCGATTCCCAGCCAGGGCACATAGGAGAAGCGCCCATTTGCTTCTCCACCCCCCCCCCTTCCTTTCTGTCTCTCTCTTCCCCTCCCGCAGCCAAGGCTCCATTGGAGCAAAGATGGCCCGGGCGCTGGGGATGGCTCCTTGGCCTCTGCCCCAGGCGCTAGAGTGGCTCTGGTCGCGGCAGAGCGACGCCCCGGAGGGGCAGAGCATCGCCCCCTGGTGGGCAGAGTGTCGCCCCTGGTGGGCGTGCCGGGTGGATCCCGGTCGGGTGCATGCAGGAGTCTGTCTGACTGTCTCTCCCCGTTTCCGGCTTCAGAGAAATACAAAAAAAAAAAAAAAAAAAAAATCTATTGCAAATCATCTATTTTGGGAAGATTTTAATAAAGGAGTAGGTATCAGAGAGAGTATGTATTCATCTCATAGGAAAACCTGGGGTTTTCATTTTTTTTCTTTCAGAGACAGAGAGAGAATCTGAGAGAGGGATAGACAGGGACAGACAGACAGGAACGGAGAGATGAGAAGCATCAATCATTAGTTTTTTGTTGCGCACTGCGACACCTTAGTTGTTCATTGATTGATTTCTCATATGTGCCTGACTGCGGGCCTTCAGCAGACCAAGTAACCCTTGCTCAAGCCAGCGACCTTGGGTCCAAGCTGGTGAGCTTTTGCTCAAACCAGATGAGCCCGCACTCAATCTGGCGGCGTTGGGATCTAGAACCTGGGTCCTCTGCATCCCAGTCCGACGCTCTATCCACTGCGCTACCACCTGGTCAGGCTGGGGTTTTCATTTTAAGTCTAAAATAAATGCCACATTATCAGAATATTACCTGAGGTTGTTTTGGTATTGGTTGAAGAAACTAGACTAGTGAGGTTGACAACTTCTCCTGACGTGAAGATAAATGGGGTAGCCATAGTCACGGGGTTGGCTCTTTCAGAATTAGCATTCACCTGATTCTGCATTGCTTCCTAAAAAACAAGGTGGATATTTCAAAGTCAGAACACATATTAGCCCTAGTTACACAGTTACTAGTTATCCTCTACCCCCACTACTCTACCAAGTAGAACTAGTTCTAGCACACAATGTCCCAGGGAGCTCTAATTAAGACAACGGTTTATTTTTTTGGCTCTATCTGATTAGCCTGGTCGGTTTAGAGTATCCTCCCAAAACACCAAGGTTGTGGGTTGGATCCATGATCAGGGCACATACGGGAAGTGCCCAATGAATGCACAATTAAGTGGAACAAAGAAATGCTTCCTTCTTTTTCTCTCTCTCCCTTCCTCTGTCTCTCTAAAATCACTCAATCAATAATAATTGAAAAAAAAAAGAATTCAGAGCTGAAAAAAAATCCCACTTTATTTCTTGTTTTCTAACGAGGAAAACAGAAATATTAGATTGCTTTCTCAAACTTATTTCTATTTTAGAAAAAAAGGTGTACTATGTGCAAAACTTTTACTCAATTCACTTAACCTCTCTGGGTCTTATTTTTTTATATGAAAAATAGGGGGGTGGCCTAAAAAGTAATTTCCAGCCTGACCAGGCGGTAACGCAGTGGATAGAGTGTCGGACTGAGAAGCAGAGAATCCAGATTCAAACCCCAAGGTCAGCTTAATTGGAGCATGGGCTCACCAGCTTGAGTGTGGGGTTGCTGGCTTGAGCATGGGATTATAGACATAACCCCATGGTCACTGGCTTGAGCCCAAAGGTTGCTGGCTTGGGCAAGGGGTCACTCACTCTGCTGTAGACCCCTGGTCAAGGCACATATGAGAACGCAATCAATGAACAACTAAGGTGCCACAACAAAGAATTGATGCTTCTCATCTCTCTCCCTTTCTGTCTGTCCCTATCTGTCCCTCTCTCTGATGTTCTGTCAAAAAAAAAAGTAATTTCCAGTACTAATATTCTGTGATTAATTATGTACATGTCAGCCCTGTAGCCAGGTAGCTCAGTTGGTTAGAGCATTGTCCCCATTTGCCAAAGTTGCGGGTTTGTTCCCGGGTCAGGGCATATATAACAATTAACCAATGAATGCATAAATAAGTGGAACAACAAATCAATGTTTCTCTTTTCCTCTCTTCCTCTCTCTGTAAAATCAACATATAAAACATTTTTTAAAATTACCTACAAGTTAGCCCTGGCTGGTTGGCTCAGTGGTAGAGCACTGGCCCTGAGTGTGGATGTCCCAGGTTCAATTCCTGGTCAGGGCACACAGGAGACGTGCCCATCGGCTTCTCCAGTCCTCCCCCTCTCCCTTCTCTCTCTATTCTCCTCCCACAGCCATGGCTTGGTTGGAGCAAATCGGTCCCAGGTGCTGAGGATGGCTCCATGGCCTCACCACAGGTGCTAAATAGCTCAGATGCCAAGCAACAAAGCAACCACTCCAGATGGGCAGAGCATCACCCCCCAGTGGACATGCGGGTGGATCCCGGTCAGGGCGCATGTGGGAGTCTATCTCTTTGCCTCCCCGCTTCTCACTTCAAAAAAAAATTTTTTTTAATTACCTACACGTCAATGTGCTAGCAGGAGATTCCTACAGAGAATCTACAGAGAGATATTCTCCAGAGTTCTGTCCAACTATTTGTTCCATTCTGCCACTGAAGAATTCCTCAGAGACTATATAACAAGCAAAATAAATGAATGCCAGATTTTAAAGTCTAGTTTCATATGCTGCACTTTTGCTTCCAGGAATGTTTGTACAATCTGGGTGTAAAGATATTTCTTTATTATTTTTTTTTCACGTTCAGAAGCAGTTTTCTACAAACATGATACTACTAAAAAGTCCCAATTATGAGAGAGAGGTCTCTAAACAAGGAATTGAAAGTTAAAGAGGATAACCAGTCTATAGGGAACCATCTATATGAAACAAAAAACAAGCCACTGAAAATGTAAGAGAAATGTCTACTTTTTTAAATACTTAAAAAATATATTTTATTTATTAATTTTACAGGGTGGGGGTGTGGGCATGAGAAGTATTAACCCACAGTTGCTTCACTTTAGTTGTTACTGCTTGCTTGTCATACGTGCCTTGACCAGGCAAGCCCAGGGTTTTGAACCAGTGACCTCAACATTCCAGGTCTATGCTTTATCCACTGCGCCATCACAGGTCAGGTGAGAAATGTCTATTTTTCATACATAACTATCCCTTTGACTAAGAGCTTCAGCTTGAAACAGATTATCCATTCTGTGGTTACTGTTAAATTTCCTTTCTGAATATGCCTTCTTCTGTCCTCCACTATCACTTCCTTAACTCAAGCCCTCACTAACTCTTGACTGGACTAATGAAAGTCACTACATAGTTTTTTTTCTTAGAGACAAAGAGAGGGATAGATAGGGACAGACAGGAGCGGTGAGAGATGAGAAGCATCAATCATCAGTTTTTGTTACAACACCTTAGCTGTTCATTGATTGCTTTCTCATATGTGCCTTGACCGTGGGGCTACAGCACACCGAGTAACCCCTTGCTTGAGCCCACGACCTTGGGTCCAAGCTGGTGAGTTTTGCTCAAAGCAGATGAGCCCGCACTCAAGCTGGCGACCTCGGGGTCTCGAACCTGGGTCCTCTGCATCCCAGTCCAATGCTCCATCCACTGCACCACTGCCTGGTCAGGCCACTACATGGTTCTTTTTTTTTTTATAATTAGTTTTCAATTTTGAAACAACTATATGCTAAGAGTGGTTATCATAGGTCTTTAGCTAAATAAGACATAGCATTAAAATAATTATATCCATTTTAACTTTTAAGAGTTCTTTTTTTTTTTTTCCTGAAGCTGGAAACGGGGAGAGACAGTCAGACAGACTCCCGCATGTGCCCAACCGGGATCCACCCGGGACGCCCACCAGGGGCGACGCTCTGCACACCAGGGGGCGTCGCTCTGCCGCGACCAGAGCCACTCTAGCGCCTGGGGCAGAGGCCAAGGAGCCATCCCCAGCACCCGGGCCATCTTTGCTCCAATGGAGCCTTGGCTGCAGGAGGGGAAGAGAGAGACAGAGAGGAAAAAGGGGGGGGGGGGGTGAAGAGTTCTTTTTAAAGCACCACTTAAAACTTACATATTCAAAAAAATTAAACATAGAAAAACTTGTTTCTCGGGAATGAGTGTAAGAATGCGCTTTGCTTACTGACATAGGGCACTAATTTCAAAGCCATTCTGAGTTTCCTACATTGTTCCTTGCTAAATATCTAGCCCTTGGAAGGCTATAGCTTTTCTTAAATATGATTTCTAAATTTTAAATTTGTCACCCCAAAAGGTAAAGTATAGGATTTACAAGTATTTCATTTTTTGAGAAATTCTAAGAAATAACGAAAATTGCAGCACACCCAAAAAGCTGAAACTAGTTTTAACAATTGAATACCTTTATGTTCTAGATTTATTTAGAAACCAACTTCTAAACGAGGTAAAACAGAAACAATATATATGTATACTACACTGCTGAAATAGCTTACACTTGCCAAGGCATCTTCAAAGCAAGTCCCTTTGTACTAAGTGCCTTGAAGAGTATCTAGGCCACTTCCTGCTTGTGGCAACAACAGAGGATCTACTGTAAAAACTGCTCTTAGGTGTCTGCTCTGCCGGCTCAAGGCACATCCTCAATAACCTTCTCTGCACACCCCAGTCTCCCATGCATACTGGTATTCGTGGCTAGGGACAGTCTGGCTTATTCTCGTGCTTGCCTCATCACTTGTCTGACCGCTTCTCATATTTGTCCCATCTGCTCTGCTTCCTGGGCGGGAGCGAGCAGCTGTGCCTTGGGCTGGGAAGCTGTGCTTGTAAGGGTGGGCTCTTTGCTTCCTCCAGCTTTCTTCCTTCTGGTTCTGGCTCTTCGCAGGTTCCTTATCGCCCTCTTTTTGTTCATGGTCTTGCTCTTTATGGGAGGGGAGTATGTTCTTAATTGTGTTAATAAGAAATCTTTTGTTGGTGCCATCAAGAGGACACTTCATCCAACCCATAGGTCCCATTGTTTCTGCTCTTGTTTTCCCATGTTTTGCCTCTTTAAGCAGTTCTTCTATTACTTTCCTCTCCAGTTCCTGGTCTTCTTCCATGCCCCATGTTGCAAAATGTGCGCGCTGAGCGGGGAAGGAAGGAATGAAGCGCTAACAGCACCAACCATAGGAGTGGAGCCACTACATGGTTCTTTAGCATCAAGTTGTCTCTCTCCATTCTGCATACCACACTCCAAATAATCATCTTTTTTATTTTTTTATTTTTATTTTTTTATTTTTTATTCATTTTTAGAGAGGAGAGAGGGAGAGAGAGAGACAGAGAGAGAGGAGAGAGAGACAGAGAGAGAGAAGGGGGGAGGAGCTGGAAGCATCAACCCCCATATGTGCCTTGACCAGGCAAGCCCAGGGTTTCGAACCGGCGACCTCAGCATTTCCAGGTCGACGCTTTATTCACTGTGACACCACAGGTCAGTCTAATCATCTTTTTTAAAAAAACATTTTTAAAAAATATTTTATTTATGCCCGACCAGGTGGTGGCGCAGTGGATAGAGCGTCCGACTGGGATGCGGAAGGACCCAGGTTCGAGACCCCGAGGTCGCCAGCTTGAGCGCGGGCTCATCTGGCTTGAGCAAAAAGCTCAGCAGCTTGGACCCAAGATCGCTGGCTCCAACAAGGGGTTACTCGGTCTGCTGAAGGCCTGCGGTCAAGGCACATATGAGAAAGCAATCAATGAACAACTAAGAAGTCACAACGCACAACGAAAAACTAATGATGCTTCTCATCTCTCTCTCCGTCCCTGTCTGTCTGTCCCTGTCTATTTCTGCCTATGTAGTAAAAAAAAAAAAAATTATTTATTAATTTTTAGAGAGAGGGGAGAGAGAGAGAGAAGGGGGAGGAGCAGGAAGCATCAACTCCCATATGTGCCTTGACCAGGCAAGCCCAAGGTTTCGAACCGGCAACCTCAGTGTTCCAGGTCGACGCTTTATCCCACTGTGCCACCACAGGTCAGGCCAAAAAACATATTTTTAAAAGATTTCATTTAGTACCTGACCGGTGATGGTACCGTGGATGGAACATCAACCTGGAACACTGAGGTTGCCAGTTCAAAACCCTGAACTTGCCTGGTCAAGGCACAGATGAGAAGCAGCTACTATAAGTTGATGCTTCCTACTGTTCCCCCCTTTCTCTCTCTCTTCCCTCTAATCTCGTATGTGCCCTGACCGGGCAAGCCCTGGGTTTCAAACCGGCAACCTCAGCGTTCCAGGTCGATGCTCCATCCACTGCACCACCACAGTCAGGCAAATAATCATCTTTTAAAAAAAATAGTCTAGCCTGACCGGTGGTGGTGCAGAGGACAGAATATCACCTTGGGATGCTGAGGTCCCAGGTTTAAAACCCTGAGGTTGCCAGCTTGAGCACGGGCTTCCAAGCATGAGTACAGGATCATCAACACCATCCTATGGTCGCTGGCTTGAGTCCAAAGGTTGCTGGCTTGAAGTCCATGGTCACTGCCTTGGCTAGAGCTCCCTGGTGAAGGAACACATGAGAAGCAATCAATGAACTAAAGAAACACAACTAGCCCTGGCCGGTTGGCTCAGTGGTAGAGCGTCGGCCTGGCGTGCAGAAGTCCCGGGTTCGATTCCTGGCCAGGGCACACAGGAGAGCCGCCCATCTGCTTCTCTACCCCTCCCCCTCTCCTTCCTTTCTGTCTCTCTCTTCCCCTCCCGCAGCCGAGGCTCCATTGGAGCAAAAGATGGCCCAGGCGCTGGGGATGGCTCCTTGGCCTCTGCCCTAGGCGCTAGAGTGGCTCTGGTCGCGACAGAGTGACGCCCCGGATGGGCAGAGCATCGCCTCCTGGTGGGCGAGCCGGGTGGATCCTGGTCGGGCGCATGTGGGAGTCTGTCTGACTGCCTCCCTGTTTCCAGCTTCAGAAAAAATACAAAAGCCCTGGCCGGTTGGCTCAGCGGTAGAGCGTCGGCCTAGCGTGTGGAGGACCCGGGTTCGATTCCCGGCCAGGGCACACAGGAGAAGCGCCCATTTGCTTCTCCACCCCTCCGCCGCGCCTTCCTCTCTGTCTCTCTCTTCCCCTCCCGCAGCCAAGGCTCCATTGGAGCAAAGATGGCCCGGGCGCTGGGGATGGCTCTGTGGCCTATGCCTCAGGCGCTAGAGTGGCTCTGGTGGCAACATGGTGACGCCCAGGATGGGCAGAGCATCGCCCCCTGGTGGGCAGAGCGTCGCCCCATGGTGGGCGTGCCGGGTGGATCCCGGTCGGGCGCATGCGGGAGTCTGTCTGACTGTCTCTCCCTGTTTCCAGCTTCAGAAAAATGCAAAAAAAAAAAAAAAAAAAAAAAAAAAAGAAACACAACTACAAGTTGATGCTTCCTCCTCTATCTCTCTCACCACAAAAAAAAGTCTAACCTGACCAGTGGTGGCAGAGTAGATAGAGCACTGACCTGGAAGACTGAGGTCAACAGTTCAAAACTCTAAGGTCCCCAGCCTTAGCATGGGCTAGCCAGCTTGCATGCAGGCTCACTTGAGCGTGGGATCATTGATATGATCCCAAAAGTCACACATTTGAGCCCAAGGTCCAATCCTGGTCAACACATGTACAAGAAGCTACTAATACACAACTAAAGTGAAGCAACTACGAGTTGATGCTTCTCACTATCTCCCTTCCTGTGTGCATCTCTCTCTCTCAAAAAAAGTTTAATCATATGAATCCTATATTTAAAAACTCCTACTGAATCCCAACTACCCACAAAATAGTCCCAACTCCTTTGTATGTCATGTAACAGCCTACATTGAGAACCTAGCTAACTCTCAAGCGTTAGCTCCCAAACTTTACGTCCCTTGCCAAGTCTCGATAAGTCACAGAACTACTCTTTCCTGCATCTTCCATGTCTTTTCACACCTCTATGTCTTTGATTTGCTCTTTTTCTAGCTTAGAATATAATTTTCTCACTTTTCTGCCTACTTCTTGTTCAAAACTCAGTTCAAGCCTGACCAGGCAGTGACGCAGTGAAGTGTTGGAATCGGACATGGAAGACCCAGGTTTGAGACCCCAAGATCACCAGCTTGCGCACAGGCACATCTGGTTTGAGCAAGGCTCACCAGCTTGAGCCCAGGGTTGCTGGCTCAAGCAAGGGGTCACTCTGTCTGCTGTAGCCCCCCGGTCAAGGCACATAAGAAAGCAATCAATGAACAACTAAGGTACCACAACGAAGAATTGATGCTTATCATCTCTCTCCATTCCTGTCTGTCTGTCCCTATCTATCCCTCTCTCTGACTTTGTCACAAAAAACAAACAACAACTAAAAAAACTCATCTCAGGCCTGACCAGGCGGTGGCACAGTGTTAGATGCTGACGACCCAGGTTTGAGACCCCGAGGTTGCCAGCTTGAGTGTGTGCTCATCTGGTTTGATTGAGCAAAGCTCACCAGCCTGGACCCAGGGTCGCTGGTTCGAGCAAGGGGTTACTCAGTCTGCTGAAGGCCCACGGTCAAGGCATATGAGAAATCAATGAACAACTAAGGTGTCGCAACGAAAAACTGATGATTGATGCTTCTCATCTCTCTCCGTTCCTGTCTGTCCCTATCTATCCCTCTCTGACTCTCTGTCTCTGTTAAAAAAACAACAGGCCCTGGCCGGTTGGCTCAGCGGTAGAGCGTCGGCCTGGCGTGCGGGGGACCCGGGTTCGATTCCCGGCCAGGGCACATAGGAGAAGCGCCCATTTGCTTCTCCACCCCCCCTCCTTCCTCTCTCTCTCTTCCCCTCCCGCAGCCAAGGCTCCATTGGAGCAAAGATGGCCCAGGCGCTGGGGATGGCTCCTTGGCCTCTGCCTCAGGCGCTAGAGTGGCTCTGGCCGCAGCAGAGCGATGCCCCGGAGGGGCAGAGCATCGCCCCCTGGTGGGCAGAGCGTCGCCCCTGGTGGGCGTGCCGGGTGGATCCCGGTCGGGCGCATGTGGGAGTCTGTCTGACTGTCTCTCCCCGTTTCCAGCTTCAGAAAAGAAAAAAAAAAAAGAAAAGAAAAGAAAAGAAAAAACAACAACAACAAACAAACAAACAAAAAAACTCATCTTAGGACCCTGGACAGTTTGCTCGGTGGATAGAGTGTCCACCTGGCATTGGAAGTCAGGGCACACATGAAAAGTAACCATCTGCTTCTCTTCCCCTTCTCTCTTTCCCTCTCGCGGTAAGTGGCTCAACTGGTTAAAGCGTCAGCCCTGAGCGCTAAGGATAGCTCAGTTAATTCAAGCATCAGCCCCAGCTGGATCTGGGTTGAGGCACATGCTAGAGACTATCTCCCCTCCTCTCACTTAAAAAACAAAGCAAGCTGAGGAGCCAATGGGGCGAAGCTACCATCTTCGAGATTATGACTGAACGCCTCTAAGTCAGAATCCCGCCCAGGCAGAACGATACTGGGCCTTGGTTGGCCGGATATCCCACGCCGTCCTGCCAGCGTGCCCCCGAGCGTGCCCCCGTGCGTGCCCCCGTGTGGCGCGTAGGGACCATCAGGTGCGAAGAGCCCCTTGTCCTGGGAAACAGGGTGTGGCCAGAAAGGGGGCTGCCCCCGTCGCCCGTCAGGCAACGCACGTTCGCGGGGAACCTGGTGCTAAACCATTCGTAGACGACCTGCTTCTGGGTCGGGTTTTTGTTAAGTAGCAGAGCAGCTCCCTCGCTGCGATCTATTGAAAGTCAGCCCTCGAGCCTGACCTGTGGTGGCGCAGTGGATAAAGCATCAACCTGGAAATGCTGAGGTTGCCGGTTTGAAACCCTGGGCTTGCCTGGTCAAGGCACATATGGGAGTTGATGCTTCCAGCTCCTCCCCACCTTCTCTGTCTCTCTCTCCTCTCTCTCTCCCTCTCTGTCTCTCTCTCTCCCTTTCTCTCTCCTCTCTAAAATGAATAAAAAAAAAAAAAAAGTCAGCCTTCAACACAAGGGTTTGTCGTTCCTTCTTCCTTCCTTCCTTCCTTCCTCCCTCACCCGTCCGCCGGGACTTGGGGGGGGGGGGAGAGAGGGAGACCCCGGTGTCCGTCCACGCTCGCTGTGCCATGGTCCACGCCTACTGTGTGGCCCCGTCGGGAGTCGGGAGTCGCGCGCCGCGCACGACCCCCCTTTCCTCCTCTGCATAAAAAACAAAAACAAAAACCACAAAGCAAAACAAAACAAAAAAACACTTCAGTTCAGCCCTGTCCGGTTGGCTCAGCGGTGGAGCGTCGGCCTGGCGTGCGGGGTACCCGGGTTTGATTCCCGGCCAGGGCACATAGGGGAGGCGCCCATTTGCTTCTCCACCCCCCCCCTCCTTCCTCTCTGTCTCTCTCTTCCCCTCCCGCAGCGGAGGCTCCATTGGAGCAAGGATGGCCCGGGCGCTGGGGATGGCTCCTTGGCCTCTGCCCCAGGCGCTGGAGTGGCTCTGGTCACGGCAGAGCAGCGCCCCAGAGGGGCAGAGCATTGCCCCCTGGTGGGCAGAGCGTCGCCCCTGGTGGGCGTGCCAGGTGGATCCCGGTCGGGCGCATGCGGGAGTCTGTCTGACTGTCTCTCCCCGTTTCCAGCTTCAGAAAAATACAAAAAACAAACAAACAAACAAAAAAACACTTCAGTTCAGATTCTACATCTACTTTAATCCTTGCCTTCAGCATCATTAATACTCCCTCTTTTGTGCTCCTGTAATAGCTGTTCCATACCTGTTCATCACCAGTGTATTGTAATGTTTTATTTCTTGTCTAAACTTCATCAGGCTGTAAACACTCCAAAGGCAGGGTCAAGTCCTATTAATCTAAAAATCGTTGTTACTCCCTAATAAGAAATTAATGGGTGAGGCCCTGGTTGGGTAGCAATTGGTTAGGGTGTTGTCCCAATACACCAAGGTTGCAGGATTGATTCTAGGTCAGGGTACATACAACAGTCAACCAACGAATGCATAAATAAGTGGAACAACAAATCAATGTTTCTCTCTCTCTCTAAAATTAACAGATAAAAACATTTTAAAAAGAAACACTAAAGTGTGAAATCATTACAGATAACTTAATTCTGAGATTGCTTCCTTATGACTTAATGGGTTTAGAGCTATGTACTGTCTTACATCAGTTGATGTACATTCAGAAAACATAAAGAGGCTTTTAATATAGTCAACGGTAACAAAGAGAGAGAGACAGAACATCAATATGTTTCTATATGTGCCCTGACCAGGGATCAAACCAGCCACCTCTGTGTTTCCTGACGACGCTCTAACCAACTGAGTCAAAAGCGTCATCTGGAAGCACAGAGGTGGCTGGCTCGATCCCTGGTCAGGGCACATATAGGAACAGATCTATATTCCTGTGTCTCTCTCTTTCTCTTTCCCTTCCTCTCTCTCTAAAATCAATAAAGATAAACTTTAAAAAATATATATATACATTAATGCTACCGAGTGATAAAATTAAGGCATATTAGAAGTATTCTTTGATAAGACAGAGAATATTCAGTTGTGATTCAGCTCCCAGAGTAAATCCTTAACTTCAACTGAAGTATACTCTGGGGATAAAAAACAAAACAAAGCAGCCTCACCTGTGGTGGAGCAGTGGATAAAATGTTGACCTAGAACGCTGAAGTCACCAGTTCAAAACCCTTGGCTTGCCTAGTCGAGGCACATATGGCAGTTGATGCTTCCTGCTCCTCCCCCTTCCCTCTCTCTCTCTCTCCTCTAAAATGAATAAATAAAATCTTTAGCCTGACCAGGCGGTGGCGCAGTGGACAGAGCGTCAGACTGGGATGCCGAGGACCCAGGTTCAAGACCCTGAGGTTGCCAGCTTGAGCGCAGGCTCATCTGGTTTGAGCAAAATTCACCAGCTTGGACCCAAGGTCGCTGGCTCAAGCAAGGGGTTACTTGGTCTGCTGAAAGCCCGCAGTCAAGGCACATATGAGAAAGCAATCAATGAACAACTAAGGTGTCGCAACAAAGAACTAATGATTGATGCTTCTCATCTCTCCGTTCCTGTCTGTCTGTCCCTGTCTATCCCTCTCTCTGACTCTGTAAAAAAAAAAAAAAAAAACCTTTAAAAAATAAAACAAAAGAACACCACACCTGAAGGATGACCAGAATCTCAGCATTGTTTTTCTCCAGGGCTATGTCAAAGGCAGATTTATCAAACTTGCTAAAAGCATGGACATCAGCTCCATATTTGATAAGCAGCTCTACAACATCTCGATGGTGGTATTCTGTGGCCCAATGCAAAGCTGTCATCTTCAGCATATCCTTGGCATTCACATCAGCACCATTCTGCCATAGAAAAGTAATTTTTTCATATAGACACTGGTTATAGCAGCACAGGTGCAAGATCCCATCACCAATACAGAGGATTTCCATAGAGTACACATATTCAAATTTAGATCACTTTTAAGAAATATCAAAGGAAAAACATTTCTCAAATTATCCTGAATGCTAGTAGATATATGCCTTCAATGAGTGGGTCTTCTAAGGATATCACTGGAAAATTGTAACAGATGGAAGAGGAAGGAGAAAAGAACCAATTTTGGGGGGGGGAGTATTTTTCTAAAGTGAGAAGGGGGGAGGCAGAGAGACAGACTTCCGCATGCGTCCAATAGGGGTCCACCCACATGCCCACCAGGGGCATGCTCTGCCTATCTGGGGCGCGCTGCTCTGCTACAACCAGAGCCATTCTACCACTTGAGGCGAAGGCCATGGAGCCATCCTCAGCGCCCAGGCCTTCAATGAAGCCTTGGCTGCGGGAGGAGAAGAGAGATAGAGAAAAAGGAGAGGGGGAAGGGTGAAGAAGCAGATGGATGCTTCTCCTGTGTGCCCTGGCCGGGAATCAAACCCAGGACTTCCACACGCCGGGCCGATGCTCTACGGCTGAGCCAACCAGCCAGGACAAAGGAAGATTTTTGTTGTTTTTATTAACAGAGCCAAGAGTCTAAAAAAATAGGCATAAGTGCAGAAAACACATGCAGAAAAGGCATGAAGTAAAATCAAGCCTAAGTAGGTGGTGGCGCAGTGGACAGTGTCGGCCTGGGATGCAGAGGATCCAGATTCAAAACCCAGAGGTCATATGGCTTGAGCACGGGCTCACCAGGTTGAGCATGGGGTTGCTGGTTTGAGGACGGATCACAGACATGACCCCATGGTTTCTGGCTTGAGCCCAAAGGTCACTGGCTTGAAGCCCAAGGGCGCTGGCTTGAGCCCAAGGTTGCTGGCTTGAGCAAGGGGTGACTGGCTCAGGAGGAGCCCCCTGGTCAAGACACATATGAGAAAGCAATCAATAAACAACTAAGGTGCTGCAACAAAAGAATTGATGCTTTTCATCTCTCTCCCTTCCTGTCTATCCCTATCTATACATCTCTCTGTCTCTTAAAAAAAAAAAAAGAAAAATCAAGTCTGTTTAGCTTTCAAAAGATTAGAAAACAAAATTCTCATAGTCATATTACTCTTAAAAGAGATGCAATTCAATGCTATAAACTGCCTTCAATTTGATCTTTCCAAACCTAGTTTCCAACCACTTGTTTAAGTAAGAAAAGGAAGTAGATGTTTTTTTTACACTATAGACCCGCCATTATTCTTGCTTTACCCTAACAAGCAGTTCCACGATGTGCGCATGTCCATCAGCTGCAGCCATGTGCAAGGGGGTCCTGTCCACTTTCGTTCGGGCATCCCTGCTAACGCCTGCTCGAAGAAGCACTTCTGCTGTGGAATAATGACCATACTGGGCTGCAAGATGAAGGGGTGATGTTCCAAGCTATAGGAAAATAATACTGAATATCAACTGTGTGCAGACTCATAAATCATTACTGGAAAGATACAAATGAACAAGAAATGAGTTTTATGGTTCCTGGCCCTGGAGAGAATATCTGGTTTAGCAGACAGGGCTGAAAAAATGACTTAACTAAAAAATTAATAACAATTCCTGACTGGCAGTAGTGCAGTGGATAGAGCATCAACCTGGGATGCTGAGGGCCCAGGTTCAAAACCCCGAGGTTGCTGGCTTGAGCACAGGCTCACCAGCTTGAGTGTGGCATATCTAGCTTGAGTGAGGATCATCAACATGATCCTAGGGTCGCTAGCTTGAAGTCCAAGGATGCTGCTGTCTTGAGCCCAAGATCACTGACTTGGGCAAGTGTCATTGGCTCAGTTTGATCATCCTCCCCTCTCCCCACACCCCATGAAGACACATATGACAAGCAATCAATAAACAACTACGGTGCCTGACCAGGCGGTGGCGTAGTGGATAGAGCGTCAGACTGGGATGTGGAGGACCCAGGTTCAAGACCCCAAGGTAGCCAGCTTGAGCGCAGGCTCATCTGGTTTGAAAAAGCTCACCAGCTTCAACCCAAGGTTGCTGGCTCGAGCAAGGGGTTACTCAGTCTGCTGAAGACCCGCGGTAAAGGCACATATGAGAAAACAATCAATGAACAACTAAGGTGTTGCAACGAGCAACAAAAAACTAATGATTGATGCTTCTCATCTCTCTGTTCCTGTCTGTCTGTCCCTGTCTATCCCTCTCTCTGACTCTCTCTGTCTCTGTTAAAAAAAAAAAAAAAAAAACAGGCCCTGGCCGGTTGGCTCAGTGGTCGAGTGTCGGCCTGGCGTGTGGAAGTCCCGGGTTCAATTCCCGGCCAGGGCACACAGGAGAAGTGCCCATTTGCTTCTCCACCCCTCCCCTCTCCTTCCTCTCTGTCTTTCTCTTCCCCTCCCGCAGCCAAGGCTCCATTGGAGCAAAGTTGGCCCCAGCGCTGGGGATGGCTCCATGGCCTTTGCCTCAGGTGCTAGAATGGCTCTGGTCGCAACAGAGCAACGCCCCGGATGGGCAGAGCATCGCCCCCTGGTGGGCGTGCCGGGTGGATCCCGGTCGGGCGCATGCGGGAGTCTGTCTGACTGCCTCCCCGTTTCCAGCTTCAGAAACACACACAAACACACACACAAAAAAATAACAAAACAAAACAATAAAAACAAAAAACTAAGGTGATGTAACTACAAATTGATGCTTCTCTCTTCCTTCCTGTCTGGCTCTTTGCCAAAAAAAAAAAATATATACACACACACACACACACTAATGGGAAATAAATATGCCACCAATTAAATAAGTGCTAAATATAATGGATTTAAGTCATGGGGGATTTATCAAATAAGATTTCATAAAGGACATCATTTTAAGCTGGGCTTAGGAAGGTTTAAAAATGGAAAAACAAGAGCATTCTAAGTTAAGGGTAAAGGGAGGGATAGATACAGGTTTAAAACAATTTTTAGGGGCCCTGGCTGGTGGCTCAGTGGATATAGCATTGGCCTGGTGTATGGCCGACCCAGGTTTAATTCCCAGTCAGGACACACAGGAGAAGCACCCATCTGCTTCTCCACCCTTCCTCCTCTCCTTCCTATCTATCTCTCTCTCTTTCCCTACCGCAGCCAAGGCTCCAATGGAGCAAAGTTGGCCTGGGCACTGAGGATGGTTTCATCGCCTCCACCTCAGGCGATAGAAGGGCTCCAGCTGCAACAGAGCAACGCCCCAGATGGGCAGAGCATTGCCCCCTGGTGGGCATGCCGGGTGGATCCCGGTCAGACGCATGCAGGAGTCTGACTGCCTTCCCGTTTCTAACTTCGGAAAAAGAAAAAAAAAAGAAAACCATATATTCAGATGAGACCAAGAAAATAAAACTCTTGAGAGGAGAATAAGGCAGAAAGGGAATGAAGAAAAAACAATAAAGTCTGTTTAGCCCTTTATAAAAAGACTGGTAACAGCACACATTGGGAATGAGTGAGAGAGCTTACCCAGTCTGTAGTGAACGGGGCACCATTTGCCATCAACGTTCTCACTTCATCATCTTGTCCTTTTCTTGCTGCTTCTAGCAACCTCTTCCCCAAGTCCACCAAAGACATCTTTATACACAGGAACGAAAGTTTTCAGGAAGCTGTAACTCAAACAAGGAAAGCTGCCTGTAAAATGTTTTTAGAAGACTTCTTACACTTTAATATACTTCTGAAGTTGACTATCTGGTAAGGCATTTCCTTTCCTCCTCAGTAGCTAACACAACCAAATAATTGAGAAAAGTTTCAGGCCTTAAACAACAGTTCCCTTACTTTCAATCTCATGAAAAATATATTGGAAATATGTGCAACAGATATCACCTTTCTAGCTTAAGGGTTCAATGAAACAGCATTTCATCCTTTGTAATGACCATGGGTAGAAATATTATGTTACAGGAGAGAATGACAAATAGACAAACCAAGGATATTGAGACTCAGGTACATGGCAGACACTTTTACAAAAAATGAACACTGTGGACCTGCCACTTCAAAGAAGACAATTGACAGTACTTATTGCCAATTATCAATTATAATTTGAGCTTTCAAGCAACAATTACAATTTTGGGAAATCTACATTCACCACAAGCTGATAGTTTGCTACAAACTTTTCTTTTTTTCTTTTTTTTAACATTTATTTTATTGATTTTAGAGAGAGAAGAGAGAGAGAGAGAGAGAGAGAGAGAGAGAGAGACAGGAACATTTATCTGTTCCTGTACGTGCCAGGGATCAAACCAGCAACCTCTGTGCTTACAGATAATGCTCTAACCAATTGAACTATCCAGCCAGATCACTACAAACTTTTTGTTGAAATTCATGGTGATACTAATGAATTTAATTTTTTAAATTATTTTTTAAATAAAAAATTTAAATTTATTGATCTTTAAACTTTAATTTTTGAATTGATTTTAAAGAGAGAGAAGAAGGGAGAGAGAAACATCAATGTGTTGTCCCAGTTATTCATGCATTCATTAGCTAATAACTGAATATGTCCTCACCAGGGATCAAACCCATAGCCTTGACATTAGGGACAAATTGGTTAGAGCATCATCCCTGATAAGCCAAGGTTGCAGGTTTATGCCCCATTCAAGGTACATACAAGAGTCAACCAGTGAATGCATAAATAAGTGGAATAACAGCCCTGGCTGGATAGCTCAGTTGGTTAGAGCATAGTCCCAAAGCACAGAAGTTGCCGGTTTTGATCCCTGATCAGGGCACATACAGGAACAGCTTGATTTTCCTGTCTCTTTCTCCTTCCCTCATCTTACACTAAAATCAATAAACAATTTTTAAAAAATAGGTAGAACAACAGATCAATGTTACTTTCTTAAATCAACAATTATTTAAATTTATTAAGTGAGAAGTGGGGAGACATAGGGACAGACTCCCACATATGCCCCAACCAGGATCTACTCGGCAAGCCCCCTACCCAGAGATGCTCTGCCCATCTGGAGCATTGCTCCATTGCTCAGCAACCGAGGTATTTTAGCACCTGAAGAGAGGCCATGGAGCCATCCTCAGGGCATGGGGCCAACTTGCTGGAACCATCTGAGCCATGGCTGTGGGAGAAGAGAGAGAAAAAGAAGAGGGGGAGGGGAAGAGAAGCAGATGGCTGCTTCTTCTGTGTACCCTGACCAGGAATTGAACCTGGGACTTTCACACGCCAGGCCAATGCTCTACCACTGAGCCAAATTGCCAGGACCTTCAATAAAATATTTCGTTAAAGATTTTTATTTATTGCCAGACCAGGCGGTGGCGCAGTGGATACAGCATCAAACTGGAATGCAGAGGACCCAGGTTTGAAACTCCGAGGTTGCCAGCTTGAGCACAGCCTCATTAGTCTTAAGTGTGGGCTAACCAGCTTGAATGTAGGGTTGCTGACTTGAGCGTGGGATCACAGACATGACCTCATTGAGGTCTCTGGCTTGAGCCTAAAGTCGCTGGCTTGAATAAGGAGTCACTCGCTCTGCAGCAGCCCTCTCCCCTGTCAAGGCACATATGAGAAAGCAGTCAATGAACAACTAAGGTGCCACAACGAAGAACTGATGCTACTCATCTCTCTCTCGTCCTGGCTGTCTGTCCCTCTCTATGTCTCTGTCACACACACACGCACACACATACACACACACACATTTTTATTTATTGACTTTAGAGAGAGGATAGAGAGAGAAAGGTGGGGAAAGGGAGCAGAAAGTATCAACTCATAGCAGTTCTTATATGTGCCTTGACCAGGCAAGCCGGGGTCTCCAACTGACAACCTCAGCATTCCAGGTTGACGCCTTATCCACTGAGCCACCACAGGTCAGGCAATATATATATATTTTTTTCTGTATTTTTCTGAAGCCGGAAATGGGGAGAGACAGTCAGACAGATTCCCGCATGTGCCCGACTGGGATCTACCCGGCACGCCCACCAGGGGGGCGACGCTCTGCCCACCAGGGGGCAATGCTCTGCCCCTCCGGGGCGTCGCTCTGTTGTGACCAGAGCCACTCTAGCGCCTGGGGCAGAGGCCAAGGAGCCATCCCCAGCACCCAGGCCATCTTTGCTCCAGTGGAGCCTCGGCTGCGGGAGAGGAAGAGAGAGACAGAGAGGAAGGAGAGGGGGAGGGGTGGAGAAGCAGATGGGCGCTTCTCCTGTGTGCCCTGGCTGGGAATCGAACCCGGGACTTCTGCACGTCAGGCCGACGCTCTACCACTGAGCCAACCGGCCAGGGTGGTCAGGCAATATATTTTTTAAAAATTAAAAAGTAAATAAAATCATGCAACAGTAGGGAAAAAAAGATGGTTGTGGAATAGGTGAAAGTAATACCTCCTTCCCTGGCCCATGGAATTACAAAAAATTATAGAACAACCAACCTCAATAACCAGCTAAAGACTAGCTGAACAAAAGTCTTATAAATAAAGATCTATAGAAGAAGCCACATTGAGACTGGACTACGTGACAGAAGAGCCACATGATCTAAGAAGACCAGATCTATCAGTGATTGATTGAAAGAGAGCTCCTCAGAAGTATGGCACCTATTTGGACTTTGCACAATTTTTTTAAGCGAGAGAGAGAGAGAGAAAGGAGAGAGAGATAGAGGGACAGGAAGAAACAGAAAGGGAGAAAGATGAGAAGCATCAACTTGTGGCACTTTAGTTGTTTATTGATTGCTTTCTCATATGTGCCTTTTATATATATATATATTTTTTTTTTTTTTAATTTTTTGTATTTTTCTGAAGTTGGAAACGGAGGCAGTCAGACAGACTCCCGCATGCACCCGACCAGGATCCACCTGGCATGCCCACCAGGGGGCGATGCTCTGCCCATCTGGGGCATCGCTCTGCTGCAATCAGAGCCATTCTAGCGCCTGAGGCAGAGGCCACAGAGCCATCCTCAGTGCCCAGGCAAACTTTGCT
This sequence comes from Saccopteryx leptura, assembly GCF_036850995.1. Lineage (NCBI taxonomy): Eukaryota > Metazoa > Chordata > Mammalia > Chiroptera > Emballonuridae > Saccopteryx > Saccopteryx leptura. The sequence goes on along the minus strand of NC_089505.1, from coordinate 212,986,380 downwards.
CCAATGGAGCCTTGGCTGAGGGAGGGGAAGAGAGAGACAGAGAGGAAGGAGAGGGAGAGGGGTGGAGAAGCAGATGGGCGCTTCTCCTGTGTGCCCTGGCCAGGAATCGAACCCAGGACTCCGGCACGCCAGGCCGGCGCTCTACCACTGAGCCAACCGGCCAGGGCCGATACAGTGAAAATTTTTAAGTGAAAGGAGGGGAGATAGTGAGACAGAATTCCACATGCACCCCAAGCAGGATCCACCTGGCAACCCCATTTAGGGATGATGCTCAAATCCACTGAGCTATCCTCAGCGCTTGGGGCCGACACTCAAAACCAACTGAGCCACTGGCTGTGAGAGGGAATAAGAGAGAGAAGGGGAAAGGGAGAGGGAGAGAAGCAGATGGTCGCTTCTTTTGTGTGCCCTGACTTAGGATAGAACCCAAAAGTCTACATGCTGTGCTGATACTCTATTCCAAGCTAACCAGCCAGGGCCTGTTTTTTTCTTTTTTTTAATTTATTTATGATTTGAGAGAGAGAGATATACCAATCTGTTTCTGTATGTGCCCATTCAGGGCACATCAGAACAATGCTCTAACCAACTGAGCTATTTGGCTAGAGCTGGGGGAAAAAAAGAAGCAATTACCACTTGCTGACTTTCTTGTGTGGCAGCAGAGAATGCCCAAAATGATCTGAAAAAATTATTAAAGTACTCCTCCCTTTCTCCAAGTTCAATATTGCAACAAGTTGAGCAGAAATATAAAAATGCAGCTGTCTTCTCTTAAGCCAAAACTTAAAGACATTTGCAAAAATATAAAATAATGCCATTCTTCTATCTTTTAACTTGTAAGATATTTCATAACAATGTATTATTTACATTAACATGTAATGGGCTTATTATTTTATTTTATATTTTATTTATTCATTTTTAGAGAGAGAGGGGAGTGAGACGGGGTAGAGAGAGAGAGAAAGTAGGAAAGGAGCAGGAAGCATCAACTCCTATATGTGCCTTGACCAGGCAAGCCTGGGATTTTGAAGTGGCAACCTCAGCGTACCAGGTTGACGCTTTATCCACCATGCCACCACAGGTCAAGCTTATTACTGCATTTTATTTATTTATTTAATTTATTTATTTATTGACAGAGAGAGTGAGACAGATAGGGACAGACAGACAGGAAGGGAGAGAGATGAGAAGCATCAATTCTTCGTTGCAGCTCTAGTTGTTCAGTGATTGCTTTCTCATATGTGCCTTGACTGGGGGGTTACAGCAGAGTGAGTAACCCTTTGCTTAAGTCAGCAACCTTAAGCTCAAGCCAGCGACCTTTGGGCTCAAACCAGTGACCATGGGGTCATGTCTAAGATCCCACGCTCAAGCCAGCAAACCCTCGCTCAAGCCGGATGAGCCTGCACTCAAGCCAGCAACCTTGGGGTTTTGAACCTGTCCTCCACATTCCAGTCTAACACTCTATCTACTGCGCCGCCACCTGGTCAGGCTATAACTGTATTTTAATTAACGAACATTTAAAAATTAATTTCTAGAACAGTAAATATCAAAAGATATAACACACTGGAGTCTTCAATAAGTTTATTATAAAACTTTTTAGCCTGACTAATGATAGCACAGTGAATAGAAAGCATCAACCTGAGACGCTGAGGTCTGAGGTCCAAAACCCTGAGGTCACCTGATCTGGGGTGGTACAGTGGTTCAAGCGTCAACCTGCAATGCTGAGGTCGCTGGCTCGAAACCTCTGGCTTGCCTGATTGAGGCACATATGGGAGTTGATGTTTCCTGCTCCTCCTACCTTCTCTCTCTCTCTCTCTTCCCCCCTTTCTAAAATGAATTTAAAAAATTAAAAATAAAACACCCTGCCTGACCAGGCAGTGGCGCAGTGGATAGAGCGTTGGACTGGGATGCAGAGGACCCAGCTTTGAGACCCCGAGGTCACCAGCTTGAGTGCGGGGCTCATCTGGTTTGAGGAAAAGCCCACCAGCTTGAACCCAAGGTCGCTGGCTCCAGTAAGGGGTTACTCAGTCTGCTGAAGGCCCGCGGTCAAGGCACATATGAGAAAGCAATCAATGAACAACTAAGGTGTTGAAACGCGCAATGAAAAACTAATGATTGATGCTTCTCATCTCTCTCCGCTCCTGTCTGTCTGTCCCTGTCTATCCCTCTCTCTGACTCACTCCCTGTCTCTGTAAAAAATAAATAAATAAATAAATAAATAATAAAATAAAATAAAATAAAACACCCTGAAGTCATAGGCTTGAACATGGACTCATCCAGCTTGAGTGTGAAATTATCTACATCAGGGGTCCCCAAACTGCGGCCCCCTGAGGCCATTTATCCGGCCTCCACCGCACTTCCGGAAGAGGCACGTCTTTCATTGGTAGTCAGTGGAGTACTGTATGTGGCGGGGCCACAAAGGGCAGTGTTGCTCACGTACAGTACTACTTCCGGTGACGCGGGATGCACACATCAGGGCTCCAGAAGCGCGTCATATCACTTGTTACGGCTAGCAGTGACAAATATGGAACCGGACATTGACCATCTCATTAGCCAAAAGCAAGCCCATAGTTCCCATTGAAATATTGGTCAGTTTGTTGATTTAAACTTACTTGTTCTTTATTTTAAATATTGTATTTGTTCCCATTTTGTTTTTTTACTTTAAAATAAGGTATGTGCAGTGTGCATATGGATTTGTTCATAGTTTTGTTTTTGTTTTTTGTTGTTTTTTTTACAGAGACAGAGAGTGAGTCAGAGAGAGGGATAGACAGGGACAGACAGACAGGAACGGAGAGAGATGAGAAGCATCAATCATTAGTTTTTCATTGCACGTTGCAACACCTTAGTTGTTCATTGATTGCTTTCTCATATGTGCCTTGACTGTGGGCCTTCAGCAGACTGAGTAACCCCTTGCTGGAGCCAGTGACCTTGGGTTCAAGCTGGTGGGATTTTTTTTTTGCTCAAACCAGATGAGCCCACGCTCAAGCTAGTGACCTCGGGGTCTCGAACCTGGGTCCTCTGCATCCCAGTCCAATGCTCTATCCACTACACCACTGTCTGGTCAGGCCGTTCATAGTTTTTTTAATAGTCCGCCCTCCAACGGTCTGAGGGACAGTGAACTGGCCCCCTGTGTAAAAAGTTTGGGGACCCCTGATCTACCTAATCCCATAGTTGCTGGCTAGAGCCCAAGGTTGCTGGCTTGAGCAAAGGGACATTTACTTGGCTTGAGGGTCCCCCTTCCCCATCAAGGCACATTTGAGAAGCAATCAATGTACAACTAAAGTGATGCAACTACAAGTTGATGATTCTCATCTCTCTCCTTTCCTACCTTTCTCTAAAAAAAATTAATTCAATTATTGATTTTTTAAATATTTCATTTTTACTTATTGATTTTACTTAAGAGAGCAAGAATTTCTATGTATTCATTGGTTTTTTTTGTTTTGTTTTGTTTTTGGAGATAGGCAGAGAGAACGAGAGAGACAGGAAACATTGAGCTGCTCCTGTATGGGCCCTGACTAGGAAATCAAACTGGTAACCTCCAAGCTCCAGGACAAAGCTTCAGCCAATGAGCAATCTGGCCAGGGCTTAATTTTTTTATTATTTTTATTTTTTTTGTTTTTTGGTTTTTTATTCATTTTAGAAAGGAGAGAGAGAGAGAGAGAGAGAGAAGGGGGGAGGAGCAGGAAGCATCAACTCCCATATGTGTTTGACCAGGCAAGCCCAGGGTTTCGAACCGGTGACCTCAGCATTTCCAGGTCGACGCTTTATCCACTGTGCCACCACAGGTCAGGCCAATTTTTTTTTTTTTTTTTAGAAAGACAGAGAGAGGAAGGGGGAGAGAGGTAAGGGAAAAGGGAAGCATTTGTTGTTCCACTCAGTTGTGCATTTTTTTTAGTTGCTTCCTGTGGGTGCCCTGACTGGCGATCGAACCCGCAACCTAGTTGTTTCAGGACAATGCTCTTAACTGACTGAGCTAACCAGCCTCAGTCCCACTGGTTTATTCTTGTACGTGCTCCAACTAGAAATTGAACCTGCAATCTTGGTGTACTGGGATGATGCTCTAACCAATTAAGTCACACAGCTAGGTCAGTCCCCAATTAATTTTTTTTTTTAATTTTTACTTATTGAATTTAGTGAGAAGGAAAGGGAGGGAGGAAGAGAGACAGGAACATCAACCTGTTCCTGTATGTGCCCTGACCAGGAAATTGAACTGGGAACCTCTGCACTCCAGAATGATGCTCCAAACAACTGAGCTGTCTGGCTAAAGGCTGTCCCCAATAAATTTTAAGAATATAAATTAGCCTGACCAGGCTGTGGTGCAATGGATAGAGTGTTGGACTGGGGCGCAGAGGATCCAGGTTCGAAACCCTGAGGTCACCAGCCTGAGCCCAAGGTCGCTAGCTTCAGCAAGGGGTTACTCGGTCTGCTGTAGCCCCCTGGTCAAGGCACATATGAGAAAGCAATCAATGAACAACTAAGGAGCCACAACAAAGAATTGATGCTTCTCATCTCTCTCCCTTCCTGTCTGTCCCTATCTGTCCCTCTCGCTGTCTCTCCCTGTCCCTGTCACACACACACACACACACACACACACACACAAAAGAATATAAACTAATACTGAAATCATAAAATTTAAAATGATTGGTTTAGGCAAATCATTCAGTCATTATGCAATTTAATTTTCGAATCTGTACCATACATTATTGGGCTCAAACATGGGTTTGGCCTGACCTGTGGTAGCGCAGGGGATAAAGCGTTGACCTGGAACGCTGAGGTTACCAGTTCGAAGCCCTGCACTTGTCTGGTCAAGGTACATATGAGAGATGATGCTTCCTGCTCCTCCCCCCTTCTCTCTTTCTCTCTCTCTCTCTCTCTCACTCTCTCCTCTCTAAAATGAATAAAATAAAAAATAAATAAATTAAATGAATAAAATAAAATTAAAAAAATTTTTTTAAATGTTAAAAAAGAACAAAAAACAAAAAAAACATGGGTTTGTCCAAGAGACCACCAAGGAACTATGTCCAAAATGAATCTACCCAAGCCCTTGCCAGGTAGTTCAATCGGTTGAAGGATCATCCTGATGTGCTGGGATCGCGGGTTTGATACTTGGTCAGGGCACATGCAGGAGTCAACCAATGGATGCATAAATGGGTAGAACAACGAGTTGATGTTTCTTTTTCTCTCCTTTCTTATCTCTCTTTTGAATCTTAAAAAAAATTTTTTTAATGAATCTATCCGAGGCTCCAGTATGGGCCCTATGAAACAGAGGATCAACTTTAATAGCATGCACTTCTATAATCTGATCTGTCAGTTTTTACAACTTAAGAAAATGCTAGAGAAAAAAATGACAGCAAAACGTTCTTATAGAAAACTGATATTTTGGGGGAATGGATGCACAATACGATGTACAGATGCTGTGCTGTGGAGCCGTGCACCTGAAACCTGTCAATCTTGTTAACCAGTATCATCTAATAAATTCAATAAAAAGGAAAAAGAAAAAACTGATGATACTTTATATTTCTCCATGGTTATTTTCCTTTTAAAATATCAAAACTAACATATATATATATTTAAAGCAGGCCTGGCTGGGTAGCTCCATTAGTTAAGAGCAGTGGTTCTTAAATTTTATGAAGTTGGGGAGAATTTAAAATAAAAAAATAATTGTAGGCGCACTAGATACAAATTTCTGAGAAACATGTTATAATAATTAAGTCAGATATTAAAGAAAAATATAAAGTCCAACCATGCGTGCTTTTATGGTAATTAAATGAAATAAATACAACAAAATTAAATTTATTCTGACATTAAAAAATGTTACATTTTTTCAGTTATGCCTTCTATAATTTGTAAAAAAAAAGGGATAAAAAATTTTAAAAAGACAAAAAAGTTACCTTTTTATATATATAGATACATTCTTACTAAAATTTAGTAAATTCAGCAGGTCCCTGCGGGGCAATGTGTTAAATTTTTCATTTTTATTTTATGAGAAATAGCCTGGGCCCTGGCCGGTTGGCTCAGCGGTAGAGCGTCGGCCTAGCGTGCGGAGGACCCGGGTTCGATTCCCGGCCAGGGCACATAGGAGAAGCGCCCATTTGCTTCTCCACCCCTCCGCCGCGCTTTCCTCTCTGTCTCTCTCTTCCCCTCCCGCAGCCAAGGCTCCATTGGAGCAAAGATGGCCCGGGCGCTGGGGATGGCTCTGTGGCCTCTGCCTCAGGCGCTAGAGTGGCTCTGGTCGCAATATGGCGACGCCCAGGATGGGCAGAGCATCACCCCATGGTGGGCAGAGCGTCGCCCCATGGTGGGCGTGCCGGGTGGATCCCGGTCGGGCGCATGCGGGAGTCTGTCTGACTGTCTCTCCCTGTTTCCAGCTTCAGAAAAATGAAAAAAAAAAAAAAAAAAATAGCCTGATGTGTCCTAGTGATTTCTTCAATGTTTGGGCATATATTTGAAAGGCAAACTCTCATTTCCTCATCAATATATTGAAGAATTCCTCTCTTTTTACTTTTAATTGTGTTAAGTGCAGAAAACCCCCACCATACATATATCATCTTAACTTCACAAAACAAAGGATAGAAGAAACTTGCCTCCAACCTTTCGGGGAACATGGGGGGTAGTGTAAACAATCCAGCTTAATAGCCTTTTGCAAACTAATCAGGCAAGTGAGGTGGGGAGGTTAGGCAGACTGTCAGTTTACAGCCAATTCCCCACACATCTGTCCTCCAAAAATCTAAACTCCAAAACCTTGTTGGTATTTTGATCCCCAACAGGCACATATTTCTCTGGAATACCATAGGGCACACCTGGAAATCTTCTAGGGCACACCAGTGCACCCTGGCACACACTTTGAAAACCACTGAGTTAGAGTGTTGTCCTGATACAGCATACTGGCGAGTTCTATTCTGGTCAGGACACATACGAGAATCAACCAAAGAATGCATAAATAAGTGAAACAACAAGTCAATGTCTCTCTCTCTCTCTCTCTCTCTCTAAAATCAATTAAAATAAATAAAAAATTTCATTCAATTTAATTATCTTATTACTAATATTTAAAAACAAAACCGATTTCTAGGTGACTCATACATTAGTCAGAAATAATTCCTTCACATTTTCTTGAATTACACCATACTATATAAAAGGTATATCGGCAAGCCTTAACACTTCTACAAAAACTGAGCAGAAAGGCAAAGAATGCCCTACACACAGGATGTTCAGAAATGTTGGCACAAAGCAAGATTCAACTATCCTCACAATGAAATTCTAGCTCTATTCTCTATCATACAGAAAAAAATCAGTTGAAGGCTGAGGTATTTGTTAAGGGAGAAATCTGGTTTCCTTCACATTCCTGAGAAGCTGATATTTCTTCTTTTTTTTTTACAGTGACAGAGAGAGAGTCAGAGAGAGGGATAGACAGACAGGAACGGAGAGAGATGAGAAGCATCAATCATCAGTTTTTCATTGCGTGTTGCGACACCTTAGTTGTTCATTGATTGCTTTCTCATATGTGCCTTGACAGTGGGGCTACAGCAGACCGAGTAACCCCTTGCTTGAGCCAGCGACCTTGGGTCCAAGCTGGTGAGCTTTGCTCAAACCAGATGAGCCTGCACTCAAGCTGGCGAGCTCGGGGTCTCGAACCCAGGTCCTCCATATCCCAGTCCGACGCTCTATCCACTGCGCCACCGCCCGGTCAAGCGAGAAGCTGATACTTCTAGAAAATAAGATGCTTTTTAACTTATTTTATTATGTTTTTTTCTTAGTGAGAGACAGACAGGAAGGGAGAGACATGAGAAACATCAACTCATAGTTGCAGTGCCTTAGTTGTTCATTGATTGTGTTCTCATATGTGACTTGATGGTGGGGGGCTTCAGCTAAGCCAGGGACCTTGGGTTCAAGTCAGCCACAATGGGGTCATGTCTATGATCCCACGCTAAATCTGGCAACCCCACACTCAAGCCAGCAACCTTGGGGTTTTGAGCCTGGGCCCTCAGTGTCCTAGGTCAACACTCAACCCACTGTGCCACCACCTGGTCAGGTGATACTTCAAATTTTTTAAAATTGATTTTAGAGATATAAGGAGAAAAAAAGACAGACATGGATTTGTTGTTCCACTTATTTATGCATTCATTGGTTGAGTTTTGTATGTACACTGAATAGGGACTGAACCGTAACCTTGGTGTATCTCTTTCTGAACAAACCAACTGAGATACCCAGATAGACTGAAAATAAGATACTTTAAATAAGTTGATTTTATCTCATTTCAATTTGTGTTCTATTCCTGAACTCTTCCAAATGTTATTTGAGCAATTTTTTTCCACTGTACCCTACCTTCATATATATGTTAATTTTAATACATTTAATCATATTTGTGAGTCTATATATCAGTACTACTAAATAGCAACTGACTCAAATTTGTCATCCCATTCTTTAGGCTAGTGGTCCCCAACGCCCGGGCCACAGACCGGTACAGGTCCGTGGGCCATTTGGTACCGGTCCGCAGAGAAAGAATAAAAAAACTTACATTATTTCCGTTTTATTTATATTTAACGATGTTTTATTTTTTAAAAATGACCAGATTCCCTCTGTTACATCTAAGATTCACTCTTGATGGTTGTCTCGGTCTGTGATAGATTTATCCGTCCCACCCTAAAGGCCGGTCCGTGAAAATATTTTCTGACATTAAACCGGTCCGTGGCCCAAAAAAGGTTGGAGACCACTGCTTTAGGCCATAAAAAGCCTTATTTCTTTTTTAATTTACTGATTTTAGAGAGAGAGGAAGGAGGAAAGAGAATGAAAGACAGAAACTGATCTGTTTCTAAATGTGCCCTGACTGGGGATGGAACCAGCAACCTCTGCGCATCCAGATGAAGCTCTAACCAACAGAGCTATCCAGCCAGGGGGCCTTATTTGTTACTATATGAAGATAGTTACTTAGTTACTTTGAAATTAGAATGTAAATAAGGTGTTATATTCATCACCTGATATTTAAAAAAGTCTCCTAGCCTGATCAGGCAGTGGCGCAGCAGATAAAGCGTCGGACTGGGATGCAGAGGACTCAGATTCGAGACCACGAGGACACCAGCTTGAACACAGGCTCATCTGGTTTGAACAAGGCTCACCAGCTTGAGCCCAAGGTCGCTGGCTTAAGCAAGGGATCACTCGGTCTGCTGTACCCCCCCCCCCCCCCCCCCCCGGTCAAGGCATATATGAGAAAGTGATCAATGAACAAATAAGGTGCTGCAAGGAAGAACTGATGCTTCTCATCTCTCTCCCTGTCTGCCTGTCCCTCTCTGTCACAAACAAACATATTTTTTAAAATAACAGCACTTTAGGGGGGACTATGTGCCATTCTCCCAGTATCCTATCTGATAAAAGATGTAGACTAAGATACAACAGGGCAGACTAGGCACTTCTGAGCTCTCTCTCCCCCAGCATACATACAAAAAAGGACAGGGGGAGAGGACATCCTCTCTTACTGTATTTACCCCTGCTTTCACTTGAAGGATGAATAAAATAACAAAGCACCCATAGCCCCTCCCAAACAAACACACAAGGACTTTCAATAATCATGTTTTAATAATGAATGAAGTGCTTGAACTCTTCACAATACTCTTATTATTAGAGAGAAATTGCTTTGGGTGATGTAAGAATTTGGGTGGGGCAGTTCTTTCATTGTTATCAAAGCATATATGAAAATAGATGTTTAAAAACATCTCTACTAGACTGGGTGGGTAAAATGGTATGTTGAAAATATGGTCCTAGCCTGAACAGACGGTGGCACAGTGAATAGAGCGTTGGACTGGGATGTGGAGGACCCAGGTTCAAGACCCCGAGGTCACCAGCTTGAGCGCAGGCTCACCTGATTTGAGCAAGACTCACCATCTTGAGCCCAAGGTCGCTAGCTCGAGCAAGGGGTCACTCGGTCTGCTGTAACCGCACCCCCACCCCAACACGGGTTAAGGTACATATGAGAAATCAATGAACTAAGGAACCGCAACGAAGAATTGATGTTTCTCATCTCTCTCCCTTCCTGTCTGTCTGTTCCCATGTGTCCCTCTCTCTGGCTCTGCAAAGGAAGGAAGGAAGGAAGGAAGGAAGGAAGGAAGGAAGGAAGGAAGGGAGGGGGAGGGGGAGGGGGAGGGGGAGGGGGAGGGGGAGGGGGAGGGGGAGGAAGGAAATATGGTCATACATAGCCAAAAATGTTAAATTGTTCCAGGTAAGTCACACAATGGCCTTTTCCATAGATGGAGAGAGAGAGAGAGGTGCCTTTTCCATAGATGGAGAGAGAGAGAGTGCACCTTCTAGGATTCTGGGAAGGAGGAGAGGAATGGGATGATTTCTGCTTGCTCAAAGAAATCTGTGAGCGAGAGAAAGTTAACGGGAAGGAGAATTGAAATTAAAGAATCCATGGTCTGACGACCTCCCCCCCCCCCCCCTTTTTCTATTGCCTACGTCCTCACCGAGCCGCCAGCTGTACAAACAACTGTGCAAGAATCGGAGTCGGGGACCTTATGCTCTTGTTCAGAGTAGTGTGCTCACTACCACTCTTTAAGATATTACTGGGCCTCGTTTTCTCCTCTTTCACAAATCCTCCAGTTTACAGGCAACGTTCCGTCTTTCGGGAAGAAGAATCTCAGGGAACCCAGGTCTCAGCCTAGAAAGCAGCCCCGGACCGGGCTCCGCGCTGCCCCCTAGTGGTCACCTCTGTGGCCTTGGCTCCCCTCGGTCCAGCGCCCCAGCCCCGGTCTCACACCCACCCCCTTTTTCACCTCCTCCCAGTCCCCTCCCCTTCCTCTCCGTCCCCTCCCCCACAGCCCCCTTCTCCGTCGGAGGAGCACCGCTCTGCCTGTGCCCAGAGGTTCGGGGCTGGGCTGGGAAGCGGGGCAGCTTCTCGCCGTGCACTCTCCACCGGCCTGGCCTCGGCGCCCTCAGTCTGTGCATCTCTACCCCCTCACCTCCTCGTCCGGGACGCTTCCGGCTGTGCTTCCGCCGACCCCGCCAGTTTGGTCCCGTTTCCTTCGCTAGTTTGGAATCCCTGTCAGAGACAGTTACTTTTTGGCCTTTTCATTTACGCTTATATTTTGGGGGCCTTTAACCCCCCTCGTGGAGAAATGGAAGCAACAAAATGGCGAACCCGGAAGTGGAGACTGCGAAAATTACTTCTGGCGGAGGAATCTGTGAAGAGAAAATGATTAGAAAACCTGCATTTCCGTTAGAACGGAAGGATGAAGCACTCCCGGGGCACATTTGCGATCCACTGAAGGCTTTTCGCGATGAAAACTCATCTATTCGAGAACTCCTAGACGGGACTATTTAGCGAGGCGGAGGGCTGTCCGTTACGTGTCCGGCGTATAGTAGAGATGCGGCCGGGACGGACCGCTGGTTTGTTTTTGGCGCCAAGGGCTGGGCGGACTGCTAAGGGAACGCTCGGTTCAGCCCCTGTTGGTTTTGCTACTTCTTGGGAGACCTGCGAAAGGGTTGGTGGGGAAACCCGTTTCCTTGTCTCAACCTAGGGCAGGGGTCTCAAACTCGCTGCCCGCCGAACAATTTTGTGCGGCCCGCAGACTAATCCACGAAGTTCAAAATATTTTGGATAAAATTAAGTAAGCCTAGGGGCCTACTTGTATTTTTCATTTCTCTAGCATCCTAGCTAGATATTAGCTTAGTTAACAGCAGTTGTGATGTGAACTAGTTTCTGGTCGTTTTGTGACACTGAAAAGTGTTGCGTAACAGTTGCCTTTTGTAGACCTAGTGCGGCCCACCGAACGGCTGTGATCTTGCTCTGCGGCCCACATGCTGAGTTGAGTTTGAGACCCCTGACCTAGGGGAAGCTGTCTGGGAAGTTCCTGGTTTCGCGTCCGAACTGAACTCTGGTACCTGACGCACTTGTTTTGCAGTTCCTGAACGTCAGGACCCGGTGCCCAGCTGTCTGCCGGAACACTGGAGCAAATACGTAATGGAGGGCCCTGGAAGAAGATGGAGTGTAGTTTGCAAATCCACTTAGGACTTTGCCGAACAGCTGTGCCCCATCTCCACCCACCAAACGGCATGATTAAAGGACAGCGATTAGTCAGGAAAGAAATCCTTCAAAAAATAAAATCAGGAAAGGACACATTCTTGATTAGATTTTGGCTTTTGACGTTGATAGTCGGCCTTGCAAAGCCTACGAAGATGTACGTGTCTTTTCTGAACTTACCTGTCTTGTTTACGTCTTTAAAGTATTTACAGCAAATTGCCCAAGTGCTCTCCATATCGGTATTTACGACTTACCTTTTTTAAGTTTGAGAGTCAAAATCTTGTTTAATTCCTGTTCACATCCTCTTACATTGTCTGGCTCAGTGCCTTTCATAGCGTAGGCACTCAAAAACTGCTTGTAAGTACACGGTGTGGTTTTTTTTTTTTAATGAGAATTTTAAGCAAGCAGATACATATTTGAGTGTGTTTATTTTCTTAGACACCTATAACGAGGTAAGGAGCAGGTTAAGCGCCACAGGTGCCTTCTGAGACCTAGAGTTACTGCCTCAAATAACGTTGGTAGTGTGCAAGCAGAAGAATGGTTGATTGCAGCTTTCTCCACCCTTTTTCTTGTTACCTACCCATTCAACCGGAAGTTCATCATTTTAATATATAAAGTCTACACAAATTACTATTCCCCAAAGTTGAATATTAGAAAAAAATATATAAGCTGAATGCAAAAGGAAGGCTAACTTTTTGAAATCTGTACTTCTTTCCTGTGTAGAGACAGAAAACTAGAATGCAATCCTGGGATTAAATGTCTTTATTAAAGAAGTAAATGGCAACACAAATCAGCAAAAATTTTGAGAGGAGTGAGAACAGTGTAAGGGTCAGAATATGATTGTTCATTTCATGGTCTCATGGTGATTGTTCATTTCAGGGTGGCGGAAGAGCTGTGCCTGAGGACCATTGATCAATATACATAACAGATGCAGAAGGACAAGTCTAACATACTAAGGACCAAACTCTATGCCTTTTAGAAAGGGAAGTAAAACCTTACAAATTATTAAAATATTCAGCAAGATTGTATTTTAAGATTTGAAATTAAGTGATTTTCCTCAAAGTTTTCAATGCACAGGAGCAAAACTGTAAAGTAAGTAGGCTTTAAAAAGAAACACCTTTTTTGATAGAACATAGCTATTTCTAAAGTGAGTCAGGGCTTTCCCCTATTTTCATTTCCCAAGACATTATTCCCTCTTATTTTATACATTTCCCCCCAATTTCAGAAAAAGTATTACAAGAGGGGGCAGAATCAAAACAGCAAGCATCTTATCACCTTAGCCTTTTAGAAATCCTACTGTCTTATAGCAGATAATCTCAAGATTTACAAGGTATTTATCAATACTTTAAGAAATATCTGTGGTTACTAGCCCAGAGCAGGAAATCAGGAAGGTTTGAGCAATCTCTAAAGCTGATTAAAGTGAAGTAAAAGAATCAGTCCTTCCAGTTTGCACTACTGGACTACTCTCTAGTGCCCCCATCACGCCTGTTTTCTGGAATTACTATGGGGTGGGGAGGAGGGATCCCTGTGACAGTAAGTACTCAATTGCTTGAACACTTTGTGGCTTGAGGGCTTTTGAAAGAAACTGACAAAATACATTAAGTTAAATAAATAAATAGAACACAACTGGCAGATTCATCAGCACCACCTCAACACAATGGAGGGGAGAGAACAAGATTAATAGGGGAAAAGGAAGAAAAGAAAGGGGCTTAAAAGGGAAGACAATGAGGGTAAGGTTGTAGGAGAGAGTAGTCTTGGATTTAGAGCAGATCCAATTCGAAGGAGTGGATGCTGGCAATGGGAGCTCTCCAGAAGTTGAAGGTGCTGTACTCAAGGAGAGCATCGCCTTCAGGGTTTTTCTCCTGCTCTGTTCCAGTTGTTTGCCCGGTCATTTTGCCAACGCTGCTGTCCTTGACCTTGTAGATGGATGTATCTGACAGACCCAGGCTTTCCAGCTCCGACAGATCCAGTTCTGGAATGGGCATCCTCCAGAAAAGAAAGGAGCTGTACTGGCTACTCACAGGGTCCCTCATAACTTCCTAGAAAGAAATCACTTGTCAGTCTTCATGCTACAGCAACCTCTTTGTGGCCCACAACCTTTCTTTATATAGAAACTTGACATCCCCATTTGTCTAGTTCCTTAGGATGAACTCCAGGAACCCTTCTATTACCATGCTCTACTATTTCCAAACTTCTCCCCAACTTAGAATGACTTATTTACTACCTTCTACTTCAAGTTGATCTTAAGTCTGGTTTTCTTTCTTTTTTCTTTTAATTTTATTTATTTTAGTGAAGAGAGAGAGAGACAGAGAGAAACAGAGAAAGAAGTGGGGGAACAGGAAGCATCAAGTCTCATATGTGCCTTGACCAGGCAAGCCCAGGGTTTCGAACTGGCAGCCTCAGCATTCCAGGTTGATGCTCTATGCACTGCACCACCACAGGTCAGGCTAAGTCTGGTTTTCAAGGTCCTCCAGAATCTGGCCCTATTCTTCCTAGTAGTAGTACATTCTCTGCTACAGTTATGCTCATTATTGTCTGGTTTAACTCTCTACATCTTTTTTTTTTTTTTTTTTCTGAAGCTGGAAACGGAGAGAGACACAGACTCCCACATGCGCCGGACTGGGATCCACCCGGCACGCCCACCAGGGGGCGATGCTCTGCCCCTCCAGGGCTTCGCTCTGTTGCGAAGAGACCCACTCTAGCGCCTGGGGCAGAGGCCAAGGAGCCATCCCCAGCACCCGGGCCATCTTTGCTCCAATGGAGCCTTGGCTGTGGGAAGGGAAGAGAGAGACAGAGAGGAAGGAGAGGGGGAGGGGTGGAGAAGCAGATGGGCGCTTCTCCTGTGTGCCCTGGCCGGGAATCGAACCCAGGACTTCTACACGCCAGGCCGACACTCTACCACTGAGCCAACTGGCCAGGGCTCTACATCTTTCTTTCTTTCTTTTTTTTTTCTGAAGCTGGAAACGGGGAGAGACAGTCAGACAGACTTCCGCATGCGCCCAACCGGGATCCACCCGGCACGCCCACCAGGGGCGATGCTCTGCCCCTCCGGGGCGTCGCTCTGCCGCAACCAGAGCCACTCTAGCACCTGGGGCAGAGGCCAAGGAGCCATCCCCAGCGCCCAGGCCATCTTTGCTCCAATGGAGCCTTGGCTGCGGGAGGGGAAGAGAGAGACAGAGAGGAAGGAGGGGGGGGGTAGAGAAGCAAATGGGCGCTTCTCCTATGTGCCCTGGCCGGGAATCGAACCCGGGACTTCTACACGCCAGGCCAATGCTCTACCACTGAGCCAACTGGCCAGGGCTCTACATCTTAAAATATTACCCAAGCCTGGCCTGTGGTGGTGCAGTGGGTAAGGCATTGACCTGGAATGTTGAGGTCACCTGTTCAAAACCCTGAGCTTTCCAGGTCAAGGCATATACAACAAGCAATCAATGAACAACTAAAGTGAGGCAACTATGAGTTGATTACTCTCCCTCCTCCCCTCTGTAAAATCAATAAATAAAATATTAAATAAATAAAATACTACCAAGTTTCAAGACTCCATTCAAGTTCCTAGAACAGCGGTTCTCAACCTGTGGGTCGCGACCCCGGCGGGGGTCGAATGACCAAAACACAGGGGTCGCCTAAAGGCGACCCACAGGTTGAGAACCGCTGTCCTAGAGGATACTTTCCCCTAAACTTATTATGTTTGCAAATACGGAACTACTTCCTGCCTTTGGTTTGATAGGTCATGGTACCAGTGAAAAGGGCTACCGTGACATTTCAGCTTTCTAGTTTCATCCTTGCCTTCTAAACCTTATTGTAAACTCACCTCTTCCAGGAAGACTTCTTAAACTTACTCAGCCCCAACTATGTATTTCTTCTTTATCTATCTACCCTAACACCCTGTAGAGTTTTACGTGACTATATTAGTTTGAAGTTACAGATCACTGTTACATGTATAGGTATAGTCTTATCTCCTTCAAGGGACTGAGAATATCCTCAAGGGTAAAAACCAGTCTACTTTGTACTGTGGGGTGGTCAGCAATGGGGGACGGCCATGTGAGGAACCTAAACCCGGGAACTTTAGCTAGAACCGCCCGCCCACATCCAGGTGCGCCAAAAGAAACTTCCCAAGAGCCCTTTGGAAAAAGCGACCATCTGCCAGCCAGTGAGATTTCACCATGTCATATTCGCTCAACCACCCTACACGGGACCCTTTAAATATCTCTCATGCAGGTCACTCCAGGACTTCCCTAGCCTCTGTCCCCCGGACCAGGGAATCTCGTCGGGCAGGAAGTGCAGTACTCAATAAAACCTTTTATTATTCCACACTTCGTGGCTCCAGCCCCTCCCTTCTTTCTGGCGGGGAAAAATACCTTACATGTACAGTGTGTCTGTAAAGTCATGGTGCACTTTTGACCGGTCACAGGAAAGCAACAAAAGACGATAGAAATGTGAAATCTGCACCAAATAAAAGGAAAACCCTGGCCCTGGCCGGTTTGCTCAGTGGTAGAGCCTCGGCCTGGCGTGCAGGAGTCCCGGGTTTGATTCCCAGCCAGAGCACACAGGAGAAGCACCCACCTGCTTCTCCACCCCTTCCCCTCTCCTTCCTCTCTGTCTCTCTCTTACCCTCCTGCAGACAAGGCTCCACTGGAGCAAAGTTGGCCCGGGCACTGAGGATGGCTCCATGGCCTCTGCCTCAGGCACTAGAATGGCTCTGGTTGCAACAGAGTTACGCCCCAGATGGGCAGAGCATCGCCCCCTGATGGGCATGCCAGGTGGATCCCGGTTGGGCGCATGCGGGAGTCTGTCTGACTTCCTCCCCGTTTCCAACTTCAGAAAAAATACAAAAAAAATAAAAATAAAAAAATAAAAGGAAAACCCTCTGAATTTCTGTAGGATGATGTGGCAGCATGTGCGCATGCGCAGATGATGACATAACACCGTGTATATAGCGGAGGGGCCTACGGCCATGCCAGTCGAGATGTGGACGGTACAGAGGAAAGTTCAGTGTGTTCTGTGGCTCGCTAAATTACAATCCATGACCAAAGTGCAACGTGAATATCGGCGCATTTATAACGAAGCGCCACCACATAGGAATAACATTACTCGGTGGGATAAGCAGTTGAAGGAAACTGGCAGTTTGGTGGAGAAACCCTGTTCTGGTAGGCCATCAGTCAGTGACGAGTCTGTAGAGGCTATACGGGATAGATACCTAAGGAACCCTAAAAAATCTGTGCATGAACCCACATCGAACTGCACTGAATAGGTATGAAACTGGGAGAGTTTTCCTTTTATTTGGTGCAGATTTCACATTTCTATCGTCTTTTGTTGCTTTCCTGTGACTGGTCAAAAGTGCACCATGACTTTACGGACACACTGTACTTTCTTCAGAAGTGCTGGGTTTTGCCCACAAAAGACATTCAAGGCTGCTGGATTAATTTTCCTTCCCTATTTAATACAGTGACTACTTTGCCATGCCCATCTATTAGTCCACAGATAAGCCTTAACAGCCTATTTCTCTCTAGCCTACCTCTGCTTCAGAATAAAACCCAGGTGGCTAAAAGAATTTTACTATGCTGTAACAGGTGTTTTTTTTTTCTCTCTCTCTCTCTCTAAAAATTTTATTTATGGATTTTAGAGAGGAGAGAGAAAGGGCAGGGGGAGAAAAAGAAAGGGCAGGGGGAGAAGCAGGAAGCATCAACTCATAGTAGTTGCTTTTTGTATGTGCCTTGAGCAGGCAAGCCCAGGGTTTCGAACTAGCGACCTCAGCATTCCAGGTCGACGCTCTTTTCACTGTGCTGCCACAGGTCAGGCAACAGGTCTCTTTTCTCTGATCACAATGCTTGAATATATTGTATAGTGAAAGCAAATAGATTGGAAACTCCAGGTAAGGAAGGTAAAGTTTAGATTGGGGAAAGGTCCTTTAACAGAATTAGACACTTTTTCATGCTTTAATGAGTACTTCTATCACCTTTTCTGTTCATCCCTCCCACACTCTAATGATATATGACTGTTACACCTCCCTGTAACCTCCACCCTGCTGCTTACTATCCAAGGGAAGCGGCAAGAAACATAAAATGTTTCCAAAGGAGCCAAGAGAACATTCCACCACCTCCAAAAATAGAACCCTGTTTCAAAAGGACTTCCTCCAACATACTCCATTGGCTTTCATCAGGCCTTGAGATGCCTAAATTGTGACCTAAAATGGTTCCAAAATAGGTTAGGCAAACATGATAACCAGTATCACACAGATACCTTAACAGCCCATATAATGAGAAATATCTCTATGAAGGCAGAAAAAGAAAACATTAATCTAAAACATGTTTTATGTGTGAATATGGGGGCTTTAAGAGTGGTGAGTAGGTAGACTCCATGTTTTTAAAGTTAAAAGTAAATTCTGGCCTGACCAGGCAGTGGCACAGTAGATAGAGCATCGGACTGGGATGCAGAGGACCCAGGTTCGAGACCCCGAGCTTGCCAGCTTGAGCATGGGCTCATCTGGTTTGAGCAAAGCTCACGAGCTTGAACCCAAGGTCACTGGCTCTAGCAAAGGGTTACTTGGTCTGCTGAAGGCCCACGGTCAAGGCACATATGGGAAGGCAATCAATGAACAACTAAGGTGTTGCAACACGCAATGAAAAACTAGTGATTGATGTTTCTTATCTCTCTCTGTTCCTGTCTGTCTGTCCCTGTCTATCCCTCTCTCTGACTCACTGTCTCTGTACAAAATAAATAAATAATTTTTTAAAAAAAATTCTGAAAAAAATTTTAAAAATAAGAGATTTCTGAGTTGCTCTTTTTGTTCTTAGGTTCAAGCTCCAAAATAAACCTTGGGAACTGAGCATTACTCAGCAGAGACGCTGCTTAGGAGTGTGATGCTGGGACTGCGATAGTATGGGAACATGTCAGAAAGGTGAGGTCATCATCCTATAATATTCAGCTCTGATCATCTCTACAATAATTTGCAGACATGTGCACAGAAAGAGAGCTACAAAAAATGGTTGTACACCCTGGCTGGGTAGCTCAGCTGGTTAGAGCGTCATCCCAATATGCCAAGGTTGTGGGTTCCATCCCTGGTTGGTCACATACAAGAATCAACCAGTTAATGCATAAATTAAGTGGGACAGCAAATTGATGTTTCTCTTTTTCTGTCTCCCCTGTCTTCTCTCAAATCAATAAATAAAATTTTAATTAAAAAAAAAAAGTTGTACCTATCAACCAATCAACCAAGGTTTAAGTCTAGAGCTATAGAGATCCTAAGATGTAAACCTTAGGAGACAATCATGTTACTTTTGCTCACAGAGAATTTTACTATTAACCAGTTATTTGCCTATATAGCTGACTTCTTTTATATTTCCTCCCTTATAGTTCTCTCTAGTGAAAGCTTTGTATAATGCTGGGCAAATATATAACCTCTTTAAAAAATAGAATCATAAGGGGAAGAAAAATCGTAAACTTTTTTTTTCATAGACTTTTAAAAAAAGATTTATTGATTTTAGAGAGAGAGAGAAAGGAGGTGGGTAGGAGCAGGAAACATCAACTCATAATTGCTTCCCGTATGTGCCTTGACCCGGCAAGCCCAAGGTTCTGAACTGGTGACCTCTGCATTCCAGGTTGACGCACTGTCCACTGTACCATCAAAGGTCAGACAAAAATCATAGATTTCTAAAACTAGAAAACACTTTATAAATTATCTAGTGACTTGTGAAGCCTCCCAGCCAGTTTTAAAAAAATCCAGGTCTCATAATTCCCAGTCTGATCTCTTTTGATTTGTTGTGCATCGATAGTTGCCTACAGCTTTTAATTAATTAATTGTTTTATTTATTGCTTTTTAGAGAGAGAGAGGAAGGGCAAGAGAGACAGAAAAAGAGAAACATCATTTTTTTCCCATTCATTTATGTATTCACTGGTCGATTTTTTTTTAACTGAGGTTTTTTAGATTTTATTTATTCATTTTTATTGGAGCGAGAGAGAGAGAAAGAAGGAGAGAGAGAGAAGAGGGGAGGAGCAGGAAGCATCAACTCCCATATGTGCCTTGACCAGGCAAGCCCAGGGTTTCGAACCGGCGACCTCAGCGTTCCAGGTCGACGATTTATCCACTGCGCCACCGCAGGTCAGGCGTCTGGTTGATTTTTATATGTGCCCCGACCAGGGATCAAATCAGCAATCTTGGTGTATGGGGACAATACTCTAACCAACTGAGCACCTACCTGGCCAGGGCACCTACCGCATTATATAATCCTATACCTATACTCTCAAAACTTGCAAGAATTCTTAGTTCCTGAGAAGCAGCTATTCAGTGGATTAGGTGTTGATTGTTCCTGTGGTTCTGATCTGAATCTGAGAAAGGGAAAAAGCTCTGACAAACTGACTCCTTTTCTTATAGTCAGTACATGTAGCAAAGATGTCCAACCCCTGAATTTCTGGCAGAGCCTCTCTTGGCAATTGAAAAGGTAAGGGAGCCCTGGCTGGGTGGCTTGGTTAGTTAGTGCATCATCCAAAGTACAGAGGTTGCTGGTTTGCTCTGCAATCAGGGTACATACAGGAACAGTTTGATGTTCCTGTCTCTCTTTCTCTTGCTGAAATCAATAAATAAAAAATTTAAAAGCTAAGGAAAATTTCATGAAATATTTATTAACTTAAAAGGCCTAAAAATCTCTAGCTATGACTCAGAGACACGCACAGAGAGTACCAAATGCATTCTAGACACTCATACAAGCATTAACTACATTTAAAATTAGTCAAGAACATCAACTACACAGAAAATTGAAGCTAAAATACCCTTTACATTGATAATGAAATTTAAAATTTTAATATAGTATCAATTTAATTTCCAAATACCCAAATTTTTCAAAAGGTCTCTTTTCCCTTCCCTTTCTCTTCCCCTCCTCATTTGCTTGATTAGCAAATATATATAAAAAGACATCAGTCTGAGCCACACAAATACACCCACATACCCTTTGTCCAGACCCTCAGTGGGAATCCAGGGCCTACCCCACTAGGCCTTACTGTGTCATGATGCTACTATGGAGTGGAAGGACAAGGGATGGTGATAGTGGGGAATGGAAGTGCCCTGGCTTCTCCATATATGTGCCTCATTCTGGTCTTGGATTTTTATATTAGGCAGTCCTTCTCCTGCCTATTCCACTGAGCTGCAAATAAGCTTTCCTATTCCAGAAACTGCCCATATACCTAGCTCTTGTGGGCTGTACTAATTTCAATATGGGGTCAGGTAGTTCTCCAACACAGAGGTCCCCACTTTCCTACCTCAAGCTGCCTTTCTTTGGAGCAAAGGTTTGAGATGGGAAGGAGACTGTTAAAAGAAAGGTCAGGATTAATCTCAAAATTATCACATATCCATCCCCCTAAACTCCCTCCTATGGAGACAAGTTTGGGGTGAGGGTAGACATGTCAATAGAACACTACAGAAAAAATAAAAGAAACAGGGAAATAGAGGCTAGAGCAATACAGTAGAACTAGAGATTCATCAAAAAACAAATTATAGCTTGAAAGGAATGTACAGATAACTAGACTGAGGATAAAATACACAGGACAATAAATTACAGGCGGATAGATACTTGAAATGAGATAAATGCTAAAAAAATAACTACAGGTAAATTGTTAAAAATTAATATCTGTGTACAGGATTATACAGCATGGATGGAGATGTGAGGCAAGAGATGTAAAACAGTGAGCAAATGACTACCCGTTGTTCATAGCGGCGCCTTCTCACTTCTTGAACTGTCTTCCAACCTCATCCTTATTTGGGGTTCTCAACCTAACCAGAAGCAGCTGCTTTTCTATCTTTGCAAACCTTGCCCCCCTCCCTCAGTTTAGTTTACCTGTTATCAGTGAATTACTAGTGTGCTCCAAAGATGGAAGGAGAACCCCAGGGCTCCGGTCCCTGCTCTGGGTTGGAGAGAAAGGCAGCTATGGGGGCTTTTCTTGCTTTGTCTTCTCGCTCCCTTCCCCTCTTCAGGAATTGAGTCGGTCGGCTCAGTCTCCCCCTGCAATGCAGCCCCTCCTAAGGAGGGCGGAAGGACTCCCTGCCCCTCCCTGCCTGACTCAGCTAATTCAAAGGATAGGTTCCGAACGCTTTCCGGAGGGAGACAGGATTAAGGTATCTCCGAAGGTTTATTGGTCTATTGCAGCTCTTTCAGCAGCCCCCATGCTGACTGCGGGTGCATTGAATAAGCAGCTAATTGTCCTCTGATTTTAGGTTTGTGGATTAAAAAATCTTAATTCTAGACACAGTGGATTGCCCCTGTATGTCCTAATTTAAGGATTTCAGGTTATGAAGTGTTTCTGAGAATCAGGAAAATTCTCCATCCCTTCCTCCAATCCCTACTCCTCCCTACTCGCTGCCCCTCACAATGGGTAAATGCCCTGTTTCATCTGGGGTAAAAACACAGAAGATTGGGGTGGGGGTGGGGGTTGTATGGGCCGTGGCCATGCAGGTTCACACTGGATTCTGGAAGAGGGTAAAGAAACGGGAGCTGGAGGATGGTGGGCCATTTTGTTTATTAAAGTCTCCTAACTGTGGACGAGCAAACAGGCAGGGAAAACCGCTTCTCTCTCTGGACTCAAGTAAAACAGGCCCTGGTGGTGGTGGTGGGGGGGGGGCTTCTTCGGCAAATAGCAAGTAACGGCCGCTCCCAGTGGTGTCAGGCAATCCGCAATTTACAACCTGCCGCCCTGAAGGCAAGAACCCGGAAGCCTTACATAGACTATACACACATTGTGCTGCCCCTGCTCATGCACCAATCAGGCTAAGTACAAGGTGAGCAAGCCTAACACGCTTGTAACACACTTATTTGCCCAACAGGGGTGCTTCTGAGAATCTCGAATTTGGTTGGGTCCGGGGGACGTGGGGGTTCTGCTTCGTTTGGTCCTGCATTGCCTTGCCCGGAAGAAGAGCAAACGATCAGGGGGGCCCAGTTCGGGTGCCCTGCCCTCACCGAGGGGCCCACAGGCCGCGGTGCGCCTGGCAGGGGCGGTGGCCCTCGGGTACCCGGTGCAGCGCTGCTTCGGGGCGGGGGTGGGGGGTCTGTGCGTCCTCCTCCCAGCCCGACGGGTTTCGTAATCGCGTCGCCGCCGTTTCCGCCCTCGGCCAGCCCCACCTCTGCCGGCCCGCCCTCGGCTTCCTACCGCGCGGAGAAGCGAGTCTGGGAACCCCACACTGGAGGGCAAGGAGCGGGGGCCCTCTACAAACTGCAGCCGGGCACCTCGATGCCGGAGCGGAGCAGGTGAGACCACGAAGTTGGTCCCCGCTAGTGCGCCTCGCGCGCCCTGCCCGGCGGCGCCGCACCGGATGCTGGGGGTGGGGGAAGGGATCCAGGGCTGGGGACCCGCTGGGTCAGTGCGAAAGGGATGCGCCCCCTGAGTAACCGATCTGTCCACGCTCTTGCTGCGCTCAGGCCGAGGCCGCTGAAGAGTTGAAGGGAAAGCAGGCCTGGGGTGCTGGGAGAAGGTCTCCTCTGAGATTCACTGACCTCGGTGGTGGCGTGTGCGGGACAAAGTGGGGCCGAGCTGGGTCCTGGAATGTCTAAATCAGACTGGAGTAGCCACAGAAGACAGTGACAAAGTCTGAAAGATTCACCGATGGGTCCCAATCCTAGTTCAGCGTTGGGAGGAGCAGAGAATTTCTGGGTAGAGTTGGGAAGTTGGCAGAAATGGAGTCACTGTAATTGGAATGACTGAATTTTTTTTTTTTTTTTGAATGACTGAATTTATTGGGGAGGGGGAGCTTAGGGTCTACTTCTGTTTCATATTAAGCCCCTACAAGACCTTTCCTGGGGAAGGGCACGGTTGGTTCTGGGGCAAATGCCTGCCACTTGTTTGGAAAGTGGGGTCTACTCCTACTTTTCTAGAGCCCCCCTCCCCCCCCATAGCCCTCCATGTCTGGAGGTCTCTACAGAGGACCAGCTGCAGTCCTGGGCTTATTGCCCACTCCGTTCTCTTAATTCTCTTTCTTTCCAACTGCTTCTTGTGAAGGCTTGTCAAGCAGCGGGTTGGAGGCCTTGAGGCTGCGGGCAGTGGGACCGGGAAAACCTGTTTGGGGCTAGAACAGGACAGGGGAACTACCTCTGTACATCCTTCCCCCTGGAACCTTTCTCCCATCCCTTCTCCTGCTCAGTCCCCAATAGTTTTGAAGCTGTTAAGCCCTGGTGTGACCTTGGTGTCTCCCAGCTCCAATTCAGCCTTCCTATTTGGGACGCAGGCCCAGTTCTCAGAGATAGTTGGCATCAGGATGTGGATTTATGCGATATAATCCTGATCCCTCCTGCTGTTTTCCAGCCCCTCCCCTTAACTGTGGGGTTAAAAGAGTGGGCCACATTTGGTACCTCTTCCTGGTCTTACCAGGTCAGAACTTCATTTTCCTCAACCATCTTCAGGTATTTTAAAGAATGAGAATGGCAGTCACTCTTACTTTCCTTGCCTTTGCCTTTTTCTTCCCAAGCTCCCACCCTGGATTTCACCCTGCCCAGTTTTCTCTACACTCTGACCCCATCCCCCATGTCTTAGAGACCCTTATGTCCTAGGGAATGGAATTTCCTGGTCACTTCTCATCATCATTGGTCATTTCATGCCACGTCCCACACACACTTTCCCTCCACCCAGCTCTGACCAGGTCCCTGGAAAAGGAACAGAAACATCCTTGTTCCCTCTACTGTCACTTTCCCTCTCTCTCCCCTCCCACCATCCACTTCTGTCCACTCAGCTTTGAGCAGGGGGATGTTGGGGAGAGTTCAGTCTCAGTACAGCCTGTCTGGTGGTGTTGGAGGTTTCCTCTGATTCTTCATTGTTTTCTTCATCATCCCCCACCCCTGCTTCCAACCCTTTCCCCGGCTGCCACCACCATCACAACAAACAAAGCCTGTAACTGACTTCCCCATTAACCACAGCTCCCCTTTCTGGACAACTGTGTTCTGACTTCCTATCTCTTTACTCCTCCCCTCCAGTGGTGGGAAGGGAAGTAAGAAAGCCCAGACTCCTGGGTCCTTCCCTTCCTTAGAAGCTATATCTCAGTGTTTGTGTGATCTCATCTCAAGACTTTTTTTTTTTTTTTTTTTAATATTCCTTAAAAAACCCTCAGTTCTTAGATTAGTTTAGGGTGCCGGGGCCTCAGACTTCCAGGCCTGGAGGGACAGTAGGTTCATATTCATGCTCAAGTGTAGTATTTATAAAACTACCCTGTTTAGAAACTTTGAGGTTGCCTGTGTTATAGGACTGGAAAATGCAGTAAGTATAGAGAAAAATCAGGTGTGTCCTACCCTGGCTGGCAGTAATGAAAGTTTTTCCTTCCTAATGCTATTGGAAAGTTCTTTGTGTCTAGTTGGCTGATGATACTTGGGGATGGAAGTGGTGAGAAAGAAGGAGAGAACAGGTCACAACATGAGGGGAGGAGGGAGGCAGGCAGGCGCAGAGCAGTGTGGCACGATAGAACACGTGAAGAGGGTGGGGAGGCTGGAAAAGGATTTCTCACGGGACAGACGATACCTGGCACATGTACCTGCAACCTCTGCACAGATGGTCTGTACAGACATACATACAGAAATGTGGTTGTGCCATATGTGTGCAGACAGATGCACATGTGGGAGTGCAGTAATACAGTGCACAGAAACAGTGCACAGCCTTGAGGAAAGATCTCAAGGTCAAGTTATAAAAGAACTGTTAAATGTCTTTGGGAAGGGTTGGATATCATTTGAGGAAATGAGGAGGAACAAGGGCAGGGAATAAAGAGAATGAATAAATTCCTCACTGTGGAAAGTCTTTCTTGAGGATGAACCTGCTGTAGTCAGTCACCTAGGATTTAGGTAGTCAAGGTCTAAAAGAAAATCTAGGTGTTAGGATAAGGTAAGGAATAAGGGAGGGACGGGGTGGAGGCCTTGTTTATGAGAAAAAAACCACCATTTCCTCTTCAGAGTCACTTAAGTGCCCCTCCCCGTTTGCTCTAAACCCAAGGAGAAAGGAGGTGGAGCTTGTAGTACCCCCAAACCTAGCTCATTTCTGCCACTACCCTTTGGTCTCTCCAGTCCTCTTACCGTAAATGCTTTCAGCCCCCTTCCTCTCCCTTGCTACCAGCAGCTGCTGCTGCTGCTTAACCCTTTCGTGTCCTTTGGTTCTTTTCCTTTCTCTGAGTCACACTGTGAGGTTATGTTTGGAGGAGGTTAGTGTTGGGTATAGGACTAGGGCCTTTAAAGAGGAACAGAATCTGGGCTCATCAGGAGGCTTCTCAAAGACAGAAGGACTTCTCATTCATTTTCTTCTCTTTCTCCTGCTCATCCAGGATTCCAAGCCTGAGGAAGACAACCTTGTACCCACCTGCCCACTTCACTCTGTGGCCCTGCTAGTCTCCCAGGGTCTGAGACACTGATCTTTGTTGCTCAGCTAAGGGTCCCAGGACTCTACTTTGTCTAGACCATCTTGCTGAGTGAATCCAGGGTGTGTTACACCTGAAAGGAGTGAGGAGTGGTCGGTCAAGGCACCAGAGCAAGAGCCCTCTAGGGCCTCAGGCAGAGGAGTGAAACTGGAACCATCAGGGAACATGAGTGAATTTTGGCACAAACTGGGCTGCTGTGTGGTAGAGAAACCCCAGCCGGTGAGTCTCCCCACACTACCCCCACCCCAGCACACAAAGAAATCAGTTATTATATACTGTGAAGTAGATGTAACACCCAGGATGTGCTTTCTGAAACGCACACCTCTTGCCTCCCTCTCTGTCAGGACAGTTTCTGTAGCCAGGCAGGTGTGTACTCGATACTTGATCTTAGCCAAAAGGCTGAGAAGCGATATGTGCACTAGAATAAAGGGGACTGAGAGATGGAAGAAGTGAATAGTCTTAGCTATCACTTCCTGTTCCTGTTCTGAGTTGCTTTGCGTTGTGTTTGTAGGTGGAGTTTAATACCTGTCAGCTTTCCCCATTGTTTCATCAGCCAGAGGTGACCTTGATGTGTCCTTTCTTTGTTCAGTGTTCACTCTCCAGGCCACTGCCCTTAGCACCCTGCCTGTGTCCTCTGTGTTTGTCACTCCAGCCTTGCCTTTCACACCCTAGTGATTTATTTTTCTATTATGATGCCATATCACCTTTCCTACCAGGCCCCCAGATCTTCCCTTAGTGGTTTTCAAGACTTTTTCCTTCCTCCACTGTGACTGCAGGAGGGGGATTCAGATATAACTCCCCTATTTTCTTCAAGCAGAAGAAGAGGAGACGGATCGACCGGACCATGATTGGGGAACCAATGAATTTTGTCCACCTGACTCACATTGGCGCGGGGGAAATGGGGACCGGAGATGGACTTGCCATGGTAATAAGGGAATGGGGAGCTTGACATGGTGTTGTGGCCTAGAGCTCTTCCTCTTTTTGAAAGTTCAAACAAGGGACATAACAGAATACTTGATGGGGAACTAAGAACCTAGGATTCTACTTCAGCTCGCCAGTTGTGTAACCCTTGGACCTGGCATTTCAGGTCTCTAGCCTAGGCTACCTCATCTTTACAATTAGCAAGTTGTTATTAATTGGAATGGGAAATATGTATGTCTTTAAGAGTTACTTGGGCCACATTTTCCAAAGACCATAACCCTTCTTCTATTCGTGAAAATCTGCTACAGTCCCAGTGCCACAGTAAGTCATATTGTGGTCGGGAGAGTTGGAGCAGGAAGAAGGCTGAGTACCTCTGTCCTAAATAACATCTAATATGGCCCTGGCCGTTTGGCTTAGTGGTAGAGTGTCGGCCTGGTGTGCAGGAGTCCCGGGTTCGATTCCTGGTCAGGGCACACAGGAGAAGCACCCATCTGCTTCTCCACCCCTTCCCCTCTCCTTCCTCTCTGTTTCTCTCTTCCCCTCCCACAGCCGAGGCTCCATTGGAGCAGTTTTCCCGGGCGCTGAGGATGGCTCTGTGGCCTCTGCCTTAGGCACTAGAATGGCTCTGGTCGCAACAGAGCAATGCCCCAGATGGGCAGAGCATCGTCCCCTGATGGGCATGCCAGGTGGATCCCGGTTGGGCGCATGCGGGAGTCTGTCTGACTGCCTCCCCGTTTCCAACTTTAGAAAAATACAAAAAAATTAAAAAATTAAAAAACAAACAAACATCTAATATGTATTTCTGCTCTCAAAATAAGGGAGGCCCTGGCCAGTTGGCTCAGTGGTAGAGCGTTGGCCTGGCATGCAGGAGCACCGGGTTCGATTCCCGGCCAGGGCACACAGAAGTGCCCATCTGCTTCTCCACCCCTCCCCCTCTCCTTCCTCTCTCTCTCTCTCTTCCTGTCCTGCAGCCAGGGCTCCATTGGAGCAAAGTTGGCCCAGGCGCTGAGG
Source organism: Saccopteryx leptura (assembly GCF_036850995.1). Lineage (NCBI taxonomy): Eukaryota > Metazoa > Chordata > Mammalia > Chiroptera > Emballonuridae > Saccopteryx > Saccopteryx leptura. Next base: position 212,958,085 of record NC_089505.1, on the reverse strand, counting down.
ATGGCTTTATGGCCTCTGCCTCAGGCGCTAGAATGGCCCTGGTTGCAACAGAGCAATGCCCCAGATGGGCAGAGCATCGCCCCCTGGTGGGCATCCCGGGTGGATCCCGGTCGGCGTATGCGGGAGTCTGTCTGATTGCTTCCCCATTTCCAGTTTCAGAAAATTACCAAAAAGGGGGGGGGGATGGGCCTGGAGATAGTGAAAGGGTCTTTTCACCAATTGCAAAACTTAAGATAACTATGATAGGGACCTTTGTGAGAGGATTCTATTAGTAAAATAATTTTTGTCTAATCCTCACAAAGGTTAGTGTGAAGGGAAGGCATTGAGACCTCTCTTGAAAGAATGGTGATTAATTTTAACCTTTCCCATCACTTCTTGGCCTTTTGGCTAAGATCAAGTATAATTTTATCCTTTTTTGGTGATTTTATTGTCAAGGAGGTGGGGCCAGCCTCTCCCATGGAGGGCATAGGGGAAATCTCTGATCTGACATGAAGACTTAAGAAAGGGTTTCACATGTGCTTTTTCACAGACAGGTGCAGTTCAGGAGCAGATGAGATCCAAGGGAAACCGAGACAGGCCATGGAGCAATTCTAGGGGCTTGTAGCTCCAACAGGAATGGTGAGTGATTAGAAAAAGCCACCCAACACATCCGGTGCCTGCCAGCTCCTGCTGATACCGTGCCTCAGAACCCTGATCATCTGCAAGTATGCGAATCGAGGGAAGGATGAATTAGCCTGGGAGGGTTGGTAATATAGGATCCAGAAAAGCAGTGAGAAAGGGATGGGCAGACAAATAGAGATAAGAGCACATTATGGAAATAGTCTGCATTGGGTGGTGCCTTTCTCCCTGAGTCCTTGGTTTTCTTTGAGACTAATCTCTCTTTTTTTTTTTTTTTTTTTAACTCAGGTTCTACTGTCTAAAGTTTCCACTCTGTGCTCAGCTCAGGAGAGCTGCTGCCCCCACCAGATGCCTCCTAGAACCAGTGCGCCCGGGGCCTCTCTCCTCCTTATCTGCCTGATAGTGCCTCAGAAGGCTTGGGAGCTGGACTCCCTCTACTCCCTCTGGCTGTAGCCCCTCCTGGAGATGGGGTCAAGGCAGCAGGACTGACCAAGTGACTACTGGTTGGCCAGAGGAGCTCAGCTGAAGCCCTGGACACTCTCAGATCTGAAATAGGAGTTTCTAGAAACCTGGAATGAGTTCCCTTCTGAATGATGGTCTGGGCGCCACCTGTTTTTAAACTATTAACCTGGAACTCCTTAAATGGCAGGTGGGTGAGGTTACCAACCTGAAGCTGGCTTTGCTGAGAAGCTCTCTATCTTCTCCCTCCTCCTGGAATGAACTGAAGTAGGTGTAAGGCAGGGGCTAGGAGCGTTACCAGTGCCTAGTCTACTATCTTTAAGTCTCAGACCTTAAGCTCACAGCTCTTCAATCTCTGCCAATTCCAGCATCTTTCTCTAATTAGGCCTCTAACCCTGTTTCTATAGCATTGCTAGCTCCACCATATCTTTTCTTTTTTTTTTTAATTAAAATTTTAAGATGAGTTCTCTTAATTGCCCCCCCTCCACACACACACACACACACACACACACACACACCTTGTTTCCCATAGAATAAGAGTTAAGAGATGGATATTAACCTGATGACATTCTAATTAAGTTTGGGGCCTGCCATCTGCCAGCCTCCCTGCTGGCCCAGGTAAGAGGAGGAAGAGGGATCTGGAGAGAAACCCAGAATGCAGCAGTGCTTCAAGTTATGTCTCAGGGTGGACTTCCTTCCTGACCATGAAGGATGGCAGGTAGGGAGATAAATTGGTTGAAAACAATCATATGTGAGTTTAGAAATCTTAAGATCCTCACAACTTGGAAGCAGGGAGATCCGTAGGACAAGGTTTCTCAATCTAGACACTTTGAGCCTGACCAGACAATGGCGCAGTGGATAGAGCATTGGACTGGGACTCGGAAGACCCAGGTTCGAAACCTGCGTTCACCAGCTTGAGCGTGAGATCACAGACGTGACCCCCATGGTCGCTAGCTTGAGCCCAAAGTAGCTGGTTTGAGCAAGGGGTCACTCACTCTGCTGTAGCACCTCCCCCCCACCCCCCACCCCCCTGTCAAGGCACATATGTGAAAGCAATCAGTGAACAACTAAGGAGCTACAATGAAGAATTGATGCTTCTCATCTCTCTATCTGTCTGTCTGTCTCTATCTGTCCCTCTCTCTGTGTCAAAAAAAAAAAAAAAATCTAGACATTTTGGGCTGGATAATTCTCAGTAATGAGGGATTTGTCCTTTGCATTATAGAATGTTTAGAAGTGACCCTGGTCCACCCTAGTTAATTACAACCAAAAATGTCCTAGACATTGCCGGGTGCCTCCTAAGGGGCAAAAGCACCCCCAGTTGAGAGAACATTTATTCCTCTCAGATTTCTGTCCACCCCCCTCCCCATTCCATTAGTCATCCTAAGCCTGAGTCTTTTTTTTTTTTTTAAAAAAAGCTGGAAACAGGGAGAGACAGTCAGACAGACTCCCACATGTGCCGGACCGGGATCCACCCGGCACGCCCACCAGGGGGCGATGCTCTGCCCATCCTGGGCGTCGCCATTTTGCGACCAGAGCCACTCTAGCGCCTGAGGCAGAGGCCACAGAGCCATCCCCAGCGCCCGGGCCATCTTTGTTCCAATGGAGCCTTGGCTGCGGAAGGGGGAGAGACAGAGAGGAAGGCACGGCAGAGGGGTGGAGAAGCAAATGGGCGCTTCTGTGTGCCCTGGCTGGGAATCGAACCCGGGTCTTCCGCATGCCAGGCCAATGCTCCACTAAGCCTGAGTCTTGATGAACTAGATCCCCTGGAAAGTAGGCTTAGTAGGACTGCACATAATGTCCACATTGTTCTGTAGTCATTATGTTGCTTGTGCTTGAGTTTCTCTGTGATGGACATGAGCTATATACTTCTCCCTTCTTGCTCTCTGGAGGAGGAGTTCCTGCAGTGGTGGGATTAGGGAAGGGAGGGAGAGAAAAGCAATGGAGCTATAGACACCCCAGCACTGGCCTCCCCAGATTTTAAGCTCAATTTTTGTGCCCTAGTCCAGGAACCAGATACAAAGAAGACTCAGGGAGTTTTGTCTGAAGAACAGGTCCCCTCCCCACCTAGCTGAAGAGTCTGCTTTAGGTAAGAAAGGGATGGAGGAGCAGGGTCTTTAGGAATTTTGTTTTTTCAGGTGTTTTCTGTCATGGCTCCTTCCTTGCAGGGAGATTAGGAAAGCAGAACAGGACAGATGAGCAGAAGGCAGGAGTCTTTCAGTAGCTCAGTAATAGGAAGCATCCTGTTTGATGGTAGTGGGGATAAGGAATGTGGGAACGAGGATCCATCTGTACAGTCTGCCCCCACCTACAGTGATGGAGTTTCCAGTTTTTCAAGTTTGAGTGTATTTCCTGAAGTTTTTCAGGGTCTAAGATTGCTCATAGAGAAACTCCCAATTTGCTCTGTTCCAGTCTAGCTAGTTGCTCTGAAAGTATCTCAATATCATGAGGTTTTACTAGATCTAAAGGGCTCATAGGACAGGGTGGAAAGATGGGGGCTCCTGGAACCTCTGGTCACCCTGATCTTTAGCCTTATTCTTATGCTAATTCTTTGAGTACAATCTTTTCTTTGGTGCACTCTCTTTCTCTCTCTCTCCTTTAGCTACCTTCTCGAATGTGTATGCTACCATCACTTTAACAACATTTAAAGTGATGGGAATATTTGAGTCATAATTTATATTGAAAATTTGTTGGACTTCTAAATACATTTTTCAAATAAAAAGTTTAAGCAACATAGTTACAGAGTAATTAATCACTACAGGTGTATGTTGGGTGAAAGGATAGATATGGCTGTTGAAGATAACTCCTAGGAAGTAACTGATGTGGGATTTTGTACCATTGCCCTTTCGAGGAGAAAAGAAGGCTAAGTATTGTGAAGGCAAGACCACCATCATCTAAGGGCTCAACTCCTGCTTGGCATTCATCTGAGATCTTTAAAAAAAAAAAGTACTTATTTAAAAACAACTTTGGGAATGAGGAAGATGAACAACATTTTATCCTGGGGGACAGGAGAAGGGCCCAAACCAGATAGGTGCTGCTAGCTACTCTATTTAGTTTTACAAGATCTCTACTTCCTCAAATACCTCTGTAAAAAGACACAAGCCCAAACAATGTTTGTTCTTTTTCTAGTTTTGTTTTTCTGAACTAAAAATACCCAGTGGATGCTGGGATTGAAAGGGGAAGAGGGGTTGAGATGCTGACACCTCTTCTTGCAGATCAAGTGGCCATTACCTTCGGTTTCTCTCTATCTGGGTAAGGAAACAAAATAGAGAAAAGAGGAAATATTATGTCATCTTTTTTCCTTGCTTCATCTCCCGCTCCCCACAAACCCGCTTTCCCTCAATACTATGGCCCCCTGTTGATGCTTAATATTGAATAATAAGATTGGACACATAAGGACAAAGACAAAAACAAATGGGCAGAATTACCATGTATACATTTTATTGTCCTTCCCTCTCCCCAAAGGCCCTGTTATCCTATCAATTGAGGATATTTCACCAGTTCAATCAGAGCCTTTGGTAGCTCAGTAAAACAGAGGACTGTCCTTCTCTTGAGAATCCTTAGGTTGCTGGGAATAAACATAGGACAGTTCTTGGGGATAGTGGTGGTTAAGCACTACTCTCAAACCTGGTTTAAATCCTGCTGTGACTGCCCCTTTCTAGCTTTAAAAAAAAACATTTCTTCATCTGTAAAGGGATAATAATACCTCATAGGGTTGTTGGAAGGTTGATCCAGGTAAAGTGCACATAGCAAGACCTCAAATATTGGCTGTTGCCTGACCTGTGGTGGCGCAGTGGATAAAGCGTCAACCTGGAAATGCTGAGGTTGCCGGTTCGAAACCCTGGGCTTGCCTGGTCAAGGCACATATGGGAGTTGATGCTTCCTGCTCCTCCCCCCTTCTCCCTCTCTTTCTCTCTCCTCTCTATAATGAATAAATAAAAAATAAAAAAAAATATTGGCAGTTGTTACTGTTAAACTGCATTAATAGCTGAAAACTTAATTATCTTCCATATCCATTAATTACCTGTGCATCAAGAATTCTTGACATCTCGTGCCCTGGCCGGTTAGCTCAGTGGTAGAGCGTTGGCCTGGCGTGCAGGAGTCCCGGGTTCGATTCCCAGCCAGGGCACTCAGGAGAAGCGCCCATCTGCTTCTCCATCCCTCCCCCTCTCCTTCCTCTCTGTCTCTCTCTTCTCCTCCCAAAGGCAAGGCTCCATTGGAGCAAAGTTGTCCCAGGCGCTGGGAATGGCTCTATGGCCTCTGCCTCAGGCGCTAGAATGGCTCTGGTTGCAACAGAGCAACGCCCCGGATGGGCAGACCATCGGCCCCTGGTAGGCATGCCAGGTGGATCCCAGTTGGGCACATGCGGGAGTCTGTCTGACTGCCCCCCCTTTCCAACTTCAGAAAAATAAAAATAAATAAATAAATAATAATAATAAAAGAATTCTTGACATCTCTACAATCTTAACAATTTGGTTAATTACCCAGTGACCAATAATACATCTAAAACCAACCAGTTCAAGTGGAATACATGGCCAGCAATAACGCGAATAAACCAATGCATATTATGAATCAGTAACCAAACAGATAACAGTTCATGTAAGCACACTGGCTGGTTTAGCAACAGGCTTCGGCTATCAGGAATTTTTAGATCCATCAACAAAATCCTGGCTCATCACCAAACACTTACTGGTTGCATCTTTGTGAACACTGAAGAAAGGCTGTTCCAAATTTCCTCCAGCCCAGTCCTCACCTGCCTCCAAAAAGCAAGAGCTGGGCTGGCCCTGGTGCTGGGGCTGGATTTGAGTTTGGTGGTGGTCTGAGTGGTGCAGCTGGTGCCAAAACACGGGCCTGAATCCAGGGGGCACTCCTCGCGACTCTGATTACAGGAACATTGCTGGTAGGTGCAAGGCCGGTGCTCTGTACGGAGTTGGCTCAGTGCCCCAATGCGAAGACGCCCGGAAAGGCCCTGCAGCCTCCCAGCCCGCGTCCGGCTCATGGTGCCCGACTTGCAGTGGCAGTGCCACGGGCCCCAGGGCATCAGCACCAGCCGCAGGTCCTCGGGAGGTGGCATGGCTGTAGGTGAGGGTTGCCTGGGGGTGGACCCTGCTGTGGACCACCGGGTCAGGCTGGTGTCAGAGAGCCGCGGGTGCTCAGTAGATCTCCAGGTGGAAGGCGGCAAGCTGGTGGTCAGCCTGTATTCTGGCTCCTGGATATTCGCTGCAAACCTTGACTGGGATCCCGGTCTTGTACTAGCGGAATTTGAATTGGTAATCTCTGAATCGGTACTGTTCTTTAGGGCGTTAATCACAACCCCCTCCTCCAAAGACCCATCCTCATCTTGCTCCCATGAACGCAACCTGCTGACGTCCGTAGACACCGTAGAGGCCAACAGCTCGGCAGCGGCGGGGCCTGCCAGGCGGTCGGCAGTGGCCACGACGTCATCCTCATCCTCCATTATTATCTTCCTCTTCGGGGGAACACCGGTCCGGAGGGTGGACCGGTAGTTGTGGGTCATCGGGTTCCTGAAGCGGAAACTGACCGGCTGTGTCCCAGTTGAAGTTGGACCTTGGGCCCCCGCCGCCGCCCGGGTCCCCAGACTCAGCAGCAGGGCCCAGAGCAGCGCGCCGGCGGCGGGGACCATGGGGCTGGATGGTGCGGGGCTGGGAGGGAGGCCTGTGACCGAGGCCGTGGCTCCTACCTTCTCGCCCTCTTGCGCTCTCAACCAACCCACCGGGTCGTTAGAACCGAGACTACTGCGGGGCTCTGAGGCACGCGCCACGCCCCTCCCCCCAGGCCTCCCCTCGGGCAGCCCCAAGGGCTGCGCTAAAAAGCCTTGGGAACCCCTGCAGCGAGAACTCCACTGACGGATTGTGATGTAAGGGGCTGGGGAAAAGAGCAGTTCACTTCCTTGGCGCACAGCTTTAATCTCTCATCGCAATTTATTAATCACTACACATCTGAATTGACTGACGAAAGGTTTTTGTTTGTTTGTTTTTTATTTATTTTTTACAGAGACAGAGAGTGAGTCAGAGAGAGAGATAGACAGGGACAGACAGACAGGAACGGAGAGAGATGAGAAGCATCAATCATTAATTTTTAATTGCGCGTTGCAACACCTGTAATTGTTCATTGATTGCTTTCTCATATGTGCCTTGACCGCGGGCCTTCAGCAGACCAAGGAACCCCTTGCTGGAGCCAGCGACTTTGGGTTCAAGCTGGTGGGCTTTTGCTCAAACCAGATGGGCCTGCACCCAAGCTGGTGGCCTCGGGGTCTCGAACCTGGGTCCTCTGCATCCCAGTCCGAAGCTTATCCACTGCGCCACTGCCTGATCAGGCTGACGAAAGGTTTTGAAAGCACTCCTTCCCAGGCTCACAGTCAGCAAACGTGACTAAGAAAGAGGGGCACGCAGTGGTTCTCCAAGATTTCGGGAGCGGATTCCTTCCTGGCTCCCATCAGGCAGGCTGGTTGTGTTGGGTTAAGCCTGCCCTTCCCATTGCCCCTGACCTTCACGGACTGCTCAAGTACCCTAGGTAAAGAGGATCTCGGCGCCTTCCTTCAAGAGGATGAGAATGACTCATAGAGATGAAGTCCGCCCAAAGTCCTACAGCTAAAGCAGCACTAAGACCCGCAGCTTTGCACTTTTCCATACAAATGCCACTGCGTGCAGCCCCTACAGCTGAAATGAAAGTTACCCAGATCAGGTTCCAGACCTGCTTTGAAGGCAAGGTCACAGAAGGAATGACACCCCCTGGAGATGTGAAGAGACAGTGGCACTGGGGTTGAGGATGAGATTTACAAAACAGCTCAGAGGTTTCAGGGGTTAGGGTGCAGGCAGACCCATATCTTTGCTTGGTTCTAAGGCCCTTTTTCCAATCCTATGCTAGGTTCTTCCTGAGCCGTGGAGATACTGGTCCAGCCTAGGAGAGAGAAAAACAGTGGTACAAAAGCAGGGCCTGGGTTTTATTCATTCGCTGGTGTCGAGGAGAAGCCAGGTGAATTGGAAGGTTGGATGCTTGAGTTGGTCATTGTAAGGTCGGTGGATGGAAGGATGGTGACGTAGGGACTCAGACCCGCCCACTTTGGCTAGGACCGCCCACAATCAAGCCCGCCAAAGGAAGCTTCCCAGGAACCATTTGGAAAGAAGTGATCGTCTGCCAGCCAGTGAAATTTTACCACATCATAGTAGCTCCACTTCCCTAGAGGGACCCTTTAAATATCTGCCATGCGGTTTAATCTTTGCAACTTCCCTAGCCTCCATGTTTCTTTCCTAGGGGCCAGGGAACCTTGCTGGGCGGGGTATGCACTCTGTACTCAATAAAGCCGTTTATTATTTCACACTTTGTGGCTCCGAGCCCCCGTTCCTTCCTTCTCGGTGGGGAAAAATACCTTACATTTTTGGTGCCGAAACCCGGGAGGAGTTAGAAGTCTGCAAGGATCGCTCCTTTCTTCTCCCCTCTGAGAAAGAACCAGGAGAAAGAACCAGGATCTCCGACTTTCACCCACTTCGGCGCAAGGTGCGGTAAGTCCCCTGCCTCCAGCTTTCCTCTCAGTTCTTTCCTCCGAGACTCCCTGTCCGAAACCGTAGCTACATCAGGGAAAGTCTTGTCCGTCCGTCCGTCCGAGTGCGTGTGCTTGTGGAGACCTCCCCAAGCACATCCACTTTCATCCATGGCTGGACATTGAGTGTTTAGGACGCTAATGCTCAGGTCTGACCACTCAGAGAACTGAGTGCGGCTGTTGGGGCACAGGAATTTCCCTCCCTAAGGAAGAAGAAACTGTTCTTCTTCTCCGCTGTGGCCAGGCCACAGAACCCACTCAATTAGCCTCCTGAAGGGACTTTCGGTGTTAACACCCTCACCAATTTAACTATCGCCAAAAAAACTGGGAACTGATTGGAGCTCTCTTTCATTCATGGCCTCTAATTATTTGCGCAACCGTCCTTAATCTCTGTGCCGCCTGTTCCACACCGCGCAGGCCTTTTTCTGGCCAGAGAAACCTCACCTAAAACCTCTATTCCTAATCTTTCCTTCTCCGCGGACTCCAAACTCTCTCTCCCCTCCCTTCGCAAAAACCTGTTTCTTATTTGCCATCTACTAACTACCTTCTCTTTCTCCTCCCCTGCTGGCCAGGGGCCCCTCCCTTCACTGTGTTCTCTAGTCCCACCTCCATCAGGCCTTTCTCAGCCTGGCATTGGCTCTTACACCGGTTTTCAGGACATCCAACCCCAATTTTCTTGCAGGAAGTTCCTGCCCTGTCCTGCCTTTGGCTCTAGCATTTTTCCTGCAGGATCTGGGTGCCGGGCTCCGCATGAGCCCCCCCCCCCCTTATTCCCAAACCCTCAAACCCCTATCCGGAACTTGTGAACACGGCATTTAAAGTTTTTAACGGTCCCAACTAGTAAAAACAGGCCTGTTCGCCAGGCTCCCATGCATCAGAAGGTAACGCTCCAAACCCCGACTCTTGTGGCAACCCTGAGACCAGCAGAGCCACCAGCAGCTTGCTTTAAGTGTGGCAAGCAGGACCACTGGTCCCGGCAGGGCCCCTGCCTGCGGCTGCCCACTGAGCCCTGCCCTGACTGCAAGCAGCCCAGTCACTGGCAGAGAGATTGCCTCTTTGGGCAACAGGTTTTTTCCTCAGCGCCTCTATGTGGAGGACAAGCCGCCCATATGGAAGGCCAATCCAGCCAGGTGGGTGCATCACTCGAACTCCTAGGACACGGCCTGGACTCGGAGAACCCAGGGTTCTGCAACAAGTGGGTAAGTCAGTCCACCTCACTTCTTGTGGACATGGGGGCTGCCTTCTCTGTTTTTGCCTTTATACTCTGGACCTCTAGTTCCCTCACAGGTTTCGGTTATGGGAATGGATGGGACCCTCTTCCTTTCCCCTTTTTACGCCACTCCTGACATGCAGTTTTGCCTCAAGCTTGCCTCCTTATAGGACCACTGGCAGTCGGAACCACTGGACTCCATCCATCTCCAGCTCACCAAAAGGCTGGACCCTGCAAATTCCCCTATTACTCCTCTCTTTTTTTTAAATCCTTACAGGACCGCATCTGCGAAGTTTCTCCAGTCACAGCCACACAGATGTTCCTCTTAACACCCCTCCAAGCCACCACCTTCTGATCTCCCCCTCCCCACGACGCCCCTATTCAGCAGGAAGTAGCCAGACAAATAAACGGCGCCCCTTTTTCTATTTAACACAAAAGGTCAGAATGTAAGGTCGGTGGATGGAAGGATGGTGACGTAGGGACTCAGACCCGCCTACTTTGGCTAGGACCGCCCACAATCAAGCCCGCCAAAGGAAGCTTCCCAGGAACCATTTGGAAAGAAGTGATCGTCTGCCAGCCAGTGAAATTTTACCACATCATAGTAGCTCCACTTCCCTAGAGGGACCCTTTAAATATCTGCCACGCGGTTTAATCTTTGCAACTTCCCTAGCCTCCATGTTTCTTTCCTAGGGGCCAGGGAACCTTGCCGGGCGGGGTGTGCGCTCTGTACTCAATAAAGCCGTTTATTATTTCACACTTTGCGGCTCCGAGCCCCCGTTCCTTCCTTCTCGGCGGGGAAAAATACCTTACAGTCATCATTTAGGATCCTCCTTAGCACCCCTCCCCCAGTATATAGTCTCCCCATTCACTGCCAACAAACACATCCCCTTCTAATTTCTAGGACTGGTCTGACTCTCTAAATTCTGTGCTGTGATTATTCCTTTATTCCTGTTCCCTAGGCACTTACATGTATAGTTTTTCATTTGCTCTTGTTGGATACAGTAATATCCTTAATTTCTTCTCTGGGTATGTGCAGTTTCCCCAGATACCTTGCAACAATTGAAAGCATGGCCTCTGGCTTTTAGTTCCTTTGTATCTCCTTCAGGGCAGTAAGAAAACAAAAAACTACTTTTACATATTCCACCCCAAACCTTTATCCTTAAGCTCAGGACTCACTGTCTGATTGCTTCAGGAATGTGGACCTGATCCAAGATGAGTTGGGGCAGTTCTCCCAGACTGTTCAGAAAACTAATTTTACGCCTGAGCTGTGGTGACACAGTGGATAAAGTATAGATCTGGAACGCTGAGGTTGCTGGTTCAAAACCCTGCACTTGTCTGGTCAAGGCACATAATGGGAGTTGATGCTTCCTGCTCCTCCCCCCTTTCTCTCTCTCCTTTCTAAAATGAATGAATGAATGAATAAACAAATAAAAATTAAATTTAGCCTGACCTGTGGTGGCACAGTGGATAAAGCGTCGACCTGGAAATGCTGAGGTCGCCGTTTCGAAACCCTGGGCTTGCCTGGTCAAGGCACATATGGGAGTTGATGCTTCCAGCTCCTCCCCCCTGTCTCTCTCTCTCTCTCTCTCTCTCTCTCTCTCTCTCTCTGACTCCCTCTCTCTCCTCTCTAAAATGAATAAATAATAAAAATTTTTTTAAATTAAATTTTAAAAAATGTTCTCTTAAAAAAAAACTATAATCAAACAAACAAACAAACAAACAACTAATCTTCCGTGTGAACTTGGAACTGAAAAGAAGGGATAAGCCAAGTGTGTTATATACTGGGAAGAGGGCTCCTTGACACCCTTACAAAAGGAAAATGTAACAAGTAGAGAGTGGTTAAAATGATCGAAAGAGCATGTCAGGGTGGGGCAAGTTCTTTTTAATCTTGATTTTGAAAATGGTGGCTCAGTGGATAGAGCGTTGGCCAGGCATATGGACGTTCTGGGTCCAATTACTGGTCAGAGCACACAGGTGAAGCGACTATCTGCTTCTTCCATCTTCCTTCTCCCCCTCCTCTTTCTCTTCCTCTCCCACAGCCAGTGGCTCAGATTGGTTGGAGCGAGGCCCCAAGATCTGAGGATGGCTCAGTTGGTCTGAGCCCATCAGCCTCAGGAGTTAAATATAGCTCAGTATTAAAGCATTGGCCCTAAATGGGGTACCCAGGTGGATCCTGGCTGGGGCGCATGGGGGAATCCGCCTCACTATCTCCCTTCCTCTCAACTAAAAAAAATAAAATAAAATAAAGCAGGGAAAAGGGGAAGGATGGGGTCCTTGTCCCCAGAATTAGTACCTGATGAAGGGCTGAAGCAGTGTCAAGAATGCCTTCACATACCACGTAGCGTGGACAACCACCAGGGCATGCAGGTTCTTCCTTAACCTGAAAAATGAGATCATTCTATTGCTTCCACTTTCAAGCCTGAAGATCAGGTGGAGCTATATTTTGTACTTTAACCTTCTTCACTTCTTTAATGTTTAAATTTTCCTGGCAACTGGGTTTAACCCTCATTTCATTTTTTTTTTTTTTACAGAGACAGAGAGAGGGACAGACAGAGACAGACAGACAGAAAAAGAGAAATGAGAAGCATCAATCATTAGTTTTTTGGTGCGCATTGTGACATCTTAGTTGTTCATTGACCGCTCTCTCACACGTGCCTTGACCGCGGGCCTTCAGCAGACCGTGTAACCCCTTGCTCGAGCCAGTGACCTTGGGTCCAAGCTGGTGAGCTTTTGCTCCAACCAGATGAGCCCGCGCTCAAGCTGGCGACCTCGGGGTCTCGAAACTGGGTCCTCCGCATCCCAGTCCAATGCTCTATCCACTGCGCCCCGCCTGGTCAGGCACCCCCATTTCATTTTTTAAGATTTTATTCATTGAGAGAGCAAGAAGTATCAACTCATGGTTGCTTTGCATTTATTTATTTATTTATTTTTATTAACAGAAACAGAGTCAGAGAGAGGGATAGATAGGGACAGACAGACAGGAAGGGAGAGAGATGAGAAGCATCATTATTTGTTGCAGCTCCTTAGTTGTTCATTGATTGTATTCTCATATGTGCTTTGACTGGGGGGCTACAGCAGAGCGAGTGACCCCTTGATTAAGCCAGCGACCTTGGGCTCAAGCCAGAAACCTTGGGGTCATGTCTATAATCCCACGCTCAAGCCGGCTACCCTGTGCTCAAGCAGGTGAGCCCATGCTCAAGCCAGATAAGCCTGTGCCCAAGCCAGCAACCTCAGGGCTTTGAACCTGGGTCCTCTGCGTCCCAGTCTGACACTCTATCCACTGTGCCACCGCCTGGCTAGGCACTTCACTCTTTTTTTTTTTTTTTTTTTAAGGTTGATTCTAGAGAGCTTGGTAGCACAGTGGATAGACTGTCAACCTGGGACAATGAGGACCCAGGTTCGAAACCCCAAGGTCGCTGGCTTGAGCCCAAGGTCACTAGCTTGAGCAAGAGGTCACTGGCTCTGCTGGAGCCCCCTGATCAAGGCACGTATGAGAAAGCAATAAATGAACAACCAAAGTGATGCAACTACAAGTTGATACTCATCTCTTTCCCTTCCTGTCTATGTCCCTGTCTGTACCTCTCTTTCTCTTTCTCTCTCTGTGTCACAAAAAAAATTTGATCTTAGAGAGAATGGAGAGAGAGAGAAAGGGGAACAGGGGGAGAAGCAAGAAGCATCAACTCATAGTAGTTGCCTCTTGTATGTGCCCTGACCGGGCATGCCCAGGGTTTTGAACCAGTGACCTCAGCATTCCAGGTCAACACTTGATCCACTGTGCCACCACAGGTCAGGCTAGTTGTTTCACTTTAGTTGTTCATTGCTTGCTTATTGTATCAATATGTACCTTGACTGGGCCAGCCCAGGGTTTTGAACTGGCAACCTCAGTGCTCCAGGTTGATGCTCTAGCCATTGCGCATCACAAGCCAGCCTAACACCCATTCTTTTAACTGCAATCTCAGCTCCATCCATCTTGTTCAGGCCTCCACACTCCTCATTCTTATGAAACTCTCTTCTCAGAACCTTTAGCCTGGTCTTCCCTGCCCTGTTTCCCTCCTGTGCCCTCCCTTGCATATGTTTCTTTAGTACACTTCTTCAACCCTCCATGACCAGGCCTATTTACAATAGAATACTCCAGGTAGAAGAAGACCAGTGAGGAGAAAATAAAGAAGGAGGAGGAAGAAAGAAAAATGAGCAAAGGGAAGATGGGAGAAAGAAAGGAACATGGCAGAGAGAAAACATCTGTGGTGCCTGACCAGTGCATAGAGTATCGAACTGGGATGCAGAGGACCCAGGTTCCAGACCCCGAGGTCGCCAGCTTGAGCACGGGCTCATCTGGTTTGAGCAAAGCTCACTAGCTTGGACCCAAGGTCACTGGCTTGAGCAAGGGGTTACTCAGTCTGCTGTAGACCCCCAGTCAAGGCACATATGGGAAAGCAATCAATGAACAACTAAAGTGCCACAACAAAAAAATGATGATTGATGCTTCTCATCTCTCTCCATTCCTGTCTGTCTGTCCCTATCTGTCCCTCTCTCTGACTCTCTCTCTCTCTTTGTCCCTGTAAAAATAAACAATAACAACAACAAAAAACAGCCTGACCTGTGGTGGCGCAGTGGATAAAGCATCGACCTGAAAAGCTCAGGTCGCTGGTTCAGAAACACGGGCTTGCCTTGTCAGGCACATATGGGAGTTGATGTTTCCTACTCCTCGCCCCTTCTTTCTCTCTCTCCCCTCTGTAAAATGAATAAGTAAAATCTTAAAAAAAAAAAAAAAAAGAATTTCCTGTCAAAATAAAATAAGGAATAAATTTAATCCAAAATAAATAGAAATAAAATGACAAACATCAGAACAGAAATTTATAAAATAGGAAAAAAAAAAACCCACAAAGAGAATTACCCTGGACTCCGTTCCCCAGTTTCCATACCAAACTGACATTTCCTGCTAAAGCCACCCTCCTTCCCTTCTATGTAAATCATTTCTCTTACAGTCTTACCACTTCTGGGAACCAAAAATAGACGTGGTGAAAGCTGAATGGTGGGAAAGTCCCAAAACCACTTACTTATTGTTTCCAAGTTAGCCAAGATGTTTTGTTTGTTTTTTTACAGAGACAGAGAGAGTCAGAGGGATAGACAGACAGACAGGAATGGAGAGATGAGAGGCATCAATCATTAGTTTTTCCTTGCGACACCTTATTTTTTAATTTTTTTAAATTTTATTTATTTAATTTTTGCAACACCTTAGTTGTTCATTGATTGCATTCTCGTACGTCCCTTGACCTTGGGGCTATAGCAGACCGAGTAACACCTTGCTCAAGCCAGCGACCTTGGGTCCAAGCTGGTGAGCTTTGCTCAAACCAGATGACCCCGCGCTCAAGCTGGTGACCTCGGGGTCTTGAACCTGGGTCCTCCACATCCCACTCCGACGCTCTATCCACTACGCCACTGCCTGGTCAGGCAGCCAAGATCTTATTTACCCAAGATACAATGTCTTTTCTCTTGCTTCTTGTATAGTTCCCATCTTCACAAATCTGTCCCCTTCCCTATAAACATCTGGAGTTGTTGAGGATACCAGCTCTGTTGGGGACTGAATAAATAAACAGGGTATTTTTGCAATCTGGACAGAGGTGCTGGGCACAAACCCCACCTCACCTGCTTAGTTAACAAAGAGCTACACCCGATTCTCATTTGTCTCACCCATATTCTCTGGAGGAGGCTGGAAGCTAGTTTCTTACTAGTGTAAAGTAGATTTAGATGGTATGGTGGGGGTTGTCTTTGAGTTGCCTTGGAAACTTAATTGAATTGCTGATGGAAAACATTTTTTTCTATGAATAAAAGTGGATGTGGCCCTGGCTGGTTGGCTCAGTGGTAGAGCGTCGGCCTGGCGTGCAGGAGTCCTGGGTTCGATTCCTGGCCAGGGCACACAGGAGAAGCGCCCATCTGCTTCTCCACCCCTTCCCCTCTCCTTCCTCTCTGTCTCTCTCTTCCCCTCCTGCAGCCAGGGCTCCATTGGAGCAAAAAGTTGGCCGGGGTGCTGAGGATGGTTCCGTGACCTCTGCCTCAGGCGCTGGAGTGGCTCTGGTTGCAGCAGAGCGATGCCCCAGAGGGGCAGAGCATCGCCCCCTGGCAGGCATGCCGGGTGGATCCCGGTCGGGCGCATGCGGGAGTCTGTCTGACTGCCTCCCCGTTTCCAGCTTCGGAGGAATACAGAAAAAGAAAAAAAAAAAGTGGATGTGCTTCAGGGAGCAGGCGCGTTATGGCTCTGGAACAGTAGAGACTGTTTGCCGTGGCGTCCTCCTGAACCCATCTGTATACATGTATATCTTTAAGTTTCTGTCTATCATTTATTTCAATTCCATACTGTAAGGCCAGTACCGACAGGCACCATCACAGCTGCCTGGCCCATGCAGATTCGCATTGGATTCGGACAGTCGGTAAAGAAACAACAGAGCCACGAACTGTTCTAGCTCAAAAGCCTCATTCTCCTTTCTTCCCCATCTCCTTCTCTCTACACAAACCCTGCACTAACTGGCTTCTCTTTCAGCACTCCGCCATCTTGGCTGCTTCTCCTCTTTTCCACATGGCCTTCTCTGCTCTCTCCTCTAATACTAATCTCAGGAACCAAGAAAGCAAGCTCCCAGTCTGCCCCACTTTATAGTGCAGAAATCAAAACCTTTAATCCGCCTGACCAGGCGGTGGTGCAGTGGATAGAACATCAAACTGGGATGCAGAGGACCCAGGTTCGAGACCCTGAGGTCGCCAGCTTGAGTGCAGGCTCATCTGGATTGAGCAAAAGCCTACCAGCTTGAACCCAAGGTCGCTGGCTCCAGCAAGGGGTTACTCAGTCTGCTGAAGGCCCGTGGTCAAGGCACATATGAGAAAGCAATCAATGAACAACTAAGATGTTGCAACGCACAATGAAAAACTAATGATTGATGCTTCACATCTCTTTCTGTTCCTGTCTGTCTGTCCCTGTCTATCCCTCTCTCTGACTCACTCTCTGTCTCTGTAAAAAATTTAAAAAAACAAAAAAAAACCCTTTAATCCAATATACAAAATAGGGAAGTCTCTAATACAAAGTCACTTATCTGAGGCATGATGGGATTGCACCACCCCACATCAAAAAGGGTGAGAAATAAAAAGAATAGTGAGAAAGGCTTAGTCCTAAAACCAAGCCCCAGGCTACAAGGATCCTGCCTGCCCACAGCCTGCCCTCAACAACACATTAATATCACCTGTGCAATGGCTTCCACATGGGCAGCGCCATCTTTAACAAAGTGAGCATAATATATTTTATCTGCCCAACACATACCTTTTCCCGTTAAGGACCCTGGTATATACTTGTTGTGGCTGGACCGCGACAATTGGCGCCCATTCGTGTGGTCATCAAAAAGGAAAGAGGACTGCCTGACCAGGTGGTGGCGCAGTGGATAGAGCTTCAGACTGGGATACAGAGGACCCAAGTTTGAGACCCCGAGGTCGCCAGCTTGATCGCGGGCTCATCTGGTTTGAGCAAAGGTCCACCAGCTTGGACCCAAGGTCGCTGCCTCGAGCAAGGGGTTACTCGGTCTGCTGAAGGCCCACAGTCAAGGCACATATGAGAAACAATCAATGAACAACTAGGGTGTTGCAACGAAAAACTGATGATTGATGCTTCTCATCTCTCTCCATTCCTGTCTGTCTCCATCTATCCCTCTCTCTGACTCAGTCTCTGTAAAAAAAAAAAAAGGGGGGGGGGGAGAGGAGAGGTAATGGAACCCCCCAGAAGTGTGCACACGAAGTAAGTATAAAGCTTTTAGAAAGTTAAGCATTTGCCTGACCTGTGGTGGCGCAGTGGATAAAACATCAACCTAGATATGCTGAGGTCGCCGTTTCGAATACCCTGGGCTTGCCTGGTCAAGGCACATATGGGAGTTGATGCTTCCACCTCCTCCTCCCCCCCTTCTCTCTCTGTCTCTCCTATGTCTCCCTGTCTCTCCCTCTCTCTAAAAAAATGAATAAAAAAATTAAAAAAAAAAAAGAAAGTTAAGGGCCCTGGCCGGTTGGCTCAGCGGTAGAGTGTCGGCCTGGCGTGCGGGGGACCCGGGTTCGATTCCCGGCCAGGGCTCATAGGAGAAGCGCCCATTTGCTTCTCCACCCCTCCACCCCACCCTCCTTCCTCTCTGTCTCTCTCTTCCCCTCCTGCAGCCAAGGCTCCATTGGAGCAAAGATGGCCTGGGCGCTGGGGATGGCTCCTTGGCCTCTGCCCCAGGCGCTAGAGTGGCCCGGAGGGGCAGAGCATCGCCCCCTGGTGGGCAGAGCTTCGCCCCTGGTGGGCGTGCCGGGTGGATCCCAGTCGGGCGCATGCGGGAGTCTGACTGTCTCTCCCCGTTTCGAGCTTCAGAAAAATACAAAAAAAAAAAAAAAAAAAAAAAGAAAGTTAAGCTTTTAAGTAGAGTTTGGTGAGAATGTATAATAAGAAATAATTCGAGAGAAAAATAAATATGGGAGTGCTAGGATAAAAAATAAGGGAACTTTTCGTAGAAATGTTTCCATATGAGGATGAATCGTTGTCTGAAGAGTATCATGGTGAGCTGGAAACAGAGGGATGTGAATGTGGGAACAACTTGGAGTCTAAGGATGACTCGGGATAAAAATTTCGTGGCTATGGCTGCCTTAATTGCGGGTACTTCACCGCCCTTGGCTCCTTCCTACATTCAACCCTCTGCTCCTCTGTACCCTTATCGGGCTGATTCCAGAGTCTATAGCTCAAAATCTGGAAAATCCCCACTCCAACAATCTATAGACCAGGCTCAAAATAAAGAGGAAACAATAAATGGCTTTACCTGTTTTCCTGTTGTAGAAAGACAGGACCATAAGGGGAAACTAGTGCGAAAGCATGAACCTCTACCTTTTAAAACTCTGAAAAAACTTAAACTTGCTTGTGCTCAGTATGGGCCTACTGCCCCTTTTACACTTGGTTTATTAGATACTATTAGTGCAAAGGCTCTTTCCCCAAATAACTGGAAGGCGATTGCTTGTGCTTGTCTCTCTGGGGATGATTATTTGCCATGGAAGTCAGACTTTTATGAAACGGCCATGGAGCAGAATGAGAAAATTCAGCAAGAAGAGTGTTGGGTAGTGTTGGGCAGATAAAATATATTATGCTCAATTTGTTAAAGATGGCGCTGCCCATGTGGAGGCTGTCACCCAGGTGATATTAATGTGTGTTGGGGCTGGGCTGAAGGCAGGCAGGATCCTTGTAACCTGGGGCTTGGTTTTAGGACTAAGCCTTTCCCACCTTTTTTTTATTTTATTTTTTTTGTTCATTTTTAGAGAGGAGAGAGACAGAGAGGGAGAGAGAGGAGAGACAGAGAGAGAGAAGGGGGGAGGAGCTGGAAGCATCAACTCCCATATGTGCCTTGACCAGGCAAGCCCAGGGTTTCGAACTGGCGACCTCAGCATTTCCAGGTCGATGCTTTATCCACTGCGCCACCACAGGTCAGGCCTTTCCCACCCTTTTTGATGTTGGGTGGTGCAATCCCATCATGTCTCTGATAAGTGACTTTGTATTAGAGACTTTCCTATTTTGTATATTGGATTAAAGGTTTTGATTTCGGCCCTGGCCTGTTGCTCAGTGGTAGAGCGTCGGCCTGGCGTGCGGAAGTCCCGGGTTCGATTCCCAGCCAGGGCACACAGGAGAGGCGCTCATCTGCTTCTCCACCCCTCCCCCTCTCCTTCTTCTCTGTCTCTCTCTTCCCCTCCCGCAGCCGAGGCTCCATTCGAGCAAAAGATGGCCCCGGGTGCTGGGGAGGGCTCCTTGGCCTCTGCCCCAGGTGCTAGAGTGGCTCTGGTCACGACGCCCTGGATGGGTAGAGCATCGCCCCCTGGTGGGCGTGCCGGGTGGATCCCGGTCAGGCGCATGCGGGAGTCTGTCTGACTGCCTCCCCGTTTCCAGCTTCAGAAAAATACAAAAAAAAAAAAAAAAAGTTTTGATTTCTACACTATAAAATGGAGGCAGAACGGGAGCTTACTCTCTTGGTTCCTGGGATTATTAACATTAGAGGAGAGAGCAGAGAAAGGCCACGTGGAGGAGGCCAGGAGAAGCAGCCAAGATGGTGGAGTGCTAAAGGAGAAGCCAGTTTGTGCAGAGAAAAGGAGATAGGGAACACAGGTGAATAAGGATAGTGAGCTAGAAACCTTTGATTCTAGGAAACTCAGATAAAGTCAGTAGCTTTGTGAGCACTGAATGAGTGGATTTTGGAGCCCAGTGTGTTTTTACTTGCCCACCGGTAGAAGCTAGGATTAAAGGTGTTGGAATCCATGGGAGTCCGAAAGACCAGAGTAACAGGCTTTATTGAAAGGAAAAAAGGAACCCTGCTGGGCACTTCTCCAGGGTAGAAGAGTGCTGGTTACAGACTAGGGGCGAGTTATATAGTGTTTGGGAGAGCCTGAGGGGATACTGAGGCAAAAGTCCTGGTAAGTCTGGAATGCTCCTCCTTGGGGGGCTTGGAGCATGTAGGTATTTAATCAAAAGTCCTGGTATGTCTGAAGCCCCTCCTTGGGGTGGCTTCTCAGTCCAGTAAGGGTGAGGTCTGACAGATAAGCGGAACATCAAGAGGACAGTTTGGAATTTACATATCTATCCAAAGGTAATGGCCCACCAGTTTTTGGCTTCATTGTTTCATTACCATCTGTCCGAATCCAAAGTGAACCTGCGTGGGCCAGGCGGCTATGATGGTGGCCATGCCTACTGGCTTTACAAGGAGGTTGTTTTTACTGTTTAACTGGAGAAGGACAATATGTCCATATGGCAACTCAATTAGAGTATCAACTAACTACTTATAATATAATTATTTATTTTTTTATTTTTATTTTTTTTTACAGAGGCAGAGATAGACAGGGACAGACAGACAGGAACAGAGAGGATGAGAAGCATCAATCATCAGTTTCTCGTTGCGCATTGCGACTTCTTAGTTGTTCATTGATTGCTTTCTCACATGTGCCTTGACCGTGGGCCTTCAGCAGACCGAGTAACCCCCTGCTGGAGCCAGCGACCTTGGGTCCAAGCTGGTGAGCTCTTTGCTCAAGCCAGATGAGCCCGCGCTCAAGCTGGCGACCTCGGGGTCTCGAACCTGGGTCCTTCCGCATCCCAGTCCGACGCTTTATCCACTGCGCCACCACCTGGTCAGGCTATATAATATAATTAATCAGATAGCCACTAAGGCATGGAAGTGCCTGACTACTTCAGGGGCCAAAACGGAAGAATTTGGAAAAATTAGTGTATAGCCAGTGGCCGGGCCACCATCACAGCAGCCTAGCCCATGCAGGTTCGCATTGGATTCGGACAGTCGGTAAAGAAACAATGGAGCCAAGAACTGGTGGGCCATTAGCTTTAATTCTAGCTTGCACCCGGCGGGCAAGCAAAAAACACACACTGGGCTCCAAAACCCACTCACATTTAGTGCTCACAAAGCTACTGACTTATCCGAGTTTCCTAGAATCAAAGGTTTCTAGCTCACCAGACTTATTCACCTCTGTTCCCCATCTCCTTCCTTATCCCTTGTAAACTCTGCACAAACTGGCCTCTCACTCAACACTCCGCCATCTTGGCTGCTTCTCCTGGCCTCTTTCTGCTCTCTGCTCTGCTCCCTCTGCTCTCTCATGCTAATCATCCCAGGAACCAAGAGCGCAAGCTCCCGTTCTGCCCCCATTTTATAGTGTAGATTCAAAACCTTTAGTCCAATATACAAAATAGGGAAGTCTCTAATACAAAGTCACTTCTCTGAGGCATGATTGGATTGTACCGCCCCACACCAAAAAGGGTGGGAAAGAAAAGCCTGACCAGGTGGTGGCGCAGTGGATAGAGCGTTGGACTGGGATGCGGAAGGACCCAGGTTCGAGACCCCGAGGTTGCCAGCTTGAGCGCGGGCTCATCTGGCTTGAGCAAAGAGCTCACCAGCTTGGACCCAAGGTCGCTGGCTCCAGCAGGGGGTTACTCGGTCTGCTGAAGGCCCACGGTCAAGGCACATGTGAGAAAGCAATCAATGAACAACTAAGAAGTCGCAACGCACAACGAGAAACTGATGATTGATGCTTCTCATCTCTCTCCGTTCCTGTCTGTCTGTCCCTGTCTATCTCTGCCTCTGTAAAAAAAAAAAAAAAAAAAAAAAAAAGGGTGGGAAAGGCTTAATCCCAAAACCAAGCCCCAGGCTACAACGATCCTGCCTGCCCCCAACACACATTAATATCACCTGGGCAAGGGCCTTCACGTGGGCAGCGTTATCTTTTACAAAGTGAGCATAATACATTTTATCTGCCCAACAATCCACCCCTATGCTCACTTTACTACCCACAATCTACATCACCGGCATCCCTGTGCAAGGAAATGAGGCACATTACACAAATTACAACAGCATAAGCCATACAATTTCAACAATCACAAAGGTACACTTCACCAGTCTCTGAGCACTTAGCCCAAAGCGCAAAATGTCCTCGGCCTTCTTTCTAGCCACGGGAAAAGCTTCCCGGGGTAGGGGAGTTCTTCCAGCAAAGCCACCCCCCACCCCCATCAGGGTATTTCACATTGTCCAAAATCCATAATCCGTAAGTCCATCCAACAAAGGAGCCAATGCCCACTCCAGTCGTAGTCCAGGAAATCAGTCCACGCACGTGGGTCATCAGCCACCCCCCTCATTCCTGCCGTCCTGGCAGGTCTTACACTGTCCGAAAGAGGGACACATGGCAATGGCAGTCAGCATTTCCATCTCTGCTCCGGAGAGCGTGTCCAACCCTGTGTCCCAAAATCGCAGATCTATCAGGGCCGTAGTAGGTGCTCCTTCCAGCTGGGCTTTCACCTTTTGGAGACTGCGGATTGCAACTCCAGCCCAATTCTCCTCATCTTCCAAAAAGGAACTGAAAACACCAGCTCCCGTTGCCGGTTTTGAGCCCCGGGCTGCCGCAGCCTTCTGCTCCGCAGACCTTGCAGCTCCGGACCCGGCCTCAGCCTCAGCCTAGGCCTCAGCCTCAATCTCAGCCTCAGCCCCGACCTCCCGCCGCTGCTGGCTCTCCACAACATCCAGGGCAATCTGCAACTCACGAACCTGTGAATCCTCCTCCAGCAGCTGCTCCATTTCCAGGCGAATCTCACGAACCTGGTTGGCCTCCTCCTCCAGCGCTTCTGCCAGCTCCAGGGTCAGCATCTCTTTCTCCCACGTTTGCTCTAGCTCCTTCCAATGCTCGGTTTGCAGGTCCCAGGCAGCCTCTTCCACAGAGCTCTCAGTTTCCTCACGCATGGCTGTAAAGTCAGCCAGCCTACGGTCCCCAAAAGGACAGCCATGGGGAACCCTAACACTAGCCAGTCCTCTACTCCACCACTCAAAGGCTCCTTGCCAATCTGTATCGAATCATGCCGACTACACCAAATGTAAAGCCAGAAGCCACGGCCACTATCACAGCAGCCCGGCTCATGCAGGTTCGCATTGGATTCGGACAGTCGGTAAAGAAACAACGGAGCCAAAAACTGATGGGCTGTCATCTTTAATTCTAGCTTGCACCCGGCGGGCAAGTAAAACACACACTGGGCTCCAAAACCCACTCACATTCAGTGCTCACAAAGTCACTGACTTATCCGAGTTTCCTAGAATCAAAGGTTTCTAGCTCACCAGACTTATTCTCCTCAGTTCCCCATTTCCATCCAGATACAAACTCTGCACAAACTGGCTTCTCACTCAACACTCCGCCATCTTGGCTGCTTCTCCTGGCCACATGGCCTCTTTCTGCTCTCTGCTCTGCTCCCTCTGCTCTCTCATGCTAATCATCCCAGGAACCAAGAGCGCAAGCTCCCGTTCTGCCCCCATTTTATAGTGTAGCTTCACAACATTTAATTCAACATACAAAATAGGGTAGTCTCTAATACAAAGTCACTTCTCTGAGGCATGATTGGATTGTACCGCCCCACATCAAAAAGGGTGGGAAAGGCTTAATCCCAAAACCAAGCCCCAGGCTACAACGATCCTGCCCGCCCCCAACACACATTAATATCACCTGGGCAATGGCCTCCACTTGGGCAGCGTTATCTTTTACAAAGTGAGCATAATACATTTTATCTGCCCAACACTGCTTCTCCTGGCCTCTTCCACGTGGCCTCTCTCTGCTCTGCTCTCTCCTCTAATGATAATCTCAGGAGCCAAGAGCGCAAACTCTCGTTCTGCCCCCACTTTATAGTGTAGCTTCACAACCTTTAATCCAATATACAAAATAGGGAAGTCTCTAATACAAAGTCACTTCTCTGAGGCATGATTGCATTGTACCACGCCACATCAAAAAGGGTGGGAAAGGCTTAATCCCAAAACCAAGGCCCAGGCTACAAGGATTCTGCCTGCCCACCGCCTGCCCCCAACACACATTAATATCACCTGGGCGACGGCCTCCTCGTGGGCAGCACCATCTTTAACAAAGTGAGCATAATAAATTTTATCTGCCCAACAGCCATCATCTTTAATCCTAGCTTGCACCCTGCGGGCAAGTAAAAACACACACTGGGTTCCAAAACCCACTCACATTCAGTGCTCACAAAGCCACTGACTTATCTGAGTTTCCTAGAATCAAAGGTTTCTAGCTCACCAGACTTATTCACCTCTGTTCCCTATCTCCTTCCTTCTCCCTGCACAAACTGTGCACAAACTGCTTCTCACTCAACACTCCGCCATCTTGGCTGCTTCTTCTGGCCTCCTCCACATGGCATTTTTCTGCTCTCTGCTCTGCCCTCTCCTCTAATGATAATGTCAGGAACCAAGAGAGCAAGCTCCTGTTCTGCCCCCATTTTATAGTGTAGATTCATAACCTTTAATCCAATATACAAAATAGGGAAGTTTCTAATACAAAGTCACTTATCTGGGGCATGATGGGATTGTACCACCCCACATCAAAAGGGGTAGGAAAGGCTTAATCCCAAAACCAAGCTCCAGGCTACAAGAATTCTGCCTGCCCACAGCCTGCCCCCAACACACATTAATATCACCTGGGCGACGGCCTCCACGTGGGCAGCGCCATCTTTAACAAAGTGAGCATAATATATTTTATCTGCCCAACAATTAGGCAAGGTTCTGATGAGCAATATCAAAAATTTGTTTCACGGCTAATTCAAGCAGTCGAAAGAATAGTAGAGGATAAAAATGTAGGAAAGATTTTAATAAAGCAGTTAACGAATGAAAATGCTAATTCGGCTTGTCAGGCTGCACTTTGGCCTCACCGCAAGAAGAGAGAGTTAGAGGACTATATCAGAATATGCACCGATGTTGGTACTTCATACATGCAAGGTCTTGCTTTTGCCACAGACGTTAAGGCAAGACTTCTAGGATGATACTTTGATAAAAGGCAGAACAAATGAAAGAAGGAAGGTCAGGGAAGTACTTCTGCCTGTGGATATTGTTTCCAATGTGGGAGTTTGGGGTATTTTGCTAGAAACTGCCCTGCTCCCCCCCGGATATCAGTCTTGGCCTCTTCCTCAAGGACGGCCAGCCCTTAAAACCCCGGACCTCTGCCCACGTTGTAGGAGAGGGAAACACTGGGCAAACAAGTTGTTGGGCGGATAAAATGTATTATGCTCACTTTGTTAAAGATGCTGTTGCCCAGGTGATATTAATGTGTGTTGGGGATTGTTGTAACCTGGGGCTTGGTTTTGGGATTAAGCCTTTCCCACCCTTTTTGGTGTAAGGTGGTACAATCCTATCATGCCTCAGAGAAGTGACTTTGTATTAAGAGACTTCCCTATTATGTATATTGGATTAAGGGTTTGGATTTCTACACTATAAAATGGGAACGGAGCGGGAGTTTGGCTCTTGGTTCCTGAGGTTAGCATGAGAGAGTGGAGAGAGTAGAGCCAGCAGCTAAAGGAGGCCACGTGGAGGAGGCCAGGAGAAGCAGCCAAGATGGCGGAGTGCTGAGTGAGATGCCAGTTTGTGTAGAGTTTGTATCTGGGATAAGGAAGGAGATGGGGAACTGAGGAGAATAAGTCTGGTGAGCTAGAAACCTTTGATTCTAGGAAACTCGGATAAGTCAGTGGCTTTGTGAGCACTGAGTGTGACTGGCTTTTGGAGCCCAGTGTGTATTTTTACTTGCCCGCCGGGTGCAAGGTAGGATTAAAGGTTATGGCCCACCAGTTTTTGGCTCCATGGTTTCTTTTTTTTTTTTTTTTTTTTTTTAATATTTTATTTATTGATTTTTTAGAGAGAGAGGAGTGAAAGAGAGAGAGAGAAGGGGGAGGAGCAGGAAGCATCAACTCCCATATGTGCCTTGACCAGGCAAGCCCAAGGTTTCAAACCGGCGACCTCAGTGTTCCAGGTCGACGCTTTATCCCACTGCGCCACCACAGGTCAGGCCAGCTCCATGGTTTCTTTACCGACTGTCCGAATCCAATGCGAACCTGCATGGGCCAGGCTGCTGTGGTAGTTGCCCTGGCCTTGGCTGCTGGCTTTACACAAGTGTAAGTCTAAATATACCACTGTTGGGCGGATAAAGTGTATTATGCTCACTTTGTTAAAGATGGTGCTGCCCACGTGAGGCCGTTGCCCAGGTGATATTAATGTGTGTTGGGGATCGTTGTAGCCTGGGGCTTGGTTTTGGGATTAAGCCTTTCCCACCCTTTTTGATGTGGGGTGGTACAATCCAATCATTCCTCATAGAAGTGACTTTGTATTAGAGAATTCCCTATTTTGTATATTGGATTAGAGGTTGTGAAGCTACAATATAAAATGGGGGTAGAATAAGAGCTTGCCCTCTTGGTTCCTGAAATGACTAGCATGAGAGAGGAGAGAGCAGAGCAGAGAGCAGAAGGAGGCCACGTGGAGTAGGCCAGGAGAAGCAGCCAAGATGGCAGAGTGTTGAGTGAGAGGCCAGTTTGTGCAGTTTGACGCTGGAGAAGGAAGGAGATGGGGAACTGAGGAGAATAAGGCTGGTGAGCTAGAAACCTTTGATTCTAGGAAACTCGGATAAGTCAGTGGCTTTGTGAGCACTGAATGTAAGTGGGTTTTGGAGCCCAGTGTGTGTTTTTACTTGCCCGCCGGGTGCAAGCTAGAATTAAAGACTATGGCCCACCAGTTTTTGGCTCCATTGTTTCTTTACTGACTGTCCGAATCCAATGCGAACCTGCATGGGCCGGGCTGCTTTGATAGTGGTCCTGGCCGTGCCTGCTGGCTTTACAACCACCAAAGGGCAGGTAATTCAGGGAAATGGACAATGGGGCCCTCCCCGGCCTCATCAAACAATAGGGGCTATGTCGGTGTTTCCTCAGCAAATTATGATTCCAGCAGGCCAAACATTGCCCAACTATCCTGGGCAACAACAGGCAGTGCAGGACTGGACCTCAGTCCCACCTCCCAATTCGTATTAACTCCAGAGATGCAAC
This sequence comes from Saccopteryx leptura, assembly GCF_036850995.1. NCBI lineage: Eukaryota > Metazoa > Chordata > Mammalia > Chiroptera > Emballonuridae > Saccopteryx > Saccopteryx leptura. The sequence continues at coordinate 212,930,860 of NC_089505.1, read as the reverse complement.
CTCGAGCTATACCCACTGGAATTTTTGGGCCACTTCCCAGTAACACAGTAGGACTCTTATTAGGCAGAAGTAATTTAACTATAAAAGAAATTTTGTTCTCCCTTGAGTAATAGATTTGGATTATACAGGGGAAATTAAAGTAATGGCTCACACTCTGAGTAACTATCTCCCCTGACATGAAAATTGCTCAATTAATCCTTTTACCTCTTTTAAGACAAGGCCAAATCCTGCAAAAGGGACCCCGAGAGAATCGAGGATTTGGCTCCACTAAAGCTGCCTATTGGATTCAAAAAATAGGTCAGGAACGCCCTGAAATAGAACTAACAATACAAAGGTGTATGTAAATTTAAAGGACTTTTAGATACTGGAGCTGATGTATCTGTTATTGCTAAGCTACATTGGCCTCCTTTCTGGCCCACTCATGCAGCAGAGTAAATCCCCTCAACAAAGCTCTAGTTTTTTTACAAAAGGAAGATAAAGAAGGTCATTCTGGACTTTTTCGGCCTTATGTGTTCCCTGGATTGCCAGGTAATTTGTGGGGTAGAGATGTTTTGAAAAATATGGGAGCATTGCTTGTCAGTCCTAATGGTTTAGTCAGTACTCAAATGCTTGATCAGGGATTTTTGCCTACTAAGGGATTAGGGAAAGAACAGTGGGAAATTCTCACCCCCATAAAAGTAGCACCCAATACCAGAAGGTGTGGATTAGGGTATCAAAATTTAGCATAGGGGCCTTGGTAGCTCCAGACCCAATTACTTGGAAATCAGATAATCCTATATGGGTAGACCAATGGCCCCTTTCCCAGGAGAAACTTAAGGCAGCTGCTTGCTTGGTACAAGAGCAGTTACAGGTTGGGCACATTGAACCTTCTAATAGCCCATGGAATACGCCTATATTTGTCATTAAAAAGAAATCAGGAAACTGGAGGCTATTTCAAGATTTGAGAGCAATAAATAAGACTATGGAAATTATGGGTCCTCTCCAGCTAGGACTCCCTTCTACTGCCATTCCATGGGATTTCACCTTGTAATTATTCACTTGAAGGATTGCTTTTTTACTATTCCTTTAAACCCTCATGATTGCAAGCGTTTTGCATTTAGTGTTTCTTCAATTAATTTCCAGGCTCCCATGGAGCATACCAGTGGAAAGTTTTGCCTCAAGATATGGCTAACAGGGCCCTGGCCGGTTGGCTCCGTGGTAGAGCATCGGCCTAGTGTGCAGGAGTCCCGGGTTCGATTCCTGGCCAGGGCACACAGGAGAAGCGCCCATCTGCTTCTCCATCCCTCCCCTTCCTCACTGTCTCTCTCTTCCCCTCCTGCAGCAGAGGCTCCACTGGAGCAGAGTTGTCCCAGGCGCTGAGGATGGCTACATGGCCTCTGCCTCAGGCACTAGAATGGCTCTGGTCGCAACAGAGCAACGCACCCGGGTGGGCATGCTGGTGGATCCCGGTTGGGCGCATGCGGGAATCTGTCTGCCTCCCCATTTCCAACTTCAGAAAAATACAAAAAAAAAAAAAGATATGGCTAACAGTCCTACCTTGTGCCAAAAATACGTTGCTCAAGCTATCTCTCCAGTACAAGGCAGCACCCTAAGGCGTAAATAATTCATTATATGGATGATATTCCTTTTGCTCATCCAGATAAAGACACTGTACTATTTTGCAACAACTAGAACATTCTTTGAAAGAATCAGGATTTTATATAGCTCCTGAAAAGGTACAACAATCTGCCTTGCTCTTTTTTTATTTTTTAAATTTTTTACAGGGACAGAGAGAGAGTCAGATAGAGGGATAGATAGAGACAGACAGATAGGAACGAAGAGAGATGAGAAGCATCAATCATCAGTTTTTCGTTGCGACACCATAGTTGTTCATTGATGGCTTTCTCATATGTGCCATGACCGCGGGCCTTCAGCAGACTGAGTAACCCCTTGCTCGAGCCAGTGACCTTGGGTCCATGCTAGTGAGCATATTATTTTTTTTCTGAAGCTGGAAACGGGGAGAGACAGTCAGACAGACTCCCGCATGCGCCCGACCGGGATCCACCCATGCCCACCAGGGGCGAAGCTCTGCCCACCAGGGGGCGATGCTCTGCCCCTCCGGGACGTCGCTCTGCAGCGACCAGAGCCACTCGAGCGTCTGGGGCAGAGGCCAAGGAGCCATCCCCAGTGCCCGGGCCATCCTTGCTCCAATGGAGCCTTGGCTGCGGGAGGGGAAGAGAGAGACAGAGAGGAAGGAGGGGATGGGGGTGGAGAAGCAAATGGGCGCCTCTCCTATGTGCCCTGGCCGGGAATCGAACCCGGGTGCCCCTTACACCAGGCCGACGCTCTACCGCTGAGCCAACCGGCCAGGGCCGCTAGTGAGCTTTTTGCTCAAGCCAGATGAGCCCGCGCTCAAGCTGGCAACCCCAGGGTCTCAAACCTGGGTCCTTCCGCATCTCAGTCCGATGCTCTATCCACTGCGCCACTGCCTGGTCAGGCTACCTTTCTCTTATTTAAGGCAAATTATTGAGGGACAACAGATTCATCCACAAAAATTAGAAATCAGAACAGATCATTTGAAAACTTTAAACGATTTCCAGAAATTATTAGGAGATATTAATTGGTTTAGACCTTCCTTGAAATTAACTACTAGGGAAGTGAAGCCATTTTTTGATATTCTTAAAGGTTTGACTGAACCAGCATCTCCTTGACTACTTACAGATGTGGGACAGCAAGCTTTACACCTTGTAGAAAAGGCCTTGCAGCAAGCACAAGTAAAACGCATAAATCCTGAAGAATCAACTGCCTTACTAATTTGTCCCTCGAATTACACTCCAACGGACTATTGTGGCAAGCTTCAGGTCCTATTGAATGGATTCATTTAGCTGTTCCTCCTAAGAAAGCTATTTTTTTTGTGTGTGTGTTTTTTCCCAGAGACAGAGAAAGAGTCAGAGAAAGGGATAGACAGGGACAGACAGACAGAAACAGAGAGAGATGAGAAGCATCAATCATCAGTTTTTTGTTGCGAGACCTTAGTTGTTCATTGATTGCTTTCTCATATGTGCCTTGACCGTGGGCCTTCAGCAGACCGAGTAACCCCTTGCTTGAGCCAGCGAGCTTGGGTCCAAGCTGATGAACTTTTGCTCAAACCAGATGAGCCTGCGCTCAAGCTGGCAACCTCGGGGTCTCGAACCTGGGTCCTCTGCATCCCAGTCTGACGCTCTATCCACTGCACCACCACCTGGTCAGGCCTCCTAAGAAAGTTTTATCTCCATATTTTGATATTGTCACCTCCTTCATTATCAAAGGGCGTAGGTGACTATTACAGCTTATAGGTTTTGAGCCTCAAATTATTGTTATTCCTTTTTCAAAGGATCAACAACATGGCTCTGAGAAACTTCCACAAAATGGCAAATTGATTTTGCAAATTTTACAGGCCAAATTGATTCAAACTACCCAGCTAATAAAATAGCTACATTTGCCTGAGCAGATGTGGCGCAGTGGATAGAGCATCGGACTGGAAATGCAGAGGACCCGGGTTCGAGACCCCGAGGTCGCCAGCTTGAGTGCAGGCTCATCTGGTTTGAGGAAAAGCTCACCAGCTTGGACCCAAGGTCGCTGGCTCCAGCAAGGGGTTACTTGGTCTGCTGAAGGCCCGCGGTCAAGGCACATATGAGAAAGCAGTCAATGAATAACTAAGGTGTTGCAACGCGCAATGAAAAACTAATGATTGATGCTTCTCATCTCTCTCCATTCCTGTCTGTCTGTCCCTATCTATCCCTCTCTCTGACTCACTCTCTGTCTCTGTAAAAAGTAAATAAATAAATAAAAATTAAAAAAAAAAAAGCTACATTAATTACTACATTTGTATTTCCTAAGACAATTGTTAATGAGCCCATTCCTGAAGCACCTACAGTCTTTACTGATGGGTCCAACTCAGGAATAGCAGGCTTAATAATTGATGAACAAGTTTATACTGAAACAGTATCTTTAAAATCAGTTCAAAGAGCCCTGGCCGGTTGGCTCAGCGGTAGAGCGTCGGCCTGGCATGCGGGGGACCAGGGTTTGATTACTGGCCAGGGCACATAGGAGAAGCGCCCATTTGCTTCTCCACCCCTCCCTCCTTCCTCTCTGTCTCTCTCTTCCCCTCCCGCAGCCAAGGCTCCATTGGAGCAAAGATGGCCCGGGCGCTGGGGATGGCTCCTTGGCCTCTGCCCCAGGCGCTAGAGTGGCTCTGGTCGTGGAAGAGCGACGCCCTGGAGGGGCAGAGCATCACCCCCTGGTGGGCAGAGCTTCGCCCCCTGGTGGGCGTGCCGGGTGGATCCCAGTTGGGCGCATGCGGGAGTCTGTCTGACTGTCTCTCCCCGTTTCCAGCTTCAGAAAAATACAAAAAAAAAAAAATCAGTTCAAAGAGTAGAATTACATGCTCTTATCATGGCTTTTCAGCATTTGTCATGTTCCTCCTTTAGTCTGTATACAGACAGCAGATATTTACTTATGGTTCTTTCCACTATAGAGACTGCTGTCTTAGGGACAACTGCTGATGAACTATTTCAGCAATTTCTCCTTCTTCAAAGACTTGTACGTCAACATAGAGCTCCATGTTTTATAGGACATATTCAAGCTCACTCCATGTTCTCTGGAGCTTTAGCACAAGGGAATGCTCTTGTTGATCAAGCTACCCAAAAGAAAATTATTGGAGCAACCATGACAGATCAAGCAATCCAGTCTCATACTATCCATCACCAGAACGCTGCAGTCCTGTGTAAACAGTTTCAACTTTCTCAGGAGGCAGCACAGCGGATTGTTAAATCCTGTCCAAGGTGTCCTCTACTACTCTGTCCCTTCATTTGGAGTTAACCTTTAAGGACTCCTACCAGGACAACTTTGGCAAATGGATGTTACTCATGTACCTTCATTTGGCAAACAATCCTTTGTCCACGTTACAGTGGATACTTATTCTGGATTTATACTAGCCTCTTCTGTTATAAAGTACCGCACTCCAGATTCTGAAAGGCACTGTACCTCATTTCATCAAGTTCACATAGAGACACCCAGTCCAGATGAATTTTGAAGAGTTTTATTAGAGGAGGAGATTTATTAATATGCTGGCAGCATATGGCTGACAAGGGGCATCTGCAAGCCCAAATCATGCAGTCCCAAAAATAGTTCAGGGGCTGCTTATATACCCTTGCTCACACATGGGAAGGGGAGGGCATAATATCATGATTATTATAAAGCCAGTGGCCGCGGCCACCATCACAGCCACCTGGCCCATGCAGGTTCGCATTAGATTCGAACAAATGGTAATGAAACAATGGAACCAAGAACTGGTGGGCCATCATTTTTAATCCTAGCTTGCACCTGGTGGGCAAGTAAAAACACATACTGGGCTCCAAAACCCACTCATTCAGTGCTCACAAAGCTACTGACTTATCTGAGTTTCCTAGAATCAAAGGTTTCTAGCTCACCAGACTTATTTTACCTCTGTTCCCCATCTCCTTTCTCTCTGCACAAACTCTGTACGAACTGGCTTCTCACTCAGCAGTCCATCATCTTGGCTGCTTCTCCTGACCTCCTCCATGTGGCCTTTCTCTGCTCTCCTCTCTAATGCTAATCTCAGGAATCAAGAGAGAGCAAGCTCCTGGTCTGCCCCACTTTATAGTGTAGAAACCAAAACCTTTAATCCAATATACAAATAAAGAAGTCTCTGATACAAAGTCACTTATCTGAGGCATAATGGGATTCCTCATAAGAGTGCACCACCCTACAGCAAAAAGGGTGGGAAAGGCTTAGTCCTAAAACCAAGCCCCAGACTACAAGGATCCTGCCTGCCCACAGCCCACCCTCAACACACATTAATATCACCTGTGTGCCTGACCAGGTGGTGGCGCAGTGGATAGAGCATTGGACCGGGATGCGAAAGGACCCAGGTTCGAGACCCCGAGGTCGCCAGCTTGAGCGCGGGCTCATCTGGCTTGAGCAAAAAGCCCACCAGCTTGAACCCAAGGTCGCTGGCTCCAGCAAGGGGTTACTCGGTCTGCTGAAGGCTGGCGGTCAAGGCACATATGAGAAAGCAATCAATGAACAACTAAGAAGTCACAATGCGCAACGAAAAACTAATGCTTCTCATTTCTTTCTCCGTTCCTGTCTGTCTGTCCCTGTCTATCTCTGCCTATGTTAAAAAAAAAAAAAAAAATCACCTGTGCAATGGCTTCCACGTGGGCAGCACCATCTTTAACAAAGTGAGTATAATATATTTTATCTGCCCAACAATGGTACAAGCTGGCAACATTTGTTTAGGGGATACACAGAAACCACAGAAACATTAAGACTTTCAAGGTAACACAATCAAAGATGTTTACAAATCTTTCAGGGTTTATCTTCCCTCACTAACCTAGAGGTATTTTACCCTCAAGATTCCAGGAAGGGGGAGGAACTACAATCAATGCAAGGTGGTATGTAAATTCTGCCTCCTGCCTGACCAGGCGGTGGCGCAGTGGATAGAGCGTCGGACTGGAATGCAGAGGACCCAGGTTCGAGACCCCGTGGTGGTCACCAGCTTGAGCGCGGGCTCATATGGTTTGAGCAAAAGCTCACCAGCTTGAACCCAAGGTCGCTGGCTCCAGCAGGGGGTTACTCAGTCTGCTGAAGGCCCGCGGCAAGGCACATATGAGAAAGCAATCAATGAACAACTACGGTGTTGCAATGCGCAATGAAAAACTAATGATTGATGCTTCTCATCTCTCCCCGTTCATATCTGTCTGTCCCTGTCTATCCCTCTCTCTGACTCACTCTCTGTCTCTGTAAAAAATAAAAAAATTTAAAAAAAAAGGGAAATGTAAGTAAAAAAATCTGCAACCACTGTATAAGATGCACCCTGTTTAAAAAAAAAAAATTCTGCCTCCTATTAAAAGAGAAGAAGTTTCTAGGTTAACCTTTATTTTAGATTTAAAACTTAATGACCCATTGTTCTTGCAAACCAGAAACATCTATATTCTTCTCCCTCCCTTCCCCAAAGGAGGGACAAGACAGGAAAGCCTGACCTTTCCTCCCAGAATATCAATATCAATTTTCAGCTTTTTGATACCTTACAACACTAACAGAACAGGAGAGGCTGCTAAGCATGTTATATAGCTCACTCTCTGTATTGAACTTCCTAAACTGATTAAAACTGACAATGCTCCTACATATGTAGGAAAAGCACTTACTACATTTTTTTAGACTTTTAGACTTGACCTAAAGATAGAAATTCATTTGGCAAACAGTCCTTTGTCCACGTTATAGTGGATACTTTTTCTGGATTTATAGTAGCCTCTTCTGTTATAAAGTATCGCACCCCAGATTCTGAAAGGCACTGTACCTCATTACAATCCCCAGGGTCAAGGCATTGTACAGCATGCACATCAAACACTAAAAATCAATTAGAGTCTGACCAAGTGGTGGCGCAGTGGATAGAGCATCGGACTGGGATGCGGAAGACCCAGGTTCGAGACCCCGAGGTCACCAGTTTGAGCGTGGGCTCAGCTGGTTTGAGCAAAAATTCACTAGCTTGGACCCAAGGTTGCTGGCTCAAGCAAGGGGTTGCTTGGTCTGCTGAAGGCCCATGGTCAAGGCACATATGAGAAAGCAATCAATGAACAACTAAGGTGTCGCAATGCGCAATGAAAAACTAATGATTGATGCTTCTCATCTCTTTGTTCCTGTCTGTCTGTCCCTGTCTATCCCTCTAAGTGACTCTCTCTCTGGCTCTGTAAAAAAATTAAAAAAAAAAATCAATTAGAAAAGATTTAAAAAGGGGAATTATACCCTCAAACTCCTGCAAATCTTCTTTGTCATGCTCTTTTCACTTTAAATTTTTTGAATACTGATGTATAGGGTCATTCAGCAGCTGAGAGACTCTGAAATCCTACAAGGAAAGCCCTCCCTAAAGTGCAGTGGAGAGACCCGCTCACAGGAATCTAGCAAGTGCCAGACCCTGTTCTCTTATGGGGCCGAGGATATGTGTGTGTTTTTCCTAGGTCAGCTGAGGCTCTTCGGTGGGTTCCTGAATGATTGAGACACCATGACCCTGGATGAGAAATTCACTTCACAAGAGCAATTGTATAAGGCTTATTTTATTTATTCATTATAGAGAAGAGAGAGAGAGAAAGAGAAGGGGGGAGGAGCAGAAAGCATCAACTCCCATATGTGCCTTGACCAGGCAAGCTCAGGGTTTCCAGGTTGACGCTTTATCCACTGCACCACCACTGGTCAGGCGTATAAGGCTTATTTTAATATGCTCTCGTCCCCTTCTCTGTTGAGAATAATTAGAAGACTGGGATGCTTCTTTTTTTTTCTTTTTCCCAGAGACAGAGCGAGAGTCAGAGAGTGGGATAGATAGGGGTAGACAGAGGAACGCTGAGAGATGAGAAGCATCAATCATCAGTTTATCGTTGTGGCATTTAGTTGTTCATTGCTTTCTCATATATGCCTTGACTGTTGGGCTACAGCAGACTGAGTAACCCCTTGCTCAAGCCAGTGACCTTGGGTCCAAGCTGGTGAGCTTTGCTCAAACTAGATGAGCCCCTGCTCAAGCTGGTGACCTCGGGGTCTCGAACCTGGGTCCTCTGCATCCCAGTCCGACGCTCTATTCACTGCGCCACCGCTTGGTCAGGCTGGGATGCTTCTTAAAGTTGTATTATTATCTAATTTTCTTTAATGTTCTAGATCAGTGGTCCCCAACCCCTGGGCCGCATACTGGTACTGGTCCGTGGGCCATTTGGTACTTACTGGTCTGCAGAGAAAGAATAAATAACTTATGTTATTTTTGTTTTATTTATATTTAAGTCTGAACGATGTTTTATTTTTTAAAAATGACCAGATTCCCTCTGTTACATCCATCTAAGACTCACACTTGATGTTTGTCTCAGTCACATGATACATTTATCCATCCCACCCTAAAGGCCGGTCCGTGAAAATATTTTCTGACATTAAACCAGTCTGTGGCCCAAAAAAGGTTAGGGACCACTGTTCTAGATCATTTTATTTCTTTCCTGTTTCATGCCTGGAAAGACAAAGAAGGGGGAGCCTGTTTGGATGTGCCTAAACAAAAATCTCACATGGCCAACTTGAGATTTTTCAAGAGAGATTTCAAGGATTTTTTGTATTTATCCTTGTCACATTTCTATTAAAACAGCCCTACGTGTAAGATCAAGCAGTTCACATTCCCGGGTTCACTCTTGATTTGTGTAATTGTATGTGAAGTCTTTGTTTAATGTCTAAATATGCCTGTCTTCAAGGCTTGAATTAAGTTTATGCATGCAAAAATTGGAAATGCCGGCTCTAACATTGTAAAAATAAAATATCCCTACAAATTAAAAAAAATTAATTAGAACAGGTAGCCTGACCTGTGGTGGCGCAGTGGATAAAGCGTCAACCTGGAAATGCTGAGGTTGCCAGTTTGAAACTCTGGGCCTGCCTGGTCAAGGCACATATGGGAGTTGATGCTTCCTGCTCCTCCCCCCTTCTCTTTCTCTCTCTCCTCTCTAAAGTGAATAAATAAAAATAAAAAAAAGAAAATGTTATACCAAGACTTTGACTTAAAAAAAAAAAAGAACAGGTAAAGTGCGCTCATTAAAATTTAAATAAAATGAAATGTAGATCCTAAAGACTTCCTAATTTGGCCAAACTGCTCCAAGCTAAAGTTGCTGCAGTTGCAAAGCTTGAAGCAGTGTGGATTTACTTAACAAAGGTGTAAAATTTTTTTTTTACTCTTTAAATTGCATATTAATTAATGTGGTAGAAATATTTTGATAAGTATGGGAATATTACTTGAAAATGCATTTACTATATTTTGTAAGAAGTTAACATAAAGACAAGTATTTCTTACAATTTTTTTAAAATTTATTTATTTATTCATTTTTTTAGAGAGGAGAGGGAGAGACAGAGAGAGAGAGAGAGGAGAGACAGAGAAAGAGAAGAAGGGAGGAGCTGGAAGCATCAACTCCCATATGTGCCTTGACCAGGCAAGCCCAGGATTTCGAACCAGCGACCTCAGCATTTCCAGGTTGACGCTTTATCCACTGCACCACCACAGGTCAGGCTTCTTATAATTTTTGAAGTCAAGGTATTATAAAGTGTACTCAACAAATACTTAAAAGTCAATTGTTGGCCCTGGCCGGTTGGCTCGGTGGTAGAGCGTCGGCCTGGCGTGCAGAAGTCCTGGGTTCAATTCCCAGCCAGGGCACACAGGAGAAGCGCCCATCTGCTTCTCTACCCCTCCCCGTCTCCTTCCTCTCTGTCTCTCTCTTCCCCTCCTGCAGCCAAGGTCCACTGGAGCAAAGATGGCCTGGGCGCTGGGGATGGCTCCTCGGCCTCTGCCCCAGGCACTAGAGTGGCTCTGGTCGCAACAGAGCGACGCCCCGGAGGGGCAGAACATCACCCCCTGGTGGGCGTGCCGGGTGGATCCCGGTCGGGTGCATGCGGGAGTCTGTCTGCCTGTCTCTCCCCGTTTTCGGCTTCAGAAAAATACAGAAGAAAAAAATAAAAAAATAAAAAAAGTCAATTGTCTAGGCCCTGGCAGGTTGGCTCAGTGGTAGAGCGTCGGCCTGGCGTGCAGGAGTCCCGGGTTTGATTCCCGGCCAGGACACACAGGAGAGGCACCCATCTGCTTCTCCACCCCTCCCCCTCTCCTTCCTCTCTGTCTCTCTCTTTCCCTCCTGCAGCCAAGGCTCCATTGGAGCAAAGATGGCCCGGGCGCTGAGGATGGCTCTGTGGCCTCTGCCTCAGGTGCTAGAATGGCTCTGACTGCAATAGAGCGATGCCCCAGAGGGGCAGAGCATCACCCCGTGGTGGGCATGCCAGGTGGATCCCGGTCGGGCGCATGAGGGAGTCTGACTGCCTCCCTGTTTCCAGCTTTGGAAAAATGAAAAAAAAAAAAAAAAAGGCAACTGTCTACTCAGCCATAAGAAATGATGACATCAGATCATGGATGGACCTTGATAACATTATACTGAGTGAAATAAGTAAATCAGAAAAAACTAAGAACTATATGATTCCATGCATAGGTGGAACATAAAAATGAGACTCAGAGACATGGACAAGAGGGTGGTGTTTATGGGGGGGAGGGGAGGGGCACATAAAAACCAGATAGAAGGTGATGGAAGACAATTTGACTTTGGGAGATGGGTATACAACATAATCAAATGTCAAAATGACCTGGAGATGTTTTCTCTAAACATATGTACCCTGATTTATCAATGTCACCCCATTAAAATTAATACTAAATTTAAAAAAGTACATACATATTAAAAAAAAGTCAATTGTAAATTTTATATATATATATATATATATAATAGATATAGATATAGATATAGATATAGATATAGATACAGATATATATATAAAGGGGAGAAGTCATGTCCTGGAACTCTGCAAATCTATTTACTTTAAAAAATTTTCTTTTGAATGATGATGTACAGGAGATGCCAAACCTTTCTTTTTTGTTTTTTTTTTAAAGATTTTTATTTATCCTTTTCTTCCCCCCCCCCCCCCATTTTTCCAAAGCTGGAAACGGGGAGGCAGTCAGACAGACTCCTGCATGCACCCGACCGGGATCCATCCGGCATGCCCACCAGGGGGCGATGCTCTGCCCCTCTGGGGCGTCACTCTGTTGCGTCCAGAGCCATTCTAGCACCTGAGGCAGAGGCCACAGAGCCATCCCCAGCGCCCGGGCCATCTTTGCTCCACTGGAGCCTTGGCTGCGGGAGGGGAAGAGAGAGACAGAGAGGAAGGAGGGGGGGGGGAGGGGGGGAGAAGCAAATGGGTGCTTCTCCTATGTGCGCTGGCCGGGAATCGAACCTGGGACTCCTGCACTCCAGGCCAACACTCTACCGCTGAGCCAACCGGCCAGGGCCTATTTATCCATTTTTATTAGAGAGAGAGAGAGGAAAGAGATAGAGAGAACAGGGGGAGAAGCAGGAAGCATCAACTCCCATATGTGCCTTGACCAGGCAAGCCCAGGGTTTTGAACTGGCAACCTCAGCATTCCAGGTCGATGCTTTATCCACTATGCCACCACAGGTCAGGCTTAAACCTCTTTCTTTTGCAAACTTCTACCTTCTTTTATTTGATCCAGCTAATAATGCTGCTATTTCTTTTTCTGAATAGTTCCAGATATACAGAAAAAGTTTATATGGGTGGATGAGGACCCTCAAACTCCTCAGCGAGATCTTCTGATTATAGCTTTTAAGGTCTATAATGACCAAGAGGAACAGAAAAGGCAGACAAAGCCCAAAAGAGATCAGGCAAAATACTAGCTCTTGGCATACACCCTTAAAGGCTCCAACACCCCAAAGGGGCCTCATAGGCTCCATCAGGGTCCTGCTTCAAGAGTGGAAAGGAAGGTCATTGAGCTAAAGCCTGATAGGCTTCTCTGCCCCTACCAGGGACATACCCTTGCTGTCGAAAAAAAGGGACACTGGAAGGTAAGCTGCCCCCTCACTCCTCTAATGGAGGGTTCAGTCTCTTCCAGCCCTGCTCCAGCCACCTGTGACCTAACCTTACCCAGCCTGCTGGGACTTGCCACTAAAGGGTAAAGGTGCCCATGGCCATTGACCCCATCTCACGTCACTGTGGACAAGCCTAGGGTATTTCTTCCAAGTAGTAGGTAAACTGATCTCATTTCTTGTGGACACGAGGGCCACTAACTATGCCTTGCCTGAATATTCGAGCTTTTATTCATCACTCAAAGATCTCTGTTGTGGGTGTTGATAGTCTTATTTTCCACTTTGTTTAATATATAGTGTTTCCTTTATTTCTCCTGCCTTAATGCCCCATGCCAATTTTAGGCTAGGACTTGCTCCTAATCTAGACGAATTTACCTCTGCCACCCAGTATAGTTTATCCTAAGGTTCTCTTCACCATGCCATGGCTGCAGAGCTCCAGGGAAAGGCACCCTGAGTTCATCTCTCCAGTTTAAAGAAAACAAAAGCGTCTGACCAGGTGGTGGTGTAGTGGATAGAGCATCAGACTGGGATGCCGAGGACCCAGGTTTGAGACCCCGAGGTCACCAGCTTAAGTGCAGGCTCATCTGGTTTGAGCAAATCTCAATAGCTTGGACCCAAGGTTGCTGGCTCCAGCAAGGGGTTACTCGGTCTGCTGTAGCCCCACAGTCAAGGCACATATGAGAAAGCAATCAATAAACAAGTAAGCTGTTGCAATGTGCAATGAAAAACTAATGATTGATGCTTCTCATCTCTCCATCCCTGTCTATCCCTCTCTCCGACTCTCTCTGTCTCTGTAAAAACAAACAAACAAAAAAAACTCAATAAATAAAAAGAAAGCTCCATCTCCATACATGCTGCAAAGGGCTCTTCCAGTCTACCTGAATCATTGCCAGCTAGAAGAGTGGTCATGGGACTTGGACTCTAGCTGCAAAGTGTGGAAATGTTATCACAACTCCAATGCCTTGTGGACTTTCCCTGAATGTGTGTGACTCCTGCTCCTTGGGACAGTTCTCAGAGTGAAGTAGGGTTGGGTTACATTTACAAGTAATGTCAAGTGGTGATGTGTCGGGAGCCGATCCACAACTGCTGGCTGACAAGGTCACAGCAGAAGAAGACCCACAACTGCTGGCTGACAAGGTCACAGCAGAAGAAGATCAAAAACTGCTGATTGACAAAGTCACAGCAGAGAAGACCAATGGCTGCGGGGTGACAAAGTCACTGCAGTGAAGACCAATGGCTGCGGGGTGACAAAGTCACCGCAAAGGAAAGGCACAACGATACTTCCCCCTTTGACTTTTTGAATTAATCTGGCCTTATATCCCCCCTTTTCTGGGTGTGTGCTATTATTTGTGGCACAGGGATAATAATACCATGCTTTCCCTGTAGATTCGTAGTGATTTCTTTGGATATGAGACAGAGGGTGTGAGTTCCACAGAAAAGCCTGTAAGCCCCTTGAACTGGGCTCATAGACATAAGAGGCTGGCTATGATATCCCTCATAAAGGGTTAAGTCTGTAGGAGAATTCCTTCTTAATCATGTTAAAAGAATAAATTGTGACTTAGGAGGCAGTGGCTGTGCACAGAGCACCCTTTGGCCTTCACTTTACATTTTTTCCTCCCTAGCCTTTTCATGTGATAAGTAGAGAAACATTCCTTTCTTCCTGCTTATTTGATCTGCAAATAGTGGTATATTCTGAGAAGAATAGAGTCAGAACTTAACTAGTGTTTAAATAAAATGTAGGAAGTAATAACAGTTAATGTCTTGTGTTGCTGCTGGGCTATCTTGCAAGTGCACTCTGCATATCTTTGGGTGAAAGCTATTCTTAATGTTATGTTAATTTCTTTAGAGGCAAGCCTTTCAGAATCTTATAGAACACTGCATAAACTCAAGGCCATTTACCTGAGCAAGCGGTGGTCCATTGTAAGTCGTCTGCTAAATCTCTCTCTGCCCCTTAACTCACAACAGACTAATACTTTAAAAGCTTTTGCTGATGTTGTTATTCAAGTTATTTTGAATGATTTGCTACCTGATTTGTGACTCATAGATGTAAATTAACTGTTATCCGGAAACATGAAAACATAGTGAAACAAAAGCAATAATTAACACCATGTGATTGTAACTCGGTGTGTGTGTATAAAAAGGGAGCTATACTAGCATTGAGCAGAGATGCCTGGCAGTAAATGCTAACCGGAGAATAAAGAGAAAGAAAAGAATTCGGCTCTCTCACTCGATTTTCGCCGATGCCGTCTCCTCCTGTGGGACCCCTGGATCCCCCCCGGGGCTGGACCCCGGCAGTGATGGTGTCAACATGGACTTGGTGAAATTACATTAACATGTTAAGGACATTTAAGACTGTAAAAATTTTATTTTAGATCCTGTTGTATTAAGTTAACACTTTGCTTGATAATCTAATAAGCTTTAATCACTTCATTGTATTAGGACACTTGTTATAGTATCTGTTAGAGTTGGCTATTTCAATTTTGTTGTTTATATTTTTCCAGTCTGCCTCCAAATCTAAACATGGGAATTCAGATGAGTATGAATCACAGCACACGAATTGAAGTTAAAAAAAAAAAGGGGGGGGGGATCTGTTGGGGACCGAATAAATAAACAGGGTATTTTTGTGATCTGGACTGAGGTGCTGGGCACAAACCCCACCTCACCTGCCTAGTTAACAAAGAGCTACACCTGATTCTCATTTGTCTCACCCATATTCTCCGGAGGAGTCTGGAAGCTAGTTTCTTTCTTTCTTACAGAGACAGAGAGAGAGTCAGAGAGAGGGATAGATAGGGACAGACAGGAATGGAGAGAGATGAGAAGCATCAATCATCAGTTTTTCGTTGCAACTCCTTAGTTCATTGATTGCTTTCTCATATGTGCCTTGACCGTGGGCCTTCAGCAGACCGAGTAACCCCTTGCTCAAGCCAGCGACCTTGGGTCCAAACTGGTGAGCTTTGATCAAACCAGGTGAGCCCGTGCTCAAGCTGGCGACCTCGGGGTCTGGAACCTGGGTCCTCTGCATCCCAGTCTGACACTCTATCCACTGCGCCACCGCCTGGTCAGGCTGGAAGCTAGTTTCTTATTAGTGTAAAGTAGATTTGGATGGTATGGTGGGGGTTGTCTTTGAGTTGCCTTGTAAACTTAATTGCTGATGGAACACACTATGAATAAAGTGGATGTGCTTCAAGGGTGCAGCCGCGTTACAGCTCAGGAACAGTAGAGACTGTTTGCTGTGTTGTCCTCCTGAACCCATCTGTGTGTGTGTGTGTGTGTGTGTATACACACACACACACACACTCTATATATATATATATATACTTACTCTCTCTATATATATATCTTTAAGTCCCTATCATTTACTTCAATTCCATACCTGTTCCTGTTCGGGACCCTGGTATATATTTGTTGTGGCTGGCCTGCAACACAGCTCACCAACACTTCTGTACCTTTCCTCTGCCTCAGGTGCTGTTGTCTTGCTTCTAAGGAAGGGGTGGAAGGGAAGTAACCTCACATTCAAAAAGGTTTTGCCAACTACCTCTCCAAAGAACAGGTTTGCCCATGCCTATGTGGCAGAGGCTTTGGGGAGGAGTGTTGGGGACCAAAAGCTAACAGGATCTTTGCAGTTTAGATTTTTGGGGGACAGAGGTGTGGGGAACTAGCAGTAAGCTGACAGTCTGCCCAACCCCCACCTCACTTGTTCTATTAAGTTGCTAAAGGGTATTTTGCTATGGTGCTGGATTGTTTATACTCATCCTGCTTCCCACCCTGTCCCCTGGAAAGACTGGAGGTAAGTTTCTTCTATCCTTTGTTTTGAGAAGATAAGATGATATATATGGTGGGGGTTTTCTGCACTTGGTAGAATTCTTGGGTTGCCTTGGAAATGTGATCAGATTTTTGATTTGCTAATGGTCTTACTTAGCCGTATAAATAAAGCAGGAAGCAGACGTTGAGTGCTCTGTTGTTTTTTTTTTACTGAGATAGAGTCAGAGAGAGGGATAGATAGGGACAGACAGACAGGAACGGAGAGAGATGAGAAGCATCAATCATCAGTTTTTCGTTGCGACACCTTAGTTGTTCATTGATTGCTTTCTCATATGTGCCTTGATCCTGGGCCTTCAGCAGACCGAGTAACCCCTTGCTTAAGCCAGCGACCTTGGGTCCAAGCTGGTGAGCTTTTTGCTCAAACCAGATGAGCCCGCGCTCAAGCTGGTGAATTCGGGGTCTTGAACCTGGTTCCTCCACATCCCAGTCCGACGCTCTATCCACTGCGCCACCACCTGCTCAGGCGAGTGCTCTGTTCTTGCCATCAGCACTGCAGAGCCCTTCTGATCCCATCCTTTTACTCTAAGCCTATTTTCTTAATTCTGCGCTGTTCCCATGCAGGACCTAGAATTACTAGCTGCACTGGTTCACGGCAGAGGAGAGTGCATTTTTTTTTTTTTTTTTTGCATTTTTCTGAAGCTGGAAACAGGGAGAGACAGTCAGACAGACTCCCGCATGCGCCCGACCGGGATCCACCCGGCACGCCCACCAGGGGCGACGCTCTGCCCACCAGGGGGCGATGCTCTGCCCATCCTGGGCGTCGCCATGTTGCGACCAGAGCCACTCTAGCGCCTGAGACAGAGGCCACAGAGCCATCCCCAGCGCCTGGGCCATCTTTGCTCCAATGGAGCCTTGGCTGCGGGAGGGGAAGAGAGAGACAGAGAGGAAGGCGTGGCGGAGGGGTAGAGAAGCAAATGGGCGCTTCTCCTGTGTGCCCTGGCCGGGAATCGAACCCGGGTCCTCCGCATGCTAGGCCGACGCTCTGCCGCTGAGGAGAGTGCATTTTATAAAATGGCTAGCTTTGGAGATCTCTAGGAAGCCAACATGGTCATCTTTACACTCTTTATAATCTGAAAACTGCTTCTTTTGAGAGCGCAAGAGGGACAGACGGACAAACAGGCAGAGAGAAGCATCAATTCTTCGTTGCTGAACCTTAGTCGTTCACTGATTGCTTTCTCATATGCGCCCTTGACTGAGGGGCTCCAACAGAGTAAGTGACCTCTTGCTCAAGCCACTGACCATGGGGTCCCACATCTATGACCCCACGTCAAGCCGGCAACCCCACACTCAAGCCAGTGAGACCGTGCTCAAAGCCAATGACCTTGGGGCTTCGAACCTGAGTCCTCAGCATCCCAGACCAACAGTCTAGTCAGGCTTTTTTTCTTTTTTTAAAAAATGAATTTTATTTCAAATGAAAGCTGCGTTTTTTTAAAAAAAAAAAGGCAATGGTAAAAAAAAATCACTTTGACTTTAGGTCTATCTTGGCCCTATATTTTGAGCAAAATCAATGATACATTAGTATATTTTAAGGACAGTTCTGGAAGAAGAAACAAATTAAAGGCTGAGGATGAAAGGAGATAAAAGACCGTTGCTCCTTATTCCCAAACAGTCAACAGAAGGAAGATAGTAAGGACTATAGGAAAGAGGGAGAAAATCTTGAGACGACAAATCAATTGTCTGATATAAAGGTCTGACTGCAGTTGTAAAAAGGGACAATAAGACCCCAACCAGGAAAAAATCATTTAATACATTAACAAAATGCAAAATAAAGTACCCAAGTTACAAAACATAAATTCCTTTGGTTCAATAATCACACCACTATTTTTACCTTCCAATGGCTACACACATCATCCCCACAAAGTGAAGTCACTGACACCCTTATATTGAAGACACCATGCCAAACCACCACATACCCATTATTCAGTGAAACTGTTGGCTATGTAAAGGGAGATTTCACATGCAGAACAAGTTTGTGGGGGGAGCTCTCTGCTGGGTCGCCATGGTATGAACCATACCCCTGCACATGCTACATGAAGCTGGAATCCCTTGGTATGATCACACATAAATACAGGCAATTCAGTGACCCTAAGCACTCCCAGGGAAACGCAGAAGTTCTAGTCCAGACCCTTAGTTTTACAGCTGGGGAAGATGAGACCTAGACATGAAGTGCCTTGCCAAAAGACACACAATTCATGGGAGTTGGTACTCTAACTCCATGCTTCCTTTTACTGTGAGCAAGAAGAGAATGGCATGGTTAGAAACTGATAGAAGTGCTAGGGCAGGGACAGAGTCGGGGGCTCACCACAGCTCTCAGGTTTTTTGGGAAGAGTGCCCATGAAGCCCTAAGGACTTCCTGAGTGTCTCATGAATGCTCAGGGCTCTTTTGGGTTTCTTCAGGCTTCCAATGGCTTTGGGACAAGGGATCCAAAGAACGGAGAGCACCTGATCAGGGCAGAGCATAATGGCCTCTAATCTGCTCCCAAAAAAATCCTAAGAGTCACAATAAGTTCAGAAAAAAAATTTAGCCATCTCAGAGTTAGACACCATTACCTAACTAGAGGCAGAAAGAGGAGTCATGGAGCTGGAAATCTGCTAAAGGCTGAAAAGTGGACCAGGAGTTTCCAAAGCACACTCTCGAGCTTAGAGCAGGTATTCAATAACTACTCGAATCAATGACAGAAGGAATGACTACATGGAGACAATGAAGGCTGGGTTCCATGAGAGATTCTGGCTCTGCCTAAGAGCCTTGCTAAGGGCTCTCTGGGGTACACATTCTTTTTGTGCAACTGTTGGAACAGGTAGGAGTCACATTGTACCCCTGGGGAGTCAGTGCGGATCTAATGAATTAAATAACAGAATTTGATTGGTAGAGCATGAAGAAAAAGGTAGAAAGCCATTCCTAAAGCAGCTGCTTTCTTTTACTTCCTTTTCCTCCCAGTTACAAGAACAGTACAAGTCCACCAGCTGCTGGAGCAATGAAGACAGAATTGCTAAAACCTCTGAAACATGCATTTGAGGTGGTTCAAGCTACCTCTCTCATTATCCCCTCCCCTCCCAAAAGTCACTTCTTGGACAGGGAGGCAGTGGTAGACTGTGACCGCGAGATCTGACTACACTTCTCAAAGATGGCCTCAGCTGAGAGTTTAGGCAGCTCCAGATCCAGAGGGCACTCGTCCACCAAGCTGTTCATGGGTGTGGGGGGCAGTGGAGGCTCCTCTTCATCTTGACTCAATCCAGGAATAAGGGAGGTACCTGCCCTGTCCAATTCCTCCTTGTCTACCTGCTCCCTGGACACGTCTACTGTCTCAGGTTGCCCTGAAGGGATTGTCATGGAGTCCAAATATGCTGAGAGGGCTTCCTCGAGCAGAGGAAGAAATTTCTTTCGAGAAACCTGGGTGTTACCTTGAAGATAGGCTTGGAGATTAAGGAGGGTGCTGGTGACAGGTGTCAGCTTCAGGGATGGAGAGTCAGCATGTTCCAGGACTCCACAGATCTGAAGGGGAGACAGGACAAGGAGATGGGATATACATGGTACAGCAAACTGTGGAGGCTTCTCTTACAGAGGAGAACTTTTTTTTTAATTCAGTGAGAGGAGAGGAGGCAGAGACAGCTTCCCACATGCGCACTGACTGGGATCCACCTGGAAAGCCCACTAGGAGGCGATGCTCTGCTGATCTGGGGCATTACCCTATTGTTCAGCAACCAAGCTCTTCCTAGTGCCTGAGGTGGAGGCCATGGTGCCATCCTCAGTGCCCGGGGCCAGCTCACTCCAATCGAGCCATGGCTGCAGGAGAAGGACAGGGGGAGAGAGAGAGCATGCAAATAGAAAGGGGGAGGGGTGGAAAAGCAAATGGGCACTTCTGTGTGCCCTGACCAAGAATCGAATCTGGAACATCCACAAATCGGGCTGATGCTCTACTACTGAGCAAACCAGCCAGGTCAGAGAAAAAATTTTTAAAAAGCCTGCCAGAGTTCAGCTTTATTACTTGCAACAAAAGGCACATCAGCCTGACCAGGCAGTGGCACAGTGGATAGAGTATCGGACTGGGACACAAAGGACCCAGGTTCGAAACTCCAAGGTTGCCAGCTTGAGCGCAGGCTCATCTGGTTTGAGCAAGGCTCACCAGCTTGAGCCCAAGGTTGCTGGCTTGAGCAAGGCACATATGAGAAAGCAATCAATGAACAACTAAGGAGCTGCAACAAAGAACTGATGCTTCTCATCTCTCTTTCTGTCTGTATGTCCCTATCTGTCTCTCTTTCTGTCTCTGTCACACACACAAAAAAGGGACATCAGCTAATACACATCATATTTTAGAAACAGAAGAAACTTTTTTTCTTTTTTCTTTTAATTTTTTTATTTATTCATTTTAGAGAGGAGAGGGAGAGACAGAAAGAGAGAGAGAGGAGAAACATAGAGAGAGAAGGGAGGGAGGAGCTGGAAGCATCAACTCCCATATGTGCCTTGACCAGGCAAGCCCAGGGTTTCGAAACGGCGACCTCAGCATTTCCAGGTCGACACTTTATCCACTGCGCCACCACAGGTCAGGCAGAAACTTTTTTTTATAGAGACAGAGAGAGAATCAGAGAGAGGAATAGATAGGGACAGACAGGAACAGAGAGAGATGAGAAGCATCAATCATCAGTTTTTCGTTGTGACACCTTAGTTGTTCATTGATTGCTTTCTCATATGTGCCTTGACCGTGGGCCTTCAGCAGACTGAGTAACCCCTTGCTCGAGCCAGCGACCTTGGGTCCAAGCTGGTGAACTTTGCTCAAACCAGATGAACCCACGCTCCAGCTGGCGACCTCGGGGTCTCAAACCTGGGTCCTCCGCATCCCAGTCTGATGCTCTATCCCAGTGGTAGTCAATCTGGTCCCTACCGCCCACTAGTGAGTGTTCCAGCTTTCATGGTGGGCAGTAGCGGAGCAACCAAAGTATAAATAAAAAGATAGATTTAGCCTGACCTGTGGCACAGTGGGATAAAGCGTCGACCTGGAACACTGAGGTTGCCGGTTCGAAACCTTGGGCTTGCCTGGTCAAGGCACATATGGGAGTTGATGCTTCCTGCTCCTCCCCCTTCTCTCTCTCTGTCTCTACCCCCTTTCTCTAAAAATCAATAAATAAAATATTTAAAAAAATATATTTAAAAAAAAGATAGATTTAACTATAGTAAGTTGTTTTATAAAGAGTTATTCTGCCAAACTTAGCGAAAATCCGACATAACGTACTTGGTAAGTAATTATTATTATATGCTTTAACTTGCTGTAACTCTGCTTTATAAATTTTATAAAGTAAAGTTACTTCCCTACTTTATAAATCACCATTACTGTTGAACCAGTGGGCGGTTAGAAAATTGTACTACTAACAGAGAGACAAAAGTGGTCGGTAGGTATAAAAAGGTTGACTACCCCTGCTCTATTAACTGCGCCACTGCCTGGTCAGGCCAGAAGAAACTTTTTTTTTTTAATTTTATTTATTTATTTATTTATTTTTTACAGAGACAGAGAGTGAGTCAGAGAGCAGGATAGACAGGGACAGACAGACAGGAAAGGAGAGAGATGAGAAGCATCAATCATTAGTTTTTCATTGCGCATTGCAACACCTTAGTTGTTCATTTATTGCTTTCTCATATGTGCCTTGACCGGGGGCCTTCAGCAGACCGAGTAACCCCTTGTTGGACCCAGCGCCCTTGGGTTCAAGTTGATAG
The DNA here is from genome assembly GCF_036850995.1 of Saccopteryx leptura. Classification (NCBI taxonomy): domain Eukaryota; kingdom Metazoa; phylum Chordata; class Mammalia; order Chiroptera; family Emballonuridae; genus Saccopteryx; species Saccopteryx leptura. The sequence continues at coordinate 212,908,864 of NC_089505.1, read as the reverse complement.
GCTTTTGCTCAAACCAGATGAGCCCCTGCTCAAGCTGGTGACCTCGGGGTCTCGAACCTGGGTCCTCTGCATCCCAGTCCGACGCTCTATCCACTGTGCCACCGCCTGGTCAGGCCAGAAGAAACTTTTAAGATCATATATTTCATTTTATTAGTAAACCAAATCCCCAGGACATTAAGCATCTTGAGCAAAATTATGTGGAAGATGGTAGAGGCTAAACTAGACCCGGACCCCCACCTTCTAACCTAGTGTTGTTTCCAAGTGCTTTTCTGTGTGCCAAAACTTGAACTTAAACCTAGCGGGGATGGCGCATGCATTTATATTGAGGTCAGAGGAAGGACAGAGAGAGAAAAAATGAACAAATCAAAGTGCAGGTGGGTCACTAAGTTGGTTAGAGCATCATCCCGATACACCAGGTTACAGGTTAAATCCCTGGTCAGGGCACATGTAAGAATCAACCAATGAATGCATAAATGAGTGGAACACCAAATCGATGTCTCTCTCTTTCTCAAATCAAGTCATAAAAACAATTTTTACAAGTTGAGGTAAGAGGTATGCCAGGCATGGTGCCAAGTCTGGCCACTTACAAATATTACCTCATTTAATGCTCACAACTACCTTATAAGATTGGTATTACTATCACCCTCATTCACACATAGGGAAATTGAGGCTTAGATAGATTAGGTAATTTCCTAAAGTCATAGTCAGAATGAAGCAAAACTGACATTTGAACCTAGGTCTGTGACCAACTCTGGTGTATTATACTAGTCCTAGCACAGGAGGGAGGAAACGGTAGGGCAGACTATGAAAAGAGGACTCCCACTTCCCAGCACGAGACAGCCTGGGCTATGGTGGTGTCATCGCAGCTCTAGGAGGAGCACAGAGAATGTAGGAAGAGGCATTTCTATTGGCCAAAGCACCTTTTTCTTCATGACATGATTAGTAGGAGCCACCATTTACCCAGTGCTTACTTTGTGTCCAGCAATGTACAGTGTGTCCGTAAAGTCATGGTGCACTTTTGACCAGTCACAGGAAAGCAACAAAAGACGATAGAAATGTGAAATCTGCACCAAATAAAAGGAAAACTCTCCCAGTTTCATACCTATTCAGTGCAGTTCGATATGGACTCACACACAGATTTTTTAGGGTTCCTTAGGTATCTATCCCGTATAGCCTCTACAGACTCGTCACTGACTGATGGCCTACCAGAACGGGGTTTCTCCACCAAACTGCCGGTTTCCTTCAATTGCTTATCCCACCAAGTAATGTTATTCCTATGTGGTGGTGCTTCGTTATAAACATGCTGATATTCACGTTGCACTTTGGTCACGGATTCGAATTTAGCGAGCCACAGAACACACTGAACTTTCCTTTGTACCGTCCACATCTCTACTGGCATGGCCATGGGCTGCTCCACTGCATACAGTGTTACGTCATCATCTGCGCATGCGCACATGCTGCCACATCATCTTGCAGAAACTGGGTTTTCTTTTTTTTTTTTTTTTTTATAAAATTTTTTTTTAATTCATTTTAGAGAGGAGAGGGAGAGACAGAGAGAGAGAAGGGGGGGAGGAGCTGGAAGCATCAACTCCCATATGTGACTTAACCAGGCAAGCCCAGGGCTTTGAACCGGCGACCTCAGTATTTCCAGGTCAACGCTTTATCCACTGCGCCACCACAGGTCAGGCCAAGGGTTTTCCTTTTATTTGGTGCAGATTTCACATTTCTATCATCTTTTGTTGCTTTCCTGTGACCGGTCAAAAGTGCACCATGACTTTACGGACACACTGTATTTTACCTATTATATTATGTTTAATGATCACATCAGACTAATTTGTAGGTAGTATTATACCACTTACAGGTTCAGAAGTCAAATGACTTACTTTAGCTCAGAGAGACAGTAAGTGGCAAATCTGGGACATGGCCTTGTCTTTGCAGAATGCCAAACTACCTTCCACTGAATTAAGTTCTCCTCTTAGAGGAGAAGACAGAGAGATGTCGGAAGTGGTGGACATACCTTTAAGGGGCTCAAAGGATTATATGGCTGTATTCAGACAAGTCTTCAGCAGTGCTCACAGCCCAAACAACCCAAAGAGGCTCTGGACTGCCTTAAGTCCACTTTTTTTTCCCCCATTCGTTTGAGAAAGACAGACAAGAGGGGGGGGGGGGAGAAGCATCAACTCATTGTTCTACTTAGTTGTTCCATTTAGTTGTGTTCTCACTGATTGTTCCTGGTATGTGTCCTGATCGAAACCATGACCTCAGCACACTAAGATGATGCTTTGTCCATTCAGCCACCCGGCCAGGGCTTAAGTTCTCTTTTAAATTCTTCTCTGAGCTAATGAGCAACCAACAGAGGTAATGAAAGGGGAAGAGTGGGAAAGGTGGTCAAAGGGAAGACCAGGCAAGGACACAAGCCCTCAGTCCCTTCTCCACAGAGTCATCACTCCCTACTTGTGGAGGTACTAGAAAAGGTTTCTCTTGTGTTTTCCTATTTTTAAGGCAAGAGGGTAAAGAGACAGGAATTGATTTGCAGGGGTGAGGAGTTAATGATTACACTAAGAATCAAGTTCAACTCCAGATTCCTTACATTTCCTTTAAATCTGATTTCAAGAACCTTCTAACTAGGAACTCCATCTCTAATTCTCTTTGGAATCTCCCTTTTTCAACAACAGTATGATTAAGGATATTCACATACAGAATGGAAAAAAGTGGGGAGGGGAGATTCTAGAAATAGGTCAGGGACTGCCTGACCAGTTGGTGGCGCAGTGGATAGAGTGTCAGACTGGGATGCAGAGGACCCAGTTTCGAGACCCCGAGGTTGCTAGCTTGAGCGCAGGCTTATCTGGTTTGACCAAAAGCTCACCAGCTTGGACCCAAGTTCGCTGGCTTGAGCAATAGGTTACTAGGTCTGCTGAAGGCCCGTGGTCAAGGCACATATGAGAGAGCAATCAAATCAATGAACAACTAAGGTGTTGCAACGCACAACAAATAGCTAATGATTGATGCTTCTCATCCATTTGTTCCTGTCTATCTCTCTCTCTGTCTCTGTAAAAAATAAAATAAAACTTGTTTAAAAAAAAAAAAGAGCCTGACCAGGCGGTGGTGCAGTGGATAGAGCGTCGGACTGGGATGCAGAGGACCCAGGTTCCAGACCCAGAGGTTGCCAGCTTGAGTGCGGGCTCATCTGGTTTGAGGAAAAGCCCACCAGCTTGAACCCAAGGTCGCTGGCTCCAGCAAGGGGTTGCTCGGTCTGCTGAAGGCCCATGGTCAAGGCACATATGAGAAAGCAATCAATGAACTAAGGTGTTGCAACGCGCAATGAAAAACTAATAATTGATGCTTCTCATCTCTCTCCGTTCCTCTCTGTCTGTCCCTGTCTATCCTTCTCTCTGACTCACTCTCTTTCTCTGTAAAAAATATAAATAAATAAAATTAAAAAAAAAAAGGTCAGGGACCTCTGTGTAAATCTAAGAACCAAGGAGTGGTCTTTGTAGCACAGGGTCACGTGTACAGGCAGAACTCTGCACAGCTCTAGGGTGGAGAAGAGGCAGAGACTCACTGTCATTCGGAGCGCTGCATGGGGACAAAAAATAGCCAACTGCCGCACTGGGTCGTTTTGAGTGTTGAAGAAGATAGTCATGGCGACCAGGACATCATAGTTGTGAGTCTGGCAGAAAGCATGGAGGTCTGTAATGAGGCTAGACCTCTGCAGGAAGGCCTGAAAGAAGAAATGGACAGGGATGAGGGCAATAGCTTAGAACACCCTTGTCACCACCAACAAAAAATGTTTGTAGGCCCTGGCCGGTTGGCTCAGTGGTAGAGCGTCGGCCTGGCGTGCAGAAGTCCCGGGTTCGATTCCCGGCCAGGGCACACAGGAGAAGCGCCCATCTGCTTCTCCACCCCTCCCCCTCTCCTTCCTCTCTGTCTCTCTCTCCCCCTCCTGCAGCCAAGGCTCCATTGGAGCAAGGATGGCCTGGGCGCTGGGGATGGCTCCTTAGCCTCTGCCCCAGGCACTGGAGTGGCTCTGGTCGCGACAGAGCGTCGCCCCCTGGTGGGCAGAGCGTCGCCCCCTGGTGGGCATGCCGGGTGGATCCCGGTCGGGTGCATGCGGGAGTCTGTCTGACTGTCTCTCCCCGTTTCCAGCTTAAAAAAAAGAAAAGGTTGGATAGGGCTTCTTCACCTGTTAACCTGGGACTTGTATTTCATAAAAGAGGTATCTAGGCCCTGGCCAGTTGGCTCAGTGGATAGAGCGTCAGCCTGGCATGCGGATGTCTTTAGTTTAATCCCTGGTGAGAGCATATAGGAGAAGCAACCATCGGCTTCTTTTTCTCTCCCTATTCTTTCTCTTCCCCTCTTGTAGCCAGTGGCTCGACTGTTTTGAGCATCGGTCTGGGGCGCTGAGGAGAGCTCAGTTTGGTCCGAGAGTCAGCCTCAGGCACTGAGGATAGCTAGGTTGATTTGAGCATCAGCCCCAGACATGGTTGCCGGGTGGATCCTGGTCCAGGCGCATGCGGGAGTCTGTCTCTCTATCTCCCCTCCTCTTAAGTTTAAAAAAAGAGGTATCTAGTATTTACTCTGTGCTATCTGTGTGCCAGGAGGCAGTCTGTAGAATGGAGAGAATACAGTTTTGGATTTATTTACTTATTTTCTTTTTACAGAGACAGAGAGAGTGTCAGAGAGAGGGATAGATAGGGACAGACAGACAAGAACGGAGAGAGATGAGAAGCATCAATCATTAGTTTTTTGTTGCGACACCTTAGTTATTCATTGATTGCTTTCTCATCTGTGCCTTGACTGTGGGCCTTCAGCAGACCAAGTAACCCTTTGCTCGAGCCAGCAACTTTGTGTCCAAGCTGGTGAGCTTTGCTTAAACCACATGAGCCCGTGCTCAAGCTGGCATCTTCGGGGTTTCGAACCTGGGTCTTCTGCATACCAGTCCGATGCTCTATCCACTGTACCACCGCCTGGTCAGCCCCGATTTTGGATTTAGATAGAACTGATTTGAAAATCAATCTATTACTTAGCTATATGATCAAAAAGCATTAAATTACCTCCCTGGACTTCAGTTTCCTCATTCTGTAAAATTAGGATAAAACATTTACCAAACGGGATTGTTTTAAGAATTAAAAAATGATAATGTATGTAACATGTCTGGTACATACAAGGTTCTCCTGCTCTTGTGATCAAACAAGCAAGGTCTTTGGCTCATGTGTATTTTTATTCTAAAAGGGAACAATGGGAGATACAAACAAGCACAGACATGTAACAGCTATATCCTGGCTCTTCATTCTTTGCCAATCTCTACTCTTCTTCAAAATCTCACACAGTATTTCCTCCAACGAATACCACCACTAGCTGTTTCTGAGGAAGGCTTGTCTCTGTACTTGGCATTTCTTTTTTTTTTTTGTATTTTTGTATTTTTCTGAAGTTGGAAACGGGGAGGCAGTCAGACTCCCGCATGCATCCAACCGGGTTCCACCTGGCATGCCCACCAGGGGGCGCTGCTTCGCCCATCTGGGCCATTGCTCTGTTGCATCCAGAGCCATTCTAGTGCCTGAGGCAGAGGGCACAGAGTTATCCTCAGCACCCGGGGCCAACTTTGCTCCAATGGAGCCTTGGCTGCGGGAGGGGAAGAGAGAGACAGAGAGGAAGGAGAAGGGGAGGGGTGGAGAAGCAGATGGGTGCTTCTCCTGTGTGCCCTGGCCGGGAATCAAACCTGGGACTCCTGCATGCCAGGCCGACGCTCTACCACTGAGCCAACCGGCCAGGACTGTACTTGGCGTTTCTAATGGGTCAATTTGTACAGTGATTATGGTACTTGGTGAGCCTTTTGTGTTCTGTTTGCTTCCCTAACTAGGCTATGAGTCATAAGGGAGAAGGCCATGCAATTCTTAAAATTTAATTATTTAGTATTTTTATATAACATTTAGTAGAAAGCTGTGTAGATTATGACAGTGTGTTCAAATCAGGTTGTTGAATGATTTAAGCCAATGTAATAAGGAACTAGGAATTAAAATACCGTTATTAAAGTTATATTTGGCCTGACCAGGCAGTGGCGCCGTGGATAGAACGTTGCACTGGGACACAGAGAACCCAGGTTCGAAACCCCAAGGTCGCCAGCTTGAGCACAGGCTCATCTGGTTTAAGCAAAGCTCACCAGCTTGGACCCAAGGTCGCTGGCTTGATCAAGGGGTTACTTGGTCTGCTGAAGGCCCACGGTTGAGGCACATATGAGAAAGCAATCAATGAACTAAGGTGCCACAATGAAAAATTGATGCTTCTCATCTCTCTCCCTCCCTGTCTGTTTGTCTGTATCTATCCCTCTCTCTGTCCAAAAAATAAAAATAAAAAGTTATATTCGCCTTGGCTGGCTGGCTGACTGGATAGAGCATTGGCCCAGTGTGCGGATGTCCCGGGTTTGATCCCCGGTCAGGACACACATGAGAAGCAACCATTCTCTTTCCCTCCTTCTCCCCCTTCTCTCTCTTGCTTCTCCTCTTTTTTTTTTTTTTTTTCTTTCTTTCTGAAGCTGGAAACGGGGAGAGACAGTCAGACAGACTCCCGCATGCGCCCGACCGGAATCCACCCGGCACACCCACCAGGGGCAATGCTCTGCCCACCAGGGGGCGATGCTCTGCCCCTCCAGGGCGTCGCTCTGCTGCGACCAGAGCCACTCTAGCGCCTGGGGTAGAGGCCAAGGAGCCATCCCCAGCGCCCGGGCCATCTTTGCTCCAATGGAGCCTTGGCTGCGGGAGGGGAAGAGAGAGACAGAGAGGAAGGAGGGGGTGGGGGTGGAGAAGCAAATGGGCACTTCTCCTATGTGCCCTGGTCGGGAATCGAACCCAGGTCCCCCGCATGCCAGGCCGACGCTCTACCGCTGAGCCAACCGGCCAGGGCCACTTGCTTCCCCTCTTGCAGCCAGTTGCTTGATTGGTTCAAGCATTGGCCTCGGGCACTAAGGATAGCTTGTTTGATTTGATGGGGGGTTGCCTGGTGGAAGAAAGGGAGAGAGGGAGGGAGGAAAGAAGATAAGGAAGGAAGGAAGGGAAGGAGAAAGGGAGGGAGACAGGGAGAGTAGAAGGGAGGGAGGAAGGGAGGGATGGAGGGAAGAAAGAAGATGGATGGAAGGAAGGAAGGAAGGAAGGAAGGAAGGAAGGAAGGAAGGAAGGAAGGAAGGAAGGAAGGAAGAGAAAGAAGTTATATTCATTTACCCATTCAACAAAACTGAGCACTCTGTGCCTAGCACCGTCAAAGGTGTGGAGACACAGCAGAAACAAAGGGAATAGGGAGCAGAGGAATATGGACAATAAACAAGGAGGCCATGAAATATGATTATTTCAGTGTGTTAAGTGCTATGAAGAAAACAAAATAAGATAATTGTTAGAGATTTGTGAGCAGGGAGGATGTTATTTCAGTTAGGTGTCAAGAAAAACCTCTTAAAAGCTCTGGGTTGGGAATGAACTTAAGGATTCCAAGGAACAGAAAGAAAAGCAGTCTGGCTGCAGTATTGTGCATGCACGGTGGGCTGGGGTTGGGAGGAGAGGAGATCAGAAAGACAAGGGCCAGAGCAAAGCAGGCCCTATAAACCACCAAAAGGCCTTTACATTTTATTAGAAGTGCAACGAAAAGGCAATAAAGGAAGGGGTGATACGATCTAAGGTATTAACATCACTCTGGCTGCTGGGGGAGAATGGTTTGTAGGGTGCAGAGCGGAGGCAGGGAAACTACAGGCTGTTACCGTAGTACAGCGAGAGACGATAAACTGGGGAGCAACAACAGAGCAGGAGAAACGCACTGAGGTACAAGATGCAGTTTGGAGGAGAGCCAGAAGTGTGGGGCAACGATACCTACATAACTGAAGGTTTTCTATCTCACCCACACCTATGGCTTGCTCTTACCTCCAAATCCATATAGATTGCACTAATGGCCACTTTGATGCCTTGTCTGAAGATGGTCTTCTGGTCCTTTCTCAGCATCTGCTCAGTGGTCAGTCCTAGAATGTGGGTGTGAGACTAAGGGTTAAACAAGAGAGCCCAGGGTCCCAAGACCAGCAAGGTGAGAACACCAAGATGAAGAAAAGAAAAACAGTCCTGGCCAGTAGGCTCAGTGGTAGAGCATTGGCCCGGTGGGTGTCCTGGGTTCGATTCCCAGCCAGGGCACACAGAAGCAACCACCTGCTTCTCTACCACTCTCCCCCTCTTCTTTCTCTCTATCTCTCCCCCTCCTGCAGCCAAGGCTCCACTGGAGCAAAGTTGGCCTGCGTTCTGCGGATGGCTTCATGGCCTCTGCCTCAGGCACTAGAGTGGCTTGGGTTGCAACAGAGCAATAGCCCAGATGGACAAAGCATTGCCTCCTAGTGGGCATGCCGGGTGGATCCCGGTTGGGTGCATGCAGGAGTCTGTCTCTCTGAATCCCTCTCACTTCAGAAAAATACAAAAAAAAAAAAAAAAAAAAAAAAAAAAGAGAGAAAGAAGAAAAACAGCCTCTCTTAGGGGCCATAAACAGGGTTGATAATGGAAAATATAATTAAATAATAAAAATTTAAATTGCCTGACCAGGCAGTGGCACAGTGGATAGAGTGTCAGACTGAAATGTGGAGGACCCAGGTTCAAGACCCTGAGGTTCCTAGCTTGAGCACGGGCTCATCTGGTTTGAGCAAGGCTCACCAGCTTGAGCCCAAGGTCGCTGGCTCGAGCAAGGGGTTACTTGGTCTGCTATAGCCCCCTGGTCAAGGCACATATGAGAAATCAATCAGTGAACAACTAAGGAGCCACAACGAAGAACTGATGCTTCTCATCTCCATCCCTTCCTGTCTGTCTGTCCCTATCTGTCCCTCTCTCTGACTCTGTCTCTGCCATAAAAAAAAAAAAAATTACTGGGTCACAAAAGTTACCTTTAGAGAAAGGTAAAAGAAAGAAGACGGTTTTACTTTTGATTTTTTCCCTTTTTATGTTGTTTTAATTTTCAAAGAGTACATGAGGCACTTTATTTTTTTATCAACAGGAGGAATTTGGGCAACAAATTTGGAAGACTTTTTGTTCTCTTCCCTTATCTTTGGTACATTCTCCCTCTTTCCTCTGCTTCCCTAACCAATTATCTTGATCTCACTGTGATAATTTAGTATTACCTCAGCATATTTTATTTATATGTCTATATTTTATTTATATGTCTATATTCTCTGATTAGACTGGAAACCTCCGAGAGTATATTCCTCCTCATCTTCCCCCAAAGCCTGGACAGAACAATCCAGTAAATGACTGATTTGTTCCTGATCAGACTCACATACTACCTTGTTTCTCTCCAAAGCTTAAACCATTACCCATAGTCTGAAATAGTTTTGATGGTGGTAAAAAACATAATGAACAAGGCTTGCCCCGTTTTCTCATGTGGAAGGGTAAAAGGTCAGTTTAACATTTCATACCTGACACATCAAACTTTGCCTTTTGCAGTGAATCAAAGATGTCATTTCTCTTGGGCAGATCTGGGAAGAGGGCCTCCAGTTTCTCCACATATTTGTTGTCCTTTAGGGTTGCTTTTCCAATTTTCACATCCATGTTAACACAGTCCAGAATGATTGTTCCTGTGGAAAAGGAAGAAAGCAGAACTCCCTACACTCACAAACACTGAAACACACATCACCCTCCAACCAAATGGACGTAACACAGAGGAGAGCGTGTGCAAACTCACTGAAACAAAACAAGAAACTGGGACGATGCCCTGAGTAAGATTTCCCATATCCAAACTAAAATGCAGACAGAGAAATGGGAAAAGGGTAGAAAGGAAGCCTAAGCATCTGAATCCTTGGAGACTTTGAAACTCAGTCTGAGAAAGATGACTTCTCTTCCATAGGCCAAATTCCAGTAATGAATCTTACAAGTTGAGAGATAGTCTACTCCAACTCTTTCTTTAACAAATGGACAAAATGAGAATAAGAAAGGTTAAGAGAGCCTGACCAGGTGGAGGTGCAGTGGATAGAGCATCAGCCTGGGACACATTGGACCTAGGTTTGAAACCCTGAGGTCACCAGCTTGAGCGCAGGGTCGCTGGCTTGAGTCCAAGGTCACTGGCTTGGCTGGAGCCCCGTGGTCAAGGCACATATGAGAAAGTAATCAATGAACAACTGAGATGCCGCAATAAAGAACTGATGCTTCTTGGAGACGGCGTGAATAGGGTCTGCAAGGGGCAGTGGATCGGCGTGAAGGGCTCTTGTGTTTTGGGCGGGGCCGATGGCGTCTCAGGCGGGCCCGCGAGCTCCTGGCAGTGACTTCCAGCACCGGGAGCGTGTCGCCATGCACTATCAAATGAGTGTGACCCTCAAGTATGAAATCAAGAAGCTGATCTACGTGCATCTGGTCATATGGCTGCTGCTGATTGCCAAGATGAGTGTGGAACATCTGAGGCTCTTGTCGCACGACCAGGTGGCCATGCCCTATCAGTGGGAGTACCCATATTTGCTGAGCATTGTGCCCTCTCTCTTGGGCCTTCTCTCCTTCCCCCGCAACAACATTAGCTACTTGGTGCTCTCCATGATCATGGTGCTCCCCTCATTTATGGCAGCATGGAAATGTTCCCTGCTGCACAGCAGCTCTATCGCCATGGCAAGGCCTACCGCTTCCTCTTTGGTTTTTCTGCTGTCTCCGTCATGTACTTGGTGTCGGTGCTGGTGGTTCAAGTGCATGCCTGGCAGTTATACTACAGCAAGAAGCTCCTAGACTCTTGGTTCACCAGCACACAGGAGAAGAAGCGTAAATGAAGCTTGCCTGATGGACTGATCTCTGAGATGAAGCCTGGCCCTCCCATCCAGAGCAGTGAGAGGGCAGAGGAGCTGTTCTAAAAATCTTGGCAGACATGATGTTGGCAGCTAGTGCAAAGTAGGCCCAAATTCTGGAAAGCTGCTACTATTGTCATCAGCTGAGGTGACAAAACTGTATTTAACTTATTGCTGGTTGGCTGGAACTGGGTGAAGGACAGCTATAAAACAAACTTCAGCTAATTTAAGTCGAAGCCCTTCAGGATTTTTCTTTTAAGACTGAAACTGTATTCTCTGTATTTCCATCCATTACCCCTTAGCCAACAAGACTGAAAGAGATAATGAGTAAACCATGTTATACTTCAATCTCTGGGTTGTTGGGCAGATAACATTTAGGAAGCTGCTTCCCCTGCAGGCTGTGGTCTCTACTGTGAAACATTTTAAAGAGAACCTCAATCAAGTTATAACTGCCCTATCAAAAAAAAAAAAAAGAACTGATGCTTCTTATTGCTTTCTCTTCCTGTCTGTCCCTCTTTCCGTCTCTGTCTCTCTTGGCAATAAAATAAAGTAAAAAAAGAAAGGTTAAGAGATTTGCTCAAGATCATAAAACTACTTCCTGGGCAGAAATGGTCCTGGAATCAGTTTTCTGCTTCTTCAGCTGTTCCTTATTACACAGTGCTGCCAAGGCAGCTTCTAGGTCTGTTGTCTGTTGTCCCCTGCTTCTTTTCTGCGTTCTCCAGCCATGTATCCCACAGGCCTTTAAACAACATATCCCATAGCCTTTTAATGCCTCATTGCCAGCCTTTAGTAGGGGCTGAACGGCTCTGAGCGGGGAAGGTCAAGCTGGAAGAGTCTAGACTTTTCCATTGTCCCTTCTGTGGGACAGGAATAGAGGATCTAAGGAGTGTCAGGCCCCAACCAAGCCACCCTCACCATGCAGAAGGGCTGCAATTTGCCTGTCCAAGATCTCTGGCGCCCCTTTCAGGATTCTCTCAGTCACCAGGGTAGAGCAGGACCCCACAAGCTCGACTGAAACATGGCAGGGAGGGCAGCGTTTCTGCTCGATGGGCCGATGGTCTAGCACCTCTGTTACCACCTCCTCCAGGGCTGCGTCACTTCTGTGTGGGGAAAACAGAGAGGAAGATAGGTAGGAGCAGGCCAGCTGCTTCTAACCAAACTCCACCTCACTCCTGAAGGAAAATAAAGACACCTTAGGTAAACAGAGCTTTGGTCACTTCTACCTCTTCCCTACCCCTTCAGTTCTTTTTTTTAATGTTATAACTGAGGTCATCTTAACTGTATACGTGAATTTAGCAAAGTATCAGCTACCAATACCGTATCCACATATTTGATGTCCTTTAGAGTTGCCTTTTCAACTGGCACCCTTGATACCCAACATCTAAATCTCTCCTGTTCCCTCAATTCACTCAACACCTAAATTCCACACAAGTTAACCAGATCCTGAAGCTTTTATCTCAATTTCTATTTATTCCCTTCATTTCAACCCTCTGCTACTGCCTTACTCTAGGCCCTCAGTGTCTCTAGCCAGGACCATTTCACTAGTTTCTTAACCAAACGCCTGCTTTCAGTCTTGGGCTGTCCTAAGCTGTCTTCCATGATGCTACCTAACAGCAATTTTCAACCTTTTTCATCACATGACACACAAACTAACCACTAAAATTCTGCAGCACACCAAAAAAAAATTTTTTTGCTGATCTGACAGAAAAACAGGTATAATCTCAATTCATTCACACTTGATGGTTATTGTTGTATTGGCTGTTCTCAATTTTTGATTTGACAATCTAAGGAAAAGAGGTCAGTGCCCCTGACTAAAATAGTCAGGCATTGCAGGTTTTAAAAATTCTTGTGGCGCCTGACCAGGCGGTGGCGCAGTGGATAGAGTGTCAGACTGGGATGCGGAAGACCCAGGTTCGAGACCCCGAGGTTGCCGGTTTGAGCGCGGGCTCATCTAGCTTGAGCAAAAAAAAAAAAAAAAAAAAAAAAGGCTCGCCAGCTTGGACCCAAGGTCACTGGCTCGAGCAAGGGGTTACTCGGTCTGCTGAAGGCCCACGGTCAAGGCACATATGAGAAAGCAATCAATGAACTAAGGTGTCGCAATGCGCAATGAAAAACTAATGATTGATGCTTCTCATCTCTCTCCATTCCTGTCTGTCTGTCCCTGTCTATCCCTCACTCTGACTCTCTCTTTGTCTCTGTAAAAATAAATAAATAAAATAAAATAAAAATTCTTGTGGCACACCCGTTTGCTTCTTGCAGCACACTGGCTGAAAATCGCCACACCTGAATCATTTGAAAAATGCAAATTCTGGCCCTGGCCGTTTGGCTCAGTGGTAGAGCGTCGGCCTGGCGTGCAGAAGTCCCGGGTTCGATTCCCGGCCAGGGCACACAGGAGAAGCGTCCATCTGCTTCTCCACCCCTCCCCCTCTCCTTCCTCTCTGTCTCTCTCTTCCCCTCCCGCAGCCAGGGCTCCATTGGAGCAAGGATGGCCCAGGCGCTGGGGATGGCTCCTTGGCCTCTGCCCCAGGCGCTAGAGTGGCTCTGGTCGCAACAGAGCGAGGCCCCGGAGGGGCAGAGCATTGCCCCCTGGTGGGCAGAGCGTCGCCCCTTGGTGGGCGTGCCGGGTGGATCCCAGTTGGGCACATGTGGGAGTCTGTCTGACTGTCTCTCCCCGTTTCCAGCTTCAGCTTCAGAAAAATACAAAAAAAAAAAAAAAAAAAAAAAAAAAAAAAAAGGCAAATTCGATTCTGTTAGTACTTGGAATAAATATATAGTAATAAGCAAAAGTTCCCCACTGCCCTAAAATAGTCTGATGTCCTTGGCAGGGCCTGTAAGGTCTCTATGATCTGGCCCCTGCCTACCTTGCTAGTCTCATTGCTTTCCATATCTTATTTCTCAATCATATTTCATGCTCCAGCCATGCAGAACAAATTCCAGTTCCCCCAACTCACCATGTTACTTCATGCCTGCCTGCCTTTGCTTATATTAACCACTCTCTCTGCCTGGATGCTTTTCCTAACTCCCTTGCCTACCCATTCCCAGAGCAAACACCTAGTCCTCTTTCAAGAATGAAATTAGCCTGACCAGGTGGTGGCGCAGTGGATAGAGCGTCGGACTGGGATGCGGAGAACCCAGGTTCCAGACCCCGAGGTCGCCAGCTTGAGTGCAGGCTCATCTGGTTTGAGCAAGGCTCACCAGCCTGGACTCAGGCTTGCTGATTTGAGCAAGGGGTTACTCGGTCTGCTAAAGGCAGACCATGGTCAAGGCACATATGAGAAAGCAATCAATGAACTAAGGCAGGGGTCCCCAAACTACGGCCCGCGGGCCACATGCGGCCCCCTGAGGCCGTTTATCCGGCCCCCGCTGCACTTCCGGAAGGGGCACCTCTTTCATTGGTGGTCAGTGAGAGGAGCATAGTTCCCATTGAAATACTGGTCAGTTGGTTGATTTAAATTTACTTGTTCTTTATTTTAAATATTGTATTTGTTCCCGTTTTGTTTTTTTTACTTTAAAATAAGATCTGTGCAGTGTGCATAGGGATTTGTTCATAGTTTTTTTTATAGTCTGGCCCTCCAATGGTCTGAGGGACAGTGAACTGGCCCCCTGTGTAAAAAGTTTGAGGACCCCTGAACTAAGGTGTCGCAATGAAAAACTGATGATTGATGCTTCTCATCTCTCTCCATTCCTGTCTGTCCCTGTCTATCCCTCTCTCTGACTCTCTCTGTGTCTCTGTAAAAAAACAAAGAAACAAAAACAAACAAACAAACCAAAAAAACCTGGGACATCCATACACCAGGCCAACATTCTATTCACTGAGCCACTGGCCAGAACCTAAACAGAAGTTTATAAGTGAATGGACAGCTGGATCAATGCCCTTACGCTACCCTCTGTCAATGTCCTTCTGTAAACAGTGTGTTCAAGGAAAAAAATATACATTTGAGGCCCTGACCAGTTTTCTCAGTGGTAGAGCATCAGCTAGGAGTGTGGATGTCCCAGGTATGATTCCTGGTCAGGGCACACAGGACAATTAACCATCTGCTTCTCCACCCCTTCCCCTCTCCCCTTTCTCTCTCTCTTTCTCTCTCTCTCTCTCTCTCTTCCTTTCCCACAGCAATTGGTTCTAGTGCATTGGTCCCTGGTGCTGAGGATGGCTCTGTGGACTCTTTGCTCAGGTGCTAAAAATAGCTCAGTTGCAAGCATGGTCCCAGATGGGCATCAGCCCCAGACGGGGGTTGACACATGGATCCCAGTAGGGCACTTATGGGAGTCTATCTCTCTCTATCCCATCCTCTCACTTGAAAAAGAAGAAAAAATACACACACACACACACACACACACACACACACACACACACACACACACACATGCATATTTGAATAATAGCAGGAGCCAGACAGACACTTATATTGCTTTTGTTGGTCGTTTTTTTCCAATCTTAAATTAAGGATGGAATTATTATAGGTGTGCATCTTTTTTTTTTTTAAAGATTTTATTTATTCATTATAGAGAGGGAAGAGAGAGAGAGAGAGAGAGAGAAGGGGGAAGGAGCAGGAAGCATCAACTCCCATATGTGCCTTGACCAGGCAAGCCCAGGGTTTTGAACTGGCAACCTCAGCATTTCCAGGTTGATGCTTTATCCACTGCGCCACCACAGGTCAGGCTAGGTGTGCATCTTTATTAAACAGACACTAATGAAATATTGCCTTTTGTAGGAAATAATTTTACTTTTGAGAAGCAGGGAAGCAAAGACAGACTCCCACATGCACCCTGACAGGGATCCACCCAGCAAGCCCCCTGCCAGCCAATGCTCTGCCCATCTGGGGCATTGCTCCACTGCTTAGCAACTGAGCTGTTTTAGCGCCTAAAGGGAGGCCATGGAACCATCCTCAGCATCCAGGGCCAACTTGCTCCAACAGAGCCATGGCTATGGGAGGAGAAGAGAGAGACAGAGAGAGAAGAAAGAGGGGGAAGGGGGGAAAAGAAGATAGTTGCTTCTCCTGTGTGCCGTGACTGGGAATTGAAACCAGGACATCCACACGCTGGATTGACGCTCTACCACTGAGCCAACCAGCCAGGGCCCAACTTTTTAAAAATTAAAAGATTTACAACGATTATTCAAAAGTTTCTATTCTAATAAACCTGCCATGCCTGACCAGGCGGTGGTGCAGTGGATAGAGCGTTGGACTGGGATGCCAAGGACCCAGGTTCGAGACCCCGAGATCTCCAGCTTGAGCGCAGGCTCATCTGGTTTGATAAAAGCTCACCAGCTTGGACCCAAGGTCACTGGCTTGAGCAAGGGGTTACTCGGTCTGCTGAAGGCCCACGGTCAAGGCACATATGAGAAAGCAATCAATGAACAACTAAGGTGTTGCAACGAAAAACTAGTAATTGATGTTTCTCATCTCTCTCCGTTCCTGTCCGTCTGTCCCTGTCTATCCCTCTCTCTGACTCTCTCTCTGTCCCTGTAAAAACAAAACAAAACAAAAATCAAACAAAAAAAAAAACCTGCCATAAAATCTTTTATTTAAAAAAAAAAACAGACAGAGAGAGAGTCAGAGAGAGGGATAGATAGGGACAGACAGACAGGAACAGAGAGAGATGAGAAGCATCAATCATCAGTTTTTCGTTGCGACACCTTAGTTGTTCATTGATTGCTTTCTCATATGTGCCTTGACCGTGGGGCTACAGTAGACCGAGTATCCCCTTGCTCAAGCCTGCGACTTTGGGTCCAAGCTGGTGAGCTTTGCTCAAACCAGATGAGCCGCGCTCAAGCTGACGACCTCGGGGTCTGGAACCTGGGTCCTGTGCATCCCAGTCCAATGCTCTATCTACTGTGCCACCGCCTGGTCAGGCTGCCATAAAATCTTTAAAAATGCCTGACCAATGGTGGTGCAGTGGATGAAGCATTGACCTAGAATGCTGAGGTTGTGGTTTAAAACCCCAGGCTTGCCTGATCAGGAGGTGGCGCAGTGGATAGAGCGTCGGACTGGGATGCGGAAGTACCCAGGTTCGAGACCCTGAGGTCACCAGCTTGAGCGCAGGCTCATCTGGTATGAGCAAAAAAGCTCACCAGCTTGGACCCAAGGTCGCTGGCTTGAGCAAGGGGTTACTCGGTCTGCTGAAGGCCCATGGTCAAGGCATATATGAAAAAGCAATCAATGAACAACTAAGGTGTTGCAACAAAAAACTAATGATTGATGCTTCTCATCTCTCTCCGTTCCTGTCTGTCTGTCCCTATCTATCCCTCTCTCTGACTCTCGCTCCGTCTCTGAAAAAATAAAAAATAAATAAAATTTTAAACCCCAGGCCTGACCAGGCGGTGGCGCAGTGGATAGAGCATCGGACTGGGATGCGGAAGGACCCAGGTTCGAGACCCCAAGGTCGCCAGCTTGAGCGCGGGCTCAGATCTGGTTTGAGCAAAAGGCTCACTGGCTGGCCCTGGCCGGTTGGCTCAGTGGTAGAGCGTCGGCCTGGCATGCAGAGGTCCCGGGTACAATTCCCGGCCAGGGCACACAGGAGAAGAGCCCATCTGCTTCTCCACCCCTCCCCGTCTCCTTCCTCTCTGTCTCTCTCTTCCCCTCCCGCAGGCGAGGCTCCATTGGAGCAAAGATGGCCCGGGCGCTGGGGATGGCTCCTTGGCCTCTGCCCAGGCACTAGAGTGGCTCTGGTCGCGGCGGAGCGACGCCCCAGAGGGGCAGAGCATCGCCCCCTGGTGGGCAGAGCGTGCTGGGTGGATCCCAGTCGGGCGCATGCAGGAGTCTGTCTGACTGTCTCTCCCCATTTCTAGCTTCCGAAAAATACAAAAAAAAAAAAAAAAAAAAAAAAAGGCTCACTGGCTTGGACCCAAGGTCGCTGGCTCCAGCAAGGGGTTGCTTGGTTTGCTGAAGGCCCACGGTCAAGGCACATATGAGAAAGCAATCAATGAACAGCTAAGAAGTCGCAATGCGCAACGAGAAACTAATGATTGATGCTTCTCATCTCTCTCCTTCCTGTCTGTCTATCTCTGCCTCTCTAAAAAAAAAAAAAAAAAAAAAATTTAAACCCCAGGTTTGTCTAGTCAAGGAATATATGGGAAGCAACTGTGAGTTGATTGATGCTTTTCTGCTCTTCCCTACCCCTTTGTCTCTCTCTCCTTTCTATAAAGTCAATAAATAAAATCTCTAAAAAAAATTAAAATAAAAACAATCACGATGATTTTAGCTTTGAAAAATGTTACTAGCCCTGGATGGATAACTCAGTTGGCTAGAGCACCATCTCTCAGCACAGAGGTTGCCAGTTAGATCCCTGGTCAGGGCACATACAGGAACAGACACAGACTGATGTTCCTGTTCCTCTCTCTCATTCCCTTCCTCTCTCTCTAAAATCAATATAATAAACATTAAAAAAAAAAAAGATACAAAAGGCACATTTAAATGATTTCTGAGTTATCCTTTAGTTTGAAATCTCCAAGTTTCTATTTCTTATTATTACTTGCAAAACTAGAGAAGTGACAATATTTTCTATATGTGATACGACTCATTCAATTATGATTAGCCTGTGAGATTCTCAAGAGCAAAAATTCAATTCTCCTCTCTTTATATCTCACTCAACAGAACCCAACATGGCACATGATAAGTATCAGCTTAACTTACTTCAACCTACCTGGGTAAGACATGATGGTCAACAAGGATAAGAGTGAGCTGGCCAGCCTGGTGCAATGCATGGAGGTCAATCTCATCCCGGAAAATTAAGAGGGACTCTGGAATGTGAATCTTCTGAAGGAAGAAGACACTGTCACCTCGTAGAGGTAGCTCAGAACGTTTTATATTTAAAACTGGCACAAAGACATCCCCAGCCTGAGTTGTCTGGAATGGAAAGTGAAAAAAGGTATGGCAATGTTTTGAAACAGACAGGAAAAATAATAAAACTATTGGGGCAAGGGGAGACATGATTTTGGGTGAGTTCTCAAAGTCACAATTACCCAGACAATAAAAATAAAAGGATAACTCTTGCCCTCCCTCATTCTTAGCAATAACATGAAGGTCAGCAAGATAATGCATAGCAAAGACCTAGTTCTAGATGCTGCAGAGAAAGGATTATGAGTCTTTAAGAGCTGACCTGGAGGCCTGACCTGTGGTGGCACAGTGGATAAAGCGTCAACCTGGAAATGCTGAGGTCGCCGGTTCGAAACTCTGGGCTTGCCTGGTCAAGGCACATATGGGAGTTGATGCTTCCTGCTCCTCCCCCCCTTCTCTCTCTCTCTCTCTCTCCCCCCCTCTCTCTCCTTTCTAAAATGAATAAATAAAAAAAATAAAAATTAAAAATTAAGAGCTGACCTGGATATGGAGGAATACACACTAGACCATGGACACCCACAGCAACTCAATAATAAACTGTCTGAATATTGCTTTACGGTTTACAGATTCTTCAAAATACATTTACTCATTTCATCCTCACAGCAACACTGTAAATTATTTCTGGCTTTATAGATGGTGACATGAGGCTCAGAAAAGTGAAGGGATTTAACTTATCCAAGACTAGGTGGTGTTAAGTAGCAGAGCTGAATCTTGAATCCAAATCTTTTCATTCTAAGAGATTCTGTTCCTAAGTACTCACCTTTGCCAGGTAAAAAGCCAAGGCAAGAGCAGACACCATGGAGTCCAAGTCACAGGCTTCATTTCCCAGCACAACATGCAGTGGTTGGGACTCCTGGAAGGAGAACAGGAACCTAGCAGAAGCATCTCTGCGTGTCCATTTACCTCGCACACACGTAGGGTGTCACACGTCCTCACTGTGCTCACTAGGAGGTAAGCAGGTTAATCTTATGGGTCCTCATCTCGTGAACAAGGACCTTGTTTTAGCAAAGCTTTGAGCATTCCATGCAGACCCAGGTAGTGGGAAAGTGGTCTTTCCTCTCTGCTACATTACTTCCTTGAATGTTAATTTACAAAAAAGCAGCAATAAATAATTTTGATTTCTTATGTTGCTTTGGGCACTTGAGAAGTCAAAGGCAGAGTATTTTGGGTAGCTGATGTATTCAATCCATGGTTTATTTTTTCCCATTTTCAAAAGAGGGAAAATAATCCTTTCCCTTCAAAAAATATCTACAGTAGTCTATTATCTAGTTGTCCATAACACTTCCCCTCCTCCAAGGAGCCTCCATGATAACCAGATATGACCCACTCTCACCTGAGAAACACACTTTCTCAGAAGGTACAGCTTAAAACAAGCACAACTGCTGCTACTGCTACTGGAACTTTTATTTTTAATGCTTTGAAAAGTCCAGCTACTGCGTAACCAGGCAGTGGCGCAGTGGATAGAGCATCAGACTGGGATGTGGAGGACCCAGGTTCGAGACCCCGACGACACCAGCTTGAGCGCAGGTTCATCTGGTTTGAGCAAAAAGCTCACCAGCTTGGACCCAAGGTCACTGGCTCAAGCAAGGGGTTACTCGGTCTGCTGTAGCCCCACGGTCAAGGCACATATGAGAAAGCAATGAACTAAGGTGTCGCAACAAAAAACTGATAATTGATGCTTCTCATCTCTCTCCGTTCCTGTCTGTCTGTCCCTATCTATCCCTCTCTCTGACTCTCTCTCTGTACCTGTAAAAAATAAAAAAAAAATGAAAGGATGAAAAGTCCAGCTACTGATAAAAACTGAGGAAGGAGGGTTATTATTAACCTTGTTCCTCTGCATTTCCCCAGCTATCAGTTTTAAAATATATATATTGGGCCCTGGCCGGTTGGCTCAGCGGCAGAGCGTCGGCCTGGCGTGCGGGGGACCTGGGTTCGATTCCCAGCCAGGGCACATAAGAGAAGCGCCCATTTGCTTCTCCACCCCTCCCCCCCTCCTTCCTCTCTGTCTCTCTCTTCCCCTCCCACAGCCAAGGCTCCATTGGAGCAAAGATGGCCTGGGCGCTGGGGATGGCTCCTTGGCCTCTGCCCCAGGCGCTAGAGTGGCTCTGGTCGCCGCAGAGCGACGCCCCAGAGGGGCAGAGCATCGCCCCTGGTGGGCGTGCCAGGTGGATCCCGGTAGGGCGCATGCGGGAGTCTGTCTGACTGTCTCCCCGTTTCCAGCTTCAGAAAAAAAATACAAAAAAAAAAAAAAAAAAAAAAAAAAAAATATATATATATATATATATATATATATATTTGCTCACAAAAATTAGGGGATATTTCAAAATGAGTAGGAAGTGATAAAATATCCCCTAATATTTTGTGAGCAGTGTATATTAAAACCTTCAGTGAGGTCCTGGTGGGATAGTTCAGTTGGTTAGAGCATTGTCTGGAAGCACAGAGGTTACTGGTTTGATCCCTGGTCAGGGCACATACAGGAACAGATTGATGTCCCCCCCCTTTCCTCTCTCTAAAATCAATAAAATAAACATTAAAAAAAAAAAAAAGACCTACAGTGCCACAATAGTACAGATGGAGTTTTGGTTTAGTTCTGAAACAGAATGTGCCACACACTGTTCTAATAGTTCTGTGTGCATGAACTAATCACAATCCTCAAAACAACCCAAAGAGGCAGGTACTTTAAGAATTATGACTTCAGGCCTGACCTGTGGCACAGTGGATAGAGCAGCGACCTGGAAAGCTGAGGTCAATGGTTTGAAACCCTGGGCTTGCCTGGTCAAGGTACATTCGAGAAGCAGCTACTACAACGAGTTGTTGTTGATGCTCCCTGCTCCAACCCCTCTAAAAAAATTAATTAAAAAAATAAAAAGAATTATGACTTCAGTCTGACCAATGTGGCACAGCGGATAGAGTGTTGACCTAGGACACTTAGGTCCCAGGTTAGAAACTTCGAGGTCTTCAGCTTGAGTACAGGCTCACCACCTTGTCAAGGTTGCTGGCCTGAGCACGTGATCATCGTGATCCCATGATCGCTGACTTGAGTAAGGGGTCATTGGCTCGCCTGGATCCCCCTGGTCAATGCACATATGAGAAGCAATTAATGAACAACTAAAAAATACCATAACTACGAGTTGATGCTTCTCATCTCTCTCCCTTCCTGTCTCTCTTTTGCTTTAAAAAAAAAAAAGTTATGACTTCATTCCAGGTCTGAGCATTCAGCAGGTGGAACGAGACCATAAAGTCTCCGATTCAGCCTAAGGCACAAGAATTCTCTTACTAGTTTGCTTTTGAACTTCTCTCTCAGCCTGCTTCTGAGAGATGAGGGTATAAGAGAAACTCAATGAGACATATTAGTTACAGCAGTTTCTTAATCTCATCACTATTGGCATTTGGACTGGATAATTCTTTTTTTTTTTTTAATAGCCTAAGGCTTAGTTTTTTTTTTTAACAGTTTATTTATTTATTTATTTTAGAAAGGAGAGAGAGAGGGAGAGAGAGGGAGAGAGAGAAGAGAGAGAGAAACAGACAGAGAGAAGGGGGAGGAGCAGGAAGCATCAACTCCCATATGTGCCTTGACCAGGCAAGCCCAGGGTTTTGAACCAGAGACCTCAGCATTTCCAGGTCGATGCTTGATCCACTGCACCACCTCAGGTCAGGCGATAATTCTTTTTTGTAGGGGCTGTCCTGTGCCTTGTAGGATATATGGCGCATCCTTGGATTCTACCCAACAGATGACCATAACACCTCCAGTCATGACCCCAGACTTAAAAATGTCTCCAGACTTGCCAAATATTCCCTGGGGGGGTAAAAAAATCACTCCTGGGTAAGAACTACTGGATTACTGGCTTCTTCAATTGGGGAAGATTTGCTAGACAGAAGAGTTTATTTTTTTATTTAAAAAAAAAAGTTTATCCTTTGTATTGAACTTATTGGGGTGACACTGGTTAACAAAATTATAGAGGTTTTAGGTATACAACTCTACAACACATCTGTACACTGCCAAGATGGAAGAGTTTATTTAGAAAAGTAGGAAAGAGCATTGGCCTGGCGTGCAGGAGTCCCGGGTTCGATTCCCGGCCAGGGCACACAGGAGAAGCGCCCATCTGCTTCTTCACCCCTCCGCCTCTCCTTCCTCTCTGTCTCTCTCTTCCCCTCCCGCAGCTAAGGCTCCATTGGAGCAAAGATGGCCCGGGCGCTGAGGATGGCTCTGTGGCCTCTGCCTCAGGCGCTAGACTGGCTCTGGTCGTAACAGAGCAACACCCCAGATGGGCAGAGCATCGCCCCCTTGTGGGCGTGCCAGGTGGATCCCGGTCGGGCACATGCGGGAGTCTGTCTGACTGCCTTCCCATTTCCAACTTCAGAAAAATACAAAAAATAAAAATAAATTAAAAAAAAAAAAGAAAAGCAGAAAAGGGTTCTGAAGAACATAACAAGTAACAGTTATCAAATAATTCTTGGAAAAGAGAATCTAGTGAACCTAGAATCACCTCCCTCCCATCCTTACCCCCAGAAAGGGACAAGTTTAGAAGATTTTTGGTGATATAAAATTGCCTTTTCTCATAACTAGGTTCTTGTTTTTAAACCATCGTCTTTCCTACCTCCTATTCCCAACCCCAGAGAGAAGTACAAAAGGCAGGATTTGTACTTCTGTTAAGATTTTGGTCTAAGGGCCTCTGGGGAAAGTCTGCCCGAGGTCCTCCTGTGCCTACTTCAACAGGGTGGCAGCCAAAGCCATTCATACTGAACAGCATGGGAGATTCTTTTTGATATTAAACTCTTTCCCAACACAATATGAGAATTCTGGACCCAAGACCCTGGGCCTACTCCTCTGACTTGCAACTTCTCCTTTTGATTTCAGAGAAGGCCCCTCTGTTTCCTGGATACCTAATACTGCCCAGATGGCTGTGGACCAAAGTGACAACAAAGCACTTGAGGTAAGTGGCTGCTCAGATAGAGAACTTGCTCACTGAAGCAGTAAGGGGGGGCACAATGTTCTCTAGAGAGGACACTATACAAACACACATGGCCATATGGCCCTGAATCTAGAGCAAAAAGTAAGAGGAATAGAGGACAAAGGCAGAGGCACTGGGAGAGACCTAATGCTGGGCACAAAGACGTCCTTTCCAGAACTCACAGTAGTGCTACTTCACCTTCCTGGCAGAGGAACCAGGCTCAGTCCGACCTCCAGCATCGACAGAAGGCTCGGCAGCAAAGCAGAAAGCAGGGACTAAACACAATCTCATAGCTGAGGTGAGGAGAAACGATTTCCAGAGGAAAGTGAATAACCAACACCTTGAGCTCAGCCAAGCTCAGATAGCAACCAAAAGGAACTAATATTTGGAACAGGAGTGACCAAGGGAGGTGATGGCATTCCTTTCTCCTGTCAGCACTCACCACTCCCCCAGCCTGCTTGGTCTATTCACCACCTGAAAGAAAAACGAAAACCGTAACATGCACATTTCCAGCCCTGCCCTTCTCAGTATTTTTTCTGTTCTGTCTGGAATGCAGCAGAGCTGCTGTTTGTCAGACCACAGACCGGGGTGGAATCCCAGCTCTGCTTACTTGATGTGGGAACTTAGCCTCCATAATCCTTATTTTTCTTTTCTTTTTTTTATTGATTTGAGAGAGAGCGACAAGAACATCATTCTGTTCCTGTATGTGCCCTGACCAAGGATCAAACATACAACCCCTGAGCTTTGCGATGATGCTCTAACCAACTGAGGTATCTGGCCAGAGCCTCATTTTTCATTTAAATAATGAAGATAGCTTAACCAGGTGGTAGTGCAGTGGACAGAGCATCGGATTGGGATGCAGAAGACCCAGGTTCGAAAACCCAAGGTTATTGGCTTGAGTGCAGGCTCGCTGGCTTGAGTGTGGGATCATAGACACGATCCCATGGTCACTGGCTTGAGCCCAAAGGTCGCTGGCTTGAGCAAGGGGTCACTGGCTCAGCTAGAGCCTCCGGGTCAAGGCACATATGAGAAAGTAATCAACGAACAACTAAGGTGCTGCAACAAAGAATTGATGCTTCTCATCTCTCTCCTTCCTGTCTGTTCCTATCTGTCCCTTTCTGTCTCTCTCACTAAAAATAATAATAATAATAATAAAAAAGTGAAGATAATATTGTAACCAATTTCATGAAGTTGTTATGAGGATTCACTGAGACAGCACATAAGTGCCCACTTTGGAGTAGTAAAGGTGAGCTCCCCTCCCGCTTCTCCTCTGCTTCTCCTCATCCAGTCAAGCCCTACCCAGACCACCCCCACCCCCAAAGCCTTTCCCATTACCCAGGCTAGAGCAATCCCCTTCCTCTATACCTCCTGCTGCCAGCATTTGTGTCTCTCATGGAACTTAACTTCTTCCTTAAGTAACTCACTACCTGTTCATAGACACATATCCCAAGTCCTTGACATAACTTACAAGGCCGGTGACCATCTACTTTGTTGTTGACACTTTTTTTTAAACCAGGACACATTTTTGAGAAGAAAAAGGGGTTGCAATTAATAAACTAAGACTTTCCAGGGCAAAGCAGGTGTATGGCTGTCCAACATATAAAGCAACATTCTCCTCCATTTAGGAAAAGCATGTGCAACTCTTCACCCTCACCCCACCCCCACCAGCTGAAAGCACAAGCCAAACAGCCTCAGTTTTCTGACCATTGGGGGAAAGAGTTCAGAGCAAATATAGCTATACTTAGAGCATGAAGAAACCTAAGCTGCCAATAGAAGAAATACAACCCGAGAGCCACAATATAAACTTTGTTTCCTTAAAAACAAAAACAAAAATCTAGTACTTTAAATGACTATATCCTGACATCCTTTGTGGCCTCAGTTGGGAGAGAGGGGACAGGTTCCAGGGCTGACAAAGTAAACCACTTCTCTTCAGAAGCTAAATATGGTCTGATGCCTACTCTACAAAATAGGTAATATGGGAGGGGGCGCAGAAAGGAGATAGAGAAGCCACCCCAGCAGAGAAAATGGGATTAATACCGATACCAGGACTGTAAATTTCTAAGGTTCCTGCTTCATGCCTGAGCAGTGTAGACAACAGATTCTCAGAAGGCCATGCTGGATGAACACCTAACCTTGAATGCAGCCCCACCCTGAAGATGAGTCAGGATTTCTTTTAAATGGAACATCCCTGGCCCTGGCCAGTTGGCTCAGCAGTAGAGTGTTGGCCCAGCATGTGGATGTCCTGGGTTTGATTACTGGTCAGGGCACATAGAAGTGACCATCTGTTTCTCCACCCCTTTCCCTTCTCTTTCTCTCTCTCCCCTCCTCCTGCAGCCATAGTTTGAGTAAGTTGGCCCTGGGTATTGAAGATGCCTCCATGGCCTCACCTCAGGCGCTGCCTTGGTTGCTGGAGCAGTGACTCCAGATGGGCAGAGCATTGCCCCATAGGGGGCTTTCTGGGTGGGTCCCTGTGGGAGCACATGTAGGAGTCTGTCTCTGCCTCCTCACCTCTCACTTAATAATAAAAATAAAAGAAAAAAAAGAAAAAAATGGAACATCTTACTATCACTGTGGCAGAAGCTATAGAAAATAGTCTCTGGTATGAATGCTAAAAATATGGTATCAACAAGAGCGCTATTTGGGTTATCAACATTACTATAGTGTGAAAAAGTCAAGCATTCACAATTTCCTAAAAGTTAAACTATAGTTTAACGGAAACATTTCAACTTAACAGCATCTTTATTTATTTATTTATTTAAGTTTTTCTTTTCTTTTCTTTTTTTTAGAGAGGAGAGGGAGAGACAGAGAGAGAGAGAGAGAGAGAGAGGAGAGACAGAGAGAGAGAAGGGAGGGAGGAGCTGAAAGCATCAACTCCCACATGTGCCTTGACCAGGCAAGCCCAGGGTTTCGAACTGGCGACCTCAGCATTTCCAGGTCGATGCCCCATCCACTGCACCACCACAGGTCAGGCTATTTAAGATTTTACTTATTGATTCTTACAGAGGAGAGAGAGCGAGCAAGAAAGAGAGTAGGGGGAGAAGTGGGAAGCACCAACTCATAGCAGTTGCTTCCCTATATGCCTTGACCTGGTAAGCCCAGGGTTTCGAACCAGTGA
Source organism: Saccopteryx leptura (assembly GCF_036850995.1). Lineage (NCBI taxonomy): Eukaryota > Metazoa > Chordata > Mammalia > Chiroptera > Emballonuridae > Saccopteryx > Saccopteryx leptura. The sequence goes on along the minus strand of NC_089505.1, from coordinate 212,882,191 downwards.
CCTCCACATTTCAGGTCACTGCTCTATCCATTGTGCCACCACAGGTCAGGTAAGTGTCTTTAAAGGATACTTCCTTTACACAAGAAAGAAGTGCGGCCTGACCAGGTGGTGGTGCCTTGGATAGAGCATCAGACTGGGATGTGGAAGGACCCAGGTTCGAGACCCCGAGGTCGCCAGCTTGAGTGTGGGCTTATCTGGCTTGAGTAAAGTTCACCAGCTTGGACCCAAGGTCGCTGGCTCCAGCAAGGGGTTCCTCGGTCTGCTGAAGGCCCAGTCAAGGCACATATGAGAAAGCAATCAATGAACAACTAAGGTGTCACAACGAAAAAAACTGATGATTGATGCTTCTCATCTCTCTCTGTTCCTGTCTGTCTGTCCCTATCTGTCCCTCTCTCTGACTCTCTCTCTCTGTAAATAAATAAATAAAAGATTTAAAAAAAAGAAAGAAGTGTGGTCTCTGGGGAATTAAGAAGGGGGAAAAGAAAAAGAATCTTTTTCATTTCATACCCCTTTCGTATTTAAAATTTTCACCATCTACATTTACAACTTCTGCAATTAAAAGCAATTTAAATCACTGGTGTCTACCTGTATGTCCTGCCACAAGTTCACCCACTAACATTCCTAGAGTCCAATTTTCTCATTTCTCCTGGTTACGAATTCACAAGTTTGGAAAAATTAAGATTTAGATCTCACTCCTTGGGAGATAAATTCAGGCAGAGCAACATCAGGATACCAGCAACATCAGAAAAATCCAGTATTTTTAGCTTCGTACTGATGTAGAAGACACACTGTTAACCTGAAAGGTGAGAGGGTGCTCTGAAGACTAGGTGTTATAGGAGATGCATGGAATGAAAAACGCTGTTTGGCAAGGTTTTTGCCGAGGTGGAGGGTGAGATGGGGAGACCCAACTGCTTAGCACTTGGAATGAAAGGTAACCAAAAGGATTTGGTTCCAAATTGCCTTATGCATAAAACAACTTTTCCAAAATTTGTATTTTATAAATAATTGGTGTTAAAATTGAACTTCACCCCTATTCTTCTGGTAAGGACATTTATTTATGCCAGCAGTGAGTCTGCAGGCGGAATCAGGTGATTTAGGATTTGTTGAAGACCAGAACCTGCTGCCCAGGGGTATTTTCAGAGTTCAAGATACTTAAAAGAGGAAAGCACAGTCAACCCACCTGCCTAGGTTTCTACAGAAGCAGTGTAGCTTGTGTAGGGGGGCCAGGTGACCTCCTGGAGCCTCTCTGGGGCCAGCTTTTGCTGCTAACTGGGGATATCAGGATAATGCTGCCCGGCTGGGAGATTCCAACTGGCTCAGAGTACCAAAAATAAGCCACAAAGCATTCAAGAGCCATGCTGATAGTTTTGACTCCAAACACACTGAGCTTATCTTCCAGGCGGGGCTTTTTCATGTAATCTGAGTGCCTTAAAGCCAAAGAAGAAAACTGTAGGCAAAGGAATGCAAGTTGCGGCCGAAGGATATATTGTGTATATTACTTTTTTAAAATTTTTATTTATTCATTTTAAAGAGGGGGGGGGCAGGAAGCATCAACTCCCATATGTGCCCTGACCTGGCAAACTTAAGGGTTTCGAACCAGCGACCTTAGTGTTTCAGGTCAACGTTTTATCCACTGCGCCACCACAGGTCAGGCTTGTGTATAGTCTTTTTTTTTTTTTTTTTCATTTTTCTGAAGCCGGAAACAGGGAGAGACAGTCAGACAGACTCCCGCATGCGCCGACCGGGATCTACCCGGCACGCCCACCAGGGGCGACGCTCTGCCCACCAGGGGGCGATGCTCTGCCCATCCTGGGCGTTGCCATGTTGCGACCAGAGCCACTCTAGCGCCTGAGGCAGAGGCCACAGAGCCATCCCCAGCGCCCGGGCCATCTTTGCTCCAATGGAGCCTTGGCTGCGGGAGGGGAAGAGAGAGACAGAGAGGAAAGCGCGGTGGAGGGGTGGAGAAGCAAATGGGCGCTTCTCCTGTGTGCCCTGGCCGGGAATCGAACCTGGGTCCTCCGCACGCTAGGCCGACGCTCTACCGCTGAGCCAACCGGCCAGGGCATATTAGTCTTAAAAACAGATTTAGCCTGACCTGTGGTGGCGCAGTGGATAAAGCGCCAGCTTGGAATGCTGAGGTTGCCGGTTCGAAACCCTGGGCTTGCCTGGTCAAGGCACATATGGGAGTTTTGATGTTTCCTGCTCCTCCCCCCCTTTTCTCTCTCTCTCTCTCTCAAATGAATAAATAAAAATCTTTAAAACAACAACAACAACAAAACAGATTTAGCCTGACCTGTGGTGGCCAGTGGATAAAGCGTTGACCTGGAATGCTGAAGTTGCAGGTTCAAAACCCTGGGCTTGCCCAGTCAAGGCACATATGGGAGTTGAAGCTTCCTGCTCCTCCTCCCTTCTCTCTCTCTCTCTCAATCTCTCTCTCTCTCCTCTAAAATGAATAAATAAATAAAAATAATTAAAAAAACAAACAGATTTTAAAGTGCCTGACCAGGCGGTGGCACAGTGGATAGAGCATTGGACTGGGATGCGGAAGGACCCAGGTTCGAGACCCCGAGGTCACCAGCCTGAGCACGGGTTCAACTGGTTTGAGCAAAAAGCTCACCAGCTTGGACCCAAGGTCGCTGGCTGGAGCAAGGGGTTACTCGGTCTGCTGAAGGCCTACAGTCAAGGCACATATGAGAAAGCAATCAATGAACAACTAAGATGTCGCAACGAAAAACTGATGATTGATGCTTCTCGTCTCTCTCCCTCCTGTCGGTCTATCCCTCTCTCTGACTCTCTCTCTCTCTCTCTCTGTCCCTGTATAAAACAACAACAACAAAAAACAGATTTAGAGTAAAACACCACGACCACCTCTATTCTGAATGAGGCGCCCCAGTTAGAAACCGCCGTTCCCAGGCAATAAAAGCCAGGAGCACAGGTTCCCTCGGACCCGGGGTTCACCTGGAGGCCAGTGGAGGAGGCCTTGCGAGCGGACAACTGAAAGAGGGGCGGGGAGAAAGGAACAAATACACCTCCCGGGCACCGCCGGCGGCGGCACAGCCCTGAACCTTTTAAAGGAGCTGTCCCAGGCGACAACAAGCAGAGGCTCAGATGCAGGACCCAGACCCACGATTCCACTTCCCCGCTCTCTGGAAGACCCTAAATGCAAGGGGCCAAAAACCGGGAGACCAAGCGGCATTCCTACTCTTAAGCCTAGATTCTCGTTCCCTATTCCTCGGGCCCCAACCCTGATCAGACCCCAAGCCCACACCCCAAAATTCCGTGTTCCCTCCACACAGACCCTTCCCAGAACCCATATCTTTATTCTTCTTGGACCCCATGCTCCATTCCTTAAGATCAGAGTCAGGGATCCATTACCTGCAGAGCAGCTCGACAACCCTGCAGGTAGTCCTCCATGCTGAAGTCCAACGTGTGCCTCTGCCCCTCGCCGTGGAGAGATTACTCGGCGAATGCGCCCCGCCTGGGACTCAGGGGCTTGCGGTGAGAGTCAGGAGGCGGGACTCGAACCCGCAACAATGAGATTCCGCCCGGACCCCGGGAGGAAGTGCGTAATCCCGCGCTCCCGGAGTCCGACGTCGCCCCGCCCCCGGTGGTGGGGGCGGAGTTCTACGCTTAAGGCTTACTCACACCTTTCCGGAGGCGCCAAGTGAAACCTGGCGCAGGGCATCCTGGGAAACGTAGTCTAGAAGCTCCGAAATGGCCCCAAGAATTGAGGGGAAGGAGAATTTTCTGAGGTCACTCATGTGACACACAAACGTGTATGTGTCACAGTAACTTAAATGTGTGACATCTGAATTTTCCCTTTCGCATCAGGCTAAATATAGCATCTTCCCATGTATTACACAGAGCCTCTGGCTGACATCTTAAATTACACATCGCAAAACAGCTCTTCTTCATCTTCCTTTCTCGAATTCTCCCCTTCAGCAAACTGACTCATTGCCACCGACTTTGTGATTGTCCACGTTTTAAAAATATTACAATAATCTTTGGACCCTCTTCTTATAGACCTACAATCTCTTGCCTACTCCTGCTGCTTCTTTGTTTATGACTCTGTGGCCTGTTGTTAATATAGCTTCGGAAATGTGGCCTATTTCTTTTCCTGAACTGTTGCAACCTGTGTTCTTTGCTCCCTGCCTTCCTAATTGTTCCAATTGCCCTTTCAGCCTTCAGAGTTGCTTGGAGTTTCATGCAATGGCAGCGGTGGAGTTTGAAGGGTCCTTCGGAATGTAGAGTTGGGTCCCAACCTCTTTTTGCCACCTTCCAGCCTCACAGTAGTGCAGAGTGCTGCAAATAAATGTACTCTCATCATCAAATGTTCTTTCCTTTATTAATCCATTTCTTTATCTCCTACCACCAGACTGGCACCAGCTTTTCCTGCTCCCCCAGCGAGGCACTGAGAGGAGGTGACTGATGTAAGCTGAGGCCTGTGGTGGGATCAAGGATCAGAGCCCAGCGGTATTGGATCTCCTGCTTGCTCAGCTAGTTCCCTCCCTGCTGCACTCTTCCTCCCAGAGGCTGGGCTTTCTTCCACACCTCCTCACCTCCTTCTGCACTACCAGGGCAATAGCTCAACAGGTTTCGTTTCTAGACTAAAAAAAAAAAAAAGAGTGAGAGCTTGGAAAGGAGAAGAATTTCTTTTTTACTTTAAATGATTGAACATGCACATATCTTGCTCTTTGGCCCTGCTCTGTGGATCCAGAGCAAAGGACTACCTTACCCAGAGAGAAAGCCTAAATCCAACACGCCGCTGCTGTCCAGCCCAGCTCCTCCCCACTCAGCAAGGGCACTTCTTGCTCTTCCCTGTTCTCACCAGAGAGGCACAAGCGCTCCGTCCCTTCCAGCGGCAGGCAGAGAGAAGAGAAAGGGTCTGTTGTTTTTGTCTCCTTGTTTCTCTTTCCCTCACTGCTGATCACCAAGCTGCTGACCAGGTCAGAAAGCTCTAATGGAAATCCTCCAGTGTAAGGGAGGCCCCTCCTCCTCCAGGGCTCCTGTCCTTGACTAATTTTTCTTTGTCCCAATGGGAAGACAAGAGAGAAAGAAGAAAAAAGAAAAACCTCAAACTTCCTTTAAAAACCAGCTTGGAGTCAGGGCCTGGAGCGCACGCCCTAGACTCTGCGACTCAGGAATCCTGAAGACACGCTCTGAGCAACCTGGGCTGAGCCCCTGCCTGCCCTGGCCCTCCTCCAGTGCCCCGGATCCTGGGCGTGAGTCCGGAAGTGGCCAGGACCAAGCTAGGACCACCGTTTATAAACCTGTATAAGCTCTGGCGTTGACAGCTGGAAGGCAGCTGGGACTGTTGGCGCCGCCCCCTTGTAACCATCGCCGCCATCGGATTGACAGTGCTGAACCCTCCTTGGTCCTGGAACAACCTTCTCTAAGGTAAAAACTTTGTTTTATCTATTTCCTTCACTTCCTTTCCTATCCTCAGTTTTCTTTTTCCTCTCCCTCTCTGGGGAGGTGACACTCTCTTTCCACTTGGGTCTCTACAGGTTTGGATTGTGAGAGGAGTGAGGCAGGGGGAATATGTAAAAGGGATGCTGCTTGGTCCCTTCTTTTTCTTCTTCTTCTTTTTTTTTTTTTTTTTTTTTTTTTTTTTGTTTGTTTGTTTGTTTTGTCTTTTTTCTGAAGCTGGAAACGGGGAGAGACAGTCTGACAGACTCCCACATGCGCCCGACCGGGATCCACCCGGTACGCCCACCAGGGGGCGACGCTCTGCCCACCAGGGAGCAATGCTCTGCCCCTCCGGGGCGTCGCTCTGCCGTGACCAGAGCCACTCCAGCGCCTGGGGCAGAGGCCAAGGAGCCATCCCCAGCGCCCGGGCCATCTTTGCTCCAATGGAGCCTTGGCTGCGGGAGGGGAAGAGAGAGACAGAGAGGAAGGAGGGGGGGGGGGTGGAGAAGCAAATGGGCGCCTCTCCTATGTGCCCTGGCCGGGAATTGAACCCGGGTCCCCCACACGCCAGGCTGACGCTCTACTGCTGAGCCAACCGGCCAGGGCCTTTTTCTTCTTTTAATGTAACCTTCCCCCTCTCCGTTGCGAGCAAGCACTGTGGTGGTAGTTGACTTATTCTGAGGGGAACATTTAAACCATTAGTTGCCTGAAGATTTGAGTCATACTGAGCAGGAGATTGGAGTGGGACAGTAAAGGACTTGCAGGGAGAGGAAAGTTCCTAGGATCGGGGGGTGGGGGTGTCTTTTTTTATTTATTGATTGATTAGAGAGAGAAACAGAGAAACATCAGTTTGTTGTTCCACTTCTCCCTGCATTCATCTATTGATTCTTGCATGTACCCTGACTAGGATCGAACTGAAAAATTGGCGTGTGTACCTGGATGACACTCTAACCAACAGAACTACCCAGCCAGGGCCAGTGGCTGTCTTACTGAAGCTCCCTACCCAGTTTATAGGCTTCTTCCAACTTTTGGCTACTTACTGCCACTGCTATGGAGTGGCAGTGCTATTTTAACTCCCTCACCCACAACCAGAAGATTATTACTGCTGGAAAGAACATGTAGGACTTGAATGGAGAAAAGAATAGGATAATACTTGTTTATTTGAATAGCCTCCCCTCATCCTTTCCTGCTCTGAAATACTCCTTGCCCATCCCACCAGGTGTGCACCTTACAGAGTGAACATTTTTCATTCCTTTTCCTGCCCTGCCTCTTAGACTTAGCCCACTTAGGTTTGCCCAATTTTTCTGAGAACCAGCTCTCTCTGGTGTCCAGCTCCTGGTTTCTTTTGGCTCATCCTCTTAGCCAACTAGCTGCCCAACCCCCACTTAATTATTGATCATTTCTGGCATTGCACAGAAAAGGTAAGAAATGAGCCCTGCTTTTTTAACTTTCCCAGGCTCTGGCTTCTGCTTCCCAGGACCTAAGTGTCACTTGGGAGGGGAAGAAAGAAGGAAAGAGAGAAAAACAAAATGTCAGGCCTATAGGCAATTTTTACTACTCTGATTCTAAATTAACAACATGTAAATGAGATGCAGCTAGCATAAATTATGTTTGAATCAGGAGGATGATCAATTTAGGTGAATAGGCTTATGTTTCTCAACTTATTTCCCAGGCTTTACCCATCCCCTAAATTTCTGCGGGATTGCAAGAAGGATGCATAGTCTCAATTTAGGAAGAAGGTGGATAAAAGACAAGATTTCTGACAAGTTTAATTTTTCATCTTTCCTTACCCTGACTCAGGAGTGAGGGGGGAATGTTTTCCAGAGGGCAGGATTTATGGGGTTTTTTTGTTTACTATCCACAGCATTAATTAAATGTCTGTCCCTGCTGAACTGATGCCTAATACCGATAGAGGAGAGCAGGTTAAACAGGTCCAGTGTTCACAACTAAAATTACCTAGATGGGAACAGACAGAAGGAACACACACACACAACAATGAATGCAGAGGGAGTAGTCTTCATACAAATCGATAATCAACATTTGCAAAAGAGTATCTCTAGGTTAAGGCACTTTGGGGAGCAAAGAGGAACTGAGAAGAAGTTGATATCTCAACTTCAGCTGTCCAGAGAAGCTTACTGTGGAGGGAGAGATATTTGTGCTCCTAATCTGAAGTTATTTATCAGCATAGTCTTTGATTTAAGTCTCTATGGCCTACATTTCCCTCTCTGGCCTACAGGAAGCCCCGTCCAAGACCTTTTTGTTGTGGTTTGAGGTTGTGTAAAGCAGAGTCCTTTGAGAAGGACTTCTTTTTTTTTTTAATTTTTTTAATTTATTTATTCATTTTAGAGAGGAGAGGGAGAGACAGAGAGAGAGAGAGAGAGGAGAGACAGAGAGAGAGAAGGGGGGGAGGAACTGGAAGCATCAACTCCCAATCAAGCCCGGGGTTTCGAACCTGCGACCTCAGCACTTTTAGGTCTACGCTTTATTCACTGCGCCACCACAGGTCAGGCCCGAGAAGGACTTTTTTTCAACAGTGTTTCTTCTTCTCCTTCCCCTCCTCCTCCTCTTCCTCCTCCTTCTCCTCCTCCTCCTTCTCCTTCCTCCTCCTCCTCTTCCTCCTCCTCCTCTTCCTCCTCCTCCTCCTTCTCCTTCTTTCTCCTCCTTCTCCTCTTCCTCCTCCTCCTCCTTCTTCTTTTCCTCCTCCTTCTCCTTCCTCTTCTTCCTCCTTCCTCCTCCTCTTCCTCCTCCTCCTCCTTCTTCTTTTCCTCCTCCTCCTTCCCCTTCCTCCTCCCTCCTCCTCTTCCTTCCTCCTCCTCCTTCTTCTTCTTCTCCTTCTCCTCCTCCTCCTCCTTCCCCCTCCTCCTCCCTCCTCCTCCTCTTCTTCCTCCTCCTTCTTCCTCCTCCTCCTCCTCCTTTTCCTCCTCCTTCTTCTTCTTCTCCTTCTTCTTCTCCTCCTCCTCCTCTTCTTCTTGTTCTTCTTCTTTTTCTTCCTATTCTTCTTCCTCTTCTTTGAGAGAGGGACAGAGACAGAGAGAAGGACAGACAGACAGGGTACTGACAGACAGAAGGGAGAGAGATGAGAAGCATCAACTCATAGTTGCGGCACTTTAGTTGTTCTTTGATTGCTTCTCATATATGCCTTGATCGGGGAGCTCCTGCTGAGCCAGTGACCCCTTGTTCAAGCCAGAGACCATGGAGTCATGTCTATGATCACAGGCTCAAGCAAGCAACTCTATGCTCAAGCTGGTGAGCCTGTGCTCAAGCTGGCGACCTCAGGGTTTCAAACCTGGGACCTCAGCATCCCAGGTCGATGCTCTATCTACTGTGCCACTGCCTGGTCAGGCTCAACAGTGTTTCTTCTTTAGGGGCGTGATACTGACTCTGTATCTCTAGCTGCTCTTCACCCTAAGCAGTATGTCACTGTTCACATTTCCACCTCTGGGATGAGGTAGAGAGAAGGTAGCCCTAGATACAAGCAGCCTGTATGTGCACAGGAGGGTCCATGAACAGCCAAGGGGTGTGGTTTGGTAGAGGGCAAAGGATTTACCTTGGTCCTGACTAGGGTGGGGGCTACCAATGTGATTGATACCTGTTACAGGGTGAGCCAAAGATTACTTTGTTAACCATTAGTTTTAACATTTCTTTCTCCATCTCTTTCTCTTCTGTCTTTTTCCTTTTATTCTCCCTTTCTCTGTCTTTTCTGCATTCCTTGTTCTTGTCTGTTTCAGGGGAGCTGCCTCACCCAGTGTCTTCAATCCCACTGGAATCATCCTGCCCAAACCTGAAAGCCCAAGTACACTCATAGGTCCCATATGATCACAGCAAGGTCGAGGTGAAAGGGCTCAGCCTGGGGCTGCTCATCTGTTTATTCCATAGGCAGGAGTGACTACAAACACCATCCAGCCTTCCATACCATGTTTCTTTTCTGAGACTTTTCTGGGCCTATTCGCTTTCCAGCCCAATGATTTCCTTCTTATTGAATCGTTCTCTCTTTTGCACATCAAGCCAAGATTAGGCAACTTTCTGAGGACTGTCAAATCTTTGGTGCCCCTCAGTTGACCTTTTCTGACTATGGAAGACCATCAACCTGAGCATCCAGTCTCTGGCAAGGCCAGGACTGCAGAAGCAGTCAGTCCCGAAAACCACAAAGAACCAGATGAACACCCCCCAGACAAGGATGCCAGAGGTGCCGATGGCGTGGCCGGAGGTGCTGGTGGGATGGCTAGAGAACAAGAGCCAGCAGATCAAGCGTCGCTGCCAGTCCAAGGCCAGGATAAACTTGAGTTGCCTTTACCTGATGCTAGCTTGAACCAGCCAGAGCCAGCCCACAGGACAGGGCCTGAGGCAGAGACCATGGGGGCGTACTCCAGGCCCCAGGGGCTTCCTCAGTCCCCCAGGGTCCGACAGCCAGAGCTTGATTTCTACTGTGTAAAGTGGATCCCCTGGAAAGGAGAACGGACACCCATCATCACCCAGAGCACTAACGGCCCTTGCCCTCTTCTCGCCATCATGAACATCCTCTTTCTTCAGTGGAAGGTAAGAGAGAGTTTAGATGGGGGCTCAGAAGATGTTGGGGAGACAATTCTTCCCTGACCTTTATCCTGATTTTCTCAAACCAGCCAAAACTTTAGAAATTATTCTCCCTACTGCTCCAGCTTGCACAAATGAAATAAGATGTTCATAAAAACAAGAAGACCAATTCCTACTCCTGTATCTTCTACTCTCCAGCAAGTTGGAATGCCCTGCGGTGTTTTACATTCATGCCGTTTCTGGCATTGCGAGTCTTCTTTTCCCACTACAGCCCCTGCCCCCTTTCCATGGGTTTCTCCCTCAGGGCTCTCTCTGTGAAGGAAAGCATGTGCATGGCTGACCCTTTGATCACCCCTCTATCTCCAGGTAAAGCTTCCCCCTCAGAAGGAAGTGATCACATCAGATGAACTCATGGCCCATCTTGGTGAGTGACTGGGTCTTGAAGAGGAATTACACAGAATTACAAGCACTATTCACTCAGCCAGAAATCCAGAAATATTGAGGGACTTCCCATTTGGGGCTCTGATGTGTCAGAGAGGGTGAAGGTCTCTGGGCATTTCTGCAAGGCTGGGGCACGAAAAGCAAGAGTCAAGGGTGTCGCCTGACCTGTGGTGGCACAGCGGATAAAGTGTCAATCTGGAATGCTGAGGTTGCCAATTCGAAACTCTAGGCGAGAAGCAACTACTACGAGTTGATGCTTCCTGCTTCTCCCCACCCCCCCTTTCTGTCTGTCTATCCTCTCTCTAAATCGATAAATAAAATCTAAAAAAAAAAAAAAAAAAAAAAAAGTTGCCTGACCTGTGGTGGCGCAGTGGATAAAGCATCAACCTGGAAATGCTGAGGTCGCCGGTTCGAAACCCTGGGCTTGCCTGGTCAAGACACATATGGGAGTTGATGCTTCCTGCTTCTCCCCCCCTTCTCTCTCTCTCTCTCTCTCTCTCCTTTCTAAAACGAATAAATTTAAAAAAAAATTTAAAAAAAAAAGTCAAGGTGTCAAGAGTCCTGAGCTGCCTTCAGTTTTCACATGTGACCTTGGGTGGGCCCTTCACCTTTGTGGGCCTCTTTCTTCCATGAGAAATGAAAGGTCAGGATTAGACTCTAAGGCCCTTTCCATCTCTGAAAATCTGTGGTTCTGTGTCATCACCCCATCTATTCTCCAGAAGAGGAAGCAGCTTTTAGGACAATTGGTGGGGTAGACTGATAAGGAATCCTGTCTTGTAGGAGACTGCCTCCTGTCCATCAAGCCCCAGGAAATGTCAGAGGGTCTTCAGCTTAATTTTCAGCAGGTGAGCATAGGTCTGTGGACAAAGGGGATTGCAAGCTTGTAAGGGGACACCCAGACTATTAAGTGAAGGCTTCCTGCTACTTCTTAAGAGGGTTCCTTGAACTGTGATATCTTTCTACAGGAGGAAGAAGAAGGTAATGAGAAAATATGTTCATTTAGATAAGATAAAGAAAGGTTGAGGCAAGGGAGGAATGGAATAGCTTTTGAGAGAACCAGGGAAGAAAAGCAACAAGATTAATTTTTTACTTCTGGGGGTGGGAGTGGAATGGGGGGAGGAGAGGCTGGACCTACATTCCCCCCCCCCCCGCTTCCTTGAGATATAATTGATACATAACATAGTGTAAGTTTAAGCTATACAGTGTGCTGATTTAACATATCCATCATTTTCTTTTCTACCCCTAGAATGTGGACGATGCAATGACAGTGCTGCCTAAACTTGCCACAGGTCTGGATGTCAACGTGCGATTCACAAGCGTCTGGGACTTTGAGTACACGCCCGAGTGCAGCATTTTTGACTTGCTAGGGATACATCTGTACCATGGCTGGCTTGTTGACCCACAGGTGAGTGCAAGAGGGCTCAAATGAAACTCTTATCCAGCTCAAGCTGTCAGAGAAACATAGTGTTGTGGGGTGGGAGTTAGGGAGGTGGGGGTTAGATTGGCTTGAGTGGGGAATTGGGTTATAGGCAGGACCCAGTGGAGAATTTCTTGAATTGTAAACTTTTTTTGGTAGGGCAGTAACATTCAAATACTAACAAACCATATGCAGTTATTTATTTATTTATTTATTTATTTATTTATTTACAGAGACAGAGAGTCAAGAGAGAGGGATAGACAGGGACAGACAGACAGGAATGGAGAGATGGGAAGCATCAATCATTAGTTTGTCGTTGCACGTTGCAACACTTTAGTTGTTCATTGATTGCTTTCTCATATGTGCCTTGACCGTGGAACCGCAGCAGACCGAATAACCCCTTGCTTGAGCCAGAGACCTTGGGTTCAAGCTGGTGAGCTTTTGCTCAAACCAGATGAGCCTGCGCTCAAGCTGGCGACCTCGGGGTCTCGAACCTGGGTCCTCTGCATCCCAATCCGATGCTCTATCCACTGCGCCACCGCCTGGTCAGGCCATATGCAGTTTTTTAGACAGCAAAAGTTTCAGGAACCTTTGGTCATAGGGTTGCAGTCCTTGTGGGCTTGGTTCATTTCCTTCTTAAAAAGATCTCAATTTTTTGGTATCACCCACCTTACCCCACCCACACAGAGCCCTGAGGCTGTGAGTGCAGTTGGGAAACTGAGTTATAATCAGCTGGTAGAGAAGATCATCACCAGCAAGCACTCCAGCGACACCAACCTCGTGACAGAAGGTGAGATCACCTCTCCTGTGGACAGCATGTGGAGGGCAAGATGGCTGCTTAGATTTATTTTTTTTTTTTTTTGGTGACAGAGGCAGAGAGAGGGACAGATAGGGACAGACAGACAGGAAGAGAGAGAGATGAGAAGCACAGTTTTTCATTGCGGCACCTTAGTTGTTCATTGATTGCTTTCTCATATGTGCCTTGACTGAGGGGCTACAGCAGACCGAGTGATCACTTGTTCAAGCCAGCGACCTTGGGCCGAAGCTGGTGAGCTTTGCTCAAACCAGATGAGCCCACGCTCAAGCTGGCGACCTCGGGGTGGGGGGTAGGGGGGAGTGGGGGGGTTTGAACCTGAGTCCTCTGCATCCCAATCCAACCCTCTATCCACTGCGTCACCGCCTGGTCAGGCTGCTTAGATCTATTGTTTGTTGTCTATCTCCCCCACCACATCCCACTGGGATGTAAATGCCATGAGAGGGAGCTGGGGGAACTGAAGTGCCCGCTGGTGCAGTGCCTGGCACCAGGTGGCTGCTCAGAACTATTTCATGAATGAATGAACACAGCTGGGCTTCAGGGAAGGAATTTCAGGGGCAGGACCACCCCAGGCCTTTGACAGGGGCTCTCTGGGTTATCCTCCCTTCTGTGGACTTTGGTTTAAACCAAGGTCCCACCCCTACTCCTTTGCCCTTTGGCAGGCCTGATCGCAGAGCAGTTCCTGGAGACCACCGCTGCACAACTGACCTACCACGGACTCTGTGAGCTAACCACAGCTGCCAAGGAGGGTGAACTTAGCGTCTTTTTCCGAAACAACCACTTTAGCACTATGACTAAGCACAAGGTGATGATGCATTGGAGGTGGGGGAATGTTGGAATGCTGTTTATTTCCTCATGCCTTTTTCTTCCGGGTTAGGACAGGGTAGATTTAGCTCTGGTAATGAATGATCCCTAAAACCTCTGGGGTTTACCACAACAAAGGCTTATTTCTCAGTCAAGCTGCGTGTGCAGTGCAGACTGGCTGTAGTTCTGTCCCATGTTATCTTCACCACTGCGTCTTAGGCTGACTGAACAGCCTTTGTCTGGAGGGACAGGAAGGTATAATCCTCTCTCAGGAAGGAAATTTTTGAATAGTCTTTTCAAGTTAGAAATTGTCTAAGCTTGCTAAGAATTGTGTAGAAGAGGTAGAGGTCTTTGATTCTTAAAGGATTTATCTTCATAGCCATCAGATGAGTCTAGAGAATGGTGGGAAGTAGGGTAGGAAGCAGGACCTTGTGTGGGACCCCAGCTCTGAGGACTCCAGGCTTGACCACAGTGACTGCTGTCCACTCCCCAGACATCCCTTCCTCTCCCCACAGCTGCTCATACTTAGAAACGCTTCCCATGCTCACACAGGTACATTCCTGTTGGCACACAAATTGGTTCAAATGGTGTCTGTGCATCTCAGATGATTTTGGGCAGTAAAATCCCTTTGTACCACCTATCCCGCTGATGCTTTGTCCTCTTCCTCGCAGAGTCACTTGTACTTACTGGTCACCGACCAGGGCTTTCTACAGGAAGAGCAAGTGGTATGGGAGAGCTTGCACAATGTAGATGGGGACAGTTGCTTCTGTGACTCTGACTTTCACCTCAGTCATTCCCCGGGCAAGGATCCCGGAGCAGAAGGTGGAAATAGTCTCCCAGAAAAGCAGCGGCAGGTCGACCAGGTGCGTGGGACTTCCAGGAAGGGTGCAGAGCATGTTCGCTTCAGAGACCTTTCTGCCATTGGTGGGCTGCATGCATCATATCATCTAGAGATCGTAACATGTGACCTCTGTACCCTTTTCCTCCATCTCCTTGGGACCATCTCCATGCTTGGTGTGTATTCTTTGACAGCACAGCGAATATATCTCCCAGGCCACAGCCCACCTCACAATCCTTGTTCTTTTTTTCCCCTCTCCAGGACTACCTGATTGCCTTGTCCCTGCAGCAGCAGCAGTCACAAGGCACATTGGGTCTTAGTGACTTGGAGCTGGCCCAGCAACTTCAGCAAGAGGAGTACCAACAGCAACAAGGGGTCCAGCCTCTGCCTGCAAGGGCCCTGCCGCTACAGGTGAGCCTGCTGTGCCCTGCCCTCATGCTCACTGCTCCTCCAAGTCCTGCCTCCCCAGTGTTCCACACCTGTCCAGACACTGGTTATTGTTATTCTTGCAATTGTCTCTTTGCTGCCCTTGCCCTCGCGGCGCTTCTTTTGTCTTGCCCTCTCCCCTGGATCCCTTCCTTCTTTCTTCCCCGCTGCCCCACGCAGGCCTGACCCCACTTCTATCTAGAATCTCTGTCCTTGTGCTCTTCCAAGGCTGAGGGATGACCACTTAAATCCCGTACAGGGGAGAGGAACTTCGTCTGGACGCCCAGCAGGAGAGCGTCGGAGGAGGCCGAAGCAAGAGTCTGACTGTGTCCTCCTGTAGCATCGCCCAGCACCAAGCTGCCCAGCCTCTTCTTTCAGAGGCCATACCTATTTTGCTTGCTCCTCCAGGGCAACCCCTGAGATATACAGGGTAACTTATTTATGGACTGTTGGGGATCAGAGCACGCAGTAAATGTCAAGGTGAGACTCAGTGATCTCCTTGCCCTCCTGTGCTGTGCCCTTCTCTTCCTCCCAATCACCCAGGACAACAGTGGGGCTGGCAAGGTGAGGAGTTTTGATTCCCAACTCCGTTTTCCCAGAATATCACACTAATGTACAGACTCAGGCTTCAGGATGAGATCCCGTCTAGAATGCATCTCCTTTGCTTCCCAGTCTGTCTGGGTTCTTCTGGCTATCCAGCAGGTCTGTCTTTGTTTCAGGATTTGATCTGGGTTTCTATCTCTTTTATTTGTAATGCCTTCCTAGAGGTTTAGAAATAAAACTTGTTTCCTGAGATCTGTTGTTTGCCTTACCCTGTAGCACTGAGTGAGGTTAAGTGGTTAAGTACAGTGTGTCCTCCCAGTTTCTGTAGGATGATGTGGAGCATGTGTGCATGCGCAGATGATGACATAACACCGTGTATACAGCAGAGCAGCCCACGGCTATGCCAGTCGAGATGTGGACGGTGCAGAAGAAAGTTCAGTGTGTTCTGTGGCTCTCTAAATTTGAATCCGTGACCAAAGTGCAACGTGAATATTGGTGTGTTTATAACAAAGCGCCACTACACAGGAATAACATTACTCGGTGGGATAAGCAGTTGAAGGAAACCGGCAGTTTGGTGGAGAAACCCCGTTCTGGTAGGCCATCAGTCAGTGACGAGTCTGTAGAGGTTATACGGGATAGCTACCTAAGGAGCCCTAAAAAATCTGTGCGTGAGCCCACATTGAACTGCACTGAATAGGTATGAAACTGAGAGAGTTTTCCTTTTATTTGGTGCAGATTTCACATCTCTATCGTCTTTTGTTGCTTTCCTGTGACCGGTCAAAAGTGCACCATGACTTTACGGACACACTGTATTTGACCCAATTGAGGAATGCAGAAGGGGAGGGAGGGTAGAGAGGTGAGAAGGTTGCGTGTAATATCTAATAGAGCCATCAGGGGGAACCTAAAGCCTGCTTTTTCCTTTTTTGTTTTTGTTTATCTGGGGGTTTTTTTGTTGTTGTTTTTTGTATCTTTCTGAAGCTGGAAACGGGGAGAGACAGTCAGACAGACTCCCACATGCGCCCGACCGGGATCCACCCGGCACGCCCACCAGGGGCAACGCTCTGCCCACCAGGGGGCGATGCTCTGCCCCTCCGGGGTGTCGCTCTGCCGAGACCAGAGCCACTCTAGTGCCTGGGGCAGAGGACAAGGAGCCATCCCCAGCGCCCGGGCCATCTTTGCTCCAATGGAGCCTTGGCTGCGGGAGGGGAAGAGAGAGACAGAAAGGAAGGAGGGGGGGAGGTGGAGAAGCAAATGGGTGCTTCTCCTATGTGCCCTGGCCAGGAATCAACCCAGGTCCCCCGCACGCCAGGCCGATGCTCTACCGCTGAGCCAACCGGCCAGGGCCTGTTTATCTGTTTTTGATAGGTCTTCTCTGGTAACAGTCCTCTAATTTGGAGCTGAGTTTCCAAGTCCTCACTTTGGGCAGATAAATTTGGGGGTTTTGCTTCCTGCTAACTCAAAATTTCCCAGGCAGGCAAGGGGCAGCTTGATCCTCTGTTTATCGCCTCCTAGTTTCTACAGATGGTCCTTTGCTACCTCTGACCACTTCTGACTTCGTTCTGGCTCCTGTTTCTCAATTATATTGCCTAAAATTTCCTGGGGAAGAGAGAATAATGACGTGGCGGGGGGAGGGACACCCCTAGGGGAGGGTATTTGTTGATAAGTACAGCAAAAGAGCACCCAACAGTATTCCTCTTGAATAATCAAATGCACATCAAAGGCACCTTTAACTTCAAGGTCTCCTCCCAGCCCATGTCCTGTACCACCCAAACTTCAGGGAACAAAAACAAGAATGAAATTAGCTAATCAGCTACCAGTATCTGTGAGATGTTCTGCCCAGGGTATGGGTAGGAAAAGCAGGGCAGAAACCATGAAGTAGGTCCCATTAGCCCACACCCAAGACAGAGAGCTAGGGGACCCATGTGCAGATATCACTGAGATAAGGAAAATTAAGGGATTTAAAAGAAATCTTTTGAGTTCTAGACTCAACAAGAAGCTGGAACATGTGATGCTTAGTGAAGGGTTATCCTATTTGGAAGCCCAGCTGGTTTCCTGCAGGCTCAGTCAAACATGGGAATCAGGAGATCCTTGAATATCACGCAGGGGTGGGGAGGCAGCAGGCGGTGGTCTCAGAGGTCTTCAGCCCTGCACAGGGCCAGCAGGGCTAGCTGGCAGTCCCCTTTCACTGCATCCTGCAGACAAGAGAATCGAGTGTTAGACCCACTACCGCAGTGGTCCAGGCACTCTGCCCCCTCCCTTGTGCCAATCCAGCACTTGTCTGGTGCCTGGAGTCTTACACCAAACCAAAGACTCGTGAATTCTCCAGGGCATTTGCTCAGCTGTGTGCAGGGAGTGCAGTGGGCAGGTGAGGGATGAAGTTCTTACCTGGAGGGAAGAGTAGAGGGACTTTCCAAATTTTTTTTTGAACTCAGCTCGGATACTTAGAAGGTCAGTCTCACTTCTAGAGATAAGGATGCGCATCAGGGCTTGGTAATTGGGTTCAGTTTCCTGGTAGGGGTAAAAACAGAATGTAGAGGGGGTGGCAGTGGGATTCTCACAGAATAAGGACCAGATGGCATGGTAATTATTCTAGAGAGTGGAGGTAATGCCGAGTCAGGGAAAACAGGTATGTGTTATCTAGGAGTGAGCTCAGTCTCCCGGAAAGCTAGCTCTAGCTTAGAGTCTCACTTCTCCAGAGCTCTGTCTTGGGCAGCTCCAAAGGCAGGTACTCAGAAGATAGAAAAGCCTTGCTACCTATAAAGACTTCTAGAAAGAATAAAGACTTCTGTTGTAAAGTAACTGTACCTCAATTCTGCAGGTTTATGTAGAGACACCAAGTCCAGATGAATTTTGAAGGGTTTTATTAAAGGAGGAAATTTATTAAATATGCCGGCCGCACATGACTAACACGGGGCATGTGCAGACCCAAATCGTGTGCCTTGGGCACAGCCCTTGTGGCAGGTTATATACCTTTGCTCTCACACCCACAGGTTGGTGGGAAAAGGAGGAGGGGATGGGACACAATGCATTAGCAAACTTACAACATTTATCTATAGGATTCATAAAAAACATTTTTACACATCAAAACTTATAAGGAGCCTGACCAGGCAGTGGCGCAGTGGATAGAGCGTCAGACTGGGATGCGGAAGGACCCATGTTTGAGACCCCAGGATAGCCAGCTTGAGCATGGGCTCATCTGGCTTGAGCAAAAAAAAAAAAAAGCTCACTAGCATGGACCCAAGGTCACTGGCTCGAGCAGGGGGTTACTCGGTCTGCTGAAGGCCCGTGGTCATGGCGCATATAAGAAAGCAATCAATGAACAACTATGGTGTCGCAACAAAAAACTGATGATTGATGCTTCTCATCTCTCTCCGTTCCTGTCTGTCTGTCCCTATCTATCTCTCTGACTCTCTGTCCCTGTAAAAAAAATTTAAAAAAAACACAAACTTATAAGGTAACACAATAGCAAAAATGTTATTCTGTATAATAAGATATTCCTTAATTTTCTAGTGTTCATTTGCCATTCCTTTGTTTAGAGATATATACATCAATTATATGTTTTCAGGAGGGGAGGGGTAGTTTCAATGGCACTAGGGCAGGGGTCCCCAAACTACGGCCCTGTGGGGCACATGTGGCCCCCTGGGGCCATTTATCCGGCCCCCTGCTGCACTTCTGGAAGGGGCATCTCTTTCATTGGTGGTCAGTGAGAAGAGCACTGGATGCGGATGCTCCTGTGCTCCTAGAGTACTGTATGTGGCAGCACCTCAAAGTCTGGCATCACTCACGTACAGTACTACTTCTGGTAACGCGGGACACACGCGTCACGGCTCTGGAAGCGCGTCATATCACTTGTTACGGCTAGCAGTGCCAAATATGGAACCGGACATTGACCATCTCACTAGTCAAAAGCAGGCCCATAGTTCCCATTGAAATACTGGTCAGTTTGTTGATTTAAATTTACTTGTTCTTTATTTTAAATATTGTATTTGTTCCTGTTTTGTTTTTTTACTTTAAAATAAGATCTGTGCAGCCTGACCTGTGGTGGCGCAGTGGATAAAGCGTCGACCTGGAAATGCTGAGGTCGCCGGTTCGAAACCCTGGGCTTGCCTGGTCAAGGCACATATGGGAGTTGATGCTTCCAGCTCCTCCCCCCTTCTCTCTCTCTGTCTCTCTCTCCTCTCTCTCTCCCTCTCTCTCTCCTCTCTAAAATAAATAAATAAATAAATAAAATTTAAAAAAAAGTATTCTTTAAAAAAAAATAAAATAAAATAAAAAAATAAAATAAAATAAGATCTGTGCAGTGTGCATAGGGATTTGTTCATAGTTTTTTTTATAGTCTGGCCCTCCAACAGTCTGAGGGACAGTGAACTGGCCCTCTGTATAAAAAGTTTGGGGACCCATGCGCTAGGGGATAAATGCCTGCAAATGGCTCATCAAATTTTAAAAAAGGGTTTTTTTTTTTTCAATCTCTTTCTTCCTGCACCTGGCTAGCTATTTACCTGCTTCCTTACAGGCCTGGGGGGAAGAGAGGGAATCTAAATCTCCTTCCCCTCTTCATTTACAATACAATGCTATCAGCCATTCTGGTCTGGTGCAAATCACACAAGTATAGAAATTACATCTACAAAATCTCTCTGCATGCCTAGCCCAAATTAATAAAATGCTCTTTGCCTGACCAGGCGGTTGCGCAGTGGATAGAGCGTCGGACTGGGATGCGGAAGACCCAGGTTCGAGACCCCGAGCTCACCAGCTTGAGCGCGGGCTCATCTGGTTTGAGCAAAGCTCACTAGCTTGGACCCAAGGTTGCTGGCTTGAGCAAGGGGTTACTCGGTCTGCTGAAGCCCCATGGTCAAGACACATATAAGAAAGCAATCAATGAACAACTAAGGTGTCTCAACGAGAAACTAATTATTGCTGCTTCTCATCTCTCTACATTCCTGTCTGTCCCTATCTGTCCCTCTCTCTGTCTCTGTAAAAAAATAAATAAATAAATAAAATAATTAATTAAATTCTACCTAGTAGAAGGTAGCCTCCTACACAGTGCGTTCTTGCAAGCCAGGAAACTTTCATATTTCTTCTCCCTCCCCTCCCCAAAGGAAGGACGGGACAGGAAGCCTGACCTTTCCTCCTAAAATATCAATATTAATTTTTCAGCTTTTAGGTACCTTACCACTTCCAGCACAAAAGCCAGGAAGCCAGGACTGTGTAAGTTCCAAGTCAGTGACTGTCCTAGGAGGTTACCGAACCTACCCCAGACCGAGCTGGTGGGGCTCTGGCAGGAAGCAGAGTCGTGGGACTTCCAGTGCTGGTCTGGATCCACGAGGGCCAACTTGCGGCCCCATCATTTTTTTTTTATTGTTATTTATTGATTTTAGTGAGAGAGGAAGGGAAGGGAGGACAGAGAGAGAGAGAGAGAGAGAGAGAGAGACAGGAACATCAATCTGTTTCTGTATGTGCCCTGACCGGGGATCAAACCAGCAACCTCTGCGCTTTGGGACAGTGCTCTAAACAACTGAACTGTCTGGCCAGGGCTTGTGGCCCCATCTTTTTTTTTTTTTTTTACACACCTCTCTTGCTGCCAGGATGTATCTACCCCAGTTTTTGTTCCTAAAGAAGGAGGGGAAAGGAGTGTCCCTCTCACCTGAAGAGCTTGATGAAGTTTATCAGCAAAGTACAGTGCTGTGTTCCTGATCACCGAGGCTGGAAGCAAAGAGGGAAAAATGGAGAGAGGTAGTTCCATCTCCAGGGAGACCCCTACCCACATGT
Organism: Saccopteryx leptura; assembly: GCF_036850995.1. Taxonomy (NCBI): domain Eukaryota; kingdom Metazoa; phylum Chordata; class Mammalia; order Chiroptera; family Emballonuridae; genus Saccopteryx; species Saccopteryx leptura. Next base: position 212,861,203 of record NC_089505.1, on the reverse strand, counting down.
ACTGAGCAGGCCCCTACCTAGGCTGAGCAGAGCCATCTGAGCATCTCCATGGAAACGGTTCCGGACAGTGTGCTCTAATTCATGCCCAGTGCACCGCTGGTATTGATCAAACACTTGTGGTATGCAGGGGAGGGAGTTAAAAAGATAAACGCATTAAAAAGGAAGAAGAAAGATAAATGCAGAGGAGAGGGGACTGATTATCACAGAGAAGGATGAGCCCTCTCTACCTTTCTCAGCTAAAACTCATTAGAGCAAGCCGGGAAGACAAGAGGGCTCATGTATACCTCGGACAAGGTGTTCAGGATTTCGCTGGGTGAGAATAAGGACCCATGTCTCTTCTATGCCGAGTCCTGCAGCCCCCTTCAATGCCTAGGAGTGGAGAGTAAATCAGGATCATTGGTTGAGGCTGAGAAACCACGGTTACAATGTTCCCAGAATCCATCACAGTGATTGTGAAAATGGGATTAAGGATGGAAAAGTTTGTTTTTTTTTAAGTGAGAAGAGGGGAGATAGACAGATTCCCATTTGTGCCCCAACTGGGATCCACCTGGCAACCCCCATCTTGTTCTGACACTCGGACCAACCCAGCCACTAGCTGCGAAAGAGGAAGAGATAAAGAGGGAGAGGGAGGGGAAAAGAAGTGGATGGTTGCTTCTCATATGTGTCCTGACTGGGGATCAAACCTGGGACTTCCACACGTCGAGCCAATGCTCTATCCACTGAGCCAACCAGTCAGGGCTGAATGGCAAAGTTATTTTAACCTCTATATTAGTTGCTTTTATTTATGGTTTAAAAAAGAGAGAGAGAGAACAGGACTACAAGATGGGCTCTGTCTTCACAGCTTGATTCCCAATTTTGGAAAATTCTGGCACTCAAGGAATTAAATAACCCCCAAAGGAGAATCTGGGGAAGGTCTCTCACCCAAATGCCCAGGAGAGTTGACAAGCTCACTTCCTGTGAGCTCAGGAGTCAGAGGTTAGATGAGTGAAAAGGCTTCAGGTGTGATACTACCCAACACCTCAAGCCCCCATCAGGCCACTGAGGATTCCTTCCCCAAGGCAAGGACAGGTTTGTAGGCCAAGTGGGCACTTGCGTTGCTGGCTCAAAAATAGGTAGAGGAGGTGTCTTACGTGCATGACTTTGCGGACTGCTCAGCCCCGGCTCACCTGGACATCCTGTTCTGCTAGGTTATAGTCAATGATTTCAGAGTAGCTCTCACGGCCCCCCTAGGATGAGAAACTCTTTCAAGAGGCCTCTTTGCAGGGCAGCCTTTTACCTCAAGGCCAACAAACCAAACTTGAACTCCTCCACAAAGCCCTCTCTTGCCTATTACATCAAAACAATGCTCCCGGCCCTGGCCGGTTGGCTCAGTGGTAGAGCGTCGGCCTGGCGTGCAGGAGTCCCGGGTTCGATTCCCGGCCAGGGCACACAGGAGAGGCGCCCATTTGCTTCTCCACCCCTCCCCCTCTCCTTCCTCTCTGTCTCTCTCCTCCCCTCCCGCAGCAAGGCTCTGTTGGAGCAAAGATGGCCCAGGCGCTGGGGATGGCTCTGTGGCCTCTGCCTCAGGCGCTAGAGTGGCTCTGGAATCAACAGAGTGACGCCCCAGATGGGCAGAGCATCGCCCCCTGGTGGGCGTGCCGGGTGGATCCCGGTTGGGCGCATGCAGGAGTCTGTCTGACTGCCTCCCCATTTCCAGCTTCGGAAAAATGAAAAACAAAAAACAAAAAACAATGTTCCCCACTCTGTCCCACACCCTTCCTCTGCCAGTCAGTCTTCCTCACCTTGGCCAAGGACAGCAGCAGGTCCTGTAAGGTGCCACTTGTCTCAGATTTGATGTCCTCCTCAGCCTTCACCTGGAAATCTGGGGTAGGGTCAGGAGTGCTCTGAATCCTCTTGATTTTTCCCAAGGTGGATGCCTGCAGGACCTGTTGAATGTCTGGTCCACTGTGCCCTGCCAACCTTGTCATGTCCTGCTCAATGACTGCCAGTCCCCAGGATGAAAGGCAGAAGCACCAGCACAGCCACCCTGAAAGCATCGCTAAGCTGTGAGTCCCCCATGCGCTCTGGGATCGTGCCCTGGGATCCTCTCCAGGCGCCAATCTGCTGAGGGCAGGAGGCCCATGTTGTTCTGGTAGTGGCCAGGCAGTGGAAGGAGAGAGGGAAATCATCATGATGAGGCAAGATGGTAAGGGCCTGGGCCCTTATGGAGGTGAGGAAGAGTAATGTGAGAGGCAGGATGTTACAAAAGGAAAAGAGCAGAAAAGGGAGAAAAGAGAACATGGAAGCGACAAGGGAGAGAGATAGGAGAAGGATTAAGAGATAGAACAAGATGGACAGCAAAGAAAAATCGGGGAAAGAAAAAAAGGGGGGTGGGGCTAAGATGAGAATGCGAAAAAGCTAGTCCACAATTAGTGGGCAAGGCAGGCATGTGATAGTCAAGCAAGGCCAGCAGCCAGGAGCCTGAGAGGTAACACCTATGACAGAGAACAGGTCCCCACCTTTCCCCCTGGCTGCAGCCTGGGATGTGGTGTGATGGCAGAATCAGCACAGGGCTGAGAAGATGACATGGTACCCAGAAGATGACTGTCATAGTGCCCCATGTTGTTATTACCTTGGAACCTGCTCTGGAACCCCAGACTAAGATTAATCATTGCTTCTTTCTTTTATGATCACATCTGGCTATCTCCGTGGGGAGACTGAGCACTGAGTGGGAGGAGAAGGGAGGAGAGAGCCCCAGCTAACAGAACTTGGGCAGACAGGCTCCCAGAGGGCTTGCCTGGAAGGCGTGCAGGGGAAAGAGAACCTTCCCTCAGATCCCTCTCCAGTTCCTGGATCCCTACTCCTTTGTGTTTTTACCGTGTTTGTAGACTGCCAGGCACTCCTGCAGCTGGGGTGGGGTGCGGGTAGCAAGAATTTCCACAACCACATCCTCAGCAGAACCTGAGTTCTACAAGAAATTGGGAGGCCACTCTGAGACTGAGCCATGCCACTAGAATGGCAGAGAGCAGACGCTAACCACGTGTCCTTCTAAGGCTCAATATGGGATGGTCAAAGGGGGCCTCTGCCGAGCCCACCCCTCCGGACTGAGCAAAGGCAGTCACTCAGTCTCTCCTTCCCCAGACACCCACGCAAGGCTCCTGGACTGGTACCTTCAAGGCTCTTCTCAGTTCCTGGGCATCAAAATGGGCTGCTGGCAGCAGCAGAGCCACCACAATCCTCTCGAGGTTCCCAGAGAGTGCTGCCTGCAGGGACTTCAGCAGATCCTACAAATGGTCGCCACAGCAGAGGAGCGGCATGAGGGGGAGGCCACAGGAATAAGGGGGAGGGGCGGCTTGGGAGTATCTGGCAGGTTTTTATCTTAGACCTGAAGTACCATCCCCATTTAATCAGGGGGCAAGAGCCAGCTTGCTATTGCTGAACCCCAGGTCTTCCAGAGACTTCTCACCCCATATCCCTGCTCCTGAAAAGTCCCAGTGCTCTCACCTGTTGGGTGCGCTCCTGGAAAGCTCGAGAGATGAGCTGCCTTTGCTCTCTGCTCCGATTGGTCAGCACGTCCACAATGGCAGTGTGGTCCACACCTGAACCAAGATGAGGGCTGGGCTGTATGCTGGGCAGACCCCAGTCAGGTCTAAGATTCCCTTACTCCTCAGACTTGAAGCCTCCAGAGGAGGAGAGAACAAGATCCAGGAAAGGGCTGAAAGGACAGGAGTAAGGGTCCTATCACCCCCCACTTCCATTTGATCTCAAAAGAAGATTCAAATAAGATGCCAAAATGGCATGCAAATCCTACCCAAATGTGGTTAAAAGTGGTCAGTGTGATGGGTAAAAATGGCTTTCAGGGACCAACAGACTTGGATTAGGATTCAAGCTCTGCCATTCTGAGCTGTCTGGCCTTGGGCAAGCCTCTTCACCTCCCTGAGCCCAGTTTTCTCTTCAGTATATGACTTAGCTCATAGGGTGTTGTGAGAATGACTGTGACACACCTACCACAGTACTTGACATACAGGAACTAAGGCATTCCACGCACTTATTGAGATTGTCAGTTCCTCCCTCCCGGCTCTTTCCTGGTCTACAGACTGGCTTAGAGAGAGTAGATCCCAAGTGCAGAAGGAAAAAGGCTCACCTTGGCCTGCAATGGCCCTCAGCAGCCTCTGCACATCCTTATCCACACTGAAGCTCACAAAGGTCCTGAGGGTGCCCAGGGTCCCCCAAGCTGCAGTCTATAAGAGCAAGGAGGCATCACAGGTCTGCCCACAGCCTCCCCAGTGGCCCAGCCGGGCCTTGGTGTGGCCTCAGGGTCTGCTTTCCTGTTCCTGGCCCCTTCACACCCTGAGATAGAGTAAACATGATCCCTACAGTCCAGCAGCCCCTACCTTGTTGGCAAGGCCCAGGTGGCTGAGGATCTCCTGAGTCAGGGATAGGCCCGTCTTTTCACTGGTCACAGACATGATGCAACTGGCTGGCCTAGGAAGGGAGACAGTAGCCAACTGAGGGGAACTTCCAGCCCTTCTGTTCCTCTGTATGACCCCTTGACCCTGTAGCCTGGGCTCCTATTGCTTGTTCATTTCTCCCATTGCAGAAAAAGAGACTTTAACCTACTGGGCAGGTTTGGGGGCCCCACTTCCCCACCTCTCAGCCTCCTTTGGGAAATGAGGGTTGACCAGGGATGCGCTGGAACTGGTGTCAAACACACCAGCCCTGACTCTGGGGCTGGCCCCACGGTTCCTGATCCTTGGCCTGAGGTAGATGGCTCCCTTCTGAGGCTTGAGTCCCCTTGCTGCTGTGGCCTGGCTGGGCATTCCTGGGGCAGTGAAGACAAGTAAGGCAAGCTGGTGGGAACAAGTACCTGGGGTGGGCGCTAACTCTTAACAGCACCGTCCCTGCATCAGCCTTGGGCATCAAGCTGCCTCCCTGCTTTCTGCCTCTCACCTTCCAGTCTCCGGCTGGGGTTCTAGGTCAGCAGGTACAATTTATGAACAGATATGAGTTGTGTTCTTGGGGCTACATGGGAGCCTGGACAAGGGGGAAGGTACTCATGTTGGAAAGGAAAACTCCTTTCTACCTCCTCCAAGTGATCCACAAGCCACCTCCCCCCCAGCCTGGGGCCCAGGTCCAGCGCTTACCCGGAGGTGCTGGGGGTGAGATGGGTGTCCTCCCAGTCTGGTGGCACACTTGTGTGGGCACTAGCGCCTGTGTGGCCTGGTAGAGGAGTGGGGGTGTGTGCTGCCCAGGTGGAGCAGCCAGTCAGATGACCTCTCTAGCAGACCAGACCAGCTGTTCTCTCCAGCTCTGGCCCCTCCCAAACGTGGGAGAGGACCAGGCTATACTGGGTCCAACAAGCAAACACCTCTCTACCAAGCATCTCTCCTCCCAGGAACTGGGCCTCAGCCCATGCGTGAGAACTCTCCTCAGCCTCTCAGCAGCTCAGGCCTGGACACAGGAGGCTTTGTGCATGGCTTCCCAATGGGGCTGGTGGGACCATAGAAGCCCAGGCTCTAAGTCCAGCTCCTGACCTGGCTCTGCCTCTGGCTCCAGTTCCCGGGGGGGGGGGGGGGGGGCAGGTCAGACAGGCTCCAGGCTGATTTCAGGCTGATAGAGAAAAACCTGTTGGGGCACATACCAGCAGGGCACCCTAGCCTGTACCCCAGAGGGGGTCCCAGCCCAGAAACTTGACTGCTGCCGTATTAGAATCAACCAGTCGGGATGGGGAGGGCCAGGGGACTGTTTCTACCTGTGGGGAAAGAAGGGCACAAGTATTTGAGGGTGGGAGCAGGTCAGCAGTGTCAAGAGAAAAAAAATGCAAAGGGTGTTCCTTCTGGACAGAAGTACCATGCTCCCAAAAGGCAACAGGGAGAGGGGGGAGGCTCCCTGAGTCCTTGTTTCTTAGACTCCCCTTTATGTATTGCCTTTTGGCTGCCAGGACTGTTTGAACAGCCTGTGAAGCAAACTCAGCAGTTGGGCTTGGTGCTGTTACAGCACCAAGCAGGTGAACAGTCTTGGGGAGCCTCAGGGGCCCCTACGCAAGTAGCTACTTGAACCTCACAGCCAGCTCCCTAGGGCCTGGGAGCAGTCTCCTTCCTGCCTTCCCAGAGTGGTCAGGTGGTGGCTGGGCACAAAGCTAATGAGTTGTCTCCATTGTCTGTCTGCCACTGTTCCAACCCAGGAAGCAGATCCTTGTTTTGTGTGTGTTTGTTTTAAAGATTTTTATTTATTGATTTTACAGAGAGAAGAAGTGGGGAGCAAGAAATATCAACTCACAGTTGTTTCATGTTAGTTGTTCATCAGTTGCTTGTCGTTCATGCCCTGACCAGGCAAGCCCAGGGTTTTGAACCAGTGACCTCAGTGCTCTAGGTCGAAGCTTTATCCATCGTGCCACCACAGGCCATGACCCTCCCTGTTTTTTCTACGTGAGGAGGTACCCGCAGCTCTTTCAGAGCAGAGCAGGGCTAAGGAGATGCCAGGAAGGGAGGTTTCCATGGAGCAATCACTGCTCCTCACTTTTCTGCCCTCTAAAACTGAAAAAACATGCACTGGTTTTTGCTGGACAGCATGGACTTTGGCCCCAGCTCTGCCATTTGTTATGTTCTGTAACTGCAGCCAATCATCTCTCTCTCTCTTTACCTGAAAATAAAAGGGAGTATTGGGAGAGGCTCTGGGGAGGGTGGGCATCCTGAGGCACTTGAAGATAGGCTTCTGGGAGGATTAAATGCGGTAATATATTACCTGACCAGTGGTGCAGTGGATAGAGTATTGCCCTGGGACACTGAGATTCCAGGTTCAAATCCCCGAGGTTGCCGGTTTGAGCGCGGGTGCACCAACTTGAGTGTAGGATCATAGACATGAAGCCATGGATGCTGGCTTGAGCCCAAAGGTCACTTGCTTGGAGCCCAAGGTCACTGGCTTGAGTCCAAGGTCACTGGCTTGAGCAAGGTGTCACTGGCTTACCTGACCTGTGGTGGCACAGTGATTAAAGCAGTGACCTGGAATGCTGAGGTCACCGGTTTGAAACTCTGGGCTTGCTGGTCAAGGCACATCTAAGAAGCAACTACTATAAGTTGATGCTTCTCACTCCTCCCCTCCTCCCTTTCTCTCTCTCTCTCTCCCTCTCGCTAAAATAAAAATAAAATCTTTAAAAAAAAAGGGGTTACTGTTTCAGCTGGAGCCCCCTGCTCAAGGCATGCATGAGGAGCAATCAATGAACAACTAAAAAATAAAAGTGCCACAACTACAAGTTGATACTTCACATCTCTCTCCCTTCTTTCTCTCGGAAAAAAAAAAGAATTGAGGAAATATATGTGATGGCATCTGACAGAGAAAAGTGCCATGTAAATTAGGGTTGCCAGATTTAGTAAATAAAAATACAAGACATCTGCCTGACCAGGCGTGGTACAGTGGATAGAGCGTCAGACCAGGACGCAGAAGACCCAGGCTCGAAACCTGAGGTCGCCACCTTGAGCGTGGGCTCATCTGGCTTAAGCAAGGCTCACCAGCTTGAACCCAAGGTCGCTGGCTTGAACAAGGGGTCACTTGGTCTGCTGTAGCCCCTCAATAAGGCATATATAAGAAAGCAATCAATGAACAACTAAGGAGCCACAACGAAGAATTGATGATTCTCATCTGTCTCCCTTCCTGTCTGTCTGTCCCTCTTTGTCTCTCTCTGTCTCTGTCACACACACACACACACACACACACACACACACACACACACACACACAAATTAAAAAATACAAGCCGTGGCCAGGTATCTCAGTTGGATGGAGCATTGTCTCGATATGTCAAGATTGCAAGTTTGATTCCCCCGTCAGGGCACATACAAGAACCAACCAATAAATGCATAAATAAGTGAAAAAACAAATTAATGTCTCTTTCCTTTTCTCTCTCTCTAAAATTAAAGAATATATATACAAGACACCCAGTTAAATTAGAATTCCAGACAAACAACAAATAATTTATTGGAGTTAAGTATGACCCAAATATTCCATGGGATATACTTGTGCTAACAAATCATTTGTTGTTTATCTGAAGTAGTAATTCAGTTGAGCTTCCTGTATTTCATCTGGCAACCTGAAAAATGGGACTTAATTTCAGAATGGTTAGAGCAGAGGTTCTGGCTTCAGACTCCTTAGACCAGCGGTTCTCAACCTGTGGGTCGTGACCCCGGCGGGGGTCGAACGACCAAAACACAGGGATCGCCTAAAGCCATCGGAAAATACATATTTATTATACAATACACTTTTAAATAAAATATGTATTTCCAATGGCTTTAGGCGACCCCTGTGTTTTGGTCGTTCGACCCCCGCCGGGGTCACGACCCACAGGTTGAGAACCGCTGCCTTAGACTCAGAAGACTGGTCTGCTGTGTGACTATGACAACTACCTTAACCTTTCTGTTTATTTTTCTCATCACTAAAACAGAGATAATAATAATAGTGTTTCCTCCTGGCAGTACATCTGTCCCATTGCCTTCCCTTCCCCCTCTTCTACCCCCAACCCAGGCACAGTTTCCTTGCCTCTCTATTTCTTCTAAGCTCCAAGGGCTCTTCTTGAGTCTCTGTAGCCTGCTTCCTAAAGCCTATTTCTTCTACTTCTGTGACTTTTAAAATAAACTCTCTCTTATATTTTGAAAAGAAAAATAGTGTTCTATTGTAGGCGGATGTGTGAATTAAATACATTCATATGTGTAAACCAATTTTATTTATTTATTAATTTTTAGGAAATGAGAAAGAGACCAATAGACAGAAAGGGAGAGAGATGAGAAACCAACTTGTAGCGGCACCTTAGTTGTTCATTGATTGCTTCTCATACATGCCATGATCGAAGGGCTCCAGCTGAACCAGTGACCTCTTGCTCAAGCCAGTAACCTTGGGCTCAAGCCAGAGACCTTTGCCTTCAAGCCAGTGATGGCATTTGGACTCAAGCCAGCGACCATGAAGTCATATCTATAATCCCACGCTCAAGCTGAGGACCCTTCTCTCAAGCCTGAGGAACCTGTGCTCAAGCTGGAGACCTTGAGGTTTCAAACCTGGGTCCTCAGCATCCCAGGTCTACACTCTATCTACTGCGCCACCACCTGGTCAGGTTATTTGTGTGTGTGTGTGTTAGACAGAGACAAGAGAGAGGGACAGACAGACAGGAAGGGAGAGAGATGAGAAGCATCAATCATCAGTTTTTTGTTACAACACCTTAGTTGTTCATATGTGCCTTGACCGTGGGCCTTCAGCAGATTGAGTAACCCCTTGCTCGAGCCAGCGACCTTGGGTCTAAGCTGGTGAGCCCATGCTCAAGCTGGTGACCTTGGGGTTTTGAACCTGGGTCCTCTGTGTCCCAGTCCAACGCTCTATCCACTGTGCCATCGCCTGGTCAGGCAGGCTATTTTTTTTTTTTTTTTTTTTTTTTATACAGAGGCAGAGATAGACAGGGACAGACAGACAGGAATGGAGAGAGATGAGAAGCATCAATTATCAGTTTCTCGTTGCGCGTTGTGACTTCTTAGTTGTTCATTGATTGCTTTCTCACATGTGCCTTGACCGTGGGCCTTCAGCAGACCGAGTAACCCCCTGCTGTAGCCAGCGACCTTGGGTCCAAGCTGGTGAGCTCTTTGCTCAAGCCAGATGAGCCCGCGCTCAAGCTGGCAACCTTGGGGTCTCGAACCTGGGTCCTTCCGCATCCCAGTCCGACGCTCTATCCACTGCGCCACCACCTGGTCAGGCATGGCAGGCTATTTTTTGAAAAGTGTTTATTTTATATTGATTTTAGGGAGGGGGGGGGGCAAGAACATTGATCTGGCCTGACCAGGCGGTGGCGCAGTGGATAGAGCGTCGGACTGGGATGCTGAGGACCCAGGTTCAAGACCCCGAGGTCTCCAGCTTGAGTGCGGGCTCATTTGGTTTGAGGAAAAGCTCACCAGCTTGAACCCAAGGTCGCTGGCTCCAGCAAGGGTTTACTCGGTCTGCTGAAGGCCCGCGGTCAAGGCACATATGAGAAAGCAATCAATGAACAACTAAGGTGTTGCAACGCGCAATGAAAAACTAATGATTGATGATTCTCATCTCTCTCCGTTTCTGTCTGTCTGTTCCTGTCTATCCTTCTCTCTGACTCACTCTCTGTCTCTGTAAAAAATAAAAATAAATAAATAAAAATTAAAAAAAAAAAAAAAAAAAAGAACATTGATCTGTTTCTGTATGTGCCCTGACTGGGATGGAACTGGTAAACCTCTGTGCTTGGGGACAATGCTTTAATCAACTGAGCTACCCCGCCAAGGATATATGTAAAGCACTTTAGAAGAGTTCTGGGCACAGAGTAGTAAATACATATGTGAATTGTTAACAAATATATAATAATAATCTCTATAATGTTATTTTCTTTTTTTTTTTAATGTTATTTTCTTTTTAATAACTGTTACTATTAACTTGTCTCCCTAGAGTCCAATCTTGGCTCTCTTCTGCAACTTCTTTCCGGCCAATCCCCAATCAGGCCACAAGAGGGCATTAGCAGCCACCGAGAACCAAGAACCCCCTAGTGCCTACTTGAAGTCTCTGAGGCTCTGGTTCCACATAGTTATCAAAACCTCTCTTCCGGCCCTGGCGGGTTGGCTCAGTGGTAGAGCGTCGGCCTGGCGTGCGGGAGCCCCGGGTTCGATTCTCGACCAAGGCACACAGGAGAGGCGCCCATCTGCTTCTCCACTCCTCCTCCTCTCTTCCCCTCCCGCAGCCAAGGCTCCATTGGAGCAAAGTTTGCCCCGGTGCTGAGGATGGCTCTGTGGCGCTGCCTCAGGCGCTAGAATGGCTCTGGTTGCAGCAGAGCGACGCCCCAAGATGGGCAGAGCATCGCCCCCTGGTGGGCATGCCCAGTGAATCCCGGTCGGGCGCATGCGGGAGTCTGTCTGACTGCCTCCCTGTTTCCAGCTTCAGAAAGCATGCGCGCGCGCACACACACACACACACACACACACACACACACACACACACACACACCTCTATTCCTTCCCTTGTTGGGAAATGCAGTCTCCTGAAGACTTCAGGTCACTAAGTGGACTTGGTGGACAGGCCAGGTCAGGGTAAGAGCCTCAGGTAGACAACTACTCAAGGGACTCCAAAAAGACAGACTTTAGGACATAGGCAGGAGACTTCCTAGGCTGGGTTACCACAATACAGTGGTTCCATTGCCAGGGTCCCCATGCCTTCTACTTTCTGTTCCCTTCAGAGTCTCCTCTGGGAGCACATCCCAAGTAGGCTTAGGGGGAAATGAAAGAAAGAGAGAGAGAGAGAGAGAGAGCGCTCTTGTTTCCACAGTGCAAACCTCTGCAGGGGACTCCTGGCTGAACTCTGAATTTGGAGAAGGCAAGCAGAATCCCAGGCTTGTGGCAGAAGCATACTCTTAGTTGCCCATCAGTGAGGAGTATGTGTGATGCATTTACAATTGTTCCACTGAAATGTGGTGGAATCTCCCTTCTTTTGTCCCTTGGTTTTGTTTTGTTCAACTCTAGGGACAGATTGAGGTTGTTTGCAGGTTTACTAATCACTGTCCACCCCATGCTCTAATTTTTAGAATTGAAAATTTTAGAGATTACCTAATCTACCATCCTCTAATTACAACTCAAGGGGCCTAAGTGACTTCCTAAGGCCATGGTGTTAAAACCAGAATCTAGGTCTTCTAATAACGTGTGTTTTCTTTATCACTCAGAGTAAGGCATGGGTGACTTGGGGTCCCTTTTAGTGGAATATAGGGGAACAAGCAGTAATACATAGAGCTTTAGCTTTTGACTCATGAACACCTCTTCAACTTTTAACTCTACCTTGCTTTTCTACAAATATAGTCACACTTAAGTTCTGAGTAATGTATGGTTAGGTAATTTTATTGTTGTGTGAACATCACACTTACAAGCACTTACATAAACCTAAATGGTATAGCCTACTACACACATAGGTCATATGATATAGCTTATTGCTTCTAGGCTACAAGCTTGTATATCATGTCATATTACAAAATACTGTAGGCAATTGTTACACAATAGTATTTGTGTATCTAAAAAGAAAAGTTATAGTAAAAATACATTATAAAAATAAAAAATGTGCCTGACCTGTGGTAGCACAGTATATAAAGCATTGACCTGGAATGCTGAGATCGCCAGTTCAAAACCCTGGGCTTGCCTGGTCAAGGAACATATGGAAGTTGATGCTTCCTGCTCCTCCCCCTTTCTCTCTCTTTCCTCTCTAAAATTAATAAATGAAATATTTTTATTTTACTTTATTTTTTAAAAATTTATTTATTCAGCCTGACCTGTGGTGGTGCAGTGGATAAAGTGTCAACCTGGAAACGCTGAGGTTGCCGGTTCAAAACCCTGGGCTTGCCTGGTCAAGGCACATATGGGAGTTGATGCTTTCTGCTCCTCCCCCCTTCTCTCTCTCTCTCTCTCTCTCTCTCTCTCTCTCTCTCTCTCCCCCCTCTCTACAATGAATAAATAAAATCTTAAAAAAAAATTATTTATTTAGCCTGACCAGGTGGTGGCGCAGTGGAAAGAGCATCGGACTGGGATGCAGAGGTCCCAGGTTCGAGACCCCGATGTCGCCAACTTGAGCACGGGCTTATCTGGTTTGAGTAAAAGCCCACCAGCTTGAACCCAAGGTCGCTGGCTCCAACAAGGGGCTACTCGGTCTGCTGAAGGCCCGTGGTCAAGGCACATACGAGAAAGCAATCAATGAACAACTAAGGTGTTGCAACGCACAATGAAAAACTAATGATTGATGCTTCTCATCTCTCTCCGTTCCAGTCTGTCCCTGTCTATCCCTCTCTCTGACTCACTCTCTGTCTCTGTAAAAAAAATAAAAAAATAAAAATTTATTTATTCATTTTAGAGAGGAGAGAGAGTGTGTGTGTGAGAGAGAGAGAAAGGGGGGAGGAGCAGGAAGCATCAACTTCCATACATGCTCTAACCAGATAAGCGCAGGGCTTCGAACCAGTGACCTCATTGTTCCCAGGTCAATGCTTTATCCACTGCACCACCACAGGTCAGGCCTAAAATTTATATATATATTTATTTAAATGTTATTCAGTTTAGAGAGAGAAGAGAAAGAGAGAGAGAAGGGGGAGGAGCAGAAAGCATCAACTTCCATATGTGCCTTGATCAGGCAAGCCCAGGTTTTGAAGTGGTTACCTCAGTGTTCCCAAGTCAATGCTTTATCCACTGCACCACCACAGGTCAGGCCTAAAATCTTAAAAAAAAATTTTTTTTCAGAGACAGAGAGAGAGTCAGAGAGAGGGATAGATAGGGACAGACAGGCAGGAACGGAGAGAGATGAGAAGCATCAATCATCAGTTTTTCGTTGCACCACTTTAGTTGTTCATTGATTGCTTTCTCATATGTGTCTTGACTGTGGGGCTACAGCAGACCGAGTAACTCCTTGTTCAAGCCAGCGACCTTGGGTCCAAGCTGGTGAGCTTTGCTCAAACCAGATGAGCCCACGCTCAAGCTGGCGACTTTAGGGTCTCAAACCTGGGTCTTCCGCTTCCCAGTCCAATGCTCTATCCACTGCGCCACCACCTGGTCAGGCTCTTTAAAAAAATTTTTTAAATAAAAATAATGCCTGGCCAGATAGCTTGGTTGGGTAGAGCTTCTTTCTGAAGTGCAGACGTTGCCAGTTTGATCCCTGGTCAGGGCACATACAGGAACAGATTAATGTTCCTATTTCTCTCCCTCTTCCTTCTTCTCTCACTAAAATCAATAATTAAAAAAAATGGTACACCTGTATAGGACACTTACCATGAATGGACTGGAACTTGCTCTGGATGAGTGAGTAGTCAGTGAATGTGAAGACCTAGGACATTACTATTCTCTGCTGTAGACATTATAAACACTGTATACTTAGGTTACACTAAATTTATTTAAAGTTTTTATTTCTTCAGGGCTGGCCTGTGGTGGCACAGTGGATAGAGCATTGACCTAAATCCCTGAGCGTCACCAGTTGGAAACCCTGGGCTTGCCTAGTCAAGGCACATACAACAAGCAATCAATGAACAACTGAAGTGAAGCAGCTGAGTTGATACTTCTCATTCATATCCATTCCCCTTCTCTCTATAAAATTAATAAATAAAATCCTTTTTTTTTTTAATGAGTAAGAGAGAAAAAGACAGACCGACACATAAACAGACAGGAAGAGAGAGAGATGAGAAGCATTAACTCATAGTTGCAGCATTTTAATTGTTCATTGATTGCTTTTCATATGTGCCTTGACTGGGGTGCTACAGCTGAGCCAGTGACCCCTTCTTCAAACTAGCGACCTTGGGCTCAAGCCAGCAATCACGATCCCTGGCTCAAGCCAGTGACCCTGCACTCAAGGTGATGAGCCTGTGCTCAAGCCGGAAGAGCCCATGTTCAAGCAGCGACCTTGGAATTTGGAACCTGGGTACTCAATGTCCCAGGTAGATGCTCTATCCACTGCGCCACCACAAACCAGGCAAATAAGATCCCTAAAAAATATTTCTTTTCTTTCTTCTATAATAAATTAACCTTAGCTTACTGTTTTTTACTTTAATTTTTAAAAACATTTTTACTCTTGTAATAACATTTAGCTTAAAACACAAACAAACAACACACACACACCACACAAACACATTGTGCCCTTGCTGGGTACCTCAACTGGTTAGAGCATCATCTCAATATGTCAAGGTTGTATATTTGATCCCCACATACAAGAATCAACCAATAAATGCATAAAAAAATGAAACAACAAACCAATATTTCTCTCTCTAAAAATCAATTAAAAAACACAAACATAATGTATAGCTGTACAAAAATTTTTTTCTTTATATCCTTATTTTATAAACTTTTTTTTCTACTTAAATTTTTTTTTAAAAAGAGTAAGAAATGAAGATGAGGACAGGTTAAGAGGTTAAGTAAGTTATTTTATTTTATTTTTTATTTTGGTGAGAGAGAGGGACAGACAGGAACAGACAAACTGGAAGGGAGAGAGATGAGAAGCATCGATTCTGTTTTTTTTTTTAACAGAGACAGAGAGAGAGTCAGAGAGAGGGATAGATAGAGACAGACAGGCAGGAGCGGAGAGAGATGAGAAGCATCAATCATCAGTTTTTCATGGCGACACCTTAGTTGTTCATTGATTGCTTTCTCATATGTGCCTTGACCGTGGGCCTTCAACAGACTGAGTAATCCCTTGCTGGAGCCAGCGACGTTGGGTCCAAGCTGATGAGCTTTTGCTCAAACCAGATGAGCCTGCATTCAAGCTGGCGACTTCGGGATCTTGAACCTGGGTCCTTCCGCATCCCAGTCTGATGCTCTATCCACTGTGCCACCACCTGGTCAGGTTCTACTTAAATTTTTTAATTTAAATTTTTTAAAAATCTGGCCCCTGGCCAGTTGGCTCAGTGGTAGAGCATTGGCTTGGCATGTGGATATCCCAGGTTCAATTCCTGGTCAGGGTACACAGTAGAAGTGCCCATCTGCTTCTTCACCCCTCCTCGTCTCACTTCTCTCTCTCTCTCTCTTCCCCTCCTGCAGCCATGGCTCAATTGGAGTGAGTTGGCTCTGGGTGCTGAGGATGGCTCCATGGTCTCCTCTGCCTCAGGTGCTAAGAAGAGCTTGATTGCTGAGCAATAGGGCAACCTCCCAGATGGGCAGAGCATAGCCCCCTAGTGGGCTTGCTGGGTGGTTAGGGCGCATGCAGAAGTCTGTCTCTCTGCCTCCCCTCCTCTCACTGAATTTTAAAAAAAAAATTAAAAAATTTTTTTGGTTAAAATCTAAGACACAAACACATACATTAGGCTAGGCCTACACAGGTCAGGATCATTCAGATCACTGTCTCCCTCTCTCTACATCTTGTCCCACTGGAAAGTCTTCAAGGGCAAGAAGAGGCACAGAGCTGTCATTACCTATGATAACAATGATTTTTTCTGGAATACTTATTTACCTGAGGCTCTTCTTGAGGAGTCAGCACTCTTCAAAAATATGTCCATGGTGGTTTGCCTGGTTTGTTTCTTTTTTCATCATAGATTTGCTTCTAAGCAGATGTTTAAAAAAAAGAAACCAGACCAGAAAGGAGTCATTTTTGCTAAACCACATCACCAAACCAAAACTTAATAACAAAGCTGATTGCAGTTTCAGCTTCCCTGGGAGTAGAATTTCAAATCAATCAGTCTGGCCCTGGCTGGATAGCTCGGTTGATTCAAGTGTCATCTTGTAGCACAGAGGCTGTCAATTCCATCCCCGGTCAGGGCACATACGGGAACAGATTGATGTTCCTGCCTTTCTTTTTTTTTTTTTTTTTTTTTTGTATTTTTCTGAAGCTGGAAATGGGGAGAGACAGACAGACTCCCGCATGCGCCCGACCGAGATCCACCCGGCACGCCCACCAGGGGCGACGCTCTGCCCACCAGGGGGTGATGCTCTGCCCCTCCGGGCGTCGCTCTGCTGTGACCAGAGCCACTCTAGCGCCTGGGGCAGAGGCCAAGGAGCCATCCCCAGCGCCCGGGCCATCTTTGCTCCAATGGAGCCTTGGCTGCGGGAGGGGAAGAGAGAGACAGAGAGGAAGGATGGGGGGGAGGGTGGAGAAGCAGATGGGTGCTTCTCCTATGTGCCCTGGCCGGGAATCGAACCCGGGTCCCCCGCACGCCAGGCCGACGCTCTACCGCTGAGCCAACCGGCCAGGGCCTGTTCCTGCCTTTCTAAAGTGAATAAAAACAAAATCAGTCTTGGATTTTCCAATCAACTTTAGTGAGGTAATCTGCCTGATAATATCCCCTGCCCAGTGTTGGGATTCAAATAATTTAACAACTGGTTCTTTGGCCTAATGACCATTTTAAGTATAAAAAAATGAATGATATCCTAAAAGGTATCATTTCATGCATTTAATACTTAAATAAGAACAATAAAAGAGGTACACAAAACTAGATTATAAGAAAGAGTTTTAAAATATTAATGAAAAAATATTAAGATATTTCCATATTGCTTCTTCTTCTTCTTTTTTTTTTTTTGTATTTTTCCAAAGCCAGAAACGGGGAGGCAGTCAGACAGACTCCCGCATGTGCCCGACCGGGATCCACCCCCCACGCCCACCAGGGGGTGATGCTCTGCCCATCCGGGGCATTGCTCTGTTGCGACCAGAGCCACTCTAGCGCCTGAGGCAGAGGCCACAGAGCCATCCTCAGTGCCTGGGCAAACTTTGCTCCAATGGAGCCTCGGCTGCAGGAGGGGAAGAGAGAGACAGAGAGGAAGGAGAGGGGGAGGGGTGGAGAAGCAGATGGGCGCTTCTCCTGTGTGCCCTGGCTGGGAATCAAACCTGGGACTCCTGCACGCCAGGCCGACGCTCTACACTGAGCCAACTGGCCAGGGCCCATATTGCTTCTTGATTGATGTCCTCACTTGCAATTTCTTTTATGGAATGAACATTACAACGGACGCATAGAATACACTATTGCGCAGATGAACATTAAAGAAGAGTAAGGAATGTAAATTTGTGATTTCCACATTGGACAACAAAATGTTAGGTATCAGTTCTGCTGAACTGGGGAACCGACTGACTCCCACCACTGCCCCTGCCTTTCCCTAAGAAAAGTGTCCTTGCCTGAAATAGCTCAAACCCACTTTTTTTTTTTTTTTTTTTACAGAGACAGAGAGAGAGTTAGAGAGAGGGAAAGATAGGGACAGACAGACAGGAATGAAGAGAGATGAGAAGCATCAATTATCAGTTTTTCGTTGAGACACCTTAGTTCATTGATTGCTTTCTCATATGTGCCTTGACTGTGGGCCTTCAGCAGACCGAGTAACCCCTTGCTCGAGCCAGTGACCTTGGGCTCAAGCTGGAGAGCCTTGCTTAAACCAGATGAGCTGCCTGACCTGTGGTGGCACAGTGGATAAAGCATAGACCTGGAATGTTCAGGTCGCTGGTTCAAAACCCTGGGCTTGCCTGGTCAAGGCACATATGGGAGTTGATGCTTCCTGCTCCTCCCTCCCCCTTCTCTCTCTCACTCTCTCTCTATCTCTCATTCTCTCTCCTCTCTAAAAATTAATAAAAGAAAAATTAAAAAAACAAACAGAAAAAAACCCAGATGAGCCCGCACTCAAGCTGGTGACCTTGGGGTCTCGAACCTGGGTCCTCAGCAACCAGTCTGACACTCTATCCACTGCGCCACAGCCTGGTCAGGCTCAAACCCACTTTTTAAACTTAGTCCTAACCTCTTTCTCCCTATAAAAGCCTTCCATTTTCCTGACTGGATGATGGTGCAGTGGATAGAGCATCGGACTGGGATGTGGAGGACCCAGGTTCAAGAGCCTGAGGTTGCCAGCTTGAGCGCGGGCTCATCTGGTTTGAGCAAAGGCTCACCAGCTTGAGCCCAAGGTCACTGGCTTGAGCAAGGGGTCACTTGGTCTGCTATAGCCCCTCTGATCAAGGCACATATGAGAAATCAATCAGTGAACAACTAAGGAACCACAAGGAAGAATTGATGTTTCTCGTCTCTCTCCCTTCCTGCCTGCCTGTCCCTCTCTCTGACTCTGACTCTGCCACAAAAAAAAAAAAAAAAAAAAAAAAAAAGCCTTTCATTTTATACAACTCTGGGGAGCACCTTGAGTACTCTTCTGGTTGCTAGATGGGATGCTACTTGATTAACGAGATTTAAAAATTCCTTAATAGCCTGACCAGGTGGTGGCGTATTGGATAAAGTATCAGACTGGGATGTGGAGGACCTGGGTTCGAGATCCCGAGCTCACCAGCTTGAGCACGGGCTCATCTGGTTTGAGCAAAGCTCACCAGCTTGGACCCAAGGTCGCTGGCTCGAGCAAGGGGTTACTCAGACTGCTGAAGACCCATGGTCAAGGCACATATGAGAAAGCAATCAATGAACAATAAGGTATCACAACGAAAAACTAATGATTGATGCTTCTCATCTCTCTCCATTCCTGTCTGTTCCTATCTATCCCTCTCTCTGATTCTCTCTCTGTAAAAAAAAATAAAATAAAATCCTTAATAGAGCCAGTAAGTCTTCAAGTTTACTTAAATTTTTTTCCTTTTTTTTCAGAGAGAGGGAATGGAGAGATGAGAAGCATCAATCATCAGTTTTTCTTTGTGACACCTTAATTGTTCATTGATTGCTTTCTCATATGTGCCTTGACCGCGGGCCTTCAGCAGACCAAGTAAACCCTTGCTGGAGCCAGCGACCTTGGGTCCAAGCTGGTGAGCTTTTGCTCAAACCAGATGAGCCCGCACTCAAGCTGGCGACCTCGGGGTTTTGAACCTGGGTCCTCTGCTTCCCAGTCTGATGCTCCATCCACTGTGCCACCGCCTAGTCAGGCTTAAATTTTGTTCTTTAACACAGATAATGTACTGTGAACATTTATCTTTGTCAATGAAAACCTTTTGATGTTGGGGTCCATAATTTCAAACTTAAATAAAAGTGAGAGTATGGGAGATACAGAGACTGACTCCTGCATGTGCTGCATTGGGATCCACCTGGCAACAACTCCTCCCCCATCTGGGGCAGATGCTCTGACCATCTGGGGACCCCCTCCAACCTAGCTATCTTTAGTGCCTGAAACAGAGGCTCATCGGAGCCATCTTCACTGCCCCTGGGGGAACAGAGAGAGAGAGAGAGAGAGAGAGAGAGAGAAAAGGGAGGGGGAGGGGTGAAAAGCAGATGGTCACCTATCCTGTGTGGCCTGAACTGAGAATCCAACCCGGACTTCCACATGCCGGGTTGACATTCTACCACTGAACCAACTGGCCATGGCTGATTTCATACTTTTTGAGGAGCTTGCTGAAGTCTTCAAAAGCTTCTGCTAAACGCTTCATTGACTATTTTGGGGGCTATTTTTTTTTTCTTCTCCTACAGTTTTCTTTTCTCTTGCCTTTTCTTTAGCTATGTGTTCCTATTCCGGCACCAACAACTTCTCATTAGTTAGTTCCTCAGGAACAACTGCTAGGAGCTTTTTGGTGTAGTTCTCATTCACACCCAGGTTAAAGTTGCTTGCCATCTCATCTGCAGCCTTGTTGATTTTTTTTGTAACCTTTGGACTAGGGCAATGTTAAGACTGTTATGAACCCTGGCCAGGTAACTCAGCTGCTTAAAGCATTGTTCCAATACACCAACATTGGCCTGACCTGTGGTGGTGCAGAGGATAAAGCATCAACCTAGAAACGCTGAGGTCGCCAGTTCAAAACCCTGGGCTTGCCTGGTCAAGGCACATATGGGAGTTGATGCCTCCTGCTCCTCCCCCCTTCTCTCTCTCTCTCTCTCTCTCTCTCTCTCTCTCTCCCCTCTCTATAATGAATAAATAAAGTCTTTAAAAAAATACACCACATTTCCAACATTTCAGGTTTGATCCCAGTTCAGGGCACGTATAAGAATCAATCAGCCTGACCTGTGGTGGTGCAGTGGATAAAAGTGTCAACCTGGAACACTGAGGTCGCCAGTTCAAAACCCTGGGCTTGCCTGATCAAGGCATATATGGGAGTTGATGCCTCCTGCTCCTCCCCCCCCCCCCTCTCTCCTCTCTATAATGAATAAATAAAGTCTTTAAAAAAATACACCAACATTTCGGGTTTGATCCCAGTTCAGGGCATGTATAAGAATCAATCAGCCTGACCTGTGGTGGTGCAGTGGATAAAAGTGTCAACCTGGAACACTGAGGTCGCTGGTTCAAAATCTCGGGCTTGCCTGGTCAAGGCACATATGGGAGTTGATGCTTTCTGCTCCTCCCCTCTTCTCTCTCTCTTTTCTCTAAAAATGAATAAATAAAATCTAAAAAATAAAAATCAATCAATGACTGCACAAATAAGTAGAAGTTCTGTTTCTCTTCCTCTCTCTCAATTTCCAAAAACAAACAAACAAACAAAGACTGTTATGAAATCATTAGGTAATAGGAATTTTTCAGTTCCATTACAATCTTATGGAACCACGTTGTATATATGGTCTTTTGTTGTTGAATTGTCATTATGTGTACACATGACTGTTCTTTGCATTGAGTGACTTCAGAATACATAGAAATTCTTTCTGGCAATTTTTCCTCTTGAAAGGAAACTTATTTTCCCCAGAACCCTTAGCACCTGAATCCCTCTGCTTCTATACTAGCCAAGCTCTACTCCTGTACCCAAACTGGCTTCTGTGTTGCATGGCCCAGACTTATTTGGGAAGACCCATTTTCTATACCTGAGGCCCCTGTCTTTGCCTGTCCCAGAAGCCTGCCCAGATGTCTAAATCCCAGGCTGCTGGCAGGGTGGTGTCCTCTGCCTCAGCTTCAGGACACCTCAGCAGCCTATAAAGAGGAAGTGAGTCAAGGCAAAGCAGGCAGCTTGGGGCACTGTGGGTGTGGCTATGCCAGCCCCGGACAATGGGGGATGGGTCAGAGGGCGGTGGTCAAAATCTACAGGTCCAGCCAAGGCCTGTGTGTGTGTATGTGTGTCCCAATTATATTGATAGAACTGGTAGCATCATTTTAATGCTGCCTGAGGCCGACATTTCTCTTCTCCATCCACCTCTTTTTTCTCCTGGGGGAGGGGTGGCACACCCTCTTATCTTTATTTCTCAGGCCTTGGCAATCTAACTTTTGCCCCCAAACTTCTCCTCCCCACTACTATCTTAAAAAAAGTTAACTGGTCTTCAGTCTTGGGGTGGGGTGGGGGAGAGAATAATTTAAAAAGTCTGGTGGGGCCTGACCTGTGGTGGCGCAGTGGATAAAGCGTCGACCTGGAAATGCTGAGGTCGCCAGTTCAAAACCCTGGGCTTGCCTGGTCAAGGCACATATGGGAGTTGATGCTTCCAGCTCCTCCCCCCTTCTCTCTCTCTGTCTCTCCTCTCTCTCTTTCTCTCTCTCTCTCTCTCTCCCCCTCTCCTCTCTAAAATGAATTAAAAAAAAAAAAAAAAAAAACCCAGAAAAAAAAAAAAGTCTGGTGGGGCCCTGGTCAGATACTCCTTTGGTTGGTTAGAGCATCCTCCAGAAGTACAGAGGTTGCCAGTTCCATTGCTGGTCAGGGAACATACAGGAACAGATCAATGTTTCTGTCTCTCTCTTGCCCTACCTTTCTCTCTCGCTAAAATCAATTAAAAAAAAAAAAAGAAGAAGAAGAAGTTTGGCCTGACCAGGCGGTGGTGCAGTGGATAGAGCGTTGGACTGGGATGCGGAAGACCCAGGTTCGAGACCCCGAGGTTGCCAGCTTGAGCGCAGGCTCATCTGGTTTGAGCAAAAGCTCACCAGCTTGGACCCAAGGTCGCTGGCTTGAGCAAGGGGTTACTCGGTCTGCTGAAGGCCTGCAGTCAAGGCACATATGAGAAAGCAATCAATGAACAGCTAAGGTGTTGCAACGCGCAACAAAAAACTAATGATTGATGATTCTCATCTTTCTGTTCCTGTCTGTCTGTCCCTGTCTGTCCCTCTCTCTGACTCTCTGACTCTCTCTCTCTCTCTAAAAAAAAAAAAAAAAAGAAGAAGTTTGGTCGGGACCTTGGGAAAGCCTGGCATCTAGACAAACTGCCTGATGAAAGAGCTTAGAAGCCAGAGGAAGCCAAGTAGGATAGAGGTGTGATAGAGGTGTGGGGAGGAGTTGAAGAGGGCACAAGGTCAGCTGTGGCCCAAAGAGGAGACACTGGAACCTCACTGGAAAAGGGTGTGTGGGTGTGTAGGAGAGGAGGAATCTGGGGAGGGAGCTCAAGAAAGGTAGAAGGAACTTTGGAATTGGCAGGCTGCAGGTGTGGAAGTTACAAAGGGGTCCAAAGAGAAAAGATTTCTAATAAGGGAGGTGTTCAGTCTGGGGAAAAGGAAAACAGAGCTGGAAGAGTTGCTGGGAACTGGCAGGTCTGGGGCTCAAAAAGGCTAGAGTCCCCTAGGGCTGGTTCAGGCAGAGATGAGGCAGGGTTGCAGGTTGTGCGCCAACAAGTCATATCTCAGGAGGAGGGCCTCAAAAAGCAAATGATCAAACAGGTGGAAATCAGTCAGCTCCTGCCTCTTTACCTCTCCAGAATGAGTCTATGGTGAGAGCCAAGCTCTGAAACTAGTTAAGTGAGTGTGTGCGTGGGGTGTGTGTCACACTCCTTCCTAAACTGAATTTGACTAGATAAATCATGCAACAAGCTACTGTTAGAGGTTTCAGCTGAGACAGTATAAAAATGCCAACATTTCATCAAAGTAAAAAATTAAGCTACCTCTACATGGAGTAAGTTGTAGCTCTCTTTTTATTTTTTATGTTTTGTGGCAGAGACAGAGAGAGTCAGAGAAAGGAACAGACAGTCAGACAGGAAGGGAGAGAGATGAGAAGCATCAATTCTTCGTTGTGGCTCCTTAGTTGTTCATTGATTGATTTCTCATATGTGCCTTGACAGTGGGGCTACAGCAGACTGAGTAACCCTTTGCTCGAACCAGCGACCTTGGGTCCAAGCTGGTGAACTTTGCTCAAACCAGATGAGCCCGCACTCAAGCTGGTGACCTTGGGGTCTCAAACCTGGGTCCTCCACATCCCAGTCCTATGCTCTATCCACTGCGCCACCTTCTGGTCAGGCCTAAGGCTTAGTTTTAAGACTGAGCCTTTCCCGCCCTTTTAATATTAAGATCTTCTCAACACTAAGCTTTTCCCCACACCCTTGTCTGTTGCATGATGTGGGGTGGTGCACTCTTATGAGGAATCCCATTTATGCCTCAGATGAGTGACTTTGTATTAGAGACTTCCTTATTTGTACCCTGGCTTAAAGGTTTTGATTTCTACACTATAAAATGGGGGCAGACCAGGGGCTTGCTCTCTCGGATCCTGCTATCAGCATTGCAGGGGCCTTCCTGATCCCTTGTCTTCTATGGGAAAAGCAGGTTGCTTTTCTCTCGGCTTTTCATTTCTTTTCTTTTCTTTTTTTTTTTTTATAGGGACAGAGAGAGGGATAGATATAGACAGACAGACAGGAACGGAGAGAGATGAGAAGCATCAATCATCAGATTTTCGTTGCAACATCATAGTTGTTCATTGATCGCTTTCTCATATGTGCCATGATCGTGGGCCTTCAGCAGACTGAGTAACCCCACCCCCCTCCACCGCTTGAGCCTGTGACCTTGGGTCCATGCTAGTGAGCTTTTCGCTCAAGCCAGATGAGCCCGCGCTCAAGCTGGCAACCCGGGGATCTCGAACCTGTGTCCTTCCGCATCCCAGTCAGACACTCTATCCACTGTGCCACCACCTGGTCGGGCTCCTTGGCTTTTCTTGTGGCTTGCCTGTCTTGGTGAGACACCAATAAACAGAATGGCCCACCATCGTCGGACTCTGCCATTTCTTTACAGTCTGCCCGAAATCAGTGAGAACCTGCATGTGAAGGGCCACGATGGTGGCCCCTGGCCTTATAGATGGTTTTAGGACAGCGGTTCTCAACTGTGGGTCACGACCCCGGCGGGGTTGCCTAAAGCCATCGGAAAATACATAATGCATATCAAGTATTTACATTCCGAATCATAACTGTAGCAAAATTATAGTTATGAAGTAGCCACCAAAATTATTTTTTGGTTTGGGGTCACCGCAACATGAGGAACTGTATTGCGGGGTCACGGCATTAGAAAGGTTGAGAACCACTGTTTTAGGAGAAACATGTTGCATGTGTCTGAAACGGCATTTTACCAGACTAAGCAAAAAATAATTTTTAAAATGTGAATTTCAATATGGATAAATGTGATGTAGATGGAAAACTCGAATACATTTTGCAACACAAAAGTTGGGAGCTGGCTCTTTCCGAGTCTACCAGTAGGGTATGCGTATCACGGGGGTAGACTGTTCAGCTCTTAGGTGGAAATGTGGGTTTTATGGCCGGCGGTGGGGTGGGGACGCCCTAGGGGTCTTGGGCTCGGCGCTGGGAAGGGCAATGCAATCACCACGGCCGGCTGCCTCGGTCGGCCCTGGAGGGTCGCTCGGCATAGGCGACAGGACGCCCCTGGGCTGCGCCCCACGGGAGCCCGGACGCCTTCCTCGTCTGCTGCCCAGTGAGGCTGGAGGTGGAATTGTGGCGATCCGCGGGGTAGAGGGGACAGGGGCTGCTGCCAGGCCGAGACCTCGGACCATAGCTGGGGGCGCCCTGGGTTGGGTAGGGAGGGGCACGGCTCCTCCACGCCCCCGATCCGCGGGTCTGATTCGGGGTCCCCGAGGGCTATACCGCACCCGGGCTGGAAGAGCCAGTACTGCCCCCCGCCCCCCCCCCCCCCGCCCCCACTGGTGGCTTCTCGGCGCGGCGACCCCGGGGGCGCGGTCGGGTCAGGGGGGCCGGGGCCCGGGAGGGGCGGCGGGGAGTGGGGGCTGGACACGGCCGCCCCCAGAAGCCCCAGCCCGCGCGCGCCCTGGCTGCAGGCCCATGCCCAGGCTCCGGCTCCGGGGCGGCTCGCGGCCTTGCTCTCCCAGGTTGGGCTCGGCCCCGGCTCAGCTGCGCTCGGAGGGCGGCGGGAGGAGGAGGAAGGAGGAGGGAGCGTGCAGG
Organism: Saccopteryx leptura; assembly: GCF_036850995.1. NCBI lineage: Eukaryota > Metazoa > Chordata > Mammalia > Chiroptera > Emballonuridae > Saccopteryx > Saccopteryx leptura. The sequence continues at coordinate 212,835,766 of NC_089505.1, read as the reverse complement.
CGGGCGGGCGGAAGGGGGAGGAGAGGAGCCGGCCGAGCCAGTCCGCAGGGGCCCGGAGCTTCGACCAGAGCAGAGACAGAGCAGCGGCCCCCGGCCCGGCCAGCTCCGCGACGCCGCCGCTGCCGAGTGAGTGGGGACCCCGGCCCGGGAGTCTGGGCGCTGCGCGGGGAAGCTGGGAGAACTGGGGCCGCCCGGACGCAGCTCCGCGGGGAGGCCTGGCTGGGGCGGGAGCGGGGCCGCGGGGGGAACGGGACCGGGGCGGCCGGGCGGGGCGTGCTCATGGCGGCGGGCCTGAGGAAGGGCGGCCCGGGCGGGAGCGGCCGGCCCCCAGCGCTCCGGGGGCCCCCAGCGCCTCGGCGTTCCCGGATACGCCGTCCAGAGCGCGGAGAGGCCCTTCTGGGCAACAGGTAGGGCCCGGGAGCTGGGGATGCGGGGGCGCGGGGCTGCGCGCGTCGGCCCGAGACACAGGCGCCCCTTTGTGGGGGACTAGCAAGGCTTGGTGACCATTTGCGCCAGAGCCCGGAGGCGGCAGGACCCGCGGCGGTGCCCCTGGCCTGTACGGCTCCCGTGGCTAGAGTAGGAGGGGACGGAAGGGTCTTGCTTCTTTTTCTCCTTACCAGCGCACTGTGGCCACTCTGGGAGGGAGGTCGGAGCGCCCATGTGCCTAACGGGAAACAGGAAGGAGTGGCTCTGAGAGTCTGCCCGGCCCCCCAAGGGTTAGGCTCCCAAACCGTTATGGGGTGTGTGCAGGGGTGGAGGGGGAGCTGCTGGTGAAACTGGTTTTCTGGGCCACATCTTGCTAATTACTGGATCGGAGGTTCTCTGGCAAGTAGGTTAGTCACAGGTGTGTTGCACGAATCTGGTCTCAGTCACCTGAGTTGCCAGGCTCCAGTCAGGGGGTTCTGAGGATCCTGAGGAATGGAGTGAGCCCCTCTTCCCAGAGAATCAAGTTAGGGAAGGCCTCCAGCAGGTATTCACCCCCACAACTGTGTTGGAGGGTTTGACATCCCAAATTACAACCCAGGTGATTGGGCATGAATTTGGATGGCTCACTGCACTTTTGATGGGGCTCCTAGGGGTAAGGACTTGTCTACAGCCTCCTTACTCAGGGTCTAATCATACAATGAACTGCACAGACTCTCTGTTCTAAAGAGCTTCTTGTTGCCCTGGCCGGTTGGCTCAGCGGTAGAGCGTCGGCCTAGCGTGCGGAGGACCCGGGTTTGATTCCCGGCCAGGGCACATAGGAGAGGCGCCCATTTGCCTCTCCACCCCTCCGCCGCACTTTCCTCTCTGTCTCTTTCTTCCCCTCTTCCCCTCCCGCAGCCAAGGCTCCATTGGAGCAAAGATGGCCAGGTCGCTGGGGATGGCTCTGTGGCCTCTGCCTCAGGCGCTGGAGTGGCTCTGGTCGCAACATGGCGATGCTCAGGATGGGCAGAGCATCGCCCCCTGGTGGGCAGAGCTTCGCCCCTGGTGGGCGTGCCGGGTGGATCCCGGTCGGGCGCATGCGAGAGTCTGTCTGACTGTCTCTCCCTGTTTCCAGCTTCAGAAAAATGAAAAAAAAAAAAAAAAAAAAAAGAGCTTCTTGTCTTCCTTGGTATCCCACAATCCATTCCCTTCACTGGGGCCTAGGCTAGCTTTGCTTTGGGAGGAAGGGCCTCCTTAGACCCTGTCACTGGCCCCTGGGCTGGCTTATTTTACTGTGCTCTTCAGCAGTGGCCTCATCTGCCTCTTCAACCGGTTGGCCTCTCCCTACCCCTAGGGGCTTGTAATCTCCTGCGGTATCGGGGTGTGCTGGAGCTTCTAGTGGAACAGCCTACAGACAAGCTAGATTTTGGGCCTTATACTGCAACCTAGAGCTACAACACCTCTTCTTGGCTTCATTGCTCGCAGCCTTCTAGTTCTTGATATGCTGCTGTTGCTGCCTGAAATTTTTTCAACAAGAAAGACTATTCAGATCTTCTTCCAATTCTTTTTTGTAGTTCCTCAAGCTTCAGTGGGATCTGGAAGCCAGTGGGATCCTCTCTTTGTCACTCTCTCCTCTCTTGCTAACCCTGTTGTATTGTCCTCAGTTATTCCTCAAAGTGCTGAGAGCCAGTGGCACTGCTGTCACATTGAGTCTGTGAGATCCCTTTCTCACAGACTCAAACTTCTGCCCTCCTGGGTTTACAAGCCTCCATGGGGACCCTCTGCCTTTTTTCATCCATCCGTGAAGGTCTGGAAGGGGTCAGTCAGAGTTGAGGCAAAGGGTGGAGACTGGCTGAACTGAGCTCAAGTTCCTGGTAATCCAATGCCCATGAAATCCCTGCTCTGCTGGCCCCTTTCCAGCCTGTGTCTCAGAAAGTGGCGTCTGTGTCTCTGAGGCAGGTGTTTGTGTGTATGTATGTGTGTGTGTGTGTGTGAGAGAGAGAGAGAGAGAGAGAGAGAGAAGACACACACATACCCTATTGTCTCTTCTAGCCTCTGGGGGTAGTGAATTCTGTGAGCGGAAAAAATATCTGCAATTGTGATTTTTCTCTACCAGAAAATCAAGGAACTGCCCTAAGGGCCAAGGAGGCCTAGAAAGCAAGTCATCTCCCCATTTCCAGAACATGTCCCCTTTTCTTGCCCCAGCCTTTCATTTATGGGATCCCTTGCTTGGTTTGGTGTGCTGGTGCCAAGAAGCTGCCAGGACTGCCACCAGGAGCAGACCCATTGATTGTGTGGGCATGTGTAAAGTGAGGCCCTGGGAGCCCTTCTCATCTCCGCTCCCACTCCCTCCCCATGTTGAGATAGAAGTCCTGACCCTGCTGAATCTGGTGTCTCTCACAACTGGGTCCAGGTGAGAAGGGATGGGGTGGTGCTCCTCTGCTAATGGAAGCAAAGGAAGGCTGTGGTCACAGAAAGCCTGAAACCCAGGTGCAGGAGAACCCCCATTAATCTGCAGTTCTTGAGTGCCTGACATAGCATGCTTTTTTGCTCACAGCGCTCATGGCTCACGCCTGCTCATCACAGCTCACACCCGTCTCCTGCGGGGAGCTGGAAGGAGACAGGTATAACTTGTCCTAGGGCTGAAATAGTTGCACTACCCAGTCACTTGTCCTTGACCATTGTCTTAACACTTGTTCTGCCTACCTCCCCAGCTCCTCACTTTCTTTGTACAGATAAGCCTGGCAGCAGACATTCCAGGGGGCACAGGAATCAGGGAGAGGGGGTCCACCCACCCCTCTAGGACCCTTCTGAGTCTTTAATCCTTAAAATCCCCCTGTATAGAGAAACTTCCCTGCTGTTTTCCACTAACCAGGGTGAGGATGGGGCCTAATGTCTCAGCCTGACTGTAGCCTTGGCTTTAGATCTCGCTGGCAGATAAGTTGGGCTCCAAGAGACTATCAGTCAGGTGACTGGGTTGGGTATACTTCCCCACCTCTGGTCAGGCTCAGCAAAGAAGTGGGAAGGAAAAGCCAGAGGTGCCACCACATCTTGGCATTCTTGGCTTGCCCCTTCCCTACCACTTTTCTTAGGAAAAAAGATGAGTGTGCATGGTTATGTGGGCAAAGTTCCACTGTGGATAATTATGTTTTTGTTCAGTTCAAAAGGCTTCCATCTCTTTAATTAAATATTTATTCTGAAAAGAAAAGTATATTTATTCTAAGGTAGAGGAGGAAGGGACCGGACCCTCACGAGCTGAGGCTTGGAATATGCGTGTGCATGTGTGTGTGTACGTGTACATACATGTGGTATTGGGGAAAAATGGAGCTGAAGCTCCTTTCTCAGCGCCGACCTCTGATTTCATCCCAGAGAGCAGTGACCAGAAGTGGGGACAAGAGGGTATAAAGTCCTTGAGCTGGAATACTGACCCGTGACAGGCTGAGAGGGATTTCGCAAGTGCTTCTGTAGTGGGTGGGGGTGGAGCTGCCGGAGGAGGGGCAGAAGGACCAGCCTAGCTCAGTTCTGCTATGACCTATGTGATCAGTCTTCTGCCAGGGGCACTCATTTGTCTCTAGTTCACAGTAGAGAACAATTTCTCTATTCTCTTTTCTTCCTCCTTGGTGTGTGTGTGTGTGGGGGGGAGGGGGTCTGAGGGAACACACGACCCCCTTCCCTCTATGTCAGCTGCTAGTCTCAAGGCCAGTCCAAATACCACCACCTCTCCTCCCTCTTGGGAGGATGAGGGTTGGATGCCTGGAAAGCTCTCCTCTTGTCCTCTGCAGACTAGTGTTTTATTTTCTGGGTGAACCTTAATATGCAATAACTTTTTAATTTTATTGATTTTTAGAGAGAAAAAGAAACATTGATTTGCAGAGAACTTGTTAAAAATGTAGATTCTGGGGCTTTACCTGCAGAGACTCTGACCCATTAGGTCTGACAGAGATCACAGAATCTCCACGTTTAATAAACGCTTCCAGGGACTTTATGCAGAAGCTAATTTTTGAAAAAGTCTTCCCATTTGATGCTAGGAAAAGGGAAAGATAGATAAACACAAGAAAATTCCCCAGTGAAGCAACATATGAACTAGTGGTTAGGTCGAGTTAAAATCCTGTTATTGGTACGAAGCACGGGTGTGTCAGGGCAATGCTCTAACCACTGGGTTTCCTGACAAGGGCCAAGCAGTAGCTTCTAATTCCACCAGATCTCTTGGTCTGCTGTCTCGATTCTGTCCTCCAACCCCTGACTCTCTGCAGCTTTGCCTTCACGTTGTTTCTGAAATGACACCCCCCCCCCCATATTTATTTTATTGATTTTAGAGAGAGGAAGAGCAGAGACAGGGACATCAATCTGTACCAGCATGTGCCCTGACTGGGGATGAACCAGCAGCCTCTGCTTTGGGACGGTGCTCTAACCAACTGAGCTACCTGGCCAGCACTGAAAAGACACTTCTGATAGGATTCTTCTGCTTTATGTGTAGGAATTGGGCAGCTTGGGCATGGGTGTTAATCTTATGTGCACTAGTTTACTGATTATCCTAGAGCTCAGCCCATTTGGGGACTTAATTTTGCTTTACTCTGCCTCTTCATTTTCCCTAGGAACCTTGGGTTGTAGGGAAAGGGAAGGGTTTGCTCAAGCCCTGAAATCTGGTTTTGAACTTGCCCAGCAAGGAAGCTTGCAGTTGTTTGAGTGGAGGGCTAGAGGGGTAGGCTGGAGAGTTAGGGGAAGGGAGGGTGCCTCTGCCTATATTCAGGTTGTTAGCTATAGCTTTCAGGACTGATCCTACCTGTCCTCCATGCTGTGATAGCAAAATGATGGGAAACCTGAGATTCTTAATTCTAGGGAATCAGGACTTGGAGGTGGAGTGTCAGCATCACCTTCAGTTGCTGCTGTAAATAGTCACTGTTAGAATTGGAAAGCCACCATATTATAGATGAGGAAGCTGATTTGTCCAAGGCCACATGACCAGGACCTGAGCCCAGGGCTTGAGTCTCAGCCCCCTACATCTTTTGATAAACCATGAAAACTGTCATCTCTCTCTCTCCTGTGGCTGTCCCCTTGATACCCTCTGCCTTCCCCTCTTATCACTCAGGATGCTCCAGACCTTGTATGACTACTTCTGGTGGGAACGGCTGTGGCTGCCTGTGAACTTAACCTGGGGTGATCTAGAAGACCGAGATGGACGCGTCTATGCCAAGGCCTCAGACCTGTATATCACACTACCCCTGGCCTTGCTCTTCCTCATCATTCGATACTTCTTTGAGCTGTGAGCATACCAGTCTACCCCCATGTCTTCTGTGGCTGCCAGCCACAGTTGTTTGCACTTCAAGTTTGTTTATCTCTTGCTATTTAATTGGTCCTAGACCCCAGTGTTCTGGCCACCTAGGTCCCCGCCTACTGTGTCCCCCCCACTGAAGGCAGCATTGTTTTCCTGAGGGCTCAGCACCCCCAGGCCTTTTCTCTCAATGGTTATTTGTTCTCACCCTCCACCCCTCCTGGTCACTTTGAACACAGACGGCTTTGTCAGTTATGAGCAGCCCAAGGAGGCCAGAGAGGGATTGCCAGGAAACTGAGGTCCAGGATAAAGTGGTCTGAGCTTGCAGTCCTTTCCTGCCCCAGCTTAGGGGCTACTGAGGGGTATTGCAGGAGAGCCAGACACTTCTCACTCCTGTCCCTTCCCCAGTTACGTGGCCACACCGCTGGCTGCCCTTCTGAATGTAAAGGAGAAAACTCGGCTGCGGGCACCACTCAACCCCACCTTGGAGCAATTCTACCTGATCAGCGGCAAGCATCCCAAACAGGTGGGAGCTGCAGACTTGCTCTAGTGGTTACTGAGTTCTAGTGGGGGTGGGAGGGAAGGCAAGAATGGGTCAGAATATCAGCTCTGGTGGGTGAAGAGATGGGACCAGAGGTACACTTTCAGGGTTCTTGGAGAGGGTGTGGGGCGCTGCCGAGTTCTGAAGCGAAATATAATAGGCTTCTTCACTACACCCAGGCGGAGGTAGAGATGTTGTCCCGGCAGAGTGGGCTCTCTGGCCGCCAGGTAGAGCGCTGGTTCCGACGCCGCCGCAACCAGGACCGGCCCAGTCTCCTCAAGAAGTTCCGAGAAGCCAGGTGGGGGCGGTTGGAGCAGGAGAAGCAGAGGAAGGCCTGATCTATCTTGCTGGGAGGGGCGGGCAATGGCTGTATGCAGGGTGAGATCTCACCCAGTCAATGAGATCAGTTTGGTTACTCATGTTCCTGAGGATCTCTGGGGAGGGTTGTGCCCTCCTCCCATGCACTCTCCTAGCCATTTCCCTTCCTCTTCCAGCTGGAGATTCACATTTTACCTGATTGCTTTCATTGCTGGCATGGCTGTCATTGTGGATGTGAGTGTGGATTACTGGGAGGTTCTCTGGGAAGGTGTTGGGAGGCTGTAGAATTTGGGTCCCTCTTTTAACTTCTCTTCATCTCTGCAGAAACCCTGGTTCTATGACATGAAGAAAGTTTGGGAGGGATATCCCATACAGGTATGAAATGGGGTCTTTATTTCCTTATATGGGGTTAAGAGAATCAATGTAGGACAGGACTGGGAGGAACACAGTCCTGTGAAGAGATGATCTCTGGAACACTTGGAAGAAGGGACTGGAATCTCTGAGCCTAGAAGGGCTGGGCTTGAGACCCTTGGGTCCAGCTGCTGTGGGGCCCTGAACCTACTCTCTCATTCTCTCCTCTCCCAGAGCACCATCCCTTCCCAGTATTGGTACTACATGATTGAACTTTCTTTCTACTGGTCCCTGCTCTTCAGTATCGCCTCCGATGTCAAGCGAAAGGTGGGTCAAGGGTCTGCACCATTAAGTCTGGAAGTCAAGATGAAACTGTGATGAATGGCCTCTCCTTTGATTTCTGGGTGCTTTGGATGGAGATGTGGGATATGGGGAACTAAAAGGGAGGGGGAGGAAGAAGGAACAGTGGGGGCTGTGGAACAAGAAAGTCTCCTGGCACCTACATCTTTTCCATAGGATTTCAAGGAGCAGATCATCCACCATGTGGCCACTATTATCCTCATCAGCTTCTCCTGGTTTGCCAATTACATTCGTGCTGGGACTCTCATCATGGCTCTGCATGACTCTTCTGACTATCTGCTGGAGGTCAGGCTTTCTGGGCATTTCTGCAAACCCAGGGAACCTGGTGCAGGTTCTCCTGTCCCTCAATCTTTTTGGTGTTTGTGGGGGGGGGGGGTGTGTGACATTCCTGGGATCAAAGAGGTGGGGACACAGAGCCAGTATGGTAACTGGTGTGTGTGTGTGAATGTATATGGGAGAGTTAGGAGCCCATGATGACAAATGGGGGCTGTCTATGCAGTCAGCCAAGATGTTTAACTATGCGGGATGGAAAAACACCTGCAACAACATCTTCATCGTCTTTGCCATCGTCTTCATCATCACCCGACTGGTCATCCTGCCCTTCTGGTGAGTAGGAGGCCAGACTCTGCTCCTGTTCTCATGGAGTAAGGAATCTTGCTTCACCCCATTTATCTATCCTCCATTAACCCCTTCCTATCTGTGTTTACAACGGTCTCTCCCTTGCCATTCCCAGGATCCTGCATTGCACTGTGGTGTACCCACTGGAGCTCTATCCTGCCTTTTTTGGCTATTACTTCTTCAATTCCATGATGGGAGTGCTACAGATGCTGCACATCTTCTGGGCCTACCTCATTTTGCGCATGGCCCACAAGTTCATAACTGGAAAGGTAAAAGTTCTCTCCCCATTCTGTAGGCCCTACTACCCTCAACTCTAGAAACTTCTCAAACTTTCTCCCATACTAGCAACCCTCTAGAAAACTACTGTAGGGCCCTGGAATAGCTAGAACAAGTCCACACAGAGAGGCAATACTTAGGAGTTTGAGGACATCAAGTAACCCTTCTTATCCCTTTCCACAGCAGGTAGAAGATGAACGCAGTGACCGTGAAGAAACAGAGAGCTCAGAGGGGGAGGAGGCTGCAGTTTGGGGAGGAGTAAAGAGCCGGGCCCTAGCCAATGGCCACCCCATCCTCAACAACAACCATCGTAAGAATGACTGAACCATTGTCCCTGCTGCCCCTCAGATTAATGTGCAAAGCCAAGGAACTATTCCCTCCCACCCCCCAATAGGGTCACTTTAAGTTCTGGAGAGAAAGGAGAAAGCCAGAGGAGAGTTCTCTGTGCCTCCCACCCCCTGCTTGTCACCCAGTTGCCTTTAACCAAATCCTAACCAACTATCTCCATGTCTCTACCTGGGGAGGTTGGTTATATTGTTTGTTGGGGGGGAGGGGTTTTTATTTTCCAAGTTGTCCTTTCTATTGCTTTCAAGATCCTTCCTCAGTTCTGGGTGTAGGCATTACAACTCACATTCCTTATTCTTCAGATTTTGGCCCTAGCTGTTTACCTTTAACTCCCTGACCTCCAGAGTTAGGGCTGTGCCTTATTGTCACATCTGTGGGCCTCATTCTGCCAAAGTAGGGCCAAAGCTCACCTTTCTAAATTCCCTAACTTGGACCAGAAACCAAAGCTAAGCTGACTTTAATTTTTTTTCTCCTAAGATGCAACTGAGTGTAGGAGGGTACCTATGACCCTTACCCTACCTCTGCCAAAAAGTGGGGGCCATACTGGGGACAGCTCAGTCTTGCATTCCTTCTCTGCCAGCTGTCCCTGTAGTCATAGGTCCAAGATCTTACTGCCTCCTTTCTCTGTCCTCTTCCTCTAAGCTTGTTGGTTTGGAGTAGAATGGCAACTAGTTCTAATTTTTATTTATTAAACATTTGGGGTTTTGGTTTTAAATCCAAAATTACAGCTAGCACCTGGCATTTTAGCAGTGGGACCACTTCAGACCAAAATGTACTGTTAATGGTTTTTTTTAATTAAAATATATTAAAGATTAAGTAAAACATGGCAACAAGTGTCTGAGACTATTAGGAATTGAGAAGGGGAGTAACTAAATAAACTAAGGTAGTCTTTCTCATACCTTCTTCACAGTTACATAATTTCTTTTAAAAATTTCACATGGCAAATAAGAAAAAGCAAAGGTTTTGAATGTAGGAGATTAATGACTGCTGCCCGTTGGGAAGGTTGGGGGAAGAGATTGCTCACTGAAAGACCCAGAATTGCAAGAATGGGGGTTGAGGGAGAGAAAATCACATCATAATCTTAGTCTTAACATCTTATTAAAAGACTTTCAAGAAACAATACAAACCAAGGATAGCAAATACACAGCCCTCATACCAGGAACAAAGTGTTAGAAGCATGAACACTTGAACAAATATAGGACGGGAGGGATGAGCAACAGCAGGACTGAGGGATGTCAGGCCCAGGTTAGAGTGGTAGCCTCTCCCTACCTCCTAGTGCCGTAGGGGGCGGAGGAGGGACCTGCCTGCTAGCACCACATTGGAAGGGATCTCCTGATCCAGAACCCCTGCTTCTATCTATTAGGAGCTGGGGGAACAGCCAGGCTGGAGAACTGGGTGGTCAGAGTTCAACAGTCAGAAAGACCAAGTTCCTGGGAAACGTCTCTTCAGGAAAGGTTCAGGAAGTTAGGGAGAAGGCTGTCCTCTAAAGAAGACGGCCTCTACATTCGATGGCCCCACAGCAGCAGAGCAGCTCTTTGCCTTCCACACTGCCCACCTCATAGTTGTAGTCCCATGTAAGCTCTGTCCCAGCCCGGATTCTCCTACAAAGGAAGAAAAGGATAGGGTGTGAAGACAGCAGAGAACCCAGGTACAGGGGGTACAGGGGTTACAGGGGGTGCTGGTGGAGCTGGATCACAGATGGAGGGGCTTCAGAGTCCCAACAGTCCTTGCTCTTTCCCAACCCCAAGCTTCTTTTCCTACCCAACCACCCTTCTTCCTGACTCCTTACTTGCTGGCAAAGAAGGCCACCCAAGGGAAGCGAAGATCATGAGTATCCACAAAGACGTTCTGGACAAACAGGTTGGGGCTGCAACTATGCTGTAGGTTTAAGGACAGGATTGGTAAGAACCATGGAAATAGAACCTCGTTTTGTGGAGTGAGTGAGAGTTGGGTGAAAAACGATGACACCTGATCATCCCATCATAGCAGAAATTCTGGAAAATAAAAACTACCTCTTTAAGAACCTTTAAAACCAAGAATTTATAACAAGAAAAGGTAGGTTTATATAGTTGTGTTAAAAGCAGTAGAAATTTGAGGACCATGGGATTACCCTATATCTAGAGGTGAAGGAAAGGGGTCTCACATTGAGATAGCGGCCCAGGTTGCCTTCAAGCTTGGCGTCGATGATGTAGCAAGACTCCTCCCCATCGTAGAATTGGCGTGTGTTCTTGCGGACAGGTGCGCTTTCTCCCTTTTCCACAGATGCCATGTTGGTTGATTTAATGGCAATCCCGTGGGTCGATTTAAGAGCAAAGCCTCGGGTTGATTTTACTGCCACTTGGCGCTTCATTGGACCTAGACAGGGAGGACAGCAGGGTCAGGCCCATCCCAACCCATGACAGGATAGTCTACCTCTATTTAATCTCATGCATTGCAGCTCAGGAATAACAATGAGCTGGGACTGAGGCAAAGATCTTAAGTGCCATTTTTTTCAAACAGGATTAGATCTGCTGTATAAAGGAGCTGAGGAAAAAGTAGGGAAATGGAAAGAAGAGAGCAAGAAGACTTGTCAAAAATATTAAGTTTCCCTGTGAGCCAGGAAGCCCTCCCAGAGATGTCTTAACTCTTTGAGATCTGGATTTTTTCTTTAGCTTCTTTTAAAAATCCTCTACCCCCAGATGGACAATAGACATGCAAAGACGCTCAACATCACTAATCATCAGAGAAATGAAAAAACACAATGAGCTATCACCTCACACCTGTCAGAATGGCTATCATCAATACATCAACAAACAAGTGTTGGCAAGGATGTGGAGAAAAGGGGACCCTTGTGCACTGTTGGTGGGAATGCAGATCAGTACAGTCATTATGGAAAACAGTATGGAGGTTCCTCAGAATTAAAAATAGAACTACCTTGGCCCTGGCCGGTTGGCTTGATGGTAGAGCGTCGGCCTGGCGTGTGGAAGTCCCGGGTTCGATTCCCGGCCAGGGCACACAGGAGAAGAGCCCATCTGCTTCTCCACCCCTCCCCCTCTCCTTCCTCCCTGTCTCTCTCTTCCCCTCCCGCAGCTGAGGCTCCATTGGAGCAAATGATGGCCCGGGCGCTGGGGATGGCTCTGTGGCCTCTGCCTCAGGCGCTAGACTGGCTCTGGTTGCAACAGAGCGACGCCCCAGATGGGCAGAGCATTGCCCCCTGGTGGGCTTGCCAGGTGGATCCTGGTCCGGCACATGCGGGAGTCTGTCTGACTGCCTCCCCGTTTCCAGCTTCAGAAAAATACAAGAAAAAAAAAAAAATAGAACTACCTTATAACCCAGCAATTCCACTTTTGGGTATTTATCCAAGGAAATGCAAAACACTAATTTGAAAAACTATATGCATACCAATGTTCACTGCAGCATTATTTACAATAGCCAAGCCATGAAAGCAACCTAAATTGGATAATGTTTGGATAGAGAAGATGTAATATATATATACAAATAAAGTAGAATATTACTAAGTAATTAAAAGAATTAAATCTTATCATTTGTGACAACGTGGATGGGCCTATAGCAGCGGTTCTCAACCTGTGTTTTGGTCGTTCGACCCCCGCCGGGGTCGCGACCCACAGGTTGAGAACCGCTGGCCTATAGGATATTACGCTAAGTGGAATAAATCAAAGACAAATACCACGTGATTTCACTTATGTGAAATCTAAAGAACTAAACAAACTAAACAGACTCAAGAGATCAAACTGATGGTTACCAGATAAGCAGGAGGCTGGGGGTGGTGGATGAATAAGGTAAAACAAGAAGTACAAATTAGGCCTGACCAGGCAGTGGCGCAGTGGAGAGCGTCAGACTGGGATGCGGAGGACCCAGGTTCGAGACCCTGAGCTTGCCAGCTTGAGTGCAGGCTCATCTGGTTTGAGGAAAGCTCACCAGCTTGGACCCAAGGTCGCTGGCTCAGGCAAGGGGTCACTCGGTCTGCTGTAGCCCCCGGTCAAGGAACATATGAGAAAGCAATCAATGAACTAAGGAGCCGCAACAAAGAATTGATGTTTCTCATCTCTCTCCCTTCCTGTCTGTCTGTCCCTATCTGTCCCTCTCTCTGACTGTCTCTGCCACAAAAAAAAAAAAGTACAAATTAGTAGTTAAAAAACAGTCACGAGATGTCAAGTACAGCATGGGGAAAAGTCAGTAATATAACTGTATGGTGCTGGGTGGTACTGGACTTATCAAGGGGACTACTTCATAAATTATATGTTTAACCACTATAAAAAAAAACCCTGGGACCTTCCAACTACCCCCCAAATTCTTCTAGACTACCAGACATGTTCTTCTTGTCCTCAAAGTCATCGCCTTCAGAGCCAGAGGAGATGGTCTGGATATCATCACTGTCAACTGCTGTGGCTGAAGTCTGACCAGCAGCGGGCTTTCGGCTGGTCCCACTTTCCCCCTCACTTTCTGTGCTGCTGGACAGTGTCAGGATATCCTGGGGAAGCAGAAGGGAGGGAAGGAGGAAGAGTAAATGGAGAGGCCCTGTCAAGTTCTTATTCTTACCTGTGGTTAGGCAGAAAGGAGCTGGGGCTACAGCAAGATGATTACATACTGGAAGGAAAATGAAGCAGGAAATCAAGGTCAAAGAATCAAGAAAAGATATAACTAATTATGGTGAAGGACTTGAGGAGAAGCATGTTCCTTCACTCAGACTCTGAGTAACAAAGAGGTCTGGGTAAAGTACAGCTTGAGAAAGATCACTTACATCAGGATGGGACTGAGCTGAGGCCAAGAGGCGTCGGCTCTGATGCATACTAGTCTTACTAGGTGGGCGGCGAAGCCCTTCAGTCTTCATGGGAGATGGATTGTAACCATAATTTCGAGAGCTCTCAGTAATTCTGATCGGAGGAAAAAATTAGAGGAGTCAGGTTATTGGCTGTTTCTTTGGCTTCTTTTGTAGGATTGAGAGAAGGCAGATTTGGAAATAGGTCAGAAAGAGGGACTTACATTGGCGTCTTGTTTCGGTCATCGGGATCCTGGAAAAGAGCAAGTGAAAGGCTAAATGTTTTCATGGTCCTAGGTAACAAATCCAACATTTAGAATTCATCTCAAATGACTTCAAAGACACTACCCAGTGAGAGGGTAGTGAGATGTGTTGAAAATTAATGCAATCAGACAGCTGCAATCAGTCTCATCAGCAAACCACCCTGGGAAGGTCCTCAACACTTCCCAATGACAAGGCATAAAATGTTAATGGAAAACAGCTGGTAGAGTCTTACAAGGACAAGGCACAGTTACTACCTATAATGTGATAAGTTTCAATATAAAAATTTTTTTTCATTAAAAATATTTAAAATTCATTCTTATTTCTCCGAGAAGGAAGTAATGATGTACATAACTTGAAATAGCACTTAATGTAAAAAATTATTTATGAATGCTTAATTTTGGAATGAATCAACCCTGTGGGTTGATTTTAATATAATTTCTTTGTTTAAACAAACAGTAGGATTATGCTGGGAGGAGAAAATTAGGCTTGCCACAGAAATATCCGTCATGTAAATAATCTGTGTGAAGACTCACAGTGAGACTGCATTAAGTTTATTACCATACAAAAGTTAGACAAAAACCACTGCTCTCTGAGTTTACTTTTTTTTTTTTTTTTAAGCAAGAGAGACAGAGACAGAGAGAGGGACAGGCAAGGAGAGAGATGAGAAGCATCAATTCTTTGGTGTGGCACCTCAGTTGTTCATTGCTTTGTCATATGTGCCTTGATGGGTGTGTGTGTGTGTGTGTGTGTGTGCGCGCATGCACTCCAGCAGAGCAAGTAACCCTTTGCTCAAGCCAGCAACCTTGGGCTTCAAGCCAGAGACCATGGGGTCATGTCTATGATCCCACACTCAAGCCAGTAACCCTGCACTCAAGCTGGTGAGTTTGTGCTCAAGCCAGCAACCTTGGAGTTTTGAACCTGGGTCCTCAATGTGCCAGGCTGATGATCTATCCACTGTGCCACCACCTGGTCAGGCTGAGTTTACCTCTTTCTTGGCCTGCTTGATGTCTCCCTCATCCTTGAAGCTCAGCCCTGAGGTGGAGACCTTCTCAGCTTCTGCTTTGACTCCCCCAGCCCGGCCTTCCCCTCCTTCGCTAGTCTTGAAGGATGAGCGGCTATCAGAGTCAGCAAAGCCACCTTCACTGACACTATTGCTGCTCAACCACGAGGCCACCTTGTTCTTGGGTGTTTCTTCAGAGGAAGGTGGATTACAGCCACCCATAGGGATTGATAGAGAGACAGGAAGATGTGGGGGCCCGAGGTCTGGGGGTTGGGAGTCCTTGGGAGTCATCTCAGATAATCCATTTTCCTTCTGGCCCCGGGTCTGCCGCCGGGTAGCATAGCTGCGCCACACTGAGCTAGTGCTGAAGTCCTCATCCTTACAGAAGTTATCATCTGAGCTATCGTCATTGGACTCTTCTGGGTCCTCTGTACCACTGTTGCCATCTTCCTGGTCCTTCAAGTCCACACCACTGCTGTCAGAGGAACAGGGGGCATCACTCTCATAGCCCTCCTTGAAGTTCTCCACGCTCTCAATATGGTCCAGGTTGGCAAAGTACTCATCACCCATTTCCAGGCCCTCCTTATCTGCAAAGTCATCTGTCAGAATTTTGCCTGGGAATAAAGAGAATTAAAGGCCTTCCAGGGTTATGCTGATATTTTAGAAAGAATAAGGGTCATACTGTCAATCAATATCCAGCCCACCACCCCATAAAGTCAAAATGTCTCCATTGGGGTCTCATTTCTCTTTGATGATACACCTCCTCCTTTGTGTCTTCACTGGGAGAGTGTGAGCAGCTTACTGCAGTTTTCAGATCTTGCCCTTTCTGCCTTCCCAATGTTTCTTTTTACTTTGTTTACCAAAAGAGAGTTCTATGCTATGCTAAAAGATCTTTGGGTGATTAAAAAACAGACAAAATGAATGAATAAACAAACAAATAAATAGAAACAGACAAGCTCTCTGAATAGAGTGACAGGGTAGAATGATGTGGGAGAAAATGATATCCTCGACTCTCCAATCATGCCCCTTTTCTGAAATATCACATCCACAATTTCACTCCTTTTCACTCTTGTCCTTATGAAGTACTTTTGTCCCAACCTCATCCACCCAGACAGGAACATCAGTCACCCTGTTCTTTACAGACAAAAAATCCTGGCCTCCTCTGACCCCCAGTCACGTGTCAAGCATTTTATTCCTACGTCCAAACCTGTCTCTGATTCTATTCTCCATCATGTTCTAACTCGAGAAAGCAAACCTTTCACCACCAACCTGCATAGATGCAAACAAAGGAGCCTTTGGCAATGTCATCCAAGCAGCGGATACCCCAGCCCTTGTTCTGTGTTTTGAACAGCTGTAGCCGAACCTGCAGTCCATGCTGTACCAAGCGGTTTGTGCACATGTTGGGGTCACACATGCAGCGTTTGTTACACTCATAAACTCTGGGAGAAGACAAAATCCATCATGACATGATGACTAGAGCACCCATTGATTCCACAGAATTGTTATAATTGTTAAGGTATCATCATTTATTAGGTAATGACTAAGTGAGCAGATTTACTGTACTGTCTATGCTCTTTAATTCATTTGGGAATACTGCCCAAGGAAACAATTCAGAAGAGGGAAAAGTGACTTATACAGATATTTATACAGTTAGTAACACTGAATAGCAGAATGCCTAACTTGGGAGAAAAGCTTAGCAACTAGGATATGAACACAGATTAATAGCCATTAAAATAAGTAGATAAGCTATATCAATAATTTGTAGAATTAGATGCAGAGAATAAAAGTATAAAACAAAAGCAGAACCCAATGTAATAGATACAGAAATGGAAGTAATGAGGAGGAATTAGTACTAAAGTTCTTTAAAGCTGATTTTCATTCTTCTATTCAGTGAAAATTTATTAAAACACTGAGCTATGCTAGACACTGGGGACACAACACTGGGAAACCTCATAATCTCTAATCTCAGGGAGCTCATTCTATATCTAGTTTAAGGGATTTAACAAATATTTTAAAAATAAACTACTGAAGTTACTCAGATCTAGCAAATATCAACATTAAAGGAAGTAGTCATACTGAGAAAACGGTCATCTTTTCAGGTATCAGTGTTTCTGCTCTGTTTTGCTCAGGGGTAGGATTTTGTTCTTTATTTTCCTGGTATGCGAACTGAAAGAAGATATTTACTTTTGGAAAGATGACAACAGTACTTGGTTGGCTGATGACATTAGTTTTACCCACTGGGCAAAAATGGTAAGAGCAGCTTCTATTTATTGAACAAGTACTTTGTGTTTGGCATTATATCAATGCTTTATATACATTCTCTTATTCTGTCCTTAAAGGAACCCTAAATGGTGTTTTTTAACTTTAAAAAAATTATTAAGTCCTGGCCGAATAGCTCGGTTGGTCAGAGTATTGTCCTGACACGAAAGGTTGTGGGTCTGATCTCCAGTCAGGTCACTTATAGGAACAGATTAATATTTCTGTCTTTCTATCCCTTCCCCTCTCTCTAAAATCAATAAATAAAATTTCAAAAAATCAAAGTATAATATACACACAGAGAAGTACATAGCTCAATGAATTTTCATGAAACACAGAACCAGCACCATATCAAGAACAGTCCCTTAAAACACCATTAGGGATAGGGGTGTCAATGTTCACATCCTCTGTTTACAGCTGATAAAACAGAATCAGTTAGGTAGGGATGAGGGCAGAATTTGAACTTAGTTTAATCACTACAGATGAAACTTTTTTTTTGGAAGCAGGGGGAAAGAGAGAGAGAGAGAGAGAGAGAGAGAGAGAGAGAGAGGGAGAGAGAGAAAGGAACATCAAGCTGCTACTGTATGTGCCCTGACTCAAGAATTGAACCAACAACCTCCACACTCCAGGAGGACACTCCAGAGCTATCCAGCCAGGGTCTAACTTTTATTGTTTTTTGTTTGTTTTGTTTTTTAAAGAGAGAGAGAGGAAGGGGGAAAGAGGGGAGGTGGAAAGGGAGCATTTGTTGCTTCACTCAGTGCTGCATTCTTCAGTTGGTTGCTTCCCTTGTGTGCCCTGACTGGGAACTGAACCCGCAACCTTGTTTCAGGATGACACTCTTTTTTTTTTCTTTCTTTCTTTCTTTCTTTCTGAAGCTGGAAACGGGGAGAGACAGTCAGACAGACTCCCGCATGCGCCCGACCGGGATCCACCTGGCATGCCCACCAGGGGCTACACTCTGCCCACCAGGGGACGATGCTCTGCCCCTCCGGGGCGTCGCTCTGCCGCGACCAGAGCCACTCTAGCGCCTGGGGCAGAGGCCCCAGAGCCATCCCCAGCGCCCGGGCCATCTTTGCTCCAATGGAGCCTTGGCTGCGGGAGGGGAAGAGAGAGACAGAGAGGAAGGGGGGGGGGTGGAGAAGCAAATGGGCGCTTCTCCTATGTGCCCTGGCCGGGAATTGAACCCAGGTCCCCCGCACGCCAGGCCGACGCTCTACTGCTGAGCCAACCGGCCAGGGCCCAGGATGGCACTCTTAACTGACTGAGTTAATTGGCCAGGGCCCAGATAAAACTTTCATAGTAGCTATACTTTATTTATTCAACATTCAAATGAAAAGTATCTTTCATTTATTCAACAAAGTTTACCTGAGTTGTTACAATGTGCCAGACACTGCTGGTGATACAATGGTGAGCAAAACAGACAAGGTTCATGCCCTCATGGAGCTTACATTCTAATGGGAAAGACACATGAAGACAAGGGAATAAAGTTGTCACAGATGCTATAATGAACACAAACAGGGTGCTCACAGACAGTATTAGAAAGTGAAAATGACCCAATTTTAGAGTGAACAGGAAAGGTTTCTCTGAGGTGAGAATAAAGCTGAGGGAGCTCAAGGTTAAAGAGGTAACTATACAAAGAATAATGGAAGGGTGCCAAGAAGAGGGCACAGTATGTACAGAGGCCCTCAAGGTAGGCTGACAAATAGCGGGTAAACTGGATCCAGGAACTGAAGAATGTTAGTGTGGTCAGAACAGTTTTGCAGGGAGAGAGACAGAAAGGGGCAAGATAATATAGTGTCTTGTGACCCAGTGTTAAGTGGTAAAATAAAACCCAAAGCAGAGTTGGAAGCTATTAGAGAGGTTTAAGCAGAGGAGTCATATATTATTTGTGGTTATTTGAAAACATTTCAATGAAACATTTCAAACAAGTAAAAAAGATACAATGAATAGTCATCTACCACTCAGCATTATCAAATCTAAACATTGTTACAAGATCAAAATTTTGTTTAAAATGAAAACAGAAATGATACAGCAATGGAGATAAAGCTAGTAACTCTCTTTCCCTTTGCTTCATTTTCTTTCTTTCTTTCTTTTTTTTTGGTATTTTTCCGAAGCTGGAAATGGGGAGGCAGTCAGACAGACTCCCGCATGCGCCCGACCTGGATCCACCCGGCATGCCCACCAGGGGGCGATGCTCTGCCCATTTTGGGGTGTTGCTCTGCAGCAACCAGAGCCATTCTAGCGCCTGAGGCAGAGGCCACAGAGCCATCCCCAGCGCCCGGGGCCAACTTTGCTCCAAAGGAGCCTTGGCTGCGGGAGGGAAAGAGAGAGACAGAGAGGAAGGAGAGGGGGAGGGGTGGAGAAGCAGATGGGCGCTTCTCCTGTGTGCCCTGGCCAGGAATCGAACCCGGGACTCCTGCACGCCAGGCCGACGCTCTACCACTGAGCCAACCGGCCAGGGCCCCCCTTTGCTTCATTTTCAATATGCATTCAGTACAAATTCATCTCCTGACCTCCTCAGTAGTCTCAATCTCCTGTGAACCTACTCAGACAGCAGATTTTCTATCAAACCTTTCATTTTCCCAGTCTGTTTGCAGCCAGATGTGGCCATTCTCACTGGCTGTTCTCTACACCCAGCAAGCAGCTGTCAGCCTGGACACCTCCCCTTGACTCCCCTTCACTCCTCTATCATCTGTGGGATTCCCTCGCCCCTCTCCAAAGTGGGATCCTGTTTCCTGATCCTTGTGTTTTCCTCTCTCTGGACTTTATCCCCTTATGTTGGTAACCATTTCTCGTAACTTTTTTTATGTTTTCCAGTAACTTTCTCAGAAGTGGAATAATGGAAAATTTTGATGTATTTCGCATCAAAAATATGTCTTTACTTTTAACACTGAACTAATAGTTTGCCTGGATTTAACACACTAGATTAGAAATAATTTTCCCATAGAATTCTGAATAAATTCCTTAATTTGCCTTCTAGCCTTTAATATTGTTTTGAGAAGGCTGAAGTCATTTTGATTTTTTTTGGTGTGTGTGGTCTATTTCTTTTTTCTAGAAGTTTTTAGGATTTTCGTTTTGTCCTCAGGGTTCTGTGGGTAGTGTTCAAATTTTGTTACCATGTTTTAGTGGGAGATCTATTTTCATTCATTATGCTGGGACCTATTGGCCCTGTCAATTTAAACACATACCCTTCAATTATGAAAAAATTTCTGGATTATTTCATCAATGTTTTTCTCCTCTCTTCTTCTGTCCTCTCTGCTAATGATGTACCTTGAGCACTAGGGCTTATTAGTTCACAAGTTCCTATGTAACCAATTTACCATGTTATCTCTTTTTCATCGACCTTCTCTGTTCCTGACATGTCCTTCTCAATCTCACATGCTGGTTCTACTTCTGCACAATCTCTAGTTGGAGAGCCCAGGGCTGACTCCTGGGCCCCCTTCTCTATTACCAGTATTCTCTCTAGGTGAACTCATTCAGGCTTTAAATACCACTACTGTGCAGACCTGACACACTTTGCTCAGAAATCTCAATGCTTTCTCAATTTCCACTTGGACTAACAGGCATCTCAAAGTTCACACGGCTAAAAGAGAAGCTGAATTTCACTAAGTCCTGCAACTGCTCTGGTCTTCCAGCTCAGTAAAAAGCATCAACATCCACTTAGTTGCTCACATATAAAATTTAGGAATTGTCCTTGATTCTGCTCTTTCCCTCCTCTACTCCACAAACTATCATGTTCTGTAGCTCTATCCCCAAAGGCACCCCAAATCTATACTCTTTCATCTCTACTACACTTCCATTTTAGTCAGCAACCACCACTTCTCACTTGCATCTCCTAACTGAGCTTCCAAATTCTTTTGCTGTCCTTAGCCCTATTCTTCATATGGAAGCCACAGTAATCTTCAAAAGGCCAATCAGATCATTTGACTCCTCAAAGTCTCCAACAGCTTCCTCCTCTCCAAACACATCTCACTTGCTGGAGCAAACCATAATATGCTAGGACATTAATGAAGCTGTAAAATTAAGATCACCTTTGATTGCAAAAAAAGTTATAGACACTGTTTAATCATTCTATGTCTTCATTTTGAGGAAAGCCCAAGGGAGAAACATGGGCAGGGATTTCAGTAAATACGTTCAATTAATAAAATAAATGCCTATTACAGTTTTTTTGTTGTTCCAAACTTTGAGAATTCTGATGGTTTCTATAAACACAGAAAACAAGAACATGCTTTTCAGTCTGAGTGCTTCACTTCCCCAACTACTCACCCCGTGGGCAGACACTCTTCTAGTCTCTTGTGCTGGTAGCCAGAGTTAGGGTTGACTTGGCCGCCTGGGGTGCAGGCTGTAGCCTGAATAGTTAGCTGATGGCAGGCACACTTGGACCTACATAACATAGAAGGTTATGACAGCTAGAGCTGTGACTTTCTTTAAAAGCGAGCAGTACTAATAAAAGGATGGGGATATGGTAGTTAAATTTTTCCTCTCTCTTACATGTAAATGGGAAAGAGTAAGAACATGACAGTGAGGATAAGATAGAGCTACAGACAGAGAATGAAACAAAGTGGCAACTGAAACCATGGTGGAGAGAAGCAAAGGAAACAGAGAATCAGCTCAAGAAACAAACATAAGACAAATGTAACCAGGGTTATGCACTGGGGCTAACTCAACCCCTGCATCTCTACTTCATAGCTTTCTGGAGACCTTAAACAGGAGCGGAAGGAGGAGGTAAAGGGAGATGGGCAAAGGAGTGCAGATAAAAAGCAAAAAAGAAGTGAAAAGAAAGGTACCCACTGCAAGGCCAGCAATTCCCCACCAACTCACTTGTCCCGGCATCCATCTTTGCAGTCACAGCCAACCAGAAATTCAGGGCCCGTGTTAATGAAAACACCCTTGCCTGGGATTCGTTCCTTGCTGTAGGCTACCTGGGGTGGGGGGGTTGTGTCAATCTCATTGACACAGGATAGGGGAACATCTTCTTTCCCATAGGTGATGTCCAAAATATAGTAAAAAGGCTTATAGGGCTGAAACTTCCGGTCCACAAGAACATATGGATCCAAACAGAACATTTCCAGGAAGAGGAAGTCACAGCCAGTCTCAAAAAGGTAGCGTTCAATCTCCTGCATTGTCCGAAGGCAGAGGCCACAGGGTGTTTTATAGATAACATGAAAGCCCATCTTGCGGTTAACTCGGCGCCGGGCCGTCATCCGTCGGAAGTCATAGAGGAGTGGGACTAGCAGAGGGTTCTTGCCCCGGTATTGCTCACTTCTTATAGGTCGGATCCGAGACAGGCAAGTGTAGCTGCAGACATGAGGTAAGTAGAAAAGCTTCTCCATGGGTGCGCGGTAAGAGGGCTCTGTTGGGGCCCGCTCCAGCATGCCATGGAAGGCTGGGAGGGCTGTGGATGATGCTGGGGATGCTGGGGGTACTGCGGGTACTGAGGGTGCTGCGGGTACTGGGGGTGCTGGGGCAGAAGCTGTTGAGCCTAAAGGTGATCTGAAAATGAGATGCAACAGATCAGATAAGAAAGCAACAGGTTCTTACTGTTGAGTAACTACTCCCCCAGTTGGCTAAACCACTGCTCTCATCTTTCAAATAGCTATATTCCTCCAATTTCCCTTTGCCTTACCAGCAAACCTGGACAGGGAAACACCCTGGTTATTCTTCACTGAGTGATACTATCTTTATTTTAATAGCATACATACATATATATATATATATAAAATTTAGGAATTGTACACACACACACACACACACACACACACACACATATTTTTGGTATTTTCCTGAAGTGAGAAACAGGGAGGCAGAGAGACAGACTCCCATATGCACCTGACCGGGATCCACCCAGCATGCCCACCAGGGGGCAATGCTCTGCCCATCTGGGGCGCTGCTCCGTTGCAACCTGGAGCCATTCTAGCACCTGGGAGGCCATGGAGCCGTCCTCAGTGCCTGGGCCAACTTTGCTCCAAAGGACCCATGGCTGCAGGAGGGGAAGAGAGAGATAGAGAGAATGGAGAGGGGGAAGGGTGGAGAAGATACTTTTGTAAATTATGGAAATAGTCCAGTTTTCTACAAATACATTTTTCTGGCTGTGTGTCTTACAAATGTCCTACTAACTCCCATGATGCAAGGAAAGTGGCTGTGTGTTCTCTTTTTATTGTAACAGTGATGACTCCACATTTTTTTTTTCTGTGACAGAGAGATACAGAGAGAGGAACAGATAGGGACAGATAGACAAGAAGGGAGAGAGATGAGAAGCATCAATTCTTCATTGCGGCACCTTAGTTGTTCATTGATTGCTTTCTCTATGTGCCTTGATTGGAGGCTACAGCAGAACAAGTGGCCCTGCGCTCAAGCTGGAGACCTTGGGGTTTTGAACCTGGGTCCTCCACGTCCCAGTCCTACACTCTATCCACTGTGCCACCACCTGGTCAGGCTGATGACTCCACATTTAACCAGAAGTTTTAACAAATGACTTTCTAGTGATTCTGTATTTCTAAGTACCTAGTTTCTAATTCAATTATTTTTACACTATTTCTTGGAAACTTCCAAAGTTAAAGCTTTCTTTTCCAGTCCAAATTCCTCACATCATCATCCCTTGAAGCCAAGGTACCTCCCTATAAGTGACTACTCAGTCAGTCCACAATGTTCCCCTTCCCCTTGAGAGCCTGAGATTTCCTTACCTGTATGTCTGGTTGATCCCAGGTTTCCCACCAGAGATATTTTCACCGAGTGCAGGGGACGTGGGGGAGGAATGACCAGAGCCCACAGATGCTGGCCGGAAAGATGTGCTCTTTTTGGCTACCTGCTTCCGTGACTGGGCAAGCTGGCTTTCCAAGCTTCTAGGAGATTAGAGGAGAAATCACATAGTAAAGGATACAGAAAGTATAAAATATAAAAAAAACAGGCAAAAAAGAAGAAATAGCACTCACTCAATGTCACCTGCCTGGGGGGACAGAGGTGGAGCAGGTGGGCCAGGTGTTGCAGCAGGTGGGATGGGGGGGGCTGTAGTCTGTGGCAGCTCCACTGGCTTAAACTGGGTTCCAGTACTGGTCAGATCCTGGGTATACTGGACCACAGGGCCTTTACTCCTCACAGCACCTACAGGAAAAGGTAAATTGATTACTCAGAAGATGCTATAGCTGTGTCACTTTTATTTATGCATATACCTGACCCTCAATTTATATAATATAAAACAGCATAAACAGAAACATTTTGAGTAGATGCTATTTACAAATATTTACAACAATGAGTCAGATACTGGCATAGGCTTGCTTTGACTTAAGACTTTATCTTCCTGCCTAAGATGATTTATGTCAGTAACTGTGTTATATTTTGGTGAAAACTTTCAAAAATGTTTTTTTGATCAACTAATGTAGTCAGGAAAAAGCAACCAGAAAGTATGGCAGGAACATACAAGAACAAAAAGAGTTTAGGCTTTAAAAAAGTTGACCATAGGTAACTAAAAGCAGTTATCAGTTATCCTCATGTGAGTAACAGAGGTAACCACTACCACCAATACCCCTAACTTAAGCCAGTTGTTTCATATTTTTATGTGGTTGTTTAGAACAAATCAGAGCCACAGCATGTGGAGGCAGCACCACAAATCCATCACCCACTACTGGAAACAACTCAGGGCACATGTCCTTCCAATGGGTCAGTAGTGTCATCCCGATAAACAAGGGGTTGTATATAACCTCCTTTGCTGGTTTGTCCCATTTTACCCTCCCCCAGGGTACGATTCAGGACATACCCATATTTGGACGCGTCCTGAGCTGTCCCCCTTGCTTCTTCTCCAATGTAGAGGCTGAGGATGTTTTCATGCTGAACATGGGTTCCAGCCGTGTAGAGCCTCGATAGATCCATTCACACCTTTTATCATCCTAGGGGGTTGAAAGGCAGGAAGGAGGAAGGATTAAGGACTAGAATCTATCTTGCCATTTGTGGAGAATATATACATACATGTACCTCCTTAGGGAAATCTCCCTGATGAGCCTTGAATTTTTTTTTTCTTTTTGGTGACAGAGACAGAGAGAGGGACAGATAGTCAGGAAGGGAGAGAGATAAGAAGCACCAGTTCTTCATTGCAGCACCTTAGTTGTTCATTGCTTTCTCATATGTGCCTTGACCAGGGGGCTACAGCAGAGCAGAGTAACCCCTTGCTCAAGCCAGCAACCTTCAGGCTCAGGCCAGCAACCATGGGGTCATGTCTATGATCCCATGCTCAAGCCAGCAACCCTGTGCTCAAGCCAGATGAGCCCATGCTCAAGCTGGCAACCTTAGAGTCTCGAACCTGGGTCATTTGTGTCCCAGTCTGATGCTCTATCCACTGCGCCACCGCCTGGTCAGGTGAGCCCTGAATTCCTTATCTATTCAATAAACTTATATGCCGGGCTCCATGACAGGCATCAAGAACAAAGAGGGCCCTGGCCGGTTGGCTCAGTGGTAGAGCATCGGCCTGGCGTGCAGGGGTCCCGGGTTTGATTCCCGGCCAGGGCACACAGGAGAAGCGCCCATCTGCTCTCTCCTTCTTCTCTGTCTCTCTCTTCCCCTCCCGCAGCCGAAGCTCCATTAGAGCAAAGTTGGCCTGGGCGATGAGGATGGCTCTGTGGCCTCCGCCTCAGGTGCTAGAATGGCTCTGGTTGCAACAGAGCGACGCCCCAGATGGGCAGAGCATCACCCCCTGGTGGGCGTGCCGGGTGGATCTTGGTTGGGCGCATGCGGGAGTCTGTCTGACTGCCTCCCCGTTTCCAACTTCAGAAAAATACAAAAAAAAAAAAAGAACAAAGAGACAAAAAACATACATTTCTTGTTTAAGAAATTTCAGGAATGACAAGCCTGACTGGTGGTGGTACAGTGGATAGAGCATCAACCTGGGACACTGCAACCCAGGTTAAAAATCTCAAGGTGACCAGCCTGAGTGCAGACTCACTGGCTTGAGCCAAAGGTTGCTGGCTCATCTGGAGCCCCACCACCCTATCAAGGCACATATGAGAAGCAAACAATGAACTAAGGCACCGCAACTACAAGATGCTTTTCATCTCTCTCCCTTCCTGTCTCTCTCTCTCTCTCTCAAGAAAAATGAAAAGAAAAACAAACAAAAAACAAAAAAGCCCCCCAAAATTTCAGAAGTGACAGATGCTTTTCCTAAGTATGAGAATTATTAGCAGGATCATAAGATCTTAGGAACAAAAAGCTGGGATGGCTCAAAGAGAAATATAATTCTGAGAAAGTTGTAAGAGGGGAGAAAAGGATGGGTATACGGGTATAGAAGATTTAGGAGTTAAATTGGGCCTTGAAAGATCATCAAGACCTCCAATTCCAATTCCTGGGTCCTTCCTTTTATGTCCTAGTATGCTACCAAAACTCTACTCATGTACAAATGGAACTGGTTGCTTTCTCTGTACCTACGTGCAATGTGAATATTCCTAGAGGAAAAAACAAAAAACAAAAACCATACAGATCAGTGTCACAATTAAAATTCAGGGAATTTATTTTCAACTACTCACATAGGAACAAAAAGAAAGAAAAGTAAAATTTGACCCAAAACAGTGAGAACAGACAGGAGAATAAGGGGAAAACTATGAAGTTTTACAAAATCATCCTCATTCTTGCCTTTTCATGCTTCCCCAAGCCATCCCCCACACGTGCCTCAAAAACTAGGGAAGAACAGTACCAGGAAGAGGATCCTGACGAGGCTGCCATCTACCTCCTCGACTCGGGACTTCCACCATGTGCCTTCCCACTCAGTCTTGATAAGTTGGCCACTCTTGAGTAGCACCATGGGGCGGTTGGGATAAGCAGTGATATACTCCTCTATGAAGTCTCGGCAGGAGATGTCTTCTATGTCCTCCCAAGTCTTTTTCACTGTCCCAAAGAAGAAGTAGAGCTGAGAGAGAGCATGTCTTGATAGGGAAAAATGGTTGGCAAGGAGATGTTTAGTATTTTTTAAGTTAGAAGGGACAGAAAAATAAATGAAATCATAACCTCAAGGGAAGCAAAACTAAGACCATGAAGTATTAAGAACCTAACGTGTAAATGCTCATACAAATCAAGTAAATACTAAGTAATGTACAAATATAGATGAGTCATTACATAAAAATGGATGTTTCACCTTAGAAAATTTCAAGTGAAAATTCTTGTTAACTTGTTATGTCCAGAGGTAAATCAAAAAACAACTGGCGAGAGCACAGCCAGCCAGGCAGGTGTAAAAAATAAAAATAGAAAAAAGAAAAAAATAAGATCATCTGGCATCACAAAATTGTTAAAAAATTTTTATCCTGGCCCTGGCTGGTTGGCTAAGTGCTAGAGCGTTGGCCTGGCACACGGATGTCCTGGGTTCGATTCCTGGTCATGGCACACAGGAGAAGCGACCATCTACTTCTCTACCATTCCCTTCCACCTTCTCTCTTTCTTCTCCCACAGCCATGGCTCTGTTGGAGCAAGTTGGCCCTGGGTGCTGAGGATGGCTCCATGGCCTTGCCTCAGGTGCTGAAATAGTTCGGTTGCTGAGCAATGGAGCAATGGCTCCATATGGGCAGAGCATCACCTGGTAGGGGGCTTGCCGGGTGGATCCCTGGTCAGGGTGCATGTGGGAGTCTGTCTCTCTGCCTCTCTACTTCTAAGAAAAACAAACAAACAAAAATTTATTCTTCCTTCTCATTCTCTATCAGGCTTTAAAGGGATCCTGAATATATTTACTGCCTTTCATGTGGAAACAGAGCAGTGTTAGTTGAGTCTTCTGCAACTAAAAACCATTGCTTCTGGCCCTGGCCAGGAGACTGGGTGGATAAAGCATCATCCTGGCACAAAAAGGTCACATGTTCGATCCTCAGTCAGAGCACATCGGGAAACAATCAATGAATACACAACTAAATGGAATAACTAAGTAGAACAAGTTGATGCTTCTCTCTCTTTCTCTCTCAAATAACAATAAAAGAAAAAAAGAAAAGCTGCTGCTTCTATAAGACTCTGTCCCCAAGCCCCATCGAACAAAACTTCTGTAGAAAGCATTATGCAGAGTACAGATTTACACACATCAGATGCAGTATAAAACTGGGAAAGAAGTATGAGACTAACACCTTCTCAAACCTAAGTCATTTAGAAATGAAATGAAAACACATCTATAATATGATTGTCCACCTAAGGCCAGTCATTCCAGTATTTCACTCTGGCTACAAAGACCCACCACTGGAGATGAACAAGTAAAACTATCTCCCAAAGGACATTAATCAAACTTATGTTCTTTGAGACTGAAACACCAAAGACACTAGAGATTTTCAATTAGTTGTCTTTAGAAGAAATACAAGGTAGAAGAAGATGCACGGAAGGAAGAAAGGAAGGAAACTCACATGGCCGGCAAATGGGATACAATTCAGACTGTGTGACATAGGAAGCATAGCCATCATCAAAGAAAATAAGAAACCTGTAGGAAAGAGTGACAGTAGAAAGGTCAGGCGATGATATTTAACTGAACTACAGGCCTTATCTTATCATAAGTTTCCACTCCACTGGATCAGACAAGACATACTTCAGGGATGATGTTCCAGTCTATTGCTTCCTTCCAGTTATTCTTTCTTCCCACACCAAGAGTTAAGAATTCTCCTTTAATCTAACCAATATATCCCCATTTTTGCAAAAACTATTCTTGTTCCACTATCAGATTCCTATTCTGAAAACCATTTAGTCTCCACTTTATTTCTTCCTTCTACATGAATTCCCTATTCTCTCAACCATTAATCAATCTTGACTACTATCTTCCTAGATTTCCTCCAAGTATTCTCCTTAATTAAAAAAAAAAAAAAAAAAAAAAGAATCACCCACATGACTTCTGTGACACAGATAGAGAAAGGGTTTTTGGCCCCTGGCGACTAAGAGCACAAAGGCTACTTGTGAGATCTAGGCTATGACTTGAACAGGGCAGGTGCTGTGCTCCCAGCCTCTGCTCTCTTCACCATCCTCCATCCAGGTACCTGAGCTTATTTTTGACGTTTGGTGTCTCTGCTACAATGCCAGCATAGAGCCAGACCTGATTCCCATCTTTGTATTTGGCCACCACTCGACTGCCAACATACAGCTTGTCAGCTGGAGGGTGGTAATCATAGGCAATATGGTTCCCTGACAGGAGACTCTTGCCTTTGTTGTCAAATTTCACCTTGTACTTCTTTCCTGGCCCTGAGTAAAAGAGAAAGATAAACAAAAAATTTTAAAAACCATCAGTTTCTGTGTAAGTTCTGGGGCTGTGTGAGACAGGGCAAGAATGTGGGGAAAAGAAACAATCAGCAATGAAGACCTGCAGGTTGCCTTTCACTAGTTTTTCCTCTAGCTTGAACATACCAACCGTCTGGATGGCGATAAGGGTGCCTTTGTGCCATGTCTTTGTTCTCTTCTTGCCTAGAATGCGCATGCTGACTATCAGGTCACCATCTTTGCTCAGTTCTCCAGACATCTGACTCAAGGTTCCTACAAAGAAAGCAAAGTTGTTCTAAAAAGACATGGCATAGACTGAGGAGAAAATGAAAAAGTAAAGAGGGTCATAGGCAATCAGGGAAGATGGAATAACTTTTGATCCCCAGCCACTTTTGCTGCTTTTTTGGCCAAGGGCAGATATACAAAACAAAGCTGACTCAACAGTTAATGCTACAAGAAAAACTTGAATAGTTGAAATGTACATGTAATTCAAGAATATCTCCCCTGACCTGTGGTGGTGCAGTGGATAGCATTGACCTGGAATGCTGAGGTTACCAATTCAAAACCCTAGGCTTGCCCGGTCAAGGCACATAAAAGAAGCAATCAATTGAACAACTAAAGTGAAGTAGTATGAGTTGATATTTCTTGCTCCCTCTCTCCTTCAAATCAATAAATAAAAGTCTTTAATTCAAGAATATCTCGCTTTAGCCTGACCAGGTGGTGGCGCAGTGGATAGAGCGTCGGACTGGGATGCGGAAGACCCAGGTTCGAGACCCCGAGGTCGCCAGCTTGAGTGTGGGCTCATCTGGTTTGAGCAAAAGCTCACCAGCTTGGGACCCAAGGTCGCTGGCTCGAACAAGGGGTTACTCGGTCGGCTGAAGGCCCACGGTAAAGGCACATATGAGAAAGCAATCAATGAACAATTAAGGTATCGCAACGACAAACTAAAGATTGATGCTTCTCATCTCTCTCCATTCCTGTCTGTCTGTCCCTATCTATCCCTCTCTCTGACTCTCACTCTGTCTCTGTAAAAAAAAAAAAAGAATATCTCACTTTAACGAACTGTTCACAACTCCTTATTAACAACACTAACTTCCACTCATTAAATACAAAGTAGCACCTACAAAACATTCTCCTCTAACAGCCCCATCCTACACGCAAAACTTCCCTGCAGACCGCACCGCGTGTTTGAGTTATCCTTCTCTCTAGTCTCCATCTGGAAGTAGTAGTCATGAACATAAGCTAAAAAAAGTATTGGATAAAGCCATCACACACCGGAGAAGTGGCAAACAAAAGCAGATGACAAGAAAACAAAACCACAAATACTCTTATATTAATAAGTATAGCCTATGGTGTTAAAACAACCCAACAGAGGTACAGAAGGAGTCTGAGAAGCTAAAACAAAGCCAGTTATCCATGACATCTCTGTGGGAATTCAGCCCCACTTGTACGGAGGGACCTCCTGACCCTAACCTTTATGTAGATCCTGGGAACTACTCTTCTTGTTGACAGCATCCATGAACTTCTGGACATCCTGAGCCGACTTTCTCAAGGCAGCCATAGCTTCACGGAGCTGTAAGGAAGGGGATGAGGAAGTAAGTTTTGAAATAGCAGCATCAGTTAGAAATTACTTTAGAATAAGAAACAATCTATCTTTCAAAGACAAAACAGAATTAGTTATTTTGTTTGGAAGCTGTTGGCTACTTTTTAAGCAAAACTATCCCTTATTACAAATTTGGTTCAGAAAACAGCTTTAGGAAGTTTTCCTTGATTAATCTTGCCCAGCTGAGCACTGCCAAATTCTACCTTCATATAGCACTCACTGCATACATCTCTAGGTAAACTCTTTTGTATTTTTTAAAATTGATTTGAGAGAGCGAGAGGAACGGAAGGGGAAGGGGGTGAGGGAGAGGGGAGTAGAGGAGAGAAAGGGGGGAAGAATGGAGGAAGGGGGAAAGGGTAGGGGAGGGGGAGAGGGAGGGAGAGGGAGAGAGAAAAAGCATTAACTCCCTGTTCCACTTAGTTATACACTCATTGGTTGCTTCTTGTATGTGTCCTGGCCAGGGATCGAACTCATGACCCTCAATCCCCAGGACGATTCTCTATCCACTAAGGCACTCAGTCACAACATTCTTTTGTATTCTTTTTTTTTTTTTTTGAAAGATAGAAAGACAGAAAGGGAGAGAGTGAGAAGCATCAACTTATAGTTACTTCAATTTAATTGTTCATTAATTACTTCTCATATATTCTTTGATCTGGGGGGTCAAGCCAACCCAGTGATCCCTTGTTAAAGCAGCGACCTTGGGATCATGTTGACGACCAATAAGCACTCAAGCCAGTGACCTTGGGGTTTCAAATTTGGGACTTCAGCACTCCGGACTGATGCTCTATCCACTAGGCCATCACCAGTAAGGCTCTTTTGCATTCTTACAATGTCTGTTAAAGCAGTGTTTTTCAACGGCCCAGTCCGCCAAAAATTTCACACTGTTCCATGAAAGAGTTAACCACCCTTATGTTGTATGACAATGATAGACCCAATGATCTTAGTCAAATTCACTTTGCTCAGGGTGACTGCCACATATCAGTCTGTCATATCAATGAAAATACTACTGAGGTTGTCTTAGGTATCTGTGGAGCTTTGCTTAAATTAAATATTGCTCTCTACAAATTTCAGTCATTTTCTATTAAAAATATATTTCTTACTGTTCCTCTGGTTATTTAAGAGAATTTTCATTTAATAGTATTATAATTAAAAGACAATGCATAAAATACCAATAATGGCTTTTATTTCGGCCTTAGTGGTCCCTGAAATAATTCTATTTTCACCAATCCCCAAGTGTAAAATATTTGAGAACTACTGTGTGAAAGGACTGCAATAACTAAGGATGACGAGAGAGTGAGTGCATGATTCTATGTCGACAGCTGAACTAACAGAATAGTCAGGGCAAAAGTTTCTCCCATTTTCATATTCTTCTCTCTCCTCCTTCCTCTACCCATTCCAACTCACTTTCTGGTCTTTTGGAGTTCTGCTCCCGGCATCACCTATGGATCAGAAAAACCTCTAATGAGTGTAAGATACAAGAATTTTCAAGTAACCAAGAACTAAGTGACTTAAAAGCATTATTATGTAAGTTTTATTGACAATAACTGTGAGATAGATGTATGTATTCATATATATGTAAAAGTACCACAAGGTCCAGGGAGACACACAATAGATGACAGTGCTTATAAGTACTGGGTAGGTAGGTGGTAGTCTATAGAATTTTGGGTTTTAATTGTATATTTTAATTTTTATAACAATAATTTACTTAATGGAAAAACCACATTTTTTTTGACAGAGACAAAGAAACAGAGAGAGGGTCAGATAGGGACAGACAGGAGAGAGATGAGAAGCATCAACTCACAGTTACAACACCTTAGTTGTTCATTGATTGCTTTCTCATATGTGCCTTGATAGGAGGGGGAGTTACAGCAGAGCGAGTGACCCCTTGCTCAAGCTAGCAACCTTTGGGCTCAAGCCAGATACCATGGGGTCATGTCTATGATCCTACACTCAAGCTGGCAACCTCGCACTTAAGCTAGTGAGCCAGTGCTCAAGCTGGATGAGCCCGTGCTCAAGACTGTGACCTCGAGGTTTCGAACCTGGGTCCTCCGTGTCCCTGTCAGAAGCTC
Source organism: Saccopteryx leptura (assembly GCF_036850995.1). Lineage (NCBI taxonomy): Eukaryota > Metazoa > Chordata > Mammalia > Chiroptera > Emballonuridae > Saccopteryx > Saccopteryx leptura. The sequence goes on along the minus strand of NC_089505.1, from coordinate 212,803,140 downwards.
TGTACAGTGCACCACCACCTGGAGATGAGAAACAAATTCTTCATTGCAGCACCTGAGTTGTTCATTGATTGCTTTCTCATATGTGCCTGCTTGCATAACTCCTTGCTCAAGCCAGAGACCATGGCGTCACGTCTATGATCCCATGCTTAAGCTGGTGAACCTGTGCTCAAGCTGGCGACCTCAGGGTTTCAAACTTTGGTCCTCAGTATCCCAGACTGATGTTTTATTCATTGCGCCACCGCCTGGTAAGGCACAATTTTTTTTTTTAAGATTTATTCATTTTTATAAAGAGGGGAGAGAAAGAGAGAATGAGAAAAGGAGGGCGGAGCAGGAAGCATCAGTCCCATATGTGCCTTGTCAAGGCAAGCCCAAGGTATCGAACCAGCAAACTCAGTTTTACAGGCTGACACTTTATCCCCTGCACCACTACTGGTCAGGCCAGGCACAGATTTTTTCAAGCACACATAGTTCATTCTCTAGAAGAGACAATATTCTAAGCCATTAAAAGAGTCTAAATAAATTTAAAAGAACTGAATTATACAAAGTATGTTTTCTGACCACAATGAAATTAATTTACAACAGAAAGAAATCTGGAAAAATCCCAAATATTAGAAAATCAAACAATATACCTTTAAAAACCCACTGGTCAAAGAAAAATCACAAAGGAAAGAAAAACGTATGAGTTGAATTAAAAGGAAAATACAACATATAAAAATTTATGAGATATGCCTTGGGTGGTTGGCTCAGTGGTAGAGCGTCGGCCTGGTGTGCAGAAGTCCCGGGTTTGATTCCGGCCAGGGCACATAGGAGAAGCGCCCATTTGCTTCTCCACCCCTCCCCCTCTCCTTCCTCTCTGTCTCTCTCTTCCCCTCCCACAGGGAGGCTCCACTGGAGCAAAGATGGCCCAGGCGCTGGGGATGGCTCCTTGGCCTCTGCCCCAGGCGCTAGAGTGGCTCTGGTCGTAGCAGAGCGACGCCCCGGAGGGGCAGAGCACCGCCCCCTGGTGGGCAGAGCGTGCTGGGTGGATTCCGGTCGGGTACATGCGGGAGTCTGTCTGACTGTCTCTACCCGTTTCCAGCTTCAGAAAAATACAAAAAAAAAAAAAATTTATGAGATAGCCTGACCTGGCAGTGGCACAGTGGATAGAGCGTTGGACTGGGATGCGGAAGACCCAGGTTCGAGACCCCGAGATCGCCAGCTTGAGCATGGGCTCATCTGGTTTGAGCAAGGCTCACCAGCTTGAGCCCAAGGTCGCTGGCTCGAGCAAGGGGTCACTTGGTCTGCTGTAGCCCCCCGGTCAAGGCACATATGAGAAATCAATCAATGAACAACTAAGGAAACGCAACAAAGAATTGATGTTTCCCATCTCTCTCACTTCCTGTCTGTCTGTCCCAATCTGTCCCTCTGATTCTCCTTGTATCTGCCACAAAAAAAAAAGAGATGTAGTAAAGCAATGCATAAAAGGAAATTTAGAATTTTTAATGTCTGTATTAGAAAGAAAGAAAGGTCTCAAACCAAAAATCCAAGCTTTCACTTTAAGAAACCAGAAAAGGAACAAATTAAACCCAACTAAGTGGAAGGAAGAAAGTAATATAGACTAGAATAGAAATCAATTAAATGGAAAAACAAAATCAATTAATGAACCTCAAAAATGGTTCCTTGAAAAAGGGCAAAACTGATCAACTTTTTAGCTAGACTAACCAAGAAAAAAAAATTCAAATAACCAATATTAGAAATGAAAGAAATGACATTACTACAAAACCTATGGAAATTAAAAAGGATCACAAGGGAATAAATACTATGAACAACTTTATGGCAATAATTTGACAACTAAGATGAAATGGACAAATTCCAGGAAAGACACAAAATAAATAAAACTGACTTGAGAAGGAATAGATATATGATTAGACACATTATTAGGTAAAGAAATAAATTAGTCATTAAAAATCTTCCCACAAGGCCCTGGCCGGTTGGCTCAGGAGAAGCGCCCACTTGCTTCTCCACCCCCCCCTCCTTCCTCTCTGTCTCTCTCTTCCCCTCCTGCAGCTGAGGCTCCATTGGAGCAAGGATGGCCCGGGCGCTGGGGATGGCTCCTTGGCCTCTGCCCCAGGCGCTAGAGTGGCTCTGGTCGCGGCAGAGTGACGCCCCGGAGGGGCAGAGCATCGCCCCTGGTGGGCGTGCCGGGTGGATCCCGGTTGGGCGCATGCGGGAGTCAGTCTGACTGTCTCTCCCCGTTTCCAGCTTCAGAAAAATACAAAAAAAAAAAAAAAAAATCAAAAAAAAAAAAAATCTTCCCACAATAAATTCAATGTGGTATCCTGGATTGGATCCTAGAACATAAAAAGTCAAGAAATCAAATAAAGTATGTAGTACAGGGGTCCTTGGGTTACAACACAGTTCTGTTCCTATGACAGTGATGTAACCCAAATTTTGGTGTAAGTCAAAACATACCCTAGCCTAAATCACTTACCTATCCTGACACAGCTGTAAAATCATAATCTAGAACATAAAAACACAACTAAGACACAGAAAAATGAAAAAAATATCTTATACTGTAGTAACAGAAAAAAAATGAGTATAAAAAAAATTCCTGGCCCTGGCCGGTTAGCTCAGTGGTCAAGCGTGGGTCCAGTGGGTGGATGTCCCAGGTTCGATTCCCAGTCAGGGCACACAAGAGAAGTACCTATTTGCCTGACCTGTGGTGGTGCAGTGGATAAAGCGTCGACCTGGAATGCTGAGGTCGCCGGTTCGAAACCCTGCACTTGTCTGGTCAAGGCACATATGGGAGTTGATGCTTCCTGCTCCTCCCCTCTTCCAGCCCCGTTCTTTCTCTCTCTCCTCTCTAAAATGAATAAATAAAAAGAAAAAAAAAGGAGAAGCAAATCCATCCCCCCTCACTTCTCTCTCTCTCCCTTTCTCTCTTTTCTCCTCCCTTCCTGCAGCCAAGGCTTGATTGGAGCGAGGTCCAAAGGTCTCTGGCTTGGCCCTGGGCGCTGAGAATGGCTCGATAGCCTCTGCCTCAGGTGCTAAAATGGCTCCAGGTCCAACAGAGCACCGCCCCAGATGGGCAGAGCATTGCCCCCTAGTGGGCTTGCCAGGTAAATCCTGGTCATAACACACGTGGGAGTCTCTCTCTGCCTCCCCTCCTCTCACTAAAATAAAAAAAAAGGAGTAAAATTGACATTATTTGCAGACAATACAGTTTAATATATACAAAATTCTAATGGACCCACAAAAAGCTTCCAGAACTAGTAAGTGAGCTTAATAAGGTCACAGGATACAAGATAAATACCAATTACAGGTTTATATCCTAGAAACAAACAATCCTAAAGTGAAATTAAGAAAATAGCCTGACCAGGCAGTGGTGCAGTAGATAGAGCATTGACCTGGGATGCTGAGGAACCAGGTACAAAACCCCAAGGTTGCAGACTTGAGCACAAGCTTACCAGCTTAAATGTGGGATTGCCAGCTTGAATGAGCATGGGTTGCTAGTTTGAGCATGGGATCATAGATATTACCATATGGTCTCTGACTTGAGCCCAAAGGTCTCTGGCTTGAACAAGGGGTCACTAGCTCGGCTGGAGACCTCCAGTCAAGGCATATATGAGAAAGCAATCAATGAACAGCTAAGGTGCCACAACTAAGAATTGATTCTTCTTATCTCTCTCCCTTCCTGTCTTTCTGTTCCTATCTGTCCCTCTCTCTCTCACTAAGAAAGAAAGAAAGAAAGAAAGAAAGAAAGAAAGAAAGAAAGAGAGAAAGAAAGAAAATAAGCTCATTCATATTAGCTAGAATAAAATACTTAGTGGAAATATACTGTGTTCATGCATTAGAAGACTCAGTATTAAAAAGGCAATATTGGCCCTGACCATTTGGCTCAGTGGTAGAGCATCGGTCCAGCATGTGGATGCCCTAGGCCTGATTCCCAGTCAGGGCACACAGGAAAAGCGACCACCTGCTTCTTCACCTCTCCCCTCCCTTCTCTCTCCCCCTCTCACAACTCTGGCTTGATTGGTTCCAATGTATCAGCCTATGGTGCTGAGGATGGCTCTATGGAGCCTCCACCTCAGGTGCTAAAAGTAGTTCTGTTGCAAGCTTGGTCCCAGATGAGCAGAGCTTTGACCCTAGAAAGGAGTTGGATGGATCCCAGCTGGAGTGCGTGCGGTAGTCTGTCTCTCTATCTCCCCTCCTCTCACTTGGAAAAAGAAGAAGAAGAAAAAAAATTAGTTAAAAAAAGGCACTACTACTACTCCCTAAATTAATCTTTAGATTCCACACAGTTCCAATTAAAAATCTTAGCAGGCGGCCCTGGCCGGTTGGCTCAGTGGTAGAGCGTCGGCCTGGCGTGTAGGAGTCCCGGGTTCGATTCCCGGCCAGGGCACACAGGAGAAGCGCCCATCTGCTTCTCCACCCCTCCCCCTCTCCTTCCTCTCTGTCTCTCTCTTCCCCTCCCACAGCCAGGGCTCCATTGGAGCAAGGTTGGCCCAGGCGCTGAGGATGGCTCTGTGGCCTGTGCCTCAGGTGCTGAAATGGCTCTGGTTGCAACAGAGCATCGCCCCCGGTGGGTGTGCCGGGTGGATCCCGGTCAGGCACATGCGGGAACTCTTGTCTGGCTGCCTCCCATTTCCAACTTCAGAAAAATACAAAAAAAAATTTTAAATCTTAGCAGGCTGAAAAGATTTTTTTTTGGTAGAAACTAAACTGACATGCCTGACCAGGCAGTGGCGCAGTTGATAGAGCATCGAACTGGGATGCGGAGGACTCAGGTTCGAGACCCCGAGGTTTCCAGCTTGAGCGTGAGCTCATTTGGTTTAAGCACAGCTCACCAGCTTGAGCCCAAGGTCGCTGGCTTGAGCAAGGGGTCACTCACAGTAGCCCCTGGCCAAGGCCCATATGAGAAATTAATCAATGAACAACTAAGGTACTGCAACGAAGAACTGATGCTTCTCATCTCTCTCCCTTCCTGTTTGTCTGTTCCTATCTGTCCCTCTTTCTGACTCTGTCTGTCACACACACACACAAAAAACTAAACTGACACACTATTACTAAAATTTATTTGGCATATATACGAAATGCAAATAAATTTGGAGGCCCTTCACTAATTCAGTACTTTTACTACTTACTGTAAAGCTATAAAAATTAAGACAGTGTGGTGCTGTGGTATAAAGACAGACATTTAGATTAATGGGACAAAATAGATGCTCACATATATGGCCAGTTAATTTTTCACAACAGTACCAAAAGAACAGACTTTTCAACAAATGTTGGTGGGACGACTCATTAGCCATAAGCAAATAAACAAACAAATCCCCTCAACCCTACTTAAGAATTTCTACTCCTTTTTTTTTTTTAAAAGATTTTCATTTTATTCATTTTAGAGAGGAGAGAGAGAGAGAGAGAGAGAGAAGGGGGAGGCGCAGGAAGCATCAACTCCCATATGTGCCTTGACCAGGCAAGCCCAGGGTTTTGAACCGGAGATGTCAGCATTCCAGGTCGACGCTTTATCCACTGCGCCACCACAGGTCAGGCCCAAGAATTTCTACTCTTAAAAAGACAACATTAAGAAAGTAAAATATATCTAGAAGAAAATGTTTATAAAATGTAGCTGATAAATGAATTGCAACGAAAGGATGTTGTCTTGTAAATCAATTAAAAAAAAACACCCATTTTTTTTAAAAAGCAAAAATTCCCCAAAGAACATACATAAATGGAAAACGAGTATGTGAAAAGATGCTCAATGTCGTTAGGGATATTCAAACTATGATCATAATGTTAATACCACCACACCCACTAGAATGGCTAAAATAAGAAACTGACTATAACAAGCATTGACAAAGATGTAGAGAAACTAGAATCCCCACACTTTGCTAGTGGGAATAGAAAGTGGCATAACCATTTTGGTAAAGAGCATGGCAGTTTCTTAAAAACTCAAGACATACACCTACCATAAAACCTAACAAAAGTTCACCATTGGGTAGAATGTCCAAGAGACTTGAAACTTAACATCCACACAAAGACTTACACACCAATGTTCATAGCAGTATTACTCCTAATAGTCCCAAACTATAAACAACCTAAATGTTATCAATTGAGAAATGAATAAAAATATGATATAACCATACAATGGAGTACTACTCAACAAAAAAAGAACTACCGTTACATGCAACAAGTCATGGAAGAACTTCAAAAACATTACGTTAAGCCACAGAAGCCAGACACAAAAGAAGATATATTGTGATTTTTTTTTTTTAATTTTTATTTTTTTACAGAGGCAGAGATAGACAGGGACAGACAGACAGGAACGGAGAGAGATGAGAAGCATCAATCATCAGTTTCTCGTTGCGCGTTGCGACTTCTTAGTTGTTCATTGATTGCTTTCTCACATGTGCCTTGACCATGGGCCTTCAGCAGACCGGGTAACCCCCTGCTGGAGCCAGCAACCTTGGGTCCAAGCTGGTGAGCTCTTTGCTCAAGCCAGATGAGCCCGCGCTCAAGCTGGCGACCTCGGGGTCTCGAACCTGGTTCCTTCCGCATCCCAGTCTGATGCTCTATCCACTGCGCCACCACCTGGTCAGGCTATTGTGATTCTATTTACAGAAAATCTCTAAAAAAGGCAAAACTTAATAGCTAAAAAGCAGATCAGTGGGGCCCAGGGGTTGGGTGCAGTGAAGATAAGAGCAAACAGCACGAGGGAACTTTTTGGGGTGATGTTATTCTAAAACTGGATTGTGGTAAAGACTGAAGTATTGTATAAATTTACTAAAACTCAAACTGTATACTTACAGTGGGTGAATTTTATAGTATGTAAATTATACCTTCAAAAAACTGTCACCACCCCTGGCCAGTTGGCCTGGTGTATGGACCTGGGTTCAATTCCCTGTCAGGGAACACAGGAGAACCACCCATCTGCTTCTCCACCACTCTCCCTCTTGTTTCTCTCTTTCTCTTTCTTTCCCTCCCCATCCTGCAGCCATGGCTCGATTGGAGCGAGTTGGCCATGGGTGCTGAGCCTCCAGAGCCTCTGCCTCAGGTGCTAAGAAGAGCTTGGTTGCTGAGCAACAGAGCAACACCCCAGATGGGCAGAGCATCAGCCCCTACTGGGCTTGTCCAATCTTGGGCTGCATGCAGGAGTCTGTCTCTGCCTTCCCTTCTCTCACTGAATAAAACAAACAAACAAAAACCCCAATGCCTGACCTGGTAGTGGCACAGTGAATAAAACATCAGCCTGGGACTCTGAGAATACAGATTTGAAACCCCCAAGGTCATTGGTTTGAAGAAGGGGTCACTGGATTAGCTGGAGCCCCCTGGTCAAGGCGCATATGAGAAAGCAATCCGTGAACAACTAAAGCGCTGCAACTATGAGTTGATGCTTCTTATCTCTCTCCCTCCTGTCTGTCTGTCCCTAGTCTCTTTCTCTGTCTCTTGCAAAAACAAAAACAAACAAAATACCTGTCAAACAAAACCAAACAATCTATTTTGAGATAAATACACAGGTGCTAATGCCACCTATAAAGAAAAGCAAGAGAATTCAAGATAAAGGTTTCATAGAATGACAAAGGAGGAAAATTCAATTAGAAAATTGGATGACATCTATGATACTAACAATGTTCTATTTTTGCCTATACCAGACAAATCTAACAGTTTAGAACAGGGGTCTTAAACTCGCGGCCCGTGGGCTGCATGCGGCCCACCGAACAATTTTGTGTGGCCCGCAGACTAATCCACGAAGTCCAAAATGTTTTGGATAAAATTAAGTAAGCCTAGGGGCCTACTTGTATTTTTCATTTCTCTAGCATCCTAGCTAGATATTAGCTTAGTTAACAGCAGTTGTGATGCGAACTAGTTTCTGGTCGTTTTGTGACACTGAGTAAACTGCATGTACGATTGTGCTTGTTGTACTGATTTTTTTTTTGTTTTCAACTGCAGTGAGAAAAGTGTTGCGTAACAGTTGCCTTTTGTAGACCTAGTGCGGCCCGCCGAACAGCTGTGATCTTGCTCTGCGGCCCACATGCTGAGTTGAGTTTGAGACCCCTGGTTTAGAATATGGAGTTAATGACAATGGTCTCTCCTCTCTTCTTTTATCTTCTATTTGCTCATCTTCCAGTGTTTCAATTTCAATCCTGAGACTTTCCTCTCTACAGCTTCCTGTCTTACCTGAATCAATACTGAGAACATCATCATCTTCATCAGGAATCTCAATTATTTCTGTAGGTCGGGAAGCTTCATCCTCAGAGCTACTATCCCGGTACTGTAGTCCCAGTTTGGAGTAAAAGTCCTTCACCAAAGACTCACAATTAGTCACTGCCCTAATGTTGGAACACATGTAGAAAATGTCAAAGCCAGAAGGAGGTGGTGTAGGAGCTATTAGAATTTAATATATTTAAGTACAAGCTGCCTTCAATTTATAAACAGCCATATTCCAAGTGTTTCCGTTTAGAACTTAGAATGCTTTTCCCATAGAAAAATGTTTAAAAAGTGGTTTCCAGACTAGTTTCTTGAAAATCCAAAATAAGGCCAAAGTATGGTCCTTTCAACCGCACCTTATCATTTACCCTGTTGCTATTTGAAAATGTTTTCTAAGTGACAACAGGGCACCAGAAACAAATATTCTGGGGGGTTAGAAATAGATTCAGGGTTCTAGGAGCTTATTAATGCTCCATGGTTACATCACACAGTAACTCTTTATAATCCTCACTACACCTAGACAATTCTATCAAGAAAACAAAGCAATTCTTCTAAAGTATAGTTCAAGAGGAAGAAGGAGAAGGGACTCAAGACCTGGACTCCCTACTGCTGATCATATATTAGGATGAGGCTCAAATACACAAATATTCTATATACGGGTGGTTGTGAGGTAAGATAGTAGACTTTTAACATTTGAGGAAGAATAAGGTCTACAGCGCTGCACCATGTAAACTATAAAGTGCTTGCCATAATGTCATGATGAATTATACATTTAAAATGTCTGCCAATGAAGAGATTTCCTCTTACTTCCCATGTAGTCCTCACCTGGATGCATCATCAAAGAGCTGATCAACATGGGCCACCTCGGATTCCTTCTGTATTACCCATGTCTCCAACTCTGCCAGCTGCTTCTTGCGTTGCTGTATACAGTCCATCTTTTCCAGTTCTTCATCAATGAACTGCCGAAGTTCCTCCATGGAGATACCGAGCTCCTCAACTACAGCTTGTTGCAGCTCTGCAATCTCTTCAGATTCCACTGCAGTGGTTGCTGTGTCCAAACCAAGGCACCCAGGGGAGGACATGCTGTTATCCTCTACATGGAACAAAAAACTAAAATTACCTTTGGAGTCATTACAATAGAGAATTTCAGTCCCCTAATAAAACTCATTCCTACTCCTTCTTATTCAAATATAGTTGTTTGATTTTATATTCCCTCTCCCTATTCTCCAGTATATGATGCTAAAATGTATAGTTCTCATACTATAAGACTATAGCAGTGATTCTCAAATTTTGAAGTCGGGGAGCATTTAAAATCCTACAAATAATTGTAGGTGCACTATATAAAAATTTGAGAAATATGTTATAATAATTAAGTCAAATATTAAAGAAAAAAATATAAAGTCCAAGCATGCTCTATGGTAATTAAACAAAATAAATACAACAAAATTAAATTTATTCTGACATTAAAAAACATTTTTATGTTATATTTTTTAAGTTATGCTTTTTAGAATTTGTAAAAAAGAGGGGTTAAAAAATCAAAAAACGACAGAAAAGTTATCTTTTTATATATATAGATACATTCTTACTAAGATTTAGTAAATTCAGCAGGTCCTGGAGCGAATGTGTTAAGTTTTTTTATTCTTGTGTTTATGAGAAACATGAGCCTAATGTGATCTAGCGATTTCTTCAATGTTTGGGCATATATTTGAAAGGCAAACTCTCATTTCCTTGTCAATACATTGAAGAATTCCTCTCTTTTTACTCTTAACTGTGTCGAGTGCAGAAAACCCCCACCATACATACCATCTTTTTTTTTTTTTTGTATTTTTCTGAAGCTGGAAACAGGGAGAGAACAGTCAGACAGACTCCCGCATGCGCCCGACCGGGATCCACCCGGCACGCCCACCAGGGGCAACGCTCTGCCCCGTCGCTCTGCGGAGACCAGAGCTACTCTAGCGCCTGGGGCAGAGGCCAAGGAGCCATCCCCAGCGCCTGGGCCATCTTTGCTCCAATGGAGCCTTGGCTGCGGGAGGGGAAGAGACAGAGAGGAAGGAGGGGGAGGGGTGGAGAAGCAAATGGGCGCTTCTCCTATGTGCCCTGGCTGGGAATTGAACCCGGGTCCCCCGCACGCCAGGCCGACGCTCTACCGCTGAGCCAACTGGCCAGGGCCCATACATACCATCTTAACTTGACACCAAACAAAGGATAGAAGAAACTTGCCTCCAGTCTTTCTGGGGAACATGGGGGGTAGTGTAAGCCAGTGGTCCCCAACCCCTGGGCCGCGGACCAGTACCGGTCCGTGGGCCATTTGGTACCAGTTCGCAAAGAAAGAATAAATAACTTACATTATTTCCGTTTTATTTATATTTAAGTCTGAACGATGTTTTATTTTTTAAAACGACCAGATTCCCTCTGTTACATCCGTCTAAGACTCACTCTTGACGCTTGTCTCAGTCACGTGATACATTTATCCGTCCCACCCTAAAGGCCGGTCCGTGAAAATATTTTCTGACATTAAACTGGTCCGTGGCCTAAAAAAGGTTGGGGACCACTGGTGTAAACAATCCAGCACCACAGCTTAACAGCCTTTTGCAACCTAATCAGGTAAGTGCGGTGGGGAGTTGGGCAGACTGTCAGCTTACAGCCAATTCTGTCCCCCAAAAACCCTTTTGGATTTTTGGTCCCCAACAGGCACATATTTCTTTAGAATACCACAGGGTGCACCTGGAAATCTTCTAGGGCACACCGGTGCACCCTGGTGCACACTTTAAGAACCACTAGACTATATAGAATTGAAGATGTAAGTTTTAGAGGGCATATAATGCAACTAGAAAGCCCAGCGGTCATACGAAATGACCGCTGTTCTAGATATTATAAATTGTAATTAAAATGATTTGTGCAAAGGTGTCTGCTAATTCAAACTGAATTACCCAGGGCAGGCAGCGAGGATGCCCCTTTGCTTAGTTTTCCGTTTGAAACTGTTTTAATCCTTTTTGCATTTCAGTCAGCATTACTCTGTCGTTTTTTTGCATTTCTCTCCTGCCTTTGTTCAAGGGACTCATTTTGTCGAGACAGCCTTTTTTGTCTTGCATCTGAGGCTAGCCTTGTTTCTCTATGCTCATCAGTCTCATTTTGCCGAGAAAGATGCATTTGCTCTGCGACTGAAGCAAGCCTTGTCTTTCTCTGCTCAGTGGTTTCTTTTTGTCGAGAAAGCCGTTTTTGTGTAGCTTTAGCTCCTTTTCTCTCCTCTTCAGTGCTGTATTTTCTAGAGGCATTCTTAAAAGAAATTCCGTTAAGACGTAGTTTTTATGTAAAACAGATGATTGCCAATGCAAACAAATGTTCACCTTCCCCCTGACACGCTCAATTTGCGTTCAGCCTTAAATTGTTTCAAAAGCCGATGATTGCCAATGCAAACAAATGTTCACCTTCCCCCTGACCCGCTCAATTTGCATTCAGCCATGGCAACTTCACCCCATTGGCTAGTAGTTACGCAAGCAACCAATAAGCTATCGGCGACAAACAGACACTTAAACCGCATCTAATAGAGACAAGGAGCCACTGGAAATAATGTTTTAGGAAACTGAAGAGAACCAATTTACTGAGGAGGATACAGTTATGTGGATTGGGCTTCCCAACCGCCTTCATAAAGAGAGTACTGCAATAAAATGAATAATATTTATACTGGTAGAGGATCTCTGCCTTCAGCATGTAAAATCTTTATTATACGCGGCTTATGTGTCTGTTTGTCGCCGATAGCTTATTGGTTGCTTACGTAACTGTACTAGCCAATGGGGTGAAGTTGCCATGGCATTCAAATAGTCCCGCCTTCTGGCATGCCACCTCACAAATTGAGGTTAAAGATTGTAGCAATTATTATGCTGTTAAGAAATCTTAACACCAGAAGGGGTCTTTGCAACGGTACAAGACTAGAGGTTCTCCAATTGAAAAATAATGTCATAATAGCTAAGTCTTTGACTGGCTCCTCTAAAGGTGAAATACATGTCATTCCAAGAATTGATTTGGCTCCATCTCAAACAGGGTTGCCGTTTCAATTGAGACATAGACAACTTCCTGTAAAACTTGCCTTTGCTATGACCATCAATAAGTCTCAGGGACAAATGCTTAAGCGTGTTGGCATTTTTTTACCTGAGCCTGCATTTGGACACGGTCAACTTTATGTTGCCTGTTCAAGAGTTCGTAAAAGAATGGACGTAAAATTAAAAATAATTGATGGTCCTCTGCAAGGCAAGCTTAAAAATGATGGAAAGATCTACACAAGAAATGTTGTGTACAAAGAGATCTTTGACATGTGAATTAACATTTTATTATTTAAATCACCTTTATTTATTGAGCTAGCAGTGGCTCTTAAGAAATGTACTGCCAGTGGTTTCCTTCATTGCACTCTACTTTAAGCAATTAAGCAAGTAGAAGGGGGAAACCCCGTGGGGCAGTAAGCAAAGGGGTGTCCTCGCCGCCTGCCCTGGGTAATTCAGTTTGAATTAGCAGACACCTTTGCACAAATCATTTTAATTACAATTTATAATATCTAGAACAGTGGTCATTTCGTATGACCGCGGGCTTTCTAGTACATAATACCTGTGAAGCACAATAAAAGGAGGCATGCCTGTATTTCTGTGACCTGTGTTCCTTAAAACTAGTTAGATAAACCTCTGAATGCTGTTGCCTAGTATGAATAAATACCTCCACCTTGAAAGGTGCCACTCTGTAGTTAACTGTTTTCTCTTTATTTGTCCCCCTTCATTACCTTGCTTCCATGTGGAAATTTATTTTTTAAGAAGTGTGTAATACGCCCTGACCGGATAGCTCGTTTGGCTAGAGCATCATGCTGAAGCACAGAGGTTGTCAGTTCGATCCCCGGTCAGGGCACATACAGGAACAGATCAATGTTCCTGTCGTCTGTCTCTCTCCTTTCCTCTCTCTCTAAAATCAATAAAATAAACATTAAAGCCCTGGCCGGTTGGCTCAGCGGTAGAGCGTCAGCCTGGCGTGCGGGGGACCTGGGTTCGATTCCCGGCCAGGGCACATAGGAGAAGCGCCCATTTGCTTCTCCACCCCCCCCTTCCTCTCTGTCTCTCTTTTCCCCTCCCGCAGCCAAGGCTCCATTGGAGCAAAGATGGCCCAGGCGCTGAGGATGGCTCCTTGGCCTCTGCCCCAGGCATTAGAGTGGCTCTGGTCGCTGCAGAGCATCGCCCCCTGGTGGGCAGAGCGTCACCCCTGGTGGGCGTGCCGGGTGGATCCCGGCTGGGCGCATGCGGGAGTCTGTCTGACTGTCTCTCCCCATTTCCAGCTTCAGAAAAATACAAAAAAATAAAATAAATAAAATAAACATTAAAAAAAAAATAAAGTGTGTAATACTTAAGCACACAAAAGCCTGCTGCAAAGAGGTTTCTCCAAAAATCAACCTGGGAATAAAATGTGGCTACCTGAAACCTACAATCCAATTACAGCTGCTCTTTTCATCAAACGGTTCAAGTAAATTGAAGCCAGAAGGCCATGCGACCCCAGTGCCAGTTCTCAACACCTCCATTTTCCTTCCCCCCACACCGTGTTACCCATTTTAGAGAAGCGCCCCCTGCCCCAGCTCCTGCAAGCCCAGCTCAACCCCGCCCCGCTCGTCTCACGGGGAAAACTTCCTTCCCACCCTTGTCCAACCTCCTCTTACAAACAAAACATTTCAGACAAGCCCTTGGTCTCCAATTACCTCAGTTAATTCCCCTCACCTCCCAACCTGCAGCTACAACAGCACTTCTCACCAACCAGACCCCAGACTCACAACTCAGGAGTCAGCCTCTTTGGAAGAAAACGAAAAGGGAAAAGGGAGTAGGGGGAGGGGAATAAGAGTGAGGGAGGGAATGGGAAGCAAAAGAAATACCCGGAAGCAAACCTCAGGTGCCGTTCCGGTCCTTACGACGGTAGCCTGCTGGGGTCAAACCCAAAAAATTGCAGAGCGCCCCTCAGAGGCTAGAAAAAAACTCGGTCAAGTGCGCATGCGTCAAAGAGAGCCTTCCAGGGTAAATGTGAGAAGCTATTGGCAGGGTAAAGTAGGAGTGGCTTTCAATGTTACTGAAGCTTCTCTTCATCCCCGATTGGAGGCCGGTTACTGAACGCAGTTGACACTCTCAGGTTTAAATTTTTTTCTCACTTTTACTTGAGTTTAATTACATAAGTCTTATGAATTGTAACAAGGCGAAGAATAGCAAGATATAATGAGAAAAACATAATATTCTCTGCTCCCCCATCACTTACCACCCCTGCTCCTTTAAGAAAAAACAGCTTAGTTTTTATAGGCTTGTAAGTACAAGGTCATGCATATGGATTTTTTGGAGGGTGTGTTGGGCATCCCTTGAAGTCAATAACAAAGATACAATTTGTCTTATTGACGGTTGCATAGTACTTCATACTTTGGCTAAACCTTATTTAGAAATTTAGATTATTTTCAGCTTTTAGCCACTACAAATAATGCAACAATAAACAGTAACATCCTTTGAAGTAATACTTTTATTTCTGTGGAAGAGATTTCCCAAAATGGAATCTGAGGGGAACAAAAGTACTTTTTTTTCATTTTAATAGAATCTGTTGTCAAATCGCTTTTCACAAAGTTGAGGCCCTGGTGAGGTAGCTCAGTGGATAGAACATTGCCCAGTGCACCAAGGTCACAGACCCTGGTCAGGACACCACTAGAAGCAACCAATGAATGCACAACTAAAATGGAACAACTAAGTGGGATGACCAATTGATTGTTCTCTCTCTCCCTCTATCTCTCTCTGCTTCTACCTCCTCCCCTCCCCCTTTCTTCCTCTCTTTTTCAAATCAATGGGAAAAATTTTAAAAGTTGAAACAATTTTTACTCCCACTAACAAATCTTTGGAAGTATTTATTGCCCCATACCTTCATTAGGACTGGATGTTAAATGTCTATTTAACTTGGAAGAATTTGATATGTGTTAAAATAGTATCCAAATCAGGATAGGCTACTGTGAGGTTGGTTGGCAATGGGGAAAGTCACATGACTAACCACTCACACCCATGCCAGCCAAAAGAAACAGCCCAGGAGCATTTTGAAAAAGAACAACTGTCTATCAGCCAATGAAATTTCACCCCCCACCACCACCCTACCAACGCTATAAATTACTCCCCTAGCGGTAGAAGCTGCGCAACTTCCCTGGCCCCTGTCTTACAGACCAGTGAACCTCGCCCGGGAGCGCTCTAAAATAAAGCTTTTGCTTGTCCAAAGTTGGTGGCAAGTCCTTCTTTCTTCCTCGGAAGAAAATACCTTACAGCTACTCCAAAAGCTTAAAACATAAAATTGTATATTTGTTGTTTACACTGCATAATCATCTTTGGAAAGTTGGCAGTGGAGTTCTGCTCATGATAGCTACTCAGGAACCCAGGCTAATGAGTCATCATGACAGAAAGAGAAAGATAGAGGGTGTCACATTGGCAATTAAAGTGACTCAGGCCTGACCAGATGGTGGTGCAGTGGATTGAACGTCAGACTGGGACGCAGAGGACCCAGGTTTGAAACCCCAAGGTTACTGGCTTGAGCCGCCGGCTCATCCGACTTAAGCATGGGCTCACCAGATTGAGCATGGGGATGCTGGCTTGAGCGTGGGATCATAGACATGACCCCAAGGTCACTGGCTTGAGCAAAAGGTCACTTGATCTGCTGTAGCGCCCCCCCATCAAGGCACATATGAGAAAGCAATAAATGAACAACTAAGGTGCCACAACAAAGAATTGATGCTTCTCATTTCTCCTTTTTCTTGTCTGTCTGTCCCTATCTATCTGTCCCTATCTGTCCCTCTCTCTGATCTCTCTGTCCAGAAAAAAAAAAAAAGACTCAGGATACTTTTTTTTATTTTTGTGGGTTTTTCGTTTGTTTGTTTAGTTGTGTTTACATAGATCCAAGTGTCCCACCGAATATATCTCCCTTCCCCCTTATTCCCCTTGGACCCCCCACCCCCATGCCCTCTCTCCCCAATGAAGGATACTTTCAATTAAAGCTCATTCTCCTTAGTGAGTCATAGGGCCCCACCCAACCACAAGGGGGTCAGGAAGAACAGTCAGGTCTCCATGTCCGGAAACAGGAAGAACCAGGTGTATTTGTTGAATTAGCAACATAGACTACAATATTATCTCATTATTGCTTTAATTAGTTCAGCAATCTTTACACTGACCTGACTTCACTTAAAAAATGTGCTGTGTAAACCACAACCTGCTATGTAAGACTGGAAACCAGGACCAAGCACCCAGGATTATCAAATTCTTTGAAATTCTTTCCTGCTGACCATATTTCACCTGTGCTCATTTCTCTTGCCCACCAGTTTTCTGGAATCATTCTAAGTGCTTATATTCAATTGTTAAGACATCGGGAATTAAAGTACAGAGAAGGGCTTGTCTAGATATTTGAAATTCGGCATATTCCAAATTCATCTCTCATGGTATTCCAATCTGAGTTTAAATTTTGGACATAAAATTCCTATAAAGCACATATACACACAATATTTATTGAGTGTTTACTATAAACCAGGCACTGTTCTAGGCACTTACAGTTATTAATTTAATTCTCACAATAATCCTATGAGGTAGGAACTATTATTGTCTCTTACTGGATGAGACAATTGAGGTGCAGAATTAAATTATCCAAAGCACAGAGCTAAAAGTGTCAGGGCCAGGCAATGTTGTCTTACAGTTTGTGGTTCTTTTTTTTTTTTTTAGCAAGACAGAGAAGCATCAGCTCAGAGTTGTGGCACTACTTTAGTTGTTCATTGCTTTCTCATACATGCTTTGACCGGGGTGGGGGACAGTTCCAGTAAGCCCTTGCTCCAGTCAGCAAAGTTAGGCTCAACCCAGTGACCATGGGGTTATGTCTATGATCCCATGCTCAAGCCAGCGACCCTGCGCTCAAGCTGGTGAGCCCGCACTTAAGCCCACTGCACCACTGCCTGGTCAGGCACTCACATTTTTTTAAAATTTATTTTTTATTTATTAATTTTGGAGAAACAGAGGAAGGTAGAGAGACAGAAATATTTATCTGTTCCTGTATGTGCCCTGACCGGGCCACAACCCTTGTTTATTGGGATGATGCTCCAGCCAACGGAGCAATCCAGCCAGGGCAATGACTCACATTATTAAATATTAAGAATTACTGCCTAACCTGTGGTGGTGCAGTGGATGGGGCATTGACCTGGAATGCTGAGGTCACTGGATCTAAAAACTCCATGCTTGCCCAGTCAAGGCACATATGAGAAACTACTACTATGAGTTGATGCTTCCTGTTCCTCCCCCTACCCCTTTCTCTCTCTCTCTTTCTCAAATCAATCAATAAAATATTTTAAAAGTTATTGTGCCCTGGTCAGGCACAATGTAAATTTTTATTAGCAGGGGTTGATTAAACAAATTATGGCACACTCAAGCAATAGAATACTCTTCAGTAGTGCTTTTTAAAAAAGATTAAGGAGCCTGACCGGGCGGTGGCGCAGTGGATAGAGCATCAGACTAGGATGCGGAAGACCCAGGTTCGAGACCCCAAGGTCACCAGCTTGAGCGCGGGCTCATCTGGTTTGAGCAAAAAGCCCACCAGCGTGAACCCAAGGTCGCTGGCTTCAGCAAGGGATTACTCAGTCTGCTGAAGGCCCACGGTCAAGGCACATATGAGAAAGCAATCAATGAACAACTAAGGTGTTGCAACGCGCAACGACAAACTAATGATTGATGCTTCTCATCTCTCTCTGTTCCTGTCTGTCTGTCCCTGTCTATCCCTCTCTCTGACTCACTCTCTGTCTCTGTAAAAAAAAAAAAAGATTAAGGAAGCTCTTTGTGCATAGATATGGAGAGATATTCAAGACACATTATTAAACAAGAAAAGCAGGTGCAGGACATTATAGGGGGTCCTCGGGTTACAACACATTTCCATTCCAGTGATGTAACCTGAATTTTGGTGTAACTTAAAACACACCCTAGCCTAAGTCACTTACCTATCCTAACACAGTTGTAAAATCATAACCTAGTCGTAGAATATAAAACACAACTAAGCCACAGAAATAGAAAAGAATATAAATATACTGTACTATACACTGTACTATATTAATAGAAAAAAGGGACAAAAAGTGTTTTCCAGCCATTTTGTGCCAGCAGTGAAAGATTACTGTGTTAGCAAGGGTCTACCTTTTAAGGTGTTATTGCTGGGTATTTCCCCCTGGTCACCCTGCCCACTTGAGTGACTTTAACCCTAATGTCAAGGTGGTTTACCTTCCACCTAATACCACTGCACTTTTACAGCCCATAGGCAACAGTCGATTACATAGGGGCTGATCCCTTTACACGCTCTAGGATACGGTCTTCATAAATTGTTGCTGCACTGGAGAGGTTAAAGCCCAGCATGTGGCTGATGTTCACTGCTGATTTTCCTTTTTCTGATCTCTTTACAATGTCTAATTTCACTTCATAGTAATGGCTTTCCTCTTCTTCGAAGCACTACCATTTGAGAACTGATTTTTATTAAGGAGCCATATGGGCCAAAAAGTTGCCAAACAGAGCAACACAAAGGGAACATTTGTGCTTTTAACAGCTCAAATGGTGTAGGTAAGTGTACTGGGGGATGCCAACTCCCCACTCATATGTGTTACTACATATTCTTCCGCAATGCACGACCAAACTAGTTCACCCACATAGTCTGCAAGTATGACACTAATGGCATAAGCCAAAAACACTCATGCCTCCATTTTTTAAGACATTATTTATTCTTTTTTTTTTTTTTTCTCAGAGAGCCAGTGGCCAGGACTTGAACTGGAGTCTGTCTCCAAAAGCTGTAGGAACTCTTTCCACGGCAGCAGGTGTTCGTCTCTGGGACCTGGGAACAAAGGGGGCTTCGTCCGAGGTGGAGGGGGCTAGAAGGCTGGATGGCAAGAAGTCCCCTGAGAATGAATTTGGCAATGAGATCCTTAAAGCATGGGATGCCCACCCCTCAGCTGTAGCCTGCTGTCCTGGAGGAGCCCTTGTCGAGTATGGAATGCTGTCCTCAGCCCACTGTACAGATGGAGAAACTGAGGCCCAGAGGAGGGATGTAGGTCTTTTTCATGACCTCTCCCCAGCCTCTAAAGTGGGCTCCTGTCTGAACCAACTCAGTGGTTGAGTTGAAACTATCCACTAATGACAACCCTAAGGGGTTGTAATGCCGGTGGTTGAAGCCAGGCAGGTTCACACTGAATTCGGGCAGACGGTAGAGGAACTGTGGAGCCGGAAAGCATTGGGCCATTCCTGTGTTTTTATTTTTTAATTTTTATTTATTGATTTTAGTCAGAGAGGAAGAGAGAAAGAGAAAGAGAAGGGGGGGGGGGAGACAGGAACATCAACCCGTTGCTGTATGTGCCCTGACCCAGGATCAGACCGGCAACATCTGCGCTTCGGGCCGATGCTCTACCAAGAGAGTCATTTCCGTTTATTGGAGGCTCACAGACCTGGGCTTATTTATTCTTTTTTTAAAAAATATTTATTTTTAAATTTTTCTTAAGTAAGAGGCAGGGAGGCAGGGAGGCAGACTCCCACATGCGCCCTAGCAAGCCCCATATGAAGGGATGCTTTGCCCATCTGGGGCTGTTGCTCTGCAACTGAGATATTTTAGTGCCTGAAGTGAGGCCATGGAGCCATATTCAGCCCCAGGGGCCAACTTGAAACAACTGAGCCTTGGCTGTGGGAGAGAAGGAGAGAGAGAGAGAAAGAGAGAGAGAGAGAGAGAGAGAGAGAGAGAGAGGTGGAGAAGCAACCAGCCAGGGCCAACATTATCTATTGATTTTATTTATTTATTTATTTATTTATTTTAATTTTTTTGTAGTTTTCTGAAGTGAGAAGCAGGGAGGCAGAGAAACATACTCCTGCATGCACTCGAATGGGATCCACCTGGCATGCCCACTAGGGGCTTGATGCTCTGCCCATCTGGGCCATTGTTCTGTTGCAACTGCAGCCATTCTAACACCTGAGGCAGAGGCCATGGAGCTGTCCTCAGCGCCTGGGGCCAACTTTGCTCCAGTGGAGCCTTGACTGTGGGAGGGGAAGAGAGAAAGAGAAAAAGGAGAAGGGAAGGGTGGAGAAGCAGATGCACACTTCTCCTGTGTGCCCTGGCTGGGAATTGAACTCGGGACTTGCACATGCTGGGCTGACGCTCTACTGCTGAGCCAACTGGCCGGGGCCTTATTTATGCATTTTAGAGAGGAGAGAGAGAGAGAGAGAGAGAGAGAGAGAGAGAGAGAGAGAGAGGAGCAGGAAGCATCAACTCCCATATGTGCCCTGACTAGGCAAGCCCAGGGTTTCCAACTGATGACCTCAGCATTTCTGGTCAACACTTTAGCCACTGCAGCACCATAGGTCAGGCCCACATTTTAATTTTTTGAAGTTTTTATGGGAGGGAGTGTTGTAAACTCGAAATGTCATATGTCGAGACTGTTGTAACCCTGTATATTTAATACCCTGTTGTTTTGTAAATGATGACAGAAATATATACATTGTTTTCTTACATATACATAAAATAACACTGGAAGGAGACAAAAATTAACACTGGTTGTTGCTGAAGGGGGAAAATGGAAGAGTGTGGGAGAAGAGTTGATATGAAGGCTTTCACAATACACCATTTTATACTTTTTGAACTCTGAAACATGAAAATAGATAGTTTATTCACACATATTACATTAAAAATAAAATGTCTGGAAAGATATACATAAATGCAAAAACAAACTACCTTAACAGCAATTACCTCCAGAAGAAAGGATTGGGAAATAAGGCAGTGTTTAGGAATTTTTTGCATTTTTATCATCATCATCATCATCATCATGTATCATATATTAGTTTCCTGTGACTGCTGTAACAATTACCGTAAACTAGGTGGCTATAAAAAACAGAAATTTATTCTCTTACAGCTCTGGAGACTAGAAGTCCAAAATCAAGATGTTGGCAGGGCTGCACTTCCCCTAAAGCCTCTGGGGAGAATCTTCCTTGACTCTTCCAGCTTTATTGGTTCCAGACAAGGGTTCTTTAGTTGTGTTTGGATGACTACACTTTCTGCCTCTATCATCACATGGTCTTTTCCTCTGTCTTTCTATGTTTTCTCCTCTTTTGTCTTTTATTTATAAAGATACTTAATATTGGATTTCACTTGGATAATCCAGGATGAGTTTATCTTTTTTTTTTAAAAGATTTTATTTATTTTTAGAGAGAGAAGGAAGAGAGAGAAATGGGGTTGGGGGGAGCGAGAAGTGTCAATCTATAGTATGTTGTTGCTTGTCATATGTGCCTTGACCAGGCAAACCTGGAGTTTCAAACCAGCGACCTCAGCATTTCAGGTCAACATTTTATCCACTTCACCAACCCAGGCCAGGCCAAAGCCATGATTTTTATAAAACCTCACACAAGAAATAGGTTCTGTTAGACTCTTACCATAGTTACAATTTGTTTCTGCTGCCCTTACATTTGTATAACTAAAGAGACCTCCTAGGACCACCTCTAGAAGGGCTTTAGTTTTAGGTGTGCCTTACCAAACATCATGATATTATATTACATTACACCATAAAATAATGGCCAACTCTTTTATCTTAAAGATATTACATACTGGACCCTGGCCGGTTGGCTCGGTGGTAGAGCGTCGGCCTGGCGTGCAGAAGTCCCGGGTTTGATTCCCGGCCAGGGCACACAGGAGAGGTGCTCATCTGCTTCTCCATCCCTCCCCCTCTCCTTCCTCTCTGTCTCTCTCTTCCTCTCCTGCAGCCGAGGCTCCATTGAAGCAAAAGATGGCCCGGGTGCTGGGGATGGCTCCTTGGCCTCAGCCCCAGGCGCTAGAGTGGCTCTGGTCCCGACAGAGCGATGCCCCGGATGGGCAGAGCATCGCCCCCTGGTGGGCATGCTGGGTGGATCCCGGTCGGGCGCATGCGGGAGTCTGTCTGACTGCCTCCCCGTTTCCAGCTTCAGAAAAAAAAAAAATCTAAAAAAAAAAAAAAAGGTATTACATACTGGAAAATTGAGACCCATGGCCTTATTATTTATTTATTTTTACTATATTCCCTATACTATACTTTACATCCTGTAACTATTTTATAACTACCAATTGATACTTCTTAATTGCCTCACCTTTTCCACCCAACCCCATAACCTACCTCTCCTCTGACAACCATCAGTTTGTTTTCTGCATCTGTAAGACTGTTACTGTTTTGTTTGTTCATTTATTTAGTTCTTCAGATTTCACATATAAGTGCAATCATATGGCACTTGTCTTTCTTTATCTGGCTTATTTTTGTTTTATTTATTAATTTTTACACAGAGGAGAGAGAGAGAGGGAAGAGAGAGAGAGAGAGAGAGAGAAAGAAAGAATGGGAAGAAGCAGAAGCATCAAGTCATAGTAGTTGTATTTTATATGTGCTTTGACCCAGGATTTTGAACTGGCGACCTTGGTATTCCAGGTCATACTTTACCATTGCACCACCTCAGGTCAGGCCCTTTGTCTGGCTTATTTCACTGAGTGTAATACCTCCTAGGTCCATCTATGTTGTCACAAGTGGTTAGATTTCATTCTTTTTTATGGCTGAGTAATATTCCATTCTATATATGTACCACAGCTTCTATATCCACTTGTCTATTGGTGGGTAACTTGGGCTGCTTCACTATCTTGGTTGTTGTAAATAATGCTGCAATGAACATAGGGGTGCATATTTCTTATCAAATTACTGTTTTGGGTTTCTTTGGATAAATACCCAGAAGTGGAATTTCTGGGTAATAAGATAGTTTCATTTTTAGTTTTTTTGCGGACCCTTCATACTATTTCTCACAGTGGCTGCACCAGTCTGCAATCTCACCAATAGTGCATGGAGGTTCCCTTTTCTCCACATCCTCACCAGCACTTTTTGTTTATTTATTGATGATAGCCATTCTGACAGGTATGAAGTGACATCTCATTGTTGTTTTAATTTGTATTTTTCTGATAATTAGTGACCTTGATTAGCATCTTTTCATATGTCCATTGGTGATCTATATGTCCTCTTTGGAAAAGTGTCTGTCAGGCCCTTTGACCATTTCTAAATTTGTGTGTGTGTGTGTGCCATGGAGTTCTTTATAAATTTTGGATAATAATCCTTTATTAGATTTATCATTGGCATCCATCACCTTATTTTATTTTATTTTTTACTTATTTATTTATTTAAAGTGCGAGGAGGGGAGATAGTGAGACAAACTTCCACCTGCACCCTGACTAAGATCCACAAGCAACCACTGTCTAGAGTTGATGCTCAAGTACAGAGCTATTTTTAGTGCCTGAAGCTGATCTACTCCAACGGAGCTGTCCTCAGCACCCAGGGCCAAGCTCAAACCAATCAAGCCACTGGCTACAGGAGGAGAAGAAAGAGAGAAGGGGGAGACTGAGGGGAAGAGAAACAGATGATTGTTTCTCCTGTGTGCCCTGACCAGGGATCAAACCTGGGACATCCATACACTGGGCTGATGCCCCATCTACTGAGCCAATCAGCCAGGGCCAACTGTAGCCTTATTTTTGTTTATTTTTTATTTTTGTATTTTTCTGAAATGAGAAGTGGGGAGGCAGAGAGATAGACACCTGCATGCGCCTGACCGGGATCCACCTGGCATGCCCATCAGGGGTGATGCTCTGCCCATCCAGGGTGTTGCTGTGTTGCAACCAGAGCCATTATAGTGCCTGAGGCGGAGGCCATGGAGCCATTGTCAGTGCCTGGGCCAACTTTGCTCCAATGGAGACTAGGCTGGGCTGCAGGAGGGGAAAAGAGAGATAAAGATTAAGAAGAGAAGCCCTGGCCGGTTGGCTCAGCGGTAGAGCATCGGCCTAGCGTGTGGAGGACCCGAGTTCGATTCCCGGCCAGGGCACACAGGAGAAGTGCCCATTTGCTTCTCCACCCCTCCTCTGCGCTTTCCTCTCTGTCTCTTTCTTCCCCTCCCGCAGCCAAGGCTCCATTGGAGCAAACATGGCCCGGGCGCTGGGGATGGCTCTGTGGCCTCTGCCTCAGGCGCTAGAGTGGCTCTGGTCGCAACATGGCGACGCCCAGAATGGGCAGAGCATCGCCCCCTGGTGGGCAGAGCATCGCCCCATGGTGGGCATGCCGGGTGGATCCCGGTCGGGTGCATGCGGGAGTCTGTCTGACTGTATCTCCCTGTTTCCAGCTTCAGAAAAAAGAAAAAAAAAAACGTAGCCCTGGCCGGTTGGCTCAGCGGTAGAGCGTCGGCCTAGCGTGCGGAGGACCCGGGTTCGATTCCTGGCCAGGGCACATAGGAGAAGTGCCCATTTGCTTCTCCACCCCTCCGCCGCGCTTTCCTCTCTGTCTCTCTCTTCCCCTCCCGCAGCCAAGGCTCCATTGGAGCAAAGATGGCCCGGGCGCTGGGGATGGCTCTGTGGCCTCTGCCTCAGGCGCTAGAGTGGCTCTGGTCACAATATGGCGACGCCCAGGATGGGCAGAGCATCGCCCCCTGGTGGGCGTGCCGGGTGGATCCCGGTCGGGCGCATGCGGGAGTCTATCTGACTGTCTCTCCCCGTTTCCAGCTTCAGAAAAATGAAAAAAAAAAAAAAAAGAAAAAGAAAAAATAAAACGTTAAAAAAAAAGATTAAGAAGAGGGCCCTGGCCGGTTAGCTCAGTGGTAGAGCGTCGGCCTGGCATGCAGGAGTCCCGGGTTCGATTCCTGGCCAGGGCACACAGGAGAGGCGCCCATCTGCTTCTCCACCCCTCCCCCTCTCCTTCCTCTCTGTCTCTCTCTTCCCCTCCTGCAGCCGAGGCTCCATTGCAGCAAAGTTGGCCTGGGCGCTGAGGATGGCTCTCTGGCCTCTGCGTCAGGTGCTAGAATGGCTCTGGTTGCAATAGAGCAACACCCCAGATGGGCAGAGCATCACCCCCTGGTGGGCATGCCGGGTGGATCCCGGTCGGGCGCATGCGGAAGTCTGTCTGACTGCCTCCCCGTTTCCAACTTCAGAAAAATAAAAAAATAAAAAAATAAAAAAAAAGGTAAAGAAGAGGGGGAAGGGTGGAGAAGCAGATGGGCACTTCTCCTGTGTGCCCTGGTCGGGAATCGAACCTGGGACCTCTACACATCAGGCAGCTTTACCTCTGATCTAGCCAGCCTGAATGGATTAATCAATTCATTCATCCTGTCTCTGTCCTACATTTTTAACCTTTTTCCTGAACAGGAACAATGAAAACTGGCTTGTGTTTCATCCTTTTTATTACTCCTAAGTCATCCTTATGTACCTATTGTGAAATACAAAATTGAGGAGGCTGAGAAATAGGTAGGTAAAATAACATAAATCCTGGATCATAACTGTCCATATAAAAGATTTCAAATCTCCTGTGAGAGGGAGTCTATCAGGACTTTTCATAATTCAGCTCAGACATGGTTCTGTGGTTGTAAAACTGGCCTTATAAGGATTCTTCACCAACTTGCCACACCGAAAAATCATCACTATTAGGAAAAGAAACAGAAAAACAACAAAGGCAATGGCAAAGCCTTTGTCTACATCAACACTGCTGGACAGGCTTGGATCATCCATGGGAACACACCTCTTGACTGTCTAGCTGTAGCTACCTCCTCAGAAATATCTTCTGATTTGTCATATTCCTAGACAAGAGAGGATATAACAAGTTTATTGGTTTTCACGTGTATGTATGTATGTATTTCTTTCTTTTTTCTTTCTTTCTTTTTTTTTTTTTAACAAAGAGAGAGAGTTAGAGAAAGGGACATATAGGGTCAGAAAGACAAGAAGGGAGAGAGACGAGAAGCATCAATTCTTTGTTGTGGCACCTTAGTTGTTCATTGATTGCTTTCTCATAAGTGCCTTGACTTGGGGGCTACAGCAGAGCGAGGGACCCTTTGCTCAAGCCAGCAACCTGGGCTTCAAGCCAGCAACCTTTGGGCTTAAGCCAGTGACCATGAGGTCATGTCTATGATCTCACACTCAAGCCAGCGACCCCGTGTTCAAGCTAGTGAACACACGCTCAAGCCAGATGAGCCCACACTCAAATGGGCGACTTCAGGATTTCGAACCTGGGTCCTCTGTGTGCCAGTCCAACGCTCCATCCGCTGCACCACCGCCTGGTCAGGCTATATGTATTTTCTTAGTAACACTATGTGGAAACCAAAGAGGGTTTGCAAAAAAAAAAAAAAAAAAAATCAGCAAGATTCATTGAAGAAGTGTTTATAAAACTGGCAAAGTTAGTATAGGTGACTTTCAAGATAAGCACACACATAAAAGCATACAATATCTGGAGAATTTCTCCAAGGAAAAACATGAACAAATATGTTTAACTCAGAAATCAGCTGGGGCCCCCTGCCCTGTAAGACCTAAGAAAATGTGTCTTGAATGTCCCTATTCTGTGTTAAGTCCAAATCCTTCTCTTCCTTTCAAATTCTTAAAGTACTACTTGTTATAAGTAATTTGTTATGCAGTCTTAATATACTGGGTATGAACATAAAATGGTTTTATTAAATGAAAGTAGGGGAGATAAACAGACTCCTGGGGTTCACCCAGCAACCCCCACCTGGGGTCAATGCTCTGCCCATCTGGAGCCATACTGAGCTATTTTTTGCACCTGAGTTAAAGGCTCCAAGGAGCTATCCTCAACACCCAGGGCTGAGGTGCTTGAATCATTTGAGCCACTGGCTACAGAAGGAGAAGAAAGAGGGAGAAGGGGAGATGAAGGGGGAGAGAAGCAGATAGTCACTTTTCCTGTGTGCTCTGACTGGGAATCAAATGTGAGACTTCCGTATGCTGGGCCAATGCTCTATTCACTGAGCTACCAGCCAGGTCCTGTTTTGTTTTTTCTGATCTTGTTGCTTAACTGTGCTGTCATTCCCATCTCTAAATGAAAAATCAGGTACACTCCAGAAGTAATCAATTTTAGTTATTAAAACTTATTCCAAGCCCTGGCCAGCTAGCTCGGTTGATTAAGCATCACCTGGAAGCACAGAGGTAACCTGTTCCATCCTGGTCAGGGCACATATAGGAATAGCTTGATGTTTCTGTCTCCCTGTCTCTCTTTCCCTGCCTTCTTCTCTAAACAACAACAACAGGCTCTGGCCCCTTAGCTCAATTGGTTAGAGTGTATTCCAGAAACATCAAGGTTGTGCATTTGATCCCAGGCACACAATAGTCACTTAGAAGTGACTATTGAAGACACAGTTAAGTGGAACAACAAAAGAATGCCTCTCTCTGTCTCTCTCTCTCTCCCGCCTTTCTTTGACTATCTAAAATCAATCAATAATAAAAAAAACATTGGAAAAAAAACTTATCCCACCAAAGTTACAGTTATTACTTTATTAAGATAGAGTAAACCTGACCAGTGGTGGTGCAGTGGATAGAGCATTGACCTGGGATGCTGAGGTCCCAGGTTCAAAATCTGAAGTTGCCAGCTTGAGCACGGGCTCACCAGCTTGAGTGTGGGGTCACTGACTTGAGCATGGGGTCATCAACATGACCCTATGGTTGCTGGCTTGAGCCCAGGGGTCGCTGCCTTGAAGCCCAAGGTCACTGGCTTGAGCAAGGGGTCACTGGCCCAACTTGAACCCCCAGGTCAAGGCATATATGGGAAGCAATCAATGAGCAACTAAAGTGCTACAACTATGAGTGGATGCTTCTCATCTTTCTCCTTCCTCTCCCTCTCCCTGTCTCTCAAAAAATTTTAGTTTAATTTAATTTAAAAATTTAAAAATAAGACACAGTGGTACTTAAGATAAACATAAAGGTCAATGGAATAGAATTGTTATTCTAGAAATGAACTTACATATCTATTTTCAACTGATTTTTGACAAGGGTGCTAACATCATTTAATGAAGAAGGAAAAAAAGGGTATAAGGACAATTGAATAGTTTTATGCATAAGAATGAAGTTGTCCTGACCTGTGGTGGTGCAGTGGATAAAATGTCAATCTGGAACACTGAGGTCACTAGTTCAAAACCCAGGCTTGCCTGGTCAAGGCACATATGGGAATTGATGCTTCCTGTTCCTCCCTGCTTCTCTCTCTCTTTCTTCCTCTCTCTCCCCTCTCTAAAATGAATAAAAATAATTTTTTAATGTTAATTTTTTGTTTATTCAGAAGAGGGGAGGTAGAGACAGAATCCCTCATGCACCCCAACTGGGATCCACCTGGCAAGCCCACTAGGGGGTGATGCTCTGTCCATCTAGTGCGTTGCCCCATTGCTCAGCAACCAAGCTCTTCTTAGCACCTGAAGCAGAGGCGATGGAGCCATACTCGTTGCCCAGGGCCATCTCGCTCCAACTGAGCCATGGCTGCAAAAGGAGAAGAGAGAGAGAGAGAGAGAGAGAAGTGAGAGAGGGAGGGGGTGGAGAAGCAGATGAGCACTTCTCCTGTGTGCTCTGACAAGGAATCAAACCTGGGACATTCACATGCTGGGCCAACACTCTACCATTGAGCCAACCGGCCAGCACCAAAAAAAAAAAAAAAAAAAAAAAAAAAAGAAGTTGGCCCTTATTTCACACAACATATAAAAATTGACTTGAAATAAATCAACGACCTAAATGTGAGAACTAGAACTATAAAACTCTTAGAAAAACATAAATGAGTAAATCTTCACAACCTTTGATTTGAAAAAGAATTTTTAGATACAACATTAAAAGCACAAAAGATGCCTGACCAGGTGGTGGCGAGGTGGATAGAGCGTTGAATTGAGATGCAGAAGGACCCAGGTTCGAGACCCCAGGGTTGCCAGCTTGAGCACGGGCTCATCTGGCTTGAGCAAAAAGCTCACTAGCATGGATCCAAGGTCACTGGCTCGAGCGGGGGGTTACTCAGTCTGCTGAAGGCCCACGGACATGGCACATATGAGAAAGCAATCAATGAACAACTAAGGTGTCACAATGAAAAACTGATAATTTTTTTTTTTTTTTTTTTCTGAAGCTGGAAACGGGGAGAGAGAGTCAGACAGACTCCCGCATGCGCCCGACCGGGATCCACCCGGCATGCCCACCAGGGGCGGTGCTCTGCCCACCAGGGGGCGATGCTCTGCCCCTCCGGGGCGTCGCTCTGCCACTACCAGAGCCACTCTAGCGCCTGGGGCAGAGGGCAAGGAGCCATCCCCAGCGCCCGGGCCATCTTTGCTCCAATGGAGCCTTGGCTGCGGGAGGGGAAGAGAGAAACAGAGAGGAGGGGGGGGGGTGGAGAAGCAAATGGGCGCTTCTCCTATGTGCCCTGGCCAGGAATCGAACCCGGGTCCCCCGCACGCCAGGCCGACACTCTACCGCTGAGCCAACCGGCCAGGGCCGAAAAACTGATGATTGATGCTTCTCATCTCTCTCCATTCCTGTCTGTCTGTCCCTATCTATCCCTCTATCTGACTCTCTCTCTGTTCCTGTAAAAAACAAACAAACAAAAAAACAAACAAAAAACCCCCAAACAAAAAAGTACAAAAGAAAAAAAAGATGTCTGACCAGGCGGTGGCGCAGTGGATAGAGTGTTGGACTGGGATGCCAAGGACCCAGGTTTGAGACCCCGAGGTTGCCAGCTTGAGCGCGGGCTCATCTGGCTTGAGCAAAATAAAAAAAGCTCACCAGCTTAGACCCAAGGTCACTGGCTCAAGCAAGGGGTTACTAGGTCTGCTGAAGGCCCACGGTCAAGGCACATATGAGAAAGTAATCAATGAACAACTAAGGTATCGCAATGAAAAACTGATGATTGATGCTTCTCATCTTTCTCCATTCCTGTCTGTCCCTATCTATCCCTCTCTCTAACTCTCTCTCTGTCCCTGTAAAGAAAAAGAAAAGAAAAGAAAAAAAAGATAAATTATACTTCATGCAACTTTTTTTTTTTTTTTTTTTTGTGAAAGTAAGGGAGATAGTGAGGCAGACTCCCACATGTGCTCTGACCAGGATCCACCCAGCAACCCATCTGGGCCTGATGCTTGAGTA
Source organism: Saccopteryx leptura (assembly GCF_036850995.1). Classification (NCBI taxonomy): domain Eukaryota; kingdom Metazoa; phylum Chordata; class Mammalia; order Chiroptera; family Emballonuridae; genus Saccopteryx; species Saccopteryx leptura. Next base: position 212,773,020 of record NC_089505.1, on the reverse strand, counting down.
CCAAGCTACTTTTAGCACCTGAGGCTGATGCACTAGGACCAACCAAGCTATCCTCAGCACCTGGGGTCAGGGATGAACCAATCAAGCCTATGGCTGCGGGAAAAAAGAGGGAGAAAAAGGGAGGAGGGAAAGGAAGAGAAACAGATGGTTGCTCCTTCCTGTCTCTCTCTCTCTGTCTCTCTCGCTAAAAAAAAACACAAAAAAGTTACTAATGAACAAGGTATAAAGTTCCAGGAAAGCAAGATTGAATAAGCTCTAGAGATTTCCTGTATGACATTGTACCTACAGTCAATTATAATATATTGTACACTTAAAGGCCCTGGCCAGTTGGCTCAGCGGTAGAGCGTCAGCCTGGCGTGCGGGGGACCCGAGTTCGATTCCCGGCCAGGGCACATAGGAGAAGCGCCCATTTGCTTCTCCACCCCCAACCCCTCCTTCCTCTGTCTCTCTCTTCCCCTCCCGCAGCCAAGGCTCCATTGGAGCAAAGATGGCCCGGGCGCTGGGGATGGCTCCTTGGCCTCTGCCCCAGGCGCTAGAGTGGCTCTGGTCGTGGCAGAGTGACGCCCTGGAGGGGCAGAGCATCGCCCCCTGGTGGGCAGAGCGTCGCCCCTGGTGGGCGTGCCGGGTGGATCCTGGTCGGGGGGTGCATGCGGGAGTCTGTCTGACTGTCTCTCCCCGTTTCCAGCTTCAGAAAAATACAACCCCCCCAAAAAAAAAATTTTAAGAGGGTAGAGCCTATGTTAAGTGTTCTTACCATAATAAAATAAAGTTTTTAAAAAGGAAAGGAAGAACCTGACCTGTGGTGGCGCAGTGGATAAAGGGTCGACCTGGAACGCTGAGGTCGCCAGTTCAAAACCCTGGGCTTGCCTGGTCAAGGCACATATGGGAGTTGATGCTTCCTGCTCCTCCCTCCTTCTCTCTCTCTCTCTCTCTCTCTCTCTCCCCTCTCCCTCTCTCTCTCTCTCTTCCTCTTTTTCTCTCTCTCTCTCCCTCTTTCTCCCCCTCTAATGAATAAGTAGTCTTAAAAAAAAAAAAGGAAGAGGCCTGACCTGTGGTGGCGCAGTGGATATAGTGTCGACCTGGAAATGCTGAGGTCGCCGGTTCAAAACCCTGGGCTTGCCTGGTCAAGGCACATATGGGAGTTGATGCTTCCAGCTCCTCCCCCCTGTCTCTCTCTCCTCTCTCTGTCTCTCTCTCTCCCTCTCTCTCCTCTCTAAAATGAATAAATAAAAATTAAAAAATTTCAAAAATAGTCAAAAAAAAAAAAAAAAAAAAAAAAAAGGAAGAAAAGACCTTGGCTAAAGCAGCCTATGACAACAGAGAAAAAGGCAGAATTAAGATTAAATTGATCAAAGAGGATATTCTGCCCCCACCAAGTCCTGATATGGACCCTACAGATAGGGACCAGCCTGGGGGCATGAGCTTCCTGCTGGGATGAAGTTACCTTAATAGAACGTGCCTGGACATGAACTTGGATTCAGGACATTGATTCTGACAGATTTGAAGTTAGATCACCTTCATGAGGGAATTTCTGAGGAAATCATGAAGAGCACATAATGAGAAAAACAGCCCTATCATGCAAGCCTGGAGAGAGAAAATGACAAGATACTTGTTTTGAAAAATGACTTAATAGGTCACTTGTGCCTTATCCTTTCTAAAGCATTCTTTCCAAACAGGGTCAAGTGTATTATCGTGTTCCACATTTCAGTTGCTTCTCACTTCCTACATCTATTAATACCCTTTTGGGCCTACTTCCAAAATATCTCTCAAATCAATTTCCTTCTTTTTATGCCTTTGGCCAGCACTGTACTCTAGGCCATCAAATGCTAGCTAGACTCCTGCAAACACTCTCTGATTTCCTGAAAATACTTTTTTCCCCCCTTCAAACCACAATTCAACATGAATTGATCAGTCTTGTTAACCTAAAAATAAAAGGCAGCCGGACCTGTGGTGGCGCAATGGATAATGCATCAACCTGGAATGCTGAGGTTGCCTGTTCAAAACCCTGGGCTTGGCCCTGGCCGGTTGGCTCAGCGGTAGAGCATTGGCCCGGCGTGCAGGAGTCCCGGGTTCGATTCCCGGCCAGGGCACACAGGAGAATCACCCATCTGCTTCTCCACCCCTCCTGCTCTCCTTCCTCTCTGTCTCTCTCTTCCCCTCCCGCAGCCGAGGCTCCATTGGAGCAAAGATGGCCTGGGCGCTGAGGATAGCTCTGTTGCCTCTGCCTCAGGCACTAGAATGGCTCTGGATGCAACAGAGCGATGCCCCAGAGGGACAGAGCATCACCCCCAGGTGGGCATGCCGGGTGGATCCCGGTCTGGTGCATGCGGGAATCTGTCTGACTGCCTCCCCGTTTCCAGCTTCAGAAAATAAATAAATAAAAATGAAAAAAACAAAACAAAACAAAAAAACCCCTGGGCTTGCCTGGTCAAGGCACATATAGGAGTTGATACTTCCTGCTCCTCCCCCTTCTCTCTCCTCTCTAAAATGAATAAATAAAGTATTTAAAAAAATAAAAATAAATAAAAGGCAAAAGTGACAGGCAGCAAGTATTTGAGATCTAAAAGAATAGCTATCAGGGAAGCACAGATTCAGTTCAAACCCAAATAGTGTTTCCATTAAGGGGTGAAGGCAAGGGGCTTTTATGAGAAAGGGAATAATTACATGCACAGAAGGAAGGAATTTCTTTAGGTGCAAATAAGCTAAGTTATTCTTTAGCTAAACTTGGTGGTGCTGATTCTAAAGAATGCCTTTAACTTTCAGTCAAGCTGAAATGTCTGCTTTCCTGTTAGCTTTGTAGTTTTTGGGATACAATGCTACATTAGGTCCAGTCTAAAGGTTATTTTGACCAGTTTAAATATTAAAAATGTTTAAGGAGTAAGACATGGAAGGTGGTTCCTCTGGAATGGCCGCTCTGACTCCATTTTGAAATGGCTTAATTTATGTTATATTTCACAGTCCTCTGATTAAAATCTTCATTAGCTTCCCACTGTCTTCAGATTTTTTTTTTTTTCTGAAGCTGGAAACGAGGAGAGACAGTCAGACAGATTCCCGCATGTGCCCGACCGGAATCCACCCGGCACGCCCACCAGGGGGCGACGCTCTGCCCACCAGGGGGCGATGCTCTGCCCCTCCGGGGCGTCGCTCTGTTGCGACCAGAGCCACTCTAGCGCCTGGGGCAGAGGCCAAGGAGCCATCCCCAGCGCCTGGGCCATCTTTGCTCCAATGGAGCCTCTGCTGCCTGCGGGAGGGGAAGAGAGAGACAGAGAGGAAGGAGAGGGGGAGGGGTGGAGAAGCAGATGGGCGCTTCTCCTGTGTGCCCTGGCCGGGAATCGAACCTGGGACTTCTGCACGCCAGGCCGACGCTCTACCACTGAGCCAACCGGCCTGGGCCTGCCTTCAGATTTCTTAATGGGGCTTCAAGGCTTTCCGTGATTTGAATTGTCACTCTCTTCCTTGTACTTTTTGACCCAACAATGCTGGACTTCTCACAGTTACATGGTTTTGAAGGATCCTCTTTTGCCTCCAACCCTTTTCTATTAACATTCTCTTTGCATTATTCTGCTTCTTCTATATTTAACTTTTAGGCCTTAGATTAAATGTTAATTTAACAGGGAGATATTCTAGTAACATTCACTATAGTTTATTATAATTACTTTAGTGTCTAGCTTCTTGGATAAAATAGTAATTCTACATGTGAGTAGGGATCATATCTAATTTGTTTGTTTTTGATCCTAAAAGTTTAGAATATATTAGAGGTTTCATAAATATCTGTTCAATAAATGAATGTAGCACTACACTTCGCTAAAGTGTGCATGTAAAATAAATAAAAAAATAAATAAATAAATAAATAAATAAATAAAGTGAGCATATAATAATGTTTGTTGAATGAATGAATGATTTTAAGCAGATGGCAATGAATTAAGATAGGAGAAAACTATTGGTGATTTAAAAGAAAATAGTGTCCGCCTGCCCAGGCGGTGGCTCAGTGGATGGAGCGTCAGACTGGGATGCAGAGCACTCTAGTTAGGGGCTTTGAAGTCTCCGGCGTGGGTTTATCTGGTTTGAGCACAGGCTTACTGATAGATACGTGAATTCCAAACTGCCCTCTTGATGTTCCGCTTATCTGTCAGACCTCACCCTTACTGGACTATTGACCCTGAGACAGAGGAATTCCAAAAAGCTGAGAAGCTTCCCCAAGGAGGGGCTCCGGACACACCAGGACTTTTGATTCAACACCCACATGCTCGAAGCCCCCCAAGGAGGAGCATTCCGGACATACCAGGACTTTTGCCTCAGTATCCCCTCAGGCTCTCCCAAACACTACATAACTCGCCCCTAGTCTGTAACCGGTGCTCTTCTCCCCCAGGAGGAGTGCCCAGCAGGGTTCCTTTCTTCCTTTCAATAAAGCCTGTTACTCTGGTCTTTCGGACTCCCATGGATTCCAACATTTGGTGCCGAAACCCGGGACAGGGTACTAACTGCCTGGACGATCCCTCTTTGCCGTTCAAACTTACAACCAGGGAAGCAATGGGCAGCGGCAGCTCATCCCGGGCTTACTCCCTGATTCTGTTTGGATGTGTAATTGTGGGTTGATTGGCCGGCAGTCTAACCCTGTCCTGAACCCCTGCTGGACCAGAAGGTAAGGAGTTTCTCCCTTCCCCTTCCCAGGTTGGCCTCTAAATTTCTCTAAAAATACCCCTTTCTGGTCGGACGGTTTTCTCTGATACGCCTCACGTTTTGAGGGGTTTGACTCAGTCTCAGTGGACTGCACGGAAGACTAGGCGCCTAGCCAAACCTCTCCACTCTCTCGGACTTCTCATCCTCGGAGCTCCCTGACAGGTGGTGACGACCTCATTCAGGGACGACTCCCCCACACGGAGATTCTCTCCTCTTGAGACAGTGACAAAAGGCGGGGACGCCCCCTCTTGCTCACCTGTCTCCACTGTGGGCTCTTCAGGGTCTAAGCCTTCCGACCAGACACCTCTAGGATGTCTCATAAAAAACCTCACCAAACTCGGTCTCTCAGACCTCAAACCGAAGAAATTAATTTTCTTCTGTAACATGGCATGGCCTCAGTACAGACTAAACAATGACTCCCATTGGCCTGAAAACAGGACATTCGATTATAATTCCTAAGAAATCTTGACAATTTCTGCCACCGGACGGGGAGGGCATCAGAAGTTCCTTACGTGCAGGCTTTCTTCTCCTTTCTCTCCTGTCCTTAATTTCTGTACTTTCTGTTCTACACGCAGGCCGGTTTTGGCCAAAGAAACCTCACCTAAAACCTCTGCTCCTAATCTTTCCTTCTCCGCGGACTCCCAACTCTCTTCTCCTGCCTGACCCCCGGGGCACCCCTCTCTCGGGACCCCTCTCTAGTCTCTCAGCAAATCTTTTTGCTGGAGTCTCTTCCCTCCAGAAAGCTCTTCCCTACACTGAATCCTGTTTTCTCATTTCACCAGTCTCTTTCTCCTCCCCTGCTGGCCAGGGGCCTCTCCCTTCTCCACTGTGTTCTTTGTCCCCTCCCCCCTCCTTAGAAGCTGTGCCTGTCTCATCTCTGACCTCTCTTCCCTCCTTACAAACTGCAGTTCTGTCTCCTCTCCGACCCCTCCTCCTTCCTTACAAACTGTGACGTGCCTCTTTCCTCCTCACCCTCTCCTCTCTCCTCAGAGCTCTAAATCCTTTTGACTCCTCTGACCATGTGGCGCCACACCAATACTTTAACCTCCTTCTCTCCTCCTGCAGATTCTGATCCTCCTTCTTTCCATCCAGCTGCTCACACTGTCCATCTGTCTGCTTTTTCTCTTCCTCCCCTCTTTGCTGGCAACTCTCTGCCATCTCGAAAAACTTAAAAAACAGAATTGTATATTAAGCTATGTGAGTAAGTAATCTGTCTTGTCTCATTGTTTGTCAAAAAATATTTCTAATGAATTGAAACAAGTAAAGCACGCTCATTTAAATTCCTTTATTCATAATATGTGAAGTCTTTGTTTAATGTGTAACTGTGTCTGTTTCTAAGGCCTTAAACCAGTAATTACCCACCTGATAAACCAGGTTTACTCATCCCCACGAAATCTCCCTGCAATACCCCCATCTTTCCTGTTCGAAAACCTTCAGGAGCTTATCACCTCATACAAGCCTTACACCTAATCAGTGAGGCAGTAATTCCCCTCCATCCAGTGGTCCCTAATCTCTACAAGTTACTGTCACACATTTTCTCAAACACCACTCACTTCAGGGTTCTAGCCCTCAAGAATGCCTTCTTTACCATTCCTCTACACCCTGACTCTTACTTTCTGTTTGCATTTACCCAGACACTAATGCAGCCCAGCAGTTTACCTGGATTGTCTTACCCCAGGGGATCAGAAACAGCCCACACCTGTTTCAGCAGCACTAGCTCAGGATTTAGCAGCATGCAATCTCAAAACTAGTACTCTCTTACAATATGTAGATAACCTACTCCTCTGCAGCCCCTCCCCGCCTGCCTCAAGGAGACTCACCACCACCCTTCTTAACTTCCTCACTATGAAGTGTTATCCTTTCTTCTCTTCTAAGGCTCAATTTTATTCTCAGTCCCTAGTCTATCTAGGCATTACTTTAATCCCCACCACCTGAAGTCTCACCCTAGATCAAACTCAGACCCTCCACAGTCTCCAACCACCTACCACCACAGATCAAATCTTTTTTTTTCCTCAGTCTAATAGGCTTCTTTAAACACTGAATTCCCAATTTTGCTCTTAGTCAAGCCCCTCAGTGAGATCTTCTGAGCATGGCTTTTAAGGTCTATAATCACCAAGGAAGTAACAGAAAAGGCAAATAAGGCCCAAAAGAAGTCAGGAAATACCAGCTTTTGGCTCCAGCGCCCTAAGGGGTTTCATAGCATTCCATCAGCGCCCTACTCCAGAGTGGAAAGAAAGGTCATTGAACTGAAGCCTGCCAGGCTTCCCGGCCCCACCGGTGACACACTTGTGCTGTGGAAAGAGGGACATGAGAAGGTAAGCTTCCCCCTTTCTCCATGGAGGGAGGGTTCAGTCTCTTCTAGCCCTGCTCCAGCTACCTGTGACCTGACTTTGCCCAGCGTGCTGGGAATTGCCACTGAAGGCCCAAGGACATCGTTCGTTCACGAGCCTAAGGTATTTCTTCCAAAAGCAGATAAGCTAATCTCATTTCTTGTAAACACAAGGGCCATCTACTATGCCTTGCCTGAATATTTAAGTTCTATTTATCCCTCAAAGATCTCTACTGTGGGTATTGACAGTCTGATTTTATTGCTTTATTTAATGTTTAGTACCTCCTTTGTTCCTCCTATCTCAATGCCCCATGCCTATTATAGGCTGGGACCTGCTGGTAATTCCATCTAGAAGCAGTGGTCACTAGGACTTAAACTCTAACTGCAAAGTGTAGAAATGTAACACCCTTTCCCTAAGTACTTGCAGGTTTTATAGGTCACTCAGCAAACTGTTCACTGTCCAAGAGGCACCTCCAGCATTACATCACCCAAGGACTGACTTTCACATGGACAGGTCCACACACCATGATCCTGACAACTCCCATTGCTGCTAAAATAGAAAACGGAATGCCTTACTCCAATCACAAACCTGAAGCTGGTTGGTCTACGTATGGCAAATATATGAAAAAACTAAGGATTCTTTTAATCAGGCTTTGGGAAAAGGGAAACTAGGATAAAAAGAAAGTCAACTTGATTGTCACTAGAGGTTAAAATTTTTTAAATCAAGAGTTCTGACTAGGAAGGAATTGTATGGTTTTGATAATAGAAGGTATAAGGTATGGAAATACTTTTGAAAGGAAAAGGAAAAGCAAGTTGTTATGAAGGCCAGTTATTTCTGGATAAGAAAGTGCATGAAAGTTGAAGGTTTATGTAAGTTGTAGAAGGTTTGTGCAGGTTGTAGGAGATTTGTACCGAGAAAAAAGAATTTGTACAGTCAGAAAACTGGTTTTCAAAGAATGTTTAATCAGTCACCCTAGCTAACAATCCTCTACCCTCCCCACTTATTAGGATGACTCTTTCCTCCACCCTGACCATCTGGAGCTCAGAAACAGAGAAACAAAACCAACCCCTTGTCCTTCTATTCTCTATTCACCTCTCAACCTACCTCACCAAATCAGGAACTTTCTACTCGTGTGGGACCAACACCTATCTGCATCTCCATACTAATTAGACAAAAACCTGTACCCTAATCTATCTCACCCTAAATATCAACCTAATCCCACCCCATGAGCCTCTTCCAGTTCCTAATACACTATCCATCAATGTAAGGACCAAACAAGCTATACAGGTAATTTCTCTTCTTATTGCTTTAGAAATCTCTACAAAAGTAGATCTAGGGACAAGGGGACTAGCCACACTGCCCTGTCTTATTCCTATTTACTCTCTCTCTCTCTCTCTCTCTCTCTGAAGCCCAGCGAATTCGTAAACATGGAATCAGTGGTTTCACACAAACTGGACATCTTACATTAGTCCACTCACTCTCCTATTTACTTTTCTAACTTTTAAACCCTGCCTCTTACATTTGTTTACTAGTTTCTTACAGAACTGCATGCAGACCTTCGCCAATCAGACAACTGGAAAAATCTACCTAACCCTACACATCAACCCTGAAACCTGCCCTCGTGAAACAGAAAAATCTGAAACCCTGTATCAGCAAACCTCCTAAATTCTATCTTTCAACCTCTACAGGTCCCCTAACCCTAAAGCTCTCCCATATTCCTGAAGAACTAGGAGAATGAATAGCATTCACCTCTTAATGCTTTTCAGTCTTTTTACCTTTCACATAGTAAAAGGACAAGATCACTGGGTCTTCTTGGAGCCTACAAACGGACATGAAACATTTCTTTTAACTCAAGCTAACTGCTCTCTCCAGGTCTGCCAGGAAAAAATATCTCTAACTTTACCATGGAAGAACTTTCACACACACACCCCTATACAACCCTCCTTATCTCTGCATTGCTAATCTCCAAATACTTGCCTCTTTCTTTATTAAGTTCCTACAGGCTGGGATGAGAGAAATCTCTAGGATTACCTACAATCAAATGCTCCTACACTCCTATTCCCCAGTACCCCAAGGAGAACTTCACGAGGGACATATCAAATAGGTAGGGATGACAGCAGGAAGAAGCCGCCCCTCAGCCCGAGAATTTCCCTCCTGAATGTTCTCCAAACCCTCTTCCTTTTTAACCACACATATTCAGTTCTTCTAAAAATTTACACCAACAGGTTCCCTGTCTCTTAAAATCTCCACATTTCCTCTCATTTGAGAGGAACCAGACCAGCATGTCTCATGAGGCTCATACAGGAGATCATGTATCACCATGTCACTCTGTCCACTTGGCACTAGCAGCAAGCAACTAACAATTATTACCTCGCAAAATTTTTGTTTACTTCCTCACTCAGGTTTTCAGAAACATCGCCTTGTTCAGACCTCACAGCATGGAAATTGACGACCTCCTTAACTGGATGAGGGACTTGACTTGACAAGGTTCCCTTCTCGAGTTCTCTCCAGAAGAAGCAATAATTTTCCAATTTTTTCTCCTCTTTCTCCTCATCACCCCTCACCATATATTATAAAATTAATAACTGCCTTTCTTTTATATGTAACCACAGAGTCGAGAAATGATAGATACGTGAATTCCAAACTGCCCTCTTGATGTTCCGCTTATCTGTCAGACCTCACCCTTACTGGACTATTGACCCTGAGACAGAGGAATTCCAAAAAGCTGAGAAGCTTCCCCAAGGAGGGGCTCCGGACACACCAGGACTTTTGATTCAACACCCACATGCTCGAAGCCCCCCAAGGAGGAGCATTCCGGACATACCAGGACTTTTGCCTCAGTATCCCCTCAGGCTCTCCCAAACACTACATAACTCGCCCCTAGTCTGTAACCGGTGCTCTTCTCCCCCAGGAGGAGTGCCCAGCAGGGTTCCTTTCTTCCTTTCAATAAAGCCTGTTACTCTGGTCTTTCGGACTCCCATGGATTCCAACACTTACCAGCTTGAGTGCAGGGTTTCTGGCTTGAGCATGAGATGACCCCATGGTCGCTGGCCTGAGCCGAGGGTTTATTGGCTTGAGCAACGGGTCACTCGGTCTTCTGTAGCCTTCCCCCCCACCCCCATCAAGGCACATATGAGAAAGCAATCAATGAGCAACTAAGATGCTGCAACGAAGAATTGATGCTTCTCATCTCTCTCCCTCCTGTCTGTCTGTCCCTATGTGTCCCTCTCTCTGACTCTGTGTCTGTCAAAAAGAAAAGAAAAGAATGTTAGCATATTGGTAAAAAAAAAAAAAAAATACAGATGTTAGTGGATTAAACAGGAAAGGGCAGTGCGAAAATGAAGACATTAAGATTTTAAGTCACTTATGAGGAGGTGTTCAACTAGGGATTAAAGAAGAGAAGTAGAAGAGTATCTAAATGTTTATTACAGAATCAAGCAAGGGATTTCTTTTCAAAGGCAGAATAGAAATGTATTGGATAGGATGCATTTGAGTGCAAATGACAGAAAATTCCACTTAAATGAGATTAACTAATATGTGGAATTTATTTTCTTATTAGGCTGATGTCTAGACTAAGGCTAACTTTAGGTATGGTTGGACCTGAGATTCAAGGTGCTATCAAGGTTGGCCCTGGCTGTGTGGCTCAGTGAATAGAGCATCATCCATTCTGAGGTCATGGGTTTGATCCCCAGTCAGGGCACATATGAGAAGCAATAAGGATTGTACAACTAAATGGAACGACTAAGTGTAACAATGAGTTGATGCTTCTTGCTCTATCATTAATGAAAAAAAATTTTTAAAGGTGTCATCAGGGTTCTGCCTTTATGTTTATGATATTAATCAACCCCACCTTTCTTCTCGTTGATTTTAAACTCAGGCTGGCCTCCCTGTGGTAGCAAGTATGGTTCCAGAAAATCCAGGTCTCAATATTCCCTCTTCATATTATTTCCTCCTCCCCAGTTCCAGAGGAAGAAAGAACACTTTTTAGAGAGAGGAAAGTGATAGAAATGGAGGGGGAGTGGAAGAGCAGGAAGCATCAACTCATAGTTGTTTCTCATATGTGCAAGAGCTGGGTCTTGAAGCAGCAACCTCAGCATTCCAGGTCGATGCTTTAATCACTGTGCCACTACAGGTGAGGCAAGAAAGAACACTTTAAAAAAAATTTTTTTTAATTATTTTTATTTATTTATTCATTTTAGAGGAGAGGGAGAGGGAGAGAGAGAGAGAGAGAGAAAGAGAGAAGGGGGGAGGAGCAGGAAGCTTCAACTCCCATATGTGTCTTGACCGGGCAAGCCCAGGGTTTTGAACCAGCAACCTCAGCGTTCCAGGTTGACAATTTATCCACTGCGCCACCACAGGTCAGGCAAAAAAGAACACTTTTATATCAGTCAGAATTCTTGTTTGCAAGCAACAGAAACAGAGTCTCCCTTACTTAAGCAGAAAAGGTATTTATTATAAAAGATCAGGTAGTTTCTAGAATCAAGTAGAAGGAGAACTGGTCCTGAAAAACAGGCAAAAAACAAGAGAAGCCAGGCATTGGGAACCACTGCCAAGGGTAGCACAGAAAAAGTCTGGTTAGGGCACTGCTGGCACTGGACACCTCCACCAGCGGACAGTGTTGTTGCTGAGCACTGCTGCTTCTGTCATTGGATACTGCTGCCTCTGCCATGCCCAAATTATAAATTGTGTCATCTTTGTGTTACTCAGTGTTCCAATTCCTGGCTGGAGCATCTGACTGGTCAAGGCTGAGTCATGCATCAGCACCTTAGCCACCATGGGGTAAAAGGGAATATTTGGTTTCTTTAGACTTCTGTGGTAGGAATCAGGTTCTGTCTCTTATAGACTCACATAAAGGAAGATTTCAATCAAATAGGAAGGGGAGCCTGACCAGGTGGTGGTGCAGTACATAGAGCGTCAGACTGGGATGCGGAGGACCCAGGTTTGAGACCCCAAGGTCGCCAGCTTGAGTGCGAGCTCATCTAGTTTGAGCAAAAGCTCACCAGCTTGGACCCAAGGTCGCTGGCTCGAGCAAGGGGTTACTCGGTCTACTGAAGGCCCACGGTCAAGGCACATATGAGAAAGCAATCAATGAAGGTGTTGCAATGAAAAAACTGATGATTGATGCTTTTCATCTCTGTTCCTGTCTGTCTGTCCCTATCTATCTCTCTCTCTGACTCTCTGTCTCTAAAAAAAATAAAATAAAATCAAAGAATTGATGCTTCTCTTTTTTTTTGACCAACACAAAAGTTTATTTAACAAAAGTTCAATATGAAAAATGTACATGACTCGCTTTTTATAGTGTAGTAGTAAACAGGTGCTGTGGAGAGGGGACAAGTAGAAGCAGTTAATTTCTCTGGTAAACAGGCATTCCTTATACCTAACATGATGATACTATTTCCTCGTATCACCACCATTCCAATATTGTTCTGTTGCCCACTAGTTGCCATCTCCACACATTCATCTATGACCAGATTCATAAAGGGTTCAAACCCTCGCAGTATTCCTTGAACATGTCTGCCACCATTTAATTTCAATGATAACTTCTTGTCCATAAATTTTTTTTAACTCAGGAGGGTGAGCTTTGCTCATGGTACCTAATCAGTGAGCTCAAAAATAACCTTAAACAGAACTCGTGCTTACGGCTCCCGTGGCAGGGCTGGCGGATTCTTCTCATCTCTCTCCCTTCCTGTCTGTCTGTCCCTATCTCTCTTTGTCAAAAACAAACAAACAAACAAACAAATAGGAAGGAATTTTGGATGTTAGGCAGACAAAAATGGCATCTATTTTTTGGTCTTGGCTGCAACATGCTGTATATAAGAAACTTGCCTAAAATTTAAAGGCATGGAAAGATTAAAAATATATATATACAAAAAGTATACTAGATAAATACTAACCAAAAGAAAACTGAGATGCTATATTAATATCAGACAAAATAGACTTTAAGACAGAAAGCATTATTAGGTATAGATTAATAGATTATAACAAGTGGTAAAATTCAGTGAAAATATGTAACAGTTCTAAATTGTATGCACATAGAAGGGAGGGGGAGGGGAAGAAGAAGGTGAAGGGGGATAAATGGTGATGAAAGGGGGCTTGACTTTTGGTAGTGAACACACAATACAATCTACAGGTGATGTATTGTAGAATTGTACACCTGAAATCTACATATAGTAATTTCATTAACCAATGTCATCCCAATAAATTCAATAAAAAATTTTAAACATAAAAATAAGAAAAGAATAATCTAAAATCAATAATTTAAGCTTCAGCCCTGGCCAGATGGCTCAGCGGTAGAGCATCAGCCTGGCGTTTAGAAGTCCCAGATTCGATTCCTGGTCTGGGCACACAGGAGAAGCACCCATCTGCTTCTCCACCCTTCTCTTTCTCCTTTCTCTCTGTCTCTCTCTTCCCCTTTTGCAGCCAAGGCTTCATTGGAGCAAAACTGGCCTGGGCGCTGAGGACGGCTCCATGGCTTCCACCTCAGACGCTAGAATGGCTCCCGTCGCATCAGAGCAACAGCCCAGATGGCAGAGCATTGCCCCCTGGTAGGTATGCTGGGTAGATCCCGGTCAGGCGCATGCGGGAATCTGTCTCTCTGCTTCCCTGCTTCTCACTTCAGAAAAATACAAAAATAAATAAATAATTTAAGCTTCAAGGGGGGAGGGTGCTATGGGGAGGAGGGTAAGGGAGATGTTGAGGGGAATACGGGGGAGGGGGAAAATAATTTAAGCTTCTAATTTGAAAAACTAGAAAAAAGAAGAGCAAATTAAATTTAAAGTAAACAGACTACATTTGGCAAATGAAGGTGGAGCTCTTTGAACCCTCAAAGAAGGATAAATTGCAAGGTTAAGTTTTAGTTTTTTTTTACAAGGTTAAGTTTTTATTTTTTTAAATTAATTGAGAGGTGGGGAGGCAGAGAGACAGACTCCCGCATGTGCCCCGACTTGGATCCACTCAGCAAGGCCCCTACCAGGTGATGCTTTGCCCATCTGGAGCCATTGCTCTGTTGCTCGGCAACCAAACTATTTTAGCTCCTGAAGTGAGGCCATGGAGCCATTCTCAGTGCCTGGCCAACTTGCTCAAACCAATTGAGCCATGGCTATGGGAGGAAAAGAGAGAGAGGGAGACAGAGAAAGACAAAGAGAGAAGGGGTGGAGAAGCAGATAGTCATGTCTCTTGTGTGCCCTGACTGGGAATCAACCCAGGACTTCCACATGCTGGTTGACACTCTACTGATAAGCCAACCAGCCAGGGCAAGGTTAAGTTTTAACAGACTGGAATATTTGGATAATAAGCTCAAATGTGAAAATCAAAGGAAATATTACACATGAACTATCCAAAAATGTTCTAAAATTATTGGTACACTAATCAGCAGAATCAGAAACCAATCAGAATTTAACTGTGAGCATCTAGAATATATATGAAATGATGAAAAAAACGGAGTTTTTCCTAAGATTTTTATTCAATTTCTTTTTAAAAAAGTATTTAAAAATATATTTTATTGATTGATTTTAGAGAGAGGAGAGAGAAGGAGAGAGAGAGAGAGAGAGAGAAAATGGGTGGAGGAGCAGAAAGCATCAACTCACAGTAGTTGCTTCTTTTTTTTTTTAAGAACTCTTTTTTTTAAATTATTTTTATTTATTTATTCATTTTAGAGGAGAGAGATTGAGATTGAGAGAGAGAGAGAGAGACAGACAGACAGACAGAAGGGGGGAAGGAGCAGGAAGCTTCAACTCCCATATGTGCCTTGACCGGGCAAGCCCAGGGTTTTGAACTGGCAACCTCAGCATTCCAGGTCAACGCTTTATCCACTGCGCCACCACAGGTCAGGCAGTAGTTGCTTCTTGTATGTGCCTTGACCAGAAAAGCCCGGGTTTCAAACTGGGGACCTCAGCATTCCAGCATTCCACTGGATCACCATAGGTCAGGCTCAATTTTGTTTTAGTTGCATAATAATTACTTTAATAAATGTTCATTTGGTGCTACAAACCAAAACAAAATAATACTAAATTGTATGCAGCTAATAAAATAGCCTTAAGATATATAAGAAAACAATAGGACTACAGGGAGAAATTGATAGAAAAAACAACCATTAAAGTAGATAGTCAACACATTTTCTCATTTATTAGTAGGTCAACTAGGCAAAAATCAGTGAAGATATTAAATATTTGAATACTACAATTAACAAGCTTGAGTAATTGAGCATCTACAGAACCCTGCATCCAACACTTAGCACATCCATGCTTTACCATGTATTGTTTAATCTAGTTTAAGCTGGGTTTTTGGATTGTTTTTGGTCATGTGAAACTAAAGCATCCTAATTTCATGTGGTAAATCCTTTTTTTTACTTAAAATAGAATGGTTTCTACAAATTAACCTTGATGGATACAAATACCAAGTTGAGTTTATTCTAGGAAGTAGTGTAGTTTACATTGAAAAATCTGGCCTGACCAGGAGGTGGCGCAGTGGATAGAACGTTGGACTGGGTCGCGGAGGACCCTGGGGTCTAAACTCCACAGTCGCCAGCTTCAGCACTGGCTCAACAGCTGGAGCGCGGGGTCACTGGCTTGAGCGTAGGGTCATAGACATGACCCTATGGTCACTAGCTTGAGCTCAAAGGTCACTGGTTTGAAGGCCAAGGTTGCTGGCTTAAGCAAGGGGTCACTTGCTTTGCTGTAGGACCCCCCTCCCCTTCAAGGCACATATGAAAAAGCAATCAATGAACAACTAAGGAGCTGCAATGAAGAATTGATGCTTCTCATCTCTCTTCCTTCCTGTCTGTTTGTTTCTATCTGTCCCTCTCTCTGACTCTCTCTCTGTCCAAGAAAAAAAAAGAAAAATCTGTAAATGACATATATATATATATATATATATATATATATATATATATATATATATATATATTGTATATGTATGTATACACACAGGTTAAAAGAGAAAAAACAAATGTACACCTCAATTGTTACAGATAAAACATTTGATAAAATTAAATACAAAAATAGAAAGGAACAATTTTAACCTGATAAAGGGTATCAACCAAAAATGTATAGCAAGCATACCACTTAATGGTCAAAAGTTGAAAGATTTTGCTTTTAAAATCAGGAACAAGACAAAGATGTTACTATCTTTACTTTTATTCAACATAATTCTGGAGATTCTAGCTGGTCCAGTAAAAGAAGATAAAGAAAAATGTGTAGGTTTAAAAAAAGAAAAATGATTATTATTGCCTGACCTGTGGTGGCGCAGTGGGTAAAAGCATCGACCTGAAACGCTGAGGCCGCTGGTTTGAAACCCCAGGCTTCCTTAGTCAAGGCACATATGGGATTTGATGATTTCTGCTCCTCCCTCCCTTCTCTGTGTCTGTCTCCTCTCTCTAAAATGAATAAATTAAAAAAAAAAAAAAGATTATTATTCACAGATGTCTCTGCCTACAGAATAATTTACAGGAAATATGAGAAATAAGTGGAGGTTCAGCAAGGTGTCTGGGTACATACAAGACATTTGTATTTCTAAATGCCAGCACCAAAGAACAAACACATGTAATTTTTAAAAGGCATTATTTAGCCTGACCAGGCGGTGGCGCAGTGGATAGAGCATCGGACTGGGGCGCTGAGGACCCAGGTTTGAGACCCCGAGGTCGCCAGCTTGAGTGTGGGCTCATCTGGTGTGAGCAAAAGCTCACCAGCTTGGACCCAAGGTCGCTGGCTCAAGCAAGGGTTTACTCGGTCTGCTGAAGGCTCGCGGTCAAGGCACATATGAGAAAGCAATCAATGAACAACTAAGGTGTCGCAATGCACAACGAAAAACTAATGATTGATGCTTCTCATCTCTCCGTTCCTGTCTGTCTGTCCCTGTCTATCCCTCACTCTGACTCTCTCTCTGCCTCTGTTAAAAAAAAAAATCTAGTAGGCTTTGGTCACTTCATTGTATTAGGACATTTGTTATAGTATTTGTTAACATTAGCTGTTTGAATTCCATTGTTTATTTTATATTTGTTCAGTCTACTTTAAAAACGGAACATAGGAATTGTTGGAATCCATGGCAGTCCAAAAGACCAGAGTAACAGGCTTTACTGAAAGGAAGAAAGGAACCCTGCCGGGCACTTCTCTTGGGGAGAAAAGCACCGGTTACAGACTAGGGGCGAGTTATGTGGTGTTTGGGAGAGCCTGAGGGGATACTGAGGCAAAAGTCCTAGTATGTCCGGAGCCCCTCCTTGGGGCGGCTTCTCAGCTTTTTGGAATTCCTTTGTCTCAGGGGCAATAGTCCAGTAAGGGTGAGGTCTGACAGATAAGCGGACCATCAAGAGGGCAGTTTGGAATTTACATATCTATCAGGAATTAGGAATTCAAATGAATAAAAAAAAAAAAGCCACTCAAAACCAGTGGGGTTTTGGGACCCATATTACCAAAGGTTTATTCAAAACCAATTAGAAAAAGATTTTGCCAAACAACAAGAAAGGGATAATTAGAAAAGCCAAACTTAGAATCTATTACAAAAGGCATAATATTTGAGTATTTAATTTATGTCCAAATGAATACTAAGCAAAATAAGAAAATTATAAAAGAAAACATAACCACCCCTTCCTTAAGTACTTGCAAGATTTACAGGTCATTTAGCAAACTGTTCAAAAGACTGTCCGAGAGGCGCTTCCAGCATTACCAGGTGTTGGGCAGATAAAATGTATTATGCTCACTTTGTAAAAGATAAGCTGCCCACGTGTAGGGTAGGCCATTGCCCAGGTGATATTAATGTGTGTTGGGGGCAGGCAGGATCGTTGTAGCCTGGGGCTTGGTTTTGGGATTAAGCCTTTCCCACCCTTTTTTGATGTGGGGCGGTACAATCCAATCATGCCTCAGAGAAGTGACTTTGTATTAGAGACTTCCCTATTTTGTATATTGGATTAAAGGTTTTGAATCTACACTATAAAATGGGGCAGAAGGGGAGCTTGCTCTCTTGATTCCTGGGATGATTAGCATGAGAGAGCAGAGAGATCACAGCAGAGAGCAGAGAGAGGCCACGTGGAAGAGGCCAGAAGAAGCAGCCAAGATGGCGGAGTGTTGAGTGAGAAGCCAGTTAGTGCAGAGTTTGTCCAGGGAGAAGGAAGGAGATGGGGAACAGAGGTGAATAAGTCTGGTGAGCTAGAAACCTTTGATTCTAGGAGAACTCGGATTAAGTCAGTAGCTTTGTGAGCACTGAATGTGAGTGGGTTTTGGAGCCCAGTGTGTGTTTTTACTTGCCCGCAGGGTGCAAGCTAGGATGAAAGATGTTGGCCCATCAGTTTTTGGCTCCGTTGTTTCTTTACCGACTGTCCGAATCCAATGCGAACCTGCATGGTCCAGGCTGCTGTGATGGTGGCCCTGCCTTCTGGCTTTACACCAGGAGATCCAGTAAATCACCCAAGGACTGACTCTCACGTGGATGGGTCCACACACCATGATCCTGACAACTCCCACTGCTGCCAAGGTAGATGGATAGTTTGCCCTACTCCAACCACAAACCGGAAGCTGGTTGGTCTACGTACAGCGAATGTATGAAAAACTCACTAAGGCCTCTTTTAATCAGACTTTGGGAAAAGAAAAACTAGGGTAAAACAAAAGTCAACTTAATTGTCACTAAAGGTTAAAAGTTTTAAATTAAGAATTCTGACTAAAATTTGTTGGAATCCATGGGAGTCCGAAAGACCAGAGTAACAGGCTTTATTAAAAGGAAGAAAGGAACCCTGCCGGGCACTTCTCCTGGGGGAGAAGAGCACCGGTTACAGACTAGGGGCGAGTTATGTAGTGTTTGGGAGAGCCTGAGGGGATACTGAGGCAAAAGTCCTGGTATGTCCGGAATGCTCCTCCTTGGGGGGTGTAAAGCCAGGAGTCAGGGCCAGGGCCACTATCACAGCCGCATCCTGGCCCATGCAGGTTCGCATTGGATTCGGACAGTCGGTGAAGAAACAACGGAGCCACAAACTGGTGGGCCAGTCTTTAATCCTAGCTTGCACCCGGCGGGCAAGTAAAAATACACACTGGGCTCCAAAACCCAATCACATTCAGTGCTCACAAAGTCACTGACTTATCCGAGTTTCCTAGAATCAAAGGTTTCTAGCTCACCAGACTTATTCTCCTCAGTTCCCCATCTCCTTCCTTATCCCAGATACAAACTCTACACAAACTGGCATCTCACTCAGCACTCCGCCATCTTGGCTGCTTCTCCTGGCCTCCTCCACGTGGCCTCCTCCCGCTGCTGGCTCTATTCTCTCTGCTCTCTCATGCTAACCTCAGGAACCAAGGGCCGAGTCCCATTCTGCCTCCCTTTTATAGTGTAGAAATCCAAACCCTTAATCCAATATACATAACAGGGAAGTCTCTAATACAAAGTCATTTCTCTGAGGCATGATAGGATTGTACCACCTCACACCAAAAAGGGTGGGACAGGCTTAATCCCAAAACCAAGCCCCAGGCTACGAGGATTCTGCCTGCCTTTAGCCCACCCCAACACACATTAATACCACCTGGGCAACGGCCTCTTTAACAAAGTGAGCATAATACATTTTATCTGCCCAACAGGGGGCTTCGAGCATGTGGGTGTTGAATCAAAAGTCCTGGTGTGTCCGAAGCCCCTCCTTGGGGCAGGTTGTCAACTTTTTGGAATTCCTCTGTCTCAGGGTCAATAGTCCAGTAAGGGTGAGGTCTGACAGATAAGCGGAACATCAAGAGGGCAGTTTGGAATCCACGTATCTATCATTTCTCGACTCTGTGGTTACATATAAAAGAAAGGCAGTTGTTAATTTTATAATATATGGTGAGGGGTGATGAGGAGAAAGAGGAGAAAAAAATGGAAAATTATTGCTTCTTCTGGAGAGAACTCGAGAAGGGAACCTTGTCAAGCCAAGTCCCTCATCCAGTTAAGGAGGTCGTCAATTTCCATGCTGTGAGGTCTGAACAAGGCGATGTTTCTGAAAACCTGAGTGAGGAAGTAAAAAAAATTTCGGGGTAATAATTGTCAGTTGCTTGCTGTGAGTGTCAAGTGGACAGAGTGACATGGTGATGCATGGTCTCCTGGATGAGCCTCATGAGACGTGCTGGTCTGGTTCCTCTCAAATGAGATGACATGTGGAGATTTTAAGAGACAGGGAACCTGTTGGTGTAAATTTTTAGAAGAACTGAATATGTGTGGTTAAAAAGGAAGAGGGTTTGGAGAACATTCAGGAGGGAACTTCTCGGGCTGAGGGGCAGCTTCTTCCTGCTGTCATCCCTACCTATTTGATATTTCCCTCATGAAGTTCTCCTTGGGGTACTGGGGAATAGGAGTGTAGGAGCATTTGATTGTAGGTCATTCTAGAGATTTCTCTCATCCCGGCCTGTAGGAATTTAATAAAGAAAGAGGCAGGTATTTGGAGATTAGCAATGCAGAGATAAGGAGGGTTGTATAGGGTTGTGTGTGTGAAAGTTCTTCCATGGTAAAGTTAGAGATATTTTTTCCTGGCAGACCTGGAGAGAGCAGTTAGTTTGAGTTAAAAGAAATGTTTCATGTCCGTTTGTAGGCTCTTCTTCAGCCAAGAAGACCCAGCAATCCTGTCCCCTTACCATGAGAAGGATAAAAAGACTGAGAAGCGTTAGAAGGTGAATATTATTCATTCTCCTAGTTCTTCAGGGATACGGGAGAGCTTTAGGGTTAGGGGACCTGTAGGGGTTGAAAGATAGAATTTAGGAGGTTTGCTGATATAGGGTTTCAGATTTTTCTGTTTCACAAGGGCAGGTTTCAGGGTTGATGTGTTGGGTTAGGTATATTTTTCCAGTTGTCTGATTGGCGAAGGTCTGCATGCAGTTCTGTAAGAAACTAGTAAACAAATGTAAGAGGCAGGGTTTAAAAGTTAGAAAAGTAAATAGGAGAGTGAGTGGACTAATGAAAGGCAATAGTAAGATGTCCAGTTTGTGTGAAACCACTGATTCCATGTTTATGAATTCGCTGGGCTTCAGAGAGAGAGAGAGAGAGAGAGAGAGAGAGAGAGAGAGAGTAAATAGGAATAAGACAGGGCAGTGTGGCTAGTTCCCTTGTCCCTAGATCTACTTTTGTAGAGATTTCTAAAGCAATAAGAAGAGAAATTACCTGTATAGCTTGTTTGGTCCTTACATTGATGGATAGTGTATTAGGAACTGGAAGAGGCTCATGGGGTGGGATTAGGTTGATATTTAGGGTGAGATAGATTAGGGTACAGGTTTTTGTCTAATTAGTATGGAGATGCAGATAGGTGTTGGTCCCACACGAGTAGAAAGTTCCTGATTTGGTGAGGTAAGTTGAAAGGTGCAGTGGGAGTGAGTTGTCAGGATTACGGTGTGTGGACCTGTTCATGTGAAAGTCAGTCCTTGGGTGATGTAATGCTGGAGGTGCCTCTTGGACAGTCTTTGAACAATTTGCTAAGTAACCTATAAAACCTGCAAGTACTTAGGGAAAGGGTGTTACATTTCTACACTTTGCAGTTAGAGTTGAAGTCCTAGTGACCACTGCTTCTAGCTGGAATTACCAGCAGGTCCCAGCCTATAATAGACATGGGGCATTGAGATAAGAGAAATAAAGGAGATACTAAACATTAAATAAAGCAATAAAATCAGACTGTCAATACCCACAGTAGAGATCTTTGAGGGATAAATAGAACTTAAATATTCAGGCAAGGCATAGTAGATGGCCCTTGTGTTTACAAGAAATGAGATTAGCTTATCTGCTTTTGGAAGAAATACCTTATGCTCGTGAACGAACGATGTCCTTGGGCTTTTAGTGGCAATTCCCAGCACGCTGGGCAAAGTCAGGTCACAGGTAGCTGGAGCAGGGCTAGAAGAGACTGAACCCTCCCTCCATGGAGCAAGGGGGCAGCTTACCTTCTCGTGTCCCTCTTTCCACAGCACAGGTGTGTCACCAGTGGGGCCAGGAAGCCTGGCAGGCTTCAGTTCAATGACCTTTCTTTCCACTCTGGAGCAGGGCCTTGATAGAATGCTATGAAACCCCTTAGGGCGCTGGAGCCAAAAGCTGGTACTTCCTGACTTCTTTTGGGCCTTATTTGCCTTTTCTGTTACTTCTTTGGTCATTATAGACCTTAAAAGCCATGCTCAGAAGATCTCACTGAGGGGTTTGACTAAGAGAGCAAAATTGGGAATTCAGTGTTTAAAGAAGCCTATTAGACTGAGGAAAGAAAATATTTGATCTGTTGTGGTAGGTGGTTGGAGACTGTGGAGGGTCTGAGTTTGAGCTAGGGTGAGACTTCAGGTGGTGAGGGTTAAAGTAATGCCTAGATAGACTAGGGACTGAGAATAAAGTTGAGCCTTAGCAGAGAAGACAGGATAACACTTCATAGTGAGGAAGTTAAGAAGGGTGGTGGTGAATCTCCTTGAGGCAGGCAGGGAGGGGCTGCAGAGGAGTAGGTTATCTACATATTGTAAGAGAGTACTAGTTTTGAGATTGCATGCTGCTAAATCCTGAGCTAGTGCCTGCTGAAACAGGTTTGGGCTGTTTCTGATCCCCTGGGGTAAGACAATCCAGGTAAACTGCTGGGCTGCATTAGTGTCCAGGTAAAGGCAAACAGAAAGTAAGAGTCAAGTTGTAGAGGAATGGTAAAGAAGGCATTCTTGAGGGCTAGAACCCTGAAGTGAGTGGTGTTTGAGAAAATGTGTGACAGTAACTTGTAGAGATTAGGGACCACTTGATGGAGGGGAATTACTGCCTCACTGATTAGGTGTAAGGCTTGTATGAGGTGATAAGCTCCTGAAGGTTTTCGAACAGGAAAGATGGGGGTATTGCAGGGAGATTTCATGGGGATGAGTAAACCTGGTTTATCAGGTGGGTAATTACTGGTTTAAGGCCTTAGAAACAGACACAGTTACACATTAAACAAAGACTTCACATATTATGAATTAAGAAATTTAAATGAGCGTGCTTTAGTTGTTTCAATTCAAATTATACTAGAGATATTTTCTGACAAACAAAGAGACAAGATGATTACTTATATAGCTTAATATAATTCTGCTTTTTAAGTTTTTCAAGATGGCAGGGAGTTGCCAGCAAAGAGGGGAGGAAGAGAAAAAGCAGACAGATGGACAGTGTGAGCAGCTGGATGGAAAGGAGAGTCTGATTCTGCAGGAGGAGAGAAGGAGGTTAAAGTATTGGTGTGGCGCCACATGGTCAGAGGAGTCAAAAGGATTTAGAGCTCTGAGGAGAGAGGAGAGGGTGAGGAGGAAAGAGGCACGTCACAGTTTGTAAGGAAGGAGGAGGGGTCGGAGAGGAGACAGAACTGCAGTTTGTAAGGAGGGGGGAGGGGACAAAGAACACAGTGGAGAAGGGAGAGGCCCCTGGCCAGCAGGGGAGGAGAAAGAGACTGGTGAAATGAGAAAACAGGATTCAGTGAAGGGAAGAGCTTTCTGGAGGGAAGAGACTCCAGCAAAAAGATTTGCTGAGAGACTAGAGAGGGGTCCCGAGAGAGGGGTGCCCCGGGGGTCAGGCAGGAGAAGAGAGTTGGGAGTCCGCGGAGAAGGAAAGATTAGGAGCAGAGGTTTTAGGTGAGGTTTCTTTGGCCAAAACCAGCCTGCGTGTAGAACAGAAAGTACAGAAATTAAGGACAGGAGAGAAAGGAGAAGAAAGCCTGCACGTAAGGAACTTCTGATGCCTTCCCCATCCGGTGGCAGAAATTGTCAAGATCTCTTAGGATATTATAATCGAATGTCCTGTTTTCAGGCCAATGGGAGTCATTGTCTAGTCTTTACTGAGGCCATGCCATGTTAGAGAAGAAGATTAATTTCTTTGATTTGAGGTCTGAGAGACCGAATTTGGCGAGGGTTTTTATGAGACATCCTAGAGGGGTCTGGTCGGAAGGCTTAGACCCTGAAGAGCCCAAAGTGGAGACAGGTGAGCAAGAGGGGGCGTCCCCGCCTTTTGTCACTGTCTCAAGAGGAGAGAATCTCCGTGTGGGGAGTCGTCCCTGATAGAGGTCGTCACCACCTGTCAGGGAGTTCCGAGGATGAGAAGTCCGAGAGAGTGGAGAGGTTTGGCTAGGCGCCTAGTCTTCCGTGCAGTCCACTGAGACTGAAAGTCAAACCCCTCAAAACGTGAGGCGTGTCAGAGAAAACCATCCGACCAGAAAGGGGTATTTTTAGAGAGAAATTTAGAGGCCAACCTGGGAAGGGGAAGGGAGAAACTCCTTACCTTTCTGGTCCAGCAGGGGTTCAGGACAGGGTTAGACAGCCGGCCAATCAACCCACAATTACACGTCCAAACAGAATCAGGGAGTAAGCCCCGGACGAGCTGCCGCTGCCCATTGCTTCCCTGGTTGTAAGTTTGAACGGCAAAGAGGGATCGTCCAGGCAGTTAGTACCCTGTCCCGGGTTTTGGCACCAAATGTTGGAATCCATGGGAGTCCGAAAGACCAGAGTAACAGGCTTTATTGAAAGGAAGAAAGGAACCCTGCCGGGCACTTCTCCTGGGGGAGAAGAGCACCGGTTACAGACTAGGGGCGAGTTATGTAGTGTTTGGGAGAGCCTGAGGGGATACTGAGGCAAAAGTCCTGGTATGTCCGGAATGCTCCTCCTTGGGGGGCTTCGAGCATGTGGGTGTTGAATCAAAAGTCCTGGTGTGTCCGGAGCCCTCCTTGGGGCAGGTTGTCAACTTTTTGGAATTCCTCTGTCTCAGGGTCAATAGTCCAGTAAGGGTGAGGTCTGACAGATAAGCGGAACATCAAGAGGGCAGTTTGGAATTCACGTATCTATCAAAATTAAATTGTTATGAAAGCCAATTATTTTTATGTAAGTTACAAAAGGTTTGTGCAGTTTATAAGAAATTAATAACATTTGTTTTTTTAGTGAATTGTATTGGTATTAATTCTGTCTGTTAAATATCTGGTACATGTTATAAGTTAATATCCTTACACAACAGCCTCATACTTTTCAGTAAATTAAGTCAAAGATTTGACTTAGGACATAAAACAAGTGGGGAATGTTGTAAGGTATCAAAAAGCTGCAAAATTAATACTGATATTCTAGGAGGAAAAGGTCAGTCTTTCCTGTTCTTTCTTTGGAAAATGAAGGAAAAAGAATATAGAAGTCTCTTGACTACAAGGATGACTAGAGTCATTTGGTTTTAAGTTCTCTGAAAGGATTAAGGTTATCTGAAAAACTCCCTTTCACTTTCAATAAGAGACAAAATTTACATACCACTCTACACTGATCTTAGCTCTTCCTCCCTTCCTGGAAACCTGAGATTAACATCTTCCTTTTGACAAAGGAGGAGAGATAGATGCTAAAAGGATTTGTGAATGTCTTTGATTGTATTACCTTGAAAGTTTTAACGTCATTTGTCTTCAAATGCCCTGTGTCAGCCATATGTGGCTGGCATATTTAATAAATCTCCTTTAATAAAACCTTTCAAAATTCATTTTTGGACTTGGTGTCTCTACATAAACCTGCTGAAGTGAGGTACGGTACTTTTCAGAATCTGGGATGTGGTACTTTACAACAATTCCACCATCTACAATGGTTCTGAAAATCCAACATTGGCCAGGAGTGTTTGCAGTCATTTGCCTCAACTTAACTGCCATACAGGGTTACCTGGAAAAGCAGCCAGTCTCCGGTTCCTGTGGGCCTGAGACAGCGGGGATACCTGCCTTGTCTGAATGCTTATTCCACCATCCAGGATGGTCTGTTCCCTCCTGTAGACTGCTAGACACTCACCCCCCACATCATGGGAACTCTCAGTCAGCTATCCTGAGGACAACAGCTATGGGCCTCAGATAAGTGACTTTGTATCAGAGATTCCTTGTTTGTATATTGGATTAAAGGTTTTGATTTCTACACTATAAAGTGGGGCAGACAGGGATCTTGCTCTCTTGGTTCCTGAGATTAGCATTAGAGGAGAGAGCAGAGAAAGGAGAGCAGGAAAAGGTCACGTGGAGGAGAGAGGCAGCCAAGATGGCGGAGTGCTGAAGAAGTAGCCAGTTTGTGCAGAGTTTGTATAGAGAGAAGATGGGGAATGTTAGGTTCAGGGAGGTGTGCTGTGGCTGCCAGAGTCTAACTCTTAGAGGAACAGGAACAGGGAAGTGCTGATAGGGTCCCTGTGAGGCCGAGAACAAAGAGATCAGCACAAAGCTGGGCAAACATCCTGCATTCTATTGGTTAGAGACCCTTATCAGAAGTTTATGTTTGAAATTCGCCACTGAGCTAAACCCTTCCCCTGTCGCTATGTTTCGTGCGACCCCCCCTAGCGAATAGCGAACTGCCACATCTGCTTCTGTATAATGCTTGCTCACTTAGGATATATAAGGACCTAGTTGTAAGCGCCAGGCGCGACTCTCGTTTGCAGCCCCTTGTGGGTACAGTGTCTCCGGACGCCTTGAGAGTTCGCCCCTGCGCAGGTTAAACTTGGCCAATAAAGCAAGATCTAAACCCCTGAAAGTCTCCAACATTTGTCCTCGTACCTGGTGGATGCAACATTTTGGGGGCTCGTCCAGGATCTCCCTGGGCAGAGTTCTGGTTCAGAGACTGGAGGGACAGCTCGAGCTGAGTAAGTACTCACTGAGGATCCTCTTTTGGTTTGGCTTTTGGGCTCTGGAGCAAGCAATCCTGAGGTAGTAGGTGGGACGCTGCTGGCAACCTACCCAGGACTTTCAGAAGCGGGTTGCCGCTCTCTGAAAATTTGGATTTGTTAACTCTAGAAGTGACCGGTCACATTAGGAATTTCTCTCTTTGCGCTGCGCTGCATTCTGTCTGAGCTTGAATGACTGAGTTGAGTGTGAGAGAGGCAAGTGTGTTCCTTGTGTTAATAGTGTGTGTCGCCTGTATCCTGCCCCTCCTCATTATTCCTGAATCATCTAGGATGGGACAATAGGAGTCTGCGCCGGGATCCCCGCTCGAGTGTCTGTTGAAGAATTTTTCTGATTTCCAGAAGAGGGCTCAGGGGTATGGAGGTCTGTCATCAAGTCCAGGTTTCCTCCGGAGCCTGAGCCAGCTAGAATGGCCTACGTTTAATGTAGGCTGGCCCTCAGAGGGCACTTTTGATCTTCCAACTTTATTTGCTGTCAGAGCCGCTGTCTATAGGACACCCCACCCAGACCAATACCTGTATATAGATGTGTGGGTAGATATAGCCACCGAGCAGCCTGGGTACGTTAGAAAGTGTCTGAAGGATAGCCAGCGAGGCAAATGGGTGGTTTGTCTTGCTACAGGAAATAGGAAAATTGGGAGAGTCAAAGAAAAGGAAAAGGGAGAAGCCCATCTCCCAACACGGCCTGGTGCTGCCATTTTGCCTCTCCAGGAGGCGCCGCCAGCACCAGATGCTGGCCCACGGGCACCTTCTTGCCTCATCTATGTGCCTTTTTCTACTAGTGATTTATACAATTGGAAGCATCAGAATCCCCCATTTTCTGAGAAACCTCAGGGATTAATATCTCTCCTTGAGACCATTTTTAGGACCCATCAGCCTACATGAAATGATTATCAGGAAATTTTACAAACCCTCTTCACTTCTGAAGAAAGGGACAGAATAATGAGAGAAGCTGCAAAAACGGTATTGGGAGAAGAGAGGAAAACTCGGGAGGGATGAAGGGAAATAGAAGATATTCTCCCGTCTCAACCTCCTACCTGGGACCCTAATACTGCTGGGGCAAGGGATGTGCTCCTCCAGTATCGCCGGGCTCTGTTGAGGGGGCTCAAGGCAGCAGCTAGAAAACCTACCAACTTCAGTAAGGTTAGTGAAGTCATCCAGGGAAGAGAGGAGTCCCCAGCAGCCTTCTTAGAAATACTCATGGAGGCTTATAGAGTATATACCCCTCTAG
The DNA here is from genome assembly GCF_036850995.1 of Saccopteryx leptura. Lineage (NCBI taxonomy): Eukaryota > Metazoa > Chordata > Mammalia > Chiroptera > Emballonuridae > Saccopteryx > Saccopteryx leptura. The sequence continues at coordinate 212,745,213 of NC_089505.1, read as the reverse complement.
ATCCTGAGGCAGTAGAAGAACAGGAGACTAGTAAATATAGCCTTTGTGACTCAGGCCGCTCCAGATATTAGGAAAAAGCTTCAGAAGATAGAAGGATTTGAAGGAGAAAATAGAAGCAAGCTATTAGAGATAGCCCAGAAGGTGTATGTCAATAAGGATGATCTGGAGGTTGGCAGGGTGAAGGAAATTGCCAAAATCCTGATTGCTGCCCAGAAACTTTCTCCCAAAAGGAAAGGGGGACAGCAAAAGGGCCAGGGATGGCGAACAGCCAAAGATCAATGTGCCTATTTTAAGGAGAAAGGGCACTGGAAGAAAGAGTGTCCAAAGTTGAAGGTCGACAGCCAAGGGCCAAGACAGGGCCCAGAGGTCTTGCTCCAAACCTTAGACTGACGGGGCCAGGGCTCCATTCCCGTCGGCTCCCAGGAGCCCATGGTCACCTTGACAGTTGAAGGAAAGCCAATAGACTTTCTAGTCAACATGGGAGCCACCTTCTCAGTCCTAAAGCAACCACAAGGGCAAATTCAGAAGGCAACCACCAAAATAGTAGGGGCAACGGGCAAAACAGAAGCCTATCCATGGGCTACCGCAAGAATTACCAACTTAGGCCGAAGTACCATTACTCACTCCTTCCTAGTCATTCTGGACTGCCCTTTCCCACTAGTTGGCAGGGATTTATTGTAGAAACTTCAGGTCACCATTACCTTCCGACGGGAGGAAAGCCCTACGAGGGACAAGGAGGCGAAGGTCAGCTTGGAGATAACTACCCCACTGTCTGAAGAATACTTACTTGCCACAATCCAAGGAGGTAAGGAGGAAGGAGCAGGGGTTCTGGATGCTCTGCGTGCTCGGGTACCTGAAGTTTGGGCAGAAACCAACCCACCAGGTTTGGCAACCCACCAACCGCCTGTCCTAGTACAGCTGTTGAGCACTGCCAGCCCTGTTAGGGTCAGACAATACCCGGTCCCGGCCCGAGCCAGACAGGGCATTGCACGGCACTTGCAGCGCCTGCTGAAAGCAGGCATACTCCGAGAATGCCAATCAGCGTGGAACACCCCGTTACTCCCCGTCCAAAAGCCGGGGACCCATGACTACCGCCCGGTGCAGGACCTGCGGGAGGTAAATGCACAGGTAGAGACTATCCATTTCACGGTGCCCAACCCGTATACCTTACTGAGCTCATTGCCTCCAACCCATACCTATTATTCGGTCCTGGATTTGAATGATGCCCTCTTTTGTATTCTTCTGGCGCCTCAGAGCCAAGAGATCTTTGCCTTTGAACGGAATGACCCAGAAAATGGACTGGTGGGGCAGTTCACTTGGACCAGACTACCACAAGGGTTTAAGAATTCCTCCACCATTTTTTTTTTTTTTTTTTTTGTATTTTTCTGAAGCTGGAAACGGGGAGAGACAGTCTGACAGACTCCCGCATGCGCCCGACCGGAATCCACCCGGCACGCCCACCAGGGGGCGCTGCTCTGCCCCTCTGGGGCATCACTCTGTTGTGACCAGAGCCACTCCAGCGCCTGGGGCAGAGGCCAAGAAGCCATTCCCAGTGCCTGGGCCATCTTTGCTCCAATGGAGCCTCGCTGCAGGAGGGGAAGAGAGAGACAGAGAGGAAGGAGAAGGGGAGGGGTGGAGAAGCAGATGGGCGCTTCTCCTGTGTGCCCTGGCCGGGAATCGAACCCGGGACCTCTGCACGCCAGGCCGACGCTCTACCACTGAGCCAACCAGCCAGGGCCTCCCCCACCATTTTTAATGAGGCGCTCAGTAAAGATCTGCAGGCTTTCCGCTCCTCCCATACTGCTCCAGTATGTGGATGACATCCTCATAGCTGCCAAGGACAAAGGAGAATGTGAGGAAGCTACCTTGGACCTGCTACAAGATCTCGGGCGAATGGGGTATCGAGTCTCCGCCAAGAAGGCCCAGATTGTGATGCAAACTGTAAGTTATTTGGGATATAACTTACAGGGAGGGCAAAAGACATTGTCTAGCCAGCAAATCCAGACGGTCTTGCAGATCCCCGAGCCTACCAGCAAGAGGCAGGTGCGAGAATTCCTGGGTGCAGTAGGATACTGCCGACTGTGGATATTAGGCTTTGCAGAACTAACTAGATCCCTACATGAACTAACCAGGGGAAAGGAAGAACAATTCATATGGACAGATAAGGAAAAGCAAGCATTCCAAGCGCTCAAGGAGGCCCTAGTGACTGCCCCGGCTTTGGCCCTACCGGATATGGCCAAACCCTTTCAGCTATTTATAGCTGAAAAGGGAGGAATAGCTTTAGGGGTACTGATTCAGGAGCTCAGGCCGTGGAAGAGGCCCGTCGCCTATCTGTCCAAGAAACTTGACCCTGTAGCCTCGGGATGGCCAACATGTCTGAGGGCACTTGCTGCCACCTCAGTACTAGTCAAGGAGACTAGTAAGTTGACTTTGGGACAGGACATCCAAGTGATTGGGGAACATTACGTAGAGCAAGTGCTACAAGCACCTCCTGACAGGTAGCTATCCAATGTAAGGCTGACACAATATCAGGCTCAGTTGTTGAACCCTCCGTCTGTTCAGTTCCTCAAAACAACCACCCTGAACCCAGCGACCCTGTTGCCAATACCGGAGTCCACAGTGGATCACAGTTGCAAGCAAATCCTTGACATGGTGACTGGCTCCCGCCTGGACTTAAGGGATCAGGCCTACGAAAAGGCAGACCTTACTCTCTTTACTGACGGGAGCAGTTTTATCAAGGATGGACAACGGTATGCAGGGGCAGCCGTGACTACGGGAGATGAGGTCCTATGGCAGAAAGCGCTGCCCGCAGGGACATGTGCACAGAGGGCAGAGCTAATAGGACTAACCAGGGCCTTACAGATAGTGGAGGGAAAGTTGCCAACATCTATACTGACAGCCATTATGCATTTTCCACTACCCATGTTCACGGAGCCATATATAAGGAGAGAGGCCTACTGACAGCAGGGGGGAAAGACATTAAGAACCGCAGTGAAATTCTTGCCCTTCTCGACGCCATTTGGCTACCTACCAAAGTTGCCATTATCCACTGCAAAGGACACCAGAAAGGGGATTCTCCTATTATAAGAGGTAACAACCTAGCAGACTCAGCTGCAAGAGAAGCAGCCACTAAGTCACAAGAAAGCCTTCTGCCATTGCTGCCTAAGCCAACGCTACCTCCGGATCCTAGATACTCCCCAGAAGAAGAGCAGGAAGGGATACAGTTAAAGGGGAAGAAAAATCAGCAGGGATGGATAGAAATTCCTGACTCCCGGCTCTATTTACCCCAGGGAATAGTAAGGGAAATAGTGAGAGATATTCATACTAGCACTCACCTAGGGCAGAATAAGCTAGAACAACTTGTCAAGAAATATTATTCCAGGCCCAACATCAGGGATATTGTCCACTCCGTTGTCTCTAGATGCATTATCTGTGCCAGGGTAAATGCCCAGAATTAGAAGTTGCCTCCCTTTGTGAGGTATCAGGGGAAAGCTCCTGGAGAGTTATGGGAAGTAGATTTCACAGAAATGACCCCTGGGAAGTCAGGTTATAAGTATCTATTAGTATTAGTAGACACCTTCTCAGGATGGGTAGAAGCATTCCCCACACAAGGAGAGGCTGCTTTCACAGTTTGCAAAGTCTTATTAAGGGAAATCATACCTAGATATGGCATTCCTCTAGCCCTAGGATCAGACAATGGACCTGCATTTATCTCTAGAATATCTCAAGAACTAGCCACTAAGTTAGGTATCAATTGGAAATTGCATTGCATTTATAGGCCCCAAAGTTCAGGACAGGTAGAAAGAATGAACAGGACTCTGAAAGAAACTATAATCAAGCTAAGGGAGGAGAGAGACCGGCGAAAACTGGGTTGAGCTTCTCCCTTTTGCCCTTTTTAAAACCAGATGTACCCCCTATCTCAATAAATGGACCCCTTATGAAATCTTATTTGGGCAACCTGTGCCCCTTGTACCTCGAATAACCAGGGAGGAGCTAGAGGTTTCTAATCATAATTTCCTCAAGTCCTTGCAGGCCCTGCAAAACATCAGAAGTGAGGTGCAAGCCCTCCAGAGATCAGCCCAACCGGACCAGAAACACAGCTCCCGGTTACCAGAACCACCGGAGCCTGGACAGTGGGTGTGGATTCTTTTTTTTTTTTTTTTTTTTTTTCTTTTTGCATTTTTCTGAAGCTGGAAACAGGGAGAGACAGTCAGACAGACTCCCGCATGCGCCCGACCGGGATCCACCCGGCACGCCCACCATGGGGCGACGCTCTGCCCACCAGGGGGCGATGCTCTGCCCATCCTGGGCGTCGCCATGTCGCGACCAGAGCCACTCTAGCGCCTGGGGCAGAGGCCACAGAGCCATCCCCAGCGCCCGGGCCATCTGTGCTCCAATGGAGCCCCGGCTGCGGGAGGGGAAGAGAGAGACAGAGAGGAAGGTGCGGCGGAGGGGTGGAGAAGCAAATGGGCGCTTCTCCTATGTGCCTTGGCCGGGAATCGAACCCGGGTCCTCCGCACGCTAGGCCGATGCTCTACCGCTGAGCCAACCGGCCAGGGCTGGGTGTGGATTATTAACCAGAGATGGGGCAACCTTGAGCCGCGTTGGAATGGACCATTTCAGGTGATTCTGAATACACCCACGGCCATTAAAAGAGCAGAAAAGCCTTACTGGATCCATCTCTCCCACGTGAAACAAGCTCAACTTGACGAGGTAATGGGAGCCCAGCATTCAGACCTGAGGAAATGGAGGGTCCGCGCAGATCCCAAGGACCCCTTAAGATTGCGGTTCACGTCTGCATCCAGGTAATGGGGGGACTGACGAATCCAACGAGGAAATTCATCATCCTATGAGGACTACTGTATTTATTAAAATTTACAGAGGGTGGATTGGGGCCGACACTAACCGCTGAAAAGCTACTCCAGAAGCTGTATGGCCCCCCTTGTGAGTGCAGAGGAGGAACCTCTTCCATTCTACCAAAGCAGTACTCAAGACAGGTTGATTGTTCTAATAAAATGGCATACCTCGCCTCAGAGAAAAGTATAGGGAGAGGTCTCACACAGAAGTGGGTCTGCTGGGACAAACCTCGCATAATTCCCACTGTTTTAGGCAAGCCAGGACCCTGTCCTGCTGAGTGCACTAACTTTCAGGATCAAATGCACTCCTCTTGTTATGAAAGTTTTCAGGAATGCACTAGTGGTAATTATACCTATTTCACTGCCATCCTTCAGAGAACCCGAGCTGGCGTGAGCCCGGAAATAGGATCACATGGTCCAATGCAGGCCTCATGCAGAGGGGAGCCCGGAAAGTCCATATGTTGGTCCAAGGTACCCTCTCTACATATTTCGGATGGTGGAGGACCCCAAGATACTATCAGGGAATCTATAGTACAAGAAAGAATTGAACAAATCATTAACCTTATGTACCCAAAAATTTGTTATCATCCTTTGGCTTTGCCAAAGGCACGAGGTGTCGACTTAGACACTCAATCCTCTGATATACTCCTAGCTACCCATCGGGCACTAAATGCCACAAATCCTGCCCTAGCTATTGACTGCTGGCTCTGTATGACCCTAGGCACCCCCGTGCCAATTGCTTTACCAGCAGCATTCAATGAGTCTTTGCTTACTACACACCCAAATTGCAGTGCTAGCATTCCTTTTAGAGTTCAGCCCATGACTTCCTTAATACCTCTTGCATCTCAAGTCACCCACAAAATAACAGCTTTGATATAGACGTTGGGTTTGCAGATTTTGCTAATTGTAGCAAATTCATTAATTTCAGCTCTCCCTTCTGCCCTAACAGGGGGCAGGTATTGCTATGTGGAGGTAACCTAACTTTCTCCTATTTGCCCACCAATTGGACCAGGGTCTATGTGCTAGCCACTCTACTACCAGACATAGACATTCTACCCGGGGAAGAGCCTGTTCCCGTCCCCACTTTGGACTATATCGCAGGATGCTCTAAGAGAGCTGTTACACTCATCCCACTGTTGGTAGGCCTAGGTATTACCGGGCCATAGCTACTGGTACTGCCGGACTAGGGGTTGCTGTTCATTCCTATGCTAAGCTTTCTAACCAGCTAATAGATGACATTCAAGCCATATCTAGTACAATTCAAGATATTCAAGATCAATTAGATTCGCTTGCAGAAGTAGTCCTGCAGAATAGGAGGGGTCTAGACTTACTTACAGCAGAGCAGGGAAGCATCTGTTTGGCTCTACAGGAACGTTGCTGCTTCTATGCCAACAAATCTGGTATAGTCCGAGACAAAATCAAAAGGCTACAAGAAGATCTAGTAAAAAGAAGAAGAGAGCTTTTTGAAAGCCCCTTATGGAGTAGCCTCAATGGTGTTCTGCCTTACCTTCTCCCTTTACTAGGTCCATGTACTGGTTTCCTATGCCTCTTGTCCTTAAGGCCCATTTTGTTCAACAAGCTACTCAGTTATTTTAAAGAAAGAATAGAGGTAATGAAGTTAATGGTTCTGTCCCAACCTTATACCATTCTTCCCAATGATGAAGAATCAAGGGTTTGATTTATGCCCAAAAGAGATGGGGGAATGTTAGGTTCGGAGAGGTGTGCTGTGGCTGCCAGAGTCTAACTCTTGGAGGAGCAGGAACAGGAAAGTGCTGATAGGGTCCCTGTGAGGCCGAGAACAAAGAGATCAGCACAAAGCTGGGCAAACATCCTGCATTCTATTGGTTAGAGACCCTTATCAGAAGTTTATGTTTGAAATTCGCCACTTAGCTAAACCCTTCCCCTGTCGCTATGTTGCGCATGACCCCCCTAGCGAATAGCGAACTGCCACATCTGCTTCTGTATAATGCTTGCTCATTTAGGATATATAAGGACCTAGTTGTAAGCGCCAGGCGCGACTCTCGTTTGCAGCCCTTTGTGGGTACGGTGTCTCCAGACGCCTTGAGAGTTCGCCCCTGCGCAGGTTAAACTTGGCCAATAAAGCAAGATCTAATCCCCTGAAAGTCTCCGACATTTGTTCTCGTACCCGGTGGATGCAACAGGGAACAGAGGTGAGTAAGGCTGGTGAGCTAGAAACCTTTGATTCTAGGAATACTTGGGTGAGTCAGTGGTTTGGGAGCCTTGAATGGAAAGGGAAATGTCTTCCCACTGTGTGTATTGCTTGCCCGCCTGGTGCAAGCTAGGATTAAAGCTGATGGCCCACCAGTTTTTGGCTCCATTGTTCCATTACCGTCTGTCCGAATCTAATGCGAACCTGCGTGGGTCAGGCGGCTGTGATGGTGGCCATGGCTACTGGCCTTACACAGGAGAAAACTTCAAGCTTCTTACATGCTATCTTGACTCTCTCACCTGCATGGTGATGGACAATTGAATAGCCTTAGACTATCTCTGAGCCAAAGAAGGGGGAGTCTGTATGATTGCTAACACCTTGTGCTGTTTTATTTTAACTCCAAGAACAGGTAGAAGAAAGAACCCCAAGGATCTTGGAAAATGTGGCCTGGCTCAGAGCTTTCAGCCAAGAGGGTTTTGAGGGCTTCATCTGTTCAGCTATACAGGAGGCTTTGCCAAAATTAACCTGGTTAGATTGAAAAAAAGAAATGCACCCCCATGTTTATGGCAGCATTGTTCACAATAGCGAAGATCTTGAAACAGCCCAAGTGTCCGTCAGTGGATGAGTGGATTAAAAAGCTGTGGTACATACATACAGTGGAATATTATGGGGCTATGAAAAAGTAGGAAATATTACCTTTTGCAACAATGTGGATGGACCTGGAAACTATTATGTTAACTGAAATAAGCCAGGCAGAGAAAGAAAAATATCATATGACCTCACTCATTTGAGGAATCCAAGGAATAATGAGAACTGAGAAACAGAATTGAGACAGAGGAGGAATCAAAGGGACCAGAGGAAAAGAGGACTGCTGCAGACCTGTGCAGCTCCTAATAATGGTGAGGAATTAAGGAAACACACTTATCAAAAAAATGATGGGACCGAGAGGACTCTTCAAAATGTCAATGGCAGTATCCGAGTGCCCCATAGCCCCAGTTTGCTTTATTATATAGCCATATGTAAATGAAGGAAGTCCTTGACACAAAGTTACACAGCCAAGGCTAAGACAGGAAATTCCCCCAAGGCATAAACAGGATACATTAGTGAAATCTACCAACATCTGAAAACAAACAAAGAGTCAGAGGAAGGGCATGTAAATTGCTTCCAGCAACCCAAGGAAGCAAGTGGAGTAAGTGCAAATACTCAGCATCATAGCCAATATGGAGGTGGAGGGGGGAGAACTTAGCCTTTTGCTAAGCCTCGAATCTAACAATGGCTTTTTGCCATTTACGGTCCACAACAGAGGACAGAGGGAAAGGGGATGATAGAATGAGATAAACCTGAAGGGAAGGGGGAAGTGTGCTGTAGGGAGCGGGGGCAAGGGAGATGTTGAGGGAAATATGGGGGGAGGGGATACATTCTAGGTGACCCTAGAACCTATGTAAACACAATTAATTAAATAAAAAAAATTAACCTGGTTATTACTGCCATGGACCAGCACGGCTCCTAATAACGGTGTGGAATTAAGGAAACACACTTATTAAGAAAAAATGGGCCTGACCTGTGGTGGCGCAGTGGATAAAGCGTCGACCTGGAAATGCTGAGGTCGCCGGTTCGAAACCCTGGGCTTGCCTGGTCAAGGCACATATGGGAGTTGATGCTTCCTGCTCCTCCCCTCTTCTCTCTCTCTTCTCTCTCTCTCCCCTTTCTAAAAAAATAAATAAATAAATAAAATTATTAAAAAAAAAAAAAAATGGGACCAGGAGGACTCTTCAAATGCTGATGGCAATATCCCAGTGCTCCATAGCCCCAGTTTGCTTTATTATGTAGCTATATGCAAATCAAGGAAGTCCTTGATACAAAGTTACACATCCAAGGCTTAAAACAGGAATTCTCCCAAGGTATAAACAGGATACATTAGTGAAATCTACCAACATCTGAAAACAAACTAAGAGTCAGAGGAAGGGCATGTATATTGCTTCCAGCAAGTCAAGGAAGCAAGTGAAGTGGGTGCAAATACTCAGCTTCATAGCCAATATGGAGGTGAAGGGGGGACAACTTAGCCTTTTGCTGAGCCTCAAGTCTACAAAGGCTTTTTACCATTTATGGTCCACAACATATTACCCTTCATAGGCCCACTAGTAACCCTCCTATTAATACTTCTCCTTGGCCGTGTCTTTTCAGGATTTTCATGTGCTTCATACAGAATCGAATTCAGACTCTCACCAATAAGACTGTTGGCAATTATTTCTCCTCCAGACCTTACACAGATACTGTTGGGCAGATAAAATATATTATGCTCACTTTGTTAAAGATGGCGCTGCCCACGAGGAGGCCGTCGCCCAGGTGATATTAATGTGTATCTCTGTGGGCAGGTAGAATCCTTGTAGCCTGGGGCTTGGTTTTGGGATTAAGCCTTTCCCACCCGTTTTGATGTGGGGCGGTACAATCCAATCATGCCTCAGAGAAGTGTCTTTGTATTAGAGACTTCCCTATTTTGTATATTGGATTAAAGGTTTGGAATCTACACTATAAAATGGGGGCAGAATGAGAGCTTGCTCTCTTGGTTCCTGGGATGATTAGCATGAGAGAGCAGAGGGAGCAGAGCAGAGAGCAGAAAGAGGCCATGTGGCCAGGAGAAGCAGCCAAGATGGCGGAGTATTGAGTGAGAGGCCAGTTTGTGCAGTTTGACGCTGGAGAAGGAAGGAGATGGGGAACAGAGGTGAATAAGTCTGGTGAGTTAGAAACCTTTGATTCTAGGAAACTCGGATAAGTCAGTGGCTTTGTGAGCACTGAATGTGAGTGGGTTTTGGAGCCCAGTGTGTGTTTTTACTTGCCCGCCAGTGCAAGCTAGAATTAAAGACTATGGCCCACCAGTTTGTGGCTCCGTTGTTTCTTTACCGACTGTCCGAATCCAATGCAAACCTGCATGGGCCAGAAGGCTGCTCTGATGGTGGCCCTGGCCTTGACTTCTGGCTTTACAGATACCAACTAATACCCAGCAAGTATAGGCTTTCTCTCTTAGGTGTCCACGACACCCCTTCTCAGCTTGAAGCAGTCTTAATAGAACAAAGTTCTTTATCTTTTAATACTAAAACTAGATGGGAATGATAGATAAAATGACTACTCAGCCACCACCTTTCTTAAGAACAATGCAGGCCTGAAGGAGGAAGAAGGACTTGTCTACTCTGTAATCTGGCTCAGACCTTCCTTGTAGCTGGATGCTGTGAAGGGACCATTGGATTAGGGTACAGACAATTTTGAGAAATGTAATGTCACTCTCAACCACAAACAGAAGAAGTTATCATGCAATGGCCTTTGCCCAAGGCCCTTTGACAAATCTATATAACCCCTGCCCCATCCCTCCCTCAGAGTTGACACCCTTTGCTGGTCTCTGCCTGCCTGCACCCATGTGTTTTTATTTTTATTTTTTCACCCATGTGTTTTTAAAATAAACTTACCTTTTGGAACACACTAGCCTCATGTTGTTGGTTCAGCCCCCTGGTTTCTGCCTTTCATTTTTATTGCAAGTTTGAATTTTATTCTTTCAGGCCTAGGGGAACCACTAAAGGATTTTGAACAGATAAATGCCTTGAGAGCAGGGGCTGAATCGTACTGTAAATTCCAGTGACTCTAATTGGAATGTATGCTCTGAGTGTTGACTTTCTCATTCATAGCCATACTTTAGGTTGACAACTGATAACAGTATGTATTGGAAGCAGGAAATAACAAACACTACAGGTTGAAAAACAATGAGGAGTTGTAGCAGTCTCATAAAGAAGTAACAAGAATGTTGAATGGCCAGAGGCCGCCACCATGGCCATTCACATGCAGGTTCTCACTGAATTCGGGCAGAGGGTAAAGAAATGGCGGAGTCAGAGGATGGTGGGTCATTCTGCTTATTGGTGGCTCACCAAGACAGGCAAGCCACAAGAAAAGCCAAGGGAAAAGCAGAAAACCTGCTTTTTCATGGAGGGCAAGGGATCAGGGAGGCCTCTGCAATGCTGATGGCAGGAATAGAGAGAGAGAAAGAGAGAGAGAGAGAGAGAGCTCCTGGTCTGCTTAATATTATAGTGTAGAAAATTAAAGCCTTTAAACCAATATACAAATAAGGAAGTCTCTGATACAAAGCAACTTATCTGAGGCATAAATGGGATTCCTCATAAGAGTATATTACACCCCATCATGCAGTCAAGGGTGTGGGGAAAGCTTAGTTTTGAGAAGATCTTAGTATTAGAAGGATGTTGAAAAGATCTTAGTATTAAAAGGGTGGGAAAGGCTTAGTCTTAAAACTAAGCTTTAGGCTATAAGGACTTTGCCAGCTTATAGACTGTCTCCCATACCCAATGCAAACTATAAGCGAGCAAACATATACATTATATTTACAAACTTATTTGACCAACAAATATAAACTAGGATAATAGCATGTAACAAAAAGGAAGAAATGCATGTGAGACTGTGAAAGAGGATTTGATAAGATTTATAAATTAAATGGATATATAGTGAGAGAAAGAAGGAAGCAATAAAGCTCTGGGGCTTATATTTGGATGGCTGAAAGAAAAATTCAGAGACATTTATTTTAAGAATACCAGATATTTTAAGGGACAAGGATGAGTTTATTTGGGGGTAGGTTGAATTTGATGGCATGGCATGCTCAGAAGGCAGTAATGTGGGACTGAAGTTTAGGAGTAAAGAAGAGCAAGGTCTTTAGAGCTAAGTGTCACCCAAGGACAGAACGGTTGAAATTGTAGGGAGTAGGTGAGACGGCTGTTGGGCAGATAAAATATATTATGCTCACTTTGTTAAAGACAGCGCTGCCCATGAGGAGGCCATTGCCCAGGTGATATTAATGTGTGTCTCTGTGGGCAGGTAGAATCCTTGTAGCCTGGGGCTTGGTTTTGGGATTAAGCCTTTCCCACCCGTTTTGATGTGGGGCGGTACAATCCAATCATGCCTCAGAGAAGTGACTTTGTATTAGAGACTTCCCTGTTTTGTATATTGGATTAAGGGTTTGGATTTCTACACTATAAAGTGGGGACGGAGCAGGAGCTTGCCCTCTTGGTTCCTGGGATGATTAGCATGAGAGAGCAGAGGGAGCAGAGCAGAGAGCAGAAAGAGGCCATGTGGCCAGGAGAAGCAGCCAAGATGGCGGAGTGCTGAGTGAGATGCCAGTTTGGCAGAGTTTGTATCTGGGATAAGGAAGGAGATGGGGAACTGAGGAGAATAAGTCTGGTGAGCTAGAAACCTTTGATTCTAGGAAACTCGGATAAGTAAGTGGCTTTGTGAGCACTGAATGTGAGTGAGTTTTGGAGCCCAGTGTGTTTTTACTTGCCCGCCGGGTACAAGCTAGAATTAAAGATGACAGCCCACCAGTTTTTGGCTCCTTTGTTTCTTTACCGACTGTCCGAATCCAATGCGAACCTGCATGGGCCAGAAGGCTGCTGTGATAGTGGCCCTGGCCGTGGCTTCTGGCTTTACAATGGCCAAAGGAGAAGTAGAAATGGAATGTCTGCACTTATGGTGGAGGAAAGAGTTCAAAGAAACACAGATGGAATAGTTAGAAGTAGGACAACCTGAAGAGTATAGAATGATGAAATTGAGGAGATGAGAGTATTTCTTTTTTTTAATAGAAATGAATTTTTATTTATTTATTTATTTATTTATTTATTTATTTATTTATTTTACAGAGACAGAGAGTCAGAGAGAGGGATAGACAGGGACAGACAGACAGGAACAGAGAGATGAGAAGCATCAATCATTAGTTTTTCGTTGCGTGTTGCGACACCTTAGTTGTTCATTGATTGCTTTCTCATATGTGCCTTGACTGTGGGCCTTCAGCAGACCGAGTAAACCCTTGCTTGAGCCAGAGACCTTGGGTCCAAGCTGGTGAGCTTTGCTCAAACCAGATGAGCCCGTACTTAAGCTGGCGACCTCGGGGTCTCGAACCTGGGTTCTCTGCATCTCAGTCCGGCGCTCTATCCACTACGCCACTGCCTGGACAGGCGGGAGATGAGAGTGTTTCAAGGAGGGGTTCGCCAACAGCCTCAAATGCTACAGTGAGCTAGAAAACCTAATCTGGAAATTGGAAAACATCAAGTCATCTTTGACTCTCCTACTCCTTACCTAATTAAAATCTGAATTCCTGAGCATTGAATCAAAGGTTTCCAGTTTACTTATTCAAACTTCTCACCCATAGCTTCCAATTTTTATTTGTAGTGGAATAACCCATTGCATGATCTTGGATGGAAACACAGCCAACAAGAAAAGAATGTTTTGCCAAGAGAATTGTTTTGTGATTTGAAGGCGAGTCACTGAAACAAGTCTATGTGACTGAAAGCAGTTGCTGGACTCTCTTCTCAGTAAAACATTCTCATCAGATTTTACTGTTCCCTTCAAGGCTATTCCTTGAGATAAAAGAAAGAAATTGTTGTGGAAACCATAGAAGCAATAGCAGTTAATGCCTTTTAATATTGTATTTTTATTAAGCTATCATGCAGATGTATTCCATGTATCTTTTTTTTTTTTTTTTTCTGAAGCTGGAAACGGGGAGAGACACTCAGACAGACTCCCGCATGCGCCCGACCGGGATCCACCCGGCACGCCCACCAGGGGGCCACGCTCTGCCCACCAGAGGGCAGTGCTCTGCCCCTCCGGGGCGTCGCTCTGCCGTGACCAGAGCCACTCTAGTGCCTGGGGCAGAGGCCAAGGAGCCATCCCCAGCGCCCGGGCCATCTTTGCTCCAATGGAGCCTCACTGCAGGAGGGGAAGAGAGAGACAGAGAGGAAGGAGAGGGGGAGGAGTGGAGAAGCAGATGGGCGCTTCTCCTGTGTGCCCTGGCCGGGAATCGAACCCAGGACTTCTGCACGCCAGGCCGATGCTCTACCACTGAGCCAACCAGCCAGGGCTGCCATGTATCTTTAAGTAAAGGTTATGCTTGATGCTATGCCAACGTCTAAGTAAACAAGCTTTTTGAAATCTTGTGAATAAAAATAGGACACAGCGTGAACTTAGCACCATTTGCCTGAACGAGCGGTGGTCCTTTGCTAGTTCATGATAATTACTTCTGCTGCTCTCTCTCTCTGCGCCCTCAACTCACAACAACATTTGGTGCCTATCGTGGGGCCTTAAGAAGAGATTAGAAATGGGCATAACTGAAAGGGTAAGTTGGATGTGGTGTGTACGTGAAACTTTCTGGAATAACTAGCAAAGTCATGGGGAATTCCCATTTATTATTAGATGACTAGGTACAAGTTTTAAAAATCCCCTTTAAAGGGATCTGGAATTCAGATAAAAGACAAGGTTTTGTTACATCTTCTAAATGCTATTCAGAAACTTTGTTATTGATATACTCCTGAACATCGTAATCAATTGAATTTGAATGTTTGGCAACAAGTAGGGAAATCTTTACACTGTGCTCATTAGCAGGGAGATCCGCTTGATGCTGAAATGTGGGCTGCTTATAATCTTATTGCTACAGCCATTGGTCCTTTGCAATCAGCTGGAGATTCTGTTAATGACTTGAGTGAGGTTATTTATAATGAGCCTGAAGGACTTGATTCAGCACAGAATGAGCAGAATGATGATTTAGACCTGGGGTCGGGAAACTTTTTGGCTGAGAGAGCCATGAACACCACACATTTTAAAATGTAATTCTGTGAGAGCCATACAATGACCCATGTACATTACGCATTATCCAATAAAAATTTGGTATTGTCCCGGAGGACAGCTGTGATTGGCTCCAGCCATCCGCAACCATGAACATGAGCGGTAGGAAATGAATGGATTGTAATACATGAGAATGTTTTATATTTTTAATGTTATTATTTTTTTAATTAAAGATTTGTCTGTGAGCCAGGTGCAGCCATCAAAAGAGCCACATCTGGCTCGTGAGCCATGGTTCCTGACCTCTGATTTAAACAATACTGTCTCTGCTTCTGAGGTTACTGATAATCTTAATGAAATTCAGCCTTCCACAGACTTTCATCTCTCTTTTCCCAAAAATGAGGAAGCCCCTATAGATGATGTTGCCTGTCTAAAATATTTATTAAATAAATTACAATTTACACTGGAACAACAGGAGATTGGAAATCAGTATACTGCTTATACTGTTCAAAAGCAAAATACATGTCAGCTTTTCCAATTCAAGGCCAAGAATTAATTGGTACTGGCAGGAAAAGGATTTTTCAATTTCCTGAAATCTCTGAAATAAAACAGGTGCTTGTGCTTCATGATGATTTAGAATCTAATTCTAGTAATTTTCCTGCATCTATTCTTCCAATTATTCGACAGCCTTTCCCTCCTAATGCTCAATGTCCTGGAAGAGGGTATAATGTTCAATTCGACCAAATTGAATTTACTTTAATAAACCTAGTCAAACAATCTGTTGCTACGTATAGACCTCAGTTCTCACATGTTCAAGGCCTTATCCCTTCCTATAGTAATAATCATTTAATGATTTCTTTGGATTGGGATTTACTTGCTAGTATGGTTTTGGAACCTTTGGAACTGGGACAATATTCACAATTCAAATTTTGGTGGAGAGAGGAGGTTCTTCAAATATCTTGCATAAGCACCAGAAATAATCCCCTGGGAGCTACTTTTGAAATGCTCATCAGCGTTGGTGCTTATGCAGCTGTGGGACAACAAACTGGTTATACTGATGCTGTTACAGCTCAGATTAGAGCTGCTTGTCTTTTTTTTTTTTTTACACAGAGACAGAGAGTGAGTCAGAGAGATGGAAAGACAGGGACAGACAGACAGGAACGGAGAGAGATGAGAAGCATCAATCATTAGTTTTTCATTGCACGTTGCAACACCTTAGTTGTTCATTGATTGCCCTTTCACATGTGCCCCGACCGCAGGCCTTCAGCAGACCGAGTAACCCCTTGCTGGAGCCAGCGACCTTCGGTTCATGCTGGTGGGCTTTTTGCTCAAACCAGATGAGCCCGCGCTCAAGCTGGTGACCTCGGGGTCTCGAACCTCGGTCTTCCGCATCCCAGTCCAACGCTCTATCCGCTGCGCCACCGCCTGGTCAGGCAGAGCTGCTTGTATTAAAGCCTAGATGCAAATCACTGGAGTTGGAGACAAGGAAGAAAAGCTTGCAGCTTTACATCAGTTGGTAGAAACTCAGAATTAGGACATATAGAAGAATCATGAAGCCCTTTAGAATTCTCTAGTCTTTGTTTTTTTTTTTTGTTTTTTTTTTTTGTATTTTTTCTGAAGCTGGAAACGGGGAGAGACAGTCAGACAGACTCCCGCATGAGCCCGACCGGGATCCACCCGGCACGCCCACCAGGGGCGACGCTCTACCCACCAGGGGGCGATGCTCTGCCCCTCTGGGGCGTCGCTCTGCCGTGACCAGAGCCACTCTAGTGCCTGGGGCAGAAGCTAAGGAGCCATCCCCAGCGCCCAGGCCATCTTTGCTCCAATGGAGCCTTGGCTGCGGGAGGGGAAGAGAGAGACAGAGAGGAAGGAGGGGGGGTTGGAGAAGCAAATGGGTGCTTCTCCTATGTGCCCTGGACAGAAATCGAACCCGGGTCCCCCGCACGCCAGGCCGACGCTCTACCGTTGAGCCAACCGGCCAGGGCCAGAATTCTCTAGTCTTTGTAATAATAAAAAAATAAATAAATATTTATTTTCTTTGGTGTTTTAGCTACAATCCTCTAAGCTATCATTTTGTTTCTTTCTTATTCTTTGCCTGGAAACTGAGGCAGGGGATGTGTGTTGGATCTAACTATAGAAAATATCCCAGCAGCTGCCAAGAGAATTTTCTTGGGGAAATTTTGTTTAGTTTCATCCATTGTCAGTCCCTCTGTCAGAAAATGCCCTGATTAAAATCAGGCAGGCACCTGACCTGGTGGTGGCGCAGTGGATAGAGCATCGGACTGGGATGCAGAAGACCCAGGTTCGAGACCCCGAGGTTTCCAGCTTGAGTACGGGTTCATCTGGCTTGAGCAAAAAGCTCACCAGCTTGGACCCAAGGTTGCTGGCTCGAGCAAGGGGTTACTTCGTCTGTTGGAGGCCCGCGGTCAAGGCACATATGAGAAAGCAATCAATGAACAACTAAGATGTTGCAATGAAAAACTGATGATTGATGCTTCTCGTCTCTCTCCATTTCTGTCTGTCCCTGTCTATCTCTCTCTCTGTCCCTGTAAAAATAAATAAATTTAAAAAAATCAGGCAGGCATCCTTCTATTCTGACTGTGCTCTGAAATCCCGGGTTTCTCTTGGTTTGTCTGATTTTAATTTCTGTTTAGTTTTTCTTTGATGTTGTCTAAAATGTGATTTTTAAGGCCTAAATTAAGTATTTACATGCAAAAATAAAAAATGCCAGCTTTTAAGGCCCTGGCCGGTTGGCTCAGTGGTAGAGCGTCGGCCTGGCGTGCAGAGGTCCCGGGTTCGATACCCGGCCAGGGCACACAGGAGAAGCGCCCATCTGCTTCTCCACCCCTCCCCCTCTCCTTCCTCTCTGTCTCTCTCTTCCCCTCCCGCAGGCAGCCGAGGCTCCATTGGAGCAAAGATGGCCCGGGCACTGGGGATGGCTCCTTGGCCTCTGCCCCAGGCGCTGGAGTGGCTCTGGTCGCAACAGAGCGACACCCCAGAGGGGCAGAGCATCGCCCCCTGGGGGGCAGAGCATCGCCCCCTCGTGGGCGTGCCGGGTGGATCCCGGTTGGGCGCATGCGGGAGTCTGTCTGACTGTCTCTCCCCGTTTCCAGCTTCAGAAAAATACAAAAAAAAATAATAATAAAATAAAAATAAATAAATAAATAAATAAAAATGCCGGCTTTTATATTAAAAAAAATAGTTTCATCGATATATTTTTTGCTTTAAAATTAGAAATTATAAGGAGCGCTCATTTAAATTGAAATTGAATAGAATATGCATCCTTAAGACTTGCTAATTTAGTTAATACATTGTAAGGTGTATTCAAAGTTTGAAATCAAATAAGAATTCAAATATTAGGATTAATTAAAGTTATATGTTATACTTGTGATTCTGTATTGAAAATTGTCTTATTTGTGTGTAAAATATTCTCAAATCTATAAAACTAAGAAATTAAGTAAAATTAAGTCATTTTAAGAATTTATCTCAAGCTACTTCATGCAGTTGGCTGCTTGTAAGGCCACATCCTGAAAAAGGAGACACTGAGGAAAGCGGGAATTTAGTTCCTCTGATGCCCTATAATAGACTTAACTATACAAAAGATTTTCAGATATAAAAGCTGATGCAGGCCCTGGCCGGTTGGCTCAGCGGTAGAGCATCGGCCTGGCGTGCGGGGGACCCAGGTTTGATTCCCGGCCAGGGCACATAGGAGAAGCGCCCATTTGCTTCTTCACCCCCACCCCCTCCTTCCTCTCTGTCTCTCTCTTCCCTTCCCGCAGCCAAGGCTCCATTGGAGCAAAGATGGCCCGGGCGCTGGGGATGGCTCCTTGGCCTCTGCCCCAGGCGCTAGAGTGGCTCTGGTCGCGGCAGAGCGATGCCCTGGTGGGCAGAGCTTCGCCCCTGGTGGGCGTGCCAGGTGGATCCCGGTCGGGCGCGTGCGGGAGTCTGTCTGACTGTCTCTCCACATTTCCAGCTTCAGAAAAATACAAAAATACAAAAAAAAAAAAAAGCTTTAAAAAAAAAGCTGATGCATCTCTTATTACTAAGCAACATTAGTTTTCTTTTTAACCCACTTAGGCAGTAGTCACTAAGTTGCAAGGCTTAGGCAAAGTCCCTAACAAAGCTCTAAGATTTTTTTTTTACAATAGGAAAATAACAAGGGTCATTTGGCCTCTAATAAAGAAAAACATTTATCTTATAAATAATGAAAAGAGCAACTTTTTAAATTACAGTCTAAACTTTCTTACAAGGAGTTTTTTTATACTCATTATGGCCAAATTTCTGTCAAAGTTCTTAAAGAGTTAAAAACGGCTTGCTCCCAGTATAGAACTAACTGTCCTTATACGTAGGAACTGCTATCCTCCTTCATGGACTCTGAATGTTTTATCTCAAAAGATTTAGAAATGTTAGCTCAGACTGTTCTTTCAAAAGCAAAAAAGTTACAATTTATGACTTAGTAGAAGAATCAGGCTTGTATTCAAGCTAATCGGAATGCTAATGCTAACCCTTTTGTTAATATTACACAAGTTAAACTTTTTAAATGGACAGTTTGCTAATTGACAACAGCAATGTAGGCAAAATATAGGAGTGAGGATTTGCTCTTATCTCCACAAATACAAGAGACCAATAAATACCTTCCAGAAGATTAAAACTTTGGCATAAGTTGGAAATAAAAAAAGGGAGATTTGACAATTAAATAAGCGTACCCAGGAGGCAAAAAATGTTTTAATTAAGACTAAAACGTTAAAAACATCTTTGACTCTATTTCTAATAATGCTAGCTGTCATGTCTATAACAATAAGCAGGACTATTTTTTTTTTAATTTATTCATTTTAGAGAGGAGAGAGAGAGAGACAGAGAGGGAGAGAGAGACAGAGAGAGAAGGTGGGGAGGAGCTGGAGGCATCAACTCTCATATGTGCCTTGACCAGGCAAGCCCAGGGTTTTGAACCGGCAACCTCAGCATTTCCAGGTCAACGCTTTATCCACTGCGCCACCACAGGTCAGGTGTGAACTAACTATTCTTACTAAGTTTATATTACTTCCATAAACAATGTTCAATAAACCGACACTGTATCAGCATTATATAAATCAACCTTTTAAAAAAATTCTTCAAAAATATCCTCAATCTTTAATAATTCATAATATATATGACATATTAATAGCTTGTGAAAATAATGCTGAACTTTCAGTCATCCTTAAAAATGCTTCTGAAACCTGAAATCAGTATAGTTTAATTATAGCTGAAGATAAAATGGAAACATCTTGTCCTATTAACATTGTTACTGATTCACAATATGTAGAACATATAGTTAAACTTATAGAAACTGTTTATATTTCAAATGATAGTTCTAAATTACAAAAATTTTTTCAAGAGTTACAACTTTTATTGTAAAAATGAAATTCACCTGTCTATATAACTCACATTCATTCTCATACAGCTTTACCAGAACCTATGTCTACTACAAATAATAAAGTTAATCAATTACTCATGGGATCAATAAAAATAGCTACTAAGTTTCATACAAAGACTCATACAAATTGAAAAAGTTTAATACAAAAATTTAAAATAACCAGGCAAGAAGCTCAGAATATTGTTAGAAACTGTCCTCAGTATAGTATTATAAATGCTTCTCCATTACCGAGAGGAATGAATCCTAGAGGACAACACAGTAATAACCTGTAACAAGTAAATATTACTCATATTTCTTCTTTAAAAATAACTATCTTATGTACGGTTTTATTAATATTTATTTTTCCTTTCGATAGGCCACATCTTTGCCTAGAGAAAAGGCTGATTGTGTCATTCAACATCTTATTGAAGCTTTTAATGTTATAGGCATTCCTAAAGCAATTAAAACTAACAATAGTCCTACCTATACATCTGCTAAATTTCAACAATTCTTAGCATTTTAGAATATTAAACATACTACTAGAATTCCATATAATCCACAAGGACAAGCGATTATTGAATGCAGTAATTGCACTCTGAAAAATATGTTACTTAAACAAAAAGGAGAGAGAAGGAAGATTATCTCATAGACTTATGTTACACAGAGCTTTATTTACTTTAAATTTCTTAAATACAGGAGAAAATAATTTGCTGCAAACAGACATTGGACAAAAAATAACAGTTCTTAAATTAATCAACCTGTGCATTATAAAAATGAGTTGGATCAATAGGTACCTAGTGTAGTACAACATGGGGGATGAGGGTTTACTTGTGTCATTGCAGAATCCGGTAAAGTCCTTTAAATTTCTGCTTGCAGAATTAAACTAACAACATGAATAAGAACAATAGATTCTTTCTATATCCCCCCATTGCTGAGATAGAAGAAATAAATTTCGAAAGAAGAACCTTAAAGGTGCTGCTGCTTGGTCTTGAAAAGGCTGAAATACCAAGTTAGGGTCAACTTAAAAAGCTGACCTTTAATAATAAAAATAATGCTACAAGCTACTAGAAAAGAAGAAAATGCTACTAACCTGTTTTTTTCTTTTTTATTTATTTATTTATTTATTTATTTTTTTACAGAGACAGAGAGTGAGTCAGAGAGAGAGATAGACAGGGACAGACAGGAACAGAGAGAGATGAGAAGCATCAATCATTAGTTTTTCATTGCACGTTGCAACACCTTAGTTGTTCATTGATTGCTTTCTCATATGTGCCTTGATTGTGGGCCTTCAGCAGACTGAGTAACCCCTTGCTCAAGCCAGTGACCTTGGGTCCAAGCTGGTGAGCTTTTGGTCAAACCAGATGAGCCTGCACTCAAGCTGGTGACCTCGGGGTCTTGAACCCGGGTCCTCTGCATCGCAGTCCAATGCTCTATCCACTGCGCCACCACCTGGTCAGGTGCTACTAACCTGTTTTTAGCACTAATTGCTTTGGTGACAATTCTGGTAAGTACAGCTGAAAATTTTAGTTATTAGACATATGTCCCTAATCCTCCATTAATTATAGCTATTTATTAAGAAAATAGTTCCTTTCCTATTTTTATTAATAACTCTAATTGGCTTCAAGGACCTTTTAATGATAGAAGTCCCTTAGCACCTTCGGAAGAAGGCATGAAATTAGAAAATTATACAACAGGAGTTAAGGAATTACCTATATGTATAGTACATGAGCCACATTGCTTAAAAATAAAAGCTCAAGCTTGGCTCTCTATTGTCAAAAATAACAGTAAAGGGGAAAAAAAGTTTGTTTCAAAAATATGAATTTAGAAGTAATACATCTGTACATGAAATGTCATAGATTAAAGCCCTCATAATTCTGCCCAAATAAAAGGTCAGAATGCTGATTTAAGGTAGCATAAAACAATGGTTTAATTAAAACTACTGGTCAAAGTAATCATACTATCATATGACATAGAAGAGGAATGTCACCTCGAGCTCCCCACATATAAAATTTAGTCCTATACAATATCATTTATGAAAAGTAACCACGGCTCTTAAAGATGTGTCAACGTAAAAAAGAAAAATCTAGAAAAATTATCCTTCTAATCATACTATGTTAATCTTTAAGAAAAATGAAACATTTCATATGCTTGTATTAAATTGCCTTATATATTTATTATAAGTAAAGCCAAATAGACAGCTGAAAATTATTTAATAACTTGTAATAAGTGTGCTTTTTGTACATATATTAACTCTTCTGTTCTTTTTAATGAAAATAGTCAGTCTTTACATTTTAAGAACCCAAACAGGAGTCTGGATTCCAGTACAGACGCATCAGATGTGGCAGGGTTCCCCTTCCATGATGCTGTTACAACATCTTGTTAAGTCCTTGAAGTGAACCAAGAGACTGGTTGGACTGATCATCACCATTATTATGGGACTAATAGCTGTAACCACTGCGGCTGCTGTATCTGGAGTTGCATTACATAAAAATATAGACTGTGGACATAGTGCAAAAATGGCATGAAGATTCTGAACATCTGTGGACTTCTCAATAACATATAGATAGTAACATTAATGCTAAAATTAATAATTTAGAGCAGGTCCTGGCCGGTTGGCTCAGCGGTAGAGCGTCGGCCTGGCGTGCGGGGGACCCGGGTTCCATTCCCGGCCAGGGCACATAGGAGAAGTGCCCATTTGCTTCTCCACCCCCACCCCCTCCTTCCTCTCTGTCTCTCTCTTCCCCTCCCGCAGCCAAGGCTCCATTGGAGCAAAGATGGCCCGGGCACTGGGGATGGCTCCTTGGCCTCTGCCCCAGGCGCTAGAGTGGCTCTGGTCTCGGCAGAGCGACGCCCCGGAGGGGCAGAGCATCGCCCCCTGGTGGGCAGAGCTTCGCCCCTGGTGGGCGTGCTGAGTGGATCCTGGTCGGGCACATGCGGTAGTCTGTCTGACTGTCTCTCCCCGTTTCCAGTTTCAGAAAAATACAAAAAAAAAAATAATAATAATAATAATAATAATTTAGAGCAGACTATGATTAAGAAATCAAATTGTTAACCTACAAAGAGAAGTTAAGCTAAAATGTAATTAGAATGTAACTACTTTTTGTGTTACCTCTATTTCTTAAAATCAGTTATTTCCTTAGAAAAATGTTAAAAACCATTTGCTAAATCATAATATAACTAAAGAAATCATTAAATTACAAAGATATTCATGAAGCTTTTGAAAAAATTAGAAATTCTAACAGGTCAACTTATATTGAAGGAATTAATGGATAATTTATCACAATTAAATCCTATTGAACATATTAAAAAATTTTGGGAATCCACTGTGGGACTTTTTTATTTATTTATTTATTTATTTATTTATTTATTTTTACAGAGTCAGAGAGAGGGATAGACAGGGACAGACAGACAGAAATGGAGATGTGAGAAGCATCATTCATTAATTTTTCGTTGCGCGTTGCAACACCTTAATTGTTCACTGATTGCTTTCTCATACGTGCCTTGACTGCGGGCCTTCAGCGGACCGTGTAACCCCTTGCTCGAGCCAGCGACCTTGGGCTCAAGCTGGTAAGCTTTTTGCTCAAACCAGATGAGCCCGCGATCAAGCTGGCGACCTCGGGGTTTCGACCCTGGGTCTTCTGCATCCCAGTCTGACACTCTCTCCACTGTGCCACCGCCTGGTCAGGCTCCACTGTGGGACTTTTTATAATAGTATTAATTCTGTTTTCTTTTTTTAAAATTTATTTCTTTACAGAGACAGAGAGAGAGTAAGAGAGAGAGATAGGGAAAGACAGGAACGGAGAGATGAGAAGCATCAACCATTAGTTTTTTGTTGCGTGTTGCGACACCTTAGTTGTTCATTGATTGCTTTCTCATATGTGCCTTGACTGTGGGCCTTCAGCAGACCGAGTAACCCCTTGCTCAAGCCAGCAACCTTGGGTCCAAGCTGGTGAGATTTTGGTCAAACCAGATAGCCTGCGCTCAAGCTGGCGACCTCAGGCTCTCGAACCTGGGCCCTTCTGCATCCCAGTCCGACGCTCTATCCACTGCGCCACCACCTGGTCAGGTTCTATATTTTCTTTTATATATAGTCTGTTGACAAATCAAAGCAAAAGAAATAAGGAATGAATGACAAAAGACTGTGTTTTCTCTAGTGCTTCATAACATTCAGCATAAACAAAAAAGGGAAAATATAGTGGAATAATCCATTACATGACCTTGAATAGGAACACAGCCAACAAAAAAAGAATGTTTTGCCAAGAAAATTGTTTTATAATTTGAAGGCAAGTCACTAAAACAAGTCTATGTGACCGAAAGTGGTTGCTAGACTTTCTTCTCAGTAAAACATTCTCATAAGATTTTCCTGTTCCCTTCAATGCTGTTCCTTGAAATAAAAGAAAGGAATGTTGTGGAAACCATAAAAGCAATAGCAGTTAATGCTTTTTAATATTGTATTGTTATTAAGCTATCATGCAAATGTATTTCATGTATCTTTAAGTAAAGGTTATGCTTAATGCTATGCTAGTTTCTGAGTAAACAAGCATTTTGAAATCTTGTGAATAAAAATAGGACACAGCACGAACTTGGCGCCATTTGCCTGAGTGAGTGGTGGTCCTTTACTAGTTCACAAATATTTTATCTGCTGCTTTCTCTCTCTGCACCCCCAACTCACAACAACATTTGTTTTATTTTATTTATTAATTTTTAGAGAGAGACAAGGAGGGGGGAGCTGGAAGCATCAACTCCCATATGTGCCAGAAAGCTAGGAGTTTTGAAACAGTGACTCCAGTATTCCAGGTTGACACTTTATCCACTGTGCCACCAAAGGTCAAGCAGCCAAATTCTAAATTATTTATTTATTTATTTATTTATTTATTTATTTATTTTTACAGAGAAAGAGAGAGAGTCAGAGAGAGGGATAGACAGGGACAGACAGACAGGAAGAGAGAGATGAGAAGCATCAATTATTAGTTTTTTGTTGCACATTACAACACCTTAGTTATTCACTGATTGCTTTCTCATATGTGCCTTGACCGTGAGGCTACAGCAGACCGAGTAACCCCTTGCTCGAACCAGCAACCTTGGGTCCAAGCTGGTGAGCTTTTGCTCAAACCAGATGAGACCGCGCTCAAGCTGGCGACCTTGAGGTCTCGAAGCTAGGTCCTTGGCATCCCAGTTTGACGCTGTATCCACTGCGCCACCGCCTGGTCAGGCTAAATTCTAATAAGCTTATTTTGTTCCTGTTAGGCTAATATCTTTCCTCTCTCCCCCTCAAAAAATTAAATATATTCTTTTTTTTTTTTTTTTTTTTAAGCTGGAAACGGGGAGAGACAGTCAGACAGACTCCCGCATGCGCCCAACCGGGATCCACCCGGCACGTCCACCAGGGGGCGACGCTCTGCCCCTCCGGGGCATCGCTCTGTTGCGACCAGAGCCACTCTAGCGTTGGGGCAGAGGCCAAGGAGCCATCCCCAGCGCCCGGGCCATCTTTGCTCCAATGGAGCCTCAGCTGCGGGAGGGGAAGAGAGAGACAGAGAGGAAGGAGAGGGGGAGGGGTGGAGAAGCAGATGGGCGCTTCTCCTGTGTGCCCTGGCCGGGAATCGAACCCGGGACCTCCGCATGCCAGGCCGACGCTCTACTACTGAGCCAACCGTCTAGGGCCTTAAATATATTCTTTTTCTTGTTTTCTTTTTTCTTTTTTTTTCTTTTTTTGTATTTTTCTGAAGCTGGAAACGGGGAGAGACAGTCAGACGGACTCCCGCATGCGCCCGACCGGGATCCATCCGGCATGCCCACCAGGGGCGAAGCTCTGCCCACCAGGGGAGCGATGCTCTGCCCCTCTGGGGCGTCACTCTGCCGAGACCAGAGCGACTCTAGCACCTGGCGCAGAGGCCAAGGAGCCATCCCCAGCGCCCGGGCCATTCTTGCTCCAATGGAGCCTTGGCTGCGGGAGGGGAAGAGAGAGACAGAGAGGAAGGAGGGGGTGGGGGTGGAGAAGCAAATGGGCGCTTCTCCTATGTGCCCTGGCCGGGAATGGAACCCGGGTCCCCCGCACGCCAGGCCGACGCTCTACCGCTGAGCCAACCGGCCAGGGCCCTTAAATATATTCTTATTGAAAGAAGAAAAGGAAAGAAAAAGGCTGATGTTGTCTTAATTCCAAAGTTGCCGTGTATGTTCTTGGCTCTTATTTTTGTGTGTAGGGATCAGGTCCCCGTTTTATATGGCCTAAAATTTATACAAGTTGAGAGGCTCTCTTTAAGAAAAAAAAATGCAAGAATTTGAATGCAAAACTATATACAAACTTTTACTTTAGAATGGGAGAAAAGTCACAACAAATTATAGGAATCTTGAATATTTTCTTTTTTTCTGAGATTTCTTAGGCAAAATAGCTTTCCTTCATAGATACAAAGGACAGATAAAATAATAGATGCGAAATTTGTTTTTCAAACAGAAGTCCTCTCCTAGAATTTTTAAAGTAGCTCTGAAGATTTTGTTTGAGATGAATAGCAGCCCTGCTCAGAACTAAAGTAGGGAAGAGCAACTTGGACATCAGTCTATTGGTTTAGGTAAAATTTGGTCCTGCTGGCCCTGGCCGGTTGGCTCAGCGGTAGAGCGCGGCCTGGCGTGCGGTGGACCCGGGTTCCATTCCCGGCCAGGGCACACAGGAGAAGCGCCCATTTGCTTCTCCACCCCCCCCCTTCCTCTCTGTCTCTCTCTTCCCCTCCCGCAGCCAAGGCTCCATTGGAGCAAAAATGGCCCGGGCGCTGGGGATGGCTCCTTGGCCTCTGCCCCAGGCGCTAGAGTGGCTCTGGTCTCGGCAGAGCGACGCCCCGGAGGGGCAGAGCATCGCCCCCTGGTGGGCAGAGCATTGCCCCTGGTGGGTGTTCGGGTGGATCCCGGTCGGGCGCATGCGGGAGTCTGTCTGACTGTCTCTCCCTGTTTCCAGCTTCAGAAAAATACAAAAAAAAAAAAAATTTGATCCTGCTAAAGTAGGAAACAGAATAATAGCATTTACAAATCTGCAGCTGTTGGGCAGATAAAATATATTATGCTCACTTTGTTAAAGATGGCGCTGCCCACATGGAAGCCTGTCACCCAGGTGATTGCTTGGGATGGGCGTGATTCTATTAATGTGTGTTGGGGGTGGGCTGTGAGCAGGCAGCATCCTTGTAGCCTGGGTCTTGGTTTTAGGACTAAGCCTTTCCCACCCTTTTTGATGAGGGGTGGTGCACTCTCATGAGGAATCCCATTATGCCTTGGATAAGTGACTTTGTATCAGATACTTCCTTGTTTGTATATTGGATTGAAGGTTTTGATTTCTGCACTATAAAGAGGGGCAGAAAGGGAGCTTGCTCTCTCAGTTCCTGAGATTAGCATTAGAGAGGAGAGCAGAGAAAGGCCATGTGGAGGAGGCCAGGAGAAGCAGCCAAGATGGTGGAGTGCTGATAGAGAAGTCAGTAAGTGTAGAGTTTGTGTAGAGAGAAGGAGATGGGGAACAAAGGAGAATGAGGCTAGTGAGCTAGAAACCTTTGATTCTAGGAAACTCGGATAAGACAGCAGCTTTGTGAGCACTGAATGAGTGGGTTTTGGAGCCCAGAGTGTGTTTTTACTTGCCCGCCAGGTGCAAGCTAGGACTAAAAATGATGGCACCCCAGTTCGTGGCTCCATTGTTTCATTACCCTCTGTCCGAATTCAATGCGAACCTGCATGGGCCGGGCGGCTGTGATCGTGACTGTGGATACTGGCGTTACAGCAGCAAAGTCAGTTCCTCTTTTATATAACACTTCCCAGAAAGATTGATCACCTCTTCCTTTCCTTGTGTTTTCTTCCCAAATCACTTTCCCCCATCTGTAGTATCTTATGTTTCTTTTTTTTTTTTTTTTTGTATTTTTCTGAAGCTGGAAACGGGGAGAGACAGTCTGACAGACTCCCGCATGCGCCCGACTGGGATCCACCCGGCACGCCCACCAGGGGGCGACGCTCTGCCCGCCAGGGGGCGATGCTCTGCCCCTCCTGGGCGTCGCTCTGTTGTGACCAGAGCCACTCTAGCGCCTGGGGCAGAGGCCAAAGAGCCATCCCCAGCGCCCGGGCCATCTTTGCTCCAATGGAGCCTCGGCTGCGAGAGGGAAAGAGAGAGACAGAGAGGAAGGAGAAGGGGAGGGGTGGAGAAGCAGATGGGCGCTTCTCCTGTGTGCCCTGGCCGGGAATCGAACCTGGGACTTCTGCACGCCAGGCCGATGCTCTACCACTGAGCCAACCGGCCAGGGCCCATGTTTCTTTTTTTAAGTTGAATTTATTGGGGTGACATTGGTTAATAAAATTATATAGGTTTCAGGTGTACAATTCTTTTTTTCTTTTATTTTAATTTATTGATTTTAATAAGAGAGGAAGGGAGAGAGAGAAACACACAGAAAAATAGATCTGTTTCTGTATGTGCTCTGACTAGATATTGAACCAGCAACCTCTGTGCTTCAGGATGAAGCTCTACCCAACCAAGCTATCAGGCCAGGGATACAATTCTATATACATCATCTGTATATTGTATTGTGTATTGTGTGTTCACCACACCAAGTCAAGTCTCCTTCCCTTACCATTTATTCTTCCCTTTACCCTTTTCTTACTGCCCCCACATGTTATGTTTCTTGAACAAAACAAAACAACTTTTAAAAAGACCCAGCTTTCTCTCCTGGCTATAATTTTAGTTTGAAAGGAGAAGTGATGATGAAGAAATACAATCATGAAGCTTTCTTACTATAATTTTAAAACTGCAGCCCTGGCTGGTGGGCAGTGGTAGAGTGTTGGCCTGGCGTGCAGGAGTCCCAGGTTCGATTCCAGGCCAAGGCACACAGGAGAAGTGCCCATCTGCTTCTCCACCCCTCTCCTTCCTCTCTGTTTCTCTCTTCCTCTCCAGTAGCCAAGGCTCCATTGGAGCAAAGTTGGCCTGGGTGCTGAGGATGGCCCAATGGCCTCCTCCTCAGGTGGTAGAATCGCTCCAATTGCAGTGGACCAACGCCCCAGGTGGGCAGAGCATTGCCCCCTGGTGGTCATGCCGGGTGGACCCCAGTAAGGTGCATGTGGGAGTCTGTCTGACTGTCTCCCCGCTTCTCACTTCAGAAAAATACAAAACAAACAAACAAAAAATAATAATTCCCAAACCAAAGACATCCATTAGCTAGCAGGACAAACAGAAGCGCCCTCTACCCTGAACCCTGCACCTGCCACTTGACGATGCCTAAGGCATTCCCTCTCAGATGAAAGTTTTACTTTTCAAACACAAACAAACAAACAAATAAAAAACCCTAGGAAAAACAAATGTCCTTTAATTTCCTCATGTATTTCCCTAGCATTTTCCAAGCTTATAGAAATGTGCTATTAAGCCTAGAATTGTTGCAATTATTCCAGTAAAAACTTCACCAGGAAGGCAAAATGGATAATTATTTACCTTTTGAGAGAATGACATTCAAGGCTGGCTGTTGGCAGAGCAGTCTTGTACTCAAGTACATCTTTTGGCAGCCTCTCTTCATCTACCCCCTCTTACAGAAGGAGTGTTTGGTAGCTCTTTCTATTCCTCACTCCCACACTGACACTTCATGAATAGTTCAACTAAAACAGGATCAAGTTCAGACACTCCCACAGTGAGTGAGAAAATTATCCCATAGATTAAATTGGAACCTAGATAAGTAGAAGAATATTTCCACAACTCTGCCAGGGCTTGGGGCAGCCAAGGTTAATAGCTCTAGTGATACCTTTAAAGTAGGTTCACATGGGTGGTAGAAGATAGGTTAGTAGCCTTTTTTTTTTTTTTTTTTTTTTTTTTTTTTTTTCTGAAGCTGGAAACGGGGAGAGACAGTCAGACAGACTCCCGCATGCGCCCAACCGGGATCCACCCGGCACGCCCACCAGGGGTGATGCTCTGCCCCTCCCGGGCGTCGCTCTGCCGAGACCAGAGCCACTCTAGCGCCTGGGGCAGAGGCCAAGGAGCCATCCCCAGCGCCCGGGCCATTTTTGCTCCAATGGAGCCTTGGCTGCGGGAGGGGAAGAGAGAGACAGAGAGGAAGGAGGGGGGGTGGAGAAGCAAACGGGCGCTTCTCCTATGTGCCCTGGCCGGGAATGGAACCCAGGTCCCCCGCACGCCAGGCCGACGCTCTACCGCTGAGCCAACTGGCCAGGGCCAGTAGCCATTTTTTGATATGCAGTGGTTCTCTGGATTGGCAGCATCACCTGGAAAATTGTTAGAAATGCAAATTCTTGTATCCCATTCCCACCTTAATGAAGCAGAAACTTTGGACATGTTGGCATCAGTATCTTAACCAATTCTTCCAGTTGACTGCGATGTATTCTCAAGTTTGAGAACTACTTGTCAACAAAATCAGTGAAGGTCTAAAATATCTCCTTTTCCTCCAAAATAATTTACTTAGG
Organism: Saccopteryx leptura; assembly: GCF_036850995.1. Classification (NCBI taxonomy): domain Eukaryota; kingdom Metazoa; phylum Chordata; class Mammalia; order Chiroptera; family Emballonuridae; genus Saccopteryx; species Saccopteryx leptura. The sequence continues at coordinate 212,714,774 of NC_089505.1, read as the reverse complement.
ACAGTTGGATCAGAAAAATCAAAACGGTTAGCTTAGTCAGTTAAAAGTGTTGTTCAGAAACAACAAGGTTGTGGGTTAGATCCCCGGTCAGGGAACACATGGAAAGGAACCAAAAAATGCATGACTGAATGAAATAACAAATGCTTCCCTTCCCCCTCGCCCCTCTCTTGTTTCTCCTCTCTGTCTCTCTAAAAATAAATAGAAGTCAAACCCTGGCAAGATAACTCTGGAGCGTAGTCCAGAGCACAAAGGTTGCTGGTTCAATTCCCTGGCACATACAATTGCACTCGATGCTCCTGTCTCTCTCTTTCTGCTTGCCTCTCTCTAAAAAAAAAATGTAAGAAAGAAAGAAAATAAAAAGTCAAAGTGATTTCGCTTAGTTTCAGATTTTATATTAATTTACTACTGTTTCCCCTAAGGTTTTATTGATTCATTAATAAACTTCTACATGATGTGTGTGTGTGTGTGTGTGTGTATGCATGTGCTCATAAATATACAGAATATTTCTGGAGGGACACACTACAGCAGGGGTAGTCAACCTTTTTATACCTACCGCCCACTTTTGTATCTCTGTTAGTAGTAAAATTTTCTAACCGCCCACCGGTTCCACAGTAATGGTGATTTATAAAGTAGGGAAGTAACTTTACTTTATAAAATTTTTAAAAATTATTTTTATTTATTTATTCATTTTTAGAGAAGAGAGAGAGAGAGAGAGAGAGAGAGAGAGAGAGAGGAGGGGAGGAGGAGCAGGAAGCATCAACTCCCATATGTGCTTTGATCAGGAAGCCAGGGTTTTGAACTGGTGACCTCAGAGTTCCAGGTCGATGCTTGATCCACTGCACCACCACAGATCAGGACTACTTTATAAAATTTATAAAGCAGAGTTACAGCAAGTTAAAGCATATAATAATAATTACTTACCAAGTACGTTATGTCGGATTTTCGCTAAGTTTGGCAGAATAAATCTTTATAAAACAACTTACTATAGTTAAATCTATCTTTTTATTTATACTCTGGTTGCTCCACTACCACCCACCATGAAAGCTGGAACGCCCACTAGTGGGTGGTAGGGACCAGGCTGACTACCACTGCACTACAGGGCTTCAAGGTGAGATATTGGGTAGTTTATATAGTACCATGTGCATCTACTCAGAATTTTTTTTTAAGTAATTAAAAATTTCAAAATACAGCTAGTGCTCGACTTATGACCATGATTGGTTCCGACAGACCGGTCGTAACATGATTTGGTTATAAGTTGAGTAGGCTAGTAGGCTATATGTACAGTACTGTGAAATGATGTTATAAAAATCTTTAAGTCATATTTCATCATAATTTTCTTTCATTATTGTTATATATCATAATTTTCTTTGTTCATTTTATGCCGTTTGTATCATCTCTACACCATTTTGTTTCTTATTTTTACATTCATCAGGTTTAAGTAAAATACTGCATTACCAGTACAACTGGTTTAATATTTGCAAAGACAATTTCCTCTTGGTAGACATCTTGGGAGGGGTTTGATGAAAAATAGCCAAGACACAAAACACAAATTGCTGTACTGAGTCTGGGATAACAGTTGAAATGGTGCACGCGGAGATGGTAGTGCTGCCGGAAGCTGGTCCGCACCGTCGTCTGCACTGCCAGACGCGGAGCAGTTGTGGCTAGGGATTGTGGTCGTAAAGTCGAATGGTCGTAAGTTGCATAGGTCATAAATCGATCAATATTTGTATCACATCTTAGAAAAGTAACACTCCTGCCCTGGCCGGTTGGCTCAGCGGTAGAGCGTCAGCCTAGCGTGCGGAGGACCTGGGTTCGATTCCCGGCCAGGGCACACAGGAGAAGCGCCCATTTGCTTCTCCACCCCTCCGCCGCGCTTTCCTCTCAGTCTCTCTCTTCCCCTCCTGCAGCCAAGGCTCCATTGGAGCAAAGATGGCCCGGGCACTGGGGATGGCTCTGTGGCCTCTGCCTCAGGCGCTAGAGTGGCTCTGGTCGCAACATGGCGATGCCCAGGATGGGCAGAGCATCGCCCCCTGGTGGGCAGAGCGTCGCCCCTGGTGGGCGTGCCGGGTGGATCCCGGTCGGGCGCATGCGGGAGTCTGTCTGACTGTCTCTCCCTGTTTCCAGCTTCAGAAAAAAAAAAAAAAAAAGAAAAGTAACACTCCTGAAAGTTCTGCTATATTTCATAAATATTTACTGAATGTCTACTATGTGTCAATCACTGTACTTGATGCTGGAGACAGAATAGAGAATAAGGTATAGTCTCATCCCTCAAACTTTTATTTTCTGAAATAACAATAAATACAGTAAAGTAAAAATATTTTCAGTTTCCAAATTTCTCTTGCTGTTGATCATATAAAATTGTGTGGAAAAGTTGAGGGAAGGTAAGAGTAGTATGGTTTCTTTCCAGTATAGGAACAACTAAAGCCTAAATCAAACCAGGCATTGGGTTCATTATAACAGCTGCTTTTATTTAGTGATGGACCTTAAAACAAAATTATAGCCCTGGCCAGTTGGCTTAGTGGATAGAGTGTTGACCCAGCATATGGACGTCCTGGGTTTGATTCCCCATCAAGGCATACAGGAGAAGCAACCATCTGCTTCTCTCCCCCACCCTCACCCTTTTCTCTCCCTCTTCCCCTCCCGTAGCCAGTGGCTTGATTGGTTGGCCTCAGGCACTAAAAACAGCTTGGTTGATTCAAGTATCAGCTCCAGACAGGGTGAGAGTTCCTGGGTGGATCCAAGTTGGGACACATTCAGGAGTCTGTTTCACTATTTCCCTTCCTCTCACTAAAAAAAGTTATATCTTTTGTTTTTTATAATTATAAATGTAATATAAAGTCATATCACATTCAAACAGTACAGAAATGCATACCAACAGGTAGAAATTATCTATTAATTCCATTCTCCAGAGAAACACTTACCAGTTTGGTGGATTTCTCCAGCTTTAATATCTATATTTATCATAACTATTATTTATAAAATAATACTTATTTTATGCTTTTTTCATTTAATTATATGTCTCAGCATCTTTCCATTTTAATACATACACTTATATGTATATATACATATACTTTAATACATATACATACACTTAATTTTTTTTGTGACAGAGAGACAGAGAGAGGGACAGATAGGGACAGACAGACAGAAAGGAAGAGAAATGAGAAGCATTAATTCTTTGTTGCGGCATCTTAGTTGTTCATTGATTGCTTTCTCATATGTGCCTTGATGGGGGGGGGCTACAGCAGAGCGAGTGACCCTTTGCTCAAGCCAGCGACCTTGGGCTCAAGTTGATGAGCTTTGCTCAAACCAGATGAGCCCGTGCTCAAGCTGGCGACCTTGGGGTTTTGAATCTGGGTCCTCTGTGTCCCAGTCAAACACTCTATCCACTGCGCCACCTCCTGGTCAGGCCAGATACACCTAATTTTTTTTTTTTAATTTTTCCGAAGTGAGAAGCAGGGAGGCAGTCAGAAAGACTACTGCATGAGCCCTAGTCATGCAGTAGCCCTAGCATCCCTAGACTGGGATCCATCTGGCATGTCCACCAGGGGACAATGTTCTGCCCATCTGAGGTGTTGCTCCCTTGTGTAAGGGGGCCCTTCTAGCGCCTGAGATGGAAGCCATAGAGCCATCCTTAGCACCTGGGCCAATTTTGCTCCAATGGAGCCCTTGCTGTGGGAGGGGAAGAGAGAGACAGAGAGAAAGGAGAGGGGGAAGGGTGGAGAACCGGTTAGGGCCACATACACTTAATTTTTTAAAAATATTTTATTTGTTGGCCCTGGCTGGTGGCTTAGTGGACGGAGCATTGGCTCAGCATATGGACATTTTGGGTTCAATTCCTGGTCAAGGCACACAGAAGAAGCATCCATCTGCTTCTCCCCCCTACCTCTCCCCCTTCTCTTCCTCTTCTCCTCCTGCAGCCAGTGACTCAATTAGTTTGAGCATGACCCCCCCTCCCCTTACTGAGGATAACTCTGTTGGAGCGCATTAGCCTCTGACACTAAAAATAGTTTGGTACTTTTTTTTTTTTTTTTTTAATTTTTTTATTTATTCATTTTAGAGAGGAGGGGGAGAGATAGAGAGAGAGAGAGAGAGAGAGAGAGAGAGAAGGGGGAGGAGCAGGAAGCATCAACTCCCATATGTGCCTTGACCAGGCAAGCCAGGGTTTTGAACCGGCAACCTCAGTGTTTCCAGGTTGAAGCTTTATCCACTGCGCCACCACAGGTCAGGCTAGTTTGGTACTTGAGCATTGGTCGTGGATGGGGTTGCTGGATGAATCCTGGTCAGGGTGCATGTGGGAGTTTGCCTCATTAACTCTCTCTCTCTCTCACACACACAAATATATATATATATATATATATAATTTTTTTTTTTGTATTTTTCCGAAGTGAGAAGCAGGGAGGCAGTCAGAAATACTACTGCATGAGCCCTAGTCGTGCAGTAGCCCTAGCATCCCTAGACTGGGATCCATCTGGCATGTTAAATATATATATATATATATATAAATTTAACAGGGAAAGGAAAGGGAGAGAACAATAAATAGTTACTTGGCCCTGGCTGGTTTGTCCAACTGATAGAGTGTTGGCTGAGTGTGTGGATGTCTTGGGTTCGATCCTCAGTCAGAGCAGACCTGAGAAATGACCATCTGCTTCTCATCCCTTCCCTCTTCTCTTTTCTCTCTCTTTCCCTCTTGCAGCCAGTGGCTCCATTGGTTTGAGCATTGGCACTGAGGATAGCTTGGTTGGTCTGAGCATTGGCCCCAGATGGGGGCTGCTGGGAGAATCCCAGTCAGGGTGCATGTGACAGTCTATCTCCCCTTCTCTCACTTAGAAAAAAAGAAAATTAAACCCTAGCTGGATTGCTTGGTTAGTTGGAGCATTGTCCAGAAGCTCAGAGGTTGCCTGTTCAAGCAGCTCAATATTCCTGTCTGTTTGTCTCTCCCTGCCTCTCTCTCAAAAAAAAAAAAAAAAAAGAGATTAAAAATTAGTAATCGCCCTGGCCGGTTGGCTCAGCGGTAGAGCGTCGGCCTAGCGTGCGGAGGACCCGGGTTCGATTCCCGGCCAGGGCACACAGGAGAAGCGCCCATTTGCTTCTCCACCCCTCCGCCGCGCCTTCCTCTCTGTCTCTCTCTTCCCCTCCCGCAGCCGAGGCTCCATTGGAGCAAAGATGGCCCGGGCGCTGGGGATGGCTCCTTGGCCTCTGCCTCAGGCGCTAGAGTGGCTCTGGTCGCAACATGGCGACCCCCAGGATGGGCAGAGCATCGCCCCCTGGTGGGCAGAGCGTCGCCCCTGGTGGGCGTGCCGGGTGGATCCCGGTCGGGCGCATGCGGGAGTCTGTCTGACTGTCTCTCCCTGTTTCCAGCTTCAGAAAAATGCAAAAAAAAAAAAAAAAAAAAAAAAATTAAAAAAAATTAGTAATCAGTTCAGGTTCAGGTTACTAAGAATAATAAATATATTGTTTAGATAAGCCAATTGATCAAGACTGCTTAAAAAACAATTTTAAAAATATTATCTTTATAGAAAAGAAAGGATTTTTACTCCAGCCCTATTAAAAAACTTGTAAAGCACCTTTCCCTTTACTGGCTTCAGTAGTCTTCTTACATTTGCTTATTTCTTCTCAAAGATTATGCTTACTGGTTGCTATTTTACTATATTTATAGTTTGTACTAACTGCTCACAAAAATTCGGGGATATTTCAAAATGAATATGAAATGATAAAAAAAGAGAAGCATTTGATTTTTTTAATTTTTTATTTATTTATTCATTTTAGAGAGGAGAGGGAGAGACAGAGAGAGAGAGAGAGAGAGAGGAGAAACAGAGAGAGAGAAGGAGGGGAGGAGCTGGAAGCATCAACTACCATATGTGCCTTGACCAGGCAAGCCTAGGGTTTCGAACCAGCGACCTCAGTATTTCCAGGTTGACGCTTTATCCACTGCGCCACCACAGGTCAGACCTTTTTTTTTTTTTTTTTTTTTTTTTTTTTTTTACAGAGACAGAGACAGAGTCAGAGAGAGGGATAGATAGGGACAGATAGACAGGAACGGAGAGATGGGAAGCATCAATCATTAGTTTTTCGTTGCGTGTTGCAACACCTTAGTTGTTCATTGGTTGCTCTCTCACATGTGCCTTGACTGTGGGCCTTCAGCAGACCGAGTAACCCCTTGAGCCAGCGACCTTGGGTCAAAGCTGGTGAGCTTTGGTCAAACCAGATGAGCCTGCGCTCAAGCTGGCGGCCTAGGGGTCTCAAACCTGGGTCCTCCGCATCCCAGTCCTACGCTCTATCCACTGTGCCACCGCCTGGTCAGGCGCATTTGATTTTTTTTTTATTAAACAAGAACATCAGAAAAACAAATGAAAAGACGATGGATATGCACCCAAAGAAAGTTGTTCGATCATGCAAATGAGATGGGAAACCAACTTTTATTTCTTTTTAAAAAATTATATTTATTTATTTATTAATTTTAGAGAAGAGAGACAGAGAGAGAGAAATAGAGAAGGGGGGGGAAGCAGGAAGCATCAGCTCCCATATGTGCCTTGACCAGGCAAGCCCAGGGTTTTGAACCGGTGACCTCAGCTTTCCAGGTCAACGCTTGATCCACTGCGCCACCATGTCAGGCAAACCAACTTTTATTTCATTGGTGAAAATGCACTATACCAAAGGCTGAAAGTACTGGAGTATATGCACATTCTTTGATCTTGAACGTGCATAGCCTGCAATTTCCCAACCCTTGCAATGCAATTTGCCTGAATGTGAAGCCTGGAGAGCCATAGGACATCCTGAAGCTGGTTAAACATAGACGACAGTGACAACAGCACCTGGAACATCTCAAAGCGTGATTAGCAGACTGTGAAATCACTTTCAAGAGACTGGCACAGTATGAAGAAGACGATGGCAGGGTCACCCATCTGCCACAGTAGCAAGAGATGACCGCTACTTGACTTTATTGGCAAGAAGAAACAGGCGCAGCAATGCAACAGAACTACGGGGACAGTTTCTTGCTGCTGCTAGATGATAGATATGCACCCAGAGCATACGAAATCAACTCCATTGTGTTGGACTGCATGCCTGGTGACCATTGGTATGCATTCCGTTATCTGATGAACATCGTACAACCCACAGAAGGTGGGCTGATGAGCATCGTCATTGGACCCATGATGAGTGGTCAACTGTCTTCTTCTCTGATAAGTTACGGTTCAGTCTGCAGCCTGACAATCACTGTGTCCTGATCTGGTGTGAATGAGGAACACGGGAGAATACACGTTTCATGTGAGAAAGGGACTCCTTTGGTGGTGGTGGAATCATGGTGCGGGCTGGCATCAGCATTGGTGGTTGTACCAACTTCCACATCATCAGAAACGGATCTTTGACTGCTGTCAGATATCGAGATAAGGCCCTGCACCCTATAGTAGAACCCTATGCTGGAGCAGTTGGAAACAACTTTCTTTACATGGATGATAATATTGCAAGTCCCCACCGTATGCATCTCATCAACAACATGTTTCAGGAGGCAGGAATCAAATGCATGAACTGGTCTTCACATTCTCCAGACCTGAATCCCATTGAACATGCTTGGGATGCACTGGGAAGACGTCTGGCAAACCGTCCAGTGCCTCCCACAACACTTCTTGAGCTGGAGGTTGCCGTGGAGCAAGAGTGGCAGAGGATCCCACAAGAACTGCTGGACAGTCTGATCCTGTCCTGCCCCATCGCTGTCAGTGTGTTTTGGCAGTCTTGGGTGACCATACACCCTTCTGAACAGTCAGTGATTAACACTTTCACTCAGTTCACCCTCACCAATGTCACTTACTCAATCATGATAATTGAGTTTGCATCTCATTTGCATAATTGATCTTTGACTTGTTTGGTTTGCTTTTCTGATGTTCTTGTTTAATAAAAAAAATCAAATGCTTTTTTTATCGCTTCATATTTATTTTGAAATATTCTCTAATTTTTGTGAGCATTGTATTTTGTTTTATGTTGAATCAAGATCAACTGTTCTCTGAATAAAAGAGAAAGTGGACTGACATTTTATTTATTGTAGGAATAATGTGTCTTTTCATAACTTGAATTTTTATTTATTTTTAATTTTTTCACTGATTTGAGAGAGAAAGAGAGAAACAACTAGTTACTCCACTTAGTTGTGCAACCAATGATTGCTTCTCATATGTGCCCTGATCTGGGATCCAGCCGGCACCCTTTGGATTGAGCCAACACCCTTGGGATCAAGCTAATGCCCTTGGGATTGAGACTGCGACCCCACGATCTAGCCAGTGGTCTCAGGATCAAGCAGGTGTCCTTGGTGCTTGGAGACAATGTTCTATTCACTGTGTCACTGGGCAGGCTTGTAACTTGAATTTTTATTTATTTTATTAATTCTAATTTTTGATTTTACTTTTTAATTTTATTTTTTTGTGAGAGGAGAGGAGATAGTGAGACAGATCCCGCATATGCCCCAACCGGGATCCACCCGGCAACCCCATCTGGAGCCAATGCTCAAATCAATTGAAAAAAAAATCAATTGAGCCACTGGCTGCGAGAGGGGAAGAGAGCAAAGAAGGAAAGGGAGCAAAAGAGAAGCAGATAGTTGCTTCTCATTTGTGCCCTGACCAGGTTTTGAACCTGGGATATCCGTATGCCAGGCTGATGCTCTGTCCACTGAGCCAACCGGCCAGGGCTGAATTTAGAAATGATAAACTAAATAGGAAGTTTCTGGGCATTTTCCCTTATACACTGCATAAATGCTCTGAAATGCTTCATAGTGTGTACATCAGTGGTGTTTATTTGTAAGGTAAATACATCTGTTAGCAAGTACAGGGTTGATATTGCCTTTTCATATTGTATACTATTATAGTTTGTTGTGCTATTTAATTAGGGGTTTTTGCTAATAGCTTGTTATACTTTCTCTCTCTCTCTTTTTTTTAAGTGAGAGGAGAGGAGATAGAGAGACGGGGCTGATGCTCAAACCAATCAAGCCACTGACTGTGGGAGCTGAAGAGGGAAGGGAAGCAATTGTTTGCTTCTCATTTGTGCTCTGACCAGGGATCGAATTTAGGATGTTTGCACACTGGACCTATGCTTTATCCACTGAGGTAACTGGCCAGGACCTTGTTATACTTCCTCAAAGCAAAACATTTATTAATTTTGTAGCTAGTTGTACAAGCATCTTTGAAACAAAATGACTTTCACCAGTTTTTTAGATGAGGGATGTTTTGCATTATTTTTTTTAGTGAGAGGAAGGAGGCAGAGACTGACCCTCGCATGCACCCTGACTGGCATCTACCCAGAAATCCCACTAGGGGGCGATGCTTTGCCCATCTGGGGCCCTTGCTCCGTTGCAATGGGAGCCATTTTTTAGTGCCTGAGGCAGAAGCCATGGAATCATCTTCAGTGCCTGGGGCCAACTCACTCTAATCGAGCCATGGCTGCAGGAGAGGAGGAGAAGAGAGAGACAGAGAAGGAGGTGTGGGGGGAGAAGCAGATGGTCGCTTCTCTTGTATGCCCTGACTGGGAATTGAACCCGGGACATCTACATGCTGGGCTGACACCCTACCACGGACCCAACTGGCCAGGGTCTGTTTTTGGATTTTTTAAAACCCACAGATTCATCCACTTCACATTGGAAAACATTATTTTGCATTTATTCTTGAAGAATATATTTTACTTGGCAGTGATGTTATACATTTTATGTGGTTCAAAAATGACTTGAAAGCTGAATGGCTTTCCAAGTAACTATGTGACAAAATTTCCTAACAGTCAAGGTGTAAAGGTTAAGAGAAAAAAGGATTGCTGGCCAAATAAGATTCAACTTTCAAGTGTTTATAGTTGTACTTCCTATTTACATTTTATTTTTTGCTGCTTTGATGAACATACCACACTTAAAGGCACATAGTAATTCACATTCTATATTTGCACTGCAGTCTTGCTTAATAGCTAGCTAACTTTACTACATAACTTTGAATTGAAGTACATGTTACCTCCCCCCCCAACTTCTTATGCTTCAATGAACTTCTGAGCAGATGATTTTACTCTTTCTATTGAATTGGAAATATAGCACAACAAAATTTCTTTTATTTTTATTTATTTATTCATTTAATTTTCTAGAAGCAGGGAGGCAGAGCAACAGACTCCCACATGCACCCCCACTGGGATCCACCCAGCAAGCCCCCTATGGGGGATGCTCTGCCCATCCAGGGCCCCTGCTTCATTGTTGCTCTGTTGCTTGGAACCAAACCATTTCAGGCCATGCCATGGAGCCAACTTCAGCGCCTGGGACCAACTTGCTCCTTCAAGCTATGGCTGGGGGAGGGAAAGAAACAGAGAGAGAGAGAGAGAAGAGGGAGGGGTAGAGAAGCAGATGGTCTCTTCTCCTGTGTGCCCTGACTGGGAATTGAACCCAGGACTTCTACACACTGGGCTGATGTTCTACTACTGAGCCAACAGGCCAGGGCAAAAATTTTATTTTTAACAAATGTAAAGAATAATAGCTAGACCAGTGATGGCACAGTGCATAGAGCATGGACCTAGAACACTGAAGTCTCTGGTTTAAAATCTCAAGGTGTCCAGCTTGAGTGCCCAGTGTCCTTGCATTGGCTTGAGTGGACTGTCGTCAGCTTGAGCATGGGATCACCGACATTATCCCAATGTCATTGGCTTGAAGCCCACGGTCACTAGCTTGAACAAGGGGTCACTGGCTTGGCTTGAAACCCCAGGTCAAGGCATGTATGAGAAGCAATCAATAAACAACTAAAGTGAAGCAACTACAAGTTAATGCTTCTCATCTCCCTCCTCCCTTTTTCTTTACCTTCCTGTCTCTCTCTCCAATCAATAAAATTAAATATATATACAGATTAGGTTAAAATACTTCTGCTGAGATAAACTGTACTGTTAACAAATGAGAGAAATGAATCAATGTAGTCTTTGTAATACACATACAACCTATAAGAATGCAAAGATACTCAATAGTATAATGGGATTTCTGTTAAAATTCTAATTAAATTTACATTAAACAATTTGAGAAGGTGAGGAGCCACTGCACCACCTCACCTGCAGGTGTTGTAAAGTACCAAAAGCTACAGAATTAACATTAATATTTTGGGAGGCTTGAAGAACATTTTATTAATTTGGGTTAAGGTGTGCAGAGAAATTGTAAGTAATAGTTTCTGTACTGTGTGATTGGCATGACCAGGATGGCCCTTGGCATTGTATTGTAAATGCAAAGGGGAGGAAAACATGGATTCCTAGACATTCCACCATGTCTGTGGGGAAAGGGGTGAATGGCTAGCCAGGTACAGGGAGAGAAAAGCCAAAATAAACCTTTTCTTATAGCAATGGACCATTTGCGGGCATTTGTCACCACAGAAACTACCTCTCCTATGTAAATGCGTGTGGTTAACACGTGTGACTCTGGACAGAGAGATAGCAGATAAACACTAGATAATATAGGAATGCCTTTTAATAAAGATGTAAAAAGACATCTTTCTGCCATTGTGTTGATTTGTAAATTTTGTTTTCTCCAGAATAATGTATGGCTTGCAAATTGAACGTGGTCCTAACATGTTAAAGGACATCTTTATTATATGCGGCTTAAGTGTCTGTTTGTCGCCGATAGCTTATTGGTTGCTTGCATAACTGTACTAGCCAATGGGGTGAAGTTGCCACGGCATTCAAATAGTCCCGCCTTCTGGCATGCCACCTCACAAATTGAGGTTAAAGATTGTAGCAATTATTATGCTGTTAAGAAATCTTAACACCAGAAGGGGTCTTTGCAATGGTACAAGACTAGAGGTTCTCCAATTGAAAAATAATGTCATAATAGCTAAGTCTTTGACTGGCTCCTCTAAAGGTGAAATACATGTCATTCCAAGAATTGATTTGGCTCCATCTCAAACAGGGTTGCCGTTTCAATTGAGACGTAGACAATTTCCTGTAAAACTTGCCTTTGCTATGACCATCAATAAGTCTCAGGGACAAACGCTTAAGCGTGTTGGCATTTTTTTACCTGAGCCTGCATTTGGACACGGTCAACTTTATGTTGCCTGTTCAAGAGTTCATGAAAGAACGGACGCAAAATTAAAAATAATTGATGGTCCTCTGCAAGGCGAGCTTAAAAATGATGGAAAGATCTACACAAGAAATGTTGTGTACAAAGAGATCTTTGACATGTGAATTAACATTTTATTATTTAAATCACCTTTATTTATTGAGCTAGCAGTGGCTCTTAAGAAATATACTGCCAATGGTTTTCTTCATTGCACTCTACTTTAAGCAATTAAGCAAGTAGAAGGGGGAAACCCCGTGGGGCAGTAAGCAAAGGGGCGTCCTCGCCACCTGCCCTGGGTAATTCAGTTTGAATTAGCAGACACCTTTGCACAAATCATTTTAATTACAATTTATAATATCTAGAACAGCGGTCATTTCGTATGACCGCCGGGCTTTCTAGTATGACTATAACCAATAGTGGTAAGGGGCTCCTAATTACAATTTTTGCTTCTGTACTTCCCACTTACAAAACTATAAAAACTAAGTAGAACAAAGGGCCGGCGCGCTCTCCCTCAGACCTCTGTAGGAGTTGCTGCCTCTTGGCCAAGCTAGACAATAAAGCTTTGATGTGTAATCCACGGAAGCTTTGATGTGTAATGGAGGGACTTTGTTCCTGTCTTCAATGTTTCGGGTCCCTCTGGATTAGGCTTAACAGAAGGTACTACTTTGTATTGCTAAAACAAGGGGATAGGGTAACATGTTCCTAGAGTCACACTCCATTGGTTTGCCTCCCACACAATGACTTCCTAGCTAGGTGTCTCTTGCTTAACCTCTTTGCTTCCTTCCCTTTCCTTATCTGCAAAATGGAAATAATACATATATATATATAAATAATACCTCCACAGTTTTGTTGTGAAGATTAAATAGGTACATACATATAAAGCAATTTTAAACTGTGTCTGTCCTGTAGCGCTCAATGCTTCCTATTATTGGAAAATAAATCTATGCAGTCCTCATTTTAACACTTCCCTACTAAAAACCCGTCATTATATCCCTACTTTTGACCAAAGGAAGTTATCCTATTGAATCAAAATACATTCTTGCCTCCAGTGTTGATCATCAGTGTCGCTCTTATTAGACCGTAAGCGCCTAGATCCTCTGGCACTACCAGTTCTATAGCAGACATTAAAAAATTAGTTATCGAACTTTTTTTTGCCACGGACAAAGGTCTTAAAAGAGGAAAAACTATACAGAAAGTATTAAAAATCACCATGTGAAGTTTAAGCATTAGAACACCTAAAGAGGGTTTCACAAAAAAAATCGTCTGCCGAGTGGTCAACAGAGGGAACCCATCCATCACCAAACGAAGCTTTTTACTAAAATTGTTTTTCACTGACGTCGCTCATTCCTGACCTCTAACGCCAGGAGGTGGGATTAGAGAGACAGCTGACTTCTCCCTTGCCCTCCCTCCTCCACTGGACCCGCCCGCTCAGTGGCTGGGTCGAGTTGGCGTTTCCATTGGTTAGTTTCCCCGAGGAGGCTGGTCTTGGGCGTGACACCCCTAGTGGGCGGGGCTTCCCCGCCGTGGTGGTTTAAGGACGGGAGAGGTTGTTGCGGCCGCCATCTTGGATTCTGCGGTAGTGGTGGCGGCGGTAGGGCGCCGAGTCTGGGCAGTGGCTCTGCCTTCCTGCTCCCCCCCGGTTCGGTGGCGGCGGCTCCTCCCACTGGGGGGGGGGGGGAGGTGGGACTGCGGTGGCACCTACGGCTATGGCGGCAACCACTGCTAACCCCGGTGAGGAGACGGACGACTGAGGTTCTATGGGAGAAGAAGTTGAAGGGGTTGGCACCTGGGGTGGACCCGGGACTGAGGGGTAGTTGGAGCTGAGGAGGAGGGGGTGCAGCGGAGGGGATTGACCTGGGAGAGGGGCCCTACCGGGGGACCTGGGGAGACTCGAGGTGGAAAGGGAGGCTGCGGGCGGGAGTTGGGGGGTTCTGTGCCCCGAGTTCTGGTGGCGTTCTGGTGTTCGATATGGTCCTGTTTCAACCCGCTAGCCACTGGGGTGCTTGACGCCGACTAACTCTGGGCAGGGTGGTTCGGTTTACAGTTTGGACTTATGAACACTGGATCACGTTGCTGTTTTTATGAGGTGGTACTCCCAAAAGTTGAATCATTTAGACATTAATTTAAATTAAACACTCTTTGAATATATTCTTAGTTTCTCTAGGTTGTACCCTCCCCCCAGGCTATTCTTTGAGATTTGCGTTTATGAATTAAGAGGTGCCTCTTAGTGTGTTGAGCTGCTGAGGGCGGTGGTTTGTAAAATGATTGAGGTCAGGGCAGGTCTTCCCGACAGCAGCATCCAGAACCCCACGTTTAAATGTAGGTGTGGGTCGAGGCATTTCCCATTTTTAAAGAAAAGTTCAGTTCCATGTCATTTATCCATCAATAATCTTCAAAAGGGGGGGGGGGCTTGGACATTTAAAAAAAGAATCTAGCCAGTCGTGTCGAAGAGATGGAGAGAGGTGTAGCGCGGCAGGTCTAGACAGATCAGGCCTTCAAATTCCTAGTCCCAGTCCTCTTTCCTCTATTACAGTTACACTGCTCACAAAAATTAGGGGGTCAGGGACCGTGCACATACTACAGTACTTTCAGCCTTTTGTATAATGCATTTTCACCAGTGAAATAAAAGTTGCTTTTGCATCTCATTTCTATAATTGAACTTTTGTCATTTGCTTTTCTGATGTTTTTGTTTAATAAAAAAAATCAAATGCTTTTTTTGTATCACTACATGTTCGTTTTGAAATATCCCCTAATTTTTGTGAGCAGTATATTTACCCAGAGGAAGTATTTCATTTTAGGAATCCTAGTTTGTCTTGCTGACTTTGACCATTTTCTTGCAAAATAAAATTTCTTGTTAAAAATCCTTATCTTTATCTTTAGTAGACTTTTAAAAAAGAAAATGGGGCTGAATTTCTTGAAAATACAGTGGTGGAAGGGACTCAGTACTGTTTCCACGTTGCAGTTTAAATTGGATTTATTTTCGTGTTCTAAGGTCAGTAACATTCAGGTTATTGTTTGCTGCTGTTCTGCTTGTTGGTTTAGTTTTTTTTTATTCAATTGATTCCAGATTTTGCTATTACAGTTGAATCACTGAAATTTACTGTTTTTCCTACCACATTTCTAGGAACAGAACTATTTAAAGAAGTTAATTTGTCATATGTCAGTATCATATTTTTAAGTCTTTTAAGTTTCTTTTTTTTTTTTTTTTTAGAGGAAGAAGAGATAAAAATAATGGCTAAAATTCCATTGCAGGAAGTACTGAGTGATGGAAATCAAATTGGAAAAATGCTTTTATTATGGCCTTGTAGTAAAATAACCTATCTCTTAACTGGGGAGTAAATAAACAAAATTTTAAACTGATAACACGTTACAAAATACTTTTATAAACCTAGTCAAGTTGTAGAGCATTTCTGTTATTAAGGGATGGCCTGGGTAAACAAGTTTAGAGCATCTGTCAAGTTTTCTTCCTAGCAGTGTGGGTGGGGTTGATTTGTTTTGTTTTGGTTTGTTTTAAACAATAACCAGAATGACAATCACTTGACCACATTTTCATTAGCTGATTAGTATCAGCTTAAATCTGTAAGCAGAAAATACCATATATTTGTGCAGAAACCTTGCTATAAAACAGCTGATTTTGTTTATTATCCTTTGTCAATCCAATTCTGCAAATTTTAGGTTTCTTTTTTGATTTTTCCAACTCTTCCAAATTAGTGGTCCCATGTTCAGCACATTATAGTTAAATTAGAAAATGTATTTTTTTTCTTCATTTCATCTTTTGCTTCTTTATATCAAAAATATTATAGATGCATTGTGTACTATTAGTTGCCTGTTTCATTTTGGGAAATTACCATGAATGGAGGGACACACGGTGGAAATGTACTGTGCTCAATGAAAAGAAAAAGTAAATGTTTTTCAGGTCAGAATTCTTTGTTGCATGGTCAAACCTTTTTTCCTTAGAGCCATTTTAGGAACTAGCGACACCATACCTATTTCTTTGAGTTTTTTTCTACTCTTTTTTTTTTTTTGCTAGTGGTTAAGTTTCATGTTAGTTCTGTCTTTACATATATATGCAAAGGATTTTTGTAATAATTATGTAACTATTCTCTCTAAGCTTCATTTATTGTAGGTTAATCCTTGGCGTTAATAACAATCTTGATCGTTTTAATTGTATTTAGAATATGATTTAGGGGCTGTTGGTGGCCCTTTAGTGTCTTGCAGAGGACCTCATTCCTTTACATTTTCACTGTTTTAACATGGTGCTGGATCAAAAGAAAGAGTAAGAATCCATTTATACCCTACTCTAAGAGTTATGCTGTACTAATAGTTCTAATTTGATGATGGCTTTTTTCCTTCATGAATTGATAATTCTTTATATTCTTTTTTTGTGTGTGTATGCTAATTCTACTTATCACTGGCAAATGGGAATGGATGGGTAGATGGTCCATGAAGTCTTAGGTTATGTCTTTAGTATCTCTAGAATACTAACAATTTTGAGGAACATTTTGAAAATTGCATATGTGATTTGTAATGCATTGACTAAGGTGCTGGTAGGTAAGAGAGTAGGAATTTGATTTCCAGTTCAAACCAAAGATGTGAATGACTTTGTAGGAGTATAGGTTTTCCTCCCTTGATTCTGGTATTTCCATTGGTCTAGATCTCTTTTGTGCTATTAGGTACCATTTATTGTGGATGGAGAATGTGGTAGAAGGCAAAGGAGGAAATACTGTTTAGATTTGTAAGATTGACATTTAGGAAAAATTTTCCTTTTCATATAATTTTCATTTACATAAATTATAGTTTTAAAAACATAAATTAGCCCTGGACGGTTGGCTCAGTGGTAGAGCCTCGGTCTGGCATGCAGAAGTTCCGGGTTTGATTCCCGGCCAGGGGCACACAGGAGAAGCGCCCATCTGCTTCTCCACCCCTCCCCCTCTCCTTCTTCTCTGTCTCTCTCTTCCCCTCCCGCATCGAGGCTCCATTGGAGCAAAGATGGCCCCCGCGCTGGGGATGGCTCCTTGGCCTCTGCCCCAGGCGCTAGAGTGGCTCTGGTCGCAACAGAGCGACGCCCCGGAGGGGCAGAGCATCGCCCCCTGGTGGGGCGTGCTGGATGGATCCCGGTCGGGCGCATGCGGGAGTCTGTCTGACTGTCTCTCCCCGGTTCCAGCTTCAGAAAAATACAAAAACAAAACAAAACAAAAAAAACGTAAATTAACAAAATTCTTACCCATTGCTTTTACTTACCTTTTTGCAGATATAGGAAAAAGGGGATTTATGCAGTATAAAATTAAGATGTCAAGATACCTTTTTATTATATTTTATTGGACAATTATTTTTAAAAAGTGTTTATGTTGTACTAATTTAGCAATTGAAATACTTATCATTTTTGAAAAAGAACCTTAATCTATGTAATTTTTATGCTACTTTTTATGCCACTTTTTGTAGCAACCTGAATCTTCTCTGTTTTCTTAGAAATTAAAAAGTAAATACTTCTGCTTTCTTGGAACTCTAGTTTTCTTGTTTTGGAATAGTGGTCTCGCAGCTCAGTTTTTTGCATTCCAGCCCAATCCCTCTACTCAGTCGAACAGATGAGACTAACATGTTTTATGGTCTTTCTGTGAAAGTTTTTGTGGTTCTTTGACATGGATGCCTATTTTCTAAGGTAGCAACAATAGGAATTTCCATAGTAGTTGATCTTCAAAAACTAAATTGCAACACTCAATCAAGGAAATGAAACCCTTTTAAAAATTATTTTACTTAGGCCATGACATCTTGGGGGTATTTAATTTCAAAACTAGTAAAATTCGAACTAAACTTTCTTGTATTTTCATCTATTTAAAAGAAGTCTCTAGTTGAATAATCTTTAACATACTATTTTTCTTATGTGCTCACCAGTATTTCCTTCAGATTTGTTTTGCTCTTTAATTTTTCTATATCTTTTGTGATGATTACAGTTTTGTATTCTTTAATGTATTTATCTGGTTATCACATCTTTTTTGCATAGAAACTGTTTTTTATAAGATTTTATTGATTTTAGAAAGAGGAGAGAGAGAAAGGGAAGGATGGGGAAGGAACAGGAAGCATGTACTTGGCGGTAGTTGCTTCTCATAAATGCGTTGACTGGGCAAGCTCAAGGTTTCTGATGGGTTACCTCAGCATTCCAGGTTGATGGCTTTATCCACTGTGCCATCACAGGTCAGGCTAGAAAAGTTTTATTTATTTATTTATTTAAATTTTATTTATTTATTTATTTATTTATTTTAAGATTAGATTTTTTTGTTGTGGTGGTTTTTTTAATTATTTTTATTTATTTATTCATTTTAGAGGGGAGAGAGAGCGAGGGAAAGGGGGGGAGGAGCAGGAAGCTTCAACTCCCATATGTGCCTTGACCGGGCAAGCCTAGGGATTTGAACCAGCGACCTCAGTGTTCCAGGTCGACGCTTTTATCCACTGTGCCACCACAGGTCAGGCTATTTTTTTTTTTTAAGATTTTTTTTTTTATTCATTATAGAGAAGGGAGAGAGAGAGAAGGGGGAGGAGCAGGAAGCATCAACTCCCATATATGCCTTGACCAGGCAAGCCCAGGGTTTTGAACCAGCAACCTCAGCGTTTCCAGGTTGACCCTTTATCCACTGCGCCACCACAGGTCAGGCTAGAAAAGTATTTTTAAACATAAAGATATTAAAACATAAAACTTTTTTTTTGCATTTTTCTGAAGCTGGAAATGGGGAGGCAGTCAGATAGACTCCCACATGTGCCCGACTGGGATCCACCCAGCATGCCCACCAGGGGGCGATGCTCTGCCCCTCTGGGGCGTTGCTCTGTTGCATCCAGAGTCATTCTAGCGCCTGAGGCAGAGGCCACAGAGCCATCCTCAGCGCCCGGGCCATCTTTGCTCCAATGGAGCCTCGGCTGCAGGAGGGGAAGAGAGAGACAGAGAGGAAGGAGAGGGGGAGGGGTGGAGAAGCAGATGGGCGCTTCTCCTGTGTGCCCTGGCCGGGAATCGAACCCAGGACTCCTGCACGCGAGGCCGACGCTCTACCACTGAGCCAACCGGCCAGGGCCAAAACATAAAACATTTTAAGCCATATAAAGTAGATATTTAAAATAGATATGTTTAAAGTTATTTTAATCATAGTTATTTATGTAATATTTAACAACTTAGTTTTGTATTTGTTACAAAAACAGCAGTCCTGGTGGTCCCTTGTCTATGGCAGGGACTAGGTTCCAGAACCCCCTGCAATAGGCAAAAATCCGCGAAGTAGCGACCTTACATTTATTTTTTTACTTATATATATTTTAAGGCTTTATAAACCCTCCCTAGACTCTTATAAACCTTTCCCACACTGTTACTAATCTTTTCCACACTTATAAACACTTCCTATGCTCTTAAACACTTTCTTTACTCTTAAACCTATGTAATTTTAACATATAAAATTCTATATGGGTATTCACTAGTGAATATACTACAAGTTGAATGATGAAGATGATGAATTAGCTGTGCAGTAGTGATGACAATGAAGGTGGTGATGATGAGTTGAATGTACTGCACAGTCAAGAAGAGCATTACAATATTTTAGGCTATAAAATGCTTATTTTACCACAATAATTAAAATAATAAATATATAAAAATACTTGTACAGTGTATCACAAAATCCTGTGATATAGCAAAAAAAATCCTCAATACAAAATTAGATACATACAATTTAGAAATCTGCAATACAGTGAGACCGCAAAAAGTGAACTGCGATATGGCGAGGGATGACTACTCCCTTCTCTCAGGTCCTTCTTTCCAGTGACAACCATTTTTATATCTTTTACCAAACTTGGTTTTTGTTTAAATAAAATGTCCCTGAAGTGAAAGATACATGTTTTCAAATGGAAGGGGCCAGACCAGTGAATGAAAACACACCCACATTAAGGCACATTATCATGAAATTGCAACATTGGATACAAAGAGCATCCTAATAAGCTTCAGAGAGAAAAAATTGGAAAGAATTAGGAACATCTTTATTTTGCTTCTCAGTGAGCACCCAGGAAAGTAGAAGACAATGAAGCAATACTTTAAAATTCTGAGGGAAAATAAATTCCAACTTAGAATTCCATATCTAACCCTGGCTGAATAGTTTGGTTGGTTAGAGTATTGTCCCAATGCACTGAGGCTGCAGGTTTGATCCCAGTCAGGGTACATACAGGAACAGATTGATGTTTATGTCTGTCTCCCTTCCTCTCTCTAAAATCATTAGATAATAATAATAATAATAAATAGAATTCCATATCTAGGCAAACTACTAATTAGTGAAGAAAGATATTCTTATACATCCAGTACCTCCCTTATACTATATCAGGAGCTCACTAGAGGATGTGCTTCACCAGTAGGAGAGAATAAACGATAAAAGAAGAAACAGTATAGAAAAGAGGGAGGCAGCACCATAGAAGAAAACTCAAGCATCCATTTTGCACACTTTGCAGGTTTCCAGTTTGGACTCTCACTTTCAACTTTGCCTGGTGTTCTCCAGGCTAGAAGACTTCTGGTTTCCATTCTCCAGATCAATCTTTTGACAGGATGGAGGAGGGGCAGTTTCTCTGTTAAATGGAACCAGGGAGAGGATCTGGGTATCTACCTGCTGCTTTAACAAAATGTTGTACCAGTCCTTTTAATTTTGGCTTTCATTCATCCGCTTGCCCTCCCCAATCAATCACCGGTTCTTGAGACTTTGGGGGATTCCAACATTTAAATTGGGGTTGGTTTTTATGCTTTTTTCCTTGCTGGTTTGGGATTCAGTTCTTGTGGGTCTACCAAGGCAATGTTCCTAATTTCCAAAAATTTATTCTGTTCTTCCTCCCATTTTTGCCATTTATGTGGTTTTACATCTTGTATAAAATTGTTTTTCTCCTTTATGTATTTTTGCGGGGGGCAGAAAGTAAAAGTAGATGTATATACATTTACCCCACTATCTTTATTTTGAAATTGCATAGCTTACAATTTTAGAGGTTCCTTATCTTTTCATCCTGCTATCATGTTAATTTAGGCCTTTATTACCTCATTTTTATTAGTCTAATTTGTCCCACTGCTTCTATTACTTCAAACTTTAAATTTGCCAGATTAATTTTTTAAAGCACTTTTATTGCAATAATAAAACTTGAAAGTCGTATGTAATGCAGGGGAGGAGAGTGGAGTGTAGGCAGCAATAATTTTTCTCATCAAATCATTCACTATACAGAACAGCAAGGGAGTGAGAGAGAGTAGGGAAAAGCCAGGAGACTTCAAGATCAGCAGGGAGTCAAAAAAACAGGAGATGCTGAAGTTGTGATGACCAGCATATTTTTTTAATGAGAGAGGGTGAGACAGACTCCCACATGTGCCCCGACCAGGATTGACTGGACCAGAATCCACTGGCAACCCGTGTCTGGGGCTGATGCTTAGTACCAGCTGAGCTGTCCTCAGCTCTCAGGGCCAGTGCCAGAACCATGGAAGCCAGTGGCTATGAGAGGGGGAAGAGAGAGAGGGTGAGAAGGAGGGAAGAGAAGCAGAGAAGGTTGCTTCTCATGTGTCCCCTGACTGGGGATCAAACCTGGGATGTCTGCACACTGGGCTGGCATTCTATAACCACTAAGCCAGCCTGCCAGGACTGCCAGCATTGTTTTCTTAAGATAACACTCAAGCATTTGTTGGGATAGCTGGGTTTTGTTTTGTGGTTTTTTTTGTTTGTTTGTTTTAACACTTTTTAATTCATTTTGAGAGAGAGAGGACAGAGAGAAAGAAGGGGGGAGGAGCAGGAAGCATCAACTCCCATATGTGCCTTGACTGGGCAAGCCCAGGTTTTTGAACTGGCAACCTCAGTGTTTTAGGTCGACGTTTTATCCACTGTGCCACCACAGGTCAGGCTTTCATTGGGTTTGAAGTGTCTATGAGCCTGACCAGGCGGTGGCGCAGTGGATAGAGCGTCAGATTGGATGTGGAGGACCCAGGTTCGAGACCCTGAGGTCGCCAGCTTGAGCATGGGTTCATCTGGTTTGATCATAGCTCACCAGCTTTGACCCAAGGTCTCTGGCTTGAGCAAGTGGTTACTCAGTCTGCTGTAGCCCCATGGTCAAGGGACATATGAGAAAGCAATCAATGAACAACTAAAGAGCCAAAATGAATAATTGATGTTTCTCATCTCTCTCCCTTCCTGGCTGTCCCTCTCTCTGACTCACTCTCTGTCAAAAAAAGAAAAAGAAAAAAAAAGTGTTTACAAACAGCATCTTCGATTAAAGTTCTTAAAATTTATGATATGGGTAACTGAGATTATAAAAGTCCTAAATACCTATTAGAAAAAAAACACAGGATAGGGAAAGAAGGAAGCCAGGACACAAAGAAGGCTTGAGAGGTCTTTTGTGGCCCGAGACAGATACCTGTAGTGTCCAATGTCTCAGTGAAAACGATTTGCTTTTAAAAGGCGGAGGGTTTAAGGGGAGAGTGGGAGGGGTAGGAGAGGCAGTGGAGGCAAAGGCTCTCTCTCACCCCCAACTTTAATTTTTTAATTTACATTTTTTTCTTGTCACTCTGACTTAATGGTATATTTCATTTTTCAGTTGTTGAATCAGATCTAAAATTATATCTTGGCATTCAGAGCTTTCTCACAGTTGGTTAACACTTAACATCTTACTTTTTTCTCTCAGGTCATAGACTCTATGCTCTTATTATTTATTATTATCTGCATGCACCCCCACTGGGATCCACCCAGCAAGCCTACTAG
Organism: Saccopteryx leptura; assembly: GCF_036850995.1. Classification (NCBI taxonomy): domain Eukaryota; kingdom Metazoa; phylum Chordata; class Mammalia; order Chiroptera; family Emballonuridae; genus Saccopteryx; species Saccopteryx leptura. Next base: position 212,691,995 of record NC_089505.1, on the reverse strand, counting down.
GGGGCAATGCTCTTCCCATCTGGGGCTCTTGCTCTCTTGCAACCAGAGCCATTTTTTTTTAGCACCTGAGGTGGAAGCCGTGGAGCCATTTTCAGTGCTTGGGGCCAACTTGCCCCATTGAGCCATGGCTGCAGGAGGCGGGGAGTGGGGGGAGAGAAGTGAGAAGGGGGAGGGATGGGGAAGCAGATAGATGCTTCTCCTGTGTGCCCTGACCCGGAATTGAACCCCGGGACTTCCACATGCTGGGCCAATGCTCTACCAGTGAGCCAACCGGCCAGGGCCTCTATGCACTTATATGTTTCCTTACAGCTCTTTACAGTTATTTTCACACCTCCCTTTAGGATTTGCTGATGTCTTTTTGTCTATGTGGAATACCTCCTTTTCTTTTTTTGAGTCCCCACTTGACCTACTTTTTTGAAATTTCCTGACTGATTAATTAATTGCCTGCCTGCCTTACTTCCTTTGGTTTTTCCTTCCTGTTGAGGAACTTCTCTGTGCTTGGGACTATGCCAGACCTTAATTTAAACTATGTCAGGTTGTTCCTGTAGAGCCCAAGCTCTACGTTGATCAGGTGTCCCGATTTGACTTCCCCATGCAGTGGGACACTCCTACTTAACAGCAGGGCTGGCAGCCTCTTCGAGACTACTCTTGAGGCAGCTATGAGGATTCTACTTACCAGTACTGAGACCAATTGTCACTGGAGGAAAGACACGACTAACACACAAGTTATTTGCAAGAATCACACAGGCAGTTTATTACTATCAAATCCTTTTGGTGTGCCTAGGTGCAGCTTGTAGGCCCTGTCAGTGTGCACCTCTTGGTTGTCCTTGGTCAGAGCAGCGTGGAGACAGACCACGTTCAACATTGGAGTCTGGGCGACTACTGCAGCAGAGGGGCCCCCTTAGCTTTAGTACCTTTTCTGGCCTATACCTAACAGGTGTCAACCTACAGGATTATCACATCAAACCACCTTTTTGGGAGTTCCTAGCAGGCAGAGGTGGATTTAATGGCGGGTGCACTGGCCGCGTGCCCTGGGCTCTGACTGGTGAAGGACCTCGCAAAACCCCAACTTTTTTTTTTGTGACAGAGACAGAGAAAGGGACAGATAGGCAGGAAGGGAGAGAGATGAGAGGCATCAATTCTTTGTTGCAGCATCTTAGTTGTTCAGTAATTGCTTTTTCATATGTGCCTTGACCAGGGGGCTACAGCAGACTCAGTGACCCCTTGCTCAAGCCAGTGATCTTGGGCTTCAAGCTGGTGAGCTGTGCTCAAACCAGATGAGCCTGTGCTCAAGCTGGCAACTTTGGGGTTTCAAACCTGGGTCCTCTGCGTCCTAGTCTGCTGCTCTATCCCAGGCGTCCCCAAACTACAGCTGCGGGACACACACGGTCCCTGAGGCCATTTATCCGGCCCCCCGCCGCACTTTCGGAAGGGGCACTTCTTTCATTGGTGGTCAGTGAGAGGAGCACTGTATGTGGCGGCCCTCCAACGGTCTGAGGGACAGTGAACTTGCCCCCTGTGTAAAAAGTTTGGGGACCCCTGCTGCACCACCGCCTAGTCAGGCTACACTTTTTTCTGATGACACCAAGTTCGGTTTCATATGTGTAATTTTAACATTAATAGTACATAATATTTGTTATTTATTTAAAAATATGATTAACATTTATTTTTATTTTCCCTGTCTCTTTTTTTTAAGGGGCCCAATATTTTCTTCTGTGCTGGGGGCCTCAACCAACCTTAATCTGCCTCTGCCAGCTGGGAGCCCTTTTTATGTTAATCTACCAAAATGTCACATCAAGCCACTCTTAAGGTGTTCTAGGGAAGCTTCTTGTTTATGTTAACCTACAGAGTTATCACATCAGACCACTTTGTATCTATATATAACTTTACACACACACTAACTGGACCCTGAGCGAAAGGCAGAGTCTGCCTATCATATCTGTATACATGAGATTAATTCCTATCCAGACGGTTAGCCTTCCTTATTCACTTGCCTTAATGGCTTTTAATATTATATCTTATTTCTATATATCTTTCATATTTTTCTATATTTCTATATATTTCATTACTGTAACATTACTGTAACAAAGAGTCATTTCTTTCTCTAAAATTATTATTTTTTATGTAAGCCTATTACTGAAAGAATGAACTTCTTCTTTATGGGAAAATATTGCTTTTTCTTAGGAAAGTTATATATAAAATGATTTAAAATTTATAGGGTGAAAAAAGTTAATAGCGCCCTGGCCGGTTGGCTCAGTGGTAGAGCGTCGGCCTGGTGTGCGGGGGACCCGGGTTCGATTCCCGGCCAGGGCACATAGGAGAAGCGCCCATTTGCTTCTCCACCCCCCCCCTTCCTCTCTGTCTCTTCTTCCCCTCCCGCAGCCAAGGCTCCATTGGAGCAAAGATGGCCCGGGCGCTGGGGATGGCTCCTTGGCCTCTGCCCCAGGTGCTAGAGTGGCTCTGGTCGCGGCAGAGCGACGCCCCGGAGGGACAGAGCATCGCCCCCTGGTGGGCAGAGTGTCGCCCCTGGTGGGCGGGCTGGGTGGATCCCGGTCTGGTGCATGCGGGAGTCCGTCTGACTGTCTCTCCCCGTTTCCAGCTTCAGAAAAATACAAAAAAAAAAAAAAAGTTAATAGCAATAACAAAAATGATTGTCAAAGCCCAGTACTGGTGTAGGTATGGATAATTTGATATCGGTGAGGCTCTTAATTGGTATAACCTTCTTGGAGGGTAATGGGCAGAATTTTAAATGTGCTCCCTTAGACTCAGCCAGTCATTCAGCATTTTGTTAGTATGGAAATACTACTGGCACCTATGAATAAAGGACACACAAGGATATTCATTGAAACATTGTTTATGGTAATGATAGTTTGATTTTCATTAGTGGGGGGGAGTAGGTTTACAGTTATTCATATGAAAAACAATATAAAAATAACACAAGAGTAAACTGTTTCATGTACCCACAACTGTACACCTACTTTTTGCCTACCCCTGTATTTGTGTTTGTACTATGCTGTACTACACTGCTCACAAAAATTAGGGGATCAGGGAATGTGCAGACACTCCAGTACTTTCAGTCTTTTGTATAATGCATTTCACCAATGAAGTAAAAGTTGGTTTTGCATCTCATCATCTCATTTGCATAATAAAACAACTTTCTTTGACTTATCGTTTGCTTTTCTGATGCTCTTGTTTAATTAAAAAATATCAAATGCTTTTTTTATCATTTCATATTTATTTTGAAATATCCCATAATTTTTATGAGCGGTATATATAGCTATTAAAAAGAGTGAGCCAACTCTAGTTATTGACTAAGATATGTTGTTACATGGAAAAAAATAAAATGTTCAGAATAACTATAATACAATTTCATTCTTTTTCTATATAAAAATTACCAAAAATCCTATAATATAGCGTGTCCGTAAAGTCATGGTGCACTTTTGACGGGTCACAGGAAAGCAACAAAAGATGATAGAAATGTGAAATCTGCACCAAATAAAAGGAAAACCCTCCCAGTTTCTGTAGGATGATGTGGAGTATGTGTGCATGCGCAGATGATGACATAACACCATGTATACATCAGAGCAGCCCATGGCTATGCCAGTCGAGATGTGGACGGTACAGAGGAAAGTTCAGTGTGTTCTGTGGCTCTCTAAATTTGAATCCGTGACCAAAGTGCAATGTGAATATTGGTGTGTTTAAAGCGCCACTACACAGGAATAACATTACTCAGTGGGATAAGCAGTTGAAGGAAACCGGCAGTTTGGTGGAGAAACCCCGTTCTGGTAGGCCATCAGTCAGTGACGAGTCTGTAGAGGTTATACGGGATAGCTACCTAAGGAGCCCTAAAAAATCTGTGCGTGAGCCCACATCGAACTGCACTGAATTGGTATGAAACTGGGAGAGTTTTCCTTTTATTTGGTGCAGATTTCACATCTCTGTCGTCTTTTGTTGCTTTACTGTGACTGGTCAAAAGTGCACCATGACTTTACGGATACACTGTATTATACAAAAAAAAGGATGGAAAAGATTCATATCAAAATGTCTACAGCAGGTACCCATGGGGGAAAGTAAGATTGGGGTATGTATGTGGAGGGTTTTACTTTTGTTTTTAAAGATTTTATTTATTGATTTTACAGAAAGGGGGCAGAATGAGAAGTAGTTGTTTCTTCTTTTTTTTTTTTTTAATAAATTTATTTTTCTGAAGCTGGAAACGGGGAGAGACAGTCAGACAGACTCCCGCATGCGCCCGACCGGGATCCACCTGGCACGCCCACCAGGGGCGATGCTCTGCCCACCAGGGGGCGATGCTCCGCCCCTTGGGGGCATCGCTATGCTGTGCCCAGAGCCACTCTAGCGCCTGGGGCAGAGGCCAAGGAACCATCCCCAGTGCCCGGGCCATCTTTGCTCCAATGGAGCCTTGGCTGCGGGAGGGGAAGAGAGAGACAGAGGAGGGCGCGGCGGAGGGGTGGAGAAGCAAATGGGCGCTTCTCCTGTGTGCCCTGGCCGGGAATCAAACCCGGGTCCCCCGCACGCCAGGCCGACGCTCTACCGCTGAGCCAACCGGCCAGGGCTAGAAGTAGTTGTTTCACTCTAGCTGTTCGTTGGTTGCTTGTCTTATGTGCCTTGACTGGGCTAGCCCAGGGTTTTGGACCTGCGACCTCAGTATTCTAGGTCAGTTCTATCCGCTGCACTACCACGTTTGGTTGTTAGCTTCTGTATTGCTTGAATATTTTGAGAGACTTCTACATTTGATTTTCTGTCTATCCCTATTATATTTTAATATTTTACTTTTGTAATTAAAAAGTAATAGTGTCACCTGACCTGTGGTGGCATGGTGGATAAAGTGTTAACCTGGAATGCTGTGGTGGCCGTTCAAAACCCTAGGCTTGCCCAGTTAAGACACATGCAAAAAGCAATTATGAGCTGATGTTTTCCTTTCCTCTCCCCACCATTTTCTTTCTCTCTCTTCCCTGTCTGAAATATCAATAACTAGAATTTTTAAAAAAATTAATGATAGAGCCTGACCTGCAGTGGCACAGTGGATAAAGCGTTAACCTGGAATGCTGAGATCACTGGTTTGAAACCGTGGGCTTCCTTGGTCAAGGTACATACGGAAATTGATGCTTCCTGCTCCTCCCCCTCTTCTCTCTCTTTCTCTATATTCTCTCTTTGAAAATGAATAAATTTAAAAAAATTTTAAAAAATAATGGCAAAATCAGTTCCAGTTGTCGGCAAACTCAGTCAGCAGAGCCAAATATCAACAGCACAGTGATTGAAATTTCTTTTGAGAGCCAAATTTTTTAAACTTAAACTATATAGGTAGATACATTGTTATTAACTTAGAGTACTACTAAGCAGGCCACACTCAACGGACCAAAGAGCCGCATGTGGCTCGCGAGCCGTGGTTTGCCGACCATGGAATAGCCATTTTGGTGTTTGATATGTCTTTATAAAACAACTATTTAGGGAGTCTTACAGTAAGTATATCAGGCAATATGCTAAGCACTTTTCACATGCAGTATCTAATTCACTGTATTTCCCCATGTATAAGACACCCATTTTCCAAAATTTTGGGGTCTAAAAACTGGGTGCGTCTTATACAGTGGTTGTAGAGTGTTTTTTACTTGTGTTTCCTGCTTTTTCGCACTTGTGTTTGCGCTCATTGTTTTGTACTTGTTACCGGTATATTACAGTAGGTTATGTTTTGCCACGTTCTGTCCAGAAATGGCTCAGAAAAGATTTTTGTACAGTGCTGAATTCAAGTTAAAAGTGATCCAGCTTGAAAAAGTGAATGAAAATCATTCTGCTAAATGTAAGTTTGGTCCTCCTCCAACTGAGATCAATCTGAGACTGGCTACGGGAAGAAGAAACCCTACTGAAAACACCATGGCAGAAGAAGGCCATGAGAGGCAAGTCAGCAAAATGGCCTGATTTAGAGAGGGAATTGAAGAGACGGATTGAAGAGCAAAGGGCAATTAGAATTCCTCTGTCCACAAAGATGGTTCAGCATGAGGCAAGAAGAATTGCTAATGAAAAAGAAGTTACTGATTTCAAACGAGGACACAACTGGTGCTTCAGGTTATGAAACAGAATGGACTAAGCATGCGTACACGCACCAGAATTGTCCAAAAGATGCCTGAAAGCTATGAGCAGAAGGTCCTTGAATTTCATCGTTTTGTCATTAAATGTTGGAAAGCACATCAGTTTGAATTGGGACAGATTGCAAATATGGACAAAGTTCCCGTTCAATTTGATGTCCCAAGTAACAGAACTGTTGAGAAGAAGGGGGTGAGAACTATAACTATGAAGATAAGGGGACATGAAAAAAGCCATTACAGTGGTACCTTGAGATACGAATTTAATTCATTCTGTAACTGAGCTCGTCAGTCAGTCAACTCCTATATCAAACTGCTGATACTAGACCTGTGCGCCAACTAGCGGCAGCTTCCTGAATCACGACTCATATCTCAGAATTTCACTTGGATCTTGAACAAAAATACGGACCGAGTTGCAGCTCATATCTTAAAAAATTCGTATGTTGGTCTGTTCGTATCTCAAGGAACCACTGTATACAGTTGTTCTAGCTTGTGCTGATGCAACCAAGCTGCCTCCTATGGTGATTTTCAAATGCAAAAGAATGCTGAAAGAAGACATTCCTCAAGGAGTGATTGTCCACGTTCATGACAAAGGTTGGATGGATCAAGATGGATGAAGATCCGGTTTGAGGAAATTTGGAGAAGGAGACCAGGTGGGCTCTTACGCAGGCAAACCTGCCCTATTGATGCTTGATCAGTTCAGGGCACACATAACAAAAAACACAAAGAAGATTGCTGCAGAGCAGAAAACAAAACTTGCCATCATACCTGAAGGCTTGATATCCCAGCTTCAACCACTTGATGTCAGCATTAACAAACCTTTTAAAGCTGCCATGAGAGATGAATGGAACCAATGGATGAAGTCTTCTGGGGACAAATTGACATTGGCAGGAAGAGTGAAAAAATCAACTATAAAGTTTGTACCTGGGTGAAAAGATCCTGGGATAATATCAAGATTGAGATTATTATCAAGTCATTTAAGAAGTGTGGCATTTCACATGTCATAGATGGAACGAGAATGAGGCAATATATGAAGACAGATTCGTCATCAGACACAGATGAGGACAAGCTAATGGATGGGAGTTTTTGACTGTGATAAGGAGTTGTGTGAATTTTATGATGAATAAAACTTGAGTTCAATAACCTTTATGTAATACCTTTTTTTCAAATTTTGGGCCCCAAAATTAAGATGTGTTTTATACATGGGAGCATCTTATACATGGGGAAATATGGTAATCTATGCAAAGGTAGGTACTGTTTGTAATAAACCCAGAGAGATTAAGTAATTTACCTAAATTCATACAAGTGCTAAGTGGTATAACCCTAGGATTGGGAATCCAGATTTATCTAATTTTAGAGTTTAATCTCCATTTTCTCAGATTTTCAATGTGTGCAGGAACACATACATTTTCTTTTTTAAAAATTGGGACCATGCAATTTCAGGTTATAAACAAAATGAAATGTAAAATTCTCTAAATGCTATCCCAGGGATAACCACTGTTAATGGTTTATTGTATAGCATTTGCTCACTTCATTCCAGCCGGGATATTATCTATACTATTTTCAGAACTGAACAGGCATGCTATCATCCTGGCCTTTGCTCTCTTTCTAGAATACATTTCTTTCAAATACCTTCATGGTTTATTTCCTTAACCTCATTTTGATCCCTCCTGTATTTAAGTGTTACTTTTCAGTGAGATCTTCCCTATCTAAAATTGCTACCCTCCTACCTGTAAACCTTGATACACTTCTGATTTAATTTCCCCTAGTTCATTTTTTATCAAATAAAATATTAGATTTAATTGTATGAAATTATCAATTATTAATCATTTTTACCTAGGTCAGTTTCATATTATCAACCCAATTTATATTTTATTTCTCTTGTTTATCTCTCTCTCCCAGTAATGTATAAAACTCATAAGGGTTAAGATAGTTGTCTGTTTTATTTATTGCTTTATCTTTGTCCTGCAACAGTGCCTGTCATATAGTAGGCATGCAATAAATAGTAAATAAATTATTCCAGACTTTTGTTATGCATATAACTCTAAAAAGGATTTAACTATGTATACTTTTCAGTAGCTTATTTTTTCACTATCAATGTGGATTAATTTCTAATTTAATGATATAGATTCACTTCAAAAACTTAATATATTAAAACATTTGGCCTTGGCCGGTTGGCTCAGTGGTAGAGCGTCGGCCTGGCATGCAGAAGTCCCGGGTTCGATTCCCGGCCAGGGCACACAGGAGAAGCGCCCATCTGCTTCTCCACCCCTCCCCCTCTCCTTCCTCTGTCTCTCTCTTCCCCTCCCGCAGCCGAGGCTCCATTGGAGCAAAGATAGCCCGGGTGCTGGGGATGGCTCCTTGGCCTCTGCCCCAGGCGCTAGAGTGGCTCTGGTCACAACAGAGCGACGCCCCGGAGGGGCAGAGCATCGCCCCCTGGTGGGCAGAGCGTCGCCCCCTGGTGGGCGTGCCAGGTGGATCCCGGTCGGGCGCATGCGGGAGTCTGTCTGACTGTCTCACCCCGTTTCCAGCTTCAGAAAAATACAAAAATAAAAAAATAAAACATTTTTTTGTGACACAATACACATAACACTAAATTTGACATTTCAAACATTTTTAAGTATACAGTTGATTGACATTAGTATAGTCACATTGTTGTGCACCACCCATCTCCAGGACCTTTTTCGTCTTGCAAAACCAAAACTCTGTACCCATTAAACAACTCGTGTTCCTTAATTCCTCCAGCCCCTTGCAATCTACATTCTATACTCTCTCAGAGATTTCACAATTAGGTACCTTGTATATGTGGAATCATACAGTATTTGTCCATTTGCGACCAGCTTATTTAACTTAGCATAATATTTTCTAGGTTAATTCATATTGTAGCATATTGCAGAATTTCCTGCTTAAAGGCTGAATAGAACAGTATTCCACTGGTTGTATGCCGCACTTTTTTATACATTCATCTCAGTGGGGACTTGGGTGCTTCCACCTCTTAACTTGTGAATAATGCTGCTGTGAAAATGTACATGTGTCTCTTTGAGACCCTGCTTTCACTTCCTTTGAGTATATTTACCTGGAATTAGAATTGCTGGGTCACAAAATAATTCTGTTTTAAGTTTTTGAGGAATCATCCTATTGTTTTCCATAATGGCCGTACCATTTTACCTTCCCACCAACAGTGTATAAGAGTTCCAATTCCTCCAAGTCCTCATGAACACTTACTGTTTTTCTTCTTTTACGTCCTTTTTTTTTTTTTTTTAATGGTGGCCATCCTGATGGGAATGAGGCCGATAACTGATTGTAGTTTTGATTTGCATTTCCTAAACATTAGAGAGGTTGAGCATCTTTTCACGTGCCTATTGGCTGTTTATTTTCTTTGTAAAAATGTTTGTTAAAGTTCTTTGCCTTTTTGTTTGTTTGTTTGGTGCCGAAACCCGGAACTATTTAGCCATTTTTAAATGAGGTTGTGTTTTTGTTGTTAAGTTCTTTATATAGTTTGGATATTAACCCTATGTGAAATAAATGATTCACAAATATTTTCTCCCATTTTCTGGCTTGCCTTTTTACTCTATTAATAGTGTTTTTTTGTGCACAAAGTTTCTAATTTTGATGACATCCAGTTTATCTATTTTTTTACTTTTGGTGCTTTTGATATATCCAGAAAATTTCTAAATCCAGTGTCATAAAGCTTTTCCCTTATATTTTCCTCCTAAGAGTTTTATAGTTTTAGCTCTACATTTAGGTCTTTGATTTATTTTGAGTTAATTTTTGTGTATGATATAAGGTAAGGAAGGCTTCAATTTCGATCTTTTGCATAAGGATATCCAGTTTTCCTAGCACCATTTGTTGAAAAGACTGTCCTTTCCCATTTAATAGTCTTGGCATCCTTGTTGAAAATCTTTTGACCATATGTGTGAGGGTTTATTTCTGGGCTCTGTATTCCATTGATCTATATATCGGTCTTTATGCCAGTACCATACTATTTTGATTACTTGGCTTTGTGATCCTTTTAATGGTGGTTTTTGAGTACTCTTCTTTATCCAGTATTAAAAGCAATTATAAATGTTTGGGTTATAATAAAAGACATGCATAAAAGAGGTTTTGTGTTTTGTGGTTATGTGAAGTTCATTGTAAATATAATTTAGAGGTAGATTTTAGGAATAATAGATAAAACAAAAACCATATCCAAAGTGGTTTATATTTTAGACAGATTACCAATATGATGAATTACTATGACCAACATATATTTTTGAACATTTTATTTATTATTTTATTATCACTCCTATTTTCCTCAGTCGTAAGTTTTCTATGACTCAGTTTTATATTATCTCTCCTATTTCAGGAAAGGTAGTTATATTTAGAAGTAGTGGCTTTTCTGTAAATCTGGGAGACTGTTGACTGACTAAAATATGTTTTTCTGTAATTTCTGTCAAGTTGTGATTTTAATAAAATTTGAGTTCAGTACACTAGGAATAACCTTAACTATATACTACCCTTACATCACATTAAGTTACTCCTCCATTTAGAAGGAGCTAATATTAGTAAGGCAAATCCAGAGGATATTAAAAGAGTCTACATCATGATTATATTCATTTCCCTGGCCTGCTATTACAAATTACCACAAAGTGGAAGGCTTAAAAGAACAGAACTTTATTCTTTCACAGTTCTGGAGACTCTAAATCTGAAATGATGATGTTGACAGGTTTCCTTTTGGAGGCTCTAAGGGAGAATTGCACTCTCTTTTCTACCTGGTAGAAACATCACTTAATCTTCATGTCTCTGTATCCAGATGTCTCTCTCCTTGCTCTTATAAAGATAGCAATTTATTATTTAGAGCCCACCTTAATCCTTATGATCTTAATCTTAAGTATATCTTCAGAGACCCTATTTCTGAGGTCACATTCTGGGATTCTATCTGGACATGCATTTTTACACTATTTCAACCCACTATAATTATTGAATTTTTGTGTATAAACATTTGTTTGGGTCATATGTCAGTTACATGTTTAAAGAAATTCAACTATATATTTTCCAGAGTGGCTGTATTATATTCTCACCAACAATATATCAGTGATCTACTTTTTCTGAATCATTCCCAGCATTTGGTATTTTTATTTTATTAATTTTAGCCATTTTGATAGGTATGTAGTGTATCACATGTATTTTAATTTGCATTTTTCTCATGGCTATTGATGTTGCACATCTTTTCATATGTTTATATATCATTTATAAATATTCTTTGATGCATGTCTCTTTACACTGCTTTTTTTTTTTTTTTTTTTTTTTTTTTGAGTGAGAGAGACAGGGACAGAGACAGAGACAGAGACAGGGACAGATAGGAACAGATAGGCTGGAAGGGAGAGAGATAAGAAGCATCAGTTCTTTGTTGTGACACCTTAGTTCATTGATTTCTTTCTCATATGTGCCTTGACAAAGAGTGGGGGGCGGCTCCAGCGGAGTGATCCCTTGCTCAAGCCAGCTACCTTGGGCTGAAACCAGTGACCTTTAGGCTCAAGCCAGCGACCATGGGGTCAAGTCTATGATTCCATGCTCAAACCAGCGGCCCTGCACTCAAGCTGGTGAGTCTGTGCTCTAGTTGGTGAGTCTGTGCCCATGACCTCAGGGACTGGAACCTGAGTCTTCTGCAACCTAGTCTGACACTCTGTCTACTGTACCACTGCCTGGTCAGGCATTGCTTTTTTTTTTTTTTTTTTTACTGTTTTAGTTCCTTTTTATATTCTAGGTACAAGTCCTTTGTCACAATGGTTTCGGTGTCAAGTGTAAGAACTCTTTGCCTAGTGCTATATCCTGAAAATTTTCTTCTATGTTTTTTCCTAAAAGTTACATAGGTTTACATTTACATTTAATTCCATGATTCATTTTGATTGCTTTATGCTTAAGGGGTGAAGTTTAGGTTGAGTTCATTATTTTGCCTACAGATTTCCTGTTGCTCTAGTACCTTTTATTGAGAATGCTATTCCTCCATTGAATTACTTTTGTACTTTTGTCAAAAATCATTTGGGTATGTTTGTGGTGGTCTGTTTCTCAGTTCCAGTGATCTGTGTGTCAATCCCTCTGCCAAGACCGCAGTCTTTTTTTTTTTTTTTAATTACTTTTTTTTTTCAGAGAGAGGGATAGACAGGGACAGACAGACAGGAATGGAGAGATGAGAAGCATCAATCATTAGTTTTTCGTTGTGCCTTGCAACACTTTAGTTTTTCATTGATCGCTTTCTCATATATGCCTTGACCGCGGACCTTCAGCAGACCGAGTAACCCCTTGCTCGAGCCAGCAACCTTGGGTCCAAGCTGGTGAGCTTTTTGCTCAAACCAGATGAGCCCGCGCTCAAGCTGGCGACCTCGGGGTCTCAAACCTGGGTCCTCCCACATCCCAGTTTGACGCTCTATCCACTGCGCCACCACCTGGTCAGGCAAGACCACAGTCTTGATTACTGTATATATACAGTCTTGAAATTGGGTAGACATTCCTTTCACTTTTTTGGTCAAAATTATTTTAGCTGTTATAGCTCCTTTACTTTTCCACATAAGTTTTTTGTTTATAGTTTTTATTTATTTTGTATTTAGAAATTAAATTTAATGTGGTGAAATTAATGAGCATATATAGGTTTAAGGTAAACATTTCTATAGTTCATTTCTATGAACTGTTGATTACGTTTTGTGCCCATCACTCAAAGTCAAATCATTTTTCATTATCTTATGTCCCTCTCCATATATAATTTTTGAATAATCTTGTTTATATGTACAAAAGCATCATGGTAGAATTTTGATAGAAATTGTGTTAAACATGTTATATCAATTTGAGGGGAATTGACATCTTTACTATGCTGAGTAAATGTTTCCAATCCAATAACATGGTATGTCTCTATTTATTTAGATCTTTTATTTCTTTCAAGAGTGTTGTTTAGTTTTTAGCACACAAATCCTGTGCATGTTTGTTAGATTTATACTTGTCAACATAAGAAATTTTCAAACCTATAAGAATTTTTTATGAGTTTATTTGAGCCAAACTGTTGACAGTCTCTGGCAAGTAAAGTCTCACTGGATTGAGAAAGTGCTCCAGAAAATGGTGGTTTTACCACTTATTTTATACAGAGATGTAAGGGGCTTACATGAAATTGTTTGGATTGGTGATAGATTAGGGAGGTGGGAGAAAGCAAAGTGGGGGAGAATCTCTGGGATTGGATAAAATACTGAAACTTCTTTTATATAGGCAGGAATAAGTTAGTTCATAGTTAATTAACATGATAACAATAACAATGAGGGGATTTGTGGGTTCCTGCTTTGGTGGGACACTTACCTTGGGGGGGCAGGAAAGAAGATTACCTTCATGTTATCAGGTGCAATATTGTAGGTGCAAAAGACAACAGACAGGCTAGATTAAGGTAAGCATTGACCTTTGTTGGAGAAAAATACTTCCCTAGGACATGATTACCCACCATGAACTGCTTTTAGTTAGAAACTTTTAATTTCAGACTATCCTATGTTGTTATTCAGGTTTCTGAGTTTATAAGGCCACTATGTAGGCTTTCCCTTTTTCATCCATATATTAAATATATATATTTTTTAATGATTATAAATTGTTTTGTATTTTAATTTTGATGTCAGAGCAGTAATTGCATATATAAAACAATTGATTTTTGTATATTTATCTTGTATCTTGCAACTTGGCTGAATTATTCTAGGATTTTTTTTTTGGTAGATTCCTTAGGATTTTCTACAAAGATACTCATATTGTCTGCAAGTGGGGAGTTTTATTTCTTTTCTTTTGGTCTATATGCCTTTTAGTTCCTTTTCATACTATTTTTGTACTGGCTAGAACTTACCATAGTATTTTGTATAAGTAATGGGAATTAACATTCTTGCCTAGTTTCCAATCTTAGAGAGAAAACATTGTCTTTCACCACTATGTATACGGTTAGCTATAGAGGAACAGAAGTCCTACCGCTAAGGATATAAGAAATCACATCGAGACTGGTAGGAGGGTGTAAAGCCAGAAGCCAGGGCTACCATCACGGCTGCCCGGCCCATGCAGGTTCGCATTGGATTCGGACAGTCGGTAAAGAAACAACGGAGCCAAGAACTGGTGGGCCATCACCTTTAATCCTAGCTTGCACCCGGCGGGCAAGTAAAAACACACACTGGGCTCCAAAACCCACTCACATTCAGTGCTCACAAAGCTACTGACTTATCCGAGTTTCCTAGAATCAAAGGTTTCTAGCTCACCAGACTTATTCACCTCTGTACCCCATCTCCTTCCTTCTCTCTGCACAAACTCTGCACAAACTGGCTTCTCACTCAACAGTCTGCCATCTTGGCTGCTTCTCCTGGCCTCCTCCACGTGGCCTCCCTCTGCTCTCTGCTCTGCTCTCTCTTCTAATGATAATCTCAGGAACGAGACCCCCCGTTCTGCCCCCACTTTATAGTGTAGATTCAAAACCTTTAATCCAATATACAAAATAGGGAAGTCTCTAATACAAAGTCACTTCTCTGGGGCATGATTGGATTGTACCACCCTACATCAAAAAGGGTGGGAAAGGCTTATTCCCAAAACCAAGCCCCAGGCTATAACGATCCGGCCTGCCCACAGCCTGCCCCCAACACACATTAATATCACCTGGGCGACGGCCTCCACGTGGGCAGAGTCATCTTTAACAAAGTGAGCATAATACATTTTATCTGCCCAACAGAGGGGCTGAGAGAAGAATGGGCTGGTCTCACACCCATGTGTGGCAGATAAAAATCGATTTAGATATCTCAGTTGTGAAGGTCCCCCCTGAGGAGGCGGGAGTCCAGCCCCATAGCAGGCCTACCAGCTCAGGGTTCCAGTGCCAGGAAGAGAAGCCCCCATAATTTCTGGCTGTAAAAATCAGCAGGGTTTGTATCTGAGGGAGGCAGAGGGCTGCTGGAATCCCAGGCAGTTCCTCTTTAAGGGCTCATGTACTGACTTACTTGGACTTACTTGCTCTGAGCTTCAGCATTTAGGGCCACAGCTCTAAAGGCACCAGGGCCATACAGGGAGGAACTAAACTGCTTGGCATCAGTGTGAGAGAGCTGGATAGGCAGCTTTCTGCGAGACAGAAGTGCTGGCAGAGGCCAAATGTTCTTTTTCTGAACCCTTCCCCCACAGAGCCTGCAGGCAGGCACCTTATCTGAGTCTCCATCAACCATCAACCCTACTAACATTGTGGGCCCCACCCTGGTGATTCCCTGAGACCACACCCCTTTAATTTGTTGGCCCACCCAAGCTGTTTCCAGTGGCTTTTCCTTGTGAATGGCCTGTCCTGGCTCATGCTTTAGACCAGGGGCAGTCAACCTTTTTATACCTACCGCCCACTTTTTTTTTTTTTTTTTTTTTAACAGACTGAGTGAGAGTCAGAGAGAGGGATAGATAGGGACAGACAGACAGGAACGGAGAAAGATGAGAAGCATCAATCATTAGTTTTTCGTTGCAACACCTTAGTTCATTGATTGTTTTCTCATATGTGCCTTGACCATGGGGCTACAGCAGACCCAGTGACCCCTTGCTCAAGCCAGTGACCTTGGGTCCAAGCTGGTGAGCTTTGCTCAAGCCAGATGAGCCTGCGCTCAAACCAGATGAGCCTGCGCTCAAGCTGGTGACCTCGGGGTCTTGAACCTGGGTCCTCCACATCCCAGTCCGGCGCTCTATCCACTGCACCACCGCCTGATCTGGCTACCTACTGCCCACTTTTGTATCTCTGTTAGTAGTAAAATTTTCTAACCGCCCACCGGTTCCACAGTAATGGTGATTTATAAAGTAGGGAAGTAACTTTACTTTATTAAATTTATAAAGCAGAGTTACAGCAAGTTAAAGCATATAATAATAATTACTTACCAAGTACTTTATGTTGGATTTTTGCTAAGTTTGGCAGAATAAATTTTTATAAAACAACTTACTATAGTTAAATCTATCTTTTTACTTATACTTTGGTTGCTCCGCTACCGCCCACCATGAAAGCTGGAATGCCTACTAGTGGGCAGTAGGGACCAGGTTGACTTACCACTGCTTTAGACTTTCTAAAATCTCTCAAACAAGCAGCATCCGGCCTTAGCAAGCCCTGTACCTCTCGCTGAGTGGCCTCTGGTAGCAGTTTGTCTTGGTTTGCAGCTTGGTCTCTCCTGGGCACTTCCAACCCCAACACAAGGTAGCACCCATCCAAAGATCACTTTGTAGCACATGACAGGTAGCACTGTGCAGAACACAGGTGAGAGCTGATGTTGCATGTACCTCCTGGGATGCCCCAGAGCCAGTGCAACTGGTGGACCGCTTCAGACCATGTCAAAGCATCACTCAGCCACCTCCACAGGTGACACACTCAAGGGATTGACTTAGTGGGCACCAGAGCCCTGCTGAAGTAAGTCCTGCTCCATAGTCCCTGCACAGCTAATCCTCCCCAATGTTGGCAGCCAGTCCTTGCAGTTGATCAGACTGGGGGTAAATACCTTCCATTGGTTTGCTAACAGCATCGAGGCTCAGCTACAACAGGAGGGTGCACACAGCCCCCATGGGGAGATGATAACATCTGAAGTGCCCTGCTCAAGTGAACAAGGAGGCTGTGCCACTGGATCCTACAGTTCAGCTACTATATTAGTCACTCTACCAAAGCTGGGAGACGTAGCAGCTCTACCTAATACATAGAAACAAACACAGTGAGGCTGCCAAAATGAGACAGATGTCCCAAATGAAAGAACAGAACAAAACTCCAGAAAAAGAACTAAACAAAATTGAGAGAAGCAATCCACTAGATGAAGAGTTCAGAACACTGGTTATAACCTAAGGGAAGAGTATATGAATTTAGAACCTAGAATTCTGCCCTCACCCCAGTGTGGTATTAGTTAAAGCCAGCTAAAACAGTTTTAAATAAGATCCAATATCACATAGCATTAGCACAAAAATATCTAGTCAATTAAAAAAAACCACTTATACCAGGAACCGGGAAGACTTCAAATTAAATAAAAATTAACCAAGAGAGACCAACAATGATATGACGTAGATGTTAGAAGTATCAGACAAAAAAATTTAAAAGCAGCCATGATAAAAATGCTTTAACAAGTACTTAACTAAGAAAAAATAGAAAGCCTCATTAAAGGAATAGTCTCAACAAAGAAATAGGAAATATATAAAGGAATCAAGTAAAAATTTTAGATCTAAAAAATAATGAAGTAAGTGGATGGGCTCAATAGCAGAATTGAGGGACAAAGGAAACAATTAGTGAAATGGAGGATAGGACATTAGAAATTACCCATCTGAAAAGAAAGAAAATTGGGAAAGACACAGGAAAAGAAATTAGTCTCAGGGACCTGTGTAACTGTAACAAAAGTTCTAATAATGTTCAGACTTATATTTTATATAAAACAAACATAAGAATACTCAGAAAGGTGAAGAGAAGGCAGATGAGCTAGGGACCAAGGGAAAAGAAATATGTGTATGACATTTAATAGAATTTTGTAAAATAAATTAATGGGGAACAGGACTTTCATATTTGATAAAATTAGAAAGGTACTGTAAAGCTGTTATAATCAAAAGTGCTGAGTATTGACACAGGAGCAGGAAAATATATTAAGATAGAATAAAAGTGCCCTGGTCGAATAACTTGGTTGGTTGGAGCATCATCCCTAAGCACAGAGTATTGCCCTGAAGCACAGAGGTTGCTGGTTTGATCCCTGGCCAGGGCACATACAGGAACAGATTGTTCCTATCTCTCTCTGTGTCACTCCCTTCCTTTCTTGCTAAAATCAATTAGTAAATTTAAAAAGTCTAGAAAGATATCAGTAACCTAATAGTTAAAGTTTAACAAAGGAGTCACTTCAGATAAGTGAGGAAATGATGGACTGAAAATTATATTAGATTAATTATCCATTTGGAAGAAAATAGAGCCCTATTTTATGCTAGGGAGGCATAAAGTAATTCCAGATGGATTAGAAATCTAAATGTGGCATGGCTTGCGGTGGTACAGTGGATAAAGCATTGACCTGGAATGGTAAGGTTGCCAGTTTGAAGCCCTGGGCATACCTGGTGAAGGCACATACAACAAGCAATCAGTGAACAACTAAAGTAAAACAACTATGAGCTGATACTTCTTATTCTCCTATTCCTCCTCTCTCTCTAAAATCAATAAATAAAATCTTAAAAAAAAAAATCTAAACGTAGCTTTGGCCAGTTGGCTTAGTGATAGAGTGTCAGCCTAGCATGTGGATGTCTTGGGTTCAATTCCTGGTCAGGGCATACAGGAGAAGGGACCATCTGCTTCTCCACTCCTTCCTTTCCCCCTTCTCTCTCTTTGTTCCCCTCCCTCAGCCATGGCTTGATTGGTTCAAGTGCATTAACCCCAGGCACTGAGGATGGCACCCTGGAGCCTCTGCCTCAGGTGCTAAAAATAGCTCGGTTGTGAGATTGGCTCTAAATGGGCAGAGCATGGGTTGCCAGGTGGATCCCGGTCAGGGTGCATATAGGAATCTATCTCTATCTCTTCTCTCACTTGGAAAAGAAGAAAAAAAAATTAAAAAACTAAATGTGAAAAATGAAAGTATAAGAAAAGATAGAAATAATCTGGAGGTTGAGGAGCTTTCCTAAGCAAGACAGAAAGCCAGGAATTATTTAGGAAAACATACAAAATTTGTATACTTATTTTGGGGGGGGGGTTGTGTGTGTGTGTGTGTGTGTGTGTGTCTTTTTCCGAAGTGGGGAGGCAGGCAGACAGACTCCGCATGTGCCTGACTGGGATCCACCCGGCATGCCCACCAGGGGGCGATGCTCAGCCCCTTTGAGGTGTTGCTCTGCTGCAATCAGAGCCATTCTAGCACCTGAGGCAGAGGCCATGGAGCCATCCTCAGCGCCCGGGCCAACTTTGCTCCAATGAAGTCTTGGCTGCAGGAGAGGAAGAGAGAGATAGAGAGAAAGGAGAGAGGAAAGGGTGGAGAAGCAGATGGGCACTTCTCCTGTGTGCTGTGACTGGGAATCGAACCCAGGACTTCCACATGCCGGGCCGACGCTCTACCGCTGAGCCAACTGGCCAGGGTGTAGACTTATTTGTAATACATAATAGATCAGGGGTCTCAAACTCAACTCAGCATGTGGGCCGCAGAGCAAGATCACAGCCATTCGGCTGGCCGCACTAGGTCTACAAAAGGCAACTGTTACGCAACACTTTTCTCACTGCAGTTGAAAACAAAAAAAAATCAGTACAACAAGCACAATCGTACATGCAGTTTACTCAGTGTCACAAAACGACCAGAAACTGTAGTTCTCATCACAACTGCTGTTAACTAAGCTAATATCTAGCTAGGATGCTAGAGAAATGAAAAATACAAGTAGGCCCCTAGGCTTACTTAATTTTATCCAAAATATTTTGAACTTCGTGGATTAGTCTGCAGGCCGCACAAGATTGTTCGGCGGGCCGCATGGGGCCCGCGGGCCGCGAGTTTGAGACCCCTGTAATAGATATAGGATTCAATATCTTTTATATATGGCTAGGTCTTATAAGTGTATTAGAAAAAGTCCATATTCAGCATAAAAACATTAAAGCTATGAAGTATCGACTTACTGATTTCAGATGACTAATGGATTTAAAAAGAATGCAAATGAAAACAAATAATGTACTTTTTTTTTGAGAGTGAGAGATAGGAAGGGAGAAAGAGGGTGAAAAGCATCAACTTATAGTTGCTTTTACTTTAGTTGTGCATTGATTGCATCTTGTATGTTCCTTGACCAGATCTGAACCAGTAGCCCCTTGTTGAAGGCAGTGACCTTGGGCTTTTCACACTAGCGACTTTTGGGCTCAAGGTGGGTAACTTTGGGATCATGCGGACAATTCTCCCACTCAAGCCAGTGACTCTGCTCTGACGATCCTGTTCTCAGAGCACCAACTCAGGGCTTGAATCCAGTAACCCCAGTGTTTTGGGGTTGACACTTTATCCACTGCACCACTGGTCAGGCCAAATAATGTACTTTCTTTTTTTCTAAGATTTTTTTTATTGACCTTATAGAGAGAAGAGGGAGGGGAGAGAAGTATCAACTCATAGTTGCTTCACTTTAGTTGTTCATTGCTGCCTTGTCATATATGCCTTGGCTGGGCAAGCCCAGGTTTCAAACTAGTGACTTAGACATTCCAGGTTGACGCTTTAATCCACTGAACCACCATAGGCCAGGCAAATGTACTTTTATTTATTTATTTTCCAAAGTGAGAAGGGCTGGGGAAAGCAGACAGACAGACTCCTGCATGCGCCAGACTGTGATCCATCTGGCATGCCCACTAAGAGGGCTATGCTCTGCTGCAGTCTGAGCCATTCTAGCGCCTGAGGTAGAGGCCATGGTGCCATTCTCAGTGCTCGGGCCAACTTTGCTCCAATGGAGCCTTGGCTGCGGGAGGGGAAGAGAGAGATAGAAAGGAGAGAGGGAAAAGTGGAGAAGCAGATGGGTGCTTCTTCTGTGTGCCCTTGCCAGGAATCGAACTTGGAACTTCCACACGCTGGGCCAACACTCTACTGCTGAGCCAACCAGCCAGGGCCAGGCAAATATACTTTTTAAACTTGAATTTATTGGAGTGAGATTGGTTAATAAAATAAAATTATATGGGTTTAAGATATAATAATGTACTATTTTTATCTGCCAGATTTGGTAAAATTAAAAAGTATACCTATCTAGTGCTGGTGAGGGAAATAGATACTCTTATTCTGTTAGTGAGAATAAAAATTGTAGCAGCCTTTTTGGAATGTAATTTAGCAGTATCCATCAAAATTTTAAAAGCTTTTATACTTGGACAGTGACTCCATCTCTAGGAAACTATCTAAAAATAACAAAAGAGAATTTAAAGTTGTGTACATAAATGTCCTTGGAGTATTATGTGTAATAGTAAAAAAATAAAAAATTTATAATTACAAATAGAATAGCATACTATGTTTATATAATTGAAATCATAAAAAAGAATGAGGTTTATATGTTTGTGACTGTGTGTATAGGTATTGGTGATGTATATTTAAATGACAAAAGCAAGTTACAGATCAGGATTCTGTTTTTTAAAAACTTTCATTCATTTATTGATGTTAGAGGAAGGGAGAGAGAAATGTTGATTTGTTGTTCAAGTTATTTATGCATTCATATTTTGATTCTTGTATGTGCCCTGACCAGGATTACATTTTTGTTAATAAAATATGTGTCTGTTTTTGATTAGAGTTAGGTATATATAATCTGAGGGGAAAATAAGGTAAGATGAACTTGACAGTGATTCTTTCAAGAATGAAATGGGATGAAACTGAATTGGAAGGAGAGGGGAGGAATAAGGGGGCAGGAAAGGGAGCCATAACAAGGGTCTTACAGTTTTACTCTATATAATTTTCCAAGTATTGGTGTTTAGGTGATTTTTATTTTTGTATTTTTTTAAATAAGTAAAAGGAGCTAAGTTATATATATTTGTTGCATGAGTGCAACGTATAAACAAGTATGTGTGTGTGTTTTAGATTAAATGTTATGTAACTATTACAAGTTTTTTTTAAGTGAAGACTGCAAATGCATATACTGCAAATGCATATACATGGTACTGCCTCTTCCAAACTTTTTTTTTTGAGAGATAGAGAGGCAGGGAAAGAGAGAGAAACAGGAACATTAAGTTGCTCCTATATGTGCCCCGACCAGGGAATGGAACCTGCGACATTCACACTCCAACCGAGTTATCTGGCCACAGCTTAATTTTTATTGATTTTTAGAGAAACAGAATAAGGAAGAGAGAGGGGTGGGGGAAGGGAAGCATTCATTTGTTGCCCCACTCAGTTGTGCATTCTTTGGTGATATTCTGTATGTGCCCTGGCCGGGGATGCAATCTGCAACCTGTTGTTGAGGAACAACACTCTTGACCAACTGAGCTAACCGGCCAGAGCCAAACTCCTTTGAAGTGGGGGAACAGAAGTATGTGGAAATCTTTTACCAGTATTAAGAGTTCAAGAAGAGCAATCAGGATATGAGCATTTGTGTTTTCTAGCAAACTACTGTGATTTTTATTTACAGCTTGAGCCTTTCTTCTGGCCAGTTTGACGATGGTGATAAATAAAGACCATCTTTTAAAAATGAGTATTTTTGGTTTTCACTAACAGAAATGACATCAGACATACCATCACTGGATCCAGCCATTGGCTCTGGAAACCCTGGGCCTGGGATTCAAGGTGGAGGAGCCGTTGTCCAGAGGCCTTTTAAGCGGCGACCAGGGTGAGTTTGGTATATATTGTCACAAATGTCTCCCTAATAACCAACCTGATTTTGTTGCTGAACCCTCTTGGCTATTCTTAACCCTCTCACTTAAACTGGTTATTTAACTACACTTCTCTTAAGTAACTCTAATTCCTAGGGTTTTTCCCCCTTTTTTTTTCTTTTTTCTTTTCCAAGTGAGAGGTAGGGAGGTAGACAGATGCCTGCATGCTCCCCAACTGGGATCCACCTGACAACTCCCATCTAAGGGCCAATGCTCCAATCAACCAAGCTATTTTTAGTGCCTGAGGCTGATATGCTTGAACTAACCAAACTATCCTCAGTGCCTGGGGCTGTGCTTGAACTAATTGAGCCACTGGCTGCAGGAGGGGAAGACGGAGAGAAGGAGTCGGGGAGGAGAAGCAGATGTTTGCTTCTCCTTTGTGCCCTGACCTACATTCTATCCATTGAGCATCTGGCCAGGGCTGGGCTTCACACATTATAACTTACTGATGCATAGGGTGAATAAGTAACTTACCCAAGCTTTTAAAGTTAGTGGAAGATCTATGATATAAACTATAAACCTTTTTTTTTTTTTTTTTTAGTGGGAGAAAGAGGAATAGATAGGGACAGACAGACAGGAAGGGAAAGAGAGATGAGAAGCATCAAGTCGTAGTTGTGGCACTTTAGTTGTTTGTACTGCTTTCTTATACATGCCTTGACCAGGGGACTCAGCTGAGCCAGTGACCCCTTGCTCAAGCCAGTGACCTTGGGCTCAAACCATTGACCTTTAGGTTTCAAGCCTGTGACCATGAGGTCATATCTATGTTCCCACACTAAAGCCGGCAACCCCACGCTCAAGCTGGTGAGTCCACACTCAAGCTGGCAACCTTAGGATTTCAAACCTGGGTCCTCTGCATCCCAGGTTGACGCTCTGTCCACTGTGCCACTGCCTGGTCAGGCTAGAGTCCCCACTCTTTTTTTTTTTTAATCAACTTTTTATTTTTTATTCATTTTAGAGAAGAGAGAGAGTGAGAGAGAGAAAAAGGGGGAGGAGCAGGAAGCATCAGCTCCCATATGTGCCTTGACCAGTGCAGGGATTCAAACCGGCAACCTCAGTATTTCAGATCCATGCTTTATCCACTGCACCACCACAGGTCAGGCCTAGAGTTCCCACTCTTGTTTTTTTGTTGTTGTTGTTAGTTTTATTTTACAGAGACAGAGAGAGAGTCAGAGAGAGGGATAGATAGGGACAGACAGGAATGGAGAGAGATGAGAAGCATCAATCATTAGTTTTTCATTGCGACACCTTAGTTGTTCATTGATTGCTTTCTCATATGTGCCTTGACCGCGGGCCTTCAGCAGACCGAGTAACCCCTTGCTCGAGCCAGCGACCTTGGGTCCAAGCTGGCGAGCTTTTTGCTCAAGCCAGATGAGCCCGCGCTCAAACTGGCAACCTCTGGGTCTCGAACCTGAGTCTCCGCATCCCAGTCTGACGCTCTATCCACTGCACCACTGCCTGGTCAGGCTAGAGTTCCCACTCTTAAACACAGTGTTATGGTTATATATAATAGCAAATAATTAGAGGCTTGGTTAAGTTATAGTATGTTTAAAAATGGAATACTGTATAGCTATTAGAAGTGACGATATGTATCAGTAAAGAAAAATATTCATGGCCCTGGTTGGTGGTTCAGTGGAAGGAGCGTCAGCCAGCATTCGATTCCTGGACAGGCCACACAAGAGAAGTGACCATCTGCTTCTCTCCCCTTCCCTTTTCCCCTTCTCTCCCTCTTCTCCTCCCACAACCAGTGGCTCCGATTGGTTCGAGCATGAGCTGGGGCTCTGAGGCTAGCTCGGTTGGTCTGAGCGTTGGTCTCAGGTGCTGAGCATAGCCCGATTGATTGGAGCATCAGTCCCAGACAGGGGGTTGCTGGGTGTATCCTGATTGGGGTATATGCAGGAGTCTGTCTCACTCTCTCCTCTCCCTCACTTAAGAAGAAAAATGTTCACAATGTATTTGGAGAGGAGGTTACAGTATATGTACCACTCATTAGAAATATGTATAACATATGCATAGCAAAAACACTGAAAAAAATCTTATCAAATATCTGGGTTATGAGAGATTTTGGTTTTTTGTCTTTATTTTATTTTATTATTTTTATTTATTCATTCATTTTAGAGAAGAAAGACAGAGAGAGAAAGATAGAGAGAGAAGGGGGGGAGGAGCAGGAAGCATCAACTCCCATATGTGCCTTGACTGGGCAAGCCCAGGGTTTTGAACCAGCAACCTCAGCATTTCCAGGTCGATGCTTGATCCACTGTGCCACCACAAGTCAGGCTGTTTTTTGTCTTTAAATGAATGTGTATTGGTAATCAGGAAAATATATTAAAAGACTCAATACACATTCTATTAAAGAAAGATTAGAAGAATAAAATAGTAATAATCCTACTACTCAAGGTCACTCATCAATTTTTTCATGTAATTATTTTTAATTTTTATTTTTTTTTGACAGAGAGTCAGAGAGAGGGACAGATAGGGACAGACAGGCAGGAAGGGAGAGAGATGAGAAGCATCAATTCTTCATTGTGGCACCTTAGTGGTTCACTGATTGCTTTCTCATATGTGCCTTGACCAGGAATGTGGGGGGCGGCTATAGCAAAGCAAGTGACTCCTTGCTCAAGCAAGTGACCTTGGAGTCACGTCTATGATCCCACACTCAAGCCAGCAACCCTGTGCTCAAGTTGGCAACCTTGGGGTTTTGAAGCTGGCTCCTCCGCCTCCCAGTCTGATGCTCTATCCACTGTGCCACCGCCTGGTCAGACTTCTTTATTCTTTATACGTAGGTCTTTTTAAAAGTTTTTGTTCCCCGATAGAAAGACAGGGACAGACAGGGAGAGAGATGAGAAGTATTAACTTGTAGTGTGGCACTTTAGTGTTCACTGATTGCTTCTCATATGTTCCTTGATGGAGGGGGCGCTGCAGCCAAGCCATTGACCGCTTGTTTAAGCCAGTGACCTTGGGCTCAAGCCAGCGACCTTGGGCTTCAAGCCAGTGACCCCACAGGATCATGTCAATGATCCCATGCTCAAGTTGGTGACTCCCACTCAAGCAGGTGACCTCATTCAAGCTGGTGAACCTGTGCTCAAACCAGCATCTCAGGAGTTTGAACCTGGGACCTCAGTGTCCATTGTGCCACCACCAGGCAGGCAATGTATACGTAATTTTTAGTAGTTACGTAAAGGGCTGTACTTCATTCCTATTTTGGGACATTTAAGTTGTATTAAAGGTTTTGCTGTTATATGTAATGCACAATAAATATCTTTGTGCATAATTTTTTTCTCTATTTGAAGTTATTTCTTTAGGACAGGTTTTTAGAAATGTAGTTATTGGGTAGATTTTGACAGGCATTCTGGGACTACAGGGAAGAAGAGGCACAAACACTTTCAGGATTGATGCTGTATATATATGTAACCAATCTGGAGGCCCATAATATCAGGTTGTCATACTATGTAGTATATATGCCAAGAGATCATTGGGTTAAGGTGGTAATGTGTGTAATGTTTAAGTTTAACAGAGTACAGAGATTAATGGGAGATTGCTTTACCTTGTTACCTATAATCTTCCCTAATTCTCTGATATGAAAGTCACCTCTGTTTTCATTGAATAACAAAAGCATATTGAGTATGTTCCTCACACAGCACTTTCCCATTCTCTCTTGTTTTATATGTTATTTGTATTTTTGTATGCAAAGAGTCCCTTGAAGTCAGGCCTCTTGTTTTTACCTCATCTAGCAATGTTTTGAATTTGGCTTATGTTACATGATTAGAAAAAGGAAGGAAAAAAGCATTTAACAACTTTCTGAGGTCTTCTATCTTTTATGTAATATTACTGGGTTTTTAAAATTTTTTTTTATTTTTCTGAAGTTGGAAACGGGGAGGCAGTCAGACAGACTCCCGCATGCACCCGACGGGGATCCACCCAGCACGCCCACCAGGGGGCGATGCTCTGCCCATCTGGGGCGTTGCTCTGTTGTAACCAGAGCCATTCTAGCACCTGAGGCAGAGGCCATAGAGCCATCCTCAGCGCCTGGACCAACTTTGCTCCAATGGAGCCTTGGCTGCGGGAGGGGAAGAGAGAAACAGAGAGGAAGGAGAGGGGCAGGGGTTGAGAAGCAAATGAGTGCTTCTCCTGTGTGCCCTGGCTGGGAATCAAACCCGGGACTCCTACACGCCAGGCCGACGCTCTACCACTGAGCCAACCGGCCAGGGCCAATATTACTGTTTTAAAAGATATTTCAGAAAGCTGCTAACATAGCTTAGAATAGACTGCAGAGTCTGACCTGTGGTGGTATAGTAGATAAAGCATCAACCTAGAATGTTGAGATTGCTGGTTCAAAACCCCATTAAAATCTGGGCTTGCCCAGTCAAGGCACATCTGAGAAGCAACTACTCTGAGTTGGTAACTTCCCACTCATTCCCCTCCCCTTTTCTTTTTCTCTCTACCCTCCTACCCTCTCTACAAAAATAAATAAATAAATAAATAAGGTAGATTATAGAAATGAAACAAATAAAGAGAACAACAAAAAATTTAAAAACAGAAATGAAAAATGGACCTGAATTATTTATATTATATTATATTTATTTATTTGAGTTGAGCCCTACTACTCTTGTAGAGGTTATACTCTGATGTAAAACTTTGGCAAAAGTTGACTGCTTCCCTGGCAAAATGTAAGGTTGCAGTAGGAATTATTTATTTTTATTTTATTATTTTTTAAAGATTTTATTTATTGATTTGAGAAAAAGGGAGAGAGAAAGGAGGAGGAAGTGTGGGAAACATCAACTCATTGTTGCTTTTTTTTTTTTTTTTTTTTTTTTTTTTTTACAGAGACAGAGAAAGGGATAGATAGGGACAAACAGGAATGGAAAGAGATAAGCATCAATCATCAATTTTTCATTGCGGCACTTTAGATGTTCATTGATTACCTTCTCATATGTGCCTTGACCGCGGGCCTTCAGCAGACCGAGTGACCCCTTGCTCAAGCCAGTGACCTTGGGTCCAAGCTGGGGAGCTTTTGCTCAAAGCAGATGAGGCCACGCTGAAGCTGGTGACCTCAGGGTCTCAAACCTGGGTCCTTCCGCATCCTAGTCCAACACTCTCCACTGCATCACTGCCTGGTCAGGCTCATTGTTGCTTCTTGTTTGTGCTCTGCCCTATGACCACACAGCCTTCCAGGTTAATGCTCTGTCCACTGGGCAACTATGGGTCAGGCTAGGTACTCTTTTTTTTGGTTGTCTGACTTCTTTGTCCAGTTTGGCTTCTGTCTACTTCCTCTTTCCTTCCGTTTGGGTGGGTGTTCAAGTAGCTTGTGAATTGAGAATCTTTAATGTCTTAATGTTCTGTATTATCAGTACACTTACACTTGTTATTGACTTTCCTCAGGTTGGATTTTGATGATGATGGAGAAGGAAACAGTAAATTTTTGAGGTAAGATTTTAAAAAAATTTCTCTAAATTTCTGATATTAAAAATTAACTCATGATCTTTCTATTTCTGACTTTTGATATTTTTGTCTTTAGGTGAATGCTTTTAAGGAGAATGCTTCATCCTAAAACTAAATTTTCCTATTATATTGTACTGCATAAAATTTTTAAGCATTCTGTTAATAGCTGCAGAGGAAGGGCCTCTTTGAGAGGATGGCAGAGAATTTATAGGACCATCTGTGTCAGTTATCTATTGCTGTGTGAGTGGCTTAAAAATAATTTCTTATTTCTTAGAATTCTGTGGACTAGGTGGGTAGTTATTCTGTTCATCTTTTTTAGACTCCATTATAAGACTGTGTTCAGCTGGCTGGTCAGCTGGGAACTAGATTCAGCTGAGATGGCTGGCTATCTCTTTCTTTGTGGTCTTTTATCCTTAAGGAAGCCAGGAGGCCAGGCCAGGTTTCTTTACACGGTAATGGCTACAATCCAGAGGGTAAGTCCTTATCCTTTGGATTGTAGGATTTATTAGAACTTATGATAAGTACCATAAATGCTTATCAAGCCTCTGCTTTGTATTGAGATTTGCTGATGTTCCATTGGCCAAAGCAAGTCCTATTTCTAAATCTGAGTAGATTCCCCCAATGTGGAAGGGGGCCTGTCTACACTAGGGAGTAGATACGGGGAAGTGTGGTTCTTTGGTGGGTCTTCCTCTGATACCCATTGACTTCTCCTACAGAACAGGAATTGGAATTTGTATATTTGAATAGTGACTCTTTCGGAGCACTTGAAATAACTTTCCAATATATTAGTGGAGTTCTTTCAGAGATGGGAAACATTTATTCTTGCAGAGACCAATTACTTGGCTTTGTTTTTAAGTAAGGAAAGCAATAAGAGTCACAGAAATGAAGATAACCTTGACTGCAACCTGCTTTTTTTTCTTTCCAAAGTTGAGAATACAGGGGTGGGCAAAAGGTTAATAATAGTAATAAATAATATAATACTTAATAAATAAATAATACAAGAATAAATCCTTTGTTTTGCAGACTCATATCTGTAAACCTACTTTTCCCCACTCCTGTATTATCTAGGTAGTATCTGCATTACAGAGTAGCAACCATTTGAGAAATAATTAATGCCTTTTTTTTTTTTCCATTTTTCTGAAGCTGGAAACAGGGAGAGATAGTCAGACAGACTCCCGCATGCGCCCGACCGGGATCCACCCAGCACGCCCACCAGGGGCGATGCTCTGCCCATCCTGGGCGTCGCCATATTGCGACCAGAGCCATTCTAGTGCCTGAGGCAGAGGCCACAGAGCCATCCCCAGCGCCCGGGCCATCTTTGCTCCAATGGAGCCTTGGCTGCGGGAGGGGAAGAGAGAGACAGAGAGGAAAGCGCGGCGGAGGGGTGGAGAAGCAAATGGACGCTTCTCCTGTGTGCCCTGGCCGGGAATCGAACCCGGGTCCTCCGCACGCTAGGCCGACGCTCTACCGCTGAGCCAACCGGCCAGGGCCCCCTTTTTTTTTTTTTTTTGAGAGAGAGAGACAGAAGGGAGAGAGATGAAAAGCATCAACTCATAGTTGCAGCACTTTAGTTGTTCATTGATTGTTTCTCATATGTGCTTTGACTGGGGGTTTCCTAGCCAAGCCATTGACTCCTTGCTTGAAGCCCGCTGACCTTTGAGCTCAAGCCAGCAATCATGGGATCATGTTGATGATGCTACGTTCAAGCTGGTGTCCCCGCACTCAAGCTAGTCAGCCTGTGCTCAAGTCAGATAAGCCTCTGTGCTTAAGCTGATGACCTCAGGGTTTTGAACCTGGGACCTCCACATCCCAGGTTGACACTATCCACTGCGCCACCACTGGCAGGCAGGAGACATATTCTTTAAAAAGTTATTTTATTATGTCAGTGCCCCAATTTGATTTATTAGTTTTATTAACTGAGTTTTTTTTTTTTTTTTACAGAGAGAGAAAGTGAGTCAGAGAGAGGGATAGACAGACAGGAATGGAGAGAGATGAGAAGCATCAATCATTAGTTTTTCATTGCGCATTGCAACACCTTAGTTGTTCATTGTTTGTTTTCTCATATGCGGGCCTTCAGCAGACTGAGTAACCCCTTGCTGGAGCCAGCGATTTTGGGTTCAAGCTGGTGGGCTTTTTGCTCAAACCAGATGAGCCTGCACCCAAGCTGGCGACCTCGGGGTCGCAAACCTGGGTCCTCCGCATCCCAGTCCAATGCTCTATCCACTGCGCCACCGCTTGGTCAGGCTATTAACTGAGTTTTAAAAAGTAATATACATATATGTTCATAATCTCAGTTTTTGTCTTTGCTTGCCATTGTTTAGTTTTATAATACTAAATTTTGTCAGTCTTTTTTCTTTTTTTGTGAGAGAGATAGACAGGAAGGGAAAGAGATGAGAAGCATCAATTCTTTGTTGCGGCTTCTTAGTTGTTCATTGTTTGCTTTCTCATATGTGCCTTGACTGAGGGGCTGCAGCAGAGTGAGGATCTGTTTGCTCAAGCCAGCGACCTTGGGCTTCAAGCCAGTGACCTTGGTCTTCAAGCCAGCTACCTTTTGAGCTCAAGCCAGCGACCGTGAGGTCATATTTATGATCCCACGCTCAAGCTGGTGAGCCTACATTCAAGCCAGATGAGCCCGTGCTCAAGCCAGTGACTTTAGGGTTTCAAACCTGGGTCCTCAACATCCCAGGCCAACGCTGTATCCACTGTGCCACTGCTTGATCAGATTTCTTTCTTTTTAAGTAATGTTTAAAGTTAAGGCTTGTACTGCTAGCTACTGACTAGTTGGTGAACCCTTCAGATATTCTTGAAAACAATGATTGTGACTTGGCCACCATAAAGAAATATTTGGAGCCTGACATATGGTAGCACAATGGACAAAGCACCAACCAGGAATGGTGAGGTCGCTGGTTCAAAACCCTGGGCTTTCCCAGTCAAGGCACATACCAGATGCAGCTACTATAACCCTGGTGGGGTCGCGACCCACAGGTTGAGAACCGTTGTACTATAAGCTGATGTTTCCCACTCCTCCCTCCCTTTCTCTTTCTCTCTCTCCTTTCTCTAAAATCAATAAGTAAAATCTTTTTTAAAATTGGGGTTCTAGCTGGTGGCTCAGTAGTTAGAGCATTGGCCTGGCATATTGATGTCCTAGGTTCGTTTCTTGGTCAGGGCACATAGGATATGCGACCCTCTGCTTTTGTCCTCTACTCTCTCCCCCTTTTCTCCTTCTTCCCCTCCTGCAGCCAGTGACTTGATTGGTTCAAGCCTGGCCCCAGGTGCTAAGGATAGCTTATTGGTCCGAGTCCATCAACCTCTGGTGCTAAAAATAGCTTGGTACTTGGCCCCAGACAGGGTTGCTGGGAGGATCCTGGTTGGGATGCATTAGTGAGTCTGTCTCACTATCACCCCTCCACTCACTTAAAAAAAATTTTTTTTCCCCCTTTCTGTTTGGCTCAGTGGTAGAGTGTCAGTCCAGCATCTGGATGTCCCGGGTTTGATTCCTGGTTAGGGCACACAGGAGAAGTGCACATCTGCTTCTCCACCTCTCCACCTTCTTGCTTCTCTCTTGCTCTTTTACCCTTCTGCAGCCATGGCTCAATTGGAGCGAGTTGGTCCCAGGCACTGAGGATGGCTCCTTGGCCTCTACCTCAGGCCTAGGAAGAGCTCAGTTGCTGAGCAATGGAGCAATGCCTCAAATGGGCAGAGCATTGCTCCCTAGTGGGCTTGCTGGGTGGATCTCGGTCAGGGTGCATGGGGGAAAGTCTGTCTCTGCCTCCCCTCCTCTCACTGAATTTTTAAAAAATTTTTTAAAAACCCTCTTTTTTTGCAAAATATTTGAGAAAATAATTCTGCAGCTCTTGAGTGTCAATAAGATGCTTTAATTTCTGGGAAAGATACTTCTTCAAACTGTTCTGGGAATTTCTCTAATTGGGATAGACACTTTTTTTTTAAAAACAGAGACAGAGAGAGAGAGAGAGAGAGAGAGATAGGGACAGATAGACAGGAACGGAGAGAGATGAGAAGCATCAATCATCAGTTTTTTGTTGCGACACCTTAGTTGTTCATTGATTGATTTCTCATATGTGCCTTGACCGTGGGCCTTCAGCAGCCTGAAAACCCCTTGTTCAAGCCAGCAACCTTGGGCTCAAGCTGGTGAGCCTTGCTCAAACCAGATGAGCCTGTGCTCAAGGTGGTGACCTTGGGGTCTCGAACCTGGGTTGTCTGCATCCCAGTTCGACGCTCTATTCACTGCGCCACTGCCTGGTCAGGCAGGATAGACACTGTTAATAGAATTGTATTGTGTAAATGAATGGGTTGAGCAGTGGTCGGCAAACTACAGCTCGCGAGCCACATGCAGCTCTTTGGCCCTGTGGCCCCTTGAGTGTGGCCAGCTTAGGAGTATCCTAATTAAGTTAATAACAGTGTACCTACCTATATAGTTTAAGTTTAAAAAATTTGGCTCTCGCCCTGGCCGGTTGGCTCAGTGGTAGAGCGTCGGCCTGGCGTGCAGAAGTCCCGGGTTCGATTTCCGCCAGGGTACACAGGAGAAGCGCCCATCTGCTTCTCCACCCCTCCCCCTCTCCTCCTCTCTGTCTCCCTCTTCCCCTCCCGCAGCTGAGGCTCCACTGGAGCAAAGATGGCCCGGGCGCTGGGGATGGCTCCTCGGCCTCTGCCCCAGGCGCTAGAGTGGCTCTGGTCGCAACAGAGCGACGCCCCGGAGGGGCAGAGCATCGCCTCCTGGTGGGCAGAGCGTGCCCCCTGGTGGGCTTGCTGGGTGGATCCCGGTCGGGCGCATGCGGGAGTCTGTCTGACTGTCTTTCCCCGTTTCTGGCTTCAGAAAAATACAGAAAAACAAAAAAATTGGCTCTCAAAAGAAAATTCAGTCGTTGTACTGTTGATATTTGGCTCTGTTGACTAATGAGTTTGCCGACCACTGGGTTAGAGGTAACCACTAGTTTTATTTATTTATACCTATCAATTAGGTATACTCTGTCGAGCCTTGAGTCATTGCCTTTATTTCTACAAAATTTGGTAGTCACAAAGTACAGTTGACATTTGAACAACATAGGTTTAAACTGTGTGGGTTCAGCCTGAACTGTGGTGGCACAGTGGATAAAGTGTCG
The DNA here is from genome assembly GCF_036850995.1 of Saccopteryx leptura. Classification (NCBI taxonomy): domain Eukaryota; kingdom Metazoa; phylum Chordata; class Mammalia; order Chiroptera; family Emballonuridae; genus Saccopteryx; species Saccopteryx leptura. The sequence continues at coordinate 212,659,059 of NC_089505.1, read as the reverse complement.
ACCTGTAATGTTGTGGTTACTGGTTTAAAACCTTGTGATTGCCCAGTCAAGGCACATGTGGGAGTTGATACTTCCTGCTCCTTCCCCCTTCTCTCTCTCTTCTCTCTAAAATGAGTAAAACCAAAAAAAAAAAGTTTATATATTTCGCCTGACCTGTGGTGGTACAGTGGATAAAGCGTCAACCTGGAACGCTGAGGTTGTAGGTTTGAAACCCTGGGCTTGCGTGGTCGAGGCATATATGGGAGTTGATGCTTCCTGCTCCTCCCCTGTCTCTTTCTCTCTCTCTTCTCTAAAATGATTAAATATAATCTTAAAAAGCAAAACAGCCCTGGCTGGTAGGCTCAGTGGTAGAGTGTCAGCCTGGTGTGCAGGAGTCCTTGGTTCGATTCCCAGCGAGGGCACACAGGAGAAGCGCCCATCTGCTTCTCCACCCCTCCCCCTCTCCTTCCTCTCTGTCTCTCTCTTCCCCTCCCGCAGCCAGGGCTCTATTGGAGCAAAGTTGGCCCCTGGCGCTGAGGGTGGTTCTATGGCCTCTGCCTCAGGCACTAGAATGGCTCTGGTTGCAACAGAGCAAGGCCCCAGATGGGCAGAGCATTGGCCCCTGGTGGGCATGCCGGGTGGATCCCAGTGGGACGCATGCAGGAGTCTGTCTGACTGCCTCCCCGTTTCCAACTTCAGAAACAAACAATCAAACAAACAAAAAAACCCAAAACAAAACAAAAACAAAAACAACAAAAAACCTAAATTGGGTGGGTCCACTTATATGTGGATGTTTTTCAATAAATACAGATTTGGCCATCCATATCCCTGGGTTTCACATATGCAGATTCAACTAACCATAGATCAAAACAGAATTTTACATCCATGGTGTTGAATCCACAGATGTGAAAGGCTGATGTTACATTGCTCTATGCCAGAGGTCGGGAACCTATGGCTTGCGAGCCAGATGTGGCTCTTTTGATGGTTGCATCTTGCTCGCAGACAAATCTTTAATAAAAAAATAATAATGTTAAAAATATAAAACATTCTCATGTATTACAATCCATTCATTTCCTACCACTCATGTTCATGGTTGCGGGTGGCTGGAGCCAATCACAGTTGTCCTCTGGGACAGCATCAAATTTTTATTGGGGCCCTGGCCGGTTGGCTCAGCGGTAGAGCGTCGGCCTGGCGTGTGGGGAACCCGGGTTCGATTCCCGGCCAGGGCACATAGGAGAAGCGCCCATTTGCTTCTCCACCCCCCCCTTCCTCTCTGTCTCTCTCTTCCCCTCCCGCAGCCAAGGCTCCATTGGAGCCAAGATGGCCCGGGCGCTGGGGATGGCTCCTTGGCCTCTGCCCCAGGCGCTAGAGTGGCTCTGGTCGCGACAGAGTGACGCCCCAGAGGGGCAGAGCATCGCCCCCTGGTGGGCAGAGCGTCGCCCCCTGGTGGGCGTGCCCGGTGGAACCAGGTCGGGCACATGCGGGATTCTGTCTGACTGTCTCTCCCCGTTTCCAGCTTCAGAAAAATACAAAAAAAAAAAAAAAATTTTATTTATTGGATAATGCCTAACGTACATGGGTGGTTGTATAGCTCTCATGGGATTACATTTTAAATTATGTGGCGTTCATGGCTCTCTCAGCCAAAAAGGTTCCTGATCCCTGCTCTATGCCCTTTTATGTAAGGGACTTGAGCATGTGTGGATTTTGGTATCCATGGGAGATTCCTGGAACCAGTTTCACGTGGATATCAAGGGATGACTTAAGTTTCTGGGGAGTCAAAAGTTACATGCAGAGCCTGACCAGGCCGTGGCACAGTGGATAGAGCCTTGGACTGGGACATGGAGGACCCAGGTTTAAAACCCTGAGATCGCCCACTTGAGCGCAGGCTCATCTGGTTGGTTTGAGCAAGGCTCACCAGCTTGAGCCTAAGGTCGCAGGCTTGAGCAAGGAGTCACTTACTCTGCTGTAGCCCCCAGAGAAGGCACATGAGAAAGCAATCAATGAACAACTAAGGTGCCGCAAAGAAGAATTGATACTTCTCATCTCTCTCCTTTCCTATCTGTGTGTGTTCCTATCTGTCCCTCTCTCTATCTTTGTCACAAAAAGAAAAAAAGTTACATGCAGAATTTTGACTTCATAGGGGTTGGTGCTTCTAACTCCTTTGTTCAAGGGTCAACTATATATGCAAATTTAAAAAGTTACATTTGTCCTTTCCTCAGCCATAATAAAAGACTCACAATTCATCTTACCAAGTAAGTCATTATGCTTGAGAGAGTTATCATAAAGTTTTTTTTGTTTTGTTTTGTTTTTTTTTCCTGAAGTTGAAAACGGGAAGGGAGTCAGACAGACTCCCGCATGCGCCCGACCAGGATCCACTCGGCATGCCCACCAGGGGGCGATGCTCTGCCCATCTGGGGCGTTGCTCTATTGCAACCAGGGCCATTCTAGCACCTGAGGCAGAAGCCATGGAGCCATCCTCAGCGCCCGGGGCAACTTTGCTCCAATGGAGCCTTGGCTACAGGAGGGGAAGAAAGAGACAGAGAGGAAGGGGGGGGGGTGGAGAAGCAAATGGGTGCTTCTCCTGTGTGCCCTGGCAGGGAATCAAACCGGGACTCCTGCACGCCAGGCCGACGCTCTACCACTGAGCCAATCAGCCAGGGCCTCATAAAGGTTTTTTTTAATTTGGTCATTAATACATTTTTGTTTTTTAACAATTGGAATTTTCTCCTGGTCATTGAGTGAAAGCCTTATGTACATTTTATCTATAAATCAACATTAAATCTCATTGGTACATTCTACTTTTTTTCTTTTAGCAAAAGAAAGAGGGAAAAGAGAGATGAGAAGTATTAACTCACAATTGCTTTACTTTAGTCGTTGAATGAGTGCTTTGACTGGGAGTGAGGGGCTCAAGCCGAATCAGTGACCCTTGTTCAAGCCAGCAATCTTGGGGTATAGCCAGTGACCTTGGGATCATCCCAGTGATCCTGTGCTCAATCCAGTGACCTTGGGGTGTTGAACTGGGGACCTCAGCGTCCTGGGCTGATGCTCAGTCTACTATGACACCACCAGTCAGGATTACCTGTGGTTCTTTTTTTTTTTTTACAGAGACAGAGAGTAAGTCAGAGAGAGGGATAGATAGGGACAGACAGACAGGAATGGAGAGAGATGAGAAGCATCAATCATCAGTTTTTCATTGCGCGTTGCAACACCTTAATTGTTCATTGATTGCTTTCTCATATGTGCCTTGACCGCAGGCCTTCAGCAGACTGAGTAAGCCCTTGTTGGACCCAGCGACCTTGGGTTCAATCTGGTAGGCTTTTTGCTCAAACCAGATGAGCCCACGCTCAAGCTGGTGACCTCGGGGTCTCGAACCTGGGTCCTCTGCATCCCAGTCCGATGCTCTATCCACTGTGCCACCGCCTGGTCAGGCTACCTGTGGTTCTTGATCAGATCAGAAGTCTGAGGAAGGTCCCAAGGTTCTGCATTCTAGTAGATTTCTAGGTAGTACTGCTGCTTCTGGTCCACTGAGCACACTTGAAGAGCAAGGATACTGAAGACGCATTCTTGAGATTCAGTGTAGGTTACTTGTTTTCATTAGGAGTTTGTAGCATTTATTAGGATTTATAGCATATTTTGTGTCCTAGAAACAGACCATTTTTCTTTGACTTGAAATTCCACTATAGCTCCATGTTTATCCATCATTCCACTTCCACTCTCTAGTTATTTTCAAAACGTTTGAAAATTCTTAGGTCATTTATTAGCCTGTGAAGAAACTAAAATTCTGGCTCTTAATTTTATAACTAGTTTAGCTGCAAATTTTTTGAGACTTACCTATCTTCCAGAAGCACTTTCTGCCCAAAGTTGATCTTTGCTTATAATGTGGCAATGAGCGGAGGAAAGTTTTAATCATTCATAATAACATTTTAATCTTTTTTTCCTTTTTTTATTGAATTTATTGGGGTGACACTGGTTAACAAAATTCTTAAGTTTTCAGATGCACAGTTCTACAACACATCATTTGTACACTGTAGTATGTGTTCAATTTGGGCATTATTTTTATCCTCTTTTATGGTTTCTGTAGTAGCAAGTAGTTTTATCAGCTTATTAAGTAGACGTTGTTGGAATGAATGGATGGGTTGTGTTTCTTTGATCAAAGAAATAAAGTGCATTGTTTGAATCGTAATCTGAAATTATCTCTTAAAAACTATACACATCAAATGAAACAGAAATGGGAGAAAATATTTGCAAATCATATATAATAAAGAGTTAATATCCCATAGTACAGGGTGGGGCAAAGGTAGGTTTATAGTTAAGAGTATATTAAACAGTTTATTCTTACATTATTTTATTTATTAATGTATTTTCTATATGAACAACTGTAGACCTACTTTTGCCCCATCCTGTTTATGAAGAACTCCTATAACTCAATAACAACAACAACAACAGAATAAATGGTTAAAAAATGGGTGAGCTCTGGCTGGGTAGCTCAGTTGCTTAGAGCATCATCCCAATACTCCGAAGTTGTGGGTTTGATCCCTGGGGAGGGCACATATAAGAATGAACCAAATCAGTGTTTCTCTCTCCCTTTGTCTCTCTCTAAAATCAACAGAAAAAATTTTTTTTAATTAAAAATAAAAAACAGGCAAAGTTTTTTGAATGGACATTTCTTGAAAGAAGATACACAAATGGCCAGAATATGAAAAGAAGTTCAATACCATTAATCACTGGAGAAATACGGATTGAAACTACAATGAGATATTGCCACATGCCCATTAGGATGGCCACCATAAAAATAGTAATGACAAGTGTTGGCAAGGATGTGGAGGAACTAGAACTCTTGTGCACTGTTGTTGGGAATGTGAAATGGAGCAATCACTACAGAAAACAATATAGAGGTTCCTCAAAAAATTAAAAACAGCCTGACTTGTGGTGGCAAAGAGAATAACGCATTTACCTGGCATGCTGAGGTCACTGGTTTGAAACCCCAGGCTTGCCCAGTCAAGGTGCATATGAGAAGAAGCTAGTACAAGTTGATTCTTCCTGTTCCTTCCCCTCCTTTTTTTCTCTCACCTTTCTCTAAAATCAATCAATAATTTTTTTTTTTTAATTTAAAACAATTACCATATGACCCAGCAGCCCCACTGATGGTTATGTATTCAGAAGAATTTAAAGCAGGGTCTTGGAGAGATATTTGTATGCTCATGTTCTTTGCCCCATTTTTCACAATAGCCAAGAGGTAGAAGCAACCATATACCCATGGACAGATTAATAGATTAAGAAAATGTGGTATACTGTATATACCCAATGGACTATTATTCAGCCTTAAAAAAGAAGGAAACCCTGTCATTTGTATGAACATTGAGGACATTATACTAAGTGAAATAAGCAAGATAAGACAAAAAGAGACTAATACATTTGACCCTTGAACAACTCAGGTTAGGGGCACTGATTGCTGGCACAATTAGAAATTTGAGTATATGTCAGCCCTCTGCATGTGTGGATTCCCACCATGGGTCGAAAATACAGTTGACCCTTTAACAGCTCAGGCTTCAACTGCATGGATCCACATAACCATGTATATATTTGGACCCACACAGTTCAAACCTGCTTTGTTCAAGGGTCAGCTGTGCTGTATGATTCTACTTATACAAGATATCTAAACGAATCAAAATCAGAAAAACAAAGTAAAATGATAGTTGCCAGGAGCTGGTTGGTGGTGGTGTGGGGAGTTGGAACGGAAAGATATTGTTCAGTGAGTGTTAGTTTCAGATTTGAGATGAAAAAGTTCTAGAGATCTATTGCACAACAGAGTTAGTATAGTTAGCACTACTGAATGGTACACTTAAAAATGATTAAGATGGTAAGTTTTTTGGTTTTGTTTTTTTGTGACAGAGTCAGAGGGACAGATAGAGACAGACAGACAGGAAGGGAGAGAGATGAGAAGCATCAATTCTTCATTGCGGTTCCTTAGTTGTTCATTGATTGCTTTCTCATATGTGCCTTGACCGTGGGGCTACAGCAGACCGAGTGACCCCTTGCTCGAGCCAGCGACCTTGGGTCCAAACTGGTGAGCTTTTGCTCAAACCAGATGAGCCCATGCTCAAGCTGGCAACCTCTGGGTCTTGAATCTGGGTCCTCCGCATCCCAGTTCGACATTCTATCCACTGCGCCACCGCCTGGTCAGGCAGGATGATAAGTTTTATGTTGTGTTTTTTGCTATAATTCAAAACAAAACAAAACAAAACAAACCCCTAAACTGTCCCTAACTGTAGAGTTGTGTTAACAAGACAGTCTACTGTGCCTCATGAGATCATCTTTTTTTTTTTTTTGAGTGTCTGATAAGTAAAGGTAAAGGAGACATCAGAAACTTGAAAACTTGTAATGGGTTTTTAAAGTTCTGTGTGATGCTCTTATATTTGTGGATTTATGGTGCTTTCCCATTGGCTTTTTTTATTTCCTGTTGAATATTTTTACACTTTCTAGTTTTCATTTCAGAGTTAAATGGATATAACAAGTGTAATGCTTTGGATTAATTTTTTTTTTTCTCCTTCAGGTGTGATGATGATCAGATATCTAATGATAAGGAAAGGTTTGCCAGGTAATATAACATCTTGGTCTGTGTTGTAGGACCAGGCAATTCAAGCATACTGAGTTTTAATTTGATATCATTGAGAAATAATTCCTCTGTCCAGCCTCTTTTCTGTTCTGAAAGCTGGTGAACTTAGTGTTATAATAATGATCATTTATGTTCAAGTAACATGGTTTCAAACTATGACTCCAAACTAATGGTATATTTTATACAAAGTTTTGTAAAACTTTTATGACAGGTAGCTATGCTATGTGCTTTCTGGGTATCCACAGGAACACAAGCAATGTGGATTTCTTGGTTGCATTTAATATTAAGTAAATCTACAAAATAAAATGTTTTTATTCTTTTAAAAATGTTAACAGAAACAGTTTTTTTGTGGAAATGAGTTTTGATTGAAATAAATTTGTTTAAATTATTTCTCAGGATGAAAAATACTTTGGTTTTTATTAAACCATAAATCTTTATTTATTTATTTAGACATAGAATGAGAGTGAGAGGGACAGACAGGAAAGAGAGAGTTGAGAAGCATCAACTCCATGGTTGAGCCACTTTAGTTGTTCATTGATAGCTTTTTCATATGTTCCTTGACCTGGAGGCTCCAGCTGAGCCCGGGACCCTTGTTCAAGCAAGTGACCTTGGGCTCAAACCAGCAACCTGTGGGCTCAAGCCAGCAATCATGGGGTCAAGTCTATGCTCCCATGCTCAAGCTGGTGATCCTGCACTCAAGCCCAATATGCCCACGCTTAAGCCGCGACCTCAGGGTTTCAAACCTGGGTCCTCAGTATCCTTGGCCGACGCTCTATTCACTGTGCTACCACCTAGTCAGGCTCAACAATAAATCCCTTTCAACTCAGATATTGGGTTTTATTTTTAGAAAGTTCACCCTGTATATTATTAAATAGTAAATTGTTTTTTGAAAAACTGAGTTTACAGCTACCTCAGAAAAATGAGTAATTCAAAATCTAGTGCTTAACTGTGAACATAGTATTTATTTATTACTAATGCTGCTGGTTTCTGGGGACCATACTTTGAGGACCACTGTTGTAGATAGAGGGCTAGGAAATATCAGTTTAAGTAGTTTAAAACTTCTCTGAAGCAGTAAGATACCATGATAGGCTTTGAATGAGGGGATACTACTGTATAAAATTCATATAGGGGCCCTGGCCAGTTGGCTCAGTGGTAGAGCGTCAGCCTGGCGTGCAGAAGTACCGGGTTCGATTCCCGGCCAGGGCACACAGGAGAAGCGCCCGTCTGCTTCTCTACCCCTCCCCCTCTCCTTCCTCTCTGTCTCTCTCTTCCCCTCCCGCAGCTGAGGCTCCACTGGAGCAAAGATGGCCCGGACGCTGGGGATGGCTCCTCGGCCTCTGCCCCAGGCGCTGGAGTGGCTCTGGTCGCAGCGGAGCGACGCCCTGGAGGGGCCGAGCATCGCCCCCTGGTGGGCAGAGTGTCGCCCCCTGGTGGGCGTGCCGGGTGGATCCCAGTCAGGCGCATACGGGAGTCTCTGGCTGTCTCTCCCCGTTTCCAGCTTCAGAAAAATACAGAAAAAAAAATTCATATAGGAATTTTCTATAGTAGTATATAGGATTGACAAAAGAGAAGCACTCAAGTCAGGGAGGCAGTTAGGAGGCTGTTGAAGTAATAAGACAGCTATAAAATCATGAGGGCCAGAGGTAGAGTGTGGACAGTGGCGATAGGAGAGGAGTGAATTTAAGAGGTTTTTGAAGAATTTATCAAAGTAGATACTTATGAACACTTTAGGATGTGAACCATCTCTAAAATGAGCAGTTCATCATAGATATTTGGGAAACAGTTTTTCAAGCTGCATTAGAAAGTCAGGCACCAAATAGTAGTGGTGGTATGGGTTTGCAGTCTCTGGACTGAAATTCCAAAAAGCTATGAAAACTTGATCTGAACTATTTTGGTCTTATTTGCCCTTACAGTGAACATTTATATATTTATGTATTTCATTCAGAGATATTAGAGTGGATAAGGGATTATGGAATTGTAGTAGGACGGCGCAGTAGTAATAGGAATTATATATATATATATATATATATTTGGTTTTAAAAAATTTTATTTATTGATTTTGATTTTTCTAAATTAAAAAAAAAATTATTATTTTTTTTTAGAGAGAGAGGCGGGGAAAGAGAAACATCAATTTGTTGTTCCACCCATTAATGCATTCATTGGTTGATTGTTGTATGTGTCCTGACCAGGGATCAAACCCGCAATAATGGGACAGTACTCAAACCAACTAAGCTACCTGGCCAGACTTTATTTAGTGATTTTTAGAGAGAAAGAAGAAGGGAGAGAGAAAGAAAGAGAGGGAGAGAAACATTGATTTGTTGTTTCACTCATTTATACATTCATTGGTTGATTCGTGTATGTGCCCTGACCAGGGGTTGAATCCACAACCTTGGCATATTGGAACAATGCTGTAATAAACTGAGCTACCTAGACAAAGCCAGGGATTTTAGATACTTTAACTTTATTTTAAACAATACAACTTATTCCTCTAAGATAATATTTTTTAAACTAGTTTACCTCATATATCTTTCTTGGAAATTCAGTAGAGAGTTTTCAAAGGCTGAAATTGTATGCATTTTCTTAGCTTTACAAAATTATTTGTAGTTTGTTAAGGAACTATAATAACCTGACAAACATGAAATTAAGCAACATAATATCACTCCATTCTCTTTTCTCTGCTTGTTAGCATATGTAAATTTTCACATACATAAAAGTTCTCATAGTTAATATGTTATTTTGGGTCTTTTTTTTCCCTGCTGGATGTTTTATAGAAAGTTTGTCATATATTGATAGTCATTGTGCTTATCATTTTTAATAGCCTATTAATATGTCATATTTTCCTTAGACATTTTAGGCTTCTTTATCTATTTATGTATATATTTAAAATGTAAATGATGACTGATACATTGGCCTACCAAAACCTTGGTATTTCCTCAGTTGCTACCAATCCTTTCAGTATTTCAGTTTTCCAGAGAAACTTAGTGGTAACCCTTTGTAGACCCCTCAAGAGGAGGGAGAGTTGATACTGGGGACCCAGTAGTGTGTGGCTTTATTGCAGAGAAGCAGTAGAGTGACTGAACAGAAATTTACTACTTCAGGATAAAATCAATGATAGGAGAAACCAGAAACCTAGCTCTTAGTTTGACTTACATAATTTTCCAGTAAAACCTGGTTGGTTATTCTGTCTATGAGTACATGTGTGCATGCCTGTGTGTTACAGAGAGATTGTATTTGTGAATATCACTTTTTTTCCCAGATTGAGAGCAGTGTGTGAGAATGATATTCCTTTGTTTGTTTCTATTTCAATCTGTATATCCTTGGTTTCTGTAGAGATTGATTGGCAAAATGCTTTTCTGTGTTCAGATTATATTAATTTGTAATACTATTAGCTTTCCTTTTGTGTTGACCTTTGTCTTATAAGTTACCCTACATTTTGTCTATCCTAACAGATGGCTTTGTAGAGTTAACAGGCATGGTTCCTGTCCATATTTCCATTTTTACTCTGTTCTCTGAATCTATTTTGTTCTATGTATTTCCTTTTCCCTTTCCTTTCCTGTCCTTTCTCCCTCCTGGTGTTCCCTCTTTTCTTCTTTCTTTCTTTGTTTCTTTCTTTGTTTCTTTCTTTGTTTCTTTCTTTCTTTTTATTTAAATTTTAGCTTAGTTCATTAATTCTGTTTTTAGGTCGGATGATGAGCAGAGCTCTGCGGATAAAGAGAGACTCGCCAGGTAGGAGAACAGTATCTTTTAGCATGATGAAGTAGATAACACTGCTTTTTCTATCCTTTTTCTTACTCTGCTCTTTTCTTCCCCTTTCTCTGTGTTTTTCCATATCTGTGGCAAGGGAAGACAAGATTTTTAAGAAGTTTATGTGTGATGGGAACTTTGGCTTCCCCCATCAGAAAGTGAGTGGTGAGTTGAGGGAACTTTACATAGAAATTTAAGAAATTGCTTTTAGTTTTCTCTTTTCCTCCTTGTCTTAGCACTAAGTTGCACAGAACAAAAAAGCTTTTAGAGACAATACAACTGTGCCAGTTGGTGCTTTAGCAGGAAAATACTTTTATCAGAAGATTAATTAATATGCCTGTGTTTGCAATTAGTTTGTGGCCTTTAGGCCTTAGCTTTTACTTCACACCTCTCTAGAAAGCTCACCCTTATTTTTCTGTGTAGACTCACAGCCTAAATTACTATGTCTCGGCAATACTGGTGTTATTTTGGTGATTGAATCTTATGTGGTTTCCCAGAAAAGTTTCAGCAGCTTTAATAAGGCTATTTAAAAGATCAGCCTTCTGGACTTATCTGTCAGATACTAGGAAGATAGGTGCTTTAAGTTTGAGAGTAGAATTTTATGTTTCTTAGACAAAGAAACTAAGAAACTACATATATAAGGATCTCTGTGGTAAGACCTTTTCTCTGTTTTTCTGTTTTCTGTGATTTGGGACAATTCTGTAGGAGATAGCTCATTGATCCCAAAACCTGTTTTTACTACTTTCCCCCCCTCTTATCTGTCATTACCTCTTTGAGCTGGGTCATAAGCTTATTCTGCCATTTTAACTCATGCCTCCCACTAACTCTTTCCCCTTCAGAGAACTGATTTGGCCTGGTGTGGGAGAAAGAGCACTGGCATTGCGTTCATTGGGTGTGAAGGTCATTTAATTAAACTGCCTGACCTTAGTTTGCTCTTCTCATAAAAAGGAGATTTATGTTAGATTAGTTTTATTTTTTTCTGTTTTGACAAAGAACTTTTGTTCAAATAGAATCTTTCTGTAGTAATAGTAATAAATAAAAACATAAAGTGAAGCTGCCCAGGTAGCAGAAATGTAGCATGTTGTTTGGTTCTCATCTCAGTATTGGAGATGTGAGAACTTACCCTGAGTCATCTGTGTGGAAAGCAAGAACTATTGGGCTTTTAAAAAATCCAATTTGAAAGTACTGGATTATTATTTTTAAAATGATATCATAGGCCCTGGCCGGTTGGCTCAGCGGTAGAGCGTTGGCCTGGCGTGCGGGGGACCCGGGTTTGATTCCTGGCCAGGGCACATAGGAGAAGCGCCCATTTGCTTCTCCACCCTCCCCCCTCCTTCCTCTCTGTCTCTCTCTTCCCCTCCTGCAGCCGAGGCTCCATTGGAGCAGGGATGGCCCGGGCGCTGGGGATGGCTCCTTGGCCTCTGCCCCAGGCGCTAGAGTGGCTCTGGTCGCGGCAGAGCGACGCCCCGGAGGGGCAGAGCATCGCCCCCTGGTGGGCGGAGCGTCGCCCCTGGTGGGCATGCGGGGTGGATCCCGGTCCGGCGCATGCGGGAGTCTGTCTGACTGTCTCCCCTTTCCAGCTTCAGAAAAAATACAAAAAAAAAAAAAAAAAAAGTAAAATGATATCATTCTGTTTTGATTTTGAGAATGTCAGTATTGGAGATGTGAGCAACTTACCCTGATGGAATACAAAATGTCTGTTTCCAGCCTTTTCATCCTCCTCCCTACTCCTTTCCTACTCTCCAATTCACTTAGTCCCAAACTGGGGACCCCATAAGGGACTCTAGGAGATGATGTCTTACAATCTCTTGAGCTCGGTGCACTGGCACCACACCAAGATAGAGAAGGTAGGACTTTGTGCGTTAGTAGGACAAATAAAACTTCAAAATCTTTTAATTCTGTCATCCAGTACTGAGAATAAGAGGGAAGCTTAACAAACAATATTTTATATTTTCACCAGTTGTTTAAAAACATACACTTTATAGACCAATGGTATTGATACTATCAATTCTTGTAGAAGCTATTGAGCAACAACATCTTTGTGTTGAAAAAATTGGTCATTTTTAGTTTTCAGCCTGTAGATAGCTGAATTAGTAAACACAAGTCAGCCAAGCTGAGATTATTGTCTTTCAGGAACTTAAGTGACTAAAATCAACATTTTTTTTTTTTTTTGCATTTTTCTGAAGCTGGAAACAGGGAGAGACAGTCAGACAGACTCCCGCATGCGCCCGACCGGGATCCACCTGGCACACCCACCAGGGGCTACACTCTGCCCACCAGGGGGCGATGCTCTGCCCATCCTGGGCGTCGCCATGTTGCGACCAGAGCCACTCCAGCACCTGAGGCAGAGGCCACAGAGCCATCCCCAGCGCCTGGGCCATCTTTGCTCCAGTGGAGCCTTGGCTGCGGGAGGGAAAGAGAGAGACAGAGAGGAAGGCGCGGCAGAGGGGCAGAGAAGCAAATGGGCGCTTCTCCTGTGTGCCCTGGCCGGGAATCGAACCCGGGTCCTCCGCATGCTAGGCCGACGCTCTACCGCTGAGCCAACCGGCCAGGGCCAAGACTGTCATTTCTTAAAACATTTTTTGTTCTGAAGTAGTGGTAACTTACATAGAAGGTGAAATTTCCAGGAGAATTGCTAATACCTGCTTACTCTCTGTCCACCTTGTTAGTTTCTGTTTCTAGCTCGCTCTGCATGAGAAGATTGGCCAAGCTTACTCTAACTTTTGGGATTTCAGCATCCCTAAATGTAAATACCACATATCTTTAGCAGCTGACTTGGTATCCATATCACTCTCCTTGCCTCCAAATGTTCAGATGTAACCATTTGGATAGGACTTCTCCTCTCTTTCTCTCTATACAGGGAAAATCATAGTGAAATTGAACGACGGCGACGGAACAAGATGACAGCCTACATCACAGAACTGTCAGATATGGTGCCCACCTGTAGTGCCCTGGCTCGAAAACCAGACAAGCTAACCATCTTACGCATGGCAGTTTCTCACATGAAGTCCTTGCGAGGAACTGGCAACACGTCCGCTGATGGTTCCTACAAGCCGTCTTTCCTCACTGACCAGGTCTCTGGGGTGGACAGCTCAGAGAGAATCTAGAATCTGTTGAAAGTTTTGATCTTTTTGGAGTAGGTGACCATAATCCTGAATACTGGGAGTCATAGTAGAGCTGAATCTGTAGATTGTTTAGAACAGGGGTTTTCAACTGCTGGTCAGTGGTCTGGTCACGGAAATTTCATGCCAGTCCACGAAAGAATAACCACCGTACTGTGTGTTTAGATTATAGACCCAATGACCTTAGTCGAATTCACTTATGGTCAGGGTAACATCTAACTTAGTGGCCCCTGAAATAAATCTCCTATGTTCACCAGTCTCCAAGTATGAAAAGATTGAAAACCACTGGTTTAAAGGACAAGAATTCAGCTCTTAAGGAGAAATTCAGACCATAGGAAAAGTGAATTTTAATCCCTGGATATACCATTTATTAGCATTGGAAAAGTGAGAAGTAGAGAAGACATGTGGAAACTATTTAGCAAGCTTGTGAGTGTTTTAGAACTTTACTCATAAATATAGCCTGTAAGGTGGAAGGAAGAACAGATGAATCACCAGGTGAAGAGCTGACTGTGTCTGTGGAACCAGTCCTCTTCCTTGGCCATAGGTTTATAGAAGATGAAAGAAATTTATTTCTTATTCCTGAGGCAGCTTCCAGTTGTAGTGATAAAATGAGTCTAATAGGTGGTGGTCAATGCTTAGTGAAATACTGTTATATTTGATGCATTATGAAAAGAATTGAGAAGGCAAAAACATTACCAGACTTTTGTGAACTCAGTCTGAATATGCATGTGTGAGTGGAAGAATATATACATAACTGAAAAACAATAGGAAAATGTATACCAAAAAGATGCCTTAAAGGCCCTGGCCTATTGGCTTAATACATAGAGTGTCAGCTCAGCATATGGACATCCTGGGTTTGATTCCTGGTCAAGGCACACAAGAGAAGCAACCATTTGCTTCTCTCCCCCACCTCCGAGGCCCTTCTGTCCCTCTTCTCCCATAGCCAGTGCCTCGATTGGTTCAAGCATAGGCTGCTGGGAGCTGAGGATGGCTCAGTTGGTCCCAGTGTTAGTTTCAGGCACTAAAAATAGCTTGGTTGATTTGAGCATAAGCCCCAGATGGGGGTTTGCTGGGTGGATCCTGGTCGGGAGTGCATAAAAAAAGGTCTTTGCTGACCGTCCTCCCTTAGGCCTGGTCATTCTATTTACTTTAGCCATCCCTCCAGTATATATCTACTGTACCTAGTCCCATGTAAATTAAAATTTTTAAGGGCATTTCTTTTTTTTTTATTTTTTTAAGTGAGAGGAGGGGAGATAGGCAAACTCCTGCTTGTGTCCTCACCAGGATCCACCCAGCAACCCCTGCCTGGGGTCGATGCTCCAGTCAACCAAGCTATTTTTAGTGCCTACGGCTGATGTACTTGGACCAACCAAGCCATTCTCAGTTCCTGGGCCAATGTTTGAACCAGTCAAGACACTGGCTGTGGGAGGAGAAGAGGAACAGAAGGGGGAGAGAGAAGGGGAGAGAAGAAGATGGTTGCTTCTCTTGTGCTCTGACTGGGAATCAAACCCAGGATGTCCATACACTGGGCCAATGCTCTATCCACTGAAGCAACTGGCCAGGGAGCAAAGACTTCTAAGAGTAAGGAAGCCATATTCTGTTTTGATTAAGAAAAGCACAGGGCCCTGGCCGGTTGGCTCAGTGGTAGAGAGTTAGCCTGGCGTGCAGGAGTCCTGGGTTCGATTTCTGGCCAGAGCACACAGGAGAAGCGTCCATCTGCTTCTCCACCCCTCCCCCTCTCCTTCCTCTCTGTCTCTTCCCCTCCTGCAGCCGAGGCTCCATTGGAGCAAAGTTGGCCTGAGTGCTGAGGATGGCTCTGTGGCCCCTGCCTCAGGTGCTAGAATGGCTGTGGATGCAACAGAGATGCCCCAGAGGGGCGGAGCATCGCCTCCTGGTGGGCATGCCAGGTGGATCCCGGTCGGGCACATGCGGGAGTCTGTCTGACTGCCTCCCCATTTCCAGCTTCAGAAAAATGCAAAAAGAAAAGAAAAGAAAAGAAAAGCACAGGGTTGCTTGACCTGTGGTGGCGCAGTAGATAAAACCTCGAACTGGAAATGCTGAGGTCACCAGTTCAAAACCCTGGGCTTGCCTGGTCAAGGCACTTACGGGAGTTGATGCTTCCAGCTCCTCCCCCTTTTGTCTATCCTCTCTCTCTGTCTCTCCCTCTCCTCTCTAAAATGAATAAATAAAAAAAAGAAAAAGAAAAGTACAGGGTTATTGCAGAAATTTTTGGAAAATCCAGAAAGTATGAGGAAGAAAAAAATTAGCCTTTAATGCCACTCTTTTATTCAAAGGATTTGAAAGGAAGGAAGGAATATGATTTGGAAGAAAGCAAGAAGAATTTTACAAATAGTATGATCTATATGAAAGCACAGATAGTACAGATTTTATATATATGTGCATCAAAGTAGTCGTTCAACAAACTCCAGATATGCACATTTTGTGGCCTAACCAGGTGCTTTGTGCTCTGAGAAACATAAAGAATGATAAGAGATTGTCACTAATGGAAACACACATGTAAATAAATCACAATAATATAATCAAGGTACAGTAGTAAGTCCTATAGAAGTGCAAATGTGGAAAACAAAGAATAGGGGAATAGTGTAAATTTTGGGAATAACTTAACCAATGCAAAAACAAAACCTAGTAAGAATGATTGAGATATTCAAAGAAAATCAAGTAGTTTCAACATGCCTTGGGAGATGATGACAGAAAGATAGGCTGAGAGGTAATGATGGAATAATATTATGTTAAAGAATTTAGATTTTGCCTGACCAGGTGGTGGCGCAGTGGATAGAGCATCGGACTGGGATGCGGAAGGACCCAGGTTCGAGACCCTGAGGTCGCCAGCTTGAGCGCGGGCTCATCTGGCTTGAGCAAAGAGCTCACCAGCTTGGACCCAAAGTCGCTGGCTCCAGCAGGGGGTTACTCGGTCTGCTGAAGGCCCACGGTCAAGGCACATGTGAGAAAGCAATCAATGAACAACTAAGAAGTCGCAACGCGCAACGAGAAACTGATGATTGATGCTTCTCATCTCTCTCTGTTCCTGTCTGTCTGTCCCTGTCTATCTCTGCCTCTGTAAAAAAAAAAAAAAAAAAAAAAAAAAGAATTTAGATTTTAATTTTTAGGCAGTGGCGAGCCATAAAAAATGTATTAGTAGGTGTGCTAGCATTTTAAGAATGGATTGGAGAGTGAAAGCAGGGAGACCACTTAATTAGTCTTGATATAAGATGACTAGGACAATGACTTGGTATTGGAAAATGGAACAGATAAAACTGAGTATGAGAGAGATTAGATAGATTTTGAGACATGTAGCCAGAGACAAAGGAGATACAGTACTGTTAAGAAATGCTAGAAGAGCAAAGAGGACTCTTTTTTGGAAGAGGAAATAATACATGTTTTAAGATGTTGAAATTGAGTTGCAAATAGAGTACCTGTTTGAAAGTGTTCTAGATACTAGAACTTTAGGTCTGTTTAAAGCTCAAGAGAAAAAGCAAGTTTAGAGATATAGATTTGGTTATCATTTCATAGCAGGGAGGGGTGGATGTGATTTCTCAAGGAGAGGTTATGGTAACTTACAATAGAACATTCTAAATTCAAGTCTATGTTTAATTTAAGCCTTGAACAAAGGAAAGGGAACCTGAAGCAGAGAAGGGACACTTAATAAGGAAGCAAGCGTTGGAATGCTATGTCATAGAAGCTAGGAGAAAATAAAATTTATAGGATAGAATGGTTAACGTCAGATTTTGCAGAATAGGTAAAATGATAAAGACCCAGGAAAGGGGTTTTGAATGGGCAGTTAGGATGATTTGACTTGGCAATTAGTAACCTCTGAAAAAAACGTGAGTGCTGTGTTTTAGAGTGAAGGTTGCAGTGGGGTTGAGAAACGAAAGATAAGAGACTAGAGCCAGAGAATATATTATAAGAATAATATTATTCTTGATACATAATCTTGGCACTGAAAAACAGATGAGTTGGGCAAAGTTGAGGGACGATTTGGGTAGAATTGAGAAAACTTGATCATGTTAATAGATCTGAGGAGCAAGAGAGAGAAAACAGGCATATTTGTAGAGGAAGATCCTAAAAAGAGACCAGAGGGGTCAGATAAAGAACTCAGTTATTGTTAGCAGTTAAGTCATTTATTCCCAGTTTTGAGTCCTGAGGTAAGGAGGATGGGGTTGGATAGTGACAGACACATTGAGAAAATATCTATTGGAGAAATACATCTTGTCAGTGAAGGTAATAACATTTAGGGTAAAAGCTGTGGCTGTGGGTCAGACAGGAGCCTGCAGTTGCTTATGGAGAGATACTTATGGTGGAAGTGTATTACTTCTCTCCATGAATAATAATACTTGTTTTTTTTTTCAGAGTTCAGTATTAACTTTTTTTTCTCTTCCTTGGACAGGAACTGAAACATTTGATCTTGGAGGCAGCAGATGGCTTTCTATTTATTGTCTCATGTGAGACAGGCCGGGTTGTCTATGTCTCTGATTCAGTGACTCCTGTTTTGAATCAGCCACAGTCTGAATGGTTTGGTAACACACTCTATGATCAGGTGCACCCAGATGATGTAGACAAGCTGCGTGAGCAGCTTTCCACTTCAGAAAACGCCTTGACAGGTATGAGATAATATGGATGGAAAAATGAATGAAAGTCCTTTCTCTTTATTTTCTGAGACAGAAGTGTTTTTGCTCTTAAATTTGTTCATTAAATTTGGCAAGGCTTCACCTGACCAGGCGATGGCACAGTGTAGAGAGCATCAGTCTGGGATGCAGAGGACCCAGATTTGAAACCGTGAGGTCACTGGCTTGAGCGCTGGCTCATCCAGCTTGAGTGTGAGCTCATCAGCCTGAGTGTGGGATCACAGACATGACCCCATCCATGGTCGCTGGCTTGAGCCCAAGGTCTCTGGCTTGAGCAAGGGGTTACTGGCTTGGCTGGAGACCCCCTGGTCAAGGCACATATGAGAAAGTAATCACTGAACAACTAAGGTACCACAAAAAAGAATTGGTGCTTCTCATCTCCCTCCCTGTCTGTCTGTCCCTGTTTGTCTTTCTCCCTCTCTCTCTCCTCTCTCTCCTTCTGTCTCTCCCTCTCCTTCCTCTCTCCGTCTCTCTTCTTCTCCCTCTCTTTCACTATATATATGTAAATTTGGCAAGGCTTCAAGAATTTTCTCCTTTAATGAACATAATCACTTCTTTATATTCATGTGCAGAACACATACTTTGTAGCTAGCTCATCCTTAGAAACTGTTTCATTAGTTACAATGCTCATTAAAAGTTTACTTTAATCTTAATATTAGAGTAAATAATACAGTAAAAGCCAAACCTATAACAAACTTTTTTTCTATTCTAAAAGAAATTATCCATATTTCTGTCTCATTTGTATGGGTAATTACCTGCTGCTTTTTCTAATCCCTTATGCTTGGATTTGTTTTATTTTATTATTTTTTAAAATTTTTAAATTTTTGACAGAGAAAGGGACAGATAGGGATGGACAGACAGACAGGAAGGGAGAGAGATGAGAAGCATCAATTCTTCGTATGGCATCTTAGTTGTTCATTGATTGCTTTCTCATATGTGCCTTGACCAGGGGTTACAACAGAGTGAGTGACCCCTTGCTCAAGCCAGTGACCTTGGGTTCATGCCAGCGACTTTTGGGTTCGAGCCAGTTACCACAGGGTCATGTCTATGACCCAGCGCTCAATCTAGCAACCCCATGCTCAAGCCAGTTGAGCCCATGCTCAAGCTCGCGACCTTGGGGTTTCGAACCTGGGTCCTTCATGTCCCAGTCCGACGCTCTATCCATTGCGCCACCTCCTGGTCAGACTAATCCCTTATGGTTGGCTTTGTAGTTGGTTCTATGATAATAGATTTTTATTTTAGAGGGGACTTATCAGTCAGTGTATAAGGTTTATTTATTTATTTATTTATTAAGTGAGAGGAGGGAAGGTAGAGAGACAGACTCCTGCGTGCACCCAACCAGGATCCACCCAGCAACTCCCGTCTAGAGCCAATGCTTGGACCGAACAAGCTATCCTTAGCACCTGAGGCTGATGCTCTAACCAGTTGAGCCACTGGCAGCTAGAGAGGAAGAGAGAGAGAAAGGGGAGAGGGAGGGGAAGAAAAGTAGATGGTCACTTCTCATATGTGCTCTGACTGGGGATTGCACCCAGGATGTCCACACACTAGGCCAATGCTCTATCCACTGAGCCAGCCAGTCAGGGCCAGGTTTATTTATGTGTTTATTTTTGTATTTGTACTATTTTTCTGTCTTTTTTGGTTCCCTGCCTCTACTCCCATTTTAATGCTATTTAGTCCTTTGCCAGCATTTTGCTAAAGGAAACAAGTCACATCTGCTTCTAAGCAACTCTGGAGAGAATTTTAAAGTGAAAGCAGATCAAAACTAGTAATTAAAATAAGACCATTGTAGTCATGTTAATGTTGGTATTTAGTTTCCCCTCTGATTTTTCTTGTTCTTTTTTGCAAAAGTTGCCATTGGTTTATATATGATGAAGGAAAAATGTTGGCATGAGACCGATACATGTTTCTATTGCTTATTAAATTGTCTTTTGTTTATTTATTTATTTTTAAAGAAAGAAAAACATTGATTTGTTGTATTTATGCATTCTTTGGTTGATTTTTGTTTATGCTTTGACCAGGGATCAAACATGCAACCTTGGTGTTGGGATGACACTGTAACCAACTGAGCTACCTGGCCAGGGCATAAAATTGTATTTAAACCAGTGACATTTACTCTGTGTGTGTGTTTCTGTGTGTGCACTCATACATATAAAAATAATTAGACCCAAGAATATAACTTTCTTACTTGCCAACCCTATTTCCCACTCTGACCTTCTCTTGCACAAGGTGCTACCTTTGAACTTAAGAATAAGATTTATTGATGGGAATTGATGTATTTTAGGTTTGGAAACAAAATCCATCCACTCCTTGAACTGTTCTGTTATAAGCAGGGCATGAATAGGTTCCTTATTTTTCATTGTCTTCAGTGTCTCCCCTCTTCCCCATTTACGAGAATGCATTCCAGGCTGTTTTCTTTTTTTTTTTTGTATTTTTCTGAAGCTGGAAACGGGGAGAGACAGTCAGACAGACTCCCGCATGCGCCTGACCGGGATCCACCCAGCACGCCCACCAGGGGCGACGCTCTGCCCCTCCGGGGCGTCGCTCTGCCGTGACCAGAGCCACTCCAGCGCCTGGGACAGAGGCCAAGGAGCCATCCCCAGCGCCTAGGCCATCTTTGCTCCAATGGAGCCTTGGCTGCGGGAGGGGAAGAGAGAGACAGAGAGGAAGGGGGGGGGGGGGTGGAGAAGCAAATGGGCGCTTCTCCTATGTGCCCTGGCCGGGAATCGAACCCGGGTCCCCCGCACGCCAGGCCGACGCTCTACTGCTGAGCCAACCGGCCAGGGCCACCAGGCTGTTTTCAATTCTTCTTCAGGGCGTATCCTTGATCTAAAGACTGGAACAGTGAAAAAGGAAGGTCAACAGTCTTCCATGAGGATGTGTATGGGCTCAAGGAGATCCTTTATTTGCCGCATGAGGTAAGTGTCAACCTGAAGATTGTGATTTGACATAGAAAAACTTAAGAGCTAAGGGTTTGATTTCTGGTCAGAGGAGTTGAACCCTTAATTCTAGTTGGATTAAATTTAACTCTCAAGACCCACATGGGTTGTAACATACAGTAAAGTGTCTGATAAGGGAACTCACATTTACTAAACTCCTCCTGTACCAGACATTATATTAGGTGCATTATGTCTGTCATCTCATTTTCCACAACTGTCTTGTGGGGTAGAATTCATGGTTACTATTTTGCTGAGAAAAAAACAGACTCAAATTAACTTCCGAGGATTACATAATGTCTGATACAAGATTTTATTTTAATCCATAGTAATTGGACTCCAAAACCTGTATTTTTTTTGCAGTACAACATGAGATAACATCAATGTATTCTGACCATTTTGGGGTAGAAGTTTCTTACGTCTTTCAATATTTTGTGTTTATACATTTTATACTGTACATTTTAGGACTCTAAGAAAAGGATAGTGGCTTCCTACATAGGTAAAAGTCACAAAATAATTTCAGGTTGTATAATGGAAATGACTATTTTGTACTGAGAGTATGCTTATTAGAAGTGATGAGTAGGATGTTAAGAAAGGTTTCCTGGGAAAGTTGCAGAATTGAATTGTGGTTCTGGTTTGAAGTAGCTTCAGAGCCAGACTAGTGGGTTTGCCACTATCTTTTAAGATCCTGAGCAGATTAAATGACTACTTTGTGTTTTATCATATAATATTGGGAGTTAAATTAATATCAGCCTCATAAAGTTATTATGAGGATTAGATGAATAAATATATGTAAAGATGCTTAGAATAGTACATCGCACATATTCTAAGTTTTATGTATTATTTTATAGAAATGAGAGAAGGAAAGTAGAGAGAGGATGGGAGAGAGTGTACCAACATGTGGACATGGCTAATAGAAAGACAGAAACACGATTAATAATAACGAAGTGCAGCAAGCAAATAGATTGGGTTGCGGTACAGCGTCAGCAAATAAAGCTTTATTGGGAGAATGCTGTGCCCATTTGTTTAATATTGTCTATGGTTGCTTTCATGCTATAATAGCAGAGTTGACTAGTTACAACAGATTGTATGGCCCACAAAGCTGAAAGTATTTACTATCTGGTCCTTTACAGAAAAAGTATACTACCAGATGTAGAGAATCTCTGTATTTGAAGAACATTCTAGACAGTTACAAGTTTTAGAAATACCAAACCTGACTTCTTTATCTTTCTTGTTGGGAGCATTGTTAACAATTTTTTGTGTCTGGTTGTATCCAGAGCCTGTTTTAACAGATGAAAATTTCTTTTTAGTGCAGCTTAATTGCTTTTAATCTGTTTATTGAAACAGGTGTGGCAATAGCTCTGTGGACCCAGTTTCCATGAACAGACTGAGCTTTGTGAGAAACAGATGCAGGTGAGATCCTAAGCAGTGATGGCCAGGTACATGTAGAGATCATTACTTCTTCAGTTATCTTATCATCCCTCACTTCCCAGTTACTCTCTTTCTGGTAGTGTTTTCTCGAATTTCTACAGCTTCTTTTGATTATCCTGTTAAAGGAAGATGCCCTACCACTTTATCTACATTCTTCCCACTGTAGTACCTTTACATTGCTTTACTTTGGCAAGGGTCAACAATATGATGGTTACTTTTGAAAGGGAAAGATCCAAATATAGTTATCCTATTTTTTAAATACCCAATAACCTAAAGTTAAAGATTCTAAGCCAGTCGTATCTTTTTAAGTATTACTGGGCAGGGCTTTCTCCTCATACCTGTCATTCTTCCAGGAATGGACTTGGCTCTATGAAGGACGGGGAGCCTCACTTCGTGGTGGTCCACTGCACAGGCTATATCAAGGCCTGGCCTCCTGCAGGTAGGAATGTTGGAGAGTGTTTTCTCTCTTCGTGCAGCAGTTCCTCAGCGTATAAGAAATTTAGCTCACATTTTTACCATGTACCTGCTATGTGAAATGTATTTTGGTATAAACTAAGAAAATAGGAAAGAAAAAGTAGACTCCATTCCTTCATGTATGGACTTTATTATAGTTGATGAGATGATTACGTAGACTTGAAAATGACTGTCTTGGCTGTGTCACAGAATGTACCATATTTCCCATGTATAAGACGCATCTTTTGTTTGAAAATTTAGGGTCTAAACACTGGGTGCATCTTGTATACAGTGGTTGCAGATTTTTTAAACTTGCATTTTCCACGTTTTCATGCTTGTTGTCTTTGTGCTTGTTGTACCTGGGTGAAAAGATCCTGGGATAATCAAGATTGAGATTGTTATCAAGTCATTTAAGAAGTGTGGCATTTCAAATGTCATAGATGGAACTGTGGACAAGGCAATATATGAAGACAGTGATTCGTCATCAGACACAGATGAGAACAAGCTAATGGATGGAAATTTTGACAGTGATGAGGAGTTGTATGGATTTTATGATGAATAAAACTTGAGTTCAATAACTTTATGTAATACCTTTTTTTTTTCAAATTTTGGGCCCCAAAATTAAGGTGCGTCTTATACATGGGAACATCTTATATATATGGGGAAATACGGTAGTTTTTAAATGTGCAAATTTATAATTATCCTGAATACCTATGTTCTAAGTATTTGTGTGTAAAAAAAGTTGGCCTTGAATACAGTTAATTTGGGAAAGCTTTCTAAAGTAGGAGGAAGACTGAAGGAGAAGAAGGAAATGGCTTCATTGAAGTAACTTACAAAAGGAATATTCTTACCCTGGCTGGATAGCTCATTTGGTTAGAACATCGCCCCGAAGCAGAGTTTGCTTGTTCCATCCCTGGTCAAGGCACATACAGGAACAGCTTGGTGTTCCTATCCCTCTCACTCTCCCTTTCGCTCTCTCTAAAATCAATAAATAAAAATGAAAAGGAATATATTCATTGTCATACCTTTAAATCAGGATGTGAAACAGATGAGCTTTACTAGAATTTAAAGTCAAACAGGGAGCATGAGAAGGGTGGTTTGTTGTAGGGACTGGCCTTTTAAATTGACATTTCAGAATAGCCAAATTTTAGCAACTTTATTACTTCCCTGTTGGATGGCTATGATTTGGAAGTAGGTGTTATAGGGAGACAGAAACTAAAAGGGGAGGCAAGGTGGTATATTTCGGTATGAGATCGAACTTTGGATTTGTAAAAACCTGGGTTTGATTCTGGCATTGTTATTTACTAGCAGTAAAACCTTGGGTAAATTGCTTGACCTTTGTAAAAACAAAACAAAACACAGAACCTCAATTTTCTCATCTGTGATTTGGAGCTAATATATCCAGTATAGGGTTATTGTGCCAATTAGTTAAAAGTAAGGAAAATGCCTGCCCAGTGCCTGGTATATTGTTGGCACCCAATAAATGGTAGCTAAATACAATTAACTAATTTAAGTAGTCATGGCATTTGAACATTTTACTTTATATGCTGTATAAGTTTATATGCTGTTTATGAAGTATACATGGTCTTTCATACTTCTTTATTGCTTTCAAAGCAATTCTGTTTTTCTTTTTGAAGATTTTATTTATTGATTTTACAGAGAGAGAAGAGAGGGAGTGAGTGAGAACTATCAGCTCATAGTTGATTCACTTTTGTTGTTCATTGCTTGCTTGTTGCTTGTCATATGTGCCTTCCTATATGATAGGGCAAGCCCAGGGTTTAGAATCAGTGACCTCAGCATTCCAGGTTGATGCTTTAATCACTGCACCACCACAGGCCAGGCAGCAATTCTATTTTTCTTGGTAAAAAGAAGATAATTATGCAGAGAGGAGAGAGAAAATATGTCTTTCCTTTCTACATAAAATATTGAAATATTGGGTTCTCTCATTTTCAGAGGACATAAATAACTGTTGTTTGTTTTAATTTTATTTTTGGTTGTTTGCTTACTTTAAAAGTCACAGGTTGGGCCTGACCAGTCAGCAGCACAGCGGATAGAGCACCAGACTGGGACGCAGAGGACCCAGTTTCAAAACCCTGATGTCACCTGCTTAAGTACAGGCTCGTCCAGCTTGAGCACAGGCTCACCAGCTTGAGTGCGGGATTGCTGGCTTCAGCATGGGATCATAGACATGACCCCTGTGGTCTCTGGCTTCAGCCCAAAGGTTGCTGGCATGAAGCCCAAGATCTGCTGTAACACCCCCCATCCCCGTCAAAGTACATATGAGAAAGCAATCAGTGAAAAACTAAGATGCTGCAATGAAGAATTGATGCTTTTCATCTCTCTCCCTTGTCTTTCTGTCCCTATCTGTCCCTCTCTCTGTCACACACACACAAAAAAGTCACAGGTTGGGTAAGACATTTATTCTTTGTCACAGAATAAATGGCTGTCAGCATATGTGTTTGGTTTGGCCAGCATAGTTTTTTAGAATGTTTTGGGTGGGACCTGCATTCTGTAGTTTATTATAATTAATTTGAATAAAATATACAAATTTATATATATATAAATACTTAAAATAGTATTTGGCACATATGTAAATTCTATATAGTTGTTTATCTGTATCCTTTATTTATTTTTACTTTTTTGAGAGAGAAGCAGGGAGGAGAGACAGAAACATCAAGTGGCTGCTATATGTGCCCTGACCAGATAATCAAACTGGCAACCTCTGTACTCTGGGACAATGCTCCAGAGTTATCCAGCCAGGGCTTAACTTTTATCGGTTTTCAGAGATACAGAGGAAGGGAGAGAGAAGAGAAGAGGGAAGGAAAGCATTCATTTGTTGTTCCACTCAGTTGTTAATTTTTTGGTTGCTTCCTGTGTGTGCCTTGACTGGGGATTGTACCCTCAACTTTGTTGTTTTTAGGACGATGCTCTTAATGGACTGAGCTAACTCTCTGGGGCCTCCAACCACCTTTAAAAACATTTTTTTAATCAAGCATCTTTGTTTCCTTAAATATTTAAAAAAGTTTTTTCAATTCTTTTTTTTAAGAATTGAAGTATAGGCCCTGGCTGGTTGGCTTAGTGGTAGAGTGTCAGCCTGGCGTGCAGAAGTCCCGGGTTCGATTCCCGGCCAGGGCACACAGGAGAAGCGCCCATCTGCTTCTCTACCCCTCCCCCTCTCCTTCCTCTCTGTCTCTCTCTTCCCCTCCGGAAGCCAAGGCTTCATTGGAGCAAGGATGGCCCAGGCACTGGGGATGGCTCCATGGCCTTTGCCTCAGGTGCTAGTCTGGCTCTGGTCACAACAGAGCGACGTCCCAGATGGGTAGAGCATCGCCCCCTGGTGGGCGTGCCGGGTGGATCCCGGTTGGGCGCATGCGGGAGTCTGACTGCCTCCCCATTTCCAGCTTCAGAAAAATACAAAAAAAAAAAAAAAAAAGAACTGAAGTATAGTTGGCCTTGGGCTGTTGGTTTAGTTGTAGAGCGTCAGCCCAGCACATGGAAGTCATGGGTTCAATTCCCAGCCAGGGCACACAGGAGAAGCACCCATCTGCTTCTCCACACCTTCTCCTTCCCTTCTCTCTCTCTCTCTTCCCCTCCCGCAGCCAAGGCTCCATTGGAGCAAAGTTGGCCTGGACGCTGAGGATGGCTCCATGGCCTCCGCCTCAGGTGCTAGAGTGGCTCTGGTTGCAACAGAGCAATGCCCCAGATGGGCAGAGCATCGCCCCCTAATGGGCTTGCTGGGTGGATCCTGGTCGGGTGCATGTGGGAATCTATCTCTCTGCTTCCCTGCTTCTCACTTCAGGGAAAAAAATAAAAGTGTAGTTGACATATTATATTAGTTTCAGGTATAAAACACAATGGTGGGACATTTATATACCTTATGAAGTAATCACCATAATAGGTTTAGTAACCTTGTCACTATATATAGTTATTATAACATTATTAACTATATTCCCTATGCTATACATTATATCCCAGTGACTTATTTATTTTATAACTAGTAATCAAACCGCTTAATCTCCTCCATCTTTTTTGCTCATCCCCTTATCCCCTTTCCTCTGATGACCATCAGTTTTTTTTCCTGTATCTATGAGTACCTTTATTTTTATCTTTTGACACTCTTTATTGTTTTATGCCTAGCTTCTTCATACCTACATGCATTTTATTTTGTTTTACTTTATTTTATATGAGGGATAGAGATAGGTAGTAAGGGAGAGAGATGAGAAGCATCAACTCATAGTTGCTTCACTTTAGTTGTTCATTGATTGCTTCTCATACATGCCTTGATGGGGGGTGAGGAGGCACAAACCAAGCCAGTGACCCCTTGTTCAAGTCAGCTACCTTGGGCTTCAAGCCAGCAACCTTTGGACTCAAGCCAATGACAATTGGATAATTTCTCTAAGCCCACGCTCAAGCCAGCAACCCCGCACTCAAGCTGGATGAGGCCATGCTCAAGCCAATGACCTCAGGGTTTCAAACCTGGGACCTCAGTGTACCAGGTCAACGCTCTATCCACTGTACCACCATAGGTCAGGCCCTACATGCATTTAAAATTTTTACCTATTAGACTTTGAAGACATTTGAGTTTTAAGATCATTGTTAAATCTTCAACACCACCTTCCTGAAGGTGTCTCCCTTCCAGATGATGACCCAGAGACTGGCCAAGGAAGCAAGTTTTGCCTAGTGGCCATTGGCAGACTGCAGGCAAGTATGAATTTTCCATGTCTGCATCCTCCCTTTATATATATATATGTGTGTGTGTGTGTGTGTGTGTGTGTGTGTGTATGCACGCACATATATATATATATTATTGATTGATTTTTATATAGATAGAGAGAGAGGAAGGGAGAGATTGTGAAGCATCAACTCATAGTTGTGTCACTTTAGTTGTTCATTGATTGCTTCTCATACATGCCTTGACTGGGGGGCTCCAGCCTAGCTGGTGACCCTTTACTCAACCAGCGACCTTAGGCTTCAAGCCAATGACATGACCTTGGAATCATGTTGATGATTCTGAGCTCAAGCTGGCGACCTCGGGGTTTTGAACCCAAGACCGGGTTGATGCTCTATCCATTGTACTACCACCAGTCAGGCTATATCCTCCATTTTTAATGAGAAGAAATCTCCTTCAGGACTTGTTCTTTTTTTTTTTTTATACTCTGAATACAGATGAACAATTCTGTAAAACATACTTGGAGGACCATAGTTAATGATGCTCCTCTTGGATTTAGCAGAAGCCAAAGAGGATGAGAGAGGGAGGGAGATCTTTTCCCCTTAATTTTCATATGTTCAATTTTACAGTGCTGAAGTTCTATTTTTAACTAATTTCTTTTGCCTATAACAAAAGAAGAGAGATTTCTTTCCCATTTTATCTTTATATGACTAACGAGAGAAGTAGAATTATTTTAGTTCTTTTCACAAAAATAGATACTTGGGAGTATAATTTTCCAATCTGAATAATGGACACAGCCTAGCTAAATGAAGGTAGGTGAATTTTGATTCAATGAATTTTTGTTTTTCTTTACAAAGTTGGTAAAGAGTACATGTATAGAGGTGGGGCTATGCCCTCTCTGTGCTTGTGATTGTCATTTTTTCTTCCTGGATAAAGTGTGAAAGTTTTGAAATTCCTAAAACTGGGAGCCTCATGTCTATGTAATGGACCATGAGTTGGTGGGAAATACATCTGTAAACAATTGCGTCATGTTATCTCATTTTGTCTCTTTATTTTCAGGTAACTAGTTCTCCCAACTGTACAGACATGAGTAATGTTTGTCAGCCAACAGAGTTTATCTCTCGACACAACATTGAGGGAATCTTTACTTTTGTGGATCACCGCTGTGTGGCTACAGTGGGGTACCAACCACAGGTGAGGAGCTGGAACTGTTCTACCACTGATACTTCGGCTCCTTGTTTTCTCTTGGCTTTACTGAGATTGTTCAATCTTGTTGATTCCAGAGATAGCCAAACATATCAGCCCCTAGCTCAGAACTGTCAATAGCTAAATATAGTCTCAGCTTTTTATTGATGTTATTCTCATTCAGTTTCAAAAAATATGGCTTCTGAAGCCAGCTGGGAACAGCAGGTATGAATATGTTTTTTGTTGTTGTTAATAATATTAATGCAGCTATTGATGCAGAAGTGCTAATTTCAATTAGTTATAATGTTATGGACAGTTTTCCATAATTTATCTAATCACCTAGTTGAATAGTAACCCACAAGTTATGATTTTATTTAGATTTTTCATTCAGCAGACTAAGTAACTACACCTGAATTGAGAAATAAGTCATTATGTAATCATTTAAAACTAAAGTGCTTAGGAGGACGTTCCAGCTGTGGCTGTGTGAAGAAGGTAAAAAGCAGTCTTGATAAACAAGAACAAAGTTGGAGGATTTATGCTTCCTGATTCAGTGTGGTATTAGTATAAGGATAGGTACATAGATCAATAGACCAGAATAGAGTCCATTCTCACATGGTCAACTAATTTTCAACAAAAAATGCTAGGAGAATTCAGTGGGGGAAAGGAAGTTTTTGAAGCAAATAGTGATGGAACAATTGGATATATGTATGCAGAAAGAAAAATAGACTTACAAAACTTTTAGAAGTAGGAGAAAATCTTTGGATCTTGAGTTAAGATTTCTTATATGACACTAAAATAATGATTCACAAAAGAAACATAAATTTGATCTCATAAAAATTAAAATTTTCCTTCTTGAAAGGACATAATTAAGAAAGTAAGAAGACCAGCCACAAACTAGGAGAAAGTATTTGCAAATCGTATGTCTGAGAAAAGAAGTGTTACAATTCATTAAGACAGCCAGTAAAGGAAGGGTAAAAGCAAGATTTGAATAGACATCTCATTAAAGAAGAAATATGAATGGCACATAAAAAGATATTCATCATCATTAATCATTAGGAAAATACAAATAAAAACCACAATGAGATACAGTATATGCCCACTAGAATAGCTATAATCAGGAAGTATTCTCAATCTTACCTCAATTTAAAAATTTAAATTTAATTAAAAAGAATTTTAAAATATTGGCAAGAATGTGGAGAAACTGGAACCATAATACAATGTTAGCAGACAGATAACAGGGTATAGCCATTTTGGGAAAATATTCTGGCAGTTTCTTAAAAAGTTACGTATACACTTACCCCACAACCTAGCAATTCCACTCCTAGGTAGTTACCTAAGAGAAATGGGAACATTGGTTCACTCAAAGATTTATACACTCATATTCATAGTTGTATTATTCATAATAGCCAAAAAGTGAAACAGTTTAAGTATCCATTAACTAGTGAACGGATATTCAAAGTGTAGTATATCCATGTTAGAATACTGCTGAGCAATAAAAAGGAATATATACTATTGATGCATGCAGTGGCATAGATGAACTTCAAAAGCATGTTAATGAAAGAAGCCAGATATAAAAGACATCATATTGTACGATTTCATTTATATGAAATTTTTAAAAGAGGCAAAACTAAAGAAGCAGAAGGCAGATTAGTGCTTGGCTAGAACATTGGGAGCAGTGATATACTCCCACAAGGAAGTGTTGGGGGCAATAGACATATTCTAAAACTGGATTGTGCTAATGTTGCACAGCTGTGCAAATTTACTGTAGGTCATTGTACACTTAGAATGATTGAATTATATATATAAATTATAACCTCAAATCTATAAAAAATGCAGTTAAAATAAACACACAGTGTTCTAAAAAAATGCTTTAAAGGCTAGTTGCTTAGCAGATTCCATCTTTTGTTTCTTTTTTTTTTTCTCCACACTTACCTATAATGCTAGGATAAATACAAGAGAAATAAAATCCAAGTCTCCTGCAAATGGGCCAGGAAAGTTAGATGCTCATAAAAGTGTTGATCTTATTCTTCCTTTTCCCTTTTAGGAACTCTTAGGCAAGAATATTGTAGAATTCTGTCATCCTGAAGACCAGCAGCTTCTAAGAGACAGCTTCCAACAGGTAACTTTTTTTCCTGGTTTGTGTCTAAATAATATTTTTATCTACTATTATCAAATTTATTCCACAAATACTTACTTTTTTTCCTTAAGTGAGAAGTGGGGAGGGAGTGAGACAGACCCCCATATGTGTCATGACCAGGATCTACTGGACAAGCCCCCTATGGGGTGATGCTCTGCCCATTTGGCACCATTGCTCGGCAGCTGAGCTATTTTAACACTTGAGGCGAGGCCATGGAGCCATCCTTAGCACCCGGGGCCATCTTGCTCCAACCAAACCATGGCAGCAGGAGGAGAAGGGAGAGAGAGATAGGGGAGAGGGGAAAGGGTGGAGAAGCAGATGGTTGCTTCTCCTGTGTGCCCTGACCGGGAATCACACCTGGGACATCCACACACCGGGCCAATGCTGTATCACTCAGCCAACCAGACAGGGCCAAAATATATACTTATTGACTACTAATTAATCGAGTACTCTGGCAGGCACTACAGTTTTACGTTCTTTAGTACTTACTCTGCATTTTTATGGAACAGAAAAGGACCAGTACTTTGAAACTGAATAATGTCCAAGATATTTTTGTTTGGCTTTGGTTACCCACTGTCTTGAATCTAAGTAACTGCATGCAAGGGACTGCCTTTAAAGTATTTAAAATATTCTAGGCTTTACTGAACTGGGGATAGTAGTAGAAAAATTTATTTTTATAGTTCTTAATATAGATAAATGAGAGTTTATCTTAATTGTTAGCTGACCTTTTTTTTTTTTAAAGATTTTACTTATTGATTTTATGGCAGAGGGGAGTGAGAAGTATAAACTCATTGTTGCTTCACTTCAGTTGTTCATTATTTGCATATGGTATGTGCCTTGACTGGGAAAATCCAGAGTTTCAAACCACCGACCTCAGGTTCCAGGTTGACGCTCTATTCACTGCGCCACCACAGGCCAAGCTAAGCTGACTCTCTCTCTATCTTTTTTTTTTTTTTACAAAGACAGAGAGAGCAGAGAGAGGGGGGACAGAAAGGGACAGACAGACAGGAACGGAGAGAGTTGAGAAGCATCAATTATTAGTTTTTCATTGCAACACCTTAGTTGTTCATTGATTGCTTTCTCATATGTGCCTTGACCGCGGGCCTTCAGCAGACCGAGTGACCCCTTGTTCAAGCCAGCAACCTTGGGTCCAAGCTGGTGAGCTTTTGCTCAAACCAGATGAGCCCACGCTCAAGCTGGCAACCTCAGGGTCTCGAACCTTGGTCGTCCACATCCCAGTCCAACGCTCAATCCACTGCGCAGCCGCCTGGTCAGGCTAAGCTGACTCTTTAATTATAATTTTTAGGGCCTATGTCCTGAAAATATTTGGTAAATTAGGTAGCAGCTCTTACTTTCTGTTAGACTAAGTTTCCTCTTTATGCCTCAATAGTATTTTCACTGATACAATGGGTAAAATAATGGTACTTAAATTCAGAGAGTTTTTGGGAAGATTAAATAAGATAATGCAATAAAGCACATAGCCCAATTTCTAGAGTAAATAAGACAATGGCAGTAAAAATCTGTCTCCTGAGTCCTCAGCGTCTCCAGTCCCACCTGCTCAGGTGCAGCTCACAGGAGGAGCATGTTTCATGTATGTGTAGTCTCAGAGAAACTGTTCTGACTTCTGTGGAAACCATTCAGCACTAAGGCCATGAGCCTTCAACAGTGTGGGAAGATACTATATAGTATATTTTAAATCCATGACATTTAAAATTCTAATGCTTTTGGCTATTGAGTGTCATTTTATCACTTACGGAAAATGTTTATTTTAAAACAGCTTTAATGGCCCATATGTACAATCCGTAATCTCAAGGTTATTATTCTGACCTCAGTTGCTATGAATTTAGAGTACATAAGTAAAGATGCTTTTTTTTTTTTTTTTTTTTTTGTGACAGAGACAAAGAAGGGACAGATAGAGGCAGACAGACTGGAAGAGAGAGAGAGAAGCATTAATTCTTCGTTGCGGCACCTTAGTTGTTCATTGATTGCTTTCTCATATGTGCCTTGACCAGGGTGGGGGGCTCCAGCAGACCGAGTAACCCCTTGCTAAAGCCCACAACCTTGGACTCAAGCTGGTGAGCTTGCTCAAACCAGATGAGACTGTGCTCAAGCTGGTGACCCCGGCGTCTTGAACCTGGGTCCTCCAGGTCCCAGTTTAAAGCTCATCCACTGCACCACCGCCTGGTCAGGCAGTAAAGATGCTTTTTAATGTGTGATCTACAGCTGCTTAGTTAGTTGTTGCTTTCCAGATTTTCATGGGTTTTTTGTTTGTTTGTTTGTTTACAGAGACAGTGAGTCAATGAGAGGGATAGATAGGGACTGACAGGAACAGAGAGAGATGAGAAGCATCAATCATTAGTTTTTCGTTGTGACACCTTAGTTGTTCATTGATTGCTTTTGCATATGTGCCTTGACTGCGGGCCTTCAGCAGACCAAGTAACCCCCTTGCTTGAGCCAGCGACCTTGGGTCCAAGCTGGTGAGCTTTTGCTCAAACCAGATGAGCCCGCACTCAAACTGGTGATCTCGGGGTCTCGAGCCTGGGTCCTCCGCTTCCCAGTCTGATGCTCTATCCACTGTGCCACTGCCTGGTCAGGCAGATTTTCATGTTTCTTAAGTCTAGATAGATTTATATTTCTTTTCAGTACAATAATTTAATTAATATTCCAATAAAGCTTGTTGTTTTTTTCTCCCATTTTGGTTACTTTAGTGCTTTGTTTTACACCTGATTTGTAAGTTTTAGACATGTATGTAAAACATACCATTTTATTATTGCTAAGTGAAGTATGTCTTATTTTCTGGTATTATTATTTCTGTGTTTGTAATATCAGTAATTACTGCCACACTCGTCAGCCTAAGCATAAATGTTATCACTTATTTAAAAAAAAACAACAAAAAACAGTTTGAAGTGTAGTTATTTTGCAGTACTGGGTTTATACTTCATTGGAATAGAGATGTATGGCATTAAGCAGGTTTTCATACCCAGTACTTAGTTTGTGTATAAATGTAATTTTGTCCATTGTTTAATATATACATAGATATATTATTCAGTGAATACATTAACTTTTAAAGGATACTTACTATTGTGTAAATGCAAAAGTTCACATCACATTTCTTTTTCTTACCATGTTAAATAAATGTTGATATTCTTAAAAGTAAAAGCACAAAGCTCAGTGGTTGACATATAGAAACTACAAAATAAATGTTAGCTGCTAATTATTTTTTTATCATTAGAGAGGGAAGTCAAAAGATTATTTTCTATTGTATCAGAAGACTAGAAACTAAGCTAATCTAAAATTAGTTTCTTTAGAAAACTAAAGCAAAATAAGACTAAAGCCAATTTAGTTTTATTTATAGAACCCTCAATCCATGGGTGCTGTGAGAACAGAAATTCTCAGGTCTGGAGATGAGCTAGCATTAAGGAGCAACGTGTAACCTATATTCAGTGTCATTAAACATAAATTCCTAGTATAGACTTGTAAAGCTAAATCAGCATTATCTTTAAGAGTCTTTTCAAGAGACGTGGGGAAGCATGGTCTTTTCTCTCATGGAAATAATTGCTATTTCTTTTTTACTTTGGCTAGGGAGGTCAGATAACTTGGTCACTTCATGTTTTGTTAGTAACATTGAAAGAGACTTACACTTTATGGACAATTACACAAGAATCTTAGGGTTGTAGAGGGCATTTTCTTTTTTAATTTTTCTAAAGATAATTTTTTTGTGGGTCTCACTGATAGCATGAAAACTTTTTCAGGTGGTGAAATTAAAAGGCCAGGTGCTGTCTGTCATGTTCCGGTTCCGGTCTAAGAACCGAGAATGGCTCTGGATGAGAACCAGCTCCTTTACTTTCCAGAATCCTTACTCAGATGAAATTGAGTATATCATCTGTACCAACACCAATGTGAAGTATGTATCCTCAACTTTTTACAATTTGGGTAGTTCAGCCAGCTAAAATAGGATTTTAACAACAATAGGTTAGAAACTAGGTTCTAAGATGTGAAGGGTTTGTATTTCAATTTTATGTTCAACGCTTTCTAGTATAGATTTTGTTTTATACACCAGTTTATTGCTCTAGTCTGGCAGGATTTTTCTCTAGTGATGTCTGTAGACTCTTTTGTATAAAAGGCCAGATAGTAAATATTTTAAAGGCTTTGTGGGGCATATGGTTTTTACTGCAACAATAAGCTCTGCCATTATATAGTATACAAATAGTCTTAGACAAATAAAGTGAACAAAGATATCTATATTCCAACAAACTTTTATTTACGAAAACAGGCAAAGGACTGGATTGGCTAATGGACCATAGTTGGAACATAGTTCCATTTACTCTTTTTTCTGGTCCTCTCTATATTCTGTGATTTCTTTCTGTTTGAGCTTTCTTTCTCTGCTTTGTAAAAGAGGTTTTGTTGAACCTAACAAGGTGGTGATGCAGTGGATAGAGCATCGGACTGGGACGCAGAGGACCCAGTCACCAGATTGAGCGTGGGCTCATCCAGCATTAGCGAGGGCTCATCTGGCTTGAGCAAGGACTCACCAGTTTGAGCACAGGGTCGCTGGCTTGAGCATGGGATCATAGACATGACCCCATGTTTGCTGGCTTGAAGCCCAAGGTCAGTGATTTGAGCAAGGGGTTACTCGTTCTGCTGTAACCCCCGGGTCAAGGCACATATGAGAAAGCAATCAATGAACACTAAGGTGCTGCAACAAAGAATTCATGTTTCTCATCTCCTCTCTCCTTCCTGTCTTTCTGTCCCTATCTGTTTGTCTCTGTCTCTCTCACTAATAAAAAAAAAAGTTTTATTGAGATAGATTTCTCATACCATACAGTTCACCAGTTAAAGTGTACATTTTTTAAAAGTATGTCACAGGGTTGTAAAACAACCTAATTTCATTCCCTCAAAAAGAAATCCTATATTCATTGTCACCCACCCCCCACCCCCCCCCCCGCAAACCCTCTACAACAACTAATCTACTCTGCCTCTGTAAATTTGCCTATTTTAGCTAGACATTTCATATAAACAGAATCATACAATATATGGTTCCTTTGTGACTAGCTTTTTTCACTTAGTATAAAATTCTAGGGGTCATCCATGTTATAGCATGTATCTGTACTTCATTTTTTTATTGCCAAATAATATTCTTTTGTATGGGTATACCATATTTTGTTTTATTCATTCATCAGTTGACAGACATTGAGTTGTTTCCATTTTTTGGCTATTAAGAATGGTGCTACAAACATTTGTATACTAGTTTTTTTGTGAATAACCTTTTAAGGAACTGCCCAGCTATTTTCTAAAGCTGCTATACTATTTTACATTTCTGCAATGTATGAGGATTACAGTTTTAGCTGTCATTTTTATTGTACTTATCCTAGTGGGTATCAAGTTACTTCTTTTCCATTTAATGGGTCTGTAGAATTGGCTTTGAATCTACACTTTAAAAAAAAAAAATTTATTATATTTTTACAGGGACAGAGAGAGAGTCAGAAACAGGAATAGATAGGGACAGACAGACAGGAATGGAGAGAGATGAGAAGCATCAATCCGTTTTTCGTTGCGACACCATAGTTATTCATTGATTGCTTTCTCATGTGCCATGACCGCAGGCCTTCAGCAGACTGAGTAACCAACCCCCCCGCTCAAGCCAGTGACCTTGGGTCCATTCTAGTGAGCTTTTTGCTCAAACCAGATGAGCCCACGCTCAAGCTGGCAACCCCGGGGTCTCGAACCTGGGTCCTTCTGCATCCCAGTCTGACGCTCTATACACTGTGCCACCGCCTGGTCAGACACACACTTTTTTTTTTTAAGTGAGAGAACGGGAAATAGTGAGACAGACTCCTGCAAACACTCCAACTGGGATCTATCTGGCAACCCCTATCTGGGGCTGATGCTTGAATTAACTGAGCTATTCTCAGACCTGAGGTCAGCACTTGGACCAGTTGAGCCATTGACTGTGAGAAGGGAAGAGAGAGAGAAGGGAGAGAGGGAAGGGAAGAGAAGCAGATGGTCGCTTCTCATGTGTGCTCTGACCAGGGATCAAACCCAGGATGTCTATATGCTGGGCCCACACTCTATCCACTGAGCCAACTGGCCAGGGGCAAATCTACCTCTTAATCTGATTTTATAAATAATTAGTAGTATGAATAAATAGTTCCTTGTGATAACATGAGTCTGTATTGTCCCAATTCAAATTTTAGGACTTGTAAAATTTAATTCTCTGCTAATTAATATAAAGAGTCGGTTGAGTTAGAAATTTTTATTAACTTAAGATTCAGGTATATATGGTCATGGTTATTGTAGATTTTTGTTTTTACATCTTTATATAATAGAACAACTATTGTTTTTTGGGGATTTGTATGTGTGTGTGTGTGTGTGTGTGTATGTGTTGTGTGTGTGTGTGTGTTTATTTTTCTGAAGTGAGAAGCAGATAGACAGAGAGACAGACTACTGCATGCACCCGACTGGGATACCCCGGAAAGCCCACTAGGGGGCGATGTTTTGCCCATCTGGGGCGTTGGTTCGTCGCAACCAGATCCATTCTAGTGCTTGAGGTGGAGGCCATGGAGCCATCCTCAGTGCCTGGGCCAACTTTGCTCCAAAGGAGAGGGGAGAGGGAGAAACAAAGAAAGAGAAGCATCGCCCTGGCCGGTTGGCTCAGCGGTAGAGCGTCGGCCTAGCGTGCGGAGGACCCGGGTTCGATTCCCGGCCAGGGCACACAGGAGAAGCGCCCATTTGCTTCTCCACCCCTCCGCCGCGCTTTCCTCTCTGTCTCTCTCTTCCCCTCCCGCAGCCAAGGCTCCATTGGAGCAAAGATGGCCCAGGCGCTGGGGTTGGCTCTGTGGCCTCTGCCTCAGGCGCTAGAGTGGCTCTGGTCGCAACATGGCGACGCCCAGGATGGGCAGAGCATCGCCCCCTGGTGGGCAGAGCGTCGCCCCTGGTGGGCATGCCGGGTGGATCCCGGTCGGGCGCATGCGGGAGTCTGTCTGACTGTCTCTCCCTGTTTCCAGCTTCAGAAAAATGAAAAAAAAAAAAAAAAAAAAAAAAAGAAAGAGAAGCATCAACTCATTCCACTTAGCTGTTCTGTTTAGTTGTGCACTTATTGATTGCTTCTTGTATGTGTTGCCCTGACTGGGGATTTAGCCTGCAACGTCAGTGTGCCAGGATGATGCTTAATCCACTGAACCACTTGGCCAGGGCCTACTTACACTTTTAAAAACACAATATATGTATATACACGCACATATACAACTAGGTACTGAATACCTAAGAAGAGATAGAACCCAAACAGGATGAACCCTTGTGCCATAAGACATAGTTTCTCTTTGTACCATGTTGTCTATCGTGTGAATTGTTGAATCTGAGATCATAGATTACCTTTAGGATTGGACTTGAAAGAATTTATTAGTGATCACCTCACCTACAGGTGAATATATACGGCTTTATGTACAAATGGAGATACTTTTTTTTGTTTTACCTACTCTCTCCATTTTCCTAGGAACTCTAGCCAGGAACCACGGCCTTCACTGTCCAACATAATCCAGAGGCCACAACTAGGTCCCACAACTAATTTACCCCTGGAGATGGGCTCAGGGCAGTTGGCACCCAGGTGAGAATGATAGAAGAATCATTTACTGAGCAGTGACTAGCCCAGGACTAGTCACTATCACTTCTATTGTTTGTTTGTTTTCTAAAGCCTTTTCCCAGATTCTTTTAAAAAATATGTTTTTTATTTCTCTCCTCACTGGCCTTAACATATAGGCAGCAGCAACAGCAAACAGAATTGGATGTAGTACCAGGAAGAGATGGACTGGCGAGCTACAATCATTCCCAGGTCAGTGTTTCTTCTTTGAGGAGGATGGTAAGCATTTCCTTAAGAAGTCTATGTCAGTGCCAGTTAGAGTGTATATGTATCTTTACATGAATTTTAGAGTTATTGAATTGTCGTGTTAAACCTTTCGTGGTTATTTTTATCATTGTATTCCTAGGTTTCTGTTCAGTCTGTGACAAACACAGGGCCAGAACACAGCAAGCCCCTTGAGAAGTCTGATGGTCTTTTTGCCCAGGATAGGGATCCACGGTTTTCAGAGATCTATTCCAACATCAGTACAGGTACGTTTCTTCCTCGTTATCCATTTAAATTTTCATTTTGATCATTTACTCATGGGCTTGCTGCTGCCCATCAGTAGTCTTCCAACATAATTCCACTTAATCATAATACCTCATGAGTAAGGAGGAACTTGCTGAACTACAGCCCCTTGACTGGCCCTCCCCCCACTCCTTTTGGTCCACAGATCAGAGTAAAGGCATCTCCAGCACTGTCCCTGCCACCCAACAGCTATTCTCCCAGGGCAACACATTCCCTCCTACCCCCCGGCCGGCAACAGAGAATTTCAGGTGAGCCCCATATGTGTGTGCTGCTTTCAGGGCAACTGAGGGATTCAGTTGCTAAGTCCAAGTTTTATTCTTCCCTAGCTTTCTCTGGTTATTTCAGACAAAGCAGTGGAACCTTAAAAGGCCTGGGGTGTGGCAAGCTGCTTTTCTTCCTTGTTTCTTTGCACCTGTCTTATTGCCATGTTCTAGGTTCCATCTCTGTGTGTCCTGATTAGTATATGACTGTCAGTCTTTCTGGTGGTGTTTTCCAAATTCGGTTACCAAGTTTTCCTTAACTGTAAGGAAGTCAAGGGAATCAGGATAGCACTAGATTGTCCTGCAAGTTCTGGATTCTGTGATAAAGCCATCCTTTTAATCCTTCACTTTAACTCTTTGTTCACTCCTAGAAATAGTGGTCTGGCCCCTCCTGTGACTATCATCCAGCCATCAGCTTCTGCAGGGCAGATGTTGGCCCAGATTTCCCGCCACTCTAACCCCAGCCAGGGAGGAACCCCAACGTGGACCACTAGTACCCGGCCAGGCTTTTCTGCCCAGGTAAAGTTTCACATCTGACCCCTGTGGATCATTTTATGTTTGTTTTATTGGGCTATTTCCCATATGTAGAGTTATTGCATATTTTCCTCAACCCCTACTACCTAGCGTCCAATTTTTATCTTTGTTGGGAGCAGCTAGATAATTGAAAACCATGGATAATCCAAAAATCTCAGAGTCTATGATTTTTACATACTCAGTTTAAATCAGAATTACATAGAAGATCTTGAATAGATTTGATTTTCAGATTTTTTTTGTGTGTGTGACAAAGTTAGAGAGAGGGAGAGATAGATAGGAAGGGAGAGAGATGAAAAGCATCAATTCTTCATTGTGGCTCCTTAGTTGTTCATTGATTGCTTTCTCATATGTGCCTTGACCAGGGGGCTACAGCAGACGAAGTAACCCCTTGCTCGAGCCAGTGACCTTGGGTCCAAGCTGATGAGCCTTGCGCAAACTAGACGAGCCCACGCTCAAGCTGGCGACCTTAGGGTTTCGAACCTGGGTCCTCTGCGTCCCCGTCTGACGCTCTATCCACTGCGCCACTGCCTGGTCAGGCTCAAATTTGTTTTGGAGTAAGTTCTAAGAGGTTTCCACTTTGGTTAGGACCACAAAATGCAGGAACAAAGGAGAAAATTAATTATGAATTTATACACAGTGATGCCTATTTACAAAAACAGGTATTGGAAAGACCTTATATACTAATTTGTGTATATATATATATATAACATGTTAAGCCTAAAGCTAATATTCTTTCATATATTAATATATACTTATATTAATGTATTACATATAACACATAATATGTAATATACATTATGTATTATTACATATTAATAATATAAACAGTAATATTTTAAACTTAAAAAGCCAAAACCAAAAGTTGGCTCCAGAATTGTCATATGCAATATGATCTCAATTGTATAAAAAAATGCATAGGAAAATAAAAATTGGAAGAAAT
The DNA here is from genome assembly GCF_036850995.1 of Saccopteryx leptura. Lineage (NCBI taxonomy): Eukaryota > Metazoa > Chordata > Mammalia > Chiroptera > Emballonuridae > Saccopteryx > Saccopteryx leptura. Next base: position 212,618,270 of record NC_089505.1, on the reverse strand, counting down.
GATCAACCCTGGGTCTTTTTAAAAATTTTTTACATTGTTTTGAGAGGGGGTAGAATGGAGAAAGGGAGAAAGAGAAAGAAGCATCAAGTTATTGTCCCACTTAATTGTTCCATTTAGTTGTGCACTCATTGATTGCTTCTCATACATGCCCTGACTGGGATCGTACCTGTGACCTCAGAGTGCGGGATGATGCTCTATCCACTGACCCAGCCAGGGCTCCACCATAGATTTTTGTTGGTAGAATTACAAATAGTTTAAAAAACTTTTTATTTACTTTGCAAATATTCCACAGTGCATATACATTACTATTATGGTGAGGGAAATGTTACTAAAAAGAAAAAAAAAAGACAACATTAGGAACAAATGAACGTGATACAGATTGAAAAATAAAATGATGCAGTGTTTTTTCTATATATACTATATTGTTATTAATGCCTCTGTTTTTATATAACCTTGCAATTTATAAAACACTTTTATTTAAATCATTTTCATTTTATTCTCACAACTCTATACTTTTATGAATCCTATAATTTTTTACTTTTTGCAGTTTTTCACAACTGCCTAAAATAGTGTCAAGTGAGACTGGGAGTTAATGGAAGAAATATACAGTAGGAAATAAGTGCTGAGCTAGATCAAAAGAATCCAGTGATTGATAGAGGCTCTCATAGGAGTGGTATGTGTAATAATATTAATGTTCTATTTATTGTTCTTTATTTTGTTGTTCAGTGAGAGGAGGGGAGTCAGAGAGATAGATTCCCGCATGCGCCCCGAGCAGGATCTACCTGGCAAGTGCACTAGTGGGTGATGCTCTGCCCTTCTTGGGTGTTGCTCTGTTGGTTAGCAACTGAGCTCTTCATAGCGCCTGAGGCGGAGGCCTTGGAGATAACCTCAGCTCCAGGGGCCAACTTGCTGCAATCTAGCCATGGCTGCAAGACAGGAAGAGAGAGAGAAGTGAGAGGGGAGGGGTGGAGAAGCAGATGGACGCTTCTCCTGTGTGTCCTGACCGGGAATTGAACCCAGGACATCTACACACCGGGCTTATGCTCTACCATTGAGCCAACCAGCCAGGGCCCATTTATTGTTCTCTGTTCCTTCTGTCTTTCAGCAGGTGGCCACCCAGGCTACCGCCAAGACTCGTTCTTCCCAATTTGGTGTGGGCAACTTTCAGACTCCATCCTCCTTTAGCCCCATGCCCCTCCCTGGTGCTTCCACTGCATCATCCGGCACTGCTGCTTACTCAGCTCTCTCTAGTCGTGGATCCAACTTTGGTAAGTTCATATCAGAAGATGGGTAAAAGAAAAGTCACAGCACTGAAGATAAGGATTTGGTAGTTAAAATGGTTTGCTGTGTACTGAGCAAATGATGGAGAAGTGCAAGGTATTTGACATTTAAAATCTATGCACATGAAAAACATTTTCACATATAACAAAAAGCATGTAAAGTACTATGAATTTAATAATAATCCAATTTAATAAAAAATAAGCAAAGGCTTCTTAGAACAGCTTCCTAGATAAGAAAATTTAATTTGGGTTGGGTTTTGAAATAGAAGAAACATTGATTGGCAGAGAGAAGGGCAGACGGTTTCTAGGTAAAATTAATGATCTGCACATAGATTTGCTAGGTTTTCCTCTCCAGTGAAATTAGTAGATTGAAGTTTATTTTTCCTCACTAGCTTCTGAGACTGGACAGACTGCAGGACAATTCCAGACACGGACAGCAGAGGGTGTGGGAGTCTGGCCACAGTGGCAGGGCCAGCAGCCTCATCACCGTTCAAGTTCTAATGAGCAACATGTTCAACAGCCATCAGCACAGCAACCTGGCCAGCCTGAGGTCTTCCAGGTGAGAGGGTCAAAAAGCCTTCAGCAAATCAGAGACTGGAAAGAGTTAGGGAGAAGAGCCAGAGAAGGAAGCAGGTGTAGATTCAGAGTGTGGGAGAACACAGTGGGGAGAAGTAGGGATTACATGTCATTAATTGGAAAGATTGTGAAGTTAGTGTGATGCACAGCCTTTAACCAGACCATAGTGATGGTAGCATTATATAAAGTTGTCAAAGAAAGTAATTTTAGCCCATTCAAAGAGAATACATCTGCATTTCACAGAAGCTCGGGTATAAACATACTGATTATAGTTATAAAGGTCTATTTACGTACATCCTGAGGGTACTGCAAATCTAAATGGGGAAAAGCTAATTTAAAGAACAGGTTGAGCCCTGGCCAGTTTTCTCAGTAGATAGAGCATCAGCCTAGCATGCAGACATCCTGGGTTTGATCCCCAGTCAGGGCACACATGAGAAGTGACCATCTGCTTCTCTTCCCCTTCCTCTCCCCTTATCTCCCTCTTCCTCTCCTTCAGCCAGTGGCTTGACTGGTTGGGCCTGGGCACTGAGGATAGCTCCATTGGAGTGCATTAGCCTCATGTGCTAAAAATAGCTTGGTACATGAGCATTAACTCTAAATGGGGGTTGCTGGGTGGATCCTGGTTGGGGCACATGCGGGAAGTCTGACTCACTATCTCCCCTCCTCTCACATAAAAAAAAAAAAAGCCTGGTCTGACCAGGCGGTGGCGCAGGGGATAGAGCGTTGGACTAGGATGCGGAGGACCCAGGTTCGAGACCCTGAGGTCACCAGCTTGAGTGCGGCTCATCTGGTTTGAGCAAAAGCTCACCAGCTTGAACCCAATGTCGCTGGCTCGAGCAAGGGGTTACTTGGTCTGCTGAAGGCCCACAGTCAAGGCACATATGAGAGCAATCAATGAACAACTAAGGTGTCGCAACGAAAAACTGATGATTGATGCTTCTCATCTCTCTTTGTTCCTGTCTGTCTCTATCTTTCCCTCTCTCTGACTCTCTCTCTGTCTCTGTAAAAAAATAAATAAAAAAAACCAAAACAAAACAAAAAGCCTGACCAGGTGATGGCACATTGGATACAGCATCGGACTGGGACAGAGGACCCAGGTTTGAAACCTCAATGTCGCTGGCTAGAGCACGGGCTCATCCAACTTGAGTGTGGGCTCACCAGTTTGAGCGAGGGTTGCTGGCTTGAAGCCCAAGGTCGTTGGCTTGAGCAAAGGGTCCCTTTCTCTGCTGTAGCCCCCCAGTCAAGGCACATAAGAGAAAAGAGCTTCAACGAAGAATTTATGCTTCTCATCTCTCTCTGTTCCTGTCTGTCTGTCCCTCTCTCTGACTCTCTCTGTCTCTGTCAAGAAAAAAAGGTTTGAAAGAAAGCAAAACAGATTTTGGTAGAAAACAAAGAAGATAAGAGATAGAGCTATTCCATTATATACCAATAGAAGGTTGTATGAAATGTGGCATGCAAATTTTTCCCCTTTTGAAAATACTGAGGACTAGGAAAGAGGGAAATAGGAACTGTAGGGGGAAGATAGATAGAGAAGTAAAAATGGTTGTCATCTAAAGGAGTCAGTTGCTGGGACTAAGGAAAATTCAGAGAACTCAGGACAGCAGAGTCTCTAGACTCTTAGGGACCAGGGTTGATGGTTCAGGGGAATGTTGAGAAGGGAGCTTGATAAATGTAAGGGATCAAGGTGTGTGACCCAAACTTACTTTTCTCTTATTAGGAGATGCTGTCCATGCTGGGAGACCAGAGCAACAACTACAACAATGAAGAGTTTCCTGATCTAACTATGTTTCCCTCCTTTTCAGAATAGGACTATTGGGGTGAGGATAAAGGGGTAGGGGAAAAGAATCACCATTTGTTTTTAGAAAACAAATCTTTTTTATAAACAGAAAAAAGTTCCTCTCCATTCCCTTCCCTCACCCCAGTGTATCTCCTTTCCCTTCTGGCTCCCCTGCCCTCTTGCCTCTGACATAATTTATAGACGAGCTGGAGCGAATCCTCAAGGCTTTGGGGACCCTTTGAAAAATTGAGGCTGGGTGAGGTTTAAAATGCCTTTCCTTATGTTTCCTGACCAGAAATTTATACAGAGATGATTTGTGCTAGGGTCAAAGAGCCAGTCAGAGAACCTGATGTCCACTAATTTGCCTTGTACTTTGGCTTGTTTTTGGAAAGAAATTCTGAGTAAGTGGGGAGAGGAGAAATGTCTTCATATTTGAGGACCATGAAACATGGTAGGTTTATATGGGCTTTTGGAATGAGAATATGTTCTTCCTACTGCCTGTGAGCAGTTCCTTTGGAAAAAATGTGAGTGAGGAAGTGAGAGAGAGAGAGAGAGAGAGAGAGAGAGAGAGAGAGAGTGTGTGTGTGTACAAGTTTTCTGTATTTGTTTCTTTCTCCCTATTAGGGAGTTATGCAAAATGTGTCACAGATTTTATCTTTGTCTTCTCTGTGTTTTTCAAAGAGTCCTAAGGAGTTAAATCTTCCAGGTATTTTCCACTTAGTATTGCAGCCAAAGGGTATTTAAATAAATGTCTTTGCTGCGCTTATATTGTTGCCCAGCCAATATGCAACTGGAAGCAAATACATAAGTCTTCTGTTGGTATGGTTGGTCTCTCATCAGACACACTTAGTGATAAAAGCTGGGTCATTCCTGCTTTTGGTGCTCTCGCCTTATAAGGAAAATCTGCAGCGTGACAAAAATGGGCTGGCAGGACACACACTCTTCGAAACCCCATACTTGGCCATAAGGGCAATGCTGCATTTTTCTGTCAGAACTCCCTATGTGTGCTCTGTGGAGGTTATTTCTGCACGGAAACTCAACTTCTTGGGTTAGCAGTCCCAGTAATAACTCTCACTGGTGGAGTTTAAACCAAATGCCAATCCTTCTTACAAAGTAGCCTCTTTCATCTCATTCTTACAGTATCCAATCTGGCAAGAAAGTGAGTTTTCAGTTTCTTCTGGGCCTATAGTTTTTTCCAATTTGCTCTCACTCCAGTCTTCAGATTGGGTTTTGCTTTATAGTGCAAGTGTAATCAATCCATGTGATAGATGGGCCTGGACTCCCACCCCGACAGGGTCACTTAGTAATTAACTATAGCCATATAAATGTGGGGATAGGTTACTACTATCACTCTCTGCCTTCCTCAGGTAACAGTCATGTGTAGCAGCCCTTTTTTTTTTTTAATTGGCTCAGGCCAGTCTCTTAAGTGCAAGACTGAATTAATAAGACGAAATTTTAAATGTAGCCATAGGGGACTGAGGAACACAGATGCCGTGGAGAGGCTGAGAGAATGTCATTATGGGGTTTCCCTCCCTCTTGTCTCCAGTCTGGTGCCAGGTAGTGGAGTGGAAAAGGAGACAGTTTATTTTTTTATTCTATGTGCACACATACAGTGTGTGTGTGTGTGTGTGAGTGTGTGTATGCACGCACACACACACACATATACATATATATACACAGACACACATATATATTTATCACAATTTAAGAAACCAAAAAGTTGAGTTTCCAGTGAAATCCTTGTTTTTTAATAATCGCCTGTTTTAAATGTGATCAGGACTATAATATTGTATAGTTATAGGGCTTTTGGGGAGGGGGGAGGGGAGAGGAGGGAAGGGAGAAGATGCTCTGGGGTTTTTTTTCTGCTTTTCCTTCAGGGTTTTATTTTTAATTGTTTTTTTCTTGTTGGCTATTTCTGTACTGCTGGCATCTGCTGAGTCTTACAGTGGCAAAAATAATGACATGTAGCAAGTATTTTAAAACAAAGTATTTTTCCTTTTGTAAACTTTGTGTTGTGTCATCTTGATTGCGGCTTTATTATTCCTTTGTAGCTCAGGAACAACAAACACCCGTACTAGTTGAATCTATAGACTTAGCTCCAAGTATACAAACATAAAGCATAATGTGTCTATAATTTCAGAAACGAGAAATCATAGTGCTTTGGTCACTGAGCATTCCTTGTTGTCCTCCTGATCCTGACTCATTCTGAGTGAAATCAGCAGGGACATCTGACGGTGGGATGGGGTTGGGGGATTGCCCATGTCCTTGGGAGCAGGGGAGAATTGGGACTTAAGACCAGTTGGACACATCTGGATTCCTTTCCCCACTACATCCCCCTCTTCTGAGAGAAAGGGAGTGAGGGATGGGGACATTTAAACTATTCAGGTCTGGGCCTGGTTTCCCTCTAGGTTCATTAGCAAGTCTTAAAACATATAGGCATAAACCTGTGTTTTTGAGAGTCTCTACATAAGCCAGCCAGAAACTGAATCTAGGGCTGTTTTATCCTTTTTGTTCCAAGAAACCTCTTTTCCTCTCCCCCCACATCTGTTTCTAGAAGAATGTGGAGTTTGGGAGTGTGGTGTAAGGACTGAACTAGACTCATGATCTATCACATGCCTGGGTAGTGGGAGAAGTGTGTGGAGAAGCTCATGTGACTGGACCTGGGTTGGGGATTTTAGTAACTGAGACATACTGTGCATCAGGCATGCTACCGTCAGAGTTTCAGCAACCAAGAAGTCTCATGTGAGTTTGTCAGTGCTATGGCATTGGTTAATGTGCTGTCATAAACTACCAAGAATACTGTTTTAGGTTACTTTTAGAACAGTTTCATCTGGACTTTCTGGGCATATCCTTCCTCAGCAAAACTATGTTAGGCTGGGAGAGCTATTCCGCTGTATGGAAGAAATGACAACAGTTAGCAAACAAGCTTATAAAACAAATAATTTTGAAGCCTGTGGCTTTCTTTATATACTCTTCTAGCCTCTAGTGTTGATTCCCTTATCTCTGATGTGTCAGACAAATTCAAAAACAAGTTTAAAAGTTGGAGCGCTAAGTAACAGGAAAACATATAATACTCCCAATATTATAAATAATAATAATAGAAGAGACCAGGACTTGTCCTTCTATCCACGAAAGAGAAGGTAAGCCCTAACCTGAGTATTGTGTATTGAGGTCTATTTTTGTTTGCCCTCAAAGACAATGTATATAAAAGCAACTGCCTGACTGGTGGTGGCACAATGGATAGAGTGTGGACCTGGGATGCTGAGGTCCCAGGTTCTAAACCCCAAGGTTGGGGGGCTTGAGAACAGGCTTGCCAGCTTGAGTGTGGGGTCACCGGCTTGAGCATGGTATCATCAATGTGATTCCATGGTTGCTTGCTTGAGCCCAAAGGTCTCTGGCTTGAGCAAGGGGTCATGGCTCACCTACCCCCGCCCCCCCCCACTGCCGTATGAGAAGCAGTTAATGAAAAACAACTATAGTGCCACAACTATGAGTTGATGCTTATCTCTCCCTTCCCATCTCTCAAAAATATAAAAAGCAACTTTCCACTCTGGCTCACATACTCCACATGCATACAGAAACTGCAAATTCGCTGCCTCCTTCCCTCCTCCCTAATTCCTCTCTTCAGCCTTTCTATGCCCACTTCCCTCCCCTATTCAAATTTTCCAGCCAAAAGCTGGAGCTGACTTCCGCAACTCTGATGGAATAAATCCAGCACTCCTAGTCATCTGCCCACATTATCCACACTTCCCTGCGGAAACGAGCCCAGAGAACAGATGCCCGCCATCAGGTAACATTTTCAATTTCCTAGATCTTTCAGCATTTCATTCCTGCCAATTCTACAGTTTTCGGAATGTAGTGACTTGGGGATTAAACTAAACTTTGTAGGCTGCATATGAAAACAAGGAGGCGCTTCTTAGCATATTCCCTAGCTGAATAAAATCTGCCAGGAAATCTTTAGGATTCCTTCTGTGATTTGTATGTATACATGGTTGTGAGTGGAAACAATGAATAAGAATCCTTTACCTACCCCTCACTTTAAAGAGTCAAAGGATTAACTTCTAGTGGGAGATGGAGCGGTGCAGGAAGGTGGTGGCTCAGTACATCCTACTTAGACATCTCACAGCCCTTAGCACCCAGCACATTCAATGTCCTGCTGTATTCATCAGTGTGCTCAGATTACACAGGAATGGACTTAAATTCAAAAATCATGCAAGCCGTATGACTTGCTACCAACTAAACTGTTCTTAAAATGGAGGACATGTAATTAAGCCGCTGCAAGGGTTAAAGGTAAAGCAAACTTCTGAAAAGTTGTGGATTTAAGGATCGTAGAACATTAATTTTCTGTCTAACCTTTTCACAGACTTCGGTCTGAGGTTTTTTGTCCTGTGAGGCAGTCACAGAGGTTTTTGTTGTTAGAAAAAGAAAATGGTCCTGCCCACAGCAGCTGGTTGAGATTAGGACAGTTTCCTGCTTGAGGAGGGAGCAGGAAGAGAAAGGAGGAAGAAGTACATAAGACCAAGGAGACAGTAAAATATTCTCTCATAGTTAGAGAACAGGAAGTAGTTAACTTTTCCCTTGTCCTTTCCTGGCAAGGTCTGGGAAAATATCAGAATTTAGGCCTGGAAAAGGATCAGGACGCAAAAGTTAGTTGAAAATCTCTCCTTTGTATAGTCTCCAACCACCATCATCCCACCCTGCACTTAACTATACTGCTCACAAAAATTAGGGGATATTTCAAAAATGAATATGAAGCCATGAAATATTCCCTAATTTTTGTGAGTGGTTTACTTACTTTGTCTATCTCTTCCAAATCTGCTGGGGGTGGTGGAGGAGACAGCTGCTGAACCCATGCTGATTGATTATGCCTTTTCTATCCTGTTTCAGGTTGTCAATGCAAGTGTGTGTGTGTGTGTGTGTGTGTGTGTGTGTGTGTGTGTGTGTGTGTGTGTGTGTGTGTGTGTTTGAATCTCCCTAGGTCAAAATACAGATGTACCTGCACCCTATCCAAAAGGCTTCCTATCACTGGTTTATCATACAGACTTCACATTCAGTTCTTTGTCTATCTTCTTCATAAAGCCTAGTTTTGTTTTGTTTTGTTTTTTTTTGGGGGGGGGGTTGTTTGTTTGTTTGTTTTGCCTCATAGTCCAGAGGAAGAAGTTCTTAAGTTCAGGTTCATTAACTCCCTAGAATTATTGTGTATGCCTGCATTTTTCTGGCAAGAGCGGTTATATAAAGGGTCACAATTTTTTTTTTTTTTTTTTTTTTTTTTGTATTTTTCTGAAGCTGGAAACGGGGAGAGACAGACTCCCGCATGCGCCTGACCGGATCCACCTGGCACGCCCACCAGGGGCGATGCTCTGCCCACCAGGGGGCGATGCTCCGCCCCTCGGGGGCATCGCTGTGCTGTGCCCAGAGCCACTCTAGCGCCTGGGGCAGAGGCTAAGGAGCCATCCCCAGCGCCCGGGCCATCTTTGCTTCAGTGGAGCCTTGGCTGTGGGAGGGGAAGAGAGACAGAAAGGAAGGAGGGGGTGGGGGTGGAGAAGCAAATGGGCGCTTCTCCTATGTGCCCTGGCCGGTAATCGGACCCGGGTCCTCCGCATGCCAGGCCGACGCTCTACCGCTGAGCCAACCGGCCAGGGCTTTTTTTTTTTTTTTTTTGCTTTTCAAAGGAGTCTATATGACTCCGTAGGTTAAGAACCACCTGTCTGGGAATATGACTCCAGGAATTTACTCCTCCCTAATTATCCCCTTGCCCAGGATGTGGGGGCTCAAGGTTCTGCTTTTGCTGCCCATGGTGATCTTTGCTCTGTACCCTGAGGAGATACTGGACACCCAGTGGGAGCTGTGGAAGAAGACCTTCAAGAAGCAGTATAACAGCAAGGTGCCTGGGGACAGGGAAAGGAGTTTGTGGGAGGGCTGAAACCTGAGACCTCCAGTCCTAGCTTCCAGACTCCCTTCTATCCAAATAATTTAACCACTCCAACCATGCAAACCTACCTGCTTCCCTAACTGTTTACATACAATTTTTATTCCTACTCCTCAAGTCACCCTCCATCAAATCCTGTCCTTACTTTTCCTTATAGCTGTCTTAATATTTTTCTTTTGGGAAAACTCAGATTAATGCTGTTAATCCAAGCAACTTCTCTGTACATTTCTCCAGATTTTTGCATTCTATTATTTGAATATGTTTATATATTTTTTGCATGCTCTTAATAATCCCATAGTCATTTCCCAATTAGATTGTATACTCCCTTATTATTGTAAGTTTTATCATTTCTCCTAAAATCCTCCACAAGATGACATATGTAACTGCCCACAGGACACAGTCTATGCCAGCACTGACTATGCTCTTGTTTAGGTGGATGAAATATCTCGGCGTTTAATTTGGGAAAAAAACCTGAAGCATATTTCCATCCACAATCTTGAGGCCTCTCTTGGTGTCCATACATATGAACTGGCCATGAACCACTTGGGGGACATGGTGAGTTAAGCCTCAGCTCCTGACCTACCTTCCCTGTTTGCCTTAGTCTCTGCTTATGTCTGATCTCTTTCTTCTTTGTCCCAGACCAGTGAAGAGGTGGTTCAGAAAATGACTGGACTCAGAGTGCCCCTATCTCATTCCCGCAGTAATGACACCCTTTATATCCCAGACTGGGAAGGCAGAGCTCCAGACTCCATCGATTATCGAAAGAAGGGATATGTTACTTCTGTCAAAAATCAGGTACCTTCCTGTCTCCTGCGATTGGGTGTGTAAGCTGGCATGACCTCTTTCTTCCTTTTGCTCTTTGTTCTTCAGATAGGAGGGCAATAGGAAGCAGGATGATTAATTAAGGTTACTTCTCCCCATTCTATCATTTAACTCATCTCCTGTTTTTGTATATTTAGGTTGTTTCTGAGTTTCCCTTTTTTCAAATAGTAATGCTGTAAGCACCCTGTGCATATATTTTTGTACCCACATACAAATACTTATGCAAAATAAATCCTAAAATTAAAATTGCTAGGCCCTTTCCAAAAAAGTTTTTATTATCTTACATTCTTTTTTTTAAATTATTTTTATTCATTTTAGAGGGGAGAGAGAGAGAAGGGGGGAGGAGCAGGAAGCATCAACTCCCATATGTGCCTTGACCAGGCAAGCCCAGGGTTTTTGAACCGCCTACCTCAGCATTCCAGGTCGGTGCTTGATCTACTGCGCCACCACAGGTCAGGCCCTTACATTCTTATCAACATGAGAATATCAGCAACCTTAACAGTGTTGATTGTATTGATCAAGTGAACAATTGATTTAATATTCATTCAACAAACTTTTTTTTCCCTAGAACCTACCAGGTATGTGCTAGGCAATAGAGCTTCAACATGATTAAGATATAACCTGTGTCTCCAAGAAATCCTCAATCTTAAAAAGTGAAAAGAAAAAGAAAGAAAAATCTACAATCAATCTTAACAAACACTATTAATAACTAGCACTTATTATTATCTATAATTCACAAAGAAACTGAGGCACAGAGAGGTTTAGTAACTTGAAAGGCAAAAACCGTGGGCCAAACCAAAAACATGAGGCCGGTGTGTTCCAAAAAGAAAGTTTATTTTAAAAACACCTGGGTGGGCCTGACCTGTAGTGGCGCAATGGATAAGGCATCATCATGGAACACTGAGGTCTCTGGTTCGAAACTCTGGGCTTACCTGGTCAAGGCACATATGGGAGTTGATGTTTCATGCTCCTCCCCCTTCTCTTTCCCTTCTCTGTCTGTCTCTCCTCTCTAAAATGAATAAATAAAAATCTTAAGAAAATAAACAGCTACCGCCTGACCTGCGGTGGCGCAGTGGATAAAGCGTCGACCTGGAAATGCTGAGGTTGCCAGTTTGAAACCCTGGGCTTGCCTGGTCAAGGCACATATGGGAGTTGATGCTTCCAGCTCCTCCCCCCCTTCTCTCTCTCTGTCTCTCCTCTCTCTCTCTCTCTCTGTCTCTCCCTCTCCTCTCTAAAAAAAAATGAATAAATAAAATAAAAAAAATAAAAAATAAAAAATAAACAGCTACCATCACAAGACAATAGGAATTTTTTAAAAAATGCCTGGGTGCAGGAAGCTGAGACCAGCAAAGGATCCCTCCCGGAGGGAGGGATGGGATAGGTATTATATGGATTCATCCAAGGGCCTTGGGTGAAGGTTGCTGAAAGATAACTTCTTCTGTTTGTATTTGGGAGTGGCATCACATTCTTCAAAATTGTCTGCACCCTAATACAATTGTCTCTTATCAGTGTCCAGCTACAGGGGAGATGTGACCTGGATTACAGAGTAGGCAAGTCCTTCCTCCTTCAGGCCTGCATTGTTCTCAAGAAAGATGGTGGCTGAGTAGCCATTTATCTATTATAACTTATTCTAGGTCACAAATTTAAGTGGTTGCAAAGCCAGTACTCTGCTCTGCTATCCTACAGCTAATGGAACAATAGTAACAAAAGTTATTAATAGCAACAGAACAACAGGACTATGCAACAAATGTTTGTTTGTTTTTTTTTTTCATTTTTCTGAAGCTGGAAACAGGGAGAGACAGTCAGACAGACTCCCGCATGTGCCCGACCGGGATCCACCCGGCACGCCCACCAGGGGCAACGCTCTGCCCACCAGGGGGCGATGCTCTGCCCATCCTGGGCGTCGCCATGTTGTGACCAGAGCCACTCCAGCGCCTGAGGCAGAGGCCACAGAGCCATGCCCAGCGCCCGGGCCATCTTTGCTCCAGTGGAGCCTCGGCTGCGGGAGGGGAAGAGAGAGACAGAGAGGAAAGCGCGGCGGAGGGGTGGAGAAGCAAATGGGCGCTTCTCCTGTGTGCCCTGGCCGGGAATCGAACCCGGGTCCTCCGCACGCTAGGCCGACGCAACAAATGTTAAATGAAGAGAAATAGGAAGACTTCACAGCAAAGGGGACATGTGTGCTGAAAATTATAAAATCTATGGAATCTCATCAGGCAGGGAGAGGGAAGAAACAAAAAGTGTGAACAGCATGACTGACAGTTTTTCTGTTATGCCTCTCAGGGTCAATGTGGTTCCTGTTGGGCTTTTAGCTCTGTGGGTGCCCTGGAGGGCCAACTCAAGAAGAAAACTGGTAAACTCTTAAATCTGAGTCCTCAGAACCTGGTTGATTGTGTGTCTGAGAATGATGGCTGTGGAGGGGGCTACATGACCAATGCCTTCCAGTACGTGCAGAAGAACCAGGGCATTGACTCTGAGGATGCCTACCCGTACGTGGGACAGGTGAGACTCTGTCATGGCTCCTCCTGTCCCAGCATGATATTTTGTGCTAGAAACAGTTCCAGAAATGTTTTCTTTTGCCTTTTCTTGTTTTCTGGATGGGGTAATTATCCACAGAAGGCCAAGAAAATTCCCACAATTTAGGCTACCATAGATGATATCTGCCTCTCTGCCCTGAAGAAAAATAATAGATGAGTTATTCCAAAGATCTCCAAAGATCTCTGAGTTCTCTTTAAGCCTCTTCAACTTCTCTATTCCCATTACAAATTGAATTTCATGAATCATCTGGCTTTGTTTTGTATGATCTCAGTATAGGTTTTGAAAGATTTAAGCAACATGCTAACTTGTATAAAATGAGAAAAGAAACAAGTTGCTATATATTTATTGTAATTTTAGAGGTCAAGTCACTTCCACCTATAAGATCTTTTAGCAGTATGAAGGAGACCTTATCTAAAAGGAAGATTGAAGGGCTTTCTACAGTGTGTCTGTAAAGTCATGGTGCACTTTTGACCCGTCACAGGAAAGCAACAAAAGATGATAGAAATGTGAAATCTGCACCAAATAAAAGGAAAACTCTCCCAGTTTCATACCTATTCAGTGCAGTTCGATGTTGGCTCACGCACAGATTTTTTAGGGCTCCTTAGATAGCAATCCCATATAGCCTCTACAGACTCGTCACTGACTGATGGCCTACCAGAACGGGGTTTCTCCACCAAACTGCTGGTTTCCTTCAACTGCTTATCCCACCGAGTAATGTTATTCCTGTGCGGTGGCGCTTCGTTATAAATGCGCTGATATTCATGTTGCACTTTGGTCACGGATTCTAATTTAGCGAGCGAGCCACAGAACACACTGAACTTTCCTCTGTACCGTCCACATCTTGACTGGCATGGCCATGGGCTGCTACGCTGTATACACAGTGTTATGTCATCTGCGCATGCGCACATGCTGCCACATCATCCTACAGAAACTGCGAGGGTTTTCCTTTTATTTGGTGCAGATTTCACATTTCTGTCGTCTTTTTTGCTTTCCTGTGACTGGTCAAAAGTACACCATGACTTTACGGACACACTGTATATACACGGGTGGAGAGATAGTACTGTATATAGGGCCTTCCCAACAGAAGCCTTTGAAGAAGGGAGAGCAAGTTTTAGTAATGAAAATAGTAGCTATTGTGTGCTAAGCCATGTGCTTAGTGCGTTTTCTTGTTTAATCCTCTTAACAGCCCTGAGGTAGATGTATCCTCACTTTGTAAGTGAGGAAATTGGCACTAAGGTAGAACAGCTTACTCAAATTCTTATTCATACTACTAGTTATGTAGCAGAGCCAACATTTATCTACTAGATCTGTTTCTGTTGCAGACATTGCCAGGCATGTCTTCTACAAACATGTGCAAGAATTCTTTACTAGAATATAATAGCTTGGAACAGAATTGTCTTAAGTCTTAGGTTAAGTGCATCTTCAACTTTACTAGATAGGTAATGTCAAATGTTTTACCAAAGTACTTGGAAAAACTTATATTCTCACATTCAGTGTATAAGAAATCCCATTGATTCACATCTTTTTTATTTTTATTTATTGATTGATTGTGACAGAGACAGAGAGAGGGACAGATAGGGACAGACAGGGAGGGAGAGAGATGAGAAGCATCAAGTCTTCATTGCAGCACCTTAGTTCATTGATTGCTTTCTCATATGTGCCATGACTGGGGGTGGGGGGGTGGGTACAACAGAGTGAGTGACCCCTTGCTCAAACCATATGAGCCCACACTCAAGTCGGCGACCTTGGGGTTTTTGAACCTGGGTCCACCGCATCCCAGTCTGATGCACTATCTCCACTGAGTCACTGCCTGGTCAGGCTGATTCACATCTTTTTTAAAAAATGATTTTTCAGTTACAGTTGACATTCAATCTTGATGTGGCTTTTTTATACCCTTAGTTATAGGAGTTCTGTCCATCTAGTCTTCAGGTAGTTGTCAAGGGTAATTGTTCCGTAATTTAGTTATAATTTGATGTGGTCATGAGAGGAGGCGAGCACAGTGTTTACCTATCCCACCATCTTGACTGGAAGTCTCACATCTTCATCAATGTGTTTATGTGGCCATTTGCATTTCTTAAGTGAATTGATTTTTATATCTTTTTTGCCCACTTTAATTAGGTTATTTTCCTCTTTCTTACTGATTTTTAAGGATTTAAAAAAGATATCTGGGTACTAACACTTTGTGTTTTGTAGGGTCATGTTTGTCTTTTCACTCCCTTGATATTGTTCCATCCAGATAAAGTTCTTCATTTTAGTGTAGTTAAATGATTAGGTTTTTTTCCTTTGCAGTTTCTTCCTTTAAAAAAATCCAATAGCATCTGACCAGGCGGTGGCGCAGTGGATAGAGCATCAGACTGGGATGCGGAAGACCCAGGTTCGAGACCCCGAGGTCACCACCAGCTTGAGTGCGGGCTCATCTGGTTTGAGCAAAAACTCACCAGCTTGGACCCAAGGTCACTGGCTCCAGCATGGGGTTACTTGGTCTGCTGAAGGCCCGCGGTCAAGGCACATATGAGAAAGCAATCAGTGAACAACTAAGGTGTTGCAACGAAAAACTAATGATTGATGCTTCTCATCTCTCTCCGTTTCTGTCTGTCCCTATCTGTCCCTCTCTCTGACTCTCTCCTGTCTCTGTAAAAAAAAAAAAAAAATCCAATAGCAATGAGTTTTATTTATTCATGTTTAGTCATCTAAAATGATATTTGCTGCAGTAACATGCTCACTAGTGTAAATGACCAAACAAATCCATTTTACTGGATACTCAGCAGCCTACAAAGTAAAGTCATTTCAACACATCCTCATGACATTGGCCACATTAAAACAGCACTTTACTTTATAAATGCCACCCCATTATTATTCCATGTGGTAGGTTCTTAGCTGCCAAGTATGTAAGGCAGAGAAATTAGAGGTTGTACTTGGAAAAAATTTTCTTTAATCCACATACAGTTTTCAGAGCTGCTGGGTCCTATGTCCATGTTTGAATTGCAGGGCTGCTACCATCCTGTGCCCATTATAGTAAGAGCTGCTTAACAGATTAGTTTTATAATTCTCAATACATCTGATCAGTTAGTGAGATAACTTTAATTTGGCAAAATACTCTTTTTTAAACTGTCAAGTAACCTTTTGACAACTTTTTGTCATCAGTTAATATAAAAAAAATTAAACCCCAGCAGCATAGACAAAAGAAAAAGAGATTTATGCTTATAATCTTTCCATTTTGATTAATCCAGGAAGCCAATTTAAATGCTTATATAACTTAACTATATTACAGAAAAATAAATTAAATACTATCAGAATAATTGACCACTCATCATTGAAAAGCTTGAATCATTTATTCAGTACTAATATTAACCAGTTTTTTGATAGTTGAACTATTAGCTCAGAGACTGAGTAATTTAAATGAAAATTACATAGTATTTGAAACCCTATTTTGGACTAGAAGGAGCATCTGACTTCTAATTTCTGTTCTTCTGCCCCTCTCAAATGACCTCTTCAGCATTTTAGAGGAATGTAGAATGATTTTGGTTTCATAAATCAATTAAAATGAGAATTAGCCATGTAAGACACGTTCTATTTTTAACATTCTGAATCTTGGGCAACTGTTCTCTGTATCTAATTTACACTTTTTAAAAGCAATTATTGTCCAAAACTGAAAGAACTTATCTTTTCATATGAACATGTGGATGAATGGAAATGAAGAGATCTCATAAGACAGCCACCAGATTGTACAGGAGTTCATTCCTGCCATAATGCTGGTTATTCCG
Source organism: Saccopteryx leptura (assembly GCF_036850995.1). NCBI lineage: Eukaryota > Metazoa > Chordata > Mammalia > Chiroptera > Emballonuridae > Saccopteryx > Saccopteryx leptura. Next base: position 212,601,587 of record NC_089505.1, on the reverse strand, counting down.
ACTTTAAAATATCATCGCATGACATCCTTTTAAATCCATTCCCAAGATATTTTATTGTACTTATAGATCTGTCCAGTTTTGGTACTAGAAGGCCTCAAAGGCTTGGATCATACGACGGGGAACAAAGGATTCTTAAGAAGTCAGTAAGACAGCATATCATGTAATCTTAGAATATCATGTCAAGTGCCACAATTATAGAATATAATGGCTACCCAAGTCAAGGTGGTGTATTCTTTTTTGGCAATTCATTATTCTACAGATGACTCCTTCAAAACTGTAAAGCTATATCTATAGGAATACATTATCTAAATATTAACAATAATGGCCGCCCTCCCAGGCTCACATACACTGTAGGGCCAGAAGATGATTTGTGCTTTTAACAAAATCTTATTTTAGAAATCTTTCTCTACACTGAGGTAATAAAAATATTTTCTCTCTCTCCTTTTTAAGTTTTACAGTGTTTGTTTTCACAGTTTCAAAACCACCCTAAACTGATTTTTGTGTACAGTACAAGGTATTCAGGTTCATACTCTTTTTTTACAGTGGTCTATAATGGTGAGGATAGAACAGACCCTCTCTAGGGTAGGGACGGTTACTGCTCGTCACTTCACTGATGGCACATCATTATAAACACCGGTAGAGTTTCTCACCCATCAATTCATTGCCTATTGTTTTGTCTTAGTCCTAGTTCAGCCTTGTCTTTTTCCAGGATGAAAGTTGTATGTACAACCCAACAGGCAAGGCAGCTAAGTGCAGAGGGTACAAAGAGATCCCTGAGGGGAACGAGAAAGCCCTGAAGAGGGCAGTGGCCCGAGTGGGACCCATCGCTGTGGCCATTGATGCCAGCCTGACCTCCTTTCAGTTTTACAGCAAAGGTAAGGAGCTGTTTCTGTAGAGCATAGCTGTCTCTTCTATGTGGGTGTAGCAGCTTCTCAGAGAGCACTTAGCATTTTCAGTATTCAGGTTCCATATTCAGACTGAGTCTGCCAGAGAGAAACTAACTGGCCACAGCTTAGAGCATTTCTGATGTAAGCCCTGCTATCTGGGACAGGATTCTACAGAGGGTCGTCTAGGGTTGGAGAGGCCACAGGATGCTCCTGGGATTGCAGAAAGTTTCACATTGCTTGATTGTTTCCTAGGTGTGTATTATGATGAAAATTGTAATAGTGATAACCTGAACCACGCAGTTCTGGCAGTGGGATATGGGATCCAGAAGGGAAAGAAGCACTGGATAATTAAAAACAGGTAATGATGGGAGCACTATGTGTGTCAGTCAGTCACCCTCTTTTTTTTTTTTTTTTTTTTTTTTTTTTTTATATTTTTTTTATTTTTTTTTTTTTTCATTTTTTCTGAAGCTGGAAACAGGGAGAGACAGTCAGACAGACTCCCGCATGCGCCCAACCGGGATCCACCCGGCATGCCCACCATGGGGCGGCGCTCTGCCCACCAGGGGGCGATGCTCTGCCCATCCTGGGCGTCGCCATATTGCGACCAGAGCCACTCTAGCGCCTGGGGCAGAGGCCGAGGAGCCATCCCCAGCGCCCGGGCCATCTTTGCTCCAATGGAGCCTTGGCTGCGGGAGGGGAAGAGAGAGACAGAGAGGAAAGCGCGGCGGAGGGGTGGAGAAGCAAATGGGCGCTTCTCCTGTGTGCCCTGGCCGGGAATCGAACCCGGGTCCTCCGCACGCTAGGCCGACGCTCTACCGCTGAGCCAACCGGCCAGGGCCAGTCACCCTCTTAACACTCCTGCTTCCTAATACTCCTTTCTCTCAAATCAAGAGAAAGTTGTCTTGGACTTTTCAGCTCTACCTTCCTAATCAGAGGCTATTCGAACATTTCATGGCCAGACACTAGTACTCAGTGTGTGTTTGGGCAGCTGCTCATGTGTAAAGTGCTTAGTCACAAGTGAGCAGGTTGTCTGCCTTCAGTGACTTCACAGTCCCCTAAGAAAGACAGAGCAACAGAATAGAAAGTAGCACCAAGATCAGCAGGACCTTTTGGAATGACAGGTATTTTTCCTCCATTGTGAACAATTTCATATGAAGTTTCCCCTCATCGGTCTGTCTGTAAGCAGTAGGGAAAATGTAAAGGTTTAAGACCCCCTGTGCAGCTTTTTGCCCTTCTAGATCCATGTAGGATAGACATACAGAAGAACTGGCCAAAGATTTTGAAGTATGTGAAGAAAAATGCTTTTCAGAAAGTAGATATGCATAACAACAAAATTAGTGTTTCCTTCTCTATTATTGGGAACAAATAAAAACTACAGGGTATCTTGGCTTCCTTGTGGCATTTGAGAGGGGACAGGTTTAAAGAATTATACTTTTCCCTTCCTCTTTGGTCAACACCAGCCTGGCAACAACACTAGTTATATTTTCTGTCCTTGGTGCGCTCCAAGGAACAAGAGTCCTAAACTCTGTGGAGTTCACAGGCCAGGGCAGTGGTGGAACCAAATTGGGCTGCTTCCTGGAGAGCTCCTAGATAGAATGTGAGATTGGGAGTTGCTTCAAACTTGAAGCAACTTTTTATATCACAGTCCAGCTGAGCACTTTCCTAGGAAGGTGTACCCTTTCCCAAAGCTTCCATCCTGTGTTCTCCCTTCCACAACTCCCAGCCCCAAGTACTTACTATATCCTTTCTTGATCAGGTGCATCCAAGAGAGCTAGGAGGAATAAGGGACATACTCAGGCATGACCAGGATCACTGGGGAGCCATGGAGAAGGGAACAGGGAGAGGGTACATGTCTTAAGTAAAATTTAACAGTATTTGCGGTTTGGGAGAAAGGACAAAAAACTCAACACAATTTAGAAAGGTATATAGACCAATTCTTTCTCTCTTTCTCTCTAGTCTTGTTTTTCTCCACTTGTTTTCTTAGCAATCTTATCCATTCTCATAGCTTCATTCCTCTCTTCTAGAGGTTTTATTTCCAAACCCACATCACAAATTTCATCCTCTCTTGCCTCTTTCTTATGCTCTAGACCAGGGGTCTCAAACTCGCGGCCCACGGGCCCCATGCGGCCCGCCGAACAATTTTGTGCAGCCCGCAGACTAATCCACGAAGTTCAAAATATTTTGGATAAAATTAAGTAAGCCTAGGGGCCTACTTGTATTTTTCATTTCTCTAGCATCCTAGCTAGAGATTAGCTTAGTTAACAGCAGTTGTGATGCGAACTACAGTTTCTGGTCGTTTTGTGACACTGAGTAAACTGCATGTACAATTGTGCTTGTTGTACTGATTTTTTTTTGTTTTCAACTGCAGTGAGAAAAATGTTGCGTAACAGTTGCCTTTTGTAGACCTAGTGCGGCCAGCCGAATGGCTGTGATCTTGCTTTGCGGCCCACATGCTGAGTTGAGTTTGAGACCCCTGCTCTAGACTGATGTTTTCAAGGTTACTCTTAAAAAATATTCAGATCACTGACCAGGCGGTGGTGCAGTGGATAATGTCGGACTGGGATGCGGAAGGATCCGGGTTTGAGACCCCGAGGTCGCCAGCTTGAGTGCGGGCTCATCTGGCTTGAGCAAAAAAAGCTCACCAGCTTAGACCCAAGGTTGCTGGCTTGAGTAAGGGGTTAGTTACTCAGTCTGCTGAAGGCCCACAGTCAAGGCACATATGAGAAAGCAATTAATGAACAACTAAGGTGTCACAACAAAAAACTGATGATTGATGCTTCTCATCTCTCTCTGTTCCTGTCTGTCTTTCCCTATCTATCCCTCTCTGACTCTCTCTCTGTCCCTGTAAAAAAGAAAAAAAAAAAGAATTCAGATCATATGACTCTCCCAGTGAGAAACTTTTAGGTCTCCCCCACAGTGATGGGCCACAGAGTCCAGTCTTTAGCCTGGCAGTAAAAGTAACTTAGCCTGATCTCTATCTATCTTACCAGACATACATCTCATTACACCGTCAGGCACCCTATTTTTCAGTTAAAAGATCTTTTTTTTTTTTTTACAGCGACAGTCAGAGAAAGGGATAGATAGGGACAGACAGAAATGGAGAGAGATGAGAAGCATCAATCATCAGTTTTTCATTGCAACACCTTAGTTGTTCATTGACTGCTTTCTCATATGTGCCTTGACCTCAGGCCTTCAGCAGACCAAGTGACCCCTTGCTCGAGCCAGCGACCTTGGGTCCAAGCTGGTGAGCTTTGCTCAAACCAGATGAGTTCGTGCTCAAGCTGGCGACCTCGGGGTCTCGAACCTGGGTCCTCCGCTTCCCAGTCTGACACTCTATCCACTGTGCCACCTCCTGATCAGGCTCAGTTATAAGAAATTAACACATGTTCCATGCCCCCCTGACCCTGTGACTTATTTCACACTCCTCCACTGGCATCCCATTTCCACAGGTCCCAGCTCTAGCCAGCTTTTAGGCTCAGCTCAAATGCCATCTCTTACATTATGTCTTTTGTGACCCTCTTGATCAGAAACAATCTCTCCTACCTTTGAGATCTGTAGTATTACTCTATCCATTTCTTGACTTTAAACTCTTTAAAGGTAAAAACTGTCTTATTCATTTTGTATACCATTAGTTCTTAGCATAATACTTAGTGCTTTAATGGATAAAGACTGAGTGTACTGAGTATTTTTCTTGGTTGATCCCACAGCTGGGGAGAAAAATGGGGAAACAAAGGCTATATCCTCATGGCTCGCAATAAGAACAACGCTTGTGGCATTGCCAACCTGGCCAGCTTCCCCAAGATGTGACTTCAGCCAGCACACCCCATCCTGCTCTTCCATTCCTTCCATGATGGTGCAATGAAGTGATGTACTTTGGAAGGGAGTCTGGTGTGACTTTCTTGAAGCAGATGTAGTGATACAGAGATTGGTCATTCAGCATCCCCATTTGTGCTTCAAGTGAAGTCTCCACCCAAGGACTTTATGTTCCACGGTGGCCACATGAGAATTTCCCAAACAGGCTTGCAGATGTGACTACAGCCTGCCACGACTGTGTTGTCCTGGGGGTACAAATTGTTAGAAGGTATAGATCTTCAGGTAGGCTAGATTCTCATTCACTGGGTCGAGTTAGCTTTGAACACTCTAGGGGACTAAGGTGATCTGACTTGTCAATCCCAAGGTAGTAATATCTATGTTTTACACTCCAATTCCTAAATCTATTCAACAATTTTTGGTACAAGTTAACATAAAAATAGTGGGTTTTTTACTTCTTTGAATTTTTAAAGTAAACCAAGTATTTATCTCTTGTGTATAGCTGACTAAATAGCTACTTAGAAACCATTCATTTTGTGTTGGATACTATGCTAGGTGTTGGAGACAAAAACGTGAATAAAACATATTCCTTATATTTGATGTGCTCATAGTTTCGTGGGTTTTTTTGGTGTGTTTGTTTTTTTGGGTTTTTTTTGCTGTGCTCATAGTTTGTTTGGAGAGACCACGTAAACAACTGATCTTAATTCACTTATTTGTTCATTCCTTCCACCAACTTCTATTAAGTGCTTACTCTGTACTAAGAACTGTGCTAAATTTCAGGGATTAAATGGATATAAGAAAATTTCACTATTTAATTCCATTTTAGTGGGTTAAATGGCACACACATAAACCTGAGTCTTGAAAAATATCTTATGGCCCTCTAAAGTTCTAGAGCCTAAACTTATGCTGTTGCCAGAAGAGGAAATTGAAACTCTTTATAATGGTTTCCAAACAATATTCTAAAAATATTTAACTGTCTAATAATATATTTGCATAACTGGTTTTATCATTTTTCACAAAATGCTTATTACCACTAGAAATAATTCACATTTATTAAATGCCAACCATGTATCAGGCACTATTTAATTTTATTCTATGCAAGATTATTTGTTTTTGTATGTTAATATTTATTACCATGTAGTATGTAGTGTATTTAAAGATATGATGATAAAATAAATTAGTAAGATATAGCACAGACTTGTGACAGACATACAAACAACTAATAATACCAACTATAACGAATAAATACAAAGTATGAAATATGGGATTTTAGATGAGGCTTCATTGAGAATAGAGTTTTGAAAGATCTGAAAGGGTAGAGAAAATAGGGAGGGAGTGGGGGGAGGGGAGAGAAGGCATTATCAGGCCAAAGGTTCTGGGTGAACAAAGGCACCAAGAGAGCTGTGTGTGTGAACCTTGAGGGCAGGATGGCTCAAGTATGGGGTGCAAAGGCATATGTGATAGTGTTGAGGTGAGGCAAGCAGGTTGGAGGAGAGCCGTGGAAGAGGCCTTCCACGTTTCAGGAAGTATATATCATACTTATATTTATAGACACAGGCATTTAGAAGGCATCAGGTATTTTTGAGCAGGAGAGAGACATGATCAGATCTATATTTAGGAATATTCCTCTGGCAGTGGTGTAAAGAACCAATAACAGATGAAGAACAAAATAAAAATGCAAGAAACTGAAGGGAAAGCAACATGGGGGAGACACTTGCACATACTCTATTTCTTTGCAAAGGATACTTCAAGAATTATTGTTACTGGCACAGGCTTGAAATTCGTGTTGTCAGTCGCCTTTTTTTTTTTTTTTTTTTTTTTTTTTGCCAGTTTCAAGAGACAGCAATCAAGTAGGTATAAGAACATCTTTAATTCAAATTGCAGCAACTTGAGAAGGCAGAGGATTCCTGTCCAAAAGAACTGCCTTAACAGTCTTGGTTTACTGGCCAGTCTTTTGGGAGGTTAGTAACTCATTATAGAGCATGCAGTTAGTCACATAGCACTGTGTGGGAGGCGGGAGTCTGGTTTGCAGGAATGCCTCCCCAGAATGTCCTTCGGACACTGGCACAGTTCTGTCTGGTAACCTTGATGTTGCTCCAGAATGCTCAGGGTCTGGCACTTCTGGGAACTTGCTGCAAGAGAACTTGCTATTTTCTTAGGCAACAAAGTAAATTAAGATTTGTAAACTAAACTTTTTTTTTAATTAATTTTTTTTATGAAATGACATTTTTTAAATTTATTATTATTATTTTATTTATTCATTTAGAGAGGAGAGAGAGAGACAGAGAGAGAGAGAAGGGGGGAGGAGCTGGAAGCATCAACTCCCATATGTGCCTTGACCAGGCAAGCCCAGGGTTTCGAACCGGCAACCTCAGCATTTCCAGGTCAACGCTTTATCCACTGCGCCACCACAGGTCAGGCTTCATTGGATTTCTAAGTAAAGGCTAGGGAGACATTAAGAGAGAATACAGTGTGTCCATAAAGTCATGGTGCACTTTTGACCAGTCACACGAAAGCAACAAAAGATGACAGAAATGTGAAATCTGCACCAAATAAAAGGAAAAACCCTCCCAGTTTTTGTAGGATGATGTGGCAGCTTGTGTGCATGAGCAGATGATGATGTAACACCATGTATACAGCAGAGCAGCCCACGGCCATGCCAGTCGAAATGTGGACAGTATAGAGGAAAGTTCAGTGTGTTCTGTGGCTCGCTAAATTCGAATCCGTGACCAAAGTGCGACGTGAATATCGGCGCGTTTATAACAAAGCGTCATGACATTAATCACTTAAAACAGAATCACAGACGTTATTCACTCTGTCACACCAGACATCCTTACCCGTGTGTGGCAAGAACTTCACTAACATTTGGATGTGTGTAGGGCAACAAATGGAGCCCACATCAAACTGCACTGAATAGGTATGAAACTGGGAGAGTTTTCCTTTTATTTGGTGCAGATTTCACATTTCTATCATTTTTTTTTTTTTTTTTTTTTTTACAGAGACAGAGTGAGTCAGAGAGAGGGATAGACAGGGACAGACAGACAGGAACGGAGAGATGAGAAGCATCAATCATTAGTTTTTCATTGCGCTTTGCGACACCTTAGTTGTTCATTGATTGCTTTCTCATATGTGCCTTGACCGCAGGCCTTCAGCAGACCGAGTAACCCCTTGCTGGAGCCAGCGACCTTGGGTTCAAGCTGGTGGGCTTTTTCCTCAAACCAGATGAGCCCGCACTCAAGCTGGTGACCTTGGGGTCTCGAACCCGGGTCCTCCGCATCCCAGTTCAATGCTCTATCCACTGCGCCACTGCCTGGTCAGGCAGCATACTAGATTATTAAACAAAGTTCAAACCAATATAACAGTTTTCAAAATCAAATTCTTACAGTCACAAATGTTCTTAACACATTAACGTCTGGTCAGGCTCTATCGTCTTTTGTTGCTTTCCTGTGACTGGTCAAAAGTGCACCATGACTTTATGGACACACTATAGTAAACAGATTAACTAATTTCCTAACCTTTACATATCTCCTATTCATTATAGCTAAAAAGCTACTATTATTACCAAAGACAAATTTCTCAGTTTTGGGCTCCCCTATCAGAATAACTCTTAAACTTTTTTGAAGCTTGAGTATAAGTTTGACAGATAGGGTGTTAGGAAAAGGCATTGCAGACCCAAAGAAGAACATACTCAAATATGTAGGCAGGAGAGAGCATGTTCAGTGATCTGGAACTAGATTTTCTTGAGCTTTGAAAGAACCAAAGACAAACTTGAGAGATGTCAGATTCCCTACTAGGCAAATCTACACAGTTCTGTTATTGTGATTTAGAATGTTTTCCCTTCTGCTAAAGAACATCCTTTAGAATTTCCTTTTGTATGGATATGTGGTCAATAAACTTACTCCATTCCTATATGTATATGGGTTTATTTCTAGATTTTCTATTCTGGTACATTAATATGTATATCTATATTTGACTGAAATCACACTTTTATAATGTGTTTTAATATCTGTTGCAATAATAGGATTGCCTGACCAGGCAATGTTGCAGTGGATAAAGCGTCGGACTGGGATGCAGAGGACCCAGATTCGAGACCCTGAGGTCGCCAGCTTGAATGCGGGCTCATCTGGTTTGAGCAAAAGCCCACCGGCTTGAACCCCCAAGGTCGCTGGCTCCAGCAAGGGGTTATTCGGTCTGCTGAAGGTCCACAGTCAAGGCACAAATGAGAAAGCAATCAATGAACAACTAAGGTGTTGCAATGCGCAATGAAAAACTAATGATTGATGCTTCTCATCTCTCTCCGTACCTGTCTGTCCCTGTCTATCCCTCTCTCTCACTCTATCTCTGTAAAAAAAAAAAAAAAAAAATCTAATAGTATTAGTCATCCCCTTAATACTTTAAGTATTAAAAAATCCTCTTCTAGATTTTTCCCTGAATATTCTTGCTTTTTACTTTTTCCATGTGATCTTTAGAATCAACTTGTCATCAAAATCCCTGCCAGTATTTTTATTTGGATCAAATTAAATATATATCTTTAAATTAGGGAAAATTGACCTCTTTATACTTCTGAATCTTCCCATCTAAGAATAAGAGATGCTTCCTCATTTTTTCAAGTAGTCTGTTGTGCCATTCTTATAGATACAGCACAGTTCTTACTATTTTTTCTGGGAGTTTCTTTTATTATTTTTGAAATTTAAATGGAGTCTTTTCTGATATAATTTCTGATTAGACATATATTGAAAGCTATTGATTTTTGTTAGACTGGTTTTTGTACTCAGCTACCTTACCTTGAATTCTCTGTTTATATGTTTTTCAGTTGATTCTCCTGGATGCTTTTGGATATATAAGTGTATCATCTACAGAGGTAAATATTACCCCTTCCTTTCTTTTTTTTTTTCCAAGCTTTTTTTTTTTTTTTTTTTTTTTTAACAGAGACAGAGAGGGGGACAGATAGGGACAGACAGACAGGAAGAGAGAGAGATGAGAAGCATCAATTCTTTATTGTGGCTCCTTAGTTGTTTGTTGACTGTTTTCTCATACCCCTTCCTTTCTGATTTGTACCTCTAATTTGTTTCTTGTCTGTTTGCATCAGGAAAGATGTACATAATTTATTTAACTAAGCCCCAATAAATCAACATTTATATTGTTTCCAGTGTTCTAAGAAACTATTCATGCTTGATATTCTGACACGTTTGTAAATAATCATATAATCAAGTGTCATTATATATTTTTATTACATTTTTAAAATTATTTTTTTAGAGAGAGAGGAAGGAAGATGGATAGATAGTTGTTTCACTTATTCATGGTTTTATCAGCTGATTCCCACCTGTGTGTAGCAGGAATCAAGGGGGTACAGAGACGCCCAGATGAGTTGATGAAGGAAGTAACATTTTAATAGCAGGCAGAGCAGCGTGACCCCAAAAGAAGCAATAAACCACGAATTCCCCGAAGTTAAATTTCTTACATCTTATATACCTTTTACAGAATACATATGTTCATGCAAGGGGCTTGTGATCCCTTTGTCTAGAGATATACGTCACTCTTATGATTTCAGGAGGGAAGGGTAAGTTTTGATGGGGGAAGGGGTTTCCAGACCACTGGTCTCAGCTACGTACAAGTCCTGTTCTTCTTGCTTTGTTTTAGAGCCAGCTCCAGGCACCCTTTCAGAGAACTGTAGTTAATCTATAACTGGCTGACTCAGTTACCCCTCCAGGTTCCTTTCCCTTGCATTCTTCTCTTCCTTCTCAGGGAAGGGGGGCCTGCCTCTCCTTCCTCATGTTGACTAGGGATCAACCAGCAGACGTATCAGGACAGTGCTCCATCAACTGAGCCACTGGTCGGGCTACTTTTCTTTTTTTTTTTTTTCTTTTTTTTTTTGTATTTTTCTGAAGCTGGAAACGGAGAGACAGTCAGACAGACTCCCGCATGCGCCCGACCAGGATCCACCCGGCACGCCCACCAGGGGCTACGCCCTGCCCACCAGGGGGCGATGCTCTGCCCCTCCGGGGCGTGACTGCCACAACCAGAGCCACTCTAGCGCCTGGGGCAGAGGCCAAGGAGCCATCCCCAGCGCCTGGGCCATCTTTGCTCCAATGGAGCCTTGGCTGCGGGAGGGGAATAGAGAGACAGAGAGGAAGGAGGGGGGGTGGAGAAGCAAATGAGCGCTTCTCCTGTGTGCCCTGGCTGGGAATCAAACCCAGGTCCCCCGCACGCCAGGCCGACGCTCTACCGCTGAGCCAACCGGCCAGGGCCTACTTTTATTTCTTTAATAATGACAATATTATCTAACAGTTTAGCTTTACTGTGCAGACCCTACCATGTTAAATGCCTTACACATGATACCCATATTATTGCTGTATTATAGACATCAGGTAGTTTGGCCAAGTTCACCAACCTAGTAAGTGGCTGAGCCAGGATTCAGACCTCTTTTTTTTTTTTGTATTTTTCCGAAGCTGGAAATGGGGAGAGACAGTCAGACAGACTCCCGCATGCACCCGACCAGGATCCACCCCGCTCGCCCACCAGGGGGCGATGCTCTGCCCCTCAGGGGCGTCGCTTTGTTGTGACCAGAGCCACTCTAGCGCCTGGGGCAGAGGCCGAGGAGCCATCCTCAGCGCCTGGGCCATCTTTGCTCCAATGGAGCCTCTGCTGCGGGAGGGGAAGAGAGAGACAGAGAGGAAGTGGAGGGGGAGGGGTGGAGAAGCAGATGGGCGCTTCTCCTGTGTGCCCTGGCCGGGAATCGAACCCAGGACCCCTGCACGCCAGGCCGACGCTCTACCACTGAGCCAACCGGCCAGGGCCTCTTTTTTTTATCTCTAATTACCAATCTTGTTTCATCTTCCCCTACTTTTTTTTTTATTTTTAGAGCAAATCCCTGATATCGTTTCACTCATAAATACTCATCATACCTCTCTGAGTAAAGAATTTATCTTTACATTAGCATACCTAAAAAATTGATTGATTTTAGAGAGAGAGGAAGTGGGGAGAAGGGGGGAGAGAAAGAGGGAGACATATATTTGTTGTTCCATGCATTCATTGGTTGACTCTTGTATGTGCCCCAACCAGGGATCGAACCTACACCCTTGTGCATCTCTAACCAATTGAAACTACCTGGCCGGAGAACAACTGTTTCTTAATACCATTCAATATTTAGTCCATTTTAAATTTCTCCATTTATTTAAAAGTATCTTTTTCCTGTTAGTTAACTCAAATCAGTATCCAAATAGTTTTACACATTGCATTTGGTTGTTATTAAGTCTCCTGTTGTCTTTCATAGTCACTTCCCTACCTGTACTCCCTCCAAGCATACATTCTTTTTTTCTTCTGGTGCATTTCAAGGAAAAGCGAGGTCATTTGTTCAGTAGAATATCTCATACTCTAGATATGGCCAACTGTTTGTTCTTTCTGAATCCAAAGTCCTAGTGTTCTTAACTGCAATATACACTGTACTCTGTTTCACACCATCCTTCATACATGTTATGAGAAGGAAATAAAACTTACAAGTGACAGTCCATTAAACTTTCAGTGGTACAGTATTGGGCAAATGAGTTTGTAAAATGTGATTTTTATGCTCACTGTTAAAAATGGCATTGCCCGCGTGCATGAATTGCGTTGCCCAGGTGATACTACCAATTACCTTCCTGCTTGGGAAGGGGCTTTGTTATGCTAATGTGTGCTGGAGGAGGGGTTTCGCACCAAAATGTTTTAAGGAAAAGAAGAAGAAGTAGGAGGAGGCCACGTTTTTTCAGAGAAAGAAGCAGCCAAGATGGCGGGGTGCTGAAGGAGAAGCCAGTTTGTGCAGAGATAAGGAGATGGAGAACCAGAGGGGACTGAGCTGGTGGGGGCCTTTGATTCTAGGAAAACCCGGATGTGTCAGTAGCTTTGTGAGTGCTGAATGAGTGGGTTTTGGTGCCCTGTGTGTTTTTACTCACCTGCCGGGTGTGAGGCTAGAATAAAAGAAATGGCCCACCATTTCTTGGCTCCGCTGTTTTTCTACTATATGCCTGAATTCAATGAGAACCTGCATATGCATGGCTGTGACGGTGGCGACTACTGGCCCTGCATAGAGGTATAGAAATCCTGAACAGTTTTATTCCAGTTTACAGTACATATCCTTTTGGCTGAACTTTGAGACTCTTCTGCCCTAGAAAAGCCTTTATGAGTCATTGACAGGCTTCATAATATTTTATAAGCTAGGTTTGTCCAAGGACTTCAGGAACCTAGTTCTTCACCTTCAGGCATTTATAGCCCAAAGGCTTGATTTCCTAAGACTATATGTGTAGATTTGACGGTAAAAATAATATGCTTTTGCAGATGACAATTCAAATACATAAAAAAATTCTAAGGAATTTACTGAAAAACTATTAGAACTAATAAATGAGCTCAGCAAAGTTTCAGGGTGTAAGATCAATACACAAGTCATTTTTATTTCTATACAGAGCAGTGAACAAAATGAAAATTAAGAAAACAATTCCATTTATAATAACATCAAAAAGAATAAAATACTAAGGAACAAATTTAACTAAAGAAGTACAAAACTTGTACTCTGAAAACTGTAAGATACTGTTGAAACTCAGAAGACCTAAATAAGTGGAAGGACATCCCATGGTCATGGATTGGAAGGTAATATTAAGATGGCAATACTCCCCAAATGCATTTATCAATTCAAAACAATCTCTACCAAAATCCCAGCTGGCTTCTTTGTAAAAATTGACAAGCTGACCCTAAAATTCATATGGGCATTCAAGGTGTAAGATCGGTGGATAATGGGGGAAGGTCACGTGAGGAACACAGGAACTTTGGCTAGGATCGACCACAACCAAGCGCGCCAAAGGAAACTTCCCAGGAGTCCTTGGGAAAAAAGCAACTGTCAGTCAGTGAGATTTTGCTACGTCATATTAGCCCGACTTCCCTAGAGGACCCCTTTAAATTTGCCCACGTGGTCTCTCCATGTGCGATTTTCCTGACCTCCATCTTCCGGGCCAGTGAAATTCGTCCAAGAAACGCTCTGTACTGAATAAAGCCTTTACTATTCCACACTTGGTGGCTATGCCCCTTCCTTCCTTCCTTCTTGGTGGGGAAAAATACCTTACATTTTGGTGCCAAAACCTGGGAGGAGTTTGAAGTCCACAAGGACTGCTCCTCTCCTCTTCCCCTCTGAGAAAGAATCTCCGACCTTCTACCACTTTGGCTCATGGTGCAATAAGTTCCCCACCTCCAGCCTCCCCCCACCCCCGCCTCAGTTCTTTCCTCTGAGACTCCCTGTCCAAAACCGCAGCTGCGTCAGGGACTTCTTTCCATTCCGAGTGTGTGTGTGCCCGTGGAGACGTCCTGAGCACACCCACTTTACCTTATCTGTGGCTAGAACTTGAGTTTTGGGACGCTGATACTCATCTCTGACCACTCTGAGAACTGAAGGTGACCATGGGGGCAAAGGGATCCAAACCTGACTCTAAAACACCCCTGGGGTGCCTTATCTGGAATCTCTCAAACATTGATCTTTCCCTAAAAAAAAAAAACTAATCTTCTTCTGCAGCGTAGCCTGGGCACAATACCCACTGGATAACCAGACCAGGTGGCCTCAGGAAGGGACTTTCCATTTTAACATCCTTACTGATTCACGGAACTATTGCCAGGGGGCTGGAAAGTGGTCAGAGATCCCTTATATTCAGGGGTTTTGGCATCTGAGTTCTCGTCCTAAACTCTGTGCCAGCTGCTCTACAACGCATGTCCTCTTGGCTAGAGAAACCTCAGCTAAACCCTCCGCTCCAGATTCCTCCTCCTTTTCCGACTCCCCCGAGGAACTCTCTTCCCCTCCTGCAAGACTCCCTCGACTCCCTTGGTCCTACCAGACTCCTCCCCCGTCTTTGCTAGATCCTGCTTCCCCACCTGCAAATGATGCTCTCTCACTCCTCTCCAGTCAGCGCTCACACCTGATCTCACTCCAGGCCACAAGAGGAAGCCAACCTCCTATGCCCTCTTCGCGAGGTGGCCAGAGCAGGAGTTGTTCGGGTTCGTGTGCCTTTCTCCCTCTCTGATCTGTCTGCAATTGAAAAGCGTTTGGGCTCTTACTCTTCTAATCCTACCAACTATACCAAGGAATTCCAGTATCTCACTCAGGCATATGACTTTACTTGGCATTGTCTCTATATTATGTCTTCTACCCTTACCCCTGACGAACGGGACCAAATCCGAATGGCGGAGCGAGCTCATGCAGATAAGGTCCACGCCTCAAACCCTCAAATGCCGGTGGGCCCAGAGGCGGTCCCTGACACGGACCCCAACTGGAATTACCAGGCGGAACAAACAGGTATGAGACGTCGAGACCAAATGATTGAATGCCTCATAGCTGGCATGCAGGATGCAGCACAAAAGGTAGTTAACTGTGACAAATTAAGGGAAATTACTCAAGGACCTAAGGAAAATCTGGCTCTCTTCTTAAATCGACTCACTGACATTGTGGTTCTCCACACTCGTTTAGACCCTACCTCCAATGCCAGGGCTACTGTATTAGCTACTCCCTTTATTTCCCAGTTGGCCCCGGACATTCGGAGGAAACTTAAAAAGGCGGAAGAGGGCCCCCAGACCCCTATCTGAGACCTGATGAACGTGGCATTTAAGGTTTTTAACAGTCGAGAGGAACAGGCCGAGGCTGATCACCAGGCCCGCATGCCAGGCTCTCGTGGCAGCCCTAAGGCCGGCAGAACAACAAGGGCAAGGCACAGAGGGTGCTTGACCCAAGTCTGGGCCGCCAAGAGAATCCCCACCAGGAGCTTGCTTTAAGTGTGGCAAGGAGGGTCATTAGTCCTGGCAGTGCCCCTGCCCGAGGCCTCCCACTAAGCCCTGCCCTAAGTGCAAGCAGCCCGGTCACTGGCAGAGCGATTGTCACCTTTTGGCAGCAGGCTCATCCTCGACGTCTCTACGTGGAGAACAGGCTGCTCAGATGGGAGGCCAAGCCAGCCAGGTGGGGCCATCATTTGAATTTCTAGGCCTCACTGACGACTGATGCGGCCCGGACTCAGAGACCCCCATTACTCTCTCTGAGCCAAGGGTGATGCTACAGGTAGCGGGTAAGTCCATATCATTTCTTGTGGACACGGGGGCTACCTTCTCTGTTTTGCCTTCATACTCTGGACTTGTAGTTCCCTCAGAGGTCTCGGTTATGGGAGTGGGTGGGACCCTTTCTTCTCCTCTTCTTACACCACCCCTGACATGCAGTTTGGACGGAATCCACTTTTCACACTCGTTCTTAGTCATGCCATTGTGCCCTGTACCCCTCCTGGGTCGGGACATTCTACACAGTCTCGGAGCCACTATCCAGCTGACAGCATCTTCCCACCTACTCCTACCACTCCTGATTAAAGACTCTCCCACTACCACAGATCACCCAACCCAGTCACACCTATTCCACCAGATGTTGTCAACCCTCAGGTCTGGGACACTTCTACCCCTGTGGTAGCAAACCACCACCCACCTGTACACATCTGCTTAAAGAATCCCTCCCAATTTCCATCTAGGCCCGATTCCCTATTTCAGCAAGTCACCGCCAGGGCCTTAAACCAATAATTACCTGCCACTTAAACCAAGGCTTACTCATCCCCATGGACTCTCCCTGCAATACCCCCATTCTTCCTGTTCGAAAACCTTCAGGGGCTTATCACTTCGTACAAGACTTATGCCTAATCAATGAGGTGGTAGTTCCCCTCCATCCAGTGGTCCCTAATCCTTACACATTACTGTCACACATTCCATCAGACACCACTCACTTCACGGTCCTAGATCTCAAGGATGCCTTCTTTACCATTCCTCTACACTCTGACTCTTACTTTCTGTTTGCCTTTGCTTGGACTGACCCAGACACTAATGCAGCCCAGCAGCTTACGTGGACTGTCTTACCCCAGGGGTTCAGAAACAGCCCACACTTGTTTGGACAGGTGCTAGCTTGGGATTTAGCTACATGCGATCTCGAGACTAGTACTCTCTTACAATATGTAAATAACCTACTCCTCTGCAGCCCCTCCCTCCCTGCCGCCTCAAGGAGACACACCGCCACCCTTCTTAACTTTCTTGCCTTGAAGGGATATCATGTCTCCCCTACTAAGGCTCAACTTCACTCTCAGTCTGTAGTCTATCTGGGCAATGCCTTAACCCCCTCCACCCGAGGTCTCACCCTAGATCAAACTCAGACCCTCCACAGTCTCCAACCACCTACCACCGCTGATCAGCTTCTTTCTTTCCTTGGTCTAACAGGCTTCTTTAGGCACTGGATTCCCAATTTTGCTCTTTTAGACAAACCACTCTACGAGGCTGCAATAGAGACTCCCACGGGACCTCTCACATCTCCCAACACCGTCAAAAGGGCTTTCTCTTCCCTTCAAGATGTCCTCATCTCCTCTCCCCCTCTCACTTTACCTGACCCCAGATGCCCCTTCCTCCTTTTCACTGATGAAAAGCACAGTAATGCTGTTGGCGTGTTAACTCAACCTGTGGGGCCTACATACCTTCCCATAGTGTACCTCTCTAAACAACTGGACACCACCGTCAAAGGCTGGCAGCCCTGCCTCTGGGCACTGGGCGCAGCAGCTGAACTCACCAAGGAGGCTACTAAGCTCACCCTCCACCCTTTCCCAACCCATCCTTGTCTTCTGCTCCTACAGGCTCAGACCTCCTTTTGCACAAATCTCTTTCTCTATTTAAAGTCCTTCCCGCCTACAAGAATTTCACCTCCTGTTCATTGAAAACCCTTCAGTCACTCTTGTACCCTCTCCCCGACTCAACCCAACCACTCTACTGCCAGCTCCAAAGACACTTCCAGAACCCACCCACTCTTACGGAGCTAATAGATTTCCTCAACAGACCTCGAGATGGATTATCAGATTCTCCTTTAAAAGATCCAGATCTAATACTCTTTGTAGATGGGAGCTCTGTACAGGGACCCAACGGATGACGACGGGCAGCCTACGTGGTGGTCACCACCTCCTCCACCCTAGAAGCTCAACAGCTGCCAGAGGGCACCACCTCCCAGAAAGCAGAGCTGATTGCCCTCAAGCTGGCACTCACTCTGGCCCAGGGAAAACGTGTGACTATATATACTGACTCTAAATATGCTTTTCTTATCCCCCACAGCCACTCTGCCCTCTGGAAGGAAAGGGGCTTCCTCACTACCAAGGGCTCCCCCATAATCAATGCTACCCTCATTTCTAAACTTTTGCAGGCATTACAGCTTCCCACTGAGGAGGCCGTGGTACACTGTAAGGGCCATCAAACCTCTTAGGACCTGGTGGCCTTGGGAAATGCTCGGGCTGACTCAGCAGCTCGAAACCTTACCACGGGGACCTCCCCCACTCCTCTCATGTTTCTCTCCACCTCCTTGAAACCTTCCTACACTCCTGAGGAAGAATAGACCCTCCTCAGAAAGGGTGGAGACGTGTGCAACCAGGGATGGATATTTAGTAATTGCCTTACCAAAAGGACAGGCTGAAACTCTTTCTGATATCCACTGTTCCTTACAATAGGGCCAAAAGCTCTCTATCGATTCTTACAATCACTCTTTCTTCCCAGGCCTCCAGCAGACTATCGAAAAGGTACATGCAGCATGCACTATCTGTTCCAAAGCCTCTACACAAGGGGGACTCCGCCCCCACTTCCCCACTCATCAACTGAGGGGGCACATGCCAGGCCAGGATTGGCAGGTTGACTTCACTCATATGCCCCCTCACAAAAAACTCCATTATCTCTTAACTTTTGTTGACACCTTTTCAGGATGGATAGAAGCCTTTCCCACCTCTCGAGAGACAGCAGACACCGTTGCCTCCATTCTTGTTGAAAACATCATCCCGCGGTTCGGACTGCCGACTACCATCCAGTCAGACAACGGCCCGGCCTTCACTGCCCAAATAGTCCAGCAGGTTGCCACATCTCTCAACATTACCTGGAGACTCCACATACCCTATCACCCTCAATCGTCAGGTAAGGTGGAGAGGGCCCATGTCATCCTGAAGAGTCAACTAACCAAACTTTCCATCGAGACCAGACTCTCCTGGCCAAACCTCCTCCCCCTGGCACTCAACTAGAATCAGAACAACCCCGCGAAACCCCACTGGACTCAGCCCCTTTGAGCTGGTTTACAGTAGACCATTCCTAATCAATCACAACTTACCTGTCAACCCCCCTCCTCCTGCCACATACCTCCCCTTCCTGTCTTTACTTTGCCATCTTCTCAGGGAACACGTGGACCGGACCCTTCCTCCCATAGGGGGTCCAGATGAAGCACATCCAATGGTCCCCCTCCAACCAGGAGACAGGGTTCTTCTAAGGGAGCTCCAGCCTGGCTCCCTACAGCCCAGGTGGACAGGACCCCATACGGTAATACTGACTACTCCTACTGCAGCTAAGCTCCTAGGGCAAACACCTTGGTATCATATCTCTTGCCTTAAACTTGCTCTCATACAGGACTGCTGGGAGTCAGAACCACTGGGCCCTACTCGTCTCCGGCTCACCAAAAAATTGGGCCATGTAGACCCTCCTGTTGCTCCTGTAGCCTCCCACCAGGAACCTACCACCAGAGTGAGCTGAAGCAGGGAGCAATGCTGTTCAGTAAGACTGGCCTGATGAAAGAAGCTTCAATCTCCTCAACTGTCTGCAAGAAAAATTAAGCAAAAATCTCTCCTCCTACAACCTGCTTAACTCCTACTGGCAGCCACCCATTCTTACCTGGGCTGCCCCTATCCTAAATTTTCTTCTAATTGTCAGTGTATAACTCATATTTGCCCCTCTTTATAAAATTCTTACAGAACCACACCAGCGAAGTTTCTCAACTCACGGCCAAACAGATGTTCCTCCTGACACCCCTCAAAACCACCACTTGCCGATCTCCCCTCCCCATGACTGCCCTAATCAGCAGGAAGTAGCCAGATGAATAAGCGGTGCCCCTATTCTATTTAACACAAAAAGATCAGAATGTGAGGTCGGTGGATAATGGGGGAAGGTCACGAGAGGAACCCGGGAACTTTGGCTAGGACCTCCCACAACCAAGCGTGCCAAAGGAAACTTCCCAGGAGTCCTTGGGAAAAAAGCGACTGACAGTCAGTGAGATTTTGCTACATCATATTAGCCCGACTTCCCTAGAGGACCCCTTTAAATTTGCCCAAACGGTCTCTCCATGCATGATTTTCCTGACCTCCATCTTCCGGGCCAGTGAATCTCATCCGAGAAATGCTCTGTACTGAATAAAGCCTTTACTATTCCACACTTGGTGGCTAAGCCCCTTCCTTCCTTCTTGGCGGGGAAAAATACCTTACACAGGGACCCAGAATAGCCAAAACAATGTTGAAAAAGTTGGAAAGCTCACTGTAGGGTCGGTGGATAATGGGGGATGGTCACATGGGGAACTCAGACCCGCTAACTTTGGCTAGGACCGCCCACAGCCAAGCGCGCCAAAAGAAACTTCCTAGGAACTGTTTGGAAAAAAGCAACCATCTACCAGGCAGTGGGATTTCACCACGTCATGTTAGCTCCACTCCCTTAGAGGGACCCCTTTAAATATCTCCCACACGGTTTAATCCGTGCAAGTTCCCTGGCCTCCATCTTACCTTGGGGCGGGATGCGTGCTCTGTACTGGATAAAGCCTTTTTGTTATTCCACACTTGGTGGCTCCGAGACCTGTTCCTTCTCGGCGGGGAAAAATACCTTACACTCACATTTTGCAATTTCAAAACGTACTACATGTAAGGTATTTTTCCCCACCAAGGAAGAAGGAAGGGCATAGACACTAAGTGTGGAATAGCAAAAGCTTTATTTAGTACAGTGCTTCCTGGGTGATGTTATCTGGTCTGGGGGACAGGGGCCAGAGAAGTCACATGGGGGAATCTGCGTGGGGGAAATTTAAAGGGATCGTTTAAGGTGATCGAGGTAATATGACGTGGTGAAATTTCACTGGCTGGCAGATGGTTGCTCTTTACCAAAGGACTCCTGGGAAGTTTCTTTTGGTGCACATGGGTGTGGGCGGTTCTAGCCAAAGTTCCCGGGTCTTGTTCCTCACGTGACCTTTCCCCATTGCCCACCGACCTCACATTTACAAACCAACAGTAATCAAGACAGTGTATTACTGGCATAAAGATAGGCAAGTAAACCAATGGAATAGAATTAAAAATATGGAGAAAGTGGCCTGGTTCTCTTTTTTCTCTGGTGTCATCGGCCTCTGACCTACTCTCTGCCTGACACCAAGCACCATGCTTTTGTTAGGGTTAAACTAGCCCTTATAAAACTCACATTCTCCTCACCCAAATATTTTGTAAAGACAGAGTTAATTTGCTTGCTGTTCTCTCTCCTAACAGTTGTTTGGCCTTCACTTTGAAATGTAGCAAAAGCTTACCTTCACAAAAATGTCGAAAAAAGTTTGCATGGGGAAGGAACCTGACCATTAGGGGAGCTTTAAATCACAATAGCTGTTTGTGAAAGCAGGCTCACAGACTGAGGCCCCCAGCTGTTTCTGGGAGACTGATCTTTAGGCTGTCTTCAAGATTTACCAAGGACACCAAGTCTGTGCTACATCAAAGAACTTGTGTCTCTGCAGCAGAATTCCCCTCATTAAATCAGTAACTAAGGCCGCAAAACCCCCGATATGCTAATCTAAGCTTGCCCAGGTGCATGGACCCCATGCCAGCAAATCTCCTATATCTGATACCCCCTCTAATAGTTCAGGGCTGACACTTGTTGGTCTCAGCCCACTTGTATGCTTGCATCCAGGCGTTTATAAAATAAATTTTCCTTTTGGAATCCACCAGCCTTGTGGTTTCAGTTTGGCTCTCCCCAGTGCCCACCCATTGACCCAGGAAGGGGCTTAGCCTGTCAGCTATCTCATGCAGGATAAGACAGTCCACTGGGGTTCTCTCCAGGTTAGACCTCGTTGGGGGTTTATACCACCTGCCAGTTGCCAAGAGAAGCTGAAAGGAGGCTTTCCCCTTCCCCAGTGGACCAGCCACCCACAGCTTTAAGCTAACAGCCTTCAATTAAGATTCAGAGTTCTGATGGAGAAATACTTGAAGCTGATCTTGAAATTGCCAAACAATCTGTGACTATCAACATGTTAGGCCTGACCAGGTAGTGGCGCAGTGGATAGAGCATCGGACTGGGATGTGAAGGACCCAGGTTCGAGACCCCAAGGTCGCTGGCTCAAGTAAGGGGTCACTCGGTCTGCTGTAGCCCCCTGGTAAAGGCACATATGAGAAATCAATCAATGAACAACTAAGGAGCTGCAACAAAGAATTGATGCTTCTCATCTCTCTCCCTTCCTGTCTGTCCCTATCTGTCCCTCTCTCTGACTCTGTCTCTGCCACAAAAACAAAAACAACATCATGTTTGAATGGATGATGGAGGCAATGATTATCCAGTTTTTCTACTAAATGTTAATGCAGCAATATTAAAGAAAGTCATTTAGTGGTGAACCCAGCATAAAATGACCATTCTCCTCCTGAAGATGATGAGTGTTAAGAATGAGAGGGCACTCGAACTCCAGGTGTGCAGGCTTTATTAGAGGAAAAAGACCTGCTGGGGCACTTCTCCAAAAGAAGGGCCCCCAAAACAGACTGAGGTAAAACTTTATAGGGTTGAGGATAGCCTCGAGCAAGAGTGTGCTGGTATGTTTGGCTTTCTGGAATACTTCTCTTTAGGTTATTGATCAGCTTCTGGGAATTCCTTTCTCCCAGGGGTGATTGTCCGGTAATTAAGGGTGGGGTCAGGCAGCCAAGCAGAACAGCAAAAGGGTAATTTGGAATTCACATATCTATTATTTCTCAACTCTGGTTACATATAAAAGAAAGGGAGTTATTAATTTTATAATATATGGTGGGGGGTGACAAGAAAAAATTGGAAAATTATTGCTTTTTCTGGAGAGAACTCAAGAAAAGAACCTTGCCAAACCAAGTCCCCCATCCAGTTAAGAAGGTCGTCAATTTCCATGCTGTGAGGTCTGAACAATGCGATACCTTCGAAAAACCTGAGTGAGGAAGTAAAAAAATTTTGCAAGGTAATACTTGTGAATTGCTTGCTGCAAGTGCCGAGTGGACAGAGTGACATGGTGATACATGGCCTCCTGGATGAGCCTCATGAGATGTGCTAGTCGGGTTCCTATCGAATAGGAGGATATGTGGAGATTTTGAGAGACAGGGAACCTGTTGGTGTAAGTTTTTAGAAGGACTGAATATGTGTGGTTTAAAAGGAAGGGGGTTTGGAGAACACTCAGGAGGGAACTTCTCGGGCTGAGGGGCAGCTTCTTCCTGCTGTCATCCCTACCTACTTGATATTTCCCTCGTGAAGTTCTCCTTGGGGTATTGGGGAATAGGAGTGTAAGGCCAGGAGCCGCCATCGTGGCCATTCACATGCAGGTTCCCACTGGATTCGGGCAGACGATAAAGAAATGGCGGAGTCAGAGGATGGGGGGCCATCCTATTTATTGGTGTCTCACCAAGACAGGCAAACCACAAAAGAAGACAAGGGAAAAGCAGAAAACCAGCTCTTCCCATGAAGGGCAAGGGATCAGGGAAGCCCCTGCAATTGTGATAGCAGGAACTGTGTGTCCAAGCTCCTGGTCTGTCCCACTTTATAGTGTAGAAAACCAAAATCCCTTAATCCAATATACAAACAAGGAAGTCTCCGATACAAAGTCACTTATCCAAGGCATAATTGGATTCCTCATGAGAGTGCACCACCCAGATCATATAATCAGTCAAGGGTGTGGGGAAAAGCTTAGTCCCAAAACCAAACCCCAGGCTACAACGACCTGGCCTGCTTATAGCCTGTCCCCCACACCCAATATAAGTCACAAGCGAGCAAATATATATCATATTTACAAACTTATTTGACCAACATTCCACCCCTTTTGCTCGCTTTACAATCTAAACCACAGGCATCTTCCATCATGGTCACTGTGCAAGGAGTAGGATACATTGCATAAACAGAAATAGTACCAACTACAGCAATAGGATTAACAGATCAAAAACTATGGGCGAAATGAGAGAGCTGTCAGTGGCACCAAGAGAGGCAAATCTTTTCCCTCTGGCAGAATACAGGCCAGAGTTTTGTCTGCAGACAGCACAGTAGCTGGCACCAGAGGCCGCCCTGAGCGGGCATACCAAACCTTATTGGCCAATACACCAGCATCTGCTGGTTCTATGTGTAGTAAAATAGGGAAACTCATTATTGGCCATAAAGAAATTACAAAGGTGCCCTTCAAAATGCTGTCCCCTTGAGCACTCAAGGGATAATACACTTCTACCTTAGATGGCCAGGTGCTGGTTGCCCAAGGAGTTAACTGGAGGTCCACCTCTAACCCCTTTCCCCATGGTGCCAACAAGGCCACCCATCTCAGATGGGGGGCCTGTACAGTCCAGGGCCAAGTCCATTGAAGCCGTTGTCCTTTAAGAAGGGCTGTTGGAGCAGGCAAGAGCACGTTGCCCTGCTGTCTGAAACCTGGCTTGAGTAAAATGTCCTTGGTGCGTATCTGCAACTGAATAGGGGCAGCTGTCCGATGCAGGAGGGCCTCTACTGGAGCTGGGCTTCCCCGTCGAGGTCGCTCATTCAAAATCCGAAGTACATAAGCGGCGTGTCCATCCAGTAAGAGAGCCAGTACCCCCCTCCTGTCGCAGTCCCTGCTTTAAGAGTCCATTATAACGCTCAATGATACCAGCAGCCTGGGGGTGGTAGGGAACATGGTACTTCCAGTCCACCCCCAGCTTTTGAGCCCATTGCCTCACAGTTGAACCAGTGAAGTGGGTACCATTGTCACTTTCAAGGACCAGCGGTCGCCCGTATGCAGCACTCAGGCAGTCCAGAGCCTGTATGACTGCCCTTTGGTCAGGGTTACGAGCGGGGTAAGCAGCAAGCAGCCCGGTGGCAGTATCTACACAAGTGACTGCATACTGGTACCCTTCTGACTTTGGTAAGGGTCCAATGATGTCTATCTGCTATCGTGTCAGTGGGACATGACCCCTCTGGATCTGTCCAGGTGACACCAGTGGTCTCCGAGGGTGTTCCTTGGAACATACTGCACATTGCTCACAGGCTGCAAGTACCTCTGCATAGGACACAGGCAAGTTCCACGCCTTAACCGTAGCCCACATAGTTTTCTGTCCTGCATGGAGCAGGCGCCGGTGGAGCCACTGTGCCACATCACCTGCAGGTGCAGTCTCCAACCATCGCACCCTTGCCAACGTATCTGCCTCATCATTCCCAGGATGGGCTAGAGGGGCATGCCCTGTGACATGATATACTGTCACCTGCTTCTGGTGTCCTATTTCCCATAAGTCCTGCCACATGGCCTGACCCCATAATGGACGGTGCATTACCATCCACTGGTTAATGTGCCAAGTAGCAATCCAAAGGGTCAGTCCACGATAGCCCAACTGTCAGTACAGATCACCAGAGGTGAAGGTTCATTATGGGCAACTAGCCAAACAGCTCTTAATTCTGCCCATTGGCTGCTTTGGCCTATACCCGTGTCCATCCAAATAGTCTCAGTGGCCGGATGGAAGGCGATAGCCGTCCATTTGACAGGTTGGCCCCTGCTGGAACCATCAGTATACCAGGCATCCTTGGGGATGGGCACCCGCCCCTCCTGGTAGGGACTGACCTCAGGTTCTGCCTCCTGAGCCCCAGTTGCACCTGACTCTAAGGTCGCATAGGTGACTGGACCCAAGACTTCCTGCAGTTCTGCCCTCAATGGGCTGGTGCTAAGAGCACAGCGTTGTTGCAGATAGGCACCCCACTTGGCCAGGGTAGACATTTGGGCCATACCACTATGTGGTTTAGTTGCCAAATCTCTCACCCATCCAGCTATAGGGTATGTTGTTTTGACTGTAACTGGTGTTGTGGTTGTAATACTCTCAGTTGCCAGGAGTGCAGCATACACAGCTGCCAGCTGCTTCTCTACTAATGAGTAACGAACTTCAGCACCTTTCCACAATTGGGACCAAAATCCAATAGGTTGCCGTAGGCGCTCTGTCCGCTGCCACAAGCCCCATCCAAACCCCTCCGAGGTTACATGAACATCCAGCTCACAGGGCCTGGCAGGATCAAACACATTCAAGGCCTGTGCCACCTTGACAGCTCTCTTAGCAGCTGCAAATGAACCTTGCGCCTGCTCAGTCCAATCCCAGCGAACCCCCTTTCGAATAAGGTTGTACAAGGGGCGTAGTAACTGAGCCAAATGCGGTATAAATGCTCGCCAATACCCCAACAAACCTAAGAATTCCTGTAACTGTTTTACCATAGTGGGCACGGGGTATGCTTGAATCTTATCTATAACTGCGTCAGGGATAACTTTTGTCTTACCTGACCAGACAACTCCCAAGAATTTAACAGATAACCCAGGTCCTTGTAATTTGTTCTTGTTAACTGCCCAGCCACATGCCTTCAAATGGGATAGCAGGGTAGGGACTGCTTGCTCCAATTCTGAAAGAGAATCACTAGTTAGCATAATATCATCAATATAATGGTACATGCGGACTACCTCTGGCTGTTTCCATTTAGCCAGGTCAGCGGCCACCAGCCCATGGCACAAGGTGGGGCTATGCAAATAGCCCTGGGGTAACACTGTAAAGGTCCATTGTCTCCCTTCCCAACTGAAGGCAAATTGGTCTTGACTCTCTGCGGCTATATCAATAGAGAAAAAAGCATTGGCCAAGTCTACCACAAAGTGGTATGTCCCCAACTCATGGCTTAGCCGATCCATCATGTTAGCTATCGAGGGAACAGCAGCGTGCAAAGGGGGAACAACTTTATTAAGTTCCCTGTAATCTACTGTCATTCTCCAGGTTCCATCTGCTTTGCGCACAGGCCATACTGGGGAGTTGTAAGGACTGTGTGCTGGCTGGATGATCCCCACCTTTTCTAGTTCAAGGATTGTCCCTGTGACTTCTTCATAACCACCTGGCAGGCGGTACTGCTTGGTGTTAGTCACACGCCGAGGGACAGGTAATTGCAAAGGGGAATGTGATGCATGTCCCCGCAATACTGCCTTCACAACCCTGATCCGCAGCCGGAACTCCCCAGCTGTAGTTTCCAACCACAGTCCTTGCAAGACATCTACCCCCAAAATATATTCAGGAATAGGAGATACATACACCTTATATGGCTTAGGAGGCAGTCTCCTTATCCCCAATGGAATAGTTATTGGCTTCACTTGAACAGTTTGGCCCCCATAACCGTCAATGGCCACTGGGGTCCCAGCAAACCGCTCTGGGTTTCCATAGAGAAGGGAACATTCTGCACCTGTATCCACCAAGGCCAACACCTGTTGTACATTGGAAGGGGACCAGTGGATAGCCAGTTCCACATGTGGCCTCCGGTCCCCGCCCATCCCCGTTAGACGGGTCCCTCGGCCTTTTTCCTATTCAAACTGGTACAATGGGTCTTGGGAGTTCCCCTCTCCCTCGGCCATCTCTATCATATAATCTTGTAACCGAGCTGTGCGTGCACCAAACGTTTTATTGGTAGCTGCTGGGGCCTTTCGTCTCAGTGGCTGGAACTTTTGTTCTGGTTTAAGCTGCCGCCAAAGCTCCAAAAGAATTTTATTAGACTGGCCATCCAATTTCCCCTTATCTGCTCCAGCCGCAATCAAGTCTACCCATATCTGCGTTCGGGTAACCTTTACAAGCCCGTTTCCCTTGTTAGTTGGGGGGGAAACATAGGCAGCAGCCCTCACTGCTTTATGATCCCGAGCGGCCTCCAGCTCTCCCAAATCTGCTACCATCTGTGTAACTGCATTGATGGGCTGCCCCACATAGGGGCCCAAGATAGCCACAAGTGACCCAAAAAGGGCTGACGGGGCACTAGCAAGGACAAATTCCCTCATTTTGGCCGTAAACACTTCCTCGTCTGGCCCACGAGACTCAGGATTGAAAACAGCATTCTTCATACCTAGTTTTCAAAGGACCTTTACTAACTCACTGTAGCACTGCCATCGACTCATTGCCCCCGGCAGTTCTCCAGCATTCTGCCAGACCATACGAATGGCAGCCATCACCCATTCTAATAGGGTATGGTCTCCTGGGTTGCCATGGCAGTTCTGAAGACGCTGCCTCAAGGAAGAGTGTGTGGTAATGGCGGCCAATTTCTCCATCTCTGTTCCGGAGAGCATGATGCCATCCACCCCTATATCCCATAATCGTAGTAACCAGGCTACCAGGGATTCAGTAGGTTTCTGCCTAAATTGTGCCCCCAACTCCATCAGCTCTGCCTGGGTATAGGGCGGACCACAGAGTGTTCCATTACCTGGGCAGGAGGCTGTGGCTGCCCCTGAGGGACTCTTTGTTGCTGGGTTTTTACCTTCTTGGCGACAACTGGTCGGGCTCTCAGTGTGCGTATGGCAGCTTCAGCCTGAGCCTTCTCATCCTCAGAAGAGGAGTCGCAAGCGCCTGCTCCCGCTGACTCAAAGCCAATCCACCGGCACGGATGCTGCTGCTCCTTTGGTGACCGTTTAGGCTTCTGTGGCTGCTGGCTTTTGGCCAGAAGCTGAGACTCGAGCTCTTGAATCCGCAGTTGTTTCTCCAACAACTGCCGGTGAAAACGTTCAGCTTCCAGGGTAAACTGCAACTCGCAAACCCATAATTCCTTCTCCAGTGCTCGCTCCAATTCCAGCCTTTTCTGCCGTTCTATTTGCAATTCATACTGAAGCTTTTGACCTTGGGCAGTTTCCTCTTGAGTAAAAAACATGTAGCCCATGGCCCCTGTGTAGAGCCAGCAGCCACAGCCAGGGCCACTATCACAGCAGCCTTCTGGCCTATGCAGGTTCGCATTGGATTCGGACAGTTGGTAAAGAAACAGCGGAGCCACAAACTGGTGGGTCATAGTCTTTAATTCTAGCTTGCACCCGGCGGGCAAGTAAAAATACACACTGGGCTCCAAAACCCAGTCACATTCAGTGCTCACAAAGCTACTGACTTATCCGAGTTTCCTAGAATCAAAGGTTTCTAGCTCACCAGACTTATTCACCTCTGTTCCCCATCTCCTTCCTTATCCCAGATACAAACTCTACACAAACTGGCATCTCACTCAGCACTCCACCGTCTTGGCTGCTTTTCCTGGCCTCCTCCACATGGCCTCCTTCTGCTGCTGGCTCTACTCTCTCCGCTCTCTCATGCTAACCTCAGGAACCAAGAGCACAAACTCCCGTTTTGCCCCCACTTTATACTGTAGCTTCACAACCTCTAATCCAATATACAAAGTAGGGAAGTCTCTAATACAAAGTCACCTCTGAGGCATGATTGGATTGTACCACCCCACATCAAAAAGGGTAGGAAAGGCTTAATCCCAAAACCAAGCCCCAGGCTACAAGGATTCTCAACACACATTAATATCACCTGGGCGACGGCATCTTTAACAAAGTGAGCATAATACATTTTATCTGCCCAACAATCCACCCCTATGCTCACTTTACTACCCACAATCTATACCACCGGCATCCCTGTGCAAGGAAATTGGAACATTACACAAATGACAACATGGCAAATTATACAATTTCAACAATCATAAAGGTACACTTCACCAGTCTCTGAGCACTTTGCCCAAAGCACAAAATGTCCTCAGCCTTCTTTCTAGCCACGGAAAAGCTTCCCGGGGCAGGGGAGTGCTTCCAGCAAAGCCACCCCCCACCCCCATCAGGGTATTTCACATTGTCCAAAATCCATAATCCGTAAGTCCATCCAACAAAGGAGTCAGTGCCCACTCCGGTCGTAGTCCAGGAAATCGGCCCACGCACATGGGGCATCAGCCACCCCCCTCATCCCTGCCGTCCTGGCAGGTCTTACATAGTCCCAAAAAGGGGCATGTGGCAATGGCAGTCAGCATTTCCATCTTGGCTCTAGCGAGCATGTCCAGCCCTATTTCCCCAAATCGCAGACCTACCGGGGCCGCAGTAGGTGCTCCTTCCAGCTGGGCTTCCATCTTCTGGAGACTGCAGATCACAACTCCAGCCCAATTCTCCTCATCCTCCAAAGAGGAACTGAAAACACCAGCTCCCGCTGCCGGTCTCAAGCCCCGGGCTGCCGCAGCCTTCTGCTCCGCAGACCTTGCAGCTCCAGACCCGACCTCGGCCTCAGCTTCAGCTTCAGCTTCAGCCTCAGCCCCGGCCTCAGCCTCAGCCCTGGCCTCCTGCCGCTGCTGGCTCTCCGCAACATCCAGGGCAAGCTGCAACTCACGAACCTCTGAATCTTCCTCCAGCGTTTGCTCCATTTCCAGGCGAATCTCGAACACCTGGTTGGCCTCCTCCTCCAGCATTTCCTCCAGCTCCAGGGTCAGCATCGGTTTCTCCTGAGTTTGCTCCAGCTCCTTCCGCTGCTCAGTTTGCAGGTCCCGGGCAGCCTCTTCCACAAAGCTCTTAGTTTCCTCACGTATGGCTGTAAAAGTCAGCCAGCCTATGGTCCCCAAAAGGACAGCCATGGGGAACCATAACAGCAGCCAGTCCTCTACTCCACCACTCAAAGGCTCCTTGCCGATCTGTATCGAATCCTGCCGACTACGCCAAATGTAAAGCCAGGAGGCAAGGCCAGGGCCACTATCACAGCAGCCTCCTGGCCCATGCAGGTTCGCATTGGATTCGGACAGTCGGTAAAGAAACAGTGGAGCCAAAAACTGATAGGCCATTTTCTTTAATTCTAGCTTGCACCTGGCGGGCAAGTAAAAATACACACTGGGCTCCAAAACCCACTCACATTCAGTGCTCACAAAGTCACTGACTTATCCGAGTTTCCTAGAATCAAAGGTTTCTAGCTCACCAGCCTTATTCTCCTCAGTTCCCCATCTCCTTCCTTATATTCCAGATACAAACACTACACAAACTGGCGTCTCACTCAGCACTCCGCCATCTTGGCTGCTTTTCCTGGCCTCCTCCACGTGGCCTCCTTCCGCTGCTGGCTCTACTCTCTCCGCTCTCTCATGCTAACCTCAGGAACCAAGAGCCATAAGCTCCCATTTTGCCCCTATTTTATAGTGTAGCTTCACAACCTTTAATCCAATATACAAAATAGGGAAGTCTCTAATACAAAGTCACTTTCTGAGGCATGATAGGATTGTACCGCCCTACATCAAAAAGGGTGGGAAAGGCTTAATCCCAAAACCAAGCCCCAGGCTACAAGGATTCTCAACACACATTAATATCACCTGGGCGACGGCCTCCATCTTTAACAAAGTGAGCATAATACATTTTATCTGCCCAACAGCCCCTAAAAGGACAGCCATGGGGAGCCAGAGCAGCATCCAGTACTCTATCCCACCCATCAAGGGTGGTGGCTCCATACCAATCTCTGAATCCTGCCGGAAACTACGCCAGTTGTAAGGCCAGGAGCCGCCATCGTGGCCATTCACATGCAGGTTCCCACTGGATTCGGGCAGACGATAAAGAAATGGCGGAGTCAGAGGATGGGGGGCCATCCTATTTATTGGTGTCTCACCAAGACAGGCAAACCACAAAAGAAGACAAGGGAAAAGCAGAAAACCAGCTCTTCCCATGAAGGGCAAGGGATCAGGGAAGCCCCTGCAATTGTGATAGCAGGAACTGTGTGTCCAAGCTCCTGGTCTGTCCCACTTTATAGTGTAGAAAACCAAAATCCCTTAATCCAATATACAAACAAGGAAGTCTCCGATACAAAGTCACTTATCCAAGGCATAATTGGATTCCTCATGAGAGTGCACCACCCAGATCATACAATCAGTCATGGGTGTGGGGAAAAGCTTAGTCCCAAAACCAAACCCCAGGCTACAATGACCTGGCCTGCTTATAGCCTGTCCCCCACACCCAATATAAGTCACAAGCGAGCAAACATATATATCATATTTACAAACTTATTTGACCAACAAGGAATGTAGGAGCATTTGATTGTAGGTAATCCTAGAGATTTTTCTCATCTGGGCCTGTAGGAACTTGATAAAGCAGGGTGCAAGCATTAAAATTAGGCACAGAATTAGGATTGGTCCTATAATTGGTGCTAGCATGGAGAACAAGGGGTTTTTCCACCACTGTTTGGAGTAGGGGTCAGTATAGGCCTGGCCATTGCGGATTTGTTTTTCAAGTTTTGGGAGAGAGTTGATATTCTCCTCGACCAGGCCAGACTCGTTAATGTAGTAGCAACACTGTTCCTGTAAAAAGAGGTGTAAAGCCAGTGGCCACGGCCAGGGCCACCATCACAGCAGCCCGGCCCATGCAGGTTCGCATTGGATTCGGACAGTCGGTAAAGAAACAGCGGAGCCAAAAACTGATAGGCCATTTTCTTTAATTCTAGCTTGCACCCGGCGGGCAAGTAAAAACACTCACTGGGCTCCCAAACCCACTCACATTCAGTCCTCACAAAGCCACTGATTTATCCGAGTTTCCTAGAATCAAAGGTTTCTAGCTCACCAGCCTTATTCTCCTCAGTTCCCCATCTCCTTCCTTATCCCAGATACAAACTCTGCACAAACTGGCATCTCACTCAGCACTCCGCCACCTTGGCTGCTTCTCTTGGCCACATGGCCTCTTTCTGCTCTCTGCTCTGCTCCCTCTGCTCTCTCATGCTAATCATCCCAGGAACCAAGAGCGCAAGCTCCCGCTCCATCCCCATTTTATAGTGTAGAAATCCAAACTCTTAATCCAATATACAAAATAGGGAAGTCTCTAATACAAAGTCACTTCTCTGAGGCATGATTGGATTGTACCACCCCACATCAAAAAGGGTGGGAAAGGCTTAATCCCAAAACCAAGCCCCAGGCTACAAGGATTCTGCCTGCCCAGAGAGACACACATTAATATCACCTGGGCAACGGCCTCCCGTGGGCAGCGCCACTTTAACAAAGTGAGCATAATACATTTTATCTGCCCAACAAGAGGCAATTACCGCCCTTCTCTGCTGTATCTAAAGCCCTTCGGTTTTGTAGGGCGACTTGAGCTAGGGAGGTCAGTTGTCTTTGGAGAGAGGCTAGAGAGGTGGCTGAATTATCAAGGGCCTGTTCCAGGTCTGCCTTTAGTTCAGCGGTTCTCAACCTGTGGGTCACGACTCCGGCGGGGGTCGTAAGACCAAAACACAGGGGTCGCCTAAAGCCATCGGAAATACAGATTTTATTTAAAAATGTATTGTATAATAAATATGTATTTTCCGATGGCTTTAGGCGACCCCTGTGTTTTGGTCTTACGACCCCCGCCGGAGTCGTGACCCACAGGTTGAGAACCGCTGCTTTAGTTGGTTAGTAGTCCATATAACTTGTTGGAATCCATGGGAGTCCGAAAGACCAGAGTCACAGGCTTTATTGAAAGCCTCTTCTCCTGGGGGAGAAGAGCACCGGTTACAGACTAGGGGCGAGTTATGTAGTGTTTGGGAGAGCCTGAGGGGATACCGAGGCAAAAGTCCTGGTATGTCCGGAATGCTCCTCCTTGGGGGGCTTCGAGCATATGGGTGTTGAATCAAAAGTCCTGGTATGTCCGGAGCCCCTCCTTGGGGCGGCTTCTCAGCTTTTTTGGAATTCCTCTGTCTCAGGGTCAATAGTCCAGTAAGGGTGAGGTCTGACAGATAAGCGGACCATCAAGAGGGCAGTTTGGAATTCACGTATCTATCAATACTATGGCCTAAGCCAGCCACACCTATCCCTATAGCTGCTATTGAGGTGGCAGGGGTAAGGCCAAGGAGGACCGGAAGGCAGCCCGTTTATTCCTTCTTATTCTTAGGTGGTTGGAAAATTCTTCCTCTCAATAATATGTTAGTTGTGGCACAACTATTACCAAGACACTAGGGAGGCGAGAAGAGGTGTTTTTAGAGAGAAATGTAGAGGCCAACCAGGGAAGGGGAGGGAGAAACTCCTTACCATCCTGGTCTGGCAGGGTTCAGGACAGGGTCAGACTGCCAGTCGCTCAACCAGGCTCACACAGCTGAACAGAAGTTTGGCTGGCAAGGGGATCGTCCAGGCAGCCGGTGCCCCGTCCTGGGTTTCAGCACCAGATGTAAGAATGAGACGGCACTCGAACTCCAGGTGTGCAGGCTTTATTAGAGGAGAAAGACCTGCCGGGGCACTTCTCCAAAAGAAGGGCCCCCAAAACAGATTGAGGTAAAACTTTATAGGGTTGGGGATAGCCTCGAGCAAGGGTGTGCTGGTATGTTTGGCTTTCTGGAATACTCCTCTTTGGGGTGATTGACCAGATTCCTGGAATTCCTTTGTCCCAGGGGCAATTGTCCAGTAATTAAGGGTGGGGTCAGGCAGCCAAGTGGAACAGCAAAAGAACAGTTTGGAATTCACGTATCTATCAATGAGAACAAAGAAAAATGAACAGATAGTATCCCTGAACAGGACCAAGAATTCCTGAAAGTTGATCAAGGAATACTTTTTGAATTTATTTTGGCTGCAAACTGATAGATACATGAATTCACCAGAACTTCCAACTGCCCTTTTGCTGTTCCGCTTGTCTATCTGACCCCACCCTTGCTTACTTACTATCGCCCCTGAAGCAGAACAAACAGTTCTAGGAAGCTGGTCAACCGCCCCAAGGAGAAGCGTTCCAGGAAGCCAAAATCATAGGACTGAGGAAGGGAGCATACCAGAATTGCTGACTCAACGCACACTTGCTCAAAGCTCTCGCCACCTTAATAAATTTTTGCCTCAGAGTCTGTTTCGGTGCACTTCTCCCGGAGAAGTGCCTGGCAGGGATCCTTTCTTCTTTTCAATAAAGCCTGTTACTCTGGTCTTTGGGACTCCCATGGATTCCAACACATACTATTTAGATATCAAAGGTTTGCTTGATGTTACATCCAAGACTGTTGCCAATATGATCAAGGGGATAACTCCTGAAGAGATCTGCAAGACCTGTAACAGTGGATTCCGTCATCTTGGCTTGTAAAACAATAACTGGCCCACCTGGCCCCTAGATGTTTGCCCAGGCTCCTTGAAGAAGCCGCAGGCATCCGGTGTTTGATTAGGGGCTTATCGGAAAGGCAAGGCCGCAAGCATCTGAGGCAATCAATTGTTGCACTCGCCGGGTAAAATAGACACTGGAGACGTTTGGAGAGTTAACAAAGTTTTATGGCAAAGAAAAAGCAAAACCTGCGCAGGGGTGAGCTCAGGTGGCAGTCACCAGAGTCACACCGAGCGCCTACAATTTAGGGGTTTTTATAGCGTAGCAAGCAAGCGGTTCATACAGAAGCGAATTTTGCGTTTAGCAATTGGCTCCCCCAAATTAAATTTTAGTCACATTCCTTAGTAACCAGTCATACAGTTGAAAGCCCCCAGCTGGAAAAGTCCCTATCTATCCTCCAGGATTGGGTTACACTAATCATCCTGGGAGTTTTACGACTTTCCTATCTCAAGGACTCATCTATTCCTAGCCATCCTGGGAGTCTAACAACTTCCATCTGTTCCTAGTCATCCTGGGAGTCTAACACCTTCCTTACCTCAAGGACTCATCTGTCCCGGGAATGGGTTGCATTTACTGGATGGCCTTTATTCGGATGTCACATCAATCACCCTGAGAACCGTTACAACTCCCCTCCCTGAAATTAAGTATAAAACTTGCCTGCTGAAGTTGTTCAGGGTTTTTGGCCATTTCCTTGCCTTGGGCCCGCTCGCGAGTGTAATAAACTTTCCTTTGTTTTACCCTGAGTCTAGAATTCTGTTGGTGCGTCCTCGGTCAACAGACCTTTAATATAAAAATGACTTTACTGAAGAGGGAAGCCCAGGTAGGTACAGGTACGCACAGGGAAGCAGTGGTGTGAAGAGAAGTGAAATGTTGTGCTTGACACTGTAACACTGTAAGGATTATTCCAAATACTAGTTGCACTGCCTGTTATAACTGTTAATATTAGACAACAGTAGACAATGCAGCAGCAAGTCAATTGTATTAGGAGAATACTCTCTTCATTGCATATGTAGTCTGGATACAGATTCCAAACCTATGGCTGAGTTTCTTCCAGTATGATCAAAAGTTTCTTTTTTCTTTTCTCTGAATAAAACTGAATTGTGGATTCTCTGTTAAAAATTTTTTTTTTTTTAAATTTTATTTATTTATTTAGTCATTTTAGAGAGGAAAGGGAGAGACAGAGGGAGAGAGAGAGGAGAGATAGAGAGAAGGGGGGAGGAGCTGGAAGCATCAACTCCCATATGTGCCTTGACCAGGCAAGCCCAGGGTTTCGAACCGGCGACCTCAGCATTTCCAGGTCGACGCTTTTATCCACTGCGCCACCACAGGTCTGCTCTGTTAAAAATTTTTTTAAAGAATATGGAAATACAGTGGTACCTTGAGATATGAGCAGACCAACATACAGTTTTTTTAAGATATGAGCTGCGACTCGGTCCGTATTTTTGTTCGAGATCTGAGCGAAATTCCGAGATATGAGTCGTGATTCGGGAAGCCGCCGCTAGTTGGCGCATTGGTGCACAGGTCCAGTATCGGCAGCACAACACCAGCATCTCGTTCTTTCTCTCGTGTTACCCACAGAATCAAGTTGAATCTCATGCACTGTACTCATTCTTGCATCATTTTTGCTTTTTTTATTTTTTATTTTTTATTTCTGAAGCTGGAAACGGGGAGAGACAGTCAGACAGACTCCCGCATGTGCCCGACCGGGATCCACCCAGCACACCCACCAGGGGCGACGCTCTGCCCACCGGGGGCGATGCTCTGCCCCTCTGGGGCGTCGCTCTGCCGCGACCAGAGCCACTCTAGTGCCTGGGGCAGAGGCCAAGGAGCCATCCCCAGCGCCCGGGCCATCTTTGCTCCAATGGAGCCTTGGCTGCGGGAGGGGAAGAGAGAGACAGAGAGGAAGGAGGGGGGGTGTGGAGAAGCAAATGGGCGCCTCTCCTATGTGCCCTGGCCGGGAATCGAACCTGGGTCCCCCACACGCCAGGCCGACGTTCTACTGCTGAGCCAACCAGCCAGGGCCCATTTTTGCATTTTTTACTAACTTTTTTTGTGTGCTATCATGGGGCCGAAGAAAGTGAGTGTAAAAGGACAGTGGTGAGAAGAAGAGAATGATGTTGATTGAAGTAAAGCAAGAAATAATAGAAAAACATGAGCATGGTGTACGAGTGATTGAACTGGCAAGGCTGTATGAACACAATACTTCTACAATTTGTACCATCCTTAAACAAAAGGATACCATCAAAAGCGCAAATCCAGTGAAAGGAACTACAATTTTGTCCAAATTAAGGGCAAATATCCATAAAGAAATGGTGAAGCTTCTGCTAGTGTGGGTGAAAGAGAAAGAGCTGGCAGGAGATACAGTGATGAAGACTGCAATATGTGAAAAGGCACGTATTATTTACAGCGACTTGAAGAAGAAAGAACCATCAACTCAAAAGAGGCAGCAGAAGATACATTGAAGGCAAGTCATGGCTGGTTTGAAAATTTCAAGAAGAGATCTGGCATCCACTCGGTGGTGAGGCATGGTGAAGCTGAGAGTGCTGACGTTAAGGCAGCTGAGGAGTACATCGCACGTTTTGCTGTGCTTATCGCAAAGGAAGGCTACATCCCCCACAAGTGTTCAACTGTGACGAAACAGGATTGTTTTGGAAAAAAATGCCCTGGAGGACTTTCATCATCATCAGAGAAGAAGCTGCCAGGCCATAAACCCATGAAGGACCATCTGACCCTTGCATTGTGTGCAAATACTAGTGGTGACTGTAAAGTAAAGCCACTGCTAGTGTATCATTCCGAAAATCCTTAAGCCTTTAAGACACACAAGATTCTTAAAGAAAAACTGCAGCTTATGTGGCACACCAATGCTAGGGCATGGGTTACGTGGCAGTTTTTTTTATTGAATGGGTAAATCTTGTCTTTGGTCCTGCAGTGAAGAAATATCTTCAAGAAAATAAACTTCCAATGAAAGTATTACTAATCCTTCAAAATGCTCCAGCCCACCCACCTGGTCTTGAAGATGACATTCTCAGTGAGTTCAAATTCGTGAAAGTCCTCTACTTCCCACCCAACATGATTTCAATCTTGCAACCTATGGATCAGCAGGTCATTTCCAACTTTAAAAAGCTTTACACAAAGCACTTGTTCCGCTGCTTTGAGGTGACTGAGAATACAATTCTAACCCTTCAAAAGTTTTGGAAAGATCACTACAACATCGTGATATGTTTACGCATTATTGACTTGGCATGGCAAGAGGTTACAAGAAGAACCTTGAACTCATCAGCATGGAAAAAGTTATGGCCTGATGTTGTTGCAGACAGGGACTTTATAGAAATCAAAAACCTTTAATCCAATATACAAATAAGGAAGTCTCTGATACAAAGTCACTTATCTGAAGCATAATGGGATTCCTCATGAGAGTGCACCACCCCACATCATGCAATCAGTCAAGGGTGTGGGGAAAAGCTTAGTCTTAAAACTAAGCCTTAGGCCAGGGGTCCCCAAACTTTTTACACAGGGGGCCAGTTCACTGTCCCTCAGACCGTTGGAGGGCCGGACTATAAAAAAAACTATGAATAAATTCCTATGCACACTGCACATATCTTATTTTAAAGTAAAAAAACAAAACGGGAACAAATACAATATTTAAAATAAAGAACAAGTAAATTTAAATCAACAAACTAACCAATATTTCAATGGGAACTATGCTCCTCTCACTGACCACCAATGAAAGAGGTGCCCCTTCCAGAAGTGCAGCGGGGACTGGATAAATGGCCTAAGGGGGCCGCATGTGGCCCGCGGGCCATAGTTTGGGGACCCCTGCCTTAGGCTATAACAACCCAGCCTGCTTACAGCCTGTCTCCCACACTCAATGCAAACTATAAGTGAGCAAACATATATCATATTTTAAAACTTATTTGACCAACATTCCACCTCTTTTGCTTGAGCAAGGAGTTACTCGGTCGACTGAAGGCCCGCAGTCAAGGCACATATGAGAAAGCAATCAATGAACAACTAAGGTGTCGCAACAAAAAACTGATGATTGATGCTTCTCATCTCTCTCCGTTCCTGTCTGTCTGTCCCTATCTATCCCTTTCTCTGACTCTCTGTCTCTGAAAAAGAAAAAGACAGCAACTCAGAGTAAGACTTCTAATATTTTTTATTGATTTTTATTGATTATTTTTAAAAATTGATTAGAGAGAGAGAGAGGAAGGGAGAGTGTAAGGGAGGAGAGAAATGAGAAGCATCAACTCGTAGTTGCATCACTTTAGTTATTTATTGACTGCTTCTCGTATGTACCTTATTGGGGGGAGTGGGCTCAGTGATCCCTTGCTTGTGCTCAAGCCAGTGACCTTGGAATCATGGCGACAAGCCTGCACTCAGGCCCACCAGCCCACACTCAACCCAGAGACCTCAGGGTTTCAAATCAAGGACCTCAGTGTCCCAGGTCGATGCTCTATCCACTGTGCCCGCCACCAGTCAGGCTCACAACTTCTTATAATGCAAGTGTTGAACAAAATAAGAAATATTCAAAGAGAAAGGAACCCAAATGAAGTATATTTAATGCCTTCTGAGTCAATGTCCAGTTGTATGCTGGTATTTAACTGGTTCTTCAAAAGAAGTGGGAAAGCACTAATTTGTAGAGTTTACCTATTTTTCCTTTAGTAAAAAATATTTTTCTATTTCAAGCTACCAATGCAATGATACTGAAGGTAGAGTTAGGAAGAAATGGGCGTAACTGGTTCTCTTGAGCCAATACTGGCAGGCTCCAGGTCCAGAACACCACTGCTTCAACTGGTGTGAGGTACAATATCTAGTCTAGGCAGCATGAGGTGTTGGAAAAATGTAAACTTTGAGTTCCAATTCTACCACTTACTTCCACAATAATCTGGACAAGCCTCTTTAAGTCCCATTTAGGCAATATCCAGGAACAAATGCAGAAAATGTTTATCTGTTGCCCAATTACCATGTTCATGCTATGTGCTGAGTGTGGTTTATAGACCCTGTTGGCAAAGTAATGACTGAAGAAAAACATGGGCCCTTCTCAAACAGTCACATACACTTCCCATCTCGCTG
The DNA here is from genome assembly GCF_036850995.1 of Saccopteryx leptura. Classification (NCBI taxonomy): domain Eukaryota; kingdom Metazoa; phylum Chordata; class Mammalia; order Chiroptera; family Emballonuridae; genus Saccopteryx; species Saccopteryx leptura. Next base: position 212,561,954 of record NC_089505.1, on the reverse strand, counting down.
AGAGAGATTTGTTTTTATGCACATCTCCTCATTAAGGAGTCTGAACTCTATATGTGTAGTGTGCAAACACATGTAATATCAGCTGTGTAAAAGAAGGACAGAGAAAAAGACAATCTGAAGTAGTTGAGAGTCCCATAATAGCTTTCATCTTGAGCTTCTTCTGGTCACAATCTGGGAAAAACATCTTTCTGATCTACCTGTGAGACCCAGCCCCTTTTCTCTAAACTCTCCACTCCTGTGGATGTAATTATTAGATTCATCTATCTGGGTACTACAATTTACTTTAAAATGTAGGAAGCTCAGCCTGACCTGTGGTGGCACAGTGGATAAAGCGTTGACCTGGAATGCTGAGGTCGCTGGTTCGAAACCCCAGGCTTGCCTGGTCAAGGCACATATGGGAGTTGATGCTTCCTGATCCTCCCTTCCTTCTCCTCTCTCTCCCCGCACCCCCTAAAATGAATAAATAAAATCTTTTTAAAAAAATGTAGGAAGCTCACAAAGTCTCTGGAAAGGCCAGAAAGTCAACTAAGCTTAGAGATTAAGTAACCCGGAATATTACTTAAACCACACAGAGGCCCTGGCCAGTTGGCTCAGTGGTAGAGCATCCACCCAGCATGTGGATGTTCTGGGTTCGATTCCCCATCAGGGCACACAGAAGTGACCATCTGCTTCTTCCTCCTCCCCCCTCTTTTTCTATCTCTCTCTTCCCCGTTCTGCAGTTATGGCTTGATTTGCTCGAGCGAGTTGGCCCCAGGCGCTGAGGATGGTTCTGTGGAAAATTATAAAACATTGATAAAAGAAATCAAGGAAGATATAAACCGTGCTCATGGTTAGGAAGAATAAACATCATTAAAATGTCTATATTACCCAAAGCAATCTATAAATTCAATGCAATACCAATTAAAATACCAATGACATACTTCAAAGATATAGATCACATATTCCAAAAATTTATATGTAACCAAAAAAGAACACAAATAGCCTCAGCAATCTTAAAAAAGAAGAATAAAGTGGGAAGTATCACACTTCCTGATATCAAGTTATACTACAAGGCCATTGTACTCAAAACAGCCTGGTACTGGCATAAGAACAGGCATATAGATCAATGGAACAGAACAGAGAACCCAGAAATAAACCCACAGTTCTATGGACAACTGATATTTGACAAAGGAGGTAAGGAAATACAATGGAGTAAAGACAGCCTCTTTAACAAATGGTGTTGGGAAAATTGGACAGCTACTTGCAAAAAAATGAAACTAGATCACCAGCTTACACCACTCACAAAACTAAACTCAAAATGGATAAAAGACTTAAATGTAAGCCTTAAAACTATAGGCATATTAGAAGAAAACATAGGCAGTAAGCTCTCTGACATCTCTCACAGCAATATATTTGCTGATTTATCTCCACGGGGAAGTGAAATAAAAGACAGGATAAACAAATGGGACTATATCAAACTAAAAAGCTTTTGCACAGCTAAAGACAACAAGAACAGAATAAAAAGACAAACTACACAATGGGAGAACATATTTGACAATACGTCTGATAAGGGGTTAATAACCAAAATTTATAAAGAACCTGTAAAACTTAATACCAGGAAGACAAACAATCCAATCAAAAATGGGCAAAAGAAATGAATAGACACTTCTCCAAAGAGGACATACAGATGGCCAATAGGCATATGAAAAAATGCTCAACATCACTAATCATTAGAGAAATGCAAATTAAAACCACAATGAGATATCACCTCACACCAGTCAGAATGGCGCTCATCAACAAAACACAGAATAAGTGCTGGCCAGGATGTGAAGAAAAGGGAACCCTCCTGCACTGCTGGTGGGAATGCAGATTGGTGCAGCCACTGTGGAAAACAGTATGGAGATTTCTCAAAAAATTAAGAATTGAACTGCCTTTCGACCCAGCTATCCCACTGTTAGGAATATACCCCAAGAACACCATAGCACTGTATGAAAAGAAGAAATGCACCCCCATGTTTATGGCAGCATTGTTCACAATAGCAAAGATCTGGAAACAGCCCAAGTGTCCGTCAGTGGACGAGTGGATTAAAAAGCTTTGGTACATATATACTATGGAATACTACTCAGCCATAAGAAATGATGACATCGGATCATTTACAATAACATGGATGGACCTTGATAACATTATACGGAGTGAAATAAGTTAATCAGAAAAAAACTAGGAACTATATGAATCCATACATAGATGGGACATAAAAATGAGACTCAGAGACATGAACAAGAATGTGATGGCAACGGGGATGGAGGGGTGAGGGAAGGGGGATGGGGTGAGGAAGGAGAGAGGGGTTGGGTGAGGGGAGGGGCTCAAAGAAAACCAGATAGAAGGTAACAGAAGACAATTTGACTTTGGGGGAGGGGTATACACCACAATCAAATGTCAAAATAATCTGGAGATGTTTTCTCTCAACATATGTACCCTGATTTATCAATGTCACTGCATTAAATTTAATAAATAAATTTTAAAAAAAGATGCTCAACCTCATTAGTATTACAAAAATGCAAATTGTAAAAAATGATTGTTCATTTTGGCCCTATCACCACCCAGGCCACGCCTCCACCCAGGTAACCACTCAGCAGTTAAGATTTAAACAAATGTCTTTTTTCCCCCTCCATGAACATACTAACACATATTACTATCAATAAAGATACTTTGAATTGATAAAGAAAGAAAATAAGCTCCCTACCTCATACTATACACTAAATTAAATTCCAGAGGAAATAAAGACCTAAATAGCAACAACTCTAAATAAGAAAAAATCATACACACTGTAAATTCATGAGAATTAAATGAAATGGGGTAGTAAACACACAATGTACAGATAAATCAATTCAAAAGCTGAGTGAGAATTAGACAATAGTAGATCACAATGAGTTACATTAAAAGAAATAAGACGTGGCCCTGGCCGGTTGGCTCAGTGGTAGAGCGTCGGCCTGGCGTGCAGGGGTCCTGGGTTCGATTCCCAGCCAGGGCACACAGGAGAAGCGCCCATCTGCTTCTCCACCCCTCCCCCTCTCCTTCCTCTCTGACTCTCTCTTCCCCTCCCGCAGCCGAGGCTCCATTGGAGCAAGGATGGCCCAGGCGCTGGGGATGGCTCCTTGGCCTCTGCCCCAGGCGCTAGAGTGGCTCTGGTCACAACAGAGCTACGCCCCGGAGGGGCAGAGCATCGCCCCCTGGTGGTCAGAGCGTCGCCCCTAGTGGGCGTGCCGGGTGGATCCCGGTTGGGCGCATGCGGGAGTTTTTCTGACTGTCTCTCCCCGTTTCCAGCTTCAGAAAAATACAAAAAAAAAAAAAAAAGGAATAAGACGTGTTTTCCTAGGAAATCATGAAGGAAGCTGGGATTTCAGGAGCTTAATCATAATCTCTTCATAAATAAATTTTTCCATCTGAAAATTGGTAATTTTAGGTAAAATGAATTATCAAAATGATGATGGATTAAAGGGTAAACTTGTGCTGCTCTTATTTTGCTGAATAGGTTCTCCTGATCTCCTGTGTGTGTGTGGGGGGGGGGGGGAGGTGTTCTTTTTGTAGCTTAGTGTACCCACTTCGTCTCCAAAACCATAGGGAGAGGGCTGGAGGCAGCTGATCTATTCACATTTTAAATGAAACTGAAATGAAAGTTCACTTCCTCTTCACGGATACCTCATGTGCCAAGTTCCAATTTCATTTTAAAGTCCAATTTAGCTGAAGTCTCTTTGCTGTCTTTGAAAGCTTTGGAGAGAGCCCATCATCGAGCATGCTTAGAATGGGAGCACCTGCTGGTTCCATTGTGTATGTACTGTCTTTTTCTCCTGTTTGATCTTTAAACCCTTTGTGTTTATAGCATGCTTTGTGTGCTGTTTCAAATCTTTGGTTTCAGGAAGTAAACTAAAAAAATCATGTCACTCAATTTGCCTCTACTTTTCTTAAGTAAAAAGAATTCATTTTTGAAAAGTTAATATGTGCTTGGCTATCTAAGCCTGAGGCTGAAATGTAGATTTCTTTGGAATATAATTTGAACATTTACATGGTTATAATTCTAGTTATTTTGAGTTAAAAAGAAACAAAAGAGAAAGTAGAATCCAATTTGAGTAAGAGATAGGCACTGAATTTCTGTTAATTTGTATTAAATATATGTGTTGTTTTCAAAAGTAGTCAATTGAAATAGGTATTTTGATTGTTAGAGAAAAAAGTAAAAAAAATAAAATGCCCTTGGATGTGAAAATAATACCAGGAGTTGTCTTTTAACTGCCTCTAAATGTTGTGGATGTTTAAATAGGCCAGTTGAGAAGAATTTATGCATTCAAAACTATGAAGATAAATGATTTTTCGAAGGTTTGCCTTCTTAAGGAGGAACATTTCCCTTGATTAGATTTATGATCAAATCCTGGAAAGTACCTGTTTCTTGCAACAACCCCCAACCTTGGATGTAAGTTTGGTTTGCCAGATATTAGGACATTTTTGAAAATCACTTTTTAAAGAGTTACTAAGCACACAAAGTGGTGCCTTAGAAATACCTTTGCAGTTATTTCCTGTGCCGATACAGGGTAGGGCAAAAGTAGGTTTACAGTTGTGAGTATACAAGTTTATTATTGTCTTATTATTTATTATTGTATTATTTTCCATACAATCAACTGTAAACCTACTTTTGCCCCCACCCTATATATCCCTAAAAGTTTCCTGTATAATTCTGATTTGTAATATTCTGTCCCTTTGACAGATTTTGCATTGCTATTTTTGTTGTAAAAGATAGGGTCACAATATATGCAGTTAATGGCTACTCTTCCTATGTGACCTTTCCCTTAACAGAATGAAACGGCTCATTTGGGTGCTCCTGGGCTGCTTCTCCACAATGGCACAGCTGCACAAAGATCCCACATTGGATCAGCACTGGGATCTTTGGAAGAAAACCTATGGCAAACAATACAAGGAAAAGGTAGATGGAATTGGCACCAAGTGATTTGCTTTTACTCCACTACTCTGTGCTTTCTCCCTCTCAAATTATACTCAAACAGGCAGTGTTATGCTCACATTTCTTGCCAGATTCTGTTCTTGGTACTAGAAATACAACAGGAAACAACAAAGTTCCTGTTTTTATGGAGTTTATATCCTTGTAGGGGAGACAGGAAATAAGTCAATAAATAAGCAGTATATAGTATGTCAGATGGTGCTCAGTGCAGTAGAGAAAAATAAAGCAAAGCCTGGAGGGTAGGAAGGGCCCTGGGTGATGGCTGGGAGAGTCTGGGAGTGATGATTCTATAGAATGGTCTGCAAAGGCCTCACATATAAGTTGACATTCGAGCAGAGAATTGATAGAAGCTAGGGAGCAAGCAAAGTAGATGACAGGCCAAGAGGGGAAGAGTGCATGTTTGGGGAATAAAAGGTGCTTATTTCAGTCCCTGGCACATAGAAGTGCTAGTGGATATTGTTTCTTGACTCTCACTTCCCACTTTGTACTTTTTTTTTTATTTCAAAGCATATTTATTGACTGATTTTTAAGACTTGAACCCTAGTGTTCCAAAGTCCTATATTTCTGAGTTTGTAGGCAAACATTATATATTTACTTATTTGATGTGTTATTTTTATATTAAACAAAACATACTTTGAGTAGGACATACACCCTGAGTTTTTTTGTTGTTTCTTTTAAGATTCTATGGCCCTGGCCAGCTGGCTCATTGGTAGAAGTCCTGGGTTGGAAGCGTGTGGAAGTCCTGGGTTGGATTTCCAGTCAAGAGTACACGAGAAGCAACCATGTGCTTCTCTACCCCTCCCTCTCTCCCTTCTCTACCCCTCCTCCCCTGCAGCCATAGCTTAATTGTTTCAAAGGAGTTGGCCCAGGGAGCTGAGGATGGCTCTGTGGACTCTGCCTCAGGTGCTAAAAATAGCTTGGTTGAGCAACCAACAGAGCAATGCCCCAGATGGACAGAGCATCAGCCCCAAAAAGGGGGATTGCTGGGTGGACCCTGGTCAGGGCACATGCAGGAGTCTGTCTCTCTGCCTCCCCTGCTCTCACTTAATTTAAAAAAAAAAGATTTTATTGATTTCAGAGAAAGGAGAGAAAGAAAGATGGGATGGGGGAGGGAGGAGTGAGGGAGGAGCAGGAAGCATCAACTTATATAGTATGTCTGTAAAGTCATAGTGCACTTTTGACAGGTCACAAGAAAGCAACAAAAGACGACAGAAATGTGAAATCTGCACCAAATAAGAGGAAAACTCTCCCAATTTCATACCTATTCAGTGCAGTTCAATGTGGGCTCATGCACAGATTTTTTAGGGCTCCTTAGGTAGCTATCCCATATAGCCTCTACAGACTCGTCATTGACTGATGGCCTACCAGAACGGGGTTTCTCCACCAAACTGCCAGTTTCCTTCAACTGCTTATCCCACCAAGTAATGTTATTCCTATGTGGTGGTGTTTCGTTATAAACGCACCAATATTCACAATGCACTTTGGTCATGGATTCTAATTTAGCGAGCCAAAAAACACACTGAACTTTCCTCTGTACCGTCCACATCTCGACTGGCATCTTCGTGGGCTGCTCCACTGTATACACGGTGTTACGTCATCATCTGCACATGTGCACATGCTGCCACATCATCCTACAGAAACTGGGAGGGTGACCTCAGTATTCCAGGTGGACACTCCATCCACTGTGCCAACACAGGTCAGGTCACTCTGAGTTATTTTCCTGATGGTGAACTTCACCTTCACCCACTCCACTTTAGACCAGGCCTCTAATTTCAAAGTCAGCTTGAGTTAAATGTGCAGGTAGCACCACTATCTGGTGAAGTGAAAGCTATCTCTGTTTTTAATGATTTCACTCCCTAAGAAGGAATAAAAATTACTTTCCATTATTAGTATCTTACCTTAACTTATTTAATTTATCTTCCCTTCTCTAAGTTCATTTCTTTTTTCCTTTCCTGTACTTCATTATATTTATTTTTCTTTATTCCATATTTTCCCCTCTAGTGGCTTAGAAGTATATCTGTATATGTCCACTAACTGGGGTAAAAGTAAAATCTTGCTCCAAAGGAGACAGGGCTGTATCTAGGCTTGCTATACCTGGAGTCAGACTTTGGGCTCTAACATTCAATGAAATGAGGCAGCAAAGAGATGTTGCTGGCCTATCATTAGGCTACTGGAAACCATAGCCCTGGAGGTGAGGATGAAGGCAGTATCTTTAGGAAGCACCATGTGCAATGTGTTCCATGTACACTGTATTCCATGTACACTATATTCTATGTGCACTGTATTCCATGTACACTGTGTTCCGTGTGCACTGTGTTCCGTGTACAGTGTTCCATGTGCACTGTGTTCCGTGTGAACTGTATTCCATGTGCACTGTATTCCATGTGCACTGTATTCTGTGTACACTGTGTACACTGTACTCCGTGTGCACTGTATTCCGTGTGTGCTGGCCCTGTGTGAATAAAGCTCCTGGAGGGCAAGAACATCAACAGTCCAAATAGGGATTCACACTGGATAAAATGAAAAGAACCAAAAATGATTTTAAGATAAAAATATATATAACAAAATAACATCTACACAAACGAACAAGAAATTGTAAAATAAATTAGAAATCCAATTAGAAATCTTGAAAATAAAAAATTTAGTAATTTAAATAAGAAGTCAATAGAGGGATATAAACTTCAGATTGGAAAAAGCTGGATAGAATCAGCAATCTGTAAGACAGTACTGAAGCCCACAAGGCAAAAGAAAAAAAAGAAAAATGGAAAAAAATAGAAAAAGCTATGAAAATGCAGGTAAAAGAGATGAAAGAGAGTTTGAAGCTTCAAAATATATCTAATAGAAATTTCTGAAGAAAAGAATCCAATGGGATGGTAGACAAGCAATATTTGAAGAAGTACTGGTTGAGAATTTTCTAGATATGAAAAAAAAGTCCTGTGTCCTTCAATCAAAAGTGCACAAGAGAGAGCCTGACCAGGCGGTGGTGCAGTGAAATAGAGCATCTGACTAGGATGCAGAAGACCCAGGTTCGAAACCTCGAGGTCGCCAAAATGAGTATAGGCTCATCTGGTTTGAGCAAGGCTCACCAGCTTGAGCCCAAGGTCGCTGGCTTGAGCAAGGGGTCACTCGGTCTGCTGTAGCTCCCCCCCCCAATCAATCAAGCACATATGAGAAAGCAATCAATAAACAGCTAAGGTACTGCTTTAAAGAATTGATGCTTCTCATCTCTCACCCTTCCTGTCTGTCCCTATCTGTCCCTCTCTCTGTCACACACACACACACACACACACACACACACACACACACACACACACGAGGAAATAAAGAAACCCACTCTCAGACACATGTAATGAAGCTGCAAAATGTCACAGAGGAAGGGAATCACAAGTTACCAAAGTTAAAAACAGAAGTACAACAAACATACTGACATCTGCAATAATAAATACAGAAGACAATGGAGAAATATCTTCAAATAATTAAAGAAAAACAGGCAGAAATTTAGAATCAGTTAAACTATTTTTCTAGAGTGAGGGTAAAAAAAAAATACATTTAAAAAAGATCTGTAAAGTTTACCACCTACAAAGGATATACTTCAGCCAACAGCAGTTTGTAATAAAATTTTGGGTGATGGGCACACAACACAATCAACAGTTCAAATGCTATAGAGATGTTTACCTGAAACCTATGTATTCTTATTGACCAATGTCACCCCATTTAATTTAATTTCTAAAAGAATATATTTTTAGCAGATTGAGGAAGTTCATTATATATATCATAAAATAATAATCACCATCATGCAATTAAGAGCAAAAATTAAGATTAATATGCACTTTTACCAGATATATTGAATAAATTCAATTATTTTCATGCTCCCCAACAGATCCACATTTGGTAGAATGCTTAGCAATATGTTTATTGTCATAACTGAATACTTATTTGTGCAGGATTCAGTATAACTACATTCTTTTTCTGTATATTTTAGAATGAGGAAGTAACACGACGTCTCATCTGGGAAAAGAATCTAAAATTTGTGATGCTTCACAACCTGGAGCATTCAATGGGAATGCATTCATACAATTTAGGCATGAACCACCTGGGAGACATGGTAGGTAAACACAAATAATCCATTTATCCCTTGGTAAGCATTACTTCTGTCTCTCTGAAAGCATTTTGAAAGTAAACAACAAAGGTGAATTATCTACATGTGTACAAAGTTAGAATAATATAGAATTTAAAGACAAGAATGTGCATAGATGCCTTTAATCCTACTGTGACCACTTTCTTTAACAAATCTTTTGTATTTTAAACTCACAGACTTTTATTGCTTTTATTTTTTTTTCTTTTAAATTTTATTTTAATTTATTGTTTACATAGATTCAAGTGTCCCATCAAATATATCTCCCTCTCCCCCCACCCCTGTGTTCCCATTGATATCCCCTTTGCCCCCTCTCCCCAATGCCCTCCCCCCTTCCCTCCAGGATTTGCTGTCCTGCTCTCTGTTTCTGTGTTGTGTATACATAATGTCACTAATCCTTGTCCGTCTCTGATCCCATTCTCTCTTCCCCTTTCCCTCTGGTCCCTTTGACCCTGCCTCTGCTTCTATTCCGTTCCTTAGTTCAACTTGTTCATTAGACTCCTCATCTGAGTGGGGTCATATGATGTTTTTCTTTCTCTGCCTGGCTTATTTCACTTAGCATAATAGTCTCCAGGTCCACCCATGTTGTTGCAAAAGGTAAGATTTCCTTTTTTCATGGCCGCGTAGTATTCCATTGTGTATATGTACCACAGCTTTTTAATCCACTCATCCACTGATGGACACTTGGGCTGTTTCCAGATCTTGGCTATTGTAAACAATGCTGCAATAAACATGGGTATGCATGTCTTCTTTTGAATCAGTGATTTGGTATTCTTAGGATATATTCCTAAAAATGGGGTAGCTGGGTCAAACAGCAGATCCATTTTTAATTTTTTGAGGAAACTCCATACTGTTTTCCACAGTGGCTGCACCAGTCTGCATTCCCACCAGCAGTGCAGGAGGGTTCCCTTTTCTCCACACCCTCGCCAGCACTTGTTGTATGTTGTTTTATTAATGAGCGCCATTCTGACAGGTGTGAGGTGGTATCTCATTGGGGTTTAATTTGCATTTCTCTAATGATTAGTGATGTTGAACATTTTTTCATATGCCTATTGGCCATCTATATGTCCTTTTGAAGAAGTGTCTATTCAGTTCTTTTGTCCATTTCTTGATTGGGTGGTTTACCTTCCTGGTGTTCAGTTTTACAAGTTCTTTATAAATTTTGGTTATTAACCCCTTATCAGACGTATTGTCAAATATGTTCTCCCATGTGTAGTTTGTCTTTTTATTTTGTTCATAGTGTCTTTAGCTGTGCAAAAGCTTTTTAGTTTGAAACAGACCCATTTGTTAATCCTGTCCTTTATTTCACTTGCTCTTGGGAGATAAATCAGCAAATATATTGCTGCAAGAGATGTCAGAGGGCCTACTGCCTTATGTTTGCTTCCAACACGGTTATGGTTTCACGACTTACATTTAAGTCTTTTACTTAAATTTTGAGTTTACTTTTGTGAATGATGTAAGGTGGTTGTCTAGTTTCATTTTTTTGCATGTTATCTGTCCAATTTTCCCAACACGATTTGTTAAAGAGACTGTCTTTACCCCATTGTATGCTCTTACCTCTTTGTCAAATATCAGTTGTACATAAAGGTGTGGGTTTATTTCCTTTCTTTTTTTTTTTTTTTTTTTTTTTTTATTCTACAGAGGCAGAGATAGACAGGGACAGACAGGAACGGAGAGAGATGAGAAGCATCAATCATTAGTTTCTTGTTGCGTGTTGCGACTTCTTAGTTGTTCATTGATTGCTTTCTCATATGTGCCTTGACTGTGGGCCTTCAGCAGACCGAGTAACCCCTTGCTGGAGCCAGCGACCTTGGGTCCAAGCTGGTGAGCTTTTTGCTCAAACCAGATGAGCCTGCGCTCAAGCTGGCGACCTTGGGGTCTCGAACCTGGATCCTTCCGCATCCCAGTCCGACGCTCTATCTACTGCGCCACCGCCTGGTCAGGCGGTGTGGGTTTATTTCTGGGTTCTCTGTTCTGTTCCACTGATATATATGCCTGTCCTTATGGCAGTACCAAGCTCTTTTGAGTACAATGGCCTTGTAGTATAACTTAATATTAGGCAGTGTAATACGCCCCACTTTATTTTTCTTTTTCAAGATTCCTGAGGCTATTCGTGTCCTTTTTTGGTTCCGTATAAATTTTTGGAATATTTGTTCTATATCTTTGAGGTATGCCATTGGTATTTTAATAGGAATTGCATTGAATTTATAGACTGCTGTGGGTAGTATAGACATTTTAATAATGTTTATTCTTCTTATCCATGAACACGGTATATGCTTCCACTCCTTTGTATCTTCCTTGACTTCTTTTATCATTGTTTTATAATTTTCCAAGTACAAGTCTTTAACCTCCTTGGTTAAATTTACTCCTAGGTACTTTATTTTTGTTGTTGTTGTTGCAATAGTGAAGGGGATTGTTTCCTTAATTTTCTCTTTCAGACAGTTCATTGTTGATGTATAAAAATGCCACTGATTTCTGAATATTGATTTTATATCCTGCCACCTTGCTGAATTCATTTATCAGGTCCAGTAGTTTTTTTGTTTTGTTTTAATTTTTATTTATTTATTCATTCATTTTAGAGAGGAGAGAGAGAGAGAGAGAGAGAGAGAGAGAGAGAGAGAGAGAGAAGAGGGAGGAGCAGGAAGCATCAACTCCCATATGTGACTTGACCAGACAAGTGCAGGGTTTTGAACCAGCGACCTCAGCATTCCAGGTCGATGCTTTATCCACTGTGCCACCACAGGTCAGGCGGTCCAGTAGTTTTTTTCACTGAGACATTAGGGTTTTCTATGTACAGTATCACGTCATTGGCAAATGATAGTTTTACTTCTTTTCCAATTTCGATTCCTTTTATTTCTTCTTGTCTGATTGCTGTGGCTAGGACTTCCAGAATTCTGTTGAATAAGAGTGGTAAAAGGGGACACCCCTGCCTTGTTCCTGATCTTAACGGGATTGCTTTTCATTTTTGCCCATTGAGTATGATGCTGGCTGTGGGTTTGTCATAGGTGGCCTTTATCATGTTGAGGTATGTTCCCTGTATTCCCAGTTTGCTGAGAGTTTTGATCATGAATGGGTGCTGGATTTTATCAAATACTTTTTCTGCATCTACTGATATTATCATGTGATTTTTCTCCTTCCTTTTGTTTATGTGATGAATCACATTGATTGATTTGCAAATATTGTACCAGCCTTGCCTCTCCAGAATAAATCGCACTTGATCATAATGTATGATTTTTTTCATGTATTGCTGGATTTGGTTTGCTAATATTTTGTTGAGAACTTTAGCATCTAAATTACATCACGGATACTGGCCTATAGTTTTCTTTCTTTGTTGTGTCTTTGCCTGGTTTTGGAATGAGGATTATGCTCGCCTCATAAAAGGAGCTTGGAAGTCTTCCCTCCGCTTGAATTTTTTGAAATAGCTTGAGAAGGATAGGAATTAGTTCTTTTTTGAATATTTGGCAAAATTCGCGTGAGAAGCCATCTGGCCCAGGACTTTTGTTTGTTGGGAGTTTTTTGATAACTGTTTCAATCTCATTTGTTGTAATCGGTCTATTTAGGTTTTCTGATTCTTCCAAATTAATTTTTGAGAGATTACGTTTCAAGAAATTTCATCTAGGTTGTCTAATTTTTTGGCATACAGTTCTTCATAGTATTTTTTACAATCCTTTGTATTTCTGCTGTGTCTGTTGTTACTTCTCCATTCACTCTCATTTCTAATTTTATTTATTTGAGTCCTCTCTCTTTTTTCTTGGTGAGTCTGGTTAAAGGTTCATCAATCTTGTTTACCTTTTCAAAAAACCAGCTCTTCGTTTCATTGATCTTCTGTATTGTTTTTTATACCTCTATGTTATTTATTTCCAGTCTGATCTTTGCTATTTCCTTCCTTCTACTTCCTCTGGGCTTTACTTGCTGTTCTTTTTCTAGTTCTTTTAGATGCAGGATTAAGTTGTTTATTTGAGCTTTTTCTTGCTTCTTAAGGTATGCTAGTAATGCTATGAACTTCCCTCTCAGGACTGCTTTTGCTGTGTCCCATAAATTTTGAGTTGTTGTATGTTCATTTTCATTTGTTTCAAGGACACTTTTTATTTCTTCCTTGATCTCATTGTTAACCCATTCATTATTTAATAACATGCTATTTAGTCTCCAAGTGTTTGCATGTTTTTCAGTTTTTCTATTGTAGTTAATTTCTTTCTTTTTTGAAATTTTTATTTAGACAATTAATTTTAACGGGGTGACATTGATCAATCAAAGTACATAGATTCAGAGAAAACATCTCCAGTTCATTTTGACATTTGATTATGCTGTATACCCATCACCCAAAGTCAAATTGTCTTTCATCACCTTCTATTTTTTTCTTTTATGCCCCTCTCCTCCCCCCACCCGGTCCCTCTCTTTCCTTCCTCTACCCCTGGTAACCACCATACTCTTGTCCATGTTCATGAGTCTCAATTTCGTGTCCACCTATGTATAGAATCATACAGTTCTTAGTTTCTTCTGATTTACTTATTTCACTCAGTATAATGTTATCAAGGTCCATCCATGTTGTTGTAAATGATCCGATGTCATCATTTCTTAGGGCTGAGTAGTATTCCATAGTACATATGTACCTCATCTTCTTTATCCAATCAACTATTGAAAGGCTTTTTGGTTGTTTCCATGTCTTGGCCACTGTGAACAATGCTGCAATGAACATGGGGCTGCATGTGTCTTTACATACCAATGTTTTTGAGTTTGGGGAATATATACCCAGTAGAGGGATTGCTGGGTCATATGGTAGTTCTATTCTTAATTTTTTGAGGAACCACCATACTTTCTTCCATAATGGTTGCACTACTTTACATTCCCTCCAACAGTGAATGAGGGTTCCTTTTTCTCCACAGCCTCTCCAACACTTGTTATTACCTGTCTTGTTGATAATATCTAATCTAAAAGGCGTGAGGTGGTATCTCATTGTAGTTTTGATTTGCATTTCCCTAATAGCTAATGAAGATGAGCATCTTTTCATTTATCTGTTGGCTATTTGTATTTCTTCCTGGGAGAAGTGTCTGTTCATGTCCTCTTCCCATTTTTTTGATAGGATTGTTTGCTTGTTTGTTGTTGAGTTTTGTGAGTTCTTTGTATATTTTGGACATTAGGACCTTATCTGTGCTGTTGTTTGAAAATATCATCTCCCATTTAGTTGGCTGTCTTTTTGTTTTGTTGTCAATTTCTCTTGCTGAGCAAAAGCTTCTTAGTCTGATGTAGTCCATTCATTTATCTTTGCCTTCACTTCCCTTGCCTTTGGAGTCAAATTCATAAAATGCTCTTTATGGCCAAGGTCCATGAGTTTAGGACCTATGTTTTCTTCTATGTAGTTTATTATTTCAGGTCTTATATTTAAGTCTTTGATCCATTCTGAATTAATTTTGGTACAAGGGGACAAACTAGTCATTTCATTCTTTTGCATGTGGCTCTCCAGTTTCCCAGCACCATTTATTGAAGAGACTTTCTTTTCTCCATTGTGTGTTTTTGGCTCCTTTATCAAAGATTATTTAACCATATATATGTGGTTTCATTTCTGGGATCTCTGTTCTGTTCCATTGGTCTGAGTCTCTATTTTTCTGCCAATACTATGCTGTTTTGATTATTGTGGCTCTATAATATAATTTGAAGTCAGGTATTGTAATGCCCCCAGATTCATTCTTTTTCCTTAGGATTACTTTGGCTATTCAGGGTTTTATATAGTTCCATATAAACCTGATGATTTTTTTTGTTCCATTTCTTTAAAAAATGACATTGGAATTTTGATGGGAATTGTATTAAATTTGTATATCGCTTTGGGTAATATGGTCATTTTGACTATATGTATTCATCCTATCCAAGAACAAGGAATATTTTTCCATTTCATTGTATCTTTTTCGATTTCCCTGAACAGTGCTTTGTAGTTTTCATTATGTAGGTCCTTTACATTCTTTATTATGTTTATTCCTAGGTATTTTGTTGTTGTTGTTGTTGCAACCAAAAAAGTGATTGTTTTTTTTTAGTTCGTTTTCTGATGTTTCATTGTTGGCATACAGGAAGGCAATAAACTTCTGTATATTAACTTTGTACCCTGCGACCTTACTGTATTGGTTTATTGTTTCTAATAATCTTTTTGTGGAGTCTTTGGGGTTTTCGATGTACAGGATCATATCATCTGCAAAAAGTGAAACCTTTACTTCTTCCTCCCCAATATGAATGTCTTTTATTTCCTTCTCTTGTTTGATTGCTCTGGCTAGAACTTCTAGCACTATGGGTTGCATAAGAGTGGAGAAAGTGGGCAACCTTTTGTTCCTGATTTTAGAGGAAAAGTCCTCAGTTTTATGCCCTTTAATATGATGTTAGCTGATGGTTTGTCATACATGGCTTTTACTATGTTGAGGTATTTTCCTTCTATACCCATTTTGTTGAGTGTTTTAAACATAAAATGATATTTTATCAAATGCCTTTTCTGCATCTATTGATAGGATCATGTGGGTTTTGTTCTTTGTTTTGTTGAGATGGTGTATTACATTAACTGTTTTACATATGTTGAACCATCCTTGTAATTCCAGGATGAATTCCACTTGGTCATTATGAATAATTTTTTTAATGTGTGTTGTATTCGATTTGCTAGTATTTTGTTTAGGATTTTAGCACCTGTATTCATTAGAGATATTGGTCTGTAGTTTTCTTTTCTTGTGTTGTCCTTGCCAGGTTTTGGTATGAGGGTTATATTGTCCTCATAAAAGGTGTTTGGAAATACTGCTTCTTAAAGTTTTTGGAAGACTTTGAGTAGAATAGGATCCAAGTCTTCTTTGAATGTTTGATAGAATTCACTAGTATAGCCGTCTGGGCCTGGACGTTTATTTTTTGGGAGGATTTTGATATTTGTTTTTATTTTCTCCCTGCTTATGGGTCTGTTTAGGCTATCTACTTCTTCATGACTCAGTCTAAGAAGATTGTATTGTCCTAGGAATTTATCCATTTCTTCTAGATTTTTAAATTTGGTGGCATATGGTTTTTCATAGTATTCTACAATAATTCTTTGTATATCTATGATATCTGTGGTTATTTCTCCTCTTTCATTTTGGATTTTGTTTATATGAGTCCTTTCTTTTTTTTCCTTAGTGAGTCTTGCCAAGGGTTTGTCAATTTTGTTGACCTTTTCAAAGAACCAGCTCCTTGTTTTATTGATTTTTTCTATAGTTTTTCTGGTCTCTATTTCATTTATTTATGCTCTGATTTTTATTATTTCCTTTCTTTTTCTGCTTTTGGGTTGCCTTTGTTCTTCTTTTTCTGGAGAAAACATCTCCAGGTTATTTTGACATTTGATTATGTTGCATACCCATCACCCAAAGTCAAATTTTCTTCCATCACCTTCTATCTGGTTTTCTTTGTGCCCCTCCCCTTAGCTCTGTATCTTGTTTGTTTCTTCTCTTTTTTCTGTCACTTGTTTTTTTGTTTTGTTTTGTCACTTGTTTTTGTTTGGTTGTATTCCATACTTCTTGCCTCTGTTTCTTTTCTTAAGCCATGTGTTTCTGTAGTGGGTTTGTGTTTTTTTTTTTTTCTGAAGCTGGAAACGGGGAGGCAGTCAGACAGACTCCCGCATGTGCCGGACCGGGATCCACCGGCATGCCCACCAGGGAGCGATGCTCTGCCCATCTGGGGCGTTGCTCTGTTGCAACCAGAGCCATTCTAGCGCCTGAGGCAGAGGCCATCCTCAGCACCCAGGCCAACTTTGCTCCAATGGAGCCTTGGCTGCAGGAGGGGAAGAGAGAGACAGAGAGGAAGGGAGGGGGAGGGGTGGAGAAGCAGATGGGCGCTTCTCCTGTGTGCCCTGGCCAGGAATCGAACCTGGGACTCCTGCATGCCAGGCTGACGCTCTATTACTGAGCCAACCGGTCAGGGCCTCTGTAGTGGTTTTGTAAGGGGTGGTTACCATTGAGCAATAAAAAGGATATATATCATCTTCACTGTAGTACATTATCTCATGAGTGCTTCTGTACTCCATCCTCCTTTGCTACTGTTAATCTTTGTCCTCTCCCCTTTTATGTTTTTGTTGTCACAGTTTAATCTTGTTTTTATTGTGATATTGATGGAGATTTTACTTGTAATTTTGTTTTGTTTTGTTCTTTGTATCTGGCCAGAAAACCCCCTTTAGTATTTCCTGTATTGGGGGTTTTCTGGTGATAAATGCCCTCATCTTTTCTATATCTGTGAATGTTTTTATTTCCCCTTCATATTTGAAGGATAGCTTTGATTTATGTAGTGTTCTTGGCTGGAAGTTCCTCTCTTTCAGTACTTCAAATATTGGGGTCCACTCTCTTCTGGCTTGTAGAGTTTCTGCTGAGAAATCTGATGATAACCTAATGGGCCTTCCTTTATACGTTATATTCTTCTTTTCTCTGGCTGCCTTGAGGATATTTTCTTTGTCATTGGTTTGTGATAATTTCATTACAAGGTGTTTTGGAGTAGATCTGTTTGGGTTCAGGTAACCTGGTGTTTTGTTTGCTTCTTGGATTCGAGGCTCTAATTCTTTCCACAGGCTTGGGAAGTTCTCATCTATTATTTGTTTGAATATGTTCTCCATTCCGTTTTCTCTCTCTTCTTCTGACATACCCATTATTCTTATGTTGCTTTTTCTGATGGAATCAGACAATTCCTGTAGGGCTTTCTCATTTTTTAAAATTCATGAGTCTCTCTCCTCTTCTCTCTGTAGTGTCTCTAGCTGCCTGTCTTCTATGTCACTAATTCTCTCCTCTATCTGGCCTTTTCTATTAGCTAAGCTTGTTACCTCATTTTTTAGTTCATGTATTGAGTTTTTTATCTCTGTTTGACTCCTTTTCATCGTTTCAATTTCCTTGGTGATGTATTCTTTTTGTTCATTGAATTGTGTTTTGAGCTCTCTAAGTTGCCTTTCCGTGCTTTCTTGTATTTCTCTGAGTATTTTTAGGACTTCAACTTTTAATTCCCTGTCATTTAACTCCAAGGTTTCCAAGCAATTGAAATTTTTTTTCTAAAGATTTTTCATCATCTGTCTGAGCTACATCTCTGTCTTCTGTATCCATGATATTTGATTTCTTTTTCCTTAAGGGCATTTGAGGGTGGTATTGTTAATAACACTAATAGGAGATGATTTAAAAAATAAAATAAAATTGAAAAAATACAATGAAAAAATAAAAATTCTATTATGATAAGTGGAACAAAAACTACATAGAATGGGGAGCCAGAGCTCGGAGAAAATGAAAAAGAATTTAAAAATGAAATAAAAAACACACAAAATGCCACAAAGAAAAATATGAATCCAGAATAAAATAATTTGTTGATAAAAGACAACTGAATGAAAGAAAAAGAAAAAGAGAGAAAAAAAGAAAAGAAAAAAAGGTTAAAGTTTTTGAAATGTAACCCATATAAAAAAAAAACAAGAATGAAAAATGTAACACCTAGGCCCTGGACGGTTGGTTCAGTGGTAGAGCGTCGGCCTGGCATGCAGGAGTCCTGGCTTCGATTCTTGGCCAGGGCACACAGGAGAAGCGCCCATCTGCTTCTCCACCCCTCCCCGTCTCCTTCCTCTCTTTCTCTTCCCCTCCCGCAGCCAGGGCTCCATCGCCCCCTGGTGGGCATGCCGGGTGGATCCCGGTCGGGCGCATGCGGGAGTTGGTCTGACTACCTCTCTGTTTCCAACTTCAGAAAAATACAAGAAAAAAAAAAGAAAAATGTAACACCTATGGATAATGAAGTTCAAAAGGAAAGGGAAAGAATAATATGGAAAGAAAATAAAATGACCAAAGTGGAAAAAATATATATAAAAAACAAGAAAAAAAATTTAAAATGTTATAAAAAATGTAATTTTTTCCTGGTTTTGAGAGTTAGCTGCTTCTTCTTTTCCTTTTTCTTTTCAGCAGGTGGCGCTGTACTACAGGGTTTTCCCCTGTGGCACTCTTGAGTAGAGATTTGCTGATGTGTCACTATGGCAATGATGTAGGCTGGACCTCAGTCCTGTTGGTAGGCGGGGTTTGTTAGGGTTTGCAAGCTATGACAATGAGTCAGTTAGTTTTCCAAGTGCCTATCCTCACGTCTCTCCTTCCTGAGCTAGCAGCCTGGGAACTTAGTTGTGAAGTTGCCCCAGCCACTGTTTGCACAGCAAGAGGCTCTAAGAGCTGCCAAGTCCTTCCTCCAGCACCACTCAAAGCACAGTTCTGAGTAAAGCTGTGCCAACCTGAGCCGCCATCAAAAGCAGGCAGGGCAGGGAGCCAATTGCTGATCAGGCACCTTCCTAAGGGTCCCCTGGCATGTCTAGTATACATACCTCAGCGCTCCGCGGGTCTAATCTCCACAGGCTTTTCTCCCCTGTGCCCTGTTTGGAAGCCTGCAGCCCAGCCCCCACAACTTCTGCAGTGCACTTGGAGGTCTGTTCCGCAGGAATGAGCTTTGTGGCCTGTATCAGCTCAAGGAAGTGCCCTGCCCAGACAGGCGCAGGCCTAGGGATCCCAGCCCTTGTGCACTTCCCATGCTGTTGGTCAAGGAGCTGAGACCACACACAAATGCTGGCTACAACCCATGCAGAAGTCCACTGCTGACAATCTTGGGCCTAGCCCCTCTGCCCGTGAATGCACGTGCCCGCACCAGAGGCACCAGGTGAAGCCACTTGAACACTGCCCACAATCACAGACCAAGAGCACACAATGCCCATAGCCGCTCTGGCAACCTCTGTCAGAATCTGCTGCCCGCCCTAGCCCGGCATCCGCAATCTCAGGCTGAGCCTCCATGCTCTCACCTCTGCGTGATCATCTACCCTAGCCCAGCTTCTTCCCTCTGCCCCAAATCCTCTGTTTCTCTCAGTTCCAGGTGAAAGCGGCCCTTCCTCAGATCAGTGAGGAAAGCGGAATACTCTGTTCTCCATCTTCTTTCCTTCAGAGTAGATTATATATTCAGCCACCTTTTTGCCCAATCATACCTTTGTCTGGTGTGTGTGTATATTTCAGATGCTCCTGAGATTGTTTCTCTGTCTCTAGTTGTTGAATTTGTTGAAATTTCAAGGGGAGATATTGGGAGCACCCCTCATAGCGCCATTTCTCTGATGTCACTCTATTGTAGTTAATTTCTAATTTCATGCCATGTGATCAGAGAAGATGCTTGGTATGATTTCAATCTTCTTAAATTTATTGAGACTTATTTTGTGTCCAACATGTGGTCTATCCTAGAGAATGTACCATGAGCACTTGAATAGAATGTATATTCTGCTGCTTTAGGGTGAAAGGTTCTGAAGATATCTCTTAAATCGAGTTGATCTAATGTGTCATTTAAGGCTGCTGCTGTTTGTTAATTTTTTGTCTTGAGGATCTATCCATTGATGTTAGTGGGGTATTAAAATCCCCTGTTATTATAGTATTGCTGTTGATCTCGCCCTTTATATTGATCAAAATCTGCTTCATATATTTAGGTGCTCCTATATTAGGTGCATTGATATATTTATAATGGTTATATCTTCTTGTTGGATTGCTTCCTTTATCATTGTCATGACCTTCTTTATCCCTTACTCTAGCCATTGTTTTAAAGTCTATTTTGTCAGATATAAGTATTGCTACTCCAGATTTTTTTTCCTTTCTGTTTGTGTGAAATACTTTTTTCCATCCCTTCACTCTCCGTCTATGTGTATCTGTTGTTCTGAGGTGAGACTCTTGTAGGCAGCATATGAACGGGTCCTGTTTTCTTATCCATTCAGCAGCCCTATGTCTTTTGATTGGAGCATTTAATCCATTTATATTTAAGGTTATTACTGATATGTGGTTGTTTATTACCATTTTATTCTTTAAATCTATAGTCCTCTTTTTCTAGATTTTTTCTTTCCTTTGCTGTTTACAGCAGGCCCCTTAACATTTCTTGCAGCATTGGTTTAGTTGTAATGAATTCCTTTAGTTTTTTGTTTTGTTTTGTCTGGGAAGCTTTTTATTTCTCCTTCAATTTTAAATGATAACCTTGCTGGATAAAGAAGTCTTGGTTGTAGGCTCTTGTTTGGCATTACTTTAAATATTTCTGGAAATTCCCTTCTGGCTTCTAGTGTTTCTGTTGAAAATTGGAAGTCATCCTTATGGGGGCTCCTCTGTAGGTAATTGACTGCTTTTCTCTTGCTTTTAGTATTCTTTCTTTATCTCTTAGTTTTGGTATTTTAATTATGATGTGTCTTGGTATAGGCCTCTTCGGGTTCCTCTTTAATGGGACTCTATGCTTCTTGAACTTGTGTGACTTTCCTTCATCAATTTAGGGAAGTTTTCAGCTATGATTTCTTCAATCATGTTCTCTATCCCTTATTTCTCTACTCCTTCAGGAACCCCTATGATGTGGATGTTGTTTCTCTTCATGTTGTCACAGAGCTCTCTTAGAGTTTCCTCAGGCTTTTTGAGCCTCCTTTCTTTTTGCTGCTCTGCTTCCGTGCTTTCGTTTATCTTGTCCTCTAAATTGCTGATTCGATCCTCTGCTTCATCCAGCCTGCTTTTAATTCCTTCTAGTGTAGTCTTCATTTCTGATATTGTATTTGTCATTTCTGACTGGTTCTTTTTTGTGATTTCAATGTCCTTTATGATGCTTGCTACCTCTTTATTTAGGAGCTCATTATGTCCATCCATTGTTGCTCTAAGATCTTTGAGCATCCTAACAATTATTACTTTAAACTGCATCCGGTAATTTGGTTACTTCCATCTCATTCAGTTCTTTTTCTGGGGATTTCTCTTGTTGATTCATTTGGGTTGCATTTCTCTGTCTTCCCATTTTTTCTGTGTCTAGATTCCTCCTTTGGGTGTGCTGTTTGAATAGCTAGCTGAGTCTAGGGTTTAAGTTTTCTGCTTCCAGCTATCAGTTGTGTTGATTCTAGATCTTCTTGGGTTGGCATCATCTGTTGTTTGTAATCGCTGTGGGCTACTTGTCATCAGCTACTGCTTTTTTGCTGTTTGTGTGGGTGGTTTCTTTGCCTGGGTAGTGTGTGAGGGGCCAACCTGTCTATAAGGATCAGCTTCCTCCTGCTTAGAGCTGTCAGCAGCTCCATACAACCTGAAAACTCTGAAAGATTTGGCTCTGCTTTTCAGCTGTTCCAGCTCCTATTGCAGCTACCTCCTCTCTCCAGAGTCCTCTGTTGAAAGACTATATAGTATGGGCCCAACTGGCCTCACCTAATCTACCCCTGCACAGATTGCAAACTTGTTGGCTTAGGGCAGCTGAGGTTGGGACTATGACATTTGTGGAACCTCTCTACTTCAGGGGTCTTGGGCTATAGCTCAATACAGGGAATGTGGGCTCTACTCCAGGGCCTAATTCTTCAGCCTCTGCTAAATAACCGAGTTTTATTTTTCCCCAACAAGGTGAGCTGCAGGAAAGTCTGAATTCCATCTGATTTTCTCTTTCTGCTGCCTCTAACTGCTAGCTACTCTCTGGGTCCAGCAGGAAATTCCAGGGATTAGTGAAGGGGCAGTGGGCATGGCTTGCTCTTTGGTCCCAGTTGTCACTCTATCCAGACTTTTTTTTTTTTTTTTTTACATATCTCAATAGGGTGTTGCCAAAGGATTGCAGTAGGTGTGGCCTCTGTGTTCCAGAGGTGTGGCCTGCCTTATGGTTCTCAGGGGGTGGGGTGCATTCTCAGCAGTGGAGGGGGGAGGTGTTGCTCAGGTCTCACAGGAAACCTGAGTCACTGACCCACCCCTGCTTCTTTGCCTTTCCCAACGAGCCTTTCCCCTGGCTGGATATGGAGAGATTTCAGGGGTGGGGCAGCTGCCTTTTCCCAGACTGGTGCTGGACAAAGGGATCACTCCTCCCCTGTATATGTCCACTTTAGCCCTAAAGAATGATTCAGCACAGGTGTTCTGGTTACTGTCAACGTGCCTCTCCTGTACCTCCAACTTTACACTTTCCTCATGAAACTCCAGTCCTCTCAGCTCTCCTGCTCCCAGAGCCCTAGGCAAGTGGCCCATGAGCAAGATTTTCTGTGTGGGCCCTTTAAGGCTGAATCTGCCACTCTGAAAGCTGTCTCCCCCATAGCCTAGACAGAAACCCTGCTTTTTTCACCACTCAGTTCTGTCTAGTTGCCTCTTCCAGTCACTGGGGCTCCAGGTCAGGAGATGAGGCCTCCCACCTCTCAGGGTCCCTCTCCTGCAGTGAGAGTCCTTCTGGGCACTCCGTCGCCCCTCACTTCTAGGAGCGGGGCAGCCCCCATCGTGTCTCCGCATTTCCTACCAGACTTAGTGTCGCCTCTTGTGTAATCCTTGGGTATAGTAGAGTCCTCTTTGTTTCGTCCAAAGTTGATTTTTCACAATGGTTGTTCTTAAATTAAGTTGTAATCCAATCTGGTCCGGGGAGGTGGCTGTTGTAACGTCTGCCTATTCCATGGCCATCTTGGAATCTGCTTTTATTTTTCTTAATTCTAGAAAGCAATGCCCAAAGGCTACTCACAATCTTTTAGAATAGTTACCATACTTATGTAAGTCTAAACTGACAATCGAATATGTTCTACCTGCTTTAATTGGGGAATGTGAATATTTAATATCACAAATAATCTCCCATTAGTTTTCCTTTTTTTTTTTTTTTGTAATTTTCTGAAGCTGGAAATGGGGAGAGACAGTCAGACAGACTCCCGCATGCGCCCGACCGGGATCCACCCAGCACGCCCACCAGGGGCGAAGCTCTGCCCACCAGGGGGCGATGCTCTGCCCCTCCGGGGCGTCGCTCTGTTGCGACCAGAGCCACTCTAGCACCTGGGGCAGAGGCCAAGGAGCCATCCCCAGCGCCCGGGCCATCTTTGCTCCAGTGGAGCCTCGGCTGCGGGAGGGGAAGAGAGAGTCAGAAAGGAAGGAGAGGGGGAGGGGTGGAGAAGCAAATGGGCACTTCTCCTGTGTGCCCTGGCCGGGAATCGAACCTGGGACTTCTGCACGCCAGGCCGACGCTCTACCACTGAGCCAACCGGACAGGGCCCCATTAGTTTTTATTCTGTTCTACTCTGAAAAATGGTACCACTGTGGCCAAAATTAAGAATCACAGGAGCATTTAAGATCTTGCTTCTTCACATTTGTCTTCAGTTTGGCTCAAATTAAATTTTACTTTATTTTATTTATTTATTTATTTACTCCTCAAATAAAATTTTATTTTAAAAAAGGAAAGAAAAGGAGAATAATAGTACCCCTTGGAAAGGAACACCCCAAGTAGATTAAATTCCCACTTAAATGTAGCAATCTCCTTTGTAATTCTTTCTCACTAGGAAAATCAGTTCAGTCCACGTTTTAGACAGGCCTTTTATAAAATTATGCATTGCTTTAAAACAAAAATCTGCCTCCCTGTAACTTTCAGTGTTTACAATTTTCTTCTTCTTCTCAATGTCCAAATGGGATACTAATGCAAAGTATAAGAGTAGAGACCCAGATAAGATAATTCACAAACAAGGTAGTTAGCAGTATCTATGTTGGTCACAACTACTACTAGTTTTTCTCAGTTGTTAAATATATTTGCAATTAGAGTTATTTATGATATTGAAAATCAGGATATAAGTGAAAGGGTATATATGTATTTGCCTTGTAGACCAGCAAAGAAGTGATGTCTTTGATGAGTGCCCTGAGACTTCCCAGCCAATGGCAGAGAAATGTCACTTACAAGTCAAAACCTAATCAGAAATTACCCGATTCTCTGGACTGGAGAGACAAGGGGTGTGTTACTGAAGTGAAATACCAGGTGAGTATTATCATCCCAGGCCCCTGTACCCCAAGAAGTGTTCTCTCCTTTTTAAATACTTAGTCTAGCTACAAAATTTGGCAGTGAATCTCCCATATGTTACTTTCTAAGTATTTTTGTTATTCTGTCTTTTCAACTCAGTTGTAAGTTCCTTGAGGGCAAAAACTCCATATCTTACTTTATTTGTATTCTCACCTCTGCTTAGAACACCAGTGATTAGAGCCACATTATACAAAATCTGTGAACTGAGCAAATAGGAAAAGGCAGACTTTCAGTGCTCAAGCTATCAACTGCACTGGACCCTCCACCAAGCCAGCTGCTTGAGAAACAGTATCGTATGAGAGAATAACAGGAAGTTTCTCTCTCCATCTCACTTATGAAATTCAGGTTTGAAAGAGAGGAAGGAACTAGAGCTTGTAGTGGTTTATAAATTGTACCAAATTAATTCATGACTAGGCTTGCATATTGCCACTGACAACAACATGAATGGACTTTGAGAACATTATGCTGAATGAAATAAGTAAATCAGAAAAAGCTAAGAACTATATGGTTTCAAACATAGTGGGATATAAAACTGAGACTTATTGACATAGATAAAAGTGAAGTGGTTACCAGGGGGAGGAGGATATGGGCGAGGGGTAGGAGAAAAGGAGTAAAGAGAGACAAATATAAGGTGATGGAACAGTTCAAATGTCATAGAAATGTTTGCCTGGAACCTATGTACTCTTATTGACCTATGTCACCCCTTTAAATTTAATTTTCTAAACAAAATTAAAACAAAAAGATACATATGCCTGCCAACACCTACTATAATATCTGACAATGCAATGATATAATAAATTGAAATTATTATTTGTAAAAAATAAATAAAAGAAATATGGGCTTTAAAAATTTGTCTCTATCTTTTTATACTTCCTTTAGTTTGCTTGTAAAAAAGTAATAAGATACAAAAATTCTAAGTTAGTGTTAAATAAAACACATGTAACACCTTAGAGGTCTATCTAGGTAGGGAAGGATCAGAGTATTCTAAGCACCTGCCTCAGTTTGTGACCAAAGAACATAAAAATTAAGAATTGAATGGAACTGCTAATCTTTTTTCCCACCTAGCTATTTTTATTTCAGCTAGTTTTGGGTTTCTTACTGAAGTGTCTCTAAAAGAACAGTTTGGGAAGATTTGACTATAGATGATTTAATGAGCTTCTTTCCCTATGTGTTTTCATTTTAATAAGTGATTTTGCTTTAAGCAAAAGCAAATTCAATTTGCCTCCTTTGGGCCGAGAGCAGGGTGGGCTGAGAAGAGAATGAGACTGAGAGCAATTATGATAAGGCCCTGCATCCTTTGCACTTTTCTAAGTAAAGCAGCTTGTGGTTTTCTGTTTGTAAAATATCTTTTGATTTACAAAATCTGAAGCTAAAAGAAATTTTAACTTTATGTTTCAGGTTTCACTGGGCAGGATGAAGGGTATTTCAGGTCAAGGGAGTCACCCCAGCTCCTCTCAAAATCATGTTACTGTTGGCATCTCTCTCCTTTACTTATGGGTGAAGATAACTGGGGTTTAGTACATGCTTAATAAGTGCTGTTTCTTAATGTATTTGAACATGGCAATTATGCTGTGAGCTCAGCCATCTGCAACTCTTTATTTAAATTAATTTTAATTTATTGTGTTTACATGGATTCAGGTGTCCTACTGAATATAATAACACCCTTACCCCCTAACCCCGTGTCCCTATTTATATACCCTTTGCCCTCCTCCCCCTAACTCCCTCCCCCTTTCCCTTTGGGATTTGCTGTCCTGTTATCTTTATCTCTGTGTTATGTATATATACTTTCACTAATCTCTTCTCCTTCTCTCATCCCATCCCCTGTTCCCCTTCCCTTTGAAAGCTTTCCCTCTGCTCTCTGTGATCCTGCCTCTGCCTCTATTCCGTTCCTCAGTTCACTTTGTTCATTAGATTCCATATATAACTAATATCAGGTACAATGGAGCCTGACTAGGTGGTGGTGGTGCAGTGGACAGAGCGTCGGATTGGGATGAGGAGGACCCAGGTTCGAAACCCTGAGATTGCTGGCTTGAGTGTGGGCTCACCAGCTTGAGCGTGGGGTCGCTGACTTGAATGTGGGAGCACAGACATGACCCCATGGTCACTGGCTTGAGCCCAAGGTCGCTGGCCTGAAGCTCAAGGTCGCTGGCTTGAGCAAAGGATCACTCGCTCTGCTGTAGTCCCCCGGATCAAGGCACATATGAGAAAGCAATCAATGAACAACTAAGGAGACTAAGGAACCACAACAAAGAATTGATGCTTCTCATCTCTCTGTCTCTCTATCACTGTCACACACACACACACACAGAACATACAATGGAGTAAAGACAGTCTCTTTAATAAATGGTGTTGGGAAAACTGGACAGGTACATGCAAAAAAATGAAACTAGACCACCAACTTACACCATTCACAAAAATAAACTCAGATGGATAAAAGACTTAAATATAAGTCGTGAAACCATAAACATCTTGGAAGAAAACATAGGCAGTAAACTCTTCGATATCTCTTGTAGCAATATTTTTGCCAATTTATCTGCACAGGCAAGTGAAATAAAGAACAGGATGAACAAATGGGACTGTTTCAAACTAAAAAGCTTTTGCACAGCAATAGACACTATTAAGAAAATATAAAGACAACCCACACAATGGAAGAACATATTCAACAATATGTCTGATAAGGAGTTAATAACCAAAATTTATAAAGAACTTGTAAAACTCAACACCAGGAAGGTAAACAATCCAATCAAAAAATGGGCAAAAGAACTGAATAGACACTTCTCCAAAGAGGACATACAGATGGCCAATAAGCATATGAAAAAATGTTCAACATCACTAATCATCAGAGAAATGCAAATCTTTATCAACACTGAATCTTGTCCATAAAATAAACAAGCATTTAGTCTTCATTCTCATTGTCTAAGATAGCAATTTTCAACCTTTTTCATCTCATTGACAACAATGGCATTGATTCAGAAGCTTAATTCAACACATGAACTAATTACTAAAATGCTGTGGCACACCAAAAAAATACATTTTTTGCCAATCTGACAAAAAAAAAAAATAGGTATAATTTTGATTCATTCACACCGAACAGCTATTGTGATGTTGGCTGTTGTCATTTTATTTTTAATTTGGCAATTTAAAGGAGAAGAGGTCAGTGTCCCTGACTAAATAGTCAGATACTGCATGTTTTAAAAATCCTTGTAGCTGATAGAAAATTGCTCACCTAAGAGAAGAGGAAATTGTAGTGAGGAAGCTCTTCCAGTAAGTACTGACAGGGCTGACCTGTTGGGTGTTACCTATTAATAGTTTGTGTTATGAAGTCATCCTTACTGACTTTCTGTGATTGCCTTTGTGACTCTGTCTTTGTTTTAGGGTTCCTGTGGTTCTTGTTGGGCTTTCAGTGCTGTGGGGTCCCTGGAAGCACAGCTGAAGCTGAAGACCGGAAAGCTGGTATCTCTGAGTGCACAGAACCTGGTGGATTGCTCAACTGAAAAATATAGCAATAAAGGCTGCAATGGCGGATTCATGACATCAGCTTACCAATATATCATTGACAACAACGGCATTGATTCAGATGCTTCCTATCCCTACAAAGCCATGGTGTGTTACA
Source organism: Saccopteryx leptura (assembly GCF_036850995.1). Taxonomy (NCBI): domain Eukaryota; kingdom Metazoa; phylum Chordata; class Mammalia; order Chiroptera; family Emballonuridae; genus Saccopteryx; species Saccopteryx leptura. Next base: position 212,533,469 of record NC_089505.1, on the reverse strand, counting down.
AGCAAACATTTTGTGCTGCCCCATGATCTTATATCCCTTGACGGACTGTACTAAACTCACTGCCAAGCCAAATGCTTGAGAAAGTGTTGTGTGTGTGAGAACCTTGATCAGCAATTCTAAATTCTCAAGATTTCTCTTTCTTAAGCAGATTTCTTAATTTATCAGTGCAAATATAATTCATGCTTAAAAATGGATTTTCAGCAAAGCTTTCTTAAAATCCTTTCTATATATCTGCCTTCTATTTACACTTTTTGCCTTCTAGCCTCCTATGCTCACTCTTTTTCTCAGAGCATCAACTACAACATTCTTCTACCCACTGAAAAGCTAAGTAATGGTCTCTTCCTCCTTGCAAGTTCATTATAGATTTTATTAAATAATATAAGTAATATAGCCATGTTACAGAAAATTGAGGAAAGATAAGAAAAATCACTCAAAAACCTCCTACTTTCTATAAAAAAACAAAACAAAAAACCACAAGGCCTGAGACCAGGCAGTGGCGCAGTGGATAGAGCGTCGGACTGGGACATGGAAGACCCAGTTTCGAGACACCCAAGGTCGCTGGCTTGAGAACGGGCTCATCTGGTTGGAGCAAAAGCTCACCAGCTTAGACCCAAGGTCGCTGGCTCAAGCAAGGGGTTACTCGGTCTGCTGAAGGCCCACGGTCAAGGCACATATGAGAAGGCAATCAATGAACAACTAAGTTGTCACAACGAAAAACTAATGATTGATGCTTCTCATCTCTCTTCGTTCCTGTCTGTCTGTCCCTATCTGTTCCTCTCTCTGCCTCTATAAAAAAACAAACAAACAAACAAAAACCTCCTACTTTATCCACTATTATTTTGGTTTATTTCTTTCAAGTTCTTTTTCTTTTTTTTTTTAAGTGAGAAGAGGGACAATGGGAGATAGTGAGACGAACTCTCAAATGTGCACGGACCAGGATCCACCTGGCAACCCCTATCTGAGGCCGATGCTCAAATCAACTAAGCTATCCTCAGTACCCGAGGCTGACATTCAAACCAGTTGAACCACTAGTTGCAAGAGGGGGGGAAAAGAGAGAGAGAAGGGGAGAGGAAGGGGAAGAGAAGCAGATGGTCACTATTCATGTGTGCCCTGACTAGGAATCAAACCCAGGACATCTACATAACAAGCCAAACACTCTCTCCACTGAGCAAACTGGCCAGGGCCATTCTTTTTCTTATTTAACATTATTTTATTTTATTTATTTATATTTTTCCTGTATTTTTCTGAAGCCGGAAACGGGGAGAGACATCAGACAGACTCCCACATGCGCCCGACCGGGATCCACCCAGCATGCCCACCAGGGGGCGACGCTCTGCCCCTCCGGGGCGTCACTCTGTTGCGACCAGAGCCACTCTAGCGCCTGGGGTAGAGGCCAAGGAGCCATCCCCAGCGCCCGGGTCATCTTTGCTCCAGTGGAGCCTCGGCTGCGGGAGGGGAAGAGAGAGACAGAGAGGAAGGAGAGGGGGAGGGGTGGAGAAGCTGATGGGCGCTTCTCCTGTGTGCCCTGGCCGGGAATCGAACCTGGGACTTCTGCACGCCAGGCCGACGCTTTACCACTGAGCCAACCGGCCAGGGCCCTTATTTAACATTTTAAAGGCATAATTGTATAAACAACAAACAAGAATTGTGACTTCCTCTCTTCGACATGAAATATACTTTAAGCGTTTTCCATATTACATAATCTTTATAAACCATTGTTTAAACTGCAGATCATCTTGCAGGCATTCAATAACCAGAGAGATTTTAAAGCTCTAGTCTAGAGTTTATGATCTTTATGTAGTACACCCCTCAAAGTCTGAGGGACATTATCCTGGCAACTTTGGCATGTATGAAGATGTCCACAATTTAAAAATAGAGTAGTTCTTCTGCTATTGAAGAAACATGGAGCCGTTAAGATTTGGAAGATTTGATTTTTCTTTCTTTAAAAACAGGAAGGCGCTTGACCTGTGGTGGCGCAGTGGATAAAGCGTCGACCTGGAAATGCTGAGGTCACCAGTTCGAAACCCTGGGCTTGCCTGGTCAAGGCACATACAGGAGTTGGTGCTTCCAGCTCCTCCCCCCCTTCTCTCTCTCTGTCTCTCCCTCTCCTCTCTAAAAAATGAATAAATAAATAAATAATTAAATTAAATTAAATTAAAAAAAAAACACTAAGCCTTAAGCCAGTGGTTGGCAAACCATGGCTTCCGAGCCACATGCGGCTTTTAAAAAACAAAACAAAACAGGAAGGCCCCTTAGACATTTGAAAAGGCTAAATAAGGAAAGAAAATACATTTGAAATCCAAACTTAGGATTTTGATTTATAAAGGAGGCTGAAGTATACGTCTTCTTTTTTGTAGTATACTTCATTATCTGATTTATACTTTTTTTTTTTTTTTTTTTTTTTGCAGGATGGAAAGTGCCAATATGACTCAAAACACCGAGCTGCCACATGTTCCAAGTACACTGAGCTTCCTTATGGCCGTGAAGATGCCTTGAAAGAAGCTGTGGCCCTTAAAGGACCTGTGTCTGTTGCTGTAGATGCGAGCCATCCTTCTTTCTTCCTCTACAAAAGTGGTAAAAACTCAGCTCTGTTAGCCTCTTGTTATATGCTGCCCTTCCACTATAAGAAAATATAAGGTCTACCAGAAAGTTCTGTCCGTTTCTATCACAACAACTTTTGATACGTAAGCACATGTTTATTTGGCACATGTGTGCCTCTCTATTTTTATCACTTAATGTATACATACTGACATAGCAAATTAACTAAAACAAAGTTGATTCACTTTAGTCTTATGTGTGATGAAGCAATAGTGTACTCATGGCTACTGATAAAGTTCATTTACGCCACGGTAATTTTTATAAATTTCAACAAGGAAGAAATGCTACAGAAGCATGTCTGTCGCATCCGCCATATTCCCCGGACTTAGCACCCTCCGACTATCACTTGATTTTGTCCTTACAAAATTCTTTGAAGGGCAAAAAATTCAAAAATGAAGAAGATACCAAACAAGCACTGGTTCAATTTTTCGCATAAAAAGATAAAACATTTTTCAAAAATGGGATATACAAATTGCCCTCATGCTGGCAAGAAATCATTAATAATAATGGCAATTATATTATTTAATAAAGTTTATTAATGGTAAGAAAAATTTGTATTTTGTTTTATTCCAAAAACGAACAGAACTTTCTGGTAGGTAGACCTTATACTATCCTTCCCCGTCACTCCACCTGTGAACGCTTTCATTAGGATAAACAGAATCCCATTTCATAGATCCATTTTATATCCAGTTCTAAATCAGGCAAGTAATACCAAAATTTACTAACACATGCCAAGAACAAGGATGAATTCTTTCCGTGCACTATCTCATTTCATCCTCACAATAACCCTATTTTATAGATGAAAACACTAAGTCTTAGACAGGTTAACTTGTCTGAAGTCACACAGTCTGAACGTGGTCAGCTGGGATAAGAAACTGTGTTACTTGACTCCAGATCCCGTGCTCCTAGCCACTGCAGCCACAGTGCAGCACACCATAAGTGCAACAAGGCCGTGTGCAAGGGGCACACTCACTTGTGCAGTGGTTCTCAAAGTGTGTGCCCTATGGTACTCCAGAGAAATATGTGCCTGTTGGGGACCAAATACCAACAGGGTTTTTAGAGTTTAGATTTTTGGGGGATGGAGGTGTGGGGAATTGGCTGTAAGTTGACAGTCTGCCCAACCCTCCACCTCACTTGCCTGATTAGGTTGCAAAAGGCTGTTAAGCTTAAGTGCTAGATTGTTTACACTACCCCCCATGTTCCCGGGAAAGACTGGAGGCAAGTTTCTTCTATCCTTTGTTTGGTGTAAAGTTAAAATGATATGTATGGTGGGGGTTTTGGATTGATGATTATCATTATTATTATTTTTTTTTTTGTATTTTTCCGAAGCTAGAAACGGGGAGAGACAGTCAGACAGACTCCCGCATGCGCCTGACCGGGATCCACCCGGCATGCCCACCAGGGGGCGACGCTCTGCCCACCAGGGGGCGATGCTCTGCCCCTCCGGGGCGTCGCTCTGCCACGACCAGAGCCACTCTAGCGCCTGGGGCAGAGGCCAAGGAGCCATCCCCAGCGCCAGGGCCATCTTTGCTCCAATGGAGCCTTGGCTGCGGGAGGGGAAGAGAGAGACAGAGGAAGGAGAGGGGGAGGGGTGGAGAAGCAGATGGGCGCTTCTCCTGTGTGCCCTGGCCGGGAATCGAACCGGGACTCCTGCACGCCAGGCCAACGCTCTACCACTGAGCCAACCAGCCAGGGCCCTGGATTGATGATTAAACGTAAGGAATTGTCTCTTGAAGCCTTTTGGATTTCTATAAAAGAAGAATATGTGGCAATTTCTAAATAAAGCTTTGAACATTTTACTACAATTTTCAACATCCTATTTATGTGAATTAGGATTTTCTACCCTCAACACAATTAAGAGTAAAAAGAAAGGAATTCTTCAATGTATTGATGAGGAAATAAGAGTTTACCTTTTAAATATATGCCCAAACATTGAAGAAATCACTAGGACACATCAGGCTCATGTTTCTCATAAACACAGAAGTGAAAAAACTTAACACATTCACGCCAGGACCTGCCGAATTTACTAAATCTTACTAAGAATGTATCTATATATATAAAAAGATAACTTTTTTGTCGTTTTTTTATTTTTTAACCCCTCTTTTTTTACAAATTCTAAAAAGCATAAATCAAAAAATGTAACATATGTTTTTTACTGTCAGAATAAATTTAATTTTGCTATATTCATTTTGTTTAATTACCATAAAAGCACACTTGAACTTTATATTTTTTTCTTTAATATTTGACTTAATTATTATAACATATTTCTCAGAAATTTGTATATAGTGCACCTACAATTATTGTAAGATTTTATTTTTATTATTTTTTTATAAATACATTTTTATTAATTTTAATGGGGTGACATCAATAAATCAGGGTACATATATTCAAAGAAAACATGTCCAGGTTATCTTGTCATTCAATTATGTTGCATACCCCTCACCCAAAGTCAGATTGTCCTCCGTCACCTTCTATCTAGTTTTCTTTGTGCCCCTCCCCCTCCCCCTTATTGTAAGATTTTAAATGTGCCCCGACTTCAAAAAGTTTGAGAACCACTGCACTAGTGGGACAGCATTGTATTAGATGAAGGAGATGACAATATTGTTTTCTAAACCTCACCTTAAAAATCATTAGAGCTAGTAGAAATTAAAAATGTATGGAAGAAACAATTTAGGAATACAAACAATTTAAGAAGAAACACAGTAACTGTGTATGAGTTAAAAAATAATTAGAACAGGGTGGTAGTTTATCAAAGAAAATGTCTGAGGGAACTAGATTGGATTGATGCCAAACTTAGAAAGAAAACTGACAAATACAGCATTGATGGCAAAGAATTATGAAATCTAAATTGTTTAAACACTAGAGTATATATTTCTAAAATTTTAATTAACCTAGGCATATGTGCAAGGCAGTGTAATAAAAGTCATAGCATTTTTGCCTGATCAGGTGGTGGCGCAGTAGATAGAGCATCAGACTGGGATGCGGAAGGACTCAGGTTCAAGACCCCAAGGTTGCCAGCTTGAGCGCGGGCTCATCTGGTTTGAGCAAAAGCTCACCAGCTTGGACCCAAGGTCGCTGGCTTGAGCAAGGGGTTACTCGGTCTGCTGTAGCCCCACAGTCAGGGCACATATGAGAAAGCAATCAATGAACAACTAAGGTGTCGCAATGCACAACGAAAAACTAATGATTGATGCTTCTCATCTCTCCGTTCCTGTCTGTCTGTCCCTGTTTATCCCTCTCTCTGACTCTCTGTCTCTGTAAAAAAAAAAAAAAAAAAGTCATAGTATTTTCAAATGTCTTTCATTGTCGCATACCACTCACTCTGTTTTGCCACCCATATTTTATTCTCAGGTGTCTACTATGACCCAGACTGTACTCTGAAAGTGAATCATGCTGTATTGGTGATTGGTTATGGTAACCTTAATGGGAAAGACTACTGGCTTGTGAAAAACAGGTAATATATTTGTAATTTGATGTATATTCAAATAAAATCAGGAATTAGAGGGAGCCTCAACAAATGCTTTCTTGTGATTACAATCATGATCATGATATTGATAAAGATATCACCTTACAAAGTGACATTCTAAATTACTCAGTGCTCCCATTTCTTCACTTCCTATTGTGCCTTCAGCAGTTTGTTTTCATGATTGATCTTCTATAATACTTCTCTGATCATTCCTTGTTGATGTTCTTTATGAATACCTACTCCTTTGTTTAGCTTGCCAATGTTGGTCTTTCCTTCAGGGCTCCATGCTTTGTGCACTACTCTTCTTATTCTACATTTTTCTTGGTACCATCCTTCCTTTCTTAGGATTTTAGCTATATACTACATTCTTTCAAATCTCTAGCTCTAGCTTTGACCTCTTCCCTGAACTTTAGACTTATTTATCTGGACATATCCACTTCTGTATATCTTTGTTTCTGCAAACTCAGTAAGTCCAAGGAATCCAGTACCCTCTCCACCATACTGTCCTCCCCCAGAACTTCCCATCTTACTAAATGGCCACACCATACAACACAGTTTAGATACCATGGGTACGTCTTGTACCCCTCCAGATCCAATCAAGCAACAAGTCAAATAAATTTTATCTCATATCTGTTGTTGCTTCTGTTCCCTCTCCATTTCTTCTATTATTGTTCCAGTTCAGAGATCTCTTCCCTGACTATTCCTGTAGCCTTCTCACTGGTCTCCTTTAAATCTCTAATTCATCCTTCATACTGCTTCCAAACTGGTTTGTCTAAAATATGATTCAGGGCTTATAACTTTTCTGCTTAGTACCCTTCAGTATAAAATAATGTTCCCTGGTAGAGAAAACAATTGTCTATGCTGTGGTCCCTACCTGCCTTGCCAGCCTCAACTCCTGACACTGTCTCATACTTCTCACTCTAGTTATATTTTCCTACCAGTATATACAGTTATAGTTCCCATCCATGTAATTTTATCTTTAATATTTTCACATCTTAGTTATGCTGTTCTCACTGCTTGGAACATTCTTTCTCCTCACTTGGTTTATTTCTCCTTTTCCTTCAAAACCAGCTCAGGCCTTATCTATACCAGAAAATTCTCCCTAAATACTTGGGCTGGGTTAAATGTCCGTTTTCTATGCTCCCAAAATGTCTTGTACATCCTGGAGTATTTTATACACTCTAATTAAATTATATGTATACCTATCACTCCAATGTTCTGTATGTGCCTAGGGAATAAAGATTATGTTTTGACACCTATATAATCCACAAACAAAAGAAATGTAGCTTCTACAGGGGAGAAGGAGAGGTATGAAGAGTTGGGACTTAAACATGTTTGAAGTTTCTCCTTGTGTTAGTTTTCCAGGGCTCCCATAACACAGCAGCTTAAACAACAAAAATTATTGTCTCCCTTTCTAGAAGCTAGAAGTCAGAAATCAAGGTGTTGGCAGAGTACGTTCCTTCTGAGGGTTGTGAGAAAGGACATTTTCAGTGCCTTTCCTCTAGCTTCTGAAGGTTTGCTGGTCATCCCTGGCTTTTCTTAGCTGAGTAAGCATCAACCTGGTCTCTGCCTTCATTTCCTCATTGTGCACATATCTGTCTCTGTCCAATTTACCCTTTTTATAAGATTCATCAGTCATATTGGATTAAGATTCATGCTAATGACCTCATTTTAACTTAATGAATTACATCTGCAATGACACTATTTCCAAATAAGGGTACATTCTAAGGTACTGGTGGTTAGGATTACAACATATAAATTTTGGGGGGGACACATTCAACCCATAGCACCACTCAATTCTTTACTGGAAGTAAATATTTTACAAATCATAAACAAAAAGTGCTTCCACATTCAACCCATAGCACCACTCAATTCTTTACTGGAAGTAAATATTTTACAAATCATAAACAAAAAGTGCTTCCCTACCTTTTTCACCTCATCTCACACAGAGAAGATGTAGTATTTGTATGGCCCACTGGGAAAATTGATGAAGGGACCAATACCTTAGTTCACTTGTAACCCATTCACAGTACTTGTCAGCTTATGTCTAGACCAGGGGTCTCAAACTCAACTCAGCATGTGGGCCGCAGAGCAAGATCACAGCCATTTGGCGGGCCGCACTAGGTCTACAAAAGGCAACTGTTACGCAACCCTTTTCTCACTGCAGTTGAAAACAAAAAAAAATCAGTACAACAAGCACAATCGTACATGCAGTTTACTCAGTGTCACAAAACGACCAGAAACTGTAGTTCGCATCACAACTGCTGTTAACTAAGCTAATATCTAGCTAGGATGCTAGAGAAATGAAAAATACAAGTAGGCCCCTAGGCTTACTTAATTTTATCCAAAATATTTTGAACTTCGTGGATTAGTCTGCAGGCCGCACAAAATTGTTCGGTGGGCCGCATGCGGCCCGCGGGCCGTGAGTTTGAGACCCCTGGTCTAGACCAATGATAGCTCTTTGAAATGAAGCAATATTTTCACTTTTCTCTTGTTGACTCTTTTTTGTTTTGTTTTGTTTTTTGTATTTTTCTGAAGCTGGAAACGGGGAGAGACAGTCAGACAGACTCCCGCATGTGCCGGACCGGGATCCACCCGGCACACCCACCAGGGGCGACGCTCTGCTGCGACCAGAGCCACTCTAGCGCCGGGGGCAGAGGCCAAGGAGCCATCCCCAGCGCAGCCTTGGCTGCGGGAGGGGAAGAGAGAGACAGAGAGGAAGGAGGGGGGGGTGGAGAAGCAAATGGGCGCTTCTCCTATGTGCCCTGGCCAGGAATCGAACCTGGGTCCCCCGCACACCAGGCCGACGCTCTACCGCTGAGCCAACCAGCCAGGGCTCTTGTTGACTCTTTACAGTAGGTATTCTAAATTTCCTTCTCTATTGAAACTGCTCTTCTTGAAGATTATCTATTTCTTTTAGTGTTTAAATCTAAAACCTCTTTTCAGCACTTATTTATTCAATAAGCATTTATTAGGCATTTATAACATGAGCATTATCTAGGCTATGGAGATACAAAAATTATTAAGAGACCCTGGCCAGTTAGCTCAGTGGTGGACTGTCGGTCTGGCATGTGAATGGCCTGGATTCAATTCCCAGCCAGGGCACACAGGAGAAGCACCCATCTGCTTCTCCACCCCTCCCCCTCTCCTCTCTCTCTATCTCTCTCTCCTCCTTCCCTCCTGCAGCCTTAACTCAATTGGAGTGAGTTGGCCCTGGACACTGAGGATGGCTCCATGGCCTCTGCCTCAGGCACTAAAATAATGGCTCTAGTTGCAATGGAGCAAGGGCTCCAGATGGGCAGAGCATCGCCCCCTAGTGGGCTTGCCAGATGGATCCCGGTTGGGGTGCCTGTGGGAGTCTCTGCCTCCCCTCCTCTCATTAAAAAAGAGAAAAAAAAATTAACAAGAAATCATTCTTTCCTGAAGGAGCTCATCGTCTAATGGGAAATTAGATATATTTTCAAAGAACAAAATATAACACATCATGCTATTATATAATGACATATTTCTCAATGACTATGGGACCACAGAAGAAGAGCTGCCTAACTGCCTCCACAGTGATGGCATTATTTTCATTGAGTGTTCAGATAAGTGGAATTGCTCATGTTTGAGGACCCAGGGACATATAGTTGTCCAGGGACCCAGAAATATTATGGCACAGAAATGTGAAAGATTTCTCTGCTTTAACAACTCTCTGCTGCATTTATTTCTATGGCATCTATGACACAGCACTATCCTGACTCATTTTGCTATATAAGCTTTAGTCCAGTGGTCCCCAACCCCCGGGCCACGGACCGGTAGTGGTCCGTGGGCCATTTGGTACCAGTCCGCAGAGAAAGAATAAATAACTTACATTATTTCCGTTTTATTTATATTTAAGTCTGAATGATGTTTTATTTTTTAAAAATGACCAGATTCCCTCTGTTACATCCATCTAAGACTCACTCTTGAAGCTTGTCTCGGTCACGTGATACATTTATCCGTCCCACCCTAAAGGCCGGTCCGTGAAAATATTTTCTGACATTAAACAGGTCTGTGGCCCAAAAAAGGTTGGAGACCACTGCTTTAGTCTCATTTCTTGTATTATTTTCTTCCACCTGTACCTCATGATCTAGCTGTAGCTATATTAGAGCAAACTCATCTGCTCCTTGAGTTTCAACTATTGTCATAATGTACATATACCCAGTCCATAATCTCTAAAAAGGGCCTTTATACTAGGCAGCAGATTTTCATGTCCAGCATCCAATTTGACAGCTCTGCTTGAGAAATCCAAATTCCCCACCTGTCCACCCTACTGCCACTCACTATATATACACATGCACATACTTTTACTCAACAATGCTCTTATCCACTGTGCCACCACCTGGTTAGGCTAAATCAAGAACTTTTTAAATGTTCATATTCATTGTCCAATTACTTCCATTTCTTGGACTCTAAGTGATAAAAATAATTCTAAATATGGGAAAAACTTCATACCCAATTTATGTAAATTGTAGTATTATTCTTTTTTAATTGTGAAAACTAATAAGCCTGACCGGGCAGTGCGCAGTGGATAGAGTATCAGCCTGGGATTCTGGGGATCCAGGGTTCAAAACCCTGCGGTTGCCAGCTTGAGCGCGGGCTCATCCAGCTTGAGTGTGGGATCGCTGGCTTGAGCGTAGGAATCACAGACATGACCACATGGTCGCTGGCTTGAGCCCAAGGTCACTGGCTCAGTTGGAGTTCCCCAGTCAAAGCACATATGAGAAAGCATCAATAAACAACTAAGGTGCTGCAACTATGAGTTGATGTTTCTCATCTCTCTCCTTTCCTGTCTGTCTGTCCCTGTCTATCTCTTACTAAAAAAAAAAAATCTAGTAAGCAACCAAAAATGCCTAACCAAGGGATAATATTAAACTATTAAGTAATTACAACCATGTATTAGACATTATCTTTATTCAAGCTATTATTAATAGACTAATAAAATATCTGGATAATGCTTAAATGTAAAAATACATAAAAATGCCTGACCAGGCGGTGGCGCAGTGGATAGAGCGTCGGACTAGGATACAGAGGACCTAGGTTCAAGACCCCGAGGTGGCCAGCTTGAGCGAGGGCTCATCTGGTTTGAGCAAAAGCCCACCAGTTTGAACCCAAGGTCGCTGGCTCCAGCAAGGGGTTACTCGGTCTGCTGAAGGCCCGCGGTCAAGGCACATATGAGAAAGCAATCAATGAACAACTAAGGTGTTGCAACGTGCAATGAAAAACTAATGATTGATGCTTCTTATCTCTCTCCATTCCTGTCTGTCTGTCCCTATCTATCCCCTCTCTCTGACTCACTCTGTCTCTGTAAAAAACAAACAAAAAAACCCCATAAAAATACAAAATTTATATACAGCATAAGTATTAAGTTAAAAACAGTATGCTCCATTTTCCTGATATATGTTATTCTAAAGGACCAGAGGTAATTATACCAAATGTTAATAATAGTTATCTTTGTCTATTTACCTTTATTCCCACAATTGTCTTTAACAAGCACTTACTACTTTTTATTTATTTATTTATTTATTTATTTATTTATTTATTTTTTACAGAGACAGAGAGAGGGTCAGAGAGAGGTATAGACAGACAGGAACTGAGAAAGATGAGAAGCATCCATCATCAGTTTTTCATTGTGATACCTCAGTTGTTCATTGATTGCTTTCTCCTATGTGCCTTGACGGTGTGCCTTCAGCAGACTGAGTAATCCCCTGCTTGAGCCAGAGACCTTGGGTCCAAGCTGGTGAGCTTTTGCTCAAACCAGATGAGCCCACGCTCAAGCTGGCGACCTCGGGGTCTCGAACCCGGGTCCTCCGCATCCCAGTCCGACGCTCTATCCACTGCACCACCGCCTGGTCAGGCCTACTTTTTAAATTAAAAAAACTCTTTAAAATTCCTATTCAGTCTTCAAAACCTACCTCAAATGCTATCTACTTTACATCCTATTCATTTACTTAGAATTTTTTATCTAACTTCTAAACTTTAGCAATGCTTTATAAATTCTATTATAGTAGTTAATATATTGTACTTTGTGTTACAGCTATTTCTATAAATAGCTATTCACTAGAATATAAATTTCTTAAAGGTAATGGAATAGTCTCTTGTTCTTTTTTGCATTTCCATTCATACATTGATTCAAAAACATGACAATCATTAGCTTGTCTTTCCAATGACTTCCCCTCTCTCACTCAATGCTAGGTACCCTAGCCTTGTAGCTATTTCTCAGACACACCAAATTTTTCCCAGCTCTTTGCCCAGATCTTTTCATCACTTGCTCTTTCACTTTACTTAGGTCTTTGCTCAGATATTTCCCCAAAGAATAATTCCCTGACTATTCTGTCTTAATTGTGTCCCTGACTCCCAAGATTGTATCCTGTCCCCTTACCCTGCTTTATTTGTCTTTATAATACTTATATCATATGATTTATCTTTGCTTTGTATGTTTCCCAATAGATCGTAGGCTTTAAAAAGACTCTATCTTGTTAACCTCCATAATTCTAATGCTTAGAATAGTGCCTAGCACAGCCTAAGAAGTTCAGGACTTCAAATTTTACAAAGGAAACTGGCATATATTTTAGAAGGAATGTCTAATGAATTCGTAGACTATAGCAGTCAGGAAGAAGACAGTGTGATCAATCACCCTGCTTTGTCTAAGTCTAAGGGGTTTCCTGGGCCATAAAATTTTATTTATTTATTTATTTATTTTTTTTTTTTTTTTTTTTTTTTTTTTTTACAGAGACAGAGAGAGTCAGAGAGAGGGACAGACAGGGCAGAGACAGGAAAGGAGAGATGAGAAGCATCAATCATCAGTTTTTCGTTGCGCATTGTGACACTTTAGTTGTTCATTGATTGCTTTCTCATATGTGCCCTGACCGTGGGCCTTTAGCAGACCGAGTAACCCCTTGCTCAAGCCAGTGACCTTGGGTCCAAGCTGGTGAGCTTTTTGCTCAAGCCAGATGAGCCCATGCTCAAGCTGGCAAACTCGGGGTCTCGAACCTGGGTCCTCGGCATCCCAGTCCGATGCTCTAACCACTGCTCCACTGCCTGGTCAAGCAAAATTTTTTTTATTTATTTATTTTGTATTTTTTCTGAAGCTGGAAACGGGGAGAGACAGTCAGACAGACTCCCGCATGCACCCGACCGGGATCCACCCGGCACGCCCACCAGGGGCGCCGCTCTGCCCACCAGGGGGCAATGCTCTGCCCCTCCGGGGCGTTGCTCTACTGCAACCAGAGCCACTCTAGCGCCTGGGGCAGAGGCCAAGGAGCCATCCCCAGCGCCCAGGCCATCTTTGCTCCAATGGAGCCTTGGCTGCGGGAGGGGAAGAGAGAGACAGAGAGGAAGGAGGGGGTGGGGGTGGAGAAGCAGATGGGCGCTTCTCCTATGTGCCCTGGCCGGGAATCGAACCCGGGTCCCCCGCACGCCAGGCCGACGCTCTACCGCTGAGCCAACCGGCCAGGGCAAAAATTTTATTTTTAAAACCAGGACAGTCCTAGGCAAACAGGGACTGTTGGTCACCCCCCCAAAAAAAGGCTACATTTTTAAAAAGGGAGGTAGATACTACTTGAGTCCAATCAAACAGACTCATCCTGTACTTAGGTAATAACACAAGCCTCTTCTTATTGAGCATTTACTACATACAGACACTGTTCAGGTACTTTAAATACGTTTCTCATTTAATTATAAAAGTAATCTATGAGATAGGTATTTTATCCCTATAATACTGAATAAGAACTCGTGATGCCAAGAGTTAAGAAACCTGCCCAAAGTGAAACAGTCTGAGTGAAAGGGCTGCAGAGTTCATAAAAATAAACAACTTGGTAAGGACTGGAATGAACATTTGGAGCTGACCTTGTCTAGTTCTGAAGGCAAGTATTTGTCCTCAGATATTTATTTAGCTTGAGATTTTTAAACCAGCTGAATTCCTTAAGGGAGAGTAACAGCACTTAGAAAGACATCTGGGATCTTCTATAAAGTTTGGGCAGTTGCTCTTGGTTTATAAAGCTGGGAAAAATAAGTTGTGCAAATACTGAATGGACCTGGGGTTCCAAGCTCTCACTGACTGAATTCATGCTACTAGTAATGAGAGCCTCAATTCAACTTTCACTATCAGAACTTAGGTTCAAACTGAGAGTATCTAAAATATTTTTACCTTTTTTTTTTTTTTGTGAGAGGAAAGGACATAGAGAGACAGACTCCTGTATGCACCCTGAACGGGATCCACCTGGCAACCCCTGTCTGGGACTGATGCTTAAATCAACCGAGCTATCCTCAGTGCCTGGGGTCGATGCTCAAACCAACAGGGCCACTGGCTTTGAGAGAGGAAGAGAGAGAGAAGGGGAAGAGGGAGAGGGAGAGAAGCACCATGTGTGCCCTGACCAGGGATTAAACCGGTCCCTGAATAGTTTATTTAAAATCAATAAATAAATTAAAATTTTAAAAAAATTTAAAAAGAAGCCTATGAAAGTGTTTAAGACTGAATGAAGAGAAAATCAGGACAGTAGTATCATAAAGCCAAGAGAAATGAGGTGAGAGTAGAAAACCATTTTAAATGCTTGAGAGAAAACTACAACCTGAAAAGTCTCCAGTGAATGGCTAATACAAAGGACATTTAAGGCTTATTAAAGCACAGCCATTTTAAATTATGCCACATGCCTTCTTACAATAAACCAGCATTTCTTAATTTCTCCACTGCATGCAAAACACAGCCTTTCTCTACATCCTGAGCAAAAATTTGCAACAGCTGCCCTTTGCCTATGGAATCAAACTAAAGGTTCCCCAGCCTGCTGTTGGCCCCAAACCACTTTTCTTATGCTCTTTTACCACTACTCCCCTTCCCCAATTCAACACGAATTTCAAACAAATTTCTTTTTTTTTTAATTTTTTTAATTATTTATTCATTTTAGAGAGGGGGGGGCGAAAGAGAGAGAGAAAGAGAGAGAGAGAGAATGAGAGAGAGAGAAGGGGGAGGAGCAGGAAGCATCACCTCCCATATGTGCCTTGACCAGGCAAGCCAGGGTTTTGAACCAGCAACCTCAGTGTTTCCAGGTTGACGCTTTATCCACTGCACCACCACAGGTCAGGCTCAAAAAAATTTCTTGTTGCTCTCCACATACAAATACAAAGGCATCTTCTCAATCTCATGCATTTTTTATTCTAGTTATAGCACTCAATGAATTCTGCTTCGTATAATAATTTGTATACCAACAATTACAAAATCTCAGAATCATAAAGAATTTTAGAAATAATTTCTCTTACAAGGATTTTGTCTGTTTTTTTTTCCCCCACTGGTCTGTGGCAAAGTAAAAAAAAGAAAAGAATATTTTGTTGAATCTTTTATAAATCTAAATTTATTTGACTCAAAGAACTATCCATAAAGTAGAAATTATGTCCTCTTAAGTTTTGTTTTTGCTGTTAAAATGTCCTTTATTTTACAACATGATAGTGATTTTTTAATGATGGTGATATTAAGGGGTATGTTTTTAATTGAATTTATTAGGATGACATGGGTTAATAAAATTATATAGGTTTCAGGGGTACAATCCTATAATACATCATCTGTATATTGTATTGTGTATTCACCACCCCAAGTCAAGTCTACTTTCACTAAGGAGTATGTTGGGTTTTTTGTCAGTACTTACTAATTTAAAAATTGGTAACTTTATGTCAATCTTCAGTTTTTAAAAAAATTCTCAAAGTCCATGAAATAAAAAAGTGAGAGAACCACTGATCCCTTCTAACCTTTATCTGACCCATAAATTCCCTTTCCAACATCTCTGACAAGTTAGGCAAACCTCTGACAGAGCACTTCCAGTGCCAGAGAGCTAATCTCCACTCAAGGTAGCACATTCAATTTTTGACAGCTTTAACTTTGAGAAAGTTTGAGCTCAGCACCACTTCTAGGTCAAAGCTGTTTGAAAGGTGCACTTTTTATGGCTTGCTTTAGAATTACCTGCCCTATGCCTTTTCTATAGTTGCTCAAAAATATTTAATTGACATTCTCTAAAGGAATTCAAGTTTGATAGAGAAAGACTAATCTATTATTCTATTATATAAAAACATTTAGAAATGACGCCTTGGAAAGGATAATAATACTCTTTCTCTGCATAAGGCAATGGTTCTCAAAGTGTGCACCAGGGCGCACTGGTGCACCCTAGAAGATTTCCAGGTGCACCCTATGGTATTCCAGAGAAATATGTGCCTGTTGGGGAACAAAAAACCAACAGGGTTTTTGGAGTTTAGATTTTTGGGGGACAGAGGTGTGGAAAATTGGCTGTAAGCTGACAGTCTGCCCAACCTCCCACCTAAATTGCCTGATTAGGTTGCAAAAGGCTGTTAAGCTGTGGTGTTGGATTGTTTACACTACCCCCCATGTTCCCGGCAAAGACTGGAGGCAAGTTTCTTCTATCCTTTGTTTGGTGTAAAGTTAAGATGATATGTATGGTGGGCGTTTTCTGCACTCAACACAATTAAGAGTAAAAAGAGAGGAATTCTTCAATGTATTGACAAGGAAATGAGAGTTTGCCTTTCAAATATATTCGCAAACACTGAAGAAATCGCTAGGACACATCAGGCCCATGTTTCTCATAAACACGAGAATGAAAAACTTAGCACATTCATGCTGGGACCTGCCGAATTTACTAAATCTTACTAAGAATGTATCTATATATATAAAAAGATAACTTTTCTGTCATTTTAAAAATTTTTTAACCCCTTTTTTTTACAAATTCTAAAAAGCATAACTCAAAAAATGTAACATAAAAATGTTTTTTAATGTCAGAATAAATTTAATTTTGCTGTATTTATTTCGTTTAATTACCATAAAAGCACGCTTGGCCTTTATATTTTTCTTTAATATTTGACTTAATTATTATAACATATTTCTCAGAAATTTGTATATAGTGCACCTACAATTATTTGTAGGATTTTAAATGCGCCCTGACTTCAAAAAGTTTGAGAACCACTGGCATAAGATATATTTATAAAGTAGGAGGATTAAAGTTTTGGAATGGACCTTATATTGTTTTTTATACGTCTTAATACATATAGCACTAAACCCTTCCAAACTTCCTTTGAAAAGTGCCTAAAAGCCCTGGGGAAATTATTTTATTATTTTGTTCTAATTTTGTTTTACAGCTTTTTTTTTAGTTGCTTTATGAGAAAGACAATCTAAGAGGTAAAAGTTTGATAATGTGGTATTAATTTGTAATTTTATGTTATTTGTTTTTTTAAAGCTGGGGCCGCTACTTTGGTGATCAAGGATATATTCGTATGGCAAGAAACAGTGGAAATCATTGTGGGATTGCTAGTTATGCCTCTTACCCAGAAATCTAGAGAACCTTTTCATTTTGTAACAGTCAAGAAGAATAAAACACTTTTTCTTCACTTAATTTCACCTGCTGTAACCAGTAGAAATAAGTGTGCTATGATCAATGTATATTTACTGTACTAACAGAATATGTAGTTTGGCTTGTCTATTATTTTTTACTTTGAAGATCTTGAAAAAATTTGCTAGCCCTGGCTGGTTGGCTCGGCTCAGTGGTAGAGCATTGGCCTGGCATGTGGAAGTCCCGGGTTCAGTCCCAGTAAGGGCATACAGGAGAAGCAACCATCTGCTTCTCTACCCCTCATCCCCTCATCTCCTCCAGCAGCCATGGCCGAAATGAGCAAGTTGGCCCCAGGGGCTGAGGATGGCTCCATGGCCTGGCCTCATGAGCTGAAATAATTCGGTTGCCAAGCAATGGAGCCGCAGCCCCAGATGAGCAGAACATCAGCTCCAGACGGGCTGCCAGGTGGATCCCGGTCCGGGCAATGTGGGATTCTGTCTCTCTGCCTCCCTGCCTCTCACTTGATTAAAAAAGGTTTTTCTTTGCTATAGATATAACTGTATGAAACTCAACTAACCTAATAAAATCTGCCATTGTCTTATTTTACCTCTTTGTATTTTTATGTCCCTTGATATGCTTTAAAAATATGTCTTGCCTACCTGTGGTGGCACAGTGGAAAAAGCATCAATCTGGAAATTCTGAGGTTGCCAGTTCAAAACCCTGGGCTTGCCTAGTCAAGGCACGTATGGGAGTTGATGATTCCTGCTCCTCCCCCTTTTCTCTCTCTCTCTCTCTCTCTTCTTTCTCTAAAACTGCATAAAAATATCTAAAAAAAAAGACTACATTCCTTTAAAAAAAATCTGTCTTTTCAACTTTGTATCATTACCACATACCATTCTTTTCCTATTCTTAGGTATTATAATCAATCATTAAAATGTTAACTGTGGCCCTGGCTGGTGGCTCAGCAGGAGAGCATTGGCCTGGCCTGTGGAAGTCTGGGTTTGATCCCCAATCAGGGCACACAGGAGGAATGACCATCTGCTTCTCCCCCACTCTCCCTTTTCTCTCTCTTCCCTTCCTGCAGCCAGAGGCTTGATTGGTTTGAGAGAGGCCCGGGCGCTGAGGATAGCTCTGTTGGAGCTCACTGGCCTCAGGAGCTAAAAATAACTATGTACTCTAACATCATCCCCAGACAGGGTTGCTGGTTAAATCCTGGTTGGGCATATGTGGGAATCTGCCTCACTGTCTCCCCTCCTTTCACCTAAAAATGTAAACTGTGGCATGCTGGTGATGGGCTATGCAGTGATAGTCAACCTGGTCCCTACCGCCCACTAGTGGGCGTTCCAGCTTTCATGGTGGGCAGTAGCAGAGCAACCAAAGTATTATATAAATAAAAAGATAGATTTAACTATAGTAAGTTGTTTTATAAAGATTTATTCTACCAAACTTAGCAAAAATCCGACATAAAGTACTTGGTAAGTAATTATTATTATATGCTTTAACTTGCTGTAACTCTGCTTTATAAATTTTATGAAGTAAAGTTACTTCCCTACTTTATAAATCACCATTACTGTGGAAACCGGTGGGCCGTTACAAAATTTTACTACTAACAGAGATACAAAAGTGGGCGGTAGGTATAAAAAGGTTGACTACCACTGGGCTATGGCAACTTCAGTGGAAGAAACTATTAAGTTACGTATATTGATGTGGCTCAGATTGTATCTTTGCACATAACAAGATTCAATAAAATTTTTAAATGAATGAAGTTAAAATAGACAAATGCTTGAGACAATCTGTTTTCACACAATAAGAATTATTTTAATGACCAACAATTAATATACCAATTCAATTATTTTTACCTAGTCATTAGCAACTTGGCCAGGACCTCTTTGGGGAAAATAATTACATCAACCTGAATAAAATAACCAAACTGCATTTCTTTTCATATTTAATATTCCATTACTTATTTTTAAAAATATTTTTTATTTATTCATTTTTTTGAGGGGGAGAGAGAGAGAGAGAGAGAGAGAGAGAGAAAAGGGGGAAGGAGCAGGAAGCATCAACTCCCATATGTGCCTTGACCAGGCAAGCCCAGGGTTTCGAACTGGCGACCTCAGTGTTCCAGGTTGCCGCTTTATCCACTGTGCCACCACAGGTCAGGCTCCATTACTCATTTTTCACTAATTCAGATTCTTCTTCTTCACAACTGTTGTAGATTTGTAGATGGATTCTAAAAAGGCAGCAGGAACTTTAAGGTTCTTTTCGTTTTAGTTTTTTTAGCTTTTTTTTTTTTTAAAGAGAGAAAGAGATAGGAAGGGAGAGATAAGCATCAACTTGTTATTTCACTTTGTTGTGCAGTGTTTCTCATATGTGCCTTGACCAGCGGTTGGACTGATGACCTGGGGCTCAAGCCAGGCCAGCGACCCTTTGCTCAAGCCAGCAACCTTGGGTTTCAAACTGGCAACCTCAGCGTTCCAAGCTAATGCTCTATCCACTATGCAACATCAGGCAGGCAAGAACTTTATGTTTTATAAGTTCATGCCTATGACATAAAACGTGTGTAGATGATGTCACTAGTATATCTTAACCTGAACTTAAACAAATTTCACTATCTCTTATTCCCTCTCCATAAAGTACATTTTAATAAACAAGAATTGCTAAATATATATACATATATATATATATATATATGTATATATATATATATTTTTTTTTTGTATTTTTCCGAAGCTGGAAACAGGGAGGCAGTCAGACAGACTCCCGCATGCGCCCGACCAGGATCCACCCGGCACGCCCACCAGGGGGAGATGCTCTGCCCATCTTGGGGCATCGCTCTGCCGCAATCAGAGCCATTCTAGCGCCTGAGGCAGAGGCCACAGAGCCATCCTCAGCGCCTGGGCCAACTCTGCTCCAATGGAGCCTTGACTGCGGGAGGGGAAGAGACAGACAGAGAGGAAGGAGAGGGGGAGGGGTGGAGAAGCAGATGGGCGCTTCTCCTGTGTGCCCTGGCCGGGAATCGAACCCAGGACTCCTGCACGCCAGGCCGACGCTCTACCACTGAGCCAACCGGCCAGGGCCAAGAATTGCTAACTATAAAAACATGGTTATAGCCTGACCAGGCGGTGGCGCAGTGGATAGAGCATTGGACTGGGATGCGGAAGACCCAGGTTCGAGACTCCGAGGTCGCCAACTTGAGTGAGGGCTCATCTGGTTTGAGCAAAAAAAACCAGCTTGAGCCCAAGGTTGCTGGCTCGAGCAAGGGGTTGCTCAGTCTGCTGAAGGCCCACGGTCAAAGCACATATGAGAAAGCAATCAGTGAACAATTAAGGTATTGCAACGCGCAATGAAAAACTAACGATTGATGCCTCTCATCTCTCCATTCCTGTCTATCCCTCTCTCTGATTCTCTCTGTCTCTGTAAAAAAAACAACAACACATGGTTATAGTATATGACTATAATCAAAAGTATAGAGAAACATTATAGTTATAAAGAATTTACTTGTTTACCCTTTAGTTTTTATTTTGCCCACAATTATTTAAGCACTGTAAATGGAACAAAAATATGGATTCTTCATCTTTGTCAGTCTGATGAAGCCTATGGACACCTCAAAATGTTTTAAGTGCATAAAATAAAATACATAGGATTACAAAGGAAGCTGATTATACTGAAATAGTTATTAAAATGTTAAAATACAAATTTGTGCTACACATGCTTCTTTATAAATAACAAAAGTTAATAACTATCTTAAATTTGAAGTGGTGAGCATAAATAATATTTGAAGATATCTGCAAAAACTGTAATGTGATATAAAAATATCTGAGTTTTCTTTTGGTTATACAGTTCTAAGCATTGCTAGTATAATTGTGGTTTATGGACTACATAAAGGGAAATGCTAACTTTCAGTTAGAGCTTAGTTAAAATAAAGATGCAATATTTTCCCCTACAAATTTACAAATTTTTGCCTGACCAGGCGGTGACACAATGGATAGAGAGCATTAGCCTGGAAAGCACAGAACCCAGGTTTGAAACTCTGAGGTCACTGGCTTGAGCTCAGGCTCATCCAGCTTGAGCGCAGGCTTACCAGCTTGAGCACAGGGTTACAGGTTTGAGCTTAGGATCACAAACATGGTCCTGTGGTTGCTGGCTTGAGGCCAAAATCACTGGCTCTAGCAAGGGGTTACTCGCTCCGCTGTAGTCCCCAGGTCAAGGCACATATGAGAAAGCAATTAATGAACAACTAAGGTGCTGCATTGGAAAATTGATGCTTCTCATCTATCTCCCTTCCTGTCTGTCTGTCCCTATCTGTCCCTCTCTGTCTCTCTCACAAAAAAAAAAAAAAAAAATTACAAATTCTCTGAATTCTATTCATGGATTCTTTAGGAATTAAATATTTAACAAAGATCTTTACTGTCTAACATAAAGGGAAATTTTAGCAATAAATAATTTCAAACTTATAAAAACAAAAATATTTTTTAAATGAAAGTTTAGGCTCAGTGGATAGAGCATTGGCTCTGTGTATGGACATCCTGGGTTTGATCCCCAGTCAGAGCATATATGAGAAGCAACCATCTGCTTCTCTCCCCTTCCCTCTTCCCTTTCTCCATCTCTTTCCCTCCTGCAGCCAGTGGCTTGATTGGTTTGAGCATTGGCCTCAGGTGCTGAGGATAGCTTGTTTGGTCTGAGCGTCAGCTTTAGGCACTAATAGTATAGCTTGGTAATTTGAGCATCAGTCCTATACGGGGGTTGCTGGGTGGATCCCAGTCAGGGCACATGCGGGAATCTGTCTATCTCTCCTCCTCTCACTTAAAAAAAATAAAAAATAAAATGTTTAAAACAAAAGAAATTTAAGGAAAAACTATTTCTATAATCTGTATATAGGATAATTTAAATAAAATTAAAAGAATACTAGCTAGAAGATAGCATAGTAAGTATATATATGAGGTGATAAAACTATGGACAAATTTAGCAGCTGTGAGAAAAAAAATTTTTTTAAACAAATACACAGAAAATCTGGGAGTCATCGTAGAGCAAAAGTTGACAAAAATTTTAACTGGATAACAAAGATAAAGAATAAAGAGGATTTAAACATTCCATAATAGAAGTCCACTAGACTACCATTAATAATGTATAGGAAAAATATGAAGACAGGAACTTACTATTTCTTTGAATAAAATTACTCTTTTCTTACTCTTCTCTGAATGAGAATCTTTTTTTTTTTTTTTGGTATTTTTCTGAAGCTGGAAACGGGGAGAGACAGTCAGACAGACTCCCGCATGCGCCTGACAGGGATCCACCCGGCACACCCACCAGGGGCGAAGCTCTGCCCACCAGGGGGCGATGCTCTGCCCATCCGGGGCATTGCTCTGTTGCAACCAGAGCCACTCTAGCGCCTGGGGCAGAGGCCACAGAGCCATCCCCAGCGCCAGGGCAAACTTTGCTCCAATGGAGCCTCAGCTGCGGGAGGGGAAGAGAGAGACAGAGAGGAAGGAGAGGGGGAGGGGTGGAGAAGCAGATGGGCGCCTCTCCTGTGTGTCCTGGCCGGGAATCGAACCCGGGACTTCCGCACACCAGGCCGACGCTCTACCACTGAGCCAACCGGCCAGGGCCTGAATGAGAATCTTAATAATGATTCAAATATGCATACTGAGTTACCAGAGACCTGTATTAATCAGAACATGTTTATCTTTAAAAACTAGAATAGGCCCTGGAAGTTTTTCCACTTTTCAGTTTTTCATTGAATCTAGTGCTTTTCTTTCATAACACATATTAAATTGTAGTTTATATACTTGTTTGTATAACATCTCTCTCCTTAGTAACAAACTAAAGAAATGATCCCTGAAAGTATAGTCTTGTCTCTCCTTAGACTATAAGCTCAGTGAAGGCAGAAATCATGACCCATTTACCACATTGTACCTAGAACACAGCACAGTGCCCTGCCTTAATCAGTCATTATTTGTTGAAAAAAAGAATGACTGAATGATGAATAAATGCAAATGAATGACCAGCATGTTATAAGTATTAGAAGTAAAAACATGGCCCTGGCAAGTTGGTTCAATGGTAGAGTATTGACCTGGCGTGTGGAAGTCCCAGGTTTGATTCCTGGTCAGGGAACACAGAAGTGACCGTCTATTCCCCTTCTCCTTCTCTCTCACTCCTACCTTCCCACAGCCATGGCTCGATTGATTTGAGCCTGTTGGTCCCAGGCGCTGAGGATGGCTCTGTGGAGCCTCCACCTCAGGCGCTAGTTCAGTTGTGAGCATGGCCCAGATGGGCAGAGTATTGACCCCAGAAGAGGGGGAAGGCAGGTGGATCCCAGTTGGAGCACATGTGGGAATCTATCTCCCCTCCCCTCACTTAAAAAAAAAAAGTAAAAACATATCCTAATAGTGCCCCTGAAGCAATTTAATAGTTTGTTCACAATAATGGAAATCTAACACTTTTTAGAAACTGTTTTGAAACTTCTGTTAAAACTTAAAGGAACCGCCTGACCTGTGGTGGCGCAGTGGATAAAGTGTTGACCTGGAATGCAGAGGTTGTCAGTTCAAAACCCTGGGCTTGCCCGGTCAAGGCACATATGGGAGTTGAAGCTTCCTGCTTCTCCCCCCTTCTCTCCCTCAATCTCTCTCTCTCAGAGAGGCTGAGAACAAAGAAGGTCAGAGACCCTTATCAGAAGTTTATGTTTGAAATTCACCACTAAGCTAAAACCGGTCGGTTGCTATGCAGGCCCCTGTTGCTATGCTGCGTGCGACCTCCCTAGCCAATAGCTAAACTGCTACATTTGCTTCTGTATTATGCTTGCTCACTTAGGACATATAAGGACCTGGCTGTAAGCGCCAGGCGTGGCTTCCGTTTGCAACTCCTCATGCCAAAGTGCCATATTTTGGGGTAGCATGTTCTAAATTCTGTCAGTATATAACAGTCAATTCTCCTTATTTGCAGTAGGTATTGGCAAGTAAGACCATCAACTCTGAATTATTGAATACTGAACAATTGCTTCTAGGGGAAATATAGGGTTAGATTCTTGTGAGACCTTGATCACTGCATTTTCATCAACTGATAATATATAACCTTGTTTTATATATGTTTCTGTTTAAAGACATATTATTTAAAGTAAAAACTAAGAACTATATGATTCCATACATAGGTGGACATAAAAATGAGACTCAAGGACATGGACAAGAGTGTGGTTAAGGGAGGGGGGGGAGGGGGGAGGGGAGGGGGGGGGAGGGGGAGGAGGAGGGGCACAAAGAAAACCAGATAGAAGGTGATGGAAGACAATTTGACTTTGGTTGATGGGTAAGCAACATAATCAAATGTCAAAATAACCTGGAGATGTTTTCTCTAAACCTATATACCCTGATTGATCAATGTCACCCCCTTAAAATTAATAATAAAGGAAAAAAGACAGTATTTAATATACTTTGTTGATTCATTAACATTGAACTCACAGCCAACAGTACTATGTCTGAACAAAGCTTATTAACATGTATTTTCTCTGTAAGGCACATCACAACTTTTTTTAATTAAAAAAAAAGTTATAGTTGAGATTCAATATTATATTAGTTTCAGGTTTACAGCATAATGGGTAGACACTGCTATAATTTACAAAGTGATCCCCCCAATAAGTCTAGTAGCCACCTGACACCATACACAGTTATTGTAATATTGTTGACTATATTCCGCTGTACTTTACATGCCCATGTCTATTTTTAACTGCCAATTACACTCCAACTTTCTTATGTTTAAAAACACTAGACAGCACTTTAGCACTATCTGTTTTTTGTTTTGTTTTGATAGACTTTATTTATTCAATTTTCAGAGAGGAGAGAGAGGGAGAGAGAGAGAAGGAGGAGGAGGAACAGGAAGCATCAACTTCCCATATATGCCTTGACCAGGAGCCCAGGGTTTCAAACTGGCGACCTCAGTGTTCCAGATCGACGCTTTATCCCACTGCGCCACCACAGGTCAGGCTAGCACTATCTGTTTTAAACAGCAAAACCAAACACACAAAAAATACAAAAATGCAAAAAACATGGTACTAAATAAAACACAAATGGGACACTTATTTACAATGTGAGAGCTGAAACAAGAAGGCCAAGCATCAGTTTGCTTAACCTCAGCTGGGAACGCATGTGAAGGGAGACTCTGCACATGTCTGCAAATTATTGCAAGAATATGCTGTATTGAATTGATTATTAAATTGGGGGTTACAAATAAATTTTAGCAACTAGCAAATTCAGATTTATGAAGTCCATGGATATAAAGATTGACTATATATACAGTGAAAAATCTCTATTTCACTTCTTTCCCCTAGAGCCTCAGATTCCTCTTCCTTATAAGTAATCACTATTTTCAGTTTTTTGTATATCTTTCTAGAATTCATTATGCATATACAGGCAACTTAAACATACATATATGTTACTTTTTTATCATTATTTGTGAAGGGGTCCAGAATATGCCACAATGACAAACATTATTTTAAGCTAAAGACCTTTAGAGAATCAAGGTTGGCTGGAAGGAGTTTTTTTTTAGAGAGACAGACAGGAAAGGAGAGAGATGAGAAGCATCAACTCATTGTTGCAGTACCCTAGTTGTTCATTGATTGCTTTCTCATATGTTGCATTGACTGGGGGGCTACAGCGGAACCAGTGACCCCCTGCACAAGCCAGCGACCCTGGGGCTCAAGCCAGCAACCCTGGGGTCATGTCTGTGTTCCCACGCTCAAGACAGTGACCCTGTGCTCAAGCTGGGGAGCTTGCACTCAAGCTGGTGACCCTGCACTCAAGCTGATGAGTTCTCTCTCAAGCTGGCAACGTAGGGGTTTTGAACCTGAGTCCTCCAGTGTCCCAAGCCGATGCTCTACCCACTGTGCCACCACCTGGTCAGGTTGGACGAAGCTTTTTCTCAGGTCTTCTTCCTTTCCTAAAAGCAGTCTTCTAGAAGAATCCAACTGTCATGAAGCATCCCCCATGGAGTTTCACAAAGGAAAATTGACTTTTATCACTAACTATGAGAAGTTAGCACAAGTCAACATGTGAATGTGAAATCACCTCAGCATTGTCACAAAAATATCATATATCCCATTTAGTCTCCTAAGGGCCTATTTTTTCCTAAGTCATTTTTTCTCCCGTAAGTGCCCCTCTGCCCTTTCCTATCCCCTACAAACTGCAAATTCTAATGATATCCTTGAGTCACATTTCTTTCTGAACACCTGTGCATATGTACATAATTAAATGTTTTTATTCTCTTGTTAATCTTTGTGTGTTGTCAGTTTAATTTGCAGGCCTCCAGGTAGTAAAACTAAAAGGGTAGAGAAAAAAAGTTTTTCCTCTTCAACAGTTTCAAATAGTAAATGATAAATTGCATAAAAACTGACTTATAGTACACACACACACATAGCAGTGTTTGTGTAATTTAACCAAGAATTTATCATTTTCTAACAAGTAAAAATGTTATATTTGCTACAATATCTAGCAGCTGTTATTAAACAATTCAGGGGCACATTCAAAATGGTACTATTAGCCCTGGCCGGTTAGCCCAATGGATAGTTAGCTCCATGTGCAGATGTCCTCAGTTCAATCCCCAGTGAGGGCACACAAGAAGCAAACATCTGCTTCCTCTCCGTCTCCCCCTTCTTTCTCTCTTCTCCTTTCATAGCTGGATAGCTCGGCTGATTTGAGCATCAGCTCGAATGGATAGATGCTGGGTGGATCCCCATCAGGGCACATGCAGGAGTTTGTCTATTTCTTCTCCTCTCACTTGGAAAAATAAAAAAGGTACTATAACTGAAGGTTGTTTATTTTATCTGTAAAAGCTCAATATGCCATTCTCTTTACTAATATTTTTTAATCAATGATTTTGAATCAATGATAATTTTTTAGCTGTTTCTTCTAGTATTTGTCTTCAAGTTCTAGTATATTTCTATTGCTTTTTAAAAAAACTTTTTATTGAATCTCTTGATGACATCTGTCAATAAAACTACTTAAGTTTCAGGTGTATAATTCTACAATATATCATTTGCATATTGCACTGTGCATTCACCACATCAAGTCAGGCTTCCTTCCATCACCATCCACCCCCAGCTTACCCTCCCCGACCTTCCCAGACTCACCTTCTCACCTTTCCCTCTTGCAATGCTGTGTCTGTGAGGTGTTTTTTTTTCTTAATCGTTCTTCACCCAGCCCCCCTATTTTCTGACTTCTCAATTTTAAATAGTTATCTATACACTACTATCATGGTAGTTGATGTTTAACATCTCTTGCGCTAGCACCACCCATTTCTCCCCTCTCATCTTCAAAATATAGTCAGTGTTACAACTGGTTAAATCAGCAGTTAGTGATTGCATTTGAAGAGTTCAGAACACACTAGCCCAAAATATGCTGCTTTGACATATTGACTATTTTGAGTTAAAGACACTTGAAAAATAGCAGCTATAATAAGAACGTTCTGGTTTTCCTTTTTTTTTAAAAAAAAAAAAAGGAGATGAAATTCCCATGTGAAAGATGTCCTCCCTATATCAGAAGGAGACATCCTTATCACCAAGGACATGAAGTCAAGGCCAAGATAAATCTGCACAAAATTTATTTACCATATTTCCCCATGTATAAGACGCTCCCATTTATAAGATGCACCTTAACTATAGGTCTCAAAATTTAAAAAAACGTGTATTACATAAAGTTATTGAACTCATTTTATTCATCATAAAATTCATACAACTTCTCATCCACACAAAAAAGCAGGAAATGCAAGTAAAAAAAAAACTACAACCACTGTATAAGACACACCCAGTTTTTAGACTCCAAATTTTTAGGAAAATGGTGCATCTTATACATGAGAAAATACGGTAACTAACTTTATCTTCCTATTTATTACCCCAGCCAAAACCCTTCTGCTTAAACACATTTTCACAATGTATTGTTCTTTGTCCAATTCCACATGTAAGCATTCAACTCTGCTTCTTTGGATTTTCATTTTTCTTGTGAAGACTCCCACATACATGGAAATATATATAAAATTAAAACTTGTATGCATTTCTCCCATTAATCTGTCTCTGTCAGTTTAAATCATAGCCAAAGACCCTAAGTCTTTGGCTAAGAGGAGAAATTATTCCTTCCCTATAGTCAAGCATTATTCTGATTCTATGATTCACAGGTGGGCTATATATATTTTCATATTTTTACATTTTTTTCTACAGTTACTAATGACTCAAAATAAATTTAATAGGAAGCACCATACCAGAAACTTAACATGTCATCATTACACACTGAAATTAGTTGTGATTGGGGCAAATCAATTTTACTCAAATCGGTTTTCTCATGTCTAAAACGGGTAATATTTGTGTCTCCCTCACACGATGCTTGGAAGAAATATAGTAAGATTAAGATAAAAGAGCTTGACCAGGCAGTGGCACAGTGGATAGAGCACTGGATTGGGACACAGAGGACCCAGGTTCAAAACCTCAAGGTTGCCACCTAGAGCACAGGGTCAATGGCTTGAGTGTGGGATCATAGATATGATCCCATGGTTACTAGCTTGAGCCCAAGGTTGCTGGCTTGAGCAAGGAGTCACTCACTCTTTTGTAGCCCCCCCGGTTCAGGCACATGAGAAAGCAATCAATGAACAACTAAGGAGCTGCCATGAAGAATTGATGCTTCTCATCTCTCTCCCTTCCTGTCTGTCTGTCCCTATCTGTCCCTCTCTCTGTATCTCTCTCTGTCTCACATACAAAAAAAAAAAAAGAGTAAAAGAATATGATAAAGAAGATGTATTACAGAATTGTACACCTGAAACCTGTATAATTTATTAACCAATGTCACCCCAAAAATTCAATTTAAAAAATTTGAGAGAGAAAGAGATGAGAAGCATCAACTCATAGCTGTGTCACTTTAGTTGTCCATTGATTGCTTCTCATAGATGCCTTGACAGGGGGAGGAAGGCAGCTCAAGGCAAGCCCGTCATCCTCTGCTCAAGCCAGTGAGTGACCTTGGGGACACGTTGACGAGCCTGCACTCAAGCCTGCGACCTCAGGGTTTCTGACATGGGACCTCAGTGTCCCAGGTCAAAGTTCTATCCACTGTGCCACCACCAGCCAGGTTCAGTAAAACGTTTTTAAGAAAGAATATGAGAGTAAATGTGAAAGCCATTTATAATCTTTAAGTGTGAAAGAAAAATAAAGCAAAATAATTATTACACCAGGGAATTTCCACTATTTTTGACCCTAAAAACAGGGTTCTAGTCTTCATTACTCTCCTAATTGACTCAGGGCAAATCTTTTCATCTATGGGGTGCCTTTACTAATTGGTAATGTGGACATATCAGTTTATGAATAATTATGATATGTTTATATTACTAACACAATTTATTTGAATATATAACAATCTGTAAACTAAGAAATTTGTACTGCTAGAGAATATCCAATTATCTACCAGCTCTAATTTTATTTTATTTTTCTAAATGAGACATTAATTACATTCAAAGCTAGCTGCTATCCCCAGAGATATAGCACAGTAGAAATATCCAAGTAGTGGATAAAGCGTCGACCTGGAAATGCTGAGGTCGCCAGTTCGAAACCCTGGGCTTGCCTGGTCAAGGCACATAGGGGAGTTGATGCTTCCAGCTCCTCCACCCCTTCTCTCTCTCTCTGTCTCTCCTCTCTCTCTCTCTCTGTCTCTCCATCTCCTCTCTAAAATGAATAAAAGAAAAAAAAATCCAAGTAGGACGCTAGAGTAACTGGTTTCCTGAAAACACAGGAGACTGTAAGGTGGTAATAATACACTATATGGTAGAGCTATTAACAAAATCAGAGTTAGAAAACAATCCAAAATTAATATGATTAATTAAATGTTGGTTGAGGATACTTTAGTCACTATATGAAATCTATGCATAACGGCAAAACTTTGCACATGCAATTACTTACCTTCTCCGGCTTTTCTAGTTGAGTGTGGCGCGGGTTCCTGGGGTTCCCAGCGTGCTTTGCGCTGCTCTTGGCGGGAAAGCTGACCTCAACTCAGGGTCAAAGGGGTACTGTCGCGCTTCCCCGGGAAACCGTTGAAAGAAGGCGCATGCGCATTGGACAAAGCGCGTGCTTACTGGCGCAGCTCTCCTGGTCGCTCGCGCCTGGCCCTCAGGTGTTCTGTAATTATGTTTTTGCCTTTTTGTCTTTCTTAATTTCATTATTATAACTATTTGCTTTTAAATCTACTTGTCTGTCACCTTCCACCTACTTTTAAGTTTCTTAGAGTCTTAATGACGAGACATTTGGGGGGAAATGTATGCCTACTTATTTTCAAGAGAGGTTTTGAAAGTACGTTAACTCTGGTGTCTTTTCTAGGCTTCTAAAAGATAAATTTAAATATTTATAGTAAATAGGTTCTTCTGTGTACTCTTGTAGTTGGGTTGTCTGATTAAGAAAAAGGAAGTCTGAGCCCCGGCAGGCTAGCTCCGACGGTCGGAGCGGCCGGACGCACAGAGATGACGGGTTCGATTCCAGTTACCCAGTTACGGCGCAGGCTGGACAAACGATGCTTCTGTCATTCTCGCTGTTGTCCTTCCTGTCTCTCTAAAATCAATAAGTCAATTAAAAGAAAGAAAAATAGGCCCTGGCGGGTTGGCTCAGCGGTAGAGCGTCGGCCTGGCGTGCGGGGGACCTGGGTTCGATTCCCGGCCAGGGCACATAGGAGAAGCGCCCATTTGCTTCTCCACACCCCCCCCTCCTTCCTCTCTGTCTCTCTCTTCCCCTCCCGCAGCCAAGGCTCCATTGGAGCAAAGATGGCCCGGGCGCTGGGGATGGCTCCTTGGCCTCTGCCCCAGGCGCTCGAGTGGCTCTGGTCGCAGCAGCTCTCAGAGCTACGCCCCGGAGGGGCAGAGCGTCGCCCCTGGTGGGCGTGCCGGGTGGATCCCGGTCGGGCGCATGCGGGAGTCTGTCTGACTGTCTCCCCGTTTCCAGCTTCAGAAAAATACAACAAAAAAAAAAAAGAAAGAAAGAAAGAAAAATAAAATGGGGACCAAAAAATTGGGAACATCAAAATAACAAAGTCATAATTGAGCAATCAGAATCAGTAAAAAAAGAAAGTCTAGAATAGATATACTTTTTATGGTCGTTCCACAGAGTAGGGCATTAATATGTTCTGTCCAGAGCCATGCCAAAGTTCAGTGAAGTTACCTAATGCAGTTATTTTGAATCTACACATTTAAAACAAAAATTAGATTATTTTAAAGGGTTAGATGGGCAGTTTTTTTAATACCTACATGTACAATGTTATCAATGCTTGAATACTGTGAAGTGAAGAAAAATAGAATATCATGGGTTTTTTTAGAAAAAGTGTTTTCAAGAGCTTTCTTCATACTTGTTTATCTGAGGCTTGCTAGTAAGGACCTAAAATTAGGACCTTGTTCAAAAGAATTATATGGCAAAATGAATGTTTTTGAAGATTCCACTTTAAAGGAATCCTCTCATTTAATCATGTATGATTGTTTCTGCCTTTACATGTAGTAAACTAGAATATCAGGGATAAAAATAAGGTCTGTTGTTAAAGCTCGTATTTGTATCACAAGGTTGAATTAAAGAAAATACTTCATCAGAAGATGGCCACCACTCAATTGCAGAAAAGTTCAGTGGTATGATTTCTTATATTTGAATATATTTTAATTTAGCTAATTTTATTGTTTCTTGAAGTCTCAATGATTTTTTTTATTTGAAACTGTGTGACTCTTAACTTTTGCTAAACTATTTTGAATTAATGGAGAATTCTATGGGATGTTTGATGTATTGCCTTTAATGGCTGGTTCAGGTTCAATTTACATTAGTTATTAGTAAATGATATTCTGTTGCTTTGATGAAATTATCATTCATAGCAGTCCACTCCTAGAAAGTGAATGTTAGACTCTACTCCAAAGACAAAGATAAAATTGTCACATTTGCACAGATCTTGCATTACACTGTGTTGTCTATCTAGTTATTATGCATTTAGAGACAGTTAACCTGCAAAGGGATTTTTAACATGATTGTTAAGCACTTTCTACATATTACCTTGAGGCTGCTACCCTGGAAACACCCTCACATTTTAGGAGCCACACTGACTTCCTGGGGATTACCGACCTCTATGGTTAGGAATTCTTTGGGAGAGTACTGTGATTTTGCAAAATTAGGTCTACTACAAGTTCAGGAAGACTTTGTTTTTAATAAATCTAAATAAAATGTTTTAATTTCCCTTCAATTTAGAGTGCATTGATATTTCCTAGTAAGATATCAACTGAGCATCAGTCTTTGCTGTTAGTGAAGAGGCTCCTAGCAGTTTCAGTATCCTGCATAACGTATTTGAGAGGAATATTTCCAGAATGTGCTTATGGATCAAGATATCTAGATGGTAATATAATGTTAATTTTAAAACTTTCTTTAAACATAGTTATTTTTATATTGGCTTGCTCTAATACTGTAATTTTTGACTTGGAGATTTTGTGGGGGGGGTTAAATTACGACTATTGAATTTTTTTTCTTTTTTTCTCTTTTTTTTTTACAGAGACAGAGAGAG
Organism: Saccopteryx leptura; assembly: GCF_036850995.1. Taxonomy (NCBI): domain Eukaryota; kingdom Metazoa; phylum Chordata; class Mammalia; order Chiroptera; family Emballonuridae; genus Saccopteryx; species Saccopteryx leptura. Next base: position 212,500,530 of record NC_089505.1, on the reverse strand, counting down.
TCAGAGAGAGGGATAGATAGGGACAGACAGACAGGAACGGAGAGAGATGAAAAGCATCAATCATCAGTTTTTTGTTGTGGCACTTTAGTTGTTCATTGCTTTCTCATATGTGCCTTGACCATGGGGCTACAGCAGACTGAGCAACCCCTTGCTCGAGCAAGCGACCTTGGGTCCAAGCTGGTGAGCTTTGCTCAAACCAGATGAGCCCGCGCTCAAGCTGGCAACCTCGGGGTCTCGAACCTGGGTCCTCCAATCCCAGTCCGACGCTCTATCCACTGCGCCACCGCTTGGTCAGACACAACTGTATTGAATATAATTTAAACATCTGACAATTCACTTATTTAAATTTTATAATTTAGTGATTTTTAGTTTATTCAGAGAGTTATGCAATTATCACTACTGTCAATTTTAGAACATTTTCATCCCTCTAAAAGAAACTCCATATCCATTAATCACTCTCACTTTCCTCAACCTCCCCAGTCCTAAGCAACCACCAATCTGTTTTCTGTCTCTAGGGATTTTTCTATTCTGGACTTTTCATATAAATGTAATCATACAATATGTGGCCCTTTGTGAATAGCTTATTTCTCTTAACATAATGTTTTCAGGATTCATCCATATTGTAGCATGGATTAGTACTTTATTCTTTTCTTATTGCTGAATATTCTATGGACATATCACAGTTACCCTGCTCACAAAAATTAGAGGATCGAGGAACATGCACCTACTCAAGTACTTTCAGCCTTTTGTATAATGCATTTTCACCAGTGAAGTAAAAGTTGGTTTTGCATCTCATTTGCATAATAACGTTCTTTGACTTGTCATTTGCTTTTCTGATGTCCTTGTTTAATTAAAAAAATCAATTTTTTGCCCTGGCCGGTTGGCTCAGTAGTAGAGCGTCGGCCTAGCGTGCGGAGGACCCGGGTTCGATTCCCGGCCAGGGCACACAGGAGAAGCTCCCATTTGCTTCTCCACCCCTCAGCCGCGCTTTCCTCTCTGTCTCTCTCTTCCCCTCCCGCAGCCAAGGCTCCATTGGAGCAAAGATGGCCGGGGCGCTGGGGATGGCTCTGTGGCCTCTGCCTCAGGCGCTAGAGTGGCTCTGGTCGCAATATGGCCACGCCCAGGATGGGCAGAGCATCGCCCCCTGGTGGGCAGAGCGTCGCCCCATGGTGGGCGTGCCGGGTGGATCCCGGTCGGGCGCATGCGGGAGTCTGTCTGACTATCTCTCCCTGTTTCCAGCTTCAGAAAAATGAAAAAAAAAAAGAAAATACAAAAAAAAAAAAAAAATCAATTTTTTTTATCACTTCATATTCATTTTGAAGTATCCCCTAATTTTGTGAGCAGTATATTCATCCATTCATCAGTTGATGAACATTTGGGTTGCTTCCACTTTGGGACTATTATAAATAATGCCACATTTGTGCACAAATTTTTGTGTGGACATCTAAATGGTTTTTAAAAAGCATATGCAATATCTTTGAAAGCACTTAATCATAATTTTTTTCTGTTTCTCAAGTATAATTTCACCTGGTATTACTCTTACAATGATGAAGTAAATAGATAGAAATACTGTATTTAAGCCCTGGCCGGTTAGCTTAGTCGGTTTAGAGCGCCAACCCAAAACCAGGTTGTGGGTTCGATCCCCTGTCAGGGCACACATGGGAAGCAACCAAAAAATGCATGACTAAATGAAACAACAAATGCTTCCCTTCCTCCCCCCCTCCCTTCCTCTCCCTCTAAAAATCAATAAAAATTTAGCTCTGGCCGGATAACTTGGTTAGTTGGAGTGTCTCCTGGAGCGCGGAGGTTACCAGTTCCATTCCCCGGTCAGGCCACGTACAGGAGCAGCCCAATGTTCCTGTCTCTCTCCCTGCCTCACTCAAAAAAACCAAACAAACTTTTTAGCTTTGTATAGTGGGAGTATATGTTCTTGTGTAAAAATAATACAGTCAGTTTATACTATATTAATAACTTACTGCCCAGCACATAATATGTATATAATATTGTGCCTAATATTGTGTATGATATCTTGTCATTTACTTTACAGGCCTATGAGTTAGATATTATCCCTGTTTTTCTGATAAAGAACCTAAGACTGAGCAATCTTCTCAGTCCTTTCCACTGTGTTGCATGTTGCTTCTTTGCAGGGCTCTAACCAACTTCTTGGCTTTTACAAGTATTTTACTGGGATAAGGATCCATAGCAAATTTTCTAAGACTCTTGGTCAACAATGACATAAAAACATGTCCAAGTATTCCATTGCGCTTTTTTATTTTTAATTTTTTTTTTATTTTTTATTTTTCCGAAGCTGGAAAAGGGGAGAGACAGTCAGACAGACTCCTGCATGCGCGCGACCGGGATCCACCCGGCACGCCCACCAGGGGCGACGCTCTGCCCCTCCGGGGCGTAGCTCTGAGAGCTGCTGCGACCAGAGCCACTCTAGCGCCTGGGGCAGAGGCCAAGGAGCCATCCCCAGCGGCCGGGCCATCTCTGCTCCAATGGAGCCTCGCTGTGGGAGGGGAAGAGAGAGACAGAGAGGAAGGAGAGGGGGAGGGGTGGAGAAGCAGATGGGCGCTTCTCCTGTGTGCCCCGGCTGGGAATCGAACCCGGGACCCCTGCACGCCAGGCTGATGCTCTACCACTGAGCCAACCGGCCAGGGCCTCCATTGCTTTTAAAAATGGAAATTTTAGCCCTGGCCGTTTGGCTCAGTAGTAGAGCATCAGCCTGGTATGTGGATGTCCCGGGTTTGTTTCCCGGTCAGGGCACACAGAACAAGTGACCATCTGCTTCTCCACCTCTTCCTCGCCTCCATCTGCCCACAGCTATGGCTCAATTGGTGAGAGTGCATCGACCTGGGAACTGAGTATGGCTCAGTGGAGCCTCCATTTTAGGTGCTAAAAATAACTTGTTTGCAAACATGATCCCAGATGGGCAGAGCATTGGGCCCAGACAGGAGTTGCTGGGTGGATCCCCTTTGGGGCGCATGTGGGACTCTTTATCTCCCCTCCTCTCACTTAGAAAAAGAAAGATTATTTTCTACCTATCAACATGCACCCTAATCATTATAATGCCATTTTATAATAAGTATAAAAATATTATTTGTTTTCATATAATATTTCTTTAGTTATATCAATACTGATTGATCATCTAGAAGTTCATTGACATTAATAGTGTACACAGATGAAGACATGATCTTCATTTCAAATTTCTCATTGTTTACTAATCTTAGTGGCTCTATATTTATAATTTTTTGTTTAGATCTTTGTGTCAAAATTCTAAGAGAAGATAAAAATTGTCCAGGATCTACACAGTTAGTGAAGTGGTAAGTAAAATGCCTAACTATAGAATAATATTTTTTATTAAGTCATATTTTTTGTACCTTGGATGCCTTTCAGTGTTTAACCCAGTTTTAGTGATTCCTCCTTTATGGATACCATTTTTGCAAGTCTTTGGATTTTTGCATTAATATTTTCCTTTATTTTATGCTCCATGTGAGTTGGCTTTATTTTCCTATTGTTGTTCCTTGCAAAAACTAGCTGTCAGATATTTTATGTCTTCCCTTCCATCCATATCAACATTTTATATTTCTGCCACATTGTTTGTTTTATTTTATTATTTTACACTAGTTAATAAGAAGGGACCTTTAACAAGAAAATTTTTTATTAGTTAGTCATGAGATAATATGGAGTTTCTGGAAATGCACCCAATCTAAAAATCAATCCTTGATTATTTTTTAGGATGCTAGGATGCTATGATGCTTTACAGAAAAAATATGTAAGTCAGTATCTCTTTATCCTTTTTTCTCCACAGTTTATTTTACAAATGTAATAGCAATTACCATGTAGTAAAACATTAATTTAAACTGACTTGGGCATAGACCAGTTCAAATTACTGACAATCTAAACATTTGAATATTTTGAAGACTAATATTCAATTTATTTAAAGCTAATAGAATTAATACTTAATAGATTTAGCCAAGACAATTTTGGTTAATTGTTAACACTCATTAGTATTAGTAACACATTAATTTACAAAAACAATGAATTAAAGTCTTTAAATAGTCTTCATTATTTCACATGCTTTCTATAATCTTATTTATACTATTAATTTAAGTTCAATAAACTGTTTCTTCATGAGCTTTCAAAAATAAATTTCCATGTAGCCTAAGTTATATAATCACAAATTCTGAATTAGTGAAATTTTAATTAAGGTTTTACTACAGACCATAAGCCATTTTGTATATTTATCCTATGTTTATATCAATATTTATATAAAGAAGTCAAATGAAGTTTGAAAAAGATAAAACTTTATGTATGGTCACTAACCTCCCTCTCCCTCAATGCATTAAATATTTTATGTTGATTAAATATTGATTTCCTGCTATGTGCTAGGCACATATTCTAGGTAGGGGCTGGGTAAACTAACAGTGGTCAAAAAGATAAAGAGGGCCTGACTTGTGATGGTGCAGTGGAGAAAGCATCGACCTGGAATGCTAAGGTCACCAGTTTGAACCCCTGGGCTTACCTGGTCAAGGCACATACAAGAAGCAAGTTGATGCTTCCTGCCCCCCTCCATCCTTTCTCTCTCTTTCTCTGTCTTCTATATAAAGTCAATCAATAAAAAAATCTTTAAAGATTTTTTTTAAAAAAAGATAAAGAGTGTCTCTTCCATAGGGAGGAGACAGTCAATAAAACAAGCCAGTCAGATAATTTACAATAGTGTTAAATGCCATTAAATTATTTAGAAAAAGTATGTGGTAATGGAAAGGTGGTTAACTTTAGATGGGGAGCTACTATGAGGAGGTAACATTTAAGCTGAGACTTGAATGTAAATAAACCAGGCATTGATTTTGAGTAGAGAATATTTCTAGCAGAGCAGCAAATGCAGTTGGAGGGGAATTTTGGAGAGTTCAAGAGGCAAAAGCCGGTATGACTAGAGTGCAATGAACAGTAGGGGAGAGGGGTATGAGATAGGTCTGGGGAGATAGGCAGGGCCAGAGCAATCATGGCTGTGCAGGTAAGGAGTTTGGATTTTACTTTAGAAGCAAATACAAGTCATTTGAAGGTTTTGAGTAGAAATGTAACGTTATTAGATTTATATTTTGAATTAAAAGAAAGATTACTCTGGCTGCTGTTTAGAGAATATACTATAGAGGAAGAACTAGATTGGATTAAGGAGAATAGCATTTTATTACTGCAGTCCTGTTAAAAACAAAACAAAACTGGCCTTGGCCAGTTTGCTCAGTAGAAAGAGTATTGGCCCAGCATTTGGATGTCCAGGGTTCAGTCCTGGTCAGGGCACAGATAGTGTTTCTCTCCTCCTTCTAACCCCCTTCTGTCTCTTTTTCTATCTTGCAGCCAGTGCTCAACTGATTTGAATGTTGGCCTCAGGCGCTGAGGATAGCTCAGTTGATTCGAGCATTGGCCCCAGATGGGGTTTCCCAGGTGGATCCAGTTGGGCACATGCAGGAATCTGTCTCTCTATCTCCCCTCCTCTCACTTAAAAAAACAACAACAAAAACTGGTGTCTTAGACCAGGATGGCAGAGGAAGAGAAAAAGAACGGATTGGACATATTGGTGGATTGGTACTAGACAGTGGTGGGATTCAAATAATTTAACAACAGGTTCTCTGCCCTAATGACCGTTTTAAGTAGTATAAAGAAAGATATACCAAAAGGTAGTTTATTATTTCATGAATTTAATACTTAAATAAGAAGAGTAAAAGAGGTACACAAAACTAGATAAGAAAGAGTTTGAAAATATTAATTAAAAAAACATTAAAAAAATACCTGACAAAAAATAATAAAACTGTTATTTAAGATATTTCCATATTGCTTCTTGATTGGCATCCTCACTTGCAATTTTTTCACTTATGGAGGAATGAACATTACTATGGGCACTTAGAATAAATACACTATTAGTGCAGGTGAACATTGTAAAAGAGTAAGGAATGTAAATTTGTGATTTCCACATTGGGCAGCTGCCCAAGCACTCACCTTAGAGAGAATTCTGATTACAAGTGCCATTTTAACAACTGGTTTGCCAAACTCAAAAAATTAGGTATCAGTTCTGCTGAACCGGTACAGACTGACTGAATCCCACCACTGGTTCTGGAATATAAGCAAAAGATCCAAATCAAGATGACTTGTAGACTTTGACAGGTTAGTTGAGTGAATGATTTCCTGCGATTCTCCTCCTGTGGTCTCCAAAGGCTCTTTCCTTTATTAAATGAGCAGAGCTCTTAACTCTACTTTTTCTCCTTTCAAAATCAGTTTTTATGTTGGTAGAGTTTAATGTGTTCTTTCACAATATATATCTTCCGTATAGTTGGCAGTACTGCCCCTGTTTGCTTAAACAAATAATGAATTTCAACCTTCAGTAAGTCAATTAGAAATAGATATTTTGGGGTATAGAAAAAGATATCTAAGGTATATATTGCTTTATATGCATCATATGAAGTCTGTTTTCTGCATGATTATTTCTTTTTCTTTTTTTTTTTTTTTCTTAATCATCAGTTTTTTGTTGCGACACCTTAGTTGTTCATTATTCGCTTTCTCATATGTGCCTTGACCAGGGGCTACAGCAGACCAAGTAATCCCTTGCTTGAGCCAGCGACTTTGGGTCCAAAGCTGGTGAGCTTTGCTCAAACCAGATGAGTCCGCGCTCAAGCTGGCGACTTCGGGGCTTTGAACCTGGGTCCCCTGCATCCCAGTCCGACGCTCTATCCACTTTGCCACCGCCTGATCAGGCTGCGTGATTATTTCTTATTAGGAGTAAATGTTGAAATAAGACAGAATTCTTATGTACCATCAAGAAAAAATATTTTAACAATAAAAGTAATATTTTTGTTCTTTGTTTTATTTCAGCTAAGGATGGTTGTTCTAGCTGTAAGTATATTTAAATTATATGTTCTTTTTAAAAGACTCTCAAATTCAGCCTTGCTTAATTAAATAATACTAAAACCGTCAATTAATTATGTTTGTTTATTCAAATAACTGAAAAAAATAACTAATGACTGGAAAAAGGTACCAGCAGCTAATATTTTGGGGATTGTTTTATATTTTATTTTGATGAGTTCATATAATAGTTTAGTCTAAACAACTAATTTAGTTCTCCTTGAATACTTAACCCTTGTATAATTTAATTGTAAATTATTTTTAAATAGGTATACACCAACCCAGAAGACCCTCAGGTAAGTATGCTTAAGTTAGTAAAGTAACAATGCCTCTAGTATCTAAGAATAACTTAACCTTTCTTTCTTTCTCTCTCTCTCCCTCTCCGTTTCCTTTCTCCCTCTCTAAAATCAATTAAAAACTTTAAAATAATTTATAATATATCTCCTGCTTTAAATTGTGCTTTAATTCGTGCATTTTCACATTTTTTCACTTTTGAACCTCAAAGACATTTTTGAGGTAAGACAGGGTTTGTATTATTCTCTTTAAATAAATTAATACACTTACTGCAAGACAGATTATGTGATTGATAGTAGGCCAGAAAGCCACTGACTTCTGGTTCTTTACAATATTATTTTTATAAGGTTATAAAAGGGGTTGAATTTGAGAAAAATAAAGAGCCCTAACCTGTGGTGCGCAGTGGATAAAGCATTGAGCTGGAATGCTGAGGTTGCATGGTTTGAAAACATGGGCTTGCCTGGTCAAGGCACATAGGAGAAGCAATTACTACGAGTTGGTGCTTCCCGTTGTCTTCCCTACCCTGCCCCCCCCCCCTTTCTTAAAAAGAAAAAGAATTCCTCCTTAAACTTTAAATATACATCCCAGTCCAGTCATATCCATCAGTTCATCTGACAATTCAAACAGAGATTATAAGAAAAGAAAAACCAGAAGACAGGAAACTAAGGGGGAGAAATCTATTGAGTGCTTAGTATTATTAGGTTCTGTTCTTTGGGGCTTTCTACCTGTTATCTCATTGATTCATCACAATCTTTGTGAGGAAACTATCATCTTGCCTGTGTTCACAATGGCAGAACCAGAATTTGAACCTAAGAAGTTCAGTTTATGATCTGGGTACATTACATTCTAGCTGTTATAATACAGTGTTTCCTTCAGTCATAAAGACACAGATTTTTAAAAAGAAAGAACTGATCCCTATCCCTATGGAGCACTGAAATGTAAAGAACAGAGTAAAAGTATTAGAGCTTCAAGAGTACTGGGAATGTGTCTTTTCTATGATGCTCATGCCTTAATATATATCTATGGTAGCAAATTAATGCTTAATATATGTTCATGGTAACAAAGAAAATCAGATGGGCAATGGCTATGAATTAGTTGATTGTTCAGAAACTAACTGTTCAGAAAAATGTTCATTTATTTTAAGGTATTTTATGGTAGCATGTTTTTTATTTCAATAAAAGAGAAACTGCTGATGAACTAATATTGAATGCTTGGTGTGCCAGACACTTTATTAAGGGCTCTGTGTAAATTATTTCATATGATAAATATTCAAAACCACCAATGAGATAGGTACTATTTTCAACACCCCCCTCTTCATTAGCTGGGGAAACTGAGACTTGCTTGTGGTTACAGTATGGCAAAGATTTAAGCCCTGTATTTTGTCATTCTGCTAAAGCAGGGGTAGTCAACCTTTTTATACCTACCGCCCACTTTTGTATCTCTGTTAGTAGTAAAATTTTCTAACCACCCACTGGTTCCACAGTAATAGTGATTTATAAAGTAGGGAAGTAACTTTACTTTATAAAATTTATAAAGCAGAGTTATAGCAAGTTAAAGCATATAATAATAATTACTTACCAAGTACTTTATGTCAGATTTTCGCTAAGTTTGGCAGAATAAATCTTTATGAAACAACTTACTATAGTTAAATATATCTTTTTATTTATACTTTGGTTGCTCCATTGCTTCCCACCATGAAAGCTGGAACGCCCACTAGTGGGCGATAGGGACCAGGTTGACTATCACTGTGCTAAAAGTAAGCAATACAGTGCCTCACTACCTGCCTGAGGAGTTCCTTCTGATATATCTTACACTGCAATAAGTAAAAGAATAAATTTCTTTTCAAGATTAAAATCCTACCTAAATCCCAAACCATGGGAATCAACTGTTGGAACTTTAATATTTCAGTGGACCTGTAGGGATTAATATGGCAGAAAAATTACTAAGTAAATGTTAAGAGTTATACAAAAACAGTGGGTAGCCAGTACTGTATATTAGATGCATAACTGTAGTGATTTCTGTTTCAGACAATTTCAGAATGTTACCAGTTTAAATTCAAGTACACCAAGAATGGACCGACCATGGACTTCATAAGGTATTATTCTATAGTTTTCATTTTGTATGATAGATTACCATTTATTTAATTTTAATACTAAACTTCAGGATTAATTTTGAGACTCTTCAAACATCCCCAATTAACTATCAAGGTTTGGCGGTACCAAATGTTCTTAGAGTAGCTACAAGCCCAGATTCTGTGGCTAATTATATGCTATTTTAATTGTGAAACAGAGCCAAGGAATAGCACAGCTATTATATGCTTGAGTGAGTGTAGATATAATTAAAATCAACAATTTGTTTCCTTTAAACATCTTATATAAAATGCATATTAATTTAATTTATGTAAAATTAAGTCACTAGTTTATAATAATGATATTAACAGTGATACATTTTTTATAACAATGGCATTAAAACACATTTTATGGTACGTTTCAACTTAATAACTTAATGCTATAGTAGAAATAAGAATCACAAATAGTAAAATGTATATCTATATTACTAGATGTTACAGGTATCATAAAATAATGTGTAATTCTCTTCTAGTAAAAACCAAAGCACTGAATCTAGTATGTCATCTGCTGACACCAAGAAAGCAAGTATTCTCCTTATTCGCAAGATTTATGTTCTGATGCAAAACTTGGAACCTTTACCTAATGACGTTTGTTTGACTATGAAACTTTTTTACTATGATGAAGGTACTATTTACAATACATGCTTTTTTAGTTGGTACTTGTTTTATTATTAAACTATTGGTTTTCATTCCAAACATTTTTAAGGACCTAAATTGCTATATATATTTTTTGAAATTAGAAATTTTACATTAATACACTGTATCAATGTTTGAAAAAGAAAGATTTGAAAAAATGGGCTTCAAAATATATACAAACTTCTCCAGTGATAATAACATCTATGAGGAGGTTAGAGGGGGGATAGAAGGTGATAAAAGGAGACTTGCCTGACCTGTGGTGGCACAGTGGGATAAAGCGTCAACCTGGAACACTGAGGTTGCCGGTTCAAAACCTTGGACTTGCCTGGTCAAGGCACATATGGGAGTTGATGCTTCCTGCTCCTCCCCCTTCTCTCTCTCTCTCTCTCTCTCTCTCTCTCTTTCTCTCTCTCTCCCCCCCCCTCTAAAAATCAATAAATAAAATATTTTTAAAAAAAAGGAGACTTGACTTGGGTGGTGAACACAATGCAGTATACAAATGACGTAGTGTAGAATTGTACAACTGAAACCTGTATATTTTTATTAACCAATGTCACCCCAATAAATTCAATAAAAAAAAATTTGTTTTTGACAGAGACAGAGAGAGAGTCTGACAGAGGAATAGATAGGGACAGACAGGAAGGGAGAGAGATGAGAAGCATCAAATTTCGTTGTGGCACTTTAGTTGTTCATTGATTGCTTTCTCACATGTGCCTTGACCAGGGGGCTACAGCAGGACTGAGTAACCCCTTGTGCAAGCCAGCAAGCTTGGGCCCAAGCTGGTGAGCCTTGCTCAAACCAGATGAGCCTGCTCTCAAGTTAGTGACCTTATGATTTCAAATCTGGGTCCTCCGCATCCCAGTCCGATGCTTTATCCACTGCGCCACCCACTGGTCAGGCTCAATAAAAAATTTTTAAAGAAAGATTGGAATAAAATAGGCTTTAAAATATACACAAACTTCTTCTGTGGTAACATATCTATGAGAGGTTGAGTCTTACTCATAATTAAGAAACGAGAGTGAGAAACCATTTTTCACTTAACAGATCAGTAAACTTGTAAACCCATTAGTGGCAAGGGTGTGGGGAAGCAGGCTTTTTAGACACTCTTGGGAGAATGTATATATGTACAACATTTTTAGATGACAGTTTGGCAGTATTAAAATTTTTAATGCACCTTGTATTTAATCCAGAAATATTACAGCTAGAAAAATATCTTGGGAATATACTTTCACAATTATGCAAGGTTATATGTATATAAAGATTTTTATTATAGTATTGGTTAAAACAGGAACAAACGAAACAACCTTGAGTGGTCCTTCATTGGAGAATTAAGTAAATAAATTATGGTGCATCTGTATAATAGAGTATTGTGCAAGCTATTAAAAAGCATGTGCTGATAAATTAAGTTACTGAATAAATATTAAAACAGACTAAAAAGATGTTAAGAACAGCTAAGCACAGAATAGTATGATCTCATTTGTGTTTTTAAGGATATATGGAATATTATAAATTTTATATGCATAATTTCTTCTAAAACAACATAACAACTAACATTTATTGAATAATTACTATGTGCCAGTTCTGTTCTGAGTATTTTGCACACTTTTATTCATTTAACACCCATAATTACCCTATGAGGTAGGTACTGTTATTTTCCTTATAGACAGATAAGGAAACCAAATCCAAGATGATAAATAATTTCCTCAAGGTCACACAGACAGTCAAGTGAAGAAAAAAAAGTTATCTTTAGGGAATAAAATAAGAACTTGGAGATAATAGAGTGATTTTTACTTTTATTATATGCCCGTTATTTGAAATTTCTTCAGTCTGCATATATCTTTATTATAATAATAGTTTACTTCAATTTCATGAACAGTACAGTTTATACTTACTCTTTTGCAGTTACACCCTCAGATTACCAGCCTCCTGGTTTTAAGGAAGGTGATTGTGAAGGAGTGATATTTGAAGGGGAGCCTATGTACTTAAACGTGGGAGAAGTCCCAACACCCTTTCACACCTTGAAAGTAAAAGTAACCACTGAGAAAGAACGAATTGAAAATATTGATTCAAGTATATTATTTCCAAAACAATTAAAAACACCATTCCAAAAAATTCTTATGGACAAAGATGATCCAGAGGATGAACAGGAACATTATATATCTGTAAGTATATTTAAAGAAACATAACCTAGCGTGCGGAGGACCCGGGTTCGATTCCCGGCCAGGGCACACAGGAGAAGCGCCCATTTGCTTCTCCACCCCTCCGCCGCGCTTTCCTCTCTGTCTCTCTCTTCCCCTCCCGCAGCCAAGGCTCCATTGGAGCAAAGATGGCCCGGGCGCTGGGGATGGCTCTGTGGCCTCTGCCTCAGGCGCTAGAGTGGCTCTGGTCGCAACATGGCGACGCCCAGGATGGGCAGATTATCGCCCCCTGGTGGGCAGAGCATAGCCCCTGGTGGGCGTGCCGGGTGGATCCCGGTCGGGCGCATGTGGGAGTCTGTCTGACTGTCTCTCCCCGTTTCCAGCTTCAGAAAAATGAAAAAAAAAAAAAAAAAAAAAAAAAAAAAAAAGAAACATAAAATACAGTAGTAATAAATGTTTGTCTCAGTGGGGACTTTAATAGCTCTTGTTAATATTTGTATAAATACTGTATCAGAATCATAAACTCAAGATTGGAAGAGACCTTAAAGAAGGTATAGGCTTGTTTTAAAGGATAAATTATAAAAATACCAACTTCCTCAAAATGTGTGATGGTTCTAAGAATTCTTATATCTTATTGTTTGAGGACACTGAATGAGACATTCACACAATAAGCTGCCACTTTTATAGCTCTTGAATTTTCATACAGATGTTTGCATATACTCTGAATATCTCCCAACACAGTTTATTTATTTATTTATTTTTTAGCGGGGCAGAGGACAGACAGGAAGGTAGAGAGATGAGAAGCATCAATTCTTTGTTGCGACACCTTAGTTGTTCATTGATTGCTTTCTCATATGTGCCTTGATGGGAGGGGGAGGGGCTCTAGCTGAGCCAGTGACTCCTTGCTTTAGCCAGTGACCTTGGATTCAAGTCAGCGACCTTGGGCTTAAGCCAGCGACCATGGGGTCATATCTATGATCCCATGCTCGAGCTGGCGACCCCATGATCTAGCTGGTAAGCTCACACTCAAGCCAGCAACCTTGGGGTTTTGAATCTGGGTCCTCAGCATTGCAAGCCAACGCACTATCCATTGCACCAGCACCTGATCAAGCCCAACTCAGTTTAAAACTTCAAAAAGTTTTAAAACTTTTTATCTTCATGCAAACAACATTATTCTCAGAAATTTAAAAATGCAACTATTTTGAATGAAGCAGGGAATGATCCTAGAGCCCCACCACACACCATCTGACCTCCCCTCATAATGTATTCCTCTGAGAAAATCCTTTGGTCTGGAGAATAGCTTGAAAACCACTTACCTCTGGAACCCATTTTACAACACCCCTACAAGCTCTGCTTGAATTTCTTCAGGGCCTGGAAAGTCACTGAAGCAGCCTGGAGTTCCCAGAAGGAAGAAAAACTATCTTATTGTTGCCCTCCTGTACCTCTGCACTTAGAATTACAAGTGTACGTTCTCAGTATTAGTTGAATGAATGGATGAATATAAGTATAAAAAAGCTTTTGTTGGGGGCGCAAGTCCTTCTGATCGAGGCCCAAAGGGGGAAAAAAAAAAGCTTTTGTTGTTGCATCACTCCTAGAAAATCTTTCATCATTAACATGATTGTTCTTTAATGTCATCTTTGTTGTTTCCTCTTGTCTCATTTTATTCTAAATTACAACCACAATACTTACATATAGAGACTGACTATTCTGATTTTTTTGTGTGTGTGTGACAGAGACAGAGACAGAGAGAGGGACAGATAGGGATAGACAGGAAGGGAGAGAGATGAGAAGCATCAATTCTTCATTGAGGCACCTTAGTTGTTCATTGATTGCTTTCTCATATGTGCCTTGACCAGGGGTTGGGGGCTAGCTACAGCAGACTGAGTGATCCCTTGCTCAAGCCAACTACCTTGGGCTCAAGCTGGTGAGCCTTGCTCAAACCAGATGAGCCCACACTCAAGCTGGCGACCTTGGGGTTTCGAACCTGGGTCCTCCACGTCCTAGTCCAGTGCTCTATCACCACCTGGTCAGGCACCACATTCTTAAATATAGAAAATTTTATTTTTGACCATTACAGTCAAAGAAGAAATATTTTTCCTAAAACTCTAAAATCCCAGTCTTGCTTTATAAACAAATATGTCTGGGATTTATGTAGTATTCTTTAAAATATTTAAAGCTCTTTGATGTGTGTCACAAAAGGAATAATAATTATAGACATTAAACCTGTTGCTATTTCTACCATAAGTAATCTCTGAAGAGTTTTGGGGCATATTTGGAGTATATGCTAACATCTGTGTGGAAATTCCAGAGCTATAGAAGCAGCAGCACTTCTGTATGTGAACATGTCTAATTTAGTGCCCTCAAATAACAGTAAGATCTAAGAGTTCATAGAACCAAACATTTTGAGAAAGTTGCATGTTTTTTTGTGTGTGTGACAGAGCGTGGGCGGTAGGGGAAGAGACAGACAGGGACTGACAGGCAGGAAGGGAGAGAGATGAGAAGCATCAGTTCTTTGTTGCAGCATCTTAGTTCATTGATTGCTTTCTCATATGTGCCTTGACAGGGGGATGGGGGGCTGCAGGAGAGCGAGTGACCCCTTGCTCAAGCCAGCAACTATAGGGTCATATCTATGATCTCATGTTCAAGTCAGCGACCCAGTGCTCAAGCCGGATGAGCCTGCACTCAAGCCGGTGACCTCGGGTTTCAAACCTGGGTCCTCTGCATCCCAGTCCGATGTTCTATCCACTGCATCACTGCTTGGTCAGGCAAAAGTTGTATGTTTTTATCATTTATCCTTAAAGCAACCCGGCAAAATAGTGTTTTATACTTTGTCTAGATAAATAAATTGCCTTGATATAGTAATTAAAAGACCACTTTATTTCTAGCAAGTGTAAGGTAGTAGTATTCTTATGTTATATTTAACATAAGAAAACAAATTTGTTCACAAATACTTCTAAGTTGTTTTAGTTTCTTTTTGAAATGTGTCCTTTTTCTTTATGTAATTATGTAGGATGATTTTGACATTGAAATGAAAATGGAAGAGCAAAAAAAAGACCTTGGATTTTCTGAACTTGGAGGTATGAAGTTAATGAAAATGTAGATTAATTCACTTCCGATTCAATTTTGTCCTATTTTAACTTTTTTTTTTTTTTTTCAGAACCAAGTTTAGATTGTGAGGAAGATGAAATTATGAGATCAAAAGAAAGTCCAGATCTTTCAATTTCTCATTCTCAGGTATAAACTTGATAGTTCCCTCTCACTTTTAACTTGTGAAGTTGTTTTTTCAAGACTGTTGCTTAGATGCTTCTTTAGTTATTGCTCAGATTTTCCTAAAAATTAAGTATTAAGGATGCTCATTAACAAAGTCTGGGAATTATATGTTGAAAGTTGTAAGTGTATTTTTGGTGGATTTGTTTAGGAATCTAAATACTATTCATAGATTCTCAATATTTTAAAGCTAGATTCTTAAGCAATTATTATCCACTACCCTTTGTATTTACAAATGGAATATATAATAAATTTTTGTTGCCTTTGAACAGAACATGTTTAATTTTGTTTTCCATTTACAGTAATATCTAGAAGCAATATTTAGATAAAATGTACTTGAAAATGGTACTAATGATAGTCCTCTTTTGTGCAGACCTTTTTGCCAAGAGGAGTGGGCTAACGTTTTTATCTTCTAGACGAGTAGTGCCTGGTAATGATTATCTGAGACTATCTTAGCTAAGTGAATGGTCAGTTGTAGACAGTGTCAGTTTTACTATCTTTATTTTTGTGCTTTTTCCTGCAGTAAGAACCAACTCTAAATTACTGGTTTCATTACCTCAATACACAAAACCCTAAATTTTATGTGATTGAATTTTAAACCCTATTATTGTGTTATGAGAAACTTTAATTATGTTGTTTTTATGTAATTATTTTCTTTTCTAGGTTGAACAGTTAGTCAGTAAAACATCTGAACTTGATATGTCTGAAAGCAAAACAAGAAGTGGCAAAATCTTTCAGAATAAAATGGTAAGTGTCTCTTTAGATTTATTTTCTATTTTATCCTTATAATGTTTTCCCATTGTGACTTTATTTTGCTAATGAACACTATTTATTGGACCAGTATTTAGTAGGCACCTATTATGTGTCGGGTACTTTACTAGGTGCTGGGAATATAACATAAGTAATACATAGTTCTTGTTCTTAGCTAAAATTTTAGCTAAGTGATAGAGGGCCATGATAGCAGTCTGAATAGGCAGTGTAGAGGCACAAAGGAAAGAATGGTTAATTTTATTGAAGATACATTAGAGAGGGAAATCCAGGAAAGGCTTTGAGATGTAACACCATTATCTAGACCACTTGAAAATAGATTATCTTGTTAATAAGACATTAAAAATAAATGTTTTGTATATATCTTGCATAAAATGAATCTCATGTTATTAAGCAAAAAACCAAACACTGGCCCTTGGCCAGTTAGCTCAGTTAAGAACGTTATCCTGAAACAACAAGGTTGCAGGTTCGATCCCCGGTCAGGGCATACACAGGAAACAACATGTAAGTGCACAACTGAGTGGAACAACAAATGAATGCTTCCTTTCCCCTTCCCCTCTCTCCCCCTTTTTCTCTCTATCTCTCTGAAAATAAAAGAGAAAATTAGGCCCTGGCCAAATAACTTGGTTGGAGCATCGCCCTGGAGTATGGAGGTTACCAGTTTGATTCCCCAATCAGGGTACATAGAAGAGCAGCTTCATGTTCCTGTCTCTCTCTCCTTGCCTCTCTCAAAAAACAACAAAAAACCCCACAAACATCGCTTTATTTTAGTTTTTGGTATTAATTATACTAAATAGAAATTTGTACTATATTTCTTTTTTCAGTTTTTTTAAAAATCATTTTTTATTTCTCAGCCCTGGCCAGTTGGCTTAGTGGCAGAACACTGGCCTGGCATGTGGAAGTCCCAGGTTTGATTCCTGGTCAGGGCACACAGGAGAAGTACCCACCTGCTTCTCCACTTGTCCCCCTCTTGCTTCTCCCCCCCCCCTCCTTCTTCTCCTCCTTCTCCTCCTCCTCTCCTGCAACCATGGCTCAATTGGAGCGAATTGACCCTGGGTGCTGAAAGGATGGCTCCATGGCCTCTGCCTTAGACGCTAAAAAATAGCTCCAATTGCAGTGGAGAAAGGGCCCCAGATGTGCAGAGGCATCACCCCCTAGTCACTAGGTACATAGGAGTCTGTCTCTGCCTCCTCTCCTCTCACTAAATTTTTTTAAATCATTTTTTATTTCTCAATAATAATTGACATACTATATATGTTATAGTTTTGTAATAATATATATATACACTAAGGAAGTTATCATTGAAAAGTACATTTCAAGCATCAGAAAATTTGTATGTCCTTTTAGAGAATAGTATGATAGCTAATAATTTGTCATCATTCAATATTCATTTTAAAAACTGAATATATGACTGGCCTTTGGTGGCGCAGTGGATAGAGCATTGACCTGGAACACTGAGGTTGCCAGTTTGAAACCCTGGGCTTGCCTGGTAAAGGCACATGAGAAGCAGTCAACGAACAACTAAAATGAAGCAATTATGAGTTGAAACTTCTCGTTTCCTGTCCCCCCTTCTCTCTGTAAAAAAAAAAAAAAAAAATTCTCTAAGTAAAATCTAAAAAAAACAAAACAATATATGGCATTATTCACAATAGCCAAAAGGTAGAAAAAACCTAATGTCTATCAACAGGTGAATGAATAAACAAAATGTGGTATATCTATACAAAAGAATATTATTCAGCTATAAAAACAAATGAAGTATCAGTACATGCTAGAACTTGAATGAACCTTGAAAACATTATGCTAAGTAAAAGAAGCCAGTCACAAAAAGACCGCATATTATATGAGTCCCTTCACATGAAGGTTCAGAATAGATATTTCTATAGAGACTTCTTTTTAGAGTGATGAAAATGTTCTAAAATTGACTGTGATGATGGTTGCATAGCTCTGTGAATATACTTTAAAATCTCTGAATTATAGCCCTGGCCAGGTAGTTCAGTGGATAGAGTGTCATCTGGCACACCTAGGTCTTCGGTTTGATACCCAATCAGGGCACATAGGAGAAGCAACCAATGAGGGTACAACTAAATGGAACATTGAGTTGATGCTTCTCTCTTTCCCTCCATCCCCCTTTCTCAAATCAATGAAACAAAATTTTTTAATTAAAAAAGAAAAGAAAAATCATTGAATTGTACACTTTTTAAGTAGGTGAATTGCATGGTATCTAAACTACATCCCAGTAAAACTATTTTTTAAAAACGTCATGTAGTTATTTGTGGTTAAAAATCAAGTGTTGGTTCTTTCATAAATAACCAATTAGTAATTATTCTCTTTTTGGAGGCTAATGGAAATCAACCAGTAAAATCTGCTAAAGAAAATCAAAAGAGATGTCAGCTCGAATATGGGAAAACAGTAAGTCTTAGTATAATATATAGGTTGAATAAAATGGCAATCAGAATATCATTATTATGCATTAAATTTAGATGACAGCTCACCTGGAGTCCTGGGGTCACTGATTCAAAGACCCAGGCATGCTTGGTCAAGGCACATCCAGGAAGCAACTACTACGAGTTGATACTTCTCATACCTCCTCCACCCCCACTTTCTCCCTCTCCTTTCTCTCTTCTCTCTAAGATCAATAAAATCTTTTTAAAAATTTAAAGTGATAAGTATAGTGACCCTGGCCCTGGCTAGATAGCTTCATTGGTTAGTGCGTCATCCCGAAATGCAAAGATTGTGTGGATTTGATCCTCAGTTAGGGCACATACAGGAACAGATAAATGTTTCTGCTTCTCTTTCTCTCTACTTTCCTCTCTCTAAAATTAATCAATAAATTAAAATATAAATAAATAGCCTGACCAGGTGGATAGACACACAGTGGATAGAGCATCGACCTGAGAGGCTGAGGACCCAAATTCCAAACCCAAAGTTGTCAGATTGACAACGGCTCATCCAGCTTGAACATGGATTTACCAGCTTGAGTGCAGGTTTGCTGGTTTAAGCATGGGATCATGACATGATCCAGTGGTCACTGGCTTGAGCCCAAAGGTCACTGGCTTGAAGCTCAAGGTTACTGGTTTGAGCCAATGATCACTGGCTTGAGCAAGGGGTCACTAGCTTGGCTGGAGCCCCCCAGTCAAGGCACATATGAGAAAACAATCAATGGACAACTAAAGTGCCACAACTACAGTTGACGCTTCACATCTCTCCCTTTCTGTCTGTCTCTCTGACAATAAATAAATAAATAAATAAATAAATAAATAAAAATTGTCCCTGGATTTACCTCAGAACTCTGTTTTTTGTTTGTTTCTTTACAGATCCTTTTTTTTTTTTAATTTTT
Source organism: Saccopteryx leptura (assembly GCF_036850995.1). Taxonomy (NCBI): domain Eukaryota; kingdom Metazoa; phylum Chordata; class Mammalia; order Chiroptera; family Emballonuridae; genus Saccopteryx; species Saccopteryx leptura. Next base: position 212,481,065 of record NC_089505.1, on the reverse strand, counting down.
TTACAGGGACAGAGAGAGAGTCAGATAGAGGGATAGATAGGGACAGACAGACAGGAACGGAGAGAGATGAGAAGCATCAATCATCAGTTTTTTGTTGCAACACCATAGTTCATTGATTGCTTTCTCATATGTGCCATGACCGCGGGCCTTCAGCAGACTGAGTAACCCCCTGCTCAAGCCAGTGACCTTGGGTCCATGCTAGTGAGCTTTTTGCTCAAGCCAGATGAGCCTGCGCTCAAGCTGGCAACCCCGCGGTCTTGAACGTGGGTCCTTCCGCATCGCAGTCCGAGGCTCTATCCACTGCGCCACCGCCTGGTCAGGCTGTTTGTTTCTTTAATAAGGGAGAGGCAGGGAGGAAGACGGATTCCTGCATGTGCCCCAACCAGGATCCATTCGGCAAGCCCCCTACCTGGCAGTGCTCTGCCCATCTGGGGCCGTGGCTTTGTCGTTTGGCAACCAAGCTGTTTTAGCGCCTGATGCGAGGATATGGAGCCATTCTCACTGCCTGGAGCCAACTTGCTCAAACCAATCGAGCCATGGCTGTGGGAGGAGAAGAGAGAGAGAGAGAAGCAGGTGGCATGGAGAAGCAGATGACCACTTCTCCTGTGTGCCCTGACCAGAAATCAAACCCAGGACTTCTACACACTGGGCTGACACTACTGCTGAACTAACTTTCAGGGCCTCAGAGCTCTGTTTTAAATATATTTATATTTGGTTCTAAAAATGGGGTGATTTAAAAATAAGATTCACTGTTGGTTTATTATTATTTTTGTGTGTGACAGAAAGGAACAGATAGGGACAGATAGACAGGAAGGGAGAGAGATGAGAAGCATAAATTCTTCGTTGTGGCACCTTAGTAGCTCATAGACAGTTTTCTCATATGTGCAGCCAGGGGGCTCCAGCAGTGCAAGTGACCCCTTGCTCAGGCTAGTGACCTTAGGCTCAGGCTGGTGACCTCAGGATTTCAAACCTGGGTCCTCCATGTCCCAGTCCTACACTCTATCCACTGAGCCACCACCAGGCAGGCTATTAATTTTTTTTCATGTAAATATAAGGTCTACCGGAAAGTTCTGTTCGTTTTTGGAATAAAACAAAATACAAATTTTTCTTACCGTCAATAAACTTTATTAAATAATATAATTGCCATTATTATTAATGATTTCTTGCCAGCGTGAGGGCAATTTGTATATCCCATTTTTGAAAAATGTTTTATCTTTTGATGCTAAAAAGTGAACCAGTGCTTGTTTGATATCTTCTTCATTTTTGAATTTTTGCCCTTCAAAAAATTTTGTAAGGACAAAAGCAAGTGATAGTCGGTATTATCCCTTCACCAAACACTTTCAATAAATTTCTACATGCTTCTGTAGCATTTCTTCCTTGTTGAAATTCATAAAAATTACAGTGACGTAAATGAACTTTATCAGTAGCCATGGGTACACTATCGCTTCACACATAAGACTAACGTGAATCAACTTTGTTTTAGTTAATTTGCTATGTCAGTATGTATACATTAAGTGATAAAAATAGAGAGGCACACATGCGCCAAATAAATGTGCTTAAGTGTCGAAACTTGTGATAGAAACGGACAGAACTTTCCGGTAGACCTTATATTTAATGTAGGATTACATGAATGATTTAAAGTAGTTGGAGAAATTTATAAAATAAAAGTCAGTATCAGGAAAATATCAGTGGAATGAGAAAATGAGAGTACAAGAATATTCAGGCCATTTTATTTATTAAAGAAGTAAAATTGGGCCACAAATTTGATCTGAGCTTTCTAGAGATCAAAACTAAAGTAGGGCCCTGGCTGGATAGCTCAGTTGATTAGAGCATCGTCCTGAAGTACAGAGGTTGCCAGTTTGATCCCCAGTCAGGGCACATACAGGAACAGATGTTCCTATCTCTTCTGCTTTCTTCTCTCTAAAGTCAATAAAATAAAAATTAAAAAGAAAACTAAAGTAGAAATAGGTGAGTTACCAAATCCACATTTCTTAAAATTATAGCATTTCCTTTTACTACTAAGGAGAAAAAAATCTTTCTTGCCCTAAAACCTATAATAGCTATTCTATATCTGCAATCTGATTTTACTAAATTAGATAATGTATTTGTCATTTCTGAGATAAATATACTTTTCAACTAGGATTTTTATTAGTAGTAGATTAAAATTAGATAACTTAAAACTTTTTAAAAATAAAATGTTAAACAGGTAATCTCAAAAAATATAGTTGGTTGTTCTCATCAGGTAGCTCAGTTGGTTAGAACATCATTCCAATATGCCAAGGTTGTGGGTTCAATCCCTTGGTCAGGGCTCATTCAGGAATCAACCAATGAATGCATAGATAGGTGAGACAAATCAATGTCTCTCTCTCTCTCTCTTTTTCTCTTCTCCTTCCTCTCTCTCTAAAGTCAATTTAAAAAAAGAAAGAGCCCTGGCTGGATAGCTCTATTGGTTAGAGCATCATCCCAAAGTGCAGAGGTTGCCAGTTCAATTCCCGGTCAGGGCACAGACAAGAACAGATTGATGTTCCTGTCTCTCGCTCTCTCCCTCTCTCCCTTCCTCTATCTAAAATCAATAAAATAAGCCCTTTATAAAGAGAGAGAGAGAGAGAGAGAGAGAGAGCCTGACCAGGTGGTGGTGCAGTGGATAGAACACCAGCTTGGGGCTCAGAGGACCCAGCTTCGAAACCCTGAGGTCACTGTCTTGAGTGCAGGCTCATCCAGCTTGAGCACAGGCTCATCCTCTTGAGCACAGGGTCACTGGCTTGAGCATGGGATCATGGACATGACCCCATGGTTGCTGGCTTGAGCCCAAAGGTCTCTGGCTTGAGTCCAAGGTCCCTGGCTTGAGCAAGGGGTCACTGGCTCAGCTGGAGCCACCCAGGTCAAGGCACATATGAGAAAGCAATCAATGAACAACTAAGGTGCTACAACAAAGAATTAATGCTTCTCATCTCTCTCCCTTCCTGCCTGTCTGTCCCTGTCTGTCTCTTTCTCTCTCTCTCTCTCTCTCTCTCTCTCTCTCTCTGTCTCTCTCGCTAAAATAAATAAAATCTGGGGAATTATTTTAAATAAATATATATAGATGGCTAATATTACTATAAATTACGTATCTTAAGAAAGGGATGGAATAAGTTGACTTTAGACTCTTTAATTTTTCCCAATAAAAGAAGCCTAGCTTTTTTTCCTGCAAAATCATAATTTAATTTGTATCCTTAGTAAGTTTCTTCCAGAAAAGTAGAAGTTCAATAGTTAAGGGAATCTTTTTTTTTTATTATTCAGTGAGAGGAGGGGAGGCAGAAAAACAGACTCCCACTGTGCCCCAACAGGGTCCATGTGGCAAGCCTATTAGGGGGCCATGCTCTGCCCTGCTGGGGCTTTGCTCTGTTGCTCAGCAACCAAGCTTTTCTTAGCACCTGAGGTGGAGGCCATGGAGCCATCCTCAGGACCCAGGGCCAACTTGCTCCAATCAAACAATGGCTGAAGGAGGGAGATGGGAAGAGAGATGAAGTGAGAGGGGAGGGGGGGGTGGAGAAGCAGATGGGCACTTTTCCTGTGTGCCCTGACCAGGAATCGAACCAAGGACATCCACATGCCAGGCCAGCACTCTACCATTGAGCCAGCCAGCCAGGGCCTAAGGGAATCTCCTTAGGAATTTTCCTAATTTATCCTCTCATTCTTTCAGAAGTGTGCATTGAATATCTACTATCTATTGGGCATTGCTAAGTACTAGGAATACAAAAATAAAACATGATTTAAATCTTACATTGTGCCGAGATAGAATGTTTCTCTATGTGCAGCACATTTTATAATCTTTTTACCCCACCAATTCCCCCAAAATATTTTACTATTTTGAGGGCATAATGTTAACTGTACTCCAACAACCCTAGTGAAGACTTGATGCTTGCAAGTATATACTGTCAGCAGCTATCAGAAGATTTAAATGTGTCAATAATAAAATTTACCCTACCTTTAAAGAACTCAGGTAACCTATGTTAGTAGAAAATAGTTATACTAGGTATAATTTTTTTTTTTTTTTTTGTATTTTTCTGAAGCTGGAAACGGGGAGAGACAGTCAGACAGACTCCTGCATGTGCCCGACCGGGATCCACCCGGCACACCCACCAGGGGACGACACTCTGCCCCTCCGGGGCATCGCTCTGTTGCGACCAGAGCCACTCTAGCGCCTGGGGCAGAGGCCGAGGAGCCATCCCCAGCGCCCGGGTCATCTTTGCTCCAGTGGAGCCTCGGCTACGGGAGGGGAAGAGTGAGACAGAGAGGAAGGAGAGGGGGAGGGGTGGAGAAGCAGATGGGCGCTTCTCCTGTGTGCTCTGGCCGGGAATCGAACCCAGGACTTCTGCACGCCAGGCCGACGCTCTACCACTGAGCCAACCGGCCAGGGCCTACTAGGTATAATTTTTAAAAAAGAAGAGAGAAACCTCAGAGACATGAAAAGATATAAAAGACATTTAAACTGGAAAATACCTATTCTTAGTAGCTCTTTTCTTTTGACAGGTTCTTCATCACTTTGATTCTGCTAGTGAAGGGTCAGTGCCAAAAAGAAGAAAGTTTAGTGAACCAAAGGAGCATATATAAAGATAATTTTTCTTCTGCATGCTTGCAAAGTTCATCTCAACATTTAAAGTACACTATATTACTATTTTAAGGTTTGTCTTACCTCTGAAAATTTATATGTAGTCTTAAGCAGTTAGTACACTAGAATGAATTCTTAGCTATCATATTGTGATTCTTAAACCGAAGACAAATCCAAGAGAAATTTTGAATAAAACCAAAAGTACTAATGCCATAATTGATTGTTTATTATCTACTCAATATTGATCTATCTTCCATTTCGATGGACACTTCCTTTAAGCATACGTGAATTTTTAAGGTCCTCTAAAGCCCTTTTGGAAACAGTGTTTACTTTGGTATTATATTTTGGAAAGAATTCACTATTTATGTTAAAACTATACCATTTAACTGGCTGTGTTTGCAATCGTGTTATTAAAACATTGTTCTTCAGTACTTTGATATAGTGTATTAGCATGATAATATATACTGTACAATTAAACACTGATGCTTTATCTTCTTTTAAAATATTTTGTACCACAGGACAAAATGATGACTGACTTAAAATCTGGCATTTTGTGGAGCATAAATAAAATATTGTTCAGCATCAACTCTTTCCTGGCTTCCAATTTTATACAATTAGCAGAAAATGTTTTGAGATCCTTTTGGTAGATGTTACTTTGCAAGAATTGAACACACTTCATAGAAATTTTTTTTTTTTTAAATATTTTTTTATTTTATTTATTCATTTTTAGAGAGGAGAGAGAGACAGAGAGGAGAGAGAGACAGAGAGAGAGAAGGGGGGAGGAGCTGGAAGCATCAACTCCCATATGTGCCTTGACCAGGCAAGCCCAGGGTTTCGAACCGGCGACCTCAGCATTTCCAGGTCGACGCTTTATCCACTGCGCCACCACAGGTCAGGCCATAGAAATTTTGATTGGTGGTGTGGAAGATACTGCACCTTTAGTGAGAAACCTGGGACCTGGCTCCAGCCTCGACCATTTCCTTAGCTTTAGGAAAGTAAGACTTAAAACTTGGTCTGCTTACCTCTTACAGTTTCAGCATACAGATTCTAAAAACACATTATTCATAGGTTTGCTAGTAACAAGCACTAATAGTGAATATTGGTATGTGTGCAATGGTAAAAATGCACTCATCCTGTTTAATGTAAACCAAATAAACGTCCACAAACAGACCCCACAACAGGTTTTTCTGGAACAGGTCGAAAACAACCAACTTTTAAATGTTTATTAGTAGCTTTATTATCCCAACACATCTCACTTAATTGTCCCAGTGTAACCCTGTACAGAAACATACCTGCTACTCTTAGATTGACCAACAGAAACCTCTGTATATCGGCCCCTGGAGCTAGCTTGCTGAACGCTTAGATTGGCGGGTTTGATGGCAAGATTGGGAGCGAAGCCCTCTTAACTCTCTTCTACCAAGGTTCCTTCATTGGATCGACCAGCTGTCAGGTTAAACCCAAACCTGCCTCTTTTTGGTGGTGTTTGTCTGGATCGCAACACAATAGCCTGGGGAGAGCCTCCCCTCGTAAGCTCCGATTGGAGGGACTCAATTATATCGGTTTCTGATTGGTCCAATGAAGAAACACCAAGGTAGGTTGCCAAGTGATCTTGAGGAAGCTGATGTGTTATATCTTCTCTGCAGCGAAGGATCAGGAAGTTTTTTCTGTCTCCGTGGCAGAGAAGTTTCTCACCTACTAAGGACGGGGGTGGGGGACCGGGTAGGGGACAGGTGTTCTGATCAAGTAGAGCGCAAGCTGCAGCCTTGGGCCGGTCGTAACCCAGGAGTAACGTCAGGTAAGCAACCAGAGAAAGAGATTTCCTCTCGTCCATAAAAAGAAAAAAAATCCTCCAAAATTTTTATTTTATAGGGAGAGGCAGGTTTTTTTAAATTTAATTTTTGCCCCTCCTTTTTTAAAATAGGATTTTTAACTAGTAAATGCCTGCGGGGAGGGATTCATTTCTCAAAGAAAATTCCCGTTTTATTTTTTTTTCCCCCCGAAGATTTAAAGTTTCTTGGAATGTGTTAGGAAATAAGCCCTATTCACAGTGCCAGATATGGTTAATGCCCTTAAGCATTTTTATTTCATGGTTCTCTTCGTTCTTCGCTCTTCTTTACACCTCCTACCAAGAATTATATTTGAAATATAACCCTGTACAAAGTCTTTTGTAAGTCACTTAATTTATAATTCAATTTTAAATGTTCACATGCATTTCTGAGGATTCATTTTAATCAGTATATATTTATCGAGCAGTTACAACGTTAAAAGACATTGTGCTAGTAGCTATGGGAATAAAAAAACCCAAGAAGACAATATCCTTGCCCTCAAGAAGTTTACAGTTGAGAGACAACCATACCAAAAGAAAAACTATAATAAGTACTAAGTAAAGTAAGTATCAAGTTTTGTGAAAGTACAGCTGAGGGAGAGACCAATTCTGACTCTGGGACATGGGCAATGGAGGAGATTTCCCTTAAGCCTTGACACAGGGTTCCTCAACAGGCCTTTGAAGAATAGGTAGAATTTAAAGAGTAGGGGAAAGGGAGAGAACTCCAGCCTGCACAGAGGAGCAGACATGAAAGCCATGGCACCTGTGTAAGAAATGGTTTGTGCACAGTACATGATAAGAAGTAGCGGGAAATAATTGCTACAAGGTAGAATGGGATCCAGTCACAGAAGTTCTTGAATACATTCTTTTGATGTTGCAAAATACATTCTTTTAAGTAATTGCTGATTTAAAATATTTACTCACCATTTTAAAAATTGGCATTTAGGTTTATCTCTAAGCTAACAAACTATCACAGGTGACAGTGTGATTTCTCTTGACTAGATTTTTAGAACAACTGTAGTGCTTTGATATAAAAGGGTATGTGCTTTGTTGTTTTTTAATTAAGAAAGAATTTGCCAATCTTTTAACATTCTCTTGCCAGTATTTTTTGTTGGCAGCTGTTTTGTTTGAAAGATGTCTAGCTAGGTATAGAGATGAAAGTTTTCTGGTTGTGTGGAACTACTTACTACACATGATCTTCTGAGTGTTACTGAAGACTTGTGATCTAAGTGAGTGCATGACCTGGGTCATTAGGGTTTGGGAAGAAAATATTAGAACATGTATTTGTATTTATTTTGTTAAAACATTTTTACTTTATAATTTTTTGTATGTTTTATAATGTACCACTAAATATTCATAGAAGTTCTATGTAAATTATTATATGCATATTTGGGTTGAATGCTCACAATTTTTTGCTGTCACATTATTTAACTTGGGGGAGGATCCATTTTGTAAAAGAGAAGTCACAATGATAGTCATTCCTGGGTTACAGATTATGCACAAGAAATCAACAGATGTAAAAGATGATCATTTCTATTGGTCGTTAAAATTACTGATTTGATTTCTTGTCAGTGCCTTCTATGTATTTAAACTATGTACTTAGGAAAGTTACTGTATTACCCACCTCATTTTTCTGGTCATTACTCCTTCCTTTTTTTCTCTATTTAAGTTCATAAATATTTCTAATTCATGGACATTTTTAGCATGCAAGTATGAGTATTTTTGTGTTTATTTACATAAGCTCACATATATATATGTCCATCGCCCTTTCAGAAACAGTTCAGAATGACCACTTTAACTCATCGCACCCGTCGCACTGAAGTAGGCAAGAACTCTGAAAAGAAGGTAGAAAGTGAGGAAGACACTAATCAAGACAGGAGTTCAGACAATGAAGACGCTGGAGACTCTAAGGATATCCGCCTCACTCTTATGGAAGAAGTATTGCTCCTGGGACTAAAAGATAAAGAGGTAATGTAGTTGGGCCAGCTAGGCCATCTCAAAGACTTAAATACTGGAATATTTTTAGGAAGTAATACTGTATAATAGAATATTTTGTTAAATGTTAAGTTGGCCTTAGAATTATGTTGTAGCCATCTGGGTGGGGAATGCAGAGTTTTGGCTGATACATAGAGGGTAAAATCCAGAAGTGTAATTTATTACAAAATTACTCCAGAATTTTAGGGGATACAGGAGAGGATATAACACAGTGTAAAACTTAGTTCCCCAAGTGAGATTGATGCTGAATAACCTCTTATTAAATTAAGAAAGAGGGCCTACACATTGAAGTCTTCTTGAACTTTGGGGAGAAAGTCTTAAATGTTAAGATACAGAACATGTAATGATTAGCTGCCTTACAAACATAAAGGGTGGGTATGTTTCTTATGACAAAAAGAAATAACTTTTTTATTCCATGGATCTTTAGAAGTGAAATGTCAACAATTGATGAGGGTTATTTTTAGAAATTCTTTTATTTATTTCAGTTTTCTCTAAGTTTTCCCCTATTAATAGAACATTTATAATAGAATTAGTCTTGAAATAGCAAGTCTTGTGATATAGCCTCATTTTTCTTAGCTTTTCTAATTTAACTTTTTATTGTGTTTTCCTATCACTTTCTTCCATCTTGAAGAGGTTAGGAAGCTATATAAATGTAATAGTATTTTAAACAATGTACTTCCTTTCCAAAAAAGTCTTTATTTAGTAAATACAAAAATAAATATGTAAAGTTGTATTTAATATTGGCTTCAGTTTTGAAAACTTTTTAAATTAAAATGTTACTTTATATTTTAAAAATTGTTAATTTGGCCTGATCAGGCAGTGGCATAGTAGATAGAGCCTTGGGGAGGACCCAGGTTCGAAACCCCGATGTTGCCGGCTTGAGCATGGGCTCACCAGCATGAGCACGGGTTTGCTGGCTTGAGCGTGGGATCATAGACATGACCCCATGGTTGCTAGCTTGAAGCCCAAGGTCGCTGGCTTGAACAAGGGGTCACTCGCTCTACTGTAACCCCAAGTCACGGCACATATGAGAAAGCAATCAGTGAACAACTAAGGTACTCATCTTTCGCCCTCCTGTCTGTCCCTGTCTGTCTCTGTCACACACACACACACACACACACACACACACAAACACAAAATTCTTTTGAGGAGTTACTGTTACAGGCTGGTTTTAAAATGCTAAGGTTCATTTTCTTTTGTGTGTGTGTGTGTGTGTGTGTGTGTGTGTGGTATTTTTTTTATTTTAAAGGGGTGACATTGATAAATCAGGGTACATATGTTCAGAGAAAACATCTCTAGGTTATTTTGACATTTGATTGTGCTGCATTCCCATCACGCAAAGTCCAGTTGTCTTCCATCACCTTCTAACTGATTTTCTTTGTGCCCCTCTCCTCCCCCAACACCCTCCCTCTCCTCCCCCCCACCCCGTAACCCCACACTCTTGTCCATGTCTCTGAGTCTCATTTTTATGTCCCACCTATGTATGGAATCATATAGTTCTTATTTTTTTCTGATTTACTTATTTCGCTCAGTATAATGTTATCAAGGTCCATCCATGTTGTTGTAAATGATCCGATGTCATCATTTCTTATGGCTGAGTAGTATTCCATAGTATATATATATACCAAAGCTTTTTAATCCACTCGTCCACTGACGGACACTTGGGTTGTTTCCAGATCTTCGCTATTGTGAACAATGCTGCCATAAACGTGGGGATGCATTTCTTCTTTTCAAACAGTGCTATGGTGTTCTTGGGGTATATTTGTAAAAGTGGGATAGCTGGGTCAAAAGGCAGTTCGACTTTTAATTTCTTGAGGAATCTCCATACTGTTTTCCACAGTGGCTGCACCAGTCTGCATTCCCACCAGCAGTGCAGGAGGATTCCCTTTTCTCCACATCCTCGCCAGCACTTATTCTGTGTTGTTTTGTTGATGAGTACCATAATGACTAGTGTGAGGTGATATCTCATTGTGGTTTTAATTTGCATTTCTCTAATGATTAGTGATGTTGAGCATTTTTTCATATGCCTATTGGCCATCTGTATGTCCTCTTTGGAGAAATGTCTATTCATTTCTTTCGCCCATTTTTTGATTGGATTGTGTGTCTTCCTGGTATTGAGTTTTACAAGTTCTTTATAAATTTTGGTTATTAACCCCTTTATCAGACGTATTGTCAAATATATTCTCCCATTGTGTAGTTTATCTTTTTATTCTGTTCTTATTGTCTTTAGCTGTGCAGAAGCTTTTTAGTTTGATATAGTCCCATTTGTTTATCCTGTCTTTTATTTCACTTGCCCGTGGAGATAAATAGGCAAATATTATATATTGCTGCGAGAGATATTAGAGAGCTTACTGCCTATGTTTTCTTCTAAGATGCTTATGGTTTCACGGCCTACATTTAAGTCTTTTATCCATTTTGAGTTTATTTTTGTGAATGGTGTAAGTTGGTGGTCTAGTTTCATTTTTTTGCAGGTAGCTGTCCAATTTTCCCAACACCATTTATTAAAGAGGCTGTCTTTACTCCATTGTATTTCCTTACCTCCTTTGTCAAATATCAGTTGTCCATAGAGCTGTGGGTTTATTTCTGGGTTCTCTGTTCTGTTCCATTGATCTATATGCCTGTTCTTATGCCAGTACCAGGCTGTTTTGAGTACAATGGCCCTGTAGTATAACTTGATATCCGGAAGTTTGATACCTCCCACTTTATTCTTCCTTTTCGAGATTGCTGATGCTATTTGTGTTCTCTTTTGGTTCCATATAAAGTTTTGGAATATGTGTTCTATATCTTTGAAGTATGTCATTAGTATTTTCATTGGTATTGCATTGAATTTATAGATTGCTTGGGGTAATATAAACATTTTAATGATGTTTATTCTTCCTAACCATGAGCACGGTATATGTTTCCACTTGTTTGTATCTTCCCTGATTTCTGTTATCAATGTTTTATAATTTTCCAAGTACAAGTCTTTAATCTCCCTGGTTAAATTTATTCCTAGGTACTTTATTTTTTTGGTTGCAATGATAAAGGGGATTGCTTCCTTAATTTTTCTTTCTGACAGTTCATTGTTAGTGTATAAAAATGCCTCTGATTTCTGAGTATTAATTTTATATCCTGCCACCTTGCTGAATTCATTATCAGGTCCAGTAGTTTTTTGACTGAGACTTTAGGGTTTTCTATATACAATATCATATCATCTGCAAATAATGATAGTTTTACTTCTTCTTTTCCAACTTAGATGCCTTTTATTTCTTTTTCTTGTCTGATTGCTGTGGCTAATGGAACATAATTCCAGAACTTTGTTGAATAAGAGTGGTGAAAGGGGGCACCCCTGCCTTGTTCCTGATCTTAAAGGGATTGCTTTTAATTTTAGCCCATTGAATATGATGTTGGCTGTGGGTTTGTCATAGATGGCCTTTATCATGTTGAGGTATGTATCCCCACTTTGCTGAGAGTTTTGATCATGAATGGGTGCTGGATTTTATCAAATGCTTTTTCTGCATCTATTGAAATTATCATGTGGTTTTCCTCCTTCCTTTTGTTTATGTGATGAATCACATTGATTGATTTGCGAATATTGTACCATCCTTGCCTCCCCAGAATAAATCCCACTTGATCATGGTGTATGATTTTTTTCATATATTGCTGGATCCGGTTTCCTAATATTTTGTTGGGGATTTTAGCATCTAAATTGATCAGGGATATTGGCCTATAATTTTCTTTCTTTGTGTTGTTTTTGCCTGGTTTAGGAATCAGAATTATACTCGCCTCATAAAAGGAGCTTGGAAGTCTTTCTTCCTCTTGAATTTTTTGAAATAGCTTGAGAAGGATAGGAGTTAGTTCTTCTTTGAATATTTGGTAGAATTCACTTGTGAAGCCATCAGGCCCAGGACTTTTCCTTTTTGGGAGTTTTTTGTTTCTTTGTTTTTTTACAGAGACAGAGAGAGAGTCAGAGAGAGGGATAGACAGGGACAGACAGACAGGAAATGGAGAGATGAGAAGTATCAATCATTAGTTTTTCATTGCGCGTTGCAACACCTTAATTGTTCATTGATTGCTTTCTCATACGTGCCTTAATCGCGGGCCTTCAGCAAACTGAGTAACCACTTGCTCGAGCCAGAGACCTTGGGCTCAAGCTGGTGAGCTTTTGCTCAAACTAGATGAGCCCTCACTCAAGCTGGCGACCTCAGGGTCTTGAACTTGGGTCTTTTGCGTCCCAGTCCGATGCTCTATCCACTGTGCCACTGCTCAGTCAGGCTGGGAGTTGTTTGATAACTGTTTCAATCTCATTTCTTGTGATTGGTCTGTTTAGGTTTTCTGATTTTTCCAGGTTAATTTTTAGAAGATTATATGTTTCAAGGAATTTGTTCATTTCATCTAGGATGTGTAGTTTTTTGGCGTACAGTTCTTCATAGTATTTTCTTACAATATTTTGTATTTCTGTTGTGTCAGTTGTTATTTCTCCACTCTCATTTCTAATTTTATTTATTTGAGTCCTCTCTCTTTTTTTCTTGGTGAGTCTGGTTAAAGGTTCATCAATCTTGTTTACCTTTTCAAAGAACCAGCTCCTGGTTTCATTGATCCTCTGTATTGTTTCTTTTGCCTCTATGTCATTTATATCTGCTCTGATCTTTATTATTTCCTTCTTTCTACTAGCTCTGGGCTTTACTTGCTGTTCTTTTTCTAGTTCTTTTAGATGTAGGGTCAAGTTGTTTATTTGAGCTTTTTCTAGCTTCTTGAGGTATGCCTGTAATGCTATGAACATCCCTCTCAGGACTGCTTTTGCTGTGTTCCATAAATTTTGAGTTGATGTATACTCCTTATCGTTTGTTTCTAGGAATTTTTTAATTTCTTCTTTGATCTGATTGTTGACCCATTTGTTATTTAATAACATGCTATTTAGTTTTCAAGTGTTTGAGTATTTTTCAGTTTTTCTGTTGTGGTTAATTTCTAGTTTCATGCCATTGTGATCAGAGAAAGTGCTCGATATGATTTCAATCTTAAATTTGTTGAGACCGCTTTTGTGCCCTAACATGTGGTCTATCCTAGAGAATGTACCATGAGCACTTGAAAAGAATGTATATTCTGCTCCTTTAGAGTGAAAGGTTCTGAAGATATCTATTAAATTGAGTTGATCTAGTATGTCCTTTAAGTCTGCTGTTTCTTTGTTAATTTTCTTTCTTGAAGATCTATCTAGTGATGTTAGTGGGGTATTGAAATCCCCTACTATTATAGTATTTCTGTTGATCTCACCCTTTATATCCATCAAAGTCTGCTTTATATATTTAGGTGCTCCTATATTAAGTGCGTAGGTATTTATAACGGTTATATCTTCCTGTTGGATTGCTCCCTTGATCATTATGTAATGACCTTCTTTATCTCTTACTATAGTCTTTGTTTTAAAGTCCATTTTGTCTGATATAAATATTGCTACCCCAGCATTTTTTTTATTTCCATTTGCGTGAAATACTTTTTTCCATCCTTTTATCTTCAGTCTATGTGCATCTTTTGTTTTAAGGTGTGTCTCTTCTAGACAGCATATGTATGGGTCCTGTTTTCATATCCACACAGACCCTATGTCTTTTGATCAGATCATTTAATCCATTTACATTTAAGGTTAATATTGATATGTAATTGTTTATTGCCATTTTTTTTAAAGATTTTATTTATTCATTATAGACAGGAGAGAGAGAGAGAGAGAGAGAGAGAAGGAGGGAGGAGCAGGAAGCATCAACTCCCATATGTGCCTTGACCAGGCAAACCCAGGGTTTTGAACCGGCAACCTCAGCGTTTCCAGGTTGACGCTTTATCCACTGCGCCACCACAGGTCAGGCTGCCATTTTATTCTTTAAAGCTGTATTCCTCTTTTGCTATATTCTTTTTCTCCTTTGATCTGTTTACAACAGATCCCTTAGCATTTTGCAGCCTTGGTTTGGTTGTAGTGAATTCCTTCAGGTTTTTTTTGTTTGTTTGTTTGGAAAGCTTTTTATTTCTCCTTCAATTTTAAATGATAGCCTTGCTGGATAAAGTAATCTTGGTTTTAGGCTCTTGTTCTGCATTACTTTAAATATTTCTTACCATTCCCTTCTGGCCTCAAGTGTTTCTGTTGAGAAGTCAGAAGTCATCCTTATGGGGGCTCCTTTGTAGGTGATAGTCTTTTTTTCTCTAGCAGCTTTTAATATTTTCTCTTTATCACTTAGCTTTGGTATTTTAATTATGATGTTGTCTTGGTGTAGATTTCTTTGGGTTTCTCTTTAATGGCGTTCTCTGTGCTTCCTGAACTTGTGAGATGTTTTCCTGCCTTAATTGAGGGAAGTTTTCAGCTATAATATGCTTGAACAAAGTCTCTATCCCTTGTTCTTTCTCTTCTTCTTCAGGAACCCCTATGATGCGGATGTTATTTCTCTTCATGTTGTCACAGAGCTCTCTTAGAGTTTCCTCAGACTTTTTGAGTCTCTTTCTCTTTTTTCTGCTCTGCTTCTGTGCCTTTATTTACCTTGTCTTCTAACTCGCTGATTCGATTCTCCGCTTCATCCATCCTGCTTTTAATTCCTTCCATTGTGTTCCTTATTTCAGATATTGTATTTGTCATTTCTGACTGATTCTTTTTTATTATTTCAATGTCCTTTTTTATATTTGCTATCTCTTTATTTAGGTGTTTGTAATGACCATCTATTGTTGTTCTAATATCTTTGAGCATCCTAACAATCGTTATTTTAAACTCTGCATCTTGTAATTTGGTTATATCTGACTCATTCAGGTCCTTTTTGGGGATTTCTGTTGATTCATTTGTATTGCATTTCTCTGCCTTCTCATTTTGTCTGTGTAAAAGAAGGTTTTTCCGACTGGAGTCCACTGGGTGTGGCCTCTGTGTTCCCTAGGTGTGGTCTGTCTGCAGGCCCGCCACCCCCTCTGCTGTTGCTGCCTAGGGCTTTCAGGTATGGGTGTTCCTGGTGCCTGCCCACTGGGGCTGTTGCTGTGGTTTCCGCCTCTCCTTCACGGGAGTGGCTGTGATCATGTGCTCAGGTATACAAGCCTCCGTGGCCTTGGCCTTCACCCCACCCCTGCGGGTGGTGTTATGCTCGGCCCTGAGGGCAGGGGTGAGCACCTTTGCTCAGCTGCGGGTCTCCGCCTGATTCTGAGCTTTCGCCTGGCCCTTGCAAGAGGAGCCTGCTCATGGGACGGCTGCAAGCCTTGGCTCCACAGGCCTGGCAGGACTGCATGCCCACACTCAGTAGCAGGACTCCGCCTGTTCTGGGCTTTTGGCTCCACACCTGTGGGAGGAGCTGGCTCCCAAGTCAGGCCACAAGCCTGGGTTCTGCGGGCGGGGCGGGGCTGTGCTCCTGCGCGCGCGCTTGCTCAAGGACGGGTCTCTGCCCCACCCCACCCCCCCGCCGCAGGCTGGATTGCAAGCGGCCTGTAGCTGGGCTTGACCACTTTTGCACGTTCCCTCCTCCCCAGCCGGGCAAGACTGAGCTCACACTTGGGCCCAGTGGTGGCCAGCCAGCTTCTGCTCTTGCCAACAGAATCGCGCTTCCGCCTCCCGCTGCCGCCCAATGAGCCCTCAGCCGTGTGGATGGGGGCGCTGCAGCTCAGACCCTAAGACTCACTACTACAGTCCCAACAGCTCCCTCCTTCTAAGTGACTCTGCTCTGAGTGCCACGGGAGAGCTTGTTTGGCTGGTGTCCTGTTTCCCTTTGCTGGTATTGCTGTTTCCCGGGGAAATATTCACTTCAGATTTGGGGAGTGACTTGTCCCAGAGGTTAGGGTGGCTGTCCCTCAAAGTGTTTCTCCCTGTGCCTCCCAGATTACACTCTCTTCCTGCTACTCCAGTCCTCTCCTCTCTCCCCTGGAGCCCCGGGTGAGTGGTTGTGAGAGAGGTTTTCTGCGTGGTCCCTTTAAGAAGAATCCTGGGTCTGAGAAATCAGTCTCTTTCTCACAAACAGTATCCTATCTTGTTTCCAGCTAAATACTGTCCTTACGCCTCTTCTAGGCTCTGGGGCTGCAGGCTGGGGCTTTGTTCCTGGGACTCAGGACCCTCTCCTCTCTGCTAAACTCACTTCCCGCCACGCGAGTCTCTCCCGGCTGCCATTCGCTCCGGGGAACTAGGAAGCCCTCTCTGCGTTTCCGCTTTTCCTACCAGTCTCGGTGTGGCTTCTTCAGTGTTTCTTGGTTGAAGAGTCCTCTTAGTTTAGTCCAAAGTTGGTTTTTCCAGATGATGGTTCTTAAAATTAGTTTGTATTCCACTTTGGTTCTGGGAGGTGGAAGTTGGTACGTCCACCTACTCCATCACCATCTTGTCTCCTTCTAAGCTTCATTTTCTTGTGAACATAATCAAGAAGTTTAAATACATTTTGAAGAAAGTAACCTTTCAAGTACACTTTATACCGATGTTATCACAGTTCAATAACTGATCTCAACAGAGAAAATTAAATTTGAGCCCCCCCCCGGACCAAAATAAAACAGATATATTTGTCATTATTACCTGTAGTAAGAATTTTGCTATACATATTATTGACTCTTAGACAATTAATGCTTTAATTGAATTGCTAGTGTATTTTAAATTTCCCCTTTATGAGAATCTTTATTATTAAATTACCTGTAAATGAAGTGAGATTATTAATGCTTCTGACTTGACAGTAATCATTTTAGTTTATGGTAATGTTTTTTAACCCTTTCTTTCTTGCAAAGCTTTCTCCTAGTAAGGTCATTTATTGAATACTTACTATGCATTGGGACATAAAAGCTCTTCATCATATTTTCATGTCACCGGAGTAAAAATTGACAAGAAGCATTATTCATTGGAATTATAGAAATATATTTTCATTCATTTGGTCACCAAAAATTTATTGACTGTCTCATATATGTCAACTGGATTTTGAAAGAGAATAAAGACAATAGTCCTGATTTTGATACCATTTATAGTTTATTGGCGTGCAGTGGCTGGAGAGGTAAATGGGGGATTGGCAGAGTCAGCTGACCATTGCAGTATGCTGTGATATGTTCTGTTCTGGGTCCTGAAGAAACAAAGAGGAAAGACACCTAACTCAGGTGTGTGGTGGAAAGTGGTAGTAAAAGAGGGAAGAAGAAGACATATTGGAAAAGACTTCTGGGAAGTGGTAAATCTTAACCTAAATTCTGATGATGAGCAAGAGTTAGTTTGTGAAGAGAGACAGGTTCTAGGGGAAAAAGAACATTGATGTTTGTGATAATTTTAGTGATTTGCAATGGGAATAACTACAAATATTTGAAAGCATTCTATCTCTTAAATAAACTCAGATGTGCCCTGGCTGGATAGCTCAATTGGTTAGAGCATTGTTCCAAAGCACAGAGGTTGCTGGTTCGATCCCCAATCAAGGCACATACAGAAACAGTTTGATGTTCCTATCTCTCTCTCCATCTCTCTCTCTCTCTCTCTCTCTTCCTTCCTCTCATTGAAATCAATAAATTTTTTTTAAAAAATTAAATAAATAAATAAACTCAGATGTTTTGAAATTTAAGTACCAAAGTGGGACATCCAAGTATGGGTTTTCTTGTTTAACTTTTCTAAAATTATGAAGTATAACATATCTAGAAAGTATGTAAAACACTTATGTACAATCTAACTAGTAAATTTAAAGCAAATATTCATGTAACCACCACCAATCACCAATGGAGCATAATCAGCATCCTAGAGGCATCCTCTTATGCCCTTCTCTAATCATATGCTGCCCTATCTTTCTGTAGTTTTACATGTGTATATATTCCTGAACAAGGTATTTTATTTAGTTTTGCCTGTTTTTAAACTTCATGTTAATAGAGGCCCTGGCCAGTTGGCTCATTTGTAGAGCGTCAGCCCAGCATGTGGATGTCCCAGGTTTGATTCCCGGTCAGGGCACGCAGGAGAAGCGACATGTGTTTTTCCACCCCTTCCCCTCTCCCTCTCCCCCTCCTTCTCCCTCTCCCCCTCCCTCTACCTCTCCCCTTCTCCCTCCTCCTCCCCCATCCCTCTTCCCCTCACATAGCCATGGTTTGAGTGCATTGGCTGTGGGTGCTGAGGCTGGCTCCATGGAGCCTCCACCTCAGGCACTAAAAATAGCTCGGTTGCAAGCATAGCCCCAGATGGGCAGAGCATTGGACCCAGACAGGGTTTGCCAGGTGGATCCCGGTCAGGGGGCATGCAGGAATCTGTCTCTATCTCCCCTCCTCTCACTTGGAAAAAAAGAAAAAAAACTTTGTTGTTGGGTTAATACTGTTGTATATCTTTTTGTTCAGTATGATGTTTGAGATTCTTCCATGTTGTTGCATAGAATTCAATTCAGTTCACTGCAATATAGTATTTCATTATCTGAATATAATTCATTCTACTTGCTAATGGACATTCAGGAGTCCATATCAACAGTGCTGCTAAGAATATTCTAGTATCGGTTATGTTCTCTCAAACAATGCCACTATTCATATGTATAGAAAAATAGAAAGCAGACTGGATAAAACATTTATCTTAAATTATAAAGTATGTGGTCTGGCTGGGTAGGGAGCTTGGTTGGTTAGTGTTTTCTCAATACACCAAGGTTGCAGGTTTTATCCCTGGTCAGGGTATATACAAGAATCAACTAATGGCCTGATCAGGCGGTGGCGCAATGGATAGAGCGTCGGACTGGGATGCCAAGGACCCAGGTTTGAGACCTCAAGGTCACCAGCTTGAGCACAGGCTCATCTGGCCTGAGCAAGGCTCACCAGCTTGGACCCAAGGTCGCTGGCTTGAGCAAGGGGTTACTTGGTCTGCTGAAGGCCCATGGTCAAGGCACATATGAGAAAGCAATCAATGAACAACTAAGGTGTCACAACAAAAAACTGATGATTGATGCTTCTCATCTCTCTTCGTTCCTGTCTGTCCCTATCTATCCCTCTCTCTGACTCTGTAAAAAAAAAAAAAAAAAAGAATCAACCAATGAATGCATAAATAAGGAGAACCACCAATCAATGTCTTTCACTGGATTCTTTCTCTAAAAATCAAATAATTTTTTAAAAAATTATGAAGTATGTTAATGCTAAGTTTTTGCAAGCTTCTAATGATTTTCCATTGGTTATAATTCACTCATTGGAATTGTTTAGTAATGGGAGATTGGTAATGCAAGCTTTTCAAGGCTGGTAAAAAAAATTGCAGCAAACTAATTAATACATTTTTTTCCATTGATTGAGAGAGAGAAAGAGGAAAGGGGAGAGCACAGGAAGAAAGAGACACATCAACTTGTTGTTCCACTTAGTTCCATTTAGTTGTACACTCATTGATTCCTTCTTGTGCTCCAACCAGGGATCAAACCCGTTACTTCAGTGCACCAGGATGACACTTCATTGACTGAGCCACCTGGCTAGGGCCTAATTAATAAATTTTTAAAAATCAGTCAGTAAGTTAGTACACTTTTCAGTGAATGGCTATAGATGGAAAAAATGCTACTCTTTGAAAGTTGCTCAGTTCTAAAACATTTTCCTAAAAGATTGAAAGTTTGATTTAGATCACCACCTGACCTTTCAGGTGTTTTTTTTTGTTTGTTTGTTTTTTTTTAACAAAATGAGCAATATATCTCTTGTTAGTAGTTATTGCTGCCAAGTGTGAATCAGAAGGACTTGCTTGTTGGGTTTTGTGGTTTTTATTAACATAGACTGTTAAAAAATAACTTTTGTTTTTTATTATATCCAGTCATATAACACCAAAGAATTATTTACCATTGGTAAAAAAGGATATAACCTGAAAGGCCAAAGTCCTATTTTAACAATAGGAAAACATCGTAACTATTTCATTGAGAGCCTTTCTTTATACCTTCCAACTCCCTATTGCGCATTGTTCTATTATGAAATAATCTGGAATTGATATTATGTCAAAAACAACTAGCTTAAATTTAGACTTATAACTGTAACCACTGAGCCTGTAAACTTGACATGAGCCATTTTATTTCTTTTGGCTCCTTCAATATGTTGTGTTTGTAACTTAGAGTTTTTAAAACATTTTGCACCTTCTCTTCCTGATCGTGCTAGGCATATATTGTCCTCTCTTTAAGTGAGTCAAAGTTAAATGATTAAATGGCCAATAAATTGTGAAATTTTAGTTCATACTGACTCTGAAGTAAAAAAAAGACATGCTTGCAAAACGGGTATCACATTTCTTGCTAAGCAAAGTAGAATCATTCAGGATTATTAATTACTTAGTGTGACCCCAAGGATTTCCTCTCCTATAATTAGCTTCATATGGAGTTTAACTAAAATCCCTATTAAAATAAAAGATTATTACATTTTGCAGTTATATTTGGCACAAGTTATTTTCTTTGAGTCTTATCCATGACTTTCTTATTCTGATGTCTAATACCCTGGCAAAGCTCACTCCTAAAGATTTTGGGATCCCAGCCCTGGTTGTCTGGCTCAGTGGATAGAGCACCAGCCCAGTGTATGGATGTCTTGGGTTTGATTCCTGGTCAGGGCACACAGGGGAAGCGACCATCTGCTTCTCTCCCTCTCTAGCTCCTCGTTCTTCCTCTTCCCCTCCCACAGTCAGTGGCTCAGTTGATTCAAGCGTTGGCCTCCGGCTTTGAGTATAGCTTGGTTGGTCTGAGTGTCAGCCTCAGGCACTGAGGATAGTTCGGTTGATTCGAGCATCAGCCCAAGACGGGGATTGGCAGGTGGATCCCAGTCAGGGAGAATGCGGGAATCTGCTTCACTATCTCTTCTCTCACTTGGAGAAAGAAAAAAAAAGATTTGGAGATACCATAAAAAATAGTACTTGATATCAATAATGTCAGAATAAGGGAAAGTACCGTTGTATAATTCGGAATGATATAATTTTGTTAGTTTTATTTTTTTATGCTATTATCTTAGATTTTAAGGAGGAAATATGAAAATTCTATACATTTTATTCTCTTTCTTCCCTCAAAGAAGATATTGTGGTCATAAGGAACAAAAGTCCAAGTAAATACGTTTAAATAACCCAATTTGTAAAACAAAAAATGTTTAAAGAGGAAGTAAATAATATTTAACTTATAACCATATCTTCAGAGCCTGGTATATAAATAAATAGACATTGTATTTTTCTCCTCAGTTCACTCTGACAGCTATAGGTCAGAACCAATGTCACATATCTGCCTTAGGAGGAGGATGAGACTACTACACCAAAAAGAGATAAATATGAGTAGGTAGTATTCTCTTTTCTTGAATCTTAAAGCTTAGGATCAAATGAATGGACAAGGTTTCTAAATTTTTCTGTGGGAGTATGATTGTATTAAGTTTTCTAGAGCTGCTATAATGAAATACAGACTGGGTAGCTAAAACAGCAGAAATTTATTTTCTCACACTTTTGGAGGTCAAAAGTCCAAGATTTAGTTTCTTCTGAGGCCTCTCTCCTTAATGTACAGATGGCCATCTTCTCACTGACTGTGTCCTTACGTGGTTTTTCGTGTGTGTGCTTATATCCTTAGTGTCACTGTGTGTCTCCAACTAATCAAGTGGATTAGGGGGGCCACCTTATCCTCATGTTAACTTAGTCATATCTTTGAAAGCTCTATCTCTAAATACAACTACAATCTGAGGTACTAGGGGGTTGGAGCTTCAAGATATAAATTTTGGAGGGACACAATTTAGCCTATAAGAATGATTTAGAAGGGTTTTGGAGGAAATAGGAAGATTTAAGGAAATAGAAAGATTTGGAGGAAATAGAGATAATTGTGTAATAATTTACCTATGTTCACCCAGAGTACAGTTCAACCTCAGGAAGTATCATTAAAATTATATAATAGAACTGACCTGTAATGACACAGTTGAGAAAGCATTGACTTGGAATGGTGGGATCACTGGTTCAAAACCCTAGGCTTGCCTGGTCAAGGCATATACAAGAAGCAACTGTTGAGTTAATGCTTCCCACTCTTCCCCTCCCCTTTATTTCTCTCTCTAAATTCAATAAATAAAACCTTTTAAAAATTGTATAATAATATGATTTTCCCTTCAGTGCAAGTCAGCCAGCCTTTTTCTTTTTAGCCCGCATACAAGAAAGAGAGAGAGAGAAAGAATGAGAGAGAAAAGGGACAGACAGGAAGGGAAAGAGATGAGAAGCATCAGTTCTTCTTTGTAGCACCTTAGTTGTTCATTGATTGGTTTTTCACATGTGCCATGACTGGGGGGCTCCAGCAGAGCAAGTGAACCCTTGCTCAAGCCGGCAACCTTGAGTTTCAAGCCAGCAACCTTTGGGCTCAAGTCAGTGACCAAGGGGTCATGTCATGTCTCTGATCCCATTCTCAAGCTAGCGATCCCACACTCAAGCTGGTGAGCCCATGCTCAAGCCAGATGAGCCCATGTCCCAGCTGGATGAGTTTGTGCTCAAGCTGACAACTCGGAATTTTAAACCTAGGTCCTCAGCGTCCCAGGCTGATGCTCTTCCAGAACTATGTTGAATAAGAGTGGTGAAAGGGGGCACCCCTGCCTTGTTCCTGATCTTAAGGGGATTGCTTTTAATTTTGGCCATTGAGTATGATATTGGCTGTGGGTTTGTCATAGATGGCCTTTATCATGTTGAGGTATGTTCCCTGTACCCCCACTTTGCTGAGAGTTTTGATCATGAATGGGTGCTGGATTTTATCAAATGCTTTTTCTGCATCTATTGAAATTATCATGTGGTTTTCCTCCTTCCTTTTGTTTATGTGATGAATTGCATTGATTGATTTGCGAATATTGTACCAGCCTTGCCTCCCCAGAATAAATCCCACTTGATCATGGTGTATGATTTTTTTCATATATTGCTGGATCCAGTTTGCTAATATTTTGTTGAGGATTTTAGTATCTAAATTGATCAGGGATATTGGCCTATAATTTTCTTTCTTTGTGTTGTCTTTGCCTAGTTTTGGAATCAGAATTATGCTCGCCTCATGAAAGGAGCTTGGAAGTCTTCCTTCCTCTTGAACTTTCTGAAATAGCTTGAGAAGGATAGGAGTTAGTTCTTCTTTGAATATTTGGTAGAATTCACTTGTGAAGCCATCAGGCCCAGGATTTTTCTTTTTTGGGAGTTTTTTGATAACTGTTTCAATCTCATTTGTTGTAATTGGTCTGTTTAGGTTTTCTGATTCTTCCAGATTAATTTTTGGAAGATTATATGTTTCAAGGAATTTGTCCATTTCATCTAGGTTATCTAGTTTTTTGGCGTACAGTTCTTCATAGTATTTTCTTACAATATTTTGTATTTCTGTTGTGTCCGTTGTTATTTCTCCACTCTCATTTCTAATTTTATTTATTTGAGTCCTCTCTCTTTTTTTCTTGGTGAGTCTGGTTAAAGGTTCATTGATCTTGTTTACCTTTTCAGAGAACCAGCTCCTGGTTTCATTGATCCTCTGTATTGTTTCTTTAGCCTCTATGTCATTTATTTCTGCTCTGATCTTTATTATTTCCTTCCTTCTACTAGCTCTGGGCTTTACTTGCTGTTCTTTTTCTAGTTCTTTTAGATGTAGGGTCAAGTTGTTTATTTGAGCTTTTTCTAGCTTCTTGGGGTATGCCTGTATTGCTATTAACTTCCCTCTCAGGACTGATTTTGCTGCGTCTCATAAATTTTGAGTTGATGTATGCTCATTATCGTCTGTTTCTAGGAATTTTTTAATTTCTTCTTTGATCTGATTGTTTACCCATTTGTTATTTAATAACATGCTATTCAGTTTCCAAGTGTTTGAGTATTTTTCAGTTTTTCTGTTGTGGTTGATTTCTAGTTTCATGACTTTGTGATCAGAGAAAGTGCTCGATATGATTTCAATCTTCTTAAATTTGTTGAGACCGCTTTTGTGCCTAACATGTGGTCTATTCTAGAGAATGTACCATGAGCGCTTGAAAAGAATGTATATTCTGCTGTTTTAGGGTGAAAAGTTCTGAAGATATTTATTAAATCGAGTTGATCTAATATGACCTTTAAGTCTGCTGATCATTAATTTCTTTGTTAATTTTCTTTCTTGAGGATCTATCTAATGATGTTAATGGGGTATTGAAATCCCCTACTATTATAGTATTTCTGTTGATCTCGCCCTTTAAATCCATCAAAGTCTGCTTTATATATTTAGGTGCTCTTATATTAGGTGCGTAGATATTTATAACAGTTATATCTTCCTGTTGGATTGCTCCCTTTATCATTATGTAGTGACCTTCTTTATCTCTAACTATAGTCTTTGTTTTCAAGTCCATTTTGTCTGATATAAGTATTACTACCCCAGCTTTTTTTTTATTTCCATTTGCGTGAAATATTTTTTTCCATCCTTTTATCTTCAGTCTATGTGCGTCTTTTGATTTAAGGTTTGTCTCTTGTAGACAGCATATGTATGGGTCCTGTTTTCTTATCCACGCAGCTACCCTATGTCTTTTGATCGGATCATTTAATCCATTTACATTTAAGGTTATTATTAATATATAATTGTTTATTGCCATTTTATTCTTTAAAACTGTATTCCTCTTTTGCTATATTATTTTTCTCCTTTGATCTGTTTACAGCAGGTCCCTTAGCATTTCTTGCAGCCTTGGTTTGGTTGTAGTGAATTCCTTGAGGGTTTTTTTTTGTCTGGAAAGCTTTTTATTTCTCCTTCAGTTTTAAATGATAGCCTTGCTGGATAAAGTAGTCTTGGTTGTAGGCTCTTGTTCTGCATTACTTTGAATATTTCTTGCCATTCCCTTCTGGCCTCAAGTGTTTCTGTTGAGAAGTCAGAAGTTATCCTTATGGGGGCTCCTTTGTAGGTGATAGTCTTTTTTTCTCTAGCAGCTTTTAATATTTTCTCTTTATCACTTAGCTTTGGTATTTTAATTATGATGTTGTCTTGGTGTTGATTTCTTTGAGTTTCTCCTTAGTGGAGTTCTCTGTGCTTCCTGAACTTGTGAGATGTTTTCCTGCCTTAATTGAGGGAAGTTTTCAGCTATGATATGCTTGAACAAAGTCTCTATCCCTTGTTCTTTCTCTTCTTCTTCAGGAACCCCTATGATGCGGATGTTATTTCTCTTCATGTTGTCACAGAGCTCTCTTAGAGTTTCCTCAGACTTTTTGAGTCTCTTTTCTTTTTTCTGCTCTGCTTCCGTGCCTTTATTTACCTTGTCTTCTAACTCGCTGATTCGATTTTCCGCTTCATCCGTCCTGCTTTTAATTCCTTCCATTGTGTTCCTTATTTCAGATATTGTATTTGTCATTTCTGACTGATTCTTTTTTATTATTTCAATGTCCTTTTTTATATTTGCTATCTCTTTATTTAGGTGTTTGTAATGACCATCTATTGTTGTTCTAATATCTTTGAGCATCCTAACAATCGTTATTTTAAACTCTGCATCTGGTAACTTGGTTATATCTGATTCATTTAGGTCCTTCTCTGGGGATTTTTCTTGGTTCATTTGTGTTGCATTTCTCTGCCTTTGCATTTTCTCTGTGTAAAGGAAGGTTTTGGCCACTGGCATCCACTGGGTATGGCCTCTATTCCCTAGGTATGGTCTGTCTGCAGGCCCACCACCCCCTCTTCTGTTGCTGCCTAGGGCTTTTGTGTTTGGGCATTGCCGGTGCCTGCCCACTGGGGCTGTTGCTTAGGTTTCCACCTCTTCTTCACGGGAGTGGCTGTGGTCACGTGCTCAGGTGCACAAGCCTTGGTGGCCTTGGCCTTTGCCCCACCCCCGTGGGTGGCGTTATGCTCGGCCCTGAGGGCTGTGGCTAGCACCTTTGCTCACCTGCGGGTCTCTGCCTGTTTCCAGGCTTTTGCCCGCCCTTGCAGGAGGAGTCTGCTCGTGGAACAACTGCTAGCCTTGGCTCTACTGGCCAGTAGCGGAACTCCGCCTGTTCTGGGCTTTTGGCTCCACCTCTGCGGGAGGAGCCGGCTCCCAAGTCAGGCCACAAGCCTCGGTTTCACGGGCAGGGCAAGGCTGTACTCCCGCGCCCTTGCTCAAGGGCTGGTCTCCACCCCTTCCGGGGTTCCCGCCCTTCTCCCGCAGGCTGGATTACAGGCTGCCCGCAGCTGGGCTTGACCGCTTTTGCATGCCTACTCCTCCCCAGCCAGGCAAGACTGAGCTCACACGTGAGCCCAGTGGCGGCCAGCAGGCTTCCGCTCTTGCCAACAGAACCGCGCTTCTGCGTCCCGCCGCCGCCCGCCCTCCGGCGAGCCCTTAGCCGTGTGGGGTGTGGGCGCTGCAGCTCAGATCCTAACACTCACTACTGTAGCCTCAAAAGCTCCCTCCTTCTAAGCAACTCTGCTCTGAGTGCCATGGGAGAGCTTGTTTGGCTGGTGTCCTGCTTCCCTTTGCTGGTATTGCTGTTTCCAGGGGAAATATTCACTTCAGATTTGGGGAGTGACTGTCCCAGGGGTTAGAGTGGCTGTCTCCCAAAATGTTTCTCCCTGTGCCTCCTAGATTACACTCTCTTCCTGCTACTCCGGTACTCTCATCACTCCCCGTCCCCTGGAGCCCCGGGTGAGTGGTTGTGAGAGAGGTGTTCTGCATGGTCCCTTTAAGAAGAATCCTGGGTCTGAGAAATCAGACTTTCTCACAAACAGTGTCCTGACTTGTTTCCAGCTAAATACTGTCCTTACGCCTCTTCTGGGCTCTGGGGCTGCAGGCTGGGGCTTTGTTCCTGGGATTCAGGACCCTCCCCTCTCTGCTAAACTCACTTCCTGCCTCGCAAGTCTCTCCCGGCTGCCATTCGCTCCGGGGAGCTGGGCAGCCCTCTCCGCATTTCCGCTTTTCCTACCAGTCTCGGTGTGGCTTCTTCAGTGTTCCTTGGTTGAAGAGTCCTCTTAGTTTAGTCCAAAGTTGGTTTTTCCAGATGATAGTTCTTAAAATTAGTTTGTATTCCACTTTGGTTCTGGGAGGTAGATGTTGGTACGTCCGCCTACTCCAGTGCCATCTTCTCCAATAAAATTATTTTTTAATGAAAATACAATCACATACCGTATAAATATCCAAACCGTATCGCAATCAGTTGAAACAATATTTAATTAATAGAATGAGTTTGAAGGAGTTATATCGCAAATAAAACAATTTTTTTGTTTTACAAACAGCCTGGACACGTTTTCAAGTTACCAACTACAGCTATTGTCTATGCTACAATGACACTTGACCACAAAAATAACAAATTGTTTGACCTTGGGTGCGCACTGGCAAACTCTGCCTAAAAGAATGTGGGTTTCACATTGCCACTAAACATCAAACAGTTCATATCAAATACAGACTAGTACAAAAGTTGTAAATCTTTATAATGGAGTTTTTAAAAAAAATAAAGTATCGCGAATCCATTTGCACAATTATTGGAAGTTAACCCTAGATTAGGAACATGCAGAATTCTTTTTCATATATCAGTATCTTCTTAAATATCTTGATTTCCAATAAGCAAAGACACTTCCGCTTCTGAGTAGCTAATTAGCTAAGGTTTTTTGTTTTGTTTTGTTTTTGTTTTAACATTTTTCCGAAGCCAGAAACGGGGAGGCAGTCAGACTCCCGCATGCGCCCGACCGGGATCCACCCGGCATGCCCACCAGGGGGCGATGCTTTGCCCCTCTGGGGCGTCGCTCTGTTGCATCCAGAGCCTAGAGCCTGAGGCAGAGGCCAAGGAGCCATCCCCAGCGCCCGGGCCATCTTTGCTCCAATGGAGCCTCGCTACGGGAGGGGAAGCGAAAGACAGAGAGGAAGGAGAGGGAGAGGGGTGGAGAAGCAAATGGGTGCCTCTCCTGTGTGCCCTGGCCAGGAATCAAACCCGGGACTCCTGCACGCCAGGCCGATGCTCTACCGCTGAGCCAACCGGCCAGGGCCAAGAGTAGCTAAGGTTTTAAAGTAGTGGAGAATATAAAAATTTAATCACAGCCCTGGCCAGTTGGCTCAGCGGTAGAGCGTCAGCCTGGCGTGCGGGGGACCCGGGTTCGATTCCCGGCCAGGGCACATAGGAGAAGCGCCCATTTGCTTCTCCACCCCCCCTTCCTCTCTGTCTCTCTCTTCCCCTCCCGCAGCCAAGGCTCCATCGGAGCAAAGATGGCCCGGGCGCTGGGGATGGCTCCTTGGCCTCTGCCCCAGGCGCTAGAGTGGCTCTGGTCGCGGCAGAACGATGTCCCGGAGGGGCAGAGCATCACCCCCTGGTGGGCAGAGCGTCGCCCCTGGTGGGCGTGCCGGGTGGATCCCGGTCGGGCGCATGCGGGAGTCTGTCTGACTGTCTCTCCCCGTTTCCAGCTTCAGAAAAATACAAAAAATATATATATATATATATTAATCGCGGGCCGCATAAATTCATTATGCAGGCCTGATCCGGCCTGCAGGCTATATGTTGGCCATGCCTGCTCTATCCACTGTGTCACCACCTAGTTAGCCAAGTCAGCCAACATTTATTGAGCACTTGCTCTATGCAAGGCACTGAGAAAAATAAGGAAAACACAGAAGTAACTAAGGTGTGTTTGTCTTCCCTCAAGGAGCATATGAATCCGATGTGGGAGAAAAGAAGTGTAATATAATAAACATGCTACTAGACATAGAAAGGTACAAAATGCTATAAGAATATGGAAGAAACGGAAATTCTTTGGAGGTTACACTGATTTTCTCTGTCTGCCCTCACCTATTCATAGTATCCAAAGGTTTAAGGTAGGAATGGCGAACAGAAGAAAATACTGAATCAAGGGTTTTGAGGTTTCCATGTTCTCAACCTTGTTGGATATTGACTTATTTTTAAAACTGTGTTTAAGATATAAAAATAGCTCTATTACTTTTTTTTTTTTTTTTTGTATTTTTCTGAAGCTAGAAACGGGGAGAGACAGTCAGACTGACTCCCGCATGCGCCGACCGGGATCCACTTGGCACGCCCACCAGGGGGCGACGCTCTGCCCACCAGGGGGCGATGCTCTGCCCCTCTGGGGCGTCGCTCTGTTGCGACCAGAGCCACTCTAGCGCCTGGGGCAGAGGCCAAGGAGCCATCCCCAGCGCCCAGGCCATCTTTGCTCCAATGGAGCCTCGGCTGCAGGAGGGGAAGAGAGAGACAGAGAGGAAGGAGAGGGGGAGGGGTGGAGAAGCAGATGGGTGCTTCTCCTGTGTGCCCTGGCCGGGAATCAAACCCAGGACTTCCGCACGCCAGGTCGACGCTCTACCACTGAGCCAACGTGCCAGGGCTACTTTTTATTATTTTTGAAGTAAAATATGTTTATACTAAGAAATCCAGAAAAGGCACTATATCCATTTCTACACCCTGGACTCCATTGTTTCTTTTTTTTTTTTTTTTTACAGAGACAGAGAGAGGGATAGACAGACAGGAACGAAGAGAGATGAGAAGCATCAATCATCAGTTTTTCGTTGTGACACCTTAGTTGTTCATTGATTGCTTTCTCATATGTGCCTTGACCGTGGGGCTACAGCAGAGTGAGTGATCCCTTGCTCAAGCCAGTGATCTTGGGTCGAAGCTGGTGAGCTTTGCTCAAACCAGATGAGCCCACACTCAAGCTGGCGACCTTGGGGTCTCGAACCTGGGTCCTCCACATCCCAGTCCGACGCTCTATCCACTGCGCCACCACCTGGTCAGGCTCCATTGTTTCTTTATTTATAATGCTTCTCATATTCTTTTGACAATCTGATATCACTGTCACTGAAACAGAAGCTAGAAAGAAATAAGAAAACAAAGGAAAAGTTTTCTGCAATTGCTTTAATAGTGGCTGAAATGTTTACACACCTGAAATTTATAGCACCAGAATTATATAAAGGTTATGGCCTAACTAAATTATATATTCTAGGCCCTGGCCGGTTGGCTCAGCGGTAGAGCGTCGGCCTAGTGTGCGGAGGACCCCGGTTCGATTCCCGGCCAGGGCACACAGGAGAAGCGCCCATTTGCTTCTCCACCCCTCCGCCGCGCCTTCCTCTCTGTCTCTCTCTTCCCCTCCCGCAGCCAAGGCTCCATTGGAGCAAAGATGGCCCGGGCGCTGGGGATGGCTCTGTGGTCTCTGCCCCAGGCGCTAGAGTGGCTCTGGTCGCAACATGGCGTCGCCCAGGATGGGCAGAGCATCGCCCCCTGGTGGGCAGAGCGTCGCCCCATGGTGGGTGTGCCGGGTGGATCCCGGTCGGCCGCATGCGGGAGTCTGTCTGACTGTCTCTCCCTGTTTCCAGCTTCAGAAAAAAAAAAAAAAAAAAATTATATATTCTGACATAAATTATGATTTAACACTAATTAGATAGGTAAGTTGTTTAAAACCAAGTACAAATATTGATCAACTTAAGGACCATTCGACTTGACGACCACAATCGCTAGCCACAACTGCTCTGCGTCTGGCAGCGCAAGCGTTGCCCAGTTGGGGCGTACGACAATGTGGAACAGCTTCCGGCAGCACTACCATCTCTGCGTGCAGCATTTCAACTGTTATCCCAGACTCGGGACAGCAATTTGTGTTTTGTGTCTTGGCTATTTTTCATCAGACCCCTCCCAAGATGTCTACCAAGAGGAAATTGTCTTTGCAAATATTAAACCAGTTCTACTGGTAATACAGTGTTTTACTTAGACCTGACAAATGTAAAAATAAGAAACAAAATGGTGTAGAGATGATACAAATGGCATAAAATGAACAAAGAAAATTATGATATATAACAATAATGAAAGAAAATTATGATAAAATATGACTTAAAGATTTTTATAACATCATTTCACAGTACTGTACATATAGCTACTCAACTTACGACCAAATCGTGTTACGACCAGTCTGTCGGAACCAACCATGGTCGTACGTCGAGCACTAGCTGTATTAATCTAAAAAAGATAAGCTTATTTTATCCTTAAAGAGGAGTTTCAATTACAACTCTTGACAAACAATGAGACAGGCAGTGGAGGGAAGTAATCCCAGTTTTGAGTCTAAAAATTTAAGTTGGAATTTGGATGTGTCTAGGGATGTTCATGGTTCGAGCAGAGCTTTGACCAAGTTAATGTATTTCAATCATCAATTTATGCTTTCAAGAAACAAATTGAGAAATACTATGTATCAGTCATACTCTCTCCTTAAGGAATTTATAGTCTAATGAGGACAAATAGTTGCTTCCAATGTAATATAATAAATGGTGGAGAGAAGTATATATACACAGGCACTCCCAGGTAAGGTACCCAACCTAGAGGGTGGAGTGGAGGGAAGGACAGTGTTAGAAAGGTTACAAGGAAGATGTGAGTCCTGTACTCAATCCTTAAGAACAAGGAGGAGTTGGAGAAAGAAGAGCAGTTGGTTCTTCTAGACAGAAAGAATTTTGTGTGCAAAGGCCAGTATGCAAAAATAAGGCATTAAGAGTACTTTGCCTGACCTGTGGTGGCACAGTGGATAAAGTGTCAGCCTGAAACACCGAGATTGCCAATTTGAAACCCTGGGCTTGCCTGGTTAAGGCACATGTGGGAGTTGATGCTTCCTGCTCCACCCTCCTTTTCTCTCCCTCTCTGTCTCCCCCCCCCCCCTCTCAAATGAATAAAAAAAGAGAAATCTAATAAAAATAAAACAAAAAATTTAAAAAAAAGAGTACTTAAGGCCCTGGCGGGTGGCTTAGTAGATAGAGCATTGTCCAAGTGCACTGAGGTCACAGGTTTAATCCCTAGTCAGGGCACATATGAGAGGCAGTCAATGAGTGCACAACTAAATGGAACAACTAAAGGGGAATAATGAGTTGATGCTTCTCTCTCTCTCTCTCTTTCCATTTTTTTCTCTTATCTCAAATCAATGGAAAAAAAATTTTTTTAAAGTACTTAAAATAGTTTTGGAGCCTGACCCAGCGGTGGCACAGTGGATAGAGTGTCAGACTGGGACGCAGAGGACTCATGTTCAAAACCCGAGGTCACCGGCTTGAATACAGGCTCGTCCGGCTTGAGCTGGGCTCACCAGCTTGAGCAAGGGGTCACTGGCTTGAGTGTGGGATCATAGACATGACCCCATGATTGCTGGCTTGAGCCCAAAAAAGTTGCTGGCTTGAGCCCAAGGTCTCTGGCTTGAGTGAGGGGTCAATCACTCTGCTCTAGCCCCCTGGTCAAGGCACATATGAGAACACAATCAATGAACAACTAAAGTGCCACAACAAAGAATTGATGCTTCTCATCTCTCTCCCTCCTATCTGTCCTATCTGTTCCTCTCTCTGACTCTCTGTCTCCGTAAAAAAAAAAAAAGTCTTG
The DNA here is from genome assembly GCF_036850995.1 of Saccopteryx leptura. Lineage (NCBI taxonomy): Eukaryota > Metazoa > Chordata > Mammalia > Chiroptera > Emballonuridae > Saccopteryx > Saccopteryx leptura. Next base: position 212,448,548 of record NC_089505.1, on the reverse strand, counting down.
CGTAAACTTAATTTTTTACAGAGACAGAGTCAGATAGAAGGATAGATAGGGACAGACAGACAGGAGGGAGAGAGATGAGAAGCATCAATCATTAGTATTTTGTTGAGACACTTTAGTTGTTCATTGATTGCTTTCTCATATGTTCCTTGACCGTGGGCCTGCAGCAGACCGAGTAACCCCTTGCTCCAGCCAGCAACCTTGGGTCCAAGCTGGTGAGCTTTGCTCAAACCAGATGAGCCTGTGCTCAAGCTGGCGACCTCGGAGTCTCTAACCTGGTCCTCCGCATCCCAGTCCAATGCTCTATCCATTGTGCCACCGCCTGGTCAGGTGCGTAAACTTAATTTTTTTTTTTTTTTTTTTTTTTTTGTATTTTTCTGAAGCTGGAAACGGGGAGAGACAGTCAGACAGACTCCTGCATGCGCCCAACCGGGATCCACCCGGCACGCCCACCAGGGGGCGATGCTCTGCCCCTCCTGGGCGTCGCTCTGTCGCAACCAGAGCCACTCTAGCGCCTGGGGCAGAGGCCAAGGAGCCATCCCCAGTGCCTGGGCCATCTTTGCTGCAATGGAGCCTCGGCTGCGGGAGGGGAAGAGACAGACAGAGAGGAAGGAGAGGGGGAGGGGTGGAGAAGCAGATGGGTGCTTCTCCTGTGTGCCCTGGCCGGGAATCGAACCCAGGACTTCTGCATGCCAGGCTGACACTCTACCACTGAGCCAACCGGCCAGGGCCTAAACTTAATTTTTAATGTATTATTGGGTCTTTGAAGAGTAAAGTAAATTGTCAGGGCCCCCCAAAAAACACCAAAATTAAAAACCTAGAGATGAGCAATAAACAGACTAGTTCTCCCTGGGGGAAATTGCCAAATCAGTCCAGATATTCAGGAATTTAGTGGTCAGGAATATATAGGTCTCCACAGTCTCACAGATTTACAAAAAATTAAATATGGACCTCTTACTCAGATATACTAAGGCATACAAAGAATTAAACACCCATGAGAAAGAATCAGGAGAAATAACAAATAAGAGGTCATTCAAGGACCTTAGATCAGACAATATAAAATATCTTTGACATTTTTTAAAGAAATAAAAGAATCAAATGTACATCGAAACAAAGCATCACAAATGACCAGGCAAATGTGGAAAATAACTAAATAGGATAAGAAATAAAAATAGTTGAACTCAAAATCTCAAGAGTTAATTAAACATATTAGATATAGATGGTGAAAGTAATTGCAAGCCAGATATGAAATGACTCCTCAGAAAGCAATATAGAGGCCCTGGCTGGCTAGCTCAGTGGTAGAGTGTCAGCCTGGCATGTGGAAGTCCCAGGTTTGATTCCTGGCCAGGGCACACAGGAGAAGCGCCCATTTGCTTCTCCACCTTTCCCCCTCTACTTTTTCTCTGTCTCTCTCTTTCCCTCCTGCAGCCAAGGCTCCATTGGAGCAAAGTTGGCCCTGGGCACTGAGGATGGCTCCATGGTCTCCACCTCAGGCGCTAGAATGACTTGTTGCAATGGAGCAATGCCCACTGGTAGGTATGCCGGGTGGATCCCTGTCAGGCACATGTGGGAGTCTGTCTCTGCCTCCCTGCTTCTCACTTCAGAAAATTACCCCCCCCCCAAAAAAAGCAATATAGAGATAAAGGAAATAAAAATATAATAGGTTAATAGATATGGGGGGCTAGAGTAAGAAAGATTGAAGTCCCAGAAGGAAGGAATATAAAAAATAGAGGAGCCTGGCTTGACCAGGTGGTGGCACAGTGGATAGAGCGTCATCCTGGAACGCTGAGGACCCAGGTTCGAAACCCTGAGGTCACTGGCTTGAGTGTGGACTCACGAGCTTGAGTGCAGGGTTGCTGGCTTGAGTGTGGGATCATAGACATGACCCCATGGTCGTTGGCTTGGCTGGAGTCCCCCACCCTGCCCCATCAAAGCAATGATGAGAATGAAATAAACAACTAAGGTGCTGCAACTATGAGTTGATACTTTTTTAAATTGATTTTAATTTATTATGTTTACATAGATTCTAGTGTCCCCCCAAATGCATCCCCCCTCCCCCATGTTCCCCTCAACACCTCCTTTGCCCCCCTTCCCTCCAGGATTTGGTTTCCTGCTCTCTATAATGCTGTGTTATGTATATATAATTTCACCAATCTCTTTCCCTTCTCTGATCCCATCCTATCATCCCCTTTCCCTCTGTCCACATTCCCTCTGGCCCCTTTGATCCCACCTCTGCCTCTATTCCGTTCCTCAGTAGTTGATACTTTTCATCTCTCTCACTTCCCATCTGTTCTTGTCTGTCTGTGTGTATGTGTGTGTCTCTCTCTGTTTCTCTCCCTTGTGCACGCAAAATAAATGAAGGAAGGAAAAAGGGGGGGAAGGAGGGAGGCTGACCTGTGGTGGCGCAGTGGATAAAGTGTTGACTTGGAATGCTGAGGTCACTGGTTTGAAACCCCAGGCTTGCCTAGTCAAGGTACATATAAGAAGCAGCTACTGAGACCTGATGCTTCCCTCTCTGTCTTCCCCTCCCTGTTTTCTCTTTCTCTCTCTCTCTCTCTCTCTCTCTCTCTCTCTCTCCTTTCTCTTAAAAAAATGGAGGAAAGCCAAAATTCTTAGAGATAAGGACTCAGAATATTTTAAAAACATATTTATTGGCCCTGGCCGGTTGGCTCAATGGTAGAGCGTTGGCCTGGCATGCGGAAGTCCCAGGTTCGATTCCCGGCCAGGGCACACAGGAGAAGCGCCCATCTGCTTCTCCACCCCTCCCCCTCTCCTTCCTCTCTGTCTCTCTCTTCCCCTCCCACAGCCGAGGCTCCACTGGAGCAAGGATGGCCTGGGCGCTGGAGATGGCTCCTCGGCCTCTGCCCCAGGCGCTGGAGTGGCTCTGGTCGCAACAGAGTGACGCCCCGGAGGGGCAGAGCATCGCCCCCTGATGGGCGTGCTGGGTGGATCCCGGTCGGGCGCATGCAGGAGTCTGTCTGACTGTCTCTCCCCGTTTCCAGCTTCAGAAAAATACAGAAAAAAAAAACATATTTATTGCTTTTAGAGAGAGAGGAAGGGAGACAAACAGAAAGATCAATCTGTTCCTGTATGTACCCTGATCGGGGGTTGAACCCGCAACCTTTGTGTATTCAGGATGATGCTCTAACCAACCTAGCCATCTGGCCAGGGGTAAGAACTGAAAATTTTTAAGAACTAAGAACTAAATCTACAGACATAGGAAGCGTATTGCAAATAGGATAAGTAAATTCAGACACAATCATATTGTGTGCCAAACTGCAAAACACCAAGAGATCTTGAAGGACTAAAGAAAAAAGGTAAATCACCCACAAAGAAACCACAGGCAATAGAAATGATAGATTTCTCACTTGCACAATGGAAGCTAGAGGAGGAGACATAGTATCTGTAATGTAATAGAGAAAACTATCAAGCTAGAATTTTATGTCCAGAGAAACTATCTTTCAAGAATTGTGGTAAAATAAAGACATTTCAGATAAACAAAATAGAGTTTGCCTTCAACAGACTTTCACTTAAGGAAATTCTACTTTAGGAAGAAGGAAAATGGTACCAGAAAGGAGGTCTGAAATGCAAGAAGGAATGGTGAGCAAGGAAATTGGTAAGCATCTGAGTAAATCTAAACAGTGCTACCTACATAAAGTAATAATGCTACTAATAATGTCTAATTTGTGAGGTTAAACAAAAGGATAAAATATTGGTCAACTAGGAAAGTAGTTACTATATTGATTCACTTAAAAAATAAATCAGATCTTGTATTAATTTTAAATTAATTGTCATGCGTATTAAAATACCAAGGATAACTTTCCTAAATAAAAGTGAGTATATAATTTCCAAAGCAATAAAGAGGAAAAATAGAATTTTTTTTAAAGTTTAATAAAAAATTCTAGACTACTGTTAACTAGTGCTTTAGTTTGGAGGTTGCTTTAAAGCCATGCGAAACCATCCCTGCCAACATCTCACCCAGCTTCTCTCCAGTGAGAGGGAATGCTATACCCAAAGACAGCTAAATATTGTTGAACAGCTCTGATGAGTGTTACTTGTATTAATCATAACTCCTTGCACAGAACCTTCAAGATTCCATACTGCCTTTCAGTAGCAAGTTCAAAGCATTAGGCTTTCCAAACAACTGGTCCCAATAAACTTGATCTTATGATGTCTCTTTAAATCCTTGAGTTAGATCTCTAAACATTTGAGGCCTCCTTTCTAGACACTAGTTTAAAATGCCCTTGGCCCTGGCCGTTTGGCCCAGCATGTGGAAGTCCTGGGCTTGATTCCCAGCCAGGGCACCCAGGAGAAGTGCCCATCTGCTTCTCCATCCTTCCCCCTCTCCTTTCTATCTCTCTCTTCACCTCCCGCAGCCAAGGCTCCATTGGAGCAAAGTTGGCCTGAGCTCTGAGGACGGCTCCATGGCCTCTGCCTCAGGCACTAGAATGGCTCCAATTGCAGAGGAGCAATGCCCCAGATGGGCAGAGCATCGCCCCCTGGTAGGCATGCCTGGTGGATCCTGGTAGGGTGCATCTGGGAGTTTGACAGCCTCCCCACTTCTAACTTTGGAAAAATACAAAACAAAAAATACCCTTTTGAAGAATAGGTGGAATTTAGAGGGTTTTCCAGAAAAACACTTCTCTCTGCCAAATTCAAACTCTTCCTCAAACCCCAGCTCAGGTCCCATAGCATTCCTGACTACTCTAGCCCAAGGTGACTTAAAATTTGAAAAGCTATCATCTACACCAAACTTACAAGAGTCATTAATGCCTGTCTCTTCTGCTTTTATAACTGAGCTTTTATTTAAATTTTATTCTATTGCAGAACTCTCTTGAAGCTTGCATGGTCTTTCCAGCTAGATTTTCAGCTCTTAAGACAGGAGCTATTTCTTATATGCTGTTGTATCTTTTATAGCACCTAGGGAAGGAGAACTAACACTTAACTGCCTACTGTATGCCACTCCCTGTAATAAATGCTCTCTTGTATATAACATCTAATTTATTCCTCACAGCAAACTTACTTATTGTAGAGAAAGAGAGAGAAAGAGAAAGTGGGGGTGAAAGGAGCAAGAAGCATCAACTTGGAATAGTTGCTTCTCATATGTGCCATGACTGGGCAAGCCTGGGGTTTCAAACCAGTGACCTCAGCATTCCAGGTCAGTGCTTTACACTGCGCCAGCACAGGTCAGACTCACAGAAAACTTATGAAGATAGATATTAGTGTCCCCATTTTAAAGATGAAAACATTGCACTTGAGAAAGGTTAAGTCACATAAGCAAGTCAGTGGCAAAACTGGGTTCCAACCACACCACCCATCAAAATAGTTTGTATTATTAATACATATCTTGAAAGATTAAAAGGCTCATATAGTTTACATTTTTCTACTTGACTCATTTGTATCCTACTGTGAAATTAAGTGTCATGAAAACATATTTCAAAGAAACCAAAACCCTTCTCTAAAAGTAAAACTTGACATGCCAGTCATTAACTAACAGCCAAATACAGAAAGAACTTAAAAGTCAGGCAGAAAATCATATTGGGCGGGGTTAGATTAAGGCAATTAAGGAGAGATTCTTTTATTCTATACTTTTCTCTGAGTTCATGTAGTATGCTGTGAAACAAATCACAACAGCGTATACTATTCTTAGGGTGCTTGCTACAAGTCTTTATTCCTTTCAGAATATTCTTTCTCTTCTCTTTTCTCCTTTTCTAGGGTTACACATCATTCTGGAATGACTGCATATCATCTGGCCTGCGAGGGGGCATCCTAATAGAGCTGGCTATGCGGGGTCGAATCTATCTGGAACCCCCCACCATGCGTAAGAAACGACTACTGGACAGAAAGGTACAACATCCTCTGTGAACATTCTCTGAGTTTATGAGAGGGTGGGTGTCAATGGTCCATTTTTTTTTAATTATTTTTATTTATTTATTCATTTTAGAGGAGAGAGAGAGAGAGAAGGGGGGAGGAGCAGGAAGCTTCAACTCCCATATGTGCCTTGACTGGGCAAGCCCAGGGTTTTGAACTGACAACCTCAGCATTCCAGGTCAATGCTTTATCCACTGCGCCACCACAGGTCAGGCAGTGGTCCATTTTGGAGGAATAGAAATACACTGCTCACAAACATTAGGGGATATTTCAAAATGAATATGAAGCATTGAATATCCCCTAATGTTTGTGAGCAGTATATTAGAGTAGTGAGACAAGATAAATATCACTGATTTAGTTGCCCTTATTACCTAATAGTTTTAATTATTCTGTATCAGAGGGAGAAATCCAAAAATCTGTAGTGTAAAGAGTTAAAAGAGACCCTGGCTGGTTGGCTCAGCGGTAGAGTGTCCACCTGGCATGAGGATGTCTCAGATTTGATTCCCAGGTAGGGCACATGGGAGAAGGAACCATCTGCTTCTCCACCCCTCCCCCTTTCCCTTTTCTCTCTCTCTTCCCCTCCTGCAGCCATGGCTCAGTTGGAGCAGGTTGTCCCTGGGCACTGAGAATGGCTCCATAGCCTCGCCTCAGGCATTAAAATAGTTTGGTTGCTGAGCAGTGGAACAATGGCCCCAGATAGGCGAGCATCAGTCACCCTATGGGGGCTCGTTGGGTGGATCCTGGTCGGAGTGCATGTGGGAGTCTTTCTCCCTGCCTCCCCACTTCTCACTTAAGAAAAATTTAAAAAAGAAGAGTTAAAAGAAGTTCATGCTTTTGTCTTTTTTATGCAGGAAAATCACAGGATGCTGTTATTTCTCCCTCTGTAGCTATAGCTATAAACTGAAATAGAATATTATATAGGAGGGTGCAAACACGTGGGTCAGGTGCGTGAGCTCTGGTCATTGTCATTGCTGAGCTCTGGTCATTGTCAGATGACCACTCATTTTCTCTCCATTTACTACAAACCCTCTCCAGCATGTGAACCATACTCCTGCCTTCATTTTCTTTCCTTTTTTCCACTCACAACTTCATGTCATACTTAGCACTCTTAGCACTGAAACCACATTCTTAATGTACCACCAGCTTCTTTTCAGTCTTTATTTTTCTCTATTAACCTGTATGTGGCATTTGACACTTTTTTTTGCATTTGACACTTTTGACTACTTCCTCCTACTTGAAACTTTCTTCACTCTTGGCCTATGTTATCTTACATTCTCTTGCTTCTCTGGCTGTACCCTATTTCCTTTACATTCTTTTTTTTTTTTTTTTTAAGATTTTATTTATTGATTTTAAAGGGTGGAAGTTGGGGGTGTGAGAAGTATAGTTGCTTCATTTTAGTTGTTCATTGCTTGCTTGTTGCTTGTAGTATGTGCCTTGATGGGGCAAGCCCAGAGTTTCAAACTGGCGACTGCAGTGTTCCAGATTGATGCTCTGTCCACTGTGCCAGGCAAAGGTGAATATCTTTCAAAGGATATAGAAGTTATGCAAAGGTATAAAACTAAGACTTAGATGTTAAGAAACAAAGTTGCCTGGCCTGTGGTGGTGCAGTGGACAGAGCATCAATCTGGAACACTGAGGTCGCCAGTTCAAAACTCTGGGCTTGCCCCATCTAAGCACATACTACAAGCAACAAGCAAGCAATGAAAAACTAAAGTGAAGCAACTATATACTTCTCGCACCCCCAACCCCCACCCTTTAAAATCAATAAATAAAATCTTTTAAAAAATAAAATTATTTTTAAAGCTTCATCTATTACTTCCATAATACTAAGTACTAAATCCTAGGCCTATCTTCTTTTTCCACCCCCAGGAATATAATTATCTGCTAGGCATTTCAACTTGACTAGCCCCTATCAGTTAAAAGCAAACTTAACTTTTCCCCCAAACTGGCTGCTTTTTATGATTTTCCTACCTTTATTAATTGTTTTCCAAGTAAGTTTTCCATACTCAAAGAGTTACTATTGAATATTTTCTCTGTTATCATTTATATCCACTTTGTCACTAGGGCCCACTTAAATGTTTTTGTCTCCCCATGATTACCCCATACTAGATTTTTCAACTTCAAAAACAGGGACAGTATATTATGCTGCTTTGCATTTTCTGCAACACTTAACCAATAATGGATATCTAATATATTGAAAGATTTTAATTTGAATGAAGTAAATGAACCAGGGTCCCTTATTTGTTTTTTTCTGAAAGGTACTGCTGAAGTCAGACAGCCCAACAGGTGACATTTTACTGGATGAAACTCTCAAACACATCAAAGTCACTGAACCCACAGAAACTGTCCAGACATGGATAGAGCTACTCACTGGTAAGACAGCTCAAAATGATTCAGAAATCCCACACTTTGTAATCTTTATCCTACCCTTAAGGTCAAGAAAGGAAGTACAGGCCTGTTGTTTTTTGTTTTGTTGTTTTTGTGGTGGGGGGGGGGTGACAGTCAGACAGAGGGACAGATAGGGACAGACAGACAGAAAGGGAGAGAGATGAGAAGCATAAGTTCTTCGCTGTGGCACCTTAGTTGTTCATTGATTTTTTTTTTCTCATATGTGCCTTGACCAGGGGGCTGCAGCAGAGTGAGTGACCCCTTGCTCCAACCAGCGACCTTGGGCTCAAGCTAGTGAGCCTTGCTCAAACCAGATGAGCTTGCACTCAAGCTGGCGACCTCCAGGTCTCGAACCTGGGTCTTCTGTGTTCTAGTCCGATGCTCTATCCACTGCGCCACCACCTGGTCAGGCCAGGCCTATTGTTTTTTATAAACACAGACCAAAGAAAAAGAGACAGATGAAAGAAAGCGGAAGACTGAAACTCATAAGGCAGAATAAGCCTTGAACATCGTTCACTCTCTATATTTATTGGTTAACATACAGTGGGAGTGCACCAGTCTAACTATATTATTTTTCTTTTCTAAATATTTACTATAATCTTTAAATCATGCACTTCTCCATTTCTCCCGGAACACTAGGTGAAGGACAGGACAAATGCTTCAGGTAGTCCCAATCATAAACAGGAAATCTATTTAATGTGGCGTGCCTCCAAGATTCCTTTGTGTCTGCGTGCAGAACAACACAGGCCAATAAATGTCTTGTTATTTTTAAGACTCCTTCAGTTTCTCACGCCCTCCAATAACTCCTGCTCTGAGTTTATGTCAGTGCACAAGCCCTGGCTGGTTGGCTCAGCTGTAGAGCGTTGAAAATTCGTTTCATGGCCTCGCATGTGGGAGTCCCGGGTTTGATTCTCGGTCAGAGCACACAGGAGAAGAGCCCATCTGCTTCTCCACCTCCCCCTCTCCTTCCTCTCTGTCTCTCTCTTCCCCTCCCTCAGCCAAGGCTCCATTGGAGCAAAGTCGGCCTGGGTGCTGAGGATGGCTCCATGGCCTCCACCTCAGGCGCTAGAACAGCTTCGGCCATAACTGAGCAACACCCCAGATGGGCAGAACATCACCCCCTGGTGGGCATTCCAGGTGGTGATGCAGGAGTCTGTCTGGTGGGCATTCCAGGTTGGGCGCATGCAGGAGTCTGTCTGACTGCCTCCCCGCTTCTGACTTTGGGAAAATACCAAAAAAAAGAAAGAAAAGAAGTAGAGAAATTCAAGGGGTTAGATAAGGTACATATGGTTCACTGTTTAATTATACAATGAGGGACAGAGAGTGCATGATTAATCAACACAGAAAGTTTTCCAAAGCTTCACCCTACCTTTTGCCACCCTCGTCCACAAACTCTTTAACAATATTCTTCACAAGAAAATTTTGCCTGACCTGTGGTGGTGCAGTGAATAAAGCGTTGACCTGGAAATGCTGAGATCGCCGGTTCGAAACCCTGGGCTTGCCTGGTCAAGGCACATATGGGAGTTGATGCTTCCAGCTCCTCCCCCCTTCTCTCTCTCCTCTCTCTCCCTTTCTGTCTCTCTCTCTCTCCTCTCTAAAAATGAATAAATAAAATAAAAATAAAATTTATAAAAAATAAAAAAAGAAAGCTAAGTTCTTTATTAAAAAAAAAAAATTTAACATCTCTATTGATATATAATTCACATTCCATACAGTTGACCTATTTACAATATAAAATTAAATGGATTTTAGTATATTCACACAATTGTGAAACTATTACAATCTTAAGTTTAGTACATTTTCTTGATCCCCAAAATAAACCCCATACTCATTATCAATTTTTTCCACATTTTCCCCAGCCCCCCTGCCCAACTCTAGGCATCTGCTAGTCTACATTTTATCTCTATAGATTTGTTTATTCCATATATTTCATATAAATGGAATCATATAACTTTAAGGGGGTTTTTTGTGACTAGCCTCTTAAGATAATGTATTCCAGGTTCATCCATGTCATAGGGCATGAAGCAATATTTCATGCCTTTTTATTTTTTAAGGGCAAGTTAAAAAACTTTAACTAGAAACCTATAGCATAAAATTTTAGGAGAATCTTCAGTAAGGCACTTTGAAATCACAAACAGTATCACCTTCTGGAACATTTTCTTTTTTTAATTGAGAGGAGGGTAGGGAGAGATAGACTCCTACATCCACCCAACCAGGATCTGCCTGGCAAGCCCACTAGGGAGCGATGCTCTGCCCATCTTGAGCCTTCACTCCATTGCTCAGCAACCGAGCCATTCTTTAGTGTCTGAGGTGGAGGCTAAGGAGCCATCCTCAGTGCCTGAGGCCAACTTGTTCAAACCAATTGAGCTGTGGCTGTAGGAAGTGAAGGGGGAAAGGGTTGAGAAGCAGATGGTTGCCTCTACTGTATATGCCCTGACCAGGAATTGAACCCAAGACATCCACACGCGGGGGCGACACTCTACCACTTAAGCCAACTGGTCAGGGCCTAATGCCGTTTGGGTTCAAGCTAGTGACCATGGGTCATGTCTATGATCTCACACTCAAGCCGCAACTCTACAGTTCAAGCTGGTGAATCGCAATCTTCCAAGATTGTTTTGGCAATTTCATATGATTTTGAAGCAAAGGCTTTATGTGGCAAAGGCTGTTGGAATTTTAATAGGGATTGTGTTGAACCTGATGATCTCTTAGGTCAGTGGTCGGCAAACTCATTAGTCAACAGAGCCAATTATCAACAGTACAATGATTGAAATTTCTTTTTTTTTTTTTATAAATAAATTTTTATTAATGTTAATGGGGTGACATCAATAAATCAGGGTACATATATTCAAAGATGAAATTTCTTTTGATAGACAAATTTTTAAAACTTAAACTATATGGGGAGGTATATTCCTCATTGAGGTAGCGCCCGCATGTGGTATTTTGTGGAAGAGCCACACCCAAGGGGCCAAAGAGCCGCATGTGGCTCGCGAGCCACAGTTTACTGACCACTGTCTTAGGTGGTATGGGCATTTTGATAGTGTTAAGTCTTCATATCCATTAAAATGGAATGTCTATGGGGGGGGGGGAGGAACGGGGGGGAGGGGCACAAAGTAAACTAGATAGAAGGTGACAGAGGACAATCTGACTTTAGGTGATGGGTATGAAACATAATTGAACAACAAGATAACCTGGACATGTTTTCTTTGAATGTATGTACCCTGATTTATTGATGTCACCCCATTAAAATTAATAAAAATTTATTTTTTAAAAAAATGGAATGTCTAACCTAACTGGATAGTTCAGTTGGTTAGAATGTTGACCCAATATGGCAAAGTTGTAAGTTCAGTCCCCAATCATGGCACAAACAAGAATCAACCACCCTGGTCAGTTGGTTTAATGGTAGAGCGTCAGCGGGGTGTGTGGAAGTCCCAGGTTTGATTCCTGGCCAGGGTACACAGGAGAAGCACCCATCTGCTTCTCCACCCTTCCTCCTCTCCTTTCTCTCTACCTCTCTCTTCCCCTCCCGCAGCCAAGGCTCCATTGGAGCAAAGTTGGCCCGGGCACTGAGGATGGCTCCATGGCTGCCTCAGGCGCTAGAATGGCTCCAGTTGCAACAGAGCAACGCCCCAGATGGGCAGAGCATCGCCCCCTAGTGGGCATGCCAGGTGGATCCTGGTCGGGCACATGTAGGAGGCTGGGTGTCTCTCTGCCTTCCCACTATTCTCTTCAGAAAAATACAAATAAAGATAAAAAATAAGAATCAACAAATGCCTGACCGGGTGGTGGCACAGTGGATAGTGTCAACCTGGGACACTGAGGACCCAGGTTCGAAACCCTGAGGTCACCAGCTGCAAGGGTCATCAAACTTTTTATAAAAACCTCCCAATTTTGCAGTGCTGGTCAACCAGGTCCCTACTGCCCACTAGTGGGTGGTCCAGTTTTATGGTGGGCCAATCGTGCTGCCGTTTAGTAGCACTGCAAAAGTGGGCGGTTTTTATAAAAAGTTTGATGACCCCTGAGCTAGAGCATGGTCTCATCCAGCTTGGGTGTGGGCTCACCAACTTGAACTGTAGAGTTGCGGCTTGAGTGTGAGATCATAGACATGACCCATGGTCACTAGCTTGATCCCAAACGGCATTGGCTTGAAGCCCAAGGTCGCTGGCTTCACCAAGGAGTCACTGGCTCAGCTGGAGCACCCCACCCCTGTCAAGTCATGTATGAGAAAGCAATCAATGAACAACTAAAGTGTACAACTACAACTTGATGCTTATCTCTCTCCCTTCCTGTCTGTCCCTGGATCGCTCTCTCTTTCTCTCTCTCTCACTTAAAAAAACAACAGGCTGACCAGGTGGTGGCGCAGTGGATAGAGCGTCGGACTGGGACACGGAGGACCCAGGTTCGAGACCTCGAGGTTGCCAGTTTGAACACGGGTTCATCTGGTTTGAGCAAGGCTAACCAGCTTAAACTCAAGGTCGCTAGCTTGAGCAAGGGGTCACTCGGTCTTCTGTATCCCCCCTCCCCCCCATCAAGGCACATATGAGAAAGCAGTCACTGAGAAACTAAGGTGCTGCAACAAAGAATTGATGTTTCTCATCTCTCTCCCTTCCAGTCTGTCTGTTCCTCTCTCTGTCTCTCTCTGTTTCTGTCACAAGAAAAAAAAGTGAATGCATAAATTAGTGAAACAACAAATTGATGTTTGTCTTTATCTCTAAAATCAATCAATAAATTTTTTAATGTAATGTCTTTTCATTTAGGTAGTCTTTAATTTCTTTCAGTAATGTTTTATAAATATGATGTTAGCTATGGGTTTTTCATAAATACCCTATGTCATGTTGAGGAATTTTCTTTTTAATTCTAGTTTTCTGGGAGTTTTCATCATGAAAGCATGCTCATTTTTGTAAAATGTCTTTTCTGAGTCCAGATGCTTATATGTTTTTTTTTCCTTTATTTTGTTAATGTAATGTATTGCATTGGGTTTTTTTATTGATTGATTTTAGAAGGATAGAGGAAGGGAGAGAGAGAGAGAGTCATCCATTTGTTGTTCCACTGCCTTGCACATTCATTGGTTCCTTCCTCCTTGTGCCCTGATGAGGGATTGAACCTGCAACCAATGCTCTATTCCTGTGCCACCACTGGTCCAGCCTCAATTGATTTTTATATATTAATTTTGTATCCTATAATCTTGTTGAACTTCTGTATTAGTTGTAACAGTTTTTAAGTGTATTCTTTAGATTTTTCTATGTACAAGATCATGTCATCTAAAACTAAAAATAGTTTAATTTTTTCCTGTCTAATCTTGTTATCTTTGTAACTTATTCTTTCCTGACTGCTCTGGTTAGAGCCTCCAGTATAGTTCTGAATGGAAATGATGAGAATGGACATGCTTGTCTTGTTCCTGATCTTAGCAGAACAACATTCATTCAGTTTTTTACCATTAAGTATGAGCTGTGGGTTTTTCATAAATGCCTTCTATCAGGCTGAGGAAGTTCCCACCTATTCATAGCTTATTGAGTGTTATTATCATTTAAGAATATTGGATTTTGTCAAATGTTTTTCTGTATATATTGAGATGATCATTTGTTTTTTACTTTTTATGCTATTGATTTGGTATTTTACATAATTGGATTTTTAGATGTTAAACAACCTTGCATTTCTGGTATAAGTCTTAACTGGTCACATTATATAGTCTTTATTATATGTTGCTGGATTTGCTTTGCTAGTATTTTGTTGAGTATTTTATACCTATATTCATAAGTGATATTGGTATATAGCCTTCTACTGATGTCTTTGTCTGGTTTTGGTATCAGAATATATAGATTAAGGAAGTGTCCTAGCCTCTTCTGTTTCTTTGAAAGAGTTTGTGAAGGATTGGTACTAATTCTTCTTTAAATGTTTAATAGAAGCCCTGGCCGGTTGGCTCAGCGGTAGAGCGTTGGCCTAGCGTGCGGAAGACCCGGGTTCGATTCCCGGCCAGGGCACATAGGAGAAGCGCCCATTTGCTTCTCCACCCCTCCGCCGCGCTTTCCTCTCTGTCTCTCTCTTCCCCTCCCGCAGCCAAGGCTCCATTGGAGCAAAGATGGCCCGGGCGCTGGGGATGGCTCCTTGGCCTCTGCCCCAGGCGCTAGAGTGGCTCTGGTCGCAATATGGCGACGCCCAGGATGGGCAGAGCATCGCCCCCTGGTGGGCAGAGCATCGCCCCTGGTGGGCGTGCCGGGTGGATCCCGGTCGGGCGCATGCAGGAGTCTGTCTGACTGTCTCTCCCTGTTTCCAGCTTCAGAAAAATGAAAAAAAAAAAAAAAAAAATGTTTAATAGAATTACCAGTAAAGCCACCTTGACCACACTTTTCTCTATGGGAAGTTTTTGTTTTCTTAAAAAGTAACAGAGAGGCCCTGGCCGGTTGGCTCAGTGGTAGAGTGTCGGCCTGGCGTGCAGAAGTCCCGGGTTCGATTCCCGGCCAGGGCACACAGGAGAAGCGCCCATCTGCTTCTCCACCCCTCCCCCTCTCCTTCCTCTCTGTCTCTCTCTTCCCCTCCCGCAGCCAAGGCTCCACTGGAGCAAAGATAGCCTGGGCGCTGGGGATGGCTCCTTGGCCTCTGCCCCAGGCGCTAGAGTGGCTCTGGTCACAACAGAGCGAGCCCCGGAGGGGCAGAGCATTGCCCCCTGGTGGGCAGAGCTTCGCCCCCTGGTGGGCGTGCTGGGTGGATCCCGGTCGGGCGCATGCGGGAGTCTGTCTGACTGTCTCTCCCCGTTTCCGGCTTCAGAAAAATACAGAAAAAAAAAAAAGTAACAGAGGCATGACCTGTGGTGGCACAGTGCATAAAGCATCGACCTGGAATGCTGACATCTCCGGTCAAGGCAAATATGGGAGTTGGTGCTTCCTGCTCCTACCCCCTTCTCTCACTCCTCTCTAAAATGAATAAAATAAAATCTTTTAAAAAAAGTAACAGAAGTGGGGAGGCAGAGACAGACTCCTGCATACGCCCCAACCAGGATCCGCCTGGCAAGCTCCCACCAGGTGATGTTCTGCCCAGCTGGGCTGTAGCTGCGTTGCTTGGCAGCTGAGCTATTTCAGTGCCTGAGGCCAAGGCCATGGAACCATCCTCAGCCAACTTTGCTTGAACCATTCTCCATGGCGGCAGTAGGGAGAGAGAGAGAGAGAGAGAGATATGAGGGGATAGAGAAGCAGATGGTCACTTCTCCTGTGTGCCCTGAGCAGGGATCAAACTCAGTACTTCCATATGCCAGGCTGACACTCTACCTCTGAGCCAACTGGCCAGGGCCTGTGGGAAGTATTAAAATTACTTATTTAATCTATTGACTTGTAGATCTATTCAGATTTTCTCTTTCTTCTTGAGTCAGTTTAGGTAATTTGTGTGTTTTAAGGAATTTCTCCATTTTCTTTAGTCTAATTTGTTGGTGTACTGTTCTCTATAGTATCCCCTTATTACTCCTTTTACTTCCTAAATGTCAGTAGTGATAACTCTTCTTTTCATTCTTAATTTTAGTAATTTGAGTCTTCTCTCTTTTTTCCTGGGTCAGTCTAGACTTGTCAGTTTTATTTATCCTTTCAATTAACCAACCTTTTTTTTTTTTAGTGAGAGAAGTGGGGAGGGAAAGAGAGAGAGTGAGAGAGATAGGAAGGGAGAGAGATGAGAAACATCAACTCATAGTTATGACACCTTAGCTGTTCATTGATTGTGTTCTCATATGTGACTTGACCAGGAGGCTCCAGCTGAGCCAGTGACCCCTTGCTCAAGCCAGCAACCTTTGGGTCATGTCTATAATCCCACACTCGAGCTGGTGAGCCCGTGCTCAAACTGGATGAGCCTGTGCTCAAGCCAGC
This sequence comes from Saccopteryx leptura, assembly GCF_036850995.1. Classification (NCBI taxonomy): domain Eukaryota; kingdom Metazoa; phylum Chordata; class Mammalia; order Chiroptera; family Emballonuridae; genus Saccopteryx; species Saccopteryx leptura. The sequence goes on along the minus strand of NC_089505.1, from coordinate 212,432,448 downwards.
AACCTCAGGGTTTTGAACCTCAGTCCTCTATGTTCCAGGCCAGTGTTCTATCCACTGCACCACCACCTACTGAGGTCCAACTTTTGATATATTGATTTTCCCTATTTATTTCCACTCTAATCTTTATTATTTTATTTCTTCTGCTTGCTTTGGGTTTGGTGTGCTGTTTTTGTTTTTGTTTTCTAGTTTTTAAAAGTAGATTAGTTTTTTGATTTGACATCTTTTCTAGACTAGCACTTAGAGTTATAAATCTCCTCTGGACACTACTTTAAACTGCATTCCATGTTTTGATATGTTGTGTTTTCGTTTTCATTTAACTCAAAGTATTTTCTGAATTCCCCTTGTGATTTCTTCTTTGACCCATTGAGTATGTTGTTTAATTTCCATATATTTTTGAATTTTCCAAATTTCCTTCTGTTAATAATTTTATTTTTTTATTTGAGAGAGAGAGATCGATTTGTTGTTCTACTTACTAATGCATCATTGGTTGATTCTTTTATGTGCTTTGACTGGGGATTGAACCCACAACCTTGGCATGTGGGGATGGTGCTCAAACTAACTGAGCTACCCAGCCAGGGCCACTAATTTTTATTTAATTCCATTGTGATTAGATAGCATAGTATATATGTTTCTGGTCCTTTTTAATTTCTTAAGGTTTTTAAAAAATTTATTAAGGCCTAGCATATGGTTTCTCCTGGAGAATGTTCCATGTGCACTTGAGAAGCTATTATAGGGTGGTGGAATGTTCTTTAAGTTGTCTTGTTGGGTGTGGTGAGTTTATGGTGTTGGTCCAAGTTTTCTGTTTCTTTTCCCCATAGGTGAGACCTGGAACCCCTTCAAATTACAGTACCAGCTGAGAAATGTAAGAGAGCGAATTGCAAAGAACCTAGTAGAGAAGGGCATTCTAACAACTGAGAAACAAAATTTCCTTCTATTTGACATGACTACTCATCCGGTGACCAATACAACAGAGAAACAGCGACTAGTGAAAAAACTTCAAGATAGTGTCCTAGAGCGGTGGGTCAATGATCCTCAACGCATGGACAAGCGAACATTAGCACTCCTGGTGCTAGCGCACTCCTCCGATGTGCTAGAGAATGTTTTCTCCTCTCTGACAGATGACAAGTACGATGTGGCAATGAATCGAGCCAAGGACCTAGTAGAACTTGACCCTGAAGTGGAAGGGATGAAGCACAGTGCCACAGAGATGATTTGGGCTGTATTGGCAGCCTTCAATAAATCCTAAAGCCAGCAGGTGGATTTCTCCTTTCCCCCTGCTGGCCTGGTGACCTTCAGAGACACTATCACTGAGTTTTGTGTGATGAAATATTTTTCATCATTTTCTTTTCCTTCTCTTGAATCAGACTTGCGATTTGGGGAAAGCAACTTCAGGGCTTCTCCAGAGACGTTGACCTTTATAAGCAGACTTTATTTCTCTCTCTACTTCCCTTCCAGAGTGAATAAACTGAGTGAGCCCACACACACCCAAAAAACATTTCTCTTGTCTCTTAGTTTACTTCTGTGTAGTATGCTTTTGGATAAGTAGGATTATCTAAGTGAGATTTGCTGTTTCAGCCACAGAATGTGAATGAAACGTAGAGCAAACCATTTAATTACTTTTTTTTTTTTTTTTTGGTATTTTTCTGAAGCTGGAAACAGGGAGAGACAGTCAGACAGACTCCCGCATGCGCCCGACTGGGATCCACCCGGCACGCCCACCAGGGGCGTCGCTCTGTTGAGACCAGAGCCACTCCAGCGCCTGGGGCATAGGACAAGGAGCCATCCCCAGCGCCCGGGCCATCTTTGCTCCAATGGAGCCTTGGCTGCGGGAGGGGAAGAGAGAGACAGAGAGGAAGGAGGGGGGGGTGGAGAAGCAAATGGGCGCCTCTCCTATGTGCCCTGGCCAGGAATCGAACCCAGGACTTCCGCACACCAGGCCGACGCTCTACCGCTGAGCCAACCGGCCAGGGCCTAATTACATTTTTTAAAGTCTATTTTTTTCTATCTTAAACACACATTTTCAGTCTTTCTCAGACTCTCCTAGGTAATGTAGCTTACTGAAATAACTGCCTCTTTGAAAAAGGGTCAATGGAAACTAGTTTTTGGATCAGGTAGTCTCTGGGGATGTATGTCCCACTAATGATTTTCTTACTTTCCTGTCTGTTCTAACCTAATGAAAATATTCCAAATTTGATTACCCTGGAACCAGAAATACATTTTATCCTCTTTTTTTTTTTTTTTTTTGGTGTGGCAGAGACAGAGAGAGTCAGAGAGAGGGACAGTTACGAACAGACAGACAGGAAGGGAGAGAGATGAGAAACATCAATTCTTTGTTGCGGTTCCTTAGTTCATTGATTGCTTTCTCATATGTGCCTTGTCGGGGGGGGAGGGTACAGCAGACCGAGTGACCTCTTGCTCGAGCCAGCAACCTTGCGTCCAAGCTGGTGAGCTTTGCTCAGACTCGATAAGCCCGTGCTCAAGCTGGCGACCTCGGGGTCTCGAACCTGGGTCCTCCGCATCCCAGTTCGACGTTCTATCCCAGGGGTCCCCAAACTACGGGCCGCATGCGGCCCCCTGAGGCCATTTATCCGGCCCCCGCCGCACTTCCAGAAGAGGCACTTCTTTCATTGGTGGTCAGTGAGAGGAGCATAGTTCCCATTGAAATACTGATCAATTTGTTGATTTAAATTTACTTGTTCTTTATTTTAAATATTGTATTTGTTCCCATTTTGTTTTTTTACTTTAAAATAAGGTATGTGCGGTGTGCATAGGGATTTGTTCATAGTTTTTTTTATAGTCTGCCCTCCAACAGTCTGAGGGACAGTGAACTGGCCCCTTGAGTAAAAAGTTTGGGGACCCCTGCTCTATCCACTGCGCCACCGCCTAGTCAGGCTCATCCTCTTTCTTAGCATTATCCTACTTCATCATTAGGACAGAAGTCTAAATGAAAAAGATATATATTTCCCAACCACCTCCTTCATACAGTCAGCGTTAGTTTGTAAGAGAATGAGGTGGTACCAGAATGTCCACCCTTTAGCACATGACTATCCTGATTCCTCCAGACAACTTTAAACCTTTCTACTCTGATTGCATTGAATGTTGTAAATTTCAGTTGCTGAATAACAGCTTCCTGAATCAGATAATATATCTAAACTCTAGGTCAGGGTTCCCCAAACTATGGCCCGCGGGCCGCATGCGGCCCCCTGAGGCCATTTATCCGGACCCCACCGCACTTCCAGAAGAGGCACCTCTTTCATTGGTGGTCAGTGAGAGGAGCATAGTTCCCATTGAAATACTGGTCAGTTTGTTGATTTAAATTTACTTGTTCTTTATTTTAAATATTGTATTTGTTTCCGTTTTGTTTTTTTACTTTAAAATAAGATATGTACAGTGTGCATAGGGATTTGTTCATAGTTTTTTTTATAGTCTGGCCCTCCAACGATCTGAGGGACAGTGAACTGGCCCCCTGTGTAAAAAGTTTGGGGACCCCTGCTCTAGGTCTTGTTGTTCCCTATTTTTGGCTTCCTACATAAATGTAATAGATTCTATCTATAGTTAAGTGTTCTGGAAGTAGTTTTGTCTATATTTAACCCACAGATACCGTCCTAGTCATTAGTCTTGTCTCGATACAACCATATTTGTAGCCAAGTCTCTAAAATGTTGTTCAGTTTAGTAGTGAGTGCAAAGAGAAGCTTATTTTTTTTTTTTTTTTTTTTTTTTTTTCTCTTTTCATTTTTCTTAAGCTGGAAACGGGGAGAGACAGTCAGACAGACTCCCGCATGCGCCCGACCGGGATCCACCCGGCACGCCCACCAGGGGCGAGGCTCTGCCCACCAGGGGGCGATGCTCTGCCCATCCTGGGCGTCGCCATATTGCGACCAGAGCCACTCTAGCGCCTGAGGCAGAAGGCCACAGAGCCATCCCCAGCGCCCGGGCCATCTTTGCTCCAATGGAGCCTTGGCTGCGGGAGGGGAAGAGAGAGACAGAGAGGAAGGCGCGGCGGAGGGGTGGAGAAGCAAATGGGCGCTTCTCCTTTGTGCCCTGGCCGGGAATCGAACCCGGGTCCTCCGCACGCTAGGCCGACGCTCTACCGCTGAGCCAACTGGCCAGGGCCAAAGAGAAGCTTATTAAGAAAAATTCTAGCCCTGGCCGCTTGGCTCAGCGGTAGAGCGTTGGCCTGGCGTGTGGGGGACCCGGATTCAATTCCCGGCCAGGGCACATAGGAGAAGCGCCCATTTGCTTCTCCACCCCCCCCCCATTCCTCTCTGTCTCTCTCTTCCCCTCCCGCAGCCAAGGCTCCATTGGAGCAAAGATGGCCCGGGCGCTGGGGATGGCTTCTTGGCCTCTGCCCCAGGCGCTAGAGTGGCTCTGGTCACGGCAGAGCGACGCCCTGGAGGGGCAGAGCATCGCCCCCTGGTGGGCAGAGTGTAGCCCCTGGTGGGCTTGCCGGGTGGATCCTGGTCGGGCGCATGCGGGAGTCTGTCTGACTGTCTCTCCCCGTTTCCAGCTTCAGAAAAATACAAAAGAAAAAAAAAAAAGAAAAATTCTATTTGGAGGGTCAATTTGGTGTCAAAAGCATGTTCAGTATTTGGGAATGGAAAGAGGACAGGCACCATGTTCTGCTGTCAAACATTTGTTGTGCTAATACTTGTAATGGGTAATGGGTCCTGTCTCAGAGGACTAGGCTGTCAAAGGGCTAATCCAGGTGACTCAGACCTAATATTAAATCTTGTGGATTTGAAATAATGAAATGAATCATCATAACTTCCATCTCCTCCCCAAACCTGTTGAGTCCCACAAAATTCCCCAACTAAGGATTTTTTTTCATTTTTCGCTTCAGGTGTCACATAGGACCTAGGTAATTTAGAGAAATAAATTTTAACATGAAACAAATTCTCAATGTGAGGTTAACTAGAGCCTTAGTCTGGCTCTCTTAAAAATTCAAAAATCAGTCCATGTGTTGTCTCTACCTGACTTAGTTTTTCTTTGCATTTGAACAATTCGGCATGAATTGAAACCAGGTTTTCCAGTGGAAAGTTTCAGCTTGATTGGGGGATGTGGAAGTTGAGTTCTTTCTTGCAACTCTTGGTCATGTTTATTTTTATCTTGTATCTCAATAACATGAGGATGTCTTCATTTTGAAGGTGCAGAATGTTCACTGCAAAACACCTTATTTAAAGCATATAGTTTCATATAAAGATAAGTATAGGCTCTCTGGTCTCTCTGTGCAGTTTTACAACTTCAGTTATCTACTTATTTTTTTAAGTGAGAGGAGGGGTGACAGACAGACATGGGCCTCAACCAGGATCCACCCAGCAATCCCCATCTGGGTTGATGCTCCAATCAACCAAGCTATCCTCAGCACCCGGGGCGACCCTCGAACCAATGGAGCCACTGGCTATGGGAGGGGAAGAGAAGGAGGAGGGGGAGAGGGACAGGAAGAGAAGCAGATGGTCACTTCTCATGTTTGCCCTTACCGGAGATTGAACCTGGGACTTCCACACACCAGGCCAATGCTCTGTCCACTGAGCCAACCAGCCAGGGCCACAAGTTCAGTTATTTTAACTGGAAATAAGAACTTTGCACACAAGGCCTTTACACTGTTTTACTCTGTGTAAAAAATTTGAATACACAAATATTATAATTGTAACATAGACTGGGGGTCAGGGCATATCAAGGCTAACCTGAATACTGACCAATGTTATAAAATCCATATAATGTCTCCATCCTAATCAAAATAAGTTACCCCATTATATACCATTATTACTATGAAGAGGATGTGTATGTTCTCCTATTAATATCTACTTGTAAATGACACCTGAATTTATCTTAAGAGCTGGAAGTCTTAAGTTCCAAATGTAGATAACATATGTAAGTATGATAGAATTAACGTGCTTCTAATTAGCTTATTCTTTCCTTTATAAGTCTGCAGGATCAGGGACAATAAGAAATGTATTTCCTAGGATTGTTTATACTTCCTTGTTATTTTTACTTCAGATAGAACATTATTCCCATAGTTCATACCTTTTTTTCTTTTTTAGTGAGAGAAGGAAAGAGACAGAGACAGACAGGAAGGGAGAGAGATGAGAAGCATCGACTCGTTTGCAGCACTTTAGTTGTTCATTGGTTGCTTCTCATACATGCCTTGACCAGGGACTCCAATTGAGCTAGTGACCCTTTGCTCAAGCCAGTGATTTTGGGCTCAAGCCAAGTGACCTTAGACTTCAAGCCAGTGACCTTTGGGTTCAAGCCAGCAACCATGGGGTCATGTCTATGATCCCACGCTCAAGCCAATAACCCAGTGCTCAAGCTGGTGAGCCTGCACTCAAGCTGGCAACCTCGGGGTTTTGAACCTGGGTCCTCAGCATCCCAGGTCCACGCTCTACCCACTATGCTATCACCTAGTCAGGCCCATAATTCTTTATTCAATGTTTATTTAAAAAGTGCAAGGATCAGGCCCTGGCCGGTTGGCTCAGTGGTAGAGCGTCGGCCTGGCGTGCAGAAGTCCCGGGTTCGATTCCCAGCCAGGGCACACAGGAGAAGCGCCCATCTGCTTCTCCACCCCTCCCCCTCTCCTTCCTCTCTGTCTCTCTCTTCCCCTCCAGCAGCGAGGCTCCATTGGAGCAAAGATGGCCCGGGCGCTGGGGATGGCTCCTTGGCCTCTGCCCCAGGTGCTAGAGTGGCTCTGGTCACAACAGAGCGATGCCCCGGAGGGGCAGAGCATCGCCCCCTGGTGGGCAGAGCATCGCCCCCTGGTGGGCGTGCTGGGTGGATCCCGGTCGGGCACATGCGGGAGTCTGTCTGACTGTCTCTCCCCGTTGCCAGCTTCAGAAAAATACAGGGAAAAAAAAAAAAAGTGCAAGGATCATTGCATCAAAATAACCTTGAGGGTGGTGGGAAAAGAGTGGGTACCTTGATAAAATGCAGATTTCTAGTAAGTCAGTCTTATGAGGTTGGGGGCTTAGGAAGCTGCATTTTAAACAGTCTCAAAAGCATATTAGCCTGACCAGGTGGTGGTGCAGTGGATAGAGTGTCGGACTGGGATGCGGAAGGACCCAGGTTCGAGACCCCGAGGTCGTCAGCTTGAGCAAAAAAGCTCACCAGCTTGGACCCAAGGTCTCTGGCTCCAGCAAGGGGTTACTCGGTCTGCTGAAGGCCCACGGTCAAGGCACATATGAGAAAGCAATCAATGAACAACTAAGAAGTCACAACGCACAACGAGAAACTAATGATTGATGCTTCTCATCTCTCTCTCCGTTCCTGTCTGTCTGTCCCTATCTATCTCTGCTTATGTTAAAAAAAAAAAAAAAAGCATATTAAAAACTGAGAATGCCGCTAAACATTTTATTGCCTATAATTCATCAAAAAAATATTAAGGGGCCCTGGCCGGTTGGCTCAGTGGTAGAGCGTCGGCCTGGTGTGCGGAAGTCCACATCTCGCTGGGGATGGCTCCTTGGCCTCTGCCCCAGGTGCTAGAGTGGCTCTGGTCGCAACAGAGCGATGCCCCGGATGGGCAGAGCATTGCCCCCTGGTGGGCGTGCCGGGTGGATCCCGGTCGGGCGCATGCGGGAGTCTGTCTGACCGCCTCCCCGTTTCCAGCTTCAGAAAAATACAAAAAAATTAAAAAAATATATTAAGGCCTTGGCCAATGGCTCATTGGATAGAGTGTCAGCCTGGCGTATGGATGTCCCGGGTTCAATTCCCGGTCAGGGCACACGGAAGAAGCGACTGTCTGCTGCTTCTCACCCCCACCCCCCTTCTCTCCCTCTTCCCCTTCTGCAGCCAGCTCAGTTGGTTCAAGTGTGGCTCTGAGTGCTCAGGATGGCTTAGTTGGTGTGAGCAGTTCAGCCTCAGATGCTAAATATAGCTTGGTACTTGAGCATCAGCCCCAGACAGGGTTGACAAGTGGATTCTAGTCAGGGTGCATGCAGGAGTCTGCCTCACTACCTGTTCCCCTCTCACCTATAAAAAGAAATGGATAGAGAGTTGGCCTGGAACACTGAGGACCCAGGGTTGAAACCCCCAGCTCACCTGAGAATGAGTTCACCAGCTTAAGCGCAGGGTCACTGGCTTGAGCATAGGATCATAGACATAGCCTCATGGTCTTTGGCTTGAACCCAAGGTCGCTGGCTTGAAGCCCAAGATCGCTGGCTTGAGCAAGGGTTCATTGGCTCAGCTGGAGCCCCTCATCAAGGCACATATGAGAAAGCAATCAATGGACAACTAAAGTGCCACAACTATAAGTTGATGGCATCTTATCTCCCATCCTGTCTGTCCCTGTCTATCCCTCCCTCCCTCTCTCTCTTTCTCCTCACTCTAACTAAGATCAATAAATAAAATCTTTTTTGACAAAAAGATAATCGATTTTACAGAGAGGAAAGAGGGGCAGGGCTGAGGGAGAAGTATCAACTAGTAGTTGCGACAATTTTGTTGTTCATTGATTGTTTCTTGTATGTGCTTTGACCAGGCAAGCCCAGGGTTTTGAACCAGCGACCTCAGCATTCTGGGTTTGACATTCTATCAACATTGTCACCACAGGCCAGGCAAATTCTCTTTTTTTTAACCTTTTGATTTATTCCTTCTGATGATTGTCTTTATTTTTTTTTTTTTTTTTTTTTTTCATTTTTTCTGAAGCTGGAAACGGGGAGAGACAGTCAGACAGACTCCCGCATGCGCCCGACCGGGATCCACCCGGCACGCCCACCACGGGGCGACGCTCTGCCCACCAGGGGGCGATGCTCTGCCCATCCTGGGCGTCGCCATATTGCAACCAGAGCCACTCTAGCGCCTGGGGCAGAGGCCACAGAGCCATCCCCAGCGCCCGGGCCATCTTTGCTCCAATGGAGCCTTGGCTGCGGGAGGGGAAGAGAGAGACAGAGAGGAAAGTGCGGCGGAGGGGTGGAGAAGCAAATGGGCGCTTCTCCTGTGTGCCCTGGCCGGGAATCGAACCCGGGTCCTCCGCACGCTAGGCCGACGCTCTACCGCTGAGCCAACCGGCCAGGGCTGATTGTCTTTATATAAAACCAAGTTTCTGGCCTGACCTGTGGTGGCACAGTGAATAAAGCGTCGACCTGAAATGCTGAGGTTGCTGGTTCAAAACCCTGGGCTTGCCCGGTCAAGGCACTTTTGGGAATTGAAGCTTCCTGCCCCTCCCCCTTTCTCTCTCTCTCTCTCTCTCTCTCCCCCCTCTAAAATGATTAAAAATAAATAAAATAAAAAATAAAACCAAGTTTCTAGCATCATTTTTCTTCTTCCTTAATAAGTTCTTTAAAGATTTCTTGGGGTTGGGGGGCTGACCAGGTGGTGGTGCAGTGGATAGAGCTGAGGACCCAGGTTCTAAACTCCAAGGTCAACAGCTTGAGCGCGGCATCACCAGCTTGGGCGCAGGGTCGCCAGCTTGAGTGTAGGGTCATAGACATGACCCGTGGTCTCTGGCTTGTGCCCAAGGTCACTGGCTTGAGCAAGGGGTCACTGGCTCAGCTGGAACCCCTTGGTCAAGGCATGTATGAGAAAGCAATCAATGAACAACTAACAGCCACAGCTGAAGGGAAAGACCCTGCACAAATATAAACGGCAGTTAACTGCAGAGCAGGGGTTACTTGGTGAGATCTTAGAGTGTATTAGCCATAATAGGAGACTGGCCTGTGGTCATTGAATGCAAGTACACAGGATTCTTGGAGGAATGCCTCCAAGAACCAGATGTCCTTTATGATGGATAAACTCTGAGACTCTGACTCTTCTTGTGTCCTTGATCACAAAGGAAACAGTAGACGTGCAGGATTGGGGATGGGATGGTCGGGAATAAAGGCTTTTATAGCTTTCTAGTTTTATCTGCTGAGCTGTGGCTTTTGGAACTCAATAAATAAGCAGTGGCACAGTTTCTCTGGGCTGATTCCGCTTCTGAGTTTCAGCCTCTGCTTATACTACTTTCATCTGATGTGTCTTATTCCTTGCAAGTCCAAACTGTAAAAGAAATCATAACACACAGCTATAAGTTAATAAGTTGATGCTTCTCTCTCCCTTCCTTTTTTTTTTTTTGTTGTTGTTGTTATTTTTCTGAAGTGAGAAGCAGGGAGGCAGAGAGACAGACTCCCACGTGTGCCCGACCGGGATTCACCCGGCATGCCCACCAGGGGGCAATGCTATGCCCATCTGGGGCGTCGCTCTTTTGCAACCAGAGCCATTCTAGTGCCTGAGGTGGAGGCCATGGAGCCGTCCTCAGCGCCTGGGCCGACTTTGCTCCAGTGGTGCCTTGGCTGCAGGAGAGGAAGAGAGAGATAGAGAGAAAGGAGAGGGGGAAGGGTGGGGAAGCAGATGGGTGCTTCTCCTGTGTGCCCTGGCCAAGAACTGAACCCGGGACTTCCACACCCCAGGCCAACGCTCTACCACTGAGCCAGCCAGCCAGGGCCTTCTCCCTTCCTGTCTTGTCCCTCCCTCCCCACCCCTTTCTCTAGCTAAAAAATAATAATAATTAGATGATTCCTTGATTCCTTTTCATTCAATCTTTTACTTCTCTGCTTCATCTTACTCTTCAAATTAGATTCCCTTTAAAGTTTTTATGGAACCATACCATAACTAGAGAAAGTGCATGAATCAAAAATTAATTAAAATGTACAACTCAATAATGAATACTGGGCCTTCCCAGGTAACCACCATCCAGGTCAAGAAACAGAACATTACCAGCTCCCCAAAGCTCTCTTTATACTCTCTCCCAGTTACTATCTTCCTCATTTCAGTCTCTATAGCTTTTCCTATTCTGGACATTTCATATAAATGGAATCAAACAATACATGTCTTTTGTGGCTCCTTCTTACACTTAGCATGATGTTTTCAAGGTTCATCATGTTGTATGTATCAGTGCTTCGTTTATTTTTAGTGCCAAAGAATGATTCCACTGTATGGATTTACCACATTTTCTTTATCCACCGGTCGATGGACTTGGTAACTATTTTAAATGATATCTACATAGAATATAATGTGTCCAAAACAAAATCTATACTGCCTTCCCTGCTCAACATGATCTAATGATCTAATGCCCATCACACACACCCAAAAAAATCTGAAGTGTTATTTTTGTTTGTTTTTTAGTGAGAGAAAGAGGGGAGAGACAGACAGGAAGGGAAAGAAATGGGAAGCATTAACTCATAGCTGCAGCACAAGCCAGCGACCTCAGGGTTTCAAAAGTGGATCCTCAGCGTCCCAGATTGATGCTCTATCCACTGTACTACCACGTGGTCTGGCAAAATCCAAAATCTTTACTATGGTCTTAAAAGCCAATGGCAATCTGATCTCTTTGACTCTAGCTACACTGACTTCTTGCTGTTTCTCAAATACACTAAAAACACGTTTCTGCTTTGGCAGTTTTGCACGTGTTCCTCCCTCGGCCTGTGTCAGTTTTCCTCCAGACATCTGCTTGGCTCACTTCCCACCTCCTTCAGCTCTCTGCTCACATGTCTCAGGTCCTTCCCAGACACTCAATCTAAAGTATCATCTCCCCCCACGCAGTCACAAGTAGAGTAACTACTGAGCACATCCTAGACCCCAGACATTGTGCTAGTTTTAGTGAAATTCCACTTTTTTATTTGGTTTTATTTTTGTGGTTTTTGTTTTTGGGTTTTTTTGGCTTTACTTTCATTCCTGCTGCTCAACAATTTAGCATGTCAAGGATGAAAGTGTAAATTAAATCATTCCCTTAGCAATTATCATTTTTATACATTACTCTTAAGCAGAGTTTAGGCTTAGAACAATCTTAGCTTGTATCAGAAAGTGTTTACCAAAAGAATTTCTTTTTTTCTTTTTTTTTTTTTTTTTTTTACAGAGAGAGAGTCAGAGAGAGGGATAGACAGGGACAGACAGACAGGAACGGAGAGATGAGAAACATCAATCATTAGTTTTTCGTTGCACGTTGCAACATCTTAATTGTTCATTGATTGCTTTCTCAAATGTGCCTTGACCGCGGGCCTTCAGCAGACCGAGTAACCCCTTGCTCAAGCCAGCGAGCTTGAGCTCAAGCTGGTGAGCTTTTTGCTCAAACCAGATGAGCCCTCGCTCAAGCTGGCAACCTCGGAGCCTCGAACCTGGGTTTTCCGCATCCCAGTCTGATGCTCTATCCACTGCGCCACCACCCGGTCAGGCCCAAAAGAATTTCTTAATGTTTTAGATATTTAATCTCCTAAACACATTCATAATATATTGCTACCATAATTGCTCAAACCTGATTTGACTAATAGTTTCCATTTTGTTTCCCCACATAATCTGGTTTAAACTTAGCCTACCTTCTTTTATTCCTTTCCTCTATTCAACTGAGCCATACATTCAACTGATTACTAAGTTTTGTCAAAGTTTTTTTTTTTTTTTTTGGGGGGGGGTTGTATTTTTCTGAAGTTGGAAACGGGGAGGCAGTCAGACAGATTCCCTCGTGCGCCCAACCGGGATCCACCCGGCATGCCCACCAGGGGGCGATGCTCTGCCCATCCGGGGCGTTGCTCTGTTGCAACCAGGGCCATTCTAGCACCTGAGGCAGAGGCCATGGAGCCATCCTCAGTGCCTGGGCCAACTTTGCTCCAATGGAGCCTTGGCTGCGGAAGGGGAAGAGAGAGACAGAGAGGAAGGAGAGGGGGAGGGGTGGAAAAGCAGATGGGCGCTTCTCCTGTGTGCCCTGGCCGGGAATTGAACCCAGGACTCCTGCACGCCAGGCCAATGCTCTACCACTGAGCCAACCGGCCAGGGTTGTCAGTCTAAGGTTTTTTTTGGGTTTTTTTTTTGTATTTTTCTGAAGCTAGAAACCGGGAGAGACAGACAGACTCCCGCATGCGCCCAACCGGGATCCACCCGGCACGCCCACCAGGGGGCAATGCTCTGCCCACCAGGGGGCGATGCTCTGCCCCTCTGGGGGGTCGCCCTGCCGCACCAGAGCCACTCTAGGGCCTGGGGCAGAGGCCAAGGAGCCATCCCCAGCGCCTGGGCCATCTTTGCTCCAATGGAGCCTTGGCTGCGGGAGGGGAAGAGAGAGACAGAGAGGAAGAAGAGGGGGAGGGGTGGAGAAGCAGATGGGCGCTTCTCCTGTGTGCCCTGGCCGGGAATCGAACCCGGGACTTCTACACGCCAGGCTGACGCTCTACCACTGAGCCAACCGGACAGGGCCATTCTAAGTTTTTAATATGTTTCATTCTTCTGTATCCTTCCATTCCTATTGCCCTTTGTCAGTCAACCCAAACGAGTCATGAGACATTGGAAAATTAGCAGTGATCCATGATTCTGGGCAAAAATACGAAGACCCTTTTCTACACTCCTTTATGCCCCCTTTTAATCGTCTACTCATTTCCCTGAAGGAGGTGAAACTTAAACAGAAGGGGGTTGGTTTGTTTTAACTTATTTCAGTTTTTGTTTGTTTTAGCTTAAGCCTTTTATTCAAATATAATATAATATAGAAAAGTGCACAGCTCTGATTTCACAAACTGAACACACCCATGTAACCAGCACCAAGGTTAAGAAAGAGAACATTCCTGGCCTGACCTGTGGTGGCGCAGTGAATAAAGCGTCGACCTGGAAATGCTGAGGTCGCCGGTTTGAAACCCTGGGCTTACCCGGTCAAGGCACATATGGGAGTTGATGCTTCCAGCTCCTCCCCCTTCCCTCTCTCTGTCTCTCCTCTCTCTCCCTCTCTGTCTCTCTCCATCTCTCTCTCCTCTCTAAAAGTGAATAAATAAAATTTAAATGAAAAAAAGACAATACAAAAACAAAAAGAGAAGAAAGGAGGAGAAAGGAGCATGAGGAAGGAAGAGGGAACTAGGGAGAGAAAGTAGAAGTTTGGAGAGAATTGTGCTACGTGGTTGGCTACCAGAGAAACCCAACTGTGATACTCTTCTTATTCTTTTTCCAAGTGAGAGGAGGGGAGATAGATCTCACATGAGCCCTGGCTGGGATCCATCTGGCTACCTCTGTCTGGGGCTGATTCTCGCAACTAAATTATTTTTAGTACCCGAGGCAGAAGCTCCACAGAGCCATCCTTAGTGCCTGGGGCCAATGTGCTCGAACCAATTGAGCCATGACTGTGGGAGAGGAAGAAAGACAGAGAAAGAGAGAGAGAGAAGGAGGAAAGGGAGGGGTGGAGAAGCAGGTGTTCACTTCTGTGTGCCCTGACTGGGAATCGAACCTGGGCCAATGCTCTAGCACTGAGCCAACGGGCCAGGGCCTGTGATACTCTTCTTAAGCTTGTCTTCTTGTTTTCCCCTTGCTCCAGCCTCCCACTCTTCCCCCCACCCCATTGACCTGATTTTAAGATTGAAAGCACTCAGCCTCACCTGACCAGGTGGTGGCACAGTGGATAGAGCGTTGGACTGAGATGTGGAGGACCCAGGTTCGCGACCCAGAGGTAGCCAGCTTGAGCGCGGGCTCATCTGGTTTGAACAAAGCTCACCAGCTTGAGCCCAAGGTCGCTGGCTTGAGCAAGGGGTCACTCAGTCTGCTGCAGCCCCACAGTTAAGGCACATATGAGAAAGCAATCAATGAACAACTAAGGTGTCGCAACGAAAAACTGATGATTGATGCTTCTCATCTCTTTTCGTTTCTGTCTGTCTGTCCCTATCTGTCCCTCTCTCTGGCTCTCTCTGTTTTTTGTTTTTTGTTTTTTTTTCTTTTTCATTTTTCTGAAGCTGGAAACAGGGAGTGACAGTCAGACAGACTCCCGCATGCGCCCAACCGGGATCCACCCGGCACGCCCACCAGGGGCGGTGCTCTGCCCCCCAGGGGGGGATGCTCTGCCCATCCTGGGCGTCGCCATATTGCGACCAGAGCCACTCTAGCGCCTGAGGCAGAGGCCACAGAGCCATGCCCAGCGCCCGGGCCATCTTTGCTCCAATGGAGCCTTGGCTGCGGGAGGGGAAGAGAGAGACAGAGAGGAAGGCGCGGCGGAGGGGTGGAGAAGCAAATGGGCGCTTCTCCTATGTGCCCTGGCCGGGAATCGAACCCGGGTCCTCCGCACGCTAGGCCGACGCTCTACCGCTGAGCCAACCGGCCAGGGCTGGCTCTCTCTGTTTTTGCCACACATACACACACACACACACACACACACAAAAAGAAAGCACTCTGCCTCAATTCTCTCTCACAAGTCTTTAGGTGGCACATTAAATTTCATTAGTAACCCATTCTTTTCAGTTAAAATTGCTCCCTTTTGCTGAAATATTTTAAAATACAAACTTTAAAATAAAAATACTACACCAAGGAGTAAATTGCTAATCAATGACTGACACATAATAGATACTATGTAAATTTTCTTTGTGTCATTTTCTCCAAGACCTTCCCTAAGCCAATATTTCACAGTATAGCTGTTAAACTTAACCTGATTAATTTAATCCAAGTTTAAAATGGTAACTGATAATGTTGATTTGGTATCCATGGGGTAATATATTTGCACTTTAACCAAAACTTCAACACAACAGAAGGCAGAGGTGAGATATGTATGGAAAGGCTCTCCCCCTACTCTCAGGGGGGAAATTATAAAAGACTTTACAATAGGCAAAAACATGACTGGGCCTGACCTGTGGTGGCGCAGTGGGATAAAGCATCGACCTGGAACACTGAGGTCGCCGGTTCGAAACCTTGGGCTTGCCTGGTCAAGGCACATATGGGAGTTGATGCTTCCTGCTCCTCCCCCTTCTCTCTCTCTCTGTCTCTCTCTCTCACTCCTCTCTCTCTAAAAAATCAATAAATAAAATATTTTTAAAAAAATTAAAAAAAAACATGACTGGGGAGTCTTTGAAGTTAATCTGACCAATGCCTTTCATCGTCTTTGAACTATTTTACAATTTGTAAATTGAGAAAACTGATGGTCTTGCAAATGATTCTTACACATAAAAAAATAAATAAATTTTGTCCAGTGAGATACAATTGATTCCCACCCTGTGAAAAGAATAATTCAGCCCTGGCAAGATAGCTCAGTTGGTTAGAGCTTTGACCCGAATATCAGAGGTGGCCAGTTCAATCCTCAGTCAAGGTACATAGAGGAACAGATCAATTCCTGTCTCTCTCTCTCTCTCCCTTTTTCACTCTCTAAAATTAATTAATTTTTTTTTAATTTTTAAAGAAAAAAAATAATTCTAAATGTATTTTAGGCCCTATAGACACTGATCAACTTTACATCTATTAGCAAATCCATTTCAGCAGTTGTAAATGCTCATATATGTGTCTGTCTTCAGATTCTTTTTTTTTTTTTCTGAAGTTGGAAACGGGGAGGCAGTCAGACTCCCGCATGCGCCTGACCAGGATCCACCCAGCACGCCCACCAGGGGGCGATGCTCTGCCCCTCTGGGGCGTCGCTCTAGCGCCTGGGGCAGAGGCCAAGGAGCCATCCCCAGCGCCCGGGCCATCTTTGCTCCAATGGAGCCTTGGCTGCGGGAGGGGAAGAGAGAGACAGAGGAAGGAGAGGGGGAGGGGTGGAGAAGCAGATGGGCGCTTCTCCTGTGTGCCCTGGCCGGGAATCGAACCCGGCACTTCTGCACGCCAGGCCGACGCTCTACTACTGAGCCAACCGGCCAGGGCATGATTTTACTTTTTTGAGAATTCTTCTGAACACTGTCACCGTCACTTAATACTACTTTCCCTGGGCTACACTTAAGACCAGTCCTAAGAGTATAAATTTGTAATGGAGGCAAAGAGAGTTTAATTTCCTGGTATTCTCATTCTGGTCCATCAGAGGGTGCTAATGGCCTGTGTCTTAAACCCACATATTTCTCCAGTCTCACTTTTTTTTATGGCCATCCATCTGTAAAATGTTACTTAAACCCTGACGAATTATATATTGTTATTTCCAGATATTTTGTCTCATACTCAAAAGAGTTAGGTCCTGCCCCCAAAATTCGGACATAATCAAGAGAAAAGACCAAAAGACAGAGAATTAAACATATGAAAAGTTCAGGTCCTTTTCTCGCCTTACTTTATCCTGCAATCTGCTCTTCTCCTTGCTTTTCTGCAAATGGCACCACCCTTCACTCAGGAATTTGGGATTCATCCTTGGTTCTCCCCTCAACTTTGTTCACCACATCAGTATCATTCGTCTCTTCTCCATTCAGATGACCTCTGCCTAGATTCTCACAATCACACAGATCTGGCTGGCCTCCCTACCCACTGCAGTTCAATCTCTACGTGGCTACCACAGGAAAATCTTTCCAAACACCAACCCTAACAATACCATTTTCCTGCTTGAAATCAGAGGTTCCCATTCATCTTTATTAAACCCCAGTGCTTTAGCAAGACTTACAAGTCTCCTCAGGACCCCGACAACCTGAACAGTGTCATGTGTTGCACCTCCACACAGGATCCTCAATCAGCCTTATTTCAATCTTTACTTAGAAAGTTTTCAAAAATAGATTTCCAGGCCCTGGCTGGTTGGCTCAGTGAATAGAGTGTCAACCTGGCATATAAACATGCCAGGTTCGATCCCCAGTCAGGACACACAGAAGAAGCGACCATCTGCTTCACTCCCTCTCCCCCTTCTCTCTCTCTTCCCTCTTGCAGCCAGTGGCTCAACTGGTGCCAACACAGGCCCCAGGCACTGAGGATAGCTCAGTTGCTCTGAGCATCTACCTCAGGTGCTAAAAATAGCTCAGCATCGAGCATCAGTCCTTGATGGGGGTTTCCAGGTAGATCCTTGGGGTGCATGTAGGAGTCCGTCTCACTATCTCCCCTTTTCTCACTTAAAAAAAAAAGTAGGCCTTGGCTGGTTGGCTCAGTGGTAGAGCGTCGGCCTGGCGTGCAGAAGTCCCAGGTTTGATTCCCGGTCAGGGCACACAGGAGAAGCGCCCATCTGCTTCTCCACCCCTCCCCCTCTCCTTCCTCTCTGTCTCTCTCTTCCCCTCCAGCAGCGAGGCTCCATTGGAGCAAAGATGGCTTGGGCGCTGGGGATGGCTCCTTGGCCTCTGCCCCAGGCGCTGGAGTGGCTCTGGTCGCAACAGAGCAACGCCCCAGAGGGGCAGAGCATCGGCCCCTGGTGGGCGTGCCGGGTGGATCCCGGTCAGGCGCATGCGGGAGTCTGTCTGACTGTCTCTCCCGGTTTCTAGCTTCAGAAAAATACAAAAAAAAAAAAAAGTAAAAATATTTTTTTTAAATTTCCATACTGCAACCAGATATGCTGATTCAACTGGGGTGAAATAGGGCTAAGTAAATCTGTATTTCTATAAAGTTTCCTGGGAACTTCTGTTCTAATCACGTAAATTTGAGAACCAAGGATTTATTTCATAGTTTGAGGTTCTGTGTCTTTTAACATGAGGCTCCCTGAAAAGGGCTTCTCCAACCTTTTTTTTGTGTGTATTTTTCTGAAGTGAGAAGCGAGGAGGCAGAGAGACAGACTCCTGCATGCGCCCGACCATAATCCACCCGGCAAGCCCACAAGGGGGTGATGCTCTGCCCATGTGGGGCGTTGCTCTGTTGCAACCAGAGCCACTCTAGTGCCTGAGGCGGAAGCCATGGAGCCATCAGCACCCTGGCCAACTTTGCTCCAATGGAGCTTTGGCAGTGGGAGGGGAAGAGAGAGAAGGGGGGGATGGAGAAGCAGATGGGTGCTTCTCCCGTGTGCCCTTGCCAGAAATCAAACCCGGGACTTCCACATGCTGGGCTGACGCTCTACCACTAAGCCAACCAACCAGGGCCAACCTCTTTTTTTTTCCCCCTTGGATATTCCTACAGTTCCTTCAAATATCATTTCCTCCAGGAAGTTGCCTTTAATACCATGCTCCAGTGTAAACTGTCTTTATCTCTTAACTCCTCACTCATCTCTGAAAACTTGAAAACAAGGGCTGTCTTTATCTTTGCTTCCACAGTGCCTAGCACACTACCTAGCATATAATGGCTACTTAATTAAATTTGCTGGATGAAAGAGGAGTCTTGCTGGGCTAGCAGGGTCTCACTCCCTCTGGGCACTTGCTATAATTTCTCTTTCCCTTTTTCATGTCTTCAGTCATGTGTCAGCCACTCTCTAACGTTTTATAAGATAGTATGGTCCTCTAAATTGACTTCCTTTCCTCCTTCCCAAAGCCAATCTCTAACCTTCCTATTTATCCTCCTAGTCTCACCTTAAGTACTACCTAGTCTGAAACATGCCTCTACCAACTCAGCCAGAAATGATCTTTTAAACACATACATACAACTCATTTGTTGTCATACGTTACCTAGTATTATAGTTGTTCCTACAAAACGTAAGGCACACAGTGTGGTGCCTTACATACTTAAATACATGGGTGAGACCTACAGCTCATTCCTAATACATATATAGGACAGTCATCCAGTCCTAACCTCCTTCCCTATCATTATGCTCTGAGACCTCAGCATTTGACTTCACATTTACTTGATTACATCGTCAGTGGCTTTTATAGTGATGTCATATTTGCCACCAATTACTACTATCATAGGCTAGAGCTCATGATAACCTATAATTTCCTCACCTTCCTAGACACAAACTCAAATCTGCCTCTCACTGCAACCTCCTGCTTTTCTGCCTAAGTCATTCCTATCACTTCCCCAATCTTACTGTGTTTTTCCTAAAGAGGTCAGCTATTTCAACAAACCAGCAAACCAATCCAGACTTCCTCATTGTCCTCTCTCCTCTGTTCCTTCTTTACCAGTCCTTTTGTCGCAGTTAACTCTGGCTGTCTGTTTTCTTCATTCCAAGGCAGCCAAGAATTATTGACTGAAATCACAAAGTCATGCTGGTTGGGACTTCTTACCACAAACTAATACTTATCTAATCAGGTAGATCTTTCTTGCTGTCTTGAATCATTGCTATTTTCTGTAGTGCTGTTTCTACCCCCCATTTCTCCTAGATCTTCTATCCACCCAGTTATCCTTTATATTCGCAAAAGGTAGACCACACCTAACCTGTGATGGTGAAGTGGATAAAGCATCGACCTGGAATGTTGTTGCCGGTTCAAATCCCCGGGCTTGCTCAGTCAAGGCACATACAAGAAGCAACTACAATGAGTTGATGCTTCCTGTTCCTCCACCTCCCCTTTCTCTCTCTCTCTCCTCTCTCTAAAAACCAATAAATAAAATCATGAAAAAAAAAACTCATGCCCTGGCCAATGACTCAGCAGTAGAGCGTCAATTTGCCGTGTGGAAGTCCTGGGTTTGATTCCTGGTCAAGGAACAAAGGAGAGGTGACCATCTACTTCTCTACCCCTCTCCCTCCTCCATCTCTCTCTCTCTCTCTCTCTCTCTCTTTCTCTTCCTCCTCCTCCTGCAGCCATGGCTTATTGATTCAAGTGCTTTGGCCCCAGGCACTGAAGATGGCTTCCTGGAGCCTCTGCTGCTAGAAATGGCTTAGTTGCGAGAAGCCCAGATGGGCAGAGAATCACAGAAGGGGTGCTGGGTGGATCTCGGTTGGGTGTACAGGAGTCTGCACCCCTACTCTCACTTAAAAAAAATTCACACACATAAAGAAAGGTAGACCACAAGGGCATTTAATGTGACTTCCTTAACTGTTTAGCCATTTTAAATCTCTGTACATTTCCCTCCCAATTCTACCTTTCCAGTTGCCAAAGCAACTTCTCTCTATGTCTACCTCTTTTTCTTTTTCTTTTTCTTTTTTTTTTTGTATGTTTTTGAAGTGAGAAGCAGGGAGGCAGAGAGACAGAGTCCCACATTCGCCCGACTGGGATCCACCCAGCATGCCCACCAGGGGGCAATGCTCCATTACAACCGGAGCCATTCTAGCCCCTGAGGCGGAGGCCATGGAGCCATCCTCAGTGCCCGGGCCAACTTTGCTCCAATGGAGCCCTGGCTGCAGGAGGGGAGAGAGAGAGAGAGAGAGAGAGAGAGAGAGAGAGAGAAAGGAGAGGGGGAAGGGTGGAGAAGCAGATGGGCGCTTCTCCTGTGTGCCCTGGCCAGGTTCCTGGGACTTCCATATGCCAGACCAACACTCAACCACTGAGCAAGCCAGGGCTGTATGTCTACCTCTTGATCTAATATCTCCTCTGAGACTTTCTTTCATCTCCTCTTCAAAGTAAATAATTACATTTTAGTTTCTCTATCAATTAGCCTCTTCCCCTTTTCTGAAAATAAGCTGTGTTGCCTAAATCCCCAGCTGTTTCCTCTTCATTGCCCCAGTTTATTTGCTTTACTGTTAAATATTGCTACAACCTATGCACTCTTAACTACTTGCAGTTAGATTCTGTCCCCTCCATCTTTAACTTCTCTGTCACTTCTCACTTCTCTCTGGGTTCTTCTCCTTACCGCTCTATTTGTTTGTGTCCCTTGTCAATGTTTCTCCAAGTTTCTGTTTTTGGACCTCTTTATCTACTTTCTCCTTTGATGATTCCCTCTCCTTCCACAACTTTACTAATATTTATATGAAAAGGTCCAAATTTTATTCATATTTAGCTTCTACTTTTCTCCCAAACTGTAGATTTACATTTTTTTAGTGAGAGGAGGGGATTTAGTGAGACAGACTCCCACATGTACCCCAACCGGTATCCACCCAGCAACCCCATCAGGGGCTGATGCTCCAATCAGTCAAGCTATCCTGATGCCAATGCTTGGACCAACCAAGCCACTGGCTGCAAGAGGGAAAGAGAGAGAGAGAAAGGGGAGAGGGCGAGGGAGAGGGAGGGAAAGAGAAGCAGATGGTCGCTTCTCCTGTGTGCCCTAACCAGGGATCGAGCCTGGGATGTCCACACTATGGACTGATGCCCTATCCACCGAGGCAACCAGCCAGGGTCAACATTTTCTAGAACACTAAAATTTTAGATATGGAGGAGTCCTCAGAGGTCATTTAATCAAAGTCTTCGTTGTCTGGGTATCTCTACCAAATGACTCACTAGCTTTTAAATAGGCAGCGTTACCAAAATTGAACATCTCCTTTTCTGTCTGCTTCCAATTCCATTCCCAAAACTCTCCTTTTTTAAAAAAGATTTTTTATTTATTTTGAGAGAGAGAGAGAAAGGCAAGGGGAAGGATCAGGAAGCATGATTTCATAGTTGTTTCTTGTATGTGCTTTGACTGGGCAAGCCCGGGGTTTGGCGCCAGCGACCTCAGCATTCCAGGTCAATGCTTTATCCACTGTGCTACCACAGGTCAGGCACAACTCCTCTTCTTGAATTTATTGTTTTTCCCTGGCCAATGGCTCAATGGGTAGAGCACCGGCCCAGCATATGTACATCCCAGGTTCAACTCCCAGTCAGAGCACACAAGAGAAACGACCATCTGCTTCTTCACTCTTACTCCCTCTCTCCCTTCTCTTCCTCTTCCCCTCTTGAAGCCACTGGCTCGATTGGTTCAAGCTTGGCCCTGGGTGCTGAGGATAGCTCAGTTGGTTCAAGCACATCAGCCTCAGGTGCTAAAAATAGCTCAGCACTCAAGCATCAACCCAAGATGAGGTTGCCAGGTGGATCCTGGTTAGGGCACATGTGAGAGTCTGCCTTGCTATCTCTCCTCCTCTTGCCTAACAAACAAACAAAAAAATTGTTTCTACAATAGTCATCTTGAGGCACACAGCCTCCTTATTCCCTGTATTCAGTCAGCTACTATTCTAGTAGATTCCATTGCCACAGACTCTCAATTACACTCACCCATCTCTAGTCTACCCATCTCTAGTCTAATATCTTTCTACTATGAATTCTGAATTATTTTTGGTCATTACTACCAAATTAATCTTTCTAAAGAGCAGTCTGACCTGCCACTCTATGGCCTAAAAACCTTAGATGTCTCTCATAGATTACTAAATTATTCACGTTTCTTTTTCTTTCTTTTTTTTTTTTTGTATTTTTCTGAAGCTGGAAACGGGGAGAGACAGTCAGACAGACTCCCGCATGCGCCCAACCGGGACCCACCCGGCACACCCACCAGGGGCGACGCTCTGCCCACCAGGGGGCGATGCTCTGCCCCTCCAGGGCGTCGCTCTGCCGTGACCAGAGCCACTCTAGCGCCTGGGGCAGAGGCCAAGGAGCCATCCCCAGTGCCCGGGCCATCTTTGCTCCAATGGAGCCTTGGCTGCGGGAGGGGAAGAGAGAGACAGAGAGGAAGGAGGGGTTGGGGGTGGAGAAGCAAATGGGCGCTTCTCCTATGTGCCCTGGCCGGGAATCGAACCCGGGTCCCCCACACGCCAGGCCGACACTCTACCGCTGAGCCAACTGGCCAGGGCACAAGTTTCTTATCTTAGCATTCAAAGTCCTCCATGTTCTGAACTCAATTCATGCTGTGCCCATCACCGGGAATATTCATCCTTCCTTTATCTTCACCTGGCAAACTCCTAAATTCTTTAAAGCTATTTGAAATAAAGGTATTTGAAATAAATACCACTTCCATCACAGTCTTATTTTTTACCCGCCAATGTAAGCCTTCCCTTGAACCCCATATCACATTACTAAAAGTTTTATTTACTTATTTATTTTAACAGTGACAGACAGAGACAGGAACAGAGAGAGATGAGAAGCATCAATCATTAGTTTTTTGTTGCGACACCTTAGTTGTTCATTGATTGCTTTCTCATATGTGCCTTGACCATGGGGCTGCAGCAGACCGAGTAACACCTTGCTGGAGCCAGCGACCTTGGGTCCAAGCTAGTGAGCTTTTGCTCAAACCAGATGAGCCCACGCTCAAGCTGGCAATCTCAGGGTCTTGAACCTGGGTCCTTAACATCCCAGTCCAATGCTCTATCCACTGCGCCATCACCTGGTCAGGCTAAATGTTTTATTTTAATGGTTACCAATTTTGCCTTGTATGATAATTTGTGTATTCCAGTGCTTCACAAACTTTTCCATTAGAAGTGCACCTGATTATACAGAAAAATGAACAGATAGCCAAGACTATGTGTCACAAAAAGCTGCCATGAAAATTAAATTTTAAATAAATTTTGCAGTCGTGTTAGTATTAGACTAATGTTTGTTTTTAGTATAAAAAGGACGTGACTGGCCCTGGCCATTAGCTCAGTTGGTTAGAGCACCGTCAGAAAATGCCAAGGTTGCATGTTCCATCTCTGGCGGACATATACCGGAAGCAACCAATGAATGCACAACTAAGTGGACCAACAAATGAATGTTATTTTTCTCTCTCTCTCTCCCTTCCTTTCTGTCTAAAATCAATACATACATAATAATAAAAAAATAGAACAAAAATGATGTGACTAACACTCCGGGATGATCAATGTAATTGGGGGATTCAGGGTACACCTGACATACTGTGAAAACCCTCTCCCCACATGCCCACTAAACCGAGGACAGCAAACACCTAATTATATATAAAATCCTTGTAAAACTAATACTACCATCCACAAATGCTCAAGAAATACTGTTGAGCCTGACCAGGCGGTGGCGCAGTGGATAGAGCATTGGACTGGGATGTGGAAGACCCAGATTCGAGACCCCAAGGTCGCCAGCTTGAGTGCGGGCTCATCTGGTTTGAGCAAAAAGCTCACCAGCTTGAGCCCAAGGTCGCTGGCTCAAGCAAGGGGTAACTCAGCCTGCTGAAGGCCCGCGGTCAAGGCACATATGAGAAAGCAATCAATGAACAACTAAGGTGTTGCAACACGCAACAAAAAACTAATGATTGATGCTTCTAATCTCTCCGTTCCTGTCTGTCCCTGTCTATCCCTCTCTCTGACTGACTCTCTCTCTGTAAAGAAAAAAAATACTGTTGAATTGTGACTCACTATAGACTAACTACTGTTAACTGTATTTACTAAATGTTTACCATATGTACCTAGGACTGTACTGTTTCAAGAGCATAGTCTTTGAGATGGCCTTAAACAAGTATAAAACTGTACATAAAAGTTTTAAATCATCAAACCTAAGCCATTTGTGTTCTGCAAAAGACTCGAGGCTGGGGACTCAGACTCTCCGTTCCACACACAGACACATGGGAATCATGTTACCACTTTAATATCCACTGACCTATAAATTACTTTCTGGGGCTCGATAATTTCCTGCCAACACAGCACAAAGCTTAATCCTCTCCACTTGTAAATTAAAGGTTTGCATCCTTTCGCTCTCCGAGTTTAAATTAAGTTCAGCAATAGCTTCTGGGCGCGGAGCACCGAAGGTTAAGGATGTCGAAGGTTAAGGATGTCAGATCCCACCAAAAGAGCAAATATACCAAGGCTAGCAGCACTGCCCCCTAACATCCTCCACGAGCTTCCAATTGGTCCTTGTGGCTCATTCTCTTTCCAGATTGGTGTACAGAATCCACCTTTAGCCAGGGACTATTGGTAGATCGTTACGTCACTGGCCCATCTACCTCACTTCTATTGGTTCCCATAAGAAGGGGCGGCCATAACGTCACGGGCAGGGCCGCCATTTTGAGTGAGCAACCCTAGTGACAGGAACCGAAGGAGCAGCGCAGGTTGTCCCCATTTCCCCTCCCCCTTCCCTTCTCCGGTTGACTTCCCGGGCCCCCTACACTCCACAGTCCCGGTCCCACCATGTCCCAGAAACAAGAAGAGGAGAACCCTGCGGAGGAGACCGGCGAGGAGAAGCAGGTGAAATGAGGGGGTGTGGGTGGACGAGTCAGGGACGGCCGTGATGAGGCGGGAGACGGTCTCTCACTAGTGCGGATTGGTCGTCATGGTCCCGGACTCTTCAGGGGTTGGCCATTTATTGGCGTCCTACAGGGTGAGCTTCAACGCGGCTTGCTGCTTTGGTGTTAGTTGCTTGGGTCGACTGTCAGTCAGTTCCGTACTCTTTTTGATTGGCCAACAAACCTGCCGCTCAACTCGTTTAAGTTGTGCTTTAATTGGCCGAGCTTGGGTGCGGGGCGGGTGTTTGGAAAGACTGACTGAATCACATTACTGGATGTAATGTGATTTGTTAGTTATTAGGGATAAATAACCCAACAACCACCCTAGTACCTGTATCCTAAATTCTCCGAACGATATAGGTCGAGGTAAAAACGTTTAAAAAGAACCAGCATTGGGGGAAGGGAGAAGAGTAATTATTAACATGGCTAGTTTAAGGCGGCAACTTTCTTGAGACCTATTTTGACGATTGAGACTCATCTGTTGCCCACCTTCAATGAGGACGGACCAAGATTGAAGAGGACTAGAGTTACGTACAGAATAGTAGAGGTTTAACTTAGAAAAGACACCAAAAGACATCTTTCGTGACCAGAAAGATGCCACCCCATTCCCCCCAGATTTACAAGGCAGAGGACTTAGTACCCCTGCAATTCTGTGATGAAACACGCCAAATAAACCTTTTCTTGGGGGGTTGTATTTGACTTACAACATTTAGTACTGGGTTCGAGGATTCATGAAGTACACCTGTTGTTATATCTGTGTGGGATTTCCAAGGGAAGGGAAAATAATTCCACTGAAAAGAGCCATAGCCCAGGCTGGGTATCATATTAATACAGCAAGGTTGTGATTTCCATCCCTGGTCAGAGCACATACAAGAATCAACCAATGAATGCATAAATAAGCGGAACAGCCAATTGATGTTTCTCTCTCCCTGCCTTCTTCCCTCTTCCTTTTTCCTCCCTCCCTTCCTCCCTCTTCCCCCCTTTCACCCTCTCTCACTCTCCCTCCCCTTCTCACTCCTCTCACCCGCATCCTCCTTTTCTCTCTAAAATCAGTAAGTAAATTTGAGGGGGGGAGCCACAGATTGGCTTAAATTCTTTTAAAAAAAGTCACTAAAGAAAAGGGCAGAGGGCCCACAAAAAGCAAGAAGAGATTAACAACAGTGAGAGCTGTTGCAAACCAGTTGAGCTCTTGGCATGTTCCCCAAACTGTCATCACTTGCCCCACTAGGGATGGTATTGACGTTTTGGCAAAAATTGGATAAGTACAGTGAACCTACTGTATGTTAGTTTTCTTGAGATTAAAAATAGTGTTGTTTTCATTTTTGTTTATCTACGACCTTCCTACGACATGTTTATGGAAATGCTGAAGCAATGTCATCCCATTTACTAAGGTAGAGATCTTTGGAGAAGGCTACATAGCTCTAGCCTCCTCCACAGAGAGACTTCTCAGATGACTATCTTAGACTCTGAATAAGGAGGGAATATTGCAGCAAAATTATCTAACCCCTTTGCATTCTCATTTGACCTGCACTGTGTGTTAGGAACAGCCAGGGTACTTTGCATCATGCATCACTAACAACCTTGGCTGGCTCTTTTCTCTCTTTGTCTTTCCTGGCTTCTGTGCTGAGTGAGCTGTGGCTTGCTCTGTGACTGAAGGATTGTGTTTAGGTATTACCTTTAACCCCAATAGTCAAAGGTCATTGGGGTGGTTCCCTGGGCGCAGTGTGAGAAGTACCTTTTCTTTTTTTCTCTCACAATATGGTCTCCTTGAGCTTTAGGAATTTGAATGAAAGTCTAGCTTTATTTAAGAGTAGAATGCAAATAGCATCTTTACAAATAGATGGATCTGCAGGAAAAATAGTATAAAGGTAATCAGATATTAGAAGCAGTTGCTTTAATTCTTTTTCTTGGCCCATTTGTTCCTTCTAGGACACGCAGGAGAAAGAAGGTATTCTCCCAGAGAGAGCTGAGGAGGCAAAGCTAAAGGCCAAATATCCAAGCCTAGGACAAAAGCCTGGAGGCTCCGACTTCCTCATGAAGAGACTGCAGAAAGGGGTATGGGCCTCAGTCTCTTACACTCTTCCTATGTAGCCAAAGGGGTGAGGTCTGCACAGGTTCTGCCAGATGCCAACCTGGAAGCTTTGTAGTTGGGTGCAGTGGAGAGGGATTAAAAACTTGTAATGAGCAAGGCAAATGACAGTGTTGTAAATCTCTGATATGGTGTCAGTTATCTTCTGACTTCCCATACAGGATATTAAGGCTTAATGTAGGGCATTTGAGTAGGGGGAGGGGGGATGAGGGAAGGATGTTAGAGACTAGAATACTGACTGCTCTAGGCATTTGCTTTTTTGGGTGGTGGGAATTTTAGGATTGTACTTTTTAGAATTAGAGCTAAATTTTAGGGGTGCATCATTTTAGAAAAAGATCAAACCATCTGTCCTATAGATTTCCTCAACTTGAATAGATTTCCTCAGACCCTTGAAGTTAGCACTAACCATTTACTCCTTCAAGAGACTTTTATTTCCTCACCAAGGGAGAGTCTGCCTTCATGGCCATCTAGCTCCCGATCAGGTTTCTTAGTCTCCAGAGGCACCTGACGCTGACTAAGGCATTTTAAGTCATTATGCCAGAGTGTATTCCTCTGTGTGGCTGAAATGGAGGATGAAACAGACCCTATGGAGAATCCTAGTTGTTGAGTCTTAGTCACAGATGATGATATGATGCTGATTTGCATTTTACCTTGCTGTAGGCAAGGCAGGCGTGGGCAAGCTATCACAGCCACAGTGCATGTGTGGGAGCTATGGGAGTCAGAGGGAAAGTATATTATCCCCATGAACAAGACCAGGTTCTATTCATGGTCTGAGAGAACACTTTTCAATTTTGAGGTTGTTGGCTAGAGGTTGACTTCCTGCTGGTTGCTAGGGTAGCCCCAGGCTGACCCTTCTAGATGTCTTGTTCCTTTCTGTTTGCCCAGCACCAGACCCATTGGTGACTAACAGGCCCTCGGTAAGCCTCATATATAAAATCAAATTTTGTTAATTGTCCTGTACTGATGAGGCTATAAATGATGTAGGGGCTATCTTTTAACTCCAAAAATCTATACTCTAGCTGGGAAACTGCTTCCATGCCTGAAAAAGTCAGAACACATTTAGGGAGAAAATGTAAGTTCATATAACTAATCCTAAGCTATATATGCCTGAGGTTAATCATGGAAGACTTGAAAAGTCTGTGAGTAGATGAGGGTTTGTAATAGATATGGGTCTCCTTGCTTTTAAGGGCGGCCAGCACTCCTCACTCACCCAAACCTCCCTCTTGTCTCTTAGCAAAAATACTTTGACTCAGGAGACTACAACATGGCCAAAGCCAAGATGAAGAATAAGCAGCTGCCAAGTGCAGGACCAGACAAGAACCTGGTGACTGGTGACCACATCCCCACCCCACAGGATCTGCCCCAGAGAAAGTCCTCGCTCGTCACCAGCAAGCTTGCGGGGTAATCTGGCCCCCCATTCTTCTCACCTTCTGGACTTTTATATATTTTAGGCAGGGATGGAATGGGCACTTAGTTAGAGAACTTAGCTTGCTAGCCAGTGATGACTGATTTAGCTGGGAGCTGCTGAGAATGTAATGTGTGTTGAAGAGTGGCTCCGAGTTCATTTCTTGGGTTAAATTGAGATTTCCATACCCTCACTGTAGCCCAGATAGGGGCCCAGAAGTAGGAGACTAGGATTGGATAATATTGCAAACTCTCTTTTTATTCTGTGTGAGAAACTGGGGAGACGTGATTTCTCCTTTTGAATGAAAATTGGTTAGGCTATGCCTTGGAATAATGTGGCAGGGTTAACATCCAAGGCTAACCTGACATTGATGGGAAAGGTAGATTGAATGAGACCTGTTTTCTCTGCTTCTCAGTGTTTTGTCCCTTAGGCTGCTATTGCTTCATGTTTCCATTATGGCAGGTTTAGAGAATCCTCAAAAAGAAAAACTGATTTACTTGCCTAAAACTATAATGCGCTCTTAACCTCCTTTAGTCAGTGTCTCTTACAATTTGCCCTGGCTCTTCATGTAAAGATTGGAAAACATTCTTCACATAAAATGGTTGCCTTCTCTCTCTCTCAGTATGTAGCTTTTGAAAGTATCATGGCATAGTGGAAGGAGCATTGGTTTGGGAGTCAAGCTATCTGGGTTTAGGTCTAGTTCCACGTGGTCTCAGCAGAAGTGAGATGTAACTTTGCTTGAGTCATTTAACCTCTCAGGATTTCTTACTTCCTCATCTGTAAAATAGAGTTGAATATAGATAAGATTGATTCTGTTTTTAAAATTCTATAACTGACAGCTGAAAAACTCTGCTATTTGTGAAACTATAAGTGAGAAAGGCCTATATTCTGCACAGGGCAACAATTTGAAGACGTGGGGAGAGAAGAAGTGGAGATTTGTGGGTTTATGAACTCAGGCAAGAGAGCCTCATAAGTATCATGGTCTTAGGGTCAAATGCTAAGAAGCTAGCCATAAAAGCTCTTGCTTCGGGCCCTGGCCGGTTGGCTCAGCAGTAGAGCGTCGGCCTAGCGTGCGGAGGACCCGGGTTCGATTCCCGGCCAGGGCACACAGGAAAAGGGCCCATTTGCTTCTCCACCCCTCCGCCGCGCTTTCCTCTCTCTCTCTTCCCCTCCCGCAGCCAAGGCTCCATTGGAGCAAAGATGGCTTGGGCGCTGGGGATGGCTCTGTGGCCTCTGCCTCAGGCGCTAGAGTGGCTCTGGTCGCAACATGGCGACGCCCAGGATGGGCAGAGCATCGCCCCCTGGTGGGCAGAGCATCACCCCATGGTGGGCGTGCCGCGTGGATCCCGGTCGGGCGCATGCGGGAGTCTGTCTGACTGTCTCTCCCTGTTTCCAGCTTCAGAAAAAAAAAAAAAAAAAAAAGCTCTTGCTTCTGCTTCACCCTGCTTTCCTGGCCTACAGTCTGCGCCTTCACTGCTGAAGGGGCTGCTCTGGCAGCTGAGCTGTGGGCCTGAGGAAACATGCTCAGTCGTGCACATGTGGAGTCCCACGTTTCCGATGTCATCAGATGCCGGGTATTGTTAGGGAGGCGAGAAAAAAAAGGGATGAACTTGAGCTACCTCCTGGGACTTAGTACTTTGGCAGGGCTGTAGTAGCAGGTTCTAGGAAATAATCACATTTGGAGAAAGCTGGGGAAGGTGGTTAAGGAGAGAGAGAAGGAACACAGAAATCTCTGCCTTCCTTGAGCTCAGTAACTCAGCTCCTGTGTGATGGGAAGAAGCAGTGATGACTCGTGGACAGGTGAAGGAAAGGGGTTGCAGGTGGCCAGCAGTGGCTGTAATCTGGTTATCACTAGCTTGGCTTGAGTCTTACTGAATACAACCTGCTAGCTATGAGAGAGAGGATCAGGATGAGAACTGTTCAAGAGAGGAAGGTTCTATAATCCTCTCTTGCCCCCTCACAAATTCTAATTGGCCAAATGAAAATGACTGATGAACTTGATGTGCATATGGGGGATGGGGTTCTCTCCTGACCAGCCAGTCACTTTTCAGGCTGTCATTCTGATTGAATAGGAAAAAAATGGTGAGGAAGGAATGAAGAGAGAAGGATCCCTGGATTCTTT
This sequence comes from Saccopteryx leptura, assembly GCF_036850995.1. NCBI lineage: Eukaryota > Metazoa > Chordata > Mammalia > Chiroptera > Emballonuridae > Saccopteryx > Saccopteryx leptura. The sequence goes on along the minus strand of NC_089505.1, from coordinate 212,401,335 downwards.
GGCCCCTAGACCCCTTGACTATCACTTGTAATTGTATATAATTTTTGTGTTTCTTGCTCCATTTTTCCTCATGCTGTCTTTCTTAGTCTAAAGTCCGTGTGGGAAGGGGGAAATGCCAAACATCCTTGTATAGTTTCCTCTATTGTCCCAGCCATGTTGTACATAGATATGTCGTGTTCTTATATATATAAATATATATATAATTTTGTACATTTTCTTCATCTCCGATTTTCTCAAATTTTGTACTTTTTTTTGTTTCTGTCTGATCCACTTTCTGTATTGGTCAGTTTGAATACTCAAAACTGAGGTTACAATGAGTTTGGTTTTAAGAAAGAATAGAAGAAAAAGGGAAATCAGAAAACTCTTGGTCTCACTCTCTAACTGGCTAAGAAAACAAAGAATCAGACTACATTCTCTATTTGCCATGTGTTTCCACAGCATGAAGTACATAACTCCCATGGCAAAGAAGGGTCATATCAAAATCCAAATCCCAACTGCTTTGATTAAACCTGGATTATTAAGTCCATTTAAAACAACATGTGTGTGTCTAGCCCTGGCCTCCATCCGGTCACCCACCGTAAGTCTTCGCTGCTTCACGAGGTTTGGCTATGTGTATGACCCAGCTAGCAGGCAGCTTACACCCCTGCAGGCCTCCAGTTATTTTGATCTTGTCTAACAAATTATTTTTCTCTTTGTTTTTGTGGATATCTCCAAAAAGGCAAAGAACATTTTGTTTTATGGATTAGACTGAAATTCTGTCTCTTTTATTTAAATAATTTTCTATGAATAGAATTGAGGTATATGCTAGGTAGCCTAATGATTGTTAAGTGTAGAAGAGTCGTGGGATAGAGACTGGTATGAAATATAAGGGGTTTTCCCTTATGACTTGACAGTGTTTTCTTCTGTGTTCGTCTGCAGTGGCCATGTTGAATGATGCTGCCTGGGGCTCCGCCAGATCCTGAGACGCTGCCCCCCCCTAGGTCCTGTGCTGGCTCCTGCCCCTCCCTGCTTTTACAGCCAGGGGTCAGGAGGTGGCTCGGGCGGGCTGGAGAGGCAGAAGCCCCTGCCCCTCGGTGTCCCAGTGCATGGAGCCCCTTGGGCTGAGCACCAAGACCTTGAACCTTTTTTGTTTTACCTTTTTTCTAAATAATTGTTGGAAGAAATCTCAGTGAAATCTTGGGGGATAGGGGTGGGAGCTGGGAGGGTTGTTTGAAAGGGTGGGTGGGAGATATGGGGAATTTGAATTAGGGCTTGGAGTCGATAACATTCTTGACCTTCTTAACTATGCGGCTGGTGTGAGGTGGGTGTGAGGGGGGAAGGAAGTGGAGTAAACTAAAGACGTAGGGCTCCAATTTAGCTCTGTAGAAAAATGCCATGTTTGCTTAGATGTAGCTAGGGACCTGGTGTCAGATAAAAGAAACTCCATCTAAATGTGATAGATGCAAATAGCTCCTCTGTTTCGCAGAGCAAGCTGAGAATGCAATTAATGTTAATTGTTCATAAAAAAAAAATTGTCCTCTTAACAGATTTAGTGTGGGGAGGAGGGCAGTGAGTATGGGAAAAGGGGTCATGAGCATGGGAGCCCCACAGAGCCCAGAGGGCTTTTTCAGTATTTGAAATAAAAGAGAAAAAAAAAGATCCAAGATGAAACCCAACCCAGAAATACTCTGAAGCAGTTGGTGTGTTTTATTGGGGTTTGGGGAAAGGGAAGAAAATACTGAAGACACCATTCAGAGGAGAAGCTGGTGTAGGGCCCTAAGTTTTTAAGGAACGTGGACCCTTAATATGGCATGTGGCTAGGCTCTCCACTTCGTCCCTCAGGCAGAGGGAGCAAGGATGTTTAGCACACGGGCCAGGGCTTTCTTTTCCTGACTCCTGTCTATCCCTTTGTTCCTGTAGCTAATGTAGATCTATCAACCTCAGATTTTGGCTCACAGAATGAGGGATTTGAGGGTGTTTAATCTAAATGATTTATTGACACTTAACGTGTTGTCCAGACTAAGCAAAAAAGGAAGCCCACTCTTTTCCCTTTCAGTCTTGCATTCCCTCGCAAGTTCTCTAATAATAAACCAAAAGGAACTCAAGCTTTTCTGGCTGTGGCCAGCAGGAGGCAGAGTGACTTCTTCATTCATCTCTGGAATCCTAACACTTAAAGAAGTTGAAAAGAAAAGACTTGTGAATATATTATACAGAAGAAACCTTACCACCAGAGAAACAAATTCAAACCTGTCTTTCCCTGGCCCCACCAACATTCACGTGTGGTAAACTGAAACTACTTGCCCATTTGCCCAAGTTTGATTAGGAAGGAGAGTTGTATTTTCCCAAATGTGATTGGCTTTCAAATGAGTATCAGGAAATACAAACAATCCAGGAGACAGATATTTTAGAGAAATCTTCATCTTATTGACAGAGAGGGGTACTTGTAAACTGGAGAAGAAATGTTGTTCTTGGTATCTAACTCATTGTTCTTAATCAGTTGCTTCCTAAATACTATGTTTTCAGCTACTCACGGTGTTCCTGACTTGCTCTCCCCAGCTTTAGCCAGGGGACTGTTGCTTCCTAACCATCAGCCTTTCTGAACAGCACACTAGACACTGAATGAGCCATGTGGTAGGGAGATATATTAAAGAGAGGAGGCATTCTCTACCTTTGTGGGGATTATTGTCTAACTGGAAGAAAATATATGAAAAAGTTCACACACTGCAAAAAGTATAAACTCAATTATCAAAGCCAGCATACATATATCCTAAACCACTCCCAACACATCTCTGAGCATGTCCCTAATTTATGTTAACTTGGTGGATACAGCTGGGAAATGAGATCAGGAGGTTAAGTGTAGGATCATTCAGTTAGTGCAATTTCATTTTAATACAGTTAAATAAGTTACTTATAAGGTGGCAAAGCTAGTTTACTGAAGAGCTCAAGTTAGTATTTAGGCTTCTGTATGATTTTTCCATTATTCCTGGCTTCCCTGGTCCTTAGTTTTAAGCTGTAGCCTTAGGAATCCTGGGGTGCCAATAAATGTTTGTGGCCATCTCTATTTTAGTTTAAAACTTGCCATTTCTTCGTTTTCACTCCCTGACTGTAGGGCTAGGTAGCCAGAACAGACCAATTCTGCAGTGCTTCAGATAGCTATTCCTGCCGGTGTCTTAGGTAGACACCTTCTAAAATCTTTATTCCAAATTGTGGATCAAGGGTTCTTTCACTCCTCCAATTTGGTTGAGTGATGGTTGTGCTGACAAACCTCTCAGCCATCTGATATGCAGGGTGTCAGAGATAAAGGCATCATGACTGTCCAGCGGCATTTAGTTTAAGCTTGCGTGGCCTGGGCCCAGAAAATGTGAGCAAAAGAAAAATAGCAAGAGGAAAAGGAAGATTTTTTTTTCCTTGGGAAGCTAAGACATGACAATGGCATACAAATAAAGCAGATTAATTTAGTTCCAAGCAGAAGGAAGGAGAGTCAGGAGATGGGTTGTTAGCTGAATTTTCTTAGAGGTAGGTGACTTACTAATAAAGATACAGTGAGGCCTCCCATGCTAGAGTAGAATATTTTAATTCATCAGGGTTTTTTTGTTTGTTTGTTTTTGTGACAGAGTCAGAGAGAGGGACAGACAGGAAGGGAGAGAGATGAGAAGCATCAATTTTTCGTTGCAGCATCTTAGTTGTTCATTGATTGCTTTCTCATATGTGCCTTGACTGGGGCTATAGCAGACCGAGTGTCCCAAACCTGGGTCCTCTGCATCCCAGTCTGATGCCCTATCCACTGCGCCACCGCCTGGTCAGGCCGAGTTATTGTTGAACACTCACTCTGCGATTGGAAACACTAGCTGTCATTGAGCAGTAAACAGTGTAAGGGATGGGTCTGCCCTGGAGGAAATGGAAGCCTCATTGAGATAGCACTTCTACATATAAACCGATAGCATATGATTATTCAAGCAGTGGTCAAATATTTCTGAGAAGGGGAAACTCCGAGGGCTGGAATCATTAGGTAAATATTAGTGGAGAAAATGGAAATGGAAATTGAACCGGGCCTTGAAAGACAGGTAGTATTTAAATAGTCCAGTTCAATTATCATTGAATAAGACCCCACGATATGCCAGGTACTGGGCTAAAATATAAGGTATGTGATATGTGGGTGCTTCTTTCGAGGTGATTATACTCTGGTGGAGAAACTGCACACGAAGAAATCATATTGCAGTGTTTAACTTGCAGCAGTAAAGAGCTAGCTACATAGAGCGAAGGGATATGGAATTAGTAATTGCTAAATGTTTTGAGTGCTTACCAAGTGTCTAGCCCTGTGCTAAGGGTTTAATTTACATCATCTAATTTAATCCCCTCAACAATTCTATGAAGTAGTCTTACTATTGCATTATAACAAATGAGCAAACTAAAACAGTAACTTGCCCACGTCAGTCAGCTTCTGAGAGTGAAGCCAGGCAGGATTCACTCCACTACTTGCAAAGGGTTGGGGGAAAGAGTGATCAGGAAAGGTTTCATGAAGTAAGTTCTGAAGGATAAACGGGATTTCTCCAGAAAGGTAAGCAAACAAGGGGCATTTTGGTAAGGGGACCAACATTTAGAAAAGGGTGGGACAGTGTGGAATCTGGTGTTTCTGCAGTACCAGTGTCAAGTGGGTCCTGGGCAGTGGCTGGAGACCAGGCCAGAAAGGTAGGCAGGAGCCAGAGTGAGGATGTAGCCTGCAGGCAGGCCTAGGAACTACTGAGGGGATTACAAAGAGGAGACCTGGCAGATCTGTGTTTTAGATAGGCCACTGCCAAGTCATGTGCAGAAGGGGTTTAGAGGAAATGGATTTAGTGATGGACTGGTTGTAGTGTCAAGCTTCCTGGTTTTAAGTCCTGATTTTGATATATATTGATAATTCAGAACAAGTTTCTTAAACTTCATTTCAGTTTACTTATTTGTAAAATAGGAATGAGATGGTACCTACCATAAGGGTTGTGATGATTACACAGGATAAGTGCATAAGATACAGTTTCTTGCCCTCGAGGAGCTTACATACTACAGGCGAGTATAATAAAGATGGATAAACAATTAAAATACAGAGATCAGCACTAAGATGGGGATCAGCACAAAATGCTCTGGAAGCATAGAATAAGGGGCATTCACCTAACTTAGGGAGGTAGGAGAAAGTCAGGAAAACCCTTTCACAGAAAATAGCTTCTAGACTGAAATCTGATATAGTAATAGGACTTAGGTAAAAAGGTTAAGTTGAAAAAAGGAGTTGCCCTGGCCAGATAGCTCAGTTGGTTTGAGCAGTGGTTGGCAAACTGCGGCTTGCGAGCCATATGGGGCTCTTTGGCCCCTTGAGAGTGGCTCTTCCACAAAATACCACGTGCGGGCGCTACCTCGATAAGGAATGTACCTACCTGTATAGTTTAAGTTTAAAATATTTGGCTCTCAAAAGAAATTTCAATCATTGTACTGTTGATATTTGGATCTGTTGACTAATGAGTTTGCTGACCACTGGTTAGAGCATCCTCCTGAAGTGCACAGAGGTTGCCGGTTCAATCCCAGTCAGGGCGCAGACAGGAACAGATATTCCTGTCTCTTTTCCTGCTCTCACCCTTCTCTCTAAAATCAATAAAATAAACATTTAAAAAATAAGAAAAAAGGAGTTGTTCAAGGGGAAAGAACAGTAGGTAAAAGGATTCAGAGTTACTACAATCTGGAAGCTTAAAAGTAATTGCAAGGGATGCAGCCAAAGATTGGCAGAGAAGTGAGAGCCAGATCAGAAAGGGCTCTTTGGATTTTATTCTGGAAGCAACTGACCAAGGGAATGACATGATCAAATTGGCTCTTTACAAAAATCTGACTGCAGTGTGGGGAAGATATTGGAGAGGGTAAACTTGATGTATTAGAGTTGCTGTTAATGGGATGGGAAGGTTGAGAAGGGGTCTGGTTATTGTGAAGAGGAAAATGATGAACTGTGGCATAGTAAGTTGGAAGTAACAATGAAACACCTAAGTGAAGAATTCTGTACTATGCTCTGCTTATAAATTCTTACTATGGGGTAGAGTTATGAACAAGAGTCGTGTTGCTGCAGTACTGTAGGTTAGATAGATTAGGACCTAAGGAAGGCAATGACAGTGGGGATGAAGAAGAGTGTGCAGATGTAAGAGTACATGGAAGTACAATCAACAGAAATTGATGTGGGATATGGAATTTAAAAAAAATGTTTATTGATTCTAGAGAAAGAGGAAGGGAGAGAGAGAAAGAGAGAGGAACATAGGTCTGTTCCTGTATGTTCCTTGGCCAGGGAATAGAATCAGCAACCACTGCATTTCGGGATGATGCTCTAAGCATGGGACTATTTGGCAAGGTCTGGGATATGGGATTTATTGTTTAAATTCCCTGGTTTCTGGGTAAATGATGATTCCATAACTGAGACTGAGAATGCAAATAGAAGAAATTTAGCAAGGAAGGCAAGTTTTGCAAAAGGGTTAATTTGAGGTGCCTATATGGCATGCAGGAGGAGGTAACCGATAAGTTACTGTATTTATAAGTCAAGGATGGAGGAGAAGAAAAGGTAGATTCTGTGGCCTTCAAGATATATCCATAAAGCCATGAAAAAGCATTTAGAACAGAAAAATTGGAGAGCTGACCTTGATAAAAGCTAACATCTGAAGGGTACAGAGACAAGAGCCCCACAAAATAGGAGCATCAGGAAGATGGAAGAACTGAATCAGTCCTAAGTGTAAAGTGCTATTGGAGGTTATATGAAGTAAGAAATGAGACTATCTCACGTATGTGGTAAAAAGTACCAAAAGCTTTCAGGAAAGAACCATGGCAAAATAGTGGATAACTCTATTTGTCAGAATTATGATTTAGGGTGTGTGTATATCTACTTTTTTGTACTTTTCAAGTTTTGACAATGAATATGTACTTGATAATTAGAGGTAATTTTAATTTTGAATAATAAAATTACAGTGTTTTTAAAAGTGGACTAAAGGGTGTCCACATGATTTAGCAATTAGTTATATTTTTGAGACAAGTTTTAATGGGTTGGTAGAGCTAAAATCTCGCTTTTAGCCTGACCAGGCAGTGGCGCAGTAGATAGAGCATCGGACTGGGATGCAGAGGACCCAGGTTCGAGACCCCGAGGTCGCCAGCTTGAGTGTGGGCTCATCTGGTTTAAGCAAAAGCTCACCAGCTTGGATCCAAGATCACTGGCTCAAGCAAAGGGTTACTCTGTCTGCTGTAGGCCCGCGGTCAAGGCACATATGAGAAAGCAATCAATGAACAATTAAGGTGTTGCAATGTGCAACGAAAAACTAATGATTGATGCTTATCTCTCCGTTCCTTTCTGTCTGTCCCTGTCTATCCCTCTCTCTGACTCTGTCTCTGTAAAGAAAAAAAAATTAAAATCTCGCTTGTAGAACTGAGTGGTAGGGGAAGGTTTTGTTGCTTAGAATAGGCATGATTTAGGCACATTTATTCATTGAGTGAAAGGAATAGATAAAAGTTGAAGCTCAGTAGAGAATGATGATAACCAAAAACAGTTCTTCTGATGAAAGAGGGGATAGAAAAAGCTCAGGTTGATGTGGTTATTTAAACAACAGTTTAATAAACATTTATTGAGCACTTACTATGTGCCAGTCGCTGTACAAGGTGAGGTAATGGGGTAAATATAGTTGGGAAGTCACTTGAGTGAGAAACGGATTGCAACCAAGAGGATGCATAATTCATCCTGCTTAAAACTCAAGGTAAAGATGTATTAGTAGGTAAACTCAGCTATTTGTGACTAGGGTAGGTAATTGTTGGGAGTCTTTCAACAGCTTCATTGTTCTTTGTGGAATAGGATGTAATGTTGCTAGTTGAGACTTAGGGAGGTGGGAATTTAGGAGACTTAAGAAGAGTGGTCATAGTTTAAAAGGATGAAAGGGAAGGGAATGGAAGAGGGCTGACAAAAAACACTAAGTAAAAGGTTAAGGAACAGTATTGAGGGCCTAACAGATTGGGAACCATGAATCCGTAATCCTTGGAATATGAGATCCGTTGGCATGGTACCAATCCATATATTTCTGGTGGTATGGCTTTAGATTCAATCCATATATTTCTGGATTGAAATATATATATATTCCCCCCCCCCCCCAGCCACACCAGCTGTACAGGAGCAGAGAAGATAGATTACTGTGTAGATCCTGGACTGTAATTTGTAGACATGAAGTGGACACGAGGGAGCAAAGGGATGGAAGGTGCTGGTAAAAGAGCTCAAGGATTCTGACTGATTCATACTGGCTGAGAAAGGCATGATAAACCCTGGTCAAGAGAAGTTTTGAGCCCTGGCCAGGGAGCTTAGTTGGTTAGAGCGTCATCCTCAGTCAGGGTACATACAAGAATCAACCAATGAACGCACAAATAAGTGGAGCAACAAATTGACATTTCTCTCTCCCCCTTCTCTCTAAAAAATAAAAAAAGTTTTAAAAAGTTTTGATAGCCCTGGCCAGATAGCTCTGTTGGTTAGAGCGTCATCCTGAAGCACCGAGGTTGCCAGTTCGATCCCTGGTCAGGGCACATACAGGAACGGGTTGATGTTCCTATTTCTCTCTCTCGCTAAAATCAATAAATTTAAAAAAATAAAAAGTTTTGATAAGGTCAAAGAGTAGATGATTAAGCTGTAAATTCAGCTTGGTCATTAAAATGATGTTCGAGTTTAAGATTTTAGAGTTCAAGATTTTACATTACTCTTCCATGTAATGACAAAGGCCTTAGAAATGGATATTCAAAGTGGAGTGAAGGTAAAGGTCATTGGCATGTTGAGGAACAGGGAGTTCACATATCCAGTGTTGAATGTAGGGAGCTCATGTACTTGGGGTTTTCTTCTGTTATCTCTTGTTAAACCCAAATGTGTTTTCTTATATAAAAGGAAAATAAAAGTGTCTAGCTTAGGAAACAACAAAGAATTATTGGCTTGGAGTGTTTCATAAGTAATATATTTAGATTGAAAAGGTTGAATAGGGCCCTGGCCGGTTAGTTCAGTGGCAGAGCGTCGGCCTGGTGTGCAGGAGTCCCGGGTTCGATTCCCGGCCAGGGCACACAGGAGAAGCGCCCATCTGTTTCTCCACCCCTCCCCCTCTCCTTCCTCTCTCTCTCTCTCTTCCCCTCCCGCAGCCAAGGCTCCATTGGAGCAAAAGTTTGCCCGGGAGCTGAGGATGGCTCTGTGGCCTCTGCCTCAGGCGCTGGAGTGGCTCTGATTGCGGCAGAGCTGTGCCCCAGATGGGCGGGGCATCGCCCCCTGGTGGGCAAGCCGGGTGGATCCCAGTCGGGTGCATGGGAGTCTGTCTGACTGCCTCCCCGTTTCTAACTTCAGAAAAAATGCAAAAAAAAAAAAAAAGAAAAGGTTGAATAGAGCATCGCCCCCTGGTGGGCAGAGCGTAGCTCCTGGTGGGCGTGCTGGGTGGATCCCGGTCGGGCGCATGCGGGAGTCTCTCTGACTGTCTCTCCCCGTTTCCAGCTTCAGAAAAAAGAAAAAGAAAAAAACAAAACAAAACAAAAAGAAAAGGTTGAATAGAATTTACACAGTACATGAACTTTTCTCATTATATTAGCAGCTAAGTCTACAAACCGACCAACAAGTATCATTCTTGATTTAGTGCCACCTACTTACCTTAGAGTTCCAAACTCAATTACTAACATCAAACTGATATCTATGCTAGAAGATGTATATTTTTCACTGGAGAGAAAACTTTCTTGGTAGTAATTCAAACACTCAAGACCTATGAGGAATTTATTTATTGTTTTGGTATAAGCAACTTACTGTTGTTAAAATCACCCCATGTAGATACCATCTCCTTCAATACACAGAGCTTAACTGGTGGTGGTGCAGTGGATAAAGCATCAGCCTGGGACACTGAGGTCCGTGGTTTGAAACCATGAGTTTGCCTGCTTGAACCACGGGCTTATCAGCCTGAGCACAGGGTCACTGGCTAGAGCATGGGATCATCAACATGATTCCAAGGTTGCTGGCTTGAGCTCAGGTTCACTAGGCTTGAGTCCTTTTCCCCATCAAGTCATGTAGGAGAAGCAATCAATGAAGAACTAAATGAAGCAACTATGAGTTGGTACTTCTCATCTCTCTCCCCCCTCTCTCCCTTTCTGTCTCCCTGTCTCTCTCTCTCTCTCTTAAAAAAAAAAAAAGAAGAAGAAGAAGAAGAAGACTATACAAAGGAAAGTCCTGGCATCATTCAATGGTCATGAGTTCTGCTTTGATATTAGGTACATGTCTGAAGTGTCTTAAGTCTGAGTCGCCCTCAGACTTTCCTCCATTACATTTCTGACTCATTTCCTTTTCCATTGACTCAGACTGGGAATATCCTAAAGTACAAAAAGTTTTGGAACTAAAGGGACATTAGAGATCACTGAATTCGCTATACTCGTTTTACAAATGGTGAAACTGAGGTCAAGGGATTGTGCCTTTTGCCCAGTTACACAGCCTCTGTCCTGTTATACCTAAGGCCCTCCTCTCTAGAAGGAGCTCACTTCACAGCAAATTTGGGACTTCGTTTGGATTTATTATTGTTAGAAGTAAATAAACAATAAATACTTGGGTTGGAAGTTTGAAAGGAACTCAGGGAACAAGTTGGCATCCATGGTATCCCCTCAAATAATTTGACCTATCATTGTTGCTCCTGCAAGTAGACCAAGATCCTCATCTTCTAACTCGGGGTTTCAACCTTAGGACTATTGACATTTTGGACCAGATACATCTTTGTTGTGGGGCTGTCCTGTGTTTTTTAGGGTGTTAATTCATCTCTGTCCTCTACCCATTAGATACTCAGGATAATCAGAAAGTCTCCGGACATTACCAAATTTCCCCTGGGGTTCCCAGGTAGAGAACCACTATCTGAAGGGGCTCTCATACTCTGGCCTGGAACCATTTAGTCTCGCAGTATTTATCCTTACTCCTACATCCTGGTACTGGTTTATTTCCATCTGGGGCTACCACGTCTTCCTTAAAGGGGATCCTCTGACCTCTCTTACTGAAAGTGGCACCTGGGGTGAAAATGGGAAGTAAAAGTTTCTATCTCGCCTGACCTGTGGTGGCGCAGTGGATAAAGCATCGACCTGGAAATGCTGAGGTCGCCGGTTTGAAACCCTGGGCTTGCCTGGTCAAGGCACATATGGGAGTTGATGCTTCCAGCTCCTCCCCCCAGTCTCTCTCTCTCCTCTCTCTCTTCTCTCTAAAAATGAATAAACTAAAAAAAAAAAAATTAAATTAAAATTAAAAAAAAAAAAAAGTTTCTATCTCTCCCCTCTTGCTTCAGGGGGATCCCCCTAACTGGATAGGAATTTACATAATTGGTTAAAATAAGACAAATGGTATGCAGAGTTCAGCTTTGAACTGTGACTGCTGTGAAACCAGAAGAGATCGGGGCCTTAAGCCCCTTTCCTACCTTGAGGATGGACTGGGAGGGATAATTGAGGACATACTAAAGCAGTCTGCCTTGTCTGCATAGTTTCCCCACTTCCCCTCCCCAGTCCACACTCATTCTCTCCAGTGCCCATATTTAGACACCACAAGGTTGTGTTGTCATAGACAGAAACCAGATGGTTACTATGGAGATTTATTTAAACACACACATATGCACATACACCCTAGGGCAGCAGTTCTCAACCTGTATATTTATTATACAATACATTTTTAAATAAAATATGTATCTCTGATGGCTTTCGGCGACCCCTGTGTTTTGGTCGTTCAACACCCCCCCCCCCCCCCAGGTCGCGACTTACAGGTTGAGAACCGCTGCCCTAGGGGGCATGGCCCAGGCTGAATGGTAGGGTTAATGGCAGTTTTTGCTGGGACAAGCATTTTTCTTCTTAATTTCCTATTACCCTACCTCTTCCATGGTCTTCATTTTCTTGATTCTCTTACCTCCTGCCAGATGCCACTTCCCACTGAACAGTATTGCTCCTAAACAGTTCTTTTGCTTCAGAAAGTTACAGTTTATGAACTGAATTTCTTAACTTTTTTGAGCCTCAGTCTGTTCACCTGTACTATTGAGAATAATTATAAAACAAACATTATATGGCTTTTGTTAGAATTAAAGATCTGTCAAGAAACTCGTATCAGGGCTGGAAAGTAGATGCTCAATAAATGGAATTTGTTCTTATGCTAAAATGAAATCTTGCCCTGGGTCACCTGAAAACCAAACACTAGTTCCTTTGGAAATCTTGTGCTTCCTCTCTGATAGTAGGAAAAAGCTATAATGGGAGTGTCCCTTGTCCTGTGGAGTGACAGAGAACAGAATTGTGGGAGGAGGAAGGTTGCTTGATTTTTTTTTTGTCTTTGTTATACTCAGCTGAAAAGCTGTTTTGAGGTAAAAGTCTGGGCATATGATCTCTTTCTGCAACTTAAAATGATAAGCACAGGAAGAGAAGACATAAGACATAAAATCATCCTGCCTGGCTAAAATGGAAGAGTACAAAGGAGGCAGAATGCTCTCTGGGTATTTGACTTGTGTCCATGTTAACAGGCTGGGCTTGTTCCTAGGGCATGGCCCAAGCTGAGTGGTAGGGATGAATGGTAGGTAGTTCTTGCAAGGATATGCATTTTTCTTCTTAATTTCCTATTACCCTACCTCTTCTATTATCTGGATTTTCTTCTCTTGCCTGCTACCAGATGCCACTTCCCACTGACCAGTATAGATTATATGCGTGATGTCTGTTGACTTTTTTGGGAAATATAAACAAAAGATGGTTTCTTCTAATACTAGAGAACAGGTAGTTCCACCCCTGGAAATAGGTAAGATTTCTCTTCTTCAGCTAGAATTTAGTGTAGAGCTATGTTCCTGCAGGAGATCTCAGTGCCTTCCAGCACAATGAGGAAAAAGAAGAAAACATGCACCTTGCACTTTCACCTCTGCTCTATCTCACAGAATAGCTATTACTGTCCTATTTTTTAAATGTTAAAAAACAATACAGGGGGGCCCGACCAGGCACTGGCGCAGTGGATAGAGCATCAGACTGGGATGCGGAGGACCCAGGTTCGAGACCCCGAGGTCGCCAATTTGAGCGCGGGCTCATCTGGTTTGAGCAAAAGCTCACCACCTTGGACTCAAGGTCGCTGGCTCAAGCAAGGGGTTACTCAGTCTGCTGAAGGCCCACGGTCAAGGCACATATGAGAAAGCAATCAATGAACAACTAAAGTGTCGCAACAAAAAACTGATGATTGATGCTTCTCATCTCTCTTCGTTTCTGTCTGTCCTTATCTATCCCTCTCTCTGACTCTCTGTCTCTGTAAAAAAAAAAATACAGGGGGGAGATATATTTGGTGGGACACTTGAATCTATGTAAACACAAATTAAAATCATAAATTAAAAAACAAAAACAAAAAAACCCAATACAGGCCCTGGCTGGTTGGCTCAGCGGTAGAGTGTCGGCCCAGCGTATGGAAGTCCAGGTTCAGTTCCCAGTCAGGGCACACAGGAGAAGCACCAATCTGCTTCTCCACCCTTCCCCCTCTCGTTTCTCTCTGTCTTTCTCTTCCCCTCCCACAGGCAAGACTCCATTGGAGTAAAGTTGGCCGGGGGACGGCTCCATGGCCTCTGCCTCAGGCGCTAGAATGGCTCTGGTTGCAGTAGAGCAACACCTCAGATGGGCAGCATCGCCCCCTGGTGGGTATGCCAGGTGGATCCTGGTTGGCGCGTGCAGGAATCCTAATGCCTCCTCAGTTCTCACTTCAGAAAAAAAAAAAAGGTATACAACTTATGGAAAGTGTCATTAAAGGAAGTTAAGTAGCCTGACCTGTGGTGGCGCAGTGGATAAAGCGTCGACCTGTAACACTGAGGTTGCGGGTTCGAAACCCTGACTTTCCTGGTCAAGGCACATATGGGAGTTGATGTTTCCTGCTCCTCCCGCCTTCTCTCTCTCTCTCTTTCTCTCTCTGTAAAATGAATAAATTAATTTTTTTTAAAAAAAGTAAGGTTCCTTTTCCCTTTCCTTTTCTCCTTGCTGATTGGAACACAGATAACATGGGTGAAGCTAGCCATCTTGGACAAAAGGTAGAAAAGCATGTAGTATGAGTGAGTATAGCAGAACAACATAACAGAAGGAATATGAGTTCCTAATCATTATGGAACTACCATACCAAGTTTGGGTTTTGTCAGAAGGGAAGAAGAAGCAATATTGGATAAAGCAGGTAGCAATGTCTGTCAACACCTTGAGAGGTTACTGAACCCTAGTTATATGCTAGTGTTACTTATAGAGATTAGGGCCTGAAATTATGATCTTGTAAACCAAGATGATAATTATAGTTTTGTGATAGTAGGGCAGGAAGATACTAATGGTGGAGGCACAGTGTGAAAGAATATGGCATGCAGTGTGAGAAGTGTAGAAAATGGCAAACTGCAAGAAGTTCAATTAATGATTTTGACACAAAAACATGAAGTCAACCTTTTCAGTATGTCATTAAGAATAATCTTTAGGGCCCTGGCCAGTTGGCTCAGTGGTAGAGCGTCGGCCTGGCGTGTGGAAGTCCCAGGTTCGATTCCCGGCCAGGGCACACAGAAGTGCCCATCTGCTTCTCCACTCCTCCCCCTCTCCTTCCTCTCAGTCTCTTTCTTCCCCTCCCGCAGTGAGGCTCCATTGGAGCAAAGATGGCCCGGGCGCTGGGGATGGCTCCTTGGCCTCTGCCCCAGGCGCTGGAGTGGCTCTGGTCCAACAGAGCAACGCCCCAGAGGGGCAGAGCATCGCCCCCTGGTGGGCAGAGCGTCACCCCTTGGTGGGCGTGCCGGGTGGATCCCGGTCGGGCGCATGCGGGGGTCTGTCTGACTGTCTCTCCCCGTTTCCAGCTTCAGAAAAATACAAAAAAAAAAAAAGAAAAAAGAATAATCTTTAGCTTGACCAGTGGTGGCTCAGTGGATAGAATGGCAACCTGGAACACTGAGGACCCAGGTTCTAAATCCCGAGGTTGCCGGCTTGACCACAGGTTTATTCAGCTTGAGCGCAGGCTCACTAGCTTGAGCGCAGGTTGCTGGCTTAAGCATAGGATCATGATCCCATGGTCACTGGGTTGAGCCCAAAGGTCGCTGCCTTGAGCAAGAAGTCACTGGCTTGGCTGGAGCCCACTCCCAACCCCCATCAAGGCACATGAGAAGCAATGAACAACTAAAGTGATGCAACTACGAGTTGATGCTTCTCATCTCTCTCTCTTCCTGTCTCTGTCTCTCTTGCAAAAAAAAAAAAAAAAAAAGAAAAGGATAACTGCAAGTACTTGCATAGGCAAAGGAAATGGGATCCAATGCACAAGTGAAGAGGTTGATCTGAAATAGCAGGGAAGGCTCGTTCATTCTAACCATAGAAAAGGCAGACAAAATGGGATAGGAGTAAATTATTAGATTTGGTGGTGAGAAATTATGTTTTTCTCTATTGCTTCAATTTTTTTCAATAAAAGAAATTAACAGCTGAGATTGAGGAAGGGTGGAGGGAAAACTGGAGGTTTAAGGACAAAGATGGTGTTGCAGTAGTCTTCTTGGACCACAGAAGAGTGAATTGATTAAGAAAATGCAATGGGATTGCTGAGCATTTAAGCCATGAATTTCAAGTGAAACTTGCAGTGCGGTTCCTTTTTCAGCCTCTGAAAAGGAAAAAAAGCTTTTGCATTTGGTATTTCCTCAATCTCTCTCCCCTTCACTGTCTGATAAAGGCTGTATTCTAGAAAGCCCAGCAGAAAAGCTACTTCTTCCACAAGGTCTTCTTGTAGCTCTTCTAGCCCAAAGTGAATTTTTCAGTCTCTTAACTCCAACATTAACTTTTTATTGCCTCCTACAGTGCATATATTCCATTTCACATTATGGTTAGTTTGTGCAAGATTACAAGTTCCTTAAATAGAGAAACCATTTCTTATTCACAACTACGGGGTGTTTCTCTCCATTCTCTCAGTCACATATTATATATAAATCGCCATGTCTCTAGGTCAGGGGTTGGGAACCTTTTTGGCTGAGAGAGCTATGAACACCACATATTTTAAAATGTAATTCGGTGAGAGCCATACAAGGACCCATGTACGTTACACATTACCCAATAAAAATTTGGTGTTGTCCCGGAGGACAGCTGTGATTGACTTCAGCCATCCGCAACCATGAACATGAGCGGTAGGAAATGAATGGATTGTAAACATGAAAATGTTTTATATTTTTAACATTATTGTTTTATTAAAGATTTGTTCGTGAGCCATAGGTTCCCGACTCCTACTCTAGGTCTTGCCCAAATTCATAATTGTGTGGTGTAGGGGCCCCATCTCCTTATTAAACTGATATTTTGGGTAATAGGAAACTTGCTCATCTTTCCTGCTTATGTCCCTCAAATACTTTGCTCTTGAATTTTAACTTATTTTTACAGACATATTAACAAAGATATTGCTTCAGTTAATGTTAACTCACATATATGGTATATAACTGTACACTTGTCCTCAAGAGAATTACCCCTAGAGTCAAATGTGCCTTATTATCAATAAAAAAAAATGGCATCAAAGTTTCAGAAGTGGTGCTAATAGAGTAAGGTTTATATGTAAATAGCACCAAATACTGTGTAGGGTGGGGGATGGGCAAAAGTTAGTAGGGAGATGAATAAAATTTAGCTAGGGCAGACAATTTCATTTAGGCAACTTACATGTAAATGATTCTATAAAGCAGTTCTTGTAGCTTCCCCATTTCCAAACATTGTTGGGATGAGAGTAAAGAGCTGCTGATACACAAAATAACTACAGGTGTCCCACAGTGCCCTCAATTATCCATATTCTCTAAGACCGTTGTGCCCTATCCAAGGCAGAACTGCCTTGTGGCCTTTCCTGAATCTAAGTGATTCTGTGCTTAAGACTTTGGTATGGGGAGAAAAAACCTCCTGCACAAAATAACGACAGTGGGTAGCAAAGCACGACCCGGGGAGCCCCGGCAGCTGTATGGCTAGGTTCACTAAGCCCGGAGGAAGAGCGCAAGACCCGAGCCCCAGGCGCTGTTACGTAACTGGTCGTGAGCCGGAAGGCACCGCCCCGCCCCGCCCCAGGCCCCACCCCTCTCAACCGGCCAGTTACTTGGCGCACAACGCTCCGGAAGCTTCCGCCCCTTTTGCCTTTTATGGGAAGTTTTTTTTTGTTTTTTTTTTTTTTTTAAGTTGACCGCATAGCCAACACCGGTCCTAAAACCTTGAAGTGGAAGCTCCTCTTTCACTCCTTACTTCCGTTTCCTTCAAGTGAGGAGTCCGTGCCTCCTCCATCTTTTTCAGCCAGGCTACGGCGGCGTAGGCTTGAGATGTTTGGCCTGAAACGAAACGCAGTCATCGGACTGAACCTCTACTGTGGGGGGGCCAGGCTGGGGGCTGGCGGCGCCGGCGCCTCCCCTCCGGTAGAGCGGCCCCCGGCTGCGGGGAAGGAGGCCGCGGCCCGGCCGGAGGCGGGGGGAGGGGAGCCGGGCGCGGCGATTGGCGGGGTCGCCGGCGCCGTCTCCCCGGCCGCTCTGGCGCCGGACGCCCGGAGGGTCGCGCGGCCCTCGCCCATTGGCGCCGAGGGCCCCGACGTCACCGCGACCCCCGTCAGGCGGCTGTTCACGGCCGCACGCCGTGCGGCTCCCCCTGAAGAGATGGACGCCCCGGCCGCCGACGCCATCATGTCGCCCGAGGAGGAGCTGGATGGGTATGAGCCGGAGCCTCTCGGGAAGCGGCCGGCGGTCCTGCCCTTGCGGGAGTTGCTCGGGGAGGCCAGTAGCGGCCCCGGCACGGGCGGCTCGCTGCCCTCGACGCCGCCCCCGGCGGAGGAGGAGGAGGACGACGAGCTGTACAGGCAGTCGCTGGAGATCATCTCTCGATACCTTAGGGAGCAGGCGACCGGCGCCAAGGACGCGAAGCCCGCGGCCCCCAGCCGGAAGGCGCTAGAGACCCTCCGGCGGGTCGGGGACGGCGTGCAGCGCAACCACGAGACGGCGTTCCAAGGTGAGGGCTGAGCACAGAGGCCGCGCTCTTTTGTCATCCCTCGCTTGGCTCAGGGTTGGTGGAAACCGAAACGATTCAGGGTATGAAAACGACTCATCCTATTTCTGAAACCAGAATGTTCTGGCCATGAGTCATTGTTTCTGCCACTCGATTCTTTTGGAAATAGCTCTGTTCAAAGGCCGGAAAGGGTGGGATGTCAATGTTCAAGTGGGGTCGGCCTGAGTCTATGGAGCCCACAGAGCGACTTCCCCCGCCGTGGGTGGGCAGGCGGTCGCTCCCGGCTTAGACAAAGGAGGTCGTGAGAACCTGCATGCTTTTCTTCCTCTCAGGTATGCTTCGGAAACTGGATATCAAAAACGAAGATGACGTCAAATCTTTGTCCCGAGTGATGGTTCATGTTTTTAGTGACGGCGTAACAAACTGGGGCAGGATTGTGACCCTTATTTCTTTTGGTGCCTTTGTGGCCAAACACTTGAAGAGTATAAACCAAGAAAGCTGCATTGAACCCTTAGCAGAAAGCATCACAGATGTTCTCGTAAGGACAAAACGAGACTGGCTAGTCAAACAAAGAGGCTGGGTAAGTTTGTTTTAAGGTCGAAGAGGGGCTTGAGTGGAAATGAAATGGAGGATTTTGTAGAGGAAGTGGGGATACCTGAAGGTTTTTACGATGCACAACTCAGTTTTCAAGCTCTAACTTACGGACCTCTGGTTGCTTGATGTTGATGTAAGTAGTGAGTCCATAGAGGTGGTGTTATGATTGTCTTGATTTATTGCATCAAAGTCCTGGTTTTCTGTACGCTATTTTACTGGTTGAGTTTTTTGCTTTTGGTACTTAATTGTAATTTATTTAGCTGGATACTCTTCACACCAGTGGATTCAAATTATGAAGCAGTAAGAATTACCTGGGAATAGTAGTTAAATATACATTCCTCAGCGCAGATCCCCCACCCCCTATTCTAAGGGAGTACAATATGTCTTTTTTGCAGCGGGGGTAAATAATTGGTTCATCGTTGCATGGAGGCGGGGCTTAGGTATTTCGGTTTATCCTTTCTTTGTAAGTCAGTGGGAATCCCCTACTTGAAAATGTGCTTTTCTTTTTTGTTTTCTAGGATGGGTTTGTGGAGTTCTTCCATGTAGAGGACCTAGAAGGCGGCATCAGAAATGTGCTGCTGGCTTTTGCAGGTGTTGCTGGAGTAGGAGCTGGTTTGGCATACCTAATAAGATAGCCTTTTAAGTGAAATAACTGACTCTTAACCAACTCCAGGCACCAAATCCACATCCATCTGCTGTGAAATCAGTGGACTTCAAGCTGTCCAGGCTGTAACCTCCCAAGCAACGTAGAAAAAGCAAGTGGCAAGAGGATTGTGGCTAACAGAAATAAATAACATGGGAAAAGTAGTCCCCCTTGAAGAGTCACTGTCTGAAGCAAAATTTGGTTTCAGCAACAGGCAAACTTTGGGAGGCCATGGAAGAGGGACTTTTAGATTTAGTGAAGATGGGAGGATGGAGAGATTTGATATCGTTGTCTAGAACAGGAGAGTGGCCAGTAGCCAGGCTAGTCATACAGAGTTCATTAAACAGTGCCCACTGAATTTATTAACTTCCTGTAGTGTTAAAAAGAAGCACTAACAATGCCAGTGAACTGTGTAAAGTGGATTTAAGCTACAATAGAACTATGATGAAGAAGCCTCAGTATTGTATAACAGAGTGTGAAGGGAAGCCTTTTCTTCTGAATAATTAGCTTTCCCAAGTATGCTTCTTGAATAGGAAGTCCAAGTGCTCAGGACTTTTATGCCTGTTCTGCTTTGGCTTGGTTTGAGGGATTTAGTTTATTAGCCTTGTAATGGCCAAGAATACTTGACTTAAGGCTTAGTAATTACAGTTACAAGTATGGAATGTCCTCAGTTTTTTAAGATAAAAACAACTTGTAAATGTATTTGTCTGTAAAAATTGTATATATTTTTACAGAAAGTCTATTTGAAATGGAAAGGGAGGAGTCTCGAATTTCATTAGTTTTTTCATATTCTTGAAATTTACAACTTCTGTAGTTAGAAGCCTATTTCTTACAACTTTTCTATTCTAAACTTTGTCCTGGTCAATTCTAGATTGTATTACAGAACCAGTTGATGTAATTGTTGCATCCTGGTTGTAGTGGAACAATTCTGATTCATAACTATGAAGGCTTTAATTCTATCTGATTTTGGTAAGTATTCTTTATAGGACTTTTTAAAAACATTTTAACCTGCATTGAGAAATTGACAAATGAAAATCCTTTCACTTCAATATATGTAGATTTTCAAAAACTGAGTCAAGGTGTCCTTGTAAGGGTTGGGGGGGGGGGGCAGGCCAATGATTGATAAATAATGAGCTCTGATCGTGCAACACCTTGAGTTCTTTCAGTTAGACCTAACTTAACTGGTGAAATTTGTGTTTCCAAGCTCATCTGCAAAGCTTTTAAAAAGATTTTCAGCTGTTCCAAATGGGACTTACTAGAAGTATGTATATAAAAAGATCACATCGGGTGAATGAGAGACATTTAAGGTGAATGAGAGACATTTAATCTCGTTTGCTTAAAAAGTTGTAAGATGATGGCTTGGAAAAGCAGGCTATAGAGTCTAACCATGGTGCTATTTTAGGCTGGCTTGTGAAAGGCAGGTCTAAGCCTAGTATGTTAATAAAAGAAATACTTAATTGTTTCTATTAATGATTCCCAAACTTGTTTTAAATTTTTGCATTGGCATTTCTTTGATTTCAGACGTCTATTGAACTTACCATTTGTTTCCTATTTTTCCTTTGAAATATATGCTGCTTGATCTGCTTCCTATACAGATATTTAGATCAATTCCTACATCTTTACTTTGCCATCCCTGAACTCTAGCCCGTTTTAGTGTTGGGCCCTAGAAACCTAAGTAACCACCCCACCCCATAGGATTCCACAGACCTTCACCTTTAATGAATTTTATCCTTGGTAGCACAATGGGTTCTATGACAGTAACAGTCATAGTCATGAGGTGGGAGGAGTCCCTTTTCCTTGCACTGGTACCTTTTTTGTTTGATGCTTTCCCTACCTTTTGGGGGGAAAGTTGCAAAAGTCCCCTTAAGAATATTCAGAGGAGGGAAGAAGATCTTACATGACTCTCTAGGTTCCTTTGAATTTGAATATGGTCACTTAAAAATGATAGAGCTAAGTACAAAATGCTATAAAGGCTACTGGTTAAACTGAAGAAAGCTATTTTGGAACAAGGGTCATTTGAAAGCTTCAGCCTCAGAACATGACCTTTAGTCTGTGGACTCCAGAGAAAAATAGTCCTGAATAAAATGACTAAGAATCTAATAGGGAAGAATGCCCTGCCTACCCACCTCCGAGCCTTAAGGTCATATAGCTAGAGCTATTTTTACCTTATGTATTTATCGTTCTTTGATCATAAACCACTTATTTATATCATGTTTATCTCTTAAGGATCTAAAAGCACTTTATATAGTTTTTAATTAATCATAAGATTTGGTTAAGGTGACTTAAAGGCCTGTCTCCCCATATCCAGTTGTGGAAATAAATGCATAGATGTAAGATGGTGGTGTTTTGGGCCCCCGCTTCCCAATATACTAGATGTGACTGCTGTGAAGTGATAGGATCTTAGTTAATATTTTGGGTCAGGGGCTTTGAGGGCTTAGGGATCCCAGGTGTTTTTGGAAAGGGTGGGTGGTTTTATAGGGAGAGGAGGCACTTGTTCTAAGTGCTGACTAGCTGCATCAGGCAAATTCTCCTAAATGGAAAAGGAGGGACTTGGGGAAGATGGCTATATCAGCAACTTCTGTCTTAGGCTTCTCTCAGGGAAAAATCTTCAGTCCTCTAGTGTCCATGTAACATTCTATCGGGGGTGAACACCTTGGTTCTGGTTAAACAGCTAATACTGTTGACAGTTGTACCAGTTAGGGTTAGGACCAACTACAGATTAATGTGGGTTGTAAAATGTAGTGTGTTTCCCTAACTTTCTGTTTTTCCTGAGAAGAAAATAATAAATCTTTTATTCAAATTCAATGTGTGGTATGGGTGTTTTCTAATTGTTGCCTGTCTTCCTTCTCTGTCTTAGGCAAGCCTTTTAGGGAAGTCAGCTGAGCAAATAAGTATAGGTTAATTTACAAGTAAAAGCAGCTCCATAAAGTTGATTTGCCTTAGAGCAAAGGGTAGTTCCCTTCAGAAGAACTCCATTTAAAGTAGAGTTGTTGAGGTTTTGTTTTTTTGTTTTTGTATTTTTCTGAAGCTGGAAACGGGGAGAGACAGACAGACTCCCGCATGCGTCTGACTGGGATCCACCCAGCACGCCCACCAGGGGGCGATGCTCTGCCTCTCCGGGGCGTCGCTCTGTTGAGACCAGAGCCACTCCAGCGCTTGGGGCAGAAGCCAAGGAGCCATCCCCAGCGCCATCCTTGCTCCAATGGAGCCTCGGCTGCGGGAGGGGAAGACAGAGACAGAGAGGAAGGAGAGGGGGAGTGGTGGAGAAGCAGATGGGCGCTTCTCCTGTGTGCCCTGGCCGGGAATCGAACCCGGGACTTCTGCACGCCAGGCCGATGCTCTACCACTGAGCCAACCGGCCAGGGCCGAGTTGTTGAGTTTTTACTTAAATGTCTTACTGCTGTACTTTAGAGTAGTAACTGTACCTTTTTTTGTTTTTTTTTGTGGCAGAGTCAGAGAGAGGGACAGACAGGGAGGGAGAGAGATGAGAAACATCGTTGTGGCTTCTTAGTTGTTCATTGATTGCTTTCTCATATGTGCCTTGACCCGGGGGCTACAGCGTAGTGAGGGACCCCTTGCTCGAGCCAGAGACCTTGGGTCCAAGCCGGTGAGCCTTGCTCAGACCAGGTGAGCCTGAGCTCAAGTTGGCGACCTCGGGGTCTTGACCCTGGGTCCTCCGCATCCCAGTCCAACGCTCTTTCCACTGCGCTACTGCCTGGTCAGGCGTTCCTGTACATTTTAATGCAGAAACCAAAATCTGTCCTGATTTTTCTTTTAGTTATCAAGTGTTGATATAATTTTGAGTTAAGAGGGTTCAATCTTCCCCATCAGCTTTTTGAGTTGAAAGAGCTAGAATTAACACCTGAAGTTAAGGGTTCAATAAGGTCCTTGGTACTGTTTCAGTACTTTTCCCCTTTCCTTTGCCAAAAAGGTGGTGAGAATAAAGGCAATTTCAGAAACCTACCCTGTATTTTCTGCTACCTTAGAGTCACCATGGAACATGCAAATGCAAGATTTGCATATTTGTTTTAAGCCCTGAGCACCAAAAGCTAATCTGCAAATAAGGTTCTGTGCTTTCCCCCATAACTACCAGACAGAGCAACATTTTATTACAAAGAAAGGGGTTTTGTACAAGTGTATATACCCAAGCAGAGTTGAAGGGAGGGTAACGGGACACAAGGCCCCAAACCTTGGCCCAAGTTCTAAGTGATACTGTTGCTCCCACTGATAAATTCTGATGTGAAGCTGTTTCTGTGGTAATATTTAGTGGCACACCTCAAAAACTTGGGTAACCAGGTAACGAGTCAAATCAATACTTCCCTTCATTTGACATAACCAGACTCAGTTCCTGTTTTGCAACTTTAGAGTCAGCTTTTTTTTTTTAAGGTTCTTTTTTTAATTTATTCATTCTAGAGTGAGGAGAGAGAGAGAAGGGGAGGAGAAGCAGGAAGCATCAACTCCCATATGTGCCTTGACCAGGCAAGCCCAAGGTTTTGAACCAGTAACCTCAGCATTTCAGGTCAACACTTTATCCACTGCGCCACCACAGGTCAAGCCATCAGCTCTTGCCCTCACAGTTTCAAAAAATCTTGAAAAGAAATTGTGACAGCTGGAGAATTTTACAAAAATTAATGTGGACTAACTTGTACAGCTGGTGTGCTGCATGGCTCCCGCCAGACTCCCAGAGCATGGGCCATTAATTCCTGGGGTACTTCTTGAACCCTTCTGTACTGTTCAAAGGCTTTTGGATTTCAAGATTTGAAAACCTGTCCTTTTGATTCAAAGTTAGTGTTATCTTAGTTTGTGAAGCATGTGGGAAAACTGAGGGTTGAGATCTGCCTCCAAGCAGATGTAACAGACCTTTCTGAGAATTCGGTTCTTGTGAAGTTTAAAACAAAAAAAGTAGCAAGCTTTGTTCCCACACTATACCTGGATTCTGTTACAATTCAGGCCTTACCTGCACAGAATAGTGATTTTTTGAATATTAGGAAGGAAGTATATTAGGGCTGAGAATACTACTCTGGATATTACCCGTTTGCAATAACCATTTCCATAGCTTGTTTCTGCCACTGGTTTCTGTATTCTTACTTTGCCTTTTCTCCTCATCTTCTGTTCAAGGATTACTTTAGTAATTCTTCAACTTTGCAATAAGCTGGGACATTTAATGAGCTCTAGGTAGCCAGATGTTGACTCAATCCATTACTTGGCAGGGAACTGCTTACTAGGTACCATGTACCATGCATATACTGTTGGATGCAGGAATTATAAAGGGAATAATTCCCCTCAAGAGACTCCGTCAAGCCTGACCAGGTGGCGGTGCAGTGGATAGAGCGTCGGACTGGGATGCAGAGGGCCCAGGTTCAAGACCCTGAGGTCGCCAGCTTGAGGGCGGGCTCATCTGGTTTGAGTAAAAGCTCACCAGCTTGGACCCAAGGTCACTGGCTAGAGCAAGGGGTAGCACTCGGTCTGCTGAAGGCCAGCGGTCAAGGCACATATGAGAAAGCAATCAATGAACAACTAAGGTGTCACAATGAAAAACTAATGATTGATGCTTCTCATCTCTCTCCATCCATCTGTCCCATCTCTCTCTCTAAAATAAATAAATAAAAAGAGAGACTCAATCAATGCCTGACCTGTGGTGGCTCAGTGGTTAAAGCATCGACCTGGAATTCTGAGGTCGCCAGATTGGACCCCTGAGCTTGCTTAGTCAAGGAACTTACAGAAGCAACTAGAAGGTGATGCTTTCTGCCCCCCCCCCACACACACACCTTTCTCTTTCCTCTCTAAAATCAATTTTAAAAATCTAAAAAGAAAAGAAACAGCCCTGACTGGATAGCTCAGTGGGTTAGAGCATCATCCCAAAGTGTAGAGGTTGCTGGTTTGATCCCCGGTCAGGGCACATACAGGAGCAGATCAATGTTCTAGTCTCTACCTCTCTCAAATCAATACAAGAAACATTTAAAAAAAAAAGTCAAAACAGACTAGGGGACAATCAAAAGAAACATGACAACAGTGCAGGGTGATCTCTGGACCCTGAATGAGAAAAAAGCTATAAAGGACATGGAGGCAGTTGTGGAAATTATAATATGGGCAATGTGTTAGTACTGTATAAGTGTTAAGTTTTTGGAGTATACTGTATTGGGGTTATATAAGAAAATGTCCTGTTCTTAGGAGATACATCCTGAAGAATTTGTGCATAATGAATTCATAGAATGAGAAAGCAACTGGCAGAATATTAAAACATAATCTAGTAGGATAACCATGGACAAAAATAAAGAGTACAGTGCACAAAATGCTGTAGTATAGGTATTATAAGAATAAGATGGGGCCCTGGCCGGTTGGCTCAGCGGTAGAGTGTCGGCCTGGCGTGTGGGGGACCCGGGTTCGATTCCCGGCCAGGGCACATAGGAGAAGCGCCCATTTGCTTCTCCACCCCCCCCCCTCCTTCCTCTCTGTCTCTCTCTTCCCCTCCTGCAACTGAGGCTCTATTGGAGCAAAGATGGCCTGGGCGCTGGGGATGGCTCATTGGCCTCTGCCCCAGGCACTAGAGTGGCTCTGGTCGCGGCAGAGCGACACCCCAGATGGGCAGAGCATCGCCCCCTGGTGGGCATGCCGGGTGGATCCGGGTCGGGCGCATGCGGGAGTCTGTCTGACTGCCTCCCCATTTCCAGCTTCAGAAAAAAAAAATACAAAAAAAAAAAAGAATAAGATGGGATGACAACTTTTGGAAGCAGACGGTGGTTAAGAAAGCTTCAGAAGAAACATTTAAGGTTGTACCTTAAAGAACGAATAGAAAATGTGCAAAAACAGGGAGTTGGGAAAGAACCTCTGTGGCCAAAGGGGGAAGGGAGATTTATAGATAATTTTCTTCTATTATCTTTCCTCTCTGCCTCCCTTCCCCTTCACCATGCATGACCAAGTGAATATATATTTATTAATATAATCTCTTCAGTGTCTTCCATTTGGGGCCTTATATTTAAAAATACTGGAAAACACTGGTAGAAGAAAAAAGATGTCTTTTTGGTCTTAAAGGTCTGAATTTGTTGTAAATTACACAGCTTGGGTGCATTATGTTTATTTGAGAAGTAACTATAGACTTCATTATTTTCTCTATCATGTTAAAATGGTGGCCCCGGACACAATTTCAGAATCACAGCCATCACTGGATCATGAGTGCAGGAGTTGGCACTGGCGTACCTGCTTTGAATAGCATCTTAAGAGCATCGCCTATGATAGCTCACTCACATTTCCCCAGGTAGGGGTCATCTCTCACCCAGGTTTTTGATGATAGAACCATAGAAAGGAACCAAGTTTTTTACTATAGGACTGAGAGTGCTATGCTCTGCAGAACAGGATTTTAATAAGGAACAGCCCCCCCCACACACACACAGTTATTTAATCAGACCCCCCATATACTGAATGGTGACTCTATACTCCCTAATCTTGTTCCCGTGGGAGTCTCTCTCACAGCTATTCCCATCCTGGTTCAAAAACCAGTTTGCTCTAACTGCCCAGACTTCCCCACAGGCTGCATTCTTGCCCATGAGCTCATTGTTTTGGCTTCTCTGCCAGTATAAATCCACAGCCAGTGCCAGAGGTCTCAGCCGGGTCCCTAACTAGCTGGGGCTGCATTCCATTCAGAATTTCACCACCCCCACTTGGTTTTCATCCTGCCCTCATGTGGTCACATGTGTATGTTTATTCAAGTTAGCCTGGGACAAGGTGTGCTGGGAAAGAGCCAAGGACACAGGGAAAAAAAGGTTTTAACTGTTGGGTATCATCCTGTCTTAGATGTGCCACTTAGAAATGCCTCAACTCTGTGACCCTAAAAAAAGTAAAATTTTTAAAGGAGCTGATTTCCAAAATTTTCCTACACATTTCATAGTCTCTTACCAGACTGCTACAACTGTCAGGTGGCCAGATTTTGGGGGGAGATAGGGATTTTCCTTAGGAAACAGAACTTGCTTATACATTTTATTCCTCAGTCTGCATGCTCAGATCTCATGCATTCCATGCTCAGCTCACACCTCCATTTACTGAGGTTGGCCAGCAGTTCCTACCCCTCTCTTTGTCCTCACTGGTAAAGGGGTGAGGTGGGGGAAGGAGAGACAGCTGGGCTCCTGCAAGCAGCAGCTGTTAGGTTTCACTGCTTGTTACTAAAATTTCCTGGGAGGATAGGTTGTTTATTTCCTTAAGACCCTGAAAGCCCAGAACTAAGACAAGGTGGGACCCACATCCACTGATGGGGAGGGCATTTCTCTTACTTTTAAGTTTTAGATTAATAATATATGCTTAAGCAGCTTCTTTTCACCAACCATTTCCTTTTCATCATTTAAAAAAAATACTTGGCCCTGGCCGGTTGGCTCAGCGGTAGAGCTTCGGCCTGACGTGCGGGGGACCCGGGTTCGATTCCCGGCCAGGGCACATAGGAGAAGCGCCCATTTGCTTCTCCACCCCCCCTCCTTCCTCTCTGTCTCTCTCTTCCCCTCCCGCAGCCAAGGCTCCATTGGAGCAAAGATGGCCCGGGCGCTGGGGATGGCTCCTTGGCCTCTGCCCCAGGCGCTAAAGTAGCTCTGGTCGCGGCAGAGCGATGCCCCGGAGGGGCGGAGCGTCGCCCCTGGTGGGCTTGCCGGGTGGATCCCAGTGGGGCGCATGCGGGAGTCTGTCTGACTGTCTCTCCCCGTTTCCAGCTTCAGAAAAATACAAAAAAAAAAAAAAAAAAAAATACTTGACTGAGGCTGTGGGCGGTAACATTTTTCATTTCTCAGAAATCCCTCATGAGGCAAGTAGAGAAAAAGAAAGAGGGAAACAACGTGTTGAAATGAAATGAGGTTTTTCTGCGTTTTTGTGTTTTGAAATATGGTCTTGTTTTTGGAGCTTGGTATTGGTGGGGAAGAGTGGTGGGTTGGTTACCTGCTTCCTTGCCCCTTCCTCTTATTTCCAAGTTTGGTAGTCAGGTGAGACCCGAGAGGGACATCTGAGTCTTCCTTTTCCCTGTGAACCAGGGATATTATCAATGCTAGTGAATGAAAGAAATGCTTCGAATAGAAGGATTTGGAAGCAAACCCTGATAGAAGTTATTTTTAAAAGAAGTGCTTTTGCCCTGGCCGGTTGGCTCAGTATCAGAGCGTCGGCCTGGCGTGCAAGAGTCCCGGGTTCGATTCCCAGCCAGGGCACACAGGAGAAGCAACCATCTGCTTCTCCACCCCTCCCCCTCTCCTTCCTCTCTGTCTCTCTCTTCCCCTCCCGCAGCCAAGGCTCCACTGGAGCAAAGTTGGCCGGAGCGCTGAGGATGGCTCTGTGGCCTCTGCCTCAGGCGCTTGAATGGCTCTGGTTGCAACAGAGCGACACCCCGGATGGGCAGAGCATCGCACCCTGGTGGACATGCCGGGTGGATCCCGGTTGGGCGCATGAGGGAGTCTGTCTGACTGCCTCCCCATTTCCAACCTCAGAGAAATACAAAAAAAAAAAATGCTTTTAAGTACAGAAAATATTAGAACAACACTGAGTGATAAAGTGTGTCAGAGGGGAAGAAACACTGTGACTCAATTAGTAGTACATAGTGTGTGTTTGCATGACAGTGGATCTTTATCAAGACCAAGTGTATTTGTTTTAGTTATTTCTTGGGACCTAAATACTGAATACATTTGAAAGGATTTTTAGTTCTTTGCAACCTTGGGTTGGAAAAATAAAATTTAGCCCAGTTGGGTAGCTCAATTGGTTAAAGCATTGTCCTCCTACCAGTGGTTGGTAAACTCATTAGTCAACAGAGCCAAGTATCAACAGTACAACGATTGAAATTTCTTTTGAGAGCCAATTTTTTTTTTTTTTTTCATTTTTCTGAAGCTGGAAACAGGGAGAGACAGACAGACTCCCACATGCGCCCGACCGGGATCCACCCAGCACGCCCACCATGGGGCGACGCTCTGCCCACCAGGGGGCGATGCTCTGCCCATCCTGGGCGTTGCCATGTTGCTACCAGAGCCACTCTAGCGCCTGAGGCAGAGGCCACAGAGCCATCCCCAGCGCCCAGGCCATCTTTGCTCCAGTGGAGCCTTGGCTGCGGGAGGGGAAGAGAGAGACAGAGAGGAAAGCGCGGCGGAGGGGTGGAGAAGCAAATGGGCACTTCTCCTGTGTGCCCTGGCCGGGAATCGAACCCGGGTCCTCCGCACGCTAGGCCGCTGCTCTACCGCTGAGCCAACCGGCCAGGGCTGAGAGCCAAATTTTTAAAACTTAAACTATATAGGGAGGTATATTCCTCATCGAGGAAGCACCCACACGTGGTATTTTGTGGAAGAGCCACACTCAAGGTTTGCCGACCAGGCAGTGGCGCAGTGGATAGAGCATCGGACTGGGATGCTGAGGACCCAGGTTCGAGACCCCGAGGTCACCAGCTTGAGTACGGGCTCATCTGGTTTGAGCAAAAGCTCACCAGCTTGGACCCAAGGTCGGTGGCTCGAGCAAGGGGTCAGTGGCAAGACTCGGTCTGCTGAAGGCCCGCGGTCAAGGCACATATGAGAAGCAATCAATGAACAACTAAGCCTTGTGCAAGGTAAAACTGATGATTGATGCTTCTCATCTCTCTGTCCCTGTCTATCCCTCTCTCTGACTCTCTTTCTGTCTCTGTAAAAAAAAAAAAAATCATGCAATGAATGTATACCAAGTAGAACAACAAATTGATGTTTTCTTCTCTCTCCTTTCGGTCTCTCTAAAATAAATTTAAAAGAAAAATAATTTAGATAGAATTTTTCTAAGATTCTGAAAAGTCATGAAAGATACTTGAAAACAACAAAAACACTTAAAACCACTCAGGTTCTGGACTACTGTGGCCCAAATTACTAAATGTTTTGATAAAGGATGCTATATCTAAGTGAAAACAGAATAAAGGAATTAGGTAGAATTTGGGGGGTTCTGAAGCAAGTCTCCCCAGAATGTGCTACCCTGGATGCAGATTATTTTGAGCTGTAAACAAAGCCTAAAACTCAGGAAGAGTTTTTTACTTACTCCCTTACTTGCCTAAAGAGATTAAGATAGAAAATCCTCCAGGAAGGGAACCTTAGCATAAATCACTTTATTACAGATGAATTATGAATTAAGTGTGGCAGACTGGGAAGGTCCCAGCAAAAATCTGTGTGCTAGGTTTCCTCTGTGTCCCATTGCTTCTGGGCGGCCTGGCAAGGATTTGTTTACCAAATGTTTGCTCTTTTATCATCTACCTGTGAATTGCCTATATAGGGGAGCTAAAAATAATTTTCCTTCCATCCTTCTAAATTATTCTGGCTAGGTTAATAATCCAGTTAACAGATTAACAGGAGAAAATGTCCAAAATTACAGAAATTGAAAGGTCAAAGGTTTTTCTCAAGTCTTTTGTTTTTTAAAAACCAGCTTAAAGTCAATATCCCAAACGGCATATTATGGGGTGGTAACAATTGGTCCCCCCCTCCAATCTCCCTCTCCTTAGTCCAGAATGACATACTTCATTTTGCTCAGTGTCTTTGGAATATTTATGCTTGTGTGAATTCACCTTGCACGTTATTCAATTTGATTTTCTCCTGTTAATCTGCTGTATGTCATTTGAATCATTCACCCAGCCAGAAGAGCTAAAGGGTACAGGGAAAGTTTTCCCAAAAACTTTTCCAAAGTTTTAAAAAGTAAAAAGACTAGACTAGGTCTCAGGCCTTAATTTTCTCCCTTGTAAAGTGGATTTAACAATCTTTCTTCTTTTTTTTTTTTTTTTAAAAAAATGTATTGATTGATTTTAGAGAAAGGGGAGGGGGGTTGCAGGAAGCATCAACTTGCTTCTTTTGTGTGCCTTGACCAGGCAAGCCTGGAACTTCAAACCCCAACATCAGCATTTCAGGTCGAGGCCACCACAGGTCAGGCTAGTTTTATTATTACAAAGATTTAAAGATAATATATACATTTTACCTTAAAGCACTACACAAACGTAAGGAATTTCAGGAAATATTCCTTAAGGGTTTACTCAGTGATTTTGGAACCCAGAGAGGACACAAGACTTTCTGTGGCTGGGGAGAGCAGTTCAGCCAGATGGGAAAACCCCCAGAGGTCAGTATAGTACCTGCCTGCCAAATTGGCCCTATCATTCATCTTTGTCCAGCCCGAAAGCTAAGAAAGGTTTTGCATATTTAAATAGCTGAAAAATTAATATTTTGAGACAGGTTAAAATTATGTGAAACTAAAATTTCATTGTAAAAATATTGATTGGGCCCTGGCCGGTTGGCTCAGCGGTAGAGTGTCGGCCTGGCGTGCGGGGGACCCAGGTTCGATTCCCAGCCAGGGCACATAGGAGAAGCGCCCATTTGCTTCTCCACTCCCCCCCCCCCTCCTTCCTCTCTGTCTCTCTCTTCCCCTCCCGCAGCCAAGGCTCCATTGGAGCAAAGATAGCTGGGCGCTGGGGATGGCTCCTTGGCCTCTGCCCCAGGCGCTAGAGTGGCTCTGGTCGTGGCAGAGCGATGTCCCGGAGGGGCAGAGCATCGCCCCCTGGTGGGCAAAGCGTCGCCCCTGGTGGGCGTGCCGGGTGGATCCCGGTCGGGCGCATGCGGGAGTCTGTCTGACTGTCTCTCCCCGTTTCCAGCTTCAGAAAAAAAAAAAAATTGATTGGGCCTGACCAGGCAGTGGCGCAGTGGATAGAGCATTGGACTGGGATGTGGAGGATCCAGGTTCGAGACCCCAAGGTCGCCGGCTTGAGCGCGGGCTCATCTGGTTTGAGCAAGGCTCACCAGCTTGAGCACAAGGTTGCTGGCTTGAGCAAGGGGTCACTCGGTCTGCTGTAGCCCCCCAGTCAAGGCACATATGAGAAAGCAATCAATGAACAACTAAGGTGCCGCAATGAAGAATTGATGTTTCTCATCTCTCTCCCTTCCTGTCTATCTGCCCTCTCTCTGTCTCTGTCACCAAATAAATAAATAAAAATTAAAGTATTGATTGGAACACAGCTACCACACCTGTTTGTTTACATTTTGTCTGAGACTGGGGTTCTTTTTTGTTTTTTTTAATTCATGGCTGTTTTTGTGCTGCAACAGGAGAGGTGAGGAGTTGGCAGCACAAATTTTGTGGCCTGCAAAGCCAAAAATATTTACTTACTGGTCCTTTAGAGAGAAAGGCTGCGCAGTTCTCTACTAGAGCTAAAAAGGAGCTTTACAATGTGATAAAATACAGGCAGGCAACCAAGAATCAATGGGGGTGGAATGAAAGAAAGAAGGGGTGTTCTGGTTTCAGGGGCAGATAAACTCTGCCCCCCCCCCCCCATCAAGGGCAGGGCTTTGGCCCCTTGCTGTTTAGCCTAGGGGTCCCAGGGACAGTTTGCTCCTTTTTATAAGTAACACCACACTCTTTCTCCAGTTTCTTTTTCTCCTCAGAGTTCTGTGGAGTTGTGTTGTCAAGAGATTCATGTAAGGCTCAGAAAGTCTAACACATGCATTCTAACCCCAACCCGGGACCTTCCTGAAATGGAACCCATTCTTTCTGTAATTTGAGGTTCTTTCCCAGGCCACTCATAGTTCACTGGTACTCCCTGAGAAAATGCCCTGTTTGTCTTGTTCCTAGTCATTGCTGCACTTCCTCTTCAGCTGATGTGGCTGATTGGTTCCCTAAGATCTGATGGCCATGGCTCATGCATACCTTGTTTGGACTAGTCTTGTACATTTCTCTCTCTAACTTCAGACTTCAGCCCTGAAACACCTACTCTAGAGTTTTACCCGGTATCCTGGGTCTATCAGCTCAAAATCAGATATATGATGTGTGCTGTCTAGTTTGAGGTTAACACAAATACCAATCTTGTTGACAAACTTAGGTACTTTCCTGAGGCTTTCTACTTCCTGTAAAAGGTGCCTCCCACCCTTTAAAGCTGATACCTCTTTATCATTTGCCTGTGACAAATAAGCCCCCTCTGCTCTAGTCCATACCCGACAGACCCCCAGCACTGGAGATGGTGGAATTGAGGCATGTTTATTGGAGAGAGGGTGGGAACCCCTGCTCCCATCCACACAGCCCAAACTACAATCTCAATCTAGTCTAGCATGATTCTCCATGGTTCAAGGAGAGGAGAAATCTCCCTGATTGTTTTATTCCAGTGGGGGCTGTTAAGTTAAAATGAAGTTCTCAATTTGTAAAACTGATGAGAAGGGGAAAGCAAGAAATGAAAGAGAATCCAGTTGGAGAATCTGGAGGAGCGCTTCACTTGGTCTTTCGTTCTCTATCCCTTTGCCCTCACACAACCCTCAAGGTCTACTAGATTCTTCAACCACAGTTCTCCAACGAGCTCCTGAAAGAGGTGCCTTACGGCACAGACACTCATTCCTGGGCCAACAACTGAGTTCCTGGGCTCTTCTTCACTCCTGGTTATCAGAGGGGTTGAATCTGGACTATGGAGGTGACGGTGATAAAAAATGGTCTCTACAAACCCAACCATGCAGCTGTGAGCACCTGCTTGCAGAAAGGCCCCAAGGGTTGGGGAAGTCTAGGAGCTAAATTTACTCTGAAAGCCACAGTTTAAATTGAGTGGGTAGTCACCCTGGGGAAGCTGGGAGGGGGAGGGGAGGATAATTCTGACCTAGCTGAACACAGAACCACAGCCCCCTTGCAGACACTCAGAAAGGAGGAGCCCTCAGCACTTTGCTGGCCTTCTACATGCTTCATCTCTACTGTGCATATCAATGTTGTTCCCATCACCACCCCACCCCCACCTCAGTTCTCAGGGGTGTACTTCCTCTGAGTCCTTTCCTAAATTCCCCCCAGAGCACCAGACCTCTGGCTCCTCCACCACACCTCCCTAGCTTTGGGTTGCAGCTTTCTCTCTCCCAAGTCCTTACAAAGGGCTTCAGAGGTCAACACCATGGTGTCTGCCCACACTACTCCCCTCTATGGGGTCAGGTTCCCCTTACTTAAACCTTCCACACTGATCCATACTTATCTCTGACCAGAGGAAAGACGCCTTAGGCCTGACCAGGCGGTGGCGCAGTGGGTAGAGCGTCGGACTGGGATGCAGAGGACCCAGGTTCAAAACCCCAGGTTCGAGACCCCGAGGTCGCCAGCTTGAGCGCGGGCTCATCTGGTTTGAGCAAAAGCTCACCAGCTTGGACCCAAGGTCGCTGGCTCGAGCAAGGGGTTACTCCATCTGTTGAAGGCCCGCAGTCAAGGCACATGAGAAAGCATCAATGAACAACTAAGGTGTCACAATGAAAAACTAATGATTGATACTTCTCATCTCTGTCCCTGTCTGTCTGTCCCTGCCTATCCTCTCTCTTTCTCTGTCCCCGTAAAAAAAAAAAAAAAAAATTTTTATATATATATATATTCTCCTTAGGAACCTCACAGAATCCTAGTTTTGAAATGAGAGGGGGAAGGGGGCAATCCCAGATGAAAGCCTACTCCTGAGAAGTCAGGGACTGGAGGCCATGAGGAAGCTGCTGAGAGGAGGTGCTCAAGCTGGTAGGGGAGCCTTAAGATAGACTGTGGCTGCCTTACCCACCTGTGATTGGTTCTCACGCTCAGGCCGAACTCTAAACCTGCCCAGCAACAGCCTTGAGAGGCCCTAGGAGGGAGAGGAACTTAAGGGAAGTCAGCTGAGTTGGAGCCATCGCCCATCGCCCAGCCCACAGCTTCCAGGAATCGCTGGGAGGCCCCAGCTACTCACAACCACTCCCCCCTCGTCTAAGCACACCGCCTCCGCCCTCAGTATCTGCAGGGCTGGCTCATGTCTCACTTCCTGGGTTCCTCACATCTTTGATCTCCTTACAGGTTCAACAGAGACAGGAACATGACTAGTGTTCCTGTTTAGGCTGAGCAGAACCATCTAGACTGGGTTTTCCTCAGACCCCCTTTCCTCACTCATTCCTCGCCCTGGGCTAAAGTCAGTTCCATTTCCCTTTTCCTCCATTGCCCTTTGCCTCCTTCCTCACCCACTCTCAAGGTATAGTCCAAAGTCTTACTTCTGAGTCATTTCCAGCCCAGGGAGAGCTCAAGTCCCAAGGCAACAGTATGATGAGGAGCAGCTAAAGTAGACAAGTCCTTGTCCTTCACAGGGTCTGGGTGTGCCCAGAAAATAGTAGTCACTGAGCTCAATTGTTTCTGCAGGCCTTTATTAATGGTATTCCTTGGCCAGACTTGTAGAGCTGCAGAGGGGTGTGTAGGCAGGGAGGGATGCTTCCAATGGGCAGAGCAGTCTGATTTGGTAGCAGTTACCCATTCCTAAACACAGCGACTCCTGGGAAGCCTGGCTTCCAGGATTGGAGACCTGGACTCAGCCCTTAGATTGGTTGGGGTCAGGGAGAGAGTGTGTGTTTCGGAAAAGGCTGTCTGCTCTCACTCCACCTCCAGCAAGCTATTTACCTTGAGAGATGAAATGGGCGGGGGAAGCAGAAGGGAGAAGACTAGAGTGAGACATTTCAGAAGAATGTCTTTGGCAGGACATCCAGTTCTGCCTAGAGCTAGACCAGGCTCCACCTCTTCCAGCCGTTTCTGCTGAGGGAAGGGGGAGGGGGCGGAAATCACTTCCTCCCTCCTCCCCACCCTATGAAAAGCAGTAAACCAACAGTTTAATAGGGAAATGGGTAATAGCAGAGAGGATGGGGGAGGCAGAAAGGCGGGGCCAAAGAAAGAAAACAGAAAAAAAAAGACCCTTGAAAAGCCAGCTGCCATTTCAGCTCAGCCCCAAATGGAAAGAAGTGCTAGTATATTCCAAGCGACTACAAAAAGACCCAGCCTACCAAGAAACCCACCATAGACCAGGCAGGTTTTTTTCCTCAGCTCTGGACCCAAGCTCCCAGCTCCACACCTAAACTGGGAGAAGTGGTGACCTCTAGTGGTCAGTAACCAACCTGCAGGGTCTGTGGCTGGCCAGGATCCTGTCCTTTTGACCTAGGCTCCTGATCTCAGGTGACTGGGGCTCACACATTAGCCTTACCCGGCCAAGACACCACCTGGGTTCCGAGTGCTGTTCCCTTCCCACCCTTCATTCTGACCACACACTGCTTAAGTAGGTGGCCCATATAGCTGGGTTCCCATGAGGACAATAAAGAGCCTGTTTCTCATTTGTCATAATCATCTTTAATAAAAAATAAATTAGTTCTGGGGTAGGAACCATTTCAGGAGGTGGAGAGCAGGTGAAGGGGCTAGGATGCCTTATTCTAACCTTTCTCTTTTCATTATCTGACCAGCTGGTCCCTGTTCTGGGGAGGTAGTCATGCTTCCCGGGGTAAGGCAGGGTTGGCAATGGCTGACCTGGACCATCCTAGCTAATTAACCTGAGAGGTAAGGATAGAGAAACTAGGTAAGGGAGAAGGGGTCTGAGGATAAAGGGCCAGTTTAGAAGAGTGAGGTCTGACCATGAGAACTGAGGCTTAGGGCACAAAGTTGGGACTGATGGGGGGCAGGAGGGGCGGACGACAGTCGCTAAGCAGCTCAGATTACTAAGGAGCTGCAAACTTGCTTTCATCTTAGCCTAGAAAAGTCTCACGGAAACAGGCCTCCCTTCCCCATCCTTCTCAGCCTAACTTCTTTGTGAGCAGTGACACACACATCCATGCAGGGCCAGATACACAGGTGGAACCGTATGTGTACATACACCACCACACAGACCAAAACACAAGTATTGATAGTCACGGCCAGTCATCTTACACCTTCAATCACCCTGGGAGACATCCCTGCTGAGACTAGGACAAGCTGGAGAGCCAGAGGGTACAGAGCAAGCTGACTGAGGGGTGACTGATACCATGAGGAGAGGGTCTCCTAGACCCATTTCAGGTGGGCTCTGGGGAAGACCGCTCCAGGGCATGGGCACAAGAGCGGCAACAGGTGGCTGTGTAGTAGGGATAGACGCAGAGCCGGGCCTGTACCACCAGGGGGCAATGTGGAGAGCTGTCCTTGCATTGATCATCTGTGGACAGAGGAGGCCCATGGGCACTAAATAGTCACCAAGATCTACCCCTCTGGTGGAGGGCTGCCCACTCCCACTGACCGTTTCTCATTTCCACCCCACACTTCAGCTAACTCCATTCTACTGGTAGCTGGGGAGAGGGGGCTCTTTACCAGGCCGCTGGCTGCAGAGTTGGCTGTTACAGGGTCGTCTCCTAGAAGGCCGCAGATGAAGAGGGCATCGGATGCTGAGGGTCTGGTTGGCAGTCAGGCACTGGACCTCCCTTGTCTGCACTCCACCCTGGCAGGAGCGAGAACACTGGGGAGACCCCGGCTATTAAATCAGAGCTTTGCTGTGTCCCAGGTTCCTCCTGAACCCCAGGCCTCCCTGTCTGGAAAGAGGGTGTGAGCAGGACTGCTCTGGAGCATTGTGACATTGCAATGGGGAGGGTTAACCTGTCCTTCAGATGTACAGGAAGTGAGACAATGTGAAACTGCAGCTGGCCTTGTCCTGGGGCACTGATGGTTTTAGTGAGAGGAGCCCCCCTTCCCTGGAAGTCCACACTGAGCAAGGCAAGAGAGCCAGGCACTCACCGGACTCCAGGGCGTAGAAAACCATCGGTCCTGGCAGTCCTGCCCCTGACAGGGCTGCAGGGCAGGTGGCCTGGGCAGGTGGGAACAGTTGCTAGGAGAAGTCACGTTGAACTCAGTCCCCAGTTTGGACACACAGATGATGTCTCTCCGCCGTGTGCCAGAACCACAGTCTGAAGAGCACTGGTAGAAGGGAAGCATCAAATGGACAAGGGGGAAAGAGCAGGGATCACTCTCAACTGCCCACAGGAAACCCACTGACAGGCAGCCCCTTCCAGCTCTCAGCTCACCTCAGTCCAGGGCCCTGTGTACCAGCACCATGTCATCTCACAGGGCCCCAAGCTGCAGGCACGCATGTCTGGTGGACGGTTGCCTAGGGCACAGCTCTGCTCACTGGCTCCTCCTCCTGCTTCCTCCTGGCCTGCCCCACCGGCCTCCCCACTCCCCAGGCAGACTACAGAACGTCGCTGGATCCCTGTCCCACACTCTGCTGAGCACTGTTGAGAAGCAGAGCAGAGGGGCTGTGTGAGGGGAGGCTGCTGATGATGCAGAGGGGAGGAGACAGGGCTGAGGATCGATGTGTCCTGGGTCCAGACCCTGGGAGTTAGGGAATGCCTCAGGGATACCCCATGGAAAATGCTGAGGTCAAAGGCTGTAGTGGAAGTTTCTCTCACTTATCTGCGTGTTCCCAGCCTCAGCAGTGTCTAGCACGTAGTAGGTGCTTGCTGAGGAAATGTTTATTGAACTGTTTCAGAAAGGCTGTGATAGGGTGTCTTGGGTGTGGGGCCCACCTTGGAGCTCCAGTCGCTGTGGAACCAGACCACAGTACAGGGCCCCATGTCACAGGCTTCTCTGCTGGGGGGTCGTGGGGGACCAGACGCACACTCCCGTTCGCTCACTTCGTCACCATTGTTTCCGACACAGCGTACCTGCCGGCTCCTCTGGCCACGCCCACACCGCACAGAGCACTGAGGGGATGAGGGGATGCAGGGAGCTGGGTCCAGGCTTCCTCACTAGCCTCTAGCTCTGTGGCTCTTTCTCTTTTTTTAATGTATAGAGAATCTTCTCAATCCTCTATTTTTTTTTTTAAAGATTCTATTCTATTCATTTTAGAGAGGAGAGAGTGAGAGAGACTGGGAGCAGAGCAGGAAGCATCAACTCCCATATGTGCCTTGACCAGGCAAGCCCAGGGCTTCAAACCAGTGATCTCAGCGTTCCAGGTCAATGCTTTATCCACTGCGCCAGCACAGGTCAGGCTCTGTGGCTCTTGAACAAAGACTGCCTTAGATCCCTGGTTCAGCCGTGACGTGGCTTTGTAGGGTGAGCATGGGACTCTGGGCCCCAACCCAGGTTCAGCCTCTTATCTGACTTAAAGATTGGGGCTCTACAGGAGATCTAGTTTATAAAAAGTTTCTACTGATTAAAAAATAAGTTGGACTCAATGGTAGAGAGTCGGCCCAGCATGTGAAGTCCCGGGTTTGATTGCTGGCCAGGGCACACAGGAGAAGCGCCCATCTGCTTCTCTACCCTTCCCCTTCTCCTTTCTCTCTATCTCTCTCTTGCCTTCCCACAGCCAGGGGTCCATTGGAGCAAAGTTGGCCCAGGCGCTGAGGATGGCTCTATGGTCTCCACCTCAGGTGCTAGAAACAGAGCAACACTCCCTAGTGGGCATGCCAGGTGGATCCTGGTCAGGCACATGCAGGAGTCTGTCTCTCTGCCTCCCTGCTTCTCACTTCAGAAAAATACCAAAACAACAAAAAAAGGAAAACTACTGCTCTAGCTCACTGGGGCTCACCCCTCCAAAAGCCTGCTGTCTGATCCCATTTACCTGGCTCCAGGGAGAATGAACCTCCCAATGGCCACAGAGGCGCAGCTGGCAGGTCTGGGTGACGTTGGGCTGGGGGAGATGTCCACAACGCTCATGAGGCACTGAGGAGCCGCCACCCCCAAACTCCTGTCGGCAGCGTAGCTGCCGGTGCTGGGTGCCAGGGCCACAGGAGCGGCTGCAAGATGTCCACTCGCCGGCCTCCCAGCTGTGGTTATGTGCAGGGTGGGAAGAGAAAGAGACATAGATGGCAAAAGAGGAGACGTGGGCTGCCATGTGAGGAGAGAGGGAAGCAGACTGGGGTGGGACCCTGGAGTTGGGGGCCTTGTGGGGCTCAGGCTGCTGGGATCTTCTGGCTATGAAACGTCAGCCTTTCTGATTGAACACTGACTGCAGCCGGGAGATCTGTGTTGCATGCAGAATGCAGGTGAGGCCCTCTGGTCAGTGAGGATGTGTTTACCTGGAGCAACTGTGTGTTCCTAGGACCATAACCCTCCCTTTGGGTCATACTTACTATGGGGGGCACAGGGGGCCATGGCAGGGTTCCAGGGAGGCTGGGGGCCTGGTGCCCACAGCACAGCTGCGTTCATCCAGTTCCTCTCCTGACTCACGAGAAATGCAGAGGAAGATGGGACGCCAAACACCTGAAGGGCATGAGATGGAAGCCAGGGGTGGCACAGCTCTGAGTCCAGTGTCAGGGGAGACCCACATTTGGCACAGAGCCAAGGTATGGACCCACAATCTAGGGTATGCGATCAAGAGTGCTGAGCTGGGGACTTGGGGTGAGGGTGCCAGGAAAGAGGCTGGTGTGAGCAGCCGCACCTTTTCCACAGGATGCTGAGCACTTGGAGTGTCCTACTTGTTTCCAGAATCCATTTGGAGAGCCCAGGGGCATCCTGGGGTGGGGCGGGGCGGGCATCTGGGGGATCCGTGCCTGACGCTGGAGGGTGCCAGGGGTCCGAGTGGGGTGGGATGCTGAAGCAGGTGGGGCCTCTACCCTCAAAATCTCTGTGCAGGGAAAGTCCAGTAGGCCAATCAGATGTTCCCACTGCCTTGGAGCTCACCTCTCGTCCTCTCCCTCTTCAAGGCTCAGAGTCTTACCAGGCTGAAGTTGGGGGACACGGGGCTTTGGG
Organism: Saccopteryx leptura; assembly: GCF_036850995.1. Lineage (NCBI taxonomy): Eukaryota > Metazoa > Chordata > Mammalia > Chiroptera > Emballonuridae > Saccopteryx > Saccopteryx leptura. Next base: position 212,360,735 of record NC_089505.1, on the reverse strand, counting down.
GTAGGATTCTCAAGGTTTGGAGTTGGTGAAGAGATGACATACTGATAAAAAACACCTAGGTTTTCCTCCTGAAAGATCATCTGGGGAGAAAAAGAAAAGAAAATGTTGGGGAAGCAAGGGGCACAACTCACTCACCTTCCCCCCATCTCTGCCCTCTGGGGGGAAAGGCCCCTTCCCAGCATTCCTGCTACCATGGGCCCCAAGCTCACATAGACATCCACAGGCTGGGTCATGGGGCCTTCCGCTGACAGGCTCTCCCCCGTGCCCTCCTCTCGAGGGGGACGGCTGTACTGGAAGACAGTTCCGCCGGCTGTGTAAGACCCAGGAGGATCCACAGCCCAGTTTCCATTGATGATTGACCGACCCCCTGGGCCTCGAAGTGCTGGAGGCGGGAGAGTAGGTACAGGAAGTGAGTCACACTGTCCTCCAGTCCCACCACTTCCTGAACCACTCAAGAGCCCCAAAACCCCGTGCTCTCTTTGGGTCCCCCCCCCTTGGAGTTTGTTGCAGCAGCAAGCAGTGTGAAGGGCAAAACCAGGAGACTAGGAATAGAGTCAGGGGAGCCCAAGACTCGGGGATCCCAGAGAGCCCACCAAGGTAGTTGGAGCTGGGCCGGAGCTGGTTAATCTGGAGCCGGGAAGCTCCTGCAGGAATCCGCAGGATCTTCTGATAGCCTAGAGGGCCCCCGCGGTCAGTGAGGTTCCCGGAGACCAGGTGACAGGTAGAATCATCACCCCCACAGACTCCACAGCCATCTGGCCGTCTGCCAGAGCCCAGGATCCCGTCACAGCCAGGGCTCTGGAGAAAAGGGGCGTGAGGCAGGGGCCCTTCAAAGCCAAACACTACCTCACACCTCAGGCTGGTCCTCTTGGGACCACTCAGCCCTCCATGTATCTTGAACTCTGCACCAACCGTGAGGATGTTCCTCTGTGTCAGGCCCACCCCCCCCCAGCCATCCACAGAGAAGCCTGGATGCGTCCGAGGGGAGCCTTCCTGCAGTCCGATTTTTGGCTTTGCTCAGCCCAGCTTGGCAAGTGAGAACATTTTTCTTTTCTGCTTCAGTCTGATGTTTTGTTGTTGTAATGATAAGTGAGATTGTGTGTGTATTTGTGTGTGTCTGTGTATGTGCATATGCACCTCATCCTCACCAGACAGTGTCCAGCCACACAGATGTCTAGGGCTCCGGGCTGACACAGGGTCCCATCTTGGACCTTTTCAGTGTGACGGACATAGAAGCGGAAGCCACGGGGACGACAGTTCAGTTCACAGCGTTGGGAGCCCTGAACTAAGAGACAGGGTAGGAGGGGTGGTTAGCTGGGGTCCCTGGTGGGAGGTTAACTGGGAAAGGCCCCAGGCCCCTAACAGAAGCTTGGCTTATATTAGCTATTGGGCATCCTGGGGTTGCCTAGGTCACTGTGGATGAAGGGAACATGACAATTCTGTACTCTGAAAGGTTTATTTGAGGGTCACTTAGAAGTTGGGTTGGGTCAATTTAGGTCCCTGAGACCAGGGTTGTGAAAAGAGAAATACTTGAAACCTTTGATTATGTGCATTCAGAGCGCATGAGGAGTTATCTTGGTATCAGGTTGCATGACATACCCCTACCCTGCTGTCACTACTGAACAGAGTCTCTCTGACTGTCCCTCTTATGCCATGTCTACTTCACCCTCTGGCATAGATGTCTTCCCAGTGGAAACCAGTGAAGGGCAGCTCTGGGCACATCCTCTCCCAACCTGACTCCTCTGCCACCCACCTATTGCCGCCTGACCCCATCTGAAACCCTCTCTCCTTTCCAGGCCTGTGCTGTCTCTTCACCCCAGCCCTGGGAAATAAGAAAGAAAATATGACACAGTAGAAACACCAGGGCATACAGAGGAGAAACAGAGAGGCAGGTGTCTCCTGCTTCATCATCCCCAGTCTTAAGCCACCCTGTCCAAGGGGTGGGTGAGAAACCTCACCTTCTGTGAAAGGTTCCCACTGGTACAGCTGGCCCATGAACTCCTGGGAGTCAAAGGCTGCACACTGCAGGGCCCGTGGGTCTGGCTGCTCAGGGGGGCAGGGCTGAGGTGGGGGGATACAGAGGAGTCAAAGCTGGGGAGGAAAATGGGGGTGTGGATCAGGGCTGGGTTTGGGGAGTAGGGAGGAAGTCAGGTCCATGGAGGGGCTCCAAGGCCCTTACCCTGAGGAGGTCAAATGGAAGGCCCCTCTCCCTCAGGTCCAGATCTGACAAGCTGAGGACCCAGACACGGGTCAGGGAAGCAGTAATGGAGGGGAGGGTGTCCCAGGAAGAACTCACCGCTTGGCTGCAGGCTCTCAGCTGCTCATTCTCCCCAGAACATCTTGGGACAGGGCTACTGGGAGCAAAGAGGCTCCACTGGGAGCTGGAGTGGGGGCTAGCCCTTAGCAGAGGCAACCAGCCATCTGGGTAGTGGGGGGCAGACTCCGTGAGGGACCTATGAAGATTCCCCCCACGTCTCCAGTGCTCCCGACTCTGTTGGCCTCGGCCCCGAGGGACAGAAAGGAAAGGATTAGGGTGTTTCTCAGCCACCTGGGCACTGGCCCAACCCTGGGAACTTGGCAGTCTTGGCTGAGGGGACATGTGGAAGGAGCCACTTTCTCTTGGCGAGGTGGTAGTTAAGAGGGACTCTGTGTCAGAGGCCTGGGCCCTAAGCTGGGGTCGTCTAGAGACAGACTTGGTTCTAGAGGACACCTCTATCTGAGTAGCCTCAGGGCCCAGAGGTTCTGCTTGAGGGGCCAGGGTGTGAGTAGATAGAGCCATAGCAGGGAACTGAGTTTCAGGGGTGTGGTCTGCAGAGGACGGCTCTGTTCCTGGTGTCAGGGATGGAAGAAGATCTGAGGTCTGAAAGAGCTCAGATCTGGGTGGCCTCTGGGGGTGCCTGCGGTTCCGATGGAGTGGCATAGCAAAGGGCACTCTCCCATAACCAAACATTCCTGGCTTGATGGGGTCTCGAACCCTGGACCTGAGAAGGTATTGCAGACATGGGGTCATAGCTCTGGTTGTCTCTGGCCCTGCCTCCTCTTCCCTCTCCCCCTCTACTTCCTAGAATGAGAGATAAGCCCCTTCCCAAAGCCATGTGCCCTTCCTTCCCTTTCCTTTATCCAAAACCCGACCCCTTGCCCAAGACCCACCCTGTCCCTCACAGGCTCACCACTCACCTCCTCATGCCTTGAATCTCCTGGCCCTCCGCTCTCCCTAATTGGGAAGCAGGACCTTGGAGTGGGCCACCTCTTCCCCAAGGCTGCGGCCTGTACAGGGGGAGGGTTTCTTGGGGAGTTTGGGGTCTAGGGCCCTGACTCTGGGGAAGCAGAATTTCTGGATGTCTTGGGGGCCGAGGTAGGAGGGATGGGCCCTGGTGGAGTTGAGCTGTAGGGAGCTGACACATCCGACCCCTGCGCTGCACCCCTGCGCCACATGGCTGGGAGCAAGAGGCCCACTGGTCCCAAGGACCCCAGATGCCCTCAGGGCCCAGGCCTTCTGCAGGAGGTGTCTGAGGAGCGTGTCCAGATAACACCTACGTGGACGAAAGGTCAGACAATATTAGAATGATTGTAGAGGGAACCGTACAGACTCTAGTCCAATGCTCGAGGCTCAAGGAGGTTTATTACCAGCCCAAGGTCACATTCAGTAGCAGGGGTATAATTTGGCAAGGAGTTAGGGAGTTGGGAAGAAGGGAGGCAGGGGGTCGTCAAGTGTGGGAGAAAGGGGCCCTGGCTCCTCAGAGGCTTTGGAAAATGGGGGCATGACTTGGAGCTATGGTAGGAGGTCAGGGGAGGTGAAAGGAACCCAGCCTCTGGTCCCTGGCTCACCTCCTGATCCAGGCAGAGCTGAGGGAGGGACAGAAACAGCATCAGACCAAATGGGGGCCTAGAAACCAAAGGCAGTGTGGGAGGATGTCAGATGGGAGCCAGAGTTGGTGTTTCGACACTGCCCCTCACCCCCAGCAGGTTCCCACATCCTGATGCCAACTTCTCAGAAAGCAGAACTTATTCATCTCTTCCCCACTACTCCTTCCAGTGATGTCCTTTCCCTCACCTCCAGGGACAGAGCCATTCCTCCACCCAGGCAGCCCACCTCTTACCTGCCTGCCCACTTCTCCATCGCTCCTCCTTGATGGGGCAAAATAGGAGGGACCGGAAGTAAACACACTACTTAGGCATCTGGACTCAGAGAGGGTATGCTCTGCAGGGACAGAAGCCTGGTGGTTACCCCAGAAAGCTGGGGGTGCGGAGGGGTAACTCCTCAGAGGAACATCTCGAGTGAGGAATGGAGGAGTAGGGAAGACTGGCCCATCCCTAGGGATGAGTGTGAGAAGGCATGTTGCCCTTGTCCAGCTGCTGAGGCTAGAGGGAGGAGGGCTCAGATTCAGCCTCCTCCCCTCCACCCCGCAGAAACTTCTTAGCTCCTCCCTAGTCCCAGCTAGGAACTGTTTTGGGGCCAGCTCAGGCACCCGCATCTCTCTTAAGGTTGTCTTTATCTGGCTCCCACTCCTGCCCTCCTGGAGGATGAGGGAGACTCAGGTGAGGACAAGCCAGATGCCCCTCGAGGAGCTGACAAGAAGGCCTTTGGGCTTTCTGTTTCCTACCTGCCTCCCAGCCTTTTCTTCCCTTCTTAGCTAAACTCCTTATGGAACACTCAGGCACTTGTCTGCCTGCCTCAAGCACTTTTTAGCCACGCGATAGACTAAGTGGCTAATGGTTTAGTCCCTATAAAAGCAGGTGATTTTCCCACTGCTATTTAACCTGCCTTTGGGGCCAGCATCCAGCATTGGTTCAATGAGGGCTTATTTCAAATGTGACTTTGGTGGACTAGGGGAACCTGGGAAGGAGAGATGTGGCTACAGCTGCTGTCACTCCCCTATCACAGGCCTGCAATTCTGAAGAGCCCAGAAGTCTGTCCTACTAAGTCTAGCCTTGATCAATCAGGACAGTGGAGCGTGGAATCCTCCCCTGGTCTCAATGCCTGACTCTCCCACTGTTTTCTCTTGCCCCACAGCCCCTTCCTGCTCAATACCAGCCCTTCCCATCCCCACTCTTCATCCCTCTCTTAGTTATGCTTTCCAGGGAAAAAAAAATGTTTCTGTTGGATCTGAAACACACCGGGAAAGGAGTCCAAGGAGCCAGTGCTGAGGTGGGCCAGCTCAGGGGCCGGAAAATGACAGCAGGAAGGGCAGGAATGTGCTTGGGGATAGCAACGCTCAGCACCACTCCCTCCCTGAGACCCCAGGACTTGGGAGTTTGAGGGCAAGATCACAATGGTTGAGGCTGACCTACAGGGTCATCCCAGCTGCTTGGGGTTGGGAGGGGATTGCTGATGGCTGCTCCTTCTCCTGGCTGGGCTGACCACTGAGGTCAGCTACTCCACCCTGATGGATGGGACGGGTGGTAGTAGCTCCAGAGAAGGGCCAAAGTTCCACCTTCCACTCTCTGCCTGACTCAGTTATTTGAGGCTGAAGGGAAGGAGAGATAAGGGTGATGGTCACCGTATGTCCCTTCTCTGCTGCAAGGTCCCCTTTCCACTCTCTCTTTGCCTTTGCCTCTCTCTGCTCCTCCAGGTCTGTATCTCCCCGTCTCTCTCCATGGGTCTACCCAGTACACATAATCCTATTCTGAGCTGGGTTTGGCTTTGGCAGTTCCCTGGAGAAGTGAGGGGTGGGGGTGGGGGTGGGGGTGACGTGAGCTCCTGGGGCCCCAGCCAGGCCTGGCTCCCTCCCTGGAAAAGTCCCACCCCAGCTCCCCTACACAGCTGGGCAGGGGGGTGACAGCCCCTCCACTATGGAAACAGGACACATTTATGCTTTTACCCTTTTTCAAGTCCCTCAGCTGGTGAGTCTGGCTGCCCAGGGTGAGGAAAGAAGGGGTCAGAAGTGGGCAGGCTGGACACTAGTCTGAACAAACCTGGGCTCCTCCTGGCCACACCTCCATGCTTGCCAGTGAGTATCAAAGAGGAGAGAGACCTGAGCAGGGCTAACCCCTTCACCTCCGGAGGGACCGACCGAGCTCTGGGAAACTGGTGGTGCTGCCGGGGAAGAGGGCTGGACAGCATGTTTCAGGGCTGGCATGGCAAGTCCCTGTGCCAGGTAGAATGCCTTGATCCTCATTGGGCCCTCCATTCCTGGGTCCAGGAAGACTATCCCAACAGATGTCCTTCCTTCCAGTCATCAGGCTGAGCTAGATCACGGGCACCCATCTGCATCCCTCCCAGCGCCCCTGTCCCCCAACTCTAGGAGCGACGAGGGTGGTGGGGCACACAACCTCCAGGGGAGGGCAGGAGGCGCTGGCCTGTGCGACGAGGTCCTGGGTATGTTTTCCAACTTGACTATATGACTTAGTAGGAATTTTGGCTGCTTCTCCTCCCGGGTGACAGGGACCGAGTTCCACGGGATCAGAGCCCCCTCCCCAGGAATTCGACCCCGGGGACTATAGGATCTTACGAGGCTGTAAGACCTGGGGACAGGGTCGTGGCTAGGGCGCGACCGCGGGACGAAAGGAGCGGGGCGTCACAAGAGCGCGTGGCGGGTGGCCTAACGGGACCAGGGATAGTGGGCGCCGGGGCCAGGGATCCCAGGGAAGGTCTGTACCTGCTCTGCGCGGCCCCGGCGGCCCGTTAACCCCTCTGCGCCCCAGCGCTCTCTCGAGGTAGCCTGGCTCCGCGGCGGCCACAGCGGCCCCTGAGCCGGCCTCGGGACACTGCCGCCTCCAGCCGCGGCTCCGCCCCCGCCACGCCCCCGCTCCGCCCGCCACGCGCCCAGCCCGCGCTCCTTGCCGGTCATGTGGCAAGGTGCCGGGTGGCGGCGGCCAACGCCAACCCCCACCCCTGTTTGCTAAGGCCACCCACTCGGGGTGGCGGGTCCACGGCTCCAGGGGGTGAAACCCCAGAGGTCCCAGCCGGTTTGGAGGCAGCCGTCGACCCTGGCACTGTCCGTGGGCCCTTGCACTGAGCCGGGCCGGGACTCGGGACTACAGGACCCCGGCCTCCCGACCCACTCCGAGGGAGCGTTGCGAGCGCCGTGCCTGCCATGGCCCGCGGCCGCGAGGGGCGCCAAGGGGCTGGGTGCCGCCTGTCCCCTGAGCGGCGTGGACACGTCTGGGCCCCAGATGGGGCCTGCGCACCCGGCTAGGCCCATGCTCCCCCAGACCCTCATGGGTCAAGGCCCCCTCCTCTACGCAGCCTCTCGTGCGAGCCCTCCGGCTCCCGACTTGAGTCGTGCACCGTGCAGTCTGACGGCTCCAGGAGCCTTGGTCTTTTCACCCATAAAATTTTACTCTCGTGCATAGCAGAAGGAACGAGCTGATTAAGGAGTCACGATCTGGATGGATTTGTGAATCTCAGCTCCAGTGCTTAGTTACCAGCTCTTTGGTCTTGGATGAATACTTAAGTCTTTCTGTACTGCAGCTTTCTCATTTGTAAAATGGGGCTAATCTGATACATATTATAAACTTGGAAATATGTCTATATTCACTCCCATCCGGAAGAACGCACCCCATACTCAGAATATGCAGTGGCACGTGGGATGGGTGGGGTTCCGGGTTGGGGAGGTAAAAACAGGCTTTCACTTTTTATTACCTATATGTTCTTATGTTGTTTGAACTTTTTTTTTTTTTTTTTTAAGATTTAACTTATTGATTCCAGAGAGAGGGGAGAGAGAGAACTGAGGTAGGGGGAGGACGGAGAAGCATCACCTCAAGATTGCTTCTCACATGTGTCTTGACTAGGCAAGTCCTGGGTCCAGGTGGACGCTCTATCCACTGTGCCACCACAGATCAGGCTGTGCTGTTTGAATTTTTAGCAAGTATTATAAGTTATGTTTAAAAGTAAATACTATATCCCTGGCCAGGTAACTTAGTTGATTAGAGCATTGTCCTGCTATGCCAAGGTTGCAGGCAGATCTCGAGTCAGGGCACATAAAAGAATCAACCTATGATGAATAAATAAGTGGAACAACAAATCAGTGTTTCTCTCGCACATGTGCACACACTCTCTCTCCCTTTTTCTCTAAAATCAATCAATAAAAATAAATAAATAATATCTATTAAATGGCTGACATAAAGTAGGTAATAAATGCTCAATACTATTTAAAAATTTTTATTTGCCATTTACTCATGAACCACAGTTGTGTATTTTTGGTCTACTCAGTATTTTAAAGTGTTTTTTTCAGACTAGTTGACCATTATACTTCATAACTTCTCTAACAACATCATCCCGTATCCTCACAAAATAACAGGGTTTTCCCACCTAACGTTCTTGAGTACCTTAGGCACTTGCTGATGAGGGCACAGTGAGATGACAATCTCTGGCCTCAAGGAGCTGGGTCTAGTTGGAGACATACAGAAGCAAATGTTATCTCTGAGAGATGAGGGAAATGAAAATATAAAATGCTTTTGCAGTGTAAGAATATTGTATCCTTATTTGAAGTTCAACATTCATATCTTGCTTTCTCAATAAATACCTAAGTTATCTTAAGATAAAGACCATACTGCCTGACCAGGTTGTGGTGCAGTGGATAGAGTGTAAGCCTGGGATGCAGAGGACCCAGGTTCAAAACCCGGAGGTCACCAGCTTGAGCACGAGTTCACCAGCTTGAGTGCGGAGTCACTGGCTTGAGTGTGGGATTATAGACATGACCCCATGGTCGCTGGCTTGAGCCCAAAGCTCACTGGCTTGGCTGGAGCCCCCCGGCCCCATCAAGGCACATATGAGAAAGCAATCAATGAACAACTAAGGTGCCAGAACAAAGAATTGATGCTTCTCATCTCTCTCCCTTCCTGTCTGTCTGTCCCTATCTGTCCCTCTCTCTGTCTCTCTGTCTTTGTCTCTCTCACTTAAAAAATATATATATAAGGACCATACTACTTTGTATCATATTTTTTCGTATTTTGCACTTGTGTTTTGTATTTTTTCTATTTGCAAGTTTAAAAAAAATTGAATTGGAATGTTATAGAACAGACAAATGAGTCCCAGATGCCCAGACCTGCTCTCCCAACTTTCCCACCCAAGCTCAGAGGATAAGCTGGCTGGGGACCCCTGAGACTCCTGTGATTTTGTGGAGATGGAGGACAATATTGCTAGAGTTTCTGTTTTTCTATTTCTGTTTCTCAAGAGAAGTTATAAAAGACCTTGGTTTTAAAATATTGAAAAGTCACCAAAACAGCAACAAATATTTAAGACACCAAGTATACCCCATGAAACATGACTGTTGGTCAGATTTTCCTGCAGGCCTTAAATTTGTGCCACTCCTTAAAGTAGCCTCAGTCTTGGTCCTGTGTTCCTAAAGAACTTGGGAAGATAACAGGTTAATACCCCCTGCCCCCACCAGGAGCAGTTTGTCAAGGGACTGTTGGTGAGTGACAGTCCTAACCAAGAGATATATTTATAGTCCTGGACTTGGAGCGGGAAGCCCCTTAGCTCAGACCTCAGAGTACAATGCAGGTGATGAAACGCCCAGTCCACAGGGCAAAGGAAGATATTTTAGGTCAGAGAACTTTCAATGCTCCCCATCACCCCATCGGTGTGCAGTCTTCTACAAGGAAGCAAGGAGAAGAAAGTGGAACTGAAGACAAAAGAGGGGAAGGGAGGCTGGGAAGACAGAAAATGTCTACCTTTGACGTTTGTAACTGCCATAAACTGAAGGTCAGAAGTAGCCCTTTCCCTTAAGAAGTGGTTACAGACCAAAGAGCTCACAAGATTTAACACAGCTGTCACTTCTCCTGACTTGGTGGTCTGAAAATATTGTGTAAAGAAAATAATTTTCTGTGCCTCAGCAACTTGTAAAGTACCAAATAAAATTTGTGGACACTGTTTCAAGGATAAAAAGAAGCTTAAAAGATTATGTAATGAGTAGATGTTCACCCAAAAGTATTGCTAGGGATAGGACCGATAAAGGACAAATTGCAGGGCCAGGCTGAGTATTTGTCTGACTTTGAGCTTAGTGCAGTGATTTGTTGTTGTTAATAATAATAATAAGCCTGACCTGTAGTGGCACAGTGGCTAAAGCATCAACCTGGAATGCTAAGGTTGCTGGTTCAAAACCCTGGGCTTGCCTGGTCAAGGCACATATGGGAGTTGATGCTCCCCGTCCCCCCCTCCCCTGTCTCTCTCTCTCTCTCTCTCTCTCTCTCTCTCCTCTCTAAAAAATGAATAAATAAAATCTAAAAATATATAATAATAATAATAATAATAATAATATAGCTGACACATATATAACACTTACCCTGTGTACAGTCTTCATCATAACAGATTTGGAAACAAAGACAAAAATTCAGTAATTTGCCCCAAATCTCACAATTAGAAGCTATTATCTGTATATGTTGTGTGCAAGTGAAACATTAAAAAATTTAGCTTAGCCTGACCAGGCGGTGGCGCAGTGGATAGGTCGGACTGGGATGCGGAAGACCCAGGTTCGAGACCCCGAGGTCGCCAGCTTGAGCATGGGCTCATTTGGTTTGAGCAAAAATTCACCAGCTTGGACCCAAGGTCGCTGGCTCAAGCAAGGGGTTGCTCGGTCTGCTGAAGGCCCGTGGTCGAGGCACATGTGAGAGAGCAATCAATGAACAACTAAGGTGTCGCAATGCGCAACGAAAAACTAATAATTGATGCTTCTCATCTCTCCGTTCCTGTCTGTCTGTCCCTGTCTATCCCTCTCTCTGACTCTCTCTCTGTCTCCGTAAAAAAATTAAAAAATTAAAAAAAAATTTAGCTTAGTTCGTGTAATTTTTTTTTCTGGAAGTAAAGTAAGGAAGTTGTATTTGTGTTGAATTAAATAACATTGCTACCTAATTAATGTTTCCTGTGAGACGTTCCTACTCCAGCGTAATACTGATGGGTACAGGTGGGGCCAGAAACTGATGGGAATCTGTCCTTTTTTTTTTTTTTTTTACAGAGACAGTCAGAGAGAGGGATAGACAGGAACGGAGAGATGAGAAACATCAATCATTAGTTTTTTGTTGCGCATTGCAACACCTTAATTGTTCATTGATTGCTTTCTCATATGTGCCTTGACCGCAGGCCTTCAGCAGACCGACCCTTTGCTCAAGCCAGCGACCTTGGGTTCAAGCTGGTGAGCTTTTGCTCAAACCAGATACCAGATGAGCCCTCGCTCAAGCTGGCGACCTCGGGGTCTCGAACCTGGGTCTTCCACATCCCAGTTTGACACTTTATCCACTGTGCCACCGCCCGGTCAGGCGGAATCTGTCCTTTTGGTTTGTGCTCCTAGCAACCATTTTCAGGAAGCCTGATGTTTGGTCTGACCTATGGCAGCACAGTGGGTAAATCATTGACCTGGGATACTGAGGTTGCCGGCTTGAAACCCTGGGCTTGCCTGGAGTTGATGCTTTCTGCTGCTCCTCTCTTCTCTCTCTCTGTCTCTCTCTCTGTCCCCTCTCTCTAAAATGAATAAATAAATAAATAATTTTTTTTAAAAAGGTGACCCATTAGCCTGACCAGGCGGTGATGGCACAGTGAATAGAGCATCGGACTGGGATGTGGAGAACCCAGGTTCGAGACCCCGAGGTCACCAGCTTGAGCGCGGGCTCATCTGGTTTGAGCAAGGCTCACCAGCTTGAGCCCAAGGTTGCTGGCTAAAGCAAGGGGTTACTCGGTCTGCTGTAGCCCCCTGGTCAAGGAACATATGAGAAAGCAATCAATGAACAACTAAGGAGCTGCAACGAAGAATTGATGTTTCTCATCTCTCTCCCTTCCTGTCTGTCCCTATCTGTCCCTCTCTCTGACTCTCTCTGTCTCTGCCACACAGACACACACACAAAAAAAAGGCTGGTGTTTGCCTCTCTGCCATCATGATTTGTTCAATTCCTTTGTTCCAGAGGAGCCAATCCATTCCCAATCACTATACACCAGGCTGGCCTCCAGCCATTGATTCCCAATGTCCTGTCAGGTTATTTCACACCATTTTTATTTATTTGTTTATTTATTTATTTTCACTGATGCCATTCTTTTGACCTTTGCCAGAAGAATCAGCTTTGTCTTGGCCCAGTTAGCTCACTCCACAACAGTATGATTGTGCACAACAGCCTATTGTGCCCTATTCTCTACAAGGACCTAGAAGGGGGGAACCACCTGGCCATGTTTACCTTTATGTCTACTACCTCACCTTGCACATAGTAGGTATTTAATAAATGCTTGGGGGATGAGCCCATGAATGCGAAAGGGTGAACACCACTTCAGCTCTGGCCACATTTCAGCACTTTCTGGTTGTTGTCTCGCCGTGTCATGGCTGAGCTGGCTCTAGGATGATGAAATGATGGAGAAACAGGATATGACCCATTGGGTGAGATGCGGACTAAGATGTGGATGGATATTCTAGTCTCCTAGTCACTGCTCTGGAGATGTTAAATTTGGTCAGAAGCTCCCAAAGCCAGAATTCTTCTTGATTGGATTTCCAAATTTTAATCTACTAATGTCTCTCAGCTGGTCCTGGGCTCCTCGGTGACAGACTTTGCCTGGGCACCACCCTGAGCCATGTATCTGTCCATTGGCATTCTGAAAACAGGAAATGCTCAGTAAATGTTTATGGAACTGAATGAATTGATCAGATATAACCTTGGCAGCCATTAAGTTTCCAAAACTGTCCATACTTCGACCCCTGTGTTAAGTGGTTTGAACCCAGGTGCACATCTTCTTATAGGTGGGTTTGGGAAACATGGCCATGAGCTAGCACTTCTGGGTTAGGCCTCCAGATGTTTGAGGATATTCACTGTCTGCTAAATTGGGAAGACTTCTTAGATGATGTATTTCCTGTTATAGTTTCAACAAAACTGATAAACAGATTTTAAAAAAATATAATTTTATATTTTCATCAATTTAAGAAAGAAAAAGAAAGAGAGAGAAAGAGAGAAACAGAGAGAAACATTGACTCCTTGTTCCACTTAGTTGTGCACTCATTGGTTGCTTTTCATATGTGTCCTGACTGGGGGTCAACCTGGCGACTTTGGTATGTAGGGACAATGCTCTATCCACCCAGTCAGGGCTACTAATAGACAGATTTAATGAAATGGTACCCCCATCGCCAAGAATGAGAACAATTAGGCAGGACTTGTCCCTCTGACACAAGCCTCCGCTCATTCTTATTCTTAGGATCTTAAAAAGTAACAATAGTACCCCACTTATCTACTTCACAGGCTATGGTAAAAGTAAAAATGATAGCATGTGTGTGAAAGCCATGGGTTATACAGAAAAGTAAGCCAGTGTTGGCCCTGGCTGGTTGGCTCAGTGGTAGAGCATCGGCCTGGTGTGTGGAAGTCCCGGGTTCGATACCTGGCCAGGGCACACAAGAGAAGCGCCCATCTGCTTCTCCACCCTTCACCCTCTCTTTTCTCTCTGTCTCTCTCTTCTCCTCCTGCAGCCAAAGCTCCATTGGAGCAAAGTTGGCCCAGGCACTGAGGACGGTTCCATGGCCTCCGCCTCAGGCACTAGAATGGCTCTGGTTGCAGCAGAGTAACACCCCACATGGGTAGAGCATTGCCCCCTGGTGGGCATGTCGGGTGGATTCCGGTTGGGCGCATGTGGGAGTCTGTCTCTCTACCTCTCTGCTTCTCACTTCAGAAAAATACCAAAAAAAAAAAGAAAAGAAAAGTAAGCCAGTGTTATGATTAATAATGCTGTTCAAATTTATTTTTAGTTCATATGCCACACAGATCAAGTGTGTGAAGACTTACAGCTGCCCCCTCGTGATGCCAGAGTTCTTTGCTGTTTCAGATGCTCTCTCAGTGCCCAGCACGACTCAGCAGGGAGGTGCCAGCGACAGAACACATGTTAACATGTCCCCACAGCAGGCTGTGTGTAGTGGCCCAGCCTCTGTGCCAGGGGTTGGAGAAAAAAAGTGATGTTGCCATTTGGGCAGAACCTGTCTTCCTGACTAAGAAATTTGGAAGCAGATATACCACTAGGATTGAGTCCTGTGATGTCGTCCCAGCTTGGCGAACGCCTTGTGCCTTGCGGTTCCTGGACCAGAATGTGCAGTGCTGTGACTGGTGCAGGTTTAGCAGCTGCTAAGGACAAAGATGCTCTGGGGTAACGGGGCGGAGTCACAGAAAGGGCAGGTGCTACCTAGTGGTGGCAGGGACGAGGCTTGAGGGCTCCAAGAATTTTGAGAAAAACAGAGCAACTTATTGTTTGGTTCTTGAGTCTGGAATTGCACTTAATGTACTGGCCACACAAAGTACTATGACCAATTCCAAGATCAACTGCAGATGTGAATGAGGAGCAGGAAATAGTGCATTTTGTCCCAAGAAAGGAAGGTGGCAGAAGCCTATCTTCCCTCCTCAAAGAGGCTCCTACAGGAGAATGAAGGTCCATGTGATCATTGAGCCCAATTTCCAACCTCTCACCTAATTCCAGAAGTAAATTAATAATTTTTTCTAAGCAAGGCAGAGTAGCAGATTCTGGAGGTGACGTGGGCCCTAGCTGTGGCTGGAGGAAGGTGTTCGTTTCAGAGCGGAGTAGGGTGCCATGGGCCGGAAGCTGAGCAAGTTACTTCTACCAACTGAGCTCTAAGAAATGGTTTCTTTCTCCTGTGGGTTGTCACTGGAGACAGAGGACTCAAACTCTAGTACTGCCCTAAGAAGGACAGTTCTCTCTAAATGAATCTTGCTCTTGTGCCTAGAGAAAGCCAGTTCCTAGGCATGTCCTAGCCCAGTGGTAGTCAGCCTGGTCCCTACCACCCCTTAGTGGGCGTTCCAGCTTTCATGGTGGGCAGTAGCAGAGCAACCAAAGTATAAATAAAAAGATAGATTTAACTATAGTAAGTTGTTTTATAAAGATTTATTCTGCCAAACAGCGAAAATCTGACATAAAGTACTTGGTAATTAACTATTATTATATGCTTTAACTTGCTGTAACTCTGCTTTATAAATTTTATAAAGTAATGTTACTTCCCTACTTTATAAATCACCATTACTATGGAACTGGTGGGCAGTTAGAAAATTTTGCTACTAACAGAGAGACAAAAGTGGGAAGTAGGTATAAAAAGGTTGACTACTCCTGCTGTAGAGAAAGCCAGTTCCTAGGCATGTTCTAGAGAAAGCCAGTTTGGTGTCAAGTTAATCCTGACAGACTGTGCAGAAGGCCTAAGAAAGGTAAACATCAAAGGGTAGGAATCAGGGTACAAAACTCAAAACTGTGGCCAGAGAGGCAGGCAGGGCAACGAGAGGAGAGGCAAGAATTTCATACATACCAAGGACTTTAGTCAGAAATAGAAGAGTCAGGGCAAACTTGAAGGAAGGCAATGTGAGTTGAGGCAGAAGGTCCTGCATGTTTGTTCCTCTGACCGTAAGCCCAGGCTCATCTCAGGGACCTCAAGGGCCCTGAGTGGATAAAGAAGGAGCTGTGTCTGCTCCTGGTGCTAGAGAGGGTCTCCCATTTCTTCTCACAGCCTTCCCTGCTTTAGGAAGTTTCCGGATCTGGTCCCACTCTGAGCCTGGCGTTTAAAGCCTTGCCCTGTGGCCAAAGTCTGCCACACCCATGCCAGACAAGCTGAGACCCCAGCCAGGGCCTCTTTTTCTGCAACGCCCTCCTCCTCCTTCTCTTTGGAACTTGGAACACCTACCCTCCAAGCCCTAGCTCTGTCTGTTTCTGAGTGAGCCCCCACCTGCTAGGGCCACCTCCCTTCTTTTCTCTCCCCAGCTCAGACCCCTGGCCATAGCACCTCTCTCCAGGGCAAGGTCCCTCACTTAGGTGCGCCTGACAATTGCCCATAGGGGTTATAAAAATACAGGTGCTTGACCCCCAGTCTGGGTGATCTCATTCTTGACCTCCATAGGGGTTCTTCACCACACTCAGGTTTGAGGCCCCTAGTCTACACCACTTCTTGGAAATTTGCCAATAAACCAGGAACTAATTTAGATCCTGGAACACAAGTATGCAGGAAACACATTTTAATTTATTTCTCAATAACCTCCTAATTTCTGTTTCAAGAGCTCCTTCCCTGGAGCAATGGAAACTTGTCAGATTAGGGGATTCCCATTTCACCTGAAGTTGTTGCTTCTCTGAGGGAGAAGCAGACAAAGTCGTGGTGCAAAGACCAGCTCTTTTTTTCTCAGCCTCTGATGTAACCAGGGTCCAGCTCGCTCCCGGGAGGAGTGAGGTGTGTGTGTGTGTGTGTGGGGGGGGCGCTGGGGGCTGGCAAGGCAAAGAACCCAGGGGAGGGAAGAGGTGGGAAGGAGTCTACTCAATTTATTTAAAACTGAAGTCTTCTCCCTAAACCAGCTTTCTCTCCTGACTTCTCTCCTCTTGTTGGAATTGTTCTTCAAAGTCCTAGAGTCGTCTTTCCCCCTTTCTCTCCTTATTCTGGAATAGTATGGAACTTTAGGAGTCATTTTGGACAGTTCCTTCATTTTACTGGTGAAGCGATCATGGCAATTTCTGGAAAACCCAGAATTAGATACCAGATCATGTCATAGACATGAAGTCCAGTCCTCTTAGCCCAGAGACATCCTGTCCTCCACATAGTATATGCTCGCGTTCATTCTCTGGCTACCACCTGACTGAGCTGTCGCCTCCTACATGGATCACAGTGACAGTGATCAGTACAAAATGTGTGTCACTTTGCTCATGGCATCTGTGGAATGCCTTCTACCCTTTTTGCCTTCCCTCACATCCTACTTATCCTTCTAGGCTATCTTAAATGCTACCTTTTCAAGAAGCGTAAGTGGCTTGGGCATGACCTCTCCCTTCCAGCTGCATTTGACACAGTAACCCACACGGCTGATGGCACAGTGGGATTATGGGCAGGCTGCATCCTCATGCTATTAAGTTTCAATAACTGGATTAGAAATTCCTAAGAGAGGGGCCTCGCCTTGCATGTTTGGGTTTCCCTGGCAGGACCTGGCGTTGAGGACTACCTGATAACATTTCAGTCACCACTTACATGGCATATGACCATGAGGGGAAACTTAAGCAAAATGTCCAGTGAGCTATTGGCCCCAGTGAACTGAGGACACAGCCTGAGAAGGAAATGTTTAAGCAAGCTCCTAGAGTGGTTGATGGTGAGGGCAGGACCTGGCATGTCAGCCTGGTAGGCACCTTGTCGCAGAACAAGGGGGAGGGTTGTGCATGCTGAGGACTGATGTCAGGCAGAGGAAGGCAGTGGCTCATGGAGGAGGAGCAGGTTGCAGCAGGATGAAACCACAGGCCGAGGTTCATCTGCCCACACATGCATAGATAGATGGGCTTGACTGACTGTCGTCACAGGCCCCAGTGGGATTTCTGGGGCTTTCTGGGGCTGAGAAATGTGTTGGTCCCTGCTCAGAAGCCTCATGTTTAAGCCAGGACTTGGGCTCCCCAGCTTCTCAGGCCTGGCTCTGGCCACTGCTCCAACTAGTTTCTCTTCATGTCCTGTCCCCAGATGGGCTCTGCGGGCTCTGGCAGTGCACAGGGCACTCTAAACTCAACAGTGAGGCTTCCACCTTGGGCATCTTGCAACTGTTTCCCAGTCTCTGGTACATAGTGGGTGCTCATTACAACATTTAGCTCAGGGGTCGGGAACCTATGGCTTGCAAGCCAGATGTGGCTCTCTTGATGGCTGCATCTGGCTAACAGAAAAATGTTTAATAAAAATAATAATAACATTAAAAATATAAAACGTTCTCATGTATTACAATCCATTCATTTCCTACCGCTAATGCTCATGGTTGCAAGTGGCTGGAGCCAATCACAGCTGTCCTCCGAGACAACACCAAATTTTTATTGGATAATGCATAACGTACACGGGTCGTTGTATGGCTCTCACGGAATTACATTTTAAAATATGTGGCGTTCATGGCTCTCTCAGCCAATAAGGTTCCCGACCCCTGATTTAGCAAATGAATTGTTATTTTAAGGTCAGCTCCCTGGGCCGTTGCCTTTGAAGCCCTGATGAGTCAGTGCAGGGTAAACATCAGAAGGAAAACCCGGTTCTGAGATTCTCACTGTTTTTGTCTCACCTGGACACCTGAGACCAGTTCTATCCAAATCCACTGTTTGGCTTTCCTCTCCTGACCAGGGTGTGGGAGTGCAGGGTGGGGAGGAGGCCTGGACCTAGTCAGGGATTGTTTTGTGAGCCTGAGGAGGGGCAGTCATGCCCAGGGCAGCCTGTCATTTTCTCACATCACGCAGGTCCTGTCCTCATCTCAGTGATTGGTCACAGCCCTAAACTGTGTTCATGAACGTCCCAGTCTCCAAGGGCGGTTCAGATTCATCATCTCATTTGTTCTACCCCCAAAGGCCTTTAAGGTGGCGGTAGACTGGCCGATGCTGCTTTCCTATCAGATCGTTTAAGGTGGCGGTAGGCCGGCCAATGCTGCTTTCCTATCAGATGAGGACAATGAGGCAGGAGATGCCATGTGCGTGACTTTGGAAGCAGAACCAGAGCCAGAACCCAGGTCTCCAGGCCCCTGGCCCAGCACCTTCCCAGAGTCTCCCTGAGCACGCTGGGGCAAGGAGAGGGGTTGGGAGGCTCAGCCAAGGTTTTTGGGTGCCAGTACCCCAGCAGGAAGTTCTCACACCTTTATCCAAAGTGACTGCAGCCATCTGGAGCTGGGAGGACTGATGAGGTGCAAGCATCCTCTTATTTTATGGAGGAACACCCCTTACCCCAGGAGGTGGTGAGCTGCTGGTGCCACCAGTTCCAGGAGTGCAGAGCTGGGGAGCCCAGTTCCCCAACTGTAGGCCACAGCTGCCCCACATTGGACTGGATCCCAGCATACAGACCAGTTAGGACCTACACTTTTGTTCTCCGGTTGCTGGGCTCCAGATGGGATCTCACTGATGCAAGACTGTGAGGCTTTCTGCAAATCACTTTGTTTTTATAGATGAGCAGCTATGGGCACAGTGTTTCCAGTTTGCTTGGGGCACATCAAAGCTAGCCAACTAGCTTGTGAACGGGGGTGTCACCAGGCCACTGCCTCAGAGTTTTGTGGGGTTTAAATGAGATGGTAACACATAGCTTTAATGGAACAGTTTCTGGCACACAGTAAGTCCCCACAAATATTGGCTGGAATTATTACTTAATTGAGTTAGAAGACTGGCAGTGATATTTTATTTGCCTATGCAAATATAAGTGCCTATGCTGACAACCCAGAGGTGACCCTGGAGGAAGCTATTGAAAGGTTTCAATTGTTCCACAGCAGGAGAGCAGCTCTGTGGTTTAATTGACCTGCACAGAACCACCCTGGTATCCTCCCCTTACCAGACCATGAGGCTCTGGCCTGTTCTACAACCTGCCAGCGATCTGTCATCAGCAGCTGCCTCCACTCCATGACTCGTGGTCCTGGATTACTGAGGATTTGAACATCCCAGGGAGGTGAGTCTCTCTGCCTACCGGCTGATCGCTGATCGCTGAGAACAGGTGGGCCCTGAAGGCCGAGCCAAGCCTGTTTGTGGGGAGGAAAAGCAAATCCAAGCCAAAATTTTGGAGAGGATTAGAGAAAACATGCCCATCTCAGCCTCCATCTGCCCAGCTAGGACTGGGCACGGCTACCAGGCAGAGCGAGAGGAACTTTTACTCAAAGAAAAATGACTCACCAAGACTTTAGGAATGGACCCTTCACAAAAGCAGCTGAGAGACACATTCAAATCTGAGCCCAAAGCTCCTGGCAGGGTTGTCAGGGTGCTATGCTGAGGAGTCCTGGGCTTCTCTCCAGGAAAATGAGGGCATGGGCAGAGGAGGCCAGTGTCTTCAATGACCTGAGCAAAGGGCATCTCCAGGGGCTCTGTTCCAGCCACTCTCTCAAAACAGAGCACTTGGCACTTGCCGGGCAACACAGCCATCTGTGGGCTCAGGGAGGTGTGGCCCCCTGCCTTCCTGCCTCCCTGTGGCAAGCTCTTGAGCTTGAGGCTTCTGAGCACAGGATAGGGGTGCAGTGGGTCAAGTTAGGACCAGTGGGTCTGTCCCTGCTTCGCCCCGGCCACACCAAGACTTTGCAACTTCCTCTCCTCCCCGCCCATCCCTCTTCTCCAGCCTCAGTCCTTTAAGCTGAAGCAGGTTTTTAAAAATAGATAAAGCAGGGGTCCCCAAACTTTTTACACAGGGGGCCAGTTCACTGTCCCTCAGACTGTTGGAGGGCCAGACTATAAAAAAAACTATGAACAAATCCCTTTGCACACTGCACATATCTTATTTTAAAGTAAAAAAAAAAAAAAAAAAACGGGAACAAATACAATATTTAAAATAAAGAACAAGTAAATTTAAATTAACAAACTGGCCAGTATTTCAATGGGAACTATGGGCCTGCTTTTGGCTAATGAGCTGGTCAATGTCCAGTTCCGTATTTGTCACTGCTAGCTGTAACAAGTGATATGACGCGCTTCCAGAGCCGTGAGACATGCGTCCCGCGTCACCAGAAGTAGTACTGTACGTGAGCGATGCCGCGCTTTGCGGTGGTCTCACTGACCACCAATGAAAGAGGTGCCCCTTCTGGAATGTGGCGGGGGCCGGATAAACCAGGGGGCCGCATGTGGCCCGCGGGCCGTAGTTTGGGGGCCCCTGAGATAAAGCATGTGGCACACAGTGAAGTGTCTCCCTCCCCCGCCTGTTAATCCAAGGTAACATCTATGTATTCTTGCTAATAGCCACACATGCTAGCAGACAAGTCAGTTTTCTCCTTTTCTATCTTCTTTTGTTCACAGAAACTCCTTTGAGTCTAAAAGAGCTTTGTTTCTTCCCTAAAATACTGTGCACACATGAAAAAATAGTGTACAATTTCAGGGGGTTCCACACACCTGTGGCCTGTTTTGTCCTATTCACCAAGGTGTTCTGGTGTGGCTTATAGCAACTAGGTCTGATTACAGTCTCTCTCTTTAACACCATCCCCCTATATACTGCAGCCCCACTTCTGGGGTCTTCACAAAGTCTACAAAGAAGTTCTTCTAAGGCCTTGAAAAAGCAGTTGAGGCAGTCCAGTCATTCAGTGCCTTCTTCCAGTAACTTCCTATTACATTTATAATAAAATAAAATCTAAACTCTTTTTTCTTTTTTAGAGAGAGAGAGAGAGCATGAGTGACATAGACAGGAAGGGAGAGAGATGAGAAACAGGAACTCGTGGTTATGTCACTGTAGTTGTTTATTAATTGCTTCTCATACATGCCTTGACCGGGGTGGGGGGCTCCAACCAAGCCAGTGACCCCTTGCTCAAGCCAACAACCTTGAGCTCAAGTCAGCAATCTTGGGCTTCAAGCCAGCTACCTTTAGGCTCAAGCCAGTAACCATGGGATCATTTCAATGATCCCATATTCAAACTGGTGAGCCTGCACTCAAGCTGGATGAGCCTGTGATCAAGCCAGTGACCTTAGGGTTTCGAACCTGGGACCTCAGCATTCCAGGCCAATGCTCTATCCACTGTGCCACCATGGGTCAGGCAAATCTAAACTATTATTATGGCCTGGAAGGCCCTGTGTGTATGGTGTGACTTGAGTCTCCCTCCAGGTCCCATGCCACCACTATTATGCTCTGATCACACTGCTCTAGCCACACTGGGCTTCTTCTTGTGCCTTTTTCCCTTTTCCTTCTTTCTTTTTTTTTTTAAAGTGAGAGGAGGGGAGACAGAGAGAAAGACTCCCTCATGTGCCCTGACCAGGATCCACCCAGCAACCCCATCTGGGACCAATGCATGCTAATCGAGCTATTTTTAGGGCCTGAGGCAGAGGCTTCACGGAACCATCCTCAGCGCTGGGAGCCAACTTGCTTGAACCAATCAAGTCATGGCTGTAGGAGGGAGAGAGAGAGAGAGAGAGAGAGAGAGAGAGAGAGAGAGAGAGAGAGAGAAGGGGTTGGAGAAGGGGTAGAGAAACAGATAAGTGCTTCTCCTGTGTGCCCTAACTGGGAATTGAACCAGGGACATCCACACACCAGGCCAACACTCTACCACTGAGCCAACAAGCCAGGGCTTCTTGTTCCTTATTGAACATGTCAAACCTGGTCCCACCCCAGGGCCTTTGCATGAGCTATTCCTTCTGTCTGGAAAGTGTGTCCCCTGATAGTTGCATTGCTTTTTCCTTTGGGTGTCAGCTCAAATGTCATACTCCCACTTCAGCACCCTTCTTTCTATCGCTTCATCCTATTTTATTTTCCTTAGCGTACTTACCACTTCTGAAATTACCTTATGTGTTTAGTCATTTACTGTCTGTCTTCCAGCACTAGGGTGTGAGCCCCACAAAGTCAGCAGCCTTGCCTGTCACATCTCCAGTACCTAGAACAGTGCCTAGCACACATTACACACTCAGCAAATATCTGTGGATTGAGTAAAGAATTTCAGTGGAGTTTGGATAAGAATCTTGACTCATTTTCCATCCTACCAAGGCAGCTCCAGGCTCCTGCTCTAGGCAAAGTTCCTGCCTTTCCCTCATTTCTCTGGTCCCAGCTGTCCAACTTTTCCCCAAGTTCTCTGGAGCCCCTCCCTCCCAATCAACATTTAACAAAAACTCTTTTATGATTTTATGCCTGCAGGATTTAATCTGAGTCAATTTGGCTTCTCCTACTCTCCCTTAGCTGAGTCCAAAGGTCTGATCAGCATTTCCAGTGGAGCTGCCAGCAACCATGTTGTCTGAGGGCTCAGAGCTCCACCCCAGGGGGAACCAGGGAACTGATGGAGAACAGTCCAGGCCTCTGCTCCCTGCCCTTTCATTCCTGGGTCTTGTGGAAATAAACAAAGACCAACCAAATGAGAAAAGCAAAGGTGATGTATTCAGAACTTGGTATAGTGAGGGGGTCACCATGGTCACTCATGTTTTTATTTTAAAATTTATTTATTAATTTGAGAGTAAGAGTGACATCAATTTGTTTCTTCACTTATTCATGCCGTCTTGTGTGTGCTCTGACCTAGGGTCAAACCCACAACCTTAGTGTATTGGGTTGACACTCTAACAAAATGACCTAGGTTTTTTGTTTGTTTGTTTTTTGTTTTTTTTTTGAGAGAGAGGCAGGGGGATAGAGACAGGAACAATGAGCTGCTTCTGGATATGCCCTGACCGGGGAATTGAACTGGCAGCCTCAGCATTCCAGGACAACGCTCCAACCAACTGAGCTATCTGGCCAGGGCTTAATTTTTATTTATTTTTAGAGAGACAGAGAGAGGAAGAGAGAGAGAGATCAGAGGGAAAAGGGAAGCACTTGTTGTTGCACTCAGTCGTGCATTTTTTTGGTTATCTCCAGTATATGCCCTGACCGGGGATTGGTTATTGAGCCTGCAACCTTGTTTCAGTTAGTTCGAGACAACGTTTTTAACTGACTGAGCTAACTGGCCTGGGCTTCATCACTTGTGTTTTGACAGAGACTGCAAGGCAGTGGGAGTGGGAAGCTTCAGGTATGCCCTCACTAGAGGCTGTTGGCACAGGAGGCTATAGGCAGGCTGACGAGAAGCACGGTGTCCTATAGGACTGGTTCAGGGGTGCATACTTGGCTTTCTCTGGTTTATCCTAAGTTGAAATAGGGACAAAAATTAGGGACGCTGTAAGTTATTAATCAAGTCCTGGCCATGTTGAGTCAATTGTTCCAGGAGTTATTGTTTAGCTTCCTGGATTGTTATTGGAGATAGTCTCACTTCCTGAGTTGGTTTCCTGGGTAGGGTCCTGCAGGTTGTGCATCAATTCTGTTTCTCTATACGGCCTAGTGTCTTCAGACTGCATGTTCAACTTCTTAGTCTACAGTGCAGATTAGCCTTTCGGATGATTCTTCCTTATTTCCCTTAAACATACAAATGCCTTGGAATAGTGGAATCATACAGTATTTAATTTCCTTCATTCAGCAGCTCTAGAGAAGGCATTCTCTGTGCAAAGAAGGGGATAGGTACAGTAAAAGGAATAGGACTGGGTAGACCCTGTGCCCAGAGTCTGCAGTCTAGCGAGGGAGGTGAGACTATGTGCAGGGCTGAGCACATGTCACAGGATGAGGTCAGAACAGGGAATGTTGATTAGGGCAATTAGGAAGCCTTCTGACTATGATAAAAATCAGCCCCTACTAAGTGCTAGGCATGGTCCTAAGCATTTGCATGCATTAACTCATTTAATCTTTCCAACAGCCCTCTGAGATAAGGAACTGTGATTATCATTCCCCTTTTAGAGAAACAAGTAAGAAGGTTAGAGGCACAGTCAGGCTCTTGACTCTGGAGTTGGCACATGTACAGCTGTGTCTCCACCTCCTGTCAATAAGCAGGGCTGGCTGCCTGTCGGTCCAGCCTTGACCCACACAGTGGAGCCAACCGGGGCCCAGGGCTTGGGGCCAACCCCAAGTCAGCGTGTTTTGCCTTTCCAGATGCAGACCTCTGTGAGAATCCTGTGGAAGCTGTACACACTCTCTCCAGAAGAATTTGTGCACATTTAGTAAATTCACAGATCCCTCCTCAAGTCTCTCCATAGCAAGTGGGTAAAGGCAGAAGTCTTCTGGGGTAAAGACTTCAGCTAAGGGATAGTCTCCAGGCTGGAAAGACAAAGCATGCCTTTGAGTTCTGGTGGTTTCATTTATTGAGAGAGTGGAAACACGATTCTATGTCTACTTTTATTTTCTTCACCAGAGAACAGAACAGAAAGCAGTCTGTCCCAAGAACCCCGTCTCTGGACTAGTCTCATTACCCAGCCTCTCGCCCACACCCAGACCTCTGAAGGCTGATGGAGGAAATCTTATAATTCCACTGATTTATGCCAATGCACATTTAAGGTTTCGAGCCCCTGATGGGTCTTGAATACTACTTGGCATCTCTTACTTGTACCAGATGAATTGTTACTGGACTTTGTTCAGCAAATAGTTACAAATATGATGAGGTTTACTAAAGAGAAAGTAGAGTATTATCAAATGTGTTGATCTGCAGGTTTCAGGAAGGTCTCCCGGAGGAAGTAACATTTAAAACTGAGTCTTGCCTGACCTGTGGTGGCGCAGTGGATAAAGCGTTGGCCTGGAACACTCAGGTCACTGATTCAAAACCCAAGGTTTGCCTGGTCAAGGCACATGCGAGAAGCAACTACTATGAGTTGATGCTTCCCACTTCTACTCCCTTCTTTCTCTCTGTCCTCTCTCTAAAATCAGTAAATAAAATCTTTAAAAAAACCAAACTGAATCTTGAAGGATGATATGTCACTTGAGAATGCTTTGGGATGCACACACCAGAAAACCAAACAGTGAAACCATGAGAATGTTTATTGTTTCCTTAAGAAGCCAGGCAAAGGGCTCCAGGGTTTTTAAGTGGCTCAACAATATCAGAATCCATGAGTTGACAACTTTGTGATTTTCTTTTCCCTCAGTCATTTTTCAACCTCAGTCAGGATTGCCACAGATTCAAGCATGATTTCCTTACGTAACATCATCCTGAAGCAAAGAGAAGAGAAAGAGTACTGATTCCAAGCAGCTCCCTTATTAAACAGCGCAAAAATTCACTGACAAGTTCCTAGGAGTTTTCTGTTTGTGCCTTTTTTGCCCAAAAGTGAGTCACATACCCACCTCAGGTGAGCAAAAAGGAAGGGGCACTGTGATTGCCTTAGACTGGTCACAATGTATCCCATAGCACAGCGAGAACCCTACCTTCTCTGAAGGTATTGCTACCTATTGGACCCCTCAATTGAGGGTAAAAGGGACTACCAATGCTGGAAATGTCAGAGTCCTGCCAAGAATGAGGGCCTTCGTGAACATTTCTCTGCTTTGAATGCGATGCTGAAGGGATACATGCTAGGTATAAGAGTGACCCAGAAAATCTCAAGCCTTGAACTTGATTTAAGGTGGTTCCCAAATGCTAGTGCCCTCAAGAGCCAGTGGGGGGAAAAATATTCTCTCTAGAAGAAGACAATATTATCTTGAGCCGCAAGGCATTTCTATAAATAATTTTTAAAAACAATATCTAGCACATAAAGATAGCCCAAGAATATATAACAGTGTGAATAAGAACAGTTAGCACAATAGATAATAGAAATAGACCCACAGGGTCCCCAGATATAAAATTATCAGCATAGATTACAAACACAATTACATTTGTTATGTTCACAAAATAAAAGCCAAGAATGGAAAATTTGGCTGGGAACTAGTAACTTTAAAAAATGATATAGCAGCCTGACCTGTGGTGGCGCAGTGGATAAAGTGTCAACCTGGAAACACTGAGGTTGCCAGTTCAAAACCCTGGGCTTGCCTGGTCAAGGCACATATGGGAGTTGATGCTTTCTGCTCCTCCCCCCTTCTCTCTCTCTCTCTGCCCTCTCTATAATGAATAAAAAAAAAAATAAAAAAAAAATGATATAGCAGCCTGACCAGGCGGTGGCGTAGTGGATAGAGCGTCGGACTGGGATTGAGACCAGGTTCGAGACCCCGAGGTCGCCAGCTTGAATGCAGGCTCATCTGGCTTGTGCAAAAAGCTCACCAGCTTGGACCCAAGGTTACTGGCTTGAGCAAGGGGTTACTTGGTTTGCTGAAGGCCCGCAGTCAAGGCACATATGAGAAGGCAATCAATGAACAACTAAGGTGTCACAATGAAAAACGGATGATTGATGCTTCTCATCTCTCCGTTCCTGTCTATCTGTCCCTATCTCTGACTCTCTCTCTCTGTCCCTGTAAAAAAAAAAAAGAAGAAGAAGAAAAAAAAATGATATAACAAATTTGCCTGACCAGGTGGTGGCGCAGTGGATAAAGCGTCGGACCGGGATGCCAAGGACCCAGGTTAAGACCCTGAGGTCGCCAGCTTGAGCACGGGCTCATCTAGTTTGAGCAAAAGCTCACCAGCTTGAGCCCAAGGTCGCTGGCTCAAACAAGGGGTTGCTCGGTCTGCTGAAAGCCTGTGGTCAAGGCACATATGAGAAAGCAATCAATGAACAACTAAGGTGTCGAAATGCGCAACGAAAACTAATGATTGATGCTTCTCATCTCTCCGTTCCTATCTGTCTGTCCCTATCTATCCCTCTCTCTGACTCTCTCTCTGTCCCTGTAAAAAAAAAATGATATAGCAAATTTAACAGGTAAAAAAATGTAAATTCTGGAACTTAAAACTATAATCTAACCAAAATTTAGAAACAGACAGTTTTAGCAGCAGGTTAGAAATAAGAGAAGGAAAAATTAATGGGCTGGAATATAGGTCAGAAGAAAATATCCAGAATGATGCATGATGGAGTAGAAATAGAAAATGCAGAAGAGTAGATAAGAGGCATGGAAAGTGCTAGAGTCCCATAAGGAAAGGAAAGAATAATCATAGGGAACAGTTAAAGAAAAATGACTCAGCCTGACCAGGCAGTGGTGCAGCAGATGGAGCATCGGACTGGAATGCAGAGGAGTCAGCTTTGAAACCCCTAGTACTAGCTATGTCATCAGCTTGAGTATGGGCTCACCAGCTTGAGTGTGGAGTCGCTGGCTTGAGCATCGGATCATAGACATGACCCCATGGTCACTGGCCTGAGCCCAAAGGTCACTCTGGCTTGAAGCCCAAGGTCACTGGCTTGAGCCCAAGGTCTCTGGCTTGAGCAAGGCATCAATGGCTCTGCTGTAGCCCCCTGGTCAAGGTATATATGAGAAAGCAATCATTGAACAACTAAGTTGCCACAACAAAAACTTGGTGCTTCTCATCTCTCTCTCTTCCTGTCTGTCCCTATCTGTCCCTCTCTCTGAATCTGTCTCTGTCAAAAAAAAAAAAAAAAAAAAAAAAAAGACTCAAAATTTTCAAGAATAGATGAAACACACCAAATTATACATTTAAGAATCCATCAAACCCACCCTGGCCAGATAGCTTGATTACTTAGAGCACTATCTTTACATGCCAAGATTTTGAGTTCAATCTCTGGTCAGGGCACATACAGGACCAGATTGATGTTCCTCTCTCTCTCTCTCTCTCTCTCTCTCTCTCTCTCAAATCAATAAATGAATATTTAAAAAAAGAATCCAATGTATTGTAAGCAGGATAAAAAACAAATAAACACTGCCTTACACATTCTAGTGAAACTACAGAAAACCAAAGACAAAGAATGAATAGTAAAAGCAATCAGAATAAGACAAATTACCTTCAAACGCCATAATATTTAGAGGACTCACATTTCCTGATTTCAAAGCTTACTACAGCTATTTTAATCAAGACAGTGTTGCATTGGCATATGGATAGATGCCCTTCCTCTCACCCTTTGTTTGTTCAGATGTTGGTTGATTTCACTTATGGATGGTGAGGGGATTCCTGTTTATGGCTTAAGAGAGTTCCTGTTTCTGTGTCAGATGAGTGACTTTGTATCAAAGACTTTCTTTTTTTTTATTTTATGTATTCATTTTAGAGAGAAGAGAGAGAGGGAGAGAGAGAAACAGAGAGAGAGAGACAGGGGGGAGGAGCTGGAAGCATCAACTCCCATATGTGCCTTGACCAGGCAAGCCCAGGGTTTTGAACCGGCGACCTCAGCATTTCCAGGTCGACGCTTTATCCACTGCGCCACCATAGGTCAGGCCGACTTTCTTATTTTCATATGGCTATATAATAAAGCAATGTCTCTCTCGAATATTGCCCTCAGCATTGAAGAGGCCTCCCAATCCCATCCTCTTTTCTCGGTGAGTATATTTTCTTAATTCTGCACCGTTCTCTCTCA
Source organism: Saccopteryx leptura (assembly GCF_036850995.1). NCBI lineage: Eukaryota > Metazoa > Chordata > Mammalia > Chiroptera > Emballonuridae > Saccopteryx > Saccopteryx leptura. Next base: position 212,332,204 of record NC_089505.1, on the reverse strand, counting down.
GGACCCAAAATTACTAGCTGCGCTGGTCCGCAGCAAGTGGTCAAAGAAATAGAATTCAGAGTCTAGAGTAAATCCTAACATTTATGGTCAATTGGTCTTTCACATGGATGCCAAATACTCAAGGGTGAGAGAATAGTCTTTTCAACAAATGTTTCTGGGACTTTAGATTCACATATAAATAAATAAAATTGAGACCCTGGTCAGTTAGTTCAGTTGGTTAGAGTATTGTCCCAAAACAACAAGGTTATGGGTTTGATCCCTGCTCAGGGCACACACAGGAAGCAAACAAAGAATGCATGACTGAGTGGAACAACAAATGAATGCTTCTCTTTCCCTTCTCCTCTTTCTCCCTTCCTATCTTTCTCTCTCTAAAAAATAATAATAATAAATAAATAAAAATTAAAATATCAATCTTAACCAAGTGGTGGCTCAGTGACTAGAGCATCGGACTGGAATGCAGAGGACCCAGGTTTGAAACCCTGAGGCAGCCGGCTTGAGTGTGGACTCAACCAGCTTGAGTGGAGGGGTCATCATAGACATGACCCCATGGTCACTGGCTTTATCCCAAGGTCATTGGCATGAGCAAGGGATTACTCACTCTGCGATAGCCCCCTGGTCAAGGCACATATGAGAAAGCAGTCAATGAACAACTAAGGTGCTGCAATGAAAAATTGATGCTTCTCATCTTTCTCCCTTCCTGTCCGTCTGTCCCTGCCTGTCCCTCTCTCTCTCTCACTTGCTAAAAAAACTCCATAAGCAACTAATAAAAAAAAATACATTAATTGGACTACATGAAAATGAAAAGCTTTTGCACTTCCAAAAATATCATCATGACAGTGAAATGACAGTCTACAGAATGGGAGAAAATATTTGCAAATCATATATCTCATAAGGGACTATATAAGGAACTCATACAACTTAATAGTAAAAAGACAAATATCCAATTAAATAATGGCCAAAGGATTTGAATAGATATTTCTCCGAAGAGGACATACAAATGGACAATAAATACATGGAAGGATGCTAAACATCATTAGCCAGTGGGAAAATGCAAATCAAAATTGCAATAAAATACTTCACATCGCTCAGGATGCTAAAATTTAAAAAGACAGGTAAGCCTGACCAGGCAGTGGCACAGCAGATAGAGTGTCAGACTGAAACATGGAGGACCCAGGTTTAAAACCCCAAGGTCGCCAGCTTGAGCATGGGATCACCAGCTTGAGCGAAGAGTCACTGGCTTGAGTATGGAATCATAGACATGACCCCAGGGTCACTGGCTTGATCCCAAGGTCGCTGGCTTGAGCAAGGAGTCACTTGCTCTGCTGTAGCCCCCCCTCTGGTCAAGGCACATAAGAGAAAGAAATCAATGAACAACTAAGGTGCTGCAACAAAGAATTGATGCTTCACATCTCTCTCCATTCCTCTCTGTCTGTCCCTATCTGTCCTTCTCTCTGACTCTCTCTCTGTCTCTGTCAAAATAAATAGAAAGAAAGAAAGAAAGAAAGAAAGAAAGAAAGAAAGAAAGAAAGAAAGAAAGAAAGAAAGAAAGAAAGAAAGAAAGAGGCAGGTAAGCCTCACCAGGTGATGGCACAGTGGATAGAGTATCAGTCTGGGACACTGAGGACCCAGGTTTGAAACTCCCAGGTCTTGAGCTCATCCAGTTTGAGCGGAGGTTCACCAGCTTGAGTTCAGGGTCAATGGCTTGATCATGGGATTATAGACATGATCCCATGGTCACTGGCTTGAGACCAAAGGTTGCTGGCTTAAAGCCCAAGGTTGCCGGTTTGAGCCCAAGCACTGGCATAAGCAAGGGGTCATTGGCTCAGCTGGAACCCCACCCCCATCCCATCAAGGCACATACGATAAAGCAATCAACGAACAACTAAAGTGCCACAACTATGAGTTGATGTTTTTTACCTCTCTGCCTTCCTGTCTGTTTGTCCTTGGCAGTCCTTCCCCTCCCCCCATTAAAAAAAAAGGACAGGTAATAATAAGTGTTGATGAGGATGTGGAGAATTTGGAAACCTATAGACCCATGCTGGGAATGTAAAATAGTACAGTCACTTTGAAAAACAATCTGGCAGTTCCTCAAAAGAGTGTAAACACAGTATTTCTATGTGGTCCAACTATTCTACTCCTAGGAGTATACTCAAAAGAAATAAAAACATTTGTCCAAACAAAAATTTGTAAATGACCCTGACCAGATGACTCAGTTAGTTAGAACATTGTCCCTAGGCTCAGAGATTGCTGGCTTGATCCCTGGCCAGGGCACATATAGGTTGATGTTCCTCGCTCTTTTTCTCTCTCTCTCTGTGCCTTTCTCTCTCTTTAAGACCAATAAATTAAAAAACTGTACATGGGCCTGACTTGTGGTGGCGCAGTGGATAAAGCGTCGACCTGGGAATGCTGAGGTCGCCGGTTCAAAACCCTGGGCTTGCCTGGTCAAGGCACATACAGGAGTTGATGCTTCCAGCTCCTCCCCCCCTTCTCTCTCTCTGTCTCTCTGTCTCTCTTTCTCTCCCTCTCCTCTCTAAAATGAATAAATAAAAATAAAAAGAAAGAAAGAAAAAAAAAAAAAACTGTACATGGCCTGACCAGGTGGTGATGCAGTGGACTGGGATGTGGAGGACCCATGTTCGAGACCCCGAGGTCATCAGCTTGAGCACGGGCTCATCTGGTTTAAGCAAGACTCACCATCTTCAACCCAAGGTCGCTGGCTTGAGCAAGGGGTCACTCAGTCTTCTGTAACTCCCTGGTCAAGGCACATATGAGAAAGCAGTCAATGAACAACTAAGGTGTCACAACAAAGAGTTGATGCTTCTCATCTCTCTCCTTTCCTGTCTGTCTGTCCCTATTTGTCCCTCTCTCTGACTCTGTCTCTGTCACAAAAAAAACCTGTTCAGGAATATTCATATCAGAATTATTAATAATAGTAAAAAAAATGGAAACAACCTAAATGTCTATCAGATGATGAGTGGATAAGAAAAATATGTGATACCCATACAATGGAATATCATTCAGCCATAAAAAAGAAACAAAGTACTGATACAGGCCACAACATGAGTGAAACTTAAACACATTATGCTAAGTTTAAGAAAAGGCACCTGAGCCCTGGCCGGTTGGCTCAGCGGTAGAGCATCGGCCTGGCGTGTGGGGGACCCGGGTTCGATTCCCGGCCAGGGCACACAGGAGAAGCGCCCATTTGCTTCTCCACCCCCCCTCCCCTCCTTCCTCTCTGTCCCTCTCTTCCCCTCCCACAGCCAAGGCTCCATTGGAGCAAAGATGGCCCGGGCACTGGGGATGGCTCCTTGGCCTCTGCCCCAGGCGCTAGAGTGGCTCTGGTCGCAGCAGAGCGACGACCCAGAGGGGCAGAGCATCACCCCTGGTGGGTGTGCCGGGTGGATCCCGGTTGGGCGCATGCGGGAGTCTGTCTGACTGTCTCTCCCTGTTTCCAGCTTCAGAAAAGAAAAGAAAAAGAAAAGAAAAGGCACCTGACCAGGCGGTGGCACAGTGGATAGAGCATTGGACTGGGATGCGGAGGACCCAGGTTCGGGACCCCGAGGTCACAAGCTTGAGCACGGGCTCATCTGCTTTGAGCAAAGCTCACCAGCTTAGACCCAAGGTCGCTGGCTTGAGCAAGGGGTTACTCGGTCTGCTGTAGCCCCCCCCCCCCCGTCAGGGCACATATGAGAAAGCAATCAATGAACAATGAAGGTGTTGTAACGAACGAAAAACTGATAATTGATGCTTCTCATCTCTTTCCATTCCTGTCTGTCTATCCCTATCTATCCCTCTCTCAAACTCTCTCTGTCTCTGTAAAAAATAAAAATAAAATTAAAAAATTAAAATTAAAAAAAGGCACACACAGGGCCTTGGCTGTTGGCTCAGTGGTAGACCATTGGCTGGCATGTGGATGTCTCAGGTTCGATTCCTGGCCAGGGCACATGAGAGAAGTGCCCATCTGCTTTTCCACTTTTCACTCTGTCCTTTCTCTGTGTCTCGCTCTTTCCCTCCTGCATCCAAGGCTGCACTGGAGCAAAGTTGGCCCGGGCGCTAAGGATGGCTCCATGGCCTCTGTCTGAGGTGCTAGAATGGCTCTGGTTACAACGGACCAATGCCCCAGATGGCCAGAGCATCACCCCCTAGTGGGCATGATGGGTGGATCCCGGTTGGGCGCATGTGGGAGTCTGTCTCTCTGCCTCCCCGTTTCTCACTTCAGAAAAATACCACAACAAAACAAACAAAACAAAGGCACACACAAAAGGACATATACTGAATGATTCTCTTCATATGAAACTTAAGAGACTAGCCTGAGCAGGTGGTTGTGCAGCAGACAGAGCATCATCCTGGGACTCTGATGACCCAGGTTCAAAGCACTGAGACAGCCAGCTTGAGCAAGGGGTCACCGGCTCAGCTGGAGGCACCCAGTCAAGGCACATATGAGAAAGCAGTCAAGAACAACAAAGGCACTGTAACAGCAACAAGTTGAGGCTTCTCATCTCTCTCCCTTCCTATTTGTTCCTGTCTGTCTGTCTCTCTCACTAAAAAGAAAAAAAGAAAAGAAAAAGAATAGAGAGCAGAAAAATATCAATAGGGACAGAAAGTAGTTCAGGGGTTCCTATAGCTGGTGGGAGGGTGGATGGGGGAATGAGGGTGACTGCTAAATGGTACAGGGTATCAGCCTGACCTGGGGTGGCACAGCGGATAAAGCATTGACCTGGAATGCTGAGGTCGCCGGTTCAAAACTCTGGGCTTGCCAGATCAAGGCACATATGGGAGTTGATGCTTTCTGCTCCTCCCTCCCTTCTCTCTCTGTCTCTCTTCTCTAAAATGAATAAATAAAAATAATTTTAAAAAAATTTAATGGGGAAATATTGTGTTGGTCAAATAAGTTTGTAAATATGATATATAATATATGTTTGTTCGCTTATAGTTTGCATTGGGGGGGGGACAGGCTGTAAGCAGTTAGGGTCGTTATAGCCAAAGGCTTAATTTTAAAACTAAGCTTTCCCCCATACCCTTGACTATTCCGTGATAGCGGGTAGTGCAGTCTCATAAGGAATCCCATTATGCTTCAGATAAGTGACTTTGTATCAGAGACTTCCTTGTTTGTATATTGGATTAAAGGTTTTGATATCTACACTATAAAATGGGGGCAGACCGGGAGCTTACTCTCTCTCGGTTCCTGAGATTAAGAAAGCAGAGAAAAGTCACGTGAAGGAGAGAAGAAGCAGCCAAGATGGCGGAGTGCTGAAGGAGAAGCCAGTTTGGGAAGAGAGAAGGAGATGGGGAACAGAGGTGAATAAGGCTGGTGAGGTAGAAAACTTTGATTCTAGGTAACTCGGATAAGTCAGTGGCTTTGTGAGTCCTGAATGGAAAGGGAAGTGCTTTCCCACTGTGTGTATTTCTTGCCCGCCGGGTGCAAGCTAGGATAAAGATGATGGCCCACCAGTTCTTGGCTCCATTGTCTCATTACCGTCTGTCCAAATCAAATGTGAACCTGCATGGGCCAGGTGGCTGTGATGGTGTCCATGGCTACCTGCTTTACACATTGGATAATAACATTATGTAAATTCAGGTGTATGGTTCTATAATATAACATCTGTATATTATTATATTGTGTGCTCACCGCCTAGGGTGTAGTTTCCTTTTATCACCATATATGGATTTTCTAAATCCAACTATTTTAAATCCTACTATATGCTCTTTACTAGAAATAAAGAAGGATACTTCATAATTATAGAAGGTTCAATTTGCCAGGAAGATATAACAATTCTAAATATATTGTATGTAATAACATAAGCTCAATGCATTAAAAATTTTTTTTAAGAGATTGAGGAAGGGAGAGAGAGAGAAGAAGCATCAATTTGTTGTTACAGTTATTCATGCATTCATTGGTTGATCCCCCCCACACACACACTGGTTGATTCTTCTATGTGTCCTGACCAGGGATCAAACCTGCAACCTTGGCATGTCAGGTGATGCTCAAACTAACTGAACAACCAGACCAGGGCCTTGACCTCAATACATTTAAATAAATAATTTTTTTTTATTTATTTTAGAAAGAAGAGAGAAAGAAAAGCAAGAGAAGGAGTGGGAAATATCATTTTCTAGTTGCTTTCCACATGTGCCTTGACTGGGCAAGCCCAGGGTTTTAAACTGGCGACCTCAGCATTTCAGGTCAATGCCTTATCCACTGCGCCGTTACAAGTCAGGCTTGCTTTTTCTTTTTTCTTTTTTTAACTTTTTTTAGTCAGAGGAGGGGAGATAGAGAAACAGACTCCTACATGCTCCCTCATCAGGATCCACCCAGCCACCCCCATCTGAGGCTGATGTTTGAATCAACTGAGCTATATCTTCAGTGCCTGGGGCCAACATTCAAACCAATCAAACCACTGGCTGTGAGAGGGCAAGAGAGAGAAAAGGTGAAGAGGGAAGAGGAGAGAAGCAGATGGTCACTTCCGATAGATACATGAATTTAGCAGGAATTCCAACTGCCCTCTTGATGTTCCACTTATCTGTCAGACCTCACCCTACTGGACTATCGCCCTGAGGCAGAGGAATTCCAAGAAGTTGGCAAGACCAAGGAGGAGCATTCCGGACATACCAGGACTTTTGATTCAACACTCACTTTGCTCGAGATTCTCCTTTACCCTATAAAATTCGTCCCCTAGCTTGTACTGGTGTCCTTCTCCCCGGGAGAAGTGCTCGGCAGGGTTCCTTTCTTCCTTTCAATAAAGCCTGTTACTCTGGTCTTTTCAGACTCCAATGGATTCCAACATTTGGTGCCAAAACCCGGGACAGGGTACTAACTGCCTGGATGATCCCTCTTTGCCGTCCAAACTTACAACCAGGGAAGCAATGGGCAGTGGCAGCTCGTCCCGGGCTTACTCCCTGATTCTGTTTGGACGTGTAATTGTAGGTTGATTGGCTGGTGATCTGTCCCTGTCCTGAACCCCTGCTGGACCAGAAAGGTAAGGAGTTTCTCCCTCCCCTTCCCTGGCTGGCCTCCAAATTTCTCTCTAAAAACACCCATTCCTGGTCAGACGGTTTTGACTTCGGACCCCATATCTATGGGTGGTCTGCCTCTACTCCTTTACTGGACTTCTACGAAAGTCTAGGCGTGCCTAGCCAGGCCCCTCTCTTATGTCCCAGGATCTCAGCCTTGGGGTGATGACCTCCTGTCTGAGACTCTCTTTCTACGGAGATTTTCTCCTCTCGGAACTGTGACTGAAGGTGAGGATGCTCCCTTCTCTCACCAGTCTCCTCTACTGTGGGCTCCTCTCAGTCCGAACCATCAGTCAGGCTCCCCTCGGAACATGGGCTCCTCCGAATCTCAGGCCTCAGAGATGACTCCTCTACTCCTTTGGGACTCACCCTACTCTCTGAGGTTCACATTTTGGGAGGTTTCTACTCTGAGCAGCCTGCTTCTACAGACTTCCTCAAAAGTCTAGGTGCCTGCCCTGGCCGGTTGGCTCAGCGGAAGAGCGTCGGCCTGGCGTGCGGGGGACCTGGGTTCGATTCCCGGCCAGGGCACATAGGAGAAGCGCCCATTTGCTTCTCCACCCCCCCTCCTTCCTCTCTGTCTCTCTCTTCCCCTCCCGCAGCCAAGGCTCCATTGGAGCAAAGATGGCCCGGGCGCTGGGGATGGCTCCTTGGCCTCTGCCCCAGGCGCTAGAGTGGCTCTGGTCGCGGCAGAGCGATGCCCCGGAGGGGCAGAGCATCGCCCCCTGGTGGGCAGAGCGTCGCCCCTGGTGGGTGTGCCAGGTGGATCCCGGTCGGGCTCATGCGGGAGTCTGTCTGACCGTCTCTCCCCGTTTCCAGCTTCAGAAAAGTACAAAAAAAAAAAAAAAAGTACAGGCGCCTAGCCAGGTTGCTTTCTACTACCATTACAATATCCTAAGAGATCTTGACAACTTTTGCCACCAGACGGGGAGGGCATCATAAATTCCTTAAGTTCAGGCTTTCTTTTCCCTTTGCTCCTGTCCTTAATTTCTGTGCCGCTTGTGCTACACGCCGGCCATTTTTGGCCAGAGAAACCTCACCTAAAACCTCTGCTCCTAATCTTTCCTTCTCCACGGACTCCCAACTCTCTTCCCCTCCTGCCTGACCCCCAGGGACACCCCTCTCTCGGGACCCCCTCTGGTCCCTCGGAAAATCTTTTCCACTCAAGTCTCTCTCCTCCAGAAAGCCCCCTTTCTTCGCAGAATCCTGTTTCTCATTCACTTGCAAATACCATTCTGTCTTTCTCCTCCCCTGCTGGCCAGGGGCCCCTCCCTTCTCCACTGTGTTCTTAAACCCCTCCCTTCTCATTACAGGCTCTAATCTTTTTAACTCCTCTGACCATGTGACACCACTACCAGCACTTTAATCTCCTCCTCCTCCTGCTGCAGATTCTGACCCTCCTTCTTTCCATCCAGCTGCTCACACTGTCCATCCATCTGCTTTCTCTCTTCCTCCCCTCTATGCTGACAACTCCCTGCCATCTTGAAAAGCTTATAAAGCAGAGTTGTCTATTGAGCTGTGTGAGTGAGTAATCTGTTTTGTCTCTTTGTTTGTCAGAAAATATTTCTAGTATAATTTTAATTAAAACAAGTAAAGCACGCTCATTTAAATTTCTTAATTCATAATTTGTATGAGAAGTCTTTGTTTAATGTGTAACTGTGTCTGTTTCTAATGCCTTAAACCAATAAAGACCCACCTCTTAAGTCAAGGCCTACTCATCTCCACGGACTCTCCCTACAATACCCCCGCCCTCCCTGTTCAAAAACCTTCAGGGGCTTATCGCCTTGTACAAACCTTACACCTAATCAATGATGCAGTAATTCCTCTCCATTCAGTAGTATATAATCTCTACAGGTTACTGTCACACATTCCCTCAAACACCACTCACTTCATGGTCCTAGACTTCAAAAATGCCTTCTTTACCATTCCTCTACACCATGACTCTTACTTTCTGTTTGCCTTTATTTGGATTCTAACATTCGGACACTAATGCAGCCCAGCATTTACATGGACTGTCTTACCACAGGCATTCAAAAACAGCCCACACCTGTTTGGGCAGGCACTAGCTCAGGATTTAACAACATGCAATCTCAAAACTAATACTCTCTTACAATATGTAAATAACCTACTCCTCTGCAGCCCCTCCTTGCCTGCCTCAAGGAGACACACTGCCACCCTTCTTAACTTCCTCGCTATGAAGTGATATCATGTCTTCTCTGCTAAGGGTTAACTTTACTCTTAGTCCGTAGTCTATCTGGGCATCGTCTTAACCCCCACCACCTGAGGTCTCACCCTAGATCGAACTCAGATCCTCCACAGAATCCAACCACTTACCACCACAGATCAAATTCTTTCTTTCCTTGGTCTAGTAGGCTTCTTTAGACACTGGATTCCCAATTTTGCTCTCTTAGTTAAGCCTTTCAGTGAGATCTTCTGAGCATGGCTTTTAAGGTCTATAATGGCCAAGGAAGTAACAGCAAAAGCAAATAAGGCCCTGCCGCGGACCAGCGCGGCTCCAAAAAACGGTGCGGAAGTAAGGAAACACACTTTGTCAAAACAAAACTGATGGGACCGGGAGGACTCCTCAAACTGCCTGGCAGTATCTGAGTGCCTCACAGCCCCAGTTTGCTTTATTATATAGAACAGGGGTCCCCAAACTTTTTACACAGGGGGCCAGTTCACTGTCCCTCAGACCATTGGAGGGCCGGACTATAAAAAAAACTATGAACAAATCCCTATGCACACTGCACATATCTTATTTTAAAGTAAAAAAACAAAATGGGAACAAATATAACATTTAAAATAAAGAACAAGTAAATTTAAATCAACAAACTGACCAGTACTTCAATAGGAACTATGCTCCTCTCACTGACCACCAATGAAAGAGATGCCCCTTCCGGAAGTGTGGTGGGGGCCAGATAAATGGCCTCAGGGGGCCGCATGTGGCCCGCCGGCCATAGTTTGGGAACCCCTGAAGACCTATGCAAATCAAGGACCCTGATACAAAGTTGCACATCAAAGGCTAAGACAGGAACAAAACAAGGCAAAACAGGATACATTAGTGAAATTTACAAACATCTGAAACAAACAAAGAATCAGAGGAAGGGCATGTATATTGCTTCCTGCAACCCAAGGAAGGAAGTGGAGTGGGTGCAAATACTCAGCATCAAAGCCAGATATGGAGATGGAGGGGGGAGAACTTAGCCCCCTGCCAAGCCTCGAATCTATAATGGCTTTTTACCATTAACGGTCCACAACAAGGCCCAAAATAAGTCAGGAAATACCAGCTTTTGGCATATGCTCTTAAAGGCTCCAGAGCCCTAAAGGGCTTCATAGGATTCCATCAGGGCCCTGATCCAGAGTGGAAAGAAAGGTCATTGAACTGAAGCCTGCCAGGCTTCCCGGCCCCATCAAGAAACACATCATTGCTGTGGAAAAAGGGACACAAGAAGGTAAGCTGCCTCCTTGCTCCATGGAGGGAGGGCTCAGTCTCTTCTAGCCCTGCTCCAGCTACCTGTGACCTGACCTTGCCCAGCTTACTGGGAATTGCCACTGAAGGCCCAAGGACATTGTTCACGAGCCTAAGGTATTTCTTCCAGCAGATAAACTGATCTCATTTCTTGTAAACACAAGGGCCATCTACTATGCCTTGTCTGAATATTTGAGTTTTATTTATCCTTCAAAGATCTCTACTGTGGGTATTGACAGTCTGATTTTCTTACTTTATTTTATGTATAGCATCTCCTTTATTCCTCTTGTCTCAATGCCCCATGCCTATTGTAGGCTGGGACCTGCTGCTAATTCCAGCTAGAAGCAGTGGTCACTAGGACTTAAACTCTAACTACAAAGTGTAGAAATATAACCACCTTTTCTCTAAGTACTTGCAGGATTTACAGGTTACTCAGCAAACTGTTCAAAGACTGTCCAAGAGGCGCTTCCAGCAGTACATCAGCCAAGGACTAACTTTCACATGGACAGGTCCACACACCATGATCCTGACCACTCCCACTAATGCTAAAGTAGAAAAATGGCATGCCTTACACCAACCACAAACTGGAAGCTGGTTGGTCTATGTATGGTGAATATATGAAGAAACTAAGGATTCTTTTAATCAGACTTGGGGAAAAGGGAAGCTAGGGTAAAAAGAAAGTCAACTGAACTGCCACTAAAGGTTAAGATTTTTAAATCAAGAGTTCTGACTAGAAAGGAATTGTATGGTTTTGATAATAGAAGGTATAAGGTATGGAAATACTTTTGAAAGAAAAAGAAAAAAGCAAGTTGTTATGAAAGCCAGTTATTTCTGGATAAGAAAATTGTTAAAGCTGAGGGTTTATGTAAGTTGTAGAAGGTTTGTGCAGATTGTAGGAGGTTTGTACCCAAAATAAAAGAATTTGAACAGTCAGAAAACTGGTTTTCAAAGAATGTTTAATTAGTCACCCTAGCTAACAATCCTCTACTCTCCCCACTTATTAGGGCAGCTCTTTCCTCCACCCTGACCATCTGGAGCTCAGAAACAGAGAAACAAAACTGACCCCTTGTCCTTCTAGTCTCTATTCACCTCTCAACCTACCTCACCCAATCAGGGGCTTTCTACTCATGTGGGACCAACACCTATATATGTCTCCCTACAAATTGGACAGAAACCTGTACCCTAATCTATCTCACCCCAAATATTAACCTAATCCCACCCCATGAGCCTCTTCCAGTTCCTAGTACACTACCCATCAATCTAAGGACCAAACAAGCTATACAGGTAATTCCTCTTTTTGTTGCTTTAAAATTTTCTATAAAACTAGGTCTAGGGGCAGGGGGACTGGCCATTGCCCTGTCTTATTCCCACTCTCTCTCTCTCTGAAGCCCAGCGAATTTGTAAAAAACAAACCAAGTCATGGAATCAGTGGTTTCGCACAAACTGGGTGTCTTGACTATTGCCTTTCATTGGTCCACTCACTCTCCTATTTATTTTTCTAACTTTTGAACCCTGCCTCTTACGTTTGTTCACTAGTTTCTTACAGAACCACATGCAGACCTTTGCCAATCAGAAAACTGGAAAAAATCTACCTAACCCTGAAACCTGCCCTCGTGAAACAGAAAAATCTGGAACTCTATAAAAACACCCCTACTCCAAACAATGTTCCTGCAGGCTTGAATGAGAGAAATCTCCAGGATTACCTACAATCAAATGCTTTTACAACCCCTACTCCAACTACCCCAAGGGGGGGTTCACGAAAGAGGCCCCCAATAGGGATAACAGCAGGAAGTAGCTCCAGAAGATGGCTGGTCTGAGACAAACCTCCTTCCTAAACCCCATATCCTCTCCTTCCCCCCACCCATTTTCCTTTTTATCATACCACAGAGTTGAGAAATGATAGATACATGAATTTACCAGGAATTCCAACTGCCCTTTTGGTGTTCCACTTATCTGTCAGACCTCACCCTTACTCACTGGACTATCGCCCTGAGGCAGAGGAATTCCAAGAAACTGGCAAGACGCCCCAAGGAGGAGCATTCCGGACATACTAGGACTTTTGATTCAATGCCCACTTTGCTCGAGACTCTCCCTTACCCTATAAAATTCATCCCTTAGCTGGTACTGGTGTCTTTCTCCCCCCAGGAAGTGCCCGGCAGGGTTCCTTTCTTCCTTTCAATAAAGCCTGTTACTCTGGTCTTTTCCGACTCCCATGGATTCCAACAACTTCTCCTGTGTGCCTTGACTGGGCATTGAACCTGGGATGTCGGCACACCTCGTCAACACTCTATCCACAGAGCCAATAAGCCAGGACCAAATAAAAAATTAAACAAATATCCAATTATAAGAGATTCTCATATATTCTCTCAGTATACAAAAATAAATCAGTGAAGATATAGATTTGCATAACACTAACTTTACCAAATAAATATATAGAATATTATACCTGAAAAGCTGCATACTACACATTCCTCTCAAACACATATATTATTTACCAAAATTGGCCATATACTAAACCATAAAGCTATTCTCAACAAATCCAAAGGACTGAATTCATTCACACTTTATTCTTTAGCCACAATGCAATTATGCTAGAAAGAAAAAAACTAAAGGAGTACAGCATAGGAAACAATCATTAATATTGTAATAATTATGCATGGTGCCAGTTAGTCCAATTGGGTACTGGACTTATGAGGGGAGAACACTTTGTAAAATATATGATTGTCTAATCACTATGCTGTACAACTGAAACTAATACCAAAGAATATTGAATTTCAACTGTAATTGAAATTTGTTTTCTTTTTTTTTTTTAATTTTTATTGAGTGAGAGGCTGGGAGGCAGTGAGACAGAGAGACATGTGCCCCAACTGGGATCCACCTGGCAAACCCACTAGGGGGTGATGCTCTGCCCATCTGGGGACACTGCTGTTTCTCTGAATGGAGCTGTTTTAGCGCCTGAGGCCGAGGCATGACATCCTCAGTGCCTGGGGCCAAATTACTCAAACCGTTCTAGCCATGGCTGCGAGAAAGGAAGAGAGAGAGAGAGAAGGGTGAGGTGGGGTGGTGAAGAAGCAGACGGTCGCTTCTCCTGTGTGCCCTGACTGGAAATCGAACCCGGGACATCCACACACCGGGCTGATGCTCTATGGCTGAGCCAACCGGCCAAGGCTGAAAAATTTTTTAAATAAAAATAAATAAATAAAACCAAAAACTCCCAAAATGATAGCTAAAAAACTTAATATGGTTGGAAATAAAACAATGTAATTCTAAATAATCTATGACTCATATTAAAAGTTGTAGATACAAACTTTTTTTTTTTTTTTTTTTTTTTGCGGTGGGGGGTGTGTGGCAGGAAGAGAGAGAGATGAGAAGTATCAACTCATACTTGTGGCACTTTAGTGGTCCACTGATTGCTTCTCAGACCTGCCTTGACTGGGGGACTCCAGCTGAGCCAATGACCCCTTGCTCAAGCTAGTGACTTTGGGCTCAAGCCAGAGACTTTGGGCTCATATCTATGATCCCGCACTCATGCTGATGACCCTGCACTGAAGCTAGTGAGCCTGAGCTCAGGCCGACAACCTCAGGGTTTCTAATCTGGAACCTCAGTGTTCTAGGTTAATGCTCTATTCACTGCACCACCACCAGCGTAATACAAGCTATTCTCTTATTATTTATTTATTTATTCATTTATTTATTTTTAAGATTTTATTTGGCTGATTGTCTCACTGGTAGAGCATCAGCCTAGTGTGTAGATGTCCCTGGTTGGATTCCAGGTCAGGGTACACAGGAAGAGCGCCCAACTGCTTCTCCACTGCTCCCACTCTCACTTCTCTCTCTCTCTCTCTCTCTCTCTCCCTCTCTCCACTCCTTCCTGCAGCCATGGCTCAATTGGAACGAATTAGACCAAGTGCTCCATGGCCTCTGTCTAGCACTAAGACCTCAGTTGCTGCTGAGCAACCAGAGCAATGTCCCCAGATGGACAGAGCATCGACCCCCGAGGGGGCTTATGGGTGGATCCAGTCAGAGTGCATGTGGGAGTCTGTCTCTCTGTCTCCCCTCCTCTCACTGAATTAGAAAATAAAAAGATTTTATTTATTCATGAGAGGAGAAAGAGAGAGAGAGAGAGAGAGAGAGAGAAAGGGGAGGAGCAGGAAGCATTAACTCCCATATATGCCTTGACCAGGCAAGCCCAGGGTTTTGAATCAGCAACCTCAGTATTCCAGGTTGAGGCTTTATCCACTGTGCCACCACAGGGCAGGCCAGAGGCTATTCTTCTCAGGCAAATTTATGGCCTTACATAGTTACATTAGAAAAGAAGAGCTGAAAATTAATAAACTAAATATGCACTGCCTGACCAGGCGGTGGCGCAGTGGATAGAGCGTTGGACTGGGATGCCAAGGACCCAGGTTCGAAACCCCGACGTCGCCAGCTTGAGTGCAGGCTCACATGGTTTAAGCAAGGCTGACCAGCTTGGACCCAAAGGGGTTACTCGGTCTGCTGAAGGCCCGCGGTCAAGGTACATATGAGAAAGCAATCAATTAACAACTAAAGTGTCGCAACGAGCCTGACCTGTGGTGGCGCAGTGGATAAAGCGTCAACCTGGAAACGCTGAGGTTGCTGGTTCAAAACCCTGGGCTTGCCTGGTCAAGGCACATATGGGAGTTGATGCTTCCTGCTCCTCCCCTCTTCTCTCTCTCTCTCTCTCCCCTCTCTATAATGAATAAATAAAATCTTTAAAATAAATAAATAAATAAAGTGTTGCAATGAAAAACTGATGATTGAGGCTTCTCATCTCTCTCTGTTCCTGTCTGTCCCTATCTATCCCTCTCTCTGATTCTCTCTCTGTCTCTGTAAAAAATGAATAAATATGCACCAAAAAGCAGAAAAAGAGTAGCAAATTAAACTTGATGAAATTAGAAAAAAGGAAATAATAATGCTAATTGCAAACATATACACAATAGAATAAAAAACCCAGAAGCTGGTATTTTCAAAAGACTAATGAAAATTGGTAAGCCTTTGGTGAGATGATAAAGGGAAAAAGAGAGAGAAAAGACAAACCTTATCGGGAATGAAAAATAGGGCATTACTACTGTCCCAGTAGAACTTAAAGAAACCAAGAAGATATTATAAACTTTATGTTAAAGCATTTGAAATATTTTATAAAATGGATAAATTCCCAAGGGGAAAAAAGACAGTTTATGAAATTTTACCAAAGAAGAAATAGAAATTTTGAATAGGACAATAACTTAATAGAATTGAAATACTAGTTAAACGTTTTCCTACAATGCATGTTCCAGGCCAACAAGGCTTTGTCAACTACTTTCATCAAACAGAAGAAATTAGGCCAATTTTATTTTATTTTTTATTTATTTATTCATTTTTTGTATTTTTCCGAAGTTGGAAACGAGGAGGCAGTCAGACAGACTACCGCATGCGTCCGACCGGGATCCACCCAGCACGCCCACCAGGGAGCGATGCTCTGCCCATCTTGGGGCATCGCTCTGCTGCAACCAGAGCCATTCTAGCACCTGAGGCAGAGGCCACAGAGCCATCCCCAGCGCCCAGGCAAACTTTGCTCCAATGGAGCCTTGGCTGCGGGAGAGGAAGAGAGAGACAGAGAGGAAGGAGAGGGGGAAGGGTGGAGAAGCAGATGGGCGCTTCTCCTGTGTGCCCTGGCCAGGAATCGAACCTGGGACTCCTACACGCCAGGCCGACGCTCTACCACTGAGCCAACCGGCCAGGGTCTATTTTATTTTTTTAATTTTTTTTTTACAGGGACAGAGAGAGAGTCAGAGAGAGGGATAGACAGGGACAGACAGACAGGAATGGAGAGATGAGAAGCATCAATCATCAGTTTTTTGTTGCGACACCTTAGTTGTTCATTGATTGCTTTCTCATATGTGCCTTGACCATGGGCCTTCAGCAGATCGAGTAACCCCTTGCTTGAGCCAGCGACCTTAGGTCCAAGCTGGTGAGCTTTTTGCTCAAGCCAGATGAGCCCGTGCTCAAGCTGGCGACCTTGGGGTGTCGAACCTGAGTCCTTGCACATCCCAGTCCAATGCTCTATCCACTGCACCACTACCTGGTCAGGCGAAATTAGGCCAATTTTATACAGACATTTTTAGAGAACAAATTATATTTGTTGAATCATTTTAATGCTAGTATAATGTTTTGTAAATATTTAATTTTTTTCTATATATTATGATACTTTGACGTCCTTTTCTTTTTTTTCTTTTTCTTTTTTTTTTCTTTTCTTTTTTTACAGAGACAGAGAGAGAGTCTATCTCAGGAAGAGGATAGATAGGGACAGACAGACAGGAACAGAGAGAGATGAGAAGCATCAATTATTAGTTTTTCGTTGAGACACCTTAGTTGTTCATTGATTGCTTTCTCATATGTGCCTTGACCATGGGGCTACAGCAGACCAAGTAACCCCTTGCTCGAGCTAGTGACCTTGGGTCCAAGCTGGTGAGCCTTGCTCAAACCAGATGAGCCCGCACTCAAGCTGGTGACCTCCGGGGTTTCGAACCTGGGTCTTCCACATCCCAGTCTGATGCTTTAGCCATTGCACCACTGCCTGGTCAGGCTTTTTTTTTTTTAAAATTCATTTTATAGAGGAGAGAGAGAGAGAGAGAGAGAGAGACAGAGAGAGAGAAGGGGGGAGGAGCTGGAAGCATCAACTCCCATATGTGCCTTGACCAGGCAAGCCCAGGGTTTTGAACTGGCAACCTCAGCATTTCCAGGTCGACGCTTTATCCACTGCGCCACCACAGGTCACGCCCTTTGATGTCCTTTTAAAAAAAACCTTTCTGCCCTGAGAAATCTCTCTTTTTTTTTTTTTTTTTACAGAGACAGAGAGTTAGAAAGAGGGACAGACAGACAGGAAGGGAGAGAGATGAAAAGCATCAATTCTTTGTTGCGGCTTATTCTCCTTAGCTGTTTATTGATTGCTTTCTCATATGTGCCTTGACTGGGGGGCTACAGCAGAGTGACCCTTGCTCAAGCCAGCAACCATGGGGTCATGTCTATGATCCCATGCTCAAACTGGCGACACTGTGCTCAAGCTGGTGAGTCCACACTCAAGCCAGTGAACTCGGGGTTTCAAACCTGGATCCTCCGCATTCCAGTCCAACTCCCTATTCACTGCGCCACCACCTGCTCAGGTGAGAGAGCTCATTCTTAGAAAGAGTGGAGGACGCAGGCTGAAGTATGACCCAGAGTCACTCCCCACCTCCCAACCCCGTCCCTGGCCCTTGTAACCCAAAAGGAAATGCTCCTCTACCTTAATCATAACCGGGGCCAGGGCTCAGGCAACTAGGGACCACACCTATAGCCCAAAGTTAGCCAAAATTATTCAAATTACCAGTTCTAAACCATTTACCCTGTCTTGCCTAGCTTTTCCCACAGAAAACTCAGTAGAGGCTGTGGCCTAATATCTTCCACCCCCAACCCCACCTCACTGTCTTCTGCCTCCTGACCACCCTAGAACTTTCAGATTTGGCCCTGTGTGACAACATGTCATTCTTCCTATCTCTAAGACCTGTGAATATAATAAGCTTTTTTTTCCCCTGAGCCTCTCCTCTTGTGACCTCACCTAACTGACCATCTCATAAAAACCACAAAACAAAATATGCAGAAGAAAAATTACAGGTAACATGGACATGGACAACAGTGAAGTGATTGCTGGGACAGGGTCAGGAGAATGGAGGAGAGATGGGGGGATAAATGGTGATGGATGAAGACTTGACTTGGGGGTAGTGAATATACAATACAGTGCACAGAGATGTGTTGTAGAATTGGGCACCTGTAACCTGTGCAATTATGTTAACTAGTGTCACCCTAATAAGTTCAATTTAAAAACTTTACAAGTAAATCTCGTTCATGAACAAAGACACAAAAATTGTAAATAAACATTAAAAAGTTGATTCTAGCAATATATAAAGAAGCATGCTACATCATGTCCAAGTTGTTTTTATTATTATTTTAGTAATACTTTCAAAAAACTCAATTAATAAATTTACTACATTAACAAACCAAGTAAGAAAAATAATCATAGGTCATCTTAATAGCTGCAGGAAAATTATTTAATAAAATTCAACATCCATTTAGGATATAAACTCTTAGCAAACCAGGAATAAAAGAGAACTTTTTTTAAGTGTCAACTAGTATTATTGGGTTATCAGATAAAAAGAAAACTTTATTTTTAAATTTTTTTAAATTTATTGATTTTAGAGAAAGAGAGAGAGAAAGAGAGAAAGAGGTGGGGGAGGAGTAAGGAATATCAACTAGTAGTTGCTTGTCATATGTGCCTTGACCAGGCAAGCCTGGGGTTTTGAACTGGTGACCTCAGCGTTCAGGTCCATGCTTTATCCACTGTACCACCACAGGTCAGGCCTAGAGAACTTAATAGGTGAAAGATACCTACAAAGCACCAACAGCAAACATCATATTAGTAGTGAAATGTTGAAAGTTTTTCCTTTGAACTGGGCCAGCTGGCTCTGTGGAAAGTTTTTCCTTTGAGATTAGTGAAGCGAAATACCTCAACGCTTTAAAGTATTAAAACAACAAACATTGTCTCATAGATTCTCGCATTAGGTATTTGGAAGTGGCTTAACTGAATGGCTCTGGCTCAGGGTCTCTCATGAGGATTCAGTTGAGAAGTCAGCTAAGGATGCCTCATTTGAAGGCTGGACTGGGGCTGCAGAATCCCACAGTCAGTCACATGGCTGTTAGCAGGAAGCCTCAGTTCTTTGCTTGTTATTAACCACATGGACCTCTGCTCACAAGATGGCAGCTGGCTTCCCTAGAACTAGTTTCCGAGAGAGAGAAGCAGATGCCACTGTGTCTTTTATGTTTTGGCCTCAGAAGTGACATACCATCATTTCTGTCATGCTCAACTGATCACATAAACAATATGGGAGGGGACTACACAAGGCTGTGAGTGCCAGTAGAAAAGGCTCACTGAAGGCCACTGTGGAGGCTGGCTACCACAATCAGGAACAGTACAAGGTCAGGATACCCTCTATCTCTACTTCCCATTAACATTACTTGGAGGTTATGTAGTGTAGTAAAATAATAATAATAATAACAATAAATAAAAGGCAAAAGGATTAGAATGAAGATATACAATTATTGATATTCACTGTGGATGTGATGTATGCATAGAAAATATCAAAGATTCAACAGCTAAGAGACATTTTTCTCTCCTAAGCCACCACTAGAATGCCTGAACCTCAGCCCTCATAGTGCATGAAAAGCAGAAACCACCGGCAGAACCAAAAACAGGAGACTAGTATGTTCCAAAAAAAAATTTATTTTAGCCTGACCTCTGGTGGCACAGTGGATAAAGCGTCGACCTGACAACACTGAAGTCACCGGTTCAAAACCCTGCACTTGTCTGATCAAGGCATATATGGGAGTTGAAGCTTCCTGCTCCTCCCTCCTCTCTCTTTCTCTCTCTCTCTAAAAATGAATAAATAAAATAATAATAATAATTTATTTTAAAAGCACCTGGGTGCAGGCTGGCTGAAACCAGCAAAAGGTGTCAGCCCCAAGAGAGGGATGGGGCGGGGGTTATATGGATTCATCAAAGGGCCTTGGGCAAAGCCCACTGAAGGATAACTTCTTCTGTTTGTGGTTGGGAGTGGCGTCACATTCCTCAAAATTGTCTGCACCCTAATCCAATTGTCTCTTATCAGCATCCAGCTACAAGGAACGTCTGAGCAGTATTACTGAGTAAGCAAATCTTTCTTCCTCCTTCAGCCCTGCATTGTTCTTAAGAAAGATGGTGGCTGAGTAGCCATTTTTATTTCTCAGTGCAGTTTTTCAAAAACCAATTCCACTGAGAATTAAAGGTTGTTGGGCGGATAAAATGTATTATGCTCACTTTGTTAAAGATGCCATCACCCAGGTGATATTAATGTGTGTTGGGGGCAGACAGGATCATTGTAGCCTGGGGCTTGGTTTTGAGATTAAGCCTCTCCCACCCGTCTTGATGTGGGGTGATACAATCCAATCATGCCTCAGAGAAGTGACTGTATTAGAGACTTCCCTATTCTGTATATTGGATTAAGGGTTTAGATTTCTACACTATAAAATGGGGACAGAGCGGGAGTTTGTGCTCTTGGTTCCTGGGATGATTAGCATTAGAGAGCAGAGCAGAGAAAGGCCACGTGGAGGAGGCCAGGAAAAGCAGCCAAGATGTCGGAGTGCTGAGTGAGATGCCAGTTTGTGTAGAGTTTGTATTTGGGATAAGGAAGGAGATGGGGAACAGAGGTGAATAAGTCTGGTGAGCTAGAAACCTTTGATTCTAGGAAACTCGGATAAGTCAGTGGCTTTGTGAGCACTGAATGTGACTGGGTTTTGGAGCCCAGTGTGTATTTTTACTTGCCCGCTGGGTGCAAGCTAGAATTAAAGACTATGGCCCACCAGTTTGTGGCTCCGTTGTTTCTTTACCGACTGTCCGAATCCAATCGAACCTTCATGGGCCAGGCTACTGTGATAGTGGCCGTGGCTTCTGGCTTTACAAAGGTCCTCAGCAATCAGCAAGGTTTTCCTGAAAAAGCTGAAGCTAAGTATAAAAAAGACAGGAAAGGATAAATAGTCAGTTTACAAAAAGTCTAAATAATGTATGTAAAGCCAGTTGCCACGGCCACCATCACAGCCGCCTGGCCTATGCAGGTTCGCATTGTATTTGGACAGTCGGTAATGAAACAACAGAGCCAAGAACTGGTGGGCCATTGTAAAGCCAGAAGCCACGGCCACTATCACAGCAGCCTGGCCCATGCAGGTTCGCATTGGATTCGGACAGTCGGTAAAGAAACAATGGAGCCAAAAACTGATAGGCCATTTTCTTTCATTCTAGCTTGCACCCGGCGGGCAAGTAAAAATACACACTGGGCTCCGAAACCCACTCACATTCAGTGCTCACAAAGCCACTGACTTATCCGAGTTTCCTAGAATCAAAGGTTTCTAGCTCACCAGCCTTATTCTCCTCAGTTCCCCATCTCCTTCCTTATCCCAGATACAAACTCTGCACAGACTGGCATCTCACTCAGCACTTCTCCATCTTGGCTGCTTCTCCTGGCCTACTCCACGTGGCCTCCTTCTTCTCTCTGCTCTGCTCTCTCCTCTAATGATAATCTCAGGAACCAAGAGAGCAAACTCTCGTTCTACCCCCATTTTATATTGTAGCTTCACAACCTCTAATCCAATATACAAAATAGGGAAGTCTCTAATACAAAGTCACTTCTCTGAGGCATGATTGGATTGTACCACCCCACATCAAAAAGGGTGGGAAAGGCTTAATCCCAAAACCAAGCCCCAGGCTACAACGATCCTGCCTGCCCCCAACACACATTAATATCCCTGGGCAACAACCTCTTTAACAAAGTGAGCATAATACATTTTATCTGCCCAACAGCCATCATCTTTAATCCTAGTGTAAAGCCAGTAGCCAGGGCTCCCAACACAGCAGCCCAGCCCATGCAAGTTCGCATTGGATTCAGAGAGTCGGTAAAGAAACAATGGAGCCGCCTGACCAGGTAGTGGTGCAGTGCATAGAGCGTCGGACTAGGATGCAGAGGACCCGGGTTTGAGACCCTGAGGTCACCAGCTTGAGCGTGGGCTCATCTTGTTTGAGGAAAAGCCCACCAGCTTGAACCCAAGGTTGCTGGCTCCAGCAAGGGGTTACTCGGTCTGCTGAAGGCCCACGGTCAAGGCACGTATGAGAGAGCAATCAATGAACAACTAAGGTGTTGCAATGCGCAATGAAAAACTAATGATTGATGCTTCTTATCTCTCTCTGTTCTTGTCTGTCTGTCCCTGTCTATCCCTCTCTCTGACTCTCTCTGTCTCTGTAAAAAAAATAAATAAATAAAAAGAAACAATGGAGCCAAAAACTGGTGGGCCATAGTCTTTAATTCTAGCTTGCACCCGGCGGGCAAGTAAAAAACACACACTGGGCTCCAAAACCCACTCACATTCAGTGCTCACAAAGCCACTGACTTATCCGAGTTTCCTAGAATCAAAGGTTTCTAGCTCACCAGCCTCATTCTCCTCAGTTCCTCATCTCCTTCTGTTGGGCAGATAAAATGTATTATGCTCACTTTGTTAAAGAGGCCGTTGCCCAGGTGATATTAATGTGTGTTGGGGTGGGCTAAAGGCAGGCAGAATCCTTTAGCCTGGGGCTTGGTTTTGGGATTAAGCCTTTCCTACCCTTTTTGATGTAGGGCGGTACAATCCTATCATGCCTCAGAGAAGTGACTTTGTATTAAGAGACTTCCCTATTATGTATATTGGATTAAGGGTTTGGATTTCTACACTATAAAATGGGAACGGAGCGGGAGTTTGGCTCTTGGTTCCTGAGGTTAGCATGAGAGAGCGGAGAGAGTAGAGCCAGCAGCTAAAGGAGGCCACGTGGAGGAGGCCAGGAGAAGCAGCCAAGATGGCGGAGTGCTGAGTGAGATGCCAGTTTGTGTAGAGTTTGTATCTGGGATAAGGGAGGAGATGGGGAACTGAGGAGAAGAAGGCTGGTGAGCTAGAAACCTTTGATTCTAGGAAACTCAGATAAGTCAGTGGCTTTGTGAGCACTGAGTGTGACTGGGTTTTGGAGCCCAGTGTGTATTTTTACTTGCCCGCCGGGTGCAAGGTAGGATTAAAGGCTATGGCCCACCAGTTTTTGGCTCCATGGTTTCTTTACCGACTGTCCGAATCCAATGCGAACCTGCATGGGCCAGGCGGCTGTGATAGTGGCCCTGGCCTTGCCTCCTGGCCTTACACCTTCCTTATCCCAGATACAAACTCTGCACAAACTGGCATCTCACTCAGCACTCCGCCATCTTGGCTCCGTCTCCTGGCCACATGGCCTCTTTCTGCTCTCTGCTCTGCTCCCTCTGCTCTCTCATGCTAATCATCCCAGGAACCAAGAGCGCAAGCTCTCGTTCTGCCCCCATTTTATAGTGTAGAAATCCAAACCTTTAATCCAATATACAAAATAGGGAAGTCTCTAATACAAAATCACTTCTCTGAGGCGTGATTGGATTGTACCGCCCCACATCAAAAGGGGTGGGAAAGGCTTAATCCCAAAACCAAGCCTCAGGCTACAATGATCCTGCCTGCCCCCAACACACATTAATATCACCTGGGCAACGGCCTCCACGTGGGCAGCGTCATCTTTAACAAAGTGAGCATAATACATTTTATCTGCCCAACACCTAGCTTGCACCCAGTGGGCAAGTAAAAACACACACTGGGCTCCCAAACCCACTTATTCAGTCAGTGCTCACAAAGCTACTGACTTATTCGAGTTTCCTAGAATCAAAGGTTTCTAACCCCTGGCCGGTTGGCTCAGCGGTAGAGCGTCGGCCTAGCGTGCGGAGGACCCGGGTTCGATTCCCGGCCAGGGCACACAGGAGAAGCGCCCATTTGCTTTTCCACCCCTCCGCCGCGCTTTCCTCTCTGTCTCTCTCTTCCCCTCCCGCAGCCAAGGCTCCATTGGAGCAAAGATGGCCCGGGCGCTGGGGATGGCTCTGTGGCCTCTGCCTCAGGCGCTAGAGTGGCTCTGGTCGCAACATGGCGACGCCCAGGATGGGCAGAGCATCGCCCCCTGGTGGGCAGAGCGTCGCCCCTGGTGGGCGTGCCGGGTGGATCCGGTCGGGCGCATGCGGGAGTCTGTCTGACTGTCTCTCCCTGTTTCCAAGCTTCAGAAAAATGAAAAAAGAAAAGAAAAAAAAAAAAAAAAAAAAAGGTTTCTAACCTCCCCAGTCTCATTCACCTCTGTTCCCCATCTCCTCTCTGCCCAAACTGGCTTCTCACTCAGCACTCCACCATCTTAGCTGCTTCTCCTGGCCTCCTCCACATGGCCTTTCTCTGCTCTCCTCTCTAATGCTAATCTCAGGAACCAAGAGAGCAAGCTCCCGGTCTGCCCCTCTTTATAGTGTAGAAATCCAAACCTTTAATCCAATATACAAATAGAAAAGTCTCTAATACAAAGTCACTTATCTGAGGCATGATGGGACCCCACATCAAAAAGGGTGGGAAAGGCTTAGTCCTAAAACCAAGCCCCAGGATACAAAGATCCTGCCTGCCCACAGCCCGCCCTCAACACACATTAATATAATCACGCCCATCCCAAGCGAGAAGGGCAACCAATACCATCACCTAGGCGAGGGGCTTCCACATGGGCAGTGCCATCTTTAACAAAGTGACCATAATATATTTTATCTGCCCAACAATGTAAAAAGGAAGCAAAAGCAAAAGAGAGAGTTAATTAAACACAAACAAACAAACTGTTGTAAGGTACCAGAAAGCTAAAAAATTAATATTGATATTCTGGGAGGAAAGGTCACACTTTTCTGTCAGGCTTTCCTGTCCCAACCTTCCTTTAGGGAGGGGAGGGAGAAGAATGTAGAAGTTTCTGGCTTGCAAGAACAATGGGGCCTGACCAGGCGGTGGTGCAGTGGATAGAGCGTCGGACTGGGATGCGGAGGATCCAGGTTCGAGACCCCAAGGTCGCTAGCTTGAGCGCGGGCTCATTTGGTTTGAGCAAAAGCTCACCAGCTTGGACTCAAGGTCACTGGCTTGAGCAAAGAGTTGCTCAGTCTGCTGTAGCGCCATGGTCAAGACACATATGAGAAAGCAATCAATGAACAACTAAGGTGTCGCAACAAAAAACTAATGATTGATGCTTCTCATCTCTCTCCGTTCTTGTCTGTCTGTCCCTATCTATTCCTCTCTCTGGCTCTCTCTCTGGCTCTGAAAAAAAAAAAAAAAGAACAATGGCTCATTTAGTTTTAAATCTAAAATAAAGTTAACCAAGAAACCTCTTCTCTTTTAATAGGAGACAGAATTTACATACCACCTTGCATTGATTGTAGTTCCTCCCCCTTCCTGGAATCCTGAGAGTAACATATCCCTACGCTAATGAGGGAAGATGAACCCTAAAAGATTTGTAAACATCTTTGATTGTGTTACCTTGAAAGTCTTAATGTTTCTGTATATCCCCTAAGCAAATGTTGTCAGCTTGTGCCATGATGTCATGCTCTCCCCTGCCCATGTGTGATCAAGGGTATATAAGCAGCCCCTGAAATATTTTTGGGGCACATGATTTGGGCTTCCAGAGTGCCCCATGTAAAGTATATGCAGCCGGCATATTTAATAAATCTCCTTTAATAAAACTCTTCAAAATTCATCTGGACTTGGTGTCTCTATGTAAACCCACAGAATTGAGGTACGGGTACTTTACAACAAAACAAGGACTTCTGGTCAAGTTGGCTGTGCAGATAAGGCAGCTCTCACATTCTCCTGCAACCACATCAAAATTACAAGTAAACTACAGAACAACCATCATTCAGAACCACCTGAAATCTAGCTGAATGAAAGTCCTATAATGAGGGATTTAAAGAAGAAGCCACATCTAGTCTTGTAGGAGGGGCAGAGACATCATATGGGCTGGTCCCACACCCACATGTGGTGGATGAAAATTGGGAGGGATCTCTTGGCTGTGAAGGTCTACCCTGAGGAATAAAGGGTCCCAGTCCAACATCAAGCCTCCAAACCCAGGTTTCCATTGCTGGGAAGAGAAGTCCCCATAACTTCTAGCTGTAAAAACCAAAGGAGGCCCTGGTTGACTGGCTCAGTGGATAGAGTGTTGGCTTGGCATATGAACATCCCAGGTTTGATTCCTGGTCAAGGCACACAGAAGAAGTGACCATCTGCTTCTATTACCCTCCCCCTTCCTCTTCTTTCCCTCCTCTCCCTCAGGCAGTCAGTGGCTCAATTGATTTGAGCATTGGTCCTGGGCGCTGAGGATAGCTTGGTTGATTCAAGCATTGGCCCCAGACAGGGGTTGCTGGGTGGATCCCTTTTGGGGTACATGCAGAAGTCTGTCTCACTATCTCTCCTCCTCTCACTTAAAAAAATACTACAAAAAAACCCACAACAGAATTGAGGCTGAGAGAGACAGAGGGCTGCCGGAGTCCCAGGCAGTTCTTAAAGGGCCTATGTACTTACTCAGCACCTCTGACTTCCAGAACTGGGATAGTAGCTTAAAAGGCACTAGGGACATATGAGGAGGAACTGAATTGTCTGACAGGATGAGAGCTGTGGGGCAGCTTGCTCCCAGATGAAAGTGTTGGCCAACGCTGGACTTCCTTTGATGAACCCTCCCCCAACAGAGCTGTTAGGTGGACACCGTATCTGAGTCTCCATCAACCTGACTATCATTGTTTTCCCCACTCTGGTGATGCCCTGAGGCTCCTCCCTGGGCCTGCCTACCCAAGCTGTCTCCAGTGGCTTTTCCATACAAATGGTCTGTCTTGGCTCAGGCTTCAGACTTTTCTAAAATCTCTCAAAACAGCATCTGGCTTCAGTGTGCCCTGTACTTCTTGCTAAGTTTCCCCAGGCCTGCACTAGCAGCATCCAGTTGTGGTTTGGAGCTTGGCCTCTCTTGGGCACCACCAAGCCCAACATAGGTAGCAGCCATCTGCAGATCACTTTTTAGCTTAAGACAGTGGCCCTGTGCAGAAAAAGGTGGTGGTTGACCTTGGCCTACACCTCCGGGAAGGCCTCAAAGCCAGGGCACCCCGTGCATAGCTTCAGACCACACCAAAGCACCACTCAACTGCTTCCACTTAAGGGGCACCAGAGCCCCACTAAGTAAGTTTTGCTCTATGGGGTGGACCCCTGCACAGCTGATCCTCCATGATGGTCAGTGGTTGCCACCAGTCCTTGCAACTGATTAGCCTGGGGGTAAATCCCTCCCATTGATTGTCCAACAGCAATCAAGGCTCAACTACAATAAAAGAGTGTTCACAGCCCACACCTGAGTGCTCAGCTTGGGTGATCGAGGAAGCTGTGCCACTAGACCTTACAGGACAACTATTACATTAGGCCATTCTACCAAGCCTAAAAGATGTAGAAGTTCTACCTAATACATAGAAACAAACACAGGGAGACTGCCAAAATGAGGGGACAAAGAAACATGTCTAAAATGAGAGAACAGAACAAAACTCCAGAAAAAGAACTAAACAAAAATGAAGACAAGAAATCTACTAGATGCAGAGTTCAAAACACTGCTTATAAGGATGTTCAATGAGTTTAGGGGAAGAGAAGTTGAACTTAGAGAGAACTTCAACAGCATAAAACAAAAGGCATAAAAACTGTAAAAAAGGATATGGAAATCATAAAAAAGAACCAGTCAAAAATGAAGGATACACTAGCCTTAGCTGGCTAGCTCAGTGGCAGAGCGTCAGCCCAGCATGTGGAAGTACCAGGTTCAATTCTCAGCCAGGGCACACAGGAGAAGTGCCCATTTGCTTCTCCACCTTTCCCCCTCTATTTTCTCTCTATCTTCTCTTCCCCTCCCTCAGCCAATGTTCCATTGGAGCAAAGTTGGCCTGGGCGCTGAGGATGGCTCCATGGCCTCTGCCTCAGGCACTAGAATGGCTCCAGTTGCAATGGAGCATTGCCCCCTGGTGGGCATGCCAGGTGGATCCCAGTCAGTCACATATGGGAGTCTGTCTGTCTGCCTCCCTGCTTCTCACTTCAGAAAAATACAAAAAAAAAAAAAAAAAAAAAAAAGGATACACTAATTGAAATGAAGAATAATTTAGCCTGACCAGGTGGTGGCACAGTGGATAGAATGTCAGACTGAGATGCGGAAGAGCCAGGTTCAAAATCCCAAGGTTGCCAGCTTGAGTGCAGGATCACCGGCTTAAGCACAGTGTCACTGGCTTGAGCCTAAAGGTCGCTGGCTTGAAGTCCAAGGTCACTGGCTTGAGCCCAAGGTCACTGGCTTGAGTGAGGGGTCACTCGCTCTGCTGTAGCCCCCAGGTCAAGGCACATATGAGAAAGTAATCAACAATTAAGGTGCCCTAATGAAGAACTGATGCTTCTTATCTCCCTTCCTGTCTGTCTGTCCCTATCTGTCCCTCTCTTTGTCTCTCTCTCTCTCTCTCACACACACACACACACACACATACACATAAAAGAATAATTTACAGGTAATCAACAATACAGTAGATGAAGCTTAGAATCAAATCAGTACATGGACAAGAGTGTGGGAGTTACAGGGTGGGGGGGAGGAGAGGGAGGGGGTTGGGGAGGGGAGGGGCACAAAGAAAACCAGTTATACGGTGACGGAAGACAATTGGACTTTAGATGATGGGAATGCAGCATAATCGAATGTCAAAATAACATAGAGATGTTTTCTCTGAACATATGTACCCTGATTTATCAATGTTACCTCATTAAAATTAATAAAAAAAGAAATAAATAAAATACAAAATAAATAAAATTTAAAAAAAGAATCAAATCAGTGATTTGGAATAGAAGGAAGCAAAAAATACCCAATCAAAACAGCAAAAAGAAAAAAAAGAATTAAAGAAAAAATATATATATACTGTTAGGAGCCTCTGGGACAACTTCAAGAGTACAGCTAGTGCTCGACTTACGATCACGATTGGTTCCGACAGACCGGTCGTAACACGATTTGGTCGTAAGTTGAGTAGGCTGTATGTATAGTACTGTGAAATGATGTTATAAAAATCTTTAAGTCATATTTTATCATAATTTTCTTTCATTATTGTTATATATCATAATTTTCTTTGATCATTTTATGCCATTTGTATCATCTCTACACCATTTTGTTTCTTATTTTTACATTTGTCAGGTTTAAGTAAAACACTGCATTACCAGTACAACTGGTTTAATATTTGCAAAGACAATTTCCTCTTGGTAGACATCTTGGGAGGGGTCTGATTAAAAATATCCAAGACACAAAACACAAATTGCTGTACCGAGTCTGGGATAACAGTTGAAATGGTGCACGCAGAGATGGTAGTGCTGCCGGAAACTGGTCCACACTGTCGTACGCCCAGCTGGGCAATGCTTGCGCTGCCAGACGTGGAGCAGTCGTGGCTAGCGATTGTGGTCATAAAGTCGAATGGTTGTAAGTTGCATAGGTCATAAGTCAATCAATATTTGTACTAATATTTTCATCATGAGGATGCTGGGAGGAGGAGAGAGCAAGAAATTGAAAACCTACTTGAAAAAATAATAACAGAAAACTTCTCTAACCTGGTGAAGGAAATAGAGATCCAATGCCAGAAAGTACATAGAGTCCCAAGCAAGATGAACCCAAAGAGGCCCACACCAAGACACATTATAATTAAAATGCAAAAGGTTAAAGACAGAATCTTAAAAGCAGCAAGAGAAAAGCAGTTAGTTACCTACAAGGGAGCTCCCCCCACCCCCAACCCCCCTGCCAAAAAAAAGAAGTTCCCATAAGATTGTCAGCTGATTTCTCAATAGAAACTTTTCAGGCCAGAGGAATTGGCAAGAATATTCAAAGTGATAAAAAGCAAGGACCTACAACCAAGATTATTTTACCCAGCAAAGCTCTTGTTTAGAATCAAAGGCCATCAGATAAAGAGCTTCCCTGACAAGGAAAATCTAAAGGAGTTCATCACCACCAAAACAGTAATACATGAATGTTAAAGGGTCTTCTTTAAGAAAAAAAAAAAAGAAGATGAAAAATATGGACAATAAAATGGTAACAAATACATATCTATAAATAAATGAAAAAAAAAAATAAAGAAGCAGAACAGAAACAGACTCATAAAGACCATTTGATGGTTGCCAGATGGGAGGGGGTTGAGGGGATAGGTGAAAAGGTGAAGAGAATGAGAAGTGTGGATTGGTTGTTACAGAAGAGTCATGGTGATGTGATGCATGGGGAATATAGTCAATAATATTCTAATAACTGTGTATGGTGCCAGGTGGGTGCAAGATTTGTGGGGATGATCTCTTAGTAAGTTATATAATGTCTAATCACAGGGGTGTACACCTGAAATGAATATAATATTGTATGTGAATTGTAACTGAAAAATAGAAGAAGAGGAAGAAGAAGAGGAAGAAGAAGAAGAAGAAGAAGAAGAAGAAGAAGAAGAAGAAGAAGAAGAAGAAGAAGAAGAGGAGGAGGAGGAGGAGGAGGAGGAGGAGGAGGAGGAGGAGGAGGAGGAGGAGGAGGAGGAAGGAGGAGGAGGAGGAGGAAGGAGGAGGAGGAGGAGGAGGAAGGAGGAGGAGGAGGAGGAGGAAGAGGAGGAAGGAGGAGGAGGAGGAGGAGGAGGAGGAGAAGAAGAAGGAGGAGGAGGAGGAGAAGGAGAAGAAGAAAGAGGGAAGTAGACAAAATGATTTTTTTTTTTTTTTTTTGTATTTTTCTGAAGCTGGAAACAGGGAGAGACAGTCAGACAGACTCCCGCGTGTGCCTGACTGGGATCCACCCGGCACGCCCACCAGGGGCGACGCTCTGCCCACCAGGGGGCGATGCTCTGCCCATCCTGGGCGTCGCTATGTTGCGACCAGAGCCACTCTAGCGCCTGAGGCAGAGGCCACAGAGCCATCCCCAGCGCCCAGCCATCTTTGCTCCAATGGAGCCTTAGCTGCGGGAGGGGAAGAGAGAGACAGAGAAGAAGGAGAGGGGGAGGGGTGGAGAAGCAGATGGGCGCTTCTCCTGTGTGCCCTGGCCGGGAATCGAACCCGGAACTTCTGCACGCCAGGCCGACGCTCTACCACTGAGCCTACCCACTGAGCCAACCGGCCAGGGCCGATGAAATGATTTTTAAAAACCCTGAGACTGATATGTGAAGAATATCTTGAAGAAAAGGAAGGAGGTGGAGGAGGAGAGGAAGAAGAAGGTCTAGTGGAGAAAACAGACACTGGAAACAGGCAGGGGCCAGCCCTGGGTACACAGAAGCTACGGCATCCTGTTTTACACCAGGTTATTAGTGGTCCTTGTACCTCCCTTCCAAATAGTTTATAAACTACTTTGTAAACGCATATTTTATTAGCCCCAGAAACAAATTTTTAGGTTTTTAGTAGATAAAAACTATCTACCTATCATCTATCTATCTATCTATCTATCTATCTATCTATCTATCTATCTATCTATTGAGAGAGACAAGAGAGAGGGACAGACAGAAAGAGAGGGAGATGAGAAGCATCAATTCTTCACTGTGGCTCCTTAGAGTTCATTGGTTGCTTTCCCATATGTGCCTTAACTGGGAGGCTTCAGCTGAGCCAGTGACCCCTTTGCTCAAGCCAGCAACCCTGGACTCAAGCCAGAGACCTTGGGCTTCAAGCCAGCGACCTTTGGGCTCAAGCCGGTGAACACACGCTAAAGCCAGGTGAACCCACACTCAAGCCGACTGAGCCCGCACTCAAGCTGGCGACCTCGGGGTTTTAAACCTGGGTCCTCTGCGTCCCAGGTCAATACTCTATCCACTGTGCCACTTCCTGGTCAAGCTATTTTTTAAATTATTATTATTTTTTGGTGAGAGAGAGGGATAGACAGGGACAGACAGGGATAGACAGGAAGGGACAGAGATTAAAAGTATCAACTCCTTGTTATGGCACCTTAGTTGCTCATTGATTGCTTTCCCATATGTGCCTTGATTGGGAGGTGGCTGCAGCCAAGCCAGTGACAACCCTGGACTCAAGCCAGAGACCTTGGGCTCAAGTCAGGGTCCTTGGGCTTCAAACCAGCGACCATGAGGTCAAGTCTATGATCCCACGCTCAAGCTAGCGACCCTATGCTCAATCTGGTGACTTCAGGGTTTTGAACCTGGATCCTCAGCATCCCAGGCTGACATTCTATCCACTGCACCACAGCCTGGTCCAAGCAAAAACAAGTTTTTAAGAAGGAGGAAGTTCTATCTCACCTCCTTAGATAAAAGTACATTTTTATGAGGCTGTTGATTTTTCTGTACAATCATAAATTAGTGGCATGTTAAATTAAGGAAGACTTTTATTGTCTTGAGTGTAAGCTTAAATTCTATAGGCAGAAAAGGGGGCAGTTTTTATAACAGAAAAACAAATTTTGGTGAAATATAAAGCATAAACTAATGATAATTTAGAATCATAGTCATGCATTTAACATGTCTTAAATATTTTAATAGGTCTATCGTCTATACCAATGTTTTTTTAATAACTTCATTGAAGCATATTCTGCATATCCTATCATTTAAGTGTACAATTCAATATTTAAGTTTACCAAGTTGTGTACCATCACCATAAATCAGTTTTAAAACATTATCATCACCATAAATCAGTTTTTAAACATTTTCTGGGGGTTTTTTTGATTGAGAGAGACAGACTCCCTCACATGCCCCCCCCACCAGAATCCACCCAGCAAGCCCTCTACCCCGAGATGTTCTGCCCATGTGGGTTTTTCTCTCTTGCTGGACAACAGAGCTATCTTTAGCGCTTGAAGCAGAGGCCATGGAGCCATCCTCAGTGCCAGGGGGCCAACTCACTTGAACCAATAGAGTCATGGCTGCAGGAGGAGAAGACAGAGAGAGGGAGAGAGAGAGAGAGAGAGAGAGAAGAGGGAGGGGGTGGGGTAGAGAAACAGATAGTCACTTCTCCTGTGTGCCCTGAGTGGGAATTGAACTGGACACACTCAGCCAACTCTCTACCATTGAGCCAACCAGCTAGGGCCACATTTTCATTGTTCTAATAAGATCTGTCATGTACATTTCATCTTAATCCTGTTCCCCTTCTTCTACCCTAGGCAACTACTATCTTACTTTCTGTCTCTATGGTTTTGCTTGTTCTGGATATTTCATTTATATAGAATCATACAATATAAGGTCTCTTGAGTCTGACTTCTTTCACTGAGTATAATGTTCTTGATGTTCATTCACACCATAGCATGTATCTGTATTTTGTCCCTTTAATTTAATTCCAGTGTATACACATATCAGATCTTTTTCTATCCATTTTCCAGTTGATAGACATGTAGGATGTTTCCAATTTGGTTTCTCTTTTGGTTATTATAAATAATGTTGCTAAGAAAATTTGTATGAAAATCCACATTGTGGTATATGTTTTCATTTATCTTAGGTAGACACCAATGAGTGAAATTGCTGGGTTATATGGTAAATGTATGTTTAACTTTTGAGAAATTGCCAGTTTTCCAAAGAGACTGTACGTACCAGCAATGTCTGAGGCTTCCCGTTTTTCCACAACCTTGCTGCCATGCTACCATTTGTTGTCTGTCTCTTTTACATATATATATATACATACATATATATATATATGAATATATATATGCATTTTTTTCTAAGTGAGAGGAGGGGAGATAGTGAGACAGATTCCCACATGCACCCCAACTGGGATCGACACAGCAACCCCCATCTGGGGCCGATGCTTGAATCAACAAGCTATCCTCAGCCTTCAGGTCAACACTCGAACCATTTGAGCCCCTGGCTTGGAATCAAACTGGGATGTCCATATGCTAGGCCGATGCTCTATCCACTGAGCCACCAGCCAGGGCTCTGTCTTTTTAATTACAGCCATTTTATTTATTTTTATTTTTTGTATTTTTCTGAAGTTGGAAACGGGGAGGCAGTCAGACAGACTCCTGCATGCGCCTGACCGGGATCCACCCGGCACGCCCACCAGGGGGCGATGCTCTGCCCATCTGGGGTGTTGCTCCGTTGCAACCAGAGCCATTCTAGCACCTGAGGCAGAGGCCACAGAGCCATCCTCAGCGCCCGGGCCAACTTTGCTCCAATGGAGCCTTGGCTGCGGGAGGGGAAGAGAGAGACAGAGAGGAAGGAGAGGTGGAGGGGTGGAGAAGCAGATGGGCGCTTCTCCTGTGTGCCCTGGCTGGGAATCGAACCCGGGACTCCTGCACACCAGGCCGACACTTTACCACTGAGCCAACTGGCCAGGGCCTACTTACAGCCATTTTAATGAGTGTAAAATGGTACCTCATTGTGGTTTTGATTTTGCATGTCCCTAACCACTAATGATATTAAGCATCTTTTCACTTGCTTATTAACTATTTTTGTATCTTTTTAGGTGAGATGTCTATTCAATTTTTTTTTGCCCATTTTTTAATTGGGCTGTTTATTTTCTTATTATTGAGGTATATGAGTCCTGTATATTCTCTTCTGAATATACACCCAGGTGGTCAATAGAATCCCAAACACAACTTTACTCTAGTATTAGACCTCTCTCTCAGAATGATGTGTTACCCTTGACATCTTTGGTAGTGGAAGTCTAGTTTTTCTTAATAGAGTTCATAACATGCTGTGAAGGCCTAGCAATCTTTATTGAGTATATGGTGTGTATAATACTAAAATTTAAAAAATTGATTAACACTGTCTGTATTAGTTTCCGTTGCTGCTGTAACAAATTACCATAACTTTAGAGTCTTAGAACAATACAACCTTCTTCTCTTACAGTCATGAAGGAGGCCAGAATTCTAGAAGTCAAAGTCCAGAGTCTTACAGAAGAAAAATGAAGGTGTTAGCAGGGCTAATGCCTGCTGGAGGCTCCAGGGAAGAATGTTTTGCTTATTTTTTCCAGCTCCGGTAGTTGCCCACACCTATCACTCCAATCTCTGCTTCCATAGTCAACTACCTTCTCTTTTGTTGTCATAGTTCACTCTGTGATTACATTTAGGATCTTCCCAGATAATCCAGGATAATTGCCCATCTCAAGGTCCGTACCCTTAGTCATGCCTGCAAAGTTTCTTTTGCCACATAAGGTAACATCCAGTTTCCAGATATTAGGATCTGGGTATCTATGGAGGACATTGTTCAGCCTACCACCCGTCTAATAGAAATGTAACACAATGTGAGCCACAAATGCAAGCCAAGTACATAATTAAAATTTTTTTAGTAGCCATATTTTTTTTTCATTTTGGAAGTAGACTATTCTTTTCTCTTATAACAAACAGTAGTCACAGTGTCAGTGATTATTCTGGACCTCCCTGTTGGATAAATTCCACTTCTTCTTGAGACATAAATTTCCTTCTGTATTTCTGAGGTAATGTTTTTGTTATTTCTGCAATGTCCAGTGGGCCTGGATACATCAGCCAATCTGGCAATTTTCTGCCCTAGAATGCTGTGAAATTGAAGAAGAGTGAGATGATCTCAAAATGTCTGATGCATTTGGTTTAGGATGGCCTCTTCTGTCAGAGACCTGATTAATGGAGTCAGTGACTTGAGTACCTGAACGACCCTGCTAGCAGATGCCATCTTGCTGCCCATCATGACCGCCCAAGAAGGGGCAGCTTCCAGAGTGCTCATGAGTCGGAGCCACAACAGGAGTTGTGGGCACCTGGGGCAGGGCCTGGTAGCCACATTTTAAAAACAGTAAGATGAGACAGGCAAAATTGATTTTGATAATATTTTTCATTTAACTCAATATATACAAAACAGCACATCAACATGTAATAACAGCCTGACCTGTGGTGGCACAGTGGATAAAGCATCGACCTGGAAATGCTGAGGTCACCGGTTCGAAACCCTGAGCTTGCCTGGTCAAGGCACATATGGGAGTTGATGCTTCCAGCTCCTCCTCCCTTCTCTCTCTCTGTCTCTCCTCTCTCTCTCTCTCTCTCTCTGTCTCTCCCTCTCATCTCTAAAAATGAATAAATAAAAAATTAAAAAAAAATTAAAGAAACATGTAATAACACAAAATTATTAATGTCATAGCTTGCTTTTTTAATGCTAAGTCTTCAAAATCTGGTATTTTTTATACTTATAGCACTCTGCAATTTAGACCAGCCCCATTTCAAGTGATAGACACTCACATGTGACTGGTGACAACACAGCTAACTACTAAACTGGGAAGTCGGCCCTGGCTGGTTGGCCCAGTGGTAGAGCGTCGGTCTGGCGTGCAGAGGTCCCGGGTTCAATTCCTGGCCAGGGCACACAGGAGAAGCGCCCATCTGCTTCTCCACCCCTCCCCCTCTCCTTCCTCTCTGTCTCTCTCCTCCCCTCCTGCAGCTGCGGCTCCATTGGAGCAAAGATGGCCCGGGCACTGGGGATGGCTCCTTGGCCACTGCCCCAGGTGCTAGAGTGGCTCTGGTCGCAACAGAGCGACGCCCCGGAGGGGCAGAGCATCGCCCCCTGGTGGGCAGAGCATCGCCCCCTGGTGGGCGTGCCGGGTGGATCCCGGTCGGGCGCATGCAGGAGTCTGTCTGACTGTCTCTCCCCGTTTCCAGCTTCAGAAAAATACAAAAAAAAAACAAAAAAAAAACTGGGAAGTCACTGGGGTAACTATTCAGAAAAGGTAACAAGATGACTTTTCTATTTTTTTTTTAACAAGTAGGGAAATCTTTTTTATTTTTTTATTTTATTTTTTTTATTCATTTTAGAGAGGAGAGGGAGAGACAGAGAGGAGAGACAGAGAGAGAAAAGTGGGGGAGGAGCTGGAAGCATCAACTCCCATATATGCCTTGACCAGGCAAGCCCAGGGTTTTGAACCGGCTACCTCAGCATTTCCAGGTCGACGCTTTATCCACTGCGCCACTACAGGTCAGGCCGACTTTTCTATTTTTAATACCTATATTAGAAAATTTGTACAAACTGTTCCTAATGTTTGTATCTGATCATTAAACAATATCAAAGACACTCCTGAAAAAGAATGAAGTGGGAGGACTTGCTCTATAAATATCAAAATTTGTTAATTTGTTATTACAAATTTTTTTTATAAAAGCTACTGACTATATAGTATTGTGCAAAGTTGAACAAAGTCAAACAGGGGGTCCAGAAATAAACCCATGCAAATATGGACACTCAATTTATGCCAAATGTACCTCTGCTGAGCAGTGGAGAAATGATACTTCTTTTTTTTTTTTCAGGTGAAAGGAGGGGAGGTATTGAGGCACACTTCCACATGTGCCCTGACCAAGATATATCCGGTCAGGATCCATCTAGGGAAGATACTCGAGTACCCAGTTATTTTTAGCACCTAAGCCTGACTAACAGATCAGCCAAGCTATCCACAGCACCTGGGGCCACACTCAAACCAGTCAAGCCATGGCTGTGGGAGAAAAAGAAGGAGAAAAGGGGAGGGGAAGGGTGGAGAAGCAGATGGTTGCTTCTCCTGTGTTCCCGGACTGGGAATTGAACACAGGATGTCCATACACCTGGCTGATGCTCTATTCATTGAGCCACCAGCCAGGGCCAACAGTCCTTTCAACAAATGGTGCTGGCATAACTGAATCTCCAAATGGAATAAAATATGAATCATGATCCTTACCACCCAGTATAAATAAAAATCAACTCCAGATGGATACTAATCTTAGTGAGGCAAAACACTTTTCAGAAGATAAAATAGCCTGACCAGGCGGTGGCGCAGTGGATAGAGCGTTGGACTGGGATGCGGAAGACCCAGGTTCGAGACCCCGAGGTTGGCAGCTTGAGTGCGGACTCATCTGGTTTGAGCAAAAAAGCTCACCAGCTTGAGCCCAAAGTTCAAGCAAGGGGTTACTTGGTCTGCTGAAAGCCTGTGGTCAAGGCACATATGAGAAAGCAATCAATGAACAACTAAAGTGTTGCAACGTGCAATGAAAAACTAATGATTGATGCTTCTCATCTCTCTCCATCTCTGTCTGTCCCTGTCTATCCCTCTTTCTGACTCTCTCTCTCTGTCTTTGTAAAGAAAAATAAAAAAAAATAATAAAAAAGAAGATAAAATAAGAGAGAATCTTTATTACCTGGGTGTAGAAGATTTTTTTAACCAGTAAAATCAATAAACATAATAACTACATTAAATTAAGAACATCTTTTTGCCCCTGACCAGTTGGCTCAGTGGATTTAGTGTTGTCCCAGTATATGGACATCCCAGGTTCAATCTCCAGTCAGGGCACACATGAGAAGCAATCATCGTCTTCTTTTCCCCTCCCCTCCTTCTCTTTCTCTTCCCTTCTTTCAGCCAGCGGCTCAATTGGTTCAAGTGTCAGCCCTGGCACTGAGGATAACTTGGCTGATTTGAGCGTCAGCCCCAGAGGGAGTTGCCAGGTGGATCCCAGTCAGGGCGCATGCGGGAGTCTGCCTATCTCCCCTCCTCTCTTAAAAAAAAAAAAGAACATCTTTTCATCAAAGCCACTATTAAGAGAGTGAACAAGAAAGCCAAAGAGTGGGTAAGATATTTCCAACATATTACATGCCAAAAAGTTCATATCTAGAATAAATAATTATAAGTCAATAAGGAAAAATCTAATATTTAAAAATGAGACTTGAGCAGGTATCTCACAGAGGACGTTGAAATGGCCAATGAACATTAAAAGGTGCTCAACCTCATTTATAATCATAGAAATGCAAATTAAACCCACACTGAAATATCAACACAAATTCACCAGAAAGGCTAAATAGGTGCACAACATAAAGAGTTGGTGAGGAGATGGAAATGGGGGACTCATCCCCTGCTGGTGGGAGTAAAAACCAGTACAATCTCTTTGGCATTTTCTAGGTTGAAGAGATTCTATAACCAGCGATTCAATTCCTAGATGTATACTGCTCAGAAATGCAGGCAATATTACCATTTTTATATTTGAAATGGCGAAAAACTGGGGGGGAAAACAACCAAAACAATATCCCTCAACAGTAGATTGGGTAAATTGAGGTATATTTCTGAAATGGAATTCTATATGAAAATAAATGAACTACAGGTATACAAAAAATATGAATGGGCCTGACCTATGGTGGCGCAGTGGATAAAGCGTCGACCTGGAAATGCTGAGGTTGCCGGTTCGAAACCCTGGGCTTGCCTGGTCAAGGCACATATGGGAGTTGATGCTTCCAGCTCCTCCCCCCTTCTCTCTCTCTGTCTCTCCTCTCTGTCTCTCCCTCTCTTCTCTAAAAAAAAGAATAAATAAATTTAGAAAAAAAAATATGAACGCATGCTTTAAAAGCCAGATACATAAAAAATACATTCGGCCTAATTCAATTGCTATAACATTCAAAAACAGGCAGAATTAAATGATTGTGCTTTATTCACAATAGTTCAACAGATAAGTGAATATAGAAATGTGGTACATCCACACAATGGAATACTATTCAGCCAAAAAAGGGAAGAAGTCTGATACATGCTACAACATGGATGAACTCTGAAAACATTATGCTAAATGAAATAAGCAAGACACAGAAGTACCTACAAATACTGAAGGTAGTTACACAAAGTGCCTAGAATAGGTAAATTCATACAGATTACCAGGGGCTGGGAGAAGGTGGAAATATGGAGTCCCCCCTCCCCATTGATTTGAGATAGGAAGAGAGAGAGAGAGAGAAGAATCAACTCACTGCTCAACTTAGTTGTGCACTCATTGGTTGCTTCTCATATGTGCCCTGACTGGGGACTGAACGAACACACAACTTCAGCTGGTTGGGAGGATTGTATCTACTCAACTACCCAGTCAGGGCCAAGAATGAGGAGTTTTTGCATAATGGTTATAGAGTTTTTGTTTGGGGTGATGAAAAAGTTTGGAAACACATGATTATGATGGTTGTCTAACATTATGCATGTATACTTAAAAAGTTAAAATAGTAAATTTTATCTTATGTATATTATACAATCTTAAAAAATTAATAATGTAATATACCAAAAAACCACTAAATTGTACAATTTAAATGGGTGAATGGTATGGTTATATGAATTATATCTCAATAAAGCTTTTTCTGAAAAAAACCTAAATGACTGTTTTTAGGATTCATTTTTAGGTGCTAAAACTACAAAGAAAAAGCAAGTAAGTGATCACTATAAATATTAGGGGAGCAGGATAGTGGTCACTTTGCAGGGGTGAGGGAAGTCTGTGACCAGAAGCGGCATTATGGGGAGCTTGTGGGGTGCTGGCAATGTCTTTTTCTTGACCTGGTGATTGTTTCAGGGAGTTTCATTTTATAATAATCCATTGAGCCTGACCAGGCGGTGGCGCAGTAGATAGAGCGTTGGACTGGCATGAGGAAGGATCCAGGTTCGAGACTCCAAGGTTGCCAGCTTGAGCGCGGGCTCATCTGGTTTGAGCAAAAAGCTCACCGGCTTGGACCCAAGTTCACTGGCTCCAGCAAGGGGTTACTCGGTCTGCTGAAGGCCCACGGTCAAGGCACATATGAGAAAGCAATCAATGAACAACTAAGAAGTCGCAACACGCAACAAGAAACTAATGATTGATGCTTCTCATCTCTCTCTGTTCCTGTCTGTCTGTCCCTGTCTATCTCTGACTCTGTAAAAAAAAAAAAAAAAAAAAAAAAAAAATGAAGTGGTATTAAAAAAAATAAAAATAAAAAATAATAATCCATTGAACTATACATTCATGTTTAGCACACTTAAAAATGTGTTATTTTTCACAATGCTTTATTTTAGTATTATTCTTTTAAGTGAGAGGAGGAAAGACAGTGAGACAGACTCCCACATACGCCCTGACCAGGCTCCACCTACCAACCCTGGTCTGGGGCCAATGCTCCCAATTGAGCTATTTTTAGTGCCTGAGGCAGAGGTTCCACAGAACCAGCCTCAGCAACAGGGGCCGATGAGCTTGAATCAATTGAGTCATGGCTGCAGGAGAGGAAGAGAGAGAGAGAGAAGGGGATACGGGAGGGGAGGAGAAGCAGATGGTCACTTCTCCTGTGTGCCCTGACTAGAAATCAAACTGGGACTTCCACATGTGGGGTGGATGCTCTACCACTGACCCAACTGGCCAGGGCCCACAATGCTTTATTTTTCATTTAAAATTCAGCTGGAACAAAGTATTGCCAGATCAAAGGAGGATGGCTTGTTGTGTGGACAAGACATGACTGCCAAAGAGGAACAGAGCTTACCCATTGGAGCAGAAATGGGGGGGGGGGATTCTATCCAGAGACAGTAGCATATCACAGTTGCAAATGTATAAAAGAACGTGGTGAACCTGAGGAACTGAAAGGTGACCAGCCCAGCTCTTCTGGGGCCTGGAGAACAAGTGGGAAGAGGTATGTGTTATGAAGTCTGAGGACTGGACAGAAGCCAGATGGTTCACAGCTGGGCAGCCACATGGGGGTGTTTCAGACATTGTCCTAAAGGAATGGGAACAGTACATCATTGAGGAACTTTAAAGCAGTGAAGTGACCTGATCAAATCAGTGAGCCTCTCATTCTGCCTGGAGCATGGGGAATAGATTGGACATGGTCAGGAATAGGAGCCAGGAGACCAGTTAAGAAGCCATTTTGCCTGACCTGTGGTGGAGCAGTGGATAAAGCACCGACCTGGAATGCTGAGGTTGCCGGTTCAAAACCCTGGGCTTGCCTGGTCAAGGCACGTATGGGAGTGGATGCTTCCTGCTCCTCCCCCCTTCTCTCTCTCTCTCTGTCTTCCTTCTAAAATGAATAAATAAAATCTTAAAAAAAAAAAAAAAAAAGAAGAAGCCATTTCAACAATTCTGAGGGTTGGTGTATGTTTGGACAAAGGTGGAGACAGTGGAGAGGTGAGGAATACAGTGTCCTTATGCCTTGTATGTATTTAACAATTCTCTTCAACTATATACTAGTTAAATTTTTTTTTGTATTTCTCTGAAGTTGGAAATGGGGAGGCAGTCAGATAGACTCCTGCATGCGCCAGACCGGGATCCACCCGGCATGCCCACCAGGGGGCGACGCTCTACTCATCTGGGGTGTCACTCTATTGCGACCAGAGCCATTCTAGCACCTGAGGCAGAGGCCATGGAGCCATCCTCAGCGCCCGGGCCAACTTTGCTCCAATGGAGCCCTGGCTGCGGGAGGGGAAGAGAGAGACTGAGAGGAAGGAGGGGAGGAAGGGTGGAGAAGCAAATGGGCGCTTCTCCTATGTGCCCTGGCCGGGAACCGAACCCGGGTCCCCCACACGCCAGGGCGACACTCTACCACTGAGCCAACCGGCCAGGGCCACTAGTGCCAGGGCCCAGCCCCGGGGGGGATCCAGGGGTCCCACAGGAGGAGACGGCATCGGCGAAATTCAAGTGAGAGAGCCGAATTCTTTTCTTTCTCTTTATTCTCTAGTTAGCATTTACTGCCAGGCATCTCTGCCAATGGCTGGTCTAACTTTACTTTTTATGCACACACACTAAGTTACAATCACATGGTATTTTGAATACATCATTGTTTTAGTTTCACTATGGTTACATATTTCTAGATAACAGTTAATTCATATCTATAAGCTACAAGTCAGGTGGTAAGTTATTCAAAGTACAGTTATAGCCTGACCAGGTGGTGGCGCAGTGGATAGAGCGTCGGACTGGGATGCGGAAGGACCCAGGTTCGAGACCCCGAGCTCACCAGCTTGAGCGCGGGCTCATCTGGCTTGAGCAAAGAGCTCACCAGCTTGGACCCAAGGTTGCTGGCTCCAGCAGGGGGTTACTCGGTCTGCTGAAGGCCCACGGTCAAGGCACATGTGAGAAAGCAATCAGGAGTGACGTCACGGAAATGGTGCCGTGAGCAGCGCATCCGACAGATCTCCCCAAAATCACAACAAATTTATCAACTAGAAACAGAAAAATTTATCCTCGAAGCATTCCGGAGTTCCACACAAACTGAAAGCGAAAGGACTGTTATCACTTGAATCTGAGAGATGAGGGTGTGGAGGAAGCTAACTACCGCAGAGACCTTCATTCAAGCCGCGGAGGGATTGCGCCTGTGGTGAGTCGGCCCACACTCGGGAGCGGCGAGCAGCCACCGGCGCGCGCCCGGTCCTGTTGCAGAGCGAGCACCGCTAACGTTCCCAGCGGCCGCGCACTGCGAGTGAGAGTCCCCAGCCACCGGTGCCCGGAGCACCCCATTCGCGCGTGTACCCTGGGCATCCTACGCGCCCAGAGCGCCCTACTGGCCCGCACACCCAGGGTGCCCCATTATCCTGCACACGGTGCGCCCCAGCCACCAGTGGTGGGGCGAGCGGGAGAGGCGCTAGGATGGTCTTCCCTACTTGGGAGATTCTCTCCGTGGGCGGGGCACCTCACCCAGCCATTCAAGCTAACAATCAAGCGTTGGGGGAGGGGCGCGCAGGCAGCCTGAAATACCTTCGGGAGCACAGCTGCGGACTCAATCACTGAAATTAGCTTAACCCATGAAATCTGCGCACCCACGGGCTCTAATTGATAAGATCTCTCTCAGTTCAGCGATCCAAGACAAGAGGCGTGACATTTTTTAGTGCCTCTCGCTAAAGGGGCGGGGGCAACTTCTGATTGATAGAGCCTCCATATTCAGGGATAAACGCTAACAAGAGGGACTTGGCAGATAATAAGATCTATACTACACTAGTCGCAAGCAGAGACTAGTGCCTCTTCTTCCCAGCCAAAACAGGCTACAAAGTGTGGAAAGCCTGGGTTGAGTGGTCCAACTGAATGCTAGGCGCTGAACAGTCACCTTGACAACAATTGA
Organism: Saccopteryx leptura; assembly: GCF_036850995.1. Classification (NCBI taxonomy): domain Eukaryota; kingdom Metazoa; phylum Chordata; class Mammalia; order Chiroptera; family Emballonuridae; genus Saccopteryx; species Saccopteryx leptura. The sequence goes on along the minus strand of NC_089505.1, from coordinate 212,288,551 downwards.
CTCCCACCCCTGCCTGATTACACTGGAGGCTCAGACTGCCAGAGCCTTTCCCAAAGCCTTGCGCTGAGTAGGGATAGAGTGAGGATTTCCTAGCTCTTTGAGCCTCTTACTCCCCAGGCAGAAGCAGTAGCAGCCTTATAGCTGGATCACCAGGCTGCTAATTCAGGAAGGGGGGACTAGGAGAGAGACTCCAGGAAAGCAAACTCTCTCATCGTTGGACCCTGCAAACGCCAACAAGCCTTGACTACCAGCAAGACTAAAGCCAATTATATGACATTGCCATAGAATCCCATCAACTGCAAATCCCTACCTAAGTGTGACACAGGGGCAGAGCCTGGGGTACAGAGTCACTGACCAGGAAGAGGGAGAGAAAAGAAAAAGGAAGAAGTTAACCTCTCAAAATCAAGAAAAATCCACAGACTTTACAACTTGTTCCACTAATTTTTTTTTTGTTGTTGTTTGTTTCTTCTATCTTATTGCCTTTATTATTATTATTATTTCTATTTCCTCCACCTCGGTCCTTCTATTCTCTGCCCATCTTATGCTTCTCTTTTCTTGAACTACACTACCCATGAATGTTACATTTTATTTCTTTTCTTCATCCTTACCCTCCTTTAAGGTTATACTCCAAAACACTTAACTCTCACTCTCTCCTCTTTTGTTTTTTTTTGTTTTGCTTTATTTTGTTTTTTTTCTATTCCTTTTTTTTTCTTCCTTTGTTTTTCTCTTTTTCTTATTTTTTCCTTTCTATTCGTTTTTTCTTTTCTCGTTTTACTTTTCCTCCCATTTAAACCTCAATCACGAACAAATTAGTTAATTTGGGACTCAAGGTTTTTTTTTTGGTTTTATTTTTCTTTTTTGATTTTGTTTTTGTTTTTTTTTGTTGTTTGTTTGTTTATTTTTGTGGCATTTTGGGTACTTTTTACGTTGCTTTTTAACTCACTAGCATTCCTCCCAACCCAAGGTCTCCATTGTATTTAGTCTTCGCTCCACTTAATACAACAGATTTTTACTTAATATTTTTATTTTTTTCTTTATTATTCTTTTTTTTTTCTCCTTTTTTCTGGTTCCCTCTTATCCCTCTCATTATATCTCTTAGTCGACCATCACTTACAAGCAAATCATCTTATGCTTGTCTAAGATTTTCTTCCCTTTTTTTTTTTTTTTTTGCATTTAGTAGGTCCCTACTCCCTTTTTTTGCCCCTTGAACTCTTCACCCCAAATCAGGCCCTCCATTATAGGCAGATTTTTTTCCATTTAGCATAATATAATTCACAGGTCATCACGATATTTCCCTGAGGAGGGGATAGGAGAGAAAGAGAAGAAAGAAAAAAGGGGGAAATAATAAATTATTACTGTTTTTTTTTTGTGGGGTGTTTTACCTTTTTTTTTTTTTTTTTTTTTTACTTTTTACTCTTTATTAATTCTAATTAGTGCTATCAACAAGACCACCCTCAGATGCCAATAAGAAAGAGGAAATCGAATATTATGGATACAAAAGAAAGAGAGGTAACACAAATAGATGTGGAAAAATCTATGGAGAAAAGACTTAACATATTGGAAGCCTTGGAGCTAAATGACAGAGAATTTAAAATAGAAATCTTAAAAATACTCAGAGATATACAAGAAAACACAGAAAGGCAATTTAGGGAGATCAGAAAACAACTCAATGAACACAAAGAATATATTTCCAAGGAAATTGAAACTATAAAAACAAATCAAACAGAAATGAAAAACTCAATTCACGAGCTGAAAAACAAGGTAACAAGCTTAGCTAACAGAACAGCCCAGATAGAAGATAGGATTAGTGAAATAGAAGACAAACAACTTGAGGCACAACAGAGAGAAGAAGAAAGAGACTCAAAAATAATAAAAAACGAGAAAGCTCTACAGGAATTGTCTGACTCCATCAGAAAGAATAACATAAGAATAATAGGTATTTCAGAGGGAGAAGAGAAAGAAAATGGAATGGAGAATATACTCAAACAAATAATAGACGAGAACTTCCCAAGCCTGTGGAAAGAACTAAAGCCTCAAATTCAAGAAGCAAATAGAACACCGAGTTTTCTTAACCCCAACAAACCCACTCCAAGGCACATCATAATAAAGATGACACAAACCAATGACAAAGGCAGCCAGGGAAAAGAAGAGTACAACATATAAAGGAAGGCCTATTAGATTATCATCAGATTTCTCAGCAGAAACTCTACACGCTAGAAGAGAGTGGACCCCAATATTTAAAGCCCTGAAAGAGAAGAACTTTCAGCCAAGAATACTATACCCATCAAAGCTATCTTTCAAGTACGAAGGAGATATAAAAACATTCACAAATACAGAAAAGATGAGAGAATTTATCAGCAGAAAGCCCCCACTCCAGGAAATACTAAAGGGGGTTTTCCAACCAGATTCAAAGAACAAAAGAAAACAATACCACAAGTAACAGCTCCACCAAGAACACAATAAAACCAAACTTAAACTGTGACAACAAAGGGAAAAAAGGGGGGAGAGGATGGAGATTAACAGTAGCAAAGGACGATGAAGTGCAGAAATACTCATAAGATAGGGTACTACAATGAATATGGTAGGTACCCTTTTCATTACTTAATGGTAACCACCCTTGAAAAAACCACCACAAAAACACTTGACTTAAAAAAGGTAGCAACAGAGGAAAGAAGTATGGAACACAAACAAACAGAAACAAATGATAGAAAAACAAAAGAGGCCCTGGCCGGTTGGCTCAGCGGTAGAGCGTCGGCCTAGCGTGCGGAGGACCCAGGTTCGATTCCCGGCCAGGGCACACAGGAGAAGCGCCCATTTGCTTCTCCACCCCTCCGCCGCGCTTTCCTCTCTGTCTCTCTCTTCCCCTCCCGCAGCCAAGGCTCCATTGGAGCAAAGATGGCCCGGGCGCTGGGGATGGCTCTGTGGCCTCTGCCTCAGGCGCTAGAGTGGCTCTGGTCGCAATATGGCGACCCCCAGGATGGGCAGAGCATCGCCCCCTGGTGGGCAGAGCGTCGCCCCTGGTGGGCGTGCCGGGTGGATCCCGGTCGGGCGCATGCGGGAGTCTGTCTGACTGTCTCTCCCCGTTTCCAGCTTGAGAAAAATGAAGAAAAAAAAAAAAAAAGAGAAGAATCAAACTAGATACAAAACTAACAGAAAGCAATTTATAAAATGGCAGTAGGGAACCCACAAGTGTTAATAATTACACTAAATGTAAATGGATTAAACTTACCAATAAAAAGACACAGAGTAGCAGAATGGATTAAAAAAGAAAATCCAACTATATGCTGCCTACAAGAAACACATCTAAGCAACAAGGATAAAAACAAATTCAAAGTGAAAGGCTGGAAAACAATACTCCAAGCAAACAACACCCAAAAAAAAGCAGGTGTAGCAATACTCATATCTAATAATGCTGACTACAAGACAGAAAAAGTACTCAGAGACAAAAATGGTCATTTCATAATGATTAAGGGGAAGTTGAATCAAGAAGACATAACAGCCTGACCAGGTGGTGGCGCAGTGGATAGAGCATCGGACTGGGATGCGGAAGGACCCAGGTTCGAGACCCCGAGGTCGCCAGCTTGAGCGCGGGCTCATCTGGCTTGAGCAAAGAGCTCACCAGCTTGGACCCAAGGTCGCTGGCTCCAGCAGGGGGTTACTCGGTCTGCTGAAGGCCCACAGTCAAGGCGCATGTGAGAAAGCAATCAATGAACAACTAAGAAGTCGCAGCACGTAACAAGAAACTGATGATTGATACTTCTCATCTCTCTCCGTTCCTGTCTGTCTGTCCCTGTCTATCTCTGCCTCTGTAAAAAAAAAAAAAAAAAAAAAAAAGAAGACATAACAATCCTTAATATATATGCACCAAACCAAGGAGCACCAAAATATATAAGACAGCTACTTATTGACCTTAAAACAAAAACTAACAAAAATACAATCATACTTGGAGACCTCAATACACCGCTGACGGCTCTAGATCAGTCATCCAAACAGAGAATCAATAAAGATATAATGGCCTTAAACGAAATACTAGAACACCTGGATATGATAGACATCTATAGGACACTTCATCCCAAAGCAACAGAGTATACATTTTTCTCTAGTGTACATGGAACATTCTCAAGAATTGACCATATGTTGGGCCACAAAGACAATATCAGCAAATTTAGAAAAATTGAAATTGTACCAAGCATATTTTCTGATCATAAAGCCTTGAAACTAGAATTCAACTGCAAAAAAGAGGGAGGAAAACCCACAAAAATGTGGAAACTAAATAACATACTTCTAAAAAATGAATGGGTCAAAGAAGAAATAAGCGCAGAGATCAAAAGATATATACAGACAAATGAAAATGAAAATACGACATATCAGAATCTCTGGGATGCAGCAAAAGCAGTAATAAGAGGAAAGTTCATATCACTTCAGACCTATATGAACAAACAAGAGAGAGCCGAAGTAAACCACTTAACTTCACACCTTAAGGAACTAGAAAAAGAAGAACAAAGACAACCCAAAACCAGCCGAAGAAAGGAGATAATAAAAATCAGAGCAGAAATAAATGAAATAGAGAACAGAAAAACTATAGAAAAAATCAATAAAACAAGGAGCTGGTTCTTTGAAAAGATCAACAAAATTGACAAACCCTTGGCAAGACTCACCAAGGAAAAAAGGCACAGGACTCAAATAAATAAAATCCAAAATGAAAGAAGAGAGATCACCACAGACATCATAGATATACAAAGAATTATTGTAAAATACTATGAAAAATTATATGCCACCAAATACAAGAATCTAGAAGAAATGGATAAATTCCTAGAACAATACAACCTTCCTAGACTGAGTCATGAAGAAGCAGAAAGCCTAAACAGACCAATCAGCAGGGAGGAAATAGAAAAAACTATTAAAAACCTCCCCAAAAATAAAAGTCCAGGCCCAGACGGTTATACTAGTGAATTCTATCAAACATTCAAAGAAGACTTGGTTCCTATTCTACTCAAAGTCTTCCAAAAAATTGAAGAAGAAGCAATACTTCCAAACACATTTTATGAGGCCAACATAACCCTCATACCAAAACCTGGCAAAAATGGCACAAAGAAAGAAAACTACAGACCAATATCTCTAATGAATACAGATGCTAAAATACTAAACAAAATACTGGCAAACCGAATACAACAACATATTAAAAAAATAATACATCATGATCAAGTGGGATTCATCCCAGAATCTCAAGGATGGTTCAACATACGCAAAACGGTTAACGTAATACACCATATCAACAAAACAAAGAAAAACCACATGATCTTATCAATAGATGCAGAAAAGGCTTTTGATAAAATACAACACAATTTTATGTTTAAGACTCTCAACAAAATGGGTATAGAAGGAAAATATCTCAACATGATAAAGGCCATATATGATAAACCATCAGCCAACATCATATTAAACGGCATAAAACTGAGGACTTTCTACCTTAAATCAGGAACAAGACAGGGTTGTCCACTCTCTCCACTCTTATTTAACGTGGTGCTAGAAGTTCTGGCCAGAGAAATCAGACAAGACAAAGAAATAAAAGGCATCCATATCGGAAAAGAAGAAGTAAAGGTATCACTTTTTGCTGATGATATGATCCTATACATCGAAAACCCGAAGGACTCCACAAAAAGATTATTAGAAACAATAAACCAATACAGTAAGGTCGCAGGATACAAAATTAACATACAAAAGTCCATAGCCTTTCTATATGCCAACAATAAAATATTAGAAAACGAACTCAAAAAAATAATCCCCTTCACGATTGCAACAAAAAAAATAAAATACCTAGGAATAAACATAACAAAGAATGTAAAGGACCTATATAACGAAAACTACAAGGCATTATTAAGAGAAATAGAAAAAGACACAATGAGATGGAAAAATATTCCTTGTTCTTGGATAGGAAGAATAAATATAATTAAAATGGCCATATTACCCAAAGCAATATATAAATTTAATGCAATTCCCATCAAAATTCCTATGACTTTTAAAGAAATGGAACAAAAAATCATCAGATTTATATGGAACTATAAAAAACCCCAAATAGCCAAAACAATCCTAAGGAAAAAGAATGAAGCTGGGGGCATTACAATACCTGACTTTAAACTATATTATAGGGCCACGATAATCAAAACAGCATGGTATTGGCAGAAAAATAGACACTCAGACCAATGGAACAGAATAGAAAGCCCAGAAATAAAACCACATATATATGGTCAAATAATCTTTGATAAAGGGGCCAACAACACACAATGGAGAAAAGAAAGCCTCTTCAACAAATGGTGTTGGGAAAACTGGAAAGCCACATGCAAAAGAATGAAACTCGACTACAGCCTGTCCCCGTGTACTAAAATTAATTCAAAATGGATCAAAGACCTAAATATAAGACCTGAAACAATAAAGTACATAGAAGAAGACATAGGTACTAAAATCATGGACCTGGGTTTTAAAGAACATTTTATGAACTTGACTCCAATGGCAAGAGAAGTGAAGGCAAAGATAAATGAATGGGACTATATCAGAATAAAAAGTTTTTGCTCAGCAAGAGAAACTGATATCAAAATAAACAGACAGCCAACTAAATGGGAAATGTTATTTTCAAACAACAGCTCAGATAAGCGCCTAATATCCAAAATTTACAAAGAACTCATAAAACTCAACAACAAACAAACAAACAATCCAATAAAAAAATGGGAAGAGGACATGAACAGACACTTCTCCCAGGAAGAGATACAAATGGCCAACAGATATATGAAAAGATGCTCAGCTTCATTAGTTATTAGAGAAATGCAAATCAAAACTACAATGAGATACCACCTCACCCCTGTTAGATTAGCTATTATCAACAAGACGGGTAATAGCAAATGTTGGAGAGGCTGCGGAGAAAAGGGAACTCTCATCCACTGTTGGTGGGACTGTAAAGTAGTACAACCATTATGGAGGAAAGTATGGTGGTTCCTCAAAAAACTGCAAATAGAACTACCTTATGACCCAGCAATCCCTCTACTGGGTATATACCCCAAAACCTCAGAAACATTGATACGTAAAGACACATGTAGCCCCATGTTCATTGCAGCACTGTTCACAGTGGCCAAGACATGGAAACAACCAAAAAGCCCTTCAATAGAAGACTGGATAAAGAAGATGTGGCACATATACACTATGGAATACTACTCAGCCATAAGAAATGATGACATCAGATCATTTACAGCAAAATGGTGGGATCTTGATAACATTATACGGAGTGAAATAAGTAAATCAGAAAAAAACAAGAACTACATGTTTCCATACATTGGTGGAACATAAAAACGAGACTAACAGACATGGACAAGAGTGTGGTGGTTACCAGGGGTGGGGGGAGGGAGGACATGGGAGGGAGGGAGGGAGAGAGTTAGGGGGAGGGGGAGGGGCACAGAGAACTAGATAGAGGGAGGCGGAGGACAATCTGACTTTGGGCGAGGGGTATGCAACATAATTTAATGACAAAATAACCTAGACATGTTTTCTTTGAATATATGTACCCTGATTTATTAATGTCATCCCATTACCATTAATAAAAATTTATTTAAAAAAAAAAAAAAAAAAAAAAGAAAGCAATCAATGAACAACTAAGAAGTCGCAACGCGCAACGAGAAACTGATGATTGATGCTTCTCATCGCTCTCCATTCCTGTCTGTCTGTCCCTGTCTATCTCTGCCTCTGTAAAAAAATAAAAATAAAAATAAATAAAAAATAAAATAAAATAAAATAAAATAGCAGTCACTCTAATGAGTGTGAAGTGATATAAAAAAAAGTACAGTTATACAATAACTTGAATAGTAATAACAATATTGGTACAAACTTCTAAAAGATTAGTACTAATTAATAACTCTATTTTACTGTTGTTGTGAGTCAAGGGCGCAGAAAGAGATAGCAGACAAAATCATCAATGACTAGCAAAGGACCACCGCTTGCTCAGGCAAATAGCCTTGAGTTCATGTAGTGTCCTAATTCTTTTTTCATAAGACTACAAAAGGCTTGCTATTTAAGAAACTAACATAGCATTAAGAGTAACTTTTACTTAAAGATACATAGAGTGCACCTGCAAGATAGCTAGTAGCAACATAATATCAGAAGGCATTAATTGCTATTGCTGCTATGAATCCCACCACATTCCTCTCCTTATTCTTGGAAAATACAAAAATCTCATGAGAATGTTTTACTGAGAAAAGCCCAGTAACTGCCTTCAGTGACAAAACAAGTCTTTTAACAAAACATTCTTTACTTGCCAGCTGCACTCCTATCCAAGGCCACGCAACAGGCTACTCTACTACACCTTACCTAAGATTCTAATGTCTAGTTAAACTTTATACATTTACTATATTCATACACTAGTTAAGTTCTAACTTTATTCTTTCTAACATGGTTAATAAGAAGAAATTCTCCTACAAACTTAACCCTTTATGAGGGATATCATGGCCAGCCTCTTATGTTTATGAGCCCAGTTCAAGGGGCTTACAGGCTTTTCTGTGGAACTTACACCTTCTGTCTCATTTCCAAAGAAATTACTACGAATCTACAGGGAAAGCATGGTACTATTATCCCTGTGCCATAAATAATAGCACACGCCCAGAAAAGGGGGGAATATAAGGCCAGCTTAATTCAAAAGATTAAAGGGGGAAGTATCGTTGTGCCTTTCCATTGCGGTGACTTTGTTAACCCGCAGCCATTGGTCTTCACTTCTGTGACTCTGTCAATCAGCAGTTTTTGATCTTCTTCTGCTGTGACCTTGTCAGCCAGCAGTTGTGGGTCTTCTCCTGCTGTGACCTTGTCAGCCAGCAGTTGTGGGTCTTCTCCTGCTGTGACCTTGTCAGCCAGCAGTCGTTGATCGGCTCCCGACACACTAGTTAAAATTTTTTTTTTAATTTTTTTAAAGACTTTATTTATTCATTTTAGAGAGGAGAGAGAGGAGAGAGAGAGAGAGAGAGAGAGAGAGAGAAGAGGGGAGGAGCAGGAAGCATCAACTCCCATATATGCCTTGACTGGGTAATCTCAGGGTTTTGAACCGGCGACCTCAGCATTCCAGGTCGACGCTTTATCCACTGCACCACCACTAGTTAAAAATTTTTAATGTATTGTGTATCCTATTACATACTGTACTTTGCCATATAAAGTACATGCTCATACCTACATACTTGCACATACATTTTTTTGTACAGAGTTGTGCATACAAAATTAGGGCTACTTTATTTTATGAATGATTTAAAGGATTTCCAAAGGTTATGTTGATTATGCAACTTTTGCCTTCCACACTGACTTTAGAACTAACCTTCGTATAAGCAACTCCATTTATTTATTTTTCCTTTTTATTGAATTTATTGGGGGGACACTGGTTAACAAAATTATACAATTCTACAACACATCATCTGTACACTGTATGGTGTGTTGACCACCCCAAATCACGTCTTAACTCTATTTTTGATGGACTTGATATATTTAGGAGATTTGATGGATGATTGGAATAGGAAGGAGAGGAAGAGAGATTAATTAAAAAATTACATTCTCAGGTATCTTGCCAAAACAACTGAGTAGATAGTGGATCTATTTATTAAGATGGCATCCACTAGGGGAGGAACAGTTTGAGGAGCAGAAAAGTTGACAGATTGTACAGTGAATACCCATATCCCCAACCACCTAGATTCTCCATTTATTGCTGTATTTTCTTTTTCGCATTTTCCCATGTACTCAAAGGAGTTTACCTCTGAGCAAGCTGAATTTGTGGTACCTAACAGACTTCCAAGTGGCTTGTCTAATGGGCTGCCAAGTCTAGAATACAGAAGTAGTATAAAGAGCAGGTAAACCATGCTGCCTGCCTTTCTTTGCCTCACATTCACAGAAATTTCCTACAAGCTGGCCTGACATATTTCTTCTTAAGATACTGATACTAAAGATACTGACTACTGAGAACTCCAAAATTGAACTTATTATTCTCCTGTATATCTTACCCAAATCCCAAACTTGGGAGTCATCCTGGACATCTGCAGCACACAGCATGTATCAATCTTATTTCCTAAACAGCTTTAAAAGCTGTCCCCTCAGCCCTGGCCAGTTGGCTCAGCGTCTGCCCAGCACGTAGAAGTCCCAGGTTTGATTTCTGGTCAGGGCACACGAGAGAAGCAACCATCTTTTTCTCCACCCCACCCCTCCACTTCTCCTCCCGCAGCCATGGCTCGAATGGTTCAAGCAAGTTGGTCCCAGGTGCTGAGGACGACTCCATGACCTCGCCTCAGGCGCTAAAATAGCTCGGTTGCCGAGCCTGGTGGATCCTGGTCCGAGCGCATGTGGGAGTCTGCCTCCCTGCCTCTCACATAATTAAAAGATGCCCCCTCCGCCCTGGCCGGTTGGCTCAGCGGTAGAGCGTCAGCCTGGCGTGCGGCGGACCCGGGTTCGATTCCCGGCCAGGGCACATAGGAGAAGCGCCCATTTGCTTCTCCACCCCCACCCCTTCCTTCCTGTCTCTCTCTTCCCCTCCCGCAGCCAAGGCTCCATTGGAGCAAAGATGGCCCAGGCGCTGGGGATGGCTCTATGGCCTCTGCCCCAGGCGCTAGAGTGGCTCTGGTCGCGACAGAGCGACCCCCTCGCCCCTGGTGGGCGTGCCGGGTGGATCCCGGTCGGGTGCATGCGGGAATCTGTCTGACTGTCTCTCCCCATTTCCAGCTTCAGAAAAATACAAAAAAAAAAAAAAAAAAGATGCCCCCTCCTTCTTCATACTATGTAGCATTAACAAAGTTCTGTGTCTCAAAGTTCCTCAGTTTTACTGATACTGAAAAACTACAATTTCAACTTTTGAACTAGTTCCTGTCTCTACCCTCTTTCCAGCTACTCTATTTCTATCCACCTGTCTGTCCATTTATCTTTTTAAAAAATCTGTTCATATCACTTTTCTTTTGCAATCCTTCACAGTTCTTCATTGCCAGGCTGGCATGACTTCTAGTTTTTCAAGGTCTTCTAGAAAGCATGACTAAGTCTAAATTTCTAACCTGGTGCTTTGCTACTCCCCCATACCATTTTTACTACTTAGTCGTGGCTCTACAAATACACTAGCTACACTTTCTGCTTTATGGTCTCCTTCAAGACCTTCCTGAAAGCCAGGGTCAGATATTCAAGTCTCCACAGAGCTAAAAATCCTTTTAGTGTTTTAGTCTTCTTTTTAGCCAGAATACTTAGCACTTTGCCTAACACAAAACAGACACCCTGTTTTACTTTAGCTGAACTTTGCATGCACCCAGGGCTTGTTAACCTCCCCCTTTTCCTTCCAGCAAAACCCTTCCCTCTCAAGCTTGCATTCTTCCCCTCCCCTCCAAGTAGTTTGGAGCTCCGACTCTGTTATCCACGCCTCAAAATTAATAAATCATAATTTAATAGTTTATCTATACAACTAATTGCTTTAAATGTTAACACTTCCACCTTTTCTTGGAAACTAACAGCAATTCTATCCATGCTTCCAGATTCTATTCAAAGCCACTTCTTCCACGTATTAGTTCACTGACCTCTAGCGGGAATGATTTATTTTAACTCAGTTCATGGTGCTTATTATCTATTTAACACTGATATTCTTTCTTATTTTTTTGTTTTTTCAAAGTTTTAAAAATAATTCATTTGAGGAAGAAATATCGATTTGTTGTTACACTTATCTATGCATTCACTGATTTTTGTCTTGTATAAATATATGCCCTGACCAGGGGTCCGACCTTCAACTTTGGGGAGGACGCTCTAACCAACTGCGCTGACCAGGGTTAGCACTGATATTCATTACAGCTGCTTATTATTGCTTTCTGGTTCCCTTCCTCTCCTCTCCGGTGGACTGTAACTCCCATAAGTTGGAACATGGTCATACCCGTCTCGGACTCCCGGTCCAGCACTAAGCGCAGCCCTTTGCAAATGCAGCCTAAATGAATACTCTAAAACCCGTGGACGAGGCACTCACGATGAGCGGATCGCCGGCGGATTCACCCGCGAATGGCCCTGCCCGCCAGTGGCCCGGCCCTCTCGGCGAACTCATTCTGACCCCGGCCGAGGACGCACGAGAGAGCGAATTGGTGGAAGCGCTGGCCCCGCCTCCCCCTGCCCAGCCCCTGAGTCCCCGTCCCTGGGTCCCCGCCCCAGTCGGAAGAAGGCAGGGCATCCGCTCAGGCTCAGTGACGCTCCTCGCTCCTCGAGCGCGTGACGCGCACACGGGGCTGCCGTGAAGGGGCGGTGCCACCGCGGTTCTTGCCTGCTTATTGGCTTCCACGCTGACCGGCTGGTGAAGGAGCCACTAAGACGCTGGTTGATTGGAAAGAGCCACCCCGGCAAAATATAAACACGTAAGTAAACAAAAGGCTGTGGAGGAGGGGAAGTTGCAGTGTCGGTCTGTGAATTGCTGGTGTCTCGCTCAACCCTGGCTGAGGCAGGACGGAGGGGTTGGTTCACCCACTTCCGCTGTGACTGGGGCTGGGAAGTCCTGTTTTCTGGACTGTTGTCCTGGTAACGGAGTCTCCGCGGACCCGAGTCTTCATTCTGATATTTTCAACTTCGGTTTCTTGGGCGGGGTGGGGATCCTTGAAGGGCTGAGTTCCACCACCTTGTAGTCCAGCTTAAGTCTGGCAGCCACAGCCCCCTCTTCTCCGCACTGGCCAGACCCTCCGAACTGGCCTCCCAGGTTCCTGCCTGGCTGGCTGGCTGGCTGGCGGCTAGACTTTGTAAAAGGCAAATCTGAATATGTCCTTTGCCTGAAACCGCAGAGGCACCAAGATTTACTTTTAAAACCTGTGGAGGAGGCATTCATGATGCGCCCCTGCTTATCCTTCCAGCCACATCGCGGAGGATCACCATCAGAGAGCCGGCCTCCAGCATTTGTGCTTCTGCGTGGGCGATACTTGCCCCTTGCACCCTCTTCTCTCCTGCAGAAGCTCCGATCTCACCCCGAGGCCTACTCCCGCCTACTTCCTGAGCATACAGGCACACTGGCTGCTCCGTACCATACCACTCACCACACACGCTAGGTTCCTGGAATGTGAGCAGCCTGACAGAAGGGACTAGCGCAGTGGACATTGATAGTTCAATAGATGGATATTGAATGAATGTATGGACTCCAAGGATCAAAAGTGAAGATTAAGACGTGTCAGGGCTGTACTATTTTGGGGGCTCATCAAGGACATGAACCATGCCTTTTTCACTTCTGAATCCTGATAGCCAGCTAAGATGACAATCCTTTCTAAATATGTGAATAAATTAAAGATGACAAATAGTGAAGTTAAGCCTTTTACTTATGGTTCCATCACAGCTCGTGGAAGGACTTCTCAGTCAGTGAGGAAAATGCCAGCAGGCAGGCTTAGGAGGGTGTGTTGTATGTGAGACATTACAGACAATGAGGACGCCAAATCCCAGGGGTGTTTACTGTAATTCGTATTACAGGAGGGTGGGGTGGGGTGGGGTTCCCCCAACCTGATCCTCCTAGGCTCTGGGGTGACTCACTCTTCCTTGGGCTTAGAGGTTGGGCTGATATTTGTCCCCTGAGTTGGGTCCTGCTCTTTGTGGCCCTTGGCATCCCCAGTGTCTCCAGCCACGAGGGCCACATTTTTCAGATAATTAACGTTGAAGCAGTTAATCTGTTCATCCCCAGGACTCAGTTTACAGCAGAAGGCAAGGTCTCGCCAGATGCTACGTTGGCGACCACACAGGTCATTGATGTAGGTTGCTTTCTGATGAAAAGAATAAAGCAGACACAGTGAGGAAGGGGGTTGTAAGAGATCAGAAATGGATACTTGGGTGCCGAGTCCCCCTTCCCTCATCTTCTACCACTCTCTTCCTGGATCCCTTCCCAAGGCCCAGAGAGACTGCAAGGCTGCCTTGCACAGCTAGACTTTCTGGGATGGACAGATGTGCACATCTGGAAATGCCCAGAGCTTAATAGGAACTTAACAGTGGGGAAGCAGGTGAGGTCAGGAATGAGGACTTCTGAAACCAAGAAAAAAGATCTACCCCATTAGTCATTATTTCTGTGGGCTGTTTAGAGGTACTAAAAATAAGGGTAGCATCCAGACCTAACCATCTCCTTTCCCGCCCCGACATTCCCTTGGAGACTGTAACTCTCTGCTCCCACACTCACCTCCTCCTCGGCACAGCAGGCCTGCTCTGGAAGGGGCAGATCACAGCACTGGGCAGTCATGTTTTGGATTAGCCCAGGAATCTGTTTACTATGGTGAGAAAGGGGCAAGGGTAAGGGTCTTCAGGAACCCCCAGGCAATAAAAATGGTGCTTGGAGACCATGATTTTGCTCTTGCCAAGAGTTCCCCAGAGGGTGCCTCAAAAGGGCCGTTTTGAGGAAGGGAAGCGGGTTGGTGAAGAACTGTGCAAGACTTACTGCTTGGTGAGAACTCTTTGGTTTCCACAGAGATGGTCCATGAGGTTGGGGGTGACTCGGCTGAGGTCAATGGTCAAGAGGTCCCGGTCGTAGTTGGGGTACGGAGCCCTATTGGCAAAGCAGTTATCACGAGTAGGGCTAGGTCGGTAGTGGCAACATGAGTAGGGGTGAGTCTTTATAGCCTGTTCCTGTTCACAATATCCATCAAGGGTTTCCTCCCACTGTAGGCCAGAAAGGGGGAAGTCAAAAGCTGGAACACTTGGACCCTTCTCTCCTCACCCTCCACTTCCCTTGTTGCCCCACACTATAAGGTGAGAAATTCCCAACCCCAAGTGCCAAAAGGGCAGGACAAAGAACCAGAGGGCAGGGAGGCAGCTGTGGGTGTGTGGGTTGGGAAGGTGGAGGGTAGAAGCACAGGTGAGGTTCGAGACTGGCCACGGAGATGAGCTGGAATGTAGCTGGATGGATGGACGGCAGACAAGTGCACATGTGAGGTCATGGGTGGAGAAGGCCAGGAATGCAGGATGAAGGCTCAAGATGAACACACTCAGATGATGAGCACAATGGTGGATGGACATTCACAAGCAGATGGATGGGTAGACATGTTCACAGTGGGTAGGTACGTGGAGGAATGGACCAGCAGGATCAGAGGTCAGAGATGGGCGTGCAGGCAGACAGGCTCTCAGGGACACCCACTTACAGCCTTCCGTATGCAGGTGAGGTTGTTCCCCTGGCGGCAGCAGCGCTGGAACAACCCTTCCAGCTGGGTCAGAGCCTGCAGCCGCCTTTGGATGGGGTCAGTAGGTGGGAGGTTGCGTGGCACAGCGCGGAAACGTCTTAAGTAGCAGATGTTCTTGATATTGTCCGATGTTGGTACCCCAGGGGGAAAAGGCAGCTCAGGGCCCAAGAAAATAACTGGCTGGTACTTGGGGCAGGCCTGGAGCTTGTAATGTGGCCGTGGCGCTTCCTCCTGGAAGCAGGAGAATCGAGCCTCCCCCTGCTGTTTGCAGCACCCGTAGGCTCGGGTCTTGACCGAGAACTCGGCCTCACAGAACCGGGTTATTGCGTCCTCCCACTAGAGCAAGAAGGGTGGATCAGCCTAGCACACCATTTTCCACCTTCCTGTCTTCCTCCCAGGATCCAGCAAAGGATCCTGGGCAGGTAGACAGAAAAGAAGCAGAGACTGTCTCTGCTCCCCTGGTGTATCAACATAGGACCAGTGAAAGGGACCTGAAATTCCGGCATACCTAGGCCTCTAGTCTTTAAAACACACACATACTCCTTGGGATTTAAATGACATCCCCAGGACCAAAAGCCCAACCCTTACCACAAGTTTTGCACAGTCCATGCGGTTGGCATAGTTGTGACAGCGGCAGCAGCGGGTATATCCAGTCTCCAACAAATTGAGGGCCTCACCCTGCCGACTAAGGTGGGAGTACCCAGACTGTGGCAGGTTCCAAGGGCCATACAGCACATGCTGACGAGTAGGAAGGCAGATCTGGTCCAGATTGTCTGGAGAAGGCCGCCCAGGGGGGAAGCCATCCAGCCGGTAGCCCCAGCCCCCTTCGGGTCGGCCCTGTTGGCAGTGCTGGGCTGGTTTTGAAGACTCTGGAAGACCTTGATGCATGATGGGAGAGGGCTTTTCTAGAGTGGGGAAAACAGTGGGCAGGCAGGTCATGTGGAAAGATAAAGAAAGGCTGGATGAGTTGGGAGGACAGAAACAACTTGGGGTTGAGGAGAAAGGATTGGGAGGGGATGGGGCAAAAGAAGAATGAATTTGTGGCTCTTCAGATTGAGTGGTTGAAAGGAAAGGAGAACTGAGGCATGAAAGGTGTCCCCCTTAAAGCTCCCCTAAATCAGGCCTGCTCTCCATGCTGCTTCCCAAGGCCCAGGCTTCCTGCACTCCTGCACAAGGTCCTGAGCTTTAACATGGGAATTTACAGACCAGAGCTGTCACTCACCCTCTCCCGGCTGAGGCTGGTGGGTTATTTCCTCCTGTGGTGGGAAAGGTGAGCCTACTGGAGTGGAAGATGATGCATAAGCAAAAATCACGCTGAGATGGCTCTCTAAAGGGAGGGGTCCTGCCCAGTTCCCATACATAGAGAGGAACTCAATAAAGAAGCACATGAAAATAAATGCTATTTTTATGCCATTTAACCTCATAGTTTTATAAAATAGGTATTATTTTCCCAATTTAACAGATGAAGAAACTAAGGCTTGGAGATACAACTCACCCAAGTTTTACACAGAGAGTGAGTGGCAGAGACCCCAAAGCCAGGTGAGAGGGTAATGAGAAGAGGGAGTCACTTACCTTCCTTTTGTTCAATAGGGAGCTGGGCATGGGGCAGCTCTTCCTGGAGAGGGGTGGCTTTCTGGAGGTGAGGCAGGTCTCCTGCATCGCTTCCTGAAAGAGAGAGGGATCCTGAGCACATAACGGAGCAAGGATTGGACTGGTATCAGCAAGAGCATAGTGGGCTGGAGGAGAGGGAATGGCGAGCACTCACCTTGTTTTACAAGGAGTTGTGGGGAGGACAGCTCCTTCTCTAGGTCAAAGAGGGCTTCCAGAGAGTGAGGGGGCTGCACTACAGAAGGGGGAGTATGTGAGTAGCCTACTCCTTCTCCAGCCAGGCCTGGAGAGGAACCAGGGCTTCTTCCCCTCCCTACCTGAAGACGGGGAAGGAAGCCAGACTAAAAACCTGGAGAGGGGACCAAGAAGGACACAGGGTGGACTTACCTTCACTCTGTTCCTCAAAGTGATGGCTGTGTTGAGAGGTATCAGGGTGATCGTTGGGGAGGGCTCGGGTCAGGGGTGGAGCAGGGGGTGCTGCATAGCCAACTAGAGGCAAGAGAAGAGATGGCTAGAGCCTACAGTTCCTACTTAACCCCCAACCCCATGCCAATCCTCCAAACTCTTACCTTCTTGAAGGTACTCTGGCCCCAGCTCCCTCTCCCCTGAGGTCTTGAAGCCTGGAGTGAGGAAGGGTGAGTCAGGGATGGTTTTGAGAGGCCCTTCCTGGCCCTGAGCCTGGGGTGAGGAGGCAGTAGAGGTCAAGAGTATAGGAAAGATGAGCAAGACACCAGAAGCCCCTCTGTATTGCTTCTGCCCCAGATCCCCTAATCCAACCGCCAAACACACCTAGATGTGAATCGCTGGGTTCTGAGAAAGCCTGTGATATTCTGACACCTCACTTCTTTTTTTTTTTTTTTTTTTTTCATTTTTCTGAAGCTGGAAACAGGGAGAGACAGTCAGACAGACTCCCGCATGCACCCGACCGGGATCCACCCGGCACGCCCACCAGGGGCGGTGCTCTGCCCCCCAGGGGGCGATGCTCTGCCCATCCTGGGCGTCGCCATATTGCGACCAGAGCCACTCTAGCGCCTGAGGCAGAGGCCACAGAGCCATCCCCAGCGCCCGGGCCATCTCTGCTCCAATGGAGCCTTGGCTGCGGGAGGGGAAGAGAGAGACAGAGAGGAAAGCGCGGCGGAGGGGTGGAGAAGCAAATGGGCGCTTCTCCCATGTGCCCTGGCCGGGAATCGAACCCTGGTCCTCCGCACGCTAGGCCGACGCTCTACCGCTTAGCCAACTGGCCAGGGCCCTGACACCTCACTTCTACTGAGCTCAAAGCCATGGGTCTCCCAAGTCTGAGCCTAAAGGGAATGTGACATTTGGGGTGGGCAGGAAGGCCCTAATCTTGTCAGTGTCATTACCTCTAGACTTCTAGGCTCTCCTCCCCACAGCCTTTTTGCTGTGATGCTTCCTTGGTTTTAGAGGGTAAAGTCTGAGCCCTGAACTGATTGGAGCCTCATCTGTCCACTTCTGCCTACTCCAGGCAGGCCCTTTAAACATCTTTAGAGCCTACCCAGAAATGTCAGTGCTTCCTTCCCCTTTAGCTAATCCCAGAGCCTCCTTAGTTTAGGTCTCAATTTAGGACTGGGGAACTGGGATGATCCAGGACTGAGGCAAATCACCCCTCAGCCACAGGGAAAGGAAGTGCTTGTAGCTGACCTGAAGCCACAAAGACCAGGACCTAGGAAGGACAGCAAGATGTGGCCCTACAGTGATACAGACTAGATCTACAATGCTCTCCAAGGTTCCTTCAGTGGTGTTTTGTTTGGCATACAAGCAGATACAGTGTGTGTGCTAGACAGAGGGTGGTTGTCTGGTTCCCTGTGGATGGACACCCTTTCAACTCCTCTCCTAACCAAGCAGGCAGTCAGTCAAGACTCTAGGTCAGCAAGCCAGTTTTGAGCAACCTGGAGGTCCTTGTTCCTCTCTTCCCTGCCTAGTAGGTCCTCTATACATCTCCCCCAGGCAGAGGCCCTTCACTCTGTGACTTCATCTCCCCTCCCCCACCCCAGGAGTTGTTCTTTGACTCCAACGTTGTTTCTTGGCAGCAATCTCCTGTGCTGCTGACCCTACTCCCTGGTTGAAGGTTTCAGTGTCCAGGCCCTCCTTGGGCCTGCTCTAAAGGAGTCAAACGGGTAATCAAGCTGCTGGGGATGACCCACCTAGGATGGCTGGACTCAGGCCCCAGGCCCACACTGGCCAGGACCCTTCCCTAAGTGCTGACTCCAGTCCAAACTCACCTCCCTCAGAGGCTACAGAAGCAACAGCCAAACAGGCCAAGACCAAGGCTGCTCTGGACGTGGTCCCCATGCTGGGGCAGACTGGTCCGTGGCCACCCAGGAGGTGAGTCCTCTCAGGCAAATCTGGATTGAAGGGCTGCACTACTGGAGCCTGCTTCTCTGGTTGCTGGTGCTGCTGGAGTGAACCCCAGGCCAGATCCCCTTCCTTTTATCCAGCTGTCTGAGAATAGCTCCCGCCCTCCTCAGCTTCCTGCCTGACTCAGTCTGGGAGCTCCTCCTCTGGCTGCCACTCCTCCCAGACTCACCCTGTGGCATCCTGTGAGGATTGAGAAGAATGGGGGTGATGAGGAGAGCATTTGAGCCCAAGAGAAACTGATCCCAAGAATCATGAAACAAGAGATGTTCGAGAGCTTATTTTGTGCCTCAATTTCTCCGTTTGCACATGGAGAAGGGATCTGATGACCTGCCGAATTGGGGTTGGGGAAATGGGGCATTAAAGAGTTAGAGTGGGGAACAAGACAGCTAGCTGTCCCAGGGGATCCCTGACCAGTGAGAGTCCTGCACTGCCCCTTTTCAATTTCCCCCATGTCCTGGGACAGAAGAGAGGGAGACAGAGCCAAAACTCTTTTTATCACCCCATCAGGAGCCACACATGAAGACACAATCTCAACAGCTTCAAGTTTATTTAGTTTCGCTCTCCTCACATGCAAACAGCTTCCCCCAGACCCAATGTCTTTCCAGGAGGGGAGATTCAGGCTTCCACCTGAGTACTAAAGGGTCTGAGGACCCCAGACTGTCAGTGTAGTTTGGCCTCTCCCGTGTTCAGAGAGGCTGCTGGCCCCTGCACATCTGTCACACCAGCATACAGAAGATCAGAACACTTCTTCGGCGTTGGGGACCCTGGCGCTCTGCAGCTCCAGCAGCCGCCCCACGGCCTCCGTCAAGCCCCATTCTCCCAGCTGGCGGTTAGCTCGGGTCCGAATGCTCACTGTCCTCTCGCTCTGTTCTTTCTGGCCAACCACTGCAGGAAGGGGGAGGCAAATGGATCCATGTGGGATAGCTCCCTTTGCTATGCAGAAATGGGAGACCTGAATCTTTAGGAAGGGTGAGAGCAAAGTGCAGATACAACTTGGGGAAGGATATATTTAGCTGCCTCTGGCTCTGCAGTTCCCTACTCATGATGAGGAGATAAGGCCATGTTCCAGCATTCTCCTATATGTCTTATCACTCCTGGTCAAAGTAGGATCAGCCAAAGAAAGAGACACAAAATCAAGAAGCAGACCCAGAGAAACTGTGCGTGTGTCTGTGAGAACGTTAGAGAAAGGCGGCAGGGGCGGGAGATACGCGCACGTCCCCAGGGCTGCAAGACCAGTGTCAGGAAACCTGGCTGAGGAGTTTCTGCGCCCCGTTTTTAGGGTAGAGCCCTGAATTGTGGAAAATGAAAAAGGAACAAACAGGCAGGGCTAGACTTTCCTCCTAAAGGCCTTTCTCCTCATCCTGTAGGGCTGACTCCATCTAGGTCTAGAATAAACAAAGCGTACTAATTAATGCCTTATTAACCCTTCCGGTCCCTTTCTCTCTGATGCTTCTTTGGCTAATTAACCTAACAGACACCAAGAGCTATGGTGAGGGTCTAAAGAAAACTGCTCTAAGGGTTGGAGGCAGCTGTTGAGGAGAAGAAACCTAGAGTCCAAATGGCTCAGGCATCCTGAATCCCGGCTCCTCTCCAGCTCTGGAACTGAGTCTCAATTAAGCTAAATATGCAGACAATTAAACTTAATAAATAGAAAAGAACAGTGTGCAGGGCGGGTGCTGACCTGGTCACTTACCAAACTGAAAATTGTAGTTGGCAAGCTGAGCCCGGCGGACCCTCCGGCTGAGGGTCAGTTTGGCGTCAGCGTCCAGGTCGCCCATCAGTCCCCTAGCCTGCAGGCTCTGCTGTGCCTGGGACAGGGGTTTGGTGACAGGAACTTAATTCAGTGGAAGGCTGAGGGCCTAGAACAGTTTTACCAATCTTCCCCAAGGCCCCCACCTGTCCCTCTGCCTCTGGGCTCTGTAGTTCTCACACACAACCTCTCCTCAGGCCTCTGCACCAAGGCCCTGCCCTCGACCCCCTGGGCCCAGAAGGTTCTTCATCTGCTTCCTATGGAGCTAGCCAGATGGTAATTCCGGAACTGCCTGCTTCCAGCTGCCACTCTACCCAACCCACTCCTGACTCTGGGACAGCCCATAGCCTGACATCTCTCTAGAAAGGAAAAATAAAAAGGTTTATCCAAGCCCCCTTTTGTGCCAACTGCTTTGTTGTCAGCATTTCATGTATGTTGATTTAGTTTTCCCACATCTCTACAAGGTAGGGATCAGTTTCATTTCTCAGATGTGGGGTTTCCAGCATACAGGCCAGTTGCCATTTAAGCCTAGTCTCGTGGTTCCAAGTGCTGTGCCCTCCCCCTGGCCCATCTGGTCTCTTCATATCCACTCCTCGGGTCCCTATTAGTCTTGTTCAGTCCTGTCCTTTGGCCCAACTCCTCACCTCCCTGGCATATTCCTCTTGCTTGGGCCCCACAGGGATGACCATCACCTGGAATGGGGACAGCCACAGTGGCCTGGTTGGGAGAGAAGAGGGGAGGACAAATTATTTATTCTGGCTCGCACCATGCGTGTGGCTGCAGCTAGCAGATTCAAGGAGGAAACGGAGCTGGAGTGGGAAGGGGACCAGGACCTGGGCGTGCACAATTTGGTCTGAGGGTCAGGACAGATATCTGGAGTCAGAGGTCTCACCATTTCCCCCCACAGCTCTCCGCCAGCACCGCCAACATCCTTTCCACAGAACCTAGAACTGCTCGGTGAATGAGGACTGGACGCTCCAGGGCCCCCGTCTGCCTTGGGGGGAAAAGGGAGGTGGATAAAATGGAGGAAGTGGCACAAGCTGTATAACCAAGATCACCTTCCAGTTTTTAGAAATAGGCCCGGATTTGATTATTTTTAGGGTCAAAGGTAGAAGGGGAAGTTGCTATGCACGTATTCCATGGGAAGCCAAGGGAAAAGGGGACCAGCAAGGTTCTGTACCCCTTGTACTGAAGGTCAAATCTCAGGGGCAGCTGGAAGTCCAGCTGGACTGTCCCACATTGATGCGGCCGACCCAGGGCGTCCTGGAGGTGCACATCGATCTAGAGGAGACAGAAGCGAGTGCATGAGAAAACACGGAACAAGTGTCCTCCATGATCTGTGCCACCCTTTCTACCTATCCATGTCCCAAGCTGAGAGGCACGTTACCTCCTGTATCACTGCGGACTCTGGCAGTGACTCTTAGTGGCTCTTTCTGCTTAATAATGGTATTATAACATTAGGGGACATGGACATTCACCTGAATGACCCACCTTTACCTCCTGGCCTTTCAGTTCCTTGAGCTCCTCATGTCAGAGACCATCACTCTCACCCACACTATGACTATGCCCTTTGTTCTGTCAATGCCCAGAACGGTCGCACTTCTTAAGCAGTCCACTTGCATCGAGTACCGTCTCTTGGTTTTCTAGCACTGACAATTATTCCTATTAACAGTTCTTCAATGTCTAGGTTCCTTAATTCCTCTTTTTCTTGCTGTTTACAGGCCCCTCCCACCTTTGATTCTTCCCCATGAGGCTTTACTCTGCCAGGTTCCCTATATCATTGTTCCTCTGTCACATCCATAAGGCCAAACCCCACCCTGATGGCATCCTCCCCTCCCACATCCTCAGCACTATAACAGAACTGCTCAGTGCTGCCCAACATGCCACACACCACACAGATGCAAAAACAGGGATTGATGCCACCAGGCAGATCATTGTTTTGAACCTCAGCTGGACCTTTGCTGCTGCCCCCAATCCTCTGGTTGCCTTGATCAGTGCTGTGTACTATTCTCCTTGAGGATTCTCAAGTTTTTTCCTCTCTCTTCTTATCTTTATCCCCCTCACTGAAAACTCTCTTTTCCCCCATTCCCATCTGACCAAATGATCCTTTTCTCTATTTCATGGGAAATTCAGGTAATTAATACCACAAATGAGAAGAATGTTTCAACTTCTATCACTATACTCCTTGCACCTACCCCCACCAGCCTTTCTTTCTGCCCCCAAAACAGTGACAAAGCTCCCTTCTGTGGAGGGCTCTCGATCCCACCCTTGAAGCTTCCCCAGGAACCTCCCTCTACTGAAACCCCTTCGACAACTTTCACTTCTCCCTGATCCAAACAGGTGCCTTTCATCACAGCATTGAAACATTCTCAAAGTCTCGCCCCTCATAAACATCTTCTCTGACTACTCAGGCCCTCAGTAATGCTCTTGTGCCTTTGTAAAAGCCAAAGTTCTTGAGTTATGTTCATTCATTCACTTCTGACTCCACCCCCAGTCTCCACATTACCGAAAATGGTCCTGTACAACCTAACAGCCTTGAACTCCACCTACATTCCAGTCCTTGTAGAAACTAGTTTTGCTCCTTTCTCTTTTTCTTTTTTAAAATAGAGAGACAGAGAGAGGAACAGACAGGCAGGAAGGGAGGGAGATGAGAAGCATCAATTCTTTACTGCGGCACCTTACTTATTAATTGATTGCTTTCTCATATGTGCCTTGACTGTAGGCTACAGCAGACCGAATGACCTCTTGCTCAAGCCAGTGATCTTGTGCTCTAGCTGGTGAGCCTTGCTCAAACCAGATGAACCTGCACTCAAGCTGGCGACCTTGAGGTCTCGAACCTGGGTCCTCCGTGTCCCAGTCTGACACTCTATCCACTGCACCACTGCCTGGTCAAGCTTATTATTTTTATTTTTTATGAGAGAGACAGACAGAGAAGTATCAGCTTGTAGTTGTGTTTAGTTGATTATGGGTTCCTTCTCATTAATCAGAATATTCTGACATTCATTGCTTGTAATAAAATACAGGGTGGGGCAAAAAAGCATTTACAGTTGTTCATATGAAAAATTATATAATAATTAATAAATAATAGAAGAGGCCTGACCTGTGGTGGCACAGTGGATAAAATGTTGACCTGGAACAGAGGTTGCCGGTTCAAAACTCTGGCTTGCCCGGTCAAGGCACATATGGGAGTTAATGCTTCCTGCTCCTCCTCCGCTTCTCTCTCTCTCTCTCTCTCTCTCTCTCTCTCTTTTTCTTTCTCCTCCCTCTCTAAAAATGAATAAATAAAATCTAAAAAAACCCCACCAATAATAGAGAAATAAACTGTGTTTTGCATACTCACAACATGACTGGAAATGTTTAAAATGTTGCAAAAATTTTAGTAGAGTGATGTAATAGTTTTTGTAACCAATTTTCTTCTGTCTGCACATAATTTGGATTTCTCAAAATATATTCATTGGTAACTTAAAAAACAAACAAAAAACCAGCCTGACTGGTGGCAGTGCAGTGGATAGAGCATCAGTCTGGAATACTGAGGTCCCAGGTTCGAAACCCCAAGGTTGCCAGCTAGAGTGCGGGCTCATCCACTTGAGCATCGGATTATTGACATGAAGCCAAAAGTCGCTGGCTCAGCTTGACTCCTCATCCCTGGTCAAGGCATGTATGAGAAGCCATCAATAAACAACTACAAGTTGATCCTTCTCATCTCTCTCCTCTCCCTCTCTCTCCCTTCCTGTCTTTCTCTAAAAAAAAAAAAAGAAAAGAAAAGAAAACCTGGCCCTGGACAGTTGGCTCAACAGTGGAGCGTCGGCCTGGTGTGCAGGAGTCCCGGGTTCAATTCCCGGCCAGGGCACACAGGAGAGGCGCCCATCTGCTTCTCCACCCCTCCCCCTCTCCTTCCTCTCTGTCTCTCTCTTCCCTTCCCGCAGCGAGGCTCCATTGGAGCAAAGATGGCCCGGGCGCTGGGGATGGCTCTGTGGCCTCTGCCTCAGGCGCTAGAATGGCTCTGGACACAACAGAGCGACGCCCCAGAGGGGCAGAGCATCTCCCCCTGGTGGTGGGCATGCCGGGTGGATTCCGGTTGGGCGCATGCAGGAGTCTGTCTGACTGCCTCCCCGTTTCCAGCTTCGGAAAAATGAAAAAAAAGAAAACCTAACAGCCTTTTTACTAAATCCAGCAGACACTTTTCAGCTCTTTTATCCCCTAACTTCTTTCACTTCTTCTAACTCGCCATGTGAGTTTCCACCCTTCCCCCAGCCCTTGCCTACACTGTTCCCTCTTGAAACACCTTTCCACCTGGCCAACAATCATGGTTCGGTCAGAAAGAGTCCTGCAGGAAGCCTTTCCTGATGGTCCTGAGTAACCTGCCCCCTTAGCACCTACAGTCCCACAGCCCTCATTAGACCGTAAGTCCCACGGGGACAGTAACTGTGTCACTCTTCTTTACATCCTACACAGTTAAAAATTTTTTGTTTTTATCTGTTAAATATTTAATAAAATAAAACAAGAAGTGAATAAATAAAACTCCAAAGTCTTTAGCTTACCTTAGGCCCATAGAAGGCACCATCTCCAGGGTTGAGGTCCCAGGGTTCTCCAAATTCTTCCAGGGCCTGCTGAAGGACCTTTGTGAGGGAATGAGACAAAAGGGGACTTGATGAGCAACATATCCTTCCTGTCCCCTACAAGTGACCCTCTCAGCATATGCCTGTACTAAGGCCTCTAATTCCAATCTGTCTCCCCTTCAGAGGTGGTATACCTGCCTTTGCTCCCTACCACCTGCTCACCTGCTCAGCCTGGTCCCAAAGATATGACTCTCCCAGGAAGCCAGATGGCCGGGTGGACAGTGCCAGCCGGAAGGAGAAGCCAAGGACAGTGTAGACAGAGCGGAGGAAGTCAAGGCAGCCTCGGATCTCTGCTTCCAGCTGGGGATGGGGGATGGAAGGGAAGTAAGGGTGGGTAAGCCATGTGCCAGCTAGAGCTCTGAGGTGACGGTAGTTCGGGAGAAACAGGAGGCAAAAACATAAAGGAAAGGTGGGGATAGCACATAGCTGAACAGCAGTATCTAAAGAGGGCAACCACAGGTCAGGAATGTTGGCTGATTCAAAGGGAGAGCAGAAGGTGGTTAAAAATATCTGGTGGGGCTGGGGAAAGGCCACCTGATCCGGTGCACAGAAGATGTGAGCGTCATCCTGCTGGAAGCACCGCAGCCGGGTCAGTCCTCCCAGACTGCCAGAGGCCTCAGCTCTGTGCAGGACCCCAAAGTCTGCTAGACGCACAGGCAGCTCTCGCCAGGATCTGGGCCGGTGGGCGAACATCAGGCTGAGGTTGAGGTGGGGAGGTGTCAGTGCCACAGGGAAACTGGCTCCTAATGTCTGCTCCTCTGCTCAATCAGATTGCCTCCTTTCCCTGCACCGTCAGCTAAGGACCCTCCAGTCTTGGTGTGCCCCCTCCCCCAAGTCCTGTCAATCCTGTTCATCACAACTGGAGCAATACATGGCTCCAAGGGAACGTCTCAGTAACAATAAAAATCATCATTTACTGTGACAGCAACTCTGAACCCTTGATGTTACACATAAGAACTGAGGCTTGCAGTGGTAAATCATATTCCCAAATTCACATGATTAGCTACAGGGCACATTTAAGATGCAAATTACGTGCCCCAATACTCTCCCCAGGTGCTTCTATTACTCAATGTTTAGCAACCCAGGTGCATGACCCCACCCTGGGAGGACCCCAGCCTTCTGGCTCAAGCTCACCAGTGTGCAGGACAGTTCATGGGCTTGAGGGCAAGTGTATCTACGAGATGGCTGGTAGGGCCCCTCTGGGAGCTGGCAGGCCTGGCAGAGCCTGGGGACTGCAGGGCAAACATGTCCTCCTGATAGTGCTCCCAGTGCCCTGACAGTTTCCAGAGTTTTGTAGAAAACAGTGTGGGTGTTTTCACTTCCAAGAAACCACGGCAGGTGTACTCGGCCTGGAAAGGAGGGGACAGACGTGAAAGTCAAAGTGACTGGGAAAAGAGAAGGGAGGGTGGCAGCTGTGTGATTCTCCTGGGTCCTCAGGTCATGCTGATCACATCCGTAACCTACGAAGTATCATGTTAACTATCTGTGCTCCCCCATGGTAGACCACGCATTCCCAGTGTCATGATAAAAATCACCAGCACTTTACAATATTTATGTTTGTTTCTAATTCCCCTTCTTAACACTTGGCTTCTTTAAGACCCTCAGCCCCTCCCTGGACTTCCTTCTCCCAGATGTGTGTCCCCTTACCCTAATAAAAGACACCAGAGCATTGTACACCCTTGTCCCCCGAGGCAGGAAGAAGCAGCTCCCAGGACTAAGTTCATGGAAGAAGAAGAGCTCCTGTTCCTAGGGTTAGGAAGGCAGTGGTCACTTCAAGGGAGAAGCAGGGGCTTTGGAATCCAGAAGAAATAAGTGATAAAGTGCTCAGTCTGGGCCCTGGTTGGTTGGCTCAGTGGTAAAGTGTCGGCCTGGTGTCTGAAGTCCGGGGTTCGATTCCCAGCCAGGGCACACAGGAGAAGTGCCCATCTGCTTCTCCACCCTTCCCTCTCTTCTTTCTCTCTGTCTCTCTCTTTCCTCCCTGCAGCCAAGGCTCCATTGGAGCAAAGTTGGCCCCGGGCGCTGAGGATGGCTCCATGGCCTCCGCCTTAGGTGCTAGAATGGCTCCGGTTGCAACGGAGCAACAGCCCAAATGGGCAGAGCATTACTCCCTGGTGGGCATGCTGGGTAGATCCCGGTCAGGTGCATGCAGGAGTCTGTCTCTCTGCCTCCCCACTTCTCACTTCAGAAAAAGACAAAAAAAAAGTGCTCAGTCTGTTGGATTCTGAATCTGCTCCCAACTTCACAATCAGGTTCCTTCATCTCATTCCAACCCTTATCACAGCCCGTTCAAAATCTCTGTACCTTCCCAATGCGCCGGTGGTCCCGCAGCTCTGCTTCCTCCCTCCACTCTTCCCAGGCCCTCAGCTCCTTTGCTGTGGGGAAGGAAATTCCAGACACTCTCTGCAGGGTCTCTGGGGCACCTGAAGACTTCCACAAGGATGATGAGTTCTGTGGGAGGACACAGGGTGTCAAAGGGAAGATGGAGAGGACTGAAGCAATTCAAACTCTCTTGCAAACCTCAAATGATACTCTCAGTGTAAGCACCACAGATAATGCACTACCTTCCCCACAGTCAACACCAGCTGGCTGGTCCTCCAGACCCCCCCTTGCCATGTTTATAGCTTTGGAGGTGTCTGACTCTTGACTTCCTCATTATGTCTTCCTCAGACCTAACTTTATCCTGCCACTTCTTTTTCTCCCCATTTTCAGTACCCCTGTACTTAGCTCCTTCATCTTATTTTTTTAATTTAGAAATTAAATTTAACAGGGTGACATTGATCAATAAGAGTGCATAGGTCGTGGCCGGATAACTCTATTGGTTAGAACATCGCCCGAAGTGCAGAGGTTGCTGGCTCAATCCCTGGTCAGGGCACATACAGGAATGAATTGATGTCCCTGTCTGTCTCCCTTCCTCTCTCTAAAAAAAAAAATCAATAAATTTAAAAAAAATTAAAAATAAATAAATAAAATTTTTTTAAAAAAGTGCATACATAGGTTTCAGGTGAACATCTCCATGGCATCTGAACTCATTTTCCAGCACCATATATTTGTCCCCCCTTCTAAACAATGACTATGCAGACAGGTATCCAATCCAGTGCTTTTTGTTCGACATATGGTCCTCTCTCTTTGCTCTCTGCTCCCATTCCATCTAATAACTCACCTTGCCCAGGAACAGTATTTTCATACATGCCTGTCACATGGTACTCCATACCCCTCTATTCACAGAAGCCTTCCCTACATGACCTTGTCCAGCCTGTCCACAACCCCCTCCATCTCCTTCAGCACTGAGGTTCAACTATGAAATCTGAGTTGGTTTCTGGGTCCTGGCACGGTGCCCAGTATCTGCCATCACACTCAAAGTCTCTAGAACAGTGGTTTTCAATCTTTTCACACTTAGGAACCAGTGAAAATAGAATAATTGTAGGGATCACTAAAGCAAAAAATCACCCTGAGCACAAGTGAAATTTAATTAAGATCACTGGGTCTATATAGGGGGTCCTTGGGTTACGGCACAGTTCTGTTCCTACAACAGTGACATAACCTGAATTTTGGTGTAATTCGAAATACACCCAAGTCTAATACAAATGGAACACCTGCACTTTTAACAGTTCAAAATAGTAAGCATACTAGGGGACGCCAACTCCCTCACTCATATACCGTGTTACTACATACTCTTCCACCACATGAAACCAAACTAGTTCAACCAGGTAGTCCATAAGTACAACACTAACGGCATAAGCCGAAACACTCACGTCTAAATTTTTTAAAGTTTTTATGGGAGTGAGCATCATAAACTCAAAACGTCGTATGTCGAGACTGTCATAACCTGAGGACCCCTGTAATCTTCATAAAACATCAGGGTGGATACCTCTTTCGTGGACCATCACAAAATTTCTGGTGGACCCATCCAAGGACTGGTGGTTGAAAAACACTGCTCTAGTAAGAAGGGACTAAGTAGCTTTCTCCTTCTGGATTCCCTGCTTAGCTATCAGAGTATAGAAGGAGCTGAAAGAGAGGATTATCTTCCTATTTCCCCTGTTCACTCCAGTGAAAACAGGAGTCCTCCCTAACCCTGTCCTTACAACTGACCGTGAGCAGCTTCAGTCCTCCAATCTGTCCAGTATGCCGAAGGTGGGGGCCCCGGCAAAGATCAACCAACATGCCACACCTGAGAGAAGGAAGGGACCAGTTAGTGGTTTCCAAATTCTTGAGCTTCTAGTTTTCTCTCTTATAACCTTTAGCCGACAGAAAAAGAAAGTAAAGGAAACGGCTCTACAGAGACCAATGAGAGGTAAAAAGCAACTCTTGTTCCCAATCCTTTTTCTGGAGCAACAGATTACCTTCTCTTTTTTTCCTTTTTTTTTAAGTGAGAGGAGGAGAAATAGAGAGACAGACTTCCACAAGCACCCCTCCAGGATCCACCCAGCAAGCCCTGTCTGGGGCTGATGCTCAAATCAAGTGAGTTATCCTCAGCGCCTCAGCCCAATGCTAAGATCAATCAGGCCACAGGCTGAGAGAAGAGAAGAGAAGAGAAGAGAAGAGAAGAGAAGAGAAGAGAAGAGAAGAGAAGAGAAGAGAAGAGAAGAGAAGAGAAGAGAAGAGAGAAGAGAGAAGGGGGTGTGGGAGGGGAAGAGCAGATGGTCACTTCTCATGTGTGCCCTGACCGGGGATTGAACCTGAGATGTCTGTACCACAGGCTGACCCTCTACCCGCTGAGAAAACTGGCCAGGGCCAGATTACCTTCTATCTTCTTTCTCTTATCCCACTCTGACTCTCATCGGTATATCCCCCCCCCTTCCCGTTTCCCTCCATCTTGACAACTCTCACCCATACACTGTTGCTGTTGGACCTGTCACCTTCTCCTCGATCAGGCGAAGCTTAAAGGGGTTATCCTGGAAGAAGGGATGAGTGAAGACAGGCCTTTATCCCTGTCTTCCTATAAAGACATCCTGGGAGAGAGCCACCCCTTCCCTATTGCCTCCTCCTAAAACTGTGCATTTCCATCCCACCTTGAATAGCTGGCGAAGCTGATCCTGGGAAGCCTCTAGCCTCCGGAAGGGCTGAGCAGCAGCTGCAAGTTCCTGGCAAATTCGCTCCAGAGCAGGCAGCTCTGAGCCCCGGAGAGCCCTGGGAAGATGAGAATCAGTGGGTTTTCACCCTCTAAGAAGAATCACCTGGGTGACATACCTAGGGGGTGAAATCCTGCCCTCCAGAAACATCTAGAACTATTTTCTCTTAGACAAATTAAGAGAAAACATAAATAAGAAATCAAGGCCCTGGCTGGTTGGCTCAGCGGTAGAGCGTCGGCCTGGCGTGCAGGGGACCCGGGTTCGATTCCCGGCCAGGGCACATAGGAGAAGCGCCCATTTGCTTCTCCACCCCTCCTCCTTCCTCTCTGTCTCTCTCTTCCCCTCCCGCAGCCAAGGCTCCATTGGAGCATAGATGGCCCAGGCGCTGGGGTTGGCTCCTTGGCCTCTGCCCCAGGCGCTAGAGTGGCTCTGGTCGCGGCAGAGCAATGCCCCGGAGGGGCAGAGCGTCGCCCCCTGGTGGGCGTGCCAGGTGGATCCCGGTCGGGCGCATGCGGGAGTCTGTCTGACTGTCTCTCCCCATTTCCAGCTTCAGAAAAATACAAAAAAAAAAAAAAAAAAAAAAAAAAGAAATCAAGTTCAAAATTTATAAGTTAGAGCAAATGCTCTAAGTATAAAATTAAAAGTAGAGGCAGGCAATCTGGATGGACAAAATTAAAGCAACAGTAACGAAGAATGAAGTAAAAGTTGTGGAACTCCTAAAGGGTAGGGAAAATCAGCTTCAAGAAGAATTAAACAGAAGAGAAAGAACACAGACTAATGGAGAAAGTGGTACCAAAACCACAGTGGACACCTGGAGGCCCTTCCCCCAGCTTGCTCTTCCAAACTGAACATGCCCAATGCCCCAGAAAGGGCCTCAGAGACCATCCCAGTAAAAGGGTACAAACTTTCAGTTATAAGATGAATAAGGTCTGAGGAACTAAAGCATAGCATGGTGACTATGGTTGATAATTCTGTATTATATCACCGAAATTGCTAAAAGTAGATCTTACGTGTTTTCACACACAAAAAAGTGAGGTGATGGATTAATTATCTGGTTGTGGGAATCCTTTCACAATGTATATAAATATTAAATTATCACACTGTATACTTTCAAAAAATTATAATTTTGTCAATTAAAACTCAAAAACATCTGAAAAAGAGTAAGGTGTAGTCTCTGAAAAGGGAACCAACATTCTTCTCCTTCCTTGCACCACTCACCGTTCCTTTCCCAGGAAGAAATCATGGAAGAAGCCACATTCTGTGCTTGGACCTTGGCAGAGGACAGCACCTAGTAGTTGTTCAGCTGCTGCCCCTAGGACATGGGTGCTGGAGTGCCAAAACACCTGGATTCCCAAGAAAAAAGTTCATGAGTTCATAACTTTCTCTCTCTTTTTTTTTTTTTTTTTGTATTTTTTTGAAGTTAGAAGCAAGGAGGCAGAGAGATAGACTCCCACATGCGCCTGACCAGGATCCACCCGGTGTGCCCACTAGGGGGCATTGCCCCTCTGCAATCAAGCCATTCTAGCGTCTGAGGCAGAGGCCACGGAGCCATCCTCAGTGCCAGGGCCAACTTTGCTCCAATGGAGCCTTGGCTGCAGGAGGGTAAGAGATAGAGAGAAAGGAAGGGGGGAGGGGGGAGAAGCAAATGGGCGCTTCTGCTGTGTGCCCTGGCCGGAAATCGAACCTGGGACTTCCACACGCCGGGCTGATGCTCTACCACTGAGCTAGCCGGCCAGGGCCCATAACCTTCTCCTTTCATCTCTAGCTCTCTGAGTCTCTCCTCTGAGAAGCTGGTGTGAAACTAATATGGGTCTTCTAGGAATAACTACCATGTAAAGGAGGTGGTGACCATTACCTAGTAAAAAGAAAAAAAAAACTGAATAGATAAGAAAGCAGAAGTCAGCAGAAGCAGTGCAAAGAAAAGCGTACCCACCAGCCCCACAGAGGCCAGCCAGTCTTCCTTTGCTCTCCTATAACATCTCCTTTTAGGGCTTCAGAGAAAACTACTTTGTTAGACTGATTCTTAAAGTTCTGCTCAGTCTTTTAGTCCTTTTTTTTTTTTTTCTCTATCCCAGGAATCCAGTGTAATGCAACCACTGCTTTAGAATGTAGTCATGCCTGACCTGTGATGGTGCAGTGAATAAAGCGTCGACCTGGAAATGCTGAGGTCGCCGGTTTGAAACCCTGGGCTTGCCTGGTCAAGGACACTTGGGAGTTGATGCTTCCAGCTCCTCCCCCGCTTCTCTCTCTGTCTCTCCCTCTCCTCTCTAAAATGAATAAATAATTAAAAAAAAAAATAGAATGTAGTCACCATTTACACACAGATAATATAAGAACTCCATTTTTTTTTTTGCATCCTAATAGATGAGGTGTACATTACCTAAGTGGACACGAAGAGGACAAAATAGGGAGCAGGCCAGGTTGCATGCTCAGTTGTGGAAGCCACATCAGAATTATTATTATTATTTCAAGATTTTATTTATTGATTTTAGAGGAGAGAGAGAGAAAGCAGGGAAGAGCAGAAAGCATCAATTAACAGTAGCTTTTTTTTTGACAGAGACAGAGAGAAAGAGAGGGACAGACAGACAGGAAGGGAGAGAGATGAGAAGCATCAATTCTTCATTGCGCCACCTTAGTTGTTCATTGATTGCTTTCTCATATGTGCCTTGACTGAGGGGCTACAGCAGAGCGAGTGATCCCTTGTTCAAGCCAGTGATCTTGGGCTCAAGCCAGCGACCTTTGGGGTCTCGAACCTGGGTCCTCTACGTCCCAGTCCAATGCTCTATCCACTGTACCACCACCTGGTCAGGCAATAGTTGCTTCTTGTATGTGCCTTGACCAGGCAAGCCTGGGGTTTCCAACCAGTGAACTCAGCATTCCAGGTTGATGCTTTACCCACTGCACCACCACAAGTCAGGCCTTGTTAGAATTAAATACATACTACAGATGACTTATAATGGGTGTCTCAAGAACTTGGGGCCACTGAATTGGCATATCATCCTTTTGTTTCCAACTTATTCTCTCCCTTTCACTAACACAAATGATGTCTGCTTATAACAGACCTAAGCTACATATAAAAACTTTCCTTGGCCCTGGCTGGTTGGCTCAGTGGTAGAGTGTCGGCCTGGCATGCAGGAGTCCCAGGTTCGATTCCCGGACAGGGCACACAGGAGAGGTGCCCATCTGCTTCTCCACCCCTCCCCCTCTCCTTCCTCTCTGTCTCTCTCTTCCCCTCCTGCAGCCAAGGCTCCATTGGAGCAAAGTTGGCCCGGGCGCTGAGCATGGCTCTATGGCCTCTGCCTCAGGTGCTAGAATGGCTCTGGTTGCAACAGAGCAATGCCCCGGATCGGCAGAGCATCGCCCCCTGGTGGACATGCTGGGTGGATTCTGGTCAGGCACATGCGGGAATCTGTCTGACTGCCTCCCTGTTTCCAACTTCAGAAAAATACAAAACAAACAAACAAACAAAAGCTTTCCTCATGAGTTTCCAGTTTAGCTAGAAATAGTCAAGATAAGCAATCTGTGGCAGGCCTCCTTCCCAAGTGTAAATGGAGAAACTGAGGCAAAAGAAATAAATGTTAGAAACATCCACTTAAATATCTCAGTTCAGCCTGACCAGGTGGTGGCACAGTGGATAGAGCGTCGGACTGGGATGCGGAAGGACCCAGGTTCGAGACCCCTAGGTTGCCAGCTTGAGCAAGGGCTCATCAGCTTAGACCCTAGGCTCCTGGCTCCAGCAGGGGGTTACTCAGTCTGCTGAAGGCCCGCGGTCAAGGCACATGTGAGAAAGCAATCAATGAACAACTAAGAAGTCGCAAAGCGCAACGAGAAACTGATGATTGATGCTTCTCATCTCTCTCCATTCCTGTCTGTCTGTCCCTGTCTATCTCTTCCTCTGTAAAAAAAAAAAAAAAAATCTCAGTTCAGTAGCCACTGTATTTGCAATAAGAAACTTACTGCTTTCCCCTCTGCAGAATCAAAGGTCAGAAATCTGAGGTCAGAATCTTTCTCCAAGGGTCGCTCCAAATCATAAAGTTCTCCATTCACTTGAGCAGCCACTGCAGTATTTGCCAGTGTTGAACTTCAGCAGTGGAGGTGGGGTACAGAGAAGAAAAAGGACAGGGTTACAATCCACAATGAAAAAGAAGGCCTAACCTCTTAGCAACTCCAAACTTGCAAAGGACAAATACATTACCAGAGCAATAGACCCTATTATTCCTCCCACCCCACAAAGGTAACAGAGAAAGGGCAGAGATCCTGAAATTAACGCTGACAAAAAACCGAATCCTTAGGAAAAGCCATCTATATAGATGAGATGGAACAGAAACAAGCAGTTTTCTTTCCCTGCTCATGTCCAAAGGAAGTGCAAAGGTAGAAGGATAATGCTGGAAGGTAGAAAATAGGCCTTGTACCTGATCTGCTGGGCTAGTTGGTAAGGGGTTGTGTTCCATGCCACAGCCTCCACTTTCTGGCCTCCGGGGAGTGCTACCGTGATAGTCCGGTGTTCCTTCTGTGCCACGCTTGCTAATCTCTTTGTTTGGGCAGCCCATAGCTTCTCGAACAGGCCAAGCCGCTCTACCAACCAGTGTGGAGGCGCTGGCACAGCTGCCTGGAGGGAAAGATGTTAGCAGGTAACACACATCCCTTCAGTTATTCTTGGGGTTAGGGATGATGGGAGAGAATATTTAAGAGGCCGTGATTCTAATCTCCAGTTTTTAAAAGGGCTGACTGACACAGGGACCCTGCGTTCGGGGTTCTACACGCCCCAAGAAAAAAAGTGCGTCAAAGGGCTAGGGAAGCGGCGTCCAGAGACTTAGTGCGGGAGCGGTGCCGGCAGGCTGGGTTGAGAGCCTACACCTTGGACTTTGGACTGGTTTGTAACTTTTGGGTATTTCACGCACCGTGTGAAGCTCGCAGGCTTGTAACCCTGAGGCCCGGAGCCGGAGCCACCTCTGACACAGTCCCATGTTCCTCGAGACCCGTGCCTACATCCTCAAATGCTCCCCCTCTTCTCTTTCACCAGATTCCTCATTGGCTCCTAGCCCAATAATACCGATGCCTATTGGTTATTACAGCTGCCACTCAGGCCTCGGACCACCCTTAGGAACTGCAAAGAGATACACCCCTCACAGCACCAGAAGCGATGTTCGTGGTTCCGGCTGACCGGAAGACCTACACTGATACACCGACAATCCCGAGACCTGCAGTTTCAGATCAAAGTAGCAATAAGGTGTCCTGCGGCTTTGAGGACGGGAGCAGGAAAACGCTAGAGAGAGTGGGAGAAAAACGGACCGGAAAGGGTAGTTAGTAATTTCCTTTAACCATAAGGTGTTGTTGTTTTTAAAATTATTTTTATTCATTTTGGAGACGAGAGAGAGAGAGAGAGAGAGAGAGAGAGAGAGAGAGGAAGGTGGGGAGGAGCAGGAAGCATCAACTCCCATATGTTCCTTGACCAGGCAAGCCCAGGGTTCCAAACTGGCGACCTCAGAGTTCCAGGTCAAGGCTTTATCCACTGCGCCACCACAGGTCAGGCAAGGTGTTGTTTTTTTTTAAAAAAACAAAAACATAGTCTTTACTGTCAGGTAGAAAACACTTAAGACCCCGCAGACGTCCCCAAACTACGGCCCAGGGGGCGCATGCGGCCTCCTGAGGCCATTTATCTGGGCACTTCCGGAAGGGGCACCTTTCATTGGTGGTCAGTGAGAGGAGCACTGTATGTGGGGGCCCTCCAATGGTCTGAGGGACAGTGAACTGGCCCCCTGTGTAAAAAGTTTGGGGATCCCTGCAAGAGCATAGATTTGGAACCAAACAGACTTAATGTAAATCCTGGGTCTGCCTACCATTCACTCTATGTAAATTCTGGGTAAATTATTTAATTTCTTCTA
This sequence comes from Saccopteryx leptura, assembly GCF_036850995.1. Classification (NCBI taxonomy): domain Eukaryota; kingdom Metazoa; phylum Chordata; class Mammalia; order Chiroptera; family Emballonuridae; genus Saccopteryx; species Saccopteryx leptura. The sequence goes on along the minus strand of NC_089505.1, from coordinate 212,252,089 downwards.
TGCTTCAGTTTTCTCCTCTATGAAATGGGAATAATAGTATCACTCTCAATTGTTAATTTTATGTAAATCACCTAATATAATACATGGTATACGGTAATGGGCAACTATAGCTCCAAACTACTGGAATAAGTTAACATAACAGCTTTAAGGGTTGGTACAGAGAATATGCTGAGGGCACTCCTGGAGCCCCTTCATACTCATGCTATTTAAGAGGGACCAAAGAGAGACCTCTGTATCTTACAGATGAGGAATTTAAGGTCAGAGTAAGTGATTTAAAGTCAGGTAAATCCTGATGCAGGATTTAATCCAAGTCCTGTACTCTTCTACCACACCAGACGTTTACTGGTAATGGAGTTTACTGCCAATGTAATCCCCCTTCACTTCAGAGAGAGGTGCCTGCTGCTGGAATCTTAGCTTTCTGCTTCCTATGCAAGACCTTTGCCTCTCATTCTTTTTCTAGCTCTCAACTTTATCCCTTCTCTCCCTGTTATGTTTAAGATACAGGACTAGGTATATTTGATTTAGTTTACACAGTAAAAACAGAAACACGGTCAGATTTTAGTCAAGTGTGAGGGGAAATGGACTTGGAGCAGCTGTGAGGTTCTCAGTAATTCCTATCAGTCCCCTCACCTGGGGGGTGGGGGTGGTTAGAGTTGGTTCTCAAGTTTCCAGCGGTGATGGAATCAAGGATTATGGAGGAAGAGATGTCAGAGAACGCTGTTTAATCTAGGTTTCCAGAGACCAGAGGTTCTGTCTGGGAAAGACAGCAGTTGATCTGAGTCACAGGCACCACTCTGGATCTTGGCTCCATCTTTTGGTATGTTAGACGCACGCCCTGAAATACAAAAAGAAATAGACAAGATTGTGGAAGAGGATGGATTAGTGTGTGTGTGTTTGTGTGTGTGTGTGCGCGCGCACACACACACGCAGTTGGGAAAAGGCAGTAAGAATTTTTAAATGGCATTCACAAAATGTGACAGCAGGCAGAACTTTCCCCATAGCTCTGCAATAAAAGGGACAAGGGAGTGTTACATTGCAGGCAACAGTGATAGGTGCTCAGTAAATAATTATTGAATTAAGAATGTACCAAGTACTGTATTGACTTGAAACGTCAAAGGATATATATACTGACACACACATTCTTTAATCATTCTACCTTGTGGGAATAGTTTAGGGATGGTGGGACAAACAAGCTCCACTGTTACGGCAGCTCTCAGCACTCATCTGTCAAACATTTACTGACTGCTCACCATGTGCAATGCACAAAGCTGTGTGGTCTGGGATGCTGATCAATCACCTGCTACATCATCACCTATGTAACTTGTGTTGCAGTGGAGGAAGGATGAAATGTCAAATTATCCCTTTCCTCCCCCTATAGCAAGCAAGCCAGCAAAAGCAAGCTAGCTTTTCTTTTTGCCAGTTCTACAACTTTTGAATTGTGCCTAGCATGTCCCAGCCTCAGGAAAATCCCTAAAACTGCTCTTCCCTTCCACAGATTATCATCAAAGACTATGTGTCAAGTGTTGCCTTCAGTATCTTATTATTAGAACAACCCTGACAAGTAGTAGTTCTTATGTGTCCTCCATAACATGGAAAATGACCCCAGAGAAGCCTCAACCTTTTGAATCCAAAGCCTGTACTATGCCATGCTCTGAGACACCGGAATAGTCAGAATGTATTACATTTGGTATCACAGCTCTGCTTACTCCCCAAATACACTACTTGGAGCCTTTGGGGCCAAATAGGCCTTCAATATAGGTTGGAGGGGGCATCCAATAAAAAGCCAAGAAAAGCCCTGGCCGGTTGGCTCAATGGTAGAGCGTTGGCCTGGTGTGCAGGAGTCCCGGGTTCGATTCCTGGCCAGGGCACACAGGAGAAGCGCCCATCTGCTTCTCCACCCCCCCTCCTTCCTCTCTGTCTCTCTCTTCCCCTCCCGCAGCTGAGGCTCCATTGGAGCAAAAAGATGGCCCGGGCGCTGGGGATGGCTCCTTGGCCTCTGCCCTAGGTGCTAGAGTGGCTCTGGTCACGACAGAGCGACGCCCCAGATGGGCAGAGCATCGCCCCCTGGTGGGCGTGCCGGGTGGACCCCGGTCGGGTGCATGCAGGAGTCTGTCTGACTGCCTCCCCGTTTCCAGCTTCAGAAAATTAAACAACAACAACAACAACAACAACAACAACAACAACAAAAAAGCCAAGAAAAGAGGCATTTACCAAATTTTCTCTAGCAGACTTAGGATAAGGAAAAAGAGGTATTAAGGAAATAAAACCAGATTTTACAGAAGTCTAGGGAAAAGGGAATCCTCAGTCAAAGGTATCCTACACCCTTAAGTTTTGGGAAATTCTCGGATTTACTCTACTTTTAGAATAGACATCCTAAGTTAGCTAAAGCCTTGATTGAGGTGGTATTGTTATATTCTTCAACTGTATATAAGAATGCTCTCCACTGAAGGTAAAGTCCATTTCACTTGTCATCAGATCAACACATACCTCCAAATCTATCTTAGCTCTTAGAAGCAAAATCCCCTGTATCAAAGATAGAAAAGATATTGGGGTAAAAAAATTTTCAGATAAAATATATAAAGAAAGATTTATATCACTGCCACCAAATGCTTTTGAGGTTCACAGAACTAGCCAAGTGGCTACAGGGACAACAGGTGATGTGGGGATTAGGTGTGTACTAAAATAGTTTTTTCCCCTTAGTAATAATGATCTAGGATGGGGCCAAGCTTTTTACTTTCACATTACTTTAAGATGCCACTAAGAGAAAAAGTCCAGCTAAATTTGCTGAATAAAGAGGAAGAAGTTTCCTATCAGGAACATAGATTAAGTTCAATTTTACTTTGAAATCAAAGCCTTGGGCTCACCTAAAATCTCTAAGAATTCCCTTCCCCAAGACATCTCCTGAGTTTGTAGAAAAGAAATAAGGGAACAGCCATCTCTGCTTCTACCTTTTAAATGGCCCTGATTTGTCAGGTCAAGGTCAGGGGAAGTAACCCCAACACAGGAGCCAGTGCAGGGATGCCAACTTAGGTTCAATGCTGAAGTCAAAAACAAAGGAAAGAACAAGCTACTCTGAAAGGTCCTAGATACGTCTATAGAAGGCAATACACAACTGAGGCCCACTACCCAATAACCAAGATTTCGAATTAATCCTTTACTAATCTCCATTGCCCTTGGCAATGATTGGCTGCCTGAAAGACCTTAAATGTTTCATGTAGGTAACAAAGGATTCCTAGCCAGAGGAAGGCAAAACTAAAGCACTAGATGCTGCCCATCTCCTTTCTTTCTACCCATTCCAACTGAAATACCCCAAGTTTCAAGTCCTCTTTATCTCTTCCACATATAATACAGCAAAAGACTTGAGTAATTGTCAAAAATAAGAGAAAACCAATACAGATGAGAAAGGAAGTTGCTGGAACATCGAGTTTTGCCATGAATCCCTACAGGTCCAGGGTGAACTGGTTTAGCCAACATCCCTTTTGAGTCAAACACAAAAAGCTACAAGCTATATTTCTTTTCTCTGTTGGCCCTGCTCACTAGTCCCTCCACTACAGCTGTTACTCTCAACTTTTGACTCTTGCTACGGAAAGCACAAAGGGAAAGGAAAAAATAATTGAACCATAAAGTAACTACAGTATTAATTTCTAAATAGATATCTTATCCCCTTCCTCTCATACTTATAAAAGGTTTCTTCTGTTCTTCCCTAGCAGTTAGAAGTAATTTGCTAGTTTTACATTGCACTTGATTTGCTCTTTTCCTTGAAGCATGTGCTTCTCTTTACATGGAGGAAGGGCAAACAGGATGTTTATGTAGGAGCTAATATCTCACATTCCTTTAACTTTGTCTATGCAGCCTCAGTGAGTTATTACTCAGCAATTGGGAGCAGCAGCTGACCAGATTTGACTATAGTTACTCATAAACAAGTATGAGAAACACCCCAATGCCCTAAATCCCTTTGGATGGTGTTTGCGTTACAATGTCTACATACATAACACGTTAACACATCCCTCCTATACCAGATTGGCTTAAAAACAATTTAGGGAGAATCCACTTCCAACATGTCCATAAAGGCAAATGAGAAAGTCTAAATGCTATTGCTTCCTTGGGGGTGGAGACAAGAATCAGGTGGGCAAGTCAAGGACCCAAAAGGGGACAAGGAAGAAAGGGTGAGTCAGATTCCAGCAGTAGTCAGTCAGCACACCCTATTGGGTGTGCCCCCAGGCCGCTACTATTTCTTAATTTTTGGTGACATATATGTAACTTGATGTAATTGAGGTTGCTATTTAGAGCCTTTACCCTGCCTGATCTAGATGCCGTGACTCTCTCTATCCCTTAAAGCCAACATTCCACTCATTAAGCCTCCTAGGGTTATGAAAAAGGGGTGGGACAAGAGAGAAGGGCTAAGTGTGGTTTCTGTAGATTGCCAGTGTGCAGCAAGAAAGGTATATAGATGTGGGCAAAGAATTGGCCAGGATACTCACCGCCCCCCCCCCCCAATTATATGATTGTTTTAAAAAATGCTTCTGTGCTCATAATTGTACAACTTTTTGAAGACATACACAAATAATTATCCATACAGTATAGCCCACTCCCATTACCAGCCACTCTCTGAACATCTTTGATCTCACCCCACCCATCATCCCTTTCCAAAACTGAATTACACAAAGGATCAAACAGAAAACCCACAAGATCATGAAGTTCTTGGAAGCTCAGATTGCCTTCAGTGACACCAAGTGCAGAAGTCAAAGGGGACAGCTGGACAAGATCAATGTGAGGGGAAGAGTCAACCACACAACAAAGGAAACCATACTTTATTAAACTGGAAAACAAAAACATATTAGGGACAAACAGACTTAAAAAAAGAAAGGAATGGCTAGAAGAGAAAAGTGCAAGTGGTCACCAAGGACAAGATGGGCGGTCCGTGGCATCTCTGTGTGCCTCTGAAATGCGCGGGTGCACCCACCACCTCCTCTATCCCCCCTCCCACTCTTATACCAAAAGCCAACCCAATCGCATCTTCAGAGATATATCCAGGCTTTTCTTTCTGCATTCTGTAGTTGGGTTCACCTTCAGCCCTGGACAGTCATGTCGGGCCTTTGCTGGAGAAAATTTAGGTTTCCCAACCACAGGTCTGTACCACAGAGCAGCAGTTTCAGCTCCTGGAGAAGTTTTCTCCTCTTTGTACTCATCAGAGAAGCCAGGGGCCCTGGGTTAAAGCCCCAAGTCTCAAAGAAAAATGTCAAACCTTTAGAACTAGTTATTTTATTAAGTGATATTAATACACATTTCAAAAGGATTTCACTGTTCTTGCCTCTAATGCATGTACTTGTTTTGTTTTCCACACTGAACACGTGAGAATATCAATCCAACATCTCTAATTTTAATCTTAACAGGCACCCCGCCCATTCAAAAAGGGGGTAGGAGAGGAAAAAAGGGGAAAAAGCAGTAATTTACAGCGGCTTCAAAACAGTAACAGCTGAAGCTTATTCGGCATAAACCAGTAATTTCAGGATAGTGAATATTCTGCAATTAGGAAGTTTAGCATATTCACATTATCTAGATAGGTTTGCTGTACCATATATGTCACAAACATTGTATTCCTGGGATCAAAAAGTATTAAAGTCCTACTCTCTGATCATTTTATCCTCCCTAAAATCAAACCATTTTCTACTTACTCTCAACATTTGGGAGGGCAGAGGGAAGCTGGGAGAACTTTCATCTAAGCTCACTGAAGAGTAACTCTTACAAAATATTGCTGTATCACTGAGTTGTAAGTGGTACCAGTGTATTCGTGACCCCCACCAATTCTCTGTCTGTGATTTTACAGTGAGCACCAAGGACCTTAGTAACAACTTTGCATACTGAGTTCATGTGAATCATGTCCTTTCCAAGACACACTATGTTATGCTTTCTTTAAAAAATATCGTTTATTTTTTTTAACTCAGGTTGGAATACAAAAGTCAGAGCATGGGCACGGAGTTTTAAATCACAGACACAGAAAGAATAAACCCCCTTTGTTTCACGTTATGAATACCAGAATGTTTTGTTTCACTATATCACATATATACATTGTCGTCTTCATTTACTGCTGTAGACAGATTTCCTTAAAGTTAACAGCTGACAGAAATACAAATTCTTACTTCCATCCTGAAAAGAGCTTTGAAGATTTTGTGGCTTAAAAAACAACAGCCCACAAAAATCCCAACCCTTACAAGTCCATCTTTAAAACTGTACGAGGTCTTCCCGTCATGTGTTAGCCATCATACTTCTGAGGACAACTGCTCTGCCCCAACATTCAGGAAGCCACTTTTCTGACATCCCTACATTTCCTTATGAAACCAAATAATCAGAGAGCCTTTTCAAGTAAACACTACTTTTAGCTTAAACAAGAGCAGCAGAAAGAATTCACATTCTTTTATTCTAGAATGAAAAACATCCCTCTTAATTTCTGCAAAAAAAATTTCTATTTCAGTTGTCAAATAGAATTCCCCCCCTTCCCACCCCCACTCTCCTACTTACACTTTTCCCTAAACACATGTCTGAAGACTCAATGTAACTACACTGTTTCTTCGCTTTGCTACACTATATACCCCATTCCACATACAAGGTCATGGTATCATGCATTTCTGTGGGGAGAGCCACAGGGCAGAGAGGTCTGAGGTCAAAGAAAGAAACAACAGTTGGCTTGGGGCCAGAAATGCATTAGGGAAATGAATGACTTGCAGCATCCTAACTAAAGAATAAGTGAGTCAAGGTAAAGAACATGGAATAAACCACACAGCTCCCAAACTCAGACACACACCTGGTTTAAGCTGCTCTTTATCTTAAAAGCAAGTTTATTGAGACAAAGCATCACCTTCTGTCACTACATTGCCCTCTCCCCCACCTTCAGTATTTCACTGCAGGAATCCAAAGCAATCCCCATACTTCCTATAGTTAGTTCTATACTAACCTGGTAGAAAATATGAAACTTACCAGGATTCTCTAAAATACTCAACACATATGTTTTACTCAGCTAGCTGGAATTACCAGTGTGTACCTTAGGGTAAGACACTAAATAAAAAATAGTAAAGCAACATTTGCTTTTCAGTGTCCCTAGATAAAAACACTCAAAGTTCTTTGACTGTCTTTTTCCCAGCACTGGCTGTAGAAAGAAGCCTTTCAGTTCAGAGAGAAGAGAGCTTTCTTCTCATGTGAAATGACTAAGAGCAGAAACACCCTTTATTTCCTATTGGGAATGTGAGACGAGGATAAAGCTTAGCCTTGATACGTGATGGGCTGCTATAGAGTGGGGTAAATTTTATTGATCAGGTCCTCCTGTTTCTCTGTAAAGATACATCTAAAAAGTACTCAGCGGTCACTAAGACACATCTGAACAGGTATAATATAAAGAAAGATGCTGTTGAACCTTTGATATACCAAGAGCGGGGTGAATACAGGATGAGTGTGAGGGAAAGGAAAGATAAAACAATTCCCTTTCCTTACAGTTAACCTTTGCTGAAATATACCAACAAATATCACTTATGTTAGGGAGGCACCATGGTAAAAAATGTCTACTTCTTATATTTAAAAATACAGGTATAATGTTACAGTTGCACCTCTACAATTTGTCAACTGTAGTGACTTTCTGGCCACAGTAAAAGTGAAAACTGAGAAAGTCAAGGAAAGCAGGAAGAGCTTGGTGCAAGATGAGTGAAACTATCTCAGAAATGTCTTCCCTTCTCTCGTTTATGAAAGATGGGCAGATCACAGCACACTGCTGCTAATGGTTCTTTCTCTCTCCATATTGTAGTTATTCCTTATATTTACCTCAAAACTATATCCAGCTCACTCTCTTTCATTCCAAAAATAAAGAGGAAAATTTTTTACTAGGATAGAATGAGACCTTTATGTCCTCAAAGTTACTGCCTGATAGTTACTTTGGAAGAAGCTGATTTTTTATTTTTTTAAATGAAGATTTTAGGAGAAAGCTAAAGAACTCAACTCCAACATGCCTTTAAAGACAAAACAGCCTGACAGATAAAAGGTCTTTCACATTTCTTCCCTTGCAACATCTCTTGGCTGTCGGCAGGGCACAGAGCACACAGGGAAGGGAGTCAAGCTGGGTAGAGCAGTGAACTTAGCTGGAGAGAGAAGGGGACAAGAATCCTTCCATTGACTACTGATAATCAGCCAAACCCAAAATAACATCCCAACATTGCACATTATTATCTGTACTGGTGGAAGTTTTATTTCAAATGTAGTAATACTCTTCAATAGATGGAATATAGATTTCTTTTCCTCCCCATCCCTCAAACTCCCAGCCAAAGGAAGTGGCTTTGGTTGTGTTTGCCTGCCCTCCCCCCTAAAATACAAACAACTTAGGGAAGGTAAGTAAGTGCAGTGGGAAGGAGGACTGGATGGAATAGTGAAATTTAAGCATATATGACTTTCTACTTTAGAAGGGATGCCCTTGGTCATAAAAAAATAATAAATCAAAGGAGGGAAAACAAAAACAATAAACCAAAATCCTACTTCCAAAGCTCTCTAGATTGTTTAAAATGCCTTTCCCTTGGTTTCCATCAGTACCTGGGAGGGAAGAATGGGCGTTTTGGTGCAAAGAACGGAGGGCCCCTAACAAAAGGTGGCCTGGGTCTCTTTAAACTGTGAAACGGGTCTCTGCCGAGAAAAGGTTCCCTAGGCCGAAAGTCCGGCCGGGGATTCCGCAAAATCATACCACTCCGGCTGATGGTGTCTCTGTGTGAGGGACCCAAGGGGAGGCCACCGCTGCTGCTGCCTCCCCCACCTCCTCCATGGGCCGGGCCCAGGTGCTCCAGAGAATGGGATGGCAGGCTCAGGCTCTCCCGCACACGGGTGAGGCCAGGGCCGTTGAGGTCCCGTTGAGTGGGGCCCCCATGGTCCCTGGGTCCTGTGAGTACCCCAAAATGCTCAGCCAGGGTCCCTTGAAGGAGGGAACTATGGTCCTTGGGAAATACTGCCACTGCCCCTGCCACTCCATGCTCTGCCAATGGTGGGGCTGAGAAGGGCACAACCCCAGAGTGGTCAACAGAGGGAGGTGGGGGTGGAGTAGAAAAGGGGACAGCACTCCCACCACTGCTGCTGTGTTCCCCTGGGGGTGGCGGGGGTGGGGTGGGGAAAGGAACTCCGCTGTGCTCTCCAGGAGGAGGGGGTGGGGCAGCATGGGTCAAGGCTGCTTCCTTTGTGAAGGGGTTCGAAAGATCCACAGAGGGCAGGTGAGTGGGTGCATCTCGAGAGAAGATACCACCGTGATCCTTAGGAGGGGCAGGTGGGGCAGACGATGGCCCCACTGGCTCTCTCTGGAAAGCTGTCCCATGTTCCAAAGGGGATGGGGGAAGATGATGCTCAAATGTTGAGTTGAAACTGTTGGAACGAAAGCTGCTGACACTTTCCTGAAACTGGGCTGCCCGTTCCTTGTATGGAGCTGCTTTAAAGCCAGTGAGGCCTCCGCTGCCCCCACCCCCAAGGGATGCCAACTCAGAAGCACTGGAGGGGCCATTGTCGAAAGAGCTGCCTGAGGTGCTCAGGTCAAACCAACCCCCCCTTGAAGCCTCACGCCCATGTCCTCTATTTCCCTTCCCAGTAACTCGGATGGACTCTACTGTCTGTATGGGCTCCCCAGGCATCCTCCTATTGGATGCATTATGATAACCCAAGGTTTCTATAGGGGCCCCTTTTTCTTCAGTGCTGTCAGGCAAGTCTAGGCAGGAGGAGGAGACCCGGGTTTCTATGCGGTAGTGCTCTTCCTGTTGCTGCTGCTCAGTGGCGGTCAAGTTGGGCTGGGTGAGGTTTGAGAGACTGACACCATCACTCGGAGTGCCCTTGCTGGGGGCCTGACCAAAATGCTTATCATCTGAGGGCTTTCGGGAGGCGTTTTTAAGCATATTCTTAAACTCAATCGTTGACGTGGTAGAAATGGTGGAGGCCAGGACTTTCTCCATGCCTGATGTGGGAGGATGGCCCGTGGGAGTGGCAAGAGTATTCTGCGGAGAAAAAAGGGAATGATGTGGAACTGGGTGAGGAGAGTCTGGGTACTGCTTCTGTGGCAAACTTAGATGCCCAGTGGTAGACTGAGACAAGCTACTGTGGTTGGAATCAGGGGTGAAAAATGAACCATTCTTACTCGGTGATGGTGACCGGTCAGACCCAGGTTCACTCCCTCTTATGTTGAAGGCACTAAAGAGCCCAGGGGAGGATGAGAGAAGGTCACAGTTCTCACCAGAGTCCAGAAGGGCCCTTACAGCTGGAGGGAAGGCAGACTTTACCCCAAATTCTTGGGCTCTGTGGCTGTAACTGGATAAGATTGGCTGGTACTCGGTGCTATCAGAAAGCTTGCTGGATTTCAGGATAGATTTGGCTGGTTTCTTCTCTAGGTTCATCATAGCAGAGGGTGGAGGCCCTGAATACTCAAAGTCTCGATAATCCTCATCTTCCTGGAAAGAAGTATCTGGATAGAACTTTTCCTGTGAAGAGTCCATCAGGGAAGATGGTCTCTCCGTTCCATCAGAAGGCTGCTTATAGGGTGATTCACTGTCCAGGCCAAAGGGTTGATATGTAGACACAGAATTGGAGAGTTCCTGGGGGTAGCTTTCCTCTCTCCCAGGGGGTGGTGATCTAGTGCTGCTGGGTGTTGAAGAACCAGAGCTAATGATCTTAGAAAGAAGGGACATGGTATCTACGTTGCTGGATGTGGGCTTGTCCATCATCTCATCTTGGGTGGGCGTCCCACTGCGTTCATCTCGTACGGGGGTTCCATCAATGTTGTCGATTGAAGTGCTAGTAGGGCCACGCTGGAAGTCTGAGGAATGGCTTTCTGCTGGGGCACTGGACCCCAAACTGCTCAGGATTGGGATGTTTAAGTTTAAGCCACTGAAACCAGGATTTCCTTTTAAGAAGTTATGGATCTTCATTTCTAGGCTTGGGGAGGTGGACTCGGACTCCAGCTTTGGTTTGGAGACCTCCGAAGATTGGCACATGGCAACTTCAGCAGGTGGGGCAGCAGGGCTAGTACTGTGGGTGCCTGTAAACCCCAGAGGATTGGATGGTAGTTTGAAAGTAGTGCTTGGGAGCCCTGGGCTTTGCCCTATGGAGGCCTTGCTGGCTGAAGTCGAAGAGACTTCAGATGTTGATGAATTAGGAGAATAGTTGAAGCTTTTGGGAATAAAGGATTGGGTATTAGAGGGCAGATTTCTTCCTTTGATGCTAGAGACTGTGGTGGTGTTGGCAGGGGAAGCTGAAGTGCTCTGGGATGCGGCTTCACTGGCTGGAACCGGGTTCCCAGTAACACTCTGAAGTAAAGATGACAGGCCTATAGAAACAAAGATTAGAGGAGTTAAAAAAGAACAACTCCCTACCATACAATAAAAACAATTTAGGCTAACTGAATATTCTCATTCATTCCAGTGAGAACCAGATAAACATTAAAACATGAGCCCAAACGGAATCCAGACCAAACAAGCAATTGCTATGTGTCGTAGAAAACACTGGACTTATTTATCAATATAAAGACAGCAAATCAGTGAAATGTTTCTAGTACAGTCATGAAACAAGTCCTACACGGCACAATAAAAGGCAGCAGGAAGGGGGATTTTCGTGTCAGAATCATTCATAGTTTAAACAAGACAAAAGAGAAAAAGAAAGGAAGCAAAATTATTCTTAAAATAACACTTTAAGCCCGTATTTCTGCTCTTCCTTTTCAACCTCCACAATTGTTTCTAATAACTTAAAGTACGCTGTCATTCTCAAGATGGAGATAACATGTGCAAATTGCAGAAATTCATTTGAACAGGGACACTTTTTTCAAGAAGCACCTCTTGCTAGACTGGTATTACCTTTGAGGAAACAATGCTCTAAGCCAGGGGTCCCCAACTTTTTACACAGGGGGCCAGTTCACTGTCCCTCAGATAGTTGGAGGGCCAGACTATAAAAAAAAACTATGAACAAATTCCTATGCATACTGCACATATCTTATTTTAAAGTAAAAACACAAAATGGGAACAAATACAATATTTAAAATAAAGAACAAGTAAATTTAAATCAACAAACTGGCCAGTATTTCAATGGGAACTATGCTCCTCTCACTGACCACCAATGAAAGCGGCGCCCCTTCTGGAAGTGTGGCGGGGGCCGGATAAATGGCCTCAGGGGGCCACATGCGGCCCGTGGGCCGTAGTTTGGGGACCCCTGCTCTAAGCTATCATTTTTGGTTGTACAATGTAGCAATAATAAACATACACCACAAAGGCTTATAAAGCTAAACCATCAAAGGCTCTGATCCTTTTACAAGAAAACCTACGGTCCCCACCTTATAGCTGGGAAAATTCAAGATTATTGATCTGCCCAAGTTGACACTGTTAAGATTCAACCCTACTCACTGATAGATCAAACCTTCTCAGAAGTCCTGAGAAAAAATTCTTTGGGGTAAAGGCTGAAGTGCACCAAAGCAAACTGTTCCTGCACAAATTTTTTAGAAAAACACTTGACAAAAAGATAACAAAAGGTCCTAAAAATTCAATCATATTTTGAAAAGTTCTGGTCATAAATGAAAACTTGTGCATACTTTACCCAAACTTACAGCTTTTAGTTATATACTAAAACTGCTCCTTCATAATATGGGGAAAGAAAATATTTCAATTTCATGTAGTATTTCTTTTTTCCCCCTTAATTTATTGCTTTGAGAGAAAGAGAAGGGAGAGGGAGCGAAAGAGAGAAACACTGATTCGTTGTTCCACCCATTTATGCATTCACTGGTTGACTCTTATATGTGCCCCAACTGGGGACTGAACCTGCAATCTTGGGACATCAGGATGATGCTAGTATTCAACTGAGCTACCTGGCCAGGGCTCATGTAATACTCCAATTAATGTTTCTTCAAAATTCTAATTTTAATTCATATTTGCTAAGATTTCAGAGTTTTAAGGTTCCATCTATGTAACATTTTTAACTGCCATCTACTTCTATATAATGGTGCATGGTTTTTATTGTTATCTAATTGTCAGTAATAGCCAAATAATTAAATATTGTTTATTTCAATTATCCTCCTGAAAAATGTTTCACTTCCAAAAAGTTTCCTAGCTATATAATTTTCTCTCTTCCAATAATACGATTTAAATTTTTAGTAGTCACTGTTCTTACCAGAAGTCCTGAAAGCACTAGAATGTGATATATAATGTCATATGATTTTAAAAAGATATTTCAGCATATTTTTCAGATATTGTGAGATAAATTCTTCAAAAGACCATCTTGTTAAGAACGATACTACTCAAAGGCACTGGCTGGTTGGCTCAGCAGTAGAGCGTCTGCCCAGTGTGGGGATGTCCCAGGTTCGATTCCCAGTCAGGGCACACAGGAGAAGTGCCCATCTGTTTCTCCATCCCTCCCCCTTCTCTCTCTCTCTCCTTCCCTCCTGCAACTATGGCTTGATTGGTTTGGGCAAGTTGGCCCCAGGCTGGCTCCAGGTGCTGAGGATGGCTCCATGGCCTTTGCCTCACGTACTAAAAAATGGCTCCAGTTGCAAAGGAACAACGGCCCGAATGGGCAGAGCATTGCCCCCTAGTGGGCTTGACAGGTGGATCCCAGTTGGGACACATGCAGGAGTCTGTCTCTCTGCCTCCCCTCTTCTCCCTAAAAATAAATAATAAAAAAATAAAGATACTACTTAGATTTCTAGCAATAGGTGAAAGTCTTATGCCACTAAATATTAATTTTCTTAAATCTTACGGCTTTCTTAAAGCCGTACTCTACAGCCCTTTGCCCACTTAAGTCCCTCCTTTGTGTTGAAAATCTGCCAATAAAGGCTGTGAATGACACAACTAGAGCAAAGTTCTAAGATATTTCCTTTACAGTCATTGAAGAAACATCTATTTAAGCTGTCACAGTTCTCTTAAAAGTCAAGGAGAGCTCCACTTTCTGTAAGAAAATGAAAGGTGATAAACTATCCTCTTATTCTATAAAGGTTGTTTTTGGGGTTCCTACTGTTCTGGTGAAATTTTGTCTGACGAGAAAGTCCACATGATATTGTTGCAACAATTTGCTGAGGGGGGGGAACTTCTTTAAAATGTACTACATCTATATAAGAAGTGAAAACAAGTGAGTTCAAGATTTTTATTGTACCTATCAGACTAGAAGGGAGAATCATAAACATGCCAATTTATTAAACTAATTATCTCTGATATTAGTGGTATAAAATGTATTATAGTATTATCATTAATTCTTTATTGCTGGTGCCAACACACAGGGTATTTAGTTTTATGTAACAAAATTCTCCTGTTTCTTAAGACAAAGTTCTATATAATACAGTGGTTGGCTGATCCACTTAGAGAACAGCTTAGGAAATAAAATTAATACCTGTACTGCTTTCTATTCATATAAAGCAGGGTTTCTTAACCTCAGCACTACTGACATTTGAGCTGGATAATTCTTTTTGGCTGGGGCTATCCTGTGCACTGTAGAATATTAAGCAGCTACCCTGGCCTCTACACCTAGATGCAGTAGCATTCCCATCACCACCCCAGTTATGACAAGCAAAAATGTCTTCAGACATTGCTAAATGTTCCCTGGAAGCTTCCTGGTTGAGAACTACTGATACAGAGCAAATCACCATAAAGATACTGTTCTGGTACTTGTAATTCATTGCATAATTATACTGAAACATTTTAAAAGGTTGTGATGGTGCTGGGCAGTTTGCTCAGTGGTAGAGCATCAGCCCAGCGTGTGGAAGTCCCAGGTTCAATTCCTGGTCAGGGCACACAGGAGAAGTGCCTATCTGCTTCTCTACCCCTCCTCCACTCTCTCTTTTCTCTATCTTCTCCTCCCCTCCTGCAGCATGGCTCGATTAGAGCAAGTTGGCCTCGAGCACTGAGGACGGCTCCATGGCCTCCGCCTCAGGAGCTAAAAAATGGCTCTGGTTGCAATGGAGCAAGGGCCCCAGATGGGCAGATAATTGTCCCCTAGGGGGCTTGCCAGGTGGATCCTGGTTGGGGCACATGCAGGAGTTTGTCTCTGCCTCCCCTTCTCTCACTAAATAAAAGAAATAAAAAAAATAAAAAAATAAAAAACGGTTGTGCAGGTATCTGGAAAGTCTGAGAACAGAAAACAGGTAACTTTTATGGGGAAAAAATCATTAGAAGCAAATAGTTTTAGATACAAAACAGATTAATTAACAAAGCTGAAGAGAGATTATACATAGACAAAAGTAAAAAAGATGTACTATATATCCATAAATAGAGGCCTCTATAAACTAGGACATAAATGAGGCAATCATATTTAATATTTGATAACAGACTAACCTTTCTTATTTTATTTAGCTTTAGATAACATTAAAATATGTATGTAAACCTCAGCATATACTATCTTGTACTAAGAGCTGAGATAAATGGAGCCCCTAGGGCTGTCATGGCATGGGTGAAAGAATACTGGACTCCAGTCAAGAAATCTGGCTTTTAGCCTCAGCTCATCACTGAATAGGTAGGTATATGTGTGACCTTATGCAGGTCACATCACCTCACTGAGCCTTAATTTCCTCACCTGAAAAGGAGACTAGACTAGATGATATTCAATGCCTCTTTCATCTGACATTATGTAATTCTATATATGCCAGCTCATAATGATAAATATAAAGAGAATAATGAGTTAACTGTATTATATATTTTATGGCTCTGGAATACTCAGCTATGGAATCCAGGATTAAGCAGAGACAAGCACATACAGTTCAAGTTCCTCTGGCACATGGCAGTTTACCTTGCAGTGTAGGGGCTGACTGTGTCTGGGTTTTGGAAAGAGCGGACAGAATGCTCTCTGGGGTGATCTCCACCTTCGAGAGGATATTTGCCAAAGGGTTGTGAGGTGTTGTTGTGGCAGGTGCAGGTGTTTTCAGGCCACTAGAAAGGTTGCTGGGACTTGTAGGAGTTCCTGGAGACGGTCTTGGTGCAGGACTGACCCCTGGTGGCAGAAAGATTAACTCAAGAAAATGCAATTCAAAATGACCTTTAAATCTATGACACTTTCCATTCAAATGAGTTTGGTATGTTTAATAGGAATTTTTCTGTGATTGATTCAGAAATGTTATATCATGGCTTATACAAAAAAATCTGAAGCCTGACCAGGCGGTGGCGCAGTGGATAGAGCATCAGACTGGGATGGAAAGGACCCAGGTTCAAGACCCCGAGGTCACCAGCTTGAGTGCAGGCTCATCTGGTTTGAGCAAAGCTCACCAGCTTGGACCCAAGGTCATTGGCTCAAGGAAGGGGTTACTCAGTCTGCTGAGGGCCCACAGTCAAGGCACATATAAGAAAGCAGTCAATGAATAACTAAGGTGTCACAACGAAAAACTGATAATTAATGCTTCTCATCTCTCTCTGTTCCTGTCTGTCCCTATCTATCCCTCTCTCTGACTGTCTCTGTTAAAAAAAAACAAACCTTTTTTTGAAAATTAGATGAAGATATGCTCTTGTTTAGTTGGAACATGCCTAAAATTAACAAGTATTAGATTTTTCTCATATGTACAGTCCATTAGTTTTGTTTTTTTTAACTTTTTAAAAAACTTATTGACTTCAGATAAAGGGGGGAGAAGAGAGAAAGAGAAAGAGAGAGAGAGAGAGAGAGAGAAAGAAAGTGAGATGGGGTGGGGAGAGGAGCAGGAAGCATCAAGTCGCTTTTCGTAAGTGCCTTGACTGGGCAAGCACAGGATTTCAAACTGGCGACCTCAGCGACACTTTATCCACTGTGCTACCACAGGTCAAGGCACAGCCCATTAGTTTTGAGAGCTCCAAGAGAAAGAGACTAAGGATCTATTTCTTTTTTGTTTTGTTTTTTTCTGAAGTTGGAAACGGGGAGGCAGTCAGACAGACTCCCGCATGCGCCCGACTGGGATCCACCCAGCATGCCCACCAGGGGGCGATGCTCTGCCCATCTGGGGCGTTGCTCTGTTGCAACCAGAGCCATTCTAGCGCCTGAGGCAGAGGCCACAGAGCCATCCTCAGCTCCCAGGCCATCTTTGCTCCAATGGAGCCTTGGCTGTGGGAGGGGAAGAGAGAGACAGAGAGGAAGGAGAGGGGGAGGGGTAGAGAAGCAGATGCGTGCTTCTCCTGTGTGCCCTGGCCGGGAATCGAACCCGGGACTCCTGCATGCCAGGCCGACGCTCTACCACTGAGCCAACCAGCCAGGGCCTAGGATCTAACTATTTCTTTCTTCTCTACATAATGAAACCTACACCTCAGAGTCCGGTAGATGCTCAAGAACTTGGCTGGCTGATTATGACCTGAGCCATTGCAATTGTATAATCAGTCATTACATAATTTTATGCGATTAATAAGATTTTGCTTTTGAAATGGCCTATAAAATGAGATTATATATGAAACCTCCTTTATACTTTTACATTTTAAAACACTGGCTTGAGTTTTAACATATGAAAAAAGTATATAAAAGAAAATAATTTTTTATTTTTTTTATGATCAAAAATATAAACAGGTATTTCACAAAGAAAAATAATATACAAAAGTTTTGGGGAAGCTGAGGCACAATGGGGACTTTTAACATAGTGTTTGGAACATAAATAGTACATTTCTGGAGATCATTTTAGTTATAACATGAAAGACTTTAAAAAACCTAATGCTGCCTGACCGGATGGCTTGGTTGATTAAAGCAGGGGTCCCCAAACTTTTTACACAGAGGGCCAGTTCACTGTCCCTCAGACCATTGGAGGGCCAGACTATAAAAAAAACTATGAACAAATCCCTATGCACACTGCACATATTTTATTTATTTTTTAAGGGTTTTTTTTTTTTAATTTTAAATTTTCTTTTATTAATTTTTAGAGAGGAGAGAGAATGAGTGAGAGAGAGAGAGAGAAGGGGGAGGGAGGAGCAGGAAGCATCAACTCCCATATGTGCCTTGACCAGGCAAGCCCAGGGTTTTGAACCGGCGACCTCAGTGTTTCAGGTCGACGCTTTATCCACTGCGCCACCACAGGTCAGGCCACACTGCACATATTTTAAAGTGAAAAAACAAAACGGGAACAAATACAATATTTAAAATAAAGAACAAGTAAATTTAAATCAACAAACTGACCAGTATTTCAATGGGAACTATGCTCCTCTCACTGACCACCAATGAAAAAGGTGGCCCTTCTGGAAGTGCGGTGGGGGCTGGATAAATGGCCTGAGGGGGCCGCATGTGGCCTGCGGGGCCGTAGTTTGGGGACCCTGGGTTAGAGCATCATCCTGAAGCAGAGAGATGCCAGTTTGACTCCGGTCAGGGCACATAAAGGAACAGCCTCATGTTCCTGTCTGTCTCTCTCTCCCCTTTCCTCTCTCTCACTAAAAATCAATCAATAAAAAATAAATAAATAAAAAATAAAATCCTAATGCTGATCTTTTGGAGAAATCTATCTTTTAGAAATAATATATTTAAATACATATGCAGAAATAAAATAATAGGGATGTTCTTCAAAATAATCAGGATTGAATAGGTCATGTATTTATATATTATAGTTGAGGATGAGTGATGAGTATGTGAGGGTGCTTTACTTTTGTATTTTCATTAAAATTTCCATTAAAAAGCCTGACCAGGCAGTGGCGCAGTGGATAGAGTGTCGGACTGGGATGTGGAGGACCCAGGTTCGAGACCCCAAGGTTGCCAGCTTGAGCGCAGGCTCATCTAGTTTGAGCAAAAGCTCACCAGCTTGGACTCAAGCTCGCTGGTTCAAGCAAGGGTTTACTCGGTCTGCTGAAGGCCCGCGGTCAAGGCACATATGAGAAAGCAATCAATGAACAACTAAGGTGTTGCAATGCGCAACGAAAAACTAATGATTGATGCTTCTCATCTCTCCGTTCCTGTCTGTCTCTGTCTATCCCTCTCTCTGACTCTCTCTCTCTCTGTCAAAAAAAAAAAAAAAAAAAAAAAAAAAAAAAATTCCATTAAAAAAAAAAAAGCCATGTATCAACCCTAATAGAATGGTTGTGCATAAAATTTTAGCATCAGAGTTGTTCATTACAGTCTTCTTTTAAACAGTGAAAAATTGGAAACATACTGAATGTCTAATAATAAAAAGGCTTAGATAAGTAATCAAATCTATATAGCTAAATTAAATTTTTTAATTTATTCAGAGATATTAATTTGTTGTTATACCTATCCATGCACTCATTAGTTACTTGTTTTCTTCCTTAAATGAAAGGAGGTAAGATGGAGAGATAGACTCCCACACGTGCCCCAACCGGGATCTGGCAACCTTAGTCTGGGGCTGATGCTTGAATCAACCAAGCTATCCTCAGTGCCTGAGGCTGACACTAGGACCAACCGAGTTATCTTCAGTATCCTGGGCTGACACTTGAAACAAGCCACTGGCTGTGAGAAGGGAAGAGAGAGAAAAGGGCGGGGAGAAGAGAAGCAGATGGTCACTTCTCATGCATGCCTTGACTGGGTATTGAACCCAGGGTGTCTGCACGTGGGCTGAGGCTCTCTCCACTGAGCAAACTGGCCAGAGCCAATATTTTTTATTTTTAGATTTATTGATTTTTAGAAAAAGAAAGAGAGAAAGGGGAGAGAGGAGTGGGGAGTATCAACTAGTAGTCGTTGCTTCTTGTATGTACCTTGACTGGGCAAGCTCAGGGTTCTGAACCAGCAACCTCAGTGTTCCAGGTCAAGGCTCTATCCACTGCACCACCATAAGTCAGGCCACTTGCTGATTCTTATATGTGGCCTGACCAGGGATCAAAACTTGGTGTATTGGGATGACACTGTAACCAAATGAACCATCTGGCCAGGGCTAGATAAAACTTTGAACAGCTCATTTTAAGATACTATATGTAATATACTACAATTATTGAAAGAAAAATCATTACAAATAATCTCCCAACATTTAGCTACACATACACTTGCAAGGTTACACACACATAAGTATTTTCTTTAAGGTAGCAGAAGTATATTTATTTTATTTTCTTTGTTTTCTAACTTTTCTATAAATGACAAGTACTGGTTTTATTTTTTTAATTAAATGCCAAACTGATGATTTAATTAGAAAGATGAAGGTCTTCTTTACTGGGCTTACTTACCAGTACTTTTCATGACTGATGTCAGGCTGCTAAGGATGGAACTGATCTTTGCCAGATCCACATTAGCCAGGTTTGGCAAGGCCAGCGCTGGAGAAGGGGACAGGAGGGAAGTAGTCACAGGCTTTGGAAGAGGTGGAGTTGCTGTCATGGTCACAGGCACTGGGGTACACAAAGAGGCCTTCGAAATACTTTCTGTTGGCTTTGCAGGCACTGAAGTGGATACAGCTGACTTCTCCACAGGTTTTTCCTTCCTGTCCTCTACTATTTAAATAAAAAAAGCAAATATCACTACATCTTACTACTTTCCAGACTCTGCTTCCAGTATGAAACAGTATGTCCTACTGTTTCCCGAGTTGGGAATAAAAAAGTATGCTTTAGAGAAAAACCACTTACTTCATGATTTTTTAAAAAAGCCCTATACCTTATGATTCTTCCTACCTTAAATGAATTTCTAAGATTCATCTTTTATCTTACTTTTAATGAGTTCTTTGTATCTTTTTAGTATCTCTGTTAAATTTTTACATTTCTAGAAGCATATTATTATTTGGTACACATTTGTGTCCTGTCCTTCAGTAATGATATTTATGTCATAAATTATGCTGTCTTTCTTGTTAACTTGAGAGCTTTCTAAAGAGTAGGAATGAATTCTGTATGTACATCCTATCTTTTTGTGGCTTCCTGAAATTGGCCTACTGGGGGGTCCATCTGAAACTGCAATTTTAACTCTTGATGCTTTTTAATACCTAAAAGGCTATGCTCTGTATGGACAGTACCTTAAATTCAACACAAGTCAAACTCTCTTAATAATTACAAAAGCTAGGGATGTCAGAGAAACAATTTGTCAATCCTAGTTAATTTTGAAGGTGTGGTTGACAAACTGTGGCTTTGGAATCTTCAAGGTCAAGAGTGACAGAGAACAAGGAATTCCAGTATAAGTGCTACTTCCTCTAGAGCAGTACTGTGCAAAAGAAATATAACTCAAGCAACACATAAAAGTTTAAATTTTTGAGTAGCCACATTAAAAAAAAGGTAAAATTAATTTAAATAATGTTGTATTTATCTCAATATATTAATGAAATATTTTCATTCTTTTTCTGGGTACTAAGTTTCTAGAATCCAGTGTATACCTTTCATAATTAGAGCACATCTCAAGTTGGACAAGTCACCTTTCACACGCTCAATAGTCACAGGTAGCTAGTGGCTACCACCTTGAACAACACAGACCAAGGACGACTGCTTAATAAATCCTGCACCACTGCTCTTACAAGGACTGAAATGTCTTTTAACATCTGCCCATGATAAATTCATTGGTGGGAAAACAACAGATAAGGAACAAGTTGTCGCTAATCATATAATGACATACCAATGATTTTTGACCCATCATCTTCCACATCTGAGAGTTCCATGTCTTCCACATCACGATTATCTGTTGCAGGCTCAGGTGTGGCAGATTTCTCACTCCCCATGGCTGGTGACCGAGATTCCTCACCTCCCATTCCCTGAAAAGGAGACTCAGAACCAGTTGGGGACGGAGCATCCATACTTGGGGAAGGAACTGGTGATTCCTCTGGATCAGGAAGAGTTGACTTCAATTGATCCAGCTTTTTCTTTAAATTGTTCACCCGATTAGCAAAGGTTTTGTATGCCTGAGAGAAAAAGAAAAGTTTATTGCTTTCAGAAAAGAACCAAGCTACCATTTTGACTTTGATCAGATTTCCTCATTATTATTAACTATATCACTGATCCAAAACAAGAAAATATTATCTCCTGACTTGTGGAGGTGTCCTAGATAAAGTGCTGACCTGGAATGCTGAGGTCGCTGGTTCGAAACCCCAGGTTTGCCCGGTCAAGGAACACATGAGAAACAACTACTATGAGTTTATGCTTCCACTCTATCCCCCTTTCTCTTTTTCTTTCTCTCTCTCCCTTCTCTCTAAAATGAATAATAACTTTTAGCCTGACCAGGCGGTGGCGCAGTGGATAGAGCGTCTGACTGGGATGCCAAGGACCCAGGTTTGAGACCCCGAGGTTGCCAGCTTGAGCGCGGGCTGATCTGGCTTGAGCAAAAAGCTCACCAGCTTGGACCCAAGGTTGCTGGCTCGAGCAAGGGGTTACTCGGTCTGCTGAAGGCCCGCGGTCAAGGCACATATGAGAAAGCAATCAATGAACAATGAAGGTGTTGCAACGAAAAACTGATGATTGATACTTCTCATCTCTCTCCGTTCCTGTCTGTCTGTCCCTATCTATCCCTCTCTCTGACTCTCTCTCTCTCTGTCCCTGTAAAGAAAAATAAATATAAAACATTAAAAAAAATAAAATGAATAATAATTTTTTCAAAATCTTTAAAAAGTATATACATTATCAGCTATCAAGCATGGAGTAGTTTCCAATTCCTACTTTTTTTCTCTCTTTTAAGTGAGAGGAGGGGAGAAAAGAGACACAGACCCTCGCATGCACCCCAACTAGGATATACCTGGCAATGGCTGTCTGGGGCTGATGCTTGAATCAACCAAGCTATCCTTAGTATCTGAAGCTGACACTCAGACTGACACACTGGCTGCGGGAGAAGAAGAGGGAAAGAAGGAGGAGGGGGGGACGAGAGAAATGGATGGTTGCTTTTCTTGTATGCCCTGACTGGGAATTGAACCTGGGACATCCATATGCCGGGCTGATGCTCTATCCACTGAGCTAACTGGCTATAGCCCCAATCCCTACTTTTTGTACTTTGTATGTAAATATTGTCATCTACACAGGTGCCAGAATCAGAAGCCTAGAGCTTATCTGTAATTCATTCTCTCTTGCTTTTTTCTATTCATCCAATCAATATTTATCAAGAGCCTGAATGTGCTGGCCACTCTTCCAGGTTGTGGAGACTATGAAGACAGACAAAATCCAAATCCATAAATAAAGCACAGCCTGGGAGCTCAAATACTATTGACAGTATTTAAAAATAAACTTTTATTATTTTAAAAATTTGTTATTATTATTATTTAATGTTTACTTTATTGATTTGAGAGAGAGGAAGGGAGTGAGCGAAAGAGAAACAGGAACATTGATCTTTTCCTATGTGTGCCCTGACCAGGGATTGAACCAGCAACCTATGTGCTACAGGACGATGTTCTAACCATCAGGGCTATCTGGCCAGGGCAAAAAAATAAACTTTTATTTTATAACAGGTTTAGGTATGCAAAATAACTGTGAAGGTGCCTGACCAGAAGGTGGCGCAGTGGGTAGAGCATCAGACTGGGATGTGGAGGACCCAGGTTCAAAACTCCGAGGTAGCAGGCTTGAGCACACGAGGTCACTGCCTTGAGCCATGGTGGCTAGCTTGAGCCCAAAGGTCACTGGCTTGAGCCCAAGGTCACTGGCTTGAGCAAGGCGTCACTTGCTCTGCTGTAGGGCCCCCCCCCCCCCGTCCAAGCACATATGAGAAATTAATCAATGAACAACTAAGGAGCCGCAACAAAGAATTGATGCTTCTCATCTCTCTCCCTTCCTGTCTGTCTAAACCTAGTTGTCCCTCTCTCTAACACTCTATCAAACAAACAAACAAACAAACAAAAAACTGTGAGGGTAATACTAAAAGTTCCTATATATCCCATACCCAATTTTCCCTATTATTAGAATGATATATTTGTCATGCCTGTGAATCAATTGTTATTATTAACTAAAGCCCATACTTATTCAGATATCCTCAGTTTTTATCTAAGGTCCCTTTCCTATTCCAGAATCCTATGCAGGACACCACAGTACATGTAGTAGTCATACCTCCTTAGGCTCCTCTGTTTGTGGCAGTAGACTTTCCTTGTGTGTTATGACCTTGACAGGTAGGTATGTAATAGACTGTCAGTTGAGATTTTTCTGATGTTTACCTCACAATTACACAGGGGTTATGAGTTTTGAGAAGAAAGACCACAGAGGTAAAGTGCTACTGTCATCACACATCAAAGGTACAATCAATCCATATGATGTACCACTATTTTAAAATTTTTTATCTTATTAAATTTATTGGGTGACATTGCTTAGTAAGATCATATAAGTTTTAAGTGTAAATTCTATAATACACCATCTGTGCACTGCAGTGTGCACTCACCACGCAAGGTCAAGTCTTCTTCATCACCATATGTTTGACCCCCTTCCCCTCTGGTAACCACCATCCTATTGTCTGATGTACCACTATTGATGATAACCTTGATCACTTCACTTAAATCCTATTTATTTGATTATCTTAACTGCCAATGCCTTAAAGCTGTGTGTCTTTTTCCTGTTTTGTTAAAAATCTTGGACCATTCAATTGCAGAATCATTTTGTCTCCTTACTCAAAAAATCTTATTAAGAAAAATGGAAAGGAACAGAAAAGAATGTATTAGAACTGAGCTTCTGCTTCTGAATATCACTGAGTAGTTTGTAGTAGAGTAATGCTTCCACCAAGAACAGCTAGGAAAGCCAAACACACACACACGCACGCACGCACGCGCGCGCGCGCGCGCGTACTGAAGAGTGCTAAGGCAACCAAAACCTAAATGGCAAATCTTACATCAGGGGAAACCATGAGGAGAGCTAAGCTAACATTCAGCAGCTCCTCAGGGTTCTGATTTTGGGGAGGGAGCAAGAATTTTAAAATTCAGGCAAAAGGACAAGGCAGAGGGCCACTGCTAGACATAAAGAAAAAAACATACCGATCTGAAAGGCCAACATTCTGATCAAAGAGGAAGGATAAAAGAGGCTCAACAGTATGCTACTGTACTTTCCTTCAAGATATTTGCTGAATTCTGAAGCTGTTTAAGAGAGAATTAAGAAGCCAAGGGGAAAACCTCTGAAAAGCAAAGCAGAGTTGAATGCAGTCTACTGATGCTGAAAAGATAAGGATTAGAGCTCAAACTATGCCACGGAGGAGGGGCCCTAGTGACCATCCAGACTCTCAGTGGGAGAAAACTACATTCTAGAAGCTAGAATGAACCAGAGGAAGGCAAAGCCTTGCCAAATTGCAATTCAGCCTTAAACCAGTTCATTTTTAGATTTGATAATTATGATCAGCTCTCACAGTATCTCCCTAGAGACTTTAATCATCCAAAGACTTTAAAAATATGTTCGTATACAATGTCCAGCATTCATTAAAAAATCAGCAGAAATGCAAGAGAGAGGACCAAATGACCTAAAAATAAAAAAAACAAGCACTAGAAACAGAATCAGAATAGGTAAAGCCAATATTGGAGTTATCTGACAAAAACCAATAGCTTTGTTTCCTATGTCCAAGAAAATTGAGAAGGCCCTCCCCTCCTTCCCTTGTTGAATAATGCAGCCCCAAACCCATTAGCTGGACCTTGAGCGGAAGCATTGATGGCCTAGAGTAAGAAAATGGGACTAAAATGGGGTGAGAAAAATGTCTTCATGGGAGAAAGGCATTGCGCGGGATGCTGAGGCCTAAGCAAGAAAAAGAAAGCTCAGAGAGGTTCCTGTGGAGAGATGGAAGCGTTTGGAGACCGGCTACATACAAGGGTATGATTAAATAAGTGATTATGTTGAAGTTAAGGGGAGCAGGGTTTTACACTATTAGAAAAAGCTATTACAAATGTGGGAAAGAAAAAAACTAGAACAAACCTTGTGGTGTTAGATTGCAGATAACAAGATAACAGTGTGAACTCATGGTTTTCAATATATATAGACACAGAAATAAATATAGATGTAAGTGTGTGTGTATTTAGGTTAAGTATATCCATATATACATACTGGGGTGGGCAAAGTAGATTAAATTACCAACCATTATCATCTAAAAGATAAATCATAAGTAAGGATACAAAATAATAACAACAATAAGACAAATAATACAAATAAATAACACAGAATTTAATAAATAATACGAGAATAAACTGTTTTGTGTACTGTACTCCTACTTCGCCCACCCCATCTATTTCCAAACTCTGGATACTGACAACAGTCTGGAGCAGTGCTGTCCCAGAAGTAACGAGTGTCCCCAGTAATCAAACCTTGTTTGTTCACTAAAAGAAACCAAGCTCTGTGGAAAAATGACTGATTCCAGAGCAGGGCATGATAGTGCAAGATGATGCTTGACCTGTGGTGGTGCAGTGGATCAAGTGTCAACCTGGAACACTGAGGTCGCTGGTTTGAAACCCTGGGCTTGCCTGGTCAAGGCACATATGGGAGTTGATGCTTCCTGCTCCTCCCCACCTTCTCTCTCTCTCCCCTTTCTAAAAAAATAAATAAAATCTTAAAAATTTGCCTGACCAGGTGGTGGTGCAGTGAGTAGAGCATCAGACTTGGATGCGGAAGGACCCAGGTTCAAGACCCCAAGGTTGGCCCTGGCCGATTGGCTCAGCGGTGGAGCGTCGGCCTGGCGTGCGGGGGACCCGGGTTCGATTCCTGGCCAGGGCACATAGGAGAGGCGCCCATTTGCTTCTCCACCCCCCCCCCCTTCCTCTCTGTCTCTCTCTTCCCCTCCCGCAGCCAAGGCTCCATTGGAGCAAAGATGGCCCGGGCTCTGGGGATGGCTCCTTGGCCTCTGCCCCAGGCGCTAGAGTGGCTCTGGTCGTGACGGGGCGATGCCCCCGAGGGGCAGAGCATCGCCCCCTGGTGGGCAGAGCATCGCTCCTGGTGGGCGAGCCGGGTGGATCCCGGTCGGGCGTATGCGGGAGTCTGTCTGACTGTCTCTCCCCGTTTCCAGCTTCAGAAAAAAAACACACACAAAAAAACAAAAAAAACAAAAACAAAAACAAAAGACCCCGAGGTTGCCAGCTTGAGCGCGGCTCATCTGGCTTGAGCCAAAAAAAGCTCACCAGCTTGGACCCAAGGTCGCTGGCTCCAGCAAGGGGTTACTCAGTCTGCTGAAGGCCCGTGGTCAAGGCACATATGGGAAAGCAATCAATGAACAACTAAGGAGTCCATGATTGATGCTTCTCATCTCTCTCCGTTCCTGTCTGTCTGTCCCTGTCTATCCCTCTAACTCTCTCTCTGTCCCTGTAAAAAAAATAATAAATAAAAATTAAAAAATATAGCCTGACCAGGCGGTGGCGCAATGGATAGAGCGTCGGACTGGGATGCAGAGGACCCAGGTTCGAGACCCCAAGGTCGCCAGCTTGAGCACACGGGCTCATCTGGTTTGAGCAAAAAAGCCCACCAGCTTGAACCCAAGGTCGCTGCTCCAGCAAGGGGTTACTCGGTCTGCTGAAGGCCCACGGTCAAGGCACATATGAGAAAGCAATCAATGAACAACTAAGGTATTGCAACGTGCAATGAAAAACTAATGACTGATGCTTCTCATCTCTCTCCATTCCTGTCTGTCTGTCCCTGTCTATCCCTCTCTCTGACTCTGTAAAAAAAAAAAAAAAAAAAAAATTAAAAAATTTTTTTAAAAATTTAAAAAAGAAAAAAAAGTATTAAAAAAAAAAAAAAAAGAACCAATAAAGCAGCTTGGGAGGAGCCCCCACTGGCCAATTTTGGGACAATTTTAAGCATCAAAATAAGTATTGGTAGTAATGAATCAAATCAATATATAGGACTCTATGAGTCCAAATAGATATAAATAAATGAATAAATTAAAAGATTGATGGGAAACAACATATTTACATAGTTTCAAAATATCTCCCCACAAAACCCTTATTTTTTTTTTTAATTTTATTTATTCATTTTTAGAGAGGAGAGAGAAAGGGAGAGAGAGAAACAGAGAGAGAGAAGGGGGGAGGAGCTGGAAGCATCAACTCCCATATGTGCCTTGACCAGGCAAGCCCAGGGTTTCGAACCGGCGACCTCAGCGTTTCCAGGTCGACGCTTTATCCACTGCGCCACCACAGGTCAGGCACAAAACCCTTATTAATTACTATATTAGTTTACCTGGGTTGTAATAATAAAGTACCACTAATTAGATGGCTTAAAACAACAGAAATTTATTGTTTCATAATTCTGAAGGCTAGAAGTACAGAATTAAGAGGTCAGTTGAGACAGCTGAGACTGGGCAGAATTTTTCCTTGTCTTTTTCTAGCTTCAGGGGGGTGGCCATTAGCCCTTAGTGCTACTTGTCTTTTAATTGCATGTCCACAATATCTGTCTCAGTTGTCACTTGATGTTCTCCCTGTGTGTCTGTATCCAAATTTCCCTCTTTTTATTAGAACACTAGTTATACTGGAATAAGGCCCACTCTAATAACCTCATCTTAACTTGATTACATCTGCCAAGACTTTATTTCCAAGTAAGGTCACACTCGCAGGTATTAGGGATTAGGGTGCCAACATATCTTTTACGGGCACAATTCAACGCATAGCAATTACCAAGGGAAAACTTTTCAATGGACAGGCCTAGCAGATGCCTCGGTAATAAATAGTATCAAAGTGAATATAATAGGTAGTAAAACAAATCAAACTTGAATTCTAATTGAAATGATAAAATGAGCCCTGGTAAGTTTGCTCAGTGGATGGAGTGTCAACTCGCCATATGGATGTCCCAGGTTCAAAACCGGTCAGGGCACACGGGAGAAGTGACCATCTGCTTCTTTCCACCACCCTCTGTCCCTTCCACACTCAGCAGCTTGATTGGTTTGAGCATTGGCCCTGGGCGCTGACGATGGCTTGGTTGGTTCCAGTGCATCAGCCTCAAGCACTAAAAATAGCTTGACTGACTTGAGCATTGGCCCCAGACAGGGTTGCCAGGTGGATCCTGGTCGGGGCACATGCAGGAGTCTGTCTCTCTGCCTCCCTTCTTAACAAACAAACAGACAAACCTCTCCAAGCCATTTTTTGTATAGCCTCCAAAGCAAACTAAAAAAAAATCATTTTATATAATTCTATAAATAAGGGGCTAGGAATTATAGGTCATTATTCAAAAATTACTCTAAAAAACTGGGGGGTCAAAATGATGAATTGACCATTCCCATTCATGGTTTCTCCCCCTTATTTGAATTGACCAATTCCTATTCATGGTTTCTCCCTCCTAAGACACCTATAAAATGAAAACTACAGTGGTCCCACATCTATCACGGGGGTTAGGTCCCCCACAATAGGTGAAAATCCACGAAGTAGCAAGCATATATTTATTTTATTATTTATATATATTTTAAAGCTTTATAAGCCCACCCCATATTCTTATAAACCTTTCCCACACTCTTATAAACACTTTCTATGCTCTTAAACACTATCTATACTCTTAAACCTATGTAATTTTAACAACATATAAAATTCTATATGGGTACTCACCAGTGAATATACAGTAATAATATTTTAATTAACATTTTAATATATTTTTACATTGTTTTCATTTTTTTTTTTGTATTTTTCTGAAGTGAGAAGCAGGGAGGCAGAGAGACAGACTCCCACATGCGCCTGACCAGGATCCACCTGGCATGTCCACTGGGGGGCGATGCTCTGCCCATCCAGGGCATTGCTCCATTGCAACCAGAGCCATTCTAGTGCCTGAAGCGGAGGCCATGGAGCCATCCTCAGCACCTGGGCCAACTCTGCTCCAATGGAGCCTTGGCTGCAGGACAGGAAGGGAGAGACAGAGAGGAAGGAGAGGGGGAGGGGTGGAGAAGCAGATGGGAGCTTCTCCTGTGTGCCCTGGTGCGGAATCAAACCTGAGACTTCCACACGCTGGGCCAACACTCTATACCGCTGAGCTGGCTAGCCAGGGCCTGTTTTTAATTTTTTAGACTAGAAAATGCTTATTTTACCACAAAATAATTAAAATAATAAATATATAAAAATATCCATATACTTCATTCAATATCCCACAATATGGTGAAAAATCTGCAATACAAAATTAGATATATACAATTTTAAAATCTGCAATACAGTGTGACTGCGAAAAATGAACCGCGATATGGCAAGGAATGACTGAAGGAATACAAAGGTATAAACCAACAACAAGAAGTATACCTGAGAAAAAGATTTCTACAGATTATTATATGACAGAACATGAATGGAAGAGTAAGAAATGATCAGGCAGGGGAGAAAAAAAGAGGTTCCAGGAAAGGAGCAGATCTGTCTTGCAGAATCCCTGGGAAGTTTTGATCCAGAAAATGAATATAAAAAGGGTACAATGAGTAGAGGGGTCAAAATCAGGACAATTAATCAAAAGCGTGAATGCCAAACAATACCACCTCCTCTACCACCTTCATACTTTGCATCCAGGGCACTATGTCCGAGGCAAAAATTATGAATTCTTCTCTAAAGAAGACTTCAGCTTCTTGCATTTAGCATTCCTCCTACCCAGGCTAATCACCAGCTTCTCACCTATGCAGACTTTAATGGTTAACTCCAAGAGTAAATAATCCCTAACAATGGACAAAGAGCCCCTCAATCAATTCTTTTATTTATTTATTTATTTATTTATTTATTTATTTACTTTTTTAGATTTTATTTATTCATTTTTATTAGAGAGAGAGGAGAGAGAGAGGGGGGGAGAGAGAGAGAGAGAAGGGGGAGGAGCAGGAAGCATCAACTCCCATATGTGCCTTGACCAGGCAAGCCCAGGGTTTTGAACCGGCGGCCTCAGCATTCCAGGTCGACGCTTTATCCACTGCGCCACCACAGGTCAGGCCAATCAATTCTTTTATACCTCATTCTTAAATATAAATAGACAAAGAGATATATGAGTATCAGAAAAGCCAAAATCAAGAAAGAGAAAGACCAAGACAACTAGGAGGAAAAAAAATAAAAAGACTACAAGGAACATAAGACTATTCAGAAAAGAGAAAAAAAGTTTTAGTATCTTCAGAGACACGACATATTGTAACCATAAAATAAGAAGAGAGTGCCATTAAAAAAAAAAAGAACAGAGAACAACTTGATCGGGCAGTGGCGCAGTGGATAGAGCGTCAGACTGGGATGAGGAAGGACCCAGGTTCGAGGCCCTGAGTTCGCCGGCTTGAGCGCGGGCTCATCTGGTTTGAACAAAAGCTCACCAACTTGGACCCAAGGTCGCTGGCTCCAGCAGGGGGTTACTCGGTCTGCTGAAGGCCTGCGGTCAAGGCACATGTGAGAAAGCAATCAATGAACTGAGGTGTCGCCACGAAAAACTGATGATTGATACTTCTCATCTCTTCGTTCCTGTCTGTCTGTCCCTGTCTATCCCTCTCTCTGACTCTCTCTCTGTTAAAAAAAAAAAAAAGAACAGAGAACAAAAACAAGCCTTAACATAAAAATAAGAAAAGATGAAATTGAAAGATAAAGTTGAAATCTTCCAGAAAGCAGAACATCAAGGTTGAGAAAAAACGGAACACATTAAGTATCATTCTAGGAGGTCCAACATCTGATTAATCAATGCTCAAGAAAGAGAAAATAAAAAAAATAGAGAGAAATTATCCCAGAATTGAAGAATACCAATCTTTAGACTGAAAGAGCACACTAAGTAAAGGCTTCTGGACTAGGTGGGTGGGTGACCAAAAAACAAAAAACAGTCATCTGGAGAGGATCTTGCAAAGACTTCATATCATCAATACTAAAGACAATAAAGAAATGTCTTCTAAACTATGGGGAAAATGCTTTTCAATCCAGTCAAACTATCAAGCATATGTGAAATCAAGACATTTTTTAGATATAAGGACTAAGAAAAATTTTCTTGTAACCGCTCCTGCCTTTTTCTGGAAAATAATTAAGAATGTGCTTCAGCAAAACTAGAGATGACCAAGATAAGAAGAAATGAAATCTGGAAAATAGAAGGCCTACCTAAGAATAGCAGTACAGAGTAGTCCTAAGATGGGAGCAAGACCTAAAACTGGAGCAGGAGAATGAAGTTCAGGCAGAAAGACCTCTGGGGAAATGTAGATTCAGATAATCTGATGTGACAGAGAATGAGGAGGACGGAAGAGCTGATGAAGGGAGAACAGGAGGGAGGAGACGACAATAAGGCAAACAATACAAGAAAAAAAATTCTAGAAAAAAACCAAATATCTCTAATATAATCAGTCACCATAAAATCTTGCAGTGAACAATGTCTACATAGGTATAATATAAACTTATTTCCAACCCTGAAAGCAAAGAAGACAATTATAATTATAGAATGGAATGTAAATACTATCAATCTTGACAACAGTATAAAACTAAAAGTATGGTTCACTGAAGTTGGGAAACTGAAGAGATAAATGAAAACTCATGGAAAAGGATAGGAATGTTAATATTCTCATTTTACAAAGCAAGGAGTTAGTGGTCAGAAAGATAGTACATTATAGTAGCCTGACCAGGCGGTGGTGCAGTGGATAGGGCATTGGCCTGGAATGCAGAGGACCAAGGTTCGAAATGCCAAGGTTGCTTGAGTGCAGGCTCAACGGCTTGAGTGTGGGAACGCAGACATGACCCCATGGTCACTGGCTTAAGCCCAAAGGTCAATCGCTTGAAGGCCACAGTTGCTGGCTAGAGCAAGGGGTCTCTGGCTTGGCTGGAGCCCCCACCTCCACCCTAGTCAAGGCACATATGAGAAAGCAATCAATGAACAACTTAGGTGCTTCTCATCTCTCTCCCTGTTTGTTCCTATATGTCCCTCTCTCTGTCTCTGTCTCTCTTCCTAAAAAATAACAAACAGTATAGTATAACTGACCTTTGAACAACACAAGTCTAAACTGCAGATACTCTTACACACGGATTGTTCTCAAGAAATATACACTGGCTCCATCCACCCTCTGTATTTCTTGGGGTTTCACATTCACAGATTTATCCAACCATAGACTGAAAATAGTATTTTCAATCTGCAGATGCAGAAGGCTGACTGTATGAGTTATTTTATGCTGTTTTATATAAGGAACTTGAATGTGTCGAGTTTTGTATCTGAAGGGGGTGCTGGAATCACTCCACAGTGGATACTGAGGGATGACTGCATGATAGTTAAGTTTTGGGGGAATCAAAAGTTATATAGATTTTCAACTGCACAGGGAATGTGGGTCAACAACCCTGACCCCTGTGTGTTTAATGGTCAACTGTACTTCAATTTACAAAGGCAATCAATAGATTTAAAAGTTATATACAAATATTGATCGACTTACGACCATTCGACTTTATGACCACAACTGCTCCGTGTCTGGCAGCGCAAGCGTTGCCCAGCTGGGCACATGACAGTGCGGACCAGCTTCCGGCAGCACTACCATCTCTGCGTGCACCATTTCAACTGTTATCCTAGACTCGGTACAGCAATTTGTGTTTTGTGTCTTGGATAGTTTTCATCAAACCCCTCCCAAGATGTCTACCAAGAGGAAATTGTCTTTGCAAATATTAAACCAGTTGTACTGGTAATGCAGTGTTTTACTTAAACCTGACAAATGTAAAAATAAGAAACAAAATGGTATAGAGATGATACAAAAGGCATGAAATGAACAAAGAAAATTATGATATATAACAATGAAAGAAAATTATGATAAAATATGACTTAAAGATTTTTATAACATCATTTCACAGTACTGTACATATAGCTTACTCAACTTACGACCAAATCATGTTACGACCGGTCTGTTGGAACCAATCGTGGTTGTAAGCCGAGCACTAGCTGTAATGATATTGCGAGAAAAGGGAAGGCAGGTAAATATAAGCTAAATCTTCATTTGTCACATCACGAGTTAAAAGATATTTCTTTTTTAAAAAACCATTTTTCTTTCCTTCTCTTTTAAAAAAATGTTTCCATTGACTTAAAGAGAAAGAAGGGGAGAGAAGGAGGGAGAGGGATAGAGACAGAGGGAGAGAGGGAGGGAATGGGGGGGAGAGAGAGAGACACACACACAAACTCGTTGTTCCACTTAGTTGCACACTCAATTCATTGGCTGTTCCTTGTATGTGTCCTGACTGGGTATTGAACCTATAACCTTGGTGCGCTGAGATGATGCTCTAGCATCAGGACACATACAAGAACAGCTTGATGTTCCTGTCTCTTTCTCTCTCCCCTCCTCTCTCACTAAAATCAATAAATAGCCTGACCAGGCAGTGGCGCAGTAGGATGCTGAGAATCCAGGTTCAAAGCCAGTGAGGTCACTGGCTTGAACGCAGGTTCACCAGCTTGAGCACGGAGTCACCAGTTTGAATATGGGATCCCTGACACTACCTCATGGTCGCTGCCTTGAGCAAGGGGTCACTAGCTTAAGTGGAGCTTCTCATTTCTCTCTGTTCTCGTCTTTCCCCAGCTGTATCTCTCTCCCTTCACTTAAAAAAACAACAACAACAGCCAATAAGTAAAAATCAAAGGGTTAAAAAAAGATCTTATTGATTTGAGAGAGAGAGATAAAGAATTGCAGGGACCGGGGGGTGGGGTGGGGTGGGGAAGAGCAGGAGCATCAACTCATAGCTTCTTGTTATGTGCCTTAATCCAGTAAGCCTGGAGCCTCCAACTGGCAACCTCAACACTCCAGGTTGACACTTCATCCACTGCACCACCACATCTCAGGCAAGGTTCATTGATTTGAGAGAGAGAGAGAGAGAAAGAGAAAGGCAGGGGAGAAGGAGCAGGAAGCCTCAACTCCTAGTTGCTTTTCATATGTGCCTTGACCAGGCAAGCCCAGGGCTTTGAATCTGTGACCTCAGCATTCCAGGTTGATGCCCTATCCACTGCACCACCACAGTTTCTCTTTCAGTGGAGGTGGAGACAAAGAAGATCCTTAATTCAGTCACTACATGAAATTTAGTAACAGAATGTTTCCATCTAGTTTTTTAGCTAAAAAAAATTTTGTTTGTATCTCAGCCTAATTTTATATCCTGTAACAATAACTTGACATACTCTATTTGAAATCCTAAGACAAGGCATAATAATCAGAGTACGCATGAGCTTTAAAATCAGAAAGACCCAGGTCTTAATTTGGATTCCATCTCTCTAGCTGTTACCTATACAAGGTTACTAACCCTCTTCAAAAGTAACTTCATCTGTGAACTGGAGATAATAGTGCTTATCTTCATAGAGTTAGATAACACATATAAAACAGTAACTGACATAGTAAGCAATCAGTATGATAGTTTTAATTACTACTTACATTGGCTACCACTTTTACTTCTTTGTACTGTGCTTCATAGAAAATTCCAGCATTTTCCAGTGCTTCTGTTAGTGAGGGGCCATTTTTTACTTGTTTATCTAATCCATTCACAAATTCCTCCAGCTTGGCGCTTGCCTCTTCAAATTCTTTGGAGAACTTCTTCCCACCAGTCTTATCTAAAATAAAGGAGAAAATATATTATTTCAGGATATAAAAGAAAAAGTAAACAGTTTAATCTTTTGAAGAAAACCCCATTCCAGATGATCTGTGAATCTTTCTTGCTGCCTTGGTGTATAATACTCTTAGTCTTAAGAGTATCCCCTTAAAAAAAGCTACTTCAAATTACAAAGTCAGAAAACAGTATTAAAATGATTCATGTGAATCTACCAGGGTAAAAGCAAGAGTGCATCATGAAAACACCTGTAATTACAGTAAAGAAAAGAAAGTCCAACTAAAATAAAGTTTATAGATTGCTTTTCTTCACAAATTTGATGCCACACTAACTACTTAGGAATAATGGAATGAGGCTTGATTCTGTTCACTGACCTCTAACTTTTACCCTATAAAACAAATAAATACACGAGAAAACTAAGGTTCAGAAAAGTAAAGATAAAGTGATTGATCTCTCTGTGAATAACACTAAAAATTCTTCTTTCCTATTTGAAACTCCCTGACAATTTCATATCAGAGAAGTACAAAACCTCAACTATTTTTACAACAGTAACGACACAAACTGTTACTCTCCTAAGCATACTTCTTTCCCCATGACTATTTGAACATGACTTTAGAAACAGATACAAAATTTGGCTTTGTCTCTCATCAGCTGTGTAACCTGTTCAAGTTACTCATCTCCTTACGAAGCCTTGGATTTCAGAGGTTTTAATATTCTTCTGGTTTGTTGTGAAGGTTAAATTAGATTACATGTTAAAATTTAAGCATGGTGCAAGAATAAAATAGATGCCAAAGTGAGTATCTGCTAGCCATTTACTCATTATTTTAAAAATATTTATCAGCCATGGCCGGTGGCTCATACATGGGCATCAGCCCAGCCTATGGACATCCCAAGTTCAATTCCCTATTTTTATTTTTATTTTTGGGTGACAGAGACAGAGAGAGTCAGAGAGAGGGACAGACAGACAGGAAGGGAGAGAGATGAGAAGCATCAATTCTTCTTTGAGGCACCTTAGTTATTCACTGATTGCTTTCTCATATGTGCCTTGACGGGGGATCCAGCAGACTGAGTGACCCCTTGCTTGAGCCAGCGACCTTGAGGTCAAGCTGGTGAGCCTTGCTCAAACCAGATGAACCTGCGATCAAGTTGGCGACCTTGGGGTCTTGAACCTGGGTCCTCCGCATCCCAGTCTGACACTCTATCCACTGTGCTACCACCTGGTCAGGCTCAATTCCCTGTTTATAAGAGGAGCAACCATCTTCTTCTCTCCTCCCTCTCCCCCTTTTCTCCCTCTTCCCCTCCCTCAGCTAGTGGCTTGATTTGAATGTTGCTCCAGGGGCTGGGAATAGTTGGGATGGTCCCAGTGAGTCAGCCTCAGGTGCTAAAAATAGCTTGGTAGTTGATTCAAGCATCAGCTCCAGACAGGGGTTGCTGGGTGTATCCCGGTCGGGGTGCATGCGGGAGTCTATCTCCCCTCCTCTCACTTTAAAATAAAATTAAAAAAAAAAAAAAGATTTATCAAATACCTATTCTGTATTAAGCATTGCTCTAGGTACTGGCTATAGTAGTGAACAAATAAGGACAATTTCTAACTTCATGAGATTTATACTCTAATAAATTACACTGGAGAACAACTTCTTTTTTCATTTTCTGTTGCATGAGGTTTTAGAACTGTTCTATATACTTCTGCATCACTGATTCCAAATCTGAAATCCGTTTTTTGCTGCATGCTCTAGTTTTCATGCAATTTTAATTTCTTTTGTTACAGTTAATGGCATGCATTGGTTTTTAAATTGGAGTTAAAGGGCAACAACTCTTGGATTGAACATAACCACAGGTCAATTAATGTTTTACAAACATCACTCTTTTTTTTTTTTTACAGGTACAGAGAGAGAGAGAGAGAGAGAGAGAGAGAGAGAGAGAGAGAGGGATAGATAGGAACAGACAGGAACGGAGAGAGATGAGAAGCATCAATCATCAGTTTCTCGATTGATTGCTTTCTCATGTGCCTTGACCGTGGGCCTTCAGCAGACCGAGTGACCCCTTGCTTGAGCCAGCAACCTTGGGTCCAAGCTGGTGAGCTTTTTGCTCAAACCAGATGAGCCCGCGCTCAAGCTGGCCACCTCGGGGTCTCGAACCTGGGTCCTCTGCATCCCAGTCAGACACTCTATCCACTGTGCCTCCGCCTGGTCAGGCACAAAAATCACTTTTACATAATTGTAGTTATTTTTAAATGTAAAAAAATATTATCTGATAAAAACACCCTCTTATTTTGTTTTAAGATTGAATCATGGCTTCTTCGAGTAGGTGTAAATTTAAGAATAGTCTTGACACCTTCTGTTATATATGTGGCTGTTACACAGTTCAACGTCAAAGGTGCAATATTTCATCATTTGTGACACATGCATATATTGCTTATTTTCAAGTTCCCCTTGGAGATCAAGATAAGAATGTTGTGTGTCATAATTGTGAGGAAATGCTTCATGCTGGACAAAAGGAAAACGCAAAGGAATGCCTTCTGGTATTCCCATGGTTTGGCGTGAACTTGAGGACCACAGCAGTGACTGTTATTTCTATCTGATCCATACAAAGGGCATCGGGAAGAAAAAACGGCATATGATCGCATATCCTAATATTCCTTCAGCAATACGACCTATCCCACACTCTGAGACACTCCTGGTTTCAGTTTTCAATGGTTTTATTTCTTCTAAGGATGAAGAAAGTGAACATGGTGATCAAGTGTATTTTGATAAGATGCATGAGGAAATGGTTGTAGAATCTGAAGGATCTTCTTCTGATGCCAAGCAGTCATTAACCCCTCAGCAATTTAGCCAACCCAAATTGAATGACTTAGTAAGAATGACATAAAAATTGTCCTCGACTTTCTGAAGTATGATCATTTGTGATCCAGTTAGGATCATTTGTGTGGATCTTAAAATGGTAAATTTCCTGCTAGGACAACAGAGAGGTTTCACGAAGTATCCTTGCTTTCTGTGTTTGTGGGACAGCCAAGCTCGGGAGAAACACTGGACACAGAAGGACTGGCTGAAACGTGAAGCTCTGGAAGTAGGGATGCAAAATATTGTGAATGAACCTGTAGTTAATAGAGACAGGATCATTTTTTCCCACTTCACATCAACTTGGCTTAATGAAGCAGTTTGTTCAGGCTCTGAATAGAGAAAGTGAATGCTTTCAACATATTATCTCTGCTTTTCCTGCCTTGTCTTTCGAGAAGATAAAAGCAGGTGTATTCAATGGACTTCAACTTCGAACCCTCATACGTGATGAAGAATTTGCCAGGAAGATGAATAAGGAGGAGAAAGCAGCATGGCAGTCTTTTGTGGCAGTTACAAAGAACTTCCTTGGCAACAAAAAAGCAGAAAACTATGAACTTCTGGTTCAAAGGATGCTGTTGGCTTTCCGCAACATTGGATGTAACATGAGCGTTAAGATTCACTTCCTGAACAGTCACCTTGATAAGTTTCCCAAAAATCTTGGAGCTGTTAGTGATGAGCAGACTACTGCTGGAGCATCAAATGAGATTGTCCTCAACAAGTACACAAATGCAAGAGCTACAAACACAAATTTTTGCCTGAATAAAATTTAAATAAGTTTTGCGCAAATTTTATGATTAAAATAAGTTTTTATATGTTCTATTTCAAAATTGTAGACAAATTCTGATACAATCATATCTTTTAGTGTATTAGTGTATTTATAGCATTATATAATTATATTTTCACAAAGATAATGCCCAAGAAGATATTCTACTTCATTATGTTAAACTAAATGTTGAAAATATTACAATAAGATGAAAACCTAAAATCTTGAATTGCAAAAAAACTGTAGCTTACAGAGAAAAACTAATGTCCGATTTGAGATCAGCATACTCGAATTAGGGAAGAACAAGTGTTTTTGTGGGTGCAACAAAAATTTTGTTTCCAAGTGTTATTAATATTATTTCCTATAATTTACAGTGTAAGAAAAAGAGAGCAACTAACTAGATTTTTAAGAGGCATTACGGTGACCTTATTAAAGAGCATATCCAAACCAGTTAATTAAACATGTGAACTATACTTGTCTTTACATAACCAAATATATCAAGACAGTGTCAGAAGTGGAGAAAACAGCCTGACCAGGCAGTGGCGCAGTAGTTAGAGCATCAAACTGGGATTAAGAGGACCCAGGTTCAAGACCCCAAGTTGCCAACTTAAGCGCAGAGAAAAGCTCATCTGGTTTGAGAAAAGCTCACCAGCTTGGACCTAAGGTTGCTGGCTCGAGCAAGGGGTCACTCAGTCTGCTGAAGGTCCACGGTCAAGGCACATACGAGAAAGTAATCAATGAACAACTAAGGTGTCGCAACAAAAAACTGATGGCCTTCTTGAGATATAATCAACACATAACTCTGTGTAAGTTTAATGTGTACAACATGAAGGATAAAAATTTCCTTATGAAATGTATATGCATGAAATCACTGCCTGGGAAACCAGAGCTGCACACTGCTCTCTACAACCTAAGGTTCTCTTTATAGGAGAAGCCAGTCTCATCACTTGAAAATGACAGATCAGGAAAGAAAATCTGAGTTTTTCTAGTTAAAGGATGTAAGCACTACCTTTTAAGCATTTGAGAGTTTCGGTGCTGCACACATCCACCCGCATAGTTGACAGCTGTTTTTCCTTCAATTCTATCTGATCTTCTGAGCGCTTGTACAGCAACAGCTCTTCAATGAGGGCCTGAGACTGAACACAGAGCAGAATCATATTTCCTTTACAAGATCACTGACTTATCTGCTTTCCCCATTAAAACCTAATAAAACCCCAAGAAAGAAAACCCTTTACATTTTCTCATAATCAGAGATATTGACAACCAATTCTCATGTCAAAACATTTTTTAATCCTTGGCTGGCTAGCTCAGCGGTAGGGCGTCAGCACAATCTGTGGAAGTCCCGGATTCAATTCCGGGACAGAGCACACAGGAGAAGCGTCCACCTGCTTCTCCACTCCCTCCCCCTCCCCCTCTACTTTCTCTCTATCTCTCTCTTCCCCTCCTGCAGCCAAGGCTCCATTGGAGCAGAGTTGGCCCGGGTGCTGAGGATGGCTCTGTGGCCTCTGCCTCAGGTGCTAGAATAGCTCCGGTTGCAACAGAGCAACGCCCCAGATGGGCAGAGCATCGCCCCCTGGTGGGCATGCCAGGTGGATCC
This sequence comes from Saccopteryx leptura, assembly GCF_036850995.1. Classification (NCBI taxonomy): domain Eukaryota; kingdom Metazoa; phylum Chordata; class Mammalia; order Chiroptera; family Emballonuridae; genus Saccopteryx; species Saccopteryx leptura. The sequence goes on along the minus strand of NC_089505.1, from coordinate 212,211,707 downwards.
CAGTCAGGTGCATGCAGGAATCTGTTTGCCTGCCTCCTTGCTTCTCACTTCAGAAAAATACAAAACAAAACAAAACAAAAAAATGTTTTAGCCTGATCAGGCTATGGTGCAGTGGATAGAGCATCCGACTAGGACTCGGAGGACCCAGGTTCAAAATCCTGAGGTCGCTGGCTTGAGCCTAACATTGCTGGCTTGAGCAAGGGGTCACTCGCTCTGCTGTAGCCCCCCACCAAGGCACAAATGAGAAAGCAATCATTGAACAACTAAGGTGCTGCAATGAAGAATTGATGCTTCTCATTTCTTTCCCTTCCTGTCTGTCTGTCCCTAGCTGTCCCTCTCTGCTCTCTCTGTCTCCATCAAAAAAACAAAGAAAACAACATCTTTTAGTGCCCGACTGGTGGTGGCGCAGTGGATCATCAACCTGGGATGCTGAGGTCCCTGGCTTGAAACCTGAAGGTTGCCAGCTTTTTTTTTTTTTTTTTTTTTTTGTATTTTTCTGAAGCTGGAAACGGGGAGGCAGATAGACTCCCGCATGTGCCCGACCGGGATCCACCCGGCACGCCCACCAGGGGGCGTCGCTCTGTCTCGACCAGAGCCACTCTAGCGCCTGGGGCAGAGGCCACAGAGCCATCCCCAGCGCCCAGGCCACCTTTTGCTCCAAGGGAGCCTCAGCTGCGGGAGGGGAAGAGAGAGACAGAGAGGAAGGAGAGGGGGAGGGGTGGAGAAGCAGGTGGGCGCCTCTCCTGTGTGCCCTGGCCGGGAATCAAACCCGGGACTTCCACACGCCAGGCCGACGCTCTACCACTGAGCCAACCGGCCAGGGCCTCAAGGTTGCCAGCTTGAGCACAGGTTCGCTGGCTTGAGCAAGGGGTTATCACTGACTTGACTCCAGCCTCCAGTCAAGGCATGTATAAGGAGCAATCAATGAACAACTAAAGTGCCGCAACTACAAGCTGATGCTTCTCATCTTTCTCCTCCCTCTTTCTCTCTCACTCTCTCACTCTCAAACCAATAAAAATACAAAACAAAACAAAAATACAACAAGAAAAAAATTTTTTAGTTATATACTTTAAAAAATCTTTGTCTTTGGTCATTCAATGCTAATTTATGGATATGGTGTTAAGAATGAAACATGGTCTACTTATATCTTCTTAAAATTTTAATTAGATAAACATAGCTTTGCCTGACCAGGTGGCAGCGCAGTGGATAGAGTGTCGGACTGGGATGCGCAGGACGCAGGTTCAAAACCCCAAGGTTGGAGGCTTGAGCACGGGATCATCTAGCTTGATCATCTAGCACGGGATCGTAGACATGACCCCATGGTCGCTGGCTTGAACAAGGGGTCACTTGGTCAGCTGTAGCCTGCCCGGTTAAGGCACATATGAGAAAGCAATCACTGAACAACTAAGGAGCTGCAGTGAAGAACTGATGCTTCTCATCTCTCTCCCTTCCTGTCTTGTCTGTCCCTATCTATCTCTCTGTCTCTGTCAAAAAAACAAAACATAGCCTTATTATTATATGTTAACTCTATGAAAATTCTAATTTAATGGAGCTTCCTAGGAAGATAAACCCCTTGTTTGGGGATTCAGTATAGAACTAAGCCTGTAATATGTAATAGATCTTCTATAAGAAGGTTATTACTGGCCCTGGCTGGTTGGCTCAGCGATAGAGCGTTGGCCTGGCGTGCGGGGAACCCGGGTTCGATTCCCAGCCAGGGCACATAGGAGAAGGGCCCATTTGCTTCTCCACCCCCCCCCCCTTCCTCTCTGTCTCTCTCTTCCCCTCCCGCAGCCAAGGTTCCATTGGAGCAGAGATGGCCCGGGCACTGGGGTTGGCTCCTTGGCCTCTGCCCCAGGCGCTAGAGTGGCTCTGGTTGCGGCAGAGTGACGCCCCAGAGCATCGCCCCCTGGTGGGCAGAGTGTCGCCCCTGGTGGGCGTGCCGGGTGGATCCTGGTCAGGCGCATGCAGGAGTCTCTCTGACTGTCTCTCCCCATTTCCAGCTTCAGAAAAAAAGGAAAAAAAAAAAAAAAAAAGAAGAAGGTTATTACTTCCATTAGCGAAAGAGATGAACTCTTAAATTAGCTGATCCCAATCTGGATTCTTTTTTTTTTTTTTTTTTTTATTTATTCATTTTTTAGAGAGGAGAGAGAGACAGAGAGAGAGAGGAGAGAGAGACAGGGGGGAGGAGCTGGAAGCATCAACTCCCATATGTGCCTTGACCAGGCAAGCCCAGGGTTTCGAACCGGCAACCTCAGCATTTCCAGGTTGACGCTTTATCCACTGCGCCACCACAGGTCAGGCTTTTCTTTTTTTTTTTTTTTACAGAGACAGAGAATCAGAGAGAGGGATAAATAGGGACAAACAGGAACGGTGAGATAAGCATCAATCATTAGTTTTTCGTTGTGCATTGCAACACCTTCGTTGTTCATTGATTGCTTTCTCATATGTGCCTTGACCGCGGGCCTTCAGCAGACTGAGTAACCCCTTGCTCAAGCCAGTGACCTTGGGTCTAAGCTGGTGAGCTTTGCTTAAACCAGCTGAGCACGCGCTCAAGCTGGTGACCTCGGGGTCTTGAACCTGGGTCCTGGGCATCCCAGTCTGATGCTCTATCCACTGCGCCACCACCTGGTCAGGCTGGATTCCTTTTTAACTTAAAATTAACTCACGTACAACTAAACAAAAATAAATCTTACTGGACTATACAGGAAACTGTAACACAAAAAGGGCAAATAAGGCTTTGGCATGTTCAACATTAACTTACTCGAAATTCAGCAACTATTTTGGATTTGAGAGCAGCTTTTGGATTCGTAGATGCTGTTGGAGTTAAACAAAGGTCATTAGGAACACAGAAAAAGTTGACTTTAATCTTTAGAAAAATTTTAGCTCTATAGTTAAGGATGTACTTTTGAACATATGTCAAACATGCACATTTTAAATCACAATTTCCAGAATAGTGGAATATAAAATTATTGAAATTATACATTCCCAAGCATGGTCAATACAAAAACATACTGTTTAGATAGGACTGACCTACTTACCTCCAATAGGCCCTTTAAGTGATAAGAGTCCCAAAATTATTGATTGGGAGATACTGAGATACATGAAGTACCTTTTATCTATCCTAGTCTGACTGAGTGTAACAGGATCTTAACACTTCAAATTAAGAGTGTTAGGAGTAGGACATCCCATTAATCCTGAGCACTGGCTGAAGAAAATGACTTTAGAAACATCAACTCTATTCCTATGTATTTAGCTTTGGATTTCTTTTTCTGCTGACTCAGTTCACAGCAAAAACAGGCAAAGAAAGCTCTAAGTACATTATTATTGTGGTAGAACTTTGGCTGAAATGATGACTCCTGTTGTTACTAAGCATGCAACTTATGCCCAAAAGGCTGTCAGAGGACTACCTCAATCATGACGAATATCAAATGCTTGCTGGAGCAAAACCATCCCAAGTGTCTTGATTCACCTCCCAATTCTCACTGTCTTTTACCTTCTTCCCTTCACACCTTCAGGTCTTTCTCAATATTCCTCAGTTTGGCCCACAGCAGCCTATCACATGCAATATTCCACTCCCTTGGTCTCATGCTGGGTAAACATGATAACATAGCAGGAACTCCTGTTAGAGAATGAGGTTCTGGCCAGGATCTGAGGCCCAGATCTAAACTGGTAGAGTGTATCCCCAAATGTGAAGGATTTTATGGCTCCCACAAAAAAGCTTCTTAATGCCTAGTCTCCTCTTCAGCTCTGTTGTTTAATGCCAGCTGCCTCTAACTCCATATATCTTTGAACCTGAGGGTTAGCCTGGGCACTATCAAGTATGTATTTTCTTCTTTCAATCCCCCAACTACTCTTGAATCTTCACTCATTTAAACCCTCTTCCTGCATTTTCTTTGCTTAAAAGTAGGTTTTTGCTTTTGCCTTTGTTTTTTTAAGAAGTAACTCCATGATGGCTTGTTTAGTATAAGTCACTGGGAGCCTCCCAGGCCTGGAAAACACAGGCTTGCCCATGGTTTATGCGAGGTACGATGTCAAATGGTCTACATTTTCTTCTGCTCCAAAAAGAGGAGTTAATTTTATATTAGTTGAGATTTTGTTCCTTACTTTGTGATTTCTTCCACTGCTTATTCGGTTGTTTGTTCAGATTTTCTTTCAGCTGCTTCTGAGTTTTGAAAGTGGTACCTGGAAAACATTTCAGTTTTTGCAACCTGGCATTATGGGAAGCTGTTCTGTCTGTCCACTTCAGTGTCAAAGTTGTAGCATGAAAAAAGGCAATCCCAGACTGTGTGTTGTTTATTTCTTTCCTTTTCTTTTTATAAAAAAATAAAAATAAAACACCTACCAATCTCTAAGAAGCTGTCAAATAAATATGATTTCTATAGTCAATAAAATAACTGATTTTGAGAATAGGGCAGGAAGCTTAAAAATTCCAGTTCACACATTCAAACAAAGAATTTAACAGCTTCTTAGAAGATGCTATTTTTAAAGCAAATTTCTAGTCAAATAATGGTCATGATATCAGGTGTTACCAGTTTCAATTCCATAACTTAATTACATGCATCTAATACAAAAGGAACTAAATAATTTTTTAAAAAACAGGTATACAACTTACTGTAAATCTAAACCAAAACAGAGACTAAAGAATGCTAACATATGCTTAATATCAAATACTTAGTGAAAAATGAAACCCTGTCCAAAAATTCTGCAACAGTAAGAGAACAGGGCAGTAATTATTAAGCACAAAGAGTGAACAGTTCAAACAATCAACATAAAGCAAATGAAAGAAAATAATCAGATGGCCACCATCACTTAATATGCTTGACTTCTTTAGTCAATAAAAACAAAATTCAACCCTCCCAAAATAAATTCTACTTAAATTTTAATTCAGATTTTTAAGTTTAAGTAAACAAGGCCAGATCTAAAATTTTATTTTTCATTATTAAGCAACAGGACTAGATATATAAAATATATGTTATTTTAAAGACTGAAAAATGATTCAAATTTTCTTTTAGAAGAGAAAAGACACTTACTTAATGCTTCTCTTAACGCCACAATCATTTCTTCTGGGTATACATTTCTATCTTCCCAGATTTTAAAGATTCGTTCTATAGACTTAGAAACAGATGGATCCCTGAGCAGAAAAAGTAGATAAAAATGTTAACATATCTCAAACTATAAATCTGAATATAAAGTTGTCAACAAAATTATTTTTCAAATGTCTGTTGATGTTTATTTTAAAACATTTTTTTCGGCCCTGGCCGGTTGGCTCAGTGGTAGAGCGTCGGCCTGGCATGCAGAAGTCCCGGGTTCGATTCCCGGCCAGGGCACACAGGAGAGGCGCCCATCTGCTTCTCCACCCCTCCCCCTCTCCTTCCTCTCTGTCTCTCTCTTCCCCTACCGCAGCGAGGTTCCATTGGAGCAAAGATGGCCCGGGCGCTGGGGATGGCTCCTTGGCCTCTGCCCCAGGCGCTAGAGTGGCTCTGGTGGCAACAGAGTGACGACCCGGAGGGGCAGAACATCGCCCCCTGGTGGGCAGAGCGTAGCCCCTGGTGGGCAGAGCATCGCCCCTGGTGGACGTGCCGGGTGGATCCCGGTCAGGCGCATGCGGGAGTCTGTCTGACTGTCTCTCCCCGTTTCCAGCTTCAGAAAAATATAAAACACAAAAAAAAAACCCCAAAAACCACATTTTTTTCTACAGTGTCTAGGACTAAAATCTTAAGTACTCTTATTTAACACTGTTTATCAATGACACAGAGGCGGCTCTGGACAACACATTAAACTTTCTTTTTTCAAAAATTTTCCATTGATTTGAGAGAGAAAGAGGGGAGAGAAATGCCTCAACTCGTTATTTCACTTGTTGTTACATTTAGTTGTGTACTCACTGAATGTTTCTTGTAATGTGCACTGACTGGGGGTCAAACCCAAAACCTTTGGCATGAAGGGTCAATGCTTAATCCACCGAGCCACCCAACCAGGACTAAACTTTTTGATGGATATGAAGTTGAGTGGGCTATTTAAGTGTCCTCACTGACACAACTGGCACCCCCAAAGACAGACTGAATCTAATAAGATAAAATCTAATAATGAAGAACTTGGTCCAAAAAATCAATTGCATGAGTACAGAATGAGACAAGGCTTAGCAATGCTATATACAGCTTGTTTTTTCTTTTCTTTTTCTTTTTATTCCGAAGCTGGAAACGGGGAGAGACAGTCAGACAGACTCCTGCATGCTCCCGATCGGGATCCACCCGGCACGCCCACCAGGGGCTAAGCTCTGCCCCTCTGGGGCGTCGCTCTGCTGCGACCAGAGCCACTCTAGCGCCTGGGGCAGAGGCCAAGGAGCCATCCCCAGCGCCTGGGCCATCTTTGCTCCAACGGAGCCTTGGCTGCAGGAGGGGAAGAGAGAGACAGAGAGGAAGGAGGGGAGGGGTGGAGAAGCAAATGGGCGCTTCTCCTATGTGCCCTGGCCGGGAATCGAACCCGGGTCCCCCGCACGCCAGGCCGACGCTCTACCGCTGAGCCAACCGGCCAGGGCCACAGCTTGTTTTTTCTTAAGTTTCATCAAAAATATCATGAATCAGCCTGACTAGTGGTGGTGCAGTGGATAAAGCGTTGACCTGGGACACTGAGGACCCAGATTCGAAAACCCAAACTTGCCAGCTTGAGTGTGGGCTCATCCAGCTTGAGTAAAGGGTCACCAACTTGAAGCCAAAAGTTGCTGGCTTGAGCAAGGGGTCACTGGCTCTGCTCGAGTCTCCCCTGGTCAAGGCACATATGAGAAAGCAATCAATGAACAACTAAAGTGCCTCAACTATGAGTTGATGTTTCTCATCTTTGTCCCTGTCTGTTCCTTTCACGCACACTCTCTCTCTCTCTGCTAAAAAAAAACAACAAACAACAAACAAACAACCCCCCCCCCAAATCCCATGAATTAATCACATACTGTGTAATATGTTTTCCAAAAAGCTACCATTTAATGCTATAATAATACATATCTGGAATAATGGAGGTGAAAAGTATTACTTTACTCTGCTTCATAAATGAGCTTCTGTGTCAGGCTAGTCACCTTACTGTAAAAATAAAATTGTTGCCTGAACTGTGGTGGAACAGCAGCAGATAAAGTGTTGACCTGGAACGCTAAGGTCACCAGCTGGAAGCCCTGGGTTTGCCCGGTCTAGGCACATATGATAAGCAATTAATGAACAACTAAAGTGAAGCAACTATGACTTGATACTTCTTGCTCTACCCACCCCCTGTAAAATCAATAAGTAAAATCTTTAAAAATAAATAAATAAAATTATTAGAAAACAAGTGCTCGACAAATAATTAAGAGAAGTAAAAATTAAATCATATCTTACATGGAACTGTAGAAGAAACAGAAAACAATGTAAAAGAAAAGAATCAAATTGGTTTTTATGATCTCTGCAGGCAAAATAAGGACTAAGGAATGAAGTTATAGATAAAAAAATTTCACTACCAGATCTGTCAGAGAACTGAGAACATTCTAACATTATTAGCAGATATGTCAAAAGACAAAATGGGAAAAAAAACAACCCAGAAACCTAACCTCTCCTCACACAAATCCACCAACCTATGGGAAGTTTGAAGACAAAATGGCCCCCTTCAAACATAAATCCATACCATCACATAATATGTGTTCAAAGAGGACATTTTTTCTTTTTGCCTAATAACAGCATAGAGAGAATTATATTAAACTTCTAGAAAATTATATTTTCTAGAATGAAGATTCTATTCTCAATTTTTTTATGCTGACACCCTTTCTATCATTATAAAAAAAATATAGATACGCAGTATTATAGAGTATTTTTATAGTAGTATTTACTGCATTAACAGTATAATGTATCTAGTATGTAATATACATATTTATAAATTTCATATATTATAAATACCATAACATATGTCATGTATTATAAATACTATATATAGACTATAGGTACTATGTATATATGTATAACACTGAAAATATTGAAAAGAAAAACTCCACTCATTTTCACCAAATGGATATAGTACAGTATACCAATTTCAGCATTACTATCTTCTAGTTTCTTTTTTTCCCTAGGGATGCAATTATTTTATTTGAAATCATTTTTAATATGTGTACGCACATGCATATTGTATTATTTTCACTTGACAAAACAAGCTTTTCACAATGTACTCTTTGTAAATATTACTTCTAATGACTGCACAATGTTCTATCATGGGACTGTTCCAAAATTTACCACCTGCCTACTACACTAGGTATTAGGTTGTTCCCAGATTTGTTACTACAATTAATGCTGCAACGAGTACCTTTTTTTTTTTTTTTTTTACAGAGGCAGAGATAGACAGGGACAGACAGACAGGAACGGAGACAGATGAGAAGCATCATCAGTTTCTCGTTGTGAGTTGCGACTTCTTAGTTGTTCATTGATTGCTTTCTCACATGTGCCTTGACCATGGGCCTTCAGCAGACCGAGTAGCCCCTTGCTCGAGCCAGCGACCTTGGGTCCAAGCTGGTGAGCTCTTTGCTCAAGCCAGATGAGCCTGCGCTCAAGCTGGCGACCTCAGGGTCTCGAACCTGGGTCCTTCCGCATCCCAGTCCGACGCTCTATCCACTGCGCCACCACCTGGTCAGGCCAATGAGTACCTTTTGATCAAAGTGTCTTTCTCCTTAACAATGGAAAGTATTTTCTAAGAGGGTTGTGCCAATTTATATTCCCACCACCAGTAGGAGTATATTGTTCACCATACTTCTGCAGCAATGATCGGTCTCACTTCAATTTGTAAGTGTAATCTCAATTTTAGCATTTCCCGCTTTTATTTTTTTTAAAGATTTTATTTACTGATTTTAGAGAGAGGAGAGAGTGTAAAGCAGGAAGCAAGCCTGGGGTTTTGAACCAGTGACCTCAGCATTATAGGTTGACACCCCCTCCACTGCGTCACTACAGATCAGGCTCAATCAACTCTTGTATTTAGGAATTCTCTAAAACAAAATTCAGAATAGTAGCTTTACTTACCTTGTTATTCTCGACCTCCATTTTAGCCATTACTGATCACAACCTCAATTTATGTAGAATGTACAATCATTATCACACACAACATAAATAGAACAAAATAGCATAATCTTGTGTCTCACTCAGGAGAATAATTTTTCTTTACCAATATCTTATTTCTGGGATGTCATCAGATTAACATGCTGTATCTTGTAGGTTCTTAGTAAATATTTGCTGACTGAATAGAAGACTAAATAATGGGTCAACTCAAAGAGGAGAGTCAATACTTTAATAAACTCAAAAATTAGAGTGGAGACAGATTTTTACCTCTAAAAACTTGCTACTCTGTATTTCCTAAAATAATTCCCATTTTATAACTTATCTTTTTTATTTGCTTATAATAAGTATCTTCCCTCATGTGTAACCTGCCTTTAATTCTGTGGCTTATTCTGTAACAGAGAAGTTTAATTTTGATGTAATGAAATTCATAAATACTTTACTAATAGTCTTTGTGTCTTTAGAGCTTTTGAACATTGTACTACCATAAACAAATTTTCATATTTTCTTCTAACATTTTAAAGTTTTAATACACCAAGGTAATTCATTTGCTATATACATCTAGGTTGTTTCCAAATTTTTATTACCACAAATACTGTTGCTATAAAAATTCTCTTTCATCAATCTTGCTGTACGTATGCAAAAGTTTCTCAGGGTTTTGTAAAAGACTAGGTGTAGAATCCCAAGATTATAGTGTATATACTATAGACTTTTAAAACGGAAATCGGTTTATATCAATCAACCCTCAAACCAACAGTATATGAAAGCTCCCATTGTGCCACAATCTCTTGCTAATTTTAGTACTGGTGAACTTTAAAATTTTATGATCTCAGGGGTCGGGAACGTTTTTGGCTGAGAGAGCCATGAACACCACATATTTTAAAATGTAATTCCGTGACAGCCATACAACGACCCGTATACATTATGCATTATCCAATAAAAATTTGGTGTTGTCCCAGAGGACAGCTGTGATTGGCTCCAACCACCTGCAACTATGAACATGAGCGGTAGGAAATGAATGGATTGTAATACATGAGAATGTTTTATATTTTTAACATTATTTTTTTATTAAAGATTTGTCTGCGAGCCAGATGCAGCCATCAAAAGAGCCACATCTGGCTCGCGAGCCATAGGTTCCCGACCCCTGATCTGATAGGTGTGTGCCAGTTATTGCCTCTCTACCCTAAACCAGTGTTTTTCAATAGAGGGTCCGTGGAACAGTGCAAGTCCACCAAAATTTCATGCCAGTCCGTGAAAGAGTTAACCATCTAAATGTTGAATGAAGAGTATACACCTAATGAATGATCTTAGTCAAATTCACTTATGCTCAGGGTGATTGCCATTTAACAGCCTGTATTATCTATGAAAATACCACTGAGGTGTCTTAGGTTTGAACAACCTTTGCGCTGTGCAGAGCATTTAAAAATCATGCACAATAGATGAAAAGACAAACTTATGTAGTAATCAATGCATCACACATGTGGAGTTCAGAAATCAAGCACCAGCCTGTACCATGTTACTGTTATGTGTGGTAAAATAAAACTTTATTCATTGTGTGTTTCTGGTTTTGGCTGACTGGGTTATGCACAGGCTCTAACTCCTACCCACTCTTTCCGTAGTTCATTTTTATCACACTTGTGCAAATAGTATTTGAACAAACTTACGTAGTGTTCAATGCACTGTACATATGGCATTCAGAAACCAAGTACTTGTCTTGCACCACAATACACTATCATGCTCAGTACAAAATTTTATCTGTTTTGTTTCCATTTCCAGCCCCTCCCTCTCTCACAGTACATTATTTATGCCTGTGTAAATAGTCATGCATATATTCAACTGCTCAGAATGTGTCCATATATTGTTTGCAAATAAGTAACTGTGTAATATGTAATTGTGCTATAAATTTTAAACTCTACAAAATGGAAAGAAAAAATGAGAAAACGTTTTAACCTTCTTCAGAAGCAAAAATAGTCAAAAGAAAAGCAGCGATGACATTGAAAGTTCACCAAGTACTAGCACTTCAAGTTTAAAAGAAGCAGTGAAAACCCTGGCCAGCTGACTCAGTGGACAGAGCATGGGCCCACCATGCAAATGTCCAGGTTTGATCCCTGGTCAGGGCACACAAGAGAAGCGACCATCTGCTTCTCTTCCCCTCCTTCTCCCATTTCTCTCCCTCTTCCCCTCCTTCTCCCATTTCTCTCCCTCTTCCCCTCCTGCAGCTAGTGGCTCAATTCATTCCACTGTAGTCTAGGCGCTGAAGATGGCTCCCTTGGACTCTAAGGCTTGGAGCATATCAGCCTCAGGTGCTAAAAATAACTCGGAACTCAAGCACCCCAGGTGGTGTTGCTCATGAATCCCAGTGAGGCCGCATGCAGAAGCCTGTCTCTCTCCCCATCTCTCATTAAAATAATAATAATAATAATAATAAAAAGCAGGCCCTGGCCGGTTGGCTCAGCGGTAGAGCGTCGGCCTGGCCTGCGGGGGACCCGGGTTCGATTCCTGGCCAGGGCACATAGGAGAAGCGCCCATTTGCTTCTCCATCCCCCCTTTCTCTCTGTCTCTCTCTTCCCCTCCCGCAGCCAAGGCTCCAATGGAGCAAAGATGGCCCGGGCGCTGGGGATGGCTCCTTGGCCTTTGCCCCAGGCGCTAGAGTGGCTCTGGTCGCGGCAGAGCGACCCCCCGAAGGGGCAGAGCATCGGCCCCTGGTGGGCAGAGTGTCGCCCCTGGTGGGCGTGCCGGGTGGATTCCGGTTGGGCGCATGCGGGAGTCTGTCTGTCTCTCCGTTTCCAGCTTCAGAAAAATACAAAAAAAATAAATAAATAAAAAAAATAAAAAATAAAAAGCCGTGAAAATGAAATGTGTTGATAATTTGGAAGGTGCAACAGAAACAAACAGATAAGAAATATTTAAAACTTAAACTTGCCTGACCAGGCGGTGGCGCAAAAGATAGAGCACTGGACTAGGAGGCAGAGGACCCAGGTTTTAAACCCCAAGGTTGCTGGCTTCAGTGCAGGCTCATCAGCTTGAGCGCAGGATCGCTGGCTTGAGTCTGGAATCAGACATGACCCCATGGTTGCTGGCTTGAAGCCAAAGGTTGCTGGCTTGAGCAAGGGGTCACTCGCTCTGCTATAGCTCCCCAGTCAAGGACATATGAGAAAGCAATCAATGAACAACTACGGAGTTGCAACAAAAAATTGATGCTAGGCCCTGGCCGGTTGGCTCAGTGGTAGAGCGTTGGCCTGGCATGCGGACGTCCCGGGTTCGATTCCTGGCCATGGCACACAGGAGAGGCGCCCATCTGCTTCTCCACCCCTCCCCCTCTCCTTCCTCTCTGTCTCTCTCTTCCCCTCCCGCAGCCGAAGCTCCACTGGAGCAAAAGATGGCCCGGGTGCTGGGGATGGCTCCTTGGCCTCTGCCTCAGGCGTTAGAGTGGCTCTGGTTGCGACAGAGCGATGCCCCAGATGGGCAGAGCATTGCCCCCTGGTGGGCGTGCGGGTGGATCCCAGTCGGGCGCATGCAGGAGTCTGTCTGACTGCCTCCCCGTTTCCAGCTTCAGAAAAGTACAAAAAAAAAAAAAATTGATGCTTCTCATCTCTCTCTCTCTCTCTATCTGTCCCTCTCTCTCTCTGTTTCTGTCACCAAAAAATAAAGAAGCAACTACAAGTTGATGCTTCCTGTTCTTCCCCCTTCTCTCTCTCTCCTCTCTAAAATCAATAAATAAAGTCTTTAGCCTGACCAGGTGGTGGCGCAGTGGATAGAGTGTGGGGATGGGATGCAGAGGACTCCGGTTCGAGACCCTGAGGTTGCCAGCTTGAGCGTGGGCTCATCTGGTTTAAGCAAAGCTCACCAGCTTGGACCCATGGTTGCTGGCTCAATTAAGGGGTTACTCAGTCTGCTGTAGCCCCACAGTCAAGGCACATATGAGAAAGCAATCAATGAACAACTAAGGTGTCGCAACGAAAAACTAATTGATGCTTCTCATCTCTCTCCGTTCCTGTCTCTCTATCTGTCCCTCTCTTTGACTCTCTCTCTCTGTCCCTGTAATAAATAAATAAATAAATAAATAAATAAATAAAATCTTTTAAAAAAGTAAATAAAAATAAAAAATTTGTTTAAATGGTTAGTATGGGAAATGCCAGGCAAACTTTTCTACCCCCCCCCCCCCCATTTTTGGTCTTTTTCTTTTTCTTCTGTAATTCTTTATGAGCAACATGTTGGTCAGGTACTATTTCAGCCCTAAAACTTTGCTGGAATCAAAATATGATAGCTAACCAGTATTTAATCTATAAAATTTATACATAGCACAGCACATTAAGCTTTAGATGCTTAGCAATAAAACCACATAAAAATAGGACAAGACCTCCATTTCACATATTTAGAATCAGGTGTTCACAGTCCCTATCTGGTGATTATCCAATGGCTCCAAAAGGGAACAGAGACAACAGGCACTTTCTTCAGAGGATACTGACCTCCATGATCTGGGAGCACATTATGATGTTACCCCAGTGTCATGCACTGCCACCCACCCGTCTCTAGGGTGATCTCATGATTCTAGAATGTTGGGTCTAGCTTATACAAAATTCAGACAACATAGCATTTACTCTGTGGACATATTCTAACTCCTACTATGCACTGTGATTTTAAACACAACTTGTCCTAAAAATGTGTCAGAATCATCATGGTTGTTCAGGTTGGGTGATCCAACAATCTTGCACTTGACTATTATTTCCTTTGGCATATGGCTTGTACCAAAGCTGAGCTGGACAACTAATGGCTGTGGACACCTCACATGCAGTTTTTCCCCATAATATGGAAAATACTTTAAGCCTATAATTACATTGGGAGGACAAGCTAATAAAGTTATGTTCTCACCCTTAAGCATTCTAGAATGCTAAAGCATTCTATCTTTAGTTCTCCTTGAGGCTTTAATCCAATTATTCTGCTCATTTTCAGAAGAATGCAAGGATGTTCATAGAAGTAGCCAAAGTCAGGATCATCCACACCACTGAATGAAGTAAGGTAACGGGAAACTAAAACAGCTATGAAACATAAACTGGACTCTTCACAAAGCACTCCATCAGGACAGACTGTGAGATTCTTCTGTTCCTCTAGATCAAATGGCTTTAGAAACTTAACGTCTTTAATGTATCCCTTATAGCAGTGGTCCCCAACCCCCGGGCCACAGACTGGTACCGGTCCATGGGCCATTTGGTACCGGTCTGTAGAGAAAGAATAAATAACTTACATTATTTCTGTTTTATTTATATTTAAGTCTGAACAATATTTTATTTTTAAAAAATGACCAGGTTCCATCTGTTACATCCGTCTAAGACTCACTCTTGACACTTGTCTCAGTCACGTGATACATTTATCTGTCCCACCCTAAAGGCCGGTCCGTGAAAATATTTTCTGACATTAAACGGGTCTGTGGCCCAAAAAAGGTTGGGGACCATTGCCTTATAGGACTCTGGATCAGACATAATAAATATTCCAACACAGACACCAGTTTTTGTAAAACCAAGTTCTAGTCTAGAAATCTGGTCACAGTATTTTGAACCTCATTGTTCTGTGTCTGAAGCATAGCTAATATTGGGAGTGTGGAGACTGTAGCCAGGAACCCATAAAAGACTAGATACAAGAGGAAGACCAAACCCTAGCTCTTGGCAGTGTGTCCCAGCAACACTCCGGTGGTTAGGTTGTCGATGAAGAGCTTCCACTCAGCTAGGCTCTGGTTGAAGGACTTCCGGTGCTTCCACAGAGAGGGGAGTGGCAGCTGTAGGGTGGAGGCTGTGAGGAGCTTAAGAGGCCCAGCTGGAGGGACCATAGCAGTAGAAGGTGGGACAGTCAAGGACACCTCCTCACAGCTGTGCACTCAAACCAAGTGCCTTGTTTTTCACTTTATGGTGTCCTTCAATGAATGCAAGGTCTTTGTTCTAATGTAGCTGGATCTTTTTTTTTTTTTTTTTGACAGAGGCAGAGAGAGAGACAGTGACAGGTAGGAACAGACAGGAAGGAGAGAGATGAGAAACAATTCTTCGTTGCGGCACCTAGTTGTTCATTGATTGCTTTCTCATATGTGCCTTGACCTGGGGCTACAGCAGACCAAGTAACCCCTTCCTCGAGCCAGTGACCTTGGGCTTCAAGCCAGTGACCTTTGGGCTCAAGCTAGCAATCGTGGGGTCATGTCTGTGATTCCATGCTAAAGCCGGAGACCTCGAGGTTTCAAACCTGGGTCCTCCACATCCCAGTTTGACACTCTATCTACTGTGCCACCGCCTGGTCAGGCTAAATATTGCCTTCTATCCATAAATATTTATTTAGGTTTTCTATGTTTTTCAATTATGTTTTACAATTTTCTCCAAACATCTTATGTATCTTTTAAAATTTATTTCTAGATATAGTTGATCATCCTTAATCACAGATGCCTTATTTGCAAATTCACCCATTTCCTAAAATTTATTGGTAATCCCAAAGCAATACTTAATGCTTGTGTAATTATTCTTGGACATGTACAGAGTAGTGAGCGTTTTGAGCTGGCCAATGTGCATGTGCCCGGATGAGGACAAACACAGTGATGCTCTGCTCTCGTTTCAGCTATTGTACTAAAAACAAGTTTTTTTTTTTGTAGTTAATTTAGTGCCACATTTATTTGCATTTTTGTGCCTTTGTTGATTATTTTGCCGTTTAAAATGGCTTCCAAGCTTAGTGCTAAAGTTCTGTCTAGTGTTCCTAAGCACAAGAAGGCTGTGATGTGACTCACTAAGAAAATACATGCATTAAACTTTTTCAGGCATTACAATGCTATTAGCTGTGAGGTCAATATTAATGAATAAATAATACATTTAAATATATATATAAATGTGTATGTATATGTATATATATATATATATATAATTGGTATATTTATATTAAAACACACATATGGCAAGATTATGTATTGACTGGTTGATGAAAATGTGACCAGGAGCTTGTAGAAACCTGTATTTCCCCCAGGAGCAATGATTCAGTATTCACTAACTCAGTATTCACTAATTCGGTGTTGATGATTTTATGAACATAATTACTGTGAATAACAAGAATCAACTGTACTTTTTCCCCTTAGTATAAAGAATTAACATGTTCTTCAGCTTGACCAGTGGTGGCGCAACTGACAAAAGCATCTACCTGGGACGCTGAGGTCCCAAGTTCAAAACCCCAAGGTTGCCAGCTTGAGCATGGGTTCATCTGGGTTGACTGTAGGATCACTGACATGATCCCAAGGTCACTGGCTGGAACAAGGGGTCACTGGATAGGCTGGAGCCCCTGGTCAAGGCACAGATGAGAAAGCAATCAATGAACAATTAAAGTGAAGCAACTACGAGTTGATGCTTCTCATTTATCTCCCTTCCTCTCTCTCACAGAAAAGGTTTTCCTTTTCTTACTATCTTTCTAGTATATACTTAAAATTTTACTATATTGATTTGAATCCAGCAATCTCACTAACCTCTCCTAATGTCAGTAATTTATCTGTAATTTTTTTTTATTTTCCATGTATATTACCTGCAATTAATGGCAACTTTGGTTTTTTCCCTTTTTCAATCCTTTCATTTATACCTTTTCTTTCAATCTTCTTCTTTTGGGGGAAGGATACAGATCTGGGTAGGAATTCCACTACAAAGTTAAACAGAAACATTGTCATAGAATATCATCCTTGTTTTGTTCCTCATATGTAGCATGTTTGCTGTAGGTTTTTATTTTTGGAAGATATTTACCAATACATATGGGTCAAACCAATGAAGTTCCTTTCTATTCCTGGTTTGTTTCATAATAAACAAATTTTTTGGACTGACCGGTGGTGGCGCAGTGGATAAAGCGTTGACCTGGAAATGCTGAGGTCGCCAGTTCAAAACTCTGGGCTTGCCTGGTCAAGGCACATATGGGAGTTGATGCTTCCTGCTCCTCCCCACCTTCTCTCTCTGTCTCTCTCTTTCTCTCTCTCCCTTTCTCTCTCCTCTCTAAAATGAATTTTAAAAAATTTAAAAAATAACAATAAACAAATTTTTTTACTCTTCCTGCACCTTTTGAGAGGATCATTCAATTTTCCTCTTAAATTTTTTTATTTATTATTATTTTTATTTTTTGTATTTTTCTGAAGTTGGAAACAGGAAGGCAGTCAGACTCCCGCATGCGCCCGACTGGGATCTACCCGGCATGCCCACCAGGGGGCGATGCTCTGCCCATCTAGGGCGTCGCTCTATTGCAACCAGAGCCATTCCAGCGCCTGAGGCAGAGGCACCCAGGCCAACTTTGCTCCAATGGAGCCTTGGCTGTGGGAAGGGAAGAGAGAGACAGAGAGGAAGGAGAGGGGGAGGGGTGGAGAAGCAGATGGGTGCTTCTCCTGTGTGCCCTGGCCAGGAATCGAACCCGGGACTACTGCGCGCCAGGCCGATGCTCTACCACTGAGCCAACCGGCCAGGGCTCTTAATTTTTTTTAAAGAGAGATGAGAAGCATCAATCATCAGTTTTTCGCTGTGACACCTTAGTTGCTCATTGATTGCTTTTTCATATGTGCCTTGACCATGGGCCTTCAGCAGACTGAGTAACCCCTTGCTCAAGCCAGACACCTTGGGGTCTTGAACCTAGGTCCTCCGCATCCCAGTCCAATGCTCTATCCACTGCGCCACTGCCTGGTCAGGATCCTCTTAATTTTTTAAAAAAATGTTTACTTCATTGATTTTATAGAGACAAAGGGAGAGAGCAAAAGAGAAACGGGAACATCTGTTCCTGTATGTGCCCTGACCAGAGATCAAACCAGTAACCTCTGTGCTTTCGGATGATGTTCTAACCAATTGAGCTATCTGGCCAGGACACTCTTAATTTTTTGAGAGATGAAGGGGGAGGGAGAGAGAAAGGGGTAGGAGGCAGAGAGAGAGAGAGAGAAAAAGAAGCATCAACTCATTGCTCTACTTAGTTGTGCACCCACTGATTGCTTCTCATACACGTCCTGACTGAGGCTCACACCAGCCCCTGTGGGGATGAACCCGAGCCCTGGGCGCTCTAGGACGACATTCTATCCACTGCGCCACTGGCCAGGGATCTCTTCAATTTTTAAGCACAGCAAATTATGAGATTTTTTTTTTTCTAACATTAAACCATTCTTCATTCCTGTGGTTTAACATAGTTATGATGTATTTATATTCTTTGGTTCTGCTAGACTCAGGTTGTTTTGTATATATACAAACAACCGATCATGAATAAGATTGGTTTATAATTTTCTCATATTCTTCTAATCCAGTTTTGGTGTCAAGATTATGCTAGTCTCATTAAGATGAGTTGAGGAGCATTCTCTCTCTTTTCCTCTGAACAAGTGTGTATAAATTGGAATTGTTTCTTTATTCAATATTTGGTGAACTTACTGATGAAAGATCTAGGTCAGGAATTCTTTTTATTTTCTCATTAAAATTTTAAAAATAGGTCTCAAAATTCTGTGAGAGTTTTGGTCCAGTTGTTTCCATTAAAAAGTACTAATGTTGAAAACTTTAAAAAACTTAAAACTGCTAGACATAAATAGTCCACACAATATTTCCCTTCCCTCCTGAGGAACAATTTTTTTTTTTCATTTTCTGTTGCATGAGGTTTTAGAACTGCTTCTATATACTTCTGCATCGCTGATTCCAAATCTGAAATCTGTTTTTTGCTGCATGCTCTAGTTTTCATGCAATTTTAATTTCTTTTTGTTACAGTTAATGGCATGCATTGGTTTTTAAATTGGAGTTAAAGAGCAACAACTCTTGGATTGAACATAACCACAAGGCAATTAATATTTTACAAACATCACTTTTACATAATTGTAGTTGTTTTTAAATGTAAAAAATTATTATCTGATAAAAACACCCTCTTATTTTAAGATTGAATCATGGCTTCTTTTGAGTAGGCATAATTGTAAGAATAGTCCTGACACATTGTTATATATGTGGCTGTTACACAATTCAACGTCAAAGGCGCAATATTTCATCATTTGTGACACGTGCATATATTGCTTATTTTCAAGTTCCCCTTGGAGATCAAGATAAGAATTGAGCTACTCATGTTGTGTGTCATAATTGTGAGGAAATGCTTCATGCTGGACAAAAGGAAAACGCAAAGGAATGCCTTCTGGTATTCCCATGGTTTGGCGTGAACTTGAGGACCACAGCAGTGACTGTTATTTCTATCTGATCCATACAAAGGGCATCGGGAAGAAAAAACGGCATATGATCGCATATCCTAATATTCCTTCAGCAATACGACCTATCCCACACTCTGAGACACTCCTGGTTTCAGTTTTCAATGGTTTTATTTCTTCTAAGGATGAAGAAAGTGAACATGGTGATCAAGTGTATTTTGATAAGATGCATGAGGAAATGGTTGTAGAATCTGAAGGATCTTCTTCTGATGCCAAGCAGTCATTAACCCCTCAGCAATTTAGCCAACCCAAATTGAATGACTTAGTAAGAATGACATAAAAATTGTCCTCGACTTTCTGAAGTATGATCATTTGTGATCCAGTTAGGATCATTTGTGTGGATCTTAAAATGGTAAATTTCCTGCTAGGACAACAGAGAGGTTTCACGAAGTATCCTTGCTTTCTGTGTTTGTGGGACAGCCAAGCTCGGGAGAAACACTGGACACAGAAGGACTGGCTGAAACGTGAAGCTCTGGAAGTAGGGATGCAAAATATTGTGAATGAACCTGTAGTTAATAGAGACAGGATCATTTTTTCCCACTTCACATCAACTTGGCTTAATGAAGCAGTTTGTTCAGGCTCTGAATAGAGAAAGTGAATGCTTTCAACATATTATCTCTGCTTTTCCTGCCTTGTCTTTCGAGAAGATAAAAGCAGGTGTATTCAATGGACTTCAACTTCGAACCCTCATACGTGATGAAGAATTTGCCAGGAAGATGAATAAGGAGGAGAAAGCAGCATGGCAGTCTTTTGTGGCAGTTACAAAGAACTTCCTTGGCAACAAAAAAGCAGAAAACTATGAACTTCTGGTTCAAAGGATGCTGTTGGCTTTCCGCAACATTGGATGTAACATGAGCGTTAAGATTCACTTCCTGAACAGTCACCTTGATAAGTTTCCCAAAAATCTTGGAGCTGTTAGTGATGAGCAGACTACTGCTGGAGCATCAAATGAGATTGTCCTCAACAAGTACACAAACGCAAGAGCTACAAACACAAATTTTTGCCTGAATAAAATTTAAATAAGTTTTGCACAAATTTTATGATTAAAATAAATTTTAATATATTCTATTTCAAAATTGTAGACAAATTCTGATGCAATCATATATTTTAGTATAGTAGTGTATTTACTGCATTATATAAATTATATATATATATATATATATATATATATCTTTTCTTTACAGACAGTCAGAGAGAGGGATAGACAGGGACAGACAGACAGGAACGAAGAGATGAGAAGCATCAATCATTAGTTTTTCGTTGCACATTGCGACACCTTAGTTGTTCATTGATTGCTTTCTCATATGTGCCTTGACCACGGGCCTTCAGCAGACCGAGTAACCCCTTGCTCGAGCCAGCGACGTTGGGTCCAAGCTGGTGAGCTTTTGCTCAAACCAGATGAGCCCGCGCTCAAGCTGGTGACCTCAGGGTCTCAAACCTGGGTCCTCGGCATCCCAGTCCGACGCTCTATCCTCTGCGCTACCACTTGGTCAGGCTAAATTATTATATTTTCACAAAGATGATGCCCCAGAAGACATTCTGCTTCATTATGTTAAACTAAATGTTGAAAATATTACAATAAGATGAAAACCTAAAATCTTGAACTGCAAAAAAACTGTAGCTTACAGAGAAAAACTAATGTCCGATTTGAGATCAGCACACTCGAATTAGGGAAGAATAAGTGTTTTTGTGGATGCAACAAAAATTTTGTTCCCCAGTGTAATCAGTTTTATTTTTTGGACTGTCCTTTAGCTTTTATTATCATGTATGTCAGGGGTAGTCAACCTTTCTACACCTACTGCCCACTTTTGTATCTCTGTTAGTAGTAAAATTTTCTAACCGCCCACCAATTCCACAGTAATGGTGATTTATAAAGTAGGGCAGTAACTTTACTTTATAAAATTTATGAAGCAGAGCTATAGCAAGTTAAAGCATGTAATAATAATTACTTACCAAGTACTTTATGTCAGATTTTTGCTAAGTTTGGTAGAATAAATCTTCATAAAATAACTTACTATAGTTAAATCTTTTTATTTATACTTTAGTTGCCCCGTTACCGCCCACCATGAAAGCTGGAACGCCCACTAGTGGGTGGTAGGGACCAGGTTGACTACCACTGATATATGTAATAATTTTAAGCATTAAACTGTCTTCTAAATGGCCAACAGAGACATATAGTTCATTTTTTCCCTTCTTTTCCAAGTGAGAGGAGGGGAGATAGAAAGACACCCACATGCCCCCCGACTGGGATCTACCCAGCAACCCGTCAGAGGGTGATGCTCTGCCCATCTGGAGCCATGCTTGCAACTGAGCTATTTTTATAACTATTTTAGAGGCTCCATGAAACCATCCTTAGCACCCGAGCCGATGTGCTCGAACCAATCGAGCCATGGCTGCAGGAGGTAAAGAGAGAGTGAGCAAGAGAGAGAAGAGGGAGGGTGAAGGGTGAAGCAGATGGTCACCTCTCCTGTGTGCCCTGACCAGAAATTGAACCCAGGAACACCCAAACACCAGGCTGATGCTCTACCACTGAGACAACCAGCCAGGGCCAAGACATAATTCTGAAACAGTTTTTCCACCACTGATTAAGACTGAGGTGGAAGGTATTAGGAATAAAATCATTTAGTCTGCTGAGTTTTCTGTGTAGGCTTGTAAGTAACCCTGCCAGTTCCAGTAGCCTTCTTGTCCATTGAGCTTTTCTTCCTTTTTTTTTTTTTTTTTTTTTTGAGAGAGAGAGAGAGACAGGAAGGGAAGGAGAGAGGGAAGAGAGAGATGAGAAGCATCAACTCAGTCAGGTTACTTTAAGTGTTCACTGACTGCTTCTCATATGTGCCTTGACAGGGGGCGGGGAGACTCAAGCTGAATCAGACAGTGACCCCTTGCTCAAACCAGCAACTTTTGAATCATGCTGATGATCCCATACTCAAGTCAACAAGCCCATGCTCCAGGCAATAAGTCCGTACTTAAGCCGATGAGCCTACACTCAAGCCAGCAACCTTGGGGTTCAAACTGGGGACTTCAACATCCCAGGCTGATGCTCCATCCATTGTGCCATCACCAGTCAGGTTTGTCCCCTGCTTTGATGACACCTACAGCAATGTCCTGTGTCATGTCAGGAGCAGCAAAAATTCCAGAGGATAGCCCTGGCCGGTTGGCTCAGTGGTAGAGCGTTGGCCTGGTGTGCAGAGGTCCTGGGTTCAATTCCCGGCCAGGGCACACAGGAGAAGCGCCCATCTGCTTCTCCACCCCTCCCCCTCTCCTTCCTCTCTGTCTCTCTCTTCCCCTCCCGCAGCCAAGGCTCCATTGGAGCAAAGATGGCCCGGGCGCTGAGGATGGCTCCCCGGCCTCTGCCCCAGGCGCTAGAGTAGCTCTGGTCGCAAGAGAGCGACGCCCCGGAGTGGCAAAGCATCATCCCTGGTGGGCAGAGGGTAGCCCCTGGTGGGCGTGCCAGGTGGATCCCAGTCGGGCGCATGCGGGAGTCTGTCTGACTGTCTCTCCCCGTTTCCAGCTTCAGAAAAATACAAAAAAAAAAAAAAATATTCCAGAGGATAATCAGAGAAGCTCTCAGCATACACAGGCTTGCTGGGAACAGTATTAATAATATCAAGAGCTTGGGGCCATCTTCCAGCTTCTTACCAAACGGTGATCAATCTTGTCCTTTAGCTCAGTGACCTTGTAAGGAATGTGAGCTGTGTGACTATCCAGCACAGGTACATAGCCAGTACTGATTTGGCCTGGATGGTTCAGAATAATCACCTGAGCCATGATAAACACCTCTGACAAACACATCCTTGACACTGAGGCCCACACTGTCCCCAGGAAGTTTCATTCAAACTTTCACAGTACATTTCAACAGATATTTCTTCAGCTGTTAACACTGACTAGAGCAAAGGTGACCATGATACTGCATTTGAGAATACCAAACTCTACTTAGCCAAGATGTACAGTACCAAAACACCAATTTCGTAGACATCTTGGAATGGCAGACAGAAAGGCTTGTCAGTTGAAGGAGTAACAGAATGCAATGCAGAGCTTCAAGCAGCACAGCATGGTTCCACTGGCGCTGCCATCTTTCCAGGTAACTTTCTATTCCTTAAATCAAGGCAGGTTAACATTTGGCTTTAGCAGTCTTGTCACCATTCCAACCAGAAATTGGCACAAATGTTACTGTGTCAGGGCTGTAGCCAATTTTTTTACTGGCTTCCTTAACAATTTCCTTGAATCTCTTCTTGCTGAAGGGTGGCTCAATTGAAGCCATTTTATTTTTATTTTGTTTTTTTTTTTATTATTTAAGTGAGAGGAGGGAAGATGGAGAGAGAGACAGACTCCAGCATGTGCCCCAACAAGGATCCACCCAGTGACCCCCATCTGGGAGTGATGCTCGTAACTGAACTAATTTTAGCACCTGAGACAGAGGCTCCATGGAACATCCTTAGTGCTTGGGGCCAAGGCACTCAAATCAATTAGGCCATGGCTGTGGGAAGGGAAGAGAGAAAGAGAGAGAGAAGGAGGGGAGGAGAAGCAGATGGTTGCTTCTTCTGTGTGCTCTGACCAGGAATCAAACCCAGGACTTCCAAACGCTGGGTGAATGCTCTACCACTGAGACAAATGGCCAGGGCTAAAGCCATTTTATTAACACCAACAAATACTGTGTAAGCCAGAAGGTGATGCCCATGGGTCCACCCATGCTTAAAGAGAGCTTCTTCAAATTCACTAATACCAGCAGAAACAATCAGGACAGAAGTTACTGTGTTTCCCCATGTATAAGATGCACCTTAACTTTGAGGCCTGAAATTTGGGGGGGGGGGGGAATGTACTGCATAGTTATTAAACTCAAGTTTTATTCATCATAAAATTCATATAACTTTCCTCATCCCTGTCAAAACTTCCATCCATTTGTCCTCATCTGTGTCTGAAGACAAATCACTGTCTTCCTCAGTTCCATCTATGGCATTTGAAATGCCATAACTACTGTATAAGATGCACCCAGTTTTTAGACCCCAAATATTTCAAAAAAGGGTGCGTCTTACACATGGAGAAATATGGTAGCTTGAAATGCACCTATGATATGTTTTGGATAAAAGTTTCTGTGTCGGCCCTGGCCGGTTGGCTCAGCGGTAGAGCGTCAGCCTGGCATGCGGGGGACCCAGGTTCGATTCCCGGCCAGGGCACATAGGAGAAGCGCCTATTTGCTTTTCCACCCCCCCCCTTCCTCTCTGTCTCTCTCTTCCCCTCCCGCAGCCAAGGCTCCATTGGAGCAAAGATGGCCCGGGTGCTGGGGATGGCTCCTTGGCCTCTGCCCCAGGCACTAGAGTGGCTCTGGTCATGGCAGAGCGATGCCCCGGAGGGGCAGAGCATTGCCCCCTGGTGGGCAGAGCATCGCCCCTGGTGGGCGTGCCGGGTGGATCCCGGTCGGGTGCATGCGGGAGTCTGTCTGACTGTCTCTCCCCGTTTCCAGCTTCAGAAAAATACAGGGGAAAAAAAAAAGTTTCTGTGTCCTGGGGCGTTGTTAATGGTCAAATTTCCCCAGGAAGACATCAATGGTGATACCAGACTCTCACATTCAGATTTCAGCTTTTCCAAGATCCAGGCACACAAGAAGGAGCCTAAAGCCATCTGAATAGCCTTCTTCTCCTATGTTTTGATGGTTTTTGGTCAATCCCGTCACATTTGTAGATCATATGACCAATAGTGGTGAGCTTGTGTCCAGTGATGACAATGATAAGCCTTTTCCTTTACCATTCTGGCTTAACTTCAGCAATGATTTTCATGACACTTATGTTCTGGTAGTAAACCCATTACAAAAAAGAGGAATGTTCTTATGGGAAGATTTCTATCTACTGACTGAATTTATTCCACGGTTATAGAGTTACAAATTCCTTAATTTTTTTCTTGAGCCATTGTAAGTATTTTCATTTTATTTCCTTTTTTTTTTTATTTTTTTTTTAAGTGAGAGGAGGAGAGATAGAGAGACATACTCCTGCATGCACCCTGACCAGGATCCACCTGGCAACCCCTGGAGGATGGTGCCTTGGCCTCTGCCTCAGGAGCTAAGAAGAGCTCAGTGGCTGAGCAATGAAGCAATGCCCCGGATAGGCAGAGCATGGCCCCTTAGTGGGCCTGCCAGGTGGATCCCAATTGAGCGCATGCAGGAATTGGACTCCCTCCTCTCATTAAAAATAAAAAAATCTGTAATATCCACCTTATACACTCTTCTTTTTTTTCTTTTTTTGTATTTTTCTGAAATGAGAAGCGGGGGGGGGGGGGGGGGGGGAGAGGCAGACAGACTCCTGCATGTGCCCAACAGGGATCCACCCAGCATGCCCACCAGGGGGCGATACTCTGCCCATCTAGGGTATTGCAAATGGAGCTATTCTAGCGCCTGTGACAGTGGCCATGAAGTCATTCTCAGTGCCTGGGCCAACTTTGCTCCCATGAAGCCCTGGACAGAAATTGAACCTGGGACTTCCACATGACAGACCGACGCTCTACTGCTGAGCCAACTGGCCAGGGCCAACTTATATATTCATTTTTTGTGGGGGGTTTTGTTTGTTTGGGGGTTTTTTTGGTTTGTGTGTGTGTGTGTGTGTGTGTGTGTGTGTGTGTGTGTGTGTGTGGTTTTTTTTACAGAGACAGAGAGAGAGTCAGAGAGAGGGATAGACAGACAGGAACAGAGAGATGAGAAGTATCAATCATTAGTTTTTCATTGCGCATTGGAACACCTTAGTTGTTCATTGATTGCTTTTTCATATGTGCCTTGACCACGGGCCTTCAGCAGACCGAGTAACCCCTTGCTTGAGCCAGCAACCTTGGGCTCAAGCTGGCGACTTCGGGGTCTCGAACCTGGGTCTTCCACATCCCAGTCCAAGCTCTATCCACTGCGCCACCACCTGGTCAGGCCAGGCGATATATTCTTAACACTGTTTATGCCTTCTGTCTTTTTTCCTCATCAATTTTATCTCAAGTTTATTGATTTTATTATTTTTCTCAAAGAACCAATATCTACTTTGTTGAATCTTTGTATAGTAATTTTGTTTGGTCTTGTGGTTGTGCACCCCGACCCCCAAATTCCTTTTTATTGTGGTAAAATACATATAACACAAAATATACCATCTTAACCATTTTTAATTAAACAGTACAATGGTATTAAGTATATTCATACTGGCCTGACCAGGCAGTGGCGCAGTGGATAGAGCGTCGGACCGGGATGTGGAAAATCCAGGTTCGAGACCCAAGGTCGCCAGCCTGAGCGAGAGTTTATCTAGTTTGAACAAGGCTCACCAGCTTGGACCCAAGGTTGCTGGCTCGAGCAAGGGGTCACTCGTTCTGCTATAGCCCCCCCCATCAAGGCACATATAAGAAAGCGATCAATGAACAACTAAGGAACTCCAACAAAGAATTGATGTTTCTCATCTCTCTCCCTTCCTGTCTGTCTGTCCCTAGCTGTCCCTCTCTCTGACTCTCTCTGTCACTGCCACAAAAAAAATGTATATTCATACTGTTGTGCAACCATCACCGCCATCCATCTCCAGAACTCTTTTCATCTTGCAAAACTGAAACTCTATACCCCTTAAGCAGTATCTCACCATTCCACCCCCCTCCCCAACTTTTGGCAAACATCATTCTACTGCCTCTATGAATATAACTATTCTAGGTATCACCTTCCACATTTCTTTTTTAAAATTTCATTAGTGCCTGACTGGTGGTGGACAGGGGATACAGCATCAGTCTGGGACGCTGAAGTCCCAAGTTCAAAACACCAAGGTCACCAGTTTGAGCAGGGGGTCACTGGCTCAACCCCCCCCCCCCAAACCCTATTAAGGCACGTATAAGAAGCAATCAATGAACAACTAAACTGCCACAACTCTGAGTTGATGCTTCCCATCTCTTTTCCTTCTGGGGCCTTTCTCTCTCTCAATAAACAAACAAACAAATAAAATAAAAATTTCATTAGTTTCTGCTTTTGTTTTATTACAACCTTCCTTTCTTTCGCTTATTTTGCTCTTCTTTTTCTGAACTTCATTAGATAGATAGCCCAATAATTTTTAGAGTACTTAAGATGTTCCTGACAGTTTTATAAGTGCTCCTCATATACTAGCTTGTTTAGTCCTCACAACAACCCTAAAAATAATACAAGCTGTATTATTATCACATGTGAAAAAGCTAAATCACAGAAAAATTAAATAACTAGATTAACAAGTGGTAGTTGCAGGGTTTGAACCTGATTAGGCACCTGATTCCAAAGCCTGCATTCTTAACTACTAAATTCTACTGCTCCCCAAGAAAGAAAAGGAAGAAAAATTAACAAGCACTTAAAATATGAGTGTTTAGCTAGAGCAGTGGTCAGCAAACCATGGCTTGCGAGCCACATGCGGCGCTTGGCCCCTTGAGTGTTTAGCAAAGGCAAGCTTAGGAGTACCCTAATTAAGTTAATAACAGTGTACCTACCTATCTAGTTTAAGTTAAAAAATTTGGCTCTCAAAAGAAATTTCAATTGTTGTACTGTTGATATTTGGCTCTGTTGACTAATCAGTTTGCCGACCACTGGGACATGGAGAGCTGGTGACCAGCAAGGGAAGAAGATTGAGATTTGATTGTAGAGGGTTTTAAGTACCTTCCCAAGAAATGGATAATGGCTGGCAAGGTAAAAAAAACAACAACTCAGTGAAGGCTACTGAGTAGCACAATCTGATTCTTTCTTAGTTTTTAATGTTTAATCACCTATATTAAAGTAATTTTATTATCAGTATCCTCATCTCTAAAATAAAGATAATAATCTTTGCCCCTAATTATGAGACTCAAAGAAAATTTAAAAAATGGAAAGAAATTTGTTAAATCATAAAGTAATATAAAAATAAAAAAATATATATTTTACAGGATGATTCGAGTAGAATTTGGTAACATTAATTTGTTAATAACAGCAGGAATAATCATCATCCTTATCATCATAGCAGCAGCTAACATTTACTAAGTGTTTCTTATATGCCAGTCATTGTTCTAAGCTCTTTATACCTACTATTGATTTAGTTCCCACATTCTATGGGGTAGGTACTATTACTGGCTCCATTATACAGATAAGAAAACTGAGGCTAATTTAAATTGCCTAAAGGTATAGAGCTGGGAGGTGGCAAAACCAGGATATTTAAACCAGGGGTCTCAAACTCAACTCAGCATGTGGGCCGCAGAGCAAGATCACAGCCATTCGGCGGGCCACACTAGGTCTACAAAAGGCAACTGTTACAAAAGGCAACTGTTACGCAACACTTTTCTCACTGCAGTTGAAAACAAAAAAAAATCAGTACAACAAGCACAATCGTACATGCAGTTTACTCAGTGTCACAAAACGACCAGAAACTGTAGTTCGCATCACAACTGCTGTTAACTAAGCTAATATCTAGCTAGGATGCTAGAGAAATGAAAAATACAAGTAGGCCCCTAGGCTTACTTAATTTTATCCAAAATATTTTGAACTTCGTGGATTAGTCTGCGGGCCGCACAAAATTGTTCGGCGGGCTGCGAGTTTGAGACCCTTGATTTAAACTCATGTACCTTAGTTCCAGAGCCTATGGCCTTAAACAATTATATCTCTGGATATCAATGAGTACATAGCCTAAAGCAAATGAAAAGTATAGTATATAAAAAACTGAGAAATGAGTTAGAAGACTATTATAACAATACAAATAAACTGAATAGAGATAATGGAAAATTAAAAGGTAGAAAAGGAGAAAGCAACAGCAGAAGAATCATCCCCTGGTAAGTTACTAAGACATAAAGGGATAAAATTTTAAAATTACTAAGGGACCATTATAAGATAAAAAACTGTTAAGTTTAGGACGACCTAGTGGTAGAACAAAAATAATAGAGGACTAGAGTCAGAAAAATCTCAGCTCTGGTCTCACCACTTTTACTAAATTGTCATTTTATTTCGGGCAATTTCTTTCTTTTTTTTAAATTTAATTTAATTTTTTATTTTTTTAAAGACTTTATTTATTCATTATAGAGAGGGGAGAGAGAAAGAGGGAAGGGGGGAGGAGCAGGAAACATCAACTCCCATATGTGCTTTGACCAGGCAAGCCCAGGGCTTTGAACCGGCAACCTCAGTGTTTCCAGGTTGACGCTTTATCCACTGCAACACCACAGGTCAGGCTCGGGCAATTTCTTAACAGTTCTGGACATCAGTGTTTTCAAAAAGATATATAGATACAGTAAAATCTAATCTGCTCACCTGCAGCGTTGGTTGCTGTGAATTTCAAATAACACTGTATAAGAATTTCAATTTCTAACATATTTTTTCACACAAATTATAGGGCTTTAAACAAATAATAAGGTATATTACTGCTTTAGATGTTTTGAGCTGAATATCATCATGTAGCAATGAAGCAGTAATTTCCAGAAAGTAGTAGAAGACAGTCAAAAATCTAGAGATAATGACATAGTAGTTATTATTACATGAGTAACAGTTAAATCCATGAGTAGGTAAGTCCTGAGAGAAAGTGTGTCGAGACAGTAGAAAGGCAGGTCTGACAGTTTAGTAAGAAAGTTTGAAAACTGCAAAATGCAAACTCCAAATGGTTTCCAAACTTTCTTCACTAGCCATGAGGACAACAGAAATCCTCTTAAATTGTGTTTATTTCAGAGCACCAAGCATTGTTTCCCCCAAATCTGTTGAATTTGCTTTGCAATCCTCCACACACACCCTTTCTCTCTCTCTCTAAATATCAATAAATAAAATCTTAAAAAAAAGAAAGTCTGGCAGCATGTATTAACACTGGGCTCATACAGTACTCACAACAATTAGGGGATATTTCAAAATGAGAATGAAGCAATCAAATATCCCCTAGTTGTTGTGAGCAGTGTATTTCTTTACAGCCACAGGCCAGGGCTGAGCAGCTGCTGCCCCTTTCAGAGAGTTTTCCCCTCTCATTCAACCCACTTCCCTCATCTAAGTTACCTGACTGGAAATTACACTTTATTTACTTATTTCGATATTTACCTACAGTGACTCTATGGGTTGGGAAATGTCCTTAAACATGTTCAACAGTAAAATGACTCCCTCTATGTAAAACTAATCTCATAGAAATGAAATGGTTTAAGACTAACAAATGAATAGTGATAAGGGGATCTCAAGAGTTAAAAAATTTTAGCTTGAGTTTTGGGTATGGTCAGTAGGCATAATGGTTAATGCTAGTAAAAATCTGTTCCAGGAACTGGGATACCTGAACAGGCCTGCAGGACTTAATGAGATCTGGGAGCGACCCACCTTTGTGCCCAGGGGACTAAAAACAAAGTCTGTGCACTCTAAGGACTGACTGCTAGCTGACTATGATCCAATTAACTTGGACTTATTAACTTTTCCTTGAAAATCTAAGCCCTTACCTACCCTTCTCTTCCCCTTATTAAAAGGTTGGCTGTGGACAAAAGATTGAGACAATTTGGGAATGTAAACCCTCATCTCCCTGACTGCTGGCCACCTGAATAATGCATCCATAAAGATTCAATCCCTGTCTCTATTTTTTTGGCTGAATTGGTGACAGCATGAACTCCAATATTTCTAGTTTAATTTTATTTTTTAAATTTATTCATTGATTTTTGTTTTATTTTCTTAAAATTTATTTATTGATTTTAGAAAGAGGAGAGAGGGAGAGAGAAAAGGGGGAAGAATAGGAAGCATCAACTCATAGTAGTTGCTTCTTGTTTGTGCCTTGACTGGGCAAGCCTGGGGTTTCAAACTAGCAACCTCAGTGTTCCAGGTTGACACTTTATACACTGTGCCATCACAGGTCAGGCTTCACTGATTTTGAGAGAGAGAAAACAGAGAGAAAGAAAACAACAGAAACACTGACCTGTTCCTGTACGTGCCCTGACCAGAGATCAAACCCACAACCTTTTCATATCGGGATGATTCTTCAACCAAACAAGCTATCTGGCCAGGGCCTGGAATTTACATTTTAAAAACTGGTTATTGGCCGGTTGGCTCAGTGGTAGAGCGTCGGCCTGGCGTGCAGAAGTCCCGTGTTCGATTCCCGGCCAGGGCACACAAGAGAAGCACCCGTCTGCTTCTCCACCCCTCCCCCTCTCCTTCCTCTCTGACTCTCTCTTCCGCTCCCTCAGCCAAGGCTCCATTGGAGCAAAGATGGCCCGGGCGCTGGGGATGGCTCCTCGGCCTCTGCCCCAGGCGCTGGAGTGGCTCTGGTAGCAACATAGCGACGCCCCGGATGGGCAGAGCATCGCCCCCTGGTGGGCGTGCCAGGTGGATCCCGGTCGGGTGCATGCGGGAGTCTGTCTGACTGTCTCTCCCCGTTTCCAGCTTCAGAAAAAATACCAAAAAACCCCAAAAAACTGGTTATTGTTGGCCTTGGCCAGTTAGCTCAGTCAGAGTGTCATCCCAAAACACCAAGGTTGCAGGTTTGAACCCTGGTCAGGGCACATACAGGAAGCAACCAATGAATGCTTCTCTTTCTCCCTCCAAGCCCCACAGCCCTTCCTATCCAAAAAAAAAAAAAAAAGAAGGCCTTGCCCAGTTGGCTCAGGTATAGAACGTAGGGGCCAGAAGTTGTGAAAGTCCCAGGTTTGATTCCTGGTCAGGGCACAGAGGAGAAGTGACCATCTGCTTTTCCACCCTTCCCCCTTCTCTATTTCTCCACTCCCTTCCTGCAGCCATGGCTCGAATGGTTCAAGCAATTTGGTCCCAGGTCCTGAGGATGGCTCCATGGCCTCGCCTCAGGTATTGAAATGATTCCAATCCCAGCAAAGGAGCATCG
Source organism: Saccopteryx leptura (assembly GCF_036850995.1). Lineage (NCBI taxonomy): Eukaryota > Metazoa > Chordata > Mammalia > Chiroptera > Emballonuridae > Saccopteryx > Saccopteryx leptura. Next base: position 212,179,692 of record NC_089505.1, on the reverse strand, counting down.
CCCCCTAGTGGGCATGCCAGTTGAATCCCAGTCGGGCACATGTGGGAGTCTGTCTCTATGCCTCCCTGACTCTCACTTAATTGAAACAAACAAACAAAAAACAGTTACTGCTAACATATAGGAAAATTACTGCTTTTCTATGTTGAACTTGAATCTGGCTATTTAACCAAACTCTCTTATTAGCTGATTCTATGCAGGACAGGGGTTGGCAAAGTGCCAACCTTGGGCCAAATCAGACCTGTAGCCTATTTCTGTAAATAAAAGTTTTACCACAACACAGCCATACCTACTTATGTATGTATTGTCTATGGCTGCTTTCATGCAAGAATGGCAGAACTGAGTCGCTGGGACAAATATCCTATGGCCTGCAAAGCCTAAAATACTATAGGGCCCTTTACAGAAAAAGGTTGCCCACCCCTAATGTAGGTCATGTGATGTTATACACAAATAATGACAATTCTGTCTCTTCTAAATGTATTCTTATTTAGAAATGAATGGGATATCCATAAAATGATTAATAGTAATAACAGAAAGCATTTGTCTTAAAATACTTTTTTTTTAGAGAGAGAGAGAGAGAGAGGAATAGACAGGGACAGACAGGCCGGAAGAGAGAGAGATGAGAAGCATCAATTCTTCATTGCAGCTCCTTAGTTGTTCATTGTTGGAATGCTTTTTTTTTTTTTTTTTTTTTTTTTTTTTTTTAAAGATTTTATTTATTCATTATAGAGAGGGGAGAGAGAGAGAGAGAGAGAAAGAGAGAAGGGGGGAGGAGCAGAAATCATCAACTCCCATATGTGCCTTGACCAGGCAAGCCCAGGGTTTCGAACCGGCAACCTCAGCATTTCCAGGTTGGCGCGTTATCCACTGCACCACCACAGGTCAGGCTGCTTTCTTTTTTTTTTTTTTTTTTTTTAATTTTTTTTTAATCAAGATTTTATTTATTCATTATAGAGAAGGGAAAGAGAGAGAGAGAAGGGGGGAGGAGCAGAAAGCATCAACTCCCATATGTGCCTTGACCAGGCAAGCCCAGGGTTTTGAACCAGCAACCTTAGCATTTCCAGGTTTAACACTTTATCCACTGTACCACCACAGGTCAGGCTGGAATGCTTTTTTTGTTTAATCATTGAATCTGCTATTTACTAAAGGTTTCTGAACATACCCTTCATTAACTTAAGAACATTTTCTGAGCTTAAAATTTTAATCCCAAGAACTGTACTTTAAGATGATAACCTTCCCATCTTTTATTGTGAAATAACACTAGTAATGTAAAACAGTTTTTTGTTTTGTTTGGCAAAACAGAGACAGCAAGGAAGACATGAAAAGCATAAACTCGTAGTTGCATTGCCTTAGTTGTTCACTGGTTGCTTCTCATACATGCCTCAATCAGGGAGCTCCAGCTGAGTCAGTCGTGACCCCCTGCTCAAGCCAGCAACCCCATGCTCAAGTCAGAACCTCAGGGTTTCGACCCTGGGACCTCAGCACCCCAGGTCAATATTCTATCCACTGCACCACCACCAGTCAGGCTACAAACTAGTTGTTTTTAAAAAATATCTTTATTCCTGACCAGGCAGTGGTGCAGTGGATAGAGCATTGGACTGGGATGTGAAGGACCCAGGCTCAAGACCCCGAGGTCACCAGCTTGAGCCCAAGGTTGCTGGCTCAAGCAAAGAGTCACTTGGTCTGCTGGAGCCCCCCAGTCAAGGCATATATGAGAAAACAATCAATGAACAACTAAGGGGCCGCAATGAAGACTTGATGTTTCTCATCTCTCTCCCTTCCTGTCTGTCTGTTTCTATCTGTCCCTCTCTTTGACTCTCTCTGTCACTGTCACCAAAAAAAAAAAATCTTTACATGGTAAAATAAAAGCTGACATCCATATATTAAGCCATGAACTCTTAAGTCTAGGGAACACTAGGTTAAGATTTAAAAAGACTACAGTGACAATTACAGCAGAAACTCTAAGTGGAAATCATCTGGCATACTGCTTTTCTTACTCAAAATTACTGGATTTATATATGTAAAGAGGCAGCACAGACTAGTGGTTAAGAGGCAAAGAACATGGACTGGTGTCTAGATGGGCATGGGAGGAAGTTCTACAGTACCTTCTTCACCACCCAGATAGCTGTGAGAGTTTAGGCAAGATACTTCATCTCTCTAAGCCACAGTTTCCTCCTCCTTGAAATGGGAATAACAGTAGCTACTTTACATATCTATAAAGTTGTTCTCAGGATTAATGACTTAAAGCACACATAGCCCTTTGTATAATATCTGGTCAATTTCAAGTGTTTGATAAACGTTAGGTGTATTATTATTATTTTATGTGCTTCTGATATGTGTGCAAATCTTTATTACTTAGTACATTCAAATAGGACAATGTTTTTTGATTGTTTCTAAAACCAAAATGGACATCTCAAGTAAACAATCCAAAGGAAGAAACAAGGATCATTCAGTTCTGATGGGGTTAATACTAACAAATGGATCAACGATATATTCATATAAATATATTATGCTAATAAATATATAATTTGAGAAAATATTTAGCTATTTTGATTGTTCCATATAATTATTTATCTCTCAATTGTGTGTAGATATCTCTTGTACCAAACAACTTACAAATATGGATGGAACACAAGAAAAACAACACAGGGCAAAAATAGATCAGATATGTGTCCCAGCACTTTGGAAAATGCTGGATACAATTTTGCTAAGAATGGAATAAGTCAATATGAAATTGGGAATAAATATTTCCATTTCCCTTTAATTACACAGATTTCATGGAGGGGGCAAGATTTCAGAAAGACTCTGAAAAAAGGATACAAAGGTGACAACACCACAAAAAAAACAGAAGAAACAGTTGGAAAGAAAGAAGTACAGCTAGAGAATATGACCAGGAGATATACATGACAGTTAGGTGAGAAGAGTCAGATAGTAAATAACTTTCAAAAAGGGAACAAAGAGGTTTTAAAAGAAAAAAATGTGTGTATTAGCAGAAAAGTTATAATGAACAATTCAGGCAAACATCCTTGGATTTTTAAGCATGTACAACTATTACAGTTCTTACTAGTGGATAGAAATTCTAAGTTTTCTAAGCTTAAATCCCAGAATTTACTTACTTCACTAGAGCAGCTGCTTCAGGAAGTACATCAGCAAACGATTCACGGAATATGATTGCATTCTTCCTTTTACAGTTCTGTATGACATCATTGGCAAGGTAAAAGAGATTCAAACGGTGGGGATAGGCAGCTAGAAATGACAAAAGAAAATAAATAAAACCAAATGAGTCAATTTATGCTTCAATTTATTCAAATACGTACAGTGTTCTCAAACTATGCAACTGCTGTTGGATGGATGGATGAATGGATGGATGGACGGATGGACGGATGGGCAGGTGGATGAACAAACAAATGAACTAATACGATCAACTTATTGATCAACTTATTTCAGTCAAGTGCCTGAAAACCTTGACTGCTTCAGGTTAAGTTTTTGTTCAAGGTACTCCTTGAGTAAATTTCTACTTAACTTAATATGTAGATTAAACTTTATTTTTATTTTTTTTTAAATACTTTATTGCCTGACCTGTGGTGGCGCAGTGAATAAAGCATCGACCTGGAAATCCTAAGGTAGCCGGTTCAAAACCCTGGGCTTGCCTGGTCAAGGCACATATGGGAGTTGATGCTTCCAGCTCCTCCCCCCCTTCTCTCTCTCTCTGTCCTCTCTAAAATGAATAAATAAAAAAAATTTATAAAATACTTTATTTATTCATTTTAGAGAGGAGAGAGAAGGGGGAGGAGCAGGAAGCATTAACTCCTATATGTGCCTTGACCAGGAAAGCCCAGAGTTTTGACAGGCAACCTCAGTGTTCCAGGTTGATGCTTTATCCACTGCGCCACCACAGGTCAGGCTAGATTAAACTTTAGATGTAAATTAAAAACAACTCATTCAATCCCTGGCCGGTTGGTTCAGTGGTAGAGCATCGGCCTGGCGTGCAGAAGTCCCGGGTTCAATTCCCGGCCAGGGCACACAGGAGAAGCGGCCATCTGCTTCTCCACCCCTCCCCCTCTCCTTCCTCTCTGTCTCTCTCTTCCCCTCCCGCAGCCGAGGCTCCATTGGAGCAAAGATGGCCCAGGCGCTGGGGATGGCTCTATGGCCTCTGCCTCAGGCGCTAGAGTGGCTCTGGTAGCAACAGAGCGACCCCCCGATGGGCAGAGCCTCGCCCCCCCGGGTAGCGTGCCGGGTGGATCCCGGTCGGGGCAGGCGCATGCGGGAGTCTGTCTGACTGTCTCCCTGTTTCCAGCTTCAGAAAAATACAAAAAAAACCACACACACACAAAAAAAACAACTCATTCACTCTGGAGAAGCTAAAATTAAACAAAACTATCCTCCCACACGGAAGATAAAAAATTGAGTTGAAGTAGCTCAACTTGTTGCAAAAACACCAGGGTTAGAATCCAATCAAAATGTGATTGGTAAATTCCTTGACCTCCTCAATATTATTATTGTATAAGGAGTCAATCATCCTCCTTTAGGGAGGACAGTCCTTCTTTTGTAAGTTCTGTCCTCCCTCAAAAGGTGTCCTCCTACATGTCCTCCTTTTTGACATTGAAGACTAATCTGTAAATGTCCATATTCAATCAATGTGTGTGATGTGATGTATTTCTATCTAAATGAGTATTTTCTTACAATTATTATTAAAAATTAATAGGCATGTATGCATAATTACAACATAAAATATTACAAATGTTTTTATTATGCATTTATCATATTACAGTGTATTGTTGCAATAAATAAAATGTTTCTTGTATTTACAATATTGTTTTCTTTGATTTATTTTTGTCCTCCTTTTCATTGTAAAAAAGTTGGTCACCTTATTATTATAAAAAGATTCCTTTCATCAACCAGTACAGATACCACTCAGATACAGCTAAGTCCTCCCAACACTGAAAAAGAGGTTTTGCTGCTGCTTTCATCACCAGGTAAATGTCCTGGGAAGTAAGTCACTTGATCCCATAAGCACACCTAAGCACCCTTTTTCAAAGCTCCACGACAAGGCCCAATCAATTTACTACCTGGAACTTTGAGCAACACCACCCCAAGTTTTGTTGTTATTCTAGACAATTTTAATATCCATATGGATGATGCATCAACTTTGTTCTTTGTGGTTTTTTTTTTTACAGAGACAGAGAGAGAGTCAGAGAGAGGGATAGATAGGGACAGACAGACATAAATGAAAAGAGATGAGAAGCATCAATCGTCAGTTTTTCGTAGCAAAACCTTAGTTGTTCATTGATTGCTTTCTCATATGTGCCTTGACCGTGGGCCTTCAGCAGACCGAGTAACCTCTTGTTCGAGCCAGTAACCTTGGGTCCAAGCTAATGAGCTTTGCTCAAACCAGATGAGCCTGTGCTCAAGCAGGCGATCTCGGGGTCTCAAACCTGAGTCCTTCTGCATCCCAGTCTAATGCTCTATCCACTGTGCCACCACCCAGTCAGGCAACTTTGTTTTCTAGTCTCCCAATTTCTTGATCTCAGATTCAATAAAACCTCCCAAACCACCTGTTTTATTTATTGATTTTTTTAAGAGGGGTGGGGAGAGAGAGAGAGAGAGAGAAAGGGGAGGAGCAGGAAGCATTAACTCCCATATGTGCCTTGACCGAGCAAGCCCAAGGTTTCGAACCGGCAACCTCAGCGTTCCAGGTCGACGCTTTATCCCACTGCGCCACCACAGGTCAGGCTCAAACCACCTGTTTGTACATTTCAAAATCCTCTTTTCTGCCCTGACCGGTTGGCTCAGTGGTAGAGCGTTGGCCTGGCGTGCAGAAGTCCCGGGTTCGAGTTCCGGCCAGGGCACACAGGAGAAGCTCCCATCTGCTTCTCCACCCCTCCTCCTCTCCTTCCTCTCTGTCTCTCTCTTCCCCTCCCACAGCCGAGGCTCCATTGGAGCAAAGATGGCCCGGGCGCTGGGGATGGCTCCTTGGCCTCTGCCCCAGGTGCTAGAGTGGCCCTGGTCGCAACAGAGCGACGCCTCGGAGGGGCGGAGCATCGCCCCCTGGTAAACAGAGCGTTGCCCCCTGGTGGGCGTGCCGAGTGGATACCAGTCAGGCGCATGCAGGAGTCTGTCTGACTGTCTCTCTCCATTTCCAGCTTCAGAAAAATACAAAAAAAAAAAAAAATCCTCTTTTCTGACCATCTCCCACTCCCATTATATTTGTTCTTCAATTTTATCAAAATCTCTGTTCTTAATTTTCTCCACAGCCTCTTCCAGTAAGTACTCCAGAGTCTTTGATCCATTTTTTTTTCCAAAGTTGGAAACCGGGAGGCAGTCAGACAGATTCCCGCATGCACCCGACCGGGATCCACCCGGCACGCCCACCAGGGGGCGATGCTCTGCCCATCTTGGGGCATCGCTCTGCCACAATCAGAGCAATTCTAGCGCCTAAGGCAGAGGCCACAGAGCCATCCCCAGCGCCCGGGCAAACTTTGCTCCAATGGAGCCCTGGCTGCGGGAGGGGAAGAGAGAGACAGAGAGGAAGAAGAGGGGGAGGGGTGGAGAAGCAGATGGGCGCTTCTCCTGTGTGCCCTGGCCCGGAATCGAACCCGGGACTCCTGCACGCCAGGCCAACGCTCTACCACTGAGCCAACCGGCCAGGGCCTTGATCCATTTTTTAAATCACTCTTTTATCAAAAACTTCATTGTGTTTTGCTCCTCCCTGCAAATTTAGGCCTTTCTTTATTTTGATAGAGACAGAGAGAGTCAGAAAGAGGGACAACTAGGGACAGACAGACAGGAAGGGAGAGAGATGAGAAGCATTAATTCTTCATTGCAGCTCCTTAGTTGTTCATTGCTTTCTCATATGTACCTTGACGGAGGTGGGGGGGGGGTGCAGCTACAGCAGAGCGAGGGACCCCTTGCTCAAGCCAGCGACCATGGGGTCATGTCTATGATCCCACACTCAAGCCAGTGACCCTATGCTCAAGCAGGCGACCTCGGGAATTCAAACCTGGGTTCTTCATGTCCCAGTCCAATTCTCTATCCACTGCGCCACGACCTGGTCAGGCAAATTTAGCCTTTCTAACACATGAATTCAACAAAATCTTAAATCTGGATCAATCTAACTGAATGCCTTTACTAGAACTTTATTTCTGCTCCAGTGTTCTGCTAAAGAAAAATCCTATCACCAGGAGGACTGAAACCATATTAATTCAATCTCCCTCAGGGGCCCCCATAGCTACATAGTTCTGCCACATGTCCTTAACTAGCATCTCCACTCATTCTCTATGAGAGCTATTTCAAATTTCTGCCATTCTTGTCAAGCTCCCTGTTACCATATCCCTTCTCACTCTTAGGATTTAAGCTTATATGCTATAATCTGAAATAAGCATAAATCATTAGATGGGAATTATGTTCTCTCAAAAAAATTAAAAAATATCGCCTGACCAGGCGATGGTGCAGAGGATAGAGTGTCGGACTGGGATGCGGAGGACCCAGGTTCAAGACCCCGAAGTCGCCAGGTTCAGCACGGGCTCATCTGGTTTGAGCAAAAGCTCACCAGCTTGGACCTAGGGTTGCTGGCTCGAGCAAGGGGTTACTCAGTCTGCTGAAGGCCCACAGTCAAGGCACATATGAGAAAGCAATCAATGAACAACTAAAGTGTTGCAACGAAAAACTGATGATTGATGCTTCTCATCTCTCTCCGATCCTGTCTCTCTTTTTGTCTCTGTTAAAAAAAATTTTTTTTAAATATCCATATTTAAACCCATCCCAAACAACTTATATGAGTCAAGGTCTTTCAGAATCAGAAATCTGAAAGAGTTTTCTGTATTTGCTGACTCCATTTTAACTCCTATTAACTCCATAAATACAGAAGCTACCTTTTTTCCCTGTACTTAAAAAATGCAGTCTGCCATGCTAAAACTTTACATAAATTATGCTATCTCACTTACGGTATATTACCATCGCTCCACTCAAACAGCAATTACCCAAGTTACCACTAAATTCCAATTTATTAAAACCCAATGGAGATTATTTATTTATTTATTTATTCTAAGCGAGAGGCGGGGCAACAGACAGACAGACTTCCGCATGTGCCCCGACTAGGATCAACCCAACAACCCTCCTCTGTGGCCAACGCTCGAACCAATCTAGCCATTGGCTGGAGGAAAGGAAGATGTAGAGAAGGGAAGAAAGAGAAGAGAAGTAGATGGTTGCTTCTCCTGTGTGCCCTGACTGGGGATGGAACCAAGGATGTCCACATGCCAGGTTGATACTCTATCCACTGAATCAACCAGCCCCAGCCCCAATAGAGATTTTTTTTTAAATGTTATTTTCTTTTTGGCTTTTGGAACACAGAATCGTCTGTTACAGTAATTCCTCCTTCAGTTTCTATCAAAACTATTCTCCTAATTTTCCTCCTATCTCTCTGGGCTCCTCTTCCATAACTATATCCATAGGTATGTATAGTTAGGCAGCTCTGCCTGTGATTATCCTTCTTTAAATGTCAATGCTCTCCAGTCTTCTCCCCTGAGCACTCTTCTCTTTTCACCCATAGATTTTAAGATTTTTTTTAAACAAACACATACGTATTTTTTAAATTTTATTTTATTATTATTATTTTTTTACATATTTAATGAGAGAGAGAGAGAGTCAGAGAGAGGGTTAGATAGGGACAGACAGGAACGGAGAGAGATGAGAAGCATCAATCATTAGTTTTTTGTTGCGACACCTTAGTTATTCACTGATTGCTTTCTCATATGCGCCTTGACCGTGGGCCTTCAGCAGACCGAGTAACCCCTTGCTCAAGCCAACCACCTTGGGTCCAAGCTGGTGAGCTTTTGCTCAAGCCAGATGAGCCCGCGCTCAAGCTGGCGACCTCGGAGTCTCGAACCTGGGTCCTCCGCATCCCAATCCAATGCTCTATCCACTGCGCAACCACCTGGTCAGGCTAGATTTTAAGTCAAATAATTCCATTCCGCCCTGGCCGGTTTGCTCAGTGGTAGAGCGTCAGCCTGGCGTGCAGAAGTCCCAGGCTCGATTCCCAGCCAGGGCACACAGGAGAGGCGCCCATCTGCTTCTCCACCCCTCCCCCTCTCCTTCCTCTCTGTCTCTCTCTTCCCCTCCCGCAGCCAAGGCTCCATTGGAGCAAAAGATGGCCCGGGCACTGGGGATGGCTCCATAGCCTCTGCCCCAGGCGCTAGAATGACACTGGTCGCAACAGAGTGATGCCCCAGATGGGCAGAGCATCGTCCCCTGGTGGGAGTGCCGGGTGGATCCCGGTCGGGCGCATGCGGAAGTCTGTCTGACGGCATCCCCGTTTCCAGCTTCAGGAAAAAAAAAAAAATTCCATTCCTGGCTCTGTCACTCAATAGTTTTAGGGTTTTATGCATTACTTAATTCTTCCATGTTACTTTCATTTTCTTTGTTGTATTGATAAAATGACAACTTCACAAGCTGTTGTAAAAATTAAAGGAAACAATGTTTGTTAAGCCTTAAGGACAGCCCAGGCTAGTTGGCTCAGTACATGGAAGTCCAGGGTTCTATTCCCAGTCAGGGCACCCAGGTGAAGCGACCATCTGCTTCTCCACCCCTCCCCCCATCTCTCTCTCTCTCTCTTCCCCTCCCACAGCCATGGTTCGAATAGATTGAGCAAAGTTGGCCCATGGGCACTAAGGATAGCTCCATGGCCTCACCTCAGATGCTAAAATAGCTCAGGTGCTGAGCAACGGAACAATGTCCCAGATGGGCAGCATCACCTGGTAGGAGGCTGGCCAGGTGGATTCTGGCCCACAGTGTATGCGGGAGCCTATCTCTGATTCCCTGGGTCTCATTTAATAAAAAATAAATAAATAAATAAAAAAGCCTAAGAACAGTGCTAAGTACACAGAAAATGGAATGCTATCTGCAAAGTCATTCACTTTCATGCTTTTAACTAATATCACCTATGTATCCATGACTCCCATTGTCCATACATTTGATTTTCCTGTACCAATGCTAAGTCTCACAGGCACCCTGAGCTTTTCAATATTTTACTAATAATGTCCCTCCTCTTCCATCTGTTACTGCTCTTGTATTTAGCCAGAATTTTAGCAATCTTTTTTTGACTCCTTCTCCTCTCTACCTGTCACCCCCATTTGATAAATCTCTAAGTCTGGCAAATTTTGTCTCTAATAATATCAAACTTATCCCTCTTCTCCTTCTCTTCCTACTGTAGCTCTTTATTGGGTTCACCACCTCTGACCCGGACGACTACTTCAACAGCCTCCGAACTCATTATCTTGCCTCTAGATTTGGGCCCCTCAAACTTATTCTCTACATTGCTGCTAAATTCATCTTCTAATATGCAAACATTGTTCAGTTATTTCTCATCAAATCGTCAATGATTTCTTTTTTTCTTCTTTTTTTTTTTAACAGAGACAGAGAGAGAGTCAGAGAGAGGGATAGTTAGGGACAGACAGACAGGAATGGAGAGAGATGAGAAGCATCAATCATTAGTTTATCGTTGCCACACCTTAGTTGTTCATTGATTACCTTCTCATATGTGCCTTGACCATGGGGCTACAGCAGACCAAGTAACCCCTTGCTCGAGCCAGCAACCTTGTGGTCTCGAACCTGGGTCCTCCGCATTCTAGTCTGACACTCTATCCACTGTGCCACAGCCTGGTCAGGCCGTCAATGATTTTTAATGGCTTACTGGAAAATGCCCAAACACCTTAGACTCCACTTACGATCTGGATCTTACTTACCTTCTGTTCCAGTCTCAATTCTTCCCCTTTAAAATCAAAGTTCCATCTTTAATGAATTACAGTTCTCAGAAACCTCTCCTTCTCTCTGTTAAGAATTTTCCTTTTCTACGATAACCCATTCTGAATAAATATTCTAGTGTTTTCTGCTTATCCAGAGAAAAAACCCTCAAAATTTTAAATTGAAATCATTTCAGATTCTGACCCTCCATCTCATATCTACTTTTCCCCCAAACAAATTACCCCCCAACTATTTTATTGCCACTTCTCCCCAATACAAACCCTCCACTCCAGCCACAGGAGGAATGCAAGTTGGCTGAGGTAGTCTGGGAAGATGCCTACAGGCAATGGACTTAAGAGAAGACGAAGACGCATCCTGAATGCTATCCAAACCATCTATACCTTAGTTCTTGCTCACCTCAACTTTAGTCCCTCTTCCTTAGAGCTCCTGCTTGCTGAACAACACTTTGTTCTCATCTCCCCGCCCCATCATTTTCACTCCATTTGTCACCCATTTCAATAGGCTAATTGCTTTTCTTTCCTCAAACCTCAGTTTACATCTCATATCATCCCTGAAGCTTTCCTCAACTCCACAAGACTGCAGGTTCAGTGAACCCTGAACTTAGCTGTCAACACTTGTCACACTGTAGTGTACTTGTCCGCATCCTCCATTAGGGTATAAACTCCCTGAAGGCTGGGATTCTGTGTTTCCTGCCACATCCTCATTGACTAATTCATCTGATAGTTGCTCAATTAATTAATATTAGTTAAATATTTGATGAATTTAAATTTTCATAAGCAGGAAGGAAGGGGAAGGGCACTCCAGTGAGAACAAGTCATGAGCAAACTGCTGAAGAGGTCCATACAATGAGTATCTTGTTTTAGAGAATGGAAAAATTTTGGCTAGGAGTTTTAATTTATTTAACAAAAACTTGCTCATCACTTTCTGTGTGCTAGGAACTGTTCCAAAGATGATACAAATATTAATCCATGCCCTTACAACACAACCCTTTAAGATTGGTGCTGCTGTATCTCCATTCCCAAGATGGAATGAAGTGATAAGTAAAAAAGCTGGGATTTAAATACAGATAGTCTGGCTCCAGAGTCTACGTTCACAACCACTGTCTATTTCTCTGTCTGAACAGGACAGTTTGAATGGAAGAACAGTGTGAGAAAAGCCAAAAATGACATATTTTGGGGGGACTTAAATAATGAGCCACAAAGTTTTAGCCTTCATTCTATGGCTAACAAGAAGCCATAAAAATGCTTTTATACAGATGTTTCCATGGAGGGGGCAGAAGAGAATAAGGTTCTTGCTGTGCCAGAAACCCTGAAGAAAAAGTGAAGGAATTTCAGAGCTAAAGATCAAGCACCTGAGAAAGAAGTCTGCCCAGAAGATACTCTGAAAGGCCAGGAGGAAGCTCATCTATGAAAAAGCTAAGTACTCACAAGAGTGCAGGCAGAAGTACAGAACTGAGATTTGAATGGCTAGGATAGCGAGAAAAGCTGGCAACTTCTATGTACCTGCGGAACCCAAATTGGCATTTGTCATCAGATCAGAGGTATCAGTGGTGTGGGCCCAAAGGTCTGTAAGGTGCTGCAGCTTCTGTGTCTGCGCCAGATCTCCAACAGCACCTTCATGAAGCTAAACAAGGCTTTGATTAACAAACTGAGCATTGTGGAACCATGTATTGCGTGGGGGTACCCAAACCCAAAGTCAATAAATGAACTGATCTACAAGTGTGGTTATGGCAAAATCAACAAAAAACGAATTGCTCTGACAGATAACACATTGATTGCTTGATCTGTTGGTAAATATGGCATCATCTGAATGGAGGATCTAATTTATGAGATCCATACTGTTGGAAAACACTTAAAAGAGGTAAACAGCTTCCTATGGCCCTTCAAATTATCTTCTCCACATGGTGGAATGAAGAAAAAGACTACCTACTTTGTAGAAGGTGGAAATGCTGGCAAAAGGGAAGACCAGATCAACACGTTTATCAGAAGGATGAACTAAGGTATTTACCATGGTTAGTTTTGTAATCTGGTCAGTTAATAAACGGCAAAGTGACGTCTTTAAAATTGAAAAAATAAAATAAAATAAAAAGAGCTAATAACACTACAAAGAAGGAACCAGACAAATTCAGGAGGTAAGATATTCTGCAGGACAATGGGCCAGTCTCATCAACAAATCAATGACATAAAATATACTGAAGAGATTAAGAGACTCCAGGGACATAACAATCTGATGTAGTTAATTTGAAAATTGGGCCCTGGCCGGTTGGCTCAGCGGTAGAGCGTCGGCCTGGCGTGCGGGGGACACGGGTTCGATCCCTGGCCAGGGCACATAGGAGAAGCGCCCATTTGCTTCTCCACCCCCCCCCCCCTCCTTCCTCTCTGTCTCTGTCTTCCCCTCCCGCAGCCAAGGCTCCATTGGAGCAAAGATGGCCCCGGGTGCTGGGGATGGCTCCTTGGCCTCTGCCCCAGGCGCTAGAGTGGCTCTGGTCGAGGCAGAGCGAGGCCCTGGAGGGGCAGAGCATCGCCCCCTGGTGGGCAGAGCATCGCCCCTGGTGGGCGTGCTGGGTGGATCCCGGTCAGGCGCATGCGGAGTCTGACTGTCTCTCCCCGTTTCCAGCTTCAGAAAAATACAAAAAAAAAAAAAATAAAAATTGGATACAGGTTTGGACTAACCAGCTGTAAACCAGTGGTCTCCAACCTTTTGTGGGCCACAGACCGGTTTAATGTCAGAAAATATTATCACAGATCAGCCTTTAGGGTGGGACAGATAAATGTATCATCACATGACTGAGACAAGCGTCAAGAGTGAGTCTTAGACGGATGTAACAGAGGGAATCTGGTCATTTTTTAAAAATAAAACATCGTTCAGACTTAAATATAAATAAAATGGAAATAATGTAAGTTATTTATTCTTTCTCTGCGGACCGGTACCAAATGGCCCACAGACTGGTACCGGTCTGCGGCCCGGGGGTTGGGGACCACTGCTGTAAATGACATTTTTGGATCAACTGAAGAAATATGAATGTGGTCTGAAATTAGATGAAATCACCAATTGAAAAAAGTGATCAGAGAATGATCTCATGTTAGGAAAATAAGTCTGTAAAAGAGATCAGAAAGGATATATAATTTAGTTTGTTGGGGTTTTTTTTGTATTTTTCTGAAGCTGGAAACAGAGAGGCAGCCAGATAGACTCCCGCATGCGCCCAACCGGGATCCACCTGGCATATCCACCAGGGGGCGCCGCCGGGTCGGGACCAGAGTCACTCTAGCGCCTGGGGCAGAGGCCAAGGAGCCATCCCCAGCGCCCAGGCCACCCTTTGCTCCAATGGAGCCTCAGCTGTGGGAGGGGAATAGAGAGACAGAGAGGAAGGAGAGGGGGAGGGGCGGAGAAGCAGATGGGCGCCTCCCCTGTGTGCCCTGGCCAGGAATCGAACCCGGGACCTCTGCACGCCAGGCCGACGCTCCACCACGAGCCAACCGGCCAGAGCCTGTAATTAAGTTTTAATAGTACTGATTTCTATTTTTTTCCCATTTGCTTGCCTATATTCAAAGTTTCTACAACACACACTTGCTGCTTCCATTGTAATAAGTTATTAAGGAAATGTAATTGGACTGTTTTGAAGTAATTTATATTTCAGCCTGGAACTCTTTCTTCTTTGAACTACAAACTCAAATATACAACTGCTAACTCAACATCTCCTCTTAGGTGTCTAATACACAGCTAAGACTCACAAGGTGAAACTCTGATCTCTTCCTCCAAACTATCTCTTCCTAGAGTCTTCTTCTCCATCCAAGCAAATAAATGGCTTTATTTCTAGTGCCTTTTTCAACCAAAAAACCTTGAGTCATCCTTGACTCCTCTCTTTTATAGTCCAACTCACATTGTGAGTTTATATTCAAACTCACAGTGTAAATCTCATTAATACTACCCTTGAAATATACAGACTTAGGAAGTTACAACTGCAGAAAAGGGGAAAGCTAGAATAAACCCTGTGGTGGTGTATTATAATTGAAAGTCTTGGTATGAACTCAGTTATATACAGAAAGCATAGTGATGAATGCGTGTGCACATGTATATTCATGTATGTACCTATGACTATAAATTTCTCAACTGAAAAGACCTAAAAGTAAAAATATCCCAGTATCTAATATCTATGTCTTGGTTTCTAAAAGAAACCAGGACTTCATGGACATATGGTTGATTCCATGCCAGGAAAAAGAGTAAAGAACTTGGAACATGTACTATAAAGTAAAAAAGTGCTCAAAGAATAACAGGCACAACTTTCAAGGCGTTTCAGTGGCCAAACCTATGAAATGCACAAGTGTCAAAATAAATAATAAAATATTAAAAAAACCCTGAATAAAATAGCAATCTATATGTGGAGATGTTTACCCAAACCTATTTACTCTTGTTGATCAATGTCACCCTATTAAATTTAATTTTCTAAATAAATATAAATAAAATAGCAATCCATGAATACATACTGATATAAGTAAATAAATAAATAGGGGGAAGGGAAAGCCCTGCCTTATAATCAAATGACAACTAATAAATCTGTAAGGAATGACAGAATTAAAAAATCAACTTCTGGCAACCATCATAGTAAACATGGACTCAATCAACAATCATCATTGTATACTGAAGCCAATGGCTGCAAGTTAATGCCACTATTTATTTATTTATTTATTTATTTTTCCCCAGAAGTGAGAAGCAGGGTAGAGAGGCAGACATACAGACTCCCACATGCACCCGACCAGGATCTGCCCAGCATGCCCACCAGAGGACGATGCTTGGCCCTTCTGGGGTGTTGCTCCACTGCAATCGGAACCATTCTAGCACCTAAGATGGAGGCCATGGAGCCATTCTCAGTGCCTGGGCCAACTTTGCTCTAATAGAGCCTTGGCTGTGGGAGGGGACGAGAGAAAGAGAGAGGAGAGGGGGAAGGGCGGAGAAGCAGATGGGCGCTTCTCCTGTGTGCCCTGTCAGGGAATCAAACCTAGGACTTCCATATTTTTTTAAATAAGTATAATTTTGATTCATTTCATTTTTTTTATTTATTTTAGTGAGGACAGAGGGAGAGAGAGAGAAGAAGGGGAGGAGCAGGAACTCCCATATGTGCCTTGACCAGGCAAGTTCAGGGTTTCAAACCAGCAACCTCAGCAATCTAGGTCAATGCTTTATCCACTGTGCCACCACAGGTCAGGTATGTTCTATATTCTTAAAAAGTGTGAATATAAGTGGACACTGAAATATTTAAACCTTACGAGGGAAAGGATTTTTGTCAGTTTTGTTTACAGTTGAATTCTCAGCAACTAGGACCATGCCCAACACATGGCTGGCTTTTGTAATTATTTTTTGAATGAATAAATTAAAAGGAAAAAATAGGAGGAAAATACAAGGGGAAAAAAAGGAATGAAGAATAATTAGTAGTTTTCTATTTAATTGGGTTAATAATCCCGTAAGGCAGCTGGTTTCTATGTAACTATACAGGAAAGAAAGGGACTAGACTTCATCTGAGGGGTAGTTAGGTATTCTAGGGGCTGTTGCAGAAGTTAACCTTGATAGAAAGTCAGTATTCTCACAACAGCAATTCCTCAACAAGAAACTAAGTATTTAACCCTTTTTTTAAATCATTATGAAGGAGGAAGAGACTGCCTATAGGAAAAGAAGCACAACTGATTTAAGCTTAAGTATCTTTAAAATAAAACTTCACCTGCTTGCAGAAAGTTTAGATAATTTTTAACTTGAATTATCATTAATATTTTATGTCTGCCCTGCCTGCCTGTCTCTTGCTTTAAAAAAAAAATGTTTTACAGGTTTGGAATCTTTTTTTTCTTTACATTGACATTGTCTACCTGTGAATTGCTTACGTTTCCTTTGAATTCCCAGACCCCTGCCTCTTCTCCTTTGTCCAAAATGGCATAGTAAAATAAAACTCAACTATCTAATCATCTTTGGGTCTCATATTCTTATGGCATCCCCACATGTACATCCGTAATAAGTTCTGAACATTTTCTCCTGTTAAAAAAACACACAACTAAATAAATAAATAAAATAAAATCACCCCTGGCTCTGGCCGGTTGGCTCAGCGGTAGAGCGTCGGCCTGGCGTGCGGGGGACCCGGGTTCGATTCCCGGCCAGGGCACATAGGAGAAGCGCCCATTTGCTTCTCCACCCCCACCCCCTCCTTCCTCTCTGTCTCTATCTTCCCCTCCCGCAGCCAAGGCTCCATTGGAGCAAGGATGGCCCGGGCACTGGGGATGGCTCCTTGGCCTCTGCCCCAGGCACTAGAGTGGCTCTGGTCGTGGCAGAGCGACGCCCCGGAGGGGCAGAGCATCACCCCTGGTGGGCGTGCCGGGTGGATACCGGTCGAGCGCATGCGGGAGTCTGTCTGACTGTCTCTCCCCGTTTCCAGCTTCAGAAGAATACAAAAGAAAAAAAATAAAATAAAAATAAAAAATAAATAAAATCACCCCTATCCAGGCCTCAACTTCCCCCATGCTTCAAATTATCTGCTTCTCTCTCTGCTATCAATTACTCCCAAATATTTTTGGTCCCTTAGATGCAATGATCTAAGTCATGAAGGAGAAGGACTCTTTTACTCCCATTCCTTGTTAACGAAGTCCATCTTCTGTGAATTTACATTAGTCTTTTGTTGTGTGTGTGACAGACAGAGAGACAGAGAGAGAGAGAGACAGATAGAGACAGGGACAGACAGAGACAGACAGGAAGGGAGAGAGACGAGAAGCATCAATTCTTCATTGCGGCTCCTTAGTTGTTCATTGATTGCTTTTTCATATGTGCCTTGATTAGGGGGCTACAACAGACCAAGTGACCCCTTGCCCAAGCCAGCAACCTTGGGTTCAAGCTGATGAGCTGTGCTCAAACCAGATGAGCCCATATTCAAGCTGGTGACCTCGGGGTTTCAAACCTGGGTCCTCTATGTCCCAGTATGATGCTCTATCCACTGTGCCACTGCCTGGTCAGGCTACATTACAGAGTCTTAAACAACCTTCACCACAGCTCTTTTGTTACCTTTACTTTAGTTTACCCTTATTTCACCAATATAAAAATGTTGGTGAAAAGAGGGATATCAAATAAATAATATAATCTGTCCCCCTAAGGTGCTAAGGAGAGTCCCATCTCAGATCCACCGTCCAGAGTTCTCGTTCCTTTCAAAGGATGGGATAGC
Organism: Saccopteryx leptura; assembly: GCF_036850995.1. Lineage (NCBI taxonomy): Eukaryota > Metazoa > Chordata > Mammalia > Chiroptera > Emballonuridae > Saccopteryx > Saccopteryx leptura. The sequence continues at coordinate 212,161,745 of NC_089505.1, read as the reverse complement.
AGAAAGAAAATGGAAATTGGACCCACACCAACATTAGTTCAAATTCTACCTCAACAACTAACTGGGTCATGACCTTGGGTAAAATTATGTCAGCAAGCCTTAATTTCCATATCTTTAAATAAATATAAATAATATATTCTGTTTGTAGTACCTCTGACAGAGTGTTGGGCAGATAAAATGTATTATGCTCACTTTGTTAAAGATAACAGGAGGAGGCAGTCGCTCAGGTGATATTAATGTGTGTTGGGGTGGGCTAAAGGCAGGCAGAATCCTTGTAGCCTGGGGCTTGGTTTTGGGATTAAGCCTTTCCTACCCTTTTTGATGTGGGGTGGTGCAATCCAATCATGCCTCAGAAGGTGACTTTGGGTTGGAGACTTCCCTACTTTGTATATTGGATTAAAGGTTGTGAAGCTACACTATAAAATGGGGGCAAAATGGGACTTGGCTCTGGGTTCCTGAGGTTAGCATGAGAGAGCAGAGAGAATAGAGCCAGCAGCGGGAGGAGGCCATGTGGAGAAGGCCAGGAAAAGCAGCCAAGATGGCGGAGTGCTGAGTGAGATGCCAGTTTGTACAGAGTTTGTATCTGGGATAAGGAAAGAGATGGGGAACTGAGGAGAAGGCTGGTGAGCTAGAAACCTTTGATTCTAGGAAACTCGGATAAGTCAGTGGCTTTGTGAGCACTGAGTGTGACTGGGTTTTGGAGCCCAGTGTGTATTTTTACTTGCCCGCCGGGTGCAAGGTAGGATTAAAGGCTATGGCCCATCAGTTTTTGGCTCCGCTGTTTCTTTACCGACTGTCCGAATCCAATGCGAACCTGCATAGGCCAGAAGGCTGCTGTGATGGTGGCCCTGGCCGTGGCTGCTGGCTTTACACAGAGCAAGTCAAATATTTCACTGATAGTTGTTTTCTTCCAGTGTTCTTTCCTTCTACATTAGTATATGACAGGTGAGTCTAAGAAGTGAATGCCATCTATTTAAACCAGTAATCTAAATTAAGATACATACGACAATAGTTTCTTCCTTTTTAACTTTGGCCTCTGAAAATGGAGAGGAAAAAAAGGCTTTATGATTCTTAGTTCTTCCAGTGTCAGAACTGCCTTGCTCTGTTCTCCTTCCTAACATCTAGAAGGTCTGTGAAACATCTAAGCTGCCAAAAAATCAGAGGCCCAATCACTTGAGAACTCTGGTCTTCAAAGAACTCTTAAACTTCAAGCCAACTGTTTCTTTTCACCTGACCTCAGAAAATGGTCTGCCTACAATAACATTAAGTACAGAGGTTTACATTAGTGATTTAATTGCTTATACATAACTATGCACATATCATTTAATCAGCAAAATGTTTTTAAAAGTTGATTATAACCAAAACTCTGGGATGTTTTTGTTGTTGTTGTTGTTGTTTTGTTTTTTTCCCCTGAAGCTGGAAACGGGGAGGCAGTCAGACAGACTCCCGCATGCGCCCAACCAGGATCCACCTGGCATGCCCACCAGGGGGCGATGCTCTGCCCATCCGGGGCGTCGCTCTGTCACGACCAGAGCCACTCTAGCGCCTGGGGCAGAGGCCAAGGAGCCATCCCCAGCACCCGGGCCATCTTTTGCTCCAATGGAGCCTCGGCTGTGGGAGCGGAAGAGAGAGACAGAGAGGAAGGAGAGGGGGAGGGATGGAGAAGCAGATGGGCGCTTCTCCTGTGTGCCCTGGACGGGAATCGAACCCGGGACTTCTGCACGCCAGGCCGACACTCTACCACCGAGCCAACCGGCCAGGGCCTTTTTGTTGTTTTTTTTTTTTTGGTTTTGTTTTTTTGGTGGGTCATCATCTTTAATCCTAGCTTGCACCCGGCGGGCAAGTAAAAACACACACTGGACTCCAAAACCCACTCACATTCAGTGCTCACAAAGCTACTGACTTATCAGAGTTTCCTAGAATCAAAGGTCTCTAGCTCACCAGACTTATTCACCTCTGTTCCCCATTTTCTTCCTTCTCCCTGCACAAACTCTGCACAAACTGGCCTCTCACTCAACACTCCGCCATCTTGGCTGCTTCTCCTGGCCTCCTCCACGTGGCCTTACTCTGCTCTCTAACCGGCTCTCTGCTCTAATGCTAATCTCAGGAACTGAGAGAGCAAGCTCCAAGTCTGCCCCCATTTTATAGTGTAGAAATCAAAACCTTTAATCCAATATACAAAATAGGGAAGTTTCTAATACAAAATCACTTATCAGAGACATGATGTGATTGTACTACCCCACATCAAAAAGGGTGGGAAAGGCTTAATCCCAAAAAACCAAGCCCCAGGCTACAAGGATTCTGCCTGCCCACAGCCCGCCCCCAACACACATTAATATCACCTGGGTGACAGCCTCCACCTGGGCAGCGCCATCTTTAACAAAGTGAGCATAATATATTTTATCTGCCCAACAATCCACCCCTATGCTCACTTTACTACCCACAATCTAAACCACCAGCATCCCTGTGCAAGAAAATTAGGCACATTACACAAATTATAACAGTACAAATCATACAGTTTCTACAATCACAAAGGTACACTTCACCAGTATCTGAGCACTTTGCCAAAAGCGCAAAATGTCCTCAGCCTATGGGAAAAGCTTCCCGGGGCAGGGGAGTGCTTCCAGCGAAGCCACCTCCCACCCCTATCAGGGTATTTCACATTGTCCAAAATCCGTAAATCCATCCAACAAAGGAGCCAATGCCCACTCTGGTGGTAGTCCAGGAAATCAGTCCACGCACATGGGGCATCAGCCACCCTCCTCATCCCTGCCATCCTGGCAGGTCTTACACTGTCCCAAAGAGGAGCACGTGGCAATGGCAGACAGCATTTCCATCTCTGCTCTGGCGAGCATGATGGCGTTCAGCCCTGTGTCCCAAAATCGCAGACCTACCAGGGCCGTAGTAGGTGCTGCTTCCAGCTGGGCTTTCACCTAGAGACTGCGGATTACAACTCCAGCCCGATTCTCCTCATCCTCCAAAGAGGAACTGAAAACACCAGCTCCGGCTGCCGGGCTGGAGCCCCGGCCTCAGCCTCAGCCTCAGCCTCAGCCTCAGCCTCAGCCCTGGCCTCCTGCCGCTGCTGGCTCTCCACAACATCCAGGGCAATCTGCAACTCATGAACCTGTGATTCCTCCTCCAGTAGCTGCTCCATTACCAGGTGAATCTCGCAAACCTGGTCAACCTCCTCCTCCAGCACTTCCTCCAGCTCCAGGGTCAGCACCTGTTTCTGCCACTTTTGCTCCAGCTCCTTCCACTGCTCGGTTTGCAGGTCCCAGGCAGCCTCTTCCACAGAGCTCTCAGTTTCCTCACGCATGGCTGTAAAAGTCAGCCAGCCTATGATCCCCAAAAGAACAGCCATGAGGAACCATAACAGCAGCCAGTCCTCTACTCCACCGCTCAAAGGTGGTGGTAGCTCCTTGCCGATCTGTATCGAATCCTGCCACAGACTACACCAAATGTAAAGCCAGTAGCCACGACCACCATCACAGTCGCCTGGCCCATGCAGGTTCGCATTGGATTCAGACAGTCGGTAAAGAAATAACGGAGCCAAAAACTGGTGGGCCATTATCTTTAATCCTAGCTTGCACCCGGCGGGCAAGTAAAAACACACACTGGGCTCCAAAACCCTCTCACATTCAGTGCTCACAAAACTACTGACTTATTTGAGTTTCCTAGCATCAAAGGTCTCTAGCTCACCAGACTTATTCACCTCTGTTCCCCATCTCCTTCCTTCTCCCTGCACAAACTCTATAACCAAAACTCTGTTCATACATAATACAAAGCCAAGCTATTTCACTAATGGATTTGAAAAAAACTGCTCATACTATTCCTTCCATTTAAAATCACCTTCCTCTTCTCATTTATTGAAACTCTTATCTCATAATCCAAGTCTTTTCCTTGGCTAGATTGAAAACTCTTTAAAAACAAATTTAGTCCTTGCCAGATAGAGTAGTATCCTAAAGTGCAGAGGTTGCCAGTTCGATCCCCAGTCAGGGAACATACGAGAACAGATCCATGTTCCTCTCTGTCCCTGTTCTCTCTCTCTCTTCCCCTCTTGCAGCCAGTGGCTCGACTGGTTCGAGTGTTGGCCCCAGGCACTAAGAATAGCTCAGTTGGTCCAAACATCAGCCTCAGGTGCTGAGGACAGTTCAGCTGGTCCAAGCCATCAGCCCCAAAGGGGATCCTGCTCTGAGCACATGTGGGAGTCTGTCTCACCATCTCCCTTCTCTCACTTAAAAAACAATTTTTTTATTAAAAAATAAGATTTAAATGTTTCATTTCTTGTCTATGTTTCATGGTGCTGACTATGAATCAACTTTCTGATATTTTGTTGACTGTCTGCCGACCTTGGTCTACCTTGAAGCCAAAAATGACTGATTATTCCTTTTATCTTCAATAAGTATTAGCAGAAGACAACTATTTATTATTTACATCCATAAAAGGAAAATATTAGAGTGGCTGGTTCAAACAAATTAATTCCCAAAACATTTCCATTGAACATTTAGAATTTATCATACTGCCTGACCAGGCAGTGGCGCAGTGGATAGAGCGTCGGACTGGGATGTGGAGGACCCAGGTTCGAGACCCTGAGGTCGCCAGCTTGAGCGCAGGCTCATCTGGTTTAAGCAAAGCTCACCAGCTTGAACCCAAGGGGTTACTCGGTCTGCTGTAGCCCACTGTCAAGGCACATATGAGAAAGCAATCAATGAACAACTAAGGTGTTGCAACGAAAAACTAATGATAGATGCTTCTCATCTCTCTCTGTTTCTGTTTGTCCCTCTCTCTGACTCTCTCTGTCTCTGGAAGAAAAAAAAAAGGTAAGAATATATCATACTGATTCTTTTTTTCCTTTATTTTAGTAAGAGGAGGAGAGGCAGACAGACTCCCACACGTGCCACGACCAGAATTCACCCAGCGAGCCCATCAGGGGCCATGCTCTGCCCATCTGTGGCTATTGCTCAGATGCTCAGCAATGGAGCCATGTTTCTTAGCGCCTGAGGCAGAGGCCACGAGCCATCCTCAGTGCCCAAGGCCAATTCAATAGAACCAATCTAGCCATGGCTGCAGAAGGAGAAGAGAGAGAGAAGAGAGAGAGAGAGAGAGAGAGAGAGAGAGAGAGAGAGAGAGAGAAGGAGGGGGAGTGGAGAAGCAGATGGGCGCTTCTTCTGTGTGCCCTGACTGGGAATCAAACCCGGGACATCTACATGCCACGCCGACGCTCTACCACTGAGCCAACCAGCCAAGGTCTGATTCTTTAAACAAATTTACCTTGGTAATTATATGATTAAACTTTTATCTCTCCACACCTTTTACTTCTCTAATGCCTGACTTCTGGTGGCGCAGTGAATAAAGCATCAACCTGGAATGCTGAGGACCGGTTCAAAACCCTAGGCTTGCCTGGTCAAAAAACATATGGGAGTTGATGCTTCCTGCTCCTCTCCTCCTTCTCTCTTTCTCACTTTCTCCTCTCTCTCTAAAAATGAATAAATAAATCTAAAAAAAAATTATAATCTAATGGGTAAGAGAGATGCTACAAAAAGAAAGAATAACTTGTAAGAAAACAATTATTAACCAGGGTACCATTTGACATTGCAACATAATTGCCACCACCAACAATGCATATCTGAAACCAGGAGTTGTAAATTTATACATTTACAAAAAAAACTTAGAAGAATTAATTTCCAGAAAACTTATATAATGTCAGCTGATCAGCTGTCACAGTTGGATACTGTGCCCTGACATTTTTCTCAATCTAAGTAAAGAAAAATTTCCAATGCCTGACCAGGCAGTGGTGCAGTGGGTAGAGTGTTGGCCTGGGACACTCAGAATCCAGGTTAAAAACCCTGAGGTCACCAGCTTGAGTGTGGGATCATAGACATGACCCCATGATTGCTGGCTTCAGCAAGGGGTCTCTGGCTCAGATGGAGCACCCTGATCAAGCGACATATGAGAAAGCAATCAGTGGCCTGACCTGTGGTGGCACAGTGGATAAAGCGTCGACCTGGAAATGCTGAGGTCGCCGGTTCAAAACCCTGGGCTTGCCTGGTCAAGGCACATATGGGAGTTGATGCTTCCAGCTCCTCCCCCCTTCTCTCTCTCTCTCTCTCTCCTTCCCTCTCCTCTCTAAAATGAATAAATAAAAATAAAAAAAAATTGGAAAAAAAAAAAAAGAAAGCAATCAGTGAACAATTAATGTGCTGCAACAAAGAACTGATGCTTCTACCTTTCCCTCTTCCTGCCTGTCTGCCAGGCAGTATAGGATGGTCTGGTGCAGTAGTTCCCAAATTCTGGCCTTGTCCTGTGATGAAATTTCTACCAGTTTGCAGAGAATGAAAAAAAAATAAGGACACAGTAGCTTATGTCCTTATGTTTTCTAAAATAGAACATATCTACATTAAGGAATTATTCTTTATTATTGTCTTATTGTCTTCCTGCTTTTCTAATAATTAAAATGTCTGTGTGTGTGTGTGTGTGTGTGTGTGTGTGTGTGTGTGTGTGTGTGTGTGACAGAGACAGAGGGAAGGGCAGAGAGAAACAGAGAGAGACAGGAAGAGAGAGAGAGATGAGAAGTATCAATTCTTCATTGTGGCTCCTTAGTTGTTCATTGATTGCTTTCTCATATGTGCCTTGACCAGGGGGCTACAGTAGAGCGAGTGACCCCTTGCTCAAGCCAGCAACCTTGGACTCAAGCCGGTGAGTCTTCTCAAACCAGATGAGCCCGCGCTCAAGCCGGCAACCTCAGGGTTTTGAACCTGGGTCCTCCACATCCCAGTCCGACACTCTAACCATTGAGTCACTGCCTGGTTAGGCTAATAATTAAAATATCTTTATGAAATTACAGCAATGGCCCAGGGCAGCTGGCTCAATGGTAGAGCGTAAGCCCAGTGTATGGATGTCCCAGGTTCGATTCCTGGTTAGGGCACATAGGAGAAGCATGGATCTGCTTCCCCACCGCTCTCCCTCTCACTTCTCTCTCTCTCTTCCTCTCCTGCAGCCATGGCTTGAGAGTGAATTAGCCTTGGGCACTGAGGATGACTCCATGGTCTCCACCTCAGACACTAAGAACCCAGTTGCTGAGCAATGGAGCAACACCCCAGATGGGCAGAGCACTGCCCCTTCGTGGGCTTGCCAGGTGGGTCCCTGTCGGGGTACATGTGGGAGTCTGTCTCTGCCTCCCCTCTTCTTATTGAATTAAAAAAAGAAAAGAAAAAAAAGATAGTTACAAGTTTAATATTGTTTTTCATTTTCTTTTTTTTTAATTAATTAATTTATTCATTTTTAGAGAGGAGAGAGAGACAGATAGGGAGAAAGAGGAGAGAGAGACAGAGAGAGAGAAGGGGGGAGGAGCTGGAAGCATCAACTCCCATATGTGCCTTGACCAGGCAAGCCCAGGGTTTTGAACCGGTGACCTCAGCATTTCCAGGTCGATGCTTTATCCACTGCGCCACCACAGGTCAGGCCTTCTTTTTTTTTTTTTTGTATTTTTCTGAAGTGAGAAGCGGGGAGGCAGAGGGGGAGGCAGAGAGGCAGACTTCCGCATGCAACGTCCCAGCACAGAAGCCCCCCCCCCCCCAGACAAAAGGGCCTCTTTAAGCCCAATGCCTCAGAGAAGTCTGGTATCTAGAAGAGAGGCAAGACCTAGCATTGGCCAGAAGTAGCTCTGAGACAACATCTCAGTCAAGTTAGAGAGCAGAAGGCAGACAGCAGGCAATGACAAGCAGTGAGAACCAGTTGGGTTCAGAACGGGTCACCCCAAGATGTCCCTCTGTTGCATGCAGATTGTTTTGAGCTAAAGGCAACACTAGCCACAAGCTCAAGAAACTTTTAACTCCTCTCTTAACTATCTAAAGAACTTTATTTATTTATTTAGTAACATGTGTATATATTAAATTTGGTTATTTTCTCTCACCAGAAAAAAAAATTTAAAGAATAGAACAAACACATTGAGTAAAAAGAATGTAATTATATATATAAGCATCTCGTATATAATACAATGCAACATTATTCAGTCTTAAAAAAGAAATTCTAACACATACCATAATATAGATGAACCTTGAAGAGACATATGGTAAATGAAATAAGCCAGGCACAGAAGGACAATATTATATGATTCAACTTATATTCAATACCTACAGTAGTCAAATTAATAAAGACAAAAAGAATGGTGGTTGCTAGGAACTGGGGAATGAGAGGAATGGGCAGTTATTGTTTAACAGTACCGACTTTCTGTTTAGGAAAATGAAGAGTACTGGAGACAGATGGTGGTGATGGTTGCACAACTATGTTCATGTACACAAGAAATTGTTAATAATGAGACTGGGAATAGAGAGAAAAAAGATGGAGAGCAATTCACTTATACTTTTCTTCATTGGTAGCTTATGTATTGCTTGTTATTTTATTTATCAAATACATCAATAATACAGTAATTTAAAAAACAAACCAGATAATGGCTCTCTAATATACTGAAATGACTCACTTAAAAACAATACTCCCGCCTGACCAGGTGGTGGCGCAGTGGATAGAGCGTCGGACTGGGATGCGGAAGGACCCAGGTTCGAGACCCCGAGGTCACCAGCTTGAGCATGGGCTCATCCGGTTTGAGCAAAGCTCACCAGCTTGGACCCAAGGTTGCTGGCTCGAGGGGGGGGTGGTTACTCAGTCTGCTGAAGGCCCGCGGTCATGGCACATATGAGAAAGCAATCAATGAACAACTAGGGTGTCGCAATGAAAAACTGATGATTGATGCTTCTCATCTCTCTCCGTTCCTGTCTGTCTGTCCCTATCTATCCCTCTGACTCTCTCTCTGTCCCTGTAAAAAAAAAATAAATAAATAAATAAAAATAAAAACAATACTCCCTTAACTACATAATCCATCACAACTACCTTCTTATTTCTCAACTTCCCTTCTGGTTCAAATTATCTGGAACTATCTACTACAATGATCAGATATCTTCCCACTTCCTCATCTATCATTCATGGTTTTTATTAATTAATTAATTTATTAATTTATTTATTTTTAAGTGAGAGGAGAGGAGACAGTGAGACCGACTGCCTCATGCGCCTTGACAGGGATCCACTCAGCAACCCCCATCTGGGGCCAATGCTTGAATCAACCGAGCTATCCTCAGCACCTGGGGCTGACACTTGAACCGATCAAGCCACTGGCTGCAAAAGGGGAGGAGAGAGAGAAGCGGGAGAGGGAGGGGAAAAGAAGCAGATGGTCACTTCTCATGTGTGCCCTGACTGGAGATAGAATGCAGGATGTCTACACGTCGGCTGACACTCTATCCACTGAGCCAACTGGCCAGAGCCGATTTATTTTATTTTAAAGAGTTTTGTTCATTTAATATTGAACATACAACGTACAGTTGACATTCTTCTATAAAGTTTTCCCCTTTTGTTCCTCTCTGTTCTCTTTCTCTCTTTTCTTTCAATGAATATTATGAACTCAGCGATATTTTTCCTTGAGTCATTACTGTTCTTTTTTTTTTAAGTGAAAGAGAGAGACAGACAGGCAAGAAGAGAGATAAGAAGCATTAACTCATAATTACATCATTTTAGTTGTTCATTGATTGCTTCTCATGTGTGCCTTGATGCTGGGAGGGGGGCCCTCCAGCAGAACCAGTGACCCCTAGCTCAAGCCAGCAACCTTGGGCTCAAGCCAGTGACCATGGGATCACATCTATGATCTCATGCTCAAGTCAGCAGCCCCACACTCAAGCTGGTGAGTTTGCGCTCAAGCCAGATGAGTCTGCGCTCAAGCCAGCAACCTTTGAGTTTCAAATCTGGGTCCTCAGCATCCCAGGTCAATGCTCTATCCACTGCACCACTACTGGTCAGGCATTACTGTTATTATTCTTTATGTGTTGTGTAAACTGTCCCACATTTAGTCAGTAAAATCTTTTTTCAGTTAGTTTTTATATCCTTTTGATATGATCTCATTCATCTTTGATGTTTGATCTTTTTGCTCTCTGGCCCAAGATGTCTGTTCCATGGGCCTGATGTTTTCTTCACAGGATAATTTTATAAGCTACTGATTCAATCTGGTTAGTACTTACAGAACTATTCAAATTTTCTAATTCATCTTGGATCACTATTAGTTTTTAAAGGAATGTGTCTAGCACTGGCTGGATAGCTCAGCTGGTTCGAGTATCATCCTGAAGCACAGAGGCTGCCGGTTTGATACCTGGTCAGGGCACATACAGACAAACTGACATTCTTGTCCCATCACTCTCTTCCTCTCTCTAAAAAAAAAAACAAAAAATAAACAGGGACAGACAGCAGACAGGAAGGGAGAGAGATGAGAAGCATCAACTCATCGTTATAGCACTTTTTAGTTGTGCTGACTGCTTCTCATACATGCCTTGACCAGGGAGCCTCCAACCAAGCCAGTGACCTTGTGCTTCAAGCCAGTGCTGATCCCAAGCTTAAGCCAGTGACCCCAGTCTCAAGCTGGTGAACCTGCGCTCAAGCCAGATGAGCCTGTGCTCAAGCCAGTGACCTCAGGGTCCCAGGTCGACACTCTATCCACTGCACCACCACCAGTCAGGTTTTTTTCTATTTTTTTTTTTTATAAGAGATGCTTATTAGCTCATAGTTTTCAGCTCTTAAATTTTCCTTAGCTATAAATTTCCTTTACTGTATCCCAGCCCAGACTTTTTCCCTTAACTCAAGACCCACGTATATACCTGTATATCTCGACATCTCCAATTAGGTACCAATTCATCTCAAACTCAACGTATTAAAATCTAAACATATTTCTTTTTTAGCAAGAGAGAAAGAGAGAGAGAGAAAGGAAGAAACAAAGAGAGAGATGGCAAGCATCGATTCATAGTTGCAGCACCTCAGTTGTTCAATGATTGCTTTCTCATACGTGCCTTGACCGGGGACACCAGCCAAGCCAGTAACCCCTTACTCAAGCCAGTGACCTTGGGCTCAAGCTGGCAACCTCAGGGTTTCAAATCTGGGTCCTCAGCGTCCCAGATCGATGCTTTATCCACTGAGACACTGCCTGGTCAGGCTAAAATCTAAACTCTTGATCCCCCCCACCCCAAATCTTGTCCACTCAAAGCCTTCATCACTTAGTTAATTATAACTCCATCCGTGTGTGTGTGTGTGTGTGTGTGAGAGAGAGAGAGAGAGAGAGAGAGACAAAGAGAAAGAGAAAGAGAGGTACAAATAGGGACAGACAGACAGAAAGAGAGAGAGAGATCAGAAGCATCAATTCTTTGTTGTGGCTCCTGAGTTGTTCATTGACTGCTTTCTCTATGTGCCTTAACCGGCGGGGCTACAGCAGAGCCAGTGATCCCTTGCTCAAGCCAGTGACGTTGGGCTCAAGCCAGCAACCTTTGGGTCAAGCCAGTGACCATGGGGTCATCTCTACAATCCCACGCTCAAGGTGAATGAGCCCGCACTCAAGTCGGCGACCTCAGTGCTTCGAACCTAGGTCCTCTGCATCCCAGTTGGATGCTCTATCCACAGCACCACCACGTGGTTAGGCTACAACTCCATCTTCTATCATTCAGGACACAATCCTTGGAATTCTCTTTAGACCCACAATCAAGATTACTCTAACCAGGCCCTGGCCAGTTTGCTCAGTGGATAAAGTGTCACCCTGAATGCAGACATCCTGGGTTTGATCCACGGTCAGCGCACACATGAGAAGCGACCATCTGATTCTCTTCCCTTCCCTCTCTCTCTTCTACTCTTGCAGTGGCTCAATTGATTTGAGCATCAGCCCCAGGCGCTGAGGATAGCTCGGTTGATTTGAGCATCAGTTACTCTGCCCAGCAAAACTATCATTTAGAATCAAAAGACATAGACAGGAGTGTGGTGGCTATGGGGAGGTGGGGGGAGGGAAGGAGGGAGAGGGGGAGGGGGAGGGGTACAGAGAGAACTGGATGGAGGGTGGCGGAGGATGATCTCTCTTCGGGTGATGGGTATGCAACAGAACTAAATGACAAGATAACCTGGAAATGTTTTCTTTGAATGTATGTACCCTGATTTATTGATGTCACCCCATTAAAATAAAAATTTATTTAAAAAAAAAAAAAAAAAAAAAGAATCAAAAGACATATAAAGAGCTTCCCAGACAAGAAAAAGCTGAAGAAGTTTATCACCACCCAACCAGTATTATATGAAACGTTAAAGGGTCTTCTTTAAGGAGAAGGAGGGAAAAAAAAAGATAAAAAATATTAACAATAGGCCCTGGCCAGGTTGCACAATAGATGGCACATTGTCCCAGTGCGCCTAGGTCATGGGTTTGATCCCCACTTGAGGCACAGGAGAGAAACAACCAATGAGTGCACAACTAAATAGAACTAAGTGAAACAACAAGTTGATACTTCTCTCTCTCTCTCTCTCTATCTTCCCCTCCCACAGCCAAGGCTCCATTGGAGCAAAGTTGGCCCGGGTGCTGAGGATGGCTCCATGGCCTCTGCCTCAGGTGCTAGAATGGCTCTGGTTGCAACAGAGCAACGCCCCAGATGGGCAGAGCATCGCCCCCTGGTGGGCATGCCAGGTGGATCCCAGTCGGGTGCATGCAGGAGTCTGTCTGACTGCCTCCCCATTTCCAACTTCAGAAAAATACAAAAAAAAAGAAAAAGATAAACCAGAGCATTTAAATCTCCACTCAAACCCTCCAAAGCAGTGGTCCCCAACCTTTTTTGGGCCACGGACCGGTTTAATGTCAGAAAATATTTTCACGGACCAGCCTTTAGGGTGGGATGGATAAATGTATCATGTGACCGAGACAAGCATCAAGAGAGAGTCTTAGATGGATATAACAGAGGGAATCTGGTCATTATTTATTTATTTATTTATTTTTGTATTTTTCTGAAGTTGGAAACGGGGGAGGCAGTCAGACAGACTCCCGCATGCACCCAACCAGGATCCACCCGGCATGCCCACCAGGGGGCGATGCTCTGCCCATCTGGGGCATTGCTCTGTTGCAACCAGAGCCATTCTAGCGCCTGAAGCAGAGGCCATGGAGCCATCCTTAGCGCCCAGGCCAACTTTGCTCCAATGAAGCCTCAGCTGCAGGAGGGGAAGAGAGACACAGAGAGGAAGGAGAGGGGAGGGGTGGAGAAGCAGGTGGGCACTTCTCCTGTGTGCCCTGGCCAGGAATTGAACCCGGGACTCCTGCATGCCAGGCCAATGCTCTACCACTGAGCCAACTGGCCAGGGCCTTCATTTTTAAAAAATAAAATATAGTGCCTGACCAGGTGGTGGCGCAGTGGATAGACCGTCGGACTGGGATGCAAAGGACCCAGGTTCGAGACCCCAAGGTCGCCAGCTTGAGCGCCGGCTCATCTGGTTTGAGCAAAAAACCCACCAGCTTGAACCCAAGGTCACTGGCTCCAGCAGAGGGTTACTCAGTCTGCTGAAGGCCCACGGTCAAGGCACATATGAGAAAGCAATCAATAAACAACTAAGGTGTTGCACGCGCAATGAAAAACTAATGATTGATGCTTCTCATCTCTCTCCGTTCCTGTCTGTCTGTCCCTGTCTATCCCTCTCTCTGACTCTCTCTCTGTCTCTGTGAAAAAAAAATAATAATAAAATAAAATATTGTTCAGACTTAACTATAAATAAAACGGAAATAATGTAAGTTATTTATTCTTTCTCTGCGGACCGGTACCAAATGGTCCATGGACCGGTACTGGTCCACGGCCCAGGGGTTGGGGACCACTGCTCCAAAGGTTACTCCTTTCACTCCAAGTAAAAGCCTGTCCTACCTGATTAGTCATTTCCCTTATCTCTCTGACCTCATCTACTTTCACCCTCAACTACTCCATTCCAGCCACAGTGTTCTGGAACACTGTTCCTTGAACATACCACATATACTCATACTTTAGGATTTTAATTCTAACTGTGTCCTTTATCTAGTATCTATAATTCTCTTCTTCCAGATACCCATGCGGCTAATTCAGAATCTTCAGGTCTTTCCTCAATTATCATCCTCTCAATGTAGCCAATCTTAAGAGCTTCCTTTAATACTACAAACTGTCCCTTCATTGTCATTTTAATTCTAATGTCCTTCACCCTCCTCTATTTTTAAATTTTTCACCATAAGACTTTATCATTTTCTATCATGCTAATTTACACTTTCATTATGTTATTGTCTGCCTCTTTTCCTATCAATGTCAACTTAGGTCAGAAATCTTAATGCATCCACTGATGGATCCCAAATAGCACACACATAGTATGCACTCAATAAGATGAGGCATTAGCCTGACCTGTGATGGCACAGTGGATAAAGCATCAACCTGGAATGCTGAGATTGCTGGTTCAAAACCCTGGGCTTGCCTGGTCAAAACACATACAATGAGCGATCAATGAACAACTAAAAAAGTGAAGCAACTATGAGTTGATATTTCTCCCTAACCACCCCCCAAGTAAAATCAATAATTAAATTAAAATAATTTTTTCATCAAGTAAGATTTTATAAATAAATGAGACATTAGCTTGATATGTAGTATTTTATTACTATTCTATATATTTTAAATTTCCCATTATGATTTCTTCTTTGACCTATCAGTTATTTAGAAATATATATTTTAATTTCTAAACAAAGTAGGACTTGTTTGTTTTTTTAATTAATTTATTTATTTATTTTACAGAGACAGAGAGTGAGTCAGAGAGAGGGATAGACAGGGACAGACAGACAGGAACAGAGAGAGATGAGAAGCATCAATCATTAGTTTTTCACTGTGCGTTGCAACACCTTAGTTGTTCATTGATTGCTTTCTCATATGTGCCTTGACTGTGGGCCTTCAGCAGACCGAGTAACCCCTTGCTGGAGCCAGCAACCTTGAGTCCAAGCTGGTGGGATTTTTGCTCAAGCCAGATGAGCCCACGCTCCAGCTAGCGACCTCGGGGTCTCAAACCTGGGTCCTCTTCATCCCAGTCCGACGCTCTATCCACTGCGCCACCGCCTGGTCAGGCAGGACTTGTTTTTGATAATGTCTAAGTTAATAGCACTAGCCTAAGGAACATGAATCTGTATAATACAAAGCACCTGAAATGATATTAATCTTGCATCAGGGGCTAGCATACAATATTGATTGGCTTAAATATTTCTTGTTTATTCAAAAAGAATGCCTACTTCCTCATTTTAGAGCACAGGGTTCTCTCTATGTGAGTCTATTAAATCAGATATGGAGTAGTACAAATTTTCTGTATCTTCACAAATTTTTATCTGCTTAAGCTACCAATAATTAGGAGATATGTTTTTAATTCTTCCACTAGAATAATAGACCTAATAAATTCTCCTTTTAGTATATAGATGTTTGCTTTATACATTAATGCTATTTTATTAGGTGCATACAAATTTAGAACTGTTGCATCTTTGTGGTGCACTAAATTTTTTCATTTAAGAGACTCTCTTTATCCCTAAAAATGTTTTCTTATCTTAAAGTCTCATTTATTTGTTATTCAATTACCTACCATAGTGATATGTTGTTGTTTTTTTGTTTTGTATTTTTCTGAAGCTGGAAACGGGGAGGCAGTCAGACTCCTGCATGCACCCGACCGGGATCCACCTGGCATGCCCACCAGGGGGCGATGTTCTGCCCATCTGGGGCATTGCTCTGCTGCAAACCAGAGCCATTCTAGCACCTGAGGCAGAGGCCACAGAGCCATCCTCAGCGCCCGGGCCAATCTTACTCCAATGGAGCCCCGGCTGCGGGAGGGTAAGAGGGAAACAGGAATGAAGGAGAGGGGGAGGGGTGGAGAAGCAGATGGGCACCTCTTCTGTGTGCCCTGGCCGGGAATTGAACCCGGGACTCCTGCATGCCAGACCGACGCTCTACCACTGAGCCAACCGGCCAGGGCCAGTGATATGTTTTTGACTGCTTGTCTTTGGTTAGTAATTGACTTCTACCTTTAACTCTTCCATTTTAGATATGTCTCTATATCTAGCTAGACTTTTAAAAAAATCCAAACTGATTATCTATTTTAACTGGTAGGATTATTATATTTACATTTAATTGTGAGCAATATATTTAGACTTGTTTTATATTTGCCCTGCTTTTTTTATGGTTCATGCTTCTCCATTCTTATTTTAGGTCTCTTTGGGAAGTTTTTGGTTTTTAATTGTTTTTCCTCTTCTACTGCCTGGAATTTACATATTCTATTTCTAGTCACTTAGTAGCTACTCTTGAAATTTTACTACATACACACACACACACACACACACACACACACACACACACCCCAAAATCTTAAGTTACACAATATCCTAAACATCTTCTCTTTCCTGGAGAAAACAAACCAAAACAAAACACAAGCATCTTAGAATAATTTTAAGTCAATCTTTTCTTGACCTACAATATTTATACAGTATTTCAGTTATGCCTTTTAAAAAAAACTCCACAAATTACACATTATTTTATACAGATAGTTTTCATTTAGATTTATTATCATCATTACTTCATTATTGGCTCAGTAGAGCATTTTATCTCTCAGACCTCCCTCCTGGAAGTATTTTCCTTCTTTCTTAAACAAGTAATATATACAATATCTCCTTTAGAAGGTCAGAAAGTGAAGATTTGTTTGTTTCTAGCTTTTGTCTTTCTAGAAATGTCTGTCTTCATTTTACTTTGTTCTTTAAAATAGCATTGCCAGGTATAAAATTCTAGATTGATAGTTGTTTTCTCTCTACACTTTGAGTATTTTATCCTAACATATTTTGGCTACCAGTCTAATTGTCAGTACTTCGCAAGCTACCTATCTGTTGTCTCTGGCTGTTGCTAAGGGTTTCTCTTTGTCTTTGGTATTTTTCAGTTTAACTACAAAGTGAGTAGGTAGAGATTTTTAAATTTTTTATTTAGCCTCCTTCATGTACATTTTGCTTCCAGTACATTCCTGTCTTCCATTAATTTCAAATTTCTCAGTCACTATTCTTTCCAATACTGCCTGCTCTCCATTCTCTCCTTCTGGGACTTCAATCACACATAGATTAGATTCATTATTATGTTATTCTCATCTACTTATCTCTCAGCTTACATTCTGAGAAACTACTTTAGATCTATTTTTCATTTAATTAATCTACCCACTGAGCTTTTAATTTCAACAATTAGATTTTTCATTTCTAACATTCCACATTAGTTCTTTTACAAATGTACATACCATGTCTGAGTCTTTTATTTCTTGCTATATTTTAGAATCCATCTTTTATTAAACATTTTATGCACAACCATTTCATGTTTTGTATCTTACTCCAATAATTTAAATTTTTAGGGGTTTGTTTCTACCAAATCTCACTCATAGTGGCTTATTTCCTTGTATTTGGTAATTCTCTTTTATTGTGAGCTTATATTTTGTTGAATTTTATCTGTGGGAATTCAGAAAGCTTAACCAGAAAAAACTTTCTCTTAAAAACATATTTGTATTTGCTCTGGCAAAGTTAGACATAGTTCTGGTCCCATTTAATATCCTTCTCAGAGGGTTCTTCCACATTGCCTTAGTCCCTCAACAGTGCTAATATGGGCATTGCATTTAGGCAACCTTGCCTTTTCTGTCTGCTCACTGCTCATTGCTACTCTTCACTTTTGTACAGAATAGCCCCTTAAAATAGCTCCTTTACTTTTCAGCATACCTAGTAATGCATTAAAAATATGCTTGTAGCCTGACCTGCGGTGGCGCAGTGGGTAAAAGCATAGACCTGGAACACTGAGGTCGCCGGTTCAAAACCCCGGGCTTCCCTAGTCAAGGCACATATGGGAGTTGATGCTTTCTGCTCCTCCCTCCCTTCTCTCTCTCTCTCTCTCTCTCTCCCCCCTCTCTCTAAATTAAATAAATAAAATCTAAAAAAATAAAAAATATGTTTGTAGCCCTGGCTGAATAGCTCAGTTGTTAGAGTATCATCCCAAAGCGCAGAGGTTGCTGGTTTGATCCCCACTCAGGGCACATACAGAAGCAGATTGATGTTCCTGTCTCTTTCTCTCCCTCTTTCCCTTCCCCCTTCTCTAAAATCAATACAATAAACATTAAAAAAAAAAAGTTTGTAGCATGACTGAATAGCTCAGCTGCTTAGGTACTGTCTTTCTACACACCAAGGTTGTGGGTTCGATTCCTAGTCAGGGCACATACAAGAATCAACCAATGAATGCATAAATAAGTAGGACAACAATGTTTCTCTCTCTAAAATCAATAAGTAAAATTATATATATATGCATATATATATTTCCATAGAGAAAAACTTCAAATAATTTACATAGATATCACCCCCTCAAAGAGGTTGACCATAAGTTCCCATTACTTAAGTGTGTGCTGTGAACAGCGACCTCTGTCCAAAGTGTACAGTATAGGGGGGGAAAGAAAAACTTTACAGTGAAGAAATCTGACAAACACAGCCTTAGCCAGGTGATCACCATTAGCATTATCAGTGATAAATCATGCTGAAAGTTACCATTGATAGGATGTGATGAAAATGTCACTTCACTTCTTCCCAGGAACCTGTAACCCAGCTAATCACAAAAAGAAAAAATAATCCAACAAACCCATAATGAGGGACATTCCACAAAATACCTGCTCTGTACTCAACACTGTTAGTCTAAAGAGCCTAAAGAGACATGATGACTAGGCAAAAACTAGGGAAATCCACTAATAAAGTATGAACTCTAGTTAATAATTATGTATCCATACTAGTTTATTTATTGTAACAAATGTACCATACCAATTAATTATAAAGTTTTTTTATTTTATTTTTATTTTTTTTACAGAGACAGAGAGTGGTCAGAGAGAGGGATAGACAGGGACAGACAGACAGAAACGGAGAGAGATGAGAAGCATCAATCATTAGTTTTTCATTACGCGTTGCAAAACCTTAGTTGTTCATTGATTGCCCTCCCATATGTGCCTTGACTACGGGCCTTCAGCAGACCCAGTAATCCCTTACTCGAGCCAGCGACCTTGGGTCCAAGCTGGTGAGCTTTTGCTCAAACCAGATGAGCCCACGCTCAAGCTGGCAACCTCGGGGTCTCGAACCTGGGTCCTCTGCATCCCAGTCCAACGCTCTATCCACTGCACCACCACCTGGTCAGACTAAAGTTTGTTTGTTTTTTAATTATGTTTGTTGCACTTGCCAGAGACTAGTTGTATTTTTAGTGGAATTATCCTGCAAAATATCCAGTCTGTCACATCACCAAAAACAGAAGTCATCCATTCACCCTTATGCCAGGTACAATCATCCTCCTTCCCAGAACCATGGTCCACTGAAACTCCTCTGGCAATGTGCTCTTCTTTTAGTTTCTGAGAAATCACTTTGTTCTCATCCTCTCCTCTACCTAGAACACCTTTTCTTCTGTTAACCCTTGAAAACTGGTATTTCCCAAATTTTTTCATTGGCCCTATTCTCTTCTCCCTTACATGACCCTTGAAGGATTCATTCATTAACAGCTATCAATAGGTTTACAGTTCCCTCTTCTACATCTCCACTCCAAAGCTCTCGCAAATACACCATAGTGATTATTAACATTTCCTAAGTCAGTCAGACCTAGTTTTTTGTTTGTTTGTTTGTTTTTTTCATTTTTCCGAAGCTGGAAACAGGGAGGCAGTCAGACAGACTCCCGCATGTGCCCGACCGGGATCCACCCGGCATGCCCACCAGGGGGCGATGCTTTGCCCCTCTGGGGCGTGGCTCTGTTGCGTCCAGAGCGATTCTAGCGCCTGAGGCAGAGGCCACAGAGCCATCCCCAGTGCCCGGGCCATCTTTGCTCCAATGGAGCCTCGCTGTGGGAGGGGAAGAGAGAGACAGAGAGGAAGGAGAGAGGGAGGGGTGGAGAAGCAAATGGGCGCCTCTCCTGTGTGCCCTGGCCGGGAATCGAACCCAGGACTCCTGCACGCCAGGCCGATGCTCTACCGCTGAGCCAACCGGCCAGGGCCAGTCAGACCTAGTTTTAAAAGCCCAGCCCCTATTTTCAAATGCATGACCTTTTCAAAACACCGCTTTCCTCATCTACACAATGGGATAATAATAGTACCTATGTATTCAAAGGCTATTGTCAAGATTGCATGACATAATACATGTAAAATTCCTAACATACCAGTGGTACATAACTGTCAATAAACCTTAGTCAATATTAGGATTACAGACACTACCTAAAAGTTATCTATTAAGTAACTCTTAACAGATGCGCTCCAGACACTCCAACTCACTATGCTCAAACCTGCTTTCATCATCTATCTCTTCCTCCCCAATTCCCTGTCACCTGAGACAGACAGAAACCATAGAATCTACTTTCCAAGCTTTCTTCTTAACTTCATCCCCAACATCCAACTGGTCAAAAAGTTGTATCAAATTCTACTTTCTAAAAACCTCTTGAATCGTTTCTGCCATCTCTACTATCACTACACTAATTCAAATCTTTGCCACGTGGTTATTATAATGGCCTACCAACATGTCTCCCACACTTTTTGTTTGTTTGTTTTTTTGGGGGGGGGTTGTTTTCTTTTACAGGGACAGAGAGAGTCAGAGAGAGCAATAGATAGGGACAGACTGACAGGAACGGAGAGAGATGAGAAGCATCAATCATTAGTTTTTTGTTGCGACACCTTAGTTGTTCAATTGATTGCTTTCTCATATGTGCCTTGACCGTGGGGCTACAGCAGACTGAGTAACCCCTTGCTCGAGCCAGTGACCTTGGGTCCAAGCTGTTGAGCTTTTTGCTCAAACCAGATGAGCCCGCGCTCAAGCTGGCGGCCTCGGGGTCTCGAACCTGGATCCTCCACATCCCAGTCAGACGCTCAATCCACTGTGCCACCGCCTGGTCAGGGCTGTTATTTATTTTTAGTAATGACAACATCAGTATCAGGTACTGCAGTTTATGTGCTATTTTAAAAACCAAAATACAGTCTGACCAGGCGGTGGCGCAGTGGATAGAGCGTCGGACTAGGATGCAGAAGACCCAGGTTCGAGACCCCGAGGTCGTCAGCTTGAGCGTGGGCTCATCTGGTTTGAGCAAAACTCACCAGCTTGGACCCAAGGTCACTGGCTCGAGCAAGGGGTTACTCAGTCTGCTGTAGCCCCAAGGTCAAGGCACATATGAGAAAGCAATCAATGAACAACTAAGGTGTCGTAACAAAAAACTAATGATTGATGCTTCTCATCTCTCTCTGTTCCTGTCTGTCTGTCCCTCTCCCTGACTCTCTGTCTCTGTAAAAAAAAAAAAAAAAAAGATTGTAAAAACCAAAATACAGTATTTTTGTTAGCATAATATAAAAGCAGCCTTTTACATCTTTCCCGGTTATCTTTTTTTTTTTTTTTTTAAAGATTTTATTTATTCATTATAGAGAGGGGAGAGAGAGAGAGAGAAGGGGGGAGGAGCAGGAAGCATCAACTCCCATATGTGCCTTGATCAGGCAAGCCCAGGGTTTTGAACCAGCAACCTCAGCGTTTCCAGGTTGTCGCTTTATCCACTGCGCCACCACAGGTCAGGCCTTTCCCGGTTATCTTTACCTCATCCCAGCCTACTCATCCACTCCCATCCCTCTAACTTTCACCACAAAAATCTTACTCTATTTACTACTATTTGCTACACAGCTCAGGAAACTCCCGATTCACTTCCCTCTACCCGTCACCTTCCACTTACAAGTGAATCTGCCCCTAAGGGAATAAATCTTCAATAAACAAAAGATCTCTCCTTGGGGAAAGAAAGGATTCAGAACTCCATTAGAACAATTTATCTCAAGTTAGCCAAGAAAAAAAATTAAAACTTGAGCAATTTTGAACTACTAAACAGAAACCGATGGTTCTGAAAGCACAGCTCAGAGGAGTTAAAGATGGCAAGATATTGGAAGCCAACCCCAACAGCTACACCACACATGGCAATTATAAGGGTGCCTCAGGCAAAAGGTCCAAAGTCAAAGGAATAGCAAAGCCAAAGCAGCTGATGATTTATTAGAATGACAATCTATGTTCAATATTTTTTTTTCTTTTTTTACAGAGACAGAGTCAGAGAGAAGGATAGATAGGGACAAACAGGAACGAAGAGAGATGAGAAGCATCAATCATTAGTTTTTCTTTTTTTTTTAATTTATTTATTTTGTATTTTTCTGAAGCTGGAAACGGGGAGAGACAGTCAGACAGACTCCTGCATGTGCCCGACCAGGATCCACCTGGCACGCCCACCAGGGGGTGACGCTCTGCCCCTCCTGGGTGTCGCTCTGTTGCGACCAGAGCCACCCTAGCGCCTGGGGCAGAGGCCAAGGAGCCATCCCCAGCGCCCGGGCCATCTTTGCTCCAATGGAGCCTCGCTGCGGGAGGGGAAGAGAGAGACAGAGGAAGGAGAGGGGGAGGGGTGGAGAAGCAGATGGGCGCTTCTCCTGTGTGCCCTGGCCGGGAATCGAACCCGGGACTTCTGCACGCCAGGCCGACACTCTACCACTGAGCCAATCGGCCAGGGCTATGTTCAATATTTGTCTTTATAGTCTGACCAGATGGTAGTGCAGTGGACAGAGCATCAGACTGGGATGCAGAAGAACCAGGTTCGAACCCCAAGGTCACCAGTTTGAGCACAGGCTCTTTCAGCTTGAGCATGGGATCATAGACATGGTCCCATGGTTACTGGCTTGAGCAAGGGGCCACTCGCTCTGCTGTAGCCTCCCCCCATGAAGGCACATATGAGAAAGCAATCAATGAATAAATAAGGAGATATAACGAAGAATTGATGCTTCTCATCACTCTCCCTTCCTGCCTATCTGTCCCTATCTGTCCCTCTCTCTATCTGCATCCCAGCCTGACCAGGCGGTGGCGCAGTGGATAGAGCGTTGGACTGGGATGCCGAGGACCCAGGTTCGAGACCCCGAGGTCACCAGCTTGAGCGCGGGCTCATCTGGTTAGAGCAAAAAGCCCACAAGCTTGAACCCAAGGTCGCTAGCTCCAGCAAGGGGTTACTCGGTCTGCTGAAGGCCCGCGGTCAAGGCACATATGAGAAAGCAATCAATGAACAACTAAGGTGTCTTAACAAAAAACTGATGATTGATGCTTCTCATCTCTCTCCGTTCCTGTCTGTCTCTCCCTGTCTATCCCTCTCTCTGACTCACTCTCTGTCTCTGTAAAAAAAGTAAAATAAAATAAACAAATAAATTGCATTATCTGCATCCCAGTCTGACGCTCTATCCACTGCGCAACCGCCTGGTCAGGCCACTGCAACTTTATAAAGGGCAATAAAGAAATTCTCTCTCCTTCTCTCTCTCCACCAGTGGATACCAAAGAACCACACAGTGAAAGTGGAACTATTCACTAAGAGTGAAGTGGGCCTGATCAGGCGGTGGCACAGTGAATAGAGCATCAGACTGGGGCATATGAGAAAGCAATCAATGAACAACTAAAAACTGATGATTGATGCTTCTCATCTCTATCCATTACTGACTGTCTGCCCCTGTCTATCCCTCTCTCTGTCCCTGTAAAAGAAAACAAAAAACCCAAAAAACAGAGAGCATCAGACTGGGATGCGGAGGACCAAGGTTCGAGACCCTGAGGTCGCCAGCTTGAGCGCGGGCTTGTCTGGTTTGAGCAAAGCTCACCAGCCTGGACCCAAGGTTGCTGGCTCCAGCAAGGGGTTACTCGGTCTGCTGTGGCCCCACGGTCAAGGCACATATGAGAAAGCAATCAATGAATAACTAAGGTGTTGCAACGAAAAACTGATAATTGATGCTTCTCATCTCTATCTGTTACTATCTGCCTGTCCCTGTCTATCCCTCTCTCTGACTCTGTCTGTAAAAAAAGAGTAAAGTGGCCCTGACCGGTTGGCTCAGTGGTAGAGCATCGGCCTGGCGTGTGGGAGTCCCGGGTTTGATTCCCGGCCAGGGCACACAGGAGAAGCGCCCATCTGCTTTTCCACCCCTCCCCCTCTCCTTCCTCTCTGTCTCTCTCTTCCCCTCCCGCAGCTAAGGCTCCATTGGAGCAAAGATGGCCCAGGTGCTGAGGATGGCTCTGTGGCCTCTGCCTCAGGTGCTAGAATGGCTCTGGTCGCAACAGAGCAACGCCCCAGATGGGCAGAGCATTGCCCCCTGGTGGGCATGCCGGGTAGATCCCAGTCAGGCGCATGCGGGAGTCTGTCTGACTGCCTCCCCGTTTCCAACTTCAGAAAAATACAAAAAAAAAAGAAAAAAAAAAAAGAGTAAAGTGGAGGGAGGAAGAAAGATGAGGGAAATATAAAGGCCACAACCAAAATTAAAACTCAGCATACTAGCCTGACCTGTGGTGGCACAGTGGGATAAAGCATCGACCTGGAACACTGAGGTTGCAGGTTCGAAACCTTGGGCTTGCCTGGTCAAGGCACATATGGGAGTTGATGCTTCCTGCTCTTCTCCCTTCTCTCCCTCTCTCTCCTTCTCTCTCTTTCTCACTCCTCTCTCTCTAAAAATCAATAAATAAAATTTAAAAAACTCAGCATACTAAATATTTCATTTTTTACATCAAAGAGCCTCTCTATTTCAATGTTTCTAAGAAAAGAATTTTTTAATGTGGTATTTATAAACTGTCTTTATCTCAGCCAGAAAAACTTTATGTTCAAAAGCACAGATAAAATCGTTGCTTTTTTCCAAGAGGAGGAACTAGGTTTTTCTACTTTCTCTACAAGATGTGCAGTCCTCTGGTGTTCCATAATTAAAACACCAACTACTTTATGTTTCCTTAACAAATAAGCAATTCAGTCAAACTGATTTGTACAACAGTGTTGTTTCTGAGAAATTTTACTAGGGTCTCTGAGCCCCTTCTACACCTTAAAAGGCCTCACATTATCAGATAGCTGAAATTTTAAAGCAACTCATATATCCTCTTTGGATTTTTTAAACTACTGCTATCAAACAATAAACACTTGGGAAAAATGAAAGAAAGATCATAACTAACTAATAAAAGCCTAGGAGGAAAGGAATTTGGATGCATCTATTATTTATCAGTTTATGAATGGCAGAAAGCCAAATCACTTAGAATAAAATCAATAAGCCTCTACTCCCTAAGAAATCACACACATACATATCCTGTCTTTACAGACAAAACTGTAATTTTGGGTTGGCCTGTTTGAGCAAATATTTTTTTTAATTTTTTAATTTTATTTAGCAGATTAACTTTAACAGGATGACACTGATCAATAAGAGTACATAGGTTTCAGGTAAATATTTCTATAGCATTTGAACTGTTGATTATGTTATATAGCCATCATCCAAAGTCAAATCATTTTGTTACCTTGTATTTGTCCCTCTTTATACTCCTCCCCCCACCCCTCCCCTTTTTCTTTTCCAAGTGAGAGGAGGAGACAGACTCCCGCATGCGCCCTAACAGGGATCCACCCAGCAACACCCCCCCCTCACTGCCCCAGTCTGGGGCTGATGCTGACACTCTGCCCATCTGGGGCCATGATTGCAACCAAGTTATTTTCAGCAGAACAATGCCATCTTCAGCACCAGGAGCCAATGCCCTTGAACCAATCAAGCCATGGCTGAGGGAGAGGAGAGAAAGAGAGAGAGAGAGAGAGAGGGAGAGAGAGAGAAAGGTAGGGGGAAAAGGGGAGGGGGAGGGGTAAAGAAGCAGATGGCTGCTTCTCCTCTATGCCCTGACTGGGAATCAAACCTGGGTCATCCACATGCTGGGCTGATGCTCTACCACTGAGCCAACTAACTGGCCAGGGTGCAAATTTTAATATTAGTATTTTTCCACTGCCAATAAAATTTTCCTTTTAAGATTTCCATACCACAGTACCATCTGATGCTTGTCAGTATTGCTTCACATTTTGAGTTATGGGAATGTTTACCTGTTACATACATTATTTAGCTTACTATGGGATATGTAGCAAAATTACATTTTACATATTGTTTCAACTCCACCTAAGACCATGTATATAATACCACCCTTCTGCATTTGAGAGGCAAAGCAACTAAACAAAGAATATAACAACAGCTTGTAAAGCCTAATAATACTGTGCAAGTAAAAGGCTCATTTAGTATATAACATTGCAATAGTTATATGCTATAATTAAGGTAGTTCCATGTTTTTAAACAGTCAGGAAAAACAGAAAATATTACCTGCATCTCTATTAACCTAGGACAATGGAATAAAGAAAATGTTACATAGGTATCTAAAGGGGAGAAGGAGAGGACCAATTATGCAATAATTTTACAACTGGGAATTATAACAGAGCTAATATCTAACTAGTCTAGAAGTGCCATTACACCTAAACCAAGGGTAGAAACATACAAGAAATCAAAGTAGATTTTCTTTTCCTTTGGGAAGTTGAAATAAAGTTTACTTTGAACCTCAAAAAGAACCTAAGCCAATAACACATCAGACCAAATAAGCAGAAAACGGTATCTAAAATACTGAAATGTACCCTGGATGGTTAGCTCAGTTGGTTAGAGAGTCTTTCTCATATGCCAAGGTTAAGGGTTCAATTCCTGGTCAGAGCACATATGAAAATCAGCCAATAAACGCATAAATAAGGGGAACAACAAATCAATGTTTCCCCCTTCCACTTCCCTTTCTCTCTAAAATCAAAAAATTTATAGAAAAATAAAATACTAAGATGCATGAGAACCTTATCTTGACCTCTGCTCTATTTACTTTTATTACTCTCACTACACTTCTCTCTCTACATTTAATACCTAGTGTAGCCTGACCAGGTGGTGGCGCAGTGGATGGAGCATCAGACTGGGATGCAGAGGACCCAGGTTTGAAACCCCGAGGTCACCGGCTTAAGCATGGGCTCATCCAGCTTGAGTGTGGGGTTATTGACTTGAGCATGGAATCATAGACATGACCCCAAGGTCACTGGCTTGAGCCCAAGCTTGCTGGCTTAAGCAGGGGGTCACTCACTCTGCTGTAGCCCCTGGGACAAAGGCACATATGAGAAAGCAACCAATGAACAACTAAGGAGCTGCAATGAAGAACTGATGCTTCTCATCTCTCTCCCTTCCTGTCTATCTGTCCCTCTCTGTCACAAAAGAAATTAAAAAAAAGTCTGCTGTAAAACAGTAGGCCAGGTTACAGCGGCAGTGGTCTCACATGTTTACCATGTCTCTTGATTGCATCACTTTCTTTTGTGCAGCATTTTCTTCTGTGCTTGATTTAATTTTGTGTTGTTTTATAAATTTAGTGTAGCCTAAGTATACAGTTTATAAAATCTAAACAGTAGTGCACAGTAATATCCATCTTCATATTCACTCACCACTCACTCACCCACAGCAACTTCCAGTCCTACAAACTCCATTCATGCTAAGTGCCCTATACAGGTATACTTTTTTTTTTTTTAGACTTTATTCATTTTTAGAGAGACAGGAGAGGCCTTGGCCAGCTGGCTCAGCGGTAGACCATCGGCCCAGTGTGTGGAAGTCCCAGATTCAATTCCCAGTCACGAGAAGAGACCATCTGCTTCTCTACCCTCCCCTAATGTCTCTCTCTTCCTCTCCTGCAGCCGTGGCTCAAATGAGCAAGTTGACCCTGGGCACTAAGGATGGCTCTATGGCCTTGCCTCAGGTGATAAAATAGCTTGGTTGTCAAGCAACGGAGCAGCAGCCCCAGATGGCAGAACACTAGCCCCAGACGGGGCTGCCAGGTAGATCCCAGTCAGGGTACCTGAGGGAGTCTGTCTCTGCCTCCCTGCCTCTCACTTGATAAATAAATAAATAAAATTTAAAAAAAGAGAGGAGGGGGGAAAGAAAAAGAGAGAGAGGGAGGGAGAAAGAGAGAGACAGAGAGAGAGAGAGAGAGAGAGAGAGGAGGAAGGCACAGAAAGCATCAACTCCCATATGTGCCTTGACCTGGCAAGCTTGGGGTTTCGAACTGGTGACCTCAGTGTTCCAGGTAGACGCTTTATCCACTGCACCACCAGAGGTCAGGCAGGTGTACCATTTTTATACCATTATTTTTACTGTATCTTTTCTATGTTTAGACACATAAATATTTACCATTGTGTTACAGTTGCCTACAGTATTCAGTACAGTAACATGCTGTAGAGTTTGTAACCTTGGAGTAATAGGCTATATCCCTGGTTGGCAAACTGCAGCTCGTGAGCCACATGCGGCTCTTTGGCTCCTTGAGTGTGGCTCTTCCACAAAATACCAAGTGCGGGCACTACCTCGATAAGGAATGTACCTACCTATATAGTTTAAGTTTAAAAAATTTGGCTCTCAAAAGAAATTTTAATCTTTGTACTGTTGGTATTTGGCTCTGTTGACTAATGAGTTTGCCAACCACTGGTATGTAGGCCATACCATCTAGATTTGTGTAAGTGTGCTCTATGATGTTCAAACCATGACAAAATCATTTAACAATGTCTTTATCAGAACATATCCCTGCCATTAAGTGGTGCATGACTGTAGATCTCTTCCAGCCTGGTGGCTTTAAAAACACACTAAACCAACACCCCATCCTGTGGTGACTGTTCACAACTCTGTGAATATACTAAAACAAATGACTTGTATACTTTAAGTGAGCAAAGTTTATATTTGTGAATTATATCTCAATAAAGATTATTTTATTTTAGTTTTAAATATATTCTTGCATTTTTAAATAAAGATAATTTTAAATGTAGACAACCCAAACCTAATATATTCTAAACTAAATTTCTGATCTTCCTCCAAAAACCTGCTCTAACTACAGTCTTCCCCATATCATTAACTGTCAACTCTTTCTAACCACTCAGACAGAAAATATCATTTTCTATTGCTTTCCTCTCTTACCCCATATTCAATCCATCTAGAAATCCAATAAGATCTACTTTCAAAAGAGATGTAGAATTAAATTACTTCTTATCACTTCTACTAGTCATAGTCTGGTCTAAACCACCAACACCTTACATGAGGATTACTACACTAGCTACCTAACTGGGATATATGTTTCTAGAGCAACCAGAATGGCCTTTTAAAAACAATCAGTTCATGTCACTCCTCTGCTCAAATGACTCCCCATTTCATTCAGAATAAAAGCTAAAGTCCTTACAATATCTGTAAAACTTTGTGATCTGTCCCTCCATCCACCATGACCCACCATTATCTCTGAGTTTATCTGCTAATCCTCATTTTAACTACTCCTTTCCAGCCACAAAAGCTTGCTGTGCCTTAAGTTTACCAGGCACACACTATCTGCAAGATCTTTGCATTTTCCTGTTCTCTTTATTTTGGAACATTCTTCTCTCACACTCACCTACCTATATTGCTTAATACCTCACCTCCATGCTCAAATGTCACCTTCTCAGTGAGCCTTCCCTCCCCCACAAATTTTTTTTTTAATTTTTTTCTTTTACTTTTTCTTTTTTTTTTTACAGGGACAGAGATAGAGTCAGAAAGAGGGATAGACAGGGACAGACAGGGATAGATAGGTACAGACAGACAGGAACGGAGAAAGATGAGAAGCATCAATCATCAGTTTTTCACTGTGATACCTTAGTTGTTCATTGATTGCTTTCTCATATGTGCCTTGACCGTGGGCCTTCAGCAGACCGAGCAACCCCTTGCTCAAGCCAGTGACCTTGTGTCCAAGCTGGTGAGCTTTTTGCTCAAGCCAAATGAGCCCATGCTCAAGCTGGCGACCTCGGGGTCTCGAACCTGGGTCCTTCCACATCCCAGTCTGACGCTCTATCAGGCAATCCTCCCCACCAAATATAAACTGCAACTCCCATAACACTCTGTATCTCTCTTTCTTGCTTTATATTTCTCTACAACACTTCTAATATTCTTACCCCCTAATATATTTAATATTTTACTTATTTTTTATTGTCTCCCCTTTACTAGTTTAAGCTCTGTGAGAACAAAAAGTTTTCTTCATTTTGTGCACCTGATGTATCTCCAGTGCCTGGCATAGTAGGTATTCAATAAATAAATATCTGCTGAAAGAACTGAATATAAACTACGGGCATATAAGCATAATGTATCTTGGAACTCAAAATTTGTATCTAGTCCACCTGTATTACTGATTTGTATCCATATGATATGCAATTAAAAATCTTTATGCCCGCAGTGGATAAAGCGTCGACCTGGAAATGCTGAGGTTGCCGGTTCGAAACCCTGGGCTTGCCTGGTCAAGGCACATATGGGAGTTGATGCTTCCAGCTCCTCCCCCCCTTCTCTCTCTCTGTCTCTCCCCTCTCTCTCTCTCTCTCTCTCTGTCTCTCTCTCTGTCTCTCTCTGTCTTTCCCTCTCCTCTCTAAAATGAATAAATTTTTTTAAAAATTAAAAAAAAAAAAAAAAAGCCTGACCAGGTGGTGGCGCAGTGGATAGAGCGTCGGACTGGGATGCGGAAGGACCCAGGTTCAAGACCCCAAGGTCGCCAGCTTGAGCGCGGGCTCATCTGGCTTGAGCAAAGAGCTCTCCAGCTTGGACCCAAGGTCGCTGGCTCCAGCAGGGGGTTACTCAGTCTGCTGAAGGCCCGCGGTCAAGGCACATGTGAGAAAGCAATCAATGAACAACTAAGAAGTCGCAACGCGCAACGAGAAACTGATGATTGATGCTTCTCATCTCTCTCTGTTCCTGTCTGTCTGTCCCTGTCTATCTCTGCCTCTGTAAAAAAAAAAAAAAAAAAAAAAAATCTTTATGCCACCTGACCTGTGGTGGCGCGTGGATAAAGCGTCAACCTGGAATGCTGAGGTTGTCGGTTCAAAACCCTGGACTTGCCTGGTCAAGGCACATATGGGAGTTGATGCTTCCTGCTCCTCCCTCCCCCTTCTCTCTCTCTCTCTCTCTCTCTCTCATTCTCTCTCCTCTCTAAAAATTAATAAAAGTAAAAAAAAAAAAATCTTTATGTCTATGAATACTGTTATACTCCATAAGTCCATCTTAGGTATCTCTGACCATGGATTACAAAGAAAGTAAACAGTTAAAGGAACAGCTATATTTCAGAGGCTAAAGCTGCAGAAAGTGGTCCTAGACACTCAGATTTGTGGAATATCAATTATAAAATAGTAGAATGCACTCCACACTGACCAGTGTTGCACCTCAAACATTTCACCACCAAAACACCCATTTATTATTTAATCTATATATATATCTTTATTATATGCGGTTTAAGTGTCTGTCGCCGATAGCTTATTGGTTGCTTGCGTAACTGTACTAGCCAATGGGGTGAAGTTGCCACGGCATTCAAATAGTCCCGCCTTCTGGCATGCCACCTCACAAATTGAGGTTAAAGATTGGAGCAATTATTATGCTGTTAAGAAATCTTAACACCAGAAGGGGTCTTTGCAATGGTACAAGACTAGAGGTTCTCCAATTGAAAAATAATGTCATAATAGCTAAGTCTTGGACTGGCTCCTCTAAAGGTGAAATACATGTCATTCCAAGAATTGATTTGGCTCCATCTCAAACAGGGTTGCTGTTTCAATTGAGACGTAGACAATTTCCTGTAAAACCTGCCTTTGCTATGACCATCAATAAGTCTCAGGGCCAAACGCTTAAGCGTGTTGGCATTTTTTTACCTGAGCCTGCATTTGGACACGGTCAACTTTATGTTGCCTGTTCAAGAGTTCGTGAAAGAACAGACGTAAAATTAAAAATAATTGATGGTCCTCTGCAAGGCAAGCTTAAAAATGATGGAAAGATCTACACAAGAAATGTTGTGTACAGCCCGACCAGGTGGTGGCACAATGGATAGAGCGTCCGGCTTGGATGCGGAAGGACCTAGGTTCGAGACCCCGAGGTCGCCAGCTTGAGCGTGGGCTCATCTGGCTTGAGCAAAATGCTCAGCAGCTTGGACCCAAGGTCGCTGGCTCCAGCAAGGGGTTACTCGGTCTGCTGAAGGCCCGCGATCAAGGCACATATGAGAAAGCAATCAATGAAAAACTAAGGTGTTGGCCCTGGCCGGTTGGCTCAGCGGTAGAGCGTCGGCCTAGCGTGTGGAGGACCCGGGTTCGATTCCCGGCCAGGGCACATAGGAGAAGCACTCATTTGCTTCTCCACCACTCCACCGCGCCTTCCTCTCTGTCTCTCTCTTCCCCTCCCGCAGCTAAGGCTCCATTGGAGCAAAGATGGCCGGGCGCTGGGGATGGCTCTGTAGCCTCTGCCCCAGGCGCTAGAGTGGCTCTGGTCGCAACATGGCAACGCCCAGGATGGGCCGAGCATCGCCCCCTGGTGGGCAGAGCATCGCCCCATGGTGGGCGTGCCGGGTGGATCCCGGTGGGGCGCATGCGGGAGTCTGTCTGACTGTCTCTCCCTGTTTCCAGCTTCAGAAAAGAAAATGAAAAAAAAAAAAAAGAAAAGAAAAAAAGAAAACTAAGGTGTTGCAACGCGCAATGAAAAAACTGATTGATGCTTCTCATCTCTCTCTCTGTCCCTGTCTATCTCTGCCTATGTAAAAAAAAAAAAAAATGTTGTGTACAAAGAGATCTTTGACATGTGAATTAACATTTTATTATTTAAATCACCTTTATTTATTGACCTAGCAGTGGCTCTTAAGAAATGTACCGCCAGTGGTTTCCTTCATTGCACTCTACTTTAAGCAATTAAGCAAGTAAAAGGGGGAAACCCCGTGGGGCAGTAAGCAAAGGGGCTTCCTCGCCACCTGCCCTGGGTAATTCAGTTTGAATTAGCAGACACCTTTGCACAAATCATTTTAATTACAATTTATAATATCTAGAACAGCGGTCATTTCGTATGACCGCCGGGCTTTCTAGTATCTCATACACATTTTTATTCAGTAGATAGCTTTAATAGCATGGTTCAACTAGTTTTCTCATTTTTTATTAATTGAAAATATAATAAATGCCCATCAGAACTTCAAATCCAACAGAAGATAATGTTTTGCAACAGAAAACAGAATCAGAAACAAAAAAAATCACTAACATTTAAAATCTTAACATTCTAGTTCATCTATATGGCCTAATATAATTGTATTAAATAAATAAGCAGGTTATCAAAGGTTTTTTGCATTACCAAAAATATTTTATGAATAGGAAACACTGTTTAGTAAGTAGAGTGGCTAAGTGAACATTCTAAATCAAGGATGCCTGGGTTGAATCCTGGCTCCACACTTATTCGCTCTTGTAACCATGGGCAAATTACTCAACCTCTCAGTATCTCTGTTTTCTCATCTGTAAAATGGGGGTCACTATATCTTCTTCAAAGAGTTGTGAGGATTGAATGAATTAATGTGTGTAAAATGCTTGGAACAGTGCCTAACACATAGTAAGCACTACAAATCAGCTATACAATTATTACCATCTTCATGGTCCAGCTAAAACTGACGAGAAAATTCTGAGATGTTCTAAATTACATTAAAGGGTCAGAGAGTGACAGAAAGACACAACTGTTAGACTGTTATTGGCTGCAGGCCAACTAACAAAATTCTGCTCCCATTCCTTCTATGTTTGTTGGAATTTTGGATTAATTTCCACGTGGCTATATGCACAGATTATCCTTTGAAATCCAGGAGTCTCTGCTGCCCACAGCCAATCCACAAAGGGGACATTTCTTTTTGCTTTGCTCCTACCCTAGAGCTGCTACACACACCGGCCCTTCACTTTCTCCTACCCCTTGGCCTCTAGCTAAATGTAATTCTTTCATAACTTACACCATTCTTCCCATCCTTGATATATAAAAACCCCTGTAAAAAAACAAACAAACAAAAAACCCTTGCAAGCTCCTGAGAGAGGGACAGGTCTTTCCTACTTAGTCATGCTGCTGGTGGTTTAGACTCCATGCCCCAAGATTTGTCTTCTTTTTGGCTAGCAATGGCCTAATAAACACTTTATTTTATTTTATTTTTTTTACAGGGACAGAGAGAGAGAATCAGAGAGAGGGATAGACAGGGACAGACAGACAGGAACGGAGAGAGATGAGAAGCATCAATCATCAGTTTTTTGTTGCAACACCTTAGTTGTTCATTGATTGCTTTCTCATATGTGCCTTGACTGCGGGCCTTCAGCAGACTGAGTAACCCCTTGCTCGAGCCAGATGAGCCCACGCTCAAGCTGGCGACCTCGGGGTCTCGAACCTGGGTCCTCGGCATCCCAGTCCGACGCTCTATCCACTGCGCCACCGCCTGGTCAGGCTAAACACTTTCTTTTAAAAAACACCCTGCCGCCTGACCAGGTGGTGGTGCAGTGGATAGAGCGTCAGACTGGGATGCGGAAGACCCAGGTTCGAGATCCTGAGGTTGCCAGTTTGAACGCGGGCTCATCTGGCTTGAGCAAAAAGCTCACCAGCTTGGACCCAAGGTCGCTGGCGCGAGCAAGGGGCTACTCGGTCTGCTGAAGGCCCGCGGTCAAGGCACATATGAGAAAGCAATCAATGAACAACTAAGGTGTCGCAATGTGCAATGAAAAACTAATGATTGATGCTTCTCATCTCTCTGTTCCTGTCTGTCTGTCCCTGTGTATCCCTCACTCTGACTCTCTCTCTGTCTCTGTAAAAAAAAAAAAAAAAAAAAAAAAAAAAAGAAATGTCTGAAAAAACACCCTGCCTAAGCCCTGGCCAGTTAGCTCAGCGGTAGAGCATCGGCCAGGCGTGTGGAAGTCTCAGGTTCGATTCTCGGCCAAGGCACACAGGAGAAGCACCCATTTGCTTCTCCATCCTTCCCCTTCTCCTTCCTCTCTATCTCTCTCTTCCTCTCCCACAGCCAAGGCTCTACTGCAGCAACATTGGCCTGGGCACTGAGGATGGCTCCATGGCCTCCACCTTAGGTGCTAGAATGGTTCCAATTGCAGCAGAGCAATGCCCCAGAGGGGCTGAGCATCACCCCCTGGGGGGCATGCCGGGAAGATCCTGGTCGGGCACATGTGGGAGTCTGGTCTATCTGCCTCCTCCCCACTTCTCACTTTGGAAAAATACAAAACAAACAAACAAAAATACACCCTGGCCTGACCAGGTGGTGGCCCGGTGGATAGAGCATCGAACTGGGACACAGGGAACCCAGGTTCGAAACCCTGAAGTCACCAGCTTGAGCCCAAGGCCACTGGCTTGAGCAAGGGGTCCCTCGCTCTGCTGTACGCCCCCCACCCAACAAGGCACATATGAGAAAGCAATCAATGAACTAAGGTGCTGCAACGAAGAATTGATGCATCTCATCTCTCTCCCTCCTGTCTGTCTGTCCCTATCTGTCCCTCTCAAATACACACACAAATAATAATAATACAAAACACCCTGGCCCACTATCTCAGTTGGTTAGAGCAGTGGTTGAAAACCAAAAAACAAAAAACCATAAAAAACAAAAACCACTGGGTTAGAGCATCATCCAAATATGCCAAGCTTGTGGGTTTGATCCCTAGTTAGGGCACATACAAGAATCAACCAATGGCCTGACCAGGTGGCATCAACCTGGGATGCTGAGGACCCAGATTTGAAACCCCAAGGTCACCAGCTTGAGAACAGCATGGCCAGCTTGGGTGTGGGATCATAGCTGTGACCCATGGTTACTGGCTTGATCCCAAAGGTCGCTGGTTTAAGCAAGAGGTCACTGGCTCAGCTAAAGGCCCCTGGGCCTGACCAGGCAGTGGCGCAGTGGATGTAGCATCTGACTGGGATGCAGAGGACCCAGGTTCGAGACCCCGAGGTCGCCAGCTAGAGCACGGGCTCATTTGGTTTGAGCAAAGCTCACCAGCTTGAGCCCAGGGTTGCTGGCTCGAGCAAGGGGTCACTCGGTCTGCTGTAGCCCCACAGTTGGGGTACATATGGGAGGGCAATCAATGAACAACTAAGGTGTTGCAATGAAAAACTGATGATTGATGCTTCTCATCTCTCTCTGTTCCTGTCTGTCTGCCCCTATCTATCCCCTCTCTCTGACTCTCTCTGTCTCTGTAAATAAAAATTAAAAAAAAACACACAACAACATTAAAAGCCCCTGGTCAAGGCACGTATGAGAAGCAATCAATGAACAACTCAAGTGCCACAACTATGAGTTGATGCTTCTTTTTTCTCCCTTCCTGTCTCTCTCTCTCAAAAAAAAAATAAAATTTAAAAATAATCAACCAATGAATGCATAAATAAGTACACAGAAGAAGCCAGTTTCCCTCTCTCTCTCTCTCTCTTTTTTTTTTTTACAGAGACAGAGAGAGAGTCAGAGAGAAGGATGAACAGGGATAGACAGACCGGAACGTAGAGATGAGAAGCATCAATCATCAGTTTTTCGTTGCGCACTGCGACACCTTAGTTGTTCATCGATTGCTTTCTCATATGGCCTTGACCGCGGGCCTTCAGCAGACCAAGTGCCCCTTGCTGGAGCCAGTGACCTTGGGTCCAAGCTGGTGAGCTTTTGCTCAAACCAGATGAGCCCGCGCTCAAAGCTGGCGACCTTGGGGTCTCAAACCTGGGTCCTCGGCATCCCAGTCTGATGCTCTATCCACTGCGCCACTGCCTGGTCAGGCTGTTTCCCTCTCTCTTTAAAATCAGTAAATAAAAAATAAAAAGACTTTCCACCATGGAAGTTGAAATTTTTGTTTTAATCCCATTTCCATCATGCAGTTAAGGATCCCAAGACCCAAATTAAAAAACCACTGCCATTAATCAGAAATAGTAACTGCACTTTATACATTCTCTAAAACTAATCCTGTATGTTTTCTTTCTTTCTTTGTTCCTTCTTTTCTTTTCTTTTTTTCCCTCTCTCTCTCTTCTTTCTTTTTTTCTAGTCCATGTTTATATAGCAGTCTCTCTTACAGAAAAAATACCAGATTGTACTGAAATTTGTTTCAAATGGGGGTGGGAGAATGGGATAGAAGAAAAAACATTTATCATTAAATTAGTAACTAGTGAAGTGGGATGATCAGTACAAGGGGAAGTGTCATACTTTCTGAATCCTGTACATATTTAAAGTTTGTACCAAAAGTAGCTCAGGGGAAATCTTAACAGATTTTCTGCTCTACAAATGATTCTACCTTCCTGTATCCCCTTTTCTTCAGAAAATCACTTAAATTCTCAAACCACCTTCTATAAAACCAACCAACCACTGAATGGTTAGAAACAAAACACGGAAATATCATGAACACAGTATTTTCCACTTTGTCCTACTATTCTTCAGAACACTCGCTAATTCACTACAGAGAGGCAGATCCAATTCATCTGCCCTAACTGGGAATATAACTTCCATCACTATACCCAAAACAAAATTCTGATGTACTTATTTTGAATACTCAAGATCATAAGATAGCCTGACCAGGTGGTGGCGCAGTGGATAGAGCGTCAGACTGGGATGCGGAAGGACCCAGGTTCGAGACCCCGAGGTCGCCAGCTTGAGCGCGGGCTCATCTGGCTTGAGCAAAGAGCTCACCAGCTTGGACCCAAGGTCGCTGGCTCCAGCAGGGGGTTACTCGGTCTGCTGAAGGCCCACGGTCAAGGCACATGTGAGAAAGCAATCAATGAACAACTAAGAAGTCGCAACGCGCAACGAGAAACTGATGATTGATGCTTCTCATCTCTCTCCGTTCCTGTCTGTCTGTCCCTGTCTATCTCTGCCTCTGTAAAAAAAAAAAAAAAGATCTTAAGATAATCTTTTTCTGCATCATCATCATCAACATGATAAATAATATGAATGTTTTCAATATGCCAGGACATATGCTAAAATATATGCATCAGCATCTTAAATCTAGATGATCATCCTATGAGAAGTATATATTATCTCTATTTCCAGATCAGAAATTGATGTTCACAATTTCAGTACTTTGCATAGAGCCACTTAGGTATTAAGTGATGGAATTAAGATCTGAAACTAGTCTACTTTTCCATATTGACTCCCATTTCATATTAAAAATGGGAGAGCCTGACTGGTGATGGCAAAGTGGATAGAGCATTGACCTGGGACCCTGAGAACCCAGGCTTAAAATCCTGAAGTTGCCAGCTTGAGCACTGATTCATCAGCTTGAGTGTCGGATCATCAACATGATCCCAAGGTCACTGGTGTCCCTGGTTGATTGCCTCAGTGGATAGAGCATCAGTCCAGTGTGTGGAAGTCCTAGGTTTGAGCCCTAGTCAGGGTACATGAGAAGCGACCATCTGCTTTCTTCCCCCTCTCCCTCTCCCCCTCCTCTCTCTTTTCCCCCTCTAGCAGCCAGTGGCTTCACTGGTTCTAGTGTCAGTATGGGAAGCTGAGGATAGTTCAGATGATATGAGCATCAGCCCCAAGTGGATCCAGGTCGTGCAAATGCAGGAGTCTGTCTCACTATCTATCTTCCCTCCTCTCACTTAAAAAAAAAAAAAGTCACTGCCTGATGCCCCAAGTCACTGGCTTGATAAGCCCAAGGTCACTGGGTTGAGCAAGGGATCACTAGCTCGGCTTGAGGCCACCCCATCCATCCAACCCCGTCAAGGCACATATGAGAAGCAATCAATGAACACCTAAAGTGATCCAACTATGAATTGATGCTTCTTATCTACCTTCCTTGTCTGTCTCTCTCTCAAAAAAAATTAAAATGAAATGAAATAAGATAAAAATGGGAGAGACCACCCTGCCAGGGTAGCTCAGTTGGTTAGAATGTCACCCTAATATGTCAAGATTGCAGGTTCAATCCCCGGTAAGAACACATACAAGAATCAAACAGTGAATGTATAAATAAGTGAAATAAGCCAGACTAGGCGATGGTGCCGTGGATAGAGCAGCGGACTGGGATACAGAGGACCCAGGTTTGAGACCCTGAGGTTGCCAGCTTGAGCGTGGGCTCATCTGGTTTCAGCAAAGCTCACCAGTTTGGACCCAAGGTCGCTTGCTCAAGCAAGGGGTTACTTGGTCTGCTGAAGGCCCACGGTCAAGGCACATATGAGAAAGCAATCAATGAACAACTAACGTGCCACAACGAAAAACTGATTGATGCTTCTCATCTCTCTGCGTTCCTGTCTGTCCCTATCTATCCCTCTCTCTGTCTCTGTAAAAAATAAATAAATAAATAAGTGGAACAACAGATCTGATGTTTCTCTCACTCTCAAGAAATCAATAGCCTGACCAGGCGGTGGCGCAATGGATAGAGTGTCGGACTGGGATGCAGAGGACCCAGGTTCCAGACCCCGAGGTCACCAGCTTGAGCACGGGCTCATCTGGTTTGAGCAAAAAGCCCACCAACTTGAACCCAAGGTCGCTGGCTCCAGCAAGGGGTTACTCGGTCTGCTGAAGGCCCATGGTCAAGGCACATATGAGAAAGCAATCAATGAACAACTAAGGTGTTGCAACGCGCAATGAAAAACTAATGATTGATGCTTCTCATCTCTCTCGTTACTGTCTGTCTGTCTATCCCTCTCTCTGACTCACTCTCTGTCTCTGTAAAAAATAAATAAATTAAAAAAAAATTATATTCTGGTCAAAGTGCACATCAAGTCCATATAAGGGCCATATCTTGAAACTGCCAACAACCATACCTATTATTTCTTTCACTAAATTATAAACATTTCCTTCTAATAAACAAATGAAAATTATTCAAGTTCTTGATTAACTATTTCACTAATTATGTGGACAAGCATTTACTGATTGCTTACTGTGTGCCAACCACTGGACTAGTTGCTTGAGGAGAGAGTAGCAAAGAAGACAACAGCCTTGTCATTTAGTGGGAGAAGAGAGACAATAAATGTGAACAAATAAATAAGGTAATTTCATATACTGAAAATAAAGCGATGTGATAGAAAGCAACTGCAGAGACCACTTGAAATAAAGTAATTAGAAAAGGCCTTTCTGAGGAGGTAATATTTGAGTGTGGATCTAAATGATAAGACAAAGTTGAAAGAAGCCCGAGAGGAAGCAGTTAGGAACTTGTAGACCATAGCAAAAGAAGTTT
Source organism: Saccopteryx leptura (assembly GCF_036850995.1). Taxonomy (NCBI): domain Eukaryota; kingdom Metazoa; phylum Chordata; class Mammalia; order Chiroptera; family Emballonuridae; genus Saccopteryx; species Saccopteryx leptura. The sequence goes on along the minus strand of NC_089505.1, from coordinate 212,122,065 downwards.
AGATCTTGACCCTGTTGCAATGGTATAGCAACTGGAGGTTATTAAAGCACAGGAATGGCATCTAGTTATGCTACAGAAAGATCACTTTAAAAAATGATGGTAATGGCTTGACCAGGCAGTAGCACAGTGGATAGAGCGTCGGACTGGGATGCAAAGGACCCAGGTTTGAGACCCCGAGGTCACCAGCTTGAGCACAGGCTCATCTGGTTTGAACAAAGCTCACCAGCTTGGACCCAAGGTTGCTGGCTTGAGCAAGGGGTTACTCGGTCTGCCGAAGGCCCATGGTCAAGGCACATATGAGAAAGCAATCAATGAACAACTACGGTGTCGCAACAAAAAACTGATGATCAATGCTTCTCATCCCTCGCCCTTCCTATTGTCCCTATCTATCTTCTCTCTGACTCTCTGTCTATGTAAAAAAAAAAAAAAAAAAGAAAAAAAAATGATGGTAATAAATGCTTCAGTCAAACAAATTATAAGAAGCCTGAGTTAAATCAGTGGAATCCTCCTACGGAATATATATCTTCAGGAAGCCTACCTGCCTTCTTTAAATTATCACCTTAAAAGTAAACAAAAGTCTCTTTTCACAATTATGAAGTAAAGAGTAAAATGAAAATATCTCTAGAAAAGCTAACATAGTTATTTAAATTCACACTGAGGTCTAAATAAAAATTACTAATAGATGCCAGAAAAATAGAGAGAGAAAAGCAAAAGTGGCTTCAGGAAAATGTACAAAAAGGCTAGGAATGCCAAAAACACCCTCACAAATTTGCCTACAGCTGACTTAGAAATCAAACTCATTTCTAGCCAGTTGGCTCAGCAGCAGAACGTTGGCCCAGAGTGTGAAAGTCCCAAGTTCAATTCCTGGTTAGGGCACACAGGAAAGGTGACTTCCCAGTCCCTCTCTCTCTCTTTCTTCTCCTGCAGTCATGGCTTGATTGGTTTGAGCAAGTTGGCCCCCAACACTGAGGATGGCTCCATGGCCTCGCCTCAGGCCACTAAAATAGCCCTGTTGACAAGCAACAGAGCAGCGGCCCCAGATAGGCAGAGCATCGTTTAGTAGGGGGCTTGCCGGGTGGATCCCAGTCAGAGTGTATGCGGGAGTTTGTATCTTGGCCTCCCCACCTCTCACCTAATTAAAAAAAAAAAGGAAAGAAACCAAACTCAAACAAATAATTCTAACGTAAAGAAATATGAAATTAAATGAAAAAAACAAGGCCCAATGCATAAGCTATTTTCATTGTGCCCTCATCACTCTCCTAAATATGTCTCATTAAATGTACAGCTGACCCTTAAACAACATGAGTTTGAACAGCAAGGGTCCACTTATGTGCAGATTTTTTTCAACAAATACTGTAAATGTAGTTTCTTTCCCTAATGATTTTCTTAGTAACATCTTTTCTCTAGCTTACTTTATTGTAAGATACAATATATACTACATATAACAAAGTATGTGTTAACCGACTGTTTAATCAGTCAGGCTTCTAGGCAACAGTAGGCTATTACTAGTTAAGTTTTGGGAGAGTCAGAAGTTATACATGGATTTTTGCCTGCTCAGGGGTTGGCATCCCTAAATACTACGTTGTTCAAAGATCAACTGTAAATACAAAACTAATACAAATCACTTTTTTTTTATTCATTTTTAGAGAGGAGAGAGAGACAGAGAGGGAGAGAGAGGAGAGAGAGACAGAGAGAGAGAAGGGGGGAGGAGCTGGAAGCATCAATTCCCATATGTGCCTTGACCAGGCAAGCCCAGGGTTTCTAACTGGCGACCTCAGCATTTCCAGGTTAACGCTTTATCCACTGCGCCACCACAGGTCAGGCCCAAATCACTCTTAACCATTTTGAAAGTTAAGTTGCATTCCACTAGGCCAGCGGTTCTCAACCTGTGGGTCGCAACCCCGGTGGGGTCGCCTAAAGCCATCAGAAAATACATAATGCATATCGGGTATTTACATTCCGAATCATAACTGTAGCAAAATTACAGTTATGAAATAGCCACCAAAATTATTTTTTGGTTTGGGGTCACCGCAACATGAGGAACTGTATTGCGGGGTCACGGCATTAGAAAGGTTGAGAACCACTGCACTAGGCAAAGGGGAAAATAATCAGGTTTTTACAAAGCCAAAAGCATTTAAATAAACTATATCATTCACTATAAACGAAGCACTGTCTTCCTAGAGCAATCATTTTTCCCCCCTTAAGATTTTTTTTTTTTTTTTAAACAGGGACAGAGAGAGAGTCAGAGAGAGGGATAGACAGACAGGAACGGAGAGAGAGAAGAAGCATCAATCATCAGTTTTTCGTTGTGACACTTTAGTTGTTCATTGATTGCTCTCTCATATGTGCCTTGACCGCAGGCCTTCAGCAGACTGAGTAACCCCTTGATCGAGCCAGCGACCTTGGGTCCAAGCTGGTAAGCTTTTTGCTCAAGCCAGATGAGCCAGCACTGGCGACCTCGGGGTCTCGAACCTGGGTTCTATCCACTGCGTCACCGCCTAATCAGGCTCCTCCCTTAAGATATTAACAAGGGAGCCTGACCACCAGGTGGTGGCCCAGCACATGGAGCATCAGACTAGGACACAGATAACCCAGGTTTGAAACCCTGAGGTCTCAGGCTTGAGTGTGGCTCACCAGCTTGAGTGTGGCATTACTGGCTTGAGCGTAGGATCATGGACATGACCCCATGGTCGCTGGCTTGAGACCAAAGGTCACTAGCTTGAAGCCCAAGGTCACTGGCTTGAGCAAGGGGTCACTCACTCTGCTGTAGCGCCCCCCCCCCCTCCGGTCAAGGCATATGTGAGAAAGCAATCAATGACCAACTAAGGAACCGCAACAAAGAATTGATGTTTCTCATCTCTCTCCCTTCCTGTCTGTCTGTCTCTATCTGTCCCTCTCTCTGTCTCTCTTGCAAAAAAAAAAAAAAAAAAAAGGAAGAAATAAGAGATTGACAAGGGAAATAGACTCAGACACAATATCAACAGCAGAGGCAGAAAAATTCTGGCTCCAATATATTTCATTATTGCTAACTAGAAAAAATATTATAATTGTTATTTGTAATCCCACAAGGCAGGGATGAGGATCAACTTATTCTTGCCAATGATGTACGGTATTTCCTCATGTATAAGATGCACCCCACCAGGAAAAATTTGGGGTTTAAAAACTGGGTGGTCTTATACAATGGTTGCAAATTTTTTTACTTGCATTTCCTGCTTTTTTGTGCTTGGTTTTGCGCTCATTATTGAAGACAGTGATTCATCATCAAACACAGATGAGGACAAGTAAATGGATGGGAGTTTTGACAGTGATAGGAGTTATATGAATTTTATGATGAATAAAACTTGAGTTCACCTGAGCAGGCGGTGGCGCAATGGATAGAGTGTCGAACTGGGATACGGAAGGACCCAGGTTCGAGACCCTGAGGTCACCAGCTTGAGCGCGGGCTCATCTGGTCTGAGCAAAAGCTCACCAACTTGGACCCAAGGTCGCTGGCTTGAGCAAGGGGTTACTCCGTCTGCTGAAGGCCCACAGTCAAGGCACATATGAGAAAGCAATCAATGAACAACTAAGGTGTTGCAAGGAAAAACTGATGATTGATGCTTCTCATCTCTACGTTCCTATCTGTCTGTCCCTGTCTATCCCTCTCTCTGACTCTCTCTGTCTCTGTAAAAAAAAAAAACAAAAAAACCTTGAGTTTAATAATTTTATGTAATACAATTTTTTTTCAAATTTCGGGCCCCAAAATTAAGGTGCATCTTATACATGGGATAGTCTTATACATGGAGAAATACAGTAACCATAGTTAAAGCACTAGAGCCTAAAGGTAGAAAATATTAAATACTTGTATAATTTAGTAAAAATTTTTTAAAACAGGAAGAACGTGTTTAAGAAAATATATCCTTAGGATCACATGGGCACTGCTTGCTACCACTGATGTACCAAGTACATTAAAGAATAATCTTGAAACATTTTACAAAGTTAAATGTACCATTGTCAACTAATATGGTAAAGTCAAATCCTAACAACACCATTTACTATGTAAACTTAAGCAACTTAATATTTCTGAGCCTTTGTGTCCCCACCTTTAAATCAATGTTTAAAAAAATATTCTTAGTATTATTTTAAGATGTAATGAGACAGATATACTGTAAATGACAAGGGCTGGGTACATAGCAGATATTATTTAAGGGTCTCTGATGATGACTGTTATATTTGATTTTGTACGTTCTACTTTTACCTCTTGGAAAGAAAGTAACTTTGATCTTATATTGGTAAATACAAGTAATCCTGTCTCGGTTTTACAACCCTTTCAGCATATATTATTCAAAGAGCCACAAAACATCTCTCCCAACAATAACAACTTTCTATATACAAATAAATGAAGCTTGGGATAAAATTTTCCAAGTTTTATCCACCTGTTCCCTAAAAGTTAAACAAAAATCAGAACACTACAGAAACAATGGCAAAAGTGTTAACTGGATGATGGGTAACACTGGTGACAAGCCACGCACAGGAAGCAACAAAGACCTAAAATTAAAATATAGACGGATTTAGGATTAACTCTCCTTTCTCAGTAGGAAGCAACAGTGACCACACTTTCTCCTAAAAGATTTGAACTCTTTTGCAAATAAGCCATGCTTCCTGACAATTTACTAGATCTGTTTTCTGTAGCAAAGCAGCAAAGTGGAAACACTCCCCAATGAAGACTACAAAGCAGTAACTGGGGGGTAAAGTACTATATATTCAAAAAGCACAACTTTTTATTTCCTGTTTTAATACCTATGAACTCAAACTTAATTCCTTAAAACGGTATTTCAAGTGATTGTAAACTATTGATACTAACTACAGTTGTTGCCCGTCAGTATCTAAAAGGCTGTATTTTACTGCAGCAAACACAGGTACAGGGAAACCTCCAGGTAGTAGACCCTCGGCTCTATGTAGAGCTCATGTTACTTAACATTCATTTAGATAAACCCCGTCTTATTACACATCACATTTAGATCAGCAGAAAACAGAGCGACCCAACATATTTCAACGAAATAGGTGGATTTACTACTGCTTAAACCAGTGCTTGACTATTTTCAAGAAAACCACAAATCATTTACACGTCAAGGCCTATACTAAGAAACAAACAGGCGCGACAATTTCCGTAAAGGTTCAGTAAAGTCAACAAAACCTTACAAGGCTCAGAAATAATATAATGTATAAAAGCTCTATAGATCTGGGGCCAACGGCCCAAGGTCACACCAAGTCAGTGGCTAAAATATCCAAGAAATGCTAAGTCTCCTGCAATTTTGGAAAACCCTGGCTAAGAATGGAGTCTTGGGAATACTCAGGTCAAAGTTTTAATGTGAAGAGCTCCAACCAAATGCAGCGGCTCCCTGGGAAAGCCCCAAGCGAAGGGGGCAGCATTCCCTTCCCCGAGGCACTCCCGATACTCACATCTCCGGAGCCACTTCATCCAATGGCAGACGATAGTAGTATGGTGCTTCTTGTTCTCTATACACCAGGACGACAGGCCTTGAATAGATTCCATGGTGTTGGTTACCGACTGGAATTTTCGATCCAACGAGGACTCCAAAGCCCCTGCCGAAGAGGCCGACGAGGAGGAGGCCTTGCTGCTGCCCCCGCCGCCGCCGGCCGCCATCTTCCCGGTTTCCACAGGCGCTGCTGCTCCTCTGGCGGCGGCGGCGGCGGCGGCGGGAGCGAGCAAAACAATCACTGCGAGTGCGTGAAAGCCGCAGGTGGGGAGGAAGGACAGGGGGAGGGATGGTGCACGCGCTAGGCTCTTCTGGAAGTAGGACAGCGGACCAGATGCTGGGCACGGTGGCGGCTCTTACACGCTGCAAGGAGGGGCTGCGGGATTCGAAGGTTTATCAGAATTGTTCAGTGGGTGTGTTTAAACCAGTCAGTAATCAGGAAAAAATTACGCAGAAAACAGGTCCCAAAAAGCCTTTCAAAACGCCTAGCCCCCAAGCCAAAGGTTTTTTTATACTCATCTGCTCTCTACGCTAAGGCCCTTCCCCACCCCTGTCCCCACGCTCCTATAATGGCAGGTGTTAATAGCTTAAATTTAATAGTACCCGACTGCCCCTTCGGTTGCAGAAATCTTTCTCCTTTAGATCCTCTAGCACAGAAAAGGCCCAAGGATACCTAGTCAGGATTTTTTCTGCAACGCAACAGCAGCAAAGGGACAGCAACACTATCGCGCACGCGCAGACTGGCCCCGCCCCCCGCTTCCTTCCCAACCTAGAAAGCAGAGGGTGGCAGTGATGGCGAGGCAATCGGACCAATCAAGGAAGAAGAACAAGAAGCGCGCGTAAGAGCTAGCAAGTCCCTAGGGCCAAAGAGGAGCTTGGATCATTTGTGCGCGTGCGCAACACATCAGCGCGTAGCGGGCTGGGAGGAAAAACGGGGAGGGAGGGAGTAGGGAGTTGGTCAAACTAAGGAGAAGTTGGGAGGGGGTTAACCGCTCCCCCAGCCCTTTGCTTCCCACTGAGGTCTCTCACTTGAGGCTACTAGCATACACAACAAGGCCAGGAAACACCCACCACTCAGCGGCCACTGTTACTTTCAGGCGACTGTAGTCGCCTCAGCACAGATCCCCAGGGAATTGACGCACGACAAAGTGGCTAGCAGCCATCTTGCATTGCCGTGCCTGATGCGCTTGCGCCAGCTCCAGCGAGCCATTCACTACGCAAACTCCCAGAGCAATCAGTATTTTACATTCCTTTTGGACAGTACCATTCGTAGCCACTTCACTATTTGAATTATAGGAAGAGGAAGTGAAGTGGAACAAAATTTCCTCATACAATTTTCGAGACAAGGAAAGGCTAAAAGGCAAGATACCTCACCTTTGCCAGTTATGACACAATTTCACAATTGCATAATGCGTTATACTTTACAAGAGCATTGGATATCTATTATATTGATTAGCACAACCTAGATTAACCATTTTAACATCTGCCATGTAAATCCTCTGAGCAGATTTGGAGGCTTCTGTGTCCTGCTGAACACATGCAATCCATGCAATAATATTTTAATTATTTTACATCTCCCCACTGGACTCATGTGTCTTAGGTCAGGGAACCTGGTTTTTGTTTTGTTTTGTTTTGGAGGGGGTTGCATTTTTCTGAAGCTGGAAATGGGGAGGCAGTCAGACTCCCGCATGCAGCCCCGACTGGGATCCACCCGGCATGCCCACCAGGGGGCGATGCTCTGCCCATCTGGGCCGTCGCTCTGTTATGATCAGAGCCATTCTAGCGCCTGAGGCAGAGGCTACAGAGCCATCCCCAGCGCTCCGGCCATCTTTGCTCCAATGGGGCCTTGGCTGCGGGAGGGGAAGAGAGAGACAGAGAGGAAGGAGCTGGGGGGGGGGGGGGGCAGATGGGCGCCTCTCCTGTGTGCCCTGACCGGGAATCAAACCCGGGACTTCCGCACGCCAGGCTGACGCTCTACCACTGAGCCAACCAGCCAGGGCCTCAGCTGAGAGTTTTATGGGAGTTCTCTTATAGGTAACTGTTTTTCCCTTGCTGCTTTTAAGATTCTGTCTTTGTCTTTAATCTTTTGCATTTTTTTTTTTCGGTATTTTTCTAAAGCTGGAAACGGGGAGAGACAGTCAGACAGACTCCCACATGCGCCCGACCTGGATCCACCCGGCACGCCCACCAGGGGGGGACGCTCTGCCCCTCCGGGGCGTCGCTCTGTCGCAACCAGAGCCACTCTAGCTCCTGGGGCAGAGGCCAAGGAGCCATCCCCAGCGCCGGGGCCATCTTTGCTCCAATGGAGCCTTGGCTGCGGGAGGGGAAGAGAGAGACAGAGAGGAAGGAAAGGGGGAGGGGTGGAGAAGCAGATGGGCGCTTCTCCTGTGTGCCCTGGCCAGGAATTGAGCCCGGGACTTCTGCACGCCAGGCCGACGCTCTACCACTGAGCCAACCGGCCAAGGCCAATCTTTTGCATTTTTTTAAGTTTATTTTATTTTTTTCTTTACAGGGAAAGAGAGAGAGTCAGAGAGAGGGATAGATAGGGACAGACAGACAGGAACGGAGAGAGATGAGAAGCATCAATCATCAGTTTTTCGTTGCGACACCTTAGTTCTTCATTGATTGCTTTCTCATATGTGCCTTGACCTCAGGCCTTCAGCAGACCGAGTAACCCCTTGCTTGAGCCAGTGACCTTGGGTCTAAGCTGGTGAGCATTTTTTTTTTTTTTTTGCTCAAGCCACATGAGCCTGCACTCAAGCTGGCAGCCTCAAGGTCTCGAACCTGGGTCTTCGGCATCCCAGTCCAACGCTCTATCCACTGCATGACCGCCTGGTCAGGCAATCTTTTGCATTTTAATTATGTTTCTTCATGTGGGCCTCTTTGGGTTCATCTTGTTTGGGTTTCTTTATGCTTTGTAGGCTTGTATGTTTATTTCCTTTGCAAGGTTAGGGAAGTTTTCCATCATTATGTTTTTCTTAAATTTGAAAAACATTTTGTTTATTGATTTTACAGAGGGTGATAGAAAGAAATATCATAGTTGCTTCACTTTAGTTGTTTCTTGTTGTGCTTTGACTGAGCAAGCCCAGGGTTTCAAACTGGTGACCTCAGTGTTCCAGGTTGATGCTCTATCCACTGTGCCACCACAGGCCAATGTCATTTTTTCAAGTAGGTTTTCAATTTCTTGCTTTCTCTCTTCTCCTTACAGCACTTACATAATGCAAGTGTTAGTACACTTGAAGTTGTCCCAGAGGCTCCTTACACTATCCTCATTTTTTTGGATTCTTTTTTCTTTCTGCTGTTCTGATTGGGTGTTTTCTGCTTCCTTATATTCCAAATCGCTGGTTTGATTCTCTGCTTTATCCTTTTGACTGTTCATTCCTTTAATTTATTTTAAAAGATTTTTATTGATTGATTTTAAAGAGATAAGAAGGAAGAGAGAGATCGATTAGTTGTTCCCTTATTTATGCATTTATTGATTGATTCCTGTAATGTGCCCTGACCAGTGATCAAACTTGCAACCTTGGTGTATCAGGGTGATTGATGCTCTAACCAACTGAGCTACTTAGGGTATTCTTTATTGTGTTAATACAATATATCCTTAATTTTTGACTGGATCTTTTTTATGGTTTCTATGTCTCTTTTCATGCTGTTGAAGTTCTCATTAAGTTCCTTAAACACCCTCATAACTATTTTTTTGAACTCCGTGTCTTTTTTTTTCTTTGTGACAGAGATAGAATCAGAGAGACAGATAGGGACAGACAGACAGGAAGGGAGAGAGATGAGAAGCATCAGTTTTTTGTTGCAGCACCTTAACTGTTCATTGATTGCTTTCTCATATGTACCTTGATCGAGGGGCTACAGCATACTGAGTGACCCCTTGTTCAAACCAGTGACCTTGGGCTCAAGCCAATGACCTTGGGCTTCAAACCGGTGACCATGGGGTCATATCTGTGATCCCACACTCAAGCCAGTGACCCTGCACTCAAGCCAGTGACTTCAGGTTTTCGAACCTGGCAAGCCTTGCTCCAACCTGATGAGCCTGCGCTGAAGCTGGCAACATCTGGGTCTCAAACCTGGGTCCTCTGCCTCCCAGTCCAATGCTCTATCCACTGCACCACCGCCTGGTCAGGCTGAACTCTGTGTCTTGTAGTTTTCTTACCTCAATTTCATTTAGTTCTTTTTCTGAAGATTTCTCCTGTTATTTTCTTTGGAACCAGTTTCTTTGTCTCCACATTGTGGCTGCTTCCCTATGTTTGTTCCTCTGTATTAAGTAAAGTTGCTACATCTCCCGGTATTGGTAGAGTAGTTTTATGTAGTAGGTGTCCTATAGGGCCAAATAATGTAGCTTCCCCAGTAGCTGGGTACTGCAGGTGCACCCCTATGTGGGCTGTGTGCACCGTCCTGTTGTTGTATTTGAGCTTTGATTGCTGTTGGTGTTACTGGAAGAGATTGACCCCCAGGCCAAGGGCCTACACGGACCAGCTACTACTACAGTGGAGGAGCTGCAGTGCAAGAGCCGACCCTACAGAGCAGGACTTGCTTCATTGGGCTTTGGTCCTCATTGACTCCACTCCTTGAGTATGTTGTCTGTGAAGGTGGTAAGGTTGTAATATGGTGTGGTCTGAAGCTGCCCCCTGGGTGCACTGGCTCTGGGACCTTCGGGGAGGTACAAGGTCAGTCACCACCTGTGTTCTGCCTTGGGACCACCTGGAATGAGCCACAAAGTAATCTGCCAATGGCTGCTACTTGTGCAGCTCCTTGGAGGTGCCCAGGAGAGGTCAAGGTTCATACTAATTAGCTAATGCTAATACTGGGCCTGGGGCCATTTAACAAGAGGAACAGGATATGCAAAAGCCAGTTTGAGAAATTTTAGGAAATCCTAAACATGAGGCAAGAGAAGCCATTTCTGTTATAAAAAAAAAAAAAAAAAGCCACTGGAAGGCTGTGGCCAGTTGGCTCAGCAATAGAGCATTGGCCCGGCGTGTGGAAGTCCTGGGTTAGATTCCGGGCTTGCCAGGGCACACAGAAGTGCCCATCTGCTTCTCCACCCTCCCCCCCTCCTTTCTCTCTTTCTCTCTCTTCCCCTCCTGCAGCCAAGGCTCCACTGGAGCAAAGTTGGCCTGGGCACTGAGGATGGCTCCATGGCCTCCGCCTAAGGTGCTAGAATGGCTGTTTGTAGTTGGAGCAACGCCCCAGATTGGCAGAGCATTGCCCCCTGGTGGGCATGCCAGGTGGCTCCTAGTCTGGCACACGTGGGAGTGAGTCTGTCTGCTTGCCCCCTTCCTACCCCCAGCTTCTCACTTTGGAAAAATCCAAAAAAATAAAAGTCAGTGGGAAAGGGCTTGGGTGGGCCCACAAATTGGAAGGGGCAGGGTCTCAGCGAATAACCAGGATAGGACAACAGGATTAGCGAGGTTGGTGGAGACTCAGATATGGCACATCCCTGCCAGCTCTCTGAGGGGAGGGCTCAAAAAAAAGTGCCTCTACCAGCACTTTATTTTTATGAGAAAGTTGCCCTTCCAGCTCTCTTTTCTCCTGATGTCAGACATCTCAGTTCCTCCACATATGTCCCTGGTGCCTTTTGAGTTGCTGCCTGTGCTGGAGCTTAGAGTGAGTGACTCTGAGTAAGTCCATGCACAGGCCCTTTAAGAGGAATACCTGGCACTCCAGCCATCCTTCATCTCACTTGACCACAATTCCTGCTGGTTTTCACAGCCAGAAGTTATGGGGACTTCTCTTCCCGGCACTGGAACCCTGGGCTTGGGGTGTGATGTGGGGCCGGGACTCTTCACTCCTCAGGGGGACCTCCACAGCCAAGATATCCCTCCCAATTTTTATCCACCACACATTGGTGTGGGACTGTTCCGTGTCTCTGCCCTTCCTACCAGTCTCGATGTGACTTCTTTTTATTTATTGGTTTTAGAGAGAGAGAGAGAGAGGTAGAGAAAGAGAGAGGGAGGGAAATCATGCTTGCTTCATTCTAGTTGTTCACTGATTGTTTCTTGAATGTGCTCTGTCTGGGCAAGCCCAGGATTTTGAACCAGTGACCTCAACATTCCAGGTTGATATTCTAGCCACTGCGCAACCACAGGCCAGGCATGGCTTCTTCTTTATATCCTTAGTTGTAGGACTTCTGTTTAGCTAGATTTCAGGCAGTTCTGAATGGTGGTTGTTCTGTAGTGTAGTTGTAATTTTGATGTGGTTGTAGGAGATTCTGAGTACTGTGTTCATCTACTCTGCCATCTTGACTGGAACCTCCCAAGTTTCAATTTTTCTTTTTTTCAGAGACAGAGTCAGAGAGAGGGATAGACAGGGACAGACAGATAGGAACGGGGAGAGATAAGCATCAATTATTAGTTTTTTGTTGTGACACCTTAGTTGTTCACTGATTGCTTTCTCATATGTGCCTTGACCACGGACCTTCAACAGACCAAGTGACCCCTTGCTCAAGCCAGCAACCTTGGGTCCAAGCTGGTGAGCTTTGCTCAAACCAGTTGAGTCCGCGCTCAAGCTGTCAACCTCGAAGTCTCGAACCTGGGTCCTCTGAATCCCAGTTGTCGCTCTATCCACTGTGCCACCGCCTGGGCAGGCCCAAGTTTCAAAATTTTTAAGGACAGGGTATCAGTCTTGCTTGGAGGCAATGTTGCAAGCTATAAATTAAAACCCTTTATGATCTGGCAAACTGAGACCCCCAGGACTTTCAATTATATCAATAAGCACACACTGGCCTGACCTGTGATGGTGCAGTGGATAAAGCATCTACCTGGAATGCTGAGGTCACTGGTTTGAAAACCCAGGCTTGTCTGGTTATGGCACATACAAAAAGCAACTACAATGAGTTGATGCTTCCCACTCCTCTTCTCACCCCCCTTCTCTCTCCCCTATCTCTAACATCAAAAAATAAAATCTCTGGTTGGCTCAGTGGTAGAGCGTCAGCCTGGTGTGCAGGAGTCCCGGGTTCAATTCCCAGCCAGGGCACACAGGAGAAGTGCCCATCTGCTTCTCCACCCCTCCCCCTTTCCTTCCTCTCTCTCTCTTCCCCTCCCCAGCCAAAGCTTCATTGGAGCAAAGTTGGCCCGGGTGCTGAGGATGGCTCAATGGCCTCTGCCTCAGGCGCTAGAAAGGTTCTGGTTGCAACAGAGCAACGCCCAAGATGGGCAGAACATCGCCTCCAGGTGGGCGTGCCACGTGGATCCCGGTCGGGCCTATGCAGGAGTCTGTCTGACTGCCTCCCCATTTCCAATTTCAGAAAAATACAAAAAAAAAAAAAAAGGTTCTTTACAAAAAATAAATAAATAAAATCTTTGCCTGACCAGGCAGTGGCGCAGTGGATAAAGCGTTGGACTGGGATGCCGAGGACCCAGGTTTGAGACCCCAAGGTTGCCAGCTTGAGCGCGGGCTCATCTGGTTTGAGCAAAAGCTCACCAGCTAGGACCCAAGGTCGCTGGCTCGAGCAAGGGGTTACTCGGTCTGCTGAAGGCCCACGGTCAAGGCACATATGAAAAAGCAATCAATGAACAACTAAGGTGTCGCAATGTGCAACAAAAAACTAATAATTGATGCTTCTCATCTCTCCGTTCCTGTCTGTCCGTGTCTATCCCTCTCTCTGTCTCTGTAAAAAAAAACAAACACAAACAATAAAATCTTTTTAAAAAAGCACACACTATGTACTACAGGAGCAATAACAAATCATGGATGACCCAGCTCTTCTTCCAAGATGTCTTCCTGAATTTCTATGCCAGCAAATGGAGAAATACTATTCGGAGAACAATATACCTTTCAAGATTTTGCTTATTGTTGATAATGCTCCCAGACATCCCCCTTTACTGATATCTTCATCGTTATAGCAAAGTGGTGTTTCTCCCTCCAGACATTAGCTCTTAGATTCAACCCGTGGATCAAGGACTTATACTAGATTTTAAGGCCTACTATCTGAAAAGGACCTTTTCCCAGTAATTGATATAACTGAGGAAGACACTGAGAAGACACTAATGCAGTTCTGGACATCAGGAATCTTGCTTGGGTTTGGGGTAATGTCACCAGAGACAGAGACAGGGACAGATAGGGACAGATAGACAGGCAGAAAGAAGGAACAGAGATGAGAAACATCAATTCTTCGTGGCACTTTAATTGTTCACTGGGTTCTTCGCGTTCTAGTCCGATGCTCTATCCACTGTGCCACTACCTAGTCAGGCGGTTTTTTGTTGTTTTTTTTACAGAGACAGAGAGAGAGTCAGAGAGAGGGATAGACAGGGACAGACAGACAGGAACAGAGATGAAAAGCATTAATCATTAGTTTTTCCTTGTGCATTGGGACACCTTAGTTGTTCATTGATTGCTTTCTCATATATGCCTTGACCGCGGGCCTTCAGCAGACCAAGTAACCCTTTGCTTGAGCCAGTGATCTTGGATCCAAGCTGTCACCAGTTTTTGCTCAAACCAGATGAGCCCGGGCTCAAGCTGGCGACCTCGGGGTCTCGAACCTGGGTCCTCGGCATCCCAGTTCGACGGTCTATCCACTGCGCCACCGCCTGGTGAGGCTAGCTGCACATCTTAAGCTCTGACAAGTCAGTTTTTAGCCCTGGCTGGTTAGCTCAGTCGATAGACCATTGGCCTGGCGTGCAGATGTCCTGGGCTCAATCCCCGGTCAGGGTACGCAGGAGAAGCGACCATCTGCTTCTCTCCCCCTCCCTGTCCCTACTTTTCTTCCCCTCTCACAGCCAGTGGCTTGATTGGTTCCAGTGAGGCCCCAGGCACCGAGGATAACTCAGGTGGTTGAGTTGAGCATCAGCTCCAGCTGGGGGTTGCCTGGTGGATCCCGGTCAGAGTGCATGTAGCAGTCTATCTTACCTCCTCTTTTTTTTATATATATTTTTTTTCTCTCTTTTTTTTTTTTTTTTACAGGGACAGAGAGAGTCAGAGAGAGGGATAGACAGGGACAGACAGACAGAAACGGAGAGAGATGATTAGCATCAATCATCAGTTTTGCATTGTGAGACCTTAGTTGTTCATTGATTGCTTTCTCATATGTGCCTTGACCGTAGGCCTTCAGCAGACCGAGTGACCCCTTGCCCGAGCCAGCGACCTTGGGTCCAAGCTGGTGAGCTTTTTTTGTCAAACCAGGTGAGTCCGTGCTCAAGCTGGCGACCTCAGGGTCTCAAACCTGGGTCTTCTGCATCCCAGTCTGACGCTATCCACTGTGCAACAGCCTGGTCAGGCTCTTCCCTCTTATTTAAACAAATAAACAAATTTACTGTATAGCCTAAGTCTATAGTAGTTTACACTAATGTCCTGGCCCTTCACATTCACTTACCACTCACTCACCCAGAGCAATTTCCATTCATATTAAGTGCCTTATACAGACATACCATTTAACTTTTGTACATTTTTACAGTACCTTTTCTGGTTAAATACACAAATATTTACCTTTATATTAGAGTTGCCATTAGTACTCGATGTAGTACCATGCTGTGGGGCTTGTAGCCTAGGCATATAGTGGGTTATATCATCTAGGTTTGTATAAATGCGCTGTGATGTTCACAGTGACAAAATCAACACATTTCTCAGAACATATCCCCATCATTAAGTGATGTATGACTGTAGATTACAGTATAAATACACCTTTTACATTTTTGAAGTTGTGTTTAAATTATTTACACACATATTCATGATACTTTAATAAAAGCAAAAGTATTTATTTCTATGACAATGATTTCCTCCCTTGGATTTGGTTGATTAAAAAATATCAAAATCGGTTCGATTCCCGGCCAGGGCACACAGGAGAAGCGCCCATTTGCTTCTCCACCCCTCCGCCGCGCTTTCCTCTCTGTCTCTCTCTTCCCCTCCCGTAGCCAAGGCTCCATTGGAGCAAAGATGGCCCGGGCGCTGGGGATGGCTCCTTGGCCTCTGCCCCAGGCGCTAGAGTGGCTCTGGTCGCAATATGGCGACACCCAGGATGGGCACAGCATCGCCCCCTGGTGGGCAGAGCGTCGCCCCATGGTGGGCATGCCGGGTGGATCCCGGTCGGGCGCATGCGGGAGTCTGTCTGACTGTCTCTCCCTGTTTCCAGCTTCAGAAAAATGAAAAAAAAAAAAAAAAAAATCAAAATCGCCTGACCTGTGGTGGCGCAGTGGATAAAGCATCGACCTGGAAATGCTGAGGTCACCGGTTCGAAACCCTGGGCTTGCCTGGTCAGGGCACATGTGGGAGTTGATGCTTCCAGCTCCTCCCCCCTTCTCTCTCTCTGTCTCTCCTCCCTCTCTCACTGTCTCTCCCTCTCCTCTCTAAAATGAATAAAAAAAAAAAAAAAAAAAAAAAAATCAAAATCGCCTGACCGGGAGGTGGCGCAGTGGATAGAGCGTCGGACTGGGATGCGGAAGACCCAGGTTCGAGATCCTGAGGTCACCAGCTTGAGCAAGGGCTCATCTGGTTTGAGCAAAAAAAAAAAAAGCTCACCAGCTTGATCCCAAGGTCGCTGGCTCAAGCAATGGGTTTCTCGGTCTGCTGAAGGCCCGCGGTCAAGGCACGTATGAGAAAGCAATCAATGAACAATTAAGGTGTTGCAACTTGCAACGAAAAACTAATGATTGATGCTTCTCATCTCTCCGTTCCTGTCTGTCTGTCGTCTGTCCCTGTCTATCCCTCTCTCTGACTCTTTCTCTCTGTAAAAAAAAAAAAAAAAAAATCAAAATCGCCTGACCTGTGGTGGCGCAGTGGATAAAGCGTCGACCCGGAAACGCTGAGGTTGCTGGTTCGAAACCCTGGGCTTGCCTGGTCAAGGCACATATGGGAGTTGATGCTTCCAGCTCCTCCCCTCCCTTCTCTCTCTCTGTCTCTCCCCTCTCTCTCTCCCTCTCCTCTCTAAAATGAATAAATAAAAAATTTAAAAAAAATAAAAAAAATAAAAATCAAGTTAATTTTCCAGCTCTCAAATCTGATATAAAGATGATTACTAGCAAGCACCTAATGTTTTTCTTGCCGAGTCCTGGCAAGGTAGGCTTTTTCCTATTTCACTCTGCTCTGGGAATTAGTATAACTCTTGTCTTTCTGGGTTATAGTTTGCTTATCTCTAGAGATTTTACTTCTTTCCCTTAAGGCCTTTTGCATTCCCTCGTCACTTTCTACCTTTTATCCTAGGGCTCCCTACTATTGCCTTAAAATTGGAACTCTAATCAGCACCTTAAAGAAGAGTTAATTCTGTAACTGGGTGTTTAACTTCTGGCCAAGCATCCATTTTCCAACAATACTTCCTAGTAAGCTTCAACTACCAGGAAGTTACAGGAGCTCTAATGGCTCCTGTGTTTAATCAATTTGTATCATGTCCTCAATGGAAATGTGAAATGTAAAGATAGATAAGAATTTTAGATTTCAGTGAATCCTTATTCTGACTTGAATACTCCTAAAACTAAAACAGAAACACAAAAACATTAAATGCTGCCAGATCAGGTAGTGGTGCAGTGGATAGAGCATAGGACTGGGATGCAGAGGACCCAGGTTTGAATCCCCCAGGTCGCCGGCTTGAGTACAGGCTTATCTGGCTTGAAGCCCAAGGTCCCTGGCTTGAGCAAGGGGTCACTTGCTCTACTGTAGCCCCCTGGTCAAGGCACATATGAGAAAGCAATCAATGAACAACTAAGGAGCCACAACAAAGAATTGATTCTTCTCATCTTTCTCCTTTCCTGTTTGTCCCTATCTGCCCCTCTCTGTGTCCTAAAAAAACAAACCAAAAATACTTTAACAGAGCCTGACCAGGTGGTGGCGCAGTGGATAGAGCGTCGGACTGGGATGCCGAAGGACCCAGGTTCGAGACCCCGAGGTCGCCAGCTTGAGTGCGGGCTCATCTGGCTTGAGCAAAGAGCTCACCAGCTTAGACCCAAGGTCGCTGGCTCCAGCAGGGGGTTACTCGGTCTGCTGAAGGCCCACGCAATCAATGAACAACTAAGAAGTCGCAACGCACAAGGAGAAACTGATGATTGATGCTTCTCATCTCTCTCCGTTCCTGTCTGTCTGTCCCTGTCTATCTCTGCCTCTGTAAAAAAAAAAAAAAAAAAAATACTTTAACAGAACCATGTATAGTCAGATCTTGGTGGGGGGCGGGAGGGAGCAACAAAACATACACATTATCTTTTAGGAAAGTGTTTTTTTTTTTTTAATCAGTAGAGAGGAGGCCTGACCTGTGGTGGCACAGTGGATAAGTTGTCAACCTGGAACAGAGGTCAACAGTTTGAAACCCTGGGCTTGCCTGGTCAAGGCACATATGGGAGTTGATACTTCCTGCTCCTCCCCTCTCTTCTTTAAAATAAATAAATCTTTAAAAAAAGAAAGAATAAGTCTCTCGGCCTGACCTGTGGTGGCGCAGTGGATAAAGCGTCAACCTGGAAACGCTGAGGTTGCCAGTTCAAAACCCTGCGCTTGCCTGGTCAAGGCACATATGGGAGTTGATGCTTCCTGCTCCTCCCCCCTTCTCTCTCTCTCTCTCTCCTCTCTATAATGAATAAATAAAAAATCTTTAAAAAAAAAAAGTCTCTCTCCTCTCTAAAACTGAATAAATAAAATCTTTAAAATATCAGTAGAGAGGAAATAGGCCAAATCCTCAAGTTCTATTCCACTTTACAGATTGATCCATATCCTCCTTGGATGTTCCCTGTCTGTCCATTTCACACACAACACACATTCTCCTATACACACCTCTGAGGAATTCATTTCCTGTAAAGACTACTAAGCCAAACCTGACCAGGAGGGCTACAGTGGACAGAGAATCAACTGGGATACAGAGGACCCAGGTTGGAAACCCCGAGGTCAGCGGCTTGAGCATGGGATCATAGACATGACCTAATGGTCACTGGCTTGAGCAAGGGGTCACTCACTTTGCTGTAGCCCCCCCCCCGAAGGCATATATGAGAAAGCAATCAATGAACTAAGGAGATGTAACGAAGAATTGATGCTTCTCATCTCTTCCTTCCTGTCTGTCTGTCCCTCTCTCTGTCAAAAAAAAAAAAGACTACTAAAGATAAGAGGTAACCTGTCTACCTCTTGCCTCTATTGAAGGCTTGAGAGATGGACACTCATTTGTTTGCCTTCACCCACTAACACCTCTTTCTGCTTCACTCTGCTCCAAGGTGAGGTCAGAAAATTTCTATTAGACCTCAAAAATACATACCCATTCATCTTTCTATCCATTCATATATACACATAGACACCAGTGACAAAAATGTTCTTTCTCCACAGCAATTGCCATAAGTCTGGAGAAAAGATCACCTAAAGACCCAAACTCCAATACCTATGAATGTGTGAAAAATATCATACAAACTTTAAAAATAACTCTTTAATTATATGCACATAAAGGGAATAAAGGGCAGCACCAGGCTGACAGGGG
Source organism: Saccopteryx leptura (assembly GCF_036850995.1). Lineage (NCBI taxonomy): Eukaryota > Metazoa > Chordata > Mammalia > Chiroptera > Emballonuridae > Saccopteryx > Saccopteryx leptura. The sequence continues at coordinate 212,103,207 of NC_089505.1, read as the reverse complement.
AAAGAAGCCACGTGTTCTCTCTTTGCCCCAATGTCAGCTCGGCACAGTTCTGAGATCACACACACAAGTGGGCTGGCTGGGAAGTAGAATAAGAGAGGACTGAAGAGACATAGGCAAGAGGGTGGAGGCAGGACTTGCAATAGTCTCAGTCGGTGGACTCTAACACAGATTCACTCAGCGCAAGGTCCCAGTAGTGTTCAGCCCCATGCTTTTTGAAATGCTCCCGAGCCATGTTCTCTGTAGGGCACTGTTTGAACTTCATGTCCCCAAAGCTCCGGTCTTTGGCTGTACCCTGGGAAAGAGACAAAATTTGCCATAAAACACCGCAGTTTCTAGTTTAAATCAGATCTTCTTTTATAAAACCTAGTAACACTTGTGTAGCAATGTGCCTAGCTAAATGTGATTTTATGGTAAAGGCAATTTTAATCTCCACCTCCTTGGATGTTTATGATTCTCAAGAATTATTTTTTTGTGTGACAGAGTCAGAGAGAGGAACAGATAGGGACAGAGAGACAGGAAGGGAGAGGGATGAGAAGCATCAATTCTTCACTGCAGCACCTTAGTTGTTCATTGATTGCTTTCTCATATGTGCCTTGACTGTGGGGCTATAGCAGATTGAGTGACCCCTTGCTCAAGCCAGTGACCTTGGGCTCAAGCTGGTGACCTCTGGGGGTCTCGAACCTGGGTCCTCAGCATCCCAGTCCGACGCCTTATCCACTGCACCACCACCTGGTCAAGAAAGTTCTCAAGAATTTATGCATAATTTTTTTTTTTTTAAACTGAGTGAAGGATGCCTGGGTGGAAGAGCAAGTCAAGGATTACTGAGGGTGAGGTGGGGTGAACTTCTCTCCCTCAGGCCTCAAGGACTAGATTTGGGTCTTTCAGGAAAAACGGGTTAGAGAACCAGAAGCTGAAAGGATTCTTTTCACAAGACTTAGTGAGACCTGTGTACAAGGAGGCTTTGTGGCCCAGTGACAAAGAACAGTACAGAGACAAGGGGGAGAGGGAAATGGGAGCCAGGTAGGCTCCTTCAGAGAACGACACCAGAAAAAGATACAATACTGGGCAGAAGCGCATGCTCTCCAAAGGCACCAGCAGCAAGGAATCATAAAGTGCTACCTCAAGAGGCTTTCAGCCTGACCAGGCGGTGGCGCAGTGGATAGAGCGTCGGACTAGGATGCGGAGGACACAGGTTTAAGACCCCAAGGTCGCCAGCTTGAGCGCGGGCTCATCTGGTCTAAGCAAGGCTCACCAGCTTGAGCCCAAAGTTGCTGGCTTGAGCAAGGGGTCACTTGGTCTACTGTAGCCCCCTGGTCAATGCACATATGAGAAATCAATCAATGAGCAACTAGGAAACCACAGCGAAGAACTGATGTTTCTCATCTCTCTCCCTTCCTGTCTGTCCCTATCTCTCCCTCTCTCTGACTCTGTCTCTGCCACAAAAAAAGGGGGGGGGGGGCTTTCAGGGATCAGATTCCAGTAAGGAATCTGAACCTGAGATACAATTCCTGAGGATACTTGGAGAAAAATGGAAGAGAATTTGGAAGAGATGAAGAGGTTGAGATATTAAATATGGAGGTGAAAACTTAAGACAAAAAAACAGGCATTATGGTTATTATGACCTAATTTATATGCCTAAATTAGAGGAATCTGGGATAAGAGAGAAGGATACATGAAACATAATTAGTAGCAATGATCAATATAGCAATCTTAAAGAATCAGGGAATCGGTAGGGGCCTATTTCAGTAAAGGTTCTTCTTGATTGTTTGAATTCATTTTAATAAACATTCATTGCTTTTGTTATGACTTTTATAACAAAAAACTAGTTAGGTCCTGGCCAGCTGGCTCAGTGAATTGAATGGTGGCTCAGCGTGCAAAGTCCCAGGTTCAATCCCCAGTCAGAGCACGCATGAAAAGCGACCATCTGCTTCTTTTCCCCTCTCTCTCCCCCTTCTCTCTCTCTCTTCCCCTCTTATAGCCAATGGCTTGAAATAATTCAAGCGCTGGCCCTTGGTGCTGAGGATAGCTTGGTTGGTCCAAGCATTGGCCTCAGATGCTGAGGATAGCTCAGTTGATTCGAGCATCGGCCCCAGATGAAGGTTGCCAAGTGGATCCTAATCAGGGAGTATGCAGGAAGGAGTCTGTCTCACTATCTGCCCTCCTCTAACTTAAAAAAACAAAAAAATAGGCCCTGGCTGGTTGGCTCAGCAGTGGAGCGTCGGCCTGGCGTGCAGGGGACCCGGGTTCAATTCCCGGCCAGGGCGCATAGGAGAAGCACCCATTTGCTTCTCCACCCCCCCCTCCTTCCTCTCTGTCTCTCTCTTCCCCTCCCGCAGCCAAGGCTCCATTGGAGCAAAGATGGCCCGGGCGCTGGGGATGGCTCCTTGGCCTCTGCCCCAGGCGCTAGAGTGGCTCTGGTCGCGGCAGAGCATCGCCCCCTGGTGGGCAGAGCATCACCCCTGGTGGGCGTGCCGGGTGGATCCCGGTCAGGCGCACGCGGGAGTCTGTCTGACTGTCTCTCCCCGTTTCCAGCTTCAGAAAAAAAGAAAAGAAAAAAAAAATAGAAAAAAAAATAAAAATAAAAAAACAACAAAATAAAGAAAACTAGTTACTAACTATAAACACATTTTAAAAACAGAAGGTACACATGAAGTAATATAGAAAAATAAAATGAAAACAATAAATACAAAGGTAGAACAGAACACATTTACAATGTATGAAGTGTATTCTGGAGTGGAGCATATAAATTTTCATTCATTCATCAGAACTAATACTGGTTCACTAAGATTTCAGGGATGAAGAATTGTATAATCATAAAAAGTTTCATTTGAAGAGTGATTTAGTTACATTTTATAAAGCACCATCATATAATAACCTAATCAGGTTCTGAAAAAAACCTCTGACAATAGAAAGGAGAAATTATACCCATGTTATAGATAAAACATTTAACTTGATGTTAAATGACTTGCCCAGTTGCATAGCTAGTAAGTGGTACTGCCCATATATATATTTATTTATTATTATTTTTCTGACGTGAGATGCAGGGAGGTAGAGAGACACCTGCGTACACCTGACCAGGATACACCTGGCATGCCCACTTGGGGGCGATGCTCTGCCCATCTGGGGCGTTGCTCCGTTGCAATAGGAGCCATTCTAGCACAAGGCGGAGGCCATGGAGCCATCCTCAGTGCCCGAGCCAACTCTGCTCCAATGGAGCCTTGGCTGCGGGAGGGGAAGAGAGAGACAGAGAGAAAGGAGAGGGGGAGGGGTGGAGAAGCAGATGGGCGCTTCTCCTGTGTGCCCTGACCAGAAATCGAACCAGGGACATCCACACGCCAGGCCAATTCTCTACCACTGAACCAACCAGCCAGGGCCCCCAACTTTATATTCTTAAGTTCAGTACTTCTTTCACAATACCTAGACAAAGAAAAAGCCAACAATTAATTTCCCTTTGTCCAAACGTCATCTATGACTATGAAATAATTCAAGTCGAGAATGTGCCATCTTGTCACTGGTTTTCCATAACTCTTCTCCAGCAGGCAGATACTAATACACTCATCAACTTAACTAAAATATACTGTGGAAGAATTTGCTATCAGACATTTAACAATGAATTCTGAAAAACAAAACAAACAAAAAACCACATGAATTACTTAGGTCATTGCTCAGTTTTACCATTCCATCACTCCATTTGAATCAGAAATTATCTAAATTCTGTTTCAGTGTTTAATAAAGAATCACCTACCTCCCAGACTAGAACACATTTGTTGGTTTTCTTCACAGCTTCCTCATCGGATTCCTCATCATCTGGAAAAGACAGTATTATAGCTAAATCTTGACCTAGATTTAGACTAGAGACAATTCAAGTCTACCCAAATGCTTGTGTGTGTGTGTGTGTGTGTGTGTGTGTGTGTGTGTGTGTGACAGAGACACAGATGCAGATAGAAGGACAGATAGGGACAGACAGACAGGAAGGGAGAGAGATGAGAAGCATCAATTCTTCGTTGTGACACCTTAGTTGTTCATTGATTGCTTTCTCATATGTGCCTAGACTGGGGGGCTACAGCACAGCAAGTGACCCCTTGCTCAAGCTCATGACCTTGGGCTCAAGCCAGCGACCCTGCGCTCAAGCTGGTGATCTCAGGGTTTCGAACCTGGGTTCTCTGATCCCAGTCCAATGCTCTGTCCACTGTGCCATCGCCTGGTCAGGCTAACCAAATACTTTTAAGTACTGTCATCCTTTACCATGTATTAGGATCAAATGTCTTCTGTTACTCTTTATTCAAATTAGACAAGAAGCTTTAATGTTTATTTTACTGATTTTAGAGAGAGGAAATAGAGAGAGAAAGACACGAACACTGATCTGCTCCTGTATGTGCCTTGACCTAGAACTGAACTAGCAACCTCTGTGCTTTGATACAAAGCTCTAACCAACTGTGCCATCTGGCCAGTGGAGATGCGAAGCTTTAAATAGGCAGGGAAGGCCTGACCTGTGGTGGCACAGTGTATAAAGCGTCGACCTGGAACTTCAAAACCCTGGGCTTGGCCCTGGCCGGTTGGCTCAGTGGTAGAGCGTTGGCTTGGCATGCAGAAGTCCCGGGTTCGATTCCCGGCCAGGGCACACAGGAGAGGTGCCCATCTGCTTCTCCACCCCTCCCCCTCTCCTTCCTCTCTGTCTCTCTCTTCCCCTCCTGCAGCCGAGGCTCCATTGGAGCAAAGATGGCCCGGGAGCTGGGGATGGCTCCTTGGCCTCTGCCCCAGGCGCTAGAGTGGCTCTGGTCGCGGCAAAGCGACGCCCCGGAGGGGCAGAGCATCGCCCCCTGGTGGGCAGAGCGTCGTGCCGGGTGGATCCCGGTCGGGCGCATGTGGGAGTCTGTCTGTCTCTCCCGTTTCCAGCTTCAGAAAAAGAAAAAAAAAAAAAATACAAGCAATAAAAAATAACAACTTATCGGCTCTGGCCAGTTGGCTCAGCAGTAGAGCACTGGCCCGATGTGTGGAAGTCCCAGGTTTGATTCCCAGTCAGAGCACACAGGAGAAGTGCCCATCTGCTTCTCCACCCCTCCCCCTCTCCTTCCTCTCTGTCTCTCTCTTCCCCTCCCGCAGCCAAGGCTCCATTGGAGCAAAGTTGGCCCAAGCACTGCGGATGGCTCCATGGCCTCCTCCTCAGTTGCTAGAATGGCTCCAGCTGCAATGGAGCAACGCCCCAGATGGGCAGAGCATCAGCCCCTGGTGGGCATGCTGGGTGGATCCTGGTTGGGCACATGCAGGAATCTGTCTGGCTGCCTCCCTGCTTCTGGCTTCAGAAAAATACAAAGAAAAAACAAGGGGGGGGGGCAAAAACAAAAAGCAAAAAACTTGGTTTAAGCATTTGAGAGCCAGGCTTCAGATGCCAACATAAGAGTCCACTCTCAAGGAGGGCAGTTATACCAAATGAAAATAGGAACACTTGCAAAACAAAATACAGGTCAATTGTAAAAAATATACTTGGTAGGGTTCAAAAACACTTTAAGTGAGAACAGAAAGTATAACAGGGCAAAAGTTAGGTAAAATTGAAAAAAAAAAGGCTCTTTGCATATGTTACATATGAGTGCATAGTATGTTGCATTATCACAAACTAAATACACTCATGTAATCAATATCCAGAGACAGGACAGAAAACAAAACTGGCAAAAAGAAGAAAAGCCTTAAAGGATAGGCAGAAGGATCAACTAACACTCATGCATATGGTCATATAATAAATACTGTATGAATGTCTAGCATAATCATAGTTCAAATAGGTCTTTATACAATTCATGAACATTATCCAGTGTTTCAGCAAGAATGTCAGATGAAGGAAATACATGAATGGATAGAATACCACTCCCACCTCCCACTTAATCCCCTCTAACCCCCATTCACCATCTCCCTTTGTGTTAGAAGTCTGTTCATCCCACTTTATCCGATGCAGCATAAGACGTTTAAATTTCTTCTGGGACTTGGGGCCTGGAGACAGAAAAAAAGAATTTTGCCAGAGTTGTGGAAGATGGTGAGGTAGAAGGAATCTCTGAGCTCATCCAATGCTTAGACAATAATATGGTCGTTGAAGTAATCCCAGAAGCCACATCTTAGGCCCCTTTACTCCAATAAACATGAAAACAGAGGCCCAGGATATTCTACCTAGGCATAGTTAGAAAATAGTCGTCTTTTTCTTTCTCCCACCACACTAATCACTTCCAGGCCTGGGGCTGCCTGGGGAGAACCTCACTCACTTGTTCTCAGACTCACCCCCTTCCACCACCACCACGTTGACGTCCTTGTGCAACACCACCACCCCTGTCAGGTACAGTTGCCCAGCATTGGCCTCAATCTTGAACTTCTTGGCTGGGTTGCTCAAATTTCGAACTCTGGAGAAGGGAAAGTTTAGTTATGGCTTTCATTTTAGCATCAGTAGCTGCCTGAATGGAATGGCAAATAAATAGATGAATCCAAAAAGACTTTCTCTCTAAAAACAAAGGCCTTTGGAATAAACAAATATACTAATGCTTTAGAGATTCAACTGACAAATCTACAAGTATTTCCACTGTCTTACATTTCTTCAATGTCCAGAACTGGACACCTTACAACAAACAGCAGATAATCAAATTACTCAAGAATGAATGAGAGCTATTTACCATCAACCAGAAATTCTTAAAAGCTAATTGTTATTGCCAGTATAAAGATCACAAATTCTTTGCCTTCTAGATGCTTAGAATGTAGTTACAATGCTATCCATAAAAATTTGTAGAAGGATACATGAAAAACTGTTAGTTGCAATTACCCATAGGAAGAGGTCCTAACAAATCAAAAAATAAATGATCTTCTGAATTCAGTTAGAATTTATTTTTATCTTAATAAGAATTCACTACTGTTATAATAAATGTACCACTTTTATAATAAAGAACTAGTTACTAAGCAGACATTTAAAAAACAGAAGAGACACATGCACTCATCACAAGAGAATAAAAACATTTAAGTCAACAGAAAGGCAGAAAATACAGTATTTACAATGTATAAAGTGCATTTGGAGTGGGAATAAAAGGATTACCACAATATATCAGGATAAGGACATAGTTATTGAAGAAATTTTTAATGCTTCCTGGAGAAGTAGGGTATTTTATGTTTCAAAAAGCATAAATGGGCCCTGGCCAGTTGGCTCAGTGGTAGAGCGTCGGCCTGGCGTGCAGGAGTCCCGGGTTCGATTCCCGGCCAGGGCACACAGGAGAAGCGCCCATCAGCTTCTCCACCCCCCCCCAAAAAAAGCATAAATGACCCTTGGTTTACATTTTGGCCTGAACAAGTGTGTGTGTGTGTGTGTGTGTGTGTGTGTGTGTGTATTCATTCCTTCACTCACTCATTCATTCATTCATTCATTCATTCACTCATTCACTCACTCATCAGAACTATTACTAGTTCACTAAGAAGACCTTAGAGATAGAAGAATAAGTCTCTAATCCTCACTGTTATAAAAGGTTTACTAACTCCTACTTCACAACTAGGGTCATATAAAGAGAGCAGGGGCTGATGTTAGGTAAGCTTTTAGATTACAGTGATTCTGTCTCAAGGACTTGGAAAATGTTTTGGTATTTCTAAGGGAAAGCCTGGCCCAGTCTAGACACCTACCTATATACAGATATGTGTACCCCCTGTGAAATGTCTTCTTTAAGCTTTTTAATTTTCTTGACCTTTCTCTGTTCTGCTGTAAGTTTTCGGGCAGCGTTGGCCTCTTCATGCGCTCTGTCGTGACAGGAAGGACATCCACAAGTGAGAAAGGCATTGTTGAAGATCAGAGGCAGGGCTGAGGGAAAGAGAGAGCAACGGAGGACTCTCCCCTCCCTTCAAATATGGATTTCCTGGAAGGATTTGGGAAAGAGACTTGCCCTGGGTTTCCACCCAATCCCATGGCACTTACTTCTGTCTTTTTGCCATCTGAGCTCTGACATGGGCTTCTACCTTCGTGGGGTCTTGAACAGCTTCTGTTCCTAATACTCTCATCAAATTAGAAATTCTCACTGCAGTGGAGAGAGGAGAGAAATCAATCTCCTAAATCACTTCTCCAGCTGGAAAAACCTGTCCTCTTCTCTACAAATTCAGTTTACCATTTCAGATCTGCTCAAAACTTACTTCTTTCAAAAACTCCTACCTTGAAAGCCCACATAATTAACTTAGCACTTGTGGAAGTTCACACAATTAGTCTAAATAGTTCATATGTATTTATTTACATTGCTTAAAAATATAGGAAAGACAAGGAACTTGATTTATTGATTTACTTATTTTTTTGCAAGTCAGAGAGAGAAAGAGCTAGAGGAATAGGTAGGGGAAGGGAGAGATGCAAAGCATGAATTCGTAGTTGCGGCTCCTTACTTGTTCACTAATTGCTTTTCATACATGCTTTGACTGGGGGGGCTCCAGCCTAGCCAATCATTCCCTTGCTCAAGCCAACGACCTTGGACTCCAGCCAGTGACCTCTGGGTTCAAGCCAGCGACCATGGAATCATATCAATGATCCCACACTTAAGCAGGGAAGCCTGAGCTCAAGCCGGATGAGTCTGAATTCAGGTTGGCAAACTCGGGGTTTCAAACCTGGGACCTCTCAGGTCAACTCTCTACTGTGCCACCATTAGGCAGGCAATTTTTTGCTTTTAAAGTGTTCTTACTTTTTTTTTTTTTTTTTCTTTTCTGAAGCTGGAAACGGGGAGAGACAGTCAGACAGACTCCCGCATGCGCCCGACCGGGATCCACCCGGCACGCCCACCAGGGGGCGACGCTCTGCCCACCAGGGGGTGATGCTCTGCCCCTCCGGGGCGTCGCTCTGTTGCGAACAGAGCCACTCTAGCGCCTGGGGCAGAGGCCGAGGAGCCATCCCCAGCGCCCGGGCCATCTTCGCTCCAATGGAGCCTCGGCTGCGGGAGGGGAAGAGAGAGAGAAGAAGGAAAGGGGGAGGGGTGGAGAAGCAGATGGGCGCTTCTCCTGTGTGCCCTGGCCGGGAATCGAACCCGGGACTTCTGCACGCCAGGCCGACGCTCTACCACTGAGCCAACCGGCCAGGGCCATTCTTACTTTTTTTGTAAAAATATTTATTGATTGATTTTAGAGGAAGAGGAAGGCATAGAGAGAGACAGAAACATCAATCTGTTACTGTATGTTTGAACCAGGGATCAAACTGGCAACCTCTGCACTTCAGGACAATGCTCCAACAGAGCCATCTGGCCAAGGCCTTACTTTTTTTTGTTTTGTTTTTAATTTACTAGGGTTACATTGGTCAAAATTATACAGGTTTCAAGTGTGTAATTCTACAATACATCATCTCCACATTGCATATGCATGCACCATCCAAAGTCTAATTTCCTTTCGTCACCATTTACTCTTTGTTTACCCTCTTCCACCTGGGGAATTTATTTCTTTGGTATTTTCATTCTGATAACAGCACTTAGTGAAAGAACCTATGCATAACAGTGCTCATTTAAAATACTATAAATATATTACTGACTGACCAGTAGGTGGCGCAGTGGATAAAGCATCGAACTGGGAGGGGGAGGACCCAGGTTCGAGATCCCAAGGTCACCTGCTTGATTGAGCGCGGGCTCATCTGGTTTGAGCAAAGCTCACCAGCTTGGACCCAAGGTTGCTGGCTCAAGCAAGGGGTTACTCGGTCTGCTGTAGCCCCATGGTCAAGGCACATATGAGAAAGCAATCAATGAACAACTAAAGTGTCACAACAAAAAACTAATGATTGATGCTTCTCATCTCTCTCTGTTCCTGTCTGTCTGTCCCTATCTATCCCTCTCTCTGACTCTCTGTCTCTGTAAAAAAAGAAAGAAAAAAAAAATTACCAAATGAGGCCCTGGTTGGTTAGCTTAGTCAGTTAAGAGTGTCATCTCCTGATCTCCTGCCTGACCAGGTGGTGGCACAGTAAACAGAGCACTGGACTGGGACACAGAGGACCCAGGTTCAAAATCCCGAGGTTGCAGGCTTGAGTGCAGGCTCATAGATATCAGCCCAGGGTCACTGGCCTGAGCAAGGGGTCACTTGCTCTGCTGTAGCCCCCCCCCCCCCCCATCAAGGCACATATGAGAACATCATCAATGAACAACTATAAGATGTCACAACAAAGAATCAATGCTTCTCGGCCCTGGTTGGTTGGCTCAGTGGTAGAGTGTTGGACCAGCATATGGATGTCCCAGGATCAATTCCCAGTCAGGGCACGCAGGAGAAGTGCCCATCTGCTTCTCCATCCTTCCCCCATTCCTTTCTCTCTCTCTCTCTCTTCCCCTCCTGCAGCCAAGGCTCTATTGGAGCAGAGTTGGCTCAGGCACTGAGGATGGCTCCACGGCCTCTGCCTTGTGCTAGAATGGCTCCTATTGCAACGGAGCAACACCCCAGATGGGCAGAGCATCACCCCCTAGTGGGCATGTCAGGTGGATCCTGGTTGGGTGAATGCGGGAGTCTGTCTCTCTGCCTCCCTGCTTCTCACCAGAAAAATGAAAAAAAAAGAAAAAAAAGAATTGATGCTTCTCATCTCTCTGTCCCCATCTGTGCCCTCTGTCTCTTGTCAAAAAATAAGACGAGTGTCGTCCCAAACTGACAAGGTTGTGGGGCACAAATGGGAAGCAATCAATGAATAAATGCTTTCCTTCTCCCTCCCTTCTCCTTCCTCTCTCTTTAAAAAAATATACAGTGGTACCTTGACACACGAGCACTTTAAATCACGAGCAATTTGAGATGAGCAGTCACTCACAGGATTTTTTGCTTTAAGTCACGAGCAGATATTTGAATCACGAGCTTCCGCCACCCTCCACTAGATAGCCTGCCAAACGTTCTGAAAGGGAGGAAGAAACAAACTTCCATGGAAAGGTTTATGTTGAAATGACCTCTAAGTGAAAGCAAGAAAAGTGTGGTGGAAAAAGCCAAAAGTCAGTGAAGAAAATGATGATTGCTGGGCAAATGAGTTTGTAAAATTTATATGTTCTGAGTTTGCTCACTTTTATTGTTAAAAATGGCGGTGGGCAAAAAAGGGAAAAAATGGCGCTGGGCAGCTGTCTGTGAAATTGCTAATTCCCTTCCTGCTTGGGAAGTGCCACTGTTATGCTAATGTCTCCTCCGCCTCCACCAGTAGTATCTTCGCCTGACCTTGAAGGTAAATACACTTCATAAAGTAGTTTATTTTTTTTACATTCTCTTATTATGTGTGTGTGTGTGTATATATATATATATATATATGTATATGTATTTGTTATTTATAAAGTACATTTTCTTATTTAAAAGCATATAAAACAAGAAATTCGTGTGGTTTGGGGGCTGGAATGGATTAATTGCATTTCAATTATTTAAATGGGGAAATTCTGTTGACCCATGAACAAACTGAGTCACAAGCTTGGCCATGAAACGGATTAAACTTGTGTGTCAAGGTACCAATGTATCACCAAATGTCAATGAAAACTATAGGAGTGAGGTTTCTCTAACTGTTTTCATTTTTCAAATATTAAGAATTAGCCTGGCCTTACCAGGCGGTGGCACAGTGGTTAAAGCATGGGACTGGGATGCGGAAGGACCCAGGTTCAAGACCCTGAGGTCGCCAGATTGAGCGCAGGCTCATCTGGCTTGAGCAAAAAGCTCACCAGCTTGGACCCAAGGTTGCTGGCTCGAGCAAAGGGTTACTTGGTCTGCTGAAGGCCCACGGTCAAGGCACATAAGAGAAAGCAATCAATAAACAACTAAGGTGTCGCAACGAAAAACTGATGATTGATGCTTCTCATCTCTCTCCCTATCTATCTCTCTCTCTGATCCTCTCTGTCCCTGTTAAAAAAAAAAAAAAAAAGAAGAATTAGCCTGACCTGTGGTGGCATAGTGGATAAAGCATCAACCTGGAACACTGAGGTCACTGGTTTGAAACTCTGGGCTTGCCTAGTAAAGGCATATATGGGGGTTGAAGCTTGTGACTCTCCCCCACTTCTATTTCTCTCTTTATCCCCCCCAAATGAATAAATAAAAATCTTTTAAAAAAATTATGTACATAACAACTTTATGCAAATAGTGGAACTACTATCTTCCTGAATTTCAAGATCATTATTTTTCCAGGAAGATCAGTGTGGTATATAATTAATGACACTTAAACCTTAATTACCTTGACAATGAATATACTGATCTATCTTAATAGGGAAAGATAGTAGAAAATTTAGGAAAGAGAAAAAAGAGCCAATAAATGGTTCTAAGAAATAGAAAGCACCCAAATATAGAGAGATGGTCAAGTTCTTCTAGACTTACAGAAATGCTACCCTTTCATTCCTGCTTTTAAAATATATACCTTTGGGTTCAGGAGGAGGCATCAGGCCCAGCCTGACTTTCTCTTGTAGCTCCTTCTGTGCTTCCCTCCTTGTTTGCCTTCGAAGTTTCTTCTGTTCCTTCTTGGTAAGATATACTCCCAGAGTAACTGGTGTGTCATTGTCAACTGTTAATCAGAGAAATGAATGTACTAAAGTAATAAACATATTAGAGGGACACGGGTGTTGTATCAATCACATTAAAAGGATCTTCAGTTTGTTTTGGTTATTTTTAGATTGTGACAGTGGTAGTAAGGTCATATTTTAAAAATGCATTCTTATCTTTCATGAGTAGTATTCTACTTTGATTTTCTTTAAGCAACTTAACCCTTTATCAACTGAAATGTGGCAAAAATAGAAAACAAAATTAGAACTGCTCTGGTCTCTCTGCTTGAGAACTGTGAGTAGGCGGGGGCAGAGAACAGTGGTTTTCAACCTCCACTCTGCAGAATGGTGCCAGTCTGCCAGAAATTTTGGGCCAGTCTGTAGAAGTGTTAACCACCCTGTTGTTGTAGGATCTATAATCTTCATACAGCATCAGGGTGGTTAACTCGTTTGCAAACTGGCACAAAATTTCTTGTGGACTTGGTAATGGTTCATGAAGGGGAGACTGAAAACCACTGATCTAGAATCCCATTTGGATCTTACTTCCTGAACCTCAATGTTCTAAGAAATATAATTTGAAACCACTGGCCAAGATAATAAAATTTATAATTTTAGAATTATAGAGAATGGGAAAAAATCATCTGGACACCCAAAGCAGGTTTACACAATTTTTAAAAACACCCCCATTCAGCTTACATTAAGACAGTGCTCAAGGTCCTGTGTCCTTGGTTACATCAGGTTATGGCTACACAGCCAAAAAACAGGGTGAAGAAAAAAAAGTACTACACTTTTTCCAAATTGTGACTGATTCTCTCTTCTGGCTAGTGGGAGGCCATGTTCAACTTATCCAAAATGTGGTGATTTACTCAGAATAGAAGCAAAAAATCTGCATTCAATTTTAGATGAAGTTATTTTCAAGCTTTTATCAACTCCTAGTCCAGTCTTAAGAAGTATTGCTACAAAGCTCCTACTGTTGATGGCAGAATCCCATCAGGAAATTTTGATTTTACTAAGACTAAGTGCCTGCTACAAAGGACTCAGAAGTCTACTGAATAAAAAAGAGCCTGGGACAGAGTTTTGCCAAGAATTTAGACAGCTCATTGGCCTTTTAAGCCCTAGAGTCTATCAGGAAGTAGGAGAAGAGAAACTACATCAAGTAGCTTGTTTGACTCAAGCTTATTGGAAGGGTTTCCAAACTAGAAAGAGATTAAAGAAGCTTCCATCTGCTCTGCTTACTTTGCAGAGGAATTTCAGATCCAGACGAGCGAAGATATTACTGGCTAAATAGACGGAAGGAAGAAGAGGACCACAGACTACAACTGCAACTCCAAAGACAGAGAGCGATGAGACTTTCCCGAGAATTATGACTGAGTATGCTCGAAACAGTTCATCCAGTTCAGGTGGAAAAACATAACCGGGAACTAGAAGAGAAATCAGCATTGATTATCCAGAAAACATTGGAGAGGGTACAGGGAAAGGAAAAATTTTCACCAACAGAAGCCATCTCTCATGGAGTATAAAGCAGCTGTCATACTTCAGAGAGCTACTCTTAAATTCCTGGCAAAGTGCCATAAGAAAAAGAAACTATTTGCTCCTTGGCAAGGACTCAGAGAACTTACTGATGCACGTAAAGTTGAAATGAAGCAACAAGTGGATGACTATGTCAGAAGACATCCAAGCTCTCAGATGTCAGCTGTGACCAGCAGGGAGCTCCATTCCCAAGCACAAGAATGACTACAACACTACTTCATGGGCAGAGCCCTAGAAGATAGAGCCCAGCAGCACAGAGAGGCTCTGCAGGCTCAGATCAGCACCAACATTGAACAGTTAATGAAGGCACCAAGTCTAAAGGAAGCAAAAGAAAAAGAACCTGAGCTCTTCCTAAGTAGATCCAGACCTGTGGCAGCCAAGGCCAAGCAGGCCCATCTCACCACTCTGAAGCATATACAAGCATCCTGGTGGAAAACGTTGGGGGAAGAAGCTGGAGATGAGATTGATTACCCAAAGGATAAGCTTAGTGTAGAATTAGGAACTTTATTCATTAGTGGACCCAAACCTCCTGAGAAATTGTACAAATCCTGTATTTTAGGAGATTATATTGGTTCTGCCTTCTGAGATGCTAGTAAACTAGACCCATAGACCCATCCTAACTCAGTTTTTCAGAGGTTCCCCTCCAAACAACACTTACAGGAAGTAAGCAAAGAGTTCACTCTACCTCTATCTTATTTGTTTCCTTTTTTCCCCCCTACACCTCCATACCTGGCCGCACAAAAATTGGAGTGGCTTAAATTGTGGAACTCAACTCAGCATGTCATTCTGCTTATATAAAAATGTGGTATTTATCTTTTGTTTCTGCTGTTTTCCAACTAATGGTGTTTCTGAAATAAATTTTTTCAACGATTGTTCGTGAAAATTTTTAAAAATTAAAAAAAAAACAAAAAACCCAAAACACCCCCATTCTTCTAATGATTCATGCTGGTGACAGCTATGCAGACTCTGATTAACCCTTTAAGTAGTGAGTTTTTTTCATGCTCGCTGACCCCTGGGGTGAGTTTTTTTTTCAAAAAATGAAATTAGTTCCAGTTACAGCTTTATTAACCATGTTTGTTTGATAACCAATTTATGGAATCAAGAAGAAAGTACATTTGCCTTTTTTTAATGTTGCCTTACACATTTTTAAAATAAAAATTTTTGTTATGATCATACTCTGGATGGTCAGGAGGCATGAGGACGTACATGAACATTTGTACTACTCAAAGGGTATCTCAATCTATTTTTCTGAAGTCAGTGATGATACTGGCAAGCAAATATACTAACTGAGGCATTATATCCTTTGTTCATCCCAAACCTGAGGAAAGCATTAAAGTCTTTTATGATCTGCATAACTCTTGAAGAAGGCATATCAGTTAACACAATATTATCTCAACAAAGAGAAAATTCTGTGTTCAAAGTGATTTAACCAAGGGATTCAGCTAGTTAAAAACACAGCCTATCTCTTTTGACTGAGCCAACAGACTTTTGCTACAAAAATGATGAGAGAAAAGCTGAAGACAAAGAAGATGAAAGGGCAAGAATTTAGAGATGGTGTACAGGCCCTGGCCAGTTGGCTCAGTGGTAGAGCGTTGGCCTGGCGTGCAGGAGTCCCAGGTTCGATTCCCGTCCAGGGCACACAGGAGAAGCGCCCATCTGCTTCTCCACCCCTCCCCCGCTCCTTCCTCTCTCTCTCTCTCTCTCTCTCTCTCTCTCTCTCTCTCTCTCTCTCTCTTCCCCTCCCGCAACCGAGGCTCCATTGGAACAAAGTTGGCCCAAGAGCTGAGGATGGCTCTGTGGCCTCTGCCTCAGGTGCTAGAATGGCTCTGGTTGCGGCAGACGCCCCAGATGGGCAGAGCATCGCCCCCTGGTGGGCATGCCAGATGGATCCTGGTCGGGCGCATGCGGGATTCTGTTTGACTGCCTTCCCGTGTCCAACTTCAGAAAAATACACAAAAAAACAAATAAACAAACAAAAAAACCCTAAAAATAGAGATGGTATACAAGGCTGGAGTTGGGAGTCAACAAACACTACTGCAAAAGCCCAACTTGTAATATGCAGCAGTGAAGTCCTCTTTAGATTAGGCCTCAGTGCTCACTGTCCAATACTGTAGCCCCTAGTCACATGTAGTATTTAAATGTGAATTAATTAAAACAATAAAATTTTAAATTCAGTCCCTCAGTTGTTCTATTGCGACTCAGTTTTCAGATGCTCAATAGTCACATGTGGACAGTGGTTACTATAGAGACAGCAGAGAGAGAACATGTCCTTTACCATATAAAGTTCTATTGGGTAATACTTCTCTAGAGCCTTGACTGAGGAATCTATACGTTACCTGGAGGGTTGAGCTGGGCTGGATGTTCAACAAGATTTGTGATTCCAAAATAATCTTCTCTCTTGGGATTTTGCTCTGTACTAAAATTGGAGGAAGATGGGAAAACAGGATATGGGGGTAGAGATAATTCCAAGAGAGGGAGTCTCGAAACACAATGAAAAACTCACTCTTTATAGTGCACTCAAGCACTTTTTAGTACCTGCATGTCTATAATATGTAATTATATTACACATATAACTTTCAGATGAAAAAACTGGGTCCACTATGGTTAGATGCACTCTCCACACTAGTTATTTTCAACTTTTTTTCTACTCTAACACTCCTGAAGGATACCACATTCTCTCAGAAGTAACGATAATTCCCTAGGACAGTGGTCAACAAAGGGTAAGGAAAGGCTGAGATAGTCTCCTAAAGCCATGAATCAGAATGATAAAGTAGATATAATTAATGCTCTCCAAATGTTTCTTTTTAAATTTTACTTTTAAGTTTAATTTATTATGGTGAAATTGGTAAGATTATATAGGTTTCGCCTGACCAGGCGGTGGTGCAGTGGATAGAGTGTCGGACTGGGATGCGGAGGACCCAGGTTCGAGACCTCGAGGTCGCCAGCTTGAGTGCGGGCTCAACTGGTTTAAGCAAAGCTCACCAGCTTGGACCCAAGCTCGCTGGCTCGAGCAAGGGGTTACTTGGTTTGCTGTAGCCCCACAGTCAAGGCACATATGAGAAAGCAATCAATGAACAACTAAGGCAGGGGTTGGGAACCTATGGCTCTTTTGATGGCTGCATCTGGCTCGCAGACAAATCTCTAATAAAAAAAATAATAACGTTAAAAATATAAAACAATTTCATGTATTATAATCCATTCATTCGCTACCGCTCATGTTCATGGTTACAGGTGGCTGGAGCAAATCACAGCTGTCCTCCAGGACAACACCAAATTTTTATTGGATAATGCGTAACATACACGAGTCATTGTATGGCTCTCATAGAATTACATTTTAAAATACGTGGCGTTCATGGCTCTCTTAGTCAAAAAGGTTACCGACACCTGAACTAAGGTGTTGCAATGAAAAACTAATGATTGAGCCTGACCAGACGGTGGCGCAGTGAATACAGCATTGGACTGGGATGTGGAGGAACCAGGTTCAAGACCCCGAGGTCGCCAGCTTGAGCGCAAGCTCATCTGGCTTGAGCAAAAAGCTCACTAGCTTGGACCCAGGGTTGCTGGCTCGAGCACGGGGTTACTCATTCTGCTGAAGGCCCGCGGTCAAGGCACATATGAGAAAGCAATCAATGAACAACTAAGGTGTCACAACAAAAAACTGATGATTGATGCTTCTCATCTCTCTCCATTCCTGTCTGTCTGTCCGTATCTATCTCTCTCTCTGACTCTCTCTCTGTCCCTGTAAAAAAAACAAAAACACAAAAAAAACTAATGATTGATGCTTCTCATCTCTCTCCTTTCCTGTCTGTCTGTCCCTATCTATCCCTCTCTCTGTTAAAATAAAAAAGGATTATATAGGTTTCAACTGTCCATCTCTACAATATATGATCTACATATTGCTCTATTCTGCACTGGATCTTTAAGAAACATAACCACCTATTATAGGCAACAAAAAAAATGTAAGAAAACAAATATGCTAAAAACAGTAACAGTGAGTAACAAAAGCAAGTAATTTACAGATCTGTTCTTTTAGATTATTTGTGCCCATTCCTGCCTCCATTAACACAAAAAACTAACACATACAACATATTCTTTGGACGTATATGAACTTGTATATAGTTATTTCTCTTAGATTTTAAATTTTTACTTAACGCGTAAGTGTCCTCTTTCCCACTAAAACTAACGAATTAACCAATAAACTCACAGGTCAAATCCATTGGGGATGATATAAGAGTCCCACCACTCAATCTCAGGAATGTCTCCTTCCTTTAACTCCTTCTTAGGAGCAATGAGGGCCAGCCTAGTTGAAGTATGGATGCCTGTTTTTCGAGCTGCCTGTGAGATCTCTGCCTGCAACTTTTCCAGTTGAGCCTAAAGACAAGAAAAACCAAGACAGAAAGATAAACTGAAGTCACAGAAAACATGGAAGTGGTAGAATCCCCAAATTATGCAACATTTTAATTTTTTTTTAATTTTAATTAATTAATTTATTTTTACAGAGACAGAGAGAGAGTCAGAGAGAGGGATAGACAGGGACAGACAGACAGGAACGGAGAGAGATGAGAAGCATCAATCATTAGTTTTTTGTTGTGACACCTTAGCTGTTCATTGACTGCTCTCATATGTGCCTTGACCGGGGGCTACAGCAGGCTGAGTGACCCCTTGCTCGAGCCAGCGACCTCGGGGTCTCAAACCTGGGTCCTCGGTATCCCAGTCAAACACTCTATCCACTGTGCCACCGCCTGGTCAGGCTGAAACATTTTTTTATAAGATTTTACTTATTAATTTTAGAGGGGAGAGAAAGAGAGATAATTGGGGGAGGAGCAGGAAGCATCAACTCTCATATGTGCGTTAAGGAGGCAAGCCCAGGGGTTTTTTTTTGTTTTTGTTTTTTAATTTTTTTTTTTTACTTTTGTTAATTTTTAGAGAGAGAGAGTGTGAGAGAGAGAGAGAGAGAGAGAGAGAGAGAGAGAGAGAGAAGGGGGAGGGAGGAGCAGGAAGCATCAAATCCCGTATGTGCCTTAACCAGGCAAGCCCAGGGTTTAGAACCAGCGACCTCAGCATTCCAGGTCAACGCTTTATCCACTGCGCCACCACAGGTCAGAATTCCCTAATTATAACATACTCCTTTGTTGAACTCTTTACACCAGTGGTTTTCAATCTTTTTACACTTGGGGACTGGTGAAAATAGGAGAATTATTTCAGGGACCTCTAAGGCAGAAAACACCTTGAGCGTAAGCAAATTCAACTAAGATCATTGGGTCTATAATCCTCATCCAACAGCAGGATGGTTAGTCTTTTGCAGACCGGCATGAAATTTCTGGCAGATCAGTCTGCAGACCAGCAGTTGAAAAACTCTGCTTTATACCTAATGTAACTAGTTCATAATTTCTGAAAGTTTAGAAAAAAAGAGCCATTCTACTCTATTTTATCCTTCACTTAATTGATTTACATATACTGCACCCTCATCACTACCTCTTCACCCCACAGTGCATGCTTGCAGCAAATATGCAGAAATGAAATTAAAAACCTCATTCAGAGAAGATGAACATCAGAAGGTAAAAAGCAGTGAATATAGTCAATTCAACTCTCCAGGTATGTGGATTGTCTGCAGTGAATTTTAACACCAGGATAGCTTTCCTCACAAAAACCAACATTAGCTGGGCACTGGCAGGTTGGCTCAGTGGTAGAGCGTCGGCATGGCATGCAGGAGTCCAGGGTTCGATTCCCAGCCAGGGCACACAGGAGAAGCGCCCATCTGCTTCTCCACCCCTTCCCCTCTCCTTCTTCTCTGTCTCTCTCTTCCCCTCCCACAGCTGAGGCTCCACTGGAGCAAAGTTGGCCCGGGCGCTGGGGATGGCTCTATGGCCTCTGCCTCAGGCGCTAGAGTGGCTCTGGTCGCAACAGAGCAACGCCCCCAGATGGGCAGAGCATCGCCCCCTGGTGGGCATGCCAGGTGGATCCCGGTCGGGCGCATGCGGGAGTCTGACTGCCTCCCCATTTCCAACTTCAAAAAAATAAAATTAAAAAACAAAAACAAAAAACAAGAAACAACAACAATAAAAAACCAACATTAGCAACAAAGAGTTCTGAATTGTTTCCCTCCACTGCTACTGGAATGTGGAGAATATTCAAACTCAATTTTATTTCTACCTAAGTAGACTATAATTAAGACAAATCAGATAAAAATCAGAGAACTGAATTGAAAGTATTTTGGGATTATATCCAATTTCTTTTTTCACCTTCCTAACATCTTTGAAGTTCTAGGTTATATTCTAAGCCAGATACCTTTGTCCGTAATCGTTGGGCAATCTTCTCAAATTTGCCCTTGTCGTGAAACTTGAAAGTGCGTCTCTGCCGCTGGGAAGGGGCAATTGAAACTCGAGGGTCAAAAAAGGTATTGGACTCCATGTCTTCTGATGGCTTTTCTTTAAGCTGCTGCTTGAACTGTTCCCTCTTCACAGCACGAATATTGGCCTTCAGAGTAGGCATGCGGTGTGTCAGCTCAATCTCCTTGCCTGTTGCATCTACAGTGCGACCTTGCTCATCAAGAATCAGTGGTGTAGGTTTAGTTTGATCTTTTAACTCTACCTTCCTAAAAGCCCACAAAAAATAAATTGCACATGAAATAAGGCAAACAAAACAAACAAGAAATGAAACAAATAAAAACCCAGCAACCAGCGTAACAAATTCTAGGGAACATAAATCCATAGGTAAATAGTACACCATCTTGATTGGAAACACCAAACTGGATATTAGAGTATAATCAGATGAAAAAAACTGATAAATTATACTGATATGAATTTGCAATCCTACCTTTCTTTACTCCTAAATTCTTGAATCAGATAAGGGATTAGTAGGTGCTAAAAATAAAGTCTATCATCTTTACCCAGTTATAGAGAACTCTCAGATACGGTCTCATCTAATGTGGTTTAATAGATATAGCTCTGAGTCAGGAACCAGGAGACGTGATTCTATTCCTAGCTTCAATGATCTTAACCTCAGTCCTAACAATTATAAGATTATAAACTTTGCAAGGAAGCCAAGAGAATAAATCAATTGGTATTTATTGAGCACATGTAAGAAATATGTAACTATGTAAGAAATAACTTAAGCTCCTTGGAAGAAGAGGACAATAACATTCAAAGGTACTTATTGCTTCTCAAGCTTCAGAAACACAGGGTTCCAGGCCCTGGCTGGTTGGCTCAGCGGTGGAGCGACGGCCTGGCATGCGGGGGACCCGGGTTCGATTACTGGCCAGGGCACATAGGAGAAGCGCCCATTTGCTTCTCTACCCCCACCCCCTCCTTCCTCTCTGTCTCTCTCTTCCCCTCCCGCAGCCAGGGCTCCACTGGAGCAAGGATGGCCCGGGCATTGGGGATGGCTCCTTGGCCTCTGCCCCAGGCGCTAGAGTGGCTCTGGTCACGGCAGAGCGACGCCCCAGAGGGGCAGAGCATCACCCCCTGGTGGGCACAGCGTCGCCCCTGGTGGGCGTGCCGGGTGGATCCCGGTCGGGCGCATGCGGGAGTCTGTCTGACTGTCTCTCCCGTTTCCAGCTTCAGAAAAATACAAAAAAAAAAAAAAAGAAACACAGGGTTCCATTAAGTAGATACTCACGGGGGAGCAATGCCCATAGCATGAAGATTGGCCAGACCCACCATGTTGGCATTGCCGATGAGACCTGGCTTCAGTGCCAGCTGGGCTTGGATGCGGGCTTGTAGTTCAGCTGCTTTCCTTGCCTTCTCAATGGCATCATTCATGAAAGTGGCAGCCTGGGAGGGCTGAATAGTGTTACCAATTGGAAGTCGTTCCGGTTGGGAGGATGGAGTCTTTGGCTATGAAATAGAGAAAAAGAAATCAGAATTAGATGGATTAGGCAGGCACGTGCGCGTGCACGCACACCCATCCCCACGCACACAGTGGAATATGCCGTCATTTCTGGAATCTCATTTGAATGGATAACAAGAAATCCTGTGCTAAAGATTCTTTTTTTCAAAATAATCTAAATATAATACCTGAGGTGTAGGAGGGCTGATGAAGCTCAGTTGTTTTTTCCTCTCCTCAATTTGTCGTGTTGCTGCCTCCATCATCTGTTTGATCTGCTCTCGGGGGTGGGGGAAAGTTGAAAAACTGTTAATGTCTCTTCTTTAATTCTCCCATACAGGTTCCTAAATCCAAAGGGCTTTCTGAATGACCTCATTATATTCTGCTTGTATCATAGGCTAGAAAATTTAGTAAAGATAAACCTACACAGCTGAGAGTGGAATTTTTCAACCCATCATCTCAAGGTAATATTGCATGTTAGGTAGTAACACAGCTTGATGACCAAGACTCTGGAGTCAGAAAAACCTGAGCTTGAATCTCAACTATGCCACTTAATGCCTGTGAGACCTTGGACATCGTATTTAGTCCCTAAACCTCCAAGAGCCTACAAGGGGTAAAAATAGTAATATCTACCTTACCAGGGCTATTGTGAGCATTTAAATAACACATGCAGAACTCCTAACAGAACCCACACAAATCATTTGCCCCCCCCCCATTTTTTTTGTATTTTTCTAAAGTTGGAAACTGGGAGGCAGACAGATTCCCGCATGCGCCCGACCGGGATCCACCCGGCATGCCCACCAGGGGGTGATGCTCTGCCCATGTGGGGCGTCGCTCTGTTGCAACCAGAGCCATTCTAGTGCCTGAGGCAGAGGCCATGGAGCCATCCTCAGCGCCCAGGCCAACTTTGCTCCAATAGAGCCTTGGCTGCGGGAAGGGAAGAGAGAGACAGAGAGGAAGGAGAGGGGGAGAGGTGGAGAAGCAGATGGCCACTTCTCCTGTGTGCCCTGGCCGGAAATCGAACCCGGGACTCCTGTAGGCCAGGCCGATGCTCTACCACTGAGCCAACTGGCCAGGGCCTGCCCCTCCTTTTTTATTTATTGATTTTAGAGGAAAGAGAGAGAGAAAGAGAGAAAGAGAGAGAGAGAGAGAGAGAGAGAGAGAAAGGTAGTAGGAAAGGAATGGGAAGCATCGATTTGTAGTTATTACTTCTTGTGTGTGTCTTGACCGGGCAAGCCCAGGGTTTTCAACTGTCGACCTCAGCATTCCAGGTTTACCCACTCTGCCACCACAGGTCAGGGCTGCTCCTCACTTTTAAATCATGTTATTGGTCCCCTTCATTGGGTAACCAGAGACAACAATACAAAGACCTGTTTTATAGTCTCTGTAAACACCTTCTCCTGTTCTACAGAAGTTCAGGATGATAAGCTTTAAGCATATAATCAAGTAACTCTCCTTGAATTTTTCAAAAGGACTGATGTCAGGGGGCTCCAATATTTTTTAATTTATTTTTTAACATTTTTTGGAGTAGATGATATATTTATATAGTTCAATAATTAAAAAAGTACAAAAGGGTATACTGTAAATTCTTTCACCCCAATTCTCTACAAAAAAACATTATCAGGGCCCTGGCCAGTTGGCTCAGTAGTAGAGCGTTGGCCTGGCGTGGAGTCCCAGGTTCGATTCCCGGCCAGGGCACACAGGAGAAGTGCCCATCTGCTTCTCCACCCCTCCCCCGCTCCTTCCTCTCTGTCTCTCTCTTCCCCTCCCGCAGCCAAGGCTCCATTGGAGCAGTGTTTGCCCAGGCGCTGAGGATGGCTCCATGGCCTCTGCCTCAGGCGCTAGAGTGGCTCTGGTTGCAACAGAGCAACACCCCAGATGGGCAGAGCATCGCCCCCTGGTGGGCATGCCGGGTGGATCCCGGTCGGTCGCATGCGGGAGTCTGTCTGACTGCCTCCCCGTTTCCAACTTCAGAAAAATACCAAAAAAACAAACAAATAAAAAACATTATCAGTTTCTTTCCTTTCAGAAATATCATATAAGCAAACCCACGCGCCCAGCCATATATATAAGTACATTCTATTCCTCTCCAAGAAAGTGTAAATGGCACAAGAAAGTTACTGCTTATGCAGTATCAAAATTGCTTAAAAAAAACAGATAATTCCTATTAAAAAAAATCAAAGTCAACTTGAAATTATTTAAGTTTATTATACCTTCCCTGCATTATATTTGGAAATCTTCCTCTGCCTTGAAGCTGAGCTCTGATTTCATAATTTTCTAAGTGACCCAATGAGGTAGATAATTGGGCAAATGAAGTATGCAACACCTTGTTAGCTACATAATAGGTGCTCAGTAAATGTCATTTTATTAACCTACAACCAGAATCCTCCTGGTTAACCCAAGTAATGATGAAACATGAAATCAAAGGTCCCCAATACTAAACACTAATTTATTTCTAACTCATAAGAAATATGAACCCATGCAAGTCTTGCTTCGATTCACAAAACCACTGTTTCCAGTTCCTAATTGCTAACCTGGAGCTTAGTTAGCATGCCAGGGCTCTCTGAGGGAGGCCCAGGGATCACTTCTGGCTCCTCTTCTACCTCCTCAAAACGGGGTATCCGTCGCTTCTTTACTCCTGATGATTCCTTGGAGATCTCAGAGTCATCACCAAACACTTCCTAAGGGAACCCAAGATGAAAGAAGAGTTGTATCCCTGCCCATGGGAGAAGAGAAGAATCATCCTAGTTCCTATCAGCATTTTGTGGTATTCCCACAGTCTTCTAGACCCTCTACCAAATGGACCATCTCACCCAACTTCATCCTTCTCCCACTCCAGTCAAGCAAATTTCATCCCCATGTCCTTACAAATGTGCCCATCTCAAAGTCTTTGCAAATGCTAATGCTCACATGTGTAACGATCTCCCTCAACTTTTCCACATCCCTGTTCTAAATCCTGCCTAAACCTCACTTCCTCTAGGAAGTTTTCCTCATTAATAATCTCATCCCACTGTTATTTCACCTCCTCTTAGCACTTAACAGTTTGGTTCGTACTATGTAAAATTAGGTTCTGCTTGCCAAGTGTTAAGTCTTTCAATGTTAGTATTTTCTCCCAACTAGAGTATAAGTTCTTCTGGACAGGGACTTTCTCTTTCTATTTCAGTATTCCCCAGTAATAATTTGTTCTTATCAAACAATGGGAACTTAAATGTGTCGACTAATTTGTAAGGCGAATTTAACATGACCAAGAGTGGCCAACTGTAAGGGACAATGGGAAAAAGCAAATGTACACACCGGTGGTAGGCTTTGGGTGACATCCCCTCTTCACTAGGAGGGCTCGTGTTTTGCAAGGACATATCCTCGGCCAGGGGCGAGCGCTTCCTGGAACTCCTACAGTTCAAGAGAAAGGACTCTCCCATAATATATTGTGTGGGATAGGGACTTGAATGGACCAAAATGGGACCCGTATCCCAGGGCTATCTAAATTCCTACTTCAAGAAACCATTTTTATTAATCCCACCCAACCTCAGCATTCCCTCAGCACTTACACAATAGCATGCCCTATCATAACTAATCTTCACTCTACAGATCTGTGTATATACTGTGGATCACACATTCCCCTTTAAAATTCAACAAAAGTCTACAGTCAACCCGAAAATTTACATGAAAGTGCTACACAGATTTTATCATTTGTGACTTTATTTTGTTGTACTTCCTCCACCCCAACCCTTAAGTTGCAAATTCCTTTACCTCGAAGACTATATCTTTTTCCTCTGATCACCTTCCAATGCCCTAAACACAGTGGTTCCATAACCTAGCCAGGGACCAAGAAGACACTGCTATTCACCATTTGTGCCTCAGGAAAAGAAATAGGAAGCCATGGTATCAAAAGCATTTTGGAAGTTTTGATGGGAGTCACAGAAAAGATTTTTTAAAAAGAGACAGAGAGAAAAGAGATAAAGATCATCTACTTGATACTGCAAATACCCAGAGGCCATGACCAATTAGCAATAGAATAGAAAGTGAAGTAGGTAAGGGAGTAACCATGGTCCTTTTCTGTAAGCTACTCATGGGGCCAGATGACAAGCATAAGCTACATACAAAAATGGCAGGCTTTCCAGACATATAGTAAATACTAACTGTTGTCAGGTATGCCATCTACAGTCCATTACAGATAAACCCCTATAAAGGAGCAACGAGATCCACAGCTCAGGTAGCAGTGGAGTCACATTCTGAAGCGATCTATTAGGCATCAAATAAATCAAAGCATAAAATCTTAGATCAGTGAATCTACAGATAGTAAAGGGAAAAAGAGACACAGGGAAACATGAGAACCAAAACTATCTATGCAAAAGGACAAAATTACCAATTGTTTTCTTGGAATATTTCAACTTATTAACTTAAGTAGTTCATAAGATGGTGGTAATACAAGATCACCCCTCTGCTTTACGGTCTAAGTACCTCTCTTGAATATTAGATATTCTAATAGTGGATATCAAAGTATGAACCCGGTAAGCTCAGCAACTTTGTTACCATTCAAAATACTCCTGAGTTATCAGATAGTTAACTGTAACCTACCTTTAGCTCTCGTTTTCTGCTCCTGTCACTGCTAGACTTGGAATGTCTAGAGCTTCGGCCTTCTTCCACAGCCTCAAATAGTTTGTCCACAAATCGGAGAGTAGAATCATCAAGAAAAGGTTTTAGATGGTCTGAGAGAAAAATAGAGGTGGCAGGGTTGAAAAGTAAGAGTACTTTACTTTAGTCTAATACCAGGCATATAACGGACATCAATACTGGAAATTTATCCCTAGGTGGAGGGAAATGCTTCCTTAAGTTCTTTGTAGAACTCCCCAAAATTTCTTACACTGAATGATTTCACCCTATGAGGTAAAAACATAGTTATAATATTTTAGAGTAGAAAGTAGCATAGTCAGAGCAATCTATTCAAGTTGAGCAAACTTTAGGATGAAAAATCTCCCTAACTCTTCTCAAATAGCATGTTGTAGGAGACAACCATTAACAAAATCTACCTCCTTCAACTTTTTCATGTATTTAATGACTTCTGCATGTGTAGATGTCAACCTGAATCTGAATGTACCCACTTCACTTTAGCATATTTACTAAGTAAATTTAACTTAAGTAATTCAGTACAGTGCTCAAAGGAAGTCAGACTGTGATTCAAAATATGTCACAAAAAGAGAAAAAAAAGGAAAATTATTTGAGGAATTTTCATTATAATGCAAGAAAAAATAAAATGTAGCCTGACCTTTTTGGGGAAGTTCAGTTTTGGGTCACTTATATGTTAAGCCATAAGATACAGAAAGATACATACCAGCTGCCTTCTTCTTGTCCATGCCCTTCCCCACACAGTTCAGTGCTGCTGTGACCACTGTGGGTTCCGAGAAACCCAGTACCCTCTTCACTGTCTTCTCTATCCATGGTTTTAGCTCATCCAGCTCCCTTTTAGACAGTGCCATTCTTCAGAAAAAGGAGAGTAGCTCAAATGGGATTCAATCCTACACCTAAGAAGAAATCAGAAAGACTTAAGTTAGAGTATATAGGAAAAGACTAGTGATTCCAGGTATTGGTTAGCACATCAGGAATGCCTTTCCCACCCCTATTCACAATCCTTAGGCAAGTTCCTCCACTTCATTTCAAGCCACATACCTTTCCTAAAACCCTGACTTCATAGCAGAAAGAACTATATTCCAGTTGATTTTTAACCCTAACTTGGTACCAGTGGGTCAATGAAATATGTAGAGCAAACGAACCCTGGAATAATCTAGTCTGAGAAATGAATTCTAGCTTCTTTTTTGACCCTGTTGTATCAACGAGGACTGGCAAATTTATAAAAACAAGACTGCAAAAAGTCCACCCAGAGGCCAACTTTTCTATTCCTCCTACTTCTAAGTAGGTATTCTTTAACTCAGCTCTGACCCATAGGATTTTTTTCTTTTAAGAGATGTAAATAAGGGAGGGCTTATCCAGGTCAGATATCCTATATTCAAGCTCATAACCCGTAAGATTGTTTGTCACATTTCTCTGAAGTCATATTAATCCCAATGAGAATTCTGTATCCAGAGAACTTTCTCTCGTGTTCTACAGGGTCTGTCAGTTCACTTGAGTAATACCTCAGCTCAGAAAAGAATACCCTCATTTTGGGTGTTCTCTCTCTTTGCCTTTTCACCTTTATTCTCCAACATTTTAGCTTAGCAGAGAACACACTATCATAAAGGACTATTTACAACAAATTCTTAATTTATTTAATGCAAGTTAGTATAATCCTTAAACATTATTTGTGTTTACATTTTGATAACCTAAATCTCAAAACTCCTCATGGGCATAAAGAAAATTTTATTTCCCTCACAATCCCTAAAAAATAATAAATGGTACTGACCTCAATTTTCAAGCTAAGTTCTTTCCAAGCTAACTTCCTCCCAGCAGCAACACATATCAAGGTCTTATCTGGGAATCAATCTTACAAGACCTTTTTTTTTCTTTAACAGAGACAGAGAGAGAGAGAGAGGGATAGACAGGAACAGACAGATAGGAACGGACAGAGATGAGAAGCATCAATTATTAGTTTTTCGTTGCAACACCTTAGTTGTTCATTGATTGCTTTCTCATATGTGCCTTGACCGTGGGACTACAGCAGACAGAGTGACCCCCCGCTCAGGCCAGCGACCATGGGGTCATATCTATGATCCCACACTCAAGCCAGCGACCCTGTGCTCAAGCTGGTGAGCCTGTGCTCAAGCCAGCGACCTTGGAGTTTCGAACGTGGGTCCTCTGCGTCCCAGTTTGATGCTCTCTCCACTGCGCCACCACCTGGT
Organism: Saccopteryx leptura; assembly: GCF_036850995.1. Classification (NCBI taxonomy): domain Eukaryota; kingdom Metazoa; phylum Chordata; class Mammalia; order Chiroptera; family Emballonuridae; genus Saccopteryx; species Saccopteryx leptura. Next base: position 212,074,580 of record NC_089505.1, on the reverse strand, counting down.
GAGGCCATTGGTAGATTTCTGTATGTGTACTGACCAGGGACCGAACCCACAATCATGGCGTTTTGGGATCAACCTCTAACCAACTGAGCTACCCAGCCAGGGCCTCTTTCAAGATCTTTTTTTTTTTTTGGTATTTTTCTGAAGTTGGAAACGGGGAGAGTGTCAGACAGACTCCCGGATGCACCCGACCGGGATCTACCCGGCATGCCCAACAGAGGGCGATGCTCTGCCCATCTGGGGCGTTGCTCTGTTGCGACCAGAGCCATTCTAGCACTTCAGGCAGAGGCCATGGAGCCATCCTCAGCCCAGGCAAACGCTGCTCCAATGGAGCCTTGGCTGCCGGAGGGGAAGAGAGAGACAGAGAGGAAGGGGGGGTGTGGAGAAGCAGATGGACGCTTCTCCTGTGTGCCCTGGCCAGGAATCGAACCCAGGACTCCTGCACACCAGGCCGACGCTCTACCACTGAGCCAACCGGCCAGGGCCTCAAGATGTTTTAAGGCATCTTTTCTCCTAAAAGATACACTCCAGTTAACTTCTACTTTCTTGGCAGCTTTAGCCTCTTTAAGACCTGTTGCTATACAGTACCTAATTTTGATATAACCATATGAAGCTAGTAGATTAAAGTCATGAAACTAGAAGTGAAAGATTTTTCGCCTCGGTGACACATTTGAACAGTTCTATGGTGACTCTCTTCACCCATCATGAGACAGAAGTATAACTTACCAATCACCACATATTACATGTGCACTGCTCAAAAGAAGCATATTCAGATACCACATAGAGTGAAGAAAGAGCTCACAATGAACAGCTGCAACACCAAGCTCTATTATTTAGCAGCCTTGGGCAAGTGATTCCTCTGAGCCTCAGTTTATTCTTCATACAAACTGAGGACAACCGCCACACCTGCACTGTACTTAATTCATTCAATAAATAGTTATTGCATAACTACTAAGTGTCAAGCACCATAATGAGTGCTGAGGATACATACAGCAGTGAGCAAAACAGACAAGAATCCTCAGCTTAATGAGGCTTCTTATATCCTAGTACAATTGAATCACAGGCGAGAAAGTGTAAGCAATTTGAAAATCCAAAGCAATGTATGAGGTGCCGCCGTCAGATGTGTACTAACAGATGTTCAACCCAATACCCCATGAAATAAATGTGCAAACTAAACAGGCAGTTGGCAAACATGAAAGTTTCCAAGAGTAACTAGCTTTGTCATTCATCAAATGTTGGACAATACCGGCGGGGGGCGAGTGTTTTGGTTTGGAAGGAGAGAAAGGCAGAATGATCTCTGAATGAGCAGGTAGCAGAATCCAACCTTTTGAAGAGTTTCCTTATTCCGTGCTCGTATTCAGTACAACCCGACTCACCCCAAGGCCCCCATTCCTGTCTTTGCTCCCTCCGTCTCGCGACCGGTCCCCACTTCACTGTTCTACCCAAACTTATCTCTGAGCTCGTCTCACCCCGTCCCCTTCCCGCCCCCGCCCTTTTCCTCTCAACAATCTCATTCCAACCCGTTCTCCACGGAACCTTGTTCTTATCTCAGCTGCCTCCCCACAGAACCTTCCGCTTAGGTCCTCCTCCTGCACTAAGCTCTGGCCCCGGGCGCTCCGACCGGAGGATACCCTCCCTGGGCCCGGGACCACTACTCACCTCACAAACTTCAGCCCCTGAGACGGAGTCCGAACGTTACACCGGAACCGGAAACCCAATCGCCCTACGGCCTGCCGTAGCTACCGCCACCGCCGCCTCCACGCCGCGGGCCTCCAACACGTGACGGGGGAGAGCTGAGCTGCCGACTTGCGCAGCCGTAGTATCTACGGTCCCGGCCTTGGAGCGCATGCGTGATTGAGCCCACGGAAGTTCCCGCCTACTTGGTTTACCCCAGATGAATCTATTAAGTGAATTACTGCAAAGTTAATGTGGCCTGAAGCAGAACTTGGGCTGCTGTAGTGTTCCTAGTTTGGAAATTATCTGCGCTCGAGTTATGCTAGAACTAAAAGTGAGGCTAAACGCGGCCTTCCTAATAAAAAGTCAACCCTCCGAAAGACTCGACATCACTAGGATTAGCCACGTCTTCCTTAACCTTTCTCCCTTGGTTAAATTAACATTGGTGCTAGAGACCAACCACCCAGGCTCTGAAGATAGCAGTGCCCCTACCCTGCCTTTTATTGTTTCATTCATTAATTGACGGGACAAATATTTATTGATTACTAGTATGTGCCAGGAATCCTCTGAGATTCAATATTGTTTAACGATTAAGTAAGAACACAGGCTTTAAAGCTGGACTGCTTAGATTCGTATTCCAGTTCTTCCATACATTAATTGTGACATTAACCCATTTATTAGTTGTGACGTTAAGCAAATTACTTAAGCCTTCTATTTCCTTACCTGTAAAAAAACACACCTCATCTCATTGGTCTGCTGGGAAGACAAGAGTGACTCCGGGTAATGCATCTAAAAACAATACTTCTCTCCCTGGCCAGATAGCTGGGTTGGTTGGAGCATCATCCTGATGCACAGAGGTTGTTGGTTGGATTTTCAGGCAGGCCACATACAGAAACAGGTCTCTCTCTCTCACACACACTTGCCCTCTCTCTCTAAAATCAATAAATTAAATTTAAAAACCAAAACAGTCAGTGGTGCAGTGGATAGAGCATCGGACTGGGATGTGGAGGACCCAGGTTCGAGACCCCGAGGTCACCAGCTTGAGCGCCGGCTCATCTGGTTTGAGCAAAGCTGACCAGCTTGGACCCAAGGTCGCTGGCTCAAACAAGGGTCACTCGGTCTGCTGAAGGCCCACAATCAGGGCATATATAGGAAGGCAATCAATGAACAACTAAGGTGTCGCAACGAAAAACTGATGATGCCTCTCGTCTCTCTCCGTTCCTGTCTGTCTGTCCCTATCTATCCCTCTCTCTGTCTCTGTAAAAAAAAAAAAACCAAAAAAATAAAAAAACACCAAAACAGTGCTTCTTACAGAGTATAATAAATCTACATAATATATATATATATATTATTTTTATTTATTTATTTTACAGAGACAGAGAGAGGGTCAGAGAGAGGGATAGATAGGGACAGACAGACAGGAACAGAGAGAGATGAGAAGCATCAATTATCAGTTTTTCTTTGCGACACCTTAGTTGTTCATTGATTGCTTTCTCATATGTGCCTTGACCGCAGGCCTTCAGCAGACCGAGTGACCCCTTGCTCAAGTCAGCGACCTTGGGTCCAAGCTGGTCAGCTTTGCTAAAACCAGATGAGACCACTCTCAAGCTGGCAACCTTGAGGTCTCAAACCTGGGTCTTCCCCATCCCAGTCCAACACTCTATCCACTGTGCCACCACCTGGTCAGTACATAATATATATTGATATGTCCAATTCCCTACATGAATGTATAATAGCCATCTCTATTGTAGATATTATAATATTGCTTATATCTACTTATATAGACATGACAGTTTACACAATGAAAATTAAACTCTTGATTCTACGCCAGCCCTCCCCCATAAAAAACACCCCAGCTCCCAGTACAGTCTTCCTCGTCTCAGTTAATGGTAAATCTATTCTTACAGTTATGTAGGCCAATCTGAGTCATCCTGGACTCCTCTGTTCCATTGGCCCTTCTTTAAATATATATAGAACCCCTCTGCTTCTCATCATCTCCACTACTACCACTTTTATGCTTAAATTATTTTAGTAGTCTCCTAACTGCTTTCTCTTGCTTCCACTTTGTCATCTTTTAGTGTTGTCACATAAACATAGGTAAATTATCTAGTACTAGTAGTAGTACAGTAGGTACTATAGTGATCATGTTAACACATCAGAAAGGTCAAATTACTCCCCTGCTCAAAACTATTTCCTCTGGCTTTCCATATCACTGAGTAAAATGCCCTCTAAGATGTGTCTCACTCCTTACCTCTGTGATCTTATTTACTGCTACTTTTCTCTTCGCTTATTCAGCTCTAGAATCCTGACCCCTTTTTGTTCCTTGGACATGCAAAGAATAATGCCAAAGTCAAGGCCTTTGCACTTGTTGCTTTCTGCCTGGATTGCTCTTCATCTAGATATCTACATGTTTTGGTCCCTCATCTTCTTCAGATTTTTATTCAAAGTAACTATAAGTGATGACTTTTCTGACCACCCTATTTAATTCTGAAGTGTTGAGGACTGAAAAGCCAACAGGATTTTTGCAGTTTTGATTTTTGGGGGACCGAGGTGTGGGGAACTGGCTGTAAGTGGATAGTCTACCCAACCTACCATCTCACTTGGTCTGTGAAGTTGCAAAAGGCTGTTAAGCTGTGGTGCTGGATTATTTACACTACCCCTCATGTCCCTTGGAAAGACTGCAGTCAAGTTTCTCTTATCCTTTGTTTTATGTGAAGTTGAGATGTTATGTATGGTAGGGGTTTTCTGCATTTGGTAAAATTATTGAGTTGCCTTGGAAATGTGATCGGGGATCTCTGATTTGCTAATGGCCTTACTTTCCCTATAAATAAAGCAAGAAGCAGTTGGTCGTGGAGCACGCTCTGTTCTTGCTAGCAGCTTTGCAGAGCCCTCTTGAACCCATCCTTTTGTTCTTCAAGCGTATTTTCTTGATTTCACGCCATTTCCCACTCAGGACCTGGAATTACTACCCACATTGGTTTGCTGCACTGAAGACTGGTACTCTTGATTCCCCCAATGATTTTTTCTTTTTCCATAGTACTTATCACCACCTCTTGTACTAGTACTGGAGAATTTACTTATATTTACTGCTTATCATCTGACTCCCTCTGCTATAATATAAACTCCTTAAAAGCAGGAAACGTTGTCATTAATATATCTTTGAAATTTTTAATTTACTGATTTTAGAGAGAGAAGGCAGGAGAAAAACAGAAACATCAATCTGTTTCTGTATGTGCCCTGAGTGGGGATCAAACCAACAACCATTGTGTATTGGGATAATGCTCTTACTGAGTTACCAAGCCAGGGCATCATTAATATATCTTAAATGCCTACAATAGCATCTGGCACAATTAAACAATTTGTTGAAATAAAGAATGAATCTTTTGCCTGACCAGGTGGTGGCACAGTGGATACAGCATCGGACTGGGATTTGGAGGACACAGGTTTGAGACCCTGAGGTCGCCAGCTTGAGCGCGGGCTCATCTAGTCTGAGCAAAAGCTCACCAGCTTGGACCCAGGGTCGCTGGCTCCAGCAAGGGGTTACTCGGTCTGCTGTAACCCCCGGTCAAGGCACATATGAGAAAGCAATCAATGAACAACTAAGGTGTCGCAACAAAAAACTGTTGATGCTTCTCATTTCTCTCTGTTCCTGTCTGTCTGTACCTACCTATCCCTCTCTCTGACTCTCTCCCTCTCTGTATTAAAAAAAAATGAATAAATCTTTTCACCTGACCAGTCTTGGTACAGTGGATGGAGAGTTGACCTGTGGCGCTGAGGTGATCCTGAGGTTGCTGGCTTGAGCGCAAAGGTCTCTGGCTTGAGCCCAAGGTTGCTGCCTTGGAGCAAGGGGTCACTGGCTCAGCTGTATAAGAAGCAACCAATGAACAACTAAAGGCACACAACTACAAGTTGATGCTTTTCATCTCTCTTCCTTTCTGCCTCTCTCTCACTCTTTCACTCATGTAAAAAAAAAAAAAAAAAAAAAAAAAAAAAAAAAGCCTGTTGAATAGATAAGTGAGTTCCAACTTTGCAGAGTTGTAAGCTTTAAGTGCTTTTAACCTTCTGGTTCAATTCCCCAGAGGGAAATGTTTTGGGTTTTTTTTGTATTTTTCTGAAGCTGGAAACGGGGAGAGACAGTCAGACAGACTCCCGCATGTGCCCAACCGGGATCCACCCAGCACGCCCACCAGGGGGCGACGCTCTGCCCACCAGGGGGCGATGCTCTGCCCCTCCAGGGCTACCAGAGCCACTCTAGCGCCTGGGGCAGAGGCCAAGGAGCCATCCCCAGCGCCCGGGCCATCTTTGCTCCACTGGAGCCTCGCTGTGGGAGGGGAAGAGAGAGACAGAGAGGAAGGAGAGGGGGAGGGGTGGAGAAGCAGATGGGCACTTCTCCTGTGTGCCCTGGCTGGGAATCGAACTGGGACTTCTGCACGCCAGGCCGACGCTCTACCACTGAGCCAACCGGCCAGGGCCAGGAAATGTTTTATTAGGAACTAATTTTATCTCCAATATTTGGAATTGGATGGGTTTAAATCCTTAGTCTCTCTGTTACTAGCTGATTGCTTCAGGTTAATTTTTGAAGTTGTTTACTCATTTATAAAATGAGAATAAGAATCTCTACTTCAGGCTAACCTGTGGTGGTGCAGTAGATAAAGTATCAACCTGGAACTCTGAGGTCACTGGTTAGAAACCCTGGGCTTGCCTGGTCAAGGCACATGGGAGTTGATGCTTCCTGCTCCTCTGCTCTTCTATCTCTCTCCCCTCTCTAAAATGAATAAATAAAATCTCAAAAAAAAAAATTAAAAAGGCCCTGGCCGGTTGGCTCACTGGTAGAGCGTCGGCCTGGCGTGCAGGGGTCCCGGGTTCGATTCCCGGCCAGGGCACACAGGAGAGGCGCCCATCTGCTTCTCCACCCCTCCCCCTCTCCTTCCTCTCTGTCTCTCTCTTCCCTTCCCGCAGCGAGGCTCCATTGGAGCAAAGATGGCCCGGGCGCTGGGGATGGCTCCTTGGCCTCTGCCCCAGGCGCTGGAGTGGCTCTGGTCGTGACAGAGCGACACCCCGGAGGGGCAGAGCATCGCCCCCTGGTGGACAGAGTGTCGCCCCCTGGTGGGTGTGCCGGGTGGATCCTGGTCAGGCACATGTGGGAGTCTGTCTGACTGTCTCTCCCCGTTTCCAGCTTCAGAAAAATACAAAAAAAAAAAATAATAAAAATAAAAATAAAAAAAAAGAATCTACTTCAAAAGAGTACTGTAAGCCTGACCAGGAGGTGGCGCAGTGGATAGAGCATTGAACTGGGATGCAGAGGACCCAGGTTTGAAACCCCTAGGTTGCCAGCTTGAGCATGGGTTCATCTGATTTGAGCAAGGCTCACCAGCTTGAGCCCAAGGTTGTTGGCTTGAGCAAGGGGTCACTTGGTCTGCTGAGTGGCTTAGTTAGTTGTTCATTGCCTTCTCATATGGAGGGATGGTGGAGAAATAAAGCTGTAGATGGATGGTAGAAAAGGCAATCAATGAGAAGGCAATCAATGAACAACTAAGATGCTGTAATGAATTGGTGCTTCTCATCTCTCCCTTCCTGTCTGACTGTCCCTATCTGTCCCTCTGTCTGTCACACCCCCCCCCCCACAGAAAATTAAATTTCTCTAACCACATTGCAAGTTTCCAAAGGGCAAGGACCATATCTAAGTTATTTCTATGTTTTCCCTACTTTCTTCAGCATACATCTGTTAAGTGGAAGAAAAATAATCAAGCCTTTAGATTTAAAGAACAATGGTTCTACCATATTTTCTCATAGGCCTGCTTATTTATAAGTGTGGTATTTGTGAAAGGGAGAAAAGATACAAAATTAAGGCCAGAAGTCTGAAGATACACTATTACAAAACAAGGGGGGACAATGTTTGAACACTAGCAATCTGGAGAGGTAGAAGACTTGGCAGTCTGCTCAGTTTTCTTCCTCTTTGCAACACCATGCCCAGAGGCTGCAGCCTGGCTGAGATGAGGTGCCTTCTCCTATAGGGGTTGGAACCAACTCTTCTTATATCAGCAGCATGGCTGTCAGGAGAAAAAGTCAAGAGGAAATACACAACAGAAGAGGAAGCAGAGCAGCTGGTCTTCCCAGCATCAGATGCCCTAGCTGTTAAGAACCACAGACCCAGAAGTGACTGTGGGTAGGAGTGGTGGTGGGGACCTCTGCCTGGACTTGCTTTTGAGTACTGTAGGGCAGTGTTCTAGAACTTTAGCAGGCATCAGAATCACCTGCAGGGCTTGTTTAAATATATTACTGGCCTCCAACCCCAATTTCCAATTCAGAAGGTCTAAAATAAGCTCCTAGAATTTGCATTTGGTACAATTTCTCAGATTATGTTGATGCTCCACATCTGAAAACCACAGAGAACCGCAGCTATAGGTATTTCTAGCTCTGTGCCCTTCTATTTCTCAACACACCTCCATTCCCTTTTCTACCATCCATCTACAGCTTTATTTTTCCACCATCCCTCCATCAGCCTGTTAGGAAAACTAAAGAAAAGAGGGAAAACCAGCCCTGGCCAGTTGGCTCAGCGGTAGAGTGTCGGCCTGGTGAGTGGAAGTCCCGAGTTCAGTTCTCAGCCAGGGCACACAGGAAAAGCAACCATCTGCTTCTCCACCCTTCCCTCTCTTCCTTCTATCTCTCTCTTCCCTTCTTGCAACCAAGGCTCCATTGAAGCAAGTTAGCCTTGGTGCTGAGGATGGCACCATGGCCTCTGCCTCAGGCGCTAAAATGGCTCCAGTTGCAATGGAGCAAGGGCTCCAGATGGGCAGAGCATCGCCCCCAGTGGGGAGGCCAGGTGGATCCAGGTCCAGCACATGCGGGAGTCTATCTCTTTGCCTCCCTGCTTCTCACTTAAGAAAAATTTTAAAAAGCCTGACCAGGCAGTGGCGCAGTGGATAGGGTGTCAGACTGGGACACGCAAGACCCAGGTTCGAGACCCCAAGGTCACCAGCTTGAGCGCAGGCTCATCTGGTTTGAGCAAGGCTCACCAGCTTGAGCCCAAGGTCTTTGGCTTGAGCAAGGGGTCACTTGGTCTGCTGTAGCCCCCCCTCAAGGCACATATGGAAAACAATCAATGAACAACTAAGGTGCCGCAACGAAGAATTGATGCTTCTTATCTCTCTCCCTTCCTGTCTGTCCCTATCTGTCCCTCTGTCTGTCACAAAAAAAAGGGGGGGGGGGAAACAGGCATGAATGTTATATTTGTTTTAAGCACTCCTTTGGGCAAGGATTCCAGCACTCTAGTCTGGTTGATGGGTATTTCAGAGGCAGAATTTATTCTAAATACATTCCTTCCCTTCTTTTACCTAACAGTTGGGGTGCAGTTCAGTCAACAGTAACACATACTTTTCTAATGATAAGATCTCGCTTTGTGTTTTATAAAAATTGGGTAGGAAATGGTAAGTATATTGCACTACACTTTAGAAAATTTCCTTACTTCTTCTAGACTAAACAAATTTATATATATCACATAAAAATCTACCATTTTAACCATCTGAGTGTGCCATTCAGTGGCATTAAGTACATTCACACCATATGTAACTTTGTAACAACCACCCATCTCCAAAACATTCTCACCTTCCCAAATTCAAATTCTGTACCCATTAATGTTAGACAATAATTCCCCATTCCTCCGTCCTAACCAGTCCGTGGCAACGACTACTCTTCCCCCAGACTACTTTTTGACTCAGTTTATCTTTCACAGTAAGAGAGGGTCCAACACTAACCAGTGGGATTGTTTCTATACATGATTGAGTTTATTGCAAGAAATGGTAAGAGAAAATGGGGTTGCACAAAGACAAGAGGTGGACACACCACTGGATAGGGGTTTTCCTACAGGGCCTACTATGCACAGGCCTCAGCAGCCTTGCCATGGATCCGCTCGGTTCTTTCGCATCAAAAAGTTGATCTTGCGAGTCATTTCCATGTTATAGATCCTTCGGCAGGTTTCATAGCTTTCCCTCTGTCGCCGGCGGCAAGGCTTCTCATAGTACCGGCGTCGCCTGATGTCCTCAATGAGCCCATCCATGGTGAGGATTCTGTATTAAGACAGGCAATAAAGTTAGAAGTGTGGGTTCATTATTATTCCTTTCCAATTTTACAGATGACCAGAAGTCAACTGACCAAACAATTGATGTTTATAAAAATTAGGGTGTGATGGTGGTGGTATAGCATTAACTGCCTAACTATAAAAGCAGGGGGGATAAAAAACAATTAATTACATAGTCCTTGCTCCTGGAGAGTTTATAGTCAGGGCCATGTTCTCAACCTTTATTCTACCACGGTATGCCTGAGGGATATGACACAGTCCCATAAGAACAGTGGCTCCCTATGGCAGTGATTCTCAACCAAGGGGTCGCTTCAGAGTCTTCACATGGGTGAGTCATTGCAGTAGCCAAAAAAGAAAAAAATTCACTGGAGGTGATTCCTACTTGGTCCTTAGTGGAGAATGTAGTTCCATCCTTATTGTGTTTAAAAACTGATACAGCAGAAGTCTGTAGGTCTGAGAAATCTCCAGGTCTACTTAATACAGGGAAAGAAGAGGCTTCATCACGCCAGTGATACAAATGGGAACATTAAAATAAAAGCCTCACCCATCATTTTTCCAGGTACCACATGCTCCAACCCACTATGTTGCTGACTACTCCCTGAACACACTCTATTATCAAGTCTTTACTCGTGCTTCTTCCTCTGCCTAGAATGCCACCTTCAACTCCCAGTTGCCAACCCTCAGATTGTAATTTTCCTCATCTTTTTTATGCCAAACCCAGTTGTCACCTCACCACAAAGCTTTCTCATCACCTTTAATTAGAAAAAATAATTTACTTTATTGTAGACCCACTTAGCAATTATTTCGTTTTACCCTTCCATTAGTGACTTACACAAACATTTCCCTCATTAGACTAAAAATCCCCAGGTTGGCTCAGCGGTAGAGCGTTGGCCTGGCGTGCGGGGGGACCTGGGTTCGATTCCCGGCCAGGGCACATAGGAGAAGCGCCCATTTGCTTCTCCACCCCTCCCCCTCTCCTTCCTCTCTGTCTCTCTCTTCCCCTCCCGCAGCCAAGGCTCCATTGGAGCAAAGATGGCCCGGGAGCTGGGGATGGCTCCTTGGCCTCTGCCCCAGGCGCTAGAGTGGCTCTGGTCGCGGCAGAGTGATGCCCTGGAGGGGCAGAGCATCGTCCACCGGTGGGCAGAGCATTGCCCCTGGTGGGCGTGCCAGGTGGATCCCGGTCGGGCGCATGCGGGAGTCTGTCTGACTGTCTCTCCCTGTTTCCAGCTTCAGAAAAATACAAAAAAAAAAAAAAAAAAAAAATCCCCAAAGGCAGAAACTACATTTTTAAAAAACAGATTTCACTTATCCATTTTAGAGAGAAGAGAGAGAGAGAGGGAGGGAGGAGGGGGATGAGGAGCAGGGAGCATCAACTCTCATATTTGCCTTGACCAGGCAAGTCCAGGGTTTCAAACTGGCAACCCTAGCATTTCAGGTCGACGCTTTATCCATTCTGCGCCACCACAGTTCTGGCAGAAACCACATTTTATTAATCTTTAAATGTCCATAAAACTGAGCTCAATCTGTTTTCCTCTGCCCTGACCCCTGCCAATTCCTTGAAATGCAGTTTATCCTACTGTATTTTTAAAAAATTGAATCCATCAGGGTGACATTAGTTAACTTAATTATACAGGTTTCAAGTGCCCTATTCTACAACACATCTCTGTATACCATATATCACATGTTCATTGCCCACAAGTCAAATTCTTGTCCATCACTATTTATCCCCTCCTATTGGATTTATAACACGCCAACATCAAACTCACCTCTTTGTTTTCACTGAGCCAAGAAAATATTGATGCTTATTCTATAACCTAACTAATCCCTCGGCTCCTGAGAGCTCTGGCTCCCATCTATAATTTGTCTTCCTCTCAAGCCATCATCAGTTGATCCTGAGATCTGGAGGCACCTGCTGCTGCTGCCCTCCATTCCTGGCATTGTTTACATGGCCCCATTCCTGCTTTCCCTGCCCTTTCATTACATGTAAAAAGTCACAAACACAATTGGTGATAAGATTGAGACATCGCTATTATAATTGGAAGGGGGATATAATAAGAGAAAACTCCAGCTACTTCTGCCCAGTAGGAAATCCTATTTATTACCACTATGTTATATTAGGAAGCCCAAGATAACAACAATAAATTGAACATGAATTTGAAAAGATTTGCGCTTTGGGTAAATTACACCTGTGAATAGAAACAGGAGCCACTATACCTATGGGATCCTCTCCCAGCCTCTTGTTGTTTAACATGGAGAATGATTTGTAGGCTACTCTTTAGTATTTGTGTAAATTAGTTTATCTAGGTTTCAGTGGCAGAGATGGGAATCAAAGGAATCCTATCCTGCAAACTCCCAAAAGCAGAAGAAACAGATAATTTGGGTTCTGCTGAAAACACTGTCATGCCTAAAAGTCATGTGGACCCAACACTAGTCTTATAATAGAGAAGTAAGTCACCAAAAGACTCACTCAGTATCTTGGCCCACAAAAGGTCTCCTTTGCTGGCTTTCTTCCTCAATTTACCTTTAAATATTAGTATCCCTCCAGATTCTGACTGTAAACCATTTAGTTTCTGGCTAAACATAATTTCCTTAACCTCTACCAGTGAGCCTCAACCACGATGCACAATTGAACCACTCCATACATAGTTTTTAAAAGGTACTGATGGGGCCTAGGCCCCATTCCTCAGATAGTCTGACTTAGTTGGTCTGGAGTGGTGTTTTTCTTTTTTTGTGTGAGAGACAGACAGACAGGAAAGGAGAGAGATGAAAAGTATTAACTTGTAGTTGTGTCACTTTAGTTGTCCATTGATTGCTTCTCATACATGTCTTGACGGGGGAGGGGTGATCCTCCAGCCGAGCCAGTGACCCCTTGTATACTGCTCACAAAAATTGAGGGATATTTCAAAATAAATATAAAGCGATTAAAAAAAGAAGCATTTTATTTTATTTTATTTATTTATTTTTTTACAGAGATAGAGACTGAGTCAGAGAGAGGGATAGACAGGGACAGACAGACAGTAACGGAGAGAGATGAGAAGCATCAATTATTAGTTTTTCATTGCGCGTTGCAACACCTTAGTTGGTCATTGATTGCTTTCTCATAGGTGCCTTGACCACGGGCCTTCAGCAGACCCAGTAACCCTTTGCTGGAGCCAGCGACCTTGGGTTCAAGCTGGTGGACCTTTCCTCAAACCAGATGAGCCCGCACTCAAGCTGGCGACCTCGGGGTCTCGAACTCGGGTCCTCTGCATCCCAGTCCGACGCTCTATCCACTGCGCCACCACCTGGTCAGTCTATTTTATTTTTTATTAAACAAGAACATCAGAAAAGCAAACAAATCAAAGAAAGTTGTTTGATTATGCAAATGAGATGCAAAACCAACTTTAATTTCATTGGTGAAAATACTATACAAAAGGCTGAAAGTACTGGAGTATCAACACGTTCCCTGATCCCCTAATTTTTGTAATTACTTATTTATTTTTATTTATTTATTTATTTATTTTTACAGAGGCAGAGATAGACAGGGATAGACAGACAGGAATGGAGAGAGATGAGAAGCATCAATCATTAGTTTTTCGTTGCGTGTTGCGACACCTTAGTTGTTCATTGATTGCTTTCTCTTATGTGCCTTGACCGTGGGCCTTCAGCAGACCGAGTAACCCCTTGCTGGAGCCAGCGACCTTGGGTCCAAGCTGGTGAGCTTTTTGCTCAAGCCAGATGAGCCCGCACTCAAGCTGGCGACCTCGGGGTCTCAAACCTGGGTCCTTCCGCATCCCAGTCCGACGCTCTATCCACTGCGCCACTGCCTGGTCAGGCCCTGATCCCCTAATTTTTGTGAGCAGTGTACAAACCAGTGACTTTAGGTTCAAGCCAACAACCCTTGGATCATGTTGATGATCCTGTGTTCAAGCCAGTGACTTCACACTCAAGCCGGCGAGCATGTGCTCAAGACAGCAACCTTGGGGCTTCGACTCCGGGACCTCAGTGTCCTAGGCTGATGCTCTACCCACTGTACCACCACTGGTCAGGCTGGAAATGTTTTAAAAGACTCCTAAATAAGTCTAATGTAGAGCCACAATTGAGAACTGATCCAGACACTTTTTTTTTAAGATTAAAAATTATTTTTATTGATTTTAGAGAGGAAGGAAAAGAGAGAGAGACATTGGTTTGATGTTCAACTTATGCATTCATTGGCTGATTCTTTTTTTTTTTTTTTCCCATTGGCTGATTCTTGTATGTGCTCTGACATGCAATGTTGGCATGTTGAGACAACGCTCTAACCAACTGAGCTACTCGGCCAGGAAACAGACACTACTGACCCCTAAATCTTGACTGCTAACCCCAATTTTATCTGAGAGCTAGACTGTAATTTCCAACTGCCTCAAATCCTACAAAAAGCAAATTTATTGTCTCCTCCTAAAATCCATTCCTCCTTCTCTGTATTCTGGGAATAATACCACCAGATACAAAAGCTAAAAACCTCAGAACATTCCTAGACTAGGCTTTCTCCTTTACTTCCTACATCCACAGTTACCATATCCTATAATTTTCATATCCTGAAATAGTTCTTAGATCCCTTCCTTCTCTCCTTTCCTATAGCCACAGCTCTAATTATGATCCTTATTATCTTGTACCTGGATTACCGAAATAATCATCCCACTGGTCATTTAATCAATAAGTATTTACAGAATCACAACTCTGTACCAGACACTGTGTGAAATGCTAAAGATAGAAAAATTTAGACATGTTTCCCTGCCCCAGAAGTCTAGTAGAAAAGACAATTATACAAGAGTTACAAGAGTGTAGGTACACATAAAGGAAACGTTGCTATAGAAGCACATAGGAGAGGCACTTGATCTGAACTTGACGATGAGACAGCGATATGAAGGCTTCCTAAACTTATTTGAATTGTGAAAGGTGCCTGACCAGGAGGTGGCGCAGTGGATAGAGTGTAGGACTGGGATGCGGAGGACCCAGGTTCGAGACCCTGAGGTCGCCAGCTTGAACACGGGCTCATCTGGTTTGAACAAAAGCTCACCAGCTTGGACCCAAGGTCGCTGGCTCCAGCAAGGGGTTACTCGGTCTGCTGAAGGCCCGCGGTCAAGGCACATATGAGAAAGCAATCAATGAACAACTAAGGTGTCGCAATGTGCAACGAAAAACTAATGATTGATGCCTCTCATTTCTCTATGTTCCTGTCTGTCTGTCCCTGTCTATCCCTCTCTCTGACTCTGTAAAAAAAAATTAAAAAAAAAAAATTGTGAAAGGTAAGTACTATAGGTTGCCCTATTTCCATTCTCCTTCCCTACACCAATTACTGTACTAAAACATAAACTGGATCACATCACTCTGATGCAAAACAATCTTTCCCAACAGACAAAATGCAATCTAAGCCAGTGGTTCCCAGTCTTGCCTGCACATTACAATCACCGAAGGATCTTGCAAAAATTTCACCCACTAGGCCACACTCCAGATGAACTACATCACAAGGGGAGAGAAACATGGTGATTCCAATGTGCAGCTAAGTCTGGGAACTACCAGTGTAAGCCTGAACCTCTAAATATCTGAGCTTCACCCTATTTCTCTAGCTTTATCTTTAATAACTTGCCCTTATTAAGCCCACCTATGCCCAGTCACAATGAACTAGGTTCAGTTCTCCAAACATAATACATATCTATTTAAAAAAAAAATTTTTTTTTTACAGTGACAGAGAGAGTCAGAGAGAGGGACAGACAGACAGGAACAGAGAGAGATGAGAAGCATCAATCATCAGTTTTTCGTTGTGACACCTTAGTTGTTCATTGATTGCTTTCTCATATGTGCCTTGACCGTGGGCCTTCAGCAGACTGAGTAACCCCTTGCTCGAGCCAGCAACCTTGGGTCCAAGCTGGTGAGCTTTTTCTTTTTCTGTTCAAGCCAGATGAGCCCGTGCTCAAGTTGGCGACCTTGGGGTCTCAAACCTGGGTCCTCTGCATCCCAGTCCAACGCTCTATCCACCGTATCACTGCCTGGTCAGGCTACATATCTATTTTTTATCTTTGCTCAAGATGTTCCCTTTACTTGGAATATCATTCTTTTCTTTTCCCGTTTTATAAAATCCTATCTATATTTCAAAAACCTGATTCAGGCCTGACCTGTGGTGGCGCAGTGGAAGGAGCATCGACCTGGAACGCTGAGGTTGCCTGTTCTAAACCCCGGGCTTGCCTGGTCAAGGCACATGTGGGAGTTGATGCTTCCTGCTCCTCCCCCTTCTCTCTCCTCTCTAAAATGAATAAATAAAGAATTAAAAAAAAAAGAAGACTGAATCAGTAGTTATGTCTGTAAACTGGTCCAGTTGAAATTTATCATTCCTTCCTTCTGTTCCAAAGCATAGCAGTTCTCAATTTTTAGCATGTAGCAAAGGAAAACTTATTAAAACACATTGCAGGGCCACCTCCAGTTTCTGATGCCAGTCTAGGGTGGAGCCCAGGAATGTGCATTTCCCTTCTTTTTTTTTATTCAGTGAGAGAAGGGGAGGCAGAGAGACAGATCCTACATGTGCCCTGCCTGAGGTCCACCCGGTAAGCCCACTAGAGCAATGCTCTGCCCATCTGAGGTGTTGTTCCATTGTTCAGCCACTGAGCTCTTCTTAGAGCCTGAGGCAGAGACCATGGAGCCATTCTCAGCACCTAAGGCCAACTCGCTCCAATTGAGCCATGGCTATAGGGGAGGGGAGGGAGGAGGAGAGAGGGGGAGACACAGAAAAAGAAGCGAGAGGGGGAGGGGTGAAGAAGCAGAAGGGCGCTTCTCCTGTGTGCCCTGACCGGGAATTGAACCCAGGATGTACACATATAGGGTGGATGCTCTATTATTGAGCCAACCGGCTAGGGCAGGGGTAGTCAACCTTTTTATACCTACTGCCCACTTTTTATCTGTTAGTAGTAAAATTTTCTAACCGCCCACCGGTTCTACAGTAATGGTGATTTATAAAGTAGGGAAGTAACTTTACTCTATAAAATTTATGAAGCAGAGTTATAGCAAATTAAAGCATATAATAATAATTACTTACCAAGTAGTTTATGTTGGATTTTCACTAAGTTTGGCAGAATAAATCTTTATAAAACAACTTACTATAATTAAATCTTTTTATTTATACTTTGGTTGCTCCACTACTGCCCACCGTGAAAGCTGGAATGCCCACTAGTGGGCGGTAGGGATCAGGTTGACTACCACTGGGATAGGGTAAGAATGTGCATTTCTAACAAGTTCACAGGTGATTTTGCTGCTGATGGTCCAGAGAGAACCAATGCTGCAGCACATTATTAATGCCTCTTTTAAAGTGTTGATCAGATAATATTATATTTAACTATGTGTTGATTTTTATCTCCCTTAAGGGGTTGTGTGATTCTTAAGGTTAGGGAGTAAGCCTTTACCAGTAAATACAGTGTGTCTGTAAAGTCATGATGCACTTTTTTTTTTTTTGTATTTTTCTGAAGTTGGAAACGGGGAGGCCGTCAGACAGCATGGTGCACTTTTGACTGGTCTCAGGAAAGCAACAAAAGACGATAGAAATGTGAAATCTGCACCAAATAAAAGGAAAACTCTCTCAGTTTCATACCTATTCAGTGCAGTTCGATGTGGGCTCACGCACAGATTTTTTATGGCTCCTTAGGTAGCTATCCCGTATAGCCTCTACAGACTCGTCACTGACTGATGGCCTACCAGAACGGGGTTTCTCCACGAAACTGCCGGTTTCCTTCAACTGCTTATCCCACCAAGTAATGTTATTCCTATGTGGTGGCGCTTCGTTATAAACGCGCTGATATTCACGTTGCACTTTGGTCACGGATTCGAATTTAGCGAGCCACAGAACACACTGAACTTTCCTCTGTACCATCCACATCTCGACTGGCATGGCTGTGGGCTGCTCCGTGTATACACGGTGTTACACCATCATCTGCGCATGCGCACATGCTGCCACATCATCCTACAGCAACTGGGAGGGTTTTCCTTTTATTTGGTGCAGATTTCACATTTCTATCGTCTTTTGTTGCTTTCCTATGACCGGTCAAAGTGCACCATGACTTTACGGACACATTGTATATCACAAAAATGAATATCAGAACTCGGTGGTTGGCAAACTGCAGCTCGAGAGCCACATGAAGCTCTTTGGCCCGAGTGTGGCTCTTCCACAAAATACCACATGCAGGCGCTACCTCGATAAGGAATGTACCTACCTATATAGTTTAAGTTTAAAAAATTTGGCTCTCAAAAGAAATTTCAATCATTGTACTGTTGATTTTTGGCTCTGTTGACTAATGAGTTTGCCAACCACTGCAGTTTAGGTGGGTGACAAATATCCACAGCTCAAGGGATTAAGTGACTTTATACTAGACACAGTTCTTGGGAATACTGGCTCAGAAAGCGTCAATAATATTACCTTTATTAAGTTGGCACATTAGATTTTTTATAGCATTTTCACACCCATGATCCTAATTACAATCCTATGAAATTGATTAAGCAGGTAATGTTGTCTCTTTACAGATCAGGAAACTGAAATTTAGGGAGGCTGATCTGCCCAAGATCACAAAGTAGAGCTAAAAGTAGAATTCAGTTATTTTGTGCTGTGCTCCACAATAGTATTCTAGTTCTCAAACAAAAAACCGCTGAGGTTCAGAAGACAAACTACTGCAGCACACATGAGCAAAGGGGACAATGAAGGAGGAAAGAGCTGGGCTAGGCTCCTTAATTAGAGTAAAGAGATGAAAGCCAAGAAGACATGATCCAAACACCTAAGCATTTACTTCTGTCTAGACCTTGTTTATCATTTAATGAAGGCTACTTTTTGCACTAGACACTAGTATATTAGAGAAAAAACAAAAAAGTCCCTAAAAATAAAAAGTGAGTATATAAGATAAAAAGGAAAAAGAGACTACTGGATTTGGGAAGAGACAAAAAAAAGAGCAGAGACCCATGGACCTTGGCTGGTTGGCTCAGCAGTATAGCATCGGCCCGGAACGTGGAAGTCCTAGGTTCGATTCCCAGTCAAGGCACACAGGAGAAGCGCCCATCTGCTTCTCCACCCCACACCCTCTCCTTCCTCTTTATCTCTTTCTTCCCCTCCTGCAGCCAAGGCTCCACTGGAGCAAAGTTAGCCCAGGCACTGAGGATGGCTCCGTGGCCTCTGCCTCAGGCACTAGAATGGCTCCAGTTGCAGTGGAGCAATGCCCCAGAGGGGCCGAGCATTGCCCCCTGGTGGGCATGCTGGGTGGATCTCAATTGGGCACATGCAGGAGTCTGAGTGCCTCCCTGCTTCTAATTTTGAAAAAATTACAAAAAAAAAAGAAAAGAACAGAGACCCCTGGATATGACTTCAACTAAGAAGAGGAGCCTACTGGAATGACAGTTTAAAATAGGATGAAAGAAAACTGCAAAGGGAGGAGGGAGATTGGACACATACTCAAGTATCCTACTGGAGTTTCAAAAGGGGTTTGAAACAGAGTGATCATCTTACCAAGTAAATGCGTCTGTGATGAGGCAAAAAAGTAAGACAAGAAAAAAGTAACAGCCTGACCAGGCGGTGGCTAAGTGGATGGAGCATTGGACTGGGATGCTAAGGACCCAGGTTCGAGACCCCGAGGTCACCAGCTTGAGCACGGGCTCATCTGGCTTGAGCAAAGCTCACCAGCTTGGTCCCAAGGTCGCTGGATTAAGCAAAGGGTTACTCGGTCTGCTGAAGGCCCCCGGTCAAGGCACATATGAGAAAGCAATCAATGAACAACTAAGGTGTTGCAACGAAAAACTGATGATTGATGCTTCTCATCTTTCTCTATTCCTGTCTGTCTGTCCTCATCTGTACCTCTCTCTGACTCTCTCTCTGTCTCTGTAAAGAAAAAAAAATTAAAAAAATAAAAAAGTAACAAAAGAATATAAGAATGGAGGAGCGGTAAGAATGAAAAGATCGGTGGCCCCCAACATAATTATGGGGCTTCTAATGGCGTTCCCTGGATAGTTCTAACTCCTGAATGCAGATCAAATACATTCCAAGATTCCAGGTGGGGATTCCCTCTCTTACTCTGTACTTTCTAGTTATCCTAAAAATAAAAAAAACCACAACCTCCACCAACAGATTATCTTCCAATGTTTGATTTCCTATGGTAGAGGCATCTACTCAACACATCTATAATAAGGATACAGGAAGAGCTTTTCAGAACTCAAGAAGTAAACAGAGAGGGTGTTACTAATGATGTTTCAGCTTTCAACGGTAGTTCAACAACTAGAAGACTTAGAGTGCAAACAGATCAGCCTTGAGATCAGGAACCTGGCAACATAACACTGAAGGAGAAATCAGCTGCCAGTTTTGGTGAAATTCAACGGATTATATAAAAGAAGCTGGGGAAGGTTGGGGGTGGCAGACTCACATGTCTGTGTAGTTAGCCTACATCAGGACCAATGTGTACGCAGAAGGACTCAATGGGCCCAGAAACATAAAAGGGGTTATTTGGGCATGTGTCCAGTGTGCTTGCCTTTCCTTGCTTGGGGGCCAGCCAGGGCTTCCTAGCAACCCCCACTCTCTATCTCCTCATCCCCAGGGCACCAATGAGGGCCCTTGGTTATATAACAAACATTTTGAGGATGTCTCACTGGGCAGACAAGTAGGTTGTTTCCTTTGTAGACTGCCTCTGCCCTCTACAAATGCTCAGGTTTTAACCACTTCCCTCTCCTCTCATTTGCTCTTTATCTACTGTTGTAATTAGACCACAGGACATGCAACTTATTTTTAAACAACTAAGTATCAGAAAGCTGAGAGAGATAAGGAGACACCTGGGATGTAATAGATAATGTGCAGAAAAAGGTGGCCAGAGAGAGGACATTAGGGAAAAGCAGAGAAACAGAGGTAAGGAAGAGTGCATCAGAGAATACTGTGGCTAACAGACAGGAAGACTGGGACACTCCAGAACCTGCTCACTCAAATCTGAGTGCTTAGAAGTCCTTGCCTAGAAAATTATTCTAAGAGCTAAATAATAGAGATTAAAGTATCACTTTATTTCCTGAGGCTAAAATATAATTTATGGGCCATACATCTAACACTCCAAGATAAAAAGGAATAGAAATGTCTAAATTGACAAAATAGCCTGACCAGGAGGTAGCGCAGTGGATAGAGTGTCGGAATGGAATGTGAAGGACCCAGGCTCAAGACCCCAAGGTCGCCAGCTTGAGCGCGGGCTCATCTGGTTTGAACAAAGACCCAAGGTTGCTGGCTTGAGCAAGGGGTTACTCGGTCTGCTGTAGCCCCCCGGTCAAGGCACATATGAGAAAGCAATCAATGAACAACTAAAGTGCCACAACGAAAAACTGATAATTGATGCTTCTCATCTCTCTGCGTTTCTATCTGTCTGTCCCTATCTATCCCTCTCTCTGACTCTCACTCTGTCTCTGTAAAAAAAAAAAAAAAAAAAAAAAAAAAAAAAAAATTGACAAAACAAGTATCCTCCCCCATAATAAAAATCACCGCCACAATGCTTGCCCCACGCTGGCTCCTTCCAACCCCACGCTCTTCTTGCCCTACTTCCCTAGGTAGTCCCAGCCACAAAGTGTGAATTTTCTAAGTTTATACAAAAGCCTAAAAGAGATCATCCCACCTCAGGGCCTGAGTCTCTGAAACCTGAATCTCTTCATTTATTTTTCTATCTAACCACTCCTCTTCTGATTAAATTCTTTTCTTTTTAAGTAATGTAAACTGGTTTCCCCCAAGCCTATTCCTAAAAACCTATTGGTGTTTCAATCCCTGTAGTGAAGAAAAAGTAATGCTACATTTCTTAACTAGGATTCCCGACAGAGTGCCAAGAGTACTATACAGAGATAAAAGTCTCTGAATAAATTTGATGCATCTACCTGGAGCACCAATTTTAACTTGAGTGTGGGTGAGGGTGCTAGTCCTAAAACAGATATAAGGGCAACAAATAAAAAAAATTCACTTAAAATTTTATTTAAAAAAAGAAAATAAAGAGAGACTTCAAAGACATTCTATGCTTGCTTATGGTGGCAGAACTCCTATACAAACATCGGAGGTTCAGTTCCAAGTCACCGCAATAAAGTGAATTCTGCAATAAAGCCAGTTGTAATCTTTTTGCTGGTGGAACATCTTGCTTTGTTTGTTAAAAAACAAACAAACAAGCAAGCAAACACCTATAAAACACAATAAAGTGAAGTGCAATAAAACAAGGTAGCCTGACCTGTGGTGGCGCAGTGGATAAAGCGTCGACCTGGAATGCTGAGGTTGCCGGTTCAAAACCTTGGGCCTGCCCAGTCAAGGCATATATGGGAGTTGATGCTTCCTGCTCCTCCCCCCACTTCTCTCTCTCTCTTCTCTAAAATTAATAAATAAAAATTAAAAACAACAACAACAAGGTACACTTGCGTTTCCTTCATTTTCTGCTGTTAAGGGTACTCTGGTGGAAAGCTTTAACAAATACTTAAGTAAGGAACAGATAGAAGATAAAAGGAACAGTTATATTCATTAAGTAAACATTTACTGAGAGCTTTCTATGTGTCAGACACTTTGGTAAATGCAAAGGATATACAAATGAAAAAGCACAGATCTCTATCCTTAAGAAGTCTACCGCAATCCTGGCTGAATATTAAAATCTTATGGGACAGTTTTGGTTTGGGTTTTTTTTTTGTGAGGCAGGGAAAGAGAGACAGAGAGACAGTAACATCGAGCTGATCCTGTATGTGACCTGACTGGGGACTGAACCAGCAACCTCTGCACTTTGGGATGACACTCCAACCAACCAAGCTATCTGGCCAGGGCTCAATTTTTTTTTTTTTTTTTTTTACAGAGATGGAGAGTCAGGGAGAGGGACAAATAGGAACAGATAGACAGAAATGGAGAGAGATGAGAAGCATCACTCGTTAGTTTTTTGTTGCGACACCGTAGTTGTTCATTGATTGCTTTCTCATATGTGCCTTGACCATGGGGCTACAGCAGACCAAGTAACTCCTTGCTGGAGCCAGCGACCTTGGGCCCAAGCTGGTGAGCTTTGCTCAAATCATCAGATGAGCCCGCGCTCAAGCTGGCGACCTCGGGGTCTCGAACCTGGGTCCTCGGCATTCCAGTCCAACGCTCTATCCACTGCGCCACCGCCTGGTCAGGCCAGGGCTCAATTTTTTATTTATTGATTGATTTTTAGAGAGACAGAGAGTGGAAAGGAGAGAGGAGAGGAGGGGGAAGGAAAGCATTCACTTGTTGTTCTCAGTTGTACATTCACTGGTTGCTTCCTGTATGTGCCCTGACCAGGGATAGAACCCACAACCTTGTCGTT
Source organism: Saccopteryx leptura (assembly GCF_036850995.1). Taxonomy (NCBI): domain Eukaryota; kingdom Metazoa; phylum Chordata; class Mammalia; order Chiroptera; family Emballonuridae; genus Saccopteryx; species Saccopteryx leptura. The sequence goes on along the minus strand of NC_089505.1, from coordinate 212,051,528 downwards.
TTGGGATGATGCTCTAACCGACTGAGGTAACTGGATAGGGCTTCATGGGACAGTTTTAAAAATGCTGCTGGTCAGATGCTGCCATCCAGACTCTGATTTAGTCTCAGGGTGGGCCCTGGCAGCAAAAATTTTTTTAAAAGTTTCCCCAGGTTAGTCTAATTGACAGTCAGGGTTGAAAAACCACATGGTCTCACAATGACCAGTCTCCTGCTGTTTCTGATTTTTACAAAAACCTTAAAAGAAGTATGAAGCACCACGGCCAGTTGATTAGAGCATTGTCCCCCCGTGCACAGGTTGTGGGTTAGATCTCCAGTTAGGGCATACACAGGAACAGATCAATGTTTCTCTCTTTCTTTCTCCCTCCTTCCATCTCTCTAAATTCAATTAAAAAGAAACAAACAAAAAAGGCCCTAGTTGGGTTGTTCAGTAGATAGAGTGTCGTCCTAGTGCATAGAGGTTGGGAGTTTGATCCCCAGTCAGGGACGAGATACAATCAATGAGTACACGACTAAATGGAACTACTAAGTAGAACAAGCTGATGTTACTCTCTCCCCTCCTTCTCAGGTCAATGGGAAAAAAACAAAAAGAAGTGTGGGGTTGCTGTTTAACAAAAAGGAGAAAGAGCCTGATCAGGCGGTGGCGCAGTGGATAGAGCGTCGGACTGGGATGTGGAAGACCCAGGTTCGAGACCCTGAGGTCTCCAACTTGAGCACAGGCTCATCTGGTTGGAGCTAAAGTTCGTTGGCTTGAGCCCAAGGTTGCTGGCTCGAGCAAGGGGTTACTCGGTCTACTGAAGACCTGCGGTCAAGGCATATATGAGAAAGCAATCAATGAACAGCTAAGGTGTTGCAACACACAACGAAAAACTAATGATTGATGCTTCTCATCTCTCCGTTCCTGTCTGTCTGTCCCTGTCTATCCCTCTCTCTGACTCTCTGTCTCTGTAAAAAAGAAACATACAAAAAACAAAAAGGAGAAAGAACAGCTTTGGTAAGATAGCTCAGTTGATTAGAATGCTATCCTGATATGTAAAGGTCAGGGCACGTACAAGAAGCAATCAGAGTACACAACTAAATGGAACAAACAGTGGATACTTTTCTCTCTCTCCCTTCCTCTCAAATCAATGGAAAAAAATTTTTTTTTAAAAGAACAAAAAAAAGAAGTTTAGAGATATTTGAAAATAGCCTAAGAACAAGGTCTGAGATGGTGCCAAGCCAGATGCCATTTAAACAAATGAGCCTCACCTTCTGACATTTATTTATTCTTCCCTCACCTACCACCCACCTAAGATCAATCAGGAAGAATTTTTATTTATTTTTATTTATTTTTAAATAAGAGGAGGGGAGATGGACAGACTAGCACATGCACCCAACTGGGATCCACCCAGCAACCCCCATCTGGGACCAATGCTTGAATCAACTGAGCGCCTGAGGCTGATGCTTGGACCAACCAAGCCACTGGCTGCAAGAGAACAGAGACAGAAGGGGCAGAGGGAGGCGAAGAGAAGCAGATGGTCACTTATGTGAGCCCTGACTAGGGATCAAAACTAGGATGTCTACATGCTGGGCCAATGCATTATCCACTGAGCTAACTGGACAAGGCCAAGAAGGATGTTTAGGTAAAATAAAAAATGCTTGATCAGGTGGTAGCACAGTGGATAGAGCATTGACCTGGGACACCGAGGCCCCAGGTTTGAAACCCAGGTTCGAGCTTCAGCACAGGCTCATCAGCTTGAGTACAGGGTCACTGGCTTGAGCACAGGATCAATGACATTTTCCCAAGATTGCTGGCATGAGGAAGGGATCATTGGCTCTGCTTAAGTTCCCCCACCCTCTGTCAAGTTACATATAAGAAGCCATCAATGAACAACTAATGTGAAGCAAGTTCGAGTTGATGCTTCTCACTTTCTCTCCTCTCTCTCTAAAAATAAGGGGGGGGGGCCCTGGCTGATTGGCTCAGTGTGGTAGAGCAGTGGTCCCGCATGGGGATGTCCCGGGTTCGATTCCCTGCACGATTCTCCAGGGCACACAGGAGAAGGGTCCATCTGCTTCTCCATCCTTCCCCCTTTCCTTTCTCTCTGTCTCTCTCTTCACCTCCCGCAGCCAAGACTCCACTGGAGCAAAGTTGGCCCGGGCGCTGGGTATGGCTCTGTGGCCTCCGCCTCAGGCACTAGAATGGCTCTGGTTGCAACAAAGCAATACCCCAGATGGGCAGAGCATCGCCCCCTGGTGGGCCTGCTGGGTGGATCCCGGTTGGGCGCATGTGGGAGTCTGTCTCTGTCTCTCTGCTTCTCACTTCAGAAAAATACAAAAAAACAAAACAAAAAAAGGAAAGAAAGAAATGGTTGGTTAAATAACATTGCACCACAAATTGTTTCTAGTTTTTGTCAAAGTAGCTAATTTCCTAAAAACAAACTTCTTGCCTTTGTATTATTTGTACTTTAGGACTGGAGGACATGAGGGATATCAAAGCTAAGCCTTTGAAATTTATTTTACCATCAAGTTAGCAGCTAACCTTTAGCATCCCTCAATAATAATACAAACATCTCAATCACTTTGACTAGAAGACCCACTTAAATCCACCAAAATAGCCCTGGCTGGGTAGCTCAGTTGGTTAGAGCATCATCCCAATACACCAAGGTGCAGGTTCAATAGCTGGTCAGGACACATACAGGAATTAACCAGCCTTACCAGGCAGTGGTGCAGTGGATAGAGCATAGAACTGGGATGTGGAGGACCCAGGTTCAAATCCCGAGGTCGCCAGCCTGAACGCGGGCTCATCTGGCTTGAGCAAAAAGCTCACCAGCTTGGACCCAAGGTCGCTGGCTCAGGAAACGGGTTACTTGATCTGCTAAAGGCCCACGGTCAAGGCACATATGAGAAAGCAATCAATGAACAACTAAGGCGTCGCAAGGAAAAACTGATGATTGATGCTTCTTATCTCTCTCCGTTCCTGTCTGTCTGTCCCTATCTATCCCTCTCTCTGACTCTCTCTCTGTCCCTGTAAAAACAAAACCAAAAAAAACCAAAACCCAATCAACAAATGCATAAATAAGTGGAACAACAAATCAATGTCTTTCTCAAATCAACAAGTAAATTAAAAATTAAAAAAAAATAAATGCATCAAAGTACATCACACTTTAAAAGACTTACAGGGAGCCTGACCAGGCGGTGGCGCACTGCAGAGCGTTGGACTGGGATGCAGAAGGACCCAGGTTCGAGACCCCGAGGTCGCCAGCTTGAGCATGGGCTTATCTGGTTTGAGCAAGGCTTACCAGCTTGAGCCCAAGGTCACTGGCTCAAGCAAGGGGTTACTCGGTCTGCTGAAGGCCCGCAGTCAAGGCACATATGAGAAAGTAATCGATGAACAACTAAGGTGTTGCAACGTGCAACGAAAAACTAATGATTGATGCTTCTCATCTCTCCGTTCCTGTCTGTCTATCCCGCTCTCTGACTCTCTCTCTCTCTGTGTCTCTGTAAAAAAAAAAAAAAAGAAAGAAAGACTTACAAGGAGAAGGCAGAAAAAAGGTTAAGTAATCTGTAAGACTTTCTTCCCCCAGATTTTTAATTTTATTTTATTTTATTCATTTTTAGAGAGAGAGAGGGAGAGACAGAGAGAGAGAAGGGGGGAGGAGCTGGAAGCATCAACTCCCATATGTGCCTTGACCAGGCAAGACCAGGGTTTCGAACCAGCGACCTCAGCATTTCCAGGTCGATGCTTTATCCACTGCACCACCACAGGTCAGGCCTCTTTCCCCAAATTTAGCATTATAGTTCACTAGCTAATTCACTACAGAGTCTGTAAAGACATCAATTTTGTACTTCCAATCAGGGGTAGAAAAAGGTCAAGACATCTCCACCCTCTCACAGACATGCCACTAGAAGGCCTAAAAAAGGAGAGGTAGGAATGAACAGCGATAGAAAAAAAATAAAATAGGGTAGCTTACCACCCAGTATGTAACGGATTATTTTTACTCGTAATCTAAGTGTCAATGCAAAGGGAAAAGCTTATGCCCAGGGATATGTCTGGCATGCGCAGACACAGAATGAAGAAATGGGACTGACCAACCACCAAATCATTTTATTTATTTATTTATTTATTTATTTATTTATTTATTTATTTTCAGATTTCTTTTGTGTGTGTGACATAGAGACAGTCAGAGAGAGGGACAGATAGGGACGGACAGACAGACAGACAGGAAGGGACAGAGATGAGAAACATCAATTCTTTGTTGCGGCTCCTTAGTCATTCATTGATTGATTTCTCATATGTGCCTTGACAGGGGGCTACAGCAGACCGAGCCAGCAACCTTGGGCTCAAGCTGGAGAGCCTTGCTCAAACCAGATGAGCCCATGCTCAAGCTGGCAACCTTGGGGTCTCGAACCTGGGTCCTCTACATCCCAGTCTGATGCTCTATCCACTGTGCCACCTCCTGGTCAGGCAACACCAAATCATTTTATTTATTTATTTTTTTTGTATTTTTCTGAAGCTGGAAACGGGGAGAGACAGTCAGACAGACTCCCGCATGCGCCTGACTGGGATCCACCCGGCACGCCCACCAGGGGGTGATGCTCTGCCCCTCTGGGGCATTGCTCTATTGCGACCAGAGCCACTCCAGCGCCTGGGGCAGAGGCCGAGGAGCCATCCCCAGCGCCCGGGCCATCTTTGCTCCAATGGAGCCTTGGCTGCAGGTGGGGAAGAGAGAGACAGAGAGGAAGGAGAGGGGGTGGGGGTGGAGAAGCAGATGGGCGCTTCTCCTGTGTGCGCTGGCCGGGAATTGAACCTGGGACCCCCGCACACCGGGCCGACGCTCTACCACTGAGCCAACTGGCCAGGGCCACCAAATCATTTTAAATGTCACACAGATCATCCTGAGCATACAACTGCTTGTCATTTATATACCTTCTGACAGTATCTTTGCCCGCATTTACTGCGTGGTCTTCTGCCATCCAATCACACCTAGAACTTTGCTAAGAACTAGATTTTTCTCTCATTTACCCTTAGTCATCAAGAACACCACCAAAATTTAAACCCAGTAAATAAAGATTCCTAACTGGAAAATGACTACTATAGGTAGCTCTCCATTTCTAGAGAAACTAGTAAATAATCTAGTAACACAGAGCAAACAACACTGCACTAGAAAGACGTGTGTTTTACACCCCTCTCCTCCACCATTCAATAATTTTGTGACCAAGAAATGTAATTTTATCTTCCTCGACTTCCTTCACTTGTAGAATAAAGCTACCACCTTACTGGCCTTAAGGTAGAGGGCTACCTCAATTAATCTCTTAAGATTTCTTTCATACAATTCTTTGATAAATTCAACCGAACAAGCATTTGTTTCTCCAAACTCTGCTTCACACTAGAAAGAGAAAATGATGAATTAGGCATGTTAGAAAGTACAAAGCTTTACAACTGAGGGAACACTAAGGGACTATTTGCTTGAGAAACTACAGTGGTAAGGCATTCATCAGTAGCATTCAAAACATTTCAATACAGCTCCTCCATTCCAGCCAGTTCATTTCCATCTCTGTTTCTGCTCAGGCTGTGACCTTCCTCTGAACCGGTAACAATTTTCATCTCTTGTTTGCTTCTCCAAGGTTCCAAGTTCGAATTCTATTAACTTTGTCCCCTACCAATCCATCTCTCAGTTTTCTTTTTTTGTTCTTTTTACAGTCAGAGAGAGAGATAGAGAGGGACAGACAGACAGGAATGGAGAGAGATGAGAAGCATCAATCATCAGTTTTTCATTGCGACACCTTAGTTGTTCATTAATTGCTTTCTCATATTTGCCTTGATCCAGGGCTACAGCAGACTGAGTAACCCCTTGCTCAAGCCAGCGACCTTGAGTACCTGACCAGGAGGTGGCACAGTGGATAAATGACAAGCAGTTGTATGCTCAGATGATCTGTGTGACATTTAAAATGATTTGGTGTTGCCTGACCAGGAGGTGGCGCAGTGGATAGAACATCGGACTGGGATGTGGAGGACCCAGGTTCGAGACCTCAAGGTCGCCAGCTTGAGCTTGGTTTGAGCAAGGCTCACCAGCTTGAGCCCAAGGTCGCTGGCTCGGGCTGCTATAGCCCCCTGTCAAGGCACATATGAGAAATCAATCAAGCCAGATGAGCCCACGCTCAAGCTGGCAAGCTCGGGGTCTCGAACCTGGGTCCTTCCGCATCCCAGTCTGACACTCTATCCACTGTGCCACCTCCTGGTCAGGTACTCTCCCTCAGCTTTCTATGCATGGTCTATGTTCTTGCTTTCTGGTGACTTGATAACTTGATTTTCCCTTTGGGCTCTATCTAGGGTTCTATTTGAAGTCTTTTCAGCTTCATCATCAAAGGGATGATTGCGGATAAATAAGCTTCGTGCAGTTAGGTTTGAGAACAACTTCACCGTGAAGACAGTAAACTAGAGGACTGAAAAGTCTCAAGGTGTGAACACCTAGGCTGGCACTGGTTTGAGAATAATGTATGACAGGGGATATGAGAGATCAACCACCGCATTTCTCAAGAGAGTTGCCGTAGGCATGATTCTGGTCCCTTAATAGTTACCTGTTTAGGGTCCTGTATGCACCTTCCACGTTTCCGTCCTGCACCATCACAGTCCTGGCAATGAACTTCAGATGGTTTGCCATGACCTTGGAATTAAGTCTTCACTCTACAAGACCTAAATGATGATGGAGAAAGGAGGAAGAAAATATAGAGACCCGGTGTGAAAGAGAAACACAACGAAATACACACTCTACCACATGGTTTATTCAGTCCCTGGGTATGCAACGTGATCAAGAATAAACAAGGCGGGCACGTGCACGTTCTCGGAGCCTACAAATCACACGCGAATCATTAGCAAGACTCCTTCGTTGTTGTTTTCTGCCAATACAAACCCTACCGCAAGGAAGCACAGCGATGGCAGCAGGGCGTCAGTACGCTGACCAACGTGTCGGGCACCGAGGCCCGGGCCGCGCCACAGACACCCCCCACCCATGACTGCTCGCCGCTCCAGGAGGGCTGGAGGGGGAGCTGGAAACGTGGTCTCTCTCGGTCTGCAGGAAAGGGGACGACTGCGCGCAAACGTGCCCTCCCGCCGCACTACCTTCCTTCCTTGCCCTAGAACCAGCTCCTCACCCTGGACGCAGCTACCGCCCAGACGGCTCGCAACCGGAAGCGGAAGTACGTCATCGTCGCGCCGCACGGAGAAACCAGGGATGAATGGAGAGGAGCTGTGCAGAAATCGGGGCAACGTTCTTTCTGGCCGGGGTTGCCGGCTTTTCCAGCGGCCCCCGCCAGGGCCTTCGGCCCAAGACTCCGCATCTGACAAAGCAAAGTACTTGTTGCCTAAACTCCCCGCCAGCAAGTCCCTTGCTTTCTCAGAGGGTCGTGGTCCTAAGGCTCCCGAGATCAGCTCGATTCCGTAATCCTTAATCCTATTAAATCTTTAAAAGATATTTAAGCCATTTTTTTTTTTGGAAGGAAAATGAGAGAAATAGGCGAAGCACCTGAGCATGCTTCCTGTTTTCTTATCGTAAAGGACATGGATTCTTTGAGATTTACTCTCGGGATGAAAAACAGCGTCATCTGCCTAAAAACAAAGGAAAAGAACATACCATGAGTTTCTGTAACATAATCTTGCTAGTCGCGTCACTAAATAATTGGGAAACACCTACAAGGTTTAGAATGGACGACTCATTTATGTCATTTTCCTCCTAGTGAGATCTAGAGAACTATCTTTTTATTTCTCACTATGGAAACAACTTCCCTTTTATTTGTATATTACTTCTACATATCCATTTATGGTTATTCACATAAGTTCAGATCTAGTGACTACTGGAAAATAGTAGGGAAAGACTCACAGAAAATAGAATGTAGGTCTAAATCAGGTACTTGTGCAATAAGGTGTTTTGAGTACCTCGCCTAAAACAGGCATATACACACACACAGACGCAGCCTCATCAATTACGCTAATTACTTCAGAGTGAGCCAGGCTCAAAATACCAAAATAGACTTAGACTAGGACATTATGCTTATCAATAAAATTTTATTGAATGCCTACTCTGTGCCAGGTACTGTTGATACCATCCACTGCCTCTTGGACCCCCAGATAGAAGACAGTATGTCGACATAAAAGATGAATAATAAAACGGGTAGCATATAATAAATGCAAAGTGGCCCTGGCCCGTTGGCTCAGCGGTAGAGCGTCGGCCTGGTGTGCGGGGGACCCGGGTTCGATTCTCGGCCAGGGCACATAGGAGAAGCGCCCATTTGCTTCTCCAGCACCCCCCCCTCCTTCCTCTCTGTCTCTCTCTTCCCCTCCCGCAGCCAAGGCTCCATTGGAGCAAAGATGGCCCAGGCGCTGGGGATGGCTCCTTGGCCTCTGCCGCAGGCGCTAGAGTGGCTCTGGTCGCAGCAGAGCGAAGCCCCGGAGGGGCAGAGCATCGCCCCCTGGTGGGCAGAGCGTCGCCCCCTGGTAAGCGTGCCGGGTGGATCCCGGTCGGGCGCATGCGGGAGTCTGTCTCACTGTCTCTCCCCGTTTCCAGCTTCAGAAAAATACAAAAAATAAAATAAAAAAGAAAAAAAAATAAATGCAAAGTAAGTTGTATAGGCTACAGCATAATATGGACAAAAATCACTCAACTAGAAGTCAGGATATCTGGATTCTATCCATATTCTGGTATCAGGCATATAACATTGAACAAGTCACTTGAACCAGTAGTCTGCAAACTACTGCCTACAGGTCAAATCCAACTCCACCTCTGTTTCCCTTTTTTTTTTTTTTCTTTTTCTTTTTTGCTAGAGACAGAGAGGGACAGAGAGAGGAACAGATAGGAAGGGAGAGAGATGAGAAACATCAATTCTTCATTGCAGCAGCTTTGTTGTTCATTGATTGCTTTCTCATATATGCCTGGAAGGGGGGCTACAGCAGACTGAGTGACCCCTTGCTCAAACCAGGGGCCTTGGGCTCAAGCTGGTGAGCCTTGCTCAAACCAGTTGAGCCCGTGCTCAAGCTGGCAACCTCGGGGTTTTGAACCTGGGCCGTCCGCATCCCAGTCAGATGCTCTTACACTGTGCCACCGCCCGGTCAGGTTCCACCTCTGTTTTTATAAGTATACCTTTTTGGAACATAGCTGTGCTCATTTGTTTATATAAGTATGGCTGCTTTGAGCTACAATGGCAGACTTGGATAGTTGCAACAGAGACATATGGTTCAAAATGCCTGAAATATTTCCTATCCGGCTCTTGCTGACCCCTGACTTAAACTCCCAGTCTATTTCCTCATCTGTAAAATAGGACCAGTATCTGCCCTCAATCACACAAAATTTGCCATGGGATTTAAGTGAGATAAAATATTAAAATACCTTGAAAGAAAGGAAGGGAAAATGTAGTATTTTTGAAGGACTACTATATATCAAATCCTGTTCTAATCATTTTGTGGGCCAAAGCCTGAGCCTATATATCATATTTAATGGAAAGAATTGGGAAAAGGACTTGAATTAGTCATTGAAAGAAGAGCAGGGTTTAGTTAACAGAACCAGGGAAGACTGGGCAAAGTGAACAGCATGAATGTGAGTTTAGAGGCAAAAAGGCTCACAGTGTTCAAGGACAAATAGAAAAACTGGAACAGAGGGATCATACAGGGGAGCAGAGGGAGAGATAGAGATATTGACTAAAAATTTTGGACTTTCATCTCAAAGCATTGTTGAACCATTGGAGGATTTGAATAGGGAATGACATACAAAGCACTGTCTGGGAAAATTGAAGGGATTTGAGGTAAGAAAGGCTATTGCTAACGTCAAAGTTTAGACCAGAGAGGTGGCAATGTAATGGATGGGAAGAAATAGATTTTAAGAGATATTCCAAATACAGTATAAGAAAGGATTTGGTGACTAAATGACATCAAGTTTTAAGCCTAGTTATCTGAAAAAATGATGGTAGCATAGATAGCACTAACCATAGAGAAACAAAGCAGAACAGAACATCTTTAAAGATAACATTTTGATTGGTTAGCACTGGAAAAAGCACCAGGCTATAAACCAATCATTCTGTTCCACACATTGTGTTCTTGCACAAGAACCTAAGAAACCTAAGTTTCCTTATCTATGAAATAAAGGGGTTGGAGAAGATACAAATGGTACCTCTTGGCTCAAAACTCCTGAAGTTTTCAATGTTTTTAAGTGTTAGTAATATGTAAATAGAAACTCTCCAGCAGAAATTTAGACATTCAGTATGTCAACCCAGGGGAAAGATTGTGACTGGTGATGAAGTTTTTGCAGTTTTCTAAAATTAAGGTAATAATTAAAGCCATGAAAGAAGATAAAACCTGTAAGTAAAGGAATGCTGTCAGAGAAGAAATAGCCAACATGTAAGCCTAGGGGAATATCCTCTGGAGTGGGAAGAAGTGGGGCCATTAAGAGTTATGAAAGTTGTTGCCAGATATGTAAGAGGAGAACTAGGATAGGGTTCTGTCATGGGATCCAAGGGAGGGGAATTTCAGTAGGCAACATCAAATGATACAGAGAGCATGAAGTACATAGCTTTTGTAAAGGCCCACTGGACCTAGCTATTGATTGGGTGGAAGCTACACTATAATACTCTGATTCTGTGAATTTATTTGTGACTTGGGAAGATGCAGTAGAGTGCTCGTGGAAGCTAGACTGCAAGAGGTTAAGGACTGAGTGGTAGAAAGGAGTCAGAAAGAATACGATTAGACTACCCTGTCAAGAATGATGGAGCCTAACCAAGCAGTGGCACAGTGCATAGAGTGTCAGACTGGGACGCAGATGACCCAGGTTTGAAACCCTTAGCTTGCCAGCTTGAAAGTGGGCTCATCTGGTTTGAGCAAGGCTCACCAGCTAGAGCCCAAGGTCGCTGGCTTGAGCAAGGGGTCACTTGGTCTGCTGTAGCCCCCCCACCCCGCCCCGGTCAAGGCACATATGAGGAATCAATCAATGAACAACTAAGGTGCAGCAACAAAGAATTGATGCTTCTTATCTCTCTCCCTTCCTGTCTGTCTGTCCCTATCTGTCCTTCTTTGTCACCAAAAAAAAAAAAAAAAAAAGGAGAAAGGAGGAGAGAAGACAATCAGGCTCAAAAGGTTTTCAAGAAGGGGGCACCTAATCAAACTTGTAGGAGAAATAAATAATAAATAATTCGATAACAAATTGAAGTTACAACAGAAAGAGGGGTGATACAGCAAAAGTTCTGGAAGTGAAAGGTAACCAAACACACAAATAGAGAGGTTTGCCTTAGAAAGGAGGTCATGTTCTCTGAAATTAAAGGAGACAACTATTCACTGAGAACAGAGGACCTGAGACATAGGGGAAAGACATAACTAGCTTTGAGAAACGTTCTCAGTAGGCAATAAACAATAACTAAAATGACTGTGTAGTCTGATATACTGCCAAGGCTTAGAAGGGGAGAAGATATGGTTTTGGCAGAAAGTGAGACAAATGAGAAAGTATACTACAAGGAAAAGAATAGATGTAAGTAAATTCAGAGACTTTATTCTTGCTACCTAATAACATACAAGAGTGGGCAAAAGTAGGTTGACACATTTGTAATGAATACAATAATAATACAAGAATAAACTTTTACATACTCACAACTGTAAACCTACTTTTGCCAACCTCTGTATATCTAGCAGCTGCAACTATTTGATTAAGAGGTAGCACAGTATCTTTTTTTTCTTTTATTTAGTTATTTTAAATTTTATTTATTCATTTTAGAGAGAGGAGACAGGGACAGATAGAGAAGGGAGGAAGGAGCAGGAAGCATCAACTCCCAGATGTGCCTTGACTAGAGAAGCCTGGGGTTTCAAACCAGCGACCTCAGCGTTTCAGGTCGATGCTTTTACCCACTGCACCACCACAGGTCAGGCGAGGTAGCCCAGTATCTGAGGGGACATTCTAACAGTTCTAGGGCACCCCTTCCTCTTCAAAACTGGTGACCACAGTGCATGTTCTGGCTCTCGTGTCCTGCCTCTGGCAGATTACATATGTATTTATCCACAAGCATCAACAGCTTCCATCAAGGCAAAGAGCTATTGCAGAGCAGAAGAACCTGCTAGTCTGGGCCAGCTGGATGGTTACAAGAATGAGAGACACAAAGGGAAAGGTACTAGTCTCTGAGCCTGAATGAAAAAAGAAAGCCAGCTCGGAGCTCTGTAACTGTCTCAAGGGTGTTCCTTAGGAACACAGCAGCAGAGTCCCTCTTCCTTTCACAGAATTTATATTGTCCTCTCCAGCCTTTTAACTCGGTAGAGCTCAATTTCACAAACATTTCCACTTCCTGATTTTCTGCATCTCAGAGTATAAATACTGGTATTTGAAACGGAAGGTTTCAATCCCACCCCCACCCCAATCAGCAAACTGTTTAAGTAGAAAATTTCTTTAATCAGAAAAAATTTCTCTTCCCTCAACACAAATACACACAGTAAAAGTAAAATACATATATACACACACAAACATATAGAGAGACATATATTTGCACAAATTAGAAATCAAAGTCTCAAGTCCTGGATTAGGGGTTGAGAGGGTGGACATCAGGAGCAACTGAAGGATGGCTTCTCATCTGCTCTAGGTGTCCCACGGTCAACTCTCTGGCCATGGAGGGTGGATCACAAGGGGATAGCGTACAGCTCCAGTCTGATGGGAGAGTTACTGGCAAACTGTGGCAACGAGGTCCCTCTCCAGATAGTTTCTTAGGACAACCAGGGATGACAGGAGATGCTGTAGCAGGCGGAACTGGAGAGGTTGGGGCAGAGTAGGTGAAGGGGTGCTCTCCATGCTGGAGGAAAAGGATAACACCAATGCTGGCTCCAGTGCCTAAATGATCATGGCTAAAGGAGACAGTACCAGGGGAACTGAGAGGAGGGTTGCAAATTGGAGAGGTGTGGATCCAAGTGAGGTTCATAGCGGGCCACCCAGTGAGATGCCAAGGCTGCTTTGGTTTCCATACTAGATGTCTTAGCTGTGCCTGGTCCATCTTTTCCATGGGAGGTGCAGGAAAGGAAGTGGCTGGATAACTGTGGTGGCTTGGAAAATGCTAGAGATGGGGAGAAAAGAGAAAAGAAATTATGAGAAAACTTTTAGATGAACCCTACCTCGTTGCTTAACCCTCTGGTTTCCTTGGGACTGTTTGCAAAGCAAATATACCTTGTTTTATGCAACAGATAAGTTCCTGCCTGGTCATAATTAAATAAAAATTTTAGTAACCAAACTATACTTTCATTTAGTCAAATACTGGAGAGTCCACTATGCACTGTACGCTACATTAGGCACTGGATATTCACACATATACAAAATAAAAAGTCCCATGGGTTCTTATTACTTACAGTTCATTTAGAATTTCCTTTAATTGGAATCATCATTTCCCAACTTTTGTATTTTAAGTTCTAATTTCCTATGTTGAGTGCCTTAAGAAGTATAAATTAATATGCAGCCAAGATCCTCCTGCTTATTTTTTAAAAAGATTTTATTGATTTTAGAGAGAGAGAGAGAAAGGGGGGAAGTGCAGGAAGCATCAACTCATAGTAGTTGCTTCTTGTATGTGCTTTTTTGTTTGTTTGTTTGTTTTTGTTTTTTGTTGTTTTTTTTGTATTTTTCCGAAGCTGGAAATGGGGAATGGGGAGAGACAGTCAGACTCCCGCATGCGCCCAACCGGGATCCACCTGGCATGCCCACCAGGGGGTGACGCTCTGCCCACCAGGGGGCGATGCTCTGTTGCGACCAGAGCCACTCCAGCGCCTGGGGCAGAGGCCGAGGAGCCATCCCCAGCGCCCGGGCCATCTTTGCTCCAATGGAGCCTCGCTGCAGGAAGGGAAGAGAGAGACAGAGAGGAAGGAGAGGGGGAGGGGTGGAGAAGCAGATGGGCGCTTCTCCTGTGTGCCCTGGCCGGGAATCGAACCCGGGACCCCTTGCACACCAGGCTGACGCTCTACCACTGAGCCAACCGGTCAGGGCTCTTGTATGTGCTTTAATGGAGCAAGCCCAGGGTTTCGAACTGGCAACCTCAGAATTCCAGATCGATGCTCTGTCCATTGCACCACCACAGGTGAGACCTCTCTTGCTTATTTTTTAATTTCATTTTTATTGATATTTTCTTTCCCTAGGGTATCTATTTTTCTTAGATTTTATTTATTCATTTTAGAGAGGAGAGAGAGAAAGAAGAGGGGTAGGAGCAGGAAGCATCAACTCTCCCCATATGTGTCTTGACTGGGCATGCCCAGAACTTTGAACCAGTGACCTTGGCGTTCCAGGTTGACGCTTTATCCACTGCTCTACCACAGGTCAGGCAATTTCATTTTTCTTTTTAAATTTCATTTTTCAATTACAGTTTACATTCATTATTTTATATTAGTTTCAGGTGTACAGCATATTGGTTAGACAGTCATATACTTTACAAAGTGTCCCCTCCTATATTTCCAGTACCCACCTGGCACTTATACAGTTATTACAATATTACTGATTATACTCCCTATGCTGTACTTTACATTCTCATGACTATTTCATAACTACTAATGTGTACATCTTAATCCCTTCACCTTTTTCATCCAGTCCTCTAATCCAGTGGTCCCCAACCCCCGGGCCACGGACCGGTACCGGTCCATGGGCCATTTGGTACCAGTCCACAGAGAAAGAATAAATAACTTATATTATTTCTGTTTTATTTATATTTAAGTCTGAATGATGTTTTATTTTTAAAAAATGACCAGATTCCCTCTGTTACATCTGTCTAAGACTCACTCTTGACGCTTGTCTCGGTCACGTGATACATTTATCCGTCCCACCCTAAAGGCCGGTCCGTGAAAATATTTTCTGACATTAAACTGTCCGTGGCCCAAAAAAGTTTGGGGACCACTGCTCTAATCCCCTTACCCTCTGGCAACCATTAGTCTGTTCTCTGTATCTCTGAGTCTGTTTCTGTTTTGTTTGCTTGTTTATTTTGTTCTTTAGATTCCATATGTAAGTGAAATCATATGGTATTCGTCTTTCTCTAATTTATTTCACTCAGCATAATACCCTCTAGGTCCATCCATACTGTTGCAAATGGTAAGATTTCATTCTTGCCTGACTGGTGGTGGTGCAGTGGATGCAATGTCGACCTGGGATACTGAAGTCCCAAGTTTAAAATCCCAAGGTCGCAGGCTTGAGTGAGGGCTCATCCAGCTTAAGTGCAGGCTCACCAGACTGAGCATAGGGTTGCTGGCTTGAGCATGGGATCATGGAAATGGTCCCAAGGTTGCTGGCTTGAGCAAGGGGTCACTGGCTTGGCATGAACTACCCCCTCCTTAAAGGCACGTATGAGAAGCAATCAATGAATAACTAAAGTGCTGCAACTACAAGTTGATGCTTCTATGTCTCTCCCTTCCTGTCTCTCTCCCCTGCCCCTCGCTCTCGCTCACTAAAAAAACAAATAAATGATTTCATTCTTTTCCTCCTACTTTTTAAAATTGATTTT
The DNA here is from genome assembly GCF_036850995.1 of Saccopteryx leptura. Lineage (NCBI taxonomy): Eukaryota > Metazoa > Chordata > Mammalia > Chiroptera > Emballonuridae > Saccopteryx > Saccopteryx leptura. The sequence continues at coordinate 212,036,073 of NC_089505.1, read as the reverse complement.
ACAGAAAGAGAGGAGGAGGGAGGGAGAGGGAGAGGGGGCGAGAGAGAGAGAGAGAAACATCAATTTATTGTTCCACTTATTTATGCATTCATTGGTTGAATCTTGTTAGTGCCCTGACTTGGGGATCAAACCTGCAATCTTGGCATATCGGGATGATGTTCTGAGTCTAACCAACTGAGCTAGCTATCTTGCCAGGGACGCTCTGCTTATTTTCAAATCAATTATTCTCAAAGCAGTACCTGTGATTGATTGAAAACAAGGACTGTCTATTATCTACAGGAAACTTTCTCTTCCCTACCATTTGAGTGCCTCCTAAATACACTATTAATCAAAGGCCCAGAAAATAACACTGCCACACTAGGTCTAAGGCTCTATCCAACACTAGGTGCCCCACAGCTGCCAACCTCTCCCCCAATGATGTAATTCTTATGTCCAGTCCATTAAACCCATGCTTCTAGGGGGTCTGCTACAAGAATACTTGGACAGGAGTAAAAAGGAGAGGAAAGCATTTAAGAGGCACCAGAAGAGAAAGGATTTGCAGAGAGAAGCTGAAGCATGAATCACTTGGCCAAGTAAAAAAGCCTTCTGTATCTATGCAGACAACAGATAAGCTAGCTGCCCCATGAGGGTTAGGATTAAACTTCATGGAGTTCTTTTCAATGATAGAACAAAAAGCATTTAGGAATCAAGACAAGAAAGGAAGTTTCATCTTTCCCTTTCCTGAAAAGAAACTTGTTGAAAAGATGAAAAGACCCAGAAGGAAATGGAAGAGGGAACCTTTTTCTAAATGTACACTTAATTTCCTTGTTATTTTCCCACCTCTTCCTCATGTTTATAAGTTCTTACCCTGGTCAGCTGGTGCCTGCTATTACCCAATGATGACTTCTGGGCAGCTATGTGAGGAAACCAAGTCTTTAACATTCCTTCTACCTGTAGCAGGGTTCCCAGATAACGTTCTCTGTGAAAAAGGCATTAAAAAAATTAAGAGCGAAAAAAAGTAACAAGATAGGGTTTAAGATAACTCTTTTTATGAAGTACTGAAGAAAAAACTGGGAGAACTTACCCCATTTGTGGCTTCTGTAAAACACCTACAATTCGCTGGATCCTGTCCATTGCCACACTCTGCTGAAAACTGCTCAATCCTGGGTTCAGGGTTTGAGAAAGAGATCAAGGATTGAATTTCTTTTTTTTTTTTTAATTTTAATTTATTCTGTTTACATAGATTCTAGTGTTGAAGGATTGAATTTCAAGAATTCAGTCAGGTAAAGGAAGGACAAAGGGAGTCAGTTAATGGATCCACCAAAGAAATTAAGTCACAGAAGAAAAAGAAAACACCCAGGACCCAAAGTAAGACTTAAGAGAAAAACTCATTTAAAAGATATTTTAGCTCTGGCTGGCTGCTCAGTCATTAGAGTGCATCATTCTGAAACGCCAGGGTTGCAGGTTGGATCCTGAGTCAGGGCACATACGGAAGGGACTAGTGAATGCACAACTAAATAGAACAAATGAATGCTTACCCCCCCTCCCCTTCCTCTCTCTATCTCTCTAAGATCAATCAATAAAAAAATAAAAAGAAAAACATTTTAAAAGAGAGGAAGAGGAGAGAGAGAGAGAGAACCTAGCTCAGATGAATGCGACTAATCAGGTAATTACCTCTTTCAAAGCGACCCATCTTCAGGCCATTCAGTAAGTCTGTGAGAGGGCGTATGAATCCTTGGAGCTCTTTACACTGTAGGAAAACCGGGCAAAGGCTATTAGAATACCAAGCATTGCCTACATCAGTACTGATTCTTCTTCTATCTCCAAATCTAGGAGCCAAGACTATCCTCACAGAGTCCTTACTAACCAGCAGGGTGGTAAGACATTCCAGTAGTGTCTTCTTTCCCCAGCTTTCTCTTACCTTCTGAGCAAAGAGCAGGTCCCCTTCTGTGGTACAACCATGGATATTTAGACTGGTCTCCAATTTCCGATATCTTGATCTTTTGACCCCAGATCTTGCCATAGGAGAAGCCAAGCCCGGCTGTTCCAAGTGAGAAGCTCTATGTTGGTTACTGGAAACCTTGGGTCGTTGCCTGAGGCGGATAGGACCTGGGCTGGGCCAAGAACCTCCCCTCTGCCCAACAGTGCCTGGCCTGGGGCCATGGGCCCTCTTGTCCTCCCCCTCACTATCGGAGGGGAAGCCAAAGTCACTGTTCACTGGGGAGGTAGAAAAAGAGGAAGGTAGAGAGGAAGAAGAATAAGAAGAAACGCTAGATGGTGAATCCATAGGTTCAGAAGCAGGGGCTGGAGAGCAGCTCCCGGGTACCCAAAGATCGGACCTGCAACTGAAGAGCAAAGCGAAGGAATCTGAAATCAGAATCTGAGAATTAAGACTGGGAAACTGGGGTGTACTGTATGGGATAATCTTATCTCTTCTCTCCTTCCCCAATATTACCTGTCTCAGAGACAGTAGAAAAAGCCATTTCCCCCGCTTCCATTAAAGAATCTGACTCTCTGGCCTCCGCAGCGCAGCTCTTAGCCTGACAGACTTCAGTTTTTTCTTCCCTCACTTGAGAGTAAATACCAGACTTGACACCTTCCCCAGTCTGGCCCATTGTTCGCCTCATCCCGCAGCGAACCTCTACCTCAGGTCACGCCACCTGCGAGCGTTCAATCTCCGGTACTGGAACGCACTTAGTGACTCCGCAGGAACCACCTCCGACAGACACCTCCCACCTCTTCCTAGTCTTTCTGATCAGGACCTCTGTTCCAGACCCTCTCGGGTCGCTCTGCCACGTGATACGATCCCTCCCAATACCAAGAGGACCCTAAACCTACTCTCTCTGGAGCTGATCCTCCCGCGCAGACGGCTATCGATCCTCCCAGGTCTACTCACGAGTGTGGATCGGCTCAGCCCAGGTTGTCTCCAGCTCCTCCGACTCTCCCGAACTCAGCCACCCACCTCCGCCTCTCTCCCAGTGGGTCCCGCCCCTTCCCCCTCCCAGACACGTGCAGCTCCGCACGTGCCTTCCTCCTGCGTACTCAGACCTCGTACTCATTGGTCTTATGCCGGTGGCACGTGATTGTAGTTACTGAAGTCCATATTCCATTTGCTACAGCATACAGGGGCTTGGCCAATAGAGAGGCAGTGGGTGATAATTGGCTGGAAGGGCAGCATTCCGTGCTCCGCCCCTACATGCTTCTCGCGTAGGGGACACGGTGAAGAGAAAAGGAGGAGGATGGAAAAAGAGTGGAAAAGTAGGGAGGGGAGGAAAAGGGCGGAACCCGTGGCCTTATTTAGGATAGTGGTGCGCCGGGAACGCGTGGCTGGAGTGTGCAGACTGGTTGTGACCTGAGGTGCGCGCCTCGAGATATGGGACTCCTGGCACCTTCTTGGGAGCCGACCCCTCTGCCCCCTCTTTGAGCGCCTCGGGTCACGATTGCAGCAAGTGGAACTATCAACGCCTTGCGTATGCAACGTGTGTGAAAATGGATGCGTGTTACTGTGATCCTCTGCCCCTTTCGGTGACCCAGCCCTCGTGATTCCTCGGTCTATTTACCGCACCCTCCTCTTTCTCCTACAAGCTGAGTGCCTCCTGCCCTGCTGGGTGAGGAGGGTGGGGACTGCCGCCGAGAACATAGCGTCCTCTCTCGGGCTCCCCGCAGAGGCTGCTCCTCCAGCCCTTTCCTTACATAACCCGCCATGCACGTTACCTGCTCAGATGCCAGCTCGCCACGACTCTAAAGGTCAAAGCCGAACTCGATTGTTCCTGAATTTTCTACCCTGGCTCCTCAGGCCCTGCGCCCTGAATTCTGTGATTCCTAGTAAGGGAACGGAATGGACGAGGTCCCCAATCTCCTAGATTATGCGTTTGTACTGTTTCAGTTTCTTCATTTCTCCCGTAGAGATTCGAAAGGCTTTGAAGGAGGGAAGGTGACAAGTTCAGAGTTTTACTATTCGCTGCCCCTTGAAGTATTGAAATACTACAGTGGAGAGAGGAGATAGGAGCTCAGGGACTGTAGGCTGATTGAAGCTGTGACATCGAAGAGCCCGCAAGGGGGCAGCCCAGTTCTGATTAGGATCCCTAAGGTGGGTGGAGGGGGGCGGGGAGAATGTCCCAGCTTGCTCTAATTACTAACTGGAAGACATTGTTGGGTGGGGGTGAGGGGTGAAGTGGTGTGAATTTTTAGAATCTATTCTAAGGAATTTTTGATATTTTACACATATTTTTAAAAGATTTTATTTAGCCTGACCTGTGGTGGTGCAGTGGATAAAGCATCGACCTGGAATGCTGAGGTTGCCGGTTCAAAACCCCAGGCTTGCCTGGTCAAGGCACATATGGGGGTTGCTTCCTGCTCCTCCCCTTCTTCTCTCTCTCTCTCTCTCTCTCTCTCTCTCTCATTCTCTCTACTCTGTCTCTCTAAAAATGAATAAATAAAATCTAATATATATATATTTAAAAAGATTTTATTTATTCACTTTAGAGAGAAGAGATCAAGAGTGAGAGAGAGAGAAGGGGTGGCAGGAGCCGGAAGTATCAACTCCCATATGTGCCTTAACCAGGCAAGCCCAGGATTTTGAACCGGTGACTTTAGCATTCCAGGTCAACACTTTATCCACTGTGCCACCACAGTTCAGGTGATATTTTATGTATTTTAACTGTGCTTATTTTATAAAAAGAAAAAAGTGTTATAAATTTCAGCTCTTCCCACAGTTTTAACACTATATGTAATAAAACAAAGCAATAGAATTAGAGGGAATTATGGACTATGAATAAACCTGTTGTTTGTTAGTTCTCTTCTCTATTCTTCCCCAAATTTCAGGTTTATTCACAGTCCTAATAACTCCCTCTAATACTATTGTCACCTAACTTCCTTTCTAATCTACCATATCCCAGTGCTCTCTTTAGTGTTGTGCCTTTGGAACATACCCTCATGAACGAATGAAATAGAGACTAACCAGATGATGTCATTTATTTATTTTATCTTCCAATTTTCTCTTCCCAAATCCCCATCCAAAGAGTCATATCAGCCTTCTCTCTCCTAAAAAAAGCAAAGAAAGGAAAACAGTAACAACAACCAAGTTCAGGGGACTCAGGAAACCCCTCCATGCCCCCTACCTCTATGAAAACTCCCCAGATTTCATGTTCTCAGCTAATTTCTCCATGACAGCTCCTGGAAGATGTGTCTCCTCCCTTTTTCACCCCTTTCTTCCTGCTAAATCTCTTCATGCTCCATAGTTCTTTAGAATCCCAACTCAAATTCCTTCCCTAGGATACAGGTTTCTATTCCCTCCTTCTTTCCCCCACCACCTCTCCCCTGCATTAGGGAACTGCCACCCCTTCAGCCTCTGAACTTTGTCTCTAATCAGCCAAGTTATTGGGCCCCTCCCCTTTTGCCCTCTGGCACTTGCCATTAAATCACTCCAGGCTGGAACCACCTTTAATTCCTAAAGGCAGGGTGGAAACCTGGAGAGGTTTCTTCTCCATTCTACCTGCTTCTGCTCTAGAAGGTCCTGAAATTCTCCCAGTTCAGAAAAAAAGTAATGACTTATATTACAAAATTCTTTGTTTCAACATCTCCTAAACTTCCTTAAAAATAGATAAGATTTTTCTAAATGTGATTTCTCTTCTTTTAAGCATCTGGGAATTGACTGGGCTGGAGACACTAGCCAGAGATAGCGGTCAAAATTGCGTCACAGACTACCCCAAGGCCAGTGGCCGCACTCTCACCTTCTACGTGAAATACATCCACCCCTGAAGGAGGGCCCAGGACAGGAGGAAGGAAACAGGACACTGAAGACTGGATACAGCCTGGTTCATAGCTGGACTCTGCTAAAATATAGATATCCCCCCACAGTAGGCCAGTGTCATCCTTCCTACTACCCCTCCCCCCAAAAGATAGCCATCTCTTTATACCAGCCTTTGTCTTTCTTTCCTCTGAGGGTAGAGAAAGACCAGCTTTCCTCCCCCTCACTATAAAAAATCCTGTGCCTTTCAGCCATTCCTGACTGTACCAAGGAGGCCCAACTCAATTCAATATGTATTTTTTATTTGATATGTGCCAGTCACTGTGCTATGTGCTAGAGGAGGGATATAAATTAAGGAGGGATATGATTAAGACGTGGCTCCTATTCAAGGAGTTTATAATCTAAAGGGAGCCTGTTGTATACTTTAAAATATTTATCTTTTTTTGTGAGACAGAGAGACAGAGAGAGGGACAGATAGGGACAGACAGACAGGAAGGGAGAGAGCTGAGAAGCATCAGTTCTTCATTACGGCTCCTTAGTTGTTCACTGATTGCTTAATTGCTTTCTCATATTGTGATAAGGTGCCAAGGAATTGCAAAAATTGTTAAAATTAGGTTTGTTTTTTTTTTGTTTGTTTGTTTTTTTGTATTTTTCCAAAGCCAGAAACAGGGAGGCAGTCAGACAGACTCCCGCATGCGCCCGACCGGGATCCACCTGGCACGCCCACCAGGGGGCGATGCTCTGCCCATCCGGGGCGTCACTCTGTTGCGACCAGAGCCACACTTGCGCCTGAGGCAGAGACCACAGAGCCATCCTCAGTGCCCGGGCCAACTTTGCTCCAATGGAGCCTCGGCTGCCGGAGGGGGAGAGACAGAGAGGAAGGAGAAGGGGAGGGGTGGAGAAGCAGATGGGCGCTTCTCCTGTGTGCTCTGGCCGGGAATCGAACCTGGGACTCCTGCACGCCAGGCTGACGCTCTACCACTGAGCCAACCAGCCAGGGCTAAAATTAGTTTTTTGTGTTTTTTTTTCAGAGACAGAGAGTCAGAGAGAGGGATAGATAGGGACAGACAGACAGGAATGGAGAGAGATGAGAAGCATCAATCATTAGTTTTTTCGTTGTGACATCTTAGTTGTTCATTGATTGCTTTCTCATGTGTGCCTTGATTGTGGGGCTACAGCAGACCGAGTAATCCCTTGCTCGAGCCAGAGACCTTGAGTCCAAGCTGGTGAGCTTTGCTCAAACCAGATGAGCCCGCACTCAAGCTGGCGACCTCGGGGGTCTCGAACTTGGGTCCTCTGTATCCCAGTCCGATGCTCTATCCACTGTGCCACCACCTGGTTAGGCAAAATTAGTATTTTAAAAAGGAAAAGTCAGGCCCCCTTACCCCTTCTTTCTATAGAGAATGGAAAGAGAAGAATGCAGGAACTTCCTGGCTTACAAGGACAACTGGGTCACCTAGTCATAGTTTAGCTGATTCCTAGAATTCTCTGCAAGGGTGGCTGAGGCTACTTGCCACACAGAACAAAGAAGATAGAACTTATCTGAAAACCTTAGAAAACAATGTTTATGTACCTTAATCAAGAATTCCTATACCCAGACTCACCCTCCCATCCTAAAGTCATAAGAGTAACGTATACCTCTAGACCAGGGGTCCCCAAACTACGGCCCGCGGGTCGCATGTGGCCCCCTGAGGCCATTTATCTGGCCCCCGCTGCACTTCTGGAAGGGGCACCTCTTTCACTGGTGGTCAGTGAGAGGAGCACATTGACCATCTCATTAGCCAAAAGCAGGCCCATAGTTCCCATTGAAATACTGGTCAGTTTGTTGATTTAAATTTACTTGTTCTTTATTTTAAATATTGTATTTGTTCCTGTTTTATTTTTTTACTTTAAAATAAGATATGTGCAGTATGCATAGGGATTTGTTCATAGTTTTTTTTTATAGTCCAGCCCTCCAATGGTCTGAGGGACAGTGAACTGGCCCCCTGTGTAAAAAGTTTGGGGACCCCTGCTCTAGACAAAGGGATCACAAGCTTCTCCTTACCCACTCCAAGCAGTACTTGATTTTGTATAAAAGTAGGCTCAGCCTGACCAGGCGGTGGCGCAGTGGATAGAGCATTCAGATGGGATGCCAAGGACCCAGGTTCAAGACCCCGAGGTCGCCAGCTTGAGCACGGGTTCATCTGGTTTGAGCAAAGCTCACAAGCTTGGACCCAAGGTCGCTGGCTCGAGCAAGGGGTTACTCGGTCTGCTGAAGGTCCACGGTCAAGGCACATATGAGAAAGCAATCAATGAACAACTAAGGTGTTGCAACGCGCAACAAAAAACTAATGATTGATGCTTCTCATCTCTCTGTTCCTGTCTGTCTGTCCCTGTCTATTCCTCTCTCTGACTTTCTCTCTGTCTCTGTAAAAAAAAAAATAAAAAAAAATAAAATAAAATAAAAAAATATGTATATTTATATATATATATAAAATAAAAATTAAAATAAAAAAAAAAAGCAGGCTCAGAACTGTATGAGGCCCTACCCTACATGATTTGGGATTGTGCCCTGTGTAGCTAGCTGGATAATTAATAAACTCCTCAAAATTTCTTCTATAACCTGCCTTGGTGCCTCTATGTAACCAGCGGATTACACTACTTTATAACATTTGAGGGCTTGTCCAGGATTCCAGTGTTCCACGTCACCGGGTAGAGACACCCAAATCAGCTGGCCTCTCTGGAAGGTTGCCTGACCCCACTGGATCTCTAGGAGGGGTGCCCCCTGAGACATTCCAGGCCTCCAGTTTTCCTGTGGGTCTCAGACACCTTCTCAGCAGACACCCCCGGTCCCTAAAACTCGACAATTCTGCAGAGAAATCGAGGAGTGTAAATTTTTACCTCTGGAGGCAAGTAAGGCAAATCTTTTGCTTTACTGAATTCTAGCTTTCAGTCTGTTTTGAATTCTAGCTTTTCTGTTTGTGACTATTAATAATAGTCAATCTGGAACTATTACAAAAAAGGATTGATGCACCTGACCAGGTGGTGGCGCAGTGGATAGAGCATCAGACTGGGATGCAGAGGACCCAGGTTCAAGACCCCAAGGTCGCCAGTTTGAGCACGGGCTTATCTGGTTTGAGCAAAGCTCACCAGCTTGGACTCAAGGTCGCTGGCTCGAGCAAGGGGTTACTCAGTCTGCTGAAGGCCCACGGTCAAGGCACATATGAGAAAGCAATCAATGAACAACTAAGGTGTCGCAATGAAAAACTGATGATTGATGCTTCTTATCTCTCTCCATTCCTGTCTGTCTGTCCCTATCTATCCCTCTCTCTGACTCTGTCTCTGTAAAAAAAAAAAAAAAAAAAAGGATCGATGCGATCGGACTTACACAATAGTCTCTCCAGGGCCAAGATGTTGGTGGAGAGTTATGTCCTGCCTTGGACTTTCCGAGACACATTTGTTTGTGCTCTCAGGGAAGACAATTAATGGGGATGTCTGTTTGTGCTCTCAGAAGACATTAGTGGGGACTGAGTAAGTCATGTCTCGGACTTCCTGGACACGTCTGTTTGTGCTCTCAGGGAAGTCAATTAGTGGGGGTTGAGTTAGTCCTGCCTCGGACTTCCAGGGACACCTTTGTGCTGTTGTCCATGTCGAGATCTCATTCTTTGCTTTTATTGTTTCTGTCTGAAAACCCTTGAGTGACTGATGTGTGAGTGGGGATCTCTGGTACCTGCACCTGAGTTTCCAGTTTGTGGCTCCATGGTGAATAACTATGGAGTCCGAGTGGGCTCCAACTTGCAGTTCTTTGGCGATCTTCATACAGCTTAGGGTGGTATCAGACACTCTCTGATCCCAGTCGGGGCTTTATACCGACCCACCAATGCTAAGAGATGCCTAAGCTCCTGTGAGGAACATGGCCAGGCGACCACCTGAAAGGCCCCTGATGGGGCATCCCCTTCCCTTGTCCATTGAACTGTGCCTAAAAGTCAAGTGTAAATGTAAATAGAAATTGTCTGTTTTGTAGGTTCTCTTTGTCAGGAAAATCTCTGGTGTAATTTTTCTAAAGTCTTTCATTGTGTCTTTTTCTTGAATTGAGTGGCAGGGAGGTAAACAGACCGGCTCCTGCATGCGCCTGACCTGATCTACCTGCAAGCCCCCTACCGGGTAGAAGCTCCTACCTGGCCAATCAATGCTCTGCCCATCTGGGGCTGCTGCTCCATTGCTCGGCAACTGAGCTATTTTAGTGCAGTGCCTGGGGCCAACTTGCTCAAACCTTTAGAGCCATGATTGCAGGAGAGGAAGAGAGAGAGAGAGAGAGAGAGAGAGAGAATGGGGAAGGGTGGAGAAGTAGATGGTTGCTTCTCCTGTGTGCCCTGATTGGAAAACTAACCCAGGACTTCCACACGTGCTGGGCCAATGCTCTACTGCTGAGCCAAACGGCCAGGGCCTCATCTACCCTCAAGAACTTACTAGGTTCTCTGTTTCTTGTAGGTCCAAACATCAGCCTGACACTTCAGTTTCTTTATAATTTTGCCCTATCTTTCCATATGTGAAATTACTAAACAAATATTAAGAGTCTTGTAAATTTTATTTTTTTCTTAAATTCTTACTCTTCCTTTACATATACCCTCTTCTCACAAAACATGCCACGTTGTTCTATCCCCCTTGTCAATCCAGCTCTTTCATTCTTGGAATAACTATTCTTCTTTCTAATTGCTGTTATCCTTTTATAATATACCACCAATCAAAAGCTTGCTGCCAGCCCTGTGGTGGCTCAGTGGATGGAGTGTCGACCTGGAGTGCTGAGGTCGCTGGTTCAAATCCCTGGGCTTGCCTAGTCCAAGCACATACAAGAAGCAACTACTACAGAGTTGATGCTTCCCAATTCTCCGCCCCCTTCTCTCTCTGTCTCTCTAAAATCAATAAATAAAATCTTGGAAAAAAAAAAAAAGAGCCTGACCTGTGGTGGCACAGTGGATAAAGCATCGACCTGGAAATGCTGAGGTCGCCGGTTCGAAACCCTGGGCTTGCCTGGTCAAGGCACATATGGGAGTTGATGCTTCCTGCTCCTCCCCCCTTCTCTCTCTGTCTCTCTCTCCTCTCTCTCCCTCTCTGTCTCTGTCTCTCTCCCCCTCTCTCTCTCCTCTCTAAAAATGAATAAATTAAAAAATTAAAAAAAAAAAAAAAAAAAAAAAGCTCACTTATTCTTCAAAGTGTATCTCAAGGACAGTCACCTTCTAAAAGTCTTCCAGACAACTCCTGTACTGATTTCTCTCCTTCCACTGCCTTAAAGCACTTGTTGGACATGTTTTCTTTGAACATATGTACCCTGATTTATTGATGTCACCCTAGTAAAATTAAAAAAAAAAAACTACTTAGAAAAAAAAAGCAAAGCACTTGTCTAGGTAATATGCTTTTCAAATTTGTATGTAATTTAACATTGTTATAAATCTTTTCATTTTGTTCTAAATGTTTTATAAATGTAAGCTTGGGTTTTATGAATACTTTGAGGGCAATAACAACATCATAGATTTATTTTTCATCAGCAGCAGGATCCTTAGATGCTTCAAGCATGGGTCACACACACACATTACATATTGAACTGAAATTTAACTGCACTAAATCTTTCCAGGGTTCTGTAGACAAGGTTAGTATTAAATCTCAGTGAAAGAAATGGTGGCAGGCTGAGATGAACACTTGCATTGTAATATTAGTTACTTGGTTTCCCCATCCACCAAAGCCGGGTATTCCAATCCTTCCTCGGTTCCGTATCACCATCCCTGGGATCTCTTCAGGGTAAGGGATGTCTCATCTTCCACCCGCCTTGTTCCCAATTAACTCACTGTTTCCATTGTCACTGGTTTCACTGTTACAGGCCTCTGATGGTCTGCAAGTTCTGCTTTACCACTAATGGTAGATTCATCTGCTTTCATTTTCTTATCCAACTTGTTCTGTCCTCAATAGGATTAGAAAACAAAAAATTATCATTTCCATATGATATCCTCATAGACTCTCTTTCATCTCTCCTGTCTCCCCTCACCTCCACACCCTCTAAGACTTAAACTCAAGGATCCCCTACCTTATGTTTGCATGGATTGTGTACCCATCCCATTCACTAATTCCCTTGACTCAAGGACTACTCCTCCCTCTCTGTGTCTTAACCTGCTGGGTTTCTGCTTCATTCTCTTCCCCAACTATGATAACAGGTCTATTTTGTGCCACTACCCAGTTTAATTTCACCTAACTCATTTTTATTCCTGCTAATAATTTATATTTCAACATTGCCCAGTTTCTTTTTCACTATTACCTATTCTGATCCTCTTAGATGTCACTCACCAGCCTGTCCTCTGACTCAAATATGGAGTAATCAACAGTGAAATTTGCACCAAAGTCATCTGGGGAGGAGAAAACAATCAGTAATAATGAAAGAGAGGTAGAACTACATTTAGAAATGAGAAGAGGAAGAAATTGCTCAGAACACTTCAATTTGCTCAAGTTGTAAAACTGACTGGTATAATCTAATTCTAATGTACTTTAATGTGAAAAATGTGAATGTGTATGCATTCATATTTTCAATCTAACATCTAAGATAATTTACAGATTTGAAATTTTTTTGAATTGTTTCAACCAGTTTCCAAAGAATTGAAAATTGCTAACTTCAGAAATAACATCATGAGCCTTGACAGTTTTTGCTCATAGCAAAATTTCTTTCTGCCCTGGCCGGTTGGCTCAGCAGTAGAGTGTTGGCCTGGCATGTGGATGTCCCAGATTCAATTCCCAGTCAGGGCACACAGGAGAAGCAACCATCTGCTTCTCTACCCCTCCCCCTTGTCTCTCTCTCTCTCTTTCTCTCTCTCTCTCTCTCATCCCATCCTGCATCCATGGCTTGATTTGAGCAATTTGGCCCTGGGCACTGAAGATGGCTCCATAGCCTCAGCTCAAGCTAAAGAACTCAGTTACTGAGCAGTGAATCAGTGGCTCCAGATAGGCAGAGTACCCTTCTGTAGGGGGCTTGCCAGGTGGGTGCTGGTCAGGGTGCAAGTGGGAGTCTGCCTCTCTGCTTCTAAGTAAAAAGAAGAAAAAAAAAGTTCTCTCTGATCCAGCTGCTCTATTGCAAAGGGAAAGGCAAGGTCTCAGAACTAAGTATCCCTCAAACCTCTTTCCATTCTACTAAAGGTATGCCTTTTACATACTCACCATAATTGGGGGTGACTGTGTAATAATAGATCACCTGATAATAATCATCCTCTTCTAGTCCTTCTTCATCTTCATATTTTTGTCCTATGGGGATAATAACTAGAGGTCAAGAGGCATCTGGAACTTCTTAGCAACAAGGACACCTGAGGTTGAGCTCAGCTCTATCAGTTTACTTTCCTTTGGCCTCGCCTCCAAAGGTCAGACTATCTCCCTGTCTCTGCACCTCTAAACTCTTCTTCATCTTCTGGGCTCCATGTCTGTGATGAGGCTTCTTTCTCTGTGTCCTTTCAATCTGGGAATTCCCAGAACAGAAAACAGATCCCTTCACATACTGTAAATCCAAAACAAGAACTAAACCTTAAAAATGTAGGAAGCAGAGAGAGAGAGAGACCAGAAATTAAAAGCTCCAAATCTACTGTATGTTCTAGACTGCATGGTTTTTCTGAGTTTTCTTATGCATGGCTCTCACAAATGACGAACACGCACACTATTAAGTGGTTTTGGGTTTTTTTGGTACTTTTCTGAAGCGAGAAGCGGGGAGGCAGAGAGACAGACTCCTGCATGTGCCCCGACCAGGATCCACCCGGCATGCCCACTAGGGGGCGATGCTCTGCCCATCTGGGGCATTGCTCCATTGCAGCTGGAGTCATTCTAGTGCCTGAGGCGGAGGCCATGGAGCCATCCTCAGTGCCCAGGCCAACTTTGCTCCAATGGAGCCCTGGCTGTGGGAGGGGAAGAGAGAGAGAGGAAGGAGAGGGGGAAGGGTGGAGAAGCAGATGGGTGCTTCTCCTGTGTGCCCTGGCCAGGAATCGAACCTGGTACTTCCACATGCCAGGCTGACGCTGTACCACTGAGTCAACCAGCCAGGGCCCACCATTAAGCTTCTGAACTTGTATTTTAGTTCCAGTTTTACTGCTAACTAGCAGAATCACTCTAAACAAACCATTTTACATCTGTTTTCTTAAAATGAGTCAGCTGGACTGTAAATTACCCATCTGTATTCATTTTTCTTCTTTCCTGGGACTGAAAATATGTGACTTGGATATGATTGGATCAAGAACTCTCCGCCTCCTGCAAAAACATTTCCCTAAGCTCCTTGAAGTCTCTCCCTGAACCACAGCAATGACACAAGAATCTGGAGGAAAAGGAAACAATGAGAGGACCTGGCTGACTGAGAACAATGGAGGGAAGGAGCTGCGCTACTTTTCAGACAGTGTTCCTGAAGGCACCCAATTCTTCACCACCCTAAAATATCACCCTCACTTCCCTCCCTTTAAAAGGCTTTTTTCCTCCAACATTCTGGGGAGAAAGATATCCTGGCTTCCCTCACTAGTTTCAGACTGCCCCACCTTCAGAGTCTACCTCTCTGTCACTCTCACATCAACCCCTGTCATTTTGTCCAATCCGGTGGTGATGGTGAGCGCAGTTCATTCTTGTTAGGACCTTGCCGATTCTGGGGTTTCATCCTCATCAGCTGTCCCTTTTTGACAGGACTCTGCTTTCCTCCCTCTTTCCTGGCTCTATTTCCCAGCTCCCCTACCACCCCCAAAACACTGAACTGTGGCACAGATAAGAGAGTGTTATCACTCACTGTTGAATTGCACTTAGTCACCCTCCCCTCATTTTCTTTTCTCCCACTCCATTTGTGGTAGAAGATCTGGCCCTTAAGCTCAGGGAGAGAAGTGAACTCACCCAGAATAAGTGGCACAGCAAGGATGGCTACGAAGAGGACATCCATTCTGGATACTGCACTTTACTGTATAAGTAAAAAAGGAAATTACAGCGTTTCCCACCAGACTTACTCCGCCTATGGCCCTCCTCCAAAGCAGTGAGCTGCAGCAACTCCTCTCTGGGGGATGGTTGTGGAATTCCCCTCCCACTTGCTGACTGGATCATCAGTTTCTACTGGGCTTGTCCTCAGCCAGAGCTGCCCATAGTGAGAGAGGCAAAGTGGGTTTCGACAGGAACATGTTCATTGAGCTCTCCCAGCTCCAGATTAGATCCATTCAGGATTCCTGCTGCCACTAATCAGAACAACAACAAAAGAACCCCCACCCCCACTACTAAGAAGCTTCTATTAGTAAGCCCTCTCTCTTCCTGTCCCAGTAAAGCCCGAGCTCTACGTCAATCAGGCGTCCCTGATTCGACTTCCCCACACAGTGGACACTCCTGCTTAACAGCAGGACTGGCAGCTTCTTTGAGACTACTCTTGAGGTGGCTATGAGGACGCTACTTACCAGTACTGATACCAACTGTCACTGGAGGAAAGACATGACCGACACACAAGTTAGCTGCAACAGACACACGGGCAGTTTATTACTCACAAATCCTATGGCGTGCCTGGGAACAGCTTAAGGGGGCCCCGTCAGCATGCTCCTCTTGGCTGTCCTTGGTCAGAGCAGTGTGGAGACAGTTCATGTTCAGGTTGGAGTCTGGACGACTAACTGCAGCTGCAGGCCCCTGGCTTTAATACCCTGCTGGCATATGCCTTCTAACAGATGTTAATCTACAGTATTATCACATCAAACAACCTTTTCGGGAGTTCCTAGCAGGGAACCCTTTTTATGTTAATCTACCAAAATGTCACATCAAGCCACTTTTAAGGTGTTGGTAGGGAAGGTCCTTGTTTATGTTAAACTACAGAGTTATGACATCAAGCCACTTTTTATCTATATATAACTTCACACACATACTAGCTGGGACCTGCGTGAAAGGCAGAGTTTACCTGTCATATCTGTACAGACTAGATTTAATTCCTGTCCAGACATCATAGCCTTATTTACTTGACTTAGTGGCTTTTTTTCTGAAATGAGAAGCAGTGAGGCAGAGAGACATTCCCACATGCACCTGATGGGGATCCACCTGGCAAGCCCACTAGGGGGTAATGCTCTGCCCATCTGGGGCATTGCTCCATTGCAACTGGAGCCATTCTAGCGCCTGAGGCTGGGGGGGGGCTATGGAGCCATCCTCAGTGCCTGGGCCCACTCTGCTCCAATGAAGCCTTGGCTGTGGGAGGGGAAGAGAGAGATAGAGAGAAAGGAGAGGGGGAAGGGTAGAGAAGCAGATGGGTGCTTCTCCTGTGTGCCCTGACCGGGAATCGAACCCGGGACTTCCACACACCAGGCTGATGCTCTACCACTGCTCAGTGGCCAAGGCCTTGACTTAATGGCTTTAAATATTATATCCTAACTTATTTCTATATATCTTCCATATTTTTCTATATTTCTATATATTTAATTACTATAACATTATATTACTGTAACACTTCCTCTACTTTCCTTTTCCTGTCCTCACAAAAAGCTCACCATCTCTCTCACTGTCCCTAACTTACTGTCACCATCTAGAGTTGCTCTTCTCTCTGAAGCTTAATCACAATCTCTTTCTTTACAGTTGACATGTTCTGAGAAGGGATGAGCATTTTCTTTTTTTAATTTTTTTATTTTTTATTATTATTATTTTTTTACAGAGACAGAGAGGGAGTCAGAGTGAGGGATAGACAGAGACAGACAGACAGGAATGGAGAGATGAGAAGCATCAATCATTAGTTTTTCATTGCGCATTGCGACACCTTAGTTGTTCATTGATTGCTTTCTCATATGTGCCTTGACCGCAGTCCTTCAGCAGACTGAGTAACCCCTTGCTTGAGCCAGCGACCTTGGGTCCAAGCTGGTGAGCTTTGCTCAAACCAGATGAGCTCATGCTCAAGCTGGCGACCTCCGGGTCTCGAACCTGAGTCTTCTGCATCCCAGTCCAACGCTCTATCCACTGAGCCACCGCCTGGTCAGGCGGGATGAGCATTTTCTAGACTGAAAATAGTCCCTCTATTCTGTCGGTCTTGGTTGGACTGTGAAGTATGGGAGCATGTCAGCATCATTGTCTGACTCTTGAAGCACTTGCTACATTGCTTTTGAGAAAAATCTCTCAGCGAAGGCCAGTTATTTTCTCTCTGGTAAATACTGACTTCACCTCACTTCTTTTTCAACTCTTTGGATATAGGGTGGGAGAAGGGAGAAAGCAGATAGTCTCTTTCCCTGCTATAGGAGTAATAGCTTTTCCACTTTGGTGTGTTCTCTTCATTCCAGCCTACAGGGGCAGAGTTCATCTTATCCTTTTCTCTGCATTTATATTTTTGGAAACTTTTTGTTACATACATGCTAGGCAAAATATGCTAGACCCAGTCTGATAGGCAATTCAGAGTTCACAGACCAGAGAATAAGAAAAGAATACGGTGATTTTTTAAAAAGGGATAAGTATCTTTTAACATCTACTATGAGCCAGGCACTATGCAAATCTCTGTGGAACCACCCATGAACAAGATAGATTTGGCGGCTGCTCTCCTCCCTCAGGAGATGTGGTAACAGCTCAAAGGAAACAGCAGAAGAGTTTTCTTATCCTTATTCCTTCTCCTGACTTTGCTGCTGGGGGCAGCAAGACACATTAGAGTCTTGAGCACTGACCAGGATGCTCCCACTTTTCCAACCTTATTGGGAGAGGATTCGCTTGGTGATTTTCCGTGTAAAACTATACAATCTATTCTTTAGCTTCTTTCCAGAATTTTCAGGGGAAAAAATGTAATATATTTCTGGGGATATGTATGCATTAAAACATAAATTGCTGGCCTGACCTGTGGTGGCACAGTGGATAAAGCGTCGACCTAGAATGCCGAGGTCGCCGGTTCGAAACCCTGCACTTGTCTGGTCAAGGCACATATGGGAGTTGATGTTTCCTGCTCCTCCCTTATTTCTCTCTTTATTTCTCTCTCTCTCTCTCACTCTTAATCTCTCTCCTCTCTAAAATGAATAAATAAGTAAATAAGCATACCACAATATTTAAAAATTGCTTTCAGGAAGGAAAGGAAGCCTGGTTCTTTTTGAACAATTGCTATAGTTTTTCGGTACATTGATTACTCTGTCAAAAACAATATTCCAGATTCCCTTACTTTCCCATCCAGTTACTTTTGTCTAAACATCCTCCATATGGACTAACCCCACCCCCATCCAAATGATGCTCCTCTCCTACTCTAACTTTCTTTCACTCTAATAATATGTAACCCCTGCCCTACCCCACACCATATCTGCACAAAAGATACTACCGAGGTTCATTTCAGGAAATAAATACATCATAAAAGGAACGGATAGACTGGAGGTGGGGGGAGTCATTTTTCTTCAACCCCATCTCTCTAATTGCTTTTTACAAATTTAACTCTGAATCTCCCCTAATCTCCTTCTAATATTGCTCTCTAAACTCCTCTTCCTTCTAATTCTCTTATCATTGCAGATGAAGGCTTCATTAGCGATATACTGTATTGCAAATTTCCTGTACCAGCCTGTTCAAATATCTCCCCTTTTTAAGTCTAACCTTTGTGATAAGGTCCCAAAGAACTGTAAAACTTAGTTTTGGCAACGTCATTTTACAGAGGAAAGGTCAAGCTTCTTGCCCCCTCCTTTCTGTGGAGAATGGAGGGAGAAGAATGCAGGAGCTTCCTGGCTTACAAGAACAACTGGGTCATCTAGTCCAGTGTTTTTCAACCACTGTGCTGCAGCACACTAGTGTGCCGTGAGACATGGTCAGGTGTGCTGTGGGGAAATTAAACATGGGTTCCCAAACTACGGCCCGCTTACGTACAAACAATGAGAAACGGGCAACTTTTTTGAGAAAAACCACAAAGGTAAACGAGAGAGCCCTCAAAGCTAGCTACCTAGCTTTTGTTGCTGAACTCGTAGCTAAATCAAAAAAGTCCAACACTGTGGCAGAAACATTAATACGGCCAGCTTCTAAAGCCATTGTAAATGAGATGCTTGGCCCTACCATGGCCAAAGAGATAGCTAAAATGCCTCTCTCAGATAACACAATTGCCAGACATATTGATGACATGTCTGCGGACATTGAAACTGTTGTTTTGGAAAAGGTGCGCATCAGTAAGAAATTTGCCTTGCAACTTGATGTGTCGACGGATATTAGTGGACATTGTCAGCTCTTGGCCAACGTGCGTTTTGTGGATGGAGAAGCCATTAGAGAAAACTTCCTATTTTGCAAGGCACTGCCAGAAAAATCAACAGGAGAGGAAATATTTCGGGTCATGTCGGAATATCTTGATAAAAGCGGGCTTACATGGGAAAACTGCACAAGTGTCTGCACTGATGGAGCTGCAGCCATGGTCAGGCGCATCAAAGGCTTTGTAAGTAGGGTCAAAGAAAAACCCAGATGTTATTGTTACGCACTGTTTTTTGCACCGTGAGGCCCTCGTTGCAAAGACCTTACCAGCAGATCTAGCTCCTGTGTTGGATGATGTTGTGAGCATAGTGAACTTTGTGAAGACGCGACCTTTGAGATGTCGCTTATTTGCGTCTTTGTGTAAAGAAATGGGAGCGGAACATAAAATCTTATTGCTCCACACGGAGGTCCAGTGGCTGTCATGCAGCAAAGTGCTGGCATGTGTGTATGAGTTGCGAGAGGAACTTAAAGTATTTCTGACAAACTAGAGGTCCGATTACTCAAAGCTGCTTGCAAGTGATGAGTGGTATGCAAAGCTGGCATACCTGGCTGATATATTTCATTATCTGAATGAACTGAACACACGGATGCAAAGCCGAAATGAAAACCTGCTTACAAGCACTGATAAAATGAACGGATTCCATTTAAAGGTGCAGCTCTGGCAACAACATGTGCAGCGTGGCAACCTTGAGATGTTCTTGCTCATTGAGAAACAGCATGATGGAAACACTGCTGCAATGTGCGAGGTGATTGGCAGACATTTGAAAACTCTTGAGAAGACGTTGTCATTTTATTTCTCTTCAGCCTTCACAGAATGCCTTGACTGGGTTAGGGACCCATACAGCTCAGTATCCGTTGCTGGAAAGGACATGACTTTAAAGGAGCAAGAGGAACTCATTGAACTGAAACAAGATCATGGTTTAAAGCTAAAGTTTGCTGATCTTCCTTTGGACAGTTTTTGGTTATCTGTTGCCAAGGAGTTCCCCATTCTGGCCAACAAAACTATTTTGACATTGCTCCCGTTTTCAACCACATATCTATGTGAGCTGAGCTTCTCAAGCTTGACTGCGATAAAAACTAAAAACAGAGAGAGACTGAGAACTGTTGAGGAAGAGCTTCGTGTGTGTCTTTCTACCATTCCTGCCAGGATATCCCTTTTGTGTTCATCAAAACAGGCCCAGGTTGTGAGTATAAATACATTTAGAAACTATATTATTAACTATATGTATAATATGTACTGTGTTATTTTATTTTACAGAGGCAGAGATAGACAGGGACAGACAGACAGGAATGGAGAGAGATGAGAAGCATCAATCATTAGTTTCTCGTTGTGTGTTGCGACTTCTTAGTTGTTCATTGATTGCTTTCTCATATGTGCCTTGACCACAGGCCTTCAGCAGACTGAGTAACCCCTTGCTGGAGCCAGCGACCTTGGGTCCAAGCCGGTGAGCTTTTTGCTCAAACCAGATGAGCCCGCGCTCAAGCTGGCGAGCTTGGGGTCTTGAACCTGGATCCTTCCGCATCCCAGTCCGAAGCTCTATCTACTGCGCCACCACCTGGTCAGGCTAATATGTACTGTGTTAGAGTGTCATTTTGTGTCATTTTGGTAGGTGGTTGCCCCAGAATTTTATAAATGTAAAAAATGTGCCGCGGCTCAAAAAAGGTTGAAAATCACTGATCTAGTCATAGTTTAAGGACTGAGGCCACTACTTACTAGACAACAAAGAGGATAAAACTTATCTGTAATCTTCTTCTTCCCCTTCAATAAGATCCTTTAGGAGACAATGTTTACATATCCTACACTGATTCCTGCTCTTCCTCCCCTCCTGGAGCCCTGAGAGTGACATATACCTCTAGACAAAGGGATCATGAGACCACTCCCCTTGCCTGAAAAACCTGCATTCTGTAACATTTTATATGCTTTCTAATAATCATCCCTTTTGAAGTTCTTTATATATATAAAATTTGTAAACTAAAGCTAGCCACAATACTTTTAGCAAAGGTAACTTCCTATTTCCTTATCCTAAGCTAAAACTTTTCACTGTTGTGGCAACAACCTTAGAAAATTTAGGAATGTCTTTAATATGTAAAACAACATTTATCTCTATTGTGTTGATATGTAAAACGACATTTTATCAATATTGTGTTACCTTGTAAGTTTTGATATGTAGAATTTTTTTTTTTTTTTGTATTTTTCCGAAGTTGGAAACGCCTGACCGGGATCAACCCGGCATGCCCACCAGGGGGCGATGCTCTGCCCCTCTGGGGCGTCGCTCTGCCACAATCAGAGCCATTCTAGCACCTGAGGCAGAGGCCACAGAGCCATCTTCAGCGCCTAGGCAAACTTTGCTCCAATGGAGCCTCGCTGCAGGAAGGGAAGAGAGAGACAGAGAGGAAGGAGAGGGGGAGGGGTGGAGAAGCAGATGGGCGCTTCTCCTGTGTGCCCTGGCCGGGAATCGAACCCGGGACTCCTGCATGCCAGGCCAACGCTCTACCACTGAGCCAACTGGCCAGGGCCTAGAAATGTTTTTTTTAATAATCCTATAGATAAATGTTATAAGCTTGTTAGTGATTAACTATTGTATCATGCTCCCCTTCCTTTTCCCCCCAACCTGTATGTGATCAAGTCTATATAAGTAGCCTCAGAGCTATATTCGAGGCTGCACAATTTGGGTTAGCTATACACCGGTGCAAGTCATATGTAGCTGGCTTATTAATAAATCTCCTCCTAAAATTTCTTCTGTATCCTGCCTTGGTGTCTCTACATAACCTGCGGAATTAAGGTAATATACTTTATAACACCTTCATCTGTTAGGCAGTAGTTCTAACACATTTCCTCTCATTCAAGTAAGAACAATACCTGTCTCTGTCTCCCTGTAAACTCTATCCTGTGCTTTCTTCGTATTTGTCTCTTAGGTTCCAACAGGATTTTCCCCTCTCTGCAGCTCTTCAAGTGCAAGTAGGCTTGCTTCCAGCCTTCCCAAAAAATAACGAAAGGAAATCGCGCCAATGGTCCAACGGAACTCATGAACTCGAGTCCCACCCTGATCCAGTCCCAGCCAATTCCCTTTTACTGGCTGGAGCCACACCCAACATCCAGATTGAGGTTTTGAAGGACAGAGGACTACAACTCCCAGCAGGCCGTGCATGCCCGCCCCTAGCCCCGCCCCTAGCCCCGCCCCCTCCTATTCTCCATTGGCCGAGTAGGGGATTCGATGGGAGGTGGCCGCCCGGCTGCGGCCCCGGGTTTGTCCCCTCCTCGGCTTCCGTAGAGGAAGTCGCGCGGCCCTGTATTGGGGTTTCAGTGCCCCCCCTTCCCCTTCCCCGGGGTCTGGGGGTGACATTGCACCGCGCCCCTTACGGGGTCGCGTCGCCAACCCACGCGGACTCTCTAGCTGTCGTGCTCCTTCCATTCGCCTCTCGGCCAGGCCTCCACCCCGCCCCCAACTGCCAAGCAATGGGGGCCGCAGTGTTTTTCGGATGCACTTTTGTCGCTTTCGGCCCGGCCTTTGCGCTTTTCTTGATCACTGTAGCCGGGGACCCGCTTCGTGTCATCATTTTGGTTGCAGGGTGAGTAGGGGTCGGGGAGACTCAGGAGGGCGCCACAGAGAGATCCGGAAAGGGCTGGAGGGACTTGGGCAAGCCTGGGAGCCGGACTTGGGGGAGACAAGTCGTAGGTGAAGACTGGAAAGGGTCAATTCAGGGGTTTGGGTGATTTCCTCTTTTCCGTAGTGGGTTTCCGCTTCTAGGGATTGCACAGATTCCTCCTATACTTCTTCCGGCGACGTCAGAGGAGGCCCAAGGCCAAGACTCGGAGGGAGCTGTGGTGACTTTGGGCGGCCCTAAGGGAAGATCTAGGAATGCATACCTTGTCCTTCTGTGCTCCTATACTCTGACTCTCATTGCTCTGACGACTCTTTAATCATTTTATATCCCATCCCCTGCGTCTAGATCCCTATAGACTCCTTTGGTGGAAACACCTATCTTATCTGCGCCCAGTCTCCCAGTCCATTCAGAAGTCTAACTTCCACTTTTCATGCTGCATCCTTGCTTGGTTTCCCTCTCTGATTTCTCTGATTGCCTCTACCCTTGCCTACCTAATTGCCCCTATTTTTCCTCAGGGCATTTTTCTGGCTGGTCTCTCTGCTCTTGGCTTCTGTGGTCTGGTTCATTTTGGTCCATGTGACTGACCCGTCAGATGCCCGGCTCCAGTATGGCCTCCTGATTTTTGGTGCTGCGGTCTCCGTCCTTCTACAGGAGGTGTTCCGCTTTGCCTACTACAAGTTGCTTAAGTAAGAAGATGGATGGTATTGAGGGGAGAAGGGCAGAGCGTTGCACTTGGAGAAGGGGCAACCCCTGGGTGGTGGTTTGGAAAAGAGGCACTAGGGGTGGCTATAAGAGGGAAAGGAGCATTTCTACCTTCCCTCATGTTTCCCCTACCCCACTCCACCCCACCTCACCCCAGGAAGGCAGATGAGGGGTTAGCATCGCTGAGTGAGGACGGAAGATCACCCATCTCCATCCGCCAGATGGCCTATGGTGAGCCAAGGGGGAGGGACTGGAGGAGGGTGTTGGACAGCCCCTCTCCCAGGGAAGTCTCTAAACATCCACACGTTCTAAGCGACTACTTGTTTTCCTTCATACCTGACTTCCAAGGAGAGGTGGTCTGGAGGGAGAGTAGGTGTGGGGGAATTGTGACCGTGAATGGGGAGGGGTCACTGGTAATCAGGCTCTAGTGAACTCTGACATTGATGAGACCCTCCCTCCCTCCAGTTTCTGGTCTTTCCTTCGGTATCATCAGTGGTGTCTTCTCTGTTATCAATATTTTGGCTGATGCACTTGGGCCAGGTGTAGTTGGGATCCATGGAGATTCACCCTATTACTTCCTGACTTCAGG
This sequence comes from Saccopteryx leptura, assembly GCF_036850995.1. Lineage (NCBI taxonomy): Eukaryota > Metazoa > Chordata > Mammalia > Chiroptera > Emballonuridae > Saccopteryx > Saccopteryx leptura. The sequence continues at coordinate 212,012,278 of NC_089505.1, read as the reverse complement.
TAAGATCCACTTTCTATTTTGCCTGTCAGTCGCCATCCATCCCTGGCCCTGATCTTATTTATTGGCCCTCCCTGGAGACTTCTGTGGCTCAATATCTCTGGAGGCTGCGAGAAGGTGAGGGATGTATCTCCTCCCCATCTCCCTCCCTACAGCTTTTCTGACAGCAGCCATCATTCTGCTCCATACCTTTTGGGGAGTTGTGTTCTTTGATGCCTGTGAGAGGAGACGGTACTGGACTTTGGGCCTGGTGGTTGGGAGTCACCTACTGACATCAGGACTGGTAAGTCAGGAACAGAAGCCTGAGTCAGAAAAGAATTTAATGCTGAGTTGGATGGAGGGGAACTATATCTTTACCTCTTAATATTTTAAAACCTATCTTGGGAGAAGGCAGAAAGGTGAGTCTTGAGAGGTCTTTCACCTCATCATGAACTGTGTCTCCTTCTCTGGGATCGCTCTGGGGAGAGTGTGAATGGACTGGCCAAACTGTGATGCAGCTGGCCTGCGGCGAGCAGGTGGCAGAAACCTCTGAGGAAGCTGAAAATCATAAGTCCCTTTTTAAGCACAAGATGTTGGTGCTCTGAAGGGAAGGACTGGGGAATTTGAGTGAGATATTTGGGGGAGGTTTGGGTCAAAGTAACAAAGAGGACATGCGGACGGAGACTCTAACCTCTTTTCTACTGCTATCCCCAGACATTCCTGAACCCTTGGTACGAGGCCAGCCTGCTGCCCATCTATGCAGTCACTATTTCCATGGGGCTCTGGGCCTTCATTACAGCTGGAGGGTCCCTCCGAAGTATCCAGCGCAGCCTCTCGTGTAAGGACTGACTACCTGGACTGATCACCTGACAGATCCCACCTGTCTGCCCACTGCCCATGACTGAGCCCAGCCCCGGCCCATTGTTCACTATCCTGTCTCCTCCTCGTCGGCCTATCCCACCACCTTCAGGGTTTTGCTTTGTCCACTGGTGACCTTTAGGCTTTACCAGGAGCAGCCTAGGTTCAGTTCAGCCAGTCAGTGACTGGTGGGTTTGAATCTGCACTTATCCCCACCATCTGGGAGCCCCCTTGTTACCCAGGACTTCCCGTGTGTCAGTGCTCTGCTCTCACCCTTCCCAAGACTCACCTCCCTTCCCCTCTGCAGGCCGACGGCAGGAGGACAGTCAGGTGATGGTGTATTCTGCCCTGCGCATCCCACCCGAGGATTGAGGGACCCTGGGGGGGACGCCTGTGCCTGGGGTGCTCCCCTGATCTCCTCGCCTTGTATTTCTCCATCTCCAGTTCTGGACAGTGCAGGTTGTCAAGAAAAGGGGCCTAGGTTAGCCATTGCCATGAAGATGAAATTAATGGAGGCTCAAGGGTAGATGAGCTCTGAGTTTCCCTGTACCCCCTCCCCAGACTGGACGTCTTAGTCTTTTTCTCAGGTCTGAGGCGAACAATTTTTAGTGTGATAAAGACCTCAAACTGCCATTTTCTTTTCTTTCTTTTTTTTTTTTTGGAGAAAGGGGAGGGAGGAGGTATGTTGGACTTTTCCTAACCTCCTTGGACTATATTTTCCCTCCTCAAATTGCTCCTTATGGCTAGGCTCTTATCTATCTCTCTTTCCTCACGGTCCCAGGCCTTGGGGGAAAGGAAGGAAGTGCATGTTTGGGAACTGGCATTACTGGAACTAATGTTTTAACCTCCTTGACTACTAGCACCCTCCTCTCCCCAAGATGAAAAGGAGGGTACTGTGGTGAGCTGGCCCACTCTAGAGCTGCAGTGCCCCGGGAGGAGTCAGCCTGCCATGACATCACAGGGAAGGAGCGCAGATTTTTTTCTAGTTTTTAATTGGGAGTGTGTGTGGGGGGTGGGAAGGTTTTCTATAAACTGTATCATTTTCTGCTGAGGATGGTGTGTCATGTCCTTTTAATCAAGGTAATTGTGATTTTGACTAATAAAAAGGACTTTATAATTGTGGGGGAATGTGCCTTTTAAGGAAGGGGATAACATATTACTTGAGATTTCTGTCTTCTCCTGTCTCTTGTCCAAACTTTCTTCCTAACTCAGCACCTCTGATCCCGTCCTATCCTAGGTTTGTTGCAAGGGCAAAAATCTGAGCTGGGGGTTTAACATGTTAGAAACTTTGGGCTAAAAGCATTTTCCCGGATCTCCCCTGCAGGATTGGGATAAAAGGAGTTACCTATGCTTCTTTTTCCCTGTCCTTTGCCAGCCTCTGCCACTTGAAGGATTAAAGAATGCTCCCCCTCTCAAAGCCAGAGGTGAGTGAGAAACTTTAATTTCCAATATATTGAGCAAACATATAACCCCCAAATCAACACCCTTTTTCCTAAGGGGATATGTTGCCCATAGCTAGGAAAAGGGACATAAAAGAGAGGAGGTGGGGGACTTTGGGGTACATTCCCAACCTCCCCTGCAACTAAACGCAGTTTGCTCTCTGCATTATCAATATAGGGGGTCCTGATCTATATGTTTTGAGAGACTGACAACAGCTCTTCTTTGAATGAGGGCCTGTCCGTGGCTGTCTGGAGGAAGGAGAGGTGTCTGCCTGCTACGTCTATAGTATTTCTGGCCATTCCCTGTACTCAATTCTAGAAGCTCCCTGACATGTGTGATGGCAGGGCATCCATCATGCCCAAGAGGGAGACTATGCCTCAGTGACTTGTGCTGAGGTGAAGACCACACTCTTCCGGTTACCCGACATCTTCTTCCTGGAAGGGGGAATGGTTCATGGGCATGACTAGGGTCCTCAGTGAGAAAGCTGAGAAGTGGAATAGGAGAATGCTCTTCAGTAGAAAAGAAAGGACTAGAAGGATGGGAAGTGGGACCTCACCGAATCTTCCTAGCAATGAAATAAACAGCCAGCAGAAGGCAGAGGCAGCCAGCCAAGATTCCTACTCCTAGGCTCAGCATTTCACCTGGGAGAGAGAAAGAGGGGAGGTGTCAGCCGAGGACTAACAGGTATTGAGCCCTTCCCTTGCTGCTGAGGAGCTCCCCACCCCCATACCTGGGTGGGGCTGTCTTACCTGTGGTGTACAAGGATTCTGCTGTAAGGGAAGAACATTTGGGTCAGTGGGACTGGGATTTCAGATCCCCATCCCAGCTGGGAGCAGCACAAGGGCCTCTACACATGGTGAGGTCCCCTGGTCACTCAGGGTTGGGGACTGGTTCCCAGTCCAAGCTAGTCCTAGAAACCCTTACCCTCAGTCTTCTTTTCCTTCCCTGGGGCTCCCTAGTTCCTACCACTGAGACGCCCCAGTTTCCCATCTCCTTTTCCAAGCCTTGTACAGTCACCTTGGATGAAAGAAGCAAAGACCATCCGTTGATTGAGAGGCTGTGGGGCTCGGTAGTTCTGTACCAGGAGTGTAGAGGGTTCCTTCTCTGTAGAGAACAGTGTCTCCTGAAGCTTTTCCAGCTGGAAAAGGGGGGAAGTGTCACTTAGTGGGGAAGTGTCTGGGGTTGCAACTATGTCTCTGCTGCCTCACCTTTCCACCACTCACCTGATCCATTGAAATCTGGGCCCTTCGGCTGAAGACTGTCCAGAGAACACTCTGGTAGCAGGGGGGCGTGGTGAGTGAGCCATTGTAGTGGAAGTAATGTGCCAGCACTGGGGGGAGCAGCTCTCTCACGTTGAAGGGGGGCACTGAGGTGTACTGATCTGGAGAGAACACACTAAGGATCATCTTCCTCTCACTGCACCCTAGCTTACCTGGACAGGGCTCCCAGAAGCAAAACTCCTGGCCCCTCATCCAGGCCTCTTAGTTTTTTTGTTGTTGTTGTTTGTTTTTTTATTCAGTGAGAGGAGGAGAGGCGTCCCGCATGAGCCCTGACCATGATCCACCCGGCAAGCCCACTAGGGGGTGATACCCTGACCATCTAGGGCCCTTGCTCTGTTGCTCAGCAACCGAGCTTTTCTTAACACCTGAGGCAGAGGCCATGGAGCCATCCGCAGCACCCAGGCCAACTTGCTCCAATTGAGCCTTGGCTGTGGGAGGGGAAGAGAGGGAAATGTGAGAGGGGGAAGGGTGGAGAAGCAGCAGATGGTCGCTTCTCCTGTGTGCCCTGACTGAGAATTGAACCTGGGACTTCCACACACTGGGCGATGCTCTACCACAGCCAACTGGCCAGGGCCTTTTTTTTTTCAAGTTTCCCTGAAGTCTAATCTCACTTTGTCCTAAAATAGATTCTTAGGGCTCACCTTTATACCTGATTTCATGCAAATGACTCAGAATGTGTTCATAAGCTGGATTCTTAGTCTCACCCACCTGGCAGGGGAGGAAAGGGAGAGAGGTTGGTATGAGTTGATGTTTGGAGTAAGACATTCGGGTAGAGAGTAAATGGTCAGAGGGATTGCTGACTTGCCCTGGGAGGGAGACCAACACCAAACCTGGGCAGAGGAGGACTGAAGGATGCAGAGGGAATGAAGAGAGACCTGGGAAGAAATGGGGACCACTGACCTCAATGAGGATGCCCAAGACAGCCAGGCCCTGAGGCCTCTGGGCAGCCTCACTCAAGCTGTTATAGGAATCTGAATCATAATGTACGATGTGGAGCTAAGGGGAGAGGAAATTGGATCATTTACTGTTTCTCCATCATCCCCTCCCAAAAGCTTTGACCCCAGCTGCCACCACCACCACCACCACCACCACCACCACCACCTTCAGCATGCCCTAAATCCCACAAGGGTTGGCGTTTTTTTTGAAGTATGACTTGTTCTAGTTGTAGATCCTCTATCCCTGGCACTGACCATGCCTATCCCTGTGCCCTAGTCCAAGTTTCAATCCCTGGTACCTCTGCAGCTGTGGCTTGACTGTTGATCTGGTGCTCTGACCCCCTCGGGGATCCTTTCTGACCCCAGTGGAGGTGGAGCTGGGCAGCTACATATTTCTGGGGAAGCCCCTCCAGATACATGGTGGGGGGTAGAGAGAGCTGCACTGTGAAGAAAAGAGCAAGCTAGGTTGGTGGAGGAATGTGGAGACATCCCCACCCTTGGGTTGCCACCAGTCCTTGGGAGACTGCCAGGCTTTTCTGTTTTCCTCCACCAATAGCACCCAGTTCTTCCCATTAGCCACTGCTTTTCTAGCACATCTTTCTCAGTGAAGATCAAGGTGATGCTGATCCACCCACAGAGCTTGATCATAGACATTCAGCTACAGGAGCCTCAGTCCTATTCTCACATCTCTAAATCTATAGCGGAAGCCTGCTCAGAATGTGGAAGTGGGCAGTGCTTCTCCCTGACTTGCATGGTTGGAACGAACTTTCACCTTGGAGCTGAGCTTTTTACCTGTGTGGCCATTATTGTGCAGCTCCAAAGGCTTGGTGCCAGGCTGCTCATATCCGTGGGGCTGCAGAGGGGGCAACTCTGGGTCAAAAATCACACTGTCTGTTTGGATATTGATGGGGGATTGGGCATTGCTTCCACACTCAGGGTAAGAGGCTGACCAATGGTGTTGACCATGTGGACCTGTGGGGGGAGGTTACCACAGACATTTGTCCTGCCCTCTGGCCCCAGCAACCCTTCAGCAATCCTCCACCAAGCTACATATCTGTGTGGCAGTAGGAATGTACTTCTTTTCACCCCAGATGAAGCACCCAGTTGTACATGGCTGGGTGAGGTAGCAGCCCTGCTGGACCAATGTTGGAGTTCCCTCCACCTACCTGGAGATAGCGGTGAGTCCCCAGCTTTTCTGGTAAATGGGGGATAGTGGCTTTTACTTACCTGTAGTTTGAGGACAAGAGAGCTGAATGAGAGGAAGGGGACTAGATAGAAAGCCTGCATGCCCAGCGAGGGGGATCAGAGTAAGATCAGGGGAACCGGGAAAATAAAATGATCCTAGAGAGGCAGTGTCTCTGTGGGGCCCCCTATTAAGTGGCCTTGGTATTTGGATCTGCTGACTTTATCTCATTTGCTTTTTGCTCTCATCCTGGACCTTGTATTGACTCTGGAATTCAGTTATTTGTTTTTTTTTTTTTTTTTTTTTTTTTTTTTTTTTTTTTTTTTTTTCATTTCTGAAGCTGGAAATGGGGAGAGACAGTCAGACAGACTCCCGCATGCGCCCAACCGGGATCCACCCGGCACGCCCACCAGGGGCGATGCTCTGCCCATCCTGGGCGTCGCCATATTGCGACCAGAGCCACTCTAGCGCCTGAGGCAGAGGCCAAGGAGCCATCCCCAGCGCCCGGGCCATCTTTGCTCCAATGGAGCCTTGGCTGCGGGAGGGGAAGAGAGAGACAGAGAGGAAAGCGCGGCGGAGGGGTGGAGAAGCAAATGGGCGCTTCTCCTGTGTGCCCTGGCCGGGAATCGAACCCGGGTCCTCCGCACGCTAGGCCGACGCTCTACCGCTGAGCCAACCGGCCAGGGCTGGAATTCAGTTATTAATTAGAAGTTCAAAGGAGTTGAATTCCACCTCTACCAGGATCACAAACTATCCTCCCAGCCTCTTGCTCAACCTGACCTTGACCTCAAGTTCTGTCCCAATTCCAGATGCAGGTTGGGGGTAGAATCAATTAGGATAGAAAGAGCTAGGAGGTGAATCAGCAGCTAAGCTCATGGTTCATCTTCCCCATCCAAGTTTGATTTCCACTCCAACTCCCTCATCCCACAAACTGAGGACATAACCAGCTTTTCTGCTGAATCAGGAGGTGTGGGATTTGATGGTTAGAACAGAGTCTAGGCGTCACATATGCAAAACCTAGGGCAGGGGAGGTGAGGAAGGGAAGAAGCTAGGGCAAGAATCTAAAGGAAACCATATGACATAAATCTTCCTGCCAGGTGAAGAGGTCCCAGTGTGAAAGGGGTGTAGGTAGGCCTTGGGTTCAGCTCTCACCCTCATATGTCCAGTGTTGACCTGCAAGGCAGAGTAGTTCCAGTTAAAATCAGTGCAGCCTGGGGCAGGGCCCTCCCCAGGCACTCTGTGTGCCGCTCCACCTCTCTGCCCACTCTCTCCTTTCTCTGCGCCAGCACTTCCCCTAGGAAGCCCTGAAACTGGACACCTCGGTGGAAAGGTGGGGTGGGGTGGGGGAGCCTATTTAAAATCACCAGCCAGGCTGTGCTTGTGCTTGCTGCATAAATGGGGAGGAGAAATAAAGAGATAAAGCCTGGGCACTAAAATTAACCTAGACCCAAATGTGCAGTCTGCTCAATCTTTACTTTTCTCCAGCCTGTGCCAAGCCAAACTGACACTTAGAAGATTGGGGTGAGGTGAGGTTGCAGCAGGGGGTTTGAAGGAAAGGGATGAAAAAGGGAGGGGAAGGAAGCTCAGAGTGTGGGTGCTGTTACTGAGGGAAGAAGGGCGATAATTCCTTTGCTCTGAAGCATTGCAGGAACCAAGGCACTGAGCTGGCAATGAACCTATCACTTCCTCCTCCTGGTCCCAGTAACCCTATAGGAGGAAACTTGCCCCATCCCCAGGAACCTGCTCCCTAGATTCCTCACAGATGGCTGGAGAAGGTGGGAGTTGGGTCCACTCTATGTTGAGGGTGCTGGGTGGGCACAGGCAGCCTGGCTGGCAGGGACAGGATGAAAGTGAAGCATTGTGTGTGGAAAAGAGAGCTGCCAGCCGGGTCACATGGCAGGCTCTCCTGCAGTCCTGTCGGGCTGCAAGGCGGGGGGTCTGCCGGTCTAGCCCTCACCCAGGGCCAAACTGCTGCAAGGGGAATAAGGGAGGCCTTGCAGATTTTCTCTGCATGACTCAAACTGCTAGAAATGGAGAAAAATCCTAAATTCCTTCCTCTCTTATTCCTTTAAATCCCTCAGATTTGTAAGATATCCTGATCTCAATCTGGGGCTCTTCCACTAACCCAGCCCTTGGTTCAGACAACACTGGGAAGCAACCTAAGGGGGGGCTGGAGGCAGCCTCTCCATCAGCTCAGTATACATCCCAACAGCTCTAATCCCTGGTTCTGTCCCTGGATAGCCTTACCCTTCTCCTCCACCAAATGTACTAATTCTACATCTCTTCCTGGGGACTCTTGCCCTATTTTTTCCTTGTTCCTCATATGCACTTTGCAACTCTCCATTTGGCTTCCTCATTATCCTCTCTGCATTCCACTTCTGCTCTCCAGACAACACCCTTCACCCTGTCTTCCAGCAAGTCTTGATCACGCACCTACTGTGTGCTGGATACTGTGCAAGGCACAGGAAACGCAAAAATTAGGTGTCAGGGACTTGAGGACACTTAGCCTATACTCCTAAGAGTTCCTCTTCATCTCCTGGGAGCTCCTGAACAGTTTTTGTAAACTGTAAAGGGCCCAACAATGTTGACTAATATTACCACTGCTTTCAGGGTAAACTGGGAAATCAGTCAGTCCATAGACTCAAAGGGGACTTTGGCCATGATGTGCACAGTCAGGGATCAGGGTCTGAGTTAGGCCGGTGACGCAGAGTCCTCGCCTCTCCACCATCAGCCCTTGATTCTCTCACTTTAGGGCTCTTCTGCTCCCTAATTGGAGGAGTTAGTAAGTTAAGAAGGCCAAGAGGGCTGCCTGGGACTAGGGTAGTGGGGGAAAGAGCTCTGGAGAGAATGTAGCCTGTCCAGAGATTCCCTAGTGTGTGTACACATTCTGCTCCGGGGCTAGCTCTCCCCCATCCTCACTAACAGCAGGGCTGGAAAGGCAAAGGAAAGAAGCAAAGTGGTCTCTCCACCCTTGTGCCCCTGCCCCAATCCCTTAGTCTATTTTTCTAGTCCCTAGGCTTTCTTTTACATTCCTTTTCCCTGGGGTTAAGCTTACATAACAACATGTGGATGTCAGCACAGACAGACACACAGACATTCAGATGTACCTACCCCCGAACACAGCCAGGATCCAAATCACTTCTAGCAGGATCTGGAAAAACATCATGGTATCCTCAGGAGGAGCACAAGGTCCTGGGAGTTTGGAGACTAGAGGACAAGGGCAGAAAGAGAGAATCCTGAAGTTGAATGTATTTATCTCTTTTTCTCTTTCTGTCTCTATCTCCGCGGGCTTCCAGGCAGTTGGCTTTCAGTAGAGCACCGTGGGTTTCGGGGTCCCCAGGACAAATCTCAATGTCTTTTCTCTTTGCCCTCTCTTTTATCTCCCTCTATAGTCTTCACTCCACTTGCTGGCCAGCGACTTCACAATTGCCTCCTGCTTTTAAGGTGGCTCTGGATAGTGTACGTGGGGAGCAGGGGCTGCCTGGGTTGCTGGCCAACTGCTCCTTAAATAGCCGATTAGGCATGCAGGATGGCCCTGCTTAGAGCCCCAGTGCTCTGCTCCGAGCTCCTGCGGTGTTCACTGGAGCCTGGCCCTGGCTCAGGAGCCCAGCTAGGGTGAGCTCTTCCTCTGCTTTTCATACTGACTCTGTTCAGACGGGTGTCCCCTGGAGGGGGAGGAGGCAGGGGGACCCTGTGTTCTCATTCCCCGATGGCCCCTCTGAGGAGCAACTCCCTCAGTGGAATGAGGAAGATTGTGGGAGGACCTGTTCCCAATCTCCTGCAGAATTCGACCTGCTTTGGAATAGGAAGAGCCCAGTTAGGAGACAGGTAACAAGCAGTTGGGAGACTCAGGGTAGGAAGTTAAGGACTAAAACCTGGGTTGTGGAAAATAAGGAGGAGCGAGGTGAAGAGAACTTGTCTGGAGCCCCTGTCACCACCCCTTCCCACGGTGAGCCCCGGGTCCACGTGCCTGTGTGGCCTGGGCGGGAGGGTGGTTTTGTTTGTTGTATAAAGCCCATTTGTGTGCCCAGAGGGGGAGGGGCTGCAGCAGCACCATGGAGAGACAGCGGCTCCAACTGCCAGACTGCCTCCCCAGGGAGTCCAGATCTAGGGCGGCTTTTGTCACTGAAAAGGACACTAACCCCTAGCCTGGGCAGGCCAGGGCAGGAGGAGAGATGGGGAGACCTTAGAAACAATCTTTAAAAAAGGCGGGTTCCAACCTGACCAGGAGGTGGCGCAGTGGATAGAGCGTCGGACTGGGATGTGGAGAACCCAGGATCGAGACCCCGAGGTTGCCAGCTTGAGCGTGGGCTCATTTGCTTTGAGCAAAGCTCACCAGCTTGGACCCAAGGTCGCTGGCTAGAGCAAGGGGTTACTCGGTCTTCTGAAGGCCCATGGTCAAGGTACATATGAGAAAGCAATCAATGAACAACTAAGGTGTCACAACGAAAAACTAATGATTGATGCTTCTCATCTCTCCTAATGATTGATGCTTCTCATCTCTCTCCGTTCCTGTCTGTTCCTGTCTATCCCTCTCTCTGACTCTCTTTCTGCCTCAGTTAAATAAAAAGGGGGGGGGGGCTCCAAAGAAGGAGAGGGGAGGGAGCAGAGAGAGACCATGTGATCCAGTTGGGAAGAGGGACCCAGGGTCTCCCCTCCTGCTCAACACTTGTTGGGCAGGACCTGTAGGACTGAGTGAAACCAGCCACCTGGGAGCTGGGCGAGCTGACTGTGTCAAGAATGTGGGCTGCTGCTTGCTTCCCCATGGAACTGGAAATCCCGATTGGAATGTACATTCTAAATCCCTCATTAAAGAACTTGAAACCCACAGGTAATTTCAAACCAGACATTGAAATCTCTTCTCTATATACTTGACTAGCCCGGAGGATGCTCCCATTTTAACTCCCTCTGTCTGCCTTCCTTGCTCCTCCTAGCTAGTAGTATATAGCCAAAACAAAGTAAAGCCAAATGAACAGAGTAGGGATTGCCAACGCCTGCAGAGGCAGGAGCCACCATGCCTTTCTGTGATTAATCTGCAAAGCAAAGTTATTTTGCAGATGTCATTTTCTTCTCAATTTTCACCTTCTGAATTATCTTTCCCGTACAGGAAAGTTTTGTTTTCAACCCTTCTAAGAATAATAAATGGCAAAGTGTAAATTAGACTTCCTGGGAATGAGAATGGTATCACAGAGTAATGGGGAGGGAAGGGGCGGGGGGGGGACGACCAAGCAATCACAGACTTCTTGTGCATGGTACAAAAGAAGGGGCCTGAACAGAATGACCTCAGAGTTCTCTGGGAGTGCCTGAGGCTGCCATTCAATGTCCCAAGGCAGAGAGTGTGTCTTGTTAGGTCTATGAATTTTCTAGTTTAAAAGAGTTTTAATTTCAAATGTTTTGTGTGATTCCTTCTGGGAGATGTTTCACTGCTGGTGGGCTTTGGGATTTTTGTCTACACAATTGAACATTGTTTCGCAAAGATGTCTTAGCCCCAACTCAGCACTTTCTCACTTCTGAATGAGCAGCCTCTCCAGGCCCTCATGCTTCCCAAGAGGACAAAAGCCCTGGTTTCTAGGAGAGGGAAGGGAGGCAAAACACTGTCCTCTAGACACTTGCCTTTATTTTGACCTTTGTCTCTACTGTGGATATTTCTGATGTCACCATGCTGATTTGGGGTAGGCATGAAGGCCTTATATGTTTAAAACCAACCAACCAACCAACCAACCATCCAACACTCCCTGTCCCCCTCCGTATTCCCTTAATTGCTACTCAGACTCTGACCCCTTTGTTTTAATTCCTACTTCTCCCTCTCCAGCCGTACCTCACTGCAAGTTTGGCTAAAACCTGTGAAAACCAAGGCACTCCTCTGCCTTCTGGCGCCACCTCCTGTCCTTCCATAGGTAGTGAAGTGGGAACAGGTCTTTACCAAAAATGTCCAAGTGGAGTGACTTTTGCTTTGTTTTATCTTAAAAGGTCCTTTAAAAAGAAAGGATATTTAACCCTGACCAGGCAGTGGCACAGTGGATAGAGCGTCAGACTGGGATTCAGAGGACCCAGGTTTGAAACCCCGAGGTCGCCAGCTTGAGCGCAAGGTCACAGACTGGAGCACGGGATCATAGAAATGACCCCAAGCTGGCTGGCTTGAGTAAGAGGTGACTTGCTCTGCTGTGCCCCCCCCCCCCCCAAGGCATGTATGAGAAAGCAATCAATGAACAACTAAGGTGTTACAAGGAAGAATTGATGCTTCTCATCTCTCTCCCTTCTTGTCTGTCCCTATCTATACCTCTATCTCTTTCTTTCTCTCTCTCTTTGTCTTTCTTTCTCTCTCTCTCTCACACACACACACGAATATTTTAACTCACTAAATATTCTGAGTTTGTGTGGGGTGTATATGAGAGTACAATGAGGAAGAGGGGCAGAGCGGAAGAAAAGAACATGGTCAATGCAGGAGCTTACTCAAGCAGCACAGGTGGTAACTAATGGCTGAGAAGACAGAATCAATGAGGAGATAGAATTAGATGGAATTTGATTTCCTAAAAGTGCAAGTGACTTTTTCATGAAGTAATGTAGATAGACCCAGAGATAGACTAAACTGTTAGATAATTACATTCATTATCACATGCTTGTCAATGACACATTGGTACTGAAGCCCCATAAGTAAACACAAAATCTTCCAAAAATTAAAGTCAAAGTAATATGGAGGAGGACTGGTGAGAACTTTTTGGCTCACTTCCTCAGTTTTTCAGTTCACATCGCAGGACAGATGCACTGAGAATCTTGTAGACAGAAGACAGGTAAGAATTTGTGGTCTGAAATGTTGCAACTTTAATTAAAATGGAGTAATTTTGTGTCATGCATTGATTCCATGTCCTGAGTACTGCCTAGTACATAAATATTTGCTGATTGAATGAATGAATCTAATCATTGGGACATTTATTTATCTTCTTTCCACTTTTTGTATTACACAGAATTTTAGACCAGAAGAGTCTTTGGACATCATTACAACTCCCTTGTTTACCTTGTAAAGACTAAATTGTGAGGGATTTAGGGATTTTCCTGTGGTTTGTCATAGAGTTGCTAAGCTGAATCAGCCACTGAACTTTCTCCTCCTGCACCACTCCTTTTCAAACATCAGTGTGCATCAGAATCTTCTGGAAAGCTTATTAAAGTACAGATTTCTGGGCTTTGCCCCTCCAGTTTCTGATTCCATAGGTCTGGGGTATGTCTAGAAATTTGAATCTCTTAACAGGTCACAAATTGATGCTGAGGCCACTGGTCTGAGGAACCACATGAGAACGAATTCCCTGGGGAAGCAGAGGTAGTAAGGGATTTGCCATTCCTTGAAGGGATTCCAGCCATCTAGAATATTTCTTTGCAGCCAGTTTTGTCCAGGTTAGCAGCAATACCTTCATTAATTACAGACATGCATGGTGTACTTTAGGCACCATGCTGGACCCTAGAAATAAAAAGTTAATAAGACATAATCCCTGCCTGATCAGGTGGTGGTGCAGTGAATAGAGTGTCGGACTGAGATGCAGAGGTCCCAGGTTTGAAACCTCGAGGTCGCCAGCTTGAGCGCGGGCTCATCTGGCTTGAACAAAAGCTCACCAGCTTGGACCCAAGGTTGCTGGCTTGAGCAAGGGATTACTCGGTCTGCTGAAGGCCCGCGGTCAAGGCACATATGAGAAAGCAATCAATGAACAACTAAGGTGTCACAACGGAAAAACTGATAATTGATGCTTCTCATCTCTCTCTGTTCCAGTGTGTCTGTCCCTATCTATTCCTCTCTCTGACTCTCTCTCTGTCCCTGAAAAAAAAAAAAAAAAAAAAAAAAAAGACATAATCTTTGCCTTGAAGAACTTCACAGTCTCTTATGGAATTCAGATACCTTACCCAATTACTGGAATGCAATGGTGAGAAGTTCTAAATAGCAGTAGAACAAAGTATTTATGGGAACCAAGGCAGGTAGACACTTAGCAGTGAGGTTTTCTTTACCTAATGTCAACAATCTTTCCACAGGATGGGACTATAACCAGATTCCATAGTTACATGTAAGAACATAGCAATTGTCACTCCAAGGAAGGCAGACTCATGCCTCACTGCCTCTGAGATTATGTCAAAGCAGAATTCTCCTTAATATATATATATAGTTAGTAAACTGCTTCCTCTGTAAGGAGGAAGGAAAAAGGATATCATGGTGTTCTAGAATTGTAATTATTTGTTCTGTCCCCTCTGGTGGCCGCCTCATTTTGCCTGCCTTCTTCTTTTTCTTATTCTCTACCATTCATCTGACTCAGATGATGGTTTTGTGGTTTTGTACCAACTTAAGCAAAAGACATTAACACTTATACTACCACTTTTTCGATAGTTTGAAGATTCTAGTTAAAGAGAATTTTTTCTTTGTTTTTGAAGAAACTTTTATGTCTGAATCTCTATAGAAATAGAAATTAGAGGATAATATACCAAAATCCTGTGATGATGTATAGCTTACTAAGGTTTAAATCATTCCCCAAATAAGAGGTCTGTTCTCAGATCAGATTGTGACAAATGATTTGTATTTCATTGAAACCTTATTGCAAAAGAGTGTGCTGTGCTTTTATTGACATTTTTCTCTCAAAACATCTATACATTTTTCAAAAGGATATGAGCCTTGAAAGGTAAAGTGACTTGGCCAAGATCACGTAGAAATATTAATAGGACAAAGAATCAGGTTTTGACCAATTCCTCACCCAAAATGTGTTACAAATACTTAAAAAACAAAAAAAACTTTAAAGAAAATAGAGGACATTTCTGGCTCAGTGACTTCCCTATAGTAGTTGATGAGGCAATGCTCTGAGGAGAAAATCCAAATACTAAAACTAACTATTTTTTATTTAAAGCTTCAAGTCATTTCTAAGGTAACATCTGCAAAACTGAAATGCAGTTATTAATGAGCTCATAGACCCTGCATTCTCCCCATTGTTCTGCCATCCAACTTGCTTGTTATTTCATGTATTAGGTATATTTTATTTAAGGTTGGTTATAAATCTGTGCATTTCACTTTATTCTTTTCTTTTTTTAAAACAATGAAAAGGAAACAGTTACTTGGATGGCTCCAAAATGCTGGAGAACATCAGATCTTGGCAATGGCTTGTTACTTTTCCTCTTAATTATTAATTATAGAAGTACTACCTGATTAGTTTAGGGAAATAGAAGATTAAAAAAAATCACTCAAAATTCTCACAATTAGAGATAACCACTGTTAACATTCTGATATCTTACAAACTTTTTTCTATGAAGCTACATTTAAATGCATATTTTTATGCACATAGATATTGTACTTTTTACAAAAATAGTGCCATACTATTTACATAATTGGCATATAACCTTTTTTATAACTATTTTGTGAACATTGTTCTGTGTCAAAAATATAAATCATAATGGTCTTACTATTCTCATCCCACCAGCAATGAGAGCTCCAGTTTCTCTAGCACTTGATATTGACAGTTACAAAAAAGAAAAAAAAAAGAGTAGCCATTCTAATAGGCCTGTAGTGAAATTCCTTTTTGATTTTAATTTGGAGTATGCTCCTTTTTAGGATTTTTGCTACATTTATTGCCATGTTGCCCTCCATAAAGGTTATACTCCTTCAGTGGTGCACACAGGAGTTGTGTCTTTTCTTCTTTCTTTGAAGCAATAAACAAAGGACCCTTTAATTTTTTTTTTTTTTTATCTTTTTTACAGTGACAGAGAGAGAGAGAGTCAGAGAGAGGGACAGATAGGGACAGACAGACAGGAACGGAGAGAGATGAGAAGCATCAATCATTAGTTTTTCGTTACGACACCTTAGTTGTTCATTGATTGCTTTCTTTTTTTTTAATTAATTATTTTTATTTATTTTATTTTATTTTTTTACAGAGACAGAGAGAGAGTCAGAGTGAGGGATAGTCAGGGACAGACAGACAGGAACGGAGATGAGAAGCATCAATCATTAGTTTTTATTTATTTATTTATTTATTTAGTATTTTTCTGAAGCTGGAAACGGGGAGAGACAGTCAGACAGACTCCCGCATGCGCCCGACCGGGATCCACCTGGCACGTCCACCAGGGGCGACGCTCTGCCCACCAGGGGCGATGCTCTGCCCCTCCGGGGTGTCGCTCTGCCGAGACCAGAGCCACTCTAGCGCCTGGGGCAGAGGCCAAGGAGCCATCCCCAGCGCCTGGGCCATCTTTGCTCCAATGGAGCCTTGGCTGCGGGAGGGGAAGAGAGAGACAGAGAGGAAGGAAGGGGGGGTGGAGAAGCAAATGGGCGCTTCTCCTATGTTTTCTGGCCGGGAATCGAACCCGGGTCCCCCACACGCCAGGCCGATGCTCGCTCTACCGCTGAGCCAACCAGCCAGGGCCCAAGCTGGTGAATTTTTGCTCAAACTAGATGAGCCCACGCTCAAGCTGGCGACCTCGGGATCTCGAACCTGGGTCTTCCGCATCCCAGTCTGACGCTCTATCCACTGCACCACTGCCTGGTCAGGCATTTTGCTTGCTTTCTTATATGTGCCTTGACCGTGGGGCTACAGCAGACCGAGTAACCCCTTGCTTGAGCCAGCGACCTTGGGTCCAAGCTGGTGAGCTTTGCTCAAACCAGATGAGCCTGTACTCAAGCTGGCGACTTCGGGATCTTGAACCTGGATGTTCCGCATCCCAGTCCGACGCTGTATCCACTGCGCCACCACCTGGTCAGGCCCTTTAATTGGTTTTTAATGCCTAAGCAAAAATTCAGTATTTTTCTCTCCCTTGTGTCCTTTTAGCTATTACACAGAAATAAAATTCACTTATATCATGGTTACATTTTTATACAATGAATCTCATCTTCTAATGGATTTTTGGTATAAAGTGAGAGATATGTTTGTTTGGGAGAAATATTGATGTAAAGATGAGTAAAGTGTATATCCCCCCCCCCACCTCCTGTAACAAGCTGTTTGAAAACACATAGTGAAAGTAAACCCATCATTTTCTAAGAAGTCATAATACTAAAATAATTTATGCTAATATAAAGTACCACTTGTCAAAGTAGCTCAAATAACCAAGCAGAAGAAAAATCTTAATTAAATAGACTACATTGCACTAGTCACTCAGTTCTTACCAAATTTCAATTGCATTTAAATCTCTGATTACTAAGACTTTGCTTTTGGCATTTGGGGGAAGCCATGGTCTTGACAGAGCTGAAGTTAAATACAGAAACTCAGATACAGCTTTGCCAAAAATCTAAGGGGGAGAGGGTGGGTGGGATGCATATTTATTGAAACACACGGAATAAAAGTATACCAAACTCCTGTTAACAGGCATTGTCCTTTGAATAAAGTTCTCTATTTTGTAACTGTAAGTTTGGATCTGGCAGGCTAAACTCCTATATGACAAAATAAACCTATTTTCTTTCATTCAACTGTTTTGTTTATGACTTTATTTGAGGAGAGAAAGAGAAGGGGAGAGGAGCAGGAAGGCTCATCTCCCATATGTGCCTCGACCAGGCAAGCCCAGAGTTTTGAACCAGTGACCTCAGCGTTCCCAGGTTGAAGCTTTATCCACTGCACCACCACAGGTCAGGCTAAACCTATCTTCTTATCTCCTACTGCAGAATAAGATAAGTAGACATTGGCTTAAAGACAGTTGAGGTCACTGGTTCCAACCCTCTGCTTGCTAGGTCAAGGCACATACAAGAAGCAACTATGAGTTGATGCTTCCCACTCCCCCCCCCCCACCTCCTCTCTCTAAAATCAATAAATAAAGCCTTAAAATAAAAAAGACAGCTGTTCCACTCAATATGTTTTATTGTGTTTGTAGAAGGTCCACAAGTCAATTGTTAGCTATCACATATTATTATTATTATTATTATTGGTGGGGTTTTTTTTGTTTTTGTTTTTTTTTTTTTTTTTTTTACAGAGACAGCGAGAGGGATAGATAGGGACAGACAGACAGGAAGACAGGAATGGAGAGAGATGAGAAGCGTCAATTATCAGTTTTCTGTTGTGACACCTTAGTTGTTCATTGATTGCTTTCTCATATGTGCCTTGACCGTGGGCCTTCAGCAGACTGAGTAACCCCTTGCTCAAGCCAGCGACCTTGGGTTCAAGCTGGTGAGCTTTGCTTAAACCAGATGAGCCTGCACTCAAACTGGTGACCTCGGGGTCTTGAACCTGGGTCCTCGGCATCCTAGTCCGACACTCCATTTACTGTGCCACTGCCTGGTCAGGCTATTATTGTATTTTTTTTTTTTTTGTATTTTTTGTGTTTTTCTGAAGCTGGAAACTTGGGGGAGGCAGTCAGACAGGCTCCCACATGCGCCCGACCGGGATCCACCCGGCACGCCCACCAAGGGGTGATGCTCTGCTCATCCGAGGCGTCGCTCTGTCACGACCAGAGCCACTCTAGCACCTGGGGCAGAGGCCAAGGAGCCATCCCCAGCGCCCAGGCCATCTTTTGCTCCAGTGGAGCTTCGGCTGCAGGAGGGGAAGAGAGAGACAGAGAGGAAGGAGAGGGGGAGGGGCGGAGAAGCAGATGGGCACCTCTCCTGTGTGCCCTGGCCAGGAATCGAACCCAGGACTTCTGCACGCCAGGCCGACGCTCTACCACTGAGCCAACCGGCCAGGGCCTTATTGTATTTTTTTGAAGTGAGAAGCAGGGAGGCAGAGAGACAGACTCCTGCATGCGCCCGACCGGGATCCACCTGGCATGCCCACTAGGGGGCGATGCTCTGCCCATCTGGGGCATTGCAACTGGAGCCATTCTAGCACCTGAGGTGGAGGCCATGGAGCTATCCTCAGTGCCCTGGCCAACTTTGCTACAATGGAGCCTTGTCTGTGGGATGGGAAGAGAGAGATAGAGAGAAAGGAGAGAGGGAAGGGTGAGGGGTGGAGAAGCAGATGGGTGCTTCTCTTGTGTGCCCTGGCTGGGAATCAAACCCGGGACTTCCACAACCGGGCTGACATTCTACCACTGAGCCAACTGGCCAGGGCTACCTCATATTACTTTATTTTATTTATTTACTTATCTATTTACTTATCTATCTATCTATTTATCTTTGTGATGGAGAGAGAGGGACAGATAGGGACAAACAGACAGGAAGGGAGAGAGATGAGAAGCATAAATTGTTCGTTGCAGCACCTTAGTTGTTCATTGATTGCTTTCTCATATGTGCCTAGACTGTGGGGCTACAGCAGAGCGAGCTATCCCTTGCTCTAGCCAGCGACCTTGGGCTCAAGCTAGTGAGCCTTGCTCAAACCAGATGAGCTCGCGCTCAAGCTGGCGACCTCAGGGTTTCAAACCTGGGTCCTCCACATCCCAGTCCGACGCTCTATGCACTGCACCACTGCCTGGTCAGGCTACCTCATATTATTTTTAAATAGTCAAATGGATCAAGCACAATCATAACAAACTCTCTATTCTCCCACATCCAATTCTACTCCCCAGAGATAATCACTGCAACTTGTTAACTGTTTCTTCTAGTCTGTAACTCCAAATGTCCAAAAACATGTTTATTCTTTCTTTCTTTCTTCCTTCCTTCCTTCCTTCCTTCCTTCCTTCCTTCCTTCCTTCCTTCCTTCCTTCCTTCCTTCCTCCCTCCCTCCCTCCCTCCCTCCCTCTCTCTCTCTCTCTCTCTTTCTCTCTTTCTTTCTTTCTTTCTTTCTTTCTTTCTTTCTTTCTTTCTTTCTTTCTCTCTTTCTCTCTTTCTCTCTCTCTCTCTCTCTCTCTCTCTTTCTTTCTTTCTTTCTTTCTTTTTTTTCAGAGACAGAGAGAGAGATAGATAGGGACAGACAGAAAGGAATGGAGAGAGATGAGAGGCATCAATCATCAGTTTTTCCGTTGCGACACCTTAGTTGTTCATTGATTGCTTTCTCATATGTACCTTGACTGGGGGCTGCATCAGACCGAGTAACCTCTTGCTTGAGCCAGTGGCCTTTGGTCCAAGCTGATGAGCTTTGCTCAAACCAGATGAGCCTGCGCTCAAGCTGGTAACCTCGGGGTCTCGAACCTGGGTCCTCTGCATCCCAGTCCGACGCTCTATGCACTGCGCCACCGCCTGGTCAGGCTATTCTGCTATTTCTTTTCTTTTTTTTTTTTAAAGAAGCATTTGATTTTTTTTTATTTTTTTAAAAAATTTTATTTATTATTTTTTACAGAGACAGAGAGTGAGTCAGAGAGAGGGACAGACAGAGACAGACAGGAACGGAGAGAGATGAGAAGCATCAATCATTAGTTTTTCATTGTGCGTTGCAACACCTTAGTTGTTCATTGATTGCCCTCTCATACGTGCCTTGACTTGGTCAGGCTATTCTGCTATTTCTTGATTTTTTATTATAGATATTATTTATTAACTTCCAAGTATAAAAGATGAAGATTTATTTCTTTAGCAAGACACTTCCTGTCTGACCAGGCGGTGGTGTAGTGGATAGAATGTCAGCTTGGGATACAGAGGACACAGGTTTGAAACCTGGAGGTCCCCAGCTTGAGTGCGGACTCACAAGCTTGAGCATGAGATCATAGACATGACCTCATGTGTAGGAAAATGGCCGGGAATTAGACTGTTGTCTTGAGACAAGTCTTTGGTGTGGACTTTGGAACGCCAAGTCCTGTGGGGGCAGAACGCTGCTCCAGCAAGCACTACTAAGATTGTTATAGGAAGCAGCTGTTCCCTATAGCCATTTTCCTACAGGCCGGGGGGTGGGGTGGTGTGGTGGGGGAGGTATCGGTTGGTCATCTTTCTCTGCACCTGCATCCATTGTAGACTAATTTGACCCAGGCTCTGCTGATCTGCTTGATGAGCAAAGAGACCAATAAATACGATGAGGCTGCAGAGATCTGGGCTCTCAGTCCTAGAGGCTGAGTCCCCTGTACCCCATCTTTTCTGTATGTTGTGTCATGTGTGTTTTTTCTTTTATTTATTTTATTTTATTATTTATTTATTTTTACAGAGACAGAGAGAGAGTCAGAGTGAGGGATAGACAGGAACAGACAGACAGGAACGGAGAGATGAGAAGCATCAATCATTAGTTTGTTGTTGTGCATTGCGACACCTTAGTTGTTCATTGATTGCTTTCTCATATGTGCCTTGACTGTGGGCCTTCAGCAGACCGAGTAACCCCTTGCTCGAGGCAGTGACCTTGGGTCCAAGCTGGTAAATTTTTGCTCAAACCAGATGAGCCTGCGCGCTCAAGCTGGTGAGCTCAGGGTCTCGACCCTGGGTCTCCTGCATCCCAGTCTGACGTTCTATCCACTGCGCCACCGCCTGGTCAGGCTTGTGTGTTTTTTCTTAAGTCCTGTAGCACCTTCCTTTCATTCACACCCACTTCTGAGCTGGTCGTGGCACCCATGATCACTGGCTTGAGCCCAAAGGTTGCTGGCTTGAGCAAGAGGTCACTGCACATAGGAGAAAGCAATCAATGAACAACTAAGGTGCTGCAACAAAGAATTGATGCTTCTCATCTCTCTCCTTTCCTGTCTGTCTGTCCCTATCTGTCCCTCTCTCTGTCTCTCTCACTAAAAACAAACAAAAAACAACTCCCTCCCCAACACATATTTCTACCCTATTTTCTTGATATAGTTAGTTATTACATCTCAATTTTAGTTAAATCAGTATTCAGCATTTTAATTATTGTCAATATTTACTCATAGTTAAACCCAGGAGTGTATTATAGTATTTCCTTTCTTGTACAACTTTTAATTTCCTTTGAATTGATAATGGCCCTCTTTTCCTTTTGCTTTAGTTTTTTAGTTACTTATTCATCTGTAAACTGACTTGAAAATAGAACTCTTCTTCCATTATGTTCAAATGTATAGGTAAATCTGTTATAACTCTATCTATCTATCTATCTATCTATCATCTATCTATCTATCTATCTGTCATCATCATCTATCTGGTGAGAGGAGTAGAGGCAGAGACAGACTCCTGCATACACCCTGATTGGGATCCACCCGGCAAGCCCACTAGGGGGTGATGCCCTGCCCATCTGGGGCCCTTGCTCCATTGCAACTGGAGCCATTTTTTAGAGCCTTGGGCTAACTTACTACAATCAAGCCTTGGCTGCAGGAGGGGAGGAGGAGAGAGAGAGAGAAAGAAAGAAATGAGAGGGAGAGGGATGGAGAAGCAAATGGACACTTCTCCTGTGTACCCTGACTGGGAATTGAACCCAGTACATCCACATGCCGGGCTGATGCTCAACCACTGAGCCAACCGGCCAGGGCCTATAATATTTTTTTAAAAGAATAGTCCTCTTGTATCCCTCCATTCCCCAGGTCTAAGTTAGACTGTTTTCTCTCTGGAAGCCTTTTAGTATCTTTCCTTCTAGATATTCTATAATTTTATGATACTGTATCTTTGTCTTTTTTATTTTGTGGAAGTGTACTCAATGGACTCATTTGTCTAGCTTGTATCCTTCAGTTTTGGGACATTTCTCATATATATATATATTATTCTGAGGTACATATTTGATTTTGTGCTAGAACTCTGCAATGCTGATTAAAGAAGGTACACATTAATCAACTGCTCATCAATCTGTTCTGCAATATCATGAACTACTCTGTAAGTAGATATTACAGTTTCTAGGAATACCATTTTTGCAAGAAAGTCAGGAGGCAGAAAATTTGTTCCTTCTACTGTTTATCACCAATTAAGCCTAAAGTAAAAATCAGTATTTTCGGTACGCAAAAAAATAACCTGTATTTCTTTTTATTCATATGGAAGCAGTGCTTAAATTATTCCCTGACTGTAAGCTCATAATGTAAACCATTACACAGGAAAAAATAAATAATTTAGCAAAGTTCTGAACCAGGTCTATGTAAGTAAATCTTAATAGCCTCTTTTAATTAAAATTTTTAAAAAATTTCATTGACTTTTTTTTTAAACTTATTTTTGTAGATAACTTTTATTTTTTATTTTTTATAAAGATTTTATTTATTCATTATAGAGAGGGGAGAGAGAGAGAGAGAGAAAGAGGGAGGAGCAGAAAGCATCAACTCCCATATGTGCCTTGACCAGGCAAGCCCAGGGTTTTGAACCAGCAACCTCAGCGTTTCCAGGTTGACACTTTATCCACTGCACCACCACAGGTAAGGCAAAAAATTTCATTGACTTTTTTTGGTGACATTGGTTAATAAAATTATGTTTCAAATGTACAGTTCTATAATGCATCATCAATATATTGTATTGTGTTTTACCACCCCAAGTGAAGTCTCCTCATCAGAGCTTCCTTGTAGGTAACTCTCTTTCTCTTGCTTCTTTTAAGAATCTCTCTTTGTCTTTAAACTTTGTCATTTTAATTATGATGTGTCTTGGTGTGGGCCTCTTTGGGCCCACCTTGTTTGGGACTCTGCACTTTCTGTTTTTTTTTGTGTGTCTTTTAATTTTTTTTTACCAGGTTAGGGAAGGCTTCAGCCATTATTTCTTTAAATAGATTCTCAATTCCTTGCTCTCTCTTTTCTTCGTCTGGTACCCCTATGATGCAGATGTTGTTATATATATATATATATATTTTTTCTTATTCTGAAGCTGGAAACGGGGAGAGACAGTCAGACAGACTCCCGCATGCGCCCGACTGGGATCCACGCGACACGCCCACCAGGGGTGACGCTCTGCCCACCAGGGGGCGATGCTCTGCCCCTCCGGGGCATCGCTCTGCCACAACCAGAGCCACTCTAGCGCCTGGGGCAGAGGCCAAGGAGCCATCCCCAGCGCCCGGGCCATCTTTGCTCCAATGGAGCCTTGGCTGCGGGAGGGGAAGAGAGAGACAGAGAGGAAGGAGGGGGCGGGGGGGGGGGTGGAGAAGCAAATGGGCGCTTCTCCTATGTGCCCTGGCCGGGAATCGAACCCGGGTCCCCCGCACGCCAGGCCGACGCTCTACCGATGAGCCAACCGGCCAGGGCCAGATGTTGTTATATTAATACTTCATGTTGTCCCAAAGATCCTCATTTAAACTATCTTCATTAAAAATTAAAAAAAATTTTTTGCTGCTCTGATTGGGTGTTTCCTGCTATTTTGTTGTAGGGTGAAGTCTGGACATGGCTCTTCCCCTCCCCCAGCCACATGGCGCTATGGTCACAGCATCCTTACCACAGTCTGTGAGATAAAGAGGAGTAAAATTGGAACTAAGGTTTTCTTAAGAACAATGTATCGCCCTGGCCGGTTGGCTCAGTGATAGAGCGTTGGCCTGGCATGCAGGAGTCCCGGGTTCGATTCCCAGCCAGGACACACAGGAGAAGCGCCCATCTGCTTCTCTACCCCTCCCCTTCTCCTTCCTCTCTGTCTCTCTCAACAGGCTCCACTGGAGCAAAGTTGGCCTGGGCGCTGAGGATGGCTCTATGGCCTCTGCCTCAGGTGCTAGAATGGCTCTGGTCACAACAGAGCAACGCCCCAGATGGGCAGAGCATCGCCCCCTGGTGGGCATGCGGGTGGATACCGGTGGGGCGCACGCAGAAGTCTGTCTGACTGCCTCCCTGTTTCCAACTTCAGAAAAATACAAAAACAAACAAACAAACAAAAAACAACAATGTATTAAGGAAGGACAGTACAGAATGGTTCATACCCTTTCTCTTACCCCCTGCTCACCTGCTTGCTTGCATTTAGACAAATAGTTTTACTTGAGTAACCATCCAGGGTTTAGCTATTTAAACTGCAACCTCCACCCCCAGCAGGGGTACGGTACTTTCACCACAGACTGCCATCCATGTTAGCCCGTCTGTAAGTAACAAAGGCTGTGTCTGCTCTGTGTAGTCCTCCTTGGAGTTGGGATCCCACAACAACAACAGATTCATTTTTCTGGGTCTGGACCTCCTCCATTACAGTTGGCACAGTCAGCAGGACTGTGCGAACCCAAGGAACCCCAAGTTGAATTGAACCCGAGTGACATACTGAGTGGGGAATGCTGGGGTGGGTCCTGGGCTGGCCAGTCAGCTACAGTCGCCTAAGGTTGCCATAATGGACTCTTGGGGTCTGCTGAGGAACTAGAGGATGCCACTGAAAATCCTGTTAATGTCTTAGCCACCCTGATGGTGGTGGAGGAACATTTTAGGTTGAGTAAGAGGAAAGACTTAAAGAGAGCTGTGGTGGCACTTGCGTGGCCCCTCCTGGGTGCCTTATGCAGTGTCACACAGAAACAGCTGCCAAATTGAAAGTACAGAGTTTAGAACTTAAGCTAGAAAGGAACATGCAGCTTATGCAAGCTGATAATAAGGAGGCTTTGGGAAAACAGCTGGAACAGACTAGTGAACAATTAGCAGTATTAGCCTGTTGCTTTGCTCACAGTTGGGGCTGCCTCTTAGCTGGGGCCTGGGTCAGAGCAATGGTCTCTCAAAGCAGGTGTAATCCATGGAAATGGGACCTGACCACTGAGAGTGACTTTGATTCCAATGGTGACAGTGAAATTGTGCTTACTAATAAAGAGAAGGCAGAGGTGCCCCTGGCAGGCCACCCAGTGGTGGTACAGAAGATTAAGTCTCAGCAACAAAGGGTGTAAGGAGGGGCACAGCCCCCCCCACCCAGCAGGTCATTCACACCACAGCTAGGCTGCATACTCAGGCTGGACTGAGTGATGCAGACGGCCCCTCCCATGTATCTCGGCGCACTCATTCCCATTCTTTCCACCCCTATGGAGCAACCTATACAGGTTGTAGCCCAAATAGTCACTGATTTGGGAGAAGTATAGATCTTGAGGCAGAAAAAGGAGATGAGATGGGTAAAGGAGGAAAGCAGAAAAAAGACCAGGAGAATGGGATGCTGCCACTGGTAACAATGGGCTCGTCAAGGTTTCCCCACACTCAGGTATGGATAGACTTTGTGAAAGTGAGAGTAGACACTGCCAAGATTGACGGACAGCCCAATCGGGTTCTCCTTGCTCTTTGGCAATAATTGATGGAAGAGCAGAAGTGGCAGCCCTGGCCAAAGACAAGTGTGCATTCTGTGGAGTGGCCTTCATCCACACTGCTACTCTACTGGCCCTACCACTGTCAGACATCAAGGACTTCCTGGTCCAGTTGCCACCTGCACACCCTTGGGGAGCTGGTGCCTTCTGCTCCCCTAGGAGGAAGGCTGAGGGACCTGACTGCCAGGGACCACTGGGGATCAGACACCACTTATAGAACTAGCCATCTATTGGTCCCCACAAAATGTCCACTAGGTATTGGCCCTTGTGAACACTAGCGCTGAGTGTACACTCATATATGGCAACCCTGAACACTTCAGGGGACCTTTATCAGCTATCTGTGTGTGAGCCATTACTTTCACCCTTGGGGTGGGATAACTCCCCCCACCCTGTCCTTTCTGAGTGTATGTCTCCCCCATTCCTGAGTATATTTTTGGAGTTATACTGGTGGGCATGAACCTGCAAATGACCATCGGTGAATTTCACTTAAGAGCAAGGGCAGTGAAGGCTGTCCTATAGGTACATACTCAGCACGCCCCCACCATCCTGTGCAGCCACCATCCCTTGGATGGGTGGTGAATGTCTCCCAGTACCAGCTGCTAGGGGAGCATGCTGAGATAACAGCAACCATGCAGGAATTGGCCAAAGCAAATATACTGTATTTTTCGCTCCATAAGACACACTCCCCCCAAAAAAAAGTGGAGGGGGAAACTCTCGTGTGTCTTATGAAGCGAAAAATATGGTATTTTATTAAATATTTTAACACACCATTTGATTCAGAATATTTTTTTTTCTTATTTTCCTCCTTAAAACCCTAGGTGTGTCTTATGGTCAGGTGTGTCTTATGGAACAAAAAATACGGTAATTTGTCTAGCCCATAGTCCCTACCACATGCCCATGTGGCCCATCTGCAAGCCAGACAGACAGCACTTGGCGCATGACCATGGACTACAAAGAGTTAAATAAAGTAGTGCCTCCCTTGGATGCAGCAGTTCCCAATATTACACACTTGCTAGATGCTTTGAGTCATCAGCTCAGGACATATCACTATGTTCCTAACCTAGCTAATGTCTTCTTTTCTGTAGCTGTTACTGAAGATAGTCAAGACCAATTTGCTTTTACTCGAGAGGGGCAACAATGGACCTTCACTGTGTTGCCTATGGGATATTTGCACAGCTCTACTATCTGCCATGGGCTTGTGGCACCTGGTTTGTTAGCGTGGTCCAGGCTGGCAGAAGTGCTATTGTATCATATTGATGATATCATGCTAACCTCTGGCTCTCTTCCCGCCATAGAGAAAGCAGCTCCTTCTTTGCTAATCCACCTTCCACAGTGAAGATAGGAGGTCAATGAGCACAAAGTGCAAAGCCTTGGGTTATCTGTCAAATTCTTGGGGGTTATCTGGTTGGATAAGACAAAGGTGATGCCAGCCACAGTCATGGAAAAGTGCAGCCTTATCTGCGACCACAGTGGGCCAAGCAATTGCAGGAGATTTTAGGTTTGTTAGGCTATTTCAGGGTCTTCATTCCCCATTTGGCTCAACTGGTGTGGAAAGGGATGGAATGGGATTGGATGGAGCACCATGAGGCAGCTTTTCAGGCTGCTAAGCAAGCCATAGCCAGTATGGGCTCTGGGTGTAGTTAACCAGAGCCAACTGTGTGAACTAATTGTTCACATAACACCTGAGGGGTATGGTTGGGGGTTATGGCAACAACAAGGCATGATGAGGACACCATTAGAATTCTGGTCCCAACTGTAGCATGGGGCCAAGGGCCAAGATAGTCCCATTGAACAACAAATTAATGTAGTGTATCAAGCACTGTTAGCAACAGAAGCCACAACAGTACTGGCCCCACTCAAAGGCTTTACCACCTACCCACTGCTGGCTGGTTGCACTCTGTCACACAATGGCCCAAGAGTATGTTGGCACAGACATCCACCTGCCCAAGTGGCGTGCACATCTCCACCAGAGAAGACACCTTTCCACCAGTCCATTAAGCAAAAAACTGCAGGCCATTCTAGGACTGGTGACAGACATATCAGGACACTGGACGACCAAAGCCCAAACTGGAGATGCTGCTGCCATCACCCATCCACAAGGGGAAGCCTCCTGAAGAAGCATGGTGCACAGATGGCTCCTGGCTAGAGGATGGGGAAAGACAAAGCAACGAATGGGCTGAATTCTGGCTGGTATGATCATCATCACTCAGGAACCTGGACCACCAGCTATCTGTACTGACAGTTGGGCAGTACGTATACCAAGGACTGACACTTCGGCTCCTTGCCTGGGAACACGCAGGGTGGACAATACAGCAGAAACCTCTTTGGGAGCAGGCTATGTGGGCCAACCTGTGGTGCATGTGCCATGAAAAGGCTGTGACTGTATTCCACATCAGAAGTCACTAACCCTTGTAGATTCCAGGCAACGAGGAAGCAGATGCCTCGGCACGAGTCTGCTGGCTGGAAGACGCTCCAGCAGCAGACACTGCCTAGTGGCTACATTGGAAACTATGCCATGTAGGTGAAAGAACCGTGTGAGAAACTGTTAAAGCCTGGGGCCTCCCACTGCTATCCACAAAGGTAGTGACTGCGTGTCAGCAATGCCCGGTGTGTGTTGAAAGACAACCATGTCCCCTCCCCTGTGACAGTGGCACAGTGTGACAGGAGGGCCAGGGTGGGACACCCCTGACCCAATGGCAGGTGGACTACATTGGACCCTTGCCACACAGCAAGGGGTACCAGTTTGCCTTAACCTGTGTGGATACCACCATGGGTATTCTACAGATCTACCCGAGTGGGAAGGCTAACCAAAGAGCAAGCATTTGGGGACTGAAGCAATTATGTGTCTCATATGGCTCCCAGAAGTCACTGAGAGTGATCAGGGCTTCCATTTCACTGGACACTTAGTACAAAAATGGGCTGTGGCCCTCCACATTGGCTGGCATTTCCACCTCTGGTACAGCCCAATGGGGGACTCATAGAGTGTTACAATGGCCCCTTGGAGAATGCCTTATAGACTGATGCTCATTCCTTCCAGGGTTGGACAATGTGACTCGAGTGCTAAGTGAATGGCAATGGGGAGGACAGGCAGGCCCACTAACACTGCTCAACCAACCGTGAGCGTCATCCATTTGCATTCAGATTCGTGCCAGCCTGGGCCTCAAACCAGGACCAGGGTGGCCCTGGCCCATTAGCTCAGTTGGTTAAGAGTGTTTTCTAGAAACAACAAGGCTGTGGGTTCAATCCGTGGTCAAGGCACATACAGGAAGTAACCAATGAATGGACAACTGAGTGGAACAACAAATATACGCTTCCCTTTCTCCTCTCTTCTCTCTCCCTTCCTCTTTCTGTCTCTCTAGAAATCAATCAATCAATCAAACCATAGATAGCTTGGTTGGTTGGAACATTGTCCCAATATGGAGATTGCTGGTTTGATTTCCCAGCCAGGGCACACATAGGAGCAGCTTGATGTTCCTGTCTCTCTCAAAAACAAAACAAAACAAAACAAAACAAAACAAAACAAAAACAACAGCAAAACCTCCCCCCCCCATCGGCCAAAACCAGGACAGCGCAGATTAGTCCCAAGTGATGCTTTCTCTGCTCACCCTGGAAGGAGGGCTTACAGCAACACTGGCAGTTATAGCCAATGTTTTGGGGACATGGCCCATATGGTCCAGTGTCATAAATAATTATGGTTTAGACATAATACCTAGGGCCACTTACATTGCTTTTGTATGGCAAATCAGAACTCCTCTTTTTCTTCTGGGAACCAAGTGGGTGGTGGACAAACACGGGTCTGGGACCATAAACCTGGCCAGGACCCATAGAGTGTAACCCTTTTGATGCAAAACTGCACAACAGTGTGAGTCCTGCCAGATGGCTAATATCTGCCATTTCTTGTTCCTTTTTCTCACTTGTCTTACCTCCTTGCTGCAATAGGAAGGTCATTTCACGGATGTCTAGAATGAAAGTGCTTGTTGGGTATGCTCTGAATTCTCCATGCTCACTGCTGATGGCTTGCCCTTGCAGAGCCACTCTGCAAACTCCACTGAGTGATCCTGGCTAAGTCAATGGAATGCCGCTAAGCTAACATTCAACCAGAGGCCCTAGGACAGGCGTGGCCAACAGGTTTTGCCCTCGGGCAAGATTAGAAAGAAAACTTTTTCACAGGCCGGATGAAATATTAAAATAAAAAAAATGTTAAATACAAAAACGACTCGTTTAAGTAAACAAAATTTCATTATGTAATTTGTTTATGAATAAATGTAAGTGAGTGAAAAAATTTTAATATACAATATTATTTTAATAAAAATATAATTGCATACCATATAAATATCCAAACTGTATCGCAATCATTCGAAACACTATTTAATTAATAGAGTGAGCTTGAAGGGGTTATATTGCAAATAAAACAATTATTTCATTTTACAAATAGCCTGGACATGTTTTCAGTTATCAACTGCAGCTATTGTCTACGCTACAATGCCACTTGATTCAGCACACTTGACCACAAAAATAAATTGTTTGACCTTGGGTGCGCACTGGCAAACTCTGCCTAAAAGAATGTGGGTTTCACATCGCCGCTAAACATCAAACAGTTCATATCAAGTACAGACGGGTACAAAAGTTGTAAATGTTTATAATGGAATTTTTTGTTTGTTTGTTTACTAGAGAGAGAGTCAGAGAGAGGGATAGACAGGGACAGACAGACAGGAATGGAGAGATGAGAAGCATCAATCACTAGCTCCTTGTTGTGCCTTGTGACACCTTAGTTGTTCATTGTCTGCCCTCTCATGTGTGCCTTGACCGCCGGCCTTCAGCAGAATGAGCAACCCCCCGCTCGAGCCAGCGACCCTGGGTCCAATCCGGTGAGCTTTTTGCTCAAACTAGATGAGCCTGCGCTCAAGCTGGCGACCTCAGGGTCTCGAACCTGGGCCCTTCCGCATCCCAGTCCAAGGCTCTATCCACTGCGCCACCGCCTGGTCAGGCCTATAACGGATTTTTTTTTAAAAGTAAAAAAGTGAAAGCCCAGAACAGGCTGAGTCCGGAGACCGAGCATGGATGTGCAGCCCCGCTGGGCTGGTGGACTTGAGGCTTGCAGCCAACCCACAAGCAGGGTCCTCCCGCAGGGACGGGGTGAAAACCGAGAAACGGGTGGAGACCCACAGCCTGCGGTGCGGAGGCTTGCGGCCTGGGCACGGTGCATAACCCCACTTGTGAGGGCTGGACAAAGGCCGAGGCCACCGAGGTTTGTAGGCCCGGGCATGTATCACAGTTCCTCCTATGGAGAAGAGGCAGAAACTGCAGCGACAGCCCCAGTGGGCTGGCACCTGCAACATCCATATCCGAACGCCCTAGGCAGCAGTGGCAGAGGGGGTGGCAGGCCTGCAAAAAACCACACCTAGGGATCACAGAGGCCACACCCATTGGACTCCAGTGTCCACAACTTTCTTTTTTTTTTTTTTTCTGTATTTTTCCGAAG
Organism: Saccopteryx leptura; assembly: GCF_036850995.1. Classification (NCBI taxonomy): domain Eukaryota; kingdom Metazoa; phylum Chordata; class Mammalia; order Chiroptera; family Emballonuridae; genus Saccopteryx; species Saccopteryx leptura. The sequence goes on along the minus strand of NC_089505.1, from coordinate 211,981,241 downwards.
CTGGAAACAGGGAGGCAGTCAGACAGACTCCCGCATGCGCCCGACGGGGATCCACCCGGCACGCCCACCAGGGGGCGATGCTCTGCCCCTCTGGGGCATCGCTCATTCGTGACCAGAGCCACTCTAGCACCTGGGGCAGAGGCCAAGGAGCCATCCCCAGCGACCGGGCCATCTTTTGCTCCAATGGAGCCTCGGCTGCGGGAGGGGAAGAGAGAGACAGAGAGGAAGGAGAGGTGGAAGGGTGGAGAAGCAGATGGGCGCCTCTCCTGTGTGCCCTGGCCGGGAATCGAACCCAGGACTTCTGCAAGCCAGGCCGACGCTCTACCAGTGAGCCAACCGGCCAGGGCCACACACCTTTCTTATACACAGACAAAATGGGAAGGCAGAGAAATGCAACACAAATGAATCAAGAGAAATCTCCAGAAAAGGACCTGAATGAGTCAGGTATAACCAAATTACTGGATGCAGAGTTTAAAATAATGATTGTTAGGATCTTAGAACAACAATAGATGGTTATTACGAACACCTAAATAAAGACATAGCAAATATAAAAAAGGACATTGAAATAATAAAAAAGAATCAGTCAGAAATGATAAATACAATATCTGAAATGAAGACCACAATGGAAGGAATTAAAAACAGGATGGATGAAGCTGAGGATTGAATCAGCGAGTTAGAGGACAAGTTGAATGAAGGCATGGAAGAAGAGCAGAAGAAAGAAAAGAGACTCAAAAAGTCTGAGGAAACTCTAAGAGAGATCTGTGACAACATAAAGAGAAATAACATCCGCATCATAGGGGTTCCTGAAGAAGAAGAGAAAGAACAAGGAATAGAGACTTTGTTCAACCATATCATAGCTGAAAACTTCCCTAAATTAATGCAGGAAAATGTCCCACAAGTTCAAGAAGCACAGAGAACTTCATTAAAGAGAAACCCAAAGAAATCTACACCAAGACACATCATAATTAAAATACCAAAGCTAAGTGATAAAGAGAGAATATTAAAAGCTACTAGAGGAAAAAAGGTTATCACCTACAAAGAAGCCCCCATAAGGATGATATCTGACTTCTCAACAGAAACACTTGAGGCCAGAAGGGAATGGCAAGAAATATTCAAAGTAATGCAGAACAAGAGTCTACAACTAAGACTACTTTATCCAGCAAGGCTATTGTTTAAAATTGAAGAAGAAATAAAAAGCTTCCCAGCCTGACCAGGCGGTGGCGCAGTTGATAGAGCATCAGACTGGGATGCAGAGGACCCGGGTTCGAGACCCCAAGGTCGCCAGCTTGAGTACGGGCTCATCTGGTTTGAGGAAAAGCCCACCAGCTTGAACCCAAGGTAGCTGGCTCCAGCAAGGGGTTACTCGGTCTGCTGAAGGCTTGCAGTCAAGGCACATATGAGAAAGCAATCAATAAACAATTAAGGTGTTGCAATGTGCATTGAAAAACTAATGATTGATGCTTCTCATCTCTCTCCATTCCTGTCTGTCCCTGTCTATCCCTCTCTCTGATTCACTCTCCCTGTAAAAAAAAAAAAAGCTTCCCAGACAAAAAAACAAACCCTCAAAGAATTCACTACAACCAAACCAATGTTGCAAGAAATGCTAAGGGGCCTGCTGTAAACAGATCAAAGGGGAAAAAGAATATAGCAAAAGAGGAATACAGCTTTAAAGAATAAAATGGCAATAAACAACTACATATCAATAACCTTAAATGTAAATGGATTGAATGATTCAATCAAAAGACATAGGGTTGCTGCATGGATACGAAAACAGGACCCATACATATGCAATCTACAAGAGACACACCTTAAAACAAAAGATGCACACAGACTGAAGGTAAAAGGATGGAAAAAAATATTTCATGCAAATGGAAATGAAAAAAAAAAAGCTGGGGTAGCAATACTTGTATCAGACAAAATGGACTTTAAAACAAAAACTATAGTAAGAGATAAAGAAGGTCACTACATAATGGTAAAGGGAACAATTCAACAGGAAGATATAACCGTTATAAATATCTACACATTTAATATAGGAGCACCTAAATATTTAAAGCAGACTTTGATGGATATAAAGGGTGAGATAAACAGCAACACTATAATAGTAGGGGATTTCAATACCCCACTAACATCACTAGATAGATCCTCAAGAAAGAAAATTAACAAAGAAACAGCAGACTTAAAGGACACACTAGATCAACTGGATTTAATAGATATCTTCAGAGCCTTTCACTCTAAAGCAGCAGAATATACATTCTTTTCAAATGCTCATGGTACATTCTCTAGGATAGACCACATGTTAGGGCACAAAAGCGGTCTTAACAAATTTAAGAAGATTGAAATCATATCAAGCATTTTCTCTGATCACAATGGCATGAAACTAGAAATCAACCACAACAGAAAAACTGAAAAATACTCAAACACTTGGAAATTAAATAGCATATTACTAAATAACGAATGGGTTAACAATGAGATCAAAGAAGAAATAAAAAAATTTTTAGAAATGAATGATAATGAATCAATTCAAAATTTATGGGACACAGCAAAAGCAGTCCTGAGAGGGAAATTCAGAGCATTACAGGCATACCTTAAGAAGCTAGAAAAAGCTCAAATAAACCACTTGACCCTGCATCTAAAAGAACTAGATAAAGAACAGCAAGTAAGGCCCAAATGTAGTAGAAGGAAGGAAATAATAAAGATCAGAGTGGAATCCAGCTAATAACACTGTTTTGTCTTTTTCCAAATAGCTCCAGATATATGGAAAAGATTTATATAGGCAGATGGGGATCCTCAAACCCCTCAGCGAGATCTTCTGAGAATGGCTTTTAAGATACCTAGAGGCAGAAAAAGCCCAATAGAGATCAGGGGAACTACCAGCTTTTAGGATATACCCTTAAAGGCTCCAATGCCCCAAAGGGGTCTCATAGGATGCCATCTGGGTCCTGCTTCAATAGTGGAAAGGAAGGTCATTGAGCTAAAGCCTGCCAGACTTACACGCCTCTGCTGTGAGGAAACAGGGACACTGGAAGGTAGGCTTCCCCCTTGCTCCTCTAAGGGAGGGTTCAGGCTCTTCCAGCCCTGCTCCAGCCACCTATGATCTAACCTTGCCCAGAAAGCTGGGGTTTGCCACTGAAGGCTGAAGGTGCCCAGGGCCATCGGCCCCATCTACGACACTGTGGACGAGCCTAGGGTATTTCTTCCAAGAAGCAGGTAAACTGATCTCATTTACACAGGGCCACTTAACTATGTTTTGCCTGAATAGTCAGGTTTTTTATTCTTCCCTCAAAGATCTCTGTTGTGAGTGTTGATAGTCCTATTTTCTGCTGCTTTGTTTAATATATAGTGTTTCCTTTATTCCTCCTACCTCAATGCCCCACTCATATTTCAGGCTGGGACCTACTCCTAATGTAGAGCTCTTTTTCCCCCTTTTGCCAACTTCTATTATGAATCTACCTTTGCCACCCAGCTTAGTATATCCCAAGGTTCTCTTTACCATGCCACAGTTGCAGAGCTCTAGGGAAAAGCAACCTGGTCTCATCTTTCCAGGCAGAGGAGAACAGAAGCTCCATATCCACACATGCTGCAGAAGGCTTTTCCAGTCTACCTGAATCATTACCAGCTAGAAGCAGTGGTCATTGGGACTTGGACGTGAGCTGCAAAGTATAGAATGGTGACAACAATTCCAGTGCCATGTGGACTTTTCCTGGATGTGGACTTTTCCTGGACTCCTGCTCCCTGTGACAGCTCCTAACAGATTGAACTGTGGTTGGGTTGCATTTTTCAGGGATTTGGCATGGTGATGGGGCCAACTTGGACTTGGTGAACATATTAAGGACACTACTCTTTTATGGATTCTTGCTGTAGTGGCCAAGAGTTTGCTTAAAGGCTTTAATCACTGTAAAAAAAATAGAAGACTAGATAAAGAAGATGAGGCACCATGGTATACTATTCAGCTAGAAGAAATGATGGCATCGGATCACTTACAACAAAATGGTGGAATCTTGATAACATTATACGGAGTGAAATAAGTAAATCAGAAAAAAACAAGAACTGCAGGATTCCATACACTGGTGGGACATAAAAACAAGACTAAGAGACATGGACAAGAGTGTGGTGGTTACGGGGGGTGGGGGAGGTGGGAGGGGAGGGGTACAAAGAAAACTAGATAGAAGGTGACGGAGGACAATCTGACTTTGGGTGATGGGTATGTAACAGAACTAAATGGCAAGATAACCTGGACATGTTTTCTTTGAATATATGTACCCTGATTTATTGATGTCACCCCATTAAAATAAAAATTTATTTATTAAAAAAAAAGATCAGAGTGGAAATAAATGACATAGAGGCTAAAGAAACAATACAGAGGATCAATGAAACCAGGAGCTGGTTCTTTGAAAAGGTAAACAAGATTTATGAACCTTTAACCAGATTCACCAAGAAAAAAAGAGAGAGGACTCAAATAAATAAAATTAGAAATGAGAGTGGAGAAATAACAACTGACACAACAGAAATATAAAATATTGTAAGAAAATACTATGAAGAACTGTATGCCAAAAAATCAGACAACCTAGATGACATGGACAAATTCCTTGAAACATATAATCTTCCAAAAATTAATCTGAAAGAATCAGAAAACCTAAACAGACTGATTACAACAAATGAGATTGAAACAGTTATCAAAAAACTCCCAAAAAAGAAAAGTCCTGGACCTGATGGCTACCAAATATTCAAAGAAGAACTAACTCCTATCCTTCCCAAGCAATTCAAAAAATTCAAGAGGAAGGAAGACTTCCAGGCTCCTTTTATGAGGCGAGTATAATTCTAATTCCAAAACTAGGCACAGACAAAACAAAGAAAGAAAATTATAGGCCAATATCCCTGATGAATTTAGATGCTAAAATCCTCAACAAAATATTAGCAAACTGTATCCAGCAATATATGAAAAAAAAATCATACATCATGATCAAGTGGGATTTATTCTGGGGAGGCAAGGCTGGTACAATATTCGCAAATCAATCAATGTGATTCATCACATAAACAAAAGGAAGGAGAAAAACCACATGATAATTTCAATAGATGCAGAAAAAGCATTTGATAAAATCCAGCACCCATTCATGATCAAAACTCTCAGCAAAGTGGGAATACAGGGAACATACCTCAACATGATAAAGGCCATCTATGACAAACCCACAGCCAACATCATACTCAATGGGTGAAAATTAAAAGCAATCCCCTTAAGATCAGGAACAAGGCAGGGGTGCCCCCTTTCACCACTTTTATTCAACGTAGTTCTGGAAGTCCTAGCCACAGCAATCAGACAAGAAGAAAAAATAAAAGGTATCCAAATTGGAAAAGAAGAAGTAAAACTATCATTATTTGCAGATGATATGATATTGTATATAGAAAACCCTAAAGTCTGAGTCAAAAGCTACTGGACCTGATAAATGAATTCGCAAGGTGGCAGGATATAAAATTAATACTCAGAAATCAGAGGCATTTTTATATACCAACAATAAACTGTCAGAAAGAGAAATTAAGGAAACATTCCCCTTCACTATTGCAACCAAAAAAATAAAGTATCTAGAGGTAAATTTAACCAAGGACATTAAAGACTTGTACTTGGAAAATTATAAAGCATTGATAAAAGACGTCAAGGAAGATACAAACAAGTGGAAGCATATACCGTGCTCATGGTTAGGAAGAATAAACATCATTAAAATGTCTATATTATCGAAAGCAATTTATAAGTTCAGTGCAATACCAATTAAAATACCAATGACATACTTCAAAAATATAGAAAAAATATTTCAAAAATTTATATAGAACTAAAAAAGAACACGTATAGCCTCAGCAATCTTAAAAAGGAAGAATAAAGTGGGAGGTATCACACTTCTGGATGTCAAGTTAAACTACAAAGCCATTGTTCTCAAAACAGCCTGGTACTGGCATAAGAACAGGCATACAGGCCCTGGCCGGTTGGCTCAGTGGTAGAGCGTCGGCCTGGCGTGCAGAAGTCCCAGGTTCGATTCCCGGACAGGGCACACAGGAGAAGCGCCCATCTGCTTCTCCACCCCTCCCCTTCTCCTTCCTCTCTGTCTCTCTCTTCCCCTCCCACAGCGAGGCTCCATTGGAGCAAGGATGGCCCGGGCGCTGGGGATGGCTCCTTGGCCTCTGCCCCAGGCGCTAGAGTGGCTCTGGTCGCGACAGAGCGTCGCCCCGGAGGGGCAGAGCATCGCCCCCTGGTGGGCAAAGTGTAGTCCCCTGGTGGGCATGCCGGGTGGATCCTGGTCGGGCGCATGCGGGAGTCTGTCTGACCGTCTATCCCCGTTTCCAGCTTCGGAAAAATACAAAAAAACAAAACAAAACAAAAAAAACAAACAAAGAACAGGCATACAGATGAATGAAACAGAACAGAGAACCCAGAAATAAACCCACACCTTTATGGACAACCGATATTTGACAAAGGAGGCAAGAGCATACAATGAAGTAAAGACAGCCTCTTCAGCCTGACCAGGCGGTGGCGCAGTGGATAGAGTGTCGGACTGGGATGCGGAAGGACCCAGGTTCGAGACCCCAGGATAACCAGCTTGAGCATGGGCTCATCTGGCTTGACCAAAAAAGCTCACCCAAGGTCACGGGCTCGAGCGGGGGGTTACTCAGTCTGCTGAAGGCCCGCGGTCAAGGCACATATGAGAAAGCAATCAATGAACAACTATGGTTTCTCAACAAAAAACTGATGATTGATGCTTCTCATCTCTCTCTGTTCCTATCTGTCTGTCCCTCTAAAAAAAGACAGCCTCTTCAACAAATGGTGTTGGGAAAATTGGACAGCTACCTGCAAAAAAATGAAACTAGACCACCAACTTACACCATTCACAAAAATAAACTCAAAATGGATAAAAGACTTAAATGTAAGCCATGAAACCATAAGCATCTTAGAAGAAAATATAGGTAGTAAGCTCTCTGACATCTATCACAGCAATGTATTTGCCGATTTATCTCCACTGGCAAGTGAAATAAAAGACAGGATAAACAAATGGGACTATATCAAACTAAAAAGCTTTTGCACAGCTAAAGACAATAGGAACAGAATAAAAAGACAAACTACACAATGGGAGAACATACTCGACAATACGTCTGATAAGGGGTTAATAACCAAAATTTATAAAGAACTTGTAAAACTCAACACAAGGAAGACAAACAATCCAATCAAAAAATGTGCAAAAGAAATGAATAGACACTTCTCCAAAGAGGACATACAGATGGCCAATAGGCATATAAAAAAATGCTCAACATCACTAATCATTAGAGAAATGCAAATTAAAACCATAATGAGATATCACCTCACACCAGTCAGAATGGTGCTCATCAACAAAACAACACAGAGTAAGTGCTGGCGAGGATGTGGAGAAAAGGGAACCCTCCCGCACTGCTGGTGAGAATACAGACTGGTGCAGCTACTATGGAAAACAGTATGGAGATTCCTCAAAAAATTAAAAATCTAAATGCCTTTTGACGTAGCTATCCCACTTTTAGGAATATACCCCAAGAACACCATAGCACTGTTTCAAAAGGAAAAATGCACCCTCATGTTTATGGCAGCATTGTTCACAATAGCAAAGATCTGGAACCAGCCCAAGTGTCCGTCAATGGACGAGTGGATTAAAAAGCTTTGGGCCTGACCTGTGGTGGTGCAGTGGATAAAGCGTCGACTTGAAATGCTGAGGTCGCCAGTTCAAAACCCTGGGTTTGCCCGGTCAAGGCACATATGGGAGTTGATGCTTTTTGCTCCTCTCCCTTCTCTCTCTCTCTTTCTCCTCTAAAATGAATAAATAAATAAATAAATAAATAAATAAAATAATTTAATAAATAAATATTTAAAAATAAAATTTGGTACATATATACTATGGAATACTACTCAGCCATAAGAAATGATGACATCAGACCATTTACAACAACATGGATGGACCTTGATAACATTATACTGAGTGAAATAAGTAAATCAGAAAAAACTAAGAACTATATGATTCCATACATAGGTGGGACATAAAAATGAGACTCAGAGACATGGACAAGAGGGTGATGGTTCTGGGGGAGGCAAGGGGGGAGGGGAGGGGCACAAAGAAAACCAGATAAAAGGTGATGGAAGACAATTTGACTTTGAGTGATGGGTATGCAACATATTCAAATGTCAAAATAACCTGGAGATGTTTTCTCTGAACATATGTTCCCTGATTTATCAATGTCACCCCATTAAAATTAATAATAAACTTATAAAAAAATAAAGTATCTCGAATCCATTCGGCCATTTATTGGAAGTTAACCCTAGGTTAGTCATATGCAGCATTCTTTTCTGCGTATCACTATCTTCTTAAGTGTCTCGATTTCCAATAATCAAAGAAACTTCTGCTTCTGAGTAGCTGAGATTTCTCTTTTTTTTTTTTTTTTTTTTTTTTTTTTACAGGGACAGAGAGAGAGTCAGAGAGAGGGATAGACAGGGACAGACAGACAGGAAAGGAGAGAGATGAGAAGCATCAATCATCAGTTTTTTGTTGCGAGACCTTAGTTGTTCAGAGTAGCTGAGATTTTAAAGTAGCAGAGAATATTAAAAATTTAATCGGGCCTGACCTGTGGTGGCGCAGTGGATAAAGCGTCGACCTGGAAATGCTGAGGTCGCCGGTTCAAAACCCTGGGCTTGCCTGGTCAAGGCACATATGGGAGTTGATGCTTCCAGCTCCTCCCCCCTGTCTCTCTCTCCTCTCTCTCTCTCTCTAAAATGAATAAATAAAATAAAAATAAATAAAGAGTATTTAAAAAAAAATCTTAGAGGTTTCTTTAAAAAAAAAAAAATTTAATCGCGGGCCGCATAAACTCATTACGCCCGCGCAGGCTGCATGCGGCCTGCAGGCCATATGTTGGCCATGCCTGCACTAGGACATAATCCCCTGATTTCCTGGTGTATGTCTCTAGGGGTCAATCTTAGATATGCTTTAATTAGTTTAGTAGTTTTTCTCTTCCTGTTGCTTGTTTGTGCTTATAGTTTATACTGTATTTACAGTGTTTGGATGCAATGTGCTACTAATGCTCTACCCACATAGGGGTAATGGTGGAAAAATTGCGTGTAGATTGTGAAGTGGAAGAGCAATGTGGGGTGGAGTGTAGGGTCAGTGCTGGACATGGCCTGTCCCCCTCCCCAGCCACATGACACATGGTCAAGGATCCTGACCTCCAACCACGGGCCATCAGATAAAGGGTTATAAAACTGTAACTCAGGTTTTACTAAGAACAATGGAACTGAGTCAGCAGACATCTATCAAGGAGGGACAATACAGAACAGTGCACACCTGCCCCCTTACCCACTGCTTACCTGCTTGCTTGCATGTAGACAAATAGTTTTGTTTGAATAACCAACCAGGGCTTAGGTATTTAAATGGCAACCCTACCCAGCAGGGCACAGAACTTCACCCAGCAGGGCATGGAATTTTCACAGACCAGCTGCCATCAGAGTAATAAAGGCTGTGTTTGCTCCATTTGGTCCTCCTTGTGGTTTCTTTGGGATCCTGCAACAACACCAGATTTGGTCTGGACCTTCTAAATCAGTGGTCCCCAACATTTTTGGGCCACGGACTGGTTTAATGTCAGAAAATATTTTCACAGACCAATCACAGGGCGGGATGGATAAATCCACAAAATAAAATTATGCGACTGGCGTAAAAATTGTTGTATTTTAAAATATAATTGTTGAACTTACGATATTTATTGGGCTAAGTTAAAAGAGGAACAAGCATGTCTTCATTATTCAGGCTGTATTTAAATTTGTTATTCTGACAACGTTTTATGTCTGACATCAATATGTAATATAATAGGTTCAGGCTTGCTACCAATCATGAACCTATGACAATAAAAATAAATATGAATCCACTGTGTACTCATATGCAACTTTATTAGAAGCATCCTCTTAACATCGCACCAACAACATAACATGAGTAACATCCTCTCTGCCTCCAAACATTCCAGTCTATGGTAATGTTTAAACATGCCTTAAAAATAAGATACAACACAAAAACAAATATAAAGTGCATGAAAAATACAACTCATCATTGTTATGAATATTGTAAGTTAAGGATTATTTATTATAATGTTTATATAGAATGAGAGATAGTAGCCTATCTCTCAACAATCATAACGCTAAATCAGTGGGGGTACTGAGCTTGTTTCTCTGCAACGAGACAGTCCCATCTAGTGGTAATGGGAGACAATGACACCTGAAGTGTGTTGCTTATGTCCAGTCTATTCCATAATTTTGTTTTGGTTGCTGTCACTGCAGAAAATCCCGCTTCACACAAATAGGATGTTGGAAATGGCAACAGGGTTTTTAGTGCTTTTGTGGCAATCTCGGGGTATTCTGCCATGACTTTAACCCAGAACACCGGCAGAGTTGTAGTCTCGAACATATTTTTAAGGCCGCCGTCATCTGTGATCTCCAGTAGTTGATCCTCTTCTTGCATAGACACGCTGGATTCACCTGGTTTGTTGACAAATGGATCGCGGATCCATTCCTTGGCAATTCGTGGGTCTTTTGTGGTTGGGAAGTAGCGTTCAAACTCTTTTAAAAGCAAATACAGGTGATCGTGCACCAGCTGGGACAATGAAGGCTTGGGCTCAGTCTCTTCCAAAATTCCCGCAAATGTTTGAAACATATCAAATACATCCCTGTTCGTGCGTCGTCCCCACAAACCCAGTTTGGCTTTAAATGCAGCTACTTTATCTGTCAAGTTGAAGACAGTTGTTATTTTCCCCTGAAGTGACCGATTGAGTTCATTGAGGAGGTTAAATATGTCGCACAAGTGAGTTTTGCGACCCATTCCTGTCACTATTAGCGGTGACTTTTTTTCTGAGAGAAATCTCTGCAGCAGCTCTCGTAATTCAAACACTCTGGCCAGGGAACTCCCTCAGGATAACCATCTTATTTCTGTGTATAAGAGAAGGTGTCTGTGCTCCGCGTTAATTTCCTCACAAAGCTGCTCGAACAGGCGCGAGTGAAGGGCGTGTGCTTTGATGTGGTTAATAACTTTAATGACATCATTCAATACGCTGTTAAATTCCAGTGGTATATTTTGGCTAGCCAGCATTTCCCTGTGAATGACACAATGCGTAGACTCGCATTCAGGTGCAACCTCCTTAATACGAGCATTTAAACCAGACATCCTTCCGGTCATGGCAGCAGCTCCATCTGTGCATATACTGAAACAAAAAGACCATTTCAGTTTTCCTGATATATAGTCATCCAACTATTTAAATAGTTCTGCAGCTGTGGTTTTGGTTGGCAATGATAGTGCACATAACATATCCTCATGCACATCCTCTTGATAAAGATAATGCACGTAAACAACTAGCATTGCCTTGTTGTCAATATCTGTAGATTCGTCAACCTGGAGAGCATACCACGGTGATTTATTAATCCTTTCCAACAATTGTGATTCAATGTCCTCTGCTAGTTCCTCAATGTGCCGTGTGATGGTGGTAGCCAAAAGAGGCATCTGTGCTATCTTTTTAACCGCAGCCTCTCCTAGAAGTTCACGACAAATGTCTTTAGTGGCTGGAGGGATCAATTCTTCACCAATGGTGAATGGCTTCTTAGCCTTAGCAATAGGATTAGCCACCAAGTCTGATGCTCTCAGTTCACTCGCATTTACTGATGTAGTGGCCACCAATAATTGTTTCTGTCCTTCTTGTTCATGCTTTTTTCTTTCAAAATACTCAGAAGGCTTGTCTTTTAAAGTAGGGTGCTTGGTCTCCAAGTGGCGAAGCAGTTTTGAAGGCTTCATTGCCTCATTACTTAGTCGGTCGCCACATATTATGCAGAGTGGCCTTGGTGCCTGAGAATCACCAGTTGCGATAAATCCATACTTCAAGTAAGACTCCTGGTATTGTCTGTTAAATGAAGCCTTCTTTTTCTTCGAGGTCGTAGGTTCTTCTTTTGTCTCCTCACTGGCCCTTTTCCACTTCGCAAGAAAACTTTCGATGGAATTTTGTTTTTCACGCATTTTGCTAGTTTATGGGTTTAATTTTAGCGGCAATGTATCACGTGACCGAGACAAGAGTCAGGAGTGAGTCTTAGACAGATGTAACAGAGGGAATATGGTCATTTTTAAAAAATAAAACATCATTCAGACTTAAATATAAATAAAACGGAAATAATGTAAGTTATTTATTCTTTCTCTGTGGACCGGTACCAAATGGCCCACGGACCGGTACCGGTCCGCGGCCCAGGGGTTGGGGACCACTGTTCCAAATTATACTTGTCTTACAAATAATTGATATAATCCATTGCTTCATCCAATCTACTATTTGTTCTTTCTAGTGTATTCTTTTTTCTTTTTAAAAGTTTATTTAATTTAAAAAATTATTTAATTTTTTAAATTGAATTTATTGGGATGATAATGGTTAACAGAATTATACAGGTTTCAGATGTCCAATTTTACAACACATCATCTGTACACTGTATTGTGTGTTCATCCCCCCAAGTCAAGTCTCTGTCCATCACCATTTATATTTCCTATATCCTCCTCTATCCCCCACCCTGTAGCCAGGCGACCTCCTAGTGTATTATTCTTCATTTTAGATATTGTATTCTTCATTTCTGACTGGTCTTTTTTCATGAGTTCTGCCTCCTTTTTCATGTGTTAATATTCTCACTAAGTTCCTTGAAGTTCTCATTAAGTTCCTAGAACATCCTTATAACCATGTTTTTGAACTCTATATCTGATAAATTTCTTGCCTCCATTTCAGTTAGCTCTTTTTCTGGAGATTTCTCCTGTTTGTTCATTTGGGGTATGTTTCTTTGTCTTCCTATTTTGGCTGCCTCTTCCTCTTCCTTTTTGTGTTTGTTTCTATGTAGTAGGTAGATCTGCTCTGTCTTCCAGTCTTGGTAGGGAGACTTTATGTAATAAGTTTTGTGTGGGACCCAGTAGTACAGTCTCCTTGAGCTGGGTGCTCCAGGAATGTCCCTTGTGTAGGTTATGTGAGACTTCCTGTTGTAATTGAGTCTTTATTGTTATTGGTCCAATTTTTTTTGTGTATGGAGGACCCTCAGGCTGGCTGATTGTGAGGATCAGCTCTGACCAGTGTATGAGCAGGTGCTGACCACCTGAAGCAGACTTCAACCTCAGCAGGGTCTGGTGCCTGCGGAGACCTTCCTTTGGATATGCTACTTATTAAAGTTAATTGCATCCTGCTCTGATGTTGTCTGAAGCTGGCCACTGCGCGTGTCTGTTCTAAGGGTCTCTTGGGAGGAACTCTGGTGCAGGCCAATATCAGATACTGCCTATGACTGGCTTTGGGCAACCTGTTTGGAACTACAAAGTTTCCCACATTTTGTGGCTGCCTCTGTTAGGTCTTGCTGTATGTGGTAAAGATCAAGTTGCACCCCAAGACCACCAGCTTCCAGCAGCACCCAGCCTTGGGGCTGGTCAGCAAAAGGCCCAAGACACCCCAAGATCTGCCTCCATCTGCTTCTGTCTGCTAGCTGCATCAAGTTGCATGAAGTGGGTATTTTTTTATTTTTAAAATTTATTGATTTTAGTGAGAGAGAGGAAAGGAGAGAGAGAGAGAGCAAGAGAAAGACAAACATGGATTTGTTGTTCCACTTATTTATGTATTTATTGGTTGATTCTTATATATGCCCTGACTGGGGATTGAACCCACAACCTTGGCATTTTGGGAAGATGCTCTAACCAACTGAGCTACCCAGCCAGGATATGAAGTGGGTTCTCAGTGAGTCACCAGGTAAGGGTGAGTTGTATTCATCACACTGATACAGGTTTAAACTGGGTACCAGTGTTAAGTCTGAGGCCACTCAGCAGAAGAAAGCCTAAGTTACCCTGGTGGCTGGTGCAGTGGACAGAGCATTGCCTTGAAGCACAGAGGTTGTCAGTTCAATCCCACCTTGACCAGGGTCGCTGATCCCAAGGTCTCTGGCTCGACCCCAAGGTCACCAGTTCAAGCCCCAGTTAGGGCACATATGAGTAGTAATCAATGGCACAACTGTGTGGAGTAGTTTATATTCCTTGGTATCCCAGGGGATACCAAGTCTAGTTGCTCCCTGTCAAGTGCCTGCAGAAGGGCAGGATCTCAAGGAGTCCTGAGGGTGAGGCCTGTACTTTATTAGGCCCAAATAGATCAATATTGGCTGTTTAAGGAAGGCTCTGCACTGGTTGGGTGTAGGAGGAAAAATGGCCTCCATCCTAGAGCCACACAATCTCAGTAGAAGGTGGGGCTAGCCAATCTCCAGTGTGGGGTTGGCTCTGCCAGTCAGGTTCATGGGAAGGTGGGGGAAATGGCCACCACCCCAAAGCCACACAACTCAGTCATTGATACCCCTTGAGTCTGCTGGGACCCCTACACCCAGGCTCAGGCAGCTGATGCCTCAACAGGGTGTGAACTCTATAGGGTGGGGCAATGGGAAGTCCAGAGGGTGGAGCTACTGCATTCCCCCAGGCTGGTGCCTAAAGAAGGAAATGCTTCACCTAAGAAAGATAGTATCTTTTCTTGTGGTGTGGCACCAGGACTCAGCTCTGGGATTCCTGTAGCTGTTTTTTCAGCTCTCTCCCCAAAGGCACAAACCCAGTCTATCTTCACTGAACTCTAGTTTGCTCCACCCTCCCTCCACTGGAGCCCAGGGTGAGTGGCTGAAAACAAGATTTTGTGCATTGGCCCTTTAAGAGGGAGACTGTGTCTCTAGCAGACTTCTGTCTCTCCCTGGCAGACAGAATCCCTGCTGATTTTCACAGCCAGATGTTATGTGAACCTTCTTCCTGGTGCTGATGCTCTGGGCTGAGAAGCCCAGTGTGGAGTTAACACCCTACACTCCTCAGGAAGAATTGTTGCAGCTGGGATATCCAGAACCTTAGCTGCGGCTTGTGGGAGCAGGGCCAGCCCATTTTGCATCTCTGTCCTTCTTACTAGTCTCAGTGTGACTTCTGTAAATCCTTGGTTATAAGACTTTTGTTCAACTAGTCTTCAGTTAGTTATTCAGGTTGATTGTTCTATATTTTAGTTGTAATTCCAGTTTGGTCCTGGAAGGAGGTGAGTGTACCTTCTGATAGATACGTGAATTCCAAACTGCCCTCTTGATGTTCCGCTTATCTGTCAGACCTCACCCTTACTGGACTATTGACCCTGAGACAGAGGAATTCCAAAAAGCTGACAACCTGCCCCAAGGAGGGACTCTGGACACACCAGGACTTTTGATTCAACACCCACATGCTCGAAGCCCCCCAAGGAGGAGCATTCCGGACATACCAGGACTTTTGCCTCAGTATCCCCTCAGGCTCTCCCAAACACTATATAACTCTCCCCTAGTCTGTAACCAGTGCTCTTCTCCCCCAGGAGAAGTGCCCGGCAGGGTTCCTTTCTTCCTTTCAATAAAGCCTGTTACTCTGGTCTTTCGGACTCCCATGGATTCCAACATTTGGTGCCGAAACCCGGGACAGGGTACTAACTGCCTGGACGATCCCTCTTTGCCGTTCAAACTTACAACCAGGGAAGCAATGGGCAGCGGCAGCTCGTCCCGGGCTTACTCCCTGATTCTGTTTGGACGTGTAATTGTGGGTTGATTGGCCGGCAGTCTAACCCTGTCCTGAACCCCTGCTGGACCAGAAGGTAAGGAGTTTCTCCCTTCCCCTTCCCCGGTTGGCCTCTAAATTTCTCTCTAAAAACACCCCTTTCTGGTCGGATGATTTTCTCTGACACGCCTCACGTTTTGAGAGGTTTGACTTTCAGTCTCAGTGGACTGCACGGAAGACTAGGCGCCTAGCCAAACCTCTCCACTCTCTCGGACTTCTCGTCCTCGGAGCTCCCTGACAGGTGGTGACGACCTCTATCAGGGACGACTCCCCACACGGAGATTCTCTCCTCTTGGGACAGTGACAAAAGGCGGGGACGCCCTCTCTTGCTCACCTGTCTCCACTATGGGCTCTTCAGAGTCTAAGCCTTCCGACCAGACCCCTCTAGGATGTCTCATAAAAATCCTCGCCAAATTCGGTCTCTCAGACCTCAAACCAAAGAAATTAATCTTCTTCTCTAACACGGCATGACCTCAGTACAGACTAGACAATGACTCCCATTGGCCTGAAAACAGGACATTCGATTATAATATCCTAAGAAATCTTGACAATTTCTGCCACCAGACGGGGAGGGCATCAGAAATTCCTTACGTGCAGGCTTTCTTCTCCTTTCTCTCCTGTCCTTAATTTCTGTACTTTCTGTTCTACACGCAGGCCGGTTTTGGCCAAAGAAACCTCACCTAAAACCTCTGCTCCTAATCTTTCCTTCTCCGCGGACTCCTAAACTCTCTCCTTCTCCTGCCTGACCCCCGGGGCACCCCTCTCTCGGGACCCCTCTCTAGTCTCTCAGCAAATCTTTTTGCTGGAGTCTCTTCCCTCCAGAAAGCCTCTTTCCTTCACTAAATCCTGTTTTCTCATTCATCAGTCTCTCTTTCTCCTCCCCTGCTGGCCAGGGGCCTCTCCCTTCTCCACTGTGTTCTTCGTCCTCTCCCCCCTCCAAAGAAGCAAGCTGTGGCTTTGGCTGCGGTGCCTGTCTCATCTCTGACCTCTCTTCCCTCCTTACAAACTGCAGTCCTGTCTCCTCTCCGACCCCTCCTCCTTCCTTACAAACTGTGACGTGCCTTTCCTCCTCACCCTCTCCTCTCTCCTCAGAGCTCTAAATCCTTTTGACTCCTCTGACCATGTGGTGCCACACCAATACTTCAACCTCCTTCTCTCCTCCTGCAGATTCTGACTCTCCTTCTTTCCATCCAGCTGCTCACACTGTCCATCCATCTGCTTTCTCTCTTCCTCCTCTATGCTGGCAACTCCATGCCATCTCGAAAAACTTAAAAAGCAGAATTATATTAAGCTATGTAAGTAATCCGTCCTGTCTCTTTGTTTGTCAGAAAATATCTCTAGTATAATTTGAATTGAAACAACTAAAGCGCGCTCATTTAAATTCCTTAATTCATAACTTTTATGTAAAGTCTTTGTTTAATGTGTAACTGTGTCTGTTTCTAAGGCCTTAAACCAGTAATTACCCACCTCATAAACCAGGTTTACTCATCCCCATGGAATCTCCCTGCAATACCCCCATCTTTCCTGTTCAAAAACCTTCAGGAGCTTATCACCTCGTACAAGCCTTATACCTAATCAATGAGGCAGTAATTCCCCTCCATCCAGTAGTCCCTAATCTCTACAAGTTACTGTCACACATTTTCTCAAACACCACTCACTTCAGGGTTCTAGCCCTCAAGAATGCCTTCTTTACCATTCCTCTACAACTTGACTCTTACTTTCTGTTTGCCTTTACCTGGACACTAATGCAGCCCAGCAGTTTACCTGGATTGTCTTACCCCAGGGGATCAGAAACAGCCCACACCTGTTTCAGCAGGCACTAGCTCAGGATTTAGCAGCATGCAATCTCAAAACTAATCCTCTCTTACAATATGTAGATAACCTACTCCTCTGCAGCCCCTCCCTGCCTGCCTCAAGGAGACTCACCACCTCCCTTCTTAACTTCCTCGCTATGAAGTGTTATCCTGTCTTCTCTGCTAAGGCTCAACTTTATTCTCAGTTTCTAGTCTATCTAGGCATTACTTTAACCCCCACCACCTGAAGTCTCACCCTAGCTCAAACTCAGACCCTCCACAGTCTCCAACCACCTATCACAACAGATCAAATCTTTTTTTTCCTCAGTCTAATAGGCTTCTTTAAACACTGAATTCCCAATTTTGCTCTTAGTCAAGCCCCTCAGTGAGATCTTCTGAGCATGGCTTTTAAGGTCTATAATGACCAAAGAAGTAACAGAAAAGGCAAATAAGGCCCAAAAGAAGTCAGGAAATACCAACCTTTGGCTCCAGCACCCTAAGGGGTTTCATAGCATTCTATCAAGGCCCTGCTCCAGAGTGGAAAGAAAGGTCATTGAACTGAAGCCTGCAAGGCTTCCCGGCCCCACCGGTGACACACCTGTGCTGTGGAAAAAGGGACACGAGAAGGTAAGCTGCCCCCTTTCTCCATGGAGGGAGGGTTCAGTCTTCTAGCCCTGCTCCAGCTACCTGTGACCTGACCTTGCCCAGCGTGCTGGGAATTGCCACTGAAGGCCCAAGGACATCGTTCACGAGCCTAAGGTATTTCTTCCAAGTAGCAGATAAACTAATCTCATTTCTTGTAAACACAAGGGCCATCTACTATGCCTTGCTTGAATATTTAAGTTTTATTTATCCCTCAAAGATCTCTACTGTGGGTATTGACAGTCTGATTTTATTGCTTTATTTAATGTTTAGTATCTCCTTTATTTCTCTTATCTCAATGCCCCATGCCTATTATAGGCTGGGACCTGCTGCTAATTCCAGCTAGAAGCAGTGGTCACTAGGACTTCAACTCTAACTGCAAAGTGTAGAAATGTAACACCCTTTCCCTAAGTACTTGCAGGTTTTATAGGTCACTCAGCAAACTGTTCAAACACTGTCCAAGAGGCACCTCCAGCATTACATCACCCAAGGACTGACTTTCACATGGACAGGTCCACACACCATGATCCTGACAACTCCCACTGCTGCTAAAATAGAAAAACGGAATGCCTTATTCCAATCACAAACCTGAAGCTGGTTGGTCTACGTATGGCAAATATATGAAAAAACTAAGGACTCTTTTAGTCAGGCTTTGGGAAAAGGGAAACTAGAATAAAAAGAAAGTCAACTTAATTGTCACTGGGGGTTAAAGATTTTTAAATCAAGAGTTCTGACTAGAAAGGAATTGTATGGTTTTGATAATAGAAGGTATAAGGTATGGAAATACTTTTGAAAGAAAAAAGGAAAAGCAAGTTGTTATGAAGGCCAGTTATTTCTGGATAAGAAAGTGCATGAAAGTTGAAGGTTTATGTAAGTTGTAGAAGGTTTGTGCAGGTTGTAGGAGATTTGTACCGAGAAAAAAAGAATTTGTACAGTCAGAAAACTGGTTTTCAAAGAATGTTTAATCAGTCACCCTAGCTAACAATCCTCTACCCTCCCCACTTATTAGGACGACTTTTTCCTCCACCCTGACCATCTGAAGCTCAGAAACAGAGAAACAAAACCGACCCCTTGTCCTTCTATTCTCTATTCACCTCTCAGCCTGCCTCACCAAATCAGGAACTTTCTACTCGTGTGGGACCAACACCTATCTGCGTCTCCATACTAATTAGACAAAAACCTGTACCCTAATCTATCTCACCCTAAATATCAACCTAATCCCACCCCATGAGCCTCTTCCAGTTCCTAATATACTATCCATCAATGTAAGGACCAAACAAGCTATTCAGGTAATTTCTCTTCTTATTGCTTTAGAAATCTCTACAAAAGTAGATCTAGGGACAGGGGGACTAGCCACACTACCCTGTCTTATTCCTATTCTCTCTCTCTCTCTCTCTCAAGCCCAGTGAATTCGTAAACATGGAATCAGTGGTTTCACACAAACTGGGCGTCTTGACTATTACCTTTCATTGCTCCACTCACTCTCCTATTTATTTTTCTAACTTTTAAACCCTGCCTCTTACATTTGTTTACTAGTTTCTTACAGAACTGCATGCAGACCTTCGCCAATCAGACAACTGGAAAAATCTACCTAACCCTACATACCAACCCTGAAACCTGCCCTCATGAAACAGAAAAATCTGAAACCCTGTGTAAAACCAGAAGCCACGGCCAGGGCCACCATCACAGCCGCCTTCTGGCCTATGCAGGTTCGCATTGGATTCGGACAGTCGGCAAAGAAACAGCGGAGCCCAAAACTGGTGGACCATAGTCTTTAATTCTAGCTTGCACCCGGCGGGCAAGTAAAAATACACACTGGGCTCCAAAACCCAGTCACATTCAGTGCTCACAAAGCCACTGACTTATCCGAGTTTCCTAGAATCAAAGGTTTCTAGCTCACCAGACTTATTCACCTCTGTTCCCCATCTCCTTCCTTATCCCAAATACAAAGTCTACACAAACTGGCATCTCACTCAGCACTGCACCAGCTTGGCTGCTTCTCCTGGCCTCCTCCACGTGGCCTTTCTCTGCTCTCTCTCTTCTAATGATAATCTCAGGAACCAAGAGTCTAAGCTCTCGTTCTACCCTCATTTTATAGTGTAGCTTCACAACCTCTAATCCAATATATAAAATAGGGAAGTCTCTAATACAAAGTTACTTCTCTGAGGCATGATTGGATTGTACCACCCCACATCAAAAAGGGTGGGAAAGGCTTAATCCCAAAACCAAGCCCCAGGCTACAAGGATTCTCAACACACATTAATATCACCTGGGCAATGGCCTCACGTGGGCAGCGCCTATTTTTAACAAAGTGAGCATAATACATTTTATCTGCCCAACACCCTGTATCAGCAAACCTCCTAAATTCTACCTATCAACCCCTACAGGTCCCCTAACCCTAAAGCTCTCCCGTATCCCTGAAGAACTAGGAGAATGAATAGCATTCACCTCTTAATGCTTTTCAGTCTTTTTACCTTTCACATAGTAAAAGGACAAAATCATTGGGTCTTCTTGGCTGAAGAAGAGCCTACAAACAGGCATGAAACATTTCTTTTAACTCAAGCTAACTGCTCTCTTCAGGTCTGCCAGGAAAAAATATCTCTAACTTTACCATGGAAGAACTTTCACACACACACCCCTATACAACCCTCCTTATCTCTGTATTGCTAATCTCCAAATACCTGCCTCTTTCTTTATTAAGTTCCTACAGGCCGGGATGAGAGAAATCTCTAGAATTACCTACAATCAAATGCTCCTACACTCCTATTCCCCAGTACCCCAAGGAGAACTTCATGAGGGAAATATCAAATAGGTAGGGATGACAGCAGGAAGAAGCCGCCCCTCAGCCCGAGAAGTTCCCTCCTGAATGTTCTCCAAACCCTCTTCCTCTTTACCACACATATTCAATCCTTCTAAAAATCTTACACCAACAGGTTTCCTGCATTTTAAAATCTCCACATGTCCTCCCACTTGAAGGGAACCAGTCCAGCACGTCTCATGAGGCTCATCCAGGAGACCATGTATCACCATGTCACTCTGTTCACTTGGCACTAGCAGCAAGCAACTAACAATTATTACCTCGCAAAATTTTTTTACTTCCTCACTCAGGTTTTCAGAGACATCACCTGGTTCAGACCTTACAGCATGGAAATTGATGACCTCCTTAACTGGATGAGGGACTTGGCTTGGCAAGTTTCCCTTCTTGAGTTCTTTCCAGAAGAAGAAATAATTTTCCAATTGTTTCTCCTCTTTCTCCTCATCACCCCTCACCATATATTATAAAATTAATAACTGCCTTTCTTTTATATGTAACCACAGAGTCGAGAAATGATAGATACGTGAATTCCAAACTGCCCTCTTGATGTTCCGCTTATCTGTCAGACCTCACCCTTACTGGACTATTGACCCTGAGACAGAGGAATTCCAAAAAGCTGACAACCTGCCCCAAGGAGGGGCTCTGGACACACCAGGACTTTTGATTCAACACCCACATGCTCGAAGCCCCCCAAGGAGGAGCATTCCGGACATACCAGGACTTTTGCCTCAGTATCCCCTCAGGCTCTCCCAAACACTATATAACTCTCCCCTAGTCTGTAACCAGTGCTCTTCTCCCCCAGGAGAAGTGCCCGGCAGGGTTCTTTTCTTCCTTTCAATAAAGCCTGTTACTCTGGTCTTTCGGACTCCCATGGATTCCAACACCTTCTACTTACTTTGCCACTATCTTCTATCTCTTTTTCATATTGTTATTATTATTTTTTTCTTTAAGTGAGAGGAGGGGAGATAGAGAGACAGACTCTTGCTTGCGCCCTGACTGTAATCCACCTGGCAACCCTGGTCTGGGGTAAAGATGTTTGAGCTATCCTCAGCGCCCAGGGCTGATGCTCAGACCAACTGAGCCATTGGCTGTGAGAGGAGAAGAGGGGAGGGAGAGAGGGGAGAGAAACAGATGTTGTTTCTCATGTGTGCCCTGACTGGGGATCAAATCCAGGATGTCCACACACTGGGCCAATGCTCTATCGGATAGATCTCTAGTGGGTAGTATCCACTGAGAAAACTGGCCAGGGCCTCATTATTTTTTTTGATAATTTTGTTTTATACGTTCTCTTTTTCTAAAACTCCTATTAATTATATATTGAATCTTCTCTAATATCCTTAACTTTTTCTTCTATTGTCTGTTTCTTTCATTTTATTCTATTTTTAAGAAATTTCCTCAACTTTATTTGTCCCCTTCTATTAAATTAAGTTCTATATTTATATTTTTAATTTTTGTAATATATTAATTTTATGAATATTTTTATAGCATTACTTTTTTATTTTCATGAATACATTATCATCTATGATATTAACTTAGGCTTTTTTATTTTTGAGAGAAAGATGGGGGTTGAGAGAGAGAGAGTGAAAGGAAGGGGGAGAGAGAGGAGAGAGAGGAGCATCAACTTGTTGCTCCACTTAGTTGTGCTATTGATTGCTACTCATATGTGCCTTAACTGGGGCTTGAACTGGTGACCTTGGGGTCGAGCCAGCAACCTTGGGATCAGCGACCTTCGTCAAGGTGGGATAGAACCTGCGACCTCTGTGCTCTGGGGCAATGCTCTGTCCACTGCACCAGCTACCAGGGTAACTTAGGCTTTCTTTTAAAAATTGTTTTCTCCAGCTTCCTGCCTCATTTCTGTTTCCTCTGAATCCTTTTTTAATTTTAATTTTTATTATTATTTTATTATATATTGGTTTTGGGTGTACATCTTAGTAGTCCTCTAAGTTGGGTTTTTTTTTGGCGCTGCTTCTATATGGATGCCTTTTTGAAATATTTGATGATTCTTACCTATCCATTCACATTCAAGAGTGAGACATATAAAAGATGTACTCATGTATGGAGCTGGTTGATTGATAGACTGCATAGTGAGGGGGTGGAAGAGGTATCTGGCCACTTCCTACCATTTTGTCAATATTTCTGAACTTATCTCTTAGACTGGTCTGTTTCTCTAGTGAGGAAGCTTTTAACTTTTTACCTGAAGGTATACCCAATTATAAGACAAATGGAGGAGAAAATGGGGTTGGTTTGGAAGAGTTCTCATTATCTGAAATACAGACTTTTTTCACTTTTTCTGCCAGTTTTCATTACATCTAACTGGCCTTAGTTATGCCCAGTGCCTCTGGGTTTAGAGTACTATACAGGTATTTGATCTGCATGGGTCAGAATCGGGAAGGGATTTAGCTGCTTTTAATATGATCTTCAACCAATTCTTCTGTTCTAGCCCTACCCTCACCTTTATCTTTAAGGGTTCTCAGTGCTTCCAAATTCATAGTCTTTGAGGGCATCCACAATGTAAATCAGTTTGTCTCTCAACTCCTGCCGGCAGTCAGATTTCAACTTTCTCCTCTCTGCTAAGACAATTACCTCTAGTCTGTTGAGGGATCCCAATGATGACATTCCTTCTTTGTGCAAGAGTCCTGAATGAGTTAAAAAAATAAATTTTAAAAAATGAAGATAAGTATATCACTGTTATTACTGTTAGATGCCAGGTTGAAGGATGCAGTTTAATTTGAGAGTCAATGAGTCCGCTTACTGTATCCCAGGATCAAGCCACCTGGATTGGGAAGACTTCAGTGAGGAGGAGCAAAGAACAATGTGTGTGTGGTCTGACTGGTAGTGGCACAGTGGATAAAGCATCCCCCACCCCCAATGCTGTGTTCACGGGTTAAGAACCCTGAGGTCACTGGCTAGAGCTCAGGCTCATAGCTTGAACTTGGAGCACTGGCTTGAGTGGGGGTGGGGGTGGGAAGGGAATCCTCCTCATGGTCCCAAAGGTTGCCAGTTTGAGCCCAAAGGTCATTGACTTGAAAAGCCCAAGATCATTGCCTTGAGACCAAAGGTCACTGGCTTGAGCAAAGGCACTCAGACTCAGCTCCAGCCTAAGGTCCTGGTCAAGGGCATACGGAAGCAATCAATGCACCACTAAAGTGAAAGCAACTACCAGTTGATGCTTCTCAGTCTCTCTTCCTCTTCTCTCTTTCCGTCCCTCCCTATCTCTCTCTCCTGTCCTGTCTCTCTCTTTCTCAAAAATCAAATCAAAACAAAACAAACAAAACAAACCATAAAACAAAACAACTTTAAAAAAAGTGTTCTGATGAATAGACTCCCTTTCCTAAAAGCAAGAAAGAGCAGTGTGGAACACACACTTAGGGTAGATGAATAAAAGGCTGAGAGGAGCCCAGTGGAAGAATTCGATGATGCAATAATTCTTAGAGTACAAAGTCTCTAAATCATTTCTATTTGATATTGCAATGTGGGTTTCTAGGAGACTTACTCTTCTAATTTTGTTTGACTTTGGCTAATATTAGAACTTGTTTGCACTCTGTTAGCATATAAAGACATGACTCAAACTGGAAAATCTCAACCTAGATTTCTAATCTTTTTTTTTTCAGATTTTTACAGAATTTCATATTCATATAGCAATAATCAAAAGTTTGCTGTAATAATATTTATGCTTCCCTTTTCACTACTTACTTCTCCCCACAGAGAAAAGGATTCCAAATTAAAGAAAAAATGAGAGTGTTATATTTTGTGGGACACTTGAATCCATGTTAATATAATAAATTTAGAAATTTAATAAAATCAATAAAACATGGGATCAGAAAAAACCTGGGAAATATAGGGTAGTTCAATAATTTTATAGTATTCATGGTACCAATCAAAACCTTTTCTCTGAAAAAAATCTGAGATCTTCAACTAAGGTTTAATAGAATGATCAAGTTTACTTATTAGCTATCATGGGGCTTTTGTATCTCAACAGAGGTCATAATATTGCATATCTATTTGTGCCATTTTGAATGTCAGTAGGAAGTAAGAATGACATTTTAGGGAGCAGAACATTTTTTGTAACCATGACTTAGACAGGATTATAATGCTCACCTTTGGAAAAAGAGTTGAACTTTGATCAGAGGAACTGAACAAAGGACCTATGTATCATGGGACCTTGAGTATACTCATGTTTTAGTTATCTATTGCTAAGGAATCACTTAAAAACTGAGTTGTTTAAAACAACAAACATGCTTTTTTAACTTAAGATTTTGAAATCTGGGCAGGGCATGGCAGAGCAGCTCTGCATAGTGTTGGTATGCTTGACAAGGCCTGGAGAATCCATGATGGCTTCACACCCATGGCAGGGCCATGGCTGGAGCAGCTGGGAGATGTCTGGACTCTCCCTTTATAGTCTCTCACCCTCTAGGGCCCCTATCTCTCCATGTAGGGTAGATGGACTTCTTTACATGAGAACTAGCTCTTGGGACAGCAAAATCAGAAAATGCCAGGCCTCTTTAGGGGTAGGCCCAGAATTGGCACGATGTTATTTCTGACATTTTATTGGTGAAAGCAAAGCCTAGCCCAGATTCAATGGCAGGAAAATATAGACTCCACATTTTTTTAAAATGATGATTTATGTATTTTTTTCTTTTTTTGTGACAGAGACAGAGAGAATCAGAGAGAGACAGAGAGAGGAACAGACAGACTGGATGGGAGAGAGACGAGAAGCACCAATTTTTCGTTGCGGCACCCCAGTTTCTCAGTGATAGCTTTCTCATATGTGCCTTGACTGGGGGGCTACAGCAGACCAAGTGACCCCTTGGTCAAGCCAGCGACCTTAGGTTTAAGCTGGTGAGCCTTGCTCAAACCAGATGAGCCCACGCTCAAACTGGTGACCTTGGGGTCTCAAACCTGGGTCCTCTGTGTCCCAGTCTGACACTCTATCCACTGTGCCACAGCCTGGTCAGGCTGTAATTTTTTTAAAATAATTTTTTTCTTATTTAGATTTTTATTTATTTATTCATTTTTATTAGAAAGAGAGAAGAGAGAGAGAGAGAGAGGAAAGAGAGAGAGAGAACAGGGGGAGGAGCAAGCAGCATCAACTCCTGCCTGACCAGGCAGTGGCGCAGTGGATAGAGCATCGGACTGGGATACAGAGGACCCAGGTTCGAGACCCCGAGGTCGCCAGCTTGAGCATGGGCTCATCTGGTTTGAACAAAAGCTCACCAGCTTGAGCCCAGGGTCGCTGGCTGAACAAGGGGTTACTTGGTCTGCTGAAGGCCCGCGGTCAAGGCACATATGAGAAAGCAATCAATGAACAACTAAGGTGTTGCAACGCGCAACGAAAAACTAATGACTGATGCTTTACATGAGAACTAGCTCTTGAGATAGCAAAATCAGAAAATGCCAGGCCTCTTTAGGGGTAAGCCCAGAATTAGCACGATGCTATTTCTGATATTTTATTGGTGAAAGCAAAGCCTAGCCCAGATTCAATGGCAGGAAAATATAAACTCACATTTTTTTAAAATGATGATTTATGTATTTTTTTTCTTTTTTTGTGACAGAGACAGAGAGAATCAGAGAGAGACAGAGAGAGGAACAGACAGACTGGAAGGGAGAGAGATGAGAAGCACCAATTCTTTGTTGCGGCACCCCAGTTTCTCAGTCTCTCTGTTCCTGTCTGTCCCTGTCTATCCCTCTCTCTGACTCTCTCTCTCTCTCTCTAAAAAAAAAAAAAAAAAAAAAAAAAGAAGCATCAACTCCTATATGAGCATTGACCAGGCAAGCCCAGGGTTTTGAACCAGCGACCTCAGCATTCCAGGTTGATGCTTTATCCACTGTGTACCACAGGCCAGGCATATGTAATTTTAAAATTGATTGATTTGAGAGAGAGAGAGAGAGAGAGAGAGAGAACTTAGATCTGTTCCTGAATGTGCCCCTGACTAGCACATCAAACCAGCAACCTCTGCGCTTCCGGACAATGCTCTAACCAACCAAGCTATCTGGCTAGAGCAGGACTCCACATCTTGATAGGAGTAACACCATGTGCACATGGGTTTGGGAGAAATTGTTGGTAGCTGGTTTTGGAGACAATTTACCCTACCATTTACCTCAATGAACTTCAGTTTTTTTCCCTTTGGAATGGTTACTCATCTCTGATAGATATAAATACAAGTATATAGATATATATCCCTTAAAGCTAAGGCCCTATATAAATAGAATAACTTATGTTGCCTTGGAGGGTGTTGGCCTAGAAGGTTTCCAGGGTATTAGTAAAATGAGCATGTAGAATTGTTGGTGTCTTCCAACAATTTCTGTACTGAATATCTATGCTGGTGCTAAGGGAGCAGTACTGACCCGCTGGGTGGTTTTCTGGGACAAGATTTCTCAGAGATCTGGGTAAGAATGTTTTTTGAAGATTCCAAATCAGTCTGAATCTGGGAGAAAATGCACTGGTATTAGGTGAGCTTAGTTTTATCTTGAGACTGAAACTTAAGTTTTGGGAAAAGGGAAAGGTAAAAAGTTAAGAGGAAGAACAGTATGGAGTTCTTAACTCCTACTCCATCATCTGTTCCCCAATCAAACTCTTCATTTCCTAATAGAAGTAGGAATTTAAACTGCCAACTGAGAGTTATTTGAGGCATAAACAATTACTAAGCATGTCTTGAGTACCCACTGTGTGTTCAACACTATGCCAAGTCCTATGAGTGATGCCAGAGAAAGCCAAGTTACTGACTTGGTTTCTCTCTAGAAAATTCTATTGGGAGCCCTGGCCGGTTGGCTCAGTGGTAGAGCGTCGGCCTAGCGTGCGGAGGACCCGGGTTCGATTCCCGGCCAGGGCACATAGGAGAAGCGCCCATTTGCTTCTCCACCCCTCCGCCGCGCTTTCCTCTCTGTCTCTCACTTCCCCTCCCACAGCCGAGGCTCCATTGGAGCAAAGATGGCCCGGGCGCTGGGGATGGCTCTGTGGCCTCTGCCTCAGGTGCTAGAGTGGCTCTGGTCGCAATATGGCGACGCTCAGGATGGGCAGAGCATCGCCCCCTGGTGGGCAGAGCTTCGCCCCTGGTGGGCGTACCGGGTGGATCCCGGTCGGGCGCATGCGGGAGTCTGTCTGACTGTCTCTCCCTGTTTCCAGCTTCAGAAAAATGGAAGGAAAAAAAAAAAAAAAAGAAAATTCTATTGGGGATGGATGAACCAGAACTACATGACATACAGGAGATGTAGCAAGGCAGCAGAGAATAAATGCTGAATAAATAGCACATTTAACATGTCCTAGGATAATTGGAGAAGATAAAACCCTTTTGGTAAAGGTAGAACAAGATGAGGAACACTGGAAAGAGCAGGATGACTATCACCGGTGCAGCACAAAAGGGCACTAGTGAGACTGGGTCAGAAAAACATGTTCTAGTTACTATTGCTGCATAGCAACTTATAGGTTTAAAATAATAATGATCATTTTAGTATCTATGGTTTCTGTGAGATAGGAGTTTGGTAAGGGCTCAGCTGGGTGGTTCTAGGTCAGGATCTCTCATATGGTTGCAATCAGACAGTGGCTGGAGTTGGGAAAGCTGAGGGCTGCAGAAGCTGGGGACTGGGTGGATACCTCTCACTCTCTTCATATAGACTCTAGGTGTCTCCCTATGATCTCTCCTGTAGGTTAATTTGGGCTTCTGCAGAGGTTAGGTGTGTGGAGGGGGCCAATGTCTTATGTTGGGTTCCCCAGGAAGCTGACTTTGAGAGGGAAACAGCATTCAGAGCATTTATTGGGGGAATGATAGTAGACTCCATAGCTGTGGAAGGGAGAAGGAAGCAGGCGTTAAGCAGCAGGAGAAATTGACTGGTAATGCAGGGATGCTCTGGAATGAATGCCCCTTCAGAGTTTGTCAGAGCAAAGGGAGGTATAACTTTGGCCAAAAGTTTTCCTCAGGCGAGGTAACTGCCTGCAAGGGCTGACAGCTGAAGGTCATTTTCCAGCAGTACTCTCAGCACTGGGGGGATAGGTCCTTCATTTCTGAGGAAAAATTGGGGTGATGCATCATGGCATTCACCACAGCCCTAGCAGGATCTGTGGCTTTCAGTAGAAGCCGTCCTGTAATGACCTGGCCCTGAGGAGGGGGAATAAATATTTCAACCTCACTCTCCTCCAGAGTCCTACTCACCTGACAGGACCCCTCTACCACAGACCAAACCCTGGGAGTCATAGGACTCTGGGGACTTTAACGCCCAGAGTGGGTGGAGAAGGGTGCAGAGTGGATCTGGAAGGGCAACAGAAGATATTCAGCAGCAGAAGATGAGTTTATTTTTTGAATATTAGAGGCATGATGATTTAAATAATACCTTATGGTGGATAAAGGCCATGTTCTGAATCATGCTTACTCCTACTCCTTGTTCCTTTTCTTTCATCCAATTCCTTATTACTTAACCTCATTCTTCACACTTCCATTGAAACCCTGCCTCGGCGCTGGCTGATTGGCTCAGGGGTAGAGTGTTGGCCCAGCATGTGGAAGTCCTGGGTTCAATTCCTGGTCAGGGCACACAGGAGAAGTAACCATCTGCTTCTCTACCCCTCACCCCACCTCTCTCTATCTTTCTCTCTCTTCCCTTCCCGTAGCCATGGCTCGATTGGGGTAAGTTGGCCCTGGATGCTGAGGCGCTGTGGCCTTTGCCTCAGGTGCCAAGAATAGCTAGGTTGATGAGCAACAGAGCAGTGGCCCAGATAGGGAGAGCATCACCTGGTAGGGAGCTTGCTGGGTGGGTCCTGGTTGGGGTGCAGGTGGGAGACTGTCTCTGCCTCCTGGCCTCTCACTTAAAAACAAACAAACAAAAACCCTGCCTCGTTATTTCAGCTTAAAACATGTTTTAGTTCATGAGTTTGTCTTTTCTCCTGATCACATTTCATTCTTTTATCCAT
Organism: Saccopteryx leptura; assembly: GCF_036850995.1. NCBI lineage: Eukaryota > Metazoa > Chordata > Mammalia > Chiroptera > Emballonuridae > Saccopteryx > Saccopteryx leptura. The sequence goes on along the minus strand of NC_089505.1, from coordinate 211,951,469 downwards.
TTAGTTCCATACACCCATCTATTAGCCTGATGATGTTCTTCTTCTGATCTGTAGTCAGATGCGTTATCCATTGCGCCACTGGCTCCGTACTAATGATGATGTTCTTCTTTATCCAGCTTCGTCCCAGACACCTTTCTTTCTCTGGACCAGCCCTATGGGGAATCATTCCTCCTCCAGTATCTTATTTATCCCAGCTTGTTGATAAGACTGGAAAGAGGTAAGTTTCAAGGTATTGACATGATGCAGATGAAAGATGATATGATGGTGGGGACAATGGGTATGGGGGGGAGGGCTCACTTTGGTGGATTCCTGTCTATGCTTACTATGATATATTTCTTTTAATTAAAATTTTATTTTTGAATTGCAGTTTACATTCAATATTATTTTGTATTAGTTTCAGGTGTACAGCACAGTGATTAGACAATCACACTTTACAAAGTGTTCCCCTAATGCGTCAGTTCTCAACCTGTGGGTCACGACCCTGGCGGGGGTCCAACGACCAAAACACAGGGGTCGCCTAAAGCCAGATGTTTTGGTCGTTGGACCCCCGCCGGGGTCGTGACCCACAGGTTGAGAACCGCGGCCCTAATGTTTCCAGAACCCACCTGATACCATGCATAGTTATAATATTATTGACTATATTCCCTCTGCTATACTTTACATCCTGTGACTATTTTGTAACTGCCAATTTGTACTTCTTAATCCTTTCACCTTTTTCTTTTTTCCACTTTTATTTATTGATTTTAGCGAGAGAGGAAGGGAGAAAGAGATAGAAACAGAGAAAGAGAGACAAGAACATCAATCTATTCCTGTATGCGCACTGACCAGGGATCTAACAGGTAACCTCTGTGCTTAGGGGACGGTGATCCAACCAACAGAGCTATCTGGCCAGGGCTTTTACCTTTTTCACCCAGTTCTCCAAACCCCTTCCCTCTGTCAACCATCACTTTGTTCTCTGTATTTATGAGTCTGTTTCTATTTTGTTTTTTTTTTTTCATTTATTTTGTTCTTTAGATTCCACATATAAGTGAAATCATATGGTATTTGTCTATCTCTACTATGGTGTGCTTATGAAGCTACTATCCAGTGGTAAAATGAATTCACGGACTTTCCTCACAGTCATTATTTCCAGCATACTCTCCCATTGTGTCTAATATGTTCTGACACAAAAGCCCTAGCATTTAACCCCAATAATCATTTCTTTCTTGAAACTCGTTGGTTTGCAAACATTTTTTTTTTCTGAATTTACTTCCTTCTTTTCTACCTGCTCTTCAGTGTCTTTGACTATTTTGGTAGACAGTCCCTCTTTCCTCTTTTTCCTTAACCATGTTTTGCTCTCCTTTGCCTGATAGTTTTATTTTATCTATTCTCTGTGGACATCTTATTTTTTTTTCTCATGGCCTCAACTATCACTTGTATGTGGATGACTCCTAAATTTGAACTCCTTCCCTGAACTCTCTTTGGGATTCCAATCCACAGTTCCAGACTCTATGATGGCTAGTGGGATCAGAACACAGGACTTCTTTCCAAGCTAGTACTAAAATGTGCTTTCAGGTTTCTTTTTAGCCCTTTTTTCCTTCCCTTGTTTTTTAACTCTTCCTTGGACTGTTTTTCATTCTATTTTGGTTCAGTTTTCATATCCTCCTGGCTTCTTTTATCCTGATTAAAACAAGCAAACAAACAACGAACTCTAAGTTGCCCCCTAGAGATGTCATTTTATAAGAAAAGCTCTCCCTCTCTGCCTGTTTTTATCTTCACAAAATGTCCTTTTCAGGGAATTCAAAGATAACACTTAGCAAGAAAAATAGAATGATTTTCTTTTTTTTAAATGTAGTTAATATGCCAAATACAAAATATTTTCATTTCAAATGTAAGACTATTTGAAAAGCTGTGTCCCTCAGTATGGGGGCAGGAGGTGGTGTGGCGGAGTGATGAGTGGTCTGTTTCCAACTTGAGAACTTAAAATAGCAAATAGCTCTGAGAGGGGCTGGAATAATTCACCTCTTCTTCCCCAAGTCATAGGCAATTTCTTTGGGTATTTATCCTGAGTTTGGTGAAAGGGAATGAAAAGACAGAATTTAAGCAAGAACTAAGAAAAATTACTCCGAAGACAAAATATCAAAAAAATCATTCTTATCCTGCTCTTTTCTATACTTTAAAAGCACATATTTACCTGCCGATTTCCATGGAAACAAATCAAAAGAAAATTACAATGGAGAGGCATGGCAATACCTTTTCTATGCGAATTGAATGTTTGATTTTCATTAGGCCAGCACTGTCTTTCCTGCGAGGTCTTAGTGTTTATTATAGCAACAACTACCTTATTAACAAATCCTCCGGGTAGTTTTATTTACAGGTGCCTAACTTAGGTACTTCATCCAACTCTTTCACAATCGTCTCTCATGGTGGAAGTTAAAAATACCATCCTTATCCCGGCTCTGGTTCTGCATCAGAAATGTGACCTCGGCAGGGCAGTGCCATGAAGGATTGCATGCTTTTTTTTTTCTTCTTACAGAGAGAGGGAGTCAGAGAGAGGGATAGACAGGGACAGAGAGATGAGAAGCATCAGTTTCTCGTTGAGCATTGCTACACCTTAGTTGTTCATTGATTGCTTTCTCATATGTGCCTTGACCGTGGGCGGGCCTTCAGAAGACCGAGTAACTCCTTGCTCGAGCCAGCGACCTTGGGCTCAAGCTGATGAGCTTTTTGCTCAAACCAGATGAGTCTGCCCTCAGGCTGGTGGTGACCTCGGGGTCTCGAACCTGGGTCTTCCGCATCCCAGTCCGACGCTCTATCCACTGCGCCACCACCTGGTCAGGTGGAGTGCATGGTTTTTTATGTGATGTGCCTGTTGCTGTGCACCTTGCCTGCAAAGCAGGAACTATGCTTTAAAACCGCCAAGAGGGGCGTGCCGGGTGGATCCCGGTGGGGCGCATGCGGGAGTCTGTCTGTCTCTCCCCGTTTCCAGCTTCAGAAAAATACAAAACAAACAAACAAACAAAAAAAACCAACCAAACAAAAAACCCGCCAAGAGCCGGTGAATGCCGTGTGTAGAACTGCCAGTCTCACTACTTGGGCACGTAAGAAGGATGCTTGCTTTCTTTCTCCTTTTAACACGAAAAACATAAAGAAAACAAACAAACCAACAAATCCAACAGGCATCAAAACCATCCGAAAGCCTAGCGAAAGCGCGCCAACCACACAAAGAAAAGTAGGGGGGCTACTGGGATTCAAAATAATTTCCCCGGGATGAACACCCTCTTGGACCTATCGGAATTAACTGCGCGCTTGGTTGTAGCTAATAGACACAGCGTTTCTGGCTCAGGTCCGCCCTCAAGGCTGATAGACATTTTTGCAGTCCAATGGAATAGTGTGATGTTGAAGAATTAACCAATACATTAGGGAGGTGGGTGGAGTGTAGGCCAGGGGTTTGGCGGCGCGGTGTCATGGAGGCTCAGTCTATCAGCAGCCATTGAAGGGGAAGGAACTGCGGGTGTGTGCATGTACGTGTGTGTGTGTGTGTGTGTGTGTGTGTGTGTGTGTGTGTGTGTGCGCATGTGAGTGCGCGCGCGAGTGTGTGGACAAGGAGGTGTTGGCAGCTGAGTTAGTCCAACTCCTTGGACTCCATTTGCTATTCTCTTCTTTCTTCCCCACACCTATCTGGTGGTGGTGGGCATTATATTTGCGTTTCTTTTCATTCATTTCCAATTCTTACAATTTGAGGGTTGTGGGTAGTGGGAGAGGCAGGACAGAGAAACGGAGGAGAGTAGTAGCAGAAGAGTCGGAGGACATGGACATGAAGAAGAGGATTAACCTGGAGTTAAGGAACAGAGCCCCGGAGGAGGTGAGATGACTCAGCCCCCTCCCCTTCCCCATCAGCCCAGTATTTGGAGGGTCGAGTTTCGGGGGGCCTGGGTGGGTATGTAGGAAGAGGTAATGAATTAACCCCTACCTTGGTTTGGAGGGAAACATTTCATTTGAAGTTTTAAGTCATTAAAATCTTTTACTTAAAATGGCGAAGGGTGTAAGTTTCTAGGGGCGTTTTTGTGTTCATGGGGGCTTATCCCCTTTCGCCTTTCTTTGAGTGAGGTGTCCTGGCCTCGGGGGGCGGGAATCAGGGTGTTGGGGGCTGCTGGGCTCCCCGAGTTCCTCTTCGTGGAGGTGGGCGGTGTGGGCGCGACCCCCCAGTCCCACTCGCCCGCAGCCATCGTCGTCTGAGAAGTTAGTCCAACTTTTCTTCAGTGTTGCCAACTCCTGTTTTTTGGGGAGTGCGCCCCAAGTCTCGAGGCCCTGGGCGTCAGACAGCATCTCGCCGGGCGCGGGCTGGGGTCGCTGGCGCAGTCGGCGACCACCCGCTGCTGGCAGCGCCCACACCCCCTGGGAAGCGCGCGCGCCGACCGCGCCAGGCGGAATCTGGGTCAGCGGCCGGCTCTCCGGCCGCGGATAAATTTGGGGGACTCGTCGCTGTAATTGGAGGTGGAGAGGGTACTCGAGGCATCATCCCCTTCATACCCCGCGATGTAACGATATTCGGATGTCTTGTCGTGATGGCTGCAACTCCGAATTTGATCCCTGGAGGCGGTTTCACAAAACTCAACAAATGGCTCTTGGGTTTTGTGCTTCAAAGATGGGTTCGGCGGAACTAATGATGCGTGCTTGCTGCTGTCGCCTTAGTTAAAGAGACGGGGTTGGGAGGGGCCTCGCGAGGCGGGTTTGCAGTCAACTTTTTGGGGGTCGGGCAGGAGGCGGTTCCGCCTTTCTGAGGCTGCCTCTGGCTTCACCTAGCCCTTCCCGCCCGGGATGGAGGCGCCAGGGAACGCAGGCTGGAAGGCGACCTCGTTTTCCGTGGGGAGTCCCCGCCCCGTGTGGGGTTTCCCGTCGGTCGGAGCGGCAGGTCGCCAGAGCCAGGCTGTGACCAGCCAGGAACCTCATACTTCTGAGCACAGAGGAAAGTGTCTGGAGTCCTGCGAACTGCGGCCTCTGAGATAAACCCAGGATTGAGAGATAAGGGATATATAATTATTTCAGCAGGGGTGGAGGCGGTGCCTGTACGTGCTAGCATCAAGGATGAGTAGGGTCGGTCCGGCTGCAGATCTTTCTATACTTAAAAAAAAAGTTTGTTTCCCTGAAATTGGCAGGTAAAGGAGGAGGTGAGAGCCGCTATTATCAGAGAGTACTGGACGTTTTCTAGGGCCTACTCATTAGGGGCTTAAGAAAAAGCAAAATAAAACTTTAAAAGCTGTCTACTAGAAGCACACATTTAGAATGCTTTTTTAAGTCTTGGGTTGGAAAAGTACCCCCCCCCCCCCCCTTCGTTTACCGACCCTCTCGTAGTAATTTCCTTGCTGGCTTTGGCGATTGCCGAATGTTGCCTTTTGCAGCCTCTCCTTCCTTCCCTGTGGTGTAATAACGGTCTCTTGTATTTGCATAGCTTTCTACAGTTCACAGAACGCTTTTCCTCTTTGCTATTTACTTACTCAGACAAACTGATTAGGTGGATTGTATTCGCGGAGTCTTAGGGCCCTATAGTTATTTACTCAAGTGGAAAACTAGTTTTCTGACACCAAATCTATTGACCCTCCTCAGCTAAGCTAGACCAGGAGTCAGAAGATTTAGAGTGGAGGCACAGTTCTGTCACATTCTGTGTGACACCAAGCAAGTCATTCTCACCCTCTGGGCTATGGCATCCTCATCTTTAAACAGATCCTAATGCCTTCTCTGCTCACTGAAGTAGTTATGGGTAAGTCATTTTCAAATAGAGAAGGAGGCATTCTTTGTTGCTAATTTTTAGCCCTCAGAATACTTCAAACATTTTGGGAATGGCGAGTCAGAGTCTCCCACTTCTCCCTTAAGATTAAGTCCATTTAGGCCCACCTCAGTAAGTTTTATTCTACAACTCTGACCTAGCAGAGGATCCAGCACTGCCCCTACTTCCCAAGAATGGGAAGAAAGTCACAAAAATGCTACCAAGATGGTAGGGAAAAATAACATTTTGTCAAGGATATATCTACCACTCTGGGTAATATTGTTTGGCCTTGATATTAGAACAAAACACTTCTGAAATCTGGGCTCTCTCAGGAGCTTTCTCATATTTCTTCATGGAGGATAACAAGGTATTTTTGAGTTATGGTGGAATTTATCAACTAAAGATAAGGAAGTTTAAACTGAAAAAGTGAATAAAACAGTTTCCTTTCTTCTCTCTACTCTTTCAGGGCAGCTCGCTTGTATCCTTTCCCAGTAGTCTAGGTATCCCCTCACTGCTTAAATACATGCTCTGATTTGAGAGTTCTCACCAGAGCCAGAAACAAATTTTACATAGGACCTTTTTCAAAGGCTATTTATTTATTTTTAATGCATCAGATTTGAAGCAAGTAAACTTCTCAGTCCAAGTTCTCAGTCCGGTTGGCTCAGTGGATGGAGTGTTGGCCTGGTGTGTGGATGTCCGGGTTTGATTCCCAGTCAAGGCACACTGGGGAAACAACCATCTGCTTCTCTCCCCTTTTTCTCTCTCTTCCCCTCCCTCTCTTCCTTCTCTCCCACTTTCCCTCCTGCAGCCAGTGGCCTCAGTTTCAGTGTGGGCCCCAGGTGCTGGGGATGGCTTGGTTGGTCTGAGTGTGTCAGCCTCAGATGCTAAAAATAGCCCAGTTCATTCCAATGTTGGCCCAGAGAGGGGGTGCTGGGGGGATCCCTGCCTGAGTGCCTATGGGAATCTGTCTTCCTTCCTCTCATTAAAAAAAAAATAGGTTAACTTATAATGATGACTGTAGACTATATTTCATTTTTTTTTCCTTTTTGAGAATGAAAAGGATCTCTGTAAGGGGATTGGTGGTTTTAACATTCACCCACAATCTTCTGCTAAGCAGACTGCAAACTAAAGAATCATTTTTGTTCTCTTACAGGTGACACAATTAGTCCTTGATAATTGCCACTGTGTCAATGGGGAAATTGAGGGCCTGAATGATACTTTTAAAAAACTAGAGTTTCTGAGTATGGCTAATGTGGAACTAAGTTCACTGGCCCGGCTGCCCAACTTAAATAAACTTCGAAAGGTAAGTTGACATTAGGCATGAAAGTATCATATTTTGAATGCCAAGGGCTATTATTTCTAGTTTTTGGCCAAATGCAATAACCATTTTGCCTTTTAATTAAAGGTTCTAGTTTCTAGAGGTAAGCAAGAGGGTTATCTACATTTTGCAATCAGCTCTATTTTAGAAAAAAAGATTTTATTTATTCATTTTAGAAGTGAGAGAAAAAGAGAAAGGGGAGGGAGGAGCAGGAAGCATCAACCTCCCATATGTGCCTTGATCAGGCAAACCTGGGGTTTCAAACTGTTGTCCTTAGCATTCCAGGCCAACGTTTTATCCACTGTGCCACCACAGGTCACGCACAATCTGCTGTAATACATTGCTTTTAGACATTTAAATTTAATAATGAAATTGTGTTATAGCATGAATTTGAATTTAACATCTACCAAATGTTTTACTTTGAAACATAAAATTTGGTCCTGGCTGGTTGACTCAGTGGTAAAGTGTTGGCCTGGCATGTGGATGTCCTGGGGTTTGATTCCTGGTTAGGGCACACAGGTGAAGTGACCATCTGCTTTTCCACACCTCCTCCCCTTTCTTCTCTCTCTATTTCTCTCTTCTCCTCCAGCAGCCATGGCTCAGTTGGAGCAAGTTGACCCTGGGCGGTGAGGATGGTTCCATTGCTTTTGCTTCAGGTGCTAAAAATAGCTTGGTTGCCAAGCAATGGAGCAGTGGCCCCTGATGGGCATAGCATTGCTCAGTACAGGGCTTGCCCAGTAGATCATCTTTGGGGCGAATGCAGGAGTCTGTCTCTCTGCCTCCCCACTTCTCACTTAAGAAAAAAAAAAGAAACATAAAATCCAACTATTAAACAATTGGAACCAAACCTATGTTAAGAGCCCCCAACTTACAACTTTTTGACTTTATGATGGTGCAAAAACAATATATATACATTCAGTAGAAACTGCACTACCAATTTTGAATTTTGATCCATTACTGGCTAGCAATAGTGTGGTATGATACCCTCTCATGATGCTGGGCAGTGGCAATAAGCCAGAGCTCCGAGTAGCCGTGAGATCACAAGGGTAAACAGCTGATATTCTACAGTGTATTTATTAAATGTGTTTGATGATTTTGCCCAACTGTAGGCTAATGTAAGTATTCTGAGCATGTGATAGGCTAGGCTAAGCTATGATGTTTGGTAGGTTAGGTGTATTAAATGCACTTTTTATTTATTTATTTATTTTTGTATCTTTCTGAGGTGAGAAGCCAGGGTGGTGGTGGAGGGGAGAAGGAAGGCAGACAGACTCCCGCATGTGCCTGACCGGGATCCACCCGGCATGCCCACCAGGGGGCAATGCTCTGCCCATCTGGCCTGTTGCTCCTCTGTGGCTGGAGCCATTCTAGTGCCTGAGGCAGAGGACATGGAGCCATCTTCAGCACCCGGGGCCAACTTTGCTCCCATGGAGCCTTGGCTGCGGGAGGGGAAGAGAGAGATAGAGAGGAATTGAACCTGGGACATCCACATGCAGGGCCGACGGTCTACCGCTGAGCCAACCTGCCAGGGTTAAATGCACTTTTGACTTGCAATATTTTCAACTTATGGTGTTGGTTTTATCTGGATGTAGCTCCATCATTAGTTAAGCATCTCTCTATACAGGGGTTCTATTATACTATTTGGTGGTTGTAGGTGGAATTTGGAACTGAATTACTTATGACAGTCTTGAAGCCAGAGAGAGTGACAAATATTTTCTTCAAATTGATATATTTAAAAAATCTTTGATCTATCCTAAGTCTTTACCATTCTCTTTTCTCCCCATGTTCAATATATAGTTGGAACTTAGTGACAATATAATTTCTGGAGGCTTGGAAGTCCTGGCAGAGAAATGTCCTAATCTTACCCATCTAAATTTGAGTGGAAACAAAATCAAAGATCTCAGTGCAGTAGAAGCTCTGGTAAGTGGAAAGTTTTGTCTCTGGGCTTGCTTTATTTGGTTTAATTTTTCTGAGATGTGTGTGTGTGTGTGTGTGTGTGTGTGTGTGTGTGTGTGTGTGTGTATGTGTATTTCTAAGCAAAAACAAAAATACTGCTCATTTATTTAGACAGATATTTTTGTTTTATTCATCAGTAAAACAAAAGAATATAAATAAGAAGGTTAAAAGGCATACAATAGATATGCTGGATGGAAAAAAGTAAAAGATAGGAAGGTACAATAAAGCTTTAATTTAATCAATTGCTCAAATGAGACACTAATATTTGAAGACTATTGGAAATACTGAAAATTTCAGATGGTTTCTAATTTCCAAAAAACTGCATTTTATATTCATAGTACTTTTAATTAAATTTTTAAAAATTTATTAATCTTTAGAGAGGAAGGGGAAGAGACAGAGAGAGAGAAACATCTATTTGCCATTCCACTTATTTATGCATTCATTGGCTGATTCTTTTTTTTTCTCTTTTTTTAACAAAGGCATGTGTGTGCATAGGATAGCTATAGAGAGGGAGACAGACCAACAGGAAGGGAGAGAGATAAGAAGCATCAACTCATAGTTGTGGCACTTGAGTTGTTCATTGATTTCTTTTCATGCCTTGAACTGGGGGCTCCAGGAGAGCCAGTGACCACTTGCTCAACCCAGTGACCTTGAGCTTCAAGACAGCGACCATGGGATTATGTCGATGATCCCATTCTCAGGCCAGGGACCCTCTGCTGAAGCTGGTGAGCCTGCACTCAAGCTGGCGACCCCAGGGTTTTGAACTTGGGACCTCAGTGTCCCAAGTTGATGCTCCATCCACTGCGCCACCACTAGTCAGGCCATTGGTTGATTCTTGTATATACCCTGACCAGGGATTGAACCCACAATTTTGGCATATTGAGACATCACTTTAACCAACCCTGGCCAGGGCCACAGTACTTTGAATAACAGTTTTCATTGATATTATCTATTGGAATAAAAATGGAAATTCATACATATCAGAAATTTTTATCTCTGCTTATTGTGAAGATTATTTATGAATATTTGTCTAATAGTTAGATAAATATTTTAATATCAGAGGAGAGGTTATTCTATTGATTTCTGTTTCATTCTTTTGAAACTTCTGAATTTCTTATATGTTGTGATATAGGTCAGCAATTTTAAACTTTTTCATCTCATGGTACACATAAACTAATTACTAAAATTCTGCTGCATAGCAAAAAATATATTTTTTGCTGATCTGACAAAAAAGGTATAATTTTGGTTGATTTAAAAATAATAGGAGCCCTGTCTATTTTGTTCAGTGGATAGAGCATCGGCCCAGTGTATGGACATCCCACATTTGATTCCTGGTCAGGGCGCACAAGAGAGACAACCATCTGCTTCTCTACTCCTTTCTCTCTCCCTTTTCCCTTTTCACAGTCAGTGGCTCAGCTGGTTTGAGCGTTGGCCCCAGGTGCTGGGGATAGCTCGGTTGTTCCCAGCATCAAGCCTCAGATGCTAAAAATAGCTCGGTTGATTCCAGCATTGGCCCCAGATGGGGTTTGCTAGGTGGATCCTGGTCAGGGCGCATGCTGAAGTGTGTCTTAACTATCTCCCCTCCTCTCACTTAAAAGAAATATAGTAATTACATACCTTTTTGCTTCAAAGTGACTTTTTAAAAAACCAAGTGCTTACTTATAAAGATTTCTGGTACCAAGAATTAACCAATTAAATGCAATCTTATGTGATGTGACCAATAAGATGCAACACCATTATATGGCATATATTTATGGTTAAAGACAGGACATTCACACCTGATGGCTAGTGTTGTGTTGGCTGTTGTCATTTTTCATTTGACAATTTAAGGGAAAAGATGTCAGTGCCCCAGACTAAATAAATAGTCAAGTATTGAATGCTTTTTTAAAAATTGATTTTATATTTTTAAAATTGATTTTAGAGAGACAAAGAGGTAAAGAGAGAGAAAAACCACTTTGTTGTTTCACTTATGTATGCATATGCCTTGTCTGGGGATTGAACCTTGGCATATGGGGATGATGCTCCAACCAACTGAGCTACCAGGCCAGGGCTTATGTATTACATGTTTTAAAATTTTTTTGTGGCACAGACTGGCCTGTGGTGGCACAGAGGATAGAGCCTCGACCTGGAATGCTGAGGTCACTGGGTTTGGGCTTGCTGTGTCAAGGTACATACGAGAAGCAATCAGTGAACTAAAACAAAGCAACTATGAATTGATACTTATTCCTCCTACCCTCTGTAAAATCAATCAATACATTTTTTTCTCTTTCTCTTTTTTTTTTTTTTGTGGTACACCGGTTGAAAATCACTGATCTAGGTGGTTAATGGTTTCTTTTACTTTAGAGTAAAACATTCAGATAAAATTTTAAATTGGAGAGGAATATATTTTATTATCAACTTCAGGAGTTGAGTATTTGGTCTGAAAATTTCTAGTATTTTCTTAAATTCTACTCTTTTTCCTTCTTTCTTGATTATTTTTTGAGTTATTTCATTATTTACTCATTTGTTTACGAATATGCGGAAAGGAAAAGGAGATGAAGTGAAACTAAAACTGGTTGATCTGATTTTTAAAAAGCTTGTGAAGAGGTTGAAATTGTTGAATGTAAGTTTGACTCTGGATTTAAATTAAATATTATTCTTGTTGCTTATTATTGCATTGATTTCAGTCAACAAAATATATTGAGTCCCTACAATAAGTAAAAATGCTAAGCTGGAGAAACATCAGTGAACACAACCAAGTTTCTACTCCTGTGTAGTTTGCATGCCAGGGCCTCAGTAAGAGAGTTGGCTGTGCTCGGTATAATAACCCTTCATTATACAATTCTTAAAATTCAAAAACCATTCTCTTGAGTTCAAGTATGTATTTTCTGGTTCATGAATTGAAAAGAAATAACATGCTATTTTAAATCTTGAATGTAAGTTTTAATGTTTTACTTTTCCAGCAAAATCTTAAAAATTTGAAAAGTCTTGACTTGTTTAACTGCGAGATCACAACTCTGGAAGATTACAGAGAGAGTATTTTTGAACTGCTGCAGCAAATCACATACTTAGATGGATTTGATCAGGAAGATAACGAAGCACCAGACTCAGGAGCAGAGGATGATGCAGGTAATCATTTGTAATACTCATAAATGTGTCCGGATTCTAGCCTCTGCTCTATCTAACCATGCCAGTTAGAGTGGGCATGGATATTTAGGTGTAGGGAAAAAAAAAGGTATTAGTAAGACAAGAAACATTTATAAACCCACAATCCTAGTCCTGTATTTCTCTTTTTAGATTTGGTGGAATTGAATGATTATTATATCAGGCTCTATGACATTATATATCTGTATAAACCACCCAGTAAAAGTGGCATGATTTATTTATTTGTTTGTTTGTCTATTTATTTATTGTTGAATTTTTCTGCAACTTTTAAAGTAGTACTTTACAAAAATCATTTATCACAGTATTCTGTGTAATAGCCACAAAGTAGAAACAATCTCTGTAAGTCAGTTGACAAATGGAAATACAAAATGTCTATACATGGATTACTATTCAGTCATAAAAATGAATGAAGTCCTGATATGTGAGTGAAGCTAGAAAACATTCTACTAGGTTAAAGAAGCCAGACACAAAAGGCTCCGTATCATATGACTCTCTTTAGATAGAAATGTCCAGAGTAGGCAAATACATACAAAGTAGATGGATGGTTGCCAGGGCTTGGGATGAGGAGAACGGTGAGTGAACTAATGGATTTAGGGTTTCTTTGGGGGTGATGAAAAGGTTCTAGAATTAGATGGTGAATATATTATATATTTTTGGATAAATGGGTGACTAACATATAAGATGACAAAACAGCTGTTATTAATAATGGGATACTTTGTTACTGTTACTTGAAAACAATTTGATGGATAAACAATGTTATAAAATAACATGAGGCCCTGGCCCATTGGTTCAGTGTTAGACCATCTGCCCTGTGTGTGCATTTCCCAGGTTTGAGTCCTGGTCAGGGCACACAAGAGAAACAAACATCTGCTTCTCTACTTCTCCACCCCTCCCCCTGCTCCTTCTCTCTTTTTCTCTCTTTTCTCCTCCCGCAACCATGGCTTGATTGGTTTGAGTGCATTGGCCCAGGCTTGGTTGGAAGCATGGTCCCAGATGGGCAGAGCATCAGCCCCAGATGGGGGTTGCCGGGTGGATCCTGATTGGGGTGCATGCAGGAGTCTGTCTCCTCTCCTCCTCTCACTTGGAAAAGAAAAAGAAAAAAAAATGACATGAGGGACAAGCAGGTTTTGAAGTGTCCACAAAATAAAACAAACCTCAGTATATGTAATGTTTTGATGAAAATCTGTACATTGGAAAATCTTCAGTATTTAGAAACCATATTTCTCAAATAGTAAATATGGGCCTGACCAGGCGGTGGCGCAGTGGATAGAGCCTCGGACTGGGATGCGGAAGGACTCAGGTTCGAGACCCCAAGATCTCCAGCTTGAGCGCAGGCTCATCTGGTTTGAGCAAAAGCTCACCAGATTGGACCCAAGGTCACTGGCTCAAGCAAGGGGTTACTCGGTCTGCTGAAGGCCCATGGTCAAGGCACATATGAGAAAGCAATCAATGAACAACTAAGTGTTACAAAGCATAACGAAAAACTAATGATTGAAGCTTCTCATCTCTCTACTCCTGTCTGTCCCTGTCTATCCCTCTCTCTGACTCTCTCTCTGTCTCTGTTAAAAAAATAAAATAAAATAAAAACCATGATCTTTAAAAAAAAAAAAAAAAAAGAATGTTTTAAATAGTAAATATGGGTGTTATAAAAGAGACATTTAAAAAAATAATATCACCCTGAGATACTGCCTACCCATTGGCTTAAAAGTTTGAAGTGATTGGGGCAAAGGTTAAAAGGATCAACAACATATTATCAAGAAACATATGCCCAGCCATTTGCACATCTCTTAAAATATTTTTAAAGATGGAGATGAAGATGATGAAGAGGAAGCTGGTCCACCTGAAGGATATGAGGAAGAGGAAGAGGAAGAAGATGATGAGGATGAAGATGAAGATGAAGCCGGCTCAGAATTGGGAGAGGGAGAAGAAGAAGTAGGCCTCTCATACTTAATGCGAGAGGAGATTCAGGTGAACAGACCCTTTTTACATGCACTGAAAAGTTATTATTTAGACACAGGGCTGAGTACTATAAAAACTAAGTTGTATAGAAATCTAACTTGTGTGGGTACATGTGTCTGTCTGCCTGTCATTTTTTTCACCACTGCGTCCAGTTCATACTAACCAGATGATCATGAACACCTATTGATTTTTACCTCCCAGCTAGCTTTCAAATCCATTTTTCCCTCAGCGGCATGGTATGGTGGAACCATTTTCCAAATGTTTCTGAGCCTTAGTTTCTGCCTTACTAAAACCTAGATTGACCCTGGATGGTTGGCTCAGTGGTAGAATGTTGCCCAGCGTGTGGATGTCCTGGTTTCGATTCCCAGCCAGGGCACACAGGAGAGGTGTCCATCTGCTTCTCCATGCCTCCCCCTTTCACTTTTCTCTCTCTCTTCCCCTCCCGCAGCCATGGCTCAATTGGAGCAGGTTGGCCCCAGGAGGATGGCTCCATGGCCTCCATCTCAGACGCTAAGACGGGATGGCTCCCTTGGGAGCATGGCCCCAGATGAGCAGAGCATCGCCCCCTAGTGAGCTTGCCAAGTGGGTCCTGGTTGGGCGTATGCGGGAGTCTGTCTCTCTGCCTCCCCTCCTCTCACTGAATAAAAAAACAAATCCCCCAAATCCACCTCGATTATACTATCTCGTAGAATTGTTTAAGGATTTAACAAAATATGTAAAGTATCTAGTTGCTGGCACATTGTAGGCACTCAAGAAAACTTTTCTCTAATTATTTTCTGCTTATGGTTTTGTTGTAGCTTTCTAAATACCCTCTCTGAATACAGCATCACAACGGGTGTATCCTTTGCAGTGCCTGTCTGCGTAGTCTGGGTGCAAATGTGATCCTATCACTAGCCTACTTGAAATCCTTTTCTGTTTCCCTGCTGCCACCAAGACACACAAGACCCATGATTGTTTAGCCCCTACTTCCTTCTCTGGTTTTACCTCCCTTAATACCAAATTAAATTGTCACCTGAAGCTACATATTTCTTGCCTTTCTGTCTGTATATGATGTGAGTAGTATTCTAAAGTACATTTGTTTATCTGAAATGATTTTGTACCCATGCCCTCTGATGAACTTTCTCTTTTCTGAGTAAACATATAGTAAAGCATGTAAAGTACACTAACTTTATGTACAAGTCCATAAACTTTTATGTATGTTTATATTTGTGTAACCACCACACGAATCATGCCTCATGAACTTTTATCTTTAAAAACTCAACTCTGGAGTTGCCTCATTATTAAAGCTTTTTATAATTTTTCATAGACAATCACTCCTTTCTCTGTTACCTTTGAACCTTGATTAAACTTCTATTACCTATAGACACTTTTGTAAAAACTGATTTGGCTGGGACATAGTAAGCTCACAGGAAATGTCAGTCGACTTGAACAAATGATCTTTTCACTCCTGGGCGTTTAGATAAGTTACTTTCTCCCAATGTTAAATTATTGAGTTTTGTTTTCATAATTTATAATTTAAAATAAGTTTATTATTAAAAATAACATCTTATTTAGACTAGAAATTGTTAGTATTCTCATTTGTTTTTCAATGGCTTTTACATTGGTTAGATAGATGATATCACTGATTAATGATCATTTTTCTCTGAAACCATTGGGAAAATATGGGGCTCAAATTTGTTTGGGGCCTTAGTGAGTTAGGAGCTATATAGTCATGAAGAAGAAAACTTTTAAGTATTTCAAGTATTCACAGAGAAGGGCAACCTATTCAATTTATGTCAGCATATAACTTGAATATTTTCCCCCTAAGTTTTAATTTATTTAGTAAAATAATGAACTTATATTATTTTGTCTTTGGCTTTTTATTTTCTCTGCCAATAATTCTTCTTAAGTCTAAATAGTGTTAAGTAACTTAAAAATGACCTTCAGCTAACTGCAAATGTTTATGTTTACATTTCATTGACTATTGGGAAATATTAAGTAAAAATGACATGGCCAAGTATAGAGCAAGAATCTCTAAGATAATGCATATGATATTAAGTCAGAGTAGTACCCAGGTAGCGGGCCAGAAGTTCTCAATTATGATGAGGTAACGTGGTTATTTCAAATGAAGTCTTGCTTTTAGAGACTAAGATCCAGGGGAAGCATCAGGGATTACTGGGATTAAAAAAGAAATGAGAAGGAAATAAAAATGGGATTTGATTAGCTATTTTTTGTTCGACTGTTATTTCTATTTCAGCCGCTCTTCAGAGGTAAGAAATTAATATGTACAAAGAAGGACTTTAGGGATAATATATTTCATTAAAAACAGGGAGGTAGCTTTAGAAGAATTGGGAATTATGGTGCTTTTGTATTATTTGTAGTACAAATGAGGAAACATTTTATTTCCCTCTAATTAGGAAGAGACCAGAGTCTTTACAGAGCAAGTTCCTGGTGGTCTAATTGATTTTATGTATATATATTTTAAAGGCTTACAAACATGAATCAACTTATCTAATCATATTTTGTTTAAAACAAAAGCCAGAGAAGTAATTAGCTTTTTAGAGTTAGGCTCTAAAAAGTTAGGCTCTAAATTACCAAGGAATAAATGTGATTAGTATCTCAAGTGTTTTAAAAAATTATAAATGTTTAAGCATCTTCCTTTATCATTCCTTGCAGATGTAATATGTTTAAAATGTTTTGTCTCTCTCCTTCCTCCCTTTACTCTCCCTCCCCCTCCTTTCCTCACCTTTCCCCCACCTTTCCCCTTTCTTCTCTAACCCCCTTCTCTTCCTTGCTTTTATTTTTGTCTTTAGTTTGAGGCTGTGGATTCTCCTGATTTTTATTGTGGTTCCTTTTTGTACTATTTGCTACCGCTCATTCCTTCTATTCCCTGTAGCTTGATGGTGTTTTGGTATGGAATGCTTTACAGTGTCTTTGTTAGCTAAATGCTGGAGAAATTGGTTCTGTTTAGTATTTCTAGACACAAATGGGACTGTCGATACTGTGAAAAGTGAGGGTGTCCAAGTTTTCCCTCACTATCTAGCAGTCCTTGACACTTGCCAATTTAAGTAGTTTTAAAGAGCAATAAACTTCTGTGGGATTGGAGGGTTTCTTTTTTTTTTAACATACAGCTCTCAGCCATTTGGCAGATAGCCAAGAACAAGGCAGTAAGTGTAAAAGGCCTCTGAGTAACCAAAACAAAAGACATTTTCTTTGTAGGACATTGTTCATGCTGTTATTCTAAACTTATTTTCTCTTTTATATTTAGTCCTCTGATAAGCTTGCTGATCTATTTTTTGAATCCATAGTAGATTAAAATAGAAATAGTAACACACTGCAAAAGACAAGGCATAAAAACTAGAGAAATTCACAACTCATTTTAAAAATGAGAAAACCACCTTATATATATTAATAGTCTCTGAAGGAATTGGCAATACTATTAGTATAATGTTCATGATCAAAATGGTAACTGATAATTCAAGAAAAAGGTTTGTTGGGTTTAGCAGAGAATGGTAGAAGAGTGTTCAGTGCACTTTAGAGGTTTGCATCCCAGTTGGCTAAAGTAAAAAAAAAATTGTGTTAATGTTTCAAAGCTATGTTGAAATCTTAGCTATCCAGAGCAACTCATTCTGCAAGAGTTATAGATCAAGTTTATTGTGATTTTAATTGACATTTGCTATTTTAATATGTAGATTTTTTTTAGACGTAGAAGGAACTTACAGATCTTTCTAGATAAATACTTCCTTTTACTGATTGAAAAACTGGGGTCCAGAGAGATTAAGTAACTTGTTCAATACATTTATCTGTGTTTGGGCCAGGATTCAGGTAATTCCTACTACAATGTATAAAATCAGACACTGTCCTTGAAAGACAGAAAAATCTTTCCATTATAGTAGTCACCGGGAACATTTGGCTATTAAAATTAATTAAAGTCAGGCCTGACCTGTTGTGGCGCAGTGGATAAAGAGTTGACCTGGAATGCTGAGGTTGCCAGTTTGAAAACCTGTACTTGCCTGGTCAAGGCACATATGGGAGTTGATGCTTCCTGCTCCTCCCCTCTTCTCTCTCATCTCTAAAATGAATAAATAAAGTCTTAAAAAAATTAAAGTTAAAATTAATTAAAATCCCATAAAATTATAAATTTACATCAGCATACAACAATATGAATAAAAACAATATGAAGTCTTGTTTTTAGAAACTAATAGCCAGGGGAATCATCAGGGGTTACTGAGATTTAAAAAGAAATTAGAAGGAAATAGAAATGGTATTTGAGCCTTACCAGGTGGTGGCACAGTGGATAGAGTAGTCTGACTGGGATGCAGAGGACCCAGGTTCAAAACTCCAAGATCTCCAGCTTGAGTGCGGGGTCACTGGCTTGAGCATGGAATCATAGACATGACCGTGGTCGCTGGCTTGAGCCTGAAGGTTACCAGCTTGAAGCCCAAGGTCACTGGCTTGAACCCAAGGTTGCTGCTGGCTTGAGCAAGGGGTCATTCGCTCTGCTGTAGCCCCCTGGTCAAGGCACATGAGAAAGCAATCAATGAACAACTAAGGAGCCACAATGAAGAATTGATGCTTCTCATCTCTCTCTCTCCCTTCCTGTCTTTCTGTCCCTATCTGTCCCTCTCGCTGTCAAAAAAAAAAAAAGATATTTGATTAGCTATTTTTTGTTTGAGTCTTATTCAAACATTGATGTGCATTGGTCACATTTCAAATGCTTAGTAGCCACGTGTGACTAGTGGTTACTGGACTGGACAGCACAGATATTGAACATTTCCATTGTTGCCAAGTTTTGAACATTGCTGGTCTAAAACAGCAATTATATTTTTTGCCCTGCCTGGATAGCTCAGTTGGTTAGAGCATCATCTGGGAGTGTAGAGGTTGCCGGTTCGATCCCCAGCCAGGGCATATATAGGAACAGAATGATGTTCCTGTCACTCTCTCTCTCTCTTTCCCTTCTTCTCTTTCTAAAATAAATTAAAAAAAAATTATTTTAAACAGCTTATTTTCATAAAGAAACTAGATTTAGCTGGGTGTTTAAAAGGTCATTTATAAGTTACACAGAGTTGATCAGAACACAGAATAACCCTAGTTTCTTGTGCTTTGCTGGAATGTATTATGAAACTGAAAAATTTGTGTCATGGCTCTTTTATACTCAAACTGAATATTTAAATTTCAAGGATGAAGAAGATGATGATGACTATGTTGAAGAAGGGGATGAAGAAGAAGAGGGTGAGTTATGTTAGCCATAAAAATATTCTAAAATTAGAGTTATAGCTATTCATGAATTTTAAAGAATGAGTTTATAATTCAAAATGATTACTGATCTCTGATTTTTGCAACATATAGAATGCCTTGAGAGGTATAAAATCTTTTTAAAAGTAATCTTTTGGTATTTATTAATTCCAATGTATAAACAACTTATAACACTTACTTTCAAAACAGGAATGAAGAGATAATGGATCTTTGAGCTCAATTTATTTTTTTAGGATCTTACATTTTGGAGAAGGTGAAGACTTCTCTAGAAGGGAAGAACATTTGAACTTGATAATGCCCTTTTTAGATTTGCTCTCTGGTACTGTTTACCTCCACTGGTCGGCAAACTGGCTTGCGAGTCACATGCAGCTCTTTGGCCCCTTGAGTGTGGCTCTTCCACAAAATACCACATGCAGGCACTACCTCGATAAGGAATGTACCTACCTATATAGTTTAAGTTTAAAAAATTTGGCTCTCAAAAGAAATTTCAATCGTTGTACTGTTGATATTTGGCTCTGTTGACTAATGAGTTTGCTAACCACTGAGTCCTAGACCTTTCAAAATAAATGAAGAAATTCACTAAGAATTCCATTAATAGTTTCTTGATCTGTACTTCATGATTTGGCCACCAGAGTGCTTAGCAAGCTGTTATTATTTATGGATTTCTAAGTCTATTAAGTCTGTTCAATACACTGAAATTGAAAAGAAATTCAGAGAGGAAACTTAACCAATATTTTTCTAAGGCCATTAACTTTTCACTAAGATAGAGTAAAAAGTTTGTAACTTAAACATTTTTTTGTTAAAATTAACTATTTTGTACTTTCACTTTCACTTTTCTTTTAGGAGAAGAAGGTCTTCGAGGGGAAAAGCGGAAACGAGATGCTGAAGATGATGGAGAGGAAGAAGATGACTAGATCATTTTACGACCAGATCCCCAAAGTTACTGGGTGTGCAATTGATCGATCACATCTTTCTTGTTTCTTCATGTACAGTAGCTCTCTCTACAGAAGATAACATGTACCTTTTTATAGGAAAAGTGTGGTTTTACTACTTTTGCCTCATCATTCCAAATAAGATTCACTAGGCTGTTAATGATTATATTGTATGTAGAAAATTTTCATTGACATTGTGAAATTCATTAGCAGTTTATTTAGAATCTTAATTATTCTAATACAAGCTCACTGTATTGGTTATTTTTAGCCCCAAATTAAAACATGATCACTTTTACACAGGCATAGTATGGTGTATTTCATTCATAAGATTTTAAAGTTACTTATGAATTAACTGAGATCAGAGTTATTTACTGAAATTCACAGCTGAAATATGAAATAAAAATAGTCTCATGAATGGGAAGTTGGTTATTTTTTAAGAGGTGACCCAGAGCTCTGTATTTGGAAAGCAATGACTTTTTTTTTTTTGCTAAGGGTTATTGGATACTTATTTGTCACATGAATAACTTGGACAGTAGGAGCAGAATAGTAAAGGTTTTATTCACCAATATAGTTAGTGGCTTTTGGGGAGGTTTCTGAAAACTTGTAATCCAGGTGACTAATAAGATACTAGTTTTGAAGGAATAATTGCTGATAGTAAGTTCAGAGACATGCAGGTAAGCCCTTTGTTCTTCAAGATGAATGAAGATTATGACATGCTACCAGTTGTTTCTTTTGTTTTATTTTTAAGTGTGCAGTTTTCATTTTCCTTTCAGCATTTCCCTTATTATCACCTTCCTTGATTCACTCTCTTCCCTCTTCTCAAAAAAAAAAAAATGTTGGGAAACTTATGGATACCTAGGAAGACCTTTATTTAGTGTTATACCTCAACTACCTTTTCAGACCTGTCTCAGTTTTAAACAAGCTAAGTAAAACAAACTGAGTATTTTCTGAGATATGAATGTTATTATCAGTGCAGTTTTATGCAACAAACTCTGCTTACTGGAAATCTTTCTTGGTTGACAAGATGTACAGACTGTGTAGGAAGAGGAAGAAAGAAAATGGAGCTTTAGGAAGCAGCAATAGTGTTCCATCAGGAGAATTGCCTGTTGATAATTAATGAGACATTCAAGTCAAAATTTTAAGTTAGCTTTCCAAATGACTTAGCTGTCACTCCAAGTGTCTAACTTTTCTGAATAGAACCTTTAATTATTCTTTCTATAGTTTTAAAGCATTACCAGATACAGCATTTGATTGGAATATATTAGGCAGAGGGGGAAATATTTGGAACTAAATCCATATTAAAATTAAGACTTGTTTTTAAGTGGATGTCCATTAAAGGTAGAAAAATATTTGGGAAAAGTGCGAAGGTGTGTTTAGTAACGATAATAAGAGCAGACAAGTACATCTATCTCCCTTTCTGTTGTGGAGGCTCCAGGTTCAAGGCGATTGCTTTTCAAATCTTGGTTCTCTAAATTGTTTCCCCCCTTTGTTTTGAATATTTGTTTTTTTAAGTTAGTGTCAGCAAATTAATTGAAATTACGCTTCCATACTGGAACACATTTATATTCCTGAGTCTAGTACTGCTTCTTTTGTAGTTCAAATATCTATGACTTGGAGTTTTAAAGTAAAAATTAAAAAGTTATTTGTGGATAAACTAAAAAAGTTGCACAACTGACTGAACTCTTGGGATAAGAGTTCACTAAACTCTTGGGATAAGTTTAGTGGAAGGGATTAGAATATCCAAATGGCTAACATTTTACTCCTTTTTAACAATTGAAATACCCTGTTTTAGTCCCTAAGAATTCTCATCACATAGTAAGCCAGATTATAAAATACTTATTTTTTAAATTAAATCTATATATTGACTTATCAGTCATCTTATTGTGCAATCAAAATTAGAGTTCTTTGGTTTGAAAACAACATGTAAGAGTCTCCAAATAACTTTTTAAGACTTACTTAGCTTTGTGGGTGATATTTTCATGCAAATAAGTAAGGGTGGGTTTTATATTTTGTAGAAGTTTTTGGTCCTATTTTAATGCTCTTTATATGGCAGTATGTATATAGTGTGTTAAATTCCTCAAAACTCTCCTTAAAAATCTTTGAGATGAATACTTTTGTGCAACTGTGTTTTGAATAAAGCCACAACAGTGTTAAAACACAAAAATGCAGTACTCCTGATTATTCTTTTGTTTCTGACTGTTCCTTGTTTTTTGTTTTTGGTGACTGCTATAACTTAGTTTTTAAAACCAAATTGCTTCAAATAAATTGAAGATTTGTTGTTAATGATTAGTTTCAGTGCATGATAATCACTTTTGAATACTACCATTGGGAACATTGAAGATTATTTTTTAAATACAACTGAGAGCCTGACCAGGCGGTGGTGCAGTGGATAGAGCAGGGGTCCCCAAACTACAGCCCGCGGGCCACATGCAGCCCCCTGAGGCCATTTATCCAGCCCCCGCTGCACTTCCGGAAGGGGCACCTCTTTCATTGGTGGTCAGTGAGAGGAGCATAGTTCCCACTGAAATACTGGTCAGTTTGTTGATTTAAATTTACTTGTTCTTTATTTTAAATATTGTATTTGTTCCCGTTTTGTTTTTTTACTTTAAAATAAGATATGTGCAGTGTGCATAGGGATTTGTTCATAGTTTTTTTTTATAGTCTGGCCCTCCAATGGTCTGAAGGACAGTGAACTGGCCCCCTGTGTAAAAAGTTTGGGGACCCCTGGGATAGAGTGTCAGACTGGGATGCGGAGGACCCAGATTTGAACCCCGAGGTTTCTGGCTGAGCGTGGGCTCATCTGGCTTGAGCATGGGCTCACCAGCTTGAACAAGGGGTTGCTGGCTTGAGTGTGGGATCGTAGATACAACCCCATGGTCACTGGCTTGATCAAGGGGTCACTTGCTCTGCTGTAGCTCCTCCCATCAAGGCACATATGAGAAAGCAATCAATGAACAACTAAGGAGCTGCAACGAAGAATTGATGCTTCTCATCTCTCTCCCTTCCTGTCTGTCTGTCCCTGTCTGTCCCTCTCTCTTTGTCTCTGTTAAAAACAAAACAGCTGAGAAACAGCTTGAAAGTTTACTTATTTACACACTTGAATGTGATATGAGGCATTATGGTTTAACAATTTAACTCAGGATCTGCCTTAACTTTTAAAAAAATAATTTTAAAAATATTCATTTTAGAGGGGAGAGAGTGAGAAAGGTGGGGAGGTGGAGAAGAATGGGAAGCATCAACTCATGGTTGTTGCTTCTTTGTGTGCCTTGACTGGGCAAACTCAGGAATTTGAACTGACAACCAGCATTCCAAGTCAACATCTGTGTTCTATAAAATTTTTATCTTCATTTTTTTTTAAAATTTAAGCGTGAGGAGGGAAGATAGACTCCCACATGTGCCCCCACTGGGATCCACCCCAGGACCCCCATCTAGGGCTCATGCGCATAATTGAGCCATGGCTGAGGGAAGGGGGAGAGAGAGAGAGTAGCAGATGGTCGCTTCACCTGTATGCCCTGATCAGGAATTGGACCTGGGACTTCCATATGCCGGGTGGACGCTCTACCACTGAGTAAACTGGCTAGGGCCCCTTGTTTTCTATATTTTAAAGAGAGGCTTTGAAGATAGGACATCTATTCTCTCAATTGCTGAAAATTTCTCCACTGTTGTTCCTTAGACTGGATGCAATCATATTCTGCAGCTGTTGCTTAATAATTGCATTCTACTGCATTTTCCACATATTAATCAGCCTAAGATTTGACTGGCTTGGGTAATTTGTCCCCTGGCAGCTACTTGTGTTACTAGTCTATTGGACAACCCTAACTTAATTACAAAATGAGTTGATCTTCCAGGAGAATCTTTAAAAGATGTATATGGGTGGAATGCTTTTATTTCATACAAATCTAACCACTTTTTTGGGTGGTAAGACCTTGAAGCAGGGTTACCCTGTAATATCAGTTCTGATTAAGAAAGACAAAGAAGTAAGTATGACTTTTTCAATTTGATGAATGTTTACTAATAATTTAAGTTTTTGTTAAGGCATCATTTGGACGTGGTTACTTATAAAATGGACGCATCATCCACATTACTGATGGATACTGGCACAGACTACTGAATAGGTGCACTATGCTGGTGAACACAACCTTTCTAGCCATTCAAGAAGTTACTTAGACACTGTAAATACTTCCCTATTTCTCTGATTATCCTTTGAAGTACTCAGACTGCACTATCTTGTAGGTGAAGGCTATAATCTGCACTCCACTTTTAGTTGTGACTTACTGAATAGACTCAGTCCACAGCTCCAGAATTACCGTACCTCACAAAGGCCATACTAGGTTTCTCCACTTGGAGGCATTTTCTCCCAGAGTCCTCTTTTGGCATCCAGAAGCCTCGGTGGAGCTCAACGTTATTTATATAGACAGCTGTAATTGAGGAATACTGGGATTGGTAGAAAAATCATAAGTGTAATGGAATTATAACTGTAATTATTTATGTGTGTAATTGAAACAACTAAACTCAATCAATGACAACGTCACCAGGGGAAACTCATCTGTCTGCAAGGGAAGCAAAGAAGCCAGTGCAAGTATGGCGCTTTCAGCTGTACATGCCCCTCTGGTTCTTTGAGCACATACATAGTTAAGAACGAACTCATTTCTATAGTGTTGAGGATTTATATTTGTTGAAAGTAAGTGAATTATTTCTGAATAGGATTCCAGGTGAGGGTGCTTTTTTTTTTTTTTTTTTTTTAACCAGGCTATCTCTTATACCATAACAGTGAGAAACAAACGTCTTGCCACACAATCGATCAGTTAGCCAAATTAAGAAATTAGGAGTCTTTAATTAGCCGGTTACACAGACCGCATGGAAACCTAAGTCGTTCAAATCAATGCGGCCCCAACTACATTGTGGAGTTAGGTTTTATAGGGAGGATTACATACTGATTGAGGAATGTGGAGGGGAGAAAGTATAGCAGTAAAACAAAGCAGTGAAACAAGCTTTCTTATAGTGTTTATCTGTAGAGTTAATTCAGGGAGAAACACTCTGAGAACACCTGCTACTTTGTAAAGCTAGTTCAAGGCCACAGTCTGGGAAACCAGCCTCAAGGTCAAGAATAGGGAGTCTATTCAGAAAGAGTAAGTTCTACTAAAAGTCTCTTTGTTTTAGAGAAAGTAAATTAAAAAAAAATTATTCATGTTAAGAGCCTTTCTTTTCCACACTTCACTATCTATACTGGGATATGTGGAGAGAAAGTTCTTTTTATTGTTTTGACATATTTGGCATTTTATCCCCCCCACCTCATGACTAAGATTCCTAGGCTATAACTATTGGTATGTGGATAAAAACTCTAGAATTAAGCCTCATTCATTTAGCTTTTACTTCCTTCGTCACTTCAAGGACTTCAGCCTTAGAGTTGAGTTTCTCTAAATCCTCTTTCTTTCGCCTGACCAGGCAGTGGCACAGTGGATAGAGCGTCGGACTGGGATGTGGAGGACCCACGTTTGAGAACCCGAGGTCACCAGCTTGAGCCCAAAGGTCACTGGCTCAAGCAAGGGGTCACTCAGTCTGCGGTAGCCCCACGGTCAATGAACAACTAAGGAGCCGTAATGAAGAATTGATGTTTCTCGTCTCCCTCCCTTCCTGTCTGTCTGTCCCTCTCTCTGACTCTCTGTCTCTGCCACAAAAAAATAAAAACAATACTAAATAAATAAATAAATAAATAAATAAATAAATAAATTCTCTTTCTTTTTGTCAAACTCCCCTGGGGTGAACCAATCACATCATGCAGATTATTTTATCCTAGCATCACTACTTCAGATCCTTGATAGAAGGCTTCAATAGATAGATCGGGAGATTTTATTTATATGTGTAAGTGCTTTAAATGCTTAAATTGGAATAAGGTGCTCTCCTGGGATACGTTTTTTTGAGCTAAATTGTGTCCTAGTCCTATGGGACACTTGCCTTTAAATTTTTACCTTAATTTCCCCAAATCCTTAACCCGAGATATAAAGCAGTTTTCCTTTTATTAGGGAATTATCTTCACAATGGGGTCACTCCAGATTCCGGAGTCCCAAGCAGTGGGAACAGGATTTGAGCATTTTGGGGGGGGAAAAGCAGTAGGATTTCAAATTGGAGAAACGACTCTAGTTATGGAGGAAAAGAGATAAAAAGCATGACTTTAGTGTTTGCCCCTAAATTTTTATTTTTTTTAATTTTTAAAAATTTTTTTTGTATTTTTCTGAAGCTGGAAACGGGGAGAGACGGTCAGACAGACTCCCGCATGCGCCCCACCGGGATCCACCCGGCACGCCCACCAGGGGAAACGCTCTGCCCACCAGGGGGCGATGCTCTGCCCCTCCGGGGCGTTGCTCTGCCGCTACCAGAGCCACTCTAGCGCCTGGGGCAGAGGCCAAGGAGCCATCCCCAGCGCCCGGGCCATCTTTGCTCCAATGGAGCCTTGGCTGCGGGAGGGGAAGAGAGAGACAGAGAGGGGGGAGGGGGGGGGGGGTGGAGAAGCAGATGGGCACTTCTCCTATGTGCCCTGGCCGGGAATCGAACCTGGGTGCCCCGCGCACCAGGCCGACGCTCTACCACTGAGCCAACCGGCCAGGGCCACCCCTAAATTTTTAAAAATAATTATAGGACCTTGGCCAAATCCTCAACTTCTCAGATTGTGCACCCCGCCATTTTCTTTTCTTTTCTTTTTTTTGTTTTTACAGATACAGAGAGAGTCAGAGAGAGGGACAGATAGGGACAGACAGACAGGAAGGGAGATGAGAAGCATCAATTCTTCCTTGCAGCTCCTCAGTTGTTCATTGATTACGTTCTCATATGTGCGTTGACGGGGGTGGGGGCGGGCACAGCAGAGTGAGTGACCCCTTGCTCAAGCCAGCGACCTTGGGTTTCAAGCCAGTGACCTTTGAAGCCAGCGATCATGGGGTCACATCTAGGACCCTACGCTCAAGCTAGCGACCCGGCGCTTAAGCAACGACTTCGGGTTTCAACCTCCGGCCTCCGCGTCCTAGTCCCACACTCGATCCACTGTGCGACCGCTTGGTCAGGCTGCACTCTGCCGGCTTGACTGGCAGTCCTTTCCTGCGCCCCTAATTTTATTGGGGAACCATATGGCAAAAAGTCTGACAAACCAAGCTTTTAGATTAAAGAGCGGAAGGGAGAAGCTGGAAGATTAAAAGAAACGCCACGAACAAAACCAGGCAGCCGAATGGCTCTGCGAGGGCACTTTCCCAGACACCTCGGATTGGGCCAGAAAAACTGCCCGATAGATGAGGGCAGGCGCGCCCACACCATTCAGGCCCCGAGTTGAGCAAGCGTGTGGTGAAGGGAGCAGTTGTCACCCTGAGGTCTCGTGTCTGTGATGGGCAAGAGAAGTTCTCGGACCTTCCTCCGCTTCCCTCCTTTTCGGTCCACATAGTGCACATTCAAACTCGCCTGTTGGGGTTGGAAGGGATGGAGGGGGTGGAGGGACTGAGCAAAAAAGGAAAAATAAGAAAAAAAATCATGGACACAGACAACAGTGCAGTGATTGCTGGGGCGGAGGTGCAGAAGGTATACCGAGGGTAAATGGTGATTGACTTGACTTGCGCCTGGGGTGTGGGGGTGGGTGGGGCGTGATACAACGTACAGAAAATGTGTTGTGGAATTGAGCACCTGAATTCTGTATAATTTTATTAAACAGTGTCATCCCAGTAAATTCAATTAAGAAAAAAACTTGACCTTCCTTTTTTATTCATTCACTCCTATATATTTTACAACCTTCTCTTAACGATTTAGAACTTCTGTCTTCTTTTTAATTAGTCCCAGATATTGAATTATTCTTTGTTGTTGTTGTTGTTTGTTTTTTACAGACACAGAGAGTCAGAGAGAGGGATAGATAGGGACAGACAGGAACGGAGAGAGATGAGAAGCATCAATCATTAGTTTTTCGTTGTGACAGCTTAGTTGTTCATTGATTGCTTTCTCATAAGTGCCTTGACCGTGGGGCTACAGCAGACCAAGTAACCCCTGACTCCAGCCAGCGACCTTGGTGAGCTTTGCTCAAACCAGGTGAGCCTGCGCTCAAGCTGGCAACCTCGGGGTCTTGAACCTGGGTCCTCCGCATTCCAGTCCGACGCTCTATCCACTGCACTGCTGCCTGGTCAGGCTATTGAATTATTCTTAATCCCACATTCATGAATACAATCCAATTTAGCAACAAGGAGCGGCAGTGTATATGTACCTTTTCAAGATCAGGTAGAACAGTCATTGGCCGGAGGAAACTGCCCTCCCTGTCCTTTGTCCTGGTTATGGTGCAGGATGACACTTGGGTGACCTTTACTTCTTGTCCTTAGCCTGCTATTCCATGTCATTCCTATTTTCTGTCTTAAAGCCAGCATGGCTGGAGTGATCTGAGTCTCAATAGTTCAGTCAAGTCAGTTTCCAAGGATGAAACAATTTTGGAAAATCTGTAGAGCAACCATCTACCCAGAGGAAAATGACACGCAGCCCATGTGTAAAATGATAAAAAGCTTCAACATACCTAGGATCCTTTTCTTTGCTGGAAGGAAAGAATGGTTTCATTGTGGAAATTTTGCACAGCTCAACTTGCAGACAGAATTTTTTTTCTTCTTTTAGGTTGGGCAAATGAATTGTAGTTTATTAGACGTGTCTCAAATTATTTTTTTTTTTTTTTTTTTTTTTTTTTTCCTTTTTTCTGAAGCTGGAAACGGGGATAGACAGTCAGACAGACTCCCGCATGCGCCCGACCGGGATCCACCCGGCACGCCCACCAGGGGCGGTGCTCTGCCCCCCAGGGGGCGATGCTCTGCCCATCCTGGGCGTCGCCATATTGCGACCAGAGCCACTCTAGCGCCTGAGGCAGAGGCCACAGAGCCATGCCCAGCGCCCGGGCCATCTTTGCTCCAATGGAGCCTTGGCTGCGGGAGGGGAAGAGAGAGACAGAGAGGAAAGCGCGGCGGAGGGGTGGAGAAGCAAATGGGCGCTTCTCCTATGTGCCCTGGCCGGGAATCGAACCCGGGTCCTCCGCACGCTAGGCCGACGCTCTACCGCTGAGCCAACCGGCCAGGGCGTCTCAAATTATTGAACAAAAACTGTCATCAAATTACACTTTTTATTGAAATCAGTAAGCTGTTAGAGAATATTTGCTTCCATTTGTCTTGTACAGCAGAAGATGTTTCTTTGGAGCTATGGAAGATGAAGGAGACAATTGAATTCTTGTGTAAACAACTTTTAGAAAAATATTAAAGGATGGGTTTTTGTTTCTATAGAATTAGCAATTGTAAATATTTAACTTCAGGAAAACTAATGTCAGTAGCTTCTCAGACATTTTCAACAGCTTTTACAAAACAGTCACATAATTGAGATAAAACAAAGACCATCTACTTCATTTCAAATAAGAGATGAGAACATACCTGTATTTTAAGAAGCCATGATTTTCTATTGTATAACATCATTTTTCAGAAAAGGATTTTCCTTTCAACAGAGTAAATATTTGTTATTTTTTTCTTCTTAAATTGAGGGATTGTGTCTTTAGCTGATGCTGCCACAGTACTCAAAAATAGTTATTAGCAGAAGTTGATAGTGAATTTGTTTTGTACAACCCATGGGACATTGAGAAGCTATCAATACTTGCTGAGAAAGGGGTTATTACCATCTGATCTATGTGACGAAGCCAAAGCATTATACTTATTCTATGATAAACCTCCTTTTCTGTCATCTGTTTTTCCTTCTACTACTATTTTATATCAGCCTTGAGTTGCATTTGGAGTTCAAGGACAAATAAGAAGTCATATAATGTAGGCTGTTATATAATGACACAATATCAATTCTGTGATCTGTTTCTAAGGCTCTCTGTCCTTGATAATAAAATACTATGTACTGTTATGGTTATGAGTTTTCACTTCATAGTACTGATTATTTTTCATTATTTTTAGTTCACATGAATGAAAATTACTGTCTTACAGGTTTTTCTGTGTTCAGTCTTTACAAGTCATTTGCAATTAACAGATGAAGAAGAAACCAATGGAGAGGTTATGTACAAATCCTTTTCAAGGTAAGGAGACCTATAGCCATGATCAAAGCCATAAGATATAGAAGAACGTTCATTTAATAAGACTTTTTTTTTTTTTCTGAAGCTGGAAACAGGGAGAGATAGACAGACTCCCGCGTGCACCCAACCGGGATCCACCCAGCACGCCCACCATGGGGCGACGCTCTGCCCACCAGGGGGCGATGCTCTGCCCATCCTGGGCGTCGCCATGTTGCGACCAGAGCCACTCTAGCGCCTGAGGCAGAGGCCACAGAGCCATCCCCAGCGCCCGGGCCATTTTTGCTCCAATGGAGCCTTGGCTGCGGGAGGGGAAGAGAGAGACAGAGAGGAAGGCGCGGCGGAGGGGTGGAGAAGCAAATGGGGCTTCTCCTATGTGCCCTGGCCGGGAATCGAACCTGGGTCCTCCGCACACTAGGCCGACGCTCTACCGCTGAGCCAACCGGCCAGGGCCATTTAATAAAACTTTTTAAAACCTTTGTTTAAGGCACTTAAATGCTAGGAAAACAAGAATAAATAATACTTAGTTCCATCCCTTGAAGAACACAGTCTAAACACAAGATTAAGAGCCAAGAGAGAAAAGATGGAAGGTAGACAGCTTGTGCCCAGGAAGCTTGGAGGGTGCCAGAACCTTGATTATCTTACTTCAGTGAAGGTCTGACCTTCTGTTTAGCAGAGTTTGATTTGGTCAGTGCAAAGTTGACCAGTTTCTGAAGGGCAGATTTGTGTCTGTCTAAACCAGCTGTGTCAATTTATTAGTTTATAGGGAGATTGTTTATTTACAGACTGTTGTATTCTTGTTCAATGTTCTACATCAGTGATCTCCAATAGAAATATAATATTGTCCACAAATATGAGCTACAGAAGTAATTTTAAAATTTCCAGTAGCCATATTAAGAAAAGTAAAAAGAAACAGGTAAAATTAATTTTAGTAATATAGTTCATTTAAACCAATATATCCAAAATATTATAATTTCAACATGTGATCATTATAACAAAATTACTGAGATATCTTACATTTTTTAATACAAAATCTTCAAAGTGCATTTACAGCGAATCTCAATACAGATTAGCCATGTTTCAAGTATTCATGTAGCTACATGGAGGTCTGGAAGACTGTATGTCTTTCAGAGAGAAGGTAACTGGAGGGCAGGGGGCTCATCAGACACTCTCTGCTGAGCATGGACCCAGAGCAGAGGGTGCGAGGTGGTTGGAGGATATTTTACTGGCCTGGCAAACATGATGACCTTACCCTGATCCACAGTAGGGCATACCTTTTTAGTGGTTTTCATATTTGTTGTATTTAGCAGGGGGTGATGCTCTACCTATCTGGGGCGTTGCTCTGTCTCCACCGGAGCCATTCTATTGCCTGAGGTGGAGACCATGGAGCCATCCTCAGTGCCCGGGCCAACTTTGCTCCAATGAAGCCTTGGCTGTGGAGGGGAAGAGAGAGACAGAGAGGAAGGAGAGGGGAAGGGTGGAGAAGCAGATGAGCGCTTCTCCTGTGTGCCCTGGTGGGGAATTGAACCTGGGACTTGCACACGCCGGGCCAACACTCTACCGCTGAGCCAACCGGCCAGGACGAAATGAATGTATTTTTATTATAAATGTATTTTAAGAATAAAAATTATAATCATATTGCCAATAGTTGAGAAAATATTGCAAATAAAAATTGCCACAATACATTAATTCCTTATTACAGTATATATTTTTATTTAGTTGGAATCATAGCTATAAATTCATATTGTTTGTTTTTCCTTTTATGTAATAATGCATAAAATTTTTTCCCCACATTATTAGAATTTCAAATGAAATAGGATTTCAAAACAAATGGGATTTTAAAGAAAATAGAATTTTCATCTGCAGATATGGCATAATTTATCCAATGTTTTAATATATTTATTTCTCCTTTTTTTTGCTATAAACAACACTGCAATGAACAGCTTAACACTATGATTGCTTTCCCATATTTTATGACAGTTCCTTAGAGTAAATTCTCAGAAAGTTTAAAGCATATTAATATTTCTGACTCTTCTTTTTTTTCTTTTTTTTTTTGACAGAGAAAGAGAGAGAGTCAGACAGAAAAGGAGAAAGAGATGAGACGCATCAATTCTTTGTTGCAGCTACTTAGTTGTTCATTGATTGCTTTCTCATATGTGCCTTGACGGGGGGGGGGGGGAAGCTATAGCACAGAGAGTGACCCCTTGCTCAAGCCAGCGACCTTGGGCTCAAGCCAGAGACTTTGGGCTTTAAGTCAGTGACCATAGGGTCATGTCTATGATCCCACACTCAAGCCAGCGACCCCTCATTCAAGCTGGTAAGCCTGTGCTCAAGCCGGAGACCTCAGGGTCTCGAACCTGGGCACTCCGTGTCCCAGACCAACGCTCTATTCACTGTGCCACCACCTGGTCAGGCTTCTGACTTTTAATTGTGAAACTGTTTTCTAAAAAGACTTTTAACAAGCTTTCATTGACGATGAAAGCAATAGTTTTACTTTACCTGTGTTTATAATGGTTATTATCTTCCTTAGAATATTTATTTATTTAATAGGCTTATTTATTCATTTATCAAGCACTTATTTTGATCCCGGCCATGCTCTAAGCACTCAGGAGTATAGCAGTGAATAAAACACAAACAGCCCTGGGATACCTCAGTTGGTTAGAGCACTGTGGTTAGAGCATCATCTTGATATGCAAAGGCTATGGGTTAGAACCCCGGTCAAGGTACATACAGGAACAGATTGATTTTTCTGTGTCTGTCTCTCTCCCTTCCTCTCTCTCTAAAAAACAACAACAACCCCCCCCCCCCAACAAAACAGACAAACATTGCTGTCTGATACTCCTGGGTGAAACAAAACAACAAAAACTAGATAAATAAATAAAATGTATGTCCCAAAGCAAAATAAATAAATAAAGCAGGAAAAGGAATATAAACTATTATTGGTATGAGCATTTTAGAGTAGCTAGTAAAGCTCTCATTGAGTAGGTGACAAAAGTTTAAAGAATATCTTAAATTTAAATCACAAACCTATAGAAAACTTGCAAATACAGTGTGTCCGTAAAGTCATGGTGCACTTTTGACCGGTCACAGGAAAGCAACAAAAGACGATAGAAATGTGAAATCTGCACCAAATAAAAGGAAAACTCTCCCAGTTTCATACCTATTCAGTGCAGTTCGATGTGGTCTCACGCACAGATTTTTTAGGGCTCCTTAGGTAGCTATCCCGTATAGCCTCTACAGACTCGTCACTGACTGATGGCCTACCAGAATGGGGTTTCTCCACCAAACTGCCGGTTTCCTTCAACTGCTTATCCCACCGAGTAATGTTATTCCTATGTGGTGGCGCTTCGTTATAAACACGCTGATATTCACATTGCACTTTGGTCACGGATTCGAATTTAGCGAGCCACAGAACACACTGAACTTTCCTCTGTACCGTCCACATCTCGACTGGCATGGCCGTGGGCTGCTTCGCTGTATACACGGTGTTATGTCATCATCTGCGCATGTGCACATGCTCCACATCATCCTACAGAAACTGGGTGGGTTTTCCTTTTATTTGGTGCAGATTTCACATTTCTATCATCTTTTGTTGCTTTCCTGTGACTGGTCAAAAGTACACCATGGCCCTGGCCGGTTGGCTCAGTGGTAGAGCGTCGGCCTGGCGTGCAGAGGTCCCTGGTTCGATTCCTGGCCAGGGCACACAGGAGAGGCACCCATCTGCTTCTCCACCCCTCCCTCTCTCCTTCCTCTCTGTCTCTCTCTTCCCCTCCTGCAGCCAAGGCTCCATTGGAGCAAAAGATGGCCCGGGTGCTGGAGATGGCTCCTTGGCCTCTGCCCCAGGCGCTAGAGTGGCTCTGGTCACAACAGAGCGACGCCCCGGATGGGCAGAGCATCACCCCTTGGTGGGCGTGCCGGGTGGATCCCGGCTGGGTGCATGCGGGAGTCTGTCTGACTGCCTCCCCATTTCCAGCTTCAGAAAAATACAAAAAAAAAAAAAAGTGCACCCTGACTTTACGGACACACTGTATAGTAGGCAAAACATTTTCCCCCCTGAACCATTTAGGAATTAGTTACCCATGTAATATTTCACCTCCTCAAATACTTTAGTGTGCCTTTCATAGAACCAAAGATATTCTTCCATATAACCAAAATGTAATAATCAAAATAAGGGTATTCACATTGATATATTAATACTGTCTTATCCTCATGCTCCAATCATCACAACAATGCTCTTTATAGCTAACGGATTTAGTTCTGCATCATGAGTTGGTGCATTTAGTTATTTCTCTTTAGTCTCCTTCAGTCTGAAGCAGTTTCTCAGTGTTTCTTCAACTTTCTTGACCTTGACACTTTTGAAAATTCCAGCCCACTTATTTTGTAGAATACAGGTATCACCAAATTTAGATTTGTCTGCTGTTTCCTCATGATTTGACTTAGTGCTATCCATTTTGATAGGCATATTGCAGAAGTGATGCTGTGTTCAAATATATTGATTACAGTTGACATGCAACATTATATTGGCGATGCTGTGTTCTTGTTGCATCTCATCAGGTGGCATATAATTTCTATTTGTTCCATTTCTAATAGTGTTTACTTTGATCTGTTGATGTGCATGGTATTTTCCCAGCTTCCCCATGGTAAAATTAGTCTTTTTCTCTTTTTATTATTTATTTTTATTTTTTAGTAAGAGGAGGGGAGGGAGAGAGACTCCCACATGTGCCTCAACCAGGATCCACTTGTCAAGTCCACTAGGGGGTGATGCTCTGCCCATCTGGGGCCATTGCTCCGTTGTTCAAAAACGGAGCCCTTTCTTTAGCGCCTGAGGCAGCTAAAGGAGCCAATGGAGCCATCCTCAGTGCCCAAGGCTAACTTTGCTCGAACCAATGGAGCCAGTCTGTGGGGTGGGGGGAGGGAGAAGAGAGAGGGTAGAGAAGCAGATGGTTGCCTCTCCTGTGTGCCCTGACCAAGAAAAGAACCCAGACATCCACACGCCAGGCTGACTCTCTACCACTGAGCCAACTGGCCGAGTTGCCTTCTTCTCTTTGTAATTAAGTATTTGCTTGATCACATTCTTCATAAAACTTTCAGTTTGTTTATATCAATATGAGCTCATAGTTTCTTATTTTAGTCAGTGAGTGAGTATCCTTATTTTAGTGTTTATTTTTATCTATTCATTTTAGAGAGAAAGGAGGGAGGAGCAGGAAGCATCAACTCCCATATGTGCTTTGACCGGGCAACCCCAGGGTTTTGAACCAGTGACCTAAGCATTTCAGGTTGATGCTTTATCCACTGTGCCACCACAGGTCAGGCCTTGTTTTGGTGTTTAAATTGTTTTCAGGCCCTGGCCGGTTGGCTCAGCGGTAGAGCGTCGGCCTGGCGTGCGGGGGACCCAGGTTCGATTCCCGGCCAGGGCACATAGGAGAGGCGCCCATTTGCTTCTCCACCCCCCACCCCCTCCTTCCTCTCTGTCTCTCTCTTCCCCTCCCGCAGCCAAGGCTCCATTGGAGCAAAGATGGCCCGGGCGCTGGGGATGGCTCCTTGGCCTCTGCCCCAGGCGCTAGAGTGGCTCTGGTCCCGGCAGAGCGACGCCCCGGAGGGGCAGAGCGTCGCCCCCTGGTGGGTGGAGCGTAGCCCCTGGTGGGCGTGCCCGGTGGATCCCGGTGGGGCGTGTGCGGGAGTCTGTCTGACTGTCTCTCCCCGTTTCCAGCTTCAGAAAAAAAAAAAAAATTGTTTTTAGATTTTCCTATTGGAACCTCTTCAAACTAAGCTCCCGTGTTTTTTTGACATACCCCGTCATTCTTTCAGCACTTCTTTGCTTTCTTGTACACCAAGATGTTCCCAGCTTATCTTATACTTTCCTGTCCCAGCCCTGGAATCAGCCATTTCTCCAACAAGCCCTTGAGAATGGGTACCAAGTGTGCTCATTGCTTTTGGAGGGTTGCTCCTCCCAGACTTTCTCAATGAACAGAGGATACATATGTATATACACATTTACATATACATGTATACAAACAATACACAATATATTTTTTCATATCTATCTACCTATCTATCATCTTTTAAGTGAGAAGAGGAGAGATAGAGAAACAAACTCCTGCATGCTCCCAGACCAGGATCTACCTGGCAACCCCTGTCTGGGGCTGATGTTTGAATTACTCTAGCCACTGGCTGCGATAGGGGAAGAGAGAAGGGGGAGAGGGAGGGAAAGAGAAACAGATGGTCGCTTCTCATGTGTGCCCTGTCCAGGGATCAAACCCGATGTCTGCATGCTGGGCCAATGCTCTATCCACTGAGCGAGCCAACTGGCCAGGGCCCATATCTATACTGCTCACAAAAATTAGGGGATATTTTAATATCCCCAATATTGACAATGATTTTTTTTTTTTTGTATTTTTCTGAAGTTGGAAATGGGGAGGCAGTCAGACAGACTCCCGCATGTGCCCGACCGGGATCCACCCGGCATGCCCACCAGGGGGTGATGCTCTGCCCCTCTGGGGCGTTGCTCTGTTGCAACCAGAGCCTTTCTAGTGCCTGAAGCAGAGGCCATAGAGCCATCCTCAGCACCCGGGCCAACTTTGCTCCAATGGAGCCTCGGCTGTGGGAGGGGAAGAGAGAGACAGAGAGGAAGGAGAGGGGGAGGGGTGGAGAAGCAGATGGGTGCTTTTCCTGTGTGCCCTGGCCGGGATTTGAACCCGGGACTCCTGCACACCAGGCCGATGCTCTACCACTGAGCAAACCAGCCAGGGATGACAATGATTTTTTTTTTTTTTTTTGTATTTTTCTGAAGCTGGAAACGGGAGAGACAGTCAGACAGACTCCCGCATGCGCCTGACCGGGATCCACCCGGCACGCCCACCAGGGGCAACGCTCCACCCACCAGGGGGCGATGCTCTGCCCCTCCGGGGCGTCGCTCTGCCACTACCAGAGCCACTCTAGCGCCTGGGGCAGAGGCCAAGGAGCCATCCCCAGCGCCCGGGCCATCTTTGCTCCAATGGAGCCTTGGCTGCAGGAGGGGAAGAGAGAGACAGAGAGGAAGGAGGGGGTGGGGGGTGGAGAAGCAAATGGGCGCTTCTCCTTATGTGCCCTGGCCGAGAATCAAACCCGGGTCCCCCCGCACACCAGGCCGACGCTCTACCGCTGAGCCAACCGGCCAGGGCCGACAATGATTTTTTTATAGTTTAGCAAGTTCAGCTCTCTCCTACAATGACTCAATTTGTTGTTTATAACAATTGCTAAAAAGATAAGCTTTCTACTAAAGGGTCATGTCAAAATAGCATTGTTAATTTTGCCATTTTTGTCTTCTGAGGTCATTCTATTTTCTGTGTCAAATTTCAACTTGTGTAATAATCAGTGTGTTTGGGCTACTGAAGTCACTTTTTTGTGTGACAAAGAGAGAGAGAGAGAGAGAGACAGAGAGAGGGACAGATAGGGACGGAGAGACAGGAAGGGAGAGAGATGAGAAGCATCAATTCTTCATTGTGGCACCTTAGTTATTCATTGACTGCTTTCTCATATGTGCCTTGACCGGGGCGCTACAGCAGAGTAAGTGACCTCTTGCTCGAGCCAACAACCTTGGGATCATGTCTATGATCCCATGCTCAAGCTGGTAACCCTGCTGGTGAATTTGCACTCAAACTGGATGAGCCCATGCTCAAGCGGGCGACCTCGGGGTTTCGAATCTGGGTCTTCCAAATCCCAGTTCGATGTTCTATCCACTGCGCCACCACCTGGTCAAGCACTTTTTTTTTCTTCCATTCAATAGGTAGCCATTACCACACACTTAAAATCCTGGTGTAATGTCCACTAAATTTGTCCTACAGTGCTAGAATGGATGTTCCTCATTGTAGTGTATTAACTCCCAAGTTTTAATCTTGGGAACTATCATTTTACTTGAAAGTAAATAGAAAAAATATTTTAGTGAAAACATGATAGCTATTAGCTCCCAGAGAAAGAACATGTTTTAAAAGCACAAGCATGATAATAATATAGGACATAATTACTATATTTAAATGCTAAAATTCTGACTTAACGGGATATTAAAAGTAATAAAAGACTAATTATATGTTCTTGTATTAGTCTCCTGTTGCTGATATAACAAATTCCACAAATTTAGTCCCTTTAAACAATGCAAATTAATTTTCTTACAGTTCTGGAGGTCAGGAGTCTGAAAAAGGCCTTACGCTGCTCAAATCAAGGTGTCTTCAGGGCTGTGCTCCATCTGGGGGCTCTAGCGGAGAAGTCATCCTTGCCTTTTTCAGCTTCCAGACATTGCCCACATTCCTGAACTTATAGCTCCTTCCTTCAAAGATAGCCATTGCATCACTCTGACCTCTTCTACTATCATACCTCCTCTAAGTTTCCTCTCAAAATCCTTAATTTAATCACACCTGTAAAGTTCCTCTTGCCATGTAAGGTAAAGTTTTCACAGGTTTGGGGGATTAGGGCATGGACTTCTGGGAAGGGGTGGGATGATTATTCTGCCTACAACTTCCTTTAAATCAAAATCTAAAGAGATATTTTCCTGCCTGACCAGGGGCTGGTGCAGTGGATAGAGCATCGACCTGGGATGCTGAGGACTCAGGTTCGAAACCCCAAGGTTGCTGGCTTGAGTGTGGGGTTCACCAGCTTGAGCGAAGAGTCGCTGGCTTGAGTGTGGGGTCATAGACATGAGCCCGTGGTCGCTGGCTTGAGCAAGGGGTCACTGGCTCAGCTGGAGCCCCTCCCCCCCCATCAAGGCATGTATGAAAAAGCAATCAAGGAACAATGAAAGCCCGGCAACTATGAGTTGATGCTTCTCATCTCTCTCCCTTCTTGTATGTCTGTTCCTGTTGCTCTCTCCCTCTCTTTCTCAAAAATAAATAAATAAAATAAATTTCTCCATAGCTGAGTAGTTTAAAGTGCTATGAAATCAGCAATGAATACATAAACTAATTTCTAGAATAATTTGCTTTTAAAAAGGTTTTTGGATGCTTTAAAGTAATTGTGTATTACAGACTAACCTGGACTTTTTGTATAACTGAAAAAAGTTATACCAAGAAACTCTCAAATAATATCACTGTATCACATACCTCTCTCCTCTCTGATCAGATTGATATCTTTCCAGATTTTGTGTTTTCCTTTAGCTTTTTACTTTGATCCGAATCATTGGAATTTTTTGTGTTATAATTTTAAATATACATTATAAATCATTTGAATGTTCCTTAAGCCAGTGGTCCCCAACCCCCGGGCCGCAGACCGGTACCAGTCCGTGGGCCATTTGGTACCAGTCCTCAGAGAAAGAATAAATAACTTACAATATTTGCGTTTTATTTATATTTAAGTCTGAACGATGTTTTATTTTTAAAAAATGACCAGATTCCCTCTGTTATATCCGTCTAAGACTCACTCTTGACACTTGTCTCGGTCACATGATACATTTATCTGTCCCACCCTAAAGGCTGGTCCATGAAAATATTTTCTGACATTAAACCGGTCCGTGGCCCCACTCAAGTGGTCCCCCCAAAAAGGTTGGGGACCACTGCCTTAAGCCACTGTTTTTATATAAAAATTATAGACAGTGGTGGGATTCAGCCTGTTCCCCGGTTCAGCAGATAAAATGGCACTTGTAATCAGAATTCTCTCTAAGGTGGGCACCTGGGCAGCCACCCAATGTGGAAATCACAAATTTACATTCCTTACTCCTTTTTTTTTTTTTTTTTTCATTTTTCTGAAGCTGGAAACAGGGAGAGACAGTCAGACAGACTCCCGCATGCGCCCGACCAGGATCCACCCGGCACACCCACCAGGGGCGGTGCTCTGCCCCCCAGGGGGCGATGCTCTGCCCATCCTGGGCGTCGCCATGTTGCGACCAGAGCCACTCTAGCGCCTGAGGCAGAGGCCACAGAGCCATGCCCAGCGCCCGGGCCATCTTTGCTCCAATGGAGCCTTGGCTGCGGGAGGGGAAGAGAGAGACAGAGAGGAAAGCGCGGCGGAGGGGTGGAGAAGCAAATGGGCGCCTCTCCTATGTGCCCTGGCCGGGAATCGAACCCGGGTCCTCCGCACGCTAGGCCGACACTCCTTACTCCTTTTTTAATGTTCATATGTACAACAGCGTATTCTGAGCTCCTGTAGTAATGTTCATTCCGCCATAGATGAAAAATATTGCAAAGTGACGCCAATCAAGAAGCAATAAGGAAATATCTTAAATAACAGTTTTATTGTTTTTTATCAGGTATTATTTAATATTTTTTCATTAATATTTTAAACTCATAATATAATCTAGTTTTGTGTATCTCTTTTATTGTTCTTATTTAAGTATTAAATGCATGAAATAATAAACTACCTTTCAGTATATTGTTTTTTTTATACTTAAAATGGTCATTAGGGCAGAGAACTAGTTGTTAAATTCTTTGAATCCCACCACTGTCTATAGTCTATAATCACTGGGTCTGTAATCTCCATACATTAGGTGGTTAACTCTTTCACAGACTGGCACAAGTCTGCAGACCAGTGGTTGAAAAACACTGCCTTAAACAATCAAAGCCTAAAACCCATCTGTGCCTTGCTTTATTATCTGATTAGAAGACTTTCTAATTGAATTTGATGAGAGAGGATAGGATGAAATCAATATAAACAAAATCAGTAAAGAAAGCAACAGACTTTAAGAGGAAGTTAGGGAGTGATCACAAACAGCTTTGTGCAGATGAAATAGATTTCCATTCCAAGATTCTGCTAGTAAGAGCTTGACAATTGTAGAACTATACTATTTTCAATTACAGTAAGTAAAATATTAGTTCTAAATGAGTTAGTAAAAATTGATATATTTTAAATCACGTGAGTTAACATTGTTATTGATTCTTCTTTCTTATTTCTTGAGTAAAACCAGTTAAGTCAGTGAGAGATTTGATAAGGGGAGGAAGTTACATTAAGTGCGTGTCTAAACTACGGTTTTGAATTTGAAAATATTTAGACCTCCCCTGACCTGGTATTATCCTCCCAGAGCCCAGACATTGCCCGTTCGATCCCCGGGCAGGGTACATACAGAAACAAATTGATGTTCCTGTCTCTCTCTCCCTCCCTCCCTTCCTCTTTCTTTCCAATTAATAAATAAAAATTAAAAAAGAAAATATCTAGTCCTCAGTTATTTGTAGGTTTTAAAATTTATAGAATCAGAATTTATAAGTATAATGTATTTACATGAAGAATAATCATTCATGTAGATCTGAATAAACCCGCCTAAGGTAACTTTCTAAAATCCAGATTTGAAATTTCTTTTGATAGTCTATAAAATTTTCATATTATGTTTACAATCAACAGAGATTCTTGGTTGCTTGTGTTGTTCATAGTGACCCTCTAATTGTACTAGAATACTGTACACTCATACTTCCTCCCACTCTACCATATTACCTACATTCTGCTAGAAGGGCAAGCTAAGCACTTTGAAAGAAAGTAAACAGGTCTAAGAAGTAAAACTGGAACAGAAAATTAAAGATGTAGCCCTGGCCAGTTGACTCAGCAGCAGAGAGTCAGCCCAGGTGGAAATACTGGGTTTGTGGATTCCCGGCCAGGGCACCCAGGAAAAGCGCCCATCTGCTTCTTCACCCTCCCCCTCCCCCTTCTCTCTCTCTCTTTCCTTCCTGCAGCAGTGGCTTGAAGAAGAGCAATTTGGTCCCAGGCGCTGAGGGTGGTTCCATGGCCTTGCCTCAGGTGCTGAAATGGCTCGGTTCTGAGTAACAGGAGTAACAGCCCCAGATGGGCAGAGCATAGCCCCCTAGTAGGCTTGCCGGGTGGGTCATGGTAAGGGTGCATGAGGGACTCTGTCTCTGCCTCCAAGCCTCTCACTTGAAAAAATAAAAAAAATAAAGATGTGAAGAATTTCCCACTAGCCAGGACTTTGGGGAGGGCAAGGAGCTGAAAGTCTTAATTTTTTATTTTTATTTTTCATGCAGAAATGAGATATTCCTTATGTCACTCAAAAGAATTAG
Source organism: Saccopteryx leptura (assembly GCF_036850995.1). Classification (NCBI taxonomy): domain Eukaryota; kingdom Metazoa; phylum Chordata; class Mammalia; order Chiroptera; family Emballonuridae; genus Saccopteryx; species Saccopteryx leptura. The sequence goes on along the minus strand of NC_089505.1, from coordinate 211,909,159 downwards.
TCGAGAAGAAGTTTTTGGCTTATAATTTTTAGGAATAATGTGAATGTTCTGGATAACCTTTGGCCTAATATAGTGGTTCTCAACCAGGGGAGATTTTGCTCCCCAGGGGCCATTTAGCAATGTCTGAAAACATCTTTTTTTTTTTTTTTTTGTATTTTTCCAAAGTTAGAAGCGGGGAGGCAGTCAGACAGAATCCTGCATGCGCCTGATTGAGATCCACCAGGCATACCCACAAGGAGGTGATGCTCTGCCCATCTGGGGCATTGCTCTGTTGGGGCTGGAGCCATTCTAGCACCTGAGGTGGAGGCCATGGAGCCATCCTCAGTGCCCGGGCCAACTTTGCTCCAATGGAGCCTTGGCTGTGGGAGGGGAAGAGAGAGAGGAAGGAGAGGGGGAGGGGTGGAGAAGCAGATGGATGCTTTTCCTGTGTGCCCTTACCAGAAATCAAACCTGGGACTTCCACACTCCAGGCTGATGCTCTACCATTGAGCCAGCTGGCCAGGGCTGTCTGGAGGCATTTTTTGTTTGTCACAACTGGAGTTAGGAGGTACTACGGCTTCTAGTGCAGCAATTTTCTTTTCTTCCTTCCTCCCTCCCTCCCTCATTTCTTTCTTCTTTCTTTCTGACTTACTCTCTTTCTTTCTTTCATCAAGTGAGAAGTGGGGGGGGGGGCAGAAAAACAGACTCCCTCATGCACCTGACTGGGATCCACCAAGCAACCCCTGTCTGGAGCTGATGCTCTGCCCATTAGGGTAGCTGCTTTGTTGCTAGGCAACCGAGCTATTTTAGTGCCTGAGGCCAGGCCATGGAGCCATCCTCAGTGCCCACGGTCAACTTGCTCATGGCTGCAGGAGGGGATGAGGGAAAGAGGGAAAGAGAGACAGAGAGAGAGAGAGAGAGAGAGAGAGAGAGAGAAGGGTAGGGGGAGGGGTGGAGAAGCAGATGGTTGCCTCTCCTGTGTGCCATGGCCAGGAATTGAACCCAGGACTTCCACACGCCAGGCTGATGTTCTACTGCTGAGCCAACTCTCCAGGGCCTAGTGCAGCAATTTTCAACCTGTGTGCCATAAACTTTTTTTTTTAAGTGAGAGGAGGGGAGATAGTGAAACAGATTTCTGCGTGCGCCCTGACCAGGTTCTACCCAGCAATCCTCATCTGGGGCCAATGCTCAAATCAACTAAGCTATTTTTAGCACCTGAGGCTGATGCACTCAGACCAACCAAGCTATCCTCAGAGCCTGGGTCAACACTCAAACCAGTCCAACCACTGTGGGAAGAGGGAGAGAAGTGGGAGAGAGAGGGGTAGAGAAGCAGATGGTCACTTCTTATGTGTGCTCTGACTATGAATTGAACTCAGATGTCCATATGTGAGGCTGAAGCTCTATCCACTGAGCAAAAAAATTTAAAACATGCAATACCTGCTTGACCAGGCAGTGGTGCAGTGGATAGAGCGTCGGACTGGGATGTGGAGGACCCAGGTTTGAGACCCCGAGGTCGCCAGCTTGAGCACAGGCTCATCTGATTTGAGCAAAGCTCACCAGCTTGGACCCAAGGTCGCTGGCTCAAGCAAGGGGTTACTCGGTCTGCTGCAGCCCCACGGTCAAGGCACATATGAGAAAGCAATCAATGAATAACTAAGGTGTCACAACGAAAAATTGATGATTGATGCTTCTCATCTCTCTCCATTCCTGTCCATCTGTCTCTATCTATCCCTCTCTCTGACTCTCTCTCTGTCTCTGTAAAAAAACAACAACCCCCCCCCCCAAAACCATGCAATACCTGACCCTTTAGATTGTCAAATCAAAAAATGAAAACAGCCAACATAACAATAGCCATCCAGTGTGAATGAATCTAAATTACACCTATTTGTCAGATTGGCAAAAATATATTTTTTGTGGTGCAGCAGATTTTTAGTAATTAGTTTCAATGTGCCATGGGATGAAAAAGGTTGAAAACCACTATTCTAGTGGGTAGAGGGCAGGGATGCTGATGAACATCCAACAGTGTACAGGACAGCCCCCACAGCGAAGACTTACTCCCCAAAATGTCAATAGTGAAACTGAAAAAATCTTGGGTTAATAGAATGTTGTTTAACTTTTGACAGGCTTTTAGTGGCATGATATCAGATAGTGTTTATAATTTTTATTTGAAAAGTATAAGCACTAGAGGGCAGTCCCTGCCCAACAGATGGAACTGATTGATGTTGCTTTACTTGGGAGGTATTAGAGTTAAAAAAGAGCTTCCCATTTAGGTCAGTGTTTTTCAATACTCGGTTCACCAGTCATTTCATGCAGTTCTGTAAAAGAGTTAACTACTCTGATATTGTGTGAAGATTATAAACCCAATGATTTTAGTCAAATTAGCTTATGCTCAGGGTGACTGCCACTTACCAGCCTGTATCATTGATGAAAATGCTACTGAGGTTGTCTTAGATATCTTTGGAACTTGTAAGCTTGTTGGATCAACATATTGCATTATGAAGAGTGTTTATAAATCATGAGCAACAGACAAAAAGCACTTGGAGAAATTTATGTGGCATTCAATGCATCATACATATGGAGTTCAGAAACTGAGCACCAGCTTCTACCATGTTGCACTGTTATGTGCGATAAGATAAAATTTTATTTATTGTGTGTTTCCATTTCCAGCTGGCTAGGTCACCAGTCCCCAAGTGTAAAAAGATTGAAAACCACTAATTTAGGTCACTGGAAAATAAATAATGTGGGAGATCCTTAAGAAACTCTTTAAGCCCTGGCCAGATAGTTCAATTGATTAGAGTGTCATCCCAAAGCACAAAGGTTGTGGGTTTGATCCCTGGTCAGGGCACATATAGGACCCTCCCTTTCTCTCGAGCTAAAATCAATAAAAAAATTTTTTTCCATGTAACTAAAATATTTAAGTAATTCTAGATCAAAAGACAGGGATTTTTGTTTTTTATTTTTTAAATTCAGTGAGAGGAGGAGAAGCAGAGACAGACTCTTGCATGTGCCCTGACTGGGATTCACCCTGCAACCCCCTTCTGAGTCTGAAGCTCTGCCCATCTGGGCGGTTGCTCTGTTACTTAGCAACTGAGCTCTTCTTAGTGTCTGAACTGGAGGCCATGGAGCCATCCTCAGTGCCCGGGACCAATCGAGCCTGCAGTAAGGGAAGAGAGACAGAGAGAGAGAGAGAAGGGAGAGGGAGAAGGGTGGAGAAGCAGCTGAGTGCTTCTCCTGTGTGCCCTGACCAGGAATCGAACCTGGAACATCCACATGCCAACTGGCCAGGACCTCAAAAGATAGTTTTAATGATGACTGTTTCTAAAGTCAGTAAAAGCAGAGCAAGAACTTTGTTTATTTTTTTAAAAATAATGATGCCTTGTGAACTTTTGCCTGAGAAAGGGGAGGATTCACACTTGGTTTTCACAGAGAAACACTAACGTCATTGCCACTTAAACTTCTATTTGCTCTGAGGCAGGTGATGGAAAGTTGCTATTCCTGGGGCGTGAGGATTATTGTAATGGTGTAGAGGCTGTGCCTGGAACAAGGGAACTAGAGCAGACAGGCAAAGGTAACTGAACCATTAGATAAGTCAGAGTCTGACTCAGCTCTTTGATTCCTTGAAACAGATAATAATAACCAGTTTGCTGCATGAAGTTATTTACAATAGCTACCTATGCAAGAATGCAATACAATTTTCTGTTTTCTCCTAAGGATCAATCCAGTTTTAAAAAATGAAAAATTTTTTCTTTTTAGTATGAGACATCCAGGCTCAAGTCTAAGTTTTTGGATATTTTAATAAAAATTGAGTCCCATTCCCCAAAACAGGATAAACCTTATTTGCTAAACTCACATTAATCCTACACAATCCTTTATACTTATTATCAAATATTAGAGGTATACAACACTGTATAAAAAATAAGCATCTATGAACCTGCCATGCAACCCTTCGTACATCCTTCTCCAATTTTATCCTTCTCTCCCTGCCTCTTGCCCTGCCCTCATGCCCAGGGCAAATGAATTTGATGTCTAATATTCCTGTATATTTCTTCATACTTCTATCACATGTGTTAAATATATACAGTAGTACATAGTTTTTGCATATTTTAAAACTTTATATAAATGATATGTAACTGTTCTGTGCTTTTTCCTTCAACATTATGTTCATAAGATTTATGCATGTTGATACAAGTAGTTCCAGTTATGCCAACATTTATTTATCCTCTTCCTATTATAGATACTTAGCTCGTTTCCAATTTTTGCTAACACAAATCATGATGTTATGTATGTTCTTGTATATAGCTGCTTTTGTGCACATGTAAGAGTTATCTGGGGCGGGAATCAGCAAACTATGGACTGGTCTATATGCTTCCCACCTGTTTTTGTATGATCCAGGAGCTAAGGATGGTTTTTACATTATTGAATGGTTTTTAAAAATTCAAAGAAAACTAATATCTTGTGACATGTCAAAATTACATGAAATTCAAATTTTGGTATCCATAAATAAAATTTTATTGAAACAGTCATGCTCATTTTTAAAATATATTGCCCATGGCTGTTTTCAGGACTAGTGAATAATTGCAACAGAGATTGGTTGGCTTGCAAAGACTAAAATATTTACTATCTAACCCTTAACCAAAAATGTTTTCTTATTACTGCTCTAGTGTATGCATGCAAGAATAGAATTGTTAGGTTGCCTATATTCATTTTTTCTATTTTTTTTATTGATTTAAATTTATTGTGTTTACATAGATTCAAGTGTTTCACTGAATACATCTCCCCCACCCCAGTTTTGCTATTTTAATAAATAAATCTAAGTTTTAAAACGTATGAAACCCTGTATGGGCAGTCTCCAGGTTGCGAACAAGATAGGTTCTGTTCTTAAGCTGAATTTGTATGTAAGTTGGAACAAGCATATTTACCTATTAAATGCAACTTAGACAAATATTTGTCTTAACTTAGTATTTATTTATTAAAAAAAATTTTTTTTTACAGAGACAGAGAGAGAGAGTCAGAGAGAGGGATAGACAGAGACAGACAGACAGGAATGGAGAGATGAGAAGCATCAATCATTAGTTTTTTGTTGTAACACCTTAGTTGTTCATTGATTGCTTTTTCATATGTGCCTTGACCGTGGGCCTTCAGCAGACCGAGTAACCCCTTGTTCGAGCCAGCGACCTTGGGTCCAAGCTGGTGAGCTTTTGCTCAAACCAGATGAGCCCGTGCTTAAGCTGGGGACCTCGGAGTCTCGAACCTGGGTCTTCCGCATCCCAGTCCGACGCTCTATCCACTGCGCCACCGCCTGGTCAGGCACTTAGTATTTATTTTTATCTTTCAGTGCATATAAATACTTATTTTGAAACCTGCCTGTCATTTGTTATGTCATATTGTATATTTTATCAAACTTTTAAACAAATATGAAAAGAATGCCCTGAATCTTACTCTTTCATGTGGTTTAAATAATGAGCTTAAACACACCTTTGTTGTAGCTTCTTTTCCCCTCACTCAGGTGAGTGCTATTGATATATGGTGCAGAATATCAATTTAGTTTATCTTTCTTTTGAGAAGGAGCTGGGAAATTGATTAAACTTAAATTTAAAATCTATTGTCTTTCTAGTGTGCAAATAATGACTAGGAAAATGGTAGGATGGTACAATTTTTAAACTAACTTTTAAGGTCACTTCTAAATATTCAAGAATAAGTCATCTGGCCCTGGCTAGACATCTTGGTTGGTTAGAGCATGGTCTCAATCCACAAAGGTTGTGGATTTGATCCGCAGTCAGGGCACATACAGGATCAGATTGGTGTTTCTGTCTCTCTCTCTCTCTCTCTCTCTCTCTCTCCCTTCCTCTCTCTAAAATAAAAAAAAATAAAAAGAAGAATAAGTCATCTAAACAAAACAAGCAGTTCAGCCTGACCTTATTGGTCACTAGCTTTACTGCCTTCCCTCTACTAGAATGTAAACTCCATGAAGACAACAACAGTTTTTTTTCTATATTTGCAGTTGATGTTCAAAGAATACTTGTGAATTGAATAAATGAATGTATAGAACACAATCCATCTGAATGAAAGCTTGAAATTTATTGTACTACAGTATTTAGATATTTATAATATATCACTTAATACTAAACAATACTGTATTCAGAATTAGGCAAGACATTCCCTGTTTTCATCTAGGTGTTTTACACAGTAAAACATAGTTTGTTATACTGCTGTCCACGGACAACAATGATGATAATGGAAATAGGTAGTACTGATGAGTGAGGGCTGGGCACAGGTCTAAGTACATTACATGTTTACACTCATTTAATGCATATAATAATGCTATGAGATAAGTAATGTTATCATCATCACCTTCATTTTTACCAATGAGGAAACTAAACACAGAAAGTTTAAGAAACTTGCCCTAGGTCATAAAGCTAGTATGAGGCAGAGCAGACTTTTGAACCTGGACAGTTTGGAAGAATTTTTATTGTGTTAGCCTGGAAGGAGGCATCTTTGGGCTGTATAATAGAAAGATAACATGAGCTGCTTTAAAAAATTTTTAAAGTTCTAGTTTAAATTTAAAAAAAATTATACTTTTTTTTTTTGGTATTTTTCTGAAGCTGGAAACGGGGAGAGATAGTCAGACAGACTCCTGCAGGCGCCCAACCGGGATCCACCTGGCATGCCCACCAGGGGGCGACGCTCTGCCCCTCCGGGGCATCGCTCTGTTGCGACCAGAGCCACTCTAGCGCCTGGGGCAGAGGCCAAGGAGCCATCCCCAGTGCCCAGGCCATCTTTGCTCCAATGGAGCCTTGGCTGCGGGAGGGGAAGAGAGAGACAGAGAGGAAGGAGCGGGGGAGGGGTGGAGAAGCAGATGGGCGCTTCTCCTATGTGCCCTGGCCGGGAATCGAACCCGGGACTCCTGCACGCCAGGCCGACGCTCTACCACTGAGCCAACCGGCCAGGGCTAAATTAAAAAAAAATAAAATTAGTAAATTAATTTTAATATATTTTCTTTTACCTAATATATAAAAATGTAATCAGAATAAAATTATTAAGATATTTTACACTATTTTATCATACTAGGTCTTTAAAATGGGGTGTGTTTTTTCCACCTACAGCATATCTGAGTGTGCCAGAGGCATATTTCCAGTGCTCGGTAACCACATGTGCCACTGTAGCTACTCAGAGTAAGCTACTTAGCTCTTGGTTATAGAAGATGGAATCTAAACCTCAAAGGTACATAAATTGCCCAAAGTCATGCAGTCAGTTGTGTGAGTCACTGATACAGGTAAAAATCTTATGGTTTTGGAGGTGGTGGGAGTGGTTCCACGGTTGGTGGTAAATGACAGTTTCTTTTTTTTTTTTTTTTTAAATTTTGTTTGCATTGTTTATTTTTTATTTTTTTATTTATTCATTTTAGAGAGGAGAGAGAGAGAGACAGAGAGAGACAGAGAGGAGAGAGAGACAGGGGGGAGGAGCTGGAAGCATCAACTCCCATATGTGCCTTGACCAGGCAAGCCCAGAGTTTTGAACCGGGACCTCAGCATTCCAGGTCGATGCTTTATCCACTGCGCCACCACAGGTCAGTGCTAAATGACAGTTTCTATAACTCTGAGAGATAGACTGGGACCCCAGCAGATGCTTAGAAATACAGGGATATTATGAAGGCCCCTAGAACTAACTAGGGCTCAAGTGGATTGATTTTAATGGCTCAAAAGTTATTTGTTCACATTCTGAATTGGAGTTCACTTAGTAGTTGGGCATTATTTGTCCACCTAATATGGCAAAGAGTAGTAATATACTGTATGTAATAATTACATACAGTGTGTACCCTTACCATAACCCAGGGCAATGAAAGGCCCTGGTGTCAATTATATTTGATTATTTTACTAGTTTCATTATCTAATAACTAACTCTTTACCAATTAGAAAAACAAATAGTCATTGAGAGAAGTTCTGATTATAAGCAGAAGGGATGGAGAGTGGGGAGGTAGGTTTACTACAAAGAAACTGTATGATCTGCTCTCGATAAACTTGAAAACTAAGAGAGAAAGTAATATTAGTATAGAGATTTAGTATAAGCTTTAAACTATAAGCCTAAAGTGCTAAAGTTCGAAAGTGCTAAATTCATGATTCCAGAAATGCAGACGGAGAGAAAGAGAGAGTTCATCTGGGATCCTGAGTTACAATGAAATAATCTTGTTCTTTCAAAAACATCTTTATATTAATCCTAGTAGTCACACTGGCATTATTTGCATGCTATAATGACAGTAAGGTTTTAAATTTAAGTTTAATCTATTTTTTTCTATTATGGAAAGGACACTTTGAGAATTTGAAAAATATAAGAAAAAAGGAAAAATTAATCCATAATCCTAAAGACAACTATTTCTGTGTGTTTCCTTCCAATTCTTTTAAAAATGTTTTCCATTGATTTGAGAAAGTGAAAGAAGCAAAAGGGGGGGAGGAGAGAGAGAGAGAGAAAGAGAAAAAGAGAGAAGCATAAACTTGTTTTTCCAGTTAGTTGTGTTGTAAAGTAATGTTCCCTCCGGTTTACGTAGAGACTCTAAGTCCAAATGAATTTTTAAGGAGTTTTATTTTAAAGAAGGAGATTTATTAATATGCCGGCCGCATATGACAAACACGGGGCATATCTGACCTAAATCGTGTTGTCCAGCATACAGCCCTGAGGCAGGTTATAGACCTTTGATCACACAGGTTTGTGGGAAAGGAGGGGGGATAACCTAATCATTATTAAGCTTATAACATTCGTCTATAGAATTTATAAAAAATATTTCTATATATTAAAACTTATAAGGTAACACAATAGCAAAAAATGTTGTTTTTCATATTAAAAGACATTTCCAAATCTTTCAGTGTTTATCTGCTATTCCTTTGTCTAGAGGTATATACATTAACTATATGCCTTCAGAATGGGAGTGGGAGCCTACATGGCGCCAGGGGATAAGTGTTTGTGTTGGCCCATTAAAGAAGGAAAGAAAGAAAGGGAAAGGAAAAGGGCTCGCTTGATCTTTCCTCCCCTCCACTCAAAATCCAGCACAAAATCTCTCTATTAACAACACAATGCTGTTGTCCATCCTGAGCTGGTTTAAATCACACACAAGTATAGAAATCATACTTACAAAATTTCTCTGTATGCTTAGCCCAAATTATAAAATGTCCTTTAATCTTCCTAGTAAAAGGGGGTTTTCTACACAGTATGTCTCTGCAAGCCAGAAAACTTCCTCATTTCTCTCCCCTCACTCCCTACAGAAAGGAGAGAGCAAAAAAAAACAAAACAATGGACTCTTTCTCCTAAAATATTAATATTAGTTTTTCAATTCTTTGGTACCTTACCACAGTTGTTCCATTTAGTTGTGAACTCACTGGTTGCTTCTCATATGTACCTTGATGGGAGATCCAACCTGCAACCTTGGTGTGCCAGGATGGTGCTCTAGCCACTGAGCACCCAGCTAGGGCTTTCTTCCAGTTCTTTTACATTCATTTAAAAAATTATAGTGGTAATGGAATATAGTTGTTTATTTTTTCCCTAAAAATTATATCATAAGCCGTGCGGAGGACCCGGGTTCGATTCCTGGCCAGGGCACATAGGAGAAGCGCCCATTTGCTTCTCCACCCCTCCGCCGCGCTTTCCTCTCTGTCTCTCTCTTCCCCTCCCACAGCCAAGGCTCCATTGGAGCAAAAATGGCCCGGGCGATGGGGATGGCTCTGTGGCCTCTGCCTCAGGGGCTAGAGTGGCTCTGGTCGCAACATGGCGACGCCCAGGATGGGCAGAGCATCGCCCCCTGGTGGGCAGAGAGTCGCCCCATGGTGGGCGTGCCGGGTGGATCCTGGTCGGGCTCATGCGGGAGTCTGTCTGACTATCTCTCCCTGTTTCCAGCTTCAGAAAAAAAAAAAAAAAGTAAAAAAAAAAAAATTATATCATAAGCATTTAAAAAATGTTCATAATTATCATTAAAAATGCCTACGTGACAATAGTGTGATGTGTCATAATTTTTTTCAGTCATCCCTCATGTTAGATATTTATTTTATTTTTCTGTATTTGATGCTTCAGTGACCATCTTTGTAAACAAACTCTTTTTCATATTCAGGATTATTTTCCTTGTGTACAATTTCCTGTAAGTAGAGCTGCCAAGCTGAAGAGTATAAATTTTTTTTTTGTGTGTGTGTGTGACAGAGACAGAGACAGACAGAGAGAGGGACAGATAGAGACAGACAGACAGGAAGGGAGAAAGATGAGAAGCATTAATTATTTGTTGCAGCATCTTAGGTGTTTATTGATTGCTTTCTTATATGTTCCTTGCCGGCGGGGGGTAGGGGTGACTGCAGCTGAGCCAGTGACCCCTTGCTCAAGCCAGCAACCTTGGGCTCAAGCCAGCAACCATAAGCTTCAAGCCAGTGGCCTTTGGACTCAAGCCAGTGACCATGAGGTCATGTATATGATTCCACACTCAAGCCAATGACCCTGCGCTCAAGCCGGATGAGACCGCGCTCAAGCTGGCAACCTTGGGGTTTTGAAACTGGGTCCTCAGCATCCCAGGCCAATGCTCTATCCATTGTGCTGCCACCTGGTCAAGCTTTTGTTTATTTTTTATTGATTTTAGAGAGAGAGGAAGGAGGAAGGAGAGACAGGAACATCTTGCATGTGCCCTGACTGGGGATGGAACTGGCAATTCTTTGTTGTGGCACCTTAATAGTTCATTGATTGCTTTCTCATATGTGCCTTGACTGGAGGGCTACAGCAGAGCGAGTGACTCCTTGCTCTGAAGTAAGGTACCAAAAAGCTAAAAAAATTAATATTGATATTCTAGGAGGAAAGGTCAGGCTTTCCAGTCCCGTCCTTCCTTTGGGGAGGGGAGAGAGAAGAATGTAGAAGTTTCTGGCTTGCAAGAACAATGGGGTGTGGGGAATAAGGCAAATTTGAAGCTGATGATTTATTTAAATCATTACTGATAGTTTCTCAGTTTTCTTGAAGGTATGGTCTAGAGAGATTTAAATTTATACAAAGGAGTAGTGGAACAAAATATTGAAAGTTATTAGATTTCTAGCAGTGAAGTTGTAGACTCACTTGCAGACTTTGAGCTCTTCAGGGAAGACAATCATCTGTGGCATGTTGGTTGGTATAAGGTCAGGGGCCAGGCAACCTCTTTATCAATGGGTTTCATTCAAGTATTAATAGAGCTCCCATTATGTGCCTAGCTTTGAGAGAGATGTGGCCTGTGCTCCCAAACTTAAAGAAGTTCAAAGTCATAGACCCATAGACTGTGGAAGATCCTTAGAGCTCAGCAGTCTACCCTTATTCTGCCAGGAGCACTGAGGCCCAGAAAGGTGGCTTGCTCAAGATTACACAATTAGTGGCAGACTCCAGACTAGAGGCTAGATCTTTTTTTTTTTTTTATAATATTTTTATTTTTTTAATGGGGTGACATCAATAAATCAGGATACATATATTCAAAGATAACAAGTCCAGGTTATCTTGTCGTTCAATTATGTTGCATACCCATCGCCCAAAGTCAGATTGTCCTCTGTCACCTTCTATCTTGTTTTCTTTGTGCCCCTCCCCCTCCCCCTTTCCCTCTCCCATTCCCCCCTCCCCCCCCCCCCCCCCCCCGTAACCACCACACTCTTATCAATGTCTCTTAGTTTCACTTTTATGTCCCACCTATGTATGGAATAATGCAGTTCCTGTTTTTTTCTGATTTACTTATTTCGCTTCGTATCATGTTATCAAGATCCCACCATTTTGCTGTAAATGTTCCGATGTCATCATTTCTTATGGCTGAATAGTATTCCATAGTGTATATGTGCCACATCTTCTTTATCCAGTCATCTATTGACAGGCTTTTTGGTTGTTTCCATGTCCTGGCCACTGTGAACAATGCTGCAATAAACATGGGGCTGCATGTGTCTTTACGTATCAATGTTTCTGAGTTTTTGGGGTATATACCCAGTAGAGGGATTGCTGGGTCATAAGGTAGTTCTATTTTTAGTTTTTTGAGGAACCACCATACTTTCTTCCATAATGGTTGTACTACTTTACATTCCCACCAACAGTGTATGAGGGTTCCTTTTTCTCCACAGCCTCTCCAACATTTGCTATTACCTGTCTTGCTAATAATAGCTAATCGAACAGGTGTGAGGTGGTATCTCATTGCAGTTTTGATTTGCATTTCTCTAATAGCTAAAGAAGATGAGCATCTTTTCATATATCTGTTGGCCATTTGTATTTCTTCCTGGGAGAAGTGTCTGTTCATATCCTCTTCCCATTTTTTTATTGGATTGTTTGTTTGTTTGTTGTTGAGTTTTATGAGTTCTTTGTATGTTTTGGATATTAGGCCCTTATCTGAGCTGTTGTTTGAAAATATCATTTCCCATTTAGTTGGCTTTCTGTTTATTTTGTTATCAGTTTCTCTTGCTGAGCAAAAACTTCTTAGTCTGATGTAGTCCCATTCATTAATTTTTGCCTTCACTTCTCTTGCCTGTGGAGTCAAATTCATAAAATGCTCTTTAAAACCCAGGTCCATGAGTTGAGTACCTATGTCTTCTTCTATGTACTTAATTGTTTCAGGTCTTATGTTTAGATCTTTGATCCATTTTGAGTTAATTTTTGTACAGGGGGACAAACTGTAGTCCAGTTTCATTCTTTTGCATGTGGCTTTCCAGTTTTCCCAGCACCATTTATTGAAGAGGCTTTCTTTTCTCCATTGTGTGTTGTTGGCCCCTTTGTCAAAAATTATTTGACTATATATATGTGGTTTTATTTCTGGACTTTCTATTCTGTTCCATTTGTCTAAGTGTCTATTTTTCTGCCAATACCATGCTGTTTTGATTGTCGTGGCCCTATAATAGAGTTTGAAGTCAGGTATTGTAATGCCCCCAGCTTCATTCTTTTTCTTTAGGATTGCTTTGGCTATTTGGGGTTTTTTATAGTTCCATATAAATCTGATGATTTTTTGCTCTATTTCTTTAAAAAATGTCATTGGAAGTTTGATGGGAATTGCATTAAATTTGTATATTGCTTTGGGTAATATAGCCATCTTGATTATATTTATTCTTCCTAGCCAAGAACAAGGTATATTCTTCCATCTCATTATATCTTTTTCGATTTCCCTTAACAATGGTTTATAGTTTTCATTATACAAGTCCTTTACATTCTTTGTTATGTTTATTCCTAAGTATTTTATTTTTTTTGTTGCAATCGTGAAGGGGATTATTCTTTTGAGTTTGTTATCAATTGTTTCATTGTTGGCATATAGAAAGGCTATTGACTTCTGTATGTTAATTTTGTATACTGCGACCTTACTGTATTAGCTTATTGTTTCTAGTAGTCTTTTTGTGGATTCTTTGGGGTTTTCGATGTATAGGATCATATCATCTGCAAAAAGTGATACCTTTACTTCTTCTTTTCCAATATGGATGCCTTTTATTTCTTTGTCTTGTCTAATTGCTCTGGCTAGAACCTCTAGTACCACATTAAATAAGAGTGGAGAGAGTGGACAACCCTGTCTTGTTCCTGATTTAAGGGGGAAAGCCTTCAGTTTAGTGCCATTTAATATGATGTTAGCTGATGGTTTATCATATATGGCCTTTATCATGTTGAAATATTTTCCTTCTATACCCATTTTGTTGAGAGTCTTAAACATAAAATTGTGTTGTATTTTATCAAAAGCCTTTTCTGCATCTATTGATAAGATCATGTGGTTTTTGTTCTTTGTTTTGTTGATATGGTGAGAGGCTAGATCTTTTTACTCCCACTTTCGTATTTTTCCATATGATGGTTGTTAAAAGTACCTTGTAATTTTTAGAGAACAATTCAAGACAATATATAATTAAGTGTAAGTTGAATCATCAATTGCTATTGCATGTCGAGAGAGTTAATTGTCAACTGTCGTTATCTGAAACTGTGACAGATTTTGAAGAATAGGTATGGTATGAACATTATAAAAGGACCAGAAAAATCTGGTCTCTGTTCTGTGTTGTTGGGGGACATAAAGGAACAAATCTGTATTCTTCAGGCCAAGTGTGACGCCTTTAAATGTGCTCTCTGTAAGACCATGTGCCTCAGGAAGTTCAAAATGGAAGCCAGGCAGGGCTTGGGAGGTCTGTGGGATAGGAGGGGAGGTGGAGTTCAAATGACTCACAGATATGAGTAGGTTTTGAAAGGCTATCACACATATGAGGATGACTCTAGATTGCTAGAACTTTGAGTATGACAGGAAGTGCCCTTGTGATCTTTTTTTTTTTTTCATTTTTCTGAAGCTGGAAACAGGGAGAGACAGTCAGACAGACTCCCGCATGCACCCGACTGGGATCCACCCGGCACGCCCACCAGGGGCGACGCTCTGCCCACCAGGGGGCAATGCTCTGCCCATCCTGGGTGTCGCCATGTTGCGACCAGAGCCACTCCAGCGCCTGAGGCAGAGGCCACAGAGCCATCCCCAGCACCCGGGCCATCTTTGCTCCAATGAAGCCTTGGCTGCGGGAGGGGAAGAGAGAGACAGAGAGGAAAGCGCGGCGGAGGGGTGGAGAAGCAAATGGGCGCTTCTCCTATGTGCCCTGGCCGGGAATCGAACCCGGGTCCTCCGCACGCTAGGCCGACGCTCTACAGCTGAGCCAACCGGCCAGGGCGCCCTTGTGATCTTGATGTAAAGAGCTTGACTCTCCCTGCCCTCCCCCGCCCTTGGCTGCTTGGCATTAGTTCTTGACCTTAATATTTGATCTCTTCTCATCCTCCATGCCGCATAGATTTCCTTTCTCTTTTTAGAGGATTATTGAAAGCAAAAGTAACAATCTCAACTATCTGTTACTTAAACAAGAGATTTATTACTTTCAATTGCAAGGAAGCTTGTTCCAACAGGAGAAGTATATGCATCAGAAAAGAAAGCATGTGGCAGTGCATATACTTGGGTCAACTCTGCAGTTAGGTTTGGGAGTGAGGTCCCCAAAGAGCAAACAGCAGATGAGAGTTAGAGCCAGAGAGAGCACTGGGAACAGAAAATTCAGTGCACATGCAGTATGGTTGGAGTTCAGGGCCAAGCCCTGAAGAATCTAGTAAGGGGAAGGAGGAGAGGGAGAATGAGGCCGAAGATCCAGAGAGCTCTGTAAACCCTGTTAAAGGAAGTAAACATTAATTCAAAGGCAATGGGGATATGCCTATCAAATTTAAATTTTAGATCACTCTGACTGTAGTGTGGGCATGGATTCTGGGAGGGAGGATGAGAAACAGCGGAGTCAGTTATATTCATTCCAAGACTGTGGCAGTAGTTGAAGAGAGAAGGGTTGATGGCCTGAACCTGTAGGAGCAGAACCGTGAACTGGGCATTCAAGGCAAACAACTCAAAATTGACCTTCAAAGAATGCTGTAGTTTAAGATAGGGCTTGCAAATAGGTATGACTGGTAATATGCCTTCTGATCGCTTTCAATTTAATTAAATATTCCTGATAACCAGGTGTTAATCTTTAAAAATAATTATGTATAAAAAACCAATCTTCTTCCCTTTAGATTTTTTTTCTCCAGGGGCAAAGCACAGTCATCCTTGGAAGTTAGTTAGAGGCAGGAGGAGGGAGGGAAGGACGGAACCAGACTCAGTAGATATTTAAGAAGTAGGATGGACAAGGAAACTTTTGAGAGAAAACAGATTTCAAGTTTGTTTTCAAAGTGGTTGTTTTTTAATTGAAAGAATAATACATATCATGGTAAAATTCAAACAGTTCTAAAGATATACAATGAAAACTCTTAACCAGAGTCAACCACTTTTAATAGTCCCTGTGTATTCTTCTAGAAGTTTTTTTGTGCATTGTAAGCTTATATTTTTATGTTTGTTTGTTTGTTTATTTATTTATTTATTATTGTTTGAAAGAGGCAGGGAGAGAGAGACAGGAACTTTGAGCTGCTTCTGTATGTGCCCTGACCAGGAATTGAATTGGCAATCTCTGTGCTCTGGGACGACACTCTAAACCATTGAACTATCCTGCCAGACCTTAGTTTTTGATTTTGAGAGAGACAGAGAGAGAAAGGGAGAGAGGGGAGGGTGAAGGGAAGCATTTGTTGTTCTACTCAGTCATGCATTTTTTGGTTGCTTCCCATGTGTGCCTTGACTGGGAATTGAACCTACAACCTTGTTTCAGGATGACGTTCTTTTTTTTTTTTTTTTTTTAGGGATAGGGTGGGAGAACAGACAGGAACAAACAGACAGGAAGGGAGAGAGATGAGAAGCATCAATGTGTAGTTGCGGCACCTTAGTTGTTCATGGATTGCTTTTTCATAATGTGCCTTGACTGGGGGCTTCAGCTGGGCCAGTGACCCCTTGCTCAAGCCGGTGACCTTGGGCTTCAAGCCAGCAACCATGGGGTCATCTCTGTGATCCCACACTCAAGCCATCAGCCCCTTGCTCAAGAACCTGCGCTCAAGCCAGATGAGCCCATGCTCAAACCAGCTATCCAGGTTTTGAACCTGGGTCCTCAGCATCCCAGGCCAATGCTCTATCCACTGTGCCACTGCCTGGTAAGGTTGGATAATGTTCTTAACTGATTGAGCTAATTGTCCAGGGCCGCTTATGTTTTTATTTTTATGAATTTAATTAACATTTATTTTTACTAAATAAATGTTAAAATATTTAAGATATTTTAAATAGATTTTATTTATTCATTTTACAGAGGAGAGAGAAAGAGAGAGATGGGGAGGGGAGGAGCATAAACTCCCATATATGCATTGACCAGGCAAGTCTAGGGTTTCAAACCAGTGACCTCAGAGTTCCAGGTCGATGCTTTATCCACTGCGCCATCACAGGTCAAGCCTAAAGACTTTTATTTTTAATAAAAATGAGAACACACCCTGCTCTTCCCTTCACTAAGTCACTTAACATTATATTTTGGCAGTCTTGCCACATCTATTTTAATCTTTTAAAATAAATGATTGAATGAATGTGTTATCATAATTTATTTAAACTGGTTTCCCAACTAATGAACATTGAGGCTGTTTCCAATTTTTAGTATTTAAATTAGATTTTAAACAAGAGAAAAGAAGCCCTGGCCAACCGGTAGAGCATTGGCCCAGCGTGTGTGGAAGTCCCCAGTTTGATTCACGGTCAGGGCACATAAGAGAAGCAACCATTTGCTTCTTTCTCCCTCTCCCCTCCTCTCTCTTGTCCCTCTCTCCTCCCCTCCCCCACAGCCATGGCTCGAATAGTTTAAGCCAGCGGTTCTCAACCTGTGGGTCGCGACCCCGGGGGGGGGGGGTCGAAGGACCAAAACACAGGGGTTGCCTAAAGCCATCGGAAAATACATATTTATTATACAATACATTTTAAAATAAAATATGTATTTCCGATGGCTTTAGGCGACCCCTGTGTTTTGGTCGTTTGACCCCCGCCGGGATCGCGACCCACAGGTTGAGAACCGCTGGTTTAAGCAATTTGTCCCCCCACCTCCCAGGAGCTGAGGATGGCTCCATGGCCTTGCCTCAGGTGCTGAAATGGCTCTTGTTCTGAGCAATGGAGCAGCGGCCCCAGGTAGGCAGAGCATCACTCTCTAGTGGGTTTGCCAGGTGGATCCCAGTCAAGGTGTATGTGGGAGTCTGTCTCTCTGCTTCCCTGCCTCTCACTTTAAAAAAGAAAAAAAAGAGAGAGAGAAGAGATGTGAATTAATGAAGAAAGAATTCTAGATGGTGATACAAGGTTGATATATACAAATAGTCCCCTAGCATCTTGTGATTGAGGGACTACTCTTGACTTGCCTGAGCCTCAGGGTGAACATATTTATGAGGGTGGAAGTGGGAGGGCAATGGGTATGTATGCAGACCTTCCAGTCTGTGTGTAGAATTGGGATGTGACTTAACCAGCCATGTCTAATAGGGATGGATTGAAGATGGCTGTAACCACGTCTTCACCAATGAAAATCTTTTAGGGGAGGCCGCTGCTGCAACTGTGAACACTGACAATACTCCTCTCCAGTAGAAATGCCTTCTTGTCCATCCATTGCTGTCACTCCATTGTGTTGTAAATCTGCCTGCTGTCTTAATTGTTTCTCTGGGCACCCTAGCCACATTCAGAAACATGGAGTATTTGTAAAAGATAGAAAATAGGTTTGATGGCTTGAATAGAAAATTGTGTCAGGAGGGAATGAGAAATGGGCCATTTGTGTGAGGTCACCTGCTACTAGTTCCTCCTTTTCCTTTAAGCACACTTTGTCCTCTCCCACTGATGGTGCAAGAGTTTCAAACACAGCCATTTGCAAGTTGTATGGTCTCGGGGAAATTTCAACATCTCCAAGCTTTAGTTCCCCTATCAGTAAAACAGGCATAATAATTCCCAGCTGGTGCAAGTGTTGGGAAGATTTAATAAACTAATGGATGTGAAAGGGCCTGTGTTTCATTTTACTTTTTTTCAAGGCCTTGCCTGAATGGAGTTTGTAAGGCAATATGTAATCCAACCCAAGAGAGTGAAGCATATTCTATTCTCTCCTGGATGTGCCTGCCAGTGTAAGCCTCCCTTATCCTCAGCCTGTGTACTTTATTGAAACTATTCCTGAAAGTTTGTCCCTTCAGAAAAATATTACCAGATTTCTTTACATTTTTATAGCACTTGAATACTGACAAAGAGACCTTAGCAACAATGATCTAATTTGAGCTTTCCAGCAAACCAACCGGGGTAAGTAAGCATGTTTTATTCCCATGTAGCAGATGGTGTAACTGAGGCCAAGTAAAGAAACTGAGACTCAGAGAAGACAAATAAATAATATATAGCAGAAGGCAGGAGTAGGTCCCTTGCAGACTAGACAGGACTGATGAGTTGAGAGGTAACTTCCCTGCTCTCAATCTGCCTATTGGAATTCTTGAGTCTGTTTCTCCAATCATATTTTACAGTCTAGTAAAAGGCATGTCACTTTAAAAATATTTTTTCATTGAAAAATTAAGTGCCAATAGCAAGATACTTTGCGGTTTACAAAACATCTTAAAATTCATGGACTCATTTGATTCCTAGAATCATCCTATGAGGTTAAGTAGAGCAAATAGGATTAATTCCATTTTGCAGATGAGGAAATAGATTTAGAAATTGAGACTCGCCCAAAATCAAACAGCCAATAAGGAGCAGAACCAGAATGGGAACCTGGCCTTCTGGCCAGCAACTTTAATGCCTTCTTATACTTTCACATTATTATTATGCTTTTACTATTATTTTATTGCAACACCTTAGTTGTTCATTGATTGCTTTCTCATATGTGCCTTGACCGTGGGCAGACCGAGTAACCCCTTGCTCAAGCCAGCGACCTTGGGTCTAAGCTGGTGAGCTTTGCTCAAACCAGGTGAGCCCGCGCTCAAGCTGGCGACCTCAGGGTCTCGAACCTGGGTCCTCGACATCCCAGTCCGATGCTCTATCCACTGCACCACCGCCTGGTCAGGTGCTTTTACTATTATTTTATTGTGCTGTGTAATGCTTTTTTAAAAATTCAAATTAGATAACCTCATGTAGACATTTATTTAAAAATGTGTATTGAGCACTCTTATAAACTGCTCACCATCTAGTTGGGAGAAAGGTAGGTAAACAAATGGTTACAATCAAAGGCAAATTTGCAAATTTGGATGCTTAATTCATGGTTTTTAATGACAGTATGATGACATCTTTTACTCAAAAGTTAATAAATTGCAATGATTCTTGTGAAAAATGGAAGAAGCCACACATACACATATCCATATGTGTAACCCTCACAGCAGTAAATCTGCAAATCTGCAGTTTGCTTTCCTTTAAATGACATTTTTTTTTTTTTTCTGAAGCTGGAAACGGGGAGAGACAGTCAGACAGACTCCCGCATGCGCCCGACCGGGATCCACCCGGCACGCCCACCAGGGGCGCCGCTCTGCCTACCAGGGGGCGTCGCTCTGTTGCGACCAGAGCCACTCCAGCGCCTGGGGCAGAGGCCAAGGAGCCATCCCCAGCGCCCAGGCCATCTTTGCTCCAATGGAGCCTCAGCTGCGGGAGGGGAAGAGAGAGACAGAGAGGAAGGAGAGGGGGAGGGGTGGAGAAGCAGATGGGCGCTTCTCTTGTGTGCCCTGGCCGGGAATCGAACCTGGGACTTCTGCACGCCAGGCTGACGCTCTACCACTGAGCCAACCAGCCAGGGCCTAAATGACATTTCTTTGTTGTGTTAATCTGTAGGAAATTATAGGCTACAGTGTTGTAATATATCACCGGAAAATGTCAAGTAAAGTACAATGTTATATTACTTTGATGTCACTGCCAACATTGTTTTGGTCTTTTCCTTTCTAACAGATACATTTACTAGATCATATTTCAACATAATGTAAAAAAGAAGAGACTTTGTAATAATTTCCTTTGTAAATAGCATATTTCTTGTTTGATAATAAGGATTTTGCTTCTTTTTATTGTCATCTTGCTGTTTTGGGGCCATATTGGTTGTTGGTCTACTTAACCCTTCTTGGTTCTACAGGGTGACATGTAACCTGAAGCAGAATAAAAGTTCGAGATCAAAGATTAGACAGAACAACAACAACAAAAAGATTAGACAGAAGTGCCTAGAACATTGGAGTTGGGATTTAAAAAAAAGAAGAAGAAACCTCTCCTGTATAGTGAAGAATTTACCCAAAGAGAGATCTGGCCTTTGTCCTCAGCTACTAGAAGATGATCTTTAGGCCCCCAAAATGTCCTACCTGACACAAGTGTCTTTATTTGCCTAATGGGGTTTGGCCATTGGATAGTCTAACAATGTGATTTATGATGGGGAACATGTCATGTCAGTTCCAACCTCCAGTGGAACTGGAGACCACAGGTCAGCAATGTGGGCAGTATGTGATTGAGCCTCAATAAAAACTCTGGACATCAGAGACTCGGGTAAGCATTCCTGGTTGGCAGCACTTTTTTTTAATCTTATTTTTATTAATTTTAATGGGGTGACATTGATAAATCAGGGTACATATGTTTCGAGAAAATATCTCCAGATTATTTTGACATTTGATTATGCTGCATACCCCTCACCCAAAGTCAACTTGTCTTCCGTCACCTTCTATCTGGTTTTCTTTGTGCCCCTCCCCTCCCCCCACCCCCTCTCTCTCCTTCCTCGCCCCCTCCCCACCCCCTGTTACCATCACATTCTTGTCTATGTCTCTGAGTCTCATTTTTATGTCCCATCTATGTATGGGTTCATATAGTTCTTAGTTTTTTCTGATTTACTTATTTCACTCTGTATAATGTTATCAAGGTCCATCCATGTTATTGTAAATGATCCGATGTCATCATTTGGCAGCACTCTTGAATATTGTCATACACTGTAGCCAGGATGAGGCAAAGCTATCCAGGAGGACATGACTAAAATCTTCATGTTTGGGTCGCTTCCAGATTTTACCCCATCTGAATCTTGTTTTGGCTGGTTTTGATTTGTATCCTTTGTTATAATAAAACTTTAATTATAAGCACAATGCTTCCCTGAGTTGTATAAGTAGTTCTGGCAAATTATCAGACTTGAGGGGGTCCTAAGACTCCTGAACTCGTGACTGGTGTCTGAAACGGGGAGAGCTTTGTGGAGGACTGTGTGCCCTTGACCTGTGAAGTTTGGCCTCACTCTGGTAATCGGTGTCAGACACCACTGCATTTCTTAAAACCCAGGTTTACATTAAGATCTTGGCACTTTCTAGCTTGGTTACTTCTCTCAGCTTCAATTTTTTTTTATTCTTAATTTGGAAGTCATCCTTGCCCTATTTCTTTCACTAGGTTAATTGTTAAGGTCAAAAGATAAATGTTAATATATGTAAAAACTATTAATAGCAAACAAGGATATGCTATTTAAAAATTGTAATGAGCCCTGGCCAGATAGCTCAGTTGGTTGAAGCATCATCCTGAAGTGCAGAGGCTGCTGGATTGATCCCGGGTCAGGGCACATACAGGAATGGATCTATGTTTCTGTCTCACTCTCTTTTTCCCTTTCTTTCTCTCGAAAATCAATAAAATAAATATTTAATAAAAAATAAAAACTATAAGCCATCAAAATATACTCCTCACAAAATTAGGGGATATTTCAAAATGAATATGAAGCGATAAAATATCCCCTAATTTTTGTGAGCAGTGTATATTAATATTATTATGATAACTAAATGGTAGGTGGAGGTGTGAATTAGGTAATACTACTCAATCATTCATTACACAAAAATTACTAAATTTATATTATGTACAGAGTACTGAGGAGATAACAGTGAACAAGTTGAGACCCTGTCCCTGTGGGACTTATACTTTATTCAGAGAGAGAGATAATAAAAAGGCAAAAGAGGCAAATAAGAGACTATAGTAATTTTTGTTAGGGAGTAGAGTGACTTGGTCAGGAGCAATTCCATTGGAAGGGAATTTCTTGAGACAGTGGTCAGTAAAGAGCTCTCAGAGGAGCTGATGCTTGAGTAAAGAGTTAAGAAAAATGTTAATTTAATTGATTTTAGGAGAGAGGAAGAGAAAGAGAGAGAGAAAGACTATGTTCCTGTATGTGCCTTTATTGGAGATTGAACCAACAACCTCTGCGCTTTGGGACAATATTCTAACCAACTGAGTTATCTGGCCGAGCTTAGAGTAAAGATTTTGAGGCAGAGAATTAGAGTGTATTTTAGGCAGCAGGAATAGCAAGAGCAAAGATCCTGAGGTAGGAGAGGCTGGTGTGTTTGAAGAACAGAAAGGAGGTCTGTGTGACGGCATCAGCACAACGTAAGGTGTAGTTCGACCTTAAGAGGAATGTGAAGCTTGAATGGTTTTCAGTAGGCTAGTGACATGAATTGCTTTAAGAAGAAATTCCAGGTGCTGAATGGGGAAGAGAAGAAGCAGGGAGACTACACAGAATGTTCTGATGAGGGACTGGCAAAGGAGAGACCAAGAATGGTCAGGCCCTAGATATGCTTTTAAGGTAGAACTGAGAAGACTTGCTGATGGTTTGGATACTGGCTCTGGGGAGGGCAAGATGAGGAACCCTGTGTCAGTTGGGTCCTCTGGGAAGCAGATGCTGAGGAGTCAGGAGTGTAGAAGCTGTAAGAGGGGGTAATGCCTACGAAAGGAAAGAGGAGAGGAAGCAGGAATAGGCAGGGAGAACTTCAACCTGAAATGCAGACAAAATCCTGGGCAATCCAGGCCCTTGCTTGGTAGCTCAGTTGGTTAAAGCATTGTCTCAATATGCTAAGTTTGCAGGTTTGATCCCTGGCCAGGGCACATAGATGAATCAACCAATGAGTGCAGTGAAACAACAAATCGATTACTCCCCCCCCCCCCCCCAGTAAAACAATCTTGGGAAATCCATTGTGAAACTCCAGAGGACTCGCAAAAGGAGTTCCCATTGGGCAGAAATATCCAGTCCCTAGTGATCCCTCTCTGCTCTCACTCATTGGCTCAAAAATGGAGATAGTCTGAAGGTGCTTTCTGCTGGAGGCCGACAGCTCCTTGTACTCTTGGCAACTGATTAGCAAGTTCTTTCTTGAAGACAGATCAAGTAAGGCACCTCCTTGGCTACTATAGCCACCCCTGTACCATGTGCATCCACTTTTCCATACACATGTGAGGGGTACCTCTTCCAGGGTTCCAGTGAGCTCTGTCCCTGCGGGGACTTAGTGAGCACTGAGAATAACCATAGGCTGTTGCTGTGCTTGGTCTTGGGGCTGTACCGGAAACTTACTGTCTAAATTTCAGACTTCTTCTCTGCTAGAGATGATTCCACTGTCAACTCTGCTGGTCCTAATGGCTCACCTGGTGGTATAACCCAATGGGAACTCCTTTTGAAGAAGTCTGAGCTCCTGATAACCTCATCCATCTCAGGCTGGACTGCGCTCGCGGTTCATGTCACAATTGGGCAACAGAGTGCCAAGAGGTGGCCAAGTGGCTTACCTGAGTTCCATACATATTCTTTCCCTATTGTATACCAATTCTACCTTCTTTTGCTGATCAGTCTCAATATTCATGCCTCAGCCTACTCAAACCTAAAACCTTGCACGCCACCTAGTATAAGGGCTGGAGCAGTGTTTCCAGGTGTGGAGCATACTGTCTCCAGAACAAAGAGGTCTAGCAAACATTGTGTTTATTTCTTTGTGGATGCATGATGCAGAAATTTGTCTTTTCTTTAGAGGGGATGTCCTAGCACATCCTTGACTACTGGACCCAAAAATGTTACTGAAGGGACAGGTCTCTGAATCTTCAGAGTTTATAACCCATCCTCTTGAGTGCATGTGTCTTACCACAGCTTGCAGGTGCCAGTCACCTTTTGATCATTCTCCCTAATCAGCATAATGTCACTGAGGCAATGGGTCAATGTGATGTTCTGTGGGATGTTCAGATGGTCTAAATCTTTTCTGAATATATCATGACATAGATAGGGAGAGTTACCAGACCCTGGGGAAAAACTAAATGTTGTTGTTTAGTTTATGTAAATGCTGTTTCTGACCCTCTTTCCTGATTGGGATAAAGAAGAATTCATTGACCACATGTTATGTACTTCAAATCATATTTATATGTTTTAGCAATGAGTTCACATCTCATTGTGCTGACAGTAATCTACAGTCATTCTCCAGGATCTATCTAGTTTCTGCAGGGGCCACACAGGTGAATCAAACAGACATATGATAGAGATCACTATCCCTGCTGTTAGGTTTGGGTCCAGAGCTCCTTTAAACTCAAGTTCCCTTCCTCCCAACCTCCCACTAGGGCAGCTTCTTCATTAAGCATCTTCTTCACCCAACCATCCCCTCCCCTTGAGC
This sequence comes from Saccopteryx leptura, assembly GCF_036850995.1. Lineage (NCBI taxonomy): Eukaryota > Metazoa > Chordata > Mammalia > Chiroptera > Emballonuridae > Saccopteryx > Saccopteryx leptura. The sequence goes on along the minus strand of NC_089505.1, from coordinate 211,884,451 downwards.
AACTCCCCCAAGCCAGAGAAGGTTCTGGGAAATATCCATGGGACAAGGCCATTGGAAATGATCTGAGGGTTGGGAAAAAGAGACAGTCTGTGACCAAAGGCCACAAATCAGGATATACTAATCTGAGCTTGTCCAGGCGCATCCAACCCCATGCCAGCAAATTGCTGGCAGCAATCCCTATATCAGACACCCCCTTCCCGCAGCTCTCTGCTGATGCCATTAGGGTCTCAGACCATCTGTTTTACAGATATATAAATAAACTTTTTATAAAACTCATCATTGTGTGTCCCTCTATTGGCCAGCCAACCTACTATCTGTGTCTTCGAGACCTTAGAGGGTGCTGATTTCTATCTTCCTTCCAAAATGGGATATTGTCTTTTTATTTACCATCTTGTCTGGGAGTGAAGGGAGTGGGGAGAGAGGCACAATTTCACAGGTTTTGATTTGACCTTCCCCACTGTGATAGCTCTTATCACATAAACCAAAGACCCAATGTGGGGCCTTTTCCAACTGCAAAATATAGCCATCCCAGTTACACATCCAGGGACTGGGGCAATGGCCACCGGGGGGGGGGGGCATGGAGCTAGTGGATCCACTTTAACATGGACTTCAGCCAGGACTCCATTTCGACCTGGCTTACATTCCATCACTCTAAAGGGGGTCCACAGTGACATCAGTTCTCTGAACACCAGTATCATTTCAGACCCTGTGTCCTACTGGATATTCTCTTTCCCTTAGTTTACAGTTACCCATGCAAACTGCTGTAAGTCCCTTCAGAAGAAGGACTGGTAGAATTATTACAGTCTATACTTGCTGTGATATTGCGGGCTCCTTCCTCCAGGGCACTCAGCCACTTTTTTTATTCAATATATTTTCAGTCTGAAAACAATTTTAGGCCTAGGAACTGGACAAGGGATCAAGTTTTTAAAAAGTGCTTACGGTAAAATATTTTATTTTTAACTGTGATAAGAACAAAATTTATAATCTATAACCATTCTTAAGGGTACAGTTCAGTAGTGTTAAGTATATTCACAATGTTGTGCAAACCGGCTCTAGAACATTTTATGAATTTGACTACTTTAAAAACCTCATGTAAATTGAATCATATAATATATGTCTTTCTGTGACTAGCTTACTTCACTTAGCATAATGTCCTGAAGGTTCAGTCATGTTGTAGTATATGACAGTACTTACTTCCTTTTTAAGGCTGACTAATATCTCACTGTATATATGTACCACGTTTTGTTTATACATCCTTTACTGGACTCTTGAGTTCCTCCACTTCTGGTCCATTGTATGTATTGCTACTATGAATGAGAGTGCAACTATCTCTGCAAAATCCTGTTTTCATTTCTTTTAGAAATATGCCAGGAGTGGAATTGCTGGATCAGATGTTAATTCTATTTTTATAAGGAACTGCCTTATTGTTTTTCAAAGTGGCTGTACATTTTACATTCCCACCAATAGTGCACAAGGAGTCCTCTTTGTTCACATGAAGAGATCACAGTTTTTTACTGGGGCAACAGGACTCAGTCCCCTGCTCATCCAGTCTTGCATCCTTTTGATTATATATTAAACAAGGCTCTCATGGACTGTCCATCTATTTTGTGTCTAAGGACATTGTGTTTTATTTAACCAACTCAAATCTTGGTGGGTCAGGCTCCCTTGGCAGGCCTTGCTGGTCATTGAGATAATTGTGACTCTTGGCATCTATTATTGCCACTTTGCCTCTCTTGATGGCAGTGATTGCTGTCAATGATTCTAGCTTCATGGTTGCCTTTCCTACCTTCATTCCTGGCTTGAACAGTTGAGCCACCACTGAACTTAGTGAGGTTAGGTGGTGCCCCTTTCACCAGCACATTCCTAATGGCTGTGGTGAATGGGCGTCTTCTGGAATTTCCATGATAATCTTATGGTGGGTCCTCAGGCTCCAAATACTAGATCCTTTCCAGCACGTCCACTCCTTAAACTAGTACATCCTTTCCTTCACTGTCTGATGTGGCAATTCAGGCATTTCACTGAGCCTGACATTCAGGCTCAGTGTGGCCACCACTTTTTTCAGGCTTTTAGGAGCACTCTAACATGTTTGAACCATCCCAGGGGTCCTTGCTGGAGCATAAACTCTGTATCACAAGAGAGTGCTTGAAGGTTAATAAATTATTTCTTATCCAGTTTTATACTCTGGTACTCTTTTTTTTTATAAATAAATTTTTATTTTAATGGGGTGACATCAATAAATCAGGGTACATACATTCAAAGAACACATTTCCAGGTTATCTTGTCATTTAGTTCTGTTGCATACCCATCACCCGAAGAGAGATCGTCCTCCGCCACCCTCCATCCAGTTCTCTCTGTACCCCTCCCCCTCCCCCTCTCCCTCCTTCCCTCCCCCCACCCCCCGTAACCACCACACTCCTATCCATGCCTCTTAGTCTCGCTTTTATGTCCCACCAATGTATGGAATCCTGCAGTTCCTGTTTTTTTTCTGATTCGCTTATTTCACCCTGCACAATGCTACCAAGATTCCACCATTCCGCTGTAAGTGATCTGATGTCATCATTTCTCCTAGCTGAATAGTATACCATGGTGTATATGTGCCCCATCTTCTTCATCCAGTCCTCTATTTTTTTTTACAGTGATTAAAAGCCTTTAAGCAAACTCTTGGCCAATACAGCAAGAATCCATAAAAGAGTAGTGTCCTTAACATGTTCACCAAGTCCAAGTTGGCCCCATCACCATGCCAAATCCCTGAAAAATGCAACCCAACCACAGTTCAGTCTGTTAGGAGCTGTCACAGGGAGTCCAGGAAAGTTCCCCACAGGAAAAGTCCGCATGGCACTGGAATTGTTGTCACCATTCTATACTTTGCAGCTCATGTCCAAGTCCCAATGACCACTGCTTCTAGCTGGTAATGATTCAGGTAGACTGGAAAAAGCCATTTGCAGCATGAGTGGATATGGAGCTTCTGTTCTCCTCTGCCTGGAGAGTTGAGACCAGGTTGCTTTTCCCTGGAGCTCTGTGACTGTGGCATGGTAAAGAGAACCTTGGGATACACTAAGCTGGGTGGCAAAGGTAAATTCATAATACAAGTTGGCAAAAGGAGGAAAGAGAGCTCTAAATTAGGAGTAGGTCCCAGCCTGAAATATGAGTGGGGCATTGAGGTAGGAGAGATAAAGGAAACACTATATATTAAGCAAAGCATAGGACTATCAACACCCACAACAGAGATCTTTGAGGGAAGAATAAAAAACCTGACTATTCAGGCAAAACATAGTTAAGTGGCCCTTATGCAAATGAGATCAGTTTACCTGCTTCTTGGAAGATATACCCTAGGCTCGTCCACAGTGTCGTAGATGGGGCCAACGGCCCTGGGCACCTTCAGCTTTCAGTGGCAAACCCCAGCTTTCTGGGCAAGGTTAGGTCATAGGTGGCTGGAGCAGGGCTGAAAGAGACTGAACCCTCCCTTAGAGGAGCGAGGGGGAAGCCCACCTTCCAGTGTCCCTGTTTCCTCACAGCAGAGGCATGTAAACCTGGCAGGCTTTAGCTCAATGACCTTCCTTTCCACTATTGAAGCAGGACCCAGATGGCATCCTATGAGACCCCTTTGGGGCGTTGGAGCCTTTAAGGGTGTATCCTAAAAGCTGGTAGTTCCCCTGATCTGTATTGGGCTTTTTCTGCCTCTAGGTATCTTAAAAGCCATTCTCAGAAGATCTCGCTGAGGGGTTTGAGGATCCCCATCCGCCTATATAAATCTTTTCCATATATCTGGAGCTATTTGGAAAAAGACAAAACAGTATTATTAGCTAGATCTAATAAAGAATGTAGTAGTTTGCAGGCGAAAAGATTTGGTGTCTCCTGTTCATCAGCATTCAAAAGAAATGTAAGTTGTTTTTTTTTTAAGTGAAAAGCATGATATGGTAGACCCGTCGGAGTCATTGGCCTGGTGTGCAGGATTCCCGGGTTCGATTCCTGGCCAGAGCATACAGGAGAAGTGCCCATCCACCTCTCCACCCCTCCCCCTCTCCTTCCTCTTCGTCTCTCTCCTCCTGCCCACAGCCAAGGCTCCACCAGAGCAAAGCCATCCCGGGCACTAAGGATGGTCCCATGGCCTCCGCCCCAGTCGCTAGAATGGCTCCAGTTGTAACAGAGCAACACCCCAGATGGGCAGAGCATTCCCCCCTGGTAGGCATGCCAGGTGGATCCCATTCAGGTGCATGCAGGAGTCTGTCTGACTGCCTCCCCATCTCCATCCCCAGAAAAACACACACACAAAAAATAAATAAAAGAAAAAATACTACAAAAAAAAATGGGGGGCATTCCCTTGTGCTAAAACTCCAGGGAGCATGGAGTGAGCTTGAGTATGTCCTATGAAACATGGAGCTCTATGTTGACATATAAGTCTTTGAAGAAGGAGGAATTGCTGAAATAGTTTATCAGCATTTGTCCCTAAGACAGCAGTCTTTATAGTGGGAACACCATACGTAAATATTTGCTGTCTGTCTATAGATTAAGGGGGGAATATGGCAAATGCTGAAAAGCCATGATCTTTGTGCCCCTCCCCTCCCCCAACCCCCTCCCTCTCCTCCCCTCACCCTGTAACCCCAACACTGTTGTTCATGACTCTGAGTCTCATCTTTATGTCCCACCTATGTATGGAATCATATAGTTCTTAGTTTTTTCTGATTTACTTCTTTCACTCAGTATAATGTTATCAAGGCCCATCCATGTTGTTGTAAAAGATCCTATGTCATCATTTCTTATGGCTGAGTACTATTCCATAGTATATATTATACCAAAGTTTTTTAATCCACTCGTCCTCTGATGGACACTTGGGCTGTTTCCAAATCTTTGCTATTGTGAACAATGTTGCCATAAACATGGGGGTGCATTTCTTCTTTTGAAACAGTGCTATGGTGTTCTTGGGGTATATTCCTAAGAGTGGTATAGCTGGGTCAAAAGGCAGTTCGATTTTTAATTTCTTGAGGAATCTCCATACTGTTTTCCACAGTGGCTGCACCAGTCTGCATTCCCACCAGCAGTGCAGGAGGGTTCCCTTTCCTCCACATCCTCGCCAGCACTTATTCTGTGTTGTTTTATTGATGAGCGCCATTCTGACTGGTGTGAGGTGATATCTCATTGTGGTTTTAATTTGCATTTCTCTAATCATTAGTGATGTTGAACATTTTTTCATATGCCTGTTGGCCATCTGTGTGTCCTCTTTGGAGAAGTGTCTATTCATTTCTTTTGCCCATTTTTGGATTGGATTGTTTGTCTTCCTGGTATTAAATTTTACAAGTTCTTTATAAATTTTGGTTATTAACCCTTTATCAGACGCTATGTCAAATATATTCTCCCATTGGGTAGTTTGTCTTTTTATTCTGTTCTTATTGTCTTTAGCTGTGCAGAAGCTTTTTAGTTTGATAAAGTCCCATTTGTTTATCCTGTCTTTTATTTCACTTGCCTGTGGAGACAAATCAGCAAATATATTGCTGCGAGAGATGTCAGAGAGCTTACTGCCTATGTTTTCTTCTAAGATGCTTATGGTTTCACGGCTTACATTCAAGTCTTTTATCCATTTTGAGTTTATTTTTGTGAGTGGTGTAAGTTGGTGGTCTAGTTTCATTTTTTTGCAGGTAGCTGTCCAGTTTTCCCAACACCATTTGTTGAAGAGGCTGTCTTTACTCCATTGTATGCTCTTACCTCCTTTGTCAAATATCAGTTGTCCATAGAGCTGTGGGTTTATTTCTGGGTTCTCTGTTCTGTTGTGCCTGTTCTATGATCTATGTGCCTGTTCTTATGCCAGTACCAGGCTGTTTTGAGTACAATGGCCTTAAAATATAACTTGATATCTGGAAGTGTGATATCTCCCGCTTTTTTCTTCCTTTTCAAGATTGCTGAGGCTATTCGTGTTCTCTTTTGGTTCCATATAAATTTTTGGAATATGTGTTCTATGTCTTTGAAGTAAGTCATTGGTATTTTAATCGGTATTGCATTGAATTTATAAATTGCTTTGGGTAATATAGACATTTTAATGATGTTTATTCTTCCTAACCATGAGCATGGTATATGCCTCCACTTATTCGTATCTTCCCTGACTTCTTTTATCAATGTTTTATAATTTTCCGAGTACAAGTCTTTAATCTCCTTGGGTAGATTTATTCCTAGGTACTTTATTTTTTTGGTTGCAATGGTAAAGGGGATTGATTCCTTGATTTCTCTTTCTGATAGTTCATTATTAGTCTATAAAAATGTCTCTGATTTCTGAGTATTGATTTTATATCCTGCCACCTTGCCAAATTCATTTATCAGGTCTAGTAGTTTTTTGACTGAGACTTTAGGGTTTTCTATATACAATATCATGTCATCTGCAAATAATGATAGTTTTACTTCTTCTTTTCCAATTTGGATGCCTTTTATTTCTTTTTCTTGTCTGATTGCTGTGGCTAGGACTTCCAGAACTATGTTGAATAAGAGTGGTGAAAGGGGGCACCCCTGCCTTGTTCCTGATCTTAAGGGGATTGCTTTTAATTTTTGCCTATTGAGTATGATGTTGGCTGTGGGTTTGTCATAGATGGCCTTTAACATGTTGAGGTATGTTCCTTGTATTCCCACTTTGCTGAGAGTTTTGATCATAAATGGGTGCTGGACTTTATCAAATGCTTTTTCTGCATCTATTGAAATTATCATGTGGTTTTTCTCCTTTCTTTTGTTTATGTGATGAATCACATTGATTGATTTGCGAATATTGTACCAGCCTTGCCTCCCAAGAATAAATCCTACTTGATCATGGTGTATGATTTTTTCCATATATTGCTGGATCCGGTTTGCTAATATTTTGTTGAGGATTTTTGCATCTAAGTTCATCAGGGATATTGGCCTATAATTTTCTTTTTTTGTGTTGTCTTTGCCTGGTTTTGGAATCAGAATTATACTCGCCTCATAAAAGGAGTTTGGAAGTCTTCCTTCCTCTTGAATTTTTTGAAATAGCTTGAGAAGGATAGGAGTTAGTTCTTCTTTGAATATTTGGTAGAATTCACTTGTGAAGCCATCAGGCACAGGACTTTTCTTTTTTGGGAGTTTTTTGATAGCTGTTTCAATCTCATTTGTTATAATTGGTCTGTTTAGGTTTTCTGATTCTTCCAGATTGATTTTTGGAAGATTATATGATTCAAGGAATTTGTCCATTTCATCTAGGTTGTCTAGTTTTTTGGCATACAGTTCTTCATAGTATTTTCTTACAATATTTTGTATTTCTGTTGTGTCAGTTGTTATTTCTCCACTCTCACTTCTAATTTTATTTATTAGAGTCCTCTCTCTTTTTTTCTTGGTGAGTCTGGTTAAAGGTTCATCGATCTTGTTTACCTTTTCAAAGAACCAGCTCCTGGTTTCATTGATCCTCTGTATTGTTTCTTTAGCCTCTATGTCATTTATTTCTGCTCTGATCTTTATTATTTCCTTCCTTCTACTAGCTCCGGGCTTTACTTGCTGTTCTTTTTCTAGTTCTTTTAGATGCAGGGTCAAGTTGTTTATTTGAGCTTTTTCTAGCTTCTTGATGTATGCCTGTAATGCTATAAACTTCCCTCTCAGGATTGCTTTTGCTGTGTCCCATAAATTTTGAGTTGATGTATGCTCATTATCGTTTGTTTCTAGGAATTTTTTAATTTCTTCTTTGATCTCAATGTTAACCCATTCATTGTTTAATAACGTGCTATTTAGTTTCCAAGTGTTTGAATGTTTTTCAATTTTTCTATTGTGGTTGATTTCTAGTTTCATGCTTTTGTGATCAGAGAAAGTGCTCGATATGATTTCAATCTTCTTAAATTTGTTGAGCCCACTTTTGTGCCCTAACATGTGGTCTATTCTAGAGAATGTACCATGAGCACTTGAAAAGAATGTATATTCTGCTGTATTAGGGTGAAAGTTTCTGAAGATATCTATTAAATCGAGTTGATCTAATATGTCCTTTAAGTCTGCTGTTTCTTTGTTAATTTTCTTTCTTGAGGATCTATCTAATGATGTTAATGGGGTATTGAAATCCCCTACTATTATAGTATTGTTGTTGATCTCGCCCTTTAACTCCATCAAAGTCTGCTTTATATATTTAGGTGCTCCTATATTAGGTGCATAGATATTTATAATGGTTATATTTTCCTTTTGGATTGCTCCCTTTATCATTATGTAGTGACCTTCTTTATCTCTAACTATGGTCTTTGTTTTAAAGTCCATTTTGTCTAATATAAGTATTGCTACCCCAGCTTTTTTTTCATTTCCATTTGCGTGAAATATTTTTTTCCATCCTTTTATCTTCAGTCTGTGTGCATCTTTTGATTTAAGGTGTGTCTCTTGTATACAGCATATGTATGGGTCCTGTTTTCTTATCCACGCAGCTACCCTATGTCTCTTGATCAGATCATTTAATCCATTAACATTTAAGGTTATTACTGATATGTAATTGTTTATTGCCATTTTTTTTCTTTAAAACTGTATTTCTCTTTTGCTATATTCTTTTTTTCCTTTGATCTGTTTACAACAGGTCCCTTAGCATTTCTTGCAGCCTTGGTTTGGTTGCAGTGAAATCCTTGAGGTTTTTTTTGTCTGTAAAGCTTTTTATTTCTCCTTCAATTTTAAATGATAGCCTTGCTGGATAAAGTAATCTTGGTTGTTCTGCATTACTTTGAATATTTCTTGCCATTCCCTTCTGGCCTCAAGTGTTTCTGTTGAGAAGTCAGAAGTCATCCTTATGGGGGCTCCTTTGTAGGTGATAGTCTTTTTTTCTCTAGCAGCTTTTAATATTTTCTCTTTATCATTTAGCTTTGGTATTTTAATTATGATGTGTCTTGGTGTTGGTTTCTTTGGGTTTCTCCTTAATGGAGTTCTCTGTGCTTCCTGAACATGTGAAATGTTTTCCTGCCTTAATTGGGGGAAGTTTTCTGCTATAATATGTTTGAACAAAGTCTCTATCCCTTGTTCTTTCTCTTCTTCTTCAGGAACCCCTATGATGCAGATGTTATTTCTCTTCATGTTTTCACAGAGCTCTCTTAGAGTTTCCTCAGACTTTTTTGAGTCTCTTTTCTTTTTTCTGCTCTGCTTCCATGCCTTTATTTATTGTGTCCTCTAACTCACTGATTCATTCTCTGCTTCATCCATCCTGCTTTTAATTCCTTCCATTGTATTCTTTATTTCAGATATTGTATTTGTCATTTCTGACTGATTCTTTTTTATTATTTCAATGTCCTTTTTTATATTTGTTATCTCTTTATTTAGGTTTTTGTAATGGCCATCTATGGTTGTTCTAATATCTTTGAGCATCCTAACAATCGTTATTTTAAACTCTGCATCTGGTAATTTGGTTATATCTGATTCACTTAGGTCCTTTTCTGGGGATTTCTCTTGGTTTATTTGTGTTGTATTTCTCTGCCTCCGCATTTTCTCTTCACGGGAGTGGCTGTGATCACGTGCTCGGGTGCACAAGGGTTGGTGGCCTTGGCCTTTGCCCCGCCCCTGTGTGTGACATTATGCTAGGTCCTGAGGGCACTGGCGAGCACCTTTGCTTAGCTGACGGTCTCCGCCTGTTTCCAAGCTTTCGCCCTGCCCTTGCAGGAGGATCCCACTCAAGGAACAGCTGCTAGCCTTGGCTCTACCGCCAGGCAGGGCTGCGTGCCCAAGCTCAGCTCTGTAGCCGAACTCTGCCTCTTCTGGGCTTTTGGCTCCACCCCCACGGGAGGAGCCGGCTACCAAGTCAGACCGCAAGCCTGGGTTGCACGGGCGGGGCAGGGCTGTGCTCCTCTGCCCTTGCTCCGGGGCTGGTCTCCACCCTTTCCGGGGTTCCCGCCCTTCTCCCGGAGGCTGGATTACAGGCTGCCAGCAGCTGAGCTTGACCACTTTTGCACGCCCCCTTCTCCCCAGCCGGGCAAGATTGAGCTCACACCTGAGCCCAGTGGTGGCCAGCCGGCTTCTGCCCCTGCCAGCAGAACCGCGCTTTTGTCTCCTGCTGCCACCCGCTCTCCGGTGCGCCTTCAGCCACGTGGATAGGGGCGTTGCAGCTTGGACCCTAAGACTCACTACTGTAGACCCGAAAGCTCCCTCCTTCTATGTGACTCTGCTCTGAATGCCGCGGGGGAGCTTGTTTGGCTGCTCTCCTGCTTCCCTTTGCTGGTATTGCTGTTTCCGGGGGAAATATTCACTTCAGCTTTGGGGAGTGACTCGTCCCAGGGGTTAGAGTGGCTATCTCCCAAAATGTTTCTCCCTATGCCTCCTAGATTACACTCTCTTCCTGTTACTGTGGTCCTCTCCTCTCTCCCCCCATCCCCAGGAGCCCCAGGTGATTGTTTTTGAGAGAGATGTTCTGCGTGGTCCCTTTAAGAAGGATCCTGGGTCTGAGAAATCAGACTCTCTCACAAACAGTATCCTGACTTGTTTCCAGCTAAATACTGTCCTTACGCCTCTTCTGGGCTCTGGGGCTGCAGGCTGGGACTCTGTTCCTGGGGCTCAGGACCCTTTCCCCTCTGCTAAACTCACTTCCCGCCACACGAGTCTCTCCCGGCTGCCGTTCGCTCCGAGGAGCTGGGGAGCCCTCTCCGCGTTTCTGCTTTTCCTACCAGTCTCGGTGTGGCTTCTTCAGTGTTCCTTGGTTGAAGAGTCCTCTTAGTTTAGTCCAAAGTTGGTTTTTCCAGATGATAGTTCATAAAATTAGTTTGTAATCCACTTTGGTTCTGGGAGGTAGATGCTGGTACGTCCGCCTACTCCAGCGCCATCTTGTCTCTCCTACACTGGTACTCTTGATCAACCTTAGATCTAGAATCTAATCTACTTAGATCTAGAATCTAGTCCATGGCAACTTCTTCTTCTCCTGCTGTTCCATGCTGCTGGTATATACATGGTACATACTATTAGTTCCTGTCCTCCTTATGAGGTCCATCCAGCATGTTCTCAGCTGAACTGTGCTGTGACTTAGCTCTAGTGTCTTGGTAGCCAGAAGAGGAAGTGGGGCAGATCCTGACCCCTGTCATCTTTTAGAGAGGAGTCTTTGCATTCTTTGTTGGGGGCAGGTGGTGCTAGTTTTTTTTTTTTTTGTTTTTTTTTATATAATTTTATTTTTTTAATGGGGTGACATCAATAAATCAGGATACATATATTCAAAGATAACAAGTCCAGGTTATCTTGTCGTTCAATTATGTTGCATACCCACCACCCAAAGTCAGATTGTCCTCTGTCACCTTCTATCTTGTTTTCTTTGTGCCCCTCCCCACCCCCTATCCCTCTCCCATTCCCCCCTCCCCCCCGTAACCACCACACTCTTATAAATGTCTCTTAGTTTCACTATTATGTCCCACCTACGTATGGAATAATACAGTTCCTGTTTTTTTCTGATTTACTTATTTCGCTTCGTATCATGTTATCAAGATCCCACCATTTTGCTGTAAATGTTCCGATGTCATCATTTCTTATGGCTGAGTAGTATTCCATAGTGTATATGTGCCACATCTTCTTTATCCAGTCATCTATTGATGGGCTTTTTGGTTGTTTCCATGTCCTGGCCACTGTGAACAATGCTGCAATAAACATGGGGCTGCATGTGTCTTTACGTATCAATGTTTCTGAGTTTTTGGGATATATACCCAGTAGAGGGATTGCTGGGTCATAAGGTAGTTCTATTTTCAGTTTTTTGAGGAACCACCATACTTTCTTCCATAATGGTTGTACTACTTTACATTCCTACCAACAGTGTATGAGGGTTCCTTTTTCTCCACAGCCTCTCCAACATTTGCTGTTACCTGACTTGCTAATAACAGCTAATCGAACAGGTGTGAGGTGGTATCTCATTGCCGTTTTGATTTGCATTTCTCTAATAGCTAAAGAAGATGAGCATCTTTTCATATATCTGTTGGCCATTTGTATTTCTTCCTGGGAGAAGTGTCTATTCATATCCTCTTCCCATTTTTTTATTGGATTGTTTGTTTGTTTGTTGTTGAGTTTTATGAGTTCTTTGTATATTTTGGATATTAGGCCCTTATCTGAGCTGTCGTTTGAAAAAATCATTTCCCATTTAGTTGGCTTTCTGTTTATTTTGTTATCAGTTTCTCTTGCTGAGCAAAAACTTCTTAGTCTGATGTAGTCCCATTCATTAATTTTTGCCTTCACTTCTCTTGCCATTGGAGTCAAATTCATAAAATGCTCTTTAAAACCCAGGTCCCTGAGTTGAGTACCTATGTCTTCTTCTATGTACTTAATTGTTTCAGGTCTTATGTTTAGATCTTTGATCCATTTTGAGTTAATTTTTGTACAGGGGGAGAGACTGTAGTCCAGTTTCATTCTTTTGCATGTGGCTTTCCAGTTTTCCCAGCACCATTTATTGAAGAGGCTTTCTTTTCTCCATTGTGTGTTGTTGGCCCCTTTGTCAAAAATTATTTGACTATATATATGTGGTTTTATTTCTGGACTTTCTATTCTGTTCCATTTGTCTAAGTGTCTATTTTTCTGCCAATACCATGCTGTTTTGATTGTCGTGGCCCTATAATAGAGTTTGAAGTCAGGTATTGTAATGCCCCCAGCTCCATTCTTTTTCTTTAGGATTGCTTTGGCTATTTGGGGTTTTTTATAGTTCCATATAAATCTGATGATTTTTTGCTCTATTTCTTTAAAAAATGTCATTGGAAGTTTGATGGGAATTGCATTAAATTTGTATATTGCTTTGGGTAATATAGCCATCTTGATTATATTTATTCTTCCTAGCCAAGAACAAGGTATATTCTTCCATCTAATTATATCTTTTTCGATTTCCTTTAACAATGGTTTATAGTTTTCATTATATAAGTCCTTTACATTCTTTGTTATGTGTATTCCTAAGTATTTTATTTTTTTTGTTGCAATCGTGAAGGGGATTATTCTTTTGAGTTCCTTCTCAGTTGTTTCATTGTTGGCATATAGAAAGGCTATTGACTTCTGTATGTTAATTTTGTATCCTGCGACCTTACTGTATTGGCTTATTGTTTCTAGTAGTCTTTTTGTGGATTCTTTGGGGTTTTCGATGTATAGTATCATATCATCTGCAAAAAGTGATACCTTTACTTCTTCTTTTCCGATATGGATGCCTTTTATTTCTTTGTCTTGTCTGATTGCTCTGGCTAGAACCTCTAGTACCACATTAAATAAGAGTGGAGAGAGTGGACAACCCTGTCTTGTTCCTGATTTAAGGGGGAAAGCCTTCAGTTTAGTGCCATTTAATATGATGTTAGCTGATGGTTTATCATATATGGCCTTTATCATGTTGAGATATTTTCCTTCTATACCCATTTTGTTGAGAGTCTTAAACATAAAATTGTGTTGTATTTTATCGAAAGCCTTTTCTGCGTCTATTGATAAGATCATGTGGTTTTTGTTATTTGTTTTGTTGATATGGTGTATTATATTAACCGTTTTACGTATGTTGAACCATCCTTGAGATTCTGGGATGAATCCCACTTGATCATGATGTATTATTTTTTTAATATGTTGTTGTATTCGATTTGCTAGTATTTTGTTTAGTATTTTAGCATCTGTATTCATTAGAGATATTGGTCTGTAGTTTTCTTTTTTTGTGCCATCCTTGCCTGGTTTTGGTATGAGGGTTATGTTGGCTTCGTAAAATGTGTTTGGAAGTATTGCTTCTTCTTCAATTTTTTGGAAGACTTTGAGTAGAATAGGAACCAAGTCTTCTTTGAATGTTTGATAAAATTCGCTGGTATAGCCGTCAGGGCCTGGACTTTTATTTTTGGGGAGGTTTTTAATGGTTTTTTCTATTTCTTCTCTACTGATAGGTCTGTTTAGGCTTTCTGCTTCTTCTTGACTCAGTCTAGGAAGGTTGTATTTTTCTAGGAATTTATCCATTTCTTCTAGGTTGTTGAATTTAGTAGCATAAAGTTTTTCATAGTATTCTACAATAATTCTTTGTATATCTACGGTGTCCGTGGTGATTTCTCCTCTTTCATTTTGGATTTTGTTTATATGAGTTCTTTCTCTTTTTTCCTTGGTAAGTCTTGCCAAGGGTTTGTCAATTTTGTTGATCTTTTCAAAGAACCAGCTCCTTGTTCTATTAATTTTTTCTATAGTTTTTCTGTTCTCTAATTCATTTATTTCTGCTCTGATTTTTATTATCTCCTTTCTTCGGCTGGTTTTGGGTTGTCTTTGTTCTTCTTTTTCTAGTTCCTTAAGGTGGGAAGTTAAGTGGTTCACTTGGGCTCTCTCTTGTTTGTTCATATATGCCTGAAGTGATATGAACTTCCCTCTTATCACTGCTTTTGCTGCATCCCATAGATTCTGATATGTCGTATTGTCATTTTCATTAGTCTGTATATATCTTTTGATCTCTGCACTTATTTCTTCTTTGACCCATTCATTTTTTAAAAGTATGTTGTTTAGTTTCCACATTTTTGTGGGATTTTTTTCCTCTTTTTTGCAGTTGAATTCTAGTTTCAAGGCTTTATGATCAGAAAATATGCTTGGTACAACTTCAATTTTTCTGAATTTGCTGATGTTGTTTTTGTGGCCCAACATATGGTCAATTCTTGAGAATGATCCATGTACACTGGAGAAAAATGTATACTCAGTCACTTTGGGATGAAATGTCCTGTAGATGTCTATCATATCCAGGTGCTCTAGTGTTTTGTTTAAGGCCACTATGTCTTTGTTGATTCTCTGTTTGGATGACCGATCTAGAGCCGTCAGCGGTGTATTGAGGTCTCCAAGTATGATTGTATTTTTGTCAGTTTTTGTTTTAAGATCAATAAGTAGCTGTCTTATATATTTTGGTGCTCCTTGGTTTGGTGCATATATATTAAGAATTGTTATGTCTTCTTGATTCAGTGTCCCCTTAGCCATTATGAAATGGCCATTTTTGTCTCTGAGTACTTTTCCTGTCTTGTAATCAGCATTATCCGATATGAGTATTGCTACACCTGCTTTTTTTTGGATGTTATTTGCTTGGAGTATTGTTTTCCAGCCTTTCACTTTGAATTTGTTTTTATCCTTGTTACTTAGATGAGTTTCCTGTAGGCAGCATACAGTTGGATTTTCTTTTTTAATTCATTCTGCTACTCTGTGCCTTTTTATTGGTGAGTTTAATCCGTTTACATTTAGTGTAATTATTGATACTTGTGAGTTCCCTATTGCCATTTTATATCTTGCTTTCTGTTAGTTTTGTGTCTTGTTTGATCCTTCTCTTTTGTTTTTCTATCTTTTGTTTTTATTTGGTTGTATTCCATACATCTTTCCTCTGTTGCTATCTTTTTTATCTCATGTGCTTCTGTGGTGGTTTTTTCAATGGTGGTTACCTTTGAGTAATGAAAAGGGTCCCTACCCTGTTCATTGTAGCGAACTATTTTGTGAGTACTTTTGCACTCCATGATCCTTTGCTACTGTTAATCTCCATCTTCTCCCCCTCTTTCTTTTTGTTGTTGTCACAGTTTAAATTTGGTTTTATTGTGTTCTTCTTGGAGCTTTTACTTGTGGCTCTGTTTTTTTTTGTTCTTTGTATCTGATTGGAGAACCCCCTTTAGTAATTCCTGGAGTGGGGGTTTTCTGATGATAAATTCCCTCATCTTTTCTGTATCTGTGAATGTTTTTATTTCTCCTTCATATTTGAAGGATAGCTTTGATGGGTATAGTATTTGTGGCTGAAAGTTCCTCTCTTTCAGGACTTTAAATATTGGGGTCCACTCTCTTCTAGCTTGTAGAGTTTCTGCTGAGAAATCTGATGATAATCTAATGGGCCTTCCTTTATTTTTTTTTTTTTTTTTTTTTTTTTTTTTTTTTCATTTTTCTGAAGCTGGAAACAGGGAGAGACAGTCAGACAGACTCCCGCATGCGCCCGACCGGGATCCACCCGGCACGCCCACCATGGGGCGGCGCTCTGCCCACCAGGGGGCGATGCTCTGCCCATCCTGGGCGTCGCCATATTGCGACCAGAGCCACTCTAGCGCCTGGGGCAGAGGCCGAGGAGCCATCCCCAGCGCCCGGGCCATCCTTGCTCCAATGGAGCCTTGGCTGCGGGAGGGGAAGAGAGAGACAGAGAGGAAAGCGCGGCGGAGGGGTGGAGAAGCAAATGGGCGCTTCTCCTGTGTGCCCTGGCCGGGAATCGAACCCGGGTCCTCCGCACGCTAGGCTGACGCTCTACCGCTGAGCCAACCGGCCAGGGCTAATGGGCCTTCCTTTATATGTTGTATTCTTCTTTTCCCTGGCTGCCTTGAGAATTTTTTCTTTGCTGTTGGTTTGTGTCAATTTCATTATGATATGCCTTGGAGTAGGTTTGTTGGGGTTAAGAAAACTTGGAGTTCTGTTTGCTTCTTGAACTTGAGGCTTTAGTTCTTTCCACAGGCTTGGGAAGTTCTCATCTATTATTTGTTTGAGTATGTTCTCCATTCCATTTTCTCTCTCTTCTCCCTCTGATATACGGTGCTAGCTCTTAATGGGGAGGGGCATACCACCTTTGCATGTGAAATCTTCAGGGATAGTAACAATCCAAGGTTGCCAGATGTCCCCAAGCCATGTGTTAGGGTTCCAGGTCAGGTTTTCTCTTTGATCTTGGCATAACAGATCTAGCTTAGCAGACCTATCTGCTTCAGTTGAAAGTCTTTGGAGCTCTGTAACTCTATTAATTTCTGAGTTGGGTCTTCATCATTTACTGCTTTCCTCCTGCAGGAGGTAAGGACCTCTTTGTTAGCTACAAAGAAGCCTCTGGCCTGACCAGGCGGTGACGCAGTGGATAGAGCGTCGGACTGGGAGGCGGAGGACCAGGGTTCGAGACCCTGAGGTCACCAGCTTGAGTGAGGGCTCATTTGGTTTGAGTAGAGCTCACCAGCTTGGACCCAAGGTCGCTGGCTTGAGAAGGGGTCACTTGGTCTGCTGAAGGCCCACAGTCAAGGCACATATGAGAAAGCAATCAATGAACAACTAGGGGTCACAACGAAAAACTGATGATAGAAAAAGAAGAAGAAGGAGAAGGAGAAGGATAAGGAGAAGAAGAAGAAAGAAAGATCTGAAATAAACAATCTAACTTGACACTGAAAAAAAAAGAAGCCTCTGGCTTTCACACTTGATTTCAATTGCTTGGTAGCTGATTTTTCTTATCTCTTTGTACAATGCGACAGCAGTTTAATAACAATTAGCCAATTCCATTGTCCTTGTACGAGTTGTTCCCTTGTACTTTTCAAATGCCCAAATGATTTCACTGGCCAGGGTGATCCCCTCCATCAAGTCATTCTCCTAAGTCAGCACTGGTGAAAATTTTTCTGGCTGAAGACTATTTCAGTGTCTCTATTATTTTCTTGTAGATTTTGCTTGCAAACAGAATGGTTCCTTCTTTAGTTACTTTCTCTTGCAATACCTTATCATTTACAGCTAAGAATAACTTATTGGTACTTTCAACATTTCACCTGGAAATCTCCTTGGCCGCTTCCAACAAGTTCATTAGGTACTTTTTCTGTCTTTCAAGTACCAAAGGTGAATTTAATAAATTATTCCCCCACTACATAGCACAGTGACTCTCCAGCATCCAACAGGGATTTCCTCCCTGCTCATCCAACCTCTGCTGATAGTCTCCTTGCTGCCCTTTCAGCCTCTGTCTTGCTGCCTCATCCCAACGCCAATGCCACGTTTTAAGTTTTAATTATGGCAGTGACCCACTTCCATGTACCAATAATGATGTATTAATTTCTCACAATTCTGTGGATTACCTGGATGGCTGGTCTTCTGGTCTTGCCTGTTGTGTTGCACTTGATCTATGTTTGCCTGCAGGCTTTGATATTGGGTGGTTCTGTGTGGTGTCAAGGTCTCTTTCCCCATGTGGACTCACAGCTTCAAGAATACCAGCCTGGACTGTTACATGCAGCTGGATTTTAAGAGGGCCAGCAAGTGCCCTGGTTGGATAACTCGGTTGGTTAGAGCATCGTCCTGATATGCAGAGGTTGCCAGTTTGATCCCTGACCAGGATGACAGGGCACATACAGAAACAGAATGATGTTTCTCTCTCTCTCTCTCTCTCTCTCTCTCCTTTCCAGTCTCTCTAAAATCAATAAATAAATTTAAAAAGAGGGAACTGAAACACTTCTTAGAGCCTGAGATATTTATTGATCAAAGCTAGTCTCAAGGCAAATCCAGATTCAAATAGCAATCGGAGAAAAGGCAGTGCCTTTTAAGTGGGAGGAGCAGTAAAATCACATTGTGAGAGAGCAAGAAGGGAGGCGGATTCACTGAGGACCATTGTTTAAGGATCTACCACACTATGTTAACTTTGAGCTGCTCATTAAACACCCAAGTAGAGATGGCAAATAGCCACCTGGCTGCAGGAACCTTGATCCTAGAGTGCTCATCAACATATGGATGTGATGCTTATGTGACTCTTTCTGCCCTCCAGGTTTCTGGTTGCTGCATAAATCTGGACTGTGAACAATGCAGGGTACATGCAGAGTGCAGCCCTCTGTAGCCAGAGCTAGGTGGGGGCTGGGGGAAGAGGAACATTCTGTTCTTGCAGTGGCTCCAGGTCCACTTCTCCACTTGGGCATAGAGTATTCCACTAGCCCTCTCCCACCCCCTCCCATCTCCACAGAGCCATAAGCTTAGGGATGAGGTTAGGACAACTGACCTGCATGCCAAGAACCTAGGACAGAAATCATTCCACTGCCTTGTTTTTCCACCTAAAGAAAGAAACCCAGGAAAATGGGGACCGAAGCATATTGCCCTGTTCCATCTGTTGTTGTTTTGCATTTGCTACTGGGCAGGAAAACTTGGCAAAAGCAACTAGATTCCCATTGCTACCACTTCTGACCATTTTCTCCCATTCTTCATCTAGGAGACAATTATTTGTGCATCACCCCAAAGTGTCTGACAATATTTTGTTGCTGTAAGGCCAGTGGCCGTGGCTGTGCAGGTTCATGTTGGATTTGGGAAGATGGTAAAGGAACTGTGGAGCTGGAAAATGGTGGGCCATTCTGTATATTAGAGTCTCGCAATGGCAGACAAGTAAGCGGGCAGGGGAAACTGCTTCCCTCCCTCTCCAGACTCACAAACAAAACAGGCGTGGGTGGGGGGACCCCTTCTCAGGCAAACAATAGCAAACAATGGCACCTCCCAATGGTGGCAGGCAATCTACAATTACAATCGGCTGCCCTGAGGGCAAGCACCTGCAGCCCTACATGGATTATACACACGTGGTGCTGCCCCGTGCTCATGCACCAATCAGGCAAAGTACTAGTAAGCAAGCCTAACACACTTGTTTGCCCAACAGTTACCGAAACACGATCACCACTAGTTTACATTTTTCTGTTTCTTGGGAAAAAGAAGGGCCATTTGCTGTCATGGTTTTAATATCTAGAAGAAGGAAAAGCAAGAATGAAGTTGAGTCTAGTATTTCTGAAAGAAAGAGGTAAGTTCAGAACTATTCCAAACCAGCAGGAAAGAGGGGAGATAACCCCAACTTGTCAAAGAAAGAAGCAAAGAGGAGGAGGGATGCGGAGCTGGAGACTGATGCAGACCAAGAGCTCCAGCCTTTATGAAAATGAAAACCTCTTGTGTCACTTGCTTTTGTAGCTGCACCAACCATACCTTCTGGATAACTCAGGAAGAGTTGGGAATCTGTATTCCCCAATTGCCCCTCAACCTTAACACAGCTCTCCGTACTTGTTAATTTTCCAAAATCCTATTTTTAAACTGGTCCTGCTAATTTTTGCATTCTCCCCATGTCTGCTTCGCAGGAAGCCCAAGGTAGGGTTGGGGTGAGGCATGTATAAGAGTTTCTGGCTTCATTGCTCCTTTCCTAACTATGCTGGTTGGGCTAATTGACATCAAGGGTCTCAGCTGTGCTAAGTTGGGTGTTGTTAGATCTCGTTAGGCTTGTAATTAGTGCAGAGTCATAGGCAACTGGTTGGAGTGATAGTCTCAAGGGGCATGAAGACAGGCAGGGAATGGCAAACAGGTTCCCTATTTTGTGGAGGGGGTGATCCAGGGACAGGAGTGCTGGGGCTGGTGTCACGCGCTCAAATAGACACAGGGCCACGTGCAGAAAGGCACTCAAACTTGTGGTGCATGCCTATGTGCGCGTGCACGTGTGTGTGTACACTCATTCCCTCCCGTAAATACTTGGGTTTCTTTCCAATCTCTCCATATATGGTGTGGTTCTAGAGCAAGCTAGGGATTGGCTGCTGTTGTTGGGAGACTGGGAGGTAGGAAGAAAGCAGAGAAAGAAATGAACCAGGAAAGGGAGAGGGGTGAGAAGGAGGAGGAGGCTATAACCTAGACCCGATGGGGTTGGGTCTGCTTGCCTGCGAGGTTTAGAGAGAGGAAAGGGTCTTTGGGACTGGATTTTGAGGAGAATGTGGTAGAATTTACTGTTTGCAGACGGGTTAGGAGAGAGGACAAGACCTATTTCCCTGGGATTAGAGCTCTAGGTTTACTTAGCACAGCATGGTTTGTGACGGCTGGAGCAGGATTTAGAGAAACTTGTGGGTTCCCCCCTTTTCTTTTCACGCGAAATAACCTATTAGCTATGCTACGAAAATAGGGAAATAACAGGCAAATTAACTCGTCAGTTTTCCAAGTCAACACCTCAGTCTTCCTACTGGAGCAAGACCAGAATTGTTCCCCAAACCTGTATCTGTGCCCCAAACCCCTACTAACCATTTAATGAAGAAGCACAAAAAAAGTTGAGGGAACTGTCACTGGAATATGAAACAGTATTTAGTTCTTACCCGTCTTTACCCCTCACACCTTACAAACTCCATGTCCTGGATTTCCTCGTCTCCCCTTCCCAGTGCCTCCTAAAAGGGTTTCTCTTTTCCAGTTCATTTGTGCAAGAACAGAATATAGCAAAGTTGTTGGGAGAGGGGAGGGATAAAAGAATAAATATTCATCCTGAAAAATGTCTACTGGTGACTGTGTAGTAAGCAATTTGCTCCCCCACACCATTTACCCATTTACTCCAGAAGCCAGGGACTAGGAGGAGGTAGGAAAACTACTGCAGGTAAAGAAATTGATTGGACTGATGGAGTGAGGAGAGAGGTGCTGGGTGGGGGGCAGGGGAGCTAGAGTGACAGTGTTATTATCCTCCAGTCAGAATGCCCATGCTCACTGTTAGCGGAAATCTCCACAGCACCCCCCTCTAGGGTATGCTTTATGCTGTTTCTCTAGTGGGAAGTATGCTTTGTGCTAAGCTCTGAAATTCTTGAAGACTGGGCAATCGTGCTTTCCCCTTCTTTCTGTCTCTAGCCTTTAGCACAGTACTTGGGACTCTCTCCTTGAAGAAGAGGTTATGGGCACCCGTGGTCTAGTTCAGCTCACAGACTAGAACAAAGTGACAGTAATTAACCCCATGTCCTCAGCATCCTTCCAACGGTACTCCACCACCTGAGCTGGCTGTTCATAGCCCACTGAGTCAAGCTGCTAACAGCAGCTGAAGCAGCCGCAGATGTCCCTGACCGAGTACCAGCAGCCATCTCTCAACTGCCAGGCATTTTCATTGGTTGTCTTTACCCATCCAACAAGAACTCTCCATTTTGCAGACCAGAAAACTGACTCTCAGAAAACTTGTACCCTGCCCAGAGCCTTGAAACTAAAGTCAGAATTTGAACCCAGAGCAGTCTGAGTCCAAAACTGGGCTTTTTTGCCACTTGTGGCCTGGTTCTGATGCCTGAAGACCCTACAGGCTCAGTGCCTGGCTCTTAATAGCCCAGGGTCCCCAGTCTTTCTTTTCCGCTCTTCCTCACCTGTCATTCTGCCATCTTCTAGCTCCCTTGGATGCCACAGGTAATTGGCATGTTGGGATATACATGACATTCTTACTTGTCTTTTTCTTCATTATGTGGGAACGACAAGGGGGAAGAAAAGGGAAATTGCTAGTAAAATTCATGTAAGAATGGATGGAGACTTAAAGTGTCATTTTAACCTAGACTTTCAATATTTGTCACAATGGTCTGCTGACCAGGCTGAGTTTAGGAAAGTGACAGCTGCCCAGTGGACAGAAAGTCTGGAGATCTAGATTCCCTCCCCGGTCACCCCAGGAGACTCCAGGGAGGACTTGGAGGTAGCGCCCTGGAGCACTCCTCCCCACTCTGTAGGTATATGTGCCCCCAGGACGAGACTGGGTAACTACGGGCCAGATCTAGGGAAACCTTCATGACTGGTTGGTGTCGATCGACTAAGGCAGAATCTCTTTCCTAGAGGTGGTTTAACCGGGAGATTCCCCATCTTGCTCACATGGAATTTGGGAGTAATGTCAGAGCAGAACAGGAAAGGAAAGTTCTGTTTCATCCAGAGGATTTACCTTTTCTCCCTCCTACCTGGTCTTTCTAAATGTCACATTGGGGAAGCCTCATAACCAGGATCTACCAGAAGTTGTCTCCATTTTCTCCCCCTTCTTCCCTCTCATCCCAGTGAAGCTCTAGGTCAGGGGTTGGGAAGCTACGGCTTGTGAGCCAGATGTGGCTCTTTTGATGGCTGCATCTGGCTCGCAGATAAATCTTTAATAAAAAAAAAATGTTAAAAATATAAAACATTCTCATGTATTACAATCCATTCGCTTCCTACTGCTCATGTTCATGGTTGCAGGTGGCTGGAGCCAATCACAGCTGTCCTCTGGGACACCACCAAATTTTTATTGGATAATGCATAACACAGGTCGTATGGCTTTCACGGAATTACATTTTAAAATATGGCGTTCATGGCTCTCTCAGCCAAAAAGGTTCCCGACCCCTGCTCTAGGTGTTGACTCTTGGAAGTGACAGCTAAGGAAGCAGATCAAGAAGCCAGCAAGAGGCACCCTTCAAAGTGGTGTTTAACCCCTCATTTACTTGGTTCATGAGGCTGTCCCTCTCTTTCCAAAAATCATTCATGTCTTGTTTTCACAACTCTCCTGTTACTAAACCTGACCTTAGAAACTTCAGAGGAAAGCAGCAAACAAAATGAAATGAGTTGAAGATATACCTTGGGCAAGAATGCGAGGGAGCCTGGTCAGGAGGTGTGGGTGATGAGATGTATTTCTAAAGTCGGGGCTTGATTAGTGTTGGAGGAGAGGTTTAAGGAATGAAGGGGAGGCTACAGGAAACCTCACTGGACCAAAAGAGGAACCTGGTCACTTGTTCGGTTTCCCCTCCATCTGACCCAGCTTGCATCACAAATCAGTTTCATTCTTAGTTTGGTTCTTCGATTGGGGCCAGCTGTCCCTTATTCCTCTGTGCTGGGACCCCCCTCACCAAATGACCAGGCCAATCCCAATCCCCCCAGCATTGTTATCTCTGAATAGGTGTTGGGAAGGGTTATGGGAGTGAGAAGCCAGTGCCTGGCAGGGAAGAACTTAATTCCCCAAATCCTCTCAAGCCTGGGATAAATTTCACTTTTGTGTGCATGGACAGAGCTAGAGCTGTACAGCACCCCTGGAGCTAGAGCTGGGCAGCTAAAATTTCACCCTCAGATTGAAAACCTGGAACAGGACATAAGAGAACCCCTCCCCACAACCCCTCCTCCATGTCCTCGGAAGCAGCAGTCTATTCCCCATGACGTCTCAGGGGTGGCTTGTGTTGCCTTTTCTCTCTCTTAATGCAGTTTCTTAATCCTGCTGTAGGGGTTACCTCCTCCTCAACCTGCGTTAGGGATCACCCCGAGAGTGGGGATGGGGAAGAAAAGGAGGGTTGCAAGAGGGCTGGGCACCAGCAACAGCAATGCATTTGATTGTGTGGTTGTTGTTTTTCTTTTTCTGACTGAGGTAAATAAAAAAACTTTGTCCTGCAGCACTTAGAGATAAAAGTCTGCACGCCCTCCTGCCCAGGTTCTAGACCCTGTCCCCTTCCTTCACATGAGGCTCTTCCGGTACTGACTGTGCTGAGTGGTCTGCCTGAGGTGGGAGTCGGGGGTCTGCAGGTCCATCTGTCTGTACAGATCCCTCAGCTCCCTGACTTCCTGCAGCACCCTCTTTGCCTGGCTCCAATTCGACGATGCCTCTCCCAGCAGCCGCTCTGTCTCCAGCAGCAGCTGCTCTGACTCAGCATCAGGAGGAGATCGAGGGGGGTCCTTGGCCTTTCGCTTCCCATCTCCCAGTCCCTGAACCTCTGCCAGCAGCTCCTGAGTCTTCTCCAGTTTCCTTGCTACCAGGTCCTGGATCCGGGACAGATGCCCCGGGTGGGATGGGCTGAGGGTTGGGGGGTCCTCGGCCCGCAGCTGGAGGGTGCAGGCTGGGGCAGTGTCCCGTTGAGACAGGATCTCCTCCAAGGAGGCACAGCGACCTTTCTCTGTGGGTGTCAACTTCTTGGGTGCCTGCGGGGTGTAGGTGGCCCCCTTGTCTGGCTTTTCCCAAGGTCCGGGAAGGCCACTAGCCGGGTCTGAGGAGGGCTGGATGCAGTCTGAGTCTGCTCTCTGTCGGCTGCCCATGAGCTGGGCCACTGACTTGTCTAGGTCGACCCGAAAGCTCTCAGCACAAGAGGTTGGTTCCTCTGGGCAAGGGTCTTCCTCCTGGATCAGGTCCAAGGTCAGCATCCCATCTGAGGTAGAGGTCGAAGCCTGGAGAGGGAGCGGGCAGAAAGGGAGAGGTGAACAGTCATCAGTGGGCATTTCCTCGTCCAGAAGACAAGCACACTGTGCTGGTTTCCTCTTCACTACATCTCCCCAGAGGAGGGGCTCTCCCTCCCGACGCAGGCTTCAACTCTATTTGCCATTTCTTATGCCTTTAATAGTGATTTGAACTTATTTCTTTATTTTTCTATGATTTAATTTCTCCTGCTGTTCCTCACATTCTCCACTTTACTAAGAGCTTCCTGAAAAGTGTAATTTTTCTGCGGTGTGGACTTGAGTGTTGCACTGGGTTTGACCCTCACAGGATGCTCCATACAGCACCAGTGACTGTCCTTTCTGTCGGCATCCTCTGAACCACACACCTCAACCCCCTCTCCTGAACCCCTTGCCTTCTTTTTCTTTTTCCCCCCTTCTTTTCCAAGTGAGAGAAGGGGAGATAACAGAGACAGACTCCTGCATGTGCCCTGACCAGGATCCACCCGGCAACCCTCGTCTGGGGCCAATGATCTGCCCGTGTGGGGCCATGCTTGCAAACGAGCCATTTTCAGTGCCTGGGTAAGGCTCCATGGAGCCATCCTCAGCCCTTGGGGCCAATGCGCTTGAACCAGTTGAGCTATGGCTGAGGGAGAAGAGAGAGAAGGGGGGGGGGAAGGGTGGAGCATATGGTCGCATCTTGTGTGCCCTGATTGGGATTGAACCTGGGACATGTACATGCTGGGCCAATGCTCTACCACTGAGCCAACCAACCAGGCCCCCTTATCTTCTAATAAAACTTGTTCTATTTCCAGAATACTCTAATAAAAAAAAAGGGATAAAGGTATTCAGTCCCTCAGCTGTAAGGATCATATCTTGTTACAGTCATTGCTCACAGCAGCCCCTCATGGCGGACATGATTACTGCCCCTGTTTACAAGTGGGGACACGCAGCTTCTGGGAATCAGAGAGTGAACTGCAAAGCTAGGTTCCCAGCCAAGTCTGTCTGACTCCAGAGCCTATGTTCTTTCACTGGACTGCCTCTCTCCCTAGAGACAACTTAGTTAAGAAACCACCACTTTGCATATTATGGGCTTCACTGTGACCCCTCCTCCGACTGCCTGTGGAACATAATGCTGTTACCTGTCAGGACAGCTGGCCACTGATGGCAGCGTATACAGCCTTTGCCACTCTCCCTGTGGGTATATCTCATTTCCCCCCAAAGGATGTTGATTACTGAGGGCAAGGGCTTTTGAACTTATAGTAGGTGCTGAATAAATATTTTTGAATTGGGGGAATCAGATGGGGGTGTGGCAGTGGGGTAGAGGGACTACCTAGCCTTTGACCTTGGTAACACAAATGCTTCTGGTAGGTTCTTTGAGATATAGTCCTGTTTGAGATAGACTGACATGGTATTAGCCCTTTAGCAATTTTTACTTTCTTACATTCTTACATACCACGGCCATTAGGTGTCCCCGAGTTGGGGGGCGGCGGGAGTGCTGGATTTTTGCCCTGTCTCGAGTGGGGTGGGCGAGATAGCTGTCCTCTTCAACAGTGACCTGCAGAGAAACACTGTGAGTTCATGGCTGCTCTTTGGAGACTCTGTCCTAACCCAGCATCCCCTGAGGCCTAAATGTGCCTTGACTTCAAGGCAAACCTTGCCATGAATGGCTTCTGAGCAAATCCAAGGGCAAGCAGTTTATTGGACATGAAGGGGCTCCTCAAGCTAGCCCAAGGCTGTCCCAGGCCTCACAGAATGGAAAAGAAGAGTAAGTAGAGGGTAGAAAGAGAAGGTCCTCAGAAAGGAGCCGGAGAGGGAACAAGTCAACAGGGCCACACCACAACCTGCCTCCTTAGTGAGTCACAGCAGCCCTCTCTCCACAGACCCCCTGACCTCATCCAAGATGCGGTTCTTGGCCCGGGTGATAGCAGAGTTGAGGGCACTGATCCATGATTCCTTCTCTTCTGGACTCACTGCCAGGAAGACCAAGTTGGGTGCCTGTGAGGGGAAGATTCTTGTTTCAGCCGGGGTTTTTACAGCTGGCTTCTCACCTTGACAGTGAAGAAGTAAGAAGTTATAATCTCATTCGCTTAGACCCAGCTCCTGGAAGGAGAGAGATTCTGTGGCCAGAGTCATCCATAATTTAAGAAAACTAGCCTCTAGTCCTGCAAAATGCCACAGCTAGGAGGTTGTTTTAAAATGACCAAAGAAGAGCTAAGAATGGTAATGGCTGTTAATACGGCACTGGAAATAATTAGAGGAGTTTTGGTCAAGGACAGTACTAAAATAAAGATCTTTAGTTTGAAGAAATAGAATGTGACAGGAATGGCTTCCCTCAGCCAAGAGAAATTGGATTTAGAAATTCAACCAGCTATTAGGGTATGGGGACAAGTGATTTTTTCCTGAGATGTGCGTGTGTGTGCACACGTGTGTGTAACATGCACACGCAGAGAGGGAGAGAGAGGGGGAGGGAGGGAACAAGATGGGGGAGACGGAGAGAAAGAAAGAGAATGACCTTTGTTTGAAGGCTGGCTTGCCTGGAGGGAAGGAAATGGCCATAATCTTCTCAGGTTAAATTATAAAAGCTGGCAGGAGAGCAGTGATCCAGGGCCTCTGAGCTATGAGGGCTAGGGGTGAGAACCCGGAGGAAGGTGCTCTCCCCTGCCCCCTGCCAGCCTGCCTTGGTCAGTGTTCCGTGGCCAAGGTGGCAGGAGAAACATACCATGTTCCCGGGCTGTTTGCAGTGGGCAAGGGTAAACTTGCTATGATTTTTCTTACTCCGGCTCTTGGATTTCCGGAGCTCTTCACACTTCTCATAGTCACTCAGGTCAAACACCTCCTGAATATTTTTCTCATCTTTCACCTAGGGGAGAGTTGGAGGTGAGGTGATGAGGATAAAAATTACTTAGGCCCTTCCCCCAAATCGTTAAGTTTAGACCAGTCTTGGGAACCAGAGGAAGCCTGAGGAGAGGGAGGGATGACAGGAAAGCAAAGGGCTATATCCTACCCAAGGCCCACAAAGGCCCAACAGTGGGGACAGTGCTGGGGCAGCTCTAAGTCCTGACTTATCAGGTGGGTTTCTGTTCAAACTCCTCATTGCCATTGTCCTCAGTCAAGCTACTGCTTCCAGAGCCCAATATGTGGCTCTTTACCATGACTCCCACTTTGTCCTTCCTTCAAAGGAAGGCTGACCCTGCCAATAGGTAAACCCTATCATCCTGAAGTAAGCAAGACCCGGATGGTCCTGGATTATCCAGAGGGAGGAGATGAAGGCAGGGCCCATGTCAGGGATATCTGAAAGCCACAAAGGGCTGCTTCTGGCCTCCCCTGTCTTATGTTTATGTTGTTCCATTGTTGTTTTCTTATCTTATGTGGCTCTCTCCCCGAATATATACTGTTATAAAGAGAGTCATCTACCATCTTCATTTCAGTTGTTTTTCCATCATAAGACCAACAGCCCTGTGTTCAGGCTGTTCAGAGAAACTGAAAAATATACCTGTGGTTCCCACTCCTCCTCTCTCCCTCCGAGGTACCTGTGACAACCCAGACTAGCTCTTTCTGACTTGAAACGCCATTTCCACTAGCCACCTCTCTCTAGGAAAAGATGCACTTACATTCGCCCTGGAAGAATAGATTTCAGACTTGGAAAAAAGTATTCTGCCACCTCTTTTCATGATTATGGTTTGAGAGCCCAAGTCCCCTTACCGCCAGGAAGTTCTTCCTTGTGTCTAAACTTAGCTCTTTCTGCTGGCAGTATCTGTCTTGCATACTGGTTCTACCCTTAGTAGGTTTACCCAGCACTTGACTCTTAATTCTCTTGCTGAATGTTTGACCAGAGGCCACGATTTTATCTATACCCTCCAACTCCAACCAGCATCTTCTGAGTGCCAAAAAGCAAAGTCCATCAGCATTTCTTCCATGGTCCTTTTAATACCTCTCAGAGTTTTCTCTCTCCTGTCCCCTAAGGTGTTCCCCACAGCCCCGGAACTCAGACACTGTGGCTTATGGATTGTTTGGGCTTGCGAGAGGAGAGGAGACAGTCACTGGCCCAGAAGAAGCAGCCTGTGATTAGAAAACCCGTTTACCCTCTGCTGCTTCAGCTCAGGGTTGGAAGACCCTGGCATATAGCTGGTTCCATTTTTCTGGGAAGAGAGACCAGCACTTGTGTTGTTAAAACTAAACAGATAAAAGTAGCTGCATGTCTTCCTTGAAAGGCATCTACTGTTGCTAACTGGAATATATTACAAGGGTCTCCACTCGTCAAGCTCTGAAATAGGAACTATATGTGTGGAGGTGACTTAATCTATTCTCCTGGTTCTTAACAGCCTTGCAGTAGGGAACTACTTTTCTCTTCTATCTCCCAGCCCATTTCTGGTCTTGTTTCTGTCCATCCTTCTGACTTGCTGCTGGACCCAGGGGGCTGACAGAGATGATGAGAGCCAATTAAACTGACCCATTCAGGTGAGCGACTGCTCATATACCCGCTCTGCTTCTGCACAGCTTGGATCCTTCCGGGAGGCTCTCCCTTTTACAGGGCTCCTCAGCTTTGGGCTGGGAAGGGACCAGAGGCCTTGAAGGGTTATGGGTAGAAGAGGACAAGAAGCTGGCAGGGAGCATCCAAGAACAATTCCCAGAAACATGGGCAGGGATGCAGGATGATGCATCACTTCTCTTCTCCCCCTCCTTCTTCACACTTGAGACTATCAGCAGAGGCCAGAAATCTTGGAGAGGAAAGTGCTGGGTGTGGGTAGGTAGCCAAGGGACCGAGAGTTGTTTTGTTTCTCTTAGGAGAGGGAATGGGAAGGAAGTGAAGGGAAGGGAAGAGAGGAGGGAAGGGTAGGGAGGGGGTATTCTGGTTTGGACACAGCTGATAAGGAGCTCTGGGGGCAGGACACATGGATAGAGGTTAGCCCTTGGTCGGGCAGGGTAGGAGGTGTCTGAGGCAAGCAGGTATGTTCCAGTCCCTGGGCAGATGGACAGCTCCAAGACCCTTGTTCTCTACTGCGTTGTTTCTCCCACGTAATTCCCAGAGTCTCACTGATAATTACCCATCTTCCGAACTTGACCCTTCCTTCCCCGATTCTTTGTCCTCAGCCCAGAGAAAGGGATTTTTCTCATGCTTGCCAGGAAGGTTGCTCTGAACCCTACTTCCTCTGCCACGGGGCTTTCCTATGGTCTAGTTTCTGCTCTTATGCACCAAATTATAAGGTGCCTTTTTACTGAAAATTAGGAAAAAAATTATTAACAACAAATGTAGAATGATTTCTTTGATGGAGAAAGTTGCGGCAGACCCTACTTTAGGAGGGGAAGTAACAAAAAAGACTTGTAAATTCAGGGCAGGAGGGTAGGAATTTTCTTACATTAATATTTAAATTATAAACATCACACTTTGCATTTCTTTTTGAAAATCTTGAATCTACTGGCTTGGGAGCTTTTGGGAAGTGGATAGAATAAAGCCTGGAGTTCTCTGTCAGTTTCCCTTTAACTCAAGCATACTGTAGCATAGAATGGGCTCTGAATGAAAATGCTATCAATAGGCTTGTTCCTTCTTTTCCTATGGCCTTCTCAGCAGGGGGCAGCTGGCCCCATGACCAGTTAGTTGGATGCTCTTGACTCACAGGACACCACATATCCTAGGCTGAGGTCATTCCATCCTTTCTCCTATCTTAGTACCCCTTCCCCCTCAAACAAGGGTCAATCATACTCTTTTGCTCCCAGACTTTGTTCTTTGGACAAATACAAACATGACAAATGTCTTGTTTCTTCTACTCTTTCACTGTTCTCCAGTGTCCCTTATGACTTGTAGGAAGCTCTTCCTGACTTCTCACTAGTTTCCTGCCATTATGAAGTGCAGGGAGACAGGAGGTACACTTTGACACTCCTGGTTTTAGGATTGGGGCTGGGTGGAGGTGACCCTTAAAAATAAATCCTGTCAGTGTTCTCTCACCTCACTCTATCACCAGGTTCTCAGCTTATTGTAAACAGCGGGGTTTAGACTCCCTGAAGTGGGATCTGCTTGGCCCTGGCACTAAATTCTTCCTTAGCTGTCTCAGTAGATGTTCTGTTCAGATGAGTACTTTCTCTAGGACCATGGGTGGGTATGTTTCAATACCATAAAAGGATTTATTTACCTAAATTTAGTTGACTGCAGAAAGCAGAAGAGGTTAGAACTCAGGGAGGACTTCCCAGTTGGCCCCTGGTGAGGGAACACCGAATCAGGGGAGGAAGGGTCACCCTACCAGTGGAACTACAGGACAATGTCCCAGGCTATGCTGACACAGTCACAGAGGCAGGGACTGAAGTGACTTCTAATCAATGGAAGGGCAATTTTAGTCTCTCAATATTACTTCATGTTATTGATCTCAAGAATTAGAGATAAGAGGGAGAAAAGTCTGGATTTAATGGTCTCGGCTCAGGTTCTGACCCAGTGTGTACTGTGGTTTTCATTTTAACTGTAGTGCTGAAACCATAGACACATATAGGGGTTCATAACTCTGTTTTTCTCCCTTCTGATACAAATGGGGAGCAGGAAGGGGATGAAGAATATGCTCCTTGCTGCTGTTTCTTTTTTTTCCCCCGTACAATTGGGGTTGAAGAGGAAACAGGTATGGTTCATTGGCTTCAACAGAAATAACTGTCTGCCACTTAAATATACTCTGAGGTCATATAAGACTGACCCTGGGCTGTAATTGTATTTTGTGAATCCTGGCGCTGTGCTGCTCTGACCAGTGTATGTTCCTGCTAGAGACAGGAAGGGGGGGGGGGGCTGGCCTAGGGTGGGGGCACAGGAAAGGGTGGTGAATAAGCGGCTGTTCAGAATGTTTCAGCAGCAATAGCAAAGAAAAAAAAATTCCACTTCAGCTAGAGGCCAGGATAGGGTAGGGGCAGCAGGGTGCACTAAGAACTTTTGGGTCATCTTGGGATATCATTGTAGTCATAAAGATATTTATTTGCAAAAAAAAAAAAAAAAAATCATTAAATAAGATGCACACTCAACTTCTAATTCTAATTCAGGTCTTCTCAGTAAAGGGTGACCTTTTCCAGCACACATGATTGTGGTAGAGACCAATGGGACCGAGACCGGAGAACTTGCTTTTGGAACAAAATGGGAGGCGGGTGTGCGAGATAGGAGGGAGACTAGAGACAGATAAGCCCTCTGTGTTGGGACAAAGTAAGGAATATGAGAAAATGGGGAGAGTTGGAGGCCTAGAGCACCTACTTCCTTCTCAGAGATGTAGAGCTGGTCCCCTTTCAGCACCACATAGCGGTTTTTCCAGATCTCCCTGAAAATCCCTTTCCCGCAGAATTTCCGGACCCAGCCGACCTTCTCGGGCAGTGCAGACTGATGATTTCCATCCTGAGGCCCCTGCCCCGGCGCAAAAGAAGAACCGGCAGTTAGCTGATCACAGCTTTTCCCTTCTCACCACTCGGAGCCTCGCGACCCTCCTCCGTCGCCCTCCTCCCTTCTTTTCCGCCCTCCTCCCTTCTTTTCCGGGACTGCCCCGCCGAAGGCTGGAGTCCCGGAGCCCGACGCCCGCTCCCCACTTCCTAGGAGGTTCTCACTCGGAGGGACTCCCCCGCAACGCCCTCCAATGCTTCTCCCAAATAAACAACTGCAGCTGCGGGAGGAAGGGGCCTGAGCCACGATGGCCATCGGATTGCCACCGGCCCCGCCCCCTCCCCCAGCCTGTCCTCAAAGCGCCGGATTAACGGCGTTTTATTTTATTCCTCATTGTCTCCTCGCCACCGCAGAGCGCGCCGCACACTGCAGCCGGTCGCCAAGGGGACGGAAGACTGGGGATCCGGCGGAAACTACCCCGAGTGACTCCCCTAACCAAGTAAACAAACAAAAGCCCCCAGCCTCCCAGAGCCTCTGCGCGGGGCCGGGCGCACGGCGGCGGGGCACAGGGCCCGGGGACTGGGACGGAGACGGAGACGGGCGGGGACTCATGCTGAACGCGCTGTCGCTCGCAGCCCCGACGGGCCCGGGTCCCCGGAGCACAAAGTCGGCCGCGGGCTTGGGGCCGGCGGCCGCACTTACCCTCTTGGTGGAATTGTTTTTCTTCATCATCCCGGGGGGTGCAGGCGCGGGGGCCGCAGCTAAGGGCTCCTTCCCGGGGAGGGTGGCGGAGATGCCCCCGGCGCCGCTACCGCTCCGCCCTCCCTCCCCCTGGCGGACTCGCCTCCTTTGTAGCTCCGGTTACACTAAGGGCCGGCCTCCCGGGCGCTCGCACACACACGCGCACGCCCGCTCCCCGCCCCTCGGCGCCCTCCATCCCGGGGCCCGCTCGGCCCGCTGCTCCCCTGGCCCCGCGCGCTGTGGGCGGCCCGGTCTGCGCACCGCGGTTCCATCCAGCGGCCGCTGACGTTGCGAGTTCAGAATAAAGGGCGAATCGCGGAGCCCACTAGTGCGCTCCTCCGCCCTCCTTTGTTTCTGACTTACTGAGGGTGAGGAAGACAGACCCAAACCCAATCAGAGACCCAGACTCAGACTGCCTGCGGAGCGAGAGGTGGGGTCGGGGAAGACAGACCCACGGGACCTGGCGTGGGAGACGGCGGAGGTGGATGGAGTGGATGAGAGACCACGCTTAGGCTGGGAGGGCGCTCCGGGAATCCACACTTCCCAGGTGGTAGAGATAGTGACCTAGGCAGGTCAGATGATGGGGAAAAGTTTAATGTTTCGGCGGGTGTCCGTGTATAGGGGCACACGGTGGGAGAGAGTTAATAGTAGTACACACGTCTTCCAGTTTACAAAGCTTCAGGCCTTACTTGAGCCTGTTATTCGGGAGAATAACCCTAAGTAGGATGTCATCTCCACTGCACAGAGAGAAAAGTGAGATGGGATGGCGATTTGCAGACACATGCTTGGCAGGAATAGAATTCTGTCTCCAAAGCATGGTCCGTTATACCAGTGACTTTAACTATACCTGGGTCTGTCTCCCTGCTGCACCGATGTGGGAAAATCTTATCCAGTCCACTGCATCGAGTCCTTTGCAGGGAAGGGCTCACTGCCCACAGGATGCCCTGTATGGACCCTTCCTTTGTCAGATCCGCCTCAGAGCCTACAGACCAACATCTTAGCAACTTCACTGTAGATCTCAGTTCCTCCACATATTAACTAGTGAGGGATGAACTGCCAGTTCCATCAACAAGGAAAGTCAGGGCAATATATAAGATATGACCTGTGAAAGTCCTTTAAAAAAATATAAGTATTGTCCTCTAGGGCTAATTATTAAATATAATAATAAATATCCAACGCATTGCTTGGCATATGGTAGGCCATAATAACCACAAAATGAATAAAAATCTCTGGCACAGAGGAGAAGGGTGGGGTGGGGGGAAGAGCCCCTTTCCAAGAGATGTCTCAGGGTGAAAGTGTTAGCAAAATTTGTGGTATTGGAATGGTCTTGGCTTTTTCTGGTATCAAATAGAGGAGGGGGCTTCCCTCTTCTCCTTTATTCCCCTATCCCCTAATCCAGTGATATTCCTCTTAACCTCTTTTCATTTACCATACTAATTAATTACTCTATATTAGACATATAGAAATTTATCCTTTCAAAATACTTTTTTTATTTCTTTAAATCTTTAGTGCTACCTTGTAAGGTATATAGAAGAAATAAGGACATACAAATTAACTGACTTATGCAAGTTTCCACAGCAAGTTACTGGGTAAATGGATTAGAATCCAGGTTTTCTGATTCTAGTTTACTGTTTAGGCTTCACACACACACACACACACACACACACACACACACACACACACCCATACACCCACACACACCTTCTTCCCTTCCCACTATCTCTTTCCTACCCTCTCTGTTTATAGTGATTTTAAAAGAATGAGAAAATCCATCATATCTTCATAAATGAGGAAGCAAAATGCCTTAATGAGTTGATGGGAAAATGAGCCTACAATGATCTTTTGAGGACTTGATGGCCAGGCAGATAGGAGTGTTTGGATTTATAGTTTCAATAGATTCTGGTTTTGGGGGGAAAAGTATGTAATTCATGACTTGCACCATCTTCCTCCTTTGCCCTCCTTTTAGTCAACAACTGTTTGAGTGCCTCCTCTCTGTGAGGTGCTGGGATCCTGGTATGCTGTAGCAGGCAGGGGCTGCAGCTTTGTGGAACATCAGACAGAGAGAGGGACTGCTAGAATATCAACTCTCCAAAGTAATTTTCAGATTCCAGAACAGATGCATGTGGGCTGGAGAACCTTCCCTGCCTATCTGCTCCTTAAGATGTTACATAAATCTGTTTTATTTCCTTCCCCCTCTTTCTCTCTCTCTCAACCTGCATTGCTGCACTGCCTCCTCATCCTGCTCTGACCTTCCCTCACTGTGCATCCTTTTGTCCCATTTCTCACTTCTCTTTCCATACTCCATACTCTTGCCCTGGCCTGTTCTTCAAGCTGACTTCTCTCTCACCAGGAGAACCTCATGGCATCTGAATGGGGATCTATGAATTGGGACTGTTTCCAGCGACAAATTCTGAAGTGAGAAATCTCATTGTAAGAAGTTATGGGTTCCTTTACACATATTCATAACACTGTCTCCTTGGTGAGTTTGACACTTCCACACACACAAACCACAAGGATAACTCAAGTCATTTTTTCTTCGGTGGAGATAAGATACTGGGAGGACTTGTGATGGGGTTACTCCCTACTGCATCACCATCGATAAGACACAACTGCCAGCAGCTTTATTCTCCAGTTGACTACTTTAGAAGTAACTCCTCGTAAGGGAGGGAGAGGGGTGCTATCAGAGATAAGGACTTGTGAATTGCTGCTTGCAAGTTTACTGGACAGGAAAAATTATCCAAACATTTGTTTAGCTAAAAACAAGTACCTCAGCTTTTATAGAATATTTGGGACATTGAAGTCTTGACCAGGGCATTTCAATCTATGTAAGAGAGGTTATTCAAAGCATATGGAACTTTAGTTAAAATGTTTTTAAAGGGAAAATTAAAGGGCTAGTAATAATGTAATTAGCTCAGTAAATCTTAAATAAAAATGTGAGTCTGTGACCCTTATACAAAGAAATGCCCACTTCTGCCATCCAATATCTGAGGGTAAGACTCATTGCTTAGATTCCTTAGTTGGGTAGGCAAATAATGAGAAAAATAATACAAGAAGTCATTATTATTATTCCAAACAGTTATTTTGCCAAAAGGAAGGGAAGCACAGATACCCCTGCTTGGAGAAGGGGGTTTCTTTCTATTTGAAAGACTATATAACTTATAAATGTTGCATTCAAAATACTGCCTCCCTAAGTAGAGGCTGTTTTACTATTATTAAAAAACGAATCACCCCATTAAAATTAATTTTAAAAAAAGAATTTTTAAAAAGTATCTAAATGGACCACAACAAAAAGAAAACAAGTTAGATCTTAGCTATAATAATGATAAAAACCTAGGGCTTCCTATGAGTGGAAGGTAAAGAAACAGCTAGTTAGTGCAGTTGGAAGGTTAACAGAAGTCCAACAATTTTGAGTGGTGATTTTGTATCACCAACTTGGAGGAGGAATAAGTCGTATTTACTATTATTAGTTAATTTCATTGAGTGTTTAGATGTTCTAAGTGCTTTATATGTACTATCTGTCTCATTTAATCCTTATAATCTGATGAGGAAGGTACTTTATTACTTGTTTTATATTTGAGGAAACTGAGCCACAGAGGCTAAAATGACATGCCCAAAGCCACATAAATGTGATACAGATTGAAGGCTGGCTATCTGATGCTTAAGGATGTTTATCAACATAAAAGAAAGGTTAAAAAATATAAAAGACAGAGAACCTGGGGGGGGTTGTGCCCTGGTTTTTGCTATGATTTGAGGATGCCATAAATTGCTGGCATTAATGGCATTGTCACTTTCCATTGCTTTCAAGAGAAATGAAATTGACACCAGAATTTATTATTTGCGTTGCACACTTTAAATACCCCTTGGGTAGAGGTGATGCCTTCTCCATGTTTGGTGTAAAACCAGCGCATGCCTCGTTCATGGATTCCCATAAATAGTTATTAACCCCAAAGAAACAAAAACAAGTCACTTGTATCTTTTCACAAAATGGATTTCTTTTTATTGTAGTCATACAGTTTCTCAATGCACAGAAAATTGCAATGTAGGAACAAGTTTTGGATGGCTCTCTACAGAAACATGGTGAGTTTTCAGAAATGACTTGTGCAGGAATGTGGTTAATGAAAAGTAAAAGGGGTCCAGAGGAGAGAGGGTAGCATGTACATCAAACAATCACTTTTTAAAACTCCTCTCAGCTCTCACCACTCTTTTGTCAAGTAAGAGCCCAACAAAATTCATCAGGAACAGAATCATGATTGTGGTATTAAATACAAGGACTACATTTATTTATTTGGTAAAGAAACCATGAGAAAAGTGGGTTGGAATGGGCTTAGACTTATTGTCCACTCCACTGGGAGGCTTGGTGTCTGTGTTCAGGAACCAGAAGGCTGCCCGGAGATGGGTTATAAGGACAAGCACATAACCCGAGGCTCTTCAACTCCAGCGCTTCTGGCCTGTGGGAGAGCCTGCACCAGGCAGGAGGGGAGCTGCGCCGTTCTCCTGGCCCTCCATCACCCCTCACCTTCTGCTTGCTGACCTTGCTGTAACCTGAGAGCTCTCCTTGCTTCGGCTGTGCAGTCCAGAAGACAGAACTTCCTCTAGGAAACTGACCAGTAGATTGGAGGTTACTCAAAGGAAAAAATTAAAAAGCATCTTCCAAAATAAAGTATCTTCCTCATGACATCTAACTAGATGGAAAGATATGAGTAGTATGCCAGATGTACTGGTCTGATATTGAGTGTGGAAGAGAAGCATCAGTTGAGGATCCAACATCCAGACAGGAGGGAGAGCCTCCCCAGGGTCCTCACTGTGCTTTTGAGCATTAAACTCATATAAGATCCAGTAAGACTATTATTATTTCAAGTTTCAAATTTCTAATTAGAGAGTCAGAATGTTTAAGGGCAAGGCTACTATATTAGCTGAGAACCATGTTACATCAGCACCTCTTATCCATATGTACTCTTGTAACTGCCTCAGAGCTTGTATTGGGCCTCTAGTCTCTTCTCTGTCCAATCTACTTTCCAAAGTGGCACTATGGTTAATTTTCTACAATGCAGACTATAACATATTGAATATGCTCCCCTCATTTTATTCTTTTTTTAAAAATTTTTATTTTTTTGTATTTTTCTGAAGTTGGAAATGGGGAGGCAGTCAGACAGACTCCCGCATGCACCTGACCGGGATCCACGTGGCATGCCCGCCAGGAGGCGATGCTCTGCCCATCCGGGGCATTGCTCTGCCACAACCAGAGCCATTCTAGGGCCTGAGGCAGAGGCCACAGAGCCATCCTCAGCGCCCAGGCCAACTTTGCTCCAATGGAGCCTTGGCTGCAGGAAGGGAAGAGAGAGACAGAGGAAGGAGAGGGGGAGGGGTGGAGAAGCAGATGGGCGCTTTTCCTGTGTGCCCTGGCCGGGAATTGAACCCAGGACTCCTGCACGCCAGGCCGACACTCTACCACTGAGCCAACCGGCCAGGCCCCACATTTTCTTCTTTTAAAATATTTTTTAAAAATATTGACTTTAGAGAGAGGAAGGGGAGAGAGAGAAGGAGAGGGAGAGAAAAGAGAGAAAAAGAGAGAGAGAGATGAACATCAATTTCATCCATCCAGGCACTCACTGGCTAATTCTTGTATGTACCCTGACTGAGGATTGAACCTACAACCTTGGCAATATCGGGATGATGCTTTAACAATTGAACTATCCAGCCAGGGCTCCTCTCTTCTCCTTTAAAACCTTTCTTTTGCTTATAGAATAATGTACAGCCTGGCCTGTGGTGGCGCAGTGGATAAAGCGTCGACCTGGAAATGCTGAGGTCGCCGGTTCGAAACCCTGGGCTTGCCTGGTCAGGGCACATATGGGAGTTGATGCTTCCAGCTCCTCCCCCCTGTCTCTCTCTCCTCTCTCTCCTCTCTCTCTCTCTGTCTCTCTCCTCTCTAAAATGAATAAATAAAATAAAAAAAATTAAAAAAAAAGAATAATGTACAGATTAAAATCAAGGCCATTCATAATGTGGCCTAATAATAAGTAATACTTGTATTTATTTTGTTCTGAGAACCATTTTAAGTCATTTGTGTGTGTATGTATATATGTATGCAATAGATACTATTATTCTTATTTAAGAAACAAAGAAACTAAGCTATAGAGAGGTTAAGTGACTTGCCAAGGTCACAACAGCTAGTAAGTGGCTTAGCTGGGATTCAAACCCAGCCTCCAGAATCCGCATCCTTCAGCATCACACAATACCGCCTCTCACTGGTCTGGTTCCATCTCCCACCATGCAGCCCACATACTGTCCATGCCCAGCTTCTCATTGTTTCTTAAACGTGTTGTGAGCTTTCATACCTTTATGTTTTTGCTCTTATTATGTCCCATGTCCAAAATGATAGACTACCCATCTCTGTTGGATGAAATCCTTTTTATCCTTTAAGCTGAGGATTAAAAGCCACCTTTTCTATGAAGCCTTCCCAGACTCCTTCATGCTGGCCTAATCATGGCCATCATGGCCATCACTTAGCCCTAGTGCTATTTTAACATTGTATTAATATGAATGAAGTGGTCTACATATTATTGTTGCCAAAATAGGGTGGGACCATTGCTCCTTAGGGGTCTTGTTGACTAAGACTTACTCAGCTTGGATCTCCAGGGCTTAGCACAGAGGTGACACCTAGTAGGTGCTCAGTAAAGGTATGCTGAATAAATGAATTAATTAAAATAGCTACCTACTGGCAAGAGAGTCTTCTTTATGATGAGTATTTTGGGCAGTCTTTTTAAGGACTTACTCTAAGGAGACAGATTTATAGCAAACAGAGTGTTGGAAATGTGACCAAGTACCTTGTTATTATCATTGTTTTGCAGTTTTAGATCTGGAAGATTCTGAGCTAAGAGGATTTAAATTCCAAACTCCTTTGCAAAAGAAAAAAAATGGTGGAATACAGAGAAAAAAGTAGAAGCTACATTTATTTATTTCTCTACAGATATACGAGCACCTTTGTCTGGCCTAGCTTTTTGGCCAGTTGGACTGGAGACCCTTGGAAGTCAGAAAATGACTTTTGGTAAGAATGAAACAAGTTCTGGGAAATGCTCTAGGAACTTAACAGGGGATCTTTGCTTTACCGCAGACTCTGCCACCTGTAAAAAGGAGAGGAGTAACATTCCTGAAATTATACTTAACCCTCCTCTGTGTATCAACAAGACCCCACATTCTTGACTGCTTGACTGCAGAAGAAACACTATATTTTCCAAGCCTAATTTTGTTTTCTGGGGCCATTGTAGCTTTTTAAAAAGTATCTGTTTGGGAACTTTGATGAATCATTGCAGAATGCTTCAAAAAATGATTTCTTTTTCTAGGGTTGTTTTAAATCAGTCTCACTTAAAAAGCAGAGTCAAAAATCCCCTTCTCCTGTGGTACTATCATCCAATTCAATTCTGCTCAGTTCAATTTAACAAGTATTTACTGAACATCTATTATGAAGTAGGCACTGAACTAGGTGAACGAATGAACACATTGTGATTCCTTCCTTTAAGGGGCTCTCAGTCAGAGACATACACACAATCACAACTCAGTGTGAGACATGGTATAAACAGACGCACCAAGAGTTAATGTAGTGCATTAATGCTATTGCTGGTCTTGGTTTGTGCTGTCATCACGGTGCTTTCCCAATACGATGGAAGGAAGGAAGGTCAGCAGAAAAAAGCCCTGGTTTTTAAGTCCAGCTCAAAAAAGTCTCACATCACACATGGAAAAACAGGTTTCACTTTTAAGTTTTTGTCCAAGACTAGACACTAACACTTATAAGATTTTAAATTTTAATTACTTAAGTAATTGAGCTGAACAACTGTGTATTACTTAAGTAATTGAGCTGAACAACTGTGTTCCTAAACAAAGCTATATATTATAACAAGACAAAACTACATCTATTTATCTCTTCCTCTCTTTTTGACTCTACTCCACAGACAGAAATTACATGTGAGTTTCTTATTATACCAAAGATAACAAAGAAATCTAGACTCAAATCTGAATAGTGCAACAATGGGGAAAAATGAGAGAATTTCCGGGAAACAGAAAAATAGAAGACTTTCAGAAAAATAATGAGAAGGCTCCTTCCCAAATACTAATTAACAACCCTTTGCTAGAGATGCTGGAATATGGGAGTGAGTGAGAGGAGGGTAGGATAAAAGGTGTCATAGTCATAGCTTAAAATACTGAAAACTCCTCTCAGTTCCCACTGTTTCCAGTTTTCAAAGTCACTGCATTTCCTACCCCTCTGCTTTTGCCCAAAACTATTTCCTCTGCCTAGAAGGCTGCCCTACCCCTCTTGTACTTTAAGTAGTGAAAATCTGCATATATTTTTTATAAGGAAGAGAGAGAGAGAAAGAAAGAGAAAGAGAGAGAGACATATCAATTTGTTGTTCCACTTATTTATGCATTTGTTGGTTGATTCTTTTTTTTTTTTTTTTTTTTTCATTTTTCTGAAGCTGGAAACGGGGAGAGACAGTCAGACAGACTCCCGCATGCGCCCGACCGGGATCCACCCGGCACGCCCACCAGGGGCAACGCTCTGCCCACCAGGGGGCGATGCTCTGCCCATCCTGGGCGTCGCCATGTTGCGACCAGAGCCACTCTAGCGCCTGAGGCAGAGGCCACAGAGCCATCCCCAGCGCCTGGGCCATCTTTGCTCCAATGGAGCCTTGGCTGCGGGAGGGGAAGAGAGAGACAGAGAGGAAAGCGCGGCGGAGGGGTGGAGAAGCAAATAGGCGCTTCTCCTGTGTGCCCTGGCCGGGAATCAAACCTGGGTCCTACGCACGCTAGGCGACGCTCTACCGCTGAGCCAACCGGCTAGGGCTGTTGGTTGATTCTTATATGCGCCCTAACCAGGGATCAAACCTGCAACCTTGGCATATCAGGATGATGCTCTTACCAGCTGAGCTACCTGACCAAGGCCAATTCTGCATCTTTAAAAATCCAA
Organism: Saccopteryx leptura; assembly: GCF_036850995.1. NCBI lineage: Eukaryota > Metazoa > Chordata > Mammalia > Chiroptera > Emballonuridae > Saccopteryx > Saccopteryx leptura. Next base: position 211,842,911 of record NC_089505.1, on the reverse strand, counting down.
TTTTATATTATTACTCCTCTAAGGAATTCATTTGTCTGTGTGACCATTTTCATGTGAGCCTATGAGTTTTTCAAGGGCACAAACACTATATGGATACATTCTTTTTGTTAAAATTTTAAAATAGTATATACAGAGATCAGGTCTTCCTTAATTCTTCTCCTCATTACTCAGAGATAATAATTTGATCAATAAATATTTATTAAGTGCCTACTATGTGCCAGACACAGTTCTAGAAGCTGAGAATATACTAATAAGGAAAGTAAAAAAATATTGTCCTCAGATAATTTATATTCCAATGGAGGAGGGAAGAGAAACAAAATTAACAATTAAAATATAACAATAATAACACAATAATAATGGTGAACACATTTCACTGTATGCGAAGTACTAACAAAACAAGAAGAAATCAAGGCACAGAGAAGTCAAGGTCTTATAGCTTTTTGTGTGTGTGTGTGTGTGACAGAGACAGAGAGAGGGACAGATAGGGACAGACAGACAGGAAGAGAGAGAGATGAGAAGCATAAATTCTTCATTGTGGCATCTAGTTGTTCATTGATTGCTTTCTCCTCATATGTGCCTTGACTGGGGGGCTACAGCAGACCGAATGACCCCTTGCTCAAGCCAGCGACCTTGGACTCAAGCTGGTGAGACTTGCTCAAACCAGATGAGCCCATGCTCAAGCTGGCGACCTTGAGGTTTCGAATCTGGGTCCTCTAGGTCCCAGTCTGACGCTCTATCCACTGCGCCACTGCCTGGTCAGGCAGTCTTATAGCTTTAAAGTGACAGAGTTGGGATACAAACCCAGACAATTTGGCTTCAGAGTTTGTTCTTTTTATAAAAAAATATTAAAGTTATTAGGGGGGGTGACACTAGTTAATAAGATGATATAAGTTTCAAGTCTACAATTGTATAATTCACAGTTTGTTGTCTTAACTGTGATGCTTACACTGCCTGTCAGTAGTATGTTAGATGGAAGAAAATGCTATGGAGACAAATAAGGCAGGTTTGAAGGGCAGTTGAAGGTGTTGGTGGTGTGAGATTTTTAAATTTAGTAGTCAAGGAATGCCTCACTAAGAAACTGACATTTGAGCCAAGAGCTGAATGAGGTGACAGAACATAATCTGGGGAAGAGCAAGTGCGAGGCCTGGTATGTTCAGGGACAGAAACAAGGCCAGTGTGGCTGGAGCGAAGTGAATAAGGGGCTGGGTAGTAAGAGATGAGATTAGAGATGTTAAGGATGGAGATGGAGGGAAGTGTGAAGAGAATAGTCCAGGATTCCAAAAATAGGAGAAATAAGCAAGAGAGACAAAAAATGGCCAGTGAGGTAGGAACAAGTAGAGCTTAGTTTCTGGAAGCTAAGTGATAAAAGTGTTTCAAAATAAAGGGACTGATCAACTGTGTCAAATGCTTTATAGGTCAAGTGAAATGAGTACTAAAAGCTGACTCTGGGATTAGCCAAGTGGTGGCCCCTGTGGACCACAAAAAGTACAATTTTGGGGAGTGATGGGGGTGAAAGCCTAAAGGGAGGGGCTTAAGATAAGAGGCAAGGTTTAAAAGAAATGTGGGTTTAGGAGAATATGCAAGCAGAAGAATTAAAGACAGGGAGTATAAACATTTAGTTATAAAGAGAACAGAGAAATGCTGCATGTGGCTAATAGACGGTTTTAAAGCTGGGGAGAAATAGCATAGAAATAGCCTAATTTTCCCTATAGAGTAGGGAAAACTGATTCAGGAGAGAGGGAAGGTTGGAGTGACCTCAGGGAGTACGTGAGGGGATGAGATCTGGTGCCAAGGGGAAGGGCTGGGTTTAGCTAGGAGCATTCATCTACTGTGACCAGATGGAAGGCAGTGGGCAAGAGCAGAGGTAGGAGCTGTTGAAGTTCTCTTCTAATGGCTGCTCTTACCAGTTAATGCACATTTTGAATTAAATATTTGCTGAATGAATACATGAATCATACTCATATTTTTTAAAGAAGTTGAGACCCCAGCTTAAGTGTCACCTTTCATGCTAAGGTTTCCTGAATACCCAACAGCAATTTTATTAGGAACAAGGCAAAAAGTTGGCATTCAACATCTATGTCTGGAAAAACTAGGAATCTCATGCTCAGAGATCATATTGCTTCTCACTGGATGTCTACTTTAACTGTAAAGAACTTATTATTTCTCAAATATGCTGTACCATTTTTCCTTCCTTCCTGTCCTTAATTATGCTGTTTCCTCAGCCCTGACTGCTCTTTCCTCCTATGAAAATCCAGCTTATTCTTTTAAGGTCTAGCTCAAATCCTCTTTCCTTTGTGAAGCATTTCCTGATTAGTCTGCCAGAATTAATTATTTCTATTTAGGACATGTTTTATTTAACTCACATACATTAACACTTCCAAATCTTTGTACCTAAAAATCCCTAACAGAAGAGTGAATTTATTAGTCTTGAGGATATAGTCCAAATTGGTTTATGGCTTACATCTTTCTTTTTGGTCTGGTATTCTGTTTTGAAAATGCACAACAATTTTATTTTTCACAAAAGAACCTTTAAAAAATTTTTTTAAGTGAGAGGAGGGGAGACAGAGAGACAGACTCCCGCATGCGCCCTGACTGGGATCCACCTGGCAACCCCTGTCTGGAGTTGATGCTTGAACCAGCTGAGCTATCCTCAGTGCCTAGGGCCCATCCTTAAACCTATTGAGCTACTGGCTGCAAGAAGAGAAGAGAGAGAGAAGGGGAGAGGAAGGGGAAGAGAAGCAGATGGTCGCTTCTCATGTGAGCCCTGACCGGGACTTCCGCATGCCAGGCCAATGCTCCATCCACTGAGCAAACTGGCCAGGGTTGGAACCTTTAAAATGTTGAGATAAACATATTTTAAGGTATTTAGTTAAATTATTTAATTCCACCCCTGAAAATCCACCCAGATTATATGAAAATGGACACTCTAAAACATATATCATGTTCATTTTGTGCCTTTGTGAATCCCTGTGACTAATTATATCCAAATTTGAGAAATACAAATTTGTTTGACTCCCCCACTGGACCATAAGATCATCAAAGATAGGGACATCTTATTTTCTGCTTTTGTGGCCCTACTTCCTCTCCTACTGAGAATAGGATAAAAAAAAAAAAAAAAAACAACCAATGGGATTCTGCATGTAACCAGCATTGTGGATATATCATTCACTGAAGTATCTCATGTGAGTGGAAAGGATTACTCAGAGTCCACAGGGCAAAAGATTCATTCCTCAGGTGTAGACCCACCTGTACTATCAGTTACACAGAGGTCTGAAAGGAGGTTATCATCTGAGACTAAAAAGAGATAGAGATGTACTTTCTCACCACTGGGAACTTTTGTTGCACTTTGTCAGAGCAACCACAATTACAGGAATAGAACAGTGACCACCCTAAAAAATATACAAGAAAGAAAGCCCCAAATAACCTAACTGTAGAAAGCCTGGAGGCTGATGACTCTACACAAGTCTGTGAATTATAGAGGCACTGACTCTGGGGGCCTCAAAGGGGAAATTTTAAATCAGCACAAATAGAAATTGAACTACTAAATAATTTCTCCTCACAGACTACAAAGTCATCTGGCAACTGGACAACCTTCAGAGTAAATTTTATCACTTCCCCAATATATTCCTACTTGGGATACTAATATAATTAATTCTGCTCTTGAACTATGTGAGAGTGTGGGTTTTCAGAACAAGTTATATAGAAGTACAAGCGATGACACAGGTGGCGATGATGAATATCCAAAGCCTTTTTTACTTCGTTTCCTCCAAATGTGATGTGAATGGCGGCTGTAACAAGTAACATGTGTTGAGTGCTAACCCTGCGCCAGATTCTCCTCTAAACATTTGGTATATATTGAGTCATTCAATCATCACAATAATGATATGAAGAAGCTATTATTATCTCCATTTTACAGTTGAAAAAACTGAGGCACAGAGAAGTTAAATAATTTGCCTAAGGCCATACAAGTGGGACTTAACAAGTCCCAATGAAACCCTGGCAGGGTAGCTCAGTTGATTAGAGCATTCTCCCAAAATGCCAAGGTTGTGGGTTTGATCCTCGGTCAGAGCACATGCAAGAATCTACCACTGAATACATAAATAAGGGAATATCAAATTGATGTATCTCTCTCCCCTCCTCTCTAAAAAATAAAATAAAATAAAAATCCTAATTAAGAGCACTAAGAGCCCATGCTCCTAATTGCTATACTACATTACCTTTTAAAAGGCCAAAGAGTATGGAAAGGTAATTTATAAATAACTGATCTCATTCTAGCCCAGAAGCTCTAGTGATGATCTGAGTGAAGGAACATGTGTCCTGAGGCACGCACCATTCGGTAGGGAAGGTAATAGAGTTTGGCAAAGGAATGACAACTCAGGGCTGTGCTGAGGACAGGTACTTTCCTATTTAATAATCCCAGTGGCAGCACATTGACGACACTTAAAAATTTGTAAAACATTATTTTGTGATCATAAAAAAACATGGGAATGTAGATAATATAGGAAATAAAGAAGTTATTGAGTCACTTTTTTGTCACTATACAGCATTTTGAGCTTTTCCTTCCATTTTTACCTTCTTTTTTTTAACACAACAAATCCTAAAACAAATATGCATATACTGTACTGGGTCTTACATACTACACTAAAAGGCATAGCCCACAGACTTGTAAGAGATGACAACATTTTCCTAACAGGCAATGTTCCTGCTGCAAGAAACAGAAACCCATTCAAACTAGCTTAAGCAAAAGAAAAACGTGTATGGATGGCGTGATGGTTGGGGTGGAGTCTGTCACTGAACTAAAGTTAGAAGGAGATCAGTGGCCTGACCAGGCAGTGGTGCAGTGGACAGAGCGTCGGACTGGGATGCAAAAGACCCGGGTTCGAGACCCTGAGGTCGCCAGCTTGAGTGTAGGCTCATTTGGTTTGAGCAAAAAGCTCACCAGCTTGGACCCAAGGTCGCTGGCTCAAGCAAGGGGTTACTCAGTCTGCTGAAGGCCCACAGTCAAGGCACATATGAGAAAGCAATCAATGAACAACTAAGGTGTCTCAAGGAAAAACTGAGAAAGCAATCAATGAACAACTAAGGTGTCGCAAGGAAAAACTGATGATTGATGCTTCTCATCGCTCTCAGTTCCTGACTGTCTGTCTCTGTAAAAAAAAAAAAAAAAAGAAGGAGATCAGTGCCCCATAAGGGCCTGGGATCTGGAGCCAAAGCTGCTTTGAAACCAGACAGTACCTCTCTGACTTCTCTTCTTTGTCTCTCATTTATTGGCTTCTTTTAGTTTCATACTGTTTATCTGTTTTGTTTTTTTCTGCATTTGAGTTGAAGTGACCTTTTTAAACCAACCTTTCCCATACAAATTGATGATTTTTAACTTTAAGTTGAATTTTAAGAATTAGAGGAGGCCCTGGCTGGTGGCTCAGCATTGATACGGAGTATGGATGTCCCAGGTTCAGTTCCCAGTCAGGGAACACAGGAGAAGCGAACATCTGCTTCTCTCCTCTTCCCCTTCCACAGCTAGCTCCATTGGTTTGAGCATGGTCCTGGGCGCTGAAGATAGCTTGGTTGTAGAGCCAGCTTCAGGCACTAAAAATATCTCAGTACTCTAGCTTCAGCTTGAGACGGGGTTGCCAGGTGGATCCTGGTCGGGGTGCATGCAGTAGTCTGCCTCACTATTTCCCCTCCTTTCACTTAAAAAAAAAGAATTAGAAGCAGCTCACCTAAGGGTTGACAAGGTCATGATTTGACAGTACAAACTGGTAAAGCTTTTCTGGCTAGCAAATTGGTAATTTACATCTTAAAAGTGCTGCAGCAATTTCATCTCAACATTGCTAGTGATGCACGGAGTCTGGGATCACCCAAATTTGAGCTTGGATTCCAGCTTTGCACTTCCTTGCTATATGACTTAAGGCAAATTACTTAATTTCTCCATGTTCCAGTTTCTTCTTTTGAAAATTGGGATTATAACAATATCACCTCTTGGATCATGAAGATTAAGTGAGATAATATATGTAACGAAGTCAGCAGACTATCTGGAATAGAGTATATGCTCTATTATTAGTGTCCCAAGTGAACTGAAAAAGTATATAAAGTATATATACAATATGTTTATTGTATTATTATTTATAAGAGCAAAAAATTATAAACAATGAATATCAAACAGTATTTGTTTTGGTCACCACTGTATATCTAGTCTCAAGATAGCTCCTGGAATATAGTAGGTGCTCAATAAGTGTTTGTTGAGTGAACATACTGAGGACTGGTTAAATTGTGGTATAATCAGACAAGAGAATGCTATTCAGTCACTAAAAATGACATATGGGAAGTATTTTCATTGAAAGTACATGAATAGTATATTCCTTTTATTTAAAAATATATGTATAATACTAATAGAAAAAGGTCTAAGAGGCTATATATAGAGATGTTGATAATTCCTATGGTGAGATGAAAGCAACATGGATATTTATATCATTTTTTGCTTAGCTGTAAAATTTTCTCCTACAGGGATTATGCATTGATTTTGTATGAAGATCTATTGAAAAAATGTATGTTCCAGCACACAAATAAATTAGAATCCAGGGACACATGTAGATTTGAACCATGGGTTAAATTAAAAAAAAATTAAGTATCTTATTAGAGTTATTCATTTTTATGCCTACTTTCCCATTAGACACTGAGATACTTAAAGATATATAACACATCTTCATCTTTCTAGAACTTTGCACAGAACCTTCACATAATCAGCCCTCAGTAAATGCTTGCCAGGGACAGTGATACACTCCATCATAGCCCTTGCAATGTGTCTAATACTTTGGTTGCAGGAGGGAAGCAAACGTCCCCCCAAATCTCTACAAAGATGGCGATGATTCCAGGTTTCACGACTGATCCTGAAATGCCCATGAGTGAAGAAGAGTCTCCTCTAGATTCCTCTTCCTTTGAAATGCAAATTCTGTCACAGGATCCTAATTTTTCTGTAAATAATTCAGAGATCGTACCAACTCATGGTTACAGGAGAAGGTCCAAGTTTCTAGTGTTACCTGTTTAGGTAGAAATCTGTAAGTACCTGTTGATAGTATCAATCAGTCCCTTCCCAGCTTCAAATTTATTTAGAAAAATTCAAAGTGACAACTGTTTTCTAAGCCCTAAACTGTACTCTCTACCAAAACATTCACATTACTGACTGACTTTGTTAGAATTTGTAAGATCATCAGCACTTAGGTATCATCTCAGGTAGTGATAAAACTAACAGCTGTCACTAGTTAATCAAGTTAATTTTTATTCAAAGAGCAATATTGCCTTAAGTCTCATTCTTAACTATCTTTGGGTGGCAAAAATCTTAAAACTAAATGGATTCCTCACTTTTGTACTATTTTTTTCTCTGCTTTGATTTACAGTACTTCCCAGTAGGCAGAAGCTTCACATATTGGTCATTTGGTAAAACATATTTTGCCAATCTTATAAATGATATTTATAAGCAAGGGATTGAAAAAAAATTATAGCTAGATAAAGCTGCCTAAAATATTATTTCAACTAAGTGCTTAGGTGCCCAGAGACTGGAAATTCTTAATATTGAACTTGAGTTCAATTTCAGTTTTACCACTTATCAGCTCTACAACTTTGGACAAGGTACTTAACTTCTTTATACTTCATTTTCCTTATCTGAAAAATGAGGTTGATAATAATGTCTGCCTTGTGAGAATTAAACAAAACTGAATGAATAAATCAGCACTACACAATAGAAATGTAAAACAAGTCACATATATGAGCTGCTATGTAATTTTAATTGTTTTAATGACCATATAAGATAAAAAGAAATACGTAAAATTAACTTTAATAGCATATTTTATTTAATCCATATATCAAAAACATGAGCAATTTAAAAAAATGATTAATGAACTATTTTACACTTTTTGGGGTACTAAGTCTTTGAAATCCAGTATGTATTTTATATTTGTAACACACCTCAAATTAGCTACATTTCAAGTGCTGAATATGTGGGCAGGGGCCACCTTATTAGAGAGCAAAATTATTCAGTATTAAAATAGTGTCTAGCACACAGTATGTGCTAAATAAATTTTAGTTCTTAGTATCATCATAACCCTGCCCCCTTAGAAAATGCTGTGGATCAGTGTTTCTCAAAGCATGTGGCTTATGATACCAGCTAGTATCAGGAAGTTCTAGAGCACGGCATTAAATAACACTGAATTACATAGTGAAAAACTATTCCTTTTTAAATTCTCTTATCATTCTGACTATATCAAGGAAAAAGTATTAGTTTGGTACTACAGTGCTTTGTTCTTGTTACCTTTTTTTATTGAGATATAATTCACAGACCATAAAACTTACCAATTTTTAAGAATATTGTTTGATGATGTTTTTTGGGGGAGAAAGCAGATGTTTGATCTGGCACAATTAAATATATTTATATATCTCATACTGGAAGGTTCCTTTTGAACTATAGGAAGTTAGAAATTACAAGTCAATATATGCTTCCTATATTCAGATAAATTAGTTTCTATTAATTATTTAGATTCCAGATAAAGAGAAACAACTTTGGGGGAAATTGCAGCTATATTACAGCAGATAGACATGACAATACCATTTAGGACACAAACAATGTATTGGCATCTTTCTCCCCATTCAGCGGGTCACTTTCTTATTCAATGTTTGAGATGTCACATCTATTTAGGATGAGAATGGTGTGCAGGAGTGAAGGGGATGGATGTTCCCCTTTGTACCCAACCCTAAAATGAAACCCACAGGGCACAGAGCTGCCTTCTTAGATGTGATCGCTGTGAATTGAATGAAATGAATTCTGTTTCTGGGGTGGGGTGGCCAGTCAGACGCTCACGTCATTTTGGCAAATCCTAACCACCTCTATCTGCTCATGTCTGCATGATGTCAGACAAGTGGTCAACCTGTGACCCAGGCTCTGAGCCCGGAGAGGCCCTGGGCTGTCTCTGTCTCACCCTCACTTCCTCCCAGGAGTGGGTGAAAGCATTCATGGTCTTCCTCTGGATGCCAGCACAGCCCAACATGCCCCCAGAGGGACCACTGGTGCCTGACGGGACCATGAGCTCTTTGATAATTTTGACAATATTTTTGTTTTTTGTTTTTTTGTATTAAGTGAGAAGTGGGGAGGTAGAGAGACAAACTCCTGTATGTGCCCGACTGGGATACACCCAGAAAGTCCACTAGGGGGCGATACTCTGTCTATATGAGGGTTTTGCTCTGTTGCAACTCGAGCCATTCTAGCGCCTGAGGCAGAGGCCATGGAGCCATCCTCAGCGCCTGGGCCGACTTGCTTCAGTGGAGCCTTGGCTGTGGGAGAGGAAGAGAGAGACAGAGAGGAAGGAGAGGGGGGAGGGTAGAGGAGTAGATGGTCGCTTCTCCTGTGTGCCCTGGCTGGGAATTGAATTCTCGACATCCACAGCCAGGCCAACCCTCTACCACTGAGCCAACCGATTTTGACAAATATTAACAGTCATTTAACCACTTCCCAAATCAAGATAGAGAACATTTTCAACACCTGAGCCAGGACTTCTTAAAAATCAAGAAACTAACAAAACCTTAATAGCAATAAGAGGCAGGAAACCAACCCATATCTTTGAATACATAGTGTCAAACTGCCTTCCAGTACAGTTATGCCAGTTTATACTTCTAGCAATATTTGAGGCTGCCTCACTGCACATTTATCTTAAGGAACTGACCAGAGATGGAACAAGGGTTTATCAGTATACAAGATGTTTACTGCAGCATTATTTATATCAAACAAAAATTATAAATAATATGGGTCCAATAGTAATGGTTAAAGACACATCCTTAAAATGGAAATTATAAGCCCTGGCCAGTTGGCTCAGCGGTAGAGCATTGGCCCAACGTGTGGATGTCCCAGGTTCCATTTGTGGTCAGGGCACACAGAAGAATCAACCATCTGCTTCTCTAACCCTCCCTCCCTCACTTCTCTCTCTCTCTCTCCTCCCCTCCTGCAGCCATGGCTTGATTGGCTTGAGCAAGTTGGCCCTGGGTGCTGAGTATGGCTCCATGGCCTTGCCTCAGGTGTTGAAATAGCTCGGTTGCTCAGTTGCTGAGCAACAGAGCAGCAGACCCAGGTGGCAGAGCATCACCTGGTAGGGGGCTTGCCAGGTGAATCCCAGTTGCAGTGCATGTGGGAGTCTGTCTCTCTGCCTCCCAGCCTCTCAAAAATTAGAAACAAAAAAATTGAAATTATAGAACCATTAAGGTTATTTTAAATAATTATTAATTACATGGGGAAATGCTCTCAATATAATTAAAAGTGAGAAAAACAAGTCTAGACAGTGTGATTCTCATCATGGCAAACACAAAATATAAACAAAATTCAAAACCTTTAGGTTAAAAAAATAATTAGGAGGAAGTATACCAAAATAGTAACAGTGGTTACCTTTGAGTTGAGGTATTATGAATAATTTTTATTTTTATATTTAATTTTTTAAAGGAAATAAACATGAATTACTTGGGGGAAATGCTCCTTTATCTTCATTTGATTTTGCTACTTAGAAAAATAACTGAAAAATGGGACCATTAGTGATCGTGCAGCCTTAGCTCTAATGCGGGCTTACAGAGGACCTACTATGTGCAGTCATTAGTACTGGTGGAAAGGAATCTGGCGGTGAGAGGACTGTTGATCTGGAGTCACCTTCTAGCAGGATGCATCCCCCTCCTTGTCAAAAATGTTAAGAAGTACTGAACCGACAGCACTGTAGACCCAGGTGCTCTCTTCACCTACAGTTCAGGTGGGGCTCAGGCAACTGCAGCGCTGTTGGCTAATACATTCGCCTTGCCTCCTTTTTCTTCTCCACTTCTATCCTGAATTTCCAGAAGGCAGAGAGATTTCTTCTACTGGGAAAACAATTCCATCCATATGGGTCTGTTTCTTGGCCTCTCCACTCACACAGCTAACTTAACGTGTCAACTGCTGCCAGCAGGGACTAGAACGCTTTAATATTGATTACCTTGTGAAGTGATAGGCAGGCGAGCTCAAACCAAGATAGATGCTCATTTATTTGCAAGGCAGGATCATGTACATCAGAAATATAACTAGATTAAGAGCTCAGTCTACTGTAGGTGAATAAATAATGGGGATACTTCATTTATATACATCTAAGAACTTGCTTTTCTATAACAATATAGTTCATTTTGAACATTTAAGAGAAATAATACTCTTAGTTCATATTAGCTTTGATAACCAAGGTGATTCTGCTAAAATATAAGTCAGCTGTCATGGTTCTTCTCACAACTCCACAATACACACAAAAACTTGTACACAAAGGTTTATAGCAGCATTACTCAAGACAGTCAAAAGATGGAAACAGTTCGAATGCCCATCACTGACAAATGGATAAAGAAAATATGCTATATGCAAATATACCATTCAACTACAAAAAGAAACGAAGTATTGATACAGGCTACAACATGGATATAGCATGAAAACATTTTACTAACTTAAGACTAACGGGTCTAGAACAGGGAAATCTACAAAGACAGAAAATTACGTTAGTGGTGGCTCAGGGCTGGGTGGGGGGAAGGAGGATTCTTTCTGAAGTGATAAAAATGTTCTAAAATTGACTGTGGTTATGGTTGCAAATGTCTTTGAATATGCTAAAAATGACTGAACTGTATACTCTAAAGGGTGAAGGGTATGATATATGAATTAGATCTCAATAAAGCTGTCTGTAAAAGACCCAAATCCTACAATGCTTCCTAACTCATAGTGAAAACAGGTTCTCATAGTCTACAAGGCCCTCCATGACCAGGCCCAGATGCCTCTGACTGCATTCCCTCTGCTCACTGCACCCCAACTCTTGTCTCCTGGACACACTGCATGACCCTGCCTTAGGCCACAGCTCTGCTGTGCCCAGGATACTCTTTTCCCTGTTTGTTTGGCTTGCTCCCTCACTTCCTCCATGTCTTTGCTCAAATCTCTTCTTCTTCTTTTTTTGTGATAGAGACAGAGAGAGGGAGAAATAGGGACAGACAGGAAAGGGGAGAGATGAGAAGCATCAGTTCTTCGCTGTGGCATCTCAGTCTCACATGTGCCTTGACCAAGTGGCTACAGCAGAGTGAGTGACCCCCTGCTCAAGTGAGCGACCCTGTGCTCAAACCAACGACCTTGGGGGCTCGAACCTGGGTCCTCTGCATCCCAGGCCAATGCTCTATCCACTGTGCCACCACCCAGTCAGCCTCAAATCTCTTTTTAATGAGGCCTTTCCTGATACCATATGGGTAGTGTGACTTACCTCCCTCCCCTATTACCTGCCCATTCCCCTTTACCTTGCTCTGCCTTTTTTCCCCATGGTATTATTACCTTCTGATTTGCTACCACATTTTCTTATTTATTAAGTTTCTTGTTTATTTCTGTCTCCCTCTGCATGAAAATGTAAGCTCACAAGGGTTAGGATCTTTTTTTATTCAGAGGTCTTCCAATGCTCAGTAAATATTTGAGGAATGAATAAATTAACTATTGAGTTTTATGCTGTTCTTATTTTTTTCAATATTTACCTATTCTAGAACTGATAACTTGGCAATATGATTTCTGACTTTTCCACATGGATGTTGGTGAAAGTATTTGTGGTGCTATAGAACTCATCTCATATATAATTCCCATAAATTGAAATCTGACTTATTCCTCCTCAATGTAGGATATATTAGGCCCATATAACTAATGAGAAAAGTTGTGAGGAGGAAAGCAATTTCATAAGAAGTGCAACACATGAGGCAGGAGACGACAGTCCACACACTACAAACCTGCGTGGGCCCCAGAGACAAATGGACTGACTGCTTAACTGGGCATTGCTGAATCCATTACCCACATCCTTTTCTAGGGTAGTTTCTCTGCCTTCAAAAAAGCATGACAAGCCCTGGCCAGTTGGCTCAGCGGTAGAGCATCGGCCTAGCGTGCGGAGGACCCGGGTTCGATTCCCGGCCAGGGCACACAGGAGAAGCACCCATTTGCTTCTCCACCCCTCCGCCGCGCTTTCCTCTCTGTCTCTCTCTTCCCCTCCCGCAGCCAAGGCTCCATTGGAGCAAAGATGGCCCGGGCGCTGGGGATGGCTCTGTGGCCTATGCCTCAGGCGCTGGAGTGGCTCTGGTCGCAACATGGCCACGCCCAGGATGGGCAGAGCATCGCCCCCTGGTTGGCAGAGCGTCGCCCCTGGTGGGCGTGCCGGGTGGATCCCGGTCGGGCGCATGCGGGAGTCTGTTTGACTGTCTCTCCCTGTTTCCAAGCTTCAGAAAAATGAAAAATGAAAAAAGAAAGAAAAAAAAAAAAAAAAAGCATGACAGTTATCCCTTAAAGAGGTCCCTGTACTATCTTTTATTTCTTTGAATCATGTACAAAAGGAAAAGGGAAAGCAATAAAAAAATTCATATTAAATTGTATATGGCTATGAAGAGAGAAGAAAACATTGACTGCCTCTTTATTCATAAGGCAATTTTATTAAGAATGTTGCTAAGGAGAGGGAGGCCCTGGTCGATTGGCTCAGTGGTAGAGAGTTGGACTGCGTGTGGAAGTCCCGGGCCTGATTCCCGGGCAGGGCACACAGGAGAAGCGCCCATCTGCTTCTCCACCCTTCCCCCTCTCCTTCCTCTCTGTCTGTCTCTTCCCCTCCCGCAGCCAAGGCTCCACTGAAGCAAAGTTAGCCCCGGCACTGAGGATGGCTCCATGGCCTCCGCCTCAGGTGCCAGAATGGAAGAATGGAGCCGATTGCAGTGGAGCAACGTCCCAGATAGGCAGAGCATCGCCCCCTGGTGGGCATGCCACGTGGATCCCAGTGGGGTGCATGCGGGAGTCTTGCCTCCCTGCTTCTCACTTCAGAAAAATACAAAAAAGAAAAAAAAAAAAAATAATGTTGCTAAGGAGATAATTAGCTTCTGCAAAGTTCCTTGGTGTCTTAGCAGCAAATAAACACCTTCTATTTTAAATAGTATTTAAATCTAAACAAAGATAATCACAATTACATCTAATCAGAGGAGGCCCTCCCTATAATCAAATCAAATGACTGCAGAAGGCATATAGAACTCTGCTTCATTGTGACAAGTGCTAGAATCACTGAAAAGTATTGTCATAAAAGACTGGTTTTAAGGGAATACGGTACTTAAGAAAGAGCAGCTTAAATTATAAACATAAGCAATAAGTTGAATTTCATATTCAACTATATATATTTCCTTTTAAAATCTAAGAGATTTATGCCCTGGCCGGTTGGCTCAGCGGTAGAGCGTCGGCCTAGCGTGCGGAGGACCCGGGTTCGATTCCCGGCCAGGGCACACAGGAGAAGCGCCCATTTGCTTCTCCACACCTCCGCCGCGCTTTCCTCTCTGTCTCTCTCTTCCCCTCCCGCAGCCAAAGCTCCATTGGAGCAAAGATGGCCCGGGCGCTGGGCATGGCTCTGTGGCCTCTGCCCCAAGCGCTAGAGTGGCTCTGGTCGCAACATGGCGACGCCCAGGATGGGCAGAGCATCGCCCCCTGGTGGGCAGAGCTTGGCCCCTGGTGGGCGTGCCGGGTGGATCCCGGTCGGGCGCATGCGGGAGTCTGTCTGACTGTCTCTCCCTGTTTCCAGCTTCAGAAAAATGAAAAAAAAAAAAAAGAAACCATCCATGTGTTACATAGGAAATTGCATAAATAAATTCCTCACAAAAAATAAACACTAACAATTCACAGAAATAAAACACTCAACATTTCTCCCCTGTAAAATGTTTTCATTGCTAGCTCACAGCAGCCCCACTATACCCAGGTATAAAACTGATTATTTATTTATCTATTTTTGTTTTTAGAGAGAGAGACAGGAAGGGAGAGAGAGGAGGAGAGAGATGAGAAGCATCAACTCGTTCATTGATTGCTTCTCATATGTGCCTTGACTCAGAAGCTCAAGCTGAGCCAGTGACACTCTGCTCAAGCCAGTGACCTTGGGCTTCTAGCCAGCGTCCTTGGGCCCAAGTCAGTGACCTTGGGCTCAAACTAGAGACCTTGGGATCAAGTGGATGATCCTGTGCTCAAGCTAGAGGCCCTGTGCTCAATCTGGCAAGCCTGTGCTCAAGCTCATGAGCCTGTGCTCTAGCTGGTGACCTCATGGTTTCCAACCCAGGGCCCTCAGCGTCCTGGGCTGATACTCAATCCACTAAAGCTACCACTTGTCAGTCTAAAACTGTTTTTTAAAAGTCCAGGTATAAAACTGATTAAAAAAAATTATTACTGGTATAGGATTTCAATATGTATTAAGAGTTGTGAGCTTCTTCAAAACACTATTAACATCCAAGGTAGCCCAATTGGGCATTTCCACTAAAAGCTGAAACTATGCTGCTTTCAACTCTGAAATATAAAATCCACAATAGTTTTATTGATTTAATTATGACTAATTTCATTGTTTACTTATTGGCTGGAGGTGAAATATTTATGAAACTAAATTATAAGAAACTGATATTGGGTCATTTATGCATTGCAAACATTAACTTTTTCCAGATGGCAGTTATAGCAACTCCCTCTTCCTAAAACTTTCATTGGTCAGGGGCCGGTGAACAATTAAAGATTTTAGGCCCTGGCCGGTTGGCTCAGCGGTAGAGCGTCGGCCTGGCGTGTGGGGGGCCCGGGTTCGATTCCTGGCCAGGGCACATAGGAGAAGCGCCCATTTGCTTCTCCATCTCCCCCTTCCTCTGTCTCTCTCTTCCCCTCCCGCAGCCAAGGCTCCATTGGAGCAAAGATGGCCCGGGCGCTGGGGAATGGTTCCTTGGCCTCTGCCCCAGGCTCTAGAGTGGCTCTGGTTGTGGCAGAGCGACGCCCCGGAGGGGCAGAGCATCGCCCCCTGGTGGGCAGAGCGTCGCCCCTGGTGGGCGTGCCGGGTGGATCCTGGTCGGGCGCATGTGGGAGTCTGACTGTCTCTCCCCGTTTCCAGCTTCAGAAAAATACAAAAAAAAAAAAAAAAAAAGATTTTATTGACCCTTCTATTGCTAAGGATATCTACTCAAATGTAATTCAGTAAACTACTATTTAGTATACCGTTAAGTCAAACAAAGATATACCAAAGCTGGCTAGTTAGAAGAATCTAGATTAAAGCTTTTGCAAAACTGCTGTATTTTCTGTATTTTTACATAAAAGATTTTCTCAGGAAGTAGGACATTAATTTAAGGAAAAACCTAGATGTTTAGGCTTTTTTCCATTTTTTTAAATGGCAAAATGCAATTTTATTTACAATACTATTAATTAGCCAAATACATCTAAAAATATATGCATTTTTTGTTTAAATGTAATCTATCTTTCCATCTAAATCCAACATTTTTTTTTTTTTGTATATTTCTGAAGTTGGAAACGGGGAGGCAGTCAGACTCCCGCATGCGCCCAACCGGGATCCACCCGGCACGCCCACCAGGGGGCGATGCTCTGCCCATCCGAGGCGTCGCTCTGTTGCGACCAGAGCCATTCTAGTGCCTGAGGCAGAGGCCACAGAGCCATCCTCAGCGCCTGGGCCATCTTTTGCTCCAATGGAGCCTTGGCTGCAGGGGGTGGGGGGAGAGCAAATGTGTGGATGAATCTAAACAAATATTGACTATTGAAAATAATAATAATGATTAATTTGGGGGTTGTAAAAACAAGGTAGACCCAAAATGCTGGACAATGATAGCTTGGAAATTGGGAGGAAGGTGATTAGAAATCCTTTTAAGGGTTATTCTAAGATTCTTGTATTATTTGTGAGAAAGAGAGAAGTAGATTAATTTTAACCTGTTTCTTCATTCATTCAACAAGTATATTTTAAGGAAAGGTAAAACTGTAGTCACAGATGCCATAATAGCAATTACTTGTGAGAAGAAGGGGGCCTGAGGCCTAAGATGGGCTCCAGGATTTGCTGGTCATGTTGTATTACTTGATCTAGGTGATAGTTACATAGATGTATTAACTTTGTGACATTTCATTGAACTATCTGCTTATCATCTGTCTACTTTTCTGTATGTAATGAACTATGTGTGTATATGCAATATTTCTGTAAAAGTTATGAAACTACTGCACAGTTTACACCAAAATAAATTTTTTTGTATTTTTCTGAAGTGGGTAGGCAGTGAGACAGACCTCTGCATGTGCTGGACCGGGATCCACCCAGCATGCCCTCCAAGGGCGATGCTCCGCCCATCTGGGGTGTTGCTCCCTTATAACCAGAGCCATTCTAGTACCTGAGGCAGAGGCCACGGAGCCATCCTTAGCACCCAGACCAAATTTGCACCAGTGGAGCCCTGGCTACGGGAGGGGAAGAGAGAGAGAGGAAGGAGAGGGGGAAGGGCGGAGAAGCAGATGGGTGCCTCTCCTGTGTGCCCTGGCTGGGAATAGAACCCAGAACATCCACAAGCTGGGCCAATGCTCTACCACCAAGCCAACTGGCCAGGGCTCAAAATAAAATTTTGATAGAATATAAAGATATAATTCGGTGACGTCACGGAAATGGCGCCGTGAGCAGTGTGTCCGACAGATCTCCCCAAAATCTCAACAAATTTATCAACTAGAAACAGAAAAATTTATCCTTGGAGCATTCCAGAGTTCCACACAAACTGAAAGCGAAAGGACTGTTATCACTTGAATCTGAGAGACGAGTCAGAGCTGAGGGTGTGGAGGAAGCTAACTACCGCACGGACGTTCATTCAAGCCGCGGAGGGAGTGCGCCTGTGGTGAGTCGGCCCACGCGTGCAGCTGCCCGCCCACACTCGGGGAGCGGCAGCCTGGGCGCTGCGAGCAGCTGCCGGCGTGTGGTGAGGGACTGCGTGTGCGCGGTGCCACGGTCCGGTCGCAGAGTGAGCTCCCTTGCACCGCCAGCGTCCCCAGCGGCCTGCGCACTGCGAGTGAGAGTCCCCAGCCACCGGTGCCCGGAGCACCCCATTCGCGCACGTGCCCTGGGCATCCCACTGGCCCGCACACCCAGGGTGCCCCATTATCCCGCGCACCTGGTGCGCCCCAGCCGCCAGCGGTGGGGCGAGCGGGAGAGGCGCCAGGGCTGTCTTTTCTATTCTGGAGATTCTCTCCGTGGGCGGGGCGCCTCACCCAGCCATTCAAGCTAATAATCAAGTGTTGGGGGAGGGGCGCGTGGGCAGCCTGAAATACCTTCTGGAGCACAGCTGCAGATCCAATCACTGAAATTAGCTTAACCCACGAAATCTGCGCACCCACGGGGCTCTAATTGATAAGATCTCTCTCAGTTCAGCGATCCAAGACAAGAGGCGTGATATTTTTTAGTGCCTCTCGCTAAAGGGGCGGGGGCAACTTCTGATTGACAGAGCCTTCATATTCAGGGATATACGCTAACAAGAGGGACTTGGCAGATATTAAGATCTATACAGCAAGCAGCGACTAGTGCCTCTTCTTCCCAGCCAAAACAGGCTACAAAGTGTGGAAAGCCTGGGTTGAGTGGTTCCAACTGAATGCTAGGCGCTGAACAGTCACCTTGACAACAATTGACTCCCAGCTCCGCCTGATTACGCTGGAGGCTCTGACTGCCAGAGCCTTTCCCAAAGCCTTGCGCTGAGTGGGGATAGAGTGGGGATTTCCTAGCTCTTTGAGCCTCTTACTCCCCAGGCAGAAGCAGTAGCAGCCTTATAGCTGGATCACCAGGCTGCTAATTCAGGAAGGGGAGACTAGGAGAGAGATTCCAGGAAAGCAAACTCTCTCATTGTTGGACCCTGCAAACGCCAACAAGCCTTGACTACCAGCGAGACTAAAGCCAATTATATGACATTGCCATAGAATCCCATCAACTGCAAATCCCTACCTAAGTGTGACACAGGGGCAGAGCCTGGGGTACAGAGTCACCGAACAGGAAGAGGGAGAGAAAAGAAAAAGGAAGAAGTTAACCTCTCAAAATCAAGAAAAATCCACAGACTTTATAACTTGTTCCACTAATTTTTCGTTGTTGTTGTTTGTTTCTTCTATCTTATTGCCTTTATTATTATTATTTCTATTTCCTCCACCTCGGTCCTTTTATTCTCTGCCCATCTTATGCTTCCCTTTTCTTGAACTACACTACCCATGAGTGTTACATTTTATTTCTTTTCTTCATCCTCACTCTCCTTTAGGGTTACACTCCAAAACCCTTAACTCTCACTCTCTCCCCTTTTGTTTTTTTTCTCTTCCTTTTTTTCTTCCTTCGTTTTTCTCTTTTTCTTATTTTTTCCTTTCTATTCGTTTCTTCTTTTCTCCTTTTACTTTTCCTCCCATTCAATCCTCAATCACAAACAAATTATTTAATTTGGGACTCAAGTTTTTATTTCTTTTTGCTTTTGTTTGTTTATTTTTGTGGCATTTTGGGTACTTTTTACGTTGCTTTTTAACTCACTAGCATTCCTCCTAACCCAAGGTCTCCATTGTATTTAGTCTTCGCTCCACTTAATACAACAGATTTTTACTTATTATTTTTATTCTTTTTTTCTTTCTTCTTTATTACTTTTTTCTCCTTTTTTCTGTTTCCCTCTTATCCCTCTCATTATATCTCTTAGTCGACCATCATTTACAAGCAAATCATTTTATGCTTGTCTAAGATTTTCTTTTTTTTTTTGCATTTAGTAGGTCCCTACTCCCTTTCTTTGCCCCTTGAACTCTTCACCCCAAATCAGGCCCTCCATTATAGGCAGTTTTTGTTCCATTTAGCATAATATAATTCACAGGTCATCACAATATTTCCCTGAGGAGGGGAGAGGAGGGGAAGAGAAGAAAGAAAAAAGGGGGAAATAATAAATTATTACTGTTTTTTTTTTTTGTGGGGTGTTTTACCTTTTTTTTTTTTTTTTACTTTTTACTCTTTATTAATTCTAAGTAGTGCTATCAACAAGACCACCCTCAGATGCCAATAAGGAAGAGGAAATCGAATATTATGGATACAAAAGATAGAGAGGTAACACAAATAGATGTGGAAAAAAATCTATGGAGAAAAGATTTAACATATTGGAAGCCTTGGAGCTAAATGACAGAGAATTTAAAATAGAAATCTTAAAAATACTCAGAGATATACAAGAAAACACAGAAAGGCAATTTAGGGAGATCAGAAAACAACTCAACGAACACAAAGAATATATTACCAAGGAAATTGAAACTATAAAAACAAATCAAACCACCTATGGCCATACCACCCTGAACGCATCTGACCTTGTCTGATCTCAAAAAACAAATCAAACAGAGATGAAAAACTCAATTCATGAGCTGAAAAACGAGGTAACGAGCTTAGCTAACAGAACAGCCCAGATAGAAGATAGGATTAGTGAAATAGAAGACAAGCAACTTGAGGCACAACAGAGAGAAGAAGAGACTCAAAAATAATAAAAACCGAGAAAGCCCTACAGGAATTGTCTGACTCCATCAGAAAGAATAACATAAGAATAATAGGTATATCAGAGGGAGAAGAGAAAGAAAATGAAATGGAGAATATACTCAAAACAAATAATAGACGAGAACTTCCCAAGCCTGTGGAAAGAACTAAAGCCTCAAATTCAAGAAGCAAACAGAACACCGAGTTTTCTTAACCCCAACAAACCCACTCCAAGGCACATCATAATGAAGATGACACAAACCAATGACAAAGAAAAAATTCTCAAGGCAGCCAGGGAAAAGAAGAGTACAACATATAAAGGAAGGCCTATTAGATTATCATCAGATTTCTCAGCAGAAACTCTACAAGCTAGAAGAGAGTGGACCCCAATATTTAAAGCCCTGAAAGAGAGGAACTTTCAGCCAAGAATATTATACCCATCAAAGCTATCCTTCAAGTACGAAGGAGATATAAAAACATTCACAAATACAGAAAAGATGAGAGAATTTATCAGCAGAAAGCCCCCACTCCAGGAAATACTAAAGGGGGTTTTCCAACCAGATTCAAAGAACAAAAGAAAACAAAACCACAAGTAACAGCTCCACCAAGAACACAATAAAACCAAACTTAAACTGTGACAACAAAAGAAAAAAAAGGGGGGAGAGGATGGAGATTAACAGTAGCAAAGGACGATGAAGTGCAGAAATACTCATAAGATAGAGTACTACAATGAATATGGTAGGTACCCTTTTCATTACTTAATGGTAACCACCCTTGAAAAAACCACCACAAAAACACTTGACTTAAAAAAGGTAGCAACAGAGGAAAGAAGTATGGAATACAAACAAACAAAAACAAATGATAGAAAAACAAAAGAGAAGAATCAAACAAAATACAAAACTAACAGAAAGCAATTTATAAAATGGCAATAGGGAACTCACAAGTGTCAATAATTATAATAAATGAAAATGGATTAAACTTACCAATAAAAAGACACAGAGTAGCAGAATGGATTAAAAAAGAAAATCCAACTATATGCTGCCTACAAGAAACACATCTAAGCAACAAGGATAAAAACAAATTCAAAGTGAAAGGCTGGAAAACAATACTCCAAGCAAACAACACCCCAAAAAAAGCAGGTGTAGCAATACTCATATCTAATAATGCTGACTACAAGACAGAAAAAGTACTGAGAGAAAAATGGTCATTTCATAATGATTAAGGGGACACTAAATCAAGAAGACATAACAATCCTTAATATATATGCACCAAACCAAGGAGCACCAAAATATATAAGACAGCTAATTATTGACCTTAAAACAAAAACTGACAAAAATACAATCATACTTGGAGACCTCAATACACCGCTGACGGCTCTAGATCCGTCATCCAAACAGAGAATCAATAAAGATATAGTGGCCTTAAATGAAATACTAGAACACCTGGATATGATAGACATCTACAGGATGCTTCATCCCAAAGCGACAGAATATACATTTTTCTCTAGTGTACATGGAACATTCTCAAGAATTGACCATATGTTGGGCCACAAAGACAATATCAGCAAATTTAGAAAAATTGAAATTGTACCAAGCATATTCTCTGATCATAAAGCCTTGAAACTAGAATTCAACTGCAAAAAAGAGGGGGAAAAACCCACAAAAATGTGGAAACTAAACAACATACTTCTAAAAAATGAATGGGTCAAAGAAGAAATAAGCGCAGAGATCAAAAGATATATACAGTACAGACAAATGAAAATGAAAATACGACATATCAGAATCTCTGGGATGCAGCAAAAGCAGTAATAAGAGGAAAGTTCATATCACTTAAGGCCTATATGAACAAACAAGAGAGAGCCCAAGTAAACCACTTAACTTCACACCTTAAGGAACTAGAAAAAGAAGAACAAAGACAACCCAAAACGAGCCGAAGAAAGGAGATAATAAAAATCAGAGCAGAAATAAACGAAATAGAGAACAGAAAAACTATAGAAAAAATCAATAAAACAAGGAGCTGGTTCTTTGAAAAGATCAACAAAATTGATAAACCCTTGGCAAGACTCACCAAAGAAAAAAGGCACAGGACTCAAATAAATAAAATCCAAAATGAAAGAGGAGAGATCACCACAGACATCATAGATATACAAAGAATTATTGTAGAATACTATGAAAAACTATATGCAACCAAATACAACAATCTAGAAGAAATGGATAAATTCCTAGAACAATACAACCTTCCTAGACTGAGTCATGAAGAAGCAGAAAGCCTAAACAGACCAATCAGCAGGGAGGAAATAGAAAAAACTATTAAAAACCTCCCCAAAAATAAAAGTCCAGGCCCAGACGGTTATACTAGTGAATTCTATCAAACATTCAAAGAAGACTTGGTTCCTATTCTACTCAAAGTCTTCCAAAAAATTGAAGAAGAAGCAACACTTCCCAACACATTTTATGAGGCCAACATAACCCTCATACCAAAACCTGGCAAGGATGGCACAAAGAAAGAAAACTACAGACCAATATCTCTAATGAATACAGATGCTAAAATACTAAACAAAATACTGGCAAACCGAATACAACAACATATTAAAAAAATAATACATCATGATCAAGTGGGATTCATCCCAGAATCTCAAGGATGGTTCAACATACGTAAAACGGTTAACGTAATACACCATATCAACAAAACAAAGAACAAAAACCACGTGATCTTATCAATAGATGCAGAAAAGGCTTTTGATAAAATACAACACAATTTTATGTTTAAGACTCTCAACAAAATGGGTATAGAAGGGAAATATCTCAACATGATAAAGGCCATATATGATAAACCATCAGCCAACATTATATTAAATGACATAAAACTGAGGACTTTCCACCTTAAATCAGGAACAAGACAGGGTTGTCCACTCTCTCCACTCTTATTTAATGTGGTGCTAGAAGTTCTGGCCAGAGCAATCAGACAAGACAAAGAAATAAAAGGTATCCATATCGGAAAAGAAGAAGTAAAGGTATCACTTTTTGCTGATGATATGATCCTATACATCGAAAACCCGAAGGACTCCACAAAAAGATTACTAGAAACAATAAACCAATATAGTAAGGTCGCAGGATACAAAATTAACATACAAAAGTCCATAGCCTTTCTATATGCCAACAATGAAATATTAGAAAACGAACTCAAAAAAATAATCCCCTTCACGATTGCAACAAAAAAATAAAATACCTAGGAATAAACATAACAAAGAATGTAAAGGACCTATATAACGAAAACTACAAGGCATTATTAAGAGAAATAGAAAAAGACACAATGAGATGGAAAAATATTCCTTGTTCTTGGATAGGAAGAATAAATATAATTAAAATGGCCATATTACCCAAAGCAATATATAAATTTAATGCAATTCCCATCAAAACTCCTATGACATTTTTTAAAGAAATGGAACAAAAAATCATCAGATTTATATGGAACTATAAAAACCCCCGAATAGCCAAAGCAATCTAAGGAAAAAGAATGAAGCTGGGGGCATTACAATACCTGACTTTAAACTATATTATAGGGCCACGATAATCAAAACAGAATGGTATTAGCAGAAAAATAGACACTCAGACAAATGGAACAGAATAGAAAGCCCAGAAATAAAACCACATATATATGGTCAAATAATCTTTGATAAAGGGGCCAACAACACACAATGGAGAAAAGAAAGCCTCTTCAACAAATGGTGTTGGGAAAACTGGAAAGCCACATGCAAAAGAATGAAACTCGACTACAGCCTGTCCCCGTGTACTAAAATTAATTCAAAATGGATCAAAGACCTAAATATAAGACCTGAAACAATAAAGTACATAGAAGAAGACATAGGCACTAAACTCATGGACCTGGGTTTTAAAGAACATTTTATGAACTTGACTCCAATGGCAAGAGAAGTGAAGGCAAAGATAAATGAATGGGACTACATCAGAATAAAAAGTTTTTGCTCAGCAAGAGAAACTGATATCAAAATAAACAGCCAACTAAATGGGAAATGTTATTTTCAAACAACAGCTCAGATAAGCGCCTAATATCCAAAATTTACAAAGAACTCATAAAACTCAACAACAAACAAACAATCCAATAAAAAAATGGGAAAAGGACATGAACAGACACTTCTCCCAGGAAGAAATACAAATGGCCAACAGATATATGAAAAGATGCTCAGCTTCATTAGTTATTAGAGAAATGCAAATCAAAACTACAATGAGATAGCACCTCACCCCTGTTAGATTAGCTATTATCAACAAGACGGGTAATAGCAAATGTTGGAGAGGCTGCGGAGAAAAGGGAACTCTCATCCACTGTTGGTGGGACTGTAAAGTAGTACAACCATTATGGAAGAAAGTATGGTGGTTCCTCAAAAAACTGCAAATAGAACTACTTTATGACCCAGCAATCCCTCTACTGGGTATATACCCCAAAACCTCAGAAACATTGATACGTCAAGACACATGTAGCCCCATGTTCATTGCAGCACTGTTCACAGTGGCCAAGACATGGAAACAACCAAAAAGTCCTTCAATAGAAGACTGGATAAAGAAGATGTGGCACATATACACTATGGAATACTACTCAGCCATAAGAAATGATGACATCAGATCATTTACAGCAAAATGGTGGGATCTTGATAACATTATATGGAGTGAAATAAGTAAATCAGAAAAAAACAAGAACTACATGATTCCATACATTGGTGGAACATAAAAACGAGACTAAGAGACATGGACAAGAGTGTGGTGGTTACCAGGGGTGGGGGGAGGGAGGACACAGGGGGGAGGGAGGGAGAGAGTTAGGGGGAGGGGGAGGGGCACAGAGAACTAGACAGAGGGTGACGGAGGACAATCTGACTATGGGCGAGGGGTATGCAACATAATTTAATGACAAGATAACCTAGACATGTTTTCTTTGAATATATGTACCCTGATTTATTAATGTCATCCCATTAACATTAATAAAAATTTATTAAAATTAAAAAAAAGATATAATTCAAATACAAGCCCTTAAAATAAGGAAAAAAACAAATTTTAGTATTTATAATATACTGGGGAAAAAACTTTCTAAGCATGACACAAAAGGCAGAAATCACTGATAGATTTTACTACATAGCTGTAAAAAAATAAAATAAAACTTCTGTAGAACAAAACACTGTGAATAATATAAAACAAAAACATCAAACAGAGGAAAGGGATTTGCAAACTATATATCATATCAGTATCCTTAAGTTCACAGATATAATTCTTAAAAATCATTAGAAAAAGAATAATACAATTGTAAAATAGGTAAAGAATATGAACTAGCAAGTGACAAAAGAAATACAGAAATGTCCAGTGAGCTCTGGAAACTGACTAAGAAGTTAATTAAGTAGGAGGGTGGGCAGCAATGCGAAGGGGCGCTGGAGTTGGGAGGAGGATGAACCAGAGAAGGGGCAGTGCCCAGTGAGGGGGCAGGGTGCTACGAGGGGGGCAGAGCCTAGAAATGAAGGATGTTCTATGCCAGTGATTCTCAAACTTTTTGAAGTTGGGGCGCATTTAAAACCCTACAAATAATTGTAGGCACACTATATACAAATTTCTGAGAAATATGTTATAATAATTAAGTCAAATATTAAAGAAAAAAATAAAGTCCAAGCGTGCTTTTATGGTAATTAAATGAAATAAATACGACAAAATTAAATTTATTCTGACATTAGAAAACATTTTTATGTTATATTTTTTGTTATGCTTTTTAGAATTCGTAAAAAAAGAGGGGTTAAAAAATAAAAAAAACAACAAAAAGTTTATCTTAGTAAGATTTAGTAAATTTGGCAAGTCCTGGTGTGAATGTGTTAAGTTTATTCATTCTTGTGTTTATGAGAAACAAGAACCTGATGTGTCCTAGTGATTTCTTCAATGTTTGGGCATATATTGAAAGGCAAACGCTCATTTCCTCGTCAATACATTGAAGAATTCCTCTCTTTTTACTCTTGTGTTGAGTGCAGAAAACCCCCACTATACGTATCATCTTAACTTTACACCAAACAAAGGATAGAAGAAACTTGCCTCCAGTCTTTCCTGGGAACATGGGGGGTAGTGTAAACAATCCAGCACCACAGCTTAACAGCCTTTTGCAACTTAATCAGGCAAGTGAGGTGGGGGGTTGGGCAATCAGCTTACAGCCAATTCCCCACATCTCTGTCCCCCCAAAATCTAAACTCCAAAAACTCTGTTGGATTTTTGGTCCCCAACAGGCATATATTTCTCTGGAATACCATAGGACGCACCTGGAAATCTAGGGTGCACCAGTGTGCCCTGGAGCACACTTTGAGAACAACTGTCCAGAGAACCAACTGTTCAAGGGCCAGAGCTACCAGGGTTGATTGACACTGAGGCCTACCCAGGGAGAGGCAGGGCCAAGGCCCAGGCCTGACTAAACCTCAAGACTAGGGTAGGGGTGGCCAAGGTGCTTCATCTCAGCTGAGGAGGAAAGAGCTGGTGCCACTCAGGGTTTTTAGAACTTCAACTATAAAAATGAGCAGAATTTTCCTTGATCATATCGGTGGTACTCATCTATTTTCTTGTGCATACTATGATACAATTCTGACCAACGGCTCAGAACTCATCTCGACTTGGTTCACTGATGCCACTGGCAAAGCATTTCTTTTTAACCTGCAGTACAGTGAAGTTCAAGGCCAGGTCATGCCACTGGCCACCATATGGTTCGAGGTGTTAACTGTGAAAACCGCAATGGCAAACTCGGATGGATCTATATATAAGTGTGCCACTGAAGATTGCCAGGGTTATAAGGAAGGCCATGTGATCCTGGAACTGCTCCAGTTTGGGAGAGTGAGGATTTGGGGGAGCATATACCATCTGATAGCTTTTGAAGAAAAAGTGAAAACTTCATCTTCTCCCAGGTCTCCTTCACTGAAAACAAAAATCTACTTACATACACTATAGCCTTAGTATCAGGGTTGGATTAATGAACAAGAATTTATGAGAATCTAAGATAAAACCTTTCTTTCTTTTTTTAATTTTCTAGTTTCTAATCAACAACAGTAGAGAGATATAATGCAGATTCTGTTCATTTTTCCCCTACTCTTACATCTCAAAGCGTAACAGTCAATCTGCAGCTACATGGTGGGCTCTGTGAGGGAAAAAAATGTGGGTTATTCGAGTGGAAAGTGTGTTTTACGTAAATTTTGAAAGGAGAATGCGTCAGAGCATGATTTTTAAACTTATTTCAGCTTCATTTTAAAGAACATTTAAAAAAAACCCAGTTATTAAAAAAAAAAAAAGGCCTGACTGGTGGTGGCACAGTGGATCAAGCATCAACCTGGAACGCTGAGGTCACTGGTTCAAAACCCTGGGCTTGCCTGGTTAAGGTACATATGGGAGTTGATGCTTCCTGCTCCTCTCTCTCTCTCTCTCTCTCATCTCTAAAATGAATAAAAAAAAAAACCCAGTTATTTTACTTGATCTGCTAGCTTCAGAGAGATCCAAATTTGTGAGCAGCGTGAAAGGCTCAGCATTAGCATGGCTCAGGCTGGCCACTGGGCCATATTCTTGTTGGAGGTGAACGCAGCACCAGACCCCATTCATTCTTCTTTGTCAGTTTCGACCCAAAAATATCACCCTTCTTAGTTATTTGTCATCATGTAATTGGCATTGATTGGAAACTTTTCCTGAAATGGGGCAGAACTGTTTGGTTGTCTTTTCCATGTAATTTAAGCATTGTAATATAATAAAGTAACAGTTAAATGTTAAAAAGAAAAAGAGGTTAAGTAATTTGGCTAAGTTCACAAAAAGAAAGTCAGAATTCAAACCCAGGCAATCTTACCTTTTAGTTAATATTTAAGGAATGAAGATGATATATTTAACACTACAAGATGTTTACATTATAGACTACAAAATGCAGGTTATAAGACAGAATGTACAATGAGATCCCTTTCTGTCCACACACTCACATAAAGGTTTATAGAGGCTTAGGAAAACAGTCTGAAAACATCAAAATGTAATAGTAGTTAGATTATGGGGCCTTTTTTATTTTGTGGGTTTTTTTTTTTTTTTGTATTTTTTGTATTTTTCTGAAGCTGGAAACGGGGAGGCAGTCAGACAGACTCCCGCATGCGCCTGACTGGGATCCACCCGGCACACCCACCAGGGGGCGATGCTCTGCCCCTCCGGGGCATCGCTCTGTCGCGACCAGAGCCACTCTAGCACCTGGGGCAGAGGCCAAGGAGCCATCACCAGCGCCCGGGCCATCTTTTGCTCCAATGGAGCCTTGGCTGCGGGAGGGGAAGAGAGAGACAGAGAGGAAGGAGAGGGGGAGGGGTGGAGAAGCAGATGGGCGCTTCTCCTGTGTACCCTGGCCGGGAATCGAACCTGGGACTTCCGCACACCAGGCCGATGCTCTACCACTGAGCCAACTGGCCAGGGCCTTGTGTTTTTCTTTTTGAATTAAAAAAAATTTCAGAATAAATATCTATTATTTCCATAATAAAGGGGAAAATTATGTTTATTTATTTATTTTTTTTTTTTTAAAGATTTTTTTTTTTGTATCTTTTTTTCTGAAGCTGGAAACGGGGAGAGACAGTCAGACAGACTCCCACATGCGCCCGACCAGGATCCACCCGGCACGCCCACCAGGGCGACGCTCTACCGCTGAGCCAACCGGCCAGGGCAGAAAATTATGTTTAAAAGCCAAAAAATAATACAAAATGAAAGAGTACACAGTACCTCTAATGAATTCCCAATGAATCCAAGTATACATGGCTCAGCACAGATCTCTCAGGGTCCCCAGTCTTTATTTATTTGTATTTTTCTAAAGTGAGAAGCAGGGAGGCAGAGAGACAGACTTCTGCATGTGACCAACTGGGATCCACCTGGCAAGCCTACTAGGGGGTGATGCTCTGTCCATCTGGGGCATTGCTCCATTGCAACTGAAGCCATTCTAGTGCCTGAGGCAGAGGCCACAGAGCCATCCTCGCACCCAAGCCAATTTTGCTCCAATAGAGACTTGGCTGTGGGAGGGGAAGAGAGAGAGAGAGAGAGAGAGAGAGAGGAAGGAGAGGGGGAAGGGTGGAGAAGCAGATGGGTGCTTCTCCTGTGTGCCCTGGCTGGGAATCAAACCTGGGACTTCCACACGCTGGGCCGACGCTCTACTGCTGAGCTAGCTGGCCAGGGCCTTCAGGGTCCCCAGTCTTTAGATTCAACTACCATGCTATGGTTCTCTAGTCTCCTCTTCCTTCCCTGTCTTTCCTACCTTTAGCTTCCAAATGAATCTACCTAAAATTCTGTGATCCTCTTGTAATTTTACTACTTAAACTTTCAATGATTCCTCATTTTCTACAGAACAAAGCAGAAATTCCTCAGCCTGAAACTCAAGGCCATCCACAATTATGACATTCAATTAATATTTAAATTTTTAAAGATTAAATTTATTGGAGTAAAATGGTTAATAAGATTATATAGGTTTCAGGTGTACAATTCTATTTAATTAATTTATTGTTATTTTTTTCCAAGTGAGAGGAGGGGAGATAGACAGACTTCCACATGCATCCAGACTGGGATCCACCTGACAACTCTCATCTGAGGCCAATACTATGCCCATCTTGGGCCATGCTTGCAATGGAACTATTTTTAACACCTGAGGCAGAGGCTCCACAGAGCCATCCTTAGCACCTGGACCAATGTGCTTGAACCAATTGAGCCATGGCTGCAGGAGGGCAAGAGAGAAAGAGAGAAAGAGAGAAAGAGAGAGAGAGAGAGAGAGAGAGAGAGAGAAAAGGGGAGGAGAAGCATATGGTCACTTCTCCTGTGTTCCCTGACAGGGAATCAAACCCAGGACATCCATACGTGGGGCCAATGCTCTACCACTGAGCCAACCAGCCAGGTCTGAGGTGTCCAGGTCTTAATACATTAACCGAATATTGCATTGTGTGTTTACCACCCAGTCAAGTCTGTTTCCGTTGCCATTTTTCAAACCCCTTTACCATCTTTTAACTCCCGGCCCCCTTTCCCTCTGGTAAACATCATACTCGTTACAATCAACTTTTATTATGCACATTCCAGCTAGCTGACTGCTCTTTTATTTTATTATAATAAAAGTTATATTTATTCATGATGCTACATTTATTGCATTCCCCTAGAAAAATGGAGAACTGTATATGTACCCAATTTGCACATACGTATAAAACTTTATACAAATTATGTGTAGCATACAAAGGCCTCTGGTAAGCTGAAACCTTGACACTACAATCTGGGTAACCCTCCTGCAAAGTCTCCAGTTTGTCAAATTTGTCCACAGAAAATTAAAAACTAGAATTATAGTCAGTCTTGCTGCTCACATTTAGAAATTATTTTAAAATATAATAATATAAAAAATTTCAATTTCTCTAAAACTCATAAAGGTAAAAACTGGAAGGGGATACAATTTCAATTTAACAGCATGACAAATTCACAGCTTATTTTGGCTGGATCTTTTGAAAAAAACCAAAAAAAAATCATCTTAGTTTTTTTTTTTTTTTTTTTTTTTTTTGTATTTTTCTGAAGCTGGAAACGGGGAGAGACAGTCAGACAGACTCCCGCATGCGCCCGACCAGGATCCACCCGGCACGCCCACCAGGGGCGATGCTCTGCCCACCAGGGGGCGATGCTCTGCCCCTCCAGGGCGTTGCTCTGTTGCGACCAGAGCCACTCTAGCGCCTGGGGCAGAGGCCAAGGAGCCATCCCCAGCGCCTGGGCCATCTTTGCTCCAATGGAGCCTCGCTGCAGGAGGGGAAGAGAGAGACAGAGAGGAAGGAGAGGGGGAGGGGTGGAGAAGCAGATGGGCGCTTCTCCTGTGTGCCCTGTCTGGGAATCGAACCCGGGACTTCTGCACGCCAGGCCGACGCTCTACCACTGAGCCAACCGGCCAGGGCCTCATGTTAGTTTTGACATTATCTTTCTAAGTTGTGGCTGCTTCAGAAGGTAATTTATCAAAATTCTTACCAAACAAAGATAAATATACTCCTCTTACAAAATAGTACAATAACACCCTAGGAACCAGAAGTTAGTAAATGTATCTATACAACTAAAAGGCCATTTTCCCAACAGAATAGGGCACGTTTACCTCAGAACCAACTGCAGAAACAGAAAGCAGAACAGAATGACTGCTTGCTCTTCTTTTCTATGTATGTTGTCTGTAGCTTTCTACAACTTGCTCATGTAGTTAACTCTGCCTCCATTTTCTACCCAAGGCTCAACTTCAAAACCTTCGTGAAATGTTTGCTAAAGCAGTGGTCCCCAACCTTTTTTGGGCCACGGAAAAGGTTTAATATCAGAAAATATTTTCACGGACTGGCCTTTAGGGTGGGACGGATAAATGTATCACGTGACTGAGACAAGCATCAAGAGTGAGTCTTAGACGGATGTAACAGAGGAATCTGGTCATTTTTAAAAAATAAAACATCGTTCAGACTTAAATATAAATAAAACGGAAATAATGTAAGTTATTTATTCTTTCTCTGCGGACTAGTACCAAATGGCCCATGGACCAGTACCGGTCCGCGGCCCGGGGGTTGGGGACCACTGTGCTAAAGCCATTCTGAGAATCCAGGGCTTCTATATACCTCTCCAGGCACTTAATGTTCTTTTTAAAATGTTCTTTCTTTTCTAAAGATAATGCCTTATTTGAGATAGTATCTTTATTTATTTATCTCTGTATTCTTCTTACTAAATACGTACTAAACGAATGTGATTAATCAACAAAATAGAAAAAAAATCACAGAATTCAATATTATCATATCTAGGTATTTTCAAAGTACCAGTTTGTGGCAATTAGATTCCTCATTCTCCGAACATAGATAGGAAAAAGAAGTTAATAAGTGCAGGCAGGTTTTTACTCTTTAGGTCTCTGACCTAATTAAGTGATTTATGAACCTCATGGAGTATAGATCTCTCATCTCACACAAACTCTCAGTTAATCTATGAATTGATGTATTTTGGTCTTCAGCAGTCTGGTCAGCATTGACCTTACTTTTCCCACATAAAGGCAATTGAAGCTTTACTCTCTGGGAAAGGAGACAGAGCTATGGCACTGAAATGTTCTCTGTACCTTTTCGTGTTGTGCACGGTGGTCCCCCCCAGGACGAGCCTCACTCCAGTGGTGGTGCGGTTGAGGTTGTACACTGTCAGGGCTTCTTCATAGGTGGCTCCTCCAATGACAAACACAATGATATCCTGAGGTCTGCAACAACGAAGACATTTAATAGCATGGGGGGTAATATTTGTTGTTAGTATTATACACACAGGTTTTTTTTTATTTTTTTTTATTTTTAGATTTTACTTATTAATTTTAGAGAGAGGAGAAAGAGAGAGAGAAGGGAGAGAGGAGCAGAAAGCATCAACTCCCATATGTGCCTTGACCAAGAAAGTCCAGGGTTTCGAACCGGTGACCTCAGTGTTCCAGGTCGATGCTTTTATCCACTGTGCCAATGCAAGTCAGGCTATAGACACAGTTTTGATTTCTGAATCTTTCTCTTTTGGTGGAGGACGCATAATTAAAGCAGAACAGAATAAAAGGTTTAAAAAAGTTTTAATTAGCTGAAATTGGCAGGAAACAGCAAGAAATGCTGAATAGTGATTTGCTTTCTGTTTATGAGCAGATGTCTTATAATTTCTGTGCTGTGAATTTCAGAATAGCACAATAGTGTTTGCTGGAACCAAATGTAGAAATACTCTTATATTCAAGAGGCTGCAGAGTACTTCACTGTGACATGATATCAACATAGCAGTAATTTATGTTTGTACCACACATCTGGTTTCATGTGTAAGACCTTTGTTAAATATTTAGTACCGTGTCATTACAATGGCCTCTGTCCAAGGACCTCAGAGTGTTTTGGGAAGTACTGGTACATTTGGAAGTCCTATAACACGGGAAATGGAAACAGTATGTTGAGTGTAAAAAAAGAATGAGACACAGAAATTAATGACATTTCTAGGAAACTCCACGTCTTTAAAAAAAATCTTTGTTCCTAAGTTCTTTGATAAACCGAGAAAAAGAAACCATGGAAACAAACAAACAAACAAAAAACCCGTCAGTGTCATTTTGATGCTGGACATGCTGACACACCAGCTCAGTCACCAGCCTCAATTGGGTAGCTCTGTGCAGTTTCACTGTGTTTCAGTCTTTATCAAAATGGCTTCATAACAAAAGTGATAGGTCCTCCTATTAGCCCTTCTTTAGATAACAATAAGAAGGAGAGCATATTATTTTCCAAATTGCTATAAAGTTTGCATTGTTTCTTTTCTTATGACATCAAAAGAAGATGCAGCCCTGGCCGGTTGGCTCAGTGGTAGAGCGTCGGCCTGGTGTGCAGAGGTCCCGGGTTCGATGCCTGGCCAGGGCACACAGGAGAAGCGCCCATCTGCTTCTCCACCCCTCCCCCTCTCCTTCCTCTCTGTCTCTCTCTTCCCCTCCCGCAGCGGGGCTCCATTGGAGCAAAGATGGCCCGGGCGCTGGGGATGGCTCTTTGGCCTCTGCCCCAGGCGCTAGAGTGGCTCTGGTCACGACAGAGCATCGCCCCCTGGTGGGCAGAGCATCGCCCCCTGGTGGGCGTGCCGGGTGGATCCCGGTTGGGCGCAGGAGGGAGTCTGTCTGACTGTCTATCCCCGTTTCCAGCTTCAGAAAAATACAAAAAAGAAAAAAAAAAAAAAAGAAGATGCAATTACTTAACCTTAGTAGGCAATTAATTTTGTTACATCACTTATTGGCCAATATTTAGAACTACATCAAGCAGATGCATATATTTTGGTGGTTACAGCTCAAAACTAAACAGAAACATCTTTAAAGGATATACATACTTATGAATAAACCATGTTTGTCTACATTTCCTTTCTGTTCATCTCTTTCTAAAAAACCTTGATGAAATAAAACAAGAGTATTTGTTCTTGTTGGACTTCTTGGTAACAGAATCAGATACTGTGTCAATTTTAAAATGTTCAGATACTCTCTGAATTGCAGATATCCAATGAAAGACTCCCAATACAGAAGAGATGGTATTTTGCAATTAATTAGAATCATTATGACATTTCTATGTGAACCTGGAACTTAAAATCAGGCCTCTGAAACACTACATTTACTTTTTTAAAGATAAAATAAACTTCATTCAAGACTGAAACAACAGATTCATTAGCATCACGATGTTTTAAGAGTTACATACTGAAAACAGTAGCCAGTTCATGCTGTGTATAGATACACAAGGACACCTTGAGAACCCAACAATTTACATCTTATTTTATTAGAAAAATAAACAAAATTTCACATGTAGTGTTTCTGGAAAGCATTCCTTCTATACATGGATAAGGTAAGCAGAAAAACTTAAATCTTTTTAAAAATTAAATTTATTGGGGTGACAATGATTAATAAAATTATATAGTTTACAGGTGTACAGTTCTATATGATATCATCTCTATATCGTGTTGTGTGTTCACCACCCCAAGCCAAGTCTCCTTCCATAACCATTTATCCCTGTTACACTTCTGACTAAAATTCAAATTTTTGAATATATTTACAGATGATAAAGATTTCATGAGCTTTACTGTAAGAGAAAGGGCCAAAGAAAAAGGACTGCTGCTTTTACAGAAACAAAAATGAGCTGCTGCAACAAGATTCTACTAAATTTGTGTAAATGTGAAAAAGTACTCTCCCTTTTTGAATTAACTGATTCTGAAATGCATGACCACATAGTTGCATTTTCTCACCAAATGTTTAAGTTGCTTGTTTTTATCAGGGAGAAGAAGCAATTCTGGAGTGAGAAAAACCATTAACCTGATAAACAGGATGTGTGGGAGTCCCAGATGCAGGGGAAAACCAAAGTCAATTTGTGCATATAGTCATATAGCCAAGCACTAATTTAATAGCTAAGGGCTAAAACATTTCTAGAAGCATATCTGGTTTTGAAAAATTGTGTTTTTTCTGCATCTCCTCTGATACTTTCTAATATTACAATAATAATAAAACCAAAAAGTTCTATCATAATGAGACTTAAATCATAATAAAGATGACTAAAATTAATGATGCTTCTTAATGTAATAATCTAGGGCCAAGATAGCAGCTAGAACTGAGAGTGAGGCCAAGTGGATGCACAGCCAAA
The DNA here is from genome assembly GCF_036850995.1 of Saccopteryx leptura. NCBI lineage: Eukaryota > Metazoa > Chordata > Mammalia > Chiroptera > Emballonuridae > Saccopteryx > Saccopteryx leptura. The sequence continues at coordinate 211,807,451 of NC_089505.1, read as the reverse complement.
ATATTGTATAAGGTTACTGGCAAATGGCAAAAATATAAAATTTCTGGTTACATGAACCAAATTTATTCTCTAGTTTAAATTTTCCAATTGTAAATCTGATCATATCAAATGTTATAGATGCCTAAATTTGATAAATATCTATTGAGCAACTACTATTTGTAAGGCACTGTGTTGAATATTGTGAAAAACCCAAATATTAACAAAGTTCTTACTTCAAGATTACAATACTTAATAGGAAGGATAGATATGTATACAACTACTGTCTCAATAGCCAGAGGTAACGACTATTAACCATTTCTTGTTTATTCTTTCAGAACTATTTACTGTATACATAAACATATATATGCTTGCATATATTATATAAATACAATATATATATGTAGTCAAGCAGAGGCTTATTTATAAACAAACACATATATAACCACATTTATGCTTATATGCAGTCTTTTTACACAAAAGGGATGGTATAGTATTTTGCTTTTTTATCCAATATATCTTAGAAAATGTTGATATCACTCCATGAGAGTTATATCACTCCATGAGAGTTATGCCATTTTTAAAGAAGAATGCAGAGTATTGTAGTATAATATCAATAACTAGCCCTCTATTGATGGATATTTCGCTTGTTTCCATTTTTTCACTACTACAGATAATGTATTGGCTGATATCCTTGTTTATATGTTTCTGAACATGTGCAACTACATATATCCATATGGCAAACTTTTAGAGGCAAAATTGCTTAGTGGGTCTTTTCAAGTTCTCTTAAGTTTTCCTTTTGTTAAGCAGGACCAACCAGTAGTGGTGTCCTTCACTGTAGTTTTCTAACCATTTGTCTGCTTTCTTCAAAATTTCCACTATATCAGAAGCTCATCATATATTTGTACTGTTTTCTCTTGACCTCTGTCCCTGGTCACTCTCATTCCCTGAAGAGTTCAGCTCTGGTTTACTGTTCTCCTTTTCACTCCTGCTCCTTTCAAGATTTTCAATGACTTTAACATCAATGTGGGTTACCCACTTCACACCCTGGTCTCCTCACTCACCCTGATCTGTTCTATCCCTCACAACCACCATGGTTATAACAAACTTTTCTATTACTATGTGCACTATGAAATCTTGACAAGATCTCTTTCCACAATAACCTCTTCCATTAATTCACTTACACTAAGATTCCTACTGTAGTAATTCTTTGACCTCATCAAGACCTCCAATACTTTTTTTTCACTATCCAATTTTCATCCCTCCAAATCTTTCTTATTTAATCTAGTGCAGCTAAACCACATAACCAGGCTCATGGGTTGTATTTTAAATTAATGACCATAGATTTGAAATGGGCATCCAATCTTTCCCAGAAGTCCTACTTACATTTCCCTAACAAATTTGATTTCTAGCCTACAAGATGACAATTTCATGATGTTTCTTTTCTCCCCTCACCTCTGCTACTTTAGCTGATAACTCGACATATCTTACGGAGAAAATAGAAGCAGTCCAACAAGACGGCCGCCATATTCTCACCAACAAAACTTAAAATGAAAGAAGTCCTTCTGCTCCTTTCCAAGGTTCCTCTCAGTATGCTCTGGGTCCCCTAGACTTTGCTTCCACAGCTCCTTTCTCTTCCTCATTATCTACTTCTCTTTTAGGATAATTCTTGTCAGGTTACATTATCCTCTAGAACAGGGGTCTCAAACTCGCAGCCCACGGGCTGCCCGCCGAACAATTTTGTGCGGCCCGCAGACTAATCCACGAAGTTCAAAATATTTTGGATAAAATTAAGTAAGCCTAGGGGCCTACTTGTATTTTTCATTTCTCTAGCATCCTAGCTAGATATTAGATTAGTTAACAGCAGTTGTGATGCGAACTACAGTTTCTGGTCGTTTTGTGACACTGAGTAAACTGCATGTACGATTATGTTTGTTGTACTGATTTTTTTTTGTTTTCAACTGCAGTGAGAAAAGTGTTGCGTAACAGTTGCCTTTTGTAGACCTAGTGCGGCCCGCCGAATGGCTGTGATCTTGCTCTGCGGCCCACATGCTGAGTTTGAGACCCCTGCTCTAGAATTTCTTACCCTTGAGCCACAATCTCTTCTCACTATCATTTCTTTTCTCTCATCCCTTCATGCAAAACTTCTTTAAAAATGTTATATATATCTATTATCTCAACTTTAGCTTACATCCTGTAACACTCTCTAATTTGGTTTCTGACCTCACTGAAATAGAGAATAAGGTCACCAAAGACCTTCAGGCTGCCAGATCTGATGGATTCTTCATTGTCTTCACCTTATTTATGTCTCAGAAGACTGGACTCAGGTGACTACTTGCTCCTTGGTCTTTATTCTCCTAGTTTTCTTCCTACCTTTCTGTCTACTCCTTAGTCTCCACTTCTGGCTCCACATACTTTATTCAATGGTTGGTCCTGGCTCTCCTTTTCCCTTTCTATGTTCTCTTCCTCTAGTGCCATGGCTTTAAATATCACCCAAATCTTGTCGACTCCCAATTTAGTATCTAACATTTCCACTTGGCTGTCTAATAAACCTCTGCAACTTAACAACAGAACTCTTGATTTCCCCCTAAAACCTAAGAGTTATTCCTGACTTTCTCTCTTACTTTTGTCCCATCAGTTTATTCCATTAAATAAGTTTCTTGATTCTACCTTCTCTCTCAGCCTCCTTATCCAAACCACTTCCATTTCTTACCTGGACTATTGCAGCTGCCTCCTAAGTGGCCTCCCTGCTTCTATTTTTGCCTTCAATAATCCATTCGCCCCACAAGGTAATCTTTTAATAAATAATTCAGTTCATGTCACTCATATGCTTAAAGTTCTTCAACAGCTTGCTATGACATTAAAACAAACTTCTTTGCCAGGGACTATGTGACTCTATGTCAGGGGTTGGGAACCTTTTTGGCTGAGAGAGCCATGAACACCACATATTTAAAAATGTAATTCCGTGAGAGCCATACAACAACCCGTGTACATTACGTATTATCCAATAAAAATTTGGTGTGGTCCCAGAGGACAGCTGTGATTGGCTCCAGCCACCTGCAACCATGAACATGAGTGGTAGGAAATGAACGAAATGTAATACCTGAGAATGTTTTATATTTTTAACGTTATTATTTTTTTATTAAATATTTGTCTGTGAGCCAGATGCAGCCATCAAAAGAGCCACACCTGGCTCGCGAGCCATAGGTTCCCGACTCCTGCTCTATATGATCCAGCCCATACTTGTTTTTTCAGCTTCTTGTTTCCTCCTTACTCACTAAGCTCCAACCACTCTGGGGTGCTCTGTGCTCCATGAACTGGCCCAGTTCTCTTTCTTGAAGGCCCTTGCTCTGGTTTTCCCTCTACTTGGGATGCTCTCTCTCCTCATCATTATGTAATTGGCTCTTTCTCATAATTCAAAACTCATCTCAAATATCACTTCTTCAGAGAGGTTCTTTCCATCTAAAGTAGCCTTCCCCACCTCTACAAAGTTTCTTTGAATCTTATTACCCTATTTATTTCCTCAGTAGTACTTATTTCATTCAAATTGTCCTTTATTTGCTTACTAGTTTACTGTCTGTCTCCTTCATGTAAGTTCATTGAGGGCAGGTATCTGTCTTTCCTGTCACTTCTATCTTCCCATTATCTACAACAGTTCTTGACATATTGAAGGCTTTCAATAAATACTTGTTACATAAAAGGATGAAGCAATTGAGTTATTAACTATATCTGTATTTTTGTAATAGTGACAAGTGCTAACAGATGCTGACAACAAATGTGCATTTTGAGCTCTGTTTGCAAAAATGAATCATCCAGATTAGAAAGGTTTGCTGTCATAAACTATTCACATACAACATACTCTTCTGGTGGTCTATGGTGTCCCTTTAGCAATAAATAGCTAATATTTTGTTCAGTATTTCTTATACAAAATTCCTAAGAAAATGAATACTTTCACTTTTATCATAGCAATTTAATAGAGTTATGCTGTTTTTCAAAGAACCTCTAAGACAGGTGAATAGCTTAGGGCTGTTTTTGATTCTTCTTACTTAGCTGGCATTTCTGAACCTTGATGCCAAGGTCCTTAAATATTTTATCTGATGAGTGTATGCTCTGAATTTAACTCCAGATGTTTTGCATCTCAACCTTGGATTTTTTGAAAGATTTTTTTTTTTTCCTGCTGGCTGGTTGGCTTAGTGGTTGAGTGTGTGGATGTCCCAGGTTCGATTCCTGGTCAGAGCACACAGGAGAAGTGAAAATCTGCTTTTCTATCCCCCCCCCCCCCCCCTTCGCCTTCTCTCTCTCTCTTTTCCCCTTCTGCAGCCATGGCTTGATTAGTTCAAGTGCATTCTCTCTGGGAGCTGAGGATGGCTCTGTGGAGCTGTGCTTTAGGCGCTAAACATAGTTTGGTTGCGAGCATGGCCCAAGATGGGCAGAGCATCAGCCTCAGACAGGGGTTGCTGGGTGGATCCTGGTTGGGACGCATGTGGGAGTCTATTTCCCTTCCTCTCACTTGAAAATGAAGACCAAAAAAAAAAGGTATTTTTTCCTGTTCTGTTATCAAATTATAGAATTAAAAAAAAATAAAGTGAAAAATATATATCATATAAAACAGTCATCTAGTCATCTAGATACCTCAAAACATTATTCTCCGTTCAGAAATTAATTATACATATAAAACTCTATTCTTCCACAGCTCTTAGATTATGATTAGCTGAAATTATAGAAGAATTTTACCAACAGTAACAATTCTCACATCAATCCATTCAATAGGGTTCACCTACATATATTAGATTGTTTAGAACATGTGGGTCTAATAAAAAAATACACAAAAATAAACTTATAACTAGGTAGATCTTGTATATCTTTAAAATTTCAGAGTGGCTTTAGGAAGTTGTTCTGGACAAGTTTTCTATTTATTAAAACTAACATAACACTGGATTAAAGTGACAATTATTTGCTTCTTTCAGTTAATACCCAAAAAGAAAACCATCCTTTTCTTCTTTGTGACAAATGGTCTTTATTAATTAGGTCTCAGTCTGTATGCTGGCCACATTTGGCAAAGTCCAGTCTTTACCAAAAATAATAACAACCTGCTCTGGCTGGCAATCAAGCAGCAAAGCTATTTTTGGCTTTAATGTTTGAAACTCCAAATGCTAGATGCTGTGGAACTGAACCTTAAATGGCATAAGCAAACTGGTCTGATACTAAAGGACAGAATGTAAGTATTTGGGTTGTTCCAAAACACCTGTTTCTTTATTACCAAAGAAGCAATGTTTCAGGTTTCGCAGGTGAAATTTATATCTAAACTCAACACATGTAAAACCAAAAGAATCTTAGAACTGAAACTATAGGGGAAAGGAATAGAATGATATAATCGGAGTTGTAGTCCCTAACGTTACTCTAAATTTCCTATTTTCTTAGTGTTTCTGGTTTCTATTATTAATATCTTTATGTCTTACCTGTCTCTGAGTGTACTGGGACCTAGATAAGGGTACAAGTTTTCTTTAAGCTTTCCTTTAATGAGATGGTCCAGGGTCTCATGTAGGAAAGGTTGATGCTGAGTATACACATTTTCTATTCCCTAAGACAGGAAAAAATAGTTCTTATGTCATTTTTGGAAACTTGCAATATAATGATTTATGATATTCTTATCAGAAAAAGACATGCACTCAACAGAGATTTCATGAGATAGGTTCAAATAGGAATTTTAGGAGAATCTTATGGTTAAATAATTTAAAATTTTTACTCATCAATTAAAAATGTTCCAATCTCATAACAACACTCTGAAATTTAAGGCTAGCATTATAATTTTAAAAATAAAATTCTTAAATCCTTTATCATTAATGTACTGACTCTCATCTTTTTGTGAAAATGTTATATGACAGAAAAAGTAAAAGGAAGCATTATGTAGAAAAGGAGATTAGATACACTCAGGAAAACGGAAAAGTTTTAGGCAACATAAGAAAGTCTAGCCGATTAAAACTGACTTTTGACCATTTTAAGAAAATAGGTATTTTTAAAAGAGCTAAAATTGTTTGCTTCATTTTTATTTTCCTTCAAAGAAAAACTACCCAACAAGTCTTTAATGATAAACAAGAAATGGAGCAAAATAGTGACGACTAACAAAACTGTCTGTCTTTTCACTCTTGGATATTTCCTGGAAATATCCTGTTATGTTATTCTCCGCTCAGCTACTTGGTCCGATGCTGATGCTGCTCCAATATAGAATGCATTTTTAAAAAAGTTCTCAGGAGGATGTCTGCTGTAATGTCACTTAATTGACATAGTACCAAGCCAGCAGCAATCCAGGGGTTACTTTGATCATATTCATGCACTCTCAGCCTCAGGGGTGCCACTGTCATCCATTTAGGCACAGAGATGTCATACCTTCAGGCCTTTGAGGAACTGTTTGGTAATAGCCACCGCATCTTTGGGACTGAAGAGGTCACTTCCTCTGGCCCGTTTACCACCATATTCAACAATTGCAGACACAAGCTATTAAAGAGAGAGAGAGAAAGAAACAACCTCTTATTGCTTGGGGATCAGGAAACTCATTTCATAAGAAAATAACTTTATTAAGGAAATGAAGACATGAGAGAACAAAATTACACATTTCTGTGAATAGAAACAGTATGACATCATTTGCCAGAGTAAAAATAGAATAATAAAGCTGGTTCCTGTTTGGTGGGATTACTGTATAAATTTTGTTACCTTTCGATATTTCTCACAGACACCTTTATTCCTGAGGTCCATCATTAGTCCTGGCAGGCTGTTGTTGCTGTGTCGCTCGTAATGTAATGCGTAGAGCATCACCAGGCGGGCAGCATCAAACTCTGTCACTTTGGGGTTCTGCAGGAGCCTCTTTAAATTCTGAAAATAGAGAGAACTGATATTTATCACCCCTTCACTTGCATAATGTTGTATAATATCTCAGCTCTAATAATTATTGAATGGCAGTGATACATCTGAGTTCATGACTAAGATTACTACTATGGCAAGGTATAGTCATAGGTTTAGCAACTGTTTCAACTACAAAAAATTTGATGCCTTTTGCCCAAAAATTAAATAAGGAAACAAATTTCTATTGTAATTGTTTTAGGACAAACATGAATTAACTATGGATAGTTCTTTTCTTTCCTTTGATGAGATGGTCCAAGGTCTCATGTACGGAAGGCTGCAATTTCCTTGCTGAAATGGGGAACAACATATACTATTTCTACCGCTTCAATCATTACAGCACACAAAAGAACTGACCAGCTGACTTGCAAAATTCCACTGCTTTCTCTTAGTGACTGACCAATGAAATGGAGACAGATTGGTAGATTCCACAAAAGTGAACTGGGCTTAATCTCAGAAGCATCAGATATAACAGTATGTTTCAACATTGTTTACAGGACATGAGTACATAAACAGCAGCAGAGCAGGTTATGACAGCAGGGAAAGTTAGAGAAAATCATTTTTTTTTTTAATAAATAAATTTTTATTTTAATGGGGTGGCATCAATAAATCAGGGTACATATATTCAAAGAAAACATGTCCAGGTTATCTTGTCATTCAATTCTGTTGCATACCCATCACCCAAAGTCAGATTGTCCTCCATCACCTTCTATCTAGGTTTCTTTGTGCCCCTCTCCCACCCCCTCCCCCTCTCTCTCCTTCCCTCCCCCCACCCCCTGTAACCACCACACTCTTGTCCATGTCTCTTAGTCTCATTTTTATGTCCCACCAATGTGTGGAATCCTGCAGTTCTTGTTTTTTTCTGATTTACTTATTTCACTCCGTATAATGTTATCAAGATCCCACCATTTTGTTGTAAGTGATCCGATGACATCATTTCTTATGGCTGAATAGTATACCATCGTGTATATGTGCCACATCTTCTTTATCCAGTCTTCTATTTTTTTTTTACAGTGATTAAAGCCTTTAAGCAAACTCTTGGCCAATACAGCAAGAATTCATAAAAGAGTAGTGTCCTTAACATGTTCACCAAGTCCAAGTTGGCCCCAACACCATGCCAAATCCCTGAAAAATGCAACCCAACCCCAGTTCAGTCTGTTAGGAGCTGTCACAAGGAGCAGGATTCCAGGAAAAGTCCACATCCAGGAAAAGTTCGCATGGCACTGGAATTGTTGTCACAATTCTATACTTTGCAGCTCATGTCCCAAGTCCCAATGACCGCTGCTTCTAGCTGGTAATGATTCAGGTAGACTGGAAAAGCCATCTGCAGCATGTGTGGAGATGGAGCTTCTGTTCTCCTCTGCCTGGAAAGATGAGACCAGGTTGCTTTTCCTTGGAGCTCTGCGACTGTGGCTTGGTAAAGAGAACCTTGGGATACACTAAGCTGGGTGGCAAAGGTAGATTCATAATAGAAGTTGGCAAAAGGGGGAAAGAGAGCTCTAAATTAGGACTAGGTCCCAGCCTGAAATATGAATGGGGCATTGAGGTAGGAGGAATAAAGGAAACACTATATATTAAACAAAGCAGCAGAAAATAGGACTATCAACACCCACAACAGAGATCTTTGAGGGAAGAATAAAAAACCTGACTATTCAGGCAAAACATAGTTAAGTGGCCCTTGTGCAAATGAGATCAGTTTACCTGCTTCTTGGAAGAAATACCCTAGGCTCGTCCACAGTGTCGTAGATGGGGCCGACGGCCCTGGGCACCTTCAGCCTTCAGTGGCAAACCCCAGCTTTCTGGGCAAGGTTAGGTCATAGGTGGCTGGAGCAGGACTGGAAGAGACTGAACCCTCCCTTAGAGGAGCGAGGGAGAAGCCTACCTTCCAGTGTCCCTGTTTCCTCACAGCAGAGGCATGTAAGTCTGGCAGGCTTTAGCTTAATGACCTTCCTTTCCACTATTGAAGCAGGACCAGATGGCATCCTATGAGACCCCCTTGGGGCGTTGGAGCCTTTAAGGATGTATCCTAAAAGCTGGTAGTTCCCCTGATCTCTATTGGGCTTTTTCTGCCTCTTGGTATCTTAAAGGCCATGCTCAGATCTCGCTGAGGGGTTTGAGGATCCCCATCCACCTATATAAATCTTTTCCATATATCTGGAGCTATTTGGAAAAAGACAAAACAGTGTTATTAGCTGGATCAAATAAAGACCCGTAGGAGTTCCAGGATATGACTCCCCCCTTTTAAATTTTTTTTAAATTGACCTTAAAATATTTGCTGGGTACACTTTAATAATACCTTGACTTTAAAGATTGTAAGAATGACAAAATACAGTAAATGCTTTTGCTCCATAAGCAGGAGCATTGTCAGTTTAACCAGTTTAGGAAATCCAATAATAGAACAGTATATATAGACAATGAGCTATAACATGCTTAGCAGCCTCTCCTGTTCTGACAGAGGTTACTATAAATCCAGAATATGTATTCACTGTAACATGGACATAGGACTGTTTGCCAAATGAAGGTATATGAGTAACATCCATTTGCGAAAGTTGTCCTGGTATGGGTCCTTGAGGGTTAACTCCAAATGAAGGGGCAGATTGTATTCAATAGTATAGGACCCTTTGGACAGGATTTCCCAATCTGCCATGCTGCTTCCCGAGAAAGTTGAAACTGTTTACACAGGGCTGCAGCATTCTGGTGATGAGACTGAATTGCTCGATCTGTCATGGTTGCTCCAAATAATTTTCTTTTGGGTAGCTTGATCAACAAGGGCATTCCTAGGCCCTGGCCGGTTGGCTCAGAGGTAGAGCATCAGCCTGGTGTGCAGGAGTCCCAGTTTCGATTCCCGGCCAGGGCACACAGGAGAAGCGCCCATCTGCTTCTCCACCCTTCCCCCTCTCCATCCCCTCTGTCTCTCTCCTCCCCTCCTGCAGCCAAGGCTCCATTGGAGCAAAGTTGGCCCGGGCGCTGAGGATGGCTCTGCGGCCTCTGCCTCAGGCGCTAGAATGGCTCTGGTTGCAACAGAGCAACACCCCAGATGGGCAGAGCATCCCCCTCTGGTAGGTGTGCCAGGTGGATCCTGGTCGGGCGCATGCGGGGAGTCTGAATGCCTCCCTGTTTCCAACTTCAGAAAAATACAAAAAAACAAACAAACAATAAACAAAAATCCAAAAAAAGGGCATTCCCTTGTGCTAAAGCTCCAGGGAGCATGGAGTGAGCTCGAGTATATTCTGTAAGACATGGAGCTCTATGTTGACATACAAGTCTTTGAAGAAGGAGGAACTGTTGAAATAGTTCATCAGCATTTGTCCCTAAGACAACAGTCTTTATAGTGGAAACACCATAAGTAAATATTTGCTGTCTGTATATAGATTAAAGGGGGAATATGGCAAATGCTGAAAAGCTATGATCATGGCATATAATTCTAGACTTTGAGCTGATTTTAAGTTGACAGTTTCAGTATAAAGTTGTCCATTGATTTGTAAGAGCGATTTGCCATTTAGTGGAAGTTTCCCAGAGCCATTGTTGTTGATCCTTTGAAAAAAAGAACAACAATAATTTTGAGGCTCAAAACCTATAAGCTGTAAGGGTCGCCTATGCCCCTTGATAATCCAGGAGGCAACAAGATCAAAATATGGAAATGTATTCCATGGGCTATTAGATGGTTCAATGTGCCCAACCTGTAGCTGCTCTTGTACCAATTGAGCAGCTGCCCTAAGTTTCTCCTGAGAAAGGGGCCATTGGTCTACCCATGCAGGATTATCTGATTTCCAAGTAACTGGGTCTGCACAATGCATTATTGAGGTAGCAGGAGCTACCAAGGCCACTATGCTAAATTTTGATATCCTAATCCACACCTTCTGGTATTGGGTGCCATTTCTATGGGGGTGAGAATTCCTCGCTGTTCTTTCCCTAATCCCTTGGTGTGCAAAAATCCCCGATCAAACATCTGAGTACTGACTAAACCATTAGGACTGACAAGCAATGCTCCCATATTTTTCAAAACATCTCTACCCCACATTTTAACTGGCCATCCAGGGAGCACATAGAGGAAATCATCTTAGGTTTTGTCAATCCTCACATTAAGGGATAAATGCCGATTTCTATTTATCATGCAGAACAAATTAATTCAAGACAACAAGTAATTTTTGAGCCCCTTTCATTTTAAGACACTATGCCAGCCTGACCAGGCGGTGGATAGAGCGTCGGACTGGGATGCGGAAGACTCAGGTTCGAGACCCCAAGGTCACCAGCTTGAGCGTGCGCTCATCTGGTTTGAGCTAAAGCTCACCAGCTTGGACCCAAGGTCGCTGGCTCGAGCAAGGGGTTACTCGGTCTGCTGAAGGCCCACGGTTAAGGCACATATGAGAAAGCAATCAATGAACAACTAAGGTGTCTCAACGAAAAACTAATGATTGATGCTTCTCATCTCTCTTCGTTCCTGTCTGTCCCTGTCTATCCCCCTCTCTGACTCTCTGTCTCTGTAAAAAAAAAAAAAAAAAAAAAAAAAAAAAGACACTATGCCAGACACTGGAAGGGATACAGAGATGAGTTAGAAACAGTTTCCGTCCTCAGTGAGTTCACAGATAATGGGTACAGGGGGATAAATAAAGTATAGCCCATTCTGCTATGAAGCGTGTTTTTAATGTACTTTAGCTCAGTGAGATTAGTAAATATGGAAATGGTGTCAGTTTAACACAGAAGGCATATTGGTGTATATGTAATTTTCCCAGCATGTTAAAATTTAGAAGAGACTGGGGACAAGCTTCCTCTTTAAAGAGGAAATTTAACCAATATGTTAAAGAAAAAAACATTAAAAATCCCACAAAAGGGTTTTCTGCAAGAAGTAGCTTTAAGCACTACTGCATTTTCCACTATTTTAAGAGTGGATTTGGGGAGAGGACAAGCACAGATGAAAAGGATGCAAAGATAATTCTTTGTGCTAAAAAGCAAAACAAAACAACAACCAAAAAGTAATTGATATCCTCATATTGTATTTTTAATTATGATGAAAATAGTCTCTATGAGAAGTAAATGTTTTTGAGATCTTATATTTTGAATAAAACATGAGCCCCAGCAATAAGGCCACAATGGATGGACTGACTATATTCCTAGGTGCAAATGCCAGTGGAGATCTAACAGTGTTGCTATGTTTTTTTTGAGAGAGCAGCAGAGAGAGAGAGAGAGACACACACACACACACACACACACACAAGAATATCAAGCTGCTCCTGTATGTGCCCTTACTGGGGAATCTAATTGGCAACCTCCACACCAGGACGACACTCCAACCCACCGGTACGACGACCAAGGCTTAATTTCTTTTTTTTTTTTTTAAGACTTTATTTATTTATTTTAGAGAGGAGAGAAGGAGGAGAGAGAGAGAGAGAGAGAGAGAAGAGGGGAGGAGCAGGAAGCATCAACTCCCATATGTGCCTTGACCAGGTAATCCCAGGGTTTTGAACCAGCGACCTCAGCATTCCGGGTCGACGCTTTATCCACTGCACCACCATAGGTCAGGCAAGAATTAATTTCTTTTTAAATTATTTATTGATTGATGTTTAGAGAGATAGAGAGAGGAAGGGAGGAAGGGAGAGTGGGGAGAGAGGAAAAAGAGAAGGGAAGCATTCATTTGTTGTTCTACTCAGTCATGCATTTATAGGTTGCTTCCCATGTGTGTCCTGACCAGGGATCAAACTTGCAACCTCATCATTTCAGGACAATGCTTTTGACTGATCTAAAGCAGTGGTCCCCAACCTTTTTTGGGCCACGGACCGGTTTAATGTCAGAAAATATTTTCACGGACCGGCCTTTAGGGTGGGACGGATAAATGTATCATGTGACCGAGACAAGCGTCAAGAGTGAGTCTTAGACGGATGTAACAGAGGGAATCTGGTCATTTTTAAAAAATAAAACATTGTTCAGACTTAAATATAAATAAAACAGAAATAATGTAAGTTATTTATTCTTTCTCTGCAGACGGGTACCGGTCTGCGGCCCAGGGGTTGGGGACCACTGATCTTAAGTGCTAGTATTTTTATTAGGATTGTTATTATATTTGTTGGGTTATGCTTACAAAGTCAAATTTTTTCTTTTTTGGTTATACAGACTTTAAACAATCTGCTTATAACCATATTTCCCATAACCCTAGTTTATTTTTAACATATGATTTTGCAGAATGTGAGGTTTTACAGGAACACGTCTATAGTATTATAACAGAAACATATGTATGCAAACAAAACAAAAACCAAAAACTGAAAATCAGTGTGATGGAGGGAAGGAGACACAAAGGGAAGTACATCTGGATACTGAAGACTCAAGAAAGACTTCATGAAGAAGGTACATTTGCAAAATGCCCTAAAGAATATTAGGATTAGTCTAAGAGACTGAACTAGGAGATGCTACTGACAAGAATATGGAAATCAGAGAAAGAAATGGTTTGGGTTGAAAGATTGGCAAGAATCTTGGGAGGGCACAGATTCAGAGCACATAATAACTAACATCTATATGGTACTCAACAACCTACAAGATGTTTTCACTTACATGACCTTCTTAGTCCTTCACAACAATTAGGTCTAATGTCTAAGAACTCTCCCAGGAACCTCCCAGGTAACTCCCAAGTAGAAAGTTCTCTGAATAGGATTCCTATTGTGGCTTCTCTGGTTGAACATTTCACTACCATGATTCTTAAGGAATCAAAAGGAAGATATTTCTCTTCTATAAATTTAAACCCTGCAGCATAAGAATTTCCTTACTATTTTCTTTTTTCATTTTGTGGTACCTTTTCTACAGAGCAGTCACTGAATACAGGCTATTTAGAATATCTGTTCAAATGTTCCACCAGCTTTTATTATAATAAGAAACTTCAGGATATAAATTATCAAGTAAAAATACACAATTTCAGGCCCTGGCCGGTTGGCTCAGCGGTAGAGCGACGGCCTGGCGTGCGGGGGACCCGGGTTCGATTCCCGGCCAGGGCACATAGGAGAAGCGCCCATTTGCTTCTCCACGCCCCCCCTCCTTCCTCTCTGTCTCTCTCTTCCCCTCCCGCAGCCAAGGCTCCATTGGAGCAAAGATGGCCTGGGCGCTGGGGATGGCCCCTTGGCCTCTGCCCCAGGCGCTAGAGTGGCTCTGGTCCCGGCAGAGCGACGCCCCGGAGGGGCAGAGCATCGCCCCCTGGTGGGCAGAGCGTAGCCCCTGGTGGGCACGCCGGGTGGATCCCGGTCGGGCGCATGCGGGAGTCTGTCTGACTGTCTCTCCCCGTTTCCAGCTTCAGATAAAAAAAAAACAAAAAAAACCCCACACAATTTCATATGTATTTCAATTAACTTGGCCTAAGTTTAAAACAGCTATCTAGGACCTCTGTTGTCACTTTTCTTATAAGCACAATGTTTCATATTCTGCCTTTGCAGTCAGTCTTTTTACTTTAAATCTACCCAATTTCTAGCTGACCTGTCTGTACTTTTAAGCAAATCTGAGTTACAAATAACCATATACCCATAAAACTGGTATGGAGATAGTAAAAAACTTTGCAGCAATTAGCGTTTAACTTTCTTACTTTCTAATTACGTTCACTTGGATCTTGACTGGGCTCTGTTTCCCACTAAAGAATCCATTTGTATTCCTAGAGATTTGATACTGGTATTTAGAGTCCCTGGCTTGACTCTTAGCCTTCCCTTGAGGACTTGGCCCAGAGCTGATCTAAGAGTACTTTGAGTAGACTACTTTGCTTACTTTTGAGCCCTTAGGACCCAACCCATGGTTCAGGTGAGTGTTCTAGCTAGACTTAATCTATTTCATCATGAAAAGAAACCTGTAGGTACAAGTTAAGTTCTTTCTTCTCTTTCAGCTATGTAAGCGCTGAAAGAAGCAAAGCATTTTTGTCTGCCTTGACCCCATGTTATTCTTTGACTTACTTCTAAACTATTTCCCTCACGGCTACTTGACTCATTAACTTTACTCACAGTGGCATGCATCGTATGGAGATTCCAGGGTATTAATCAGAGAAGAGGAAAAAAAGAATCTGAGAGATTTCTAATTACGAAGCAGGTATATGCTTGCTACATGGTGGCATTTATATGTAAGCAATATGACTGAATTTTATAATAAACTTTTTGGTTTCTCTTATTAAAATTTTCATAAGCCAGAAACTATCAAAAGACAAAAGAAGTATACTGTCACATTAACAGTAGCTAAGGAAAGAACAAAACAAAACTGTTGTCTGCTTAAGGAGACGAGTCAATAATCTTTCACTGAATTCTAACATTTGTGGAGGCCAAATTAAAAAATAGGATAAGAAAAGCAAAAAAGCCTGTCTTTGAAGGTCAAGTTTCAAAAAGGAGCTAACAGTTATTCAAAACACATTAATTGAAAAACAATTATTTTTTAGTATTTAGAGCAGGGGTCCCCAAACTTTTTACACAGGGGGCCAGTTCACTGTCCTTCAGACCGTTGGAGGGCCGGACTATAAAAAAAAACTATGAACAAATCCCTATGCACACTGCACATATCTTATTTTAAAGTAAAAAAACAAAACGGGAACAAATAGAATATTTAAAATAAAGAACAAGTAAATTTAAATCAACAAACTGACCAGTATTTCAATGGGAACTATGCTCCTCTCACTGACCACCAATGAAAAAGGTGCCCCTTCCGGAAGTGCGGCAGGCCGGATAAATGGCCTCGGGGCCGCATGTGGCCTGCGGGCCGTAGTTTGGGGACCCCTGATTTAGAGATTCTTCCATTGTTTTGGGATGACTGTTTTTCTGTTTTTTCTATCAAAACTACGATGAAGCAGCAAGGAAAAAAAAATAATGACATACCTACATTTTAAACCACTGTACAAATTACAGATGAAGGCTGCAAATAAAGATTGCTCCATTTCTTTTTTTTTAAGTGAGAGGAGGAGAGATAGAGAGACAGACTCATGCATGCACCCCTACTGGGATTCACTTGGCAACCCTTGTCTGGGGCTAATGTTCAAATCAACTGAACTATTTTTCGTGCTTCAGGCTAATGCTGTGACCCACCAAGCTATCCCCAGTGGCCAAGACTAATGCTCAAACCAACTGAGCCACTGGTCACAGGATGGGAAGAAAGAGAACGGGGAGGGAAGGGGCAAGAAGCAGATAGTCACTTCTCCTGTGTGCCCTGACCAAGAATTGAACCCAAGATGTCCATACATCAGGCTGATGCTCTATCCACTGAGCCAGCCAGCCAGCCAAGGCAAGATTGCTCCATTTTTTGCTTTAATTTAACCTAAAGAACAGGAGCTCTACCTGTTACCTACTATTACATTAATGTAGTAAAAACAGTCAATGAACAGCATTATTCATTGATCAGATTAGAATAGCAAGGTGGAATTGGTAGAAGCCTTTAACATGCCGATATGATAAAAAATGAGTCTAATCTAACAGTTTGAGAGAACAGTATTTGGGGACTATAAAGAGCTTATTGAGGAAAAATGATAGAAAGTAAAGTAGGCAGGACCCAGTTCCACTGATTGGTAAATAGTCTAGTCAACATAAAATTTAGCTTTGCTGTATGTAGATCTTCTGGTTAACATTCTTTCTGAAACACTGGTTAAACATTGGTTTAGAAAGAAAAGGACCATTTTTACTCTTAACTGATGAAAGTAAAATTGTCAGCTCTATGTGTCCCAAACAATTTTCTTATAAATTTAATAAAAAGCAAAACAAGACAAAACAACAACAAAACCCTCCTGAAATCAGGGAGAGATCCAAGGTTACGAGTGAACTAAAAAACCATGCCCTGGATGCCATAAAGAAAATACTGTATCATCAAATAATATAACTGATGATGGCAAGAGTTAATACTTGTTGAATGTTATAAGTACCAGGCATCACCTGAAGTGCTTTACACATATTAGCTCATTGCACCCTCACAAAAATCTTAGAAGTACTATTTGTCCCCCTCATTTTACAGACAAAAAGAATAAGACTTAAGTGATTAAGGATCATTTTCAAAACCAAAGCCATCAAAGGCCCAAGCTCTTAGCCACTACTCTATTTTGCTTCAAATAAAGCTCTCCATCTTCATTTTTCTAACAAATATTTATTGTGTTATTAATAGGATGATTTAAGTCTCTGACCCAGAGTCAGGAAAGAAGAATGTAAAATACACTAGTTCCTCCTTCCAAATAAAAAGTAATATGACAATATGGGGTGAAGGTGAGAAAACTGTTTATTTACTGAAGATGTTTCTCTTCATGGTATGAAAAAAATCTTCCTTACTAATCAAATGTATCTTTTCTGAGACTACCAATATGTTTCAATGGTAGTACACGGCAGTTCCCTTCTAATGAAATTCTTTCTAAAACAAGTTTTTGTTAGCCTATAGAATAACTGGTTAGAAGTGGCAGCAATTTATAGGTTAATTTTTGGCAATATATAAGCCTTTTTTTTCTCTCACCATTTTACAATTACTATTGAATAAGGCAAACCCCATCTCTACTCAAAAACCTCAATTCATTGCTTCATGATGTATTATCATTCAAGGTCAAGCCAAGGAATGCTCACCCATTGAGGGGTAAGGCCCCTGGCATCTACTCATTATCAAACAAAAGTTCCCTTTATAGACTATTTAAATCATGTTGCCAAAGAAATCCTTTATGATGGGGAGTACAAATCAATTGCTCACTGTAAAACCCTAAAAGCATGGGCAAGAAAACCTTCAAAAGATAATTTAAAAAATATAAAGTGGATCACAAAAGGAATTTATACATTAAAAGTACTTTCTTTTAAAGTGATCCTCCTCCTCCCCAAAAAAACCATTTTAAACAAGGAGTTAGTAATTTTTGCAACTGCTTACCATATGGTAGAGAGATACAAATAAAGACATTAAAATTGGCTAGTGATTAAGTTTGATTCTATTGTTTTAAAGGAAAAATAATAAAACATGAAAATTTAAATCTAATTACATGGCAAAATTTTGTTTTTATTTAGTTAGGGAAGAAAAATAGAGAAAAATAAAATGTTTTCATAGGAATGTTTCTATGGGCCCATAAAACAACTATCAACTGTCATTAGTAGTGTTGTTTAAACTTTAAAGTAAGTTGGTCAAGTTAAATAGATTGTGATACATCTTTATAAAGGAATACTATTTAGTAATTAAACCCAATGAGTCTAGGTTTTGATCTGAAACCATCTCTGACAGCCATGGTTAAGTGAGAAAGTAAATATACAACTGTGTGTACAGTATGATATCATTTGAATTGAAAATGAGAGACACTCAAACAGGTTTGCAAATACACAGAATAACTGTAAGAATGCATGTGAAAGTAGTAACAGATTCCGCTTTTACATATATCTCTTTTCCTAAGTATTTGTATTATGTAAGAATCAGAATTTAGAATAATTGAAAAATAATAACCTAAGTTTGTTGTAAAGATATAAGAACACAGGGGTAAAATTAAAAGTGATGACAAAGGTATTTTCATAAACATAAAGGAAATAGCATCTTTGTGGTTTTCAAAATGACTGTGTTTTCAGAGCAAATTTTGATAAAAAAAATTAAAAACCAACAACTATAAATCCCAGTAAAGACCTTGGTATATAACTAGAGCAACCACAGGTCAACACAGTTCTTTTTTCTGGTTGTAGCGTATATTTTAAAAATTATGCTTACAGGAAGAAAACCAATGTTTACAAAGCACTAATTATATATAAATACATTTACATATTTCATTGAATCTTCATAACAATCTAAAAGTTTATAATCATTATCCCCAAGGCTTGGGCAGAGTAAGTAATTTTCCCCAAGAAACTCTGGTATGTAGAGACAGGCTATAGGCAGGACAGTCTGGCTCCAAAGCCTGTTGTTTTCATTATACCATGCTCACTTTATTTTATAAAGTAAAATCACAACAGGGAAAGAAAGAGACTAAGTTTTAAGATATAGGGTTCTTATTCACAAGGAAACATGCTTTCTATAAGGAAATCTTATTCCCAAGTTAATTAACTGTCAGTGATACCACATTATGTCATTTCTCAGGAATCCTGGAATTATCTGATTTTTTCTGTCTTACTGTCCTTAAATCCAATCCGTCACTAAATCGATATTTTCTCCCTTTGAAATGCCTCTGAGATTTTCCCTTATTGTACATTTTTTTACTGCTATTGTTTTGAGTCTACTCACCTCTCTGACTTCTGTATTTTCACCCCCCAAAAAACCTAACCAGATTACATTTCCTAAAATACTGCTTTCATCAGATCAACTTTCCTTTATCTTTAAATTAAAATTTTTTTAAATTTATTCATCTGAGAGAGAGAGAGAGAGAGAGAGAGAGAAGGGGGGAGGAGCAGGAAGCATCAACTCCCGTAAGTGCCTTGACCAGGCAAGCCCAGGGTTTTGAACCGGCGACCTCAGTGTTTTCCGGTTGATGCTTTATCCACTGTGCCACCACAATATCAACTTTCTACATGAGACCATACATTGGGTCTCTCTGTCTATGCAGCAAGTACAAATTCCTCTTACAAGCTTCTTCATAAACTGGTTCCTGCTTACCCATTCAATTTTATCTCCTTATTCTCTTCCACCCCCATTTCACCAGGTCACACTATTTATTATTTTCTGCATACCTCTGCATCTTTGCTTTTGCTGCTATTCCTGACCAAAATCCTCCTCCAGATTCTATTCATTCTTTTTTTTTAAATTAATTTTAATGGGGTGACATTGATAAATCAGGGTACATATGTTCAGAGAAAACATCTCCAGGTTATTTTGACATTTGATTATGCTGCATTCCCATCACCCAAAGTCCAATTGTCTTCCATCACCTTCTAACAGGTTTTCTTTGTGCCCCTCCCCTCTCCCAACCCCCTCCCTCTCCCCCCCCCCCCATAACCCCCACACTCTTGTCCATATCTCTGAGTCTCATTTTTATGTCCCACCTATGTGGGACTATATGGAATCATATAGTTCTTAGTTTTTTCTGATTTACTTATTTCGCTCAGTATAATGTTATCAAGGTCCATCCATGTTGTTGTAAATAATACAATGTCATAATTTCTTATGGCTGAGTAGTATTCCATAGTATATATATGTACCAAAGCTTTTTAATCCACTTGTCCACTGACCGACACTTGGGCTGTTTCCAGATCTTCGCTATTGGGAACAATGCTGCCACAAACATGGGGGTGCATTTCTTCTTTTGAAACAGTGCTATGGTGTTCTTGGGGTATATTCCTAAAAGTGGGATAGCTGGGTCAAAAGGCAGTTCGATTTTTAATTTCTTGAGGAATCTCCATACTGTTTTCCACAGTGGCTGCACCAGTCTGCATTCTCACCAGCAGTGCAGGAGGGTTCCCTTCCTTTTCTCCACATCCTCGCCAGCACTTATTCTGTGTTGTTTTGTTGATGAGTGCCATTCTGACTGGTGTGAGGTGATTATCTCAATGTGGTTTTAACTTGCATTTCTCTAATGATTAGTGATGTTGAGCATTTTTTCATATGCCTATTGGCCATCTGTATGTCCTCTTTGGAGAAGTGTCTATTCATTTCTTTTGCCCATTTTTTGATTGGATTGTTTGTCATCCTGGTATTGTGTTTTACAAGTTCTTTATAAATTTTGGTTATTAACCCCTTATCAGATGTATTGTCAAATATGTTCTCCCATTGTGTAGTTTGTCTTTGTATTCTGTTCTTATTGTCTTTAGCTGCACAAAAGCTTTTTAGTTTGATACAGTCCCATTTGTTTATCCTGTCTTTTATTTCACTTGCCAGTGGAGATAAGTCGGCAAATATATTGCTGTGAGAGATGTCAGAGAGCTTACTGCCTATGTTTTCTTCTAAGATGCTTATGGTTTTACAGCTTACATTTGTTTTTTATCCATTTTGAGTTTATTTTTGTGAATGATGTAAGTTGGTGGTCTAGTTTCATTTTTTTGCAGGTAGCTGTCCAATTTTCCCAACACCATTTGTTGAAGAGGCTGTCTTTACTCCATTGTATGCTCTTACCTCCTTTGTCAAATATCAGTTGTCCATAGTGCTGTGGGTTTATTTCTGAGTTCTCTGTTCTGTTCCATTGATCTATGTGCCTGTTCTTATGCCAGTACCAGGCTGTTTTGAGTACAATGGCCTTGTAGTTTAACTTGACATCCGGAAGTGTGATACCTCCCACTTTATTCTTCCTTTTTAAGATTGCTGCGGCTATTCGTGTTCTCTTTTGGTTCCATATAAATTTTTGGAATATGTGTTCTATATCTTTGAAGTAAGTCACTGGTATTTTAATTGGTATTGCATTGAATTTATAAATTGCTTTGGGTAATATAGACATTTTAATGATGTTTATTCTTCCTAACCATGAGCACGGTATATGCTTCCACTTGTTTGTATCTTCCCTGATTTCTTTCATCAATGTTTTATAATTTTCCGAGTACAAGTCTTTTTTTTTTTTGTATTTTTTTTTTTCTGAAGCTGGAAACGGGGAGAGACAGTCAGACAGACTCCCGCATGCGCCCGACTGGGATCCACCCGGCACGCCCACCAGGGGCGACGCTCTGCCCACCAGGGGGCGATGCTCTGCCCCTCCGGGGCGTCACTCTGCCGCGACCAGAGCCACTCTAGTGCCTGGGGCAGAGGCCAAGGAGCCATCCCCAGCGCCCAGGCCATCTTTGCTCCAATGGAGCCTTGGCTGCGGGAGGAGAAGAGAGAGACAGAGAGGAAGGGGGAGGGGTGAAGCAAATGGGCACTTCTCCTATGTGCCCTGGCTGGGAATCGAACCCGGGTCCCCCACATGCCAGGCCAACGCTCTACCGCTGAGCCAACTGGCCAGGGTCCGAGTACAAGTCTTTAATCTCCCTGGTTAAGTTTATTCCTAGGTACTTTATTTTTTTGGTTGCAATGGTGAAGGAAATTGCTTCCTTAATTTCTCTTTCTGACAGTTCATTGTTCGTGTATAAAAATGCCTCTGATTTCTGAGTATTAATTTTGTATCCTGCCATCTTGCTGAATTCATTTATCAGGTCCAGTAGTTTTTTGACTGAGACTTTAGGGTTTTCTATATACAATATCATGTCATCTGCAAATAATGATAGTTTTACTTCTTCTTTTCCAATTTGGATGCCTTTTATTTCTTTTTCTTGTCTGATTGCTGTGGCTAGGACTTCCAGAACTATGTTGAATAAGAGTGGTGAAAGGGGGCACCCCTGCCTTGTTCCTGATCTTAAGGGGATTGCTTTTAATTTTTACCCATTGAGTATGATGTTGGCTGTGGGTTTGTCATAGATGGCCTTTATCATGTGAGGTATGTTCCCTGTATTCCCACTTTGCTGAGAGTTTTGATCATGAATGGGTACTGGATTTTTTCAAATGCTTTTTCTGCATCTATTGAAATTATCATGTGGTTTTTCTCCTTCCTTTTGTTTTTGTGATGAATCATATTGATTGATTTACGAATATTGTACCAGCCTTGCCTCCCAAGAATAAATCACACTTGATCATGGTGTATGATTTTTTTCATATATCGCTGGATCCCTTTTGCTAATATTTTGTTGACAATTTCAGCATCTAAATTCATCAGGGATATTGGCCTATAATTTTCTTTCTTTGTGTTGTCTTTGCCTGGTTTTGGAATCAGAATTATGCTTGCCTCATAAAAGGAGCTTGGAAGTCTTCCTTCCTCTTGAATATTTTGAAATAGCTTGAGAAGGATAGGAGTTAGTTCTTCTTTGAATATTTGGTAGAATTCACTTGTGAAGCCATCAGGCCCAGGACTTTTCTTTTTTGGGAGTTTTTTGATAACTGTTTCGATCTCATTTGTTGTAATTGGTCTGTTTAGGTTTTCTGATTCTTCCAGATTAATTTTTGGAAGATTATATGTTTCAAGGAATTTGTCCATTTAATCTATGTTGTCTAGTTTTTTGACATACAGTTCTTCATAGTATTTTCTTACAATATTTTGTATTTCTGTTGTGTCAGTTGTTATTTCTCCACTCTCACTTCTAATTTTATTTATTTGAGTCCTCTCTTTTTTTTCTTGGTGAGTTTGGTTAAAGGTTCATCAATCTTGTTTATCTTCTTCTATTCATTCTTTATGGTCTTACTGGCACCTTCTCTCTGAAACTGTCCCTAATAACCTCAACTTTTATAGTCAGTATCACAATTTTGATTTAATTAAATGTTATCTTGAAACACTCTGCCATTGTTTTTTGTGCTTCACTTCTGTCTTTTCAAACAGACTATAATTAAAAAGTTTTTTATTGAATTAATTGGGGTGACATTGGTTAATAAAATTATACCAGTTTCAGGTATACAGTTCTACAATAGCCTGTAAATTTCTTGAGACCAGGGTCTGATTACATCATTTTTCTTCCAAAATTCTTTGGTGGCTCCCATCATTTTAAGATTACAGCCCAACCTCCTTTCAAAGCCATCATCTGGCCACAATACGGTTTATCTGAGACCACTTCTTACCTGTAACCTGCACTAGCTACACTGAGTTATTCTGGCCCCCACCACCTTTTCTTTCTTTTATTTTTTTTAACATCTCCATGCCTGTACTCTCTGTTGAGAACTTCCTCCTTTTCTCTGGTTGCTGCACTCCTCTACTTATCTAGTTGACCAGACCCACATTTAATGTTATTTCTCTAAGGAGCTCTATGAAGCCTCAACCTTAGGGAAAACTATTGCATTTTCTCTGTGTTTCCATAGCCCTTTGGAAATAACCTAGAATAGCACTTATTGTGTGGTATTATAAATCCTAGTTTAAATTTCTTTCTTCCCTACTATCATGTGAGCTCTTTGAAAGAAAGATCTTACTGATCTTTGTATTTCTAGATCCTCATAGACCATATACAGGTAGTGGGCATCATGTGTTTGTGGAATGAAAAACAGATGTTCAATAATTTTTTTAAAATGTAGATAAAATATTTTAATATATATCTCTTAAAATCTTCCTAAGAACCCTGTGAGATAAATATCATACCTATTTTTCAAATGAGGAAACTGGTTCAGAAATTATGCCAACAGCTCCAAGTTACAAAGCCCATAAGTGGTAAACCAGACACTAAATTCCAGGTCTTCTGATTTTAGTCTAGTATTCTTTCTAGTAGACCAGGCTGCCTGCCTAAATACTCAATTAATTGCCTGAACCCTTTGGAATTGCTCATTATTCTTCTGTGGCTCTTATCATGTTTATCTTAATATTAAATTGTGTTCTTGTCTCACCGTCTTATTAGACTGTAAATTCCACATTGGTGAAAAATGATTACTTGCCTTTATATCTCTTGCTCTGCCTGGCACAGTGCCTTACACAGAGTAGGTGCTCATCAAAGCGGACTGAATAGATACCTGGAGAGCACTGGAATGGTCATTCTGGCAGGCCAGCTCTTGTTCAACCTCTGAAACCTCCAGCAGACTCCGCTCACCCACCAGCCGGGACAGTTCCCCAACCACTGTCACGTGTTTTGATACAGTCCCAGACATCTTCTTGAACTGTGGGTAATTCTCAACAAAGGCCTGCCATGGGAAAAATATCAATTGGGGGTTCTGTAAGTTCTTGACTTATGATAGACATATTAGAAGGGAAAAAAAAGCAAGAATTGTTCTGCTGCCCAGAAAAAGGCACCTACAGCTTTCAGTCATGAGGCATCTCGTTATGCCTAGGAAGAGATCTGGTATATGTCATAGACTGAGTCTTTTAATAGTCCAAATGGGACTGAAAAATGGAAAGAAGTTTATGACTTATCTTTTTTCTTTTGTGACAGAGACAGAGAGGGACAGATAGGGACAGACACACGGGAAGAGAGAGATGAGAAGCTTCAATTCTTTGTTGCGACACCTTAGTTGTTCATTGATTGCTTTCTCATATGTGCCTTGACCAGGGGCTACAGCAGACCGAGTGACCCCTTGCTCAAGCCAGCGACCTTGGGTTCAAGCTGGTGAACTGTGCTCAAACCAGAGCCTGTGCTCAAGCTGGCAACCTCAGAGTTTTGAACCTGGGTTCTCTGCAACCCAGTCCAACTCTCTATCCACTGTGCCACCGCCTGGTCAGGAAGAAGTTTACGACTTACTATGAAGGTTTCATTATATTGTTTCCTAAAGAAAAATAGTATAGCCCTGGCCGGTTGGCTCAGTGGTAGAGCATCGGCCTGGCGTGCCGAGGTCCCGGGTTCGATGCCTGGCCAGGGCACACAGGAGAAGCGCCCATTTGCTTCTCCACCCCTCCCCCCTCTCCTTCCTCTCTGTCTCTCTCTTCCCCTCCCGCAGCCGAGGCTCCATTGGAGCAAAGATGGCCCGGGCGCTGGGGATGGCTCCTTGGCCTCTGCCCCAGGCGCTAGAGTGGCTCTGGTCGTGACAGAGCGATGCCACGGAGGGGCAGAGCATCACCCCCTGGTGGGCAGAGCGTCGCCCCCTGGTGGGCGTGCCGGGTGGATCCCGGTCGGGCGCATGCGGGAGTCTGTCTGACTGTCTCTCCCCATTTCCAGCTTCAGAAAAATACAAAAAAAAAAAAAGGAAAAAAAAGAAAAATAGTATAGATATTACTTCAAACCAAACAAAATGACCCAGAATATTCCAGAAATGTTGCTTACATGAAGAGTTCCAAAACTTTCATGTTAGCCATCCATGTATCCATGTGCATATTCAATTTACCTTCATGTCTGCTATTGATTCTAGTTTTTGCTGTTCTTTTGGTTTCTTCTTCTGAAAGTCTTCCATGAGATTCTTTATATTGCTACCAATCTCAGCAAAGTTCAGGTACATATTCTGTGAAAAAGAAAGTTGGAAACACAGTTCTATCAACTAGTCTGACTTTCAGACAATTTAATTTTTTTTTTATTTTTTTTTATTTTTCTGAAGCTGGAAACGGGGAGAGACAGTCAGACAGACTCCCGCATGCGCCCGACTGGGATCCACCCGGCACGCCCACCAGGGGCTACGCTCTGCCCACCAGGGGGCGATGGCTCTGCCCCTCCGGGGCCTCGCTCTGCCGCGACCAGAGCCACTCTAGCGCCTGGGGCAGAGGCCAAGGAGCCATCCCCAGCGCCCGGGCCATCTTTGCTCCAATGGAGCCTTGGCTGCGGGAGGGGAAGAGAGAGACAGAGAGGAAGGAGGGGGGGGGGGTGCAGAAGCAAATGGGCGCTTCTCCTATGTGCCCTGGCCGGGAATCGAACCCAGGTCCCCCGCACGCCAGGCCGACGCTCTACCGCTGAGCCAACCGGCCAGGGCCCTTTCAGACAATTTAAAAGAAGTGAAAAAGAATTCTGCATACAGTTAAAATTGAAGATTCTATTATAATCACCAAATCTGAACCTTGGTCAGCACACTGGTGATGAATACCATTTCCATTCTCACAAAGGGCTATAGAAGGGAGGGAAGTAAGTAAATTGGGTTCTAATTTTTAAAGTAGAAAACCAAGTATGTGATTTCTATGAAAATGTATTCTATTTTTTTCCCTTCTTTTACAAGTGAGAGAAGGGGAAATAGAAAGACTCCTGCATGCACCCTGACCAGGATCCACCAGGCAACCCCTGTCTGGGGTTGATGCTCTGCCCATCTGGGTTCATGCTGGCAACAGAGCTATTTTTAGCACCTGAAACTCCACAGAGCCATCCTCAGCGCCTGAGCAGATGTGCTCGAATCAACTGAGGCATGGCTGCAGGAGGGGGAGAGAAAGGAAGAAAGGGGGAGCAAGGGGAAGAGGGGGAGTGAAGGGGGGAGGAGGAGAGAGGGGGAGAGGTGGTGAGAGCAGATGGTTGCTTCTCCTGTGTGTCCGGACGGGGAATCCAACACGGGACATTCACACTCTATACTAAGCCAAATGACCAGGGTGAAAAAATATTCTTAAAGGGGGTCTGAATACAAGTTTTTTGCCTTCTCTTGAGTTGCAGTTTATCCACATGATGCTTCTATCATCCTTTCACAAGAGTTCAAACAAGTCAGTATTGACCTTCTTACATAAAACAATTAAACTCAATTTCAGAAACGTAAAAACACTTACGTTAGCATAGAATTCATCATTTTCAGCAGACAGGACCACCTCTCTTAAGTCTTTACTGATCCCTGGCACTCTGGAAAGATCAATCCGATTGTTGTTTATGCCCAGTAGTTCATGGACCATGGCCTGATATGTCCACTAAATAAAGAATTATGACAAAAAAATTGGTAACTGACAAAACATGGAAATTAAAATGTTCAGAAAAACAAATAAAAATGAGTAATATTCTTAGTAACTAGTCTTTACATGGAGATTCTCTATATAGTTCAAATTTTATTAATACTTTGTGCTATACTAAGCATTATCATTTTAATTGGTTAAATATCCAAAAGGTCAAATACTTTTTAGATTTTACACTTTTGGAAGAAGGGCAGCAAAATTAATATTCCTGATAAAAAGAAAACAAATTAGAGGTTTCATTAATGCCAGTTTTGCCCTGCGAATGAAGAGTATATTTTTGGCTTCCCAGATAGGGCTATACTGGTACTATAGTTATAAGCTGTGCCATTTCCTGTGTGCATCTGTGGTTTTCTGCAGCATAAGAAGTGTGTTCTTGCAGGTCTGGGTGGTGCTATATTTATCCTGGGGACACTAGTATTGGTAGAAAGAACCTTGTGAGTTGATGAAAACACATATTCAGAAGCTTTATATTTTTACTCTATATGATTTGTGAAGAAGGACTGGTTTCCAGTCTTACAAATGTGAATTTATTTGGTAAAACTGGAGAGACCCCAAATTTTGCCTTCTCACTATTTATGGAGAACAGGATCCTTTTAATCATAGGTCCACTAGACAAAAAAACTAAGTATTCTCCAGCAAATTACCCTCTAAATCTAGAGTCAAATGCTAGAAATATTAATATATGTACATTTCATCTTTAAAAAAAAATCTAGTTTGATCAAGAAATAACTTGAGGTTATAAAAGATGTTTCATTCCCTTGCCAAATGAATCCTCGAAACAGCAAGTCTCATTAATGCATTTAAAATAAGCACAAAAATAGCAAATAAAATAAGCACAACAAAATATTTTATGCTTCTATAGACAGTATCCTGTGCATGCTTCTACAATCAGCACTTACTCTATAATTAAATTATGTTTGCTTCTCTCCTCATTGGACCATGAACTCTTTGAGAGCTGAGATTGTATCTTTTAGCCTGTTATCTCCAGGACTTAACACAGTACCTGGTCCTTAGTGAAAGTTGCTGAATGAATGTTGCTTTTCTTTGAAAAATAGGTTTATAGGCAATCATTTCTCATTCTAATTCTTTTTAAAGATTTTATGTATTGATTTTACAGAATGGGGGTGGTTAGAGGTAGTTGCTTCACTCTAGCTGTTCACTGGTTGCTTGTCATTTATGTGCCTTGACCGGGCAAGCCCAGGATTCACATCAGCGACCTCAGCATTCCAGGTCGGTGCTCTATCCACTGTACCACCACAGGTCAGGCTCTTTTTAATAATTTTAATATTATCAAAATTCCTTAGCGAACAAATACTACTTTGCATTTTAGGAATATAAACCTATCATACCATA
Source organism: Saccopteryx leptura (assembly GCF_036850995.1). Taxonomy (NCBI): domain Eukaryota; kingdom Metazoa; phylum Chordata; class Mammalia; order Chiroptera; family Emballonuridae; genus Saccopteryx; species Saccopteryx leptura. The sequence continues at coordinate 211,779,088 of NC_089505.1, read as the reverse complement.
GAGAAGTTGTGTTCCACAGTCACAGATTTCCCCAGCATTCACATAATTATAAGCAGAAATACAGACTGTGCCTTCCCCTGAAAGTTCAGTCACTGTTAACAAAGCACCTGCTATGTGCAAGGCTCTGTGCTTGCACTCATAGAACAAGGGCTGGTAAGGCACAGTCTTCCCTGAAGGAATGTGTAACCTAGAAGAGTGTGAAAACAACGGTTCAGCCTGCAAGTGCACACGAGACATAGGAGAGACACAAAGCTCTCCAGTAATTTCAGGGGAAAATATAGAGCATGTCTGACTAAAAGAAAACAGGCTTCAAGATGTTTAGAGTGATTTTAAAGAAGAATTCTGGTGAAGTTAGGAAGAAAAGGTACTCCTAATATTCCAGAGTTTAAACAGCGGTTACAACATGAGTAAAATGATGGCAGGAAACCATGTGGCACATCTGCACAGCTGTAAGCTGCAGGTATTATATAAGGCTGGGCCCGTACTGTGAAGGTTCTTGAATGTCAAGATCAAGAGTCTGTATTTAACTGAGTTGGCAAATGGGAACCAATAAACTTTTAAGCCAGGAGTAAACAGTGTCAGAACTGTGCTTTGGGAGAATTAATGCAACAACATTCTGTCTGAAATATATTATTGTGGGAAGATATGAAAAGTGGGGATGAAGTAGATGACTATTTCAGTATTCCCACAAGTGACTGGGGTCTACACCAGAGTAATGGCAGTACAGTGGACAAGAGCAGACAGACACTGGGAAAGTAGGATCTACAGAACCTAGAAGTGGCCCTAATTGGGAATGGCGGTGGTGGTAGAAAGGACAGGAAGGATAAGGCAACAGAAAGAGTCAAAGATTACTGCCAGCTAGAAGAATAGTGATATGGAAACACCAGGAAGTACAAGACAAAAATAAGATCAGCTGAAAATAAGCAGGCAAATAAATGGATCATGCTGTTCACTCCCACATCTGCATTTTGATGACTAGCACTTGAAACCATCCTTCTGTTAGGCTAACAAAGTATTTTGCACCTGGTTTAGCAATGGGGTGATGGCATCATCGCAGCGATCTAAAATAAGTAGCAATGGAGGAACCTCAGTCCGCCGGAATTCAAACAGCTCGTATTCTTTAGTTATCACTTGCTGTGGGTGAGAGAGAAAGATGGTTTGGTCAACCAATTAGTTGCAATAGAGATGATATAAATAGGAAATTAAAACATAAAAACCACATTTAACAAAAATTATTTGTACTTTCATAAGCCTTCCATAAAAGGATTCAGAAGCTTGAAAAGGTTTAGTACCATTCTATTTAAGAGGATAGGGTTTGAAACTATTTTACAAGTGGTTTGATTGAATTAAAAGAAGTTTGGAAATGTTTATTGGGTTAAATCTAAAAATTTTAACTTTAATTTGTTGCCTTTTTTTTTTTTTAGAAACAGAGGAAGAGAGAGATGAGAAGCATCAACTCGTAGTTGCAACACTTTAGTAGCTCATTGATTGCTGCTCATCTGTGCCTTGATGTGCGTGTGTGGTGTATACGTGGGGGGCTTAAGCTGAGCCAGTGAACCTAGTGACCCCTTGCTCGAGCCAGCAACTTTGGGATGTTGATGATCTTGTGCTCAAGCCAGTGACCTCAGGGTTTCAAATTGGGACCTCAGTGTCCTAGGCTGATGTTCTGTCCACTGTGCCATCACCACAGGTTTGTAGCTTTTGGTTTTGAATTACAAAGAGCTACCTCTTTGCCAGTAAACCTAACACATCACCTCCGTGGTTGTAGATAAAATTTTCCTTTAGTTTCTGAAATATGATAAGGAAATGAATAGTCTTGATGTTCTGGAACTAGGGACAGGGAATGCTATACCTTAACAGATTCTGCAAGTCTCTTTGCTGCCTCTGATGAAAGCTGGTAACGAATCATGGGACATTTCTTCAGGGATAAAAGGAGAGCTGTCAGTCCTTGAGTTGTTCTGGATAGCTGGGCTGGATCCCAATTTCGACCCTTTTTTAGATATTTAGAGAAAATACTTAAATTTTTTCTTATTTGCGGAATTAACTCCTACCTGACACATGAACTTAAAAAACAACAACAACCCTTTTCTTCCATACCTGGCAGCAACCCAGAATATTGAGGGAAAACAAATGTGGATTCACAGCAATGTAATCACCATAAAATTCCTGCAAACAAAGCACCAAAATCAGTCATTCCATAAACTCCAGCTGTGTCATGAAGTAATATTTTGATATGTGGTTTAATACTAAGTGATAATAGTCAAATTTGAGGAAGTGCAAGTGTAAAAGATACAAAAATTGATCAATTAACAATTAACAAAAGTCAATGTGGAGGAATTAATAATTATAAAACAGCAGCAATAATAATAAATCTTAAAGAAATGAAAAACAAAAGTTGTAGAAGTATATATATACTGCTCACAAAAATTAGGAGATATTTTATAGCTTCATATTCATTTTGAAGTATCCCCTAATTTTTGTGAGCAGTCTATTATATCTCTGGAGACCTCTAGGCACACTTATCAATTAGTAAAAGTAAAACACTGCTATAGGCTGTACAATGTTACACTCAAATGAAAAAGAACTTTGCTTTCCAGTGCATTCTCATGAGGGAGAATATGATTCAAAACAGGTCGTTCTTTTTTATACATTTTTCATCTAGTATATCCTTCTGAATACCCAAACCTTGCTTATTTGCTGTCCTGAAGACAATATTCTTCAATTATTTGATAAATGTATTCAAATGTTTGTGATAAATGTATTTGAGAACACTAAACTGTTTTAAGAAGGAAAGGGTAACTTGATATGTTCTAATGTGATGAATTATATAGCATGCAGAATAAATATTTAGGAGTTTCCAAGTTTTAACCTAATGACAAGTATCTGCTTATTATCCCCAAAGCAAGATAACCACAAACAGAACTTTAATGAACCTAAGTCCATCCTTAACTCCCTATTCTCTCCCAATCAGACATAGTCCTATAGATGAATGTTCTTAGTGAGTGCCTCATAAAACCATCACAATACATATCTGACTCTGAAATTCTTCCCACCAATCTAGTAGGATGTAGTACCAGTTCCAACTCCTTATTCCTACTGGCTGCTTTAATTCTGTTCTCATCCAATTTGATACCTCTCCCAGAACTTTCTAAATGTGAGTACAGTCTGGTGCAATGCACATTTATTGTGTCTGATGAATAGCCTCCATTCTTTTGAGACAACACCTTCCCTGTTTTCAGGCTCAACTCTTTAAAAAATGGCCAATACAAGAGATGAGCTGCAGTGTTTTTCAACCACTGGTCCTTGGACGGGTCTCCCAGAAATTTCATGTGTTCAGTGAAAGAGTTAACCACTCTGATGTTGTAAAGATTATAGACCCAACAAACTTAGCCGAATTTGCTTATGCTCAGGGTGATTTCTGCCTTAGTGGTCCCCGAAATAATTATGTTTTCACCAGTCTCCAAGTGCAAAAAGGTTAAAAAAACAAACAAACCACTGAAAGGACCAATATGTTTACCTGAACCTCAGCCACAACTTCCTGTTCATCAGCTTCAGCTAATGACTTCACATCACTCTTGCTGATCACATTACTGAAATCTAAAACAGACATATGAGTTGTTGACTAAAAGGAGATCATCCTTGCTGCAATTAGACATAACTGGGCCTGACAGTTAAAGACTAATGACTAAGGGAAGTTTAGTATACACTGTAGTGTATGTCAAAGTCAAACACCTTCAAATTGGAATGAGTAGCACAAATATGTTTAAATTCATAAATTCATAATAATAGTTTTTAGAAAAGGACCACCATTGTAGGCATTGGAGGATGCTAGGAAACCAAGTCTTATGCTGGAAATAATAAATAAAGGAGAAGAAGAAAGCTTTTATCCTTTTATATACAAACTGTACCACCAGATAGCCAAACAGTAGATGAGGGGAAATTTCTCTTTATAGAGATATCCCAGCTAAAAAAGAAAGAAATGATAATGACAGAATTAAAAACATCATTTTATTTCAACCCCTAATAATCAATGCCTGGACCTAAGCACTGAGCATCAACCACTGCTAATATCACAAACAGAGATGATCAATGGAAGCCCAGAACACTACCTATAAAGTATTCTTGCCAAAAAGAAATCAAATCCAAATCTGATTAAGCCTCTATATCCAGGTACCAACTTACAGAAACTGGAGGATAGAGAAACATTTTAAATGGTAAGGAACATTTTAAACTGCAAAAAAACATGTTAAACTGCCCTTATGGGGATATAATCAACAAGATCCAGGCTGTAGGAAACTTTAACAGAATGTGGTTTCTTCAATAAATACATTGCACAGGAGAGATAACCAATAGAAGAGTAAAGAAACTTAAATAACATATCAACCAATAGCAACGTGTGGACTTGACTATGATCCTGATCAAAACAAACCATGGTGGGGAAAAGACATGAGAGAATTTGAACGCTGAATGAGTATATAAAAATAGAAATTAGTTTTTATTATTTGGGTGTAATAATAGTGTTTTAAAAAACAAGTCCTTATCTTTTAGAGATGCATGCTGCAATACTATGGATAAAATCATGTGATTTCTTACATTTCCTTCAAAATGATATTGGTGGGGAAGTAGGAGGCAGTATGGCTAAAACAAGATTGGCCTTAACACAGTAATCACTAAAATTGGGGGCCTTGGCCAGTGGCTCAGTAAATAGAGCATTGGCGTGTGGATGCCCTGGGTTCGATTACTGGTCAGGGCACACAGGAGAAGTGACCATCTGCTTCTCAGCCCCCTCCCTCTTGCCCTTCTTCCCCTCTTCCTCTCCCGCAGTCAGTGGCTCTATTTGTTCGAGCATCGCCCAGGAGCTGAGGATAGCTCCCTTGGAGCGTATCCGTCTCAGGTGCTAAAAATAGCCTGGTACTGAGCACTGACCCCAGACGGGGGATCCCAGTCATGGAACATGCAGGATTCTGCCTCACCATCTCCCTTCCTCACATTAAATAAATAGATAAGAAACTGGGTGATGGGTATATTGGAATTTATTATACTATGCTGTCTACTTTTATATACACTTTGAAAGGAGCCTGTTATATAAGATATTCAGTAGACATAAAAATACACACAAATAAAAATATAAGATATGAGCAAAAGGCAAGTTTAGTGCTAAAATCAATTGTGCTGAAAGTTTGTAATAAATAAAATTGTTATATACTAATATACTTTAGTTTATTTCAATCTAAATAACTAAATTAAATTGTGAAATTTATTGCTGTACCCAAGAAATTTCAAGTTTATTTTTAATAGGCTTTAAAGCTAACAACCACTTTAACATATGTATTTATATAAAATACTTTTCTTCTCCGTAAATTTAGAGCTCAAGTCAAATAATCTTTAGAACCTAAAGAGTAAATATTAGATTTATTATTTATTATTCATCTTAATTGCTGTATCAAAGAACTCTCTTTAGAGGAAAAGGGGTCTTTTACCTCGTGACATTTAATTTTTAGCTAAGACACAAAGCAAAAGAGGGATTCTGTTAGGTGTTCACTTATATTTAAATTTGGCAGCAAAGGACATCAGTCTCTTTATCTATCATCTATCTATCTATCTATCTCTAAATACAAAAGTATCTATAGTTTCCTAAGTACCTAGTTTGTGAACAGACTACACATTTCTCAGAATAGCTAAAATAAAAAATAGAGACAACGCCAAATGCTTGTAAAAATACAAAGAAATAGGATCACCTGTACATTGCTGGTAGAAATGTAAAATTGTATAGTCACTCTAGAAAACATCTGGCAGTTTCTTAAAACACTAAACATGCAACCAGAACATAACCCAGCAATTGCTCTCCTGGGCATCATTTATTACACGGAAATAAAGACTTATGTTCACACAAACACCTGTACACAAATGTTTTTGACAGCTTTATCTGTAGTAGTCCAGCCTGGAAACTCAGATGTCCTTCTTCAAAAAGCAAATAGTTATACAGTGTGCATCTATACTGCAGAAAACCACCTAGTAATAAAAATGAACTACTGATAGAGGGAACAACTTGGATTAATCTTTACAGAATTATGCTCCGAAAAAAAAAAATCTAAAAAGGTTATATAAACTGTATGATTCCATTTATATAACCTTCTTGAAATGACAAAATTTCAGCAATGGAGAACAGATTATCATTGCCAGGGGTTAATGAAGGGATTGGGGTGGAAGGGAAGTGGATGTGGCTAAAATAGGGCAATAGAAGGGATCCTTATGAAAATAGAAATGTTTTACATTCTGACTGTATCGATGTCAATATCTTGGATATGAGATGCTACATTGGAGGAAACGAAATAAAGGATAATGGGATCTCTGTATTAGTCTTAAAACTATATGTGAATCTATAATTATCTCAAAATAAAAAGTTTAATCAAAAAAGAAAATCTGTCTTGGGGCTGATTCCCAGTCAGGACACACAGGAGAAGTGACCATCTGCTTCTTCCCCCCTCTCCCCCTTTCTTCTCTTTCTCTCTCTCTCTCTCTTCCTCTCCATAGCCATAGCTTGATTGGTTCCAGTTCATCAGTCCTGGGTGCTGAGGATGTCTCCATGGAGTCTCCACCTCAGGTGCTAAAAATAGCTCCATTTCAAGCATGGCCCCAGAAGGGCAGAGCATCAGCCCCAGGTAGAGGTTGCCGGGTGGATCCCGGTCTGGGCTCTTGTGAGAATCTGTCTCTCTATCTCCTCTCAGTTGGAAAAGAAGATGAAAAAGAAAAAAAACTCTGTGACTATTAGCCAAAACAAAGAAACCAACAAACCAAAACAAAACCAGAAATACTGAAACTAATAAAATTGTCTATTTTATTAATTAGGCCAAATGAAATGATACATATGTATATATATAAGAAAGCTCTTTATAAAATGTAGTCTTATCATAAATGTTAATTTTTGGTACCATTATTAAATTGTAGTATATACTGAAGAAAGCAGTTCATTGTAGACTATAGCCTAAATCCTAAAAGTCCAAAGCCTTTAAGTAAGCTTTAAAACTTTTCAAATGCCCTACATACTGAGTATTAAGTTTTGCCCTTGGTTTTGGAAATGGCACCAAATCAACTATACTAGCCTATAAAGATCAATAATGACATCTAGAGGAGAATAGATGCAACTTCCAAAGTAGAATGTATTACATTTTTAAAAATCTATGTAATTTAATTGTATAGTAACCACAAAACTAGTTTATTTCCAGGCTCCTCTATCCCCGATCCCCTAAAAGTTAGGCATGTCAAAGGTATCTACCTGATGACCTGTACTTTCAAGTACTACATAAAGTCGCAAAAAGAAGTGTAATGTTTCCATCTGGTATGCAAAGTAAATCTCTGCCTTTCCAACAAACTCAAGTGTATCCTCCTTCCAAGTAAATAAATCAGCTTCTGTGCCTCGGTTCATAAAAGTGTAAAACAGAAATAATAGCATACACTTTGTGAAATTTGGCTATTCACAACCTTTGCCTTACAAAGAATTTTGAAAGGCAAAGTTAAACAAAAATATTTTTACCTAAGCAATCAATGATAAATGGAAATCACATTGAGCTTCCTGAAATAGAACACTGGCTACAAGATTTTTAAAACTCTGAAAAGACTTAAAAGAAAACTAGACTCTTTTAGTAATGGATTCAATTAACTTATTGATAATACAAAGTACCCCATATTAGCTAGGATATTGTTACATGAAATAACATACTTACAAATAAAATATATACTGTATTTGGGTCTTCGGAGCTCCTGAATCAGATAATCCACATTCTCCTAGAACAAACAAACAAAATATGAGGATTGCTTAAGTGAAAAAGTAATAAATATCATCCATTGATTTAAGTATTTACTGAGAGTTTACTGTGTGCTGAGGTCCAGATTAAGTATGTGTATGTTGGGGAGGGTGTGGGATGGGAATGAAAAAGAAATACATTAAATATAACGATCAAGAATCATATGTAGCCTGACCAGGCGGTGGCACAGTGGATAGAGCGTCAGATTGGGATGCGGAAGACCCAGGTTCAAGACCCCAAGGTTGCCAGCTTGAGCGCGGGCTCATCTGGTTTGAGCAAAAGCCCACTAGCTTGAGCCCAAGGTCACTGGCTCGAGCAAGGGGTTACTCGGTCTGCTGAAGGCCCGAGGTCAAGGCACATATGAGAAAGCAATCAATGAACAACTAAGGCAGCGGTTCTCAACCTGTGGGTCGTGACCCTGGCGGGGGTTGAACAACCAAAACACAAGGGTCGCCTAAAGCCATTGGAAAATACATCTTTCCGATGGCTTTAGCTGCTGAGAAGCCACGCTACCATCTGCAGCAGCGCTATTCAGCTTGAACAGACGCTGTTATGGACTCGTTCCAAACTGAATGCCTGCGGTCATGGGCAGACGTGATTGTCCATAGCAGTGCATTACGTGTGTCCGGTGCTTGCTGACGTCATCAGTGGGCGGGTGCAGCAAGCGCCAGAGGACAGAAGGCAGAGAGCCAAGAGAGCCTGCGAGATAGCCTGCTGGTGTAAAAAAAAGGTTAATGTAAAAACAGTACACACACCATACACACAATACTGTGTAAGTGTAAGGTGCTTTGTGTGTAATCATTACACAGTACACAAAGCAGCTTACACTTACACAAAGCACCATACATTTACAAAGCATCGGTCTTATACTATAAGAGACCACTATAAGATGTAGTTTACATTGTTCCCCAATGTATAATTATCTCCCATATCTCCCACTATTTTCCCATATTCTGAATGAGGAAACTGCTGAAATCAGTGTTTTGCATAATTACCTGATTTTGCAGAATCAGGTAATCGCAGAACTACCAATTTTATATTGCATTGACCCCAATAAACTGAAAGAGGCCTCACACTGAGGAATCTGCTGTGCAGATTCTACAGTGTAAAAGATCTGCCTGACCAGGCAGTGGCGTAGTGGATAGAGCGTCGGACTGGGATGCAGAGGACCCAGGTTTGAGACCCCGAGGTCGCCAGCTTGAGCGCGGGCTCATCTGGTTTGAGTAAAGCTCACCAGCTTGAATCCAAGGTCGCTGGCTCCAGCAAGGGGCTACTCGGTCTGCTGAAGGCCCGCGGTCAAGGCACATATGAGAAAGCAATCAATGAACAACTAAGGTGTTGCAACGCCCAATGAAAAACTAATGATTGATGCTTCTCATCTCTCTCCGTTCCTGTCTGTCTGTCCCTGTCTATCCCTCTCTCTGACTCACTCTCTGGCTCTGTAAAAAAATAAAATAAAATAAAAAAAATTTATAAAAAAAAAAAAAAAAATTTATAAAAGATCTGCTTCCTATAGAAGTCTATTAGGGGTGGCAGATTCCACCTTTGGAATTTTTCTGTTCTAGGAAAAGTTCTAGCGTGGAAAAAATTAAGCAACATGCTCTATATTTGAGTGGAATCTGCTGCGGCCTCCCATTGACTTGAATAGGAGAGGAAGAAATGTGTCGGAACTGCATTTCTGCTGTACAGGGGATCTCTCTTCTGCGGAATCCAGGGGTCTCCCATTGAAGTAAGTGATATGTGGATTCCACCGCAGAAACGGCTGCTTTATAGTGTGAAAGAGCCCTGAAAGATACCATGCTGTGCAGAAACTGCAGTGTATCCTATGACGTAGTTCACACTGTTCTATATAGAAAACTTGCCACTAATCTGGAAAAAACAGATCCATTAGTTAAGCAGCTATTTACGGAATGGTAGCCCCAATACACTAGGTAAGGAGGTCCATTAGTAATAAATATTTCTCAATATATAATTAAATATTTTTTTGTGATTAATCACTATGTTTAAATTATGTTTGACTTGTAGCAATGAGAATACATAATGCATATCAGGTATTTACATTTCAAATCATAACTGTAGCAAAATTACAGTTATAAAGTAGCCACTAAAATTATTTTTTGGTTTGGGGTCACCGCAACATGAGGAACTGTATTGCGGGGTCACGGCATTAGAAAGGTTGAGAACCACTGAACTAAAGTGTTGCAACGTGCAACAAAAAACTAATGATTGATGCTTCTCATCTCTCCGTTCCTGTCTGTCTGTCCCTGTCTATCCCTCTCTCTGGGATAAAAAAAAAAAAAAAAAAAAAAAGAATCATATGTAATACTGTGTTATGTTGATCAAATTAAAATTTTAAAATGTATATAAAAAACACAGATGTTGAAATGCAATATAAAATTGGTAATTCTGCAAATTTGCCTCAAGCTGCTTATCTATAAATTATGTTAATCTGATCAAAATTATTATATAGAATATCAAAATGTCTAATCCTCTAAAAACCAACAGTCAAGATAAAATATAGTTAATTATATTCACTTTGGCTTTTAACCTCATTGGGACCTAAGACTGCACAACTGCAATGTTTGTGAAGTATTTGCAAAAAGCTGGCTAAGGCCTTTACTATATTTATATTATTTTATAATAAAATATAAAATTTAGAAGTAAAAACAGTTAATTTTTAAAGGGTCAAAACATAAGAATTCCAGTTATATAAGATCATATGCAGGTCTTATCTATTTTTGATACTATAACACAGGGTTAAGTTTCAGTATAAATTTGGTTTCCAAACTACCTATATATGACATAAAATATCATTTTTTGAATGTTGAAAAAAACATAATCACCTTACAGAATTAAAAGTAATGTAAGCAATGCATACTGCTTGTTAAATGGGAAAAAGTTTTTAAACACTGTCATTTAGATTAAAAAATACATTAAAATTAATTTTATAATATAATCTTAAGGAAAAATTATTTTTAAGAACATATTTTGCACATATATATATGCACATATATATACTCTCTCATGTGTATATACATACTCTCATATTCACTATATAATATATACATTATACATAATACATATTCACACATGCATATATATATGTGAAAGAGTTTCTTCTGTAATAAAAAGTGTTAGGATATGATGCACTAGATGATCTCTAAGATCACTCTCAAAACCAGAATTTCATGTCTAAAAGCTACAAATGTAAAACAATCATAAACCACTATATCAATTAATATATTCATTAATTCAGGAACTGTTTACTGAGTATCCACCATGTGGCCGGCATTGTGGACATAATAATGTGAAAAACAGACCCATCTCTGTTCTCATAGTACTTATTGCTGTTAGGTGAGATATTAATTAATCACACAAATCATATGAAACTTCAACCATGACAAGCAATAGGGAGAGGAAGATGGTTCAGTAAGTGCTCATAACAGAAGGGATAGGTGTGTGTGGGGGGGGGGGGGGCGGGTAGAGGGGAACAGTTTGACCTGGTCAGCAAAGAGCAAAAGGGGAAATGGTTTGAAATGAAGATGTAGAAATGACAGAAACTAGACCACACAGGGCCTTGTAGGCCACAATTAAGGAGTTTTGTCTTTATCATAAAAGTAATGAGAAGTCATTCAAGGATTTCAAGTAGGGGTAACATGATCAGATTTGTATTTTGGAAGATACATAATATACAAGCATGGTAAAAGAGTGCATTGGATGGCCCTGGCCGGTTGGCTCAGCGGTGGAGCGTCGGCCTGGCGTGCGGGGGACCCGGGTTCGATTCCCGGCCAGGGCACATAGGAGAAGCGCCCATTTGCTTCTCCACCCCTCCCTCCTTCCTCTCTGTCTCTCTCTTCCCCTCCCGCGGCACCATTGGAGCAGGGATGGCCCGGGCGCTGGGGATGGCTCCTTGGCCTCTGCCCCAGGCGCTGGAGTGGCTCTGGTCGCGGCAGAGCGACGCCCCGGAGGGGCAGAGCATCGCCCCCTGGTGGACAGAGCGTAGCCCCTGGTGGGCGTGCCGGGTGGATCCCGGTCGGGCGCATGCGGGAGTCTGTCTGACTGTCTCTCCCCGTTTCCAGCTTCAGAGAAATACAAAAAAAAAAAGAGTGCATTGGAGTTGAAGAACAGAAATATAAAGTAAGAGAATATACAAAATAACATTGAAATAGTTAAGGCTTTTTAAAGGAAAACTCAAGATTTAGATGCTGGACAACAACTGATAGAAGCCTAAGGAATCTCTAATTAGGGGAAGAGAACAGAGGGCCGGAATGTGAATACAGAGAGATGACAAAAAAGTCTAATTGGCTGTAGTGGAGGAGCAGAGGTTGGACACTGGAGGTTGGATTAATAAAGGCACAGCAGACCAGCTAGAGGAGTGCTTTGAGGGCTAGGCTACTAAGTAGAGATTTAATCATGAAAGTAAAATCGAGCCATTATAGGTTTCTGAGCATAAGGTGAATAAAATGATAAAGACTCAAAACACTGATATAAATATGTAAGATTAAATGGCAACGGTGTTCAATGTGAGGAGGTTAACCCAGGAATAAAGTGGATCTCTGTCAGGGTAGTTAGTGGCTTTGGAAGTAACTGAGAACTTAAAAGACATTTTGAAGCTAAAAACTGACTGTAAGGAGTGAACTGAGATATGGGAAGGAGGAGAGTCAAGGTTATAATTCTGATAAACCAGGATAATTATGATGTCACAAATGATGATAATACAAATTTATTTTGCCTCCTTAATGTTTTCAGATCATAACCTTCTGCATTTGCCTAGGCAGATGGCAGTTTAGTTAACGTAGTACCTTCGTAGGTCGAAGAAAACAAATGGCTTTCAGGTGTTTCATGATCTCTCGATTTGGAGAATCAATGCGTTCAAAAAGGTACACTTCCTTCTGAAGAATCTCCGATTGTGTGTATACCATACTCACTATACCAGTCTGTAAAGAAAAATGAATTACTAATATTATGATGGTCCAGAGTAATAAAAACAAGCAACATTACCTAAGACTTAAATTTTTTTTCATTAATACATAGCTGGATACCTTAAATATTAACATGTCATAACATTTACTGAGCATCCAAAACATGTAGTAATGTACCAGAATGCTCTCTCTAAACACGAACAATCCATACATCCCTCACCGCAATTTTTCTATCCCTTAAAGTTTTTTTTTAATTCTGTGATCAACAATTAATATATTACCTGTCATCTCAGCTTGAGCCCCAATAACTTTACTGTAAAAACACAACGCTGAGTAGAAATAACAGGACCATTCCAAAGTCTTCCAAGTGCTGTCTCATATATTTCTTGGCAGTAACATTTAGAAAAGGATTTCTGATTCCAAGAAATTGCCCCGGTAGAAGAAAAATATCTCTGGCAATGGTTAAAGCCATTTAGTCTGAAAACCTACTGGGCAAGGTTTATATAACCTTTCAGTTCCGTACAAAACTGACCCCCGTTTAAAAATCTTGAATTAAATTCTATATCCCACAGTGGAACGGGACCGGCTATTGTAAGAGCGGGAGGATTCCCTCAAAAACAAATATTAAGCAAAAGCAAACTCACCGTCTCCTTATCCATGAGAAGTACTTTCATACCTGGTCCGCTGTCCTCTATCATTTTGGTAACGTACTGCTTCACCGCGAAAACCACGTTCATGGTGGCGAACTGACAGATTAGCCCCCAACACTCCCTACCCCCTTTTATCTTGCTAAATGAACACGGGACTCTCCGCCAGGTCTCAGCTGCTTCCTCCCCGCCCAGCTTCGGCTTCCGGGAGCCCGGGCAGCGGCGCTGCTGGGAGTTGTAGTTTCGGGGCGCCGCGCGGTCGGGGGGACCAGACCTGTCCCCTGGGTGCAAAACACTGGCTGCGACACAGGGGCAGCCCCGCCGGACGGGGTTACCGACCTGCCTCCCGCCTGCAGGTGTTGGACTTGCAGACCGCTGTCCCGGGGTGTCCCGGCCGCAGCCAGGCCCCTCCTGCTGGCTCGGGGAGAGAAGGAACTCGGCGTAAAGGCTCGGAAGTAAGAAGAGAGTGACCCTGTCCATTCGCTGCGGGTAACGCCTTCTTGGGTGGCAGTGAAAGAGGAAGGGGAAGGAGGCGGCGTGACGCTGGAGGGCCGCTCCGGGTCGGGAGGGACGGCACGTGATACATCTCACGCGGTACCTGCTCGGTAGTGGCCGAGGTTCGTCCTCTCCAGCGTCGCCGGCCAGTGAGCAAGGCGGGTGCCGCTGCCAAGGGAGACCCAGGTCGGCGTTCCGAGGACCGAGAGCATCTGAAATTGAACAAATGTTTGTTGAAGGAATGAACAAAGGGAACACCCTTTAGGGATACTGGAAGAGGTCTTGATCTCCCGGGAGGGCCTAGACTTCGGGTCGCCTCCGGGACTTGCAACCCGCGGGTCCCGCGGAGCCCTAAGCGACCCCGGGTTTGGCGCCCTGGGGACTGGACACTGCGGGCTCCATCTCGAGCGGGGTGAGCGGGACCTGCGACGCTGAAACTGCGGGAGGACACGAGATAGAAGGGCGAGAAATGGGTAGGGGCCTGTATCCGCCCGGGCTAAAGCTAAGTAGCGTGGGGATTTTAAAGGAAAACTCACAAATTTTGATTTAAGAAACGACAAAGGCTTAGCAACAAAATAAATTTTAAAGCCATCAACTTCAAAATGTCTGTATTTGTGTTTATACCCCATAGGTCTTCTCTCCACGCCATTTTTAGAAAAGGAAGATCAGTGTTAGCTTTCCCGCACCTCTAAATTGGGGAATTGTAAAATCAGGAAGATAACCAGAAACAACTTCAAGAAATCAGTGACTGCAACTGCCTGTGAATATTTCCACCAAAACAATGATCAGTGTTTGTTGGGGTCAGTTTAATCAATAGGTTCAAAATTTCCAAATCAATCTTTCATGGTATTTTAAGAAGCATACAATTGAAACTAGGTCCAACGCACATTAACATTAATCTAACTGTTACGATTGCTTTATAAAACATTATATACAATTTTCAAGTCCTTTAACAGAGATGAGAAGCCACATGAAATAAAGATTTTTGTCACTTCTGAGATTATGAAGAATGTGTTTATTTTCTCTTCTCAATTTTCCTACCAAGTAAACAACTTCCTATTGGGCATTTTATGTTCTATTTTTGAGATTTGTTTTTAAAAAGAAGTTGTAGTAAAATAAAAATGTGAATCTTTAAATGGATACAAAAGAGAAAAATGTTATATGAAAATTTTATGCTTATCAATTTAAAGTGTTCATATATTACAGAAAACAAAACCCGAGGGCTAATGAAAAATGAAACACCTGCAAATCCTTTAAGTTAACAATATTTGAAAATTCACCACTCACCTGTTGCTTGGTTTTTGTTTTTTCTCACCTGTAATTTGTATAAGGCTGTTTTCCATGTTATACATTTTTTAAGCAAGAACAAGGAGAGAAAGGCTTGTCCATGGAATTCATGGGGTTTTTTTTTTAGACAATAGTCGACCTGTGAGTAATATATGGAAAGAAGCTGCATCCTTTTGGTTATTTATACTTTATAACATTTTAAAGGAGGAAAATGCCCATTTTGACAAGGCTTACTAAATCATTCCATTGCCCATAAAATTCCATTGATATCAGGGGTAGTGTTATTTTATACATTGATAAGATGGGGAATGTAAACATTTTGTACAAAATAGTTATGTATTTAAAGGATGCTGTGATGGTCTTAAAGTTTGACACCTATTTTCTTTCTGAAGGAAACAAAAGCCATTTAAAATGTCTCCAGTTGAAGAACTTCTTTTGTGTCCCCATACTTCTAAAAAATAGGACTGAAACATGATAAACTCCAAACTCTTGCTTTTTGACTCATCCAGTAAACATCCAGAGTGACTTGTTTTGTTGTAGGTAAGACATAGGTTATGCAGAAGCCAATATGAAGTATCTTACTTATTTTTTTCAATTTAAGCTGTAAATAAACATCATATTTTTAATAAAGAGCCTAAATTTAAAAAATAAATCATGACATTCTTCAAATATAGGTGATTATATCAATTGTAAAAGTTTCTAATACAGTTACTTGAAAATTTATTTTCACTAGGTCCAAGAAATCTGTGCTTTAAGAATAGAAAACAGGAAGTTAAAGAATATAGTATTTACATTTATACATTTTATTTAGACTTGTGTGTGTAAATGAAAAAAATCAAGAATGGTTTAACTGAATAATTACATGTCCTTCAGCTTTTTACAAAGTTGTATCCTATTTAGAGGTTTGTATCCATTTAATTTTTAATCAAAATCATGTTTTTCTACCATAAGAATTCAAAGCTTGATCTAATACAAGGGTATATAAATAAGTTTTAGTATAATAATAACAATATGACCAATACTTAGTTATCTTAGATAATTAATTATCTACCCTTCTTGTTGCTGTGTGTTAACATTTCTACAACAAGCCTTGGATAGGAAGGAAGTAAAGATGAAATTCAGTGAAACTGAGAGTTCCTACTTGTTAACAACTGAAAAAATATTTAGACAAAGAATGATGAAATTACTAGTGTCAGACAATCAGTCCTTGTACAATAGTCTTAACTTTTCTAACCATTTCCTTGTGTGGTAGATGATGATAATAGGTATAACCTACCTTATGAAATTGTGAGAATTACAAAATAATGTGTGGGAAAAAATGTGCCTGGCATATAGTAAATGCTCAAAAATATCAGCTTTAATTATTTGAAATTTAAAAAGAAGACATAGTTGTGGTTTTTTTTAACTTATGACATATTTTATTCCCCTTTGACAAGAAAATTTAAAAACAATTGATTCAGAACTTGTAAACTATCGTTCTTAAATATAATTTTCATAATAACTTTATCTTGCATTACTATATAATAGTAGAGAGATTCGTAGTTAGATTTGCCTGCTCCATCCTAATTTGTAAAGCATACAATTTTCAAAAAGACAAAAATATGCTTCAAGTGCTTTTAGAAAAATATGCTTACTATCTGCCAAGGTGACAATGAACTTCCCGGAGACCAGATGCTGGGAGGGGAAGAGGGAGGCAACAGCCCCTGTCCACAGATTGAAGGACTGAAGCCCCGTGCCCAGACTTACTCAGATTATTTATTAGCCAGTACAAATAACTTAAGGATACAGAAGAAGTTTTCAGGGAGTGAAGGAAAGGACAAGGAACATGCTGATTTCTAATAGCTTAAACATTTTTTTTGTTGCTGAATCTTATCCTGCTGTCTTGCTGTTTCCAGTACAGGGTTAGAGAGGCCCCTGGACTCTCATGCACTCACGGCTTTCACCCTAGGGCACCTCTCTGCCTCTAATTGTTTACCCTAACTCTGCAGGTCTTCACAGCATATTCCTACAACTGTCCACCCAGTCTCAAATCAAACAGAATTTGTTAAATTTTTGTCATAGTTGGTGGTGAAGTACTAAACTTTACGGTAGCAGAAGCATTGAATAGCTTTAAATCATTTAGTAAAGATTATTCACATAAACAGTTTTGTCTGCACATTCAATTTCAGTGATTCTACCTTTCTGTTGTCATGTCAACTTTGATCATTGGTTTAGGTGATGTCTGCTGGGTTTCTCCATTGTAAAATTACTATTGTTCTCCTTGTAATTAATAAATATCAGATGCTTTGATGTGTTGCTGATATCCTGTTTTTCACCATCCTTTCACTTTCTAATTTAAACTGGAATCTATTGATGGTTTTTGCCTGCAACAAATGATGTTTTACCTAATGGTAATTATTTTTCTCATTGCTTCTACAATTATTATTTGGAATTCTTCTGTAAAAAAGAGCTAATATTCCCCCCCCCACACACACACACACATTTATTTTTTTCAAGCACTTATGTCAATATAGACTTATAGATATTTAAGAAAATTATGACTTTTAAGTAACAGGGAGCATATACCGAGACAGAGACTGCAGGCTCTGGAATGGGGCGGCCTGGATTTGCTTCTGCTGTGTACTAGTTGCAAGACTTTGTCAAGTTATATGACCTCTCTGTGTCTTGGTTTCCTCATTTGTAAATGGAGAAGATGACACGTACCTCAGGTTGGTGTGAGAATTAAATGAGATACTACATGTATGTAGTCTTTAGCCTAGCTTTAATTATTTTTTCTTAGCAAATAGTTTGTACCAAGCTTAGTTTTACTATTTATGTTTTCCTACTTACAAACTGAGTATTAAAATATTTGTCATGTACTTGCCTCCCTGAGACGTTATTAAAAATTCACAAAATTGAGCCTGACCAGGCGGTGGTGCAATGGCTAGAGCGTTGGACTGGAATGCAGAAGGGCCCAGGTTCGAGACCCTGAGGTTGCCAGCTTGAGCGCGGGCTCATCTGGCTTGAGCAAAAAGCTCACCAGCTTGGACCCAAGGTCACTGGCTCGAGCAAGGAGTTACTCGGTATGCTGAAGGCCCGCAGTCAAGGCACATATGAGAAAGCAATCAATGAACAACTAAGGTGTTGCAAAGCACAGTGAAAAACTAATGATTGATGCTTCTCATCTCTCTCCGTTCCTGTCTGTCTATCCCTCTCTCTGACTCTCTCTCTGTCCCTGTAAAAATAAATAAATTCACAAAATTGAGTTAAAAGTGCTTTGTAATGTTAAAGAAATACACAAGTTCTTTTTTGTAAAAAACAAATAGAACTAGGATATTATTAAGATCCTTTTTATGGTCCTGATTCTGTTCTTGGGTTGCTCTTTGTGTTAGAAATGTAGATAAATGTGAAATGTGATGAACTTTAACATTTTGGATGTTTTAAGAAATAGGCAAGCTATATGAAGTAAGTACCAAAGAAATGCATGTTTTATAAATTCTAAAGTTAAAACTTGTTAACTTTAGAAATGGCTCATTATTGACCTGAACAATCATTTGATAAGCATCACTTGTTTTTCTTCACTAGAAAGAATATTTACTGTTGAAAAAAATAAGATACAAAATATCTTTCCATTTGAAGCAAGTAAAATTGCATGGTGGGATGTTGTTCTTAATGGTATTAATAAAAAAAAAAACAAACCCAGCCACTTATTACTGAGCTTTTACTATATGCTGAGCCCTTTTACAAATATCTCAGTTAACTCTTGTCACTTTCATTTGAGGTATTATCTCCATATTACAGAACTGAGGTTCCAATAAATTAAATAACTTTCATTGGATGACACAGAAAGCAGAAAATAGAGAAAAGCATCTTTTCCAGTGAGCATCTTACCATGTGTTTTTTCATATGCGTTGTTTTTATTACTTTTTAAAGAAAGTACATTGTTATTTCTTTGAGGATAAAGAATGCTTTATTTTCCCCCCCATCCTTTTCACCCGTGCAGTGCCCTGCACACAGCAGATACCCAATAAATATTTAATGTTGGTGAAACTCATTATTGGGCAAACTGCTACAAAGGCATGTTAAATAAAATATAAAGTTTTACATGCACACAACAAAGAAAGAAATACACTTATCTAGGTGGTTCACATCAATAATTTTACTGAATAATATGGAATAAATTCTGGGGAAGTATCATGGGTTTTCTTTCCAAATTTCCAGGTAAAGTACGGGAATGTAGACTTGACTATTCTGGAGCTCTTGTAACAAATGACATTTGTTTTTCCTGTCTGCTAGCAGTGATTAAAGAGAGAATTAATGTCGTAGAGTCACTTGAGAAAACAAGTTTTAAAAAGTATTTATCTTTGAATTTCTTTCAGCAGACAGAGGGCGCCCTTGGACCATCAAGAAGGCTCTTTGTGACATTGGGTGCTGGCTCACCAGTAATGATTATATGAATAAGGGAAAATACTGTACATTGTTTTGGCCAAAATAGATTATACAATGTTTGTTTAATGTTCAGTTTAATCTGTTCTTGGCTTTAAATCTTATTGAGGTGTTTCATGAAGTGACTGCTTTATTTATAATTTTTCATTTCTTGAGGAGCTAGACAAGAGTAATTGCTGTAAGGTTCAAATCAACAAGCATTCTAATTTGGGAGATTAGTTTAATAAGTATGAAATATCTAAAATTTGAAGGGTGGGAATTTGATTATATCTTCTATTCACGCTTGATTGCAATCTACAGTAAATCTGTCAATATGAATATATGTATATGCTGGGTCATGTACTAAGTATGTACTTTACTGCATTATTCTCACAAACAGCTCAATGACCTAAGTAGTGATGTTACCCTTTTATTTATTTTTTGAGAGAGAGATGGGAAGGGAGACAGGAAGGAGAGAGATGAGAACCATAAATTCCTAGTTGTGTCACTTTAGTTATTTATTGATTGCTTCTCATATGTGCCTAACCCAGGGGGCTTAAGCTGAGCCAGTGTCCCCTTGCTCATGCTAGCAACCTTTGGACTCAAGCCAGTAACCATGGGATTGTGTTGATGATCCCACACTCAAGCCTGCAATCTAGCGGTCAAGCTGGTGAGCCTGTGCTCAAGCTGGTGACCTCGGGGTTTGAACCTGGGACCTCAGCATTCCAGGTCAATGCTCTATCCATTGTGCAACCACCGGTCAGACCTATTACCCTCTTTTATTAAATGTGAAAATCAAAGTTTAGAGAGGTTAAGAAGATTTCCACTAGTAAGTGACACAATTGGGGCTTGAACCTGGAGATGTGAACACCAGAATCTATACTTATACCTAGAACACTATATTGCAAATGACAGTTTTCTCTATGACACAAAATATATAATTAATAGTGAAATTGTATTTTTTTAAAAATTCCTGTTACTATCAAAAGAATAACATCTAGACTCACCACAACTTAATTTAGGAATAATATTGGGAAATTAGATTATTTTATTTCCTGGTGATGTAGTAATTTAAACTCAGATGCTATAGAATGATTCAATTCCTGGTCAGAGAAACACTCAAGTTTAGGAAAGACCTTGATCAAATAAAAGAACACTGAATTGAGAGCCAGATAACCTAATTTATAGTATATTTTACTACTAATATCTGGGTGAGCTTTCGAAATGATTTAAGCTCACTAGAACTCTGTCTTTCAATTGAAGGAAATGGACTGGAAAACCCCAGTTCATAAACCTCTGTGTTATTTTTTGCATTGAGAAGTTTTACCTATTGTATATGTCTTGTTCAATTTCTGGGAGCAGCATATTAGTATAAATCTAACAATAGCATGATCTGCTTTAGCACTGGTTTGGAGTCCCCAAAATGGTATAATGCACAGATGTCATTTGCTTTTGACATTTCTTAGCAATAGGCTCTCACTTTTTCTCTATCCATGAATAGGTTCCTGGGGATAGTTTGTTCATTTGTTCTTTGATTTTGTTAAAGCATTCATTAAGTGGGGGAAGAAAAAGGCTTTATCTCCTTTCTTTTATTCCTGAGGGAGGTGTGTGGATTTTATAATTTTTCTGAGGGAAGACTGCATACATGTAAGGACCGAGTATCTCAATGTTTCTTTGCTTGCCCCTGTGGAGTATTTAGGAACTATTCCTTTCTGGAAGTAAAGTGAAGGCATTAACCTTAAGATAGGAAAGAGGCAAAGAGAATGATGGCGTGGTTTTTATGTCAATGTTTAATGCTGCTATTTTAAATTGAGTTTAAACATCAAAATTGAATGACACTTAACTTCCACAAAGTCATTTTTCTATGTAGTTCTTAAAGGAAAGTGGCTGGGTCACCTATGTAGACATCTAGCCCCTGACACTGGTTACTAGAGGATTTGTGGAGAGTATTCATTATTTCAACAAGCATTTACTATGTACTAGCCATGGAAGTATAACATTGAACAAAACAGAAAGAATTCCTAATATCATGGAGCTTACAATCTAGTGAGGCCATTCAGACAAACAAAATAAGTAAAATTTATGGTAATTAGGTGGTGATAAATTCTACAGAGAAAAACAAAACAGGTTTAAAGAAGGGTGATAGGAGAGTATTGGAATGTGTAAGGTGTGCAGTTATAAACTGGATGGTCAGTGAATCATTCACTGAAGGTTGATTGACCAAAAACCTGAAGGAGTTGTAAGGAATAAGCCATGTCATATCTAAATAAAGAAACTCCTGGGTGAATGGAAGAGCAATTGCAAAACTCTGAGGTAGGAATGGCCTGTTTATAAAAGAGCAAAGGGTCTAATAAAGCTGGAGCTGAGGCAGTTTGTGTGTGGGAGGGCATACCGGAGAACAGTTTGTGAAGGCATTGACTTTTGTTTTGAATGAGATAGGAAGGCACGGAGAGCTTTGAGGAGGGGATCAATATGACTACTGTGTTGAATAAACTGCAGAGGGCAAAGACAAAAAGCAGGGCAATGAGTTAGGAGTTTTTACAGTAATACAGGTAAAGACATGGAGGTCTTAGCCTCGGAAATGGAGAAGGTGAGGGAGTAGTTGGATTCTGGAAATATGACAGTACTTGCATGGAGGATATATGAAACAGAGAGGAGCCCTAGTAACACACTCAGTTTTTAGCCTGACCAGCTGGCAGGATGAAGCAGTCATTAACTGAGATGGAGAAAACGCAGGAATAGAGGGTTTGTGGGGTAAGACTGCCTTTTCCTCTTAAATTCCACTTACCACCTATGCCACACCCCTAGAACTCTCCATCACCCAATCTTTAGCTTCTTCCTTTTCCAATCCACCCTGCATGCCATAGAAATTAAGACTAAGTTGTTTAGATTGGGAAATAGCAAATGCTAGATCCATAGCCAAAGATTGAGCATATATTGCATTTATTTTATATCTGTAATAGGGATTTGCCTTTGTTTTTAATAGTTCAATGAACTGAATAGAACTACAAGCCATACTACATTCCTCTGCTTTATTAGAAATGCTTTTGTAATCATATTAATTATATTGCTTTTAATGATCTTTTCTTTATAGTTGATGTTTATATATCTTTCATAAAATAAAGACCTTTGTTAACATTTTTACATTCTTGAGGACTTGCTGTAAGATTTCATAGTTTAAAAAATTAGAAGTGGAGCGATAACTTCATATTATTAGTTTGATCTTAATGTTGTAACATACTGATAGTGCAAAATATATCATTTTTGTTATTTAACATATGCAGGACTGTAACAACATAAACTAGATAAGATGACAAAGTATAAGAAAGCAAGTAAATTACTATCCAATTGAAACATTTAATTCTAATATTAGAAGAATTCTCTAGAAAATAAGTTAACTTTCTCAGTGCTTTTTTTGCCTTTTATTCAAAATTTTCCTCAACTCTGGTATGTGTTTGTTCAATAATATTTTTTCTGATATTAAGAGTTTAGTTTAAAAACAAAATGTTATCTTTTTTCAAATAGATAACAGGTAAAGACATTGAAATCTGAATGTCATAATTCTCTATATCATTACTGATACCCTTGGCACCACTGGACAGTTTTCTTCTTAGGGACCTTGGCTACAACTACTACAGAAACGTATATAATTTATTTTAAGATTGGGGGTTTATTTTCTGTCAATATAAGGCACACAACCAAAGAACCATTTTCACAGGTTAATATATCTTGTCTCTGCTTCATATTTTAAACTTTTATGGAGATGGCTATAGATGAGTTATTTTATAGGCATTATATTACTGGGTTGGTATAGTTTATTTGACACATATCTTTTATTTTCAGGTTAGCAATAAATGAGTTTATTTGGTCATTGCACACCTGATTTTGATGAGTTTTTAGTTCTCACATATATGTGAGGAAATATGATCTAAACTAAACCTTTAACAACTCTTAAATTTGAAAAAAAACATAATTGTGTGAACTTTTATTTACTTAGACCAATTTTGTATACACTCTATTAAATCACCAAATATGTTTGAATTCTTGACTATGGAGATATAGGCTGCAGGAATCCTGAGAGTTGGAAGGAAATATGGAAATCATCAGGCCTGATGTAAATGTGTCTCTCTTCATTATCTCTGGAACAAAGTTGTCCAGTATCTGAATATTTTCAAATAAGAGTAAACTCAGTAACTCACAAGAAGGCCATGCCATTTTTGAAGAGTTCAAATTGCTAGAAATCTATTCCTTTTCTTACAGCCCAAATCTATCTCCCAGTAATTTTTACCCCTTGGACTTACCCTCTGAAAACTACAGAGAATAAATTTAAAGTATCTCTCATAAGAGTGGCATCTCGTGTTCTTCTCACAATGTATTTTTTCTGGCTTTAAAAATCCCAGGTTTCTCATAGGCAGTAAAATCTCTGCCATTTCTCTTAGCAATATTTCTTCTGACATCTCTCCTCAGACAAGGGAAACAAAAGAAAAAATAAACAAATGGGACAATATCAAACTAAAAAATTTTCCACAGCAAAGGAAACCATCAACAAAATGAAGACAACCCTTTGAATGAGGAAAGATATTCACCAATGATACATCTGACGAGGGGTTAATATCCAAAATTCACAAAGAGCTCAGACAACTTAACACACGCGCGCACACACACACACACACACACACACACACACACTCAATAGACACTTCTCCAAAGAGGATATACAAATGACCATTAGACATATGAAGAGATACTAAACATGACTAATCATCAGAGAAATGCAAATTAAAACCAGAATGAAATATCACCTCCCATCTGTCAGACTATCAGTAAATCAACAAACAACAAGTGTTGGCAAAGATGTGGAGGAAAGGGAACCCTCGTGCAGGTAATGAGGCCAATGGTATAGCTTCTATGGAAAACAGTGTGGAGGTTCCTCAAAAATTAAAATGGAACTACCATGTGATTCAGTAATTCTACTTCTGGGAATATATCTGAAAAAACCCAAAGCACTAATTTAAAAGAATATGTGTACCTCTATGCTTATTGTAGCATTATTTATAGTAGCCAAGATATGGCTAACCAACCCAAGTGCCCATCAATAGACAAGTGGGTAAAAAGTGGTGGTACATATATACAATGGAATATTACTGCCCCATAGAAAAGAATGAAAGCTTACTATTTGCAACAGCATAGATGAACCTAGAGGGTATTATGCTAAGCAAAATGAGCCAGACCAAAAAAGACAAATTCCATATGATTTCACTTATATGTAGACTCTAAAGAACAAAATAAACACACAAAATAGAAAAAGACTTATAGAAAACAGACTAATGGATGGCAGAGGAGAGGGGAACTGGGAGACTGGGTGAAAAAGCTGAAGGAATTAAGAAGTACAAATTGGTAGTTACAAAATAGGCATGGGGGTGTAAAGTAGAGCATAGGGAACATAGTCAACAATATTGTAATAACTATGTATGGTGCCAGATAGGTCCTCAAAATATTGAGGTAAATACTTCGTAAAGTATTTGAGTGTCTAACTGCTATGCTGTACACCTGAAACTAATACAAAATAATGTTGAGTGCAAACTGTAATTTAAAAAATAAAATTAAAAGAGAAAAGTTCTATTTTTTTTAAAAAAATTTGCAATTTTGATAAATTAGTCTTTTTTTATTTTTTATTTTATTTTTTTACAGAGACAGAGAGAGAGAGAGTCAGAGAGAGGGATAGATAGGAACAGACAGACAGGAACAAAGAGAGATGAGAAGCATCAATCATCAGTTTTTCGTTGTGACACCTTAGTTGTTCATTGATTGCTTTCTCATATGTGCCTTGACTGTGGGCCTTCAGCAGACTGAGTAACCCCTTGCTTGAGCCAGCGACCTTGGGTCCAAGCTGGTGAGCCTTTGCTCAAACCACATGAGCCCGCACTCAAGCTGGTGACCTCGGGGTCTCGAACCTGGGTCTTCCGCATCCCAGTCCGATGCTCCATCCACTGCGCCATTGCCTGGTCAGGTGATAAATTAGTCTTTGAATAAACAATGAGTTCATGTAAAAAAAAAATCCTAGGTTTCTTCAGTATTCTTTATATGACATGGTTTCTAAGACCTTTCCACCAAGTTGACTTGCTCTGTACTTAGTGAAGATTATCAGGGTGTCGTGTAGAGCAATAGCTGTTAAATTCCAGTGTGCTAGAATAGACTCACCCTGGTGCTTGTTAAAAATGGAGATAAATGGACCCCAGCCTCAGAGACTCTGACTTAATAGAGCTCAGGTGGGGTTCTGGAAGTTTTAATTAATGCCACCTGATAATTCTGATGCAAAAGGTGTCTGGACTTCCCTTTTGAGAAATATTACCTAAAATGTAGTACTAACGGATCTCTGAATTCCTTTCCAAAAGGCCTCAGCGGGTGATAAAGACAACTGTGTAACACAACACACAGCAGGGTGAATTGAGTTTCAGGGACCACAGGCTGGGGAGGGCATGCCAACCTTTAGCACAATGGATGGGGCAGGGACAGGTTTGGGGGGGTCTGCCCTGAACTGGGGGACTGGTTCACTGGGTGGAAAAGAGTGTGAAGGGAGGAGGGGTGGAAGGAAAACAGTAATATATACTACTAACAACAAGCTAAAGAAATAACTACCTGTTTCTAAGGTAAAAAGAATGCTTGTAAATAACTTTTGGGTTCAAAAAAAATCGAAATTGATATTAAAGACAATACTGAGAACATTACATAGCAAAACCTATAGCATACAGAAAGTAGTACTAAAAAAAAAACCCACATAGCTTTAGATATGCTCTTTGAAAACATGAAAGATTGAAAATCAATAAACCAAATATTAAACTAAATAAGTTAGACAATATCAACAATAACCCTAAAAAAAGATGGAATTAAAAGAGAAATGAAATTGGAAACAACCAATTAAAAGTATACTTGATTATATATCCAAACACCAACTCTTTGAAAGACCAATAAAACAGACACATTTTGGCAAGTTTGATAAAAAGAGAAGGAATGACAAAGAAGGAAAGAAAATTCAAAACAACATTGGGGATGAAAAGGGGATGTAATCACAGAAAGAGTGAAGATTTAAACAGCATAGGAATGTTTTGTATAACATTTTATAGCAATAAATTTAAAATCTAAGCAAAACTGAGAAATTTCTATAAAAATACAAACCAAAATTGACTCAAAGGAGGTAGAAAATCTAATAGCCTAGTAACCATAAAAGAAATTGAAAAAGGTAGTAAAGAAACGTATTCAAAAAGGAAAGGAGCACAATGTGTACACACTTAACTTTACTGAACTGTAACATAAAGATGGTTAAGATGGTAAATTTTGTGTTATGTGTATTTTTCAACAATTACAAAGATTATCTATAAAAGATAAAAGATCTCAGGTCTCAGTGATTTTATGGGCAAGTTATAGAAAAACTTGAGATAAATTTATTTGTTACTTATACAATCCTATAACACAAAAAGTAATGAAACACTTGCAATATATTTCTACATGGTTAACCTAACCTTGACAAGGAAAACAAAAAGTATAGCACAAGAAGGTCTTACATCAATCTCACTTGTAACTATAAAAATCAAAATTGAAATATTAGCAATTTAAATTCAGCAATGGGTTAAAAGAAAAATACATCTTAGACATCTGCTAGACTATTCTGCTAGACAATATGCTCCACAAGGAGTTATTGTCAGTTCCTTAATACATGCCAAGTGCCCAGAAAAGTTCTTGACATATATTAGGTACATAAATTTTTGTTGAATTAAATGAACTAAATTAACCAAATAGTATTAATTCCAGTAATGCAAGTATGGTTGACATTAAGGAATATGCTCACTAAGAACAAAGAATAAAGATAATCCTATAAGATGCTGAAAAGAGTTCAGTGCCTGTTCCTGATCAAAGCTATTATAAGCTAGGAAAAGGAAATTGCCTTAATTCGATGAGGGCTTTCTGTTTAAAATCTTAATGGAACATCATACTTTATTATGAAACATTGGAAGCCTTTTTACTAATAAGACAAGAACACCTGCTGTTAGTAACCGTTGTTCTTCAATAATATACTAGAGGTCTTAGACAAATATAAGAAATAAAAGAGGTAAATACTGGAAAGGAGGAGACAAAATCATTACAAGCAGGCAATCTGATTGCCTATTTAGGTGATATAAGACAGCCAATGAAACACTAGTTAGAATTAATAAAAGAAGGCAATTAAATGGCTTAAAATAACATACACAAAATCAAATTCTTCCTGTATGCCAGCAATAAATAATGAAACATAGAATGGAAATTTCTTATATATAAGAAAAAAAAGTGTAAACTCATTGAGAAATGTATAAGACATATGAAAAAATTGTACATATTTCTTGAAAGATAATTGAAAACATTTTTAATAAATGAAGAGAAAAGGCAATCTTGGATGGAAAAATTCAACATTATAGTGACGTCAATCTCTCTTATTAATTTCTAAATTCAATGTAATCTCAATCAAGACCCAAATGAAAATTTTAGGGAGGGTAGAGACTTGACATATAAAGAGAGAATATAGACAAAATAGACAATTAAGGAAATATTTTCTTCTAAAGAGTAATGGGTAGCAGATGGAACCGGAAGGTCTTGCTCTACCAGACATTAGACTGTCAAGAGGAATTAAAATAGTTCAGTAAGACTGACCAAGCAGTGACGCAGTGGATAGAGTGTTGGACTGGGATGCGGAGGACCCAGGTTCGAGACCCCAAGGTCACCAGCTTGAGTGCGGGCTCATCTGGTTTGAACAAAAGCTCACCAGCTTGGACCCAAGGTCGCTGGCTCCAGTAAGGGGTTACTCGGTCTGCTGAAGGCCAACGGTCAAGACACATATGAGAAAGCAATCAATGAACAACTAAGGTGTCGCAACGAAAAACTAATGATTGATGCTTCTCATCTCTCTCCGTTCCTTTCTATCTGTCCCTGTCTATCCCTCTCTCTGACTCTCTGTCTCTGTAAAAAATAAAAAAATAAAAAAAATAAAAAAATAAATAAAATAGTTCAGTAATGGTAAAGGAAAGACAAATAGATTGGAACAGAGTAGAATGTACAGAAATAGATCCTTGTTTAAATGGAAGCATACTCTATGATAAAGATCATATTTTAAATCAATGGAGAAAAAAAGGACAGTGTATAAAGAGGTTGAGACTATCAAATATTCTTTTGAAAAGTAAAGACAGATTCTCTCCCTGAAGTCTTTCTCAGAAAAAATTATAGATGAATTAACAAAATGTACAATAAAAATGGTAAAAGTACTACAAAAAGAAAGAATATTATCATTCTTAAACTGATAATAGCTTCCCTAAGCAAAACATAAAATTAAAAAGCCATAAAGCACCAAAATTTTAGACTTTGCAAATTGAGTATGCATAAGTTATTAGAATAATGTTTTAATAAATGGAAATAGAATAACTGAGAAAGTAAATCAGGAGAAAGAAGAAACAAGGACACCCAGTCAATCCACTAGAGAGCAGGAAATGAGGGGAAAAGGCATTGAAATGAAGTCTAAAGAACAAAAGGATAAGGTGGTGGAAAATCACTAGTCAGAAAAAATGGATTAAACTCACTAGTTTGAAAACACCTTGATTTATTGCATTAAAAAAAGAGCTATATGCTGTTTACAACAGACACATGTAAAATATAAAGATTTTATTTTAAAAAATAACAAAGAATTTTCTAAAATAAAAGCATAGGAAGGAGAGACAAGATGGCGCTGGAGTAGGCGGACGTACCAACATCCACCTCCCAGAACCAAAGTGGATTACAAACTAATTTTAAGAACTATCATCTGGAAAAACCAACTTTGGACTAAACTAAGAGGACACTTCAACCAAGGAACACTGAAGAAGCCACACCGAGACTGGTAGGAAAAGCGGAAACGTGAAGAGGGCTGCCCAGCTCCCCGGAGCAAACGGCAGCCGGGAGAGACTCACGTGGCGGGAAGTGAGTTTAGCAGAGAGGGGAGGGTCCTGAGTCCCAGGAACAAAGCCCCAGCCTGCAACCCCAGAGCCCAGAAGAGGCGTAAGGACAGTATTTAGCTGGAAACAAGTCAGGATACTGTTTGTGAGAAAGAGAATGATTTCTCAAACTCAGGATTCTTCTTAAAGGGACCGCGCAGAAAACCTCTCTCATAACCACTCACCCGGGGTTCCGGGGATGGGGAGAGAGGAGAATACCAGAGTAGCAGGAAGAGAGTGTAATCTAGGAGGCACAGGGAGAAACATTTTGGGAGATAGCCACCCTAACCCCTGGGATGAGTCATTCCCCAAATCTGAAGTGAATATTTCCGCCAGAAACAGCAATACCAGCAAAGGGAAGCAGGAGAGCAGCCAAACAAGCTCCCCCGCGGCACTCAGAGCAGAGTTGTTTAGAAGGAGGGAGTTTTCAGGGCTACAGTAGTGAGTGTTAGGGTCTGAGCTGCAGTGCCCGCACCCACGCGGCTGAGGGCTCGCAGGAGGGCGGGCAGCAGCGGGAGACAGAAGCGCGGTTCTGTTGGCAGGGGCGGAAGCAGGCTGGTCACCACTGGGCTCAGGTGTGAGCTCAGTCTTGCCCGGCTGGGGAGGAGGGGGCGTGCAAAAGCAGTCAAGCCCAGCTGCCGGCAGCCTATAATCCAGCCTGCAGGAGAAGGGCAGAAACCCCAGAAAGGGTGGAGACCAGCCCCTGAGCAAGGGCACAGGAGCACAGCCTTGCCCCGCCAGTGCAACCCAGGCTTGTGGTCTGACTTGGGAGCCAGCTCCTCCTGCATGGGTGGAGCCAAAAGCCCAGAACAGGCGAGTTCTGCTACTGAGCTGAGCGTGGGCTCAGTAGAGCCAAGACTAGCAGCTGTTCCTCCAGCGGGCTCCTCCTGCAAGGGCGGAGCAAAGGCCCGGAAAAAGACGGAGACCCAAAGCTGAGCAAAAGTGCTCGCCAGTACCCTCAGGACTGAGCATAATGTCACCCACAGGGGCGGAGCAAAGGCCAACGCCACCAAGGCTCGTGCACCCGAGCACGTGATCACAGCCACTCCCGTGAAGAGAAAATGCAGAGGCAGAGAAATGCAACACAAATGAACCAAGAGAAATCCCCAGAAAAGGACCTAAATGAATCAGATATAACCAAATTACCAGATGCAGAGTTTAAAATAACAATTATTAGGATGCTCAAAGATATTAGAACAACAATAAATGTTTATTACAAACACCTAAATAAAGAGATAGCAAATATAAAAAAGGACATTGAAATAATAAAAAAGAATCAGTCAGAAATGACAAATACAATATCTGAAGTAAAGAACACAATGGAAGAAATTAAAAGCAGGATGGATGAAGTGGAGAATCGAATCATTGAGTTAGAGGACATGATAAATAAAAGCACGGAAGCAGAGCAGAAAAAAGAAAAAGACTCAAAAAGTCTGAGGAAACTCTAAGAGAGCTCTGTGACAACATGAAGAGAAATAACATCCGCATCATAGGGGTTCCTGAGGAAGAGAAAGAACAAGGGATAGAGACTTTGTTCAAACATATCATAGCTGAAAACTTCCCTCAATTAAGGCTGGAAAACATCTCACATGTTCAGGAAGCACAGAGAACTTCATTAAGGAGAAACCCAAATAAATCAACACCAAGACACATAATAATTAAAATACCAAAGCTAAGTGATAAAGAGAAAATATTAAAAGCTGCTAGAGAAAAAAAAGACTATCACCTACAAAGGAGCCCCCATAAGGATGACTTCTGACTTCTCAACAGAAACACTTGAGGTCAGAAGGGAATGGCAAGAAATATTCAAAGTAATGCAGAACAAGAGCCTACAACCAAGACTACTTTATCCAGCAAGGCTATCATTTAAAACTGAAGGAGAAATAAAAAGCTTTCCAGACAAAAAAAACTCAAGGAATTCACTGCAACCAAACCAAGGCTGCAAGAAATGCTAAGGGACCTGTTGTAAACAAATCAAAGGAGAAAAAGAATATAGCAAAAGAAGAATATAGTTTTAAAGAATAAAATGGCAATAAACAATTACATATCAATAATAACCTTAAATGTAAATGGATTAAATGATTCGATCAAAAGACATAGGGTAGCTGTGTGGATAAGAAAACAGGACCCATACATATGCTGTCTACAAGAGACACACCTTAAATCAAAAGATGTACACAGACTGAAGATAAAAGGATGGAAAAATTATTTCATGCAAATGGAAATGAAAAAAAGCTGGGGTAGCAATACTTATATCAGACAAAATAGACTTTAAAACAAAGGCCATAGTTAGAGATAAAGAAGGTCACTACATAATGATAAAGGGAGCAATCCAAAAGGAAGATATAACCGTTATAAATACCTACACACCTAATATAGGAGCACCTAAATATATAAAGCAGACTTTGATGGACTTAAAGGGCGAGATCAACAGCAATACTATAATAGTTGGGGATTTCAACACCCCATTAACATCATTAAATAGATCCTCAAGAAAGAAAATTAACAAAGAAACAGCAGAATTAAAGGACATATTAGATCAACTCGATTTAATAGATACCTTCAGAACCTTTCACCCTAAAACAGCAGAATATACATTCTTTTCAAGCGCTCATGGTACATTCTCTAGGATAGACCACATGTTAGGGCACAAAAGCGGTCTCAACAAATTTAAGAAGATTGAAATCATATCGAGCACTTTCTCTGATCACAAAAGCATGAAACTAGAAATCAACCACAACAGAAAAACTGAAAAATACTCAAACACTTGGAAACTAAATAGCACGTTATTAAATAACAAATGGGTAAACAATGAGATCAAAGAAGAAATTAAAAAATTCCTAGAAACAAACGATAATGAGCATACATCAACTCAAAATTTATGGGACACAGCAAAAGCAGTCCTGAGAGGGAAGTTTATAGCATTACAGGCATACCTCAAGAAGCTAGAAAAAGCTCAAATAAACAATTTGACCCAACATCTAAAAGAACTAGAAAAAGAACAGCAAGTAAAGTCCAGAGCTAGTAGAAGGAAGGAAATAATAAAGATCAGAGCAGAAATAAATGACATAGAGGCTAAAGAAACAATACAGAGGATCAATGAAACCAGAAGCTGGTTCTTTGAAAAGGTAAACAAGATCGATGAACCTTTAACCAGACTCACCAAGAAAAAAAGAGAGAGGACTCAAGTAAATAAAATTAGAAACGAGAGTGGAGAAATAACAACTGACACAACAGAAATACAAAATATTTTAAGAAAATACTATGGAAGAACTGTACGCCAAAAAACTAGACAACCTAGATGAAATGGACAAATTCCTTGAAACATATAATCTTCCAAAAATTAATCTGGAAGAATCAGAAAACCTAAACAGACCAATTACAACAAATGAAATTGAAACAGCTATCAAAAAACTTCCAAAAAAGAAAAGTCCTGGGCCTGATGGCTTTACAAGTGAATTCTACCAAATATTCAAAGAAGAACTAACTCCTACCCTTCTCAAGCTATTTCAAAAAATTCAAGAGGAAGAAAGACTTCCAAGCTCCTTTTATGAGGTGAGCATAATTCTGGTTCCAAAACCAGGCAAAGACAACACAAAGAAAGAAAATTATACACCAATATCCCTGATGAATTTAGATGCAAAAATCCTCAACAAAATATTAGCAAACCGATCCAGTAATATATGAAAAAAATCATACACCATGATCAAGTGTGATTTATTCTTGGAAGGCAAGGCTGGTACAATATTTGCAAATCAATCAATGTGATTCATCACATAAACAAAAGGAAGGAGAAAAACCACATGATAATTTCAATAGATTCAGAAAAAGCATTTGATAAAATCCAGCACCCATTCATGATCAAAACTCTCAGCAAAGTGGAAATACAGGAAACATACCTCAACATGATAAAGACCATCTATGACAAACCCACAGCCAATACCATACACAATGGGCAAAAATTAAAAGCAATCCCCTTAAGATCAGGAACAAGGCAGGGGTGCCCCCTTTCACCACTCTTATTCAACGTAGTTCTGGAAGTCCTAGCCACAGCAATCAGACAAGAAAAAGAAATAAAAGGCATCCAAATTGGAAAAGAAGAAGTAAAACTATCATTATTTGCAGATGATATGATATTATATATAGAAAACCCTAAAGTCTCAGTCAAAAAACTACTAGACCTGATAAATGAATTCGGCAAGGTGGCAGGATATAAAATCAATACTCAGAAATCAGAGGCATTTTTATACACGAACCATGAACTGTCAGAAAGAGAAATTAAGGAATCAATCCCCTTTACCATTGCAACTAAAAAAATAAAGTACCTAGGAATAAATTTAACCAGAGAGATTAAAGACTTGTACTCAGAAAATTATAAAACATTGATAAAAGAAATCAGGGAAGATACAAACAAGTGGAGGCATATACCGTGCTCATGGTTAGGAAGAATAAACATCATTAAAATGTCTATATTACCCAAAGCAATTTATAAATTCAATGCAATACCAATTAAAATAACAATGACTTACTTCAAAGATATAGAACACATATTCCAAAAATTTATATGGAACCAAAAGAGAACACGAATAGCCTCAGCAATCTTGAAAAGAAAGAATAAAGTGGGAGGTATTACACTGCCGGATATCAAGTTATATTATAAGGCCATTGTACTCAAAACAGCCTGGTACTGGCATAAGAACAGGCATTTAGATGAATGGAACAGAACTGAGAACTCAGAAATAAACCCACACTTTTATGAACAACTGATATTTGACAAAGGAGGTAAGAGCATACATTGGAGTAAAGACAGCCTCTTCAACAAATGGTGTTGGGAAAATTGGACAGCTACCTGCAAAAAAATGAAACTAGACCACCAACTTACACCATTCACAAAAATAAACTCAAATTGGATAAAAGACTTAAATGTAAGCCGTGAAACCATAAGCATCTTAGAAGAAAACATAGGCAGTAAGCTCTCTGACATCTCTCACAGCAATATATTTGCTGATTTGTCTCCACAGGCAAGTGAAATAAAAGACAGAATAAACAAATGGGACTGTATCAAACTAAAAAGCTTCTGCACAGCTAAAGACAATAAGAACAGAATAAAAAGATAAACTACACAATGGGAGAATATATTTGACAATGTGTCTGATAAGGGGTTAATAACCAAAATTTATAAAGAACTTGTAAAACTTAATACCAGGAAGACAAACAATCCAATTCAAAAATGGGCAAAAGAAATGAATAGACACTTCTTCAAAGAGGACATACAGATGGCCAATAGGCATATGAAAAAATGCTCAACATCACTAATCATTAGAGAAATGCAAATTAAAACCACAATGAGATATCACCTCACACCAGTCAGAATGGCGCTCATCAATAAAACAACACAGAATAAGTGCTGGCGAGGATGTGGAGAAAAGGGAACCCTCCTGCACTGCTGGTGGGAATGCAGACTGGTGCAGCCACTGTGGAAAACAGTATGGAGATTCCTCAAGAAATTAAAAATCGAACTGCCTTTTGACCCAGCTATACCACTCTTAGGAATATACCCCAAGAACACCATAGCACTGTTTCAAAAGAAGAAATGCACCCCCATGTTTATGGCAGCATTGTTCACATTAGCAAAGATCTGGAAACAGCCCAAGTGTCCATCAGAGGATGAGTGGATTAAAAAGCTTTGGTATATATATACTATGGAATACTACTCAGCCATAAGAAATGATGACATCGGATCTTTTACAACAACATGGATGGGCCTTGATAACATTATACTGAGCGAAATAAGTAAATCAGAAAGAACTAAGAACTATATGATTCCATACATAGGTGGGACATAAAAATGAGACTCAGAGACATGGACAACAGTGTTGGGGTTACAGGGTGGGGAGGAGGAGACGGAGGGGGTTGGGGGAAAGGAAGGACACAAAGAAAATCAGTTAGAAGGTGACAGAAGACAATTCTATCAATGTCACACCATCAAAATTAATCAAAAAAAAAAAAAAAAAAAGGATTGTGTCTCACGGCTAATTCACACAGTTAGAAGAATAGTATAAGGATGCTAATTCTGCTTCTCAGGCCACACCCTGCAAAAGGAGCCCCAAGCAAATTGGTGATCTGGCTCCTCTGATTTTGCCAATTGTATTAAAAAAAAATAGGTCAGGAACACCCTGAAATGGAACTAACAATACATGAGCATAAATTTAAAGGACTTTTAGATACTGGGGCTGATGTATCTGTTATTGCTAAGCCACATTGGCTTCCTTCCTGACCCTCTCATGCAGCAGCCACAGAATTACAAGGTATAGGGCAGAGTAAATCCCTTAACAAAGTTCTAGTTTTCTACATTGGGAAGATTAAGAAGGTCATTCTGGATTTTTTAAACCTTATGTGCTCTCTGGATGACCAGTTAATTTGTGAGGTAGAGATGTTTTGAAAAAATATGGGAGCGTTGCTTGTCAGTCCTAATGGTTTAGTCAGTACTCAGATGCTTGATCGGGGATTTTTGCACACCAAGGGATTAGGGAAAGAACAGCGGGGAATTCTCACCCCCATAGAAGTGGCACCCAATACCAGAAGGTGTGGATTAGGATATCAAAATTTAGCATAGGGGTCTTGGTAGCTCCTGCTACCTCAATAATGCATTGTGCAGACCCAATTACTTGGAATTCAGATAATCCTGTATGGGTAGACTAATGGCCCCTTTCTCAGGAGAAATTTAGGGCAGCTGCTCAATTGGTACAAGAGCAGCTACAGGTTGGGCACATTGAACCATCTAATAGCCCATGGAATACACTTCCATATTTTGAGCTTGTCGCCTCCTGGATTATCAAGGGGCATAGGCGACCCTTACAGCTTATAGGTTTTGAGCCTCAAAATTATTGTTGTTCTTTTTTTCAAAGGATCAACAACAATAGCTCTGGGAAACTTCCACTAAATGGCAAATCGCTCTTGCAAATCAATGGACAACTTTATACTGAAACTGTCAACTTAAAATCAGCTCAAAGTCTAGAATTATATGCCATGATCATAGCTTTTCAGCATTTGCCATATTCCCCCTTTAATCTATATACAGACAGCAAATATTTACTTATGGTGTTTCCACTATAAAGACTGCTGTCTTAGGGACAAATGCTGATGAACTATTTCAGCAGTTCTCCTTCTTCAAAGAATTGTATGTCAACATAGAGCTCCATGTTTCATAGGACATACTCGAGCTCACTCCATGCTCCCTGGAGCTTTAGCATAAGGGAATGCCGTTTTTTTTTTCTTTTTTCTTTTCTTTTCTTTTTTTTTTTTTTTTTTTTTTTTTTGTATTTTTCTGAAGTTGGAAACGGGGAGGCAGTCAGGCAGACTCCTGCATGCCCCCGACCGGGATCCACCCAGCACGCCCACCAGAGGGATGCTCTGCCCATCTGGGGTGTTGCTCTGTTGCAACCAGACCCATTCTAGCGCCTGTGGTGGAGGCCACAGGGCCATCCTTAGCGCCCAGGGTGGCTTTGCTCTAGTGGAGCCTTGGCTGTGGTAAGGGAGCGGGGAGAGATGGAGGGGAGGGGGAGGGGGAGGAGTGGAGAGGCAGATGGGTGCTTCTTCTGTGTGCTCTGGCTGGAATCGAACCCGGGAGTCCTGCAGGCCAGGCCGATGCTCTACCACTGAGCCAACTGGCCAGGGCCTAGGAATGCCCTTGTTGATCAAGCTACCCAAAAGAAAATTATTGGAGCAACCATGACAGATCAAGCAATTCAGTCTCATACTATTCATCACCAGAACACTGCAGCCCTGTGTAAACAGTTTCAACTTTCTCGGGAAGCAGCTGGGCAGATTGGGAAATCCTGTCCAAGGGGTCCTATACTACAATCTGTCCCTTCATTAGACTCTAAATTTTAGAGTTAACCCTCAAGGACCCCTACCAGGACAACTTTGGCAAATGAATGTTACTCATATACCTTCATTTGGCAAAGAGTCCTATGTCCACGTTACAGTGGATACATATTCTGGATTTATAGTAACCTCTGTCAGAACAGGGGAGGCTGCTATGCATGTTATAGCTCATTGTCTGTATGCATTGTTCTATTATTGGATTTCCTAAACTGGTTAAACTGACAATGTTCCTGCATATGGAGCAAAAGCATTTACTGAATTTTGTCATTCTTACAATCTTTAAAGTCAAGGTATTATTAAAGTGTACCCAGCAAATATTTTAAGGTCAATTTTAAAAAATTTAAAAGGGGGGAGTCATATCCTGGAACTCCTATGGGTCTACCATATCATGCTTTTTACTTTAAAAAATTTTAAATTTCTTTTGAATGCTGATGAACAAGAGACGCCAAATATTTTTTGCCTGCAATCTACTACCTTCTTTATTTGATCCAGCTAATAACACTGTTTTGTCTTTTTCCAAATAGCTCCAGATATACGGAAAAGGTTTATATAGGCAGATGGGGATCCTCAAACCCCTCAGCGAGATCTTCTGAGCATGGCTTTTAAGATACCTAGAGGCAGAAAAAGCCCAATAGAGATCAGGGGAACTACCAGTCTTTAAGATATGCCCTTAAAGGCTCCAACACCCCAAAGGGGTCTCATAGGATGCCATCTGGGTCCTGCTTCAATAGTGGAAAGGAAGGTCATTGAGCTAAAGCCTGTCAAGCTTACATGCCTCTGCTGTGAGGAAACAGGGACAGTGGAAGGTAGGCTTCCCTCTCACTCCTCTAAGGGAAGGTTCAGTCTCTTCCAGCCCTGCTCCAGCCACCTATGACCTAACCTTGCCCAGAATGCTGGGGTTTGCCACTGAAGGCTGAAGGTGCCCAGGGCCATTGGCTCCATCTACAACACTGTGGACGAGCCTAGGGTATTTCTTCCAAGAAGCAGGTAAACTGATCTCATTTGCACAAGGGCCACTTAACTATGTATTGCCTGAATAGTCAGGTTTTTTATTCTTCCCTCGAAGATCTCTGTTGTGGGTGTTGATAGTCCTATTTTCTGCTGCTTTGTTTAATATATAGTGTTTCTTTACTCCTCCTACCTCAATGCCTCACTCATATTTCAGGCTGGGACCTACTCCTGATTTAGAGCTCTCTTTCCCCCTTTTGCCAACTTCTATTATGAATCTACCTTTGCCACCCAGCTTAGTGTATCCCAAGGTTCTCTTTACCAAGCCACAGTCGCAGAGCTCCAGGGAAAAACAACCTGGTCTCATCTCTCCAGGCAGAGGAGAACAGAAGCTCCATCTCCACACATGCTGCAGATGGCTTTTCCAGTCTACCTGAATCATTACCAGCTAGAAGCAGCGGTCATTGGGACTTGGACGTGAGCTGCAAAGTATAGAATTGTGACAACAATTCCAGTGCCATGCGGACTTTTCCTGGAATCCTGCTCCTTGTGACAGCTCCTAACGGACTGAACTGGGGTTGGGTAGCATTTTTCAGGGATTTGGCATGGTGCTGGGGCCAATTTGGACTTGGTGAACCTGTTAAGGACACTACTCTTTTATGGTTTCGTGCTGTATTGGCCAAGAGTTTGCTTAAAGGCTTTAATCACTGAAAAAAAAAACACCAGAAGACTAGATAAAGAATATGTGGCACATATACACCATGGTATACTATTCAGCCATAAGAAATGATGACATCAGATCACTTACAACAAAATGGTGGAATCTTGATAACATTATACGGAGTGAAATAAGTAAATCAGAAAAAAACAAGAACTGCAGGATTCCATACACTGGTGGGACATAAAAATGAGACTAAGAGACATGGACAAGAGTGTGGTGGTGTTGGGGGGCGGGGGGAGGGAAGGAGGGCAAAGGGGAGGGGGAGGGGAAGGGGCACAAAGAAAACTAGATAGAAGGTGACGGAGGACAATCTGACTTTGGGTGATGGGTATGCAACAGAATTGAATGACAAGATAACCTGGATATGTTTTCTTTGAATATATGTACCCTGATTTATTGATGTCACCCCATTAAAATAAAAATTTATTTATATAAAATATGTATATATATAAAAAATAAAAATGAAAGGCACACACACAAAAAAAGCATAGGAAAAGATATAGCTGGAAATACTAACCAAAAGAAAGCTATACAATGCATTTTAAAGCAAAAAAAGAATTAGGAACTTAATATGAAAAAAAAAGTAAAACTTAAAAATTTGAATTCAAGGCCTGACCTGTGGTGGCGCAGTGGGATAAAGCATCGACCTGGAAATGCTGAGGTAGCTGGTTCGAAACCCTGGGCTTGCCTGGTCAAGGCACATATGGGAGTTGATGCTTCCAGCTCCTTCCCCTCTTCTCTCTCTCTGTCTCTCCTCTCTCTCTCTCTCTCTCTGACTCACCCTCTCCTCTCTAAAATGAATAAATTAAATAAATAAATAAATAAATAAATAAATAAATAAAAATTTGAATTCAAGATGGGGAAGATTTTATTTTTACTTTTTAAAATCTTTTTTATTTGCACTTCTTTACAAAACAACTGTATAGCCCTAGCCAGGTAGCTCAGTTGGTTAAAGTGCTGTCCTGATATGCCAAGTTGTGGGATTGATTCTTGTTCAGGGTACATACAGAAATCAACCAATGAATGCATAAATAGGTGGGACAACAAATTACTATTTCTCTCTCTCTCAAATCAATAAATTAAAAAAAAAAAAAAACCCAAACCCCACAACAATCTACATTCTCTTCCAAATAGAAAATCCTAAACTAAATGTAGTTCCATTTTTCGTAGTAAGGATTTAGTCAATACCAAGAACAGACAGATTACTTACTAGGTTTTACATAGGGGAAGATGTTCTTAAATCAAATACAAAGAGCACAAACTTTACAGAAAAAAATCCATTAATTTTGCAACATTTTTAATTTTTTACAGGGACAGAGAGAGACAGAGAGGGATAGATAGGGACAGACAGACAGGAACGGAGAGAGATGAGAAGCATCAATCATCAGTTTTTTGTTGCAACACCTTAGTTGTTCATTGATTGTTTTCTCATATGTGCCTTGACCCAGGGCTACAGCAGAGCGAGTAACCTCTTGCTTGAACCAGCGACCTTGGGTCCAAGCTGGTGAGCTTTTTTGCTCAAGCCAGATGAGCCCGCGCTCAAGCTGGTGAGCTTGGGGTCTCGAACCTGGATCCTTCTGCATCCCAGTCCGACGCTCTATCCACTGAGCCACTGCCTGATCAGGCTAATTTTGCAACATTTAAATTGAAAACCTCTACAACAAAAGCAACATAAACAGAGGAAAGAAAGCCACAGACTAGAAGACAGTATTGTGGGATGTGTTTAGGGTTGTGTGTGTTTATATCTGAAAGCATTTGTACCCAAGATATCTAAAGCACTTTATGAAACAGGTAAAACTTAAAATGGATAAATGTATAGAATCCTATGCTTAATTTTGGTGGCTGAGGATGGGGAATAGCTGATTTAGGAGCAATTCTGAGGCAAAGGACCACAAATTTAGCTACAAGTCAGTAACATGATCTGGTTTACAGAAGAGAAGCAGATGCAAACCTCAGTAAACCTCAGTCACAGTAAGAGAAGAACAACGCTCAAAACTGTGTGTTCTCCCCTGCATGGTTTTGTGAGCCAATGTCACTCCAATAGTATTAGGATTTTCATAATTAGCAAAAATTCATGTAAGTTTTTTAACCACAAAAATGTATGGTGAGGCTTGAAATATGTGGTGAAGTGTCGTCAGTTCTGCTAAAATAGTTATATATTGTATTATCCAACTTTCAAAATTCTGTTGCTGTTATCTTCTCTCCCATTCTGTTTGGTCCTGGAGACATATGCCTTTATCATCATATTAGTGGGTTTTACATGAGGTAAACGTTTGTGTTTCATCCACTGTCTATAAAGTTTTTTTTCTTCAGATTAAGGAATGAGCAATAGAATAAACAGATTTAAAACCTTTTTTTTTTTTTAAAGAATGGGTGGTATTTTGTACTACTTCTTGAACATTTTGAGATTTGTCAAGGACAGCTAGCCTGTTTTCTTAGAAATTGATCTTTAGGATCACTTTCATTAACATAACACTGAGTTGTCTGGACTATATGTAATCTAATTTTTTCTAGCTCTTATTTTCTCCTATATGCTTTAAAATAGCCATAAATAAAAAACATTTTATTTAAAAATTTATTGTATTTTGTGTTTGTAGGATGAATATGAGTGATAGAATAGCAGTTTACCGTATTATTATTTTTTTTAAATGAGAGGAGAGGAGATAGTAAGGCAGACTCCTGTATGCGCCCAGATCAGAATCCACCCGGCAACCACCTCCTCCCCTGTCTGGGGCAGATGTTTGAACTAACTAACCTGTCGTCAGCACCTGACGCTGATGCACTCAGACCAACTGAGCCACTGACTGCAGAAGAGGAAGAGGGAAGGAAGGGAGAGAGGGAGAGGAGGAGAAGCAGATGGTCACTTTTCATGTGTGCCCTGACTGGGACATCTGCACATCAGGCCAACGCTCTATCCACTGAGCAAACAAATCAGGGCCTCTTTTTAAAATTAATTTTAGAGAGACAGGAAAAGAAACAGAGATAGAGAAACACTGACTTTTTGTTCCACTTATCTATGCATCCATTGGTTGATCCTTTTATGAGCCCTGACAAGGATCAAACCCACAACCTTGGTGTATTGGACCACTATTATTTTTAATGGTTTGGACAACAGAGTGTTTGTGTTCCTTCAATTTAAATCTTTTTTTATTATAAATAAATTTTTATTAATTTTACTGGGGTGACATCAGTAAATCAGGGTACATATATTCAAAGAAAACACATCCAGGTTATCTTGTCATTAAATTGTGTTCCAAACCCATCACCCAAAGTCAGATTGTCCTCCGTCACCTTCTATCTAGTTTTCTTTGTGCCCCTTCCCTTCCCCCTCCCCCTCTCCCTTCTCCCACCCCCCATTAACACCACACTCTTGTCCATGTCTCTTGGTCTCGTTTTTTATGTCCCACCAATGTATGGAATCATGCAGTTCTTGGTTTTTTCTGATTTACTTATTTCACTCCATATAATGTTATCAAGATCCCACCATTTTTTGTAAATGATCTGATGTCATCATTTCTTATGGCTGAGTAGTATACCATAGTGTATATGTGCCACATCTTCTTTATCCAGTCTTCTACTTTTTTTTACAGTAATTAAGGCCTTTAAGCAAACTCTTGGCCAATACAGCAAGAATCCATAAAAGAGTACTGTCCTTAACATGTTCACCAAGTCCAAGTTGGCACCAACACCATTCCAAATCCCTGAAAATGCAACCCAACCTCAGTTCAGTCCGTTAGGAGCTGTCACAAGGAGCAGGAGTCCAGGAAAAGTCTGCATGGCACTGGAATTGTTGTCACAATTCTATACTTTGCAGCTCACGTCCAAGTCCCAATGACCGCTGCTTCTAGCTGGTAATGATTCAGGTAGACTGGAAAAGCCATCTGCAGCATGTGTGGAGATGGAGCTTCTGTTCTCCTCTGCCTGGAGAGATGAGACCAGGTTGTTTTTCCCTGGAGCTCTGCGACTGTGGCTTGGTAAAGAGAACCTTGGGATACACTAAGCTGGGTGGCAAAGGTAGATTCATAATAGAAGTTGGCAAAAGGGGGAAAGAGAGCTCTAAATCAGGAGTAGGTCCCAGCCTGAAATATGAGTGAGGCATTGAGGTAGGAGGAATAAAGAAACACTATATATTAAACAAAGCAGCAGAAAATAGGACTATCAACACCCACAACAGAGATCTTCGAGGGAAGAATAAAAAACCTGACTATTCAGGCAATACATAGTTAAGTGGCCCTTGTGCAAATGAGATCAGTTTACCTGCTTCTTGGAAGAAATACCCTAGGCTCGTCCACAGTGTTGTAGATGGGGCCAATGGCCCTGGGCACCTTCAGCCTTCAGTGGCAAACCCCAGCATTCTGGGCAAGGTTAGGCCATAGGTGGCTGGAGCAGGGCTGGATGAGACTGAACCCTCCCTTAGAGGAGCGAGGGGGAAGCCTACCTTCCACTGTCCCTTTTTCCTCACAGCAAAGGCATGAAAGCCTGGCAGGCTTTAGCTCAATGACCTTCCTATTCACTATTGAAGCAGGACCCAGATAGAATCCTATGAGACCCCTTTGGGGTGTTGGAGCCTTTAAGGGTGTATCCTAAAAGGTGGTAGTTCACCTGATCTCTATTGGGCTTTTTCTGCCTCTTGGTGCCTTAAAAGCCATGCTCAGAAGATCTTGCTGAGGGGTTTGAGGATCCCCATCTGCCTATATAAACCTTTTCCGTATATCTGGAGCTATTTAAAAAGACAAAACAGTGTTATTAGCTGGATCAAATAAAAGAAGGTAGAAGTTTGCAGGAGAAAAAGATTTGGCGTCTCCTGTTCATCAGCATTCAAAAGAAATTTAAAAATTTTTAAGTAAAAAGCATAATATGGTAGACCCGTAGGAGTTTCAGGATATGATTCACCCCTTTTAAATTTTTTTTAAATTGACCTTAAAATATTTGCTGGGTACACTTTAATAATACCTTGGCTTTAACAATTGTAAGAAATACCCATAATTCGAAAGTTTTGACAAAATAAAGTAAATACTTTTGCTACATATGCAGGAACATTGTCAGTTTAACCAGTTTAGGAAATCCAATAATAGAAAAATGTATACACACAATGAGCTAAAACATGCTTAGCAGCCTCTCCTGTTCTGACAGAGGTTACTATAAATCCAGAATAGGTATCCACTGTAACATGGACATAGGACCGTTTGCCAAATAAAGGTATATGAGTAACATCCATTTGCCAAAGTTGTCCTGGTAGGAGTCCTTGAGGGTTAACTCCAAATGAAGGGACAGACTGTAGTATAGGACCCCTTGGACAGAATTTACCAATCTGCCGTGCTACTTCCCAAGAAAGTTGAAACTTTACACAGGGCTGCAGCGTTCTGGTGATGAATAGTGTGAGACTGAATTGCTCGATCTGTCATGGTTGCTCCAAATAATTTTCTTTTGGGTAGCTTGATCAACAAGGGCATTCCCTTGTGCTAAAGCTCCAGGGAGCATGGAGTGAGCTCGAGTATGTCCTATAAAACATGGAGCTCTATGTTGACATACAAGTCTTTGA
This sequence comes from Saccopteryx leptura, assembly GCF_036850995.1. NCBI lineage: Eukaryota > Metazoa > Chordata > Mammalia > Chiroptera > Emballonuridae > Saccopteryx > Saccopteryx leptura. Next base: position 211,734,438 of record NC_089505.1, on the reverse strand, counting down.
AGAAGGAGGAACTGCTAAAATAGTTCATCCGCAATTGTCCCTAAGACAGCAGTCTTTATAGTGGAAACAACCATAAGTAAATATTTGCAGTCTGTATATAGATTAAAGGAGGAATATGGCAAACGCTGAAAAGCCATGATAATGGCATATAATTCTAGTCTTTGAGCTGATTTTAAGTTGACTGTTTCAGTATAAAGTTGTCCATTGATTTGCAAAAGCGATTTGCCATTTAGTGGAAGTTTCCCAGAGCCATTGTTATTGATCCTTTGGAAAAAGGAACAACAATAACTTTTCTTTTTTGTATTTTTCTGAAGTTGGAAATGGGGAGGCAGTCAGACAGACTCTCGCATGCGCCTAACCGGGATCCACCCGGCATGCCCACCAGGGGGCGATGCTCTGCCCATCTGGGGCGTTGCTCTGTTGCAACCAAAGAGCAACAGAGCAACGCCCTAAGGCAGAGGCCATAGAGCCATCCTCAGCGCCCGGGGCCAACTTTGCTCCAATGGAGCCTTGGCTGCAGGAGGGGTAGAGAGAGAGAGAGAGAGGAAGGAGAAGGGGAGGGGTGGAGAAGCAGATGGGCGCTTCTCCTGTGTGCCCTGGCCAGGCATCGAACCCCGGACTCCTGCACACCAGGCTGATGCTCTACCATTGAGCCAACCGGCCAGGGCAGATCAATTTAAATCTTACTTGATGAACTTGATTAGTCAGTGGCATAGTCGATAGAGCATCAGCCTGCCATGCTGAGGACCCAGGTTCCAAACCTCAATGCTACTGGCTGAGCTCAGGGTTGCCGGCTTGAGCAAGGGGTCACTCACTCTGATGTAGCCCTTCCAGTTAAGGTACATATGAGAAAGCAATCAATGAACAACTAAGGTGCCACAACTATGAGATGATACTTCTCATCTCTCTCCCTTCTTGTCTGTCTGTCTCTCACTAAAAAAAAGAAAAAGGACAGAAAAAGAAAAATCTTACCTGATGAATAATTCAATTCTAAGAATGAATTAAAGGCATACATGAGCTCAAATTATTCACTTTTGTGGGTGTTGTTAAATTGTTGTGAGACAAATATTTGTTTTGTTAAAAACAAGAAAGCATATCTAAATTTCATAATTTTACTTTCTAGATTTACTCCCTTGTGGATCATTCTATTAAAATAATTTTCCTTATATTCACCATAGCTTTATTAATGATCATAAAAATTTCAGCAATGGGAAAATGAATACATAAAGATGACTTCACTTCTTGGAATGTTGAGCTGTCGTAAAAATTATAATGAAGAACATAATAACATGTTAAAGTCTTATAAGAGAACAATATATCAGCAAGTAGCAGGCAACCATATTTCATGGGGGGAGGAACGTGATATTATAAAAAGACACTGATTTTGAACCCAAAGCAGCCAGGGTTTCAACCTCAGATTTACCTTCTTACCAGTTGTGTGGCTTAACTCCCTCGACGTCAGTGTTCCCATCTGTCCAGTGGGAATATTGTTAGCTACTTCACAAGCTTATTGTAAAAGTGATAATTAAACCAACCCTTACCAAGCACATAGTGGTACCATTAGTTGAGCATCTACTACTATTGCAACCATAAAAAGAAGATGTAGAAACATACCGTACACAGATAGGAACCCCTGTACTAAGGGGATAGTTGGCACAATGCTTTTCTCTTTTATAGAGAGTAGAACCCAGGCAGTTGACAATTCTGGTTAGAGAACATTAGTAATTCTAAATGTCACTATAATTTGTAAGTGAGGGCGCCCATGCCACTGACACCTGCACCCTGTGTCCTTTTATCTGAGACTCAGTCCTCAGGGATTCATGCTGCCCTTTTCTCTCCCAGACCTAGCTCTGGGTTTGAATATTGTATCCTCAATTTATCACTCTTCCCAGGTCTTTTTTATTTTAAGAATATTATTACAAGCCACTTTGGGGAGCATCATGAAGAAATGACAAAGCACATGAAGGTCTTATTGTAGTGGCCTTGGGGTTATGGTGCCTACCTCTCTTTGAGATGGTAACTCAAGGGTGGAGCTCACTGTGGTTGGCAGAATAAGTCTCCCTTCCCCAAAGATGCCCACATTAGGATTAGGATTCTTGGAACCTGTGATTCCTGTCATGTTAAAATGGCAAAGGGAAATTAAGTTTGCAGTGAAATTAAGGTTGCTAATCAGAAGATGTTACATTAGCAACAGTATTGGTGACTATAGTCAACAATATTATATTGTATATTTGAAAGTTGCTAAGAGAGTAAATCTTAAAGTTCTCCTCACAGGGTGAAAAAAGTAACTGTGATGGATGCTAACTAAACCTATTGTAATCATTTTCACGATATATACATATTTCATTATGTTGCGTACCTTAAACTAATACAAATATTGTATGTCAATTATATCTCAATAAAACTGGAAAAAAGTAAACTTTTCATAGTTAAAAAAAGATAGCAAGGATATTTCCCAGATTATCCAGGTTGGCTCCATGTAATCACAAGTGCATAAAGGAGGTGGAAGAGCGGGTCATAGAAAGATATGATGATGGAAGTAGATCAGAGATGCTTAAAACAATATTCCTATACATAAAAAAAGTGGTTAAAAAATTTTAGATATTAGAAAATATTTTAGAAGTGACTTATCCTGATGTACTACTTCTGATAAAATAACCAAAAATGAATTAGTATGTGATTTCTTAAGCAAAATGCTTTTGAACCAAGAAATAAACAGAGTGATAGTCCCTGAGATTTTTTAAAGGGAGTTGCAAGGTTAAAACTATTTTCCTTTTTTTTTTAAGTTCTTCTTTTTATTTATTTATTTTATTTTATTTTTTTACAGAGACAGAGAGACAGTCAGAGAGAGGGATAGACAGGGACAGACAGACAGGAACAGAGAGAGATGAGAAGCATCAATCATTAGTTTTTCGTTGCGTGTTGCAGCACCTTAGTTGTTCATTGATTGCCCTCTCATATGTGCCTTGACCGTGGGTCTTCAGCAGACTGAGTAACCCCTGGCTGGAGCCAGGGACCTTGGGTTGAAGCTGGTGAGCTTTTGCTCAAACCAGATGATCCCGCGTTCAAACTGGCAACCTCGGGGTCTCGAACCTGGGTCCTCTGCATCCCAATCCAATGCTCTATCCACTGCGCCACCGCCTGGTCAGGCTAAAACTATTTTTAAAAAAAATTGTAGACATGATCAGCCTTTTTATTTCCCTACATTGACATTACACTGATGATAGAAAAACAATGGTAGGCAAAATTGCTAGTCCCTTAGCACAAATTAAACAATGTCATCAAATTATACTATTTGTAGTCATTGTATTCTTCACTGCCAGACACTTGCAGAAAGAAAAAGAAGAGCGAGTTTCATTTGAGACTGTTCTTGATGAAGCAAAAAAATTAACTTTATTAAATGTTGACCCCTTCTAATGGACCTTGGAATTCTTGGGTTCCCCAAGATAGAAATTGAGAGGAAATACCATCAGAAATTTCCAGACAGGTTTTATTAAGCTTATGCTAGAGCACAAGGAGGACAGCACAAAGGAAAGGAAGGTGCTCTGACCTGGTTCAGGGAGAGGCTCTGTTGGGCTGCTTTTCTAAGCTAGGGACCAGGTGGGCTTGTGGAGGGTCAAGGTCTAGCTACTTCCTCATTCTGTCAGGTTGCTTAGTAACTATTGCCCCTGCCCTGTGAGGGCCAAGATGGTGGACAACTGCCACTCCAGGAAGATCAGATAACTATCAAAACTTGATTAACTGTGCCTGCAATCAGGAGTTTCAACATCTGCAAGGAAGCAGGCAGTTAGAAAGGGCTAAGGTAGCTATTGTTGTGTTTTTAAGTAGAGAGTGAAAGAGTGGTGACTTTTTTTTTTTTTCCTGTATTTTTCTGAAGCCGGAAATGGGGAGAGACAGTCAGACAGACTCCCGCATGCGCCCGACCGGGATCCACCCGGCACACCCACCAGGGGGCGACGCTCTGCCCACCAGGGGGCGTCGCTCTGTCGCAGCCACTCTAGCGCCTGGGGCAGAGGCCAAGGAGCCATCCCCAGCGCCTGGGCCATCTTTGCTCCAGTGGAGCCTCGGCTGCAGGAGGGGAAGAGAGAGACAGAGAGGAAGGAGAGGGGGAGGGGTGGAGAAGCAGATGGGCGCTTCTCCTGTGTGCCCTGGCCTGGAATCGAACCTGGGACTTCTGCACGCCAGGCCGACGCTCTACCACTGAGCCAACCGGCCAGGGCCAGTGGTGACATTTTTGCCCTCAGTTTATCTGGTTTTTCTTCTGGCCATCTAGTACCCTTGGTGTCCTGGGCCCAGGTTGCTATACTATCTCACCCTGAGTACATGTGTTTTGGATATTCTGGGTGATGAAATAAACACACAAAAGCACATCTACTGTATTCCAAAGTATGATGGTTGTCTTGTGGAAAAGGATTTGTGCAATTGTTGGAAATGTGAACTGAACTAGCCACATTTTGGGTCAGGGAGTGCCATGTTTACTTGAAAGAACCATTGACAGACAAACTCTGAATATTGAGATATGGGTATACGCAATGGTGGGACTCAGCCAGTTTGCTCTGTTTTGGCAGAACCTATACCTAATTTTGTTGAGCTTGGCAAACTGGTTGTTAAAGTAGCACAGGTAAATAGGAGTTCTCTCTAAGGTGGGTGACTGGGCAGCCTTCTAACATGGAGGTCACAAATTTACATCCTTTTACTCTTTTCTAACATTCATCTGTGCAACAGCATATTCTAAGCACCTGTAGTAATATTTATTCCTCCATAGGTGAAAAAAATTGCAAGTGAGGATGCCAATCAAGAAGCAGTATGGAAATATCTTAAATAACAGTTTTATTGGGGTTTTTTGGTCAGGTATTATTTAATATTTTTTAATTAATATTTTATAACTCTCATAACATAATCTAGTTTTGTGTACCTCTTTTATTGTTCTTATTTAAGTATGAAAGAATAAGCTACCTTTTGGTATATCTTTTTTTATACTTAAAATGGTCATTAGGGCAGAGAAGTGGCTGTTAAATTATTTGAGTTCCACCACTGGGTATATGGCAGACATTTTCTCAAAAATCGACAAAGTGAGCCTATCGCTTCAAGGAAAACAATTGGTTAAATTCGTTACCAATGCTTGACCAGGCAGTGGCGCCGTGGATAGAATGTTGGACTGGGATGCGGAAGATCCAGGTTCGAGACCCCGAGGCCACCAGCTTGAGCACAGGCTCATCTGGTTTGAGCAACACTCACCAGATTGGACCCAAAGTCGCTGGCTTAAGCAAGGGGTTACTTGGTCTGCTGTAGCCCCACGGTCAAGGCACATATGACAAAGCAATCAATGAACAACTAAGGTGTTGCAACAAAAAACTAATGATTGATGCTTCTCATCTCTCTTCATTCCTGTCTGTCCCTATCTATCCCTCTCTCTGACTTTCTCTGTTAAAAAAAAATAAATAAATAAATAAATGAATAAATAAATTCATTACCAATGATAAAATCTGCACTTTCAAACAAATTAGGAATTTTGAAACAATTGTATCTACCATTGTGTTCTTAATAGCTTCCCGATGCTTAAAGATTTCCTAATGAGATCATATTCATAAATGTAATATTTTGATATCATACAATAAAATGTGTTTACATGAGGAATATCTGCATAATTCAGTGACTCCATACTTTTCAAATGATCAACACATGATGTTACAAAATAAACATGGATAAAAGATCTATTCAAAGTACAAGATAGCCTGACCAGGCGGTGGCACAGTGGATAGAGCGTCGGACTGGGATGCAAAGGACCCAGGTTTGAGACCCCGAGGTCACCAGCTTGAGCGCAGGCTCATTTGGTTTGAGCAAAAAGCCCACCAGCTTGAACCCAAGGACCCTGGAGCCAGGGGTTACTCGGTCTGCTGAAGGCCCACGGTCAAGGCACATATGAGAAAGCAATCAATGAATAACTAAGGTGTTGCAATGCACAATGAAAAACTAATGATTGATGCTTCTCATCTCTCTCTGTTCCTGTCTGTCTGTCCCTGTCTATCTCTCTCTCTGACTCACTCTCTGTCTCTGTAAAAAAAAACCCAAAAATAAAAACAAAACAAACAAACAAAAAACAAAGTACAAGATAAACTAACAGGCTTTAATGTAATAAAGTATGAAAAGTTCATTGATATGCTTTCAGATTCTACTTTGTAATTAACCTTTTAGAAACTATGATTTGTTGAGTTTTGGTGTAGTATCAAAGAAGAATAGCCATGATTATTTGAAAAGGCTATTAAAATATTCCTCCTTTTTCTAACTCCATATCTGTGTGAGGCTGAATTTTCTTCAACTATTTCAACCTTTTGAAATAATATATAACAGCAAATTGAATGCAGAAGCAGAGATGAGAGAATTCAGATGTTTTCTAGTAAACAGAGTTTCAAAAAGAATGGGGATAGGATTAAATAAAGAAAAAGAAACTCACAGACATAGACAACAGTATGGTGATTACAGAATGGAAGGGAGGATGGGGAAATAGAAGCAAAGGATAAATAGTGATGGAAGGAGACTTGACTTGGGATGGTTAACACAGTGCAATGTACAGATAAAGTACTATAGAATTGTATACCTGAAACCTATATAATATTATTAACCAATTTCACCCCTATAAATTTAATTAAAAAATGTAAAAATTTTTTATTTTGAAAAATATAGTTATTTTACTTTTCTGTCTTTCTTTTTTTTTTTTCCAAAGTAGGAGAGGGGAGATAGAGAGATAGACTCCCACATGTGCCTGAACCAGGATCCACCCGGCAACCCCCATCTGAGGTGGATGCTCTGCCCTTCTGGGGCCATGCTTGCAACTGAGCTATTTTTAGCACATGAAGTGGAAGCTCCACAGAGCCATCCTTAGCATCCAGGCTGATGCTCTCGAACCAATTGAGCCATGGCTGTGGAAGAAGAGAGAGAGAGAGAGAAGGAGGAGGAGGGGGAGGAGGAGAAGTAGATGGTTACCTCTTCTGTGTGCTGTCATTGGGAATCAAACCCAGGACATCTACATGCCGGGCCAACTCTACCAAGAAAATATAGTTATTTTTCTTAAAACATGTTACAATGGGTTTGTTTTTAAATGAATTAAAAATAGCTCAAAAATCTCAGTCTTAATTTTAATATGGTAAATATCAATAGCTATAAACCTCATAATCAAAATTCTTTAGGGTTCTCAATAATTTTTTAATGTAAAGAGTTCCTGAAGCCCAAAAGACTGAGAACCATTAAAATAGAGGCATAATATGATATTTGGTTGTGTGTTGATCTTATAGAGAAAGCTGCTAAAATTAATTATGCAATGAATCTGATTAGTATTCTGAATCATATTAACAATTTTTAAAGGCCTGTTGACTGACAAATAATATCAACTAGGGATTTTGTCACCATAAAGGATTTATTTTGGGGAAAAAGGGTTGCAATCTAGTGCATGCAGGCATAGCAATCCATGGGCACAAGATGGCCTGCATGCCAAGATGAAGGAGTACTTACTGAAGGGGAAAGGAATTTAAGGGAAGGGGAATTTGGAAGCATAGAGCTTTATTGTAAACATAGAGTTCTTCCTGTAGGGTTCTCCTGTGTTGGGTTCTCAGAATTACGCAGAGTGCAAGACCTCCCAGAAGCCCTAACTCCTCTCATACACCGCCCTCCCCGCCCCCCCCCCGCTCCCCTCCCCCCCGCCCTGACTGATTATGTTTGTTCAAAGTTGCAGTTAGTCTCATAAGTAAATACAAAATAAACTGCAGTATTCAAAACATGCTATTTTGGACAAGTCAAAGTCAACATTTATATTTATATTTTTGGCCTAATCTAATGCCAAACAACACCCCCCCCCCAAAAAAAAAGTATACTAATAAATCAAGAACTTTTATTCAAGCATTGGAAAACAGATTATTCTGACAGAGGCTTCTTATGCTAGAAGCCAGAGGAATGAGCTGCTTCAAATGTTTGCAGAAATGATTTCTTTTTTTAAAGTAGCCCTGTCAGCTGGGGAACAGAAAAAGAACAAACTTGCTGAATGAGGATGGGTTCTAGTGGGCCAAAACTCTTGTCATTATTCTGTGATTGGCATTCCTGCTGAAGTTAGGAGAAGCCTAAGGGTGTGGGCGATCTATAGGGCTCTCATCTACATCTGACTCAAAGTGCTTATGTGGGTAATTTTTAAATTCTAACTGCAAGCATGGTACTGGTTATGACCTTAATGGAGAGCAATGGACATGTGAGATTTTGTGTTTATTATTATACTGTGACAGACTGCCTCAGTTCAGTATCTCTTCATTGTACCCCAGATTTATTATTATCAACACCAAACTATGTATATGAAAGCCTTCTGAGAAATTAAAAGTGTTAAATGAAGGAGATAAATTATTTATAATAATATGCTTAGAGACATTTTAGTATTGTGGTTTTGGAGTTAGATAAGTCGTCAAGATTTAAATTCTGGCTTTGCCACTGATTATCATATAACTTGAAACAAGCTTCTTTAACCTGTGTGACCCTCAGTTTTGTCTGTTATAATACAATAAATAATACTTACCACAATCACATGGGTTACAGTGAAGATTAATTAAAGAAAAGTGCTTGTTACAGTGCCTGAACACAATAAAGTGTGCAGTGGATGATAGCTGCTGCTGTTATTACCAGTTACAATAATAATTTACACTAATGTTAATTTTATACCTTAATGATAGAGATTAGGAGAGACTAAAGATATCAGATAGCTTACTCCTGTTATTTACACTGGCAAGTTTTTTGAGGCTTAGAGACAGTCATGTAATCTTAGAATATCACATAAGGCCATAGCTAAGATTCTTTTTTTTTAATGTTTATTTTATTGATTTTGGACTGAGAGGAAGGAAGAGAGAGAGACAGAGACAGGAACATTGATCTGTTCTTGTATGTGTCCTCACCAGGGATCGAGCTGGCAACCTCTGTACTTCAGGACAGTTATCCCAACTGAACTATCTGGCCAGAGCTATAGCTAAGATTCTTATCTTCCCCCCAAACATTTCACTTAGTTTTCTGGAAAGCAAAAAAAAAAAGAGTGAGTTTGGGAGGTTGGAAGAATAAACATTTTGTCCTCAAAAGGCCATATTTAAAAGATGCGCATTACTGATTAGTAGACCTTTCCCGGCAAAAGTTTAAAGGTAATAATGCCAGTATCAGAAGCTGTCCAAAGAAATGAGCTGGTAAGAATGTAAAATAGCACAATTTTTTTCTGGTCAGGCAGTTTAGCAATGTGTATTAAAAGATCTTAAAAATAGCCTGACCTGTGGTGGCGCAGTGGATAAAGCGTTGACCTAGAAATGCTGAGGTCACCGGTTCGAAACCCTGGGCTTGCCTGGTCAAGGCACATATGGGAGTTGATGCTTCCAGCTCCTCCCCCCCTTCTGTCTCTCCTCTGTCTCTCTCTCTCCTCTCTAAAATGAATTAAAAAAAAAAAAAAATCTTAAAAATAGTCAGACTTTAAAAAAAAAAAAGTCAGACTTTGACCTAGCATTTTTACTTTTAGAAAGTTGTTCTAAGGAAAAGACAGAGCTGTATAAAAAAGTTTTGTGTTTATGGATGTTCCTTATAGCATTATTTATAATAGTGAGTTAGAAACAACAGATAAATGCCTAACGGTAGAAATTGCTTATGTAAAGTATGGCCTTGTCTCAGAATGAAAGAATATGCAACTACTAATACTCATGCTGGGGGTAAAAAGTGCAAATGCCTTCAGGTGCTTAGCAAGTAAACTAAATGTGTAAAGCATCTGAATATAAGACACTAGTGAGTGGTGAGGACGGGAGCAGTGGAGAGTTCATGCTCCACTGAAGCATTACAGTTCAAATCATAAAACGAATACCATTCCGCTGACAAAAGGCAAAGTCTGAATTCTGCCCAGATTTACCAGTTTGAAATGTTTGCTGTTAAAGAACATTAAAATGTGGGGAAAATATTCATGGTGTACTCTAAGAAAAGTATAGTTAAAATTTATAAATAAATAAAAAGTATAGGTAAAAAATAATTGCAATATACATTTTTTGTGTGTGACAGAGACAGAGAGAGGGACAGATAGGGACAGACAGACAGGAAGGGAAAGAATTCTTGGTTCAGCACCTTAGTTGTTCATTGATTGCTTTCTTATATGTGCTTTGACCGGAAGGCTACAGTAGATCGAGTGACCCCTTGCTCAAGCCAGTGACCTTGGGCTCAAGTTGGTGAGCCTTGCTCAAACCAGATGAGCCTGTGCTTAAGCTGGTGACCTTGGTTGGGGTTTCAAACCTGGGTCCTCCATGTCCCAGTCTGATGTTCTATCCACTGCACCGCTGCCTGGTCAGGCACAATATACATATTTTTAAAATATGTCTGTTTATAGATGTTTTCTTTCCCTGTCTGTCAGTTGGTCTCTCTTGTTTTGCCAAAACAACAATAGCAAACACATAGATCTGACTATGTGCCAAGAATTGTTTTAAGTACCTTATGTATGTTAACTCATTTACTCCTCAGAGCAATAATAGATAATATTTTACAGATGATAAAGCTAAGACACAGAGAGGTTAGGTAATTTTCCCTAGGTCACACAACTAGAAAGTAGTAGAGGTGGAAAAGAGAGAAAGAAAGAAAGAAAGAAAGAAAGAAAGAAAGAAAGAAAGAAAGAAAGAAAGAAAGAAGAAAGAAAGAAAGAAAGAAAGAAAGAAAGAAAGAAAGAAAGAAAGAAAGAAAGAAAGGGAGGAGGGAGGGAGGGAGGGAGGGAGGGAGGGAGGGAGGGAGAGGGAGGGAGGAAGGGAGGAAGGAAGGAAGGAAAGAAGGAAATAAATAAGTAAGTAAGTAAGTAAGTAGAGGTGGGATTCCAGCTTAGGCAGTAGTCTGGGCTCTTAACTACCATGCTATGTTAAATCCAAAATGTTATGACTAGTATGGATTTTCTTTTCTTTTCCTTTTTTTTTTTTTTTTTGTATTTTTCTGAAGTTGGAAATGGGGAGGCAGTCAGACAGACTCCCGCATGCGCCTGACCGGGATCCACCCAGCATGCCCACCAGGGGGCGATGCTCTGCCCATCTGGGGTGCTGCTTCGTTGCAACCAGAGTCATTCTAGCACCTGAGGCAGAGGCCATAGAGCCATCCTCAGCGCCCGGGGCCAACTTTGCTCCAATGAAGCCTTGGCTGTGGGAGGGGAAGAGAAAGACAGAGAGGAAGGAGAGGGGGAGGGGTGGAGAAGCAGATGGGTGCTTCTCCTGTGTGCCCTGGCCGGGAATTGAACCCAGGACTCCTGCACACCAGGCCAACACTCTACCACTGAGCCAACCGGCCGGGGCCTATTTTCCTTTTTTGATGGTTAATTTTTTTTCTATAATACAGATGTACTTTTTAAACAGAAAAAGCACAATGTTTTGTTAACAGTGCACATTTATTGCCTAGGCATCTGCTCCTTTTGACTTCTCCAATTATTGCTCTCTATTAATGAAAATTAGTCTGTGTGGTTTGCTGGCTGAAACCTAGGCCCTGAGGAAATAAAATGTAGGGCAGGTAAAGTTTATGGAGGTGGAAGGGAGAACATGTCAGTAACAGGCTCTGTGGGACTACAGAGGAGCAATGAGCCAGGGACAGCAGACTAGGTTAATGAGGACTGTAATGTGGGTGGCTGCCACTGGCAAAAAGTTTTGTTTGGGTCCAGCCTTATACCTCATCTAAAATATGGAGGTACAGTGCTCTTTTGTATCACTTAAAATTTTCTTTCATTTATATAACAAATATTCATTAGATTTTTCCTTGCTAAGCACAATGAAAAATTACATAAAGAGCCTATAACTTAGTGAGGGAGCATAGGGAGTACTAGAATATGATCATTTCCAGTAAAAAGATACTATGTTAAAATGGGAAAGATTTATTACTTTTTACAGCTTTACTGAAATATAATTGACATAAAACATTGTGTAAATTGAGGCCCTGGCCAGTTAATCCCAACACATCAAGGTTGTGGGTTTGCTTGCCGGCCAGGGCACATACAAGAACCAACCAATGAATGAATAATAATAAATTATATTATTTTTTAATTTATTATAAACAATAATAAATCCACGTTTCTTTCTCTTTCCCCTTTCCTCTCTCAAATAAAATAAAATAAAAACATTGTATAAGTTGGGGATTTGATACATGTATATATTACAAAATGTATAACACAGTAAGGTTGACACTTCTATCACCTAACATAATTTCCATTTTGTGAGTGTATGTGGTGAAAACATTTAAGACTACTCTCTTAGCAATTTTCAAGTATATAATAGTTTTGTTCACTATAGTTACCATGCTATAAATTAGATCCTCAGGGAGAGCTTCATTTATCCAAAAGTTTTTGCCCCTCCCCAGGTGTTAAGAACTTGTTGTAGGTACTGAAAGATGGCAGCAAATGATGAAACAAAACACAGTTCCTGCACTCTGCAAGCTTATGTTCCATCTCTGAAGACAGAGAAACATGATAAACTTAGCCTCGTGTAAAGGCAAAGAAAGGAAGGAAAATGTTCCAGCTTAGTTTATAAGCTAGCAAAGCCAGGATCCTAAAAACATACGAATTAGCATCACAAAGAAGTATTACAGGCCATTCTTATTTATGAACACAAATGTAAAAAGTCTTAAATATAAGCAAATCAAATTAGTAGTGTGATAAAAGTATAACCCATCATGATCAAGTACAATTTATTTCAGGTTTACAGAATAGGTCAGGCCCTGGCTGGTTGGCTCAGTGGTAGAGTGTTGGCCAGGCGTGTGGATGTCCCAGGTTTGATTCCTGATCAGGGCACACAGGAGAAGCGCCATCTGCTTCTCTTGCTTTTCTCTCTTTCGCTTTCTCTTCCTTCACCCCTCCTGTAGCCATGGCTCAACTGGAGTTTGCCCAGGCCCTGAGGATGGCTCCATGGCCTCAGGTGCTAAGAAGAGCTTGGTTGCTGAGCAATGGAGTGAAGCCTCAGATGGGCAGAGTATCACTCCCTAGTGGGCTTGCAGGGTGGGTCCTGGTCAGGTGAGAATCTGTCTCTCTGCATCCCCTCCTCTCACTGAATTAAAAAAAAAAAAAGAATAGTTCAATATTAGAAAGCCTATGAATATAATTCACTAGATTAATATACTAAAGAGGGAAAGATTATTTCAATAGATGGATAAAAAGGATTTAATAAAATTCAATACCCATTCCTGAATAAATGAAAAAATACTTGGCAAAGAAAGGAATATAGAAAAAAATTCTTAACTTGATAAAGAGTTATTTTTTCTTTTTTTCCTTCTTTCTCAAAATGAGAGGAGGGGAGATAGACTCCCACATGCACCTGGACCAATCAGGATCCACATGGCAACCCCCTCTGAGGTTGATCTCTGCCCATCTGGGGGCCATGCTTGCAACCAAGCTATTTTTAGTGCCTGAGGCAGAGGCTCCAGTGAGCCATCCTCAGTGCCGGAGGCCAATGTGGTTGAACCAATCAAGCCACAACATAAGTCCAATTGGTTGAACCAATTAAGTGGGAGGGGAAAAAGAGAGAGAGAGAGAGAAGGGGCAAGAGGAGGGGTGGAGAAGCAGATGGTGGCTTCTCCTGACTGGGAATCAAACCCAAGACATCCACATGCCAGGTTGACACTCTACCACTGAGCCAATCGGCCAGGGAGAGATAAGAGTTCTTAATATATAAACAGACATTATACTTAATGGTGCAACTTTAAAAGAATTTCCAGACAAGGGAATTCATCACTACTATTCAACATCTATTGCAAACCAAACCACTGTGTTAATGTGAGAACAATAGGAAGTGCCCACAACTGAATTGGATCGACTGCCTCTAGGTCCATGTTCCTTTTGCAGGAGGGAAGGCCATTGGAAAAGTGTTTTAGGCTCCAAAGGGAACCTAGTGCTTCTAAACCAATGATCATCAGAACACCTGAGAATTGACAGTGCCTGAGGCCTCCCACTGCCCTTACCGTCATATCAGAGAAACCTCGGGTGACCCTTGAAATAGCAGGTAAATCCAGCATGGCCTACTTCTTTCTTATAATGTTTCTATAAAGCCAGATAGCCTCCTCATCTAGGCTCTCTCCAGTTGCTTTTTCTTTCTTTCTTTTTTTTATTAAGAGGGGCGGCAGAGACAGACTCCTGCATGCGTCCCTAATGAAGTCCACCCAGCAAGCCCACTAGGAGGTGATACTCTGACCTTCTGAGGTGTGGCTCTGTTGCTCAGCAACTGAGCTCTTCTTAGCACCTGAGGTGGAGGCCATGGAGCCATCCTCAGCCCCAGGGGCCAACTTGCTCCAATTGAGCCATGGCTGCAAAAAGGGGAAGTAAGGGAGAGAAAGAGAGAGAAAGAGAGAGAGAGAGAGAGAGAGGAAAAAAGAAGCAAGAGGAGGAGGGGTAGAGAAGCAGATGGGCTTTTCTCTTATGTGCCCTGACTGGGAATCGAACCTGGGACATCCACACACCTGGCTGATGCTCTACCACTGAGAAAACTGGCCAGGGCTCCAGTTGCCTTTTCTATTCTAAGTCCTCCTTCTGTTACACTGTCCCCAGCTGTAATAAATGTACTCTCAAAATCACCTGGACTCATGTTGTGAAATCTTTCCTGCATGAAGTAAAGAACCCACATACTACTGGCCAGCCTGAGGCAGACCCACTCCGGGCCTGGTCCCCATCTGGAAACATATGGGCAAACCCACTCTGGGCCTGGTCCCCATCTGGAAACATATGGGAAAGAAAAGGAAAATTGTCTGTTTGAAGATGACATGATAATCTACAGAGAAAAGAAAATAAATGGTCAAACTATTAAAACCAATCAAAGCAAGCTGACAAGTTCAAATACAAAAATAATAGGTGTTTCTCTATATCATTAGCAACCACTTTGAAAATTAAATAGAAAAAACATTTCTTTCATACCAGAAAGAAAAGTATAATCTAATACTCTAATATAAAATCTAAATTATTTAGGCTCTGGCCTATTGGCTCAGCGGTAGAGCGTCGGCCCGGCGTGCAGGAGTCCCAGGTTCGATTCCCAGCCAGGGCACACAGGAGAGGCGTCCATTTGCTTCTCCACCCCTCCCCCTCTCCTTCCTCTCTGTCTCTCCCTTCCCCTCCCGCAGCGAGGCTCCATTGGAGCAAAGATGGCCCGGGCGCTGGGGATGGCTCTGTGGCCTCTGCCTCAGGCGCTAAAATGGCTCTGGACGCAACAGAGCGACACCCCAGAGGGGCAAAGCATCGCCCCCTGGTGGGCATGCTGGGTGGATCCCGGTCGGGCGCATGCGGGAGTCTGTCTGACTGCCTCCCTGTTTCCAGCTTCGGAAAAATGAAAAAAGAAAAAAAAAAAGAAAAAAGAAAAAAAATCTAAATTATTTAGTAATTAAGAAAAATGTGCAGTAACCACATGAAGAAAATTATTAAACTATCGATATATTCAATGAAAGAATGCATATATAAATAATAGTAAGCATTAACAAGGCGACAATCACAGATGCTGCAGACCCTGGTGACTTTGCTAGAATGGTTTCCCTAAACTGATGGGAATGGAAGCCAAATTTAAGTGGATTGAAGGGTGAATAGGTGTTGAGAAAGTAGAGACAAGAGTTTCAGTGAAGCCACTTCAAGTGGCTTGGCTGCGAGGGATCCCAGTTGTTTAAAGAGGATGCATGGCCCTGGCCAGATAGCTCTGTTCTTTGGAGCATCAGCCTGAAGCACAGAGGTTGCCAGTTTGTTCCCCAGTCAGGGCACATACAAATCAATGTTCCTGTTTCTCTCTCTCTCTCTTCTCCTCTCTGGCTAAAATCAATAAATAAAATTTAAAAAATAAAGAAATAAAGAGGATGCATGGTCCAGTGAATGCTTTATGAGGCTAGTTTTGGTTTTGTTTGCTTTAAGATGAGGGCGGGCCTGACCTGTGGGGGCCCAGCGGATAAAGTGTTGACCTGGAATGCTGAGGTCGCCGGTTCTAAACCCTAGGCTTGCCTGGTCAAGGCACATATGAGAGTTGATGCTTTCTTCCCCTCCCCACCTCTTTCTCTCTCTCTTTCTCTAAAAATTAATAATAATAATAATAAAAGATGAGGGCAATGGGGTTGCATGGAGGGATCCAGGAGAGAAAGAGAAGTGGAAAATAGTATAGAGGATAGAAGAGAAATGGAATATTAATGGCAGAAAGGCATGGGACTATGCACAATAAGGAAGGCAGGGGCTAGGGATGGGGACTAACCTTGAGTAGAAGGAGCATTTTGAGAGGGAAGGGCTTTTATTCAGAAACTTGTGTAAGATAAGCTATACATAGGTTTGTAAACGTAGGTTGTGGAGGTTAGTAAAATGCCTCTCCACTCATACCAAGTCCTCAATTTTCTCTGAGAAGTGGGGAGTTGGGTCATCTTTGGAGAAGGAGCAAGGTGATGGTTATAAAGAGAAGATGGTGGTGAAAATTTGGCATAGTAACTAAAGGATTAGAGAAGTGTGTCTAAACTTTAATTTGATATTTACTATTTTCTATTGGCTTCAGTTCACAGGTATGATTTCTCTCATTGTGCTTAGAATGGAGTAGTAGAGAAACTAGCCTTTAGGAGTAAATTATCCAAGGTTAGGAGTATATGGATTATGTGTAAATTAAGGGTAAGAGAGAGCATTCCTAAACTATTGGTAGTGCAATGCAACCGTAAAAGATGGAGTTAGAACTGCAGTCATTTATTGCAGTTATTTATCTGCTGGAAATAAGTCTTTGAGGCATTAAGAATGACCTCATTTGAGTTATAATTCAAATATAGACATTGTTGTCACTCCATAGCCTGCTGGTGTCAGAACTCTGGGCAATGGGTTTCATCAACCAACAGTTTGTGAATGGATGGCCATACTCTCACTTATTATAGAAGTTGTTTTATCACAGAAAATGTTTTGTTAAACTTGTTACAGTTTGGACAAAAATAATCAATCTAATGATCTGCATAAAGAAATATACTCCGGCCTGGCCATATGGCTCAGGGGATAAAGCATCAATGCAGAAGGCTATGGGTTTGATTCCCCAGTCAGGGAATGTACAAGAAGCAATGAGTGCACAACTAAAAGGAACAACTAGGTGGAACAACGAGTTGATGCTTCTCTTTCTCTCTCTCAAATCAATGGAAAAAAAAAAAAAGAAATACATTCCCTCTTATATCTTTATGAGACTTGGAAAGTGAATTTCCTAACTCATCATCTATTAAATTATTTTTCTATTATAATTGTTAAATATAGATGATACTAGAGATTACTAATACATAACTAGCAAGTCATTAAATTTTTCTTTCATCTGGACTTCTTCCTAATCTAGCTTTTCTCAGGTTCTCCTAGGAATCACAAAACTTCTTATTAAGCCAAATTATCTTGATAGGACTTAATCTACTGGCTACTATAGTTTAAGTAGGGCAGAAGAGCTTACTAGTGTGAGCTTGTGTCTAAGTGCTTGGTTTCATGGTGTCTGTTGTATTAGGGATACCCTTGATAATTGCCTCCTGTTTGATTTAAGCAAACAATTTTTTTGAGCAGAGTGGTTATGTAATAATGTACAGATAAACTAGGGAAAACATGAATATTATTAAATATTACCTACTATTTAATAAATTAATTTTCTTTTCTAAAGGAATCTAACCTAAAATTATGGTTTTGTAAATTGGATATTGATATATTTTGGCTACTTCAGAAAGGTTTTATTTCTAGTTTATTTTTTTTCTCCCTGCATTAAAAATGTCTGAGAAATTCTCTAGTCTTGGATAATTAATCATCTTAATATTTTGAATGCACCAAATTAGTTGAGGAAGTTTCTTTACTTTTCTACTTGAAATCTCTCTCAAGTAGAATAGGGCAGAATTTGTATTTTTTATAGTGTAATAATAAAGAAAATAAATATTTTAATTTGGAATTTTAAGAAAATGCACTTTTCTTAGCAGTTACCTTTTTAGCACTGAAAAATAGTAGTGGAATAACCAGTTGATTCTAAGAAATCTTCTTTGGGCCTGACCAGGTGGTGGCACAGTGGATAGAGCATTGACTGGGACACGGAAGACCCAGGTTTGAGACCCGGAGGTCGCCAGCTTGAGCGCGGGCTCATCTGGTTTGAGGAAAGCTCACCACCTTGAGCCCAAGATCGCTGGCTCGAGCAAGAGGTTACTCAGTCTGCTGTAGCCCCCTGGTCAAGGCACATATGAGAAAGCAATCAATGAACAACTAAAGTGCCACAACGAGAAACTGATGTTTGATGCTTCTCATCTCTCTCCAATTCTGTCTGAAGAAATCTTCTTTGGGCCCTGGCCAGATAGCTTGGTTGGTTAAAGCATCGACCCAAAGTGCAGAGGTTTCTGGTTTGATCCCCAGTCAAGGCACATACAGGAACTACTGCCTTTCTCTCTCTCTTCCTCTCTCTTTAAAATCAATAAAAAAAACAACAACATAAAATTAAAATAAAAAGAAATCTTCTTTGGTAAATAAAGTTGGAAATATTGAGCTGATCACCCTACCCTGTGTACCTCTGCTTATCTTTTACTCTTTATGGCATCATAATGATTATTTTCTTTCTGCATTCCCAACAGAGGATGAGCACTTTGAAGTTAGGAACAATGACACAGTCTGTATCCCCAGGACCAATCTAAGAGGGTGCCTATCACATAGAGAAGTCACTCAATATAATACAATATATTTGATTAACACTATCTGAAGCCTTAAAGAGTATGTAAGTAGGAGCATATTACATAACTAATAGCATACATTGGATATGCATATAATATATAGCTTGGTCTAAAAATTTAAATAATTTTTAATTTAAAATTATTTAAATTTAAAATATAAATATGAGCCATACATCCTACTTCTTGTTTAAGTGGAACTTTTTTCCTTTTGGATTTCTATAATTTGTAATCAAAAGCATATTTATATAAATTCACAATATAAAAGTATATTTATATAACTGCAAAATATTAAAGTATATTTATATAAATTTAAAGTCTAAAAGTATACTTATATAAATTTAAAATATGCCCTGGCTGCCTGACCAGGCAGTGGCACAGTGAATAGAGCATCAGACTAGGACATGGAGGACCCAGATTCAAAACCCCAAGGTCACTAGCTTGAGTGCAGGCTCATCTGGTTTGAGCAAGGCTCACCAGCTTGAACCCAAGGTCACTGGCTTGAGTGAGGGGTCACTCAGTCTGCTGTAGCCCCCCTGTCAAGGCACATATGAGAAAGCAATCGGTGAATAACTAAGGTGATGCAATGAAGAATTGATGCTTCTCATCTCTCTCTCCTATCTGGTCTTTCTGTCCCTAGCTGTCCCTCTCTCAATCTCTGTCACAAAAATAAAATAAAATAAAATATGCCCTGGCCGTGTAGCTCAGTTGGTTAGAGTGTTGTCCTGATATGCCAAGGTAGCAGGTTTGATCAGCAGTCAGAGCATATACAAGAGTCAACCAGTGAATGAATAAGTGGAACAAGTCTCTCTCTCTCTCTCTCTCTCCCTTCCTATCTTTCTCTAAAATAAATTTATAAATTTAAAATATAAATATACTTTTGATTACAAATTACAGAAACTCAAATGGAACAAACTTAAGCAAGAATGGGGATGTATGGCTCATTGTCAAACTGCAGAAAGGGAAGGAGTAGAGTTCTCAGAGATGACTGGCTCCAAGAGCTTAGATACCATCCAGAATCTCCTCATTTTTTCTCTTCACTTCTTACCTCTGCTTCTTTCTCCATGTTGGTTTTAATATTTTAAGTGTCTATCACTGTATTTCAATGACAGCCTTAAGTAGCCCTGAGTTTATATCCTTATGACCTACCTCATAACCTTGGAAAAATTCAGTTAGAAAATCCCAGTGAGTGGCTCTGATAGGTCAAATTTGGGTTATGTGTTATCTTTGCACTAATCACTGAGGTCAAGGTGGATAGAAATGTTATATTTGAAACAACCTGTGTCAGGAGTTCATCTCTGTGGCCAGGGAAGTGGAATGCTGTCATTGGCTAAGTCCCTCCAAAATCACATGGTTGCAGTAGGAGAGAAATATTTCCCCAAAGACTATAAGCCCAGTTATAGTCCGACAAAATAATACATATTCATTGTATGGCTTATGACATTTATTGCTAGTTTTCTCCTAATACTCCTTCTGATCTTCCTCAGTAAAATAATCTCTTATTTTATTTTTTATTCTTAATATTTATTTTAGAGAGAGAAGAAGAGAGATAGAGAGAGACAGAGACACACAGAGAGAAACATCGATTTGTTCCTCCACCAACCCATGCATTCCCTGGTTGATTCCCACATGTGCCTCAACTGGTGATCAAACCTGCAACCTTGGCTTATCTAGACAATGCTCTAATCAACTGAGCTACCCAGCCAGGGCCAATCTCTCATTTTAAACTTGATAGGTAGCCACTCAGAATAAATAATACATTTATGAGCTTTCTTTGCAGCTGGGTATAATCATGTCGCCAAGTTCTGGCAAGGATGTAAGCAGAGATATTGTATGTAACTTCTAGAAAATGTTCTAAAAAGAGGAAACGGTACTTCTTCATTCCTTCCTCATTCTTTTGAAGAACACTGAAGGTGCTCACGCCAGGCCTCACTCAAGTCCACTCTTGCTCCGCAGCTCTCCAGAGCCCCTTGCAGCCCTGCAAGCAGGCTCCCAGCTCTGCTTTCCCTATACTGTTTTGGCCCAAGTGTGAGCATAACCCTGACCACTTACTTCTCTTTTGTCAATCACGTAATTATTATGGAGGCTTCCATGTTCTTATATGACTCTATTTCCTGGCCACAAGCATTGGCCTAGGGCTGGACACCCAACCCAAATACAGTATCTCCCCATCCCCCAGAGTAGATATTATTCATTGGTCTGATGATAGGCAACTGACCTGATTTGGCCCAATCTGAGCCGTTCCTCCAGATTTTTTTTTTAACTTGGACAGAGAAAGCTGCTCTCAGGTCCTCTCTTGTGGTGATCACTATGAGGTGTGAGGTTCTGGAGTTGTTATTTCCACTTGTGAGAAAGAAGCCAGTCTGTACTGGGGGAGAATATAGCTCAGATGTAGAAAGAAGCTGTGATAAATGCTGTAAATAACCCTAGAAACACTGGAGTTCTTGGTTTCAGCCAGTCCTTCCTGAGGTCCATCGTACATGTACCTTTTGTTACTCAGCTCAGATCAGGTTGTGGTGTTTTAGAAAACTTCACTGAAGATTTAGGGTTAAAAGAAGAGTTGTTGAGAGGATTAAGTGACAAAAACATCACCAATCCTGTAGTTTTCTGTACCTGGCAAATAGTATACCCTAAATTGGTAGCAGTGGCCCTGGCCAGTGACTTGGTAAATAAAGCTTTGGCTCGGCGTACATTCAGGTATGATTTCAGGTCAGGGCACACAGGAGAAGTGACCATCTGCTTCTCTCCCATTGATCTCCTCCTTACTCTCCCTCTTCCCCTGCCACAGCCAGTGGCTTGACTGGTTTGAGTGTGGCCCTAGGTGCTGAGGATAATTTGGTTGGCCTGGTGCATCAATCCCAGGTGCTAAAAGTAACTCAGTACTGGAGCATTGGCCCCAGACTGGGTTGCTGGGTGGATCCTGTTTTGGGCCCATGTAGGAGTCTGATTCACAATCTCCCCTCCTCTTACCTAAAAAAAAAAAAAAAAAAAAAAAAAAAGTAGCTGTTAGAAGGTGATGGAAGATAATTGGACTTTGGGCGAGGGAATGCAGCATAATCAAATGTCAAAATAACCTAGAGATGTTTTCTCTGAACATATGTACCCTAATTTATCAATGTTACCCCATTAAAATTAAAAAAAATTAGTAGCTGCAATTACTGCTATTTATTGAGATATTTTTCTCAAATATCTATTTTTTAGTTTATATTTCTGTTTTTACAATTCTTGTCATATAATGTCAAGAAGAATTTTTCTAGCTTTTGTGAAGAACATTTTTTTTAAAAAGCATACAGATCACTATTTTGAACCCTCATTGGTGCTCATCAAGCCATCTGTCCTTAGGCTTTATCACCTTGTACTCAAATCCCTGGTCCTCTTTATTGCCCTCTTCTCATTTAAGCTAATGTGCCCTCATAAGCCTGTGAGATCCTTTATTCCACAGAGAGCAGAAGCAATCAATAATCAGGGACAAGCGTCTGCCAGAAAAACTGTTACCTCAGCAATTATTATTTGCTCTGGTTTCATTCTAAACAACAAAAATGAAAATGGCTCTATTTGGGGGACTTAGAGTTTGTAATTTATAATAGATCAGAAGCACTTAGAAAAGCTAAGCAGGGACTACTAGATTTAATTTGTGGGATGGAATATCATTTTATTGCCTTGTGCAGCTAAATGTTTGAGAAGTGCTTTCGTTTATATGCTAAGTAATGGCGCTCCATTGAGAAATAGTTGCCTTCCACTTCTCCCAGCACTGACCACTAACTGATGTGTCAAAACTAGGAAATAGTATTGCACTTGGCTAAAGTAATTAAAATCTGTCATTAATTACCAACACATGTAGGAAGAAGCAGGAAGTGTTGATGTCACTCAGTCAGGTTACTATATCTCTTTGTATTTCAAGTCAGTATCCCGATTCTACTTTCAGGACATTTATCAGATAAGAGGAGTTTCCTTGTCTTTTTTAGTGCCTGGTCCCCCACTGCCAGCTACTATTTAATTGTGATAAACGTCTTGCCACAACAATAAAACCTTTCTGGATGCTAATGTTCTTAGCTGCTGCTGATAATGTTCTGGTCTTTCAATAAAGAGACTCCTCATACCTTTAGTAATAGGGCATTTAGACATGTATTTTTTTTCTCTTGGGTTCTTAAAAATATATACCATTGGACATAAGATGAGTCCAGTGAGACATTAGAGAGTTGACTAAAACTGGGTAAATGGACTGTGACTCCTGATTGACTTGCCCAGAGAATAGACTCCCATATGTTGTTAGTGGTTTGCAGAGCTCTTTTAAAGAGATATGGTGATAAAATATTATATGGCCTGCGGTGTCTTTTCTCTTTACCCCCACAAGTCTGCTGTCTGCTTTTCCAGTGAGTTTCCAGGTAATGTCCTGTTGCTCATCTGAGAACCACATGCAGTACCTGCTCCGCTCATCTGACAACAGGTGGATGTAGCTCTTCTACAATACATAATCCCAGTTGCAAAGGGCTGGAGCATCTCCCTCTGCCAATCAGCTGCTTTAGACGCTGGCATACGGTTTTACAGTGTTTATCACAGGTGAAAACTGTGGAACGAACTCTGACTCATTTCACTCTGACTCATTACTTTCATTCTGATTTCCAGACTCTGGGGTTGGAAAGCAGAATAATGAGAGAGAGAGAGAGAGAGAGAGAGAGAGAGAGAGAGAGAGAGAGAGAGAGAGAAATGGGAGGGGCCGGGGAAGGGAAGGAGGGGGCTGGAGTATTTTTAATTTCAGCATGAGAAAGTTAGATGGTCTATTTGTTAGCAAGAGGAAAGTCTAGTGTAACCACTATGTCTGCAATGTTAGTGAATTTTAAATGTCCACATTCACACCTTTTTCTCCCTTCTGCCTCTCTTCAGAAAAGCGGCTGAGTTTGTTGGCAATATACATAGTGTAATAAATTTTTATTTATTCCTCATAAACATTGTTGCCTAATTAACAAATCTATTTCATTATCTGAAAGGTATTCATTGAGCACTAGAGTCTGGGTTCTTGGGCTGAGGCTGCCATGTCTTCTCTCACTAAACCTGACTTGGGCTTAGCCTCTGTCTGTTCATCCCGGAGCAGTGAGCTCTGGAACTCAGTGCCCCCCCATCCCTCCCTCCTGTAGCCCTGGATGGATCCTTTCACCTCATACCTGTCTTACTCATTGCACTTGAATTTACTGAGTTCCTGATCTCTGACTTCATCTCCTATTTTGGGCTCTGAATTTGCCTCTTGAACTTAATGACAAGATTTTGCTTCTCCAGATTAATACTTAACCCCTGCCACACCTCCCCCAAATATACCATATTTCCCCATGTATAAGACACTCCCATGTATAAGATGCACCTTAATTTTGGGACCTGAAATGTGAAAAAAAAATGTATTACATAAAGTTATTGAACTCAAGTTTTATTAATCATAAAATTCATACAACTCCTCATCCTCGCAAAAAAGTGGAAAATACAAGTAAAAAAACTACAACCACTGTATAAGACGCACCTAGTTTTTAGACCCCAAATTTTTCCTGGGAGGGAGGTGTGTCTTATACATGGGGAAATAAGGGTAGTTTTTACACTCACCATCTGGCTCCATTTCCTCCCAGCTGCTGTGAGTAAATATCTTACTCAAGTCCTCCCAGTCTCCAGAACCCACCCAAGCCTGGTCTGCCTCCCTCTTCACCCCCACTGGAAAAAAATAATCATACATCAAAAACATGTTAAAGACGATGCATTTTTTGATATAGCAAAATAGAACAAGTTTTGTATTAAAAAGTATATGACTGAAAGGGGGAAAAAGCTGAGTCATTTAAAAAAAACTTAGTTTTTTCCTTTTGAGGGGAAGAAATATGAGTCCATTTGATATCTTTAAAATTACATACTGAAAAATTATATTATTTTTGCTTTATTAAAAGAATGGTTAATGGAAGTGGGAGGAAGAACAGAAGCCAAGCAGAAAAGAGGTGAGCAGGCAGCCTCAGCAAGGATGGGTTGGGGCCAGGTATAGCAGGCTAGAGGCGAGGATCTATACCCTTGTTTGGAAACTAAGAAATCAACAAGTACCAATAATGATATTGTAATGAGAAGCGTGATTTTTAGACACATAATTATTTGGTAGGGGTCTACTTGGCTTTAGAGGAAAATTTCTAGATAAGTCACTATCTGTAAATAAAAATCTAGGTTTGTAGTTGAGGCTCTTAATAGCAGAGAAACATACTTTCTCTTAAATACATAATTCTCTAGTACCAAGCACTTTTTATTTTAAATAGACCCACACCTAACATTTGTGGGGCTTATGGCAAGAGTACAAATAAAGGCCCATACATCATAAGTCTAAATAATTAGAGTTATACATAAAGTTAACAAGTTGTTAGATAAAATGTTTTATCTATCTACCTTGACAAGTATCAATATATTTTCTTTCTTTTTTAAAAATTATTTATTCATTTTAGAGAGGAAAGAGAGAGAGAAAAGGGGGGAGGAGCAGGAAACATTAACTCCCATATGTGTCTTGACCAGGCAAGCCTAAGGTTTCAAACTGGCAACCTCAGTGTTCCAGGTCAATGCTTTATCTACTGCGCCACCACAGGTCAGGCGACAAGTATATTTTCATAACAACTTGTAAGGCCAGGTTCAAACTTAGAGTTATTGGACTCCTGGGGTTGTGGTCTGGAATGTGGCCGAGTGAGATGAGCTGGCCCACTGGTGGTGGTGTTCACCCTCAGGAATCTGGACCCTGTGAAGAGGCCCACACAGGCCCTGGAAGTTGGCTCAGTACATCTGGGCTGGGAATTCCAGAATCCTAGGCACCAAGAGAATACTCTGGAAGGGGAGGCTCCAGATGTCCATGCCTCCTGATTCTATACCCTCCTCATGTTATGGGGAGAGATCTGGTCAGAGGAAAGTCAGAATGATGCTTTCAAAGTTGAGGCTCAGAGTGTAGAGGCCCCTTGCTGGGCTTGAGGGTGGTATAATTTGTCACCAGGCGATCACTCTTTATAACTCATAACTCCTTCTCTTCTACTAATCCTCTGTCTCCTTTTGCCTCTTTTCTTGTCTATTGTCTCCCCTCAGAACACACAGAGGCTCCCTATGGTTCTGCTCAGATCCTAGTTTTACTAAATAGGACACAAGGATGGTGTCTTCCATTATTTCTCTCTTTGATTCCAATTTCCTCTACTAATTATTCGAGACCTTTCTTATTAGCAAAGTTTACCCCTGGGAGGCCTGTGGGAAGAAATATGGTGGGGTTTTTTTTGTTGTTGTTTTGTTTTTCACTGAAGAGGCCTTCAGAATACTACTGTTCTCAGGATTGTGGCAGATCAACTCCTAGGTGGAGGGCAGGGCAGTGGCCCCAGCAGTGCTCGCACTGGTATGGAGGGGACATAGTTTGCTGTTCACACTGAAGGAGCAGTAAATACATGATGGACCAGGCCTCTGAGCAAACCACGTAAAGGAAAGGAAAATGAAAAATGAAGGTCAACACCATCATCACATAAGTGTTTATTTAGTATGGAGTGCCACACAGGACTCACAGGGAAAGAGAGTAAAAGGGCGAATACATACCTCCATCAAATTGTAATCCATGTTTCTGTGAAGATACCAGTGAGATTCAAATGAAACTGCTTTAAGCCCATTCTCCTGCACAGTAAGAGCCACCCTTCACCCCCCAGTCACTCCAGGAATTCAGGAGGTAGGGGTGTGCCTCATACTTGTTCTTGTTGTTGATTGGTTTAATGGATGGATTATTTCACCAACTCTAGTGTGCTGTGGCTGTTTTGCACCACATTACCTCAAGATGTGAAACCACTACTTTCATTTACCCCAGAAAACATTTCTTACACAGGATATTTGTGTATATGTTGGGATTTGCTGACCATCTAGAGCAGGCATGGCCAACATACAGCCCACGGGCCAGATGCGGCCCACGTAATGAGTTTATGTGGCCCGCGATTAAATTTTTTTTCCTTTTTTTTGTATTTTTCCGAAGCCAGAAACAGGGAGGCAGTCAGACAGACTCCTGCATGCGCCCGACCGGGATCCACCCGGCATGCCCACCAGGGGGAGATGCTCTGCCCATCCGGGGCATCGCTCTGTTGCGACCAGAGCCACTCTAGCGCCTGAGGCAGAGGCCACAGAGCCATCCTCAGCACCTGGGCCAACTTTGCTCCAATGGAGCCTTGGCTGCGGGAGGGGAAGAGAGAGACAGAGAGGAAGGAGGGGGGGAGGGGGGGAGAAGCAGATGGGCGCTTCTCCTATGTGCCCTGGCCGGGAATCGAACCAGGGACTCCTGCACACCAGGCCGACGCTCTACCACTGAGCCAACCGGCCAGGGCCTAAATTTTTAATATTCTCTGCGACTTTAAAATCTCAGCTACTCAGAAGCGGAAGCGTCTTTGATTATTGGAAATCAAGACATTTAAGAAGATAGTGATACACGGAAAAGAATTCTGCATGTGACTAATCCAGGGTTAACTTCCAATAATTGGCCAAACAGATTCGTGATACTTCTTTATTTTTATTTATTTATTTATTTATTTATTTATTTATTTATTTATTTTTTGTATTTTTCTGAAGTTGGAAACGGGGAAGCAGTCAGACAGACTCCCGCATGCGCCCGAACAGGATCCACCCAGCATGCCCACCAGGGGGCGATGCTCTGTCCATCTGGGGAGTTGCTCTGTTGCAAACAGAGCCATTCTAGTGCCTGAGGCAGAGGTCACAGAGCCATCCTCAGCGCCCAGGCCAACTTTGCTCCAATGGAGCCTTGGCTGTGGGAGGGGAAGAGAGAGACAGAGAGGAAGGAGAGGGGGAGGGGTGGAGAAGCAGATGGGCGCTTCTTCTGTGTGCCCTGGCCAGGAATTGAACCCAGGACTCCTGCACACCAGGCTGACGCTCTACCACTGAGCAAACCGGCCAGGGCCACTTATTTATTTTTTTAAAAAATTCCATTATAAAGATTTACAACTTTTGTACTCGTCTGTGCTCGATATGAACTGTTGGACATTTAGCGGCAATATGAAACCCACATTTTTTTAGGCAGAGTTTGCCAGTGCGCACCCAAGGTCAAACAATTTGTTATTTTTGTGGTCAAGTGTGCTGAATCAAGTGACATTGTAGCATAGACAATAGCTGCAGTTGATAACTGAAAACGAGTCCAGGCTGTTTGTAAAACAAAATAATTGTTTTATTTTTGATATAACCCCTTCAAGCTCATTCTATTAATTAAATATTGTTTCAATTGATTGCGATACAGTTTGGATATTTATATGATATGTAATTATATTTTTATTAAAATATATTTTTATTAAAAAATATTGTCTATTAAAATTTTTTTCACTCACATTTATTCATAAACAAATTACATAATAAAATTTTGTTTACTTAAATGAACCGTTTTTGTATTTAACATCTTTAAATTTTAATATTTTGTCTGGCCCATGAAAAAAAATTTTCTTTCTAATCTGGGGCAAAAACTGTTGGCCATGCCTGCTCTAGAGGCAGTGGAGAAGTTTTATATTGCCATGTTGCTTGGTCCTTTCTCTTCCTTTAAATATTCCTCATTTTCCTAACCCCATCTATAGGGCTCCCCTTTTACTATTTGATTTTTCTTATTATCTCCAAGGAGTCATTAATATGTCCTGCTAAAATATGAACCATCTGTTTTAGTTCCCATCCTCAGAAGAACCAACAAAGGCTTCTGAGAGCCACCACTCTCTTCTTCTAGTTCTGTGAGTGGAGGGGGCAGTGTGAAGAATTTTTTTTTTTTTTTTTTACTATAGAAATTACATTATCTCCTTTAAAAGGCAACTACTATACTCAGTTTGGGTTTTAAATGATAGTATTGTCTTTCCCAGTTTGTGCAATGATCTCAAAGCAATCTGTGGGATCTCAGGGATGTATAGTGATACCCACATTTAGAAAATAATAGAAAGGCCCTGGCCGGTTGGCTCAGCGGTAGAGCGTCGGCCTGGTGTGCGGGGGACCCGGGTTCGATTCCCGGCCAGGGCACATAGGGGAAGCGCCCATTTGCTTCTCCACCCCCCACCCCCTCCTTCCTCTCTGTCTCTCTCTTCCCCTCCTGCAGCCAAGGCTCCATTGGAGCAAGGATGGCCCGGGCGCTAGGGATGGCTCCTTGGCCTCTGCCCCAGGCGCTAGAGTGGCTCTGGTCGCCGCAGAGCGATGCCCCGGAGGGGCAGAGCATCGCCCCCTGGTGGGCAGAGCGTCGCCCCTGGTGGGCGTGCCGGGTGGATCCCAGTCGGGCGCATGCGGGAGTCTGTCTGACTGTCTCTCCCCGTTTCCAGCTTCGGAAAAAATACAAAAAAAAAAAAAAAAAAGAAAATAATAGGAAGACAAGATGGTGATGGAGTAGGTGGACGTACCAACATCCACCTCCCAGAACCAAAGTGGATTACAAACTAATTTTAAGAACTATCATCTGGAAAAACCAACTTTGAACTAAACTAAGAGGACACTTCAACCAAGGAACACTGAAGAAGCCACACCGAGACTGGTAGGAAAAGCGGAAATGCGGAGAGGGCTGCCCAGCTCCCCGGAGCAAACGGCAGCCGGGAGAGATTCACGTGGCGGGAAGTGAGTTTAGCAGAGAGGGGAGGGTCCTGAGTCCCAGGAACAAAGCCCCAGCCTGCAACCCCAGAGCCCAGAAGAGGCGTAAGGACAGTATTTAGCTGGAAACAAGTCAGGATACTGTTTGTGAGAAAGAGAATGATTTCTCAGACCCAGGATTCTTCTTAAAGGGACCGCGCAGAAAACCTATCTCACAACCACTCACCCAGGGATCCAGGGAATGGGGAGAGAGGAGAGGACCAGAGTAGCAGAAAGACAGTAGTGAGTGTTAGGGTCTGAGCTGCAGCGCCCGCACCCACACGGCTGAGGGCTCACCGGAGGGCGGGCGGCGGCGGGATGTGGAAGTGTGGTTCTATCGGCAAGGGTGGAAGCTGGGTGGCCACCACTGGGCCCAGGTGTGAGCTCAGTCTTGCCTGGCTGGGGAGGAGGGTGCGTACAAAAGTGGTCAAGCCCAGCTGTAGGTCGCCTGTAATACAGCCTGCGGGAGAAGGGCAGGAACCCTGGAAGGGGTGGAGACAGGCCCTTGAGCAAGGGCGCAGGAGCACAGCCTTGCCCCGCCGGGGGAACCGAGGCTTGTGGCCTGACTTGGGAGCCGGCTCTTCCCGCGGGGAAGGAGCCAAAGCCCAGAACAGGGTAGTCCTGCTACTGAGCGTGGACACGCAGTCCTGCCCAGCCTGTGGAGCCAAGGCTAGCAGCCGTCCCACGAGCAGGCTCCTCCTGCAAGGGCAGGGCGAAAGCACAGAAACAGGCGGAGACCCGCAGTTGAGCAAAGGTGCTTGCCCCTGTCCTCAGGGTCAAGCATAACGCCACCCCCTGGGGCAGGGTGAAGGCCAAGGCCACCAAGGCTCATATACCCAAGCACGTGATCACAGCCACCCTGTGAAGGAGAGGCAGAAACCACAGCAACAGCCCCAGTGGGAAGGCACCAGCATACCCAAACGCCCTATGCAGCAACAGTAGAGGGGGTGGTGGGCCTGTAGACAGACCACACCTAGGGAACAGAGGCCACACCCAGTGGACTCCAATGGCCAAGACCTTCTTTTACACAGAGAAGATGAGAAGGCAGAGAAATGCAACACAAATGAGTCAAGAGAAATCCCCAGAAAAGGACCTGCATGAATCAGATTTAACCAAATTACCAGATGCAGAGTTTAAAATAACAATTATTAGGATGCTCAAAGATATTAGAACAACAATAGATGGTCATTACAAACACCTAAATAAAGAGATAGCAGATATAAAAACGAACATTGAAATAATAAAAAAGAATCAGTCAGAAACGACAAACACAATATCAGAAATGAAGAACACAATGGAAGGAATTAAAAGCAGGATGGATGAAGCTGAGAATCAAATCAGCAAGTTACAGGACATGATAAATAAAGGCACGGAAGCAGAGCAGAAAAAAGAAAAGAGACTCAAAAAAGTCTGAGGAAACTCTAAGAGAGCTCTGTGACAACATGAAGAGAAATAACATCCGCATCATAGGGGTTCCTGAAGAAGAGAAAGAACAAGGGATAGAGACTTTGTTCAAGCATATCATAGCTGAAAACTTCCCTCAATTAAGGCAGGAAAACATCTCACATGTTCAGGAAGCACAGAGAACTCCATTAAAGAGAAACCCAAAGAAATCAACACCAAGACACATAATAATTAAAATACCAAAGCTAAGTGATAAAGAGAAAATATTAAAAGCTGCTAGAGAAAAAAACATTATCATCTACAAAGGAGCCCCCATAAGGATGACTTCTGAATTCTCAACAGAAACACTTGAGGCCAGAAGGGAATGGCAAGAAATACTCAAAGTAATACAGAACTG
Source organism: Saccopteryx leptura (assembly GCF_036850995.1). Taxonomy (NCBI): domain Eukaryota; kingdom Metazoa; phylum Chordata; class Mammalia; order Chiroptera; family Emballonuridae; genus Saccopteryx; species Saccopteryx leptura. The sequence continues at coordinate 211,703,369 of NC_089505.1, read as the reverse complement.
AGTCTGCAACCAAAACTACTTTATCCAGCAAGGCTATTGTTTAAAATTGAAGGAGAAATAAAAAGCTTTCCAGACAAAAAAAACCTCAAGGAATTCACTACAACCAAACCAAGGCTGCAAGAAATGCTAAGGGACCTGTTGTAAGCAGATCAAAGGAGAAAAAGAATACAGCAAAAGAAGAATACAATTTTAAAGAATAAAATGGCAATAAACAATTACATATCAATAATAACCTTAAATGTAAATGGATTAAATGATCTGATCAAAAGACATAGGGTAGCTGAGTGAATAAGAAAACAGGACCCATACATATGCTGTCTACAAGAGACACACCTTTTTTTTTTTCATTTTTCCGAAGCTGGAAATGGGGGAGGCAATCAGACAAACTCCTGCATGCGCCCGACCGAGATCCACCCGGCATGCCCACCAGGGGGCAACACTTCACCCCTCTGGGGCGTCGCTCTGTTGCATCCAGAGCCATTCTAGCACCTGAGGCAGAGGCCACAGAGCCACCCCCAGCGCCCGGGCCATCCACGCTTCAGTAGAGCCTCGGCTGCAGGAGGGGAAGAGAGAGACAGAGAGGAGGCAGAGGAGGAGGGGTGGAGAAGCAGATGGGCGCTTCTCCTGTGTGCCCTGGCCGGGAATCGAACCTGGACTCCTACACGCCAGGCCGACGCTCTACCGCTGAGCCAACCGGCCAGGGCCTACAAGAGACACACCTTAAAAAAAGATGCACAGCCTGACCAGGTGGTGGCGCAGTGGATAGAGCATCGGACTGGGATGCAGCGGACCCAGGTTCAGGACCCGAGGTCACTAGCTTGAGCGCGGGCTCATCTGGTTTGAGCAAGGCTCACCTCAAGGAAGGGGTTACTCCAGCGGTTCTCAACCTGTGGGTCGCGACCCTGGCAGGGGTCGCCTAAAGCCATTGGGAATACATATTTTATTTAAAAACGTATTGTATAATAAATATGTATTTTCCGATGGCTTTTGGCGACCCTGTGTTTTGGTCGTTCGACCCCCGCTGGGGTCGCAACCCACAGGTTGAGAACCGCTGGGTTACTCGGTCTGCTGAAGGCCCATGATCAAGGCACATGTGAGAGCAATCAATGAACAACTAAAGTGTTGCAACGAAAAAAAAAAGATGCACATAGACTGAAGATAAATGGATGGAAAAAAATATTTCACGCAAATGGAAATGAAAAAAAAGCTGGGGTAGCAATACTTATATCAGACAAAATAGACTTTAAAACAAAGACTATAGTAAGAGATAAAGAAGGTCACTACATAATAATAAAGGGAGCAATCCAACAGGAAGATATAACCATTATAAATATCTATGCACCTAATATAGGAGCACCTAAATATATAAAGCAGAATTTGATAAATTTAAAGGGAGAGATCAACAGCAATACTATAATAGTAGGGAATTTTAATACCCTACTAACATCACTAGATAGATCCTCAAGAAAGAAAATTAACAAAGAAACAGCAGACTTAAAGAACATACTAGATCAACTCAATTTAATAGATATCTTCAGAACCTTTCACCCTAAAGCAGCAGAATATACATTCTTTCAAGCACTTATGGTACATTCTCTAGAATAGGCCACATGTTAGGGCACAAAAGCGGTCTCAACAAATTTAAGAAGATTGAAATCATATCGAGCACTTTCTCTGATCACAAAGGCATGAAACTAGAAATCAACCACAACAGAAAAACTGAAAAATACTCAAACACTTGGAAACTAAATAGCACATTATTAAATAACAAATGGGTAAACAATGAGATCAAAGAAGAAATTAAAAAATTCCTAGAAACAAATGATAATGAGCATACATCAACTCAAAATTTATGGGACATAGCAAAAGCAGTCTTGAGAGGGAAGTTTATAGCATTACAGACATACCTCAAGAAGCTAGAAAAAGCTCAAATAAACAACTTGACCCTACATCTAAAAGAACTAGAAAAAGAACAGCAAGTAAAGCCCGGAGCTAGTAGAAGGAAGGAAATAATAAAGATCAGAGCAGAAATAAATGACATAGAGGCTAAAGAAACAATACAGGGGATCAATGAAACCAGGAGCTGGTTCTTTGAAAAGGTAAACAAGATCGATGAACCTTTAACCAGACTCACCAAGAAAAAAAGAGAGAGGACTCAAGTAAATAAAATTAGAAACGAGAGTGGAGAAATAACAACTGACACAATAGAAATACAAAATATTGTAAGAAAATACTATGAAGAACTGTACACCAAAAAACTAGACAACCTAGATAAAATGAACAAATTCCTTGAAACATATAATCTTCCAAAAATTAATCTGGAAGAATCAGAAAACCTAAACAGACCAATTACAACAAATAAGATTGAAACAGTTATCAAAAAGCTCCCAAAAAAGAAAAGTCCTGGGCCTAGTTCAAAGAAGAACTAATTCCTATCTTTCTCAAGCTATTTCAGAAAATTCAAGAGGAAGAAAGACTTCCAAGCTCCTTTTATGAGGTGAGCATAATTCTGATTCCAAAACCAGGCAAAGACAACACAAAGAAAGAAAATTATAGGCCAATATCCCTGATGAATTTAGATGCTAAAATCCTCAATAAAATATTAGCAAACTGGATCCAGCAATATATGAAAAAAATCATACACCATGATCAAGTGTGATTTATTCTTGGAAGGCAAGGCTGGTACAATATTCGCAAATCAATCAATGTGATTCATCACATAAACAAAAAGAAGGAGAAAAACCACATGATAATTTCAATAGATTCAGAAAAAGTATTTGATAAAATCCAGCACCCATTCATGATCAAAACTCTCAGCAAACTGGGAATACAGGGAACATACCTCAACATGATAAAGGCCATCTATGACAAACCCACAGCCAATATCATACACAATGGGCAAAAATTAAAAGCAATCCCCTTAAGATCAGGAACAAGGCAGGGGTGCCCCCTTCCACCACTCTTATTCTACATAGTTCTGGAAGTCCTAGCCACAGCAATCAGACAAGAAAAAGAAATAAAAGGCATCCAAATTGGAAAAGAAGAAGTAAAACTATCATTATTTGCAGATGCTATGATATTGTATATAGAAAACCCTAAAGTCTCCGTCAAAAAACTACTCAACCTGATAAATGAATTCGGCAAGGTGGCAGGATATAAAATTAATACTCAGAAATTAGAGGCATTTTTATACACCAACAATGAACTGTCAGAAAGAGAAATTAAGGAATCAATCCCCTTTACCATTGCAACCAAAAAAATAAAGTACCTAGGAATAAATTTAACCAGGGAGATTAAAGACTTGTACTCAGAAAATTATAAAACATTGATAAAAGAAATCAGGGAAGATACAAACAAGTGGAAGCATATATCGTGCTCATGGTTAGGAAGAATAAAAATCTTTAAAATGTCCATATTACCCAAAGCAATTTATAAATTCAATGCAATACCGATTAAAATACCAATGACTTACTTCAAAGATATAGAACACATATTCCAAAAATTTATATGGAACCAAAAGAGAACATGAATAACCTCAGCAATCTTGAAAAGGAAGACTAGAGTGGGAGGTATTACAGTTCTGGATATCAAGTTATACTATAAGGCCATTGTATTCAAAACAGCCTGGTACTGGCATAAGAACAGGCATTTAGATGAATGGAACAGAACTGAGAACCCAGAAATAAACCCACACCTTTATGGACAACTGATATTTGACAAAGGAGGTAAGAGCATACATTGGAGTAAAGAAAGCCTCTTCAGCAAATGGTGTTGGGAAAATTTGACAGCTACCTGCAAAAAAATGAAACTAGACCACCAACTTACATCATTCACAAAAATAAAGTCAAAATGGATAAAAGACTTAAATGTAAGCCGTGAAACCATAAGCATCTTAGAAGAAAACACAGGCAGTAAGCTCTCTGACATTTCTCGCAGCAATATATTTGCCGATTTGTCTCCACAGGCAAGTGAAATAAAAGACAGGATAAACAAATGGGACTATATCAAACTGAAAAACTTCTGCACAGCTAAAGACAATAGGAACAGAATAAAAAGACAAACTACACAATGGGAGAACATATTTGACAATGTGTCTGATAAGGGGTTAATAACCAAAATTTATAAAGAACCTGTAAAACTTAATACCAGGAAGACAAACAATCCAATCCAAAAATGGGCAAAAGAAATGAATAGACACTTCTCCAAAGAGGACATACAGATAGCCAATAGGCATATGAAAAAATGCTCAACATCACTAATCATTAGAGAAATGCAAATTAAAACCACAATGAGATATCACCTCACACCAGTCAGAATGGCGCTCATCAACAAAACAACACAGAATAAGTGCTGGTGAGGATGTGGAGAAAAGGGAACCCTCCTGCACTGCTGGTGGGAATGCAGACTGGTGCAGCCACTGTGGAAAACAGTATGGAGATTCCTTAAAAAATTAAAAATCAAACTGCTTTTTGACGCAGTTATCCCACTGTTAGGAATATAACCCAAGAACACCATAGCACTGTTTCAAAAGAAGAAATGCACCCCCATGTTTATGGCAACATTGTTCACAATAGCGAAGATCTGGAAACAGCCCAATTGTCCATCAGAGGATGAGTGGATTAAAAAGCTTTGGTACATATATACTATGGAATACTACTCAGCCGTAAGAAATGATGACATCGGATCATTTACAACAACATGGATGAACCTTGATAACATTATACTGAGTGAAAGAAGTAAATCAGAAAAAACTAAGAACTATATGATTCCATACATAGGTGGGACATAAAAATGAGACTCAGAGACATGGACAAGAGTGTGGGGGTTACGGGGTGGGGGGGAGGAGAGGGAGTGGGATGGGGGAGGGGAGGGGCACAAAGAAAATTAGTTAGAAGGTGATGAAAGACAATTGGACTTTGGGTGATGGGAATGCAGCATAAGCAAATGGCAAAATAACCTAGAGCTGTTTTCTCTGAACATATGTACTCTGATTTATCAATGTCACCCCATTAAAATTAATCAAAAAATAATAATAATACTCATTATTCAAAATATGTTATGATATAATAATGGTATGTATTATAATATAATAGTTTATAACAACACATTATAGCATATTATATATTATAAATAATATACATGTTTTATTTAATGTTATATACTTATCATGATAGTTACTATTATTGGCAGTAAATTTTCTCTTAAAGACAATTGAAGGCTTTTTTTTTTTTTTACTGAGACAGAGAGAGGGATAGACAGACAGAAACAGAGAGATGAGAAGCATCCATCATTAGTTTTTCATTGCGCATTGCGACACCTTAGTTGTTCATTGATTGCTTTCTCATATGTGCCTTGACCATGGGCCTTCAGCAGATCGAGTAACCCCTTGCTCGAGCCAGTGACCTTGGGTCCAAGCTGGTGAGCTTTGCTCAAGCCAGATGAGCCCGCGCTCAAGCTGGTGACCTTGGAGTCTCGAACCTGGGTCCTCTGCATCCCAGTCCGACGCTCTATCCACTGTGCCACCGCCTGGTCAGGCGACAATTGCAGGCTTTTGAATAGGGAAATAATGTGACTAGATCTTTGTTTTAGGCAGACATGAAGGGTAGCAGCAGAAGAGAGAGATCAAAGGCAAGAGACCAGTTGTAGAGTTATTTTACAGTAGTTCAGGTCAGAGGTAATGAGCCAGGATTGTGACAGTGGGAATTAGGAGACAGAGATATAATGATTCAGCATAGAGGTATTAACAATGTATTCAGACACACAAAATAACAATCACTAGGTTTAAGCAGGGTCACTCGTAACAAACTGAGTCTGCAATGTAATCTAACTTGATGTATGTATGTCCAGTGGTGAGGGGATCCCACAGGAATTGCCCACAGTAACACTGACTGACTGTGCTGTGCTTCAGTGTTAAAAGTAACCACTATGCTCTCTGAGTGTTAGACGCTGTTTGCTGCATAATGGCCTATAAATACTATTCATCTAGAGGAAGGGAGGTGGAAACTAAGGATCAAAAGAAAAGTGTTATAGGAAGCAAGAAATCAATGGCAGAATGTACTGTATGGGCAGTAAGAATCAGCCCTTTCAGTTTCTTCCAGGAATGAATGCCCATAGTCAAAGGCCACATTGTCCTTTTATAGTCCGCACCACCTTCCATCTTTTTTTCCTGGGTAAGGTGAAGGCTATATGTCAAGCTCAGAAGCATTTGGACTTTTAATGCCTAGACTTGCTCATGGAAGCTTCTTAAGGGTAATGATTGTATCTTTGCATGCTTTATATAGGGTAGGTGCTTACAAATCAGAATTCACTGACTTGTATCAATTCCCATTTAAGAAAATTTTTATTTATTCATTTTTTTATTAGAGAGAGAGGAGAGTGAGAGAGAGAAGAGAGTGGAGGAGCAGGAAGCATCAACTCCCATATGTGCCTTGAGCAGGCAAGCCTGGGGTTTCAAACCTGCGACCTCAGTGTTTCAGGTCGATGTTTTATCCACTGCACCACCACAGGTCAGGTTCAGTTCCCATTTTGATGAGCTCTTGTTGCCCCTGTAGAGGATCTAGACAAGGAGGCAAACAGTCCAGTCCTATATTAAGTATCATTTACTGATAGTTAAGAGCAGAGCTGCCACTAATGTGTGCTCTCTGGCTCAGGAGAAGAGATGGGCACCTGGAGGGACTACCCACTTAAAAACTGTTGCAGGGCAGTATCTCTGGTTAGCACTTGTGACATTCTTCTATAACTTCTCACTATTCAGCCCCTCAGTTTTCCTCTTTCTTCCCATAGTCAATGCTTTCTTTTTAAGTGTCCCCTAGGTCTTGCACTTTTCTTTTGTGCGTTCCTAGAGTGCTTTACTCATCCATGGAGCCCTCCTTAGTTCTTGGTCTTCTTCATGGATTTTTTCTGACCTCAGGATTCCATTTCTTCTTGAACCAGGAACGTTACCTAACACATTAGGGTAAGTGTAACCTAAGCTAACCTAAGTAATGGCAACACTTTCCAGCTTATTTTTCAGCTGAATAAACTGTCATTCATTTACTTTTCTATGAGGAATTGCTATGATCTGCAGGCTTGTCCATGGACTATAAATCACATGGGAACAGCCCTAATGCTGGTCAGTTTAGTAACCCAGAAAGCAATCATCAGAGGGCACATCACTGGGAGAGATTCCAGTAGAGGCCAATTAGATATAGTCACTCAACTCCAGAGCTTTCTACTACAGGAGAAGAAACTATATTTATAATTTAGAGAATATTCTTAGTGTGCAGTAATAGAGCCCAAATGGGCCATTAGTCACATAAAAAGGGGGACTTTGATGTAATCTCACATCTTCTGTTCCCTGAATGCTCTGTGTGTTTCTAGTAGGCTGAATCCGGCCTGCTTCCCAGTGCTGACATAGTCAGGGAACAGAGTGACTTAGTTACTCCATTCCCCTGGCCTCTCTTCATTGTCCCAGCCAATGTATTGGCAGTCTAATTATTTGTGTTTCCTCCAAACCTGAGGGTGTGCCACCTGTGAGGTAGAGATGAAGCAACCTACCTGGCTGGCATTCCAATCAGGTAAGGCAGCATTTGTTCTCTTTGAGGCCTCAAGGCCCAGCTTCTCTTCCTTACCTGACTGTTGCTAGGCCTCTGATGGCTGTAGAAGCCCATTCTTATAGCCTCAGGGGATTTGTCAGGACTTGGGTAGGAACACACCCAATCTTGCCAAGAGCCCTTTAGTTAATGTCCTAACATAGCTATCCTGGGAACCAGTACTTGCAATATCTGAGAGCCGATAAGTCCTATTTACAACAAAGCACCAGTGAACTGTGGTGCTTTCAGGCTTGGAGGCAGGGATTTTCTGTTTAGGAGTTCCCCTAATGCCTAACCCTAGGAACCCTTTATCAGACACAGGAATATAAATGTGTTGCTTAACTCTCCTTTCTTGCTGTTTTATAATTCCTAGATTTTTTTATTAATTGATTAAACAGGTGACATAAGAGCAAATACTTGTGAAAACTAACAATTTCAAGGCAATGGATAGGTGCTAATAGATTGATAAAGACATTTGTAGTTGAGGATTTTAAAGGAAGTTTTTCAAAGGAGATAATACAAGTTGGGCCTTGAACTCTAGGGAGAAAACTTAGAGACAGAGGAGAGGGATTTGGGTAGTAGTATGGTGGTGTGCTCTTACTGGCTTGCTAGTGCCACTTGCATTCTTCCAAATTCTGTGTTCAGCGACATCACATTAGTAACATGAAATTGTCAGGGGTAAGAATACTTACACCATGGAAATTGGTTAGTGCTATAAATCCAGGCCTTTTCCTCCTGGAGAGCTGGTTGTTAATATTCACCAGCACGCCACTGATGGTAAGAGAAGTAGAACACAAACGTAGAGGTGGAACTTTTGGAGTTAGGACTAGGCTTGGATCAGATTATATAGGATTTTATAGGGCAGACTAAGCCATTTTGACTTTATGCCACAGGTACCAAGAAATTGTTCATGGCTTTATTGAGCTGCTTTTGATTGTAAGTAATAGAAAAACTAAATTCAAAATGGTTTAAACAATAAGGAAGATATATTATCTCATATAATAAGAATTGCAAACAACTATACAAAGATAATTGCAGCTAAATGTTTAGTGCATTTCCTTCCAGTCTTTTTTTCAATGTATAAATATTATAATTATTTCTTAGTTGAGGTCACACTGCATATATGGTACTATATCTTGCTTTTTTACTTTAACATGTGTATTTTCCCCATGGCATTAAAACTGTCTTTGAAAAATTGAAAGATTCTGGGCTGTCAGCATAACTGAAAAAGTTTTCTGGTGTGAGACATGTACCTTTGTAATTGGTTTTATTTAGTGTGCTTTACTTCAATAAAAGTTCAGTATTACAATTAAAAACAAAAAAGAATGTCAAGGAGGACCACACAGGGTTGGTTAATTTAGCAGTTCACTAAAAAGCAAACTTTTTTCATGTTTTTGTTTTGCCATTCTTACTACGTCAGCTTGTCCTCCAGCTAGAACATCTGTTCTAAATCTAACAACATTCAGCAGCAGAAATCATTTCTTATTTCTCTTTGTCTCTTTGTGAGAGCAAAGAAGTCCAGGAGATTCATCCAATCTCATATTGGTCAGAACTTTATCATATGCCTACACCAAACATGAGCAAGCGGAATGGAGCCCTGTGATTGGCTTAGATACATCACTGTTTCACCCATATCCCTCTCACTTTGCCGTTACTCATCCACTTGATCCAATCTTCCCTGAAGCCCATGGTCATGCAGAGAAGGATGGCAACATGAACATAATTAGGGTTCTATAAGCAAGAAGGAAGAAGAGGGATGGGCATGGATTAAGTAACCAACATGCTGATACAGCTTTTAAAGAGAAACTATCAATGATATATTTTAGGGAGCAGAATTTAGTAATGATGTGCAAGCCTGTAGAAGGCTTGGTAATACAGAGACCAGTTATACTGTTATAAGAGTATGGATGTGACTCTAATATAAGTCTAATATGGGCTACCAAAGCATAGTTATCAACTGCCAATTCATTCATTTATGCATTCACTCAAAATTTATTTAATGAATGACTGCCATGGGTCAATGCTAGGTACTTATGTCATGGTGATACAGTAGATGAAGCAAATATCAATATAATAATCTATAAGTAAGTGTATATTTATAACTTAGGTTACTGTTAGGAAGGAATCCAGAATATTTGTTTTCTGTTTTTTTGAGGTAAAATAAAATTCACACAGTGAAATGTACAGATCTTAAGTATACAACATAAGTATACAACCTCTCGCCTATCAAGATATAGAACATTCCATCACCCCAGAAAGTTTCCTTATGCTCCTTTTTATATTCAGTCCCTACCTTTGTACAATAAGCAACCATGGTTTGATTTCTATTGAGATTACTTTTGTCTATTCTCAAATTTTATATTAATGGCTTCTTTTTCTCAGTACGTGATTTTGAGATTTATCCCATATTGTTGTGTTTAAAGGGAGTTTATTTTTAAAATTTGTATTACATTGTTTGATCAATGTATTTGTCTATTTTTCTATTGATAGACATCTGAGATATTTCCAGGTTTGGCCTGTTATGAATAAAGCTGTTATGAACATTCAAATATAAGCTTTCTCTGGATATATCTTTTCATTTCTGTTGGATAAATACCTAGGAGAGAAATTGCTGGGTTATCGGTTAGAAATGTGTTTAACTTTATAAGAACTATGGATGTTAAAACTAAACTAATAAATAAATTTAGTAAAGTTGCAAGATAAAAAAATCAATATACAAAGATCTGTTGCATTTTTTTCTATACACTAACAATAACAAAAAACTATCAGAAAGAGAAACTAATAAAACAATCCCAATAACAATTGCATCATAAAGAATAAAATACCTAGGTATAAATTTAACCTAGCAGGTGAAAAATATGTACATTGAAAACTATGATACTAGTAAATAAAATTGAAGAAGACACAAATGAAAAGATATTTTATACTTACAGATTGAAAGGATTAATAAATGTATATATTACCCAAAGCAATGTAAAGATTCAAGACAATCTTTATCAAAATTCTAATGCCATATTTCACAGAAATAGAACAACCAATCCTCACATTTTTATGGGATCACAGAAGATGCTAAATAGCCAAGGAAATCTTGAGAAAGGAGAATAAAGTTGGAGACATCATGCTCCCTGATTTCAAACTATATTACAAAGCTTATAGTAATCAAAACAGCATGGTATTGCCCTGGCCAGATAGCTTAGTTGGTTGGGGCATCATCCTGAAGCACAGATGTTGCCAGTTCAATTCTCTGGTCAGGGCACATGCAGGAACAGGTCAATGTTCCTGTCTGTCTATCTCTCTCTCTCCCTTTCTTACTCTCCCACTAAATTCATTAAATAAAAATTAAAAAAGAAAACGCAAACAAACAGCATGACACACATTAATGGAAGAGAACAGAGAGACCAGAAATAAACCCATGCATATATGATCAATTAACCTATGACAGAGAAAGCAAGAATATACAATGGTGAAAAAAGAGTTTCTTCATAAATGGTATTAGGAAAACTGGATAGCCATATGCAAAAATGTAAAACTAGAGTACTATCTTACATTATATACAAAAATTAACTCAAAATGGATTAAAGACTTGAGTGTAAGAACTGAAACATAAAACTCATAGAAGAAAACAAGACTCCTTGACATTAGTCTTGGCAATGATTTTTTGGATCTCAGACCAAAAGCAAAGGTAACAAAAGAAAAAGAAAACAAGTAAGACCACATCACACTAAAAAGCTTCTGCATAGCAAAGAAAATGGTCAACAAAATATAAAGGCAATATGCTGAGTAGAAAAAAAATTTTCAAATCACATGTCTGATAAGGAGTTAATATCCAAAATATATAAAAAACTCACACAATTTAATAGCAAAAGAACCCAAACTGTCTGGTTTAAAAATGGGTGGAGGACCTAGCCTGACCAGGTAGTAGCCCAGTAGATAGAGCATTGGCCTAGGATGCTAAGGACCCAGGTTCGAAAACCCGAGGTTGCTGGCTTGAGCACAGGCTCACCAGCTTGAGTGCGATGTCTCAGCCTTGAGTGTGGGATCATAGACATAACCCCGTTGTTGCTGGCTTGAAGCTCAAGGTCACTGGCTTGAGCCCAAGGTTGCTGGCTTGAGCAAGGGGTCACTGGCTCAGCCTGATCAAGGCAAGGATTTGAAAGCAATCAATGAACAAGTAAGGGATCGCAACTATGAGTTGATGCTTCTCATCTCTCTCTTTCTTCCTGTCTGTCTGTTTTTCTCTCTCACTATTTACTTTTTTTTTTTTTTGTATTTTTCTAAAGTAAGAAGTGAGGTAAGGGGGTGAGGCAGACAGACTCCGGCATGTGCTTGCCCAGGATCCACCCAGTATGCCCACCAGGGGGTGATGCTCAGCTCCTCTGGGGCATTGCTCTGCTGCAACGGGAGCCATTCTAGCACCCGAGGCAGAGGCCATGGAGCTGTCCTCAGCGCCCGGCCAATTTTGCCACAATGGAGCTTTAGCTGTGGGAAGGGAAAAGAGAGACAGAGAGAGAGGAGAGGTGGAAGGGTGGAGAAGCAGATGGATGCTTCTTCTGTGTGCCCTGTCCAGGAATCAAACCTGGGACTTCCACATGCTGGGCCGACACTCTACCACTGAGCCAACTGGCCAGGGCTCTCTCTCGCTAAAAAAAAAAAAAAAAAAAAAAAAAAAAAAAGGGCAGAGGACCTGAATAGACATTTTTCCAAAGAAGACATACAGATGGCCAACAGGCATATGATAGGATGCTCAATACCACTAATTACACTGGGGAACAATTTTTTTTTTTTTTTTTCATTTTTCTGAAGTTTGGAAACAGGGAGAGACAGTCAGACAGACTCCCGCATGCGCCCGACCGGGATCCACCCGGCACGCCCACCAGGGGCTACGCTCTGCCCACCAGGGGGCGATGCTCTGCCCATCCTGGGCGTCGCCATGTTGCGACCAGAGCCACTCTAGCGCCTGAGGCATAGGCCACAGAGCCATCCCCAGCGCCCGGGCCATCTTTGCTCCAATGGAGCCTTGGCTGCGGGAGGGGAAGAGAGAGACAGAGAGGAAAGCGCGGCGGAGGGGTGGAGAAGCAAATGGGCGCTTCTCCTGTGTGCCCTGGCCGGGAATCGAACCCGGGTCCTCCGCACGCTAGGCCGACGCTCTACCACTGAGCCAACTGGCCAGGGCACAATTTTTTTTTAATATATTTCTCCATCACTGATTCCAAATCTGAAATCCGTTTTTTGGTGCATGCTTTAGTTTTTATGCAATTTTAATTTCTTTTTGTTACAGTTAATGGCATGCATTGGGTTTTAAATTGGAGTTAAAGGGCAATGACTCTTGGATTGAACATAACCACAAGGCAATTAATGTTTTACAAACATCACTTTTACATAATTGTAGTTGTTTTTAAATGTAAAAAATTATTATCTAATAAAAACACCCTCTTATTTTGTTTTAAGATTGAATCATGGCTTCTTTGAGTAGGTGTAAATGTAAGAATAGTCCTGACACCTTCTGTTATATATGTGGCTGTTACACACTTCAATGTCAAAGGCGCAATATTTCATCATTTGTAACACGTGCATATATTGCCTATTTCAAGTTCCCCTAGGTGATCAAGACAAGAATTGGCTCCTCATCTTGTGTGTCATAATTGTGAGGAAATGCTTCGTGACTGGACAAAAGGAAAACGCAAAGGAATGCCTTTTGGTATTCCCATGGTTTGGCGTGAACCTAAGGACCACAGCAGTGACTGTTATTTCTGTCTGATCCATACAAAGGGCATCGGCAAGAAAAAACGGCATATGATTGCATATCCTAATATTTCATCAGTAATATGACCTATCCCACACTCTGAGACACTCCTGGTTCCAGTCTTCAATGGTTTTATTTCTTCTAAGGATGAAGAAAGTGAACATGGTAATCAAGTGTATTTTGATAAGATGCATGAGGAAATGGTTGTAGAATCTGAAGGATCTTCTTCTGATGCCAAGCAGTCATTAACCCCTCAGCAGTTTAGCCAACCCGAATTGAATGACTTAGTAAGAGATTTGGGCCTATCAAAGAAAGCAGCTGAGTTATTAGCCTCCAGCCTTCAAGAAAAGAATGTACTTCACTGGTCAGCTAAAGTATCCCATTTCAGGAAGCGTGAACAAATTTTTGTGGACTTTTTTTCTGAAGACAAACACTTTGTTTACTGTCATGGTATCAGTAGTCTTCTCAGCCAGCTAGGTGTTACTACTTACAGTCCAACAGAATGGCGGCTATTTCTTGACAGCTCTAAATGGAGTCTGAAATGTGTTCTCCGACACAACAGTAATGTTTATGCAGCAGTTCCAACTGATTATTCAATTCATCTGTGAGAAGATTATAATGACATAAAAATTGTCCTCAACTTACTGAAGTATGAGGACCATAACTGGATCATTTGTGTGGATCTTAAAATGGTAAATTTCCTGCTAGGAAAACAGAGAGCTTTCATGAAATATCCTTGCTTTCTGTGTTTGTGGGACAGCCGAGCTCGGGAGAAACACTGGACACAGAAGGAGTGGCCAAAATGTGAAGCTCTGGAAGTAGAGATGCAAAATATTGTGAATAAACCTGTAGTTAATCGAGACAGGATCATTTTCCCTCCACTTCACATCAAACTTGGCTTAATGAAGCAGTTTGTTCAGGCTTTGAATAGAGAAAGTGAATTCTTTCAACATATTATTTCTGCTTTTCCTGCCTTGTCTTTCGAGAAGATAAAAGCAGATGTATTTGATGGACCTCAAATTCGAACCCTCATATGTGATAAAGAATTTGCCAGGAAGATGAATAAGGAGGAGAAAGCAGCATGGCAGTCTTTTGTGGCAGTTACAAAGAACTTCCTTGGCAACAAAAAAAGCAGAAAACTGAACTTCTGGTTCAAAGGTACTGTTAGCTTTCCACAACATTGGATGTAACATGAGTGTTAAGATTCACTTCCTTGCCGTGGCTGGTTGGCTCAGTGGTAGAGCGTCGGCCTGGCGTGCAGGAGTCCCGGGTTTGATTCCCAGCCAGGGCACACAGGAGAAGCACCCATCTGTTTCTCCACCCTTCCCCCTTTCCTTCCTCTCTGTCTCTCTCTTCCCCTCCTGCAGCCGAGGTTCCATTGGAGCAAAGATGGCCCAGGCGCTGAGGATGGCTCTGTGGCCTCTGCCTCAGGCGCTATTATGGCTCTGGTCGCAACAGAGCAACGCCCCAGATGGGCAGAGCATCGCCCCTGGTGGGCATGCTGGGCGGATCCCAGTCAGGCGCATGCGGGAGTCTGTCTGACTGCCTCCCCGTTTCCAACTTCAGAAAAATACATAACAAACAAACTAACAAACAAAAAAAGATTCACTTCCTGAACAGTCACCTTGAAAGTTTCCCGAAAATCTTGGAGCTGTTATTGATGAACAGACTACTGCTGGAGATTGTCCTCAACAAGTACAAGTACTAACAAGAGCTACAAATGCAAACTTTTGCCTGAATAGAATTTAAATAAGCTTTGTGCAAAGTTTATAATTAAAATAAGTGTTTTAATATGTTCTGTTTCAAAATTGTAGACAAATTCTGATGCAATTATATCTTTTAGTGTATTAGTGTATTTACTGCATTATATAAATTATTATATTTCACAAAGATGATGCCCAAGAAGACATTCTGCTTCATTATGTTAAACTAAATGTTGAAAATTTTACAATTTTAGATGAAAACCTAAAATCTTGAATTGCAAAAAAATTGTAGCTTACAGAGAAAAACTAATGTCAGATTTGAGATCAGCATACTCGAATTAGGTAAGAACAAGTGTTTTTGTGGATGCAACAAAAATTTTGTTCCCCAGTGTTATCAGAGAAATAACACCTGTTAGAATGGTTATCGCCAAAAAGACAAGAAATAACACGTGTTGGTGATGATTTGGAGAAAAGGGGAACTTCGTACACCATTGGTAGAAAAGTAAATTGGGCCTGACCTGTGGTGGTGCAGTGGATAAAGCATCGACCTGGAATGCTGAGATCACCAGTTTGAAACCTTGGGCTTGCCTGGTCAAGGCAGATATGGGAGTTGATGCTTCCTCTTCCTCCTCCTTCTCTCTCTCTGTCTCTCTCTTTTCTCTAAAATGAATAAATAAAATCTAAAAATAAATAAATAATCTCCCAGCCTTATTTAAAAAAAAAGAAAAGAAATGTAAATTGGTGAAGTTACTATGAAAAATAGCATGAAGTTTCCTCAAAAAAATTAAAAATAAAAGTACCATATTATCCAGCAATTCCACTTCTGAGTATTTATCTGATGAAAATAAAAACACTAATTTAAAAAGATGTGTACTCCATGTTCACTGCAGCATTATTTACAGTAGCCAAGATATGGAAACAACCTAAGTGTCCATAGATGGATGAATGGATAAAAAAGATATATATATAATATAAATATAATGAAATATTTCTCAGCCATGAAAAAGAATGGAATCTTGCCATTTGTGATAACATCGATAGACCTAGAAGGTATTATGCTCAGTCAGAGAGAGAAAGACAAATATTGTGTGATTTCACTTACATGTGGAATCTAAAAAATGAAACAAACAAAAAAGCTCATTGATACAGATTGGTAGTTTCCAGAGAAAAGGGTGAGGTGGGGGCATAAAATGGGTGAAGGGAGTCAAAAGGTATAAACTGCAGTTATAAATAAGTCATGGGGGTGTAATGTAAGTGGCTATAGCTAATAATATTGTATTTGAAAGTTGCTTAGAGGAGATGACAGAGTAATGGCGGGGTAGGAAGCGATACCAATAAATCTCCCCCAAAACTCAACAAGATCTTCAACCAGAAACAGAAAAACCTATCCTTGAAGCCTCCATATGTTTTGCAATACACCCGAAGGTATGGTCGAGCGAAAAATTGGCTAAATATATAACCAAACCCCGAAGGAAATAGGAAGTAAGAAATGCTCCACCTTCCTCACTAACCTAAGCAGGGTGGCTTTCACTGGGAACTGAGAATATAGAAACTAAGGCGGGCAAAGGGGGTGAACAGATCCAGGCGGCGGCACAAACGGCCAAACCAGGCTGTGGCACTTAGATCCAAGCCGAGGAAAAACTGTTCCTGTGGCAACCCGGGCAATACAAGCTAACACTCGTGCCAAACCCAAACAAAGAAAGACAAGGGGGGCAGCCATTTTCCCCGATCTCCTGGTTGGCGCGTGCAGATAGTGGGCGAGAGATTCCTTCCAAAGCCCCGGGAGTGGGCGCCCGTGTTATCCCACAGAGAGGCAGAGTCAGAGGCCTTTGTGTGGGCCGAAAGTGGAATCTCTGGACCACCCCAGCACCCTGGGAAAGCTGCACATGGGGAGGGAGCAAGAACTAATTCCAATGCTGAAACTTTTCCGTGCGGGTGGGGGTTTCACTCAGAGGGTGAGGCGGCTGGCCTGATATCCTGGTCTGCACGTGCAGATAGTGAGCGAGAGATTCCTCCAAGTGCCTCGGCAGTGTGCGCCCGTGTTATCCCACAGAGGAGCAGAGTCAGGGGCCTTTGTGTGAGCCAAAAGCGGAATCTCGGGCCGCCCCAGTGCCTTGAAAAAGCCGCGCACGGGGACGGAGCGAGAGCCAATTTCAACGCTGGAACTTTTCCGTGCGGGTGGGGGTTTCACTCAGAGTGTGAGCCTGCCGGCCTGATATCCTGGTCTGCACGCGCAGATAGTGAGCGAGAGTTTCCTCCAAGCACCCCGGGAGTACGTGCCCGCCCGTGTTACCGGACAGAGTGGCAGAGCCAGAGGTCTTTGAGTGGGCGGAAGCCCCGCCTGATTATGCTAGCGGCTCTGACTGACTGAGCCTTACCCAGAGCCCTGTGCTGAGTGGGAATAGAGTGGGGAGTTGCCAGCTCTTTGAGCCTCTTACTATCAAGGCAGAGGCAGCAGCAACCCCATAGCTGGATTATCAGGCTACTAATTGAGGAAGGAAAGACTAGGAGAAAGGCTCCAGGAACACGGACTCTCACACTGTCAGAGACTATAAATGCTAATGAGCCTCGACTGCCAACGAGACTAAAGCACAATACATGACATTGCCATAGAGACTTATCAACTGCAAACCTCTACCTGAGCGTGCCAAAGGGGAAGAACTCGGGGTACAGAGTCACCGACCAGGAAGAGGGAGAGAAAAGAAAAAGCAAGAAGATAACCTCTCAAAATCAAGAATAATCCGCAGACTTTATAACCTATCCCATTTTATTATATTTGTTCGTTCATTTCTCTTATCTTCATTCTTGATATATTTTTTTCCTCCTCCAATTTGATCGTTTAACTCTCTGCCGGTCTTACTCTCTCCTCTCCTTGAACTACACTACCGATAAGTGTAACATCTCCCATTATCTTTTCTTTCCTCTTCCTTTCTCTCTATGAGGGTTGCACTCCAAAACCCTTAACTCTCTCTCTCTCTCTCTCTCTCTCTCTCTCTCTCCTCTTTTTTCTTCTTTTAGTGGTTCCCTCTTTTTTTTCTCTCTTTCTTTTCTCCCTCTATATTAGTTTCTTCCTTTCTCCTTTATGTCTCCTCTCATTCAAACCTCAATAATGAACAAATTATCTTATCTGGGACTCAAACTTATGTTTGTGGCATTTTGGGGTTTTTTACTTCACCTTTTTAACTCACTAGCAGTGCTCCCATCCCTGGCTCTCCATTTTATCTAGTTCTTGTTCCACTAAATACAATAGTAATTTTTTAATTTGTCCCCCCATTTTCCTGTTTCCCTCTTATTCCTCCCATCATAACTCTTAGTCAACCAACACCTAAAAGCAAATCATTTTATTCTTGACCCAAATTTTTTCCTTATTTGCTTTTTGTGGGTCCATACCCCTCCTTTTTTTTCTTTTTTCTTTTCTTTTTTTGCCCCTTTATTACTTTTCCCCAATTCAGGCCCTCCATTACAAGCATTGTTTGTTCTATTTAATACAATATAATTCACAGTTCACCACAAGATTTTCTCAAGAAAGAGGGGAGAGGAGAGGAGAGGAAAAAAGGAGGGGGGAAGTAATTTCCTTTTTTAAAAATCTTTATTTTATTTTATTTTTCTTTATTTCATTATTAATTTTTTTTAAAAAACAACTTTTTTCGATTTTTTATTTTTTTTAACTTTTTATTCTTTATTAAATCTCATTAACACTATCAACAAAACCACCCTCAGATGCCATTAAGGAAGAGAAAATCGAATATCATGGATACAAAAGAAAGAGAGGTAACACAGCTAGATGAGGAAAAATCTATGGAGAAAAAATTTAATATATTGGAAACCTTGGAGCTAAATGACAGAGAATTCAAGATAGAAATCCTAAAAATCCTCCGAGATATACAAGAAAACACAGAAAGGCAATTTAGGGAGCTCAGAAAACAACTCAATGAACACAAAGAATATATTTCCAAGGAAATTGAAACTATAAAAACAAATCAAACAGAGATGAAAAACTCAATTCACGAGCTGAAAAACAAGGTAACAAGCTTAGCTAATAGAACAGGCCAGATAGAAGAGAGGATTAGTGAAATAGAAGACAAGCAACTTGAGGCACAACAGAGAGAAGAAGAAAGAGACTCAAAAATTTAAAAAAATGAGATAACCCTACAAGAATTATCTGACTCCATCAAAAAGAATAACATAAGAATAATAGGTATATCAGAGGGAGAAGAGAGAGAAAATGGAATGGAGAACATACTCAAACAAATAATAGATGAGAACTTCCCAAGCCTGTGGAAAGAACTAAAGCCTCAAATTCAAGAAGCAAACAGAACTCCGAGTTTTCTTAACCCCAACAAACCTACTCCAAGGCACATCATAATGAAATTGGCACAAACCAATGGCAAAGAAAAAATTCTCAAGGCAGCCAGGGAAAAGAAGAATACAACATATAAAGGAAGGCCCATTAGATTATCATCAGATTTCTCAGCAGAAACTCTACAAGCTAGAAGAGAGTGGACCCCAATATTTAAAGTCCTGAAAGAGAGGAACTTTCAGCCACAAATACTATACCCATCAAAGCTATCCTTCAAATATGAAGGAGAAATAAAAACATTCACAGATACAGAAAAGATGAGGGAATTTATCATCATAAAACCCCCACTCCAGGAATTACTAAAGGGGGTTCTCCAGTAAGATACAAAGAAAAAAAAAAAAAAAACAAAGCCACAAGTAAAAGCTCCAAGAAGAACACAATAAAACCAAATTTAAACTGTGACAACAACAAAAAAAAGGGGGGGGGGGGAGAGGATGGAGATTAACAGTAGCAAAGGACGATGGAGTGCAAAAGTACTCACAAAATAGTGCGCTACAATGAACAGGGTAGGAACCCTTTTCATTACTTAAAGGTAACCACCATTGAAAAAACCACCACAGAAGCACATGAGATAAAAAAAGATAGCAACAGAGGAAAGATGTATGGAATACAATCAAATAAAATTTGAAATCAAATAAAAACAAAAGATAGAAAAACGAAAGAGAAGGATCAAACAAGACACAAAACTAACAGAAAGCAATCTATAAAATGGCAATAGGGAACTCACAAGTGTCAATAATTACACTAAATGTAAATGGATTAAACTCACCAATAAAAAGACACAGAGTAGCAGAATGGATTAAAAAAGAAAATCCAACTGTATGCTGCCTACAGGAAACTCATCTAAGTAACAAGGATAAAAACAAATTCAAAGTGAAAGGCTGGAAAACAATACTCCAAGCAAATAACATCCAAAAAAAAGCAGGCGTAGCAATACTCATATCTGATAATGCTGACTACAAGACAGCAAAAGTACTCAGAGACAAAAATGGCCATTTCATAATGGCTAAGGGGACACTGAATCAAGAAGACATAACAATTCTTAATATATATGCACCAAACCAAGGAGCACCAAAATATATAAGACAGCTACTTATTGACCTTAAAACAAAAACTGACAAAAATACAATCATACTTGGAGACCTCAATACACCGCTGACGGCTCTAGATTGGTCATCCAAACAGAGAATCACAAAGATATAGTGGCCTTAAACAAAACACTAGAGCACCTGGATATGATAGACATCTACAGGACATTTCATCCCAAAGTGACTGAGTATACATGTGCCCATTTTTCTCCAATGTACATGGATCATTCTCAAGAATTGACCATATGTTGGGCCACAAAAACAACATCAGCAAATTCAGAAAAATCAAAGTTGTACCAAGCATATTTACTGATCATAAAGCCTTGAAACTAGAATACAACTGCAAAAAAGAGGAAAAAAATCCCACAAAAATGTGGAAACTAAACAACATACTTTTAAAAAATGAATGGGTCAAAGAAGAAATAAGCCCTGGCCGGTTGGCTCAGCGGTAGAGCGTCGGCCTAGCGTGCGGAGGACCCGGGTTCGATTCCCGGCCAGGGCACACAGGAGAAGCGCCCATTTGCTTCTCCACCCCTCCGCCGCGCTTTCCTCTCTGTCTCTCTCTTCCCCTCCTGCAGCCAAGGCTCCATTGGAGCAAAGATGGCCCGGGCGCTGGGGATGGCTCTGTGGCCTCTGCCTCAGGCGCTAGAGTGGCTCTGGTCGCAACATGGCGACGCCCCAGAGGGGCAGAGCATCGCCCCCTGGTGGGCAGAGCGTTGCCCCATGGTGGGCGTGCCGGGTGGATCCCGGTCGGGCACATGCGGGAGTGTGTCTGACTGTCTCTGACTGTCTCTCCCTGTTTCCAGCTTCAGAAAAATGAAAAAAAAAAAAAAGAAGAAATAAGTGCAGAGATCAAAAGATATATACAGGCCCTGGCTGGTTGGCTCAGTGGTAGAGCATCGGCCTGGCGTGCGGAAGTCCCGGGTTCGATTCCCGGCCAGGGCACAGAGGAGAGGCGCCCATCTGCTTCTCCACCCCTCCCCCTCTCCTTCCTCTCTCTCTCTCTTCCCCTCCCACAGCCAAGGCTCCATTGGAGCAAAAGATGGCCCGGGCGCTGGGGATGGCTCCTTGGCCTCTGCCCCAGGCACTAGAGTGGCTCTGGTCGCAGCGACAGAGCGACGCCCCGGATGGGCAGAGCATCGCCCCCTGGTGGGCGTGCCGGGTGGATCCCGGTCGGGCACATGCGGGAGTCTGTCTGACTGCCTCCCGGTTTCCAGCTTCGGAAAAATACAAAAAAAAAAAAAAAAAAAGATATATACAGACAAATAAAAATGACAATACGACATATCAGAATCTATGGGATGCAGCAAAAGCAGTGATAAGAGGGAAGTTCATATCACTTCAGGCATATATGAACAAACAAGAGAGAGCCCAAGTGAACCACTTAACTTCATACCTTAAGGAACTAGAAAAAGAAGAACAAAGACAGCCCAAAACCAGCCAAAGAAAGGAGATAATGAAAGTTGCTAAGAGAGTAAATCTAAAAGTTCTCATCACAGAAATAAAAATTTTTGTAACTATATAGTGGTGGATGGTAACTGGACTTTTTGTAGTGATCATTTTACAGTGTATACAACTATTGAATCACTATGTTGTTCACCTGAAATTAATATAAAGTTATTTGTCAGTTATACCTCAATAATAATTAAAAAAAGAACTTGCCCTGGCCAGTTGGCTTAGTGGTAGAGCATCGGCCTGGTGTGTGAATGTCCTGGGTTCAATTCCAGGTCAGGTCACACTAGAGAAGCATCCATCTGCTTCTCCACTTCTCCCCTCTTGCCTCTCTCTTTCTCTCTCTTCCCCTATTGCAGCCATGGCTTGACTGGAGTGAGTTGCCCTGGGCACTGAGGATGGCTCCATGGCTTCTGCCTCAGGCACTATGAAGAGCTTGGTTGTGGAGCAATGGAGTAACAGCCTCAGATGGGCAGAGCATCGCCACCTAGTGGGTTTGCTGGTGGATTCTGGTCTGGACACATGTGGGAGTCTGCCTCTGCCTCCCCTTCTCTCACTGAATGATAATAATAATATTAATAAAAGAGCTGTGGGTATTTAAAAAATAGAGAGATTCATGGTCCTCAATCCCAAGAATTTTAAGTTAGTGAGTCTGAGGTTCCTAGGCACATACAGTACGTAGTTTTGGAAATTCCACAGAACCACTGGTCTAAATTATAGTGGTGGTGGTAGAAAGGAAGTTATTTTGGGTTGATTTTCTTTTCCATCACAAAAGCATATAAACACAAATGATTGCCGTTTTTTCCCCTAGTTAGCTGCAAAAATAGTTTTTGCTGAACATTTCCCCTACTCTATCCATTAGCCCTAGTATTGAAATAATCTATCCTTTTATTGAATAGTTTCTCCCATGATGTGAAAAGCTATTTTTTCTGCTCTTGCTTCAGGTGAAGTGAAAGCTCTGTGAGCTCTCTGTGGCAGCCCTTAGAATTGCTAAAATGAGTAGTAAACAAAAAATAGGCCTCTAGGTGGAAGAGAACTTTGTATGGAATGGCAGATGAGGGTGTGTAGCCCTGAGTACACTGCAGAATTTTCTCTGCTGCTTTTACTTTTTTTCTCACTCTGCTTCTACCTGGCAGCAAAAAAATATAATCAGCTGTGTTCTGGCTGCTGATAATGACATCAAAGCTGTTTCTGAGTATTTAGCATAGTGACAATCCTACTGACTGCACATCACTACAGAAAAGGTCCCCACTTTCTAGGCAGAGATAATAACACAAAGGAATAGGAAGGGAGTCAATGGATTAGGGGCTGGCTGAGCTGGGACCAAAACCCAGGTGGCCTGGCTCCCAGCCCAGCTGACCACACTGCTAGCCACACAGCCTGGGCTGACCCCAAACAAGCAGTCCATTGAGCAATTGCACAAACAACAATGAGTGATGGATGGTCAGAGCAAGGAACAGGCACAAAACAACTGCAATCCCATCACTTCCTGGCCCCTAAATTTCCAGGCAAGCCTGTGTAAAGTGTGGTCACTTAAATGAGTTTGACCAACACCTTGGCCCAGCTTTCAAAATTGGAAAATTCTGTGGTCACTGCCAAAAGTAAAAGTCTGCCTGTACTGAGGGTAGAGAGTGCCTTTGAACTCCGTACCTGGTCCTAATATGTCTATGGGAATTAAGACTAGAAAGACAGTTAACAGATGGGCATAACCTGATCCTGGGAGGGCCTTGGTGAAATGAGACAGCTTTAGATTTTTTTTTTTTTTTTGAGACAGTTTTACATTTTCCCCCTGAGAAAGTAAAGGAAGAATTTATTGGCCGTACAGGATTAGTCAGAGAAAAAGGGACCTTGGAGACGGGTTCAGAGGGTTAGCCCAGGGGTATAAGGTATTTTTCCCTGCCGAGGAAGAAGGAAGGGGCCAGAGCCATGCAGTGTGGAATAATAAAAGGCTTTATTGAGTACAGAGCACATCCCGTCTGACGAGGTTCCCTGGTCCTGGGGACAGAGGCCAGAGAAATCGCATGGGGTGACCACGTGGGAGACATTTAAAGGGTCTCTAGGGTGGTCGAATATGATGTGGTGAAATCTCACTGGCTGACAAACAGTCGCTTTTTTCCAAAGGGCTCCTGGGAAGTTTCTTTTGGTGCGCATGGATGTGGGCGGTTCTAGCCAAGGTCCCGGGCCTGGTGTCTCACATGACCTTTATCCTTGCCCACCACCCTACATTCTGACCTTTGGTGTTAATTAGGGCGCCACTTATTTGTCTGGCTACTTCCTGCTGATTAGGGGCATTGTGGGGAGGGGAGATTGAAAGGTGGTGGTTTTGAGGGCAATTGGGAGGAACATTTATCTGGTCATGAGTTGAGAAATTTCGTGGATGTGCTTCTGTAAGAATTTTAAAAAGAGGAGCAAATATGTGTTATATGCTGATAATTAGAAGAAGATTTAGGATAGGGGCAGCCCAGGTAAGAGTGGGTGGCTGCCATTAGGAGTTAAGCGGGTTGTAGGAGGAGAGATTCTTGCTTAATTTTTCTCGCAGACGGTTGAGATTGAAGCTTCTTTTATCAGGCCAGTCAGCAGGTTCCTGGTGGGAGAGACAGGAGCAACAGGAGGGTCTGCAGGACCCAACCTTTTGGTGAGCCAGAGATGACTAGGGTCCAGCAAACTTGAGGCAAAACTGTATGCCAGGAGTGGCGTATGAAGGGGAAAGGAAGGGGTCCCATCCATTCCCATAACCGAGACCTGTGAGGGAACTAGAGGTCCAGAGTGTGGTGGCAAAACAGAGAAGGCAGTTCCCGTGTCCATAAGAAATGAGATGGACTTACCCGTTCCTGCAGCATTACCCTGGGTTCAGCGTGGGTGAGGATGATGGGGGTCTCCAAATCCAGGCCATGTCAGTCATCCATGATGTCTAGGAGTTCAAGCGGTGGGCCCGTCTGGCTGGATTGGCCACCCATTCAGGCAGCTTGTCCTCCACGTAGAGATGCTGAGGAAAAGCCTGTTGCCCAAAGGGGCAATCACGCCACCAGTGATCGGACTGCTTGTTGTCAGGGCAGGGCTCAGTGGGCAGCCGTGGGCAGGGGCCCTGCCGGGAAGTGATAAGGTTCCTCTTTGTGGCCTGGATTTGGGTCGGGCACTTCCTGTGCCTTGCCCCTGTTGCTCTGCTGGCCTCAGGTCTACCACAAGAGTCTGGGTTTAGAGAGTTACCTTCTGCTGCATGTGGGCCTGGTGAACAGCTTTGGCCTGTTTTTACTAGTTGGGTCCATTAAAAACTTTAAATGCCATGTTCACAGGTTTCGGATAGGGGTTTGGGGGTTAGAATAAGAGGAGATGGGCTTCTGGGGAGCCCAGCACCCAGATCCGGCAGGAAACGCCGGAGCCAGAGGCAGGACAGGGCCAGAACTTCCTGCAAGAACATTGGGGTTGGGCATCCTGCAAACCAGTGTAAGGTCTAATGGCAGGCTGAGAATGGCCTGATGGACGAGGGGCTTAAGAACAGTGGAGAAGGGAGGGGCCCCGGGCCAGCAGGGGAGGAGAAAGAGCAACTGGTATTTGCAGGTGAATGAGAAATAGGATCCAGTGAAAGAAGGGAAGGGTGCTCTTGGAGGGAAGAGACCAGATTGAAAGAGGTCCGTAAGCCCTGGCTGGTTGGCTCAGCGGTAGAGCATCGGCCTAGAGTGCGGAGGACCCGGGTTCGATTCCCGGCCAGGGCACACAGGAGAAGCGCCCATTTGCTTCTCCACCCCTCCGCCGCGCTTTCCTCTCTGTCTCTCTCTTCCCCTCCCGCAGCCAAGGCTCCATTGGAGCAAAGATGGCCCAGGCGCTGGGGATGGCTCCTTGGCCTCTGCCCCAGGCGCTAGAGTGGCTCTGGTCTCGGCAGAGCGACACCCCGGAGGGGCAGAGCATCGCCCCTGGTGGGCAGAGCGTCGCCCCTGGTGGACGTGCCAGGTGGATCCCGGTCGGGCGCATGCGGGAGTCTGTCTGACTGTCTCTCCCCGTTTCCAGCTTCAGAAAAATGAAAAAAAAAAAAAAGAAAGAAAGAAAGAGGTCCGTAGAGGGACCAGAGAGGGGTCCTGAGAGAGGGGCACCCCTAGGGGTCAGGCAGGAGGGGGAGAGAGTTGGGGTTTGGTGGAGAAGGAAAGATTAGGAGCGGAGGTTTCAGGTGAGGTTTCTCTGGCCAAAAATGGGCCTGTGCATAGAACAGGCTGCACAGAGATTAGGATGGGAGTGCTAATAACTAGAAGCCCTGAATGTAAGGGATCTCCAACCAGTTCCAAGCTCTTTTGGTGATAGTTAAATTAATGAGGATGTGAAAACCAAAAGTCCCTTCAGGAGGCCACCTGGTTTGATTATCCAGTGGGTTCTGTGGCCTGGCCACAGCAGAGAAGAACAGTTTCTTCTTCTTCAGGGAGGGAGAGATTTCGGATAAGGCAATTCCAGGAGTGTTTTTGGATTAGGTTTAGATTCCTGTGCCCCCACAGCTGTCCTTGGTTCTCGGAGTGGTCAGAGTTGACCATTGGCGTCCTGCAGCTCAAGCTCTGGCCACCAGACAGATAAGTAAAGTGGATGTGCTTGGATGTCTCCATGGGCACACACGCACTTGGAATGGAAAGAGGTCCCTGATGCAGCTGTGGCTTTGGACAGGAGTCTTGGTGGAAAGAACTGAAGGGAGGCTGGAGGCAGGGGACTTACCGCACCCTGTGCCGAAGTGCATGGAAGGTTGGAGGTCCTGGTTCTTTCTCGGAGGGGAAGGGAAGAGGAGCGGCCCCAGTGGGCTTCTAACTCCTCCCGCATTTTCGACACCAAATGTAAGATATTTTTCCTGCTGAGGAAGAAGGAAGGGGTGTAGCCACAAAGGGTGGAATAATAAAAGGCATTATTGAGTACAGAGCGCATTAAGTTCCCTGGTCCCAGGGACACAGAGGCTAGGGAAATCGCATAGGGTGACCCGCGTAGGGGATATTTAAAGGTCTCTAGGGTGGTTGAGCTAATATGACGTGGTGAAATCTCACTGGCTGATGGACAGTTGCTTTTTTCCAAAGGGCTCCTGGGAAGTTTCTTTTGGCGCACCTGGATGTGGGCGGTTCTAGCGAAGTTCCCGGGTCTGGTGTTTCACGTGACCTTTCCCCTTGCCCACCACCCTACAAGGAGGAGCGGCTGCTGCCCACTGCTCCCCTGGTTGCAAGTCTTCTGGGGTGCCTTAGAGCTTAGGAGAAACAGAGAGATAAGAAAACACACTTGGGGGAAAGAAGAGGAGAAGGAAAGGAAGGAAGGCGCAGGCATACTCCTGGAAGGGAAAATGCCAAGACAACTTTAGATTTTTGAGGCTCCTCATCTGTGCATTTGTCCTCCTACCTCAGGCTTATCTAGCAAGAAGTGGTTGTGATCAATGGAGTTCAACTTGAAACAACTTAAATGATCAAGTCTCATCATACTCTCCTCAACTTTGCCACTGAATTGTAGCCAAAATTTATAGTACCCACAGACTTGAAGCCCAGGCCAAATGGCTCTGCTTGTCAACCTGTGTTGTTGGTCCTGAAGCAAGGCACTTAACCTGTTTGGCCTTGATATGGCCCTAGGCCGAGGCCTAAATCTTCAACTCTAAACCCAGAGTATCCCCAAGTGGTATAGCTATCTGAGAAGTTTCCAATTTCAGGTGTCGATTTTCTCAGTCTTGAGCTGGATAATTCTAAAATGTCTATTCTCTACTGGTTTAGAAACTGAAGACTTCAGAAAGTAGTGAGGGGACAGAAAGTTTGACTAATTAAAAAAGAAAAAGTTCTAACAGGCACAATTTAGACAAACATTTTGAATATGCAGACCAGGTGCCACAATATTAGGAATCTGAATGAAGTATTTTCTTGGTCAGTTATGGCAGGGACTGGCCCCATTTTGTGTTTGTCATAAAAGGTATTCATTAAATGGCACTTCTTACTTGAAAGTCCACATTCTCCTAATATTTATTTATTCATTCAACAAATATGGAAGGTCTGCTATGTGCCAGGGAAGCTTATGTTCTCATAGCCATAGCTCATTGTAACTCACATACTACATATGTGAGTTCTGCCTTATAATAGTTTCATGCATTTTACTTAGGTGTAAGATCATTGACATGTGAAATTACGTCTTGTTCATTTCTGTGTCCCCAATATTAATAAGCAGAGTACCTTGCACATAGTAGGGACTCAATAAATATTTGTTCAATTGAATTATGCTGTAATGCTGTTAAAAGACATTACTAAAAAAGTTCTACTGTAACTTCTCTTAATTGTGCTAACAAGCTAATCAGTTGTCAATAAAGTATCGTCATTATGCAAATTAACAGGTATTGGGTGTTTATACTGAAGGGTGTGTTTACTTTTGAGTTAAGGAGTGTACAACTGGGGGGAGACTGTTCTGGTAGAAGCGTTGTTAATTTTTCTCTGGCCACTCTAGAATGATTGGGACTTCTCATTCTAGAGACTCTACCTAGCATTTCAGTCTTCTCGTTCGAGTCTTTTCATCCCTCTTACTTTTTAAGAATTACTCTGCTACTTTCTGCTTCTTCCCAAAGTTCTGTAGCCAGCTGAGTCCATTGCAAAGTCGCAGGAGTCCACCCTGACCCTTCCAGCTGCGGTTCAGGAACTCTCAACCCCGAGACTTTCAGAACACTGGCCAGGAAAACCCCGGGTCACGCGCAGGGGAAGAGTCAAACTGGCCGCAGCGGAGGAAAGCGGTGCTGAAGGTGGGGCGGGGCGGTGCTGTGCTGACGGGGGGGCGGGGAGGGGCTGGAAGAGGCTCGTGGGCGGCCTGGGTGCTACTACCAACCCGCTCCGGCTGGAAACTAGCGCTTGTTTCCGGCCGGACGGCCGAGAACCACCGATCCTGAACCAACCTCCGGAGTCGGAGCGGCGACCGGTTGTGGAGTAGGCAAAAAGCCACTGTGGGAGTCCAGTCCGGATCGGACCCGCCCTACTCCAGCTCCTGATCCCGTGCTGAGCAACAGCCGCGGGCACAATCTCCGCCTCCGCCGCCGTCGGGGGAGGGGCGGCCGGACCCCGGGTCACAGCGGAGGAATGAGGAGAGGCGGCCGGGCCCCGCGCTCCGCCCCGGCCTAGGGCCTTGCCCGGGGAGCCGAGAGGGTAACGGAGCCCCCCGCCCTGGCACCCTCCCCCGTCCGCCCCCGCCCCTCTCGCCTCTTCAGTCTCCCAAACTCTGACCCTCTGATCTCCACTGACCCCCTTCTCCTTTCCGATTCTGTTTTACCCGGAGCCAGCGCCTCTCGGCACCCCTCCTCGCCCTGACGGCCCCTTGCTTCGTCCCGGCCTCATCCCTGTTTCTCCTCCCTTTCACCTGCGTCCCGCGGTGCCGGCCCCCTCCCCCGTTCCTGGCCTCCAGAGTGTGCTGGGCAGTTTGGATCATCCCCCTAGACTTTCGGGGAGGGATGGTGGAGGTTTAAGGTAGTTAGGAGTGTATACTACTGCCCCACAGTAGGATAAAGTTCATTGTAAAGTCTCAATATAAAAGTAAAATGAACAGACAACAAGCTTGTTTTCCCCTATCGATAGCCAAACTGATGTGCGTCCAGTAATGGAGGAAGGGAGCGAGAAAATTTGAGTG
This sequence comes from Saccopteryx leptura, assembly GCF_036850995.1. NCBI lineage: Eukaryota > Metazoa > Chordata > Mammalia > Chiroptera > Emballonuridae > Saccopteryx > Saccopteryx leptura. The sequence goes on along the minus strand of NC_089505.1, from coordinate 211,673,853 downwards.
TGTGCGAGAGTTTAGAAAGAGATTCTAGGGCAGGCCTATGAACTTCAGAAAAAAGCAAAGTTGCCATGAACCGATGGAAACTTTAGAAGCTGATGAGGAGTAAGCCGCGGGCTGCGTGATCTCACTCCTCTTCTCTTAATTACTAGGTTAACGGTGTGACTCCGGTTGGGATGAAATGGGATTTGTTTACTGGGCTGGCATATTTTTAGCTTCTCGGCTCACAAGGACCAACGCTTTCAGACTCTCCCTCCCTCCCTCCCCCTATCTTTTCCACTCTCTTTCTCATCCTCTCCCTCTCTGTCTAGGTAGTCTTTCTAACATAGGTGGCTCCTCTGGGCACAATACAGATACAAATACTGAAAGAACGTGACTGGTGAAAGTTTACTTAAGGAATTCTCATGAATGCAAAAGCAGGAATTAGTGGGACTTTGACCCATATTTTCCTAATCTTCTTATAAGTACGTGTTTAAAATGCTTTTTAGAAAATCAGAAGCTGGTAATTTTTCAGTCTTTGTCTAATCATACTGTTTATTTAGGAGATCTTTGAGCAGGTTGGACTCCTTTGTCTTTCAGAACCTATTTCTAAGGTAGGAAAGGACAAAGCAGAAGAGGTAGTAGTAAAGCTAGTCCAAAAAGGTAGCCAACTAATCCCAAATCTGTATTATATAACTTAAAAAATTTCCTTGCTAGTGAGATTGCATTCCTGATGGGGTGGAGAAGACTACAGGGACTTAAGTCAGGTGGCTAAGGAGAATCAGACTTGTAATTAAACATTTGCTCTGCATAATTTACAAATGAATACTTTATAAGCAAACAATTGTTCTCATTGTTTTTGGAGCAGTTCATTGAAAGTTTAGTAATCATGCTGCTGTGATAGACTATTGATATTTTGAAGGCTGCACCGAACTGTGAAATAAATGAAGTTGATATTGTTGATCTGGAATCTGAATACTGGTCTGTTATAATTTCCACTAGCTACCCTGCATGCCTCAGAGCACCTCCCTGAGTAAGTGGCTGGTTACTATGTACTTAGGGTTTGGAAATGAATACAAATATTAGCTCATGCTAGAAATAATTGAGAAGGTAAATATGCTGAAAAGATATTCCAAAACTGAAATAGGCTATTAAAAAAAATTTTTTCCCCCATTTTGGATTACCACCTTTCTGCTGATAATTATCCATTAACATGAATAATTTAGAATTGAGCAGATAGATATCCACTTTGGACATTACGCATTCAAGCAGGAAGGAAAGATGGAAGGAAGACAGTTTCCAAACTTTTACTTATTTTTTGTTGCCTGATTTTACTTGCCCCCTTCATTTAATGCCAAAGACTCCCTTGTGGAAGAAAAAAAAAAAAAGGAAAAAGTAACCCTTTGCCAAATGGAGGACTGTCTGCTGATTTGTATAAGACAGGCTAACCAGTATGAATGCTGATTGTTAGTTGGACTTGGTGGAGTTATGTCACCAACAGCTTAGACATTTTCCTATACCTTTATTTAGTCTCATTCTTTTGGGACACCTATTAAAAAAACTTTAATTTGGAGGGTAAAAGGTAATTTTTAAAAATCGCACACACCGTCTCAGTGTCTGCTGACAATCATTCTTCCAATTTGTGAGCTGGTTTAGTGTCAATATTAGTGATGATATCTGGCAAATTCTATTTATATCTGTATTTAGCAACTTTAGTTGAACTACATATATTCTGTGGGACTGGAGGTAAGGATTGAAGGGATTTAATAAACCTAGGATTAAGTGTTGGATAGCCCAGTAGCCCACCACTATTCCCAGTTCTCAGACAGCTTTGTTTGGAATTTTGAGATTCAATGTATATAAACAAGTGAATTAAGATGGAATAACTCAGTATTAAAAATAAATTCTCAGGTTATTATGGGGGACACTGAATAACACTTGTTAAAGTTTTAGAACTCCTGAATGCCTTAAGTATGCTAAGGATGCTGGCAGAGGACATCATAAGGGAACACCCCTTCTTACTGTAAACATTCACCCCATCAAGGGGAAAACCCGGAACAATGCTTTGATGTGTGACTTCAGTGGTATCTTTCCTATGGGAATGTGGGCACTGTGGAATGGCAGACTGCAATCTTCCCAATAGCCCCTGATAAATTTAGATAATTAAAATTGGTGTAACTGGAATGAAATTGCGGGGCAGTTTTATCATAAATGCTGAACTCAGTTAATTTTATAATATGATAGAAGGAAGGAGTTGATTTTCTTCTTTCTTTCTTTCTTTCTTTCTTTCTTTCTTTCTTTCTTTCTTTCTTTCTTTCTTTCTTTCCCTTCTCTTCTTTCTTTTCTTTTCTTTTCTTTTCTTTTCTTTCTTTCTTTCTTTCTTTCTTTCTTTCTTTCTTTCTTTCTTTCTTTCTTTCTTTCTTTCTTTCTTTCTTTCTTTCTTTCTTTCTTTCTTTCTTTCTTCTTTCTCTTTCTCCCCTCCCTCCTCCCTCCCTCCTTCCCTCTCCTTTCCTTCCCTTTCCTTTCCCTCCCTTTCCTTTCCCTCCCTTCCTTTTCCCTCCCTTCCCTTTCCTTCCCTTCCCTTTCCTTCCCTTCCCTCCCCTTCCCTTCCCTTTCCTTCTTACTTTCCTTCCTTCCTCTCTCCCTCCCTCCCCTCCTTCTTCTCCTCTCTCCCTCCCTCCCTCCCTTCCTCCCTTCCTTCCTTCCTTCCTTCCATTTTTCTTTCCTTTTCTAGAAGTCCTTACTGGATAATGATTGGACATTCGGGTGGGTAAAGTAGAGTTTTCATGCTCCAGTGACAGGCTTTGGGAAGACAGAAAAGGTGAAAAGACAGATATTTTTGCTCTTGGGACAAAAATAGGACAGGGCAGGGTTGGGGAATGTGATATATAATAAATGAGAAGGCAGATTGTTATAAGCTTTAACATTTAGGAAACTACAGAAACAAAACGAAATTTAATGTGCTTCAAATGCAGTATGTAAAGTCTAGAAAACTTGAAGTAACAATGTAAGCATGAGATGAATTAGGCAATGTTTCTGAATCAGTAAGATTTGAAATGGACTTGGGAGACAATGGATTAGAGTCATAAAGAGGCATGGGCTATATAGAGTTAGATGAAACTTGGTTCAGATCTTGGTTAAGGTTTATTATGTTCTCTGACATGGATGCTCTATTTTTACCTATAAAATATGTGAGCATTCAAGAAAGTGTTAGGAGTAAAAGAAAAGGTCTTCAGGCAGAAAATATAGAATGTGCAGAGTGCACTGATGGGATGAATAACTAAGTTGTGTTTGTCCAGGGAATAAGTGAGAGTGACTGGACAGTGTGGGTTGGTCAAGTCATGGGTAGAGCAAGCAGGAGGGTGGAGGGGACTCAATGGCTCGACTCTGTGGTGTGTTGATGGAAGGGTCAATAGAGTCATTGTAGCTCCTTGAACAAAGGATGGATTTAATAAGAAGTATTGAGCCCTCTGGTCCAGGAACTCAGGGACAAAGACTCAGGCAGGCATCGGTACATTGTGACTCCTCTGCTTCTTTTCTGGATGATCCTAGCTTAAAGTGATTAGCCAGGAGACATAAGGTTCCTTGTAGAAGTTCTTGTATTCATACACCTTACTCACTATGCTGAGGTCTGCTTCTGTCTGTTTCACATTGTACTGACCTGTGGGAAAGTCTCAAGACTATGGCTGAATTCTCCTCAGGAACTTATGGTAAGGACAGTATCATGTTTTAAGTATATTTAACTTCCCCTGCTATGGTAGGGAGCAATAGTAGGTAATAAAGAAATTTCTTGGTTTGAAAAGCATTATTTTTAGAACTTTAAAAAAATTTTTCTTTATTCACTTTAGAGAGAAGGATAGAGAGAGAGAGAAGGGGGGAGGAGCAGGAAGCATCAATTCCCATATGTGCCTTGACCAGGCAGGTCCTGGGTTTCGAACTGGCGACTTCAGTGTTTCTAGGTTGATACTTTATCCACTGCGTCACCACAGGTCAGGCTGAAAAGCATTATTTTTAAACCAGATTTATGTTCATATTTTGGGGAATCGTTGATGTTGAAATGAATTTGCATTTCTCACCCTTCACCTGATGGTGAAGAAAATGCACTGATGGTGAAGAACAGTCAAATCTTTTGCCTCAGCAATCCATAAAATGAACAACTCATTTGTGGATAATTAAGACTAGACTGCATGTGTTAATGAAGAACAGTTTTTTTCCAAAATCTGTGTGGGTCCAATGTGGCTTCTAAGGCTCTTTGCCTTATGTCTAAGAGCGATTGATAGGTGATGCTATGTTGTAGCCAGAGTGAGTCTCCACTCACAGCATTTGGAGGAATCTTATTGTGATATGTTGCATAGTTAAAGATTAAGGTGGCCTTTTCAAAAGACTTGGGCTTTGTAGAGGCTCTTCCAGATGTCAGTTCCTCTGAAAATCTGTCAGATTTCTCTAGAAGCAAACTAGTTTGAAAATATGGCCAATTTAATAAAAGGAATAAGTAGTGTCCACATTTAAGAATAAACAATCACACAGTTCTTTCAACCTTGTTCTTTCAGTCAGTTGACTTTCCTTCATTCCTGCCCCCCCCATCATTACTAAACTAGATGCTTGTGATGTCATGAACAAAGTATTATTATTTACCTCTTTGAGTCAGGAGATTGTAGTATCTCTGAGCTGGAAATCAGAGGTGGAAATTTCAGCAATCTTAATTTGTACAGTATAGTTCAGGATTATTTTCAGCTGTATTTTTTAGGATTGTGGTTTATCCTTTTATTTGCCTGAAGAAATATTTCTGGGTAAGTGAAATTACTAAACCATTATTTTTAGTGACCTGCTCTGAGTTTAGGTTTATGCTCATTGCTGTGGAGGATTAGGTTAAAAGGTTTGTGCTCTTGAAGAATTTACAGTGTAGTTGGGAGTAAGGAGAATAGGAAGGAATGAACCTATTGAGCCTCTGTTATGCCACACAAATAAAATTTTAAAATGTGAAATTATATTATCTATTGCATAGTACACACCTCATATCATAGGTATTTTGGGAGAAGAATACTCGGGTAGTTGAGTGATGTCACAGGAATTGTAACTGATTCCAGATATTAAAAAATAAATAAAATTATATTAGGTACAAGGGATGGATGAAGAAAATAACAACAAAAGTACTGATTTTGCAGCTGAGAGGGATTAAGTAAAGCCTGGAGTAGGGATGTAGGTGGGGTACTCTCAGGGCAGTGATGAGACTGAGGAGCAGCAGTGCAGACCAGTGACACGGGTTTTGAGGCTGGCTTGGGGCTGTGTTTATAAAGGGTCTTAAAAGCCAGGCTTATAAGTTCAGATTTTAAATGATAGAAAATTGTGAACCACTGAGAGTTTTTGATTAGGATAGTAATATGATGATAGTGGGGAACAGGGCTGGCTTGGAGGGAAGGGAGATTGGCACCTCGGGAGTGTGAAGTGATGCGCTAGCGTTGTGTGGAGAGGGGAAAAAGTGTGAAGAAAAACTGAAATCATGAAGATGGGGTGTGGAAGATGAAGGAGAGTGATAAGTCAAGTAAGACTAAAACATTTTAAGAGTTTCTGAGACATTGACTGAAATAAAGTTAGGAAGTTTTAGAAGACTATGAAGAGTTCAATCTGAGGTGTGTCGGATTTATTTAAAGTGACAATGAAACGTCCATGTGAAAGCTGTTCCAGTTGTTAGAGAAGAGTCTAAAGCTGGCTAGAGGTGGGGTTGCTACATTGGGAGTGTGGGTGTGCACTTTAGCACAAAGATGTACCTGTAGCCAAGGAAATGAATGAGCTCTCCGAAGACTAGAGTTTAAGGAAAGAACAGAAGGCCAAAGATGGTGGTGCTGATAAATAACTATTCTCTAGTCTTCAGGCCAGATTATTTCTTCTTTTCTGTTTTCTGTTCCTCTACTCCCTGCTCCATCAAATACCCCTTAAATGAGTGTCTTCTTGCAAGCACTGTCTTAGGCACTGAGGAAACAGATGAATCAGACTAGGTCTCTGCCTATAAGGAGAGTATGGATCTAGTGGGAGGAGACAGATGTGTAATTATCTGGGTGGATTGAAGGGTTATAGATACTGTACTAAAAGTATGTAGTGGAGACAGAGGGGCCTGCAGTTGGGCATGCAGAAGTTGGGAAGTGTCTCCCGGAGGGGATGACATTTGAGCTGAGTCTTGCAAGATGAGTTAAGGATATACCCTACAGGCGACAGGGAGAAGTAGACTACAGGCTGAGAAAACAGCATGAACAAAAGCTTAAAGAAGCAAAACAGCCAGACTTCTTCAAGTAATTTTTTTAAGTAATTCTTATGGCTGGAGGGCAGGATAGGAAGGCAGGGGATGAGGCTGGGAATGTAGGTAATGCTGATCATGGACAACTTTATCTTGTGCTGGAGTAAATGATGAACCACATTGGGTGCTAAAGTAAATTTCATGTTCTAGAAAGATTATTTTGTCAGTGGTGTCTAGGGTGGATTGCAGAGGAACAAGATGAAGGCTTTTAAAATGACTTTATTATGCTCAACAGTTCCATATTTGTTGTTGAGTGAATTGTGGAACAAGAGAACTGGAGAGACTGTTAAGCTTTTGTAGTCTCCCTTGTTCATATTCAAATGCAATGTCTGAGGTTTACTCAGGATCACAGAACTAGTTTAGTGATAGTTTGATCTGGAATTCAATCTTTAGTGCCTGTAATGCGGTGATTAATAAATATTAGGTCACCTCTCTTAATTCCTTCACAGTCCCATTCTAGTGTTTGTTACATTCTGCCACACTGCATTGTGTCAGAAGACAGAGATTTATGTCATTCCATTCCATTTTACCAGTTCAAAGTGAACAATGGTATTTCCCCAGGTCTGGCTGAGGAAGAGCTGCTGTGAGAATGCCTCAGGGATTAGGGGCTTTTGACCTCAGGCAGTTGGGTGCCCTGGAGGGGAATGATGAGGATGTTAGGATTATTCAGCTGTAATGGTTCAGATGTAGGATAATTAAGGTATTTGTTTTCTTGAGTGTGCAGATATTTATTTCTCCCATTAAGTTCCTTTCAAGTTGTTTTCTTTTAAATTTAGCTTTAAATTGTGCTGGTGAAATTGGTAAAAGATATAAATTGGGCACTGACAAAAACAATATCTAAGAAAAACAAGATATGTCATATTTGGATTCTAAATCTTTCCTATATTTTTAATTCCATTGGATTTTTGTTAGGGAAAGTGATTGGGTTTAAAGTGCTAAGTTTGGATTTTGTGTTTTAGTCATTTTTGCTGGAGAAGTGCCCCAAAACAGGACAGAGGACATCTCTGAGGTCCTTCAGTTCCCCTGGGGAAAGATGGGATACAAGGGGATGTGTAAGGATGGATATGTTCCATTGATAAGTTTTTCTCAAAACTTAACTCTGTCATGATTTCTTTACTCTTTTTTTCTGGGCTCTGTCAGCATCTTAGAAGAGGGCCTTGGTTGGAAACTGTCCACTTTAGCGGAGCTGCCAATTCTTAATTCTTTCTCAAGTGGGCAAGGGTACATTTTGTTTTTGTTTGCGTTTGGAGGAGAGGAGGAGAGATAGGAGGCACAGAATAGCTACTCACAGTGAGTCTTTGTCTGAATTCCTATGTAACTGGAAGTTTCCTTGGCTTTGTTTTGGGGACATGTGACTTGGTTACGTGGCATTTATGTTATGTGGGAAGGTGGTTCTCAGTGCCCTCAGATGTCTGATGTAGGATGGCAATGACAACCTCTTGTGCATTGTCAGCTCCGCCCCACTCTGTGATAGGTGCCTTTGTGCACGATGTGGGAGGGAGAGGAAGGGTCCTCCCTCAGTCTAAAACTGAACTAATCAAGTGTTCCCTTAAACGCTTAAGCAAACCATCCTGCTGCTCATTATTATTTTATGTTAATCACTCCACCATTCCAGTCACTTTCTTAATTCAAACATTTTGGATAATGAAATATTTTAAATACTATTTAGAAAAGTTCAGGGAAAAATCCCTAACACAATTTTGAGCCAACAACCCAAATTTAATGGATATTGACATTTTGTCATATTTAAATGCCTTGCTCACTTTAAGATATAAAATGGTAGGTATAGCTAAAGCCCTGTTCTGCATCCTTTCTTCCTTCCTCTTTTTCAGGAAATGCCTACTGTCCTGATTTGCTATGTATCGTTCCATTTCGTGTTATATACCTTTCTTTATTTTTTTTTATTTATTATTATTATTTTTTTTGTATTTATCTGAAGCTGGAAACGGGGAGAGACAGTCAGACAGACTCCCGCATGCGCCTGACTGGGATCCACCCGGCACGCCCACCAGGGGTGACGCTCTGCCCACCAGGGGGCGATGCTCTGCCCCTGGGGTGGGGGTCGCTCTGCCGTGACCAGAGCCACTCTAGCGCCTGGGGCAGAGGCCAAGGAGCCATCCCCAGCACCCGGGCCATCTTTGCTCCAATGGAGCCTCGGCTGCGGGAGGGGAAGAGAGAGACAGAGAGGAAGGAGGGGGTGGGGGGTGGAGAAGCAAATGGGCGCTTCTCCTATGTGCCCTGACCGGGAATCGAACCCCGGTCCCCAGCACGCCAGGCCGATGCTCTTACCGCTGAGCCAACTGGCCAGGGCCCCTTTCTTTATTTTTTTAAATATATATATATATACACACACAAAACATATAGTTTTGTTTTGAAATCTTACAATAATAGACTCAAATACCGTATACTGTATTTCCCCATGTATAAGATACACCTCCCCCTCCCCCCCCAATTTGGGGTCTAAAAACTGGGTGCGTCTTATACAGCGGTTGTAGAAGTGTGGTATTTCAAATGCCATAGATGGAACTGAGGACAAGGCAATATATGAAGACAGTGATTCGTCATCAGACACAGTTAATGACAAGCTAATGGATGGGAGTTTTGACAGTGATGAGTTGTATGAATTTTGTGATGAATAAAACTTGAGTTCAATAACTTTATGTAATTTTTTTTTTCTTCAAATTTTGGGTCCCCAAATTAAGGTGCTTCTTATACATGGGGAAATACAGTATATCCTTTTGTATCTTTTCTCCATTGTTTTTCATATGTGTCTACATGTAGTTCTGGTTTATTTTCTCTACTAATCTTTAAACCTGTTTCCTCCATTGCTCTCCCTGCTTGGCCTTTTAAAAAATCCTACCCATCAAAGTTCCAATTTAAATCATATCTTCCATGGAAACTTTCCTGAGTTTTTTTTCTCTTAATGGTATGATCTTTCCCTTTTCTGAATTCTGTCATTTTATTGGTGCTTGTCTGGTGATAGTTGTATACAGTATTCCTGTATTTTAGTTTATTTGTGCCTTTCTTGTGCCTATTCCACTATACTCCCTGGAAAGCAGATAAATGATCTCTTTTATCTTTATATCTCTCATGAGGCTTGCCACAATAATTTACACATAAAAGACATTTTGTACTCATTAGCAACTAAATGGTTAATGAATAAAAAAATTAAGACAGTCCTTTGTGATGGTTAACTGTTAGTTTAATTATGAGCATTGTAGTGGTCCCCAAGAAAAATAAAGCTTAAAAAGAAACTTTCATGCTGAGAATTATATAAAAATGCATATAAATGGTGAGAGCAGTCAAGCCTAACTTCCAGAAGGAGATGACAGCAAACATTCCCTGCGAAATGAAGTGGGAATTGATCGCTGATTTCATCCCAACAAGGAAGCTCCTGGGAATTGCTCCTGATGGCATTTGAGGCAATGTGCTCTTATGGCCAGACTCATTTCACTGGCTATCAAATTCTGCTGTTGTCATCAAGGTCTTGACACCTTCCCTGGAGATGGGATGTTGGTGTTGAGAAAAAACAGCCTGTCTGTTCACCTAATGAACACTGCTGAGAACCAGGGGTTGGCCTCTAAAGAAGAAAGCCTAGTATACACATATGTATGAATATACTACATACATATATTTTAATGACACATTCCTTTTTTATTAACAAGACCAGATTGTAACTGAGCAGAGTAATTTGAAGCTATTAATTCTCCAATGGATGGTTAATGAATAAAATAACATGATTTTATTGAGTCCCAAAATAACATGATTTTGGCCTCACAGAAGCTTTTCCCTTCTCTGCCAAGCAGAAATTAAATATTTAGTTGAAATATACAAAACCACAATTTTGTAGGTGAAAGCAGTCAAATACCAGCAGTTGTATGTATATGGCTCAACCTAACACGTTAAGGCCTGGGTTTCCTCTTGGGGTTCTGAAGAACATCATGAACCTTTTTGAAGTGGATAATGCCAAATCCTTCTGTAATTCTGAAGTGCATTTCTGAAGTTTTAATTTGCAGCTGACCTTTGGTAGTTGCGTTGAGCTCACATTTTTGGTCAGAAGTTTTTGTTTCCTAGCATGCATTTAGTATACTGTCTTTAGGGGGGAAAGTGCATAAAAGTGGAGGGGAATATGCCTGTGAGTCTTATGGAGTGAAAAATATGGTATTTTATTAAATATTTTAACGCACCATTTGGTTCAGAATATTTTTTTCTTATTTTCCTCCTTAAAACCCTAGGTGTGTCTTATGGGCAGGTGTGTCTTATGGAGTGAAAAATATGATAGTTGGGAAGGTTTTGGGGGGAATGTGTGAGGATTGTAGGCCAGGATAGGCTCTGGGAAATAAGCCTGAGATGAAACTTGCTGTAAATAACAACCTAGAAATGTACGAGTTGGTTTCAATAAGCTTATAGTTAGTTCCTTTGAGTAAGTGACTCCCCCACACTCTTTCCTGCTATCCCTGTGTCTCAAGCCTAGTCTTGATAAAGGAGATATGGTGGTGGCAAAAACCATAGAAGGGAAAATTGTCTGTGGCCCTTCATTTTATTTGGAGACTTAACAGGGTAGAGGGCAAGAGCCCCACCCAGCTCCTGGCCCCAGACTCTTACCTTGTAGATCCCCACACAGTTCTTAGAATTAGTGGGATGCAGAAGGCGGGGAAAGGAGCTAAGGAACAGAGTAGATAGTAGGAGTTAGTAGATATCATGGAGTAGGTTGAAGAACAGGAAAAGAAAAAGGGGATAGGTATAAACATTTAAAGAGCTTCTGTTTCCTTTTATCCTTTAAAACCTGGCTTGGAAATCTTTATAAACCTTGTACCTTAACTGTATCAAAGTTGTATTCATACATACTATACTTGGAAAACGGAATTCAGCTTTGAAGGTACAATTTTGCGTTCTAAAATAGTTCTTTGAAAAATCAGGGTTAGTTAAAAAGAGTTGGTGCCTTTGAATCACTAATAACTGACATGAAAGGAAAAGAAGAAAATTCCTTTGAGGTTTTTGTATTAGTAAGTTTTGATATTTATATGAAGATGATTGCGTATGTGGAATTGAGGCAAGACAGTAGGAATGTACAATGCTGCTAACAAAAATATTTTAGTAGGTTTTCATTTGTTTTAAAATTTTACCTGCTCTTATGAGTTCTTCTGTGAGCATTTGCCTTTGTCTTTGAACTGGGAGCTCACCTGCCTAAACTATTCATTTTCTGAAATTTTCTCTAAGTACTAAGGACAGGATTACTTAACGTGAAGGATACTTGGTTCCTGTTGACTGACAATACTTCTCAGAATTCTGAAAATAGAATTTGAGATTTAGATTTGAGATATGTTGTATCCTAGCTTCTTTGAATGCCTAAAATAAAGTTTAGCTGTTTGGCACAAGGTGACCTATCATTTTTAAAACATTAAATTACTTTTCTTTCATGTTTTTTTTTTATTTATTTTATTTTATTTATTCATTTTAGAGAGGAGAGAGAGGGGGAGAGAGAGGGGGAGAGAGAGGAGAGAGAGACAGGGGGGAGGAGCTGGAAGCATCAACTCCCATATGTGCCTTGACCAGGCAAGCCCAGGGTTTCGAACCGGCGACCTCAGCATTTCCAGGTCGACGCTTTATCTACTGCGCCACCACAGGTCAGGCTCTTTCACGTTATCTTTGTAATTTTTAGTAGTTATACACTTTCATTATAGAAATTAAGATTTTAGCCTGACCAGGCGGTGGTGCAGTGGATAGAGTGTCGGACTGGGATGCAGAGGACCCAGGTTTGAGATCCCGAGGTCTCCAGCTTGAGCACAGGCTCATCTGGTTTGAGCAAAATCCCACCAGCTTGAACCCAAGGTTGCTGGCTCCAGCAAGGGGTACTCGGTCTGCTGAAGGCCCGCGGTTAAGGCACATATGAAAAAGCAATCAATGAACAACTAAGGTGTTGCAACGCGCAATGAAAAACTAATGATTGATGCTTCTCATCTCTCTCTGCTCCTGTCTGTCTGTCCCTGTTTATCCCTCTTTCTGACTCACTGTCTCTGTAAAAAAAAGAAAAAAAAGATATAAAAAAAAAGAAATTAAGATTTTAAAAGATTATCTATGTAAATCTCTCTGATGTTTGCTGCCTAGTTGAGACTATAAATTCCTTTCTACTGAACGCCTGTGTACTAGAATTTGGATAAGATGCTTGAAAGATGTCAAGGAACTGTTAGTAAATAAACAAGTAGTGGGAGAATTGACCCCTTGGGGATTTATATTCTGGATTAAACAGGACATAGTTGCATATATATAAATACATATGTAGAAAATAAGATATGTGAGAACTAAATATAGGCTATCAGTAGTATGTACACCATCATACAGCGTTTTGGCACTGAAAGGAAATCTACATATTGACATCATATTCTAGGTGAGGAAAATGAGACCCAGACAACTTAAATGATTATTCAAGGTTATAGTTATCATCAACATTTTATTGGCCATCTGCCTTCTGAAAAGTTAGGCCTCAGGTATAGAAAGAATTAGTTATCAAGGACTTAAAATTAGTTGTGAAGACTGAGTGTTTGTATAAAAAGATAAATGTGATACTAAGTCATGGTACTAAGTGTCAAGTGAGGAGTACAGTTATAGGGTTGTATGGAGAAGAGAGAAGACTGAATAAGTATAGAGGGGAAACGTTGAAGGCAGGAGCACAGCAAGTTGAGCCTACATCAGTCTAGGGGAAGACCCAGTAGACAATTTGTTACATAGTGTTTCACCTAGGAGAGCAGTGAGACTGGTCAAGTTGGAGAGGGCCTTACATCTCAGGCAGAGAAGTTTGGTTTATCCTTACAGTGAAAAATCCATGAGCAGGGAATTTTATGTGTAAATTAGTATGTTTGGAAAGTTGATTCCTCCATTGTATGTTTCTAGTATACAATGGAGGAAGCAAGACCAGTAAGAGGACTGTTGTAATCATCCTGGGGAAGGGGTCTCTACAGGGGGGATGGTAATGGAGAAACAGGAGGATTCAAGTGATTTGAAGAAAATAAATAGAATTTGGTAACTTTTTGTGGGAAAGGGATAGATAAGAACAACGTGTATGGGTTTTGTTTTGTTAGAGAGATGGGGAGAGGAAGAGAAACAGGAAGGGAGAGAGATAAGAAGCATCAGCCTGTAGTTGCAGCACTTTATTGTTCGTTGATTGCTTCTCATATGTGCCTTGACAGGGTTGGGGGCAGGGGGGGCTACAGCTGAGCAAGTTACCCCTTATTCAAGCCAGCGACCATGGGATCATGTTGATGATCCCATGCTCAAGCTAAATGAGCCTGCACTCAAGCCGGTGACCTCAGGGTTTTTGAACCCAGGACTTCAGCGTCCCAGGTTGATGCCATATTCACTGTGCCATCACTGGTCAGGCCAGAACAACGTATATGTTTTTAATCTGGGTTTTAGCAATAGGGGAGCTGGGTTTGGTTGGTTTCTGATATGTCTACTCTCCAAAGGGACACCTGGCTGGAAGCCTTTGAAGAGACCAAGTCTAGTTCCACATTCTTGCTTAATACTGAATACAGAGAGCTAAACAACTGTTTAAGTGGTAGAACTTGGTGTAGAGCCTATTCCTTTGAATGTCGTTTGTTGCTCTTTCTACTGTATTATACTGCTTAGGAGGTGGGTTTAGTGGTTAAAAAGAGCAGATGCCTGGGAAGTGAAATGGGAAGTTGAAGACCACATTATGATGAGGTTTAACCACAAGCTGTTTCAGTTCTACAAAGGTTTTCCTCATATTTAGACATTAAATGTGTATACGTATTTCTGTCAGGCTCATTATGCAATAGTGACTCAGGTTTCTTAGAGCTGTCTTCTTCTGAGGTTCAGGTCTTCATAGTCAAGGAAAAAGATGCCTTCAAAGTTTGGGTTTAATTGCGTATATTCTCTGAACTTCAGTTTTGAAGATGAGATAGTTCTTCCCCCTGTATGTAGATAAGTTGCTTTGGTTACAAGCTGTCATGAAGTATCCTCAAAGGCCGCATTAAGTTTGGAATAAAGGGAGAAGAATTTTGGACCCAAATCTTTCTCATTTTATCTACCCTGTCAGCAGTTAAGCACAATTTACTTACACAGATCTTACTACGTTAAAAGGCCAGTAAATACTATGAATCAATAGAGTATTTTTGCTAATGGGAAATTTTTAGAGACTTTCATAGTCTTCTGAAAAACTCTTTATATTTGTTTTTTAAATGGGTAGACAGGTATATTTAAGATGCAACTCATCCTCACCTCGTCTCTTGTCTTCTCTTCTCAACCAGGCTTTTAAGCTGTCTGAGAACAAATACCTAAAGACTCAAAATAGCATTTTCTGGATCAACTAATATTTATTATGTAGGTACTGCAAAGGTTTGGCACTGTTATTTAATTTCATCTGCCAAGATCAAATACTCCTCTGGATTTTATAACTAGGTCCCTAGTAATGCACATCTTCCAATGCTTGGCTTCTATATAATTCTTATCCCATCTTAATCCTTGCCATGACTCATCTGTTCTAACTTCTGACCTGGCTGGTGATTAAAGAGAAGAAAACTTTTTTTATTTAATAGTGAGACCCTACACTAAGTGCTTTATATATTACCTCATTTAATACTCATAATAATGCCATAAGATAGATATTTTTAAACCTATTTATAGGTTAATTCATCTAGAATATTTATTACTGTGTTAATGAAATACTTATCCAAAATAGTCAAGCACTATGTAAGATGCTGAGGAGCCTGACCAGGCGGTGGCGCAGTGGATAGAGCGTCAGACTAGGATGCGGAAGACTCAGGTTTGAGACCTCGAGGTCACCAGCTTGAGCGCGGGCTCATCTGGTTTGAGCAAAAGCTCACCAGCTTGAGCCCAAGGTCGCTGGCTTGAGCAAGGGGTTACTCAGTCTGCTGAAGGCCCGTGGTCAAGGCACATACGAAAAAGCAATCAATGAACAACTAAGATGTCACAACAAAAAACTGATGATTGATGCTTTTCATTTCTCTCCGTTCCCATCTGTGTGTCCCTATCTATCCCTCTCTCTGACTCTCTCTCTCTGTCTCTGTAAAAAAAAAAAAAAAAAAAGATGCTGAGGATACCACAGTGAATATGAGATGAGGTTCCTGCTAAGGCACAGAGAAGTTAAATAACTGGCCAAGGTCACACAGCTAGAAAAGTGACAGAGCTAGGATTTAGCCATAAACCAGATGGCTTTCAAAGGGAATGTCTACAACTATTAGCACATTAAGCTGCCATTTACATATATTGCAGGTTCTCTGTATTATATAAATAACATGATAAAAACAGGTGGGGCCCCCCAGTATTTCTTTGTTAAAAAGTCTTTTGATGAATCCAAGAAAGAAATTTGCCTGGGTGCGGACAGGCACACCTACCCTATAGTGCTTTTTCCTCTTCCCCTCCCTGTCCGCACTCCCTCTTCACCCACTCATACCTGGGTAGAAACTGGATAGTGTGACCTGTTTTGGTATTTGAATGTGTTGGTGCTTTGAGGACTGGGAGAATTTTGTTTGTTTCCTTGGCTTCCTGAATATTCCTTGCCCACTTGCAAGTTCTTTCTTGTAGTACAATGGTGAGTAATGTGTTGTTAACATTGTATTGTAGTCATGCCAGTTGGAATATTTTTTCTCTCCTTCCCCCGCTTCTCTCTGATGAACCTTGGGTCAAATTTGCCTTCAATTCACTCAAATAGAGAAGGCTTTCTGTATTCAGAGGACGAGGAAATAGTCTTGAGGTTGAGAAGACTATTTAAAATCCAGTGTCTTCTCCCCAGCTGAAATTCAGTTTTGTTAGCATTCTGGGTTTATTCTTTAGTGTATCCAAGAGAATACTTGTTTTAGATTATGGCCATTGTTATGATGTGCCATATCTGGGATGAATGGTGTTTATTTTGGAGTCAAGAGCTTAAAAATAGACAGAAGGATTTTTCTGTGAGCATTATTACTTAGTAGAAAGCATTAACAACATAACTTCTGTCTAGGAGAGTGAGGAGCTGAGTTTCTGCAGGAATTGTATTCCAGTTGAGTTTTAGGGAATAATTAGGTGGAATCAAGATTGCAAATGTTAGAACTATTTAGTATTGGTGATCTAGTCACTGTAGTTTGGGGGATTCAGGAGTATCAGTGCATGGCTCATGAGGTTAATGAGATGATTTATGTGGCTGTCTAACCTAGTGCTTGGTACTTTTATTGGCGCACAGTGAATGTTAGTTAAATCTTAAAAAGGTATTTGAATGCTCAGTTCTGTCAGTTTCTTTCTTGGGTAGCTTCCTCATTGTTAAGTATTTCTTCTTCCAAAGAATATTTATTGAGCCTTAAACTGTGTGTAAAGCATTCGAGAAAGGAGTTGGGGTAACAAAGATTTATAGTATCAGATTTTTGCTGAGACTATGGTCTTAATGTTTACAAATTGAATCAATTAGGCCTAGCATTTAAGGGCACAGTTAAGGAGAAATTTGTGATTTTTGCATTGCTAGAGTTAATCCTCCCCTTTTTTTGTTGTTTTTTTGGGTTTTTTTTACAGAGACAGAGAGTCAGAGAGAGGGATAGATAGGTACAGACAGATAGGAACGGAGAAAGATGAGAAGCATCAATCATCAGTTTTTCCTTGCGATACCTTAGTTGTTCATTGATTGCTTTCTCATATGTGCCTTGACCTTGGACCTTCAGCAGACCACCCTTTGCTCAAGCCAGTGACCTTGGGTCCAAGCTGGTGAGCTTTGCTCAAACCAGATGAGCCCGCACTCAAGCTGGTGAGCTCAGGGTCTCGAACCTGGATCCTCCTCATCCCAGTCCGACGCTCTATCCACTGCGCCACCGCCTAGTCAGGCGAATCCTCTGCTTTTTTGATAGAAGTAACTTCTTGACCCTTTAGTAGGATTGAAAATGCTTACTTTTCAATTCTACTTAAATTGGGTTTAATTTTCAGTATTTGAGGTAGTTGCCTGTGATGTTCTTATCTCCTCTCCATTTTTTTTTTCAGTGAATGAGGTAATGTATTTGACAGTATTTTGTGTATTGCAAAGCTAGCAGTTGCTATCACCTCCACTACCAATAATAATATAAAAATATTAATGGGATAGGACTCATTCTTAGAAGGGTTGATTTCTTGGATTAGTTTCGAGAAAAAAATGTCAGAGGAAAATGGGATATTTGACACGTGACTTCTGTATTAATTGATACCTTTTGTACTTTTTGTGGAAGGGAGAAGGAAAAGCAGAGACCTGTTACCCTGAAAATTTGGCCTGCTGCTGTGTCATCGTAAAGGTTGCCTTTACCACTTTGATGTACTGTGTGGTGGCAAGAAAGTGTAACATGGTTTGTCACATGTTTAACTTAGATGCATTCTACTGGGAGCAACTGTCTATGTAGGAAACAACTTATCTCAGTTTGTTGGTAAGCGCAATCACATCCCATAATATGGATCTTATAATGAATAACAAAAATGTATCAGTCCAGGACAGTATTTGCCTGGCTTCACTAAGTAGTAAGATCAAGGAAACAGTATCTTTGACCCAAGTATTTGGTTAGGTGTTATCATCCAAAACCTTTACAGTCAACTTCTGACGATTGGCATTTTTGGAGAAGAACATGCTATTTTAATAATTCAAAAGAGCAAGTTGTTTAGTAAAAAAGAAGGTCTTTTTAAAATTTCTTCTTATTTTTTTCTCTCTGGTGTCTGGCACTCAGTAAATCTTTGTTGAATAAAGGAAGTTAGGTAACACCTATCTTGGGATTTTCCAGAACTTATAGAAAGCAGGGATGATGACTTATTGGTTGATGTGTTCCCTTCAGTTTGCAGACTGCCTGGCACAGAGTAGATCTTCACTAAGTGCTTACTGAACGACTGAGTCAGGAGGTTAAGGTTTTCATTAGGGGAAGATTGCAGTGACCTTAGGTACTGCTGTGCCAATGGTGGCCCTTCCGAAAAGGAGTAAGAAATGTTGCTTTCCTGCAAATAAGCATGAATAAATGAGACTGTGAGAAAGATGAATGCTTTAATGCTTCTAGGCATTTTGCCCTTTGGACAAGAAGGAGTAATTTATTAAAAGTTGGTGTTTTATTGCTTTCTTGGTTTTTATTTCATGTTTTCTCGTGTTTAAAAATTTAGTTCTTAGGCCCTGGCCGGTTGGCTCAGTGGTAGAGCATCGGCCTGGTGTGCAGGAGTCCCGGGTTCGATTCCCGGCCAGGGCACACAGGAGAAGTGCCCATCTGCTTCTCTACCCCTCCCCCTCTCCTTCCTCTCTGTCTCTCTCTTCCCCTCCCGCAGCCAGGGTTCCATTGGAGCAAAGATGGCCCGGGTGCTGAGAATGGCTCCATGGCCTCTGCCTCAGGTGCTAGAGTGGCTCTGATTACAACAGAGCAATGCCCCAGATGGGCAGAGCATAGCCTCTTGATGTGCATGCCGGGTGGATCCCAGTCGGGCGCATGCGGGAGTCTGTCTGACTGCCTCCCCGTTTCCAACTTCAGAAGAAAAAAAAAAAAGAATATTTAAGCCACTTCAATTCTATACCTCCTTTGTTCTCCCAGGGCATACTAAAGAATGTGATCTTATATTAACTGACCCTCTATATGAATTTTGCTTTATCAAACATTGTGCCGTATTGTATTAAAAGTGTTTTCTTGGAATTTGATTCTATATCATGGAAAAGTAATCATATTTAGTTTTAATTGACATTTATTTTTTAATAATTAAAATTTTATAGTGTTGGTAAAAAAATTAAAAAAAAATAAAATTTAGTTCTTTCTGTGATTTCGTTTTCTTTCTTTTCTTTTTTAAATTTAAGTGAGAAGAGGGGAGATAGACTCCTGCATAGACCGGGATCCACCTGGCAAACCCCATCTGGGTACAATGCTGTCAACCGAGCTCTTTTTAGTGCCTGAGGCAGAGGCTCCAGGGAGCCATCCTTGGTACTTGGGCCCAACAGACTCAAATCAATCAAGCCATGGCTGCAGGAGTGGAACAGAGAGAGGGAGAAAGAGGAAGAGAGAGAGGGAGGGGAGGAGAAGTAGATGGTTGCTTTTCCTGTGTGCTCTGACTGGGACTTGAACCCGGGACTTCCACATGCTGGGTCAGACACTCTATCCATTGAGCCAACTGACATGGGCCTGTGATTTTTTAATAGCATATGATAAGTGTATTATAACTTCAAACTATCAATGGAAAAGAAAAAAAATCTATTCCAACGTCAGACATAATTTCATCCTACCATCTTACTACACGCTTTAGACCTCAGGGATACAGTACTAGAACACCATTTATATTTTCAGAGGTGATGATGAGCAAAACAAAGATGATTTTTTTTTTGTTTGTTTGTTTGTTTTTGTATTTTTCTGAAGCTGGAAACGGGGAGAGACAGTCAGACAGACCGGGATCCACCCGGCACGCCCACCAAGGGGGCGATGCTCTGCCCCTCCGGGGGGTCACTCTGCCACGACCAGAGCCACTCTAGCGCCTGGGGCAGAGGCCAAGGAGCCATCCCAGCGCCCGGGCCATCTTTGCTCCAGTGGAGCCTCGGCTGCGGGAGGGGAAGAGAGAGAGAGGAAGGAGAGGGGGAGGGGTGGAGAAGCAGATGGGCGCTTCTCCTGTGTGCCCTGGCCGGGAATCGAACCCGGGACTTCTGCACACCAGGCCAACGCTCTACCACTGAGCCAACTGGCCAGGGCGATTTCCCTTTATTAATGTGGTTTGCTTAAGTAAATTTCCTAAATATTCATCTTTTTTCTTAGAAATAAGGCATTTAGGTGGGTGGCAGGAGGAAAGGAAGTTTTCATAGGTAAATCCACAAAATGGATCACATAGAGAATCAAAAGTTATCGATATATGTGAAGTCAAGTAAAGATTGTTGGAATGAGAGTCAAAAGAATTTTTATCACTAGTTAGCTGTATGACTATGGACAAGGCACTAAATCTTACTCACCTGTTTCTCAGTGTTGTCACCTGTAACTTGAGTGTATGAAGTGAAATGATCTCTGATGTCCTAATTCTAAAATCCATAATTCTAAAGTGCTGAACAAGGAAAATAGACTGAGTTTCTGTACCTCACCACCAGGCTTATTCCACATGAGATCCAAATGTGAAGTGTTAATTACATAAAGAATGGAAGTGTATAGTTTGTATTCCCAGGTAGAACAGAATTGTCAGATTGTGTTATATGCTTGTATGTTTATGTACATAAATATAAGAGGCTTGGTTGTTTTTTTAAAAAAAATTATTATCACAAAAAGTATAGCTGATATGAATAAGTGAAAGAGCCCTAAATGATACTCAGGATAGAGTATCTGGGTTAGAGTTTCTGCTTCTTAACTTTAACCTGAAAATAGAATGTATGTGTGTTGGAGGGGTTGGTAGGGTGTGGAGAGGATGGTGACGGCTAGTAGACAGTGTGGATGAATGTGGATGGTATTTTTAAAAGCAAAATATTAAAGTATTTTTTTTAGCCTGTGGAATTTGTATGACTAGACTGGTTTGATTTTGCTCTACATCCTGGAGAACTGATGAACCCTATATTCAGATTCAGAGAACTTAGATACAAGCTCCTTGTTTTCTGGGTTTCATTTAAGCTTTGTTAGCTTCTCTGTGTGTATGGGTTTTCCATCAGAAAAGAGAGGATTAGAAATCTCAAAAACTATTTAATTTTGAAAATTTTTATTAAACGAAGACATTTGGCTCTTGCCCATTGACTTAGTGGTAGAATGTTGGCCCAGCGTGTGGAAGTTCCAGGTTTGGTTCCCAGTCAGGACACACAGAAGTGACCATCTGCTTTTCCATCCCTACCCTTCCCCTTCTTTCTCCTTCTCTCTCTCTCTCTCTCTCTCTCTCTCTCTCTCTCTCTCTCTCCCCCCTCCCCTCTTGTAGCCATGGCTCAAATGGTTCGAGCACATTGGCCCCAGGCGCTAAGGATGGCTGTGTGGCCTCACCTCAAGCACTGAAATAGCTCAGTTGCTGAGCAGCAGAGCAGTGGCCCCAGATGGTCTGAGCATTGCCCTGTAGGGAGCTTGCCAGGTGGATCCCGGTTGGGGCACATTCATGAGTCTGTCTCTGCCTCCCTGCCTCCCACCCTTCCACCTCTCACTTAAAAAAAAATGAAGAAATTTGCTAAACTGCTTTAAAAGCAGAAATTTACAACAGACGAGAAATTATTCTCTTAGTGGACAGCTGTACAAGTATTTTAGTTCGTGTAGACCTTGATTATATAATACCTATCTGTGGGGTAAATGATGACATTTGAAACCAGTAAATAATTCGCACATCTATTTTAGGTATAGATTAGCTCTCAATTATCTATACATATTGATGAATAATTTAGAATCAGAGGTTTGGTAGGCATCTAGTATGTGCCAAGCAGTTTGTTCAGCCTGTTTAAAGATTCTAAAAGTGTAGAAGAAAGGTGTCATCCTCAAGGATCTTAATTCTATCTAGAATGTTTCATGTTCACCAGCCTGGTAAACTATTACATATCCTAAAGACTCAATTTGAGAACCTTCCCTAACCCATCTAGCTAAACTTGTTGCCCCTTGTTCCTGGTCCTACCCCATTGGGCACTAATAACATATTTAGGTATCTGTCTTCAGACTGGAGTGCCTTGAAGGTAGGACTGTGGCTTCTCTTCTTCATTTGTATCCCCAGAACCTAGGGCAGCACTTGGTCCATGGTGGACCCAGTTTGGTAAATTTTGAATGAATGACTAACAAATTGGAGAGATAAGATGTGAGTGTCAGGAGGGCTAACTGATATTATAAGTATTTTATGATAACAGCAAGTGCCAGTGAATGTTTTACATACTGGCCTGTAGGCATTGAGGTTTAGATATGGACAGGAAAGATGGACCTATGGAACTTGCAGATGGAGAATTAAAAAAAAGTAGTAACAAGTATCTTTTTAAAACTGAATTATGTAATTTTATAAAAGGCAAGTTTTTAAAAATTGAGGCTTTAAAAAATTAGTAGTATGCCTGACCTGTGGTGGCGCAGTGGCTAGAGCGTCGACCTGGAATGCTGAGGTCACCGATTCAAAACCCTGGGCTTGTCTGGTCAAGGCACATATGACAAGCAAGCAATGAACAACTAAAGTGAAGCAACTATGAGTTGATACTTCTTGCTCCCCACCTCTATGAAATGAATAAATAAAATATTGAAAAAAATTAGTAGTTATATGTGGAAGTTAATTTACTAGAAGAAATGTACAAAGTGAATTTATTTCTTATGGATAACTACTTGTAGATAGTACAGTAATTGGAATTTTTTCTTTTTCTTTTTTTCTAGTCAGTGAAAGGGAAACTTTATTGATGCTCCAGGGCCATGGGTTTCAGGAAAGAGGCCACCCTATGGGTGGAGGATGTAGTGAAGGGGCCTTATTTACCTCTTTCTTGGGGTGCAGGTTGTTGGTGTGGCCACACTTCTTGCAGCAGTTGATGGGTACAGGCGGGCATAACACTTGTGCAGCTCATCTTGTTGTGATGTACTTCTGAGTGAGCCAGCAGAGAGGGGAGGGCTCGATAACGCCACCCTGCAGATGAAACTCCCAAGTGCAGATGGGCTCCTTCTGAGCAGTGTAGCCTGAGCGAGTGCGGCTGTCCTCCAGCTGTGTGCCTGTACAATCAGACAGCTGGTCAGGTGGGTGTCGCCTTGTCTTAAATTTTAGCTTTGACATTCGCAATGTCACTGACATGTCACTGGCCTTGACCTCAAGGGCAGTGGTCTTGCCACTCAGGGTCTTCATGAAGCTCTGCATCTCTCTGCCTCTGCCGCCTCATTGAAAAGAAAGAGCTAATAGAATTTTTTTTCTTTTTCTCTCCTTAAATGGAAGTTCTATAAAACTGATGGTGAAGTACCCTATAACTAGGAATCAAAAAGGGGAGACAGGATTGTTAGCTACTGAATGTTTGAAAGTTGAGTCTAGACAAATAGTGTGTATTGCTATTGGAATAACCTCTGTTGATTTATAGTATTTATTTTTTCTCTCATGTCAAAAGTTCAGTAATCAGAATCTTGAAGGGATCAAGTAGAATTTTTGTTTTTACAAGCTATTCTTTTAAAAGTTTAATTTATTTATAACCAAACCTTGGACTATCCTTGGCTCTATCTGAAAGGAAAAATAAAAAATTCATTGTGCGTGGCAAACAGACATACTGGTCTGGATCTAAAAAAATAAGCATTAACATGATTGCTGTTTCTAGTCAAGTTACTGTTGTTGTGCCAATATTATAATAACAGACTTTCTCTATGACTGACACTGCCCTTTTTTCCCCAAAGGTTAACTTCCATTGTATAAGCCTTCTAAATTATTAAATTTCCCAAATAACTGTAATGCAAGGAACCTTTTATCAGTAGTACTGAAAAGACAAATGCTAGTTCATAAGGAGTTCTCTGTGAACTTCTCTGTAATGGTTTTTGTTTTTGTTTTTTTTTAAATTTTTCTGAAGTGAGAAATAGGCAGAGAGAAAGACTCCTGAATGCACCAGACCGGGATCCACCTGGCAAGCCCACCAGGGGGCTCTGCCCATCTGGGCCATTGCTCTGTTGCAGCCAGAGCCATTCTAGCACCTGAGGCGGAAGCCATGGAGCCATCCTCAGTGCCCGGGCCAACTTTGCTCCAATGGAGCCTTGGCTGCGGGAGGCGGAGGAGAGAGAGAGAGAAAGTAGAGGGGGAGGGGGTGGAGAAGCAGATGGACGCTCCTCTTGTGTGCCCTGACCTGGAATCGAACTTGGGACTTCCACACGCGGGGCCAACACTCTACCACTGAGCCAACTGGCCAGGGCTCCGTGATCTTTATATTAGCATTTGGCTATTTATTTATTTTTTAAAAAATTGGTTTTTTAGATTTTATTTATTCATTTTTATTAGAAAGAGAGGAGAGAGAGAGAAAAAAGAGATAGAGAGAACAGGGGTAGGAGCAGGAAGCATCAACTCCCATATGTGCCTTGACCAGGCAAACCCAGGGTTTCAAACCGGCGACCTCAGCATTCCAGGTCAATGCTTTATCCACTGCGTCACCACAGGTAAGGCAGCGTTTGGCTATTAATAGCACTTGTCTCTTAGCGATTCATTTTGCTGTTATAAGCCAGACCAAAAAAAAAAAGAGAAACTCTTGGAAAAAAAAAGTTAAATCTTGTTCTGACATATACACATACCAGTGACAGTGATGAAGCCATGGGGCCAACTCTTGATTTTGTACTAGTATGTGTCCACAATAGCATATGGTAAACTCATAAGTTGTTTTGAGAGTGTTAGAGTATACGATTAGGGAGAAGGTAGACATTCCCTGAGCATGTACTGTAGTGGAAGTAGAAAGCATCCGGTGTTGTGCAGGGTGAGTAGGAGAAGATGTAATCATTTCTTTCCAGCAATCCAAAAAGAATAGACAACATGTCTGAGATAAAGAGAATATTATAAAATCTTTGAATCTGGAATGAGTAGAGTAGTAAGGGGTAAAAGGTAGGGAAGTAAGACTGGTAGATTAAGACATTAGAATTTTAGTAAGTATGTGTGAAATGCTGTTCCTGGAGATTTGGGAATGAATGAGCTATTTAGCTTGTGTCTGTTCATCTAGGAGATGACAGACATTTTTCTCATGCTGTTTATTTTTGAGGGACCTTCTGGCAGAAGTTGCAACCAAGGGACCCCTTATTTACAACATTTTTCTTTAGGGCTCAAAAGAGTTGAAGGACACTGGAAAGGGAATGATGGAGACTGGATGCTGTCTGTATGTATGAAGATATGCCTTGGAAATGGTTGTAAGAGTCAGAGTTTGGGAGGAGTAGAGGGAGCTTTCGAAGGAGAGGTGGCAGGATTGTGTTGGCACCAGTGAGGTGAAGCACAGAGTGTGTGGGAGGGAATTAGGTAGAAAGAAGGCAGCTGACATTGAGGACTTACTGTGTGCTGGGCACTGCCCCAAAGGCACTACATATCTTGAGTTATAATCCTAACAAGAAACTGGAAATGCAGATATTTTTCCCATTTCATGCAAAGAAACATAGGCACAAATGGCTATATTATTACCCATGATTTGCACATGGGTAAGTAGTAGTAGGTTGGGGATTTGAACCTAGACTGTCTAAACTCAGAGCCAGGTCTCTCTCAGTGTGAGCTGAAAGAATTGAGCAGTGAGAGTGGATTCCTACACAGGAGGGCTGCCCGTCCTCTCTTGGTCCAGCTCCCTGGACCAGGTGTGGTACAGTGCCAGAGTCCAGTCTTGGGGGTCGGGTATGCTGGGTTCAGAAAAATTCTGGCCCTACCACCTTTTTACCTCTGTAACCTTGGGTAGATTACCTTACCTTTGTGAGCTTTAGTGTCTTCAGCTATAATGTGGGGTTAATAATACAAACACACCTCTTACAGTTGTTTGGACATTCCAATGAAATGATGTCTAAAGCCTTTATTTAACACATTACTTCATTTCACTTTTCTTTCTTTTAGACCCATGTTATTCCTGGGTTGTACCATTTAGTGATATATAGGTCTCTTTAAATATGGAATTTGGTCATATTTTCTTTATTCTAAGAAGATTGTCTTTTGTTTTTTCACTTGGAAGGACCCATATTAACTAAAAACAATCTGTCAAGACAGTCTTTCATCTCTCCCTTCCACCTAATCAAGAATTGTGTGAAATTTTAAGGGTTTTTGTCCTTCCTCTTTCTCCCTGTCTGTATTCCTCTGGACTGACATCATAGACATGGAGGAGTTTCTGACCTTCGAAAATTCTTCACAGTCTTGAATGTTGTGGTTTTCCAGTGCGTTTTGGGAGGAATTGGAGAGGACTCGGACACAGCTGAAATGCATCAGTGGAGCCAGGGGAGTGGGTATGGAGGGAGAATGTGGATGCTTTGGGAAATATTGTTGATGAGAGAATGTAGGGTCAGTAGTTTCTCAGGCATTTAACATAGCTCTGTTATCTACAATCAATATTTAATTTTGGGTCATTTCTCTCTTTTTTACTAAATAGTTGGTCACTCAGAGCATGCAGACTGATTTTAACATTAGTCTCAGCTAAACGATGTTTAGGAAGAGAAATATATTGCAAATAAAATATAACAATCTTAAGCAAATATCTTTGAGATGAGCCACTATTTTGGACTTGGCTATTTACGACATTGATTATCTGATTATCAGCAAATGCTGTGTGTGTGTGTGTGTGTTGGGGGATACCAGTACAAATACAGTTCAGTTCATCTGAACAGAAACTGAGTACCTACTGGGTACTTTGTTGCTAGAGATAGTGGGTGAACAAGACGGATTTGCTGCCCTCAAATTGCTCATGACTTTGTGGGGAGACGAACATATAAATAAACGCAAATACTGTACAGTGTGATAAATAATGTGATAGCGGTAGATAGAGTACAAGGTATAGCACCAAAGAGGAAGTGGGCAATTTAACTTGGGAGGCAAGAGAAGGTTTTGCAAATAAGGTAGTACTCAAGTTAGACTGAAAGAAGAGATAAAGAATTCATGCGCTAGATCAGGACTCATTCCAGGTAGAGAGAACAGCATGTGCAAAAGAACTGAAATTTGAAGTACATAGTGTACTTGGGACCTGCCTACCAGTATGAGAAGTGGAATGATAAAGAGTGAATAAGGCTGGAGAGTTAGGTAGAGTCGAGCCTGAAGGATCTTATTTCTCATATATAGAAATTTGAATCCTAAACTTTAGTCAATGGGGACCCATTGCAGAATGTGGAACAGTGGGATATGATGCTATCATGTTTGCATTTTGGATTGATCAGTCTCCACAAGTAACTACTGTGAATAATGGATAGAGGAAGAGGGAGAAATAGCTAACGGGAACTATTTCCTGGGGTCCAGGTTATGATAACCCAAGAGAGAATAAAAGCGATGTAGTAAGTGGAAGGTGCTGGATGGCTTTGAGAACTTTTAAAGATAAAATTAGTAAAACTTAGTAAAAGACTATTAGTGAGTGAGGATGACATAGAGAAATCCAGGGTGGCTCCCAGGCTTGTGACTTAGGTGATTGTGGGGGTAATGATACCATTTGCTAGAAGAGGCAGTACTGGAAGAGAAATAGTTTGAAAGGGTGGGGGACAGAGATGAGAGGATGAGCTCATGTTTTATGTGCTGAGTGTGAAGTGTGTGTGGGATCCCCAGGTGAAGTGTAAAGAGTTTGGGGCTGCAAATACATTTGGAGTCATCAGCATCTGGGTGCTCAGGGGCATGCATGAAATTTCTCATGGGGAAGATATAAAATGAGAGGATGGAAGGCCTGAGGTTAGAACTGTGGATGTACTGTAACCTTTGGTGATGGCAGAGGAGGAGGAGCCCACAATGGTGACCAAGGTGCAGAGCCAGAGGGGCAGGAAGAGTGGTAAGTATCAAATGCTACAAAGAGATCACTTAGATAAGCAATAAAGAGGACTGTGATGATCTTATCAATGTCAGTGTCATTTTCTCTCTTTTTTTAACTTTATTTTTTCCATTATAGTTAACATACAGTATTATGTTAGTTTCAGGTAAACAACATGGTTAGAAATTTATATATCTTACAAATTGATCACCCCAATAAGTCTAGTACCTTTTGCATCATACATAGTTATTACAATTACAATATTATTCTCTATACTGTACTTTATATCCTTGTGACTATCTTTATAACTAGAAATTTGTACTTAATCCCTCTCATCTTTTTTACCCATCTCCTAAACCCCTTCCCACCTGGTAACCATCAGTTTGTTCTGTGAGTTTGTTTCTGCTTTGTTTGTGTATTTTGTTTTTTAGAGTCTATATATAAGTGAATTCATATGGTATTTCTCTTTCTCTGTCTGGTTTATTTCACTTAACATAATACCTGTAGGCCCATCATGTTGTGGCAATGGCAAGATTTCGTTTTTTTCATGGCCAAGTAATATTCTATTGTACATATGTATCACATCTTCTTTATTTATTCATCCATTGATGGACACCTAGGTTGCTTCCATATCTTGGCTATTGTAGATAATGCTACAGTGAACATAGGGGTGCATATATCATTTCAAATTAGTGTTTTGGATTTCTTTGGATAAATATTCCAGGAGTGGAATTGCTGGGTCATGTGGTAGTTAGATTTTTAATTTTTTGAGAAACCTCCATTCTCTTTCTCTAGAAGATCATTTTGGTAGGTTGAGGACTCAATATAAGGTGAGAAAGTAGCATCAGTGTGTTTCTGTTTTAGGGAGTTCTGCAGGGAAGAGGAGACCAGCAGCCAGCAGGTAAGGGCGGGGGAGATAACGTAAAGGAACTCTCATGCTTTGTTTTTTAATTTCTTCGGTGAAGTTGGAGGCAGAGTCATCTCCTGGGAGTAAGAGAGGTGATAAGCAGGAGGTTCAAGGAGAATGGTGAAGGTATGGGATAGTACTGAGAAATCTGGTTGAGGTACTAAAGTCAAGCAAAAGAGAGCAGTGTTTCATTGAAGGGAATGGGACTGAATACCATTGACATAGTTGTATTGCTCTACAAGGTTATGTGAGCTTGTCTTGCTCAATAGCCCTATTTAGTAGCAGAGAAGTTGAATGTGGGATCTGTCCACATGGGCAGATGAAATAGAAGGATGAGGAGCTAGGTTTTTATAGGTAAAAAAGTGATCAGTCATTGGGTTCACGTTCAGTTAGGCAAAAAGGGACAAAGTGGAATCTATTCATTTTTCTCAGTCTTCACTGCTGTCATTCCTAGTCCAGCTCACCATCATCTCTTTTATAATAATATGCTAATCAGTTCTCCCTAAATCCACTTGTACCCCTACAAACTGTTTTTCTCACTGCAAGTAGGGTAATTTTTTAAATAATTCAAGTCTGATTATGTCCTTCCCCTGCTTACAACCCTTCAGTGGCTTCTCACTGTGTTTAGATTAAAATCTCATGTTTAGTAGGGTCCCCCTAGGCCCTCTCTTCATCCTCAGTTTGCACCATCCTCATCTTTCTGTTCCTCCCTGCCCCGGCATGTCCAGACATGTTTCCTCTGCTCAGAGCATTCTTTCTTTCCCAGTTTGTCTCCGTAGTTTCTACTCGTTCTTCTATTCTTTGGTGTAATATTACTTTCTTGGGAAAACTTTTCCTGTCCCTGTAACAGAAAACACTCCTCCCCTCACTCTTTCTTTAATACATTATTATTGTTTGTGAAATTTTCTGGTTTTTTAATTTTTTCATACTAGAAGCTTTGTGAGAATAGAGATTGTTCCTAATCCTGACCATGACTCCTAACACATAGTAGGCAATTCCGTGAATATTTGTTGAATTAATGAATAAGGTGGTTAAGGAATTGGCTCCCTCAGTCTAAGATGAGGATATCTTGAGGTGAGAGAGCATTGTAGCAGCAATGAGGAAAGGCTGGAAGGAGATGAGGTTGCAGCCAGGGTAAGATGTTGGGAGTTGAAGATTTAGGTAGAATGGTTTGAGGAGATGGCAGGATCTGGGACCAAGTTGTTGAAGTAGAGATGGAAATCTTTGCATTTGAAGAGATTGTGGAAGTCTAGGCAGAATTGTTAAATGGATTGTTTGAGTGGGTGTTAAAATTGCTGAGGAAAATGATAGGATTTAAAATGAGGAAAATATAAGTCAGGTGTCTATGTCTTTAATAAATATGAGAGATAAGCACATCCCTTTCCTATTGCTGAATGAATTAAAAGGGTAAGAATCAGTGTGGTTCTGGGAATCAGCAAAGCCCTAGTCCCTTCCTTGGGAGGCAGTGTAGTAGAGAGAACATGTGTTCAAAATATCCGGATTCAGACTTTGAGCAATTCACCTGGCTTTTCAAGCCTCATTTCTCTGTTGTGAATTGGGAATAATAAACCTAATGCAGGAGGTTTGTCATTAATGAATAAGATAGTGTTTTTTGAGAGTGCTTATTAATTCACTTGTTTTTTATTCTTATTGTTGCCACCAGTTCAAGAGGGCACAGAAGTAAAAATTGGGAGGAGAGAGGCTAAGATAGCAGCAGAGTCAGTTTGGAACAAGGTACCCGATTTCATTTATTCCACAATGTTGAGTTTGTACTATAAACATTTACAAATGAATGCAAGTGAAAGCAAGAACTGATATACCTGTATAAGGAAGGATTTTGTAAAGCTCATTGGCTCAACACATTGCAGTGTGGATCCACAACAGATTTTTATTTAAAGGAATGCTTAGTTTAATCATTTCTGTGAAAATTTCATCCTTCCCAGGAGTAGATTTTATTGTTGTAGAGAACAGAACAAGGACCATTATGTGGAAGTTATAGGTTGGGGAGGGCTGGTGATTCAGTTTAGAAAAGCATTTCCTAACAATTAGAGTTGTCTAACAATAAAATGGACATGCTGGCAAAGGAATGAGTTCATCATCAAAGCTCGTATTCATGTTGAGACTGGATAGATTGATCTGTCAGACACAATAGAAGGCTTCTTGCATGGGGGCGACATTGGATTAAATAATTGCTGAAGTCTTTTCCTATCAGAAGATTGGAAGGTTTTGACTCCAATTGAGATTTGTCTAAATACCATTCAGTGGACAACTATTGGCGTGCTTCTTCTGTTTCATTTGAAAGTTTGAAAGCCAGCCTTTTGTGTTCTTTTTTCCCTTCCTGTGTGCTGAGACAGAGCCAAGGACTGTGTGTTTCAGTCATTGCCTTGGATCATCCCATTTGGAATTTGAGAAGCTCCAAGCAGGTATTGGTGGTGATGTAACAAAAGCAGCTGTTCTCACCTGTTGGGTGGGTTAGGGTGGAGTCAATGGCACACACCTGCAGACATCAAATACAAGACTGCTGCCAAAAAGTATGACTGAGCGTTTTAAATTTTTGAGCAAGTCATTCTAGATAATGTTGGACTGCTAAATTATTATTTTTTTATATTTTTTGAAAAGAATGACCTTTGTTGGCATATGAGATCTATGATGGCTTGACAGCGATGGTTTTCATTGGCTTCGCTCCCTCAGAAGCATCTGTCTGGCTGCTTATTGTGTATTTCTCACATTCTTTCAGAAGGTTATCAAAGTGGCTTTACTAAGTTCCTTTGCATTTTCTTTTTTAGAAGATTGAAATTCATTTTCAAGCATGCTTTTGGACTATTCCATGTGTTTAAGTAGTTTGGGCTGCTACCATCTCCTATGACCTAAGACAGTGACTCAAATGGACCTAGAAAAGGAATTCTTATCAGTATTAGGGGTGGGAGAAAGCATTCACCCATCTGTGAATTCTGAAGGAATTTAATTCTTAAGTATTGAATGTAAGGAACTAATTAATTTTATAACATTTTGAATTTGAGGTATCTTAGGCCAAAAGTTCTTTATGGACTTATAGCCTTTTCTGACAATCATGATATTGAAATGATAATTCATAGACCGAAAGAGAAGTTAAGGATTATAGTTTATGAGGTGGTAGTGAACTGATGAAGTTCATTTTTTAAATCTGGAAACAGTCTTAGAAGTCATTGAATCCAAGTCTAGCATACACAAGAGGCAACTGAAACCCTGTAAGTAATTTGACAAAAGTCACCAGCTAATACATATAGATGTAGGTAAAAATCATATGCTAGGAGGATCCAGAAGTAGTGACAGTACAGGTAATATCTCTTTAAGAAAGAGAGGTCCTAAAATTTTGAAAGATGGTCCAGGGCCAGGGAAAGCCCTTAGAAAATAGAGGAGCCATATGAAGTATGAAACACCCTAGAATTTCTGAACTAAGTTAAGCTTCAAATTGATTGGTTTGGTGGTGGCTGACATGGAGGTTCACCTAATCCTTTATTCATCAGGCATCGATTGACTGCCTGCAGTATTTAGATGCTGTGCTAGATGTTGGAGTGGCAAATAGGATGCAAATATGTCCTGGCATGTGTGGATCTCTTGTGCTATGGGGACTGGACATGAGAATACTTTCTATTTGCCGCCTCTCTCTCATAGAACAACTCAGTGTTACAAGTTAGTGACCTCTACTGGGCTTATAACCCACAAATGATTGCCTTAATATTTCTAAGGAATGCAGAAAATCAGGATATGATCACACCGCTAAACAGGCAGTGTCCTTGGTTCAAGGGTGGTATGAAGAAAAAGTATCTGAGAGTCACCCCTAGATTTAGATTGTTTAGGAGGAGATGTTTCTGAAGAGACAGTCATCTGAGTCACCATTACCTTTGAGAATTCTACTTTTGCCTTCCCCAAAAGGCAGGGGTTGGTGGCTGTGATCGGGCAGGTGTGTAATGGTCACTTTCGGAGCAGTCCTCTTCTACAGAGAGCTGTAAACAACCTGTGTGATACGGCACAAGTTGGTTGGGTTGTTCCTCACTGTGTTATTGCTTCCTCAGCTGGGACAGCTAACTTCAGAGGAATGTGGATTGGTGCCAGGCTGTCAGTCAGGGACATAGTTCCTGCCAAAGTCACGTCTGATAGAAGGGATTATTTTTCAGGGGAACTTATTTGGCAATTGTTTGTCCTGGGTGGAGTTGGTGGACAAAGATTGACTTTTTTTTAGGAACCTTTGGGATCTCTACTCTGCTTTGCATAATAGCTTATGGTTTTATTTTGAGTTTTTCTAGCTGTCAGTTTGCTCCTCCCATTTCCTCAGCTAGCATTAGAAGAGTGATCAGTGTCAAGTTATTTAGTGTTTAGTGTTCATTCATTCATTCATTCAGCAGATACTTAACTGAGGGCCAGTGTGCCAAGTACTGCAAAGTGCCAAATATTTATGCATGCTGGCCACAGGTTAGTAAACAGGACACTCAAGCTCCTTGCTTTTAAGAAACTTTAATATTAGAGGAGGCTAGATAGTAACTAATTTAAAATGATTTCAGAGTGTATCAAATGCTAGGAAGGAAATAAACAAGGTGCTGTGTTAGAGAATAATACAGGTGTGGGGGTCTTCAGGGTGGTAGCCTGCTCCCTTCCATTAGTTTGCATAAGCAAACTGATGGGTAGAAATGTAAGACTGTAGAAAGGAAGGGGGAAAGCATTATTTGGAGTGGTATTATGGTTCTGTGGTTAATGTAGTGAAGAAATTAATATTAATGAGGAATTAGGAAACTAAATGTTATTCTTCATAATAAATTCAGCTGAAATGAATGAGCTGGGATGGTTAGTTTCCCCATTTGGTTAGGAACCTGCTGAAATGGGGCTGTGATCATCCCCTTCAAGTGTAATGTGAGCCTTATGTGTTTATTTCTTCCCAGGTAGAGGCCTACATTGTGATCTATGTTCTCCCAACATCCGCTGCCTGAAAGTACTTAATGAGCACATGACCCTGGACATGGATGCTGTCCTGTCGGATTTTGTTCGTTCCACAGGAGCTGAGCCAGGGTTGGCCCGAGACCTCCTAGAAGGTAAGAGTCACTGGGGAGAATGAAAAGAAAGTAAAATGTGATCTGTGTTCGGACGATTTGGAACATTTAAGGTGATCAGAAAGATTTTTTGTTATGGTAGGCCTTAACATTTAAGTTACTTCTAATAATCTCCTCTGTGTAGATTTTAAAATTACCCACCATAATTTTAAAAATGCAAAATCCTCCTGTCACCTTAAATTTTTTTAGGGTAGCTTTCTCTACTACCAATTTATACTCAGGCAGTGTAAATAAAAATATTAGTTTCCTAAACACAAAACTCTAGATCTTTAAGACTTCTTTACATATAAATGACTTCTGGATTTTCATATTTAGGCTCATCCATAGTTGTGGTTTTTTTCCTTTCCTACTTTGTTTGGGTAATTCTATGTAGAGTGAATTAATTTAAAGTTTCCATTTTGCTACTTCCATTTATTTATATATGTACATACACTTATGTTTATTTATTTATTTATTTATTTATTTATTTTTTGTATTTTTTCTGAAGCTGGAAACGGGGAGAGACAGTCAGCATGCGCCGGAACGGGATCCACCCGGCACGCCCACCAGGAGCGACGCTCTGTCCACCAGGGGGCGATGCTCTGCCCCTCCGGGGCGTCACTCTGTTGTGACCAGAGCCACTCTAGCACCTGGGGCAGAGGCCAAGGAGCCATCCCCAGCGCCCGGGCCATCTTTGCTCCAAGTGGAGCCTCGGCTGCGGGAGGGGAAGAGAGAGACAGAGAGGAAGGAGAGGGGGAGGGGTGGAGAAGCAAATGGGCGCTTCTCCTGTGTGCCCTGGCCGGGAATCAAACCCGGGACTTCTGCACACCAGGCCGATGCTCTACCACTGAGCCAACCGGCCAGGGCCTACACTTACGTTTAAATGTTCTAGATTTAAGGTCCTTAAGGCTTAGAATCATGCAGTGTGGGATTCTTTGGAGTCATTATTTAGCAGATATGCTTCTTGATGATGAAAATATATAATGATGCAATATTATATATATAATAAAAATATATAATGAAAATATATATAGATAAGCCTATGGGGAAAGGGGCAAGTTCTTAATATACATGGGTAATTTTTTAGATTATCAGCTTTTAGAAAGGTGTGACAATTTGACATTTGCTTAGCTACCTGTGATTAGAGGCTTAGTTTGGAAATGGAAAATGAGAGTTGAAATTCCCGGTATTACAATGTTAAAACTGAGGTTCAGAGATAGTAAGTAGGATTTGAACCTAGGCAATCTGGTTTCAGAGTTTGGCTCTTAACAATTATATTACAAATTAATGCTTGAGCATTTTCTTTCATCACACACACACACACACACACACGCTTTGAAAGAAATGCTCTGGAAGTGTAAGAGAGAAACCAAAATTAGAGAGTGCAGAAAGGACTTCCTGAGGAAATAACATGTGAGCTGAACCTAGAAGGATGTGTAGGAGTAGCAAGACAAAGGGGTGTAGAAGAGAGTGCTTATGTGGAAGAAGTAGCTTATACAAGGACCTAAGGTGAAAGAGAATTTGGCACATTGGAAAAATGTGAGTGAGATAGAAAGACTGGTGCAAGAAGGGTAGGAAGCTGGTCAGATAGGCGGGAAACAGAATATAGCCATGGTCAAGAATTTAAATTTCATTCTTTTTTTCAATGGGAAGCTGATGAAGGATTTTAACCATGGTAGTGACATCAGTGGTTTTGAGTTTTTGACAGTGTGCTGGTTGAAGGCTATGGATGGTGGGAAGGTGGTCAGAGAAGAAGGGGTAAAATCAGTTAAGAATGTGCTGTACATTGTTTATAATAGTCAAGATCTAGAAACATAGAAACAGCCCAAGTATCTCAGTGGATGAGTGGATTAAAAAGCTGGTGTACATATACACAATGGAATACTACACGGCCATGGAAAAGAAGGAAATCGTACCTATTGCAGTGGCATGGATGGACCTAGAGACTATTATGCTGAGTGAAATAAGCCAGGCAGAGAAAGACAAATATCATATAATCTCACGTATATGTAGAATCTAAGGAACAAAGTGAACTGAGAAGTGGAATAGAGGCAGAGGCAGGGTCACAGGGACCAGAGGGAACGTAGATGAGGGGATGGGATCAGAGAAGGTGAAGGGATTAGTGAAATTATATATACATAACACAGAGATACAGATCACAGGACAGCAGATCCCAGAGGGGAGGGGGAAGGGAGTTAGGGTGAGGGGGGCAAAAGGGTTGTAAATAGGGACATGAGGGAGGGGGGTGAGGGTGTTATATTCATTACGACACTTGAATCCATGTTAACACAAATTAAATATAACAATAATAATTAAAAAAGAATATTGCTGTAGTTTAGGTGACAAATGGTGGTGACTTGAGCTGCAGTGGGAGCAACAGAATGAGAGGTGGATGGATTTAGATATAATTTAGAAGGGGAGTCAAATGACCTGTCATTTTCTCTCTATTTTTCTTTGTCTTGTACTTTTTCTGTAAAAGTTAACTCTGGTTGCAGTGAATAAATTTGAGAGAGGAGAGTTTAGGATTAGAGAGACTAGAGAGCCCCTCTCAAAAGATCAAAGACCAGGTGAAGATTATGAAGACTTGAGTTAGGACAGTGATAATAGAAATAGACAAGAAAGGATAGATTTGAGAGATGTTTCAGGTGTACTAAACCACCCTGAGGATTGAGCAGGTAAGTGAGGGAGGAGGGGGAATGGGATCTGAGGAATGGTGAGGAGCTGAAGGTAGCTGAAGTTTCTGCCTAGAGGGATTGCGGTGCCATTGCTCATTTAGGGAATACAGGAGGAGGAGGGGCAATAGTGAGTTTGGGGAGGGAAGATGATGGACATTCAGTTTTGGTCATTTAGGAGGACCTGATTATAAGGAGTTTAGCAGACAGTTGGAAATATAGATCTAGTGTTCAAGACAGATGTCATTCATTCATTCATTAATTTAGGACAAAAGTTCTCCATTCTTCAGAAAATACTTCTTGAGTACCTACTGTTTGCCAGGATCTAGATACTTGAACAAAACAGAAGTCAATATCCTTAGAATGTGATAAAGACATCCTTATAGTGGTAAAGATAGTCAATAAAGAGCCCTGGCCAACTGCTTAGTGGTAGAGTATTGGCCAGGCACTTGGATGTCCTGGGTTTGATTCTGGTCAGGGCACACAGGAGAAGCTATCATCTGCTTCTCTTCCCACCTCCCCTTTTCCCCTTCTATCTCGCTCTCTCTTCTCCCACAGCCATGGCTCTATTGGTTCGGGTGTATCGGCCCTGGGGCTGAGGATAGCTCCATGGAGCCTCTCCCTCAGGTCCTAAAAATAGCTTGGTTGGGAGCATGGCCCCAGATGGGAAGAGCATTGGCCCCTGACGGGGGGGGGGGGGTTGCAGGTTGCTAGGTGGATCCCAGTCGGGGCGCTTGTGGGAGTCTATCTCCTCCCCTCCTTTCATTTGGAAAAGAAGAAAAGTCAATAAATAATAAACACAATAACCAAATAAATTATAAAGTGTATTATAAGTGTTACAGAAAATGGTAAAGGGAATGATTTTTAACTGTAGTCAGGGTAGGCCTTATTAAGGCTGTGACATTTGAGCAAATATAACTGAAGGAGGTGAGGAGTTGTCTGCGTACATTGGGGAACAGCAGTGGGAATGGTGAGCAGAAAGGCTGTAGGCAGGAGCAGTCTTGAGCAGGTTCTAGGAACATCAAAGAGGCCAGTATGACTGAAGCAGAGTGATCAGGGAGAGTTGGAACAAATGGTGAATGTAACGGTTCAGAAATAAATTCAGCATACTTGGATAATTAATACAGCTTAACTAGAGAATTATAACAAGAAAGAAACATAACAACAACAGCATTAAATGCATGTATATGCTTTCTGTATACCAAGTGCTCATCTAAGTGCTTTCAGTTCACTTAATTTTCAATTAGCAATAATTCCGCCTCGGATAAACCTCATTGGCTATGATACTGCCACTGTGCAAAGCTAGTTCACTTAATTTTCATAACAACCCGATATGATATCATCTCCACTTTCATAGCCAGGGAAATTGAAGTACAAAAAAAAGGCTAGAAAAATAGATCAGGTTTTATAGAAAACCTTGAATGTCACACAAAAGAGCCTAGGCTTTATTCCACAGACAGTGGTAAATCAGTAAAGATTATCATTATGGCCTTACCAGGCAGTGACACAGTGGATAGAGCGTCGGACTGGGACGCAGAGGACCCAGGTTTGAAACCCTGAGATTGCCAGCTTGAGCATGAGCTCATCTGGTTTGAGCAAGGCTCACCAGCTTGAACCCTAGCTTGCTGGCTTGAGCAAGGGGTCGCTCGCCCTGCTGTGCCCCTCCCTCCCCCATCAGGGCACATGTGAGAAAGTAATCAGTGAACAACTAAGGTGTCACAACGAAGAATTGATGCTTCTCATCTCTCTTCCTGTCTGTCTGTTCCTATTTGTCCCTCCCT
Organism: Saccopteryx leptura; assembly: GCF_036850995.1. Classification (NCBI taxonomy): domain Eukaryota; kingdom Metazoa; phylum Chordata; class Mammalia; order Chiroptera; family Emballonuridae; genus Saccopteryx; species Saccopteryx leptura. The sequence goes on along the minus strand of NC_089505.1, from coordinate 211,635,870 downwards.
CTGTCTCTCTCTGTGTCTATCAAAGAAAAAAAAAAACATTATCATTATGGCCTGACCTGTGGTGGCGCAGTGAATAGAACATCGACTTAGAACCCTGAGGTCACTGGTTCAAAACCCGGACTTGCCCTATCCAGGCACACACGAGAAACATCTATGCGTTTATGCTTCTTGCTCCATCCCCCACAAATAAATAAAATATTTTTTTTAAAAAAGATTGTTATGAGGCCCTGGCCGGTTGGCTCAGCGGTAGAGCGTCAGCCTGGCGTGCGGGGGACCCGGGTTCGATTCCCAGCCAGGGCACATAGGAGAAGCGCCCATTTGCTCCTCCACCCCCCCCCCTTCCTCTCTGTCTCTCTCTTCCCCTCCCGCAGCCAAGGCTCCATTGGAGCAAAGATGGCCCGGGCGCTGGGGATGGCTCCTTGGCCTCTGCCCCAGGCACTAGAGTGGCTCTGGTCGCAGCAGAGCGACTCCCCGGAGGGGCAGAGCATCGCCCCCTGGTGGGCAGAGCGTCGCACCTGGTGGGCGTGCCGGGTGGATCCCAGTCGTGTGCATGCGGGAGTCTGTCTGACTGTCTCTCCCCATTTCCAGCTTCAGAAAAATACCAAAAAAAAAAAAAAAAAAATTAAAAAAGATTGTTATGAAATTGAAATTATCAGAACTGTACTTTAGAAACAGTAGTCTCGTGAAATTCTTTAAAGTGGATTACAGGTAGGACACTAGGTGATAGGAGTTGAATTAAGGTGGTAGCAGGTGGAACGGAACAGAACAGAAGAAGTGTGAACAATTATGCAATGTGTTACTTACTTAGTAATTTAACTGGAGAAAGCAAGAAAATCCATTTATGACAAATCTATCTTTTAGGGTCTTCAGTAGAGCAGCGATAATTAAATTTGGTAGGGAGTTAATTCCTTTTGATAATCTGATGACAGCTAGTAGCTCTTTCTTTAGAGAAATACACATTCCATAACTTTGTATACAATTTCAGATGGCTTAGGATACTCTTGAAGACACCTAGGTTCAGAACCCTCTCGGTCTCAGAATTAGGAGCCTGGGTTTGAGTCCTGCTGGGCCCCAGTGCAAACTACCTGTGACTTTGAGCAAGTCACTCTTATTTCTTTAGGGTTCATATCCTTTATATGTAAAATGAGGTTACTAGGTCTCTGAAGGGCCCTTTCAGTACAGAGAGACAGTCTCTGTGCTTGTGGAGCTTAGCTAGGAAGTAGACAATAAGTAAACAAATTGTATTTTAGATAGGAGTGGTATGAAGAAAAAGCAGAGTAGGAAAGGAGAATGACTGAAGTGTGCGTGAGTGTGTATTTTGATGGGACGGTTAGAGTGACTGTGTAGTGTCTTTCCTCCGGTTCCCTGAGTGCCCAGTTCACTTTCTGCATTGTCTCCTGACAGGAAAGAATTGGGATGTGAGTGCTGCCCTCAGTGATTTTGAACAGCTGCGCCAGGTCCATGCTGGGAACCTGCCCCAGCTCTTTAGTGAAGGGAGCGGTGCCTGCAGGACTTCCGAGAAAGGGTTTTCTGATAGAGAGTCTGCTCGCCCTCCCCGACCTCCCCTACAGCGGCAGGATGACATCGTTCAAGGTACTGGAGTGATTGAGGGGTGTTTCTGTAGATGGAGTAGAAGGGAAGGGCGGGACTGCTAAGTGGAGTCAGGTCAGAGGTGGCCTCAATCTGTCCAGGTGCTGGAGCCCCTCACTGTCACTCTGCATCTTGAGTGTTATCGCGAATAAAGCCCTTCTTCAGATGCTGTGAAAAAATAGGCCCTGGCCAGTTGGCTCAGTGGTAGAGCGTCGGCCTGGCGTGCAGAAGTCCCAGGTTCGATTCCCGGCCAGGGCACACAGGAGAAGCGCCCATCTGCTTCTCCACCCCTCCCCCTCTCCTTCCTCTCTGTCTCTCTTCCCCTCCTGCAGCCGAGGCTCCACTGGAGCAAAAGATGGCCCAGGTGCTGGGGATGGCTCCTTGGCCTCTGCCCCAGGCACTAGAGTGGCTCTGGTCGCTACAGAGCGATGCCCCGGAGGGGCAGAGTGTCGCCCCCTGGTGGGCGTGCGGGCGGATCCCTGGTGGGCGCATGCGGGAGTCTGTCTGACTGTCTCTCCCCGTTTCCAGCTTCAGAAAAATACAAAAAAATACCAACAACAACAAAAAAAAAAAAAAAAAAGAGGAAGGAGGATACAATCTAATTGTTGAGATAAGGTCCACATTAAGATAGAATTTGAAGGGTGACTACCACCTACTTCTTTGGAGGCCATTCTGTTAATATTGTCAGCATCTACCAAAATTTAAAAATGCATTATATACTCTGACTCAGCAATTTCATTTCTAGAAATCTATCATATGTTTGTGCGCACGGGCACGTGTGTGTCTGTGTGTGTGTGTGTGTGTGTGTGTATGTATAAATACTTAAATATTTTCAAACCTATCTTGTTCATAGCCTGGGGATTGCCTGTATATATATCCTTTAAATACATATGTACATATATACATACATACATACATACATAAACACACACATATTTAGTGTAAAGCTTGAAAACAGCTTTTAATGTCCATTAATAGAGGAGTGGTTAAAGAAATCGTGATCATCCATATTGTGGAGTATTCTGCAGCCATTAGAATTAGGTAGAACTTGATGTGCTGTTTTGGAAAAATCTCAAATCTATTGTGAAAGGTAAGATGCAGGATATATGTTCCTGTTTACATTTTAAAATTCTTTTAAAAGCTTTATGTGTTTTTTGTGCATAAAAAGTTCTAGAAGGATATAAAAGGTTGCCTTTGGGGAACAGGAACTTTGAATGAGAGGGAGATTTCTTTGTAATACTTTGTACCTTTTGATAATATTTTGATTTTTTACCATGGGCATGGAGAAATTATTAAATACCTAAAAAGAGTTTTAAAAACTAACATCATATAAAATAACTTTTAGACAAGTCTTGACTTACTTTGTACACCATCTTTGGCAAAAAATGGATTAAGTAAAAACTGCTACGCAACACATTTTTTAGCTTTTTTTATAATCTTTATATAACTTAAACCATGCAAGTGAATTATAATAATGCACTGAGCAAATTATGACCACAATGGGCTATCTGCTGGGGAATTGTAAGTGCCGTGTATTCAAAATAAATGAAGTCATTTGAGGCACTGTCTATATTACTGTCTTCCTCTGTAGCATATTAAATAAGAATTGACTGTACCTATAAATTTCTAATAAATATGAGTATCATTAAAAGTTGTAGTAAATAATGTCAGTAAATGTTATTGATGATAGGTAAGGAAGTTCCTAAATGTGTGAGATTTTTCACTGATTTTCTATAATGGAAGTCCTTTTTTATATTCTCCAGGACCCTCAAATTATTAGAGAGATTATTTGAGTCAATCCAGCCAAATGGAGCCCTGTTTCCTTTATTCCCTCTTCTTCCCACCAGATAGTGACCAACTTGCCAAATGCATAGGTCCCTATTATGTTGGGAAATGAGAGTGGAAAAAGACAGAGCCATGGGGAGAGGAAATTCAGGCAAATTTCCAAAAGGGTAGAGGGATGTATACTTGGTGTTAATGTGAGTGCACAAAAATACCACTTTCTGAATTTCTCCCATTGTATTTGGCTTGAGAAAGAGGGTTGTGGTATTTGTTAGCCAGTGAGACTCAATTTTTCCCTGAGTGGAAAGTTCTCTGAGTGAGCTGTGTATATTCTAAGGTGACTCCATTTCTCATTGCAGAAAAACGCCTGTCTAGGGGCATCTCCCACGCCAGCTCCAGCATTGTTTCTCTGGCCCGGTCCCATGTCTCCTCCAATGGTGGGGGTGGGGGGAGCAGTGAGCACCCCCTGGAAATGCCCGTCTGTGCCTTCCAGCTTCCTGATCTCACTGTGTACAATGAAGACTTCCGCAGCTTCATAGAGAGAGACCTCATTGAACAGTCCATGCTGGTTGCCTTGGAACAGGCAGGTCAGTGAGTGCTTCCTTTTCCATGCTCTTCCCTCTGCTCTCTACCTACAGACAGCCACACATGGGACTGGGCTTGACCAGTAAGTAGCCTCCAGTCTGGGTGTGTGGTCTGATTACAGGAAAAGTCAGCAGTCAGTCAGATAAACATGCACTGAGCTAGGTGCTTCTTCAGGTTAAAGAAAGGACACACAAGTTAGATACTGTCCTGTAGAAATTTCCTGTTTGATGGAAGGGAAGCCAGATATACCCATGAAAGGCCTAGGAATTAATACTTAAAAATTAATTCATGGAGGCCCTGGCCGGTTGGCTCAGTGGTAGAGCATCGGCCTGGCGTGCAGAAGTCCCCGGTTCGATTCCCGGCCAGGGTACACAGGAGAAGCGCCCGTCTGCTTCTCCACCCCTCCCCCTCTCCTTCCTCTCTGTCTCTCTCTTCCCCTCCCGCAGCCGAGGCTCCACTGGAGCAAAAGATGGCCAGGCGCTGGGGATGGCTCCTTGGCCTCTGCCCCAGGCGCTAGACGCTAGAGTGGCTCTGGTCGCGACAGAGCGACGCCCTGGAGGGGCAGAGCGTCGCCCCCTGGTGGGCGTGCCGGGTGGATCTTGGTCGGGCGCATGCGGGAGTCTGTCTGACTATCTCTCTCCGTTTCCGGCTTCAGGGAAAAAAAAAAAAAAAATTAATTCATGGAAACAATATAGTTGAATTGTAGTTTGCTCTGGGGCACCTTGTGAACAGAAAGAACCAGTGCTGTAGACAATGCACAATGGTGATTAATCTGAAAGTAGCATTTATATATATATACGCTTTAGATTTGTTTACCTTAGCAATTGTGTTTATCTTAAATTATTGTTAAAATTAGTTCATATGATGGGGTGAGATAGCTGGAGTTCTGGGAAAGCTAGTTAGGTATTAAAAACCTCCCATGGAAGGATTGAGTGTGAAGGGTGCAGGCATGGAAAGAAATCTTTTTCATTTTGTACCCTTCTGTACTAATTGTATGCATTGGTTTATTGTTCTTTTTTTTAAAAGTTAACAAGTTATCTGGTGAGATTATAGGCCAGTGTTTCTTTCTGTAGACTCTTCAGTAATTAAAGAAAACTTTTAAGCATCATTCATAAAATATGTTCCTCGTGTAAATAATGGATTGGCAATTATAGGATAACTACAGAATTGGGTGTTCTATGTACTTTGTCTTATTGTTCATGTCTTTAAAGTCATACCATATATATGCTGACATGTGGACTGTCATATATGCAGATGATACTTGCATGACACTTTTGAACATGTGCTTGGGGTTGTTTTTCTTTTATTGATGATGGATTTGTGCTGAGTTCTGTTGCTGCAATATTTACTAACATCTGGCCAGAGCAAAGGAATCAGACCAAGTAGCCAATACAGATTTCAGCCAATGACCTTGGCCTCATCATCTAACCCAGGGTTGCTCAGCCTTAGCACTGTTGACATTTAGGACCAGATCGTTTTTTCTTGTGTGAGCTGCCTTGTGCATTGTATTGTGTTTAGCAGCCTCTCTAGCCTCTACCCATTAGATGCCAGTAGGATCCCTCTATCAGTTGTGACAGCCAGACATATTTTCAGATATTGCCAAATGTCTCCTTGGGGACAAAGTTGTCCTCACTTTAAGAACCACCGATCTTACTGGTTGTGCTCACCAGATTCTAATCAACTAGTTATAAGTGAAGAAGATATAAAGAGTAATAACATGATGGTTTTATTCTGGTAAGCTTCCGAGAAGGGCAAATTTGGAATCGGTTTTAAAAATAGAGAAGTGGGAAAAGCTTATGGGTAATCTGTTCTTCTTTTCTTCCTGTTTCTATAGGGCGTTTGAACTGGTGGGTGAGTGTAGACCCCACTTGTCAGAGGCTGCTTCCCTTGGCAACTACTGGAGATGGAAACTGTCTCCTGCATGCAGCCTCTCTTGGTGAGTCTTGGAAGTGGCTGTCCACTCCCTCATAGAAAGGAATCAGTAGAGGTAAATGTCATATGCAGGACTTAATCCAACTAACTGTGATCATAGGCAGAAGTGATGGTTCAGAGCAAGGATGTGTGTACGTGCGTGCGTGTGTGTGTGTGTGTGTGTGTGTGCGTGTGTGTATGTGTGTGTTGGTACAGGAGGAGAAGGTTTTTAGTCTTACTCAGAAATCACATGGAGCCTGACCAGGCGGTGGCGCAGTGGATAGAGCGTCAGACTGGGATGCAGAGGACCCAGGTTCAAGGCCCCGAGGTTGCCAGCTTGAGTGCGGGCTCATCTGGTTTGAGCAAAAGCTCACCAGCTTGGACCCAAGGTCTCTGGCTCCAGCAAGGGGTTACTCGGTCTGCTGGAGGCCCGCGGTCAAGGCACATATGAGAAAGCAATCAATGAACAGCTAAGGTGTTGTAACGCGCAATGAAAAACTAATGATTGATGCTTCTCATCTCTCCATTCCTGTCTGTCTGTCCCTGTCTATCCCTCTCTCTGACTCACTCTCTGTCTCTGTAAAAAATAAAAAAAGATGTAAAATGTTCTTCTTTTAAAAAAAAAAATCACATGGAGAACACAGAATTATCATGGGTCCCATTCTGACAGCCCTCAGAAGTAATAAGCAGCAGAAAGCAAGCAATACATAGTTGTGTGTGTGTGTGTTGTATAATTCTACTTAATATTACTTTTCTTTTTGGTATATTAAAAGGATGTTTTCATCAGTCCTTTATAATTTATAATTCAGTATATTATTTACCTTAGCTTAAAAAATGTCCCCATTCGCCTGACCAGGCGGTGGCGCAGTGAATAGAGCATTGAACTGGGATGCAGAGGACCCAGGTTCAAGACCCCGAGGTCTCTGGCTTGAGTACAGGCTCATCTGGTTTGAGCAAAGCTCACCAGCTTGGACCCAAGGTCGCTGGCTTGAGCAAGAGTTTACTCGGTCTGCTGTAGCCCCCGGTCAAGGCACATATCAGAGAACAGTCAATGAACAACTAAGGTGCCACAATAAAGAATTGATGATTGATGCTTCTCGTCTCTCTCTGTTCCTGTCTGTCCCTATCTATCCCTCTCTCTGACTCTCTCTCTGTCTCTGTAAAAAAAGAAAAAAAATGTCCCCATTCTTCAACCATCCCTCAAGCTCTGATGCTGCTTGTCATGTGCCCGGCCTGTCTTATCTGCTACTACCCTGTTTAGTTTGTTACACTTGCATCAGGAGTAAGGGCTTCCTGTCAGGAATTTGTAGGATGTAGTATATCCTCCACTTTCAAGTTTCTGAACCTCCAGAGTAGGAACATCTTTTATTTCAAAAGAACCTTTCCTCGAAGTCACAGATGGGTTTCTTTGAACTTGGGCTTCACCCTGAGTTCCTTCATGCCAGAGTCTGTGTATCAATATTAATAAGTGTAGGTGAGTCATGGTAAGATGTCTTACCATTAGGTTTCCTTGCCGCAGGGATGTGGGGTTTCCATGATCGGGACTTGATGCTGCGGAAAGCTTTGTATGCGCTGATGGAAAAGGGAGCTGAGAAGGAAGCACTAAAACGACGCTGGAGGTGGCAGCAAACACAGCAGAATAAAGAGGTGAGGGAGCCCCTTGTTTTCCAAAGTTTAGCAGGGAAATGCCCAGTGCCTTCCATAGGAAGTATCTCCTGGTGCTTACTTAGGTCCTCCTATGTTCCTGGAAATTGTAGACAATGCAGATAACACCATAGGGTATGAATGCCTTTCACTATAGCCCTGAGTACTGGTGTGGGGAAGCCGAGACCTATCGAGGGAATGTCTAACTGGTTTTTACCTGATAAACACTCAATAAGTCTTCAGTGGCAATCTTTTGCAAAATGAGATATGACAAGTCCATAGGATTTCTGTATTGTTTTGATTTTATTGCTTATAATAAGACTAGACCAGTCTTTAAGGACCTGTGTTTTCAAACTGTGTAGAAAAAAAAATGCTTAAAAAATATTTTTGGCCATATATACCAGTGGTCCCCAACCCCCGGGCCACAGACCGGTACCAGTCAGTGGGCCATTTGGTACCGGTCTGCAGAGAAAGAATAAATAACTTACATTATTTCCGTTTTATTTATATTTGTCTGAACGATGTTTTATTTTTAAAAAATGACCAGATTCCCTCTGTTACATCCATCTAAGACTCACTCTTGACGCTTGTCTCGGTCATGTGATACATTTATCCATCCCACCCTAAAGGCCGGTCCGTGAAAATATTTTTGACATTAAACTGGTCCGTGGCCCAAAAAAGGTTGGGGACCACTGATATGTACCATTTATTTTTCAAATACTTAGTCTGTCTTAAAAATTGAAAAGCATGCCTGTTAAATTGAGTTTGAATGGTATTTCTCAGGGGTTTAGCAAATGTTATAGCTGCTTTTTTACAGAAAGTAAAAATGGACTGCTTGTACTTTCCATCCCTATAGCAGGGGTGGGGCAAACAATGGCCCATGAGCCAAATCCCACCAACTGTTTTTGTGAAAAACAAACAAACAAACAACAAATAAATTTTATTGGAACACAGCCCCGCCCATTCATTTACATGGGTATGTTTATGTAAGCACTTTCCTGCTGCAGCAGCAGGACAGAGTAGCTGGGTATGACCTACAGAGACTAACAGGGTTACTATCTATCTGCATCTTGATAGAAAAAGCTTACCCATCCCTTTCCTTTAATACTTACAATAACATTTATATAAAGACAATGGGTCTCCCTATTTCCTTTTCCCCTAGTTCTATCTTCTGCGTTATCTCCTGCTCTTTGGGTGTATCTATTTTTTGCCATGTGTGTGGCTGGATGTTTATGGCATTAATGTGGAAATATCTTCTCAGAAACTTACCTTTTTCTTTCCATCTTCTTTCTTTTCTTGTTCTATCAGAGCTGGCCATATATAGAACTAAGATTTCTTGGTTTTAGTCATTAGAATTTTATATATCCTGAACATTTAAAATATGTAAGTAGAATATGTTCTATTTCTTTCTCAAAAAAAAAGAAGCCATTGTTAACTTATGATGATATTAAGATCTGAATCCTATCTTTGATCAGCATCTGCCCTCAAAGATTCCTCAGGAAAGGAGATGCACAGGACAAGGACAAGTAAACAGCAAGTGCTGTGTCCCACCCACCCCGGCACCCTGGTGAGCTAGCCTGGGCCTTGTGGAGACCTTCACTTGCCTGAGCTAGAGCCAGCCCAGAGTTTGCCTTCTTCACACAACCTGAACCTTAGATTTGACCCTCCGGAGACGAGGAAAGGCAAAACGAGAGCGCTAATTATTAAGTAGAAGTGACAGTAACAATCAGAATAGGTGTGCCCAATTCCAGCTTTTGAGCTATTATAGTTATTATTTTAAATGTGGGGTTAGATTATGGTGTTATTTAGAGAGGAAACCCAGAAATACCCAATTTCTGTCCTTTGGTCAGCCACATATTCCCTCAAAGTCGCCAGTGAAAATACATTCCTAGAGAGTAGCGGCTATCAAAAGAACACTACCAAAGGAACATTCTTTTACCCCTTTTACTGGACACATTTAATTTAAAGTTACATACTAGCAATATGGTCTAGATAATTGTTTTAGCTCAACTAGATGATTCAGACCTTGGGAGTGGGAGTGGGAGGAGAGTGGCAATGGGTTGGGGAGCTTCTGTTGACCAGTACCAAACATTGAACAAACTAAAATGGTTCTGATTTCCCAGACCTTCTCTAGTTGTGTTGAAATTAGTGGTAAAACCCAGTAAGAACATTTTCAGGCCCTGTATAATTTTAGTAACCAGTGTTACTTCGGTAAAAAAAAAAGGAAAGAAAGAAAAAAAAGATATTTTCAGGCTAGAGGGGTACACCACCTAGTGGCTGTGTGTATAAGAACAGCAAGCAGAACTAGGTGAAAGGGAGATCCTCCTGGATGTGAATCACTGACCATATATCACAGTGACACGAAAACCCCATATATAACCTGTGCATTGTTCTTGTTATCTTTAGTTGAAAAAAATTGTGATATACTTTTTGCACACTGAAAATAGCTTTGTCATTTTTAAAATTAAAGTAGAATATGCTCACAGAAATTCTTTTAATTCCTGTTAAATTTGTTCCTGTGCCCCTCATATTTCCGCTGGGACTTTTTTCACTCTGTCAGTGTGTGTTTAAGCAGTACAAGCTCATTTTAATACCAAATGAGTAAGCCAATTATAATGAGGTAAACTCATCTCCCAAATCATCATATATTATCCTAAAGCTTATATGATATTCTTAAATGGTTTCTACCACCTCTCCTGCTCCTTTGATGAAAATAATAGTTTAACTCAGCATGTGTGCTTAATGATTACTGATCACATAGTGGGCACTAAACATTTTGTAAAAAACTTGGTCCAGGCCCTTAAGGGCAGCAGTAAGAGATAGACATGTAAATACATAATTACAGAGAAATCGGTTATGACTTCTGCAGTAGGAGTTTGTGAGAGCATTTGAGGGAAGGCCCAAACGAAGGAGTAGTTGATTTACCAGGGAGATTTAGGAAAGGGTCACAGCAGAGTATACTTAAGTCTCCTCTGACAGTTGATAAAGCATTCTCCAGATGGATAGTGAGTGGGATGCTCCAGGCAGAAGTAACAACTTACACAAAACCTCAGAAATATAAAACAACATGGTGCATTCAAGAAACTACAATGAGTCTGACCCATGGTGGCGCAGTGGATAAGGCATTGACATGGAATGCTGAGGTCGCCAGTTCAAAACCCTGGGCTTGCCTGGTCAATGCACGTATGGGAAACAACTACCAGTTGATGCTTCCTGTTCCCCTCTCCTACTTCCTCTTTTTAAAATCAATAAATAAAATCTTAAAAGAAACTATAGGTAATTAAATGAGATAGGTTAGAGAGGTGGTAGAGTCCAGGAAGTGGACTTTGTATTTTATGCTTAAGGAGTTTATACTATATCTAATAGATAATGATGATTCTTAAAGTAATTTATAGCAGTAAGCAAACATCATTAGATTTTCATTTAAAAAAATCATTCTGGTGAAGCTGTAGAAAGTGGATCAGAAGAATGTATGACTGGAAATAGTAAAACCAATTATGGGTCCATTGCAGTAGTTCATGCTTGAAGATGGTTGGCTAAAGGGATCTGGGTGTGGGTAGGTGGAAGGAGAGGAGTCTGATAACTCTTTGGCTTCTGGCTTGGGTGTTTGAATGCTAATTAGTGCTATTCACTAAGGTAGGAATATAGAAAGAAGAGTGGATTTGGAAGAGGTAGGTAGGAGTTCAGTTTTGATTGTGTAGGGTTTGAGGTACAGTGGAAGTGATCTTCAGTAGGCAGCTGAATGTGAGTATAGGAATTATAGTCATTATTTGCCGAGCCTTGGGCCAAGCACCAAGAGGAGTGCAGGAAAGGTGATTTTAGACCCTTAGGGGAAAAACAAGGTGTAAATTAGAACAGTGCAAAATTCTCAAAAGATTCAGAGTAAAGCAATTGGGGTTAATTGATGAGGCTTCTTAGGAAAGAATTATTTAATGAGGGTTGGAATGAAAGGGAGGACTTAATTAGTAGAGCAGGGTAAAGGGACTGCCCACTAGGCAAGAACATAGCCTTAACGGTAATCTTTGTGGTTTCCTGCAGCTGGAGAGGGAGAATTTAAGAGTCTTGGGCATATAGATGCTAGTCGATGAGATTGTGGCAGTAGAGGGGACCACCTAGGAGTAACCAAGGCTAAAGTCATTGACACAACAACAGTAGTTCTGGGGTAGCAGAGTTCACAGAGATAGGAGAAAATCATGTGTGGAAACTAAAGAAGAAGGGAGTTTAAAGAGACGATCAAGTGCCACATGAAGACTGAAAAGATGAGAACTGGAGAGTCCACTGAATTTAGCAGTTAGAAGGTCACTGTTCTTTGCCCAGAGTTGGTTAGGTGAAGTGGTATGTGGAGGGTGAAGGGCATAGGCTGGAGGGCAGAAACAGAAGCTAGATTGCAATGGGTTGTAAAGAATGGAAGAAAATGTGAGAGAAATTAAAGACTTCTTTTGTGAATCTTGGTTTTAAAAGGGAGGAGAGATTTGACTTTCTAATACAGGTGATAAGAGACTAGGGAGTGAGTTACTGTGAGTGAGTTGGAATGGCTGTTGCCTCCTGAACCTACCCTCTGATTGCCTGATATCCCTGCCTGTCTTTCACACAGTCAGGGCTGGTGTACACAGAGGATGAGTGGCAGAAGGAATGGAACGAGCTGATTAAGCTGGCCTCAAGTGAACCCCGCATGCATATAGGTACCAACGGAGCCAACTGTGGTGGGTGAGTATGAGAAAGTGGGGGAGCGGGACATAATTTTAACTGCATCCCCAGAGTCTAACGAGCTCTGTGCTGAGAGAATGTTAGGAGGAAAGAGGGGACATGGCAAGGGCACAGAAATGTGTAACAGCAGCATGGTATGTTCTAGAAACCTTAGGTAATTCACTGCTGCTGGAATATAGTGTATGTGTGCAGAATGATAAAGTGGGCAGCCCAGATTGGTGTGCATGCTGAGGCTTCTCTTGTCCTACGCTAAGCAAACAAAATTGTATCCTGTTCAGACTTTGGGAAACTGCAGGACAAATGACCCAATCTCCTCAATAAGTGAATTGCAAGGAACATAGTAGGGGAGAGGGAATGTATGTTTAAAGGCACTTAAGAGACACATCAACTAGTTGGAATGTGTGGACATAGATAAGACAGTTGGGGAAATGTGAACCAGTTCTACATGTTTGATTATTGTTAACTTTTTAAAGTGTGATATTAATTAAGTGTGATATTAATAAAGTGTGGTATTGAGGGTATATTTAAAAGGAGTTCTTTATTTAGAGATAGATAGAAACTGAAATATTTATGAATAAAATGTTACATCTAGGATTTGCTTCAGAATAATCAAGTGGGGTGGGCATGGCAGCTGATAGCGAAATAGATCAGGGTATAGGTGAAATAAAATTGTGCATGTGCTTTTAATTGTTGAGGCTGGGCGATGGACACATGAGAGTTTAGTATAATGTTCTTTTTAGTTTTCGGTATGTTAAAATTTTTGGAATTTTCCATAATAAAAAGTTAAATGTTATAACCGATCCAAACTTTATAATTAATAAAAATAGTCTGGGAAGTTTGTTTAAAATGCAGATTTCAGGACTTCCCTCCTTGAGTTGAACTGAGGTCAGGCCCAGAAATCTGCATTTGTAGTAAGTACCCACTGTTGAATAACATTGCTTCAGGGAATGGAAACCACTGAGCTGTGAGTATGCAAATGACAGGAGCAAATTTGTGTGTTTAAACACACTGACAGCAGAGCGGATGATGCAGGGGTGAGGGCAGAGGCAGCTGTAGTAATCCAGGGAGGAGTGGTGGATTGCAGATACACCAGAGGAGACAAATACAAGAGGCACTTAGGAGATGGCATTGGCCAGGCCAGGTAATTAATTGGATGGGAGAGATAAAGAACAGTAAATGTTTCACAGATTTCTGATTAGGCTACTAGGTAGGTAGTGAGGCTGTTTTCCAAGTGAGAGGACATAGGAGGGGGAAATTTTGTTTTTGTTTTTGTTAGACACAGTTTGATGTCTGGGTGGTTGTGGTGGTGAAGTCAGCAGATGTGGCTACTCAGTTGTCTGTTTAACTACTTTATAAAGAGAGTTGGGGAGGGTTGTTGAAAAAGACAAGTGTTAAGAGAGGAATTGCCGGCCCTGGCTGGTTGGCTCAGTGGTAGAGCGTCGGCCTGGCGTGTAGAAGTCCCGGGTTCGATTCCTGGCCAGGGCACACAGGAGAAGCGCCCATCTGCTTCTCCACCCCTCCCCCTCTCCTTCCTCTCTCTCTCTTCCCCTCCCGCAGCCGAGGCTCCATTGGAGCAAAGATGGCCCGGGCACTGGGGATGGCTGCTTGGCCTCTGCCCCAGGCGCTAGAGTGGCTCTGGTCGCAACAGAGCGATGCCCTGGATGGGCAGAGCATCGCCCCCTGGTGGGCATGCCGGGTGGATCCCGGTCGGGTGCATGCAGGAGTCTGTCTGACTGTCTCTCCCCGTTTCTACCTTCAGAAAAATACAAAAAAATTAAAAAAATATATATAAAAAAGAGAGGAATTGCCTTCAGATTCCTAACACTACTTTAGCCCTCGCACCTTCTTGGATTTCTCCATCTGTGAAATGGAAGTAGAAACAGCGATGGTGGCATAAGTAAACATCCATGTCCGTGGCAGCTTCAGGATTAGAAAACCATGGAAGGGGATTTCTCCTTTTTCTCTTTGCAGAGCTGGACTTCAGGGGTCTCTTGTTTTCTTCCCTCTCCCTCGCATTGCACTGCTACCCCTCTCCTCTCCTGCACTCTAGGGTGGAGAGTTCAGAGGAGCCTGTGTATGAGAGTCTAGAAGAATTCCACGTCTTTGTCCTTGCCCACGTGCTTAGGAGGCCCATCGTTGTCGTGGCAGACACCATGCTGAGGGACTCTGGGGGAGAAGGTGAGTCAGTCAATCCTCACTGTTGGCAGAGCCTTGGCCTAAGCGCTGGGAGGATGCAGGAAAGGGGGTATTGTAGACCTTTTGGAGAAAAACAAGGTGTAAATTAGAAAGATGCAAAATTCTTAAAAAGATTCAGAGTAAAGCAGTTTAGGTTAATCGATGGGGCTTCTTAGGAAAGGATTATTAATGAGGGTTGGAATGAAAGGGGAACTCACATGGCAGAGTGGGGTAGAGGGACTGTAAACTAGGCCAGAACGTAGCCTTAACAGTAATCTTCGTGGTTTCCTGCAGCATTTGCCCCTATTCCCTTTGGGGGAATCTATCTACCTTTGGAGGTCCCAGCCAGCCAATGTCACCGCTCCCCTCTGGTGCTCGCCTACGATCAGGCCCACTTTTCTGCGCTTGTGTCCATGGAGCAGAAGGAGAATAGCAAGGAACAAGGTACTGAATGCAGTGTCTATGTCTCTGGTGGTTTTTGGTCTGTTCTGCTTTATTTTCACTTGGAAAAACTGAAATGAGAGAGAATATAGGACAAAAGAATTAAGTCATATGCAAGCCCAGTTAGCGCATGTTGATACTGTTCTACTAAAGCTACAAGTTATACCAGGGTTTTAAAATTAAGCAAACAAAGAAACAAAGGTTTGGGGAAAAACACAGAAGCCTGTATTCCCTGCTCCGTGTTCTGAAGTAAAGAACTCAAGTGTTAAGGTCATAGAACCTTTCAAATGATGCTTTCCTCTATTTGTCTTAATGACTTTCAGTTCCCTGAATACACATTTACTGGCAAGAATATCAAGAGTGTTAGTTGACTGACTGGTGGGGAGTCATGGAGATCAGTAGCCTAAATTGTATTCTGGGTAGTAAGGGAAAACCAGCCTGTTAGTTTCTGACGCCAGGGTAATTGACATGCAAGAGCTGAGAAGTGACTGCAGTTGTCAGCCTATTCCTGTGCTATAATTCAGCTCCTTTCTAGTGAAGTCAGCCTGTGTTCAGCTGCCTTCCTCTCTCCTGGAAGAGACTCCTTGATAACATGTTTTTTCCCCCTCCAGCTGTGATCCCCCTTACAGATTCAGAGCATAAGCTGCTGCCCTTGCACTTTGCTGTGGACCCTGGAAAGAGCTGGGAGTGGGGCAAAGATGACAATGACAATGTCCGACTGGCCAGGTAAGGCCGGCCTAGCCCTTCCATCTGCTTTGTAGCTGTGATCTCTTCTGCATGCAGCATCTGTCTCCTGGGGAATTTTCCTTAGCTCAGAGGCAAGACAGTCATATCCTAGCTTCCGTGTCTTTGGGAAGGTAGACAGGTGGAGGACAGAGTGAAACTGCTTTTTCTCGCTGTGAAAGATGGGAATCCTGGGCTCTCAGCTTGTTCTTTCCTTACAATATGAAGGGTGTTCTTGCACTGATATCTCCCAGAATCCCCAAAGCAGTGACCAGAAAATTAAGATACTCAATTCACAGTTTTTCTCCCAGACCAAGTGACAGGGGTTTTAAATAGTTGACCAAAATAATTTGCTTTGGGTGTTCTCCGCCACCCCTTGCTCTGCCTCCTGGAAGCTGGGTTAGCTTCCTAGTGCTTCCCACCACATTTTCCCATGACGAGCGTATGAATGTAGAAGCTCCTCCTTTACCTCTCACCCAGTGCTTTCTTCTTAGGGCTCCTGAAACTGAGACCCAAGCGAGAGGGTTTGATGAAAAAACCCAGAGTTTATGGTTTTTTAAATAAGTTCTTACCTAACTTTCAAAAGCTCCTTCTAAATAATATTTACAACAACCATGATAACAATGGCTACTGTTTAGTAAGAAATTGCTGTTTTCTAGACACTGCGCTGTGCCCTTTCTAAATGCCATTGTCATCTTCATAACAACCCTAGAGGACATACGATTATCTGTACCCGTTATTGAGCCCATCTGAGTTTCAGAGAGGTCGAGTGACTTGCTCAAGGTCATCCAGCTTAGTAATTGGTGGAGCTACGGTTCAAACCCAACCCTGTCTGAGTCCCAAGCCATGCATGTGGTTCTTACCCACTCTACCCCCCCCAACTGATCATTCTGCGGTTTTTTTTTGTTTGTTTGTTTGTTTGTTTTGAGACAGAGAGAAACAAACAGACTGGACGGAAGAGAGATGAGAAACATCAATTCAATTCTTTGTTGTGGCACCTTAGTTGCTCATTGATTGCTTTCTCATATGTGCCTTGACTGGGGGGCTACAGCAGACCGAGTGATCCCTTACTCGAGCCAGTGACCTTGGGCTCAAGCTGGTGAGCCTTGCTTAAACCAGATGAGCCTGCACTCAAACTGGTGACCTCAGGGCCTCGAACCGGGGTCCTCCATGTCCCAGTCCAACACTCTATGCACTGCGTCAATGCCTGCCTGGTCAGGCCATTCTGCTTTGTTTTCTAAAGGTAGCAGTACATTTCTAATTCCTTTTTTCTTCTTTGCACAGTGTAATCCTATCCCTGGAGGTCAAATTGCACCTGTTGCATAGCTACATGAATGTGCAGTGGGTCCCTGTGTCCTCTGATGCACAGGTGAGGACATTTGCACCTTGCCCTGTCACGCCTCGTTTTCAATGACAGAGCCAGGCGAGCTGCTGTGCTCTCCTTCTGAACCTCTCATCAGTAGTGGCTGTGATTCCTTATTAAGAGTAGGTGGAAAATATTGGTTAACTTCCCAAAGACATTTTTCCTGCCTTTCTGTCTGTTAGTGCCCTTTTCCCACATCTCCTCTCCAACCTGTCTCTGCTAAATACATTCTCCAAGAAAAGTTTTCTGGACTTTTTGGGTGAACTTGAAGTTGTCATTACTTTGTCCCAAGTTCTCCATACATAGACCTCTGGCACCAGAGGAGACAGAACAGCTTAAAGAGCTGATCCAGTAGGTTCTGAAGACGTCATTAGTGCCCGTAGAACAGGAACACAGGAGCAAGGGCAAGTTGAGGGGCTACATAAGGTTGGAGTTGGTTGGATGTGGTTAGTCAAAACTTTTTTTTAATTTTGGAAAGAATTTGGCATACAGAAATTTATAATAAAGGACATTCTGGTGTCTACAGAATATTCTCCCTTCTTACCCAGATATTATATAGTTACCGATTGCTCTAGAAGAGTAGTCAGGCTTCATTGTAATATCTCCTTATTACAGAAGCAAGTCACTGCAGGGGTTGATGAAAGTTAGATATTATTGACATCTTTCCCTTATCCATGGGAGAGCCACCAGAGCTGGGGCAGGATGGTGCCCTCACAGGTGACCCTCCCCCATCATGACAGCAGCCCTTCTCTGAAATTAGGCAGTCAGTCTGAGGATGGAGTACACGGGTGTTACTCCCTCCTCCACTTTGCTAATTCCCATAGCAGTGGCTATAGAGAGCACCTTAGCCAGATGGATGAGCTAGGAGTCCCTGGGGACCAATGGGATAACTGACAGTGGTGTTTTTGTCTCTCCCAGGCTCCCCTGGCCCAGCCTGAGTCCCCCACAGCCTCAGCTGGAGATGAGCCCCGTTCTACCCCTGAGTCTGGGGAGTCAGACAAGGAGTCAGTTGGCAGCAGTTCTACCAGCAATGAGGGCAGCAAGTGGAAAGAGAAGTCAAAACGAGATCGGGAGAAGGATAAGAAGAGGACAGATTCTGTGGCCAACAAACTGGGCAGTTTTGGCAAAACCTTGGGCAGCAAGCTCAAGAAGAACATGGGAGGCCTGATGCACAGCAAGGGCTCTAAGCCTGGAGGGGTGGGAATGGGCTCAGGGGCAAGCAGTGGCACCGAGACACTGGAGAGGAAGAAGAAAAACTCTCTCAAGAGCTGGAAGGGTGGCAAAGAGGAGGCCGCTGGGGACGGGCCTGTGTCTGAGAAGCCCGCACCTGAGTCCGGGGGTAACGGAGGGGGCAGGTATAGCCAGGAGGTGATGCAGAGCCTGAGCATCCTGAGGAATGCAATGCAAGGGGAGGGGAAGTTTATTTTTGTTGGAACCCTGAAGATGGGTCACCGGCACCAGTATCAGGAGGAGATGATCCAGCGCTACATGGCTGATGCTGAGGAGAGATTCCTGGCGGAGCAGAAACAGAAGGAGGCAGAGAGGAAGATCATGAATGGAGGGGTCGGGGGCGGGCCTCCTCCTGCCAAAAAACCAGAGCCAGATGGTGGAGAGGAGCTGCTCACTGCCCCCCAAACAGAGTCCAAGGCACTGGTGTTCTCTACTGGCTACCCTGGGGGTTTTACAATCCCTCGGCCTTCTGGGGGTGGAGTTCACTGCCAGGAACCCCGGCGGCAGTTGGCAGGGGGTCCGTGGGCGGGGGGCCTACCACCATATGCCACCTTCCCTAGACAGTGTCCTCCTGGGCGACCCTACCCCCACCAGGACAGCAGCCTTTCTCTGGAGCCCCGCAATCACTCCAAGGATGGAGTTCACAGGGGTGCATTATTACCACCCCACTTCCGGGTAGCTGATTCCTATAGCAACGGCTACCGAGAGCCCCCTGAGCCAGATGGATGGGCTGGAGGGCCCAGGGGGCTTCCCCCAACCCAGACCAAATGTAAACAGCCGAACTGCAGCTTCTATGGACACCCTGAAACAAACAACTTCTGCTCCTACTGTTACAGGGAAGAACTGAGGAGGCGGGAACGGGAACCAGGTGGGGAGCTGCTGGTGCACAGGTTCTGAATGGGGGGCCCTGGAGGGCAAGGGGGCTAAACAAAGAAAGCGAAGCTCAACTCATTGGCTCATCAAGACCCAGCCCCCATATTGACGGGGCAAATGCAGTAATGCTGGGGGGAGCCTGGCTAGAAACTTGACATATGCCCATGAGACTGCCAGGCTGGCAAGAACACGTCAGGGCTGGACGGTGCCTCGAAGGCTGCACTAGTCCTTTGCAGATCTTGACTTGATGGGACTGAGGAGATTCAAGGGGGAAAGATAGTGATTCTATCTCCTGACCCTTGGGTCCACCCCAGTACCTAAGGGGGAGTAGTAGGAGCAGGTTTGGTGTGTGGGGGTGGGGAGGTGTGTAGCTGTCTGGGTAAGGAACAGGAAAGGCGGTTCTCAGTCAATAAAAGGAAAAAAACAGACCAAAGTTCTTTTAGATTGGAAAAAAGCACATAGTGGTGGAGTTGGGAGTTGGAGAGAAGCTGGGAAATTAGGTAAATTTGCTATTGATTTGAATTAAGATAGAAATTAGGGTTGGGTAAATTCTTCCTCCTGAAGGATTGAAAAGACAGGGCAGTAATATGTGCTCATGGGTGCCTAGTAGGGAGGTAGTTTCAGTCGGTTTACTGAGATGGGAAAGGGAAGAACTTAAAAGGAGAATCCTTTTCATCTTATGTTTTATTTCCTTCTAAACACCATCTGTCATCTGTTCTAGTTCGAGAGGAGGTGGCCTGCTCCCTATCTTTTCCTCATTCTTTTTGAGGCCTGAGCTAAGCTAAATTAAGAAGATTGTGATTTTTAAAAAGACTTTTATTTTTTAAAAAAGGCCCTTCTGAGGGAGGGAAGAAAGGGATGAGAAGAGCAGCTTGTGTGTATTGAATTTTCTCTAGGTGAATCCGTGCAGAGGTCATCTTTTTTAAACTACTTAGCAATAACCGTATGTTGGGGTGTGAGTGCGCCTGGGAGGGGTGGGAGGGCAGACCTTTGGCCAGACTTCCAAGCAAAACCAAAAACCTAAATAGAGCACTACCATTCTCTGCTGCTGCATTTCTGTAGAAAGCAACTTATTTTTTTGAAAATATTTTTTAAAGGAAAACACACCCCAGCAAGCAAAAACATTAAAAAATAATAATTTCTTTTTTCCTATTTAAGTGATTCTTTCTCCTTCCTGTCTACTTTTGGAGAATGAACTTAACATCCGGCTTCTTTTGTTAAGCCATAGCTGAACTTAATCTGTGGTTAGTTTATTAAAATAATAAAAAGTACTTTGTAAGAAGAGATATTTTTGATAAAAGGACTGATGTTGAAACATGGGGTAAGGGCTGGGGCAATTTATAAAAAGGTAGTTACCGAAATCTGTTTTAGTGAACTGTAACCACAGATCACAGATGACTCCCAATGAGCTGATCTGTCATTGGGATTCCCCCTTTCCCTGGCCTGAGCGTTTTCCCCAGGGGGTGGGAGTGGCTGGTGGACACAGTGGGGGAGCTCCTTTGCATTTTGCACAAAGCACAAGTCTGGACAGCCAACGCTGTGGCCAGCACCATTTTTAAGAGCTTTAAACCAGTTGACCTATCCTGGGCCAGTTTTCCTTTTTACTTTTTTTCCCCCTGGGAAAAAATAAACTATGCAATTGTATATACTCCTGGGCACATACAAAGGGGAATAAGTGTACTTAAGGGTCCAGGTGTTCACTGGGGCTATTTTTCTGTATTTGAATTTCTCTTCGGAGGTATGTACTCATTACCTACCCCGTGGAATGTAATCCCCACATTTGATCTGAGACAGACATGAGCTGGGCGTTTGCCATATGTGCTTCTATCCAAACAGGAAAGTTGTCATCCTGTTTCCCTCTTGGTAACAAAGCCACCAAGACTGTCCTCTATTGGAACTACACACGTTTTAGAAAGGTTCCTTTCTTAACAAACTTGAAAGTCACTTGTTTTCCAAACCTGATAGTTTGTTGATTGACTCATTTTTTGAGACTCTGAATTCTTAGGCTTTTATTTTAAAATAAACCAGTTTTAAGGAAGCAATGAGTTCAAAGGAGTTAGGTTCCAAAGGAGGGTATATGTATATTCTGGGCAGGACCAGGGCTAGTTTGAGATAGGCAGGCACTCCAATCAGGTACAAAGCTTGAGAGGGTATCAAAAAACTCAGTAATCAAGATAAAGATTTAATGCAATATTAAAAAGAATTCCAAAAAATTCATAATGAATAAAGTATCAAAATTTTAAAGACAGGATTCACCAGGATAGATTAGGGTGAGGGGAAGTCAGGCAGAGAGGAGCAAGTACCAAGTTGAGTCCTGTCTTAATTTGAAATTCTCATACTTTGTTCATTGTGGGTTTTTCTTTTAAGGATAGTTTTGATTTTCAAAAAATATATATAATACTGCATTAAAATAGTATCTTGATTACTGGGTTGTTGGGTACCACTTAAGTTTTGTGCCCAAAATGAGTGCCGTGTTCACCTCATCCTGTTTCTGGGGTTAGAACAACAACTAGTGAGACCACCACCTCATAGGCTTCCATCCACTGCCATGCAGCTGAACAGCTGGCTCATACACCCTGGATGTGCACAGCTCACCTAGCTTTCTCATAGGTATCCGTTTGTACTGCAGGCCTGGACCAATAGGCGTGGAAACAGGTCAGGGGTTTCCCCAGAGAATAAAAGGGAAGTTTCGATTCCCACTGGATTGCTGTGTTTGGATTTGCTCTGTTATTAGTTCTAGGTGATACTTTGTTTTTAAAAAGTGAGGACAAATGAAAAAAATCGGAAAACTTGTGTCATGTTTGTTTTTGTTTTGATTTATAAATGAACCAATTCCATTTTCTTACCTTTTCAAATAAAAAAAGATGAAAATTCTGGGGGGTGGCCTAGGGGTGAGTACGGTAAAATAGGGCTTCATTTAGGCCCTTTGGCTTTTTATTAAGAAATAAATTAATATTTTTCTTAATTTGGGAAGGTAACTATTTATTGAGGCATTAAAAACCTTTCCATTCTAAGGATGAGGGACCCTGAGTCAATGGATGTTTTTCTGTAGGGATGAGTAAGGGTTATTTTGCTTTATTCTTTCAGGGGGTTGTGTGGGATGCGGGGATGAACTAATAATGCCTGGAAAATGAACGGGTGGGTGTGTGGTATTTTGGGAAGATGGGGTGGAAGAGGCAAGCCCTTGCGATTACTGTGTTGGGAGAAAGGAAGAGTAGTACATGGTATGCACTCAAAATGAGCAAAAATTACTTAGTTAAGGAGAGGTCTGTGGATGAAGGCAGGAGGCAGACCTCATAACCCTTACCGAGGGATGATAATGTCTCAGGCTTAAATAAGTGCACTTAGTTCCTTTAATCCAGGGTGTTGAGGTATGTACTGGGTTTTTATTGGGAGAGAAGAGATTTTCCCCTTTTAAGACAGAGCTATCCCTCCACCTAATTCACCCCAGCCCTGATGGGACAACTATACTGTAAGATAAGCCTCCAAAATCCTCTCAATCTATGCTGGTATTATTGAGGGTTACAAGATTTAACCAAAAGTTTTTCTCTCTTACTAGATTCTACACTTGATCTTAGCCAAAAGGCCGAGAAGTGATTACTAGATTCTGTCATCAAAATAAAAAGGTCTCTTATATATATATGTAATTTCTTTTTAAAGATTCAGTCTTTCTGGACTGGGGTTGGTGGGAAACACTGCTATCCAGGGCCAGGAGGGAAGTACTCTCTTCTGTTGGCTCAGTTTCTTCTCAGGCAAAACTAAAGCTCACAGACCAATGAAACAAAAATTAGCAATGACTTTGTATTGTATATCTGGGAGGCGATACTGAGCCAGAAAGAATGGAGCTGGTTCTGAATGACTTCTAAGAACCTAGCTTTCACCATTTTCTCCTTTCTAAATAGCTTCATGTCCAAGGTTGCAGGCATGGTTTTTTCTTTTCCCAATAAAGGAGCTTCAGAGATAATTGTCCCTGAGCTACTCGACAGCTTTGGACTGTGTCCTCTTCCTTTTCCAATAGTTTGTGCCCTAGACACATAGCCACAGGTGAGGAGACGGAATTAGAAGCCCCCTCCTGGCCTGGAATCCTGCAGCCCAAATTTTTCTAATTGCCTTTTCCCTCCAGACCCTTCTACTGCAGATGCAGTGAGTCATACAGACACTCTGTCTCTTTCACTTTGCAGACAGCCTGCAAATCACAGGGTGTTTTGCCCCATGTACTTAAGTTGATTAACAGAATATTTATTATGAAGTCTCCCAGGTAGAGACACCCCTTCACAGCCTCGTAGGTAAGGGCCTTAGGAATGGGGCGGAAAGCTGGCTGACAGTAGGAACTAATGGGAGTGGGGTGGGGGGGAGGACTTTAGCCTCTTCCTGTGCTTATAACTGGATCTGTGACTCATCTTGTGAGTCACTCAGCTGCTCCACCTCCTCCAGCTGCGCCTCCTGGCAGCCTTCACTCCTGGCACAAACCTGCAACCAGATCAGGATTCTGAAAATGGAAAAATCTGATACAGGCCCTTGCCTTTCCACTCTTCCTTTCAGACACCGAGCCTCCACTGGGATGCGTGGGGTGGTGCGCGGTAGCCCTGCTGGTGCAGGACCTTCAGCTACTGCCTCCATTGCAGTCCTGGATGGGTACTAATCCAAGTCACCCATTTCTTTTCTTCCTCTGACTTCCTCCAAATCCCCTGATGTTTTTCTCTATATTCCTCTGCTGTTCCTTACCTCAAAGTATTAAAAAAAAAACCCAAAAAAACAGAATGAGGCTCTTTAATGAAGTGTGGTGGGGAGAAGGAAGGTGGATAGTGAGATTTTTAAACTGATACACCTCTTCCAATGGCAACAGACCTTGGGAAGTATTTTCTTACCCAGAGATTGAGACCCGTGGAATGCAGGTAGGGGTGGAGGTGGGGGTGCTTAGTAGGACCTCAAGAATCTGGCTCATGGGCCACCTTTGTAGTAGGTGTACGCCTCTTTGTTCCAGATTGACTCCCTGTCTCACAATGTGCATTTTCACTATTTCCACAGTTGCAGCCAAGCCAGGGAACTTTAAAAGCTGAGGCCGGAAGGGTGTGTGTGCTGGGGCTTGGAGAAAATAGTGACACTTTGGAAAACTGGGGCCCCGACCTAAGGATTGCTGCCTCTGTACAGACTCAAAATCAATAAACAGCAGCTCATTAACTCTTACTTTGTATTTTATTTCCTGTCTAAATATAGATTTTACATTCTTACCTCAGTCCTCTCACTAGCAGTTCCTTTTCTTTCCTCCTAGTGCCCACCCCCCTTTGCTTCTTGGGTTGCAGGGAGTGGCGTGGGGGGAAGAATGGAATTATTGAACTGAACAGAGGTTTCCAGCCCTCAGCTTTCAAAGTCCTGAACATGAATTATTAATTTGGAGATCTGGTGTCTGGGCTGGAGGGAGGGGTCATATACCAGGACTGCGCTCCAGTTTCTAATTGTGTGTGTGTGTGTGTTTGATTAAGTGATGAGATCTTTTCCTTGGGTCTCTCACCCCCCACCCCAGAACTTGCACATAAACATACCTGTACCTTTCCCACTGCACCCTGCACGCAAGGTATGTTGCAAGCTCTCTGGAGAAGGATGTACAAAAACACTAACTTGACCCCCTCTGCAATTCTTGGGTATCCCCAGGCAAAACTCCCTTGAGGTCAAATTTACTTCTCAACCTTTTTGTTAGGTCTTTCAGGGGAGGAAGTAAGGAGACCATAACTACTTTTGTGTTCCTCTCATTTCCTTCACTCCTGCCCCTTTTAAGATATAAAAAAGAGAAAAAAAAAGATATAAAAAAGAAAACACCTCAGCTTCTTAGGGAAACCGTCACTCTAGAGTCTAGAGAAGTGGCCCAAATTGTTCTAGTTTAATACTGGGTATTACTACTCCCCTCAAACAGTCTCCAATGCTCATGGCCAGGAAGTGAATAGGAGCTGGGAGTAGGGAATCTGGGTGTATTTTTTTCCTCAGTTCCCCATTTTTCCCTCACCTTTCCCAGACTCCTCCACTTCCTTTCCACTTTCCCAAAATTGTGTGCATGCTCCTTTAAGGGGCTGGGCCTCTCTCCCGCCCTCTCCAGAGTCGACTAAAATTTCCGAGGAGACTCCTCTGGCGGGGCTGACTGGACACACCTTTCAAAGACCCCAAGTCATGCTCCCTGCACCTCAAACACTCCTTTCCCCTGCCCCATCCCTAACTTCCCTCCTCTCAACTACCAGATCCAGCCTCTCCCTGAGGGGCTAGAGCATCCTTGAGGCTTCCCACACTTAACTGCTTCATCCCCGGATGGAGCCAGAGAAATGTGGTGGGGGGGCAGGGGCCAGAGTTTCAACATCGCCCCCCAGAAGGAGGAACCAGAGATGGGGGTAAGGAGAAGAAAGTTGGGCTTGCGGGGAGCGGTTGGACGACAAGAGGGTGTGAGTGGGGATGATGGGGAGATAAAAGAAGAAAAGGACCTAGAGCAAGAGGAGGGTGTGTCTCATATCAACTCTGGTTGATGAAGCTTGGTCTGTCTTTTTCAGTCTCAAGTTCATCGTGTCATTATCCATTAACCAGCCCCTCCCTTTACAGTCTGCCAACTCCGGTCCTGAGCTTCCCACAGCCAGTGATCTCAGTTTCCCCTGGAGTCTGAGTGTAGGGCTCCAAAGGTGGCTGCTGAGGGAATCCCTGACCCTCAGGGTTGGAGAGGCCTGAGCTAACCCTATACCCTTCACAGCTCTCAGGACCTAAGTCTGTCCAGGGGATTGCAATGCCGGAGCCCAGAAGTCATCAACTTGGCAGTTTCCTGGCCTCTGGATGCCTCCCAGGTGATAATGCCCTTCCAGTACTTCTGATCTTCAGAAATGCCTTCAAATTTCATCCTACTGAAACTTTGTTTCATACCGTCACCAATGATACCTCCCTATCCCTTTCCTGGCTCAAAGTGCTTCTTGACACTTGTTCTCTTCCCTGTCCAGAGCTGTCTGGGAGCCTGGACCTTGATGATCCCTTTGCTTTCTTGATCCTGTTACCCCTTTTCTCATTTACTTATTCAATAAATATTTAAGTGCCTGCTATATGTTAGGCACTGTTCTAGGCTCTAGAGCAGGGGTAGTCAACCTTTTTATACCTACCGCCCACTTTTGTATCTCTGTTAGTAGTAAAATTTTCTAACCGCCCACCAGTTCCACAGTAATGGTGATTTATAAAGTAGGGAAGTCACTTTACTTTATAAAATTTATAAAGCAGATTTACAGCAAGTTAAAGCATATAATAATAATTACTTACCAAATACATTATGTCGGATTTTTGCTAAGTTTGGCAAAATAAATCTTTATAAAACAACTTACTATAGTTAAATCTATCTTTTTATTTATACTTTGGTTGCTCCGCTACTGCCCACCATAAAAGCTAGAACGCCCACTAGTGGGCGGTAGGGACCAGGTTGACTACCACTGCTCTAGAGTAAAATATTACAAATTCTCTCCTTCAAAGCTTTCATTCTTAGGAGTTAGAGGAGGATGTTAATATTCCCTCTGTAGATCTTCCTGTCTTGGAGGAATGGGTGTACTTATGTGATCAGCCCTGGGGATAGTCATAACCTGGCTTCTCCTGTAGGGGAACAGATCCTAGCATGGGCCCCAGGGGTGCGGAAGGGGCTGGAACCTGAATTGCCTGGAAATCTGATCTGCACCAACTTGAGGGTCACCTTCCAGCCCTGTGGATGGCAGCGGAGTCAGGTGAGATGTTTGGGCCAAGGGTAAGAACAGCTAGTGGGAAATGGGTTGGGGAGTCTAGGATGATTTAGACCAGTGCTGGTCAACCTGGCCCCTACCGTCCACTAGTGGGCATTCCAGCTTTCATGGTGGGCAGTAGCAGAGCAACCAAAGTATAAATAAAAAGATAGATTTAACTATAGTAAGTTGTTTTATAAAGATTTATTCTGCCAAACTTAGCAAAAATCTGACATAAGGTACTTGGTAAGTAATTATTATATGCTTTAACTTGCTGTAGCTCTGCTTTATAAATTTTATAAAGTAGAGTGACTTCCATACTTTATAAATCACCATTACTGTGGAACTGGTGGGCAGTTAGAAAATTTTACTACTAACCGAGATACAAAAATAGGCGGTAGGTATAAAAAGGTTGACTACCCCTGATTTAGACAAACATTATAGGAAGTGAGATAGAGTTGTTCGTAAGGGCTGTCTTTTGAATGTATTAGAGATAGTCAATAGGATCAATCTGTAGGAAGGTGAAGGTCTTCTGAGAGCAGATGTGAGATTTCAGATGTCTCTAGCATGTCATGTGCTCCCTAGGAGACTCCCCTGAGCAGTGAATATGATTTTTCCCTGGTCAACATTGGGCGATTAGAGGCCGGTAAGCGTGGGGTTTGGTGAAAGGGCTCATTGGTGGGGTTGTTGGATCCCCTCCTCCACCCTTCCTCTATGTTTAGAGGACAGCCAGGGATGCAGTGGGGTGGGTAGGAAGAGTTCTTCCTAGAGGGACCCTGATCCATGGCTACATTGCTCTCTAATTCTTGACTTCAGTGAGTAGCCTGTCCCGAGTCCAACTCCACCATCCAGGGTCCCTGCTTAAATTTATCCCTGAGGAGATCCTGATTCACGGCCGAGACTTCCGGCTGCTGAGAGTTGGTTTTGAGGCTGGAGGACTAGAGCCTCAGGCCTTTCAGGTAAGATGCTCCCAAACCAAGGACCCCACCTTCCCTTAGAACCTTGTGATCCTTTCCCTGGCAATTCCATATACTCCCTTATTTCCCAGGATCCCTCTTATCATTCTCACTGCTTCTTTCCTCAAGGAGTGGGGAAAAGGCTGGGATAAATGATAGTATAAGGAGCATAAAGGGCCTGAATTCTAGCTTGCCTCTACCGATATCAGGTGCATGATTGTGGGCAAGCATATTCCTTGAAAAAACAAGGAGGTTTGGAGGATATTATTCCTGTTAAGTACTGCGTGCTAACCAATTGCACCACTGGAGCTCCAGAGGATATTATTCCTAATTCCTTCCAGAATTAACATTCTGTGATTCTGTGGTTCTAGCCCCATTCTCCTGCCCCAGTCCCTATGACCTTTGGAAGTTCTCTTTGTTATGGGCTGTCTTTGCTGCTCTCTATTTGTGGCAAGCCAGTGAAGCAACACACCCTATTTCTTTCTTTTCACTTCAGTCTGAGCCAAAGGGATGGGATGTCCTTTCCTCCACAGGTGACCATGGCCATTGTCCAAGCCAGAGCTCAGAGCAGTGAAGCCCAACAATATACAGGGATAACTCTGAGCAAGTCTGGTGAGTAAGGGTACTTTGAGGTAAGTAATGGGTAGAGTCTGAAAAAACAGAGGCTTGCTGAAGGCAAAAGAGCTGAGAAGCTGTCCTTTTTCTCTTCCTCTGTGTCTCTCTCCTGCCCCAGGCCAGAGTCCTAGTTCCAGAAAACCACCTATTTCCCTCATGGAAACATCAGAAGACTGGGAAACTGAGAAGAAAAAGCAGGGGGCAAGTGGCTGGCGGGTCAGTCTCGTCAATGAGAGATTCGACATAGCCACCAGGTGATCGATTCTCCAGCGCACCTCAACCCCTGCAGCCATCCCAATATTCCCACAGTTTTCTGACTCTACAGCAGGGGTCCCCAAACTATGGCCTGCAGGCCGCATGCGGCCCCCTGAGGCCATTTATCCGGCCCCCACTGCACTTCCGGAAGGGGCACTTCTTTCATTGGTGGTCAGTGAGAGGAGCATAGGATGCGGATGCCGCAAAGCGTGGCGTCGCTCACGTACAGTACTACGGTGACGTGGGACGCACGCGTCAGGGCTACGGAATCGCGTCATATCACTTGTTACAGCTAGCAGTGACAAATATGGAACCGGACATTGACCATCTCATTAGCCAAAAGCAGGCCCATAGTTCCCATTGAAATACTGGTCAGTTTGTTGATTTAAATTTACTTGTTCTTTATTATTATTATTTATTATTTTTTTTTTTTTGTATTTTTCTGAAGCTGGAAACGGGGAGAGACAGTCAGACAGACTCCCGCATGCGCCCAACCGGGATCCACCCGGCACTCCCACCAGGGGCGATGCTCTGCCCCTCTGGGGCATCGCTCTGCCGCGACCAGAGCCACTCTAGCGCCTGGGGCAGAGGCCAAGGAGCCATCCCCAGCACCCGGGCCATCCTTGCTCCAATGGAGCCTCGGCTGCGGCTGTGGAAGGGGAAGAGAGAGACAGAGAGGAAGGAGGGGGGTGGGGGGTGGAGAAGCAAATGGGCGCTTCTCCTATGTGCCCTGGCCAGGAATCGAACCCGGGTCCCCCGCACGCCAGGCCGACGCTCTACCGCTGAGCCAACCAGCCAGGGCCTTGTTCTTTATTTTAAATATTGTATTTGTTCCCGTTTTGGGTTTTTTTTTTTACTTTAAGATAGGTGCATAGGGATTTGTTCATAGTTTTTTATTTTTTTTATTTTTCTGAAGCTGGAAACAGGGAGGCAGTCAGACAGACTCCCGCATGCGCCCGACCGGGATCCACCCGGCATGCCCACCAGGGGGTGATGCTCTGCCCATCCAGGGCGTCGCTCTGTTGCGACCAGAGCCACTCTAGCGCCTGAGGCAGAGGCTGTAGAGCCATCCCCAGCGCCTGGGCCATCTTTGCTCCAATGGAGCCCTGGCTGTGGGAGGGGAAGAGTGAGACAGAGAGGAAGGAGAGGGGGAGGGGTGGAGAAGCAGATGGGTACCTCTCCTGTGTGCCCTGGCCGGGAATCGAACCCAGGACTTCTGCACGCCAGGCCGACGCTCTATCACTGAGCCAACTGGCCAGGGCCTTGTTCATAGTTTTTTTTATAGTCCAGCCCTCCAATGGTCTGAGGGACAGTGAACTGGCCCCCTGTGTAAAAAGTTTGGGGACTCCTGCTCTATAGCTATGCTTCCTACACACTCCAGCATCCTAGGACATAGATCTTTAAACCTGAGGTCACTTGGAATGATCTGTTCCTAAGTAGCTTCATTGTAATCACAGCTTTGCATTATGAGGTTACTGAGCCAAGATGTAACATAACTCTCAATTTCACAGCCTCCCCCGTTACTTCTGGGTCCCTAACAGAACTCTGGACAGTGAGGTCAGGAGAGCATTTGGCCACTTTCATCAGGGCCGTGGACCGGTCAGTGTGAGGTTTGGGGATTTGAGAGTTATGGGATGTCGGGGATCATTATGGAGGGAAGGGATCCTTATGAGGTCAGTGTGGGGGCAAGGGTCAGATGGGACTAGAAGTTTCTGTCACAATGATTCTCCTCTCACCCATTTGAAGCGCCTATCCTGGCATCACCCTGGAGGGAGTGATCTTCTCCGCTGTGGAGGTTTCTACACAGCCAGTGACCCTAACAAGGAGGCTATCAGGTGAGGGAAGTGTGATGAGAAGAATCAAAGGTTAAGTGTTCAGGACAGACTTCTTCCCTTACCTTCCGATTCTGTCCCCTGCAGAGCAGTGGAGTCCATGCTCCAGGCTGGGCATGCTGATGTTGTCCTGGTAGACACTGTGGATGAGCTGCCTAGTCTTGCAGATGTCCAACTTGCCCACTTGAGGCTGAGGGCTCTCTGCCTGCCTGGTGAGAATAGCCTTTGACCTCTTATCCCTACCCCTAAGTCTGCTGATTCCAACCTGGTTTACCATTTGCTTCTTCAGCCCAATGAACCTTAGTTTTTTACTCAACTCTCCCATCTTCCACATACTGATTTCCTGTCTTCCAGACCCCAGTGTATTCTTAAAAAAAAAACCCCAAAACAGCTTTATTGAGATATAATTTACATACCATAAAATTCTTCCTTCACCCATCTTAAGTGTACAATTCAAAGAATTTATAATGTTGTACAAATATCACCACAGTTAACCTTTAGAAACCCCATGGTCATTTACAGTTACTTTTCATTCCTATTCCTATCTCAAGGCAACAGCTACCCAACTTATTCTCAACTCTTCAGACTAGAGACCCTGGGTCCCAAATCTCGAGTTCTCCTAATCTCTTTTCCCTTCTGACCCCTCTACTCTTTATCAGATTCATCTGTAGCCGAGGATAAATGGCTCTCAGCCCTGGAAGGAACACGATGGTTGGACTACGTCAGGTATTCTTTTTATAGCCATGTCTTATAATTCAACCCTCCCCAAACTTCTGTTAACTTGGACTCACTCCTAAGGTGCCTTCCATTAACTCTTCTCTTTGGTCTCCCAAGAAGACTGTTATTTTCGCCTGACCAGGCAGTGGCGCAGTGAATAGAGCGTCAAACTGGGATGCGGAGGACCCAGGTTTGAGTCCCTGAGGTTGCCAGCTTGAGCGCGGCTCATCTGGTTTGAGCAAGGCTCACTAGCTTGGACCCAAGGTCGCTGGCTTGAGCAAGGGGTTACTCTGTCTGCTGAAGGTCCACGGTCAAGGCACATATGAGAAAGCAATCAATGAACAACTAAGGTGTCGCAACGAAAAACTGATGATTGATGCTTCTCATCTCTCTCCATTCCTGTCTGTCCCTATCTATCCCTCTCTCTTACTCTGTCTCTGTTAAAAAAAAAAAAAAGACTTATTTTCTGCTCCTTAGGAAGAGAAGAGGCAGGATTTTGGAGGCTGCCTCTGTTCTATTCCATGACCCATCACTCCCCTCTTCCAGACTTATCATTCTTCCCTCTTTTTCCTTGTCTGCCCCTCCAGGTCTTGTCTTCGAAAGGCTAGTGACATCTCAGTCTTAGTGACATCTAGAGTTCGCTCTGTAATACTTCAAGGTGAGTTTCTTGGGTCAAGTCACTCCATTAGTTGACTTTTTCCTTTTTTTTTTTTTTTTGTATTTTTCCGAAGCTAGAAATGGGGAGAGACAGTCAGACAGACTCCTGCATGCGCCCCACCGGGATCCACCCGGCACGCCCACCAGGGGGCAACGCTCTGCCCACCAGGGAGCAATGCTCTGCCCCTCCGAGGGGTTGCTCTGCCGAGACCAGAGCCACTCTAGCGCCTGGGGCAGAGGCCAAGGAGCCATCCCCAGTGCCCAGGCCATCTATGCTCCAATGGAGCCTCGGCTGCGGGAGGGGAAGAGAGAGACAGAGAGGAAGGAGAGGGGGAGGGGTGGAGAAGCAGATGGGCGCTTCTCCTGTGTGCCCTGGCCGGGAATCGAACCCGGGGCTTCTGCACGCCAGGCCGACGCTCTACCACTGAGCCAACCGGCCAGGGCCTAGTTGACTTTTTCCTTTACCCACCTGACTGGATTCTGCTCAGAGGGAGACCCATAAGATTTCTTTTACCCTTCTAGAGCTGGCATCCTCCTTTGTGAGCTCTAACTCATCTTTCAGCATTACCTCTGCCTCCTCACCACAGCTTGATATGGCTAACAGAAGGGTTCTCTGCCCTCTGTTCCCATCCTTTCATCAGTGGATGGGGATTGGGGTTGGGATGGAAAGGACAATGTGGAAGTTGGTTTGAGATTTATACTGCTGCCTCCTACATGTGAGGCTGGATATTTCTATCCAGGTGGAGTCTATGAAGTGAATCATTCAAGGTCTTTGTTTTCTTTTCACTTCTATGTGCCCTCTCAATCTTACCAACTCAAAACTTTCCCCCTCTGTGTTTCTCACTTCTTGCCATGTTTCCTTTTCTTTCTCTTCTGCCCTAGTTTCTTGGCCCCTCCTTCTTTGTCCCTTCTTCCTCTTTATTACCCAGAGCGCGGCGATCGTGATTTCAATGGCCTGCTCTCTTCACTGGTCCAGCTGCTTTCAGCCCCTGAAGCCCGAACACTGCTTGGCTTCCAATCACTAGTGCAACGAGAGTGGGTGGCAGCTGGACATCCCTTCCTGACACGACTTGGGGGAACTGGGGTCAGTGAAAAGGTGAGAACATTTTGGGAAAGTATTGGGATGGGGGGCAGTTATTCAGAAGTAAGAGGATCAGAAAATTATACAGTATAATCCACTGGAGATTAATCAGATCTGAAGGGCTCCTGAAGTTAGGCTGAGTTTGAAGGGAGACCCAGATGAGTGAGTGACCACCCCCCCTACTATGCTCAATTTGGATTTCTATTTCTGGACCACCTTAGTGGCCCTTGTTCCCTGTCCCCCCACCCCCACACAGGTTGTCATCACCCCCCTTTAGGTTCCCATAGTCCCTTCCATCCTCTTGATTTCCCTCTTCTCAGGCCCCCGTGTTTCTCCTCTTCCTTGACTGCGTCTGGCAGCTCCTCCAGCAATTTCCAGCTGAGTTTGAATTCTCTGAGTTTTTCCTTCTTGCTCTTCATGACAGTGTCAGGGTTCCTGACACCCTTACATTCTTGAAAGACACTCCCTGGGAGCGTGGAAAGCAGAGTGGACAGGTCAGTGACTTCCACTTTTGACTTGTCTTCCATACCCCTCCAATCCCTACTGACAAGTCCTTTTTGAAATTTAGCCTTGATTTATGAAAACTGAGGTCTGTGGGTGGGGAACAGTGGAGGCTGGTGCTCTCTCTCAGGACTGGACTTTCACCCTCCATCTGATTCCTGGAGTAAGAAATGAGACTTTCATAATTTTTCTCTAGACCTGTGAGAAAGATTTTATACATATATTTTTGTTTGTTTAACCATTATTTTTCTTCTTTTCCTCTGTCCAGTTCAACTCCTATACACAAATCTATACCCCAGGGTATTCCCAGCTCCCTGTTGGGAACTCTATTAACTCACAACTGTCTGTCTGGGACTGGGATTTACGCTACAGCAATGAACAGATACTACAATTCCATAATCCTGGCTATGACCCAGAACACTGCCCAGACTCCTGGCTCCCTAGACAGCAGGTAAGGTGTCTGAATTCCCTAAACTCCCTTGACTTTCTCACAGGCTCATCCTTAGATGGGGAGTAATGTAAAGATAGTGTTTGAGTTCCCCATGTAAAGCTACCCTGCTTCTCTAATGTAGCTATCACTTATTGTCCCTGTCGCTGGGAAGATAGGAACCCTAGATTAGGAGTGGGCATCCTTTTGGTCCTCATCTTTTGTCTCATGTACACCTTTTACAACTTTCCCTAAAATTGACTTTAATCAGTCCTGAGCCCAGTGGTGGGATTCAGCTGGTTCGCACCGGTTATGCAGAACCAATACCTAAATTTTGTTGAGTTCAGTGAACCGGTTGTTAAAGGGGCACTTGTAATCAGGGTTCTCTGTATGGTGGACACCTGGGCAGCCACCCAATGTGGAAATCACAAATTTACATTCCTTGCTATTTTTTAACATTTACTGTATCAGCACAACAGTGTATTCTGAGTGCCTGTAGTAATGTTCATTTCGTTTATAGGTGAAAAAAATTTGACAGAACTATGCTTGTAATATTTTTTTATTCATTTCATAAAACTCATTATACCTTTGATGAAATGCTACATTTTAATTCCCTCACGTTTGTTACTTCAGTAAACAAACATAAAGAGAAAAAGTGCCAAACAACCAGGGGGTGACAACTTATATTGTTTTTTGTCAGGTATTATTTAATATTTTTTCATTAATATTTTAAAACTCTTATAACATATTCTTGTTTTGTGTGTCTCTTTTATTGTTCTTATTTAACTATTAAATGCATAAATGAACTACCTTTCAGTATATCATTTTTTTTATACTTAGAACAGTCATTAGAGCAGAGAACCAGTTGTTAAATTATTTGAATCCCACCACTGTCTGAGGACTACTCTGAAGTCTGATGAAGAGGAAAGATAGAGTTCTCAGTGGGAGGCTTATAGTTTCAGTGCTAGTGCATTGTGAGTGGGTAGCAGCTGGACATTCCTTCCCGACCCAATTTGGGGAAACTGGGGTCATCAGGTTTCTAGGTCACCAGTTGATTTTCCTTTCCCCTTTAGCCAAGCTTCTTGGTTCCTGGCCCCCCCAGTTCTGTGTGGCTCTTCTCTAGAGGAGCCTTGACTCCCCTGAATCAGCTCTGCCCTTGGCGGGACAGTCCCTCCCTGCTGGCAGTCCCTTCTCGTTGGCTTCCTCGACCTGCTATCTCCTCGGAAAGCCTGGCTGATCAGGAGTGGGGGCTCCCTCCACATTGGGGAGCTAGCCCTTTACCCATGGGGCTGCTGCTGCCTGGATATTTGGGACCCCAGATCAGGCTCTGGAAACGCTGCTACCTAAGGGGAAGGCCCGAGGTCCAGGTGAGAATGGAAGACAGGGATTGGGAGTGGGAGAAAGGCTTGATTGCTGACCCAGATGTTCTAGGAGCAACCAGATGTTTCCAGGAGCTGGAAAAGCAAGGGGCTGGGGAAATTGGGAAGTGAAGTACCATTCATGGTATCAAAATTGGATAGGTTTGGGAGTTTGGATGGGGGCAGGGACTGCTTGTGGCTCAGATCAAGTGGAATTTAGGGCATAGCTGGAAGGGGAAAGTGAATTAAAGAGGCCAGAAGTGTGGACAGATTTTGGAAGCAGAGAGCTAGAGCTGTAATTCTCCTCCTTTGCCTCTCTTCACTGTGTTCTTAGATGGGCCTCTCAGCTCCCACAATCACGGGCCTCCAGGATGAGCTAGCCCATCTTCAGGAGCTATTAAGGCAATGGACACCAAGATTATCTCCTGAGGATCACTCCAAGAAAAAAGATCCAAATTCCGCTCTCTCCTAACATGGTTGAAATTGCTGTCTTTCTTATGCACATGGCAAAATGTGGCCCGGGGTGAGGAAGGCTTGTCTAATCCTTCCCATTTTTCTTATCTGATCTGGCTGTCTCAGCTTTCACATTACAGCCCTTAAAAAAGACCCGACTTGAGTTTCTGTTGCAGATGAGTGATGCTATCTGCCAACTCTTGCTCTGTCCTGTTTGGTTCCTCAAGGTTTTATATTTTTATATTACATATATATCATAGACACCTCTCTCTATCTATAGAGATGCCTATGATATATATGGTTTCTTTGACTTGAAGGATTAAGAAACAAACCCAGAATATGATCACCTCATTTATCAGGGCAATTTCATCCCTTTTGGATATCCAGCCATTAATTGTGAGATCACAGACGCTGTTCATCAGTCCCAACAAGATGGCTTACAGACCTTATTCTTACCTCCTCTTGCTACTTTTTTAATTCCAATTTCTATTTCTTCCCTTATTGCTTTTTATGGGTATGAAGTGGATATGGGAGACATTTTGTCTCTTCCAATTGTGTATTTTTGTAGTGACATTTCTATTTAAGGAGTTCATTAAATCACAGTATTTATACATGTTGCTGGCATTATTTCTTGTGTCTGAATAAAGGACCCAGGTGAGAGGAGTGGGTGGAGGGTGGATGTGACCCGAGGGAGGGTGACATTCACATTATTGGTAAGGAAATAAGGGGATGGGTCAGGTGAGGCTCTACAGAATTCATAAGCAATTTGGTAAAAAGGATTCTTTTCTCCTATTTAGGGACAGATGGGACAAAAGCAAACAAGGAAGTGGTTGCTTGGGCCAGGAATGTTCTGGAGGTTGAAGCCTGTGGGCTTCAATGTCAACCACCCCTCAGCTTCGGTCACACTCCCTCTGTAAACCTCAGGTTCCCCTTAACTTCCTAAGCAATAACCACGAGGCAAGCTAGCACGTGACTTCAGCTCTGACACTCGCAATTTTTCCCTTGAAGGAAATGAAGTATTAACTCAAGCTCAGGCTGGGACTCCGGACCGGGCAGGCCACGGTAGATGAGTCATTGGGTTCGGAGGGAGAAGGGCGTTCCGTTCCTTAGCATACCCTTCTCTGGGGCAGAAAATAGAGGAAAAATTGTTTCTTTAGTTTTCAATTTACGTTTTGGGAACAGTGGGACACTGAAACGTCTCAGCCTTGAGAGAGTCTGGGCGTTTCCGTTCAGCCCTCCGCCCCGGTAGCTCGCTGTGACACCTCGGGGTAGGACCAACGACACAAGAACCGACCTACCACACCACAACGTCTCGGTGGCTTCCAAGATGGCCGCGGCCGCTTCCGGATCCGGATCCGCCCACCGCCACGGCCCGCCCACCGCCCTCACGTCGACCACAGACCCGGAAGCGGAAGGAGTGACCGAGGTTCAGGGTCCCGAGTCGCTGCCTAGAGACGGTGGGATCTCTTTCGGCATGGCGGCTGGGCCGATCTCCGAGCGGAACCAGGGTGATTGGAGGGAATGAGTCAGGAATGCGCTCAGGGGGGCTGGGAGACCTGGACTGCGACCACCAGTGTTTCCGCAGGGATGGGAGAACGGGCCACCCCGCGGTGCTTGCTTGGGCCGGGCGCGGGAGAGGGTACTGGGGGGGGGGGGGGAGGGCTGGGTTCAAGCTAAGGCTTGTAGGTGTGATACTTTCCAAGTCCAGTCTCCTGCCTTCCCACCCAAAAAAGAAATGTGTAAAGAGAATTTGCAGTAGAACTCTTAAGTTATAATTAAAAATATTTTCTAGTTCCTGTAAACATGGAGATGTAAGGGCTTAATCTAACGCCTCTTTTTATTTTTCCTATATCGTGTCTCAACCCCCAATTTCCCCGCCTGGGTTTTATATTCTTGTTCTTGTCATCGCCTTTTCTATCATTCTTATCTCCGCCCTAATCTCCTGCTCCCGCCATCCAGATGCCACTGTGTATGTGGGAGGCCTGGACGAGAAGGTTAGCGAACCGCTGCTGTGGGAGCTGTTTCTCCAGGCCGGACCAGTGGTTAACACCCACATGCCGAAGGATAGAGTCACTGGTCAGCACCAAGGTGAGTACGTGGAAGAGGTGCATTTATGTTCTGAGGGACAGACAGCTCCCGCAGGATCCCAGCAGTATTCGTAACTTTTTTGGAATAAGCAACGTAAACATTTCTTGCTAACAGTTTATTTCTGGAACCCGTCTCAATTGAATTGAGGTTTTTCTTACTCTTTGTGCTTTCAAAGGTAGATGAGTTATACCCCATTTTAAACCACTTTGCTTAAGTTAAACTCTTTCACTTCTCCAGGCTATGGCTTTGTGGAATTCTTGAGTGAGGAGGATGCTGACTATGCCATTAAGATCATGAACATGATCAAACTCTATGGGAAGCCAATCCGGGTGAACAAGGCATCAGCTCACAACAAAAACCTGGATGTGGGTGCCAACATTTTCATTGGGAACCTGGACCCAGAGATTGATGAAAAGTTGCTTTATGATACTTTCAGCGCCTTTGGGGTCATTTTGCAAACCCCCAAGATTATGCGGGACCCTGACACAGGCAACTCCAAAGGTTATGCCTTTATTAATTTTGCTTCGTTTGATGCTTCGGATGCAGCAATTGAAGCTATGAATGGGCAGTATCTCTGTAACCGCCCTATCACTGTGTCCTATGCCTTCAAGAAGGACTCCAAGGGTGAGCGCCATGGCTCAGCAGCCGAACGACTTCTGGCAGCCCAGAACCCACTCTCCCAGGCTGATCGCCCTCATCAGCTGTTTGCAGATGCACCCCCTCCACCCTCTGCCCCCAATCCTGTTGTATCATCTTTGGGGTCTGGGCTTCCTCCACCAGGTAAAGCTTTTGATTCAAGTTATGTTTGTCTTGATTTTGAGGGGTAAGGCAGGAAAAACAACCATTATAGGAGGATGTTGAGTTATTCTTGGGTGATGAGAAGAGGATTGAACTGTAATGGTTGTGGTGGGGAGGAAAGTTGCCAAGTTTCTCCAGGAAGTTGAAGTTGTTTGTGTTGGCCAACATTTATTTTGACTTTTAAGAGCTGGGAGGAGGAGAATAGATCTCATCCTGCTTGGAGAGGCCATATTGGAACAGTCTCTTTAAAGATATTCTCTCCTCACTATCATTAATTATTCTTCCATTTCCTATAGGAATGCCTCCTCCTGGCTCCTTTCCACCCCCAGTGCCGCCTCCTGGAGCCCTTCCACCTGGGATACCTCCAGCCATGCCCCCACCACCTATGCCTCCTGGAGCTGGAGGACATGGTCCTCCTACAGCAGGAACCCCAGGGGCTGGACATCCTGCACATGGACACTCACATCCTCACCCATTTCCACCAGGTGGGATGCCCCATCCAGGTCGGTATTCTTTGCTGGGGAAGGGACCTCTGTTACTTATGCTGCTGCTCTTTTCCCTTAGCAATGATAGTTCCAGGGTTGTTCTTTCCTTCTGCTATTCTTTTATAAAAATAAGCACAAAATACTTTTTTTTTTTTGTATTTTTCTGAAGTGAGAAGCGGGGAGGCAGAGAGATAGACTCCTGCATGCACCTAATTGGGATCCACCCGGCATGCCCATTAGGAGGCGATACTCTGCCCATTTGGGGCATTGCTCTGTTGCAACTGGAGCCATTCTAGTGCTTGAGTTGGAAGCCATGGATGGAGCCATCCTCAGTGTGCCTGGGCCAACTTTGCTCCAATGGAGCCTTGGCTGCGGGAGGGGAAGAGAGAGATAGAGAGGAAGGAGAGGGGGAGGGGTGGAGAAACAGATGAGCACTTCTCCTGTGTGCCCTGGCTGGGAATCGAACCTGGGACATCCACACTCCAGGCCAGTGCTCTAACACTGAGCCAACCGGCCATGGCAAGCACAAAATACTTTTTTTTTTTTTTTTGTATTTTTCTGAAGCTAGAAACCGGGAGAGACAGTCAGACAGACTCCCGCATGCGCCCGACCGGGATCCACCCGGCATGCCCACCAGGGGGCGACGCTCTGCCCCCTCCGGGGCTCGCTCTGCCGAGACCAGAGCCACTCTAGCACCTGGGGCAGAGGCCAAGGAGCCATCCCCAGCGCCCGGGCCATCTTTGCTCCAATGGAGCCTCGGCTGCAGGAGGGGAAGAGAGAGACAGAGAGGAAGGAGAGGGGGAGGGGTGGAGAAGCAAATGGGTGCTTCTCCTGTGTGCCCTGGCCGGGAATCGAACCCGGGACTTCTACACGCCAGGCCGACGCTCTACCACTGAGCCAACCGGCCATGGCAAGCACAAAATACTTTTAATTGGGGTTTTTCCAAAGGGTATAACTGTCCTTGCTGTTTTTTGTTTCCTTAATTTTTACTTCCACCCTGACCTGACTTTCACCCCAAAGCAGTGACTTAATTGCCAGATCTAGGGAACACTTCCACTCCTTATCTGGTTTGACCTTGCTCTTACTTGAAACTAGCCATTTTTTTTTTTAAATTTTTATTGAATGTGTTGGAGTAATATTGATTAATAAAATTATATGGAAAAAAATAAAATTATATGGGTTTCAAGTGTACAATTCTGTACTATATTCTGCCAACATTTATTCCCCCTTTACCCTCTTCTGCCTCTCTTCACTCCTCTTTCATTCTGGTAATCACCATACTGTTGTCTGTCTTGTCTGTCTCTGTGAGTTGGCTTTGGCTATGTTTTTGTGTTTGAAAATCTTATCTCTTGATTTTTCTGAATCCTCCCTTTATCTTTCTGTCTCATCAATCTCAGCCCTTAATAAGCTCCTTTTTTTCTGTTTGTACCTGTATAGTTCTATTACTTGGACACTGATTCCTCCTACATCTATATCTGATTCATGCTTATTAACATTACCCTTAATCCTACTACTGAATGGGCAACTCCAACTTTTTGCCCCTTCCCTTCAACCCTCTTCTCCCTCTAGTGTTCTTTTTCAGGTGTTTAATTCAGAAATATGGGAGCTTTGTTTGACTATTTCTTATCACCCCACTTTTTTTTTTTTTTTGTATTTTTCTGAAGTTGGAAACGGGGAGGCAGTCAGACAGACTCCCGCATGCGCCCGGCCAAGATCCACCCAGCACGCCTACCAGGGGGTGATGCTCTGCCCATCTGGGGCATCGCTCTGTTGCAACCAGAGCCATTCTAGCGCCTGAGGCAGAGGCCACAGAGCCATCCTCAGCGCCCAGGCAAACTTTGCTCCAATGGAGCCTTGGCTGCAGGAGGGGAAGAGAGAGACAGAGAGGAAGGAGAGGGGGAGAGGTGGAGAAGCAGATGGGCGCTTCTCCTGTGTGCCCTGGCTGAGAATCAAACCTGGGACTCCTGCACGCCAGGCCGATGTTCTACCACTGAGCCAACCGGCCAGGGCCTCACCCCACTCTTGATACCAACTCTTAGTAGTACCTTTGGCATCAGCCCCCACTGTTAAGTGCTCTAGTTCAGGCTCTCACACCTTTATTTTATTGTAGGAACTTCCTAACTTATACTTAGACTCCAGCTTTCTGTACCTTTGATCCACTTTCACAGAGTAATTTTTCTAAATTATTAAGTTTTCTAAAATACCCTTGTTCAGAATTTTTCTGTTCCTTTTTATCTACAGAATAAATCTCAAACTCATTACCATAGCATTCTAGGCTTTTTATGATCTGGTCCCTGATTACCATGTTACTGGCTTTCCTGAAACATACTATGCACTTGACACACCTATGATTCTAATCTTTTCTGTCTTCAGTGTTCTATTTCTACTCCATACACCTGAAAAAATTTTATTCATCCTTTAAAAATAGCTCTTTGCCTAGGCAGTATCTCTGCTACCTTCCCAAATCTGGTCTATAGAATAAAGCACTCCATTTGTTATATACTTCTGCAGCACTGTTGCCATGCCTAAGTCATAAGAGGGGCAAGTGAAGTGGTGGAGGGACTGGTTGGGTAGTGGTTGGTTTGTATTGTTGGATTGGGGTCAAAGGTAAGGGCACTGATGTCACTCCTTTCTCCATTGTGTTTTCTTCATTTTCTTTGCCCTTTTTCTTGTGTGTCTGTTCTCATAGGGATGTCTCAGATGCAGCTGGCCCACCACGGCCCTCATGGTTTAGGACATCCCCATGCCGGGCCCCCAGGATCTGGGGGGCAGCCACCACCCCGACCACCACCTGGAATGCCTCATCCCGGACCTCCTCCCATGGGCATGCCCCCCCGCGGGCCTCCGTTTGGATCTCCTATGGGTGAGTAGGCTCTAGCCAGCTTCTTACCCTCATATATTATACTCTTGCAGCTTCCTTTGTCAGACCCCTTTTCCCTTGCTCTTTCTTCTGTCTCCCTATTCTTTCCCTACATGTTCCTAATATAAACCATCTCCTATTTCTTGTTTTTACTAACTTTTCTTTCTCTTACTATAGGTCACCCAGGTCCTCTGCCTCCCCATGGTATGCGTGGACCTCCTCCACTGATGCCCCCTCATGGATACACTGGCCCTCCACGACCCCCACCCTATGGCTACCAGAGGGGACCACTCCCTCCACCCAGACCCACTCCCCGGCCTCCAGTTCCTCCTCGTGGCCCACTTCGAGGCCCTCTCCCTCAGTAATTTCGTATTCTCTTTCCTCTTGTTATATCTTTCCAATATCTTTTCAGTTCCTTGGACCAATCAGAGTTGCTGTAGTAAAGGTACTGATCCCTTAGGCCTTTTTTTTTTCAAGTGTAATTTTTTTCATAGGAGGTTGTTTTTACTATGTTGATACTAAGTGTTTTGTAAATGGACGGAGAAAATAAAACTAAATTCCTTGTTTATTCTTTGTGGTGTTTTCCTTGGCAAAGTAACAGTTCTATTTTTCTGTAAGAAGAGATGTCTGTATATTGAGAAAAGAATGGTAGTATAGGAGTCCTGGCTGGATAGCTCAGTTGGTTAGAGCATTGTCCCAAAGCATAGAGGTTGCCAGTTTGATCCCCAGTCAGGGCACATACAGGAACTTATTGATGCTCCTGTCTCTCTCTCTTTCTTTCTCTCTCTAAAATCAATAAAATAAACATTAAAAAATAAAAAGAATGGTAGTGTAGAAGTAAGGGTGTTTATTCATGTTTTTTTGTTTGTTTGTTTATTCATGTTTTAAAGACTTGATCTATAATGTGTTGCTGCAGTTGGTGGACTTTGCTTATATCAAACTTATACAGTTAGTTTATAAGATGGAGATTTAGTACTGATGGCATGAGGTTGTTGTAGTGTTGAGAACAGAAGTAACATTCCTGGAGATATGCTTGCAAAACCATGAAGTAATGTGTACAGAGCTATTCATTGTAGTACTATTTGTGATAACCAGATTGAAAACAACTCATACCCACCAGGGAGGGACTGGATGGATAAATTGGCAAATCCACACAATAGAGTATGGAGCCACAGTAGGAAGTAATGAGGAAGACACTAACTACATACTGTTGTGAAGACATCTCAGGGTGTATTTAAAAAAAAAAATTTTTTTTTTAAATTTACTCATTTTGGAGAAAGGGGAGCAAGAAGGGGAGGGGAGCAGGAAGTATCAACTCCCATATGTGCCTTGACCAAGTAAGCCCAGGATTTTGAACGGTTACTTGATGTGTTAAGTGGAGAAAGTAACATGCAGAACAAGGTATAGTGTGCCACCTTACTTATTGAAGGGGTGGTACATAATGTATACGTTTATATTTAAAAAATGTAAGGATAAACCAATAACTAGTGGAAACTGATAACATCCAGGGGGAGGGAGGAGAGATGGAGGAAAGCTAGATTTCTCAGCATACTATCTACCTTAATGTCGTTTTCTTAAACTGCAAAACAAAGTTGGAATTGAGACAGGAGGAAGTCAGTAAAATGTCAGTCCTCTGTTCTTTACCAGACATCTTGGATAATGAATTTGTATCTTCCTATTGTTTCTCATTCTTGGTCCTTTAAATGTGACTTACATCACATTTGAATCTGTCCTCAAAGACTCAATAACTAGACTAAATCCAGTGGCCATTTTCCCTGTTCTTTTCTGTATTTAATCTCATTATATCACTGCCTTCTTGAAGCTAGGTTTTGACTGCAACCATGCACTTTCCTTAACT
Organism: Saccopteryx leptura; assembly: GCF_036850995.1. Lineage (NCBI taxonomy): Eukaryota > Metazoa > Chordata > Mammalia > Chiroptera > Emballonuridae > Saccopteryx > Saccopteryx leptura. Next base: position 211,592,181 of record NC_089505.1, on the reverse strand, counting down.
AGGTAAGAAAAGGTGAGCCTGGCCCTCTTGTTCTCGTGCATCATTCTCCCTTCTGTGACATTTTTGTGGTACCTACAAGGACTCTGCTGGGGCAGCTGAGGATGTGAATGTGAGCAAGAGTGTTCTAATCATTACCAAGGGCATAGACTGATAAAATTTATTATGAAAAAATATTTTGGAAGCATGGGAAAGGCTATTTAAGAAAACTTTCTGGAAAAATAAAGTGACACTCTAATGTAATTTAAGGAAAGGGTAGAAGTTTCCCAGGCAAAGGTGAAGGGGAAGGTCATTCCAGGTCTATGGGAGATTTCTGAGCAGAAGCAGAGATTGATAAACAGCATGGTGTGTAATGCACCAAAGCCGTGTGGTGTTGAGGGCAGGGTGAAGTCAGGGCCAGTTCAGGGGCTCCCACAGATCAGTGCTTTTCAGCTCTTTTTCATAGCATGGCATGGAGCCATTTGAAACAGCATACTGAGGGGAAGGGAGGTGGCTGCTTCAGGCTGGAGGCAGTTGGCTCGAACTGTGTAGCTGTCCCAGGCTCTGCCTAGCTGCCCCAAGGGCCAAGGGCATTAGTATCTGAGCACATTGCCAGAGCACACTGGTTGGGAGGCTGTTATCCCTCCCTGATGGGAAGCCACAGCAGGGATTTAAGCAAGGGAGTGACAGATTTGTGTTTTTAGAACCATGGCAGCAGTGCAGAGTAGATTTGAGGGAGATGAAGACTGGGGCAAGTAGGTTACTCATGAGGCAGTAATTCCAGTGAGAGATGAAGTCCTGAATGACTGCTATAGCAGGAGCTGCGGTGAAGATGAAGAAATGCTTTGGGGAGGTATTTAAAAGGCAAAGTAGGCCCTGGCCGGTTGGCTCAGTGGTAGAGTGTTGGCCTGGCGTGCGGGGGACCTGGGTTCAGTTCCCGGCCAGGGCACGTAGGAGAAGCGCCCATTTGCTTCTCCACCCCCCCCCCCCCTCCTTCCTCTCTGTCTCTCTCTTCCCCTCCCGCAGCCAAGGCTCCATTGGAGCAAAGATGGCCTGGGCACTGGGGATGGCTCCTTGGCTACTGCCCCAGGCGCTAGAGTGGCTCTGGTCTCGGCAGAGCGATGCCCCCTGGTGGGCAGAGCATCGCCCCTGGTGGGCGTGCCGGGTGGTCGGGCGCATGCGGGAGTCTGTCTGACTGTCTCTCCCCGTTTCCAGCTTCAGAAAAATACAAAAAAAAAAAAAAAAAAAAAAAAAAAGGCAAAGTAGTAGGACCTGGTATTAGATTGGATATAGGAATGAAGGGGAGAGTGGAATCAAGGGCGAGAGTATGCAGCAGGAAGAATTTTGGGGGCAGTTTGGGATGTGTTGACTTTGAGGTGAGTTGTGAGACATGCAGGTAGTCATCTAATGGACATCTGGTTATGTATGTCTAAAACTGGGGGAAGATTAGACATGGTATTTCATGTCAGTAGCTAAGGATGCTGGATTTCTAAATTATGGTGTGATCAACTGACCTCTTACTTTCAGAGCTCTAGTATGAAGTTGCTTTGATGTCATTGTAAGCTGAAATTGCAGGAGCACTTGGAACCTGGCAGAGCTATCAGCTGGCTCCTGGCCCCAGGTATAGAAGGCCAGCACTGGAGCAGCCACAGGTGATGGAAGGCTTTGTTTCAGTCTGTGTCCTTTCTGCCTTCCTGTCAGCTCCCTGTAAATTAATTGACTCTTTCTGCCTATCCTTGAGGAGGACTCCAGCAACTGTTACCTTATGCTGATGATTCTCAGATTTCTACCTTGTTTTTTCACATAAGCTCCCGTGTGGTATTTTCAGTCATTAACTGATATCATGTTGATGAATCCACAGCATCAGAGTAAATTCGTGCCTTTCCTGAACTCCCGACTTCTCTGTTTGGAACCACTATAATCTCAGGCCTTCATTCTCAGAATTGCTGAGCTTTTGTTCATTGAATATTTTTTGAGTGCCTTCTCTAGTGTTTTAAGTTTGACTCCCCCAAACTCTCCTTTATCTCTCTACCCTCTCGCTCTTCTAGACTCTGGTGCTCAGCAGTTCTCCAGAGTATTACTTGTCCACTTAGGTACTGTATTATTCAGTTTATTGTTCACTAAACGAGATTCTCAACCTTTTTTTAATTTATTGTCCTCCTAAGGAGACTTTTTTTCCTAATTGCCCTGCCCCAGTGTATAAAATTTTAGTAGATATGCTGTATAGATATGCTATATATCTGCTCATATGCTATGCCCCTTTGGAGGGACAAAAACCATTATAATATCTAAAATTCTCCCTTTTCTGAACCAATTTTTGACCCTTTGAGGAGTGATATTACTCCCCATTGAGAATGCATGCTCTAGACAAGAGGTAGTCAACCTAGTTCCTACCGCCCACTAGTGGGTATTCCAGCTTTCATGGTGGGCGGTAGCAGAGCAACCAAAGTATAAATAAAAAGATAGATTTAACTATAGTAAGTTTTATAAAGATTTATTCTGCCAAGCAGCAAAAATCCGACATAAAGTACTTGGTAAGTAATTATTATTATATGTTTTAACTTGCTGTAACTCTGCTTTATAAATTTTATAAAGTAAAGTGACTTCCCTACTTTATAAATCACCATTACTGTGGAACTGGTGGGTGGTTAGAAAATTTTACTACTAACAGAGATACAAAAGTGGGTGGTAGGTATAGAAAGGCTGACTACCCCTGCTCTAGACCATAGGCTTTTAATGTATTGTGGATCATCGACAATCCTTTGAGAAGATGACAAGAACTATGGAACTTCCCCCAAGAAAAATACATATATGAAAAAATATCCAATATTCTGAAGCAAAGATTTTAGAAGACTCGTAGATCCCAACCTAAGTATCCCTGCATTAAACTGAATCACTTAAGAGCCCTTAACAACCTGACCTGTGGTGGTGCAGTGGATAAAGTGTTGACCTGGAAATGCTGAGGTCGCCGGTTCGAAACCCTGGGCTTGCCTGGTCAAGGCACATATGGGAGTTGATGCTTCCAGCTCCTCCCCTGTCTTTCTCTCTCGTTGTCTCTCTCTCTCTCCCTCTCTCTCTCCTCTCTAAAATGAATAAATAAAGAAATAAATAAAAAATTAAAAAAAAAAAGAGCCCTTAAGGCAGTGGTCCCCAACCCCTGGGCTGCAGACCGGTACCGGTCCGTGGGCCATTACATTATTTCTGTTTTATTTATATTTAAGTCTGAACGATGTTTTATTTTTAAAAAATGACCAGATTCCCTCTGTTACATCCGTCTAAGACTCACTCTTGACGCTTGTCTCAGTCTCACCCTAAAGGCCTGTCAGTGAAAATATTTTCTGACATTAAACCGGTCTGTGGCCCAGAAAAGGTTGGGGACCACTGCCTTAAGGGATCTTATTCCATTAATTGGTAGCTTCATGAGAATGTTGAAAGGTGCCTGGCATATACAACAGTGATAAAAATAGTAATGGCTAATATTTACTGAACTACTCGGTGCCAGGCACTGTATTAAGTACTTTACATACATTATCTTGTTGAATCCTTAAACCTCCAAGGTAGGTTCTGTTATTATCCCCAGTTTAATATCAGGAAACTGATGTCATGTTACTTGGCCAAGGTCACATTTGCCAAGTGGCAAATTCAATAATCGAGCCAATAGCTGTCTGAACATCAGAGCCAATTACTTAATCAGTCACATTATACTATATTATATTTACTGAATAAATACTTGTTGAATGAATGTTTTGCTTTTGTTACTTTGGCTTTCTATGTGAGGTATCACTTATATGAAACTCTAGAGAAAGACTGGCTTTCTATGTGAGGTATCACCTCTCTAACTGGGTTGTGATTACCTAAAAGGTAGGAGTTCTGGTGTACTTGTTAGCATCTCTCATTGGAGCTTTATGATGTGTTAGAGGTGCTGTGATTGACCTTGTTTGTCCCTCTTTACCTTCCCTATCCTGACAATCTCATGTACTTGGAGTGTGTGGGGGGGGGGGGTAAGGTTGAAGAATTGCCAGTTTGATGGGTAAGTGGGGAAAGAAGTTATACCAGAAGCCGAGACCCACATACTGTATGAATCTACTTATATGAAACTCTAGAGAAAGACTGACTATCTGCGGTGACAGGAGGAGATTGGTGGTTGTCAAGAATGGGGAGATTGACTGTGGAGGGCATAACAGAACATTTTGGGACAAAGGAAATGTCCTTTATCTTGATGGGGGGAGGTGCTTACATGGCTAATTCATTTCTTTCTTTTTTTAAAAAAAACTTTTTTTTTCTTCTTTTTTTTATTTATTTTTTTATAATTTTATTTATTTTTTACAGAGACAGAGAGTGAGTCAGAGAGAGGGATAGACAGGGACAGACAGACAGGAACGGAGAGAGATGAGAAGCATCAATCATTAGTTTTTTGTTTTTTTTTTTCATTTTTCTGAAGCTGGAAATAGGGAGAGACAGTCAGACAGACTCCCGCATGCGCCCGACCGGGATCCACCCGGCACGCCCACCATGGGGCGACGCTCTGCCCACCAGGGGGCGATGCTCTGCCCATCCTGGGCGTCGCCATGTTGCGACCAGAGCTACTCTAGCGCCTGGGGCAGAGGCCACAGAGCCATCCCCAGCGCCCGGGCCATCTTTGCTCCAATGGAGCCTTGGCTGTGGGAGGGGAAGAGAGAGACAGAGAGGAAAGCGTGGCGGAGGGGTGGAGAAGCAAATGGGCGCTTCTCCTGTGTGCCCTGGCCGGGAATCGAACCCGGGTCCTCCGCACGCTAGGCCGACGCTCTACCGCTGAGCCAACCGGCCAGGGCAATCATTAGTTTTTCATTGCACGTTGCAACACCTTAGTTGTTCATTGACTGCTTTCTCATACGTGCCTTGACCGCGGGCCTTCAGCAGACCGAGTAACACCTTGCTGGAGCCAGTGACCTTGGGTTCAAGCTGGTGGGCTTTTGCTCAAACCAGATGAGCCCGCGCTCAAGCTGGCGACCTCAGGGTCTCGAACCTGGGTCCTCTGCATCCCAGTCCGATGCTCTATCCACTGCGCCACCTCCTGGTCAGGCCTAATTCATTTCTTAAAACTTCCAAAACTATATACTTAAAACTGATGCATTTAAAAAGAATAAGGGCTCTGGATCTGTATTGCCTGGGTTCAAATCCTAGTTTTGCCATTGCTCAGTTGTGTGATAATATCAAGTTATTTAACCAATCAGTGGGTCAATCTCATCATCTGTTAATGGTGATTATCTCAGGGTTAATGGGGAGGTGGGATGAGTTAATGTAAAGTGACAGAGAAGTGCCCAAGTCAGCTAAATGCTCTACCAATGTTCATCATCATTACCCACATACCTATTTATCACCTCCTGGGCCATAGTCCTGTTAACCCCTCACCCAGTATAAGCCACTGGTGGAGAAAAGCTGAGTTGGGAGATAAGAATATGTCTAGACCAAAATTTGGGGCAATTCTCCAGTAGGCAATTATTTTCTTTCAAATAAATACTTTTTTTAAAAAAAGATTTTATTTATTGATTTTAGAGAAAGAGAAAGGTGGGATGGGAGTTGGGGAGAGGAGCAGGAAGCATCGCCTCATAGTTACTTAGCACATGTGCCTTGACTGGAAAAGCTCGGGGTTTCAAGCTGGCGACCTCAGTGCTCCAGGTCAATGCTCTATCCACTGTGCCACCACAGGCCAGGCCAGACAGAAATTCTTTACCTATCAATTCAACACTGATATTTAGTAGGAGTAAAGAAATTTATTACATACACTAAAGGTAATATTTAACTTATTTGGAATAGTCTTTCATTAAGTGTTTACTTAATGGATACCGGGGGTATAGCAGTAAATAACCCAGGTAAGGTCTTTGCTCCCTTAGAACTGATAATCAAGTAGGAGAAGACAAAAAGTAAAAACATAAAAATAATTTTAGGTAGGGATATATTGTAAGAAAAAAAAGTAAGACAGGGTTACAGGATAGTGACTGGGAAGTGGGGAAGGAGGTAGTTCTTTTAAAAAGGTTAGTCTGATGGGGTGACTTGAGTAGAGACCTGAATGATAAAGTAAAGATTTGGGAGAAGACGGTTCCAGACAGCTGGGTCCTCAGGGCCAGCGTCCTCTGATGGGTATGCACTGGGCATGTTTGAGGAACAGCAGGGGGACCTCCACGGCAGAAGCGCAAAAATGTGCAGGGGATGGGGAGGCAGGCAGGGACCAAGCTATGCAGGGCATTTTAGGCCTTTGTTAGGAGTTTGGATTTAATCCTTAGTATAATGAGAAGCTATCGGAAGTTTTGAAGAAAGGAAAGTGATTAAATCTCATTAAAACTTCTTTAAAAATTGTGAGATATATACAAGGGGATGAACACACAATACAGTGTATGGAAGATGTGTTGTAGAACTTTGCACCTGAAACCTGTATAATTTTGTTAACACAATTTTGTCTCACAATAAATCCAATTTTAAAAATAACATATATACAGGAAACCACACAGCTCTTCAGTTGATTTTCACACATGTATTCAACCTTATAATCACCATCTGGCTCAAGATGTAACACTTCAGAACCTAGAAGGCTCCCCCTACCCCTTCACAATGAATTTCCACTTCCCAGAGGTAACCACTATTTTCTCTATCACTGTAGATTAATTTGCTTTTTCTTGAACTTTATATAAATGGAATCATATAGTATGTACTTACTCTTTTTGGTCTGGCGTCTTTTGTTCAATATTTGGGAGATCTTTTTATACCATTGCTACTTAGTTTAATCTTAAAAAACTGTGGCTGGCCCTGGCTGGTGGCTCAGTGGATAGTGTGTTGGCCCGGCATATGGATGTCCCAGTTAGGGCACGCAGAAGAAATGACCATCTGCTTCTCCTCCCCTCCCTCTCCCCCTTCTCTCCCTCTTCCCCTCTCAAAGCCAGTGCCTTGACTGGTTTGAGTGTTGGCCTGGGGCACTTAGAACAGCTCAGTTGTCAAGCACATTAGCCTCAGGCACTAAAAATATGTCATTGATGGGCCCCAGATGGGGTTGCTGGGTGGATCCCGGTTCAGGGTGCATGCCGAAGTCTGCCTCACTACCTCCCCTCCTCTCACCTAAAAGTAAATAAATAGTAAATAAATAAAAATTTGTTACATTGTTTTCTCTTATATGAATATACCACTATTTGTTTACCCAAGTTTAACCATTTGCTGGCTGATAGTAGAATTTTTTGAATATTACAAATCTTCTATGAAAATATTTGTCTTTTTGTGGGATATATGCACTCATTTTTCTGCTGGATCAGATCTGATTTGTTTTTAGAGCATCACCTGACTGCTGAGAATAGGTTTTAGGGGAGCAAGATTGGAAGCATGGGAACCAGTTAAGAGGCTGTTGTGGTAGCTGAAGAGAGACCATGTGGTTTAGGCTAGGGGGACAGTGATGGAGCTGATTAGAAGTAGTGGATTCAGGCCTGACCTGTGGTGGCGCAGTGGATAAAGCATCAACCTGGAAACGCTGAGGTTGCCGGTTCAAAACCCTGGGCTTGCCTGGTCAAGGCACATATGGGAGTTGATGCTTCCTGCTCCTCCCCCCTTCCCTCTCTCTCTCTCTCTCTCTCTCTCTCTCTCTCTCTCCCCCATAATGAATAAATAAAATATTAAAAAAAAAAAAGTAGTGGATTCAGAATACATTTTGAAGGTAGGGCTGACAAGAGCTGCTGATGTAAAGAGAGAGAAAGAAAGGAAAAAAGGACAACCAACTCTCATGTTTTTTTGGCCTGAACACCTTAGTGAAGAGTCAGTCAAGGAAGAACTGGGTCAGAAGTTTGCTTATGGATCTATTAAGTTTGAGATACTTAATAGAAATCCATGTGTTCACAGATGGAGATTTTGAGTTTGGCCTCAAAATCTTGGGAGAGAGGTTTGGACTGCAGATGTAAATGTGGGAATCATCAGCATATAGATAGCATTAAAGTCACAGAACTACCTGAGATGGCCAAGGAGAGAGTATGCAGAAGGGGGAAATGCCCAGGACTGAGCCCCTACGAACTCTAATGTTAATGGACCCAGAAAAGGAAACGGAAGGAGTACCTGGGGAGGTGCACGGGCCCACGGTATCTGGGATAAACAATGAAGTCCCTCAGAACTTAAAAAGAAAAAATATAAGCTTTCTTTCTAAAAGTGCAAGATTTCTATTTTAGCAAGTAATGGATCAGTGGAGAGTATATAACCTAATTGAAAATGTTAACATACTTAAATGAAGAATGTGTCAACCTTGAAGAGGGGTCAATGATGAAAGCCTAGTAATGCGAGAGTCCTTGAGACAGACATGGGCACAGCTGTTCCAAGTACCATCCTGGGAAGAATGCCTTAGCCAACAGTTAGAGTAGTCCAGCAGCACTGGCCTGGCTGCCCATAACATAGAGATGGGGTTGGAGAATTGTAGCCAAGAAGAGTTTTCTGAATCCATTGGCATGCCTCCTCACTAGGAATGGCCAGATGCCATTAAAGATACAAATACTGTTCAGTTATGTCATTGCACATTTATATGCAGACATGATTCTGATTTGGCTTAAGGGAGAAAATGTGCTGGACGTACAGACATGAGTTTTCATTCAGTTTGAGTGACAGTTAAATTTCTCATAGTAAATTAATAGGTATGTACTATGGCTTTATATTTCAGTAAATTGTAAACTTTGTTGGCACAATAAGTATTTCCAAGATATAGCTGTGGAGTCTTCAAAACCCAAGGCCAGCCTGACCTGTGGTGGCGCAGTGGATAAAGCGTCGACCTGGAAATGCTGAGGTCGCCGGTTCGAAACCCTGGGCTTGCCTGGTCAAGGCATATATGGGAGTTGATGCTTCCAGCTCCTCCCCACCTTCTCCTTCTCTGTCTCTCTCTCCTCTCTCTCTCCCTCTCTGTCTCTCTCTCCTCTCTAAAATGAATAAATAAAAAATTAAAAAACCAAAACAACCCCCCCCAAAACAACAACAACAACAACAACAACAAAAAAAACCCAAGCCCACATCCCTGTCAGTGGTACATTCAACACCACAAATGCCACCTGTGGGGTCTTTTGGGACAGTCTTCTCCATGTACGCACCCTGGCATTAAGAAACCCAGGTTTAGCAAAGCAGAACCACACACCATTAGATCTCAGGGGGTCTGATGCAGCATCTCATCCAAATGCCCCATTTTCCAGGTGAGAAACTGAGTTTCAGAGAGGCAGAGAACTTGACCAAAAGCCCATAATGTTTTAGCAGTGAGAACCCAGGTTAGAGCCCCAGGTCAATGCTCCATTCAGAATATGCTACGGCCTTACCTGGAATAGGTAGACACATTCAGCATATATCCCAAACCACCACATAGCTCCTTGCCTCTGGAGCAGGATGGTCACTGAGTGGTATGTCTTGGATCTCCAAGCCCAGGTTATTGACAGGGACAAAGGAAAGATGAAAGGAAAGAACTGATGCACTCCTTCCTGCCCTGGAAGCAGAAATGTGCTTGTGTGAAAAGAAAGTGGGAAGAGTACTGAGAGAGTGCCTTTTTGAGTCACTGGAGTCAGTGAATAGATGGGAGATGTTTAGTCGGTCAGGCCTGTGAAACCCAGCTTCTTCAGTACTCACCTCTGCTGCCATCACCTGAATGGAGGACAGAGAAGTCTGCATGTGAGTAAATAATCTGTACTGTTTCTGGAGACAGGCAGGGATCCAGGAGTCTCTGCCTCTGGGAGCTCAGGGTGGAAACCACACCTTGTTATTCCTGCCTTCTCTAAAATAGCCAGATAAACTTGAAGTCTGAGCACTCCACATTTGGGAGAGGCTTGTGGGAAAGGGTTTTGGCTGGGAGCAGTGGAGAAAGGGGAGGGAAGTGCTTTGAAGGCAGTGAGAACCCCTCAAATATGTGGGTCTGACATTCTGGGACTGGGGCAATGATGAAGGGGCTGCCTCATTCACCACCTCCCCGTTCTCTCTTCCCACTTGTCTTCCTGAGATCACTATTTCTTTCCTTAGTTTCTTTCATCTTTTACTAGGAAGAGGCTGGGAAGAGCTGTGTGTCATCTCCATTTGTCCCCGTGACAACTCCCCTAGTCCATCATTTTCTCCCTCCTGCCCTGCGTTCCTCCTCATCCTTTTTCCTTCTACCCCCCCACCCCCACCCCCAACAATGGTCTCTCCCTATGCTCAGCGGCATGGGGGGGGGGGCGGGGCCGGAGCGTAGTTGGCGGGGGGCAGGTCTGCATTGCTGCTTCTCCGGGTTCCCGGAGCAGTCGCCGCTGCCGTCAGCCTCGCGACAGGGACCTCCGCCCTCACCCGGGATTCTCTTACCCGGGGGACCCAGCCCAGGTGAGACCCCTCCTCTCAGATTCTCACTCCACCCCGCCCGGGGCAGAAGCATCCTTGCTTTGCAGCCATTTTATTCTCAGATGCTTTGCTGGTGGGGAGGGCGACCATCCCCGCTTTAGGGGTGAGGGGATCGGTAGTGGCTTGAATGGACCTTTATTTCAGTTACTATATCTGTACATATACTAACTGAAATAAAATTTACATATATATATATATATATATATATATATATATATATATATATATATATATATATATATATATATATATGCAAGAGGGGTGTTTTGCTCTACTACCCTCCTCCCTTCTCTAGATGTTGACGGGGTGGGGGGGTCGTTAGACGGAATAGGGTTCCTTCAGACTGTAATTCCCTCTTCACCTTGGCGATTACTGCCTCCTTCTCCCCCCCCCCCCCCCAGTGATAAATGACCTTGGCTGGGGCCAGAGAATTGATGCTGCCTCAGTCTGCCCGCCTGGACTTGGGGGGTGCAGTGGAGGAAGGGCAGTGAAGGAGGGAGGGAAGGGGGAGGTGAAGAATGGAAATGCCGGGTAGATGGAGATGGTGGAGATGGTAAACCATCAGGTTTGGGGGCATGGATGGTGGGTTTGGAGGCAGTTGCTCTGGGTGGGGGGAAGGGGTGTTGAGTGATGTTGGGCACTTGTCCAGCAGCAGGACCACGGGTGAGGGGAGACGCTGACAATCAGTTCAGTCAATTCTAGGGACTCATCCCTCACTGCAGAGCCCAGGTGGGATGGAAGTGGGGGTAACCACAAATGCCGGTAGGGAAGTAAGATGCCTGTGAGTGTGTAGAGGTCTCTTCCTTATCCCTGCCTCTCTGCCCTCCGTATTCCAACGTGTGCGTTCTCAGCTGACTCTCTTTCCCCCCTCAGAACTGTGGGTACTTTATCTTCCTGGGTGGGATATAGGGAGGGGAGTTGCAACCTTGGCTGTCCTGGAGTGGGGCTGAGGCTCAATAGCCCAGCTTTAACAGGGAGGGATGCTCCAGTACCTTCTCTCTCATGGTCCCCCCACCCCCCCCTCTGTGGATGTTTTGATAACAGACTGCTTCTTAATGACCTTGTCACCTGGGCTAGGGTGGACTGGGGAATCTGGGTGGTTCCCAAAGTCAGGTGCTTTAATGGGTGAGTGGGGGACTTCTTCTGGATCCTCCTCTTATCCAGGTATGAGTGAGTTGTCCTGAAAGGCAGCATTTGCTCAGGAGTCCCAGTCCCCCCTCCTCTGCTGAGAATCTCTTGGGCACATTTTTTTTTGGTCAGGTGGAACCAGCCCACCTTAAAGGGCTGTGTACCCTGAATCTCGCCTCCTTTAGCTTCCACCTCTCCAAGGCTTGTCTGTCTCCCATAGGCTTAGCCACCCTGTGCTGCTTTTGGGGCTAAAAATAGCATCACTTTCTCACCAGCTCAAAGAATTTTGTCTTCTTTCTCTCCTTCCTGACCGCTTGGGCTTGCTGGCCCTGGGGGTACTGGCTGTTGATCCATCATGCTCTGCTGTGGCTCTGGGGCCTTCTCCACCCTACATGTACCCTCAGGGGTAAATAGTGATAACAAACATTGGGTATGGCTCCTGGGGTTTAGGGGAAGAACCTAGCCGGGGAAGAAAGAAGAGGAAAGCAAATTGCCACATAGTGAGGGAATTCCACAGTTCAAGACGGAACTTTCATGGGGGATGGTTTGGGCTCTGATCCACAAAGAAAAGGTGACATAGGGGTCACTGGTTCTGGTCATTGTGGTCCACTGCTCACATCTGTCCTGAGGGTTTAAGGTTCTGCTTGCCAGTGCTTCTGTCTGAACCACACAGCGTTACTTACCCTGTTTTCCCTGGCTCCTGTGCGTGCCTATGCGAGTGTGCTCGTGCCTGTGTGTGCCTGTGCATGTGTGTGAGACACTTAATGAAGAGGGTGCCAGCAAACGGAGGCAGGATATTTCAGAGGAATGATCTCTGATGAGAATCTAGTCCTGAATCCTCTGCTTTCATGAAGGAAGGGAGAGTGCGCCTATGTCTCTCTCTGGAGAATGTCTTTTTTTGGGGGAGGTTCAAGCCCCTTCATGCTCCACCAGTCTCCTACGCAATGCGGTATCTGTGGACTCCTTATCCTTAGAGTCCCGGAGGTGGAACAGAAAGGATTAAGGGGGATTAGGAAAGGAGGCCCTGGAGGACTGAGGTGCACCTACAGACTTTAGACCCCCCCCTGCTGGAAGTATATACTGATCAGTCATCTCCATCCCTACCCCACCAGTGAAGGGGGGCCCATGTATGATACCCTGGAAGAAGGCAGCAGCGGCCAGTCATTACCCCTTTTGATCTGTCCTCTTCTCCATGGCCTCAGGTTCTAGGTCTCCCTTTTCCCTAGCCTTCTCTTGTTTGTCTGACTGGAGACAACGTGGAGTTAGTTTGAACACAGACAGATGGGTCGTGGGACTGTTTTGGAAGGGCTCAATATCACCCAAGTATGTTTGGGTGCAAGAGCACCTGAGTATGACCCCCTGCTTTTCCTTTGCTGTTTCCTGCTTCTTTCACATTTATCAGTTTCATAGGTAGAAAGCTAATATTTATAGAATATCTACTGTGAGATTAAATTCTCACATGAGCTTGGAGAAATAGAGGTTATTACCCCCAGTTTAAATATAAGGACACTGAAGCTTAGGGAAGTTAAGTAACCTGCCCAAGATTGGTTAGTAAGTAAATAGCAGAGCTGGGATTTCGGCTCACATCACATAACCGTGGTGCACTTCGTGCAGGACCGGCTTTCTCTGTTCCAGTTTCCCGTTCTGCGGCTCACCCAAAAGAGCACTCAGAAGTGGCTTTTTCTGAGGTCTTTTGAGGGAGTAGCAGGCATCTCAGTATATCATAATCACCACAAACAGTAATAACATATTTATTCATCACTTTTTATATGCTAGATACTATGGTAAGAAGCTTATATGTATTATGTTACCTAATCATTACTTTCCCCTTAAGTAAGAGGAAACTGAGGCTTGGAAGTTCAGAGATTTGCCCGTGGTCACTTAGCTAGTAAGTGCTGATGATGCAGGAAGTCAGACTCAGGTCTGTGTGACTCTGGAAGCCGAGCTTTTTTCTCACTGGGCAATGTTGGGAGAAGACCTTTCCTTGGGAGGTGTGTAAACATGGAACCTGAGGGGAGGACTTTGGAAGCTCCCCTCAGATGCCTTCAGTGGACTGAAGGAAATAGGTTAAATGACTTGGTTCTTCTCCTTTTACACATTCTCCCCAAGCTCTCCCCTCAGTAAGAAACCCAGACCAGACTGGAATATGAGGGAATTATGGTCTCTAACATTTCCTGTTTTGTTTTTTGCAGGTTGGTGGTAAAGGAGGGGCCTGACCTTGCTATGGGGCAGAGGGTCAGGAGGAGAGCTCTGTGTAGGTGACTGTGATTCAGGAGCAAACCCCATGGGTCTAGTCTCCAAGGTCAAAGTAAGGGCATTTATACTGAATGACCTGCAGTTGGTCCCAATAGTGGGGGTTTGAAGCAAGGAGACCAGGTCTGTACCACGTGGCGCAGGTGGGGCTCTGGGTTGACAGGAGCTCTGTATTGGCCTTCTTTACAATTTTGGGCGTTACAACCTCTTTTTTTCTCCCTCTTATTGTTCCTAGATCTCCAATGGTGCCTGGAAGAGAAGTAGGCAGCTTTTTCTGAGTTATCCTGGCTCTCCAGCTTAGCACCTCCAAGCTGGGTCCCCCTTCCCTTCCTGCTCCCCTGCCCTCTTTCCTATTCACCCAAATGAACTGGGTAGAGGCCAAACCTCCTCTCCCTCCTTTCTTCTCCTAGACATTCACTGGCCAGGTCCTATTTTCTCCTTTTCTGTGCCCAAAGATACTTGAACGTACTTCATCTAAGTATTGGGAGAAGGACCTTACTGACTCCAGAGTCCTTGAGCAGAAGCTGAATAAGGAGCAGGGTGTGGTGGAGACCCATCATGGAAGAGGGCTTCAGAGACCGAGCAGCTTTCATCCGTGGGGCCAAAGACATTGCCAAGGAAGTCAAGAAGCATGCGGCCAAGAAGGTGGTGAAAGGCCTGGACAGAGTCCAGGACGAATATTCCCGCAGATCCTACTCCCGCTTTGAGGAGGAGGATGATGATGATGACTTCCCTGCCCCTGCTGATGGCTGTTATCATGGGGAAGGGACCCAGGATGAGGATGAAGGTGGCGCATCCAGTGATGCCACTGAGGGCCATGACGACGATGATGAGATCTACGAGGGGGAATATCAGGGCATCCCCCGGGCAGAGTCGGGAGGCAAAGGCGAGCAGATGGCAGATGGGGCACCCCTGGCTGGAGTGAGGGGAGGCTTGGGTGATGGAGAAGGCCCCCCTGGGGGCCGGGGGCCAGCACAGCGGCAGAAAGAACGGAAAGAACTGGCCCAGCAGTATGAAGCCATCCTCCAGGAGTGTGGTCATGGCCGCTTCCAGTGGACACTCTACTTCGTGCTTGGTCTGGCGCTGATGGCTGATGGTGTTGAGGTCTTTGTGGTAGTCTTCGTGCTGCCCAGTGCTGAGAAAGACATGTGCCTGTCTGACTCCAACAAAGGCATGCTGGGTAAGACACGCTGGGGGTGCTTCACCCCATCCTGCCCCAAATTCTGTAAATACCCCATGCTTCTGAGAACTCCTGTACTCACTGCTGGGCTCCCTAGGATCCTGCTTTTAGAAAGTCTCCAGAGGGCTCAGGGTTTCTCTGCACTCTCCTTCACACAACCTTCCCGTTGAGTTTGGGTCACAGTGAGGTTGTTGGTGCAAGAAAAGCCTGGGGGAGGACAGCTGGGCTTGGGCTGGTGATTGGGTGGTGACCTGCTTAGTTCTGCAGGAGGTGGCCATGGTGGGAGGGACCCCACTTTGTGTTTCTTCAGAGCCTCTCCTCTTGTTATCCTGTTCCCTTTCCTGGATTTGGCAACTAGAAGTCAGTATTCAAACTCCCTAGATTATCTGAGAAGGGTTGGTTTGGGGTGGTGGAGGCAGGGGAAGAATCCTGGGCCTGTCTCCAGCCTGAGGAGCTCTAGGTCAGCCTTGGGAGTCACAGGCCAGTCAATGGTTCCTGATGGTCCTTTCTGATGAGGACCCTGAGGGAGGAAATGCCTAGACTCACTCATAAAGGATCTCAGTCTTGCTCTGCCACCAAGTTGCTGTGAGGTCTTGGGCAAGTCCCTTTTCCCTGGGGCATGGATTAGGCATGGGTAAAATGGGGAGTTTGGAGTAGATGATTTTTAAGAACAATTTCAAATTCTGAATTTATGAAGGAAGAAACAGGAGAGTTTTAGGACCAGAAGTTTTGGAACTACAAGGAGTGAAGGATGGATTTTGTGGGGAGGATTCCCTGGGAGAAGTAAAGGACTAGAGCTCTTTTCCCAGGGAACATGAGAGACCCCTCCTGCTACTTTGAGGGTCTCAAGGCAGGGAGGATGGAGGGGATCCTGGCTGGGTCTAGGAGTATGGTTAGATCCATTCCTCATTCCAGGCAAGCCAGAGATGGGGACATTGTTTAGCTGACAGCAAGAGAGAGAAAGGGTGAGCAAGAGAGCGAGAGAATTCTGAAAGGAGAATTCTGAGATCCTGCTGTGTCTGTATTCCTGACCCTGAGCTGTGGGCCTACAGAGATGGCCTTCCATCATTGCTCTCAAAATGCTTCTCTCATTTGCTCTCACCTCTGGGTAGACTCAGTCAGCTTCTTGAAGTCCTCAGGTCCTTGGCACATTCTGCTGCAGTTTCAGATCATTGAATGTTCAGTGAATGGGAAAATTAAAGTGGGTCTGATCATATCCTTCCTCCTCTGTGTTCCTCCCATCAGGCCTCATCGTCTATCTGGGCATGATGGTGGGAGCCTTCCTCTGGGGCGGTCTGGCTGATCGGCTGGGTCGGAGGCAGTGTCTGCTCATTTCGCTCTCCGTCAACAGTGTCTTCGCCTTTTTCTCATCTTTTGTCCAGGGTTATGGCACTTTCCTCTTCTGCCGCCTCCTTTCTGGGGTCGGGTGAGTGTCCACCTCCTAAGCCCCTGGAGGACAGGACTGTGCTCTGGTCACTGTTATATCTGTAGAGCCCGGCATAGTGCCAGCAATACCAGATGCACTTCAAGTATGTGTGAGTTGAATGAATAAATTCCTTTCTTCTCCCACTGTCTTCAGGCCAGCTTCTCCCTGTCCAGGACCTGTCTACTACCCGTCCAGAAGGCCATTCCATTTCTGCTCCACTCCTGATTCCTCTACCCCTCCCTTTAGTTCCTTTCTGAGTCTGGCTTCCTGAAGAAGGCTAGTGGGTCTTAGCTTCACCCCAGGGCACCTGTGTACTCTTGAGTTATCCCCTTCCTGAGTCTACGTATTTCCTGCATTTGACACCCTGAACTCTGAAGCCTTGACCCATCCAACTCCTGCACTTCTACCTGCACATACTGCCTCTTTGTTTCCAAGCTCTTCTCTGGCCTGCCCCATATACCTGCCCTCAGACTCTCCTTTGCTCATCTTTATTTTTTTGGGGGGTGGAATGTTCCCCTTTTCCGTAATTATCTTCCCTCCCTTCCACCTCTGCCAGTATCCTTAAGATTCAATGTCCTTCCCTTTCCCTGAGACCTGCTGTCTTGTTCCAGGGTTCCAAGGATGGGTGCCTGAAGGCTGGTGGTGAGGGAGCTTATAGGGCACAAGGTGTGAGAAGGAGTCTCTTTAGAAAGGTCTGGACAATGAAAGGGACTGGGAATCCAGATCGCTGGGGAGACCCCTGGCAAGAGATCAGGAATGTGGCTGTTTTTCAGTGCTGAATTCTTGCAATGCCCTCCAGGATTGGAGGGTCCATCCCCATTGTCTTCTCCTATTTCTCGGAGTTTCTGGCCCAGGAGAAACGTGGGGAGCATCTGAGCTGGCTCTGCATGTTCTGGATGATTGGTGGAGTATACGCAGCTGCCATGGCCTGGGCCATCATCCCCCACTATGGTGAGCAGCCCGCCAGGAATGCCCCGTCTGTCTCCCTCCTCCCCTGTGCTCCCTGTGGTGGGAACTCCCAGCCAGTTGGCCTCTCTGCTGATTCTATGACTGTCCCCTGCCAGGGTGGAGCTTTCAGATGGGGTCTGCTTACCAGTTTCACAGCTGGAGGGTCTTTGTCCTCGTCTGCGCTTTTCCTTCTGTGTTTGCTATCGGGGCTCTGACCACACAGCCTGAGAGTCCCCGCTTCTTCCTGGAGGTGACTGGGCTGGGGCTGGGCTGGGGGTGTGGCAACAGGGGCTCCTGAGTTCAAACACCGCTGTGGGTGGGGTTTGATACTATACAGCTGCCTTCCTTCCTCAGGGGGCCCATACTCTGTTGGACTTGATCTTACTTCCTTTGTGTAGATTGTATCTCTAGAAGAGGTCTGTGGGTGGAGAAACCAGGAAACCTGTTCAACCATAGGTGGATTAGAATTTGACAAGCGGGGACCTGGCCCTTGACCTTATAGCTTCACAGAAGTTTCTTCTCCTCACTAACCCCTCTAATTCCAATTCTCCCCTCCAACTATACCTTGGTCCAGCAGGGCTAGAATGCTGCTCCTTCTCTGACTGCATGCTTTCCCACCCACTTGTTTTCTTTTCCTTTTCCATTGTACCAAGGATCCCTAGGACGTATGCCTGTATCTGTTTCCTAGACTCCTGCCACTCTTGCCCAAGTCTGATTATGTCTTCCCTGGGTCTCTTTCATAGTGGGTGATGGATGTGCCCATAGGTCAGGGGTTGGGGTAGCAGCTTTTCTGTGTTCTATAACTCTAGAAGCTAGGTTGGTGGGATGGGGTCTATAACCCAGGGTCAGGGAAGGGCTAACCTGGATGTGGGGGTTCTGTCGGCTCTAGAATGGGAAGCATGATGAGGCGTGGATGGTGCTGAAGCAAGTTCATGACACCAACATGCGAGCCAAGGGGCATCCCGAGAGAGTCTTCTCAGTAAGTTACAGTCTTCCCCCTCAGTCCTCCAAGCCACTGCACTCCAACCCCCACCTGGCCCTCTCTGGATACCCCCACCTTTGTAGGCACCTCTGAACACACCCTCCCTCAATGACATCTCTTAAGGCATCCTGTCCACCCCTTTCTCCCATTTTGCTACTGTAGGAGAAAGCCAGGCACCTGGAAGGGGTTGGGAAATGCAGACAGTAGGTGACTGCTCACCCCTTCTCTTGACCCCAGGTAACCCACATTAAGACGATTCACCAGGAGGATGAGTTGATTGAGATCCAGTCAGACACAGGGACCTGGTACCAGCGCTGGGGGGTCCGAGCATTGAGCCTGGGGGGGCAGGTAATGGAGGATTGGATGGTGGAGAGAGAGAAGGAAGTGGGAGAGGTGGAGAGGAAGTCAGGGCTTGACCTATGTGTGCAGGGATGGGTAAACTGAAGGGAGGTGGTAGGGGAGAAACATGGGGATCTGGGGTGCTTGAAGTTAGTGTGGCCACTATCCAACTTTGTTCTATTCTGCTTAGGTTTGGGGGAATTTCCTCTCCTGTTTTGGAACAGAATATCGACGCATCACTCTGATGATGATGGGTGTGTGGTTCACCATGTCGTTCAGGTGAGAAGGTGTGTGGGGTTGTGGTTTGTGGTCGACATGACGGTGTGTGGTTTGGGTGGGAGGTGGGGAAGTTGGAAATGAAGGAGGCGAGTAATGAGGGATGGTGCTGTTCAGATCCCGTGATCTTCCATCCTGCTCCTCAACAGCATTCACTGATCCAACAAACTTATATTACAGGTTGAACTGTATTAAGTTTCTATTCTGTGTCAGGTACTGTACTAGGCTGAAATAGACTTGGTCTCAGTCCTCATGGAGTTTACCTCTTGGTCAGGAAGCTAGACAAAACCAGCATACAGCAGTGTGATGAGTGCCACATGGGGGAAGTACACACTGTCCTGGGCAAAGCAGAGGGGCTTCCTAGCCCGGATCTGAGTCCTGAGGGATGAATGGGGGTTAGGCTGAGGGTAGGTTGAGGAGGCTGTTTTAGGCAGAGGGAAGAGCAAATGCCTGGAAGATAAAGTACTCTTTTATTTATATGGTGGGAGGGTCAGAAGAACCACAGTAATCAGTGAAGGGAGGAGTGATGAGGGGCGAAGCTGGAGAGGTAAGCAAGGTCCTGATCCTTGATTTCCTCCTTACCCTGGACTGCCTGATTCCAATCCCTGAGCCCTGTCTGATTCCATCGCCCTTGACTCTTCAGTTACTATGGCCTGACTGTCTGGTTTCCTGACATGATCCGCCATCTCCAGGCGGTGGACTATGCAGCCCGCACCAAAGTATTCCCTGGGGAGCATGTAGAGCATGTGACTTTTAACTTCACCCTGGAGAACCAGATCCACCGAGGGGGACAGTACTTCAATGACAAGTATGTGGGGACCTTCACATTGTAGTCTTCCTCTGTCCCTCTACTCCTCGTCTCTTATGCGTTTGGGAGTTTTGAGACAGATATTTTGGGGTGAAGATCTGTGGTTTCTCTGTAATGCCACAGCTCCCCAGAACTTCCAGCCTGGGAGGAGGGGCTGAGGAGGAGGGGAAGTGCCTCTCACCATCCTGGTCTTCCAGGTTCATCGGGCTGCGTCTGAAGTCAGTGTCCTTTGAAGATTCCCTTTTTGAGGAGTGTTATTTTGAGGATGTCACATCCAGCAACACATTTTTCCGCAACTGCACATTCATCAACACCGTGTTCTATAACACTGGTAAAGTGGAGTGGCCAGTGGCTGTCAGACCACAGGGTTGGGAACATCTTGAGGAGTGGTCCCTAGCTCAGGGTTCTCTGGAGGAAGGTGGTATGGGGCCTACAAGATACCACCAATAATTCTAAAAATCTAATGGAAATTGAACTTTTTCCTGTAATAGAATATCTGACAAAGATATCTAATTTCTTTGCCTTTGCCTGGAATTAAAACAACTCAATATGGTGATAGTAATGCACTTTAAAAACAATTATTGATTGATTTTAGAGAGAGAGAAAGGGACAGGGAGAAAGAAACATTAATTTGTTGTTCTGCTTATTTATGCATTCATTGGTTGATTCTTGTATGTGTCCTGCCTGAGGATTGAACCTGCAACCTTCGTGTATTGGGACAATGCTCTAACCAACCGAGGTATCCAGCCAGGGCAGTAATGCACTTTTGAAGAGGGCAAAAATCATTCAAAACAGGGCCCTTGGGGAAAAGAAAAACAATAAAAGAAATATTTGATGGGGAAAAGGTTGGGAATCATTGTATGAATCCATTTAACAGTGATTCTCGAACTATATGTATAAGAAATTCTGGAATTGTGAGTTTAATTTGGGTTCCCTACCTCTTAATGGAGGACTTGTGAGCTTTTCCCATCTTGCAGGAAAAAATAATGCATAGGACTTTGAATGATTTTAAATATTTTTCTCACTTTTTCCTAAACCTACGGCATTGCTAACTGCTAGTAGCAGGGCTGACAAAAAAATGAACAGGAAGCAGATTATTGATAAGAAAACTTGGAAACAGATGGTCACACTGTTTCATTGGATAGACTATGGACATTTTCTGTTGTTAAGATTGTTAGTTCCTATGGTGATGTTATTTGATGTTTTGTAATGCGTGCTAAACCCCATAGAGGCAGAGCCCTGAGCCATAAGCTGTAGCAGCCACCCTCTCTTGCTTGACATGACTGCCTGTCTGTCTTGACCCTCATCCTTTCATCCTCAGATCTGTTTGAGTACAAGTTTGTGAATAGTCGTCTGGTGAATAGCACATTCCTGCACAACAAGGAAGGTTGCCCATTAGATGTGACAGGGACGGGAGAAGGTGCCTACATGGTGTACTTTGTCAGCTTCCTGGGGACACTGGCTGTGCTTCCGGGGAATATCGTGTCTGCCCTGCTCATGGACAAGATTGGCAGACTCCGAATGCTTGGTAAGGGGGAGAAGCTGGGTGGTGGTGTCAGGACTGACTAGGGTGCTGTGGGGAAGGGAGAGTGTCAACTGTCTTAACTTCGTCTGTGAGAGAGCTCAGCCAGAGAAGTTTCTCTCCGGTTTTCTGCTCAGGGGGGTGGCTGCAGGATGGGGTGGGGCCTGGGCTGGAAGTTTGTGGGTAAAGGAGGTAGATCGGATAGCATCTGTCTCAGGGTGCAGGGTTTGAGGTTATAGGTTTTGAATTTCAGTTCCATCACCTACCCTGGGCAAGTTCTTTAACTTCAGTGAGTTCACTTGTGTCATCTGGAAAATGGGGGTGATGACAGAACCTGCCTTTTAGGGTTGACATATTAGATCAGTGCACATAATTCATTGAGTTGCTTGGCCCATAGCCAGCGCTGAAGAAGTTGTTGGTACTGATATTACTAAGAAGAAAATTATAAGGGAGGCTTGGGATGAGTGAAAAGCCTTACTTTTGGGTAACTCAGAAGAGTCACCTGGCTGCCTTCCACAACAGTTGATGAGACAGGGTGGGTGGTGGTGGGTTCACACTGCTCTATCCTTTCCTGGCTCTAGCTGGCTCCAGCGTGATGTCGTGTGTCTCCTGCTTCTTCCTGTCTTTTGGGAACAGCGAGTCAGCCATGATCGCTCTGCTCTGCCTTTTTGGGGGGGTCAGCATTGCATCCTGGAATGCGCTGGACGTGTTGACTGTTGAACTCTACCCCTCGGACAAGAGGTGGAGTATGGTGGGGTCGGGCAGCAGTTTGAGGGCCTAAAGGGTGGGGAAGAAGTGGGGTGAGGAAGGGGCTGAATGAGAGAAGCATCTTTAGGGGTGAAAGGATACACATTCCTATTGAGTTTCTCCTCTAAGAGTTGTTAGTTTTTGTATTCACTCCTTGAAATCTTAACTATTAACTTATTTTTTTGGTCCCCTTACCCCTTGCCTCCCAATTTACCTATACTCCCTGATGTGCATCCCTCACCTGTCTGACCTCTGACCTTCCTCTTCCTCTTGGACACTGCCTGCCATCTTCCTTTACTTCCCCACGCCTTCCCTTCCCCCATGAACCCTCCCATGCCTCTTCCTTTTGTCTCCCTCCTGGGCTGGCCTCCCCATGCTGCACTGGGGGACCCCTGAACAGGACCACAGCCTTCGGCTTCCTGAATGCCCTGTGTAAGCTGGCAGCAGTGCTGGGGATCAGCATCTTCACGTCCTTTGTGGGAATCACCAAGGCTGCTCCCATCCTCTTTGCCTCTGCTGCCCTTGCCCTCGGTAGCTCTCTGGCTCTGAAGCTGCCTGAGACCCGGGGGCAGGTGCTGCAGTGAGGGGGGTCTCTGGGGCTTCAGGGGTGGCAGGCACACTGTGAGGCCAACTATTTCCCTCTCCCTGCCCTGCCATCCTGGCTCCCAGAGCCCTCACTACCCATGCCCATGTTTGTTGTCTTAGCCTTCCTTGTGTGTGTGTATGTGTGCATGTATGTGGGCAAGGACTACAGGGAAGGCTGCTTCATCCCAGTTTTGGGATGCAGCTCTACTCCCCACCTCCTTATACCGTTGACTTTGCACAAGAGAAGGCTTGGCCCCATCCTGCTCCCCCAGTGTTAGTGAGGGGGGTCCTTGCTCTTCTCAGCTCCAGGAGCTCCAGAACAGGCTTCCCCCTCATTCCCTCTGCCTGGGCCTGGGTGAAATCATGGGCATGTGGCTATGCTGGGGGCTGGGGCTTGGTGGATCATGGACCAAAAGAACAACTTAAAGTGAGAAGGGCCTTGAGTGCTCTCTTACACCTCCTGTTGGATGCTGGGGGAGTAGCAATAAACCTCAGCCCCTAGCCTCCACTTCCCCGTCAATTTAGGCTATAAGAAGCCTGAATTTAATGAAATTAACTTTATGATTCTTATTTATTTATATATTGGTTTGAGGCAGCTCATCAGGACTGCATGTGTACACTTTGTGTGTGTGTGTGTGCCCGCGCGCGCGATGGGGCGGGGTGTCACTATACTGCCCTAAAATAAAAGCCAAGGGTAATTTCAGTGGACACACACACAATCCTGCCTTCCACAGTACCTCCCCTAATCTTGTTTCTGTGCCGGGCCTGAGAGGGAGGAGCCCCAGGCCAGGCTGGGATAAGAGTAGGGAGATTTGAGGGTACTTTCCCTCCTCTCAAGCACAGGGCTCCTCTGGAGTGAAAGGGTCCACCCACTATAGCACAGATGGTAACAGCACAGCAGCTCTCCCACCCCCAACCTGTCTCCTCTCAGGCCCCTAGGGGGACAGGGGAGGGAAAGAAACCAGGCACATGGTCAAACCAGCAGATCAACAAGCACAAGGAGCTGGGGCAGGGGCAGGAAGCAGGGGCCCTCCCAGGGACTCCTCTGAAGTGGAAAGAGGTTGGGTAGCAAGCCAGGGAGCCCTGATGCAGGGACCAGAGCCTCAATTTCCCCATCTCACCCTTTCCACACAATAGCCCTTGTAGGTTAAACTGCCCCTGCCCCACCCTACTTTGTGTGACTGCTTTCTTTGGTGCCTCCCTCCCCATCACTGTAGCTATGATGTGTTTGTTGTAGTTTTTAGCTGTAAAATGTTAAAAGGAAAAAAGTGAAAACAGAAAATCCAAATTCACCGTCCTCATGCTGTGTCTGGTGTCCCGACCCTCTATGGTCACTCCCCCCATATTGAAACACTGAACCAGGAGGTGACTGTTTAACTCTTTGGTGTCTGTGCTCAACGGACCACCTTCTCCCCCAGTGCCCAGTGTGTGTGTGCCCTTTCCTCACCCTTCACTGCAGCCCTCCCCTGCACCCATTGGACAGACCCCATCCATCTCTCTTGATCTCCTGGGGAACCCTAAACTCAACTGTGTTGATGTGAAAAATAAAATAAAAAATATTGTTGAAAAATAAAAACAACCAATCCTTAAAATCCAAAATGGTTATGTCTGCTTCTTTGCCTCTCCACTCACATACATCCAAGTCCGTTCTGCCTGCTGGAAGGGAAGATGGTGACATAGAAAATGATTCATCTCTCTCCAAACTGAAAGCCAGAGTAACACGAAGTATTACATTGAGGTATCTTCAATTGGCTTCTCTATTCTGACCTCCTATTTCTATAGATGAAAGGCCCTCTCAGTCTCCCAGATTTGAAGACTTGGGATAATGTCCTACAACTCAATAGCAAATAACTTAATAACCTGATTTAAAAAATGAGCTAAGACCTCATCAGGAGGTGCTGCAGTGGACAGAACATTGGACTGGGATACAGAGGACCCAGGTTCGAAACCCCAAGATTGCCGGCTTGAGCGTGGGCTTATCTGGCTTGAGCGCAGGCTCACCAGCTTGAGCGCGGGGTCACTAGCTTGAGTGTGGGATTATAAACATGACCCCACAGTTGCTGGCTTGAGCCCAAGGTTACTGGCTTGAGCAAGGGGCCACTTGCTCTGCTGTAGCCCCCCCCCCCCAATCAAGGAACAAATGAGAAAGCAATTAATGAACAACTAAGGAGACTAAGGTGCCACAATGAGGAATTGTTGCTTCTCATCTCTCTCCCTTCCTGTCTGTCTGTCCCTATCTGTCCCTCCCTCTGTCTGTCACAAACAAAACAACAACAACAAAAAACAAGCTAAGGACTTGAGATCTTTCTTCAAAGAATACAAATGACCAACAAGTATATGAAAAAATGCTCAACATTACTAATCATCAGGGAAATGCATATCAAAACCACAAGCTATCACCTCACATCAGATAACTATTACCAAAAAACTCCCAAAAGACAAAAAGTGTTGGCAAAGATGTGGAGAAATTTGAATCCTTGCACATATTTTGGTGACAATGCAAAATGGTGCAGCTGCAATGGAAAAGAATATGGAAGTTCCTAAAAAAATTAAAAATAGAACTAACCATATAATCCAGTAATCCCACTTCTGGGTATTTAACTGAAAGAATTGAAGTCAGGATCCTGGAGCACAATTTTCAACTGCTAAACTGTGGAAACAACCGAAATGTCCACTGACAGATGAATGGATAAAGAAAATGTGATATACATGACACATATAATGGAATACTAATCAGCCTTTAAGAAAAAAGGGAAACTGCAACATGGGACATGGATGAACCATGAGTATAATATTATACCAAGTCAAATAAGCCAGTCATAGAAAGACAAAATATTGCATGCTGCCACCTATATAAGTTATCTAAAATAGTCAATCAAATTCATATAATGGCCTGACCCATGGTGGTTCAGTGGATTAAAGCAAGGACCTGGAATGCTGAGGTCGCTGGTTTGAAACCCTGGGCTTGCCTGATCAAGGCACATATGGGAGCTGATGCTTCCTGCTCCTCCCCCCCTTCTCTCTCTCTCTTCTCCCTAAAATGAATAAATAAAACCTTAAAAAAAAAAAAATTCATATAATGAAAGAATGTAATGGTAGTTGCCAGAGACTGGAGGAAGGAAATGGATTACTAATCAACAAGCATAAGGTTTCAGTTAAGCACACTGAATAAGCTCAAGATCTGCTATACATTGTTCCTATAGTCAGTGATGATGAATGGTACACTTAAAAATTTGTTAGGGAGGCATCTCATTTTATTTATTTATTTATTTATTTATTAAAAAGACTTTATTCATTTTAGAGAGGAGAGAAAGGGAGGGAAAGAGAAGGAGGGAGAAGCAGGAAGTATCAACTCCCATGTGCCTTGACCAGGCAAGCCCATGGTTTCAAACCAGTGACCTCAGTGTTCCAGGTCAACACTACCCACTGCACCACCACAGGTCAGGCAGAAGGTATCATTTTTTAACTGTTCTCATCACAGTAAAATAAAATTTACAAAACTAAATTTTTAAATATTTTTTAAAAACCTCAAAAATGAGCCTGACAAGGCGGTGGTGTAGTGGATAGAGCACTGGTCTGGGATGCTAAGGACCCAGGTTCGAAACCCCAAGGTCACAGGCTTGAATGTGAGCTCATTGGACCTGAGCTTGGATTTGCCGGCTTCAGCATGGGATCTTAGACATGACACCATGGTTGCTGGCTTGAAGTCCAAGGTCGCTGGGTTAATCAAGAGGTCACTGGCTCATCTGGAGACCCCAGTCAAGGAACATATGAGAAAGCAATTAATGAATAACTAAAGTGTTGCAACTACAAGTTGAAGCTTCTCATCTCTCTTCCTTCCTGTCTGTCCCTGTCTCTTGCAAAAAAACAAAACAAAAACCTCAAAAATGAAAACAAATATTTGTAGTAATGTTTATTGGGAATTTAATCAATTTTCTCCAAATTCTCTTGTCTTTTTTATTTTTTATTTATTTTTAATTTTCTGAAGCTGGAAACGGGGAGGCAGTCAGACAGACTCCCGCATGCGCCCCACCGGGATCTACCCGGCATGCCCACCAGGGGGCGATGCTCTGCCTATCCCCGGCTTCGCTCTAGCGCCTGGGGCAGAGGCCAAGGAGCCATCCCCAGCACCCTGGCCATCTTTTTGCTCCAATGGAGCCTCAGCTGCGGGAGGGGAAGAGAGAGACAGAGAGGAAGGAGAGGGGGAGGGGCGGAGAAGCAGATGGGCGCTTCTCCTGTGTGCCCTGGCCGGGAATCAACCCGGACTTCCGCACGCCAGGCCGATGCTCTACCACTGAGCCAACCGGCCAGGGCCCTGTCTTTTAAATATATAGCTTCCATATTCCATTCTTGTGGAATCAGAATTCTGTTTTTGGAAGAGACCTGGAATCTCCATTTTACATAAGCTCCCTTGGCAATTCTTATCTGTGTGGGGATCTGAAAACTACTGGGAGTTTACCCTTGACTCCCCTCTCACTCATTATTTTGTTCTAGTTAAGCTATTTTCTGACTTTTTATGGTAGCTCTCAAATCAACTCTTTCCATCCCCACAGCTGATTTCTAAGTCAGGGTTCCACTTTCAGCCTTGGCTGATATTTGTGTCTTCAAGCTCCTATGCCAACTCACTTATAAACATCACTCCTGATCAATTTGCCCCACAATGCTCTTTGGCATACTCTTCCTCAAAACTCTTCAATGACTCCCTACTGCCCAACCAGATGCAGTCTAAACTCTTTACCCAATAAATGGTGAAGACACATGTTAATCAAGGGTTTTCTTTGGTATCTAGGTTGTATTTCTACATTGAGATCATAAATTTGCTGATCTAGACTTGAGCATTTATCAGAAGTAAGGCTTAACATTCGGAAGGCTCAGGAAAAAGGGCTAAAGTTTTCTTCATCTTCTATACTCATTTTTAGGTTATTATCTTTTCACTGCTTTGGTGTGCCTCCCTCCACCTAAAGATTTTTCTTAAAAGCGCAAATCCTTTTGGAAATGGACTAGATGTTAGGCACATTACTCCAGCATAAAACTCAAATGTGTCTGCTAGTCCTGTCTTACCCAGTCAGTCACTGCCCAGTCTAGCCTTTTCCTGTCCTTGGGGGGGCAGGGGTAGAGAAATGTGTATATGCTCCTCCCCTTGCCTGCAACACCTTTTTTTCCCCCTTCTGGTTTAATTCTGTACTTTCCTTTAAAGAGCCAACTACATCAGTCACTTCCACCATGAAGCCCTCCCAAACTACTCTAGGCTACAGGATCTCAAGAACATCTGTAGTACTAATTCAACATGACATTAATAACACAGAAACTACTTCGTATGTCTTTTAATATACATGATTATTTCCAACTCATCAGATATGGTGGTTCCAAAGGCACAATTTAACATAAAACGACCAAGTAGCTTTTCCTGAATAGTGTAGGGCTAAAGCAGTAATTAGTAATTTTATTATTTTCTTGGGTTAGCTTTGATCTGAAATGAGTTGCTATCTTCAGAGAATAATTAATGTATATGCCGGTTGAATGGGTCCTAGCGGCCCATATTCCTTACAAATATTGAACTGTATTGAAGGGAAGGCCCCAGTAGTTTACTCTCACCTAACCCATTCGGATCCTGGTCCTTTCTCTCTTGGAGTTTAGGGGGTTCCTCGAGTTTTCTTACTTCCACCCAGGCAGGGGGGGCTCGCGTCCAGTTGAGGGTTCTCCCTCCACTGGGCAGGGGTTCGCGCCTGTATGGCCAGCGCATGGACCGGCCCAGCTAGCTCCTCTGACAGTGCAGCGTGGACCAGCCGGTGCCGCTGCAGGGGGCTCAGTCCCTCGAAGCGAGAGCTCACCACCGCCACACGGAAATGCGTCTCGCTGCCTGGGGGGACCGCGTGGCCGCCGCTCTCGTTACGCAGCTCCAGCACTTCGGGGTTCAGGGCTTGTTCCAACTTCGTGCGAATGGCAGCTTCGACGGGACCTATGGTCCCTGATCCCGCGCTGACCCGGGGCAGACAGACGGGGCCGGCCATGGAGAACAGGCGTCTGGCCAGCTGCCCACTCAGCATCGGCTAACACAGGGACAAGGGCAAGAGCAGTGAGGGCCTGGGTTCCCGCCCGGTGAGAGACACCCCCACTTCCACCCTCACACCCCCACCGGTCACTGTCCACAGTCCGTAGCTGCAGGGTACCCGGCCGAGAAGCGACACCGAAGCCCGCCCCCTTCCTGTGTGACGTCGGGGAATTGGGCTGCCGCTGGCAGCGGGTGTCGGGGCGATTAGAGAAGGCCCGCGCACGAGGCACGTTCGTTAATAAGGGGATTAACAAGGTATGGTACAAGGGTGGCAAAAGTAGGTACGTGAAATTCCGGGTTTTCCCGCAGGGCCAGCATCCCCTCTGAACCCCGGACAGGACCCTGTCTACCTTCGGCTCAGCCTTGGTTACACCAGTTTCGGCGCAGGTACACGACTCCTAATGCAGGCGAAATGCTTTGCTCCGTTCTGAGTGAGGCACGCTGGGAAATGGAGTTTTTGCTACGCGACAGAATGGGCAGACGCTACGTGATGCCCCGAGGCCTCACGGGAATTGTAGTCTCTGATTCTCCCAATTTGTGAGGTCGTCAGTGGAAGAATGTTGGGCAGTGGAAGAATGCTACCTTCTTTCTCCACAAAAAAGCAAAAACAAAAACAAAATACATCGGAGGTATAAAGAAGAGCAGAATGTTTTATCAAGATTTTGCTTAAGCCACTTTGGTTTTGCTTTGGGACAAATTAAAAGTACTAAACTCTGGTGCCAAACAAATAAAAAAAAACCAAAACCCAAAACCCAAAACCAAACCAAGGCCCTGGCCGGTTTGCTCAGTGGTAGAGCGTCGGCCTGGCGTGCAGGAGTCCCGGGTTCGATTCCTGGCCAGGGCACACAGGAGAAGCGCCCATCTGCTTCTCCACCCCTCCCCCTCTCCTTCCTCTCTGACTCTCCCCCTCCCGCAGCCAAGGCTCCATTGGAGCAAAGGATGGCCTGGGCGCTGGGGATGGCTCCTTGGCCTCTGCCCCAGGCGCTAGAGTGGCTCTGGTCGCGACAGAGCGAAGCCCCGGATAGGCAGAGCATCGCCCCCTGGTGGGCGTGCCGGGTGGATCCCAGTCGGGTGCATGCGGGAGTCTGTCTATCTCCCCGTTTCCAGCTTCAGAAAAGTACAAAAAAGAAAAAAACAAAAGAAAAACAAAACAAAACCAAAAACTCTGGAAACCCTGCGCAATTGAGATTGGGTTATTCCATGCATTTTATTGCCAATCATATAGCTCCACTCCTTTATTTTACATATAAGTAAATAGAACTCCATTCCATTTATTGAACACAATACTAGGGAGCAAAATTTTTGTTGCATCCACAAAAACACTTGTTCTTACCTAAATCGAGTGTGTTGTTCTCAAATCTGACATTAGTTTTTCTCTGTAAGCTACAGTTTTTATTGCAATTCAAGATTTAGGTTTTCATCTTATTGTAAAATTTTCAACATTTAGTTTAACATAATGAAGTAGATAGAATGTCTTCTTGGGCATCATCTTTGTGAAAATATAATAATTTATATAATGCAGTAAATACACTAATACACTTAAAGATATGATTGCATCAGAATTTGTCTACAATTTCAAAATAGAACATATTAAAACACTTATTTTAATCATAAAATTTGTGCAAAACTAATTTAAATTCTATTCAGGCAAAAGTTTGCATTTGTAGCTCTTGCTTGTACTTGTACTTGTTGAGGACAATCTCGTTTGATGCTCCAGCAGTAGTCTGCTCATCACTAACAGCTCCAAGATTTTCAGGAAACTTATGAAGGTGACTGTTCAGGAAGTGAATCTTAACGCTCATGTTATATCCAGTGTCACGGAAAGCCAACAGCATCCTTTGAACCAGAAGTTCATAGTTTTCTGCTTTTTTTCTTGCCAAGGAAGTTCTTTGTAACTGCCACAAAAGACTGCCATGCTGCTTTGTCCTCCTTATTCATCTTCCTGGCAAATTCTTTGTCACATATGAGGGTTCGAATCTGAGGTCCATCGAATACACCTGCTTTTATCTTCTTGAAAGACAAGGCAGGAAAAGCAGAAATAATATGTTGAAAGCATTCACTTTCTCTATTCAGAGCCTGAACAAACTGCTTCATTAAGCCAAGTTTGATGTGAAGTGGGGGAAAAATGATCCTGTCTCAATTAACTACAGGTTCATTCACAATATTTTGCATCCCTACTTCCAAAGCTTCTCATTTTGGCCACTCCTTCTGTGTCCAATGTTTCTCCCAAGCTCGGCTGTCCCACAAACACAGAAAGCAAGGATACTTCGTGAAACCTCTCTGTTGTCCTAGCAGGAAATTTACCATTTTAAGATCCACACAAATGATCCAGTTATGCTCCTCATACTTCAGAAAGACGAGGACAATTTTTTTTTTTTTTTGTATTTTTCTGAAGCTGGAAACGGGGAGAGACAGTCAGACTCCTGCATGAGCCCGAGTGGATCCACCCGGCACGCCCACCAGGGGGCGACGCTGTGCCCACCAGGGGGCGATGCTCTGCCCTTCCGGGGCGTCGCTCTGTTGCGACCAGAGCCATTCTAGCGCCTGGGGCAGAGGCCAAGGAGCCATCCCCAGTGCCTGGGCCATCCTTGCTCCAATGGAGCCTCGGCTGCGGGAGGGGAAGAGAGAGACAGAGAGGAAGGAGAGGGGGAGGGGTGGAGAAGCAGATGGGCACTTCTCCTGTGTGCCCTGGCCAGGAATCAAACCCGGGACTTCTGCACGCCAGGCCGATGCTCTACCACTGAGCCAAACGGCCAGGGCTCGAGGACAATTTTTATGTCATTATAATCTTCTTGCAGATGAGTTGAATAACCAATTGGAACCGCTGCATAAACATTACCGTTGTGTAGGAGAACATATTTCAGGCTCCGTTTAGAGCTGTCAAGAAATAGCCACCATTCTGTTGGACTGTAAGTGGTAACACCTAGCTGGCTGAGAAGACTACTGATATCATGATAGTAAATAAAGTGTTTGGCTTCGGAAAAAATGTCCACAAAAATTTGTTCACGCTTCCTGAAATGGGATACTTTAGCTGACTGATGAAGTACATTCTTTTCTTGAAGGCTGGAGGCTAATGACTCAGCTGCTTTCTTTGATAGGCCCAACTCTTACTAAGTCAATCAATTTGGGTTGGCTAAACTGCTGAGGGGTTAATGACTGCTTGGCATCAGAAGAAGACCCTTCAGATTATACAACCATTTCCTCATGCATCTTATCAAAATACACTTGATCACCATGTTCACTTTCTTTGTCCTTAGAAGAAATAAAACCATTGAAGACTGGAACCGGAGTGTCTCAGAGTGTGGGATAGATCGTATTGCTGAAGGAATATTAGGATATGTGATCATATGCCGTTTTTTCTTGCCGATGCCCTTTGTATGGATCAGACAGAAATAACAGTCACTGCTGTGGTCCTTAGGTTCACGCCAAACCATGGGAATACCAAAAGGCATTCCTTTGCGTTTTCTTTTTGTCCAGTCATGAAGCATTTCCTCACAATTATGACACACAAGATGAGGAGCCCAATTCTTGTCTTGATCACCAAGGGGAACTTGAAAATAGGAAATATATGCACGTGTCAGAAATGATGAAATATTGCACCTTTGATGTTGAAGTGTGTAACAGCCACATATACAACAGAAAGTGTCAGGACTATTCTTACATTTATGTCTACTCGAAGAAGCCATGATTCAATCTTAAAACAAAATAAGAGGGTGTTTTTATCAGATAATAATTTTTTACATTTAAAAACAATTACAATTATGTAAAAGTGATGTTTGTAAAACATTAATTGCCTTGTGGTTATGTTCAATCCAAGAGTCATTGCCCTTTAAAACCCATTGCATGCCATTAACTGTAACAATTTAAAACCCAATGCATGCCATTAACTGTAACAAAAAGAAATTAAAATTGCATAAAAACTAGAGCATGCACCAAACAACGGATTTCAGATTTGGAATCAGCGATGCAGAAATATATAGAAACGGTTCTAAAACCTCATGTAACAGAAAATGAAAAAAAAAAATTGTTCCCCAGTGTAATTGTGCATCAGACCAGTTCGGCAGGCTGGGGAATAAAGCAGATCTTGATCTCAAAAAGTTTACAGAACATTGGAAAAGACGGACAAGTGAGAGGACAATTGCTAAATGTTATGATGGGACTAAGAACAGGGTGCCTGTAAAGCCAGTATTCACGGCCACCATCACAGCCGCCTGGCCCATGCAGGTTTGCATTAGATTCGAACAGACGGTAATGAAACAATGGAGCCAAGAACTGGTGGGCCATTAGCTTTAATCCTATCTTGCACCCAGTGGGCAAGTAAAAACACACACTGGGCTCCAAAACCCACTCATTCAGGGCTCACAAAGCTACTGACTTATCCGAGATTTCCTAGAATCAAAGGTTTCTAGCTCACCAGTCTCATTCACCTTTGTTCCTGTTGGGCAGATAAAATGTATTATGCTCACTTTGTTAAAGAGGACGTTGCCCAGGTGATATTAATGTGTGTTGGGGTGGGCTAAAGGCAGGCAGAATCCTTGTAGCCTGGGGCTTGGTTTTGGAATTAAGCCTTTCCTACCCTTTTTGGTGTAAGGTGGTACAATCCTATCATGCCTCAGAGAAGTGACTTTGTATTAAGAGACTTCCCTATTATGTATATTGGATTAAGGGTTTGGATTTCTACACTATAAAATGGGAACGGAGCGGGAGTTTGGCTCTTGGTTCCTGAGGTTAGCATGAGAGAGTGGAGAGAGTAGAGCCAGCAGCTAAAGGAGGCCACGTGGAGGAGGCCAGGAGAAGCAGCCAAGATGGCGGAGTGCTGAGTGAGATGCCAGTTTGTGTAGAGTTTGTATCTGGGATAAGGAAGGAGATGGGGAACTGAGGAGAATAAGGCTGGTGAGCTAGAAACCTTTGATTCTAGGAAACTCGGATAAGTCAGTGGCTTTGTGAGCACTGAGTGTGACTGGGTTTTGGAGCCCAGTGTATATTTTTACTTGCCCGCCGGGTGCAAGGTAGGATTAAAGGCTATGGCCCACCAGTTTTTGGCTCCATGGTTTCTTTACCGACTGTCCGAATCCAATGCGAACCTGCATGGGCTGGGCTGCTGTGATAGTGGCCCTGCTTCCTGGCTTTACAGTTCCCCATCTCCTTCTGTCTGCACAAACTGCACAAACTGGCTTCTTCAGCATTCCTCCATCTGGGCTGCCTCTCCTCTCCTCCACGTGGCCTTACTCTGCTCTCCTTTCTCTGCTCTCTCCTCTACTGATAATCTCAGGAACTGAGAGAGAGCAAACTCCTGGTCTGCCCCACTTTATAGTGTAGAAACCCAAACCTTTAATCCAATATACAAACAAGGAAGTCTCTGATACAAAGTCACTTATCTGAGGCATAATGAGATTCCTCATGAGAATGCACCACCTACATCATGCAATCAGTCAAGGGTGTGGGGAAAAGCTTAGTCTTAAAACTAAGCCTTAGGCCAGGGGTCGGGAACCTATGGCTCGTGACCCAGATGTGGCTCTTCTGATGGCTGCATCTGGCTCGCAGACAAATCTTTAATAAAAAAAAAATGTTAAAAATATAAAACATTCTCATGTATTACAATCCATTTATTTCCAACCGCTCATGTTCATGGTTGTAGGTGGCTGGAGCCAATCACAACTGTCCTCCGGGACAGCACCAAATTTTTATTGGATAATGTGTAATGTACATGGGTCGTTGTATGGTGTCGGGAGCCGATCAACGACTGCTGGCTGACAAGGTCACAGCAGGAGAAGACCCACAACTGCTGGCTGACAAGGTCACAGCAGAAGAAGATAAAAAACTGCTGATTGACAAAGTCACAGCAGAGAAGACCAATGGCTGTGGGGTGACAAAGTCACCGCAAAAGGATAGGCACAACGATACTTCCCCCTTTGACTTTTTGAATTAATCTGGCCTTATATCCCCCCTTTTTCTGGGTGTGTGCTATTATTTGTGACACAGGGATAATAGTACCGTGCTTTCCCTGTAGATTTGTAGTAATTTCTTTGGAAATGAGACAGAAGGTGTAAGTTCCACAGAAAAGCCTGTAAGCCCCTTGAACTGGGCTCATAGATATAAGAGGCTAGCTATGATATCCCTCGTAAAGGGTTAAGTTTGTAGGAGAATTTCTTCTTACTAATCATGTTAGAAAGAATAGATTGTGACTTGTGTATGGGTAGAAGGCAGTGGCTGTGCAGAGCACCTTTCGGCCTTCACTTAATTCATCATTTTTCCTCCCTAGCCTTTTCAGGTGATAGAGTAGAGAAACTTTCCTTTCTTCTTGCTTATTTGATCTGCAGATAGTGGTACACTCTAAGAAGAATATAGTTAGAACTTAACTAGTGTGTGAATATAGTAAATAAATAAAGTTTAACTGGACATTAGAATCTTAGGTAAAGTGTAATGGAATGGCCCGTTGCGTGGCCTGGGATGGGAATGCAGTCAGCAAGAAAAGAATGTTTTGCTAAGAGAATTGTTTTATGACTGAAGGCAGTTGCTGGGCTTTCTCAGTGAGACATTCTCATGAGATTTATATACTTTCCCAAGGTTTTTCGTTCAGATAATAAAGAGGAATATGGAAGAATCCATAGAAGCAATAGCAATTATGCCTTCTGATATTATGTTGCTACTAGCTATCTTGCAGGTGCACTCTATATATCTTTAAGCAAAAGTTACTCTTGATGTTATGACAATTTCTTAATAAGCAAACCTTTTGAAGTCTTGTGAGAAAAGTTAGGACACTGCATAAACTCAAGGCCATTTGCCTGAGAAAGCGGTGGTCCTTTGCTAGTCCTTAATGATTTTGTCTGTTAATCTCTCTCTGCCCCTTGACTCACAACAACAGTAAAGTTGAGTTATTAGTTAGTACTAATCCCTTAAAAGCTTTTACCGATGTTATCGCTATTCAAGTTATTTTTTAATTGTACTTTGAATGATTTGCCACCTGATTTGTAGTTTATAGATATAAATTAACTGTTATCTGGAAACATGTAAACATAGTGAAACAGAAGCAATGATTAATACCATGTAATTGTAACTTGGTGTGTGTGTATAAAAAAGGAGCTGTACTAGCATTTGGTAGAGATGCCTGGCAGTAAATGCTAACTAGAGAATAAAGAGAAAGAAAAGAATTCGGCTCTCTCACTCCATTTTCGCCGACGCCGTCTCCTCCTGTGGGACCCCTGGATCCCCCCCCCCCCCGGGGCTGGACCCCGGCAGTATGGCTCTCACGGAATTACATTTTAAAATATGTGGTGTTCATGGCTCTCTCAGCCAAAAAGGTTCCTGACCCCTGCCTTAGGCTATAACCACCCCTGCCTGCTTATACAGCCTGTCCCCTTGACATGGTTTCTCCTTGGAGGTTGTAGCAGAAAGGAAATGAGACGCAGTTTAAAGAACAGTTAATAAGAGACATTGATAAGAGTGTGGTGGTTACGGGGGGGGGGGGGGGGGGGGGGGGGGGGGAGAGGGAGAGGGAAAGGGGGAGGGGGAGGGGCACAAAGAAAACTAGATAGAAGGTGACAGAGGACAATCTGACTTTGGGTGATGGGTATGCAACATAAGTGAACGACAAGATAACCTGGAGTTGTTATCTTTGAATATATGTATCCTGATTTATTGATGTTGCCCCATTAAAAATAAAATTATTAAAAAAAAACAAAAAACAGTTAAAAGTGGTGCTCTGACCAGGATGTGAACAGAGATGTGAGTACACTGAGGCTCTGTGTGTGGGAATAGGGAAGACCTTATGAAGGAAGAGGTGATATCTGGGCTGAAACAGGAAGGATGAGGAAGATTTTGTAGGTCAAGATGAGGATGAAGCCAGGGGTAACAGCATGTACAATGACAGGGAGCTGTGGAAAGGCCTTGCTCATCTGAATGGTGAGCAGCTCCATGTGAAGGAGGCTGGGTTGGTGCTGGGGAGAGGTGGAGGGAAAGAGGAAGGGAGAGGACTATGGTAGAATGGTAGGATAGAGTTAGAGTACAAAATAAATGTTTGATTATCTAGATCGCTTGGGAAGGAACTCAGTTTCCTTTAGTTAAAAATCCCAGAAGTGTTAAGGAATGAAGATCCAGCCTGTTTGTGATGTTGTACTACTTTTATAAATGGCCTGCTTTGCTTTGCTTTTTAATAGCTCTTGTAAGGATGTTGGAAAAGGACCTCTGGGGAGCAATAGATGTAATTGAGCCTGGGATAATTTGAAAGATATTAGCCTATCTTGACTTATTAATAAGGTTTTACAGCTAGATGGAATCTATAGTATTGTCTAATTCTCTCTCTAACAGAGTAAGAAAGCAATACTCAGCAAGTTAAGTTACTTCATGAAGCCCAACATCTAGTTAGTGGAGCAGTGAGAATAAAGTGATAAAGAGCAGTCTTTAACTTAGGCAGACCTGGATTCCAAGCATGTCTTAGTAAGTGGCTGTGTGACTTATGGCAAGTCCTTTAACATCTAATTTGTGAAACAAACAATTATATCTACTTCTTAGGTAGCCCCCAGCATAGAAATTTTCACATAATAAGAATTCAGTATAAACTCTTTTCTTTTTGATCTTCCTTAACTGTGATAGAAGTAAAAACATACATCAGAGTCCAGAAAGTCAACTGGTTCCTCAAGCAGGGCTTTTCTGGAGGCTAGAGTTGTGGTGGGGTCTCCACTGTCTGGGTTCAGACTTGTAGGTCTGAAAATTTGATACTATCAGAACTTCTAGAGTTGATTGGCTTCTTGGGGAGAGACTCACATTAATACAATATACAAGAAATTTATGAATAGTCCAGAATGCAAATTTATTAACTTCTAGCAGTAGATGCATCCTCCCATAACTGGACCTCCTCTTCTCAGCCTCGTATTTTTATCTTGAAATTGAATAATCAGAAAGTTGTTAATTGAGCATAGAATCTGAACTAAGAATTAGACAGTGTTCAGAAATACTTCATTCAGGCTGTGACAAAAGGTTGATTCTTTTTTTTTTTTTTTTGTATTTTTCTGAAGCTGGAAATGGGGAGACAGTCAGACAGACTCCCGCATGCGCCTGACTGGGATCCGCCCAGCATGCCCACCAGGGGGCGATGCTCTGCCCCTCCGGGGCGTCGCTCTGTTGCGACCAGAGCCACTCTAGTGCCTGGGGCAGAGGCCAAGGAGCCATCCCCAGCGCCGGGGCCATCTTTGTTCCAATGGAGCCTCGGCTGCGGGAGAGGAAGAGAGAGACAGAGAGGAAGGAGAGGGGGAGGGGCGGAGAAGCAGATGGGCGCTTCTCCTGTGTGCCCTGGCTGGGAATTGAACCTGGGACTTCTGCACGCCAGGCCGACGCTCCACCACTGAGCCAACGGGCCAGGGCCAAAAGGTTGATTCTTTCATAACTATGGAGCCCTCTATAACTGCCCAAACTTTTGTGTCTAGCAGACATATACTCAGTGTTGGAGAACCTACTATAATTGCCTTGTTTAGACTCTATGTGGAACATATCTTTTATTAACACATGTGTCTTCTGAAATGATATAATTGATTAAAAAAATTTTTTTTGAGAGAGAGAGAGAGAGAGAGAGAGACTGAGACAGAAAGTGGAGAGGGAGAGAGAGAGATGAGCATCAACTTGTAGTTGCTTTACTTTAGTTATTCATTGATTGCTTCTCATATGTGTCTTGATGGGGAGCTCAAGCCAAGCCAGGTACCCCTTACTCAAGCTAGCAACCTTGGGTTCAAGCCAGTGACCTTGGGATCATGTTGATGATCCCACAATTAAGCCAGTGATCCCATGCTCAACCTGGTAAGCCTGTGCTCAAGCCTCAGGGTTTCAAACTGGGGACCTAGCATCTCAGGTTGGCACTCAAGCCACTGCACCACCACTGGTCAGGTAGAAATATCTTAAGTTACATTCTACTACTGAGGAAACACTCCCACCACCTTTGATTGGATTTGAGTGTTTCACAAGTCTATGCCAGCATTCATACCAGAGATAACCTCTATAGATAGCTGATATTAGTTTAACTTCCAGAATTTAGAATTCTTCCATTTTCTAGAGGCATCTCATCACAAAGTTTTTTTGTAATAGTGTGCATTCTGTATACCCATAGCCTGATAGATAGCTTGTATACTATAAATGTTGAATAAAAGTGAATATAAAAGAGAACATCAGAAAAGGGCTCAAGGAATAGAATTTGTTTATTCCTTACTCTATAGCATTCTATTTCATGTCCTTATGGGATACTCAGGAAAGGGCAAAAATGTTGTGTGGGATGTAGAACTCCCAGGTATGGGAAGCTGAACAGGAAGAAAAAGAACTTCCAGGAAAGATGTCTATGAAAGGCAGGTAGAGGATTAGGAATCTGCAAACAAATCTGCAAGGCTCTGCTGCTGATCTAAGAGAGGATGATGAAGCATTCAGGAGGAGTGTGGAGAAAAAGGCTGAAGAGATATCTGTTAAGGAAGTAACTGCATATGCTGAGATGTAGGGAGGAATATTGTTATGTCACTGGTGACACGGGTTGTGAAAAATTTCACAATGAGTAGAAATGCTGAAGCAGAATTTATTACTTTCCAACAGAGAAAAGGGCCAGGTTACCAAGATGATAGTGCCAGTCCCAAGTGAGGTAGCAGGTTGGCTTTTATTATTTCTTTTTTTCTCTGCAACTGTTATAAGGTACCTGGTGGGCAGATAAAATGTATTATGCTCACTTTGTTGAAGATGGCGCTGCCCACATAGAGGCCTGTCACCCAGGTGATATTAATGTGTGTTGGGGGCGGGCTGTGGGCAGGCCCCCTTATAGCCTGGGGCTTGGTTTTAGGACTAAGCCTTTCCCACCCTTTTTGATGTGGGGTGGTATAATCCAATCATGCCTCAGAGAAGTGACTTTGTATTAGAGACTTCCCTATTTTGTATATTGGATTAAAGGGTTTGAATCTACACTATAAAATGGGGGCAGAACGGGAGCCTGCTCTCTTGGTTCCTGAGATTATCATTAGAGGAGAGAGCAGAGCAGAGAGCAGAAGGAGGCCACGTGGAGTAGGCCAGGAGAAGCAGCCAAGATGGCGGAGTGCTGAGTGAGATGCCAGTTTGTGTAGAGTTTGTATCTGGGATAAGGAAGGAGATGGGGAACTGAGGAGAATAAGGCTGGTGAGCTAGAAACCTTTGATTCTAGGAAACTCGGATAAGTCAGTGGCTTTGTGAGCACTGAATGTGAGTGGGCTTTGGAGCCCAGTGTGTGTTTTTACTTGCCTGCCGGGTGCAAGCTAGGATTAAAGATGACAGCCCATCAGTTTTTGGCTCCGTTGTTTCTTTACCGATTGTCCGAATCCAATGCGAACCTGCATGGGCCAGGCTGCTGTGATGGTAGCCCTGGCCTTGGCTTCTGGCTTTACAGCAGAGTATTGAGTGAGATGCCAGTTTGTGTAGAGTTTGACGCTGGAGAAGGAAGGAGATGGGGAACAGAGGTGAATAAGTCTGGTGAGCTAGAAACCTGTTGGGCAGATAAAATGTATTATGCTCACTTTGTTAATGATAACACGTGAGGCCATCGCCCAGGTGATATTAATGTGTGTTGAGAATCCTTGTAGCCTGGGGCTTGGTTTTGGGATTAAGCCTTTCCCACCCTTTTTGATGTGGGGTGGTACAATCCAATCATGCCTCAGAGAAGTGACTTTGTATTAGAGACTTCCCTATTTTGTATATTGGATTAGAGATTGTGAAGCTACAATATAAAATGGGGACGGAGCGGGAGTTTGCGCTCTTGGTTCCTGAGATTATCATTAGAGGAGAGAGCAGAGCAGAGAGCAGAAGGAGGCCACGTGGAGTAGGCCAAGAAAAGCAGCCAAGATGGCAGAGTGCTGAGTGAGATGCCAGTTTGTGTAGAGTTTGTATCTAGGATAAGGAAGGAGATGGGGAACTGGGGAGAATAAGGCTGGTGAGCTAGAAACCTTTGATTCTAGGAAACTCGGATAAGTCAGTGGCTTTGTGAGCACTGAATGTGAGTGGGCTTTGGAGCCCAGTGTGTATTTTTTACTTGCCTGCCGGGTACAAGCTAGAATTAAAGACTATGGCCCACCAGTTTGTGGCTCCGTTGTTTCTTTACCGACTGTCCGAATCCAATGCGAACCTGCATGGGCCAGAAGGCTGCTTTGATAGTGGCCATGGCTTCTGGCTTTACAAAACCTTTGATTCTAGGAAACTCGGATAAGTCAGTAGCTTTGTGAGCACTGAATGTGAGTGGGTTTTGGAGCTCAGTGTGTGTTTTTACTTGCCTGCCAGGTGCAAGCTAGAATTAAAGATGACAGCCCATCAGTTCTTGGCTCCGTTGTTTCTTTACTGACTGTCCGAATCCAATGCGAACCTGCATGGGCCAGGCTGCTCTGATGGTAGCCTTGGCTGCTGGCTTTACAGTACCAAAAAGCTGAAAAATTAATATTGATATTCTAGGAGGAAAAGTTAGGCTTTCCTGTCCCATCCCTCCTTTGGGGAGGGGAGGGAGAAGAATATAGAAGTTTCTGGCTTGCAAGAACAATGGGTCATTTAGTTTTAAATCTAAAATAAAGGTTAACCCAGAAACTTCTTCTCTTTCAATTGGAAACAGAATTTACATACCACCTTGCATTAATTGCGGTTCCTCCCCCTTCCTGGAATCTTGAGAGTAAAATACCTCTAGGCTAATGAGAGAAGATGAACCCTAAAAGATTTGTAATCATCTTTGATTGTGTTACCTTGAAAGTCTTAATGTTTCTGTGTATCCCCTAAACAAATGTCAGCTTGTGCCACGATGTCATGCTCTACCCACCCAAGTGTGATCACGGGTATATAAGCAGCCCCTGAAATATTTTTGGGGCACACGATTTGGGTCTGCTGCCCTGTGTCAGCCATATGTGGCCGGCATATTTAATAAACCTCCTCCTTTAATAAAACTTCAAAATTCATCTGGACTGGGTGTCTCTACGTGAACCTGATGGAGTGAGGTACGGTGCCTTTCAGAATCTGGGGTACGGTACTTTATAACACAACGTTTAAGGAAAGCAAGTAGTTTATTAAGCAAAGCATAAGACACAGTGGGCAAACAGCTATTCTGAGCACCTGTCCTGTTGGGGTCATAGGAGTTATATACTCTTAGCTTTAAGGCTTTGTTTCCCCTTATCAGGGCTAGCAGGGTTTCAAGGTTCCCCTTCCCTGATATTGGGACTAACATACAGGGTTTCAGGGCGATTTGAACGTCTGGTGATTTTGTTTTGGCAGACCTTAGGACTGGGTGAGATAAAACTCCCTTTTCCGGCCCTGGCCGGTTAGCTCAGTGGTAGAGCATCGGCCAGGCGTGCAGGAGTGCCAGGTTTGATTCCCGGCCAGGGCACACAGAAGCGCCCATCTGTTTCTCCACCCCTCCCCCTCTCCTTCCTCTCTGTCTCTCTTCCTCTCCCGCAGCCAAGGCTCCACTGGAGCAAAGTTTGCCCGGCGCTGAGGATGGCTCTGTGGCCTCTGCCTCAGGTGCTAGAATGGCTCTGATTGCGGCAGAGCGACGCCCCAGATGGGCAGAGCATCGCCCCCTGGTGGATCTCGGTCGGGCACATGCGGGAGTCTGTCTGACTGCCTCCCAGTTTCCAACTTCAGAAAAATACAAAACAAAAGAAAAAAACCTCTCTTTTCCTGCCCTAATAACTATCCTACCTAACAAGAAGATTCTGGCTTAGATACCTGCAAGACTGTTGATGTAATTCAGGAAAAAGAACAAAGAGTGGAGGGTGGGCATTTTTGGAATAAATTTGCGTTTGTATAGGTCGAATAGTTGGAACAAATGGGTTGAAATACTCAGTGAACATTTTGGTATGAGGCTCCGAGTTTCTGTATCAAGTCTGGATGTCAATTTAAAGCAATGGAAGTGGGTAAGACTCTTCGAGAACAATGAACAATAAAATGAATCGGGAGTGAGGCACAGTCCGAATGGACACGCGGATTTAGGGATGGGCAGAGCAATAGGAGGAGGATAAAGAAAGCTGGAGGACATTTTGAAAGCCAAGGAAACCAGTTTCAAGGCGGTATCGGACGCCTCCTGGAGGTCAAGAGACCAAACTACTGTAGCCCTTAGTCACTCCGGATTCTGCGGAGCGCAGGCGGTAGGAGTGGGGCGAAGCCACACTACAGGATTTGGAAGGTAATTTAGGGCTCAAGGAGATAATCGGCTTCATAATCTCGTATCCCTGAGTGGGAGAAGCCTTCTGCAGTCCCTTTGGTTACTTCTTAGGATCTCCCTTCCAGCTCTAAACTGGAGCAAAAGAAGACAATTACCACCCTAAACTGGAAAATATGCCACTCGGAACCCCCCTCCCCCAAACAGCGCTGTTTCAAAATTTCTAAAAATCCTGGCATGCAAATAAGGAGCTTTGATGTGGCTCCCGGCAATTGGTAGGTATTTACAAAATTCGTCATTTCCTGGTAATGCCGGATGCAAACAGAAGTCTGTTTTCTGCTTTCCTACTGGCTGTTTGACAGCCTGTCTTAGCCAATCAAACTACCTCCCTTAAGCCCCTCCCGGTAACTCTTATAAATTTCATCAAATTCGTTATTCTTTCCACATCCTTCTCATTGTAAAACAAGCTATAACTGTACTTTTAGCCGTGATGTCAGGACGCGGAAAGCAGGGAGGCAAAGCTCGTGCCAAGGCAAAATCGCGCTCATCCCGCGCTGGCCTGCAGTTCCCGGTGGGGCGTGTGCACCGCCTGCTGCGCAAAGGCAACTACGCCGAGCGGGTAGGGGCCGGCGCGCCAGTCTATCTGGCGGCGGTGCTGGAGTACCTGACAGCGGAGATTCTGGAGCTGGCGGGCAACGCCGCCCGAGACAACAAGAAGACGCGTATCATTCCTCGCCATTTGCAGCTAGCTGTGAGAAATGACGAAGAACTCAACAAGTTACTTGGGGGTGTTACCATTGCCCAGGGCGGTGTCTTGCCCAATATCCAGGCTGTCTTGTTGCCCAAAAAAACGGAGAGTCATAAGCCCGGCAAGAACAAATAATTAGGTTACACCAGTCCCACTCACCCAAAGGCTCTTTTAAGAGCCACCAACGTGTCACATGAAGGGCTGACCACAAAACGGCGCATTAGCTCTTATTTTGAAAACTTGGGTGGCTCTAAAAAGAGCCTTTAGTCTTTGGTTTATTTTGTCAGTATTTACTTGCTTTTGGCCTGTGGCTTTCGGTTTTCTTGGGTAACAGAACGGCCTGAATGTTGGGCAAGACGCCGCCCTGGGCGATGGTGACTCTACCCAGCAGTTTAAGCTCTTCATAGTTGCGAATGGCCAGCTGAAGGTGACGAGGAATGATACGTGTCTTCTTGTTGTCTCGGGTGGCGTTGCCCGCCAGCTCCAGGATCTCCGCTGTCAGGTACTCCAGCACTACCGCCATGTAGACGGGAGCGCCGGCCCCAACCCGTTCAGCGTAGTTGCCTTTGCGCAGTAGACGATGCA
Organism: Saccopteryx leptura; assembly: GCF_036850995.1. Taxonomy (NCBI): domain Eukaryota; kingdom Metazoa; phylum Chordata; class Mammalia; order Chiroptera; family Emballonuridae; genus Saccopteryx; species Saccopteryx leptura. The sequence continues at coordinate 211,548,160 of NC_089505.1, read as the reverse complement.
CTCGGCCTACTGGAAACTGCAGACCGGCGCGGGACGACCGCGACTTGGCCTCGGCACGAACTTTGCCTCCCTGCTTCCCGCGACCAGACATGATCAGAAGTGAGATTAAAATCTACTAAAGCTCAGAACCTCACAACTAAACAAGATTAATACAATAAAAAAAAAAAAAGAAAATCAGTACTCAGAAAGCCTTTATAAGCTTTCCTAGGGGTGGGGTCAGAAACGCGTCTTTCATTGGTTCTAAATTGGCTCCAGAAATGACCAATAAAGTCCAGTGTAAGCATTATGACGTAACTACTACTGGAAACGCAAGTTACTATATGGCCCAATGGAAATGAAAGACTTCTGGAGCCTTAATTTGCAAAGGGTGGTTATAAAAGGACCAGGCTCGCTTAGCCTCTCACTTCGTTCTCTAGCGCGTCTGTGTAGTTTGTTGCCATGCCGGAGTCTGCGAAATCCGCTCCGGCGCCCAAGAAGGGTTCTAAGAAGGCGGTTACTAAAGCCCAGAAAAAAGATGGCAAGAAGCGCAAGCGCAGTCGGAAGGAGAGCTACTCCATCTACGTGTACAAGGTGCTCAAGCAAGTGCATCCTGATACCGGCATCTCTTCCAAGGCCATGGGCATCATGAACTCCTTCGTCAACGACATCTTCGAGCGCATCGCCAGCGAGGCCTCCCGCCTGGCGCATTACAACAAGCGTTCCACCATCACCTCCCGGGAGATCCAGACCGCCGTGCGCCTGCTGCTGCCCGGCGAGCTGGCCAAGCACGCCGTGTCCGAGGGCACCAAGGCCGTCACCAAGTACACCAGCTCCAAGTGAGTCCCTCCCGGGACGCGGCGCTCCCACGAGTCGCTGGCTGCTTGCCTCCAAAGGCTCTTTTCAGAGCCACCCACCTAGTCGCCAGAAAGAGCTGTATACATTAGATTTTCTTCTCAGTTCTTTATCACAAAGTAAGTTATTTTAGTTAAAGTTCACGGACATACATACTACGCGTAGCTTTTTAAGCCTCTGACCTCAGGTTCCTGGCGCATGAGTGGCTTTGCTCTTCGAATCTGAGGAGCGTTTTAAACCCGTCCCTGTGTCTTTTTTCCCCATACGAGTCGGTTCTAAAGATTGAAGTCTGCTCTTCCCACACTCCAGCTGTAGAATGTGATGTCTTGGTGCTTCTGTTGGGTATGTTTCGTCAACGTCTTAAAAACGAAGTGGTGTCAGCCGTTTTCATTTAAGGAAGAACCCAGTACACAACTAAGCCCAGGTTTCTTAAACACTGCGTCACAACCCTGAAGAATTTTTCCCAAGAGTTTGATAGCTGCTATGGTGCTTTGTGGCCTGCTGGCGACACCAGCCATTCTGGGCACTTACGCCAGGTCCCAGCCTTTTCCTGATTGGGCTACATTAATATTATATGAGTGTCACTAAGTGTTTGGCACATAGCGGATACCCCTTAATCACTTCCACGATGGATGGGTGCGGTTCATTCCCATTAGATGCATGTGAAAACATGATAATGGAAATGTTTTTGGAACTCCTTCCCCAAATTTGTCCGTGGTCACCTCGCAACAGCTAGGAGGAAGTTCCTGTTAAGATTCCTTTTGCCAGAAAGAGGAGGTGGCAGTGGTAGGTCTTTGTACGTTTTAGTGTAACGTCTTTTGGGTTTTCATTACATTGAGAACATTGGTCACTGCAAAGACCCTTTTCCCTTTTCTGAATCCTGCCAATGCCTCCCCCCCTTTCCTGCTCCACCCTGAGATAAGTTTTTCCTTTTTTAAAAATTTAAATTACTGATTTTAGCGAGAGAGGAATGGTGAGAGAGATGGGAACATCAGTCTGTTCCTATATGTGCCCTGATGGGATCGAACCCATAACCTCTGTGCTTTGGGATGATCTAACCGATTGAGCCATCCGGTCAGGGCTAGATCAGCTTTTAATTTACACTTACCGTCTCATTTGCTTTTCAGGAGACCATGTAAGACAGACCTTGTAAAATAGGCAAGGTTAATAACCCTTTTATAAACGAGGTTGAGAGAAGCAAAGTGATCCATCCACTGGTAAAGCAGCTACCATTGTGCACCATTGTGTCCTCAGATGTGAGGACATTACATTTTATTTTGTTAAATCTTTCTGTCCAACCCTTCATTTTGCTATACAGACTCTGATGGTCTGATCAGTTATTCAGCTCTGCTTTTGGCTAAGAGGTTGTGGAGTTGATTACAGGGGTATGTTTCCTAAATGTGTGTTTTCAAATGTGTGCAGATGGCATTGTTATTAATAAAGTTAGCAGTTAACTTAAAATTCTTTTATCTGGACTATATTTAAAATAATAGTTAAAATTCTTTTATCTGCCGTATTTTTTTTTTAACTAAATGATATTAGCATATATAACCACTAGTGAACCTGTGGACAAGCTGGGCACCTCCAGCTTGCAGGATGGATGTTTGTAAAACATCAAACTTCTAGCTCAGAGGTGCACTGAGGTCTGTTATGAAGACTCTATTAATACTTAGTAATTGAAAAAATACATGGTCACTGTTGGGCAAATACATTTGTAACAAGTGTTTTTAGGTTTGCTCACTTGTATTGGGCAGCGCCATGTGTGTAAGATCTGTGGAAGGCTGAGGGTGCTTGCTCTCAGGGCGGTAGGGTAAATTGCAAATTGAGAACTACCTGATGCCCTGCTGTAGGGAGGGGCAATTGTTTGCTGCCTAAGGCCCCCCCCCCCCCCCCAGCCTGTTTTGCTAGAAAGCCTAAAGAAAGAGAGGAGGGCAGAGGGGCTTGGGAGCGCTGCTGAGGCTGGTGGGGGCCTATGAGTCCGGTAAATCTGGAGAATGAGTCCAGTGAGTCCAGAGTGCTGAGGGGCTTGGGAGCCCGGAGTGAGGGGGACGTGGCCTTCCCCGCCTCTTTGCTCGTCCATGGTTAGGAGACTTTAATAAACGGAATGGTCCACCATTATCTGGCTCCACAGTTCCTTAACCATCTGCCCGAATCCAATGGGAACCTGCATGACAATGACCACAGCCACTGGCCTTAAAGTAAAAAATAAGAAGCATTATAAACAAGATAGAAGAAATAAAGTCCTTATGAAATTTTAGCTAACACCCACAGAGCATTTATTATGTGCCAGACAATGTTCTAGAATCTAGATCCTTTACACATATTGACTGTAATACTCACAAGAGCCTCATGAAATAGTTACCATTATTATCTCCCATTTTATAGGCAAGGAGACTGAATGAAGCACAGAGGCTTCTTCCCAGGAACTTTCCAGAGAACAAACTAGTTGTGTTTAAAGGCCTTGAGAAAGTAAGGTAACTGAAAATCTGGGCCTCCTTCTGAAATTTTTGGGGAAGTATCTATGCTTTAAAATTAAAATAAATTTTTTTTACCTACTCTGTTCACTATAGGATGCACCTTGAATATACCTCTATGGTGGTGGTGGTGGTCTTGAGGATGGGATTGGGGGCGGGGGCTCTGGTTGTCTATCCCAGAGGCCGTAGTTCAACTCAGTCTAGTTTGTCCCCACAGTAGTAGGATTTATCAGCTAGAATCCCTTCACTAACTTGAGAGAAACTTAGTTGCTGTTTATGGGCTCTTCCTGGACATGGTGTTTACTAGGAAGGACGTTTCAGAGTGAGGAAGAGGGTAGAGATGATAGAGCTTGGTATTATTTTAACTTTGGTGGGGAGGTAATTCGAAATAGTGAGATGAACTCTCCTAAGGAATCTCCTCCTTGGTCACTTCTTTCTCCTGCTCAAACATCTGTATACATTTGCTGATGTTGAGTTTAATAATAATAATGGTTATAATAATAATTACTTTTTAGGTTCTGTATCCTTTTTAGAGTACCTATTTACCTGGTCTTCTGCCAAGTGGTTTACATGTATTGCCTAATTTAATCTTTACAGCCATCATTTAAGATAGCTTCCATTATTATCATCCTTATTTTATACATAAAAGAAACTGAGTCATGGAAAAGTTAAACTTGTTCAGCATTGTTTAGGGCAGAAGAAATAAAGTCCTTATGAAATTTTTATCACTTCATATTCATTTTGAAATATCCCCTAATTTTCGTGAGCAGTATACTTATTCTATTCAAGTGGGAGAAAGTGATAGGATTTCACAGTTGTTCTCCTAGGCTCAAAACCACGGCCAGCGGGCCACATGCGGCCCCCTGAGGCCATTTATCCGGCCCCTGCCGCACTACTTCCAGAAGGGGCACCTCTTTCATTGGTGGTCAGTTAGAGGAGCATAGTTCCCATTGAAATACTGGTCAGTTTGTTGATTTAAATTTACTTGTTCTTTATTTTAAATATTGTATTTGTTCCTGTTTTGTTTTTTTACTTTAAAATAAGATATGTGCAGTGTACATAGGGATTTGTTCATAGTTTTTTTTATAGTCCGGCCCTCCAACGGTCTGAGGGACAGTGAACTGGCCCCCTGTGTAAAAAGTTTGGGGACCCCTGGTTTAGGGAGTAAGTACTGGAACTGCAATCCAATGTATGCTTTGAAAAAGCTTAATATTCAAGGCCCTCAATCATCTGCTTTTCCTTTTTAAAAAAAGTTTCTGGTCTAGTTAAAATGGTCTATTCACCTTCTCCTGAACCTGTTTGTTCCTTCCTAGGTCTGGACTGAACTTCTTCTTCTAGCTTGGCCAGAGCTTTCTTTCAAGCTAAGGCCATATTTTCTAGCTCAAATGATACTTCATAACTCATTCCCTACCATGCCCACCTGTACTTAACAACAACTTGACTGAGGTATAAACTGCATGTGTTTAAAGTATAATTTGCTAACATTTGACATATCTATGAAAACATCACTGCTATCAAAATAATGAACATACCCATCACCCCTTGTCCCAGAGTATCCTGATATTCTTTCATAATTCTTCTCACCTGCCTCCTTTACCAGTGTTCTCCTTTGTTCCCATCCCTGTCCTTTGGCAACCACTAGTTTGCTTTAGCTGATTATAAACAATTTGTACTTTCTAGAATTTTATGTAAATGGATCTGTATGACCAGTAGCCATGGCCACCATCACAGACACCTGGCCAGTGCAGGTTTGTATTTGATTCGGACAGAAGGTGATGAAACAACGGAGCCAAGAACTGGTGGGCCATTACCTTTAATCCTAGCTTGCACCTGGTGGGTGAGAAATACACACAGTGGGAAAACACTTCCCTTTCCATTCAGGGCTCCCAAAGCCACTGACTTATCCGAGTATTCCTAGAATCAGAGGTTTCTACCTCACCAGCCTTATTCACCTCTGTTCCCCATCTCCTTCTCTCTACACAAACTCTGCACAAACTGGTTTTTCCTTCAGCACTCTGCCATCTTGGCTGCTTCTCTGCAATGCTAATTTCAGGAACTGAGAGAGAGAGAGCCCCTGATCTCCCTATATTATAGTGTAAAAATTAAAGCCTTTAAGCCAGTATACAAATAAGGAAGTCTCTGATACAAAGCCACTTATCTGAGGCATAAATGAGATTTCTCATAAGAGTGCACCACCCCACATCATGCAACAGTCAAGAGTGTGGGGAAAAGCTTAGTCTTGAGAAGATCTTAGTATTAAAAGGGTGGGAAAGGTTTAGTCTTAAAACTACACCTTAGGCTATAAGGACCCTGCCGGCTTACAGACTGTCTCCCACACCCAGTGCAAACTATAAGCGAACAAACATATATATACATCATATTTGCAAACTTATATGACCCACAGAATCAAACACATTTGTATGTGGCTTCTTTCACTCAGTGTAATTATTTTAAGATTCATTCATACTGTTACATGTATCAGTTTATTCATTTTTTTTTATCAGTTTATTCATTTTTATTACTAAGTAGCATTTCATCATATAGCTACACTACAATTGTTAATCTATTCATTGTTCATGGATAGTTGGGTTGTTTCTAGTCCTTCCTGCACTTTTTAGTGCACTTCAATTTTGTGTCATGGTGGTTCCACAGATGAACATGATTAAATTCTCTGCTCTCAATTGGGAGGGGACTCAGATGGGGAATGAAACATATATACCAGGGGTCCCCAAACTTTTTACACAGGGGGCCAGTTCACTGTTCCTCAGACCGTTGGAGGGCCGGACTATAAAAAAGACTATGAACAAATCCCTACGTACACTGCACATATCTTATTTTAAAGTAAAAAAACAAAACGGGAACAAATACAATATTTAAAATAAAGAAGTAAATTTAAATCAACAAATTGACCAGTATTTCAATGGGAACTATGCTCCTCTCACTGACCACCAATGAAAGAGGTGCCACTTCCAGAAGTGCAGCGGGGGCCGGATAAATGGCCTCGGGGGGCCGCATGCGGCCCGTGGGCCGTAGCTTGGGGACCCCTGATATATACCAACATTCTGCTCATAAAAATTAGGAAATATTTTATCACTTCATATTCATTTTGAAATATCCCCTAATTTTCGTGAGCAGTATACTTATTCTATTCAAGTGGGAGAAAGTGATAGGATTTCACAGTTGTTCTCCTAGGCTCAAAACCTCTGCAATCCGGCAATGTTCAACTGGAATGCCAGTAGAATTTTTAAAGCGTGCAATACCTGGCTGTTTAGTTAGGGACACTGAGCTCTTTTCTCTTAGATTGTCAAATAAAAAATGATAACAGCCAACACAATAGCTGTCCAGTGTGAATGAATCAAAATTGTACCTATATTTTTGGTCAGACTGGCAAAAAATATATTTTTTTAGCATGCTGCAGAATTTTAGTAATTAGTTTATGTGTGCCACAAGATGAAAAAGGTTGAAAATCGGCGCTCTAATTCATTCTGACTTGCTGCCAGAGTAACCTAAAACACAGATCTGACGCATTTGCTCAGGCCTGCCTTGCTGTCTCAGTTTAACATAAAAAAAAGTTAAAAATGTAAAACATTATTAGTGATTCTTTATTTTTAAAAGAAATTATTAATTTTAGAGAGTGTAGGGGGGGGGGCAGGAAGCATCAACTGGCAGTAGTTGCTTGTTTGTGCTTTGACCAGGCAAGCCCGGGGTTTCTAACCGGTGACCTCATCATTCCAGGTTGACACTTTATTCGCTGCACCACCACAGGTCAGGCTATCAGTAATTATTTTTCTTCTTCTTCTTTTCCAAGTGAGAGGAAAGGAGACAGAGAGACAGACTTTCACATGTGCTTGGAACAGGATCCACCAGCAACCCCTGTCTTGGGCTGATGCTCTGCCTATCTAAGGTCATGCTCACAACTGAGCTATTTTTAGCACCTGAGGTTGAGGATTCACGGAGTCATCCTTAGTGCCTGGGGCTTATATGCTCAAACCAATGGAGCCTTGGCTGCAGGAAGGGAAGAGAGAGAGAGAGAGAGTGAGAGAGAAAGAGAAGGATAGAAAGAGAGAGAGAGAAAGAGAGAGAGAAGGGGAAGGGTGGAGAAGCAGATTGTTGCCTCTCTTGTGTGCTCTGACTGGAAATCAAACCCAAGACATCCACTGAGCAAACCAGCCAGAGCTATCGGTAATTCTTATATCCTATGGTTTCATAATGTTGTCTGGGGAGTCCTATTCCTTTAAGAAGGAGGCTAAAGAGCTTACAACATGGCTAATCAGTAACTCTGGCTCAGAAACTAAGCCTGAGGGACAGTTATGTTTAGGTTTCAGAAACTGACCCTTACTGGAGAAACTGTTCATGTGACTAGGTAAACTAGGTTTAATCATTCATTTAATATGGGTGATTGAAAATCTGTATCTACTAATTTGGTAGATATTATCTGTTAATATTATTATTAAGTTTTATAAGAAAGGCTCTCTAGGATCAGTCCTCCTCTCTGACTCCTAAGCATTGTTAGGTATGAGATTATAAAGCCAGTAGCCGTGATCACCATCACAGCCACCTGGCCCGTGCAGGTTTGCATTTTGTTTGAACAGACGGTAATGAAACAATGGAGCCAAGAATTGGTGGGCCATTTTTAATCCTAACTGGAACCTGGTGGGTGAGAAATACACACAGTGGGAAAACACTTCCCTTTCCATTCAGGGCTCGCAAAGCCACTGACTCTTTCAGTTATTCCTAGAATCAAAGGTTTCTAGCTCACCAGCCTTATTCACCTCTGTTCCCCATCTCCTTCTCTCTGCACAAACTCTACACAAACTAGCTTCTCCTCCAGCATTCCATCATCTTGGCTGCCTCTCATTGCAATGCTAAGAGATGCATTGCTAATTCAGGAACTAATTAGCTAATTCCTGAATGCTAATTTCAGAAACTGAGAGAGAGAGAGCTCCTGGTCTGACCCATTTTATACTATAGAAATCAAAACCTTTAAGCCAATATACAAATAAGGAAGTCTCTGATACAAAGCATTGAGGCATAAATGGGATTCCTCATAAGAGTGCACCACCCCACATCATGCAACAGTCAAGGGTGTGGGGAAAAGCTTAATTTTGAAAAGATCTTAGTATTAAAAGGGCGGGAAAGTATTTTAAGACTAAGCCTTAGGGTATTAATGACTGCTAGTTTACAGCCTGTCTCTCACACCCAATGCAAACTATAAGCGAGCAAACATATATATCATATTTACAAACTGATTTGACCAACAGCATCCTGTAAGTGCCTAAATGGTCAGGAAAAGCAGGAGGACCTTAAACCTTGGCCTCTGAATCTTCACTCACAAGGACACATACTCTTGCAGTTCCTCCTAACTCACTAAGCCTGCGGTCTTTCACTATCCTTCAAGCCTTTGCCAATGGCACCTATTGCCTGGAACAGTCTTCCTTACCAGCCTCCTCAGGTCTCATCCAAAAAGTTCCTTCCTCAGGGAGGGCTTCATTATCAGTACCAATGTTAGGTTATACTCTCTGTATCTGCTCTTTTCTCACATTAAACTTGTTATATCCATCTTCAAGTCTAGCTATGAAAAGTCCAAGAAGGCAGAAATCACACCATTCTGTTTAACCTTGAATCCTCATTGCCCAGGAGATTGCATGGTATCTAACAGATACTCAATAATTATTGAATAAAATAATAAAATAATGCCTGACCAGGTGGTGTCACAGTGGATAGAGCATTGGAATGGGACGCAGAGGACCCAGGTTCGAAACCCCAAGGTTGCCAGCTTGAGTGCGGGCTCATCTAGCTTGAGCACAGCTCACCAGCTTGAGCGTGGGGTTGCTGGCTTGAGCGTGGGATCATAGACATGACCCTATGGTCACTGGCTTGAAGCCCAAAGGTCACTAGCTTGAAGCTCAAGGTCACTGGCATGAGCCCAAGGTCACTGGCTTGAGCAAGGGGTCATTTGCTCTGCTGTAGCACCCCCCCCCCCCCATCAAGGCACATACTAGAAAGCAATCAGTAAACAACTGAGGAGCTAAAACAAAGAGCTGCAATGAAGAATTAATGTTTTTCATCTCTCCTTTCCTGTCTGTCTGTCCCTATCTGTTCCTCTCTCTGTCTCTGTCACACAAACAAAAAGAATATAATAATGATCTCTGTCGGTCAAATAAGTTTGTAAATATGATATATATATTTGCTCACTTATAGTTTGCATTGGGTGTGGGAGACAGGTTGTAAGCCAGCAAAGTCATTATAGCCTAAGGCTTAGTCTTAAAATACTTTCCTGCCCTTTTAATACTAAGATCTTTTCAAAACTAAGCTTTTCCTCACACCCTTGACTGTTGCATGATGTGCGGTGGTGCACTCTTATGAGAAACCCCATTTATGCCTCAGATAAGTGGCTTTGTATCAGAGACTTCCTTATTTGTATATTGGCTTAAAGGTTTTTTTTTAATTTATTTTTTTTTATTTTTATTTTTTTTTCCATTTTTCTGAAGCTGGAAACAGGGAGAGACAGTCAGACAGACTCCTGCATGCGCCCGACCGGGATCCACCCGGCACGCCCACCAAGGGCAATGCTCTGCCCACCAGGGGGCGATGCTCTGCCCATCCTGGGCGTCGCCATGTTGCGACCAGAGCCACTCTAGCGCCTGAGGCAGAGGCCACAGAGCCATCCCCAGCGCCCGGGCCATCTTTGCTCCAATGGAGCCTTGGCTGCGGGAGGGGAAGAGAGAGACAGAGAGGAAAGCGCAGCGGAGGGGTGGAGAAGCAAATGGGCGCTTCTCCTGTGTGCCCTGGCCGGGAATCGAACCTGGGTCCTCCGCACGCTAGGCCAACGCTCTACCACTGAGCCAACCGGCCAGGGCGGCTTAAAGGTTTTGATTTCTACACTATAAAATGGGGCAGACTGGGGGGCTTGCTCTCCTCGGTTTCTGAAACTAGCATTGCAAGGAGAAGCAGCCAAGATGGCGGAGTGCTGAAGGAGAAGCTTGTACCTGGTGGGCAAGAAATACACACAGTGGGAAAACACTTCCTTTTCCAATTCAGGGCTCCCAAAGCCACTGACTCATCAGAGTATTCCTAGAATCAAAGGTTTCTAGCTCACCAGCCTTATTCACCTCTGTTCCCCATCTCCTTCTCTCTGCACAAACTCTGCACAGACTGGCTTTCCTTCAGCACTCCACCATCTTGGCTGCTTCTTCTCTTCTCCACGTGGCCTTTCTCTGCTCTCCTCTCTAATGCTAATCTCAGGCACCGAGAGAGAGAACAAGCTCCTGGTCTGCCCCATTTTATAGTGTAGGAATCAAAACCTTTAATCTAATATACAAACAAGGAAGTCTCTAATACAGAGTCACTTATCTGATGCATAATGGGATTCCTCATGAGAGTGCACCACCCCACATCATGCAATAGTCAAGGGTGTGGGGAAAACCTTAGTCTTAAAACTAAGCCTTTGGCTATGATGACCCTGCCTGCTTACAGCCTGTCCCCCACACCCAATGCAAACTATAAGCAAGCAAACATATATTTTTACCAACTTATTTGACCAACATTCCACCCCTTTTGCTCGCTTCACAATCTAAAGCACAGGTATTTTTGCACAAGGAAATTAGTCACATTACTCAAATTACAACATGACAAATCATACAATTTCAACAGTTACAAAGATACATTTCTCCAGTCTCTGAGCACTTTGCCAAAAGCGCAAAATGTCCTCAGCCTTCTTTCTAGCCATGGGAAAAGCTTCCTGGGGGGAGGAAAGTGCTTCCAGCAAAGCTACCCCCCACCCCCATCAGGGTATTTTACATTCTCCAAATCTGTAAGTCTATACAACAAAGGAGCCAGTGCCCACTCTGGTCATAGTCCAGGAATCAGTCCACACACATGGGGCCTCAGCCAACCTCTCATCCCTGCCATCCTGGCAGGTCTTACACTGTCCCAAGGAGGAGCACGTGGCAATGGCAGTCAGCATTTCTGTCTCTGCTCTGAAGAACATGATGGCATGCACCCCTATGTCCCAAAATCGCAGACCTACCAGAGACATAGCAAGTACTCCTTGCTGCTGGGCTCTCACCTTCTGGATACTGCAGATGGCAACTCCAGCCCGATTCTCCTCATCCTCCAAAGAGGAACTGAAAACATCAGCTGGCGCTGCCAGGCTTGAGCCCCCAGCCTCCTGCCGCTGCCGGCTCTCCACAACGTCCAGGGCAATCTGCAACTCACAAACCTGTGATTCCTTCTCCAGCAGCTGCTCCATTTCCAAGCAAATCTCGCAATACTGGTCGGCCTCCTCCTCTAGCGCTTCCTCCAGCTCCAGGGTCAGCATCTGTTTCTCCCATGTTTGCTCCAGCTCCTTCCACTGCTCGCTTTGCAGGTCCCAGGCAGCCTCTTCCACAGAGCTCTTGGTTTCCTCACGCATGGCTGTAAAAGTCAGCCAGCCTATGGCCCCCAAAAGGATAGCCATGGGGAACAAAAACAGCAGCCAGTCCTCTACTCCACCGTTCAATGGTAGTGGTGGCTCCATACCGATCTGTATCAAATCCTGCCACAGACTATGCCAAATGTATGGCAAGTATCCACAGCCACCATCACAGTCGCCTGGCCCATGCATGTTCACATTTGATTCGGACAGACTGTAATGAAACAACTGTTCACATTTGATTCGGACAGACTGTAATGAAACAATGGAGCCAAGAACTTGTGGGCTATTAGCGTTATTCCTAGCTTGTACCCGGCGGGCAAGAAATACATACAGTGAGAAAACACTTCCCTTTCCATTCAGGGCTCCCAAGGCCACTGACTCATCTGAGTTTCATAGAATAAAAGTTTCTAGCTCACCAGACTTATTCATCTCTGTTCCCCATCTCCTTCTCTCTGCACAAACTCTGCACAAACTGGCTTCTCCTTCAGCACTCTGCCATCTTGGCTGCCTCTTCTCTCCTCCACGTGGCCTTTCTCTGCTCTCTCCTCTAATGCTAATCTCAGGAACCGAGAGAAAGCAAGCTCCCAGTCTGCTTCATTTTATAGTGTAGAAATCAAAACCTTTAATCCAATATGCAAACAAGGAAGTCTCTGATACAAAGTCACTTATCTGAGGCATAATGGGATTCTTCATGAGAGTGCACCACCCCACATCATGCAATAGTCAAGGGTTTGGGGAAAAGCTTAGTCTTAAAACTAAGCCTTTGACTATAACGACCCTGCCTGCTTACAGCCTGTCATCCCCCCCCCCCCCCCACACACACACAATGCAAACTATAAGCGAGCAAACATATATATTATATTTACAAACTTATTTGACCAACAGGGAGTAGTTAGGAATTGTATATGTTTGGCAGTGCAGAACAAACTTGTGCAGCTAGAGGAATAGCTAGTGAACGTCTAATTAAAAACCAGGGAAGATTTATAATGTATAAATTGTAAGGCAGTTTACCTTTATAATTTTGTCTTATTTTTTCTGGATAGCTAATAATAGCATAAAATTTCTCCGTTGTTTTTTCTGCATCAGACATTATGCTTGTCCCTTTATGGAAATTGTGTCTATATGTCTCCAAAAACCACCACCAGGCAGGGCCCGTTATTCCCATTCTACAGATGAGGAACTGAGGCCTGGTGAGATTAAGCATCTTGTCAAAGTTGTGGAGCTAGTAAGAGGCAGAGCTAGGACTCAAAAATGTCTTATGGCATTACACTTAGCCTTTGCTTCTCTGTACTATGATGCATGGGTATCAGTTTCATTCTGGAAGCAATGGGTGGAGGGTTTGGAAAGATTGCAAGTCCTGTACAGGGGCCACAAGCTCAACTCTGGCATGTCGGGAGGTTTTTCTCCACTTGATGGTAATGGTGTCAGGCAGGGAGTGGGTAAGCAAGAGGAGAAGCTTCCAGTGAAGCAGCAAGGCTCTCATCCTGTGTTTTCTGAGCTTGCTGTCACTTCCCCTCTCAGTTCCCAGTAGGGGCTCTTTGCTTGGTGTTTTCTGCTTAAGAATATGAACTTTGGAGCCCCTGCACTTTGGTCAGAATCTCTGGCCCTGGCACTCACTAGCTGTGGGAGCTTGGGCAAAGTACTCCTAGCTTCTTAGTTTGTAAAATGGGGGTGATAAAACACCCACCTGCCACAGACAGAAGTGACTGAGTTTAATGAATATGAATGTAACCGAGTGAAATGCTCACTCTCTTGAACTCTATCTTAATTCTAGCTTGCATTTCTACCAGGGTCTTCAGGCAAATAACTCCTGCTATAGATATGATTATTAGAGGAATTCTGCTTGAGGCTTGAACTTTTGGCAAAGATTTGCAGGAACCCCAAGACTGGACTCAGTCAGCAAAGGTTAATGGACCAGGAACAGAGATTTAGAAATTTTGCACTCTTCCTTGGATCCCTGTTGGTGCCTACCTGCCACTCACCTTTTGTTCCACCCATTCTCCCTTCCTTTGACATAAAAGAAGGCTGAATTCTAGGTTTTCTTAAGATAGATTTGCAGAAACTTTAAGGCCTTTATCCTCTTGAGCTGGTGACTTTATTGATCAATAAACCTTTCCTTACTCCAAACGCTGACATTTTGAATATTGGTCTTTTGAGGTATTGGGCACATGAATCTTGAATAAGTTAAATTTTTACCAATATTTCTGAATGGCAGTGCACAATATGGCCCTATTGATACAATCTTTGCCACCTTTGGACATGCTGACTTTCCTGGTGGTCTGTATCTCCCTCCAGCTATCCCTCTGCTTCTTGGTCTTCTTTTCATCTGTTAGCCCAGTCACTGCTTGGCCAGGGTTCTTGCCTTAGCCCTCTTGTCTTCTCCTTGTTGTAAGGTACCAAAAAGCTGAAAATTGATATTGATATTCTGGGAGGAAAGGTCAGGCTTTCCTGTCCGTCTTTCCTTTGGGGAGGCAGGGAGAAGAATGCAGAAGTTTCTGGCTTGCAGAAACAATGGGTCATTTAGTTTTAAATCTAAAATAAAGGTTAACTGAGAAACTTCTTCTCTTTCAGGAGGAGGCATAATTTACATACAACCTTGCATTGATTGTAGTTCCTCCCTTTCCTGGAATTTGAGAGTAAAATACCTCTAGGTTAGTGAGGGAAGAGGAAGCCTGAAAGATTTGTAAATATCTTTGATTGTGTTACTTTGAGAGTTTTAATGCTTCTGTGTATCCCCTAGACCAGGGGTCAGAAACCGTTTTGGCTGAGAGAGCCATGAATGCCACGTATTTCAAAATGGAACTCCATGAGAGCCATACAAGAACCCGTGTATGTTATGCATTATCCAATAAAAATTTGGTGTTGCCTGACCAGGTGGTGGCACAAGGGATAGAGCGTCGGACTGGGATGCGGAAGACCCAGGTTCGAGACCCTGAGGTCCCCAGCTTGAGCGCGGGCTCATCTGGTGTGAGCAAAAAGCTCACCAGCTTGGATCCAAGGTCGCTGGCTTGAGCAAGGGGGTTACTCAGTCTGCTGAAGGCCCACGGTCAAGGCACATATGAGAAAGCAATCAATGAACAACTAAGAAGTCCCAACAAAAAACTGATGATTGATGCTTCTCATCTCTCTCGATTTCTGTCTGTCTGTCCCTATCTATCCCTCTCTCTGACTCTCACTCTGTCTCTGAAAAAAAATAAAAAATAAAAAAAATTAGTTTGTCCTGGAGGACAGCTGTGATTGGCTCCAGCCACCCACAACCATGAACATGAGCGGTAGGAAATGAATGGATTGTAATACATGAGAATGCTTTATATTTTTAACGTTATTATTAAAGATTTGTCTGAAAGCCAGATGCAGCCATCAAAAGAGCCACATCTGGCTCACGAGCCATAGGTTCCTGACCTCTGTCCTAGACAAATGTTATAATCTTGTTAATAATTGTGCCATAATGTCATGCTTTCCCCCGCCTGTGTGTGATCAAGGGCATATAAGCAGCCCCTGAACTATTTTTGGGACTGCATGATTGGGGCCTGCAGATGTCCTGTGTCAGCCATATGCAGTTGGCATATTAAAATTTCCTCTGTTAATAAAACTCTTCAAAACTTATCTGGACTGGGTGTCTCTACGTGGACTCAATGAAGTGAGGTATGGTGCCTTTCAGAATCTGGGGTGCAGTACTTTATAACATATGGGGGCTTGTCCAGGATCCGATGTTTTGCCTCACCAGATTAAATGGACTCTCTGTAGGGTGGTGGGCAATAGGAGAAGGTCACGTGGGGAACTCAGGGCCGGGAATTTTGGCTAGGGCTGCCCACAACCAAGCATACCAAAAGAAACTTCCCAAGAGCCCTTCAGAAAAGAACGACCGTCTGCCAGCCAGTGAGATTTCACCACGTCATATTAGCTCGACCACCCTAGGGACCCTTTAAATATCTCTCACACGGGTCACCCCTTGCGACTTCCCTGGCCTCCATGTTTCCTCGGGGCCAGGGTACCTCGTCGGGTGGGAAGCGCTCTGTACTCAATAAAACCTTTTATTATTCCACACTTCGTGGCTCTGGCCCCTTCCTTCCTTCTCAGTGGGGAAAATACCTTACATTTTGTTGCCAAAAACCTGGGAGGAGTTGAAGTCCGCAAGGACTGCTCCTCTTCCCTTCCCCTCCGAGAAAGAACCAGGATCTCTGACCTTCCATCCACTTCGATGCACAGTGTGGTAAGTCCCCTGCCTCCAGCCTCCCCTCAGTTCTTTCCACCGAGACTCCCTGTCTGACACCGTAGCTATACCAGGGACCTCTTTCCGTCTGAGTGCGTGTGACGTCCCATGGAGACGTCCCGAGCACATCCACTTTTCCTATTTGTCCGTGGCCAGAGCTTGAGTTTTGGGATGCCAGTTCTCAACTCTGACCATTCTGAGGACTGAGGGTGGCCGTGGGGGTGCAAGAATCTCCCTCCCTAAAGAAGAAGAAACTGTTCTTCTTCCCCGCTGTGGCCAGGCCCCAGAACCCACTGGATTAGCCTCCTGAAGGCACTTTCGGTTTTAACACCGTCACCAATTTAACTATCGCCAAAGAAAAGCTGGGAACTGGTTGGAGATCCCTTACATTCACGGCTTCTAGTTATTTGTGTTCCCATTTTAATCTCTGTGCCACCTATTCCACCATGCAGGCCCTTTTTCTGGCCAGAGAAAACCTCCACTCCTGATCTTTCCTTCTCTGTGGACTCCCAACTCTCTCCTGCCTGACCCCCGGGGGCACCTCCTCTTAGGATTTCTCTCTGGTCCCTCTGTGGACCTCTTTCACTCCAATCTCTTTCCTCCAGAAAGCCCCCTCCCTTTGCAGGATTCTGTTTCTCATTCACTTGCAAATATTGGATACCATTCTCTTTTTCTCTTCCCCTGCTGGCCAGGGCCCCCTCCCTTTTCCACTGTGTTCTTAAACCCCTCCTCCATCAGGCCATTCTCCACCTACTATTGGCTCTTACACTGGTTTGCAGGACCCCAAGGCCCAACCTCAATTTTCTTACAGGAAGTTCTGGCCCTGTCCTGCCTTTGGCTCCAGCGTTTCCTGCCAGATCTGGGTGCCAGACTCCCCACAAGCCCCCCTTCTCTTATTCTCAACCCCCAAACCCCTATCCAGGACCTGTGAACATGGCATTTAAAGTTTTTAATGGTCCCAACTAGTAGAAACAGGCCAAAGCTGTTTGCCAGGCCCGTATAGAGCAGAAGGTAACACTCCAAACCCAGGCTCTTGTGGCAGCCCTGAGGCTGGCAGAGCAATAGGTGCAAGGCACAGGAAGTGCCTGATCCAAGTCTGGGCCGCAAAGAAAATACCCACCAGGAGCTTGCTTTAAGTGTGGCAAGCAGGACCACTGTGCCCAACAGGGCCCCTGCCCACGGCTGCCCACTAAGCCCTGCCCTAATTGTAAGCAGCCCGGTCACTGGTGGAGTGATTGCCCCTTTGGGCAACAGGCTTTTTTTCAGTGTCTCTATGTGGAGGACAAGCCGCCTGAATGGAAAGGCCAAGATAGCCAGATGGGCCCATCGTTCGAACTCCTGGGACTGATGCCCTGGACTCGGAGACCCCCCATCAGCCTCACCAAACCCCAGGGTAATGCCACAGGAATAGGTAAGTCCATCTCATTTCTTGTAGACACGGGAGCTGCCTTCTCTGTTTTGCCATCACACTCTGGACCTCTAGTTCCCTCACGGGTCTCCCCTCTAGTTCCTTAGGGGAATGGATGAGACCCCCCCTTTTTTTCCCCTTCTCATGCCACTCCTGGCATACAGTTTTGCCTCAAACTTGCCTCCATGCAGGACCACTGGCAGTCGGAACCACTGGACTCCATCCATCTCCATCTCACCAAAAGGCTGGACCCTGCAAATCCCCCTATTACTCCTCTTTTTTTTTTTTAAATCCTTACAGGACCGCATTTGCGAAGTTTCTCCAGTCACGACCAAACAGATGTTCCTCCTGACACCCCTCAAAACCACCACCTTCCGGTCTCTTCCTCCCCATGATGCCCCTAATCAGCAGGAGTAGCCAGATGAATAAGCAGTGTCCCTAATTAACATAAAAGACAGGAATGTAGGGTGGTGGGCAATGGGAGAAGGTCACATAGTGAACTCAGGCCCGGGAATTTTGGCTAGGGTTGCCCACAACCAAGCACGCCAAAAGAAACTTCCCAAGATCCCTTTGGAAAAGAGCGACCATCTGCCGCCAGAGAGATTTCACCACGTCATATTAGCTTGACCACCCTAGGGACCCTTTAAATATCTCTCACGCAGGTCACTCCTTGCGACTTCCCTGGCCTCCATATTTCCTCGGGGCCAGGGTACCTCGTCAGGTGGGAAGCGCTCTGTACTCAATAAAACCTTTTATTATTCTACACTTCATGGTTCCAGCCCCTTTCTTCCTTGGCAGGTAAAAATACCTTACACTCTCTGCTGAGCTGCCCGGCATCGCTTGAATCTCGAGGAGAGGTGCACCACCTGTCATGTTTTCAGGGCTCCTGGTCTTCCTGTGGGGTCCGGACAGTTCTCTAGTAGACACCCCAGGTTCCTGAATTTGACAATTTGGACTATTCGGCAGAGAACTTGAGGAGGTAGGTAAGGCAACTCTTTTTGCTTTACTGAATTTTCTAGCTTTCCTCTGAACTCTTGCTTTCGCTTCTTTATGTTTTGGGATATGGGGAAATAGATTAGACATGGTTGCATGTTTGCAGTATGCTCTCCAAGACCGAGACATCGGTGGAGAGTTCCTAGGTCCTGCCTTGGACTCTAGGGGATATCTGCTTATACTCTGGAGAGACATTAGTGAGAACTGAGTGGACCAGATCCACCAGTTCTGCCTCGGTCCCTCAGATACGTCGGGTTCTCTAGAGAGATATTAGTGGGGACTTCGTTTGTGCTCTAGGAAGGCATAGTGGAGATTAGGCAGTATCGAAGTGCACTGAATCTGTGGAGGGTGGGCTAACTTTGATTGATTAATCTCACCTCGGACTTCCGGAGACTTCTCTGTGTTTGTTGAGATCTTAGTCTTTGTTTTTAAAGTGTCTGTTAGAAAACCCTGGTTTAAAAGAATCTCTGGTGCAGCCTGCATGCACCTCAGAGGCCATGAGAGGGAGCCCTTTTCTTGTCAGTGAGGCACAGCACTTTTCAGCATCTGGAGTGCAATGCTCTCTACTGAGGGGATCTCTTCCCTTGTCTATTGAACTTTGTCTTTGTTTGCCAGAAAAATTAGGATAAGTAAAGCATTCTCATTTAAACTTCTTGATTTGTGTATATAAGCCTTTGTTTAATGTCTAAACGTGTCTGTTTTAAAGCCTGGCTTAGGTCTTTTGTATCAAAATTGGAAGCTTCTGACTAAAAGCAATCTTAAGTGGCGAACTATTATTCTCTTTGTTCTCAAATACTAGCTTCGAGGTACCTTGTTAGGTTTCTCCTCTGAAAGAAATTGTTCTTTTCAGTTGGTTTCTTCCCCTTGTCTTGTGTAATAATTAATACCTCTGTAGTCAAACACCCTCTTATTCTGGGTGCTAGTTAATTATCTATCTTATCTTTCTTGTTAGTGCATTAATTCTTAGATTCTTCTGAAATAAGTTTCAGTTTTGAAATAAGTAGTAGCAACCGGGACTTCTAATCCCCAGATAATAAGGACAATCTGGAATATAGTAATTGGGAACCCAAGTTGTTCTGATCAGTTTCCATATATTGATCAGTGGCTAAATTTAACAATGAATCCACCACAGTGGCTTAAAACATGCTCGATACAAAGTGGGTGCCATGTCTTCTTGGTCATGCAAAATTTGAGTCAAAAACAGGAAAAAAGAATAACTAAAGCAATAGTAGCAGCACTCCAAGAGACAAACTCTTCTAAAGATAAGGGACTCCCAGAGAAGGAAGGAGAATTTTCTGAGGCATGTAAGGACATGGTTGCCCTTGAAAAGGATTATGAGGATGTTGATGTAAATTCTGTTAAAAAAAAAAAAAAAAAAAAGGATTTAGAAATTAACAAACCGTAGGCGTAGACCTTCCTAGTTAATTGGCAGTTTCTTAAATTAAATTGCAGCTCCAGAAGGAGTGATAAAAGCATGAGTAATAGGATTATAGAGAATAGAATAAAAAATAAGCCCTTCGTGGGTTGGGGATAGTGGCTTGTTGCTCTCCACTGGTGTAAAAATGAGAAAAAAGGTTCCAACACTCTCCCACAGGCTGAGAGGGTGCTGGGGTCCTCTACAAGCCTCTCAGTTATTTAGAAAGTGTGAAGTTCATAAGGGAGACCTGCTACATTAGCCATAATGGTAAAAATTGTAAAAAGAATTTCAGGGAATTGAGGGAAAAAAATTGGAAACCTCATATAGGCTAAAGCAACTCATTATTGGGAAAGTAATTTTGTAAAATTTGTATTTCAATTAGCTGCTCAAAGCAAGGCAGTTAGTTTACAGGTGGCGAATTGAATCAAGTCCTGCTTGGGAGAAACCCCATTATCTTGCTAAAGAGCTTGGCTACAAACTGCAGAAAAAAAAGAGGTAAAAACATCAGACTCGCTTCCAGTTCTTGGAACTGCTTCCCCCTCAGGCATCCATCCCGCCCCTCATGTTGACATAATAGTGTCAATTACTGTGGGTCAAAAAGAAAGTTAATATCTCTTTGCCAGCTGGGTAGTTTGTACCAAGAATCCCTTATTGTGTAAAAAGTATTTTCTATGATAAAATGTATATATTATTTTAAAGCCTTTTGTTAATTCTTTTATTTACTGTTTTATAGCCCTGTAATATTGGAATCTTAGTTTAAATATTAGGAGTGGTTAATAATGTTTTTTTATGTAATGTTTATTTTATTATCATTTTTAAACAATATTGTTGAATGCTAAGTAATATAGGAAAAGGCATCATATCCTAGAAGTCCTGAAAATCTATTTTATCATGCTTTTGTTAAAATTTCTTTTGAATAATAATGTACTGAATTATTCAGCAGCAAAGAGACTCTGGAATTCTAAAGGAGACACCAAAACCTGTTTTTCTTCATTTAATCCAGCTAATAACACTGTCTTTTGTCTTTATATAAACAAACTAGAAAGCCCGGCGGTCATACGAAATGACCGCTGTTCTAGATATTATAAATTGTAATTAAAATGATTTGTGCAAAGGTGTCTGCTAATTCAAACTGAATTACCCAGGGCAGGCGGTGAGGACGCCCCTTTGCTTACTGCCCCACGGGGTTTCCCCCTTCTACTTGCTTAATTGCTTAAAGTAGAGTGCAATGAAGGAAACCACTGGCGGTACATTTCTTAAGAGCCACTGCTAGCTCAATAAATAAAGGTGATTTAAATAATAAAATGTTAATTCACATGTCAAAGATCTCTTTGTACACAACATTTCTTGTGTAGATCTTTCCATCATTTTTAAGCTCGCCTTGCAGAGGACCATCAAATTATTTTTAATTTTAGGTCCATTCTTTCACGAACTCTTGAACAGGCAACATAAAGTTGACCGTGTCCAAATGCAGGCTCAGGTAAAAAAATGCCAACACACTTAAGCGTTTGGCCCTGAGACTTATTGATGGTCATAGCAAAGGCAAGTTTTACAGGAAATTGACTACGTCTCAATTGAAATGGCAACCCTGTTTGAGATGGAGCCAAATCAATTCTTGGAATGACATGTATTTCACCTTTAGAGGAGCCAGTCAAAGACTTAGCTATTATGACATTATTTTTCAATTGGAGAACCTCTAGTCTTGTACCATTGCAAAGACCCCTTCTGGTGTTAAGATTTCTTAACAGCATAATAATTGCTCCAATCTTTAACCTCAATTTGTGAGGTGGCATGCCAGAAGGCGGGACTATTTGAATGCCGTGGCAACTTCACCCCATTGGCTAGTACAGTTACGCAAGCAACCAATAAGCTATTGGCGACAGACACTTAAGCTGCATATAATAAAGATAAGGACCCTCAAGCCCCTCAGCGAGATCTTCTGAGCATGGCTTTATGGTTTATACTGACCAAGGAAGGAAACAGAAAAGGCAAATAGGCCCAAAAGAGATCAGGAAAATACCAGCTTTTGGCATATATCCTTAACTGCTCCAGCACCCCAAAGGGGCTTTGTAGGATTCCATCAGGGCCCTGCTTCAAGAGTGGAAGGAAGGTCATTGAGCCGAAGCCTGCCAGGCTTCTCGACCCCACCAGTGGACATGCCTTTGCTGTTAAAAAAGGGACACGAGAAGGTAAGCTGCCTCCTTGTTCCACGGAGGAAGGGTTCAGTCTCTTCCAGCCCTAATCCAGCTACCTGTGACCTGACCTTGCCCAGCCTGCTGGGACTTGCCACTGAAGGATTAAAGGTTGGCTGCCATATCACGACACCGTTTACAAGCCTAAGGTATTTCTTCCAAATAGCAGGTAAACTGATCTCATTTCTTGTGAACACTAGGGCCATTTACTATGCCTTGCCTGAATATTTGAGTTTTATTTATCCCTCGAAGATCTCTACTGGGGGTAATGACAGTCTGATTTATGTTGCTTTAGTTAATGTATAGTGTCTTTTTTATTCCTCTTGTCTCAATGGCCCCATGCCTATTTTAGGCTGGGATCTGCTCCTAATTCCAGAAGCAGTGGTCATTGGGACTTGGACTTTAGCTGTAAAGTATAGAATGTGACCACAACTTCAGTGCCTTGTGGACTTTTCCTGAATATGTGTAACTCCTGCTCTTTGGGACATTTCTCAGACTGAAGTAAAGATTGGGTTACATTTGTAAATAATATAAAGCAGCAATAGTGTCAACATAGATTTAGTGAAATTACAATAACATGTTAAGAACATCTGTGACTGTAAGAATTTTATTTTGAATCCTGTTATATTGGTTAGAACTTTATTTTTGTTTAATAATCTAGTTGGCTTTAGTCACTTTATTGTATTAAGACGCTTGTTATAATATTTTTTAACATTAGCTATTTGAATTTTATTGTTAATTGT
This sequence comes from Saccopteryx leptura, assembly GCF_036850995.1. Classification (NCBI taxonomy): domain Eukaryota; kingdom Metazoa; phylum Chordata; class Mammalia; order Chiroptera; family Emballonuridae; genus Saccopteryx; species Saccopteryx leptura. The sequence continues at coordinate 211,525,473 of NC_089505.1, read as the reverse complement.
ATATTTTTCCAGTCTGCCTCAAAATCGGAACATAGTAATTCAAATGAATAGATGCCACCCAGAACCAGTGGGATTTTGGGACCCTTATTGCCAAAGGTTTATTTGAAACCAATTAGAAAAAGATTTTGCCAACAGAAAAGGGGTAATTAGAAAAGCCAAACTAGCCTGACCTGTGGTGGCACAGTGGGATAAAGCGTCGACCTAGAACACTGAGGTTGCTGGTTCGAAACCCTGGGCTTGCCTGGTCAAGGCACATATGGGAGTTGATGCTTCCTGCTCTTTCCCCTGTCTCTCTCTCTCTCTCTTTCTCCCTCTCTCTCCTCTCTGAAAATTGAATAAAGTCTTTAAAAAAAAAAAGAAAAGCCAAACTTAGAATCTATTACAGAAGGCATAATATCTGAGTATTTAGTTTGTGTCCAAGTGAATACTAAGCAAAATAAAAAAAAACTATAGAAACAGGGAGAAAAAGAATTTTCCCAAGTAGACATTTAAAATAGACTTTAATAAGATAATTGACAATTATTTAAAAATTGCTATATAGAATTCTTTCCAGGTTTAGCTTGCCCATTCTAGTATTGTACCTGCATTTGTGTCCACAGTCTCAAAGCTAGTAGGAAAGGAACCCAATATTAATTAGAAGCTAATTTAAAGTTACATTGTACCCACAAGCCCCAAAGGTTCAGGAAAAGTAAATTACATGAATTAAATAGTAAAAGAAATGTAACCAACCCCTTCTCTAAGAACTTGCAGGATTTACAGGTTACTCAGCAAACTGTTCCACAGACTGTCTGAGAGGTGCTTCCAACATTACCAGGAGATCCAGTACATCACCCAAGGACTGACTCTCATGTGGACGGGTCCCACACACCATGATCCTGATCACTCCCAGTGCTGCTAAGGTAGAAAAACTGTTTGCCCTACTCTAACCACAAACCGGAATCTGGTTGGTCTACGTACTGCAAATGTATGAAGAAACTCACTAAGGACTCTTTTAATCAGACTTTGGGAAAAAGGAAACTAAGGTAAAGCAAAAGCCAACTTAATTGTCACTAAAGGTTAAAGGTTTTAAAATTAAGAGTTCTGACTAAAGGTAAATTGTTATAAAAGCCAATTAGTTTTATATAAATTGCGAAAGGTTTTGTATAGTTTATAGGAATTAATCAGTAATATGTTTCTTTAGTGAACTGTATTGCTATTAATGCTGTTTGTTGAATATCTGTTACATGTTATAAATTAATATCCCTAGACAACAGCCTCATACACTTCAGTAAATTAAGTCAAGGATTTGACTTAGGAAATAGAACCAATGGGGATTGTTGTAAGGTACCAAAAAGCTGAAAATTAATATTGATATTCTAGGAGGAAAGGTCAGGCTTTCCTATCAGGTTTTCCTGTCCCGTCCCTCCTTTGGGGAGGGGAGGGAGAAGAATGTAGAAGTTTCTGGCTTGCAGGAACAATGGGTCATTTAGTTTTAAATCTAAAATAAAGGTTAACTAGGGGGAAGGGGAGGGGCACAGAGAACTAGATAGAGGATGGCGAAGGACAATCTGACTTTGGGCGAGGGGTATGCAACATAATTTAATGACAAAATAACCTAGACATGTTTTCTTTGAATATATGTACCCTGATTTATTAATGTCATCCCATTACCATTAATAAAAATTTATTTAAAAAAAAAAAAAAAAAGGTTAACTGAGAAACTTCTTCTCTTTCAATAGGAGGCAGAATTTACATACCACCTTGCAATGACTGTAGTTCCTCCCCCTTCTTAGAATCTTGAGAGTAAAATACTTCTAGGCTAGTGAGGGAAGGTAAACCCTGAAAGATTTGTAAATATCTTTGTGTTACCTTGAGAGTCTTAATGTTTCTGTGTATCCCCTAGACCAGGGGTCCCCAAACTTTACACAGGGGGCCAGTTCACTGTCCCTCAAGACTGTTGGAGGGCCAGACTATAAAAAAAACAACTATGAACAAATCCCTATGCATACTGCATATATCTTATTTTAAAGTAAAAAAACAAAACGGGACAAATATAATATTTAAAATAAAGAACAAGTAAATTTAAATCAACAAACTGACCAGTATTTCAATGGAAACTATGGGCCTGCTTTTGGCTAATGAGATGGTCAATGTCCGGTTCCATATTTGTCACTGCTAGCCGGAACAAGTGATATGACGCACTTCTGGAGCCGGGACGCATGCATCCCATGTCACCGGAAGTAGTACTGTATGTGAGCGACGCTGCTACATACAGTACTCCAGGAGCACAGGATATGGATGCTGACCACCAATGAAAGAGGTGCCCCTTCCAGAAGTGTGGCGGGGGCCGGATAAATGACCTCAGGGGGCCGCATGTGGCCCGCGGGCCGTAGTTTGGGGACCCCTGCCCTAGACAATTGTTATAATCTTGTTAATGATTGTGCCATAATGTCATGCTCTCCCTTGCCCACGTGTGATCAAGGTTATATAAGCAGCCCCTGAACTATTTTTGGGGCTGCATGATTGGGGCCTGCAGATGCCCCATGTCAGCCATATGCGGCTGGCATATTAAAATTTCCTCTGTTAATAAAACTCTTCAAAATTTATCTGGACTGGGTGTCTCTATGTGGACTCAATGAAGTGAGGTATGGTGCCTTTTAGAATCTGGGGTGTGGTACTTTATAACATCCTGACCCCTGGGTAGGTCTCATCAAATTCTCTGACTTTTGTTCTTAAACATAAGCTCAGGGATTCCCTGAAAGTATCTTCAGTTGAGCTCCTTTGCTAAATAGATATCACTAGGCTTTGGTGAATGTGTCCTTCTAGATGGATAACAGGAATCTCAGCTTCAATGTAAGAAGGACCTTGATGCAGCTAATTGGTTCTAAAAGTAATTTCTTCTCCCTGAATTCTCTACCTTAGTGAAATCCTCCCCAGCTCCTCAGGCTAAAAAAAAGCTTCCTCTTCTCTTGTATTCTCCAAATGCTTAAATCACCAACTCATGTCAAATTTAGCTTTTACAATTAACTCAAATCTATCACTTCATTTCTTTTTACTCTTAGCCACTGCCTTGGCTGAGGCCAGCATCAGCTCTGATTAAAAGACTCAAAGTCCAATGAACAATATCAATTCTATGGTAGACTTTTCTTGGAACCAGGCTGGAAAGGAAACTTTTTAAGTGAATGAGAGTTGCTTTTAGCTTTTCTTTAAGGCTAATCTGAAAGTGGGAAATTACTTCAGTATCTGAAACATTAAATTTTGACATTGACATAAAAATAGAATTGTTTGGTTTGGGTCTAGGACTCCTTACCAATAGCCTCAACTAGCCAGGTTGAGCTTTAGGTGACCCTGGGCCAGAGCAGGTCCTGTGACTCTCCACCTGAGCAGTCCTGATTATATTTTACCTCTGTCCAACCCTGGGGCACCCTGACAGTCATTCCTCCATCACTTATCTGAACATCCACATCTTTTTTTTTTTTTTATTCAGTGAGAGGAGGGGAGACAGAAACAGACTCCCACAAGTGCCCTGACTGCCTTGTTGAAATCCATGGGAGTCCGAAAAGACCAGAATAACAGGCTTTTATTGAAAGGAAGAAATGATTTGGCCTTCTCCAGGGAGAAGGGCACTGGTTACAGATTAGGGGTGAATTTTATAGCATTTGGGAGAACCTGAGGGGATACTGAGTCAAAAGTTCTGGTATGTTCCCTTTTACAGTTTTAGGATTTCAGCTTTCTGGAACTTTTGTGCCTCAGGGGTGATTATCCAGTAAGGATAAGGATGTAAGTAAGGATGAGGTCAGGCAGCCAGGTGGGACAACAAAAAGGCAGTTGAAATTTCATATATCTATCATTTCTCAACTCTGTGATATGATAAAAAAGGAAAAGGGGTGGGGGGAAGGAGAGGATATGGGGTTCAGGAAGGAGGTTTGTCTCAGACCAGCCATCTTCTGGAGCTACTTCCTGCTGTTATCCCTATTGGGGGCCTCCTTCGTGGACCTCCCCCTTGGGGTAGTTGGAGTAGGGGTTGTAAAAGCATTTGATTGTAGGTAATCTTGGAGATTTCTCTCATTTGAACCTGCAGGAACTTGATAAAGAAAGGAGCAAGCATTAAAATTAGGCACAAAATTAGAATTGGTCCTATAATTGGTGCTAGCATCGAGAACAAGGGGTTTTTCCACTATTGTTCAGAGTAGGGGTGTTTTTATAGGGTTCCAGATTTTTCTGTTTCGCGAGGGCAGGTTTCAGGGTTGGTGTGTAGGGTTAGGTAGATTTTTCCAATTTTCTGATTGGCAAAGGTCTGCATGCAGTTCTGTAAGAAACTAGTGAACAAACGTAAGAGGCAGGGTCCAAAAGTTAGAAAAATAAATAGGAGAGTGAGTGGACCAATGAAAGACAATAGTCAAGACATCCAGTTTGTGAGAAACCACTGATTCCATGTTTATGAATTTGCTGGGCTTGAGAGAGAAAGAGAGAGAGAGAGAGAGAGAGAGAGAGAGAGAGAGAATAAGACAGGGCAGTGGCCAGTCCCCCTGCCCCTAGACCTATTTTTATAGAAATTCTTAAAAAAACAAGAAGAGGTATTACCTGTACAGCTTGTTTGGTCCTTAGATTGACGGGTAGTGTACTAGGAACTGGAAGAGGCTCATGGGGTGGGTATAGGTTGATATTTGGGGTGAGATACATTAGGGTACAGGTTTCTGTCCACTTAGTAGGGAGACATATATAGGTGTTGGTCCCACACAAGTAAAAAGCCTTTGATTAGGTGAGGTAGGTTGAGAGGTGAATAGAGAATAGAAGGACAAGGGGTCGGTTTCGTTTCTCTGTTTCTGAGCTCCAGATGGTCAGGGTAGAGGAAAGAGTCTCCCCTAGTTTTCCTTTTCCCAAAGTCTGATTAAAAGAGTCCTTAGTTTTTTTTCATATATTTGCCATACATAGGCCAACCAGCTTCCGGTTTGTGGTTGGAGTAAGGCATGCCATTTTTCTACTTTAGTAGCAGTGGAAGTCGTCAGGATCATGGTGCGTGGACCTGTCCATGTGAAAAAGTCAGTCTTTGGGTAATGTACTGCTGGAAGCACCTCTTGGACAGTCTTTGAACAGTTTGCTGAGTAACCTGTAAATCCTGTAAGTACTTAGGGAAAGGGTGGTTACATTTCTACACTTTGCAGTTAGGGTTTAAGTCCTAGTGACCACTGCTTCTAGCTGGAATTAGCATCAGGTCCCAGCCTACAATAGGCATGGGGTATTGAGACAAGAGGAATAAAGGAGATACTATACATTAAATAAAGCAGCAACATCAGACTGTCAATACCCACAGTAGAGATCTTTGAGGGATAAATAAAACTTAAATATTCAGGCAAGGCATAATAGATGGCCGTTGTGTTTACAAGAAATGAGATTGGTTTATCTGCTACTTTGAAGAAATACCTTAGGCTCATGAATGATGTCCTTGGGCCTTCAGTGGCAATTCCCAGCATGCTGGGCAAGGTCAGGTACAGGTAGCTAGAGCAGGGCTAGAAGAAACTGAACCCTCCCTCCATGGAGCAAGGGGGCAGCTTACCTTCTCATATCCCTTTTTCCACAGCAAAGACGTGTAAACCAGTGGGGCTCGGAAGCCTGGCAGGCTTCAGTTCAATGACCTTTCTTTCCACTCTTGAAGCAGGGCCTTGATGGAATCCTATGAAGCCCTTTAGGGCACTGGAGCCTTTAAGAGCGTATGCCAAAAGCTGGTATTTTCTGACTTCTTTGGGGTCTTATTTGCCTTTTCTGTTACTTCCTTGGCCATTATAGACCTTAAAAGCCATGCTCAGAAGATCTCGCTGAGGGGCTTGACTAAGAGAGCAAAATCGGGAATCCAATGTTTAAAGAAGCCTATTAAACTGAGGAAAGAAAGGATTTGATTTGTGGTGGTAGGTGGTTGGAGACTGCGGAGGGTCTGAGTTTGATCTAGGGTGAGACCTCAGGTGGTGGGGGTTAAGGCGATGTCCAGATAGACTATAGACTAAGAGTGAAGTTGAGCCTTAGCAGAGAAGACGCGATGTCCCTTCACAGTGAGGAAGTTAAGAAAGGTGGAGGTGTGTCTCCTTGAGGTAGGCAGGAAGGGGCTGCAGAGGAGTAGGTCATCATCTAATACATATTGTAAGAGAGTACTAGTTTTGAGATTGCATGCTGTTAAATTCTGAGCTAGTGCCTGCCCAAACAGGTGTGGGCTGTTTTTGAATCCCTGGGGTAAGATAGTCCACGTAAATTGTTGGGCTGCATTAGTGTCTGGGTCAGTCCAAAAAAAGCAAAGAGAAAGTAAGAGTCAGGGTGTAGAGCAGGGGTCTCAAACTCGCGGCCCGTGGGCCGCATGTGGCCCGCCGAACAATTTTGTGCGGCCTGCAGACTAATCCACGAACTACAGTTTCTGGTCGTTTTGTGACACTGAAAAGTTGCGTAACAGTTGCCTTTTGTAGACCTAGTGTGGCCCGCCGAATGGCTGTGATCTTGCTCTGCGGCCCACATGCTGAGTTGAGTTTGAGACCCCTGGTGTAGAGGAATGGTAAAGAAGGCATCCTTGGGCCCTGGCTGATTGGCTTATTGGTAGAGCTTCGGCCTGGTGTGCAGAAGTCCCAGGTTCGATTCCCGGCCAGGGCACACAGGAGAAGCGCCCATCTGCTTCTCCACCCCTCCGCCCCTCCCTCTCTCCTTCCTCTCTGTCTCTCTCTTCCCCTCCCGCAGCCGAGGCTCCATTGGAGCAAAGATGGCCCGGGCACTGGGGATGGCTCCTTGGCCTCTGCCCCAGGTGCTAGAGTGGCTCTGGTCGCAACAGAGTGATGCCCCGGAGGGGCAGAGCGTCGCCCCCTGGTGGGCGTGCTGGGTGGATCCTGGTCGGGTGCATGCGGGAGTCTGTCTGACTGTCTCTCCCCATTTCTAGCTTCGGAGAAATACCAAAAAAAAAAAAAAAAAATAAAGAAGGCATCCTTGAGGTCTAGGATTGTGAAGTGAGTAGTGTTTGAGGGAATGTGTGACAGTAACTTGTAGAGATTAGGGACTACTGGATGGAGGGGAACTACTGCCTTATTGATGAGGTGTAAGGCTTATATGAGGCAATTATCCCCTGAAGGTTTTCAAACAGGAAGGATGGGGGTGTTGTAGGGAGAGTCCATGGGGATGAGTAAGCCTTGATTTAAGAGGTGGGTAATTATTGGTTTAAGGCCTTAGAAACAGACATAGTTACACATTAAACAGACTTTGCATACAAATTATGAAGTAAGGAATTTAAATGAGTGTGCTTTACTTGTTTCAATTAAAATTATACTAGAGATATTTTCTGACAAACAGACAAAACAGATTACTCACACTGCTCAATAGACAACTCTGCTTTTTTAAGCTTTTTGAGATGGCAGGGAGTTGCCAGCATAGAGGGGAGGAAGAGAGAAAGTATATGGATGGACAGTGTGAACAGCTGGATGGAAAAGAGGGTCAGAATCTGCAGGAGGAGGAGGAGGAGATTAAAGTGTTGGTGGTGGCACTACGTGGTCAGAGGAGTTAAAAAGATTAGAACCTGTAAGGAGAAGGAAGAGGTTTAAGAACACAGTGGAGAAGGGAGTGGCCCCTGGCCTGCAGGGGAGGAGCAAGAGAGACTGGTATTTTCAGGTGAATGAAAAACAGGATTCAGTGAAGAGAGGGGAGGGGGCTTTCTGGAGGGAAGAGACTCAAGTGGAACAGATTTGCAGAGGGACCAAAGAGGGGTCCCGAGAGAGGGGTGACCCCGGGGGTCAGGCAGGAGGTGGAGAGAGTTGGGAGTCCACCAAGAAGGAAAGATTAGGAGTGAGGTTTCTTTGGCCAAAAATGGCCTGCGTGTTCTCAGGATGTTGTAATCAAAGGTCCCGTTTTCAGGCCAGTGGGAAATGTTGTCTAGTTTATATTGTGCCAGGCTGTATGGCAAAAGAAAATGAGTAGAAGACAACCTAATGGGGTTTGGTCAGACAGCTTTGACTCTGAAGAGCCCAATGTGGAGATTAGTGATCTAGAGAGGGCATCCCAGCCTCCAGTCACAATCTCAAAGGAGAAAGCTCTCCTGGGAATGTGGAGTCATCCTGCTTAGGGGTCATCACCACCTAAGAAGGAGCTCAAAGAGAATGTAGAAAGATTTGGCTAAGCACTTAGACTTTTGGAATGTGCTGTCCCTGGGACAGAAAAATGGCAAACCCCTCAAAATGTGAGGCTGACCGGAGAAAGCCATCTCACGATGGATTAGGGACTTATGGGTTGAATTAAAGCCTGCCAGGAGAGGGAAGGGAGAAACTCCTTACCTTTCTGGTCCAGCAGGGGTTCAGGACAGGGACAGATCGCCGGCCAATCAACGTACAATTACATGTCCAAATAGAATCAGGGAGTAAGCCTGGGGCAAGCTGCCACTGCCAATTGCTTCCCTGGTTGTAAGTTTGGACGGCAAAGAGGGATCGTCCAGGCAGTTAGTACCCTGTCCCGGGTTTCAGCACCAAATGTTGAAATCCATGGGAGTCTGAAAAGACCAGAGTAACAGGCTTTTATTGAAAGGAAGAAAGGAACCCTGCCAGGCACTTCTCCGGGAAGAAGGGCACCGGTTACAGATTAGGGGCAAATTTTATAGTGTTTGGGACAGCCTGAGAGTACTGAGTCAAAAGTTCTGGTATGTTCCCTTTTACGGTTTTAGGATTTCAGCTTTCTGGAATGCTCATCCTTGGGCGGTTGATTAGCTTTCTGGAAATTTTGTTCTTCCAGGGGCAATTATCCAGTAAGTAAGGGTGAGGTCAGGCAGCCAGGTGGGACAACAAAAGGGCAGTTGGAATTTCATATATCTATCATGCCTGACTGGGATCCACTGGGCAACCTCACTAGGGGGTGATGCTCTGCCTATCTGGGGCATTGCTCAGCAACCGAGCTGTTCTCAGCTCCTAAGGTTAAGCCATACTCAGTGCCCAGGGCCAACTTGCTCTAATGGAACCCTGGCTGCAGGGAGGGGAGGTGGGAAGAGAGAGAGAGAGAGAGAGAGAGAGAGAGAGAGAGAGAGAGAGAGAAGCAAGAGGGGTAGGGTTAGAGAAGTAGATGGCGCTTCTCCTGTGTAGAATCGAACTGGGACACCCACACACTACCCAAGGCTCTACCACTGAGCCAACAGCCCAGGGCCTGAGCATTCTTTACTTAGCACCACCCTCTCTCCCCCATTGTATAAACTTTCACAGGTAACAGAAGTTTTCCCCCTGCAGCAAGAAACACACCCAAACAGTCCTATATATATATTGGATGAGGTTTTTCATCTTCTAGCTGCTGACACCACTACGATCTCGTTCTCAGCCCATTTGTTCCCTGATGCATAAATAAACTTATAAAATTCATCAGGCCTTGTGTGTTGTAAAGTAACCGTACCTCACTTCCATGGGTTTATGTAGAGACAGCAAGTCCAGATGAATTTTAAAGGGTTTTATTAAAAGGAGGAGATTTATTAATATGCTGGCCACATATGACTAACATAGGGCATATCTGACCTAAATTGTGCAGCCTCGAGTGTATCTCAGAGGCTGGTTATATACCCTTTGACCAACATACAGGTTGGGGGGAGCATGATATCATGGCACAATCATTAACAAGCTTATAACGTTTGTCTAGGGGATCCATTAAAAATATTAAAACGTTCAAGGTAATACAATCAAAGACAGTCACAAATATTTTAGTGTCTATCTCCCCTCCTGTTGGTCAAATAAGTTTGTAAATGTGATATATATGTTTGCTCGCTTGTGACTTATATTGGGTGTGGGGGACAGGCTATAAGCAGGCCAGGTCGTTGTGGCCTGAGGTTTGGTTTTGGGACTAAGCTTTTCCCCACACCCTTGACTGATTGTATGATCTGGGTGGTGCACTCTCATGAGGAATCCAATTATGCCTTGGATAAGTGACTTTGTATCAGAGACTTCCTTGTTTGTATATTGGATTAAGGGATTTTGGTTTTCTACACTATAAAGTGGGACAGACCAGGAGCTTGGACACACAGTTCCTGCTATCACAATTGCAGGGGCTTCCCTGATCCCTTGCCCTTCATGGGAAGAGCTGGTTTTCTGCTTTTCCCTTGTCTTCTTTTGTGGTTTGCCTGTCTTGGTGAGACACCAATAAATAGGATGGCCCCCCGTCCTCTGACTCCGCCATTTCTTTATCATCTGCCCGAATCCAATGGGAACCTGCATGTGAATGGCCACGATGGCGGCTCCTGGCCTTACACCTCCTTTGCCTAGAGGTATGTTATTCTCAGGATTCCAGGAAAGGAGGGAGGGCCAAAATCAGTGTAGGGTGGTATGTAATTTTTGCCTCTATTGAAAGGGAAAGGAAGTTCCTCAGACAACCTTTATTCTATAGTTAAAACTAAATGACCCATTGTCCTTGTAAGTCAGAAAGTTTCTACATTCTTCTTCCTCTTCTCCCCAAGGAAAGGACAGACAGAAAGCCTTACTTTTCTTCCAAAAATATCAATATTAATTTGGTACCTTACCACATGTGCATCCCTCTTTTGGCGCCTAACAAGAATTAGGTACTACATGGTCCTCCTTACAAAGATATTCCAAAAGTTTCCTATTAGCCATAGGGAATTTGGTGTTTACAAGATAGTAGCAGAAATGTCAACTTTGTCCTATTACCAAAAAGGTGTCGAAACTGTCACTAAAATACCTGTGGCAATTTGTGAAGCCTGGAAGGCACTGCAGAATTCCTCATAATCTTACCAGAATATGCTTTCAGTGAGAACCAGATTTTGTAGCCTACCTAGGCTGTATGAAAGGATTAACAATATGGAGAGAGTCTACTTATGTAAGTTCTTAAATATTGACTATGCTTGCTTGCTTGTTTGAACTGTAACCATGCTTGTCTGATGTTACAGTGATATGTTATAGTAATTAAATACAGTGTGTCCGTTAAGTCATGGTGCACTTTTGACCAGTCACAGGAAAGCAACAAAAGATGATAGAAATGTGAAATCTGCACCAAATAAAAGGAAAACCCTCCCAGTTGCTGTAGGATGATGTGGCAGCATGTGCGCATGCGCAGATGATGATGTAACACCGTGTATACAGCGAAGCAGCCCACGGCCATGCCAGTCGAGATGTGGACGGTACAAAGGAAAGTTCAGTGTGTTCTGTGGCTCGCTAAATTCAAATCCGTGGCCAAAGTGCAATGTGAATATCAGGGTGTTTATAACAAAGTGCCACCACATAGGAATAACATTACTAGGTGGGATAAGCAGTTGAAGGAAACCAGCAGTTTGGTGGAGAAACCCTGTTCTGGTAGGCCATCAGTCAGTGAGGCTGTAGTCTGTAGAGGCTATACGGGATAGCTACCTAAGGAGCCCTAAAATATCTGTGCGTGAGCCCACATCGAATTGCACTGAATAGGTATGAAACTGGGAGAGTTTTCCTTTTATTTGGTACAGATTTCACATTTCTATTGTCTTTTGCTTTCCTGTGACTGGTCAAAAGTGCACCATGACTTTATGGACACACTGTATATAGAAATACTGTATAGAAAACTATGGAAGATACTGTTGTAGTGAAACCAGCGAGAGTAAACAGACTTTCTCCAAAACAAAGCTCAAATTTAAAGAAGTCTTTTATTTAAAGCCAGTGTATGGCCAGTTGCCGCAGCCACCATCATAGCCACCTGGCCCATTCACATGCAGGTTCACATTAGATTCGGACAGACGGTAATGAAACAATGGAGCCAAGAACTGGTGGGCCATTACCTTTAATTCTAGCTTGCACCTGGCAGGCAAGTAAAAACACACACTGGGCTCCAAAACCCACTCATTCAGTGCTCACAAAGCTACTGACTTATCCGAGTTTCCTAGAATCAAAGGGTTCTAGCTCACCAGCCTTATTCACCTCTGTTCCCCATCTCCTTTTCTCTGCACAAACTGGCTTCTTCTTCAACACTCCTTCATCTTGGCTGCTTCTCCTGGCCTCTTCCACATGGCCTCTTTCACATGGCCTCTCTCTGCTTTCCTCTCTGCTCTCTCCTCTAATGCTAATCTCAGGAACCGAGAGAGCAAGCTCCTGGTCTGCCCCACTTTATAGTGCAGAAATCAAAACCTTTAATCCAATATACAAAATAGGGAAGTCTCTAATACAAAGTCACTTATCTGAGGCATGATGGGATTACACCACCCCACATCAAAAAGGGGGGGAAAGGCTTAGTCCTAAAACCAAGCCCCAGGTGGGTTGTGTGCCTGCCCACAACCCACCCCCAACACACATTAATACAATCACGTTCATCCCAAGCAATCACCTGGGGCTTCCATGTGGGCAGAGCTATCTGTAACAAAGTGAGCATAATATATTTTATCTGCACAACAGCCAGGGACCACATGGAAACCTAAGTCAGCCAAATCATGTGCCCTTCCCCCCAACACAATTTGAAGTTAGCTTTTCAAGACAAAATCACAAACTGATTGGGGTATGGTGAGGAGGGGAAGCTTAGCAGTAAAACAAAGCAGCAATACAAACTCATTTACAATGTTTATCTATATGATTAATTCATGGAGAAACATTCTGGGAACATCTGCAACCTTGCATAACTAGCCCAAGGCCACAGTTTGTAATACCATCTTTAAGGCCAAGGGTAGGGAGTCTTTTAGAAAAAGTAAGTTCTGCTGAAAGTCTCTTTGCTTCATTTCAATATATAGAAATAATTTAGGATACAATATTAAAAGCCATTAAGACAAGTGAATAAGGCTATGCCCTGTGGGTGGGAATTAATCTAATGTGTACAGATATGATAGGCAGACTATGCCTTTTGTACAGAGCCCAGTTAGTGTGTGTTTGAAGTTATCTGTAAAGCCAGAAGCCACGGCCACTATCACAGCAGCCGCCTGGCCCATGCAAGTTCGCATTGGATTTGGACAGTCGGTAAAGAAACAATGGAGCCAAAAACTGATGAGCCATCTTCTTTAATCCTAGCTTGCACCCGGCGGGCAAGTAAAAACACACACTGGGCTCCAAAACCCACTCATTCAGTGCTCACAAAGCTACTGACTTATCCGAGTTTCCTAGAATCAAAGGTTTTTAGCTCACCAGACTTATTCACCTCTGTTCCCCATCTCCTTCCTTCTCCCTGCATAAACTCTGCACTAACTGGCTTCTCACTCAACACTGCCATCTTGGCTGCTTCTCCTGACCTCTTCCACGTGGCCTTTCTCTGCTCCAATATACAAAATAGGGAAGTCTCTAATACAAAGTCACTTATCTGGGGCATGATGGGATTGTACCACCCCACAGCAAAAAGGGTGGGAAAGGCTTAATCCCAAAACCAAGCCCCAAGCTACAAGGATTCTGCCTGCCCACAGCCCGCCCCCAACACACATTAACATCACCTGGGCAACGGCTTTCACGTGGGCAGTGCCATCTTTAACAAAGTGAGCATAATATATTTTATCTGCCCAACATTATATATAGATAAAAAGTGGCTTTCCTAGGAACTCCCAAAAAGGTGTTTTGATGTGATCATCCCATAGATTACCTGCTAGAAAGTTTATGCCAGAAAAATATCCTAAAGCAAAGTGGTTTCCCTACTGCAGTAGTCTCCCAGACTCCAAGGTTGAAAACGTGGACTGTCTCCATGCCACTCTGACCAAGGACAGCCAAGAGGAGGACGCTGATAGGGCCCCATTTAGCTGTACCCAAGCATGCTTTAAGGATTTGTGAGTAATAAACTGCCTATGTTGTTGCAGGAATCAAAGGAGGACAAAAACACCCAGACAACTTGATGATGGAAGTAGGATTTAATTTAGCTGGCGGAGCTACCTGATCCCAAAAGAGGTAACAAAACACGTGCTCCCTTAAGTTAGATTTCTTACATCTTATATAACTTTATAGCTTTAGCTTTCAAGTGACAAATGCCTGATTTCTATGACTTCTTTGTTTGCAGGCCTATGTGACTTTCATGTCTTAGGGAGGGGGAGGGGAGAGTAGGTGGGAGGGTCTGTCCTTGATAATCCTATCACTCATTCTTCTTACTGGAGCTGCAAATTCATTTCAAGGAACTGATAACAAGCAAGGTCCACACCATGGTTTGTTATTTTTCAAAATTTTTTGTCTGCCACAGTTTCCTCAGTCAGGAACACTGAGGTCACAGGCTGGATTGTAAGACCCCAGACATTGCAGGCCCCTCTCTCCTCTGTATTCTTCTGGATTCTCCTCCTTCAGTGTGATTTTTACAACTAACTTGTGTGTCAGCCATGTCTTTTATCCGGTGGCAGTTGGTCTCTGCACTTATAAGTAGAATCCTCATAGCCGCCTCAAGGGTAGTGTTGGGCGGATGAAGTGTATTGTGCTCACTTTGTTAAAGATGCCATCGCCCAGGTGATATTAATGTGTGTTGGAGGCAGACAGGATCATTGTAGCCTGGGGCTTGGTTTTGGGATTAAGCCTCTCCCACCCGTCTTGATGTGGGGTGGTACAGTCCAGTCATGCCTCAGAGAAGTGACTTTGTATTGGAGACTTCCCTGTTATGTATATTGGATTGAGGGTTTGGATTTCTACACTATAAAATGGGGACGGAACGAGAGTTTGGGTTTTTTTGGTTCCTGAGGTTAGCATGAGAGAGCGGAGAGAGTAGAGCCAGCAGCTAAAGGAGGCCACGTGGAGGAGGCCAGGAGAAGCAGCCAAGATGGCGGAGTACTGAGTGAGATGCCAGTCTGTGTAGAGTTTGTATCTGGGATAAGGAAGGAGATGGGGAACTGAGGAGAATAAGTCTGTTGAGCTAGAAACCTTTGATTCTAGGAAACTCGGATAAATCAGTAGCTTTGTGAGCGCTGAATGTGACTGGGTTTTGGAGCCCAGTGTGTATTTTTACTTGCCCGCCGGGTGCAAGCTAGATTAAAGACTATGGCCCACCAGTTTTTGGCTCCATTGTTTCTTTACCGACTGTCCGAATCCAATGCGAACCTGCATGGGCCGGGCTGCTGTGATAGTGGCCCCGGCCCTGACTGCTGGCTTTACATTTGGCGTAGTCTGTGGCAGGATTCGATACAGATCGGCAAGGAGCCTTTGAGTGGTGGAGTAGAGGACTGGCTAGTGTTAGGGTTCCCCATGGCTGTCCTCTTGGGGATCGTAGGCTGGCTGACCTTTACAGCCATGCGTGAGGAAACCGAGAGCTCTGTGGAAGAGGCCGCCCGGGACCTGCAAACCGAGCAGCGGAAGGAGATGGAGCAAACGCAGGAGAAACCGATGCTGACCCTGGAGCTGGAGAAAATGCTGGAGGAGGCCGACCAGGTGTTCGAGATTCACCTGGAAATGGAGCAAACGCAGGAGGATTCAGAGGTTTGTGAGTTGCAGCTTGCCCTGGATGTTGCGGAGAGCCAGCAGCGGCAGGAGGCCGGGGCTGAGGCTGAGGCTGAGGCTGAGGCTGAAGCTGAGGCCGGGTCCGGAGCTGCAAGGTCTGTGGAGCAGAAGGTGGCAGCAGACGGAGGCTCGAGCCCGGCAGCCGGAGCTGGTGTTTTCAGTCCCTCTTTGGAGGATGAGGAGAATCGGACTGGAGTTGCAATCCGCAGTCTCCAGAAGGTGAAAGCGCAGCTGGAAGGAGCACCTACTTCGGCCCTGGTAGGTCTGCGATTTTGGGAAATATGGCTGGACATGCTTTCCGGAGCAGAGATGGAAATGCTGACTGCCATTGCCACGTGCCCCTCTTTGGGACAGTGTAAGACCTGCCAGGACGGCAGGAATGAGGGGGGTGGCTGATGACCCACGTGCGTGGACTGATTTCCTGGACTACGACTGGAGTGGGCATTGGCTCCTTTGTTGGATGGACTTTCGGATTACGGATTTTGGACAATGTAAAATACCCTGATGGGGGTGGGGGGTGGCTTTGCTGGAAGCACTCCCCTACCCCGGGAAGCTTTTCCCGTGGCTAGAAAGAAGACCGAGGACATTTTGCGCTTTGGGCTAAGTGCTCAGAGACTGGTGAAATGTACCTTTGTAATTGTTGAAACTGTATGATTTTTGCTGTTGTAATTTGTGTAATGTTCTAATTTCCTTGCACAGGGATGCCAGTAGTGTAAATTGTGGGTAGTAAAGTGAGCATAGGGGTGGATTGTTGGGCGGATGAAGTGTATTGTGCTCACTTTGTTAAAGATGCCATCGCCCAGGTGATATTAATGTGTGTTGGAGGCAGACAGGATCATTGTAGCCTGGGGCTTGGTTTTGGGATTAAGCCTCTCCCACCCGTCTTGATGTGGGGTGGTACAGTCCAGTCATGCCTCAGAGAAGTGACTTTGTATTGGAGACTTCCCTGTTATGTATATTGGATTGAGGGTTTGGATTTCTACACTATAAAATGGGGACGGAACGAGAGTTTGGGTTTTTTTGGTTCCTGAGGTTAGCATGAGAGAGCGGAGAGAGTAGAGCCAGCAGCTAAAGGAGGCCACGTGGAGGAGGCCAGGAGAAGCAGCCAAGATGGCGGAGTACTGAGTGAGATGCCAGTCTGTGTAGAGTTTGTATCTGGGATAAGGAAGGAGATGGGGAACTGAGGAGAATAAGTCTGTTGAGCTAGAAACCTTTGATTCTAGGAAACTCGGATAAATCAGTAGCTTTGTGAGCGCTGAATGTGACTGGGTTTTGGAGCCCAGTGTGTATTTTTACTTGCCCGCCGGGTGCAAGCTAGATTAAAGACTATGGCCCACCAGTTTTTGGCTCCATTGTTTCTTTACCGACTGTCCGAATCCAATGCGAACCTGCATGGGCCGGGCTGCTGTGATAGTGGCCCCGGCCCTGACTGCTGGCTTTACAGGTAGTCTTGAAGAGGCTGCCAGCCCTGCTATTAAGCAAGAATGTACCACTGTGAGGGGAAGTAGAGTCAGGGACACTTGATCCACGTAGAGCTCAGGCCCTACTGGGACAACTGGTGTAGTAGGCTCTCAGCTTTAAAAAGGCAATTTCAATTGGAAATTTCTGGCTTAAAACCAGAGGGCATAGCCTTATTCACTTGCCTTAATGGCTTTTAATATTATATCCTAACTTAGTTATATATATCTTCCATATTTTTCTATATTTCTATATATTTAATTACTATAACATTATATTACTGCAACACCTGAGATGTTTTTCTTCAGGGCCAGATGGACAAGATTAAGAAACTGCCTGAAACCACCAGAGACTGGGGAAAGCTGCTTGAAGACCCCCCCCTCCCCCCCAGTGACTTCAGCAGGAACTTTTCTCATACCCTCTGTTGGGCAAATGAGTGTAAAGTCTGTATTTTTTGGTTTTGCTCATTTTGTTTAAAATGGCATTCCCACATGAATGGCTGTTGCCTAGGTGATAATGTTAATTACCTTCCTGCTTGGGAAGGGGCTTGGTTATGCTAATATGTGCTTGAGGAGAGACTTGCCGCTAAAAGTTTTACAAGGAGGAGCTAGGAGGCCTTTGGGAGGAGAGACCACGTTGTCACAGAGAAGGGAGGAGACAACATGGCTGCAGAGGAGGCAGCCAGCAAGATGGAGGCATGCAGAGGAAACTGAGTGATGCTGGTGAGGCCTTTGATTCTAGCTAAAACCGGAGAAAGTCAGTGGCTTTGGGAGCCCTGAATGGAAAGGGAAGTGTTTTCCTGCTGTGTGTATTTTCTTGCCCGTTGGTTGTGAGCAGGAATAACTGCCCGCCAGTTATTGGCTCCGTAGTTTCTTTACCATCTGCCTGAATTCAGTGAGAACCTGCATGAGCCCAGTGGCTGTGATGATGGGCGTGGCTACTGGCCCTACATCCTCGATATGATACTAAAATCTCCATCGAAAGTGGAGCTCATCTTCCATGTTCTGCACACAGTGTTACATGTAGTGTAGGTCCTGGGGCTGAGGCCATGCAGGTTCACATTGGTCTCTGCACTTATAAGTAGAATCCTCATAGCCACCTCAAGGGTAGTCTTGAAGAGGCTGCCAGCCCTTGGATTCAGGCAGACTGTAGTGTAGAGGAACTATGGAGCCAGAAAATGGTGGGCCATTCCCTCTATTAAAGTCTGCTAATGGCGGAAGAGCAAACAGGTAGGGAAGATCCCTTCCCTTCCCAAGCCCTGACTCATTCTCCAGCTTTACCGGAGTCATAGACCCCCCACAAGCCTCAGCAGGGCTTCCAAGCCCCTCAGCACTGTCCAGCCAAACAGGCTGGGCAGAAATACCCCTTCTCAGGCAAACTGGCAAACAGTGGCCCCTCCCCATGGAGGCAGGCAATCTGCCACCCTGTGGGCAATATGCCACCCTGAGGGCAAGCACAGTAGCCTTCCACAGACTACATACATATGGCTCTGCCCCATGCCAAAGCAAAATACAAGAGAGCAAACCTAACTCGTTTCACACTTGAAACACATTGGTTTGCCCAACAGTAGCCTTGTTTGTGTACTGCATGTGCTTGCCCCGGAACCTACTTCAAAGTGCTATGAGGCCACAGCAAGCCCTGTCCTATAAGGCCTCGCAACCCTCCCCCTGGGGGAGGCACACTGCTTTGGGAATGTTCCCTAGAATGCTCTGTAAGGTCAGCCAAAGGACACCTGAGTTCAGGCAAGAAAAGTTTATTAGGGGTTCATCTGCTGGGCTGACTCCTAAGGTAGAGGTCAGCAACTGGTTCTCTAATAGGTAAGGTTAAATAGGGGATTTGAGGGTGGGGGCTGGTAATCATTGGGGGGGAGATTAACTGTATGTTGGGCAGATAAAATATATTATGCTCATTTTGTTAAAGATGGTGCTGCCTACATGGAAGCCTGTCACCCATGTGATTATATTAGTTGCCCTTCTTGCTTGGAATGGGCATGATTATATTAATGTGTGTTGGGGGTAGGTTGTGGGCAGGCAAGATCCTTATAGCCTGGGGCTTGGTTTTAGGACTAAGCCTTTCCCACCCTTTTTGATGTGGGGAATCCCATTATGCCTCAGATAATTGACTGTATCAGAGACTTCCTTGTTTGTATATTGGATTAAAGGTTTGGATTTCTACACTATAAAGTGGGGCATACCAGGAGCTTGCTCTCTCTTGGTTTCTGAGATTAGCATTAGAGAGGAGAGCAGAGAAAGGCCATGTGGAGGAGGCCAGGAGAAGCAGCCAAGATGGTGGAGAGCTGAGGGAGAGGCCAGTTTGTGCAGAGTTTGTGCAGAGAGAAGGAGATGGGGAACAGAGGTGAATGAGTCTGGTGAGCTAGAAACTTTTGATCCTAGGAAAACTCGGATAAGTCAGTAGCTTTGTGAGCACTGAATGAGTGGGTTTTGGAACCTAGTGTGTGTTTTTACTTGCCCGCCAGGTGCAAGCTAGGATAAAGATGATGGCCCACCAGTTCTTGGCTCCATTGTTTCATTACCGTCTGTCTGAATCTAATGCGAACCTGCATGGGCCAGGCGGCTGAGATGGTGGCCGCACCTACTGGCTTTATACTGTAAATAAGCTAGGGAACCTTCCACACCTGGGTGAGTCAATCCGGATGTCCAGGAGGAGGTGATCTGGAATGACCAGTTTTTAAATGTCCTCTCTTCTACTTAAGGGAAGAGGTCATATCCCCCGCCTGCAACCCTATCATGTTTCTTGCTTCTTGGCTTGCAACCAACTTTCTACTAAGAAGATCAACCTGTCGTGGTGTTTTTGGTGACAGTTACGGAGTGGCCGGGCCGAACCGAACCCCGGTTTGATTCAGTAAGATTGCGTTGCCCCATTCCTGTGGGGGAAGATCCCCATGACAGGCTGCTGGCAAGTAAGGGAGTGTCCTGCCCAGGCCCGATCCTCTGCTGGTTGAGAGATATTGGACCCCATAAACCCCACTTCCTCAAAGTTGAGCGCACACTCCCCAGTTCGCGCTGCCTGGTGTTTCCCATGCTCTCTGTGTGGGCAAGGGGGCTCTGGGCAAGCAGAGGAGAGAAGCCTTCCACCATGGAGGCCCAGAGGCTGTGTCTACACAGAGCCTTGGAAGAAAGACCAATGACGCAGACAAGGCCCCCCCCCCCCCCTTAAGGGGTCCACTCTCACCATTCCCCTCCTGCACCGCACAGCCTTTGAGTTTGGCCAGTGAACACTCCTGTTGTGGCAGGAAGAACAGAGGCGAGGAGAACGGTGAAGGCAGGACCTGGTCATTCCCACTAAGCCAGGAGACCCCCGAACTGTCTCAGCCAGGACAGACGCGAATAGGCTGTCGTCCAACCTCAGGGCCACAGGGAGGTCTTGGATATGTTTGGCATTGTAAGCTTGGCCTTTAAATCTGATTTAGCATCAGTTTGGGGGAGTATGGTCCTGGGAAGGGCCCTGACATGAAAGTCTACACCCTCAGGGGTCTGCTCAGTCACCTAAAGAGAGCTCTGACATGCTGGAATGTCACTCCCTCTGAGAGCTTCAGGCTGCACCTCTGAAAACAAATTTCAGCAGATGAGATGCCGGGTGCGAAGGTGCCGGCCCTGTACGACCCCAAGTCACCGCTGCTTCTGCTCATAAAACTCGCAGAGTACAGATTCCAAGGGTCCCGCTGTGCGTCATGGGCCTGGTAGGGTATGAGGCTCTGGGCAAAATCAACGGATCCTGTTTGTATTTGCTCGGACTGCTGAGCATGGAGCATTGCAGACTGGGAGGCTTAAACAACAGGCAATAAATTTCTCACAGCTCTGGAGGCTGGAAGTTGGAGATCACGATTTCGGCTGGTTTAGTTTCTCCTGAAGTCTCTCCACGGCTTGCAGATGGCTGCTGTACCCGGGCTGTCTGTGTCCCGATCCCCTTTTTCTTTAAAAGACACCAGTCATATCGACTTAGGGCCCACCCTAATGACCACGTTTTAACTTAATCGCCTCTTTAGAGGTCCTATCTCCAAATGCTATCACATTGGGAGGTGCTGGGTCTCTCAAGCTGTGAATGAGCACACCAACAAAACGGAGACTAAACCTGGGCATTACGGAGAACTCTACGCCCCCTCCAATTCCCCCCCCCCCTCCCCCGCCGCCTTCCCCAGGCCAGGTGCCCGCTGGAGATGGGGATCGTCCCACCGCCAGTTCAATTCATATGATCGGTACTACTTTGTTTGCCCTTTTTAGTAACTGAGGCTCGGAGCCCTTTCTTGTTGGGATCAGAGTCTTCTTCCCCAGACAACCTTTCCTCTTCGCTTTAGTCCAATGCGTCCGGGGAGCACACAGATGCTGAGAAGGGAAGGAGCACAGCCGTGGAATCCGGAAGCTTGGGTTCGGGATCTGAATTCTCCCGGGACTGTGGCAGGTAGAATCCACTAGAGGGCGCCCTGACACGAGGAGAAGAAGGGGTCGAACACGCGGGGGGGGGGGGGGGGGGAGTGAAAAACTGCGGAGGGGCGGGGACAATTTCGACAGTCGCTGCCCGGGTGCTTTGCTTTGCGATTCCCAACCTGGTCCGCTGCTCTGGTATATCAGGAGCAGAGACCCGTTCTGCGGCAGCGCGCGGCCTGTGTGCGGAGTTGTGCTCGTCATGTCCCGCAGAGGCAAGGGCGGCGCCAAGCGGTGTTGCAAAGTCCTGAGAGATAACATCCAGAGTATTACCAAGCCCGCCGTCTTGCTCGGCGCAGAGGAGTCAAACGCATCTCGGGTCTCCCGAGGAGACCCGTGGCGGGTTGAAGGTGTTCCTGGAGAACGTCGTCCGCGACGCAGTCACCTACACGGAGAACAAGCGCAAGACGGTCACCGCCATGGATGTGGTGTAAATCTGAAACGGCACGGATGCACCGTGTCCGGTTTTGGCGGTTGGGCGGCTGCTGCGAGCCTCAGCGGTGAGGCAGTTCTAAAACCCTTGTTTAGGGCCATCCCCATGGCCTTCGGAGGAGCAGGGCACGGTGTGTGCGAGCGAGGGCACGCTCTGCTTTTTGAGAGGCGGGTGGCTGATTGATAGCACTCAAAACCCACTTGCCAATAGCTGTTAGTGATACTAACCTGCTTCTACTTTTCCCCTGAGGTCGGGTGGAAGCTAGGGCTCGTGGCGCCTGCGCAGTAGCTATACGAGAGGACGTGACCCCCGGGAGGGGGGGCGCATGCGCTGTTGACCCGTTATATAACCTGATTCAGCAGGTTCCAGGACACTCCAGTGTGAAAACTGCGCTGTATAAGAACAGGCCTTGAATAATCAAGTCCCGCTGCGATTTTGTTCTTCCTTGCCTTTTCCCCCATGGCTCCGTGTGTATTCTTTTTCCCTCGGCATCACCCCTTCCCAGAGCTGAGCTTGCCTAGTGAGCAGGGTAGGCAGGCAGCAGGAGGTGAGCGGTGCTGGGGAACTACCCGCCCCTGCAGAGGGGCAACCCCAGGTGGAGCAGGCGGAGATGAGACCCTGCTCCCGACCTCCTGAGGCAGCCGGTAGCGGCGCACCTAATGCGCTGGATGCCGCCGGAGGACCGGGACATGATCCGTCTTCGGCTGGAGGAAATTGGAGAGCTCTAACGATCGGAGCCAAATATCCCAGTAGCCCACCGAGAAGCGATGGGCCAGGTGGCGGTGGCCCAGGTGGCGTGGCTATCTCTTGCAATTTTGCGGCAGGCGAGCCGTTGAGGAAGGGCCCAAGGACACAGTCGGTTTAAAAGTAAACCGCAGCCCTGCAGCGCATTTATCAGCTCCCTGAAGCAACCTGCAAGGCAGGCAAAGAAAATGGGATCTGGGAATAGTCAAGGACAAATGGTCAGAACCTCCGACTCACGCCCCCCCCCCCCCCCCCCAGGAAGTAAGTACAGGTAGGTCTGCAGTCAGGCATCCCGTACCTTCCCAGCAACAGCTCTACAGATAAGACTCGAGCCAACTTCGTGGAGCTAGTCCCTTGGTGCCTATTAGGACACGCTGCTTTGCCGGCTAGTAAATTCTTTTTTCCAGAACGTTAAGCGCCTTTGTCCTCCGGGAGTCGCTTCTTTTGTCCCTGCAACAACGTTTCTGGTGCATTGGCCGGGAAGCGTGGAGGAAGGACGCCCCCGATTGGCGGACCTTGGGCACCCCCGTTTGGGAGCCCCGAACCGCCCTGCAGAGGCAGCCCACTGAGCCCGTGCCGGGGATTTTTTGGCGTGCACGCCTCTGCAGGTCGCAGGTCGGAAGGCGGCGGTCCCAGCAAGGATCAGGCACAGAGGAACGGGAGGACGGGGGAGGGTGTGTGTGAGCCCGAGTCACGGTAAGGCAAACCGGATAAGGGTAGCTCGTTAAAAGGTCCTGCCCCATTTAGGCAGAAGGGAAGGCCGATCACCCTCCGCAGGATAGGTTAGGGTTGTGGGGCGGCGGCCTGGGGCCACCCGGTCAGCGGTGGCTGGAGCCCAGGGGCGCTAGGAAAGATACAGTACTCGGGCGGAGGCGGAGAGCTATGTCCCCCGGCTCCTGGAGCCCACGAGAGTGGAAGGGTGGGGGCAGAGTTCCGGCTTGGGGGTTGTCCGGCAAAAAGTCCTCAGGACCCACCGAACCGAGGTTTCCCCGACTGGGGCGGACTTCCTAGGGGAAGGGAGGGGAGGAAAGCCTCTGTGTGTGTGTGTGTGTGTGTTTGTGTATGTAGAGGGGTGGGGGGATAAGAGGCGGAGAAATGCCCTTGCGTGTGTGTGTGTGTGTGTGTGTGTGTGTGTGTGTGTGTGTATGTAGAGGGGTGGGGGGATAAGAGGCCGAGAAATGCCCTTGCCAGTGGGGGTGTGTGTGTGTGTGTGTGTGTGTAGGGGGTGTGGGGGTGTAGCATCCACCGGGTCAAGAACAAACGTGGGAGACTTTCAGGAGTATAGATGTAACTTTATTGGCCAGTTTTACCTGCGCAGGGGCAAATTCCCGAGGTGTCCAGAGACACCGTGCTCACAAGGAGCTACAGATGGGAATCGCACCTAGCGCTCACAGCTAAATCTTTTTATAAGCTAAGCAAGCAAGCCTAATACAGAAGCAGATGTGGCGGTAACCTATTTGCTAAGGGGGCTGCACATAGCATAGCAACAGGGGCTGGGGTCTAGCTCATTGGCGAATTCCAAACCTAAACTTCTGATAAGGGTCTTTTAACCAATAGAATGCAAACGTTTGTCTCTTTTTCCTTTTTTTTTTTCTTCTCTCTCAGCTTCCCAGAGTCCCTATCTGTCTCTGCTTCTTGAACGACCTTGGTTGGGCATGTTACTCCTAACAGAACAAGGGCAGGACCTACCTGTAACCCTTAAGTTCCCTGTTCCATTAGTGCCTTGCTTATTTTCTGATCTTCTCTTGGTCCTTACATTCCCTACTCCTATTAGGGCATAAATTAAACCCTTGATTCTTCATCAGAAGGAAGGATGGTGTAGGTAGGTTGAGACAGAATTATTATTTTTATAGTCTTGATTTTTTAAAAAATAAATGTAAGGAGTTTATTAATAACTACAGGCCTAATAGTGAGAGCTAACAAAAGTATCAGTAATGGCCCAGCAATTGTAGATATAAGAGTGGTTAGCCAAGGGGAAGTTCTGAATATAGAGGGATACCATTTTGGGTTATTTTTTTTTAAGTTTTTATTTTCTAATTTGTTTATAAGTATTTTGATATATTTTTTTAAATTATTTTAGAGTGGTTAGCATAAAAATAGCATTCTTTTCTTAGGGCAGCACACAGTCCTCCTTGCTAGAGTAGGAGGAGGTTTAGTCCTCTCCTATTCTGAAGGGCTACCTCGGCTAGGGAGTCTATTTGCTTCTCGAGGTATATTACCTGGTTTTAGAGAAGCGTAATATTTTTGGAGAATGTCTTGGATAGTTGTCTGAGGGTAAGTTCTCCTTGAATGAGGGATGCTGTCCCTACTGCTGCTGACCCTACAATTCCTATGGTAGCTATGATAGGGATAAGAAGTGGAGCTCGTTTTTCCCGCCTTGGGGGAGCCACAAGGAATTTAGGATTTCCTCTATACAGATATATCTGTGGAATAATGTAAGTACTTACACAAAGTTCAGGATGAGTGGGGACTATACACTTGAAGATGTCTTGAGTATATATAAACCATAGTTCTTTAGGTGCCTTCGTCATTTTTGGGTCCTTTAGGGTGGCGAGTAGGGTTTCTTGGTTAAGGCAATAGTCACTGTAATTGGAATTACCTAAGGTGAAATTTGCTAAGAGGTAGCAGGTTTCTTTTCCATGGAACTCTGCTAAAGTGAGAGATTTTTTTGAGACATAATTTTTCATCTGATCCTGGTTCCGGTCCCTCGTAAGGGTTACTGTAGTAGGAGCCAGTTCCCCTTCCCTCAAGGTGTTGGCTCCAAGCTCTACATAGAAAGGGGTCTGGGACTAAGGCAAAGCCAATAAGATTCTGTAATTTCAGGCTGTGTTTTGTTAAAGAAGGGGAATATTTTATTTAATAAATTTAGGGCATACGTCTCTTGGTGGTGTGGTCTTTTTTAGTAATGGGCTGGGAGTGTAAAAAGGTAATTTATGGTCCTGTTCCTCTGGCTCTATTGGGAAAGAGTCTACAGTAGGAGTCGTGGTAGCTCCGCTCTGGTTTAGGCCTGTCTTACTGTCTGGGAGTTTTGGTGCTGCCGGAGTGTATGCTGCTGGAAGGCTGACAGGGGGCCTAGGTAGCAGTCCGTTCCCTACTCCTATTAGGAAAGGTCTGTTCTTTGTAGGAAGCTTTCTAATGGTGAAAAAGGTACCAGGATTATGTTTAGTTACATATAATTTTAGCCCCCAGGTTTTTCCTGAATTCTAACTTGGGTTTTTAGGCTTCTTAATAGTAATGATAGTAGGGTTATAATTATTTTTAGCACAGTTTTTATTCTAACCATTATTGGGCCTTCTTTCCCCTAATTTAGTTCTTAATTGAAAAGACTTATGTCTGGGTCTGGTTTTGGTGGACTTTATTGAAATTTACTGACAAGTGTTTCACAACCCCACGCTTTATAAAAATGATTTGAGTGAGACCCGCAAATTCGGCGCTGTCCGGAAGGGGGTTCAGGGCAGGCATAGTGTGGAGTATAACATAAAGACCTATTTTTAACACGAGGTGCACACTTACTACCTGCAGTGTATGAGCTAGGCCAGTTATCTAAGAGCGGGCTCCTGGCTGAATCAGAATGTCTCCAAGCTGCTGGTGAATTACAGAATTAAAAAAAAATTTTTTTTGATAAATCAGCTTGGAGTGTTATGGAGGTGCTACTATCCCAGGTGTTATTCTGTGCTATAATTGCGCCATTTGCTGTCCTGATTAAAATCTATTCCTGCATTAGTCCCTTGCTGGGTAAATAATAAAAAGTCATCAGTCCTAAGTGGAGGAGAAGGTGAGCTTTAGAGGCTCTCCAGGGGTCTGTTTGACTTGCCATTTCCGGGATCCTTCGTTAGGTGGTTGGGCTGATTTCACGTGGGAGAGATGGATCCAATAGGGCTTTTCTGCTATCCGGACTGCAGAAGGGGTACTGAGCAACACCTGGAATGATCCTTGCCACCGCGCCTCTTAAGTTCCCTCGACGGTGGTTGAGAACCCAAACTCACTGTCCAGGGTCCGGTGGCGACAACCTCTGGGTGTTGTCTTCTAATGCTGTAGCTCTCTGTTCCCGCAGCTTCCTTATTTCTCTCCGAATCTGCTGCAATGCCTGTAGGACTTGAGGAAAGTATGATTAGACATTTTTATTTCCTTTCTGGTGAGCTGGGGTACCAGTGGAACGGGTTGTCCAAATATAAGCTTATAGGGGGTTTATTTATTAGTGTTAGGTGTACACCTAACCCGGAATAGGGCAAAAGGGAGTAACTCTACCCAGTTTTCGCCGTTTTTTTTTTTTTTTAATTTAGAGGTTTTTTTAATGTCCTATTCATTTGTTTTACTTGTCCTGAACTCTGAGGCCTGTAAATATAATGTTATTTCCAATTAATTTCTAGCCTCTTAGCTAATTCCTGGGAAATTTTAGAGATGAAAGCTGGTTTATTGTCAGATTCTATGGCTATAGGAATTCCATATTTAGGGATGATTTTTTTTTTTTTTCATTTTTCTGAAGCTGGAAACAGGGAGAGACAGTCAGACAGACTCCCGCATGCGCCCGACCGGGATCCACCTGGCTCGCCCACCAGGGGCGACGCTCTGCCCACCAGGGGCAACGCTCTGCCCACCAGGGGGCGGTGCTCTGCCCATCCTGGGCGTCGCCATGTTGCGACCAGAGCCACTCTAGCGCCTGAGGCAGAGGCCACAGAGCCATGCCCAGCGCCCGGGCCATCTTTGCTCCAATGGAGCCTTGGCAGCGGGAGGGGAAGAGAGAGACAGAGAGGAAAGCGCGGCGGAGGGGTGGAGAAGCAAATGGGCGCTTCTCCTGTGTGCCCTGGCCGGGAATTGAACCCGGGTCCTCCGCACGCTAGGCCGACGCTCTACCGCTGAGCCAACCGGCCAGGGCTAGGGATGATTTTTTTTTAGTAGGATTTTGCAAACTGTGGAAGCAGTTTTACCTTTGGTGGGAAAGGCTTCCATTCATCCTGTAAAAGTATCTATTAACACTAGTAGATACTTATATCCTGCCTTTCCTGGAGTTATTTTTGTGAAATTTATTTCCTATAATTTTTTTGGGTACTTTTTTTTTATATTTAACTAAAGGGGGGAGCTTCTTGTTTATAGTATTGACCTTAGCACAAGCCTTACATCTAGAAACTATGGATTGCATGATATTCCTAAACTGGGGTTCCTTGTAGTATTTTTTAATTAGTTGTTTTATTTTATTTTGCCCTAGGTGGGAATTTGCATGGACTTCCTTTGTAATTTTTTCTATAATTCCCTGGGGTAGGTAGAGTCTAGTGTTAGGTAGTTCTATTTACCCCTGCTTATTTTTTTTATTCCCTAATTGCTTTTCCTTTTGCTCTTCCTCAGGAGTATATTTAGGGTTGGGAGGCAGCACGGGTTGAGGTAAAAGCGGTAGAATGTTTGCAATTCCTTCTTTTGCAGCTTCTCTGGCAACGATGGCAGCAAAATGGTTTTTTTTTAATAATTGGAGAGTCCCCCTTTTGATGTCTTTTGCAATGAATTATGGTTACTTTAGAGGGAAGCCAAAGGGCATCGAGCAGGGCTAAAATCTTAGTTTTATTTTTAATTTTTTTTCCCCCTGTCGTTAGCAAGTCTCGTTCTTTGTAAATGGCACCATGAATGTGAGCAGTGGCAAAGGCATACCTGCTGTCCGTGTAAATGTTGGCCACTTTGCCCTCAGCTATCTGGAGGGCCTGTGTAAGTCCAATTAGCTCTGCTCGCTGTGCAGAAGTACCTTTTGGTAATGCTTTCTGCCATAAGACACTGTACTGGGTAGTTACAGCTGCTCCTGCATATCTTTGTCCATTTTGGACATAACTGCTTCCATCAGTGAACAGCGTGAGGTTTGCCTTCTCATAGGCCTGGTCCCTGAGGTCCGGTCTGGCCCCTGTGACAGTGTCCAATATCTGTCTGCAGTCATGGACCACTGATGGGTCTGGCAACGGTAGCAAAGTGGCAGGATTTAAGACTGCCGTCTTCAAGAAGTGCACTGCTGGGGGATTCAATAACTGTGCTTGGTATTGTGTCAATTGAGTATTGGAGAGCCACCTATCCGGTGGGGCATGCAGCACTTGTTCTAGTTTGTTGGCCTCCTTAACTAGGATTGAGGTAGCAGCAAGTGCCCTTAAACAGGTTGGCCAGCCAGATGCTATGGGGTCTAGCTTCCTGGATGGGTATGCTACAGGCCTCTTCCATGGCCCAAGCTCTTGGTTGAGGATTCCCAAGGCTATCCCTCCCTTCTCAGCAATGTACAACTGGAAAGGTTTGGCCATATCTGGTAGGGCCAATGCTGGGGCAGCTACTAGGGCCTCCTTCAGTGCCTGGAAAGCCTTTCTTTCCTTGTCTGTCCAAATAAACTGATCTTCTTTGCCCCGCGTCAATTCGTGGAGGGGCCTGGCCAGCTCTGCAAATCCTAATATCTAGAGTCTGCAATATTTTACTGCTTCCAGAAATTCTTGCACTTGCCTTCTGTTAGTGGGTTTTGGGATTTGCAACACAGTTTGAATCCTTTGACTGGATAATGTCCTTTGTCCCCCTTGTAAGTTATATCCCAAGTAACTTACAGTTTGGGTGACAATCTGGGCCTTCTTGGCAGAGACTTGATACCCTATTTACTGGAGATTCTGGAGTAGGTTTAAGGTGGCCGTCTTATATTGCTCTTCTTCGGCTGCAGTGATGAGGAGGTTATCCACATATTGGAGCAACACAGTTAAAGGGTGGGCAGCTCGAAACCCCTGCAAGTCCTTACACAAAGCTTCATTAAAGATAGTGGGAGAATTCTTAAACCCTTGAGGAAGCCTGGTCCATGTATACTGTCCCACTAGTCTATTTTCCGATTATTTCATTCAAAAGCAAATATTTCCTGGCTCTTGGGGGCCAATGGAATGCAAAAGAAAGCATTCTTCAAATCCAGTACTGAATAATATGTACAAGTAGGGGGTAACGAACTTAGCAAAGTGTAGGGATTTGGCACCGTTGGGTGAATAGTCTTTACCCGGGCGTTTACTTCTCGCAGATCTTGCATCGGACGATAGTCCTGGGTCCCAGGCTTCTGGACTGGGAGCAAAGGTGTGTTCCAGGCTGACTGGCATTCCTGGAGGATACCCGCCGCTAGTAAGTGCTTCAGATGCTGCGCTATGCCCTGCTTAGCTCGTGCTGGTATGGGATATTGCCTTACCCGCACGGGGCTAGCAGTGCTCAGCAACTGCACTATGACAGGTGGCTGATGAGCGGCTAAGCCTGGTGGGTTGGTTTCTGCCCACACCCCTGGCACCTTTTCCCGTATTTCCTCTGGGACCCTGATGACCTTGTCCTTACCTTCCTGTAGGACTGCCATCAAGTATTCTTCAGATATGGGCACCGTTACCTCGAGACTGACTTTTTCCTTCCCCTCCTGGGAACTGCTGTCCTTTTGCTTAAAGGTTATTGTTGCTTGAAGTTTTTGCAAGAGATTTCGGCCCATGAGAGGATAAGGACAATCTGGAATGACTAGAAATGAGTGAATAATAGTGCCTTTACCTAAATTTGTGATTCTGGCGGTGGTCCGTGGATAAGCTACTGCTTTTCCCGTTATTCCTATTATTTTTGTATTTTTTTTTTGTATGTGTCTTTGTGGCTTCTTTAAAACTGAATAGGTGGTTCCTGTGTCAACCAGGAAGTCTATTGGCTTTCCTTTGACTGTTAGGGTGACCATGGGCTCCTGGGAGCCGACAGAAATGGAGCCCTGGCCCCGTCAGTCCAAGGTTTGGAGCAAGACCTCTGGATCTTGCTTTAGCTTCTGACTGTTAACCCGTAATTTTGGGCAATCTCTCCTTCAGTGTCCTTTTTCCTTGCAATAGGCACACTGGTCCTTGCCTATTTGCTTCCGTGATTGACCTTTCTTTTTGCCTTTTTGCTGCTTTTTTTCTTTTTTTTTGACTTATGAGCTGCAATGAGGATTTTGACAGCTGCTTTCCTTAGTTCTGAGTTATTTTTATTTATATATATTTTTTGAGTTATTTTAATTAGCTTATTTTTATTTTTTCCTTTAAATTTTTTTAATTTTTGAAGCTTTTTTCTAATGTCTGATGTAGCTTGCGTTACAAAAGCTATATTTACTAACCTGCGATTCTTCTCAGCTTCTGGATTTATAGGGGTATAAACCCGGTAGGCCTTCATTAGCCGCTCTAAAAATGCGACGGGGGATTTTTCCCTTCCCTGGATAATTTCACTTACCTTACTGAAATTAGTGGGTCTCCTGGCTGTTGCTTTTAAACCCCGCAACAGAGCCCGGCGATACTGGAAGAGTGCTTTCCTTCCCCCTGAGGTATTTGGGTCCCAGGCCGGGGGCTGCTTGGGAAGGACATTCTCGGCTTCCCTATCTGTTCCCCCGTCCTCTAAAACTGCTTTTATTGCTTTTTTTTATTATTTTATTTTTTTTGTAGTAAAAAGAGTTTGTAAGACCTGTTGGCAGTCATTCCACGTTGGCTGGTGGGTCCTAAAAACTGTCTCAAGCAAGGATATTAGTCCCTGCAGTTTCTCAGAAAAAGGAGGATTTTCCCACTTCCAATTGTACAAATTACTGGTGGAAAAAGGCACATAGATGAAGCGAGGGGGCACTCGTGGACCAGCATCTGGTGCCGGTGGCACTTCCCGGAGTGGTAAAATGGCCGCACTTCCCTTGGCACCTCCTGCAGAAGGAGGCAAGATGGCGGTGCCTCCTGCAGAAAGAGGCAAGATGGCAGTGCCTCCTGCAGGAGACAAAGGCAAGATGGCGGCATTTCCTACCGAAGGAGAAGGCGAATATATCGCCCCTCCTCGGGTGTGTGGTGGACTCAAAAATCCACTTACGTCCTGCTGCGTGGAATCAGGTCCTCCCTGCCGCCGATAGGGAGGAGGGAAATTTACTGGGTCTAAGGCAGGGGTCTCAAACTTGCGGCCCATGGGCTGCATGCGGCCCGCCCACCAATTTTGTGTGGCCCGCAGACTAATCAAACTTCATGGATTAGTCTGCGGGCCAGTCTGCGGCCGCACAAAATTGGTGGGCGGGCCGCAAGTTTGAGACCCCTGGTCTAAGGGATTCTCCAGTGGTTCAGGCAAGACAGGGTAAATTCTAGATGACGGTACAGTGGACTGTACCAAGAAATTGGTTTTCTCCTTTTCCTCCCTACTGCCTTTCCCTGCCCTCTGGTTACTTGCAGTAACACATATTGCCCTTCTCTCTTTCTTGCCATTCTTTATGTACTTTCTGATATACCCTGGCTTATTTGTGGCAATATTAACCCACACATTTATATACAAATATTGGTCTGGATGGGGCACCTGGTAGATAATAGCTCGGACAGCAAACATAATAGGAAGATCAAAAGTTCCCTCAGTGGGCCACCCTACGTTGAAGGCGGGCCATTCTAACTGACTCAAGGTCCGGAGGGTCTCTCGGTCCAGAGGTGGCCCTCTGTACCCCTGGGCTCTTTTCTGAAAATCAGAAAAGTTGTTTAGTAGGCACTCAAGTGGAGAACTGGGTACAGACTTTTGTTGTTTTATTTTTCTTTATTCCGCTTTGTCTGCTTCTAAACCTTCAAGAATTAACAAAATAATTATCAAAATATCCCAACCAATAAGCAAAAAAAGGCTAGAGTAAAAGATTGTCTCACATTCAATTTAGGCATTCACACACAGACAAAACGCAGTGCAGCGCGGCGCAGAAATTCCTAATGTGACCGGTCACTTCTAGAGTTAACTCCTAGAGTTAACAATTCCTTTCAGAAAACGGCGTCCCGTTCTGAAAGCCCTGGGTAGGTTACCAGTGGTGTCCCACCTACTACCTTAGGTTTATATGCTCCGGAGCTCAAAAACAAAACCAAATGAGGATCCTCAAAGAGCACTTACTCAACTCGACCTGTCCCTCTGGTCTCCGACCAAAAAACTCCACCAAGGGAAATCCCGGGCGAGCCCCCATAGATGTAGCATCCACCGGGTAAAGAACAAACGTTGGAGACTTTCAGGAGTATAGATGTAACTTTATTGGCCAGTTTTACCTGCGCAGGGGCAAATTCCCAAGGTGTCCAGAGACACCGTGCTCACAAGGAGCTACAAATAGGAATTGCACCTAGCGATCACAGCTAAATCTTTTTATAAGCTAAGCAAGCAAGCCTAATACAGAAGCAGATGTGGCAATAACCTATTTACTAAGGGGGTTGCACATAGCATAGCAACAGGGGCTGGGGTCTAGCTCATTGGCGAATTCCAAACCTAAACTTCTGATAGGGTCTTTTAACCAATAGAATGCAAACGTTTGTCTCTTTTTCCTTTCTTTTTTTCTTCTCTCTCAGCTTCCCAAAGTCCCTATCTGTCTCTGCTTCTTAAACGACCTTGGGCATGTTACTCCTAACAGAACAGGAGCAGGACCTGCCTGTAACCCTTAAGTTCCCTATTCCATTAGTGACTTGCTTATTTTCTAATCTTCTCTTAATCCTTACAGGGGGATAAGAGGTGGGGAGCTGCCCTAGCGGTGTGTGTGTGTGTAGGGGGGTGGGGGGATAAGAGGTGGGGAGCTGCCCTAGCCGTGTGTGTGTGTGTGTGTGTGTGTGTGTGTGTGTGTGTGTGTAGGGGGGGTGGGGGGATAAGAGGTGGGGAGCTGCCCTAGCCGTGTGTGTGTGTGTGTGTGTGTGTGTGTGTATGTGTGTGTGTGTAGGGGGGGTGGGGGGATAAGAGGCGGAGAGCTGCCCCAGCAACGGGGTGGGCTTTCGGGGGTTGTGCGCTCGCCACCAGCTCACCACCACGCTGCCTGGGTGCGGAGTCCCCAAGGCCAGCGCGACTGCGTCTCGGAGGCAGGGGCTGTGTGAGTGAATGTTGGAGTGAACGAGACAGAGATCAGAGGGGGTTCAGAATCCCTCCACAGGGAGGAAGCGAGTAATGTGTGTGTTCCCCCCTCCCTGCGGTGTGAACGTTGTCTGTGGTGGGAGGTATGGGAGGTTCACAGGGAAAACCCACTCCCCTGGCTACCATGATCAAGAACTTTAAGAAAGGGTTCTCGGGAGATTATGGAGTCACCATGTCCCCAGGGAAATTGAGAACCTTGTGTGAACTGGAATGGCCCACTTTCGGGCTCGAGTGGCCAGCGGAAGGGAGCTTGGATAAGGATATTGTGCAGGAAGTGTGGCAAGTGGTCACTGGAGATTCAGGCCACCCTGATCAGTTTCCCTACATAGACACTTGGCTTACACTAGTTTTGCACCCTCCCACTTGGCTCCAAGGTCATACATCCACCGTACTAGCAGCAAAGAGAGGGAAGTGTTCCACCCAACCCAAGAAGCAGCTGCTGCCGCCGCACCAAAAATCTCAGTCTCTAGTGAACCAGAAGAAGTAGCAGAAACCTTGGCGCCCCATCCCGATGTACCGGCAAGGCTTTACCCTTCCATACCAGGCCCCTCGTCCAACCTAGAGACTGCCACAGACTAGGGCCCTTTGTCGCCAGGCCCATCGAGCTCCAGTACGGGCTTGCCTGAGTCGGACACAGCCCCCACTGCCCTGCCAGAGCCAGGCCCAAGATCACCTCCCCAGGCTGGGAGGTTGTGCTCGAAGTCTGGTGTTCGGTATGCAGAATTTTCTGAGAGAAGTAAGAAACACAGCAATAGACAGGGGCGCTTGGTGGAATGGCAGGCACTGGGTGCCAACCTCTGACCACCACCAATCTCTTCAGTTAGAGGTTCCATATTCCCTCTTATACAGAAAAGCCTGAGGCCTTGATAGATCTCATGGAATCCATATTCCAAACGCACAATCCTAGGTGGGCGGATTGCCAACAATTACTCCTCGCTCTGTTCAGCACAGAGAAGAGGCGCCGAGTAATCCAGGCAGCTACTAAGTGGCAGAGGAAAATGCCCCTGAGGAACATCAGAACCCCCGGGAGTATGCACAGGCCCAGTTGCCAGAAGATCCCAAGTGGGGCCCAGACGAGGAAGAGGGCCTAGACGGCTCGAGAGATACAAGGAGGCCCTTCAAGGCCTACGAAAGGGAGGCCAGAGGGCCACGAACATGAACAAAGTGGCCGTGACTTTGCAAAGGGAAGATGAGAGCCCGGGTGATTTTTATGAGAGGTTATGCGAGGCCCTCAGGATGTTTACTCCTTTTGATCCAGAAAGGCCAGAAAACCAGAGGGCGGTTAATATGGCTTTTGTCAGCCGGAGTAGAGGAGACATAAGAAGGAAGCTCCAGAAGCTGGAAGGCTTTGCAGGAATGAATACCTCCCAGCTTCTAGCAGTGGCCAATGAGGTTACGTTAACAGGCAGGTGGAAAGCAGAAGGGAGGAGGATCGCCGAATGGATGTCGTAGCAGCTGCCCTCTGCCAGAAGGGCAGCGGGAATCCCACCCTGTTCCAACACGAGAGGAAGGCAGGTGAGGGGAAGAAAAGGCATTCAGGCGGGCCCCCCTTGTGACGTGATCACTGTGCTGTCGGGAAACCGGTCATTGGAAGAATGAGTGTCCCAACCGGAACCAGAGGGAGGCACCCTTGCCGGCCACCCCCAAGGAGGAAGGGACACTGTTCAGCGTAGCTGGAGATTCCCTGTTTGACTGAGGTCAACTGCACTCAGGAGTCCCCCCCCCCCTCCCCCCGCCCCCCCATGAGTCCATGGACCGCATGACGGCAGGGGGCCAACAGATAGACTTCCTAATTGGTACGGGGGCTCAGTACTCACTCGGTGGTGACTCGGCTGGTGGCGCCGCTGTCCTCCGGTAGAGTGGACATCATAGGGGCCACCGGAGCACAGTGCGAACAGGCGTTCTGCCTGCCTGCAAGTGCACCCTAGGAGGTCATGAAGTAGCGCACCAGTTCCTGTATATTGCCTGACTGCCCACTGTCTCTGCTGGGATGCGATCTGCTGAGCAAACTAAGGGCTACTCTATGTTCTGCTGGCAACGGCAGGCTAGATTTGCAGGTGCCAAAGCCTAGGCTTGTTCTAACCCTAACCATTCCCAGAGAGGAGGAATGGAGGATTTTCGCTACTGAACCCGGAAAGACACCCAGATGGAAGCTGATGCAGAAATGGCCCGGAGTCTGAGCTGAAGACAATCCTCCCGGGCTGGCGATTAACCAAGTGCTGGTGGTGCGAATAGAGGTAAAGCCTGGGGCCCTGCTTGTCAGCCAGGACAGTACCGGGTTCTTCGAGAGGCCTTGGAAGGAATCCAGGTCCATTGGCAGAGGCTCAAGGAGCACGGCATTATCATCCTGTGCCAGTCGCCCTGGAACACTCCCCTGCCCACTGTCGGGAAACCAGGCACCAAAGAGTACTTGCCCGGTACAAGATCTGAGAGCAGTAAACCGGGCAGCAGTACCCCTGCACCTGACAGTATCAAACCTCTAGCCCCCTCCTAAGCCTCCTCCCTGCTCAAGCCTCCTGGTTCACTTGCTTGGATTTAAAAGATGCCTTCTTCAGTGTAAGACTGGCTCCTGAGAGCCGTGAGCTGTTTGCCTTCCAGTGGGAAGACCCGTCTACAGGAGCAAAGGTGCAGCACACCTGGACCTGACTTCCACAAGGGTTCAAGAACTCCCCCACCATCTTTGGGGAGGCCCTTGCTCACGGCCTTCAGCGGTTTCCAGCACAGGATGTTGGATGCGTCCTGCTTCAATATGTAGATGACTTGTTGCTGGGCCAGGAGACTCTCCAAGGGTGCGCCCGAGGAACTGACGAGTTCTTACGTCATCTAGAAAAAAATGGATATAAGGCCTCCAAGAAAAAGGACCAGATCTGTCAGAGGTGAGTAAAGTTCTTGGGATTCATTCTCCAGCAGGGGGAGAGGAGGCTAGGGGTGGAGCGGAAGTAAGTTATTTGAAACATCCCAGTCCCCACCACTAGGAGACAGGTCAGAGAGTTCCTGGGTGCAAGCCTTACCTTTAATACTAAAATCCGGTGTGTCCCATCTAAAAACACTGGATGCTCGCCTTATGAGGTATTTGTTACACAGTGGGCCTCCCCCAATATTAGGTAGCTTGCCAGGGACTCCCCAGGAGATGGGAGAGACAGAGCTATACTGGCAGTTAGAGGCTCTAGGCAGAGTGGCCACTGCCATTTCCAACTGGGTGTTAGAAAGGGCTCTGATAAGTCTGTTTGTCCCTGTCTATCCTTTTTCCCCAGGAGACCAAGTGTGGGTCAAGGTCTGGAATCCAGCTCCCCTCCGGTCCAAGTGGAAAGGACCCTGCACGGTAATCCTGACCATGCCTACGGCTGCCAAGGTAGAAGGCACACCCACCTGGATTCACCACAGCCGGCTGAAGCCTGCGGCCCCTATGGAAACACCCTCGTGGACAGCACAGACAGACTCCACCAACCCTTGTAAGCTGACATTGAAAAAGAACTACATGCCCTGCTTCAGTCACAAACCGGGAGCTGACTGGTCAGCGGACGACCGAAGCCTGAGGAACCTCACTGTGGGCTCCTTGTGCCTCCCTCAGGTGACAGGAGTCGTGTTGGTGGAAGAGAACTGCCTGCTCGGGGCACCTGAGGACATCGGCCGGGCCATTTTGAAGCTAGAGGAAGAAGCTGGGGTCGTTTGTCTGACACACAACCCACACAACTCTCCTGTGTGGCCTGTCCGGAAGCCTGACAGTTCCTGGTGTATGATGGTGGGCTACCGAGAGCTGGACAGGGTCACCCCACCTCTGCTCGCCGCTGTCCCAGACATTACTGAGCTGATGGATCGGCTGTCAGTGGAACTGGGCCGATACCGCTATGTAGTGGACTTGGCCAATGCTTTCTTTTCTATTGACATTGATGCTGCTCGTCAAGAGCAGTTTGCCTTCACGTGGGAGGGCCGGCAGTGGACATTTCAAGTATTGCCACAGGGCTATTTGCATAGCCCTACTCTGTGTCAGGGCCTGGTGGCCCAAGGTTTGGCCACGTGGAACCACCCTGAGACAGTGTGATTGTTCCATTACATTGATGACATGATGCTAAACTGATTCTCTTTCAGATCTGGAAGTGGCAGCCCATGGCCTTCGAGAGGCCCTCACGGCCTAGGGGTGGGCCATCAACGAGGACAAAGTCCAGGGACCTGGTTACTCTGTCAAGTTTTCGGTGTTTTCTGGTCGGGTAAGACAAAGGTTAATGCCTGAGGCGGTGATTGACAAAATTCAAGCATACCCCTGACTGGAAACTGTAAAACAGTTGCAGACGTATATAGGTCTGTTAGGGTTCTGGCGAAACTTCATACCTC
This sequence comes from Saccopteryx leptura, assembly GCF_036850995.1. Lineage (NCBI taxonomy): Eukaryota > Metazoa > Chordata > Mammalia > Chiroptera > Emballonuridae > Saccopteryx > Saccopteryx leptura. Next base: position 211,487,887 of record NC_089505.1, on the reverse strand, counting down.
ACTTGGCCTGGTTGGCCAAACCGTTGTACTGATTGACCCTGACGGGTGAGACCTGGGACTGGACCCCCGAGGCAGAGCATGCCTTCAGTGCCATCAAGCGGGCGGTGGCACAAGGGCAGACATTACGGGTGGTAGACCCGGCCCTGCCGTCCCTCCTGACGGTCTAAGTAGAGGAGACAGGATTTGGCTGGGGTCTTTGGCAAAAGCAGGGAGGTCGGAAGACACCCATTGGCTTTTGGTCCCAGGTGTGGAGGAGAACCACTGTAGGGTATTCCCTCACTGAGACGCAGTTGGCTCAGTGGCAGAGCATCAGCCCGGTGTGTGGATGCCCTGGGTTCGGTTCCCAGTCAGGGCACACGGAAGAAGCCTCCCCCTCTTGCTTCTCTCTCTCTCCTCTTCTCCTCCTACAGCCATGGCTGGATTAGGGCGAGTTGGCCCCAGGTGCCAAGGATGGCTCAGTGGCCTCCGCCTCAGGCGCTAAAAAGTGGCTCCGGTTGCAACGGAGCAAGGGCCCCAGATGGGCAGAGCATCGCCCCCTGGTGGGCTTGCCGGGTGGGTCCCGGTCGGGTGCATGTGGGAGTCTTTCTCTGCCTCCGGTCCTCTCACTAGATTGAGAAAAATTTTTTTTTTACCAAAAAAAGAGAAGCAGTTGGCAGTCACATATGCCGCCTTGCTGGCTTGTGAAAGTATCACACAGGGCCACAGCCCGGTCACAGTGCAGGCCACAGGTCCGGTCGAAGGCTGGCTCTGTGCTTGGGCTACACGCCCTGGAAGTGGGGTAGTGCGGACTCCTGGAAGTGGGGTAGTGCGGACTCCCACCTTGACCAAGTGGGGTGCGTATCTTGAGCAATGGGCCCAGTTCTCGTCTAGCCCCCTGACACAGGAGCTGCACTTCTTGCTGGGACCGATACAGTTTGTAACAGAGAAATGGGAGATAGAACCGGCCCTAGGTGAAGTGCAGGAGAGTCCGAAACCAAGAGGGGAAACCACCTCCCCTGCCAGGAAGGCCAGGAAGCGTGGTACAGGGATGACTCCTCCAGAGGGCAGCTGCCCACACGGACGGAGACCGTTTGGTTTGCGACAGCCACAGGACAGTCCAGTCAGGGGGCCGAGCTCCGAGCAGTCTGGCTGGTCCTGGTGAGAGAAACTGGATGTGTGCACATCTGCACAGACAGCTGGGCTGTGTACCGTAGTGTCGGGAGCCGATCAACAACTGCTGGCTGACAAGGTCACAGCAGGAGAAGACCCACAACTGCTGGCTGACAAGGTCACAGCAGAAGAAGATCAAAAACTGCTGATTGACAAAGTCACCGCAAAGGAAAGGCACAACGATACTTCCCCCTTTGACTTTTTGAATTAATCTGGCCTTATATCCCCCCTTTTCTGGGTGTGTGCTATTATTTATGGCACAGGGATAATAGTACCGTGCTTTCCCTGTAGATTCGTAGTAATTTCTTTGGAAATGAGACAGAGGGTGTGAGTTCCACAGAAAAGCCTGTAAGCCCCTTGATCTGGGCTCATAAACATAAGAGGCTGGCTATGATATCCCTCGTAAAGGGTTAAGTTTGTAGGAGAATTTCTTCTTAATCATGTTAGAAAGAATAGATTGTGACTTGTGAATGGGTAGGAGGCAGTGGCTGTGCACAGAGCACCTTTCGGCCTTCACTTAATTCATCATTTTTCCTCCCTAGCCTTTTCATGTGATAGAGTAGAGAAACTTTCCTTTCTTCTTGCTTACCTGACCTGCAGATGGTGGAACACTCTGAGAAGAATATAGTTAGAACTTAACTAGTGTGTGAATATAGTAAATAAATAAAATTTGACTAGACAATAGAATCTTAGGAAAGGAGTAATGGAATGGCCCATTGTGTGGCCTGGGATGGGAACACAGTCAGCAAGAAAAGAATGTTTTGCTAAGAGAATTGTTTTATGACTGAAGGCAGTTGCTGGGCTTTCTCAGTGAGACACTCTCATGAGGTTTGTAAAATTCCCAAGATTTTTTTTTTCAGATAATGAGAGGAATTGGGGGGCATCCATTGAAGCAATAGCAATTAATGTCTTCTGAAATTATGTTGCTACTAAGCTAACTTGCAAGTGCACTTTATATATCTTTAAGTAAAAGTTACTCTTAATGTTATGTCAATTTCTTGATGGGCAAGACTTTTGTTATCTTGTGAGAAAAGTTAGGACACTGCATAAACTCAAGGCCATTTGCCTGAGCAAGCGGTGGTCCTTTGCTAATCCCTAATGATTTTGTCTGTTAATCTCTCTCTGCCCCTTGACTCACAACAACAGTAAAGTTGAGTTATTAGTTAGTACTAATCCTTTAAAAGCTTTTACCGATGTTGTTATCGCTATTCAAGTTATTTTATAGTTGTACTTTGAGTGAATTGCCACCTGATTTGTAGTTTATAGATATAAATTAACTGTTATCTGGAAACATGTAAACATAGTGAAACAGAAGCAATGATTAATACCATGTAATTGTAACTTGGTGTGTGTGAATAAAAAAGGAGCTGTACTAGCATTTGGCAGAGATGCCTGGCAGTAAATGCTAACTAGAGAATAAAGAGAAAGAAAAGAATTCGGCTCTCTCACCTGAATTTCGCCGACACCGTCTCCTCCTGTGGGACCCCTGGATCCCCCCCACCCCACCCCACCCCCCCCCCCCCGGGGCTGGACCCCGGTACCATAGCCTGACATTGTGTTTGCCCTGTTGGGCCGCTTAGGATTGGCTTATTGGCCACCACCCTTTGTGGGGAAAAGGGGTGTGGCAGGTATGGCTGGCCCTACCTGCCGGCTCATTGGACTGGCCATTGTACTTGGGGTCGCTTGTTTATCTATGGCAAGATGGTACCGACATTGCCACAGAAGCCCCAGAATTGGGACCCCGTGTATCACCGCTGGCACAGGGAGAAGAGAGCTGCCTGGTGGTTTTACCCTGTGGCTCTCTTTGTACCGGGGGTGGGAGTTGGGAGTGGGGTGTGGGTGGCACTATTGATGTGGAATTACAGATTGAGGTGTTGGCCCAAGCCTTGAATGTCACTACCCAGATGCCGAAGGTAGTCTTACAGAACCACGTGGCCTTAGACTTGCTTACTGCAGCGCAACGCAGGGTGGTACTTCTACCCTTGCGCATATAGGCTGCTGTGTGTATATCCCCGACAATCAGCAGCAGATCTGAGGCTTTGCAGGAGGTGGATGCTGAAGTGTCAGCCATCGAGGCCCTATCAGAAGACCCTCTCTCCCACTGGTGGGAGAGCCTGGGGATGTCCTGGAGATGGGCCTTGCTTATTTTTAGCAGGTGTAGCAGGGGGGACTGTTGGTTCCTCTTTTGCTATTGTGGCTTCTGTGCCCAATAGAGTGCCCTGTGGGAGAAGGCCAGGCGCTCAGGCCTCGGGGGTGGGGTGGGGTGGGGTGGAGTGTGAGGTCCCAGTGCAAGCTAGAGCTCGTGGCGCCTGCGCAGTAGCTATACCGGAGGATGTGACCCCAGGAAGGGCAGGGGTGGGGGGGGGGGGCGGGCGGAGGGACGCTTACGCCGCCGCCGCCGTTGACCCCACAGGTAGCCTGCTGCCTTATCTATAGCTGCTGCCTTATCTATAGCTGATTCAGCAGGTGCTGGGGAGGTGCCTGCTGGGAACCCTCCTGCACTGTATAAAAACTGGCCTTGAACAATAAAGTGCTGCTGCGGCAGCTCTGTAGCCTTTTCCTCCATGCTGGCTCTGCGTGCATTCTTTTCCCTTCCACACCACCCCTTCTAAGGGGGCCCTTGGACCTGGACACCTACCAATGTCGCATTTCAAGGAGCACCGCTGAGACAACCCCTCATAAGCATGCTGGTCTTGGATTCTGACCAAGGGGATTGAGCTGTGCTGCTATAGCCATATTTGCATAATTTTTGACCAATCAGGGGCTCCACAACAATGAATGCAGATTCAGCCAATCAGGACAGTGCTGTTTGAACCAAACAAACAATTTTTGGAATCTACCATTCTCGCGGTCAGGGACGTGGGGGTGGGGGTAGCAGTGAGGCAAGAAGTTCTTCCTGTATAACCCAGCCTCCCTCCAGGCTCTGGAACGGGGTTTCGCCACATTTTCCCGGCCTGTGGTCCTGAGATAACCCGGTGCTCGCTAGGTTCTCCCTTCGCCGTATGTTGTATTGGTGGCTCCTGTTGATGTGAGGGTGCTGGCAGAGGGTTTTTGCTCATAGCTGAGAGGATGTTGTGCCCCATCTTTAAACACCATGTTGGTTTGCTTTGGGTCGTGTTACCCACATTTGTGGTCGTTTTACTGGGCTGTGGGAAGTTTAAGCCAGTGCAGTGAGGCGAGGTCAGGTCACCCTCACTGTTAAGTCTCAGGGCAGCCTCAGGTTTGCGGTCCTGAGCTGCCAGTTCTGCCACTAGATAGTTTCAAGCTTTATCTGTTACTCTGTTCCCTCTTCTGCGATGAGGCAGGAGTCCAGTTCATGTTGGACGGTGTTTTGGGTCACCACACCGCTCACTTGAAAAGGTGTGGGAACACTTGCAAAATCAAACCCAATCAACAGCCATTCAAAAACCAAGGAAAAGAAATACAGGCTATCCGGTCACAGGTAAGCTCATTAGTAAAAATTTAAAACAGATTTGGCAAGTTAACTGGCCAGGCTGTGTAAAGCATTCCTGGTTCTCCGTGGTTTCGTTAATTTTCTCCAGTGCAGTGGCCTTCAGTTGCCACTTGTAGCCCACAAACAGGCGGTAAAATCAATTTAGAAAATGGGAGCCTGTCCCAGTAGAGCCCGAGCTCTAGTCGATCAGGCGTCCCCGATTCGAGTTCCCCGCGCTGTGGGACACACCTGCTTAACAGCAGGGCTGGCTGGCTGGCTGGCTGGCTGACTGGCTCTTCGAGACGACTCTTGAGGCGGCTATGAGGAATTCTTACTGGTACCGAGACCAACTGCCACTGGAGGGAAGACCCGATCCGACACACAAGTTAGTTGCAAGAACCACACAAGCAGTTTATCACTCACAAATCCTATGGCGTGCCTGGGTATTGCTTAAGGGAGCCCCGACGGCATGCTCCTCTCAGCTGTCCCTTGGTCAGAGCGGCATGGAGACACTGCCTGTTCAACGTTGGAGTCTGGACAACTAACTGCAGCTGCGGGCCCCTCGGCTTTAATACCCTTTCTGGCATACGCCATCTAACAGGTGTAAATCTACAGTATTATCACATCAAGCCACTTCTGGGGAGTTTCTGGCAGGGCGCTCTCTTTTTATGTTAAATCTACAGAATTGTCACACCAAGCCACTTTTAGGGAGTTCCTTGCAGGGAGCTCTTTTTTACCTTACATAATTTCACACACACACTAACTGGGTCCTGCGCAGAGGGCATAGTTTTGCTCATCATAACCCTACACACTGGATTAGGTCCCACCCAGAGGGTGTAGCCTTCTACACTTGCCTTAATGGCTTTTAATATTATATCATAACTTATTTCTATATATCTTCTATATTTTTCTATATTTCTATATATTTAATTACTGTAACATATTACTGTAACAGAACCGGTGCCTTTAATGATACAGAATAGGGTTGAGAATATCCCGTGTATGGGTGTGGGTGGGGGGGTTTATGTACATCTCGTTCCAATGTTTAGATGTGTGTGAATGTGCAGTAGGTAGTAGTATGAAATTATATCTTAGTGTAGTTTGGAGTCAGAAATCAGAGCTACTGTATGTATACAGTGATACTGTACCTCTACATGGAAATGTCACGTACTGTTTTCTTCTGAAACCATCTAATGCAAAATGGAGAGCAAAATCTCAAGGCCCAGGCTCAAGTTCCCCCCAAACCGTGCCATCTAGGTACCTGGGTATTTTTTCTGCCCAGGCCACACAGTCTGTGGGCTGGTCATGTGTTTGACATGCTTATAATGGGGGCTTGCAGCAATTGATGTTAATGTCACTAGTATTTACATCACGGATGCTGGTGCTATTAATAGATTTGTGACCCCATGTAAGGCTCTGTTCTAAGGAAGCCCTTTGTGTGTGTGGACTGTACTATCTGTTTTCATTTTCACAGCGATCTTGGGGTGCAGTTAGTATCCTGATTCACACATGAGGACATGGAGACCGCAGTCTTTATTCTCCAGAGCCTTTTCCCTGTTAGGGGTCAGGAGCCCTAGCCCTAGCCATAAGGGGGCCTCCGGCTTTAACCGACAGCCAACGCCCTGCTTCATTGCAGTGAGGACCCTAGGGGTGTTCCCCAATCCCCTTTCTCTTCTCTGCCATCCTTCTTCCTCTTTCTTTATGTACTTCAGTCTCAGACCCTGACCATATGCCAATCCTCTACCACATCGCCAGAAAATTCTGTCAGCAAGGCTGAATCTGATGTCTCTGGGGATATAAAAACACATTCCTCCCCAGATCATCTGCATTCAGGAACAGCTTGGGGGCGCAGCTCAGTGAACTGGTTTCTCGGTTACTCTCATTTAGGAGCAGGCTAAGTCTGGGGCTGTGGCTATTGGTGGGCCTTCCAGATGCCCCGCCCATGGGCAGTTGTCTGTATTCCCTGACCCTGCCAAGGACCTTGGAAGCTACTCGCAGAGGTCCGGTCTGGGCCTGCTCCTGGTCTGTTAACTTCAAGAACACCAAGAGCCGGGGCGTCTTGTGCCCAACTCCGTCATGTAAGGCAAAGAGCCGAAGGGCAGTCAAATGAGGCCCCTCATCCAGCATTTCCTGGCCAGCTAATGGTGTGCCCGGCACTACTTGGGTGCTGGTGCTACAGAGGTGAATAAGGACAAATTCTTCCCCCGAGAAAGGCTGCCAGCTTCATGGCGAGGGTATGGGAGTAGGAAGGGGTGGTTAGGATAGGATGGGGCGGGGGGGGGGGGGGGCATGGAGGAGGGCCCAAAGAGATGAAGGCCAAGTGGAGAAAGGGAAGGGGCTGAATTTTGAAGAGCAGGGCTGGGGCTCTCCTGGCTCCAAAAAGGGGGCGGGCATTCCACACAGAAAACCCGGAATGTGTGAAGACGTCGTGTACTTGGGGATTGCACACGTTCTGTGGGGCTAGACCTACTGTTTCAGCTGGCAGAACCCCTGCGATCCGGAGAAGGTCTGAAAAATACCAGAAAGTAGGCGTATTTAAAAAATAAATTTTATTGGAATCTCTTAAATTTAGCAACGGTGAACAGATCAGCCAAAACTAATTGGACGCTTATTCTGCACTAGACACTGTGTCAGATACTTTATAAGAAGCGTCACTTTTAGTATCTCCGACAACACCCATTAAATGCTATTAGATGTCGTGGTCCCTGCTTTACAAATGGGCAACAGTGAAGCCTACAGAGACTGATTTGCTGAAGTCGCCTACCTGTTCTGTTATATGGGCAAGACCAGGATTGAAATTCGAGTTAGTCTAACCGCAGAGTCCCTTGTAGTCGTGAAGCTCCAGTGCTCTGAGAACTGCCATACCAAAGAAGGCAGGCCTCATTCTGAAGGGAATTGGGAAGGAGGTGGGAAGTTTGCAAGCAAGCAAGCAAGCAAGCAGGCCCCCCCCCCCCCCCCAAAAAAAAAGATGGATTCGGAGAAAGGAGAATTCACACACAGAGTGGAAGCTTAGTGGCAGGGCAGCGAGTCTAGCCTGAAAATGTAAGCCTCTAGATCAGAGCCAGTGAGGTCATCAGTTAAGTCAGGGCCCTTGGATGGAGGGAGGGTGACAGAATTGAAAATCTGAAAATAGATTTGGTGACTCATGAGATTTGCTCAAAGGACAGGAGGAAGGACCTTATGCCCTAAACAGGTTAGGGGTGGGGTGGGATGGGGTGGAGGGTTGGGACTGGGGAGCTGAAGGTGTCTTCTGTTGAGATGAGAACTATGGAAGGGAATAAGAGTGTGGGGAAGAGAGCTGATGCAGTTTTGGAAATAAACTGAGTTCAAAGTGCCTACTACCCGTCCAGAAGGACCTAGCCACAAGGCAGTTAGAAAAATATCGGTGTAGACCCTTATCCTGCAGGACAAGGGTCTCAGCAGGAGCTAACGATCTGGGAGCACCCGTCAGTGGCAGAGATGTGGAAAATGGGGAATCCATGATCTCGCTTGAGTTTCAGGGAGGAAAAAGACAAAGGGCTGCATGGGTGAAGCCCGGAGGCTATCGATAGGCCTGACAGAGAAAGAGGAGGAGAACAGAAGGCCGAGATGGGACCTGGAGACGGGTAAGGAGGACGACCAGGAGAGGGTGTGAACCCAAAGGTCAAGGCCCCTGCCAACAAAGCAAAGGCGTCAACAGGGCCATAATACCGCGTGGTTCCTCTCTGCACCCGCACAGGCACCAGTCCCCCAGGCAGAATTCAGTCTGTACGAAGATGGTTTCCCACTACCTAAGAATCCCAGGTTCAGGGTAGACTTTTCCTGCAACCAAGGTAGCCACGCAGAAGAGCATTCATTTACCTCGTCCTTCATTATCCTTTAACTCTCCTCTTGAGAGTAGAGAAATGACTTAAGTACAGAAATGACTCCACGTTAAAACCTACATCCTAAAGCAGGGGTCCCCAAACTACGGCCCGCAGGCCACATGCGGCCCCCTGAGGCCATTTATCTGGCCCCCGCCGCACTTCCGGAAGGGGCACCTCTTTCATTGGTGGTCAGTGAGAGGAGCACTGTATGTGGCAGCCCTCCAACGGTCTGAGGGACAGTGAACTGGCCCCCTGTGTAAAAAGTTTGGGGACCCCTGTAAAGTGTTCCTTGGATTGATGAACTCGTCTGCGCCGGTCGGTCTCCCAAACAAATAGAAGGATCTGAAACAATGCCGCGAGGGTAGGTAGGCCTTTACAGTGACAGGAATGCAGAGCTGTACATATTCTCTTTCTTGACTGGATGTCCACAATGCCACTAAACTCGAAATTCAGACAGGGAGACTTCCAGGAAGTTAAAGGGGGTGGGGGGTGGTGAGTCTGGTAAATGAAGCCAGTGACCGAGGGACACCTGACACCGGCATCTCAGGTTCCAGGGTCTGCTCAGCTGCTCCAGGACTGGAGCTGCTGGGCAAGTCCCTCACCCGCGAGCCTCAGACCGTACCTCACAAAGTCCTGTGTCCGTATGTCCCTGCAAGTTTTGCCTTGAGGATGAAGGAGATGATGGGTGCGAAGGTGGTGCCCCCCCCCCCTCCCCGCGCGCAGGTACACTCACTCACCCACACACCTCTAAGAGTACAGTCCCGGGCCAAGGGGTCCAGCCTGTGCGGGGGTCTACGCGGAGACCTAGAGGCATGCTTTGGAAATTGCCGTGATTCTGAAAGAGACATGTGGCAACCAGTGGCAGGACGGCCACAGACCCTACAGTGCTCTCCCCTTTTCTGACGCATCTCGAGGGGCAACAGGATCTTTAAAAAACGTGGAGGAACCGCGTCTGGGCAGAATAGTCGAGACACAGGTCGAAGCTTCCTGACTCCTCGTTGTCTCTGCGGTCCCTCCCCTTGAAGGCCCAACTCACGAGTGGCCCAGAGTGGGTCTGTCCACACACGCTGCCCCCGCCCCCACATCCACGCGGGTTTTGATCAGGAAGAGTGGGAGGCATCATCGAATTGGCGAGTGAGGCCCGAAGGTAGCGGCCGTAGAGACGCAGGAATCCCGGACTGTTACTAACCGGCAGAAACCCGCAGGACAGAGCGGGGAGACTGCCCTCGCCTCGGCCCTAGAGCGGCTCGGGGTAGGGCCACTTCCTTCCGGCAGGGGCGAGGGGCGGGGGGCGGGGGGGATGCGCAACCTTTAGCGCGCTGCGCTCTCGACTGCCAACTCAAGAGCGTCCCCCAGCTTGACCCCTCCCGACCCGAGGTCCCCTTCGTGGGAAAGTCCGCCCCCAGGAGAAACGAATCCGGTCGTCCTCATCTTACACGCCCCAACCTTAGCCTACGTGTTGGGAGCCCAAGCAATCAATGGTTGCACCACCCGGTTCTGAATGCCCTTCTCTGCCGAGGCGTGTGTAAGTACAGAAAAGTCCCGGTGAAACAGCTCCCTTGCCATTGCTGTTGTGGGTGGCTCTGAAAAGAGCCTTTGGGTGGGATGGGGCCATGGAACCTCGGACCGAGCGCGCGCTTCTTAGGCCCGCTCCCCGCGGATGCGGCGAGCCAGTTGGATGTCTTTGGGCATGATGGTCACGCGCTTGGCATGGATGGCACACAGGTTGGTGTCTTCGAACAGCCCCACCAGGTAGGCCTCGCTCGCCTCCTGCAGCGCCATCACGGCCGAACTCTGGAAGCGCAGGTCGGTCTTGAAGTCCTGCGCGATCTCGCGTACCAGGCGCTGGAAGGGCAGCTTGCGGATCAGCAGCTCGGTGGACTTCTGGTAGCGACGGATCTCGCGCAGGGCTACCGTGCCGGGCCGGTAGCGGTGAGGCTTCTTGACGCCGCCAGTGGCCGGGGCGCTCTTGCGAGCCGCCTTGGTAGCCAGCTGTTTCCGGGGAGCCTTTCCACCGGTCGACTTGCGGGCAGTCTGCTTAGTACGGGCCATAGTGAGCCGAGGCGCAAACCGAAAGGCGCTGCGGCGAGCGAGGGATAGCGAGGTTGTGGCCCCCTTCAGCGGTCCTTTTATAGACACAGTCTTTTCCCGATTGGGCGGGGCGATAGCGTTGAAAGTCCCGCGCTGGCTGCCCATTGGCTGTGATGTCATCCTCCCCGCAGTGTCCGATTGGCTGGGGCAGAATGCTCCGTGCCCCCACCCACCCGCCCGCCTCACTTTCTATTTGGCCAGTTTGCCAACAGTTTTCTCTACCTAGTCTTTCCTTTCTTCCAGGCTGTGTCTTTTTTTTGTTTGTTTGGAAACCACAACTGTATCAGAATGTTCCTCCGCAGCCCTTCACTCCCTCGGACAGGCTACCCGCGATGCGCTCTTCCTTTCCACGCCTTGTAGCTCCCAAATCGAACCTCAATCTTCCGTCTGTCCCCCGCCCCCTGGTGGCCATGTTACCTTCTCAGAGCCCCTTAGTTGGTCTTAAGGACCGCTTTTCCCGCCTTTCGGATCGGAAAATTGCCTGGTCCCCCCGCCCCGGGCACAAGACCCCCGCCTCCGAAAACTAAAGTGGGGACCCCCATCTCCAACTTGTTTTGATCTTCGAGCAAAAAAACAAATAAAACCCCAGACAGTCGGCTCAGGCTGAGCCCGACTCGCTACATTCCCCTAAACTGCCCGCTTCCCTACCGACTGGGGCGTCCCCTTCCTACTTAGGTCTCAAGGGCCGGGCCAAGGGCTCCAGGTTGGCTGGGGGAGTTGCTGGCCACCTAACTGAGATGTAGAGTCTCCACCTGCGTTAGTGTGTCAAGTTTTAGGGACGGTTAGGAGCCGAAGGCGAGTGGCCCTCCCCCACCCCGCGTAGAGGTAGGGTCGGCACTTAAGCGGAGTGGAGACAACTGGTTAATACATACAACAGCTCTTTTATTTGGAAAACGTGGGTGGCTCTTAAAAGAGCCTTTTGATTTCTCAGGTGCCTTTTCGAAGCGGGGGCTGGGTGGGCGCCGGCCTCACTTGCCCTTTGCCTTGTGGTGGCTCTCCGTCTTCTTCGGGAGCAGCACAGCCTGAATGTTGGGCAGGACGCCGCCCTGGGCGATGGTGACTTTGCCCAACAGCTTATTCAGCTCCTCATCGTTGCGAATGGCCAGCTGCAGATGACGAGGAATGATACGCGTCTTCTTGTTGTCTCGGGCGGCATTGCCCGCCAGCTCCAGGATCTCGGCTGTCAGGTACTCCAACACCGCCGCCATGTAGACGGGTGCGCCAGCGCCCACCCGCTCAGCGTAGTTGCCTTTGCGCAGCAGGCGGTGCACACGCCCCACGGGGAACTGAAGGCCAGCGCGGGACGAACGGGACTTCGCCTTTGCTCGAGCCTTGCCTCCCTGCTTGCCACGACCAGACATGACGACAAATAGCAAAGCACACACCTCCCGCCTAAAGGCCGCGAAAGTCGCCCTAGACGGCTCCGCTCCACCTTTTTATAGGCAGAACGGCGATTGTCCACCGAGTGCTTTGATTGGCTACAGCATAGCTTTGTCCTGATGACCAGTAGGAGGGCGCAGGCAGAATCCACTCATTTGCATACTACCGTCTCTCTTCATCCCCCCCCCCCCCCCCCGCTCCGCAGTGAAAACGCGCCAATCACAACGCAGCGTACTCAACGCCGTAATTTGCATACAGCCTCTATAAGTACCGAGGTGCTTCCGGCAGCCTCGGTCTCGCTGTTGTGCTGGCGGTCCTCGTTCTTTGTGCCGCTGGTGCTCCCTGCTATGCCTGAGCCGGCGAAATCCGCTCCGGCGCCTAAGAAAGGCTCCAAGAAAGCGGTCACCAAAGCCCAAAAGAAGGATGGCAAGAAGCGGAAGCGCAGTCGGAAGGAGAGCTACTCCATCTACGTGTACAAGGTGCTTAAACAGGTGCACCCAGACACCGGCATCTCGTCCAAGGCCATGGGCATCATGAACTCCTTCGTCAACGACATCTTTGAGCGCATTGCCGGCGAGGCCTCCCGCCTGGCGCATTACAACAAGCGCTCCACCATCACCTCCCGGGAGATCCAGACGGCCGTGCGCCTGCTGCTGCCCGGCGAGCTGGCCAAGCACGCCGTGTCCGAAGGCACCAAGGCCGTCACCAAGTACACCAGCTCCAAGTGAGTCCTTCCCGGGACGCGGCGCTCGCACGAGTCGTCGGCCGCTTGACCCCCAAAGGCTCTTTTCAGAGCCACCTTCCTCCTCAGTGAAAGAGCTTGTCGCTTCTCCCACGTCCAACGTACTGTTCTTTACCGTTACGCTTACCTCTTTCCCAGTAGAAATCGTCAACCTTTTTTAAGGGTGGCGGGAAAGAGACCCCCCCCCCCCCCAATAAAAGGAGACCGGTTTTCTGTAGCTTGCGGCAGAACTAGCTTGGGGGCGGGTCCATTAGCACACAAGTAACTGCCTTTTCCGCAGGTACCTAATTTGTAAATATACTCTCTCGATACCCCTAGAAGCTCCGTAATGTTAACTAACGTAAGAACGCGAAGAAATACTCGAGGCCACGCCCCCAGCACCCATAGTACACGTTCCTGGTGTGTCTGGATACTTCGGTTCTGTGGTTGAAGTCATTTTTTAGCTTACACACCTGTCTGGGTTCTGCATCCCTTCCAGGTACACAGTCAATGCGTACTATTGCTCTGAGTCATGAAGTTAAACACTGGCAGATGAAGGTAATACAATAATAAATAAATAATAAAAGGAGGAAGCCTGCATTACTCTCTTCAGTTTTAGTGCCTCTGTACTCACCTGACCTAAATGCCACAGAGTAAGCACTGCTTCCCCGCCCCATACTCCTCAGTAGATTTACATTGCATTTCATGACCACGTACCGCTAGTCCTTTCGCTGCGGAAAAGGCAGTTACTTGTGTGCTAATGGACCCGCCCCCAAGCTAGTTCTGCCGCAAGCTACAGAAAACCGGTCTCCTTTTATTGGGGGGGGGGGGTCTCTTTCCCGCCACCCTTAAAAAAGGTTGACGATTTCTACTGGGAAAGAGGTAAGCGTAACGGTAAAGAACAGTACGTTGGACGTGGGAGAAGCGACAAGCTCTTTCACTGAGGAGGAAGGTGGCTCTGAAAAGAGCCTTTGGGGGTCAAGCGGCCGACGACTCGTGCGAGCGCCGCGTCCCGGGAAGGACTCACTTGGAGCTGGTGTACTTGGTGACGGCCTTGGTGCCTTCGGACACGGCGTGCTTGGCCAGCTCGCCGGGCAGCAGCAGGCGCACGGCCGTCTGGATCTCCCGGGAGGTGATGGTGGAGCGCTTGTTGTAATGCGCCAGGCGGGAGGCCTCGCCGGCAATGCGCTCAAAGATGTCGTTGACGAAGGAGTTCATGATGCCCATGGCCTTGGACGAGATGCCGGTGTCTGGGTGCACCTGTTTAAGCACCTTGTACACGTAGATGGAGTAGCTCTCCTTCCGACTGCGCTTCCGCTTCTTGCCATCCTTCTTTTGGGCTTTGGTGACCGCTTTCTTGGAGCCTTTCTTAGGCGCCGGAGCGGATTTCGCCGGCTCAGGCATAGCAGGGAGCACCAGCGGCACAAAGAACGAGGACCGCCAGCACAACAGCGAGACCGAGGCTGCCGGAAGCACCTCGGTACTTATAGAGGCTGTATGCAAATTACGGCGTTGAGTACGCTGCGTTGTGATTGGCGCGTTTTCACTGCGGAGCGGGGGGGGGGGGGGGGGATGAAGAGAGACGGTAGTATGCAAATGAGTGGATTCTGCCTGCGCCCTCCTACTGGTCATCAGGACAAAGCTATGCTGTAGCCAATCAAAGCACTCGGTGGACAATCGCCGTTCTGCCTATAAAAAGGTGGAGCGGAGCCGTCTAGGGCGACTTTCGCGGCCTTTAGGCGGGAGGTGTGTGCTTTGCTATTTGTCGTCATGTCTGGTCGTGGCAAGCAGGGAGGCAAGGCTCGAGCAAAGGCGAAGTCCCGTTCGTCCCGCGCTGGCCTTCAGTTCCCCGTGGGGCGTGTGCACCGCCTGCTGCGCAAAGGCAACTACGCTGAGCGGGTGGGCGCTGGCGCACCCGTCTACATGGCGGCGGTGTTGGAGTACCTGACAGCCGAGATCCTGGAGCTGGCGGGCAATGCCGCCCGAGACAACAAGAAGACGCGTATCATTCCTCGTCATCTGCAGCTGGCCATTCGCAACGATGAGGAGCTGAATAAGCTGTTGGGCAAAGTCACCATCGCCCAGGGCGGCGTCCTGCCCAACATTCAGGCTGTGCTGCTCCCGAAGAAGACGGAGAGCCACCACAAGGCAAAGGGCAAGTGAGGCCGGCGCCCACCCAGCCCCCGCTTCGAAAAGGCACCTGAGAAATCAAAAGGCTCTTTTAAGAGCCACCCACGTTTTCCAAATAAAAGAGCTGTTGTATGTATTAACCAGTTGTCTCCACTCCGCTTAAGTGCCGACCCTACCTCTACGCGGGGTGGGGGAGGGCCACTCGCCTTCGGCTCCTAACCGTCCCTAAAACTTGACACACTAACGCAGGTGGAGACTCTACATCTCAGTTAGGTGGCCAGCAACTCCCCCAGCCAACCTGGAGCCCTTGGCCCGGCCCTTGAGACCTAAGTAGGAAGGGGACGCCCCAGTCGGTAGGGAAGCGGGCAGTTTAGGGGAATGTAGCGAGTCGGGCTCAGCCTGAGCCGACTGTCTGGGGTTTTATTTGTTTTTTTGCTCGAAGATCAAAACAAGTTGGAGATGGGGGTCCCCACTTTAGTTTTCGGAGGCGGGGGTCTTGTGCCCGGGGCGGGGGGACCAGGCAATTTTCCGATCCGAAAGGCGGGAAAAGCGGTCCTTAAGACCAACTAAGGGGCTCTGAGAAGGTAACATGGCCACCAGGGGGCGGGGGACAGACGGAAGATTGAGGTTCGATTTGGGAGCTACAAGGCGTGGAAAGGAAGAGCGCATCGCGGGTAGCCTGTCCGAGGGAGTGAAGGGCTGCGGAGGAACATTCTGATACAGTTGTGGTTTCCAAACAAACAAAAAAAAGACACAGCCTGGAAGAAAGGAAAGACTAGGTAGAGAAAACTGTTGGCAAACTGGCCAAATAGAAAGTGAGGCGGGCGGGTGGGTGGGGGCACGGAGCATTCTGCCCCAGCCAATCGGACACTGCGGGGAGGATGACATCACAGCCAATGGGCAGCCAGCGCGGGACTTTCAACGCTATCGCCCCGCCCAATCGGGAAAAGACTGTGTCTATAAAAGGACCGCTGAAGGGGGCCACAACCTCGCTATCCCTCGCTCGCCGCAGCGCCTTTCGGTTTGCGCCTCGGCTCACTATGGCCCGTACTAAGCAGACTGCCCGCAAGTCGACCGGTGGAAAGGCTCCCCGGAAACAGCTGGCTACCAAGGCGGCTCGCAAGAGCGCCCCGGCCACTGGCGGCGTCAAGAAGCCTCACCGCTACCGGCCCGGCACGGTAGCCCTGCGCGAGATCCGTCGCTACCAGAAGTCCACCGAGCTGCTGATCCGCAAGCTGCCCTTCCAGCGCCTGGTACGCGAGATCGCGCAGGACTTCAAGACCGACCTGCGCTTCCAGAGTTCGGCCGTGATGGCGCTGCAGGAGGCGAGCGAGGCCTACCTGGTGGGGCTGTTCGAAGACACCAACCTGTGTGCCATCCATGCCAAGCGCGTGACCATCATGCCCAAAGACATCCAACTGGCTCGCCGCATCCGCGGGGAGCGGGCCTAAGAAGCGCGCGCTCGGTCCGAGGTTCCATGGCCCCATCCCACCCAAAGGCTCTTTTCAGAGCCACCCACAACAGCAATGGCAAGGGAGCTGTTTCACCGGGACTTTTCTGTACTTACACACGCCTCGGCAGAGAAGGGCATTCAGAACCGGGTGGTGCAACCATTGATTGCTTGGGCTCCCAACACGTAGGCTAAGGTTGGGGCGTGTAAGATGAGGACGACCGATTCGTTTCTCCTGGGGGCGGACTTTCCCACGAAGGGGACCTCGGGTCGGGAGGGGTCAAGCTGGGGGACGCTCTTGAGTTGGCAGTCGAGAGCGCAGCGCGCTAAAGGTTGCGCATCCCCCCCACCCCCCGCCCCTCGCCCCTGCCGGAAGGAAGTGGCCCTACCCCGAGCCGCTCTAGGGCCGAGGCGAGGGCAGTCTCCCCGCTCTGTCCTGCGGGTTTCTGCCGGTTAGTAACAGTCCGGGATTCCTGCGTCTCTACGGCCGCTACCTTCGGGCCTCACTCGCCAATTCGATGATGCCTCCCACTCTTCCTGATCAAAACCCGCGTGGATGTGGGGGCGGGGGCAGCGTGTGTGGACAGACCCACTCTGGGCCACTCGTGAGTTGGGCCTTCAAGGGGAGGGACCGCAGAGACAACGAGGAGTCAGGAAGCTTCGACCTGTGTCTCGACTATTCTGCCCAGACGCGGTTCCTCCACGTTTTTTAAAGATCCTGTTGCCCCTCGAGATGCGTCAGAAAAGGGGAGAGCACTGTAGGGTCTGTGGCCGTCCTGCCACTGGTTGCCACATGTCTCTTTCAGAATCACGGCAATTTCCAAAGCATGCCTCTAGGTCTCCGCGTAGACCCCCGCACAGGCTGGACCCCTTGGCCCGGGACTGTACTCTTAGAGGTGTGTGGGTGAGTGAGTGTACCTGCGCGCGGGGAGGGGGGGGGGGCACCACCTTCGCACCCATCATCTCCTTCATCCTCAAGGCAAAACTTGCAGGGACATACGGACACAGGACTTTGTGAGGTACGGTCTGAGGCTCGCGGGTGAGGGACTTGCCCAGCAGCTCCAGTCCTGGAGCAGCTGAGCAGACCCTGGAACCTGAGATGCCGGTGTCAGGTGTCCCTCGGTCACTGGCTTCATTTACCAGACTCACCACCCCCCACCCCCTTTAACTTCCTGGAAGTCTCCCTGTCTGAATTTCGAGTTTAGTGGCATTGTGGACATCCAGTCAAGAAAGAGAATATGTACAGCTCTGCATTCCTGTCACTGTAAAGGCCTACCTACCCTCGCGGCATTGTTTCAGATCCTTCTATTTGTTTGGGAGACCGACCGGCGCAGACGAGTTCATCAATCCAAGGAACACTTTACAGGGGTCCCCAAACTTTTTACACAGGGGGCCAGTTCACTGTCCCTCAGACCGTTGGAGGGCTGCCACATACAGTGCTCCTCTCACTGACCACCAATGAAAGAGGTGCCCCTTCCGGAAGTGCGGCGGGGGCCAGATAAATGGCCTCAGGGGGCCGCATGTGGCCTGCGGGCCGTAGTTTGGGGACCCCTGCTTTAGGATGTAGGTTTTAACGTGGAGTCATTTCTGTACTTAAGTCATTTCTCTACTCTCAAGAGGAGAGTTAAAGGATAATGAAGGACGAGGTAAATGAATGCTCTTCTGCGTGGCTACCTTGGTTGCAGGAAAAGTCTACCCTGAACCTGGGATTCTTAGGTAGTGGGAAACCATCTTCGTACAGACTGAATTCTGCCTGGGGGACTGGTGCCTGTGCGGGTGCAGAGAGGAACCACGCGGTATTATGGCCCTGTTGACGCCTTTGCTTTGTTGGCAGGGGCCTTGACCTTTGGGTTCACACCCTCTCCTGGTCGTCCTCCTTACCCGTCTCCAGGTCCCATCTCGGCCTTCTGTTCTCCTCCTCTTTCTCTGTCAGGCCTATCGATAGCCTCCGGGCTTCACCCATGCAGCCCTTTGTCTTTTTCCTCCCTGAAACTCAAGCGAGATCATGGATTCCCCATTTTCCACATCTCTGCCACTGACGGGTGCTCCCAGATCGTTAGCTCCTGCTGAGACCCTTGTCCTGCAGGATAAGGGTCTACACCGATATTTTTCTAACTGCCTTGTGGCTAGGTCCTTCTGGACGGGTAGTAGGCACTTTGAACTCAGTTTATTTCCAAAACTGCATCAGCTCTCTTCCCCACACTCTTATTCCCTTCCATAGTTCTCATCTCAACAGAAGACACCTTCAGCTCCCCAGTCCCAACCCTCCACCCCATCCCACCCCACCCCTAACCTGTTTAGGGCATAAGGTCCTTCCTCCTGTCCTTTGAGCAAATCTCATGAGTCACCAAATCTATTTTCAGATTTTCAATTCTGTCACCCTCCCTCCATCCAAGGGCCCTGACTTAACTGATGACCTCACTGGCTCTGATCTAGAGGCTTACATTTTCAGGCTAGACTCGCTGCCCTGCCACTAAGCTTCCACTCTGTGTGTGAATTCTCCTTTCTCCGAATCCATCTTTTTTTTGGGGGGGGGGGGGGGGGCCTGCTTGCTTGCTTGCTTGCTTGCAAACTTCCCACCTCCTTCCCAATTCCCTTCAGAATGAGGCCTGCCTTCTTTGGTATGGCAGTTCTCAGAGCACTGGAGCTTCACGACTACAAGGGACTCTGCGGTTAGACTAACTCGAATTTCAATCCTGGTCTTGCCCATATAACAGAACAGGTAGGCGACTTCAGCAAATCAGTCTCTGTAGGCTTCACTGTTGCCCATTTGTAAAGCAGGGACCACGACATCTAATAGCATTTAATGGGTGTTGTCGGAGATACTAAAAGTGACGCTTCTTATAAAGTATCTGACACAGTGTCTAGTGCAGAATAAGCGTCCAATTAGTTTTGGCTGATCTGTTCACCGTTGCTAAATTTAAGAGATTCCAATAAAATTTATTTTTTAAATACGCCTACTTTCTGGTATTTTTCAGACCTTCTCCGGATCGCAGGGGTTCTGCCAGCTGAAACAGTAGGTCTAGCCCCACAGAACGTGTGCAATCCCCAAGTACACGACGTCTTCACACATTCCGGGTTTTCTGTGTGGAATGCCCGCCCCCTTTTTGGAGCCAGGAGAGCCCCAGCCCTGCTCTTCAAAATTCAGCCCCTTCCCTTTCTCCACTTGGCCTTCATCTCTTTGGGCCCTCCTCCATGCCCCCCCCCCCCCCCGCCCCATCCTATCCTAACCACCCCTTCCTACTCCCATACCCTCGCCATGAAGCTGGCAGCCTTTCTCGGGGGAAGAATTTGTCCTTATTCACCTCTGTAGCACCAGCACCCAAGTAGTGCCGGGCACACCATTAGCTGGCCAGGAAATGCTGGATGAGGGGCCTCATTTGACTGCCCTTCGGCTCTTTGCCTTACATGACGGAGTTGGGCACAAGACGCCCCGGCTCTTGGTGTTCTTGAAGTTAACAGACCAGGAGCAGGCCCAGACCGGACCTCTGCGAGTAGCTTCCAAGGTCCTTGGCAGGGTCAGGGAATACAGACAACTGCCCATGGGCGGGGCATCTGGAAGGCCCACCAATAGCCACAGCCCCAGACTTAGCCTGCTCCTAAATGAGAGTAACCGAGAAACCAGTTCACTGAGCTGCGCCCCCAAGCTGTTCCTGAATGCAGATGATCTGGGGAGGAATGTGTTTTTATATCCCCAGAGACATCAGATTCAGCCTTGCTGACAGAATTTTCTGGCGATGTGGTAGAGGATTGGCATATGGTCAGGGTCTGAGACTGAAGTACATAAAGAAAGAGGAAGAAGGATGGCAGAGAAGAGAAAGGGGATTGGGGAACACCCCTAGGGTCCTCACTGCAATGAAGCAGGGCGTTGGCTGTCGGTTAAAGCCGGAGGCCCCCTTATGGCTAGGGCTAGGGCTCCTGACCCCTAACAGGGAAAAGGCTCTGGAGAATAAAGACTGCGGTCTCCATGTCCTCATGTGTGAATCAGGATACTAACTGCACCCCAAGATCGCTGTGAAAATGAAAACAGATAGTACAGTCCACACACACAAAGGGCTTCCTTAGAACAGAGCCTTACATGGGGTCACAAATCTATTAATAGCACCAGCATCCGTGATGTAAATACTAGTGACATTAACATCAATTGCTGCAAGCCCCCATTATAAGCATGTCAAACACATGACCAGCCCACAGACTGTGTGGCCTGGGCAGAAAAAATACCCAGGTACCTAGATGGCACGGTTTGGGGGGAACTTGAGCCTGGGCCTTGAGATTTTGCTCTCCATTTTGCATTAGATGGTTTCAGAAGAAAACAGTACGTGACATTTCCATGTAGAGGTACAGTATCACTGTATACATACAGTAGCTCTGATTTCTGACTCCAAACTACACTAAGATATAATTTCATACTACTACCTACTGCACATTCACACACATCTAAACATTGGAACGAGATGTACATAAACCCCCCCACCCACACCCATACACGGGATATTCTCAACCCTATTCTGTATCATTAAAGGCACCGGTTCTGTTACAGTAATATGTTACAGTAATTAAATATATAGAAATATAGAAAAATATAGAAGATATATAGAAATAAGTTATGATATAATATTAAAAGCCATTAAGGCAAGTGTAGAAGGCTACACCCTCTGGGTGGGACCTAATCCAGTGTGTAGGGTTATGATGAGCAAAACTATGCCCTCTGCGCAGGACCCAGTTAGTGTGTGTGTGAAATTATGTAAGGTAAAAAAGAGCTCCCTGCAAGGAACTCCCTAAAAGTGGCTTGGTGTGACAATTCTGTAGATTTAACATAAAAAGAGAGCGCCCTGCCAGAAACTCCCCAGAAGTGGCTTGATGTGATAATACTGTAGATTTACACCTGTTAGATGGCGTATGCCAGAAAGGGTATTAAAGCCGAGGGGCCCGCAGCTGCAGTTAGTTGTCCAGACTCCAACGTTGAACAGGCAGTGTCTCCATGCCGCTCTGACCAAGGGACAGCTGAGAGGAGCATGCCGTCGGGGCTCCCTTAAGCAATACCCAGGCACGCCATAGGATTTGTGAGTGATAAACTGCTTGTGTGGTTCTTGCAACTAACTTGTGTGTCGGATCGGGTCTTCCCTCCAGTGGCAGTTGGTCTCGGTACCAGTAAGAATTCCTCATAGCCGCCTCAAGAGTCGTCTCGAAGAGCCAGTCAGCCAGCCAGCCAGCCAGCCAGCCCTGCTGTTAAGCAGGTGTGTCCCACAGCGCGGGGAACTCGAATCGGGGACGCCTGATCGACTAGAGCTCGGGCTCTACTGGGACAGGCTCCCATTTTCTAAATTGATTTTACCGCCTGTTTGTGGGCTACAAGTGGCAACTGAAGGCCACTGCACTGGAGAAAATTAACGAAACCACGGAGAACCAGGAATGCTTTACACAGCCTGGCCAGTTAACTTGCCAAATCTGTTTTAAATTTTTACTAATGAGCTTACCTGTGACCGGATAGCCTGTATTTCTTTTCCTTGGTTTTTGAATGGCTGTTGATTGGGTTTGATTTTGCAAGTGTTCCCACACCTTTTCAAGTGAGCGGTGTGGTGACCCAAAACACCGTCCAACATGAACTGGACTCCTGCCTCATCGCAGAAGAGGGAACAGAGTAACAGATAAAGCTTGAAACTATCTAGTGGCAGAACTGGCAGCTCAGGACCGCAAACCTGAGGCTGCCCTGAGACTTAACAGTGAGGGTGACCTGACCTCGCCTCACTGCACTGGCTTAAACTTCCCACAGCCCAGTAAAACGACCACAAATGTGGGTAACACGACCCAAAGCAAACCAACATGGTGTTTAAAGATGGGGCACAACATCCTCTCAGCTATGAGCAAAAACCCTCTGCCAGCACCCTCACATCAACAGGAGCCACCAATACAACATACGGCGAAGGGAGAACCTAGCGAGCACCGGGTTATCTCAGGACCACAGGCCGGGAAAATGTGGCGAAACCCCGTTCCAGAGCCTGGAGGGAGGCTGGGTTATACAGGAAGAACTTCTTGCCTCACTGCTACCCCCACCCCCACGTCCCTGACCGCGAGAATGGTAGATTCCAAAAATTGTTTGTTTGGTTCAAACAGCACTGTCCTGATTGGCTGAATCTGCATTCATTGTTGTGGAGCCCCTGATTGGTCAAAAATTATGCAAATATGGCTATAGCAGCACAGCTCAATCCCCTTGGTCAGAATCCAAGACCAGCATGCTTATGAGGGGTTGTCTCAGCGGTGCTCCTTGAAATGCGACATTGGTAGGTGTCCAGGTCCAAGGGCCCCCTTAGAAGGGGTGGTGTGGAAGGGAAAAGAATGCACGCAGAGCCAGCATGGAGGAAAAGGCTACAGAGCTGCCGCAGCAGCACTTTATTGTTCAAGGCCAGTTTTTATACAGTGCAGGAGGGTTCCCAGCAGGCACCTCCCCAGCACCTGCTGAATCAGCTATAGATAAGGCAGCAGCTATAGATAAGGCAGCAGGCTACCTGTGGGGTCAACGGCGGCGGCGGCGTAAGCGTCCCTCCGCCCGCCCCCCCCCCCCACCCCTGCCCTTCCTGGGGTCACATCCTCCGGTATAGCTACTGCGCAGGCGCCACGAGCTCTAGCTTGCACTGGGACCTCACACTCCACCCCACCCCACCCCACCCCCGAGGCCTGAGCGCCTGGCCTTCTCCCACAGGGCACTCTATTGGGCACAGAAGCCACAATAGCAAAAGAGGAACCAACAGTCCCCCCTGCTACACCTGCTAAAAATAAGCAAGGCCCATCTCCAGGACATCCCCAGGCTCTCCCACCAGTGGGAGAGAGGGTCTTCTGATAGGGCCTCGATGGCTGACACTTCAGCATCCACCTCCTGCAAAGCCTCAGATCTGCTGCTGATTGTCGGGGATATACACACAGCAGCCTATATGCGCAAGGGTAGAAGTACCACCCTGCGTTGCGCTGCAGTAAGCAAGTCTAAGGCCACGTGGTTCTGTAAGACTACCTTCGGCATCTGGGTAGTGACATTCAAGGCTTGGGCCAACACCTCAATCTGTAATTCCACATCAATAGTGCCACCCACACCCCACTCCCAACTCCCACCCCCGGTACAAAGAGAGCCACAGGGTAAAACCACCAGGCAGCTCTCTTCTCCCTGTGCCAGCGGTGATACACGGGGTCCCAATTCTGGGGCTTCTGTGGCAATGTCGGTACCATCTTGCCATAGATAAACAAGCGACCCCAAGTACAATGGCCAGTCCAATGAGCCGGCAGGTAGGGCCAGCCATACCTGCCACACCCCTTTTCCCCACAAAGGGTGGTGGCCAATAAGCCAATCCTAAGCGGCCCAACAGGGCAAACACAATGTCAGGCTATGGTACCGGGGTCCAGCCCCGGGGGGGGGGGGGGTGGGGTGGGGTGGGGGGGATCCAGGGGTCCCACAGGAGGAGACGGTGTCGGCGAAATTCAGGTGAGAGAGCCGAATTCTTTTCTTTCTCTTTATTCTCTAGTTAGCATTTACTGCCAGGCATCTCTGCCAAATGCTAGTACAGCTCCTTTTTTATTCACACACACCAAGTTACAATTACATGGTATTAATCATTGCTTCTGTTTCACTATGTTTACATGTTTCCAGATAACAGTTAATTTATATCTAGAAACTACAAATCAGGTGGCAATTCACTCAAAGTACAACTATAAAATAACTTGAATAGCGATAACAACATCGGTAAAAGCTTTTAAAGGATTAGTACTAACTAATAACTCAACTTTACTGTTGTTGTGAGTCAAGGGGCAGAGAGAGATTAACAGACAAAATCATTAAGGATTAGCAAAGGACCACCGCTTGCTCAGGCAAATGGCCTTGAGTTTATGCAGTGTCCTAACTTTTCTCACAAGATAACAAAAGGCTTGCCCATTAAGAAATTGACATAACATTAAGAGTAACTTTTACTTAAAGATATAGAGTGCACTTGCAAGATAGCTTAGTAGCAACATAATTTCAGAAGACATTAATTGCTATTGCTTCTATGGATGCCCCCCCATTCCTCTCATTATCTGAAGAAAGAATCTTGGGAAGTATACAAACCTCATGAGAGTGTCTCACTGAGAAAGCCCAGCAACTGCCTTCAGTCATAAAACAAGTCTCTTAGCAAAACATTCTTTTCTTGCTGACTGCATTTCCCATCCCAGGCCATGCAACGGGCCATTCCACTACTCCTTTCCTAAGATTCTATTGTCTAGTCAAATTTTATTTATTTACTATATTCACACACTAGTTAAGTTCTAACTATATTCTTCTCAGAGTGTTCCACCATCTGCAGGTCAGGTAAGCAAGAAGAAAGGAAAGTTTCTCTACTCTATCACATGAAAAGGCTAGGGAGGAAAAATGATGAATTAAGTGAAGGCCGAAAGGTGCTCTGTGCACAGCCACTGCCTCCTACCCATTCACAAGTCACAATCTATTCTTTCTAACATGATTAAGAAGAAATTCTCCTACAAACTTAACCCTTTACGAGGGATATCATAGCCAGCCTCTTATGTTTATGAGCCCAGATCAAGGGGCTTACAGGCTTTTCTGTGGAACTCACACCCTCTGTCTCATTTCCAAAGAAATTACTACGAATCTACAGGGAAAGCACGGTACTATTATCCCTGTGCCATAAATAATAGCACACACCCAGAAAAGGGGGGATATAAGGCCAGATTAATTCAAAAAGTCAAAGGGGGAAGTATCGTTGTGCCTTTCCTTTGCGGTGACTTTGTCAATCAGCAGTTTTTGATCTTCTTCTGCTGTGACCTTGTCAGCCAGCAGTTGTGGGTCTTCTCCTGCTGTGACCTTGTCAGCCAGCAGTTGTTGATCGGCTCCCGACACTACGGTACACAGCCCAGCTGTCTGTGCAGATGTGCACACATCCAGTTTCTCTCACCAGGACCAGCCAGACTGCTCGGAGCTCGGCCCCCTGACTGGACTGTCCTGTGGCTGTCGCAAACCAAACGGTCTCCGTCCGTGTGGGCAGCTGCCCTCTGGAGGAGTCATCCCTGTACCACGCTTCCTGGCCTTCCTGGCAGGGGAGGTGGTTTCCCCTCTTGGTTTCGGACTCTCCTGCACTTCACCTAGGGCCGGTTCTATCTCCCATTTCTCTGTTACAAACTGTATCGGTCCCAGCAAGAAGTGCAGCTCCTGTGTCAGGGGGCTAGACGAGAACTGGGCCCATTGCTCAAGATACGCACCCCACTTGGTCAAGGTGGGAGTCCGCACTACCCCACTTCCAGGAGTCCGCACTACCCCACTTCCAGGGCGTGTAGCCCAAGCACAGAGCCAGCCTTCGACCGGACCTGTGGCCTGCACTGTGACCGGGCTGTGGCCCTGTGTGATACTTTCACAAGCCAGCAAGGCGGCATATGTGACTGCCAACTGCTTCTCTTTTTTTGGTAAAAAAAAAATTTTTCTCAATCTAGTGAGAGGACCGGAGGCAGAGAAAGACTCCCACATGCACCCGACCGGGACCCACCCGGCAAGCCCACCAGGGGGCGATGCTCTGCCCATCTGGGGCCCTTGCTCCGTTGCAACCGGAGCCACTTTTTAGCGCCTGAGGCGGAGGCCACTGAGCCATCCTTGGCACCTGGGGCCAACTCGCCCTAATCCAGCCATGGCTGTAGGAGGAGAAGAGGAGAGAGAGAGAAGCAAGAGGGGGAGGCTTCTTCCGTGTGCCCTGACTGGGAACCGAACCCAGGGCATCCACACACCGGGCTGATGCTCTGCCACTGAGCCAACTGCGTCTCAGTGAGGGAATACCCTACAGTGGTTCTCCTCCACACCTGGGACCAAAAGCCAATGGGTGTCTTCCGACCTCCCTGCTTTTGCCAAAGACCCCAGCCAAATCCTGTCTCCTCTACTTAGACCGTCAGGAGGGACGGCAGGGCCGGGTCTACCACCCGTAATGTCTGCCCTTGTGCCACCGCCCGCTTGATGGCACTGAAGGCATGCTCTGCCTCGGGGGTCCAGTCCCAGGTCTCACCCGTCAGGGTCAATCAGTACAACGGTTTGGCCAACCAGGCCAAGTGAGGTATGAAGTTTCGCCAGAACCCTAACAGACCTATATACGTCTGCAACTGTTTTACAGTTTCCAGTCAGGGGTATGCTTGAATTTTGTCAATCACCGCCTCAGGCATTAACCTTTGTCTTACCCGACCAGAAAACACCGAAAACTTGACAGAGTAACCAGGTCCCTGGACTTTGTCCTCGTTGATGGCCCACCCCTAGGCCGTGAGGGCCTCTCGAAGGCCATGGGCTGCCACTTCCAGATCTGAAAGAGAATCAGTTTAGCATCATGTCATCAATGTAATGGAACAATCACACTGTCTCAGGGTGGTTCCACGTGGCCAAACCTTGGGCCACCAGGCCCTGACACAGAGTAGGGCTATGCAAATAGCCCTGTGGCAATACTTGAAATGTCCACTGCCGGCCCTCCCACGTGAAGGCAAACTGCTCTTGACGAGCAGCATCAATGTCAATAGAAAAGAAAGCATTGGCCAAGTCCACTACATAGCGGTATCGGCCCAGTTCCACTGACAGCCGATCCATCAGCTCAGTAATGTCTGGGACAGCGGCGAGCAGAGGTGGGGTGACCCTGTCCAGCTCTCGGTAGCCCACCATCATACACCAGGAACTGTCAGGCTTCCGGACAGGCCACACAGGAGAGTTGTGTGGGTTGTGTGTCAGACAAACGACCCCAGCTTCTTCCTCTAGCTTCAAAATGGCCCGGCCGATGTCCTCAGGTGCCCCGAGCAGGCAGTTCTCTTCCACCAACACGACTCCTGTCACCTGAGGGAGGCACAAGGAGCCCACAGTGAGGTTCCTCAGGCTTCGGTCGTCCGCTGACCAGTCAGCTCCCGGTTTGTGACTGAAGCAGGGCATGTAGTTCTTTTTCAATGTCAGCTTACAAGGGTTGGTGGAGTCTGTCTGTGCTGTCCACGAGGGTGTTTCCATAGGGGCCGCAGGCTTCAGCCGGCTGTGGTGAATCCAGGTGGGTGTGCCTTCTACCTTGGCAGCCGTAGGCATGGTCAGGATTACCGTGCAGGGTCCTTTCCACTTGGACCGGAGGGGAGCTGGATTCCAGACCTTGACCCACACTTGGTCTCCTGGGGAAAAAGGATAGACAGGGACAAACAGACTTATCAGAGCCCTTTCTAACACCCAGTTGGAAATGGCAGTGGCCACTCTGCCTAGAGCCTCTAACTGCCAGTATAGCTCTGTCTCTCCCATCTCCTGGGGAGTCCCTGGCAAGCTACCTAATATTGGGGGAGGCCCACTGTGTAACAAATACCTCATAAGGCGAGCATCCAGTGTTTTTAGATGGGACACACCGGATTTTAGTATTAAAGGTAAGGCTTGCACCCAGGAACTCTCTGACCTGTCTCCTAGTGGTGGGGACTGGGATGTTTCAAATAACTTACTTCCGCTCCACCCCTAGCCTCCTCTCCCCCTGCTGGAGAATGAATCCCAAGAACTTTACTCACCTCTGACAGATCTGGTCCTTTTTCTTGGAGGCCTTATATCCATTTTTTTCTAGATGACGTAAGAACTCGTCAGTTCCTCGGGCGCACCCTTGGAGAGTCTCCTGGCCCAGCAACAAGTCATCTACATATTGAAGCAGGACGCATCCAACATCCTGTGCTGGAAACCGCTGAAGGCCGTGAGCAAGGGCCTCCCCAAAGATGGTGGGGGAGTTCTTGAACCCTTGTGGAAGTCAGGTCCAGGTGTGCTGCACCTTTGCTCCTGTAGACGGGTCTTCCCACTGGAAGGCAAACAGCTCACGGCTCTCAGGAGCCAGTCTTACACTGAAGAAGGCATCTTTTAAATCCAAGCAAGTGAACCAGGAGGCTTGAGCAGGGAGGAGGCTTAGGAGGGGGCTAGAGGTTTGATACTGTCAGGTGCAGGGGTACTGCTGCCCGGTTTACTGCTCTCAGATCTTGTACCGGGCAAGTACTCTTTGGTGCCTGGTTTCCCGACAGTGGGCAGGGGAGTGTTCCAGGGCGACTGGCACAGGATGATAATGCCGTGCTCCTTGAGCCTCTGCCAATGGACCTGGATTCCTTCCAAGGCCTCTCGAAGAACCCGGTACTGTCCTGGCTGACAAGCAGGGCCCCAGGCTTTACCTCTATTCGCACCACCAGCACTTGGTTAATCGCCAGCCCGGGAGGATTGTCTTCAGCTCAGACTCCGGGCCATTTCTGCATCAGCTTCCATCTGGGTGTCTTTCCGGGTTCAGTAGCGAAAATCCTCCATTCCTCCTCTCTGGGAATGGTTAGGGTTAGAACAAGCCTAGGCTTTGGCACCTGCAAATCTAGCCTGCCGTTGCCAGCAGAACATAGAGTAGCCCTTAGTTTGCTCAGCAGATCGCATCCCAGCAGAGACAGTGGGCAGTCAGGCAATATACAGGAACTGGTGCGCTACTTCATGACCTCCTAGGGTGCACTTGCAGGCAGGCAGAACGCCTGTTCGCACTGTGCTCCGGTGGCCCCTATGATGTCCACTCTACCGGAGGACAGCGGCGCCACCAGCCGAGTCACCACCGAGTGAGTACTGAGCCCCCGTACCAATTAGGAAGTCTATCTGTTGGCCCCCTGCCGTCATGCGGTCCATGGACTCATGGGGGGGCGGGGGGAGGGGGGGGGGGACTCCTGAGTGCAGTTGACCTCAGTCAAACAGGGAATCTCCAGCTACGCTGAACAGTGTCCCTTCCTCCTTGGGGGTGGCCGGCAAGGGTGCCTCCCTCTGGTTCCGGTTGGGACACTCATTCTTCCAATGACCGGTTTCCCGACAGCACAGTGATCACGTCACAAGGGGGGCCCGCCTGAATGCCTTTTCTTCCCCTCACCTGCCTTCCTCTCGTGTTGGAACAGGGTGGGATTCCCGCTGCCCTTCTGGCAGAGGGCAGCTGCTACGACATCCATTCGGCGATCCTCCTCCCTTCTGCTTTCCACCTGCCTGTTAACGTAACCTCATTGGCCACTGCTAGAAGCTGGGAGGTATTCATTCCTGCAAAGCCTTCCAGCTTCTGGAGCTTCCTTCTTATGTCTCCTCTACTCCGGCTGACAAAAGCCATATTAACCGCCCTCTGGTTTTCTGGCCTTTCTGGATCAAAAGGAGTAAACATCCTGAGGGCCTCGCATAACCTCTCATAAAAATCACCCGGGCTCTCATCTTCCCTTTGCAAAGTCACGGCCACTTTGTTCATGTTCGTGGCCCTCTGGCCTCCCTTTCGTAGGCCTTGAAGGGCCTCCTTGTATCTCTCGAGCCGTCTAGGCCCTCTTCCTCGTCTGGGCCCCACTTGGGATCTTCTGGCAACTGGGCCTGTGCATACTCCCGGGGGTTCTGATGTTCCTCAGGGGCATTTTCCTCTGCCACTTAGTAGCTGCCTGGATTACTCGGCGCCTCTTCTCTGTGCTGAACAGAGCGAGGAGTAATTGTTGGCAATCCGCCCACCTAGGATTGTGCGTTTGGAATATGGATTCCATGAGATCTATCAAGGCCTCAGGCTTTTCTGTATAAGAGGGAATATGGAACCTCTAACTGAAGAGATTGGTGGTGGTCAGAGGTTGGCACCCAGTGCCTGCCATTCCACCAAGCGCCCCTGTCTATTGCTGTGTTTCTTACTTCTCTCAGAAAATTCTGCATACCGAACACCAGACTTCGAGCACAACCTCCCAGCCTGGGGAGGTGATCTTGGGCCTGGCTCTGGCAGGGCAGTGGGGGCTGTGTCCGACTCAGGCAAGCCCGTACTGGAGCTCGATGGGCCTGGCGACAAAGGGCCCTAGTCTGTGGCAGTCTCTAGGTTGGACGAGGGGCCTGGTATGGAAGGGTAAAGCCTTGCCGGTACATCGGGATGGGGCGCCAAGGTTTCTGCTACTTCTTCTGGTTCACTAGAGACTGAGATTTTTGGTGCGGCGGCAGCAGCTGCTTCTTGGGTTGGGTGGAACACTTCCCTCTCTTTGCTGCTAGTACGGTGGATGTATGACCTTGGAGCCAAGTGGGAGGGTGCAAAACTAGTGTAAGCCAAGTGTCTATGTAGGGAAACTGATCAGGGTGGCCTGAATCTCCAGTGACCACTTGCCACACTTCCTGCACAATATCCTTATCCAAGCTCCCTTCCGCTGGCCACTCGAGCCCGAAAGTGGGCCATTCCAGTTCACACAAGGTTCTCAATTTCCCTGGGGACATGGTGACTCCATAATCTCCCGAGAACCCTTTCTTAAAGTTCTTGATCATGGTAGCCAGGGGAGTGGGTTTTCCCTGTGAACCTCCCATACCTCCCACCACAGACAACGTTCACACCGCAGGGAGGGGGGAACACACACATTACTCGCTTCCTCCCTGTGGAGGGATTCTGAACCCCCTCTGATCTCTGTCTCGTTCACTCCAACATTCACTCACACAGCCCCTGCCTCCGAGACGCAGTCGCGCTGGCCTTGGGGACTCCGCACCCAGGCAGCGTGGTGGTGAGCTGGTGGCGAGCGCACAACCCCCGAAAGCCCACCCCGTTGCTGGGGCAGCTCTCCGCCTCTTATCCCCCCACCCCCCTACACACACACACACACACACACACACACACACCGCAAGGGCATTTCTCCGCCTCTTATCCCCCCACCCCCCTACACACACACACACACACAGGCTTTCCTCTCCTCCCTTCCCCTACACACACACACACACAGGCTTTTCTCTCCTCCTCCCCCCCCCCCCCCCCCCACATACACACAGGCTTTCCTCTCCTCCCTTCCCCTAGGAAGTCCGCCCCAGTCGGGGAAACCTCGGTTCGGTGGGTCCTGAGGACTTTTTGCCGGACGACCCCCAAGCCGGGGGACACAGCTCTCCGCCTCCGCCCGAGTACTGTATCTTCCCTAGCGCCCCTGGGTCTTCCGGGCTGGACTCCAGCCACCGCCGACCGGGTGGCCCTAGGCCCCCGCCCCACAACCCTAACCCATCCTGCGGAGGGTGATCGGCCTTCCCTTCTGCCTAAATGGGGCAAGAACTTTTAACAAGCTACCCTTACCCGGTTTGCCTTACCGTGACTCGGGCTCACACACACCCTCCCCCGTCCTCCCGTTCCTCTGTGCCTGATCCTTGCTGGGACCGCCGCCTTCTGACCCGCGACCTGCAGAGGTGTGCACGGGCTCAGTGGGCTGCCTCTGCAGGGCGGTTCGGGGGCTCCCAAACGGGGGTGCCCAAGGTCCGCCAATCGGGGGCGTCCTTCCTCCACGCTTCCCGGCCAATGCACCAGAAACGTTGTTGCAGGGACAAAGGAAGCGACTTCCGGAGGACAAAGGTGCTCAACGTTCTGGAAAAAAGAGAATTTACTAGCCGGCAAAGCAGCGTGTCCTAATAGGCACCAAGGGATTAGCTCCCCGTTGTTGGCTGGAGTCTTACCTGTACAGCTCTCGCTGGGAAGGTGCGGGATCCCTCTGACTGCAGACCTACCTGTACTTACTTCCTGTGGGGGTGGGGGCGAGGGCGAGGGCGGGGGCGGGGGCGGGGGCGGGGCATGAGTCGGAGGTTCTTACCATTTGTCCTTGACTATTCCCAGATTGGTTGTTTCAGGGAGCTGATAAATTCGCTGCAGGGCTGCGGTTTGTTACTTTTTTCTTTTCTTTTCTTTTTTCTTTCCTGAAGCTGTAAACGGGGAGGCAGTCAGACTCCCGCATGCGCCCGACCGGGATCCACCGGGCAGGCCCACCAGGGGGCGATGCTCTGCCCATCCGGGGCGTCGCGCTGTTGCGACCAGATCCACTCTAGCGCCTGAGGCAAAGGCCACGGAGCCATCCCCAGTGCCCGGGCCACCCTTGCTCCAATGGAGCCTCGGCTGCGGGATGGGAAAGGAGAAACAGAGGAAGGAGAGGGGGAGGGGGGGAGGGGTAGAGAAGCAGATGGGCGCCTCTCCTGTGTGCCCTGGCCAGGAATCAAACCCGGGACTTCCACACGCTAGGCCGATGCTCTACCACTGAGCCAACCGGCCAGGGCTGTTTTGTTACTTTTAAACCGTGTCCTTGTGCCCTTCCTCCCTCAAGGGCTCGCCTGCTGCAAAACTGCAAAAGATAACCACGCCACCCAGGCCACCGCTTCTCGGTGGGCTGCTGGGATATTTGGCTCCGATCGTTACAGAGCTCTCCGATTTCCTCTAGCCAAAGACGGATCATGTCCCGGTCCTCCGGCGGCGTCCAGTGCATTAGGTGCGCGGCTACCGACTGCCTCAGGAGGTTAGGAGCAGGGTCTCATTTCCGCCTGCTCCACCTGGAACTGGGTTGCCCCTCCGCAGGGTAGTTCCCCAGCACCGCTCACCTCCTGCTGCCTGCCTACCCTGCTCGCTAGGGAAGCTCAGGAGCTCTGGGAAGGGGTGATGCCGAGGGAAAAAGAATGCACACGGAGCCATGGGGGAAAAGGCAAGGAAGAACAAAGCCACAGCAGCTCTTTATTATTCAAGGCCTGTTTTTATACAGTGCAGTTTTCACACTGGAGTCTCCTGGCACCTGCTAAATCAGGTTATATAAAGGGTCAACAGCGCATGCGCCCCCCCTCCCGGGGTCACGTCCTCCGGTATAGCTACTGCGCAGGCGCCACGAGCCCTAGCTTCCACCCGACCTCACGGGAGAAATAAAAGCAGGTTAGTATCACGAACAGCTATTGGCAAGTGGGTTTCGAGCGCTATCAATCAGCCCCCCCCCTCAAAAAGCAGAGCGTGTGCGCGCACACCCCGTGCCCTGCTCCTCCGAAGGCCATGGGGATGGCCCTAAACAGGGTTTTAGAACTGCCTCACTGCTGAGGCTCGCAGCAGCCTCCCAACCGCCAAAACCGGACACGGTGCATCCCTGCCATTTCAGGTTTACACCACATCCATGGCGATGACCGTCTTGCACTAGGTGTGCTCCGTGTAGGTGACTGCGTCGCAGACGACGTTCTCCAAGAACACCTTCAACACGCCACGGGTCTCCTCGTAAAGGAGTCCCGAGATGCGCTTGACTCTTCCGCGCTGAGCAAGACGACGGAGGGCGGGCTTGGTAATACTCTGGATGTTTTCTCTCAGAACTTTGCGACACCGCTTGGCGCCGGCCTTGCCTCTGCGGAACATGACTAGCACAACTCCGCACACAGGCCGCCGCACTGCTGCAGAACGGGTCTCTGCCCCTGATATACCAGAGCAGCGGACCGGGTTTGGAACCACAAAGCAAAGCACCGGAGCAGCAGCGATCGAAATTGTCCCCGCCCCTCCGTAGTTTTTCACTTTTTTCCCCCCGCGTTTGACCCCTTCTTCTCCTCGTGTCAGGGCGCCCTCTAGTGGATTCTACCTGCCACAGTCTAGTGGATTCTACCTGCCACAGTCCCGGGAGAATTCAGATCCCGAACCCAAGCTTCCGGATTCCACCTCTGTGTTCCTTCCCTTCTCGGCCGGCACCCGTGCTCTCCCCGGACGCATTGGACTGAAACAAGGAGGAAAGGTTGTCTGGGGGAGACCAGTAGAAGGGCAAATGGAGTCCATAGACAGGAAGGAGAGGAGAGCGCTAGCACCGGGTGTGATTTCAACAAAAGCATTCCAGGTTTCAAACTGTGGTTTTAGAAAAGGGCAAGAGCCTGAGCTGTTGGTGGTGCAGTGGATTGAGCATTGGACTGGGATGAAGAAGGACCCAGGTTCGACACCCCGGGGTTGCCAGCTTGAAAAAGCTCACTGGCATGGACCCAAGGTCGAGCGGGGGTTACTCAATCTGCTGAAGGCCCCACGATCATGGCACATATGAGAAAGCAATCAATGAACAACTATGGTGTCGCAAGGAAAAACTGATGATTGATGCTTCTCATCTCTCTCTGTTCCTGTCTATCTGTCCCTTTCTCTGACTCTCTGTCCTTGTAAAAAGATTAAAAAAAAAAAAAGGCCAAGAATGGTTTAAAGCCAGTAGGCACGGCCACCATCACAATCGCATGGCCCATGCAGTTTCACATTAGATTCAGACAGACAGTAATGAAACAATGGAACTGATAACTGGTGGGCCATTAGCTGTAATCCTAGCTTGCACCTGACGGGCAAGTAAAAACACAGAAAGCTACTGACTTATCTGAGTTTCCTAGAATCAAAGGTTTCTAGCTCACCAGCCTATCTCCTCTCTACACAACCTCTGCACAAACTGGCTTCTCCCTCAGGAATCCGCCATCTTGGTTGCTTTTCCTGGCCTCCTCCACGTGGTCTTCCTCTGCTCTCCTCTCTTAATCTCTAATCTCAGGAACCAAGAGAGAGCAAGCTATCCTTTAATCTGCCCTGGCCGGTTGGCTCAGTGGTATAGCATCGGCCTGGCGTGCAGGAGTCCCGGGTTCGATTTCCGGCCAGGGCACACAGGAGAAGTACCCATCTGCTTCTCTACCCCTCCCTCTCTCCTTCCTCTCTGTCTCTCTCTTCCCCTCCCACAGCCAAGGCTCCATTGGAGCAAAAGTTGGCCCGGGTGCTGAGGATGGCTCTATGGCCTCTGCCTCAGGTGCTAGAATGGCTCTAGTTGCAACAGAGCAACGCCCCAGATGGGCAGAGCATCGCCCCCTGGTGGGCATGCCGGGTGGATCTCGGTCGGGTGCATGCGGGAGTCTGTCTGACTGCCTTGCCATTTCCAACTTCAGAAAAAAATAAAATAAAATAAAAACCTTTAATCCAATATACAAACAAGGAAGTCTCTGATACAAAGTCACTTATCTGAGGCATAATGGAATTCCTCATGAGAGTGCACCACCCCACATCATGCAATCAGTCAAGGGTGTGGGGAACACCTTAGTTTTAAAACTAAGCCTTAGGCTATAATGACCTGGCCTAATTACAGCCTGTCCCCCACACCCAATACAAACTATAAGCAAGCAAACATATATGTCATATTTAAAAACTTATTTGACCAACATTTTACCCCTTTTGCTCACTTCACAATCTAAAGCACCAGGTATTCCTGCACAAGGAAATTAGGCACATTACACAAATTACAACAACATGACAAATCATACAATTTCTACAATTACAAAGGTACACTCCACCGGTCTCTGAGCACTTTGCCAAAAGTGCAAAATGTCCTTGGCTTTCTTTCTAGCCATGGGAAAAGCTTCCCAGGGCAGGGGAGTGCTTCCAGCAAAGCCACTCCCCCACCCCCATCAGAGTATTTCACATTGTCCAAAATCCGTAAGTCCATTCAACAAAGGAGCCAGTGTCCACTCCAGTCATAGTCCAGGAAATCAGTCCACACATATGTAGCCTCAGCCACTCTCCTCACTTCTGCCGTCCTGGCATGTCTTACACTGTGCCAAAGAGGATCATGTGGCAATGGCAGTCAGCATTTCCATCTCTGCTCCAGAGAGCATGATGGCATCCAGCTCTATGTCCCAAAATTGTAGACGTACCAGGGGCGTAGTAGGAACTCCTTGCTGCTGGGTTCTCACCTTCTGGAGAATGCGGATTGCAACTCCAGCCCGATTCTCCTCATCCTCCAAAGTGGAACTGGAAACAGCAGCTCCTGCTGCCAGAATTGAGCCTCAGGCCAACACTGCTCAGCAGGTCTTGCAGCTCCAACCTCAGCCCTGGCCTCCTGATGCTGCTGGCTCTCCATAACGTCCAGGGCAAGCTGCAACTCACAAACCTGTGATTCCTCCTTCAGTGGCTGCTCCATTTCCAGGTGAATCTCCTGAACCTGGTCAGCCTCCTCCAGTGCTTGCTCCAGCTCCAGGGTTGGCATCTCTTTCTCCCACATTTGCTCCAGCACCTTCCACTGCTCGGTTTGCAGGTCCCAGGCAGCCTCTTCCACAGAGCTCTCAGTTTCCTCATGCATGTAAAAGTCAGCCAGCCTATGGTCCCCAAAAGGACAGCCCTGGGGAACCATAGCAGAAACCAGTCCTCTACTCCACCGCTCAAAGGTGGTGGTGGCTCCATACCAATCTGTATCGAATCCTGCCGCAGACTACACCAAATGTATGGCCAGTAGCCACAGCCACCATCACAGCCACCTGGCCCATGCAGGTTCGCATTAGATTCGAACAGATGGTAATGAAACAATGGAGCCAATAATTAGTGGGCCATTAGCTTTAATTCAAAATACAAACAAGGAAGTCTCTGATACAAAGTCACTTATCTGAGGCATAATGGGATTCCTCATGAGAGTGTACTACCCCACATCATGCAATCCATCAAGCGTGTGGGGAAAAGCTTAGTTTTAAAACTAAGCCTTAGGCTATCATGACCTGGCCTGCTTACAGCCTGTCTCCCACACACAATGCAAACTATTAGCGAGCAAATGTTACATCCCAGCGAGATAGACTACAGCAGACCCAAAGTGAATTTTATACGTTTTATTGCAGACCTGCACAGGGACTGCAGGCAACCCATGCAAGGGAGCACTGCAGCCCCCCAAACCTGCGCAGGGGATGCAGGTAACCCACACAGGGGAACACTGCAGCCCCCCAAACCTGCACAGGGACTGCAGGCAACCCACGCCTCCAAAGAGACTGGAGCACTGCAGCCAACCAAACCTGCGCAGCCAACAAACTGCGCAGGGACTGCAGCCCCCCAAACCTGCACAGGGACTGCAGCTCCGAGCTTCTAAAATGGCTCCTTTTTATAGGGTGGCTATCTAGGATGAGCAAGCATCATACAGAAGCTGATGTGGCTGTTAGTCATTGGCTAGGGAGGTCGTGCGCAGTTACAGGGGGGGTATTACTCAGTGGAGAATTTCAAACATAAACTTCTGATAAGGGTCTCTGACTCAATGCAGGATGTTGCTGAACTCTTTGTTCTCAGCATCACAGGGACCTTGTACACTCTTGGCAGCCCCAGCATGTCAGTACTCCCTGAATCTAACACAAACATATATGTCATAATTAAAAACGTATTTGATCAACAAATGGGTTTTAATCATTAGGCTGAGGGACAAGGCGATCTCCAGAGTAGCACTTGGGAAATGGGGAAGGACAGAGAGAGGAGGAGGTTGCTCTAATGCCCCAGTCTAGTTCTGATTGTGGTGGTATGAGGCCTGGAACTTTACTTCTCAGGATAAATGAGATCCTAGGAGAATTGGTTTCATTACATTGCCAAACCTCCTGGTGGACAGTGAATTTAATGCACTGTCATCCAAATCTCTGCTGAAAAGAGCAATATATTCAGAAAGAAGACAGTGGCATTCTGTCAGTCTGGTTCTAGATCTTCTAAAATTGACCATTGATTCACCCGGGATTCAGTGCACAAATTGTGTTCCTATTAGGTCTTTACATAGAGCTCCAATGTTTGCTGAATTGGGTTTTTTGAGAGGACATCTGCTGCATATTGAGAGTCATTACCAGAAACAGCCCTGTGAAATTTGCTGCTGGCAAACCTGTGATATGTTTCTCCATCAGAAAGAATTGATTTACATGAAAAATATTTGTTTTTAAAAATCTTATGTTCAGTCCTGGCTGGTTTGCTCCGTGGTAGAGTGTTGGCCCGACGTATGGAAGTCCTGGGTTTGATTCCTGGCCAAAGCACACAGGAGAAGTGCCCATCTGCTTCTCCACCCTTCCCCCTCTTCTTTCTCTCTATCTATCTCTTCCATTCCCACAGCCAAGGCTCCATTGGAGCAAAGTTGGCCCAGGCGCTGAGGATGACTCCATGGCCTCTGCCTCAGGTGCTAGAATGGCTCTGATTGCAGCAGAGCAACGCCCCAGATGGGCCGAGCATCACCCCCTGGTGGGCATGCTGGGTGGATCCCGGTTAGGCACATGCGGGAGTCTGTCTGACTGCCTCCCTGCTTCTAACTTCGGAAAAATATTTAAAAAAAAAAAAAAATTTATATTCCTTTTTATTTCCTTTGGTTCTATTAGGTTAGGTGGTTAGTTAAAACATAAGCAGGGTTAGGCAAAGGAGGGGGATGAATTGCTCCCATGCATTCCAGGTGTGCAGGATCTACCTCACCACACCCCTATTGATGGTCTCCAGTTCCCTGATATGGTATCAGCCACAGAGCAATACCATGAAGACAGATAAATGAGAAGACGCTAGAAAGAAGGAGAAGGAAAAAAAAAAAAAAAAAAACAGGAATGGGGAAGTACAGAAAATAAAGCTCATAAATACCTAAATTCTGTAACTAATCCTGAGTGTATTTCTGCATGGCCAATAATAAACCCTTGCTTTCTTTGCTTGCTATATTTTGTCTCTCGATTGAATTCTTTCTCTCAAGAAAGAAAAGAATCAATGTTTCCTTGCTTCACCTGTAACAGTTCTACCTTCTGTGTGCTAATGAGTTCCAAATCTATATCTTTATTTAGATTTCTAGGCTTCAGGCATGTAGATTCATCCACCTGGTTATTCTTTAGTGATAGATATGTAAATTCCAAACTGCCCTCTTGATGTTTCGCTTATCTGTCAGACCTCACCCTTACTGGACTATTGCCCCTGAGACAAAGGAATTCCCAAAAGCTGAGAAGCTGCCCCAAGGAGGGGCTCCGGACATACCAGGACCTTTGCCTCAGTATCCCCTCAGGCTCTCCCAAACACTATATAACTTGCCCCTAATTTGTAACCAGCGCTCTTCTCCCCGGGAGAAATGCCCAGCAGGGTTCCTTTCTTCCTTTCAATAAAGCCTGTTACTCTGGTCTTTAGGACTCTCATGGATTCCAACATTTGGTGCCGAAACCTGGGGCAGGGTACTAACTGCCTGGACGATCCCTCTTTGCCGTCCAAACTTACAACCAGGGAAGCAATGGGCAGCAACAGCTCGTCCTGGCCTTACTCCCTGATTCTGTTTGGACATCCAATTGTAGGTTGATTGGCCAGCAGTCTAACCCTGTCCTGAACCCCTGCTGGACCAGAAAGGTAAGGAGTTTCTCCCTTCCCCTTCCCCGGTTGGCCTCCAAATTTCTCTCTAAAAACACCCCTTCCTGGTTGGATGGTTTTCTCTGACACGCCTCATATTTTGAGGGGTTTGACTTTCAGTCTCAGTGGACTGCACAGAAGACTAGACACCTAGCCATAACTCTCCACTCTCTCGGACTTCTTGTCCTTGGAGCTCCCTGACAGGTGGTGATGACCTCTATCAGGGACGACTCCCCTACATGGAGATTTTCTCCTCTTGGGACAGTGACAAAAGGTGGGGACACCCCCTCTTGCTCACTGTAAAGCCAGCAGGCACAGCCAGGGCCACTATCACAGCAGCCTTCCGGCCCATGCAGGTTCGCATTGGATTCGGACAGTCGGTAAAGAAACCATGGAGCCAAAAACTGGTGGGCCATAGCCTTTAATCCTACCTTGCAACCGGCGGGCAAGTAAAAATACACACTGGGCTCCAAAACCCAGTCACACTCAGTGCTCCCAAAGCCACTGACTTATCCGAGTTTCCTAGAATCAAAGGTTTCTAGCTCACCAGCCTTATTTCCCTCAGTTCCCCATCTTCTTCCTTATCCCAGATACAAACTCTGTACAAACTGGCATCTCACTCAGCACTCCGCCATCTTGGCTGCTTCTCCTGGCCTCCTCCACGTGGCCTCCTTTAGCTGCTGGCTCTACTCTCTCCGCTCTCTCATGCTAACCTCAGGAACCAAGAGCCGAGTCCCGTTCTCCCTCCCTTTTATAGTGTAGAAATCCAAACCCTTAATCCAATATACATAATAGGGAAGTCTCTAATACAAAGTCACTTCTCTGAGGCATGATAGGATTGTACCGCCCTACAGCAAAAAGGGTGGGAAAGGCTTAATCCCAAAACCAAGCCCCAGGTTACAACGATCTCCAACACACATTAATATCACCTGGGCGACTGCCTCCTCGTGTTATCTTTAACAAAGTGAGCATAATACATTTTATCCGCCCAACACTCACCTGTGTCCACTATGGGCTCTTCAGAGTCTAAGCCTTCCGACCAGATCCCTCTAGAATGTCTCATAAGAAACCTCACCAAACTTGGTCTCTCAGACCTCAAATCGAAGAAATTCATCTTCTTCTGTAACACGGCATGGCCTCAGTACAGACTAGACAATGACTTCCATTGGCCTGAAAACGGGACATTTGATTACAATATCCTAAGAGATCTTGAAAATTTCTGCCACCAGATGTGGAGGGCATCAGAGATTCCTTACATGCAGGCTTTCTTCTCCCTTCTCTCCTGTCCTTAATTTCTGTGCCTTCTGTTCTACACGCAGGCCGTTTTGGCCAAAGAAACCTTACCTCATTCACCTGCAATACCACACTCTGTCTTTCTCCTCTCCTGCTGGCCAGGGGCCTCTCTCTTCTCCACTGTGTTCTTCATCCCCTCCCCCCTCCTTAGAAGCTGTGGCTCTGGCTGCAGTGCCTGTCTCATCTCTGATCTCTCTTCCCTCCTTACAAACTGCAGTTCTGTCTGTCTCCTCTCTAACCCCTCCTCCTTCCTTACAAACTCTTAGTGTGCCTCTTTTCTCCTCGCCCCCTCCCCTCTCCTCAAAACTCTAAATCCTTTTGACTCCTCTGACCACGTTGCGCCACACCAATACTTCAATCTCCTCCTCCTCCTCCTCCTGCAGATTCTGACCCTCCTTTTTTCCATCCAGCTGCTCACACTGTCCATCCGTCTGATTTCTCTCTTCCTCCCCTCTATGCTGGCAACTCCCTGACATCTCAAAAAGCTTAAAAAGCAGAATTATATTAAGCTATGTGAGTACGTAATCTGTCTTGTCTCATTGTCAGAAAATATCTCTAGTATTATTTGAATTGAAACAAGTAAAGCGCGCTCATTTAAATTTCTTAATTCATAATATGTGAATTCTTTGTTTAATGTGTAACTGTGTCTGTTTCTAAGGCCTTAAACCAATAATTACCCACCTCTTAAATCAGGTTTACACATCCCCACGGACTCTCCCTGCAATACCCCCACCCTTCCTGTTCGAAAACCTTCAGGGGCTTATCGCCTGGTATAAGCCTTACACCTAATCAATGAGGCAGTAATTCCCCTCCATCCAGTAGTCCCTAATCTCTACAAGTTACTGTCACACATTCCCTCAAACACCACTCACTTCAGGGTTCTAGACCTCAAGAATGCCTTCTTTACCATTCCTCTACAACTTGACTCTTACTTTCTGTTTGCCTTTACCCGGACTCTAATGCAGCCCAGCAGTTTACCTGGATTGTCTTACCCCAGGGGATCAGAAACAGCCCACACCTGTTTCAGCAGGCACTAGCTCAGGATTTAGCAGCGTGCAATCTCAAAACTAGTACTCTCTTACAATATGTAGATAACCTACTCCTCTGCAGTCCCTCCCTGCCTGCCTCAAGGAGATTCACCACCACCCTTCTTAACTTCCTTGCTGTAAAGGGATATCTTGTCTTCTCTACTAAGGTTCAACTTCATTCTCAGTCCCTAGTCTATCTAGGCATCACCTTAACCCCCACCACCTGAAGTCTCACCCTAGATCAAACTCAGATGCTCCACAGTCTCCAATCACCTACCAACACAGATCAAATCTTTTCCTTTCTCAGTCTAATAGGCTTCTGTAAACACTGAATTCCCAATTTTGCTCTTAGTCAAGCCCCTCAGTAAGATCTTCTGAGCATGGCTTTTAAGGTCTATAATGACCAAGGAAGTAACAGAAAAGGCAAATAAGGCCCAAAAGAAGTCAGGAAATACCAGCTTTTGGCTCCAGCACCCTAAAGGGCTTCATAGAATTCCATCAGGGTCCTACTTCAAGAGTGGAAAAAAGGTCATTGAACTGAAGCCTGCCAGGCTTCCCGGCCCCATGAAGGGACACACCTCTGCTGTGGAAAGAGGGACATGAGAAGGTAAGCTGCCCCCTTGCTCCGTGGAGGTAGGGTCCAGTCTCTTCTAGCCCTGCTCCAGCTACCTGTGACCTGACCTTGCCCAGCATGCTGGGAATTGCCACTGAAGTCCCAAGGACATCGTTCAGGAGCCTAAGGTATTTCTTCCAAGTAGCAGATAATCTAATCTCATTTCTTGTAAACACAAGGGCCATCTACTATGCCTCGCTTGAATATTTAAGTTTTATTTATCCCTCAAAGATCTCTACTGTGGGTATTGACAGTCTGATTTTGTTACTTTATTTAATGTATAGTATCTCCTTTATTTCTCTTGTCTCAATGCCCATGCCTATTGTAGGCTGGGACCTGCTGCTAATTTCAGCTAAAAGCAGTAGTCACTAGGACTTAAACTCTAACTGCAAAGTGTAGAAATGTAACCACCCTTTCCCTAAATACTTGCAGTATTTACAAGTTACTCAGCAAACTGTTCAAAGACTGTCCAAGAGGCGCTCCAGCATTACATCACCCAAGGACTGACTTTCACATGGACAGATCCACACATCGTGATCCTGACAACTCCCACTGCTGCTAAAGTTGAAAAACGGCATGCCTTACTCCAATCACAAACCTGAAGCTGGTTGGTCTACGTATGGCAAATATATGAAAAAACTAAGGCTCTTTTAATCAGGCTTTGGGAAAAGGGAAACTAGGATAAAAAGAAAGCCAACTTGGCCCTGGCCGGTTGGCTCAGTGGTAGAGCAGTGGCCTGGTGTGCAGGAGTCCTGGGTTCGATTCCCAGCCGGGGCACACAGGAGAAGCGCCCATTTGCTTCTCCACCCCTTGCCCTCTCCTTCCTCTTTGTCTCTCTCTTCCCCTCCCACAGCCAAGGCTCCATTGGAGCAAAGTTGGCCTGAGCACTGAGGATGGCTCCATGGCCTCTTCCTCAGGTGCTAGAATGGCCCTGGTTGCAACAGAGCAACACCCCAAATGGGCAGAGCATCGCCCCCTGGTGGGCATGCAGGATAGATCCCGGTCGGGTGCATGCGGGAGTCTGTCTGACTGCCTCCCCGTTTCCAACTTCAGAAAAAAAAAAAAAAAAAAAAGAAAGTCAACTTAATTGTCACTAAAGGTTAAAGAATTTTAAATCAAGAGTTCTGACTAGAAAGGAATTGTATGGCTTTGATAATAGAAGGTATAAGGTATAGAAATACTTTTGAAAGAAAAAGGAAAAGCAAGTTGTTATGAAGGGCAATTATTTATGGATAAGAAAGTTCAGGAAAGTTGAAGGTTTATGTAAGATGTAGAAGGTTTGTGCAGGTTGTAGGAGATTTGTACTGAGGAAAAAGAATTTGTACAGTCAGAAAATTGGTTTTTAAAGAATGTTTAATCAGTCACCCTAGCTACCAATCCTCTACTCTCCCCACTTATTGGGATGACTCTTTCCTCTACCCTGACCATCTGGAGCTCAGAAACAGAGAAACGAAACTGACCCCTTGTCCTTTTATTCTCTATTCACCTCTCAGCCTACCTCACCCAATCAGGGGCTTTCTACTTATATGAGACCAACACGTATATGTGTCTCCTTACTAATTGTACAGAAATCTGTACCCTAATCTGTCTCACCCCAAATGTCAACCTAATTTCACCCCATGAGCCTCTTCCAGTTCTTAATACACTATCCATCAATGTAAGGACCAAATGAGGTATACACGTAATTTCTCTTCTTGTTGCTTTAAGAAGGCTAGTGAATTTGTATACATGGAATCAGTGGTTTCACACAAATTGGGCGTCTTGACTATTACCCTTCATTGGTCCACTCACTCTCCTATTTATTTTTCTAACTTTTAAACCCTGCCTCTTACGTTTGTTTACTAGTTTCTTACAGAACCTCATGCAGACCTTCACCAATCAGAAACCTGCCCTTGCAAAACAGAAAAATCTGAAACCCTATATCAGCAAACCTCCTAAACCCTATCTTTCAACCCCTACAGGTCCCCTAACCCTAAAGCTCTTCTGTATCCCTGAAGAACTAGGAGAATGAATAGCATTCACCTCTTAATGCTTTTCAGTCTTTTACCCTTCACATAGTAAGAGGACAAGACCACTGGGTCTTCTTGGCTTAAGAAGAGCCTACAAACAGGCATGAAACATTTCTTTTAGCTCAAGCTAACTGCTCTCTCGAGGGCTGCCAGGATAAAATATCTCTACCTTTACCATGAAAGAAGTTTCACCCCCGCTATACAACCCTCTTATCTCTGCATTCCTGATCTCCAAATACTTGCCCCCTTCTTTATCAAGTTCCTACAGGCCCAGATGAGAGAAATTTCTAGGGTTACCTAAAACCAAATGCTCCTACACTCCTATTCCCCAATACCTCAAGGAGAACTTCATGAGGGAAATATCAAATAGGTAGGGATGACAGCAGGAAGAAGCCGCCCCTCAGCCTGAGAAGTTCCCTCCTGAATGTTCTCCAAACCCTCTTTCTTTTTAACCACACATATTCAATCCTTCTAAAAAACTTACACCAACAGGTTTCCTGAATCTTAAAATCTCCACATGTCCTCCCGTTCGAGAGGAACCAGACCAGCACGTCTCATGAGGCTCAACCAGAAGACCATGTATCACCATGTCACTCTGTCCACTTGGCACTAGCAGCAAGCAACTAACAATTATTACCTCGCAAGATTTTTCTACTTCCTCACTCAGGTGTTCGAGGACATCGCCTGGTTCAGA
This sequence comes from Saccopteryx leptura, assembly GCF_036850995.1. Taxonomy (NCBI): domain Eukaryota; kingdom Metazoa; phylum Chordata; class Mammalia; order Chiroptera; family Emballonuridae; genus Saccopteryx; species Saccopteryx leptura. The sequence goes on along the minus strand of NC_089505.1, from coordinate 211,443,195 downwards.
CCTCACAGCATGGAAATCGACAACCTCCTTAACTGGATGAGGGACTTGGCTTGGCAAGGTTCCTTTCTTGAGTTCTCTCCAGAAGAAGCAATAATTTTTCAATTTTTTCTCCTCTTTTTCCTCATCACCCCTTACCATATATTATAAAATTAATAACTACCTTTCATTTATATGTAACCACAGAGTTGAGAAATGATAGATATGTAAATTCCAAACTGCCCTCTTGATGTTCAGCTTATCTGTCAGTAAGGGTGAGCCCTTACTGGACTATCGCCCCTGAGACAAAGGAATTCCAAAAAACTAAGAAGCTGCCCCAAGGAGGGGCTCCAGACATACCAGAACTTTTGCCTCAGTATCCCCTCAGGCTCTCCCAAACACTATATAACTCACCCCTAGTCTGTAACCGGTGCTCTTCTCTCCAGGAGAAGTGCCCGACAGGGTTCCTTTTTTCCTTTTAATAAAGCCTGTTACTCTGGTCTTTCGGACTCCCATGGATTCCAACATTTAGCCACTTTAAGCTTGAAGGAGGGAATCCAGAAGAATACAGAGAAGGGGGCAGCCTGAAGTGTCTGGGGTCTTATACTCCAGTCTGTGACCTCAGTGTTCTTGACTGAGAGAACAAGGCAAGACAGAAATGTTTAAAAAATAACAAACCATGGGTGTGGACTTTGCTGGTTATCAGTTCCTTGAAATGAATTTGCAGCTCCAGTAAGAATGAGTGATAGGATTATCAAGGACAGACCCTCCACCCTCCTCTCCCCTTCTCCTCCCTAAGACATGAAAGTTATATAGGCCTGCAAACAAAGAAGTCATAGAAATCAGGCATTTGTCATGTGAAAGCTAAAGCTGTAAAGGTATATAAGATGTAAGAAATCTAATTTAAGGGAGCACGTGTTTTGTTGCCTCTGTTGGGGTCATGCTGCTCCACTGGCCAAATAAATCCTACTTCCTTCATCAAGTTGTCTGGGTGTTTTTGTCCTCTTTTGATTCCTGCAATAAGCTAAAACTCAAAATACCCGAAACTCAAAATATTTAAACTGAAAATATCTAAGGTGCAGCTCTTATGGGGGCTAAGAGGATTCATTACCCAAACTCCACCCCTTGTCTGTTCACTGTATCATGTCACCATGCATCATAGATCTAAGATAGCACCATGGAATCAGAGATGTTGGTAGTTGTAAAACAAGTAGCCATGGCCACTATCACAGCTGCCTGGCCAATGCAGGTTTGCATTTGATTTGGACAGATGGTAATAAAACAATGGAGCCAAGAACTGGTGGGCCATTACCTTTAATCCCAGCTCACACCCGGCGGGTGAGAAATACACACAGTGGGAAATACTTCCCTTTCCATTCAGAGCTCCCAAAGTGTAAAGCCAGTTGCCACAGCCACGATCACAACTGCCTGGCCCATGCAGTTTTGCATTAGATTCGGACAGATGGTAAAGAAACAACAGAGCCAGTAACTGGTGGGCCATTACCTTTAATCCTAGCTTGTACCCGGTGGGCAAGTAAAAACATACACTGGGCTCCAAAACCCACTCATTCAGTGCTCACAGAGCTACTGACTTATCTGAGTTTCCTAGAATCAAAGGTTTCTAGTTCACTAGCCTTATTCACCTCTGTTCCCCATCTCCTTCTCCTGCACAAACTCTGCACTAACTGGCTTCTCCTTTAGCATTCCACCACCTTGGTTGCTTCTCCTGGCCTCCTCCACGTGGCCTTTCTCTGCTCCTCTTTCTCTGCTCTCTCCTCTAATGCTAATCCAGTGGTAGTTAGCCTGGTTCCTACCACCCACTAGGGGGTATTCCAGCTTTCATTGTGGGCTGTAGCAGAGCAACCAAAGTATAAATAAAAAGATAGAATTAACTATTGTAGGTTTTTTTTTTGTTTGTTTGGTTTTTTTTGTATTTTTCTGAAGCTGGAAACAGGGAGAGACAGTCAGACAGACTCCCGCATGCGCCCGACCGGGATCCACCTGGCACGCCCACCAGGGAGCAACGCTCTGCCCACTAGGGGGTGATGCTCTGCCCATCCGGGGCATCACTATGTTGCGACCAGAGCCACTCTAGCGCCTGAGGCAGAGGCCACAGAGCCATCCCCAGCGCCTGGGCCATCTTTGCTCCAATGGAGCCTTGGCTGCAGGAGGGGAAGAGAGAGACAGAGAGGAAGGAGAGGGGGAGGGGTGGAGAAGCAGATGGGTGCTTCTCCTGTGTACCCTGGCCGGGAATCAAACCCGGGACTTCTGCACGCCAGGCCGACTCTACCACTGAGCCAACCGGCCAGGGCCTATAGTAGGTTGTTTTATAAAGATTTATTCTGCCAAATAGCAAAAATCTGACATAAAGTACTTGGTACATAATTATTATTATATGCTTTAACTTGCTGTAACTCTGCTTTATGAATTTTATAAAGTAAAGTTACTTCCTTACTTTATAAATCACCATTACTGTGGAACTGATGGGCGGTTAAAAAATTTTACTACAACAGAGATACAAAAGTGGGCGGTAGGTATAAAAAGCTTGACTACCACTGTGCTAATCTCAGGAACTGAGAGAGAGCAAGCTCCCAGTCTGCCCTACTTTATAGTGTAGATTCAAAACCTTTAATCCAATATACAAACAAGGAAGTCTCTGAAACAAAGTCACTTATCTGAGGCATAATGGGATTCCTCATGAGAATGCACCACCCTACATCAAAAAGGGTGAGAAAGGCTTAGTCTTAAAACTAAGCCTTAGGCTATAAGGATTCTGCCTGCTTACAGCCTGTACCCCAATACACATTAATACAATCATGCCCATCCCAAGGAAAAAGGGCAAGTTATATCATCACCTGGGTGACAGGCTTCCACGTGGGCAGCGCCATATTTAACAAAGTGAGCATAATATATTTTATCTGCCCAACACAAAGCCACTGACTCATCCTAGTATTCCTAGAATCAAAGGTTTTTACCTCACCAACCTTATTCACTTCTGTTTCCCATCTCCTCTCCACACTAACTGCACAAACTGGCTTCTTCTTCAGCACTTCGCCGCCATCTTGGTTCCTTCTCCTATGAAATGCTAATTTTGGGAACCCAGTGAGAGAGCCCCTGGTCTTTCTTATTTTATAGCATAGAAATTAAAACCTTTAAGCCAGTATACAAATAAGGAAGTCTCTGATACAAAGCCACTTATCTGAGGCATAAATGGGATTCCTCATAAGAGTGCACCACCCCACATCATGCAACAGTCAAGGGTGTGGGGAAAAGCTTAGTGTTGAGAAACTCTTAGTACTAAAAGGGTGGGAAAGGCTTAGTCTTAAAACTAAGCTTTAGGCTAAAAGGACCCTGGCTGCTTACAGCCTGTCCCCCACACCCAATGCAAACTATAAGCGAGTAAACATATACATCATATTTGCAAACTTATTTGACCCACAGTGAAGTGTCAACATAAGAAATGCCCAAACCTGTAAGAATTTTTATGAGTTTATTTGGGCCAAACTGTTGCCAATTGCCAGGAAGCTAAATATCAATGGATAGAAAAAATAATCTGAAAAATGGTAGTTTTGTCACTTATTTTATATATCAGAAGCAAAGGGGAAGACTTCAAATGTTAGGTTTGGGTCTAAGGTCTCTTATCTATAGCCTGAACTAGCTAGGTTGTGCTTAGGTGACCCTGGGCTAGGGCAGTTTCTGTGGCTCCCCACTTGAGCAATCCTGTCTGATATCTTACCCTGTAGCAGGAAGTGACCCAACAGAGGATAGACACTCAGATAATTTTATTAGAGGAAAAGAGAATTTATTAAAATCTGGCAGAGCACATAGAGTTAGTAGCTCCAAAGACATGTGCTCCTCAAAGTTGATTTTCTTAACAGGTTATATACCTTTTATAGGATACAGGTTTTTATGCAAATGGCTCATGAGCCCTTTGTCTCTAGAGGTATATGTCACTCTCATGACTTCAGGATGGGAGGGTGAGTTTAGGTGGGTTCAGAGGATAAGTATTAGAATTTTTTAATTAAGGTATGTAAACATTGTTTCTTAAAAACTTTTGAGAAAAGAAAAGGGGAAGGGGCTTTCAGATAAGTTCTATCTTTTTTTCTCTATGTAGCAAGTAGCCCCAGGCACCCATTCAGAGAACTATAGAAAATAGTTAATACATAACTGGTTGACTCAGCTTCTACTGCAGGTTTCCTTCCCTAGCATGCTTCTTGTTTTTTTCTCCTCAGGGACTAGGGGTAGAGGGCCTGACTTCTCCTTTCTTAACCCCACCTAAACCTAGGACATTCTGACAGCCACCTCCTCCCCCATCACTTATCTGAACATTCTTTATTTAGTCAGCACCACCCTCCCTCCGCCATTGTTTAAAGTGCCACAGGTAACAGTTTTCCCCCTGCAGTGAGAAATATGTAAGGCAGAATTCATGGGCCAAACTGAAAACACAAGATTGGTGTACTCACAAAGGAAAATTTAATATAAAATTGCTTGGGTGCTAGTGGGCTGAGACCAGCAAAGTGTGTCAGCCCTGAGGGATGAATAGGGCAGGGTTTATGTGAATTAGTTAAGGATACTTGGGCAAAAAGCAGCTGACATCACTGCATCTGCAGGTGCATTTATCTATTGGTGGTTGAGTGGTACCACAGTTCCTCAAAATGGTTTGCATCTGATTCAATGTTCCCTTAGCATTAGCTGCAAGGGAGATCTGAGATGAGTTACTGTGAAGCCAGTAGCCACAGCCACCATCACAGCTGCCTGGCCCATGCAGGTTCACATTAGATTTGGACAGATGGTAATGAAAACAATGAAGCCAAAAACTGGTGGGCCATTAGCTTTAATCCTAGCTTGCACCCAGTGGGCAAGCAATACACACAGTGAGAAGACACTTTCCTTTCCATTCAGGGCTCCCAAAGCCACTGACTTATCCAAGTTTTGTAGAATCAAAGGTTTCAGCCTTATTCACCTCTGTTTCCCATCTCCTTCTCTCTACACAAACTCGGCACAAACTGGCTTCTCCTTCAGCACTCCACCATCTTGGCTGCCTCTGCTTTTGGCCTTTATCTGCTTTTCTCTCTCATGGTCTCCTCCTAGAACATAATCACTCTTCTCCCAGAACAGTGTGATCTCTCCTTTTAAAACCTTTTGGCGCGAAAGCCCTCCCCCAACACACATTAACATACTCACACCCATCCCAAGCAAGAAGGGCAACTAATATCATCACCTGGGCGACGGGCTTCCACGTGGGCAGTGCCATTCTTTTTTTTTTTAATTATTATTTTTTATTTATTTATTCACTTTAGAGAGGAGAGGGAGAGACAGAGAGAGAGAGAGAGAGAGAGAGAGAGAGAGAGAGAGAGGAGAGACACAGAGAGAGAAGTGGGGGAGGAGCTGAAAGCATCAACTCCCATATGTGCCTTGACCAGGCAAGCCCAGGGTTTGGAACCGGTGTTGGGCAGATAGAATGTATTATGCTCACTTTGTTAAAGATGACACTGCCCACGTGAGGCTGTCGCCCAGGTGATATTAATGTGTGTTGGGGGCAGGCAGGATCATTGTAGCCTGAGACTTGGTTTTGGGATTAAGCCTTTCCCACCCTTTTTGATGTGGCGTGGTACAATCCAATCATGCCTCAGAGAAGTGACTTTGTATTGGAGACTTCCCTATTTTGTATATTGGATTAGAGGTTGTGAAGCTACAATATAAAGTGGGGGCTGAACGGGAACTTGGGCTCTTGGTTCCTGAGATTATCATTAGAAGAGAGAGCAGAGGAGAGCAGAGAAAGGCCATGTGGAGGAGGCCAGGAGAAGCAGCCAAGATGGTGGAGTGCTGAGTGAGATGCCAGTTTGTACAGTTTGTATTTGGGATAAGGAAGGAGATGGGGAACAGAGGTGAATAAGTCTGGTGAGCTAGAAACCTTTGATTCTAGGAAACTCGGATAAGTCAGTGGCTTTGTGAGCACTGAATGTGACTGGGTTTTGGAGCCCAGTGTATGTTTTTACTTGCCCGCCGGGTGCAAGCTAGAATTAAAGACTATGGCCCATCAGTTTTTGGCTCCGCTGTTTCTTTACCGACTGTCCGAATCCAATGCGAACCTGCATAGGCCAGAAGGCTGCTGTGATAGTGGCCCTGGCCTTGGCTCCTGGCTTTACAACTGGCAACCTCAGCATTTCCAGGTCGACGCTTTATCCACTGCGCCACCACAGGTCAGGCCGGCAGTGCCATTCTTAACAAAGTGAGCATAATATATTTTATCTGCCCAACAGTTACTGAGTAAGCAAGTCTTTTCTCTTTCAGCCCTGCATTGTTCTTAAGATGGTGGCTAAGTAGCCATTTTATCTATCAAAATACACCCAAACTCAGTCCTATATAGGCTTTTCATGCTTTTGCTGCTGATGCCCCTATTTGCTGATGTCCATCTGTTTGCAGATGCAAAATAAACTTCTTATAAAATTCACCAGGCCTTGTGTCTCCTGAAAGGTCCAGGACCTGGCAGGAGTTGCATCAACCACACAGAACCCAGACCATGGAAAAGAGAGTTTTTTAAAGTGCCTGGGTGCAGATAAACTGAATTCAAAAAGGGAGTCAGCCTTGAGCATGGGTGAGAAGATTAATTTTATACTCTGCTACCTCCTTCTGGCAGTTTCTGTTGATGCTGGTCACCAGGCATCTGGTCTAGGCTTGTGGTATTCTGTTGTTTTGGTTCCTGCCTCCATCTGTAACAGGCCCCTTCTGTGTTTTACCTTTTCCCTCCTTTGGCAAGAGTCTGCTGTTTGATCAATTTAAAGGTTAAATACAGTTCATCACCTACTGACTGAGGAAGGGTTGGGAGGGGGCAGTGTTGGAATCCATGGGAGTCCGAAAGACCAGAGTAACAGGCTTTATTGAAAGGAAGAAAGGAACCCTGCCGGGCACTCCTCCTGGGGGAGAAGAGCACCGGTTACAGACTAGGGGCAAGTTATATAGTGTTTGGGAGAGCCTGAGGGGATACTGAGGCAAAAGTCCTGGTATGTCCGGAATGCTCCTCCTTGGGGGGCTTCGAGCATGTGGGTGTTGAATCAAAAGTCCTGGTGTGTCCGGAGCCCTCCTTGGGGCGGGTTTCAGCTTTTTGGAATTCCTCTGTCTCAGGGTCCAGTAAGGGTGAGGTCTGACAGATAAGCGGAACATCAAGAGGGCAGTTTGGAATTCACGTATCTATCATTTCTCGACTCTGTGGTTACATATAAAAGAAAGGCAGTTATTAATTTTATAATATATGGTGAGGGGTGATGAGGAGAAAGAGGAGAAAAAATTGGAAAATTATTGCTTCTTCTGGAGAGAACTCGAGAAGGGAACCTTGTCAAGCCAAGTCCCTCATCCAGTTAAGGAGGTCGTCAATTTCCATGCTGTGAGGTCTGAACCAGGCGATGTTTCTGAAAACCTGAGTGAGGAAGTAAAAAAAAATTTGCGAGGTAATAATTGTTAGTTGCTTGCTGCTAGTGCCAAGTGGACAGAGTGACATGGTGATACATGGTCTCCTGTATGAGCCTCATGAGACATCCTGGTCTGGTTCCTCTCAAATGAGAGGACATGTGGAGATTTTAAGAGACAGGGAACCTGTTGGTGTAAATTTTTAGAAGAATTGAATATGTGTGGTTAAAAAGGAAGAGGGTTTGGAGAACATTCAGGAGGGAAATTCTCGGGCTGAGGGGCAGCTTCTTCCTGCTGTCATCCCTACCTATTTGATATTTCCCTCATGAACTTCTCCTTGGGGTACTGGGGAATAGGAGTGTAGGAGCATTTGATTGTAGGTAATCCTAGAGATTTCTCTCATCCCAGCCTGTAGGAACTTAATAAAGAAAGAGGCAAGTATTTGGAGATTAGCAATGCAGAGATAAGGAGGGTTGTATAGGGGTGTGTGTGTGAAAGTTCTTTCATGGTAAAGTCAGAGATATTTTTTCCTGGCAGCCCTGGAGAGAGCAGTTAGTTTGAGCTAAAAGAAATGTTTCATGCCTGTTTGTAGGCTCCAAGAAGACCCAGTGATCTTGTTCTTTTACTATGTGAAAGGTAAAAAGACTGAAAAGCGTTAAGAGGTGTTGCTATTTATTCTCCTAGTTCTTCAGGAATATGGGAGAGCTTTAGGGTTAGGGGACCTATAAGAGTTGAAAGATAGGATTTAGGAGGTTTGTTGATATAGGGTTTCAGATATTTCTGTTTCGCGAGGGCAGGTTTCAGGGTTGGTGTGTAGGGTTAGGTAGATTTTTCCAGTTGTCTGATTGGCGAAGGACTGCATGCAGTTCTGTAAGAAACTAGTAAACAAATGTAAGAGGCAGGGTTTAAAAGTTAGAAAAGTAAATAGGAGAGTGAGTGGACTAATGAAAGGCAATAGTAAGATGCCCAGTTTGTGTGAAACCACTGATTCCATGTTTACGAATTCGCTGGGCTTCAGAGAGAGAGAGAGAGAGAGAGAGAGAGAGAGAGAGAGAGAGAGAGAGTAAATAGGAATAAGACGGGGTAGTGTGGAGCAGCAGTGGGAGTTGTCAGGATCATGGTGTGTTGACCCGTCCATGTGAAAGTCAGTCCTTGGGTGATGTAATGCTGGAAGTGCCTCTCGGACAGTGTTTGAACAGTTTGCTGAGTGACCTTTAAAACTTGCAAGTACTTAGGGAAAGGGTGGTTACATTTCTACACTTTGCAGTTAGAGTTTAAGTCCTAGTGACCACTGCTTCTAGCTGGAATTACCAGCAGGTCCCAGCCTATAATAGGCATGGGGCATTGAGATAGGAGGAACAAAGGAGATACTAAACATTAAATAAAGCAATAAAATCAGACTGTCAATACCCACAGTAGAGATCTTTGAGGGATAAATAGAACTTAAATATTCAGGCAAGGCATAGTAAATGGCCCTTGTGTTTACAAGAAATGAGATTAGCTTATCTGCTACTTGGAAGAAATACCTTAGGCTCGTGAACGAACGATGTACTTGGGCCTTCAGTGGCAATTCCCAGCACACTGGGCAAGGTCAGGTCACAGGTAGCTGGAGCAGGGCTAGAAGAGACTGAACCCTCCCTCCATGGAGCAAGGGGGCAGCTTACCTTCACGTGTCCCTCTTTCCACAGCACAGGTGGGTCACCAGTGGGGCCGGGAAGCCTGGCAGGCTTCAGTTCAATGACCTTTCTTTCCACTCTGGAGTAGGGCGCTGATGGAATGCTGTGAAACCTCTTAGGGCGCTGGAGCCAAAAGTTGGTATTTCCTGACTTCTTTTGGGCCTTATTTGCCTTTTCTGTTACTTCCTTGGTCATTATAGACCTTAAAAGCCATGCTCAGAAGATCTCACTGAGGGGCTTGACTAAGAGCAAAATTGGAAATTCAGTATTTAAAGAAGCCTATTAGACTGAGGAAAGAAAAGATTTGATCTGTGGTGGTAGGTGGTTGCAGACTGTGGAGGGTCTGAGTTTGATCTAGGGTGAGACTTCAGGTGGTGGGGATTAAAGTAATGCCTAGATAGACTAGGGACTGAGAATAAAGTTGAGCCTTAGCAGAGAAGACAGGATAACACTTCATAGCGAGGAAGTTAAGAAGGGTGGTGGTGAGTCTCCTTGAGGCAGGCAGGGAGGGGCTGCAGAGGAGTAGGTTATCTACATATTGTAAGAGAGTACTAGTTTTGAGATTGCATGCTGCTAAATCCTGAGCTAGTGCCTGCTGAAACAGGTGTGGGCTGTTTCTGATCCCCTGGGGTAAGACAATCCAGGTAAACTGCTTGGCTGCATTAGTGTCTGGGTAAAGGCAAACAGAAAGTAAGAGTCAAGTTGTAGAGGAATGGTAAAGAAGGCATTCTTGAGGGCTAGAACCCTGAAGTGAGTGGTGTTTGAGAAAATGTGTGACAGTAACTTGTAGAGATTAGGGACCACTGGATGGAGGGGAATTACTGCCTCATTGATTAGGTGTAAGGCTTGTATGAGGTGATAAGCTCCTGAAGGTTTTCGAACAGGAAAGATGGGGGTATTGCAGGGAGACATCATGGGGATGAGTAAACCTGGTTTATCAGGTGGGTATTACTGGTTTAAGGCCTTAGAAACAGACACAGTTACACATTAAACAAAGACTTCACATATTATGAATAAAGGAATTTAAATGAGCGCGCTTTACTTGTTTCAATTCATTAGAAATATTTTTTGACAAACAATGAGACAAGACAGATTACTTACTCACATAGCTTAATATACAATTCTGTTTTTTAAGTTTTTCGAGATGGCAGAGTTGCCAGCAAAGAGGGGAGGAAGAGAGAAAGCAGACGGATGGACAGTGTGAGCAGCTGGATGGAAAGAAGGAGAGTCAGATTCTGCAGGAGGAGAGAAGGAGGTTAAAGTATTGGTGTGGCGCCACATAGTCAGAGGAGTCAAAAGGATTTAGAGCTCTGAGGAGAGAGGAGAGGGTGAGGAGGAAAGAGGCAAGTCACAGTTTGTAAGGAAGGAGGAGGGGTCAGAGAGGAGACAGAACTGCAGTTTGTAAGGAGGGAAGAGAGGTCAGAGATGAGACAAGCACAGCTTCTAAGGAGGGGGGAGGGGATGAAGAACACAGTGGAGAAGGGAGAGGCCCCCGGCCAGCAGGGGAGGAGAAAGAGAGACTGGTGAAATGAGAAAACAGGATTTAGTGAAGGAAAGAGGCTTTCTGGAGGGAAGAGACTGCAGCAAAAAGATTTGCTGAGAGACTAGAGAGGGGTGCCCCGGGGGTCAGGCAGGAGAAGAGAGTTGGGAGTCCACGGAGAAGGAAAGATTAGGAGCAGAGGTTTTAGGTGAGGTTTCTTTGGCCAAAAACAGCCTGCGTGTAGAACAGAAAGTACAGAAATTAAGGACAGGAGAGAAAGGAGAAGAAAGCCTGCACGTAAGGAACTTCTGATGCCCTCCCCATCCGGTGGCAGAAATTGTCAAGATTTCTTAGGAATTATAATCAAATGTCCTGTTTTCAGGCCATTGGGAGTCATTGTCTAGTCTGTACTGAGGCCATGCTGTGTTACAGAAGAAAATTAATTTCTTCAGTTTGAGGTCTGAGAGACCGAGTTTGGTGAGGTTTTTTATGAGACATCCTAGAGGTGTCTGGTCGGAAGGCTTAGACTCTGAAGAGCCCAAAGTGGAGACAGGTGAGCAAGAGGGGGCGTCCCCGCCTTTTGTCACTGTCTCAAGAGGAGAGAATCTCCGTGTGGGGGAGTCGTCCCTGATAGAGGTCGTCACCACCTGTCAGGGAGTTCCGAGGACGAGAAGTCCGAGAGAGTGGAGAGGTTTGGCTAGATGCCTAGTCTTCCATGCAGTCCACTGAGACTGAGTCAAACCCCTCAAAACGTGAGGCGTATCAGAGAAAACCGTCCGACCAGAAAGGGGTGTTTTTAGAGAAATTTAGAGGCCAACCGGGGAAGGGGAAGGGAGAAACTCCTTACCTTCTGGTCCAGCAGGGGTTCAGGACAGGGTTAGACTGCCGGCCAATCAACCCACAATTACACATCCAAACAGAATCAGGGAGTAAGCCCGGGATGAGCTGCCGCTGCCCATTGCTTCCCTGGTTGTAAGTTTGAACGGCAAAGAGGGATCGTCCAGGCAGTTAGTACCCTGTCCCGGGTTTCGGCACCAAATGTTGGAATCCATGGGAGTCCTAAAGACCAGAGTAACAGGCTTTATTGAAAGGAAGAAAGGAACCATGCCGGGCACTTCTCCTGGGGGAGAAGAGCACCGGTTACAGACTAGGGGCAAGTTATATAGTGTTTGGGAGAGCCTGAGGGGATACTGAGGCAAAAGTCCTGGTATGTCCGGAATGCTCCTCCTTGGGGGGCTTCGAGCATGTGGGTGTTGAATCAAAAGTCCTGGTGTGTCCGAAGCCCCTCCTTGGGGCAGGTTTCAGCTTTTTGGAATTCCTCTGTCTCAGGGTCAATAGTCCAGTAAGGGTGAAGTCTGACAGATAAGCGGAACATCAAGAGGGCAGTTTGGAATTCACATATCTATCAGGCAGTTTTGAGCCCTGAGGATATATTTTACCATAATACATCCCTTCTTTGGAGACCTAACAATAAGGGGGTTACATAAAATTCACTGGTGATAGATTAGGCAGGTGGGAGAAAGCAAAGCATGGAAATTTCTGGGATTGCATTATAAATAAAATGTATTTCTTTTCATAGGCAGGTAAAGGATAGTTAACAGTTAACAATTAACATGATAATAACAATGAGAGGAGTTTATGGTTTCTGCTCTGGTGAGGTGGTTGTGCCCTGAAAGAACTGGAAAAGATTACTCTTACATTTCAAAGGCATGTTATCAGGTATGCTATTGCAGATGCAAAAAAAAAAAAAAAAAAAAAAAAAAAGCAGACAGTCTCAAAGTAAGCACTGTTCTTTGTTAGAGAAAAATACTGCTCTAGGACATGAGTACTCACCCTAAACTGCTTTTAGTTATCAAGTTTTATTTTCAGACTATCCTGTGTGGTTAATTTAGGTCTCTGAGTTTGCAAGGCAATCATAAAGGCCTCCCCTGAGCTTGTTAGGTTCATCATGTGTCTCTTTTTTGTCTACACTAGAATGTGCTACTGCAAAATATGACTGAGAATTCATGATATACCATACCAAAATGCTACTTTGGTATATTGATTATTTTGAACCATAAGTATTTGAAAAATAATGAATATAAGGATAGATTTTCTTTGAACTTACTGTTAATCCAAATTCGGAGGGACCCGAAATATGGAAGAAAGGAACAAGGTCCGTCGTTTACACATTAAAGCTTTATTGTCTAGCTTGGCCAAGCGGCGGGAACTCCAACAGATATCTGACTGAGAGCGCGCCGGCCCTTTGTTCTACTTAGTTTTTATAGTTTTGTAAGTGGGAAGTACAGAAGCAAAAACTGCAATTAGGAGCCCCTTACCACTATTGGTTATAGTCATATGTCCTTTAACATGATAGGACCACGTTCAATTTGCAAGCCATACATCCTTTTGGGGAAAACAAAGTTTACAAGCCAACACAATGGTAGAAAGATGTCTCTTTACATATTAAAAGACATTCCTATATTATCTAGTGTTTATCTGCTATCTCTCTGTCCAGAGTCACACACGCATTTACATAGGAGAGGTAGTTTTGGTGGGGACAAATGCCTGCAAATGGCTCATTGCTATAAGAACAGGTTTATTTTGGCTTTTCTCTCCCTGTACCTGGCTAGCCATTCACCCTTTTCCCCACAGGCATTGGTGGAATGTCTGGGAATCCATGTTTTCCTCCCCTTGCATTTACAATACAATGCCAAGGGCCATCCTGGTTATGCCAATCACACAGCACAGAGACTATTTTTCACAATTTCTCTGCACACCTTAACCCAAATTAATAAAATGTTCTCCAAGCCTCCTAAAATATTAATATTAATTCTGTAGCCTTTGGTACTTTACAACACCTGCAGGTGAAATGGCTCAGTGGCTCCTCACTTACCTTAACTGCTGTTGGTCAAATAAGTTTGTAAATATATGTTTGCATTGGCTGTGGGGGATAGGCTGTAAGCAGGCAGGGTCATTATAGCCTAAGGCTTGGTTTTAAGCCTAAACTTTTCCCCACACCCTTGACTGTTGCATGTCAGGGGGTGTTGCACTCTCATGAGGAATCCCATTTATGCCTCAGATAAGTGGCTTTGTATCAGAGACTTTCTTGTTTGTATATTGGATTAAAGGTTTTGATTTCTACACTATAAAATGGGGCAGAGGAGCCCACACTGAAGGAAAGCAGAGAAAGGCCATATAGAGGAGAGGAGAAGCAGCCAAGTGGTAGAGTGCTGAAGGAGAAGCCAGTTTATGCAGAGTTTGTGCAGAGAGAAGGAGATGGGGAACAGAGGTGAATAAAGCTGGTGTTGGGCAGATAAAATATATTATGCTCACTTTGTTAAAGATGGCGTTGCCCAGGTGAAATTAATGTGTGTCTCTGTGGGCAGGCAGGATCTTTGTAGCCTGGGGCTTAGTTTTGGGATTAAGCCTTTCCCACCCTTTTTGATGTGGGGTGGTACAATCCAATCATGCCTCAGAGAAGTGACTTTGTATTAGAGACTTCCCTATTTTGTATATTGGATTGCAGGGATCTCAAACTCAACTCAGCATGTGGGCCGCAGAGCAAGATCACAGCCATTCAGCGGGCCGCACTAGGTCTACAAAAGGCAACTGTTACGCAACACTTTTCAGTGTCACAAAACGACCAGAAACTGTAGTTCGTGGATTAGTCTGCGGGCCACACAAAATTGTTTGGAGGGCTGCATGCGGCCCGCGGGCCGTAAGTTTGAGACCCCTGGATTAGAGGTTGTGAAGCTACAATATAAAATGGAGGCAGAACGAGAGTTTGCTCTCTTGGTTCCTGGGATGATTAGCATGAGAGAGCAAAGGGAGCAGAGCAGAGAGCAGAAAGAGGCCATGTGGCCAGGAGAAGCAGCCAAGATGGCAGAGTGCTGAGTTGAGATGCCAGTTTGTGTAGAGTTTGTGTAGAGAGAAGGAAGGAGATGGGGAACTGAGGAGAATAAGGCTGGTGAGCTAGAAACCTTTGATTCTAGGAAACTCGGATAAGTCAGTGGCTTTGTGAGCACTGAATGTGAGTGGGTTTTGGAGCCCAGTGTGTATTTTTACTTGCCTGCCGGGTGTAAGCTAGAATTAAAGAAAATGGCCTATCAGTTTGTGGCTCCGTTGTTTCTTTACCGACTGTCCGAATCCAATGCGAACCTGCATGGGCCAGGCGGCTGCTGTGATGGTGGCCATGGATACTGGCTTTACAGCTGGTAAAGTAGAAACCTTTGTGTTGGGCGGATAAAATATATTATGCTCACTTTGTTAAAAATAGCGCTGCCCACGTGAGGCCGTAGCCCAGGTGATATTAATGTGTGTTGAGAATCCTTGTAGCCTGGGGCTTGGTTTTGGGATTAAGCCTTTCCCACCCTTTTTGATGTGGGGTGGTACAATCCAATCATGCCTCAGAGAAGTGACTTTGTATATTGGATTAGAGGTTGTGAAGCTACAGTATAAAATGGGGGTAGAACGGGAACTTGCTTTTCTTGGTTCCTGGGATGACTAGCATGAGAGAGTAGAGAAAGCAAAGCAGAGAGCAGAGAAAGACCACGTGGAGGAGGCCAGGAGAAGCAGCCAAGATGGTGGAGTGCTGAGTGAGATGCCAGTTTGTGTCGAGTTTGTATTTGGGATAAGGAAGGAGATGGGGAACTGAGGAGAATAAGGCTGGTGAGCTAGAAACCTTTGATTCTAGGAAACTCGGATAAGTCAGTGGCTTTGTGAGCACTGAGTGTGACTGGGTTTTGGAGCCCAGTGTGTATTTTTACTTGCCCGCCGAGTGCAAGCTAGGATTAAAGGCTATGGCCCACCAGTTTTTGGCTCCACTGTTTCTTTACTGACTGTCCGAATCCAGTGGAAACCTGCATGGGCTGGGCTGCTGTGGTAGTTGCCCTGGCCATGGCTCCTGGCTTTACACTTTGATTCTAGAAAACTCGGATAAGTCAGTAGCTTTGGAAGTCCTGAATGGAGATGGAAGTGTTTTCCAGCTGTGTGTATTTCTTGCCCTCCAGGTGCAAGCTAGGATTAAAGCTAATGACCCACCAGTTCTTGGCTTTGTTGTTTTATTACCGTCTGTCCAAATCAAATGCGAACCTGCATGGGCCAGGCAGCTGTGATGGTGGCAGCAGCTACTGGCCTTACATCTGCCTAAAGACAATCCCCCCCACAAACACAATTGTGTGGGCTTAAGAATTAAACTGACATAAGATTTATTAAAAAGAAATAAAGCATACAAATTTTAATATTTGTATGTGTACACAGTAGCCTTCAGAATAAAATGAAGACCTGGAGGACCAGTTAGACCCAAAAGTTTATACATAGCTTTTAGCTGAGAGGAATTGCAAGAGGCCAAGGGAGGTAAAATAATGAAATTTATTAGTGCACATGAGTGCAGATGGGCTGTGTTGGTCAAATAAGTTTGTAAATATGATATATATGTTTGCTCGCTTATAGTTTGCATTGGGTGTGAAAGACAGGCTGTAAGCAGGCAGGGTCCTTATAGCCTAAGGCTTAGTTTTAATACTAAGCTTTTCCCCACATTCTTGACTGTTGCATAATGTGGGGTGATGCACTCTCATGTGGAATTCCATTATACCTCAGATAAGTGGCTTTGTATCAGAGAATTCCTTGTTTGTATATTGGATTAGAGGTTTTGATTTCTACACGCAGAGAAGCCCATGCTGGAGGAGAGCAGAGAAAGACCATGTGGAGGAGAGGAGAAGCAGCCAAGATGGCGGAGTGCTGAAGGAGAAGCCAGTTTGCGCAGAGTTTGTGAAGAGAGATGGGAAACAAGAGGTGAATAAGGCTGGTGAGGTAGAAACCTTTGATTCTAGGAAACTCAGATAAGTCAGTGGTTTTGGGAGCCCTAAGTGGAAAGGGAAGTGTTTTCCCACTGAGTGTATTTCTTGCCCGCCCAGTGCAAGCTAGGATTAAAGGTAATGGCCCACCAGTTCTTGGCTTCGTTGGTTCATTAAAGTCTGTCTGAATCAAATGTGAACCTCTATGGGCCAGGCGGCTGTGATGGTGGCTGCGGTTACTGGCCAGACAGGCTGAAGCCACAAAAGGTGTCAGCCCCGATAGGACAGGATCTGGGGGTTTTATAGGGTTTGAAAGTTTCTGCTGACATAGATGTTACTAGGGAGCTAGTAAAACTTCATCTGGTCATTGATAATCAGATGGGTCAGTCTGATGTTAGTTGGTGCCAGGAACACTGGAAAGGTGTTTACAGTCTTCAAGTTTCCCAACCATGTTTGTTCCTCTTGGGTTCGACTGTGGTCACTGTGATCTGCAAAATCCTAGCAAAAATGGGAATTAGAAGGGCAAAATGGAGCTACCTTTTGTTCTACTTGTCAATGTGAAGACCTTACTAATAGGGTTGCAGACAGGGGCTATGACTCTCTCCTCCCTAAGTAGACAGAGACATTAAAAAAATAAACTTTTCAGATCACCTTCCCCACACATCCAAATTAATTCACTGTTGGTCAAATAAGTTTGTAAATATGACATATATGTTTGCTCACTTTGGGTGTGGGAGACAGGCTATAAGCTGGCAAAGTCATTATAGCCTAAGGCAGTGGTTCTCAAAGTGTGCATTAGGGTGCATTGATGCACCCTAGAAGATTTCCAGGTGTGCCCTATGGTGTTCTAGAGAAATATGTGCCTATTGGGGACCAAAAAACCAACAGAGTTTTTGGAGTTTAGATTTTTGGGGGACAGAGGTGTGGGGAATTGGCTGTAAACTGACAGTCTGCCCAACCCCCCACCTCCCTTGCCTGATTAGGTTGCAAAAGGCTGTTAAGCTGTGGTGCTGGATTGTCTACACTACCCCCCTTGTTCCTGGAAAGACTGGAGGCAAGTTTCTTCTATCCTTTGTTTGGTGTAAAGTTAAGATGATATGTATGGTGGGGGTTTTCTGCACTTGGTAAAATTTTTGGTTTGCCTTGGAAACATGATCAAAGATCTCATTGACTTGCTAATGGCCCACTTTGCCCTATAAATAAAGCAATATATGGTTTTTGGGCACACTTTGTTCTTGCCAGCAGCAGTTACAGGACCCTCCCGACCCCATATTTTCTTAATTCCATGTATTTTCTTAATCCTGCACTGTTCCCACTCAGGACCTGGAATGACTAGCTGTGCTGGTTTGTGGCATGTGCCCAGATATAAAAATAAATATAGTTACTCTGTTATACCATTTCATTATGAAAATACAGCTCTTTTTGTTAACACATTATTATTATTATATTTATTATTCACAATCATTATATTATCTTTAGATAAATACACCCAAATAAAATAGATAGATTCCTCAAAAAAAAGTGTGATATTGAAAAATTCAATTCTGGAAACGAGCAAAAATTAAGTGTAAATAAAATAGGACTTGAAGGCTGATGGACAGAATTTTATTTATAGCATTTTTCATCCCTTAACTCTGAACAATACAATTGGATTAGAAAGTCATTCATGGAAGCTTCAAGTAATTTTGGTTTAACATTAACAGAAGAAGAATTGGCAGCTATATTCACTGATTGTGGATTGATGATTAAACATAAGGAATTGTCTTTTGGATTTCTATAAAAGAAGAGTATGTGGCAATATCTAAAAAAGCTTTAAAAATTTAACTACAATTTTCAACATTCTATTTATTTGAATTAGGATTTTCTACCTTCAACACAATTAAGAGTAAAAAGAGAGGAATTCTTCAATATATTGATGAGGAAATGACATATATGATATATTTCCCTTTCAAATATATGCACAAACATTGAAGAAATTGCTAGGACACATCAGGCTCATGTTTCTTATAAACACAATGTCGGTCAAATAAGTTTGCAAATATGATATATGTGTTTGCTTGCTTATAGTTTGTATTGGGTGTGGGATACAGGCTGTAAGCTGGCAAAGTCATTACAGTCTAAAGCAGGGGTTGGAAACCTATGGCTTGCGAGCCAGATGTGGCTCTTTTGATGGCTGCATTTGGCTCACAGACAAATCTTTAATAAAAAAAATAATAATAACGTTAAAAATATAAAACATTCTCATATATTACAATCCATTCATTTCCTACTGCTCATGTTCATGGTTGCAGGTGGCTGGAGCCAATCACAGCTGTCCTCTGGGACAACACCAAATTTTTATTGGATAATGCATAACATATACAGGTCATTGTATGGCTCTCACGGAATTACATTTTAAAATATGTGGCGTTCATGGCTCTCTCAGCAAAAAAGATTCCTGACCCCTGGCCTAAGGCTTAGTTTTAAGACTAAGCCTTTTCCGCCCTTTTAATACTAAAATCTTTTCAAAACTAAGCTTTCCCCACACCCTTGACTGTTGCATGATGTGGGGTGGAGTACTCTTATGAGAAAACCCATTTATGCCTCAGATAAGTGGCATTGTACCAGAGATTTCCTGATTTGTATATTGGCTTAGAGGTTTGGATTTCTCCACTATAAAATGAGACAGACCAGGAGCTCTCTCTCTTGGTTCCTGAAATTAGCATTGCACAGGAGAAGCAGCCAACTTGACAAAGTGCTGAAGGAGAAGCCAGTTTGTGCAGAGAGAAGATGGGGAACAGAGGTGAATAAGGCTGGTGAGCTAGAAAATTTGATTCTAGGAATACTCAGATTCTAGGAATAGAAAAGAAAGGGTTTTCCCACTGTGTGTATTTCTCGCCCACAGGGCGCAAGCTAGGACTAAAGGTAATGGCCCACCAGTTCCTGGCTCTGTTGTTTTGTTGACCGAGGGCACACCACGAAGACTCTAGACCCAAGTGTGTGGGTAAAACAGAAGAAAAAGTTTATTACACTCGCGAGCGGGCTCAAGGCAAGGAGGTGGCCAAGAGCACTCTCAGTCTTTTTGCAAGGGCTTTTATACTTTGGTAGGCAAGCAAGAAACCATTTACAGAAGCTGAGTTGGCAGTTAGTCGTTAACCCTTATCCTATCTCTATCTTTATCAGGAACACATACCTATTCGTGTAAGCAGGTTGGGGTCCAGCTGCCTCCTGTGAACTAGCTCTAAGCAAATTTCTAAGTGGTTTATGGTAGGGAGCGGTCAATTCCTGCTTTCTTTAATTTTAGTCAAAAGGTCAAGCAGAATTTTTCCACTCACGGTTACAGTTTCATTACCATCTGTCCAAATCAAATGCAAACCCGCATGGGCTAGGTGGCTGTAATGGTGGCCATGACTACAGACTTTACACACAAGAATAAAAAATTTAACATTCACGCCAGGACCTGCCGAATTTACTAAATCTTACTAAGAATGTATCTATATATATAAAAAGGTAACTTTTTTGTCGTTTTTAAATTTTTTAATCTCTTTTTTATGAATTCCACAAAATATAACTAAAAAAATGTAACACAAAAATGTTTTTTTTTTCAATTTTATTTATTTATTTTTTTACAGAGACAGAGAGTGAGTCAGAGAGGGATAGACAGGGACAGACAGACAGGAATGGAGAGAGATGAGAAGCATCAATCATCAGTTTTTCATTGCGTGTTGCGACACCTTAGTTGTTCATTGATTGCTTTCTTATATGTGCCTTGACCGCAGGCCTTCAGCAGACCGAGTAACCTCTTGTTGGACCCAGCGACCTTGGGTTCAAGCTGGTAGGCTTTTGCTCAAACCAGATGAGCCTGCGCTCAAGCTGGCGACCTCGGGGTCTCGAACCTGGGTCCTCTGCCTTCCAGTCCAACGCTCTATCCACTGCGCAACCACCTGGTTAGGCTAAAAATGTTTTGTTTTTTTTTTGTATTTTTCTGAAGCTGGAAACGGGGAGAGACAGTCAGACAGACTCCCGCATGCGCCCAACCGGGATCCACCTGGCACGCCCACCAGGGGCGATGCTCTCCCCACCAGGGGGCGATGCTCTGCCCCTCCGGGGCGTCGCTTCTGCCGCGACCAGAGCCACTCTAGTGCCTGGGGCAGAGGCCAAGGAGCCATCCCCAGCACCCGGGCCATCTTTGCTCCAGTGGAGCCTTGGCTGCGGGAGGGGAAGAGAGAGACAGAGAGGAAGGAGGGGGGGTGGAGAAGCAAATGGGCGCCTCTCCTATGTGCCCTGGCCGGGAATCGAACCCGGGTCCCCCGCACGCCAGGCCGATGCTCTACCGCTGAGCCAACAGGCCAGGGCCTAAAAATGTTTTTTAATGTGAGAATAAATTTAATTTTGTCATATTTATTTTGTTTACTTACCATAAAAGCATGCTTGAACTGTATATTTTTTTCTTTAATATTTGACTTGATTATTTTAACATATTTCTCAGAAATTTGTATATAGTGCACCTACAATTTTTTGTAGGATTTTAAATGTGCCCTGACTTCAAAAATTTTGAGAACCACTGCCTTAGGCTATAAGGACTTTGCCAATTTACAGCCTGTCTCCCACACCCAATGCAAAGTATAAGCAAGCAAACATATACATCATATTTACAAACTTATTTGATCAACACCTATGGACAGCCTTTCCAGTCAACCTGAATCATTGTCCAGATATGCCTGCTCCCCCTTAGGGCCCACCAAGGTCAGACTGATTAAAACCCCAGCAGAAGTACAGCCTGAGCCACGAGTAACTATGATTACCCCCTGACAACAGACAGGACAAAGATTTTAGCTTGCTCTATTCTTTCTTATCTCCTTATCCTTAAAGGAAGGCTTACTCTGCCCCCATACCCTCCCTCTTGTTATCCTCAAAGCCACCTACAAAAAAGTCTCTACTTTGCCACTGCAGCCTGGGGCCAGCTGTCCCTTCCCAGGACTCACTGCCCCTAGTCAGCAGGAAGCAGTTACAGAAAAATGATTATTGCTCCTTAACCGTATAACAAAAGGCTGGAATAATAGGGTGGCAGGCGGGGGGCCATGACCCCCTTCTTCCTTAAGTACATGAAAGGACATTAAAAAACTGGACATTCCAGGCCCTGGCCGGTTGGCTCAGTGGTAGAGCGTCGGCCTGGCATGCAGGAGTCCTGGGTTTGATTCCCGGCCAGGGCACACAGGAGAAGCACCCATCTGCTTCTTCATCCCTCCCCCTCTCCTTCCTCTCTGTCTCTCTCTTCTCCTCCCGCAGCCAAGGCTCCATTGGAGCAAAGTTGGCTCGGGCGCTGAGGATGACTCCATGGCCTCTGCCCCTCAGGTGCTGGAATGGCTCTGGTCGCAACAGAGCAACGCCCCAGATGGGCAGAGCATTGCCCCCTGGTGGGCATGCCAGGTAGATCCCCGTCAGGCGCATGTGGGAGTCTGTCTGACTGCCTCCCCATTTCCAGCTTCAGAGAAATACAAAAACAAAACAAAACAAAACAACAACAAAAAAAACCTCTGGACATTCCAGATCACCTCTCCCCAGATCTCTGGATTGACTCACCTGGGTGTGGAAGGTCCCCCAGTTTACTTATGATTAATCCTTTTTTCCCCAAGTAATGAATACCAGCCCCCACCCTTGAATCCCCTATTTAACCCTACCTGTTAGAGAACCAGTTGCTGACCTCTGCCTTAGAAGTCAGCCTGGCAGATGACCCCTGTTGGTCAAATAAGTTTGTAAATATGATATACATTTATATGTTTGCTCGCTTATAGTTTGCATTGGGTGTGAGAGACAGGCTGTAAGTAGGCAGGGTCCTTATAGCCTAAGGCTTAGTTTTAACTAGCCTTTCCCATTCTTTTAATATTAAGATCTCAGAACTGAGCTTTTCCCCACACCTTTGACTGTTGCATGATGTGGGGTGGTGCACTCTTATGAGGAATTCCATTATGCCTCAGATAAGTGACTTTGTTTCAGAGACTTCCTTGTTTGTATATTGGATTAGAGGTTTTGATTTCTACACTATAAAATGGGGCAGAGGAGCCCATGCTGGAGGAGAGCAGAGAAAGGCCACATGGAGAAGTGGAGAAGCAGCCAAGATAGTGGAGTGCTGAAGGAGAAGCCAGTTTGTGCAGAGTTTGTGCAGAGAGAAGGAGATGGGGAACAGAGGTTGAATAAGGCTGGTGAGGTAGAAACCTTTGATTCTAGGAAACTCAGATAAGTCAGTGGCTTTGGGAGTCCTGAATGGAAAGGGAAGTGTTTTCCACTGTGTGTACTGCTTGCTGTAAAGCCAGCAGCCAAGGCCAGGGCCACCATCAGAGCAGCCCAGCCCATGCAGGTTCGCATTGGATTCGGACAGTCGGTAAAGAAACAACGGAGCCACAAACTGGTGGGCCATTCTTTAATTCCAACTTGCACCCGGTGGGCAAGTAAAAATACACACTGGGCTCCAAAACCCACTCACATTCAGTGCTCACAAAGCCACTGACTTATCCAAGTTTCCTAGAATCAAAGGTTTCTAGCTCACCAGCCTTATTCTCCTCAGTTCCCCATCTCCTTCCTTATCCCAGATACAAACTCTACACAAACTGGCATCTCACTCAGCACTCCGCCATCTTGGCTGCTTCTCCTGGCCACATTGCCTCTTTCTGCTCTCTGCTCTCTCATGCTAGTCATCCCAGGAACCAAGAGGGCAAGCTCCTACTGTGCCCCTATTTTATAGTGTAGCTTCACAACCTCTAATCCAATATACATAATAGGGAAGTCTCTAATACAAAGTCACTTCTCTGAGGCATGATTGGATTGTACCACCCCACATCAAAAAGGGGGGGAAAGGCTTAATCCCAAAACCAAGCCCCAGGCTACAAGGATTCTCAACACACATTAATATCACCTGGGCGATGGCCTCACGTGGGCAGGGTCATCTTTAACAAAGTGAGCATAATACATATTTTATCTGCCCAACACTTGCTCACTGGGAGCAAGCTAGGATTAAAGGTAATGGCCCACCAGTTCTTGAATCTGTTGTTTCATTACCATATGTCCGAATCAGATGCAAACCTGCCTGGGCCAGGTGGCTGTGATGGTGTCTGTGGATACTGGCTTTACAATCCCCTAATAACTTCTTCTTGCCTAAACTTGGGTGTCCTCCTTCGACTGACCTTACACTTACAAACCTGTTAGAATTTTTTTTTTTTTTTGTATTTTTCTGAAGCTGGAAACGGGGATAGACAGTCAGACAGACTCCCGCATGCGCCCGACCGGGATCCACCGGCACACCCACCAGGGGGCGACACTCTGCCCCTCCGGGGCGTCACTCTGTCCAACCAGAGCCACTCTAGCGCCTGGGGCAGAGGCCAAGGAGCCATCCCCAGCGCCCGGGCCATCTTTGCTCCAATGGAGCCTTGGCTTCGGGAGGGGAAGAGAGAGACAGAGAGGAAGGGGGGGGGGAGTGGAGAAGCAAATGGGCGCTTCTCCTATGTGCCCTGGCCGGGAATCGAACCTGGGTCCCCCCGCACACCAGGCTGACGCTCTACCGCTGAGCCAACTGGCCAGGGCCAGAATTTTTTATGAGTTTATTTGAGCCAAACTATGACAACTGCTGGAAAGCAATCTTAACCAATTGAGAAAATGATACAGAAAATGTCGGCCTCTCCACTTATTTTACACATCAGAATCAAAGGGGAAAACATAAGGGGATTAACTGAAATTGATTGTGGAGGCAGGAGAAAGCAAAGTGGGAGAAATCTCTGGGATTGGGTAAAAAGTATAAAAATTATGTGGTGAAGCTTCTTTTACATAGGCAGAACCAAGATAGTTAATAGTTTATGGTTGACTTAACAATAACAATAAGGGTTCTGTTGGCTTCTGCTCTGGTGGAATGTCTGGCCTGATGGAGAAAGAAGATGACCCTTACATTCTAAAGGCATGTTATCAGGTACATTATTGATAGATATGTGTCTTCCAAACTGCCCTCTTGATGTTCCGCTTATCTGTCAGACCTCACCCTTACTGGACTATTGCCCCGGAGACAGAGGAATTCCAAAAAGCTGACAAGCCGCCCCAAAAAGGGGCTCCAGACATACCAGGATTTTTGATTCAACACCCACATGCTCGAAGCCCCCCAAGGAGGAGCATTCTGGACATACCAGGACTTTTGCCTCGTATCCCCTCAGGCTCTCCCAAACACTATATAACTGGGCTCTAGTCTGTAGCCCGGTGCACTTCTCCTGGAGGAGTGCCCCGGCAGGTCTTTCTCCTCTAATAAAGCCTGCACATCTGGTGATGGAGTGCCGTCTCACTCTTACATTTGGTGCCAAAACCCGGGACAGGGTACTAACTGCCTGGACGATCCCTCTTTGCCGTCCAAACTTACAACCAGGGAAGCAATGGGCAGTGGCAGCTCATCCCGGGCTTACTCCCTGATTCTGTTTGGACGTGTAACTGTAGGTCGATTGGCCGGCAGTCTAACCCTGTCCTGAACCCCTGCTGGACCAGAAAGGTAAGGAGTTTCTCCCTTCCCCTTCCCCAGTTGGCCTCTAAATTTCTCTCTAAAACACCCCTTTCTGGTTGGACATTTTTTTCTGACACGCCTCATGTTTTGAGGGGGTTGACTTTCAGTCTCAGTGGACTGCACAGAAAGACTAGGCACCTATCCAAACCTCTCCACTCTCTCAGACTTCTTGTCCTCGGAGCTCCCTGACAGGTAGTGACGACCTCTATCAGGGATGACTCC
This sequence comes from Saccopteryx leptura, assembly GCF_036850995.1. Classification (NCBI taxonomy): domain Eukaryota; kingdom Metazoa; phylum Chordata; class Mammalia; order Chiroptera; family Emballonuridae; genus Saccopteryx; species Saccopteryx leptura. Next base: position 211,418,145 of record NC_089505.1, on the reverse strand, counting down.
CCCACACAGAGATTCTCTCCTCTTGGGACAGTGACAAAAGGTGGGGACACCCCCTCTTGCTCACCTGTGTCCACTATGGGCTCTTCAGAGTCTAAGCCTTCCAACCAGACCCCTCTAGGATGTCTCATAAAAAACCTCACCAAACTCGGTCTCTCAGACCTCAAACCGAAGAAATTAATCTTCTTCTGTAACATGGCATAGTCTCAGTACAGACTAAACAATGACTTCCATTGGCCTGAAAATGGGACATTTGATTACAATATCCTAAGAGATCTTGACAATTTCTGCCACCGGACGGGGAGGGCATCAGAAGTTCCTTACGTGCAGGCTTTCTTCTCCCTTCTCTCCTGTCCTTAATTTCTGTGCCTTCTGTTCTACACGCAGGCTGTTTTTGGACAAAGAAACCTCACCTAAAACCTCTCCTCCTAATCTTTCCTTCTCCATAAACTCCCAAGTCTCTCCTCCTGCCTGACCCCCAGGGGTACCCCTCTCTCAGGACCCCTCTTTACTCTCTCAGCAAATCTTTTTTGCTGGAGTCTCTTCCCTCCAGAAAACTCTTCCCTTCACTAAATCCTGTCTTCTCATTCACCAGTCTCTCTTTCTCCTCCCCTGCTGGCCGGGGGTCTCTCCCTTTTCTACTGTGTTCTTCATCACCTTCCCCCTCCTTAGAAGCTATGGCTCTGGCTGCATTGCCTGTCTCATCTCTGACCTCTCTTACCTCCTTACAAACTGCAGTTCTGTCTGTCTCCTCCCGACCCCTCCTCCTTCCTTACAAACTGTGACTGTGCCTCTTTCCTCCTCGTCCTCTCCCCTCTCCTCAGAGCTCTAAATCCTTTTGACTCCTCTGACCACGTGGCGCCACACCAGTACTTTACCCTCTTCCTCCTCCTCCTGCAGATTCTGACCCTCCTTCTTTCCATCCAGCTGCTCACACTGTCCATCCGTCTGCCTTCTCTCTTCCTCCTCTCTTTGCCGGCAACTCCCTGCCATCTTGAAAACCTTAAAAAAGCAGAATTGTATATTAAGCTATGTGAGTAAGTAATCTATCTTGTCTCTTTTTTTGTCAGAAAATATCTTTAGTATAATTTTAATTGAAACAAGTAAAGCATGCTCATTTAAATTTCTTAATTCATAATATGTGAAGTCTTTGTTTAATGTGTAACTGTGTCTGTTTCTAAGGCCTTAAACCAATAATTACCCACCTCTTAAACCAGGCTTACTCATCCCCACAGACTCTCCCTGCAATACCCCCATCCTTCCTGTTCGAAAACCTTCAGGAGTTTATCACCTCATACAAGACTTACACCTTATCAATGAGGCAGTAATTCCCCTCCATCCAGTAGTCCCTAATCTCTATAAATTATTGTCCCACATTTTCTCAAACACCACTCACTTCAGGGTTCTAGACCTCAAGAATGCCTTCTTTACCATTCCTCTACAACCTGACTCTTACTTTCTGTTTGCCTTTACCTGGACACTAATGCAGCCCAGCACTTACATGAACTGTCTTACCCCAGGGGTTCAGAAACAGCCCACACCTGTTTTGGCAGGCACTAGCTCAGGATTTAACAGCATGCAATCTCAAAACTAGTACTCTCTTACAATATGTAGATGATCAACTCCTCGGCAGCCCCCCCGCCTGCCTCAAGGAGACACATTACCACCCTTCTTAACTTCCTCACTATGAAGTGATATCGTGTCTTCTCTGCTAAGGTTCTACTTCATTCTCAGTCCCTAGTCTATATAGACATCACCTTAACCCCCACCACCTGAGGTCTCACCCTAGATCAAACTCAGACCCTCCACAATCTCCAACCACCTACCACCACAGATTAATCTTTTCTTCCTTGGTCTAATAGGCTTTTTTAAACACTGAAAACCCAATTTTGCTCTTAGTCAAACCCCTCAATGAGATCTTCTGAGCATGGTTTTTACGGTCTATAATGACCAAAGAAGTAACAGAAAAGGCAAATAAGGCCCAAAAGAAGTCAGAAAACACCAGCTTTTGGCTCCAGCACCCTAAAGGGCTTCATAGGATTCCATCAGGGCCCTACTTCAAGAGTGATAAAAAGGTCATTGAACTGAAGCCTGCCAGGCTTCCTGGGCCCATCAAGGGACAAACCTCTGCTGTGGAAAGAGGGACATAAGAAGGTAAGCTGCCCCCCTGCTCTGTGGAGGGAGGGTCCAGTCTCTTCTAGCCCTGCTCCAGCTACCTGTGATCTGACCTTGCCTAGCATGCTGGGAATTGCCACTGAAGTCCCAAGGACATTGTTCTCCTGAACGATGGTATCTCTTCCAAATAGCAGATACTCTAATCTCACGTCTTGTAAACACAAGGGTCATCTACCATGCCTCCCTTGAATATTTAAGTTTTATTTATCCCTCAAATATCTCTACTGTGGGTATTGACAGTCTGAGTTTGTTACTTTATTTAATGTATAGCATCTCCTTTGTTCCTCTTATCTCAATGCCCATGCGTATTATAGGCTGGGAACTGCTGCTAATTCCAGCTAGAAGCAGTGGTCACTAGGACTTAAACTCTAACTACAAAGTGTAGAAATGTAACCACCCTTTCCCTAAGTACTTGCAGAATTTAAAGGTTACTCAGCAAATTGTCCAAAGACTGTCCAAGAGGCACTTCCAGCATTACATCACCCAAGGACTGACTTTCACATGGACAGATCCACACATCGTGATCCCGACAACTCCCACTGCTGCTAAAGTTGAAAAACGGCATGCCTTACTCCAATCACAAACCTGAAGCTGGTTGGTCTACGTATGGCAAATATATGAAAACACTAAGGACTCTTTTAATCAGGCTTTGGGAAAAGGGAAACTAGGATAAAAAGAAAGTCAACTTAATTGTCACTAAAGGTTAAAGATTTTTAAATCAAGAGTTCTGACTAGAAAGGAATTGTATGGCTTTGATAATAGAAGGTATAAAGTATGGAAATATTTTTGAAAGAAAAAGGAAAAGTAAGTTGTTATGAAGGCCAGTTATTCTGGATAAGAAAGTGAATGAAAGCTGAAGATTTATGTAAGTTGTAGAAGGTTTGTGCAGGTTATAGGTTTGTAAAGAGAAAAAAGAATTTGTTCAGTCAGAAAACTGGTTTTCAAAGAATGTTTAATCAGTCACCCTAGCTACCAATCCTCTACTCTCCCCACTTATTGGGATGACTCTTTCCTCCACCCTGACCATCTGGAGCTCAGAAACAGAGTAACGAAACTGACCCCTTGTCCTTCCATTCTCTATTCACCTCTCAACCTGCCTTAACCAATCAGGTGCTTTCTACTCATGTGGGACCACAAGTATATGTATCTCTTTACTAATTGTACAAAAACCTGTACTCTAATCTGTCTCACCTCAAATATCAACCTAATCCCACTTCTTGAGCCTCTTCCAGTTCCTAATACACTATCCATCAATTTAAGGACCAAACGAGCTATACAGGTAATTTCTCTTCTTGTTGCTTTAAAAATTTCTATAAAAGTAGGTCTAGGGGCAGGAGGACTGGCTACTTCCCTGTTTTATTCCTATTTGTTCTCTCTCTCTCTCTCTCTCTCTCTCTCTCTCTCTCTGAAGCCCAGCGAATTCGTAAACATGGAATCAGCGGTTTCACACAAACTGGGCATCTTACTATTACCTTTCATTAGTCCATTCACTCTCCTATTTATTTTTCTAACTTTTAAACCCTGCCTCTTACGTTTGTTCACTAATTTCTTACAGAACCACATGCACACCTTCACGAATCAGAAAATTGGAAAAATCTACCTAACCCTACACATCAACCCTGAAACCTGCCCTCGCCCTCATGAAACAGAAAAATCTGAAACCCTATATCAGCAAACCTCCTAAATTCTATCTTTCAACCTCTACAGGTCCCCTAACCCTAAAGCTTTCCCATATCCCTGAAGAACTAGGAGAATGAATAACAATCACCTCTTAATGCTTCTCAGTCTTTTTACCCTTCACATGGTAAAAGGACAAGATCACTGGGTCTTTTTGGCTGAAGAAGAGCCTACAAATGGACATGAAACATTTCTTTTAACTCAAACTAACTGCTCTCTCCAGGGCTGCCAGGAAAGAATATCTCTAACTTTACCATGGAAGAACTTTCACACACACACACACACACACACACACACCTGTTATACAACCTTCCTTATCTCTGCAGTCCTGATCTCCAAATAACTTGCCTCTTTCTTTATCAAGTTCCTACAGCCCCGGATGAGAGAAATCTCTAGGATTACCTACAATCAAATGCTCCTACACTCCTATTCCCCAATACCCCAAGGAGAACTTCATGAGGGAAATATCAAATAGGTAGGGATGACAGCAGGAAGAAGCTGCCCCTCAGCCTGAGAAGTTCCCTCCTGAATGTTCTCCAAACCCCCTTTCTTTTAAACCACACATATTCAGTCCTTCTAAAAACTTACAACAGGTTCCCTGTCTCTTAAAATCTCCATATGTCCTCCCGTTCGAGAGGAACCAGACCAGCACGTCTCATGAGGCTCATCCAGGAGACCATATATCACCATGTCACTCTGTCCACTTGGCACTCGCAGCAAGCAATCCACAATTATTTCCTCGCAAATTTTTTTCACTTTCTCACTCAGGTTTTCAGAGACATCGCCTGGTTCAGACCTTACAGCATGGAAATTGATGACCTCCTTAACTGGATGAGGGACTTGGCTTAGCAAGATTCCCTTCTTGAGTTCTCTCCAGAAGAAGCAATAATTTTCCAATTTTTTCTCCTCTTTCTCCTCATCACCCCTTACCATATATTATAAAATTAATAACTGCCTTTCTTTTATATGTAACCACAAAGTTGAGAAATGATAGATATATGTATTTCAAACTGCCCTCTTGATGTTTTGCTTATCTGTCAGACCTCACCATTACTGGACTATTGCCCCTGAAACAGGAATTCCAAAAAGCTGAGAAGCCACCCCAAGGAGGGGCTCCGGACATACCAGGATTTTTGATTCAACACCCACATGCTCGAAGCCCCCCAAGGAGGAGCATTCCGGACATACCAGGACTTTTGCCTCGTATCCCCTCAGGCTCTCCCAAACACTATATAACTCTCCCCTAGTCTGTAACCCCGTGCACTTCTCCTGGAGAAGTGCCCCGCAGGTCTTTCTCCTTTAATAAAGCCTGCACATCTGGTGATGGAGTGCCAGCTCACTCTTACAATTATCATAGATGTAAAAGACAACAGACAGGCTTGAGAAAAAGTAAGCATTGACCTTTGTTTAGAGAGAAAATACTGCCTTGGCTGGATATCTCAGTTGGTTGGAGCATTTTCCAGAAGCACTGATGTTGCCAGTTTGATACCCAGTCGGAGCACATAAAGAAACAGATAGATGTTACTGTCTATCTCTCTCTCCCTCTTTTTCTCTCACTAAAACCAATAAATAAAATTTAAAGAGAGAGAGAGAGAGAGAGAGAAATGCCTCCCTAGGACATGACTACCCACCACGAACTGCTTTTAGTTAGAAAGTTTTAATTTAGACCATCCTATGTGTTTACTTTAGGTCTCTGAGTTTGCAAGGCCATTGTGCAGGCTTACCTGAGATTGTCAGGTTTAGTTTGTGGCCCCATCTTTTTTAGAAAAAAGTTTATTTTCTCTTTGTTCATTCACATACCCAACAGACGGTAATTTGTGGGACAATTATTAAGATATATATGTGTGAAAGCCAAGTGTTGGGCAGATAAAATGTATTATGCTCACTTTGTTAAAGTGGCACTGCCCACGTGGAGGCCATTGCCCAGGTGATATTAATGTGTGTCTCTCTGGGCAGGCAGAATCCTTGTAGCCTGGGGCTTGGTTTTGGGATTAAGCCTTTCCTACCCTTTTTGATGTGGGGTGGTACAATCCAATCATGCCTCAGAGAAGTGACTCTACTAGAGACATCCCTATTTTGTATATTGGATTAGAGGTTGTGAAGCTACAATATAAAATGGGGGCAGAACAGAGTTTGTGCTCTTGGTTTCTGAGATTATCATTAGAGGAGAGAGCAGAGCAGAGAGCAGAAGGAGGCCACGTGGAGTAGGCCAGGAGAAGCAGCCAAGATGGCGGAGTGTTGAGTGAGAAGCGTGTTAGAGCAGAGTTTGTGTAGGGAGAAGGAAGGAGATGGGGAACAGAGGTGAATAAGTCTGGTGAGCTAGAAATCTTTGATTCTACTTGGATAAGTTAGTAGCTTTGTGAGCACTGAATGTGAGTGGGTTTTGGAGCTGTAAAGCCAGAAGCCACGGCCACTATCACAGCAGCCTCCCGGCCCATGCAGGTTCGCATTGGATTCGGACAGTCGGTAAAGAAAGAGTGGAGCCAAAAACTGATGGGCCATAGTCTTTAATTCTAGCTTGCACCTGGCGGGCAAGTAAAAATACACACTGGGCTCCAAAACCCAATCACATTCAGTGCTCACAAAGCCACTGACTTATCCGAGTTTCCTAGAATCAAAGGTTTCTAGCTCACCAACCTTATTCTCCTCAGTTCCCCATCTCCTTCCTTATCCCAGATACAAAGTCTGCACAAACTGGCATCTCACTCAGCACTCCGCCATCTTGGCTGCTTCTCCTGGCCTCCTCCATGTGGCCTTTCTCTGCTCTCTGCTCTGCTCTCTCCTCTAATGATAATCTCAGGAACCAAGAGGCAAACTCTCGTTCTGCCCCCATTTTATATTGTAGCTTCACAACCTCTAATCCAATATACAAAATAGGGAAGTCTCTAATACAAAGTCACTTCTCTGAGGCATGATTGGATTGTACCACCCCACATCAAAAAGGGTGGGAAAGGCTTAATCCCAAAACCAAGCCCCAGGCTACAAGGATTCTCAACACACATTAATATCACCTGGGCGACGGCCTCACGTGGGCAACGTCATCTTTAACAAAGTGAGCATAATACATTTTATCTGCCCAACAGGAGCCCTGTGTGTTTTTACTTGCCTGCCGGGTGCAAGCTAGAATTAAAGATGGCGGCCCACCAGTTGTTTCTTTACCAACTGTCCGAATCCAATGCGAACCTGCATAGGCCAGAAGGCTGCTGTGATAGTGGCCCTGGCCTTGGCCTCTGGCTTTACACCAAGAAAGATACAGGTTATTTTAGTAGGTTGGTTTGTACAGATCTATTTTGATGTTGATTTCCTGTCTCTGGTGTAAAGAACATACGGTATATATTTACTTTTTGTTAGGTTTCAGTGCAGGACCCCTTTAAACTCAAACTTCCCTCACCAAACCTCCCACTAGGGCAACTTTCTCATTAACCATCTCTGTCATCTGACCTCTCCCTCCCCTTAAGCAACTCTACTCACCCCAGGAGGATCTGGAAAGAGTCCTTGAGACAAAGTCTTCTGGAGAAGCTTGGGGATTGGGAAAGGGAGACAGTCTGTGACCAAGGCCACAAACCATGATGTGCTAATCTGAGCATGTCCAGGTGCACCAACCCCCACATCAGCAGATGCCTGCAGTAGTCCCTATATAAGACACTCCCTTTCAGCAGCTCTCTGCTGATGCCACTAGGTCTCAGCCCATCTGCTTTACAGATGCATAAATAAACTTCTTATAAAACCCTTTAGGCGTCTGTACTGTTATAAAGTACTGCACCCCAGATTCTGAAAGGCACTGTACCTCATTTTATTGAGTTCACATAGAGACACCTAGTCCAAATGAATTTTGAAGAGTTTTATTAGAGGAGGAAATTTTAATATGCTGGCTGCATATGGCTGACATGAGGCATCTGCAAGCCCAAATCTGCAGTCCCAAAAATAGTTCAGGGGCTGCTTGTATACCCTTGATCACATACAGGTGGGGGAGAGCAAGACATGATGGCATAGGCTGGCAACATTTGTTTAGGGGATACACAGAAACAATAAGACTTTTAAAGTAACACAATCAAAGATGTTTACAAATCTTTCAGGGTTCAACTTCCCTCACTAGCCTAGAAGTATTTTACCCTCAAGATTCCAGGAAGGGGGAGGAACTACAATCATTGCAAGGTAGTATGTAAATTCTGCCTCCTATTGAAAGAAAAAGTTTCTAGGTTAACCTTTATTTTAGATTTAAAACTGAATGACCATTGTTCTTGCAAGCGAGAAACTTCTACATTCTTGTCCCTCCCCTCCCTAAAGGAGGGATGGGACAGCAAAGCTTGACTTTTTTTCTTAGAATATCAATATCAATTTTCAGCTTTTTGGTACCTTACAACAGTATGGCCCTCCTTTGGCAACCTAAAACTCTTATTTTTTTAGAGAGAGGGAGAGATTGACAGATAGGAAGGGAGAGAGAGAGTAAGGGAGAGAGAAGCATCAACTTCTTGCTCCACTTAGTTGTACATAGACTGCTTCTCATATGTGCCTTGACCAGAGATGAAACTGACTACTATAGGCTTTGTAAAGCCAGCAGCCATGGCCAGGGCCACCATCACAGCAGCCTGGCCCATGCAGGTTCGCATTGGATTCGGACAGTCGGTAAAGAAACAACGGAGCCAAAAACTGGTGGACCATAGTCTTTAATTCTAGCTTGCACCCGGCAGGCAAGTAAAAATATACACTGGGCTCCAAAACCCACTCACATTCAGTGCTCACAAAGCCACTGACTTATCCGAGTTTCCTAGAATTAAAGGTTTTTAGCTCACTAGCCTTATTCTCCTCAGTTCTCCATCTCCTTCCTTATCCCAGATACAAACTCTACACATACTGGCATCTCACTCAGTACTCGCCATCTTGGCTGCTTCTCCTGGCCACATGGCCTCTTTCCGCTGCTCTCTGCTCTGCTCTCTCATGCTAATCATCCCAGGAACCAAGAGCGCAAGCTCCTATTGTGCCCCTATTTTATAGTGTAGCTTCACAACCTCTAATCCAATATACAAAATAGGGAAGTCTCTAATACAAAGTCACTTCTCTGAGGCATGATTGGATTGTACCACCCCACATCAAAAAGGGTGGGAAAGGCTTAATCCCAAAACCAAGCCCCAGGCTACAAGGATTCTCAACACACATTAATATCACCTGGGCGATGGCCTCATGTGGGCAGGGCCATCTTTAACAAAGTGAGCATAATATATTTTATCTGCCCAACAATCCACCCCTATGCTCACTTTACTACCCACAATTTACATCACCAGCATCCCCATGCAAGGAAATGAGGCACATTACACAAATTACCACAGCACAAATCATACATTTTCAACAATCACAAAGGTACACTTCACCAGGCTCTGAGCACTTAGCCCAAAGCACAAAATGTCCTCAGCCTTCTCTCTAGCCACGGAAAAAGCTTCCCGGGGCAGGGGAGTGCTTCCAGCAAAGCCACCCCCCACCCCCATCAGGGTATTTCACATTGTCCAAAATTCGTAATTCGTTAAGTCCATCCAACAAAGGAGCCAATGCCCACTCTGGTCGTCGTCCAGGAAATCAGTCCACGCACATGGGGTGTCAGCCACCCCCCTCATTCCTGCCGTCTTGGCAGGTCTTACACTGTCCCAAAGAGGAGTACGTGGCAATGGCAGTCAGCATTTCCATCTCTGCTCTGGCAAGCTTGTCCAGCCCTATGTCCCAAAATCGCAGACCTACCAGGGCTGTAGTAGGTGCTCCTTCCAGCTGCGCTTTCATCTTATGGAGACTGTGGGATGCAACTCCAGCCCAATTCTCCTCATCCTCCAAAGAGGAGCTGAAAACACCAACTCCTGCTGCCAGGCTCAAGCCCCTGGCTGCCGCCGCCTTCTGCTCCGCAGACCTTGCAGCTCTGGACCCGGCCTCAGTTTCAGCCTCAGCCTCAGCCGCGGCCTCCCGCCGCTGCTGGCTCTCCACAACATTCAGGGCAATCTGCAACTCACGAACCTGTGATTCCTCCTCCAGCAGCTGCTCCATTTCCAGGCGAATCTCGCAAGCCTGGTCAGCCTTCTCCTCCAGCACTTCCTCCAGCTCCAGGGTCAGCATCTCTTTCTCCTGCATTTGCTCCAGCTCCTTCCACTGCTTGGTTTGCAGGTGCCAGGCAGCCTCTTCCACAGAGCTCTCAGTTTCCTCACACATGGCTGTAAAAGTCAGCCAGCCTACGGTCCCCAAAAGGACAGCCATGGGGAACCCTAACACTAGCCAGTCCTCTACTCCACCACTCAAAGGCTCCTTGCTGATCTGTATCGAATCCTGCCGACTATGCCAAATGTAAAGCCAGCAGCCACAGCCAGGACCACCATCACAGCAGCCTAGCCCATGCAGGTTCGCATTGGATTCGGACAGTCGGTAAAGAAACAATGGAGCCAAAAACTGGTGGGCCATAGTCTTTAATTCTAGCTTGCACCCGGCGGGCAAGTAAAAATATACACTGGGCTCCAAAACCCACTCACATTCAGTGCTCACAAAGCCACTGACTTATCCGAGTTTCCTAGAATCAAAGGTTTCTAGCTCACCAACCTTATTCTCCTCAGTTCCCCATCTCCTTCCTTATCCCAGATACAAACTCTACACAAACTGGCATCTCACTCAGTACTCCGGCATCTTGGCTGCTTCTCCTGGCCACATGGCCTCTTTCCGCTGCTCTCTGCTCTGCTCCCTCTGCTCTCTCATGGTAATCATCTAGGAACCAAGAGCGCAAGCTCCTATTGTGCCCCTATTTTATAGTGTAGCTTTACAACCTCTAATCCAATATACAAAATAGGGAAGTCTCTAATACAAAGTCACTTCTCTGAGGCATGATTGGATTGTACCACCCCACATCAAAAAGGGTGGGAAAGGCTTAATCCCAAAACCAAGCCCCAGGCTACAAGGATTCTCAACACACATTAATATCACCTGGGCGATGGCCTCATGTGGGCAGGGCCATCTTTAACAAAGTGAGCATAATATATTTTATCTGCCCAACAGGCTTGTTAAGCCAGTAGCCGCAGCCACCATTACAGCCACCTGGCCCATACAGGTTCGCATTTTATTCAAACAGATTGTAATAAAACAACAAAGCCAAGAACTGGTAGGCCGTTACCCTTTGTTGGGCAGATAAAATGTATTATGCTCACTTTGTTAAAGATGGAGGCCAACGCCCAGGTGATATTAATGTGTGTTGAGAATCCTTGTAGCCTGGGGCTTGGTTTTGGGATTAAGCCTTTCCCACCCTTTTTGATGTGGGGCGGTACAATCCAATCATGCCTCAGAGAAGTGACTTTGTACTAGAGACTTCCCTATTTTGTATATTAGATTAGAGGTTGTGAAGCTACACTATAAAATAGGGGCAGAATGGGGGCTTGCCCGCTCTTGGTTCCTGAGATTGTCATTAGAGGAGAGAGCAGAGAAAGGCCATATGGAGGAGGCCAGGAGAAGCAGCCAAGATGGTGGAGTGCTGAGTGAGATGCCAGTTTGTGTAGAGTTTGTAACTGGGATAAGGAAGGAGATGGGGAACAGAAGTGAATAAGTCTGGTGAGCTAGAAACCTTTGATTCTAGGAAACTCGGATAAGTCAGTAGCTTTGTGAGCACTGAATGTGACTGGGTTTTGGAGCCCAGTGTGTATTTTTACTTGCCCGCCGGGTGCAAGCTAGAATTAAAGACTATGGCCCACCAGTTTGTGGCTCCGTTGTTTCTTTACTGACTGTCCGAATCCAATGTGAACCTGCATGGGCTGGGCTGCTGTGAAGATGGCCCTGGCTGCTGGCTTTACACCCTTTTAATTCTAGCTCGCACCCAGTGGGTGAGAAAATACACACAGTGGGAAAACATTTCCCTTTCAATTCAGGGCTCCCATAGCCACTGACTTATCTGAGTTTCCTAGAATCAAAGGTTTCTACCTCACCAGCCTTATTCACCTCTGTTCCTCATCTGCTTCTCTCTGCACAAACTCTGCACAAACTGACTTCTTCAGCACTCCACCATCTTGGCTGCCTCTCCTAGCAATACTAATTTCAGGAACCAAGCAAGATAAAGCCCCCAGTCTGCCCCATTTTATAGTGTAGAAATCAAAACATTTAAGCCTATATACAAATAAGGCTGTCTCTGATACAAAGCCACTTATCTGAGTCATAAATGGGATTCCTCATAAGAATGCTCCACCCCACATTATGCAATAGAGAAGGGTGTGGGGAAAAGCTTAGCTTTTTAAAAGATCTTAGTATTAAAAGAGGAGGAAAGGCTTAGTCTTAAAACTAAGCCTTAGGTTGTAATGACTTTTCCAGTTTACAGCCTGTCCCCCACACCCAATGCAAACTATAAGCGAAGAAACATATACATCATATTTGCAAAGTTATTTGACCCACAGGGTTCAAACCAGTGACCCCATATACCAGCTGGTGACTTCAGGTTTCAAATTGGTGTTCTCATTGTTTGTGGTTGACGCTCTATCCACTGCCCCACCACCAGTCAAGCTCTAATGTAAAGAATATTCTCTCTCTGGTACTGGGAGGGTACCTTTCACATGGGAAATTTTAGGAGCTACTTTTAGGTAAAAGGGCAGGTCAGAGAGCCCTTGCTGCATCTTTTGTTTCTCAAGTGCCTTCAGCTCAAAATCAGTATACTGTTCCAGAGTGGCATGTTTTGGGGTAGCATATTCTACACCTCTCAAACTCTGCTGTAGGGGAGGCAAAATTTTACTTTTATTCTCTTAGAGTTTTTTGCTGGGCCTGAGAATTCAATTGACATGAGAGAAATTAACAAAAGAAAGCACACAAATTTATATACAGTACTGTAAGGTTGGTGGGCAAAGCCAAGCAAGTTCACACTGGATTCCAGCAGACGGTAGAGAAAGTTCAGAGCCAGAAAGTGTGGGGCCATACTTGTTTATTGGAGGTTTGCAAAGACAGGAGAGCAAAGAACAAAAGGGAAGAGCTAATAAACAAAGGAAAATCTGCTATTTGCAGTAAGGGCAAGTGTGGGTCAAATAAGTTTGCAAATATGATGTGTATGTTTGCTCACTTACAGTTTGTATTGGGTGTGGGGAACAGGCTGAAAGCCAGAAAAGTCTTTACAGCCTAAGGCTTAGTGTTAAGACTAAGCCTTTTCCACCCTTTTAATACTAAGATCTTCTCAACACTAAGTTTTTCCCCACACCTTGACTGTTGCATGATGTGGGGTGGTACACTCTTATGAAGAATCCCATTTATGCCTCAGATAAGTGGCTTTGTAACAGAGACCTCCTTATTTGTATACTGGCTTAAAGGCTTTACATTCTACTACACTATAAAATAAATGTGACCAGGGGCTCTCTCTCTGGGTTCCTGAAAATAACATTGCAGAGGAGAAGCAGCCAAGATGGCAGAGTGCTGAAAGAGAAGCCAGTTTGTGCAGAGGTAAGGAGATAGGGAACAGTGGTAAAGAAGGTTGGTGAGGTAGAAACCTTTTGTAAGGCCAGTAGCCATAACCACCATCACAGCTGAGTGGCCCATGCAGGTTCACATTAGATTCAGACAGATGGTAATGAAACAACAAAGCCAAGAACTGGTGGGCCATCAGCTTTAATCCTAGCTTGCACCCGGCGAGCAAAAAATACACATAGTTGGAAAACGCTTCCCTTTCCATTTAGGGCTCCCAAAGCCACTGACTTATCTGAGTTTCCTAGAATCAAAGGTTTCTAACCTCACCAGCCTTATTCATCTCTGTTCCTGTTGGGCAACTAAAATATATTATGCTCACTTTGTTAAAGATGCGCTGCCCACATGGAAGCTGTCACCCAGGTGATATTAATGTGTGTTGGGGGGTGGGCTGTGGGCAGGCAGGATCTTTGTAGCCTGGGGCTTGGTTTTAGGACTAAGCCTTTCCCACCCCTTTTGATGTGGGGTGGTACAATCCAATTATGCCTCAGATAAGTGACTTTGTATCAGAGACTTTCTTATTTTGTATATTGGATTAAAGGTTTTAATTTCTACACTATACAATGGGGGCAGAATGGGAGCTTGCTCTCTCGGATCCTGAGATTAGCATTAGAGAGCAGAGAAAGGCCATGTGGAGGAGGCCAGGAGAAGCAGCCAAGATGGTGGAGTGTTGAATGAGAAGCCAGTTAGTGCAGAGTTTGTGCAGGGAGAAGGAAGGAGATGGGAAACAGAGGTGAATAAGTCTGGTGAGCTAGAAAACTTTGATTCTAGGAAACTCGGATAAGTCACTATCTTCGTGAGCACTGAATATGAGTGGGTTTTGGAGCCCTGTGTGTGTTTTTACTTGCCCGCCAGGTGCAAGCTAGAATTAAAGATGATGGCCCACCAGTTTTTGGCTCTGTTGTTTCCTTACCGACTGTCCGAATCCAATGCGAACCTGCATGGGCCAGGCGGCTGTGATGGTGCTGCACCACTGGCTTCACAGTTCCCCATCTTTTTCTTTCTGCACAAACTGCACAAACTGGCTTTTCCTTCAGCACTCTGCCATCTTGGCTGGTTCTCCTCTCCTCCACATGGCCTTTATCTGCTCTCCTCTCTAATACTAATCTCAGGAACCGAGAGAGCAAGCTTCCAGTCTGCTCCACTTTATAGTGTAGAAATCCAAACCTTTAATCCAATACACAAACAAGGAAGTATCTGATACAAAGTCACTTATCTGAGTTATAATGGGATTTCTCATGAGAGTGCACCACCCCACATCATGCAATCAGTCAAAGGTATGGGGAAAAGCTAATCTTAAAACTAAGTCTTAGGCTATAACGACCCAGCCTGCTTCCAGCATGTCCCCCACACCCAATACAAGCTATAAGTGAGCAAACATATGATATATCATATTTACAAACTTATTTGACCAACACCTTTGATTCTAGGAATACTTGGATGAGTCAGTGGCTTTGGGAGCCCTGAATGAAAAGGGAAGTGTCTTCCCACTGTGTGTATTTTCTTGCCTGCTGGGTGCGAGCTAGAATTAAAGGTAATGGCCCACCTGTTCTTGGCTTTGTCTATCTGAACCAAATGTGAACCTGCATGGGCCAGGCAGCTGTGATGGTGGCCGTGGCTACTGGCTTTATAGCAAGGGAGCAAGGAAAACCGCACCTCATGGTGTCAGCAGAACAATCTGGGAGAATTGCCACCCAGGGGAAATACCCATAGCCTTATACAGGCTATGCACATGTGCCTCTGCCATGTGCTCATGCACTAGTCAAGCAAAGTGCTTGCTGCTGGTTAACCAGCAAGCAAGTCTACCACAGTTGCACACATATAGTTTTTTTTAAAGACTCTTTATTGATTTTACAGAGGAAGGGAGCAAGAAGTATCAACTCATAGTTGCTTCACTTTAGTTGTTCATTGATTTATTGTCATATGTAGCTTGACTGGGCAAGCCCAGGACTTAGCACCAACGACCTCAGTGTTCCAGGTCCACACTTTATCCACTGCACCACCACAGGTCAGGATATAGTAAGTCTTTATGAGGGCTCCACTTGCCATGTGCCCTTGTAAAGAAAGGAAGGATCAAAGAAGCAGAGTTGAACATTTACATACTGATTTGGACAAAGAGTAGTAAATTGGGAAAAGGTAACATGACAAAAGGGCTTGGGTTAGGTCAATAATGGTGAAGTGGCTAGGAAGATAAGGGTTAGTCTAACAAGATTTGTCTGTTAAACCAACATTTTTTTTTTTTTTTTTTTTTTACTTTGATTCCCTGTGGGAGACAGGCTGTAAACTGACAAAGTTTTTATAGCCCAGGGCTTAGTTTAAGACTAAACTATTCCCCACACCCTTTTGAGACTAAACTCTTTCCCACAAGCTTTTAAGCAGGGGTCCCTAAACTATGGCCTGCGGGCCACATGCGGCCCCCTGAGGCCATTTATCAGGCCCCTGTCGCACTTCCGGAAGGGGCACCTCTTTCATTGGTGGTCAGTGTGCATAGGGATTTGTTTATAGTTTTTTTATAGTCCGGCCCTCCAACGGTCTGAGGGACAGTGAACTGGCCCCCTGTGTAAAAAGTTTGGGGACCCCTGCTTTTAAGGGTACAATCTTTCCACACCCTTTTAAGACTAAGATCTTCCCCACACCCTTGACTGTTGCATGGTGGGGGGTGGTGCATCTTATCAAAATTCCTGTGTATGCCTCAGAGGTGTGACTTTATATCAGAGACTTATTTGCATACGGCGCTGCACTATATAATAAAGCAGATGGGGGAGGAGGGCTTTGCTTTTGCAAGCTATGGGTTGTGTAGAGACCTCCCAATCCCATCCTTTTTCTCTTTGAGTCTATCTCTTCATTCCGCACCATTCTCACTCAGGACCTGGACAATTACTAGCTGTGTTGGTTAGCGGCAATTCCCCATCCTTGTTAAAATGTTAATTCCTTTTTCTAAATGAAGGCATCTTCTATATGGAAGGTTAAACTGCCTGTTCGTCAAATAAGTTTTTAAATATTGTATGACCAGAAGCCACCATCATGGCCATTCACATGCAGGTTCCCATTGGATTCAGGCAGACGGTAAAGAAATGGTGGAGTCAAAGGATGGTGGGACATTCTGTTTATTGGTGTCTCACCAAGACAGGCAAACCACAAGAGAAGACAAGGGAGAAGTAGAAAACCTACTTTTCCCATGAAGGGCAAGGGATCAGGGAGGCCCCTGCAATGGTGATAGCAGGAACCAAGAGTGAGCAAGCTCCCAATCTGCCCCACTTTATAGTATAGAAATCAAAACCTTTTAATCCAATATACAAACAAGGAAGTCTCTGATACAAAGTCACTTATCTGAGGCATAATGGGATTCCTCATGAGAGTGCACCACCCACATCATGCAACGGTCAAGGGTGTAGGGAAAAGCTTAGTCTTAAAACTAAGCCTCAAGCTATAACAACCTGGCCTGCTTACAGCCTTTCCCCCAGACACAATGCAAACTATAAGTGAACAAATATATATATGTGTGTGTGTGTGTGTGTATATATATATATATATATATATATGTATATATATATATATATATCAATTTACAAACTTATTTGACCAACATTCCACCCCTTTTGCTCACTTCACAATCTAAACCACAGGTATCTTCCATGATGGTCACTGTGCAACGAGTGGGGTACATTGCATAAACAGAAACAGTACCAACTACAGCAATAGGATTAACAAATCAAAAGCTATGGGCAAAATGAGAGAGCTGTCAGCAGCACCAAGAGAGGCAAATATTTTCCCTCTGGGAGAATACAGGCCAGAGTTTTGTCTGCAGACAGCACCATAGCTGGTACCAGAGGCCGCCCTGAGTGGGCATACCAAACCTTATTGGCCAATACACCAGCATCTGCTGGTTCTATGTGTGGTAAAATAGGAAAACTCATTATTGGCCATAAAGAAATTACAAAGGTGCCCTTCATAATGCTGTCCCCCTGAGCACTCAAGGGATAATACATTTTTATCTTAGGTGGCCAGGTGCTGGTTGCCCAAGGAGTCAACTGGAGGGCCACCTCTAGCCCCTTTCCCCATGGTGCCAACAGTCCAGGGCCAAGTCCATCAGAGCCATTGTCCTTTAAGAAGGGCTGTTGGGGCAGGCAAGAGCACATTGTTCTGCTGTCCAAAACCTGGCTTGAGTAAAATGTCCTTGGTGCGTATCTGCAACTGAATGAGGACAGCTGCCTGATGCAGGAGGGCCTCTACTGGAGCTGGGCTCCTCCATCGAGGTCTCTCATTCAAAATCCGGAGTACTGTCCATAAGTGATGTGTCCATCAGTAAGGGAGTTGGTGTCCCCTCCTGTCGCAGTCCCTGCTTAAAGAGTCCATTATACCGCTCAGTGATACCAGCAACCTGGGGGTGGTAGGGAACATTGTACTTCCAGTCAACCCCCAGCTTTTGAGCCCATTGCCTCACCATTGAACCAGTGAAATGGGTACCATTGTCACTTTCAAGGACCAGCGGTTGCCCGTATGCAGCACTCAGGTTGTCCAGAGCCTGTATGACTGCCCTCTGGTCAGGGTTACGGGCAGGGTAAGCAATAAGCAGACCGGTGGCAGTATCTACCCAAATGACTGCATACTGGTACCCTTCTGACTTTGGTAAGGGTCCAATGATGTCTATCTACCATCGTGTCAGTGGAACATTACCCCTCTGGACCTGTCCAGGTGACACCAGTGGTCTCCGAGGGTGCTCCTTGGAACATTGTTCACAGTCTGCAAGTACCTCTGCATAGGACACAGGCAAGTTCCACGCCTTAACTGTAGCCCACATAATTTTCTGTCCCACATGGAGCAGGCACCAGTGGAGCCACTGCACCACATCACCTGCAGGTGCAGTCTCCAACCATCGCACCCTTGCCTACGTATCTGCCTCACCATTCCCAGGATGGGCTAGAGGGGCATGCCCCAAGACACGATATACTGTCACTTGCTTCTGGTGTCCTATTTCCCATAAGTCCTGCTATTGATACATGGCCTGACCCCATAGTGGATGGTGCATTACCATCCACTGGTTAATGTGCCAAGTAGCAATTCAAAGGGTCCATGATAGACAGCCCAGCTGTCAGTAGAGATCACCAGAGGTGAAGGTTTATTATGGGCTACTAGCCAAACAGCTCTTAATTCTGCCCATTGGCTGCTTTGGCCTGTACCCATGTCCATCCAAATAGTCTCAGTGGCTGGATGGAAGGCTATAGCCATCCATTTGGCAGGTTGCCCCATGCTGGAACCATCAGTATACCAGGCAGCCTCAGGGATGGGCACCCGCCCCTCCTGGTAGGAACTGACTTCAGGTTCTGCCTCCTGGGCTCCAGCTGCACGTGACTCTAAGGTCACATAGGTGACTGGACCCAAGACTTCCTGCAGTTCTGCCCTCAATGGGCTGGTGCTAAGAGCACAGTGTTGTTGCAGGTAGGCACCCCATTTGGCCAGGGTGGACATTTGGGCATACCACTATGTGGTTTGGTCGCCTGATCTCTCACCCATCCTGCAATAGGGTATGTTGTCTTTGATAGAATCAATCAGAGTCTGAAAGACCAGTTTAACAGGCTTTAATGAAAGGAAACCTGCCTGTTTGTCTCATAAGGGAGAGCAGCCCCACTTACAGACCCAGACCACATTTTTAAGGGCTAGGTTTAGGGAATAGGAAGGATAGTGGGGCATTTGCTGATTGGCTGTCGCTATCGCTGGGTGCAGAACTGCTTTTCACCAATTATGGATGTTGGTGCATTTTCAATAGTCAACAGTTTCAACTGTCCATGACTTCATCGGACATTCCTTTGTGGTTGGTCATCTGCCACAAGCCCTGAAACAAAACTCATGCTGGCAGGGTTAAAGAAATGAAACCTAAGATTCTCGACTATTTGATATATTTATATAAAAAGGAAAGAGAATAATTCCTAGAGAGGCTCAAGGAAAGGGGATGAAGGTCATCATCTTCTGTCACTTCTTCCTGCTGAGTAGGGGCGGTGAAGGGTTATGGCCTCTCTAAGGATTACTCTCAGTGGGGAGTAGAGAGGTGCAGTGATGGCTTCCTGCTGGGTAAGGGTATATTTACAGGGGTCCAGATTTTTCTGTTTCACAAGGGCAGGTTTCAGGGTTGGTGTGTAGGGTTAGGTAGATTTCTCCAATTTTCTGATTGGCAGATGCCTGCATGCAGTTCTGTAAGAAACTAATGAACAAACATAAGAGGCAGGGTCCAAAATCTAGAAAAATAAATAGGAAAGTGAGTGGACCAATGAAAGGCAATAGCCAAGACACCCAGTTTGTGTAAAATCACTGGTTCCATGACTCGTCTTGTTTTTCATGAATTCGCTGGGCTCGTTTCTTTAATTTGATTGCTGCATCTCTAACTAGTCCTGACTGATTAAGGTAAAAGCAACACTCTTCTCCTAGAAAGACACAAATACTTCTTTTTCCTGCCGTTAAGAGATCAAGTCCTTGGTGGTTTTTTAGCAAGATGGCAGCGAGGGAATCAATTTGATTCTGGAGTTTTACTAGGGTGGAGGCAATTTCTTCCAGGGAGTTTTGGAGATTTTCAGAGAGAGAGATAGGGCAGTGGCCAGTTCCTCTGCCCCTAGACCTACTCCTGTAGAGATTCCTAAAGCGACAAGAAGAAGGATTACCTGTACAGCTCGTTTTGTCCTTAGATTGATGGGTAGTGTACTAGGAATTGAAAGAGGCTCATGGAGTGGGATTAGGTTGATATTTAGGATGACATAGATTAGGGTACAGGTTTCTGTCTAATTAGTAGGGAGACACATATAGGTGTTGATCCCACACGAGTAGAAAGCCCCTGATTGGGTGAGGTAGGCTGAGAGGTGAATAGAGAATAGAAGGACAAGGGTCAGTTTTGTTTCTCTGTTTCTGAGCTCCAGATGGTCAAGGTGGAGGAAAAAGCCACCCCAATAAGTGGAGAGATATGAGTAGAGGATTGTTTTGAGCATTTTAAGGTGGTTGAAGCTGTTGAGGAAAGCCAGGGATAGAGTTGGTTCGTGGGATAGGAGTATTTATGAGATTGAGCCGTAAGGGTATGGGGTCCTGTGAATCAAACGGGATTAGAAAATAATCCATTTGCTTCTGGAGAGACTTGCTAGTTAACTCAATGGTTCTGATGGTCTTTTGGAAATTTGATAGTTATTGTGGTGTTGCAGAGGTTAGAAGGGTGGTGACCCACTGGAACAGTACCTTGAGCAGTAAAGCATAAAGAGGCAGGTGAAAGCAGGGGGGTATTCAGGGTGACTGGTCCCCGAGCAGGGGGAATTTGGGGTTTTAATTTTTCGAGCTGGGGATGTAAAGCCAGAGGCCAGGGCTGGAGCCACCATCAAAGCAGCCCAGCCCATGCCCTTGCAGGTTCGCATTGGATTCGGACAGTCGGTAAGGAAACAATGGAGCCACAAACTGGTGGGCCATAGTCTTTAATCCTAGCTTGCACCCGGCGGACAAGTAAAAATACACACTGGGCTCCGAAACCCACTCACATTCAGTGCTCACAAAGCCACTGACTTATCCGAGTTTCCTAGAATCAAAGGTTTCTAGCTCACCAGCCTTATTCTCTTCAGTTCCCCATCTCTTTCCTTCTCCAGCGTCAAACTGCACAAACTGGCCTCTCACTCAACACTCCACCATCTTGGCTGCTTCTCCTGGCCTACTCCATGTGGCCTCCTTCTGCTGCTGGCTCTACTCTCTCCTCTAATGATAATCTCAGGAATCAAGTGGGCAAGCTCCCGTTCTACCCCTATTTTATAGTGTAGATTCAAAACCCTTAATCCAATATACAAAATAGGGAAGTCTCTAATACAAAGTCACTTTCTGAGGCATGATTGGATTGTACCACCCCACATCAAAAAGGGTAGGAAAGGCTTAATCCCAAAACCAAGCCCCAGGCTACAATGATCCTGCCTGCCCCCAACACACATTAATATCACCTGGGCAACAGCCTCCACGTGGGCAACGTTATCTTTTACAAAGTGAGCATAATACATTTTATCTGCCCAACAGGGGATAATAGCTTATTTGCTCGGTTGGTGGTTGAAGTGGAATAATTCCCTATAAGAATGTCGGTTCTCTCAAAAAAGAAAGCCCCATTTTGGGTTTGGTATATGAGAACTGTCCATAGAAGGTGGGTGCTGTTGTTTGGGATGGAAGGGCAGAGTAGGCTGAGGAGGACATAGACATACACATCCATCAATTAACTGCATAGGAAGAATTAGCTTTAATTAAAAGTCTTTGAGTGAGGTTAAGAGAGTGTTCTATATATGTGGCCTCTAGGAGAGAGGAGATGGGGGCAGCATATGTGGTGCCCAGTAAGAGAGAAAGTAGAACTGGTGTTAGGAGATCAAGAACTGGGGGCATGGTGGTTGGGCTTAGGGGTGATTAAGAGGAAGAGAAGAGGAAATTGAAAAGTCGCTGTTTCTTTTGGAGATAATTCAAGTAGAGAACCTTGCCAGGCCAAGTCCCACATCCAGTTGAGGAGTCTGTCAATTTCACTGGAGTGAGGCCTAAATTAGGAGAGTTCCTCAGAGGCCTGAAGAAAGAAGTAGAAGAATCTAGCAAGGTGGTCATTGGCAGTTGCCTGTTGTGAGTGCCTGCTGGACTGGGCGGTATGGCAGGATATGGCCTCTTGGAGGAGCATTATGAGATGGACTGGTCTGGTTCTTCTGGATAGGGGAACATATGGAGATTTTGAGAGATAGAGGACCTGTGGGGGTAGAGGTGTAGGTTTTAGGGGTATTGGTGGGATAAGGCTTAATGTGGGAGAGGTGAGTCCAGTGTGAGTCTCCTTCCACTTTGATGTTGGTAGGGGTGGACAGGATAACAGTATGGGGCCCTGTCCAGGTAGGCTGGAGAGGGGATTTCCCTCATGTCCTCTTGTAGACCTGGTCCCCAGGGAGGATTGATAAGTGTGAGTTCATGGTTGGAAAGGGCTGTGGAAGGAGCTTGTCAAGCTGGGAATAGTAGGTTTAGTATAGCTTGTTTGCTCAATTTGCAGCTGAGATGGGGGTAATCTCTTATGAGAGTGCTGGCCCTCTCAAAGAAGCTGGCCCCTTTCTGAATCTTGTACATAAGAGTGGTATGAAGGAGATAGTATTATTAAGAGGAATAGGAAGAGTTGAGTAAGCTGAAGATGACATGGACAGACATATCCAGCAGTTGGCTGCATAGGAGGAGTTAGTCTTGATTACGAGATTTTAATTAAGATTAAGAGAGCTTTCTAGATGAGAGGATTCCAAGAGGGATGGTATGCGGGCAGAGTATGCCTTTAAGGGTAAGGAGATAAGAAAGAATAGAGCAAGCTGAAATCTCCATCCTGTCTGTTGTCAGGGGGTAATCATATTTACTCATGGCTCAGGCTGTTCTTCTGGTATTTTAATTAGTCTGTTCTTGGTGGGCCCTAAGGGGGAGCAAGTGTATCTAGATGATGATTCAGGTTGACTGGAAGGGTCATTCGTAGGCATGTGTGGAGATGGAGCTTTTGGGGTTTTGTTTTGTTTTGTTTTAACCTGGAGACATGAAACTGGGGGCCTTTCCCTGGAGTTTTGCAGCCACAGGGGTGATGAGGAGAACCTTGGGATTCACTATGCTGGCTGGTAGAGGTAAATTTATAACAGATTGGGCAAATCTGGCTGGCTGAGAAGCAGTAATAGAAACAACTCTGAGGGTGGGAAGTGAAAGGAGAGAGAGGCTCTGAATTTGGACAGTAGGTTCTGGCCTAAAATAGGCATAGGGCATCGAGGCAGGAAGAGAAAAGAGTGTGCAGAGGAGACACCATGTATTAGACAAGGCAGTGGATCCATGGCCAATAGGGAGGAAATAAGACCATCAACACCCACAACAGATCTTTAAGGCATGAGAAGGACCCAAATATTTGGGCAAGGCAGAGTAAGTGAACCCTGTGTCTATAAGAAATGAGATTGGCTTACCTGCTACTTGGATGGCTACCCTAGGCTCTTTGATGGTGATGTGAGATGGGGTCGACAACCCTGGGCACCTTCAGTTATCAGTGTCAAGTGCCAGCAAAGTTAGGGCACAGGTGGCTGGGGCAGGGCTAGACGAGACTGAACCCTCCCTTAGAGGAGTGAGGGGGCAGTCTACCTTCCCATTTCCCTTTTTCCCACAGTAAGGACAAGGCCTTGGTGAGGGCTGAGGAGCTGGACAGGCTTTTGCCCAATGACTTTTCTTTCTACACTTGAAGCAGGACTCTGGTGGAGTTTTACGAGGCCCCTTAGAGGTGTTGGAGACTCTAAGAGCAGCCTCCAAGAACTGGTATTTTGCCTGATCTCCTTTGGGCTGTCTGCCTTCTCCTGTTCCTCTCTGTTATTATAGGCCTTAAAAGACATGCTCAGGAGATCTCGTTGAGAGGTTTGACTAAGAGAGCAAAATTGAAAATCCAGTGTCTAAAGAAGCCTGTTAGATGAAGGAAAGAAAGAATTTGATCCATGGTGGTAGGTGGTTGGAGACTGCAAAGGGTCTGAGTCCAATCTAGGGTGAGACCTCAGGTGGTGGGGGTTAAGCCAATGCTTAGATAGACTAAGGACTGAGAGTGAAGTTGAGCCTTAGCAGAGAAGACATAATATCCTTTCATGGCAAGGAATTTAAGAATCAATCGGAGTCCGAAAGACCAGTGTAACAGGCTTTAATGAAAGGAAACCTGCCAGGCTGTCTCGTAAGGGAGAGAGCAGTGGCTACAGTCTTTAGGCCACTTTTTCAGGGTAAGGATAGAAAAGTAAGAAGGGTGGTGGTGTATCTCCTTGAGGCAGGCAGGGAGGGGCTGCAGAGGAGTAGGCCATCTACATATTGTAAGAGAGTACTAGTTTTTTGGGTTTTTTTTCTTTGTATTTTTCTGAAGTTGGAAATGGGGAGGCAGTCAGACAGACTCCTGCATGCGCCCCACCAGGATTCACCCGCATGCCCACCAGGGGTCAATGCTCCACCCATCTGGGGCATTGCTCTGTTATAACCAGAGCCATTCTAGCGCCTGAGGCAGAGGCCATGGAGCCATCCTCAGCACCCGGGCCAACCTTGCTCCAATGGAGCCCTAGCTGCAGGAGGAGAAGAGAGAGGAAGGAGAGGGGAGGGAGCGGAGAAGCAGATGGGCGCTTCTCCTGTGTGCCCTGGCCGGGAATCGAACCCAGGACTCCTGCATGCCAGGCTGATGCTCTACCACTGAGCCAACCAGCCAGGGCCTTTGGTTTTTGTGTTTTTTTTACAGAGACAGAGAGAAAGAGTCAGAGAGAGGGATAGACAGACAAGAACGGAGAGATGAGAAGCATCAATCATTAGTTTTTCATTGCGTGTTGCAACACCTTAATTGTTCATTGATGAGAGTAATAGTTTTGAGATTGCATGCTGCTAAATCCTGAGCTAGTGCCTTCCCAAACAGGTGTGGGCTGTTTCTGAACCCCTGGGGTAAGACAGTCCACATAAGTTGCTGGGCTGCTTTAGTGTTTGGGTCAGTCCAAGTAAAGGCAAACAGAAAGTAAGAATCAGGGTATAGAGGAATGATAAAGAAGGCATCCTTGAGGTCTAGGACTGTGAAGTGAGTGGTGTCTGAAGGAATGTGTGACAGTAATGTGTAAGGATTAGGGACTACTGGATGGAGGGGAACTACCACCTCATTCATTGGGCCTAAGTCTTGTACAAGGCAATAAGCCCTGAAAGTTTTCGAACAGGAAGGATGGGGGTATTGCAGGGAGAATCCATGGAGATGAGTAAGTCTTGATTTAAGAGGTGGGTAATTATTGGTTTAAAGCCTTAGAAACAGACACAGTTACACATTAAACAAAGACTTCACATATAAATTATAAATTAAGGAATTTAAATGAGCGTGCTTTACTTGTTTCAATTAAAATTATACTAGAGATATTTTCTGACAGAGACAAAACAGATTACTTACTCACACAGCTCAATAGACAACTCTGCCTTTTCAAGCTTCTTGAGATGGCAGGGAGTTGTTAGCATAGAGGGGAGGAAGAGAGGAAGCAGACGGATGGATAGCATGAACAGCTGGATGGAAAGAAGGAAGATCAGAATCTGCAGGAGGAGAAGAAGGAGGTTGAGGTGCTGGTGATGGCATCACATGATTAGAGGAGTCAAAAATATTAAAGCTTAGAGGAGAGTTGGAGAAGGACAGGGGAGAAGAGGTTTTTGCTAAAAGTATTTGGTAGGTCAAGCAAGAGGAACAGAGGGAGAGTCGAGATTGGAAAAAAAAGAAAGCCTGTACATAGGGAATTTCTGAGGCCTTCGCAGTCTGGTGGCAGAAACTGTCTAGGTCCTGAAGAATGTTTATGGTAAATGTGCCATTTTCTGGTCAATGGGAGTCATTATCAAGTTTATATTGGGGCCAGGCTGTATTGCAGAAGAAGAGGTCTAAGAGACTGAGTTTAACGAGATTTTTAAGAGTAGCCTCAGAGGGTCATAATTGGGAGGAGCCCATACTGGGCAAGCAACAAGGGAGGGGACAGGCATCCTTGTCCTGATCCCTTATGGTAGAGAAAAAATGAGAGACAAGAGACCGTCGATCATCACCAAAGGTCTCGAGCCCAGAAGGTCCAAAGACCGTGAGTGACCTGACTAAGCACCTAGATTTCTGAGAAAATGAGAGACAGGACAGGCCACTTAAATGAGAGTCCTCCCAAAGCATGACCCTGGGCTGGGGATGGATGAGAGGCACAAGGACCTACCAAGGATAGGAAGACCTCAGAAAATTCCCTACCTCTGGTCCAGCAGGGGTTCAGGACAGGGTCAGACCGCCGGCCAATTAACCTACAATTACACATCCAAACAGAATCAGGGAGTAAGCCCGGGACGAGCTGCTGCTGCCCATTGCTTCCCTGGTTGTAAGTTTGGATGGCAAAGAGGGATTGTCCAGGCAGTTAGTACCCTGTCCTGGGTTTTGGCACCAAATGATAGAATCAATTGGAGTCTGAAAGACCAGTTTAACAGGCTTTAATGAAAGAAAACCTGCCAGGCTGTCTCATAAGGGAGAGCAGCCCCACTTACAGACCCAGACCACGTTTTAAGGGCTAGGTTTAGGGAATAGGAAGGGTAGTGAGGCATTTGCTGATTGGCTGTCACTATCGCTGGGTGCAGAACTGCTTTTTTTTTTTTTTTTTTTATAATTACAGACATCATGTTCTTTTTTTTTTTTTTTAATTAATTTTTTATAGAGACAGTGAGTCAGAGAGAGGGATAGACAGGGACAGACAGACAGGAATGGAGAGAGATGAGAAGCATCAATCATTAGTTTTTCATTGCGCGTTGCAACACCTTAGTTGTTCATTGATTGCTTTCTCATATGTGCCTTGACCGCGGGCTTTCAGCAGACCAAGTAACCCCTTGCTGGAGCCAGCGACCTTGAGTTCAAGCTGGTGGGCTTTTGCTCAAACCAGATGAGCTCAAGCTGGCGACCTCGGGGTCTTGAACCCGGGTCCTCTGCATCCCAGTCCGACGCTCTATCCACTGCGCCACCGCCTGGTCAGGCCAGAACTGCTTTTCACCAATTATGGATGTTGGTTCATTTTCAATCATCAGCAGTTTCAACTGTCCATGACTTCATCGGACATTCCTTTGTGGTTGGTCACCTGCCGCAAGCCCTGAAATGAAACTCATGCTGGCAGGGTTAAAGAAATGAAACCTGAGAGTCTTGACTGTAACTGGTGTTGTGGTTGTAATGCTCTCAGTGGCCAGGAGGGCAGCATACACAGCTGCCAGCTGCTTCTCCACTAATGAGTAATGAACTTCAGCACCTTTCCACAATTGGGACCAAAACCCAATAGGTTGCCGTAAGTGCTCTGTTCGTTGCCACAAGCCCCATCCAAACTGCTCCAAGGTTACATGAACATCCAGCTCACCGGGCCTGGCAGGATCGAACACATTCAAGGCCTGTGCCACCTTGAAAGCTCTCTTAGCTGCTGCAAATAAACCTTGCGCCTGCTCAGTTCAATCCCAATGAACCCCCTTCCGAATAAGGTTGTACAAGGGGCATAGTAACTGAGCCAAATGGGGTATAAATGCTTGCCAATACCCCAACACACCTTAAAATTCTTGTAACTGTTTTACTGTAGTGGGCACGGAGTACGCTTGGATCTTATCTATAATTGTGTCAGGGATAACTTTTGTCTTACCCGACCAGACAACTCCCAAGAATTTAACAGATAAGCCAGGTCCTTGTAATTTGTTCTCATTGACTGCCCAGCCACATGCTTTCAAATGGAATAGCAGGGTAGGGACTGCTTGCTCCAATTCTGGAAGAGAATCACTAGTTAGCATAATATCAATATAATGGTATACGTGAACTGCCTCTGCCTGTTTCCATTTAGCCAGGTCAGCAGCCACCAGCCCATGGCACAAGGTGGGGTTATGCAAATAGCCCTGGGGTAATACTTTAAAGCAGTGCTCCCCAACCCCTGGGCCACGGACCGGTACTGGTCCATGGGCCATTTGGTACCGGTCTGCAGAGAAGGAATAAATAACTTACATTATTTCCATTTTATTCATATTTAAGTCTGAACAATGTTTTATTTTTTAAAAATGACCAGATTCCCTCTCTTACATTCGTCTAAGACTCACTGTTGATGCTTGTCTCAGTCATGTGATACATTTATCTGTCCCACCCTAAAGGCCAGTCTGTGAAAATATTTTCTGACATTAAACCGGTCCATGGCCCAAAAAAGTTTGGGGACCACTGCTTTAAAGGTCCATTGTCTCCCTTCCCAACTGAATGCAAATTGGTTTTGACTCTCTGCAGCTATATTAATAGAGAGAAAAGCATTGGCCAAGTCTGCCACAAAGTGGTATGTCCCCAGCTCATGGCTTAGCCGATCCATCATATTAGCTATTGAGGGAACAGCAACATGCAAAGGGGGAACAACTTTATTAAGTTCCCTGTAATCTACTGTCATTCTCCTGGTTCTGTCTGGTTTGCGCACAGGCCATACTGGTGAGTTGTAAAGACTGTGTGCTGGCCGGATGATCCCCACCTTTTCTAGTTCGAGGATTGTCCCTGTGACTTCTACATAACCACCTGGCAGGCAGTACTGCTTGGTGTTAGTCACATGCTGAGGGACAGGTAATTGCAAAGGGGAATGTGATGCGTGTCCCTACAACACTGCCTTCACAACCCAGATCTGCAGCCGGAACTCCCCAGCTGTAGTTTCCAATCACAGTCCTTGCTAGACATCTACCCCCAAAATATATTCAGGAATAGGAGATAAATACACCTTCAATGGCTTAGGAGGCAGTCTTCCTATTTCCAATGGAATAGTTAATGGCTTCACTTGAACAGTTTGACCCCCATAACCATCAATGGCCACTGGGGTCCCAGCAAACCGCTCTGGGTTCCCATAGAGGAAAGAACATTCTGCACCTGTATCCACCAAGGCCAACACCCATTGTACATGGGAAGGAGACCAGTGGATTGCCAGTTCCACATGTGGCCTTTGGTCCCCACCCATCCCCATTAGATGGGTCCCTCGGCCCTTTTCCTATTCAAACTGGTACAATGGGTCTTGGGAGTTCCCCTCTCCCTCGGCCGTCTCTATCATATAATCTTGTAACCAAGCTGCCCGTGCACCAAACGTTTTATTGGTAGCTATTGGGGCCTTTCATCTCAGTGGCTGAAACTTCTGTTCTGGTTTAAGCTGCCGCCAAAGCTCCAAAAGAATTTTATTAGACTGGCCATCCAATTTCCCCTTATCTGCTCCAACAGCAATCAAATCTACCCACATCTGTGTTTGGGTAACCTTTATAGGCCCGTTTCCCTTATTAGTTGGGGGGGGCAACATAGGCAGCAGCCCTCACTGCTTTATGATCCCAAGTGGCCTTCAGCTCTCTTGAATCTGCTACCATCTGTATAACTGCATTGATGGGCTGCCCCACATAGGGGCCCAAGATAGCCACAAGTGACCCAAAAAGGGCTGACAGGGCACTATCTGTAAGAATGAGATGGCACTCGAACACCAGGTGTGCAGGCTTTATTAGAGGAGAAAGACCTGCCGCGGCACTTCTCCAGGAGAAGGGCACCAAAACAGACTCTGAGGCAAAATTTTATAGGGTAGGGGAGGGCTTTCAGCAAGTGTGCGTTGAGCCAGCAGTTCTGGTATGCTCCCTTCTGCAGTTTTACGATTTCGGCTTCCTGGAACACTTCTCCTTGGGGCGGTCGACCAGCTTCCTAGAACTTTTCTGCTTCAGGGGCGATAGTAAGTAAGCAAGGGTGGGGTCAGATAGACAAGTGGAACAGCAAAAGGGCAGTTGGAAGTCCTGGTAAACTCATGTATCTATCATTTCTCAACTCTGTGGTATGATAAAAAAGGAAAAGAGGTGAGGGGAAGAAAAGGGTATGAGGTTCAGGAAGGAGGTTTGTCTCAGACTGGCCATCTTCTGGAGCTACTTCCTGCTGTTATCCCTATTGGGGGCCTCCTTTGTGGACCTCCTCCTGGGGCAGTTGGAGTAGGGGTCGTAAAAGCATTTGATTGTAGGTAATTCTGGAGATTTCTCTCATTCGGGCCTGTAGAAACTTGATAAAAAAGGGGCAAGCATTAAAATTAGGCACAGAATTAGGATTGGTTCTATAATTGGTGCTAGCATGGAGAACAAGGGATTTTCCCACTGTTGTTTGGAGTAGGGGTCAGTACCTACCCAGCCACTGCAGATTCATTCTTGAAGCTTTTGGAGAGAGTTGATATTCTCCTTGACCAGGCCAGACTCATTGATGTAGTAGTAAAAAGAGACGAGTAAAAAGAGATGAGTACTGCCCTTCTCTGCTGTTTGTAGATCTAAAGCCCTTTGGTTTTGTAGGGCGACTTGAGCTATGGAGGTCAGTTGTCTTTGGAGGGAGGCTAGAGAGGTGGCTGAATTATCAAGGGCCTGTTCTAGGTCTGCCTTTAGTTGGTTAGTAGTCCATATACTATGGCCCAGGCCAGCCCCAACTATTCCTATAGCCACTATAGTAGTGGCAAGGGTAAGGCCAAGGAGGACTGGGAGAAAGGCAGCCGTTTATTCCTGCTTGTTCTCAGCTGGTTTGAAAATTCTTCCTCTCCATAATAGGTTAGTTGTGGTGCAACTATTACCGGGACACAAGGGAGGGGGGAAAAGGCATTCACGGTTTTTAGAATAGTTCTATTGCACCAGAGTGAGTTCCATTAGGGCTGGTTAGAGAAGTTTTAATTGGGATAGTCTTATTACATGGTGGGGTGGGCCGATTAGTGTAGCAGACATTCAATGTTGAAGTGGGGTCTTCTAGGAAGAGAGGAACTCCAGAGAGAAAAAAAGGGTCTTGAGTTTTGGTGGTGTTGGGAGTGGGTATGGTAAAGAAACTGTGGTGATGGAATGCTTGTTTAAAAAGGTACAGAGAAAGCAGTGAGAAGTGTTGTATACAGAACTCAGGTTGAGAACTTGGATGCCCTGTTTGATGAGTCCTAGCCATGAGAAAGGTCGGGAGTAGGGGTTAGATGCTTGTGTTTTAAGTTTACCCTCATGGGTAAGGATAGAATTAGTTAGCTCCTCTAGAAGTTTTGTAGGAGATTTTTCCCTTACCCATTGTCAGTTTAAAAAAAGTA
Organism: Saccopteryx leptura; assembly: GCF_036850995.1. Classification (NCBI taxonomy): domain Eukaryota; kingdom Metazoa; phylum Chordata; class Mammalia; order Chiroptera; family Emballonuridae; genus Saccopteryx; species Saccopteryx leptura. The sequence goes on along the minus strand of NC_089505.1, from coordinate 211,387,264 downwards.
ATCCAGAGGGGTTCTGCGATGATGAGGATTGGAAGATAGAAGCTGTTATGCCTGTCTCCCAAAATGGGGCCCAGGGGTCATTTATAGTGAAATTGAAATAGTCTGTAGAGGGAAGGTGTGAGAATTTGCAGCTAGTGGTTATGGCCTCTTTGGGTCCCCCAAGGCATGCCCCCAAGGGTCCAGATTTCCTGGCAGAGCAGTAAGGTTTGCTTTGTAGGTGAGGAAAACATAAGGTAGGATTTGAGGGAGTAGATTTTTGCAGGGATTGGAGAATTTGTAATAGAATTGGGACAGTTATGGAAGATTGACACCTTGCATGGGAACAATCTGCAGTTCCAACTGTATGTGGAGGTTGTGGTGAATATGAAGACCCAACAGTTTCATTTATGAAGAATCTCCAGACATGCTGTTGGCCATAGGATTGGGAGCAAGAGAATGATAGAAGAGTGTAGAGAGCTAAGCTGACTTGGTACAGAAGTGGGCTCATTCCTCTGGAATAGAGGAGAGTTTGAGAGTTAGATGGTACCATGTAGGGTGGACAGGGGGGGATAGGATTTAGGAGGTTTGCTAATTAGGGTTTGATATGAGAGAGGTGAGTCCAGTGGGTTTATTCTCCTTCTATTTTAACCAGGCTGTGGGTAGTACTCAGGAGGTACTGTGTGGGGTCCCGTCCCAAACCTGGTTTGTAGTGGTGTTTTTCCACAGGTCTCTTTATGGCCTGGTCCTCCAGGCAGAAGGGAAAAGTGTGTTTTAGTTGTGGGGAAAGGTTGGAGTAGTAGTTTGTTGACCTCAGCGTGTAGGTTCGTTCACATGTGAGCCAGGGCAGGAAAGTAGAACCCTATAGCCGGACCAGATGGTGTAAGGGGACTAGAGTCTAAGACAAAGGGTTTACCATACATTATCTCAAAGGGGCTTAGGTTTAATAGTTTCCTAGGCATAGCTCAAATTCTCATGAGGGCTAAGGGAAGAAGCTGGGGTCAAGGTAGGTGTAGTTCCAGGATGAGTTTTGTAAGATGATTTTTGAGGACCTGATTTGCTCGTTCAACCTCCCCTGAGGACTGAGGATGGTATGGAATGTGTAACTGCCATTTGAGTCCTAGGTAGAATGAGAGAGATTGGGTGATGTGAGAAATGAAGGCAGGCCATTGTCAGATTGAAGCACAGAAGGGAGACCAAATTGGGGAATAATGTGTTCAGTTAGGATGGTGGCAACAGTGCCAGCATCTTCCTGTTTAGTGGAGAATACCTCAGTCCATCCTGAAAAGGTATCTACTATGGTGAGAAGGTATTTGAATCCCTTGTGCTTGGGCATATGGGTGAAGTCTATTTGCCAATTTGGGGCTGGTAGTTGTCTCCAAGCTTGGTGGGCAGGGAAAGATTTGGGATGTATTCCTCCCTATGAGGTGCAAAGAGAACAGATGTGGCAGGATGAGATTAGGCATGTAAGGGTGGCAGAAATACTGTTGCCCCTGAGGAAGGAGGAGATGTAGATTAGAAGAGGTTGATAGCCTATGTGGAAAGACTCATGTATGGACTGTAAGATAGTCACAGTCTGGGATTGCAGAAGGAGGAGTTTACCATCCTTGAGAAACCATTTCTTCTTTTGTGGGAGAGAGGAGTAGATAGTTTTCTCCTTAGTGGAATACTGTGGAGTAGGCGTGGTGAGGAAGTAAATTTGTGAGTCAGGAGACGGGGCTGCAACCTTCCTGGCTACCTGATCGGCTGAGTTATTTCCAGTGGATATAGGAGAGGTGCTCTTCTGATGTCCCTTACAATGAATAATGGCTGCTTGTTTGGGAAGTAGAGCTGCATTTAAAAGATTTTGTATGTATGTGTGGTTTTGGAGGGGATCGTCTTTGGTAGTAAGGAATCCACACTCCCTCCAAATAGCTGCAGCTGAGTGAAGAATATGATAGCAATATTTTGAATCTGTGTAAATGTTAGCCATTTTGTTAGAACTGAGAGTCAGTGCTCTTGTAAGAGCTATAAGTTCAGCCTGTTGTGAGGTTGTACCCTGTGGTAGAGATTGAGCTTTGAGGATGAGGTGTTGGTTGGTGATGATTGCATAGCCTGCCTGAGTGGACTGTTGTCTGGTCTTAAGTGCGCTCCCATCAATGAAGAGAGTGACATCTGGATTGGGAAGAGGTGTAGAAGAGAGGTGAGGGAAGGGGGTAGCAAAATCTGTGAGAGTTTCGATGCAACAATGTGCTGGGGGTAAGAAGGAGGTAGGTAAGAGTGTTGCCGGATTCAGATCAGAACAGGGCTGGAAAGAGAATTCAGAAGTTTCAAGAAAAATGATATGAACTTGTTGTAATCGAGAGGGTGATAAATGAGCTAAGGCCTTATGAGTAATAAGGTCCTGTAGGTTGTGAGGAGATTTGATGATGACCTTTTGTCCTAATGAGAGCTTTATGCTCTCAAGGGTTAACAGGGTGGTAGCTGCCAGAGCTGTGAGGCAGGGTGCCCATCCCTTACAAGTGGGGTCTAGCTGTTTAGAGAGATAGGCAACTGGTGCAAAGGAGGGTCCCTTTTGATGTCGAAGGACTCCAAGGGCAAGCCCTTGTTTTTCTGTAACATAGAGTATAAATTCTGAGTTTAAGTCTGGAAGCTGTAGGGCAGGTGCTTGAAGGAGAGCCTGTTTGAGTTTGGTAAAGGGTGTTTGTATTGGGAATTTAGGATCTAGGGGTTTGGTGAGGTTCCCTTTTGTGGCCTCATAGAGAGGTTTTGCTAAAAGACTGTAGTTAAGGATTCGTGATCTTTAGGAAACCCACAATTCCCAGGAAGGAGAGAAGCTCCTCTTTGGTAGAGGGTGTTGGTATGGAGGATATTAGATGTTTCCTATCAGTGGTGATGGCATTTTGTCCTGGGGTCAACTGCAGTCCTAAATATGTGACCTGTGATAGGGAGAGCTGTACCTTGGTAGGAACTACCCGGTAGCCTAGGTGAGCTAAGAAATTGAGTAGTTGAATGGTGTCTGATTTAGAAGTTTCTAAGGATGGACTGCAGAGAAGGAGATCATCAACATACTGTAAGATGGTGCTCTGGGACAAAGTTAGTGATTTGAGGTCATTAGTTAATGCCTGTCCAAAAAAGTGGGGGCTGTCCCAGAAGCCCTGAGGTAGGACCTTCTAGGTTAGCTGATGTGAATGTAAAGTGTCAGGATTGGTCCAAGTAAATGCGAACAGGTTTTGACAGTCAGGATGTAAGGGAATAGTAAAGAAGGCATCCTTAAGATTCAGCACAGTAAAGTGTGTAGTATTGGGGGGTTGGTAGATAGGATAGTGTAGGGGTTAGGAACTATGGGAGTAATGGGAAGAACTGCCGAGTTAATGGCTTGCAGGTCCTGCACTAGCCTATAAGTGCCATTGGGTTTAACCACCAGAAGGATAGGAGTGTTGTATGGTAAACTGGTGGGGATAAGATGTCCTGCATTAAAAAGTTTAGTGATAAGTGGTTTTAGTCCTAGGAGGTGTTTGTGGGAAATAGGATATTGGGGTACGTTAGGAAAGAGAGAGTGTCCAAATCTCCTTAAGGGAATTTTGGACAGGGGTATGATGTCTAGCTATGGACGGATGTTGAATGTCCCAAACCGACGGGTCTACTAGAGAGGAAGGAAGGGGAGGTGAAAGAAACTAAGAGTCAGCATGTTGGGGTAATGAGCCACTGGCCAACCAAAGGAGAATATTGGAAGTTTGCTGTTGTGATGTTTGAGTAGAATTGAATGGAAATAATTGGAATGTAGTATTGAATTTAGTTAGGATGTCTCATCCTGGTAGTGGAGTGGGACATTGTGGAATAGTTAGAAATTGATGTGTGAATGATGTCTGGTCTAATATGCAAGTAAGTGGTGGAGTTATAAGAGGGCTAGTGCGTAGACCTGAGACCCCAACTATGAAAGTATTAGAGGGGCTCAGAGGTCCTCTGAATTCAGGGAGGGTGGAGTAGGTGGCCCCGGTGTCAATGAGGAAGGAGATTTCCTTGACTGCTATACAAAGTTTTACCCTGGGCTCACTGTTGGTCATCTGTACTGGGGCTGGTGTCCCATGGCTTCCTCAGTCCTTTGTTGCCAGGCCTAGGAAATCGGTCACTGACTGGGTATTAGTGGGGAGATTTGACCCAATCCTACTCTGGCAACTGGGGCAATTGACTCCCCAATGACCCTCCTGGTGACAATGCAGACAAGGCCCTGGCAGTGGATGAGGGTTAGGGTATTGCTTAGCCCAGTGGCCTGGCTGCTTGCAATGATAGCAAGGACCCAGAGGATCCTGTGGTCCGGATTTAAAAAACTGACCCCAGAAGGGTTTGGTCTTTGAGCCCTTAGTAGAATTCCCTTGCAGGGCCTTCGCTAGCAATAGGTAATTCTCTTGACCCCTTTTTTATCACTCCTCCTTCTCCGTGTCCTCCCGATTATTGAAGACCTTAAAGGCTAGATTTAAGAGGTCTCTCTGGGGGGTCTCGGGACCATTCTCAAGCTTCTTAAGCTTGCGCCTGATGTCTGGAGCAGATTGTGAGATAAAGTGGGAGTGTAGGAGTGTGGTCCCTGCTAGAGTTGTTGGATCCAGGTGAGTGTACCTTTGGAAGGCCTGTGAAAGTCATTCTAGGAATTCCCCAGGATTTTCTTGGGGCCTTTGAATGATTTCCTTAATTTTGTCATAATTAACAGCCTTATTGGCAAGTTTGCTGAGGGCCTGTTGTAGGTAATCAATTATTTGATCTCTGAGTTTTTGATCGGCATGATTGAGTTGATAATTCCAATTGGGGTCGTCCGAGGGAACTGCTAGATGACCCATGGGGAGGTTGTTGTTCCTACTATTTGCCTCATCTGCAATTTGTTGGGCAGTGGTCCATATTCGGTCCTTGTCACTGGCTGACAGAGAGGAGGTGAGAATAATGCTTAAATCGTGCCAGGTTAAGTCATAGGAGTGGGTAAAGTATTGAATTCTTTCATGTAAGTGTCCGAGTCTGTGGAGAATGACCCTAGGTGCTCAATTTGGGCAAGGTCAGAGAGGGAGAAAGGGATAGAGACCCTAACAATTCCCTCAGCTCCTGCAACTTCCTGGAGAGGGTACATGCCTGGTTGGGGTGGCTTACACAGGTGTAGATGAGGGGGAGAAACTGGAGGGGTACTGTTGGGGGAGGGAGGGAGAGGAGTGTTCTCTGGTGATTTTGTCTGATAGGAAAGAGGGGCAGTAGAAGAAGGAGATGGAGGAGTCAGAACGGAAGGGATAGCAGAATGGTCTTGAGGGTCAAAGGTATCAGATGGAGGGTCAGAGAGAGGAGAGTGAGTGGATTGTGAGGAAGAAGTTCTGTTCAGAAAAACTTGATAGGTAGAGCATGAAGAGCAAAGGGAAAATCTAGATCGGAGATAGAAGAAAGCCTGAACATAAGGGATTTCTGATGCCTCTCCCGTCTGGTGGCAGAAGTTGTCAAGATCCCTCAGAATATTGTAATCGAATGTCCCATTTTCAGGCCAATGGGAGTCATTGTCTAATTTGTACTGGAGCCACGCCATGTTACAGAAAAAAATGTGTTTTTTTTGGCTTAAGGTCAGAGAGATCCAACTTAATGAGGTTTTTTATGAGACATCCTAGAGGGGTCTGGTCAGAAGACTTAGACTCTGAAGAGCCCATAGTGGAGACAGGTGAGCAAGAGGGAGCGTCCCCATCTTTTGTCACTGTCCCAAGAGGAGAAAGTCTCCGTGTGGGGGAGTCGTCCTTGATAGAGGTCATCACCGCCTGTCAGGGAGCTCTGAGAGAGAGTGGAGAGGTTTGTTTGGCTAGGTGCCTAGTCTTTCTGTGCAGTCTACTGAGACTGAAAGTCAAACCCCTCAAAAGCTGAGGTGTGTCAGAGAAAACCGTCCGACCAGAGAAAATTTTGTGAAAAAGAGTAGCCGACCGGGGAAGGGGAAGGGAAAAACTCCTTACCTTCTACTTTGGCAGGGGTTCAGGACAGGGTTAGACTGCCAGCCAGTCAACCTACAATTGTTTGTCCAGGCTTTGTTTGGAGAGCAGAGAGGGATTGTCCAGGCAGTTTCGGCACCAGATGTAAGAATGAGATGGCACTCGAACACCAGGGGTGCAGGCTTTATTAGAGGAGAACGACCTGCCGGGCACTTCTCCAGGAGAAGGGCACCAAAACAGACTCTGAGGCAAAATTTTATAGGGTAGGGGAGAGCTTTGAGCAAGTGCGTTGAGTCAGCAGTTCTGGTATGCTCCCTTCTGCAGTTTTACGATTTTGGCTTCCTGGACCACTTCTCCTTGAGGCAGTCAACCAGCTTCCTAGAACTTTTCTGCTTCAGGGGTGATAGTCGAGTAAGTAAGGGTGGGGTCAGATAGGCAAGCAGAACAGCAAAAGGGCAGTTGGAAGTTCTGATAAACTCATGTATCTATCACTAGCAAAGATAAATTTCCTCATTTTTGCCGTAAACACTTCCTCGTCTAGCCCACGGGACCCAGGGTTGAAAACAGCACTCTTCATACCTAGTTCCTGAAGGACCTTTACTAACTTACTATAGCACTGCCACTAACTCATTACCCCTGGCAATTCTCCAGCATTCTGCCAGACCATACGAATGGTGGCCACCACCCATTCTAATAGGGTATGGTCTCCTGGGTTGCCATGGCAGTTCTGAAGATGCTGCCTCAAGGGGGAGTGTGTGGTAATGGCAGCCAATTTCTCCATCTCTGTTCTGGAGAGCATGATGCCGTCCACCTCTATGTCCCATAATCATAGTAACCAGACTACCAGGGATTCAGTAGGTTTTTGCCTAAATTGTGCCCCCAACTTCATCAGCTCTGCCTGGGTCTAGGGTCAGACCACAGAGTGTTCCATTACTTGGTATGAAGCCAGTATTCATGGCCACCATCACAGGTGCTTGGCCCATGCAGGTTCACATTTGATTTGGACAGTTGGTAATAAAACAACGGAGCCAAGAACTGGTGGGCCATTAGCTTTAATCCTAGCTTGCACCTGGTGGGCAAGTAAAAACACACACTGGGCTTCAAAACCCACTCATTCAGTGCTCACAAAGCTACTGACTCATTCAAGTTTTCTAGAATCAAAGGTTTGTAGCTCACCAGCCTTATTCACCTCTGTTCCCCATCTCCTCTCTGCACAACCTCTGCACAAACTGGCTTCTCCCTCAGTACTCCACCATCTTGGATGCTTCTCCTGGCCTCCTCCACATGGTCTTTCTCTGCTCTCCTCTAATACTAATCTCAGGAACTAAGAGAGAGCAAGCTCCTGGTCTGCCCCACTTTATAGAGTAGAAATCCAAAACTTTAATCCAATATACAAACAAGGAAGTTTCTGATACAAAGTCACTTATCTGAGACATAATGGGATTCCTCATGAGAGTGCACCACCCCACATCAAAAAGGATGGGAAGGGCTTAGTTCTAAAACCAAGCCCCAGGCTACAAGGATCCTGCCTGCCCACAGCTCACCCTCAACACACATTAATATAATCATGCCCATCCCAAGCAAGAAGGGCAACCAATACCATCACCTGGGTGATGGGCTTCCACGTGGGCAGTGCCATCTTTAACAAAGTAAGCATAATATATTTTATCTGCCCAACACCTGGGCAGGAGGCTGTGGCTGCCCCTGAGGGACTCTTCGCTGCTAGGTTTTTACCTTCTTGGCGACCACTGGTAGAGCTCTCAGTGTGCGTATGGCAGCTTCGGCCTGAGCCTTCTCATCCTCAGAAGAGGAGTTGCAAGCTCCTGCTCCTGCTGACTCAAAGCCAATCCACAGGCATGGATGCTGCTGCTCCTTTGGCAACAGTTTAGGCTCCTGTGGCTGCTGGCTTTCAGCCAGAAGCTGAGACTTGAGCTCTTGATTTTGCAGTTGTTTCTCCAAAAACTGCGGTGCAAACGTTCAGCTTCCAGGGCAAACTGCAACTCGCAAACCCATAATTCCTTTTTCAGTGCTCGCTCCAATTTCAGCCTTTTCTGCCATTCGATTTGCAATTTATCCTGGAGCTTTTGACTTTGGGCAGCTTCTCACACAGAACTCCTGGTTTCCTCTTTAGTAAAGAACACCCAGCCCATGGCCCCTAAAAGGACAGCCATGGGGAGCCAGAGCAACAACCAGTCCTCTACCTCACCCCTTAAGGGTGGTGGCCCCATATCAATCTCTGAATCCTGCTGCAAACTATGCCAGTTGTATGGCCAGAAGCCACCATCGTGGCCATTCACATACAGGTTCCCATTGGATTTGGGCAGACAGTAAAGAAATGGCGGAGTCTCAGGATGGCGGGCCATTCTGTTTATTGGTGCCTCACCAAGACAGGCAAGCCACAAGAGAAGACAAGGGAAAAGCAGAAAACCTGTTTTTCCCATGAAGGGCAAGGGATCAGGAAAGCCCCTGCAATGGTGATAGCAGGAACCAAGAGTGAGCAAGCTCCTGGTCTGCCCCACTTTATAGTATAGAAATCAAAACCTTTTAATCCAATATACAAACAAGGAAGTCTCTGATACAAAGTCACTTATCTGAGGCATAATGGGATTCCTCATGAGTGCACCACCCACATCATGCAACAGTCAAGGGTGTGAGGTAAAGCTTAGTCTTAAAACTAAGCCTCAGGCTATAACAACCCAGCCTGCTTACACCCTGTTCCCACCACACAATGGATACTATAAGCAAGCAAACATATATATTAATTTACAAACTTATTTGACTAACAAATATGATATATATGTTTGCTTGCTTATAGTTTGTGTTGGGTGTGGGGGACAGGTTGTAAGTAGGCAGGGTTGTTATAGCCTGAGGTTTAGTTTTAAGACTAAGCTTTTTCCCACACTCTTGACTGATTGCATGATGTGGGGTCATGCACTCTCATGAGAAATCTTATTATGCCTCAGATAAGTGACTTTGTATCAGAGACTTTCTTGTTTGTATATTGGATTAAAGGTTTTGATTTCTACACTATAAAATGGGGCAGACTGGGAGCTTACTCTCTCTCAGTTTCTGAGGTTAGCATTAGAGAGGAGAGCAGAGATAGGCCATGTGGAGGAGAGGAGAGGCAGTCAAGATGGCTGGGTGCTGAAGGAGAAGCCAGTTTGTGCAGAGAGAAGGAGATGGGAAACAGAGGTGAATAAGGCTGGTGAGGTTAGAAATCTTTGATTCTAGGAAACTTGGATAAGTCAGTGGCTTTGGGAGCCCTGAATGGAAAGGGAAGTGTTTTCCCACTCTGTGTATTTTTTGCCCGCCCAGTGCAAGCTAGGATTAAAGCTAATGACCCACCAGTTCTTGGCTTTGTTGTTTCATTACTGTCTGTCCAAATCAAATTCGAACTTGCACTGGCCAGGCGGGCTATTCCATTTATTAAAGTCTTGTAATGGCAGATGAGCAAACAGGTGGGACTTCCAAACCTCTCAGCACTCCCTCTCTCTTTCTATACTCCCCAAACAGGCTGGAGGAAAAAAAAAAACCTTCTCCAGAAAATAGTCATCCCTCCCTACGTGGCAGGCAGTCTGCTGCTTGCAATCTGCTGCCTGCCCTAATGAAGGCAAGCAGCTGCAGCCTTTCACACATGGTGCTGCCCCACGCCAATGCATCATTTAGGCAAAATACAAACAAGCAAACCTAACATACACTGCTTACAAAAATTAGGGAATACTTTATAACTTCATATTCATTTGGAAATATCCTCTAATTTTTGTGAGCAGTATATATGAAACACATTGGTTTGCCCAACAGCGTTACTATCTTTAAAGGTAGAGACACAGAAGAATCCCAACAGGCCTTGTGGTTTCCCCCAGGTTACCTTACCTCATGCTCCATAACCTGTCCCATTTCTACAAAACTGAAACTGTCCCTTCAATCTCAGCATAAAACTACTCAGGTATAACTGTTTCTTTAGATCTTCATTTTTTAATAAAGATTTCTGTGTCACATAAAACTAATAAATAAATTTGTGTGTTTTTCTCCTGCAAATCTGTCTTTGTAAGTTTAATTTTCAGATCCAGCCAGGGACCCTAAGAGGATGGAGGAAAACTTTTACCATCTTATACCTCCCTTCTCTGTACATCACAGGCAGTAGTGTTAAGGTATAAAAGGAAGAGTTTTTATCCAATGAGCCACTTTTTAAGGGAATGGGTTCATCTCAGAACAGGATAAGGAAAGAAGCTCAAATCCTATGGTTAAGTTTGGTTCCAGGGCTCCTTTAAACCCAAAGCCCCTTTAAACTCAAATTCCCCTTTTCCAACCTCCCACCCACTAGGGCAACTTCCTCATTGAGCATCTCCTTCACCTGATCTCTCCCTAACCTTAAGCAATTCCCCCCACTCTGGAAAGGTTCTGGGAAGTGTCTTTGGGACAAGGCCTTCTGGAGGGCCCTGGGGATTGGAAAAGGGAGACTATCTGTGACCAAGCCTGCAAACCATGAGGTGCTAATCCAAGCATGTCCAGGTGCACCAACTCCCACATCAGCAGATGCCTGCAGTAGTCCTTATATCAGACACTTTCTTCCTGCAGCTCTCTGCTGATGCCAGGTCTCAGCCTTTTTGTTTTACAGATGTATAAATAAACTTCTTATAAAACTCATCAGGCCTTGTATGTAAGGTCGGCAGAAGGACACCTGAGTTCAGATAAGAAAAATTTACTAGGGGGTCATCTGCTGGGCTGGCTCCCAAGGTGGAGGTCAGCAACTGATTCTCTAACAGGTAGGATTAAATAGGGGATTCAAGGGTGGGGGTTGATAGTAGTTATGGGAAAAAAGGATTAACCATAGCTAGGGCACATTTCCCACTCAGGTGAGAGTTCAGATGCCTGGGGGAAGGTGATCTAGGATGTATAATTGTCAGTGTCCCTTTGTCTACTTAAGGGAGAAGGGGGTCATGGCCCTTGCCTGCAACCTATAATTGTACGTCCCTCCTTTGGCTGGCCTAACACCTATAACTTCTCAGTTTGGTCCAGGGCTGCAGGCTACTCAGGATGAAAGGGAATCAAGCATATGTTCTCATCTTGGTGGCATCTGAAGTCCTGGGGATACTGGAGTCAAAGATGAACACAAACTGTCTTTCTTGAACACATATTTTAATTAAAACAAACACATGCACACAGAAAACATAATGAGCCTAACAATTAACTTTTTTTTGCCTGCTTACTTCCTACCTTAAGTTTCTCAGGTCTGTGTTTCCCCCCTCTCAGTACTGAATAACAAAATTTCAGTGCTTAATCTTGAAACTGCTGATGATTATTTCTGTTGAAAGACACTTCAGAAATACTAGGGTGTTGGGCAGATAAAATATATTATGCTCACTGTAAAGCCAGGAGGCAGGGCCAAGGCCACCATCAGAGCAGCCAGGCCTATGCAGGTTCGCATTGGATTCGGACAGTCGGTAAAGAAACCATGGAGCCAAAAACTGATGGGCCATGGTCTTTAATCCTAGCTTGAACCTGGCTGGCAAGTAAAAAATAATCACTGGGCTCCAAAAACCCACGTGACATTCAGTGCTCATAAAGCACTGACTTATCCGAGTTTCCTAGAATCAAAGGTTTCTAGCTCACCAGCCTTATTCTCCTCAGTTCCTCATCTCCTTCCTTACTTATCCCAGATACAAACTCTACACAAACTGGCATCTCACTCAGCACTCCACCATCTTGGCTGTTTCTCCTGGCCACATGGCCTCCTTATGCTCTCTGCTCTGCTCTCTCCTCTAATGATAATCTCAGAAGCCAAGAGCACAAGCTCTCGCTCCGTCCCCATTTTATAGTGTAGAAATCCAAACCCTTAATCCAATATACAAAATAGGGAAGTCTCTAATACAAAGTCACTTCTCTGAGGCATGATTGGTTTGTACCACCCCACATTAAAATGGGTGGGAAAGGCTTAATCCCAAAACCAAGCCCCAGGCTACAACGATCCTACCTGCCCCCAACACACATTAATATCACCTGGGCAACATTATCTTTTACAAAGTGAGCATAATACATTTTATCTGCCCAACAATCCACCCCTATGCTCACTTTACTACCCACAATCTATACCACCGGCATCCCTGTACAAGGAAATTATGCACATTACACAAATTACAACAGCAAAAATCATACAGTTTCAACAATTACAAAGGTACATTTCACCACTCTCTCAGCACTTAGTCCAAAGCGCAAAATGTCCTCGGCCTATGGGAAAAACTTCTTGGGGCAGGGGAGTGCTTCCAGCAAAGCCACCCCCACCCCCATCAGGGTATTTTACATTGTCCAAAATCCATAATCTGTAAATACATCCAACAAAGGAGCCAAAGCCCACTCCAGTCGTAGTCCAGGAAACCAGTCCACGCACATGGGGCATCAGCCACCCCCTTCATCCCTGCCATCCTGGCAGGACTTACACTGTCCCAAAGAGAAGAACATGGCATCCAGCCCTATGTCCCAAAATTGCAGACCTACCAGGGCCGCAGTAGGTGCTCCTTCCAGCTTGGCTTCTACCTTCTGGAGACTGCGAATTGCAACTCCAGCCTGATTATCCTCATCTTCAAAGAGGAACTGAAAACATCAGCTCTCACTGCCAGGCTCAAGTCCCAGGCCACTGAGGCCCTCTGCTCCACAGACCCTGCAGCTCCAGACCTGGCCTCAGCTTCAGGCCTGGCCTTCTGCCGCTGCTGGCTCTCCACAATATCCAGGGCAATTTGCAACTCACGAAATTGTGAATCCTCCTCCAGCAGCTGCTCCATTTTCAGGCGAATCTCACAAACGTGGTCCGCCTCATCCTCCAGCGCTTCCTCCAGCTGCAGGGTCCGCATCTGTTTCTCCCACATTTGCTCTAGCTCCTTCCACTGCTCAGTTTGCAGGTCCCAGGCAGCCTCTTCCACAGAGCTCTCAGTTTCCTCACGCATGGCTATAAAAGTCAGCCAGCCTACAATCCCCAAAAGGACAGCCATGGGGAACCCTAACACTAGCCAGTCCTCTACTCCACTACTCAAAGGCTCCTTGCCGATCTGTATCGAATCCTGCCACAGACTACGCCAAATGTAAGGCCAGGAGCCGCCATTGTGGCCATTCACATGCAGGTTCCCATTGGATTCGGACAGTCGGCAAAGAAACAACGGAGCCAAAAACTGGTGGGCCATAGTCTTTAATCCTAGTTTGCACCCGGCGGGCAAGTAAAAATACACACTGGGCTCCAAAACCCAATCACATTCAGTGCTCACAAAGCTACTGATTTATCCGAGTTTCTTAGAATCAAAGGTTTCTAGCTCACCAGACTTATTCTCCTCTGTTCCCCATCTCCGTCCTTATCCCAAATACAAACTCTACACAAACTGGCATCTCACTCAGCACTTCACCATCTTGGCTGCTTCTCCTGGCCTCCTCCACGTGGCCTTTCTCTGCTCTCCTCTGCTCTCTCTTCTAATGATAATCTCAGGAACCAAGAAGCAAACTCCCGCTCCGTTCCCATTTTATAGTGTAGAAATCCAAACCCTTAATCCAATATACATAACAGGGAAGTCTCTAATACAAAGTCACTTCTCTAAGGCATGATAGGATTGTACCACCTTACACCAAAAAGGGTAGGAAAGGCTTAATACCAAAACCAAGCCCCAGGCTACAAGGATTCTGCCTGCCTTTAGCCCACCCCAACACACATTAATACCACCTGGGCAACGGCCTCTTTAACAAAGTGAGCATAATACATTTTATCTGCCCAACACTCACCTTGTTAAGGATGGTGCTGCCCACGAGGAGGCCATCACCCAGGTGATATTAATGTGGTCTCTGTGGGCAGGTAGAGAATCCTTGTAGCCTGGTGCTTGGTTTTGGGATTAAGCCTTTCCCACCCGTTTTGATGTGGGGCGGTGCAGTACAATCATGCCTCAGAGGAGTGTCTTTGTATTGGAGACTTCCCTATTTTGTATATTGGATTAAAGGTTTGGAATCTGCACTATAAAATGGGGGCAGAGTGAGAGCTTGCCCTCTTGGTTCCTGGGATGATGAGCATGAGGGAGCAGAGGGAGCAGAGCAGAGAGCAGAAAGAGGCCATGTGGCCAGGAGAAGCAGCCAAGATGGCGGAGTGCTGAATGAGATGCCAATTTGTGCAGTTTGTATCTGGGATAAGGAAGGAGATGGGGAACTGAGGAGAATAAGGCTGGTGAGCTAGAAACCTTTGATTCTAGGAAACTCGGATAAGTCAGTGGCTTTGTGAGCACTGAATGTGAGTGGGTTTTGGAGCTCAGTGTATGTTTTTACTTGCCCACCGGGTGCAAGCTAGAATTAAAAATGATGGCCCGCCAGTTTGTGGCTCCATTGTTTCTTTACCGACTGTCCAAATCCAATGTGAACCTGCATGGGCTGGGCTGCTCTGATGGTGGCCCTGGCCATGAATACTGGCTTTACATAGGGGAAACATATTCCCTCTTCCCCACAGCTTCTGATAAAGTGATTATTGAGAAATATTAAAATACCACTTTATCATCCAATGTGGAGACTAGGTGAAACTGAACTAACATGGATCTCAATTCTGTTATTAAAGATGACTGCTAAGGCCACCATACATCAAGATTGTTATATTCTGAGAAGTGTTATCTACACCTCCTAAAAAGTTTACTCTTTTGTCCTGTCTGAATAGCTGAATTGTTTAGAGCATTGTCCTAAAGCACAGAGGTTGGTGGTTTGATCCCTGGTGTGGGCACATACAGGAACAGATCAATGTTCTCTCTTTCTTCCTACCTTCCTGTCTTGCTAAAGTCAATAAATAAAAGTTTAGAAAGTTTACTATTCTGATTATTGCATTGGACTTGTTGTTCTGGAATTAATATTTAAATTTAGCATCTATTTTCTGAGAGGTAGGTGTTGGAATCCATGGGAGTCCGAAAGACCAGAGTAACAGGCTTTATTGAAAGGAAGAAAGGAACCCTGCCGGTTCTCCAGTTCTCCTGGAGGAGAAGAGTGCTGGTTACAGACTAGGGGCTAGTTATATAGTGTTTGGGAGAGCCTGAGGGGATACTGAGGCAAAAGTCCTGGTATGTCTGTGTTGGGCAGATAAAATGTATTATGCTCACTTTGTTAAAGAGGCCGTTGCCCAGGTGATATTAATGTGTGTTGGGGTGGGCTAAAGGCAGGCAGAATCCTTGTAGCCTGGGGCTTGGTTTTGGGATTAAGCCTTTCCTACCCTTTTTGGTGTAAGGTGGTACAATCCTATCATGCCTCAGAGAAGTGACTTTGTATTAGAGACTTCCCTATTATGAATATTGGATTAAGGGTTTGGATTTCTACACTATAAAATGGGAACGGAGCGGGAGTTTGGCTCTTAGTTCCTGAGGTTAGCATGAGAGAGCGGAGAGAGTAGAGCCAGCAGCCAAAGGAGGCCACGTGGAGGAGGCCAGGAGAAGCAGCCAAGATGGCGGAGTGCTAAGTGAGATGCCAGTCTGTGTAGAGTTTGTATCTGGGATAAGGAAGAAGATGGGGAACTGAGGGAAATAAGGCTGGTGAGCTAGAAACCTTTGATTCTAGGAAACTCGGATAAATCAGTAGCTTTGTGAGCACTGAATGTGACTGGGTTTTGGAGCCCAGTGTGTATTTTTACTTGCCTGCCGGGTGCAAGCTAGATTAAAGACTATGGCCCACCAGTTTTTGGCTCCATGGTTTCTTTACCGACTGTCTGAATCCAATGCGAACCTGCATGGGCCGGGCTGCTCTGATGGTGGCCCTGGCCTTGATTACTGGCTTTACAGTCTGGAATGCTCCTCCTTGGGGGGCTTCGAGCCTGTAGGTGTTGAATCAAAAGTCCTGGTATGTCCGGAATGCTCCTCCTTGGGGGGCTTCAAGCATGTGGGTGTTGAATCAAAAGTCCTGGTATGTCCGGACCCTCCTTGGGGCGGGTTCTCAGCTTTTTGGAATTCCTTTATCTCAGGGGCAATAGTCCAGTAAGGGTGAGGTCTCAGATAAGCAGAACATCAAGAGGGCAGTTTGGAATTTACATATCTATGAGTAGGAATTCTCATACAGTTTCTTTTTTTAAGCCAGAGGAAGACCCTTGGAATTTTCTTATTTTCTGTTATAAAGGTAAAATAAATGACATGGTTGTCAGATTCTATATGAATATACAGCTTGAGCATCTTATATAAAGAAAGTGCATACATACATGGCCAAGAATGTATACATAAAAATAAAACAAACAAAACAAAACAAATACAGTTCAAAAACCCCTCAGAAAACATTGCAAGAAAATGTAACATTTGGGTGAGCTCTTTTGGGCTGTCATCCAGAGACCAAAGATCATTTTTTCTTTTGACTGAAATAGTTTAGAGAAGTTTTTTGGTTTTTGTTGTTTTTTTTTTTCTTACAGAGACAGAGAGTGAGTCAGAGAGAGGGATAGACAGGGACAGACAGACAGGAACGGAGAGAGATGAGAAGCATCAATAATCAGTTTTTCATTGCGCGTTGCAACACCTTTGTTGTTCATTGATTGCTTTCTCATATGTGCCTTGACTGCAGGCCTTCAGCAGACCGAGTAACCCCTTGTTGGACCCAGCGACCTTGGGTTCAAGCTGGTAGGCTTTTTGCTCAAACCAGATGAGTCCACACTCAAGCTGGCGACCTCGGGGTCTCAAACCTGGGTCCTCTGCATCCCAGTCCAATGCTCTATCCACTGTGCCACCGCCTGGTCAGGCAGTTTAGAGAAGTTTGAGAAACATTGATTTGGTTACATCATGGGAAAATTCTTCAATGTTTTAAAATGTACCGCAGGGCTAATGAAACTAGAAATCCATTATAATTTTTTTCTTTTTTTTTGCTTTAGAATATTATGCTGGCCTGGTTACTTATGAGACAAGCCAGAATTTCTCTGAAATTCAGTTTCTGTATCTATAAAATGAGAAAAATAACATCTATTTCACAGAGTTGTAATTAATGAAATGATGTAGCCCTGGCCGGTTAGCTCAACGGTAGAGCGTTGACCTAGCGTGCGGAGGACCCGGGTTCGATTCCCGGCCAGGGCACATAGGAGAAGCGCCCATTTGCTTCTCCACCCCTCTGCCGCGCTTTCCTCTCTGTCTCTCTCTTCCCCTCCCGCAGCCAAGGCTCCATTGGAGCAAAGATGGCCCGGGCGCTGGGGATGGCTCTGTGGCCTCTGCCTCAAGCGCTAGAGTGGCTCTGGTCGCAACATGGCGACGCCCAGGATGGGCAGAGCATCGCCCCCTGGTGGGCAGAGCATCGCCCCCTGGTGGGCAGAGCGTCGCCCCTGGTGGGCGTGCCGGGTGGATCCTGGTCGGGCGCATGCGGGAGTCTGTCTGACTGTCTCTCCCTGTTTCCAGCTTCAGAAAAATGAAAAAAGAAATGATGTAGATATAAGAATTTTAAAAGACTAATAAGTAGTGCTCTATATATGTAAGGCATGATCACAAACATCATAGGAAGGGGTAACAGCTATTCATATCAATTACACTTTTGCATGGCATTTTTAGATCTTTCCCCCAGAGCAGGAGATTGCTGGGGACCAAAGGGACTCTTGAAAATATAAAGATAACAAATTTCTTCTTTGCCAGACCTGTGGTTGTGCAGTGGATAAAGCATCAACCAGGAATGCGGTCACCTGTTGGAAACCCTGGGCTTGACCTTCAAGGCACAAATGAAAAGCAATTACTAAGAGTTGATGCTTCCTGTCCCTCCCCCTTTCTCTCCTTTAAAAGAATCAAATAAAATCTTTTAAAAAAACACTATCTTGTGTTTAGCATTCAGGAAATCCCCTCAAAATCACTTATTTTCACTTCAGCAGAAAGATGTCCTTTCAAATTGACATCAAGTTAAGTTTTAAGCTTCTTTGGCCTGTTTTTGTTCTCAGGTTTGAGTTTTATAAGATTTGGATTCAATGCTCTTTCAACAAAATAAGCAGCTGTCTCAAAGTTTTATATTACAACTTTTAAGTATTGGTAACTCTACAGAAATGCTGTTTTATGACATGCAATTTTGTGATCAATATTTATGAAATAACTAAAAGGTACAGGATCTTTAATTTCCTAATGGAAAAGATAGAAAACTTTTAAGCACTAGAAAACACCTTATTGAAAGACATATACTAGCAACTCAGTAATCAAGGAGTCATTTATCAGCTTTGAATCTTTAACTTTTTGTTTGACTGAATAGTAATCTATTTTGAAACTATTTACCACTGTGAAGAAATTAGTATTTGCAATCTTCCTTGATTTAGAAGCATTTGTCTATAGCAAGGGTAGTCAACCTTTTTACACCTACCACCCACTTTTGTATCTCAGTTAGTAGTAAAATTTTCTAACTGCCCACTAGTTCCACAGTAATGGTGATTTATAAAGTAGGGAAGTAACTTTACTTTATAAAATTTATAAAACAGAGTTGCAGCAAGTTAAAGCATATAATAATAATTACTTACCAGGAACTTTATGTCAGATTTTCACTGTTTGGCAGAATAAATCTTTATAAAACAACTTACTATAGTTAAATCTATCTTTTTATTTATACTTTGGTTGCTCCGCTACTGCCCACCATGAAAGCTGGAACACCCATTAGTGGGCAGTAGGGACCAGGTTGACTACCACTGGTCTTTAGGATCTAATTGGCTATACCTGGAGTAAGGGAATGTTAACAAAGGGGAAAGGCTTCTTAAAAGGCCCAAGACTCTACACTCCAAGTTGAGACAGGTCAGCACATGGCTTGGATGGACTCTTAAGTAAATATAACTTCAACTACCCATTTGTTAGGTCACCAAAAGAAGGACACACAGGCCTGGTGCATTTTATAAGAAAGATTTTATGCATCTGTGAACAGATGAATGGGCTGAGTACAAAATGGTGTCAGCATTGAGGGTCTGGGGATTTAAGTTTTTATAGTTAGCGAACAAAGCTAGGTAGACTAGTTTGGGCGGGGAATTTTGGAGTGGGGGCGGATTTGCTCCAGTGAGAGGTTGGGTGAGGGGAGGTGAGATATCAGTCAAGTTTGCTCAGGTGGAGAGTTATGGGAACTGCCCTCGGCCAAATTACTTAGGGTTTAACCTGAGGTTTTTTGGTAAGGGGCACTGAAACAGAACCTAAAATTCCAGCCTTTTGTTTTTTTAAGAAAAAGGGATGATGGCCTTTCTTCAGTAGTTACTTCCTGCTGGTTAGGGTCGGCGAAGCATTTAGGGGAGGGAATGAACAGGAATTGGCTGCTTGTCCATATTGGCCTTTTGAGATTCTGGCTAGTGCCTGGTATGGAATGGTGGCTTGAAGTAGCATAATCTCTCTGATGGACTGGTTTGCCCTAAGACAGTCCTGGAGAAAAGAAGAAAGGTTGCCGTTGTGAGTCAGAGGTGCAGAGAGAGAGATCAGCAGATGAAATCATTCTGAACTAGCAAAGGACCACCGCTCGCTCAGGCAAATGGCACTGAGTTCATGCTGTGTCCTGTTTTTATTCACAAGATTTCAAAAAGCTTGTTTACTTATTTTTTTGTTTTTTGTTTTTGTATTTTTCCAAAGCTGGAAACAGGGAGGCAGACAGACTCCCACATGCGCCTGACCGGGATCCACCTGCATGCCCACCAGGGGGCGATGCTCTGCCCATCTTGGGGCGTCGCTCTGCCACAATCAGAGCCATTCTAGCACCTGAGGCAGAGGCCACAGAGCCATCCTCAGCGCCCGGGCAAACTTTGCTCCAGTGGAGCCTTGGCTGCGGGAGGGGAAGAGAGAGACAGAGAGGAAGGAGAGGGGGAGGGGTGGAGAAACAGATGGCGCTTCTCCTGTGTGCCCTGGCCGGGAATCGAACCCGGGACTCCTGCACGCCAGGCTGACGCTCCACCACTGAGCCAACCGGCCAGGGCCAAAAAGCTTGTTTACTTAGAAATTGGCATAGCATCAAGCAAAACCTTTACTTAAAGATACATGGAATACATCTGCATGATAGCTTAATAACAATACAATATAAAAAGGCATTAACTGTTATTGCTTCTATGGTTCCCACAACATTCCTTTCTTTTATCTCAAAGGATAGCCTTGAAGGGAACAGAAATCTTATGAGAATGTTTTACTGAGAAGAGAGTATAGCAACTGCTTTTGGTCACATAGATTTGTTTCAGTGACTCGCCTTCAAATCACAAAACAATTCTCTTGGAAAAACATTCTTTTCTTGTTGGCTGTGTTCCCATCCAAGGTCATGCAATGGGTTATTCCACTACATTTCTGAATGTTATGCTGAATGTTATGAAGCACCACAGAAAACACAGCCTTATCTTGTTCATCCCTTATTTCTCTTGCTTTGATTCATCGAGACTATATATTAAAAAATAGCATTAATACTATTATAAAAGTCCCACAGTGGATCCCAAAAATCCTTTAATATGTTCAATAGGATTTAATTGCAATAAATTATCTATTAATCCCTTCAATATAGGTTGACCTGTTAGAATTTCTAATTTTCTCTGAAAAGCTTCATGAATATGTCTTTGTAATTTAATGATTTCTTTAGTTATATTATTATGATTTAACAAATACTTTTTAACATTTTCCTAAGGGTACGATTTTAAGAAATAGGGGTAACACAAAAAGTAGTTACATTCTAATCACATCTTAGCTTAATTTGTTTTTGCAGGCTAACAATTTAATCTCTTAACATAATCATAGTCTGTTCTAAATCATTAACTTTAGTATTAATGTTACTATCTATATGCTATTGCGAAGTCTACAGTTGTTCAGAATCTTCATGCCATTTTTGTACAAAGTCTACAGTCTATATACTTTGATGTAATGCAACTCTAGATACAGCAGCCACAGTGGTTACAGCTATTAGGCCTATAATGATGGCGATAATCAGTCTAACCAGTCTCTTGGTTCGCTTCAAGGACTTAATAAGATATTGTAACAGCATAATGGAAGGGGAGCCCTGCCACATCCGATGCATCTGTACTGGAATCCAGACTCCTGTTTGGGTTCTTAAAATGTAAAGACTTTGACTGTTTTCATTAAAGAATAGAAGAATTAATACGTGTATGAAAAGCACATTTATTGCAAGTTATTAAATAATTTTCAGCTATTTGGTTTCACCTATAATAAACATATAAGGCAGTGGTTCTCAACCTGTGGGTTGTGACCCCAGTGAGGGTCAAATGACCAAAACACAGGGGTCGCCTAAAGCCATTGGAAAATACGTATTTATTATACAATACATTTTTAAATAAAATATGTATTTCCGGAGGCTTTAGGCGACCCCTGTGTTTTGGTCGTTCGACCCCCACCAGGGTCGCGACCCACAGGTTGAGAACCGCTGATATAAGGCAATCTAACACAAGCAGATATAAAATGTGTTTAATTTTTCTTAAAGATTAACAATATGATTAGAAGGATAATTTCTCCAGATTTTTTCTTTCTATACTGACATATGTTTAAGTGCCATGGCTACTTTCCACAAATGATATTATATAGGATCAAATTTTATATGTGGGGAGCTCAAGGTGACATCCCTCCTCTATGCCATATGATAGTATGATTACTTTGACCATCAGCTATAATTAAACCATTGTTCTTATGCCACCTTAAATCAGCACCCTGCCCTTTAACTCAGGCGGAACCATGAGGGCTTTAATCTATGATGTTTCATGTACAGATGTATTATTTTAAATCTGTATTCTTGTAACAAACATTTTTTTCCTTCCCCATTACTGTTATTTTTGACAATAGAGAGCCAAGCTTGAGCTTCTATTTTTAAACAATGTGGCTCATGTCCTATACATATGGGTAATCCCTCAACTCCTGTTGTATAATTTTCTAATTTTATGCCTTCTTCCAAAGGTGTTAAGGAACCTCATCATTCAAAGGTCCTGGAAGCCAATTAGAATCATTAACAAAAATAGGAAAGGCACTATCTTCTAATGAAAGCTCTATTTAATGGGGGATTAGGGACATATGCCTAATAACTAAAATTTTCAGCTCTACTTACCGGAATTGTTACCAAAGCAATCATTGCTAAGACAGGTTTAGTAGCATTTTCTTCTTTTCTAGTAGCTTGTAGCATTTTTTTACTATTAAAGGTCAGCTTCTTAAGTTGACCCCAACTTGGTGTTTTAGCCTCTTTAATACCAAGCAGCAGCACCTTTAAGATTCTTCTTTTGAAATTCATTTCTTCTATCTCAGCAATGGGCAGATATGGAAAGAATCTATTGTTCTTATCCATGTTGTTAGTTTAATTCTGTGAGCAGGAATCCAAAGGACTTTCCAGGACTCTGCAATGACACAAGCAAACCCTCATCCCTGATGTTGCACTACACTAGGTACCTGTTGATCCAATTCCTTTTTATAATGCACAGGTTGATTAATTGTAGAACTGTTATTTTTTGTCCAATGTCTGTCTGCAGCAGTCAAATTATCTTCTTCTGTATTTAAGAAATTTAAAGTAAATAAAGCTCTGTGTAACATAAGTCTAGGAGATAATCTTCCTTCTCTCTCCTTTTTGTTTAAGTAACATATTTTTCAGAGTACAATTAGTGCGTTCAATAATCACTTGTCCTTGTGGATTATATGGAATTCTAGTAGTATGTTTAATATTCTAAAATGCTAAGAATTGTTGAAATTGAGCAGATGTATAGGCGGGACTATTGTCAGTTTTAATTGCTTTAAGAATGCCTGTAGCCTGACCAGGCAGTGGCACAGTGAATAGAGCATCAGACTGGGATGCAGAAGACCCAGGTTCGAGACCCCGAGTTCACCAGCTTGAGTGCGGCTCATCTGGTTTGAGCAGAAGCTCACCAACTTGGACCCAAGGTCGGTGGCTCGAGCAAGGGGTTACTCGGTCTGCTGAAGGCCCGCAGTCAAGGCACATATGAGAAAACAATCAATGAACAACTAAAGTGTCACAACAAAAAACTTATGATTGATGCTTCTCATCTCTCTCCATTCCCATCTGTCTGTCCCTGTCTAACTCTGTCTCTGTAAAAAAAAACAAAAACAAAAACGAATGCCTATAACATTAAAAGCTTCAATAAGATGTTGAATGACACAATCAGCCTTTTCTTTAGGCAAAAGTGTGGCCTATTGAAAGGAAGAATAAATATCAATAAAACTGTACATAAGATAGTTTTCTAAAAGAAGAAATATAAATAATATCTATTTGCTAAAGGTTATTACTGTGTTGTTTTCTAGGATTCATTCCTTTTGGTAATGGAGGAGCATCTATAATACTATACTGAGGACAGTTTCTAACAATATTCTGAGCTTCTTGCCTGGCCATTTTAAATTTTTGCATTAAATGTTGGAGAGGCTGTGAAGAAAAGGGAACCCTCATACACTGTTGGTGGGAATGTAAAGTAGTACAACCATTATGGAAGAAAGTATGGTGGTTCCTAAAAAAACTAAAAATACAACTACCTTATGACCCAGCAATCCCTCTACTGGGTATATACCCCAAAAAATCAGAAACATTGATACGTAAAGACACATGCAGCCCCATGTTCATTGCAGCATTGTTCACAGTGGCCAGGACATGGAAACAACCAAAAAGCCCGTCAATAGATAACTGGATAAAGAAGATGTGGCACATATATATTATGGAATACTACTCAGCCATAAGAAATGATGACATTGGATCACTTACAGCAAAATGGTGGGATCTTGATAACATTATACGAAGTGAAATAAGTAAATCAGAAAAAACCAGGGAGATGACGTCAGAGTAATGGCGCAGTAGGAAGCGATACCGATAAATCTCCCCCAAAACTCAACAAGATCTTCAACCAGAAACAGAAAAACCTATCCTTGGAGCCTCCAGATGTTTCGCAATACACCCGAAGGTATAGTCGAGCAAAAAATTGGCTAAATATATAACCAAACCCTGAAGGAAATAGGGAGTAAGAAATGCTCCGCCTTCCTCACTAACCTAAACAGGGTGGCTTTCACTGGGAACTGAGAATATAGAAACTGAGGCGGAAAAAGGGGGTGAATAGATCCAGGTCGCGGCACAAACGGCCGAACCAGGCTGTGGCACAGAGATCCAGGCCAAGGAAAAACTGTTCTTGTGGCAACCTGGGCAATACAAGCTAACACTCGTGCCAAACCCAGACAAAGGAAGACAAGCTGGGCAGCCATTTTCCCCGATCTCCGGGTCGGCGCGCGCAGATAGTGGGCGAGAGATTCCTTCCAAAGCCCCGGGAGTGGGCGCCTGTGTTGTCCCACAGAGAGGCAGAGTCAGAGGCCTTTGTGTGGGCTGAAAGCGGAATCTCTGGGCTGCCCCAGCGCCCTGGGAAAGCCATGCACAGGGATGGAGCGAGAGCCAATTCCAATGCCGGAACTTTTCCGTGTGGGTGGGGGTTTCACTCAGGTGAGACTGCTGGCCTGATATCCTAGTCTGCGTGCGCAGATAGTGAGCAAGAGATTCCTCCGAGTGCCTCGGCAGTGCCTGCCCATGTTATCCCACAGAGGGGCAGAGTCAGGGGCCTTTGTGTGGGTCAAAAAGCGGAATCTCGGGCCACCCCAGTGCCTTGAAAAAGCCGCGCCCGGGGACGGAGCGAGAGCCAATTCCAACGCTGGAACTTTTCCGTGCAGATGGGGGTTTCACTCAGAGTGTGAGACTGCTGGCCTGATATCCTGATCTGCGCGAGCAGATAGTGGGCGAGAGATTCCTCCAAGTGCCTCGGCAGTGCGCGCCCATGTTACCCCACAGAGTGGCAGAGCCAGAGGTCTTTGAGTGGGTGGAAGCCCCGCCTGATTATGCTAGCAGCTCTGACTGACTGAGCCTTACCCAGAGCCCTGTGCTGAGTGGGAACAGAGTGGGGAGTTGCCAGCTCTTTGAGCCTCTTACTATCCAGGCAGAGGCAGCAACAACCCCATAGCTGGATTATCAGGCTACTAATTGAGGAAGGAAAAACTAGGAGAAAGGCTCAAGGAACACGGACTCTCTCACTGGCGGAGCCTATAAATGCTGATGAGCCTCGACTGCCAACGAGACTGAAGCACAATACAAAACATCGCCATAGAGACTTATCAACTGCAAACCTCTACCTGAGCATGCCAAAGGGGCAGAACCTGAGGTACAGAGTCACCGACCAGGAAGAGGGAGAGAAAAGAAAAAGCAAGAAGATAACCTCTCAAAATCAAGAATAATACGCAGACTTTATAGCCTATCCCATTTTATTATATTTGTTTGTTTCTCTTATCTTCATCCTTGATATTTTTTATTCCTCCTCCCATTTGGTCATTTAACTCTCTGCCGGTCTTACTCTTTCCTCTCCTTGAACTACACTACCCATAAGTGTTACATCTCCCATTATCTTTTCTTTCCTCTTCCTTTCTCTCTATGAGGGTTGCACTCCAAAACCCTTAACTCTCTCTCTCCTCTTTTTTCTTTTTTCTTCTTTTAGTGGTTCCCTCTTTTCTCTCTCTCTCTCTCTTTCTTTTCTCCCTCTATATTAGTTTCTTCCTTTCTCCTTTACGTCTCCTCTCATTCAAACCTCAATAATGAACAGTATCTTATCTGGGACTCAAACTTATGTTTGTGGCATTTTGGGGGGTTTTTACTTCACCTTTTTAACACACTAGCAGTGCTCCCATCCCTGGCTCTCCATTTTATCTAGTTCTTTTCCCACTAAATACAATAGTAATTTTTTAATTTGTCCCCCCATTTTCCTGTTTCCCTCTTATTCCTCTAATCATAACTCTTAGTCAACCAACACCTAAAAGCAAATCATTTTATTCTTGACCCATTTTTTTTTCTTATTTGCTTTTTGTGTGTCCATACGCCTTTTTTTTTTCTTTTTTCTTTTCTTTTCTTTTTTTTTGCCCCTTTATTACTTCTTCCCAATTCAGGCCCTCCATTACAGGCATTGTTTGTTCTATTTAGTACAATATAATTCACAGTTCACCACAAGATTTTCTCAAGAAAGAGGGGAGAGGAGAGGAGAGAAAAAAAAGGAGGGGGGAAATAATTTTCTTTTTTTTTTAAAAAAATTTTATTTTATTTTTCTTTATTACATTATTAATTTTTTTTAAAAAAAACAACTCTTTTTTATTTTTTTAACTTTTTATTCCTTATTAAATCTCATTAATACTATCAACAAAACCACCCTCAGATGCCATTAAGGAAGAGAAAATCGAATATCATGGATACAAAAGAAAGACAGGTAACACAGCTAGATGAGGAAAAATCTATGGAGAAAAAATTTTAATAATATGGGAAACCTTGGAGCTAAGTGACAGAGAATTTAAGATAGAAATCCTAAAAATCCTCCGAGATATACAAGAAAACACAGAAAGGCAATTTAGGGAGCTCAGAAAACAACTCAACGAACACAAAGAATATATTTCCAAGGAAATTGAAACTATAAAAACAAATCAAACAGAGATGAAAAACTCAATTCACGAGCTGGAAAACGAGGTAACAAGCTTAGCTAATAGAACAGGCCACATAGAAGAGAGGGTTAGTGAAATAGAAGACAAGCAACTTGAGGCACAACAGAGAGAAGAAGAAAGAGACTCAAAATTAAAAAAAATGAGATAGCCCTACAAGAATTATCTGACTCCATCAAAAAGAATAACATAAGAATAATAGGTATATCAGAGGGAAAAGAGAGAGAAAATGGAATGAAGAACATACTCAAACAAATAATAGATGAGAACTTCCCAAGCCTGTGGAAAGAACTAAAGCCTCAAATTCAAGAAGCAAACAGAACTCCAAGTTTTCTTAACCCCAATAAACCTACTCCAAGGCATATCATAATGAAATTGGCACAAACCAACGGCAAAGAAAAAATTCTCAAGGCAGCCAGGGAAAAGAAGAATACAACATATAAAGGAAGGCCCATTAGATTATCATCAGATTTCTCAGCAGAATTTCTACAAGCTAGAAGAGAGTGGACCCCAATATTTAAAGTCCTGAAAGAGAGGAACTTCCAGCCATGAATACTATACCCATCAAAGCTATCCTTCAAATATGAAGGAGAAATAAAAACATTCACAGATACAGAGAAGATGAGGAAATTTATCATCAAAAAAACCCCACACCAGGAATTACTAAAGGGTGTTCTCCAGATAAAAGAACAAAAAACAAACAAACAAAAAAAAACAAAGCCACAATTAAAAGCTCCAAGAAGAACACAATAAAACTAAATTTAAACTGTGACAACAACTAAAAGAAAGGGGGGGGAGAGGATGCAGATTAACAGTAGCAAAGGATGATGGAGTGCAAAAGTACTCACAAAATAGTGCGCTACAATGAACAGGGTAGGAACCCTTTTCATTACTTAAAGGTAACCACCATTGAAAAAACCACCACAGAAGCACATTAGATAAAAAAAAAGATAGCAACAGAGGAAAGATGTATGGAATACAACCAAATAAAAACAAAAGATAGAAAAACGAAAGAGAAGGATCAAACAAGACACAAAACTAAAGCAATATATAAGATGGCAATAGGAAACTCACAAGTGTCAATATTACAATAAATGTAAACGGCTTAAACTCACCAATAAAAAGGCACAGAGTAGCAGAATGGATTAAAAAAGAAAATCCAACTGTATGCTGCCTACAGGAAACTCATCTAAATAACAAGGATAAAAACAAATTCAAAGTGAAAGGCTAGAAAACAATACTCTAAGCAAATAACATCCAAAAAAAGCAGATGTAGCAATACTCATATCTGATAATGCTGACTACAAAACAGGAAAAGTACTCAGAGACAAAAATGGCCATTTCATAATGGCTCAGGGGACACTGAATCAAGAAGACATAACAATCCTTAATATATATGCACCAAACCAAGGAGCACCAAAATATATTAAGACAGCTACTTATTGACCTTAAAACAAAAACTGACAAAAATACAATCATACTTGGGGACCTCAATACACCGCTGACGGCTCTAGATTGGTCATCCAAACAGAGAATCAACAAAGATATAGTGGCCATAAACAAAACACTAGAGCACCTGGATATGATAGACATCTACAGGACATTTCATCCCAAAGTGACTGAGTATACATTTTTCTCCAGTGTACATGGATCATTCTCAAGAATTGACCATATGTTGGGCTACAAAAACAACATCAGCAAATTCAGAAAAATCGAAGTTGTACCAAGCATATTTTCTGATCATAAAGCCTTGAAACTAGAATTCAACTGCAGAAAAGAGGGAAAAAATCCCACAAAAATGTGGAAACTAAACAACATACTTTTAAAAAATGAATGGGTCAAAGAAGAAATAAGTGCAGAGATCAAAAGATATATACAGACTAATGAAAATGACAATACGACATATCAGAATCTATGGGATGCAGCAAAAGCAGTGATAAGAGGGAAGTTCATATCACTTCAGGCATATATGAATAAACAAGAGAGAGCCCAAGTGAACCACTTAACTTCACACCTTAAGGAACTAGAAAAAGAAGAACAAAGACAACCCAAAACCAGCCGAAGAAAGGAGATAATAAAAATCAGAGCAGAAATAAATGAAATAGAGAACAGAAAAACTATAGAAAAAATTAATAGAACAAGGAGCTGGTTCTTTGAAAAGATCAACAAAATTGACAAACCCTTGGCAAGACTTACCAAGGAAAAAAGAGAAAGAACTCATATAAACAAAATCCAAAATGAAAGAGGAGAAATCACCACAGACACAGTAGATATACAAAGAATTATTGTAGAATACTATGAAAAACTTTATGCCACTAAATTCAACAACCTAGAAGAAATGGATAAATTCCTAGAACAATACAACCTTCCTAGACTGAGTCAAGAAGAAGCAGAAAGCCTAAACAGGCCTATTAGTAGAGAAGAAATAGAAAAAAACATTAAAAACCTCCCCCCAAATAAAAGTCCAGGCCCTGATGGCTATACCAGCGAATTTTATCAAACATTCAAAGAAGACTTGGTTCCTATTCTACTCAAAGTCTTCCAAAAAATTGAAGAAGCAATACTTCCAAACACATTTTATGAGGCCAACATAACCCTCATACCAAAACCAGGCAAGGACTGCACAAAAAAAGAAAACTACAGACCAATATCTCTAATGAATACAGATGCTAAAATACTAAACAAAATACTAGCAAATCGAATACAACAACATATTAAAAAGATAATACATCATGATCAAGTGGGATTTATCCCAGAATCTCAAGGATGATTCAACATACGTAAAACAGTTAACGTAATACACCATATCAGCAAGCAAAGAACAAAAACCACATGATCTTATCAATAGACACAGAAAAGGCTTTTGATAAAATACAATACAATTTTATGTTTAAGGCTCTCAACAAAATGGGTATAGAAGGAAAATATCTCAACATGATAAAGGCCATATATGATAAACCATCAGCTAACATCATATTAAATGGCACTAAACTGAAGGCTTTCCCCCTTAAATCAGGAACAAGACAGGGTTGTCTACTCTCTCCACTCTTATTTAATGTGGTACTAGAGGTTCTAGCCAGAGCAATCAGACAAGACAAAGAAATAAAAGGCATCCATATCGGAAAAGAAGAAGTAAAGGTATCACTTTTTGCAGATGATATGATCCTATACATCGAAAACCCCAAAGAATCCACAAAAAGACTACTAGAAACAATAAGCCAATACAATAACGTCGCAGAACACAAAATTAACATACAGAAGTCAATAGCCTTTTTATATGCCAACAATGAAACATTTGAGAATGAACTCAAAAGAACAATCCCCTTCACAATTGCAAAAAAATAAAATAAAATAAAATACTTAGGAATAAACATAACAAAGAATGTAAAGGACTTATATAATGAAAACTATAAACCATTGTTAAGGGAAATCGAAAAATATATAATGAGATGGAATAATATACCTTGTTCTTGGTTAGGAAGAATAAATATAATCAAGATGGCCATATTACCCAAAGCAATATACAAATTTAATGCAATTCCCATCAAAATTCCAATGACATTTTTTAAAGAAATGGAGCAAAAAATCATCAGATTTATATGGAACCATAAAAAAACCTGAATAGCCAAAGCAATCCTAAAGAAAAAGAATGAAGCTGGGGGCAATACAATACCTGACTTCAAACTATATTATAGGGCCACGACAATCAAAACAGCATGGTATTGGCAGAAAAATAGACACTCAGACCAATGGAACAGAATAGAAAACCTAGAAATAAAACCACATATATATAGTCAAATAATTTTTGATAAAGGGGCCAAGAACACACAATGGAGAAAAGAAAGCCTCTTCAATAAATGGTGCTGGGAAAACTGGAAAGCCACATGCAAAAGAATGAAACTGGACTACAGTTTGTCCCCCTGTACTAAAATTAACTCAAAATGGATCAAAGATCTAAACATAAGACCTGAAACAATAAAGTACATAGAAGAAGACATAGGTACTAAACTCATGGACCTGGGTTTTAAAGAGCATTTTATGAATTTGACTCCAAAGGCAAGAGAAGTGAAGGCAAAAATTAATGAATGGGACTACATCAGACTAAGAAGTTTTTGCTCAGCAAGAGAAACTGATAACAAAATAAACAGACAGCCAACTAAATGGGAAATGATATTTTCAAACAACAGCTCAGATAAGGGCCTAATATCCAAAATATACAAAGAACTCATAAAACTCAACAACAAACAAACAAACAATCCAATAAAAAAATGGGAAGAGGACATGAACAGACACTTCTCCCAGGAAGAAAAACAAATGGCCAACAGATATATGAAAAGATGCTCATCTTCGTTAGTTATTAGAGAAATGCAAATCAAAACTGCAATGAGATACCACCTCACACCTGTTATATTAGCTATTATTAACAAGACAGGTAATAACAAATGTTGGAGAGGCTGTGGAGAAAAAGGAACCCTCATACACTGTTGGTGGGAATGTAAAGCAGTACAACCATTATGGAAGAAAGTATAGTGGTTCCTCAAAAAACTGAAAATAGAATTACCTTATGACCCAGCAATCCCTCTACTGGGTATATACCCCCAAAACTCAGAAACATTGATACGTAAAGACACATGCAGCCCCCATGTTCATTGCAGCATTGTTCACAGTGGCCAGGACATGGAAACAACCAAAAAGCCGGTCAATAGATGACTGGATAAAGAAGATGTGGCACATATACACTATGGAATACTACTCAGCCATAAGAAATGATGACATCGGAACATTTACAGCAAAATGGTGGGATCTTGATAACATGATACGAAGCGAAATAAGTAAATCAGAAAAAACCAGGAACTGCATTATTCCATACGTAGGTGGGACTTAAAAGTGAAACTAAGAGACATTGATAAGAGTGTGGTGGTTACGGGGGGAGGGGGGAGAGGGAGAGGAAAAGGGGGAGGGGAGGGGCACAAAGAATACTAGATAGAAGGTGACAGAGGACAATCTGACTTTGGGTGATGGGTATGCAACATAAGTGAACGACAAGATAACCTGGAGTTGTTATCTTTGAATATATGTATCCTGATTTATTGATGTCGCCCCATTAAAAGTAAAATTATTAAAAAAAATAAATAGGCCCTGGCCAGTTGGCTCAGCGTTAGAGCGTCGGCCTGGCGTGCGGGGGACCCGGGTTTGATTCCTGGCCAGGGCACATAGGAGAAGCGCCTATTTGCTTCTCCACCCCCTCCCTCCTTCCTCTCTGTCTCTCTCTTCCCCTCCCGCAGCCAAGGCTCCATTGGAGCAAAGATGGCCTGGACGCTGGGGATGGCTCCTTGGCCTCTGCCCCAGGTGCTAGAGTGGCTCTGGTCGCGGCAGAGCGCTCCGGAGGGGCAGAGCATCACCCCCTGGTGGGCAGAGCGTCTCCCCTGGTGGGCGTGCCAGGTGGATCCCGGTCGGGTGCATGTGGGAGTCTGTTTGACTGTCTTTCCCCGTTTCCAGCTTCAGAAAAATACAAAAAAAAAAATAATAATAAATAAATAAATAAATAAATAAATAAATAAATAAATAATTTTTTGCATTAAACCTTTTCTATTTGTATGAGTCTTTGCATGAAACTTAGTAGCTATTTCTATTGATCCAATGAGTAATTGATTAACTTTATTATTTGTAGTAGACATAGGTTCTGGTAAAGCTGTATGAGAATGAATGTGAGTTATACAGACAGGTGAATTTCATTTTTACAATAAAAGTTTTAACTCTTGAAACAATTTGTGCAATCTAGAACTATCATTTGAAATATAAAGTTTCTATAAGTTTAACTATATGTTCTACATATTGTGAGTCAGTCACAATGTTAATAGGACAGGATGTTTGAATTTTATCTTCAGCTATAATTAAACTATACTGATTTAAGGTTTCAGAAGCATCTTTAAGGATGACTGAATGTTCTGCATTATTTTCACAAGCTATTAATATGTCATCTATATAATGGATTATTAAAGATTGAGGATATTTCTGACAAATTTTTTCTAAAGGTTGATTTACATAATGTTGAAACAGAGTCAAAGATGTTTTTGAAGTTTTAGTCATAATTAAACATTTTTTGTTTCCTGGGTAAGTTTATTTAATTGTCAAATCTCCCTTTCTTCTATTTCTGACTTATGCTGAGGCTTCAATCTTCTAGAAGGTATCTACTAGTCTCCTGTATCTGTGGAGATAAGAGCAAATCCTCACCCCTGCATTTTGCTTACATTGCTGTTATAAATTAGCAAACTGTTTATCTAAAAAGTTCATCTTGTGTAATATTAATAAGAGGGTTAGCAATAGCATTTCGATTAGCTTGAATACAAGCCTGAATCTCCTACGAAGTCATAAATTGTAACTCTTTCACTTTTGAAATAGTCTGAGCTAACATTTCTAAATTTTTTGAGATAAAACATTTAGAGTCCATGAAGGAGGATAGCAGTTCCTGCATATAAAGACAGTTAGTTCTATACTGGAAGCAAGCCATTTTAAACTCTTTAAGAGCTTTGACAGAAATTTGGTCATAGTGAGTATAAAAAAATCCTTGTCAGAAAGTTTAGACTGTAATTCAAAAAGTTGCTTTTTTAATTATTTATAAGATAAATGTTTTTCTTTATCAGAGGCCAAATGACCCTTTTTATTTTTGTATTGTAAAAAAAATCTTAGAGCTTTGTTAGGGACTTTTTCTAAGCCTTGCAGCTTAGTGACTATTGCCTAAGTGGGCTAAAAAGAAAACTAATGTTGCTTAGTAATAAGAGATGCATCAGCTTCTATATCTAAAAGTCTTTTGTATTGTTTAGTCTATTATAGGGCATCAGAGGAACTAAATTCCCGCTTTCCTCAGTGCCTCCTTTTTCAGGATGTGGCCTTACAAGCAGCTAACTGTGTGAAGTAGCTTGAGATAAATTCTTAAAATGACTTAATTTTACTTAATTCCTTAGTTTTACAGATTTGAGCATATTTTTACACACAAATAAGACAATTTTCAACACAGAAACACAAGTACAACATATAACTTTAATTAATCCTAATACTTGAATTCTTATTTGATTTCAAACTTTGAATACACCTTAAAATGTATTAACCAAATTAGGAAGTAGTAAGGATCCATATTCTATTCAATTTAAATTTAAATGAGTGCTTCTTATAATTTCTAATT
Organism: Saccopteryx leptura; assembly: GCF_036850995.1. Lineage (NCBI taxonomy): Eukaryota > Metazoa > Chordata > Mammalia > Chiroptera > Emballonuridae > Saccopteryx > Saccopteryx leptura. The sequence goes on along the minus strand of NC_089505.1, from coordinate 211,353,803 downwards.
TTAAAGCAAAAAATATATGAATGAAATTATTTTTTCAATATAAAAGCCGACATTTTTAATTTTTGCATGTAAACACTTAATTCAGGCCTTAAAAATCACATTTTAGACAACACCAAACAAAAACTAAACAGAAATTAGAATCAGACAAACCAGACCAGACAAACCAAAGAGAAACCCGAGATTTCAGAGCACAGTCAGACTAGAAAGATGCCTGCCTGATTTTAATCAGGGCATTTTCTGACAGAGGGACTGATGATGGATGAAACTAAACAAAATTTCCCCAAGAAAATTTTCTTGGCAGCTGCTGGGATATTTTCTATAGTCAGATCCAATACATGTCCCCCACCTCAGTTTCCAGGAAAAGAATAAGAAAGAAACAAAATGATAGCTCAGAGGACCATAGCTAAAACATCAAAGAAAATCAGTATTTATTTATTTATTTATTTTATTATTACAAAGACTAGAGAATTCTAAGGACTTCATGATTCTTCTATATGTCCTAATTCTAATTGAGTTTGTACCAACTGATGTAAAGCTGCAAGCTTTTCTTTCTTGTCTCCAACTCTAGTGATTTGCATCTAGGCTTTAAGACAAGCAGATCTAATCTGAGCTATAACAGCATCAGTATAACCAGTTTGTTGTCCCACAGCTGCATAAACGCCAATGCTGATGAGCATTTCAAAAGTAGCTCCCGGGGGGATTATTTCTGGCTTTCCTGTGAGATATTTGAAGAGCCTCCTCTCTCCACCAAGATTTGAATTGTAAATATTGTCCCGATTCCAAAACCATACTAGCAAGTAAATCCCAAACCAAAGGAATCATTAAATGATTATTACAATAGGAAGAAATAAGGCCTTGAACGTATGGAAACTGAGATCCATATGTAGTGACAGATTATTTGACAAGCTTTAAGAAAGTAAATTCAATTTGGTTGAATTAAACATTATACCCTCCCCCAGGATGTTGACCATTAGGAAGGAAAGGCTGTCAAATAATTGGAAAAATAGATTCAAAAAAATTACTAGAATTAGATTCTAAATCATCATGATGCACAAGCACCTATCGCATTTCAGAGATTTCAAGGAATTGAAAAATCCTTCCCCTGCCAGTACCAATTAATTCTTGACCTTGAATTGGAGGAGCTGTAGGCTCACATGTATTTTGCTTTTGAACAAGATAAGCAGTATACTGATTTCCAATCTCCTGTTGTTCTAGTATAAGTTGTAATTTATTTAATAAATGTTTTAGACAGGCAACAACATCTATAGGGGTTCCCTCATTTTTTAAGAAAGAAGGATGAAAGCCTGTGGACAGCTGAATTTCATTAAGATTATCAGTAACCTAAGAAGCAGAGACAGTATTGTCCAAATCATTATTCTGCTCATTCTGTGCTAAATCAAGTCCTTCAGGCTCATTATAAATAGCCTCACTCAAGTCTTTAACAGAATCTCCATCTGATTGCAAAGGGCCAAGGGCTGTAGCAATATGATTATAAGCAGCCCACATTTCAGATCAAGCAGATCTCCGTGCTGATGAGCGCAGCATCAAGATTTCCCTACTTGTTGCCAAATATTCAAATTCAATTGATATGATGTTCAGGAGTATACCAATAACAATGTCTCAATAGCATTTAAAAGATGTTATTGTCTTTTATCTGAATCCCAGATCCTTTTAAAAGGGATTTTAAAACTTGTACATAATTGTCTAATAATGAATGTGAATTCTTCATGACTTTGCTAGTTATTCCTGAAAGTTTTGCATACACAGCACATCCAACTTACCCTTTTGGTTTCGCCCGTTCCTAATCTCCTCTTAAGGCCCCACAGTAGGCGCCAAATGTTGTTGTGAGTTGGGGGGGGGGGTGCAGCGAGAGAGATCAGCAGACAAAATCATCCTGAACTAGCAAAGGACCACCGCTCGCTCAGGCAAATGGCACTGAGTTTGTGCTGTGTCCTATTTTTATTCACAAGATTTCAAAAAGCTTGATTACTTAGAAATTGGCATAGCATCAAGCATAACCTTTACTTAAAGATACATGGAATACATCTGCATGATAGCTTAATAACAATACAATATAAAAAGGCACTAACTGTTATTGCTTCTATGGTTCCCACAACATTCCTTTCTTTTATCTCAAGGGATAGCCTCGAAGGGAACAGAAATATTATGAGACTGTTTTACTGAGAAGAGAGTCCAGCAACTGCTTTTGGTCACATAGATTTGTTTCAGTGACTCGCCTTCGAATCACAAAACAATTCTCTTGGCAAAACATTATTTTCCTGTTGGCTGTGTTCCCATCCAAGGTCATGCAATGGAGTATTCTACTACAGGTTGCATACAAGACACTGTTCAAAAATTGGAGCAAGAATGAGGAGGGTTTTAGGACCTATGAAGGGGAGTGGTAAGGGGTTTTGAGACCAGGCCATCCACTTCCACAATAAAGATCTGGGAGGGACTAGTAGGTACTGAGAATTGCTATATGGCAGAATAAGTTGCCCCTATATTGATGAATAACAAGTTTGGCTTACCAGCTATTGTTAGTTACCCTGGGCTCCACTGGAGTTAGTCCTATGGGAACCATGCAGCCCAGGAACCCTCAGTCTTCAGTGGTCAGAAATAGAAGGCTGAGCAAGCCAAAGTCTGATGGATCCAGTTGTACAGAAGGAAGGGTGGGACCTTATCTTGAGATCTTGTTGCAGTCAACCTTTCAGTGGCCCTTTTTGCCACATTTAGGACAGGGCCCAGGGAATGTCGGGGGTTAGGGCAGGCTCTTGCCCAGTGTCCTTCTTTGTTGCATTTAAAGCAGGGACCAAGTAGCAGTTTATTCCCCCCCCCCCCCCAGCCCTGAGTATTTTTAATAGAGCCTTGAATTGCCGCAGCTAGTATTTGGTATTTAGCCTGATCTTTCCGTTTTTGTATTTTGGCCTCTTCATCTCTGTTATTAAAAACTGTAAGGTTATTTTTAAGAGATCCTTTTGTGAGGTTTGAGGGCTTTTCTCTAATTTTAGTAGTTTTCATCTAATGTCTGGAGCCAATTGGTAAATAAAATGCACGTTTAAAAATAACTGTCCCTTGACAGATGTGGGGTTAAGGGTGGTATGTTTGAAAAAGACTCCTTTAGGTGAGAAAGAAAGAGGGCAGAATTTTCATCAGATTCCTGGCTAATCTCTCTAAGTTTCTCATAGTTAGCAGCCTTATGGGCAGCTTTCTTTAACCCTGCTATTAAACAGTTAATCATATTGGCTTGGTGGTGACATTCAGGAGAGCCTATTTGATAGTCCCAGTGGGAGTCTTTTTGAGGAATGGTTGCTGCCCTTACTGGCTGGTGACTGTCCACCCTATGAAGGTTGTCGGCATAAGCCTGCATTGTAATCCAAACCTGCTCCTTTTCCTTAAGGGGAAAGAGTGGAGATTAATATTATATAGATATCATGCTAAGTAAGATCATAGGATTGGGTTAGGTATCTAAATTTCTTTATATAAATAGCTGGGTCAGATGAGAAGGACCCAAGGTGTTCTGCAATTTGAGAAAAATCCATTGAGCATGGACCACAAACTCGAACAATACCCTCTGCTCCAGCTACTTCTCGCAAAGGTAAGGTTGGGGGCTGGGAGGAAGTCTGAGGTAGGAGCTGCCTGAGCTGTTCTAGAGTGGGTGTGGGGAGATGAAGGTGCAGGGCTTGGTTTAAAGTCTGGGGGGGCTAAAGATTGGGCTGGAGAGTCCTCAATAGGCAGTGGCACACTGGGAGAAGGCTGATGGTCTGTGGGGTTAAAGTCAGATTCAGGATCAGGGGTATAGGGGGAGGCATGTGGTTTAGAGTGAAAAAGAAGAATTTTACAGGTAGAGCACTGACAGAGAGGGACGAAAATGAAGGGTGAAGAAGGCTCCAGCATAGAAAAGTTCTGAGCACTTTCCATAGTGCTGACAAAGTTGTCGAGGTCTTGTAAGGTTTTGAAATCGAAAGTGCCATTCTCTGGCCATTGAGAATCACTGTCTAGTTTATATCAAGTCCAGACTGTGTATCAAACAAAAAGACTAATTTGGAGTGATATTTGGGTGTATTTATCATTTTCTAATTAAAAAACATCTGTTTTATGCAACTATTTAATCAAAATGTGTTATTAATAGATATGGTTTGAGGTTAGATTTCCACTTTAAAACTCGAATTGCGGAAAAGTACTTGTAAATAAAATTATATGTATTTGGAAATTATTAAATAGATAATGAATTAATAAAACATGAATTGTGCTTACCTGTCTATGATTGAATATTCACCGAGAAAGAATAATCGTGAGTCTACAATGTCATATGTGCCGTGTCATGTTTTAGTAAGAAGTACACAAAGCCATTTGCACGCTCGGTGTATCGCGCTCTCTCAAGGTCTCCTGCACTGAATGTATGCATCTTATAATCACATCTCACCATACTGATCCTTGACGAATCATCATGTCAAATACAAATACATAACATAACACACAATGGATTCGACTCTGCATTGATCGAATACAGACATTTACAGATTAGTCTTCCAATATCAAAAAGGAGGATATGTAAGAGGGCACTTTTTGAGGGAGGATAAAACTTACAGAAGAAGGACTGTCCGCCCTAAAGGAGGACAATTGGGCACCTTAATATTAGTCAAGTTTGCTCAGGTGGAGTTATGGAAACTGCCCTGACATCAGATCACTTAAAAGTTTAACCTGGCTATTTGAAGTTTTTTTGGTAAAGGGCCCTGGACCTGAACCTAACTCTACTGTTTTGCTGAATCTTAGCGATAGTGCGCTTAGTTCAGTGTCAGGAGCTAAATATTAACTCTGAGAGGTATAGTAACTCGTGACTGGAAATATGGGCTGAAATGAAGCTCATGGGAATCTCAAGCGTAAAACACTTTGTAAAGTGTTCTTTAAAAATTACACCAATTTAAAGGGAAGATCTATCCTCAAAAGTCATCTGTGACCGACAAACTCATCGAAAATTATGAGGGGACTAATATTTTAACAGTTCCTTAGAAAGGCAAGCATGTCCTCCCAGAAGTTAGGTTTCACCCTGTATTTGCAGTCACGATTTACTCTGATTCCTTTCCCATAGTTAATATTTACTTCACGCCTGACATCGTGCCAAGCGCGCTATGGCTGAGATTGAGCAAAGCATTAGGTAGTTGAAGGAACCAAAAGTTGAACTTTTACCTGACTTCAGAATCCGTCCAAGCTGTGGGCTGACCTATTCGACCTTCTGGAAGTCTTTCTGCAGCCTTTTCCTCTGGTATACGGTTTCCTTTCTAGGATTGAATTCTAACCAATGAGATCACATCTAGTAGCTTTTTGGTCCAATCATGGCGAGGTTATGTCTATAAATATGGCTGTTTAAACACGGCTGAAACGAAACTGTTGTTGCTATGGCGCGAACGAAGCAGACTGCTCGCAAGTCAACCGGCGGCAAAGCTCCCCGGAAGCAACTGGCCACCAAAGCGGCTCGGAAGAGCGCGCCGGCTACCGGTGGTGTGAAGAAGCCACATCGTTACCGCCCAGGCACCGTGGCGCTGCGCGAGATCCGGCGCTACCAGAAGTCCACTGAGTTGCTGATCCGTAAGCTTCCCTTCCAGCGCCTGGTGCGCGAGATCGCACAGGATTTCAAGACTGACCTGCGCTTCCAGAGTTCGGCTGTGATGGCGCTGCAGGAGGCGAGCGAGGCCTACCTGGTGGGGCTGTTCGAAGACACAAATCTGTGTGCCATCCATGCCAAGCGCGTGACCATCATGCCCAAAGACATCCAGCTGGCTCGCCGCATCCGCGGGGAGCGGGCTTAAAGCACGCTAAAACATATGGTTTTAGTCAGGCAACTCAGGCTCTTTTAAGAGCCACCAATACACGTCTTCAGAAGCAGCTGTACCAGCTTCCCAGTTACATTCTCTAGAACAGGGGCCCCAAACTACGGCCCCCTGAGGCCATTTATCCGGACCCCGCCGCACTTCTGGAAGGGGCACCTCTTTCATTGGTGGTCAGTGAGAGGAGCATAGTTCCCATTGAAATACTGGTCAGTTTATTTAAATTTACTTGTTCTTTATTTTAAATATTGTATTTATTCCCGTTTTGTTTTTTTACTTTAAGATAAGATATGTGCAGTGTGCATAGGGATTTGTTCATAGTTTTTTTTTTATAGTCCGGCCCTCCAACGGTCTGAGGGAGAGTGAACTGGCCACCTGTGTAAAAAAGTTTGGGGACCCCTGCTCTAGAATCTCACACCGGTGTCATGAGTAAAGGGTACGTTTATTCATGTTCTGGTTTGACCTTTGGTCAGTTGACCAGGGCTAGATGACGAGGTTAACGTTGTTTGCTCCACGCTGCTTTTATTTCAAGTCTGAATTGCCAGCCTTAATCTGGTGAAAATTTTGCAAAATGGGATTTTGGCAGTCGTTGATAGTATGTCCAAAGGTACTATTACAAAAAAAAAACACTAAAATGAGTACAGAAACCGGCACTTTTTTGAAGTTCCACTAACAATTTCGGATGGTAATGTGGTTTTTCAATTCGTTTTGGCTACTGTAAAATCCTCTATCCTTTCAGGTAGTTCGCCAGAATTTTAACTGGTAATCAAAAGTGGGGACAGGAGACACCGTGCCGAGTCCTGAGATTTAAGATACTGAGGATGGGCTGAAATGGAGGCAAGTTGCTTTTAAAGATGATACCTTTTCCTGGTTTGTGCCTGAGAATTACATAAATCCAAATTTTCTCTCATTGCATAGTCCAGGTGGCGCAAACCACCTGGGAATGGGAATTACATGGAAATAATACCTAGAGGTATTTTGCTTTTTTTTTTTTTTTTTAAATGTGAGCTAAGGTATTGTTCCAACAATCAAAACAAATTGCCACAAAGCATAGAACAAAAACAAAAGAAAGTTTAGAGTGTCTACCTGTAGCTACAATTCTCTTCCATACGTAAGTCTATAGTGAAAGGCATTAACGGCCCTGGCCGGTTGGCTCTGGTAGAGATGACCCCGAGGCCCCAGCGTGTGGATGTCCTGGTTCTATTCCCGGTTAATAAGGTACACCCACCATCTGCTTCTCCACCCCACTTCCTCCTTCCCCTTCTGTCTGTCTCTTTCTCTCTCCCCTTTCTGCAGCCATGGCTTGATTGGTTCGACCGCATTGCCCCCAGCACTGAGGATGGCTGATGGAGCTTCCCCCTCAAGTACTAAAAATAGCTCAGTTGCGGGTGTGAGCACTACCCCAAATGGGCAGAGCAACCTCCCCAGACCCGGGTTGTTGCTGATTGGGGCGCATGCAGGAGAAAGGCAACTAACAGCAAGACTACAAACTAGAATCTATCACTTCACATTATTTACCTGGTTAGGTGCTGCCTTCGGCATCACATACAATACAGTTGGAACGATATAGAGAGGATTAGCATGAACCCTACGGAAGCGTGAAATGCAAATTCGAGAAGCGTTCCATATTTTAAAGGATAATACTGGTTAGTGTGAAATGAAACATTTTGATTGGCTTACAAGACTTTTGTTCTAACGACCACTCAGGGAGCGCAAGCAGTATCTTACTAAATGGTTCCGCCTCCATGATGCCACTGTTGGAGGTCAACCAATGAAAAAGCAGTAATGTACGATTCTTCATTTGCATATAAACTCTATAAATAACGCACAAGGAAGTGCATTGTAATCGGGATTGATTTTCGTTGTTATTTGTGTTTCTTTCTTCGAGGATGCCGGACCCAGCAAAATCTGCTCCTGCTCCTAAGAAAGGCTCCAAAAAGGCTGTTACAAAAGTGCAGAAGAAGGATGGGAAAAAGCGTAAACGTAGCCGGAAGGAGAGCTATTCTGTTTATGTGTACAAAGTGCTGAAGCAAGTTCACCCAGACACTGGCATCTCCTCCAAGGCCATGGGCATCATGAACTCCTTTGTCAACGATATCTTTGAGCGCATTGCTGGTGAGGCCTCCTGCCTGGCGCATTACAACAAGCGCTCCACCATCACCTCCCGGGAGATCCAGACGGCCGTGCGTCTGCTGCTGCCCGGCGAGCTGGCCAAGCACGCCGTGTCCGAGGGCACCAAGGCCGTCACCAAGTACACCAGTTCCAAGTAAGAGCACACAAACGCAAACAGTTGATTTACCCCAAAGGCTCTTTTCAGAGCCACTTAAGTTCCTGGAAAAGCGGCTGTGAACACTTGTCTTCAAGATTGGTGAGCTTTTGGTTAGTAGGTGGGGTTGGGCTCCTGGTCATAAATATGTTAGGACCTAGGAATAGATTGGGGTTGTAATTAAGACTACAATATGCATGTTAAAACTAGTCATTTACAGAGGTTGGTACCATCTTGTGGTACGACTTGGTGGCAACAAATGGTTCTCAAAGGTTCCTGTAAGGTTAAAACTGCAGGTGGCCGGTCCACTGGGGAAGGGGAAAGCCTCCTTTCAGCTTCTCTTGGCAACTGGCAGATGGTATAAACCCCCGACGAGGTCTAACCTGGAGAGAACCCCAGTGGACTGTCTTTTCCTGCATGAGATAGCTGACAGGCTAAGCCCCTTCCCAGGTCGATGGGTGGGCACTGGGGAGAGCCAAACTGAAACCACAAGGCTGGTGGATTCCAAAAGGAAAATTTATTTTATAAACGCCTGGATGCAAGCATACAAGCGGGCTGAGACCAACAAGTGTCGGCTCTGAACTGCCTGCGGGTGGATGCATCAGATATAGGAAATTTGTTGTCATGGGTCCATGCACCTGGGCAAGCTTAGATTACCAATATGGGGTTTTTGTGGCCTTAGTTACTGACTTGAGAGGAATTCTACTGCAGAGACAAGCTCTTCGATGTAGCACAGATTTGGTGTCCTTGGTAAATCCTGAAGAACGCCAAAAGGTCAGTTTCCCAGTAAAGCAGAGGGCCCGAGTCTGAGCCTGCTTTCACAGCTACAGGTATTGAGATTTAAAAGCAATCCTAATGGTCTGGTTCCTCCTCAGTGCAAGCTTTGCTACGTTTATAAGTGAAGGCTAGGCAGCTGTTAGGAGAGAGAATAGCAAGCAAATTAACTCTTATCTTTACAAAATGTTTGGGTGAGGGGAATGTGAGTTTTACGGGGCTAATTTAACCATAACGGTCCCTATTTTGGGTTCAGAAGATTATGCAAAACCCGGAATATAGGTTTAACACAGTTACATAAAATTTTGGGATGGAGAGGGCTATCCTAACACTCCCTGTGCTCCTAAGTGTATCAAGTAATGTGTTAAAGCTTGTTTCCCCTAGCATGTACAGGTGGAAAACCACTGTTTAATGTTGTTATTCTTAAACCAATTTTCAATCTAGTAAAATCAGTATTTTCGTTTGTTACCCTATATTTAATTACATACCTAGCCTTCCTTCCTTTCCTTCTTGCCCAGTAACAAGATACTGTCCTTCACTCCATGGGGCATTTGGCAATAGAAACATTTTTGCTTGTCATCACTTGGGAGGAGTACTGCCGGCATTTAGTGGGCAGAGATCAGGAATGCTCATACATATCCCGTAGTTCATAGGACAGTCTAACCAAGAATCTTTTGGTCCATAATGTTGCCCCTCCTGCATAGGGTGAGAACCCAGAGACCCAACTTTCAGAATTGAATCCTCATTGGTGAAAGCTGAGCATCGCATAGACTTAAAACACTTCCATAGGAAAATTACCAGACAAGAGGCCAGGGCAAGATGACTAAACTGAGTATCTAAAATTTCCAGTGAAAGAAATTACACAGCATATTTTATGGTAGGAGGAAGTAGTCTGTCTTCTATCTAGTCAAGCTATCAGAGAATGTGTCTGGTCTCACCTTGGATGCTGAAGTCCACGGGCTCTCTTCTGCTGGAGTACTAGGGGAAATGTTTCTCATAGTCTTTTAAAAGTGTTACAGCCATGCTTTTTTTCAACTTTTTTCATGTCACCTAATTACTAAAATTCTGTGACACACAAAATACAACTTTTTTGCTGAGTGGACAAAAAATAGGCATACTTTTTATTCTTTTACACTGGATGGCTGTTAACTGGTTTTGTTTTTTTGTTTGGGTTTTTTTTTTTTGGTGTTTTGTTTTGTTTAGTTTTTGGCAATCTAAGAGAAAAGAGTCCAGTACCCTTGATTGAATAGTTTTTAAAATTCTAGCGGCACACTGCTTGAAAATCGCTGTAACAGTGTTGTCAATTTGCTCACATAATAAAAAGCTATCAATTCACTGGGGAACAATTTTTTTTTCATTTTCTGTTGCATGAGGTTTTAAAACTTTTTCTATATATTTCTGCACTGCTGATTCCAAATCTGAAATCCATTTTTTGGTGCATGCTCTAGTTTTTATGCAATTTTAATTTCTTTTTGTTACAGTTAATGGCATGCATTGGGTTTTAAATTGGAGTTAAAGGGCAACAACTCTTGGATTGAACATAACCACAAGGCAATTAATGTTTTACAAACATCACTTTTACATAATTATAGTTGTTTTTAAATGTAAAAAATTATTATCTGATAAAAACACCCTCTTATTTTGTTTTAAGATTGAATTATGGCTTCTTCGAGTAGGCGTAAATGTAAGAATAGTCCTGACATCTTCTGTTATATATGTAGCTGTTACACACTTCAACATCAAAGGCGCAATATTTCCTCATTTGTGACACATGCATATATTGCCTATTTTCATGTTCCCCTTGGCGATCAAGACAAGAATTGGGCTCCTCATATTGTGTGTCATAATTGTAAGGAAATGCTTCGTGACAGGACAAAAGGAAAATGCAAAGGAATGCCTTTTGGTATTCCCATGGTTTGGCATGAACCTAAGGACCACAGCAGTGACTGTTATTTCTGTCTGATTCATACAAAGGACATTGGCAAGAAAAAAACGGCATATGATCGCATATCCTAATATTCCTTCAGCAATATGACCTATCCCACACTCTGAGACACTCCCGGTTCCAGTCTTCAATGGTTTTATTTCTTCTAAGGACAAAGAAAGTGAACATGGTGACCAAGTGTATTTTGATAACATGCATGAGGAAATGGTTGTAGAATATGAAGGGTCTTCTTCTGATACTAAGCAGTCATTAACACCTCAGCAGTTTAGCCAACTCAAATTGAATGATTTAGTAAGAGATTTGGGCCTATCAAAGAAAGCAGCTGAGGCCCTGGCCGGTTGGCTCAGTGGTAGAGTGTTGGCCTGGCGTGCAAAAGTCCCGGGTTTGATTCCCGGCCAGGGCACACAGGAGAAGCGCCCATCTGCTTCTCCACCCCTCCCCCTCTCCTTCCTCTCTGTCTCTCTCTTCCCCTCCTGCAGCCAAGGCTCCATTGGAGCAAAGATGGCTCGGGCGCTGGGGATAGCTCCTTGGCCTCTGCCCCAGGTGCTAGAGTGGCTCTGGTCTCAACAGAGTGACGCCCTGGAGGGGCAGAGCATCGCCCCCTGGTGGGCAGAGCGTCGCACCCTGGTGGGCATGCCGGGTGGATCCCGGTCGGGCGCATACGGGAGTCTGTCTGACTGTCTCTCTGTCGGGAGCCGATCCACTAATGCTGGCTAACTAGGTCACAGCAGAAGAAGATCCACAACTGCTGGTTGACAAAGTCACAGCAAAAGAAGATAGAGTCACCGCAGTAAAGACCAACAGCTGCGGGTTGACAAAGTCACCGCAAGGAAAGGCACGATACTTCCCCCTTTGACTTTTTAAATTAATCTGGCCTTATATCCCCCCTTTTCTGGGTGTGTGCTATTATTTGTGGCACAGGGATAATAGTACCGTACTTTCCCTGTAGATTTGTAGTAATTTCTTTGGAAATGAGACAGAGGGTGTGAGTTCCACAGAAAAGCCTGTAAGCCCCTTGAACTGGGCTCATAGACATAAGAGGCTGGCTATGATATCCCTCGTAAAGGGTTAAGTTTGTAGGAGAATTCCTTCTTAATCATGTTAAAAAGAATAGTTTGTGACTTGTGAATGGTTAGGAGGCAGTGGCTGTGCACAGAGCACCCTGAGGCCTTCACTTAACATTTTTTCCTCCCTAGCCTTTTCACGTGATAAAGTAGAGAAACATTCCTTTCTTCCTGCTTCTTTGATCTGCAAATAGTGGTATATTCTGAGAAGAATAGAGTCAAAACTTAACTAGTGTTTAAATATAATAAATAAATAATATTTGATTAGACAATAGTATCTTAGATAAGGTATAGTAGGATGGCCCATTGTGTGGCCTAGGATGAGAGCATAGTCAGCAAGAAAAGAATGTTTTACTAAGAGAATTGTCTTTTGACTAAAGGCAATTGCTAGGCTTTCTCAATGAGATGTTCTCATGAGATTTAAAAATGTAGGGAAATCCATGGAATGTCTTGTGTTGCTGCTGGGCTATCTTGCAAGTGCACTCTGCATATCTTTGGATGAAACCTATTCTTGATGTTATGTTAATTTCTATAGAGGCAAGCCTTTTAGAACTAATACTCTAAAAGCTTTTACTGATGTTGTTATCGCTATTCAAGTTATTTTGTATTTTGAATGATTTGCTACCTGACTTGTGACTCATAGATGTAAATGAACTGTTATCTGGAAACATGAAAACATAGTGAAACAAAAGTAATAATTAACACCATGTGATTGTAACTCTGTGCGTGTATAAAAAGGGAGCTATACTAGCATTGAGCAGAGATGCCTGGCAGAAAATGCTAACTAGAGAATAAAGAGAAAGAAAAGAATTCGGCTCTCTCACTCGATTTCGCCGACGCCGTCTCTCCCTGGTGGGCATGCCGGGTGGATCCCGGTCGGGCGCATACGGGAGTCTGTATGACTGTCTCTCTGTCGGGAGCCGATCCACTAATGCTGGCTAACTAGGTCACAGCAGAAGAAGATCCACAACTGCTGGTTGACAAAGTCACAGCAAAAGAAGATAGAGTCACCGCAGTAAAGACCAACAGCTGCGGGTTGACAAAGTCACCGCAAGGAAAGGCACGATACTTCCCCCTTTAACTTTTTAAATTAATCTGGCCTTATACCCCCCCTTTTCTGGGTGTGTGCTATTATTTGTGGCACAGGAACAATAGTACCGTGCTTTCCCTGTAGATTTGTAGTAATTTCTTTGGAAATGAGACAGAGGGTGTGAGTTCCACAGAAAAGCCTGTAAGCCCCTTGAACTGGGCTCATAGACATAAGAGGCTGGCTATGATATCCCTCATAAAGGGTTAAGTTTGTAGGAGAATTCCTTCTTAATCATGTTAAAAAGAATAGTTTGTGACTTGTGAATGGTTAGGAGGCAGTGGCTGTGCACAGAGCACCCTGAGGCCTTCACTTAACATTTTTTCCTCCCTAGCCTTATCAACGTGATAAAGTAGAGAAACATTCCTTTCTTCCTGCTTCTTTGATCTGCAAATAGTGGTATATTCTGAGAAGAATAGAGTCAAAACTTAACTAGTGTTTAAATATAATAAATAAGTAATATTTGATTAGACAATAGTATCTTAGATAAGGTATAGTAGGATGGCCCATTGTGTGGCCTAGGATGAGAGCATAGTCAGCAAGAAAAGAATGTTTTACTAAGAGAATTGTCTTTTGACTAAAGGCAATTGCTAGGCTTTCTCAATGAGATGTTCTCATGAGATTTAAAAATGTAGGGAAATCCATGGAATGTCTTGTGTTGCTGCTGGGCTATCTTGCAAGTGCACTCTGCATATCTTTGGATGAAACCTATTCTTGATGTTATGTTAATTTCTATAGAGGCAAGCCTTTTAGAACTAATACTCTAAAAGCTTTTACTGATGTTGTTATCGCTATTCAAGTTATTTTGTATTTTGAATGATTTGCTACCTGACTTGTGACTCATAGATGTAAATGAACTGTTATCTGGAAACATGAAAACATAGTGAAACAAAAGTAATAATTAACACCATGTGATTGTAACTCGGTGTGCGTGTATAAAAAGGGAGCTATACTAGCATTGAGCAGAGATGCCTGGCAGAAAATGCTAACTAGAGAATAAAGAGAAAGAAAAGAATTCGGCTCTCTCACTCGATTTCGCCGACGCCGTCTCTTCCTGTGGGACCCCTGGATCCCCCCCGGGGCTGGACCCCGGCATCTCTCCCCATTTCCAGCTTCAGAAAAATTAAAAAAAAAAAATAATAATAATAAAATAATAATAATAATAAAAAAAGAAAGCAGCTGAGTTCTTAGCCTCCAGGCTTCAGGAAAAGAATGTACTTCACTGGTCAGCTAAAGTATCCCATTTCAGGAAGTGTGAACAAATTTTTGTGGGCTTTTTTTCCAAAGACAAACACTTTGTTTACTGTCATGAGATCAGTAATCTTCTCAGCCAGCTAGGTGTTACCACTTACAGTCCAACAGAATGGCGCTATTTCTTGACAGCTCTAAACGGACTCTGAAATGTGTTCTCCTACACAACGGTAATGTTTATGCAGCAGTTCCAACTGGTTATTCAGCTCATCTGTGAGAAGATTATAATGACATAAAAATTGTCCTCGACTTTCTGAAGTATGAGGAGCATAACTGGATCATTTGTGTGGATCTTAAAATGGTAAATTTCCTGCTAGGACAACAGAGAGGTTTCACGAAGTATCCTTGCTTTCTGTGTTTGTGGGACAGCCGAGCTTGGGAGAAACACTGGATACAGAAGGAGTAGCCAAAACGTGAAGCTCTGAAAGTAGGGATGCAAAATATTGTGAATGAACCTGTAGTTAATTGAGAGAGAATCATTTTTCCCCCACTTCACATCAAACTTGGCTTAATGAAGCAGTTTGAATAGAGAAAGTGAATGCTTTCAACATATTATTTCTGCTTTTCCTGCCTTGTCTTTTGGACCTCAAATTTGAACCCTCATACATAACGAAGAATTTGCCAGGAAGATGAATAAGGAGGAGAAAGCAGCATGGCAGTCTTTTGTGGCAGTTTCAAAGAACTTCCTTGGCAACAAAAAAGCAGAAAACTATGAACTTCTGGTTCAAAGGATGCTGTTGGCTTTCCGCGACATTGGATGTAACATCAGCGTTAAGATTCACTTCCTGAACAGTCACCTTGATAAGTTTCCCAAAAATCTTGGAGCTACTAGTGATGAGCAGACTACTGCTGGAGCATCAAATGAGATTTTCCTCAACAAGTACACAAACGCAAGAGCTACAAATGCAAATTTTTGCCTGAGTAGAATTTAAATGTTTTGCACAATTTTTATGATTAAAATAAGTGTTTTAATATGTTCTATTTCAAAATTGTAGACAAATTCTGATGCAATCATATCTTTTAGTGTATGTGTATTTACTGCATTATATAAATTATTATATTTTCACAAAAATGATGCTCAAGAAGACATTCTACTTCATTATGTTAAACTAAATGTCGAAAATATTACAATAAGATGAAAATCTAAATCTTGAATTGCAAAAAACCTGTAGCTTGCAGAGAAAAACTAATATCAGATTTGAGATCAGCACACTTGAGTTAGGTAAGAACAAGTGTTTTTGTGTTTTGTTCCCCTATTAGGATTAAACCTCAACTCCTTATCCTGAAACTAAAGACCTTCTACCATCTGGCCAAAACCTCTTCAATTACTCATTTACACCAGTCCTCCAGTTTATATTTCTTAAATTTATCTTTCATTGTGCTTTTGTTATATCATTTTTCTGTTACAGTACTCTATTGTTCAGACTATTTAAACCCTATAAACCTGTATGTTCTTTAAAATCTTGCTGAAGACTCATTCTCTAACTCCTTCCAATTTGATCATTCTAATTTACAGGGAAGTCTCTCCTTTTTAAGGTTTTGTTTTAGGCACAATGAATTCACACTGTAGTTTTGTGAACTGTTCAGCCTTGTTTCCTTACCTTTTTCATTGTTTTTACATTTTTTTGTGTTTGTCTTCTGCTGAAGGGTAGGGCTTTTTTTTTTTTTTTTTTGTACTTGGGACCTTCCACAGTGGCTATTCCAATGCCTATTATAAAATCACTTTTAAGTGAACATTTGATGACTGACTGCCCTAGACCACAGAACACTAGTTAACTGATTTGAAGATGGTAGGTTCAAGTACTCCAATAAGTTTTCTACATTGGTCCTTAATTTTTTCTTGCTCCTTTCACCTGGAGCACTCTTTTAAGTGCCTTTAATAGATACATTGGCTGAATTATCTAATTGTAGATAAAAGCTTTTTCAGCCTAGTTTCAGGGGCTGGCTTTCCCAGTGTCTTAACAAGGGTGAGGAGGGTGGTGCCTCCCAGCAGAAAAAGAAAATAGATGGCACTAAGATAAGGAGTGGCCCTGGCAGGGTGGCCCAGTGCATAAAGCATTGTCCTGGTGAGGAGGAAGCAGGTTCCATGCCAACTCAGAAGAAAAGCAATCAATTAGTACACGACTAAGTGGAACAATGAGTTGATGCTTCTCTCCCTCAAATCAATGGAGAAAAAAACAAAAACAACTTTAAATATCAGATCCAGAGATCAAGTATTGCAAAT
This sequence comes from Saccopteryx leptura, assembly GCF_036850995.1. Taxonomy (NCBI): domain Eukaryota; kingdom Metazoa; phylum Chordata; class Mammalia; order Chiroptera; family Emballonuridae; genus Saccopteryx; species Saccopteryx leptura. The sequence continues at coordinate 211,337,367 of NC_089505.1, read as the reverse complement.
GTAGCAGTGGGTTTGGCATGGATCAGGTCAAATATCATCCAAACTGGTTAAGCCATGTTTTCAAGGATTGGTGAATTGATTGTGGTATGTATAGAAACCTATAAAAATGACAGTTTAATTATCTGTGATGACATTTAGATAATTTGATTTTTAAAATGGGTATATTTCCTAAAATGATCCAAAAGTCAAGCAGGCTCTTAAAGACAGATTACCTGCTTTGTATCCTAGCCTTTTTCTTTATCAGTAGTGTGATTAAGGCAAGGTTGTTTGTTTTTTGTGTTTTGGGTTTTTTTTGACTAAGGCAAGTTTTTTAACCTTCATTTCAGTGTCCTCATCTTTAATTTGGGGACAATAGTAATGCTTCATAATGTTTTTATGAATGGTAAATACATATAAAAATGCTTAGACTAATATTTGACACTTGGTCTAAACATTTCAAATGTTAGTTGATGTTGATGGTAGAGAAGTTCTGTTGAGTGTTATGCAATTTTTTTCATCTCCAACATACCAGTGAAAATATCTTCCAATTCAAGGTAATGTAGTAAACACGTGGCATTCTTCCCATCTTCTACCCCTAATTCCTATAAATGATAGAAAAGTGGCCCCCCCCCAAAAAATGTAGCAGATGGAATAAAAGTTCAAGAACAATTAACTAAAGGTCTTAGAAATTTAAAACTTGGTTATTGGCACAAAAATTCAACAGGAGGACTGAATCCAGAATAGAATAGGTATAGCTGGAAGAAAATATGATAGCTGAACTATGAAATCCAGAAGTCTTCCCCCAATGCCAAATTAAAAGATAGAAAATTTTAGGCCCTGGCCAGTTGCTCAGTGGTAGAGCATCAGCCTGGTGTGCAGGAGTCCCGGGTTCGATTCCTGGCCAGGGCACACAGGAGAAGCGCCCATCTGCTTCTCCACCCCTCCCCCTCTCCTTCCTCTCTGTCTCTCTCTTCCCCTCCCGCAGCCAAGGCTACACTGGAGCAAAGTTGGCCCAGGCACTGGGGACTGCTCCGTGGCCTCTGCCTCAGGTGCTAGAATGGCTCTGGTCGCAACAGAGTGACGCCCCAGATGGGCAGAGCATTGCCCCCTGGTGGGCATGCCAAGTGGATCCTGGTCGGGTGCATGCGGGATTCTGTCTGACTGCCTCCTCGTTCCCAACTACAGAAAAATACAAAAAAAAGAGAGAAAATTTTAAAAAGTTAAATTGATAGATTCAGATGTTCCAAAACTCATCCTGTAAGAGTTGGAGAGGGAAAGAACAGAACTAATGTAAGAAATAAAATAGCGGTCTACTCAATAAGGTTTAAATTAGAGCGACTTAAGTGATACTCTTTGTGAATGGGGTCCCTTGCAGTGGTACAGTGCACAACCTAAGTGGCTATACATGACGGTTCTGCAGAAAGTTTTTTTTAAAGGAGACTATTTCACAAAATCTGTGTACATACATCCTCAGACAGCAAGATCCCATTTAATGTTGAGATTTAAGGATGAAAAAGACCTTCACCTAGAGATGTAATTGATAAAGTTCAGAACACAAGAGTTAAGAAGAAAACATTTAAGAGAAAATTCTTACAAAGAAATAGGAATCAAATTTGTATCAAACTTCTCATTTGGATAACACTGGACATAAGAAGATATGAAACAATATTTTTTAAACTCTAGGGAAAATAATTTTAAAATTAAATTTCTATATCCAATCAAACTCTCATCTAAATGTGGGTAATTTTTAAGACCCTTCTGAAAGAATTTCTGGAGTCATATTCCAGCAAAAATGAGAAAATATATGAGATACCAGAAGCAAAGTGGCCACGTATCCAGTAAAATATATATATTCCTAATTCTAAGTAAGTTTAGATTCTAAAAAAATTCTTTTTAAGTCTTAGAATAACTGGCCTTTATTCTTCTAGCTAATTTTATAATGGAGTAACTTTATTGAGAAGTTAGAAAGAGATGAAATAAATAAATAAATCAGAAAAGGTTCAACTAACAGATATGATATATATATACCAAATTACCTGTAATATAAATTTAAGAAGAAATGTGCTATAAATGATAGATATAAAGTGTTGTGAGGATAGATATAGGTGACATCATCATATCATGGGCCATATAGAAACATTAACTTACTGAATCTACCATGTATGTATTGAAATTTTCCCACTGTTTTGATTAATAATGTAGTTTGGATTTTAAGATTTTTGTTTAGGTAAATTTGTGATTACAGTATTTTTAACATTTATGGCTTCTGCTCCACATACTGTTTTGAAGAAACAAGAGCTCAAAACTTTTAGAATGACTTCAAATGCAGACATCTTTTGGTGAAAATCCTTCATCCCGATTTTTTCTTTTTACATGAAATTCAAATTCCAGGTGATATTGACAGGAGGGGACAAGAGTGAAGAGACATAAAACAAGCTAAGCAAGATTTATATTATATATAGGAAGAGGATATAGATATTATTACTCTAGAAGTTGTTAGAGAACATAGGTTTAAATATATATATAAAAATATATGTATTTTATAAAAGCTGAGTATAAAGCACTAGAAGAGGGATATTTCAATTTTTCAAAAGCAACAATCTAGTAAGAAGTGATCATAAATTGTTTGCACTTAACTCAGGTACACACATGCATGCAAGTGCATGCACACAGGAATATACTCACATGAGAGATGAGAAGCATCAACACATATTTGTGGCACTTTTAGTTCATTGATTGCTTCTCATACATGCCTTGACGGGGGTGGGGTGAGGGCTCCAGCCATGCTAGTGACTCCTTAGTCAATCCAGTGACCTTTGAGCTCAAGCTAGCAACCATGGGATAATGTCTATGATCCCACACCCCCCACGCTCAAGCTGGTGAGCTCGTGCTCTAGCCAGAAGAGCCGGTGCTGAAGCTGGTGACCTTGGGGTTTCGAATTGGGGATCTCAGTGTCCCAGGTCTATGCTCTATCCACTGTACCACCACTGGTCAGGCTGCATAAAAAGGTTTTTAATAAATCAACAACTATAGTGGTAATTATGTTAAAATAGATGCACCTTTCTCAGAGATTGACAGATCAAGTCAGCTAAAACTTGTTGAGGATATAGAGGACTTGAAGAACATGGTTAATAAGATTAATCATAACTATATTTAAAAGAGTACATTATTTTGAAATTCACATGGAATACTGGTAGAAACTGAAGATGTATGAAATGATAACTGAAAGTTCATCAAGTGTTGAAACATATAAAACATAGTTACTAATCATAATGCAATGAAAATGCTCTCCTTGATCTATATTATTAGGGAAAAGAACATGGGTTAAAGAGAATATCAAAATAAAGTCAAATACTTTTTAGAAATGGAGCACTATATATTAAAACCTATATGAAGAGATCAGAGGCAAATAATACCCTGTTTCCCCCAAAATAAGACATCCTCCGACCTAAGTGCAATTTTTTTCAAGCTTAGAAATATAAGGCCTCCCCTGAAAATAAGACCTAGCATGTCTTTAGGAGCAAAAATTAATATAAGACATTGTATTATTTTCAGGGAAACAGGGTAGCTTTAAAAAGTACTTATGAGAAAATAAGAACTATTGAAAATAATGAATTAAGCTTTTAACTTAAAAGCTAATAAAGGAACAACAAACTCGAGGAAACTAGAATAAATAAATTAGGAAAGAAGCAAAATCAATGGAATAGATCATACTTTCTCACTCCCTAAAATAGAATTAAGCAATAAAACTAAAATCTGGTTCTTTAAAAAAAATTAAGGAGTTAATATTTTTGGAAATTTAGTACTTAAAGAGAAACAGTACACAAATATCAGCAACATTAGATATAGACAATATTAAAATTGATATATATATATATATTAATAGATGTGTTTGCAAATACAGACAAAATATTTAATTTAAAATACAAAAATTAATCAGATTTTCTCTAAGAAAAGTAAGCTATCTGAGTAAAATGTATAGGAGAAACTGAAAAGATGGGCAAACATCTACCCTTAAAAAAAGCAACAGGCATAGATAGTTTTACCAGATTTGAGGCAAGAGACAATATTTATATTACACAAATTGATCAAGGTGATAATAAAGATTATGAGGCACTACCAAGAGATATTAAGATTAAGTTAACCCCTGCAAGGCAAATAAAAGTGTTGGGTACACAAAAATCATCCAAAAAATTAGATATTATGAGCCACAATAAAGATTTCAAAGTGGAATGAGAGATAATTGGGGTAAGAAACAGCAGTTCAAGGAGTTATTAAGTGTAGGGTGAAGATTTCAATTCTAGTATATTATGCCCAAAACCTGTGAAATTTTAAGATATGATTGAATTAAAGTTAAAAAAGGATTAGTTCCTAAAATAAATACGATACTTACAAAACTCTTCTAGGCTTTACTCTGCCCTTCCAGAAGTGGCCTGAGTCACAGCCAGACTCCAAGACGGTTGCTATTTCACCAGGTATCATGTCAATGCTTCCTCAAAATCCTGTTGTCAGAGAGCACCACATTTTGGAAATTCATTTCTTCAGAATGTGTAAACCAATTACTTCTGGTGTTTCTTAGAGATTTTTTTCCTTCATTAACTCATATAACATGTTTGGGAATCTCTCTCTTTAACATATGCACCCTCTCTACAACTTCTTTTCTATTCTCTCTAAGGGTTAAGGTGTAGATGTGCTTAGTGTGATATGATGATGAAAGGGGAAGACAAGAAGATGAATTTCTTACCCTTTGGGGGCTTTGACCCCATATTTACAAACAAAGCAAGAAATGAGGAATAAAGGAAGGACAGCAAATAATTTTATTAGCTCCCATTTTACTGCTTCTGTGTTAACAAAGATGTCAATACCTAAAAGAGATAATACCTAAATGACAACCTTATGGAGACCCAGATTTTCAACTTTCAGCATTGTTTTCTATATCCTGTCAAACTTAATATACAGTTCTCTTAGGGTCTTTCAGTTTTTATACTATTACAACTATAAGGCTGATAATAACCACTTTATAAGCTTCTAATAATACCATTTATTATATAACACACAAAAAATTGAAGGACCTGAAAATCAACAAAAAGATGAACAAAACTTCTAGAAAGAAAATTGTAACACTGTTGTGATATTAACAATGATATAAATAATAAATAGAGTTTTAACATGTTCATGAATTAGAAAAGGCAATATTATAGTGATATTTACTTCCTCCAAAGATTTAGAAACTTAATGCAATTCCACACCAAATCCAATAGTCTCAGGAGAATTTGACATAGTTGTTTACTTTTTTTTTTTTAAAGTTTTTATTGAGCCTGATGGGTCTTGATTGCCTTTATTTATTCATTTTTTAGATTTTTTTTAAAATTATTTTTATTTTTTACAGAGACACAGAGACAGAGAGAGAGTCAGAGAGAGGGATAGACAGGGACAGACAGACAGAAATGGAGAGATGAGAAGCATCAATCATTAGTTTTTCGTTCCGCATTGCAACACCTTAGTTGTTCATTGATTGCTTTCTCATATGTGCCTTGACTGCAGGCCTTCAGTAGACCGAGTAACCCCTTGCTTGAGCCAGCGACCCTGAGTCCAAGCTGGTGAGCTTTTTGCTCAAACCAGATGAGCCCGCGCTCAAGCTGGCGACTTCGGGGTCTCGAACCTGGGTCCTCGGCATCCCAGTCCAATGCTCTATCCACTGTGCCACCGCCTGGTCAGGCTATTTATTTTTTAGATTTTATTCATTCATTTTTATTAAGAGAAAGAGGAAAGACATGGAGAGAATGGGGGGAGGAGCAGGAAGCATCAACTCCCATATGTTCCTTGACCAGGCAAGCCCAGGGTTTTGAACCAGCGACCTCAGCATTCCAGGTCAACGCTTTATCCACTGCGCCACCACAGGTCAGGCTACTCTTTTTTGAGATACTTCTGTTTCTCCTACCTCATCAGCAATTCCTTGTCAACATTCTTTGCTGCTAATTCTTCTATACAACCTTTAGGATTTGACATGTGTCCTGGCTGGATAGCTCAGCTACAAAGATTGTGGGTTTGATCCTCGATCAGGGCACATACAGGAACAGATTAATGTTTCCATCTGCCTCTCTCTAAAATCAATAATTTTTTAAAAATAAAGGAAAAAAAAAGATTTGGCATGTTCCAGGTTTCAGCCTTAGACGCCCCCCCCCCCCCCCCCCCCCCCCCCGTTTTCTATCTGTATTTTCTGTTTACATTGTCACTTCTATTTCCTCTATGGCTCTGAATACCACATATGGTGTACTATGATTCTCAAATTTTTATCTCTAGTCTAGGATTTTTCCTTGAGCTCTACTCATATATCCATTGGTGTTCCACTAATTAAACTTAATGTCAAATAGGAATCTTATATGTCCAATACAAAACTTTTGCTTCTTGCTACTCCTCTCTTCCCTGCTCCACCAACTTGCTCTTTTTTAGCTCAGTCAATGGAATCAGTTTATTGCTCAGGTCCTAAATCTAATTGTTCCTGATTCCTCTTTCCCATATTTCTTACATCTAATCAATCAGCAAGCTGTTTTAGCACTTCCTACAAAACACATTCCAAATGTGACCACTTTTCAACACCTCCACTACATTAGTCCAAGCTACCATTATCTCTTACCTGGATTCCTGTTCTCCTTGCTCCCGCTGTTGTCCCCTACTGCCTCTGTGGGTCTGTGTGCAACTAAGCCTGGACGCAGTTGCTTGGAATCCCAAGGCAGATCTGGCCATCTTTGGCTCCTGGGCAGGGAAATTCCTCAGTCCAGGAGTTTTTCCCAGCTGAGCGTGGGAGTCAAGAAAGACCCAGTGGACCCAGCTCTTTGTTTTACCCCAAACCAGTCAATCCACTTCAGGGATTCCTTCTGGAGCTAGGAACCCTCTAGGTGTTCTGAATGGGCCTGGACTCTTTGTAGAAGCTCCTGTGGTCCTGTTATGAGGTTTAGGTCTCTCCCTGGGTGTCCTGGGACATGAAAAAAAAAACCTGCCCCCATTTATCCACCCTCCTCACAATGAGTTCTCCTTGCTCTCTGTAACTGTCTACTCTGGGGTGTGTTATTTAGGTCTGGAAGTCCTGGGGATTACAGGGTGGACCCAAGAGCTTTTTAAATTGAAGACTCGGTACGTCCAACAGGCCCTGGGTATTGTACCTGCTAAATCTAAAGGCTAAGAAAGAACAACTCATGTTCCTCTGTTCCTCTCCCAAACCCATTCACCCACCCTCCTCTCTAGTAGCTGTAACAGCCCCTCCAGGCTCTTGTTCTCAGTCCTGGAAATTTGTAATCCAGGATAAAATGGGCATTGGCCCCCTAAGGGCCAAGCCCCCTGGTTCCCCAGTGCATTTCAGAGCAGCCCTTGAGCCTGGAGGCTCCCCACACACGGGTCTGATAGTTTTGCCAGCCTGGGGTCCGATCCTGGCTCGGATAGTGGAAGAACCAACAGGAAGATAGTCTGTGCTTGGCTGGACTGCCATCTCGCACTCTCCACCTGCTCCCTCCCTGCCACCGCCACCGCCTCGCCTCCAGCTGCCTCTTTCTCAGGGGACTCCGCTAGGGTCTGGATCCTCACAGTAGCTGCCCCAGCCGGGTTTCCTAGGAGGCTCCGCTGAACGCTCCTCCAGCGCAAGGCCGGGCCCTGCAATCTTAACAGCTGGTCACAGGGTGTCGCCCCGTAGTGTCTGTGAGCAGGCAGGTTGGCCCAAGCCCTGTCCCCATGCAGGTAGAGGTTTCCAGCTACGCAGTTCCAGGAGGCAAGGCCTTTGTCATTGGCTTCCTGTGATGCTTCTTTCCTGCGGCTGCAGAGCCGGCTAACCTGGGAGCCAGCCTCTCACACCTGCTGGCCCCGAGTCAACAGTAACGTTGAGATTTGGGGGTCTGTCAGGAGTTGGGTGCTCTTTTCGGTATGGGGGGGGATCAGACATGCAGACCCCTTGCACGCCTGTGCCTGCACCGCAGATGCCGCCAGCCGCGAACTGTTATATTCAGGGAGTGCTGATATGCTGGGGCTGCCAAGAGTGTAACTATTGAAGGAACAGGGAGTGCTGATAGGGCCCCTGTGAGGCTGAGAACAAAGAAGGTCAGTGACCCTTATCAGAAGTTTATGTTTGAAATTCGCCACTAAGCTAAAACCAGCCCCTGTTTCTATGCCAGCCCCTGTTGCTAGGCTGCGTGCGACCTCCCTAGCCAATAGCTAAACTGCCACATCTGCTTCTGTTTAATGCTTGCTCACTTAGGATATATAAGGACCTGACTGTAAGCGTCAGGCGCAGCTTCCGTTTGCAGCTCCTCATGAGCATGGTGTCTCCGGACATCTTGGGAGTTCGCCCCTGCACAGGTTAAACTGGCCAATAAAGTAACATCTAAACTCCTGAAAGTCTCTGACATTTGTTCTCATACCCGGTGGATGCAACATTTTGGGGGCTCACCTGGGATTCTCCCTTGGTGGAGTTTTGGGTCGGAGACTGGAAGGACAGCTCGAGCTGAGTAAGTATTCATGGAGGATCCTCATTTGGTTTGGCTTTTGGGCTCCGGAGCACACAATCCTGAGGTAGTAGGTGGGACGCTGCTGGTAACCTACCCAGGGCTTTCAGAAGCGGGACACCGCTCTCTGAAATTTGGATATTTGGATTTGTTAACTTTAGGAGTGACCGGTCACATTAGGAATCTGTTTTGCGCTGCGCTGCGCTGCATTTTGTCTGAGCTCAAATGACTGAGTTGAGTGTGAGAGAGACAAGTGTGTTCCTTGTGTTAATAGTGTGTGTTGCCTGTATCCTACCCTTTCTTATTATTCCTGAGTCATCTAGGATGGGACAACAGGAGTTTGTGCCGGGATCCCTGCTCAAGTGCCTGTTGAAGAATTTTTCTGATTTCCAGAAGAGGGCTCAGGGATATGGAGCTCCGCAGCCGAGTCCAGGTTTCCTCTGGACCTTGAGCCAGCTGGAATGGCCTACATTTAATGTGGGATGGCCCACAGAGGGCACTTTTGACCTTCCAATTTTATTTGCTGTCAGAGCCACGGTCTATAGGGCTCCCCACCCAGACCAATACCTGTATATGGATGTGTGGGTAGATACAGCCATTTTGCCTCCTCCTTCGGGAGGCGCAGCCATTTTGCCTCTCCGGGAGGCGCCGCCGGCACCAGATGCTGGCCCACAGGCACCTCCTCGCCTCATCTATGTGCCTTTTTTCCACTAGTGATTTATACAATTGGAAACATCAGAATCTCCCATTTTCCGAGAAACCTCAGGGACTAAATATCTCTCCTTGAGACCATTTTTAGGACCCATCAGCCCACATGGGATGATTGTCAGCAGATTTTACAAACCCTCTTCACTTCTGAAGAAAGGGATAGAATAGTAAGAGAAGCTGCTAAGGCGGTATTAGGAGAAGAAAGGGAAACTCAGGAGGGAAGAAGGGAAATAGAAGATGCTCTCCCATCTCAACCTCCTACCTGGGACCCTAATACCGCTGGGGGAAGGGATGTGCTCCTCCAGTATCACCGGGCTCTGTTGAGGGGGCTCAAGGCAGCAGCTAGAAAGCCAACCAACTTCAGTAAGGTTAGTGAAGTCATTCAGGGAAGAGAGGAATCCCCAGCAGCCTTTCTAGAAAGACTCATAGAGGCTTATAGAGTATATACCCCTCTAGATCCTGAGGCAGAAGAGAACAGGAGACTAGTAAATATAGCCTTTGTGACTCAGGCCACTTCAGACATTAGGAAAAAGCTTCAGAAGATTGAGGGGTTCGAGGGAGAGAATAGAAGCAAGCTATTAGAGATAGCCCAGAAGGCTATGATGATGATGTCAATAGGGATGATCCGGAGATTGGCAGGGTGAAGGAAGTTGGCAAAATTCTGATGGCTGCCCAGAAACCTCCTCCCAAAGGGAAAGGGGGACAACAAAAGGGCCAGGGATGGTGAATAGCCAAAGATCAATGTGCCTATTGTAAGGAGAAAGGGCACTAGAAAAGAGAGTGTCCAAGATTAAAGGCTGACAGCCAAGGGCCAAGACAGGGCCCAGAGGTCTTGCTCCAAACCTTAGACTGACGGGGCCAGGGCTCCATTCCCATTGGCTCCCAGGAGCCCATGGTCACCTTAACAGTCGAAGGAAAACCAATAGACTTCCTATTCGACACGGGAGCCACCTACTCAGTCCTAAAGAAACCACAGGGCCAGATGCAGAAGACAACTACTAAGAAAATAGGGGCAATGGGCAAAGCAGAAGCCTACCCATGGGCCACTGCAAGAATTACTGACTTAGGTCGAGGCACCATCACCCACTCTTTCCTAGTCATTCCAGACTACCCTTACCCACTGCTTGGAAGAGACTTATTGCAGAAACTTCAGGCCACCATAACCTTCTGACGGGAGGAAAGCCTTATGGGGAACAAAGAGGTAGAGGTCAGCATGGAAGTAACTGTCCCACTGTCTGAAGAACACTTACTCACCACGGTCCTAGAAGGTAAGGAGGCCGAGGAAGCGGTTCCAGATGCCCTGCATGTCCGGGTACCTGAGGTTTGGGCGGAAACCAACCCCCCAGGTTTGGCTGCTCACTAACCGCCTGTCCTGGTGCAACTGCTTAGCATTGCTAGACCGGTTAGGATCAGGCAGTACCCGGTCCCAGCCCGAGCTAGACAGGGAATCGCCCGGCACTTACAATGCCTGCTGGAGGCAGGCATCCTTCGAAGGTGCCAATCAACCTGGAACACCCCGCTGCTTCCTGTCCAGAAACCGGGGAGCCAAGACTATCGTCCGGTCCAGGACTTGTGGGAGGTGAATGCATAGGTAGAGACTATTCATCCCACAGTGCCCAATCCGTATACCTTACTGAGCTCATTGCCCCCAACCCATACATATTATTCTGTCCTGGATTTGAAGGATGCCTTCTTTTGTATTCCCCTGGCACCTCAGAACCAAGGGATCTTTGCCTTTGAATAGAATGACCCAGATAATAGACTAGTGGGGCAGTTCACTTGGACCAGACTACCACAAGGGTTTAAGAATTCCCCCACCATTTTTAATGAAGCCCTCACCAAAGATCTGCAGGCTTTCCGCTCCTTCCATCCGTCGATTGTACTGCTTCAGTATGTGAATGACATCCTCATAGCTGCCAAGGATGAAGGGGAGTGTGAAGAAGCCACCTCTGACCTGCTTCAAGATCTTGGGCGAATGGGGTATCGAGTCTCCACCAAGAAGGCCCAGATTGTGATGCAAACTGTAAGTTATTTGGGGTATAACTTACAGGGAGGGCAAAGGACATTGTCCAGCCAGGGAATTCAGATGGTCTTGCAGATCCCCGAGCCTACTAACAAGAGACAGGTACGAGAATTCCTGGGTGCAGTAGGATACTGCCAACTGTGGATATTAGGCTTTGCAGAACTAGCTAAACCCCTGCACGAACTAACCAGGGGTAAGGAAGAGCAGTTCACATGGACAGATTAGGAGAAGCAAGCGTTCCAAGCGCTGAAAGAGGCCCTGGCGGCTGCCCCAGCTTTGGCCCTGCCAGATCTGGCCAAACCCTTTCAGCTATTTATAGCAGAAAAGGGAGGGTATCTTTAGGGGTACTGAGCCAGGAACTTGGGCCGTAGAAGAGGCCTGTCGCCTATCTGTCCAAGAAACTTGATCCTGTAGCCTCGGGATGGCCAACATGTCTGAGGGCACTTGCTGCCACCTCCATACTAGTCAAGGAGGCTAGTAAATTGACTTTAAGGCAGGACATCAAAGTCATTGGGGAACACTATATAGAGCAAGTGCTGCGAGCACCTCCTGACAGGTAGCTATCTAATGTGGGGCTAACGCAGTATCAGGCTCAGCTGCTGAACCCTCCATCTGTTCAGTTCCTCAAAACTGCGGCCCTGAACCCAGCAACCCTCTTGCCAATACCGGACTCCACTTTGGTCCACAGTTGCAAACAAATTCTTGACACAGTGACTGGCTCCCACCCGGACTTAAGGGATCAAGCATACGGGAAGGCAGACCTGACCCTCTTTACAGATGGGAGCAGTTTTATTAAGGATGGACAGCGACATGCAGGGGCAGCAGTGACCATGAAAAATAAGGTCCTGTGGCAGAAAGCACTGCCGGCAGGAACATCTGCACAAAGGGCAGAGCTAATAGGACTAACCCGAGCCTTACAGATAGCAGAGGGAAAAGTTGCCAACATCTATACTGACAGCAGGGGGGAAAGACATTAAAAATCGCAATGAAATTCTTGCCCTCCTAAATGCCATTTGGCTACCTACCAAAGTTGCCATCATCCACTGCAAAGGACACCAGAGAGGGGACTCACCTATTGTAAAGGGTGCCGGGGTCCAGCCCCGGGGGGGATCCAGGGGTCCCACAGGAAGAGACGGCGTCGGCGAGATCGAGTGAGAGAGCCGAATTCTTTTCTTTCTCTTTATTCTCTAGTTAGCATTTACTGCCAGGCATCTCTGCTCAATGCTAGTATAGCTCCCTTTTTATACACACACACTGAGTTACAATTACATGGTGTTAATCATTGCTTCTGTTTCACTATGTTTACAAGTTTCTGGATAACAGTTAATTTATATCTATAAATTACAAACCAGGTAGCAAATCATTCAAAATACAAAATAACTTGAATAGCGATAACAACATCAGTAAAAGCTTTTAGAGTATTAGTTCTAAAAGGCTTGCCTCTAAAGAAATTAACATAACATTAATAGCTTTCACCCAAAGATATGCAGAGTGGACTTGCAAGATAGCCCAGCAGCAACACAAGACATTCCATGGATTTCCCTACATTTTTAAATCTCATGAGAACATTTCATTGAGAAAGCCTAGCAATTGCCTTTAGTCAAAAGACAATTCTCTTAGTAAAACACTCTTTTCTTGCTGACTGCGCTTTCATCCTAGGCCACACAATGGGCCATTCTATTATACCTTACCTAAGATACTATTGTCTAGTCAAATATTATTTATTTATTATATTTAAACACTAGTTAAGTTCTACCTCTATTCTTCTCAGAGTGTATCACTATTTGCAGATCAAAGAAGAAAGGAATGTTTCTCTACTTATCACATGAAAAGGCTAGGGAAGATAAATGTTAAGTGAAGGCCTAAGGGTGCTCTGAGCACAGCCACTGCCTCCTATCTAGTCACAAGTCACAATCTATTCTTTCTAACATGATTAAGAAGGAATTCTCCTACAAACTTAACCCTTTACGAGGGATATCATAGCCAGCCTCTTATGTCTATGAGCCCAGTTCAAGGGGCTTACAGGCTTTTCTGTGGAACTCACACCCTCTGTCTCATTTCCAAAGAAATTACTACAAATCTACAGGGAAAGTACGGTACTATTATCCCTGTGCCACAAATAATAGCACACACCCAGAAAAAGGGGGGATATAAGGCCAGATTAATTTAAAAAGTCAAAGGGGGAAGTATCGTGCCTTTCCTTGCGGTGACTTTGTCAACCCGCAGCTGTTGGTCTTTACTGCGGTGACTCTATCTTCTTTTGCTGTGACTTTGTCAACCAGCAGTTGTGGATCTTCTTCTGCTGTGACCTAGTTAGCCAGCATTAGTGGATCGGCTCCCGACAAAAGGGTAACAACCTAGCAGACTCAGCTGCAAGAGAGGCAGGCACTAGGCCACAAGAAAGCCTTCTGCCATTGCTGCCTAAGCCAATGCTACCTCCAGATCCTAGATATTCCCCAGAAGAAGAGCAGGAAGGGAGGCAGTTGAAAGGGAAGAAAAATCAGCAGGGATGGATAGAGCTTCCTGACTCCCGGCTCTATTTACCCCAGGGAATAGTAAGAGAAATAGTAAGAGATATTCATACTAGTACCCATCTAGGACAAAACAAGCTAGTACAACTTATCGGGAAGTATTATGTAGGGCCTAACATCAGGGATATTGTCCACTCCATTGTCTTGAGGTGCAGCATCTGTGCCAGAGTAAATGCGCAGAATAAGAAGCTATACCCCTTTGTGAGGTATCGGGGGAGAACTGTAGGAAATAGATTTCACAGAGATGACCCCTAGGAAGTCAGGTTATAAGTATCTATTAGTATTAGTATACACCTTCTCAGGATAGGTAGAAGCATTCCCCACGCGAGGAGAGGCTGCTTCCACAGTCTGCAAAGTCTTATTAAGGGAAATCATACCTAGATATGGCATTCCCCTAGCCCTAGGATTAGACAATGGACCTGCATTCATATCCAGGATATCTCAAGAATTAGCCACTAAGTTAGGTATTAATTAGAAATTGCATTGCATTTATAGGCCCCAAAGTTCAGGACAGGTAGAAAGAATGAACAGGACTCTGAAGGAAACTATAATTAAGCTGAGAGGGGAGACCGGCGAAAACTAGGTTGAGCTCCTCCCTTTTGCCCTTTTTAGAACCAGATGTACCCCCTATATCAATAAGTGGACCCCTTATGAAATCTTATTTGGGCAACCTGTGCCCCTTGTACCTCGATTGACCAGAGGGTAACTAGAGATTTCTAATCATAATTTCCTCAAGTCCTTGCAGGCCCTGCAACACATTAGAAGTGAGGTGCAGTCCCTCTAGAGATCAGCCCAATCGAATGCAGAACACAGCTTCCGACTATCGGAGCCACCGGAGCCTGGACAGTAGGTGTGGATTCTCAACCACCAATGAGGCAACCTTGAGCCGCGGTAGAATAGACCGTTCCAGGTGATCCTGAGTACACCCACAGCTATTAAGGTAGCTGTAAAGCCCTACTGGATCCACCTCTCCCACGTGAAGCCGGCCCAACCACCCGACGAAGGATCTCGGAGATGGCAAGTCAAGCGGACCCCTGGAGAGCCTCTAAAGCTCACCTTCTCCTCCACTTAAGACTGATAACTTTTTATTGTTTTCCCAGCAAGGGACTAGAGTTGCAGGAATAGGTTTTAATCAGGACAGCAGATGGCACAGTTTTAGCACAGAATAACACCTGGGATAATAACAACCCCATAACTCTCCAAGCTGCCTTATCAAAGTTCTTTGAAGACAAGTTCTGTGATTCACCAGCAGCTTGGAGACATTCTGACTCAGTAGATGTCTAGTCCAGCTTTTGGATTACATGCTTCCAAGTACTAGCTGAACGCCTACCATGCCTACCTCTGTGTGTACTCTCTATTTGGGTATGAGAGTTGGGTAAAATGGGGCACTGTCTCTATCCACTCAGAGCTCACATTTTAGACTGAAACCCAAGAGAAACATTTGTGCAATGGTTAGAAAATAGTGAAATTTCACACAGAGTGATGCGATTGTTACTCAGAACTTTACTCTTAAGCACCTCCTTACTGGTCATTGTTTCTTTTTCATGTCATTCAAAAGAATGCTATCCATCTTGACCCTTTCATTGATTTTCCTTTTCATTATTTCAATTAACACCAGAAGTATCTAACACTTCTCTATCGTCCCTGCACCTCACTTTCTAAATAATGTACATTCCATGGAAATGGATATGAACTGAAGTGAGAAACTGAAGGGGGCACTCTTTTAAAGCAAAGTTATTAAAAAAAAACACAAAACAAAACCAAAAAACAAACAAACAAAACAAAAACAGGCCCTGGCCAGTTAGCTTAGTTAGAGCATTGTCCTGAAATGCCAAGGTTGTGGGTTCGATCTTGGTCAACCAATGAACACATAACTAAGTGGAACAATAAATGAATGTATCTCTCTCTCTCTCTTCCCCTTTTCTACTCTGTCTCTCTAAAAGCAATTCGTAATATATATATATATATATATATATATATATATATATATATACACACATGGGAGAGAAAGAAACCAAATGTTTTTCCTCATTTTCTCTGCCACAGATCAGTTGTGTAAGAATTCAACTTGGGAAATTCCTTAGGGACATTCTAAGAGATGTTTCTGCTTAAACTCCCATAACCAATCAATTTATTACATTGACTTTTACATTTTAATTTTCTTTAATACTCTTAGAAAATATCATCCCCTAATTCAGGCTCAGACCAGAGGACTAACACACTCAGGGCAGAAGACACAGGAAGGGAAAGGTGTTTGTTAACTTTTCACCCAGCATGCAAAGAACACAGTCAAGACCTGTGAGAGCCTCTTCAGGAGCACTGACATTGCCTACTACCAGGGAAAGCAATTCTGTGAGCAGCTGGCCCTAGGGGGCCAGCTGGCAGACAGTCTTGCCAGCAAACTTTTCATTGGTAAGTTGGCTTATAGGCTCTGAACACCCTTAGCTCCTCCCAAGGTCCCCACCTCACATAAGACTCCATATCTCCATGACTAAGAGTGACCTTTTAGGCAAATGTTTTGCGCTGGTTTTAGCCTATAAATAGTGAAGATACCTGGGAGCATTAAATTGAGTCTATGGTGAGCCCTTAAGACAGGAGAAACTATAAAGTTACTCCAGGAAAAACTAGACTCACTAATGGAGTAGCCCTACAAAACTACAGAGCCCTTGACCTCCTAATGGCAGGGCAAGGTAGAACTTGTCTTTACCTACAGAAACAATGTTGCTTCTATGTTAATAAATTGGGACAGGTTCAGGAAAACTTTCAGAGTATTTTAGAATATGCTTCCAAAATAAGAAGTTCTACAGGCTTTCCTTCATGATTAGCCTCACTCTTCCTACCCTTACTCCCTCCTATAATTATACTAACATTACTTTATCCTCTTTGCACCTGTATTTTAGATTTCTCTCCAATTTCATTCAAGATGCCTTCATACTTTCACCAAACCATTGGCAGGATCACAGTACTACAAAATTACATCAGATATCAGCTGCTCCCACAAGCACCTGGTCACCACCATCTTTTCTCCCCTACTCAAAACGATGTCCATGTTCAGCAGGAAGCAGCTATAGAAGAAGAGACCTTTGCCCCCTTTCAAACATAATATGGAAAAAAAAGAGGGTAGACTGTAAGGCTGCCCACCAGAAGAAAGCATACACCTACCCTTACAACGTGAGAATCTGGCCTCTGGTTTCAATACCTATTTCCTTGGACATCCTGCCTATTAGTCACCTCCCTATCACTTATCTGAACATTCAATAACTTAATCATTAAGCATCACCTGCTGTGGACCAGCATGGCTAGTAATTGTTCCAGTCCTGAGTGAGAATAGTGTGAAATGAAGAAAAACTCAGAGAAAAGAAGTATGGGATCAGGAAGTCTCTGCAAGCTGATAGCAAGTCAGAGCAGACCAAAACCCCAGGTTTGCTTTATTATATAGTGCAGAACTGTATGCAAATAAGGAAATATCTGATACTAAGTCACACATCTGAAGCATAAACAGGAATCCTCTTAAGGCATAAATAGGAATCCCTCACCATGCATAACTGAAGTCAACAGTTGAACAAAAGGTGAGAGAAAGGGCATGTAAATTGCCTCTAGTAACTTAATCAAACAATCAGAGGTTGTGGGGAAGAGCTTAGTATTCAGCAACTTAAGCAAGTGAGATGGGGGATGGGCATCAAGGACCCTGTCAGCTTGCAGTCTTTCACAACCACCAATTGTTGAACTACCACAGGTAACAGAAGTTTTCGACCTGAGACAGGAAATATGGCCACACGCCATCCTGTATAGGCTTAGGCTTCTCCTTTCCAGGTTGATGCCACTTAGGGTCTTAGCCCATCTGTACACAGATGCCTCAATAAATTGTTTTATCCCCACATTTGGCCTGGCTTCCTTCTTGGCACAACCTAACAGTTATCTTGCTCAGTGTCCTATATACTGATCAAACTAGATGTTTTTGGAAAGAACAGTGCACAGTTATATTTGTGCTTCCACAGTATCCTGTCAGGAAGCAAGCTGTCCAAGAACAAAGCTACAATATATTTTGACTTTTTATGTCAAAAATAGTAAAAGAAATGCAGCATCTGCCAGCAAGGCAGTACACGAAGTTATGGCTGCAGTAACCTCAGTTCCAACCCAAAACTGCTGTGTCTGGTGTCTATCTAGGAACTGATATGTTTTTTGGTTTGCTTTTAATCCCAGCACGGACTACAACCCTCATCTGTGGCCAAAGATAGGGGCCTACCACCATCTCACCAGTGCAAAGTGCTCGGGACAACCCCACCGTTAAAACACCTCCCCAGCACCTGGGAACGTTGGACTGGCTCCCTGTCTAAGCATGAGCAGAAATTACTCCCAAATGTGGAATATGCCTCCTCTCAAGGAGCCTTGTGCTTAGCTTCCACTTATGAAATGGTACCATTGTAGCCGCTTTTCTGATTGAGTTATTTAAAATATTAGGAGAGCTTTTGGGAGAAACAAGGATGAGCTTAGTGCGTTAAAACAAACTCAAGCTCCTCGCCATAGTCTACATGGGTTTATGTCTATGAGGTCAGTTGGCAATGGGGGAAGGTCACGTGAGGAGCCAAGTCTCGGGACTTTGACTGGAACCACCCACATCCATGCATGCCAAAAGAAATGGTCCAGGAGCACCTTGAAAAAGAACAACTGTCTGTCAGCCAATGAAATTTTGCACATCATATCAACCCGCCACCACCATACCAACACTATAAATCACCCCCCCCCCCCCCCGGCGTAGGAATCTGCATGACTTCTCTGGCCCCTGTCTCATAGAGCAGAAAACCTCATCTGGGATGCACTGTGAATAAAGCTTTTGCTAGTCCACACTTGGTGGCTATGCCCTTCTTTCTTCCTTGGCGGAAAATACCTTACATTTGGTGCCGAAACCAGGGAGGAGCTTGAAGCCTGCAGGGGCCGCTCCTCTCCCCTTTCCTTCCGAGGAAGAACAGGACCTCCAACCTCCCACCCACTTCAGCACATGGTGAAGTAAGTCCCCTGTCTCTGACCTCCCTCAATTCTTTCCACCTCCAAGACTCTCTGTCCATAATCGCAGCTGCATCAGGGACTTCCTATCTGTTCCCACTGCGTGTGTGCCCGTGGAGACATCCTGGACACTCCCACTTTACTTGACTGTCTTGTGGCCAGAGATTGGGTTTCGGGATGCCAATTCTCATCTCTGATCACTCCAGAGGGGCACAGGAATCTAAACCTGACTCAAAAACATCACTAGGATGCCTTATCCAGAATCTCTCAAACATTGATCCCTCCCTAAAGAAGAAGAAACTGATCTTCTCAAATGTGGCTGGGCCACAATACCCTCTGGATAATCGAACTAGGTGGCCTCCTGAAGGGACTTTTGATTTTAACACCCTCACCGATTTCTATTGCCAATGAACTGGTAAATGGTCGGAGATCCTTACATTCAGGGATTCTAGTATATGGGCTTCAGTCCTAATCTCTGTGCTGCCTGCTCTACGGCACAGGCCCTTTTAGCCAGAGAAACCTCAGCTAAACCCTCCACTTCTGATATTTCCTCCTTTGCCAACCCCCTTGAGGAACTCTCTCCCCCTCCTGCCCAATCCCTGGGAGCGCCCCTCTCTCGGGACCTCTCTCTGGTCCCTCTGCAGACCTCTTCCACTCTGGTCTTTTCCCTCCAGGAAGCCCCCTCCCCTGCTAGCCAGGAGCCCCTTCCTTCTCCACTGTGTTCTTAAGCCTCTCCCCCATCAGGCCGCCCTCTGCAGGCCATTGGCCCTCACACGAGTTTGCAGGGCTCCTCATCCCAGAGCCCAGCCCTGGTCTTCTTGCAGGAAGTCCTGGCACTGTCCTGCCTCTGGCTCTGGCATTTCTGGCTGGATCTGGGTGCCGGGCTCCCCAGAAGCCCCCTCCTCTTATTCTCAGTCCACAAACCCCTATCCAAGACTTGATGAATATGGCATTTAAAGTTTTAATGGTTGGGAGGAGAAGGCCAAGGCTGCTCGCCAGACCCATATGCAGCAGAAGATAACTCTCCAAACCCAGGCTCTTGTGGCAGCCCTGAGGCCGGCAGATCAATAAGGGCAAGGCATAGGAAGTGCCTGACCCAAGTCTGGGCCGCAAAGAGGAACCCCACCAGGAGCTTGCTTTAAATGCAGCAAAGAGGGTCACTGGGCCCGGCAGTGCCCCTGCCCAAGGCCACCTACTAAGCCCTGCCCTGACTGCAAGCAACCTGGTCACTGGCAGAGCGATTGCCCCCTTTGGGCAACAGGCTTTCTCGGCGCCTCCACGCGGAGGACAGGCCACCCAAATGGGAGGCCAAGCCAGCCAGGCAGGTCCATCGCTCAAACTCCTCGGCCTCATGGATGACTTACATGGCCTAGACTCGGAAACCCCCATCATCCTCACCAAGCCCCGGGTAATGCTGCAGGTAGCGGGTAAGTCCATCTCATTTCTTGTGGACAGGGGTGCTACCTTCTCTGTTTTGCCATCACACTCTGGACCTTTAGTTCCCTCACAGGTCTCGGTTATGGGAGTGGATGGGACCCCTTCTTTTCCTCTTTGCACACCACCCCTGACATGTAGTTTGGACGGATTCCCCTTTTCTCACTCCTTCTTAGTTATGCCATTGTGCCCTGTACCCCTTCTGGGTCAGGACATTCTACACATTCTCGGAGCCACTATCCAGCTGACAGCATCTTCCCACCTACTCCTACCACTCCTGACTAAAGACTCTCCCACTACCACAGATCACCCTAACCCAATCACACCCCCTGTTCCACCAGATGTTGTCAACCCTCAAGTCTGGGACACTTCTACCCCTGTGGTAGCAACCCACCGCCCACCTGTACACATCCGCTTAAAGAATCCCTCCCAATTCCCATCTAGGCCCCAATTCCCTATTTCAGCAAATCACCACCAGGACCTTAAACCAATAATTACCTGCCTCTTGAACCAAGGCTTACTCATCCCCATGGACTCTCCCTGCAATACCCCCATCCTTTCTGTTCAAAAACCTTCACGGGCTTATCGCCTTGTATAATACTTAATCAATGAGGCGGTAGTTCCCCTCCATCCAGTAGTCCCTAATCTCTACAAGTTACTGTCACACATTCTCTCAGACACCACTCACTTTATGGTCCTAGACCTCAAGGATGCCTTCTTTACCATTCCTCTAAACCCTGACTCTTACTTTCTGTTTGCCTTTACTTGGACTGACCCAGACACTAATGCAGCCCAACAGCTTACGTGGACTATCCTACCCCAGGGGTTCAGGGACAGCCCACACCTGTTTAGGCTGGTGCTAGCTAGGGATCTAGCTGCATGTGATCCTGAGACAAGTACCCTCTTGTAATATGTAAATGACCTACTCCTCTGCAGCCCCTCCCTGCCTGCCTCAAGGAAATAAACCTCCACCCTTCTGAACTTCCTCGCTGTGAAGTGATATCGTGTCTCCCCTACTAAGGCTCAACTTCACTCTCAGTCTGTAGTCTATCTGTGCATCACCTTAACCCCCACCACCCGAGGTCTCACTCTAGATCAAACTCAGACCCTCCACAGTCTCCAGCCACCTACCACCGCAGATCAAATCCTTTCTTTCCTTGGTTTAATAGGCTTCTTTCAACACTGGATCCCCAGTTTTGCTCCCTTAGCCAAACCCCTCTATGAGGCTGCAAAAGAGGCTCCCACGGGACCTCTCACATCCCCCAACACCGTCAAAAAGGTTTTCTCTACTCTTCAAGATGTCCTCATCTCCTCTCCCCCTCTCACTTTACCTGACCCCAGACACCCCTTCCATCTTTTCACTAATGAAAAGCACAGTAATGCTGTTGGCGTGTGGGCCAACATACCTTCCCATAGTGTACCTCTCTAAACAACTGGACACCACCGGCAAAGGCTGGCAGCCCTGCCTCCAGGCACCAGGTGCAGCAGCTGAACTCAACAAGGAGGCTACTAAGCTTATCCTTTCCCAACCCATCACTGTCTTCTGCTCCCACAGGCTCACCGACCTCCTTTCGCACAAATTTATTTCTCTATTGGGTCCTTCCCACCTACATCAAAAAACCCTCAGTCACTCTTTTACCCTCTCCCTGACTCAACCCAGCCACTCTACTGCCAGCTCAAACGACACTTCCAGAACCCACCCACTCTTGTACGGAGCTAATAGATTTCCTCAACAGACCCCAAGATGGATTATCAGATTCTCCTTTAAAAGATCCAGTTCTAATATTCTTTGTAGATGGGAGCTCTGTACAGGGACCCGATGGACAATGACTGGTGGCCTACGTGGTGGTCAACACCTCCTCCACCCTAGAGCCCAACAGCTGCCAGAGGGCACCACCTCCCAGAAAGCAGAGCTGATTGCCCTCATGCTGGCACTCACTCTGGCCCAGGGAAAATGCGTGACTATATATGCTGACTCTAAATATGCTTTTCTTATCCCCCACAGCCACTCTGCCCTCTGGAAGGAAAGGGGCTTCCTCACTACAGAGGGCTCCCCCATAATCAATGCTACCCTCATTTCTAAACTTTTGCAGGCATTACAGCTCCTGCTGAGGTGGCTGTGGTACATTGTAGGGGCCATCAAACCTCTCAGGACCCAGTGGCCTTTGGAAATGCTCGGGCTGAGGCGGCGGCTCAAAATCTCACCCTGGGGACCTCCCCCACTCCTCTCATGTTTCTCTCCACCTCCTTGAAACCTTCCTACACTCCTGAGGAAGAACAGACCCTCCTCAGAAAGGATGGAGATGTGTGCAACCAGGGATGGATATTTCTCAGAGATAGAATTGCCTTACCAAAAGGACAGGCTGAAACTCTCTTTTCTGATATCCACTGTTCCTTACAATAGGGCCAAAAGCCCTCTATCAGTTCCTACAACCACTCTTTTTCTTCTCAGACATCCAGCAGACTATCAAAAAGGTACATGCAGCATGCACTATCTGTTCCAAAGCCTCTACACAAGGGGGACTCCGCCCCCACTTCCCCACTCATCAACTGAGGGGGCACATACCGGGCCAGGATTGGCAGATTGACTTCACTCATATGCCCCCTCACAAAAAAACTCCATTATCTCTTAACTTTTGTCGATACCTTTTCAGGATAGATAGAAGCCTTTCCCACCTCTCAAGAGATGGCAGACATCGTTGCCTCCATTCTCATTGAAAACATCATCCCAGGGTTCAGACTGCCGACTACCATCCAGTCAGACAACAGCCCGGCCTTCACTGCCCAAATAGTCCAGCAGGTTGCCACATCTCTCAACATTACCTGGAGACTCCACATACCCTATCACCCTCAATCATCGGATAAGGTGGAAAGGGCCCATGGCATCCTGAAGAGTCAACTAACCAAACTTTCCAATGAGACCAGACTCTCCTGGCCAAACCTCCTCCCCCTGGCACTCACCAGAATCAGAACAAACCCACTGGACTCAGCCCCTTTGAGCTGGTTCATGGTAGACCATTCATAATCAATCACAACTTACCTGTCAACCCCCATCCTTCTGCCACATACCTCCTCTTTCTGTCTTTACTTCGCCATCATCTCAGGGAACACGCGACTGGACCTTCTTCCCATAGGGGGTCCAGATGAAGCACATCCAACAGTCCCTCTCCAGCCAGGAGACAGGGTTCTTCTGAGGGAGCTCCAGCCCGGCTCCCTACAGCCCAGGTGGACAGGACCCCATATGGTAATACTGACTACTCCTACTGCAGCCAAGCTCTTATGGCAAACACTTTGGTACCATATCTCTTGCCTCAAGCTTGCCCCCCATGCAGGACTGCTGGCAGTCAGAACCACTGGGTTCCACACATCTTTGACTCACCAAAAGATTGGGCCCTGCAGATCCTCCTGTTACTCCTGTCCCTCCACTGGAAGCCTGCCGCCAGAGTGAATTAAAGCAGGGAACAACGCTGTTACTATATCAATGAGACTGGCCTGATAGAAGAAAACATCAATGTACTCAACCATCTGCAAGAGAAACTGCTCAAGGATCTCTCTTCCTACAACCCACTTAACTCCTGATGGCAGTCACACATCCTCACCTGGGTTGCCCCTATCATATGTCCTCTTCTAATTATCAGCATATTACTCATGTTTGCTCCTTTTTTTCTTACATTTTTACAGGGCTACATCTGCGAGGTTTCTCAAGTCACAGTCAACCAGATGCTCCTATACCCATATACATGACTCCTCTCAGAGCCACCATCTTCTGACCTCCCTTCCCCACGATGCCCCTAACCAGCAGGAAGTAGCCAGATGAATAGCAGCACCCCTATCTAACATAAAAGGTTGGAATATGAGGTTGGTTGGCAATGGGGAAGGTCACATGAGGAACCAGGTCTGGGGACTTTGGCTGGAACCACCCACACCCATGCACGCCAAAAGAAATGGCCCAGGAGCACCTTGAAAAAGAACAACAGTCTGTCAGCCAATGAAGTTTTGCCACATCATATCAACCCACCACCACCATACCTACGCTATAAATTACCCTCCCCCCCAGGCATGGGAATCTGCACAACTTCTCTGGCCCCTGTCTCATGGACCAGAGAACCTCGCCCGGGATGCGTTGTGAATAAAGCTTTTGCTAGTCCACACTTGGTGGCTATGCCCTTCTTTCTTCCTCAGTGGAAAATACCTTACAATGTCCATCTCCTATCTCCCATGTCTATGCTAACAGCAAATTACTGAACTGTAATTCAGAGTAAAATGCAAAATAACATGGGAAATCCCTCCACAAAAAGATGGTCACACAGCAATAGTGCTGAGGTGGAGAGTCCCTAGTGCAGACTCACATCGGCACACCTGGCAGACTGAAAACGCAAATTCCCAACTCTGGATGTGGGGCAACTCCCGCATCTGAAAGAATTCTAAATGGTTTTGGCCAGAGCAAGGGTCAGGAACCTATGGCTCGTGAGCCAGATTTGGCTCTTTTGATGGCTGCATCTGGCTCGCAGACAAATCTTTAATAAAAATAATAACATTAAAAATATATAAAACATTCTCATGTATTACAATCCATTCATTTCCTACCACTCATGTTCATGGTTGCGGGTGGCTGGAGTCAATCACAGCTGTCCTCCGGGACAACAAAATTTTTATTGGATAATGCATAACGTACATGGGTCATTGTGAGGTCAGGAAGTAAACTTCCCTCCTTTTAATCAAGCAGGCAGCAAGCTAATTGCAGAAACCCTTTTGATGAAGAAGATGGCTAAAAGGAAAAAAGATGAGGAGTATCGTACTTTTCAGTAGGAATGGACAGAGGAATTCACCTTTGTGGAGAGAGCAGGTTTTGCAGTGTGTCTAATATGCAATGATAAAATTGCATTGATGAAAGAGTCAAATATAAAGCGGCACTTCGACACACATCATACTACATTTGCATCAAAATATCCAGCAGGGGACAGCAGGAAGAAAGCATGTCAAGAGCTACTGTGTATAGTGCAAGCTAGTCAGCAGCAACTCTGTGTTTGGACCCAACAAGGTGACTGGAATTCGGCTAGCTTTGCTGGTGCTTTAGCAATTGTGAAAAACGGAAAGCCATTCAGATGGGGAGTATGCCAAAACATTCATTTTTGATGTTGCCAATGAACTTTTTGATGACTTTTCAGAAAAAGACAAGATAATCAAATGAATAAAAGATATGCCTCTGTTGGCAAGAACTGTTCACGATCGTAACATCATGATGTCAAATCAAATTGAGGCAACACAAGTGAAGGACATAAATGCAGCATCATTCTTTTCTCTCGCTTTGAATGAGTCAACAGACGTAAGCCATTTATCCCAGTTCAGCGTGATTGCAAGGTATGCTATGGGTGACCCACTATGTGAGGAAAGTTTTGCTGTTTTGCCTATGAAAGAGGGGAGGATTATTTAAGTCTTTCACTGAGTTCGCTAAAGAAAAAATCTACTGATGGATAAACTTATTTCGGTGTGTACTAATGGTGCTCCATGCATGGTGGGAAAAAAACAGAGGATTCGTAGCGTTTCTTCATGAACATGAAAAGAGACCCATCCTAAGTTTTCACTGCATCCTACATCAGGAGGTGCTTTGTGCTCAGATGTGTGGCGAGCAGCTTGGTGAGGTGATGTCGCTGGTCAATTAGGTGGTCAACTTTATTGTTGCCGAGCTTTAAATGATAACCAGTTTAAAACACTGCTGGATGAAGTTAGGAATAATTCTCCTGGTCTGTTTCTGCAGAGCAATGTGCATTGGTTGTCAAGAGGAAAGGTGCTCAACTGTTTCATGACTTGTCTGAGCAAAATCCAGACTTTTCTTGAAATGAAAAATGTTGAGCACCCTGAGTTAGCTAACACTGAGTGGTTCCTGAAGTTCTACTATCTTGTGGACATGACTGAACATCTGAACCAGCTCAATGTAAAAATGAAAGGCATTGGAAATATAGTCTTATCCCTTCAACAAGCAGTGTTTGCATTTGAAAACAAGCTGGAACTCTTCATCGCCAACATTGAAACAGGTCATTTATTACACTTTGAAAAACTGGGAGAGTTTAAAGATGCATGCACAGCAAGAGACCCTGCTCAACACCTTGATCTCCAGCAGCTAGTGGGCTTCAGATCTAATCTCCTGCAGTCATTCAGAGCGCACTTTGGAGAATTTTGTGAGCGCACTAGGCTTTTTAAGTTCATCACCCATCCACACGAGTGTGCAGTGGACAGTGCCGACCTGAGTTACATCCCCAGTGTCTCCGTCAGAGATTTTGAGCTACAAGCTGCTGACCTGAAGGCCTCAGACATGTGGGTGATTAAGTTCAAGTCACTGAATGAAGATTTGGAAAGACTTGCACGACAGCAAGCAGAGTTGGCGAGCAAACACAAGTGAGGAGAAAATGGAAAAACTTCAACCCACGGACCAGCTGATTGTCAAAACTTGGAACGAGCTTCCTGTCACTTACCACACACTGCAGCATGTGAGTATCGCTGTACTGACAATGTTTGGCTCTATGTATGCATATGAGCAGTCTTTCTCACATCTAAAGAATGTTAAGACCAACCTATGATCACATTTAACGGATGGAAGTCTCAATGCCTGCATGAAGCTTAATCTCACCATGTATCAACCAGACTACAAAGCCATCAGTAAAACCATGCAGCACCAGAAGTTCCATTAATGGTAAGAAGTACTTTATTCATCATTGGTTAGCAACAGCATAACAACGTTATTAAAAAGAATTCAGAGACTTATTGTACTTTAAAAGTGTTGGTCTTACATAAAATGCACACAATTACTTGTATTTAGTGTTAAACATATTGTATGGCTCTCATAGAATTACATTTTAAAATATGTGGCATTCATGGCTCTCTCAGCCAAAAAGGTTCCCGACCCCTGGGCCAGAGCATAAGAAAGGAAGGAGTTCCTATCAACTAAGTTGTGAAATGAGGGTGTGGCAGGTACATTGTGGGGTTAAAGATGGCACCCAGGCCAGGGCCACAGCTTGGTCCCATAACTCTGAGTCCCTTCTGAGGTTGGGGACCCCGGGTCTCACTAGTGGTGGTGTTACAGTAATAGAATGTTATAGTAATAAATATATAGAAATATAGAAAAATATAGAAGATATATAGAAATAATGTAGGATAAAATATTAAAAGCCATTGTAGGATAAAATATTAAAAGCCATTAAAGCAAGTGAATAAGAATATGCCCTCTGGATGAGAACTAATCTAGTGTGTACATATATGATAGGCAGACTATACCTTCTGTGCAGGGCCCAGTGTGTGTTTGAAGTTATATATAGACAAAAAGTGACTTGATGTGACAACTCTGTATGTAGATTAACATAAAAAATGGCTCCATGCTAGGAACTCCCAAAAAGGTGGTTTGATATGATAATTTGTAGATTAACACCTGTTAGAAGTTGTATGCCAGAAAAAGGTACTAAAGCAAAGCCCCCCCCCCCGCTGTGGTGGTCGTCCAGACTTCAACGTTGAATGTGGTCTGTCTCCACACTGCTCTGACTGAGGATAACCAAGAGGAGCATGCCGATGGGGCCCCATTAAACTGTACCCAGGCAAGCCATAAGTATCTGTAATAATCTGCAAGTATCTGTGTGATTCTTGCAACTAACTTATGTGTTGGTCATGTCTTTACTCCAGTGGCAATTGCTCTCTGTACCAATAAGTAGAATTTCTCATACCCACCTCAAGAATAGTCTCGAAGAGGCTGCCAGTCCTGCTGTTAAGCAGGAATGTCCCACTGTGCGGAAAAGTTGAATCAGAACACCATGAGACTCCTGATCGACTACATAGAGCTCAGGCTCTACTGGGACAGGTGGGATTCAAATAATTTACCAATCGGTTCTCTGCCCTAAAGACCATTTTAAGTATAAAAAAACCAATATACTGAAAGGTAGTTTATTATTTCATACACTTAATATTTAAAAAACAATAAAAGAAATACATAAAACTAGATTTTAAGAGTTTTCCTTCATGCTTTTAACTTTGGAAAAAAATTTTAAAAAGTTTTAAAATATTAATGAAAAATATTAAATAATACCTGACAATAAAAACAATAAATTGTTATTTTATTTAAGATATTTTCAATGTCAGTTTGTCACCCCCTGGTTGTTTGACACTTTTTGGCTTTACATTGAAGCGTGGAAAAGAAAGGCTCTTAACATGAAAATTTTTTGGCAAAAATTTACTTTCTCTGAAACAAAGAGACTTTGAGCAGAACTAATTTTTTTTCTGAAAGTAAGTTACATCCTATTCTTGGCCTTGAGGCTGGTTTCCCAGACTGTGGCCTTGGACTAGCTTTGAAGCAGGTGTTTTCAGAATGTTTCTCCCTGAAATAACCCTATAGATAAACATTGTAAGAAAGCTTGTTTCAGTGCTTTGTTTTACTGCTATGCTTTCTCCACTCCCCATTCCTCAATCAGTATGTAATTCTCCCTATAAAACCTAACTCCAAACTATGGTCGGGCTGCATTGATTTGAAGAGCTTTGGCCTCCCTGTGGTCCGCTAGCATAGCTAGCTAATAAAGGCTCCCTAATTACCTAATTTGGTTTCATGATTGTGTGGCAAGATGTCCATTATCTTGCTGTTTCATCATAACAACGTTATGTTTGTTTACTGAAGTGACAAATGCAAAGGAATTAAAATATAGTATTTTGTCAAAGGTATGATGAGTTTTATGAAATGAATAAATAAATATTACAAGCACAGTTCCGTAATTTTTTTTTTTTTACTTATGGACTGAATGAACATTACTACAGGCACTTAGAATACGCTGTTTTCCTGACGAACATTAAAAAAGAGTAAGAAATATAAATTTGTGATTTCCACATTGGGCAGCTGTCCAGGTGCCCAGCTTAGAGAGAACCTTGATTACAAGTGCCATTTTAACAACTGGTTCGCCAAACTCAACAAAAAATTAGGTATTGGTTCTGTAGAACCTGTGCAACCCGCTGAATCCCACCACTGGGGTCACCCCGGGTGCCTTCCTTTTCACCTCCCGGCACTTGGTCCGCTGCAAGGGCAGCCTTGCAAAGTCACCTCTCCGGGGCGGTAAGACAGGAAACACTGCGAGAAAGGTGGACATGTTGGTTTCCCGACGCAAAATCGGCCTCGCAAAAGACTCACTTTTGCGTCACTTGAGGGCTTGCGTTTCAGGGAAAGCAAGGAAGAATCGGGCCTCAGGCCCTTCCCAGGAAAGAAGGGCGGTGCCCGCGGGAGGTGAGTGGGCGAGGCTTCTCTGGGTCTAGTTCTTACCTCTAAGGTAGAGGAAATACTCTTCTCCGCCCTTTGCTGTGCTGCAAGGGTCAGATGCAGAAGCGGCTCTGCTTGGAGTGCCAAAGCTCCGACCAAGAAGGGGAAGCAGGTGTAGTGTCAGCAGGTGGCCTCTGAAACTCAGCGCTCATTCCCCAGCTTCTGTTGTTACCTGTTCTCTCTCTCTCTTTTCTTCCTCTGAGCACCCCTATTCTTGTAATATCGCTTTTTCACACAGTAGCTGGCGTGGCTGTAGAGATAGATCTAAGCAGCTTGTCTAAGCTTACACAGCCATGTAGAGATTCAAACTCTCACTGGGCTCACGCCTGAGCCCAAGCTCTCTCCAACGCCACTGCAGAGGCACTCAGGGGACTGGGCTCTGAATAGCACAGTCTGGGCCTTTATAAATCCCTTTGAAATGGGCTGGTCTATTTAGCCTCTATGGTTCCTTTTGCATGTACACTATTTGTTATTGGGTGTTTGGAAGAGATACCTAGAGGCGACACCAGCGAAGATGGCAGGGAGGCGAATGTGGGTCTGTCCCGCATGTAACTGGAGCGCTGTAGTTGTCTACAACAATGACAGGTCTTTGGATAATATTTATTTCTCAATAAATTTAGGTAGTTATCAATATTTTTGTCTTATTCTCTTTCCTTTTCTTAACTTTCAAATACAGATGTTAAAACTTTTGATATTGCCTACAAATTTCTAAGGTTCTTTTATTTTAATTCTCTCTCTAGGCTTCAGGTAAGATGATTTCTATTTCTCTCTTTTCATGTCTATTGAATTTTGTCATTTCTGTTATACAGTTAAGTCCATCCAGTGACTGTTATTTGAGAACATTGGTTTTCAATTTCAAATTTTACATTTGATCCTCATTTATTTTTTCTATTTCTTAATAATATTTTATAACTTTTATTGTGGATATATTTTCCTTAACAATCTTGAACATAGTTATAATTTCTTGCCTCTTATTTTAAACATTTGGGTAGTCTCTGGGTCTATCTCCCATGATTGTCTTATCTTATGCACAGGTAGAGTAATATTAGAGTGATTTGTATAAACTAATTTTGGATTGTATTGTGAATGTTGTAAATGGGATACAATATATGGGTTGTTATGTATTTATAAAAGCATTTCTTGCTTGCTTTCTTTTTCTTCTTTTCTTCTTCCTCCTCCTCCTTCTCCTCCTCCTCCTCCTCCTCCTTCTCCTTCTCCTCTTCTTCTTCTTAGCAGGCTTGGTTGATATCAAACTGCAAATGCTCTCCCTTGCAATGGGTGGCAGGTGATATGTCAGTTTAGTCATTTTAGATTTAGCTACATGGAGGATGCCCAAACATGCATAATTCAGGACTCAGCCAGAAACCTGGGCAGAAATTTTATACACAACTTAGAACTTCCCTTCAGTGGCTTTTTCCTTTCCCAGTTTTCTCTCAAACCCTTGGTTTTTCAACTGCTGTTATTGCCCAAACTTTGTCCTCTGCACCTTTAATCCAGTAAGGTGATTTGGCTTTATACTGGAATTTATCTGACCCAAATAGGGCAGATGGAGGTGTGCGAACAGCTCCAAATTTACAAAATGGAATACTCACCACCTGCAGTTCTTCTATGTGTCTGCCTGCTTTTGTTCAGTCTCCCAACACCTTAGATAATTTTTATTAGAAAATTTTTTTCAACAGTTGATAGTTGTTATATGTATGAGAGTTACTCTGAAAATATGTAAGTAGCCATTACCAGAAGCCAAACTCATTCTCTCAGCAATGGCAAGTTGGGTTTGAATCTCTGCAGCACTGTGGAAGCTTAGTCAAACTGCTTAATAGGTTTCTAAAGTCACCCAGTGTGTGAAAAGGAGATATGAAGAGAACCAGGGTGCGTGGAGAAAAAAAAAGAGGAAGCACATGGAAGAGTGTCTCCTGTCGGAAGCCTGAGGACCTGTGTGACCCAGCACTGGCTTTGAGAAATGACCAGAGGACCCCCATCACATTCCTACATCTGAGTTTCAGGGCTTCACAGGTTGTGGAGACTCCTCTGCTGCTCGTCATTGTGATACACCACTATAGCTGTGCACAAAAAGGAAGATCTCTGTGTGCAAAGAGACTTTACATGAAAGGGCATTCACTGACAGTGAATCAAATGGGACAGTGTGGGTCAAAATGCCGAGTCCAAGCCATTAGACATCCAGCCTGGGTTTCACCTCCTCTCTCTTGCTCTCTGATGACAGCTCCATTCCAATGGTGCTGGGGAAAGTCTAGGTCCACTTGCTCATACTGGTGCTGCCTGTCCTTCCAAGGATGGTAAAAAACAGTTGTCCCCTTTAAGTTTTCTGTAATAGTAGACCTGTGTGAGTCCTATGGATGCCCCGAGAGCTCTGCTCTGCAAGTGGCATGTTGCAATGGGAGTCCAGGTGCACAAGTCACAGAGGAAATTGATGCATAGATGCAGCAGGTGTTTGGGTAGGGTGACACCAGGGTGAGGGATGGAGCAGCAAGACCCAGGGATCAACAACAGAACTTAGTTGCTAAGTGGATGGAGATCTCCTTAAAGCAAGACGTAGGGGCTCTAAACAGAATCCTGGATGTTACCCCAAAAGACCATTTGCACGTACACTGTTCCATCTTAGTTGGAATCCTTTGTTCTCATCCTCCCAATGCTCAGAGCAAAAAATGAGTTCTTTTTGACTTCAGTGTTTTATTTAAGCCCCACATCTGATAAATCAAGAATTCTCTTTTTTTCTCTCTGTTTTTTTTAGAGGAGAGCGTGAACATAGTCCCTCACTACCACAAATTATGCAGTCAAGTTTCCCACATTTGGGGAAATCACAGGGGTCAGCACATCTGGAGTGCAATGGATAAGCCTCGCCCTAGGAAAACCATCCTCGTGATCATGGTATCTCCACCGCCAGGTAAGTATAAGAATTCGTTTTTTATTGTCAGTCAAGTATGGACGTTGGTCTGCACAGTCCTCCCCTTTCCTGATCTCATTGAAAACAAAGGACTCTCCTCTTAAAAGCACTGGAATCAATTTAACACGATCCTTGGCCCTCTACAGAGCTGCGGCTCCGGACAATATTGATGGTGGATTTGGCCTGTCTTTGCACCTTTCCTTTAGCTGTGCTCTCAAATTTAGCCCGAGGCCCAGAGACCTGCCAGGGGCTTGTTTGCACAGGTCTTCTACAGTCAGAAGCCCCATCTGTTCAACCTGCAGAGAGGCTTCAGGGGGCATGTTTTCTGAGGAGAGGGTAAGGGTTGCTATGATCCCAGGGGTGCAGGTGGGACGGGGTCCAGGAAGTGAGTTTGTGAGTGTGGTTCCCCCAGTGCTGCATCCCCTCTCCCCTCTCCAAGAGAGACCCCAGACTGCCCTACTTGACACAAAGATGATGAATCTTCTCCTCTGGGGAGGGAAAGTGTGGATCAAGGAGGTAAGGAAAGGGGAAAAAATGTCATGAAATTTTCTGACCTAAAAGCTACCATGAAATTTGCGTCCTCTGGAATTGGGCCCTCCAGTCACTGGTGAGGATGACATAATTCATTCAAGTCCCTGTCTCCACTTTGAATCAAAACAACAAGGCTGAGCACCACAGTAGCCTGAGTGTGCTTAGGATCCACTGAGTGCTCTGTCGGTGACCTCCCCAGGGTGGGAGCATTTGAACTTAGGGTGTGGATAGTGCAGTAATCACAGCCTGAGGAAAGCAGCTGATAGAGAATGTGGCACACCCCTCACTCTTCCAGCTTTGTTTCTAACTTCACATCAAAAGACGGTAAGAGAGAAAAAACTTGAACGTCTTTCAGCAAAAGGACCTTGAAAGGTGAAAACCACGGAGTCTCACAAAGAACACGAGGCCAAAATGTATGAAAAGTTTATTAAAAACGCCCAGGTGTGAACGGGCTAAGGCAGACTAAGCTCCTCAGCCCTGAGCAGAGAAAAGGCACTTTATTTTATACTTAAAGGTGAGAAATGTGGGGGCCGGGGAGGGGCATGTTTAACAGCTTGAGGGATTTTGGTTAACTCCCTCATTTTCAGTTTCTGGTACACCATACACACCTCAGTAACTGTCTTAATTGGCTTGTCTCAGTAACTGATAAACTGATTTTGCCCGCTGGGTTCAGCGATCAGCAGTCAAACTGATTCCCAGCTATAGAATGGGGGTGAACTGCCTCTATTTTTACCTAACAGACCTCTTCCTGCTTGTTGGTCTTTTGCTGTGAGGGAGAAGACCTACCTTTCTCTGAAAACTCTCCTTACCTACTTATTAAAATTTCCACTGCAAAACATGTTGAGCAGAAAAAATTTAAAGGCAAATAAAAAGAAATTTCAGATATTGTAAAATGGGTCCTCCACCAGGGGCAGGTGATCCTGAAATTCTTGTGGTTTGCATTCAAATGGCCTGATCTTCAAATAAATCAATAATTCAATTCAGAAAGCATAGTTTGAGCCTGTGTTGAATATTTGATATTTTCAAACAGACAAGCACCTGACATCGTCAGCCTTTGCTGAAGTACCTGCTAAAAACGTGAAAGTGTAATTGAAGTGTTGAGTTTAAATGGAATCGAACAGTAAGCGATCGCAGCAGGAATTGGAAGGGACCCCTTTTGCCTGGAGGACACCGAAGAAGCGCTGAGACGAAAGGGCTTGCACGCAGAGTATGCAGGTCGGGGTCATCGGAGCAGAGGGGTGGGAGTGTGGGGAGAGCCGTTCCTGAGGTTCCTGGGTGCTTTGGAGGCACTGGTCGTAGGTCAAGAGCCCAGAGCTCTGACTGCTGACGCCGCAAAAAGGGACCCCGCTGTGCGGATCCTCAGCCCGGGGAGAGAAGGTGCCAGGGTGCGGGGTGGTGGCGGTGATCACACTTCCGGGTGGCAAGGGGATCCTGGGGCTCCAACGCATTATTTGTAACCCCACAATGATAGAAACGATTTAATTTGAAAAGTATAAGGAAATGTTCAAGAAGTACTAGTAACTCGTATAAAAATTTCTGAATTCTAGGGGTCTGTTTCTGCCTGCGGTATTAAGATTTTGGCCCAGGTCGAGAAGAATGCAAGAGGCCTCTCGCCAGTAGTGGTTGATGTTAGATTCAGGGAGTACTGGGGCTGCCAGAGTGTAACTATTGAAGGAACAGTAAGTGCTGATATGGCTCCTGTGAGGCTGAGAACAAAGAAGGTCAGAGACCCTCATCAGAAGTTTAGGTTTGAAATTCGCCACTAAGCTAAAACCGGCCCCTGTTGCTATGCTGCGTGTGACCTCCCTAGCCAATAGCTAAACTGCCACATCTGCTTCTGTGCTATGCTTACTCACTTAGGATATATAAGGGCCTGGCTGTAAGCTCCAGGCGCGGCTCCCATTTGCAGCTCCTTGTGGGCACAGTGTCTCCGGACATCTCGGAAGTTCGCCCCTGCGCAGGTTAAACTGGCCAATAAAGTAACATCTTTTTATTTTTTTTATTTTTTTATATTTTTTTTATTTTTTTTTCCCATTTTTCTGAAGCTGGAAACGGAGAGACAGTCAGACAGACTCCCGCATGCGCCCGACCGGGATCTACCCGGCACGCCCACCAGGGGCGACGCTCTGCCCACCAGGGGGGGATGCTCTGCCCATCCTGGGCGTTGCCATGTTGCGACCAGAGCCACTCTAGCGCCTGAGGCAGAGGCCACAGAGCCATCCCCAGCGCCCGGGCCATCTTTGCTCCAATGGAGCCTTGGCTGCGGGAGGGGAAGAGAGAGACAGAGAGGAAAGCGCGGCAGAGGGGTGGAGAAGCAAATGGGCGCTTCTCCTGTGTGCCCTGGCCGGGAATCGAACCCGGGTCCTCCGCACGCTAGGCCGACGCTCTACCGCTGAGCCAACCCGCCAGGGCCCAATAAAGTAACATCTTAACTCCTGAAAGTCTCCGACGTTTGTTCTCATACCCGGTGGATGCTACAGTTGAGAAGATATGTAAAGATTTAGCCCTTGTTTTCTGAGAGTGGGGAAAGGCGTCCCAGGGTGGGCTCGGACCACCAACCTTTTGCTTTACAGCCGAATGCACTAACCAATTGTGCCACAGAGACCCACAGGCATTTTTCTGAAACATTAATGAACAAGTGCTCAGTTACCGCTAGGCGGAGCCACCCACAGTTGCCAGTGGCTATGCAGATTTCAAAACTTCGGAAAATCCGAGAGGTGGCGCCTAAACTACGCGGCGGCCGCGTTTGAAACCCGTGCGTTGTCAGATTCCGAATACAATCAGCAGCGGGAAGGTCTGGGCCGGTCTTCCTCCACTCTAGCCTCCTGCCAGCCACCTGGAGACGCCCGGGACACGGCCCCAGGCCTGAGCCCATTGTGGCTCAGGGAAAGCTGAACGGCCCGGGGGCCTCCCGTGATGGTTCTTCCCGTTTGCTCCGGCTGCACCCGACCATCTGCACCGCTGATGCTCCCCTCGCTCCACTGGGCGGCGGTCCGGGAAGCAGGAGCCGGAAAGAGGGAGAGCCGGGTGTCAAAAGGGGCAAGTTTCTTCCTTCTCGAAAAGGAAGAAACTTACTTGTATATTAGCCATTTTAAATTCACCCTCTCCAAAAAAATTTTTGGACTGTTTCATTTTGGATATTTTCAATCGTTCATGGCTTTCTGTTAACTAATCTTTTTTCTGCAATGTCTAACGCCTATTCATTCCATCTAGTGAATTTATTATGAGATGTTATTGTTTCCATCTCTAAAGTTGGACTCTGGACATTTGTATATGCTCCACGTCTCTAATGAACTCTTTGGACATCTGTAACAGTCAAAATAACTGGATTAAAGTCCTCTCTGCTAATGTTAACATTGTGTCAGTTATGCTTCGGTTTCAATAGACGGATTACTCCCCTCATGGCGGATCATGTTTTTCTGCCTCTGTGCACTCTTGGCATTCTTTCATTGGATGCCAAACATTGTCAGTTTAGGTTCTTGGGAACTGGCTATTTTGGTAGTCCTATAAATTTTCCGGAGTTTTGTTCTGGGGTCCAGTTAAGTGTCTTGTCAACAGTTTTATCCCTTTGGAGCTAGCTTTTATGAGTTTTTTAGGTAGATCAATCTTGAACTGATGATTCCCACTACTGGAGCAAGACCTTGAGTGATCTTCATAATGGCCTATGAATTACAAGTAGTCTGGTCTGGTTGGAGGGAGTTGATATGATTTCTTACCTTGTGTGAGCACTAGGTACTGAAACATCTTATGTTTACAGAAGTTTCTTCACAAAGCATGTTCTGATCAGTACGGTGCTGAATACTTGATGGAAACCCCATTTGCCTGGATTTTCTCTCTGTCCATCTCTCTCATCACTGGGCCTTTGTACCATGAACTCTAGCTGCCTTGCTCACCATGGACACTCAGTTTCATCTCCATGATCCAAGTAGTTGGCTTTAGAACCCTCTCCTCCCATCCACCCTGGAAACTCTCTGAAAGCAGTAACCTGGGCCAATAGTAGGGTCAGGCTCACCTTGTTTGTTTCTCATCTCTCAGAGCTGCTGCTACCCTTTTTTGCCTGATTTTCAGTGTCTGCAAAACCAGTATTTCATGCATTTTGTCCCTTTCTTTCTGGACAAACCAGTATTTCATGTATTTTGTCCCCTTTTTTCTAGCGTGTTCCGCTGTTAACCGAACAGGAGAGGGGGACAGGAGAGAGGGAAGGATGAAATTTCAAGTAGGAGGATAAATCTGATTTGTCACTACCTTTGCCAGCAGCTTAAGGCATCTCTTTGCATTTTTAGTTTGGCTTCGGTAGGAGGCATGCCAACATATATTCCAATATATTTCTCCAACTCAATGAAAGAGGCTTTTTCTTCATGTTCTTGCTAGCACAATAAACATCTATCTGATAGGCTAACAAAGGGGGGGGGGCTGCCCTCCTGACTCAACCAAGCTTTCCTGAGGTAAAACTGAAGGACAGTGTGGACATTACCCAGAGACACCTACTGCACATATTGGGCAGCTAAACTTCCAAGATTGCTTTTGGCAGTGACCAACTTAATCAGGTCCAGAGAAGACTGGCAAGAATAAGCCTGAATTGCTCACTTCGAAGCACATTAGAGATCAGAGGGAAATCTATAAGCTGGTCCCAGACATTTATTTCTCTTCCCTTTCCTTTTGAATTGTATTTTTTCCTTCATTGGATGCATACAATCTAGTAACTGGCCTTCCTTCTATTCAAGGGTGTGTTAGCATGCTGATAACTGTCTATATATAATTCCTTGACAGTGTTTGGCTATTTCTGTAAAGTTATCCCATTTGAGACAAATCATTGAAACCAACAGAATCCTGCACCTGGCAACGTATCTTGTGCAGACCCGAATCCTCAGAGCAGTGGTTCTCAAACTTTTTGAAGTCGGGGTGCATTTAAAATCCTACAAATTTCTGAGAAATATGTTATAATAATTAAGTCAAATATTAAAGAAAACATATAAAGTCCAAGTGTGCTTTTATGGTAATTAAATGAAATAAATACAACAAAATTAAATTTATTCTGACATTAAAAAACATTTTGGTATTTTTTCTGAAGTTGGAAATGGGGAGGCAGTCAGACAGACTCCCGCATGCGCCCGACCAGGATCCACCCAGCATGCCTGGCCAGGTTCCACCTGGCATGCCCACCAGGGGGCGATGCTCTGCCCATCTGGGGCATTGCTCTGTTGCAACCAGGGCCATTCTAGCGCCTGAGGCAGAGGCTATGGAGCCATCCTCAGCGCCTGGGCCAACTTTGCTCCAATGGAGCCTTGGCTGCGGGAGGGGAAGAGAGAGAGAGGAAGGAGAGGGGGAGGGGTGGAGAAGCAGTTGGGCGCTTCTCCTGTGTGCCCTGGCCGGGAATCGAACCCAGGACTCCTGCACGCCAGGCCGACGCTATACCACTGAGCCAACCAACCTGCCAGGGCCAAAAAACTTTTTTATGTCACATTTTTTGAGTTATGCTTTTTAGAATTCATAAAAAAGAGGGGTTAAAAATAAAAAACAAAATGTTATCTTTTTATATATATAGATACATTCTTAGTAAGATTTAGTAAATTCAGCAGGTCCTGGCACAAATGTGTTAAGGTTTTTCATTCTTGTGTTTATGAGAAACATGAGCCTGATGTGTCCTAGGGATTTCTTCAATGTTTGGGCATAATTCCTCACACCTCTGTACCCCCAAAATCTAAATTCCAAAAACCCTGTTGGTTTTTTGGTCCCCAACAGGCACATATTTCTCTGGAATACCATAGGGCGCACCTGGAAATCTTCTAGGGCGCACCAGTGCTGTTTGGCTTTCACACACTAAATCTGGTTCTTGGACATTCTCTCCCTGCTCCAGCTTGCTTCCTTTTTTTTTTTTTTTCTTTTCATTTTTCTGAAGCTGGAAATGGGGAGGCAGTCAGACAGACTCCCGCATGCCCCCGACTGGGATCCACCCGGCATGCCTACCAGGGGGCGATGCTCTGCCCATCTGGGTCGTTGCTCTATTGCAACCAGAGCCATTCTAGCGCCTGAGGCAGAGGCCACAGAGCCATCCTCAGCTCCCGGACCATCTTTGCTCCAATGGAGCCTCGGCTGCGGGAGGGGAAGAGAGAGACAGAGAGGAAGGAGAGGGGGAGGGGTGGAGAAGCAGATGGGTGCTTCTCCTGTGTGCCCTGGCCAGGAATCGAACCCGGGACTCCTGCACGCCAGGCCGACGCTCTACCGCTGAGCCAACCAGCCAGGGCCTTGCTTCCTTTTTTGTCTTCTGGTGTGTGTGTGTCTGGCTGTCTCTCCCTGTCCCTCACACTGTAGGCTGCCGCCAATCTTAAATCTTACCCACTTTCTTCTCCTTCTCTTTAGCTTTCCAGGATCTTGCATTACAAAGCCTTCGGTCACCGAGCACTTATTAAGCGCTTACTAGGAGCCAAGCCCTGCTCTGGGAGAAATGCTGCACCATGAGCAAACCCAAGGTCCCTGTCCTGTGAACCCACATCTGGAGGCCTCAGAAAGGGGCAGGCACTGTGGCTGCACAACCATTTCATGCTGGGAGCTTTCCAGGTGCACCTGCCTGTTTGGACACCAGCAGTGAGCAGACTTTTTTTTTTTTTTTTCATACAAAAACTTTAGAGAAACAGCAGGCCTCCTGTGACAGCTCCTTTCTCCTGAAGCAGACATTGCATGTTTTACACTTCTCAAAGTGAGATAATGGCCACACTTATTAACATTTCCTAAAGGTCCCCATACCTCCCCTTAACCCAGGGGTCTCAAACTCGCGGCCCGCCGAACAATTTTGTGTGGCCCGCAGACTAATCCACGAAGTTCAAAATATTTTGGATAAAATTAAGTAAGCCTAGGGGCCTACTTGTATTTTTCATTTCTCTAGCATCCTAGCTAGATATTGTTAATCCAAATTCGGAGGGACCCGAATTATGGAAGACAGGAGCAAGGTCCGTTGTTTACACATTAAAGCTTTATTGTCTAGCTTGGCCAAGCAGCGGAAACTCCGACAGAAATCTGACAGATAGCGCGCTGGCTCTTTGTTCTACTTAGTTTTTATAGTTTTGTAAGTGGGAAGTACAGAAGCAAAAATTGCAATTAGGAGCCCCTTACTGCTATTGGTTATAGTCATATGTCCTTTAACATGATAGGACCACGTTCAATTTGCAAACCATACATCATTTTGGAGAAAACAAAATTTACAAGTCAACACAATGGTAGAAAGATATCTCTTTACATATTAAAAGGCCTTCCTATATTTTCTAGTGTTCATCCGCCATCTCTCTGTCCAGAGTCAGAGGTATTAACCACATGCATTTACATAAGAGAGGTAGTTTCCGTGGGGACAAATGCCCGCAAATGGCTCATAGTTATAAGAAAAGGTTTATTTTGGCTTTTCCCTTCCTGCACCTGGCTAGCCATTCACTCCTTTCCCCACAGGTGTGGTGGAATGTCAGGGAATCTATGCTTTCCTTCCCTTTTCATTTACAATACAATGGCAAGAGCCATCCTGGTTATGCCAATCACACAGTACAGAGACTATTCTCACAATTTCTCTGCACACCTTAAACCAAATTAATAAAATGTTCTCCAAGCCTCCTAAAATATTAATATTAATTCTGTAGCCTTTGGTACTTTACAACACCTGCGGGTGAAATGGCTCAGTGGCTCCTCAATATTAGCTTAGTTAACAGCAGTTGTGATGCGAACTACAGTTTCTGGTCGTTTTGTGACACTGAGTAAACTGCATGTACGATTGTGCTTGTTGTACTGATTTTTTTTTGTTTTCAACTGCAGTGAGAAAAGTGTTGCGTAACAGTTGCCTTTTGTAGACCTAGTGAGGCCTGCCGAACGGCTGTGATCTTGCTCTGCGGCCCACATGCTGAGTTGAGTTTGAGACCCCTGCCTTAACCTGTTAACATATTCTATAATCTATAAAAATATCAGGCAGCATTAATTAAAATGATAATTTGTTATTTCTATCTTAATAGAAATTCTGGTGAAGATTATATAGTCAGGTGAAGATTATATATTAACTCCATTTAATATCAAAGAAGTTAAAGATAACAATAGATCTTAAAATTGCTAATTGAGCTGACACATAATAGCGTTTGTATGCATGTAGGAATCATATGTTAGAAATCCCTACAAACATTTACCCCCAAATTGTAAGGGAAATAATTGTCACTATGATTTGCAGAATTATAACTTACTCTCTATTTAAAATATATGGTATATTTAATTTTCTGGAGCATGTGATTTTAAATTTTATAAACTTAAATATTGATCAAAATTAAAGTTTGCTTATTTGACCAGTAAAACCAGTATAAGAAATTTGGGAGTTCAAAATTAAGATTTTGAAAAAAGAATAAATGTAAGACTTGTACAAACTAGAATGCTATGCTACTGATATTTTCTATATTATTGGAAAATCGGGGGGGGGGACAACAAAAAGTTTTTAGAGTGAAATTATTAAACGGATCTGATGCATACAATGTCATCTTTAGAAATGAAATGAAAATTCCTGTCATTACATGTCAATTATTAGACTTTTAAAAAGTATTTGATATTCATCCTTTTAATCAACTTGACTTTTTTTCTTCCTTATACCTCTCACTGAAACCACTTATTTAGCTACAGCGGGGCTTTTTAAAACCCATTCGATGTACTCCACTGGGCGTCCTCCGCCTGGGGGGACCCACTGGCGCTTCCGAAGTCAGTAGCAAGAATCTAAAATTCCCTGACCTGGCACCAACCAGATTGCGAATCCTAGTCACTAGACCAACCACCAGGGAGACTCGCTTTGCCTCTCCAGATGAAAATGCTGATAGTGTTGTTCAGCTTTCTGAGACAGGGGCAGCAGACGGGGATTCCCAGTGGCCGTCTTAATGTAGCTGTGTAAGACTCCCATCCTAGCCCTTGCCCCTCCGCTCTTCACCCTTCACCTCCCCCAGCTCTGGACAAGGCTTGGGGCCCTGAGAGCAGGTCGCCAGGTAACTGGCCTGGGTTGCGTTCTAGTCCAGAGTTGGCACCGTGTGCGGCAGAACCCAGAACAGGACCTCTTTCTGAACCTCGGTTTCCTTAGGAGGAAGGTGGACTGGGCTCCCAGCGGAGAACTGGCCTCATTCCGTCTACTTCTTGATCTCCGCACTGCCTCCTGGGGCACTCCTGGGAGAGCATCAATCGCCCGGGCCGGCGACCCCGCTCCTGTAGGAGCAGGGGAAGGCACCATCGCCACCGGGCTCAGGACCCGCGCCGCGGGGGCCCTTTTCAAGTCGCCAGAGATCAATGCTCTCGACTCTTGACCAACCAACGACTGGTGCCTCGAATGCACCCAGAAACCGTGGGGACCGCTTTCCCCGCCCTCCTTCCCTTCTGCACTGTGCGCCGGACCTGCGCGCTCATTCTGCGCAAGCCCATTCCTCTCTGCGCTTCTCCGGTGTCCTCTCCGCAAATAGGGATCTCTTTGGTCTCCTCTGGGCAAAATGGGCCCCTTCAGTTCCTGCCTGGGAGGCTCTAAAACCATTAACAGAGGCTTGTGACCATGACCACCTAAAATGGAGGGATCGAAAGCAAGCTCAAGAGACCGTTTTAAATGGCACGGCGCTGAAGAGTGGCATAGCCGTGACCGGGGAGGAGGACCACCAGACCCTCCTCATTTCAGAGCATGTGTTCTTACCTGGCGTTTATGAGTCTGAGACATGGGTGGGCTGGGCTCTGCTGCCAGACCTCAATAGGCTAGTGGTAACATTTGGTGTGACCGCTGCTATCTTCATAGATGCCATTAAGACTTTGGAAGAAAGTGAAGGCAAAAATTCTAGGAAAATAGGTTTTTAAAGTTGTTCTTTTTCTGTCTCCCACCTGAATGTGTATGATATTACTGTGTGATGCTGAGTGGACTGTACTTTAGAAGAACTACTCCTAATATTTGGCAGGGTTTTTTTTTTGTTGTTTTTTTTTTTGCATTTTTCCGAAGCTGGAAACAGGGAGGCAGTTAGACTCCCGCATGCGCCCAACTGGGATCCACCCGGCATGCCCACCAGGGGGCGATGCTCTGCCCATCCGGGGCGTCGCTCTGTTGCATCCAGAGCCATCCTAGCGTCTCAGGCAGAGGCCACAGAGCCATCCCCAGCGCCCGGGCCATCTTTGCTCCAATGGAGCCTCAGCTGCGGGAGGGGAAGAGAGAGACAGAGAGGAAGGAGAGGGGGAGGGGTGGAGAAGCAGATGGGCGCTTCTCCTGTGTGCCCTGGCCGGGAATCAAACCCGGGACTCCTGCACGCCAGGCTGATGCTCTACCACTGAGCCAACCGGCCAAGGGCCTATTTGGCAGTTTTTATAACATTAAAAATATACCTATCCTGTTAGTTAGTAGTATTACTTCTATTTATTGTACTTCCCAAGAAAAATGAATGCACACATACAAAAAGAGTTTTAAAGGATTGTTCATAGCAAATGCATTTGTACTAGGGAAAAACTGGGGAAAAAAATGCTCATCAACAGAAGTGATATACAAACTATTGTATAGCCACATAATGAGTAAATATACTCGTCCCTAAAAACAAGCACTTGTATTTTTCCTTTTTCTCCTCCTTCTCTTCCTTTCTTCTTCCTCCTCCTCCTCCTCCTTTTTCTTCCTTTTCTTTTTTCTGTCCAAGTCCATGAGCTTACTTAAAGTGTTGCTGTTTTCTTGGACTCTTAGAGCTGCCCTCTTTCCAGCTTCTCAGTCTGGGGGTGAGTGAGGGAAGGCAGAGACTTAGTTTCACTCCATGGAGCTTCTCAATGTCTTTCTGAAACTGTTTTTGGAAGTCCTAGTAACTGTTCACTGGTAGTCTTCCAAAGATTTCAAACAGAATTTCTTTAACTCAGACTTTATTTAGTTGTTTTCAGGTTGAATGCTGTTTTGCTACAAATACTTCATCATAATTGAAACAATCTTCTACATCTTCCAGACAAAGGATATTTTCCTCCTTTACTTTCTTAAAAAGAAAACAACAATGAGTACTGGTGTTACTGGTACATACTGGGACTTTCTTATGCTTGGGTTAAGTCTGATTGAATATTGAACGCTCTTGCTAGAAGTGTGTGCAAAAGATCGTCTACTGTGAGCTGATCAGTCAACACACCCGTGATGTCCGAAAATTTAGTGAAGTTGGATCCTGTCCCCTGCTGCAGTGTCCCCTCTATCAGTAACATCACCATCAGACTCATCAAATAACCAGTTTTCTCGATGCTGGTTAATAATAGGGGGGAGTAGGGGCCAACCAAACCATTTAACACTCTTAATTTATTCTGGTGAGTGTTGAATGTCAGCAGTGTTGCAGTTAAAAGTGGAAACAAAGATTTAACAACAATAACAGCTTTCTAAGAGTTTTATGACATGACCAGCATGATTCCTCAGCACTTTACTGTGTAATAACTTC
This sequence comes from Saccopteryx leptura, assembly GCF_036850995.1. Taxonomy (NCBI): domain Eukaryota; kingdom Metazoa; phylum Chordata; class Mammalia; order Chiroptera; family Emballonuridae; genus Saccopteryx; species Saccopteryx leptura. The sequence goes on along the minus strand of NC_089505.1, from coordinate 211,293,063 downwards.
TTTAGCCCACAGATCAACACCGAGAGAGTACAAGCTATTAGCACCCCTTGCTGACACTGAGAACACCAAGGCACTGACAGGCTGAGCTAACCTGTCCATGGGTTCCATCCCTGGCTGGTTGGAGCCAGCACTCAGAGGCAGGCAATTTGGCTGCAGTGCCATTGCTCTTTGCCATCATACTCAGTGATAAGGGAGAAGACTTTACTAAGAATTACCTCTCCCTCTTCATGATCAAGCACCAAGATTTTGAAGAGAAAAAGATGAAAAGGAAGGCCTACAAAACACTCAGAACTAATTAATGAAATAAAGAAGAGGAGAAAGAGAAAGCATAACCATTTTGTCTTCCCCAGAAACCAACCTCAGTATTCAGTGGTGACACTATCATATCTTCCAACAAGTGTTTATAAGCCTTGTTTGTTCTTTTATTATTATTATTATTTAATGTTTTTTCTTTCTTTCTTTTTTCTTTTTAAAGTTAGAGGACAGAAGATAGTGAGACAGACTCTCACAAGAGCCCTGACTGGGATCTACCCAGTAACTTCCATCTGGGGCCGATGCTGGAATCAACTAAGCTATTTTTCACTGCTGAGGCCAATGCTGGAACCAATCAAGCCACTGGCTGCTGGTGGGGAAGACAGACAAGGGGAAGAGAAGAATATGGTCATTTCTCCTGTGTGCCCTGACCGAGAATCAAATGCAGGACATCCACATGCTGGGTCGATGCAATTTAAAATTTTTATTGAGGTAAAAATCACATATTACATTGTTAATTTTAGGTGTACAACAGAATGATTTGATATTTGAATATATTGCAACATGATCACCACAATAAATCTAATTAACATTTCACCATACATAGGTACACAATTTTATTCTTGTAATGAGAATTTTAGGATCTACTCCTGTAGCCATTTCCAAATATGCAACCATTTCCAAACAGTTAATAAAGTATTATTAACTACAGTCTCCATGCTGTACATCACATCCCCAGGACTTATATGTTTTATAATTTAAAGTTTCTACCTTTTGATTCCCTTCACGCACTTTGACAACCCCCACCCCATGCCTCTGGCAACCATCAACCCACCAATTTAAGGAATAGGAAATAGATCACTGTGGGAGAATGCATCCCCTAAAAAATACCCTTTTTTTTTTTTTTTTGGTCTGCCTCTTCCTACTTTTCTTTCTACTACAGAGTGTTTCTATGTGCATGTTTGGGTTTCTTTAGACTTGACCTTGTCTTTTTCATTGGGTTACTGGCAAGGCCTGAACGGATCCCTGTGCTCCGTTCCCGATGTGGCCACGAGGGAGCGACGTAGTCCTTCCCGAGAATTGCCTTTAGTCTTCCTTGAATTATACTGCTCACAAAAATAGGGGATATTTCAAAATGAATATGAAGCCATGAAATATTCCCTAACTTTTGTGAGCAGTGTAGTATAAGGAAAACATTTTAGCCGGAGGATCCGATCTTTGCCCATCAAATATGAGTGGTGCTGAAACACAGTTTCCTTACATTTAGTCACCGCTACCTGTGTCATCTTACAGCCTAGACCTCGAGGAATGGGCTGTGGATACTCAGCTGCCCCACTTCGGAGCCACCTCACTCAGTGTCCCCAAGACCCGCGAAGAGCCTGATTAGAGAGAAACACGTTTGTGCTTCTTGAATTGATTGCAAAATATTACGTCATTTTTCTCTGTTGCTGTGGAAACCCACTAGGGTGTTCAGGTAGCATTCATTACGTTCAAGGGATGAGGAGCTTGAACAGGAAGGAATAAGGAGGATGGGAAGGACGGGGAGGTGATGGGCCCTGCGGAAAAGGGATGAAGATAAAGAGAGCCAGGGAGCCTGGCCTGTGGTGGTGCAGTGGATAAAGCATTTACCTGGAATGCTGGGGGCCGGTTCAAAACCCTGGGCTTCTGGCCGGTTGGCTCAGTGGTAGAGCGTCAGCCTGGCGTACAGGAGTCCTGGGTTCGATTCCCGGCCAGTGCACACAGGAGAAGCGCCCATCTGCTTCTCCACTCCTCCCCCTCTCCTTCCTCTCTGTCTCTCTCTTCCCCTCCCACAGCCAAGGCTCCATTGGAGCAAAGATGGCCCGGGAGCTGAGGATGGCTCTGTGGCCTCTGCCTCAGGCGCTAGAATGGCTCTGGTTGCAATAGAGCAACGACCCAGATGGGCAGAGCATCGCCCCCTGGTGGGCATGCCGGGTGGATCCTGGTCGGGCACATGTGGGAGTCTGTCTGACTGCCTCCCTGTTTCCAACTTCAGAAAAATACAAAACAAACCCCACAAAAAACAAAACCCTGGGCTTGCCTGGTCAAGGCACATATGGGAGTTGATGCTTCCTGCTCCTTCCCCTTCTCTCTCTCTCTCTCTCTTTCTCTCTCCTGTCTCTCTAAAAATGAATAAATAAAAATCTTTAAAAAAAGAGAGAGAGAGAGAGCCAGGGAGATGAAGAGGGGGTGTGAGAGAGGTGGGCAGTAGGATGGGAGGAGAAGGAGGGTGGGGAGGTGGAGGTGAAGTTCTTTCTATTCCTTAGGTAGTTCTGCTCACTGGCCCACCACACAGCCACCATAGCCACATCCCCACCTCTCACTTTGGGCTCCCAGACACAACAAGTCTCTGTAGGAGGGACAGTCTCTTCATCCATTGCAGTCTTTTCGACAGATTTCCTTTCTACTTAAATTGTCCAGAGTCCATTCCTGTCTTTGCAGTCACAAACCTTGACTGACCTGAAAGTTCTGAAAGAGTGCTTTCTGCTGTTAGTGCTCAGCTTCTTGGTTTTTCAGGAGGAAGTTGTTTCTTCTCAAACTTTGAAAAGAAAAAATTCCCCTTCATAAAAGAGCAGCTTCTGTGTCCCGTCCTTCTTGACTCAGTGTTATCCTACCTCAAGGAACAACCTCTTACAGCAACAGTTCTTTCCAACTCTGTCTTTTGGCCAGCAGCTTTTTTTTTTTTTTAATGCTGATTTTCCTGTTCTGTGTATTGAGTAAGGAAAGAAATGGCTTTGGGATAAAATAAAGAAGTAAAGGGACAATGAGAAACACAGATTGTTAGAGAGATGGGATTTATCTCTATTATATGTATAAATATTTTAGTGTGGTGCTGTTTTGTGGATATAGATATTATATATATGGTAAGACAACTTGGGTACACATACCCTATGGCCCAGCAGTGAATGCTCTTGAGTACCTTATTCAATGCTCATTTTTTAAAACAGTGCAATTTCCAGGTCATGATATATTGAGAAAGCGGAATGGACCTGACTCAGCCAAGCTCTCAGAATACAGACTGTGACTGTGTACATGTCAGAGCCCTGGCTTGTGCCCTCGGTAGTATGTGACTGATTTCAAGTTACTGCAGAGGGGTATGGTTTAAAATAAACATTAAACATGGCTGATTAGACCCTGCCCGGTTGGCTCAGTGGTAGGGTTATCTGCCCGGGGTATGGAAGTCCCGGTTGGATTTCTGGTCAGGGCACACAGGAGAAGCAACCATTAGCTTCTCCACCCTCTCCCTTCTCTTTCTCTTTTCCCCACCATGGCTCTAATGGTTCAAGCAAGTTGGCCCCACGCCTGAGGATGGCTCCATGACCTCGCCTCAGGTGTGAGAAAAAACAGGGTTTTGAACTAGCAACCTCAGCATTCCAGGCCAACACTTTATCCACTGTGCACCACAGGTCAGGTAAGAAGAATGTGCTTTTAATGCACTAGAAGAATTTAATAAAACTGACATTCACAATAGTAAAAAAGCTTAAAAACCTCCAATTGTTAAATACTATTAATAGTAACAGTATTTAATTTGTGCATTAACATTATTAAAAAGATACTGGCATTAATTTATATAAATCTTTGTCCAATAACATTTATGATTACAAGTCTAATACTTTGACTCTTGGGAGATAGTAATCAACCTGTATAAATTTAGTCACAGGATTATAATATGATTATTTACCATCCAGACCTAAATTGGGTGAACATTTATCAATTTAACAAATGTACACCTCTCTTATTAAGTAAAATTAACCTAAAACAGAAAATAATATATTGTTATAAAATGTTTACTTGAAATGTAACAATATTTTTAGCAAAAAAAATGGCCTCTTAAAATATATTGAAAACGTTTGGAGAAGATACAAATCACAGTTGTTTACGGATATACATAGAGACAGTTTTCTAAATATATAATTTAAATATTGCAAAGATCACTATCTCTAAAAAATTTATATTTTAGAAAGTCATTTTTGCATAATACAAAATGAAAATTTTAATAAAATATCTTATTTGAATAAATACAGAAATGGAATTCTACCAACTATGAGTTAATTAAAACCACTATAAAATTTCTTTATTATATATCTGAATACAGTATATATTTAGACACCTTATGACACAATAGGATGCTGTGCCACAAAAATTAAGACTCTTCTGAAGAAATGTGAGAAAAAGAAATACAGAAATCAATGCAAGTAAAAGTGAAAGTTTTAGAAAACGAATAAGATAACATTACAGGAGTATAAACTATGATCACTGACATCAGCAGCAAGAAAAGTCATCAGGGTTACTGGGAACCCATGCTGGAGATGGATGTAACATTGGAGCGGGCTCAGAAGGGATGTGCACAGGTGTAGAGGAAGAACTGGCTGTCCACAGAGAATAAGTTGAGATGCAAACAAATTGATTTTGAGTGCTCAGTTTTGTTTGTTTAAAAAGTGGATTGTCTGGCCCTGGCCGGTTGGCTCAGTGGTAGAGTGTCGGCCTGGCGTGAGGAGGTCCTGGGTTCGATTCCCGGCCAGGGCACACAGGAGAAGCGCCCATCTGCTTCTCTACCCCTCCCCCTCTCCTTCCTCTCTGTCTCTCTCTTCCCCTCCCGCAGCGAGGCTCCATTGGAGCAAAGATGGCCCGGGTGCTGGGGATGGCTCCTTGGCCTCTGCCCCAGGCGCTAGAGTGGCTCTGGTCGGACAGAGTGACGCCCCGGAGGGGCAGAGCGTCGCCCCCTGGTGGGCGTGCCGGTGGATCCCGGTCGGGCGCATGCGGGAGTCTGTCTGACTGTCTATCCCCGTTTCCAGCTTCAGAAAAATACAAAAATAAATAAATAAAAAAATAAAAAGTGGATTGTCTAGGGCATGTTTGCATATTGATACAATGATTTAGTAGGGTGGGTACATTTAGTTTTCAAGGAAAAGAAGAAATAAAAATCCTGGAAAGGATCCAAAATACAAGTGAGAGAATTGACCTTCGAAAATGGGGAAATGCCTTCTCTTTTAACAGAAGAGAAAGATGAGGTAAAGATAGATACAAATATTACTTATGTTGGTTACTCTGTTGTCAGAAATTTGAGGCAATTACCATGTGTTGCCTAACTCACCCTTGTGAAGTGTGAAGTGAGGTCATCAGCTAAGGAAAAAGAAGTGGAGAATGTTCAAAGTATGAAAATGGGAAAAAACCAGTATCTTGGAAAATAAGCCTTCTTAAATGTAATAAAATGGGAGCAATAAAGACAGTTTGATGCTTATCAGCTTTTATAATGAATCCGATGTATATAATTAATTCACATAGACCTAAAAGGTATTGTACAAACATTTGGGTAACAAGAATGATCTGACAACTTATAGATAATAAAAAAGTACTAGTGATTAATAAGCATGAGCAATGCCTAATCAGTTATTAACAAGGAAATTCAAATTTAAATAAGAAAATATTTTAGTAGCAATTTGTAAATGTATGTGCATTTCTCTTGTCTTTTTTCTTTCCCTCATTTCTGCACACACATCAATATACTACTATCATAAAACAGAATTTTTCACATTATTTACAGAGCTAATCATTGATATAATAATTTTCCCAATTTTTGATTACTTCTTAGAAGCTGATCAAAGTACATAACCAATTTCAAATGTGATTATTTTTTCATTAATTGATCTTAGAGAGACTGAGAGAAACGGGGGTGGGGAAGGGGAAGAGAAGTGTTCATTTGCTGTTCCATTTAGTTATGCATTCATTGGTTGCTTCCTCATGTGCCCTAACCCAGACCGAGCCACCACCTTGGTGTTTCCAGACGATGCTCTAACCAACTGAGCTAAACAGCCAGGACTCAAATGTGATTAAAAAAATAAATCCATTCTCTTTAAAAATTACTTATGATGCAACACAGGAGCCATGCGCTGGGAACCTCCGCACCTCTCTGCACCAGGGGGAATGGACCACACGCTGAGGACCTCAGAAACCACGTTGAAGCCCTATTGTGACATTGGATTGCCTTGATTCAGACTCAGAAGCTGCACATGGCCATTACTGACACGTTCCTGGAGCACATGTGCGGTCCAGGGTCACAGCAACTAGCCCGTAGGGAATGGAATCAGAAGCAAAGCTTCCACCCTGATGAAAGCTCGGTTTCACCTGGAACACTGGTATCAGCTGCACAATCTGCCCAGCTTCCTCATCGGTGGAGATGTCGAATTCTGGAATGAATGTGGCTCATCTAAACTTCTCTCATGGGACTCACGGGCACTGTACAGAGACCATCAAGAACATGTACATGAAAAGTTTTGTTTTTTCTTCTTCTTTTTAAAATTTTTATTTATTGATTTTAGCAAGAAAGGGAGGTTGGGAGGGAGGGAGAGAAAGAGAGACACAGAGAGAAACATCAATCTGTTCCTGTTTGTGCCCTGACCGGGTCAAACCGGCAAGCGCTGTGCTTTGGTAAGATGTGCTAACCAACCGAGCTTTCATCAGGGTGGAAGCTTTGCTTCTGATTCTATTCCCTACGGGCTAGTTGCTGTGACCTTGGACCCTAAAAGACCTGGGATCAGAACTAGGCTCATCAAGGGCAGTGGCACCCGGAGGCGGAGCTCCAGAAAGGAGCCGCTCCCAACATCATTTTGTATATGCCTACATGGGAAAGCATGACTCAACACCCTGTGGCTGGACTACAAAGACATTAGCAAGGTGGTGGAAGTGGGCAGCAAGATCTACGAGGATGGTGGGCTTACTCTGCAGGTGACAGGGAACGGTGCCGACTTCTTGGTGACAGAGGTGAAGGCTGGTGGCTCCTTGGGCAGCAAGAAGGGTGTGACCCTCCCTGGGGCTACTGTGGACCTGCCTGCCATGTCAGAAAGGACATACAGTGGGATCTGAAGTTCGGGGTAGAGCCGGGTGAAGGTATGGTGTTTGCATCTTTCATCCCCAGTGCATCCGTGCATGAAGATGGAAGGTCCTTGGAGAAAAAGGAAAGAAGGTCAAGGTAATCAGCAAAATCGAGAATTGCGAGGCAGTTCAGAGGTTTGATGAGATTCTGGAAGTCTGTGGTGTGATTATGGTAGCTCGTGGTGATCTAGACATTGAGATTTCTGCAGAGAAGACAATAATTATTGCTTAAAAAGACAATGATTGGGTGGTGCAGCTGAGCCGGGAAGCCTCTCCTCTGTGCCAGCAGATGCGGGATAGCATGGATAGCAACTGGGCCAAGGGCAGCGATGCAGCCAATGCACTCCTGGATGCAACTGACTGCATCATGCTGTCTGGGAGACGGCCAAAGTGGGCTCCCCACTAAAGGCTGAGTGCTTGCAGCACCTAATCGCTGGTGAGGCACAGGCCACCACCTACCACTTGCAACTATTTGAGGAACTCAGTGGCCTGGTTCCCATTACCAGCGACCCACCACAGAGGCTACCAGTGTGGGCAACATGGAGACCTCCTTCAAGTGCTACGGTGGGGCCATCATGGTCCTCACTTAGTCTGGCAGCTCTGTTCATCAGGTGGCCAGGTATCCCGCCCCCGCCCTTGTTCCCATCATTGCTGTGACTCAGAGTCACCAGAGAGCTCTCCAGGCGCACCTGTACCACGCAACAAAGCAAAATGACAACAGCTAAGAAATAAAAATCCTTGCCTTCAACATTGTCAATATACTAGCAAACTACTTGAAGTTAAATTAATCTTCCTTTAATTTTTTTCTATAAAGTTACTGAGATGCCTTACCTAAGAATATTCATTCTTACTATATTAGCAAAAGGAATAAAAGTGTAATGACACTCAAGTACTTTTAACAACTCATCAAATTCAAGGACAGCTTCACCAGAAGGAAATCAAGATACCAAAGGAGCTAGTATGTGAGCTTTATTTAGTTCCACTAAGATGAGAAAACTATTGGAGCTTTGTTGGAAAACCTTTATTTTAAAGAAGGTCATAAAAGTTTTGAATCTCTGACCTATCATAATATAAATATGATGAATTATTTACTTAGAGCCCAACAAAGAAAATGAAATCTCTGACATTTGGCCAAGCATTTAATATTCATTATTTTAAAAATGTTTTAAATTTGTTTAGTAAATAGTGCATACAAAGTTAAGTTTTCTGTTTTCACATTTATGCTTTTGGATTTTTAAAGTAAATAAATTTTAAAAGAAAGCAGCAAGGATATTATTAGGCTATTTAGCAGGAACAGAAGATTTCAAACACTAAGAATAATTATTATTTTTAGATATATTTTATTGCTAGTCATGATAGCTCATAATGATATAAAGCTTGAAAAGTGTATTACATGTTTAACATAGTTTAATTTCAAGTGCCATAAATAAACAATACTGAGAGAATACTTCCCAGAGAATATTCCCCTTAGAGAAGATATTGAATCTTATTTTTTCTTAGAAGATTTATTGATTTTTAAAGAGAAGAGAGAGAGAAAGGCGATGGGGGAGGAGTGGGAAGCATCAAACTTGTAGTTGTTGCTTCACATACTGTATGTGCCTTGACCTGGCAAGCTCGTGGTAAACTGGTGACCTCAGCATTCCAGGTGGATGCTTTATCCACCGTGCCACCACAGGTCAGGTAAGACACTGAATCTTTTTTTCTTCTTTTTTTTTTTTAAGTGAGAGGAGGGGAGACAGACTCCCGCATGTGCCCCAACGGATCCACCTCGGCAACCCCATCTGGGGCTGATGCTCGAATCAACCCAGTAATCCTCAGCACCCAGGGCTGCTGCTCAGACCAATCGAGCCACTGGCTGACAGAGGGAAGAGGGAGAGGAAGAGAAGCAGATGGTTGCTTTTCCTCTGTGCTCTGACCGGGAATCGAACTGGAGGATGTTTATACTGGGCAGACGTTCTATCCACTGAGATAACCGGCCAGAGCAAGACATTGAATCTTGAAATACAATTCATTTGCTTGAATCTCTCCCATCTCAAGAAAGGATTTAGCAGATATAGAGGATTCTGTCAGTCTTGGACGGAGAACACAATCTCCTGGATACAAAAACAAATTGTATGGTTATGCAATATTCTGCATATTCCTGGGAGGCTCAAAACCGAACGTCAAATAATGCAGTATCTATGAGCATCACCTCTGCAGATGGAGCACCCAGATTTAAATTCTGGCTCTCACTTGCTAAGGGATCTAATATATCCACTTAACTCAGTCTCAGGGTTCTCACTGCAAAATGGGAACAGCTGTGCCCAAATGAGTTTAGAACTGACATCAAATTATAAACTTACATGCAAACATTCTCAACAAAATATTGGCAAATTGGATGTAGTAATGTAAAAAAGTATTTAGATAGTATGATCAACTGGGATTTTTTCAAGTATACAGAGACTAGGAGAATCTTTCTAATCACATATGAAACCAAGGACTACTATTGAAAATACATAGACTCTCAAAACTCAACAGTAAACAAACAAAAACAACACAGAAAACACTTCAAATAGAAAATAAAAAAAGATATGAACAGACATTTCATCACTAAGTATGAGAAATGGCAAATAAGCACAGGAAAGTGTGCCAGTTTTATTGTTGATTAAGTAACTGAAAATCAAAAGTACGAGATAGCACTATATATACAGCTATCAAAATGGCCAAAATAAAGAGAAATAATAAGGCAAAACACTAGCAAAAATGTGGGCAAACTGGATCAGCTATATATTGTTGTTGGGAATGTAAAATGGTATTTTTACATTCTGGAAAGTATTTTGTCAATTTCTTATAAAGAAAAACATGCAATACCATACAGCCCACTAATAGTGCTCAGATGCATTTTCCCCAGAGAAATGGGAAATTATATTATCAATAAAACCTGTACATACCTAGCAGGCTTATACTTATTATAGCCTCCAAATGGAAAAAATTCAGATATTATTCAATGGATGTACGATAGATGTATACCCTGGAATACTACATAGCAATAAAAGTAATACACTATTGATACATGCCACAATTTTTCAGAGAATTTTGTTGACTGAAAACAAGCCAGTCCCCAAAGGCAATGTACTTACTGTATTTATAGAACATTCCTGAAATGACAAAATTCTAGAAATGAGAAAATATTAGTTATCCATGGAGGAATTGTGTGTGGTTATAAAAGGAAGAATATTTGTGGTAATGGCACTGTTCTGTGTCTTTAGTCATGTATTTATATGAACTTACACAAGTGACAAAAACATATAAAACTAAACACACACAAATACACAAACATATGCATGAGGTTAAACAAAACTGAGGAAAGTAAAAAGGTACACAGAATCTCTCTGTGTCATTTCTTACAACTGTGTATTATTTACAATTATTTAAAAATAAAACCAATTTTATGATTCAACATTTAAAAATCAACTAATGCAATCCATTACATTAGCAGACTTAAAAACCCCTGCATGATCATAACACTAGATACAGAAAATCATTGGACAAAATTTAAAATCCAGTCCTGACGGCTGGCTGCATGCAATCTGAACCTGTGGTGTGTGCCTCGTGAAGAAGCTAGAGTTGGAGACTCTGGCAGACATGGAGTGGTATGGCTCTGGAGTAGGGGCCAATTTCCCCTCACTGAGTCCCTGATTACACGGCCGCATGTAGGGGACCCACTAGCCATGACCCCCCAACCCAGGTTACTCTGCCCTATTGACCCCAAGTAGCCACAGCAATCTTGAGAAAGAAGAAAAAGGTTGGAGGAATCATACCACCTGACATCAAAGTATACTACAAGGCTATAGTAATCAAAACAGCATGGTTCTGGCATAAAAACAGAGATATAGATTAGTGTAACAGAATAGAGAACCCCAAAATAAACCCACATCTTTATGATCAATTAATATTTGACAAAGGAGGGAAGAACATACAATGGGGGAAAGAGAGTCTACTCAATAATTGGTGTTGGGAAAATTGGACAGATACATGGAAAAAATGAAACTAGGCCGCCTTCTTACACCATACACATGAATAAACTCAAAATGAATTAAAGACTTAAAAGTTAGACAGAAAACTATAAAAATCTTAGAAGAAAACGGGTAGTAAAATCTCAGACATTTCTTGTAGCAATATTTTTTTCTGATATATCTCCTTGGGCAAGGCATACAAAAGAAAAAAACAACAACAAAGAAATGTGACTACATCAAACTAAAAAGTTTTTTGCACAGCAAAGGAAATCATTAACAAAATGAAAGACTACCCACTGAATGAAAGAACATATTTGCCAATGATACATCGGGTAAAGGGTTAATATCCAAAATATATAAAAACTTATACAACACACACAAAGAACAATCAATCCAATTTAAAAAAATGGACAAAGGACCTGAATAGGCAGTTCTCCAAAGATGACATATAGGTGGTTAATAGATATAAAAAGATGCTCAACATCATTAATCATCAGATAAATGCAAATTAAACCACAATGAGATATCATCTCACACTGGTTGGAATGGCTATCATCAGTAAATCAAAAAACACTGGCTCTGACTGGTTTGCTCAAGGGATAGAGCATCAGACCAACCTGTGATGTCCCTGTTTGATTTCTGGTTAGGGCACTCATGAGAAGTAACTATCAGCTTCTCTTCTCCTTCCTCTCTTGCAGCCAGTGGCTTGATTGGTTCTAGCATCAGCCCAGGGTGCTGAGGCTAGCTAGGTTAATTCAAGCATCAGCCCCAGATGAGGGTTTCCCAGTGGACCCCAGTCGGGGTGCATGTGGGAGTCTGCCCATCTCCCCTCCTCTCACTTCAAAAGTAAACAAACAAACAAACAAACAAATAGCAAGTGCTGGCGAAGATGTGGAGCAAAAGGAACTCTGCACTGATGGTGGGAATACAGACTGGTGCAGCCACTGTGGAAAAAAGTATGGAGTTACTGCAAAAAATTTTAAAAATGGAACTATCTTCTGAACCAGTGATTCCACTTCTGTGAATATATCAGATGCAGTTCAAAAAACTAAATCAAAAGAATATATGCACCCTTATGTTCATTGCAGCATTATTTACAATAGTCAAGATATGTAAGCAGCCTCATCAGTAGTTGAGTAGGTAAAAAAGCTAGGTACGTTTACACAATGGAATATTACTAAGCCATAAAAGAGATGGAAATCTTCCCATTTGCAACAGCATGGCTGGGCCTGGAGAGCATTATGCTAAGTGCAATAAGCCAGTCAGAACAAGACAAATACCATATAATTTCACTTGTATACAGAATCTAATGAACAAAATAAACTAACAAACAAAATAGAAACAGATTCATATATACAGAGAACAGACTGACAGCTGTCAGTGGGGCTGGATGAAAACGGTGAAGGGATTAAGGAAAACAACAAAAAACTCATAGACAGACAACAGTATGGTGATTACTGGAAGGAAAGGGGGTGGGGGAAGTAGAGAAGCTAAAGGGAGATAAATACTGATGGAAGGAGACTTGACTTGAGGTAGTGAACACACAATACAATCTACAGATGATGTATTATAGACTTAATTATACACCTGAAACCTATATAATTTATTAACCAATGTCACCTCCAATAAATTAAACACATACATAAATGTACATACATAAAAAATGATTACATGTGTGTCAAATTAGACACTGTGACAGGTGATTTATGCTTAAAAGTAAATCATCTGATTGTTTCTAGTCAAATCCAGCATTTTCCTCAAATATACAGCTTTTAGTACATTCAAGGAACTTAATTAGAACAGAAAGTCAGACAGATACACTAAGGCATGGAAGAGTTCTGTCCTAGAAACAGGGGCTGGACAGTCCATTCCTTAACCTGCATGGAATATGCATGTCATGTTCTAAGGTATTAGCTTATTTTCAAAATTACAATTATTTATTTATTTATTTATTTTTGTATTTTTCTGAAGCTGGAAACAGGGAGAGACAGTCAGACTCCCACATGCGCCCGACCGGGATCCACCCGGCACGCCCACCAGGGGGCGACGCTCTGCCCACCAGGGGGCGATGCTCTGTCCCTCCGGGGTGTCGCTCTGTTGTGACCAGAGCCACTCTAGCACTCGGGGCAGAGGCCAAGGAGCCATCCCCCGCACCCGGGCCATCTTTGCTCCAATGGAGCCTCGCTGCGGGAGGGGAAGAGAGAGACAGAGAGGAAGGAGAGGGGGAGGGGTGGAGAAGCAGATGGGCGCCTCTCCTGTGTGCCCTGGCCGGGAATCGAACCCGGGACTTCTGCACGCCAGGCCGATGCTCTACCACTGAGCCAACTGGCCAGGGCCAATTATTTTGAATTTAGAAAAATTTTAATAATCATGAGAAAATAAAAATAGAAGAAAAAAATTCTTTATTCTTGGATGGTAAGGAGAGAGACCATTACCTGCACTTTAGCTCTTTTTTTTCCTTTTACTTTTTATGTAGCTATAAAGACATATATAATTAAATGAATAAGATAGGTCATAATTTTATTGATAAATGTCAAGATATTTTTATCAACTGATGTCACATTGGGTACAACTCTTTTTTTTTACTGCCATCAACAATAACAGCTGCTATTTATTGTCTTTTTATATTATTTGTATAATCATTATTACCAATGACTGACTGCCACCATTTATGAGCACCTGCTCCATGCAGGAGCCCTGGGTCAAAGCTTTGCACTCTACTTCTGTTTACAGCACTGACTGGGAGGAGCTCTGACTGGTGCTTTACAGAGGCACTAATCATTTAAATGGCTTAACATCCTTATGGTTGGTAAGAGAACTAGTATAAAAACTCAGGTTTGTCTGATTCAAAGTCCTTTGTCATCTTCCCACTTCCCTAATCATGACCTTTTCCATCTGATCCAATAGCCCAAACATTATAAATCTCAAGTCTCTGCTTACTCTTAATGAAAACTCTCTATTCTCAGAGTTCATGAACATCTTCCCCTGCCCAGTCTTCATTGGTGCAGGCTGCTATAACAGATACCTGAGACTGGGTAGCTTAAGGAACAAACATTTATTTCTCACAGTTCTGGAGGCTTGGGAAGTCCAAGAGGTCATGTCTGGAGAGGGCCCACTTTCTGGTTCATAGACAGTAGTCTTCCTGCTGTGTCCTCACATGGTGAAAGAATACACTTCAGTTCTTATTGTGTACTGTTTCTCTATTATTTGAGTATTCTCTTACCTGATAATAGTACTTTTTAAAATTGTACATCTTTTTACGTTTAATGCAATTCAAGCATTTTCTATTGCCACAAACTGTTATTTTTATAAGCATTCCTTTAATAGCTGTATAGTATAAAGTATCCTAAAGAATTTCTCTATTATCAAGTATTTAAGCTGTATTTAAATTTTCACCTTCTAAATAGCGTTGGAATATGTATCTTGGTGTAAATATGTTGGATATTGGGACTTACTTCACAAGCGTAAAGCTGTAATATGTAAAGTTCTGTATATACGTTTAGAAGTGATATTGTGAAAATTATTAATATGATTTTTTACTGCTTTATTCATTGCTTAGTTATCATACTGGTAATTTAGTGATTCTTTTATTAATCAACTATATTATAAAACTGAAGCTGCATATTGTCTAATTTAGGAAAAATTTACACTTAAAAACTTATTTTCTTAATTTTATGATCCCTATATTCTCACATCACAAAGGGCAAGGTCTGGAGTTGGTGTGGGTTAGAAAGATTTTGTCATTGTTGTTACTGTATTTGTTTTTCTTTTCTGGTTTTATTTTTCATGAAATATGAGAGCATATTAATTAATCTTTATAAATATTACCCAGTAACTGTTGACAGCAAAAAGAGTAAGAGGGTTTGAGACAAGCCACCCTCCTCCCACTGTTGCAGAACTTGATTTAGTGCTTTTGAATAATTTACAGAGTCCATGGTTTTCCTCCACTCATCTCTCCAGCCTGCATCCTACCATTTCTTTACTATCTACTTGCCCTTCTATTACTATTTCCTTGCTACACTTACTCGAAGACAGCCATTAATTACTATGTTACTCTGGCCTTCTTTAAGGCTTTCCATTTTAGACATAGGGTATGTCAACATATGAATTCAGTTTATTGCCCTAAAAATTTGGTACTGAGTTCACTTTTATTCCCTCTTTGAGTTAATGTAGAAAAACCTATGTAAAGTCTTGATAAGTCTTTGAGGTCATGACTTGGCAAGGAGGACTTCAACAGAACTGAGGGTACTTGGTATGAAGTCCTATCCCTTCTTCTTTGACTCAGGAAATTCCATAAGGAGAAAGTATGCTGCAGTGAAAATTTGAGAGGAGGTTAATTTGAGTCCTGCTTTTCAAACACCTTGTAATTGATGGTCAGTTATTGATAAGAGGAATCCTCATTCATATAGCAAGTACTCTATTGGTTGAATTTGAGCTGGTGCACCTGGATTAAAATGTGGATAATATAATCCAGGAGAGCTCTGATTTTTGTTCAAATATGAATATTTGTTCAATAATGTTAACTTCAATTTGATAGGTTAGGTTGCATCCATCTAACTCCTTCAATAAAAGTAGCATGGATTTATTTAGTCAAAATGACCAGGGTTTTAACCTGGCTTGATTAAGATGGCTTAATTATTACTCTTAGCTCGATGAAACTTTAGACAAGATTTTTCCTAAAAGTAGGTCCCTCATGTCTCCTTTCTTACAGTATTTATTTACAAAACCTGTAAGTTGTTTCTCCACCCTTTAAGATCTCATACTTTTAAAGCTTCCTGCCAGTTTTACAACCTAGGACTGTTTTCTTCAAGGACCTTGAGACAGCTCTTTGAAACGTAATGATCAAGGAAGAGAAAGCCCCTGTCTCCCAGTGTCTGTGAGAGAGCACAATCCCACTTCACTGGGCACCTTGCCTAAACTGTAAAACTGTTTCCTGTCATGAAGGAAAGAGAATGTTAGTTTCCTTTGAGTAAAGCCCAATTAACAAGCACAGATGACCTGTGATTCCTGACTGCACCTCGTAAAAACTCTCCTTACCCTTTGTTTCACAGAACTAGGTATCCAGACTTGGTCTGTGCTTTCTCTGTGCTTTCTCCCCTACTGCTGGTGATGGTATCAGAATAAAATTCATTTTTGTTTGCTCATCTTGAACAAACTTTTCTTTAAAAGCTCTAATATATACTAGCTCTCTGATACGAAGGTGAGTTGATCAACTTTTCTGTTTCACAGTTCTCTTGTTCATAAAATGAAAGGACTCTATCTGACAGAACTATTAAAATAAATTAAGTAATGCATGTCAAACCATGTAATACTACATACTATATGTTGAACAAATATTTTCTTAGCACTCTTATCAGGAGAATACACTTTCAGAGCCCACTCACTGATTTTTCTGGTATAGATATTGAGTGTCAATACAATTTGATAGGTGTGAGCCTATCAAATGTATGGAGGAATGGGCATGCCCCTTATCTGTGGCTCTGCTTCCCTAATCTTTTAACTTGAGCATATCCTGTTGCTGCCTCTTTCTCCCACGATCCCTACAGTCTGCTAAGCAAAAGAAGTGCGCGACTAAGACACGACATCAGCCTTCAAAAGTTTTATGTATAGTCATGGTTGATGCCAAGCATGAAAACTAAAAATAATATAATGCAGAATTACATGAAAACCAAAATAGAAGTATAAATATAAAATGTAAAATGAAAACTGTCCCCTCATTACTTTTGCAATGAAAAACAAAACAAAACAAGAAAGAAAACTTTGGGAAGATTTGATTCATTATTAAACTTAAAAATAATGAGTTTATGCCCTGGTAGGATAGCTTGGTTGGTTAGAGAGTCATCTGAATATGCAGAGGTTGCTGGTTCCATCGCAGCTCAGAGCACATAAAAGAACAGGTTTATGTTTTTGTGTCTCCCTCTCTCAATCCCTTCCTCTCTCTCTAAAATAAATAAATAAAATTTAAAAATAATAAAAGTAATGAGCTTAATTAAAACAATTCTCTGGCTCTGGTTTCTGGGTTTCCCATAGCAGGAAAGCCTATCCTAAAATCAAGGACCAAAGGTCCCTGATTATTTCTTCTTAGATGTTTCCTGACTTTCTTCTTTCCTCTAGTGGTAATCTGTAGAATTACTACAATTGTCCCAAATCCTGCATTTCAGGATTAAGACTATAAGAAATATTTTGTAGGCCAAAGAATTACAGAGAAAATACTTTCATGTTCTCTGAAAATATCATAGAAGTGAATATTATCAAAGATTCGTTTCTAAACTTATCCCAGGTTCTATGTTGACCAGCTAGTTGCCTTGTTAAATTGAAGGGATGAAATAATGAGTAAAAAGGGATAAAAAAGAGAAGCAAACATTATTGAGGATTTGCTGTATATCAGAGACTGTGTTAAATATTTTACAGGCATTATTTCATTTAATCCTCACAAGAAACTGTGAGATGTGTGTGTGTGTGTTCATATATACAGATAAAAACCTCCTGAGTGTTAGGGTGGTTAAGTGCGTTATTCAAGATTACATAGCTAGCAAGTGAAATATTAGAAATCTTGCTAAGCTGTCTAACTTCGAAGCCCTTACTTACACTCAGCAACTATGCATTCTTCTCTACTATAAAACAAACTATGAATACAATGTCTATGATAGCAATGGATTGTAGAACAAGCCCAAATGTTATCATTTCTTTGCCCCTGCATTTGTTATACACTACCAATCTTCTTCTAAAAGTCTATAAAGAGATAATGACACTTCTTCACTTTGCATTTGTAATTCTGTCTACATTGGTCTGGCTCTGGCTACAAATTAGTCCACCAAAAACACTTTCATTAAGGTTACTAATGACCTGTCATTGAGACTTCAGTGCTCTATGTGGATTTCTAATGATCCTTACTCAATTCGCAAGAGCACTAAACCCAGAAGACCACTAAGTCCTTTTTCAGAACTGTTCTTTAAATTTCTATCACATTATTTCACATTTCTCTTTCTCCTCCTTCTTTCTCCTCTTCCCCCTTTCCTCCTTTTCCTCTTGATCTTCAGCTTCATCTCAGTAAAGCTTTTTGGTTTATTTTGTAGGCTCAAATCCTCCACTTAAATGCTGGATGAAGGAATATCTTAGCATCATTTTTGGTTTTCTGTTTATTCCTATAGAATGAAAAGTAAAAATGCCCTCGCTGAATATCTCGGTTGGTTGGAGCATTGTCCTGCAATGCAGAGGTTGCCGGTTTGATCCTTGTTGGGGGCACATACAGAAACAGATTGATGTTTTTCTTCCTCTCTCTAAAATCAATTTAAAAAAAGAGAGAGAAAAGAAAAAAAAAACAAAAGAGGCAAAAAAAAAAAATGCTTTTATCCATATTACAGCCAAATTTGTATCTCTCTAAGATCTCTCATCTCCTATACATCTAAGTAATTACATCTCCATTTTAAAGTCTCAAATTCATCTTAAATATTTATCTTGATTTTCCAAACCAAATCACACCTGTTACCCCACATTCTGTTCAGCTCTTTAAATGGGAGATTTGGAGCTAGGATTTACCTCCACTTTCCTCCCCCTCTTCTGTGACATCCTATCCATCACATTTCTTTTCTCTTTTCTCTTTCGTCCAGCTTTCCCTCTGACAGCATAGCTTGGGCCACTAGTCCCAGTCTCCATCATTACTGAGACAGATGCAAGATTTATCCAGATGACCACTTAGTAAGTTATATACTGTCTAATCAATGGGGTGTACACCTGAAACTAATATTGTATGTCAACTATAATTTAAAAATAAAGTAAAAAAATTAAAAGGTGAGCCCAGGAAGATGGAACCACAGTTCATGGTTTTTACCCATGCACTGTCACCACACACCTGTTTGGTTTTTATTTATTTATTAACTTTAGAGAGAGAGGGAGAGACAGAAACATCTATCTGTTTCTGTATGTGCCCTGACCAGGGACTGAATTGAGCTATCCAGCCAGGACAACACCTGGGTTTTGGGTGATAACTTTCTTCATCTTCAAAATTTGTCTCTTATGGTTATAATTAAAAGGAAATATGTACATAAAACTTAGTATCTCCTTTCCCAAAGCTCATCTCTTTACTTTCTTAAATAGCAATCTTATTTTAAAAAATTTTCTGTGTGTCAGTCATTTTTAACGATCCCCCTCCCCATTGGTTTATGAAAAAACAATTGAAAGAAAATAAAATTAACACATGCACAGAGTTGTCAAGATTCCTTCTAATCACTCTGTTGAGCATATACCTCATTTCCATGGTTCATTTCTTCACTACAGCCCCCTTTTAATGAACAGGCAAGTGAGTTCTCAATTGTGAGGCTGACTGCAGGGGGAAGGGCCTGCCCCACACATGGTCTTGGGTTTTACTGGGGCTGGTTGTCTATTTGTTACCTCATTCTCACAGGTCCACATGTCTCATGCCCAGTCCTGTTGGCCATCCTGCATCCCCAAAGGTTCACCAGAGGGAGACAGATGGGGTGTCACAGAGTCACTGATTTCCCCAGAAGCCCCCTCTGCCTCACCTTGGGGTATCAAATAGCTTCCTTAGATTCAGGAAGAACCAGTCTGAGGCCAGGGAGTAACAGCTTCCCACCCAGCAGGTTGTCCCTGTCTTGATGAAATCAATCATTCATGCATACCACAGTTTCAGTGAGAAAGAGACTAATCTTCAAGTTTCATTAGAGCAGGTACCATCCCCTACATCCCCTGGTGTGTGCTATCACCCTGCCTCCCCTGTGGAACAGCACAGCGCTTTGTCAGTGGAACCTCAGAGAAGCCAGAACTGATGGAGTCGTTAGTCCCAGGCGTTTTGGCCAATACTGATGCAGGGTCTGATAGAGCACAGAGAGCATTCTGAGAGAATAGGGGTCAGTAATGGGATTTTAAACACAAGTGAAATCACAGGGGTTTAATCAAGAATGAGGGTGATGAAACAGGAATTCTTAACTTACTGTTGGGAACAATTTGGTCAACATAGAACCTGGGATAAGTTTAGAAACGAATCTTTGATAATATTCACTTCTATGATATTTTCAGAGAACATGAAAGTATTTTCTCTGTAATTCTTTGGCCTACAAAATATTTCTTATAGTCTTAATCCTGAAATGCAGGATTTGGGACAATTGTCTTTCAATTAAAACAGATCTTAAGGCTCTTTCTCAAGTGAAAGATGTCAAATTTTTAGAACACTGAAAGCTCATGACTATCTTCTCTGGGTCTTCAGTTTTTTTTCTAATCCATTAAAAAGTGTAGTACAAAAGGCAGAGCATAATACTAAGTAAATGAATAATTAAAAAAACTTTTCTATACTGACTCAATACTCTTCTTGCTGTAGTCCTGTGTTATATCAGTTTCTTTTCCCTTTGAGTAAACATAGGTTTTCAATTATACTCCTAGTCCCTTAGGAGTGGACTAGCTGTGTCACTTGTAACTTTATGTTGCAATTTTTGAGGAACTGCCAACCTCTTTCCAAAATAAAGAAACTATACCATCTTACCTTTACTTTGAAAATGTATAAGGATTCTAATTTCTCCACAACTTCCCCAACACCTTATTGTCTTTTTTTAAAATCATCTTAGCAGGTATGAAATGGTATCTCACTGTGGTTTAGATTTGCCTTTTCTCTTCATTAATGATATTAAGCATATTTCTTTGTTTATTGTTTGCATATATCCATTTGAGAAATATCTATTCAAACTTTTTCCCATTCTTAACCTGGGTTGTTTTTTTCTTTCTCAGTTTTAAGATTCTTGATGTATTTTGAATACTAAACCTGCATCAGTATATGATTCGCAATTATTTCTCTCATTCTGTGAATTTTTTCATTTCCTTGATATTGGACTTTGAAATACAACAGTTTTTAATTTTGATGAAGTCCAGTTTATCTATTTATTCTTGGCTTGTTTGTGCATATTTAAGAAATCTGTCGATTCCAAAGTCACAGAGGTATAAACCTACCTTATGTATGCCTCAAAACATCACTTTTTAAATGAGAACCTTCCTGGATTTTAGTGGTATGAACATTAATTATGTCTTCTATCCAGTGGCTATTTCTCTCAGCTGATATTCACATGCCTTTTTTGTGGAGTTACTCACTCCTATGCAGAATCCAGTGGCCTGTAACAGAGATTTGGGGAAAGATATCTAGTAATATCCTGACTTTGATTCAGTTGAGTCCTGGTCACATAAATTGAGCTGGTCTTAATCCCACCCAGTTTCACAGATTGCTTATGGTCTTCACAGTTGAGCAACTGTCTTCTCAGGGAACACATGTCCTGGAGTCCAAGTTTTTCTAAGGCTCTGGACGTCCTCAGCCAGAAGAGATGCAGGAGTTGGGACTTTGTCAAGACTTTCATCTCTGGTCTTGGATGGAAACCAGTCCTGCTTCAGAGTTTTGGGATGGTTGTTCAACATGAATTGGTTCCCCTCCAACTCTCTCTCTCTTTTTTTTTTTTTTTTGTGCACCCGTGTGAAAGAGAGAGAGAGAGAGTAAGAAAGAAGTGGGGAGGAGCAGGAAGCATCAACTCAGTAGTAGTTGCTTCTCGTATGTGCCTTGACTCAGCAAGCCCAGGGTTTCAAACCAGCAATCAGCATGCCAGGTCAATGCTTTATCCACTGTGCCATCACAGGTCAGGCACATTTTTTTCTTAAATTATTCTTTTAAGTGTTTGTTCTGTTGCATTGGGATTCTTCTCAAGAGATTATTATTTGTATGTTGAATATTTGTTGCCTATCTTTTGACATTTGTTACTTCTTTCTTTTAGTCTTTGTCATCTCTTTCTTTTTATGCTAACAGTTCTTTATGGCAGTATAATTTGCATAGTGAAATAAGCAAAACCTACTCAAAGAATACTGAATAGTATAGCATCAGTAATACTATTCAGTTTAAGATACAGAACATTTTATATCATCCCCAAAAGTTCTTGTGTGTTCCTTGTCAGTTGATACCCATTTTAATTTTGTGCTTCATAAAAATGGAATAGTAATCTATGTTCTCTTTTTGTTTAACTTCTGTTATTCAACATCTGGGGGTTTTGCCATGTCATATTCTATTGTGTGGTTAAAGCCCAACTGATTATTGGTTTTTCAGGTATGGACAGGTTTACTTTTTGGCAATTATGTATAAAGTAACTATGAACATTCCTGAACAATTCTTTTTGTGGAGATATGCACTCATTTTTCATAGGTTTAGATACAGTGTGGGAAAAGGGCAGAAACTGTCACTTTGCAAAGTAATTGTTATTCTCTTATATCTCCTGAAAAAGGTCTATTTCCAGTTGTTCTACATTCCCACATGCTCAGAATTTTTAGTGTTTTAAGTTAGCCATTTCCTAGGTGTGTAGTGATATCTTGTTTTGGTTTTCATATGCTTCTTGGCCATTTGTGATCTCCTTTAGGCAACGGTTGTCGTTTCAGAGCTTTCTGCTCAGTGATGTACTGGGTCATTTCCTCTGTGATTTATAGAAGCTCTTTCTTTATGTATTTTAGATGAGTGCATTGTCAGATATATGTGTTGCCAATAATCACTCCTGGTGTATAGGCAGTCTTTTCATTTTTAAACAATTACAGTAAGAAACTTTTGTTTTATGAAGTGTAATTTAATTCATTTTTAAAATTATGGTGTATACTATTATATCCTGTCCTACAAATATATGCCTGTGCCAAGTTTTAGAAAATATTTTCTATTTTTCTTCCAGTTTTTATAATTTTTTATTTTTATTATTAATTTGAATGAGGTGACATTGATAAATCAGGGTACATATGTTCATAGAAAACATCTCTAGGTTATTTTGACATTTGATTATCTTGCATACCCATCACTCAAGTCAAATTGTCTTCCATCACCTTCTATCTGGTTTTCTTTGTGCCACTCCCCTCCCCCACCCCTGTTCTCCTTCCTCCCCCCTACACCCCCACCCCAGTAACCCCCACACCAGGGGTCCCCAAACTACGGGCCTGCGGGCCACATGCGGCCCCCTGAGGCCATTTATCCGGCCCCGCCACACTTCTGGAAGGGGCGCCTCTTTCACTGGTGGTCAGTGAGAGGAGCACTGTATGTGGCGGCGCCGCAAAGCGCAGCGTCGCTCACGTACAGCACTACTTCTAGTGACGCGGGACGGACACCTCACGGCTCCAGAAGTGTGTCATATCACTTGTTACAGCTAGCAGTGACAAATATGGAATTGGACATTGACCATCTCATTAGCCGAAAGCAGACCCATAGTTCCCATTGAAATACTGGTTAGTTTGTTGATTTAAATTTACTTGTTCTTTATTTTAAATATTGTATTTGTTCCCGTTTTGTTTTTTTACTTTAAAATATGTGCAGTGTGCATAGGGATTTGTTCATAGTTTTTTTTAATAGTCCGGTCCTCCAACAGTCTGAGGGACAGTGAACTGGCCCCCTATGTAAAAAATTTGGGGACCCCTGCCCCACACTCTTGTCCATGTCTCTGAGTCTCATTTTTATGTCCCATCTATGTATGAAATCATAAAGTTCTTAGTTTTTTCTGATTTACTTATTTCACTCAGTATAATGTTATCAAGGTCCATCCATGTTGTTGTAAATGATCTGATGTCATCATTTCTTATGGCTGAGTAGTATTCCATAGTATATATGTACCAAAGCTTTTTAATCCACTCGTCCACTGACGGACACTTGGGCTGTTTCCAGATCTTTGCTATTGTGAACAATGCTGCCATAAACATGGGGGTGCATTTCTTCTTTTCAAACAGTGCTATTCCTAAAAGTGGTATAGCTGGGTCAAAAGGCAGTTTGATTATTAATTTTGGGGGGAATCTCCATACTGTATTCCACAGTGGCTGCACCAGTCTGCACTCCCACCAGCAGTGCAGAAGGGTTCCCCTTTCTCCACACCCTTGCCAGCACTTATTCTGTGTTGTTTTGTTGATGAGCGCCATTCTGACTGGTGTAAGGTGATATCTCATTGTGGTTTTAATTTGCATTTCTCTAATGATTAGTGATGTTGAGCATTTTTTCATATGCCTGTTGGCCATCTGTATGTCCTCTTTGTAGAAGTGTCTATTCATTTCTTTTGCCCATTTTTTGATTGGATTGTTTGTCTTCCGGTGTTGAGTTTTACAAGTTCTTTATAAATTTTGGTTATTAACCCCTTATCAGACGTATTGTCAAATATGTTCTCCCATTGTGTAGTTTGCTTTTTATTCTGTTCTTATAGTCTTAAGCTGTGCAAAAGCATTTTATTTTGATATAGTCCCATTTGTTTGTCTTGTCTTTCATTTCACTTGCCTGTGGAGATAAATTGGCAAATATATCGCTGCAAGAGATGTCGGAGAGCTTACTGCCTATGTTTTCTTCTAAGATGCTTATGGTTTCACGGCTACATTTAAATTTATTTTTGAGTTTATTTTTGTGAATGGTGTAAGTTGTTGATCTAGTTTCATTTTTTTGCAGGTAGGTGTCCAATTTTCCCAACACCATTTGATAAAGAGGCTGTCTTTACTCCATTGTATGCTCTTACCTCCTTTGTCAAATGTCAATTGTCCATAAAGGTGTGGTTTATTTCTGGGTTCTCTGTTCTGTTACATTGATCTATATGCCTGTTCTTATGCCAGTACCAGTCTCTTTTGAGTACAATGGCCTTGTAGTATAACTTGATATCCAGAAGTGTGATACTTCCTGCTTTATTCTTCCTTTTCAAGATTGCTGAGGCTATTCGTGTTCTTTTTTGGTTCCATATAAATTTTTGGAATATGTGTTCTATATCTTTGAAGTATGTAGTACAACTTGATATCTGAAAGTGTGATACCTCCCACTTTATTCTTCCTTTTCAAGATTGCTGAGGCTATTCGTGTTCTTTTTTGGTTCCATATAAATTTTTGGAATATGTGTTCTATATCTTTGAAGTATGTCATTGGTATTTTAATTGGTAGTGCATTGAATTTATAAATTGCTTTGGGTAATATAGACATTTTAATGATGTTTATTCTTCCTAACCATGAGCACGGTATATGCTTCCACTTGTTTGTATCTTCCTTGATTTCTTTTATCAATGTTTTATAATTTTCCGAGTACAAGTCTTTAATCTCCTTGGTTAAATTTACTCCTAGATACTTTATTTTTTTTGGTTGCAATGGTGAAGGGGATTGTTTCCTTAATCTCTCTTTCTGACAGTTCATTGTTGGTGTATTAACAATACCTCCGATTTCTGAGTATTAATCTTCTATCCTGCCACCTTGCTGAATTCATTTATCAGGTCCAGTAGTTTTTTGACTGAGACTTTAGGGTTTTCTATATACAATATCATATCATCTGCAAATAATGATAGTTTTACTTATTTTCCTATTTGGATGCCTTTTATTTCTTCTTGTCTGATTGCTGTGGCTAGGACTTCCAGAACTATGTTGAATAAGAGTGGTGAAAGGGGGCACCCCTGCCTTGTTCCTGATCTTAAGGGGATTGCTTTTAAATTTTGCCCATTGAGTATGATGTTGGCTGTGGGTTTGTCATAGATGCCCTTTATCATGTTGAGGTCTCTTCCCTGTATTCCCACTTTGCTGAGAGTTTTGATCATGAATGGGTGCTGGACTTTATCAAATGCTTTTTCTGCATCTATTGACATTTTCGTGTGGTTTTTCTCCTTCCTTTTGTTTATGTGATGAATACATTGATTGATTTGCAAATATTGTACCAGCCTTGCCTATCCAGAATAAATTCGACTTGTTCATGGTGTATGATTTTTTTCATATATTGTTAGATCTGGTTTGCTAATATTTTGTTGAGGATTTTAGCATCTATATTCATCAGGGATATTGGCCTATAATTTTCTTTCTTTGTGTTGTCTTTGCCTGGTTTTGGAATGAGGATAATGCTTGCCTCATAAAATGAGTTTAGAATTCTTCCCTTCTCTTGAATTTTTTGAAATAGCTTGAGAAGGATAGGAGTTAGTTCTTCTTTGAATATTTGGTAGAATTCACTTGTGAAGCCATCTGGCCCAGGACTTATCTTTGTTGTGAGTTTTTTGATAACTGTTTTGATCTCATTTGTTGTAATTGGTCAGTTTAGGTTTTCTAATTCTTCCAGATTGATTTTTGGAAGATTGTATGTTTCAAAGAATTTGTTCATTTCATCTAGGTTGTCTAGTTTTTTGGTGTACAGTTCTTCATAGTATTTTCTTACAATATTTTGTATTTCTGTTGTGTCAGTTATTTCTCCACTCTCATTTCTAATTTTATTTATTTGAGTCCTCTCTCTTTTTTTCTTGGTGAGTCTAGTTAAAGGTTCATTGATCTTGTTTACCTTTTCAAAGAACCAGCTCCTGGTTTCATTGATCCGCTGCATTGTTTCTTTAGCCTCTATGTCATTTATTTCTGCTCTGATCTTGATTATTTCCTTCCTTCTACTTTACTTGTTCTTTTTCTAGTTCTTTTATTATTATTTTTTTAATTTTTAAATTTTTATATTTTATTTATTTTTGTTTATTTTTTACAGAGACAGAGAGTGAGTCAGAGAGAGGGATAGACAGGGACAGGCAGACAGAAATGAAGAGAGATGAGAAGCATCAATCATTAGGGGTTTTTTTTGTTTTGTTTTTTGTATTTTTCTGAAGCTGGAAACGGGGAGAGACAGTCAGACAGACTCCCGCATGCGCCCAACTGGGATCCACCCAGCATGCCCACCAGGGGCGACGCTCTGCCCACCAGGGGTCGATGCTCTGCCCCTCTGGGGCGTCGCTCTGCCGTGACCAGAGCCACTCTAGCGCCTGGGGTAGAGGCCAAGGAGCCATCCCCAGCGCCCGGGCCATCTTTGCTCCAATGGAACCTTGGCTGCGGGAGGGGAAGAGAGAGACAGCAAGGAAGGAGGGGGGGGGGTGGAGAAGCAAATGGGCGCTTCTCCTATGTGCTCTGGCCGGGAATCGAACCCGGGTCCCCCGCATGCCAGGCTGACGCTCTACCGCTGAGCCAACCAGCCAGGGCCAATCATTAGTTTTTCATTGCGCATTGCAACACCTTAGTTGTTCATTGATTGCTTTCTCATATTTGCCTTGACCACGGGCCTTCAGCAGACCAAGTAACCCCTTGCTGAAGCCAGCGACCTTGGGTCGCTGGTGGGCTTTTACTCATACCAGATGAGCCCACGCTCAAGCTGGTGACCTCAGGGTCTCGAACCTGGGTCCTCTGCATCCTAGTCTAATGCTCTATCCACTGCGCCACTGCCTGGTCAGGTTTTTTTTAGTTCTTTTATATGCAGGGTTAAGTTGTTTATTTGAGCATTTTCTAGCTTCTTAAGGTATGCCTGTCATGCTATGAACTTCCCTTTCAGGACTGCTTTTGCTGTGTCCCATAAATTTTGAGGTGATGTATGCTCATTATCATTCGTTTCTAGGAATTATTTTATTTTTTCTTTGATCTCTTTGTTAACCCATTCATTATTTAATAACATGCTATTTAGTTTCCAAGTGTTTGAGTATTTTTCAGTTTTTCTGTTGTGGTTGATTTCTAGTTTCATGCCATTGTGATCAGAGAAAATGCTTGATATGATTTCAATCTTCTTAAATTTGTTGAGACCACTTTTGTGCCCTAACATGTGGTCTATCCTAGAGAATGTACCATGAGCACTTGAAAAGAATGTATATTTTGCTGCTTTAGGGTGAAAGGTTCTGAAGATATCTATTAAATCCAGTTGATCTAGTATGTCTTTTAAGTTTGTTTCTTTGTTTATTTTCTTTCTTGAGGATCTATCTAGTGATATTAGTGTGGTATTGAAATCTCCTACTATTATAGTATTGCTGTTGATCACGCCCTTTATATCCATCAAACTCTGCTTTATATATTTAGGTGCTCCTATATTAGGTGTATAGATATTTATAATGGTTATATCTTCCTGTTGGATTGCTCCCTTTATCATTATGTAGTGTCCTTCTTTATCTCTTCCTATCGCCTTTGTTTTAAAGTCCATTTTGTCTGATATAAGTATTGCTACCTCAACTTTTATTTCATTTCCATTTGCATGAAATATTTTTTTCCATCCTTTTACCTTCAGTCTATATGCATCTTTTGTTTTAAGGTGTGTCTCTTATAAATTTTTTTTTTTTACAGAGACAGAGAGAGAGAGTCAGATAGATAGAGACAGACAGGAATGGAGAGAGATGAGAAGCATCAATCATTAGTTTTTCATTGAGACACCTTAGTTGTTCATTGATTGCTTTCTCATATGTGCCTTGACCGTGGGCCTTCAGCAGACTGAGTAACCCCTTGCTCGAGCCAGTGACCTTGGGTCCAAGTTGGTGAGCTTTGCTCAAACCAAATGAGCCCGCGCTCAAGCTGGTGTCCTTGGGGTCTTGAACCTGGGTCCTCTGCATCCCAGTCCGAAGCTCTATCCACTGTGCCACTACCTGGTCAGACAAGGTGTGTCTCTTATAGACAGCATATGTAAGGATCCTGTTTTCTTATCCACACAGCTACCCTATGTCTTTTGATTGGATCATTTATTCCATTTATATTTAAGGTTATTATTGATATGTAGTTGTTTATTGCCATTTTAATCTTTAAAGCTGTATTCCTCTTTTGCTATATTCTTTTCCCTCTTTGATCTGTTTACAACAGGCCCCTTAGCATTTCTTGCAGCATTGGTTTGGTTGTAGTGAATTCCTTGAGTTTTTTTTTTTGTCTGGGAAGCTTTTTATTTCTCCTTCAATTTTAAATGATAGCCTTGCTGGATAAAGTAGTCTTGGTTGTAGGTTCTTGTTCTGCATTACTTTGAATATTTCTTGCCATTCACTTCTGGCCTCAAGTGTTTCTGTTGAGAAGTCAGATGCCATCCTTATGGGGGCTCCTTTGTAGGTGATAGTCTTTTTTTCTCTAGCAGCTTTTAATATTTTCTCTTTATCATTTAGCTTTGGTATTTTAATTATGATGTGTCTTGGTGTAGCTTTCTTTGGGTTTCTCTTTAATGAAGTTTTCTGTGCTTCTTGAAAATGTGTGACTTTTTCCTGCCTCAATTTAGGGAAGTTTTCAGCTTTGATTTGATTGCATAAAGTTCCAATCCCTTGTTCTTTCTCTTCTTCTTCAGAAACCCCTATAATGTGGATGTTATTTCTCTTCATGTTGTCACAGAGCTCTCTTAGAGTTTCCTCAGACTTTTTGAGTTTCTTTTCTTTTTTCTGCTCTGCTTCTGTGCCTTCATTTATCTTGTCCTCTAACTCGTTGATTCGATCCTCAGCTTCATTCATCCTGCTTTTAATTCCTTCCATTGTGGTCTTCAATTCTGATATTGTATTTTTCATTTCTGACTGGTTCTCTTTTATTATTTCAATTTCCTTTTTTATATTTGTTATCTCTTTATTTAGGCGTTTGTAATGACCATCTATTGTTGTTCTAAAGCTCTTTGAATATCCTATTTGTTATTTTAAACTCTGCATCCGGTAATTTGGTTATAGCTGACTCATTCAGGTCCTTCTCTGGGGATTTCTCTTGATTCATTCGGGTTGCATTTCTCTGCCTGCCCATTTTGTCTGTGCATAAGAAGGATTTGGCCACCCGAGTCCAATGGGTATTGCCTCTGTGTTCCCTTGGTGTGGTCTGTCTGTAGGCTCACCACCCCCTCTGCCACTGTGTAGGGCCATGATGGGGAACCTTTTTATAAAAACCACCCACTTTTGCAGTGCTGGTCAACCTGGTCCTTCCCGCCCACTAGTGGGCGTTCCAGCTTTCATGGAGGACCAATTGCATCACCATTTAGTTGCTCCGCTACTGCCCACCATGAAAGCTGGAATGCTCACTAGTGGGCGGGAGGGACCAGGTTGACCAGCACTGCAAAAGTGGGCGGTTTTTATGAAAAGGTTCACCATCAGGGGCCTAGGGCATTGGGGTATGGGAGTTGCTGGCACTGGCCTGCTGCAGCTGTTGCTGCAGTTTCCGCTTCTCCTTCACTGGAGGTGTGGGATCACGTGCGGGGCTCTACAAGCCTCAGCCAGTCTGGGCCTTCACCCCGCCCCTGCGGTTAGGTTTGCGCAATGCTCATGGGGCACAAGCCTCAGCACCAAGGGCAGGGGCGAGCATCTTTATTCAGCTGCAGGTTTCCGCCTGTTCTGGGGCTTTTGTCCCGCTGCTGCGGGTGGAGCCGGCTCCCGCGTAGGGCTTAAGCCTTGGCTTGGCAGGTCTGGCGAGGCTGCGCACCCACGGGCCACTGCTCGGTAGCAGATCTCTGCTGGTTCCTGGGCTCCTTCCTTTTCCCCCCAGGTGGGATTGCAGGCGGGCCACAGCCAGCCGTACTGCTTTCGCGTGTCCCTTTCTCCCCTACTGGGCTCGACTGAGCTCACACCAGGCCTCAGGTATGGCGGGCCAGGCTTCTGCCCCTCGAGGACAGAACCACGCTTCCATGCCCTGCTGCCTTCTGCCCTCCAGCAAGCCCTCAGCAGTGTGGGTGGGGGCACTGTGCTCAGACCCTAACACTCCATACTGTAGTCTTGAAAGCTCCCTAGTTCTAAGTGGCTCTGCTCTGAGTGCCATGGGAGAGCTCGTTTGGCTGGTGTCCTGCTTCCCTTTGCTGGTATTGCTGGTTCCAGAGGAAATATTTGCTTCAGATTTGGGGAGTGACTCGTCCCAGAGGTTAGGGTGGCTGTCCCTCAAAGTGTTTCTCCCTGTGCCTCCTAGATTACACTCTCTTCCCATTGCTCGGGTCCTCTCCTCTCTCCCTGTCCCCCGGAGCCCTGGGTGGGTGGTTGTGAGAGAGGTTTTCTGCGCGGTCCCTTTAAGAAGAATCCTGGGTCTGAGAAATCTGTCTTTCTCACAAACCATATCCTGACTTGTTTCCAGCTAAATACTGTCCATATGCCTCTCCTAGGCTCTGGGGCTGCAGACTGGGGCTTTTTTCCTGGGACCAGGACCCTCTCTGCTAAACTGTTACCGCCACGCGAGTCTCTCCTGGCTGCCATTCGCTCCAGGGAGCTGGGCAGCGTTCTCTACATTTCTGCTTTTCCTACCAGTCTCAGTGTGACTTCTCAGTGTTTCTTGGTTGAAGAGTCTGCTTAGTTTAGTCCAAAGTTGGTTTTACCAGATGATGATTCTTAAAATTAAGTTGTAATCCACTTTGGTTCTGGGAGGTGGAAGTTGGTACGTCTGCCTATTCCATCGCCATCTTGCTGTTGTCCCCAGTTTTTATAATTTTAACTTTCACAGCTCCAATTAATTTTGCTGCATAGTGGGAAGTAGTTGTTCATATTCATTTTATTTTTAAACAAATATTCCTTCTCTACCACCTTTACTGAGAAGTCTTTCATTTCATCAGTGAAGAATATTGGTGTATTTATGACAAAAGTCAAATAACGCTACATATGTGGGCATATTTTTGAATCTTTATGATTTTATTTTGATATATTTGTTTAACTACACCAGTACTTAGTTATATAATTACTGTAGCTTTAAAGGGAGCTTTGAAATCAAGTAGAGTAATCCCTCATCTTAATGCTACTTCAAGACTGTCGTTTTCTTAGGTTCATTGTTTTTCTTAAACATTTTATAGCCTATCAATCTCTCCTATACTGCTTACTGTAATACTAATCAGAATGTTGACTGACATCGTAACAAAACTGGGACTTACAATACATGATAAATAGTTCTCTATTTACCTCATCTTCTTGAATTTCTCTCAGCAATAGTTTTAAGGGGTCTTGAATCTCTATTATAAACATATTCTTCTAAAGCATGTCATGATTTTGGGTGTTCTATTGCAATCAGCTGAGTTTCATTTTCTATTAATTGTTAGTAAGGAGAAATGGGCCTTTTCAGATATTTCCACTCATTAATGTACTGGATTGTTTGTCCTTTCCTTTGTAATTATAGTTCTTAATATATTTTGGATGTATTTTAAACTCTAGCAGCTATAATGAGCTATAATTTACATGCAATTAAGTGCATGTAATTAAAGTGTACTATTTAATAAATTTGGTAAATCGTTTCCTGTGTCCCTAACAATTCCTCCTTCATTCTCACCTCAGGACACCATTGATTGACCTTCTCTCACAATAAATTAATTTGCATTTTATAAGGTTTTGTATAAATAGAATCATATAACATACATTATTTTACTTTTTTTTTTATTCAGATAAATTATTTCGATTTACCATGTTGTAGTGTATATATATAAAAAAAAAAATCACTGCTAAAATGAGTAGTGTTCCATGAATTGGATGCACCATAATTTGTTTTCTTCATTCACCTACTGATGAATTTGGATGGTTTTTTGGCATTAAAAATGAATTTTCGTCTGACCAGGCAGTGGCACAGTGGATAGTGTTGAACTGGGTTATGGAGGACCCAGGTTCAAAATTCCAAGGTCGCTGGCTTGAGCACAGGGTAACTGGCTTGAGTGTGGGGTTATAGACATGAATCCATGGTTGCTGGCTTGAGCCCAAAGGTCGCTGGTGGCAAGGCCTTACTGGCTTGAAACCCAAGCTTGCTGGCTTGAGCAAGGGGACACTTGCTCTGTTGTATTCCCCCAGTCAGGGAACATATGAGAAAGCAGTCAATGAACAACTAAGGTGCCCCAACAAAGAATCGATGTTTCTCATCTCTCTCCCTTCCTGTCTGTCTATCTGTCCCTCTCTCTGTCACAAAATAAAATAAAATAAAAATAAATGAAGTTTCTATTGCTTGACCAATGGTGGCACAGTGGACAGAGCGTCGACCTAGGATACTGAGGACTCAGGTTCGAAACCCCAAGATTGCCAGCTTGAGCCCCGGCTCACCAGCTTGAGGCCCTCCTGAATGTATGAGAAGCAATCACTGAACAACAAAAGTGATACAATGAGTTGATGCTTCTCATTTCTCTCCTCACTCTCTTTGTTCCTGTCTCTCTCTCTCTCTCTCTCAAAAAAAAAGTTTCTATCAACATTTATATGGATATAACCTCTTTTCATTTCAGTTGAATGGTAGTCTCATACCATAGACCTAGGTTAAATATTTTTTTAAAAAATTACCAAACTGTTTTCCAAAATAGTGGTACAAAATCACATTCTCATTAGCATGGTATAAGAGTTCCAGTTCTTACACATCCTTGCCAATATTTGGAATGGAGATTTCCTTGAATTTTAGCCATTTTAATTGGTTTGCGATGATTTAAATTTGCATTTTTCTAATGACTAGATGCACAGTATCTTGTCCTGTTCTTAGGTACCTTCCATATATGTCCTTTGCTAAGTGTCATTACACACATTTTACCTATTTGGAAATTGGGTCATTTGTTTTTTTTTTTTTACCCCATTGATTTGAGAGAGGGAGAGAGGGTAAGAGAGACAGAAACATCAACTCATTGTTCCACTCAATTGGGCACTCATTTTGGTTGCTTCTTTTATGTGCCCTAACCAGGGGATCTAACCCATGATCTCAGTGCACCAGAGGGCGCTCTATCAACTGACCCACCCGGCCAGGGCCCATCTTAGTAAGTTTTGAAAGTTCCTTTGCTGTTCAACAAACAAGTCCTGAAATGTTTTCTCCCCAAGTGTTGCTTCCCTTTTCATTTTCTTACCGATGTTGTGAAGAGCAAAAGTGTGTGATTTTGATGAAGGCCAGTTTTTCAGTTTGTTCTTTCACTAATTCCAGGTTTGTGGCACATCTAAGAAATTGCTGTCTGGCTCAAGGTTATGGTTATGAAGATTTCTCTACTATGGCCTGGCCTGAGATAAAGTGTTGACCTAGAATGCTGAGGGCACCAGTTCAAAGCCATGGACTTGCCTGGTCAAGGCACATACACCAAGCAAACAATAACTAAAGTGAAACAACTGAATTGATACTTTTTTAACTTAAAAAATTTTTTGAGAGAGACGGAGATGAGAAGCATCAATTCTTCATTGCAACATCTTAGTTCATTGTTTACTTTCTCATATCTGCCTTGATGGTGGGGTGGGAGGCTCCAGCCCAACCAGTGACTCCTTGCTCAAGCCGGATGAGTCTGGGCTTAAGGTGGCAGGCAGGGCTTTGAACCTGGGTCCTATGTGTCCCAGGCCAATGCTCCATCCACTGCACCACTGTCAGGTCAGGCTATTAGTTAATACTTCTCGCTTCCCCTACCTCTCCTCTCTGTAAAATCAATAAATAAAATCTTAAAAAAGAAAAAGATTTCTCTACTGTTTTCTTCAAAACCTTGTAAGATTTACATTTAGGCCTAAAATCTATTTTGGGTTAATTTTTGTATACAGTGTGAGGTATGGATTTGATATTTTGTATTTATTTTCATATGCATGTAAATGTCATATCTATAGTCATTTATTGAAAAGTTTACAGCCCACCACTTGTTGAAAAATTGTACTTTTTATAATGCTTTGCTTTTGATGTTTGTTAAACAAGTTTTCCATATCAATGTTAATGTATTTTAGACCCAATAGTTTAATTGATCTAATTATCTGTCATTTGCCTCTTTTAATTACTGTAACTTCATAATAGTTCTTCAAATCAGGCAGAGCCTGATCCTGTTCTTTGTTTTACAAACTTTTATTAATTATTTCATTTTGCTGGCTAGGTTCGGTCACTTGCATTTGCATACTAATTTTAGAATCAACTGTTCATGTTTTACTAAAGGTAACTGCTGAGATTTAAGAAAGATTGCATTGATTGCAGAGAACTTTGGGTTGAAGAAAATTTCCTAAAATTGACTGTGGCGATGGTTACTAAAAACCACTGACTCATACAATTTAAATTGGTGTATTATATCTCAATAAAGCTTTTTATAGAAATTAATTACTAATATGTTCAATAACATAGATGAACTTTCAAATAATTACACTGAATAAAAGAGGCCAGACTAAAAAAGAATACATGATTCCCTTTATATATAATGCAAACTAATCTATAGTGACACAAAGGATCAATGGTTGCTTGGGGATATAGAAGCAAGGAAAGACAGGAGGGAGGGACTGGAAAGGGACATGAAAAATTTTTGTGGAGATAAATATATTCATTATCTTGACTGTGGTGATGGGTTCATGGGTATATACATATGTTAAAATTTACCAAATTGTATAAACATGTGCAGTTTATTATATGTCAATTATACCTCAATAGAGATGCATGTCTATGAAAAGCAATATTTCAATAATATTAGGGCTTACAAAAGAAGTTTAGAATTCTGAAAATAAAAAAGAAATTAGGAAGAATTTCTGAGGATGCAGTATCATATCATAATACAATTTAATCAAAGAATTACCAAAGAATCACTTTTCCATTGATCTTCTTGTTATAAAGAAAAGGTGATCTAATGGTGTCTGTTTCAGATGCAGAATCAGAAGCATTTAATTCATCTTCACAGGAGTCGCTCCAGGTTGGCAGTGTATCCACGTCCACAAACTGGGAAGGTGCACCCAAGGGATCCATGTGACGGGAACTTCCGCTTGTCTTTTCCCAAATCCCTCAGCAATTCAATATTCACTGGATACGTTAGCTGAAGAGAAAAGAAACAACTGTTTTAACTGAGAAGCACTGATACTACTCTACTTCTATTACAGCAGGGATCCCCAAACTTTTTACACAGGGGGCCAGTTCACTGTCCCTCAGACCATTGGAGGGCCAGACTATAAAAAAACTATGAACAAATCCCTATGCACACTGCAAAGATCTTATTTTAAAGTAAAAAAAACAAAACGGGAACAAATACAATATTTAAAATAAAGAACAAGTAAATTTAAATCAACCAACTGACCAGTATTTCAATGGGAACTATGCTCCTCTCACTGACCACCAATGAAAGAGGTGCCCCTTCCGGAAGTGTGGCGGAGGCCAGATAAATGGCCTCAGGGGGCCGCATGTGGCCTGTGGGCCGTAGTTTGGGGACCCCTGTATTACAGCAAACAACAGAACTCTGTTAAATGCTCTAAAAGTACACTGTGTTACCTAAATAATACATAAAAATCAATGTTTTAAGGGGTCTTGAATCTCTATTATAAACATATTCTTCTAAGCATGTCATGGTTTTGGGTGTTCAAAGAATTGCTAAATTTTCCTTTCTATTTTTTTCCCGCTTTTCTAAAAGAGGAAGAAAGAGGGATTATTTAAGCACAAATTCTTTTCAGAGAATTGCAGACATTAAAATAATCACATGGGCCACCAGTTCTCCTTTCCAGAAACATAGGACTAGTCACTCAACACTCACTGAGTGTGTGCTATTAAGGGGGAAAGTGCTAGGTTCTGCAAGAGATATAAAGATAAGCAATATGTACAACTTAAGGAGTTCAGTCTAATGATAACATGGAGGATATACTAAGACAAAATGAGAAGCAGGGAGGTTACTTCAATCAAGTAGCAAGACATAATAAAGCTTTGAACTAAGTAGAGAAGGAGACGGAGACAGCATGGATCCAAGAGGCAATATACAAAGAAAGTATGAACAGGATTTGACAATTTATAGGACAATTTAAATGGTACATGAGACACTGATGTGGTAGTAGGTTAGCTGTACAGAAACGTAGAAATCAGAAGAGATTAGTGATAGGAAGACACACAGTGTCAACACTATAGAGAGGTCATGGGAAATTTACCACAAGAAAAGGATACTTAATTTGCCAATAAGTCAGAGAACTGTTTCAGTAAAATGGTAGATAAATTCATTCAATAAATCTTTGTAAATAAGCATCTTTTATGTGTCAGGTATTGTTCTAAACACTGGGGATACACTAGTGAATGGACAGAGCACTTACAGAGCTTATACTTCCTGGAGAAGAGGTGACAAACAGTAAACAAGCAAGCAGGTATCTAACAGAATGACAGGAGAAAATGAGTATCAGGAGAGAAAAGGTGATAATCTGAGTAGAGACCTAAATTAAGTGAGACAGGAAGGCATATGAAGCTAGAGAGTATTTATTTCAGGCTTGCTGCTTTCTCATCCCTGCTAGCAACTTCACCCTGCACATCAAGGTCATGCAAGTTGGCACGAGCTTTGAAATGCATGAACCAACCCCTACTAGCCACAAACTCTTCACTCCCTTCCCCCTTTTCACTTTTTATTGCCTCAAACAGTCATTTAGCCTTGTCCTGAATCAACAGTAGACTAACTGGTACATGCCGCTGGTGCTGGTCTTAAGCCACAGAAATAGCAATCTTTCTGTCTCAATCATTATGCCGTTCCACTGTTGAGTAATCCCAGTTGATTTCATAGGGGCTGATCCCTTTACATGCTCTAGGATACGGTCTTTATCCTTCATAATTGTTGCTGCAGTGGAGAGGTTAAGGCCCAGCATGTGGCTGATGGTCACTGCTGATTTTCCTTTTTCTGATCTCTTTACAATGTCTAATTTCACTTCATAGTGATGGCTTTCCTCTTCTTCGAAGCACTACAATCTGAAGGCTCTGATTTTCGTTTAGGAGCCATGATAAAAGCCAAAAAGTAGTCAAACAAAGCAATACAAACAGAACACTTACACTTTTAACAATCCAAAATGGCATAGGTAAGAGATACTCTGGGTGGCAACTCCCTCTCTCATATCCACATTACTGCATATTCTTCTGCAGCGTGTAACCAAACTACTATAGTTAGCCCATGTAGTCCATAGGTACGATGCAAACTGCATAAGGGAAAAAAACTCACATCTCAATTTTTTTTGTTTTTATGGGAATGAGTGTAGTAAACCCGATATATCATATGTTGAAACTGCTATAACCCGAGGACCCCCTGTATGTGCAGAAATGGGAAGATTTAACTAGAAGAGGTATCAATTTAAGGTGGTCAAAATATAGCTCTTTTGATGCTTAAATCAATTTTTGATGCAAAATTAGAAAGAGCTGGCTCTAAAAATAAACAGAATGAATGGGGAGCTTATCTTGACTGGATATTAGAGGCTTCTAGAAGGAGCACAGGTAAATTGCACTCAGAATAGAAAACCAGAAAAATTGGTTTCATGCAGAAGGGAACTGGCTATTGTATACATTCCTTGGACTAGAACAGAATTAAGGAATCTAAAGATTTTCCCAACTTTTTCTAGAAACCTGATGAGTTCACAAAGAAATTTAATTTAACTAGTAAAATATGTGATCCTGGCTATTCTGACCTATTCCAATTAATATACCTACTGGTTTCTGGGAGCAAACCAAGAGAATTACTAAATAGGGTCTCCTGGGAAACTCCTATAGAGGAGTCTGTTTTTAATGCAGAAAGCCAGGTCATCTTAAGGATTATAGAAAACTGAACAGGATTTAGAAAGAGAAAAGAAACAGAAGCAAGCACAGGGTGGCTCCAACGACTATCAGTTAGTGTTTCCCCTTTCTCTTTACTAATCATTTAGGATAAATTGAAATGACCATAAAAGGGAAGCTATTAAGGCTTGTGTAAATACTGGGGCTACTTTATTATTTACTTCCATGAGAACCTCAGAGTTCTCATGGGTTTACAGGGATACTCCTTCCCTTTAAGAGGCAGCTGCCCTCTACCTACTAGGCCTCTTAAAGGAACAGGGCCACAAGGAATGTGAAAGACAGCAACAGGTCATTAAGCCAATCACTAAAAACAAGAGCTGTAGGAAGACTTTTCTGTCCCAGGTGATGGAGGTACTAGGCACCCCTATACAGATACAATGGGTTGAAGGGGAACTCTAGTAACACTAGTTAAGGAAGGGCATCAAGCAGGGACACCTTGCTTGAGACACGCTTCTTGTGGAGTAAGTCCAGCTAAGCAGTGCACAGCCACCACTGTGACCATTAGTAAGTATTCCTCCAGAGCACAGGTAGCACTCTATATCCTGGGTAGCATCCAGATGGCAGGGTAGCCCTGTGGAGTGGAGTCCTCCGACCTGAGCAGAGCTTAGTCTATCCTCCTTGTGACTGGCCATCAAAGTGACTGTTGTTAAGTCTATCCTTAGAGCACAGAGTATGGAACTACCACACCCTGGGTAGTTCCCTGGTGATAGAGTACCTGCCTTATTATACAACAGGATAGCCCCAAACAGCTCAGAGACTAGCAGTTACATCTCTGTCTGCTCAGTACTTACTGTACTGAGCTATCTCTCTGTAGATGGGGAACCAGTCCACAGTGCATACACACACTGGGAAAATCTGACCCTGAATCTCTCAAGAAAAAGGCTAACCTTTTGCTGGCGTGCTCCAGGGAGAAAGAGCACAGTGGATCCTCCATCCTAAGGGCTTTTTCAAGGTGGATACTTAGGGGAGGTTCCAAGAAAAGAGTCAATAGAACATTCATAAGCTCTCCAGGGGTGTCCTTTCAGGTGGTCATTTGTCAATGTAGCTTTAGGTAAAAGTCTAATTTCTAGGCTGGCTGCAGATATCTTGTTCAATAACAGAAAGCTGAGACTTATTTCTTTTGTATAGCTTATAAATTAGCTTTAATTTCCCAAAGTTACAGACACCAGGGCTCATTTCTGCAGCCCAAGAATAAAAGCGGACAGAACTGCAAGAGAGAAAAGCTCATCTCCACCTGGTGACAGACCACCGCCTCAATTACCGAGCAAGGAGGAGTCAGCTCTGGTCACTTGCCACTCAAGCGGCCAGGCGGCGGAAACACAGAGCCAGACCAGTGTCACTCCAGGGACCGCGGGGATCCACACAACTCGGCATCCTGGGGTCAGCGCCGACCCACCCGACTCGAACTGCTCTCGGTTCGTGGGACGCCCGGTCCATCCCGCGGCAACAGACTCCGCTCTGGGACTACAACCGGCAGGGCTCTCGCCGCCCTAGTTCACCTGCACCCCAGGGCCCGTCCCCCCAACCCCCAGCACCACGGCCGCTGTGCCGGGTCTGCCCACCCTCTCTGTCTCTTCCCCAGAATACGCCGTCCCCGACAGCGCCTCGGGCGACAGGAACCCGACCGCCAGCTAGGGAAGACGCGGCAGACTCATTCTCGCAGAGACCCGACAGAACCGACCCTCCGCCCGCACACCCCGCCGGGACCGAGTCCCGGGCGCCTCCCGCCGCGCCCCCGGCCCGCTCCGCCCCCATCCCTCCTGGCCTTCGGCCAGAGTCTTACAGCGCTCCGGCGGTCCCATCCATGCGGCAGGCGGGCCCGGTTAAGCTCCTCGTAGAAAGCGGCGAAGCGGCATCCTCGGACAGCCCCCGGGATAAAGCGAGTCAAAGTCCCAGGAAGCCGGCGCGATCAGCTGCAAGAGCTCTGAGCAGCGAAACATCGACTTCCGTTCGGGGCCGGCGCTCACCAATCAGAGCCTGGTTTTTACGTCATTTCCGCCTCGGAGGCCCTGGGAACGTCGGGCGGAAGAGGATCCTGGAGCCGACCCGGAAGGGGTGGGTCCGGTGGGCGGGTTCCAGCGGCCAGAAACCTCGTGGAGGCCGAGGTGAGTGAGAACCTTAAATTCTAGGCACCCGAAGGCTTTTCTCCTCGATTTGGTTTTGGCTGGTCCTGGCTGAGGCCTTCGTGGTGCCAGCAGCAGACCAGGCGAGGGGCACTTGTTTGTGGTCGGTCGCTGGGGTGGATTGATTGTCTAAGATGATTGTGCCCAAATATAGACTAATGTTAAGTGTTCTGAGCACATTTATAGAGAGACTAGGATAAATTGTGATGTTTGGTAGGTTAGGAGTATTAAATGTATTTTCGTTGTACAGTATTTTCAACTCACGATAGGTTTACCGGAACCCCCTTCACTCCTCCATATTAAGTCGTGAAGCAACTGTAGTAAGCACTCTTTAAGTCTTGGCTGCTATAATAATGAGCCAATGGTTACTACAAAGGTTTTGGGCTTGAATGACTAGGCGGTTTGTGTGTCGTAGCGTCAGAAAAAATAAGACGGGTTCAGGAAGCAAGGTAGGTTTAGTTTTTAAACATGCTCAGTGTGATGCTGCAAGTTATTCAAATGGGGATGTCTAATTAGTATTCACAGATGTGGACAGGACTGGAAATATAGATGTGGTAGTACCTGAGCCAAGGCAGTCTCCAAGAGAAATACTGTGGAAAGAGTCAGCAGATGGTCAAAGATTACCATAAGGAACAATGACAGTTTAGGAACAAGATGAACTGGAAAATATTGATCAAATGGCATAGGCCAAGAGCAATGCCACCATGTTATTCATATTTTGCCTTGATTTTCTTAGGTTTCATTTCTTTAACACTGCCGGCATGAGTTTCATTTCAGGGCTTGTGGCAGGTGACCAACCACAAAGGAATATCCGATGTCACAATTCCGAGAAGTCATGGACGGTTGAAACTGCTGACGATTGAAAATGTACAAATGTACAAACATCTGTGATTAGTGGAAAGCACCCCTGCGCCCAGTGATAGCGGCAGCCAATCAGCAAATGCCCCGCCACCCTTCCTACTTCCCTAACCTAAGCCTTAAAACGTGGCCTAAAACTGTAGGCGGGGCTGCTCTCATTTTCGAGACAGCCTGGCAGATTTTCTTTCTAATAAAACCTGATTCTCTAAACCTTTCGGTTGCCAGTCTTCTCTTCAGTCTAACAGATTTTTAACTGACTTTATGTTAGTTCCTATGGTAAGAAGGAAGAGGCTAGTAAGTGATTATTATGTTTTTTAAGTTGCATGGGTGTTTGGGGGCATACTTTTCACTTTTCCATATCAAGAGCACATGGGCTTGGCATGTAATCTCCACATGTTATCTCTTTTATTCATAACCAGTGTTTTCAGTGAATCTGGTTTAGTGCGGGAACTATGACATCTTGCAAAGATAGTGTGCCAAGCTGCTGTTACATTTTCTGTGCTATGGGGCATGGGGCATGGCTTCCCTGGCTTGGAAATCAAGGGCTGTTCTAGAACAGTAGATCTCAAAGCGAGGTATCACAGCAGCAGCACTTGGGAACGTGTTAGAAATGGAAAGTCCTGGGCTCCACTGCAGACCTCCTGAATCAGAAATGGGCACTGGGGAGGGGGAGGTGGCAGTGGTACCCTGAAATCTTTCTGTAAGCCCCGGGATGCTCTGGGCTCTTGCTAGGGTCTGAGAATCACTGAGCTGGAAGGTGAGTGCCCTGGGGTCAGGGCATTTGCTTTCCTGTTTCTCTAGCATCTACAACAGCTCTTGTCTAATTAGTAAGTTTACAATAAATGTTCATTGATAAATATTTTCAGTCTCAGGCTTTCAATCTCTGTAAAAACTTAGATGGTGATAGAATGGGCAGAAGCTAATTGTTTAGTGACAGTGAGGCCTTATGTCAGATATTTGTGGGGGGGGGGGGGGTGTCACAGTGTGACCAGATTGCAGCTTGATGAATGAGGAATTACATGTTGAACCATCAATGAATAAAAAATTAAGATGTCCAAGTATCTTATGCCATGATTTATTATATAGGTTAACCACATGATAAACGGGGTGTTTGCTAGCCCAGTAGAACTAAAGTATCCGCAGAACTGAGTTTTCTTCATTTGCCTGCACAGCTGCCGCCCCTGTGGTTTCAGACCTACCATGGGGCTCACCAAGCAGTACTTACGCTATGTT
This sequence comes from Saccopteryx leptura, assembly GCF_036850995.1. Classification (NCBI taxonomy): domain Eukaryota; kingdom Metazoa; phylum Chordata; class Mammalia; order Chiroptera; family Emballonuridae; genus Saccopteryx; species Saccopteryx leptura. Next base: position 211,250,552 of record NC_089505.1, on the reverse strand, counting down.
GCCAGTGCAGTCTTTAGCCGTATTGGCAGCCAAAAAGGCAATATTGTCTTTGTGACACCGTGGTGAAAAAGGACGCTATGTGGCAGTACCGGCCTGTGAACATGTTTTCATATGGGACTTAAGGAGAGAAGGTAAGCTGGGTCGATGTTGATGTGTGGGTATTTGAGGGAGAGGCAGAAGAGAGTGAGCTTTGATTTATCATGCATAGATTTTTTTTATGTGTATGCTCCTAGAAGGGAAGTCTTTCTTCTTTGGGCAAGATAGTTAGGTTTCAGGTTCTACTGTGTTCTTTTACATGAAATTCTGAAAGCCACAACCAGAGAGGAACTTACCTCTTAGGAATCTATTTGGAGTGATATTTACACTTATTAGTAATCATTATTCCCCACATTTTGTTTTCTCTACTTGACTACTTATGTTTTTCAAGTTCTAATTGCCCTCACAACGAGTTTTAAAATTTAGGCATTGAAAAGGAATAGTACTCTGCTGTGTTGACTGAGTCCTTTTATACAGATGAGACTCAGGGTTGTTTAACTAGGATACTTTGTGTAATTCTAAATTCCAGAAGTCTATTTCTGCCAAACCAAATACAGGCATTTTGATCTTGCCCACTCACTGTGTGACTCCCAGGAGGTTAATACATTGATACTTGTTGCTGTATCAACCACAACATAAACCACATAGCACTCTGGTGCCATGTAGGTTGCATTCTTATAAGATGGGGTTCAGTTAGGGCAAGGATATGTTTATAACACTATGGAAAATCATTTCATGCTGTGATAAGGGCTTACTAATTTATTCTATTGTCTGGGAAAGTTTTGCATGTACTATGCTAATGTAGAGCTCTGGAGAAAATAATTTTACTCTTTTTTGAATGTTCCATTGCCCAGTACAAATTATAATTCCTGTATTAAAGAACTTGAGATGGATTGCAGTTTCATTATTTTAAGACTGATTTGGAGTTACTGGTGCTTTTATTTTTACAATGCCTGATTCTTCCCACACTTCTTCCTTAATGACATGCTTAACTTTGCTACTATTTTTTTTTTAATTTAAAATCCTCATCTTTCAGGCCTTAAAAAAGAAGTCACATGCTTGCACCCCTCCCCAGATGGGCTGCACCTAGCTGTTGGTTATGAGGACAGATTTATTAGAATCTTCAGTCTCTTGAGTGGGTAAGGGAATGTGACTTTCAATGGACACAGAGCAGCCATCACTTCCTTGAAGTATGATCAGCTAAGAGGTAGGCTGGCATCTGTGTCCCAGGTAAGAACTTGAATCAGGTGTACAGGCTTTGGTCTAGTAAAAGGATGCAAGGCCTACACTTGAGCAGGATGTTCACAAAAATTGTTGGGTGAAACTGGGCATGCATTGTACAAAAGGGTATATAGATGGTAGAAACAGAGTGAGAGGGATAGGTTTGAATTGGGAGGTTCATTTGTTCCCTGTCATATTCTCTGATTAGAGCCTACTAACTATATGAACAAGGTGAGGATGCCATGGTTGCTGCTATATAACATCATTGTGGAAGAGTCACCCAAAACAGTACACAGGGGAAAAACCAGATTGGAAAAGGAGAGACAGGTGATAATATTAAGTTGTTGAGTTTGGTAAGATTGATAGCTTTCCTTTATCTCAAAGTTAGGAAATATAATATAAAAGATTCCACTTACAATAGTATATTAACTAACAGAAAAATACTATGAAACGTCACTGAAAAATGTAACAGAAGACATGACTAGAGACATAGTCCATGTACTTGAGTGGGAAGATAAGACACTGAAAGATGCTAGTGCTTTCTAACTAATTTGTGTAGTATAGCAATTTAAATAAATATCTCAGTGGATGTTATTGTTTTTAGAACATGATCAAATGATTTAAAAATATATTAATCAAAAACACCAGAATTTTGGGAAAGAAGACTAATTAAAGAGGGTTTCAGTTATTTTTCTTGAGGTTAGAGTTTTTTAAAGGTTTCAGATATTAAAATGCATTATGAAGTCATAATTTAAAACATGTTAGCTTAATCTGGTATCAATACAAAATAGATTATTACAACCTAACAAGTCCCAGAAACAAATCTACTTTCTTATTTCTAATTAGTATACAGTGTGTCCGTAAAGTCATGGTGCACTTTTGACAGGTCACAGGAAAGCAACAAAAGACGATAAAAATGTGAAATCTGCACCAAATAAAAGGAAAACTCTCTCAGTTTCATACCTATTCAGTGCAGTTCGATGTGGGCTCACGCACAGATTTTTTAGGGCTCCTTAGGTAGCTATCCCGTATAGCCTCTACAGACTCGTGACTGACTGATGGCCTACCAGAACAGGGTTTCTCCACCAAACTGCCGGTTTCCTTCAACTGCTTATCCCACCGAGTAATGTTATTGCTATGTGGTGGCGCTTCGTTATAAACACGCTGATGATATTCACGTTGCACTTTGGTCACGGATTCGAATTTAGCGAGCCACAGAACACACTGAACTTTCCTCTGTACCGTCTACATCTTGACTGGCATGGCCGTGGGCTGCTCCGCTGTTTACACGGTGTTACATCATCATCTGCGCATGCACACATACTGCCACATCATCCTACAGAAACTGGGAGGGCTTTTATTGGTGCAGATTTCACATTTCTATCATCTTTTGTTGCTTTCCTGTGATGGTCAAAAGTGCACCATGACTTTACGGACACACTGTATTTTAGAGATATTTCTGATGAGTAGAAAAATGATGGAGTTTAAAAAGTGGTACTTAAGACAATTGGCTAACTATGTGTGGGGAAATTTAAATTAAGATAAAGCTTGGCCTTGGCTGGATAGTTCAGTTTGTTAGAACATTTTCCTGATAGGCCAAGATTGCAGGTTTAATTCCTAGTCAGGTGAGGGCACATACAAGAATCAACCAGTGAATGCATAAATAAGTGGAATAACAAATTGATGCTTCTCTCTCTCTCTTCCTCTTTCTCTAAAATCAATAATAAAAATTAAGTTAAAGCTTTACCTTCTGCTAATACTAAAATGAACCACAGACTAAAGACAAATATTAAAGAGTGATAGATATTTTAAGTAAAGTAGAAGATATGTAATTAAATATTTACCTGATACAAGGTGGGAAAGAACTTCAAGCATATCAGTAGATAGAAGCTATAAAGAAAAAAAGATTGGTAGATTTCAATACTTTAAAACATTTATACATTTAATAATATATAAATAATATAAATAAGTTGTTAAGAGTAAAATCCTAACAGTTCTCATCAGAGGAAGAAAAAAGTTTTTTTTGTATTTTTCTGAAGTGAGAAGCAGGGGAGTGGGGCAACGTGACAGACAGACGCCCGCATGTGCCTGACTGAGATCTACCCGTCATGCCCACCAGGGGGCGTTGCTCTACTGCAACTGGAGCCATTCTAGCACCTGAGGCAGAGGCCATGTATCTGGGTGGCAGGTTTAACTGGTATTTATTTCCTCTGTACTTTGCTGTATGCTTTCCAGATATTCTGCAAGGGCTATATATATCCCTTTTGTAATAAAAATATTACATTCCTTTGTTAGGCCTTACATGGTAAAGAAAATTCTTCTGTATGATTTGATCCCTTTAGGACACAGATATCATTGTGTGGGACGTGATCAATGAAAGCGGCCTCTACCGTCTAAAGGGACACAAGGACGCCATCACACAAACCTTGTTTCTATGAGAAAAAAATCTGCTAGTTAGTAGGTAAGGGAGTAATGGTTTTTTTTTCCAGTTCTTTTCTAGGTAAACTCATCAGAGAGGGTTCTAGAGAGGGAGTTTGCTTCATTCCTCACCTCGCACTCCAGTCGCCCCTGTGCTGGTCCCTCTGCCCTCTGTCTGCCCCCCCCCCCCCAGTTAGTATCAGAGAAGCTCTCCAGAGTTACTTACAGCATTTTTAAATTTGTTTTCTGCCTTGTCCTTATTTCCCTCTACTCAAGGTTTTCATGTTCCTTAACCTCTCAACACCCCTTCTATAGACCGAGCTGTCCACTCTATAAAATGAGCTGTCCACTCTGTAGAATGAGCTGTCGGGAAAGCCCAGTGTGAGCAGGGGCGGACGTGAATACCCCTTGACCTGGCCTGTCTTTTGAGAAGAGACGTGCTCCATGGTTAGACCTCGGACATGTTAGGTCAAACCCTTTGAAATTTTCATTTCTGCCGGTCAAAAATGGTAGGTCAGATATCAGCGATTTCATAGACTTCAACCTAGTATAATAATTACCACTCCTTAGGAATGGCCCCCAGGACAGTGTGGGATCCTGAGGTGGGCCAGGCAGGAATGAGAAAGGCCACAGTGAGGACGCAAGTGCAAGAGGACCGAGTGCTGTGCCAGTGGGGGCTGGTCTTGGGGGGACGCGGGACCCAGTGTCCTGTTCAGACGACAGCTTCTGTGCGAGGATGCATGACTGCACTCAACTTGAATGTAGGCGTTGTAGTTTGGCAACCATAAAGGGAAGGAAATAACATTAAGAGGTGGGATTATGTAGGAAAGACTTTGTAAATCAGGTTGTATTGTTTTGTTTTTTTCCACTTTGGTCATGAAGGAGGATTTTATTAGAACTGTGTTGGTGAGGAAGCAGGGAGGGGCAGAGTCCATTAGTAGCAAAATTAAGAGCCAATTAATGGCAGGTTCAGAATGGTGCTGAAGAGCCCGATTTTGAGTCTAGAGAAACGAGCTACTGTAACCTTAGCCTTGGTCAGCAAAGCGGCTCGCGAGCCACATGCAGCTCTTTGGCCCCTTGAGTGTTTAGCAAAGGCCAGCTGAGGAGTACCCTAATTAAGTTAATAACAATGTACCTACCTATATAGTTCAAGTTAAAAAATTTGGCTCTCAGGAGAAATGTCAATTGTTGTCCTGTTGACATTTGGCTCTGCTGACTAAGGAGTGTGCCGACCACAGCCCTAGAGGACTGAGATGATCTGACAAGTGTACTGGATGTGACGAGGGGACAGGAGTGGGCAGAGAGGCCAGCTGTTAAAATAACTCAGGCAGTAGGACTTGAATTCAGTCGTGTACAGAAAGGGACTGGAAGGGCTCGAGCCCCAGTGAGGTCACAGAGGCGGCATTTTCAGGACTTGGGGACTAGCATCGTGGGAGACAAAGGAGCAGGAGAGGCCTAAGAAGTTTCTGGGTTAGTGCGAGAATGTTTCTGTGCTTACAGGTGAAACATGTTATTTTCTACCTAAAAATATCCACATGAGAGTTCAGAGCCTGTACATTTTAAAAAAAAGTTCGGGTAGAATACTAGCACAGATAGTATTGCTGTATGTTACCATTTTAAGGCTACAAAAGAGACCTAGATTATTACCCTGTTAGTTTAGTGACTTTTTCTAATAAGATTTCCTCCTATTTCTTTTAGTGGGAAAGATGCCGTGGTGAAATGGTGGGACCTTGATACTCAGCACTGTTTCAAAACCACAGTTGGCCACTGAACTGAGGTACATGTGGGCTCTCGGGCCAGGGAAAGAATGGAGAGACAGAAGCAAAAATGGTGTCCCCCTAGTCCTTCCACGGCTCTTCATGTCCACAGCTGGCAGTTGACAGACTGACTGACTGACTATTGATTTGTAACAGTACTGCTGTTGTTATTGTTTAGTTCTTGGATTTTTTTTTTTTTGGTATTTTTTGTATTTTTCTGAAGTTGGAAATGGGGAAGCAGTCAGATAGACTCCCGCATGCGCCCAACCGGGATCCACCCGGCACGCCCACCAGGGGGCGATACTCTGCCCATCCGGGGCATCACTCTGTCGCGACCAGAGCCACTCTAGCGCCTGGGGCAGAGGCCAAGGAGCCATCCCCAGCGCCAGCGCCATCCTTTGCTCCAATGGAGCCTTGGCTGCGGGAGGGGAAGAGAGAGACAGAGAGGAAGGAGAGGGGGAGGGGTGGAGAAGCAGATGGGTGCTTCTCCTGTGTGCCCTGGCTGGGAATCGAACCTGGGACTCCTGCACACCAGGCCGATGCTCTACCACTGAGCCAACCGGCCAGGGCTGTAGTTCTTGGATATTTGAGGCTGAACGTCGTGCACTAGACATGAACAGAGCTCCTTTTATGTGCGAGGCAAGAAGTATCACTTAAAATCTTCATTTGAGTGGATTCTAGTTAAAATTTATGCTGAACAGCCATTCTCTAAATTTCAGGATAGAAAATTGCAGAGAAATGTTTGTTATCACATAGACAACAGTTCTACCACAGGTCATTTCTTCTAACAGTGGGATTTCTCTTAGTATATGTTGAAAGGGTTGCCTTCCTGTTAGACTTAGCAAATGCCAAAGAGATTTCAGTACAGTATACTGAAACTTGGAATGTCACTTCATACAAACATACATACATACATACACTTCATACAAACATCCTGGAGTCTTAAAAGTTGTATTATTTGAATCTTTTTATACTCTGCAGGTGTGGGGCTTGGTTCTGGTGTCAGAGGAAAAGCGACTCATCACAGGGGCATCTGACAGTGAGCTGAGGGCGTGGGACATAGCCTACCTGCAAGAGGTGATTACCTTTTCTGATCATGTGCCACGGGCCCAATACCTGTCATGTTGAAGCCATTTTAGAGGCTCATCGGATTTGGAGTCAGATGCAGGTATTCAGTCCTGCACTTGGCTTCCTGTGGTACTAAAGGAATGCTATCACACCGATAGCCAGCCCCTTCTGTGCCTCACTGCCCTCACTGATTTGGGCTCAGAAGATAGCTTTAGACGTATGGCTTCCGGTGATGTTGATGTGTGATCATGGATGGACTTCAGAATATCTCTGACCCTTTCCCCTCAACAAAATTCTACGAAAAATTTGTGTTTATAAATATTTATATTCTGATCTATAACTTTTTTTCAGATCCTCAAAGATTTTGTGAGAAAAAAGGTTGTGGACCTTAAGTTTAGCTGGACTTTGGTGTGTGGTGTGTCAAAGGGCAACCCAGGCTTACATCTCTCCCCTGTTGATCAATGCCATATATGCATGATTATTTTATTAGAAAACCTATATAACACAATGGATGTCTTTTGCCCCGCATAAAGTGTAAAATAATATGAAGAGGCCTTAGGGTCAATGTCAGGAAAAGAGCATTAAATTTCAGTTGACTGTTTTTCTCATTTTCATTCAGTTTTCCAGCAATTGTTCATCTCCTGTTTACTGTTGGGAGATCATTTTTGCAAATTGCGTTGAAGACCAAAATACAAGCCCTAGTCTAGCCTCTGAGCCGTGTAGTTAATGTACACCATCTCGTTTAATCCCCACAACATTGTAGAAAGGTTGGTTTTTACAGGTAGGCCGTCCGCTGTGTGCTCTGCCGGCACTGTGACCGTGGCCTGCACGGAGTTCTGAACAGCATTGTGGCCGATTGCTTTCTAAGCTGCTGCGTGGCCCTCCCTAGCACTGAGGCAAGTTGCCTTTTCTCATGGTCAGTGATGGTAGAGGAGGAAACCAGATCTAGATGGAGAGTGATTGGTTAAGCTCATTACCGTGGAGGAGAGTCCCCTTAAAGGACCAATTGACCTTGGGAGCTTTCTAGGTTTGCCATTTGCTGTTATGTTTGTCCTATTTGCCTGGGGGCATGCTATTCCCATTTGAAGTTGGGGAACCAGTGAAAATGCCCGGAGTCCAGTACTCCAGGGCTGTACGATTCCATAGTTGACAGCATAGCAGCTTTGGCGGGGTCCACTCGGCTTGTCAGGAGGGGGTTCTCAGCATTCATTCAGATGTGCAGTTCAGAGCATGGACTGTGGAATCTGTTTCCTGAGCAGTTGGCCGCATGGCTGCTGCTGGTTGTGAATTTCCCAGGTGTGTGGACACGACCGGGGGGCACGGGGGGCCCCTGGGGCCATGCTCACTCTGTGTCTCAGCAGACAGGGAAGCTGCAGCTGTGTGACTTGGCCTCGGGAACGCTGCTGGAGACGATGGATGCTCACGACGGGGCTGTGTGGTCCGTGTCCCTCTCTCCAGATCAGGTAACTAAGCCAGATTTTAGGTATGGACTCCAGGACTCTGGGCTCTGGCTGCAGCTCCCATGTCTTCTGTCGGTGTTACTGCTGCCTCACAGTTTTATCTCAGATCGGCCTCTTTACAGAAAGCTGCATTTTGTCTAATCTTCAGATTTCTTATATGAGATTGTATCACGTGCTACGTAATGTGACCAGCTCTCATTGTGAGATGAGTCCCTGTTCAGCTGCTCTGATTGTCAGCTACATGACCGACTCCTTACCTTCCTGATTTCTGCCAGTGGTTGGTGATACTCCTTAAAAGGAACTGTGTCCTTGGACCGCGCAGTGCCGAGGACAGATTGGGCTCTTGGCTCCCCTTTAGTCCGCTCACCTGTGATTCTGTACGTCTAGTGATTTTAGAGAATGTGTCATTCACGGTGTGCTGCCCTTCAGATGAGTCACCGGAGACTGTCCACTCCCTCCAGTGACAGTGCAGTGGCTCAGGACATTTTGAGATTTTTTGTGAAAATCTTTTTAAGAGATTGTGGTCCGTTCATTTGAATATTCTCAGTGGTGGCCAGCCTTCATTCATTGAAGTGAATGTGATTTTTTGGGAAAAATGGACTCTGGAATTTAGAGTGGGTAATGCCATTGAGGTCAGAACAGAACAGCATTTAAAATTTAAATAATATCATCTTACATTTGTACAGTGGTCTTTTATAAGATTTTCACATCCATTATTTCTTTTATTGTTCCTTTTGCAGTGACTTTGTAAACCAGGTAGTCTTTATCCCTACAGCCGCAGTGAGGATCAGTGTCCAGTTGTTTCCTGTGTATAAACAAATCTCTGAATGGCCGACCAGGCGCCTGAGGTTTAGTTTCCGCCCCTGTGTTCTAGCTCAGCGGCTTCAGCCTCTTTCATCTCATGGCACACAAACTGATGACTAAAATTCCACAGCACATCGGTTGAAAATCGCTGTTCTAGACACTTTACACTAACACCACAATGTGACGAGACTAATTTTCTTGATGTTAGAAAACAGTTTTGAACATATTTTAAGCAGGGAAAAGTTTATACTCTTCTGAGGTAAATAGTTGAACAAACTTAGATTATCCAGTCTCTGTATTTGTCAGACTACTTTACTACTTAGTAGCAAATTGTTAGACTGCTGCCTTCTTAGGGGGAGCAAACCTCCCCCACCCCTGTGTTCACTGAGTCTTTCTTCCTGACGCTGAATGAAAGTGTGAGTAAAACTTCCCACTTGTCCTCTGTCTGCATCACTGTCCCCTAGTTCTCAAATGGGGTCTGAGCAGTGGCCCCAAGAGAGAATGAGAGGGTCAGAGAGTCCATGTCTTCTTTCATTTTACCCCCTGCCAGGAAATGCAAATGGTCTTTTATACTATCTTAGTGTGTCTTAACCAAGTTTCTCTAATAAGTACTTTTTAAGTGAAATGCCATTTGGTTTTCTTTTCTTTTTTTATTATTAAGTGAGAGGTAGGGAGGCAGAGAGACAGACTCCTGCATGTGCCCTGACCGGGGTCCACCCTGCAAACCCACTAGTGGGTGATGTTCTGCCCATCTGGAGCATTGCTTTGTTGCTCAGCAACCAAGCTCTTCTTAGTGCCTGAGGTGGAGGCCATGGAGCCATCCTCAGCACCTGGGCCCAACTTGCTCGAATGGCCCATGGCTGCAGAAGGAGAAAAGAGAGAGAGAGAGAAAGGGGAGGGGGAAGAGTGGAGAAGCATTGCTTCTCCTTGCGCCCTAACCGAGAATTGAATCCATATACTGGGCCAACGCTCTGCCACTGAGCCATCTGGCCAAGGCCCTGTTTGGTTTTCAGTGTGGTTTTGTGACTGTCAGTGCAGATAAAGCTGTCAAGTTCTGGGATTTTGAATTGGTGAAAGATGAAAATAGTCCCCAGAAGAGGTGAGTAGATGTTTTTCGTTTGTGTCTGTTTCCTGGGGTGAAAACGGGAGCCCCTGTGCAGACTGCTGAGCTTCAGAGGGTCTGGGGTCTGTCGGCCCTGCAGACACTCACATGTCCTGGGTGCTCTGTGGTGCAGACTGTCCATGATGCAGACCCGAGCCCTGCAGCTGGAGGAGGACGTTCTGTGTGTCAGGTACTCTCCCGATCAGAAGCTGGTGGCTGTGTCTTTGCTGGACTGCACAGTGAAAGTTTTGTACGTTGACACCTTAAAGGTATGATGGTTGTGCCTGGGAAACTTTTCTTCCTTTCCGACTAACCTTGGGCTGGGCCCTGCCTGCCTGGCAGGAGTGCATTTCTAAAAAGTTGTATGTGAATCAAAACTTTGTAGGTGCACTAGGAAAGCTGGAGTTTTAACAGTCCTTTGGTGTATAACTTGTTTAAAGCAAGTTACATTTCCTATGTTCTAAAAAGCTTGTTGTAGCCAGTAGTTTTAAGAGCATCGCTAGGTGTCACGATTCCACATTTGGCTGTACACCTGGGACATTGGGTTGCTTTAAAAATATAGATTACTAGGCCACACCCCCCAAAGGGTTGGTGGGACTGGATTGGACCTGAGAAGAGTGGGAAGTCAGTGGTCCGGGGCCTTTCAGCTGCGAGATCAGAGACCATCTCTGCTGTGTCGGGGCCAAGGCATGGGCCCTGCAGTGTCCCTAACTCTGCTCTGCTGCCGGGTCCTTGGCCAGGGCGGGCAGGGTCTGTGTGCCGGGCGTGGACACCGCTGCTCTCAGTGCTTCGTCTTCTTTGAAAATAAAGACAAACCCACACAGAACAGTGTCAGCATTGTCCTTTAACTTAGGGTTTAGATTCATATGTGATAAATTGTGCCTGCATTTTATAGGCAAACATGGGTTATTTATATTCTTTTTGTTTAATGTATAGTTTTTTCTCTCACTGTATGGACACAGACTGCCTATTACATACATGGATATCTTAATGTAAGTAAAATTTAAGTTGTAGCTCAGTAACAAGTTATTTTTCTAAAGCATTTTCTTAGTTCTTGGTTTGATATCTTCATTTTAGAGTATTTATTTTTTCATTCTATTATATATCTTTCTCCCTCCAAATCAAAATAATATATATTATAGTCATACTTCTTATATATATGTTATTTTAATGCTTTCAGAATATTTTCACAAATATCTGAATGAATCCTCATAACTAGCTCCCTGTTGTGGATTCCTCAAACAGTATTTTGTCTAAAATACTATAAAATAGAGCACCCTAAAACATAAATGACTTTAAAAAGGCAACCCCCTTTGCTTTGACGGGAGGTGAGGAAGATGGACCTAAGCTTTGTATTTGGATATATACAGTATTTCATACACTGTATCTTTTAGTCTCTTGATCAAAGTCATATCTTTGCCATGATGAGGGGTGGCAACATGTATTCAGAAACAATGTCTAGTATGTACTAAAGACATTGAAGCTGTGCTCTGTGTGTGGTCAGTGCATTCACAGAACAAATTGGTGTTAAAAATATTTCTCATTTTCTTATGTTCACAAGCATTTGAACTAGGCATTTAAACAGGGAAGAGAAGAAAATAGTGAAAGGGAACATCAGATAAGAGGCTAGGTCCAGCTCTGGCTGGTTGGCTCAGTGTTAGAGTGTCAGCCTAGGGTGTGGGTGTCCCAGGTTCGATTCCCAGTCAGGGTGACCATCTGCTTCTCCACCCCACCACTTTTCCCTCCCACAGCCATGGCTCAATTGGTTTGAGCACATTGGTCCCAGGCACTGAGGATGGCACCGTGGAGCCTCTGCCTCAGGTGCTAAAAATAGATCAGTTGCGAGCATTGGCCTCAGATGGACGTTGCCAGGTGGATCCCAGTCAGGGTGCATGTGGGAGTCTTATCGCTGTCTTCCCTCCTTTCCCATGGAAAAGAAAAAACTAAAAAAAGGCTAGGTCCAACATTCTAGTAGATTCTTTCCCAGCCTTATTATGTCCTTCTCTTTCCCTCTTCCTCTCCTCTCTCTCCAAATCCTATGACAGATCGGAGATTCTTTTCCTAATTAACAAAGTAAATAACCTCCATCAGGGCACAGCCCTGGCCTGGATCTGTGCAGAAACATTGCAGCCCCACACGTCTTGGTTTCACTTAACAAGCTTTCAAGTAGATCTGTAGATAAAAGCAAAGAAGTAGGTGCTCTTGGTAGAGAAACGCATTTACTTTTGGGGCACTGATTTTAATATTTTGAACAGAAATGGGTTAAATGTCCTGGTTAGCTTTTCTTTGTCTAATTTATAGGGTTTTGTATAATCCAGGAAAGTGACGTGTTACCTGTTCCTCATAGAATGGAGCCCTTGATAGCAACTGGCTCTGCCGACAGGAACGTGAAGATCTGGGGTCTGGACTTTGGGGACTGCCACAAGTCTCTCTTCGCACATGATGACAGGTGGGTGCAGTCTTTTCAAAGACCTCCCTTTCAGTCACCTGTGCTGTCTCCCTGGAGATGTGACCATCATTTAGTGTTCTCGGCCATATGTTTAAAATTCTAAAATACAAATAGGGCATTCTAGAACCAGCTAGTCAAAAGCTACTTCTGTGTATAAGACTTTTACATAATGTAGAATAGGATGATGTTTGAGTACTTTTCTCGCTTTTCAGTGTGATGTACCTGCAGTTTGTCCCCAAGACTCACCTCTTCTTCACTTCTGGGAAGGACCGTAAGATTAAGCAGTGGGACGCAGACAGGTTTGAGCACGTACAGACGCTGGAGGTAACTTCCGCCCACTTTGTGTGCTCCGTGCTGGAGAACTACTTTGAAGATTAAGTGTTGGTATCCTCTCATGTAAGCAGGGGCAGTGTATGAGTAACACTCTTACTCAGGGTTTGGGTTTCTTTCCTCTCTCTCCAGGGGCACCACCAGGAAATCTGGTACTTGGCAGTAAGCCCCAGTGGAGACTATGTCGTATCATCGTCCCATGACAAATCTCTGAGACTTTGGGAGAGAACAAGGGAGCCTCTTATTCTCGAGGAGGAGAGGGAGATGGTAAGGACTCTAGGTCTGTTTACAGATATGCTGGTGGGTGTCTGACACGCTGTCCCACCCAAAGTTTTCTGTCCAGTACAGTTATGTCTCGGTCAATGCAAGACTACTGACTTTCCAAGCCTGTTGTCACACTCAGCAGCCAGGCAGAGACAGATGCCACAGGGGATTGTATTTTGAAAGAAGCCACTTCTCTCTGTCTCATTCTCACTTCGCTTCACGTAGAGACTGTTTTTTCTTTCAAATTAATTTCTGTCTCTTGGCAGCAACGGGAAGTAGAATATGAGGAGAGTGTGGCCAAAGGCCAGCCAGCAGTAAGTAAAGCATTTGGGATCCCCCTGTAATTATTTTACTGGAATTTACTATAATTTCAAAAATTTCTGATGGAATTAAATTGGGGCTCCATGCCAAAGTCATCATCAGCTGATAGGGGAAAGAATCTGAGTAGTTCCTTTTAGTCAACTATATTATGTCCTGAGACAAACAATTGACCAAATTTGGTAGTCATTCTGGCTCTCTTTTTTTTTTTTAAAGAGACTGCAGGGAATTACTTCTCTGTAGAGCAAAAATAAAAACCAGGAAAAAAATTGGAGAAATTGGATGTTATTTTTAAAGATTTGTAGAGTAAGATTTGCTTATGATAATGCAGGTAAAATACTTCACATAATGTCTGGCTCTTACTAAGTCCTCAGTTAATGGTAGCTGATAACAGCAGTATCACTATGAAATACTAGTACATGTTCTTTTATGGATATAAGAGTTTATTAGCTCTTTCTTCTTTGAGTAGTACAAATGTTCATGTATGTCCTCATGCCTCCTGACCATCCAGAGTATGATTGTACATGTGTAAGGCAACATTTAAAAAAGGCAAATGTATGTTCTTCTTGTTTCCATAAATTGGTTATCAAACAAACATGATTTTGTTAATAAAACTGTAACTGGAACTAATTTTATTTTTTGAAAAAAAACTCACTCACTCCTGGGGGTCAGCGAGCATGAAAAAAACTCACTACTCAAAAGGTTAATGCTTGTCAAAAATATTATTCAAGCATCTCTTTGTGTTTGGTAGGTTCTGGGGAGACTTGAGAAAATTACTGGAAGGAAAAGTATTGAAATAGTCAAAACTGTAAGTTGATATGGAATGTAGTATGTCATTTTTTCATAGGATCCAAACTTTTTAGTAAAAATCCATATCAACCAGGTAGGTTTTTCTTTTTCTTTTTTTTGGCAAAATGCCAATTGAATTTATAGATGGGGATCAAAAGCTGTTTCCCTTCTTTCTAAGCAAGGACAGGGTGGTGCGGAACCTGTTTGGTCTGGCTGTGGTTTCTAGAAAGGAAAGCTCCCTCTCCTGAAAGGAGCACCTCTCAGACATTCCCGGAGCTGCTGCTCTCTCAGGGGGCTCACTCACTGTCCCCTCACTGCGGAACACTGCCTCTCCTCCCTGCATAGTAGGGAAGAAAGATGGAAAACCCAAGGTGTCGTAATGCACTTCGGCACTGTTGGTGTATCTTTATTAAACTGGGTGAAGCTGTTTGGTGATTTCCCATCACCTTCCAGGTACGGTGATCGGGGATGAAGGAGTGTGTTGTGATGATCTCTGTCCTTCGTCATCTCTGCAGGCTGAGAGGATCATGGAGGCTGTGGAGCTATTCCGAGAAGAAACTGCAAGAATGAAAGAACACAAAGCCATTTGTAAAGCCGCAGGGAAAGAGGTTGAAAGCCACTAAGTTACGCTCTGGGAGACAGGGTCAAATAGAGATGGTCCCAGAGGAGAAAACCAGCGTTTCAAGACATAACTGGCTCAGATCAGGAAATGAGAGCAATGTGGCAGAACTTTCTCATTCAGTCATTAGGAAGAAGGAATGGAGGAAGTGTGGGAGAAGGAAGCTTGGTCCAATGAAAACAGAGGAAGGACAGTGTAGACAGGTGGTTACTGTCCTGAGCAGATTCTCGTGCCCCCACTGGGGTTCGGGGGGCCGTTGAGCCAGGTCAGATTTCTAGAGGGAACCTGCTGCTCAGGTTTACTCGGAAGTACTATTGAAACTAAAGGCCTGATCCCTATTTACATTCTTTTGGTTTGGGGTCAGTTTCCTCTTTCAGAAATGTAAATACTATCATCACCCTCCCTGTGACAAACACTATCAGTCTCATTTCTTATTGACTGGATTTAATCATCTTTATTATATGCGGCTTAAGTGTCTGTTTGTCGCTGATAGCTTATTGGTTGCTTGCATAACTGTACTAGCCAATGGGGTGAAGTTGCCATGGCATTCAAATAGTCCCGTCTTCTGGCATGCCACCTCACAAATTGAGGTTAAAGATTGGAGCAATTATTATGCTGTTAAGAAATCTTAACACCAGAAGGGGTCTTTGCAATGATACAAGACTAGAGGTTCTCCAATTGAAAAATAATGTCATAATAGCTAAGTCTTTGACTGGCTCCTCTAAAGGTGAAATACATGTCATTCCAAGAATTGATTTGGCTCCATCTCAAAGAGGGTTGCCGTTTCAATTGAGACGTAGACAATTTCCTGTAAAACTTGCCTTTGCTATGACCATCAATAAGTCTCAGGGCCAAACGCTTAAGCATGTTGGCATTTTTTTACCTGAGCTTGCATTTGGACATGGTCAACTTTATGTTGCCTGTTCAAGAGTTCGTGAAAGAACGGACGTAAAATTAAAAATAATTGATGGTCCTCTGCAAGGCGAGCTTAAAAATGATGGAAAGATCTACACAAGAAATGTTGTATACAAAGAGATCTTTGACATGTGAGTTAACATTTTATTATTTAAATCACCTTTATTGAGCTAGCAGTGGCTCTTAAGAAATGAACCGCCAGTGGTTTCCTTCATTGCACTCTACTTTAAGCAATTAAGCAAGTAGAAGGGGGAAACCCTGTGGGGCAGTAAGCAAAGGGGCGTCCTCGCCGCTTGCCCTGGGTAATTCAGTTTGAATTAGCAGACACCTTTGCACAAATCATTTTAATTACAATTTATAATATCTAGAACAGCGGTCATTTCGTATGACCGCTGGGCTTCCTAGTATCTTCATAGGTTCCTCTTCCCACCAACCCCATCCTGATGGCTTACGGCAATATCTCTGTGAGTAGACCACAGTTTCCCCTTGGTCAGTCAGGTTACCTCAGGGCTGAGAGAGGAGGTAGTACTTTGTCGTTTAAAGTCCTTCGTGAAGGGTGGCATCCTCGAGTACTTTGAATTTGAAAAGGACCATTTTAGTGTAACTTCCCAGTCATCGTTTGCTTGCACTGGACTGGCTTTCTTGCTTCCTGGTGCTTATCCCTGATTAGTGTCCCGATCCCTCTGAAGATTCTGTTCATCTAAATCAGTCTTAGTCAACCAGGTCCCTACCGCCCGCTAGGGGGCACTCCAGCTTTCATGGTGGGCGGTAGCGGAGCAACCAAAGTATAAATAAAAAGATAGATTTAACTATAGTAAGTTGTTTTATAAAGATTTATCCTGCCAAACTTAGCGAAAATCTGACATAAAGTACTTGGTAAGTAATTATTATTATATGCTTTAACTTGCTGTAACTCTGCTTTATAAACTTTATAAAGTAAAGTGACTCCCCTACTTTATAAATCACCATTACTGTGGAACCGGTGGGTGGTTAGAAAATTTTACTACTGACATACAAAAGTGGGTGGTAGGTGTAAAAAGATTGACTACCCCTGCTCTAGATGAAAGTTGAAGGTTTGGGGGGAAGAGTTGAGAGTTGAGAGGAATCAGTCAGATCAAGGAACGAGGGAGGGCAGTAGGCAGTGGGTGCCGTCAGCAGTCTCCAGTTCCTTAGTGCTTTGCTTGCATGTCTCCCTCGTCACAGTAACCATGTGAGTCAGCTATTTTCATCTGACAGACAGGAAGCAGGCCTCCCTTACAGGTAGAGGGTGACGTAGCTGGTTAGGGGCTGAGCTGGAGTGTGAGCCCAGAGCTGAGTGACGCCAGGTTCATGCATATCCTGCTGTTTTCTGTTAGAACACTGTCATGAGTGGGGGGTCTGGTGTTTAGGAGATGGGATTAGAGAGTTCAGGAGAGACCCGTCAGGAGAGTCAGTAACACTGTTTCCTTCCTCTATAGCCTTCCGCTTATGTGTTCGAGATTTTTAAAGGGATCAAGTCAAGGTGAGTCTCAGCACAGTTATTACCATTTGTCAGCTAACATTTATTGAGTGCATATCTAAACATGCGATAAATAGAAATTATAAGTGATGGTTATCATCCCTATAGGTTTAACTAGGTCAAAATTTTTATGGAAAATAATTCATTATAATGTTCTTTTTGAAGTAGAGCTAGGAAGCTCTACTTTTAAGGACAAATGAAGGGCAGTGCTACTTTATATTGTAGATAATGAAATCGTCTATAATTTAGTCGGAAGTACCAGCGGTCAACATTTTTTGTAGTATATTTACTTTGCCTTATTTTCTGTGCACTTATATAGTTGGAATCATCTTGTACATTTTTGTATATTTTGTATCCTATCTTTTTTTATAAACTATTTCTTGAGCATTTGCCAATATTATTGTTCTTCAAAAGCACATCATTGAATTAATTCACAATATCCCAATGTACAAATAATGACTATTGGATGTAGCATTTGTTTTTTGCTATCATTAATATTGCTTTAGTGAACACTTTATGTAGAAGTCTTTATCATCATCATTGTTTTTCTTAAGGTGAGAGTACTAGGCATCTAATAATTAGGGGGCACAAATGAGCTTTTGTTTTACTATTAATTTATTGTGTTTACATAGATTCTAGTGACCCCCCCCAAATACCTCCTCCCCTCCCCTGTGTTCCCCAGTACAACCCCCTGTCCCTACCCCGTAACGACCTCCCGCTTCCCTTCAGGATTTGCTTTTCTGTTCTCATCTCATCCTATCAGTCTATCATCCCCTTTCCCTCTGGATCCTTTGATCCTGCCTCTGTCTCTATCCACTCCTCAGTTCATATTGTTCTTCAGATTCCTCAGATGAATGAGGTCATATGATATTTTTCTTTCTCTGCCTGGCTTATTTCACTTAACATAATAGTTTCCAGGTCCATCCATGTTGTCACAAAAAGTAATATTTCCTTCTTTTTCATGGCTCCATAGTTTCCATTGTGTATATGTACCACTGCTTTTTAATCCATTTGTCCACTGACGGACACTTGGGCTGTTTCCAGATCTTGGCTATTGTAAACAATGCTGCCATAAACATGGGGGTGCATTTCTCCTTTTGAATCGTTGATGTGGTGTTCTTGGGGTATATCCCTAGAAGTGGGATAGCTGGGTCAAAAGGCAGTTCCATTTTTAATTTGTTGAGGAATCTCCATACTGTTTTCCACAGTGGCTGCACTAGCCTGCATTCCCACCAGCAGTGCAGGAGGGTTCCCTTTTCTCCACATCCTCGCCGGCACTTATTCTGTGTTGTTTTGTTGATGAGCGCCATTTTGACTGGTGTGAGATGATATCTCATTGTGGTTTTAATTTGCATTTCTCTAATAATTAGTGATGTTGAGCATTTTTTCATATGCCTATTGTCCATCTGTATGTCCTCTTTAGAGAAGTGTCTATTCATTTCTTTTGCCCACTTTTTGATTGGATTGTTTATTTTCCTGGTGTTGAGCTTTACAAGTTCTTTATAAATTTTGATTATTAATTTCTTATCAGATGTATTGTTGAATATGTTCTCCCATTGTGTGGTTTTGTCTTTTTATTTTGTTCATATTGTCTTTAGCTGTGCAAAAGCTTTTTAGTTTGATATAGTCCCATTTGTTTATCCTGTCCTTTATTTCCCTTGCCTGTGGAGATAAATCAGCAAATATATTGCTACGAGAGATGTCGGAAAGTTTATTGCCTATGTTTCCCTTTAGGATGTGAGTGAGCTTTTTAAAGGTTTATATTACTGAGTTACTTTCCAGAGTGAATATACTGATTTTTACCTGGGTTTAGAAAATTCTTTGTAGGTTTGAGAAGCAAAAGCTTGTATTATTTTCATTTTTTTGATTATTGACAAGTTTAAAATTTTATTATATTTGTTAGACATTTGTATTTTTTCCTGTGAATTTTTGTTACTTTTCCTTTCTTGAGCTTAGTTTCTCTTACAGGTTTTTAAAATTTTTTTAGTTATTTTTGTCATATATTTTTAGAATAATGTTTTTTATTTGTGATTTACCTTTTGATTTCATTTGTGAGTTTGACCTACAATATTTAAGTATATCTCTTACACATAATAAACAGGACCTATCTGAATAACGAGACTTCACTAGAGAAGTGTAAAACGACATTTAGATTCACGGAGGTTCAGTGTGTTCCTAGATGGGAAGATTGTGTGTTTTAAGGATTTAGTTTTTCTTAAACTAATTTACAGGTTTGTGATCCCAATTAAAATCTTCTTGGAGTTGATGAAATGATAATAGAGCTAGTTCAAGGAAAGTAAAACAAGCCAAAACCAGAGCAGCTATTCTATATTTAAACAATCAAACAAACAAACCCCCTAAACATTAGCAAAATTAAAATAGATAGTACTGTACAGGTTTGTTGTCAGAATCAGTTGATCATCTACACAGACACAGAAGCCCTGAAACTGACTCTATCATATACTGTACAAGGTTCAATACATGGTAAGAGAAGCATCATATAAAGATGGAATGTTCAACAAAAGGCTTTGGAGAAATTATCAGGAAAACAAAATGTTAGATTCTTCTACCATGTCATGCGCCAGTGCATGCAATAAATTAAAATGTTCAATATAAAAACAAAGCGTTGACAGGCGAGAACCATCTGGAAAGAGATGACTATTGACTTTAACTCTGAAGATCTGTTGAAGAGGAAAAGCAGTAGGAGGGAACAGCAGAGGAAGGGTCCCATGCTGACGGGCCGGGTGTGATGTCTGCGTGTCCGTGTTTCCTCTTCAGCGAGCTGGAGGAGTCTCTGCTCGTGCTGCCGTTCTCCTACGTGCCAGACGTCCTCAGCCTCCTGGAGGAGTTGATCCAGCTGGACTCGGATGTTGAACTGCTGTGTAGGGGCCTCTTCTTTCTCCTCAGGTAACGTCCTTTTCCCCAGCAGCCGTGTCTGCTCAGCAGGACTGCTGCTTAGAACCTTCACTGAAGCTGTCAGGACTTTGGGAGAAAAATCTGATGTTTTGGTTTCAGGGACTGTTAAAGAGTTTCACTGCTGCCTGACATAAATTATAGCTTATCCTTCAGAATCGGCCTTGCCCTTAAAGCAAGAGTAGCGCTGGCCCAGCCCTTTAATAAGTGGCCACGTGTTGCCCGAGGCACCGGGCTTTAGCAAGCACAGGTCTCTCGCTGTGGTCGGGCAGGGGAGCTCTGGTTCTAGTCAGTTTGCCAAAAGCTCCAGTACTGAGTGGCCACTTTGCCTCCTTTGTGGTTTCTTTTTAATAGTTTAGTTTTAAGCATTTTAAGTAGTAGTTTTTTTCCAGGTCTTTATGTGTACAAATGGAAAAGCAGGGGCATACATAGAGGGAACTAAGAACTATAAAGAAAAGTATGTTCATTAGATTTTATATTTAAGCATGAAGAATTCTTGTTCATAGGTAATTGAGAAGAATATATTATCTTGTCAACCGTTCTCTGCCTCTCAGTCTCAAGTTATAATGGAACAGGAACAGAGATAACTTAAACATTCCTTAAAATGCTGTTATGAGAATAAAATAAAAACTGCTCAGCCAGTACCAAATAGCTAAAAAAAAAAAAAAAAAAAAAAGGTGTATTTAGTGAATTGGCATGTTTTTATGATTTGTGATTCTCCATTTCTTTAATTCTATCAGGATAGTAGCAAAAGAACAATTGATATATTAACTGTCAAAAATCTGTTTGTTATCCTGTTGCTATATTCAGAATTTGAGGCACTTAAGAATAGTACTATTTTTACTGGTATGGCAAATGTGCTGTTGAATCAGGGTTACTTCTAATAGAAACCATGAATCCTTCCGGCCTATCAGAGGGCGTGGATGGCTCTACCTCACGGGAAGGTAGGGCGGGGCACAGTTGAGAGATGGTGGGTGTGGAGGTTAAAAGAACCGGAGGTCATCAAGGGCAACTTGCTGCTCTATGTCAGAGTTTGAACATGGTCTAGGATAGTATTTTTTAAATTGTCCGATGGAACTAAATAGCATGGAAGAAATTTCTTTAGGTTTTTTTTTTTTTTTGCTGGAGGCACTTCTATGTTTTCTATGTTACCATGATATGGTAAAAAATGTTTTTTCTTTCCTATTGTGTCTTGTTTGCTATTTGTATAAGCAGTAAGTAAAACTAGTCTCTACCCCTCTTCATAATGTGGCTGTGTTTTTCTATTAGGATTCCTCGTTGGTAGATGACTAGAACCAAATATTTTTGCCAGTGATTTCAGAATTCAGACAAGTCCGGGTGAGTATGTTTGTATAGATAGAACAGCGAGGGGAAAATCCTAGTGTGTGTGTGACTTAAAAGTGGCATAGTGTGCTGTGCCTTCTTGGGTGGCGTGGACTAGACGTCATCTGCATTTGAGATCAGGTTGTCCTTGGAGCTGGTAGGAATAGGGAAACAAGACCTGAGGCTGGGGTGGGGGATGAGTAACAGCGCCTACAGTGATGGTCACAGATGCTGCGATATCAGAGGTGAGAGCAAGTTTGTTTAATCTTTCTTACATTTACCTATATATTTATATATTATACTCCTTTCTTAAAATTTATATTTGTATATCTTATTTGCTAGTTGTTTATACTTCTTTCAAAAAATAATAGTTTCTAAATAAAGTGAAGTTGAGCTGAGACTCCCTGCTGGGCGTCTGGGTGACTGATGCACTATATACCTAGAGTGTGTACATGGGAGGGCCATGGGAGTTGGGAATGTTTTAGGAAAAGAAATGGATGTATACTTTGGGCCTGGGCTTTTCTTTGCAGGAAGTTTTAATTTTTATTTTTCATCAAAAGTCTATTTGTTATATATTGGGTATATTACTATTTTTACATAAATTTAAGGTTTTTTATTTATGTCTTTTAGAGAGAGAGAGAGACAGGAGAGAGATGAGAAGCATCAGCTCATATTTGCATCACTTTAGTTCATTGATTGCTCTGGTCGCTGGTTTGAAGCCCAAAGTTGCTGACCTGAGACCTTTGGACTCAAGCTAGTGACCTTGGGGTTTCAAACCGGGACCTCAGTGTTCTGGGTTGACACTATTCACTCTGCCACAACTGGTTAGGCTAAATTTAAGTTTTTCCACAGTTTTAACTATATAATTTGGTAAATGTGATAGATATGGTTCATAAACAAAAGGTCTTTGGGATCCTCAATAACTTTTAAGATTATATAAGGAATCCTGTGTCCAAACTACTTGAGAACTACTGGCTTACTTGTAAATTCTCTAGCCCAAAAGGGTGCCCTACTGTCTGCTTTTTGGAAAGTCAGCTCAACACTGAAAACAGTGCTTAAAAGAATGAACTTCAGCATCCTATTGAAGTAGATTTTTATTTCCTCTACTTAAGATTCTCTCAGCCTCTGTTTCCTTATTTATAAAGTGGGAAAAATAATATCTATCTTACAGGTAGTATGAGGATTAGATATAATGTATATAAAGGAGTAACTGTTATGTTATTAAAAACCAGTATTTTCATTTCACCAGGCTAAGTGACTCATTGGTTTCTGGCTGTAAGAAGAGAACAAACATGAGGTCTAATGCTTCTGATTTGAATGGTTAAATATCGGATTCCCATCTGGTACTTACTAGACCTACTGTGGAGGAACTTTACTGGACTTGGAGACTCCAAGAGCAGAGTAAAGAACTGTAGATGTCCTCTGGACCATGGGGTTTTCTTTCTCCTGGGGAAAATTTTTTCGTCTCTGATCATAATTGCTGCTTGTTAAAACTGGTACAATACTCATTAAGGACTATGATTTCTGTGACCAGATGAGTTACACACACAGTCATGACACAGCAGAATTTGAACCTCTTCTCTAGCATTAGCTCCTATTAGGTACTTTTCTGATTAATGCAGATTGTTCGGGCTCAGGCTTAGGATGAAGGAGACACATTGATCTCTTGGAATTTTTCGTCCCCCTGCGATATTTCTCTGCCTTTCTAGAGGAGCCATTAGTCACTATAACCAGGCCCCCAAAACCATATCAGCATACAGATTTCATGGGTTCTTTTGGTGCAGAGGGGCAGAGATGGGCTATAAACTATCATTGATATTGGAAGTAGATAAAAGATCTATCTAACTGATGTTGGTCTTTAATCTATTAGCAAGGAAACAAATTTTATTAGCACAATGCTAAATGATTGAATGGCTGTGGTCAGCGGCAGGGATTCAGGTGCTCTGGATCAGCTTCTAATAACCTGTGTGGGAGGATGTAGAAGGGCCTGATTCAATTCACAGAGAGGAAAAAGTTGGGTCTTAGGGTAGTTTTATCTCCAAGGAATGCTGCCATCAATGAGTACATGCGCGCGCGCACACACACACACACACACACACACACACACACACACACACACACACACAGATACACCACACCACGTTCCTAGTGAGGTCTTTCCTGACCACTCTTACTTTAAATTGCAAACCTCCTTAGCACTCCCAATTTGCCCCTTTCCTACTTTTTGTTTTTCTGTGTTGTACTTCTCACCATTATAATCTATATTTACTTGTCTGTGTATTGTCTGTTCTCCCACTGGAATGTAAGCTACATAGAGGAAAGGATTTTTGTCTTTTTGGTTCATTGTTCAGAGCCTAGAACCATGCCTAGCACATCAGAGACCACTTATTATCATTGTCTTTGAAAGAATACATGAATGAATGAATTCAATTCCATTTCTACTGAAATCAAGGTCATCTGACATGCCTTCATATATAGCCATCCGTCTTCACCCTCTCCCTGCCCAGACTAACGCCGCAGCGCTTTTCTTGATCATTCTCTTGCTGCCTTTTGGATATGGCTGCTGTGGTAACCTCCTCTCCTCATTTTTAATGTATCTCCTCCATTATCTTCAGTTTACAAACATAAGTCTGCACTAAACTCAAAATCTCTCCTTTGCTTTGTTCCTAAGGTACCATATTCTCATGCTTTTCCTTTAGTAATAAATTCCCTTTTGAGAGTCTCCATACTCAGCGTTTCTGCTTTCTTAACACCCAGTCATTCTTTATGTTTTACAGTCAGTGTTTATCCCAACCCAATTTTGTGGTCCTATTTAAGTGAATTCTCTTTAACATCGCTATCACCTCTGTCAACTATGTCCATATTTTCCTTGAAATTCTTTCTGTTGGCTTCTGAGATATTTCATGGTTTTCTGATTGCTCTTCTGTCTCCAGTGGCTCCACTTCTTTCTCCTGCTCCCTAAACAGACCCCAAATTTGTCCTTTTCCCATTGTCACCTCTTTATTACAGATGATGCTTGAAATTATTATATCTCCAGCTCTGACTCCAACTGAGATCTAGTTCTGCATATACATGATTCATTACCTGAGCCCACAATCTTGGAGGTGAACTCTTTCGTCCTCTTCAATCTATCAGTGGGTTCCACTGCAATTTTACAGTCCCCATGCCAAATGTCTGTCATCCATGTCCCTCTTCCTTGTTTACTGTTGCCATGCTATATAATTCTTGTCCTTACACTTGGCTTAGTGACATAGTCTCTCTGTGGTTTTTTGCATATTCAGTCTCTTCTCCTTCAACACATCCTGTACAATAACACTGATTCATTTTTATAAACATGCTGATTATATCCCTATTGTATCAGAAATCTTCAATGTGATTCACTGTTTAATAAAGTGAATAAAGCTTATTAAAGTTTAAGCCAAGGATTCAAAATCTTCCACAACCATATTCCAATCAACTTTCCCGCTATATTGCCCAGTATTCCCTAACTCAACAAATTAAACTTGATAACCCTCCCAAACACTTTCCTATTGCTCTAGGTTAGTTCATTCTAGTTTAAATCACTTTTCATCAAAAGCTTTAAGACTCAAATATCAAATATATATATATATCTGTAACACAAAGTAGTATAAGATTTAGGTCACTGGAATATAAAATATAGGAATTAAGTGTGAAGACTTTCTGCTACTAGTGTATATATATGTATATATACACACACACACACACACACACACATATATATATGTATATACATATATATATATTTTTTTTACAGAGACAGAGAGAGGGACAGATAGGTACAGACAGACAGGAAGGGAGAGAGATGACAAGCATCAATTCTTCATTGCGGCACCTTAGTTGTTCACTGATTGCTTTCTCATATGTGCTTTGACCAGGGTACTGCAGCAGAGCAAGTGATCCCTTGCTCAAACCAGTGACCATGGGGTCACGTCTATGATCCTACACTCAAGCCAGCGACCCTGTGCTCAAGTTGGTGAGCCCGTGCTTAAGCTGGATGAGCCTCCGCTTAAGCTGGTGACCTTGGGGTTTTGAACCTGGGTCCTCCGCATCCCAGTCCCATGCTCTATCCACTATACCACCGCCTGGTCAGGCACAAGTTTTCTTGATGAAGACTTGCTTTAAAAAAAAAATTCTGACTCATATTCCATATACAGCCAATAACACTGGCATTATTCAACTTGCAGTTACTGCACAGGTACTGTGTGGCAGACACTTTGCTAGGTGTTTACAAAGGTGAATGAAGGCTGCTTTTAAAAATAGAACCAATGAAACTAGGTGTTTGACTTCCACGTACTGCTTCAGATGGTATTTCTGCACTGCATATGACAACTGAAACAACTCTAAAGGATATTCGCTTCGACGGGTAAGAACAAGACGTCGTGCTCGGTCATGATCTCGATATTGTGAGAGATGTGTTTTGCTCCCTTGGCACCATTCTCACCCACAGCTGTGGGGAAGAGCTCCACTTTCAGTTCTGCCTGCAAACCGGCAGCCACCTGTGAGACAGACAGACATACCTGAGTTAAAGTCTTGGTTTTCACACCAAATTGGACAAGTTACTTAAACTTTCATCTGGTTTCCTCATCTATAAATTTGGCACAAATGAATGATACTGTTATAGCATTTAGAAGAATTACTTCATAGATCAGTGAGACAGAAATCCACTGATTCTATGGGACCCAGGATAAGCTGTTAAAGGAGAAAACCGGGTGCTATTCAGGAAATAGTGTAAGGAAACTAAACACCAGGGAATGTAGGTGACACCGAAGACAAACCATAGTGCTCATCACTGTGCTAGTTCTTGAATTACAGTAGTGAGTTTCTATCATTTATCCTTGCACATAAAGATACATTTAATCCAAGACAAATATGAATTTAAGAGACGGGGAATCCAACAACAGCTCTTTCTTATCCCTTGGATTCTAGTATTCATTATGTAGCACCTGTGATGTGACAGCCAGTAGAGGGAGACAGAACTAGTTTAAATGCTAAATTGCTTAGGTCTGAAGGCTGCAAGGAATGGAAGAAACAGCTAGGAATGGGCTTGCCTTGTTCCTTGAGACAAACACTGGCCGGGCAACAGAGTTAGTTGTTTGTGTTTCTAAGCTGCCTCTCCAGGGGGTGGAGTAGAAAGCAGACTTGAGAAGTCACCTGGAAAGAAGTCAGGAACTACTACAAAGAAAGCAATTAGATACAAATAATATTTTCTGCCATCTAGTTTTTAAATAATAGAATTGAGAAATGTTTCGATTTTTTTCAACTATATGCTTGTGAGTATACTCACAGGGGAGGGGATCCAAGAGCTTGTTCTGGGACTCGGGCCTCTCGCCCTCCAAGTCCAACACTCGGAGTGGCCGGGAGTGAGGACACTGAACAAGGGGAACTGGAGTACTGCCACCACAAGTCTTCCCAGGCTCTGAGCACATTTAGTTAGTGCTGGCAGCAGCCAAGCTGAACAGTTGTTACATTTACATATGGAGAAGCCTGTAGATTACATTTTTGCCAGAGCCAAAACCTACCATCAAAAAGAAAAAAAAACCTGACAGTATAGAATGGGCTTCAAAGGATACATGCTGGGATTTTAGTATCTATAGAGGGCAATCCAGCAGTCACTGTGGCTTTTGGCATAATCCCTGTTTTAAGTAAAAAAGATTTAATTTCCCAGAACAGTGGAAGAAAAGCTTGCTTTATTTTTGTTTTTGCTTTATGTTGTGAAGATTCTGAAATCTTGAGACAGGAAAATGATAATTTTTTTTTTCCCCATTTTAGAGGAGAGAGAGAGAGAGACAGAGAGAGAAGGTGGGGAGGAGCTGGAAGCATCAACTCCCATACGTGCCTTGACCAGGCAAGCGATAAAACTGTTTTGGAGAGGGACTCATGAATTAGTGGCTCTAATCCCAAAGTGTATTTCTGTTTGAAATTGTGGCCTGCATACTACTGTCTCATAGTTCATACGATACTAGAGCTGGAAGAGGGCTAAGAAGTGACCTGGTCTGGCTCCTGTTACAGGCAAGGAAAACAAGGCACACAGGATTAATTAACCACCATCACTGAGCTACTTGGTGGCACAGTGATGACAAGAAGCCAAGTGACTTTGCATCAAACCAAACCAACCCAAAACTTCTGTGTCAACATATAACAACTGTGGTGGCTGTAAGGTCTTAGGACTCAGTGAGCCCTGTGTTCTGGTCATGGGACAGGATGCCCTTGCTCAGTTCTCCCATGAGCCTCTTCATGTCCCATTTGAGGAAGATGTGTCTGCCAAACTTTTTCACTCCATTCTATCCTCAGTCACACACTCTGGATTCCTTCTATGCCTTACTCATTTCTAACATCCCTAGTAGCCCGGCTCTTGGTGGCAGGAGGGAGGAATGCAGTTTGCTGGTGAAATGAGATGACTATCAGAGCAGTACAATGATGCACAGACTGAGATAAACGTCCAGATTTACAAATGTGATTTCATTACCATTTGAGACAAACTTTTGTTTACATCATACAACGGTATGATACTTGAAAGTATCTTTTAAAGTAATGGCAATATACAGATTTTATTTTATTTTTTTAAAGGGATTTATTTTATTTTAGATTTTATTTACTTTTAGAGAGAAAGGAGAGAGAGAGGAAAGTGATAGAAAGGGGGGGGGGGAGCAGTAAGCATCAACTCCCATATGTGCCTTGACCAGGCAAGCCCGGGGTTTTGAACCGGCGACCTAAGCATCCCAGGTCGATGCTTTATCCATTGTGCCACCACAGGTCAGGCACAATATATAGATTTTATACTAAACTCCCCATTTTGGGGAATGTATCCCAGTCAGAATGGGTTGACATTTTCACATTTGTATTTTCAGAGATCTTCGGAGAAATGAGGTTGCTGATGAATTTAATATACTACTATTTCTTAGTATATTAAATAATGTACTTATTAATATTCTAATAAGTCTCTGGAAAATACCAAGAGGACTAAATTAGCTTTACATAAAAATATAAAGAATGGAGTATTTTTCCAAAGGACTCACTGGGCAGAAGGATTTGTTATAGACTATCTTCAGGTCATTGGCTTCCCAAGTGCATGTTAAGTCAAATTTAATTATTACAAAGGTATTTTTTATACAATGATTCATAGCTGAATATTGGGACAAATGAGGTGAACTTCAGAAATATTTCCAAAGCTGGACGTTTAACCTTGTTTACACACAGCATCTGTCTCATGGTTATTACATGCAGTAAGTGACATCAAACCACATACTGCACCAGTGCCAGGAATCTTTTGCTTATGATACTAGAAGAATTAGACTTACACATAGTTTTTAAACTGATTGGGTAGAACGACTTAAGAGCCTGCTTCACTGGAAACATACATATTCACATGGGCACACACAGACACACATGACAGAGAGCACACAGGACTTACAGGCCCAGGTTTGTAGGTCACCCTTAGTCCTGTGCTGGGTGGGGGCTGCTTCACCCTAAACCTATCAGGCAAAAAGATAGGAATCAATTTATGCCCTAGTGAAATATACAGTGATTGAACCAGGATATTTATTATAAAATCAGGAAGGTGTTAATATTCACACCACAGGGGCAGGGAGTCCATACCATTAAAAAAACTGCCTAACATTCAGTTGGGAGAAAACTCCTGGGCCCATTTCACAACAGTTGTCAGTGTCACACAGACTCCGGCCCCAGTTCCAACCCTTTGTCACTGGGGCAGCCAGGCAGCCAGGCCGGCAGTTGTGAGCATCTGGCTGGTGTGTCCGTGAAGCAGCGGCCCACCACACTGTTGCGGAGCGTGGGAGCCAGTCTCACTGCCATGGGATGTGGCTTGCATGTTGGGGGAGAAGAGAAACAGCTGGTGAATGTGAAAAGTCCCATGCTCCCACGTGGTGCCTACTGCTCTCTCCCTTCTCGGGTTTGTGAGCCCTGTCTGAAGTCTGAAGATCTGGAGTAATTCAAAATGCCCAGGAAAGCCCACCTCCACATCCACTCCCCACCCGGCTCTTGTGACCAATAGCTCTGCTGTCTGCCTATAGTGGCTAAATTTAATAAGCTGAGGAGTGAAATCTCAAATTCTATACTGGACAGACAGGATCTGAGTGGATGTTTTATTTGAAGTTGACTCTTTCTGCCCACCCACTTGTTGGCAAAACCTAAACTCCCACCCCTCCCCCAACACCCGATAATGTCTGATCTGGTGGCCTGGATCCTTCATCAAGTTGTTTCTGAAAAAGCAAACAATTCCTGAAGTGGAGATGTGCCCCAATTCAAACAGGACAGTGATCTTGGGAATTGTTTGCTCCTTTAGCAAAGGTGCCATAGATGTCCAGATCTGAGTCCAAGTCCAGAACTACAACCATTCTTGAAGGACTTGCCACTCCTGAGCATAACTCTACAACTGAAATAAAAATTTATTCCATTTTATTGAGTAAACCCCCTCACATTATACTTAAGTTGAAGTAAAAACAGAATAGAGGAGATTTTCTAATTGGGGGTTGTCTTGGTATAGAGTCTATACGGACACATGAGTGTCCACCCAATGGGAAGGACTGAACTCCCCCCCACACACAGGAAGCAGTGGCAACAGCTGTATGGATGGAGTGGGTCGCCTGCCCTGAGCTTGTGACTCAGGAGATCTAAGGTCTAACCTTGCTCTCTACCCTACAAAACCTAAAAACAAGTTACTCAGTTCCTTTATAACAGTTTTTACAAACTCTGAAATTCTATTGGTCTTGATATGGAAATGAAGGGCTGACTCTTATGGATTCTTTGCCTTCTAACTAACTGGAGATACAGATGGGACTGAAGATACTGTGCTTGTTATCAGTTCCAACTCAGAACCCGGAGAGCTAAAATGACCCTAATGATTGAGGTTAAATGTTTTCCTCTTTGCTTCAATTGTGCAGAAATAATGTAATTAAAATCATTCTTAGAAAACAAAATGAAAGCATCTCAGCTGATAGATTTGGTGGTGAATTTGAGAAATGAGCTTTCAAGTTTATTTATTTAGTTTTTCTAGAGCAGATCAGGCTTCTACCAAAGTATAAATAGTTTTTAGTGGAAGGGCAAAGAAGTACCTAGTAATAGTTGAGGCTTGGTAAATATTGATTTGTTGAAGAATGAATGAGTGAAAGAGCAAGTAAATGATGTGAAAATTCAAGCATCTGAGAGTAATTACAGTTTAATCCAATAAACATTCGCTGATGTAGGTAGTCAAACAAGTCACAGAGTCAAGGTGACCTGAGCAGACACAGGGTGCCTCGGCCTCACCTGCAGAAATCCACTCCAACATTCTTGAGCTTGACAGTGGTTTCATAGGTGTGCCCTTCTTCAAGTACCCCAAACTTCACTGATGGAGGGAGAAGACGGAATCCAAATGGGGATGAATTTGCATTATTAATAGCAGCAGATGCAATAGAAGAGATTTTCACTCTTCCTCCAGCAGAATCTTGCACCTTTGCATTAAGGAAAAAGTAATAAAATAAAATGGTTCTATTTTGTGTTCCCAAGATGAGAAAAATTCTGTCTTCAGAAGAAAGTAACTGCTTGTCTGGGGGAGGAAATGAACTTACGATCTCATGGAAACCTTACACAATCCCATTGTAAGGAAGTATTTAAGGCTTTGTTTTAAGGATAAGGAAGCTCAAGTTTAGAGAATTGAAAGAACATTTTCTCAGGTAAGTGGCAGAATAAAGTTTCACAAGTTTGCCTGAATCTCAAGTTTGTGCTCTTGCTTGTGTGCCAGTGATGATCAAACCTTAGCTCCCACCAGAATCACCCAGAGGACTCGCTGCCAGACTTTGTTGACTCCACTGCCAGAGTTTCTCAATCAGTACATCTGGAATGGGGTCCACGAATCTGCATTTATAACAAGGTCTCAGGTATTGCCAATGCTGCTGGGTCAGGTAATGACACTTTGAGAACCACTGCCCTGTGCCATTGGTATCCTCAGATCTGCCACACTGACCTCACCTGGGAGCTTGTCAGAACTGCAGAATCTTGGGCTCCCACACAAGACCCAAGAAGTCAGAATCTGTATTTTAACAAGATCTTTAGGGAATTCACGTGCACAGTAAAGTCTGAGAAGCACTGCTAGCACACGTCTGTAATAGACATTGCAACAAATTCTCTGATGGCAGTGAGATACGTGGAAGTATCAAAGGATAACATCAAAACTCATCTGGTGGGCTCAGAGAAGGCTTCCCAGCAGATATAAGATGGACTCAATCTTAGAGACTGAGGAAGGAATGAGCTGATGCTTTCAAAGAACTAAGTACTAAAGAACTAAAGCCCCACAATGGCTGAAGTATAGTGAGTTTGGGGCAAGGTGAACTGAGCAGCAAAAGGGGTCATTCTTTTTTTTTTTTTTTTTTTTTTTTTTTTTAATAAATTTTTATTAATGATAATGGGATGACATTAATAAATCAGGGTACATATATTCAAAGAAAACATGTCTAGGTTATTTTGTCATTAAATTATGTTGCATACCCCTCGCCCAAAGTCAGATTGTCCTCCGCCTCCCTCTATCTAGTTCTCTGTGCCCCTCCCCCTCCCCCTAACTCTCTCCCTCCCTCCCTCCCATGTCCTCCCTCCCCCCACCCCTGGTAACCACCACACTCTTGTCCATGTCTCTTAGTCTCGTTTTTATATTCCACCAATGTATGGAATCATGTAGTTCTTGTTTTTTTCTGATTTACTTATTTCACTCCGTATAATGTTATCAAGATCCCACCATTTTGCTGTAAATGATCTGATGTCATCATTTCTTATGGCTGAGTACTATTCCATAGTGTATATGTGCCACATCTTCTTTATCCAGTCTTCTATTGAAGGGCTTTTTGGTTGTTTCCATGTCTTGGCCACTGTGAACAGTGCTGCAATGAACATGGGGCTACATGTGTCTTTACGTATCAATGTTTCTGAGGTTTTGGGGTATATACCCAGTAGAGGGATTGCAGGGTCATAAGGTAGTTCTATTTTCAGTTTTTTGAGGAACCACCATACTTTCCTCCATAATGGTTGTACTACTTTACAGTCCCACCAACAGTGGATGAGAGTTAGGGGTCATTCTTGTATCCATGCTAAGTCATTTGGATTTTATCCAGAGTCATGAGAAGCATGGCCAGTGATCCTCCCAGTCAGTAGTGTGCTGGTAAAACTGGCTGTCAGAAAAGAACCTTAAGGAATAGCATTTGTCAATTTCTAAGGTGTAAGAATTCCCAGAGGGGCTGATTTCAAGCTACCAGTGATTTAACAGCTAGCTTATAAAATTCCTTGTACAAGCCGGCTGTCACACAGCACCGTGTAGTTATCTCTGTGTGATTTGAAAGGCTTGCCTGGTGAGATGATACACAGTGGCAGGCCATCAATCACTCCTGAGTCAGGATTACATAAAATGCTGCTCGGCACTGGGAAATTTGTCCCCATGTTTGTTTTACCTTTTTGAGGGGCAGAGGCTTGGGCTTGGAACTCAGCAAATAGTGAGGTAACTTCACTTTCTCCTTCCTTGCTTGTCCTGCAACATCCTGCAGCAATGACTGGGTTGGAATTTTCACAGGTACACATGATTCTGTGGGGAAGTGGAAATCACCACAGGGACATTTTATTCAAAAACTTTTGAGATCCTCTCAGAATATGAGGAACACAAACCAACTTGGGAAACTTATCTTCTTTCCTTTTTGAAGAGCTTACTTAAAGGAAGAGAGGCTTTTGTTGATTTCAGTGTTCTAGCTTTATATTTTACCAAGAGATTTTACCTAATGTTGCTCCTCACAAGTCTAGAAGATGACAGGGAAGGTGCTAGTAGCATCACCTTTTCTAAATCAATGAGGAAAATCAGATTCGCAGAGATTGTTTGACTTGCCTTTGCTGAACTGAATGTATACCAAAATCTTCTGGGTCCTTTCCATTAAATCAACAAGGAAACATTTACTCCGAAAGATTTCCTAAACTAAATGAGGGCAAAATTTCAGGATTTGGTTCAACTACTATATTTATAGTTCTATTTATTTTTCTTTTTGCACAAGCACATAACTATTCACATGTTAGTGCTTGAATAGACTGAGTTTCAATGACACTTAATACATCAATTTTTTTTGTGTGTGTGTGTGTGACAGAGAGAGGGACAGACGGGGGCAGACAGACAGGAATGGAGAGAGATGAGAAGCATCAGTTCTTTGTTGCGGCACCTTAGTTGTTCACTGATTGCTTTCTCATATGTGCCTTGACTAGGGGGCTACAGCAGCGTGAGTGACCCCTTGCTCAAGCCAGTGACCATGGGGTCATGTCTATGATCACATACTCAAGCCGGATGAGTCCGCGCTCAAGCTGGCAACCTCAGGGTTTCAAACTTGAATCTTCCACATACCAGTCCAACACTCTATCCATTGTGCCACCACCTGGCTACAATCAATTTCTTGAACTCAGATTTGAGTTTTAAAAAAAACTACATTTAGGCTCTGGGTATTTTACTTACAGAAATATTGCCTATGGCCCACTTCTTTCTGCACAAAGGTAAATACTATTTGTATTTGTTTAGTTCCCCATTATTTTCCTGTTTCAACATGATTTTGTACCCCTAGTAATCTCATTGTTAGTCTAAGGTTACATACATTTCTTTCACTCAGTCTTTTTTTTTTAAGATTTTTTATTTATTTATTTTAAAGAGAGAGGAGGAGGAGGAATGAGAAGTGTCAACTCATCATTGTTTCACTGTAGTTGTTCATTGCTTACTTGTATGTGCCTTGACTGGGGAAGCTCAGGGTTTCGAACTGACAAACATTCTAAGTTGGTGCTCTATCCACTGCACCACCACAAGCCAGGCTCACTCAGCCTTTTTGAGCTCCATTTTCTCTTTTTGTATTCTCCAGTAGAGTTTTGAGGTGAGGAGTATTCCTTCTTAAGATTCACGACAATTAACTCCCTAGAAAATGTCATTCCCAGGCCCTGGCCAGTTGGCTCAGTGGTAGAGCATCGGCCTGGTGTGTAGAGGTCCTGGGTTCGATTCCCGGCCAGGGCACACAGGAGAGGCGCCCATCTGCTTCTCCACCCCTCCCCCTCTCCTTCCTCTCTGTCTCTCTCTTCCCCTTCCTCAGCCGAGGCTCCATTGGAGCAAAGATGGTCCGGGCGCTGGGGATGGCTCCTTGGCCACTGCCCCAGGTGCTAGAGTGGCTCTGGTGGCAACAGAGCGATGCCCCGGAGGGGCAGAGCATCGCCCCCTGGTGGGCAGAGCGTCGCCCCCTGGTGGGTGTGCCAGGTGGATCCCGGTCGGGTGCATGCGGGAGTCTGTCTGACTGTCTCTCCCTGTTTCCAGCTTCAGAGGAATACAAAAAAAAGAAAAGAAAAGAAAAGAAAATGTCATTCCCTTTACAGGTCTTTTGTTGTTAGCAGTAAGACAGGTATGTGTGAATTTTGCAAATCATCCTCCTCCTGATGATTTTCTTGAGAATTCTCAGGATCTTCCTTTTTTTTTATTTTGGCCTCGACATCCTCTGTCTTCTAATTATGTGGCCACCAATTCTTTACTCTGTCTCTGGACATGAATGCCAGGCTTCATGATTTGCCTTATGAGTCTTTTCTTGGTCTTCTGACTTGCTTGTCTCAACATTAGCCATTAAACAATCTTCACAAGGACCTTTTCTGTCTCATCATTTTTCTTGGTTTGGGAACTACTGCCTCAAAGGGTCCTAGTTGTCTTTCACACTGGGAAAGCCACAGTACCAAACCAAAAAACTAACGCATATGTGCAAAACCACACGTTATCTTAGTTTTCAGATTCAGACCAATCTGGCGTGGCTTCGGCATGATCCATTATTTCTAACAAGTACATCCTGCCTCTGAGTTCCAAGCTTCACTATCTACTCAGTCCCCTGAGCCAGAATCTGGACATCAGTTCTGAAAAATGGTAGTTCTTACAGATAAACTAAGCTAGGGAATCAAACCCTTAGATCACTAAATTTGGTGAGGAATAAGAGCACTGTTTTTCAACCACCAGTCCACCAGAAATTCTATACTGGTCTGCGAAAGAGTTAACCACCTGATGTGGTATGAAGACTGGTGGATGAAAAACACAGAGCTAGAGTATAGATGATCCAGACAGCCACAGCTGTATGTATTTCCGCCAATATCCAGAAGGTTGAAATAAGAATTGCATTTTAGTTCATCATACTTAAACATCCTTTCCCACATTCAAAAACCATAAGACAGGCAAGGGGAGGGACCAATATTAGGGAACCCACTATCTGCAGGCAAGCACCACAGCTATATTTTACATCCTCAGTTCCCATAACACCCTCTGAGCTGAGGGCTGCGGTTATTATAATTTTTGTGTGCTCAGCACTCTCCCCAAAGACCCCTGCACACCCACTCCTACCATATAGATTTCTGGTGCCATGATGTCCCTGAGCCCAGCCATCAGGATGGCACATGAGCCACGCGAAGCCAACACGGGCCCTTCACTGGCACATTCCCACTGAAGCTGACAGAGCTAATCCCATCTTGTCGACTCAGTTATGGGTCTGGAAGAATCAGAATCTGGGGCTTCTCTAGTCATGGACATAGCCTGTCCTTTGCAGAATAGGATAAAACCAAACAGGAACATGTCAGGATAGGGCAAGATGGAGGCAGGGAGCATACCCAGAGAGACAGGCCTCAGACACAACACACTCCTGAAGAGCTGGGCGCCCGTACCCTGTCATTCTTGGGCAAGCGCCATCTCCACTCCCCTGTGGTTTGGTTTTGAACTCCAATAAATGCCTCCACCATGGTTGTTGTTCAGAGAGTTTGAATTTCAGTTCTCTCAGTTACCAACTGAAGAGACCTGAGGAATAAAATATGTAGTTGTATCTGTTTTATAGATGAGAAAACTAAAGTGAAATAACTTGTCCAAGATATCAAAAGAAGTGTCAGGGCTGTGATGTGCATCACAGTATGTCTGACTCCACGAGGAACACACTTCTACTAGTGTGGGGTAGTAGAAAAAATACAAATTGGTCTCTGTCCAGGTTCCTGGGACAGAACTGCTAAAACTGTTATAATTTCTTAAGTGATAAGAACCTAGAAGCATCTTCTGTTCCAATATTTATTTTTTGACCCACGTTCTTGACACAGAGCTCCTAACTCCCTTGGAATTACTTGGATGATAGAAGTGTCTTCTGATCTAATGAGGTGACTTTTGGTGGCCATGTGGACAGCTTCCCTTTCAGGCCAACCACCAGAGAGGCCAAGCCATGATTAGAAGCTTAGAGCACTCCACCTGTCCTCATTGTCTGGGAAGGGAAGAGGAGATGGAGACTGAGTTAATGATGCATCCTGCCTACGTGATGAAGTCTCCATGAAAGTCCCTACAGTGCAGGGTTTGGAGAGCTTTTGGATTGGTGAACACGTCTGCATGCCCAGGGTGGACACCCAGCTCCCTAGGGACAGAAGCTCCTGTGCTGGACCCTTCCAATCTCACCCTGCACCCCTCTTCATCTGTGCCCTTTGTCACATCATTTGTTATATAATATGAGTTCTGTGAGCTGTTCTAGAAAATTATATAACTCAGATCTGGCCGGTTGGCTCAGTGGTAGAGCGTCGGCCTGGCGTGCAGAAGTCCCGGGTTCGATTCCCGGCCAGGGCACACAGGAGAAGCGCCCATCTGCTTCTCCACCCCCCACTTCCTCTCTGTCTCTCTCTTCCCCTCCCGCAGCAGAGGCTCCATTGGAGCAAAGATGGCCCGGGCGCTGGGGATGGCTCCTTGGCCTCTGCCCCAGGCGCTAGAGTGGCTCTGGTTGCAACAGAGCGATGCCCCGGAGGGGCAGAGCATTGCCCCCTGGTGGGCAGAGCGTCACCCCCTGGTGGGTGTGCCAGGTGGATCCCGGTCGGGCGCATGCGGGAGTCTGTCTGACTGTCTCTCCCCGTTTCCAGCTTCAGAAAAATACAAAAAAAAAAAAAAATTATATAACTCTAGAAGAGGGATGGGAATCCCAACTTCTAGCTGGTTAGAAGCATAGGTAACAACCTAGACTTGTGATTGGCATCTGAAGTGAGGCAACAGTTTTGTGTGACAAAGCCCTTAACCTATAGGATCTGTGTTACCTCTGGTTAGAGTTAGGAATTACGTTGAGTCATTAGACATCTAGCTGGTGTCGCAGAATTAATTGGTTTGGGAAAAAATCCACATATTATCTGGTCACAAAAGTGTTCTGTAGGGCCCTGGCTAGATGAGTCAGTGGACACAGCATCCTCCCAGTGTGCCACAGTTGCAGGTTCAATCCCCAGAAAGGGCACTTATGAGAAGCAACTAATGAGTGTACAACTAAATGGAACAACTAAGTGGAACAAGTTGCTGCTTTTCTCTCTCTCTCTTTTTCTCAAATTAATGGAAAAATTAAAAAAAATAAAATAAACTTTAAGAGTTCTGTAGGAGTAGTGAGTTTTTCTATATAACTACCCCAAATCCACCTGTGCATCGCAATCCCCTGGGCTGGTTCTGGAAAATAGAGATGCCCAGCCCACATGCCCCAGAAGGCCTATTTCAGGTCAAAACAGAACGAGAATTTCTGGGGATGGAGCTCAGTGATCAATGTTTTAACATGTTTGTTCCTGAGTATGTACTATTATTATTACTAGTAAATACAGTTACAGAATTTATCATGTGCCAGGCATTGCTCTAAGCATTTTATGGTCACTAACTAATTTAATCCTCACAGCCCTGTGATGTGTATTTATTTCATTATTTCCCTTTACAGAAGAAGCCACAGGAGGAAGAAGAGGGGTTAAGCATGTGCCCAGTGCTCACGACTGTTCTGTCAGAGCCCGTGAAGCCTGCACTCTCAGTGGACTGTGCCACACTGCCTACCCAGTACAGATTGTTATTACCCCACGAGTCTATGGGGTGTCACCAGGAGTTGGGGGTTGGAGGAGAGTGTCCCTGAGGGGCTTAGAGCAGGGGCAGGATACTAGCTGATGCAGCAAACATTTGAACAACTGGGATGGTCCCCCCAGTGGTGTCATCTGAATATTCCTGCTGGACCTGAGCTGCCTGAGAACTTGTAATGGGTCTCTATGTCAGTGCTAAGGTGGACTGTAGCATATATTTGCAATAACTGTTTTTTGTTTCCTCTAGGGCATGGCTTTATTTATTTCCTTTCTGAGTTTACCTGCTCAGTAAGTGGAGTGTGTTTCTCCCATTACTCTGAGCTGGGTCACGGGATAGACTGGAACAAGTATGGAAACAGAGTGTGTCCATCCCCGCAGAGGCCATCAGCAGTGTGTTCTCCTCACCCCTCCAGCTCCAACTCTTTGCCAGGAGAACAGTCATTTGGATGGTGGCAGCTCTATCTTGCGGGACCTGGACTACACCTGAACTCTACCTGCAGCCAGCAATGTGCCATGAAAGTTTATTGATTGCTGCTCTGGAGAAAAACTGCCCTGGTTTGTAGTTTGCAACACTTGCTGACTGTTCCCACATTGCCTCCAGCTCTCAACCTTGGTCCCTGAGCTGGAATGGGAAAAATGTGCACAGTCAGACCTCAGGGCCTGTGGACCCAGCATGTCCTGTCCCACAGCTACTGCCATAGTTGACCCGCAGACCCCAGAGGATTTATGCAGTATTATCACAGCCAACACCAACAAGCACATTTTTATTTTTATTTTTTCCAAGTGAGAGGAGGGGAGGTAGAGAGACAGACTCCTGCATGCGCCCCTACTGGGATCCACTGGGCAATCCTGGTCTGGGCTGATGCTGAATCAACTGAGCTAATTTTAGCTCCTGAGGACAGCAGCTCAGACCAACTGAGCTATCCTCAGAGCCTAGGGGCTGTTGCTAGAACCAATCGAGTCAATGGCTGTGGGAGGGGAAGAGAAAGAAGGGGGGGAGGGGTGGAGAAGCAGATGGTCATTTCTCCTGTGTGACCTGACCAGAAATGGAACCTGAAACATCCATACCATGGCCAACGCTCTATCCCAGCGGTTCTCAACCTGTGGGTCGCGACCCCGGCGGGGGTCGAACAACCAAAACACAGGGGTCGCCTAAAGCCCAAATAAAATATGTATTTCCGATGGCTTTAGGCGACCCCTGTGTTTTGGTCGTTCGACCCCCACCGGGGTCGCAACCCACAGGTTGAGAACCGCTGCTCTATCCACTGAGAAACTGGCCAGGGCCCAGCAAGCACATTTTTCTTTTACAAAGTTTAGACCTCCTCCAGCTCACTTTATTGTATTTTTCAAACATTATCTTGTACTCTTACCAGATAACACTCTGATCTACTTATGCTGGTTTCCTGCTAATTTCTACCTTCAGACTTCTGAATTCATCCTTTGTGTGTGTGTGTGTGTGTGTGTGTGTGTGTGTGTGTGTGTGTGAGAGAGAGAGAGAGAGAGAGAGAGAGAGAGAGAGAATATAAAATACTTTTTTCTCTTCTCTATATCTAGATGGCAGCGCAATAAAATACATAGAATCAGGAGTCAAAAAATTCCTTTTCTAGCCCTGGCTCAGCCACAAACTTGCTGTATGATTTTAGATGTTACTTGACTTTCTCTAGGTTTCAGTTTCCTCAAGTAAATGAGGGTTGTCTGAGGCAATCCAATCTTATCCCTTAAAATCTATGAGATTCTATTTATTCAAGACCACCTAGTTCTCGTAAAGCTTTCCCCACTGCTGTGTTATCTCTTCCTTGTGAACTTTTTTACCTTTGTTTATATCACAATTAATTTACCTCATTGTGGAGTCACGTTATTGTGTCTCATCTCAAGTACCTCAGAGCCTAGGTGTGTAATAGGTGTCCTTGTCTCAAAATGATTTTTTCCTCATTCAAAAACTCCCATTCCTTTGAAGCCTGTGCCATCAGACTGTATTACCCACAATGTCCCCAAGTCGTTGTCATTCATAGATCTCTCAAGCATTCCCTTGACTCACTGGAGATAATGGATGGCCTTCCACCCTATGTCTCTGGGTGATGTTACCCTATTCTCTCTGACTCATGATCATCCTGTCTCCATCTTTTCCTCTTCTCTACCTCAGAAACTCCTATGGTCATATCTTTGACCTTGCCAACACTGATAATTTTACCACTTTCAAACTCTCATTTCAAGCCTTCCTCTCTAGAATACTAGCTCCTATTCTAGCTTATTACTCTATCACATTTAACAATCAGTTAATAGAGGTCTCAATGAAGACCTCTAATCAACTCACCCTCTCACCTTATTCAGTCACTTCCTTCTTGTCTTGTTTTCCTGTTTCTCTGGAATGGGTTGTACATTCCATCATTATATCCACCCCTTGGCAATCAGACTCAATTATCTTCCAAACTCAACATATCAACCCACTGCCAATGTATCCACATGGTGCTAAGAAGTCTTTCAAAGTCCATAGCTCCAATATCCATGACACTGTAGAATTTTTCTATAACCACCAACTATATCTCCAGCTCCCCGCCCCAATACTATCTCCCATACTCCAAAAAGACATAATGTTCATTTTGAGGAATAAAGAGATAAAGCCAATGATTGCCATACCTGTGGGAGAGTGTGTTAAATTTTCAGTTTGCTTCTCATTAGCTGACTCCTTGATATCCACAAAACTCACTAATCTTGGAAGACTGGGCATACCTGATTCCTGTTCTAAAATTTCTTTTGGCTGGGGATCTAGAAAGCCCCCAAATATTATAAAATAATATTAGACAATGATACAATGACTACTAATGTCTGTGTTCTCTGTTACAATGAACAAATGCTCACCTACCCTCCCCCTTTAGAAAGACTAATAGAAGAAAGCTATTAAGAGGCAGTGATTCTTCCCATCTGATGCAATGTTTGCCAATAACAGGACAGTATCAGCAATCCTCACACTCCTTGGGGCCAGCTGGTTCTTTCTGAGTCTTATGACTCCATAGTAGTAACTTTTGTGATGAGTTATGAAGCAGAGACCAAGCAATTTGGCCTAAGTTTATCTGGCAAGAGTAATTGAGATGTCATTTTTAAAGAAAGCTTTCAATCTTAAATGCATTCCTTACTGTGAACATCTAATTCTTTATTAAAATGTATCTCTCTAAGAAATCAGTGCAATATGAAACAGATATTAAATAAATATATCAAGGACCAATAGTGTGGGCCAACCCGGGTTGAATGGTGGTGGCTGCTGGGAGGACAGTGCTGAAAATCTGAGGCCTCGCCCCCTTCAGGGGGAGGGGGCTTGATTGATTAATGTTGCCTGCCAGGGTTGAGGTGACCACACGAACCTATCAAGCCTCATCTCTGATTTCTCCTCATGGTATTTACAAGCCATTGTTCCAACCTTAATCTTTGCTTTCAAACTCTGTACTGACTGGGTGCTCTCTTTGGCTGTGCTCATTCCAGGCAGCTGAATTTCTGGTTTTGTATTGCACTGGAGAAAAGTCCTCTATCTGGGTATTTCATTTCAGCCCTAAATTCTTTAATAGGTATCTCTTGAAATGAAGGCATTCTCCCACATATCCACAGCACCGTCATCACACCCAGAAAAACCTACAATACTGCCACAAGGCTTACTACTATAGAACCCTCCAATCACACTCATGCCATTGTTCCACACTGTACAACTGGTTTTTATCAACCCAGCATCCAAAATTCATGTATTGCCTCTTTTTGTAATATAGAACAATTATCCATCTTTTTCTTTTAGTAATACTGACTTTTCTGAAGAGTCCAGGCCATTGTCTTATAAAGCATCTACACTCTGGATGGGTCTGATTGTTTCCTATTTATTAAAGTCACATTAAGGATTTTTGGCAAGACTTCTATTTCCTATACCTCATATACTGCACTTCATATTGCATTATATGAGAAAACACTTGGTTAAAGTGGAACATGCCACTCCTCTCCATTGTAAATGGACATTTTCCTCCTTATAATTATGAGGTAATATGTGAGGTGATGCTTTGAGACCTTGTGAAAAACCTATTATCTAACAACTTTACTTTATTACTGCTTTACTTTTGAAATTAGCCAGGTCTTCTTAATGCTTCCAGGTAAATATTAAGCATACAGGATGACAACTAAATTTTCATCACATCTTTGTTTCCTCATATAAGACAGACAAGACTAACATGCATGTTACAGTGGATTATGTCATTAACTGTTACTAAGACAGAGGTGGTGGGAGCCAGTTCTGGTCTAAGAGGCCACTAGTTGGCATCTTCGTTTAAGCATATTAACGGGAATAAGAGGAACATGTACACATTACCTGGATGAAGATCACATGTGTTTTGAACAGCAGTTTTGTTCACATCATCACCTTTCTTTGTAAAAGAAGGCAAGTTTTTGGAAAGGGTGTCCAGATATTGAGACTTAAAGGAAAAACCAAAGATTTATTTCAGACTTCCACATGGCTGAAAGGCAACCATCACAGCATGTTAAGTTGGTTAGCAATGGTGAAGATCTCTTTTATAGGGTCCTGGATCTAAAGCTTTGCAAACTTAAGGTTTTTCAAGAGACTGATGAACTCAATTCTAGAATTTTGTTAGTCATGATTTTCTGTAATTTCTACTCAGGAAGCCTCTGGTTAGCATCTGGAGTTTTCATAGAAACACAGGGCATTCTGAACACATGAAAATATCCACTTTGCTTGAGAGTTTCAATGCTTTACAGAAGAGGAGAGGAGTGTGCTGCCTCCACGGGCTTCCAAGAATTTACGGTATCTTAGTGCTGTCACAGCAGCTGATGGGTAAGGGGATTTTTAATAGATTAGGAACTTCAAAGTGGAGTTTATCTGAGGATAACCATCAATAGGGAGAATTCAACATGAGAAGGGCTTTAAATAGATGGGATAAGACAATTAATAGAAATAATGCAAGGCAGGGAGGTGGAGGGGTAGGATTACCTTGTTAGAGAACTAATTAGGTGCAAGACCTAAAATTAGTCTTTTTTCTTAGAAGCTCATGAGACATGGAGTTGAAGAGTATGGGTTAATCAATCAGTTTGATGTAGGAAAGAAACAACTTCAGAAAATGTACATTACATAACATGCAATGTATTAATTTTTAAAAGACACTTATTCAATAGTTGTTAATTACATTCAATTACCTGAGACTGTTGTAGCTCACTCAATTCAGGTCTGAAGAAGGGTGATATTACTCTGTTCTTAATGTCCATTAAACAACTCTGTGTGTTTTCAATTTCCTTCCTGGTCAATGTTCCCATAGTGATGCAAAAGGAGACATAAAATATTTCAAAATGTTATTTGCTTGTGTTCAGCTTTAAGTCCCTCAGAAAAAAATGGAATTACTAACAGTAAAACTGATAAAAATGAATTCATCAGACATTTATTTTTTGGTCAATTTATTTTGGTCTATTTCCTGTTTCTTCTAGAATCAGTCATGTTTTCTTTTTCTTTCTTTTTTTTTGTGACAGAGACAGACAGAGAGAGGGACAGATAGGGACAGACAAGAAGGGAGAGAGAGAGAGAGAGAAGAGAAGCATCAGTTCTTCATTGTGGCACCTTAGTAGTTCGTTGATTGCTTTCTCATACATGCTTTGACCTAGGAGCTACAGCAGACCGAGTGACCCCTTGCTCAAGCCAGCAAACTTGGGCTCAAGCTGATGAGACTTGCTCAAACCAGATGAGCCTGCACTTGAGCCAGCAACCTTGGGGTCTCAAACCTGTGTCCTCTGTGTCCCAGTCTGAAGCTCTATCCACTGCGCCACCACCTGTCAGGCTCATTCACGTTTTCTATTTAGAAATTAGACTTTCATGTAAGATAGAAAATAATGATACCAGGTGGTAGTTTGGTTTTACAGTTGACCTCAAAAGACTAAAAACCATGTGGTTTGTTTGTTTGTTTGTTT
This sequence comes from Saccopteryx leptura, assembly GCF_036850995.1. Lineage (NCBI taxonomy): Eukaryota > Metazoa > Chordata > Mammalia > Chiroptera > Emballonuridae > Saccopteryx > Saccopteryx leptura. The sequence continues at coordinate 211,206,450 of NC_089505.1, read as the reverse complement.
ATGAGAGGAGGGGCAATAGGGAGACAGACTCCCACTTATGCCCTGACTGGGATCCACTCAGCAACCCCCGTCTGATGCTCAAATCAACTGAGCTATTTTTAGCATCTGAGGATGATGCACTTGCATCAACCGAGCTATCCTCAGCACCTGGGCCGATGCTTGAACCAATCAAGCCACTGGATGCAGGAGGAGAAGAGGGAGAGAAGAGGGAGAGGGAGGGGGAGAAAGCAGATGTTCGCTTCTCCTGTGTGCCCTGACTGGGAATCAAATCCGGATGTTCATATGCTGGCCTGATGCTCTATCTACTGAACCAACTGGCCAGCGCCAAAACCTTGTGGTTTAAAAGCCAGCTAGAGTCTACTAATTTGCATAACTTCAGTAGCCATGGTAAAAAAACAAAAACTAAAACTTGAGTAATGTTTTATAAATAATGTGATCAATGATTACAAAGTGAAATAAAAACAATCATGAGCCTGGCCTGTGGTGGTACAATGGTTAGAGCTCCAACCTGGAATACTGAAGTTGCTGGTTCAAAACTCTGGGCTTGTACCAATAAACAACCAGAGTGAAGCATCTACTTCTTGTTTCCTGCTTGCTCCTGTCTCTGTAAAATCAATCAATAAATTTTTTTTTAAAAAGCAATCATGATAATCTTGCTAGTTGTCTTTCCAGTATCAGGACCCTACAATGAAAGACAATCTAACTGTTAAAAACTAGACTTCCCAGCCTCTTTATATATAGGGATGGCCAATGTGATGTAAACTAAAGTCACTGAGTAAGACTCCAGATAGCTTTTAAAGAGGGCTAACTCAGCTGGGAGGCTTTCCTTTTATCCTTATCTCATCTCTTTTCCTACTTCCTAAAATATGGATGAAATGGCTGTAACTGCAGCAGGCATTTTGCAACCATGAAGCAACCCGTAGAAATCATGCTAATAAGGATAGAACACATAAAGGGAAGAAATCTGAGTTTCTGATGATGTGGCACTGTATGCCATGGACTGTCCACTTCTGATTTCCTTTTTACATTAAGAAAAAGAAATTTCGCCTGACCTGTGGTGGTGCAGTGGATAAAGCGTCGACCTGGAATGCTGAGGTTGCTAGTTCAAAACCCTAGGATTGCCTGGTCAAGGCACATATGGGAGTTGAAGCTTCCTGCTCCTCCCCCATTCTCTCTCTCTCTCTCTCTCTCTCCTCTAAAATAAATAAATAAATAAATAAAAATAATTAAAAAAAAAAAGAAAAACAAAGAAAAAGAAATTTCTTGTAAAAACCTGATTTGGGTGTTGTCTGTTAAATGTAGCTGGACCTAACGCTATCTGAAATAACTTTTAATTTTAAGTGTTTAGTGCATGTCAGGAACTTTGCAAAGTGCTTTACATTTAATCTTACAATAATTACAATAGTTACTATTATTATTCCCATTTATTGATAAAAAAAAAATCAAGACCTAGAGAAGTTATATGACCTACCCTAAATCATTAACTAGTAAGATGTGAAGTATGAATAAAAACCCAGGCTGCTTCTTTTTTATGGTCATGCAATATTCCATTGTGTAAATGTATCACAGCTTTTTTATTCACTCATCTACTGACGGACACTTGGGCTGTTTCCAGATCTGGGCTATTGTAAATAATGCTGCAGTGAACATAAGGGTGCATATATAATATTTTTTCAAATTAGAATTTTGGGATTTTCAGGATATATTCCCAGAAGTGGGATCACTGGGTCATAAGGCAGTTCCATTTTTAATTTTTTGAGGAATCTCCATACTGTTTTTCATAGTGGCTGCACCAGTCTGCATTCCCACCAACAGTGCAGGAGGGTTCCCTTTTCTCCACATCCTCACCAGCACTTGTTGTTTGCTAATTTATTTTTGATAGTTGGTCTGACAGGTGTGAGGTGATATCTCATTGTGGTTTTAATATGCATTTCTCTGATGATTATGTAAACCAATGTTAACCTTGATAAAGTCAATTAAAAAAATAACCCAGGTGGCCTGACCTGTGGTGGCGCAGTGGATGGAGCATCAACCTGGAACGCTGAGGTTACTGGTTTGAGGCCCTGGGCTTGCCTGGTCAAGGCACATATGAGAGGAAGGTGTGAGTTGATGTTTCCTGCTCCTCTCACTTCCCATTCCCCACCCCCGCCTATCTCTCTCCTCTCTCTAAAATTCAAAAATAATAATAAAAAAATAAACCATAACCCAGGTTGCCTGCCTCCAAGCCCATGATCTTTTAAAAAATAACTTTTCTTAAGTATTTTTATTTTTTAAAGATTTTATTTATTGATTTTTAGAAAGAGGAGAGAGAAGGAGAAGGGGGGGAGGAGTAAGAAGCATCAACTTGTAGTAGTTTCTTTTCATATTTGCCCTAACCAGGCAAACCTAGGGTTTCAAACCAGGAAGCTCAGCATTCTAGGTGAACGCTTTATCCACTGCGCCACCACAGATCAGGCCAAGTACACATGTTAGCCAGCAATTAGTCATCCAATTTGTGAACTGACCTTATGTGTGAGGCAGTCCAATCATCCTCATTTTATAGATAAGCAAACTGAATTCCTGAAGTAAATTTTACTGGACTAAAACAACCATCCAGCATCATACAGATTGTAGTAATTAAAGTAAAACAGACTCTATCTAGGCCTGCTGGCTCTAAGACCAGTGCTCGCTCTTATACTGGATGGGCTCTCTGGACATTCGAATGAATTGAAATATCATCTTATTTAAACAATTTTGGGTGTTCTCTCTTTCTCTCTCTCTCTAGTACACCCACGCCTCCCTCCTCCACTTTATTTCACCCAGGTGCATTCTTTCTGCCTTTCTTTTTCCTGAGCTCCAAAGGCCCATCTACTGCCTTTGTAACTTGTTTCCTGAGCTCATGCAGCCCAGCTGGCTCATTTCTTCCATTGCTCACTTCTACTTCTTTTTTTTCTTTTTACAAAGACAGAGAGAGTCGGGGAGAGGGATAGATAGAGACAGACAGACAGGAACAGAGAGAGACGAGAAGCATCAATTATTAGTTTTTTCATTGCGACACCTTAGTTGTTCATTGATTGCTTTCTCATATGTGCCTTGACCGTGGGCCTTCAGCAGACCGAGTAACCCCTTGCTCGAGCCAGTGACCTTGGGTCCAAGCTGGTGAGCTTTTTGCTCAAACCAGATGAGCCCGCGCTCAAGCTGGTGATCTTAGGGTCTCGAACCCGGGTCCTCCGCATCCCAGTCCAACGCTCTATTCACTGCGTCACCTCCCGGTCAGGCGCTCACTTCTACTTTTATGACTTTTTAAATAAAACTTCTGCTCATAAAAAACAAAAACAAACAAAAACCTTTAATTTTTCATTAATATGTCTTACCTCTACTGGCTCACGAGATTCATTCATCAATCTTCAGCAGTCTGGCTATTGCCTACTACTCCCTTAAAATTTTTATCACAAAGGAAATCAATTAACCTTCCATCTGATAAACCAAATTTTTCTTTTCATTCTTTCTGACTCCTCCACAGCATCTGACATTTGTTGATCACCTCCCATTTCTTTGTAATTTTCTCCTTCCTTAACACTCCTCTTCATTTCATTTTCCATGCTGCCAACACTTTCTTCCTATGACATATATCTAATTATGTATTTCACTTTCTTTTTCAAAAACTATCACTGGCTTGTCATTACTTCCCTACTGGTTAAAACTCGAAATTTTAGTGTTTTGAAATTCTAGTGTTTTGAAATTTTAGTGTTTTGAAAAAATGTGAATGGATAACACATGCACATATACAAAATTCAAAAAACATTAAAGAAGGCGATCTTGTAAAGTAATGTTTTGCCGGGTTTATGTAGAGACACAAAGTCCAAGTGATTTTTTTTTTAATTTTTTTTTTTTTTTTTTTGTATTTTTCTGAAGTTGGAAACGGGGAGGCAGTCAGACAGACTCCTGCATGCGCCTGACCGGGATCCACCCGCATGCCCACCAGGGGGTGATGCTCTGCCCATCTTGGGCGTTGCTCTGTTGCAACCAGAGCCATTCTAGCGCCTGAGGCAGAGGCCACAGAGCCATCCTCAGCACCCGGGCCAACTTTACTCCAATGGAGCCTTAGCTGTGGGAGGGGAAGAGAGAGACAGAGAGGAAGGAGAGGGGGAGAGGTGAAGAAGCAGATAGGCGCTTCTCCTGTGTGCCCTGGCCAGGAATCGAACCCGGGACTCCTGCATGCCAGGCCGATGCTATACCACTGAGAATTTTTAAGGAGCTTTATTAAAAGGAGGAGATTTATTAATATGCTGGCCGCATATGACTAACACAGGGCAAAGCTGACCCAAATCATGCATCCAGCATACAGCCCTGAGGCAGGTTATATACCTTTGATCACACACAGGTTGGTGGGAAAAGGAGGAGGAGGGGAAGTGACACAATTCATTAGAAAGCTTGTAACATTTGTCTATAGGATTTATAAAAAACATTTTTATATGTTAAAATTTGTAAGGTAACATAATAGCGAAAAATGTTGTTTTACATATTAAAAGACATTCCCAAATCTCTCAGTGTTCATCTGCTATCCCTTTGTCTAGACTCTAGAGGTATATATATTAACTATATGCCTTCAAGATGGGAGGGGGAGCCTACATGGCGCCAGAGGATAAGCATCTGTGAATGGCCCATTTAAAGAAAGAAAGAAAGAGAAAGGAAATGCTTGACTCCAGCCCCCCTTACCCCCCCCCCCCCACCTGGCTAGGTGTTATTTTCTTCCTTACAGGTGCGGGGGAAGGGAGGGAATTCAAGTTTCCTTTTTACTTCTATTCGAAACCTAGCACAAAAATCTTTTTATTTACAATACAATGCTGTTGTCTATCCTGAGTTGGTGCAAATCACACACAAGTATAAAAATCATATTTACAAAGTCTCTCTGTATGCTTAGTCCAAATTATAAAATGCCCTTTAAGCTTTCTAGTAAAGAAAATTTTCTACACAGTATGTCTCTGCAAGCCAGAAAAACTCCCTCATCCCTCTCTACAGAAAGGAGAGCAAAAAAACCCTGACTTTTTCCTAAAATATTAATATTAATTTTTCAATTCTTTGGTACTTGACCACAATCTAAGATGATGGCAGAGTAGATGGATGATACACCTACCTCATCCCAGGAACAAACTGGAGTTACAACTAAATTTAAGAACAATCATCCTGCCTGACCGGGAGGTGGAGCAGTAGATAAAGCGTCGGACTGAGATGAGGAAGACCCAGGTTCAAGACCCCAAGGTCGCCAGCTTGAGCGCGGGCTCATCTGGTTTGAGCAAAAGCTCACCAGCATGAGCCCAAGGTTGCTGGCTCCAGCAAGGGTTTACTTGGTCTGCTGAAGGCCCGCAGTCAAGGCACATATGAGAAAGCAATCAATGAACAATTAAGGTGTTGCAACGCGCAACGAAAAACTAATGATTGATGCTTTTCATCTCTCTCCGTTTCTGTTTGTCTGTCCCTGACTATCCCTCTCTCTGACTCTGTTAAAAAAAAAGAAAAAAAAGAACAATCATCCTACATAACCATCTCAAGACTAAATGAAGCCTGACCAGGTGGTGGCGCAGTGGATAGAACATCAGACTGGGATGCGGAGGACCCAGGTTCAAGACCCCGAGGTCTCCAGCTTGAGCGTGAGCTCATCTGGTTTGAACAAAAACTCACCAGCTCGGACTCAAGGTTGCTGGCTTGAGCAAGGGGTTACTTGATCTGCTGAAGGCCCACGGTCAAAGCACATATGAGAAAGCAATCAATGAACAACTAAGGTGTCGCAACAAAAAAATGATGATTGATGCTTCTCATTGATAGATACATGAATTACAACTGCCCTTTTGCTGTTCTGCTTGGCTGCCTGACCCAACCTTAATTACTGGAAAATTGCCCCTGAAATAAAGGAATTCCAGGAAGCTGGTCAATCACCCCAAAGAGAAGTATTCCAGAAAACCAAACATACCAGCACACCCTTGCTCGAGGCTATCCTCAACCCTATAAAGTTTTACCTCAGTCTGTTTTGGGGGCCCTTCTTTTGGAGAAGTGCCCCAGCAGGTCTTTCTCCTCTAATAAAGGCTGCACACCTTGAGTTTGAGTGCCGTCTCATTCTTACACTCATCTCTCTCCATTCCTGTCTGTCTGTCCCTATCTATCCCTCTCTCTGACTCTCTCTCTGTCTCTGTTAAAAAAAAAAAGACTAAATGAAGAGAAGTCTTAAAACTAAGGATTCACAGAAGCACCATCAAGACTGGCAGGAAGGATGAAGATGTGCAAAGGGCCATTTCTGTTCCCACCTACTATGGCTGAGGGTCTGAAGGCCTACCCCAGCTGTAGGGGGAATTCCCTCTGAGAAGGAAGGAGCCTAAACTCTAAGCTGGGCTCCCTAGTCCAGAGCACCAGAGCCAGGAAAAGGCACCAACATAGCATTCAGCTGCAAAAAAGAGTGAGGTTTCTGCCTGCCAGAAAGAGATGGGAGTCTGAAGAGATTCAGGCACCCTAAGGGGCCGATGCAAAAATCTTGTTTGCAGCCACTTACCCTGAGCTCTGGAGGAGGGCTGAGCAGACTAGAGTCATGTGAAGGAGTCTACAGTTGTGGCTCTGGGGAGAGACATAGGGGACAGCTACCAAAACCCCTGTGCTGAGTCATTCTCCCATACTGCAGTCACCACCATTCTCAGGTGGATCATTCCCCGTCATGTGGCATCAGCCTAGGGAAAGAAATTTGCCCCACCCTGCAGAGATTAGGCTCTGCTGAGGAGTCAGCTGCCTTGGTCAGGGAGCAGTTGAATAAAATACCTAGGAATAAATTTTTGAATAAAATACCTAGGAATAAATTTTACCAAGGATGTAAAAGACCTATCCTTTAAAAATTATAAGAAAGACATTGAATAACAAACAAGTGGAAGCATATACTACGTTCATGGATAAGAATAATTAACATCATTAAAATGTCAATATTACCCAAAGCAATCTATAGATTCAACACAATTTCTATAAAGATACAATGGTGTATTTCACAGAACTAGAACAAATATTCCAAAAAATTAAATGAAACCACAAAAGACCCTGAATATCCACAGCAATCCTGAGAAAGAAGAAAAAAGTTGGAGGAATCACAGTACCTGATATCAAAGTATACTACAAGGTCATAGTAATTGAAACAGCATGGTACTGGCATAAAAACAGACATATAGATTAGTGGAACAGAACAGAGAGCCCAGAAATCAATCCATACTTTTATGTTCAATTAATGTTTGACAAAGGAGGCAAGAAGATACAATGGGATAAAGACAGTTTATTCAATAAGTGATGTTGGGAAAACTGGACAGATACATGGAAAAAAAAATGGAACTAGACCACCTTCTTAAACCATATACAAGAATGAACTCCAAATAGATTAAATACTTAAATATTAGACATAAAACTATAAATATCCTAGAAGAAAACACAGTTAGTAAAATCTCTGACATTTCTTATAGCAGTATTTTTTCAGTTGTATCTCCTTGGGCAAGGGAAACGAGGGAAGGGTAAACAAGTGGGACTACATCAAACCAAAATGTTTTTACATAGCAGAGGAAACCATCAACAAAATGAAAGGACAACTCCACTGAATATGAATGAGAGAATATATTTGCCGATACAGCTGATAAGGGATTAATTTTTAGAGTTTATAAAGAACTTATAAAACTCAACATCAAAAAAACCAAACAACCCAATTAAAAAGTTGGCAAAAGACCTGAAAGGACACTTTTCTAAAGAAGACATACCAATGGCCAATAGACATATGAAAAAATACTCAATGTCTCTAATCATCAGAGAAATGCAAATTAAAACCACAATAAGATATCCCCCAGACCTGTCAGAATGGCTATCAAAAATAACAACAAACTAGTGCTGGTGAGGATGTGGAGAAGGGAACTCTTGTGCACTGTTGGTGGGAATGCAGATTGTTCATAACATTTCGCATATGAGTAAAATCATATGGTACTTGTCTTTCTCTAACTGGTGCAGCCACTATGGAAAACAATATGGAGTTACCTCAAAAAATTGAAAATGGAACTGCCTTTTGACTCAGCCATGCCACTGTTAGGAATATATCCTAAGAATCCTGAAACACTAATCTGAAAAAATATATGAATCTATATTCATTGCAGCATTATCTACAGTAGCCAAGATGTGGAAACAGCTCAAGTGTCCATCAATAGATGAGTGGATAAAAAAGCTGTAGTATATTTACATAGTGGCCTACTATGTGGGCATTAAAAAAGAAGGAAATCTTACCTTTTGTGAAAGCATGGAAGGACCTGGAGACCATTATGCTAAGTGAAGTAAGTCAGTTAGAAAAAGACAAGTACCATGTGTTTTCACTCATATCTGGAATCTAGTGAACGAAAAGAACTAACATGTAAAGGAGAGATGGACTCATACATAGAGAGCAGGCTGACGGCTGCTGGGGGGTATGGTGGGTGGGTTGAGGGAGGTGCAAAGATAGAGCAAAAAAAAAGAAAGGAAAAAACTCATGGACACAGACAACAGTGTGGTGATCGGCGGGGTGGGTGTAGGTGTAAGAGGGTATTGAAATCTGTATAATTATGTTAACCAGTGTTATCCCAATAAAATTCAATTAAAAACATTAAAGAGTATGTAATAAAAAGAAAGTCTCCATCCCACTGTCCCCTAACCTCCCAATCTCCTTCCCCACAGTCAATCACTGTCACCCATCTCTTGGAAATCCTTTCAGGGACATTCTCTGAGACAGTGTATACCTTATAGTTTCAACTTGTATATAGAGGTGGACCATGAAACTTAAGGTCTCATTTCACCACTCACCCAACACATTCCACTAGGCAACCCAGACATTTTTTTTTATTATTAAATTTAATGCAGTGACATTGATAAATCAGGGTACATATGTTGAGAGAAAACATCTCCAGATTATTTTGACATTTGATTGTGCTGTATACCCCTCACCCAAAGTCAAATTGTCTTCTGTCACCTTTTATCTGGTTTTCTTTGTGCCCCTCCCCTCCCCCACCCCCCTCTCCTTCCTCGCCCCTCCCCCCTCCCCCACCCTCCCACCCCCATTGCCATCACATTCTTATTCATGTCTCTGAGTCTCATTTTTATGTCCCATCTATATATGGATTCGTATAGTTCTTAGTTTTTTCTGATTTACTTATTTCACTCCATATAATGTTATCAAGTCCCATCCACGTTATTGTAACTGACCCGATGTCATCATTTCTTACGGCTGAGTAGTATTCCATAGTATATCTGTACCAAAGCTTTTTAATCCACTCGTCCTCTGATGGACACTTGGGCTATTTCCAGATCTTCGCATTGTTTGTGAACAATGCTGCCACAAACATGGGGGTGCATTTCTCCTTTTAGAGCCATTCTATGGTGTTCTTGGGGTATATTCCTAACAGTGGGATAGCTGGGTCAAAAGGCAGTTCGATTTTCAGTTTTTTGAACAATCTCCATACTGTTTTCCACAGTGGCTGCAACAGTCTGCATTCCCACCAGCAGTGCAGGAGGGTTCCCTTTTCTCCACATCCTCGCCAGCACTTATTCTGTGTTGTTTTGTTGATGAGCGCCATTCTGGCTGGTGTGAGGTGATATCTCATTGTGGTTTTAATTTGCATTTCTCTAATGATTAGTGATGTTGAGCATTTTTTCATATGCCTATTGGCCATCTGTATGTCCTCTTTGGAAATGTCTATTCATTTCTTTTTCCCATTTTTTGATTGGATTGTTTGTCTTCCTGGTGTTGAGATTTACAAGTTCTTTATAAATCTTGGTTATTAACCCCTTATCAGACGTATTATCAAATATGTTCTCCCATTGTGTAGTTTGTCTTTTTATTCTGTTCTTATTGTCTTTAGCTGTGCAGAAGCTTTTTAGTTTGATATAGTCCCATTTGTTTATCCTGACTTTTATTTCACTTCCCCGTGGAGATAAATCGGCAAATATATTGCTCCGAGAGATGTCGGAGAGCTTACTGCCTATGTTTTCTTCTAAGATGCTTATGGTTTCACGGCCTACATTTAAGTCTTTTATCCATTTTGAGTTTATTTTTGTGAGTGGTGTAAGCTGGTGATCTAGTTTCATTTTTTGCAGGTAGCTCTCCAATTTTCCCAACACCATTTGTTAAAGGGGCTGTCTTTACTCCATTGTATTTCTTTACCTCCTTTGTCAAATATCAGTTGTCCATAGAGCTGTGGGTTTATTTCTGGGTTCTCAGTTCTGTTCCATTGATGTATATGCCTGTTCTTATGCCAGTGCCAGGCTGTTTTGAGTACAATGGCCTTGTAGTATAACTTGATATCAGGAAATAACTCCCACTTTATTCTTCTTTTTTAAGATTGCTGAGGCTATACGTGTTCTTTTTTGGTTCCATATAAATTTTTGGAATATGTGATCTATATCTTTGAAGTATGTCATTGGTATTTTAATTGGTATTGCATTGAATTTATAGATTGCTTTGGGTAATATAGACATTTTAATGATGTTTATTCTTCCTAACCATGAGCACGATATATGCTTCCACTTGTTTGTATCTTCCTTGATTTCTTTTATCAATGCTTTGTAATTTTCCGAGTACAAGTCTTTAGTCTCCTTGGTTAAGTTTACTCCTAGGTACTTTATTTTTTTGGTTGTAATAGTGAAGTGGATTGTTTCCTTAATTTCTCTTTCTGACTGTTCATTGTTGGCATATAAAAATGCCTCTGATTTCTGAGTATTGATTTTATATCTTGCCACTTTGCTGAATTCATTTATCAGGTCCAGTAGTTTTTTGACTGAGACTTTAGGGTTTTCTATATACAATATCATATCACCTGCAAATAATGATAGTTTTACTTCTTATTTTCCAATTTGGATGCCTTTTATTTCTTCTTCTTGTCTGATTGCTGTGGCTAGGATTTCCAGGACTATGTTAAATAAGTGTGGTGAAAGGCGACACCCCTGCTTTGTTCCTGATCTTAAGGGGATTGCTTTTAATTTTTGCCCATTGAGTATGATGTTGGCTGTGGGTTTCTCATAGATGGCTTTTATCATGTTGAGGTATGTTCCCTGTATTCCCACTTTGCTGAGAGTTTTGATCATGAATGGGTGCTGGATTTTATCAAATGCTTTTTCTGCATCTATTGACATTTTCATGTGGTTTTTCTCCTTCTTTTTGTTTATGTGATGAATCACATTGATTGATTTACGAATATTGTACCAGCCTTGCCTCCCCAGAATAAATCCCATTTGATCATGGTGTATGATTTTTTCCATATATTGTTGGATCCGGTTTGCTAATATTTTGTTGAGGATTTTAGCTTCTATATTCATCAGAGATACTGACCTATAATTTTCTTTCTTTGTGTTGTCTTTGCCTGGTTTTGGAATCAGAATTTTGCTCGCCTCATAAAAGGTGCTTGGAAGTCTTCCTTCCTCTTGAATTTTTTAAAATAGTTTGAGAAGGATAGGAATTAGTTCTTTGAATATTTGGTAGAATTCAGTTGTGAAGCCATCACGCCCCAGACTTTTCTTTGTTGGGAGTTTTTTGATAACAGTTTTGATCTCATTTGGTGTAATCAGTCTGTTTAGGTTTTCTGATTCTTCCAGATTAATTTTTGGAATATTGTATGTTTCAAGGAATTTGTCCACTTCATCTAGGTTGTCTATTTTTTTGGCATACAGTTCTTCATAGTATTTTCTTACAATATTTTGTATTTCTATTGTGTCAGTTGTTATTTCTCCACTCTCATTTCTAATTTTATTTATTTGAGTACTCTCTCTCTTTTTCTTGGTGATTTCTAGTTAAAGGTTCATCAATCTTGTTTACCTTTTCAAAGAACCAGCTCCTAGTTTCATTGATCCTCTGTATTGTTTCTTTAGCCTCTACATCATTTATTTCTGCTCTGATCTTTATTATTTCCTTCCTTCTACTAGCTCTGGGCTTTACTTGCTGTTCTTTTTCTAGTTCTTTTAGATGCAGGGTTAGGTTGTTTATTTGAGCTTTTTCTAGCTTCTTAAAGTATGCCTGTGCTATGAACTTCCCTCTCAGTACTGCTTTTGCTGTGTCCCATAAATTTTGAGTTGTTGTATGCTCATTGTCTTTCGTTTCTAGGAATTTTTTTATTTCTTCTTTGATGTCATTCTTAACCCATTTGTTATTTAACAATGTGCTATTTAGTTTCCATGTGTTTGAGAATTTTTGAGCTTTTCTGTTGTGGTTCATTTCTAGTTTCATGCCATTGTGATCAGAGAAAGTGCTTGATATGATTTCAGTCTTCTTAAATTTGTTGAGAGCACTTTTGTGCCCTAACATGTGGTCTATCCTAGAGAATGTATCATGAGCACTTGAAAAGAATGTATATTCTGCTGCTTTAGGGTGAAAGGTTCTGAAGACATCTATTAAATCGAGTTGATCTAGTGTGTCCAATAAGTCTGCTGTTTCTTTGTTAATTTTCTTTCTTGAGGATCTATCTAGTGATGTTAGTGGGGTATTGAAATCCCCTACTATTATAGTATTGCTGTTGATCTTGCCCTTTAAATCCATCAAAGTCTGCTTTATATATTTAGGTGCTCCTATATTAGGTGCATAGATATTTATAATAGTTATATCTTCCTGTTGGATTACTCCCTTTATCATTATGTAGTGGCCTTCTTTATCTCTTACTATATCCTTTGTTTTAAAGTCCAATTTGTCTGATATAAGTATTGCTACCCCAGCTTTTTTTTCATTTCCATTTGCATGAAATGTTTTTTTCCATCCTTTTACCTTCAATTTATGTGTATCTTTTGTTTAAAGTGTGTCTCTTGTAGACAGCATATTACGTGTCCTGTTTCTTATCCACACAGCTACCCTATGTCTTTTGATTGGGTCATTTAATCCATTTACATTTAAGGTTATTATTGATATGTAGTTGTTTATTGCCATTTTATTCTTTAAAGCTGTATTCCTTTTTTGCTATATTTTTTCCCACTTTGATCTGTTTACAACAGGCCCCTTAACATTTCCTGCAGCATTGGTTTGGTTGTAATGAATACCTTCAGTTGTTTTTTGTCTGGGAAGCTTTTTATTTCTCCTTCGATTTTAAATGATAGCCGTGCTGGATAAAGTAGTCTTGATTGTAGGTTCTTTTTCTGCATTACTTTGAATATTTCTTGCCATTCCCTTCTGGCCTCAAGTGTTTCTGTTGAGAAGTTGCAAGTCATCCTTATGGGGGCTCCTTTGTAGGTGATAGCTTTTTTTTCTTGCAGCTTTTAATATTTTCTCTTTATCACTTATCTTTGGTATTTTAATTATGATGTGTCTTGGTGTAGGTTTCTTTGGGTTTCTCTTTAATGGAGTCCTCTGTGCTTCTTGAGCTTGTGAAAGTTTCTTCTGCATTAATTTAGAAAAGTTTTCAGCTATGATATGATTGAACAAAGTCTCTATCCCTTGTTCTTTCTCTTCTTCTTCAGGAACCCCTATGATGTGGATGTTATTTTTCTTCATGTTTTCACAGAGCTCTCTTAGAGTTTCCTCAGACTTTTTGAGTCTCTTTTCTTTTTTCTTCTCTGCTTTCATGCCTTCATTTCAGTTGTCCTCCAACTCGCTGATTCGGTCCTCAGCTCTATCTATCCTGTTTTTAATTCCTTCCATTGTGGTCTTTATTTCTGATATTGTGTTTGTCATCTCCGACTGATTCTTTTTTATACTTGCTATTTCTTTATTTAGGTGTTCATAATGACCATCCATTGTTGTTCTAAGATCCCTAAGCATCCTTACAATCATTATTTTGAACTCCGCATCTGGAAGTTTGATTATTTTCATATCACTCAGTTCATCTTCTGAAGGTTTCATTTGGATTGCACTTTTTGTCTTCTCATTGTCTGTGTTTTATTTGTAGAGTTGGTTGAGTCTAGGCTTGGTGTTGTCTGCCTCCAGTTTTCAGTTGTGTTATTTCTAAGTCTTCTTGGGTTGGTATCAAATTTGGGCAGCTTTGAAGTCTTGATTTGTTTGTTTTCTTAACAGGTGATAGTCTTGTTTACTGATCTCAGCAGGGGGCTTCCTTGAAACTGTATCCAGGAATGCGGTGGGTGTAACCTGAGACTCTGAAGGCCTCTTCCATCAACTAATCTCTCTTGGGGCAGGGTGTTTTCTCATCTTCAGTAGGGGGAGGTGTATCTCAGATCTCCATGGAGACCTGAGTTACTGCCTCTCCTTCCCACTTCTTGTTTTCAGCTGTGTCTTGTTGCACTGATTGGAGCTGGAGAGATGTCTGTGGGGAAGGATCAGTCCCTCCCTCGGCTATGGCCGCCTCCAGCATGGATGAGTCAGCTTTTCTTAGATCATTTCCTGCATTCCTTAGCCCCTCACAGTCTGTCCCTCTCTCTTTCTTTTCCACTTGGGAGATAAGCTGGTCTTTTCAACACACCTCGCTCCCTGGTCACCAGGCAAGTGGCTGTGAGCAGTATTTTCTGCTCTTTTCCCTGGGGTGAGATCCTCTCTGGGCTCTCAGCCTCACCCCCCGATCCGTTCCTGTAAGTAGGGGAGATTCAGGCACTCCCTACCAGGTTTGTTGTGGCTTCTTCTTTGCTCCTTGGTTTTTGAGAGCTGTTCTTGTAGTCCCGAGTTGGTTTTTCACGCTGATTTTTCCTAAATTGATTTGTATTCCAGTTTGGTGGTGAGAGCTGGTTGTCTGTGTGTCTGCCTACTCCACTGCCATCTTCAGGTCCTACCCCAGACATTTTTATTAGGAAGCATATTCATACATTCATCCTGGGAGTCATTCTGGAGAGGAGCCATGCAAATGTGTTCAATAGAATTATATATACTACCATATACTCACTAAATGTACCTGGCTTCCTCTCTTTATGGCAAGAGAGTTGGGTTTGGAATTGTCAAGTAGAATTGAAAGGAAACCAAAGCATATAAATCTCATAACACATTCTTCATGTGAGCTTTAAGAATGTTTATGACTATGCTTTGCATTAAGTTCTAGAATATTTATATTAAATTCTAGAATTAAAATTACTAAAGCACAGAAGCTTTCCTACTTATGTGAGGGAGAGGATCTACTTAGTTGTCAAATGGGTACTCACAAGAGATAAGGACAACATCACACAAACGCTGATGACCACGTGGCGGAAATGCAGAAGAGATTCGAATAATAACAAGGATGGTAAGACCTTCCAACCCATCCCGCTCTAAGAGCCTATGACTCCACAGAACAGGGTTTTTTCATATGCTTACATATACTTGAGGAGAGTGTTACCTCTTTTGAGCTATCTTTTCCTTCCATTGCTTTCCTGCTACTGTATTCCTATGTGAAAGAAAAAAAAAATGACCAAGAAGGCAATACTAGTACTTTGCTAACTTTCCACACAGTCAACTCTTTCTCCGTTATCTTAATTGGCTATATCTTAGGTTACTTAGTTTCCCAGGTAAGGAGCCTAACTGGTGACCCACAGGTCCTCCCAGATACCTAGCTGCCTCTAGTATATGTCCATGTGATACTTAGGTATGTTTAAAAGCACATTTCTCCTTTCCTCCAAAAGATGCCCCCTTGCCAGCTGCTCTAATTTTGAAGTCATAGAATAGGTCCCCACTGTCATTTTTTCTTCTGGTGCCTCACATATACCTTCCATGGCATTTCTCCCCATCTGTCATGATCTACCCATGTGTTGACTTGTTTTGTGGCTGTTTCCATTGCTACCCTACAAGCTCCAACATGACACTAGCCAAGTTATGGTACTAATCACTTTATATACAGCTCCCAGCACAAAGCTTTTCACATAGTAGGCATGCCATATATGTTCACTTGGATAAGTGAATGAATAAACAAATGTGCATACCTCAAAAAAATGGGGGGGGGGCAATGCTCCCAGCATACGAATAGTAAAATAAAAACCACCAATATGTAATAAATTGTTAACAGTGTGGCAGATAAAAGACCAAGAACTCGTGGATGTGATCACCCATGATTATTCCTCAATCACTGTATGCTTAATACTAATTGAAACACATTATTGGATCAGCTTACTTCCATGTCTTTTCAAGGATTTCCGTGCCAAATGTGTCTGGCAGACATACTGGAGCCAAAGATTGCTTGAACAAATCCACTAGGTGGGCTGCAACTTTAAAAACAGACACATTTAACTTTATAGCAACACACACAAGCAGTACCCATCCCATACCTGTTTGCTCATTTGAGATCCTTTCTTAGAGCCTATCTTTAATCAAGTGTTCACTAGAATTTCCATGATCAGGCTGTAATATGACAGTCAACTGTCACGCAGTCTCCTACTAGAGAGCACAATGTGAAATGCAGTGACATCACTGGGAGAATCAGCATTTACCTCACTGAATTTCTTTGTATCTGAAGCACCAAAACTTTAAAAACTTACCTGTTTTATTGAACAAAAAACTTTTTAAACTATGGATCTAAATCAAAGGATATGACTATAATATGATTTTTTGGTTACTTGGAAAGTGACTCTCAGAGTTTATTCCACAGATCATGGTCTTGGTGGGATGTTACAGGAGATTGAAAAAAGAAAAAAGGTTTCATGGTTATATGAGCTTGGGAAACACCAATTTATACAAGACTAAATATGTTGCCTTGCTGTAGGACTTCTTTGCTTCATCCATAGTTAATGTATATTGTGGCCCTCTAAGGAAATAAGGCAATATGCAGCGTTATCCAAACTTATTTTCATCATAAAACTTATTTTTGGTGGCGCCGTCTCAAAAACTAGTGTTTTAGGAAATACTGTGGGAGCCTTGATTTAGGATTACCATGAATAATATATTGTCAGGCAACCGCACACAGGCGGGACCATTCCTGACTCCTGCATCTGTTTGTTAGTTTGTATGTTTGAAAAATATGGTTCAGTTGTCCTTTGCTTTTGAGCAGCCTACCCATTTAGCTCTCTGTAAACTGTTCCCTTGTGCCAGAGGTTACAAATCCAAATGTGACAAGGTAGGCTTACCAGATAAAGTATAGGGCATCTAGATTTTAATATAAGTGGCTGCCCAGATCAAAGAATGTCAACAGAGTGTTAAGGACAGAAAGACACTGGGGTTGTGATGGATTATTTTGTTCATGGTCATTCTAAAGGGGCAGTTGCTAATCATCTTTAGCCATGTCACTGTGTCAAGAAAACTGTCATAGAAATGACAAGAAAAGAAAAAATCAGATACGCAAAAACAACTGTGCAAGCTGACATTGTAGGGATCCTATGGCTGTCAGTTCCTAACCTTTGTCATGTGGCCAAATAGAAAAGAAAACCCCAAACCACCAAGTTCTGTTGCTTGTCTGCTATGAACTATGAAACCTTATAACCCATTTTGTTGGAGCTGTACATATTCCAAAATAAATATGCTTTGATTGAGGATGTTTCCAAGAGTAGACTGGCTGAGGCACAGACAGTGTAAAATAGGGCGAGGTTTTGGTGATAACTGTATAGTTACTCAAAAGTTCTGTGTATGTGTGTGTCTGTGTGTATCTATGTGTGTGTCTGTGTATGTCTGTGTGTCTGTATGTGTGTGTCTGTGTGTATGTCTGTGTGTCTGTATGTGTGTGTCTGTGTGGGTCTCTGTTTGTGTGTGTCTGTGTGGGTCTCTGTGTATTTGTATGTGTCTGTGTGTCTCTGTGTATGTGTGTGTGTCTGTCTCTGTGTGTGTCTCTGTGTGTGTCTGTGTGTCTGTATGTGTGTGCCTGTGTATGTGTGTCTATGTGAGTCAACACAGAAGCCCAATGTTAGCTGTTTTTATATTCAAAAGATGAAAGTTAAAGATGAATTAGAGGCAATCCAAGCTTTCAAGAATCTCACAATTTAGGCAGAAAAACACAACATGAATAATTACAACACAACAAGGCCAATACAACAACAGAAATATGTACACAGTATTTTGCTATCAGATGGAAGAATGACTGAGAAGTGTATTTAAGATGGTTCCTTTGAAAACTGTAAGTATTTTGCAGAAAAATAACAAATGTACTTACTTTCCATAGAATGACTTTTTGTAGTTTCTTCCATTTTAGGAAAAGACTGAAATAAAAATAAGATTCTTTAATGATGATGATTATATTAGACACAAAATTCACTGTATTTACAAGCATTCTTTATGTGATAACTTGATCTCTTATGAAAATTATTATAAAATGAATTATTTTTAATGCCAATACAAATCTTATTTGATTTTATAGTCATTCTTTTCATATAACAAATTTAGAAAGTCAATTTCTCTGAAGAGAATTAAACCTTTTATTTAAGAGTCTTCAGAGTTACTTACGATTTAAGGAAGAACTTAAAAAGCATTTAGAAAATTCAATATAGAAGGAATCAGATTTCCACAGAAATAAGAAATTACAAGGAGGGATAAAATGCTTCACAGAGGTGGCAGAAACAGCTCTTACTTATAACACTTTGTCTTGGAGCGTCTGGAATTAACACAATGGTAAAGACACTGGTATGAGAAATGTTCATCTCACCATCACTAGCTTCAGGAGATCCGCAGCATTGCCTCTCTCCTCCTTAGTTCTGGAATCTTTAACTGTCATGTCCTGTAGCTCATCTTCTTTCTTTAGGATATGGTTGATATAATCCTTAATCAACAGAATAAAATAGAGCAATAAAAACCAGAAATAAGGTAGAGAGAGACACCAAACTAATCAACAACATCAACTGGGATTTTCACAAAAAGATTAAGAATATAGAAGAGTTCACAATGTTCAGCAACCACAGTTACTGGCAAGCAATTTGGAAAGTCTTCAATGTGTTGTTAGTAAGCTAGCCCTGGCTGTTTGGCTCAGCGGTAGAGCATTGGCCCAGTGTGTGGAAGTACTGGGTTTGATTCCCAATCAGGGCACACAGAAGAAGTGACCACCTGCTTCTCTATCTCTCCCCCATCTCTTTCTCTTTCTCTCTCTCTTCTCCTCTTGCAGCCATGGCTCAGATGGTTCGAGCAAAGTTGGCCCCAGGCACTGAAAATGGCTCCATGGCTTCAGCCTCAGGTGTTAAAATAGCTCAGTTGCTGAGCAACAGAGCTGCAGCCCAACCGGGTAGAGTATTGCCTGGTAGGGGCTTGCTGTGAGGACCCTGATCGGGGTGCATGTGGGAGCCTGTCTCTGCAGGAGCCTGTCTCTGCCTCCCTACTTCTCACTTAATAAAAAAAATGTTAATAAGCAAAGACCTGAAAAATTCCAAAGCAAAGCTTTAAGGGCCATTGGATATTAGAACTGCCTGAGGATTTCAGAGAGGCCCGGTTTCTATCTCTGTGCTCCAGTCTCCTCATCAATAAAATTGACAGTATTGGGCTAGCTGATTTCTAGAGTCCATCCCAGGAATAGCCTTTATGATCTATCTATGACTATATGTTGCTTTGTCCATACCTTTGCTTCCACGAGAAATATACTTTACTTTTTCTATAAATATTTGAACTATTTCCACAAATAACAACCCCCTGCTCTATGCTAGGTGCTGGGTAGATAACCATCATCAAACCACATACGATCCCTGTTTTGAAGGAGTGAACAAACTAGACAGACAGTATGATGTTATAGATGCAGTAATACAATTAACTAAATATTTACAAATTCTTAGGCCATTTCCAGAAACCAACTGTAATTTTCTTTTATGGACAAGTTTCAGGTTAATACACAGTTCTACTTTTCTCCCGAGGTCACTAGGTTAGTTTTCCATATAATGAGAAAGGAGGACTCTATATAACAATCTTATATAAAAGTTACTTATCTTCTCAATGTTTTCAGGTTCTCAATATTCCTTTGCCTTGTGGGAATCATTTAGCGTTTTCTAACTCTCAACTTCTTACCCACTGGAAGATTAACACTTATGTTTTGCCTTAAATAAATATTGGTAGAATTACCTAATTCAGGTTGCTTGAGAAACCAAAAGGAATGACTGTCCTGTTCCTGATTCTTTTGGGTCAGGCTACCTGAAATTTCCTTACCTTCAGGGACATCTGGAGCTTCAGTTTCACCTCGTTTTTTATGACCTTGTGTTGGATGAACTGGCGTATCTGTAGCACATTGGGGCTCTTGAGCACAGGGGCTGGGGTACTAGCCATCTGTTTGGCCCCAATGTTAAGGCCTTTCCAAATCTGAGTGCCAAACGGAGGTCCTGGAGTTTTTTTCTGTTAACAAATCAAAGCAAAACAATCACCCAAGAAATCAGATTTTTTTTTTTTAAACTGAGTCCTTATTATGTTGACACTATGCTAGAAACCACTTGTTAGGGAATACAATGATGAAAAAAATAAATGGCCTGCTCTGTGGTGGCACAGTGGATAAAGCGTCGACCTGGAATGCTAGGGTCACTGGTTCAAAACCCTGGGCTTGCCCAGTCAAGGCACATGTAAGAAATATGAAAAGCAACTGAGTTGATGCTTCTTACTCCTCCTGCCCCTCAACTTTCTCTCTCTTTTGCCTAAAAAAAAAGTTGACTGGTAGTGGCACAGTGGATAGAATGTAAACCTGGGTGCTGAGGTACCAGGTTCAAAACCCTGAGGTTACCGCTTGCGCACAGGCTCACTAACTTGAGCATGGGGTTGCTGGCTTGAATGTGGAATCATTAACATGATCCCATGGTCACTGGCTTGAGCAAGAGATCACTCGCTCTGCTGTAGCCCCCTGATCAAGGCATGTATGAGAAGCAATCAATGAACATTAAAGTGCTGCAACTACAAACTGATGCTTCTCACGCTCTCTCCCTTCCTGTCTCTCTTTAGTTAAAAAAAAAAAGTGACCTCTGTTATCAAAACATTTTGCAAATGTAACAAAATTGGCAACACAACTGGGCAAGCTTTCCTCTTTGGATTTGTTACTGAGAATCTGGATATTTTAAAATCCTGTTGTGTCAGAGGTGCTGACAGCAAGTGAATCTCGTTGCCTTTGGGGACTGTGGCTGTGCCCCTCAAAGTGAATTGGGAGGTTCTACACTCTTGGTGAAAAAAAAAAACAACGAAAAAAAAATCCTGTTGCGTGATATCTCCCTGGATGGCATTAGGGGGGTGCTAAGCAGTACTGTGCCATGGCAATGCAGCTGCAGCCTAGCTTATGCCAAATGCATGTGACTATTCTTTAATACCCATAAGTAAATTAAGACATTAGGAATTGAATGGTCTTCTGGTTCCATGTATATTTCGACCTAAAAAGATTGTTTGAGAGAGAAATCATTCATAAATCTGAGTCATCTTTGAGCTCACTCTAATTAATCATGGCTCCAGAGTCTTCCTAGGATCTCTTGAGCAGAAATGTCTGCTTTAGAGTGGATGCATATCTCTGTGTTATCCTCTCTGTTTTCAGGAGCAGTGTGGTTTGATTCTCTGTGTCCTACAGGGTGTCTAATGTGCTTCCTTTCCAATTGCTTTTCAATGTCCAATGCCTGGTCAATGATGACCACTCAGAGTCCTGCTGAGTGGGCTATTCCCACTGGGCATGGTCATAGCTACAGCAGTTGCTGAGAGAGAGAGAGACTGAACTTCATTAATTTCAGGTGTGGCATGTTACTTGTCATAATGCAGTAGTATCAACTTGGATACATTACCTTAATGAGCCATTTGGTGTGGCCTTTTCATTTTTTAGATAAGAAAGTAGAGATCCAGTGTGACTTGTCCCATATCCCGCATTAATAATTGGTAGAGTCAGGACTAGAATTCAGACCATCTTCATTCACCATGTTGATTATAGTCACCAAATTAAAATATAGGGTTAGAAGTTCTTTGCTATCTTAAGTGTTCACTATTTGTGTCCCTGCTGTCACGAAATTGTGCAGGAAAGCAAAAATCATCATAACTCAAAACATTTTCCTTCTCACTTAACACCAGTATCTCTCTCTGAGCATATCAATACCTTCATTGAATTAATAATTTAACACCTGATAATACGCTGGACAAACTATAGATTGCTTGCAAAGAGAAATGGCAAATCTTGCAAGATTTGGGACTTCATGATTCTCACTCAAGATATTTTCCTTCATTCTTCAAAAAAACCCAAAAACTTCTGGTGGGGCTTCTCTAATGTGACCTAATTACAATGTTTATTTTTTAACATAGTTGCAAATCCTTGTGTATAACCTTTTACATTATTCTTATGAACTCAATTTTTAAATTAACAAGTTAAGAAAAAATAAAGAAAGAGTGAAAGATCTAAAGTTGTGTGTTAAAACTAACAAATAAGGACCAAGAAAAGAAGATTTCTGTATCGCATAATATCAGGAATTCCATGGGTTACTCAGAATGGACATTTTTATATCATAAGATGTTCAAGCCTGTAATGTTGGATAAAAGAAATAAAACAGATTGGCTTGTCAGGTGTATCTAAAATTTACAATGTTAAAGTCTTCAAATACAAGATTCCTTAAGCCCACTCACAGTTTATATAAGAATGAAAATATGTAAATATATAAATATATGACAGAAGATCTGAGACCATGGTTCATTAATGGATGAATGTAAAAATATGGTGACTTTTCAGCAAGAAAATTTATACCTCTACTGGGGGAAATGTCTCCCATGCCCTTGACTGCAGATTAGAAGAAACAATTGTGTCTAATTCTTTCTTCATGAGCCATGGTGAAGCTTCTCGAAAAGGGCGAAGAACAGTGATGCTGAGCGCACCTGGTTCAGAGAGAGTTATCAGAGGGTCATTTCTCTATCAAAAACACTGACATTTTTCAATGAGTAGTCACTAAATTCAACAAACTCTTTTTGATAAGCAAGACCCAGCAATTGTGCTTAAAGGCCTTAATGTCTTTTAGTCACTGTAACCCCTAAAGACTGGATTTAGATCACCTGGAAGTACTCATTAACATCTCCTTGTTCTTCAAAAACCTCATCCTGCCCATTCCATCACTAAACATTTCTTGAGTTCATCCACTTCTTCCTTCTCCATGATCCTGCCCTTAGCTCACTTGCCTCAGAGAGATTCTATCTGGATTACAGCAAGGGCTAGATTTTTTGCCTATACCCACTCTGCACGTGAACCTCTCTCAGCAGTCAGGGTGACTGACTACATTAAACCATCATTTAAACTCTTCTTTGACTTCCCATTGCTCACAGGGGAAAACTGAGTTTTTAACGTTCTCTCACCTCTGCCTCAACTTGCACCTTTCTCCTTTCTGTACCTCAGGTACTATGCCCCCCCCCCCCCCCCATCGTCCGCCAACCTTCTCCAGTGTTCTATGCTTCCTGCTTTGTGTTCTCTCTTCCAAGAAAGCTCTCCCTCGGATCCTAGTGAACTCCTATCATCCACCAGCTCTTGGTTCTATTGTCTTCAGGGAAGCCTTCTACACTACGTTAGGTTCCTTTGTTAGATGCTCTCTTAGGACCATATTCCTTTCCTTCATAGGCTTTATCTCAATTTATAACATACAGTTATTTGTGTGACTATATAATTAATGCCTATCTCTCTCATTAAACTTAAAAATATTTTTTTCCATTGATTTGAGACAGTGAGGGAAGGGGAGAGAGAGTGAAAGAGAAGAAAGGGAGGGAGGGGGAAGGGAGAGAGACAGAGAAGCATCAACTCTTGGTTTCACTTAGTTCCATTTAATTGTGTGTTGGGGACCGAAAAATCAACAGGATTTTTAGAGTTTGGATTTCTGGGGGACAGAGGTGTGGGGAACTGGCTTAAACTGACAGTCTGCCCAACCCCCACCTTGCTTTCAAAAGGCTGGGCCCTTCCCCACACTTCTGTGTTAGCTGTGATGCTCATCCTGCCACCCAAGTTCGCTGGAAAGACTGGCTTCTTTGTGTATGTTTATGTATTGGTGGGGGGTTTTTGCACTTGGTAGAACTGTTGAGTTGCCTTGTAAACTGTAATCAGAAAAGTCATTGATTTGCTAATGTTCCACTTTGCCCTGTAAATAAAGGAAGATGCGGGTTTTGGGCTGCAGCCTGCAGCCTGCAGCCATGTTTTCTGCTAGGGTGGTGTTTTTCTGCCAGCAGTAATTGCAGAGCTCTCCCGACCCCATCATTTATTCTTTAATTCTTTAAGTGTATTTTTCTTAATTCTGCACCGTTTTTGCTCGGGACCTGAATATACTAGTCGCGGTTGGCTTGCGACAGTTGTGTACACATTGATTGCTTCTCGAAAGTGCCCTGACAGGAGTCGAACCCACAACCTCTGGCGCACTTCATTGATGCTTTGGCCAGGATCCCATTAAATTTTTAGCTCTATAAAAGCAGGGTCTTTACACTATTAGATCACCATTGTGCTCCTAAGATTGAGCCAGTGTGTTTGGCACATAGTGGGTTATCAAGTAGATGTTAGTTAAATGCAATTTAACTATTCTCTTACAGTCCCACACATGCACTATACAGCCAGAGTACCCCGCTCTTCATAGTCACAGACAGAGAGCAAGGGTTATTACATCATGCACGTATGCACTGATACACTAAGAGATGGACTTGCACAGAGATGCTGGCATATTTATAAATGAGCACAAAATACATCCATACACACATAAACTTAGACCTAGCACACTAGTTTGGTACACAGATAATATGCAAGTTTATATCTATGTATAAATACACATATTGCATACACTGATGGTTCTTACTTAATGCAGTATGTGTCTCTAATCTTTAGTCACACATGAATTTCTTTGAAATTGATATAAATACTATAAATGCCCAATGACCACATCATATCTTGTATTTCAGGTTGGCTTTCTAACTCACACAACAAATGTACTTTCTCTTCCAAATTCATTAAGGCAACACCTTCAAAATGACAAAAAATGAACTTACAAGAAGTATCTCACTTTTCTTTGTTTTTTCCAACCAAGATTAAACAAACACATAAACAGGAACCCAGGTAAATACCTAACATACTTAAACACAGATGCAAATCTGCTTATAGGTAGGGGAGTGACTCAGCCACAGTTTACATAGGTTGATGCTCAGATGGAGCTTAGTATGAACACAAGTGACTGTATAACTAGGTTGATACGGCCAGGTGGAAAGTAGAATTGAAAAGTGAGCAAAAGGAAAAAGTAGGGAGGACCCGGGTGTGGACTGGATGAATATGATGAGAGCAGGTGAAGGACACAGTGAGCTTCAGACAGGCTGGGTCCCCTACCAGGCTGCTCCTGGACTGGCTCTTGAAGAACTACAGTGGTTGATTCTCCGTATGCCAAGGACAGGTATTCTTCTATGCCACTGTCTCGAAGAAGCTCCATTCCTGAACCATCAGCATAGATAACAAAAAACCTATTTTGAAGAGATAAATATCTAATAGCTTGAAGTATTCCGTTAAAATGCTCCTTGAACTTGGAATTAAAAAGTCCTGGTATTATTTTTATCATATTACCTGGGGATATGTTCATCATAAATTTGCAGATGGTTCCTCTGAAAGTGAGCAGATGATAAACTATCATAGCCTTCAGGTCCTGCATTTAAATCACCTTCCCAATTGTTTTCAGGTAGCATAGTTGATATGCTACCATCAGCCATGACCTAGGGGACAAAGTACATACATAAGCAACTAAAATAGAAAAAATGTCAGAATACTTACATTTCTGCTGATCCCATTTGAGAAAGAAGGTGATTTTTGGTCTTCTCAGAAAATCATGGATATTTATTTATTTGTAAGATATTGCTAAGGTAGATTGCATAAAAGTGAAAACCTAGTAGTACATCTCTACCAGCAAACCACACCTAGATTATTGAAAACAAACTGGAGGAAAACCCAGAATGCCCTGAGGAAGTGACTAGGATGGGAGGAGCTCCAACCTTATCTTCTGGGGATTCATTCAGGAACTGGGAATGTAAACAGGGAGGAAAGGCTGCTCATATAATAGTTGTCTTGAAATATTGGAGAAGTGATAGCATGGAAGAGGTTTACATTCTGAAATTCCAAGCGCAGAATGGAACTCATGGGTAGACTACAGAAAAACAGATTTAGTATCAGTGTGAAAGAAATGGCCATTCTTACTGTCCAGACATAGCATGGGTTTCTCCAGGAAACAGTGCAGTCCAGGCTGAAAGACCACCACTGAGAATGGCCAAGAAGAGCATCAAAGCCCAGAAGAATGCTTGGCCTGAATGACCTATGTTTCAACCTAGAGGGTTTGGGCTTTCAAGTTCAATTTCAATTCATTATAAATTGAAATTGGTTAGTAGCTTGAACTTGTGCTGTGCAGAGCCCCATTTACTTAGCACAGAAGAAAGAAGCCAAGTCAGGGCTGGCCCACCACCAAGACAAGGTTGGGGACTCTGTGGTACGGCTCCAAACTTAACAATAACTCCACCACCCACTAGCCAACAAACAAACTCCACTGTTGAGTGAGGAGTGAATAAAAAAAGATAAATGCCTAAGGAAGGGTTAAAAAACCTTTTCTTTTTCAAGGGCCACATAGTAAATGTTCTAGGGCAGTGGTTCTCAACCTGTGGGTCGCGACCCCGGTGGGAGTCGAACGACCAAAACACAGGGGTCGCCTAAAGCCATTGGAAAAACATATTTTATTTAAAAATGTATTGTATAATAAATACGTATTTTCCGATGGCTTTAGGCAGTCCCTGTGTTTTGGTCATTCAACCCCACCGGGGTCGCGACCCACAGGTTGAGAACCGCTGTTCTAGGATTTGTGGGCCACACAGTCTCTGCTATAACTACTCAACTCTGCCATTACATGCAAGTGCCCACGGACAGTATGTAAACAAGTGAGCACAGCTGTGTTCCAATGTAATAATACTGAACTTGGAAAATCTTGTCATTCTTATGTCATGAAATATTCTTCCTCTTTTGATTATTTCCAACCATTTAAAAGTGTAAAAACCATTTTTAGCACATACGCTCATATAAACAAGTGGTTTGCTAAGGCCTGGGATAAAGGTAAGAGGGTGTTGAGGTTTAGAGGGACAGGGAAGCAAAAGAAAGGCTCTACCCCGCATAGCAAAGCACTTTTCTGGGCCTCCCTCCCGCATCTTCATCCCCACCAGAACCCTCACTAACTGAAACCTCACCATGGCTTCCCTCTCTAGTCAGGCACTCCGACCTGCTGGCCCATGCATGTGCTCTTACTTCTCCCTGGACCACAGACCATTCTTACACCACTCCTTTGAGTCGCCATTGTATTTAGTACTGTTTCTCCCCTTCTGTTCTAATTAATCATTTGGCTTCAGCATTTCTACTATCCCAATTGCTGGGCTTGCTATCCCTTGTGGAAGTATACTTGAGAATCAGAGATATGGACATTCATTATAGCTTGCCCAAAGTATTGGCAGCGTGTAGAGAACTGACCCCAAAGCAGCTGAGAAAAAAAGCTACATGGAGGTGCTTTTGTGTGAAATACCTGAAAAGCAAAGGCACAACTTCTCTCTCCACACTAATGATACCCTGTACCTGAAAGGTGTTTCCCGCTGGGTCCAGGACCTCGCAGACGACCTGTGAGGTGTGCTTCATGACATACATGCTAGGTCTCAGTTGCTCACACTTTTGGAAAAGATGGTATATTTCACTGCTCGATTCGTGGCAATAGAGAGCCGAACAATCCCTATCAATATGAAGACAGCCTGTGTTTGGAGGTAACACCTGGAAGGGGAGCACAAAGAGAAATTATTTAAAATTCCTTGTTTAATTTGAGGGATTTGGGAAATCATTTTAGGAAAATAATTATCCACAGATCTTTGCCACAAACTGTATTTCTGGGAAGAAAACCCAAGGGAGGACTTAAAGTTTGGAAACAGCTACCTGATAAGGAGGCACAGTGAATAATTAGAATATAATTTGTCCCGTGTCATCATATTTTATATACTCACTTCAATATTTCTTTCAAGTAACTGCCTTGTGCCTTCTTATTTCAGATATTTCATATAAAATAATAAAAGTATATTTTAACTGAAGTAAACACACTTGGTCCTATTCAAAATGTTTGGAATTCTTTATGTTCTTGGGCAAGAATTGTCTCCAAGAGGGTCAAAAGCCATTGGACAAATGCTTTCAGAAGCTTTTGTTTGTCCTCACTCCTCTGGTGGCACCCCTACTTGTGGCACATTATAATCACAGAGAATAACAATTGTACCCACCTCTTCTTTGATTTTTGATTAATATTTCTACTGCTGCCAAGGTATAATAGTGGCTAATACCAAGTTCTCCCTCTCTTTTTTATACACTGCCTAAACCCAGCCTCACTTATACTGCCCATGCCAAGAACAACTGATAGAGGATGGACAGAAGGTATTTTTGAATACCATTTTTCAGCTCTATAAAACTAAAGACTTATGCCTGACCAGTGGATAAAGTATCAACCTGAAACACTAAGGTTGCTGGTTTGGGACCCTGGGCTTGTCTGGTCAAGGCATATACAAGCAGCAACTATGAGTTGATGCTTCTCGCTCCTCTCTACCTCCTGCCTTTTTCTCTCTCTCCTTTCTCTAAAATCAGAAAATTTAAAAAAAAAGAAGAAGCCTAACTAGTGGTGGCACAGTGGATAGAACATCAACCTGGGATGCTGATGTCCCAGGTTTGAAACCTTGAGGTCACTGGCTTAAGCGCAGGCTCACCCTAAGCATAGGGTCACTGGCTTGAGCGTGGCAATATCAAAATGATCCCAAGGTCATTGGCTTGAGGCCAAGGTCGCTGGCTTGAGCAAGGGGTCACTGGCTTGGCGGGAGCCCCCCAGTCAAGGCACTTATGAGAAAGCAATCAATGAACAACTAAAGTGATGCCACTACGAGTTGATGCTTCTCATCTCTCTCCCTTCCTGTCTCTGTTTCTGTCTGTCTCTCTCTCTCTCTCAATTATAAAATAGGTATTGATAAACTTAATTTGAGGGTTTTGTTTTAGTTGGGAACTAAGTCTGTGTGCTCCTCAACCAGAAACAACTTTCCAATCATTTCTTGGCTACTCTGGGAGACTGGGCAAACAAGAAAGAACAAGTGGCTACACAATAGTGGAAGAAACTGAATATCTCCAAGCTGGAGCTCTTTTCTATTTGTGTCTCTTCCTTCAGTGGTAACTGTCATTGGTGCTAAAATCCCTTGGCCCTGATAGGGGCTGTGATAAAAGTTAGGTAAAAGCTGGCCTCATCACAGAATCTTGGTAGATGCTCACAATTTCTAATAGTACTGGAATATAAATGTTGTCAATCTGCCTGAAAAATGAACATCCTGAGTGTCCTGTTAGAAAAATAGCACCCTCTTCCCCAGTGCAACATTTCACACTCATTTCTCACTGGCAGCACACTCCTTCCCCATAACAATCACACTGGATAAAGGGGGCTGGGATAATATTATTGGGAGAGATGGCAGGGATAAACCAGCTTCAGCAGCTTTCACATTAGCAGATGCTTGTCACTGAGGTCTTTGTCCATTGTCTTCTGGCACTGAGCTTAGTATCCTGTGACGTAATATATCCTGGCACCTGTGTCCTTTCTCTAGGAAGCGGAAGACAAATATTTCTAAGACTAAAGGGACTGCAGGCTGACACCAGGTGGTTGTGTTTACTACAGAAAGGTTAAGGGGGTGCTGACAGGGTTCTCCCCAACCCTCCAAAGACTAATCTTTGCTTCAGCTGAGCAAGCTGACCTCCCAGGACCACATACTCCCTCCTATCCTTGGTGATATTAGATAGAGTGGGGATGGATGGCAGGTGAGAAGGACAGGAGAGTGAGAATGAGAGGGGAGGTGGCAGGAAGTGAAGCTGGTGGGTAGACACAGGCCAGGTCCCCTGAGTGCTTCTAACAGCCACAGTGCCTGACACCTACTACATAATACCGGGGAACAATCTTTTCTTCATTTTCTGTTGCATGAGGTTTTAGAACTGTTTCTATATATATCTGCATCGCTGATATCAAATCTGAAATCCATTTTTTGCTGCATGCTCTAGTTTTCATGCAATTTTAATTTCTTTTAGTTATAGTTAATGGCATGCATTGATTTTTAAGTTGGAGGTAAAAGGCAACGACTCTTGGATTGAACATAACCACAAGGCAATTAATGTTTTACAAACATCACTTTTACATAATTGTAGTTGTTTTTAAATGTAAAAAATTATTATCTGATAAAAACACCCTCTTATTTTGTTTTAATATTGAATCATGGCTTCTTTGAGTAGGCGTTAATGTAAGAATAGTCCTGACACCTTCTGTTATATATGTGGCTGTTACACACTTCAATGTCAAAGGCGCAATATTTCATCATTTGTGATATGTGCATATATTGCCTATTTTCAAGTTCCCCTTGGCAATCAAGACAAGAATTGGGCTCCTCATCTTGTGTGTCATAATTGTGAGGAAATACTTCATGACTGGACAAAAGGAAAACGCAAAGGAGTGCCTTTTGGTATTCCCATGGTTTGGCATGAACCTAAGGACCACAGCAGTGACTGTTATTTCTGTCTGCTCCATACAAAGGGCATAGGCAAGAAAAAACGACATATAATCGCGTATCCTAATATTCCTTCAGCAATACGACCTATCCCACACTCTGAGACACTCCCAGTTTTAGTTTTCAATGGTTTTATTTCTTTTAAGGAAAACAAAGGTAAACATTGTGATCAAGTGTATTTTGATAAAATGCATGAGGAAATGGTTGTAGAATCTGAAGGGTCTTCTTCTGATGCCAAGCAGTTATTAACCATTCAGCAATTTAGCCAACCCGAATTGAATGACTTAGTAAAAGATTTGGGCTTATCAAAGAAAGCAGCTGAGTTATTAGCCTCCAGGCTTCAAGAAAAGAATGTACTTCACTGGTCAGCTAAAGCAGAGGTCCCGAACCCCCAGGCCATGGACTGGTACTGGTCCGTGGGCCAATTGGTACCAGTCCACAGAGAAAGAATTGATCCTTCCAGCCACTAAAGACATTTGTTGTGAACTTCTAGGAGAGGCTGCAGTTAAAAGATAGCACAGATGCCTCTTACAGCTACCACTGTCACAAGGCGCATTGAGGAAATAGCAGAGGACATTGCATCACAATTGTTGGAAAGGATTAATAAATCACCGAGGTACGCTCTCCAGTTTGATGAATCTACAGATATTGACAACAAGGCAATGTTGGTTGTTTACATACGTTATCTTTATCAAGAGGATGTGCATGAGGATATGTTATGTGCACTATCATTGACAACCAAAACCACAGCCGCAGAACGATTTAAATCGCTGGATGACTATATATCAGGAAAACTGAAATGGTCTTTTTGTGTCAGCATATGCACAGATGGAGCTGCTGCCATGACCGGAAGGATGTCTGGTTTAACTACTCGGATTAAGGAGGTTGCACCTGAATGCAAGTCTACTCATTGTGTCATTCACAGGAAAATGCTGGCTAGCAGAAATATACCACCGGAACTTAACAGCATATTGAATGATGTTAAATTTATTAACCACATCAAAGCACACGCCCTTCACTCGCGCCTGTTTGAGCAGCTTTGTGAGGAAATGAATGCGGAGCACAGACACCTTCTCTTATATACAGAAATAAGATGGTTATCCCGAAGGAGGTCCCTGGACAGAGTGTTTGAATTATGAGAGCCGCTGCAGAGATTTCTCTCAGAAAAAAGTCACCGCTAGCAGCACATTTCAGTGACGAGGAATGGGTCGCAAAACTTACTTACTTGTGTGACATATTTAACCTCCTCAATGAACTCAGTTGGTCACTTCAGGGGGAAATGACAACTGTCTTCAAGTTGGCAGATAAAGTAGCTGCATTTAAAGCCAAACTGGATTTGTGGGGACGACGTGCGAACAGGGATATATTTGATATGTTTCAAACATTCTCAGGAATTTTGGAAGAGACTGAGCCCAAGCCTTCATTGTCCCAGCTGGTGCACGATCACCTGTATTTGCTTTTAAAAGAGTTTGAACACTACTTCCCAACCACAAATTGCCAAGAAATGAATCCGCGATCCATTTGTCAACAAACCAGGTGAATCAAGTGTGTCTATGCAAGAGGATCAACTACTGGGGATCGCAAATGACGGTGGCCTTAAAAATATGTTCGAGACTACAACTCTGCTGGTGTTCTGGATTAAAGTCATGGCAGAATACCCCAAGATCACCACAAAAGCACTAAAAACCCTATTGCCGTTTCTGACATCCTATTTGTGTGAAGCAGGATTTTCTGCAGTGACAGCAACCAAAACAAAATTACAGAATAGACTGGACATAAGCAACACACTTCGGGTGTCATTGTCTCCCATTACCCCTAGATTGGACCTTCTCATTGCAGAGGAACCAGCTCAGGGCTCCCACTGATTTAGCGTTATGGTTGTTGAGAGATAGGCTACTGTCTCTCATTCTATATAAACATAATAAATAACCTTAACTTACAATATTCATAACAATGGTGAGTTGTATTTTTCATGCACTTTATATTTGTTTTTGTGTTGTATCTTATTTTTAAGGCATGTTTAAATGTTACCATAGCGACTAGAAAGTGTTTGGAGGCAGAGAGGATATTACTCATGTTATGTTGTTGGTGCGATGTTAGGAGGACGCCTCTAATAAAGTTGCATACGAGTACACAGTGGATTCATGTTTATTTTTATTGTCATAGGTTCATGATTGGTAGTGAGCCTGAACCTATCATATTACATATTGATGTCAGACATGAAAAATTTTCAGAATAACAAATTTAAATACAGCCTGAATAATGAGGATGTGCTCGTTCCTCCTTTAACTTAGCCCAATAAATATCGTAAGTTTGACAATTATATTTAAAAATACCACAGTTTTATGCCGGTCGCATAATTATATTTTGTGCATTTATCCATCCCACCCTAAAGGCCGGTTCGTGAAAATATTTTCTGACATTAAACTGGTCCATGGCCCAAAATAGATTGGGGTCCACTGAGCTAAAGTATTCCATTTCAGGAAGCGTGAAGAAATTTTTGTGGACTTTTTTTCCAAAGACAAACACTTTGTTTACTATCATGATATCAGTAGTCTTCTCAGCTAGCTAGGTGTTACCACTTATAGTCCAACAGAATGGAGGCTATTTCTTGACAGATCTAAACAGAGTCAGAAATGTGTTCTCCTACACAACGGTAATGTTTATGCAGCAGTTCCAATTGGTTATTCAACTCATTTGCGAGACGATTATGACATAAAAATTGTCCTAGATTTTCTGAAGTATGAGGAGCATAACTGGATCATTTGTGTGGATCTTAAAATGGTAAATTTCCTGATAGGACAACAGAGAGGTTTCACGAAGTATCCTTGCTTTCTGTGTTTGTAGAACAGCTGAGCTTGGGAGAAACACTGGACACAGAAGGAGTGGCTAAAACGTGAAGTTCTGGAAGTAGGGATGCAAAATATTGTGAATGAACCTGTAGTTAATCAATACAGGATCATTTTTCCCCTGCTTCACATCAAACTTGGCTTAATAAAGCAGTTTGCTCAGGCTTTGAATAGAGAAAATGAACGCTTTCAACATATTATTTTTGCTTTTCCTGCCTTGTCTTTCTTTTTTTTTTTTGATGTCTTAATTTTATTTTTTTAATGGGGCGACATCAATAAATCAGGATACATATATTCAAAGATAACAAGTCCAGTTTATCTTGTCTTTCAATTTGTTGCATACCCATCACCCAAAGTCAGATTGTCCTCTGTCATCTTCTATCTAGTTTTCTTTGTGCCCCTCCCCCTCTCCCTTTCCCTCTCCATTTCCTCCCTCCCCCCGTAACCACCACACTCTTATCAATGTCTCTTAGTTTCATTTTTATGTCCCACAGATGTATGGAATAATGCAGTTCCTGTTTTTTTCTGATTTACTTATTTCACTTCGTATAATGTTATCAAGATCCCACCATTTTGCTGTAAATGATCCAATGTCATCATTTCTTATGGCTGAGTAGTATTCCATAGTGTATATGTGCCACATCTTCTTTATCCAGTCATCTATTGACGGGCTTCTTGGTTGTTTCCATGTCCTGGCCACTGTGAACAATGCTGCAATGAACATGGGGCTGCATGTGTCTTTATGTATCAATGTTTCTGAGTTTTTGGGGTATATACTCAGTAGAGGGATTGCTGGGTCATAAGGTAGTTCTATTTTCAGTTTTTTGAGGAACCACCATACTTTCTTCCATAATGGTTGTACTACTTTACATTCCCACCAACAGTGGATAAGGGTTCCTTTTTCTCCACAGCCTCTCCAACATTTGCTATTACCTGTCTTGTTAATAATAGCTAATCTAACAGGTGTGAGGTGGTATCTCATTGCAGTTTTGATTTGCATTTCTCTAATAACTAAAGAAGATGAGCATCTTTTCATATATCTGTTGGCCATTTGTACTTCCTCCTGGGAGAAGTGTCTGTTCATGTCCTCTTCCCAATTTTTATTGGATTGTTTGTTTGTTTGTTGTTGAGTTTTATGAGTTCTTTGTATATTTTGGATGTTAGGCCCTTATCTGAGCTGTTGTTTGAAAATATCATTTCCCATTTAGTTGGCTTTCTGTTTATTTTGTTATCAGTTTCTCTTGCTGAGCAAAAACTTCTTAGTCTGATGTAGTCCCATTCATTAATTTTTGCCTTCACTTCTCTTGCCTGTGGAGTCAAATTCATAAAATGCTCTTTAAAACCCAGGTCCATGAGTTTAGTACCTATGTCTTCTTCTATGTACTTTATTGTTTCAGGTCTTATGTTTAGATCTTTGATCCATTTTGAGTTAATTTTAGTACAGGGGGACACACTGTAGTCCAGTTTCATTCTTTTGCATGTGGCTTTCCAGTTTTCCCAGCACCATTTATTGAAGAGGCTTTCTTTTCTCCATTGTATGTTCTTGGCTCCTTTATCAAAAATTATTTGACTATATATATGTGGTTTTATTTCTGGACTTTCTATTCTGTTCCATTGGTCTGAGTGTCTACTTTTCTGCCAATACCATGCTGTTTTGATTGTCATGGCCCTATAATATAGTTTGAAGTCAGGTATTGTAATGCCCCCAGCTTCATTTTTTTTCTTTAGGATTGCTTTGGCTATTCGGGGTTTTTTATAGTTCCATATAAATCTGATGATTTTTTGCTCTATTTCTTTAAAAAATGTCATTGGAATTTTGATGGGAATTGCATTAAATTTGTATATTGCTTTGGGTAATATGGCCATCTTGATTATATTTATTCTTCCTAACCAAGAACAAGGAATATTCTTCCATCTCATTATATCTTTTTCGATTTCTCTTAACAATGGTTTATAGTTTTCATTATATAAGTCCTTTACATTCTTTGTTATGTTTATTCCTAAGTATTTTATTTTTTTTGTTGCAATTGTGAAGGGGATTATTCTTTTGAGTTCGTTCTCAGTTGTTTCATTGTTGACATATAGAAAGGCTATTGACTTCTGTATGTTAATTTTGTATCTGCGACCTTACTCTATTGGCTTATTGTTTCTAGTAGTCTTTTTGTGGATTCTTTGGGGTTTTTGATGTATAGGATCATATCATCTGCAAAAAGTGATACCTTTACTTCTTCTTTTCCGATATGGATGCCTTTTATTTCTTTGTCTTGTCTGATTGCTCTGGCTAGAACTTCTAGTACCACATTAAATAAGAGTGGAGAGAGTGGACAACCCTGTCTTGTTCCTGATTTAAGGGGGAAAGCCTTCAGTTTAGTGCCATTTAATATGATATTAGCTGATGGTTTATCATATATGGCCTTTATCATGTTGAGATATTTTCCTTCTATACCCATTTTGTTGAGAGTCTTAAACATAAAATTGTGTTGTATTTTATCAAAAGCCTTTTCTGCGTCTATTGATAAGATCATGTGGTTTTTGTTCTTTGTTTTGTTGATATGGTGTATTACGTTAACTGTTTTACATATGTTGAACCATCCTTGAGATTCTGGGATGAATCCCACTTGATCATGATGTATTATTTTTTTAATATGTTGTTGTATTCGATTTGCTAGTATTTTGTTTAGTATTTTAGCATCTGTATTCATTAGAGATATTGGTCTATAGTTTTCTTTTTTTGTGCCATCCTTGCCTGGTTTTGGTATGAGGGTTATGTTGGCCTCATAGAATGTGTTTGGAAGTATTGCTTCTTCTTCAATTTTTTGGAAGACTTTGAGTAGAATAGGAACCAAGTCTTCTTTGAATGTTTGATAAAATTCGCTGGTATAGCCGTCTGGGCCTGGACTTTTATTTGGGGGGAGGTTTTTAATGGTTTTTTCTATTTCTTCTCTACTAATAGGTCTGTTTAGGCTTTCTGCTTCTTCTTGACTCAGTCTAGGAAGGTTGTATTGTTCTAGGAATTTATCTATTTCTTCTAGATTGTTGAATTTAGTAGCATATAGTTTTTCATAGTATTCTACAATAATTCTTTGTATATCTACGGTGTCCGTGGTGATTTCTCCTCTTTCATTTTGGATTTTGTTTATATGAGTTCTTTCTCTTTTTTCCTCGGTAAGTCTTGCCAAGGGTTTGTCAATTTTGTTGATCTTTTCAAAGAACCAGCTCTTTGTTCTATTAATTTTTTCTATAGTTTTACTGTTCTCTATTTCATTTATTTCTGCTCTGATTTTTATTATCTCCTTTCTTTGGCTGGTTTTGGGTTGTCTTTGTTCTTCTTTTTCTAGTTCCTAAAGGTGTGAAGTTAAGTGGTTCACTTGGGCTCTCTCTTGTTTGTTCATATATACCTGAAGTGATATGAACTTCCCTCTTATCACTGCTTTTGCTGCATCCCATAGATTCTGATATGTCGTATTGTCATTTTCATTAGTCTGTATATATCTTTTGATCTCTGCACTTATTTCTTCTTTGACCCATTCATTTTTTAAAAGTATGTTGTTTAGTTTCCACATTTTTGTGGGATTTTTTTCCTCTTTTTTGCAGTTAAATTCTAGTTTCAAGGCTTTATGATCAGAAAATATGCTTGGTACAACTTCAATTTTTCTGAATTTGCTGATGTTGTTTTTGTGGCCCAACATATGGTCAATTCTTGAGAATGATCCATGTACACTGGAGAAAAATGTATACTCAGTCACTCTGGGATGAAATGTCCTATAGATGTCTATCATATCCAAGTGCTCTAGTGTTTTGTGTAAGGCCAATATATCTTTGTTGATTCTCTGTTTGGATGACCGATCTAGAGCCGTCAGCAGTGTATTGAGGTCTCCAAGTATGATTGTATTTTTGTCAGTTTTTGTTTTAAGGTCAATAAGTAGCTGTCTTATATATTTTGGTGCTCCTTGGTTTGGCGCATATATATTAAGAATTGTTATGTCTTCTTGATTCAGTGTCCCCTTAGCCATTATGAAATGGCCATTTTTGTCTCTGAGTACTTTTGTTGTCTTGTAGTCAGCATTATCAGATATGAGTATTGCTACGCCTGCTTTTTTTTGGATGTTATTTGCTTGAAGTTTTGTTTTCCAGCCTTTCACTTTGAATTTATTTTTATCCTTGTTACTTAGATGAGTTTCCTGTAGGCAGCATACAGTTGGATTTTCTTTTTTAATCCATTCTGCTACTCTGTGTCTTTTTATTGGTGAGTTTAATCCGTTTACATTTAGTGTAATTATTGATACTTGTGAGTTCCCTATTGCCATTTTATAGATTGCTTTCTGTTAGTTTTGTGTCTTGTTTGATCCTTCTCTTTCGTTTTTCTATATTTTGTTTTTATTTGGTTGTATTCCATACATCTTTCCTCTGTTGCTATCTTTTTTTTTTTATCTCATGTGCTTCTGTGGTGGTTTTTTCAATGGTGGTTACCTTTAAGTAATGAAAAGGGTTCCTACCCTGTTCATTGTAGTGCACTATTTTGTGAGTACTTTTGCACTCCATCATCCTTTGCTACTGTTAATCTCCATCCTCTTCCCCCCTTTCTTTTTGTTGTTGTTACAGTTTAAATTTGGTTTTATTGTGTTCTTCTTGGAGCTTTTACTTGTGGCTTTGTTTTTTTTGTTCTTTGATTCTGATTGGAGAACCCCTTTTAGTAATTCCTGGAGTGGGGGTTTTCTGATGATAAATTCCCTCATCTTTTCTGTATCTGTGAATGTTTTTATTTCTCCTTCATATTTGAAGGATAGCTTTGATGGGTATAGTATTCATGGCTGAAAGTTCCTCTCTTTCAGGACTTTAAATATTGGGGTCCACTCTCTTCAACTTGTAGAGTTTCTGCTGAGAAATCTGATGATAATCTAATGGGCCTTCCTTTATATGTTGTATTCTTCTTTTCCCTGGCTGCCTTGAGAATTTTTTCTTTGTCATTGGTTTGTGCCAATTTCATTATGATGTGCCTTGGAGTAGGTTTGTTGGGGTTAAGAAAACTCGGAGTTCTGTTTGCTTCATGAATTTGAGGCTTTAGTTCTTTCCACAGGCTTGGGAAGTTTTCATCTATTATTTGTTTGAGTATGTTCTCCATTCCATTTTCTCTCTCTTCTCCCTCTGATATACCTATTATTCTTATGTTATTCTTTCTGATGGAGTCAGATAATTCTTGTAGGGCTATCTCATTTTTTAAAATTTTTGAGTCTCTTTCTTCTTCTCTCTGTTGTGCCTCAAGTTGCTTGTCTTCTATTTCACTAATCCTCTCTTCTATCTGGCCTGTTCTATTAGCTAAGCTTGTTACCTTGTTTTTCAGCTCGTGAATTGAGTTTTTCATCTCTGTTTGATTTGTTTGTATAGTTTCAATTTCCTTGGACATATATTCTTTGTGTTCATTGAGTTGTTTTCTGAGCTCCCTAAATTGCCTTTCTGTGTTTTCTTGTATATCTCAGAGGATTTTTAGGATTTCTATCTTAAATTTTCTGTCATTTAGCTCCAAGCTTTCCAATATATTAAATTTTTTTCTCCATAGATTTTTCCTCATCTGTGTTATCTCTCTTTCTTTTGTATCCATGATATTCAATTTTCTCTTCCTTAATGGCATCTGAGGGTGGTTTTGTTGATAGTATTAATGAGATTTAATAAAGAATAAAAAGTTAAAAAAATAAAAAATCGAAAAAAGTTGTTTTTTTAAATTAATAATGAATTAAAGAAAAATAAAATAATAAAAAAATTGAAAAAAATTTTTTTATAAAAAGGAAATTATTCCCCCCCTCCTTTTTTCCTCTCCTCTCCTCTCCCCTCTTTCTTGAGAAAATCTTGTGGTGAACTGTGAATTATATTGTATTTAATAGAACAAACAATGCCTGTAATGGAGGGCCTGAATTGGGGAAAAGTAATAAAGGGGCAAAAAAATAAATAAAATTAAATTAAAAAAGGGGGGGTATGGACCCACAAAAAGAAAATAATGAAAAAATTTGGATCAGGAATAAAATGATTTGCGTTTAGGTGTTGGTTGACTAAGTGTTATGATGAGAGGAATAAGAGGGAAACAGGAAAAGGGGGGGACAAATTAAAAAATTACTATTGTATTTAGTGGAACAAGAGCTTGATAAAATGGAGAGCCAGGGATGGGAGCACTGCTAGTGAGTTAAAAAGGTGAAGTAAAACCCCCCCAAAATGCCACAAACATAAGTTTAAGTCCCAGATAAGATTATTTGTTTGTTATTGAGGTTTGAATGAGAGTAGACGTAAAGGAGAAAGGAAGAAACTAATATAGAGGGAGAAAAGAAAGAGAGAGAGAGAGAGAAAAAAGAGGGAACCACTAAAAGAAGAAAAAAGAAAAAAGAGGAGAGAGAGAGAGTTAAGGGTTTTGGAGTGCAACCCTCATAGAGAGAAAGGAAGAGGAAAGAAAAGATAATGGGAGATGTAACACTTATGGGTAGTGTAGTTTAAGGAGAGGAGAGAGTAAGACCGGTAGAGAGTTAAACGACCAAATTGGAGGAGGAGAAAAAAAAAATCAAGGATGAAGATAAGAGAAACAAATGAACAAATATAATAAAATTGGATAGGTTATAAAGTCTGCGATTATTCTTGATTTTGAGAGGTTATCTTCTTGCTTTTCTTTTCTCTCCCTCTTCCTGGTCGGTGACTCTGTACCCTGGGTTCTGCCCCTTTGGCACGCTCAGGTAGAGGTTTGCAGTTGATAAGTCTCTATGGCTATGTCATGTATTGTGCTTTAATCACGTTGGCAGTTGAGGCTCATTAGCATTTATAGGCTCCGACAGTGAGAGAGTCCGTGTTCCTGGAGCCTCTCTCCTAGTCTTTCCTTCCTCAATTAGTAGCCTGATAATCCAGCTATGGGGTTGCTGCTGCCTCTGCCTGGATAGTTAGAAGCTCAAAGAGCTGGCCACTCCCCACTCTATTCCCACTCAGCACAGGGCTCTGGGTAAGGCTCAGTCAATCAGAGCTGCTAGCATAATCAGCCAGGGCTTCTGCCCACTCAAAGACCTCTGGCTCTGCCACTCTGTCTGGTAACACGGGCGGGCACCCACTCCCGGGGCGCTTGGAGGAAACTCTCGTTCACTATCTGCGCGCACAGACCAGGATGACAGACCAGAAGTCTCGCCCTCTGAGTGAACCCCCCCCCCCCGCCCGCACTTAAAAGTTCCAGCGTTGGAATTGGCTCTCGCTCCGTCCCCGTGTGTGGCTTTTTCAAGGCACTGGGGTAGCCTGAGATTCCACTTTAGGCCCACACAAAGGCCCCTGACTCTGCCCCTCTGTGGGATAACACGGGCAGGCACTGCCGAGGCACTCGGAGGAATCTCTCGCTCACTATCTGTGTGTGCAGACCAGGATGTCAGACCGAAGTCTCGCTCTCTGAGTGAAACCCCCTGCCCACACTGAAAATTCCAGCGTTGGAATTGGCTCTCGCTTCATCCCCGTGTGTGGCTTTTTCAAGGCGCTGGGGCGGCCTGAGATTCCGCTTTCGGCCCACACAAAGGCCCCTGACTCTGCCCCTCTGTGGGATAACACGGGCAGGCACTGCCGAGGCACTCGGAGGAATCTCTCGCTCACTATCTGTGTGCACAGACCAAGATGTCAGACTAGAAGTCTCGCCCTCTGAGTGAAACCCCCCTCCCGCACGGAAAAGTTCCAGCGTTGGAATTGGCTCTCACTCCGTCCCTGTGTGTGGCTTTTTCAAGGCACTGGGGTGGCCTGAGATTCTGCTTTAGGCCCACACAAAGGCCCCTGACTCTGCCCCTTTGTGGGATAACACGGGTGCACACTCCCAGGGCTTTGGAAGGAATTTCTCGCCCACTATCTGCTTGCGCCGACCAGGAGATCAGGTAAAATGGCTGCCCCGCTTGTCTTTCTTTGTCTGGGTTTGGCGCGAGTGTTAGCTGTATTGCCCGGGTTGTCACAGGAACAGTTTTTCCTCGGCTTGGATCTCCATGCCACAGCCTGGTTCGGCCGTTTGTGCCATGGCCTGGATCTATTCACCCCCTTTGCCCGCCTTAGTTTCTATATTCTCAGTTTCCAGTGAAAGCCGCCCTGTTTAGGTTAGTGAGGAAGGCGGAGCATTTCTTACTCCCTATTTCCTTCAGGGTTTGGTTATATATTTAGCCAATTTTTCGCTCGATCATACCTTTGGGTGTATTGCAAAACATCTGGAGGCTC
Organism: Saccopteryx leptura; assembly: GCF_036850995.1. Taxonomy (NCBI): domain Eukaryota; kingdom Metazoa; phylum Chordata; class Mammalia; order Chiroptera; family Emballonuridae; genus Saccopteryx; species Saccopteryx leptura. Next base: position 211,165,074 of record NC_089505.1, on the reverse strand, counting down.
CAAGGATAGGTTTTTCTGTTTCTGGTTGAAGATCTTGTTGAGTTTTGGGGGAGATTTATCGGTATCGCTTCCTACCCCGCCATTACTCTGACATCATCTCCTGCCTTGTCTTTTGAGAAGATAAAAGCAGGTGTATTCGATGGACCTCAAATTCGAACCCTCATACATGACAAAGAATTTGCCAGGAAGATGAACAAGGAGGAGAAAGCAGCATGGCAGTCTTTTGTGGCAGTTACAAAGAACTTCCTTGGCAACAAAAAAGCAGAAAACTATGAATTTCTGGTTCAAAGGATGCTGTTGGCTCTCCGCGACATTGGATGTAACATGAACGTTAAGATTCACTTCCTGAACAGTCACCTTGATAAGTTTCCCAAAAATCTTGAGCTACTAGTGATGAGCAGACTACTGCTAGAGCATCAAACGAGATTGTCCTCAACAAGAAGACAAATGCAAGAGCTATAAATGCAAATTTTTGCCTGAATAGAATTTAAATAAGTTTTGCACAAATTTTATGATTAAAATAAGTGTTTTAATATGTTCTATTTCAAAATTGTAGATAAATTCTGATGCAATCATATCTTTTAGTGTATTTGTGTATTTACTGCATTATATAAATTATTATATTTTCACAAAGATGATGCCCAAGAAGACATTCTACTTCATTATGTTAAACTAAATGTTGAAAATTTTACAATAAGATGAAAACCTAAAATCTTGAATTGTAAAAAAACTGTAGCTTACAGAGAAAAACTAATGTCAGATTTGAGATCAGCACAGTCGAATTAGATAAAAACAAGTGTTTTTGTGGATGCAACAAAAGTTTTGTTCCCCAGTGTAATGGATCCTAGCAAGTACATTCTGGTTTGTAACCTTGATTTAAAAATACTAAAGCACTGCAAGGCAAGCAGGACAATGTTCTACTGGAATGTGTTGTGAAAGGTGACTAAGTAAAGAGATTGGGAAGTGTGGTTTAGGATCAGATGAGATGAGAGGGCAACAGCCATCTTCATGGAGGGCCATAGGCATGTACACTGCCCCAGAGGAGTAGGTTTTCTTAGTTGTATGGACACTTACCTTTGGCATTCCTCATTTTCCTCCAAGACCTACCTGGTATGTTCCCTGTGGCTTTGCAATAATCGATGTCCCATCCCCAAAGGTGGTGCAGCACCTGCTGTCCTCACAGTTGGTGATGACAGTGGCATAGTGTGAGCTTTCTACTCGCACGCATTTCACCTGCCTGGTGATAGTCTCGAAACTCTCAGCTGCGGGCAAAGGCACAGTAAACAGAGAAGATGCATACATTGGGAAACATGATAGATTTGTATCATTCTATACTTGCGTTTTACACTTAGCCTTGTTTTGAGACCTTTAGCTATCTTGATGTACATATGTGTGTGTGTACATATGTGTATATCTGGGTGCACATCTTTCCTTTTAACTGCTATATACCACATGTTACTTTTCTGTTCTGCTGTTGATGGGACATTTATGCTTTCCTAATATTTTAATTTTAGACTTGTTGCAAGTAGCCCCTCTGCACCCGTTTCCTGGTACAAATGTGTAAGAGTGTCTTTCTGCGTGTCTACCAGAGACAGAGCTAGTGCATCATATAACAGGTACCCTTCCAATTTCCTAGATATTTTAAAATTGCCCTCCCAAGTGACTCTTAATTACCATTCTGTCTAGTGGGGTAGGAAGGTCCCTCTTTTCTCGCTTACTTGCCAATTTTGTTGCACTTAATTTGGTAATGAAACATTTAACATATTAAACAAGTAAACTCTGGAATTAAGGAAAAGGGAGTCAGAGAATACTCTTTCTCTAAGAATCTCATTCAAATTTAGGTTAGGAAGGCAACTAGACTTCTAGGGTCTTTAACAGGTGCCAGCTCCTTTCTCTGGGACCTCCTTTCTGACAGAGGCAAGCTCAGAATCGAAGGGGGACCCATCTGAGGTCACCTAGTTATGCAAAAATGATCCTTTAAGGATCAAAGAAAAAAGTTCTGAGAGCTAATGTCCAAGACACGGAGTTGTTTACTTTTAGCTATCAGTGCAGACTATAGGTTTTTAGTGATGATAATGGAAGAGCCACTATTACTGTCCATGCGCCAGCTACCACTATTACCCTTTACCTGTCTTATTGTCATGTACGTGAAAAACAAAACTTACGTATTTCTTGATCATCTGGAGAAATATTATCTTCATAAACTTGATAAAAGGTTGTGATTCTGGTACCATCAGCATGGTCTACGATTCGAGTACCATCTTTCTTTTCAACAATGATCACTTTGTCCTCTCGAGTTGTCATAACCTGAACATACAAAGGCAGAGCGCAATCATTTAATCAAGTGGTTAATCCCAAGTGCGTTTATTTTTATACCCTGTGGACTGCCATCAAAGCCTGGTTATTTATTTGTAAGTGAGAGTTTTATCTCACCTACTTGGTCTGACCTTTACAACAATCCTGGGAGGCAGGTGGAGATATCCCCCTTTTGTAGATGAGTACATTTAGGCTGAGAGAAGTTAAAGAACTTGCTGGAGGTCACTCAGCAAGAGCCAGGGCTGGTGTTGGACTAAGGCTGTCTGACTTCAAAAATGATTCTCCTTCCATTGTTGCCTACTTGTGAGTAAAGAGTTAATATCAGGACTGGCCTGACCCTGGTCTGTCTGGAAAAATGACCCCATGTCTTGCTTCCTCAGAAGCTAGAGGTTTAAGGTGAACATGGCACGCTGAGGCTGCCCTGCATGTTATGTGGGTTGGCGAGCAGGTTTTAGTCTTGTGTCATCAGAACAGAGCTTGAGGATTGGTGGGGAGCAGAGGACAGGCCTCTCTGGGTCAAGTTGATCTGCATGCACTATCTTTATACTCTTGTTTATGGCTGCCACCCATGCCCCGTGTGGGTCTGAGGGTAAAAGCAGCTGTATCTGAGGTCGCTGCTGGGCCTCACAGCTGGATGAGGCTGCTGCACTGACTGTGCGGACTTCCTGTCTTGTATTTTTTCCTAACACTGAGGAAATGCAGTTGAGATTAAAGCTGATTGTGTTCTGGTAGTTTGATGATAAATTTTAACCCACAACCTTTTCTGTTCTGGTGGAATGTATTACTGTGGAAAATGGAGAGATGGACTGAGAAGGAAAAAACTATCACCCAAGACAGGAAGCCAGAGGACCCAGGACAGGAAGCCAAAAGGTAGCCACTTTCTCAGCCCAGTATTTCCAGGTCTGTCCCAATGCAATCCCACTGAATGCACATTTCCGGAGGGCTGACTATGTATCGCGGTCTATGATAGGTGCTAGGGTTACAATGATGATGAGACTGACTACAGCTTAAATCCCTGTCCTCTAGAAATTACAGACTAGAGGGTGGTCAGTCATTAAGAAGTTGCTAAAGGGTAGTGAGCATTCTAATGCTGTCTGGCTTCCTCTCGGAGGAAGCAATGCTGGAGCGTGGATTCGGTGTTGAGGGAGGGCAGCAGGGCAAGTGAATAACATTTCACATACCAAGGAACCCAGGGAGCAGTGGGGACAGTGGTGGGAGACACGGCTGAAAGGTGAGGGACAAAACTGGGGAGGGCTTTAGCCATACTAAAGACTTTAGCCTTTGTCCCACAAGTGATAAAGAGGTATAAAAGGTTTTAAGTATGTGGAGTAGAGTAGGAATCACAGAAAAAAAACTAAGCTAGTACTGGTGAATGTTTCAATTCTGAGAGAAAAAATCAGGCCTTTATATGTGTACTGTATTTAATGGTGACCAGTGGAGAACACAATGGGCTCCTGAATGAATCCCCAGGTGTGTGGGTCTAAAAGGGGTGGATAGGGAGATGCATGGCCCGGTCTCCCTTCAGGAGTGGACTTGATCCCCATTGGTGGCAGCAGTCAGTACACAGCCTGATAGCTCTCAGGTCTTTCAGCATCTGTCTGAGCTGCAGAGAGATTCTGTGACTGACACTTCATTCAGGGTATCTGTGTCCAGACACTGAGTGAGGCAGTGGTGAACAGATCTGGTTCCTGCTACCAGACTCAGGGCATCGACACCGAGACAGCTGATAATGGCTCCTGAGCTCCTGCTGGTTGACCAAGGCTTTGTAGGTTGGGTCGGCACTGCAGCTCAGCTTCTCTAGCTGCCCATTTGTGCTTCCTTCCCCTTCCTTTCACAAATGGTACCCCTAATAAATATCTCGCACCCCAAACTCCATCTCAGTGTTTGCTTCTGGAGAGCCCAACCAGCAACAATAGTATTGCAAATTATATAATGCATTTTTTTATTTTATTTTATTTTACTTTTTTATTTTTTTTTCCTGAAGCTGGAAACAGGGAGAGACAGTCAGACAGACTCCCGCATGCGCCCGACCGGGATCCACCCGGCATGCCCACCAGGGGGTGACGCTCTGCCCACCAGGGGGCGTTGCTCTGCCCCTCCAGGGTGTCGCTCTGCTGTGACCAGAGCCACTCTAGCGCCTGGGGTAGAGGCCAAGGAGCCATCCCCAGTGCCCGGGCCATCTTTGCTCCAATGGAGCCTCGGCTGCAGGAGGGGAAAAGAGAGACAGAGAGGAAGGAGAGGGGGAGGGGTGGAGAAGCAGATGGGCGCTTCTCCTGTGTGCCCTGGCCGGGAATCGAACCCGGGACTTCTGCACGCCAGGCCGACGCTCTACCACTGAGCCAACCGGCCAGGGCCAGAAATTGAGTTATTAATTAAGAACTATTAATAAAATTTTCACATTGAACCAAATAATCTACATCAGGAGCTGAATTAAAGTGAATTAATTGAGGTGACTCAAGTACGAAGCCAGTGGCTCAATGGATAACGTGTCTGACTACGGATCAGAAGACTCTAGTTGAGGTGACCTAGAAGTCTTCCTGAGACAATATGTACTTTGAACCTCACAAAACAGATAACTAGCAAGCAAGGTAAGAGATTATAAAATTATTTTAGAAATAGACTGAAGACTAAAGGCAAACACATTTGGTTACATGAAGTAATTCATCTCAAGAAAGCAGGCATTTTGCTTTGACCAGCAGAACGTGGTTGTAAAGAGGAGGAGAAAGTCCAGAAACCAAAGAGAAGGCACGTAGGAGATTCTTCATCTTGTTTAGACTCAGAGGTTGTTGCAAAGCTCCACATAAGAGATCAGAAGACTAGCTTAGGAATGGAAAGAGCTCAGTGTCCAGACACCAAAGTTGGTTCTAATCCTGGCTCCACACTTTCTAGACATGTGCTCTTGACCAGTGGTCCCCAAAACCTGGGCCGCGGACCAGTACCGGTCCGTGGGCCATTTGGTACTGGTCCGCAGAGAAAGAATAAATAACTTACATTATTTCCTTTTTATTTATATTTAAGTCTGAACAATGTTTTATTTTTTAAAAATGACCAGATTCCCTCTGTAACATCTGTCTAAGACTCACTCCTGACTCTTGTCTTGGTCACGTGATACATTGCCGCTAAAATTAAACCCATAAACTAGCAAAATGCGTGAAAAACAAAATTCCATCGAAAGTTTTTTTGCGAAGTAGAAAAGGGCCAGTGAGGAGACAGAAGAAGAACCTACAACCTTGAAGAAAAAGAAGGCTTCATTTAACAGACAATACCAGGAGTCCTACTTGAAGTATGGATTTATCTCAACTAGTGATTCTCGGGCACCAAGGCCGCTCTGCATAATATGTGGTGACCGACTAAGTAATGAGGCAATGGAGCCTTCAAAACTGCTTCACCACTTGGAGACCAAGCACCCTACTTTAAAAGACAAGCCTTCGGAGTATTTCAAAAGAAAAAAAGCATGAACAAAAAGGACAGAAACAATTACTGGTGGCCACTACATCAATAAATGTGAGTGCACTGAGAGCATCATACTTGGTGGCTAATCGTATTGCTAAGGCTAAGAAGCCATTCACCATTGATGAAGAGTTGATCCTTCCAGCCACTAAAGACATTTGTCGTGAACTTCTAGGAGAGGCTGCGGTTAAAAAGATAGCACAGATGCCTCTTACAGCTACCACTGTCACATGGCACATTGAGGAAATAACAGAGGACATTGAATCACAATTGTTGGAAGGATTAATAAATCACCGAGGTACGCTCTCCAGGTTGACGAATCTACAGATATTGACAAGGTAATGCTACTTGTTTACGTACGTTATCTTTATCAAGAGGATGTGCATGAGGATATGTTATGTGCACTATCATTGACAACAAAAACCACAGCCGCAGAACTATTTAAATCGCTGGATGACTATATATCAGGAAAACTGAAATGGTCTTTTTGTGTCGACATATGCACAGATGAAGCTGCTGCCATGACCGGAAGGATGTCTGGTTTAACTACTCGGATTAAGGAGGTTGCACCTGAATGCAAGTCTACGCATTGTGTCATTCACAGGAAAATGCTGGCTAGCCGAAATATACCACTGGAACTTAACAGCGTATTGAATGATGTCGTTAAAATTATTAACCACATCAAAGCACACGCCCTTCACTCGCGCCTGTTTGAGCAGCTTTGTGAGGAAATGAATGCGGAGCACAGACACCTTCTCTTATACACAGAAATAAGATGGTTATCCCAATGGAGGTCCCTGGCCAGGGTGTTTGAATTACGAGAGCAGCTTCAGAGATTTCTCTCAGAAAAAAGTCACTGCTAGCAGCACATTTCAGTGATGAGGAATGGGTCGCAAAACTCGCTTACTTGTGCGACATATTTAACCTCCTCAATGAACTCAATCAGTCACTTCAGGGGAAAATGACAACTGTCTTCAAGTTGGCAGATAAAGTAGCTGCATTTAAAGCCAAATTGGATTTGTGGGGATGATGTGTGAACAGGGATGTATTTGATATGTTTCAAACATTCTCAGGAATTTTGGAAGAGACTGAGCCCAAGCCTTCATTGTCCCAGCTGGTGCACGATCACCTGTATTTTCTTTTAAAAGAGTTTGAACACTACTTCTCAACCACAAATTGCCAAGGAATGGACCCGCGATCCATTTGTCAACAAACCAGGTGAATCAAGTGTGTCTATGCAAGAAGAGGATCAACTACTGGAGATCGCAAATGACGGCGATCTCGGCCTTAAAAATATGTTCGAGACTACAACTCTGCTGGTGTTCTGGATTAAAGTCATGGCAGAATACCCCGAGATCGCCACAAAAGCACTAAAAACCCTATTGCCATTTCCGACATCCTATTTGTGTGAAGCAGGATTTTCTGCAGTGACAGCAATCAAAACAAAATTACAGAATAGACTGGACATAAGCAACACACTTCGGGTGTCATTGTCTCCCATTACCCCTAGATTGGACCTTCTCATTGCAGAGGAACCAGCTCAGGGCTCCCACTGATTTAGCGTTATGGTTGTTGAGAGATAGGCTACTGTCTCTCATTCTATATAAACATAATAAATAACCCTTAACTTACAATATTCATAACAATGGTGAGTTGTATTTTTCATGCACTTTATATTTGTGTTGTATCTTATTTTTAAGGCATGTTTAAATGTTACCATAGTGACTGGAAAGTGTTTGGAGGCAGAGAGGATGTTACTCATGTTATGTTGTTGGTGCGATGTTAGGAGGACGCTTCTAATAAAGTTGCAAACGAGTACACAGTGGATTCATGTTTATTTTTATTGTTGTAGGTTCATGATTGGTAGCGAGCCTGAACCTATCATATTACATAATGATGTCAGACATGAAAAGTTGTCACAATAACAAATTTAAATACAGCCTGAATAATGAGGATGTGCTCGTTCCTCCTTTAACTTAGTCCAATAAATATCGTAAGTTCGACAATTATATTTAAAAATACCACAGTTTTACGCCAGTCGCATAATTTTATTTTGTGCATTTATCCATCCCACCCTAAAGGCCGGTTCGTGAAAATATTTTCTGACATTAAACCGGTCCGTGGCCCAAAAAAGTTTGGGGACCACTGCTCTTGACCATCTTATGTAGCTTGCTGAGACCCACTTTCCTAATCTGTGTAGTAATATTCATTGGTGTAAAGACTGATGAGATAATGTATGCCAAAGCTCTAACAGAAAGTCCGGCACACTGAAGGTGCTGTTATTCATCCTGGGAATTTAAATTTCACATCCTAAATAAAACCATTATGTTCCAGACCAACTATTTGTCACTTATTTTTATGCTACAAATAAAATCTTTTGTATAGTTGCTCTGTGATGTTCTTGAGTTTTTTAATGTAAGGAGGATCTCCTTAAATACACTGTAAATTCTTTGAAGTCAAGGATCATGAACAAATTCCTACTACTCACATCAAGTGCACACAAAGAAGTAGGAATAAGGCATAGGCTCTTATTTTTAAAATGTAAGACACACACAGATACATTCAAGATAAGGAAATATATGACATCATTAATCATATATGTATTAAAGTGGTATAGAAAATTCATGATGGCTGTGGCCAGATAGCTCGGTTGGTTAGAGCATCATCCCACTATGTCAAGGTTTAGGTTCAATTTATGGTCAGGGCACATACAAGAACCAACCAATGAATGCATAAATAAGTGGAACAACAAATCAATGTTTCTCTTTCTCTTTCCCACTCCCTTCCTCTCTGTCTAAAACCAATAAATAATAAAAAACATTTTAAATTCATGACCTGTTTCATTTCAAAAATTAGTATTTTATAATATTCTATGCTGGTTAAATAAACCACAGAATGCTTTTAGATTTGGGAAGATGGATCCATCCATTGATCCATCTATCGATCGATTGATCCATCCATCCACCCATCCACTACTATTTAAAAAATTATTAAAAATTTATTGTTTTCCAGGTGCTCTTCTATGTGTTGTTTCAGACTTTTAGTGATTTAGGGAATTTACAAAATACAATAGTTTGCCATACCGTTCCAGTGACAGGGTCTGTGGCCTGAAAGGATAAAAATGGTGCCAAGTCCCTTATTCTTTCTGATCCTTTGGTACCAATTCGATTTCCTTCAGGTGTGGTTGTAAACCAGGTGCCTACGTGATTGTCTACACGAGTCGCTGCTCGGGCTGTTTCTGTGGGAGGCTCATGGATTTCATTCTTATGTAACACTGTTGACTGATTTTTGTGTATTCTTCCTGTGAGAGTTCAAGTAAAATCAAACAACAGTATAACTATAATATCAACTATATAAATCATTCATTGTTTTGATTCAGTGTAAAGACATTGTGGCATAGAAATTCTAAGTAGTTTTCATCAATTGTAATATTTCTCAAGTGATAAAAATACCAGGTTGTGAATATCTAACCTTAGCTGGACTCCCATCAACTCCCTCCAAATGTGCACGTGCACATACACGGTTCACTCTCTGTGACATAATAGCTTTTCTGGTCACCTTCTGTATACTTTTTACAAATTTTTAATTAATTTTAATTTATTGTGTTTACATGGATTCAAGTGTCCCACTGAATATAACTCCCTCACCCCCACCCAGGTCTGTACACTTTTGAGTCTTGCTTATATCTCCCTGGATTCCAGATTTTGGATTTTGTACTATGGTTTTTAAAGTCCACTTTTTTCCATTGTATATCCGTCAAACTTTCAGACTCTTTTTTAACTTATGGGACTCTAGCATTTTACTAGATTTTCAACCTTTCATTCCACCGCTTTTATCATTTTGTCAGTAACAGATAGGAAACATCTTTTTTCAGCCCTGAATCTGAAGAACCTTATCAGGTATATCCTTGGCCTCTCACCATAGGAAAGGATTTGGATAGTTTAATTACTACATTGATAATCATCTGACAATACTTTGATAAATCATTGATAGTACATCTCTCTCGCCCTTCATCCTTCCCTGTTATCTATCATCCATATGGAACAGGAAGATATGACTTAAGATATCCTCATAAAACTCTGTGAATAATACCCTAACCCTTTATCAGGACAGATTTATTTATTCCATTTGTATAAACAATAGTGAACAATCTATAGATGAGATTTGCTAGTATTATTAAGCCTCAATCCAGATAAACTCAGACCAAGAAACAATTTGTAAGCAAAGAGAGAAAATGATTGTTAACTAGGAATATCCTTCAGTTTCACACCATGAAATATGTTATTAGGGCATGGACCTTTGCCTCACAGGAAGACTCAACTAATGATGGGAACCAAAGAAGACTGATACATCAAGCTAAGACTTTCCATTGATGTTATATTCATTTGGACCTACACATGGTTCTAGAGCATTAAAAGACAACAGAAAGATAGACTTGTAGGAATTATTTAGCATGAAGCTCAGAGAGCCAAAGGGGTGAAAGCAATGAAAGAGATTAAAAACCTCTAATATATGTTTAATTGGAATTTTAGAAGAGAAAAAATATAGATCAGAAATGATATTTGAAGAGATAATTATTGAGAACCTTTTGTAATAAAAGATAATAATCTATAGATTCAAGAAGCCCAGTGTATTCTCACTTAGGTAAATAAAAAGAAACCCAAAACTTAAATCATCTTGAAATTTTAATAAAAAATACTTTAAGGGCAGTAAGTATATTTTCAAAGAAATGACAGACTGACAGACAACTTTTCAACAGCAACACTGAAAGCAAGAAGAATCCATAGAGATAGTTCCAAGGTGCTGAAGGAGCTGGAGAGGAAACGGGGAATGGCTGTTAATGGGTACTGGTTTTAGGGAGGGGAGTGATGAAAATGCTCTGGAATCAGATAATGAAGATGGTTGCATAATGATTTTTTTTTAAATTTTATTTATTGATTTTAGAGAGAGAGGAAGGAAGAGAGAGGAACATGGAGCTGCTCCTGTATGTGCCCTGACTGGGGATTGAACTGGCAACCTCTGTGTATCCAGATGAAGCTCTAACGAACTGAGCTATCTGGCCAGGGCTATGATTTTTAATTTTTAATATTAAAAATTTTTACTTTAAAGGATGAATATTATAGCATGTGAGTTATATCTTAATAAGTTATATTAAAATATAACTAATTGGATAAAGCTAACACAGGACTTTGAAGGAAATTTACAGCCACAAATACTCATACTGGAAAAGAAGAAAGCCTAAAAATTAGCGAACCACCTTAGATAGATAAAAAAGACTAGCAAAATAAACTGAAAAATATATGAGAGACTTTCTGTTTTTGTTATCTAGGTAGCAACAACAAATTTGTGACTTTACCCTCTTCTCATTCTAGAAATCATAAGAAGCAATAATAACAATGAAACAATGCAGAAATTACATTTGTAGAAATACTAGGGAAACCCTCAAACTCCAACTGTGCTGTTGAAAGTGAAGCCAAGAAGCAAGCCCACAGGGATGGATGTAGAAGAGTTCCTGGAATTAGCAGGATGCAGGTAAATGTGGTTGCTCACAGATCTCATAATTTTCCAATAAGCAATCCCCCAAAGGGACAGGATCCCCTCCTGGGGGAGACTTGTGTGGGTAGTAATCTAAAATGAATAGAGCAGGATCCTGAACAAAATAAAGAGGAGGGGCTTGGAAATAAAGAGGAGGGGTAAAGGTGTGGGGGGATCCTTTCATGGCAGGTTTAGAAGCACTGGTAAAATACAACTTCTAAAAGTGGATACATCTAAGAAAGCAACCCAACTTAAAAAGAGTCAAAATATATTGATAGAGACCTCACTGAAGATGACACATAGTTGGTAAATAAGCATATCATTAGGGGTTAAAACAAAAACAACAATGAGATAACATGACACACTATTAGAATGGCTAAAATCCAAAAACTGGCAACATCAAATGCTGACTAGGATGTGGGGCAACAGGAACTCTCATTCATTGCTGGTGGGAATGCAAAACTGGTACAGTGACTTGGGAAGACAGTCTGGCAGTTTCTTACAAAGGTAAACATATATGGAATGTAAAAAAATATGGAATATTCTCCTAGGAATTCATTTAAATGAATTGAAAACATGTTCAAACAAAAACCTGCATGCAAATATTTAAAAGCAGCTTCATCACAACTGCCAAAAAATGGAAGCAACCAGTAAAGGGTGGGGCAAAAGTATTTTTACAGTTATAAGTACACAAAACACAAAGTTTATTCCTGCATTATTATTTATTGTATTATTTTCCACATGAACAACTGTAAACTTACTTTTGCCCCACCATGTATATCCCTCAAAAGGTGAAGAGATAAACAAGCTATTACACATTATACAATGAAATGTTATTCTGTTAACAAAAATAAATGAGATTTCCAGCCATGAAAAGACATGGGGGAATCTTAAATGTATATTACAAAGTGAAATAAACCAATCTGAAAAGGTTACATACTATAGGATTCCAACTATATGACATTCTAGAAAAGGCAAAACTACAGTGACAATAAAAAGATTAGAGGTTTCCGGGGATGGTCCAGGGTTGGGGAGAAGAGAAGGATGAGCACAGGGGATATTTAGGGTGATGTAACTATTGTGTATGACATTTTAATGGCTGATTCATGACATTATGCTTTCATGAAAACTCATAGAACTGTATGACACAAAAAGTGAACTTTAAACTATGGATATTTTTTAAACTATGGATTTGAGTTAATAATAATGTATTACTATTGGTTCATTGGTTGTAATAAATGTACCACACTTTCAAGACCTTAAAAATAGGGAAAACTGAGCCAGGAAGAGTGGAAGTATATGGAAACTCTCTGTATTGTGCTTTCTGCTCATTAAATGTAAAACTAAAAATTTCCTAAAAAGTATATTAGTTAAAAATAAAAAGTGAATGCATCACCCTAGATGAAAGGGCTGGGAAGAAATCTGGTGCACATGATGCTGGAGGCAGAAGCCCTTTGGAACCAGGTTGGGCAATTAGAGAGGTGGTCATGCAGACCACCAAGTCCTCAGATTTCCAACAGAGGGAGCCATTGAGCTGGGATGTTTAGAAAGCTGTGGGGATACAGTATTTGTATTCATTTCCACCAGGAGCCTTCTGCTACTAGCAAAGAAAAAATCTACTTCACTAAATTTTGAGTTACTGAAAAAGGAATAGATTTTGCTTCCATACAAGATTATAGGGTACCATGGTGAGATGTGTGAAATTGATAAAGAAAACTAAATCTTGGTCTCAGGTTATTAAAGGTCTATGAAAAATTGAGAAAAATTTGTAACATGTGAAAGACAGTGGGAGTTAGGGATTAGCTGCTCAGACTCATCACATTTCTACAACTTACTAGCTAAGACAGGGGTTGGGAACCTTTTTGGCTGAGAGAGCCATGAATGCCACATATTTTAAAATGTAATTCCATGAGAGCCATACAATATGTTTAACACTAAATACAAGTAAATGTATGCATTTTATGTAAGACCAACACTTTTAAAGTACAATAAGTCTCTGAATTCTTTTTAATAATGTTGTTATGCTGTTGCTAATCAATGATGAATAAAGTACTTCTTACCATTAATGCGATTTCTGGTGCTGCATGGTTTTGTTGATGGCTTTGTAGTCTGGTTGATACGTGGTGAGGTTAAGCTTTATGCAGGCGTTGAGACTTCCACCCATTAAACGTGATCGTAAGTTGTCTTAACGTCCTTTCGATGTGAGAAAGACTGCTCATATGCATACAAAGAGCCAAACATTGTCAGTATAGCAATACTCACATGCTACAGTGTGTGGTATGTGACAGGAAGCGTGTTCCAAGTTTTGACAATCACCTGGTCCGTGGGTTGAAGTTTTTTCATTTCTCCCCACTTGTGTTTGCTCGCCAACTCTGCTTGCTGTTGTGCAAGTCTTTCCAAATCTTCATTCAGTGACTTGAACTTATTCACCCACATGTCTGAGGCCTTCAGGTCAGCAGTTTGTAGCTCAAAATCTCTGACGGAGACACCAGGGATGTAACTCAGGTTGGCACTGTCCACTGCACAGTCGTGTGGATGGGTGATGAACTTAAAAAGATGAGTGCGCTCACAAAATTCTCCAAAGTGCGCTTTGAATGACTGCAGGAGATTAGATGTGAAGCCTGCTAGCTGCTGGAGATCAAGATGTTGAGCAGGGTCACTTGCTGTGCATGCATCTTTAAACTCTCCCAGTTTTTCAAAGTGTAGTAAACAACCTGTTTCAATGTTGACGATGAAGAGTTCCAGCTTGTTTTCAAATGCAAACACTGCTTGTTGAAGGGATAAGACTGTATTTCCAACGCCTTGCATTTTCACATTGAGCTGGTTCAGATGGCAGTCATGTCCACAAGATAGTAGAACTTCAGGAGCCACTCAGTGTTAGCTAACTCAGGATGCTCAACATTTTTCACTTCAAGAAAAGTCCAGATTTTGCTCAGACAAGCCGCAAAATGGCTGAACGCCTTCCCTCTTGACAACCAATGCACATTGCTCTGCAGAAGCAGACCAGGAGAATTATTCCCAACTTCATCCAGCAGTGTTTTAAACTGGTTATCATTTAAAGCTCAGGCAACAATAAAGTTGACCACCCGAATGACCAGCAACATCACCTCACCAAGCTGCTCGCCACACATCTGAGCAGAAAGCGCCTCCTGATGTAGGATGCAGTGAAAACTTAGGATGGGTCTCTTTTCAGGTTCATGAGGAAGCGCTACAACTCCTCTGTTTTTCCCCACCATGCACGGAGCACCATCAGTACACACCAAAATAAGTTTATCCATCGGTAGATTTTTTTCTTTAGCAAACTCAGTGAAAGATTTGAATAAATCCTCCCCTCTTGTTCATAGGCAAAACAGCAAGACTTTCCTCACATAGTGTGTCACCCATAGCATACCTTGCAATCACGCTGAACTGGGATAAATGGCTTACGTCTGTTGACTCATCCAAAGTGAGAGAAAAGAATGGTGCTGCATTTATGTCCTTCACTTGTGTTGCCTCAATTTGATTTGCTATCATGATGTTACGATCGTGAACAGTTCTTGCCAACAGAGGCATATCTTTTATTCATTTGATTATCTTGTCTTTTTCCGAAAAGTCATCAAAAAGTTCATAGGCAACATCAAGCATGAACGTTTTGGCATACACCCTATCTGTGAACGGCTTTCCATTTCTCACAATTGCTAAAGCACCAGCAAAGCTAGCTGAATTCCAGTCACCTTGTTGGGTCCAAACACGGAGTTGCTGCTGACTAGCTTGCACTCTGCACAGTAGCTCTTGACATGCTTTCTTCCTGCTGTCCCCCGCTGGATATTTCGATGCAAATGTAGTATGGCATGTGTTGAAGTGCCGCTTTATATTTGACAGTTTCCTTTTTTTTTTTTTTATAAATTTTCATTAATGTTAATGGGGTGACATCAATAAATCAAGGTACATATATTCAAAGAAAACATGTCCAGGTTATCTTGTCATTCAATTATGTTGCATACCCATCACCCAAAGTCAGATTGTCCTCCGTCACCCTCTATCTAGTTTTCTTTATGCCCCTCCCCTTCCCCCTTCCCCTCTTCCTCCTTCCCTCCCGCTCCCCCCTCCCCTCCACCCTCGGTAACCACCACACTCTTGTCCATGTCTCTTAGTCTCATTTTTATGTCCCATCAATGTATGGAATCATGTAGTTCTTGTTTTTTTCTGATTTACTTATTTCACTCCGTATAATGTTATCAAGATCCCACCATTTTGTTGTAAATGATCCGATGTCATCATTTCTTATGGCTGAGTAGTATTCCATAGTGTATATGTGCCACATCTTCTTTAACCAGTCTTCTATTGAAGGGCTTTTTGGTTGTTTCCATGTCTTGGCCACTGTGAACAATGCTGCAATGAACATGGGGCTGCATGTGTCTTTGCATATCAATGTTTCTGAGTTTTGGGGGTATATACCCAGTAGAGGGATTGCTGGGTCATAAGGTAGTTCTATTTGCAGTTTTTTGAGGAACCACCATACTTTCTTCCATAATGGTTGTACTACTTTACATTCCCACCAACAGTGAATGAGGGTTCCTTTTTCTCCACAGCCTCTCCAGCATTTGCTATTACCTGTCTTGTTGATAATAGCTAATCTAACAAATGTGAGTTGGTATCTCATTGTAGTTTTGATGTGCATTTCTCTAATGACTAATGAAGATGAGCATCTTTTCATATATCTGTTGGCCATTTGTATTTCTTCCTGGGAGAAGTGTCTATTCATTTCCTCTTCCCATTTTTTTATTGGATTGTTTGTTTGTTAGTTGTTGAGTTTTATGAGTTCTTTGTAAATTTTGGATAGTAGGCCCTTATCTGAGCTGTTCTTTGAAAATATTATTTCCCATTTAGTTGGCTGTCTGTTTATTCTGTTGTCAGTTTCTCTTGCTGAGCAAAAGCTTTTTATTCTGATGTAGTCCCATTCATTTATCTTTGCCTTCACTTCTCTTGCCTGTGGAGTCAAATTCATAAAATGCTCTTTAAAATCAAGGTCCATGAGTTTAGAACCTATGTCTTCTTCTATGTACTTTATTGTTTCAGGTCTTATATTTAGGTCTTTGATCCATTTTGAATTAATTTTAGTACAAGGGGACAAGCTGTAGTCAAGTTTCATTCTTTTGCATGTGGCTTTCCAGTTTTCCCAGCACCATTTGTTGAAGAGGTTTCTTTTCTCCATTGTGTGTTGTTGGCCCCTTTATCAAAAATTATTTGACCATATATATGTGGTTTTATTTCTGGACTTACTATTCTGGTCCATTGGTCTGAGTATCTATTTTTCTGCCAATACCATGCTGTTTTGATTGTCGTGGTCCTATAATATAGTTTGAAGTCAGATATTGTAATGCCCACAGCTTCATTCTTTTTCCTTAGGATTGCTTTGGCTATTCGGGGTTTTTTATATTTCCATATAAATCTGATGATTTTTTGTTCCATTTCTTTAAAAAATGTCATAGGAATTTTGATGGGAATTGCATTAAATTTGTATATTGCTTTGGGTAATATGGCCATTTTGATTATATTTATTCTTCCTATTCATGAACAAGGAATATTCTTCCATCTCATTGTATCTTTTTTGATTTCCCTTAACAATGCTTTGTAGTTTTCGTTATATAGATCCTTTACATTCTTTGTTATGTTTATTCCTAGGTATTTTATTTCTTTTTTGTCGCAATCGTGAAGGGGAGTATTTTTTTGAGTTCGTTTTCTAATATTTCATTGTCGGCATAGAGAAAGGCTATGGACTTTTTTTTTTTTTGTATTTTTCTGAAGCTGGAAATGGGGAGAGACAGTCAGACAGACTCCCGCATGCGCCCAACCGGGATCCACCCGGCACGCCCACCAGGGGCGACGCTCTGCCCACCAGGGGGCGATGCTCTGCCCCTCCAGGGCGTCGCTCTGCCGCGACCAGAGCCACTGTAGCGCCTGGGGCAGAGGCCAAGGAGCCATCCCCAGCGCCCGGGCCATCTTTGCTCCAATGGAGCCTTGGCTGCAGGAGGGGAAGAGAGAGACAGAGAGGAAGGAGGGAGTGGGGGTGGAGAAGCAAATGGGCGCTTCTCCTTGTGCCCTGGCCGGGAATCAAACCCGGGTCCCCCGCACACCAGGCCGACGCTCTACCACTGAGCCAACGGGCCAGGGCCTGGCTATGGACTTCTGTATGTTAATTTTGTATCCTGCGACCTTACTGTATTGGTTCATTGTTTCTAGTAATCTTTTTGTGGAGTCTTTGGGGTTTTCGATGTATAGGATCATATCATTTGCAAAAAGTGCTACCTTTACTTCTTCTTTTCCGATATGGATGCCCTTTATTTCTTTCTCTTGTCTAATTGCTCTGGCCAGAACTTCTAGCACCACATTAAATAATAGTGGAGAGAGTGGACAACCTTGTCTTGTTCCTTATTTAAGGTGGAAAGTCTTCAGTTTTATGCCATTTAATATGATGTTGGCTGATGGTTTATCATATATGACCTTTATCATGTTGAGATATTTTCCTGCTATACCCATTTTGTTGAGTGTCTTAAACATAAAGTTGTGTTGTATTTTATCAAATGCCTTTTCTGCATCTATTGGTAAGATCATGTGGTTTTTGTTCTTTGTTTTGTTGATATGGTATATTACGTTAACCGTTTTATGTATGTTGAACCATCCTTGAGATTCTGGGATGAATCTCACTTGATTATGATGTATTATTTTTTTAATATGTTGTTGTATTCGATTTGCCAGTATTTTGTTTAGTATTTTAGCATCTGTATTCATTAGAGATATTGGTCTATAGTATTCTTTTTTTGTGCTGTCCTTGCCAGGTTTCGGTATGAGGGTTATGTTGGCCTCATAAAATGTGTTTGGAAGTATTGCTTCTTCTTCAATTTTTTGGAAGACTTTGAGTAGAATAGGAACCAAGTCTTCTTTGAATGTTTGATACAATTCACTAGTGTAACCGTCTGGGCCTAGACTTTTATTTTTGGGGAGGTTTTTAATAGTTTTTTCTATTTCCTCCCTGCTAATTGGTCTGTTTAGGCTTTCTGCTTCTTCATGACTCAGTCTAGGAAGGTTGTATTGTTCTAGGAATTTATCCATTTCTTCTAGATTGTTGTATTTGGTGGCATATAGTTTTTCATAGTATTCTACAATAATTCTTTGTATATCTATGATGTCTGTAGTGATTTCTCCTCTTTCATTTTGGATTTTGTTTATATGAGTTCTTTCTCTTTTTTCCTTGGTAAGTCTTGCCAAGGGTTTGTCAATTTTGTTGATCTTTTCAAAGAACCAGCTCTTTGTTCTATTAATTTTTTCTATAGTTTTACTGTTCTCTATTTCATTTATTTCTGCTCTGATTTTTATTATCTCCTTTCTTCGGCTGGTTTTGGGTTGTCTTTGTTCTTCTTTTTCTAGTTCCTTAAGGTGTGAAGTTAAGTGGTTCACTTGGGCTCTCTCTTGTTTGTTCATATATGCCTGAGGTGATATGAACTTCCCTCTTATCACTGCTTTTGCTGCATCCCATAGATTCTGATATGTCGTATTGTCATTTTCATTAGTCTGTATATATCTTTTGATCTCTGCGCTTATTTCTTCTTGGACCCATTCATTTTTAAAAAGTATGTTGTTTAATTTCCACATTTTTGTGGGTTTTTTTCCTTCTTATTTGCAGTTGAATTCTAGTTTCAAGGCTTTATGATCAGAAAATATGCTTGGTACAATTTCAATTTTTCTGAATTTACTGATGTTATTTTTGTGGCCCATCATATGGTATATTCTTGAGAATGTTCCATGTACACCAGAGAAAAATGTTTACTCTTTCGTTTTGGGATGAAATGTCCTGTAGATGTCTATCATATCCAGGTGCACTAGTGTTTTGTTTAAGGCCAATATATCTTTATTGATTCTCTGTTTGGATGACCGATCTAGAGCTGTTAGCGGTGTATTGAGGTCTCCAAGTATGATTGTATTTTTGTCAGTTTTTGGTTTTAGGTCAATAAGTAGTTGTCTTATATATTTTGGTGCTCCTTGGTTTGGTGCATATATATTAAGAATTGTTATGTCTTCTTGATTCAATGTCCCCTTAATCATTATGAAATGACCATATTTTTTCTGAGTATTTTTGCTGTCTTGTAGTTAGCATTATTAGATATGAGGATTGCTACGCCTGCTTTTTTTTGGATGTTGTTTGCTTGGAGTATTGTTTTCCAGCCTTTCACTTTGAATTTGTTTTTATCCTTGTTGCTTAGATATGTTTCTTTAGGCAGCATACAGTTGGATTTTCTTTTTTAATCCATTCTGCTAC
This sequence comes from Saccopteryx leptura, assembly GCF_036850995.1. Lineage (NCBI taxonomy): Eukaryota > Metazoa > Chordata > Mammalia > Chiroptera > Emballonuridae > Saccopteryx > Saccopteryx leptura. The sequence continues at coordinate 211,145,477 of NC_089505.1, read as the reverse complement.
TCTGTGTCTTTTTATTGGTGAGTTTAATTCATTTACATTTAGTGTAATTATGACACTTGTGGGTTCCCTATTGCCATTTTATAAATTGCTTTCTGTTAGTTTTGTGTCTTGTTTGATTTTTCTCTTTTGTTTTTCTATCATTTGTTTTTGTTTGTTTGTATTCCATACTTCTTTCCTCTGTTGCTACCTTTTTTAAGTCATGTGCTTCTGTGGTGGTTTTTTCAAGGGTGGTTACCATTAAGTAATGAAAAGGGTACCTACATATTCATTGTAGTAACCTGTCTTATGAGTGTTTCTGCACTTCATTGTCCTTTGCTACTGTTAATCTCCGTCCTGTCCCCCTTTTTATTTTTTTGCTTTTGTTGTCACAGTTTAAATTTGGTTTTATTGTGTTCTTGGTGGAGCTTTTACTTGTGGTTCTGTTTTGTTTTGTTCTTTGAATCTGGTTGGAAAACCCCCTTTAGTATTTCCTGGAGTGGGGGTTTTCTGATGATAAATTCCCTCATTTTTTCTGTATTTGTGAATGTTTTTATTTCTCCTTTGTATTTGAAGGATAGCTTTGATGGGTATAGTATTCTTGGCTGAAAGTTTCTCTCTTTCAGGGCTTTAAATATTGGGGTCCACTCTCTTCTAGCTTGTAGAGTTTCTGCTGAAAAATCTGATGATAATCTAATAGGCCTTCCTTTATGTGTTGTATTCTTCTTTTCCCTGGCTGCCTTGAAAATTTTTTCTTTGTCATTGGTTTGTGCCATTTTCATTATGATCTGCCTTGGAGTAGGTTTGTTGTGGTTAAGAAAACTCAGTGTTCTGTTTGCTTCTTGAATTTGAGGCTTTAGTTCTTTCCACAGGCTTGGGAAGTTTTCATCTATTATTTGTTTGAGTATGTTCTCCATTCCATTTTCTCTCTCTTCTCCCTTTATTATTCTTATGTTATTCTTTCTGATGGAGTCAGACAATTCCTGTAGGGCTTTTCCCACATCTATCTGTGTTACTTCTTTATCTTTTGTATCCATGATATTCGATTTCCTTTTTCTTAATGGCATCTGAGGGTGATCTTGTTGATAGCACTTCGCCTTCAGTGTGTGAAACTTCCATACACTCCAAGGATAGATTTTTCTGTCTCTGGTTGATGAACTTGTTGAAATTTTGGGGAGATTTGTCGGTCGCACTCCTCACGGTGCCATTTCTTGACGTCACCCCTTGACCGTTTCCTTGATGCTAGTTTAGCATTGCATATTAGACACACTGCAGAACCTGCTCTCTCCACAAAGGCAAATTCCTCTGTCCATTCCTGCTGAAAAGTATGATACTCCTCATCTTTTTTTTTCTTTTAGCCATCTTCTTTGTCAAAAGGGTTTCTACAATTAGCTAGCTAACTACTATCTTAAAAAGGAGGGAAGTTTACTTCTTGACCTCACAATGACCCATGTACTTTATGCATTATCCAATAAAAATTTGGTGTTGTCCCATAGGACAGCTGTGATTGGTTCCAGTCACCCGCAACTATAAACATGAGTGGTAGGAAATGAATGGATTGTAATACATGAGAATGTTTTATATTTTTAACATTATTATTTTTTTATTAAAGATTTGTCTGCAAGCCAGATGCAGCCATCAAAAGAGCCACATCTGGCTCATGAGCTATAGGTTCCCGACCCCTGAGTTAAGAGATTTCAAAGAAGTTTCTTAACTTCTCTGTGTCACAATTTCCTCATCTGTAGATTGGGATTATTAAAATATGTACTTCATAGGGTAGATATGACAATTAGCTGATTTAATACAGAGTGGGTCAAGCATAGATTTATAGCTGTGAATCCATGCAACAGTTTATTCCTTTATTATTATTTATTAATTTTTGCATTCTTTCTCATATGAACAAACTGTAAACCTACTTTTGGCTCACCCTGTGTTTTAAAGTATTCTGAATTGTGTCTGGTACACACATCTACTATATATAAAAATCTCTTAAAAATAAATATATAAATGATGATATTCTAATAGTAAACTAAATAAAGATGTGAATAGAAAATTTGAAAAAAGGATAAAAAATGAATAAGCATCTTTAAATGTTTAATCTCATTAGTAATCAAAGAAATGCAAATTCAGGCCCTCACTGGTTGGCTCAGTGGTAGAGTATTGATTGGCCTGGTGTGTAGATGTCCTGGGTTCGATTACCAGTCAGGGCACACAGAAGAAGTGACTGTTCTCTACTCCTCCCTTTTCCCTTTCTCTCTTCTCCTTCCTCATCCGCTAAAAATATCTTGGTTGTGAGCATGGCCCCAGATGGGCAGAGCATTGGCCCCAGACAGGGGTTGCTGGGTGGATCCTAGTTGGGGTGCTTATGGGAGACTGTCTCTTATCTATCCTCCTCTCACTTGGAAAAGAAGAAAAATAAATAAATAAAAGAAATACAAATTTAGATAATAATAAAATGCATGTTTATCAAATTGAATAAGGTGAAAACAGTAGTAATCCCAGCACTGGCAGGGTATGAGGAAGTAGGTGTTTTCATACTGTGCTGCAGGCAGGGGTGTAAATTGGCAATGTCTCAGAGGAGAACTGTTTGTAATTCAGATTATGGCTAACACCGTTAATTTAAACCAACTCTAATCTATCTTCTTTTCCCTACTAGAAGTGCTCATTTCCGGAGAAAAAAGTCAAAAGTGTCACATCCTGTTTTCCCAGCCTAGGTCCCTGACCAGATCTACTCAGTGAGATACAAGGGGAGATCCATGGGAAGGCCTAGCAGAATCTGGAAATAGTTTCCTTTCTGATAAAGAGAGACACTTGAAAGCTCTTATGGAAACCCTCTTTCCTTTCTGCTTTGGAAGTTACTATAAAAGGAATTCATGCCTGGAGGTGACATGACCTTCTTGCAACTCTGATGATAATGTCAAGAGAACCACAGAGATGATTACCCAGAACCTCAATGCCAATATGCTCAACCAATCCAAAAATAGCAGCCATGAAAGCTAATGCTGTGTGTGAGTACCTAATGACATAATAATGTGTTCCTTAGTTCTTACTAAGAGAAAAGAAAAATGAATGAAACAGTATGTTATGCTGTGATTCCAATTAAAATTCACACATATATAGTATATGTGTATATAAATATAGTCATAAAAGATGAGAAATATGAGTTATGATACTGAACATTTATTAAGCACTTGATTAATTAAAGCCATTCTAGAGAGGCTTTGGCTATATCACCTTTCTTTGTGATGACAATCTCTGACGTTGCTGTTTCTGATTTTTGCTGAGAAACCGAGTCCACCAGTTCTCCACTGTGAGGGCTTGCTGGCATTTCAGCCGGAGGACAGACAGGTCCTGCATTGAGACTACTGCTCACAGCGCCGTCTGCGAAGAGAATCTGAAAGAAAGGCCCAAGTCCAGCATTTTTGTAAGCAAGGTAGAGGCCGGTTAACAACTGACACTGGATGTCAAACTGAAGTAGGTTACAAAATAATCCAAAGAACGCTGCTTGCGTGGCATCATAAAGCATATGACAGAAGGTCAATTTGGAGCTCAGAGACAATATAGTAGCTCAATAACCAGCACAAAAATATTACTTTGTTTTCCATTTACCTTCTAAGCTATTTGTTTTCTTTTCATTTCCTGTTTTTTATTAGATTGACTTAAAAATATTTTTGCTTTATTTACCCTTCTCCTATGTAATTAGGAAATTATCCACTGTTTCAAAATTTCTAATGACTACATTTAAAACTTTATCACATATTTAAATGTTTAGCTTCTATTAGTATCTATCTAGAGGAACTAGGAATATATAATCTATCCAGTATCAGTATTTGTAGTCTCCCAGTGAACAAGACAAGAACCATCCATGTTGTTAATAAGAAGTCTAATGACCATCTTAATTCTTTTAAAGGTAACTGGCTTTCTCAGGAAGGTTTTGAGATCGTCCTATGCAGTCCTAAAATTGCACTGTGATATCTCTAAATAATCTTTTAACAATTAAGATCAGTCCTGATTTGCGCACTTGGTTGTCCTGTTTAATATGAAGTACTTTTTAAACTCTGGGAAATTTTACTATATTATTTCTTTCATTATTTCCCCCCTTCATTGTAAGTATTTCCTTCTTAGATTAGATCCCTTAGATTTCCTTCATTTAGATCCCTTTTCCATGTCTCTTAACTTTCCTATTCTTCATAATCCATCTCTTCCCCCATCTTTCACAACTGTTATTTTTAATATTTAAGAACTCTTGATATTTTTTTTCTATAGCAACTTTTATATTTTTATTAAGTGAGAGGCAGGGAGGCAGAGAGACAGACTCCTGCATGTACCTTGCCTGGGATCCACCAGGCAAGTCCCCCTACAGGGAGATGCTCTGCCCATCTGGGGCTGCTGCTCCCTTGCTTGGCAACAGAACTATTTCAGCACCTGAGGCGAGGTCATGCAGCCCTCCTCAGTGCCTGGGGCTAACTTGCTCAATTTGAGCCATAGCTGTGGGAGGAGAAGAGAGAGAGAGAGAAGGGATGGAGAAGCAGATGGTTGCTTCTCCTGTGTGCCCTGACTGGGAATTGAACTCCAGACTTTCACACACCAGGCCAACGCTCTACTGCTGAGCCAACTGGCCAGAGCCTCCATAGAAACTTTAAAAAATTGTTATTTTATGGACTGGAAACTCTCAAGTCTCAGTGTATATTACTTTAAGGTTTTTAGTTTCTCTAGTTATTCTTAGTTTTAGATGCCATTTAATATATTGAAATTTGTGTTTTACTTTCATGGGGTTGGTTTTTGCCCAAATTGATGATTGTTGAGTGCATGCTTGTATTTCTCACTCCTTTTCACTTCCTGGTGTATTGTCTTGTCAGAAGAACCCCTTCCCTGTGACCACTGGGGACGGATGGAGGCAGGCAACAGCTTCTGGGTATTATGGTTTCTGGTTTCAACCCTCCAGGTAGAGGTGGACATTGCCCTGATTTCTGAGCCCAGAGCTCCATCTGTGAAATGTCTGTGTTAAAAGTCCCATTTATAAATTTCACTGTGGGTTTTTTTCCTTTTTACCTTTTTTTGTTTTGTTTTGTATTTTTCCAAAGTTAGAAGCAGGGAGGCAGACGAACTCCTACATACACCCAACCGTATCCACCTGGCATGTCCACCAGGGGGCGATGCTCTGCCCATCTGGGGCGTTGCTCCATTGCGGCTGGAGCTATTCCAGCGCCTGAGGCAGAGGCCATGGAGCCGTCCTCAGTGCCTGGGCCAACTTTGCTCCAATGGAGCCTTGGCTGTGGGAGGGGAAGATAGAGATAGAGAGGAAGGAGAGGGGGAAGGGTGGCAAAACAGATGGGCGCTTCTCCTATGTGCCCTGGCCGGGAATCAAACCTGGGACTTCCACATGCTAGGCTTATGCTTTACTGCTGAGCCAACCAGCCAGGGTCTCACTGTAGGGTTTTAAACTTTGCATTTGTTTCTCTACCTGTTGAATTCCATCTTACTTGACATTCTAGGAATTCCTCCACTCTCCTGATCCATTAATGACACATTTTGTTGTTCTCCAGTAGTTATAAATTTAATATTTAAAAGTATTATTCTATTTTTTTAAGATGCTTTGAGAGGGAGATGAGGTCAACTCTGTAATATTGGGTCATATGCAGAACAGGAAGTTTATTTGTATCCTGTATGGCACAAATGTTGTGTTTTCTTCCAACTATATTATTCCTTTTTTGTTATTTTCAAGTGTCATTCCATTTTCAAGTGAGTTGTCTCTCTTCTATGTCATAATACTGTTCCTTGCCCATAGCTTTTCTATATTTTACTTTGTAGCAGGAAAGAGTGATTTATCTCACATATTCTCTTACCTGTGTGGATCCATCCAACATGTACTTAATCACAGTGCCTTGACTGGTGATAACTCTTGATGCCTCCTGCTCCACGGGTGGTATCACTGTCTTGTAGAACTCATAGTGCTTCACCTTCTGGGGGTAGCTCTGTCGGATCATGATGTTCCAAGTAGGTTCCTCACCCATAACATCTATATCTTAAAGAAAAACAAGCCTTACTGTGAACCAGGCAATGCTGTGTGGCAGGGATTTTATCTTCTTGCTCAGCTTGTTTTTATTCTCCTGGCTGCATATAGGTAATAGGATAATTTCCATACATGACAGATGGCCCAGAGTACTGGTTCTTCACTGCCTTGTTACATACAGTCAAATGTAGTAAGGAAGGTCATCTATAAGCACTTAAACAGGCACTTTCTCTAGGTGTAAGCCATTCCCTCTGATGAAGTCTGGAACATACCAGGGCAAAATTAGGAAAAAAGCTGCCTTAGATGTTCCCTTTTCTGTCATCTGTGAGTAAGCTCTTGCCCCTGGATGTTCAAAATACTTCCCTAGTGTCTATCCTCTGGTTGCCCAGAGTCCCAGGGGACATCACTCACTCAGGCTTGCCCTTTCTAAATCATTCATTATCCTTCAAAGTTAATATAACCCCCTCATCTCTAACTAAATCCAGGTTTTTCTCACAGCGCTACTCTTAAATCTGGCAACCAAGGAGAAAAGCACTTGTTAAATTCAAAAGAAAGTACTATTACTGAGAATTTTTGGCATACAACAAGCAGCGGCTAGGTTTCTGATCACTGAATAATTTCCTCTTCTCAATTTATAAAGTGGTTTATTAACATGTAATGGTGGCATTTCAAAGACTATATCAGGCTGGTGGGAAAATATTTTGGGAGGAGGGCCCTTCATGACACCCTTTAAGTGACTGAAGTAATAGTAATGATAAAATAACAACCATTTATTGAGGTGTTTCCATATGCTAAATGCTTTGTGTGCATGTTTGATTCAGCCCATCTCAACAACCCTTTAAGGCAGGCACTTTCACTTTCCAGAGTTTTCAGATGAGAAGTGGAATCCTGGAAGGGTTATAACTTCTCCAAGGTCAAAGAGCCACAAATGGCAGAACTGGGCTTTGAGTCAGGTCTCTGTGCTTAACCATTTTCTTATCTATAAGAACAGCCACTGCAACCAGGACCAAGACCAAAACTCAAACCCAAAACCTAATATTGGAATAATATGCTCCATGTTAGAAATATTTTCTCATTTAATACTTATATGAAGTCTGTTTAGTATATGACATTATTTTATAAATGAAGAAATTCAGGTGGGGAGGGGTCATGACTTGCCCAAAGTCACCCAGGAAAGAACTCAAGTCTAATCTCTTTCTTCTCTCACCACGTGACCTTCTCTATGTTCACGGCTGACTCTGATGAAGGTATTGCTTCTTTGGAATTTATTTTGTAATTATGTTCAGGCTTGAATTAGAATATTTATAATATATGAAAGATTTTAAAAATATTATATGTTCCAGGCAGAGTCATTATTAATCACATTGTCTACTTAGACATAAGGATAAAAATATCAAACTTTATAATAAAACTAATAGAAAAAACAGGTGAAACAAGTATTAATAATAGGACCAAGCAAACAAGCAAAATGTCCGTGAACTTGAGAACAATACCCTTCTTAGTACACTTATAGCATCTTTAACTCTGAAAGACCCTCATTAGTCTAGGTACTACACACAGCGGATCCCATCATGGAGAACTTGGACCACTAGGGATCCTTGGAAATAAAAACGAGGGTCCATCATCTATTTTTAATAATCCATAAAATCTAATATGTAAAAAGGAATATTGAGACTAAAGAAATCAACCACAACATTTAGTTTTTTTTCATTTGTCTCACAAGTGAATATGACATTAAATTATTTTTAATGGGCATACTCTTTTCTTTTGAAAGATACACTTTCCAAATATGGTATACATAAGGGAAGTATAATAAAGAGGATTTCTGTTTGTTAAAAAGTCAGGTTCCACCGATATAACAGTTATCAGATGACAAAACATGGTCCAGAGACAGTAAGAAAGGGCCATAGAGTTGGTTAGAACTCAAGTCCTAGTTCCATGCTTATTTTGCTCTACCCTCCTACCTTTACAATAGTGGGTCTCCATTTAAATAATATTCAGACTCAATCACCAGTGTAGGTGGTGCATCCGATTAATTAAATAAGTTCACTTATACTTTTTTATTCATCTTTTTCCTTTTGAGAGGACAGGAGATAGAGAGACAGACTCTCGCATGCACCCTGACCAGGATCTACTTGGCAATCCCCATCTGGGGCCAATGCTTGAATCAGCCGAGCTATCTTCAGTGCTTGGGACCTATTTTGAACCAGTTGAACCACTGGCTGAAAGAGGGGAAGAGAGAGAGAAGGGGGAGATGAGGAAAAGAGAAGGAGATGGTTGTTTCTCCTGTGTGCCCTGACTAGAGATCAATCCCAGAACATCCACATGCCAGGCTGACACTCTATCCACTGAGCCAACTGGCCAGGGCCTTATTTATTCATCTTAATAGCTTAGAAGCCATGTACAAAATTAATAGAAATAACAGACTACAAAATCATGTGGGAATAAAACAGATTTTCTTGACCCATTTAACCTGTACTTATCTCACTGTCCTTTGTTTTGCTCAGAGCAGCAACCTGGATCAGACTTGTGGCCCTTTGGAGAGGCAGAAAGACAGGGCCACACAGTAGTTGTTAAGAGCACTTGCTTTGGCGTGATGGATCAAGAATAACATTTTATTTCTGTCACTTAGGACTTGAGTGATCTTGGGCAAGTTACTGAACCTCCTGAAGCCTCAATTTCTTTATTTTGTTAAGTGGAATTATTAGGGCTTAGTTTATAGCAGTTGTATTTTGTCATATACGGTAAGTACTTAAATAGTGCCTGGTCCCCAGTAAGTGCTCAAAAATTCTTCTTATTATTAATAATTAGCCTACTGTTCATTATCAACAATTATATTTTAAATAGCAGGAAAATGCACAATTTCAATGGTGATTTAACTGTTTCTCTATGACTTTTGCCACCCCCTGCCCCCCTGCTTTACTGTCCCAGCCCAGTTAGCACTCACTTGTTGACTCTTGCCCAATGAAGGTCACTAGAAGCCCATTGGGGCAAGACACATTTAGGCTTTGGAAGGTGGGAACAAAAACAGTCTCTTGTAAAACAGGTTCTGGTTCTACTTCTTCCTGTAAAGAATTTAACATGTGAATAATTGTTTGCCTTTTTATAAATGATATTGATTTACTAAGAGTTGGCAAGAACCTACTGAGTGCTTAGGGTATGACTTACCCAGGACTATGGGCCCTGCAATGAAGCCCATACGATGAGTCTCTACTTTTTTTGCAATTTATATCCTGTTTTTAGAATGGCACACAGATACGTGAAACAGTAAATTATAGTACCAAATGGTTGGCACATCTTTCCTCAGAAAAGGGCATTATCAAAGTTAATGACAATAGTTAGGAACACCGTGGAGGAGTGGGGGTTTGAATTAGGCCTTGACAGGTGCCTCTGTTTGCATGTATGTATGTAAGGACAGACCAGCATCCCTACTACCTTCTTTGTGCAATTCTTGCAGTTTGAATGATAGAGGAATTATGCTATCATGATATGTGTCTTTATTTTTCTATAATGAGCATATATTTCTTTTGTATTAAGTAAAAAGAAAGTAATATAAAATTAAAAGTGTATTTACAAATTAATAAAGGTTTAGATGTGTTTACTTAAAAATACTAATTAATTTTCTGCTAACTATCCCTGATACCTTGTTTGGTTATGTGAGCTCCAGAATGAGGTATTGGAAAGCACACATCCAGTCCCTAATGGTAATAATTTCAGTTGTTCCCCTGAGCTGTCTTTCATTAGCCACTAAAATCATACCAGCTGACCTCCCATTGCTGCTTTTCAGTTTATTCTGACTAGTCTTTTATTATCGATCACTTAAGTTGTTATGTCTTTGTTACTAACAGAGAATAAAATCTGAAGAGTTAGGTGGAAGATCAATTAAAAACACACAGTAAAATTAGGAAGAAAAACCTTATAAAATTCTATAAAGTGAACAATAATGTTCAAAGACATGAACCTGTCATGACAAATCTGTCATTACACACAAACCCAGTAATTATACCCACCCATCCAGTATGTCAATTAAAAAAATGTTGGGTGAACCAATTTGTTACCAAATTGCTTTCAGCCAAATTAATGAATAACTTGGGATTATTCTGTTCAACACTTGAACATTTTTACTTAACAAGGGTCAAAAGTCCCAGCTTGGGAAATTGATCTAGTAGAGCTATGTAAATATGGAGAGAAGGCCAAGTATTATTCAAACTCCACAACTCTTAAAGGGCCAGGGTCTGAAATCCAGGTTCCTGATCACTTTTTAACACATTTTCTTCTGATAAGTTTGGTAATTGTACATTGTACAACCTGCACAACTGTAGTAGTAAATACCAAAAGAATGAAAATTTGATCAGTGGTTTCCTTCTTTCCCTCTTTGGAACCTCTTTTGATCTGTTATTTTCTCTTAGGAAAATGGTTAGAGGCAAAGTGTGTGTGTGTATTTGGTGAAGCCTTGGAGACAGAGGGTAAACCACTCTTTTAACGGAAGTGGGTTGTCCTTTGTCTTGCCGAACTCTTAGCACATTATCTACGTCCAAGACTCCCAAATAGAAGTGTTTTCACTATTTATAGATTCTTTTCTTCTATTTTTCTCATTGGAACTAAAGAAATAATTTAAAATAAGGAATGATAGAACTTGACCAACCTAAAGCAAAGAATACCCATGAACAAGGGTGGGAAAAAGATTGAACTAGTTACTCTGAGTTTAGAATGAGTGACCTGGGACTGTTTGTATATGGCAGTATGTCTCCCGGTATAGAAATACAACTCCTGTGTGCAAATCTCTTCTTGTTCATTCAAAATTGAAACTTCAAGAAATGCTAATGCATCTGCACAATAAAATATATGCACTGCAATAAGACTATTAATAAAACTCATGATTTTTAAAGAATTGACACTGAGGCAGAGGCAGAGTTTATAATCTATAGAAGGTCCATTCACCTTTTTCTCTTCTTCTTTTGGGTACTCCTCTTCTTTAAGAGATTCTTTGGGTTTTTCTTTGCCTTTTGTTTTCCCTTTTCCTTTGGATTGAGAAACAGGCTCTATAACAGGAATTACTGTAGGAACAAGTGCTGATGGGATATTCAACAGTGCTTCCAACTTAGGATCCTTGTCCTCTATAAAAATAAAAAGGAGAAAACAAGGGAATTAGACATTCATATTTGATATTTTGTTAAATAAATTTTGTGCCTCAAACAATTATACAAGTTGGCAACAATTTTTACCTTGCTCAGTGGATTTATCAGTTGAATAGACTTCAGTGGTATTGTAGTTGATTTGAAAGCCAGGATTATAGCTAAACTATTTGAAATACTTAATACAATGATATATTTGATGGAGTCATTATTTCACATGTTCTTACTTTCCCATCTAGATTGTAAACTCTGAATGATAGGCCAGTAACAATCTCTTCATTTAATTGAGACATATTTATATATTTATTTTAATTTTTCTATTGATTTGAGAGATGAAGGAATGGGGGAAAAGGAGAGAGAGCAATAGCAAGAAGCATCAACTCATTGTACCACTTAGTTATTCCATCAAGCTGTGCATTCATTGGCTGCTTTTTGTATGTGCCCTGACCAGGGATAGAACCAGTGACCTCAGTGTGCTGGGATGATGGTCGGTCCACTGAGCAACACAGCCAGGGATGAGACAGATTTATTAAGACACTTACATACAAAATATTTGGAGCTGTGGGGAAATAATAAAGGAAACAGAAAAGGCCTTATGAAGCCAGCATGAGATAGTGTGTTATAGATAAGAGAAAGCATAGTTCATTTGAAGAATTAAAAGGTCCAAAAAGAACAGAGTGGTCAAGATGTGGAAACAACCTAAATGTCCATTGCCAGATGACTGGATAAATAAAATGTGGTATCTATATATCATTCAAGTCTTAAAAAGAAGAAGAAAATTCTGCAGTATGTGGCACCAAGAATGATCCTTGAGGATATTATATTTAGTGAAATAAACCAGTCACGGAAAAACAAGTACTGCATGATTCCTCTTATGTGAACTATCTAAAACAGTCAAATTCCTTCTGAGTGGAATGGTGGTTGCCAGGGACTGTGGGGAGAAGTACTAAATGGGAGTCACTAATCAATGGCATAAAGTTTGAGTTAGGCAAGATGAACAAGTTCTAGAGAACTCAAGGGGGAGAGAACTGAATGGGAAAACTACTTAACCATTAGCAGGTAAAAGTTCTCAAATATTAGTATTATAAGGAAGTTATAATATATTTGTTTGCAAAGACTCATGCCTTCACCTTTTTTAATACACAGAAAGTAAAACATTACTTATACACACTAAACATTTTCAAATACAGTATTTACAACCTGAAATCAGCAACATTTGTTTTAAATGGAATGATTGCATGATAACTTAAAGATTAAATCAAGAATAAGAAATTCCGGAAATAGCAGCAAAGTAGTCGATAGAGAGTAAAATGTAAATATTTTAATCTAAAATGATATCCTCTGTTCAGAGGGGATAAATTTTTTAGTGATTGTGCATGACAATGAATTTTAATACATAATCTTTTAGGCACCAAATGATTCCTACAAGTGCATTTTAGAAAGAATCAAATACAAAATTAAAAGACAACACCCCCAACAAAACAAAAATACTAACAAATTTAATGGGCTCTTTAACTCATTAGAGTATTACAATTTTTGGCACAAGGAAGATACAGAATTATAACCATCCATGTAAATAATATCTTGCAGAAATGGAAGTCCATAGTAAGGCAGATCGTTAAATCACCACAGTCTACACAGTTTTAAGGCTCTATTGCATAGGGATTATATTTTGATTTTGTACAGCTTTTTAAAAAAATCAGTTGTGGTTAGATCCCTGTAAAATGCATGAAACCCACAAGATTTCCTAATTAGTTCTTGGTAAAGTGACATATTATTTTGTGGTTTGTAAGGAAATAGCTTCCAGTTGGAGGATTTGTTCATTAAAAGCGGGGTATAGAAATTCTTCAAGATGTCCAATGAATGGCTCCTTTTAGACTAATGTTCTGAAGCACACTGAGTAGTTCTATAATTGCAGGATTCCTAAAGCTATTATTCTGTAGAAAACCAAGAGGATTCCTTGGCACATTATACTTTCTTTATATTTTTCTATTTTTATTTGTTGATTTTAGAGAAAAAGGAAGGGAGAGAGACAGAGAGAACATCAAGCTATTCCTGTATGTGCCCTGACCAGGGGTCGAACCAGCAACCTCTCTTTTTGGGATGAAGCTCTAACCAACTGAGCTATCCTTCCAGGGTGAATCATGCTTTCTTTGACATCAACTAAATTACTATTTTTATAGTTAACAAAGATAACTGGAATATATATGTATAGATATATGATCTTATGTGTCTATGTGATAAATGCTGTTTCAAAGCACTGTCATTTTCTATGTATGAAAGATTATGTATGTATGCATATGTATGTATGCACAGATATAGGTACACCCACTCACATATATTCCCACCCTTCAGGAAATGAGGGGCATTAAGTCAGAACATGTTTATCAACAAGTGAGAAGACAGGATTGGCAGACACCATTGGCCATGGGACACAGATCCTTTCTATTGTGTCTATTTCACCTGGTGCATTTCCACTAGATCCATAGTAACTTATTGAGAGGCAGATTCCATTTTCCAAGATGGCAGAAAAAGATCCAAACTTGCTGACAGCTATATTCTCTGTATTTGATTCTTCTGAAAGACAAAATCAAATCGAGGCATTTTCACTTTATTAAAAAGAAATGTATGCAAAACTCAGTGCAAAGTGGAAATCAGCTAAATATGTAAAAGTATGAATTTGATTAAGTAAATTATGATATATACACCAATAAATTAATAAAAATCATTTAAAAAGTTTGTTTTCAAAGAATGTTTAATAAATAAGAAAATGCTCATGGTAAAGTAAGAAGGAAATACACTATAAATACTGGTTACCACTGGGGTGATAGAGTTATTGGCCACTGTTATCTTCTTTAAGTATTCCTACATTCCCTAACATTTTATAATAAGCTGTATATTTTTATATCAAGCAAAACAAAGAAAAGTAATTAAAATTTTTCTGTTTTAAGTTACTGGGTACATTCAAACTTTTCAAACTTTGTGTTCTTGAGTTGGAAAAATACTATAAACACAACTAAATTTATTAGCAAGATTTAGTTATTGTTCCTATTACTAACTTGAATCCAAACCATTTTATTAATTAACTCATCTTCTTTTTCAGGTATAACCCACATCACATTCGGCAAAAAATAGTTTCCCCATTGGGTGTTGGCTAGAGATGTTAAATGGTATTATCAGGAAGTTTCATGGTGTACTTACCAATGGACATTCATTCAGAAGCCTCATCTATAGACATGTAGAGATGCCCATAGACAAATTTAGGTTTCTTCTCTTGTCCTTGCAACTTAAGAAATTTGATACTACAGGGAGCCTAGGCAGAAACACCTCATTTGCAATGAATTTTGGAGAGAAGTTAAACCTTCAGTGAGAATCAATTAATGAGGATCTATTACAAGTGCATAAAACAAAATTCAGGCCAGAATGGACACTGCAAAATCAATGTTCCTAGATAAAGGTAGCCAGAATAGGCAGACTCTGTATGACAACTGGAGTCAAAGCTGGGAGGCCAGAGGGGGCAAATCAAGGAATCAACCCCCTATAGATGGGCTACATATATAACACATACATATATACACATTACATTAGGGAAAATGCATATAACCAGAATGACAAACATACATTGGTTACCATAAGGAAAATTACATGCTAAATGTGAGGGCTGCATATGTATTTTTGTCATGTGGATGGGTTGCACACCCTGCTTTAGTATTGGCCACACACTGCCACAGAGATGCCTCTGCTTACCTGTTTCAGTATTTTGTTCTTCCTCTCCTTCTTCTGTCTCATCTTCTGAAGAGTAATTCCCTTCTTCTTTTTCCTTTTTCATAATTTTCTTAGGGTCTTTTAAATGAATTATAAAATTGTGTTTGTCCTTTTTCACTTTCACTTTGATAAAAGTTGAGCCTGGGGAAGAATCAGGGTTCAAACATGGGCTCATTATAATGCCCTGTTAAGCTCCTTGACAAAAATCAAAATAATGCAGCATAGAATTCAAGCTAGGGAATGGAAATACCTAGGATGTCACCCTTTTCATAAAAAGATGCCTATAGGAATGATGGTGGAATTATAGGAATAAATGGCAGGTGGATCAAAGAGATATTTGCAGCCTCTTTATTAATATTTCAAAGCAAATCACAGAAGAGAAAATAAATTGGTAGAGGCTAATATATACCTATACTCAACTTTAATCACAAGAGATAGCTAATGTGAGAGTTTTAAAACTTATAAAGAATTACATAAACATTAGTTATAGTAGTTATTATTGCTAGTAAGAATTTTCCTAACAATACATTATCTCTTCTAGTATTGTGACTCATTTTTGTCTCCTCTCTCAGCTTTCTTCTTTGATTTTTAATCCAGTTTAATTGAACTATTATCTCTCAAAATTGATAGGATTAGGATGAAAATACTGTATTTACTATGAATCAATTGAAACTATACTGTATGCACATGCAAATATATATATTTTTTGTATTTTTCTGAAGTTAGAAGTGGAGAGGCAGAGAGGCAGACTCCTGCATGCGCCCGATCAAGATCCACCTGGCATGCCCACCAGGGGCGATGCTCTGCTCATCTGGGGTGTTGCTCTGTTGCAACCGGAGCCATTCTAGCACCTGAGGTAGAGGTCATGGAGCCATCCATCCTCAGTGCCTGGGCCAACTTTGCTCCAATGGAGCCTTGGCTGTGGGAGGGGAAGAGAGAGAGAGAGAAAGGAGAGGGGAGTGGGGGGAGAAGCAGATGAGCGCTTCTCCTATGTGCTTTGGCCAGGAATCAAAACTGAGACTTCCACATGCTGGGCCGGCGCTGTGCCACTGAGCCAACTAGCCAGGGTTGTAAAACTGTACAAACAGTTTTCTAAAATTTTAATTTATTGATTGATTTTAGAGAGAGAGGGAGAGAGAGAGAGAGAGAGAGAGAGAAACACTGATTTGTTGTTCCACTTGTCTACGCATTTATTTGTTGATTCTTGTTTATGCCCTGACTGGGGATCAAACCTGCAAGCTTGGTGTATAAGAATGATGCTCTAACCAACTGAGCTGCCAGGCTAGGGTGCATGTACGAATCTCGATAAGAGTGAGAAATAATTGTTGAAAATACTATTACAAATAGCATTATAAAAGTAGTCTAGTGCTTTTCTCAGTTATAAATCCATTTTTAATTACTAATAATTGTACACTATACTCAGGGATGATATTAAAATATTAAATACTAATACATATGACAGTGTAAATAAATAAATATGCACACTTTTACATTAATAAAAATCTCATGTTTTAAATAAACAAACCTTATATAATAAAATGGTCTGACATTCTTTAAATAATGAAATAATTGCAGGTCTTTCTGTTTTAAAAATCACTGGTATGATACTTTATTTGATAGTGGCAGGTACTATCTAATGATGCTTCCACTTGAGTCATGATTACATGTAGGGAATAGTATCTAACTCTTGCAATGGTTTCCTCATTTAATCGATAGTCATCAGATGAAAAGGGAGGAAGGAAGGAAGGAAGGAAGGAAGGAAGGAAGGAAGGGAGGGAGGAAGGAAGGGGGAGGGAGGGAGGGAGGGAGGAAGGAAGGAGAAGGGGGAGGGAGGGAGGAAGGAAGGAGAAGGGGGAGGGAGGGAGGGAGGGAGGGAGGAAGGGGAAGGGGGAGAGAGGGAGGGAGGAAGAAGGAAGGGGGAGGGAGGGAGGAAGGGGGAGGGAGGGAAGGAGGGAGGAAGGAAGGAAGGAAGGAAGGAAGGAAGGAAGGAAGGAAGGAAGGAAGGAAGGAAGGAAGGAAGAAAGGAAGGAAAGAAAAAGAGTGGAACAAGGAAGGGGAAGGGGAAGGGATAGGCTGGTATCATGGATAGAGTGGGAGCGTGGGTAGGAGGAGCCCATGTTGTCCCTTGTTGGGGCACATAATCTTGTGGACATTTAACAGGGTCCCTCACATCCTCCACACTGACCTATTTACAGCTTTCACAGAGCATGCTCCCTGTCAGACAATAAGTTGTACAATAAGGCCTGGGTCCTCAAACCCACCTGAGGGATTCTTAAAACACAGTGAAGAGATAAGCCCTGCAAAATGCCTCTGATAGGTTCCCTGGTGCCCTATCTGCATTTCCCTGGGAGGAGTTAAGCATTATCCTTTAGGATTTTGCAGACTAGGTTCTCTGCAGCCCATTGGCCCCTTGGCCTTTTAAAGACTTCTGAATCCAGAGGTGACCTCTCTATTGCTAAAATAACTGGATACCAGCAGTAGCATGCCCCATGCTCTGCGCACCAGAGCCCAAACAAGAAATTTGCTCTTAACTCACAGTATGTGCTTGGAATTTGGAATAATACTATGTCTGGTAATTAATATTATCAACTACTTGTTTATTGCAGTTACTATTACACTATTTCCCCATGATAGAGAAATATTTCAATATTTTAACAACTGGACCTTTCTGTTGTGTGTCCCAGTTAACTCCTCAGGTGGCATGTACCTCACAGAGTCGATTACAATAGAAGAATGTGAAGAAGAAAATGTTGAATGTGGTGTATACACGAACAGTAGGAGGCATGTGCTACTCTCAGCTATCACAGACACTAAGCAGTACAAGAGCTCAAGGTGACCTGAAATGGGTAAATAGCTTCCAAGCCACTAAAGGGCTGCTTTCAAAATGTACCTTTTTCAAATGTTGTCTTTTCTACTTCAATCTGCCCTCCATCTGAAGGATACAGATAATAATTTGTTCCTGAGATTTGGATGGGTATATCTCCCATATTGTATCCATGAAACTAGAAGAGAAAACATCACACTTTGAATGTGGAACTGCAGTCTCCAAAAATCAACTCCCCAGCGTGAACCAATTAAAGTTGCCATAAGCTTAGTTTCTGCTGAATGATTTGTTTGTCACTGTAGACTCAGAGATCAGTGCCTACACTATGTTTAGTACCTCCTGTCATGTTACAATGACAGGCAGAACTAAAGGCAGTCCATGATACTAAACTGTTCACTGGAGTACTTTCACAACCTAGTGAAATTCAATTCATTGTCTTGTTGCCAAGGCAGTGCAAGAAGAAATCAATTTCGATTTCATTGGTTGTTAATTTTCTGTTTAAAGTAAACTGATACATTGAGCCCTATTTATACATTAACACATGAAAATGTTAAAGACATCTTTTACAGTGTTGTTAATAGAGCACAGAGTGATCTTGATGGATAGTAAGGCTTGAGCAATTGCCTTAGCAGAGTAGCTAGGAAGGACAAGGGCTACCTACATTTATTTCTTCCCCACTGCTCCCTGTCCACCATGGGGTTTTCCTCATAAAACTGCTTGAGGGACAAATCATAAGGGAAGGTTTTACAGAAGCATACGAATAAAAAACATGGGTCTCTATAGAGAGGCAACTGAATGTACTCAAGTCATGTCATCTGAGACAGATAAAGCCAACCTTTGACCTGTCACTTTTGCCTATTTAAATTGCTACAAATACTTTTGTGTCAAATTTCCATCTTTACTGTCCTTAATAATGTAGCTTCATGCATTCAAGAAAAACTGGCCTGAGGGTGTTTCCATCTTGGAGGTTGGCTACAAAGGAGGTCCTAGGTCTCAGAGGCTGGAGCTACAGGTCTGACATCAACTATACTAGAAGGAACCCCAAACCCTTCTGTGGTAGCTGTAAAAATGGGGTACCTAAGAAGAAGCTCTGTTTTTCCCCCAAACAATTAATGACCCAATAAAGCTTTTTAGAAAATTGACTTTACTGGGTAAACTATGTCAGGTTTTGGCTCCTGGAGGGGCTCCTCTTGTATGTCTGAGAGATTTATCTGCTCTTCTTTAGATTTCTCCCTGAAAACAGATGTTTTCTTCAGAATCCTACTATCTTCTTTCTCTAGCTTTTCTTTGTCTTTCTTTTTACCACCTTCCTTATACTTCTTTTCTGCTTTTTTTTCTTCCTTTAAGCGTTCCTCTTCTGCTAATCGATCCTGCTCTTCTTTCCATGCCTGTAGACACATCAAAAATTGTAACAGGATTATGAAAGAAATTATATCCCATTAGGGTCCATATTGAAGAATGTTCAACCTGTTTTTTGTAAGTGGTATCTGACAAATCAAAATACTGGACTAGAAACCTCAGGCTCATCCTTGATCCACCTGCTCTCACCCAACTCCTCTGTGCTGAGCCCTGCTTGTCCCTTCAGACATGCCTGCACTTAAGCGTCTTCTCCTGCTCTCTGGTGCTATTTTCTCTAGTGCAGGTCTTTTTATCTTTAGCTTCCATTAGGGCATCAGCCTCTAGGCTGGTCTCCCTGCCTCCTATACTTTTCAAAATTAGTCAAATCCCCAATTTAGGCACTAAACATGGTTAATAGCAATATGGTAGACTAGATGTCTAAAAAATTTTTTTGGTATAAAACATTTTTTACAATTATGAAAAGACTATAAAACCCATTATTGTGATGCACAGCAGGGCTGGCATTTAAGTATAAGGTGTGAAAAGGCACTAATTCAGTGAGGGAGGGGAGCATGGGAGACAGCAGCTTCCCAGGGGCATCTGCCCACCCCAGCAGCTTAGAACTTGGTTTTCAATGGGTTATGAGGACTGAAAGTATAGCCTGGGAGATCAGATCAGAGACCTCTGAATAGATCATGTATTTAAAAAGAAATGACAACTTCTTTGGGTGAACTAGAAAAAGACCTTGCCCCATAGAGGAAGGTCATGGGGTCCAGCCTGCTTCCTTGGCCCTGAGTCAGAGTGCCGTGGTGGGGGAGTCTCCCCTGAGAACTCCTAACCATGAGCCAGTCCGCAGAGAGATTTGTGGTAAAAATGTACATCACCTTAACACTTTACACTAAAAATGTTGTGGGTTGATAGGAGCTCACAAATGTAAATCACAAAACATGAGGGAATAAGACAAAAGCAAAAACCTGAAGGAGAAACAAACTATGAGACTATATCTGCAAAGGCTGTGGATACTGGAATTATCAAATAGAGAATATAAAATAAGTATTTTAATATGATTAAGTAAAGAAAACTAGGCTTCAAAAGTGTAAGTAAAAAACAAAAGCATATAAAAAATAATAAGGTGAGTCTGAAAGCCCTCCGGAAAATTGAACAGAACTTTTGAAAAGGTAGTTTTGGAAGAGATGTCAGCTGAGACATTTCCAGAGTGGATGAAAAACACTAATTCTAACCTTTGAAAGGCCCAATAAATCAAAAGCAGAATGTAACATTCTGGACCTAGTTCATACTGACTTGAAAGAGTTTATTATTAAATTTTCAGGAATTTTGCAAGCTGGTTGTTAGTCACAGCCATTATTAAAAATTAAATGCAACTCAACAACAAACAAACAAACAATCCAATAAAAAAATGGGAAGAGGATATGAACAGACACTTCTCCCAGGAAGAAATACAAATGGCCAACAGATATATGAAAAGATGCTCATCTTCTTTAGCTATTAGAGAAATGCAAATCAAAACTGCAATGAGATACCACCTCACACCTGTTCGATTAGCTATTATTAGCAAGACAGGTAATAGCAAATATTGGAGAGGCTGTGGAGAAAAAGGAACCCTCATACACTGTTGGTGGGAATGTAAAGTAGTACAACCATTATGGAAGAAAGTATGGTGGTTCCTCAAAAAACTGAAAATAGAACTACCTTATGACCCAGCAATCCCTCTACTGGGTATATACCCAAAAACTCAGAAACATTGATACGTAAAGACACATGCAGCCCCATGTTTATTGCAGCATTGTTCACAGTGGCCAGGACATGGAAACAACCAAAAAGCCCATCAATAGAAGACTGGATAAAGAAGATGTGGCACATATACACTATGGAATACTACTCAGCCATAAGAAATGATGACATCGGAACATTTACAGCAAAATGGTGGGATCTTGATAACATGATACGAAGCGAAATAAGTAAATCAGAAAAAACCAGGAACTACATTATTCCATACGTAGGTGGGACATAAAAGTGAAACTAAGAGACATTGATAAGAGTGTGGTGGTTACTGGGGGGGGGGGGAGGGGGGAATGGGAGAGGGAAAGGGGGAGGGGGAGGGGCACAAAGAAAACAAGATAGAAGGTGACGGAGGACAATCTGACTTTGGGTGATGGGTATGCAACATAATTGAACGACAAGATAACCTGGACTTGTTATCTTTGAATATATGTATCCTGATTTATTGATGTCACCCTATTAAAAAAATAAAATTATTATAAAAAAATTAAATGCAAAAATAAATAACATTAAAACAAAGGCAATAAATACTCAAATATAACTACCTTCCTAATTTTTTTGTTACATCTCATTAGTATCTAAGCTCTTGAGGCTATGTATCATTGAATACAATATAGTGTTGTACTACTGTATATTGCTTCCAAATACTTGTTCAGTGACATCATATTGGTAGCTTGAAAGCATCTGTGTGGAAGTATTTACACTATAGATATCGGCAAATGCTACAAATCAGGGATTGATGGCTAATTATCTAGACTTAAGAAAGTGATGGATAAAATGTTTATAACTCAGATTATATTTAAAAGCATGTCATGCTTGGAGCCGTTACATTGTGACTAGCAAAAAATTGAGGAAATATTTTTCCAATATTTAAAACTATTATCTGATACAGCAAAGGAGTTGCTTATGTCATTGATGAATCAATGAGATATATCCCTTTGTTGTTCACTTTTGTCTGACTTGTTCACTTAAATGAAAATATCAATCAGTACTCATATTAGAACTATACTTTTGTGTCAGTTTTAACTATAGGTTGGCTAAGGACACAAGAGCTTATAAAGGCTATGATAGTATCCTATGAGAATGAAGTGACAATGTAATTTACACTAAGAAGTATTATGTGTTTTATTATTTGTCAATTGTGTGTTATATATACTAGGAATATCAATAAAATTTAGAATAAACATGCATACACACATTTTATTTTTCTCTGACAGCTATTACTAAACATTTAGCAGAATACCACTTATTCTTTTAAAAGTAGCTAGAGAGGAAAGATAAACTGTCTATAACAGAATGACGAATTAGTCTGACAATTAACTTACTAATAACTACAGAGTCAGTCAGGGAAATGTGGAACAGTACCGTGAAGATACTAAAAGTCAATCAAAAATCTTATAAAACTACATTTAATGAATAAGAGTAAAAGAAAGCCATTTTCTGGGTAAGTAAAAACTGAGGTTTAATAGCAACAAATCCCCACTGAAGGAAGTTCTGAAGGAACAAGATGTGAGGGGAAAGGCTCAACAAAACAGGCAAGTGTGCGTTGACTTTGAAAAACACAGACTATACAGAATATTGACAGTGATAATACATAATTTTTGGGAACAAGAGAAATCTTAAAAATAATTTGAGAGAGAAATTTAAATAATTTTAATAATTCCTTGTATTGCCCTAGAAGAAAGTAAAGATCTTTTATGAAGTTTAGATTTCATTAGATTATATATATAAGTTGAATTTCTAGAGCAACCATGAGTAGAATAGAAATGGAGTGTTTACATTCAAACCTTTTCCTATCAAGATCCAGATAGTAAGTATTTTAGGCTTTTTGGATCAAAAGGCAAAATCAAGTACTAGTAAAATGACAGTCCATTTGGGCAAAAGAAAAGGAAGACCCTTACATTATACTATTAAAAATGAATTTCACATATATTAGAATAAAAAGTATGTCTATGAAAGCATTCTAAGAGATTGCAGGAAAATTAATGTATAATTTCAGGGTAGAATCAACCCAATGGAACCAAAACCATAAAAGTCCTGAGACCATAAAAAAAGTGACAGCTTCTGAAAACTTTTTTTTTTTTTGATAAGCTATAACATCCATACAAAAAAAAAAGCACGACTCCTAAGTGAATAGATAGATAACCACCATCTAGTAACTACTTCTGTTACCACAATCAGGTCAAGAAACAGACTAGCCCTGGCCAGTAGCCCAGAGGACAGAGCATTGCCCTGGATTGCTGAGGACAACAGCTTGATTCCGGGGTCACTGGCTGGACCCTGGTTCCACTGGTTTGAGCTCCAGTCAGGGCACATATGAGAAAAGCAATCAATGGCTGCACAACTAAGTGGAAGAATGAATTTATGCTTCCCTCTCTCTCTCTCCTTTTCTCATTGTCAAAAAAAAAAAAAAAAAAAAAAAAGAAAGAAAGAAAGAAAGAAAGAAAGAAAGAAAGAAAGAAAGAAAGGTAAAAAGAAACAGACTATCTCTAGCTCCCTAGAAACACTCCTTTTGCCTGCTTACCATGAATTTGTGAGATTAATTCATATTCCTTTCCAGAGCTGCATAGTATTTTACCATATGACTAAATCACACAAGGCTGACGGACATTTGAATTGTTTCTGATTTGGGAGAATTAAAAATAATACTGCAAGAACAATTCTGTCCATGTGTCTTGGTGCCCACGTGCGTATATTTCCATTAGGTATATAGTATTTAAGAGTGGAATTATTAACTTTAGTAGATATATATCCAGCATTCCAAAGTGGCAGTGCCAATTTATACCTCACCCAGAAGTTTATGAGGATTTTCTTCATGTAGTTGCCAAAATTTGGCATTGTGTCTTTTAAATTTGATAAAAAATTATTGATCTGACTAGGCAAAAGTTAACTATTTCTATATAGAAACATAAATGGTATTAATTAATAAGGTAATTATTTAATAAATTTAGATACATTCAAATTATAGTATTATAAAAAGCATATATTACTTTTATAATAAAAGTTCCAATTAAAAACCAAGCAGCTGTCACAGAAACAGAGAGTAGCAAATCTGACCAGGGCACTGCCCTGGATTTCGGTGATACAGAAATGAATGACACAGTTTCCCTTAAAGGCTTATCGTCTGGTTGAGGAGACAGCTTGGTGGAGAGAGTATTTTTTTTATTACCAATTTAAATATTTCTGAACATGTAGCAAAAAGGTCATTTTTTCTTATACCACACAAACTATCACCAAAATATTTTGAATTTGTGATTACTCGGTGTCATTTATTTTTCCTTAGATTTACCTTGAGAGAGCCTTCTAAAATGAAAGACATTTTTTCCTTCTCTTTTTCTTTTTCTTGATCTGTTACCTCTGATTTACTCCCTCCTTTGTTACCTATAACCAGAGAAAATTAAACTTCTTAGTAATTCCCTAGAATAAAGCTTCACAGAAGGACCAAATGTCTGGGTTGTAGGGATATCAAGTTCAGCTCCCCATCCAGTCATCTCTGAGCTCATTCTTCCAGCTCCAGAGTGGGCACCTGAGGGGAACTGACCTCCTTTTGGCACACAGAACTCACCGTCAGTGGAGGAAGCAAATTCCATTCTCAGAATGTTGAGCCTTTAAAGCTTTTATTGGACTGGACCCTCTCCCTATAACTTTAACCAGTTAATCCTAGTTTAACCCCATAAGACCACACAGGACAAATCTTTCTCTTCCACACTGAAACCCTCCTCTTGCCATTGTAGCCCTTCTGTTTTGAAGGTTTATATCTTTTCTGACTTGAGAAAACTTGAACTAGATGCAATACCTACAGACTGTATTTCAATCCCAAACTGGCCATTTTCTGGATTTTCTTAGGCACCTAGTTCTGTTCAGCAGCAGAATAAAGAAAAGGCAGTGGAGCCACAAGTTTTTCTTTCTAAAAAGCAAATGCGGCCCTAAAAAAGATTGTGAGAGGGTGGCCCTACCTCTCTGTCTATATAATCCCATCTATTATTCCACCATTATACTTCACGTTCTCCTGCTAAGCCCCATCAGGAAGGCCCAGTTGATAGATAGATTATATTATACAACCATTATGGTGATCAGAGAAAGATTCATCATTGACTTGGTATGCTAAGTTTTATTTTAGAATCAAGCCAAGCACAAATTCCTCTGGTAATTAATGAGGTTGCAAAAACTTTGGAAATTATATTGCTTTGTTTCTTGATAAGAAATCCCTCTCAACTTTGACTGTTAGAAATAGTGATTATTAACATGAAGTCCATTCTCTTTGCACAAACCCAGTGAAATATCCTTATTTTCCAGATGAATTACCTTGTTTCATGTTTTTAATCAAGTACCATTCCTTTTTTTTTTAAGGTGAGAAGAGGGGAGATAGTGAGGCAGACTCCCCCATATGCCTCAATTGGGATCCACCCTACAACCCCATCTGGGGCCAATGCTCAAGTACTGAACTATTTTTAGTGCCTGAGGCTGATGCACTCCCATGGAGCCCTCAGAGCCCAAGGCCTCACTTGAACCAATTGAGCTACTGGCTGTGGGAGGGGAAGGCAGAGAGAAAGCATGAGAAAGTGGGGAGGGGGAGAAGCAGATAGTCATCTCTCTTATGTGCCCTGACTGGGATTTGAAACCATGACGTCCATATGCCAGGCCCACGCTCAATCCACTGAGCCACTGGCCAGGGCCAGTACCTTTCCTCTTTGTCACCCTCTTGTCCGTTCTCCATGGCATCAAAGCCATGAAAATTAACATCAACAAAAAATAAAGATATGTGTTGATTCAACATCCTGTGAAGTCCCTGCCACCAGTTCCCAAGAATCCCTTTTCCCTTTAATTTTAGATTCCTACCCCCAATTAGTCTCAGGACTCTTTTGTTTGCTTTTATAAAGAGGGTCTTGTTTTAACCTCACTGTTGGAATCCATAATTACATTAATGAAAACATACTGACTCTGAGTTTACCTCATATATTGTCAACAAATTTTAGATAACTGAACCTATGAATCTTACCAAAGTAAAGATACTTGTGTGATAAGGTACCAAAAAGCTGCAAAATTAATACTGATATTTTAGGATGAAAGGTCAGGCTTTCTGTCCCATCCTTTCCTTGGGGAGGGGAGGGAGAAGAATGTAGAAGTTTCCTGACTTACAAGGACGATGGGTCATTTAGTTTTAACTATAGAATAAAGGTTGTCTGAGGAACTTCTTTTCTCTTTCAATAAGAGACATAATTTACATACCACCCTACACTGATTTTTGGCTCTTCCTCCCTTCCTGGAATCCTGAGAATAACATACCTCTAGGCAAAGGAGGGAGATAGACACTAAAAGATTTGTAAATGTCTTTGTATTACCTTGAAAGTTTTAATGTTCTTATGAATCCCCTAAACAAATGTTATAAGCCTGTTAATAATTGTGCCATGATGTCATGCTCCCCCCAGCCTGTATGTGATCAAGGGTATATAACCAGCCTCTGAGATGTATTTGGTGTGCACAATTTGGGTCTGCAATGCTCCATGTTAGTCATATGTGGCCGGCATATTTAATAAACCTCTTCCTTTAATAAAACCCTTCAAAATTCATCTGGACTTGGTGTCTGTAAAGCCAGTAGCCAGGGCCACCATCACAGCAGCCCGGCCCATGCAGGTTCGCATTGGATTCGGACAGTCGGTAAAAAAACAACGGAGCCAAAAACTGATGGGCCATTATCTTTAATCCTAGCTTGCACCAGCGGGCAAGTAAAAACACACACTGGGCTCCAAAACCCACTCACATTCAGTGCTCACAAAGCTACTGACTTATCCGAGTTTCCTAGAATCAAAGGTTTCTAGCTCACCAGACTTATTCACCTCTGTTCCCTATCTCTTCCCTTCTCCCTGCACAACCTCTGCACAAACTGGATTCTCACTCAACACTCCGCCATCTTGGCTGCTTCTCCTTGCCTCCTCCACATGGCTTTTCTCTGTTCTCCTCTCTGCTCTCTCTTCTAATGATAATCTCAGGAACCAAGAGAGCAAGCTCCCCTTCTGCCCCCATTTTATAGTGTAGAAATCAAAACTTTAATCCAATATACAAAATAGGGAAGTCTCTAATACAAAGTCACCTATCTGAGGCATGATGGGATTGAACAACCCCACATCAAAAAGGGTGGGAAAGGCTTAATCCTAAAATGAAGCCCCAGGCTACAAGGATCCTGCCTGCCCACAGTCTGCTCCCAACACACATTAATATCACCTGGGCGATGGCTGCCACGTGGGCAGCGCCATCTTTAACAAAGTGAGCATAATATATTTTATCTGCCCAACAGTGTCTCTATGTAAACCCATGGAAGTGAGGTATGGTACTTTACAACACTTGGGAATATGCAGAGATAAAGGTGATGGAGTAGGTGGACATTCCAACTGCCACCACCCAGGACCAAATTGGATCACAACTTAATTTAAGAATGTAAAGCCAGTAGCTACAGCCACCATCACAGCTGTCTGGCCCATGCAGGTTTGCATTTGATTTGGACAGACAGTAATAAAACAATGAAGCCAAGAACTGGTGGGCCATCACCTTTAATCCTAGCTTGCACCCGGTGGGCAAGAAATACACACAGTGGGAAAACACTTCCCTTTTCATTCAGGGCTCCCAAAGCCACTGACTTATCTGAGTTTCCTAGAATCAAAGGTGTCTACCTGACCAGCCTTATTCACTTCTGTTCCCCATCTCCTTCTCTGCACAAACTCTGCATTAACTGGCTTCTCCTTCAGCACTCAGGCATTTTGGCTGCTTCTCCTCTCCTTCACGTGGCCTTTCTCTGTTCTCCTCCTGTATGAGCTCCTCTGCCCCATTTTATAGTGTAGAAATCAAAATCTTTAATCCAATATACAAACAGGGAAGTCTCTGATACAAAGTCACTTATCTGAGGCATAATGGGATTCCTCATGAGACTGCACCACCCCACATCATGCAACAGTCAAGGGTGTGGGGAAAAGCTTAGTTTTAAAACTAAGCCACAGGCTATAAGGACCCTGCCTGCTTATAGCCTGTCCCCCACACCCAATGCAAACTATAAGCGAGCAAACATATACATCATATTTACAAACTTATTTGACCAACAAAGAACAATCAACTTGAAAAACCAACTTTGGACTAAACTAAGAGGAGTCTATAACCAAGGATCACCAAAGAAGCCACACCGAGACTGGTAGGAAGGATGGAGATGTGGAAAGGGCTGCCCCTCTCTCAGGAGCCAGCATTGGCTGAGGATCCGAAGGGACTCTCACTGTGGTGGGGCCACCCTGAGAGGTGTGGGTGCTCAGCGCAAGGCCCAGAGCCTCAGCCCAGAGCCCCAGAGCCTAGAAGAGGCATCCAGACAGCATTTGGTGGTGAAAAGAGCCAGGGCTTCTGTTTGCGAGAATGAGATGGAGCTCTCAGAGCAGAGACACAGGCTTCATCTTAAAGGGCTAGCGCAGAAAATTTTGTTCGCAGTCACTTACTTGGGGCTCCAGTGGGGGAGAGCTGAGAGGACTAGAGTTGCTTGAGGAGAGTGTAAAGTTGGAGGCCTAGGGAGAGACACTGTGGGGGATGGACACTGGAACCCCTGTGCTGAGTCATTCTCCAATACTGCAGTTGCCATTTTTCTTAGGTGGAGCAGTCTCTTCTGAGTGGCATCAGCCTGGGGAAAAGCAACTGCTCTGCCCTTGGGAGTCTCTCCAGCCCCAGTCATGGAGACTGGGTCATGCTGAGAAGCCAGGAGATGGGGGACTGTCAGTTTTCTGGTGTTGAGGCTGGAGCTTTCACCCACACGCTCTTGAGTCTAAGACTGGTGCTTCGGCCCCAGGAGAGACTCAGTAGAAACTGTCCAGACTGCGGGCAGACCACACCTCTGAGTCTCAGAGGCCACATCCTACTGAGTTCTGAAAAAACAGTCTGGACAGACTGACACCTGAGGCCGAGGGGTGGAGCCACACTAACCACCCTTCCTATTCCGTGAATTGCCACAGGCTCTAGAATATACCAAAGGATTTTCAGTGGCTGAGCCCAATAAGCAGGCAGCAGACAGAGGCTGCAGGAGGCAGGACTCATGGAACCTTGGCTTTTTAAGTGAACTTTCTCCCAGGCCCAGTGTGGATAAAAGCCAGCCTAGGTGAGCAGCTTGTTATTTCCCTGTGCACTTGGGCTCAGCAGAGGTAGCCACAAACTGTGGGTTGCTTGTACCTCCAAGAAGGTTGCTGAAGATCAGGATCAGTCATAGGCAGTGTCTTCCACTGGTCTGCATTAGGTTTCTGCCAGGGAGGCCCAGCGCTGGCACATCCATTGGCCAGCTGTGGAGAGCATTGTTTCAGGACCTAACAACCCTTGTAGTGGGGTATTCTAAGGAAGGGGTGCTCACACCTGGCCCAGCTGGGGTGAGTTCTGTTCTCTGTGATCAGCACCGGCACAGCAGCTCATGTGCATTGGAGAGGGTGGAGCTTCACAGTCAGTTGGCCTGGGTGCTGGATATCCTGCCCCACTGGGCTAGATTCCACAGGGAGAAGGGAGAGCAGCTTAGATCATGGACATTTAAAGTGTGGGTCCCTGTGAGTCTATTGTTGGGTCTGGTCTAGGGGCTTAGACACTGTTGGGCAAATAAATTTGTAACATGTGTTTTTTAGGTTTGCTTGCTTATATTTTGCATTGTCCTGGGCAGCACCATGTGTATGTAGTCTGTGAAAGTATGTGATGCTTGCCCTCATGGGGGCAGATTGCAAATTGCATATTGCATACTACCTTCCTGCTTAAGAGGGACCATTGTATTGCTAATGTTTGCTGGAGAGGGTTTTATTCCCCCATCCTGGGTTTTGCAGTAAGAGAAGAAGGTGTGCAGAGATGGAACCAGAGCTGAGGGGCTTTGGGAGCTCCACTGAGGCTGGTGGGGGCCTTTGATTTCAGGAGGAACAGGAGAAGATTTTCTGGGTTGTGGAACTGGAGAATGCGTCAGAGCTTTGGAAACTCTGAATGAGAGGGAAGTGGTCTTCCCTGCCTGTTTGTTCATCTGCCAATATGAGACTTTAATAAGTGGAATGGCCCACCATTCTTTGGCTCCACTATTTCTTTACCCTCTGCCCGAATCCAATGAGAACCTGCATGGCCATGACAACGGCGTGGCCTTACAGCCACTTTCTTGGGGATACAGTCAGCCCCAGGAGAGGACTCTCAGTCTTCCTCCCTAAGACCAGGGTCTCACCAGCTAAAAGAACTCCTGCCAAGGGGACTGTTAGCTCCACTTGATCTAAACCTGCTGCTCACCTTGTTGGGGAGAAATAAAAGTTGAGTGTCCAGCAGTGGCAGAGGGATTAAGCTCTGGAATAGGGGTCACATTCCCCGTACAGAGCTCCTGACCAAGAAACCCTTGAAGTAGGGGGCCCCACTAACATTGTATTCCCAACCTCAGGTGCACTAACCTAATAAGCTTGCAAAATATAGAGCGGTTGGTTTGGTGAGGCCAGTCTGAGCCCACCCTACAATCTTTCTACAGAAGACTGTCGAAAGACCAGGCAGCTGCAAGAGAAGGTGGAGCAGCTGAAGAATGGAGACAAATCTTACGAAGCTTGGGGCTCTTACAGAGCTGCTGTCATTTCTAAGCAGGAGGAAGCTGATCCTTATACACAGGTTGGCACCTCCCATACTATTTAGGCACAGAAAACGCTGACATAAACAGTGAAAAGAGCAGTGGCTGCAGACATGTAGCCCACAGCAGGTTACAAACAATGGCTGAAGCCAAACCAAGAAGGTTTAGAACCAACACAACTGGTAGTGGGTGACAGACCGGACCAACCCTAGATTTAGCTAGCTACATTAGCAGCATGCCCAAATGAGGAGTCTAGCAGGCACCAGACACTGTGGAGAATAAATATACCCAACAGGACACACATTGCACAGTGTGTAATACACATGATCAAGGTTGACCCTTGGTGCCAGCCAGCCTGAAGGGATAACTGTACCCATGAAAGGACCAACTATATTCAATACTCACATACAACAGGAGGGAAAATAGTACCCTCAAGAAGCATTCCTAGAACAAGGAAAACAGATGGCCCTAGATATGAATAGCACCAAGACCATCTTCCTCATAAGAACATCACAAAAATTTCAAAGTCAGACAGTGCTACATAGACAAAATGAGCAGACAAAGAAATGTGATTCAAATGAATCAACAAGAGGCATCCCCAGAAAAAGAACAAAATAAAATGGAAGTAACCAAACTACCAGACTTTAAAATAATGAATTTTAGGATGCTCAAGGATCTTAGAGCAATAATAGATGGTGATAATAAAAATCTAAATAAAGAGATAGCAAACAGCAAAAAGGACATTAAAATCATAAAAAAAGAACCAGTCAGAAATGACAAATACAATATCATAAATGAAGACTGCAATAGAAGGAATCAACAGCAGGCTGGATGAAGCAGAGGAGCAAACCAGCAATTTAGAGGACAAGATAAATGAAAGCACAGAAGCAGAGCAGCTAAATGAAAAGAGGCACAAAAAGACTGAAAAAACTCCAAGAGACCTCTATGACAACATAAAGAGAGACAACATCCTCATCACAGGGATGCCTGAAGGAGAAGAAAATGAACAAGGGATAGAAAACCTGTTTGAATAAATCAGCTGAAAATTTCCTTAAAATGATGAAGGAAAAAGTGACAGAAGTTCAAGAGTGCAGAGAGTTCCATTAAAGAGGAACTTAAAAAGGCCTACACCAAGACACATCATAATTAAAATGCCAAAGTTAAGAGACAAAGAAAGAATACTAAAAGCTGCAAGAGGAAGGCAGTTAATTACCTACAGAGGAGCCCTCACAAGGATGATATTCAACTTCTCAACAGAAACACTTGAGGCCAGAGGGATTGGCAAGAAATGTTCAAGATGATACATAACAAAAACCTATAACCAAGACTACTTTAGCCAGCAAGGCTATCGTTTAAAATTGAAGGAGAAATAAAAAGCTTCCCAGACAAAAAACAAAAAACAAAAAAACTAAAAAAAACAAAACAAAAAAATCAAAGAATTCATTACAACCAAACCAGTACTGCAAATGTTAAGGGGCCTGCTGTAAAAAGTACAAAGGAAAATAATAGAGAAAAAGAGGATTGTAAATTTAAAGAATAAAATGGCAATAAATAAGTATAATACATACATATCAATAATAATCTTAAATGTAAATGGATTAAATGCTCCAATCAAAAGACATAGGGTAGCTGCATGGATAAGAAAACAGGACTCGTATATATGCTGTCTACAAGAGACCCACCTCAGAACAAAAGATACACATAGACTGAAAGTAAAGGAATAGAAAAAAGAATTTCATGCAAATGGAAATAAAAAGAAAAGCTGTGATAGCAATACTTATATCTGACAAAATAGCCTTTAAAACAAAGGCTATTGTAAGGAATAAAGGAGGTCACTACATAATGATAAAGGGAGCAATCCAACAGGAGGATATAACCATTGTAAATATTTGTGCACCTAATATAGGAGCACCTAAATATATAAAGCAGATTTTGATGGACATAAAGGGCAAGATTGACAGCAATACCATAAGAGTAGAGGATTTTAATATCCCACTAACATCAATGGACAGATCCACAGAAAATTAACAAAGAAACAGCAGAATTAAGGGACACACTAGATCAACTGGATTTAACTGATATCTTCATAACCCTTCAACCCAAAGCAGCAGGATATATATTCTTTTCAAGTGCTCATGGTACATTCTCTAGGATAGACCACATGTTAGGACACAAAAAAAGTCTCAATAAATTTATGAAGACTGAAATTATATCAATCATTTTCTCTGATCACAATGGCATAAAACTAGAAATCAACTATAATAGAAAAATTGAAAAACATTCAAACACTTGGAGGCTATATAGCATGTTATTAAATAAGGAATGGGTTAACAATGAGATCAAGGAAGAAATAAAAAATTTCCTCAAAACAAATGAAAATGAACATAAAACAACTAAAAATTTATGGAATACAGCAAAAGCAGTCCTGAGAGGGAAGTTCATAGCACTACAGGCATACCTTAAAAAGTAAGAAAAAGCTCAAATAAACAATATAACCATGCATCTAAGAGAACTAGAAAAACAACAACAATAAAGCCCAGAGGAAGTAGAAGGAAAGAAATAATAAAGATCAGAGTGGAAATAAATGACATAGAGGTTAAAAAAAAAAACAATACAAAAGATCAATGAATCCAAGAGCTGGTTCTTTGAAAAGGTAAACAAGATTGACGGACCTTTAACCAGACTCATCAAGAAAAAATGAGAGAGGATTCAAATAAATAAAATTAGAAATGAAAGTGGAGAAGTAACAACTGACACCGCAGAAATACAAAGAATTGTAAGAAAACACTACGAAGATTTATATGCTGAAAAATTGGACAACCTAGGTGAAATGGATAAATTCATAGAAACCTACAATCTTCCAAAACTCAATCTGGAAGAATCAGAAAACCTAAATAGACTGATTACAACAAATGAAATTGAAACAGTTATCAAAAATCTCCCAGCAAACAAAAGCCATCCTGGACCAGATGGCTTCACAGGCAAATTTTTACCAAACATTCAAAGAACTAACACATGTTCTTCTCAAGCTACTTCAAAAAATTCAAGAGAAGGGAAGAATTCCAAACTCATTTTATGAGACAAGCATAATCCTCATTCCAAAACCAGGTAAAGACACTACAAAGAAAGAAAACAATAGGCCAATATCCCTGAGGAACACTGATGCTAAAATTCCCAACAAAGTATTAGCAAACTGGATCCAGCAATACCTCAAAAAGATCATACATCATGATCAAGTGGGATTCATTCTGGGGAGGCAAGGCTGGCACAACAAATCAATAATTGTGATTCATCACATAAACAAAAGGAAAGATAAAAATCATGTGATTATATCAATAGATGGAGAAAAAGCATTTGATAAAATCCAGCACCTGTTCATGATCAAAACTCTCAGCAAAGTGGGAATATAGGGAACATACCTCAACATGATAAAGGCCATCTATGACAAACCGACAGCCAACATCATACTCAATGGGCAAAAATTAAAAGCAATCTCCTTAAGATCAGGAACAAGGCAGAGGTGCCCCCTTTCACCACTCTTATTCAACATAGTTCTGGAAGCACTAGCTACAGCAATCAGACAAGAAGAAAAAATAAAAGGCATCCAAATTGGAAAATAAGAAGTAAAATTATCATTATTTGCTGATGACATCATACTGTACATAGAAAATGCTAAAGTCTCTGTCAAAAAATTACTAGACCTGATAAGTAAATTCTATAAGGTGGCAGGATATAAAATTAATATTTGGAAATCAGTGGAATTTTTATACACTAACAATAAACTGTCTGAAAGAGAAATTAAGGAAACAATCCCCTTCACTATTGCAACAAAAAGAATAAGTACCTAGGAGTAAATTTAACCAAGGAGATAAAGACTTGTACTCGGAAAATTATAAGACATTGAAAAAAGAAATAAAGGAAGATACAAGCAAGTGGAAGCATATACCGTGTTCATGGATAGGAAGAATAAACATCATTAAAATGTCTATGCTACCCAAAACAATCTATAAATTCAATGCAATTCCTATTAAAATACCAATGGCATACTTCAAAAATATAGAACACATATTCCAAAAATTTATATGGAATCAAAAAAGAACACGAATAGCCTCAGAAATCTTGAAAAGAAAAAATACAGTGGGAAGTATCACACTTCTGATATCAAGTTATACTACAAGGTCATTGTAATCAAAACAGCTTGGTACTGGCATAACAACGGGCATACAGATCAATGGAACAGAATAGAGAATCCAGAAATAAACCCACATCTTTAAGTTCAATTGACAAAGGAGCTAAGAGCATACCATGCAGTAAAAAGACAGTCTCTTTAATAAATGGTGTTGGGAAAATTGGGCAGGTACACGAAAAAAAAAAATGAAACTAGACCACCAACTTACACCATTCACAAAAATAAGCTCAAAATGGATAAAAGACTTAAATGCAAGGTGCAAAACCATAAACATCTTGGAAGAAAGCAGGCAGTAAACTCTCCGATATCTTTTGTAGCAATATTTTTGCTAATTTATCTCCACAGGTAAATAAAATAAAGGAAAAAATAAACAAATGGGACTATATCAAACTAAAAAGCTTTTGCACAGCAAAAGACACCATGAACAAAATAAAAAGATAACCCACATAATGGGAGAACATTTTCGCCAATACATCTGATAAAGGGTTAATAACAAAAATTTATAAAGAACTTCTAAAACTCAACACCAGGAAGGTATACAATCCAATTAAAAAATGGGCCAAGGAATTGAATAGACACTTCTCCAAAGAGGACATACAGATGGCCAATAGGCATATGAAAAAATGTTCAACGTCATTAATCATCAGAGAGTTGCAAAGTAAATCCACAATGAGATACCACCTCACATCTGTCAGAATGGCACTCATTAACAAATCAACACACAACAAATCCTGGCAAGGGTGTGGAGAAAAGGGAACCCTCCTGCACTGCTGGTGGGAATGCAGACTTGTTCAGCCACTGTGAAAAACAATGTTGCATTGTCTCGAAAAATTAAAAATAAAACTGCCTTTTTGACCCAGCTATCCCACTTTTAGGAATACATCCTAAGAATACCAAATCACTGATTCAAAAAAAGATATGTACCCCAATGTTTATTGCAGCATAGTTTACAACAGCCAAGGTATGGAAACACCCCAAGTGTCTATCAGTGGAAGAGTGGATTAAAAAGCTGGGGTACATATATGCAATGGAATACTACATGATCATGAAAAAGAAGGAAATCTTACCTTTTGTGATAACATAGATGGACCTGGAGATTATTATGCTAAGTGAAATAAATCAGGCAGAGAAAGACAAATATCATAAAATCTCACTTATATGTGGAATCTAATGAACAAAGTGAATTGAGAAATGGAATAGAGGCAGAGGCAGGGTCAAAGGAACCAGAGGGACAGCTGTCAGAGGGAAGGTGGATGAGGGGATGGGATCAGAGAAGGTGAAGAGATTAGTGAAATTATATATACATAACACATAGATACAGATAACAGGACAGCAAATCCCAGAGGGAAGGGGAGGATGGAGTCAGGGGTAGGGGGGCAAAAGGGGTATAACAGGTGTTATATAAATGGTTAAAAGGGGTGTAGGGGATGAGGGTATTATACTGAGTGGGACACCTCAATCCATGTTAACACAATAAATTAAAATTAATAAAAATTAAAAAAAAGATACTTAGCATTTCCCTAACATCACATTTGATCTGGCAGGAAGTGGGATTAGTATCCCATTCAGGTATGATCTAATCATATTGGGAATGCAGCTACTCTGTTTTTTAGAGAAAGTTAAGAGTCACAGCAATGTTGTGAGCAACTGTTTAATCCTATGATATTGATTAAGAAAGAGGAGATTCTCTTTGAACTTGTATTAGTTCAACTGCTTACTTACTTTTAGATTTTTTAATAGAATACGGTTTGCTAGAAGAACCAGTTTTGCTACTAATAGAAGATTTCAATTTCAGCTCACTCTTGGTCTTACTGATTTCCTCAGCCATTTTAGATTCCTGATATACAGCTTCTTCTTGTATGATCCAATCTTGGATGAATTTTGTAACAAGTTCCAAAAAATTTCTTAAAAAAGCAAAGAAGAGTAGATGACAATTGAGCTATTATTAATTAAAGTAAAAAAATACTTAAGATAATGATTGAGCAGCCTTGGCCAGTTGGCTCAGTGGTAAAGCATCAGCCCAGTGTGTGGAAGTCCTGGGTTCGATTCCTGGCCACGGCACACAGGACAAGTACCCATTTGCCTCTCCACCCTTCCCACTCTTCTTTCTCTCTATCTCTCTCTTCCCATCCCACATCCAAGGCTCCATTGGAGCAAAGTTGGCCTGGGCGCTGAGGATGGCTCCATGGCCTCGGTCTCAGGTTCTAGAATGGTTCTGGTTGCAAACAGAGCAAGGGCCCCAAATGGGCAGAGCATCGCCCCCTGGTGGGCATACCAGGTGGATCCCAGTTGAGTGCATACGAGTCTGTCTCTCTGCCTCCCTGCTTCTCACTTCAGAAAAGAAAAAAAAGAAAGCTGATTGAGCAAATGGACTAATCCTAAATTGTCCATGTAACAAATATAACAGACTCAGAAATATCCTGGATGTATTTTGTACAAAGTAGCCAAATGCAAATACCCAGTGAGAATATGAAAAATGCTCAACTTCATTCACAACTAAAGACACTAAATTTAAAAGATGAGACATATCCACCTAAGTCAAGGATTAAAAAGTTTGGTAATACCAAGAGTTGATGACATTTTGGAGAAAAAAGTCACTTTCAAGACCATGAGTTGGTGAGTTTTATGGTAAATCTCTTTTTAGGGAAATTTTATAGTACAATAAAAACTTTTAATTGACCATCCTCTAAATGATTCGCTAAGCTAACTGAAACACTTGAGTCTTGCTATAAAGCTTACTAGCTTGTGCACACCCACTGTGTCCCTATGGTGCCCAAAGCTGCTCCTACATGCATGCACAGGGCAGAGCTACTGTTCACCAGGACTCAGTCATATCTGTTTCCAAATCCATTCGTCCTTTTTATACTGGTTATTGTAATTATTTTGAACTAAATGCTATGGATACTTACAAGTGAATGTCCAAAAAAAGTTGTTTCTGAGGAAATAGGTTGAAATATATAGGTTTGATGATAAGATTAGTCATTGTCATTTGTGAAAAATAAAGCCTAATGTTTTTTAAAAAAGCTAGATGGATTCTACACTTAGATTGCTTTACAATTTTCTTTAATTCTTGATCCCTTTTAAGAAATAAACTGAACATTGTAGACTATGATTTATTGTACTCAAAGTCATTTGAAAGGTAAAACATTGCAAACTCAGCATGTCCTGAATGTGCTTTCCATTTTCCACTCCAAAATGCCCTTCAGAGCCCTGAGCTTTGTACCTTAGCTGATGGCAGGTCTACACTTCCAGTTGAACAGGAAGTTAATCTTGTCTAGTCTTATTTCTTCACACTTTTTTTTTTAAGTGAGAGGAGGGGAGATAGACAGACTTTCACATGTGCCCCGACCGGGATTCACCTGGCAACCCCTGTCTGGGGATGATGCTCAAATCAACTGAGATACCCTCAGCACCTGAGGCCCATGCTTGGACCAGCCAAGCTAGCCTCAGTGCCCAGGGTGATGCTGGAACCAACTGAGCCATTGGTTGCAAGAGAGGAAGAGGAAAGAGGAAAGAAGCAGATGGTCTCTTCTCATGTGTGCCTGACTGGGGATTGCATACTGGATATCCACATGTTGGGTTGATGCGATATCCACTGAGCAAGTTGGACAGGGCCTCAGACTCCTCTTGCTGTTAGAAAATTCAAATAATTTTTAAAAACATATATTCAAAAACTGATTTTTCTCACTTCTTTTACTGCTATCTTCCTGGTCTAAGTCACTATCACCTCTTGCTATGACTGAAGCAATATCTTTCTAAGTGGTTTCTCTGTTTTTACCCTTCACCCTCTGTAATCTATTCTCAACACAGAAACT
Source organism: Saccopteryx leptura (assembly GCF_036850995.1). Classification (NCBI taxonomy): domain Eukaryota; kingdom Metazoa; phylum Chordata; class Mammalia; order Chiroptera; family Emballonuridae; genus Saccopteryx; species Saccopteryx leptura. The sequence continues at coordinate 211,107,036 of NC_089505.1, read as the reverse complement.
AGAGTGATCATTTTCATTCTTAAGTCAGATGTACATCTCAACCAAAAACCCAGAATCCAGGGATGGAACTCCCATTGGCAAGAATGCAGATAAAAAAAATACTGGGTCCAAGAAGTAATAAGGACCATGATTAGATTGGAACAACCTTGATGTCCCAGAACAGAGATTAGGATTCTGGGAACCAGCCATCCTGCCTCATGACTCCTATGGGATTAACTACATGCAGCTCATTGTACTAACCTCCCCTGAAAAAGTATACACACAGCCTAACCAGGCGGTGGTGCAGTGGATAGAGTGTCGGACTGGGATGTGGAAGACTCACATTCGAGACCCCGAGGTCACCAGCTTGAGCGCAGGCTTATCTGGTTTGAACAAGGCTCACCAGCTTGAACCCAAGGTCTCTGGCTCGAGCAAGGGGTCACTCGGTCTGCTGTAGCTCCCCCCCCCCCATCAAGGCACATATGAGAAATCAATCAATGAACAACTAAGGAACCGCAACAAAGAATTGATATTTCTCATTTCCCTCCCTTCCTGTCTGTCTATCTCTATCTGTCCCTCTCTCTGACTCTCTTTCTGTCTCTGCCACCAAAAAAACCCAAAAAACAAAACAAGTATACACACAGCCTTCACAACCAAGATAGTAAGGCAGGCTTTGGGCTAGCCAGGGGTCTCAAACTTGCGGCCCGCGGGCCGCATGCGGCCCGCCGAACAATTTTGTGCGGCCCGCAGACTAATCCACGAAGTTCAAAATATTTTGGATAAAATTAAGTAAGCCTAGGGGCCTACTTGTATTTTTCATTTCTCTAGCATCTTGCTCTGTGGCCCACATGCTGAGTTGAGTTTGAGACCCCTGGTAGACTATGCCTTCTGTCTTCTCAGGCTGCTGGCAATCATAATTAAAGATGCATGTTTCCCTCTCTGACCCAGTCTCTACTTATTGGCTCTTGCAGGTGTGGGTGACTCCAACCATGGACTGATTGTAGTCTGGTAACAAAATGGTATTAATACTCATTAACTCTGGATATAATACAAAAATGTTTAAATATGTGATTGAAAAGAGTAAGTGTAATGTCTAGAAGAATATAAATAGAACGTATAACTTTAAAAAAACCACATGCAAAGCATAAACAAATAATCTGAAAAAAGAAAGAAAAGGGATTAATCTTAAAATAGAAATATATTTATAAAATTGAATGGTAAGAATGAGGCCAAACACATTATCAATAAGAATAAAAGTGAATAGGTTAAATTATGAGATCTTTAATATTTTTATAATTATTAAAATCTTTTTAAAACAGAGGCTCTGAGTGGCTAAAAATTTCAAACTGATATTTAAAGACTGATCTACAAATCAAAATGATATAGAAAAATAAAAGCGTGGCAGATGCTGACTAGGAAGCCAGAAGAAGCCCAGGTCCATAACTTTTGGCAAGAGCTATACTACCCTGAGACACTGCCCAACTCTAGATTTCTTGTTACAGGAGAAAAATAATCCACTTATTAATTTAATCATGATAGTCAATTTTTCTTTAATACAGTGAAACACAATTTCTAGTTGACATGTAAAATGACTGAGAAAGTTATATAATTAAATTCTTATATAAAAGAGAATTTCCAACATTATTAATATCAAACATGGTTAAATTAAAAATGAATACTGAAGGACATTTTTATCATGTTGCAATCTATTAAAGAAGGAAACTTCTAAAAATAGTTTCAAAAATAAATTTATACATACATACACAGTACCTATACAGAACAGAAAGGAGAAATAGACAAAGCTATAACCATAAAGACAGGCAGTAGTACATCTCTCTTGGAAACAAATGTTAATCATGAGAATACTGCATTTAAATGTATTCCAATAGACTGGAAATCTAGAAGTCATGCATGATTCTACAGAAAAATATAAATTACTAAAAGTAATTGAAGAAGAAATAGAAAACCTGAATAAAGGATGAACTTTGGAAGAACTGAAAAGGCTGTAAAAGTAATCTATTCTCTATCCTTTCACAGTATCATCTCTCCTATTGGGCTCTACTCTCCATCCCCTAGAAAGCCACTAGCTCAAAAAGGCTTTCCATGTGAAGTGTTCTTACCCTTCATGAAATAATATACTACATTATGTAAGCTTCTATATGTATCAGCAAGGGATTAGCAACAGGGCCTTGGAAAAGAACCTTGCAGTCCAACTTCTGACAGTACTGCCTAATTTCTGGAAACTATGGTTAAGATAAACATGGAATGTTCTGTTTTGTGTTATGCTCTGAAACCCCAGATCTGTGGGCTTGCACCTCAATGAGGCAGCTGAGAGTTGGCATGTAGGTCTTGGTGGGAAACTGAAGCTATAGCTTTTTGGATGAAGGGATGCCACAGGACCATGCGTGCTCATCTTCAGGAGCCATGTGCAAACATGGGGATGAGGGAAGCAGAAGAAGCAGTGTACTGTATTGGGGTAGCTGCTCAGCCTCTTGATGAAAGGAAAGTGCTGGCTAAGCTTTATTTCCTGCCCTGTATTCTTTCATAAAACTAAATGAACAAAGAGTTTGATTAAAGCCTAGGGTACTGTGCAAGTCTGGTTCTTAACTTGAACCCACAACCATCCTGTGCTAAAGAATCAGGTCATAAAAACTATTTAGAAAGAATATTATAAAAATCACTGAGAAATTATAAAATGTATTTTATAAAATAGATTACTGAAAGATAAAAATTATATAAATTTAACTATTTTATTAAGTGATAAAATCTAGGTAATAAATAAATATACTGGTATATTGGGTTTTATTACTTAATATGAAATATCTGAAGCAAAGCAGAACTCATGTTTTTAATTGGATGAGGAGTGGCAAAGGGCATGGCTTTTCTTTGGCAAAGGGGTGGGTTTACATAAGAAACTTTAGGGCTCAGCTCTTTTAGGAAAACTATAGTTTTTGTTTTTATTGTCAAAGCTATCTTTTTCTTTTTTACGCATTACGTTTTCTAACAATTTCTTGTGGTGCACAAATGTGCAATTAAAAAATGTGATCTCGGGTAATTTCTTCCATTAATTCATATTTTCAATAGATTGTTTTGAAATTTTCCTGTGTAGATAATAACCTCAACTGTCAACGACATTTCCCTTTCTTCCCTTTCAATTCTTATACCTTTAAAGTACTTTTATGAGTTTATTTTGCTGATTTAGATCTTCATTAAATGTCGCATAGATTGGTAAAAATGGTTATTTCTGTCCTGTTTCTAATTTACAGAGCATGTCTGTAACTGTTTCCATTATCATGATGTTTATATGTCCTTTTATATTGTTCAATTACAGTTGACATTCAATATTATTTTATATTAGTTTCAGGTACACAGTATAGTGGTTAGACAATGATATAATTTACAAAGTGATTCTCCTGATAATTCTAGTGTCCACCTGACACCATTTCTTTGATGATTTGTGATACTGAGCATCTTTTCATATGTCTACTGACTATGTATGTCTTCTTTGGAGAAATATCTATTAAAGTCTTCTGCCCATTTTTAAATTGGATTGTTCAGGGTTTTATTTGGGTTATGTTATATAAGTTCTTTATAAATATTGAATATCAACCTCTTATTGAATGTATCATTGGTGAATATCTTTTTCCATTCAATAGGTTGTCTTTTCATTTGTTGATGGTTTCTTTGATGTTTATATCTTAAGAGCTTCAGAGACATTCAGAATACAATGGGAAAATTTCTTTCAATGTATTGTACTTAAAAGAATTTAACTAGCAATCAAGAATTATGTCCAGAGCAAAATTATAAACAAGGTTAAACAAAGTTAAAATACAGATATTTTCAGTAGAAACAAAACCAATTTTGTTAGCGAAGATCCTCACCATTGGAATTATTAAAGCCCTTACTTTAGGAAGAAGGGAAAATAAAATGGTAATATATGTTAAGTTACACAAACTTCAGCTTTAAAAACAAGTAATAACAACACTGTCTAATTAGCAGGGTGAATGATTATGATGAACTGAAGTTTTAGACTACAATAATATACAATGTGGAATTAGAATATATGAAATTAGAGTGTTCTATTGTGATTACATATTTGGGGAGAAGGCAAAGGCACAATGACTTTAGACTTTGCTGTTTAAAAATAGCGTATCATGATTTCTAAAGAATGAGCTAAAAGATAGAGTATATTACTGTCATTCTAGTAGAAGTAAAAATGTGAAATTAATCCAAATAAAACAAAGAAAAAATTAAAGTAACTGAAAAAAAGGAAATAAAAAGGACAAAATTAAATGGTTGAAATTAATCCAAACATGTTAATTGAATTCTCAATTAAGAGGCAAATATTGTCAGACTAGATTTTAAAAATATATTTTACAAGAAGTAAATGGATAGAAAAGGATATACCAGATAAAATATTAAAGAAAAGGGTTTGTATAGCTTATCACTATCACAAAAATACACATGATAAAGTCTACATATATAAATATCAATATCAACATCAAACAATAAATTTGAAAGCAAAAGCAATTGTAGAGATAAAAAGAAACACTGCATAATACTAAAAGCTTAACCAGGAAGACATAACAATTCTCTCTTGTATTTGTTTAGTATATAACCTCAGCATGCATGAAGTAAAAGACTGATAAAATTATAGGAACAAATTGACAAATGTACCATCACACATTAAGTTTTAGAAAAATCATTTTTCTTATCAATTGACCAAGTTTTCAAAAATCAGGAAAAAATGTTTAATATTTCAAAAATACAACCCAGCAATGAAAAACTAGAGACTATACTTTCTTATCATGCAAAATGGAGCATTTATATAAACTGACCATCTATTAAACAATACAGCAAATGTCAATGAATTCATGTTCTATAAAACATGTTATCTGACTACTATATCTTGAATTATAAACTATAACAGATATAATGCACAGCGAAATGTTTAAAGCACATTTCTATGTAATCCATGGGTCAAATAAGAAAATATGATGAAAATTAGAAATAAAAGGTAAAAACATTGTCAATAGATATTTTGTAGTATTGCTAAGTGGTATTCAGAAAGAGGTTTTGCCTTAAATATTTATAAATCAACAACAACAAAAATAAACAACAAACAACTCAAAATCCTGAATAAGCTTTTAATTTAAGAAGTTAGACAAAAAAATCAGAATAATTTAAAGAAATTACAAAAGAGGAAATAATAAGAATATTTAAGATGAGATAATAATTACATAAAATAAAAAAGGAGGATTAAAACCAAAAGTTGATTTAAAAAAATTTAACAAAATTGATAAACCAGCCCTGGCCAGTTGGCTCAGTGGTAGAGCATTGGCTTGGCCTGCAGGAGTCCCGGGTTCGATTCCCGACCAGGGCACACAGGAGAAGCGCCCATCTGCTTCTCCACCCCTCCCCCTCTCCTTCCTCTCTGTCTCTCTCTTCCCCTCCCGCAGCCAAGGCTCCATTGGAGCAAAGTTGGCCTGGGCACTGAGGATGGCTCTATGGCCTCTGCCTCAGGCGCTAGAATGGCTCTGGTTGCAACAGAGTAACGCCCCAGATGGGCAAAGCATCAACCCCTGGTGGGCATGCCAGGTGGATCCTGGTCAGGCGCATGCGGGAGTCTGTCTGACTGTCTCCCCGTTTCCAACTTCAGAAAAAAAATTAAATAAATAAATAAATAAATAAATAAACCTTTGGCAAGATTGATCCCAAAAAATATAGAGAAATTACTGATTAAAAATATTAGAAATAAAAAGGAATGCAGATAGATGTAATACATTAAAAAGCAAGAGAATATCATAATAGACTTTATGCCAATAAATTTGAAAACAGAAATGGTCAAATTCCTAAACAAATATAAATTATCAAACTTAATTTAAGAATAAATAGAAAACCTGGAGAGTCTAATAATCATAAAAGAATGAAATTGATAATCCAGATATTATCTGCAAGTTAACCAAACACCAAAGAAACATATATCTTAGTCTTGAACAAATTCTTTCAGAAAATCACAAAATAGAAAGAAAAAGAGAGAACATTCCGCAGATAATTTATATATGGAGAAAGTAAGGGGGAGGGAAGAAAGAGAGGGAAACAAAGAGAGAAACATTGATTTATTGCTCCACTTACTTATGCATTCATTGGTTGTTTTTTTTTATTTAGTATTTTTTTTAATTTTAATGTGGTGACATTGATAAATCAGGGTACATATGTTCAGAGAAAACATCTCTAGGTTATTTTGACATTTGATTATGCTGCATTCCCCTCACCCAAAGTCCAATTGTCTTCCGTCACCTCTAACTAGTTTTCTTTGTGCCCCTTTCCTTCCCCAAACTCCTCCCTCTCCTCCCCCCACCCCGTAACCCCCACACTCTTGTCCATGTCTCTGAGTCTCATTTTTGTGTCCCACCTATGTATGGAATCATATAGTTCTTAGTTTTTTCTGATTTACTTATTTTGCTCAGTATAATGTTATCAAGTTTCATCCATGTTGCTGTAAATGATCTGATGTCATCATTTCTTATGGCTGAGTAGTATTCCATAGTATATTCATACCAAAGCTTTTTAATCCACTCGCCCACTGACGGACACTTGGGCTGTTTACAGATCTTTGCTATTGTGAACAATGCTGCCATAAACATGGGGGTGCATTTCTTCTTTTCAAAAAGTGCTATGGTGTTCTTGGGGTATATTCCTAACAGTGGTATAGCTGGGTCAAAAGGCAGTTCGATTTTTAATTTCTTGAGGAATCTCCATACTGTTTTCCACAGTGGCTGCACAAGTCTGCATTCCCACCAGCAGTGCAGAAGGGTTCCCTTTTCTCCACATCCTCGCCAGCACTTATTCTGTGTTGTCTTGTTGATGAGCGCCATTCTGACTGGTGTGAGGTGATATCTCATTGTGGTTTTAATTTGCATTTCTCTAATGATTAGTGATGTTGAGCATTTTTTCATATGCCTATTGTCCATCTGTATGTCCTCTTTGGAGAAGTGTCTATTCATTTCTTTTGCTCATTTTTTGATTGGATTTTTTGTCTTCCTGGTATTGAGTTTTACAAGTTCTTTGTAAATTTTGGTTATTAACCCCTTATTAGACGAATTGTCAAATATATTCTCCCATTGTGTAGTTTGTCTTTTTATTCTGTTCTTATTGTCTTTAGCTGTGGAGAAGCTTTTTAGTTTGATATAGTCCCATTTGTTTATCCTGTCTTTTATTTCACTTGCCTATGGAGATAAATTGGTGAATATATTGCTGCGAGAGATGTCAGAGAGATTACTACCTATGTTTTCTTCTAAGATGCTTATGGTTTTACAGCTTACATTTAAGCCTTTTATCCATTTTGAGTTGATTTTTGTGAATGGTGTAAGTTGGTGGTCTAGTTTCATTTTTTTGCAGGTAGCTGTCCAATTTTCCCAACACCATTTGTTGAAGAGGCTGTCTTTACTCCATTGTATGCCCTTATCTCCTTTGTCAAATATCAGTTGTCTATAAAGGTGTGGGTTTATTTCTGGGTTCTCAGTTCTGTTCCATTGATCTATATGCCTGTTCTTATGCCAGTACCAGGCTGTTTTGAGTACAGTGGCCTTATAGTATAACTTGATATCCGGAAGTGTGATACCTCTCACTTTATTCTTCCTGTTCAAGATTGCTGAGGCTATTTGTGTTCTCTTTTGGTTCCATATAAATTTTTAGAATATGTGTTCTATATCTTTGAAGTAAGTCATTGGTATTTTAATCGGTATTGCATTGAATTTATAAATTGCTTTGGGTAATATAGACATTTTAATGATATTTATTCTTCCTAACCATGAGCACAGTATATGCTTCTACTTGTTTTTATCTTCTCTGATTTCTTTTATCAATGTTTTATAATTTTCTGAGTACAAGTCTTTAATCTTCCTGGTTAAATTTATTCCTAGGTACTTTATTTTTTTTGGTTGCAATGGTAAAGGGGATTGCTTCCTTTATTTCTTTTTCTGACAGTTTATTGTTAGTGTATAAAAATGCCTCTGATTTCTGAGTATTAATTTTATATCTTGCCACCTTGCTAAATTCATTTATCAGGTCTAGTAGTTTTTTGACTGAGACTTTAGGGTTTTTTATATACAATATCATATCATCTGCAAATAATGATAGTTTTACTTCTTCTTTTCCAATTCGGATGCATTTTATTTCTTTTTCTTGTCTGATTGTTGTGGCTAGGACTTCCAGAACTATGTTGAATAAGAGTGGTGAAAGGGGGCACCCCTGCCTTGATTCTGATGTTAAGGGGATTGCTTTTAATTTTTGCCCATGGAGTATGATGTTGCCTGTGGGTTTGTCATAGATGGCCTTTATCAGGTTGAGGTATGTTCCCTGTATTCCCACTTTGCTGAGAGTTTTGATCATGAATGGGTGCTAAATTTTATCAAATGCTTTTTCTGCATCTATTAAAATTATCATGTGGTTTTTCTCCTTCCTTTTGTTTATGTGATGAATCACATTGATTGATTTGTGAATATTGTACCAGCCTTGCCTCTCAAGAATAAATCCCACTTGATCATGGTGTATGATTTTTTTCATATATTGCTGGATCTGGTTTGCTAATATTTTGTTGAGAATTTTAGCATCTAAATTCATCAGGGATATTGGCCTATAAATTTCTTTCTTTGTGTTGTCTTTGCCTGGTTTTGGAATCAGAATTATACTTGCCTCATAACAGGAGCTTGGAAGTCTTCCTTCCTCTTGAATTTTTTGAAATAGCTTGAGAAGGATAGGAGTTAGTTCTTCTTTGAATATTTGGTAGAATTCACTTGTGAAGCCATCAGGCCCAGGACTTTTCTTTTTTGGGAGTTTTTTGATAACTGTTTCAATCTCATTTGGTGTAATTGGTATGTTTAGCTTTTCTGATTCTTCCAGATTAATTTTTGGAGGATTATATGTTTCAAGGAATTTGTCCATTTCATCTAGGTTGTCTAGTTTTTTGGAGTACAGTTCTTCATAGTATTTTCTTACAATATTTTGTAAGAATTACAAGGGCAGTTGTTATTTCTCCACTCTCATTTCTAATTTTATTTATTTGAGTCCTCTCTCTTTTTTTCTTGGCGAGTCTGGTTCATCGATCTTGTTTACCTTTTCAAAGAACCAGCTCCTGGTTTCATTGATCCTCTGTATTGTTTCTTTAGCCTCTATGTCATTTATTTTTGCTCTGATCTTTATTATTTTCTTCCTTCTACTAGCTTTTTACTTGCTGTTGTTTTTCTAGTTCTTTTAGATGCAGGGTCAAGTTGTTTATTTGAGCATTTTCTAGCTTCTTAAGGTTTGCCTGTAATGTTATAAACTTCCCTCTCAGTACTGCTTTTGCAGTGTCCCATAAATTTTGAGTTGATGTATGCTCATTATCGTTCATTTCTAGGAATTTTTTAATTTCTTCTTTGATCTCATTGTTAACCTATTCATTATTTAATAACATGCTATTTGTTTCCAAGTGTTTGAGTATTTTTCATTTTTTTTCTTTTGATTGATTTCTAGTTTCATGCCATTGTGATTGGAGAAAGTGCTCTATATGATTTCAATCTTCTTAAATTTGTTGAGACCACTTTTTGTGTCCTAACATGTGGTCTATCCTAGAGAATGTACCATAAGCACTTGAAAAGAATGTATATTTTGTTGTTTTAGGGTGAAAGATTCTGAAGATATCTATTAAATCGAGTTTATTTAGTATGTCCTTTAAGTCTTCTGTTTTTTTGTTAATTTTCTTTCTTGAGGATCTATCTAGTGATGTTAGTGGGGTATTGAAATCTCCTACTATTATAGTATTGCTGTTTATCTCACCCTTTAAATCCATCAAAGACTGCTTTATATATTTAGGTGCTCCTATATTAGGTGCGTAGATATTTATAACAGCTATATCTTCCTGTTGGATTGCTCCCTTTATCATTATGTAGTGACCTTCTTTATCTCTTACTATAGTCTTTGTTTTACAGTTCATTTTGTCTGATATAAGTATTGGTACTCCAGCTTTTTTTTCATTACCATTTGTGTGAAATATTTTTTCCGTTCTTTTACCTTCAGTCTACGTGCATCTTTTGTTTTAAGGTGTTTCTCTTGTAGACAGCATATGTATGGGTCCTGTTTTCTTATCTACGCAGCTACCCTATGTCTTTTGATTGGATCATTTAATCCATTTACATTTAAGGTTATTATTGATATGTAATTGTTTATTGCCATTTTATTCTTTAATACTGTATTCCTCTTTTGCTATATTCTTTTTCACCTTTGATCTGTTACAACAGGTCCCTTAGCATTTCTTGCAGCCTTGGTTTGGTTGTAGTGAATTCCTTGAGTGTTTTTTTGTCTGGAAAGCTTTTTATTTCTCCTTCAATTTTAAATGATAGCCTTGCTGGATAAAGTAGTCTTGGTTGTAGGCTCTTGTTTTGCATTACTTTGAATATTTCTTGCCATTCCCTTCTGGTCTCAAGTGTTTCTGTTGAGACGTTCGAAGTCATCCTTATGGGGGCTCCTTTGTAGGTGATAGTCTTTTTTTCTCTAGCAGCTTTTAATATTTTCTCTTTATCGCTTAGCTTTGGCATTTTAATTATGATATGTCTTGATGTAGATTTCTTTGGGTTTCTCTTTAATGGAGTTCTCTGTGCTTTTTGAATGTGTGAGATGTTTTCCTGCCTTTAATTGAGTGAAGTTTTCAGCTATGATATGTTTGAACAAAGTCTCTATCCCTTGTTATTTCTCTTCTTCTTCAGGAACCCCTATGATGTGGATGTTATTTTTCTTCATGTTGTCACAGAGCTCTCTTAGAGTTTCCTCAGACTTTTTCAGTCTCTCTTCTTTTTTCTGCTCTGCTTCCGTGCCTTTATTTATCTTGTCCTCTAACTCGCTGATTCGATTCTCCGTTTCATCCATCCTGCTTTTAATTCTTTCCATTGTGTTCTTTATTTCTGATATTGTCTTTGTCATTTCTGACTGATTCTTTTTTATTATTTCAATGCCCTTTTTTATATTTGCTATCTCTTTATTTAGGTGTTTGTAATGACCATTTGTTGTTGTTCTAATATCTTTGAGCATCCTAACAATCGTTATTTTAAACTCTGCATCTGGTTATTTGGTTATATCTGACTCATTCAGGTCCTTTTATGGGGATTTCTCTTGATTCATTTGTGTTTCATTTCTCTGCCTTCTCAAAAGAAGGTTTTGGCCACTGGAGTCCACTGGGTGTGGCCTCTGTGTTCCCTGGGTGTGGTCTGTCTGCAGGTCCGCCACCCCCTCTGCTGTTGCTGCTTAGGGTGTTTGGGTGGGCATTGCTGGTGCCTGCCCACTGGGGCTTTTGCTGTGGTTTCCGCCTCTCCTTCACTGAGTGGCTGTGATCATGTGCTCAGGTGTACAAGCCTCAGTGGCCTTGGTCTTCGCCCTGCCCCTGTGGGTGGTGTTATGGTTGCCACTAAGGGCAATGGTGAGCACTTTTGCTCAGCTGCGGGTCTCTGCCTGATTTGAGCTTTTTGCTCCACCCCCGCAGGAGGAGCCGGCTCCCAATTTAGGTCATAAGCCTTGCTTCAGCAGGCGGGGCAAAGCTGGGCTCCTGCACCCTTGCTTAAGGGCAGGTCTCCACCCTTTCTGGGGTTTCCACCCTTCCCCCAAAGATGTATTGCAGGCGGCCTGCAGCTGGGTTTGACTACTTTTGCACATCCCCTCCTCCCCAGCTGGACAAGACTGAGCTCACACCTAGTCCTCAATGGTGGTTAGCTGGCTTCCGCCCTTGCCGACAGAACCGCGCTTCTGCGTCCCACCACCACCTGCCCTCGGGCGAGCCCTCAGCTGTGTGGGTAGGGGCGCTGCAGCTCAGACTCTAACACTCACTACTATAGTCCTGAAAGCTCCCTCCTTCTAGGTGACTCTACTCTGAGTGCCATGGGAGAGCTTGTTTGGCTGGTGTCCTGCTTCCTTTTGCTGGTATTGCTGTTTCCAGGGGAAATATTCATTTCAGATTTGGGGTGGGACTCGTCCCAGAGGTTAGGGTGGCTGTTTCTCAAAATGTTTCTCCCTGTGCCTCCTAGATTACACTCTCTTCCTGCTGCTCTGGTCCTCTCCTCTCTCTCCATCTCCTGGAGCCCTGGGTGAGTGGTTGTGAGAGAGGTTTTCTGTGCGGTCCCTTTAAGAAGAATTCTTGGTCTGAGAAATCAGTCTCTTTCTCACAAACAGTATCCTGACTTGTTTCCAGCTAAATACTGTCCTTACGCCTCTTCTAGGCTCTGGAGCTGCAGGCTGAGGCTTTGTTCCTGGGACTCAGGACCCTCTCCTCTCTGCTAAACTCACTTCCCGCCACACGAGTCTCTCCCAGCTGCCGTTTGCTCTGGAGAGCTGGGCAGCCCTCTCTGCGTTTTCGCTTTTCCTACCAGTCTCGGTGTGGCTTCTTCAGTGTTCCTTGGTTGAAGAGTCCTCTTAGTTTAGTCCAAAGTTGGTTTTTCCAGATGATGGTCTTAAAATTAGTTTGTAATCCACTTTGGCTCTGGAAGGTGGAAGTTGGTATGTCCGCCTTCTCCATCACCATCTTGTCTTCTCTCATTGGTTGATTTTTGTATGTGCCCTGCCTGGGGATTCAACCAGCAACCTCAGTGTATCAGGACGACTCTCTAACAAACTGAGCTACCGGTCAGGGTTTCCCCAGATAATTTATAAGGCTAATATAATTTCATTCTTTAAGCCAGACAAGAGCATTTGAAGAAGGGAAAATTATAGCTGAATCTTACCCATGAATACAGATGCAAATATTCTAAACAACATATTAGCAGAGCAAATGCAGCAATACATTAAAAAGATAACAAAATGAACAAATCAAATTTTTCTTAAGAATACAGTTGCTTGGACACTAGAGAATACCTATTAATGAAATTTTGCACTTTCATAGGTTAAAGGAAAAAATATGAAAACTTAACTTGATGCATGAAAAATCATTTGATATGATTTACCAACCATTTATGACTAAGAACTCCAGCAAACTAGTTAGAAGAGAGGACTACCAAGGACAACTGACATAAATCCTACAGCAAAAGTACATATTTAACAGTTAAATATTAAAAACTTAGAATAATACAAGGATGCCTTCTCAAAATTACATTGAAAGTCTTAGCAAAAAAGATTTGGAAAAGAAACAAAAATCATTGTTACTGGCAATAAAAGACAGAACTGAAAAACAGATTAATAGTTCAAGGTATTAGCTTGGTACACCTATTATTTGCCTTAATTAAAAATAATTTTATGACTTTGGAAAGTGTTTTCATGTATGTGTGTACATGCATACAACATGTTCCCCCAAGTATTCTATAAGTCCATTCCTATATCTTTCTGCATTTCTTCTGACTAAATGCTATACAGATAATAATACTGGATATATATTAACCAGTATTAAAAAGAATACCCAAATGCCCTTATTATTAATGAAAAGAGAGAAAAATTTCAAGATAGTAAAGAAATAACTAAAGAGCTTGGAAGAAAACCCCCCACTGATTTCGAGAGCTCTCAGTTTGCTGGGAACCTGGCCACTGTGTTGATATGTCACTCAGTTGCCCTAATTGTGAGTCTTTCTCAGATCAAGTGGAGTTACCCTAAACCAGCATGCAGAATGTCATGCTTTGTAGACCTTACATGGAATCTTTCAGAGGCAGTTTTACTGGAGTCTAAATAAATTAAATGTAAGGTAATAACATTTTCACTAAACTTAAGGGGCCAGGAACGATGTCTTCTTTAGTGATATAGTTTATAGTTTACTGGTATAGTGCTTATCACAATGCCTGGCATACTTAAGATACTGACCTTGAAGAGTGGAACTGAATCCACAGTGCTATGCAAATGTATTCATTGAGCTGAACCACCCAGCTTAGGCTAAGAAAGTAAAATCAAAATAAGTAAGTAATAACAAACTAACTAAACTAAGATAACTAAGTTAACTAAGGTGGTTACCTGAATCCAACATTGGAGTGAAGAGCAACATTCCAATGTTCACAATGCAGACGTTGTATATTCATTGGGTTGTGAAAGACTAGAAGTAAAGAGTTGTCTTGGGTATGGTAGTAAGAATCAATACACTTGTATTGCTGATTGGCTTCTTGAAGAACCTGAAAATAAAAATAATTGCATTGTTGTGTTGGTTCTTTTCCTCCCTAGAGAAGAGTCTTCTGCTAGAGCATCTCTGTCCCTTCCTCTTCTTTCTCCCCTTATTGCCACACTATTAGTCAAGGTGAGAGCATAAGTGATAGATTTATTTTTTGAGGATTTCAGCAGTTTGTACAGAAAAACAAATACTAGGCTGCAAATATAGGGCCACTTATTCAAGCATTTTTCATTAAGGCTGAGAGATAATAATTAAGGCGAACAGTTACATGCCTTCATATAGGTCATTTCATTTTGCCATCATTAAAATCCCAGACAAATAGGTATGAGTATTTTTTTAATCCTCATTTTTTTAGCATAAATTGGGGCTGAGAGAAGATAAGAGATCTGTCCAAGGACACATGGTTCATAAGTTCTGGTGTCCAGGCTCACGGATGTCATTTGACTGTAAATGTCACCATTTCATACTCCACAGAGTTCTCCCTACTACACCAGGCTGCAATACAGAGAAATGAGGTGAGCAGTTGTTCTGATACATAGTGTTTCTACCTGATCTAACCCTGGCCTTTTCCAAAACACTCTCTCCACAGCATGCATAGTGGGCAGCTTGGTATCCTGTTTTCTGTTCATGCCAATCACAGGGGGAATTATGTCCATAGGAAGAAGATAGCTGTGGGTTTTGTTTTTGTTTTCATTTTCAACACCAGTCTGCTGTCGGCAGCTTTCAGTTCTCTGCTATTTGAATGGTATAAAGGCATGGAATTGCACAGTATGTGAGGAAAGAACTGTTTACTTTGCTTTCAATTTACACTGGTAGCATAACCAAAATAATACATTTACTTCTCCAATGTCATCCCTTGTATGAGTGTTTTTATGGAGTGGCATTTAGACTTTTACATCTATTCTTTGGGAGCCATTATAAAAAATACATGTGTGGTGAATATTTTAGCTGCCTTTTTTTTTTTTTTAATGCAAGGCACTATCTGTTACTTAACTTTTTTTTTGAAAGGCAAATTCCTTTGATTTTAAGTCCCCAAAACAAATAGTATGTTTATTTCTGATGAGCACATATCCTTCTTTCTATTAAAGAGCTCTGCAAGATGTTTTCATACTCTCTTTGGCTGCTAGGACATAACAGCACTAAGTTTCTGAGCTATAGGTATTCTCAATGTTTAAGTTTCCATATTATAGTTTTCTTCTCCTTTTTTACACCTTGGCTTTCACCTACTATTCTGATTAAATCTGTTGGTCTCATTAACTAATTAGTTAGTTCTTTTATAAAAATAAACACCTACTCTGTGCCAGGCACTATGTAGGTTCTAGGAAAAAAAATGAACAAGATGCATAAGACCATCCTCTAAAATCTGATTAAGATTTTTATAGATCATTCTGAAATTCAGAGAGGTGTTCTAAGACGGTGAAACTGATGGGCCATATGACATGTAGAGTGGAAGCAGGTTGGTGACAGGATGACCCTGCAGTGGAACGGGAAGATGGCAGCTGGATGACAATGGCAGCAGTAGAGATATGAGGTGCTTGGAGATATATTTGGAGGTATACCCCTCAAAACATGATGGATCAGACATGTGGGACAAAGGAAAACCTGAAAGAAATAGCCTTTTGGTTTGATGGTGGCATTTTCAGAGATGGATGAGGGAACAAATAAGCTTAGGTGGGAAAATAATGAACTTCACACGGGACACTGAATTTGAGATGCTGATCAGAAATTCAAGTGGAATTTGGCGTTAGGTTAGGTTGGAGTTAGTGTGGAGATCAGGACAGGAATTCTTTATTGATTGATTCATTTGGTTGTTTTTAATTTTTATTTTTCAGTTAGTGTTTGCTTTAAATATTAGTTTGTATTGATTTCAGATAAACAGGCTAGTGGTGACAATCATATACTTTACAAAGTGATCCCCTGATATTTCCAGGACCCATCTGCACCATACATAGTCATTACAGTATGATTGACTATATTCCCTATGCTGTACTTTACATCACTGTGACCATTTTATGACATGAATTTGTACTTAATCCCTTCACCTTTTTCATCCCTTTCCATCTGGCAACCCCCAGTTGGATAAGAGAGAAATAATTTGGAAAATGAAATTTTAAAAGTCATTAGCATTAGGTCATATATACTAAATGAAATCATACAGAAGAAAGAAGGTAGTTCATAGTTGAGACTTGAAGCACTTCAACATTTAGATGCTAGGTGGAGGAATATTCAACAAAATCCCAAGTGGAGCAATACAGTATGATGACTTGGGAACCAAGAGTGGAGACTATTTCACAAGAAAGCAATCTGCTCTGTGATGATGTTAAAACATTAGAAGAGATAAAGAAAGGTAAGTGTATATTAGATTTGGTAGGACAATTATTGGTGACCTTGAAAAGTATAGCTTCATGGAAGGGTGAGGACAGAGCCCAAGTGAAATAAAATAAGGTCTGAAATGAACTTCCAGTTAAAGATGGAATATTAAACACATGTACGCCCTAATACCTCACTAAAGAAGAAACAGTAAAATTATTGGTTTTTAGTGTCACAAAGTTGAGGGCCATGGGAGAGGAGACAAAGGCAACAACATTTTAGAAGCTGGAAAGCAGAAGGATAAGTGATAACTGACTTGGCAGAACATAGAAAGCCAAATCCTCAGATTAATTTTAGGAGAGACCAGAAGCAACCTTATTTGTCTATAGAGACGCAGAAAGGCTCAGAAAATGGCAGGACTATGTACCTCTGAATGTGGCACTGAAAATAGGAAGATTAAAGGCCTTACGACTCCTAGAAGCCCTTGCAGCTTTGAACAGTCAGGTGTCTGCCCATACCCCTCCTCAGCAGAGAGGTAGGATTATTTCCTCCATAAGGTGACCCAGTGGATTCTAAGAAGAGAGACCCTACACACCACTAAGAGAGAGATATACTACAGAAAAAAGGAATTGTGTAAAAGTCTAATTTATCATTTTTCAATAGAAATATAAGATAAGCCACAAATGTGAGCCATAAATGTGAGCCACATGTAATTTTAAATTTTATTGTAGACACATTTTAAAATGTTATCATTTCAATATATGATTAATATAAAAATTGTTAATGAGATATATTATTTTTGTCTTTGAAACCTGGTATGCATAGCATTTATATAGTTATGAATAGATATATTGCATATACAGCATACTTATAGCACATCTCATTTTGAACTAGCTACATTTTGAGTATCAGAAGCTACATGTGACTGACTAGTGGCTACCACATTGGACAATGCAGATTTAGAGACTGAACGATAAGAAGACTGCCTTTCCTTCGATACTCAGCTTCCAAAATGCTGAAAAGCAAGTTAGATTTTACCCCTGGAGATTCTAAGTGGCTTAAGAGAACAAATCTAACACTTCAACACTGATGAGTCTCTCCAGGAAACCATCAACCAAATCACCAATAATGAAGTCCAGTTATTGACATCTCCTTACCCCTGACCTCATGCAGCACTTTCTATCATATTTTAGTGTCTTGTTATTAATATGAACAAAGAGGCAGATATTATTAGATACTGCTCTCTAATATGAAAAATGGAGACAAAAAGTAAGAGAAAAAAAGAACTCAAGAGAAAAAGAAGGCATGGGAGAAAACACTAAAACTTCAAAAGACTTTAATATCCTCACAGAGATAAGAGAAGCAAGATATGGTTTTAAGGAATGTGAACAGGATGTTATAAAAAGGTAATATAAAATTATCAATCAAACTTTAGAAAATTAAAATGATGATATCAGAACCAGAAGACTCAGTAGAAGAACCAGATGAAAGCTGACATATAGCCTCTGAACAAAAAGACAGTGTTGGAAGCTAGGAGGAAAAAGATAATGAAACCAAAGTTCAATCCAGGAAGTCCAACACCAGAATCACAGTAGCTACAGGGAGAAATAATAGAAAAGATGAAAAGACTGTCAAAGAAGTTATTATAGAACACTTTCCAGAATATAAGGACAATAGTTTCAAGATTGTACTGGACTCACCAGTACACAACTTGGAAATAGAACCACACCAGGAAACATCAATAGGAAATCTAGACCATTGGAATAGAGAGGTGATCTTAAAACCTCTCAAAGAGAAGGAAAACACAGACTCAAACAACTGATCGGGAATCAGAACTTCATTGGTTTTCTCAAGGAGAATCCAGGAAGCTAGAAGACCTTTCAGAAATGCCTTCCATGTTTTGAGGGAAAATACTTTTTAACTTAGCATTTTACATAAAGCCAAACTGTCAGTCAAATGTAAACGTAGAATTAAGATGTTTTCAAATAGCCAATGCCTCAATAATTTACCTGCTATATATGTTAATTCAAGGAGAAACTGGAAGGGGTGGTCCTATACAAAAAACGAGTAAGCCAAGAGAGAAGACTTGGGATTCAGGAAACAGAGCATCTAACTGGGAGGAGAGGCAGAGGACGTGGCCTGGAGAATGTGGTACAAGAGGTGCCCAGCACCACAGCTGTGCAGCAGGCCCAGAGGGCAGGCAGGAGTCCAGAGCATGTGGGAGAGATATTGCTTCGACAGTAAAATTAATAGAGTACTTGTTAGGTTTGGATGTATTAAAAGGAGATTTACTTTTTGGTAGAGAGTTTGGGGATGAGTAAGGGTAAATGAATAATAAACTAAACAAACAAAAAAACAGAAAAATAAGCTCCAGGAAAAATAAAAATTGTGTCAGAAGAGAAAATGTAATTATACAGTACAACACAGTTCAGCTGTGAATAACAATTATTCAGTTGAAATAAATGTTGAGTATAGATCCAACCAAAAACTATGATGTAGTTTGATATAGTTACCAGCATCAGAGAATGACCAGGCAAAGTGCTAGTGGGGGGTTGGGTGTATGGTGAGTGGGCATGTGCAGTGTTGTGTGTTAGATGGGGGGGCAGAGCTGTTTTCTCAAGAAGGAGTCAATTGATGATAATGTCCCAAACGAAAACAAAAACTAAACAAATGTACTTGCTATTCAGAGATAACCAGTTAAGTTAAAAAAGAAAAAGGTAAATGGCTAGAAGATTTTTATGTCTGGGAATGTAGGTGTGGGGGTGGGAGGGAACTGCTATTTTTCACAGGACTGTTTATAGAACTTTATGGCCTTAAAAATATGTGGCTGTAAAACTATGATAAATGATAAAAGTAAAATTGAAATTAAAATGACAACAAATAAAGAGTACAGGCTTTTACATAAGATGTAAAAGCAACAGAAGGAGTTAGTTTTAGGATCACATGTTAATCTAGTGGTTAAGAGCCCAAGTTCTGGGGCCAGATTTCTGAGTTCATCCTGCTTCTCTCACTTACCTACCAGCCCTGTGACCTTGGACAAGTTACTATACTGGTCAAGGTGCCTCAGTTTTCTACCATTTATATAGCTACTGCTTCATAGAATCATTGAGAGGATTAAATGAGCTAACATACATATAAATCATTGTCTAACATATGGTAGGTGCTTCAATAAATGCTAGCTGGCACAGGTTTCACTAACTGTTAATTGCACCAGAAAATACTTTGAAATGTAGTGAAAACTGAACAGAACTGATAGGCAATATAGGGAAAAAATGACGTTGCTTCCCAATAACACCTTACTTTTTTTTTTAAAGACAATATGTGCAGCAGTCACGTACATTTCTCTTTTTCTTAAAAGATTTGATTAAAACATCCTTTTGGAAAGTACATTTTAAACTATTTTGGAGATTCCCTGGGCATGCATAGCTCGATCTGGGAATGAACTCATTTTATAGCTGAAGTAAATGAGAATATTGATCCAAACTGGACCTGAGAGTGACTTAGGAGTGAACGGTTCTAAATCACACCATGACACTCCAGACCTCTCCAACTCACAGCCCATTAATACCTGCTGCAGAACTTTTGGTTTAAAATTTTCAGTAAAACTCCAGTCCATTAGACTGCGTTGCTGTGTTTTCTTTATGTCCTCTAACTCTGCTTCCACAGTCACCCTCTTGGTTTTCTAAAAAAATAATAGGAATACAATTTCAGCTTTAATTTGTGTAAGTCCAAATGGAGCCCTCTTGGACTTCATCAACTAACCAGCATACACTCCACCTAATTGGGGAAATCTGCATATGTATAAATCCATATGGCAACATTTTAGGAGACCTGCTGCCAGAAAAAGTATGCCTTTGACTTTTTTTTTTATGGGCAACATAATCTAAATATTTTTATTGTTAGGTTATACTCTTCTGAGTCCTGTTAGCAATTATAGGCAGGTTTTCTGAACTCACTTCAAGACAGTATTAGTTCTACACGGCTGTATGGTCAGCAGGTGTTTGTGAGGTTGCCAAGCCACATTGTCTAGAGAGGAGCATGGAGCTTGGAAATTTTGCTTAATCTGGTAGTGAAATTAACTCCTTTCTTTCCAGTTGGAGTTGGTCTGGGGATGTCTGAATAATCTCTTTCCTTCTCTGGCATCTGCATTCCCCTTCTAAGCATTTTTAAAAAATGTTTCTTATTCTGGGTCACAGTTTTCTCTGATGGTCTTACTTGTCTCTACACAATTAGGAAAATAATTTCTTACCTTTTCAAAAGAATAAGCCTTTGTGACTGCTTCAGCTTTTATCTCATTGTTCGTGGTCTGCTCTGTAAATCAAAGACACCAACATCCAGTTGTATTTGGGCTTTGTTCTTGCCTTTGTCAGTGCTGTGCTTTTTCGTTGCCCATATGATCTATGTTTCCATGCTGAAAAAGTAATTCCTGAAAGGCATGTCTCATGCCTCCAAAAGATGTTTGTGTCAATAACTCTAAATCAGGGTCTACCCAGAAAAGTTATACTGTACGCTTTAGAAAGAACACAGCTTTCTGTACATTTCTAAACCCTAGCAAATATGCTGACTTCAGACTGCATCACTCACGTCTGCATTCCTTTACCTGTACAAGTTACAGATGTTTACTGATTAAATGATATCAACCACTTAGTACACACTGTTTTTCTTGTCGTGCTGACAACTATCACAAAGACTTTTCGAACTTCTGTGGGTCATATCTTGTGAGTAACACACTAGATCAGGGGTAGGGGTGTATGGAAAGAACTACCAAATAAATGCACCTTCTATTAGAAAATGGTTCGATTTCACCATCCTGCTAGGCTCTTTTCCAATTCATTAATCATTTGTTAATGTAAAAATCATTTAATAAGCACCTCTAGAGTTATCGGTAGAATTTAAAGAAAGTTAAATGAATAAATGAATAGGCAGCTGGACTCCATGGAACCATACCATGGGCCAATATGAGTCATGCACACTAGCTTTCTTTGTGGCCACAGAGTATCCTTAGATGTGGACTGGGATTGGGATATGACCCTTGGCAATGGTACAAACAGCCACATGAATGAGTGAAGAAGAAACAGATTTGTGCTGTTGATTTCTGCATCACCATACTTACGTGATTCCTAAACATAACAAACGTTACATAGAAAAAAAGATTTCTGTGCTAAATTAGTTTAACATGGATAAACAAGCATCTTTACTGTAAATATCTCAGAATTTATAATATGCTTTTGTGATTATGAATTTCTAATAGAGAAATGAATAGAGTACAGAATATTCCAAATATGACCAAAGAAATGGAGTAGAGGATGAATGAATCTTGTAAGATATTTGTGGTGCTGCTGAACCACTAAGCCAGCCTGACTTAGAATACTAGAAAATCGACACCTATAAAGTAACATATGAAAGGGTTCCACTTCTCTCTCCAAACGCATCTCCTTCCATTCCCCTTGCCCATTCCACTCTACGCACTAGCCTACTTGCTGTGTCTTGAGGTTTTGCACTCACTTTTCATGTTTCGCTCTGCAATATTCATCTGTTTCAAACTCTCACTTCATTCATATTGTTGTGCAATGTTACCTCCTCAAAAGACTTCCGCCTCATACCCTCTTTTATTTATTTATTTAAATTAATTTTTTTATTTTTTAGATTTTATTTATTCATTTTAGATAGAAGAGAGAGGGAGGGAGAGGGAGAGAAGGTGGGGAGGAGCAGGAAGCATCAACTCCCCATAGATACTTTGACCAGGCAAGCCCAGGGTTTTGAACTGGCGACCTCAGCATTCCAGATTGATGCTTTATCCACTGCACCACCACAGGTCAGGCTACCTTGTTTATTTTTAATTGTAGAATTTATCAGTTCTTGATTGCATTTGTTTATGTCTGTCTCTCCATCTTCAATATGAATTCCTAGAGAATGAGAATTTGATTTATTTTCCCTAACTGTATGCTGAACACCCAGCACATGGTAGAAACTCAGAATATATATATTTATGTATATGTGTGTGTATGTGCAAAATTGAAGGGGGAAATCTACATCATATATTGAAACTGGAAATGTACATAGGGAGTAGAACTGTTGAAGAAATTCTACAACAAAAGCATTTTGGGGTATACATAAGATTTGTGGCAAAGAGACAATATCTGGGCTTCCAGAGGGAGTAGTTAATTATGTCTAACAAGGAAGGGACAATACTTTTCTTTCTTTTAGGAGCATAGCTACTTACATTTTCACTACTAGTTCCATCTTGCCTTGGGCTGCTGAAGGTGATAGCCATGAATGTTCCATTTTGATTTAGAGTAAAACTATAAAGTCATTTCGGTTCAGTACTTATTTAAATACATCCACTCCAGAGAAAACTCAGGCCAACTATAACTCTAAATAGACCATGATGTCCCATGTGACCTTGAAGCAATTGATATGAAATCTGTGGAATAAAAATTATTCTGTGGTCTGCCAGATTTCTGGGAGATTCGATATTCCCTTCTGTGTTTAAGGATCCAGGAGAAAAAGTCTCCAGTTTAGAAAATATGTTCTAAAAATATTGTGCATCACTTAGTTTGTCAAAGGAAGGAGCATTCTCAAACTAATCTGAACTCTTTATATAATAGTAGAGCAAAAATCATTTTTTTCTTTCTGATTTCTGCCTTCAACCACATAACCCTTTGACAGTGTGATTCAGTAGTTTCTGACACATCTGGAAATGGATGCATTCTCATCCCTTTGAAAAACAGCTTTCCTAATCTGTTTTACTTTAGAGATAACAAGATCCCTCTGCAAAGCAGTTACTTTATTAAAAAAAAAAAACACCCAACAAGCGTAAAGGGCACATCTAAACCTATAGCCTCACGGTTATCAACTCTCAGGTTTTTCATAAATATCCAATAGGCTCTGTCAAGTTCAAAAACAGTCTCAATTGGAAATCCAGTGTTTGGTTAAGAAAAGCACAAATATTCAGCCTTCATGTCCAGGAACAGGCTTTTATATGTATTGATGCTAACTAAGATGGTTGTGCAGGAAATACACGAACAGTTTCTGCTTTGTTTAAAAAGATTTAAAGTTGCTGTTTTGGATGTGTGATTCGTAGTTGAGAGAAAAATGCAAAATCACAGCAACAAAAAGTTCTCTCATACACAACAGCCACAGTGAGTCACTAAGCTTCAACTGCTCTCCCTATTCCAGTGTTACAGCTCCTTGGCATGGGCAAGTATACAGCAAGTATAATCCCTTACAAGTCATGGGTTCAGCTCTCAAGATAACAAACACAGCCTCCAAGACACACTGATAATTTTCAGGCAGAAGATTTAGAAGTTGCTGTAACTACTACACCAGGATTATGTGGTTTGACCACCAGGTGGCAAAAGTTGCCTGAGGAAAACCATACACCAGTTGCTAGAAAAGAAAAAAAAAAAAAAAGCAAAACAAAACATAAAACAAAGAAGAAATACCTCAGGATTTATATATCTCTTGGCTTATTCCAGCTCCATATTAATTCAAAATGACTTATTTGTCATATGTTTTTATTCCTTTAGTATTCATTAATGCCATAATGTCCCTGGTTAACTTATTTGGCTTAATTTTTTTGTGAGCTAGTCTATATAAAAAATTTTACTTTTATATTTAGTGAAATGAAATTGTTTATATCCTCTTACTATTTTTAAATTTTCTGTAGGATTGAAGAGAAATAGTTTCTTTATCCCTGTTATGGTTTTATTCCTACTATTGTTATTTATGTTTCTCTCTTTTGTGATCAGTCTTTTACAAAAATTTATCAATTTTAAGTCTTTTCAAAGAACAATTTTTGTATTATTTGTTCTTCCTTATTGAATCTACACTTCGACATTTTATTTTTTCTTTAGGTAAGAGGAGGGGAGATAGTGAGGCTCTCCAATTGGAATCCAACCAGCAACCCCCTCTGGGGATGATGTTCCAGTACTGACCTATTTTTTGCACCTGACACTGACACACTTGGACCAACTAAGATATCCTTAGCATCCAGGGCCATGCTTGAATCACTCAAGCCATTGGCTGCAGGAGGGGGAGAGAGAGAAAAGGGCAAGGGGATAGAAGCAGATGGTCAGTTCTCCTGTGTGCCCTGACCAGAATCAAACCCAGGATGCCCATATGCTTGGCCAATGCCCTATCTACTGAGCCACTGGCTAGGGATGTACATTTTCTATGTCATTGATTTACCTTAATTTCTTCCTTTTGCCTTATTTGAATTTACTTTGTTAATCTTCATCTAATTGAGGTTGATGTTTAATGTTGAGCTAATTAATTTTAGCTATCTTCATAAAAATGTATTCATTTAAATATGTCTTTAAAAGTATAATCATTTAAAGCTCTGGATATCTCTTGCTATAGCTGCATTATACAAATTTTGATACTCAGTACTTTAATTATTATCCAATTCAAAATATTTCCTAATTTCTATTATGACTTTTTCTTCAACATAGGTGTTATAGAGAAGTACATGTTTTAATTAAAAAATGTTTTGGGATATTCTCTTTTTTTGGTAACTAATGTTCTCATAATTTTACTGTGGTCTGAGAATATAATCTGAGAAGAAGGGAAAGAGAGAGAGAGAAAGAGAGAGAGAGAGGGAGAGAGAGAGAGAGATCTACCCATTCATGCATTCATTGTTTGATTCTAATACATGCCTTGAGCAGGGATTGAACCTGCAACCTTGGCATGTTGGGATAATGTTCTAACCAACTGAGCTATCCAGCCAGGGCTTATAGTCTATAGTTTTGATCCTGTGAAAATTTGCTGAGACTTTTTAAATGTTCTAGTATATGGTTAATATTTTTGAAATAAACGTACTTATGATCTCAAAGAAGCTATAGTGTTATGAAGGCTTTAATATAGGCACATGAATAACTGTAATAAGTAGCAGAAAATGACAACTAATGCCATAACGAAAGTCAGACTAATTATGACCATGGAAATGCTAGAGCAGTGGTAGTCAACCTGGTCCCTACAGCCACTAGTGGGCGTTCCATCTTTCATGGGCAGTAGCGAAGCAGCCAAAGTATAAATAAAAGGATAGATTTAACTATAGTAAGTTGTTTTATAAAGATTTATCCTGCCAAACAGCAAAAATTCGACATAAAGTACTTGGTAAGTAATTATTATTATATGCTTTAACTTGCTGTAATTCTGCTTTATAAATTTCATAAAGTAAAGTTACTTCCCTACTTTATAAATCACCATTACTGTGGAACCAGTGGGCAGTTAGAAAATTTTACTACTAACAGAGATACAAAAGTGGGCGGTAGGTGTAAAAGGGTTGACTACCCTTGTGCTAGAGGCATTTCTAGATGGATACATCTAACAAAGCTTCATGGAGATGCTATTGAAACCTAATCATAATCAAAAAGAAAACTCTAGGTGGAGGATATTATGGGGAAAAGGCACAAGGATGAAAAGAGGAGGCTGTATTGAGGAACTAGGGCCTAACTCTGTTTGACTGGAACCTGGGATGAGTGAGCAATAAGAAAATAGTGGAAAGGGTTTTGGACAAGTAATCTGGTACCACTGCAGAAGCATGTAAAGCAGGCTAAGGAGTTGGGTTCTATTTTTCAGATAGTAGGGAGCCATTGGATGCTATGAATGGGACAATAATGGAGCTGTATTTGAAGTAACTAATCTGACAGCTTTATGCATGATAACTCAATAAAATTTACCCTATATTCTTCTATACTTCTGTACCTTCAAATATGACAATATTTATGGTGTAATATTCTAGAATAAGAGTAATTACTTGAGCTAGGATGGGGAGATGAAAGGAATCAATGTTCATGAGCACTGATTTTGGATAAAGCTCTGTTCTGGTTAGTTTATTATGTTATTGTAAGCAATTTAAAAATACAATCGTCCCTCACCATATCTCAGTTCAGTCTTCGCGGTCTCACTGTATCACGGATTTTAAAATTGTATACTAACTTTGTATCACGGATTTTTCACTATATCACAGGATTTTTGTGGTATATAGGTATTTTAATTATTTTTTCAGTAAAATAAACATTTTCTAGAGTGTAGAAAGTGTTTAAGAGCATAGGAGGTGTTTATGATAGTGTGGGAAAGGTTAGTAACAGTGTGGTAAAGGTTTATAAGAGTGTGGGAGGGTTTATAAAACCTTAAAAATATATAAATAATAAAATAAATATAAGGTTGCTACTAGGCGGATTTTCACCTATTGCGGGGGTGGGGGTTCTGGAACCTAACCCCCGCGATAGAACCTAACCCCCCCTGATTCTGATCCATATATAAACACTAGTGATAAAAGTTTTGATTACATTTAACTTTTAATTCTATAATTCATAATTATATTTTTAAGTAATTAAAAATGCACTACATTTACTAAAATAAGAGTGGACTAAGAGGTGTTAGAATATTTCAAAAACAAGTGCTGAAATGAAGAGGATTTATTGAATAGCAACACTCAATAGCAAAGTTTAATTACCCAAATAACTTAGATATTAAACAGTTTTTCAACTGAAATAGACAGGAATTTACATACTGCATTATGAATCACTATTTTGGTTTATACCTTTTTTTTTTTAGCGAGAGAGATTGAGAGAAAGCAAGAGACAGACAGGGACAGACAGGCTGGAAGGGAGAGAAACGAGAAGCATCAATTCTTCATTGTGGCACCTTAGTTGTTCACTGATTGCTTTCTCATATGTGCCTTGACCAGGGGCTGCCACTGCACAAGTGACCCCTTGCTCAAGCCAGCAACCCTGCGCTCAAGCCGGCGACCTCAGTCTTTCAAACCTGGGTCCTCTGCGTACCAGGCCAACGCTCTATTCACTGCTCCACCACCTGGTCAGGCTGTTTATACATTTTTAATAATGTCTACATGCGCTTGCGCGCACACACACACACACACACACATTTATTTACCCAATGATCCAAGTTGTTGCTGAGTCTTCAAGCTGGTCTTTTGCTCTGACAGCTCTCTATTATCAGGGTCTAAGGGTTTTTCATTATTCAAGTTAGAATGCTTCATACTGTCAGCATCAGGCTGACTAGGATCTGAAGGTTCTTTATTGATCTCATTATCATCCACGGATGTTGGCTGATTCTGATCCATATATAAAACTCTGTCTTTGGTTTCAATATCTAATCAGTGCAAAGAGGATTCATGAGTTACAATACTAGCAAAATTGACAACCAGAAAATTCAAGAATGTCTTTTGTTCCCTCCATGCAGTGTACCTTCTTGGTGACTGGCCTCCTGGGTCTTCATTTTTGTGTACTGTTGCCTTATTTGTTTAGCAAACCTGGCAGGGTTGTCCCATGGTATGTTGAACATCTCAGAATCTGTTTCATACATTTTCTTAGAAGGTTTTAGTTTTCCTTCTTCATCAACCTCAGAGAGTTTCAGGCTCTCAAAAGTAAACACTTTGAAGGCTCTTTCTACTTCATTCCAGCTCAAGGGTTCTGTAAGAAAGCAGGACCTGGGCTGCTGGGAATGCTCTTATTACCATAGGGTATAGGGTAGAGAGAGGGAAACTGGGGGGTCTGTCCACCAGAATGACAAGGGAGTCACATGATGATGGGTGTTGACCTGACTAACATGGGCTACACAATTCTACAACAAACATCAAAGGTTACTAATAACAAGAAAGCTACATAATCAAGATATAACTGATCAAGGTAATGGTCCCAAATTGCTTCATAGCTTAATAAAGATTAGGTGTCCAGATTAATTCACATGAACTTTCTAGGGTACCACATTGGTTGAATATGGTTAAGACTTATCCCTTTTAAGCAAAAGCACCCTTGCTGCTATTGTAACTTAAAACCAAAAAATTACTCACTTGTGTCTAACATATGCTGTTATATGCAATAGTATTTTCTCTTCATGAGGACTCAGAAAAGTCCTCCTTCCACCCACTTGAACTGGTGCTGTGCTTTCCATAATTTCATTTCAAAGGTTATCAACTTTCAATGGGGTCTATTCATTTGTATATTAATTCTTTTACACATAAGTGTCTATCCATCTATTCACTCACTTACTCATTCACTCACTCACTTGCTCATTCATTTTTGTTTTTTATATATCATATTAGGCTTTGTCACAGGTGCCCTGAGGCTCAAAGAAAAGATTTGGTTCTTATACTCCAGAGGTCTAAGGTAGAGGGGTGGGAGGTAGGCATTAAAAATTAATCATGTACATCAATATAAAATACTTCATAATTTGCTTAGAGTTAGAAATGAATGGAGAAGGAGGAATCTGCACATGCTATTGCCTTTTCTACATCAAATGCTTTCTTGTCAAATAGAGGTGTTTATTTAATTTCTTATTCCTTCTTATACATAGTATATCTGCATACTGCTCCAAGTGGAAATAGAGTTTGTTTTAGGGAATGACTGTCTGTGACATAAAATTCCAATGAACTCCACAATGAGAATCTGATTTTAGACATTCTTAATGATCCCTCTTTCCACTGTCCTCTAAGAGCATAAATGGCTCTTCCTGTTGTCAGAGGAGGTTAACTGGAATGAACACACTGCCAGCCCCAACCTCACAGGAGGCTTTCATCCATCTATCCTCCTAACTAGGACAGGGATCACCACATTGTTTCCAATGATGTCAGTGGGGATATGGTGTTGGGGGTGGGGAGTGGGAGAAAATAAAAGATTATTCTTGTTATGGAGAGAAAACCCAGCGCAGCAAATTAAAGAAGGTTAAGCACCATAGCTATCAGAGTATTGCTAATAACATTACTCAAGATAAGAAAACTGTAGTCAATCGAAACACCCACCTCAGCCTCTGAAAGGTCTTTCAACAATCAACACACTTAAGAGGCACATATGACCATAATGAATGAGTTTAAGCTAAGACAAAACAACGTACTCACCATTTGTACAAAAGTGCATAAGCTCATGAATTGTAGCTAGGCGTTTAGTGCTGTTCCATGGTGGGGACAGAGGGAATTCAAGGAATTCCCACAGTGGTGACTTGGACTGCATCTCCTGCTCAATTTGAACTGGGTCAAGATTCTTTTGGTCCTGATGAAAAAGAGCAGCAGGACAGAAGGCATTATAGTAAGCTGTCAAGTGCCTCATGTATATGGAAAGAGCAAAACATAATACCTTCCCTCTCATTATTTGGGAAATCAGGGGAAACCAGGGGAAATCACTGGTAATTGCGGAAGACAAACTATTGGTATTTTGCTGAGGGTCAAAAAGCTAGTTTGCACTTTGCCAGCAGTTCCTGGCACATAGAAATGACAGATTCTTCATTCACAGTGACAAACTGTCAAAGTCTCATATATATTCATCTCTCCCTGCTGACATTCTTTCCTGGCCTCTGCTAGTTTTTCATATTAGCAGATATTTAAAGCAAATAACTATAAGGTTTAGTGCAAACTTGGTGTGGTCACAATCAATTTAATGGTTAATCGGACTGCTATAAGTAGGCAAGTTTCTTTGCTGACATCATTTCTCCCTTATCCCTTTCCATTTTCTGAGATCTTGCTTTGCAAATAGATATTCATTTTGTATATGACTTTTAATTAGCATTGTTAAATGCAATCAAATGAAGATTTCTTTTTTTGTGTGTGTGACAGAGACAGAGAGAGGGACAGGTAGGGACAGATAGATAGGAAGGGAGAGAGATGAGAAGCATCAACTCTTTGTTGTGGCACCTTAGTTGTTCATTGATTGCTTTCTCATATGTGCCTTGACTGGGGGCTGGCTACAGCTGACCAAGTGACCCCTTGCTCAAGCCAGTGACCTTGGGTTCAAGCTGGTGAGCTGTGCTCAAATCAGATGAGCCCACGCTCAAGTCGGTGACCTTGAGGCTTCGAACCTAGGTCCTCTGTGTCCCAGTTCGACACTCTATCCACTGCGCCACCACCTGGTTAGGCTCAAATGAAGATTTCTTTAGCTGAATAATTACAAACGGCCTTTCTCGTGTGCGCTGTCCCCAGGGTGACCTGGTAATCATTACCTTCAGCACGTACTTCTTGTGGGCAAGCGTGTCATGACTGTTCAGCAGCAGAGGGCCTTGAGGTGCTGCTTGGCTTTCACTTTCTTCTCCACATAAAAATATTTCACAGAGATTCTGTTCAAATTGAAATAATATTGATTTAAAGAGAGAATCCATACTTTTTCAAAACAAGCAAGCACTTTGGCTGTTTTATGCCATCTGACCTTTTTCTCCTTCTCTGTGAGACAGAGGGAGGGCAGGATGGACGCAATGTGCGCTGCTACGCAGTGGTCCAACCCATCTGCTCTGGGGGGCGGCTCCACCAGACTGGGGGGGACAAGGTCTTTTTCTGTTGCCACAACCTGTTGAGATAAAGAGTTGGGAGGAATTGGTTTCAGGATTAGCTCTTTATTGATATTTATGTGTTTCTATTGCTCTTAGTAAAAATGAGGCAGTTTCTTCTAATAACACATGGTGTTTACACAAAGTGACAGTGTGGTTACCAGTGACTACCAAAAAAAGGAAAGATGTTTACAATCCATGAATTGAAGTAGATAGAATCTTAATACATGTATTACAATAGACAACAAAATACAAATGGTAAACAAGAATATTTATTATGAAAGAAATCAGAATAACAATAAAATTTTTGAATGATTTACTCTTTCTCTTAATGGAAAAGAGTGCTTACACACCTTTGGATTCAATAAATATTTACTGAGTGCTAACCACATGCCCTGCACTGTGTGGTACATCTTCACATACATGATCTCATTTAAGCCTCACACCACTACTGTGGATGGAGTAGATATTATTTTCCATTTTACAGGGACAAGAACCAGGTGAGTGAAGTTAGGTGACTGGCTGAGGTCTAAGTCCACTGAGTGGGAGGAATTGGGGTTCAGGTAAAGTCCTCATTTTTTCTTCAAGATAGAAAAGTTATAGAGGATGAGATCAGTAAAGGGCAATAATAGTCTCCTGCATAAAGGGAAAGTGAGGTCTAGAAAGATTACATGCCTTGTTCAATTTTACCTGGTAAACAAAAGAGGTTGAAATATAATCAAGGTAGGCACCTGATTTACAGCTTTTCTCTCTACCTTAAATCCCACAGTCATCCTTTGTGATTTCACATCCCTTTACAGGGTTTTTCAAACTTGGAACTGGAGACATTTTGAACTAGA
Source organism: Saccopteryx leptura (assembly GCF_036850995.1). NCBI lineage: Eukaryota > Metazoa > Chordata > Mammalia > Chiroptera > Emballonuridae > Saccopteryx > Saccopteryx leptura. The sequence continues at coordinate 211,075,521 of NC_089505.1, read as the reverse complement.
TGTGGTGGAGGCTTATTTGTGGTGAAGCCTATTTTGTGCACTAGAGAAAGTTTAGCAGCATTCCTGGCCTCTACTTATTTGATGTCAGTAGAATCCTTTCAATTGCTACATCCAAAATTATCTCCAGACATTGCCAAATGTCTTTGGGAGACAAAGTCACCCTCTGTTGAGAACTACTGCTATAGACTGAGAGCAAAGGAGCTGCATCCTTTACCTCTTGTCAGCTCCTTCCTTTCAAAAGAGTAACTCATGTCTCTACTTTCTATCTTCTGACCAGCTCTTGAACCCACTCCAATGACCACTCAAAACTGTTTCATCTCTGAAATGTGAAATTCTAATATCCTATCCTCTAAAATCCCATCCCATTCCTCTTACACTTCAATTATTTTCATTTCATTATTGAGCATTTATTCAGCCAACATGCATTTATTAATTGGGTGCCTTCTATGAGGCACTGAGCTCACTGACATTCCCTTTGGTGTCTGGAATACAGTAGATGGTTAATAAATGTTTGTTGCTTTGAGTTGAGTTGAATAAAATAAAAAAGACTAAGATAAATAAAATGATGATGCTGAAAATTGTATGGGGGTTTTAATTTTTTACAGCATTATTAATATAATACAATTATTGGTTTCCCAAAAACCTTATGGGGCAACCAAAGGCAAACATGGGTGTGCTTACCTAATTGGTTAGAAAATTAAAGCAATCAACAAATATAAAATATATACTGGAGGTAACAGATGATAGATCTGGAAAGAACTTTAAATTAAACATTTTACCATATTTTTCACTCCATAAGATGCAATTTTCTTCCCAAAAGTGGAGGAGAAAAGGCCTGTGCATCTTATGAAGTGAATATTCTTTTTTTCTTTTTAGCTGCTGCAGGTTCCCAGACAACTAGAAGAGTATTTGAACATTAAAGTCTCTTCTCATTTATTAATAACAGTGCTAATGGTTGTTAATACTGCTGTTGAGTTTACATTGTTGAAATATTGTGGTATATTTTATTAAATATTTTAATACACCATTTGGTTCAGAATATTTTTTTCTTATTTTCTTCCTTAAAATGGTAGATGCATCTTATGGAGCAAAAAATATGATAATATTCAGAGAGAGAAAGGAATGTGTTATATCTGTGATGTAAGAACAGTAACAGGTAGTTATTAAAAATATTAGAGAATTAGTAAACTAAAAATGTTATTGTTGGGACAAAACTTCAGTAGTAGGGTGGACTTCATTGAGGAATGAATTAGTTGAAAGTTAAGCTAGAATTCCCAAAAGAATAAAACTGAAAGAAAAATTAAAAGACAAGTAAGAAAAACCAGAAATTCCAATGCCTATCTAATAAAGATAAATCAACAAGAGAAATATTTTAAAATATAATTTAATTCAACAAATATTTATTCAGTGTCTATTATAGGTTTGGTGTAGTTAATACGTGCTGAGCATACAACAATGAACAAGACTAGTTAAGTCCCTGCTTCTTTGGGTCTTACATTCCCAGTGATAGAACAATGGTAAGTCACAAAGCAAATAAGTATCTTTTAATTTATATTTCATTTATTTATTTATTTAAATTTTATTTTATTTATTTATTTTTTGGCCAAGAGTTGGGTGGGGGAGAAAGAGAGAGAGATGAAAAACATCATCTCCTAGTTGTGCCACTTTTAGTTGTTCATTGATTGCTTTTTATACGTGCCTTGACAGAGTAGGGCAGTGCTCAAGCCAAGCCAATGACACCTTGCTCAAGCCAAATACCTTGGGCTCAAGCTGGAGACCCTGGGCTTCAAACCAGTTTGGGCTCAAGCCAGAGACCACAGGGTCATGTTGATGATCCCATGCTCAAGTCGGTGACCCCAACTTCAAGCTGATGAGCCTGTGCTCTATCTGGAAGAGTTTGTGCTCAAGCCGGTGACCTTGGGGTTTTGAACTTGGGACCTCATAGTTCCAGATTGATGCTCTATCCACTATGTCACCATTGGTAAGACATTTATTTATTTATTTTTTAATGTTCCCTGACTGGGAATTGTACCTGAAACCTTTGCATGTCAGGATGATGCTCTAACCAACAGAGCTATCTGGCCAGGGCAATAAGTATGTTTTTAAAAGAGTACTTGTTAAGAAAATAAAAGAAGGTGATGTGGTAGAAATGCCATGTTTTGTGGTCCTTCTTTATTTATTTATTTATTTTTTTTGTATTTTTCTGAAGCTGGAAACGGGGAGAGACAGTCAGACAGACTCCCGCATGCGCCCGACCGGGATCCACCCGGCACGCCCACCAGGGGCGACGCTCTGCCCACCAGGGGGGGGGGTGCTCTGTGGGCGTCGCTCTGCCGCGACCAGAGCCACTCTAGTGCCTGGGGCAGAGGTCAAGGAGCCATCCCCAGCGCCCGGCAATGGAGCCTTGGCTGCGGGAGGGGAAGAGAGAGACAAAGAGGAAGGGGGGGGGTGGAGAAGCAAATGGGCGCTTCTCCTATGTGCCCTGGCCGGGAATCGAACCCAGGTCCTCCGCATGCCAGGCCGACGCTCTACCACTGAGCCAACCGGCCAGGGCCTGTGGTCCTTCTTTAGATCACATCATCAAAGAAAGCCTGGTTAAGGAATGCCACTGCCACTGAGGACTGAATGACAAGGTGTACCCACCAGGCAGGCACGTGGGAGAAAAGCTTTCTAGGAAGAGAGCTGAGTGAAAAGTGTGGGTGGAATTAAGTAGTGTAAATGCAGACAGATCAGAAGGCTTGTGCAGATAACAAATAGTAAGTGTGTGTTGGGGGAGGATGTTAGGTGGGGAGCAGGAAATGAGATGACAGACACAGCTGGAACCATATTTTTAGCGTCTTTATGGACCAGTGTAAGGAATGTTGATTTCATGCAGAATGTGATTTGAAACCAGGTTATAATTCTTTATAATGACTTTGATAAAACAAACAAAACCATACCTAGACATAACTTTATGTAATCAATTATAAAAAAAAATTCCAGTAGCTACCAGAAAAAAACAACAGATTATATACAAAGGAAAAAGTGTCAGATTGACATTAGACTTATCAGCAGCTTTAGAAGGAAGAAAGCAAAGCAATGTTATCTAAAATGCTTTTCCACTCAGATTGACTAGTTTCAAAAGCGGTTTCTGCCACTTACTACTTGGACAACTTACTTAACCTTTTCATGCCTCAGTTTCCTTGTCTATAAATAAGGTATAAAAATAGTTCCTGTCTCATAGGGTCATTCAAAGGACTAAATGAGTTAATTAATTAAAAACTCTTCAAATACATATAGGACATTCACAAGAAATGACTGTGTACATCAGGTTACTCAGGAAGCCCAGGAAATTAAAAACCATTTTAACATGCATACCATGTTTGCTAACCATAATGCAGTAAAATTAGTTGACAATAAACAGTGGCAATAAAAATAAAAGATTTAGAATTGAATACATTGAAAGCATCAGGATATAATAATCAAAGAAATACTCAGAGGGAAATGTGTAGCTTTAAGTGAAGCAGAACAGACTAAAAATAAATAAAATCAGCTTCCAGTTAAAATGAAATACAAAACAAACCAATGGGAAGTAAAAAGAAATAATAAAATTGAGTGAAAAAATTAATAAAATAAAAAGTAAAAAGGAGTTGATCTATGAAACAAAATGCTGGTTCTTAGAAAAGACCATTGACAAGCATGATCAAGAAAAGAAAGGGCACAAATCAGTTAACATTGGCCATAGAAAAGGAACATAACCAGAAATGGAGGAAAGTTAAAAATGTATATAAGTGAATAAAGAACTTTCTATGATATTCAAAGCACAAATGAAATGGGCATATTTCTAAAAAGAAATACTGATGACTAAAGTTGGCCTCAGAAATAGAAGAGTCTTACTATATCTACAACTATAAAACAGAAAACCTTAAAGATAGTTCAAGACCATGAACTACTCCACCCACCTGTCCAACTCCTCTCTCTCTTCTATTAAAATAACACCAAACACAAATAGTTTTAAGGGCATGTTTACTAAAACTTCAGGGAATGTTATATAAACTACTCTAGAGTATAGCAAAAGAAAGAGGATAGCTGATGATCAAAGCAAATTTTAATTTTATCTAAAATGTTCTAATCTTTGTACAGGAGAATGCACTCAGGTATTATGTATGTAATTTAAAAATAGTTTTTAAACAATGGGAGCAAAGAGAAATGATTGACTCCAGGTTATCCACCTGGGAAAACAGCCTCCGAGTGTATTCACCTACCTGTTCCAGCATACAATGCAGTATCAGGGGCACAGAAATAAATTCTTCTGGGATTAGATTCAGCAAATCACTGTAATATCTCATGTCTACTTCTGCTGTGATGACAAAAGGCACTATCAAATAGACAAAACATCACTGCTCAATCAGGATACATTCTCCATTTCTTCCACCCAAACCTCATCCACCAATTCAAACTATGTTCATGCACTACTCCATGCTGGATCTGTAGGGAGAGGGACAGCTGCAAGCAATATGGAGGACAGTCACTATTCCGTGAAGCCCCAGCTCTTGGCCTAGATCCTCCAGCAACAGGTCTCATACATGCCTGATGGGGTTGCCTGTGGCTCTTCAGTTTGTGCTTTCTTCTTACTAGGGCTTGGAACAACAGATTGTGGAGCCTGAAATAATAATTAAAAAGAAAGTGAGACATCCAGGTGAGAGGTGCTTTCATCACATGCTGGTCTGGTGGAATCTGAAAGAATTCTGAGCTTGTATGATGACGTTCACAGCACAAAGTAACTAGCTGATGGTAGGATCAAACAGAAGGAAGAAGTTGGTGGGTGCAGTTTTTCCTAACAGAGCTCACTGAGCACTTGCCAGGAATGCGATGGGGAGATGGAGCCCTGAGAGTCAAAAAGGTTTCCCTCCCTGGATGACTCGGAATCATGCCATTCTCCCTCTTGGAATTCTTCAGTGGTTCCCCATCACCTTCAAGATGGAACTCAAACACCAAAAGACATTCTGGCTCCTGCCTAAGCAGCTGTAGTTCATGTTGTTGTTCACCACTTTGCCTGCCATGGCCTGAGGGCACTGACTGCCCTCCCTGCCCCATGGACCAGGTTTGTGCTGTAAAACTTTTCTTTGACTACCATGTCTTCCTACATCTTTGCCCCCTTCTTGAGAATGGCAGCCTGTCCCTTTCCCCTCACCAGGCTTTCCCCTAGGCAATTCGTACTCAGACTTCACCACAACACTCACCCTTCCTGACTCTTCCCTCTCCCTCCTGCTCCTCTCCAGGTCAGGGAAGGAGCCATGTTTTACTACTTCTCTAAAGTCTGAGCTGACTGTCCTCAGAGCACTCATCACAATATGTTGAAACTTCTCTTGACTTGACTGCTGTCCCCTTTATAAGGTAACCTCAATGAGGAGGACAGGGATGAGTCTTCTTCATTGTGCACTGCCAAGTCCTTGCACAGTGCTAGCACATGGCAGGTGCTAACCTGCCATCATGACAAACTTATTAATAGCCCTCTGTTCCAGATGTCATCTATTGCCCAATGGGCTGAAAATGATGTGGCACCTTTGTGTGTGGCAGATGGCTTTGGAGCTTTATAAAGCCTCCATCACATAGGTGCCCTTTCATACTATCTCTGGGGGCTTTCCTTGTTCCCATCCTCACCTACTAAATCAAGCAGGCAGAATTACCTTGCTACAGTGTTTATATAATGTTTTCTTCATGTTTCATAAGTGTGAAAGTTAAGTTGTCCAGTTAATTATTCAGTTCATGAAAGACACCTGAGCCCATGCCTACCTCAGGAATCAACATGCCTTCTAAGACAGCCTTCTCACTAACCACTTGTGGAACATTAATAAGTTGCATGCTTTCCAAATAGTTCTGGTGCTGTCTTTTCCAGTCCAGGGTGTCATACATCAAACAGGCAATATTCTCAAAAATATTGGTGCCCAATTCCAGCTACAGGTGAGAGAATGAATAAAAATTAGTTATTAGTTTTATATTGTTGAAATTAGATGTATGGTATGTATCTACCTTAACAGTTAAACCTATCACTTAAAAGACTTTTTTTCTTTTTCAGTTACAGTTTACATTCAGTATTATTTTCTATTTGTTCAGGTCTACAGCATATAATTTATGTATTTCCATAACCCACCTGGCATCATACATAGTTATTACAATATTATTGACTATATTCCCTGTGCTTTATTTTACATCTCCATGACAATTTTGTAGCTACCTATCTGTACTTCTCAATCCCTTCACCTTTTTCATCCAGTCCCCAACCTTCCTCCCCTCTGGCAACCATCAGTCTGTTCTCTGTACTTATGAGTCTGTTTCTGTTTTGTTTGTTTATATTGTTCTTTAGTTTCCACACATTAGTGAGATCATATGGTATTTGTCTTCTCTGACTGACTTACTGCACTTAGCACACTACCTCTAGGTCCTTCCATGCTGCTACAGATGGTAAGGTTTCATTCTTATGGTTGAGCAGTATTTCACTGTGCAGATGTACCACAGCTGTTTTATTCACTCATCTAATGGACACTGGGCTGCTTCCAGATCTTGGCTATTGTAAATAACACTGCAATGAACATAGGGGTGCATATATTCCTTCCAATTACTGTTTGGGTTTCTTTGGATAAATACTGAGAACTGGGATCACTGAGTCAGAAGGCACTTTCATTTTTAATTTTTTGAGGACCCTCCACACTGTTTTCCACAGTGGCTGCACCAATCTGCATTCCCACCAAGAGTGCACGAGGGTTCCCTTTTCTCCACACCCTTGCCAACACTTGTTTGTTAATTTATTGATGCTGGCCTTCCTGACAGGTATGAGGTGACATCTCGCTGCTAAATCTATCACAGGGAAGCACCTCCCCAAGCACTGAATCTCAGTCGTGATGACAGAGTCTTCATTTGTTGAACCCTCTTGCTCTTCTTGTTCACGTTTTGGCTGCCTAATATGGTGACAGCCTCATTAATGCTTCAACTAAGTGAAAGCATTAATTAATTAATTAATTAATTTGTTTCCGCAGTATGGCTTATTTTCTAGGTATTTCGATTCCTAAAACTATACATAAGACAGGTAATTTTGATTTCCTCAGCCCAAGACAGCTATGGATGATGCCCTGCTTGGCTGTGCAGGAAGCGCCGGCGGAAGCGCGTTCAGCCGAGCCCCCAGCAACGAGTCACCCTGTCCATGTCTCATCCGTCCCCCTGCCTCTCTTTTCTTTCACCCGTGCTACCTTAAAGGGGAAAAAACCCAAGAAATCCTGATAGACTACTGCTTCTATAATACAAGTCTTATGACGTGGCAAGTAAGTTATAAATCAGGTACTTCTAATACCTGGGCTTTCATTTCCAGAAGTAGAAAGGCACTGGTATCACTGGGTCTGTCTGCTTGAAAGCAAAGGAGGAGTGAATAGGCTCACCCTGCGTCTGAGCCGAAGAGGTAAGGTAGGATGAGACAGCTTTCTGTGGGGCCAGAGAGTCCCAGTCCCGCAGGAGTCCAGAGGTGCCTGGCCCCGCCCATCATCATAGCACAGCTGTTGTCTGGGCTGCCCTGCCCACTCCAACACTGAGCGTCCTTTGTTTAAGCTTCAGCCTGGTATTCTTTGCCCAAAGGTGGTTTTGTTTGTTTGTATTTTTAAGAAATATAGTAAAACTTCTGCCCAATGATCCCTTAGCTTAACTAGTTAACTTATTTTTAAGTCAAACAGCAAATCATATGCTAAAAGCCAGCAAATTATTTCAGCAACCAAGGTCTTAACTTGAGATGTTACAGATGTTTTACACGATCAGTTAGTATTTATTTGATGTAAAGCTTTCGTTACCATGGTTCAGCAGAAATACAGCCGGCCTATTTACAGCCAAAGGTACTAATGCTTTCCTTCTTCCAGAAAGGAAGAAGTCTCCCCTACTGGCTCTGGCCTAGGACAAGAGGCCCCTGTCAACCTACAGACATAGCTGAGAGTGAGACACCATATATCAACGCCATGTATCTCATCTGCTTCTAGTAGAAGCAGATTCATTACTTTGCTGTTTGTTAAGTGACACTAAGTTTCAAATGAACTTTGATTTTCAATATTAAATCCAATGGCCTTTCCTTCTGGAACCTGACTCTATTACTAAACTGTTTCAAGGCTCTCCTTCCTCAGCATCCTCAGTGCTGGGCTATTCACTCACCTTACAGAGGTATGCTAGGCTCTAAAATGACTGCAGATGAATCCAGACCACAGTCATGGTGTACAGAAGATGCCCAATAAATACTTGCAAATTGACTGACAGAAGATTAGTGTGTCTGGTTGGGCAACATGGCCCTAAATGGCAGTTATCTTCATGTTCCAACGAGACACCTAGATGTTAATCTTTTCACTCCAAAGTCAGGACTGTTCTACCGGAACTAGTATTTCAAGTAAGCTGATATATTTTCAGTACAAACTTTCTGATATTTGTCACTTAAACTCTTCTACTATATACTTTTAAAAAGGAAAGTACAGGCCCTGGCCGGTTGGGTCAGTGGTAGAGCGTCGGCCTGGTGTGCAGAAGTCCCAGGTTCGATTCCCGGCCAGGGCACACAGGAGAAGCACCCATCTGCTTCTCCACCCCTCCCCCTCTCCTTCCTCTCTGGTTCTCTCTTCCCCTCCCGCAGCGAGGCTCCATTGGAGCAAAGATGGCCCGGGCGCTGGGGATGGCTCCTCGGCCTCTGCCCCAGGCGCTAGAGTGGCTCTGGTCGCAACAGAGCGACACCCCGGAGGGGCAGAGCGTCGCCCCCTGGTGGGCGTGCCAGGTGGATCCCAGTCAGGCGCATGCGGGAGTCTGTCTGACTGTCTCTCCCCATTTCCAGCTTTAGAAAAATACAGAAAAAAAAATAATAAAATAAATAAATAAATAAAAAGGAAAGTATAGCCATATTCACGTTCTTTAAAAATGGAGTGATAAGAGTCTTCTAATGAACAGAAAATTGTGCACAAGGGAGCAGAGGGCAGAATGCTGGGAATGGTGCTGCGTCTCATAAAACCGCAACTGTCTGCCCTGGGGTTCCCATGTAGGGACCGATGATGCAGTAAAGTGTACCTAGGGTACAATGCAATTCAGCTCTTCTCAGCCTATGCTTGGGGATTAAATAAGACACACAGAAGGGAGCCCTCACTAGAGCAGAAGCAGCTTGGTCTGAGGTCGCCTTAGAGGACTTCTTTCATTGCCTTCTCTGAATTATGGTTCAGGAATTGTAAGGTTGCATGTCCTATACCCTACTGAACCAAAAATGGACATAAGTTCTTTACAGGGTATGCAGCTAGCACTTGGCCCAACTGAGAACTGTTTCCTCAAAACATAAATGTATAGAGGTACTCTGTTAGTCATCTATCTTACATGCTTAGAAGAGCTGGTCTATTGGAGAAAAAGACTAGAAAGATAGCTTTGAGGTAGGATTTTAGGATCCCAGGGAAATACATTTATGACATTTGTTGAGTGTAATCTAGAATTCCAATAAAATAGCATGGAATAATCACAGTGATACGTTACTTGGCATGCCAATATCTCTGGGATAGGGAAACATATTGACCCAGTTTCACATAAAGCCTTAAAGGACAGATGGCAGTGGATTCTTTCCTGAGAATTTAGGCTTAGCAAGCAGAAGAGTAAAAGGCAAAGCAGGACAGATGAAGCTACCTAGATGAAAGGATGGAAAGAAGCAAACCAAGGGAGTCTGGAGTAACCTAGAACAAGCTCTGCCCTCAGCTATAGCTTTTCTATGTTCAGCTTCATTTTCCAAGTCCTGGAAAAGCTAATATATATTGGCAAGACATCAATCAAACTTAAGTGTTCTGTTTCTACACAGTGACAACTGATGTCTTTTGTTGGAGGTCTTTATAACTCAAACTGATCTATGCATTGCTACTTATTCAAGTCCTGTCCACCCTTGGAGGTTCAAATTTGGACCTCCTTCCTTAGTGTTATCACTTACTTCACCATGTGCACAGCTATGTCAAGGGAGCAGCTCACAGGCTGTCTTAATGAGAAATGTTCATACTCTAACCCATGGCCACAGGCAGCCTACCCTTTGGTTCTGAAACTGCTCTAGGCTTTGCTCTTAGTCTCTGCTTGCTTTCCTCAGTTTTTTTTCTTGGCAGCTATGACCACAGACACCACCTCCACCCTGCTCTGCCAGCTCCCTTCAGAGCACTCACTGGATGTGGTCCCTCCCAGGAATGTGCTTTCAGTTCAACTGCCTTAATTCTGAAATGCATCGCCATCGCCCTGCAGGGGACTGAACACTTCTGGGGCCTCTGTTCATTGAGTAGGGGATTGACTAGAAAGAGACCTGGGGGTTTTTTGTACCAGAGATGCTTGGATATCTTCCTAAGCATCTGTAATAAGTAGACACTCAAGCTTCTTTTTTTTTAATTTTTAAATTTTTTTTTATTTTTTACATAGAGAGAGAGTCAGAGAGAGGGATAGACAGGGACAGACAGACAGGAACGGAGAGATGAGAAGCATCAATCATTAGTTTTCCCTTGCGCATTGCGACACCTTAGTTGTTCATTGATTGCCTCTCATATGTGCTTTGACCGCGGGCCGTCAGCAGACCAAGTAACCCCTTGGTCAAGCCAGTGACCTTAGGTCCAAGCTGGTGAGCTTTGCTCAAACCAGATGAGCCCACGCTCAAGCTGGCGACCTTGGGATCTCGAACCTGGGTCCTCGGTATCCCAGTCCGACGCTCTATCCACTGTGCCACCGCCCGGTCAGGCTCAAGCTTCTTTTTAAAAACACCATCATGTAGCTAGCATTTGCTACTTTTCAAAGCATTACTTTTCCTCTTTTTCTGAATTAATAGGCAACTTAGAGCACATTTTATGTAACAGAGAACCTGGATGTATGGCACTTTGAACTCTGGTTTAGGTCTTTTATCTTTGCAAGCACCTCAATAGCAGGGGCCAATAAATGCTCTCAGGAAATGCCTGTTGATTGTTGGGCTAGGGTCAAGCCATCGTACTAGGATAGACCTGTTGGCCAAAATATATTAAAAATACAATTTTTGCATTAAAAGCAAAGTCCTAGAAAAAAATGTTTCTAACTGATATATAAAGAAAGAAATAATGTCATCCGACAAACTGTTAAATTTAATAGTATTTAACAATTAATATATTATATATTAAGACTCTACTACCTAGAAAATTGTTAAGGTATGAAACAAAGCCACATGTCACCAAATAAAAGAATTATCATCCTTTATCTTCATCTATATCTTATTCTTTGTCATTCATTTGTACACTAAAAGCTATATGATAAACATTTTTGGGCATTCAATGTTATTATATCCTGAAGATAAAGGAGCCTAGCACAAAACCTTATCTATAGTCAGTGATCAATAAATATCTGTGGAGTCCTGGCTGAATAGCTCAGTCTAACTGTTAGACTATCATCCTGATGCCAAGGTTGTGGTTTGATCCCTAGTCAGGGCACATACAAGAAACATCAACCAATGAGCCCTGGCCGGTTGGCTCAGCGGTAGAGCGTGGGCCCAGCATGTGGAAGTCCCAGATTCGACTCCCGGCCAGAGCACACAGGAGAAGTGTCCATCTGCTTCTCCACCCTTCCCCGTCTCCTTTCTCTCTCTGTCTCTCTCTTCCCCTCCCACAGCCAAGGCTCCACTGGAGCAAAGTTGGCTCCAGGGGCACTGAGGATGGCTCCATGGCCTCCTCCTCAGGCACTAGAATGACTCCAGCCGCAATGGAGCAATGGACCAGATGGGCAGAGCATCGCCCCCTGGTGGGCATGCCGGGTGGATTCTGGTCGGGTGGATAAAAAAAATCATCAACCAACAAATGCATAAATAAGTGAAACAACAAATCAATGTTTCTCCCCCTCTGCCTCTCCTTAAAATCAATAAATAAAAAAATTAAAAATAAATTTAAAAATTAAATAAATAAATATCTGTGGCATGAATGAATGAATGAGGTAAATGGAACCAAGGTGTCACATGTGCCCAGCTCTCACTTCATTCATTGCAGTACTAACCATCATCTCGCTGTCCAACCAGTCGGAAGGAAAGTCACCTGTTTTGACCATATATTCAAGCCGAGCAACGTCAGAGAGATTTGTTTCAGGTTTCTCATTATTCAGGATTGGTTCCAGGTACTTCCAGAAAATGCCCAGTTCTTTTACAGCATTCCCCTTCTTCAATTTTTCAGCTTCTATATCTAATATATAGATATAGAACAACATGATTATACTGCAAAATGAGAGTATTGAGTTTCTTCCCACTTTCAGTGGGCATGGTGAGTCAAATGCATTGCAAGATGTCATGTAGAGCATGCTACAGGCACATGACCTCCAGAAAATGCAAACAAAGTAATGCAATTTTGAGAAGATTTTGGACCTGGACTATATGATAATGAAATCAGAGGATTTTACTTTTGGTATTAAATATGAGCTTGTCTCATGCCTTTAATTTTATAGTTGAGGCCGAGAAAGATTATAATAGGGTTACATATTTTGGGAGTGAAAATGTTCAATATTTTCATCACTCTTAGATTGCATCTGTATAGAAGCAGTTTTTCTGCCAAATCACTTTTTGGCCATCTTAGTGTCTATTTGTTGCATAACTGTTTAGAAGAGCAGTGGACTAAGTTCTTCTGTCCCCAATGCTAAAAACAAACTGGGTCACCAGTTTATGTTTCAGTTAACTTTTGGTCATATTAAAATTGCTATTGGCTTCTCTGGGCATCTGTGCTCTGACTGTAAAATAATGATGGTTTTTCATAAAGTTACACTTGAAAATTTGAAATATTTATGTTTATTACATTTATAGCAAAATAGGTTCTATTATCAAGATCTTATTAGTCTACTGCAAAGACTATTTTCTATTATTTATTTTTATATGTTAAATAATTTTTATAGAGAGACTATGAAGTTTATGTAGCCTTTTTTCAATGGCTTCAATAATAAGTTATTTAATGTTACAACTATCTTTGAGACAGAAGTATCTGGGTTTGAATCTCAACTTTTCCTAATAGCTGCCTCTAGGATGAGAGTCTTTCTTGGTAAAATAGAAGCAAAACATTTTTCTGAGGGAAACTGTGAAAACTATTGAATTAATGCACTAAAGTCTTTAGCACTGAGCCTAGTGGCAAGGCATGTGCCCAATAAATGATAGTTATTATTATTACCAGGGGTAGTGGTTTCTTACTTGGAACACAAATTTTAAAAATGTAGTGTTACAGAAATTGGGGTGTGGCTGTATAAGTTACAAAACATTGCACAAATGATACTGTTAATAAATAACAATGTAAGTAACAGTGTATGGCGGAAAGAGCTCACACTTCTAGGTCACACAGGCTTACACACCAAGTCCCAGTTCTGTCACCTAAAGCAGTAGTCCCCAACCTTTTTTGGGCCACGGACCAGTTTAATGTCAGAAAATATTTTCATGAGCCGGCCTTTAGGGTGGGATGGATAAATGCACAAAATAAAATTATGCAACCGGCATAAAAACTGTGGTATTTTTAAATATAATTGTCGAAATTATGATATTTATTGGGCTAAGTTAAAGGAAGAATGAGCATGTCATTATTCAGGCTGTACTTAAATTTGTTATTCTGACAACGTTTCATGTCTGACATCAATATGTAATATGATAGGTTCAGGCTCACTACCAATCATGAACCTTCGACAATAAAAATAAACATGAATCCACTGTGTACTCATATGCAATTTTATTAGAAGCGTCCTCCTAACATCGCACCAACAACATAACATGAGTAACATCCTCTCTGCCTCCAAACACTTTCCAGTCACTATGGTAACATTTAAACATGCCTTAAAAATAAGATACAACACAAAAACAAATATAAAGTGCATGAAAAATACAACTCACCATTTTTATGAATATTGTAAGTTAAGGGTTATTTATTATAATGTTTATATAGAATGAGAGTAGCCTATCTCTCAACAATCATAACGCTAAATCAGTGGGAGCCCTGAGCTTGTTCCTCTGCAACGAGACAGTCCCATCTAGGGGTAATGGGAGACAATGACACCCGAAGTGTGTTGCTTATGTCCAGTCTATTCTGTAATTTTGTTTTGATTGCTGTCATTGCAGAAAATCCCGCTTCACACAAATAGGATGTCGGAAATGGTAACAGGGTTTTTAGTGCTTTTGTGGCAATCTCGGGGTATTCTGCCATGACTTTAATCCAGAACACCGGCAGAGTTGTAGTCTCGAACATATTTTTAAGGCCACCATCATTTGTGATCTCCAGTAGTTGATCCTCTTCTTGCATAGACATGCTGGATTCACCTGGTTTGTTAAGAAATGGATCACGGATCCATTCCTTGGCAATTTGTGGGTCTTTTGTGGTTGGGAAGTAGCGTTCAAACTCTTTTAAAAGCAAATACAGGTGATCGTGCACCAGCTGGGACAATGAAGGCTTGGGCTCAGTCTCTTCCAAAATTCCGCGAATGTTTGAAACATATCAAATACATCCCTGTTCACACGTCATCCCCACAAATCCAATTTGGCTTTAAATGCAGCTACTTTATCTGCCAACTTGAAGACAGTTGTCATTTTCCCCTGAAGTGACCGATTGAGTTCATTGAGGAGGTTAAATATGTCGCACAAGTAAGCGAGTTTTGCGACCCATTCCTCATCACTGAAATGTGCTGCTAGTGGTGACTTTTTTTTCTGAGAGAAATCTCTGTAGCGGCTCTCATAATTCAAACACGCTGGCCAGGGACCTCTCTCGGGATAACCATCTTATTTCTGTGTATAAGAGAAGGTGTCTGTGCTCCGTGTTCATTTCCTCACAAAGCTGCTTGAACAGGTGCAAGTGAAGGGCGTGTGCTTTGATGTGGTTAATAATTTTAACGACATCATTCAATACGCTGTTAAGTTCCAGTGGTATATTTCGGCTAGCCAGCATTTTCCTGTGAATGACACAATGCGTAGACTTGCATTCAGGTGCAACCTCCTTAATCCGAGTAGTTAAACCAGACATCCTTCCGGTCATGGCAGCAGCTCCATCTGTGCATATGCCGACACAAAAAGACCATTTCGGTTTTCCTGATATATAGTCATCCAGTGATTTAAATAGTTCTGTGGCTGTGGTTTTGGTTGTCAATGATAGTGCACATAACATATCCTCATGCACATCCTCTTGATAAAGATAACACACATAAACAAGTAGCATTGCCTTGTTGTCAATATCTGTAGATTTGTCAACTTGGAGAGCGTACCACGGTGATTTATTAATCCTTTCCAACAATTGTGATTCAATGTCCTCTGTTATTTCCTCAATGTGCCATGTGACAGTGGTAGCCGTAAGAGGCATCTGTGCTATCTTTTTAACCGCAGCCTCTCCTAGAAGCTCACGACAAATGTCTTTAGTGGCTGGAAGGATGAACTCTTCATCAATGGTGAATGGCTTCTTAGCCTTAGCAATACGATTAGCCACCAAGTATGATGCTCTCAGTGTACTCGCATTTATTGATGTAGTGGCCACCAGTAATTTTTTCTGTCCTTCTTGTTCATGCTTTTTTCTTTTGAAATACTCAGAAGGCTTGTCTTTTAAAGTAGGGTGCTTGTCTACAGCCATACCACCCTGAACGCGTCCAATCTCGTCTAAAGTAGGGTGCTTGGTCTCCAAGTGGCGAAGCAGTTTTGAAGGCTTCATTGCCTCATTACTTTGCCGGTTGCCACATATTATGCAGAGCGGCCTTGGTGCGCGAGGATCACCAGTTGCTATAAATCCATACTTCAAGTAGGACTCCTGGTATTGTCTGTTAAATGAAGGCTTTTTTTTCTTTGAGGTCATAGGTTCTTCTTCTGTCTCCTCACTGGCCCTTTTCCACTTTGCAAAAAAACTTTCAATGGGATTTTGTTTTTAACACATTTTGCTAGTTTATGGGTTTAATTTTAGCGGGCAACGTATCATGTTACCAAGACAAGTGTCAGGAGTGAGTCTTAGACGGATGTAACAGAGGGATTCTGGTCATTTTTTAAAAATAAAACATCGTTCAGACTTAAATTTAAATAAAATGGAAATAATGTTAGTTATTTATTCTTTTCCTGTGGACCGGTACCAAATGGTCCACGGACCGGTACCAGTCCACGGCCCAGGGTTGGGGATCACTGACTTAAAGAACACAGGAGCATTTTGTTCCCTTCCACAGAGGTAGCCTAGCACAATGCCCTGAGACTGAGGCATCCAGGCTCCAATGGCCAAGTGGTACTGTAGTGGGGACTTCATCCCACAACTTACTACTTTAAGACCTGGAAGATAATGTGTCCTTTCTGATGAATCACAACAAACCAGTAGCAAAGCAGAGCAAGCTTCTAAGGTTTTGATCGCCCTTGGACCACTTGGTGAGTGTGGCTTCTGGAAGAATGGATTATCTACAGTTGATCTCTCCACCCCACACTTTAGGTAAAAGTTATAGATCAAATGTTCCTGAGAAATGTAGTTGAATAACCAAGTCTTCTGACCTGCAGTCTATGTTCTCCATGGCTACCCAGGGATATAATCACAGAATATGATTCTAATTTGCAAAATTTACAACACCTGGCTAGTGCAAGCAGATTAAAAAGTGAGTCAAAATCTTGAAAAAATTTAATAACATGTGTATTGTATGACTATGTTTTGGACATTTGTACTTTAAGGACAGTGGGTAACATTGAAGGAGTCAGTAAGTTGTGTAGCAGATTGCATACCTTCAGGCTGAAGAAAAACTTCCTGCTGCTGGCTAACTGCTGCCAGGTGTGTTCGCAGAGGTTCATAATTCTCTGAAGATATTTTAATCACGCTGCTTATGGGAATGCCAAGCTCAGTCATAATCGCTAATAGCTGAGGATTGTTGAAACCCACAACTATAATGTAATGTTGGGCACCATCATCTGGCTCATCATCTGTTCAAAATACCATAAAGAAGAAGAACCGTCATTTTAAGAGAGAACAGGTTGCACTCAGCCTGCTCAATGGCTACATACATTATGCATGCGTTTATAATCCCTCTGGCTTGCCAAAAGCAGTCTAGTTGGCTGGAATGCAGTCGTGTTGACTGGTTTTCATTACTGCCCTTCCAGTAAGAAGGCTGTGGCCATTTTACAAAATATTAAATAACTTTTGCAAATGAGACATTGGTGTAATAGGAGGACAAACATTCATGGGGCTTGTGGTCATGGAAAATGTATGCTTGGGATTATGTAAAAAAAAAAAGTTTAGCCTGTAACTTTTTTTTTTTTTTGCTTCTAATCTCTTTTGAACAACATCTGGATTTACTCCTGAATTACAAGTAGCTGCAGCTTTGTGGTATTTTATAAGCAAAGGTGTTTACAGGAGAGGGAAATATTGAATATGAACATGCTCCCTACCAGGGTATTCTGCACATTTATGTCCATAGGTGTGAGTGCTAAGTATGGGTTATGCAGCAACTATAGCCAGTAGATGATCCCTGAAAACATGATATTCCACAATAGACCACTAAGATTATTTTTAAAATAGTGCAACCAATGCACATACTTTGAATTCTCAAATAATGATTTTTATTCTATCACTATATAAATTCTCAGGTAATGATTTTTATTCTACCACTAAACAAATCAGTATTGATATTGCCCATGGAATCCATAGTATCATTGCTCCTAGGTCTGGTGCATTTAGAACAGAGATATACGGAGTTCAGATTGGTAAAGGATGTGAAGACCTGTCATCTCATTTAAATATGATGCATATAATAACAGGCAGCTGCATTTGGGTTCATGGTTAGGCGGCAACAAACTACGCATAGCTGGCTAATTTAAATCATTACACTGGGGAACTTTTTTTTTTTCATTTTTTGTTGCATGAGGTTTTAAAACTGTTTCTATATATTTATACATTGCTGATTCCAAATCTGAAATCTATTTTTTGGTACATGCTCTAGTTTTTATGCAATTTTAATTTCTTTTTGTTACAGTTAATGGCATGCATTGGTTTTTCTTTTCTATAAATAAATTTTTATTAATTTTAATGGGGTGACATCAATAAATCAGGGTACATATATTCAAAGAAAACATGTCCAGGTTATCTTGTCATTCAGTTATGTTGCATACCCATCACCCAAAGTCAGATTGTTCTCCATCACCTTCTATCTAGTTTTTTTTGTGCCCCTCCTCCTCTTCCCCTCCCCATCCCTTCTTTCCTCCACTCGCCCCCATTAAGCACCACACTCTTGTCCATGTCTCTTAGTCTCGTTTTTATATCCCACCAATGTATGGAATCCTGCAGTTCTTGTTTTTTTCTGATTTACTTATTTCACTCTGTATAATATTATCAAGATCCCACCATTTATTGTAAATGATCCGATGTCATCATTTCTTATGGATGAACAGTATACCATAGTGTATATGTGCCACATCTTCTTTATCCAGTCTTCTATTTTTTTTACAGTGATTAAAGTCTTTAAGCAAACTCTTGGCCAATACAGCAAGAATCCATAAAAAAGTAGTGTCCTTAACATGTTCACCAAGTACAAGTTGGCACCATCATCATGCAAAATCCCTGAAAACTGAAACCCAACCCCAGTTCAGTCTATTAGGAGCTATCACAAGGAGCAGGAGTCCAGGAAAAGTCCACATCCAGGAAAAGTTCGCGTGACACTGAAATTGTCACAATTATATACTTTGCAGCTCACGTCCAAGTCCCAATGACCACTACTTCTAGCTGGTAATGATTCAGGTAGCATGGAAAAGCCATCTGCAGCATGTGTGGAGATGGAGATTCTGTTCTCCTCTGCTTGGAGAGATGAGACCAGGTTGCTTCTCTCTGAAGCTCTGCGACTGTAGTGTGGTAAAGAGAACTTTGGGATACACTGAGCTGGGTGGCAAAGGTAGATTCATAATAGAAGTTGGCAAAAGGGGGAAAGAGAGCTCTAAATTAGGACTAGGTCCCAGCTTGAAATGTGAGTGGGGCATTGAGGTAGGAGGAATAAAGGAAACACTATATATTAAACAAAGCAGCAGAAAATAGGACTATCAACACCCACAACAGAGATCTTTGAGGGAAGAATAAAAAACCTGACTATTCAGGCAAGACATAAGTAAGTGGTCCTTGTGCAAATGAGATCAGTTTACCTGCTTCTGGGAAGAAATACCCTAGGCTCATCCACAGTGTCGTAGATGGGGCTGACAGCCCTGGACACCTTCAGCCTTCAGTGGCAAACCCCAGCATTCTGGGCAAGGTTAGGTCATAGGTGGCTGGAGCAGCGCTGGAAGAGACTGAACCCTCCCTTAGAGGAGCGAGGGGGAAGCCTACCTTCCAGTGTCCCTGTTTCCTCACAGCAGAGGCATGTACGTCTGGCAGGCTTTAGCTCAATGACCTTCCTTTCCACTATTGAAGCAGGACCTAGATGGCATCCTATGAGACCCCTTTGGGGCATTGGAGCCTTTAAAGGCATATCCTAAAAGCTGGTAGTTCACCTGATCTCTATTGGGCTTTTTCTGCCTCTAGGTATCTTAAAAGCCATGCTCAGAAAATCTTGCTGAGGGGTTTGAGGATCCCCATCCACCTATATAAACCTTTTCCATATATCTGGAGCTATTTGGAAAAAGACAAAACAGTGTTATTAGCTAGATCAAATAAAAAAAAGTAGAAGTTTGCAGGAGAAAAAGATTTGGTGTCTCCTGTTCATCAGCATTCAAAAGAAATTTAAAATTTTTTAAGTAGAAAGCATGATATTGTAGACCTGTAGGAGTTCCAGGATATGACTCCCCCTTTTAAATTATTTTAAATTGACCTTAAAATATTTGCTGGGTACACTTTAATAATACCTTGACTTTAAAGATTGTAGGAAATACACATAATTCGAAAGGTTTGACAAATACAATAAATGCTTTTGCTCCATATGCAGGAGCATTGTCAGTTTAACCAGATTAGGAAATCCAATACTAGAACAATGCATACAGACAATGAGCTATAACATGCTTAGCAACCTCTTCTGTTCTGACAGAGGTTACTATAAATCCAGAATATGTATCCACTGTAACGTGGACATAAGACTGTTTGCCAAATGAAGGTATATGAGTAACATCCATTTGCCAAAGTTGTCCTGGTAGAGGTCCTTGAGGGTTAACTCCAAATGAAGGGACAGATTGTAGTATAGGACCCCTTGGATAGAATTTCCCAATCTGCCATGCTGCTTCCCGAGAAAGTTGAAACTGTTTACACAGGGCTGCAGTGTTCTGGTGATGAATAGCATGAGACTGAATTGCTTGATCTGTCATGGTTGCTCCAAATAATTTTCTTTTGGGTAGATTGATCAACAAGGGCAATCCCTTGTGCTAAAGCTCCAGGGAGCATGAAGTGAGCTCGAGTATGTCCTATAAAACATGGAGCTCTATGTTGACATACAAGTCTTTGAAGAAGGAGGAACTGCTGAAATAGTTCATCAGCATTTGTCCCTAAGACAGCAGTCTTTATAGTGGAAACACCATAAGTAAACATTTGCTGTCTGTATATAGATTAAAGGGGGAATATGGCAAATGCTGAAATGCCATGATAATGGCATATAATTTCGTCTTTGAGCTGATTTTAAGTTGACGGTTTCAGTATAAAGTTGTCCATTAATTTGCAAGAGCGATTTGCCATTTAGTGGAAGTTTCCCAGAGCCATTGTTGTTGATCCTTTGAAAAAAGGAACAACAATAATTTTGAGGCTCAAAACCTATAAGCTGTAAGGGTCACCTATGCCCCTTGATAATCCAGGTGGCAACAAGATCAAAATATGGAAGTGTATTCCATAGGCCTTTAGATGGTTCAATGTGCCCAAGCTGTAGCTGCTCTTGCATCAATTGAACAGCTGCCCTAAGTTTCTCCTGAGAAAGGGGCCATTGGTCTACCCATACAGGATTATCTGACTTCCAAGTAATTGGGTCTGCACAATGCATTATTGAGGTAGAAGGAGCTACCAAGGCCCCTATGCTAAATTTTGTTATCCTAATCCACACCTTCTGGTATTGGGTGCCACTTATATGGGGGTGAGAATTTCTCGCTTTTCTTTCCCTAGTCCTTTGGTGGGCAAAAAACCCTGATCAAGCATCTGAGTACTGACTAAACCACTAGGACTGACAAGCAATGCTCCCATATTTTTCAAAACATCTCTACCCCACAAATTAACTGGCCATCCAGGGAGGACATAAGGCTTAAAAAATGACCTTCTTAATCTTCCCAATGTAGAAAACTAGAACTTTGTTGAGGGCATTTACTCTGCCCTATACCTTGTAATTCTGTGGCTGCTGCATGAGTGGGCCAGGAAGGAGGCCAATGTAGCTTAGCAATAACAGATGCACCAGCTACAGTATCTAAAAGTCCTTAAATTTATGATCATGTATCGTTAGTTCCATTTCAGGGCATTCCTGACCTATTTTTTTTAAATCCAATTGGCAAAATCAGAGGAGCCAAATCACCAATTTTCTTGGGGCCCCTTTTGCAGGATGTGGCCTGAGAATCAGAATTAGCATCCTTATACTATTCTTCTAACTGCCTGAATTAGCTGTGAGACAAATTCTTTTTTTTTATTAATTTTAATGGGGTGACATTGATAAAATTGTCTTCAATCACTTTCTAAGTGGTTTTCTTTGTGCCCTTCCCCTCCCCCAACACCTTCCCTCTCCTCCCCCCCACCCTGTAACCCCAAAACTGTTGTCCATGTCTCTGAGTCTCATTTTTATGTCCCACCTATGTATGGAATCATATAGTTCTTAGTTTTTTTTTCTGATTTACTTATTTTGCTCAATATAATGTTATCAAGGTCCATCCATGTTGTTGTAAATGATCCGATGTCATCATTTCTTATGGCTGAGTAGTATCCCATAGTATATATATACCAAAGCTTTTTAATTCACTCGTCCTCTGACGGACACTTGGGCTGTTTCCACATCTTTGCTATTGTGAACAATGCTGCCATAAACATGGGGGTGCATTTCTTCTTTTCAAAAAGTGCTATGGTGTTCTTGGGGTATATTCCTAACAGTGGTATAGCTGGGTCAAAAAGCAGTTCGATTTTTAATTTCTTGAAGAATCTCCATACTGTTTTCCACAGTGGCTGCACCAGTCTGCATTCCCACCAGCAGTGCAGGAGGGTTCCCTTTTCTCCACATCCTCACCAGCACTTATTCTGTGTTGTTTTATTGATGAACGCCATTCTGACTGGTGTGAGGTGACATCTCATTGTGGTTTTAATTTGCATTTCTCTAATGATTAGTGATGTTGAGCATTTTTTCATATGCCTATTGGCCATCTGTATGTCCTCTTTAATAAAGTGTCTATTCATTTCTTTTGCCCATTTTTGGATTGGATTGTCTTCCTGGTATTAAGTTTTATAAGTTCTTTATAAATTTTGATTATTAACCCCTTATCAGAGGCATTGTCAAATATATTCTCTCATTGTGTAGTTTGTCTTTTTTATTCTGTTCTTATTGACTTTAGCTGTGCAGAAGATTTTTAGTTTGATAAAGTCCCAATTGTTTATCCTGTCTTTTATTTCACTTGCCTGTGGAGACAAATCAGCAAATATATTGCTGTGAGAGATGTCAGAGAGCTTATTGCCTATGTTTTCTTCTAAGATGCTTATGGTTTTACAGCTTACATTTAAGTCTTTTATCCATTTTGAGTTTATTTTTGTGAATGGTGTAAGTTGGTGGTCTAGTTTCATTTTTTTGCAGGTAGCTGTCCAATTTTCCCAACACCATTTGTTGAAGAAGCTGTCTTTACTCCAATGTATGGTCTTACCTCCTTTGTCAAATATCAGTTGTCCATAAAAGTGTGGGTTTATTTTGGGTTCTCAGTTCTGTTCCATTGATCTATATGCCTGTTCTTATGCCATTACCAGGCTGTTTTGAGTACAATGGCCTTATAGTATAACTTGATATCCAGAAGTGTGATACCTCCCACTTTATTCTTCCTTTTCAAGATTGCTGAGGCTATTCGTGTTCTCTTTTGGTTCCATAAAAATTTTTGGATTATGTTTTCTATATCTTTGAAGTAAGTCATAGATATTTAAATCAGTATTGCATTGAATTTATAGATTGCTTTGGGTGATATAGACATTTTGATGATGTTTATTCTTCCTAACCATGAGCATGATATATGTCTCCACTTTGTTTGTATCTTCCCTGATTTCTTTTATCAATGTTTTATAATTTTCTGAGTACAAGTTTTTAATCTCCCTGGTTAAATTTATTCCTAGGTACTTTATTTTTTTGGTTGCAATGGTAAAGGGGATTCATTCCTTAATTTCTCTTTCTGACAGTTCATTGTTAGTGTATAAAAATGCCTCTAATTTCTGAGTACTGATTTTATATCCTGCCACCTTGCTGAATTCATTTATCAGGTCCAGTAGTTTTTTGACTGAGACTTTAGGGTTTTTTATATTCAATATCATATCATCTGCAAATAATGATACTTTTACTACTTCTTTTCCAATGTGGATGTCTTTTATTTCTTTTTCTCATCTGATTGCTGTGGCTAGGACTTCCAGAACTATGTTGAATAAGAGTAGTGAAAGGGGGCACCCCTGCCTTGTTTCTGATCTTAAGGGGATTGCTTTTAATTTTTGCTCATTGAGTATGATGTTGGCTGTGGGTTTGTCATAAATGGCCTTTATCATGTTGAGGTGTTTGTTGTATTCCCACTTTGCTAAGAGTTTTGATCATGAATGGGTCCTGGATTTTATCAAATGCTTTTTCTGCATCTATTAAAATTATCATGTGGTTTTTCTCCTTCCTTTTGTGTATGTGATGAATCACATTGATTGATTTGTGAATATTTTACCAGCCTTGCCTCCCAAGAATTAATCCCACTTGATCATAGTGTATGATTTTTTTCATATATTGCTGGATCCGGTTTGCTAATATTTTGTTGAGGATTTTTGCATCTAAATTCATCAGGGACATTGGCCTATAATTTTCTTTCTTTGTGTTGTCTTTGCCTGGTTTAGGAATCAGAATTATGCTCACCTCATAAAAGGAGCTTGGAAGTCTTCCTTCCTCTTGAATTTTTTGAAATAGCTTGAGAAGGATAGGAGTTAGTTCTTCTTGAATATTTGGTAGAATTCACTTGTGAAGCCATCAGGCCCCAGACTTTTCTTTTTTGGGAGTTTATTATAACAGTTTCAATTTCATTTGTTGTAATTGGTCTGTTTAGGTTTCTGATTCTTCCAGATTAATTTTTGGAAGATTATATATTTCAAGGAATTTGTCCATTTCATCTAGGTTGTCTAGTTTTTTGGCATACAATTCTTCATAATATTTTCTATTTTGTATTTCTGTTGTCAGTTTTTATTTCTCCACTCTCACTTCTAATTTTATTTATTTGAGTCCTCTCTCTTTTTTTCTTGATGAGTCTGGTTAAAGGTTCATCAATCTTGTTTACCTTTTCAAAGAACCAGCTCCTAGTTTCATTGATCCTCTGTATTGTTTCTTTAGCCTCTATGTCATTTATTTCTGCTCTGATCTTTATTATTTCCTTCCTTCTACTAGCTCTGGGATTTACTTGATGTTCTTTTTCTATTTCTTTTAGATGCAGGGTCAAGTTGTTTATTTGAACTTTTTCTAGCTTCTTGAGGTATGCCTGTAATGCTATGGACTTTCCTCTAAGCACTGCTTTTGCTCTTTCCCATAAATTTTGAGTTGATGTATGCTCATTGTCGTTTGTTTCTAGGAATTTTTAAATTTCTTCTTTGATCTCATTGTTTACCCATTCATTATTTAATAACATGCTATTTAGTTTCCATGTGTTTGTGTATTTTTCAGTTTTTCTGTTGTAGTTAATTTCTAGTTTCATGCCATTGTGATCAGAGAAAGTGCTTGATATGATTTCATTCTTCTTAAATTTGTTGAGACTGCTTTTGTGCCCTAACATGTGGTCTATTCTAGAGAATGTACCATGAGCACTTGAAAAGAATGTATATTCTGCTGTTTTAGGGTGAAAGGTTCTGAAGATATCTATTAAATTGAGTTGATCTAATATGTCCTTTAGGTCTGCTGTTTCTTTGTTAATTTTATTTCTTGAGGATCTATCTAATGATGTTAATGGGGTATTGAAATCCCCTACTATTATAGTATTGCTGTTGGTCTCCCCCTTTAAATCCATGAAAGTCTGCTTTATATATTTAGGTGCTCCTATATTAGATGCGTAGATATTTATAATGGTTATATCTTCCTGTTGGATAGCTCCCTTTATCATTATGTAGTGACCTTCTTTATCTCTAACTATGGTCTTTGTTTTAAAGTCCATTTTGTCTGATATAAGTATTGCTACCCCAGCTTTCTTTTTTATTTTCATTTGCATGAAATATTTTTTTCCATCCTTTTATCTTCAGTTTATGTGCATCTTTTGATTTAAGGTGTGTGTCTTGAAGACAGCGTATGTATGGGTCATGTTTTCTTATCCATGTGGCTACCCTATGTCTTTTGATTGGATCAGTTAATCCATTTACATTTAAGGTTATTATTGATATGTAATTGTTTATTGCCATTTTATTCTTTAATACTGTATTCCTCTTTGCTATATTATTTTTCTCCTTTGATCTGTTTACAACAGGTCCCTTAGCATTTCTTGCAGCCTTGGTTTGGTTGTAGTGAATTCCTTGAGTGTTTTTTTTGTCTGGAAAGCTTTTTATTTCTCCTTCAATTTTAAATGATAGCCTTGCTGGATAAAGTAGTCTTGGTTGTAGGTTCTTGTTCTGCATTACTTTGAATATTTCTTGCCATTCCCTTCTGGCCTCAAGTGTTTCTGTTGAGAAGTCTGAAGTCATCCTTATGGAGGCTCCTTTGTAGGTGGTAGTCTTTTTTTCTCTAGCAGCTTTTAATATTTTCTCTTTATCGCTTAGCTTTTGTATTTAATTAGGATGTGTCTTGGTGTTGATTTCTTTGGGTTTCTCTTTAATGGATTTCTCTGTTCTTCCTGAACATGTGAGATGTTTTCCTGCCTTTAATTGAGGGAAGTTTTCAGCTATGATATGCTTCAACAAAGTCTCTATCCCTTATTCTTTCTCTTCTTCTTCAGGAACTCCTATGATGCGGATGTTATTTCTCTTCATGTTGTCACAGAGCTCTCTTAGAGTTTCCTCAGACTTTTTGAGTCTCTTTTCTTTTTTCTGCTCTGCTTCCATGCCTTTATTTATCTTGTCCTCTAACTCGCTGATTCGATTCTCCGTTTCATCCATCCTGCTTTTAATTCTTTCCATTGTGTTCTTTATTTCAGATATTGTATTTGTCATTTCTGACTGATTCCTTTTATTATTTCAATGTCCTTTTTTTATTTGCTATCTCTTTATTTAGGTGTTCGTAATGACCATCTATTGTTGTTCTAATATCTTTGAGCATCCTAGCAATCGTTATTTTAAACTTTGCATCTGGTAATTTGGTTATATCTGATTCATTTAGGTCCTTTTCTGGGGATTTCTCTTGGTTCATTTGTGTTGCATTTCTCTGCCTTTGCATTTTCTCTGTGTAAAGGGAGGTTTTGGTCACTGGAGTCCAGTGGGTATGGCCTCTGTTCCCTAGGTATGTTCTGTCTACAGTCTCATCACCCCCTCTTCTGTTGCTGCCTAGGGCTTTTGGGTTTGGGCGTTGCCGGTGCCTGCCCACTGGGGCTGTTGCTGTGGTTTCCAACTCTCCTTCACAGGAGTGGCTGTGATCACGTGTTCGGGTGCACAAGCCTTTGTCCCGCCCCCATGGGTGGCATTATGCTCAGCCCTGAGGGCAGTGGTGAGCACCTTTGCTCAGTTGTGGGTCTCTGCCTGTTTCTGGGCTTTCACCCCGCCCTTGCAGGATAAGCCCACTCGTGGAACAGCTGCTAGCCTTGGCTCTACCAGCCAGGAAGGACTGACTGCATGCCCACGCTCAGCTCATAGTGGAACTCTGCCTGTTCTGGGCTTTTGGCTCCACCCCTGTGGGAGGAGCCGGCTCCCAAGTCAGGCCTAAAGCCTTGGTTCCACGGGAGGTGCAAGGCTGTGCTCCTGAACCCTTGCTCAAGGGCTGGTCTCCACCCCTTCTGGAGTTCCTGCCTTTCTCCCGCAGGCTGGATTATAGGCTGCCGGCAGTTGGGCTTGACCACTTTTGTACACCTACTCCTCCCCAGCCGAGCAAGACAGCTCACACATGAGCCCAGTGGCGGCCAGCAGGCTTCCGCCCTTGCTGACAGAACCGTGCCTCAGCTTCCCCCCACCGCTCGCCCTCGGGTGACTCTCAGCCATGTGGGTGGGGGCTCTGCAGCTCAGACCCTAAGACTCACTACTGTAGTCCCCAAATCACTGTCCTTCTAAGCGACTCTGCTCTGAGTGCCACGGGAGAGCTTGTTTGGCTGGTGTCCTGCTTCCCTTTGCTGGCATTGCTGTTTCCAGGGGAAATATTCACTTCAGATTTGGGGAGTGATTCATCCCAGGGGTTAGGGTGGCTGTCTCTCAAAATGTTTCTCCCTGTGCCTCCTAGATTACACTCTCTACCTGCTACTCTGGTACTCTCCTCTCTCCCCATCCCCCGGAGCCCCGGGTGAGTGGTTGTGAGAGAGGTGTTCTGTGCGGTCCCTTTAAGAAGAATTCTTGGTCTGAGAAATCACTCTTTTTCACAAACAGTATCCTGACTTGTTTTCAGCTAAATACTGTCCTTACGGCTCTTCTGGGCTCTGAGGCTGCAGGCTGGGGCTTTGTTCCTGGGATTCAGGACCCTCCCCTCTCTGCTAAACTCACTTCCCACCATGCAAGTCTCTCCTGGCTGCCGTTTGCTCTGGGGAGCTGGGAAACCCTCTCCATGTTTCCGCTTTTCCTACCAGTCTTGGTTGGCTTCTTCAGTGCTCCTTGGTTGAAGAGTCCTCTTAGTTTAGTCCAAAGTTGGTTTTTCCAGATGATAGTTCTTAAAATTAGTTTGTAATCCACTTTGGTTCTGGGAGGTGGATGTTGGTACATCCGCTTACTCCAGTGCCATCTTGTCTTTCCAGCATGCATTGGTTTTTAAATTGGAGTTAAAGGGCAATGACTCTTGGATTGAACATAACCACAAGACAATTAATGTTTTACAAACATCACTTTTATATAATTGTAGTTGTCTGTAAATGTAAAAATTATTATCTGATAAAAAACACCCTCTTGTTTTGTGTTAAGATTGAATCATGTCTTCTTCGAGTAGGCATAAATGTAAGAATAGTCCCGACACATTCTGTTATATATGTGGCTGTTACACACTTCAACGTCAAAGGTGCAATATTTCATCATTTGTGACATATGCATATATTGACTATTTTCAGCGGTTCCAATTGGTTATTCAACTCATCTGTGAGAAGATTATAATGACATAAAAATTGTCCTTGACCTTCTGAAGTATGAGAAGCATAACTGGATCATTTGTGTAGATCTTAAAATGGTAAATTTCCTGATAGGACAACAGAGAGGTTTCATGAAGTATCCTTGCTTTCTGTGTTTGTGGGACAGCTGAGCTTGGGAGAAACACTGGACATAGAAGGAGTGGCTGAAACGTGAAGCTCTGCACGTGAAACGTAGGGATGCAAGATATTGTGAATGAACCTGTAGTTAATTGATATAGGGTCATTTTCCCCCGGCTTCACATCAAACTTGGCTTAATGAAGCAGTTTGCTCAGGCTTTGAATAGAGAAAGTGAATGCTTGCAACATATTATTTCTGCTTTTCCTGCCTTGTCTTTTGAGAAGATAAAAGCAGGTGTATTCGATGGACCTCAAATTTGAACCCTCATATGTGATGAAGAATTTGCCAGGAAGATGAAGAAGGAGGAGAAAGCAGCATGGCAGTCTTTTGTGGCAGTTACAAAGAACTTCCTTGGCAACAAAAAAGCAGAAAACTATGAACTTCTGTTTCAAAGGATGCCGTTGGCTTTCCACGACATTGGATGTAACATGAGTATTAAGACTCACTTCCTGAACAGTCACCTTGATAAGTTTCCCAAAAATCTTGGAGCTGTTAGTGATGAGCAGACTACTGCTGGAGCATCAAATGAGATTTTCCTCAACAAGTACACAAATGCAAGAGCTACAAACGCAAATTTTTGCCTGAATAGAATTTAAATAAGTTTTGCACAAATTTTATGATTAATATACGTGTTTTAATATGTTCTATTTTGAAATTATGGACATATTCTGATGTAATCATATCTTTTATTGTATGTGTATTTACTGCATTATATAAATTATTATATTTTCACAAAGATGATGCTCAAGAAGACATTCTACTTCATTATGTTAAACTAAATGTTGAAAATTTTACAATAAGATGAAAATCTAAAATCTTGAATTGCAAAAAAACTGTAGCTTAGAGAGAAAAACTAATGTCAGATTTGTGATCAGCACACTTGAATTAGGTAAGAACAAGTGTTTTTGTGGATGCAACAAAAATTTTTTCCCCCAGTGTTATTTATCAACAATATAAAATAAAAGAAATTTCTACTTGCTCTAAGACTAACTGGTAGTGGGAAAAGTTGAGGTCAGGAAGCTATAGTGCTCTGCCTGAGTTCCACATTAAGTGGGCTAATTTTTATTATCACTGTATTTCACTTCTGAAAATAATCACTTTGTCTTTTGCTAACATTCCCAAGAAGATAGTAAGCTCCCTGGTGTCACAATCAGCTCATTTTTTCATCCTTTATGTGTACTGTGTAAATGTGCCTATAGTAACTCAGGTTCTAAATAAATATTTGCTGAGAACATCAATGAATTGAAAATAGAAATATTTTTCTATTTGGGGGTCATCAGTAGTATGTGATTTGTGATTTCATAAAGAGTGGAAAGGGTGGGAAAGATTAAGTCTAGTTATTGGGATGATTTCTCAAGTTCCTTCACAAGTGGTAAGGCAAGAAGAGAGGGTGAGCGACACCAGGAGCCTATCACTGACCGATGTAGTGTTTGCTGTCATCTTCCTCTCCTCTCCGCTTTAAGTGGGTCATCTTTTTCACTGTCGTGTTTACTTCAGACTGATCCTTCCCCTTTCCTTTGGCAGCTTTGGCATTTGGGGTCTTCTTCTCCTTGGGAGATTTTGCTTTCCCTTTATCCTTTTCTACCTTAAATCTGTCTTCTGTCACCTGGAAAGAGAGAATACTTTTTTCTCCATATCATATAGTGAAAGCAAGCAATACCTTTTCTAATGTCAGATGAATTCACTGTTCATTTCATCCAACTGCTTGTTTACTCATCTATTTAATCTTCAGGCCAGGGCAGTAGAGATCCCAGGCTGAGTCTAAGTTGTGAAGTACATCTCTGCATGAGGAGTGGAGGGTGGATGCTAGGAGGCTGTTCACACTCAAATCCTCAAGGAGGACCACACGTGACCTAGTAAACCTGCTCAGGAGGTGGAAGGCAGGGCGAGCAAATGACTTTGGGGACAATGTGAAGGCAGAAACTTAGGTTCACAGCAGCCTAACCTGGGGGAGTCTCTGAGACTTACTTAGAGAGAGGTGGGGTAATTAACAAACCAAACAAAACAAAAACATAAAATAAATTAAAAAAAGACCCTAGCTGGTTAGCTTAGTCAGTTAAGTGTCATCCTGAAACAACAAAGTTGTGAGTTTGATCCCTGGTCAGGGCATACAATGGAAGCAACCCAAAAATGCATGACTGAGTGGAACAACAAATCTTCCCTTCCCCACTCTCCTCTCTTTTCCTTCCACTCTGTCTCTCTAAAAATAAATAAAAAATAAAGTTAAGCTCTGGCCGTATAGCATGGTTGGTTGGAGTATCGTCTTGGAGGGGAGAGGTTGTCAGTTTGATTCCCTGGTAAGGGTACATACAGGAACAGATCAATGTTTCTGTCTCTCTCTTTACCTGCCTTTCTCAAAAAACAAAACAAAACAAAAGCAAAGAGCAGGCCCTGGCTGGCTGGCTCAGTGGTAGAGCATCGGCCTGGCATGCAGGAGTCCAGGGTTTGATTCCCGGCCAGGGCACGCAGGAGAAGCGTCCATCTGCTTCTCCACCCCTCCCCCTCTCCTTCCTCTCTGTCTCTCTCTTCCCCTCCCGCAGCCAAGGCTCCATTGGAGCAGGGTTGGCCTGGGCACTGAGGATGGCTCCATGGCCTCTCCTTCAGGCGCTAGAATGGCTCTGGTTGCAGCAGAGCAACACCCTAGATGGGCAGAGCATCGCCCCCTGGTGGGCATGCTGGTGGATCCCGGTCAGGTGCATGTGGGAGTCTGACTGCCTCCCCATTTCTAGCTTCGGAAAAATATCAAAAAAAAAAAAAAAAAAAAAAAAAAAAAAAAGAAAGAAAGACAGAAAGAGCAAAGAGCAGGCCTTGGCATGATAGCTCAGTTGGTTAGAGTGTTGTCCTGAAGCACAGAGCTTGCTGGCTCAATCCTCAGTGAGGGCACACACAGGAACAGATCAGTGTTCTCCTCTCTCTCTCTCTCTCTCTCTCTCTCTCTCTCACTTCCTCTCTTGAAAATCAATAAAATAAACATAAAAAACAACAACAAAAACAGAGAACAGGTTTTCTAAAATCTCATTGATAAAATTTTCATAGTGTAAGTAGTAGACAGACTTTTTAAAGATTAAAAGATGCTTTTGAGAACTTAACACTAACAAGCTAATTTATAATGCTATTTAAAAAAATATAGATATAATCAGTGGTTGCTATTTGACACATTCAAAGAAGGAACAGCAAAACATCAGTTGGCAATGCTAATTCCTTACATGTTGCTCAGAGACATGTTTACATTTCCAAATATCATGAAAAGACCCAATTTTCCCTCCATTTTTCTCCTTTCAGACAAATACTGAAGACTTGGTACATTATTTCATAATGTAATTATGCTTTCAATCCATGTGTTATGAATACAAATATAGGTTGTGTTCACTGAAACAATGTGTTTGTTCTGATCATAAGGGGGCCATACATAAGGTCCAAAGTATGCCTATATTATTAACAAATTTGGAAACAAAACAACTAAACAAATTATTGTAACAACAATACAGATAGGCTCTGTATTTTCCTGAGGTCATAAAATCAAATCTGAAAACCTCTGATCTAAGACATCAGAGACATGGAGAACAGAAGGCGCCCAGGGAACAGAATGGACACAGGAGGGAAAAAGCATTTTCCTCCTCTTCTTGGGATCCCAGGGACAGCAGAGCTAATCACAATCAGAAGCTCAAAATGAGCAGTAAATTAGCATAGACCTAGCTGTATAGTATGCTTTCCAAACAGCATCATCTTTAATTCGCTCTCACAAAGCGATTCCCATTGTATAAATTAAGACACATGGTTTGCCCTCAGACACACAGCTGTGGTAGAGACATAAGCTGGTTTTATGTAAACCCTAAACTCATTTTATTTCTATGGTTCTCCTGTTAGTCTCATCTGATGCTCACCCCTCCTTTCCCATGCCTGTCTGCCCACCCACTGTGTTCTTTCTAGTGCTGGTGGCACTTGCTGGGTGCTCTTTACAGTCTCTCCACAGTGTGTCACCTCCCTCAGCTGCTTTTCCTGCTCTCTGTCTCCTCCCATCCTCCCCCCACCCTTCTATCTATCTATCTCTCTAGTAGACTGGAATAAATTATCTTCTAAACCAGGGGTCTCAAACTCGTGGCCATGCGGCCCGCCCACCAATTTTGTGCGGCCCGCAGACTAATCAAACTTCGTGGATTAATCTGCGGGCCAGTCTGCGGGCCGCACAAAATTGGTGGGCGGGTGCATGCGGCCCTCGGGCCGCGAGTTTGAGACCCCTGTTCTAAACTATTTTTCATAAACTATGAAATTATCAATATTTACCTCCCTCCTTTCAGAAAAGTATTTTTTTAATACCTATAAATGTTGATTCGCTGTTATTTATTTATTTTGAGAGAGAGAGTGAGAGAGAGAGAGAAACATTGATATGTTGTTCTACTTAGTTGTGCAGTCATCGGTTGATTCTTGTATGTGCTCTGGCCAGGGATCAAAGCTACAACTTTGGCATATTGGGACAATGCTCTAACCAGCTGAGCCACTCAGTCAGGGCCTAGATTCACTTCTTTAAATAACTTTTTAAATTATAAAAATAATCATTCTTCACCCTGGCCGGCTAGCTCAGTTGGTACTAAATCTAAAAGAATTTTATTTTGCTCCAAAAGTCCAAATCCTTAATTTTTTAGATTTAGGATTCAAAATAGAAGGAAATATACAAATTCCCCCTGGCCCAGGGCAACCTAGTTATTTAATACTTCAAATATTTTAGATTGTATTTTATTTCTTTAAAAAAATTATTTAGTAAAGTAAAGTTAATGGGGTAACATTGATCAATAAGATACATAGGTTTAGGTAAACATTTCTGTAGCATTTGAACTGTTGATTATGTTGTGTACCCATCACCCAAAGTCAAATCATTTTCTGTCACCCTGGTATTTTATTTCTATATGACTCCTTCATGTCAAAATTCAAATACCTTGAAATACCTTGACAGGTATCGTTATTCCTCACAATGAATGGGAGGTAAAAGTCAGTGGAATAAATGATAAATAGTACTACTTCATCTTATTTTAATTAATAGTGCAGAGAGAAATGGTGGCCTGAGAGATACTCTCGATATCTCCCCTTGAAGTTTCAACAAATTCTACAACTATATGCAGAGAAAAAAAAACTCAGATGAACCTGAAATACACACACACCAGATAGACAATGGTATGATTGCACAAAGAGGCAGGCCAAAGATAGAATCTGCTCACAGAAGAAAAAAAAGCCAGAGGACTGAGTCTTCCTCTTTCCTCACAGACCTGAGGGAAGGAGGCACTGTTGGTGCAGGCTTTGTCTTGGAGCCAGAGCTGGGAGAAGAGGAAAGTCTGGGGGGAAGGACCTGAGATAGGGGTGATGGCTAAGAACAGGGGGCAGGGCCGTTTCCTGGTGTCTGCGGCACCGTAATTGCAGGCACTGGGCGATTGCAGGTGCTGTGCACACACAAAGCCCCTGGTGCACTCCCAAGAACTGTGTGCAAATAATTTGTGGAGATCGGCCCACAGAACACTGGGGCGCGCTTGATCTGTCCATGCAACTGACAGTTTAGCCTTGTGGTGCTGAGAGGTGCTTGATCTGTGATCTACACCTCACCCACTCTGAAAGCTTAGGCACCGGCTTGCCGGCGGAGTTTAACGTGTGTGGTGCGGGACGCCCTTGTTCTGTGATCTCTGCCACAACTGCTCCCAAAGCTTGGACACTGGTTTGCTTTGAGTGCTTAGAGTGGTATAGGGGGAGGGGCTGGACTGTGTCACCCCATCTTCCTGGTCTCACATTGCTCTCCTTGCTATGCAAACAGTGGTAGTGGCTGACCTCCCACAGCTGGGTCTTCAGGCTGCTCTCTCCTGTGAAAGGCAGGGGTGCCACATGCACGATCCCCTGCTCTGTTGGGATGTGTGGGGAGGGCACTGGACGACCCCTAGTCGGCTTCTGCTAGAGCCATAAAATTGCAAATTCCTTCCTACCAACACCATGGCCCTGCCTGAATCATTACCATAGCAACACCTCAGCAGAGCTCCACCCAAGAATCTCGCAGAGGAAAACCTTGTAGTACAGCACCTTCTACTGGAAAAAAAAATGTTACTTCTCAAAACTGGAAAAAAAACTTTCTTTTTCTTTTTTCATTTTCTGCTTTATCCAACTTTTTCTTCTTTCCCCTTTTCCCATGTGAACTTCATTATTTTAGTTGTTATATTTTTATTCTTGATTTTATTCTTGCAAGGGTTTTATTTCTGACACATTCTTTTCTTTTTTTCTCTCCTTCATCTATCTCTTTTTTTCTTTTCCCTTTTTCTCTCATTTCCCCTTTCTAAACTGAATGTAATTTTCATTAAATTGTTATATTTTAGACTCATACTTCTTATTGTGGCATTTTGCTTGTTTTTTACTTCATTTTTTGTTTAAAAAATTTTTTTTCAGTTTCTGTGTTTTGTTATCTGTAGTTTTTTTGATTTATTATTATTTATAGAATTTTCATTTTTTCACTGTATATTTTTCAATTTTTATTTTTTAAAAATTATTTTTCAGTTATCTCTTGTTAAGGTTATTAATAATATCACTTGCAAATGCCATCAAGGAAAAAGAAATCAAATATGGATATACAAGATAGAGACTTAGCTCAGATAGATGATAAAAAAAACTCCAGAAAAAAATCTCATTTACATGGAAACCTTGAAGCTTAATGACAGAGAATTCAAATTGAACTTCTAAAAATACTCAATAAGATACAAGAAAACATTGAAAGGCAATTTAGTGAGCTTAAAAATAACTTAATGAACAAAAAGTGTAATTCACCAAGGAAACTGAAACTATAAAAAAAGAACCAGAGATGAAAAATTCAATATACAAACTGAAAAATGAAGTAATAAGCTTAGCTAATAGAACAGGCCAGATAGAGAAGAGAATCAGTGACATTGAAGACAGGCAACTAGAGATACTACAGAGAGAAGAGAGAGACTTACGAATTAAAAAAAATGAGTCAGCCCTACAAGAATTGTCTGACTCCATCAAAAAGAGCAATATAAGAATAATGGGTATTTTAGAAGGAGAAGAGAAGAAAAGGGAATGTAGAACATATTGAAACAAATAATTGATGAGAACTTCCCAAGCTTGTGGAAAGAGTTAAAGCCTCAAATCCAAGAAGCAAACAGAATGCTGAGTTACCTCAACCCAAACAGACCTATTCCAAGGCACAATTATCACAAATTAATGACAAAGAAAGAATCCTCAAGGCAGCTAGGGAGCAGAAGAATATAACATATAAAGGAAGGCCCATTAGGCTATCATCATATTTCTCAGAATTCCTACAAGCCAGAAGAGAGTGGACCCCAACATTTAAAGTACTGAAACAGAAAAACTACCAGCCAAGAATACAGTATCTATCAAAGCTATCCTTCAAATATGAATGGGAAATGAAAACACTTACAGACATACAGAAGCTGAGGGAATTTATCACCAGAAAACCCCCACTACAAGAAATACTAAAGGGGATTATCTGACGAGATACAAAGAACAAAACAAAACAAAATTACAAGTAAAAATGTGAACAAGACTACAATAAAAACAAGGATAATCTGTGACAACAATAACATAAAAGGGGAGAGGATAAAGATCAGCAGTGGCAAAGGAGTATGGAATGCAGAAGCACTCATGAGATAATGTACTCTAATAAATATGATAATTTTTCTTTTAATCTAATAGTAACCACCCGTGAAAATGCCACTACTGAAACACATGGCTTAAAAAAAGAAGAAACAGAAGATAGAAGTATGGAATACCACCAAAAAAAACCAAATGACAGAAAAACAAAAAATAAGAACCAAATAAGACACAGAGCTATTAGAAGGCAGTATATAAAATAGCAATAGGAAATCCTCAAGTGTCAATAATTACACTAAATGTAAATGGATTAAGCTCACCAATAAAGAGGCACAGAGTAGCAGATTAGATCAAGAAGCAAAACCCAACTGTATGCTGCTTTCAAGAGACACATCTAAGCTACAAGAATAAAAATAGGTTCAAAGTGAAAGGTTGGAAAATGACTCTCCAAGCAAATAATATCCAAAGAAAAGCAAGAGTAGTCATACTCATATCTGACAATGATGATTACAAGACAAGAAAAGTAATCAGAGACAAAGATGGACATCTCATAGTGATAAAGGGAACACTGTATCAAGAAGACATAACACTTTTTAATATACCAATCCAGGGAGCACCAAAATATATAAGACATCTATTAACTGATCTAAAAGCACAAACTGAAAAAAAATAATCATACTTGGAGACCTCCATACACCATTGATGGCTTTAGATCATTCATCCAAAAAGAAAATTAATAAAGAAATATTGGCCTTAAATGAAACACTACAACAAATGGACATAATAGACATCTACAGGACATTTCATTCCAAAACATCAGAATATACATTTTTCTCCAGTGTACATGGAACATTCTCAAGAATAGACCAAATGCTGGGCCACAAAACTAACATCAGTAAATTCAGAAAGATTAAAATTATTCCAAGCATATTCTCTGATCATAAGGCTTTGAAACTAGAATTCAACTGCAAAAAAGAATTAAACAAACCCACAAAAATGTGGAAGTTAAACAATATACTCCTAAAAAATGACTGGGTCAAAGAAGAAATAAAAGAAGAGATCAAAAGACATATACAGACAAACGAAAATGACAACATGACATACCAGAATTTCTGGGATGCAGCAAAAGCAGTAATAAGAGGGAAGTTGATATCATAACAGCCTTATATGAAAAAAACAAGAGAGAGCCAAAGTAAACAACCTAACATCACATCTTAAAAAACTAGAAAAAGAAGAGCAAAGGCAACCTAAAACCAGCAGAAGAAAGAAAATAATAAAAATTAGAGTGGAAATAAGTGAAATAGAGAACAAAAAAACTATAAAAAAGTTAATACAACAAAGAGCTGGTTCTTTGAAAAGATCAACAAAATTGACAAACTCCTGGCAAGACTCACTAAAAAAAAAAAAAGAGAGAGAAAGCACTCATATAAACAAAATCCAAAATGAAAGAGAAGATACTACCACAGATATCATAGATATACAAAGGATTATTGTAGAATACTATGAAAAACTATATGCCACCAAATTCAACAATCTAGAAGAAATGAACAAACTCCTAGAACTATACAATCTTCCTAGACTGAATCATGAAGAAGTAGAAAGCCTAAATAGACCTATAAGCAAGGAAGAAATAGAAACAACTATCAAAAACCTACCCCAAAATAAAAGTCCAGGGCCAGATGGCTATACTAGTGAATTCTACCAAACATTCAAAGAAGATCTGGTTCCTATCCTTCTCAAAGTCTTCCAAAAAATTAAAGAAGAAACAATACTTCTAAACACATTTCATGAGGCCAACATAACCCTTATACCAAAACCTGGCAAGGATAACACAAAAAAAGAAAACTACAGACCATTATCTCTAATGAATACAGATGCAAAAATCCTAACAAAATATTAACAAATGGAATACAACAACACACTAAAAAAATAATTCACCATGATCAAGTGGGATTCATCCCAGAAACACAAGGATGGTTCAACATACGTAAAACAATTAATGTAATACACCATATTAACAAAACAAAGAACAAAAACTATATGATCCTATCAATAGATGCAGAAAAGGCATTTGATAAAATATAACATCCTTTTATGTTTAAAACACTCAACAAAATGGGTATAGAAGAAAAATACCTCAACATAATAAAGGCCACTTAAAACAAACCATCAGCTAACATCATACTAAATGGTAAAAAACTGAAAACTTTTCCTCTAAAATCAGAATCAAGACAAGGCTGTCCACTCTCTCCACTTCTATTCAACATAGTGCTGGAAGTTCTAGCCAGAGCAATTCAACAAGAGAAAGAGATAAAAGGCATTTATATCCGGAAAGAAGAAGTAAAGGTTTCACTTTTTGCAGATGATATGATCCTGTACTGTATATAGAAAACCCCAAAGACTCCACAGAAAGGCTATTAGAAACACTAAACTAATACAGTAAGGTCGCAGGATACAAAATTAATATACAGAAATCTACTGCTTTCTTATATGCCAACAATAAAAATTAGGAAAAGAACTAAAAAAATAATCCCTTTTACAGTTGCAACAATAAAATAAAATAAAATAAAATAAAATAAAATACCTAGGAATAAACATAATAAAGAATGTAAAGCACTATATACTGAAAACTACAAAGCATTATTAAAGAAAATTGAAAAAGACACAATGAAATGGAAAAATATTCCTTGTCCTTGGAAATAAAGAATAAATATAGTTAAAATGGCCATATTACCCAAAGCAATATACAAATTTAATGCAATTCCCATCAAAATTCCAATGTCATTTTTTAAAGAAATGGAACAAAAAATCACCAGGTTTATATGGAACCATAAAAAACCCCTAATAACCAAAATAATCCTAAGGAAAAATAAAGCTGGAGGCATTACAATACCTGACTTCAAATTATACTACATAGCCACGATAATCAAAACAGTATGGTATTGGCAGAAAAATAGACACACAGACCAATGGAACAGAATAGAAAGCCCAGAAATAAAACCACACATATATGGCCAAATTATCTTTGATAAAGGTGCCAAAACACACAATGGAGAAAAGAAAGCCTCTTCAATAAATGGTTCTGGGAAAACTGGAGAGCCACATGCAAAAGAATAAAACTCGACTAGTGTTTGTCCCCTTGTACTAAAATTAATTCAAAATGGATCAAAGACCTAAATATATATAAGACCTGAAACATAGAAGAAAACATAGGTACTAAACTCATGGACCTTGGTCATAAAGAACATTTTATGAATTTGACTCCAAAGGCAAGAGAAGTAAAGGCAAAGATAAATGAATGGGACCACATCAGACTAAGAAGCTTTTGCACAGGAAAAGAAACTGACAACAAAACAAACAGTCAACTAAATGGGAGATGATATTTTCAAACAACAACTCAGAAAAGGGCCTAATATCCAAAATATAGAAAGAACTCACAAACCTCAGCCACAAACAAGCAAACAATCCAATAAAAAGATGGGAAGAGGACATGAACAGACAATTCTCCCAGAAAGTGTCAAATGGCCAAAAGATATATGAAAAGATGCTCATCTGCAATAGCTATTAGAGAAATGCAAATCAAAACTACACCTGTTAGATTAGCTATTATCAACAACACAGGTAATAACAAGTGTTGGAGAGGCTGTGGAGAGAAGGAACCCTCATTCACTGCTGGTGGGAATGTAAAGTAGTACAACCATTATGGAAGAAAGTATGGTGGTTCCTCAAAAAATGAAGAATAGAACTACCATATGACCCAGCAATCCTCTACTGCAGGGGTCCCCAAACTTTTTACACAGGGGGCCAGTTCACTGTCCCTCAGACCATTGGAGGGCCGGACTATAAAAAAAACTATGAACAAATCCCTATGCACACTGCACATATCTTATTTTAAAGTAAAAAAACAAAACGGGAACAAATATAACATTTAAAATAAAGAACAAGTAAATTTAAATCAACAAACTGACCAGTATTTCAGTGGGAACTACGCTCCTCTCACTGACCACCAATGAAAGAGGTGCCCCTTCCGGAAGTGCGGTGGGGGCCGGATAAATGGCCTCAGGGGGCCGCATGTGGCCCGCGGGCCATAGTTTGGGGATCCCTGCTCTACTGGGTATATACCCCCCAAATTTGAAAACATGGGTATGTAAAGACTCATGCACCCCCATGTTCATTGCAGCATTGTTTACAGCGGCCAAGCCATGGAAACAGCTGAAATGCCTTTTTTTTTTTTTTTTTTTCCTGAAGCTGGAAACAGGGAGGCAGTCAGACAGACTCCTCCTGCATGCACCCAACCGGGATTCACCAGGCACGCCCACCAGGGGGCGATGCTCTGTTGCGACCAGAGCCACTCTAGTGCCTGAGGCAGAGGCCATGGAGCCATCCCCAGCGCCCGGGCTATCTTTGCTCCAATGGAGCCTCAGCTGCGGGAGGGGAAGAGAGAGACAGAGAGGAAGGAGAGGAAGAGGGGTGGCGAAGCAGATGGGTGCTTCTCCTGTGTGCCCTGGCTGGGAATCGAACCCGGGACTTCCGCATGCCAGGCCGACGCTCTACCACTGAGCCAACCGGCCAGGGCTTAAATGCCTTTCAAAAGAGGATTGGATAAAAAAGATGTGGTGCATATATACTATGGAATACTACTCAGCCATAAGAAATGATGACATAGTATCATTTACAATAACATGGATAGACCTTGATAACATTATACTGAATAAAATAAGTAAATCAGAAAAAGCAAAGAACTGTATGATTCCATACATAGGTGGAACACAAAATTTAGACTCATAGACATAGATAAAAGTGCAGTGGTTACCAGGGGGAGGGGAAGGAGAAGGAGGGGGAGGGGCAAAAAGAGAAACTAAATATAAGGTGACAGAAGATGATATGACTTTGGGTGATGGGTATACAGCATAATTGACTATCCAGATGATGTAAAGATGTTTTCTCTAAATCTATGTACTCTTGTTGACCAATGTCACCCTGTTAAATTTAATTGTCTAAATAAAAAATTAATAGTACATTTACATATTTGTGTATAATTTTGTGTTTAATGTGTTCTATCATATAAGATTCCCACAAAATATCATTAAGCATATAGATAAAAGTAGGCCCTTGCCAGTCGCTCAGTGGATAGAGTGTCAGCCCAGCGTATGAAAGTCCTGGGTTTGATTCCCAGTCAGGACACACAATAGAAGCAACCATCTGCTTCTCTCCCACCTCCCCCTTTTCTCCCTCTTCCCTTCCCACTTGATTGGTTCAAGTGTGGCCCTGGGTGCTGAGGATAGCTCTGTTGGAGTGTGAGAGCCTCAGGTGCTAAAAATAGCTCAGTACTCAAGCATTGGCCCCAGATGGGGTTGCTGGGTGGGTCCCAGTCAGGGCACATGAAAGAGTCTGCCTCACTATCTTCCCTCCTCTCACCTATAAATAAATAATTAAATAAATAAATAAATAACTTAATTAATTATTTTTTAAAAAGGCTATAGATAAAAGACATGCTTGTGGAGGCTACATGACTAAGTCATTCCATTAATATGTGGCTTATGAGAAACTAGGTCTGTCTTCTGAGTGCTACTCTGATTCTCCTCAACATATCACTCCATCCCATAAACAATCCATTCTACTCATCACAGATGAGAGGACAATAGAGGGGCTGAAAGTATGGTGTTAAATAAATTTGAAAGACAGTAAATTAAACAGACTTATTTCCCTGAAACTCCCCATCTGTAATAAGCTAATGTACTATTAAATCTCCAAGACTTAACAGTTATTTCCAAGTTCATTTGACCAGAGGGCTATTTTATGTATTTTTTATAGAGAACAGGGTCAAAATGGTTCTAGAACCTACTTTGGAAACAAGATTATGGGGATATTTTGGGGTCCAATTAATCAATTTCTATAAGCATATTCTAAGGAGATTATCCAAAATACAAAGAATTCTATACTATAAAGTTGTTCATCACGACGTTGTTTTTATAAAAAAATATGAAAATAACTGAATTGTTTAACAATAGAGGAGTGGTTAAGAAAATTATGGTAGTCATTAGAATTACACATAACTAATAAATTAATAGATGTAAATGCTGTGGTAAAGAGTAAAAATTATCTTAATTAAAAAATTAAGTTAAAATTAAATTTAAAAAGCTGAATAAAAAGTTTTTTACAATGATTACCACTATGTAAAGCAATAAATCCATAGAAAGGACAAAGGAATATACCAAATTGTTGATAGGGTTATAGCATTATGAGCATTTTGTTTTTCTTTTCTATATTTTCTATTTAGTCTTTCCCCTCTGCTCTCCTCCCCTCTTCCCTGACAAATAGAAAATAGAATGGATGGGACTGAGTTAGGAGCTTGCTTTTCCAAAGAGCTGTTGTGGTGTAGAAAACATAAGCCTAGGAATGCACTGGGTTCACCAGATCAAATGGTGCGATTTTAGGACCCTGCAGAATGTCCTGGGGCCGCACTGCTATCTTCAGGGTGCAATCCTGAACCACAGAATTGGAGCAGGCCCTGGCCTGCAGTGGTGGTGGCTAGTGGGGGGATCTGCCATCTAATGTCTGTCTCTTGCAGGATCCTATATGACTCAGAGGTGTTAGCAAAATTATCCTCCCTCAAGGATTGTCAGCCTTTTTTATCTCATGGCATACACAAACTACTAATTACTAAAATTCTGCATTTTAAATAAATGTATTATAAATAAATGCATTTTACATAAAATATATTTTTTGCCAATCTGACAAAAATAAATAGGTATAATTTTAGTATGTTCATGCTGGACAGCTCTTGTTATGTTGGCTGTTGTTCGTTTTTTATTTGACAATCTAACAGAAAAGAGGTCAGTGCCTGACTAAGTAGTCAGACAGCATGTTTTAAAAATTCTTGTGGCACATCATTTGAAAATTGCTGTTCTACTTCAACATTCAGATGGGCAGAAAGAAGGGGTAAACATATTTGGAATAACCTCAGGAAGACTAGTTCTAAGAGATTCCCCAGACACCACATCATTTCTGGGTAGGGGGGCAGGTTAGGTTTTCCTTAGGAATTGGTGATTGGTTAGCTCAGTGGCCTTTATCTTTGGTGAGCTTTGTTACTTTCCATGACCTGGCCCTGCACTGTATTTTGAGATGTTGGGTGCATGTAACTAGTGGCACCAGCTGGCTGTTGGTAGATCACTAATCAAGTCTCTGCTCTGACACAGCAATGTCTCTGGGCAGGCGCTCTACTGGTTTTCA
Organism: Saccopteryx leptura; assembly: GCF_036850995.1. Classification (NCBI taxonomy): domain Eukaryota; kingdom Metazoa; phylum Chordata; class Mammalia; order Chiroptera; family Emballonuridae; genus Saccopteryx; species Saccopteryx leptura. The sequence continues at coordinate 211,032,235 of NC_089505.1, read as the reverse complement.
GCCAAGAGTGTTGTTTTTTGCATACACATTAACACACACTGGGGAGGGGTACAGAGGTTAAGAACATGGTCTTTGGAGTCTGACAGTTTTGAATTTGAATTCCAGCTCCACTCTGGAGTAGCTATTCAGCCTTGGGAAACTTACCAAAACTTTTCACACCCTCAGTTTCTCCATCTGCAAATTGGGAAGAATGCTCTGAAACTCATAAAGTCATTTAAAAAATTAAATGACATAACATGTACAAAGAGCTTGGTATAGTGCCAAGCAGTCAATAATGGTTGCTATTATTATTATTAGCTGTTGTCATTGTAGCTATTTGTATTTAAAAATACTGCTCAATTTTAAATATGCGTTTCCGCACATTTTTCATGAAGTCTGTAAAAAGCTTTCACTAATTAAAAACATTCCAATTAGGAAAGCACTATTTTACTTTACAGAGTTGCCAGCCAGGGAGTCATTTATTATTTACCCTGAATTGTTGAATTTTGTAGTTCTTTGGATCGAACAATTTTGTTGATAGTATCCTCATTTTGGTAATTCAGCTTTAAAGAATTCCATTCTGTCAGTGAGGCAAGTTCTTTCTTTCCTGAATCCGCATGGGTCTCTCTCAACCAAGTTCCTGCTCTTCCTCTGTTTGACTTCTTAAAACAGTTTCTGAAGATTTTAACCACAACTGAATCAAAACTAACCAGCCTTAATTTCCTGGTATGTCCCTATGGCCTTTCTTTTAAAACAAAAACACACACAAAATGGCATTACATTGGCTGGTTTCCAGCATTCTGTGGTTTCAACTGGAATAAACTGGAAATTGTCTGTGAAAGTCACCCTAACTGCTCTTTGTTATGCTGTGGAGTGGACTCTGGGTTCTCCACGGCTGAGTCATGATATCTTATCAAACTCAGGTGCTTTTAATTTTGAGTTGTTAAAAAAAGTTTACCAATACTATTTCTCCATAGTTCTTTAATGCATATCTTCCTTCTTTTCAGTTCTAGAATGTTGAAAAATAAGGAAACTTGTACTGAGTATGTAAGCCAGAAATAAATGTTCTGCTTTTATATAAAAGAGATGCTAAAATATCTAAGAAAATATGGACTAGTTTTTTGAATTCACAAATTAAAAGCACAGTTAGGATATGTTTGCATCTTTTCCAAAACTATTCAAATATTCTAAACTTAACTCAGAGGCACAGAAAACTAGATTTGGTTTGACTGATTATTTAAATTGTTGTTTTTTTTTGTATTATAGCATTTTTCACCTATTTTTGATGATTAAATGTTTTCTTCTAGTTGAATTCTTAATATGATTTAGATATTTTGGTTCACAGTGAAGTTTTTTGGTTTTAAATAAATGTTTATAATTAATTTATAATATGAAAGTTAAAGTTAAAGAGAAGTAAAAATGTAAATGATACTATAATATTCAGATAATGGCTAAATGAAAATGGAAGTCAGAATAGAAAACAAGTAATTTATTTTAAAATTACATTATGAAAATATATTTGCCTACCACATTGTTTCTCTAAATGTTTGTTTCAATAAATGTTTGTTAATTAACAATAGATTGATAATAAAGAACTAAAAAGCAGAATAAATGCTTAGGTAATGACGTATATAAGGAAATTTCATTTCTAAACAAAATAGTATCTTATTCAAATTTTAAGGTACAATAAAATCTAATTTGAGATTAATGGTAAAACAGTAATATTCAGAAGTTCTGAAATGCTAAAATATATTTAAAGAAATGTAGTATATTTTCTTTATAATATGCATACATATTTGGAAGTAAGCAATAGAATATTTTTAAAAAGATAGTTTTCAAATATATTCAACTTATTTACAATTGGAGACAGGCATTTGTCTCCCAGAAATGCATGTACTAAAAGCTTCATAAACTGTTCTTCTAAAGAAGTATCTTTCTTTGTATTATTCTTTTTTTTTTTCTTTCATTTTTCCGAAGCTGGAAACCAGGGAGGCAGTCAGACAGACTCCCGCATGCGCCTGACCGGGATCCACCTGCATGCCCACCAGGGGGCGATGCTCTGCCCATCTGGGGCTTCGCTCTGTTGCATCCAGAGCCATTCTAGCGCCTGAGGCAGAAGCCACAGAGCCATCCTCAGCGCCCGGGCCATCTTTGCTCCAATGGAGCCTCGGCTGCGGGAGGGGAAGAGAGAGACAGAGAGGAAGGAGAGGGGGAGGGGTGGAGAAGCAAATAGGTGCTTCTCCTGTGTGCCCTGGCTGGGAATCGACCCGGGACTTCCACCCACCGGGCCAACGCTCCACCGCTGAGCCAACCGGCCAGGGCCTCTTTGTATTATTCTTTATAATATTTATTAGACAGCAAACTCCCTTCATGGGCAAAGCAAATGCAATGTTAAACATAGCCCAGACTAAAAATGTTATAAATTAAAATTAGTGGTATCTAAAAAATGATGTTTTTACTGTATTTGGCAAATGGAACTACATTATTTGCTATTTATTTTCAAGAACAGTTTAATAAAATAGGATTAAATATATAGTGATACATTATATTTGTTTCTTTGGGAAAAAAGAACAGAGTCTGAATTATGATAAATTTTTGTTCACAGCTTCTCCCTAGAATTTTCTGTAATTACTGCTATGAGTATTTTTTAACATTCATTTTAAAAAATACAATTTGGAAAATGGACAGATGTAAGCAATATAATTAGCATTTGGAAGAAAACATCCAAGTAGATTTTATGTTGATGTTAAAAGCTGAAGAGTCAGTTAATCCCCTTGTAGGAATTTTAGAATCTTATCCTGGGTTTAGGAAAGAGAAGGAAATTGGGTCAAGTCCTCTTTTCTTTTTTTCAATTTCTAATCCACAGCAGGGTGTCAGTTTATATATTTTATACTTATTTTGCTTTCTGCCAAATTCCCTGGCTGACAAGCATTAACCTCAACTGTTCCGACTGACTTGTTGGGCAGTTTTGTTGAAATAAACATCCTTCAAAGAACTCCCTTAATCTTGCCTTTACCAAGAGTATTTTCTGGAAGGTACTTCATTCCAATTAGGTTTCATCACTTACTCATATGGTTGCAACACAGGGATTTGGGGCTGGTGTTTTGGGAACCCTATCTAATAAAGATATCAAATTAGATTGTGTTATTGCTGGCTCTTAATTGTGGAGAGTTCTATTAAGCATCTTTTATTTATATATAATATATGTAATATATAAATAAATCTAAAGATAATTTTATCTCCATATCTTCAGAATTACAATAACTGTATTATTATATATAGTTCACATTTCAAAGAAATGCTGAGCAAAATAACAGTGCAGAAATATTTTTATACCATTGCTCATCGCTAGCTTTAGAAACATTTCTTGAGCTTTCGAGACATTCCATTTATTGTTACTTAAAATCTGTTAACTTAAATCTAAACTCTGTTCCTATTATACACAACTACCGATTTCAAATAGATGGCAAACAAGGAAGTAAATAAACACTCTCCCACCGGGAGGCATATTTGTAGGTGCTGTGAGGAAGCACAAAACAGAGAGAGGTGCAGGGATTTTCCAGGGCTCACAGTCTACTTTTTCTGATTTGGACTCCCATGTAACACTGGCATTTAAAACGGCAGGAAAAAATGTTTCTATAGTTTCCAATTTTCCAATTTTTCTTCTGCCAAGTCTTAATGTCCCTGAATATTAAAGATACAAATCTCCTGCACACAATGGAAAGTGCTTCAAAGAGATGGAAAACTATACCATCGCTGGTGCTCACATGACTTGAATTTTCCTGAGGACAGTATATGCCACATTAATATGAGGCTATATGGGAAATCTCTTTGAAAAACATAAAGCCCAATATTACAAATATAAGGTGGCATTATTGTTTTGTTCAACAATTATCCTGTCAAGAGACCAGTTTAAACAGAAGCCCCAGATTTGGGCACCTTCCCAAGGTGAAGAAGGTGTTATTGGGACATGTTCATTTTTCTCTTTCTTCTTTCATAAATTGATTTGACCTCTTTCACTTAGGGGCATAACAGAACCACTTACACGTAAATTCATTTCAAACATACACATGCGTGCATGTGAGCACGCGCGCGCGTGCGCGCGCGCACACACACACACACACACACACACACACACACACACACATTACAGGAGCATCTGACTTTCCCAAAAAATTTTAGCATGATTTGGAACATAAGAAAAACATCTCTGCCTGACCTGTGGTGGCGCAGTGGATAAAGTGTCGACCTGGAAATGCTGAGGTTGCCGGTTCGAAACCCTGGGCTTGCCTGGTCAAGGCACATATGGGAGTTGATGCTTCCAGCTCCTCCCCCTCTTCTCTCTCTGTCTCTCTCTCCTCTCTCTCTCTCCCTGTCTGTCTCTCTCCCTTTCTCTCTCCTCTCTAAAATGAATAAATAAAAAAAAAATTAAAAAAAAAAGAAAAACATCTCTTATTTTGAGTAATGATAATAGCAAATGGATTTAAACCTGGCATCACTTTGCTAAAAGTATTTTAAAATATTTTTTTCAGATGAAAATACAAGTCTTTGAAAAACACACAGATTGATTTCCAGAGGTTAATTAAATGAAAGTCTGTACGTGAAGAAATAATCAGATGTGTAATATGGAAATTAGGTAAGGAATAAAGGTAAGGAATAATATGGAATAAAGGTAAGGAATCACTGAGGAAATATTCAGATTATTATGAAGATGCAGATGTAGCCTCATATTTTAATAGGCACTCCTATTGAATATCATGTAAAATATTTTAAATAGGACCTCGATTTAGTGGGTTTTTGAAGTTTTTTATATTTACTTTTCTTGACTCGGTCTCTCCTTGGTTTCTCTGTTACTAGTGTATAAACAGGCTGCTGTACAAACAACCTCAGGTATAAGCCCTGAATATTGTCATATTTCTATGCAAGGGAACTTATTTTTAATGAGTTTGTCTTTGAGAAAATATAATTTCTCCAATAATGCCTTGAATAGCCATTTCCCTAAGCAGTTGAGACAGACAACTGAATGTGCTAGGCAACACTTAGTGGTAGACTTATGAAAAGAGGAAGTGTCCCTGAAGGAATCTGCCCATTTCACTCGCTGCTCGCTGTCTTTAGAAAACCTCCCATGGTACAGTACCTTCTTTTCGCTTTCCCGTCGCTGTTGGTCCTTAAATTTAACCTGGAGAAGTTGAAATTTCAAGAGTTTCCCTATCAGTGGTAAGGTTAATTTCTCTCCACTGTCCATAATGACTTTTGCTGCTATTAACACCTATGAAGAAACACAATGATTAGGAAAGGTAGCATTTTATAACCTTTGGCACAGTCTGTCTGTGATGAAAAGATGAAATACTATTTTGGTTTTATAATATTTGTCTTACTGCAAAGGTGCCTCATTGCTGGCCAAAAAAATTAGGGAAAAAATGCCCAGCACCATAGAGAGGGGCATTTACCCTCTACGCTAAATAAATTGTGCTGTCTGAAAATGAATTTCTTTTCCCACAAGGCAGGGGGTGCTTCCCACAATGGTGCTAGACTCAGACTCTCTGAAACGGGCAGAGGAAAGATAGGCAGGGCTCCACGACAGAATGACAAATAGGTCAGTTTCATGCTACAGAAAGTCTATTGTTTGGCACAGCAACTAGTCTGAACTGTCAAGCTTTGACTTATTAGTACGTTATAAATTAAAAGGATTTTATAATAATTGAAATGGCTATGTTAACAGTCATTTATTTTTTAGTGACCAAATTCAAATGAAAGATAAAAGATACTTGACACAGAGGCGCCATACAAATGCTGTGCCCCTCCCCCTTTGCAATTTAATGTTGATCCTGTTGGTATGCAGCCTAATTGGGGTGAAATAAGGTTATTGAGTTTTCTTTGGGTGACGACAGCCAATAGGAACATACAGCTGTATTGTCCAGATGTGTGGCACTGACAGCCTGTTTTATGACTCCACTTTTTACAGCTTGTTTCCCCTAAATGTCACACAACTCTCTAACATCTGGGCCCTTTTCCTTGGAGCCCTATAACCACTTTATTTACTGCAAAAAAAAATAAACACGTAAAATATACCATAAAAAGTTGTTACATGTTTCTCTTTATTCATGTTGTCTCCCTAATAAAGTTAACCTCTAGCGGAAGCACTGTCACAAAAGTAGTCTAGTCAAAGTATTTTTAGACTTTTGTTTTTAAGCAAGCATCAGATTTATTTATAACCTTGGGATGAATTAGGTGTTACTAAAATATTCTGACATGTTGCTTTTCTCCCCCCTTGGAGCAATTACTCCTCCGGGTGCATATGGTGTCAATTTCAGACCTTCGGTCCCAGACAATGACGGCGGTGCACACTGCAACTCATCGAGCTGCGTCTTGTCTGAGGTTCATACCAGCTCTTGGTCAGGGCTTTCCTGACCGATCCAGTTCCTTAGACTTTCCACTTTGCCAAGGGAAACAGCTGAAAGTAAAGAAGACAGCTATTTTACTTCTAACTGCAGGAGGCTCTGTGGAGTATCATAGGCCAAAATGTAACTAGACCTCTTAGAGTCAGTATGGTATCGGGGTTCCCTGCCCTGCATTCCAGTAAGGGAAAGCCAGGGAAAGGACTTCTTTAAAGCGGCTGTTTCTGAAAACCAAAGGAACAGACCAAGTAAGTGGCAGAAAGCAAGTGTGTGTCTGAGTAAACACTCTCTGTGAAATAGCTCCTTGCTTTTCATGGCAGTTCTGCTAACCCGATTTAGAGGAAGGACCGTGATGGCTGTGCGTTCTGGGAGCAGGAAGACATACAGGTGCAGCTGCAGTGCCTCACCATTTCATGATGATCACAGCCACGCGGGAAGAGAATCTTCAGGGAACAAACAGTCACAGGATTACTGTAAAATGAAAGCCGTTCAATCTACGGGTACATGTATTTGGTTGAAAATGGCATTTTTCAATACCAGCTAAACAGAGTGCTGACAATCAGGCTGCTTTGTGACATCTGGTTCAAAATACAGTGTGTCCGTAAAGTCATGGTGCACTTTTGACAGGTCACAGGAAAGCAACAAAAGACGACAGAAATGTGAAATCTGCACCAAATAAAAGGAAAACTCTCCCAGTTTCATACCTATTCAGTGCAGTTTGATGTGAGCTCACGCACAGATTTTAAGCCCTACCTTAGGGCTCCTTAGGTAGCTATCCCGTATAGCCTCTACAGACTCGTCACTGACTGATGGCCTACCAGAACAGGGTTTCTCCACCAAACTGCCAGTTTCCTTTAACTGCTTATCCCACCGAGTAATGTTATTCCTGTGTGGTGGCACTTCATTATAAATGTGCCAATATTCACGTTACACTTTGGTCATGGATTCGAATTTAGCAAGCCACAGAACACACTGAACTTTCCTCTGTACCGTCCACATCTCGACTGGCATGGCTGTGGGATGCTCTGCTGTATACATGGTGTTACATCATCATCTGCGCATGCGCACATGCTGCCACATCATCCTACAGAAACTGGGAGGGTTTTCCTTTTATTTGGTGCAGATTTCACATTTCTATCGTCTTTTGTTGCTTTCCTGTGACTGGTCAACAGTGCACCATGACTTTATGGACACACTGAATACAAGTTTAGGTTTTAAGGCTCAAAGCAGTCTAGTAGGGGTGTTCCTCTCCAATACACATATAATGACAGCATTGAAGGGAAGTCAACACTGGAATGGGTTACCCAAGAGTAATGTGGAGTCTCTTTTCCTGATGACCTGTGAAAACAGGATATTTACCTATGTCTGGGTTGTTGTAGGTGAAGCCTGCCTGGTGTCATGGTGATGAATGGGATGTCTCTGGAGTTGCTTTCTCTCCCCATTCTGAGTCTACAAATGTTACTTCATTGTGTTAAAATGTGCCCAACGCACAACAAAATGTCCCAAGAGAAAAGTATTTTGCTGGCTTTAAAAGTTTTCCCTGGTTCATATAAAACTGTAGAGAACTGAGTTTAAAACAAAAATCTGACATGGCATCAAAATAACAATGATATCCTACTGTGACATGGGGAAATCAGTGATGAGTGTAACCAGAACGGCAGGGCACCACCATCTCATGACACAGGGACACAGAGTAAGAACAGTGGTAGTGCAAGGCAGCACTGAGGAGGGATGGTGGATGGTCCCTCATGCCTGAAGGGCCTAGGGCCCAGGGCAGCCCCTGTAGAGGCAGACTCTGCTCTGACAGTCTCCGGGAAGGCAGGGCACCTCCGTGGCACCATTGGTGACGGCAGGAACTGGGCATGCTGTCCTTCCCCAGGGTTGCTTGGAGGAGATTTGATTCCCACACATGCCTTTTCTTTCTGTGCTTCCCCCAGAGGGGATGATAGTGTGAATCCTTGGGTTAATTAATGAAAATGAAAGTGTCTGCTGAACTGAAAATCTGAGACTGAAAATTTTTATGGTATTCAGGTCATCCTCAGGAAAGGCAGAAAAATAAATTAATTTTTACTAAAAATTCTTCACACACTCCATAATTCACAATTCCACCCAATCAGGAGCCAGCAGTTTGGTCTCAGATGAAACAAATCCTTAGAGGACCTTTGTTTAAAGCGTAAGTCTTTGAAGAACTACAGAAGAGACAGAATTTAAGAGGAAATACAACTTTTTACACAACATTTCAGAAAGCCTTCCCCTCCTTTGCCTTACTTATATTAATTGAAATAGTCCTGGCTGGGTTGCTCAACAGATAGGGTGTCATCCCAATGCACTGAGGTTGTGGTTTGATCCCCAGTCAGGGCACATATGAGAAGCAACCAATGAGTACACAATTAAATGGAACAACTAAGTGTAACAATGTGATGCTTCTCTCTCTTTCTCTCTGCTTTTCCTTCTCTCTCTCTCCTCCCTTCCCCATCTCTCAAGTCAATGGGAAAATGAAAATAATAGTAATAATCAAACCTTCAAACTTCCAGCATTGTAAAGCTTACTTGTCCAGTATCTAGTCAATGTGTCCGTGTGTACCAGTGTGTGTGTGTGTGTGTGTTTATGTGTGTGCGCGCGTGCGCGGCACTGGGACGCAAGCCTGTAGCGGCTGGAGGATGAAGGCTATAAGAGAAAATGGGAGCAGTAAGTTGGTCAGGAGTAGGGAGTAATCAGACAAAAAACCTCAAACTTTTAGAACTAGGCAGAAAAACGGTCCTAAGTGGGTTAAAACCTGGGTATTCATCAAGCCAAAAAACCAAATAAATGAGCTTGGCATGAGTCAGAAATTTAAAAAAATGAGTCTTACGGGCAAGTGAGACTCATTAAAACAGAGAAAAACTGTTTCCAGGTGAGGCCTGTATGTGCCTCCTGGACTGGCTCGAGCCAAGGCGAGGGGCAGCCAGGTCCTGGGGAGGTCCAGGCTGAGCTCCTCCCTCAGGCGTTCTGTGTTGGGAGTAACTTGTAGGAGGAAACTGAGATTCAAAGAGTGCAGTGGAAAAAAAAAGAGTGCAGTGGAGGCTACACTGTATGAAGACCTTATTTTGAAGGTGGATGTCCTTTTAATGTTCGAAAGCATGTGATTCTGAGTACACTAAGAAACAAAAATATTTCCCCCTTTATCACTTACTTGGCTCAAAGACTTAGGCCATATTTACTATCTAATGAACCGATCCAACAAAAATATTCCAAATGAGCCAAATTCTTTCCTTGCTGGGTGTTGGGCCCACCCACGGACACTAGTGCCCTCCCTTCCCCTCTTCCATCCCTTCTCTCTGTGGTTCCTCCCAATATTAGCAGTAAGCACAGCATCTGCCTGAACAAACACTTGGAATTGCTTCACAGATTAGAAATCAAAAGAGTACTTGCACAAGTATGTGCATACACATACACATATAAACACATATATATACATGCATATATATGTGTGTGTGTGTGTATGTGTGATGGATGGATGGATAGATGGATAGACAGACAGACTGACTGGACTTCCATGAGGTGTGCTTCCTGGTTTTCTTGGTGTGATTTCAAGGAGGCACATGGAATAGCTTGAATCATTGCTTAATTTGCTCCATGTTTAATCCAGGTAAGTTCTGAGAAAGAGTAAAGACTTCGGCTCTGCATGTCTCTTGTCTGGAATAGGTCACAGGAAGGAGGTCATGGAGGGGAGGGAAAGGTGTGCTTGTGCAGGGCAGAGAAGGGAGGGGTGATGGAGAGGGATGGGCTGAAGGAGGTATTTTCCTCAGAAGCTCCAAATAATCACCAATTCACCTAAAAATAATCTGTTGGTTTCAGAGCCCTCCTTGGGAGGGAGGCGTCCTTGGTGTTTGTACAGTAGCTATATTAATGCACAAGATATGAGTTCATATCAGTGGCGGGATTCAAAAAAATTAACAACAAGTTCTCTGCCCTAATGACTATTTTAAGTATAAAAAAATGATATACTAAAAGGTAGTTTATTATTTCATGTATTTAGTATTTAAATAAGAACAATAAAAGAGGTATGCAAAACTAGATTGTTATAAGAGTTTTAAAATATTAATTAAAAATATTAAATAATACCTGACAAACCCAATAAAACTGTTATTTAAGATATTTCCATACTGCTTCTAAATTAGTGTCCTCACTTGCAATGTTTTTCATGTTTTCATGTTTTTCAACATGACTACGAGCACTTAGAATACGCTGTTGCACAGATGAACGTTAAAAAAGAGTAAGGAATGTAAATTTATGATTTCTACATTGGGTGGCTTCCCAGGTGCCCAGCTTAGAGAGAGCCCTGATTACAAGTGCCATTTTAACAACCAGTTCTCTGACCTCAACAAAAAATTAGGTATTGGTTCTGCCAAACTGGTGCAAACCAGCTAAATCCCACCACTGGTTCATATGTAACCCATTTCCCTGGGGTTCATGACTTAGGGTGGTTGAGATATGGAAAGACCTTAGCAAACAAGAGCAAAATCTATAACCTTCACTCAGTCCAGACTAGCACAGGGATGAGCAAAAAGTTTATTGACACTTTTTGTGACTGTGTATATTCATATACACATCTGTGTGTATGTATGTATGCATGTGTGCACAATATGTGTGTGTGTGCATGTAGCTGTCTTTGGCAATGATTACAATTATTAAGACATACTCAGTATGTAGAAAACACCATCATAACTGAGCTTGTGGATAATGAAGAATTAATACAAAGGGAAGAATACTAACATGAAAAGCAGCACCTTAAAAATATTACTGCTGTCTACCATTTCTACCTAATCATACTACAAAACACAAGGTATTATGTTTATCATTAAACACATGTCAGATTAAATATGTATAATTTATTCATAAAAGTAAACTGTGTAACTATATGTGTCATCCTTAAAGTTCTTGCTCAGGTTGTATTATTATTTGCTTATGCATTTTGCTGTTATATATGTTATTTCTGCTCATAACATTAAAAATCCCAGGAGTTACTGTTGCAATATGTGTAACAAAATTTTCAGTGTTTAGAGTGAAGTGCCTGATTCTGCACATTTGATGAAAAGGCTGTAAGGTCAATTGACAAATGACTGAAGAGGACTGCTTTCATGGAGATGCCCTCACTTGGAGATTCATGTTGAAAGTTTAGCTCCTTTGGTACAGGGATGATGAAGCAGCTGCTGCAGCCATGACTACTTCTGTGCAACATCATACAAAAGCATGGCTGTATTTGTATTCCAGGCTTCTCAAATGCCACTGGGTGGCCTAGGTGAGTTGCTCACTGCTTTTAAACCTCAACTTTTAAAAATATCTTTCCTTTTTATTTTTTGAAAGGCAGGGAGAGAGAAAGAGAGAGAGAGAGAGAGAGAGAGAAACATCAAGTTGCTCCTGTATGTGCCCTGACTAGGGAATTGAATGGGCAACCTTTGCGCTCTGGACTGAAGCTCCAACCAAGCGAGCTATCTGGCCAGGGCAAACCTCAACTTTTTCATCTCCAGCAGGGTTTCCTAACAGTGGCACCGTGGACATTTTGAGCCAGGTAATTCTCAGTTGTAGCAGGTTTTCCTGTGTGTTATAGGATATTTAGCGCACCCCTGGCTTCTACAGCTTTGTACAATAAGGTATCTCCATACATTGCCAAATGTTCCTTGGGGAACAAAATCAGCCCTGGTTGAGAACCTCTGATCTACAGAAGGAGAACCTGAATAGTGCTGCCTTCATAGGACTGTCTTGAAAATTGAATGACATAATACATAAAAAAAAACTTAGTATGATGAACAATATATACACAATAGATAGATCCTCACTAAAATGAACTATTACATCCTGGACAGCCCAGGTTAAGAGAAAGAGAAATTCAGTGTCAAGCATCTGAGCAGGGAGAAAGTGTGACCTTCATTCATTATCAGCTGGTGGCAACCACGGTTTCTCCTTTCACTTAACCCTTTCTCTACCCTAACAAGGGCAAATCTGGGTCCATTTAGGGAAAGTGAAGAGAAAAAGAGAAAGTACTGAAACATATTTTGCTATGGCACAATATTATAACAGGCGGGAGTAGAGAAGATGGAAGTTTGCTATTTTCAATTTCTTCTAAACTGGGAGATGGAAGAATGTTCTGCGATTCCACAGCCTCCCTTCTCTGTTCCCTCTACTCCGTTCCTCCTTCATTCCTCCTGCACTTAATGAGTGCCAACTATACTGCTGTATTTGCATCACTTGATCCTTTATGTTTCTAGTCTCTGCAATCACATTCTCTAAGAAATGACTAATTTCCAATGAGACCTAATTGGAAAAACAGCTGGGAGGATAAGGTAGCAGTGAGAGAAGGCAACAGAGACAGCAAAAGAGGGAAAAAAAAGAATGGGAATGACTGAAACATATTTTCTCACTTCAAGCAGAGGAAAAGAAAATAATCAAGCAATATTAAGCTGTCTATACATAAATGTAAAGGTGACTGAAGATACAGGCTCCATATAGATCATACTGTCTGCCTAAGGCAAATGGAACGTCAGGAAAGTGCTCAAACCGCAGCCTGGTGAGAAGTTCATAATGATGATGAATATCCAGAGCAGGTGACTCCTAGATCATTTTCAGCTGTCCATAATTAAACTGGTATCCATCTCTCGACAATGTCAGGGCTGTAAAATAATTCCAGTCATTGGATCTCTTACATCTGTGCTGAAATGAAATAATATTTGGCAGTAACAGGAGTCACTGAAACTAAATAAACAGCCCCTTTCAAGACTACATAAAAGTAGGTAACATAATAATATTTGACAGAGATTAAGACCTCTTTGGGGCTGTAAGGAAGTTTCAGAAGCAACAATAACAAATATACGGAAGGTAGAACAGATCTATGCTTCAACAGACATGTGTAATTTGAAATGTGATGAATTTCCCAAAGGAGATGTGCATTTCGAGCATCTAACACGCATATGTTAAAAAGCACAGGCCTCTATTTGAAAAACATTTGTTGCGATTATTCTTCCAAAGAAGGAAAAAGCAAAGCTTCCCTTCTTCATTAAGCATGTTTTAATTTTTGTATACATGAAAAACACATAAAGGCACACAAAGCCTTTATGTGATAATGTATGGAAGGACTATGTGATACTCTATGGAAGGTTATACAGGAAGTTCAGACGTGTGTGAGCTTTAGGCGTGCATTAGCAGCACACAGCTCTTACCAAGGCAGTCTTTCCTCTTGGATCTCATCTCTTCCTTAGCCCACCCCTCTGAAGTCATTCTTAGTTCCTTTAGCTTGTAGTAAATGCTATAACAAAATGACCTGACAACCTTAAAAAATCTTTCCTAAGAGATTTAATGTTCTCATTTTGAAATTATTTGTGTACAGGTTTGTCTCCTTTAGGAGCTCAGTAGTTCAGATCCTTATCTGATCCATCTAAACTCCCTCACAGAATCCCTGGCAAATGCAGATATATGTATATTCACTCATTCAATAAAGAGTAGAATGGTGTTTCTAGAGTTACTGATTGTAAGGCTTGAAGGTGTTTGCACATGTTTACAGCCACAGTTCAGAGCGCTGGGAATAGACTGCAAGTAGCAGTAAGTTCTCAGACTAAGTACCATACGAATGGTTCCAGAGCACACACTAAATATCAGACAGGGATTGTATTGTTCTAACACTGGCAATAAAGTAACCTAAAATGGCACTGTAGATATTTTAGTTTGTTCAACTCTTACCTTCCCTTTGAGGTGGGTGCTATTTATGACCCCACTTTATAGATTAAATGAAACCCCTGATGTCTGGCAGTCACACACCAAGTAAGTAGTAGAGATGGGATTTGAACCTAGGCTGTCTGGTTCCTGAGTCCTGCTCCTCATCACCCTAGTCTGTTGCCTCACAATAGGCCTTTTCACCCTTAGCTGAAGCTACCATGACTCCCATCTAGTGTCCCAACCCCTTCCAGTCTCCATATGCAATCTTCATCTCAGCTGGAGGAATGGAGGGCTTTTCAGTTCACATTTTATGTTTAAATACTCTTGGCATGCTTACTAATTCTGTCTTTACTTGGTGCCTCAACTCTAAATAACTGAGCTTCTTTTTTTTTCTGAGACCTAGTGGGGACCTGAGACTCAGAACTCTCAATCCTAGTAGCTCTGACAGGTGGCAGAATATACTACTCACAAATATGACACTTTGCTACAGGATTATTTAGAGCTAAAAGCACTTAAAAAACAGCAGACGCAAGAAGGGCATTTTAATTTCTCCTTTTTATCAGAAAAACAGGAGAGAGAAAAAATTCCATGTGAAAGTTGCCTTCCCTGTACCAGAGGGAGTTGCCACTATCATCATCAAGGATGAAAGGCTGAGAGAGAGAAAAAGAGAGAATTCTATAAAACCAGATCTTGTTAAAATAATTCTTTTCTTCTTCTAACCTCCTGACATAGGTTATGTTACTTTCTCTGTTGCTTCTCCTTGTTCAACTTAATATAAAGGTCTGTAGATTTTGCTATTTTTTTAGTGGTCTTCATTTTCTTTTTTTTAAATTAGATTAATTTTTTTATTGATTTCAGAGAGAGAGGAAGGGAGAGAGTGAGAGAAAACCATCGATCTGTTCCTATATGTACCCTGACTGGGGATTGAACCAGCAACCTCTGTGTTTCAGAACGAAACACAACTGAGCTATTCAGCGAAGGTAGGGTTTTCATTTTCTTATAAGGGCTCCAGTCTCACGTGGAACTTGCGTAACCATGTATGCTCTTCTCCCGTTAACCTGTCCAATGTCAATTTAATTTTTAGGTGCAGACATAAAGAAGCCTGAAAGAGCAAAGTTAAAAATATACCTCCTCCCATAGCTCCCTGTATCTTGTCCCCTGGCCTGAGCAAGTATCTTTGAAACTTAGCAATTCAGGCTGGCAGCTACCTCCATTTAGTAGGCTTCTTCTGCTTAAATCCATATCAGTCTTCTAAAATCCTGCCTTATTCTGAGTGCAGTGACTGAGACCCTGGCAGTTACCAATACTGGACAGGACGTCCCCTCCATTGCAGGGTGCACTCACACCCACTCACATTCACTCACACTAGCATGATTTAGACACATCAAGTCACATCATGTGCACATCTTTGGGATGTGGAAGGCAAGTGGAGTACCCAGAGAAAACTCACACAAACATGGGAGGAACATGCAACTCCACAGACCACGGCCCTACACAGGAATTTCTTTTTTCTCATCAACATTATAAAGAAACCACATTGAATGAGGCGGCATTATCCGAGGATCCGCTGTATTCAGTGTGTCAGCCTCCTCTTTTTCCATAAATACTTGGTTTTTCCACAATTATCAAAAAGGTGTAGTGTTTTCCTAGCTTGACTGTCGGTGTTCAGGCTGTGTTGCCTCTTAACTTACAATCTATTCTAAACCAGTCCCATAAAGAGGGCTTGCTTGTTGAATTTCCCTGTCCTCTCCTGATCTCTCTGACTCATGAGTTATAAAGGAGGCACACAGAACGTTGGTATCTCCTGGCTGGCTATTGGGAGAGCCATTTATGAACAGACAGATGCTGGTTAGTTTCCCGTAAGTATTTCTCTTGGGTACCCTGGGGACTGCCTGCCCTAGAATCCTTGGGACCCTAGTTAAAGACACAGATTGCTTGGGATCTACCCCTCGGATTCCCAATCAGTCTCTGGAGGTGAGGTCCTAGGAGTTCGGAATTTTAACAAGCATTCTAAGGATTCTTAAATACCCTTAAGTTTAGGAAATATGGAAAAGGTAATTTACATATTGACACTAGGGTAATCAGCTGAGGGATCAGTCACTATAGTAGATCCTTAGTAAATAATCACTGAATGAATTAATCAGATGGCCATTGTGAACCATGTTTTGTGCTGCTTGATTGCAAATTTTTTCATTATCTGGGGTCCCTACTATTGTGACTCACCCACAGTTGGACTTTTTTGTTGGCCTGGGTCAATGTGCGTGAACTGGGCCCTCTGGAGGTGCAATGTCCATGTGTGCGACCATCCTCAGAGACATGTCCTTCAGCTGGATTGCGTTGAGTTGAAGCCATTGTTGGTTATGAATGAACTTGGCCTACACTTTAAGGTCCCCTGTGTCATTCGTTCATCAAACTTTTACAAAGCACCTACTATATTTCCTGCAGGAGGTTCAGAGACAAAATTACAGCTCCTGCCCATAATGAGCTCTTGGCTGAGGGGGGCCGGCCAACTACAATGTGCAAAGAGCACACCCTGCAGGCTCCTATGCCATGCCCAGTGATGGTGTGCTGGGAGGACCACCATCCACACTGGGAGAGCCAGCAGAGTCTCCTGCAGGTGTCACTGCTGAGGGGGTCATGAGGCCAGCTGCTGGGAAATGGGGGAGTGGAGGAAAGAGAGAGGGAAGGCAGTATCCCAGGCTGAAGGACTGAGGCTGGAGAGAGTGGCATATGCAGGAAACCAGAAAGTGGTCGGGATCATGAGGTGGAGATAGGGAGTCAGGAGTGCAGGAGGGTGGGGAGGGGAAGGATTGAGGGATAGTTGACACTGGAGAGGTAACCACTGTGGGTGAGGCCACCAGCAGCCTGAATGACATATTACAGGTCTTTGGATTTTATCTTGAAAGTAAGAGACAGAGAGTTTAAAGCAGATAAGAGACATCAGACATCACTGAGCGCCTTGGCATGTTATTTATCTTCAGTGTCTGTTTATATGCAGCAAAAACTCAGGCTTTATTAGATATTTTGGTGACCCATGACAAACCTCTAAACCCTGGAATGAGTACCTCAGAGCTCACTCTCTGTTCCTTCTCCCTCCAGATCTGGAATTGGCATTTTTAATGAGCCTTCCAGGTGATTTGAGGGCCACTGACAAGGAGCCAAGAAGAGATCAGAAATTGAAAGGGCTGACACCAAAATCCTCCTGCATCAGCCCTTCCCAGACTTTCTTAACTAAGATCCCTCTTCTTGGGTCCACTGCCTCAGCCTCACTCCTGTTTCCCTCGGTGTGCCCTCATCAGCAGTCCTGCATGTGTTGCCCTAACAGATGTGCCCTCATTAGCAGTCCTGCATGGGTTGCCCTTCACCTGCAGTCTGCCTTGAGTTTGTGCGGGGCCAATAATGACTTCTTCCTTCTTGCATTGTGTCATAGCACCAAAAATCTGTTTGAAATCACTTAAGGCAAATATTCCCCATTCTGAATTTAGATAATAAAGGCTCCTTCCCATTATCAGGAGAAATTGGAAAACAAAATTACATAATCATTTCACTTTAATCAATTCCATACTCACAAAACATGGCCGATAAAAATATGATTAAATGTCCAAGCTTACAATGTTTCCTTATCAAATTGACTAAGATAAAAAATACAAAGTATGGTTAAAATGAAACTATTAGAAGGGGTACAAATTGGCACAAACTGTCTCAAATGCATTTTGACAATATGTGTCTCAAGAGCTTTAAAAAGACTGATATACTTTGGCTCAGTAATTCCACTTCTTGAAAATTTTCATAAGGAAACAATCAGGGTTATAACTATTGGTAACAGTCTAAATTTAGCAAAAAGGGGGTGGTTAAATGAATTATTGAATAGAGACATGCTTTCTATTATCTAGATACTGAATAAGGATTTAGAAAAAGGCTAACATCATAATATGTGGAAATATAATAGAAAGCATATATAATATAATTCTTATTTTTTGGAAAGAAGCACACATCTTTGAATGATGGTATATTTTACAGATAATTCTTAAGTACTACTGCTATATGGGCTATGCTCTTTCTATATTTTCCAATTTTCTATAATTAACATGAATTACTTTTATAATAAAACAGCTAATAAGTTGTATATCTGATAGAAATGCTACACAGCAACGAACTGCTTTGGCAGTGCCTCTCCTCCCCCTCCCACAGAATTCTTCCTGCACATGAATTCTAACAGCTCCACCTCTCACCTTACTTCCCAGCTCTGCGTTCCTCATTGGCTCCTGCACCCAAAGGATCAAATTGTGCACTCTTTAGCAGGGCATAGTGAGCCCTTAACTGCCTGACCTAGGCACAGCTGTCCAGCCTCAGTCCTGCCTGCTCCTTCCTCTTTTCCACCCAGACTTGACAATACCCACCCTTGGGAGTTGTGCCATCTTACGCCTGCCTGATTTTGCATGGGCTGAGTCCTTTGCCTATAACTTCCGCTCCTTCATTACTTCATAAATTCTCCATTCAGCTTTCAAGCCATTTTCCTAAAACTTTGCCCTAAAAACTTTAGAAAGCTTTAGGCATTTCTCTGTGTCCTCACTGCACCCTTGAAAACTTCTTTCTTATCCTCTGTATTAACAGATTTGCTCATTTTCATATCTGTTTTCCAGGTTGAAGGCTGGAATTAAATGTGTGATTAACACATGGTAAACAACCCATAAAATACATGCCACATGAAAAACATCAGTACACAAATCCCACAGACCTTCACAAACAGTGTGCGGTATCACCTTTAGAGGGCACCCTGTGATGGGCGGGGAGCATCCAGCCAGCCCTCCTCTTGCCAAGCCAGTGTGCTCAAAAGCTAGGAAAGCAAAAGTGCTTGTCCACCAATATAAACAGTGACCAGTGTCATGAAAAGTGCCGAAGATGCCAAAACGACTTTATGTATAGCAGAGGGCTTGTTCATTCTTTTATCCATTTCACAAATATTCATTCTGTTCCACATGTGTGCTGACATCAATGACTGGTCTTCAAATGCAGCCTGACATGCATGGGGCTGTCTGCCATGATGGGGAAAATATCAAAACTCCTGATTATATTTATCTTTATTTTGTCCTTTTCGGTTTTTATTTTTGAAGATGTTCTATAATATTGTTAATATGTTTGTATTCTTGTATATTTTTCTCTCTTTCCATATACATACACAATGCACATGGAATAAACACTCAGTTATTTTTTTAACTGATGGGAAATATCATCCAAATAGCTTGGGACCGCTAGCCTGGAGCACGGGTGTTGTGGTGATGACTAGCACATGGCCTCTGATGCTCACGCCAGCCACTCTGAAGCACGGGGAGGCAGACACAAACAAACCACCACAACGGAGCACAGCAGGATGGATTCTGCCTGGGGAATTCCAAGATTTCATAAAAGAAATGGCAATTGAACAGGGCTATTCAGTTGATAAATAAAAACATCTAAGTCTAAATTTTACATAATTCTATTCAACTTGGTATACTTTGCATTTGTGGAGAAAAGAACATAAAGTGAATTAGTGGTAAAGGAATGAACTAGAGTTACTATAAAACCGTGGCTCATCCATATGGCTAAAGGAACAAAGGTGTGTGTGTTCATTACAGACAGGGTAGATGAGCTTTGGTACAGATCCTGGACTGCACAGTCACTTCATAACGCCTAATCAGGTCTAGCCCCCCTTCCTAACTACTCTCAGAACATCCCTTGTTCCCAAGGCCTTCTAGACTCTAGAGAATATTGTAAACTAATTTCTGCCAATTTGCAATTTTATTTTTCCTATCTAGTTTGGGTTTTTTGTTGTTGTATTTTACAACTTTGTGCAAAGTGGTCAGTACTCAAAGGTGGTTTTTTATTTGTTTGTTTTGTTTTGTTTTTTGTCCGGGGAATGACTGATAAAACCTGATTCAAATTTTTGAGGTCAAATAAATGAGTGTCTGCAGAATCCTGTGTTTGGAACAGTTCTTTCAGACAAGAGGAGATACTTCCTCAGTAATACCACAAGACAAAACTGGAATTTGTTCTTTTGTTTAGATAAATTGCTAAGCAATTTAACTGTTAGCTCCTTGACTGTAGGCATAATGTCTCTAAGAGTGTGATCCTTGACTTTGGAGTCAGAATGCCTGAATTCTAACGTGGGCCTCGCCATGACTAGCTGCGGACAGTGGGCAAGCAGTGAACCTGTTTGAGACGCTCCTTATTTGCTACATGAGAATAGTAAGACAGAAGTCAGCCTCACCAGGTTGTTGGGATCAAATCTGACATTGAGTATGAAGGTATTTTGTATTCCTAAAAGCATCTTCTCAATGTAAGTTGATGTTATTATTCTTGTTTTCTTTAAGGGTCCCAGCAAAGAGTACTGCCTGTTTAAGAAAATGTCATGTTCCATAAAATATTGATTCAAAAAAAGCCTAGCTGACTGAATGAATATGGAAGTGGTTTGGTTTGATTTGAACAAACTCACTCATGGTTATGCAGAACTGCTTCCGCGAATGCATCATTATTTTAAGCCTTGGACCTTGCTAATCCCTTCCTGCTCTCTCCCTGTATACATGAATATGTTTTTAACATCCAGCTTTTTTTTTTTTCTTTTTGTGACAGAGACAGAGAGAGTCAGAGAGAGGGACAGACAGACAGGAAGAGAGAGATGAGAAGCATTAATTCTTCATTGCAGCACCTTAGTTCATTGATTGATTTCTTATATATGCCTTGATCGGGGGTTTACAGCAGACAGAGTGACTCCTTGCTCAAGCTATCGACTTTGGGCTCAAGCTGGTGAGCCTTGCTCAAACCAGATGAGCCCGCGCTCAAGCTGGTGACCTCAGGGTTTCAAACGTGGGTCCTCTGCGTCCCAGTCTGAAGCTCCATCCACTGTGCCACCACCCTGTCAGGCTTCAAGGTCCAGCTTTTATCTCTGATAAATGAATGCTGAGAGTGGGTATAATGGGTTAACATTCTGAAAAATGCAGTTTCATTTCATTTAGACCAGGGTTTTATGGACCCTGTGCCTGAACTCAATAGGCAGAGTGCAGGGGCTATTTTTGGACAGGCAGGATTTCCAGCACCTCTTAAATCACATCATGAGGCAATTGCCAGCTCCACCTACACATAGGGCGGGCCTGCATAAATAAACCAAAACACTAGCCCAGGGTAAGACAAAACACTCTTTTCCCCATCTGATGACTAATACTTGTCTCTGCTTTCAGAAAAGAAAGGGAAAGGACCATACACAAACCTTACCAATCCAATTCATTTTCCTTTGCCCACTCCAAATGAAGTGTGTGTGTGTGTGTGTGTGTGTGTCCCTTTAACGATTGAGGAATCTGAAATGAACCTCTATAAGAAACCCCTGATAATGTTCTGTGGATGATTTTACACAGGGAATTGAAACAAGAGGGCAGGAAAAAGAATTTTTTCTGGATAATTTAAAGCAGACATTTTACTGGAGGAAAAGCAAATCAGAAATTTGCTGTCATCCTTGAAATTTTATTAGTTACAAAAGGTAATATATTTACCCTTTGCATTACATTTAGCTAGGATCCATCCTCCCCCCCCCCCCCCAATCATATTCCCAAAACGAATCTTTGAGAATGTAATACAAGACTAGCTCCTTGTAAGGGACATAGAACCCAGCAGAACTTGACTGTGTCAAGTGTTATTAGAACTTGCTCTGCATCTCTGCAGCTCCAGAGATAAATGAAAGGGTAAGATTATAAAACTTTAGAATAATGAAAATAATTAGATGGTTCCTTCTGATAAGCATAAGCTAATTAAACATTTCCTGACGAGTGAGTGAGCAGAAGTGAGTTTGTCTTTTTCATAAAAATTTGTAATAAAGGCAAATTAGGATAACGATCTTGTTAGTTTTGGAGTGTTTGGTGTAGTACCGGGTACTGTGCAGAGTATTCTGCTGGCCTGCTCACCATCAGGGTTCTATAGATTTCAATGGTTATGAGCACTGCAATCCAAATATGATTGTAAACCAAAGTATGAAGCTGAAATAAATATTAAAGGAAGGGATTTATTGAACAATTTTACTTTTTCTGGGTAAGAATTTTTGTAGAATATGTTCCTTTATTTCAAACTACTAAACTTGTAATTACATATTTTAAAATATTTCTTGAAGCAATATAGAGACTAAATTCCAGTTAACTTACATTATCATGCTACTAATAAAGTTTGAGGTTGTTTTTGTTGCTGTTATTTGGCCAATTATGTTTGTGAAATAAAAGAATGGATGGATTGTAATTCATAAAAGCTCTATTTGAAATAATAAAAGAAATTCATTTATTCAAATTTTCATTAAGTAATATGTACAGTAGCTCTTCAATATATATCAATGAGTTTCTCTCTAATAGTCAATTTTCCCAACTTTAGCTTGGTATTTCTTCTTCCTTTCCATGCAACCAAAGATTGAGGAGTTAGAATTTCAGAAATAGAGATCACATTAAAAACATGTAGAAGCATGAAAATTGTTACCATATTTCAATTCCAGCTATACTTTCTCTCCCTCTAAGGAAACAAGGTCTTCCATATCTTTGTTGCATCTTTGACTGTTTTCGTGAGTGTTCTGCCCCTCCCATCCTCCTCTTTCAAACATAGCCTGTCTGGGGACTATTACTCTTTTGGCTGAAAGTAGTGAACAATTAAGTGAGGTTAGTCACAGGGCTCAATGAAGAGCAGACTCAATTATAAGCAGGAATTAAATATACAACTTCTACCCCAGACTTGCTACAAGGTATTAAAATGTCATAAAAAAGCAGGAAGCAAACATATTGTTTATAAAATTAGGGGTTATGAGCTCTTGAGGGCAGAAACCACCAGATCTTACTCAATCTTGTGCCCATTATCAAGCATGTGATAAAAATTCGAGAAATGTCTGCTGAGTGAGAAGTGAGCTGGGATGAGTATTTAGTTGGTCCCTAAGCTCAGAATTAGGTGAGCAACTAAAAGAGAGAGAAATACAATAGCAAGATTAATAAATATACACACACAGCTGCAACCAACTAAATTTCACTGTAATCCGATGCGTTTTTAGTCACAGTTAGAAAATCACTGTATAGAATATGGAACCAGTAAAGAGAAAATGAAAGGGAGCAAAACTGCTGGTACTCAGGAAGAACAACTGAACTACTATTGTTGAAATGGTCCACTGTCTACTCTTTGTCGTCTATACCAGCAACTCTCACTTGTCCTTCCTTAATAAGCTAATTCTTTTATACAACAAATACTTCTTTGATAATTACCCTATGCCAGTACTGAGCCAGGCACAGAAGAATACAAAACATGAAAAACATTCTCAATTTCTTCTTGACATCTCTTAGTCCTCTCAACATCAAATTTAACCGATCCCAAACTATACTTCCAAAGTTCCTCCAAATTTAATATCCTCCACTTTTCTTTATATCCCTAAATATTTTTGTTAGATAGAATAAGGGTCTCAAGGTCTGGGCCATTCTTACTGCACAGTATTTTGCAGACCAGTTGTCAACAGGATGAGCTTGACAAGACCCAACCTAGTAAGTATAGCCAACATTTCAGTTGATTTCACAACCTGTAATTGACCAAACAGTTGTATATAAGCAAAGGGCTATGCCTTCCTTTGGGAAGGCAAAGCTTTGCATATGAATCCCCTGTCTCCTTTTACTTGCTGAAAGTATATAAAACTACCATCAGCCAACCATGTCTCATTTTTAAATAGTGCACCCTTGAGTTCAGTAACATTTTCATTCAGTTTCTCAAGTCAGAACTTTGGAGTCACTCCTGATACCTCTAATCACACATCTCACATTGGCATCAACCTGCTGATTCTTCCTCCTAAATATACTTTGAATCTGTCTGCTTTATCTCTACCTGGGATCTGTTTTATTCATCAAACTGAACCATAGCTTTGGTGCATAACAGACACTCAAATATCTGTGGAATGCATAAAAATAAAGCATTTCCTAAATCCTAGTGATTCTCACTTAATGATTTAACCAAAGCCGTGTACCACTTGTATTACAAACCTCATCTTTTTCTCTAAACTAACTGCAAACCAAGTTTTGAAGTATAATTTAGACCTATCTTATGCCACAAAGGGAGATTGCAAGTTTAGTATTCCAATTTTATTTTTAATGCACATAAAAATAAATATATAATAAAATAAAAAATTATTCATAAAGCATCTAAAATTATCTTGTGAGAAATAAGTGAATAAGATTGACTCTTTAATGAGTGACGCCTGCCTTCTGAGATGTAGGGCAAGCCCTAGTCAGGAGAACTGACACTGATTTCCACTCTGTCTGGTGACTGTGAAAAAATCCTTTGAAGTTGCTAGGTTTCTACTTCCCCATTTATACTACAGAGCTATGACTATCTATTCAGCCTAGCTCACATGATGGTGCAAAGATGTAGTGAGAAAGTGGTTGTGAAATCCTTTTTACCTAAATTTGAGAGTTTATTACAATTACTTACTGTAGAAATGATTACTACTATTGTTTATTCTTTAGGGTGTTCAGTTATAAGTACTCATTACATGACATAACATAGAAGAATGTATATTAGTCTCCACCATGGCCATGAAGGCTAGTATAACAGAATCCACAATACCATTGACCATTGATTTTTCCTTTTTTCCTTCCCTTACTCACTTAACTGTTACTTTATCTTTCATTAATTATATTTCACTTAGTGAAAAACCTGCTCATAATTTTCACAGTCATATTCATGGAAGCATTACTCACAATAGTCAAGATATGGAAGCAATCCAAGTGTCTATCACTTGGTTGAGTGAGTAAACAAAATGTGGTCTATATATACAACAGAATATTATTCAGACTTGAAAAGGAAGAAAATTCTGACACATGCTACAATACAGATGAACTTGAAGACATGCTGAAAAAGGCAACTCAGAAAAAGATAACTCTTACATAATTCCATTTACATGAGGTACCTAGAATTGTCCAATTCACAGAAACAAAAAGTAGAATGTTGGCTGTCAGGGACTAGGGGTTAGGAAGAATGGGTAGTTGTTTTCATAAATAGTTTCAATTTTGTAAGATGAAAAAGTTGTGGAGACTGGTTGGTTGCTCAACAATGTGAATATATTAAACACTACTAACTATACACTTAGAAATAGTTAAGATGGTAAATTTAATGTTATGCAATTTTATCACAACAAATATTAATAATAAAAAACCCCAGTCATAGATGTTTCTAGTTCTTTCATGCTTTTATGACAAAACTCCAACATTTATGACTGAGGAGAATTTTTAAAATAACAATTATTCCCGGGAGAAGTGTCTGTTCATGTCCTCTTCCCATTTTTTTTTATTGGATTGTTTGTTTGTTTGTTGTTGAGTTTTATGAGTTCTTTGTATATTTTGGATATTAGGCCCTTATCTGAGCTGTTGTTTGAAAATATCAGTTCCCATTTAGTTGGCTGTCTGTTTATTTTGTTATCAGTTTCTCTTGCTGAGCAAAAACTTTTTAGCCTGATGTAGTCCCATTCATTTATCTTTGCCTTCACTTCTCTTGCCTGTGGAGTCAAATTCATAAAATGCTCTTTAAAATCAAGGTCCATGAGTTTAGAACCTATGTCTTCTTCTATGTACTTTATTGTTTCAGGTCTTATATTTAGGTCTTTGATCCATTTTGAATTAATTTTAGTACAAGGGGACAAGGTGTAGTTGAGTTTCATTCTTTTTTTTTTTAATCTTATTTTTATTAATTTTAATGCTGTGACATTGATAAATCAGGGTACATATGTTCCGAGAAAACATCTCCAGATTATTTTGACCTTTGATTATGCTGCATACCTCTCACTCAAAGTCAAATCGTCCTCCGTCACCTTCTATCTGGTTTTCTTTGTGCCCCTACCCTCCCCCCACTCCCTCCCTTTCCTTCCTCGCCCCTTCCCCACCCCTCCACCCACGCCCTGTAACCATCACATTCTTGTCCATGTCTCTGAGTCTCATTTTTATGTCCCATCTATGCATTGGTTCATATAGTTCTTAATTTTTTTCTAATTTACTTATTTCACTCCGTATAATGTTATCAAGGTCCATCCATATTATTGTAAATGATCCGATGTCATCATTTCTTATGGCTGAGTAGTATTCCATAGTATATATGTACCAAAGCTTTTTAATCCACTCGTCCTCTGACGGACACTTGGGCTGTTTCCAGATCTTCCCTATTGTGAACAATGCTGCCATAAACATGGGGGTGCATTTCTCCTTCTGGAACCATTCTATGGTGTCCTTGGGGTATATTCCTAAAAGTGGGTTTCATTCTTTTGCATGTGGCTTTCCAGTTTTCCCAGCACCATTTGTTGAAGAGGTTTCTTTTCTCCATTGTGTATTGTTTCTGCTCCAACACTCAAACCTGTTGTCTTGGAATTCTTGATTAGCGTCCTGCTTGCCCAGCAGTTCTCCCATTGACCCAGCGTCCTAGTCAGTACTCCAGGCCTTGCATTTCCTGCTGCTGAATCCCAGGCTTCCCAGCTTGGAATTCCACTTCTCCCCAGTGACTGTGTCCCTCCTCCTGGCCAGGTGCCTGTGCTCCAGGGTAGAAAAGGACAGGGGGAACTATTTGGATGGCTGTGAATGCCTCTACTTGAGTTGTGCTTTCCTTTGATAACAGAACTCCAAGTTTCAGACCTGAGAGGCAAACATGTTCCAGCCCTGAGCCCTGAGAGCCCTGACCTTCTGTCTCCTCAGTTACTAGCCTGGACTTGACCTTCCCTGCTGGGCTGCTCTGTCCTCCATGACTGGAGGCTCACAGCATTAACACATTGCAGTGCTTTTCCCCCGACCTTGACAAAATTCATGCGGTCGGGTCGCCATCCTTCATAACCCTTTATAACAGTTTCTACTGCTCTGATTTCTCATCTTTCCTTTTTTGGGTGAGAAATACTCCAATGCCTAGATTTTGGCATAATAACTTTTAGATTGTTTTTATAGTCCCAGTGTAGTACTTCTTTGTAATAGCCCAGTATTCCTAAATTTTGTTCTGTCATTATTTTACATTTACAAATATTAGGTTGTATTAATTGGTTCCAGCTTTAAAAATTTTCCTTCAGAAGTTATTTCTGCTATTTTGATAGTGGTTTCAAATCCTGGAGTGTCATGGCCCTGATGTGGGCCATGTTCTGCAAGCATCCCTGAAGGGCTGGTGTGGAATGAAAAAGACACATAGATCCTGGACCTCGCTGTGTTCTTTGAAGAATGTACTGGCCATAATAGCTTCAAAGAATTTCAATAAGTTCCTAAGACATGACCTTCCCTTTCCGAAAACTACGCTGGCCAGGCTTGCCTTAATCAAGCCATGCTTTTCTAAGCATCCTTTTACTTGATCTCCTGCAGCAGTTTTTAATACTTTCCCCACAAGTGAAGTTAAACTAACTGGCCTGTAATTTCCTGGTGTTTCCCTAAGCTCTATGAAATAACAGCATTAGGTTGGCTACCTTCCAATTCTTCCTGAATTTTTTGTTTTGTTTTGTTTTAAAACGCAGAATTGAAAAGGCAGAATTGAAAAGGCTTCCTGTCTCCTTTTCCCTTTATTTCTTTTTGTTTGTTTGTTTGTTGTTGTTGTTGTTTTTACAGAGACAGAGAGAGTCAGAGAGAGGAATAGATAGTGACAGACAGACAGGAACAGAGAGAGATGAGAAGCATCAATCATCAGTTTTTTGTTGCAACACTTTAGTTGTTCATTGATTGCTTTCTCATATGTGCCTTGACTGCGGGCCTTCAGCAGACGGGGCAACCCATTGCTCCAGCCAGTGACTTTGGGTCCAAGCTGGTGAGCTTCCACTCAAACCAGATGAACCCACACTCAAGCTGGCGACCTCGGGGTCTTGAACCTGGGTCCTCTGCATCCCAGTCTGATGCATGTCCATCCACTGTGCCACTGCCTGGTCAAGCCTTTTTCCTTCATTTCTTACATGACATACTCCTCCTTCTGTTCCCAGTAGATATGCCATTTTAATAACTTCAAACCTCTTGAATGTTTTCACATATTATTTGTTCCTATCTCTGAGGCATTAGGTTCCCACTTTTCATTTTGACAAGGGCCACCTCCGAAAATAAGGGGTTACAATTTTATTGAATAGACTGTTAATTGGAGGCACTGTTTAATAAGTAAGTTTTATAATAGGAACCTGGAAAAGAGCAGCAACCAGATTATAATCAAATCTGTGTTCTTACTTGTGAGTTATTATGAATACATGTTGGGGATAAAGCTGAGAAATATGTCTACACGCCCATGAAGAGGGACCAAAAATGGAATTATTCCTTCTAAGGATATTAATCTAATATCCTGGCAAAGTAACTTAAAAAATATGGTGAAATTAATTAGATCTGACACTATAAAATTTGCATTCTATGTCTTTTTTTTTTGTATTTTTCTGAAGCTGGAAACGGGGAGAGACAGTCAGACAGACTCCTGCATGCGCCCGACCGGGATCCACCCGGCACGCCCACCAGGGGCGACGCTCTGCCCACCAGGGGCGATGCTCTGCCCCCCAGGGGCGATGCTCTGCCCCTCCGGGGCGTCGCTCTGCTGCTACCAGAGCCACTCCAGCGCCTGGGGCAGAGGCCAAGGAGCCATCCCCAGCGCCCGGGCCATCTTTGCTCCAATGGAGCCTTGGTTGCGGGAGGGGAAGAGAGAGACAGAGAGGAAGGAGCCTATGTCTTTTTTTTAAAACTGCATTTGGTCCACTATTCTCAAATGAAATAATAGAAAAATCTTTTCACATTCAACAATCTCCCAAAATAATCTCCCAACAGAAAGGCCCATAGAAATATTTTAATTAAAACATATCAGTTAAAAAATAAGGTTTTATGCCCGACCAGGCAATGGCACAGTGGATAGAGCATCGGACTGGGATGTAAAGGACCCAGGTTCGAGACCACTTGAGCCAACTTGAGTGTGGGCTCATCTGGTTTGAGCAAGGCTCACCAGCTTGAGCCCAAGGTTTCTGGCTCAAGCAAGGGGTCACTTGGTCTGTTGTAGCCCCCTGGGTCAAGGCACATATGAGAAATCAATCACTGAACAACTAAGGAGCCGCAACGAGGAGTTGATGTTTCTCATCTCTCTCCCTTCCTGTCTGCTGTCTGTCCCTCTCTCTGACTCTCTCTGTCTCTGCCACAGGAAAAAAAAAAAGGTTTTAGTTTTTTATTGGTAGAAGAGGAAAATTACTAATTAGTTGCATTTGTAAAATTGCATTATATTGCATAATCTTTAGACTGTCCAAGTCCTTTAATATACAGAATTGACCATTTTTAAAAAAATAAGTGAGCCATAACTAGGGCATAAAAATCTTTATTTTCATAGACCATTTTGTTTCAGCAGGCTTTTGGTTTTTTGGTTTTTTGTGGTGACCTAATTTGTCTTTTCTGAATAAGTCGCAGACAGGCACACAAACCACAGCCCATGTGTGGATGGAAACCTTCCAGGTAGGGAGGTACAATGATCACCATCATGAAATGAAAGAAACCATGGAGTGAAATCTAAAACTTTTAAGAAAGTTGACTTTGATTTCAGATAAGTGGGATAAACAAATCCCTGCCCAGTTGGTGGTTTTTATCCTTCTAATTTATCAAAACCACAATGTTAAAGTCCAAAATTTGTAAATCTCTTATATAATGCTGTATCAGATTTACTCTATATCAGATTTAATCACAAGTGGGAGACCCTATGCATGTAGTCCACACAGACCTTTCTTACAAGGGACATTTCAGTTGGCTTTGAATGACTGTTAATATTTTTCTTTTCAACTTTTGTCAGAAATCAGTATACCTGCAAATGAACAGGTCAGCATCTCTAAGTGGGCCATAAAACATAAAACAAATATTTGTATATACTAAGCAAATAAATTTGAGTTCCAGGCATGAATCTTAAAGCATGGTTCCCCTTCCCCCAGTGTTTAAAATGTTTTCTTATAGATTCCCAGCTTTAGGATTTTAAAGTTATAATTAAAACAGGATGTTCCTTTTCTATTTAGTATGTATCATATCATAAAACTACAAATTTAGTAGGTATTCATCAGTCTTCTCCCACTCCTATGTCTTTGCTTGAACTGTTCCCTTTTCTTCGAATAATGCCCTTTCCCACATTTGAACGTCAAGACCTACCCATCCAAGGGTGAACAGCTTTGAACCCAATGAAAGAGTACTGGGTTTATGGTAAAGTGGAAAAAACTTGAGGCAAGTCATTTAACTATGGTTAAATCCAAGCTCTTCAACTGTCTATTTAGTAGGCTTTGTACCTTCTCCTTGCTTCCATCTCCCTATATGTAAGATGAGGATATTTCTATTCTTTTAGATATTTCTATTCTTTTAGAACTGTGATATGGGTTAAAAAGATCAAAATGATCAAGACCCCTTTCCTTGCCCTCCCCCCAATCCTACCTTTATCTACAAAGCGCTCTCCGACCCTTGCTAACAGTAATCTCATCTTCTTGGAATGCCCAGCACACTTCACCTGTCCCTCATGGACTTCACTATTTTCCTCACTGGGTTATTCACTCAGTTAACAAACATTTATTGAATACCTACAATGTGTCAGGTTTATACTTTTTCCTTTTATTTTTTCTTAACTAGTCCTTAAGCTTCTTGAGGATAGAGTCTTATAATATTCATATTCCCCCTTCCAGTATTCAGATAGTGTTTGACACTAGTGGTTGAACAAGAACATACTTGTTTCTCATTTGATAATATATCACTATTATATAAAACTGGTCACTATATATTTATAATATGGGCAAATCTATATCCATTTTCATATGTGTTCACATCAACAAAAAGGATAACATGCTAAAAGTAGTACTTTCATGTAATGCCAGAGCATTAGATCATCATTATGTTCATCTTCATCATTAAATAATAATAACTATAATAAAGAAATAGCTAACATTCCTGAGACTGAAAAAGATTATTCCTTTTCTATTCCCATGTGAGTCTTTGGAGTAGTTCTTGGAAGAGCAAAGCACAAGTTTCCAAAACGCGAAGGTGAATGAACAGTAACTATGTCTCTGTGGAATCACATTAGCACAAATCTAAGCAGGTTTTCAAAAAACTGTGATTTATAAATAAAGACTTTCATATCTACAATATTAAGGCTAGATAATATTCTAAAGTTTCAGGGGAAATTATACAATTTCAAAAATGAGGCTGTGTGTACACAACATCAAGCTATCCAAATGGAAGCTTGAGCACATCATTTAGGAATGTGGTCTTTGCTAGCCCAGACATTTCAAGTCATTATTTGAAATAGGTAATGTGGTTCTGACACTATTTTACTACTTGTGGATGAACTGTACTAGAGTGAAGTTTCACTTTAATTCACTGCTCCTCCTAATTGACCACAGGCTAGGAAACCAGAAAGCCAAATAGGTTAGAACTGTGTTTAAAGTAAGAACAATGAGGCTCTGGTCTAAGGCCAATGAGAGTATCCTACAAATAGAAGTACATAGGAGTGCATGGCTTTTATAATATCTATCTGGAGCTCTCTCTCCAAAATGGAGGTCTAAAAGGAAATAATGCTATGAATTTCCCATGTAACATGAGCAATTTTGTTAGAGTATCCTTTCTTTCCCATTGCAGTTTCCTTTGAGAAAGAAAACACACAACCTCTTAAAGAGACTCTTGAGGAGTTTACCTGTCACAAATGTCCCAGTTGCTACAGAATTTCAGCAGAAACAGACTCAAGAACAGGTGTCTATATGCCTTGAAAGTCTAGAGATCTCAGAAGAGCTTAGCTTCTGGGCCTCTTCTATGGTCACCACTCATAACTGCTTCGGGGCTCCTAGTAGGCATTGCCCACAGCTTTTCAATGGATTTGGGATGAGGTATCAGGTGGCAGAGTTACTGACTAGGTCCTAAGTGTGGACGGACTGAGATTGGAAAGGTGTCTCTCTTCTCCAGATGGACATTCTGTCCTTGGCTGATCTGACCATGAGCCTGAAATTGTTTTTTGTTCTTTACCCATTTTTGCTACAGTGATTGATATTAATACACGTCTGCTACACCCAAGGTCCAATCTCGGTGATGCTGCTTATCCTGCCTTCCCCTTTCTTCTGGTACCATCCATAAAAGGGTGTGTGAGAGGGTATGGGAGGCTGACTGCTCAAAAGCTCCACTGGAGGAATGGGTTGGAGCCAGACATCCTGAGTGAAATGATGTCCTGAGTGAAGGCTAAGCAACCAAGAGTCACAGCACACAATGAAGAGAAAGGGCCTTTTAACTGAACTCTGGGTCAGCAACACTGTGTTATCCCATATCCAAGTTGAAATGCCTGTCCAGATTAAACTTCAGAACTGACCTGTTATCATCCCTGATTTTTACTGAGCATTTTTGAAGAAGAAAATCCTTTAGGGGGCTAATTGATCCCAGGCCTGAGAATTGAACACGGGTTTCTAGAGCTACTTCAGAAGAAAACGTCCAATAATTTAACTCCATGTATCACCTAACATTTCGGCTGGAGCACACACACTCAGATCATTTGAACAAAAGATAGGCAGGATACTATTTAACTCTCACAGCACAGAATGTTTTCCATAGTAGTGTAGCAAGAGTTAATGCAATAAAACCCACAGTACTGTCAATCATAAATAAACCCAATGAAACTTGTTCAGATAGTACTGAGGCAATACTAACAAAGCCATCATAAAATCATCTAAGACCTGAGACACATAAAAAGTTTATTATTCATCACTGAAATAAAGTGCAAACAAGTTCATCTTATAAAGATCCAAAAATCCTTATGATTTTGGTCCGCAGAGCCTTAAAACAGTGCCTGACAAATTTTAAGTGACATTTCTAATTAATCATTGGATTTTTACAGTTTATTGTAAGCTATAAATTAGATACTCACAAGGCAGGGCAAGAGGAAATCCTCTTGTACTGGGCATGAGTCCTAAGTCCTCTGGACAAACCTACTCATCAGCGGAGCCACATTTTGGTGTTAAATATCTACTAGAGATGGAATGGACCATGAATCTGAAGATTATTGTCATTCACATTGATTAAAGTAGGGTATAGAATGTGTACAGAGTTCAAAAACTGATAGAAAATCATTACAGTTGTGGCTCTATCTTGTGCAGGAAATACTCTGAGGGACATTTTTACATTTTTTTTGGTGAAACTAATACTTTTTAATATACCTATAATATGACTCCTTTTAATACTATCACATATTCAATAATTACTATGAAGAAGTGTGACCAAACACTCCTATATATAAAAACCACTGATTTACGCTCTTTAATTAGATGCAGTGACGATGTAGACAATCTAGGACAATTTTATTCCTAGTGAGGAATTTGGTTAAAAGGGAGGGAAGTTTTTTAAGTATCGAACATCAGGAACAAACAGCTCCAATGAGAAACAGGGATTTTCTTTCATAGAATAAATTAAAATTTTTAAAGTGATTTAAAGATTATTATTTCTTTTTTTCATGTGTGTGTGACAGAGACAGAGAGACAGAGAGAGGGACAGAGAAGGACAGATAGGCAGAAATGGAGAGAGATGAGAAGCATCCATTCTTTGTTGTGGCTTCTTAGTTGTTCATTGATTGCTTTGTCGTATGTGTTTTGATCAGGGGGCTACAGCGGAGTGAGTGACCCCTTGCTCAAACCAGTGACCTTGGGCTCATGTCTATGATCCCATGCTCAAGCCAGCAACCCACTTTCAAGCTGGATGAGCCTGCACTCAAACTGGTGGCTTCAGGATGTCAAACCTGGGTCCTCTGCATCCCAGTCTGACATTCTATCCACTGCACCACCACCTGGTCAGGCAAAGATTATTATTTCAATTCTCATTTTCTAAAACAAAAATCTGAAAAATTGGAAACTTTTTCCTTAAAATCAGGAATAAGACAAGAATGCCCACTCTCTCCACTCTTATTCAACATAGTTCTTCAAATCCTAGCTAGAGCAATTAGGTAAGAGAAAGAAGTGAAAGGCATCAAAATTGGGAAAGAAGAAGCGAAAGTGTCACTTTTTACAGATGACACGATTCTGTATATAGAAAACCCTAAAGATACCACCAAAAATACTATTAGAAACAATAAACAAATACAGTACAATTTCAGTATACAAAAAAACCAATGCACAAAAATTCACTGTTTTCTTATATAGTAACGATGAAAGTTCAGAAAAAGAAATGAAAAAAAAATCCTTTTGCTATTGCAACCAAGAGAACAAAATAACTAGGACTAAACTTAACAAAGATTGTGAAGGACCTATATACTGAAAACCACAAAGCATTATTAAAAGAGATTAGAAAAGACACAATGAAATGGAAAGATATCTCATGTTTATGGATTAGAAAAATCAGCATACAGACTTCATGCAATCCTCATCAACATCCCAATCTTACTTTTTAAAGAAATAGAATAGGCCCTGGTTGGTTAGCTCAGGTTGTTTAGAGCATTATCTCGCCATGCCAAGGTTGCAGGTTCAATCCTGAGTCAGGGCACATACAAGAATCAACCAATGGCGGCATGAATAACTGGAACAATAAATCGATGTTTCTACCTCTTTCTCTCTGTTTCTCTCCCTTCCTCTTGCTCTAAAAATCAGTAAAATTAAAAAAAATAGAAATACAACAAAAAAATTAACAGATTTGAATGGAACCACAAAAGACCCTGAATAGCCAGAGCAATCCCGAAAAAAAAGAATGAAGCTGGAGGTATCACACTACCTGACTTACATTATACTACAGAGCTATGGTATGCAAAGAAGCATGGTACTGGAAGAAAAACAGACATACAGACCAATGGAACAAAATTGAGAGCCCAGAAATAAAACCACATGTATATGGGCAAAATAATTTTTGATAAAGGAGCCAAAAACACACACTGGGAAAAAAATCCTCTTCAAAAAAAAAAAAAGCCTCTTCAATAAATGGTGCTGGGATAATGGAAAAACCACATGCAAAAGAATGAAACTAAATTACAGTTTGTTCCCATGTCCAAAAATCAATTCAAAATGAATCAAAGACCTAAATATAAGATCTGAAATAATAAATTACATAGAAGAAAACATAAGTACTAAACTTATGGACCTAAGTCAGAGAATATTTTATGAGTTTGACCCCAAAGACAAGGGAAGTAAGGGCAAAATTAAATAAATGAGACTATATCAAACTAAAAAGCTTCTGCATAGAAAAACAAATAAACACCTGACAATAAAACAAAAAGGCAACCAACTAAATGAGAGATGATATTTGCAAACAAACAGCTCTGACAAGGGTTAATATCCAAAATATATGAAGAGCTCATATAACTCAACACCAAACAAACAAATAATCCAATTAAAAAGTGGTCAGAGGATCTGAACAGACACCTGTCCCAAGAAGACATATAAACAGCCAACAGACATATGAAAAGATGTTCAACCTCACTATCTGTATCTGTTAGAGAAATGGAAATCAGAACTACAATGAGCCCGACCTGTGGTGGTGCAGTAAATAAAGCATTGACTTGGAATGCTGAGGTTGCTGGTTCAAAACCCTGGGCTTGCCCGGTCAAGGCACATATGAGAAGCAACTATTATGAATTGATGCTTCCTATTCCTCCCCCATCTTTTCTCTATCCTCTCTCTAAAAATTAATAATAAAAAAAATCTAAACACAAAAACATTCTCCCCAAGTATGGATGTTCTTAAAAAAAACACAAAACTACAATGAGATTACCACCTCACACTTATTAGATTGGCTGTTATCAACAAGACAGGTAATAACAATTGTTGGAGAGGCTGTGGAGAAAAAGGAACCCTCTTCCACTGTTGGTGGGAATATAAGCTGGTACAGCTATTACAGAAAATAGTATGGCAGTTCCTCAAAACATTAAAAATAAAGTTATCATTTGACCCAGCAATCCCTTTTCTGGATATCTACCCTAAAGGCTTGAGAACATTTATTCACAAAGATATATGCACCCCAGAGGCAGATTTAATGGTGGGCGCACGTCCTGAGCCCCGACTTCTGAAGGTTCCCACAAAACTCCAACTTTACATTTTTTTCTAATGATACCAAGTTTGGTTTTATATGTGCAATTTTAACATTAAGAGTACATAATATTTTTTATTTATTTAAAAATATGGTTAACATGTATTTTTTCCTTGTCTCTCTTTTTTAAAAGGAATCCAATATTTTCTTCTGTGCCCGAGGCCTCAACCAACCTTAATCTGCCTCTGATGCACCCCTATATTCATTGCAGCATTATTCACAGTGGCCAAGAAATGAAGACAACCAAAATGTCCTTCGACAGAGGGTTGGATAAAGAAGATATGGTACTGTGGAATACTACTCAGCCATAAGAAGAGGTGAAATACTGCCATTTGTGACAACATGAGTCAACCTTGAGAATATTATGCTAAGTGAAATAAATCAGTCAGAAAAAGCTAAGAACTATATGATTTCATTCATGTGTGGGATATGAAACTGAAGCTCGAAGACAGACAATAATATGGTGGTCGTGAGAGGGAAGGGGTTGGGAAGAGGTAGAGGGTAAAGGGGGCCGTAAAAATGGTGGCAGAAGATGATTTGACTTTAGGTGGTTGGACTATAATGCAGTATACAGACCACATAGCTGAGAAATGTACACTGAAACCTGTATGATCCTACAAATCAACATCACCTAGATAAATTTAATTTAACAAAATCTCTTCGATAAATACAGTCACCTACCTCATAATATAAGGGAACACCACCACTAAGAGGTTTCTTTGCCTTTTTAGATCCGGTTCCAAAGAGTTCATGTGTTTCATTAATCTGTAAGAAAATTAAATTCATCTATAATGAGAAAGAAAAGCATACATAAAGAATACTTACGTAATGTAGCTTTCAAATACGTAGGTGACTTGAAGGTTTGGAAAACCCAGCAAGGAAGAGCTATTCATCAATAAGGTGAAACCTTCATAGTCACTGTGGTCAGATCTCAGTAATTGTATGAATATGTGCCATCTGACAGGACCTGATTTTGTTCTCGGCCCCTTTGACCTCTGACAGCAATGATTTTCTGTAGACTTCATTATTCTAGTTAGACTTCCCTGGGACATTAAATAATTTAATCTTTTATTTTATTGACCCTTTCACTAAATAATTGCTCATAGTACCTAGAATGAAGCTTGGTATGGTCTCAGAAATTTTTATTGAATGAATGAATGAATGAATGTTGAATAAACAACATTCATGGACAAAAGAAATTATTTTCTCAGATTAAATGATTCAAATTATTCTAGCTAAGTATTTAAAATAATCCACCCAAATTTACCAAATAGCCCAAGGATGATAGTTTATTTGATTATTTTCTCCTATTGTTGTTTTTTAAAATCCTCAGTGGCTTGGAAATGGGAAAGAAAGGTACCTGCTGAAGAATGTCTTGCCACGATATCACACTGAAGAGCTTACGCTGAGGGACCTGGACAGCCATGGTGAGGGCTCTAATGAGAAGATCGTCCTCAATCTGGTTTCCAACAAGAAACGCGATGGAGCCCTTCCATTCATTCTATTACAAAACCAGAAGGAATTATATTCTTAGTACTCCTGGCTAGGTAATTGTGTGTCAAAGGCTTCTACTAAAAAACAGGATAATTTCCCCATAAACCTTACTTTAAAAACAGAATTAACCTTGAAGTCTATGTGGGTTCCTTTTTCAAGTAGCCGCTAGGCGGCAGTATTGTGTCAAATTTCATGCAGCTTGATCGAGAAGCCCTTTTCTTAAGAAAGTAGCTCTTTTATTTTAAAGAAGACAATTTTAAAAAAACGACACACTTTTACTAGAATACTTCCCAAGAATAACTTGGTGTAGGATAGCAAGAGTTCATTCATATGTTACAAAATATACATTAACATATAATCGCAAAAGCAGAAATTTTTGTTTTGTTTGCTGATACATCCTAAGATTCTAAATAGTGCTAGGAACATAGTAGGAACTCAAGAAATTTTTGTTGAATTTTGGGTAATGTTGAATTGGTTGCGAATGGGCTTACATATGAGGTAAAAATGCAATCCCTGAAGTTTTTGTAAAGCACAGAACTCTAGTTCTTTTCCTCCTAATGTAACACAAGAATTTCATTGTTAATCCACTCCCAAGAATTAGGCTAAAATGTTAAACTGGGACATTAAATTTTGCATCAAATAATTAAAAGAAATGTTACCAAAGACAATATTCTTATTCAGTAATCCCTTTCTCTCTATTATAAATAAAATTTCTGTTGGGAAGAAGCAATTCTCTGGAGGAGATTAAGAATGCATTTTACTGAATTACTGACTCTGGGTGCTAAGGGAGGAGCCAACATGCAAATCAGATCTAGTGCTTTTAAACTCAAACAGTCTTATGAGGGGAGGGTTGGACTAAGCACACATGATGAAGACATTAGGAAAGAGAGATAATAATAAGAGAGAGCATTCCAACCATGTGAGCCCTCTAGGCCTAAGCCTCCCCACTTAAAAAAATAAAATGGTTGGACAGGACAACTTCCACTTCCCTTGGGCCCCACTCTAGAGATTTGATTCAAATGGAGTAAACTCTCCCTTGGTGGATTCTAAAACAATGTCTAAGATGATTTTGAAAGATATGACACACATTTAATGAAATGCATAATTTCCATGTGGTTCTCTCTGGCTTCTGTCCACTCCACTACCAGGGTAATGACAGAACTGAGTATAGGTGGGAGAAAAGATCTCAGTGCAAATTCTTCTTTACCATCACATAGTGATTATCACTAAATTTCTTTTACTCCTTTCCTTGGAAACTTTCTAACGATTTTAAAAAACCCAACCAATTTTGAATGCCGTCACTAAAATAAAAACCACACATAAAAGTACAAAAATGTCTACGTTATCTACAAAGGGTGGACATGAGTGTGTGTGTGCATGTGGGGTGTGGCATGTATGTTTCCCTCTGTTATAGTGAGTTTAAAACCTGTTTTTGTTGTTGTTTGCTAATTCACACTTAGGAAGACTAAGCATCTACTTTTTAAATATTTTGATTCTGAAAAGTAGGTATGGTATTTATAATGCATGCTTTAGAAAAAAGTTCCATTATCACAAAATGAGTTTTCCTGCATTGGATGCCTTTCTTTTCTCTTCTCTGCCCCTCAGTCAAATATGCAGCTATAATCATCATTAAAAGGAGGAAAATTGCTTTCATTCTCACAATAACATACACATGGTCTTGAATAAGCAATACCTTGAAGTTCCTGTCTGTCACTTTCCAACACTGAAGATCTTCATGACTGCTCCTATCCCTAACCCCACTCTCTAATACAAGTTTCCTTGTAAATATTTGAAAGTTAATGGTGACAAGGAAAGGCTGCCTTGCTTTGGAGACAATTCAGAAAAAGGGCATTGTAGTCCAGCGTCTACCCATTGGTATCTGGTGTCGAAAACAGGCGTTGACTGTTTCAGACCAGAAAAAAAGAAGGGAGGAAGAAGGAACTAACAACTATTGAAAAATGCCATGTGCCAGGCATATGTTATCTCATTAAATCCCTAAGTAATCTCTTTAAATAGGTACATTAATACTTTATAAATGGAAAAACAGAGGCCTTATGAAGTTAAAAAACTTGTTAAAGGTCATTTTGTCAAAAACCACACAGAAACCACATACTGGCTTGCAATTTTGTGATCATTTCAGAACAATTTTGAGAGCAAAGCCTTTGGGGTCAGTATGCCTTTCTGTAATCCTTAAATTGCACCTAATGGCTACTCCAGCCACAGTGAATGGAATAGATGAAGATTTACATCACATATTGAAGTGTATAAAACCTTCAAAGATAGATTATGTATTAAATCCTTAAAACACCAAAGATTGATTTTTATAAATGCAATTTTACAAAGACTCAAAGAGGTTAAGTAAATTTTCCAAGGTTCCTTCTCTCAAAGCCCAGTGGTCTCGTTACTTGGCTCTAGAATATATTTTAACACATGACCTGTTCCTTCTATTCATGGCACGGTACTGAACCATATGAGATCCCTGTGGTCACCTGGAGGCAGTTCACCTGGGATACAGCAGGCACAGATTTGTTCAGGTCCAGAGCTCTCTGTGAGCCCTGCTGGGAGCTAGGCCCATTTTTCCATTGGAAGGGTATGAAGAGTTCCACTAAGGCTCAGTTTCCTGTCTGCACTCTCTAGCCCACCAAACTGCTGCTCCAGAAATCAGATCTATTTGGTATAAAAGGACTCCTGGAGGACTGTGTTGGAGTCACGATTAGTGTCTAACAGTATCTCCAGAATGGACTAACCAGCCCCAAATCATGCAAACCAAGATGCACTCACTGGCGTGCTGCACTAGGGGGCAGTGAGATGCCAGGAAATGCACAATATTTGAATAACAAAGAGCAGTTATTTCCTGTGTCTAATTAAACGATGCTCTGCAAATATAATTTCTGAATCTTTTTCTTAGCAGTTTAGGATAAATGTAGCTAACACCCAAATCTCTACCAACTGGCTGCAGTTTTACAAATTAGAAAAATTCTGGAAAAAATTGAACACTGAGTAGATTTGGCAAAATACTATTAAAAACACCCCTTCACTTGTATCCCACCAACACAGTTAAACAAAGTCCATAAGTTTGAGTTCACTGGGTGGCAAGAGCAATTTAGTATAGAAAAAACAAAGGTTGACCATGGAGGAGAAATGAAAGCAGGGTGTGGATAGCCTGATTCATCACACCAGTGAGTCCTTCAGGCTTCCTACCCATGGGTAAATTTGTTTAAGACAGTTCAGAAAATTTGGGTGTAATTAGTAGCATAAGCCTAGAGAAAGAAAACATTAATCATTTTAGGAAAAACTACACTGGATGTATCCAGTGGTGAAGGAAGAGGGTGTCAGTCTGACACACCTCAGACCCCTTAGGAAATAAAGTCAGCTCTCCAGGGCCAGGAGGCATCTACTGTACTAGATTCCTGCCCTCTAGTAGTCATTCAAAGGATGGAATGAAGTCATGTATGGACACAATCCATTACCTTTTATTTACTTTACCAGTCTCACCTAATTTGAAGTCTGGAAGGAGGGTGTCTGAACCTAAACACTTACATACTGGTCTCCTAAAGCAAGAATGTATTCATGTAAATGCAGAGAATCTGGCTGTCTCACATATGCGTACTGTCCCAGAGACACACAGTACATTTATAACTATTTTTCTTTCATATATTGCAAATCCTCCAAATTTTAATGTAGGCATTTCTATATTCTAATATAATTATAAAATACCTCTCACAAACAAGTGAAAAGTAGCTTCTGGGTGATAGGATTGAGACTCTTTCCTTATATTAGCATAGAGAGCAGCTGGTACGGGACAGGAATGGCAGGACAGGCCACTTTAGCCCAGAAAGACCCAAGATGAAAGTCCCACAGTCCTCTACTGACCAACAATGGCCAGCACCTTTATTTGGAGAAGATATATAAAAGCTCCAAGTAAAATCAATGCACTAAAAAAGTCACGTAGTGTTAATAGTTATTTACCGCTGTGTAGATACGCAAACCTGTACTTGGTGTCAATACTCTCCTGAAAGAATCGACTCTGTTAAGTAGATTTGCTGCCAGATGGACAGGGATTTGTGAATATCTTTCTCACACTGTGTTTTTCCTTCACAAGAAGTCTTGGATCAAAAAATGGGCAAAAGAAATGAATAGATACTTCTCCAAAGAGGACATACAAATGGCCAATAGACAGGTGAAAAATGTTCAACATCACTAATCATTAGAGAAATGCAAATTAAAACCACAATGAGATATCACCTCACACCAGTCAGAATGGCGCTCATCAACAAAACAGCACAGAATAAGTGCTGGCGAGGATGTGGAGAAAAGGGAACCCTCCTGCACTGCTGGTGGGAATGCAGACTGGTGCAGCCACTGTGGAAAACAGTATGGAGATTCCTCAAAAAACTGAAAATCGAACTGCCTTTTGACCCAGCTATCCCACTTTTAGGAATATACCCCAAGGACACCATAGAACGGCTCCAAAAGGAGAAATGCACCCCCATGTTTGTAGCAGCATTGTTCACAATAGCGAAGATCTGGAAACAGCCCAAGTGTCCATCTGAGGACGAGTGGATTAAAAAGCTTTGGTACATATATACTATGGAATACTACTCAGCCATAAGAAATGATGACATCGGATCATTTACAATAACATGGATGGACCTTGATAACATTATACGGAGTGAAATAAGTAAATCAGAAAAAAAACTAAGAACTATATGAATCCATACATAGAAGGGACATAAAAATGAGACTCAGAGACATGAACAAGAATGTGATGGCAACAGGGTTGGGGGGTGGGGGGAGGGGAGATGGGGTGAAGAAGGAGAGAGGGGTTGGGGGAGGGTAGGGGCACAAAGAAAACCAGATAGAAGGTGACAGAAGACAATTTAACTTTGGGGGAGGGGTATACAGCACAATCAAATGTCAAAATAATCTAGAGATGTTTTCTCTCAACATATGTACCCCGATTTATCAATGTCACTGCATTAAATTTAATAAATAAATTAAAAAAACCCACAATGAGATATCACCTCACACCAGTCAGAATGGCGCTCATCAACAAAACAGCACAGAATAAGTGCTGGCGAGGATGTGGAGAAAAGGGAACCCTCCTGCACTGCTGGTGGGAATGCAGACTGGTGCAGTCTCTGTGGAAAACAGCATGGAGATTCCTCCAAAAATTAAAAATGGAACTGCCTTTTGACCCAGCCATCCCACTTTTAGCAATATATCCCAAGAATACTATATCACTGACTCAAAAAGGGAAATGCACCCCCCATGTTTATGGCAGCATTGTTCACATTAGCAAAGAACTGAAAACAGCCCAAGTGTCCGTCAGTGGATGAGTGGATTAAAAAGCTTGGTACATATATACAAAGGAATACTATGGGGCCATGAAAAAAATGGAAATATTACCTTTTGCAACAACATGGATGGACCTGGAAACTATTATGTTAAGTGAAATAAGCCAGGCAGAGAAAGAAAAATATCATATGACCTCACTCATTTGAGGAATCCAATGAACACTGTGAACTGAGGAATGGAATTGAGACAGAGGAGGGATCAAAGGGACCAGAGGAAAAGAGGACAGAGGGAAAGGGGATGAGAGGATGAGATAAACCTGAAGGGAAGGAGGGAGGGAGATGTTGAGGTGAATACGGAGGAGGGGGGATGCATTCGGGGCAACACTAGAATCTATGCAAACACAACAAATTAAATGAAAAAAAAAAGGAGTCTTGGATATCCATCAGCAAGGAGTGTTAGTATTGGCTGTTGACCAGCAGGAGAAATATTTTTATTTACATAGAACTGGCTGCTGCTATAATTGTATTTGTTAAAAAGGAGTTCTAACTATAAAATAAGCTGGAAATATAGGTTAAAAATGGGTACACATTGTTATATAACAAACAAGAATAATACAAATGACCAGGATATGCTGTTATTTAACTCCTTTCATCATCTTTAGTAAATAAGTTCTTATTATATATTCTCCTCTAATTATAGGTTTATCACAATTTTTTATGAAGACTATATCTTAGACCCTACTTATCCATGGGGGATATGTTTCCAAGACCCCCAGT
The DNA here is from genome assembly GCF_036850995.1 of Saccopteryx leptura. Lineage (NCBI taxonomy): Eukaryota > Metazoa > Chordata > Mammalia > Chiroptera > Emballonuridae > Saccopteryx > Saccopteryx leptura. The sequence continues at coordinate 210,988,600 of NC_089505.1, read as the reverse complement.
GGATGTCTGAAACCACATATAGTAATGAACCCTGTATGCACTATGTTTTTTTCTAAGTATACATCCATACCTATGATAAAGTTTAATTTATAAATTATGTACAGTGAGACATTAACAACAACAATAAAATAGAACAACTACAACAATATACTATAATAAAGTTATGTGAATAGCTTTATTTCAAAAGTATCTTGGGGTCATTATTATATAAAATGAGGGTTACTTGAACACAAGCACTGAGATACAGTTAATCTGGACCTAAATGGCTGCTAACTGACGCAGGTGGTAAACAGCGTGGGCACACTGGGCAAAGGGGTGATTGACATCTCAGGCGGTACAGAGTGAGACAGCACAAGATTTCATCATGCTACTCAGAATGGCCCATAATTTAAATCTTATGAATTGTTTATTTGTGAAAACTTCCATTTAATATTTTCAGACTATAGTTGACCATGGGAAACTGAAATCACATAAAACAAAACTACCAATAAGGGGGCACCACCGTAGTTTGACATATTATCATTATGCTGTGATAAGTACTAATTATTTAGAAATTGGTTCACATGGCTGTCACATTTTCTTAACTAAATTGTAAGCTCTTTAGGTCAGAATTTATGTTTAATATGCTTTTGCATATTATGGTGCCCAGTAATGAGTGGAAATAGAGCAGGGATCTATACATAAATATCTGTTGATTGATATTTTATAATCATTATTATTTATTGCTTTATATTAGAGAGACAGAGAGAGAGAATGAAAGAAAGAGAGAGAGAGAGAGAGAGACACTCATTTTGTTGTTCCATTTAGTTGTGCATTCACTGGTTGCTTCCCGTATGTGCCCTGACCGGGTATCAAACCCGCAACTTTGTCATTTCAGGACAGTGCTCTAACCGATGGGGCTAACCAGGCAGTGCTCTGTTGATTGAGATCTTAAAGTAACAGAGAATATGTCTGGACACTGAAGATTTTGACCCTGGAAATTGTAAAGTACTAGATTGTAATATATCAGAAAACTGGGCAGGGTATATAGGCCATAGCCCTGAAGACCTTTAGGAGGAAACAGACCTGATGTGACATGGTTTGTAATAGGCATCATGAACAAGGATCTGGAGAATTAGTCCCTGCTCCCATTCCTCTGCTATGACAAGCTTCCTGGGAGTGACTCAGACAAGCAACCAGATGCTCAGGGAAGGAGGCAGCTCTTCTGGATCAGAGAGAAAAAGCCAGAGACTCACAGACACTTATGCATTGACTAGAAAACCATTCCTCCCATCTCTTTCCTTCTTCCATCTTTCTCCCATCCTCCATCAAAACAGACTTTGACGGCCTGCTCCCTCTTGCCTTCCACTTACAGACTGCAAATTCTTTCTCTTTCTCTTTCAAGATACCTTTGAAATTCTTATGAGTATGACTTTATGGTGGAAGAATATCAGGGTGGTGTGAAAAAGGAGACAGAGTGAAGCCACACATGAAATGAGTGGTCGAGGTCCAGAGTTTAGGAGAGCTGCAGAAGCTGAACCTGACCTCTGCCTTCTGTTGGTGAGTGGCAGCAATGCCCCCGCTCACTGACCCAATTTTTCTGACCTCCGTCCTGGAGTGTGTGGCACTTGATTGCTCACAGTTCTTCCCAAGTCTGTCCAGTAAGGCTGCATTGATTACTTGAAATCTGCCATGGTGGGAGTATTTAAATGGTAGCAATGGCAAATGCTACAAATCAGACCTTTCCCCCTGGAGAAGAGTTTGTGAAATATTTCCCAGCACATTGTGGTCTCTCTATCCCAGGAAGGCCTGTGTGTCTAGGACAAGCCAAGGCTGTCTCTGAGAAATTAGTGAGTGCAAAGCAGACTCTCTTCATCTACTGCACCCACACCCACAATGTACATCGTGCTGCAGTGTGCTGTGTAAATTGAGAATTAAGTGTCTGCTGATGCTATTTCAGGTATTATCTAGCTTGAAGAACTATTCTTCACAATAGGTTCTATGAAAAGCAGGTGACAAGGTAAGAAGAGAGAAGCCACTGTGGAAGGAGCAGGGCCAATCCCTCCCAAACTTTCCTTTCCTCATTATCTACTTGAGAGTCTGAGCATGTGGCCATAGGTGACAAGACTCCGTCATATTTTGGTGGCCCTGTGGAAAAGCACAGGTCACTGAGGCATAATGAGAGTATGGGCTTGGGAGATAGACTGCCTGAATTTGATTCTGTTTTTTGTTTGTTTGTTTTTAGGTGAGAGAAGGGGAGCTAGTGGGGCAGACTTCCTTATGTGCCCTGACCAGGAACCACCCGGCAACCCGATTTGGGCTAATGCTCAAGTACCGAGCTAGTAATAGCATCTGAGGCTGATGCGCTCCAATGGAGCTACTGGATTTGTTCTTAATGCACCAGCTGTGTGTCCTTGGCAAACTGCTTAACTTCTCTGTGTTTTATGTATAAATGAGGACAATGACATTACCTACTTTGGGGGATTGTTGTAAAGATTGAATAAGAAAACCTACAGAAAACCTTTTTGAGCATTACAGGTAGTAATAATCATGGCCATTATCATGGATATTAATTTTTGGGGGGTGATCTGCTCATGTCCATCCAAACATGGTTATTTCATACATGCTGTGTCAAGCGTGGGCAGCTTTTATGGGTGAATCAAGAACAACTTCAAATCAAATATCAACAGTTGCATTATGAAAAAGCAAATATTAATTTGAATGACAATTTGTAAAATATTTCTCTTTTTGGTAACAATAAACTTGCTAACTGACAGATTTTTGAAATATTTTAGGTCCTTGGAAGAGGGGGCAAAAATCATGAACACAGGATGTTTAAAACTCTGCAGGTATCTACTTCACAGAGCCCAGGGAGAGAACGCAGAAATGTGGTAGGAGGGATCTCTAAGTCATTTTGCATCTGGGGCAGGTTTGTCAGAGACATCAGCCCATCACCAATTGTGAAAGGACATTGATTAGAGCTGAAGGACGAGTACAGAGCTGACTGAGGAGATGATGAGCTCTGAGGTAGCCACACAGAAGACTGAGCACCAGACTAATTCTCGTTAGAAGTGGGGACCTGTTTATTTGGCTTCAAAATATAAGGACATGGATCATATGTTTGGTATTTGGATTGTGAATATTAATCTGGTTAATTTTATGGACCCAGATCTAAGGAAACAGATGTCAGGTAGGGCTAGTTCTTAAAAACAAAAGCAAAGTAATTGAAGTTTATTTTTTATAGAGACTTTGTGCACCCCTCTCTCCAGATTAGATGGGCTCCCTGGCCTGCTGCTTGCTGTGTTCTGGTTCCCCCAGGACCCCTTACAGGACTCTGCAGAATCTACCATCCTCTTCTCCTAGGAAGAATAAAATTTACCCTCACCCTTTCTGTTCAGCTCAGGGCCTTAATAATTTATACTGATAACTTGAGAAATAAATATTCCCCAATATTTTAGTGAAGTTAAAAAATAAAAAAATTATAAGTATTTTTTCTCTCCAAGCTATCTGCATTTTCAAAAAGGAATCCCAGTGACTCTTGGGTTAACTCAAAGGGTTGCTCTGTTAATAGGGCCAGTGGAAAAGGCTCCCCTAGACTCATGACACCTAGACAACTTCCTATTTTCACCATGTACCTGGCATATAGTAGCATTCAATAAATGTTTCTTGAATGTAGCAGCCAAAACCACACACTAAAGAGAACTTTTACACATGCTTAGTATGGGAATACCAACTAAGTATGTGGGATCCCATCAGCTCCATGCAGTTTTTCACACAGCACTGGACAACACTCTCATGTCTTCAATTCACTGATAAGAACTCAGCAGTCTAGAAGCAACTTTCCTGTCATGCACACATTACCTGGCTGGCTTTCCTTGACTTCATAAATATTAAACGTGATCACTCATTAAAATTATGAAATTCTGTTGTAAAGATGCAGGATTCTGAAGTGATATCAAATTCTGCCTCTGTAATTTTTTAGCTAAATGACCTGGGAGCTATCTTTGTGACTCGGTCTTCTCATTTATGAAAGTAGATGTCGCAACCTTCCAAAGGTGCTTTACAAGGCTCAAATGAATGAATATACTTAGATTTATTTTGTAAATTCAAAGTTTCATGCAACTTTAAAATATGAATACATGCAAAATTATTTGTATTTACCCTAGAAAGTTTCACAAAGTGAGTTAAAAGAGGTGACTATTTCTGTAATTTTGAATTTGGATATGCCCTGTGGATCTGCTTTGGACAAGTTAGCCCCTGAGCTTAGGCTGTTTGTTTTTCTTTCGTTTTTCCGTCTTGGCCCATCCCACCAACCCAGCACATGAGCCTAATTCTGTTTTACTCCATGCATCAGAGAGTTTTAAGGCAGCTATTAAAACACCACATGGAAAAGCTTTGTAGGGAATTCTACTCCAGAGAGAAACCACAGAAACCACTACACACCTTAACTATCTCCCCACCCCCAAGAGTTGGCTAAAATTACAGGCTCCATTATGTTTGTACAATCCAACCAGTTTTTATTGCTTGAAGCAAAATCTGAGGTCCAAAAGGAACTTCATAACATAAAAAGTAAGGCAAACCTCAAAAGGAAACAAGCTTCTTTGTGTTTTCAAACAAATATTACATATCACAGACATTCTTCAAATGGAGGAGACCACGCAAAGCTAAAAGGAGTCCTGCTAATTGCTCCATGGATGTAAAACTGGAATCAGGGACTCACTTAAAAGAAAGATCTCTTTCATCATTAGGTATTAAAGGCTACAACCTTTCATCAGCTCCTTTCTCAGACATGAGACCTTGTGCCTTCACCAAGGTCTTCAAGTGTTGAGTTATTATCTTCCATACTAAAATTAAGATATATTTTCAAGACTCAATAGTATCTCATTAGTTACCCTATTGTAAACTTTTTTCCTACCCTCCTTTCTCTAATTTAAATGCAATTCATCCACTAATCACTGTGGTGTAGTCCATTAGTCCATGAATTTGTACACCTTGGCACTAGGCCTAACCAGAGGAAACAGAAAACCAACCAATACTCCTTCTAAGGAGCCATCCATCCTCATAGCTACTGCTTGGTTAATTATGTCTCATGGACAACTCATTTTCTTGCAATTAATGCAAGTGTCCTTACTTATCATTTATATACTACAAGGCCACTAATAGAGTTTAATTTCTGCATCTATCTTGACTGAGTGAAGATATGCAAGGATACTTCCGACAACCATAAGTATATAAGACTACCTAATTACAAGTACTCTATCCTATTCTCCCCTAAATTCAATAAAATGTACAAGAAATACCAATATTTTGGTAACCAAATTACATCCTCTATACTGTCTCTAATAACTGGAAGCAGGCCAAAGATTCTTTGTCTGACAACCTCTTCTAATTTTTAGGTCTAAAACTATCTCCAAATTAGGATACAGGGAAGAATGGGTATCCAAAGATGAGCCTGGGCAGTGTTCGATCTTCCAGACCCCCGAGTTTACATCATCTAGCAGGGTGGGGCCCAAATACTCACTGAGGTGCCTCATAAAAACCCTGAGAGTGCATGCAGAGCAAGAAGTGTGCCTTGCCTCAATTCAACAAAAAGAGGAGCACTTTAACAAGCATTTATTAAATTACTATGATTAAAGGTCTGTAATGTAACCAACGGTAAGAATGCATGAACATAACTAAGGGAGTTTGAAAGTAAGCAAACTTGCTTCAATATAAGTTGCTTAAAAGACTTTTCCTACTTAATGTCAGTCGCTCTGACTGGTACATTAGGGGAGTTAGGATATGATGCTCTCCAGAACTTGTTCCGTGCAGCGGCCCTGACTTTCCAGTGGCTCAGGACCCAGGGGTTGTTCCAAGAAGGTAAGAGGCAAGTAAGACCTATCTCTGAGTGAGGAAGTTGGGATAAGACACCCAAATCGACAAGCAAAGGGTAAAAAATATTGATCCAGATCAATCAATCCTAGCAGGAGGGCAGATGAGAGTGTAGATGGGTGGGCAATTGAGACCATTTTCCTAGAAAGCTTGTAATTTTCCTCATATTTCCTCTGACCTACCACTGTTTTGAGAAAGGGTTTCTTAGGAGGAAGACAAGTTTAAATGAAGGAGAGTTAGGAGGGAAGGTGTCACTGTAGCTAGGGGAGGAGTGGTGTGTCATCAAAAGCAATTAGAAGGTTACCAGTGACCTTACCAAGAACAGTTCCATTTGAGTAAAATTGCTTCCTGCTCAGTCCTTCACTCCTGCAATCCTATCCACCCTCATAATTCACATATCTCCTTCACAATACGAACCTCATTTAAGCACCATGTGACAAAAGATTCCAAGTTAATGATTATGAAAAATTTCAAGCCCTAGATCTGGTTATAATGATTAATTTTCTCCAATTACACAGGTATATGGAGTCTGTTTATTGATTACATCAGAGCAGTAATTCATTATAATTATTCTTCTCCTATTGATTCCCTAATATAGTCCTTACAATAGCTCTTTCAATGATGCAATGAAAAGAGCACTGGATTTAGTATCAGAAAACCTGATTATTAGTCCTGATTCCAACCACATGGTCTTGGGAAAACACTCAAGTACTCAGAATCTGGACCTTAGCAAAATAATACTTACAGCAGAGTCATTCATTCATTTAACTAATATGTATTGAGGAGTTACTATGTTCCAAACATTGAAATGGGCTTAGAAATAGAATGCATAAACATATGCTTAATTGCTATCCTTAAATGGCATCAGCTTGGGGAAGGAAATACACAAGTAAAGAAGAAAACAGATTATAGGTAAATGTATTTCATAGCTATAAAGCACTGTAAAAAGTATTTATTTCTAATATTGTATTGTTACCCATTCTTATTTACTAATAATTAATGTTTACTATGTGGGTGCCTATGTTGTATGTGTTACCCTAGAAGTGGAAAATGCAAAGATCACTAAGATAAGAGCAGTGAAAGAAAATTAACTGAATGTGCATATCTCACCATGAATGGACTTCAAAACATAAGTCTGAATGAAAAAAGACAAAGTCCAGAATTGATAAGTGTAATCATGGCATGGGTTATGTCAATTTAAAAAACCATACAGTAAATAATACTACATATTATTCATGGATACAGATTAACAGATAAATAGGCTGAGAGGATATGCATGAAACTCAGGATATGTTTGTTTCTGGAAAGGGACAGAAACAAATGGAACACTGAATGGGGGTAAGGACAAAGTATTCTTCAATTTTTTTTACAATGTTTAGTTTTTTTTAAAAAGAAAAAATTAGCAATTGTCAATATTTCATGATGGCCCAAATATGCTTGTTATATTATCCTTTGTGCTTCTCTGCATTTAAAGGAATATTGAGGCCCTGGCTAGGTAGCTCAGTTGGTTAGAGCATTGATTGTTCTGATAAGTCAAGGTTGTGGGTTCGATCCTCAGTAAGAGCACATACAGGAATCAACCAATGAATGCATAAGTATGTGGAATAACAAATCTATGTTTCTCTTTCTCTCTCCCACTCTCTAAATAAAAATTAGCCCTGGCCCTGGCTTGTTGGCTCAGTGGTAGAGCATTGGCCCGGCACATGGATGGCCCAGGTTCGATTCTCGGTCAGGGCACACAGGAGAAGCGCCCAGCTCCTTCTCCACCCTTCCTCCTCTCCTTTCTCTCTATCTCTCTCTTTCTCACCTGCAGCCAAGGCCCCAATGGAGCAAAGTTGGCTCAGGCACTGAGGATGTCTTCATGTCCTCCACCTCAGGCACTAGAATGGCTCTAGTTGCAATGGAACAACATCCCAGATGGTCAAAGCATTGCCCCCCAGTAGGCATGCTGGGTGGATCCCAGTCAGGCACATGCTGGAGTCTGTCTCTCTGCCTCCCCACTTCTCACTTCAGAAAAATACAAAAAAAAATTAATAATAATTAGCCCTGGCCAGCTGGCTCAGTGGTAGAGCAATGGCCTGGTGTGTTGATGTCCTGGGTTCAATTCTTGGTCAGGGCACACAAAAGTGACCATCTGTTTCTCCACCCCTACCCCTCTCACTTCTTTTTCTCTCTCTTTCCCTCTCCTCCTGCAGCCATGGCTCGATTGGAGCAAGTTGGTCCTGGGCGCTGAGGATGGCTCCATGCCCTCCACCTCAGGCACTATGAAGAGCTTGGTTGCTGAGCAATGGAGCAACACCCCAGATAGGCCGAGTGTCTCCCCCTTGTGGGCTTGCCGGGTGGATCCCTGTCAGGGGACATGTAGAAGTCTGTTTCTGCCTCCCCTCTTCTCACTAAAAAAATAAATAAATAAAAAATAAATTTGAAAAAGAGCAGTGGGAAGAAGTCTTTGCTCTCAAAAGATCCACAGTTTAGTTGGGGAAAGAGATATATGAATAGTCATAATGTAAGGTGATAGGTATTTGAGTAAAGCCTGCATCTTAAGAGAAATCTCCTGGGCAGATGCCACTTGACTAGCAGTGGAAGGAGTCCTGTGTCGACGTCTCCCACTTGTCCACTTTCTGCTTACACACTGGCTTCACTTCCACCTCAGGAGAGCAAGGCTTTCTTGTTTAGGTTTCCTCCCCTTTTTACATTTCATCTCACTCCATTTTTCACTGATCTTAAGAACCTGCTTCCTTTTCTTGGGCTGAGACAGAGATTCTGATCCCTTGGCTATTGTACTAAAGAAAATGACCCTCTTTACTTTGATCTCTTTTACCGCTTTGTTCCTTCAGTTCTTCCATCTTTCCTGCTCCTGTTTTCAACCCCTTCCTCCCCTTCTCTCTATCCTACTTGACACTTACATAACTATCTTCAGCAAGTTTCAGTCTCCCTCTACCCATTTCCCACCCCTGCAAGAAGACAAAAAGAAAGACAATTAGAAGGCTATTGGTATTAGAAATTAGGAGAGGTGAAAAAAACTAAAATAGAGAGGTCTAAGTAATAGAAAATGCTGGCCAATTTGATCTTAGAAGAGAAGGTTTAAAGATGATTTCTAACTTTCAATGACCTGGATAGTGCAATTTTAAACATAGTGAGTTTGAAGAATCTGTGTAACATCTACATGTAAATATATAAAAGAATAATTATTACATTATAAATCTTTATATCAGGCTCAATAGTGTTCCACATTAATTCATATGCTTTTTTCATATATGATTCCATTTTTTTTATAATTTTATTTTTTTAATGGGGTGACATCAATAAATCAGGATACATATATTCAAAGATAACATGTACAGGTTATCTTGTCGTTCAATTATGTTGCATACCCATCACCCAAAGTCAGATTGTCCTCCGTCACCTTCTATCTAGTTATCTTTGTGCTCCTCCCCCTCCCCCTTTTTTCCTCTCCCTCTTCTCCCTCCCCCCATAACCACCACACTCTTATCAATGTCTCTTAGTCTCACTTTTATGTCCCACCTATGTATGGTGATTCCATATTTTTTTAAAAATATTTTATTTATTCATTTTAGAGAAGGAGAAGAGAGAGAGAGAGAGAGAGAAGGGGGGAGGAGCAGGAAGCATCAACTCCCATATGTGCCTTGACCAGGCAAGCCCAGGGTTTTGAACTGGTGACCTCAGCATTCCAGGTCGATGCTTTATCCACTGCGCCACCACAGGTCAGGCAATGATTCCATATTGACATCAATGATTTTCATACCATTCCAAAAAATATAGTAGTAACACTATAGAGTATAGTACAGTACAGTACAGTGCATACAGTATAGTATAGTATAAATACTATATTAGTAATTCTAATTACTAGGAGCTCCTTATTATTGAGTGCTTACTAGTCCTCCCTTTGGCAATGTTATCTGAGCTCCTCTATATGTCAGGTGCTGGCAATATACTAGTGAGTAAAATAAGTTTCTGCCCTCTTAGTAAAATAAGTCTCTTCCCTTCCTATGAAGGGAAGCAAACAATAATGAGATAAATATAAAGTAGAAGGTCAGGAACTGAATCATGGTAAGTGGACAGAGGATGATGGTATAGTTTAAATAGGGTGGCTAGGGAAGGAGATATTTGAATAGAGTAGTCAAGGAAGGGAGGTAGTGACTATCTCAGGAAGGGTTATTCTGGGCCAAGGGCACACAGCAAGAACAAAGGCTCCAAGGTGGCAATGTGCTTTCTGATAGATTTTAAGATCAGCAAAAAACCAGTGTGGTTACAAAGGACTGAGTGGAAGTGTGAGCCACAGGAGATATGAGATGAAGTCAGGGTGGTTGGCAGAGGGCCATACACACAGGGTCTTAAAAACCTAAAGCCCATGATGGAGGATTTGGATTTTACTCTAAGTTGTGTGCATTAAAAAACCACTCTGGTTGCTGTATGTTGGCAAGAATCTAGGGCAGCAAGAGAGGGAGAAAGAGACTAAGTTCTGAAACTCTTGAGCTACTTGTGGCTTAGACAAGAGATGGTGGTGGCGTGGATTAGGGTGCAGAAGTGCAGGTGGGGCCAAAGCATAGATTTTAGATAAAACCAACAGGACTTACTAAAAACTGGTTATGGGGTACAGAAAAGGAGGAGAAAACAATGAATACAATGTTTTTGGTCCTAGTGTCTTATGGGTGAATGGTGTCTCTATTCAATGGAAAGGTGAAGACTTGGTGAAGAGCAGGCGTGAAGGGGAAAATCCTGGCTTTGGATTTGGATGTGTGAAGTCTGAGATACTGTTTTAGTTGCCTTTAAATCCTCTCATAAGTCTTTTTAATATCTGTAAGGGAGGTATGGCTATTGTTCCTGATGCAGAAACTAAGGTATTAAGAGTTTTCTTGAAATTCCAAGAACCAATGGATTGGGACTAATTCTGGAGCTCAAGAGAGAAAACAGGCCAGGAGGCTGAGATACTAAAATATAGTCAACGAATTAAATTCAGCAGCCACAGTATGCTTGTCACCAGTAGGTGCTATGACCAGGAGGGAGAGAATTAAAAATATTAACCTATTATCACCCTTCAGAAATTTGCAGAGATATAGTAATTAACACTGAAATATTTCATCAGACTATTGCTCAAACAATAGATAACAATTACTGAAGTAGTTTGGGAAGGAGAAGTCAGTGAGGGCCAGAATGGTGTGACTTGAGCTCCTTTTTGGAAGATGCAGGGGAAGATTTTAATGAGGACTCATTTTAATGGAGGCCAGAAAACTGCGTGGATATTGTCCGTATGAGTTTGGGGTTACCACAGAGACCATTGAATTGGAGTAGAGTGAGATAAAGATGGACAGAAAAAGTCCCAATTAGGCAGGGCTGTAAAAGAACATCTTGGATTTTGTCTTTTGGGTAACTAGGAGCCAATGATGGCTTCTGTAGCTAGAGCTGAAACATGGTCAACAGTCAGTATTTCTTACCTAACATTTTCCTCGGAAGTTGCCAAACTTACATTGGCAACACTTACATTTTACTTATATTTAATATTTTTCATTTTCAATAAAAATGATCACATATAACATCTAGGTAGGTATTTTGATGTTCTAAGTCCCTTTGGTTCCAAACTCATTCAAATAATACACTTTTGTCTAAAAAGAGAAATTATAATGTGAGGTTATGAAAAGTCCATTTCCCTCTTAACATTATTCCTAGCAACTCAGTTGTTTTCATTGGCTTTTATTAAAACAACCTTTGTGTGAACTGGCAATTTGTTTTGTAAATATCAATGAAAGCATATTTCAGAAAATATAGTAATAAAAACCAATCCAATTTCAGAAATACGCTTGCTGCCAGACATCAGTCTTCAGCTCATATTATAAGTATTTCCAGTAAGTCTTAAATACACATTAACATGAGAAACAGCTTACTGTTTAAGATTTAAAAAAAGTTGAAACCGTTCACTGTCTCTCAAAAATTGTTCAAGGGTTCTGTCTAATAAAATGTATTTCCCTTTTTGATAAACTACATTTATAATGGTTCAAGCACTTCAATTCAATTGAACATTTTTAATAAAAACCTACTTAGACTCAATTTATCATCATTTTAGTATCTACATATTTTATAACTTTATTTATTTAAGAGGTTTGGGATATTAACATTTCAATGCACATCTTGAATGTTTATTCAATTTCCAAACCTTTAAAAGAGTTAACAGTTTTGTTTAAGAACTCCAAGGAAACTATTTCAAGTGTGCACAACTCAGTTATGGTCTCTAAGCTACATTTAATAACAGGAAAATATTACTCTTCAACTAAAGTATAAGAAAGACAAACCACTAGGTATTTTAAAGAACTTTCACTTGAACGCCTCCTGGTTGGCAGAGGAAATGCCTCTGAGAAATGCAGTGGTACCTGCTCAGTTCTTTTCAGGGTGCTGCCATGATCACCATATGCATCTGCTGTCATGTGCTTTTAATTGTCATAGCAAGCCTTTGAGGTGGGTATTATTATCTGCATCTAACAAAAGGAGAAGAAGGCTCAGAGGAGGTAAGACAGTTGCTTCAGGTCACCCACTATTCATTTCAGAAACAGCGTTCAGTGTCTAGGTCGGCTGGACTTTCTCTAGCAGCTCATTGCCTCCTTCATGTGTCTGTGCTGCAGCGAGGAGACTGGGGGCCTGCAGCACTTCAATTTAATGCTTAGATGGGGCCAGATTACAGAAGATAAAGAACTCAGGATGATCAGCATTTGAGATTCCAGATGGTCACTGATAGCTTGTGAGCTGGGAGTAAGCATGGTGTGAGCAGTGTTTAGGGAAGATAAATTGGTCATTGGTTTGATACACAGGAATAGATGATTCTGTAGTGACTATAGGTATGGCACCCGTCTAATACTTCAGTGATCAAAAGAAATGCAAGCCTGAGCTAGAATGAAGACATGGGAACGGGGGAGACATTGAAGTGAGAAAATGATAAAGGAAAGATCAAGAGGACTTAGAGGCAGGCTGAATGATTCATAGCTGACCTCTGACTCACATATGAGCTTTAGTGACTGTGAGAATTATAGTGCCATTGACATCTGGAAAGCTGAAAGACAAGAGGTGGTCTAAGATTTTGATGAGCCAAGTTTTGGCAGGCATGACCAGAAAATGTAGTATACTTCCAGGTAGCAGAAGAAGTTAATTTTTAGTTTGAAAAATAGATTATTTTGGAGATAGGAAAATAATTTTTTCCTAATCAAGACACTCAAATACAATATTTCTATTTGTCCTGCTTATATGATCTCAGAAAGAAGCCAAAAAGTTGAATATAAAAAGAAAATGCTATGGCCTATCTTCTAAATGTTGTTTGTGAGAGTCAGAGGAAGACAGAGAGAAGGAAAAAGTCTAGTTTCAGGCAAAAGAAGTACACTTTTCATATTTATTTATTTATTGGTTTTAAGCAATGCTTTGATCTCAAATTTAAGTACAAATCAAATCACTTCCATAGACATTCCTTAAATAACGTGTTCTACTCTAAGTATCTACCTCATAATACTGTTTTGGGGATAGGCATAGGATCAAATACACAAAATTTGTTTTTTTGCAAGATTTATATAAAATGTTATAATTGACATATTATAACTTACTAGATCTGTTAAGGAGGATGGAAGCACTAGTGAGAAAATTTATGATCTGTTCCCTCATGTGCTAAATCACTACATGTCCTTGAACCAGACCTTGAAATCCTTGGATCCTCAGTTTTATAAAAGCGGCAGGTAGCTCAGGTGTCCTGCGATTCTCCATGACCGAGTATTATAAAAGAAAACTCTACTATGTACAGCAACAATTTGTGTCTTTGTTGCAAATATTACTTTTGAAAAAAGAGGAAACACATTGATAATGAAAATAAATTGGAAGAAAGAACTCATGAGTCTCAGTAAGGACCTCAATATAGTACAACAGATTTTTCTATATTTAAAAACATGTAGAGATTTATGTTAAAGAATTGAAGGTTTAATAGAGAAGTAAAGAGTGTCCAGTACTTTAAATTGGGGATTGGGAACCTGAAGTCATTGTTACAAAATATTAGTGCATTGAAATAGTAAGACTGGTGAAGTTAAGGGGTGTGTGGATTGTCACAACCTTTGTTTTCTGATGCTTTTTAATGTTTTTGGTTGCGGGTCACGGAAAGAAATTGGGATAATTGCTATGCCAATGGTTGGTCTCACAAGTTATGGCTTCCTTTTTGCTACACCTGAAAACAAGATTTTAAACTAAGAACAAATGAAAATAAATAAGCTTCCTCAGATAATTGAAAATATGAAAGTATTTAACAATTAAAATTAGCAAAATTTCAAACCAAACTCAACCTGTGTTATATATAGATCAACTCAAACCAATGTTTTGGGGAACCTTGGAATTCTGAAGATGAAATTTGGAGACAAAAGTCAATAATATGTTAAAAAAAAGTATTTCTATCTGGCCTCTAAATACTCTCTATGCTGGCATCATGCTGTCACTTAACATAGATAACATTGTGAGGTCCCCTCCCTGATGGTGACACATAATTTCTAACCATAAGACAAAATTCTAATGAAAACACATGCCTCAGTTATTTTGAAGCCATGTGACACTATTTTGAGACAGGCTTTGGACAAACTGTAATCAACCAGTGAACAGCTAGGCTGTTTGAAAAATTCTGGAAAATTTTTGAAAATTGTCATGAACAAAGCTTCTACTAATTGCCCCTTTCCCAGCATTGCCTTCCATAAATAGGCTTGGAAGAAATGGAAAAATCAGAATTTGTTACAAAAATCTCTTGGACCACAGTGAAATCAGCAAGATGGCAGACTAGGAAGCTCTAGACCCTCTGTCACCCATGGAAATGTTAGAAAACAACTAGAGAGTGACTAACATAACTTTATTGAAACTTTGAAAGCAGACAATGATCTAAAACAACCAAATGAATGCCTAGTCAAGAAAAAGGTACATTTAAAAAATTTTTTTTTAAATTTATTCATTTTAGAGAGGAGAGGGAGAGACAGAGAGAGAGAGAGAGAGAGAGAGGAGAGACAGAGAGAGAGAAGGGGGGAGGAGCTAGAAGCATCAACTCCCATATGTGCCTTGACCAGGCAAGCCCAGGGTTTCGAACCGGCAACCTCAGCATTTCCAAGTCGATGCTTTATCCACTGTGCCACCACAGGTCAGGCCGAAAAAGCCACATTTGATATGGTAGAAAATTTTATGATACATTTAATCTCCCTTGCCCCATCTCTTTTTCATTCATGAAGAAAAGGACAGTCTTAACAACTGGTGCTGCAAAAAGTGGCTGTCCACATGAAGAAAATAAAGTTGAACTGTTACCTCACACCATGTATAAAAATTAACTCAAAATGAAACAAAGATCTAAATGTAAGGCTCAAAACTATAACACTCTTAGAAGAAAACAAAAGAAATGCTTCATGACACTGGATTTGGCAATGATTTCTTGAGTACGACACCAAATGCAGAGGTAACAAAAGAAAAATTAGATAAATTAAACTTAATCAAAATGAAAAATGTTATACATCAAAGGACTGTCAATAAAGTAAAAAGGCAGCCCATGGAATAGAAGAAAATATTTGCAAATCATATATCTGATAAGGGAATAAAATGAAAAATATACAAAGAACTCCTATATTCAACAATAAAAAACAAACTTTTTTTTTATTTAAAAAGGGCAAAAGAAGATATACAAATGGCCAAGAAGTACATAAAAATATGCTTATCCCTAATAATTAGGGAATGCAAATCAAAACCACAATTAACTATCCATTAGGATGGCTGTTCTACATAGATATAGTATATAAACAAACCTAGGATATTAAAAATGTGGTAAAGAGCTGGAGAAGTTGGAACTCTTGTACATTGCTGGTAAAAATATAAAATGGTATAGACACAGTGAAATATGGTATTGCAGTTCCTCAAAAAGTTAAACATAGAAATGTACACTTAAAACCTATAGGATTCTATTAACCAATGTTACCTCAATAAATTTAATATAAATAAATAAATAAAATTTAAGTAAAAAATTAAACATAGAATTATCATATGATCCAGCAGTTCCACTTCTGGATATATACTCATAAAATTGAAAGTAGGATGCAAACAAATTTTTGTATATTCATGGGAATAGCAGCATGATTTGTGAGTCAGGCTGGAGAGTGGTGGCAGACTAGGAAGCCCAAGGCTCTCTGTTCCTCAGGGGAACATTAGAAAAACACAATAATGAAGATTTGAAAGCAATCCAAGTGTTCATTGATGAATGATGAATAAATAAATTGTGATCTATATATGAAATGAAATGTAATTCAGCCTTAAAAACAAAAAAAGTCTAATACATGCTACAACATGACTAAACCTTCAGGACATTATGTTGAGTTAAATATACTGGTCAAGAAAAGACAAATACTATATGATTATATTTACATGAAACATACTATATGATTATATTTACATGAGGGACCTAGAGTAGTCAAATTCATACAGACAGAAAGTAGATTGGTGGTTGCCAAGGACTGGGGGGAGGGAGGTATGGGGAATTATTTAACGGGTAAAGGTTTAGTCGGGGTATATGAAAAAGTTCTAGGGATGAATGGTACAATGATGTAAATGTACTTAATACTATTGAATATTTTAAATGGCAAATATATATTATTTTATGTATATTTTACTACAATAAAATCATAGACCAAAATGTTTCCACCTCTTTCTTTCACTGTGGCCAATAGAGGATACCTTGAAAGCATAAAAAGATTTTGATTTATATGATACTTAAGCATCTTTAACTTCCTAATACTGCTGGAGATTATAAATATAATGCTCATGTCATGTACAAAGCCACATTAAGATGGATTTTGTTAACCTTATCTAATTGGAGGTGTGACATTTCACATATATGAATAAGCTAAATGTTTCAGTACATGCATAGCAAAGTTAGTAAATGCCCATATCATTGATAGAATTAATTTAGGTGCAGCGGACACCTAGAAGTGGTCTAACCTCCATTTCTCTCTCTCATTTGAAGTGTGCCAGATTTATTTAAGGCACATATTAGTCTCCTTACTTAAAGTAATCATCTCCTTTATTTTACCTGCTCAAATTCTACCCATTCTTTAGGGCCCAACTAAAAGCAAGTGTTTTACAAAGCGTTTCCTGACTACCCCAGCCCATATTCATCTGCCTAACCCAGGGGTTGGGAACCTATGGCTCACGAGCCAGATATGGCTCTTTGGATGGCTGCATCTGGCTTGCAGAAAAATCTTTAATTAAAAAAAAATAACGTTAAAAATATAAAACATTCTCATGTATTACAATCCATTCATTTCCTACTGCTCATGTTTATGGTTGCGGGTGGCTGGAGCCAATCACAGCTGTCCTCTGGCACAACACCAAATTTTTATTGGATAATGCGTAACATGCACGGGTCGTTGTATGGCTCTCACAGAATTACCTTTTAAGATATGTGGTGTTCATGGCTCACTCAGCCAAAAAGTTTCCTGACCCCTGGCCTAACCTCTAATTTCTATCTAATCATTTAGTGTTTAGTAATTGACTGTCTTGTATTTTTTTTTTTGCTATCATTTTATGTTTTATAACCACTATACTGTATTTAAAAATTGATAATCATTCCAGCCTGAAAAGATAGCCCAAAATAGTGATACAAGATAAATTCACTAAAATCAAATTGTGAATTGTGCTTTTGTTGATTCTCTTTAAAGTCTAGTGCAACTTGATATGAACATGAGTTCAAATGACTATTGATTTGAATTACCTAATCAGTGAATTCTAAAAACTGGCTTATGGAAGACTGAGAGGTAGATCTTCCACCCCCAACACACACACAATACATAGTACCACACACATACATACTCAACCACGCAGACTGGAGAACAAAATTTTACACAAGTATCAACTATATGAAAGAAACTCTCTGGGAACTGTAGCAATAACATTTTTTTTTTTTTTGTATTTTTCTGAAGTTGGAAACGGGGAGGCAGTCAGACTCCCACATGCGCCCGACTGGGATCCACCCGGCATGCCCACCAGGGAGCGATGCTCTGCCCATCTGGGGCGTTGCTCTGTTACAACCAGAGCCATTCTAGCACCTGAGGCAGAGGACATAGAGCCATCCTCAGCACCTGGGCCAACTTTACTCCAATGGAGCCTTGGCTGCGGAAGGGGAAGAGAGAGACAGAGAGGAAGGAGAGGGGGAGGGGTGGAGAAGCAGATGGGCCCTTCTCCTGTGTGCCCTGGCTGGGAATCGAGCCTGGGACTCCTGTATGCCAGGCCGACGCTCTACCACTGAGCCAACCGGCCAGGGCCAATAACATTTTTTTTGAGCACCCACTATGTTCACAGCACTTTACTAAGCCCTATGGGTAAGGAGTTCACACATCTACAGTCATCTTTAACTCAAATTCAGAGTCTATTACATTGGGCATTGGCCTGCTGAGTTAATCTGGGAATTTTCCTCTTGGGTCAGACATGAAACCAAGATGAGAAAAAAATATGAACTGAGGTGGAGGGCAGTTGTCATTCCCAGCAATAAAAAAAGCCCATGTATTCCAACAAACTGAAGAATGAAGAAGTTCACTCTTACAGTTGAAACTGCATATTACTTTGAGTTCAAATTCTTTCTATTAGTATATAAGATTTATTGAAATTATATTGTTTGAGCATGAGCAAGAAAGCTGAATATTATTTCAGGTTTTCAAACCATGAGGAAAAATAGTGCCTTTAGATTTTCCATTCAACTGGGAAAATTACAGCTTCATATTCACAACACTGAGGCTAATGCAGTGTCAGCACCTCCATCAAATGCCATTGTTCAACAGTTTATAACTCAAGCAGAAATGTTCACTCCAAGCCCAAACTTGGCCTATACAATCGCAAAGAAAAATGGGGAAAAATTATTTTGGCTAGTGCTGACTTATAAAAGCAAAAGAGCAGGTGTTTTTACAGGGTATTTTGGAAAACAGCTTTGAGAATTTGAGTCTGTAAAGGGGAATTACTGAGTTGACATCCTTCATTCCTAAAGTTACAGAAATAACCAAAAATTACACAATGTAATGTCAGCATCAGCAGTATCTTAACTACTTTCATGAAAGTCTTCATCAGCTAGGATTATGTATCAGACAGAATTACTATTTATAAAGAAAAAAACAATTATAGTGGAAAATAAGGGCGAATAGGTAGAAATTTCTCATAAGAGCCATCATAAGTCTTTAGGTGTATTTTTCCTTTAAGTTCTAACTGTCTAGTGCACTGTACACACATGCAAAATAATTTTCTTTTCCAGTTGGAAAAAAAAAAAAGTTAGAATGGCAGGCTGGAATTCCCCAAATCAACTTTCCTCCTACCAAATGTTATTTTGGGCTTAAAAAAATCTAGTGTGAGAGTGGATTTCCAGTGGCAGGCAAGAAGAGCTATTGGGCTGCCCAGCTCACTGGAGAAGAGCAGGTGCAGGTGGGGTGGGGAGCTAGTCAGCTCTGGGACGCAGTGCAATTTGAAGTCATGTGGCAGGTGGATTATAAATTGCCTGGTGCCTCTGTGACATCCCATGAGTCCAGCAGCAAATTCCTCCTCATTCTGATCTCCTACAGTACCTTCAAAATACATCAAATCTTTGATATCGTGTTATCAGGGCATTACAGGAGAAAGTCATTGTTTTCTATCTGCGGAAAACTCACTTGCATTAAATACATTGTTATTTTAGGCGCTTAATGTCTGTTTTTAGCCAGCACTCATGAAAACCTTAAAATAGGCCAGACTACAGGCAATTTGACAGGATGTATGTTCTCCGGGAGATATCAGGAGGCAGTGAACAGTTCATAAAGACAAACAGGACAACTGTGGAGTGTCATCTGGACTTTACTGAAAAGGATCCTAATGTCAGCAACATCCCTCTCTTCCCACCAGGCACCGTGTGAAATCTTACGCACTCCCACGGCGCCGCCCCCCCCCCCCCCCGCCCCCATTCCGCCCTTAACGCTCACTCTGTCAAACACTCCCAGCGGATGGTAGCCTCGGTCAGGCCTCGGGAAGAGGTACCAAGGACAGTTTTCGGGAGGGGACAGCCGTGGTGTCCGGAAGGGAGAGCGAGCCTGGCGTGGCCCGGAGAGTGCGACTGGGATTGGGCGTTGCCGGAGGCAGAGAGGATTTACGGGGCTCCAGCTCACCTGATTGAAGTGTGCAGCGATGAGCGACGGTTCCCAAGTCTTAGAATTGGTGCTCGCCGTCCCACCTTTCTCTTTCTTGGGCGCCATGAAAAGTACGGAAGAGCATTGGCCTCTATATTGGGATCAGGCACAACCTGAGCGTCCTCGCTGCCACAGTAACTGAAGCCACGCCCAGTTCTTGAGCAGAATCGGCTCTCCTCCAAATCTGCCCGGAATCTTCTAGTCAACCGCTTCCGTCGCCATAGCAACCCAGTTTCCCAGAGCTGGGGGAACTGCGCCGTGGGGCTCCCAGCCCTCCTGGTTTGTTTTTTTAAGTTTTTATTTTTGAAATCTTTTTTTTTTAATTTATTCTTTTTTTTTTTTTGAAAGGAGAGGGAGAGAGAGAGAGAGAGAGAGAGAGAGAGAGAGAGGAGAGAAGCTGGAAGCATCAACTCCCATATGTGCCTTGACCAGGCAAGCCCAGTGTTTCAAACCGGCAACCTCAGCATTTCCAGGTCGACGCTTTATCCACTGTGCCACCACAGGTCAGGCCCAGCCCTCCTGGTTTTATCTTTGGGTTTTGTAGCAGGAGACCTGGGCTAGTGGAGGAGAGGATGAGGGCTGGTCAGGCTGCTTTCCTTAGTCGGACGGCCTGCTTTTTTTGGAGCCTTTTCTGGTCCAAGACGTTGTCTGGAAACCCAAAACCCCTGGAATCCTGTTCAGGACTTATCCACCAAGATTTTGCCCATCCTGGTTAACCTGGAATAGGGAAGTGACTCCTCAGGAAGTGGTCCATACCATTTTCTCATATGCCCACAGTGCTTCCTTTAGTAAAGACACATTTATCTCCCCAACCTCCAGCCTCTGCTTTAGTCTTGGTTCCGCTGCCCAGGGCCTTACTATACATACACATATACACTCTTCTATGAGATTTTTTATGTATTTGTAGAGAAGATTTGTGTCTTTCTAAATCTTCTTTTCTGCCTAATTAGACCCAGTTCTTTCAAACTGTCCTGTACTGGTAAGCAGAGTCTTTCTTTTCCCCCCTTCTAACCAGGCACTCCCAAATACCTAAAATATCCTGATCACATAGTCCCCCAAATAATAATAATAATAATAATAATAATAATAATAATAATAATGCTAATAACAGCAGCTCTTGTTTCATGAGCACTGGTTCTGTCCTGTACAACATAGTTATATAGTTTAATACTTTAAATATTTTTAAATTTTACTGATTTTAGAGAAAGAGACAGGAAGGAAGAGAGAGGGAGAGAGAGAAACATGGATTTGTTGTTCCACTTATTTATGTAGTCATTGGTTGGTTCTTGTAAGTGCTCTATTGGGGAGTGAACCCACAACCATGACATATTGGGCCGACAATCTAACCAACTAAGCAACGGGTCAGGGCTATATTGTTTAATTGTTACAACAACCTTATTTCAAGCCCCTCAGGCTGATGGCACCAGGATTAGAATCCAGTTATCTGAGTCCCAAATCCACTGCGCTTAACACTATTACCTACCACTGGTTCAGGCCTTCTAAAATAACAGATGCCCTCCTTTCAGGGCTAGACTTACTTGTATTTTTTATTGCAATGAGACAAATTTGAGAATAAAGTTTCTATGCATGGTAATGTCAGAGGGATGATGCCAGAAAGTTTTCCTGAGGGTCCCCCAACAACCATCTAGACTGCCACTAATTCTAAATCATGAAACTTTCTCAGCATTTTGTTCTT
The DNA here is from genome assembly GCF_036850995.1 of Saccopteryx leptura. Taxonomy (NCBI): domain Eukaryota; kingdom Metazoa; phylum Chordata; class Mammalia; order Chiroptera; family Emballonuridae; genus Saccopteryx; species Saccopteryx leptura. The sequence continues at coordinate 210,966,859 of NC_089505.1, read as the reverse complement.
CACTAACCTTTTCTTTATAAGATGAATATTGACTTTGGATTATGGCTTGAACATAAAGATGAATATCTTACAGACAAAAAAACGTGGTCTTGATTACATCATTCTGAATTTTGATCAGAATATTCTTATAGATTTAAACTGTTTGAGGAAGAAGTCCTGCATTTTTATTAGAAAAGCAGTAAAAAATTTGTTGGCATTCCAGTTATGTTTTATAAAAAATTAACTAGATGTTTATGCATATCATACTGTGTTACTAATTTTCTTCTTTAATATGACTACATACTTTATTTATTTATTTTATTTTTCTGAAGCTAGAAGTGGGGAGGCAGTCAGAAAGACTCCCACATGCGCCCGACCGAGATCCATTTGGCATGCCCACTAGGGGGCGATGTGCCCATCTGGGACGTTGCTCCTTTGCTGGAATGGAGCCATTTCAATACCTGAGGCAAGGCCATGGAGCCATCCTCAGGACCTGGGACCAAATTGCTGAACCATTCAAGCCATGGCTGCAGGAAGAGAAGAGAGAGAGAGGGAAAGAGGGAAGGAGGGAGGGAAGGGGAGGGCTGGAGATGCAGATGGTTGCTTCTTCTGTGTGCCCTGACCAGAAATCAAATCCAGGACTTCCACCTGCTGGGCCAATGCTCTACTGCTGAGCCAACCGGCCAGGGCACATTTTTTTCTTAATTTTCATTTGAGAATCAGCTTAATCAAAAACCAACCTTGCCACCTTCAAGTAGGCAGGACTCCATACTGACTACTAACTACTGTGAGAGGCACACAGATTCAATCCCTGCCTTTTGGAAAATGGCATCCAGTGTTACCCACCTGCTTGCACCTCTCCCTGGACTTCCACCTACTCATACAGAACGTTCTTTACTTTCTTTATCAACTAAATAAATTTCTTACTTTAAAAAGTGGTTTGTATATTAAAGTAATACAATAAAGTAGCCTATGTCACACTTACAAAAAATTTTTCCCATTTTTCAGAAAATGAACCAATAAGAGCCATCACCTAGATATCTATATACATAAATTATAATTTAGCAAATGATTTAAAGGAATAGGGCATTTTAAAGCCAAAAATAAACATTTCAGGATGGAAGAATCTATTTCCAGTATAATCTTTTGTACTTTCCCTTGTAAGGTCCTACCAGAATAAATTTAAACATAGAAGTTTATCAAAAATTGATTTAGATAATTTAAAATAAAGGTTTTATGACAGAATGTTTTTTGCCTACTTTTGGCCTTTTCATTATTCTATAGAAATTGGCACTCTTCATAATTTATAATTCAAAATGGGAAGACATTATACAGTAACCAAATTTATAGAGGGTTCCATCATAGAATTGGTCTGTTTAATTTTCAAATATAGGTGTGAATGGCAATGTTCATTTAAGAAGTGAGAGCCATTCAGCTGAAAAGGAACCCTGCCAAAAATAGAAAAATAAAAAAGCATTACCATCTGTCATACATTTATACTTTCTTGGTATAATAAATTGTTTCCCCCACTAAATATAAGTTGAAACTTTATAAGCATATACTTTACTACATAAATTTTCCCATATGTCAGTGGCTCAAACAAAGTTATACTATTTGGAGAATTTTCTTTTTCATTGGCAGGCTTATTCCTGGTTTGTTCAATTTCATTTTTCCAGTGATATTTTGCATTTAATATTGTTTAGCTCACCAAGGATTGTCTACTTTTAGGAATGTGCTGTTTCTTTAGGACACTATGATTCATTAAAAAAATAATAAGTTCTTTTTTTCAAATTTACACTTTAGTCTTATAGTGTTGGGTGAACTCTTATTCAGGAGTGATGTCTGGGGCATTATTTTTCATACCTGAGTATGAAAAATGTTATATCAGATGTCGAGCCAGCTATTGATGCATCCAGATTTCTACTGTTATCAGGAAACATCAGGAGCTATGGACCAATTCCCTTCTAAGCTGAGATTTCAGGTGCTCACAGTACATCGAGCTACAACAATCTATTTGCCTTTGGCTAAGAAGGCCTCACAGATGTCCACTGACTTCTTAGATTGGCATCCTACATCTAAGAACACCTTTCACTATATGTTTGTGTTATTTAGTATCATGATCTTTGTGTTTCTAACCTTCAAAATAGAATGTTATAATGCATTGTCCTTGAGTTTTATTGTGTGTGATACAGAGGGTTTGATCTCTTTCAGCTACAAGGTCCCAAACATATGGAGAATATTACACCTGCATTCTATGGTCAGCATTAGCTTCCTATTCAGTTATGAGTGCAATTTAAAAGTGTTGACTTTAATCTTTAAAGCCCCTCATTGTTTAGAAGTCAGTTACTCCAGATATCACATCTCTCCTTATGCATCATCATGGCAATTAAAATCAGCTGCAGTGCTTGCAGTGTACAATCCCCAGTGAATTGTGGGGAGCCTGGGAGTATATCACTTTCTGAAGAAGAACTTCCCTAAGAACCCTTTATTTCTGTCAATGATAAAAGCAATATTCATAGTTTATAGTTTTGGCATTGAATGTCCTGTCATATGTCTGTAGGTCTCTGGAACAATTACCGAGTGCTGTTGATTTAATTTTTATGTTATTTTACCTTATTTGTGGCCAACAGTTTAGAAAACCAAATCTAATTTTTAATGAATCAGAAAAATAGCAGTTGTATATATTAAAAATAGAAAAAGCTAAAATTCATCTGTTTCATATTTGTTAGTGTGGGAGTTTTTACTCTAGTATTCTCTAACTCAAGTTTTTCTTTGAATCTAATTTTAAATGTCTTCAGTGAAGGGATTTGCCATAAATCCTTTGGGGACTATTTCAAAATCCATAACTCATGGTAAGTCATTTCTCTAAATGCTTAGCTAAATGTTTGATTTCTTAATGTTATATCAGATGTCTGTTACTTATAAATTGTGCTATGTTAAATAATAACTTTCTTTTTACTATTTACAAAGTTCAAAAGCTATTGTTAAGGTAAACCTCTACCAGAACATATTATGTGAAACCATGGAGCAACCTTTTGGGGAGAAAATATGATTGGTAATAGGGCTTTGAGAACCTGGAAGCCTTATATGTAATGGTTTAGACAAAGAGTGGTGTCTGCTACCTTCCTTATTCCTCCCTCAAATTCTTCGTCTCTTTCCAAGTCTGACCCTTTCTGACCATCAAAATTTCTTTAAAAATGCTGGGTACCACCAGAAAGATGTCTGAATGACTTCCAAGGAAGTTTTTCTTTGACTATGATCTTGTGAATATTAAATGCAACTATAAATAGTTACCTTTTTTATCATATGAATGCTGATCCATGTTTCCATGAGTTAATTTTTCTTTGGCTGGCTTCTAATTTCTATGAAATATTCTGGTGTTAAACAAAACCAGATCAAGACTACTTGTAGGATTCTACAGGGTTCCACTCTCTGAAAAGGGGCATTGTTCAGTGGAACTAATCTGCTTCATTTCTTCTTATATGTCAAACTCAGAGATTGTTTATCCATATCAACAAAGGGGCATAATATTTATAAATATTAATGTACCCCAAATATGAACACCTAAATATATAAATCAAATAGTAAAAGATGTAAAAAGATAAACTGACAGTAATAAAATAAAAAGATAAATTGATAGCAATAAAAAGATAGTAGAGGACTTTGATACCCCACTTACATCAATGGATAGATTGTCCAGATAGAAAAATCAACAAGAAAGTAGTGACCTTAAATGACACATTAAATCAGAGATTTTAATAGGTATTTCCAAAAATTTCACCCCAAATCAATAGAGTATATATTATTTTCAAATGCACATGGAACATTTTACAGAACAGACTGCATAATAGGTTACAAAACAAGTCTTAATAAATTTAAGAAGACTGAGATATCAAGCATGTTTTCTGACCACAACAGTATGAAACCAGAAACTGATTACAAGAAAAAAAATACTGTGAAAAATGCAAACATGTGAAGACTAAACAACATATTATTAAACAACCAATGGGTCAACAAAAAAGTCAAGGAGAAAATGAAAAAATACATTGCGCCAAATGAAAATGAAGACACAATGTTCTCAAATCTCTGAGATGCAGAAAAGGCAATCCTGAGAGGGGCATTCATAGTAATACAAGCCTACCTCAAGAAATAAGAAACATTTTGGAGGATCCAAGAGAGCATGGAGTAGATAAAAGCTAAACTCCTAAGACCAAATTGGAATTACAACTAAATTATAGAACAATCACCCTGAATAACCAACTAAGGACTGGCTGAGAAGAAGTCTTATAACCAAGGATTTACAGAGGAAGTCACAATGAGACTGATAGGAAGGACAGAGATGCAAAAAGGGCTGGCCAGCCCTGGCTGGTTGGCTCAGTGGTAGAGCATCAGCCTGGCGTGTGGAGGTCCCGGGTTCAATTTCCAGCCAGGGCACACAGGAGAAGCACCCATATACTTCTCCACCTTCCCCCTCTCTTTTCTCTCTGTCTCTCTCTTCCCCTCCCGCAGCCAAAGCTCCATTGGAGCAAAGTTGGCCCGGGCGCTGAGGATGGCTCCATGGCCTCTGCCTCAGGTGCTAGACTGGCTCCAGTTGCAATGGATCAATGCCCCAGATGGGCAGAGCATCACCCCCTGGTGGGCATGACAGGTGGATCTCGGTCGGATGCATGCAAAAGTCTGTTTCTATGCCTCCCTGCTTCTCACTTCAGAAAAATACAAAACAAACAAACAAAAGGGCTGGCTCTACTCCATGGGCAGCAGCTGAGGTTCTAGAGGGATATCTCAGCTGTACAGTTTTTCTCTAAAAAGCATGAGATATAAACTCCACACTGGGTTCATCATCCCAGAGCACTGGAGCCAGGAAGAGGTACCCACATAATATCTGGCTGTGAAAAGCAGCAGATTTTCTGTCCATCAGGGAGAGATAGGAGTTCTCAGAAACACGGGCACCTTCTTAAAGGGTCAACACACAAAATTTTATTCACAGCCACTTATCCTGGGCTCTAGCAGATGGAGAATGAAGCAGACTAGAGTCCCATGAGGACAGTCTGGGGTGTGTGGCTCTGGGGAGAGAGCTGAAGGGACAGCTTACAGGATCCCTGGGCTGAGTCATTTTCCAATACTGCAAGTGCCATCTTTCTTGGATGGAGCACTCCCCTCTGTACAGCATCAGCCAGGGTGCGGGGGTGGGGGGGGGAGGAGAAGCAATAGTTCCACCCTCTGAGTTCCCTTTCACCTCACCCTGTAAATCTTATGCCCTGCTGAGGCGTATAGCTGAAGACCCTTTCAGTGACTGAGCCTAACAGGCAGCCACCAGGCAGAGTCAGGTAGAGGCAGATCCTGTAGTGACTTGGGAGTTTTGCTGATCTTCCCTGGGGCCCAGTGCTGGTAAAAGCTGGCCTCAGTGGACAGCTTGGTCCTTCCCATGTGCAACTAGGCCCAGCAGAGGCAGCCACAAACTGTAGATAGTTTGTAATTCCAAACAGGTTGCCAAATGCCCATCACAGGCAGCTGGCATCAGAGTCCATTCCAAGAGGCCCCAGAACCAACATATGTAGTAGCCAGATTTAGACAACATCAGAGCAGGATCCAATCAGCTTTATAAGCAGCATTTTCAAAGAAAGAAGATTTCGACAGGCACTAAACCTTGATGAGATGAATTTCGCTTTGTGCAGTCAGCACCTGCACAGCAGCTTGCATGCCACAGTCAGGGTTGAGCTTCACAGTCAGCTATCCTGAGGGTCAATCCCACACACAAACATGCCAATAGCCATAAAAACTCAATTATAACAGGAGGGCCCACATAACCCACACAAGGGACATTCCTAGAGGACCTGTTTCAGCTGACCAAGGAGAATGCACCACTGGACCCTATAGGAAACCTATTGCACAAAGCCACCTCATAAAGACTATGAGTCATAGTAGATTTATCTAATACATAGAAACACACACAATGAGGCAGCCAAAATGAAGAAACAAAAACAAACAAACAAAAAACACAGCCTTCTAATGAAAGAACAGACGAAATCCTCAAGAAAAAAAAGCTAAATAAAATGAAAACAAGAAATGTATCATATCTAGAGTTCAAAGTAATGGTTACAAGGCTGCTGACAGAACTTAGTGAGAACTACAGTAGCATGAAAATGTGATATAGAAATCATAAAAAAGGAACAGTCAGAGATGAAGAAGGCAATATCCGACATCAAGAATACAGTAGAAGAAATAAATAGTAGGGGGATGAAGCAGAGGATTGAATTAGTGATTTTCAAGATAGGAAAAAACACCCAAGCAGAGCAACAAAAAGTAAAAAAGAATTTTAAAAAATGAGGATAGTTTAAGGGATCTATGGCAAAACATGAAGCAAAATAACATAAACATCATGGGAGTACCAGAAAAAAAAGAAAGAGAGCAAGTGATTGAGAACCTATTTGAAGAAATAATGACCAAAACTTCCCTAAACTGGTGAAGCAAAAGGAAATACAAGTCCAGGAAGCACACAGAGTCCCAAACAAGATGGTCCCAAAGAGGCCCACACCAAGACACATCATAATTAAAATGACAAAGGTTAAAGATAAAGAGAGAAACTTAAAAGCTACAAGAGAAAGACAATTACCAACAAGGGAGCTTCTATAAGGCTGTCAGCTGATTTCTCAACAGAAACATTTCAGTCCAGAAACAACTGGCATGAAATATTCAGGGTGATGAAAAGCAAGGACCAACAACCAAGTTGACTTTACCCAGCATGGCTGTCATTTAAAAGTAAAGGAGAAATAAAGAGCTTCCCAAATAAGAAAAAGCTAAAGGATTTCATTACCACCAAACCAGTATTAAAAAAATGTTAAAAAAAATATGAAAAGACAACTCACTGGATGGGAGAACATATCTGCTGATACCTCTGATAACAGTTAATATCCAAAATTTATAGAGAACTTATAAAACTCACTCCCTCAAAATAAAAACAATCCAGTTAAAACATGGGCAAAGGATCTCATAAACATTTCTTCTAAGAGGACATACACATGACAAATATACATATGAAAAGATGTTCACTAATCATCAGACAAATGCAAATTAAAACCAGTGAGATATCACCTCACACCTGTCAGAATTGCTCTTATTGATAAATCAACAAATAACAAATGCTATGAGGATGTGAATGAAAGGGAACCCTTGTGCACTGTTGGTGGAAATGCAGATTGCTGCAGCCATTGTGGAAAGCAGTATGGTTATCTCAAAAAATTAAAAATGGAACTGCCTTATGGCCCAGTGATATCACTTCTGGGAATTTATCCAACAAATCCTGAAGCACTAATTCAAAAGAATATATGCATCCTTATCACTGCAGCAATATTTACAATATCCAAGATTTGGAAGCAGCCCCCAAGTGTCGATCAGAAGATAAGTGGATAAAAAAGCTGTAGTACATTTACACAGTGGAAAGTACTGGGCTATAAAAAAGAAGGAAATCTTACTCTTTGTGATAGCATGGATGGACCTAGATAGCATTATGCTAAGTGAAATAAGTCATCAGAGAAAGATAAGTATTATATGATTTCACTCATATGTGGAACCTAATGAACAAAATGAACTAACAAGCAAATAAAGACAGACTGATAGACTGTAGGCTGACAGCTGCGGGTGGGTGCTAGGGGGTGGAGGGATTGAGCAAAAATGAGAAAAACTCATGGACATGGATAACAGTGTGGTGTTTGCCAGTGGGTGGGGAAGAGAGGATACACAGAGGAGGAGGAGGTTATGGGGGGATAAATGGTGATGAACAGAGACTTGACTTGGGGTGAACACACAATACAGTGTAAAGATGATGTGTTGTAGAATTTTGCACCTGAAACGTATATAATTTTGTTAACCAGTATTACCCCAATAAATTCAGTAAAAATGAAAAAAAAAGTAATAAGAAAAATCTCAAAAAATAATTCAATTTTACACCTAAGGGAACTAGAAAATGAAGTCGGTAGAAAACCAGAGTTAGTATAAGGAAAAAAATAATAAAGATCAGAGCAGAAATAAATGAAATAAAAACAAAACTACTATAGAAAACAATCACTTAAATTAGGGGCTTGTTCTTTGAAAAGATAAACAAAATTGATAATTCGTTAGCTAGATTCATCAAGAAAAAACAATAGAGGACCCAAATAAGTATAGTCATAAATGAAAGAGAAGAAGTTTCTCAGGGGCATACAAAGAATCATTAGAGACTACTATGAGCAATTATACACCCAACAAATTGGACTTCCTAGAAAAGTGAATAAATTATTTTAAAAAATGCAAACTTCTAAAACTGAATCATGAAAAAAACCCAAATTTTAATAGATTACTAACAATTAAAGTGAATAAGTATTTAAAAAACTTTCAACCGAAGTCCAGGACCAGATGGCTTCACAGCTAAATTCTACCAAACATTTAGAGAGGAGTTAATACCAGCCTTGGCCAGGTAGTTCTTTGGTTGGAACATCATCCTGATTTACCAAGGTTGCTGGTTTGAACCCTGATCATGGCACATACAAGAATCAACTAATGATGGAATGAATAAATGAAACAATAAATCAGTGTTTCTCTCTTTCTGTCTCTCTCTTCCTCTCTTTGTCTCTGTCTCTCTCCTTTTCCCTTTCTCTAAAAGTCAACAAATAAGAATAAATAAAATAAAAAAATAAAGAAGAGTTAATACCTACCCTTCTCAAATTATTAAAAAAAAAATTGAAGAGGAAGGTATGTTTCCATACTCATTTAATGAGGCCCTGATGCCAAAACCAAAGCTACAACAACAAAAACAAAAAATAAAATTATAGGCCAATATTCTTGTTGAACACAGATGCAAAAATTCTTAACAAAATATTAGCAAACTAAATTCAACAATAAATTAGAAGTATCATATACCATGATCAAGTGGGATTTATTCCAGGGATGCAAGGATGGTTCAACAAATCAAGCAATGTGATATACCACATTAACAAAAGAAGGGTGAAAATAATCTCAATCGACACAAAAAAAGCACGTGAAAAAATTCAACATTCATTTATAATAAAAATTTTCAACAAAGTGGTTACAGAGGGAACATACTTCAACATAATAATGGCCATATGTGACAAATCCTGAGCTAATATCATATTTCTGGGTAAAAAAACTGCAAGCTTTTCTGCTGAGATAAGCAACAAGGCAAGGATGTCCACTCTCTCCACTTTTATTCAACAAAGTATTAGCAGTTACAGCCACAGCAATTACACAAGAAAAAAGAACCAAAACACATCTATATTGGAAAGATAGAAGTAAAACTGTCAGTATTTTTAGACGACGTGATAATATATTTAGCAAATCCTAACAATTACCAAAAAAATCTATTAGAACTAATAAATAAATTCAGTAAAACTGCAGAAGACAAAATTAATACACAGAAATCTGTTGCATTTCTATATACTAGTAATGAGCTATCAAAAGGAGAAATTAAGAAAACAATCCCAATTACATTTGCAACAAAAAGAATAAAACAGCTAGGAATAAATTTAACCAAATAGATGAAAAACTGTACTCTGAAAACAATTCATTAACTTAAAAAATTTTTTTTAGAGAAACATTGATTTTATTTTGTTCCACTTATTATTTCATCCATTAGTTGATTCTTATATGTACCCTGACCAGGGACTGGTTCCCTAACCTTGGCATATCAGGACAATGTTCTAACCACCTGAGATACCCAGCCAGGGCTTAATCCATTAACTTTTAAATGTGATTTTTTAAAGCTTTCTTCTGTCCTTCAAATGTCCTCTGCCTGATCTAGGTGGGACTTAAGCTATTGGCTCCTTTTGTTCTCAGGCCTTGAGATTTTGACTGGAACTACACTACTGGCTTTCCTGGGCCTGCAGCCTGCAGATAGCAGAGTATGGGACTTCTCAGCCTCTATAATCTCGTGAGCCAGTCCCTTATAATAAATCTTTATATCTATATATCTTTCAGTCCTGTTTCTCTGGAGAACCCTAATATGCTAATCTTTAAGAGTAAAACTATTTAGAATGACATTTTCTAATAGATTGATATACATACAATAAGTTCTTTGAAAAAATTCATATCTATTACAATACCCAGTTTTACTTTATGCTTTCTACACTGCTCACAAAAATTAGGGGATATTTTATAGCTTCATATTCATTTTGAAATATCCCCTAATTTTTGTGAGCAGTGTATTTGACATCTTTTTTATTTTTTCAGAGACAGAGACAGAGTCAGAGAGAAGGATAGATAGGGACAGAAATACAGGAACGAAGAGATGAAAAGCATCAATCATTAGTTTTTTGTTGTGCGTTGTGGCTCCTTAGTTGTTCATTGATTGCTTTCTCATATGTGCCCTAACCATGGGCCTTCAGCAGACAGAGTGACCTCTTGCTTGAGCCAGAGACCTTGGGCTCAAGCTGGTGAACTTTTGCTCAAACCAGATGAGCCCGTGCTCAAGCTGGCGACCTTGGGCTCTCGAACCTGGGTCTTCCGCATCCCAATCCGACACTCTATCCACTGCGCCACCGCCTGGTCAGGCTTGACATCTTTTTTTAAACATCACTAAGCATTGGCTTCTATGTGAAGTATAAAAATATTTACAACACTGGCATCTTTTATGATTTTAAGAAGATTTTACTGAAACTTAACGCTTCTTTTTTTTTCTGCCATTGATTTGAGAGAGAGAGAAAAAGAGAGAGAAGGGAAGGGAGGGAGGGAAATAAAGAAGCATCAACTTGTTCTATTTAGTTGTGTACTCATTGATTGATTCTGATATGTGCCCTGACCAGGGATAGAACCCATGACTTTGGTGTGCCAGGATGATGTTCTAGCCACTGGGAAACCTGACCATGGCCTAAAGATTCTTTCTAGTAAGAATATAATAGTAAATAAACCACTTTATTGAAATTTTACCTTATGTTTTGTGAAAATGTAAGTCTGAAAAAGGAGAAGGGATTCTTTAAAATTAAGAAAAAGGTCCCCTAATTGATTTCTGAATACACATTCTCAGAAAACCTCCAGTTAAAGCTCCACCTTATGACTGATATAAATGGATATAAGCAAAGAAAAAAATGAGGAGAAAAACACTTAAAGTTAGACATGAGGAAGAAAAGGAAGATTATAAGAAAATATTCAAAATTAAAATAATTTTAGACAACACACAGGTCAATCAGCAGAACAAATACTGCTTCTAAAGGTCATGTAAGAAGCTGCTTTCTCTGCTTTATTTCATCTCTGAATGAATCTATTCAGGCCTTCCACCATTTCCTTTATAGGAGTCAACCATTTCTAACGTTACCTACCAAAATAATGGCTTCATCGACTCTCTTTTATTTCCACTCTCCACTACATTAAACAAAATAAAACCTTATTCTCTGTCTGTGATTTGATTGTTGTCTTCACTTTTTCTTTCGGGCATAGCAATGCCTTCATATCTCCCCTGGTTTCCCCCTGTAGGCTGGTTACAATCTGCACGCTTCTATTTTTGTTCACAATCATTATACAATTCATCAATCATTCACGTTTTAAAACTTTTATGATTATTTTTGCATAATGGTATGCACTTCACCTGAGCCAGCTGTCTTGATTCTTTAGAGTGTGGCCTTTTTTCCCAACTACACTTTTGGGTAATAACCATTGCCAATTTATCCCACTAAGTAAATTCCTCGTTTTATTGAAACTGTTTTTATAAAGCTTAAGTTACTCACATTTATACTCATAATCTCGTCTCCTTCTCCCTTGACTCAGGTAGAAGTTTAAAATCTTATTAAGTAATTTGCTCAAGGTTTGTAACACAGCCAGCCAGGAGCAGAGCAAGGAATAAACCCAGGAGAGAGAATTTTGTCTTCTTAGTATAAGATGATCTCTGGAAGTGCCTCTCAGCACAATGTTTTGATTCTCTGACTTTTAATAAGTCTCTGTTGTATTGAGGAATAAGTATATGGCAAGTTAAAAAGCTAATATTGTACAGTTTGGGAAACTATGATAACAAATAGGTTAATGTTTTTCAATATTCCTATGGATCTTTTGCCTGGTTAATCTATTAATTATTTAGAAAGGTGTTTAAATCTCTCTCCTTGAAGGTAGGTTTATCTGTCGAAGTTGTGTCATTTGATTCATACAAATTTAAAATTATTATGTCTTATTAGTAATAAGAATTTATCACTATACAGTGATTCTCTTGCTTCTGAAGAATGATTTTAGCCTTAAAGTCTATTATTTTTGATATTAATAAGGTTACTTAACCTTCTTTTTCTTTGTATGATGTTTGCCCAGTTTATGTATTTTCATCCTTTTCAATCTTTCTGTTTCCTTTAATAGCAAATAATCAGTTTTAAAATTCAGTCTCTAAGTTTTTTGTCTTTAAACTTTAGAGCATATACACTGATTATTATTACCAATTTACTTGGATTGTTTCTAAAATATTATTCTATACTTCCTTTTTTCTGCTTCTTCAGATATCTTGGGTGTTATCTTTTTTTTTGCCATTTTACCTTTTTTTTCCAGGTTTTGTTTATTTTTCCATTTTTACCTTCTATTTGTTTGCAAGTTATACATTCCATTTACATTCTTTTAAAAGTTTCCTTGGAGATTTTAACACACATACATAAATTCTCAAAGTCTCCTTCTTGCCCTCCCCCCAAAGAAACAAGAATACCACTATTTGGGTTATTCTTTGCTTATCATTTTCTCTTTCATTTCAAACCTTTCTTCCTGTATCACTTCCCTTCTTTGTTTAGTTCAACCTTATGGTTTATTGATAGTCTGTTGGAAATAAAATATTTTTTATTTTATTTATATGAAAAAGTCTTCATGTTATTAAGTTCTTGAAAGATAATTTCATTTGGCATGCAGTTCTAAGCTGATGCTTTCTCTCAGGACATTAAAGAAATTATTTTCCAATTATCTATCTTCCATGCTTGTTAGCAATAAGTTTATTTGTTGTTTCTTTGCATGTGTCCATTATGTTCTCTCTGGTTTTATCAGGATCTTCCCCGGGTGTATGGCTTTCTACAGTTTCACTATGATGTAACTAGTTATAGATTTTCTCAGCAGCTCTGTTTTCACATATTTCCTCTCATCTATGTTTTCCTATTGTTTTATTTGAAACAGAAAGATGTATGTTTGATTTTTTCAGTCCATTGTCACTTTTACTACTTCTGTTATATTTTCCATCTTTTGTTTCTCTATACTGTATTTTCTGTAATTCATTCATATTCATCTTCTAATTCACTAGTTCTCTTTCTATGTCTATCTTGCTGTTTAACATTTATTTCTTTTTTAATTTTGGCCCTAGTACATCTATTTAATTAAAATTTTTAATAAATTTTTATTAATTTTAATGGGGTGACATCAATAAATCAGGGTACATATGTTCAAAGAAAACATGTCCAGGTTACCTTGTCATTCAATTATGTTGCTTACCCATCACCCAAAGTCAGATTGTTCTCCATCACCTTCTATCTAGTTTTCTTTGTGCCCCTCCCCCTCTCCCTTCCCTTCTCTCTCCCTCACCTCCCCACCCCCTCCCTGGTAACCACCACACTCTTGTCCATGTCTCTTAGTCTTGTTTTTATGTCCCACCTATGTATGGAATCATGATTAAATTTTTAAAAAATTTTACTGATTTGAGAGAGAAAGTGAGACAAGAGGGAGAGAGATGAGAGATGAGAAGCATCAACTTGTAGTTGCTTCACGTTAGTTGTTCATTGATTGCTTCTCATGACTTGACTGGGGGGGCTCCAACCCAGTGACCCATTGCTCAAGTCAGCGACTTTGGGATCATGTTGATGATCCTGCACACAAGCAAGTGACCTTGTGCTCAAGCTGGCAATCCCATGCTCAAGCTGATGAGCCACTCTAAAGCCGGCAACATTGGGGTTTTAAACTAGAGATTTCAGTGTCCTGGGTCAACACTCTATGTACTGTGCCACCACTAGTCACGGTCTATTTGATTTTTTTCTCCAAAATCTGCCTGGTCATTTTTTCCCCAATGTCTTATTCCTTGATCTATTAAATACTCTCTTTTATTTCTTTTAACATAGTAAGCATATTTATTACATATACTTACATGATAAGCCTACCACTTGAAGTGTTAAGTGTGTCTGAATATATCTTTGTTGTTTCTAGTCTCACTCAGGAACCCGTTTCCTTGTGCATTTTATTATTTTCTATAAATTTATAGTAATAAAGTATTTTAGACCTACATTGAAGTTATCTTTATCACATAACTAATTGTATGCTAATTTTTTGTATTGGTTTCAGGTGTGCCAAATAGTGGTTAGACAATGTATGCTAATTCTTTTTTTAAAAAATTTTATTTAGACGATTAAATTTAACAGGGTGATGTTGGTCAATTAGAATACTTAGATTTTGGGCAAATATCTCCACATTACTTGAACAGTCAACTATGTTGTATACCCATCACCCAAAATCAGATCACCTTCTGTCCCCTTATATTTATCCTTCTTTACATCTCTCCCCTCTGTCCCCCTCTGTCTTTTCCCTTCCCCTTCCCCCTGGTAACCACTGCACTCCTTTTTATGTCCATAAGTCTCAATTTTGTGTCCCACCTATGTATGAAATCATACAGTTCTTAGCTTTTTCTGATTTACTTATTTCTCTCAGTATAATGTTGTCAAGGTGCATCCATGTTGTCATAAATGATACTACGTCATTGTTTCTTATGGCTGAGTAGTATTCCATTGTATATATGTACCACATCTTTTTCTAATCCTTTATCGAAGGGCACTTTGGTTGTTTCCATGTCTTGGCCACTGTGAATAATGCTGTGATAAACATGGGGGTACATATGTCTTCATGTACCATTTTTTTCGAGTTTTGAAGATATATACTCAGTAGAAGAATTGCTGGGACATGTGGTAAAGCTGTATTCTTAATTTTTTTAGGAACCACCATACTTTCTTCAATAGTGGTTGTATTAATTTACATTCCCACCAACAGTGAATGAGGGTTCCTTTTTCTCCACAGCCTCTCCAACACCTGTTATTACATGTCTTGTTGATAATAATTGATCTAACAGGTGTGAGGTGGTATCTCATTGTAGTTTTGATTTGGATTTCTCTAATAGCTAGTGAAGATGAGCATCTTTTCATCTATCTATTGGCCATTTGTATTTTTTCTTGAGAGAAGTTCATGTCTTCTCCCCATTTTTTTATTGGATTGTTTGCTTGTTTGTTGCTAAGGTTTGTGAGTTCTTTATGTATTTTGGATATTAACCCCTATCTGAGCTGTTGTTTGCAAATATCATTTCCCATTTAGTTGGCTGTCTGTTTGTTTTATTGTCAGTTTCTTTTGCTGTGCAGAAGCTTCTTAGTTTAATATAGTGCCATTCATTTATCTTTGCCCTTACTTCCTTTGCCTTTGGGGTCAAGTTCATAAAATGTTCCCTATGGCCAAGGTCCATGAGTTTAGTATTTATGTTTTCTTCTATGTAATTTATTGTTTCAGGTCTTATATTTAGGTCTTTGGTCCATTTTAAATTAATTATTGTGCAAGGGGACAAACTGTAGTCGAGTTTCATTCTTTTGCACGTGGCCTTCCAGTTTTCCCAGCACCATTTGTTGAAGAGGCTTTCTTTTCTCTATTGTGTGTTTCTGGTTCTTTTATCAAAGATGATTGGCTAGTGTATATGTGGTTTTATTTCTGGGCTCTCAATTCTGTTTCATTGGTCTGTGTGTCTATTTTTCTGCCAATACCATGCTGTTTTGATTATCGTGGTTCTGTAGTATAATTTGAAGTCAGATATTATAATGCCTCCAGTTTTGTTTTGTTTTCCACTCTGGTTTATTTTGGTTATTCAGGGTTTTTTTATGGTGCCATACAAACCTGATGATTTTTTGTTTCATTTCTTTAAAAAATGACATTGGAATTTTGATGGGAATTGAATTAAATTTGTATATTACCTTGGATAATATGGCCATTTCAACTATATTTATTCTTCCTATCCAAGAACATAGGATATTTTTCCATTTCATTGTGTCTTTTTCACTTTAATAATGCTTTGTAGTTTTTGGTATATAGGTCCTTTACATTCTTTGTTATGTTTATTCCTAGGTATTTTATTTTTTTGTTGCAATTGTGAAAGAAATTATACTTTTGAGTTCATTTTTCAAAGTTTTATTGTTGGCATATATGAAAACAATAGATTCCTGTATGTTAATTTTGTATCCTGCAACCTTACTATATTGGTTTATTGTTTCCAATAGTCTTTCTGTGGAATCTTTGGGGTTTTCTATATATAGGATCATGTCATCTGCAAAAAGTGAAACCTTTACTTCTTCTTTCTTATTATGAATGCTTTTTATTCCTTTCTCTTGTCTAATTGCTCTGGCTAGAACTTCCAGCACTATGCTGAATAGGAGTGGAGAGAGTGGGCAGCCTTGTCTTGTTCCTGATTCTAGAGGAAAATTTTTCAGCTTTTTACCATTTAGCATGGTGTTAGCTGATGGTTTGTTATATATGGCCTTTATTATGTTGAGGTATTTTTCTTCTGTGCCCATTTTATTGAGTGTTTTAAACATAAAAAGATGTTGTATTTTATCAAATGCCTTTTCTGCATCTATTGATAGGATCATATGGTTTTTATTCTTTGTTTTGTTGATATGGTATATTATGTTAATCATTTTATGTTATGTTGAACCATCCTTATGCTTCTGGGATGAATCCCACTTGATTGTGATGTATTATTTCTTTAATGTGTTGTTGTATTCCATTTGTTAATATTTTGTTTAGGATTTTTGCATCGTATTCATTGAAGATATTGGTCTGTAGTTTTCCTTTTTTGTATTGTCCTTGCCAGGTTTTGGTATGAGGGTTATGTTGGCCTCATAAAATATGTTTGGAACTATTGTGTCTTCTTCAGTTTTTTGGAAGACTTTGTGAAGGATAAGAACCAAATCTTTCAATGTTTGGTACAATTCACTAATGTAGCTTTCTGGCCCTGGACTTTTATTTTTAGGGAGGTGTTTGATAGTTGTTTCTATTTCCTTCCTGCTTATGGGTCTATTTAGGCTTTCCACTTCTTTGTCATTCAGTCTTGGAAGATTGTATAGTTTTAGGAATTCATCCATTTCTTCTAGATTGTGGAATTTGGTGGCATATAGCTTTTCATAGTATTCTACAATGATTCTTTGTATATTTATAATATCTGTGGTAATTTATCTTCTTTCATTTCAAATTTTGTTTATATGAGTCCTTTCTTCTTTTTCCTTAGTGAGTCTTGCCAGGGGTTTGTCAATTTTGTTGATCTTTTCAAAGAACCAGCTCTTTGTTGTATTAATTTTTTTCTATAGTTTTTCTGTTCTCTATTTCATTTATTTCTGCTCTAATCTTTATTATCTTCTTTCTTCTGCTGATTTTGGGTTGCTTTTGTTCTTCTTTTTCTAGTTTCTTAAGATGTGATGTTAAGTTGTTTACTTGGGCAATCTCTTGTTTTTTGATATAAACCTTTAATGATATGAACTTCCCTCTTATCACTGCTTTTGCTGCATCCCAGAGATTCTGATATGTTGTGTTGTCATTTTCATTTGTCTGTATATATCTTTTGATCTCTTCTTTTATTTATTCTTTGACCCAGTCATTTTTTAGAAATACGCTGTTTTATTTCCATATTTTTGTTGGTTTGTTTACTTCTTTTTTGCTGTTGAATTCTAATTTCAAAGCTTTGGTCAGAGAATATGCTTGGTATAATTTCAGTCTTTCTGAATTTGTTGATGTTAGCTTTGTGACCCAACATATGGTTTATTCTTGAGAAGTTCCATGTACACTGGAGAAAAATATATACTCTGATGTTCTGGGTTGAAATGTCCTGTAGATGTCTATCATATCCAATAGTTCTAGTGTTTCACTTAAGGCCGATATTTCTTTATTGGGTTTTTGTTTGGATGAATGATCTAGAACCATCAGTGGTGTATTGAGATCTCCAAGTATGATTGTATTTTTGTTGGTTTATAGTTTTAGATCAGTTAGTAGATGTTATATATTTTGATGTTCCTTGGTTTGGTGCATATATATTAAGAAGTGTTATGCCTTCTTCATACATTGTCCCCTTTAGCATTATAAAATGACCATCTTTGTCTGGTTACCTTTATTGTCTTGTAGTCAGCATTGTCAGATATGAGTATGACTACTCCTGCTTTTCTTTGGATATTATTTGCTTGGAGAATCGTTTTCCAACCTTGCACTTTGAATCTATTTTTATCCTTATAGCTTAGGTGTGTCTCTTGAAGGCAGCATACAGTTGGGTTTTGCTTTTTGATCCAATCTGCTCCTCTGTGCTTTTTTATTGGTGAGTTCAATCCATTTACATTTAATGTAATTATTGACACTTGGAGTTTCTTATTGTCATTTTATATACTGCTTTCTGATAGTTCTGTGTCTTGTTTGGTTCTTCTTTTTTGATTTTCTGTCATTTGTTTTGTGGTATTCCATACTTCTTTCCTCTGCTTCTTTTTTTTTTAAGCTGTGTGTTTTAGTAGTGGCATTTTCAGCAGTAGTTGCTATTAGGTTATTAAAAGAAAAATTATCATATTTATTAGAGTCCATTATCTCATGAGTGCTTCTGCACTCCATCTTCCCTTGCTACTGCTAGTCTTTGTCCTCTCCCCTCTTATGTTATTGTTGTCACAGATTATCCTTGTTTTTATTGCGATCTGGTTGGAACTTTTACTTACACTTTTGTGAAATTTTTTGTTTGTTTTTGTATTTGGTTGGATAACCCCTTTTAGTATTTCATGAAGTAGGGGTTTTCTAGTGATAAGTTCCCTCAGCATCTCTATGTCTGTAAATGTATTTATTTCCCCTTCATATTTAAAGGTTAGCTTTGATGAATATACTATTCTTGGCTTGTAGTCCCTCTCTTTCAGTGATTTAAGTGTTGGGGTTCACTCTCTTCTGGCTTGTAGTTTCTGCTGAGATATATGATGATAGCCTAATGGGCTTTCCTTTGTATGATATATTCTTCTATTCCCTAGCTGCCTTGAGGATATTTTCTTTGTTACTGATTTGTGTTAATTTCATTACAATGTGCCTTGAAGTAGGTCTGTTAGGGTTGAGGTAACTTGGTTTATCTGTTTGCTCCTTGGATTTGAGGCTCTAACTCTCTTTCCACAGGCTTGGGAAGTTCTCACTGATTACTTGTTTGAATATGTTCTCCATTCCCTTTTCTGTCTCTTCTTCTTCTAACGCACCCATTATTCTTATATTGCTCTTTCTGATGGAATCAGATAATTCTTGTAGGGCTTTCTCATTTTTTTTTTTTTAAATTCATGAGTCTTTCTCTTCTTTTCTCTGTAGTATCTCTAGTTACCTGTCTTCAATGTCACTGACTCTCTCCTCTATCTGGCCTGTTCTAATAGCTAAGCTTGTTACCTCATTTTTCATTTACTGTATTGAGTTTTTCCATTACAGTTTGTTTTTTTTATATAGTTTTAATTTTTTTGTTGAAATACTCTTTTTGTTCATTAAATTGTTTTTTGAGCTCACTAAATTACCTTTCAGTGTTTTCTTGTATCTCATTGAGTATTTTTAGAACTTCAATTTTGAATTCTCTGTCATTTAGCTCCAAGTTTCCATGTAATTGACATTTTTTTCTGGAGCTTTTTCATCATCTATCTGAGCTATGTCTCTTTTTTGTGTAACCATGATATTTGACTTGTTTTTCTTTGATCACATTTAAGAGTGGTAATAATAAGAGATAACTAAAAACAATAAAACTAAAAATTGAAAAAATGCAGTGAAAAAACAGAAATTCTATAAATAATAATAAATAGAACAAAAACTACAGAGAATAAGAAGCAGGAACTGAGGAAAAATGAAAAAAAGAGAAAAAATGAAGTAAAAAACAAGCAAAATGCAACAAAAAATTATGAGTCCAAAATATAATAATTTGACAAAAAATGATGCTCAGATGAGAGGAAAGAAAGAAAAAAGAAAGGAAAAAAGGAAGGAGAAAAAAAGGGAAGAGAGAAAAAAAGAAGTAAAAGAGAAAGTGTCAGAAATGAAAAACCCTCACAAAAAACAAGAATAAATAATATAACAACTAAGGATAATGAAGTTCAATTGGGAAAAAGAGAAAAGAAGAAAAAGGAAAGAAGAAAAAATGAGAAAAAGCAAAAAAAAGTATTTTCCAGTTTTGAGAGGTAACTTCCCTTTTTTCTGGCAGATAGGGCTGTAGTACAAGCTTTGCCTCTCTGAGGTTCTTGGGAGGAGTTCTGCTGAGGCATCACTGTCCTAACGATGTAGGCAGGGCTGCAGTTGCGTCGGTAGGAGGAACTTGTTGTTAGGTTTTGCAATTTTATGGCTGTAGCAATGGCCATCTCAGGTCTTCTAGCATCTCTCCCCACGTCCCAACAGAGCATGGGATCAAACACCCAGAACCTCTGCCTTTCACAGGTGCAAGCAACCCGGAGACTCAGCTGTGGGGGCTCTGCTCCTGCTACTGTTCACACATCAAGGGAGCAATGTAGGACTTGGGATACTGGGAGAGACACAGCCCGGTTCTTCCTCTGATACCACTCAAAGCCTGGTCCTGGGCAGGGCAGGGGCTGCGCCCTGAGGAGCCAGCTCCCAGCTTCAGGGTGTGGGGCGGCAGGGCATAGATATCAGATCAGTGTGCCTCCACATCACGCAAGCCAAACTCCATGGGTCAGTGGGGGCAGATTGAGCGCACCTCAGTGCCCACAGGCCAATCACCACGGGCTATTCCCCTGCCAGTCTCAGGAGTGTCTGCAGGCTATGTGTGCGCCCAGTGCTTGTGATTGCAAATTGAGCCTGGTAATGTAGACAGACAGTGGGATGGCGTTGTTCCTGCCCTTGTTTGTGCATCTGTCTCACTTCAGCTCCTTTACCTCTGCCCCTCAGTCTCTCCACATCTCCTGTCTCCGAAACTAAACCCATGTTAAAAGTGCCTCTTTCTTTCAGATCAGTGAAGAAAGAGAAAAACTTCGTCCTCTGGCTTTTCCTCCATGAGCGGATTCTATCTCCGGCCTGACTTCTCAACAGAATCATACGTTTATCTGGTATGTGTATATTTCAGGTGCTCCTGGGTTTTTTTCTCTGCTTATAGTTGAGTTTGTTGAAATTTCAAGGGGAGAGATTGGGAGTATCTCTCACTCCACCATTTCTCTGGTGTCACTCTGGATGCTAATTCTTGATTTGAGGTTTTGTGAATCAAAAATCTACAAACCTGTGAGGACAGGCTTGTAGTTTTGAAATCTCAGTAGACATTTTCACCCCCTACAAGGCTAAGACAGGCAAATTTCTTTGCTGTCACCCTCTATGGAATGGGATTTATGTATGCATACATTTGGGCTCTCTATTTCATCATAGGTGCACTTCTTGAGGGTTTCAGCTTTACATAAGGGTCTATTATAGATGACCTATCTCAGGTAGGCTCTAGGTATTATCTCTAGTCACTTGACTCCTCACATGATTATCAAAATAGAAGCTCATGATCACCTTGGTGCTTCCTTACCTTTTGGGTTTCCTGCTTTTACTTTGTTTTAGGCATTTAAGGATTCACTTACATTCTTGTCAGCTTAATAGTATAGTTTCAAACATTAAATTTTAGTCTTTTAAAGGAGGTTTTTTATTGTTTTTAGTGTATTCTATCAGAGGCATAAGTTTTATAATCTATGTTCAAATAATATCTATCCTAGATAAAATAGCTTAAACATGAAACAACAAGGTCACAGTGCAACATGTAACCTCTTTCCTTTTAAATTAACCATCCCCACACTTAAGAATTCCTGACTGATCAGTTGGTGGATGTCTGGTAATTGTTTCATCATATGCAGCCTCATGTGTATTTATATCTTTTAGGAAGAATCATTTTTTTTGTATGAAGAGATTTTAAAAATTTATTTTTCTTTAATTGATATTTATCGTTTGCTTGTATATATTAAAAATAAACTAAACTTGTTCAATGACAGAAACACTTAAATATAAGAAATAAAATTTACATAAGATGACAGAATTTTTTTCAAAATATGACCATAGGAATATTCTCAGGAAGTGCCAAAGTTAATGTCCTTTACCTTAATTTCCCCACTCCAAAGACTTTGAAAAATAGTGTAAGCCAAAAATGCAACAGAAGGATCTTCCAAGAGTGAGACTAAATAAATCTTCCAAGCATGGAATAAATGTCACTGCCATCAAAGACATTATTTACCACATAAGAAGGATACTGAGCACATATGCAGAACATAAGAAATCCTCTGGTCAAAGGTCATACATTAATAGGCAACAAACTGTACAAAATTACTTACTGGGGGAACAGCAGAAATATAAAATGCAGATTTGAATGGAACCACACCCTGGATTTACTCCGTTTTCCTGCCATGTGGGGTCCTACATTGCCTTTGGGAAATGAACAATGCACTAAGAGATAGTTAGGAGGGGTTTGGTGGATGGAAACAGATGGAGTGGGGTGCTGGCAGTGTAATGACACTGTGTATTGCATTTCTGGAGCATTTTGAAGTGGGAGAGAGCAGAGGAGGAAAGTACAAAGAGCAAGAGGATGAAGGTACTGGGGCTTAGAGTTTCAGAACAGAAAGACTAGTTGTGGCAACAATGGAAGGACTCCTGGAAGCTTGTTTGGATTTTCTTTGGTTCAGTAAGGGAAGTCAGTTTTTGCTTGATTCAGAGCTCCTTTATAATAGCAATCTCCTCTCTACTCCCCACATTTATATCCAGTAACAATATGGAAAGGAAGATCTTTATATTCAACTTTCTGCCAAGCTTCCACAGCCAAAACATATCTGACTTTTCTCAATGAATTTCATATCCAGTGCCTTGTGAAATGCTGATGTAAAAGGATCTGTTCTGAGAATAATCTGCTTGAAAACCACAAGTATAATAAGAATAGTTCTATACTTATTAAATTCTATTCAGCAGCCCAGGAAAGCATAAGGAATAGATATTTTCCAAACCTCCTAAGTTAAAATCCAGGATGTTTTCAATTTTACATAAGGTAGAATTTGCTTTTTTCTTTACTTACCTTTTTCATTCTCATTGGTGACTTAAGATAGGCAGATGACATATACTTTACACAACTTAATCCTTACTGATTGGAATTCAAGGTGAAATAAACTTGTGCTGCAACTTTGCTTTGCAGACATTCAGGACACTTATATTCAGCTAAAATATCCAATCCAAAATGTGTGGCTCTGAAATTAAGGGTTAATCATCCCTCCCAATGCATTGCATATGGTCATCATGAATCTGATTAAAATACAAATTCTGATTATGGTTGGTAGTTATAATGAATAGGTTGTTTTGTGTGTTGGCAGAGGAGTATTAGTCAACAAAAAAGTAGTCATAATGACTGATTTTTCTTCTGAAATTATTCCCACATACACTCTAAAAGACATCATGTACTCCATGGTACCAACAACATGGTATAAAAAGCTTCCACTAAACTAACATTATTATAGTGCTTGACACATCTAAACATCAATAAATGGTAGCCACTATGGTTTTCATTTTCATTATTATTATTACTTGTCTTATAAATAGATTTTATCAGCAGCTTGAAACATGTTTGTGCTGACAGTCTCTGTTAAATACCAACTGACATATATAAAACACCCATGGCTATTTCCCTATTATTTTGTTCTGGCCATTAATGCTTCTGTTTATCATCTATATAAGACAACCTTTCATATTCTTTCTCCTCTACTCCCCTCTCACCCCCACTGGTATCTTTATGTTATTTTTCTGCTGATGACGCTGTCTCAATGTTAGGAAACAGAAAGAGTCCTCTCCCTTCATCAGCCCAGGAAAGGAGAAGAAATGGATATTTTCTGAATCGCTCAAATTGAAATTTAGAATGAATTTATCTTAGAAATAAATTCTAAGTGGAAGTAACAAAAATAAATAAGTGACATTAAAGCCTATAATATGTTCTCCAAGCCATGACAATAAGGAAACTAATCAATGGGAGGATCAGGTGAAGCTGTCTTCTAATTCAGAGAAAGGAACCCTCAAACCCCAGTAATTTCAGAGAAAACCTGGAAAGGACTTGGATGAAGAGAGAGAACATTACAGGTGAGAGAGTTAGCACAGGCAACCTCCCAAAAAGGAAAAGTTTATGGATAGGGGTTTGTGTGTGTGTGGTATGGGGTGTTGGTCAGTTGGCGTAGGTTGGGAAAGGGTAAAGTGACAAGACTAGTATGTTTAGAACAGGAGTGTGTTAAAATAAAGATAGGTAGCCAATGTTAAGCTAGATCATAGAGGGTTCCCTTAGACATTTCAGAGATATGCATCATGATGGGTTTGACTCCTGAATCTAATTCCCATTGGCTTTCCAACAGGTCAGCCTCCATCCATAAGCTCAGCCATGATGGATAGTCATGCTTCTGGGACGGCTGATTTTGTACTGATTCTAGTATCAAGCTTGTCCCTGGTTCTGATGCTTGCCCCTGATCCTGATTCTAGTATTAGGGTTTCTATTTTATTTCTCCATTCCTGGGTTCTTGCCTTTCCAGATTCTGGAAACAACACCTCCTTCTTGTGTTGAGATCCTTCTTCCCCCTTCAGCTTTTCCTACCCCTCACCCTACCTCCTTTTATTTCCCTATGCATAGGATTTTCTCTATGGAAGCTGGTTCCCATCAATTAAATCAGGGCTCTCTCATACAGATTTCTCTTTGAAAATACTTCCTGCCCTAAAAAGTATCACTCTGCTACCATGGGTGGGTCTGTATCATCTCTGTTGCCTTGCCATTTTTTCTGTGTTTGCTGGTTAACAGATTATATTGATCTAAAGAAATATTTTTATGTTGTCACTCCCCTACTCAAGAACTTTTCATAACTTCTTATTGCCTCCAGTACAGAATCCAAGTTCCCAAGATTAGGAACAACAAATTTCTGAAAAGAGGATACCATGCTTTACTCATATATATTTATCCCTAGGGCTTAGTACACTCAATAAATCTTTGTTTAAGGGATAGTTTTTGCTTGCTTTTTAGGTCTTACTTTATAAACTGGTCTTATATTACCTGCACCCTCTTCACCTTCTTTTTAACCTATCTTTGAATAGCTCTTCCCACACTTTCCTCATCCCCTCACCACATCACAGATAGTTATTATTTCCATGTCTTTAATCATTACAATCTGCCATTCAAATGATCCTTTATCCTGTCCAAGTTTTTCTTAGATCAAACCTTACCTCCTTTAGAAAAGCCTCATTAAATATAGCCAACACTAACAACTTCCTTTTTTCTATAATTGTTTGATGTGCTTTAATAGAGTACATTTGTAGGGGAAGGATATCCCAGACATATTCTACTTCTCTTTTTGTTTCCAATGTGCCTAGGTCAGTATGGGGAACACAGTAGAACTCAGGGTTTTACTAAAGGTTTTTGATTGCTGGAGCCTCTGTCCCAAGCACAGAAAGACCATTTCCTCCCCCTTGCACCTTTATGCACTTTCTCGAAGGGCTCTGGTTTTTCATGTCTGCCTTTCTGGCAGTGTCTTGTACTTAGTAGGTACCAGAGGATTTGTAGTCAAGAGGCCCATGTTTAAAGTCTAGCTCTGGCTATATGTATTAGCCAGGGGTCTCTAGAGAAACAGAACCAATAGGAGATACATTATACAGATTGGCTCTCATGATTATGGAGGCTGAGAAATCCCACAACCTACCATGTGTAGTTCCAGTCCAAGTCTGAAGGTCTAAGAACCATAAGAACAAATATTGTAAGCCCAAGTCTGAGGGCAGAAGACCAATGTCATAGTTCAGTCAGGTAGCTCTACCTGACTTTTTGTTCTAGTCAAGCCTTCAACAGATGGTGCCCACCCACACTGAGAAGGGCACTCTGCTTTACTCAGTCTACCAATTCAAATGCTAATCTATTCCAGAAAGACCCTCATAGACACATCCAGAAATAAAGTTTAACCAAATATCTGAGTACCTTGTGATCCAGTCAAATTGACACATAAAATTAACCATCACATTATATTATCTTGGGTAAGCTACTTAACATTTGTTAGTATCAGTTAACTCACAAATAATAAGGAATAATTGTCCCACAGAATTGTTGGAAGGATAAAATGTGATAATATGTACAAACAGAGTTTTATAAACTATAAAGTGCTTGGTAAATATTAGTTGGTTTTAGAAACTCAGTAAAACACGTTTGAATGAATGTGTCAGAAAATTACTCATCTTTCCACGTGTGGTGTCCAAATGAGTAGGCTCTAAAATTTATGACAGAATGGTTTGACAGAAAATTAACAGGATACCAGGCACCTCATCTATGTTTGCTGTGCTCTTTTTAAAGGTCCTTTGTAATGTGTTATTTTCTAATTTTTTTCATTTTAATTAGCTTATGAAGGATTCTCCAGCTATCCTCACCATCTTAATAAACACTTAAGCCATACTTTGCTGTTTATTTCCATTTTTTTTCTAACTAGGGCCACTTTTATGTGGTCTCCCTATCCTAAGTGAGGTTCACCACCATCTAAGGAGTGGCTTTACCCTCTTCTGAACCCTCCGTGGAGAACTTTCTATACCTCCTCCTCCCTGATGCCTGTTCTTATGGCAGGAATTCCAAGTGGGAAGGGCTCTGTTGTTGGTAAGACCAACTGCTGAACCGCAAATGATAACTCATTAGGATGTGGCGTTGACAGAGAAGAATGGCTGAAGGAGGCATGCACCAAGCAGCTGGTGGTGGCACTGGTCCAAGAAGTATCTGGACAACCTTTGACAACAACACATGCTTGGCTTAGGTTTTTTTATCCATTTATGACCAGCTCTAAGGAAGAACTTGGCACAAAAACCTCACAGGGTAAGCTGTTCTACTCAGCATCTTAATGAGCAACAACTGAGATACATTCTGTGGGGCAGCTATGTTAGGCTTGCTCGCGGGGTTACCAGCTGCAAGCACTTTGCTTGATTAGTGCATGAGCACGTGGCAGAGGCATGTGTGCATGGCCTATATAAAGCTATGAGTGCTTGTGCCCGAGAGAGATGGGGGATTGTGAGTTGCACATGAGCGGATTGCCTGCCCGCCACTGTGAGGAGCCATTTTGCTGTTTGTTTGCCTGAGAGACGGTTTCCCCTGCCTGTGTGCTTGTTTGCTGTTGTGAGACTTTATTAAATGGAATGGCCCAACCCTTTCATGCTCGCAGTTTTTCTACCGTTTGCCCAAATCCAATGTGGACCTGTCTGGCCTCAGCCACTGGTGTTACATCTGGCGTAGTGGGCAGGGTTCAAAGAAGATTGGTGTGGAGCCGCTGATGCCCATGAAGGGTATAACAGCCAGAGGATTGGCTGTTCCTGGTGGCTCTCCTGGTGGGGGCCATGGGCTGGTGGTTTATTTTTTACAATCCTGCGAGAAGAAACCAAGAGCTCTGTGCAAGAAGCTGAGCAAGGTCAAAAGCTTGACAATAAGCTGCATACTGAGAAGCAACAACGGTGTGAACTGGAGCGAGTGCTGGAGAGAGAGGCCAACTGGTCTGAGAGTTGCAGTGTGAGGTGTAGGCTGAGAGCCAATGGCACCTGGAACTGCAGTGGTCTCTGGACAAGGAGTTATGGGTTCGCAAGTTGCAGCTTGCCCTGGAAGCTGAATGTTGGCAGTGATGGCTGTTGGAGAAACAATTGTGGATTCAGGAGCTCAAAAGAGGGCTTCAGGCTGAGAGCCATCAGTCATAGGACCTGAAGTGGGTGCGGAAGATGAAGCTGCATTCCTGCCAGCAGAGCAGCTCTGAGTTGGCGGGAGCAGGCATTTCCAACTCTTCTGAGGGCGAGGCTCAGGCTGAAACTGCTGTCTGCAGACTCGGAGCCCCACCTGTGGTCATCAAGGAGGTTAAGACACAGCAGCCAAGAGTCCCTCAAGGGCAACCACAGCCTTCTCCCCAGGTAGTGGAGCACTCTGTGGTCCGGCCCTACACCTGGGCAGAGCTGATGGAGTTGGGGTTGAAATTCAGGTAGAAACCCACTGAGCCCCTGGAAGCCTGCTTGGTTTGGCTGTGTGACATGGGGGTGGATGGCATCATGCTCTCTGGAACAGAGATGGACAGTAAGGCTGTGAGGGCTCCTGCCCATGCTGCCCCCTCAGCTAACAAGAGAAACGGGCCTGTGAAAGTTACCCGAACACAGATGTGGGTAGATTTCATCACAGCTGGGGAAGATAAAAATTAGATGGCAAGCCTAATAAAGTCTTATTGGAGCTTTGGTGGCAGCTTAAGTCAGAACAGAGGTTCCAGCCACTGAAAAAGTGGGGGAAGCGGGTGGCCCCAGCATCTGCCAGGAAAATGGCTGGCATTCAGGTTACAGGATCCCCAAGACGCGTTGTCCCATTTTGAATAAGGGGAAGGGCGAGGGGTCCATCTGACAGGGATAGGCTGGGTCCAGAGGCTCCAATGTGAAATTGGCAATGCACTGGTCCCCTTCTGATGTGCAGCAGGTGTTGGCATTAGAAGGTAATAGGTGCTTTTCTTTTTTTTTTTTTTTACAGCAGTAGCTAAGGAAACTCTTAGCCGTTTGAGTAGTATAAATGTTCACATATATCCTTGTGCCTCCTGACCATCCAGAGTACGATCGTACAAAAATTTTTATTTTAAAAATGTGTAAGGCAATATTAAAAAAGGCTAATGTATGTTCTCGTTTCCATAAATTGGCTATCAAACAAACATGATTTTAAGTTAATAAAACTGTAACTGGAACTAATTTTATTTTTTGGAAAAAACCCCAAAAACTCACTCCCTGGGGTCAGCGAGCATGAAAAAAACTCATTACTCAAAGGGTTAAGGTGACACAGGCCTTGAATGTGCTTGACCCCACCAGGCCTTGTGAGCTTGTTGAGGGGTCTGGATGGGGCTTGTGGCAATGGACAGAGTGCTTATGGAAAGGTGCTGAGGTCTGTTAATACAGAGCTGTGTGGCTAGTTGCCTGTAATGGACCTTGATCTTGGTGATTTACACAGACAGCTGGGCTGTCTATCATGGACTGACTCTTGGACTGCGATCAGAGGGGGCACCAGCTCAATCGGTGGATGGACATGTCGCTCATGGCCAGTACTTTTATCCTTGAGAGTCAGAAAAGTCATAGAAGGTCAGAGAAAGATAGGTTTGAGGCAGAAAGCATCAAGGTCATTTCCACATTTGGCTAGGTGATCTTGGGCAATGTAACCTTTCTGAGCTTCATTTCTGTAATATCTGTGAACCTACCTTGCTGGGCTGCTGTAAAAAGGAGAACATGTCTATAGGGTGTCTAGTATATAGCACCTGGGTGTATAGTTATGCTATGGTAGGCAGCTGAGTTAGGTTTGCTCGCTGGTTAACCAACTGCAAACCCTCTGCTTGATTAGTGCATGAGCACGTGTGCATAGCCTAGATAAGGCTATGGATGCTTCCCTAGGAGGTGATTCTCCCAGACCACTCTCCCGCCACCGTGAGGTGCAGTTTTCCTTGCTCCCTTGCTCTTACTGCGAATAGCAGATTTTCCTTTATTAGCTCTTTCCCTTTTGTTGTTTATTTGCTCGCCTGTCTTTGCTCGCCTCCAATAAACAGGTACAGTCTGATGCTTTCCGGCTCCACAGTTTCTCTACGGTCTGCCTGAATCCAGTGTGAACTTGCCTGGCCTTGGCCACTGGCATTCCAGCAGCTCCAGAAACCAAAACAAAAAACTACGGCTTGTTAATCATGGAGAACACTGGGCGTGAAATAAGATGTCTCTAAATCTTGGTTCTGCCACTTCCTGGCTCTGGGACCTTGAGCAGGTCAGTTGACTTCTCTGATCTGCAGTTTTCTCACTTATAAGTTGGAAATAATATTGACTTCACGAGACTGTCAGGATAATATTTGCCATAGAAAACATTTCTAGAAACATGACTTCTTTCCTCTATTTTTCTCTCTCACTCTTTTCCTTTCTTTGTTCTTTCCCTTTGGAGGTTACAGGACTTTGGCAATCAACCCTCTGCTTCATGAAGACTAGGAGAGTGCTGTGGTGGGATATCACATTCTGAAAAACCCATCGCAGAACCTTGACCAGTCCACCAGGCTGCCTGTTGAAGCCACATCTGGAGGGCCCCACTGGCTGGGAGCCAGCAGGCACGCCCAAGTGTGCGCACAGCACTTCTGGAGCGCGACCTCACCTGACGCCTGCTGAGCGTTACTTGAAGGCCTATGCAGGTGTAGACCAAACTCAAAGCCTAAATCAAGAAAAAGTATTACCACATGTTCCCACACAGAGACTATAGGGGACAGGGCTGCGCACAGCAAGGCAGGAGGAGGGGAGGAAAGGAGAAAAACAGAAGAGCTGCTAATATAAAGAATTCATTAGAGGAAAGTAATGTTGTGACCTCCACGATGATGATGAGTAAAAATTCTTGTATGATTTAATATTCTGTGGAACTATTCCAAACCACATGTTCTCCATGCAGACTGCAGTCCTCCCCCATAGTCTCTGGGAAGTTCCGTGCCCCGTTGCTCTGCCTGCTGCTTACTCTGTCTGAGTGTAGAGTCCTTGTAGCAGTGTAAGGGGGGAGGGATGCGGGGGCAGGGTTGGATGGAGAGGCCTGACTTGGGCTGCACGTGCTGAGCCCGGGTAATGTGGAAGAACGGGCAGCCTGGCTCACAGGCTCCCTGAGGAAGGGCAGCATCCTGATGGTGCCTCCCGAGCCACATGAGCACCTTACTTGCTGGGACAGTAGTGCCATCAGTCCACATTATTTTCTCCACCTCTCTCAGGTACTGCAATGCTGATGGCCGAGGCCAGGCAGGTTCACACTGGATTTGGGCAGACAGTAGAAAAACTGTAGAGTTGGAAAGGGTTGTTGGGCCATAACATTTAATAAAGTCTCACAAGATTGGACAAGCACACAGGCAAGGGAAAACCTCTTCTCCGGCACACAAACAGCAAGAATGGCCCCTCACAGTGGCGGGCAGGCAACCCACCATCCACAATTCCCCATCGCTCATCTCTCTTTAGTGCAAGCGCCCATAGTTTTATCTGCACACGTCCCTCTGCCAGGGGCTCACACACTAATTAAGCAATGTGCCTGCAGCTGGTAAACTTGAAAGCAAGCCTAACACAACTGCCCCACAGGTAGTCAGATTGGTTCAATTGTTTTTACTCTTAAAAAAAGTAGAAACTTTGCTGAAGAACAACTCTTGGCCCTGGCTAGTTGGCTGGCTCAGTGGTAGAGTGTTGGCATGGCCTGCGAAAGTCCTGGGTTGAATTCCCCATCAGGGCACACAGGAAAAGCAACCATCTGCTTCTCCACCCTTCCTGCAGCCATGGTTTGAATGGTTGAGCAAAGATGGCTCTAGGAGCTGAAGATGGCTCTATGGTCTCACCTCAGGCACTAAGTAGCCCAGTTGCTGAGCAACAGAGCAGTGGCCCGGCTGGGCAGAGCATCACCTAGTAAGGGGCTTGCCAGATGAATCCCAGTGGGGGTGAATGTGGGAGTCTGTCTCTGCCTCCCGCCTCTCAATAAAAAAAAGAAAAGAAAAAAAAAAAACTCTTATGAGGCAATGGCACCCCTCTGAAAAATAAAAAATTTGCTCTAATATCGCACACATAAAAAATATACAAGGCAGGGCAAAAGTAGGCTTACTGTTTGTGTGGAAAATAATACAATCATTGTTAAATAAAAATACAAGAATAAACTCTGTGGTTAGTATATTCATACTGTAACCCTACTTTTGCTCTACTCAGTATCTGCTCTGGTTAGAAGTTAGAATGGGGTTCTGGGGCCTTGCCCACCAGCTTCTCTCCTCTTGGGCAGATTGATCCCAAAAGGCTTCACAAAGAAAGTGTGGAAACTAGAGTCCAAGATCTTCCATTTGTAAATGAGGTAAAGGAGATGCTAGAGACAGACTTGTCCATGTGCCCATAGTTAGGGGCTGAGTTAGAGTTTGGTCATATTCTGCTCCTGACTTCAGTGCATTCTCCTAACCCCAGTCTCAGGGCATTTGCTTTCAGAATGGAAATGGTTAAAGTGATGCTGTGTCTCATCAGCTAAGAGATATAGGAACCAGTGGGAGAATTTGAGGAACCTGATGCCCTCTCCTCTGTGGAAGCCCATCTCGCTGGTCCTCACTGGGCACAAAGTACACTTAAATTTCTGTTAAGTTGAAATGCTGTGGTTTAGGCAAGAATACCTGGGAACCTGCGGTCCCCCAGTCTTAGACATCAGGTCTCAAAGACACTTGGATGCTGAGGGGCTGTGCCTCCTCGAAATTTGCTATGCTCCTGGGAGGGGCTCTGGGCTTTAGACTTGGGCAGAAAAGCCTCAAATTGCTTGTTTATTGTTTAGACAGGCAAGTTCATAACAACTTGCTTCATCTCCCAAGTGTAGCAAAGAGGACCAGAGCAAAGCCTTCCTGGATTTTTTGTTGAGCTATAAGTTTCCTTCCAAATCGAAGAAGAACAGTTGGTTTGGCACACTAATATTTATTTTAAGTTAAAAAACTTGTTAGAAGATTCCTGCTGAGTTTCTGAGTTTCCCAAGGCATTCAGATTCAGGTCCTTTATTTCTCTTTAACCCCATTTTGTCCCTTGAATGTGCTATGCCCTGTACCGTCAAGAAACATGGATGCCTGCTGAAATCATCATGGTATGATGAGACTACTCCCCAAACATTCCATCTACTCCCTCGCAACTTGCCAAATCTCTTGCTTTTAGGTGGGGCCATGAGACTAGTCCTGACTAATGAAATGTGGGCTGAGATGGTGAAAAAAATCATATGCAAATATCCAGGCTTTCCCTCACTGCTACCGGCACTTTCCAGATAGTAAAGCTCTCATCCATCTGGGACCTGAGTCACTATGATAAGTGAGCATCCTCCTCTCATGGACCCATGACTGAAATATAAACCGTTGCAGTTTTAAAGCCACTGAGATTTCAGACCTAATTTGTTATGTAGCCTAACCTAGCTAATCAAGACTAATGAAGAATTTGGGTTAGAAACATACGAAGTCTAAAGACCTGCTCCGGATGAGCTACACTGAAGACTTCTCTGTAGATCAAGGAGTCTTGAGGTTTCAAGCAGCAGTGTGCTGGAGTTGGCTCATACCGGCGCATCTTTTCTAACTCTGCATTTAGTGATGTCACCTTGGTAACTTGTAATTGGCCATGAAGGGAGAATTTACACCAAGGAAACTGGCAAGTGCTCCAAATCATAGCATTTTTCTCTCCTGGAAAACTGGTTCTTAAATATATAACAGCACACTACTGGTAAATATTCAAGTCTCTATAGACAGATGTGAGTTGAGAGTGGGAAATGAGACAGGAGGATTGTCAGTAATTAAAAATCCCTTAAGGTCCTTAATGGTTCATAGTTTCTGTAAGAGAGAAATTTGGTAAAGAGATACACTGCTGGGTATGGTTTCCTTCAAATCATATAATTGGCAGTCCAAATAATGTTTTTGCCAGCTTATTCTAAACATCAGAATTCTGAGCTCATTTTGTTTCAATGGTTACTTTTGCACAAGATAGAATGTCAGCCATCTTTTACTTTTAGTTAACAACACCCAGAAGACTTCTGTGCCTTTCAGATTCTCAAGTGAAGCAGCTGATGAGGAAGGTTTTACTCTGGCTTTGCTACTTGCTGGCTTATCACCTGGAGAAGGTGCTCAATTCAGCATTCTTCTCCTCCACTCCAGCATTCTGTTCTTTGCTTTAAAAAAATATTTTCTGTGTATTTCTTTTATTTTTATCACTGTCCTTTTTTGCAAATACAAAATGAATAGATTTAAATTTGATTTTGTTGAGAGTTTGATAAATTTCAGAGACTAATAAATTATCATTTTATAGTATATTTGCTTAAGGGACCCAAACATGAAAGATTTAATTCTTAATAGGATACCTATATTTTCACATATATAAACAAGTACTACCCAAAGAGACTCCTTGCCTTGACTGCACATGCATGACAATCCCTATTACTTACAGTAGTTCTTGCTTTAAGAACTTCACAGAGGAGAAGTGACCAAGAGAATGGCTATGCCATCTGTCTCCTACCCTCCAGAAGTTGAAGGAAAGGTCTTGATCAGCTGTGTAGTATCTCAAATTAGTAAACACTCTTCTTTCTAGCTGCATTTCCACTTATTCCTTCCAGCACTTTCCCAGTTGTTTCAAATGTGAAATGTGGGTGGTCTGGTGGTGGTGGGCACTTACATACCAACTTAAGAAAAATATCTTATAAAAACTTGATTTAGTTTATTTTATAAGGAGTTATAAAATCATTTTGATTGACATATTACATTATTTGGCTCAACTATTAAATATCACTGGTGAATAGCTTATGTTTCATTGCACTGGCAACTGATATCTGCTAAAAATAAGGTACTCAGATAATTCTCCAGCTTATGTCATTCTGAGAAACAGTCGTGCCCTAACCTTCTTGACCTCAATTTCTTCATTTTAAAATGAGTTTGACCTGATGGTTTATGGGCTCCCTCCCAAGTCAAACTTTCATTCTACAGGTATATCATCATACCTGACACATACAGAAGAGAAATTATATTGGTTTCTGCAATACATATCAATTGCCTGCTAGATAGCACTGTGACAAGGACAGTTAATAAAAGATCCCTGCCCTCAAAGACATTTTAGTGTAATGGTGAAGAAAAATAAGTAAAAAGTCAATTACAATATAGAGCAGAATAAATGCTACAGTGGAGGGAAATAGTGGACAGCAGTGGAGGACACAGGATAGGCATCCTGAGGGAGGAAGATAGTAGGGACCAGGATGGAAGTGGTTCTAAGTATCTGGAGGGCTGGAACTAAGGTGGAGCAAGATAGGCACCTGTAGGGAGCAGGTGCTCCCAGCGTCATGCATAGACACCATTCTAGTCCCGGGCCCTGAGAATGGAATAGCATGCTTCGGTTCAGCCATGAGGAAGATGACAGAAACTGTTCTGGACAAAGGGAACAGCATGTGCAAAGGCTTAAGGGTAAGAGCTGGAACTTTAGGAAATTATA
The DNA here is from genome assembly GCF_036850995.1 of Saccopteryx leptura. Taxonomy (NCBI): domain Eukaryota; kingdom Metazoa; phylum Chordata; class Mammalia; order Chiroptera; family Emballonuridae; genus Saccopteryx; species Saccopteryx leptura. Next base: position 210,931,924 of record NC_089505.1, on the reverse strand, counting down.
AATGCCTTAGTATTCTGCATTTGGGAATAGAATTAAGGTTCTGAGCGTGAAAGATGAGAGGCAAATGGCTGGTTCATGAAGTGTCTTATAAAATAGAGTATTTAAACTTTCTTCTTAGGTTATACATCAGGGAAGTTTTTTGTTGGTTTGTTTGTTTAAGGGAGTAGTATGTATTCCCTCTGGCAGCAGTGCACAGAGAGGAACAGGGAATTAGGGGAAAAGATGGGGCAGACAGACCAGTAGGGTGGTGTAAGAGGTGGAGATGAAGGCAATGAAATTAGACAGCTTCTAGAAGTGTTTAAGAATTTGAACCACCTGGAACTGATGGCTAATTGAATGAGTTGGATGTTAAGAGAGAGAGAGAAATTGGGTGCTCAGGGTTTCTAGTTTGAGGATGTGAGTGGAAAATGGTGCTGGTCATTTAAATACAGATCACACTGGAGTGAGCAGTGTTGAGAGGGAAGAAGATGAGCTCGGGCTTTGATGTATGGAGTCTGAAATCTGGTCTTTCTGGTTGCTGTGTGCGTTGGTGCTCAGTGGAGAGATGTGGGCATGGATATGGATTGGTCAGTCATCTGCCAATGAATGACAAGGAGAGCAATAGGAATGGACAAAATTGCCCAGGGAAAGAAGGCAGCCTGAAAAAAGAAGTCCTAGGGGAGAGAGCCCTGACCCTCCTCAGTAAGCCACTACAAAATAAAAGCACATCTTTGGAGCCATCATTGAGATGTGATGGAGGGTAGGGTGTGTAAGTAGTTGTCATTGTGCCTTTGCTGCATTGGATCTTCATTGCATTAAAAAAATAAAGAATTTGTGTTAGTTTGTTGTTAAAGAGACCATTGTCAAAGCTGGTGACTCTGTATTGTTGTTGCTAAGAACACAAGGCTCTCTCTGCTTTGTGGTTTGGAGAGCACTTCATTGCTTATTCCTCGGGTGGGAGAAATGGGGCAGAGTTTAATTTCTCTTCCCCTCTAGGTTACAAAAGCCAAAATTAGCGACTTTTTTTAGGTGTCCCTGTCTAAATGTTCACACTTGAGAAAAAATTGCTTTCTCTAGGAAGTAATAAATCTCCTCACCAATGGAAGTTACTACATCCTGAAACAACAATTGTCTGCTGTAAAGGAGGGAAAGAAATTCCTTCCCTCCGTGAAACCCTCTTTCTCCAAACACAAGTCACTATCAGACTATAGAGAATGGCATTATGCAGACATATCAGACTTCAGGAATTGCCCAGAAACATAATTGACTGTGACCAAATGACCACGGCACATTGCCCCAGGTGTGAAAATGTTTAGTCGGGCTGTTGCTGGAGGGATTCTGCCATGGGAGGCAGGTGGAATGAGCAAGCCAGGCCAAGCACACAGATGTGGCCAACGTTTCATGTGAAGAAGAGTGGGGCTAAGGGAAGGGGTGATAGGAGGAGGTATTTGGACATGTGCTAGTCAGTCAATCTTTTACATCTTCATTTTGCAGGGTGTGAATGTGCATGTGTGAAATAGCCAAGTGGACTACTTTTTATCCTTTACCTATGTTTGGCCCTTATCACCAAGACCTTTGGTCTTGCTTCTTTCATACCCAAACTGTAGCCAGAATGAAATGCGCCTACCAATCAAATTTACTTAAGCCTTTTCAAAGGCTCCTCTGCTCCTACACCTTTGGGTCTGCGCACCCTGAATGCAGAAGGGAAGATATGCCCAACTCTCAGAAGGCCTGGGCTATTCTTCCAGAAAGGGAAGTGTCTGGAAATCTTACTTTCAATAAAAAATTCAAGGAATTTTTAAATTCATTCCATTATATAGGCATGTTTATTTTAATAAAAAAAATACTGTTTTAAACTACTTATCATTGAGGAAAAACTAACACTATAAGAAGATACACCACTTTGTCCCCACAGTGTGTGTCAGCTTAAGAAATGGAACCCTGGGGAACAGCTCTTGTCCAGCTCCTAAGTCTCTACCAACTTGTCTCCCTCTACCTGGAATTCTGCAAATTAACCCAAAGCAAGTTCCTACACGGAGGTGTGGCACATATTTATTTCCTGGTGTGTAATATGTGTATTAATATATGCCTGATTTATAGATAAAATCATTCTATTTGATATTGAAGAGGTATAGCACAGAAGTTAGGCGAGAGCTAGGAAATTTAAATTTAAAAAAAAATTTTTTTTTTATAAATAAATTTTTATTTTAATGGGGTGACATCAATAAATCAGGGTAAATATATTGAAAGAAAACATTTCCAGGTTATCTTGTCATTTAGTTCTGTTGCATACCTATCACCCAAAGAGAGATCGTCCTCCGTCACCCTCTATCCAGTTTTCTTTGTACCCCTCCCCCTCCCCCTCTCCCTCATTCCCTCCCCCCACCCCCCGAACCACCACACTCTTGTCCATGTCTCTTAGTCTCGCTTTTATGTCCCACCAATGTATGGAATTCTACAGTTCTTGTTTTTTTTCTGATTCACTTATTTCACTCCGCATAATGTTATCAAGATCCCACCATTCTGCTGTAAGTGATCCGATGTCATCATTTCTTCTAGCTGAATATAGTATACCATGGTGTATATGTGACCCATCTTCTTTATCCAGTCTTCTATTTTTTTTACAGTGATTAAAAGCCTTTAAGCAAACTCTTGGCCAATACAGCAAGAATCCATAAAAGAGTAGTGTCCTTAACATGTTCACCAAGTCCAAGTTGGCCCCATCGCCATGCCAAATCCCTGAAAAATGCAACCCAACCACAGTTCAGTCTGTTAGGAGCTGTCACAGGAGCAGGAGTCCAGGAAAAGTACACATCCAGGAAAAGTCCACATGGCACTGGAATTGTTGTCACCATTCTATACTTTGCAGCTCATGTCCAAGTCCCAATGACCGCTGCTTCCAGCTGGCAATGATTCAGGTAGACTGGAAAAGCCATTTGGAGCATGCGTGGACATGGAGCTTCTGTTCTCCTCTGCCTGGAGAGATGAGAGCAGGTTGCTTTTCCCTGGAGCTCTGCGACTGTGGCATGGTAAAGAGAACCTTGGGATACACTAAGCTGGGTGGCAAAGGTAGATTCAAAATAGAAGTTGGCAAAAGAGGGAAAGAGAGCTCTAAATTAGGAGTAGGTCCCAGCCTGAAATATGAGTGGGGCATTGAGGTAGGAGGGATAAAGGAAACACTATATATTAAGCAAAGCAGCAGAAAATAGGACTATCAACACCCACAACAGAGATCTTTGAGGGAAGAATAAAAAACATGACTATTCAGGCAAAACATAGTTAAGTGGCCCTTGTGCAAATGAGATCAGTTTACCTGCTTCTGGGAAGAAATACCCTAGGCTCGTCCACAGTGTCGTAGATGGGGCCAACGGCCCTGGGCACCTTCAGCCTTCAGTGGCCAACCCCAGCTTTCTGGGCAAGGTTAGGTCATAGTGGCTGGAGCAGGGCTGGAAGAGACTGAACCCTCCCTTAGAGGAGCGAGGGGGAAGCCTACCTTCCAGTGTCCCTGTTTCCTCACAGCAGAGGCATGTAAGCCTGGCAGGCTTTAGCTCAATGACCTTCCTTTCCACTATTGAAGCAGGACCCAGATGGCATCCTATGAGACCCCTTGGGGGTGTTGGAACCTTTAAGGGTGTATCCTAAAAGCTGGTAGTTCCCCTGATTTCTATTGGGCTTTTTCTGCCTCTAGGTATCTTAAAAGCCATGCTCAGAAGATCTCGCTGAGGGGTTTGAGGATCCCCATCCGCCTATATAAATCTTTTCCATATATCTGGAGCTATTTGGAAAAAGACAAAACAGTGTTATTAGCTGGATCTAATAAAGAAGGTAGTAGTTTGCAGGCTAAAATGATTTGGTGTCTCCTGTTCATCAGCATTCAAAAGAAATGTAATTTTTTTTTAAGTAAAAAGCATGATATGGTAGACCCATAGGAATTCCAGGATATGACTACCCCCTTTAAAAATTTTTTTTTTAAATTGACCTTAAAATGTTTGCTGAGTACACTTTAACAATATCTTAACTTTAAAGATTGTAAGCATGACAAAATACAGTAAATGCTTTTGCTCCATATGCAGGAGCATTTTCAGTTTAGCCAGTTTAGGAAATCCAATAATAGAACAATGCATATAGACAATGAGCTATAACATGCTTAGCAGCCTCTCCTGTTCTGACAGAGGTTACTATAGATCTGGAATATGTATCCACTGTAATGTGGACATACGACTGTTTGCCAAATGAAGGTATATGAGTAACATTCATCTGCCAAAGTTGTCCTGGTAGGGGTCCTTGAGGGTTAACTCCAAATGAAGGGGCAGTATAGGACCCCTTGGACAGGATTTCCCAATCTGCAGTGCTGCTTCCCGAGAAAGTTGAAACTGTTTACACTGGGCTGCAGCGTTCTGGTGATGAATAGTATGAGACTGACTTGCTCAGTCTGTCACAGTTGCTCCATATAATTTTCTTTTGGGTAGCTTGCTCAACAAGGGCATTCCTAGGCCCTGGCCGGTTGGCTCATTGGTAGAGCCTTGGCCTGGTGTGCAGGATTCCCGGGTTCGATTCCCAATCAGAGCACACAGAAAAAGCGCCCATCTACTTCTCCACCCTTCCCCCTCTCTTTCCTCTCTGTCTCTCTCTTCCCGTCCCGCAGCCAAGGCTCCACCGGAGCAAAGCCACCCCGGGCACTAAGGATGGCCCCATGGCCTCTGCCTCAGTCGCTAGAATGGCTCTGGTTGCAAAAGAGAAACACCCCAGATGGGCAGAGCATTCCCCCCTGGTAGGCATGCCAGGTGGATCCCGGTCAGGCGCATGCGGGAGTCTGTCTGACTGCCTCCCCATTTCCATCTTCATAAAAATACAAAAAATAAATAAATAAAAGAAAAAAATACATCAACAAAAAAAAAAAAAAAAAGAGAGAGAGAAAGAAAAGAAAGAAAAAAAGAAAAAAAGGGGGGGCATTCACTTGTGCTAAAGCTCCAGGGAGCATGGGGTGAGCTTGAGTATGTCCTATGAAACATGGAGCTCTATGTTGACATATAAGTCTTTGAAGAAGGAGGAACTGCTGAAATAAGTTCCTAAGACAGCAGTCTTAGGAACTTAGACAGCAGTCTTTATAGTGGAAACACCATAAAGTAAATATTTGCTGTCTGTCTATTCCTTAAAGGGGGAATATGGCAAATGCTGAAAAGCCATGATATCTTTGTGCCCCTCCCCTCCTCTAGCCCCCTCCCTCTCCTCCCTCCACCCTGCAACCCCAGCACTGTTGTCCATGTCCCTGAGTCTCATCTTTATGTCCCACCTATGTATGGAATCATATGGTCTTAGTTTTTTCTGATTTGCTTCTTTCACTCAGTATAATGTTATCAAGGCCCGTCCATGTTGTTGTAAAAGATCCTATGTCATCAATTCTTATGGCTGAGTAGTATTCCATAGTATATATATACTAAAGCTTTTTAATCCACTCGTCCTCTGATGGACACTTGGACTGTTTCCAGATTTTTGCTATTGTGAACAATGCTGCCATAAACATGGGGGTGCATTTCTCCTTTTCAAACAGTGCTATGGTGTTCTTGGGGTATATTCCTAACAGTGGTATAGCTGGGTCAAAAGGCAGTTTGATTTTTATTTTCTTGAGGAATCTCCATACTGTTTTCCACAGTGGCTGCACCAGTCTGCATTCCCACCAGCAGTGCAGGAGGGTTCCCTTTTCTCCACATCCTCGCCAGCACTTACTCTGTGTTGATTTATTGATTTATTGATGTGCACCATTCTGACTGGTGTGAGGTGATATCTCACTGTGGTTTTAATTTGCATTTCTCTAATCATTAGTGATGTTGAACATTTTTTCATATGCCTATTGGCCATCTGTGTGTCCTCTTTGGAGAAGTATCTATTCATTTCTTTTGCCCATTTTTGAATTGGATTGTTTGTCTTCCTGGTATTAAGTTTTACAAGTTCTTTATAAATTTTGGTTATTAACCCCTTATCAGACGCAATGTCAAATATATTCTCCCATTGTGTAGTTTGTCTTTTTATTCTGTTCTTATTGTCTTTAGCTGTGCAGAAGCTTTTTAGTTTGATAAAGTCCCATTTGTTTATCCTGTCTTTTATTGCCTGTGGAGACGAATCAGCAAATATATTGCTGCGAGAGATGTCAGAGAGCTTACTGCCTATGCTTTCTTCTAAGGTGCTTATGGTTTCACGGCTTACATTTAAGTCTTTTATCCATTTTGTTTATTTTTGTGAGTGTTATAAATTGGTGGTCTAGTTTCATTTTTTTGGAGGTAGCTGTCCAATTTTCCCAACACCATTTGTTGAAGAGGCTGTCTTTACTCCATTGTATTTCCTTACCTCCTTTGTCAAATATCAGTTGTCCATAATGCTGGGGGTTTATTTCTGAGTTCTCAGTTCTGTTCCATTGATCTATGGGCCTGTTCTTATGCCAGTACCATGCTGTTTTGAGTACAATGACCTTATAATATAACTTGATATCCGGAAGTGTAATACCTCCCGCTTTATTCTTCCTTTTCAAGATTGCTGAGGCTATTCGTGTTCTCTTTTGGTTCCATATAAATTTTTGGAATATGTGATCTATATCTTTGAAGTAAGTCATTGGTATTTTAATCAGTATTGCATTAAATTTATAAATTGCTTTGGGTAATATAGACATTTTAATGATGTTTATTCTTCCTAACCATGAGCACGGTATATGCCTCCACTTATTTGTATCTTCCCTGATTTCTTTTATCAATGTTTTATAATTTTCCGAGTACAAGTCTTTAATCTCCTTGGTTAGATTTATTCCTAGGTACTTTATTTTTTTGGTTGCAATGGTAAAGGGGATTGATTCCTTGATTTCTCTTTCTGACAGTTCATTATTAATGTATAAAAATGCCTCTGATTTCTGACTATTGATTTTATATCCTGCCACCTTGCCGAATTCATTTATCAGGTCTAGTAGTTTTTTGACTGAGACTTTAGGGTTTTCTATATACAATATCATATCATCTGCAAATAATGATAGTTTTACTTCTTCTTTTCCAATTTGGATGCCTTTTATTTCTTTTTCTTGTCTGATTTCTGTGGCTAGGACTTCCAGAACTATGTTGAATAAGAGTGGTGAAAGGGGGCACCCCTGCCTTGTTCCTGATCTTAAGGGGATTGCTTTTAATTTTTGCCCATTGAGTATGATTTTGGCTGTGGGTTTGTCATAGATGGCCTTTATCATGTTGAGGTATGTTCGTTGTGTTCCCACTTTGCTGAAAGTTTTGATCATGAATGGGAGTTGGATTTTATCAAATGCTTTTTCTGCATCTATTGAAATTATCATGTGGTTTTTCTCCTTCCTTTTGTTTATGTGATGAATCACATTGATTGATTTGTGAATATTGTACCAGCCTTGCCTCCCAAGAATAAATCCCACTTGATCATGGTGTATGATTTTTTTCATATATTGCTGGATCCGGTTTGCTAATATTTTGTTGAGGATTTTTGCATCTAAGTTCATCAGGGATATTGGCTTATAATTTTCTTTTTTTGTGTTATCTTTGCCTGGTTTTGGAATCAGAATTATGCTCGCCTCATAAAAGGAGTTTGGAAGTTTTCCTTCCTCTTGAATTTTTTGAAATAGCTTGAGAAGGATAGGAGTTAGTTCTTCTTTGAATAGTTGGTAGAATTCACTTGTGAAGCCATCAGGCCCAGGACTTTTTTTGGGGGGGAGTTTTTTGATAGCTGTTTCAATCTCATTTGTTGTAATTGGTCTGCTTAGGTTTTCTGATTCTTCCAGATTGATTTTTGGAAGATGATATGATTCAAGGAATTTGTCCATTTCATCTAGGTTGTCTAGTTTTTTGGCGTACAGTTCTTCAAAGTATTTTCTTACAATATTTTGTATTTCTGTTGTGTCAGTTGTTATTTTTCCACTCTCATTTCTAATTTTATTTATTTGAGTCCTCTCTCTTTTTTTCTTGGTGAGTCTGGTTAAAGGTTCATCGATCTTGTTTACCTTTTCATAGAACCAGCTCCTGGTTTCATTGATCCTCTGTATTGTTTCTTTAGCCTCTATGTCATTTATTTCTGCTCTGATCTTTATTATTTCCTTCCTTCTACTAGCTCTGGGCTTTACTTGCTGTTCTTTTTCTAGTTCTTTTAGATGTAGGGTTAAGTTTTTTATTTGAGCTTTTTCTAGCTTCTTGAGGTATGCCTGTAATGCTATAAACTTCCCTCTCAGGACTGCTTTTGCTGTGTCCCATAAATTTTGAGTTGATGTATGCTCATTATCATTTGTTTCTAGGAATTTTTTAATTTCTTCTTTGATCTCAATGTTAACCCATTCGTTGTTTAATAACATGCTATTTAGTTTCCAAGTGTTCGAATGTTTTTCAATTTTTCTATTGTGGTTGATTTCTAGTTTAATGCCATTGTGATCAGAGAAAGTGCTTGATATGATTTCAATCTTCTTAAATTTGTTGAGACCACTTTTGTGCCCTAACATGTGGTCTATTCTAGAGAATGTACCATGTACGCTTGAAAAGAATGTATATTCTGCTGTTTTAGGGTGAAAGGTTCTGAAGATATCTATTAAATTGAGTTGATCTAATATGTCCTTTAAGTCTGCTGTTTCTTTGTTTATTTTCTTTCTTGAGGATCTATCTAATAATGTTAATGGGGTATTGAAATCCCCTACTATTTTAGTATTGCTGTTGATCTCGCCCTTTAAGTCCATCAACGTCTGCTTTATATATTTAGGTGCTCCTATATTAGATGCGTAGATATTTATAATGGTTATATCTTCCTTTTGGATTGCTCCTTTTATCATTATGTAGTGACCTTCTTTATCTCTAACTATGGTCTTTGTTTTAAAGTCCATTTTGTCTGATATAAGTATTGCTCCCCCAGCTTTTTTTTCATTTTCATTTGTGTGAAATATTTTTTTCCATCCATTTATGTTCAATCTGTGTGAATCTTTTGATTTAGGGTGTGTCTCTTGTAGACAGCATATGTATGGGTCCTGTTTTTTTTATCCACGCAGCTACCCTATGTCTCTTGATCGGATCATTTAATCCATTAACATTTAAGGGTATTACTGATATGTAATTGTTTATTGCCATTTTTTTCTTTAAAACTTGTATTCCTCTTTTGCTATATTTGTTTTTTCCTTTGATCTGTTTACAACAGGTTCCTTAGCATTTCTTGCAGCCTTGGTTTGCTTGCAGTGAATTCCTTGAGTTTTTTTTTTGTCTGTAAAGCTTTTTATTTCTCCTTCAATTTTAAATGATAGCCTTGCTGGATAAAGTAGTCTTGGTTGTAGGTTCTTGTTCTGCATTACTTTGAATATTTCTTGCCATTCCCTTCTTGCCTCAAGTGTTTCTGTTGAGAAGTCAGAAGTCATCCTTATGGGTGGCTCCTTTGTAGGTGATAGTCTTTTCTTCTCTAGCAGCTTTTAATATTTTCTCTTTATCATTTAGCTTTGGTATTTTAATTATGATGTGTCTTGGTGTTGGTTTCTTTGAGTTTCTCCTTAATGGAGTTCTCTGTGCTTCCTGAACATGTGAAACATTTTCCTGCCTTAATTGGGGGAAGTTTTTTGCTATGATATGTTTGAACAAAGTCTCTATCCCTTTTTCTTTCTCTTCTTCTTCAGGAACCCCTATGATGCGGATGTTATTTCTCTTCATGTTGTCATAGAGCTCTCTTAGAGTTTCCTGAGACTTTTTGAGTGTTTCTTTTTTCTGCTCTGCTTCTGTGCCTTTATTTATCATGTCCTCTAACTCGCTGATTCGATTCTCTGCTTCATCCATCCTGCTTTTAATTCCTTCCATTGTATTCTTTATTTCAGATATTGTATTTGTCATTTCTGACTGATTCTTTTCTATTATTTCAATGTCTCTTTTTATATTTGTTATCTCTTTATTTAGATTTTCGTAATGGCCATCTATGGTTGTTCTAATATCTTTGAGCATCCTAACAATCGTTATTTTAAACTCTGCATCTGGTAATTTGGTTATATCTGATTCACTTAGGTCCTTTTCTGGGGATTTCTCTTGGTTTATTTGTGTTGTATTTCTCTGCCTCCGCATTTTCTCTTCACGGGAGTGGCTGTGATCACACGCTCGGGTGCACAAACGTTGGTGTCCTTGGCCTTTGCCCTGCCCCCATGTGTGACTTTATGCTCTGTCCTGAGTGCACCGGTGAACACCTTTGCTCAGCTGTGGGTCTCAGCCTGTTTCCGGGCTTTTGCCCTGCCCTTGCAGGAGGAGCCCGCTTGAGGAACGGCTGCTATCCTTGGCTCTAGGCCGGGCAGGACTGCGTTCCCAAGCTCAGCTCAGTGGCGGAACTCCGCCTCTTCTGGGCTTTCGGCTCCACCCCTGCGGGAGGAGCCGGCTACCAAGTCAGACCGCAAGCCTGGGTTGCAGGGGTGGGCAAGGCTGTGCTCCTGCGCCCTTGCTCAGGGGCTGGTCTCCACCCTATCCGGGGTTCCCGCCCTTCTCCCGCAGGCTGGATTACAGGCTGCCGGCAGCTTAGTTTGACCGCTTTTGCACGCCCCCTTCTCCCCAGCCGGGCAAGATTGAGCTCACACCTGAGCCCAGTGGTAGCCAACTGGCTTCCGCCCCTGCCAGCAGAACCGCGCCTTTGTCTCCGGCGAGCCCTCTGCTGAGTGGGTGGGGGCGTTGCCGCTCGGACCCTAAGACTCACTACTGTAGACCCAAAAGCTCCCTCCTTCTATGCGACTCTGCTCTGAGTGCCGCGGGGGAGCTTGTTTGGCTGCTCTCCTGCTTCCCTTTGCTGGTATTGCTGTTTCCGGGGAAAATATTCACTTCAGCTTTGGGGAGTGACACGTCCCAGGGGTTAGGGTGGCTAGCTCCCAAAATGTTTCTCCCTGTGCCTCCTTGATTACACTATTTTCCTCTTACTCTGGTCCTCTCCTCTCTCCCCATCCCCAGGAGCCCCGAGTGAGTGGCTGTGAGAGAGATGTTCTGCGCGGTCCCTTTAAGAAGGATCCTGGGTCTGAGAAATCAGACTCTTTCTCACCAACAGTATCCTGTCTTGTTTCCAGCTAAATACTGTCCTTACGCCTCTTCTGGGCTCTGGGGCTGCAGGCTGGGGCTTTGTTCCTGGGGCTCAGGACCCTCCCCTCTCTGTTAAACTCACTTCCTACCACACGAGTCTCTCCCGGCTGCCGTTCGCTCCGGGGAGCTGGGCAGCCCTCTCCGCGTTTTCTACCAGTCTCGGTGTGGCTTCTTCAGTGTTCCTTGGTTGAAGAGTCCTCTTTGTTTAGTCCAAAGTTGGTTTTTCCAGATGATAGTTCTTAAAATTAGTTTGTAATCCACTTTGGTTCTGGGAAGTAGATGTTGGTACGTCCGCCTACTCCAGCGCCATCTTGTCTCTCAGGAAATTTTATTAATAGATTCCTTGTTCTGTTGTTTATCAGATATGTAACCTCATGAAGGCTCAATTTCCTCATCTGTAAGATGGGAATTATAGTGGCCTTGCCTCATGGGGCTGCTGTGAGGACCCAATGAGATGTCTGTAAAGTATACAGAATGTGCCTGTTATATAGTAAGTGCTCAGTACATATAAACAATTGAAATTATTTGTTATGAAAATAATTTTGGAGGTGATATATAGTTTTAGGCACTAAATGATCACAGATAGATACAATTGGGTTGAATATTTTAAACAATTTGTAGAAATTAAACAATATTTATTTATTTATTTATTTATTTAATTTTTTTACAGCGAGAGGGATAGATAGGGACAGACAGACAGGAACAAAGAGAGGTGAGAAGCATCAATCATTTTTTTTTGTTGCGACACCTTAGTTGTTCATTAATTGCTTTCTCATATGTTCCTTGACCTTGGGGGCTATAGCAGACTGAGCCCTTGCTGAAGCCAGTGACCTTGGGTTCAAGCTGGTGAGATTTGCTCAAACCAGATGAGCCTGTGCTCAAGCTGGAAACCTCGGGGTCTCGAACCTGGGTCCTCCGCATCCCAGTCCAATGCTCTATCTACTGCAACACCACCTGGTCAGGTGAAACAATTTTTTTGTGTGTGTGACAGAGACACAGAGAGAGATACAGAGAGAGGGACAGATAGGGACAGACAGGCAGGAAGGGAGAGAGATGAGAAGCATCAAATCTTTATTGTGGCTCTTTAGTCTTCTTATTTGTTCATTGATTGCTTTCTCATATGTGCCTTGACTAGGGGGTTGCAGCAGAGGGAGTGACCCCTTCCTCAAGCCAGTGACCTTGGGCTCAAGCCAGTGACCTTGGGCTCAAGCCAGTGACCTTGGGCTTCAAGCTGGCGACCTTCAGCTCAAGCCAGTGACCATGGGGTTATGTCTATGATCCTATACTCAAGCCAGCAACCTCGCATTCAAGCTGGTGACCTCAGGGCTTCAAACCTGGGTCCTCCGTGTCCCAGGCCAATGCTCTATCTACTGTGCCACCACCTGGTCAGGCTGAATGAACCAATTTTTAAAAGCTACCTTGCATTGTGCCAAAGGTTATTTTAGTATTACTAAGACCTAACATATGAATTAAGAAAATATTTAAGAGTTTATTGTAAGTATGCATTTAAAAAAATTCTAGAATCATATCAGTTTTTGTTGATAGAGATGGTTGTGTTTAATTCTCATAAGCACACTAATTATTTGGACATTCTGTGTAATTATATATTTTATTGTACTATATGTCTTTCCCCAGAGCAGAAGTATCTCAAAAACTTAAGCAAGGAATATGAATAGATAAGAACATCTGGTAGAGGAGCGGAAGCAGATGTGCAGATTGAGATTCATCAAAGAAAAGTCCATTATTATCTTGGTGACTGGCTAATGCTGCATAATATAAGCAACTTATAGAAATGGAAATTAGTTGTCCAGAGGTGTCAGTTCATATAAAAAGATATCCTAAAAGTATGAAATGTTATTTAAATCATGGTTACAATGTATATAGTTAATGCTCATATTAATAAAGGGCATCAATAAAAGATGACTTTACAACAGATATACCAAATATTCATTCATGTTTACTGGAGAACAGTTTCTTTAGATGTGGAGATAAGAGCCTCTTTCTGAGATTTTCTCACATAGCATTGCACATACTGGATAGATTACTGTTCCTGAGTGGATAAGTTACATGTGCTGATTAGTTGACATATTTAATGCTGTTATGTACACTCAAGTATGTATCCATGGGACTGCAGAGTTAGAATGATCATGGGACATGCCACTTTTTTAATTCAGGGAGCAGTGGAATGGCTTCATTCCCAGAATAATTCTGTCTGATGTCATATAAGATGTAGTTATAGACCTTCAAGTCTGAGGTCAGAGAACTAGGACAGAAAAAAAAACAGGACTTTAGATTTATTGATCATAAATCCAAATATATTAGTTTTCTCTGACATACTGCAAGACAGAAAAGGGTGGCATTACTGCTACTGTAAGAAATTTCTCTAATATGTTATTGATGACTTTTTTACATTCTTTCTGAAACCCTTCTAGGCAAGTTATGCAACAAGTACACAGGTATGATGTCTCTCTTTTAGTTATTTTATTTTTTTATTTTTTATTTTTTTAATTTATTCATTATATAGAGGAGAGAGAGAGAGAAAGAGAGAAGGGGGAGGAGCAAGAAGCATCAACTCCCATATGTGCCTTGACCAGGCAAGCCCAGGGTTTTGAACCGGCAACCTCAGTGTTTCTAGGTTGACGCTTTATCCACTGCGCCACCACAGGTCAGGCTCTTCTAATGATTTTAAAGGTAACAAAAGGCCCAAACCCTGAACTTTGGGTAGCTTAAAAATTACCTTCAAATGCACTTTGACTTCACTGTAAAGGAGAAAAAAATCCTTCTGTGTGAATCCTGCAAGCTGAGTGTCGTGGGGTTAGAAAAGACTGTGAAACACAGTCTTTTTTCAAAAGTAACAATCTCACTGGGAATCTAAGAACTCCTGGGAAGTATTAAAGGATATAATTGAAATCCAAGTAAATTTGGGTGCCTAGAGGCCCAGGGAAGTATCCGCAAACCCCACAAATGACTGCAAAAAGCATTGAAATATAAGAGGACTTTCACTGAAGGTCCTTTGAGCAGGTAACAAAGGAGAGTTTTATTAAAATCAGAAAGCTTCTTAAACTCTATCTTTCTCTACCAAACTCTTGTTCAACTGGCCCTGTTATTTAAGTTCTTCTTTCTCACCCTCTTTTCCTTACTTCCTGGATGTTTTCTTGTATTCTTGGGATGTAATAATGCATTTTCTTGCATAGCATGACATCTAGCATGTTCTTTGCTTTTAAATTCTGCATCTTGGCTTGTATCTGTCCTCAGTGTGTTAAAGGGTCAATAACATAGCAATGTAATGAAGGCCTCTTTTGCAGGTAAGGGTAGGAAAATATTGTCAAGTCTTAGAGGTATTTTTGTGCTCACTAACAACATTAAAATGCCATTTATTAAAACAACAGAACAATGCCACAAGTCACTGAGGCAGACAGTAAGAGAAAGAATTCTTCACTTTTAGCCAGGGTGATCAAGAAAAAAATTGATGGGGAAGGACAATAGAAAGTGCAGAGAGCTTGAACTGGGGAAGACAAAAAAACCTAAAGGATAAAGATCCAAGATGGTGGTTGAGTAGTTGGAAGCAACACTAACCTCCTCCCAGGACCAACCTGGAATTACAACTAAATTACAGAACAATCATACTGAATAACCAACTGAAGACTAGTGAAGAGAGGTATTATAACTAATGGTTTAGAGAAGAAGCCACAGCGAGACTGGCAGGAAGGGCAGAGATGTAAAAAGTTCTGGCCCTGCTCCTACGGGTAGCAGCTGAGGTTCTGGAGACATAGCTGAAGGGCAGAGGCAGGGCCTAAACCTCAAACTGGGGTTAAATTTTTATATACCAATAACGAGCTATCAGAAAGAGAAACTAAGAAAACATTCCCATTCACAATTGCTTAAAACAAACAAACAAACAAAAAAAATCCTGCTTGACCTGTGGTGGTGCAGTGCATAAAGTGTCAACCTGGAATGCTGAGGCTGCTGGTGTGAAACCCTGGATTTGCCTGGTCAAGGCACATATGGGAGTTGATGCTTTCTGCTGCTCTGCCCTCCCTTCTCTCTCTCTCTCCCTCTCCCCTCTCTAAAATCTTAAGAAAAATACCTAGGAATCAATTTAACCAAGGATCTAAAAGACCTGTACTGAGGAAATTACAAGACATTGAGGAAAGAAATTGAAGAAAATATAAATAAGTGAAAACATATATTGTGTTCATGAATAGGAAGAATTAATATCAGGAAGAATCATGCTACTTGATATTAAACTATATATAAGACCATAGTAATCAGAACAGCAGGGTACTGGCATGAAAACAGAAATATAGATCAATGGAACAGAATAGAAAGCACAGAAATAAACCCATGCCTTTATAGTCAATTTATATTTGAGAAATGAGGCAAAAACATACAATGAGGTAAAGATACTTTATTCAATAAATGGTGTTGGAAATATTGGACAGATATGTGAAAAAAGATGAGATTAGACCACCTCTTACACCATACACAAGAATAAACCCAAAATGAATTGAAGACTTAAATTTTAGACTTGAATGAATGAAAATCCTAGAAGAAAACATAGGCAGTAAAATCTCAAACATTTTTCATAGCAAGGGAAAGAAAAGAAAAATAAACAAATGGGAGGGAGAGAGGAAGAGGGAAAGAGAAGAAAATAGAGAGAGAGAGAGAGAGAGAGATTTGTTGTTCTACTTATTTGTGCACTCATTGGTTGATTCTTGTGTGATACATGATTGGTGATCAAACCTGCAACTTTGGTGTATCAAGACAACACTCTAATCAACTGAGTTACCTGGCCAGGGCTTCCATTAACAAAATTAAAAGATAACCCACTGAATAGGAGAATATATTCACTGATACATCTGATAAGCAGCTAATATCCAAAGAATTTATAAAATGTAACACCAAAAAAGAGAACCCCTTTCCCCAAATAGTCAAAGGACCCAAATAGACACTTCTCCAAAGAAGGCATACAGGTGGCCATTAGAAATAAGAAAAGATACTCTGTATCACTAATCAAAGAAATACAAATTAAAACCACAATGAGATATCACTTCACATCTGCCAGAATGGCTATAATTAATAAATCAACAAACAAGTGCTGGCGAGGGTGTGGAGAAAAGGGAACCCTCCTGCACTGTTGTTGGGAATGCAGACTGGTGCAGCCACTGTGGAAAGTAGTATGGAATTAACCTCAAAAAATTAAAAATGGAAGTGCCTTATGACTGAGCAATCTCAATTCTGGGAATACATCTAAAAAAACCCAAAACACTAAATTGAAAGAATATATGCACACCCATGTTCATCGCAGCATTATTTGCAACAGCCAAGATATGGAAGCAGTCCAAGTGTCCATCAGTAGATGAGTGGATAAAAATACTGTGGTACATTTACATAGTGGCCTACTATGTGGGCATTAAAAAAGAAGGAAATTTTACCTTTTGTGAAAGCATGGAAGGACCTGGAGAGCATTATGCTAAGTGAAGTAAGTCAGTTAGAAAAAGACAAGTACCATGTGTTTTCACTCATATGTGGAATCTAGTGAACAAAAAGAACTAACATGTAAAATAGAGACAGACTTATAGACAGAGATCAGGCTAAGAACAGATGTGGGAGGTGCTTGGTAGCAGGGGTGGAAGGATTGAACAAAATAGAAAATTATAGAGAAAAAACTCACAGACATGATCAAAAGTGTGGTCATTGTTGGGGTGAGAGGGAGGCCGAAGAAGCTATGGGGGGATAAATGGTGATGGACGGAGACTTGACTTGGGGTGGTGAACATACAATACAGTGAAAGATGATATGTTGTAGAATTGTGCACCTGAAACCTGTATGATTTTGTTAACTGGTATCACCCCAACAAATTCAATAAGAAGAGAAAAAGAACTAAAGGATATTGTAGGTAATCAAATATTTTAAGGGTGTATCCTAAACATTACCAATGCATACTCCTTTAAGAAAGAAGAATCTGAAAAATTATAGGCTCCTACAATAGTAGCAAATAAATATGTATAGAATGAATATAATATGCATTTGTGGAATATAATTTGTGTAATAAATTAATGCTGGAAATGTGTAATTTGAATGTAATCTTAATGAAGGTCTGGGATACTCTCTACAGCAGTGTTTTCCAGACTTTTTGGACTACCATTATAGTAAGAAATGCACTTTTAATTTTTACATATAGTCCATGTGTGCACATGCATGCTCACACACATGCCTACATATGTGTATGTACACAAGGTGAGCATTTTAAAAAATAGGCCTACCTTTATACTTGTGATGAACTGCTACCTTCTATTCTATTCTATTCTATTGATAGTTTGTGGAAAACAATGCTGAACCTAGACCTACTCAATAGATTTCACAGCCTCTTATGAATGGAGACTGGCAGCTTAAGAAAAATATGCTGATTTGGAGTAGAGATCAAAATAAAACAAACAAATGAAAATGCACATAGAAGCCAAAGAGTTACTATAAGTGTGTAAATTTGCTAGCCCATAGATAACTAGCCCATGGATAAATTGATAATAGTGTATGCCTCTTTCTTTTCTTTTCTTAGGTGAGAGAAGGGGAGATAGCGAGGCAGAGATTTGCATGTGCCCTGATCAGGATCCACCTGGCAACCCCATTAGGGGCTGATGGTCAAGTACTGAGCTAGTTTTAGTCCCTGAGGCTGAAATTCTCCAACAGAGCTATCCTCAGCAACTGGAACCACTCTCAAACCAATCAAACCACTGGCTACAGGAAAGGAAGAGGGAGAGAAGGGGAAGAGGGAAGGGAGGGACAGCAGATAGTTGCTTCTCCTGTGTGCCCTGATTCTTGTAAGGGCATTTAAAAAGTCTTAAAAATAGAACAGCAACAATGACTACAGCAAAACAAATACAAAATAAAACAAAATGTAGAGGCCAAAATAAAGCTATTTTGGGCCTAATTTGACCAATTGGTAGAATAAAATTGATATTTTAAACAAATTTCAATTGTGTGAAATGTGACAGTTTAATTTCACTATAAGTAAATGAGTTTCCTCCTTTACTTTCAGTTTCTTCTCTCTTCAGTCATATTAACAGTGATTGAAAGAATCTGACCTTTTAATAAAATAGAAATGACTATATTAAGTTTAAAATGAGATGCAAGGATCAATTTATCCAGTTAAGAGCTACCCACCAACAACTTTTTCGTTTGATGGTGTATGTAATTGTTGTCATTAGGGTCATTATTATTTTGTTTATAGTTCATGCTTAAAAATATTTATAATTTTAATGTTTAAGTTTTTCCTTTTGATATGAAAATATCTTTTCTTCCTTCTAAAATTCAATTAGGGCTACACATGATCTAAAATTCTGCCTTTTTGTCCCACTATACACTCAGAGACTGGTTTTTATTTTGCACAGATATAAATTTTAATTTAAAATAATTTCCACATCTACTTTGTTTGGTTAAAAAGAGCTATGAAACATTAAATTTAATTTATGAAGCCCTCTGTTTGTGTTCCAGTCCTCTGCACATACACACAGTGGTAATGCTGTGTCTCTATATGCCAATGACATTAAAGTTTCTGGCAAAATTCAATATGCAATCAATTATCACCTGTCATGAATGACTTTTAAGATCCAGTCAGATATTTTGAAAGTACTGTTTAGCTCCACTGAGAAGAAAAATCTCCCTTTGAAAAGTGGTATGGCTCTCATCCTTAAATCTCTTATTCAAAGGAGTTTGGACAACTTTCAGTTTAGTCAATATGAAATTGAGTCCAGGAACTTATATCTTAGAAAACAAATAGAATTTTAGGTATTTCAAAACTTCTTCAAGAATATGCTTGTTTCTTAGAAAAGAAATGATAACAAACCTTTAATCATTTTTTTTTCTCTGCAGGGGAGTAAGAATCTTACATGCACCAGTTACAGGCCAGTGCCTCTTTTTTTCTTTGTCTCAATGCTTGTTTTGATTTTAAATTCACCAATTGAAAAGAACTGGAATTTGCTTCCTTGGGTGCTAATAGTGTTATACGTTCTTTTCATTTTCTTACTCTTTTTAAAATTTTTTTATTCTTAACTGATTTTCTCGGAGAAAATAAAAATCACTCGTTATCCTACCAGCCAGAGAAAATCATTACTATTTCAACATAATGGTTTTTCTAGGTGAACACATTATTTTTGTTTGCTAAAATCAAATGGCTTTGTAATCTTTTTTTTTAATAATTTTATTTTTAATGGGGCGACATCAATAAATCAGGATACATATATTCAAAGATAACAAATCCAGGTTATCTTGTCATTCACTTATGTTGCATACCCATCACCCAAAGTCAGATTGTCCTCTGTCACCTTCTATCTAGTTTTCTTTGTGCCCTTCCCCCTCCCCCTTTCCCTTTCCCTCTCCCCCCTCCCCCCGTAACCACCACATTCTTATCAATGTCTCTTAGTTTCACTTTTATGTCCCACCTACGTGTGGAATAATGCAGTTCCTGGTTTTTCCTGATTTACTTATTTCACTTCGTATAATGTTATCAAGATCCCACCATTTTGCTGTAAATGATCCGGTTCATCATTTCTTATGGCTGAATAGTATTCCATAGTGTATATGTGCCACATCTTCTTTATCCAGTCATCTATTAATGGGCTTTTTGGTTGTTTCCATGTCCTGGCCACTGTGAACAATGCTGCAATGAACATGGGGCTGCGTGTGTCTTTACGTATCAATGTTTCTGAGTTTTGGGGGTATATACCCAGTAGAGGAGTTGCTGGATCATAAGGTAGTTCTATTTTCAGTTTTTTGAGGAACCATCATACTTTCTTCCATAATGGTTGTACTACTTTACATTCCCACCAACAGTGTATGAGGGTTCCTTTTTCTCCACAGCCTCTCCAACATTTGCTATTACCTGTCTTGTTAATAATAGCTAATCAAACAGGTGTGAGGTGGTATCTCATTGCAGTTTTGATGTGCATTTCTCTAATAACTAATGAAGATGAGCATCTTTTCATATATCTGTTGGCCATTTGTATTTCTTCTTGGGAGAAGTGTCTGTTCATGTCCTCTTCCCATTTTTTTATTGGATTGTTTGTTTGTTGTTGAGTTTTATGAGTTCTTGTATATTTTGGATATTAGGCCCTTATCTGAGCTATTGTTTGAAAATATCATTTTCCATTTAGTTGGCTGTCTATTTTGTTATCAGTTTTTCTTGCTGAGCAAAAACTTCTTAGTCTGATGTAGTCCCATTCATTAATTTTTGCCTTCACTTCTCTTGCCTTTGGAGTCAAATTCATAAAATGCTCTTTAAAACCCAGGGCCATGAGTTGAGTACCTATGTCTTCTTCTATGTATTTTATTGTTTCAGGTCTTATGTTTAGATCTTTGATCCATTTTGAGTTAATTTTAGTACAGGGGGACAAACTGTAGTCCAGTTTCATTCTTTCGCATGTGGCTTTCCAGTTTTCCCAGCACCATTTATGGAAGAGGCTTTCTTTTCTCCAATGTATGTTGTTGGCCAAAAATTATTGTGTGTGTGTGGTTTCTCAAAAATTATTTGACTATATATATGTGGTTTTATTTCTGGGTTTTCTATTCTGTTCCATTGGTCTGAGTGTCTATGTTTCTGCCAATACCAGGCTGTTTTGATTGTTGTGGCCCTATAATATAGTTTGAAGTCAGGTATTGTAATGTCCCCAGCTTCATTCTTTTTCTTTAGGATTGCTTTGGCTATTCGGGTTTTTTTTATAGTTCCATATAAATCTGATGATTTTTTGCTCCATTTCTTTAAAAAATGTCATTGGAATTTTGATGGGAATTGCATTAAATTTGTATATTGCTTTGGGTAATATGGCCATCTTGATTATATTTATTCTTCCTAACCAAGAACAAGGAATATTCTTCCATCTCATTATATCTTTTTCGATTTCCCTTAACAATGGTTTATAGTTTTCATTATATAAGTCCTTTACATTCTTTGTTATGTTTATTCCTAAGTATTTTATTTTTTTGTTGCAATCGTGAAGAGGATTATTCTTTTGAATTCGTTCTCAAATGTTTCATTGTTAGCATATAGAAAGGCTATTGACTTCTGTATGTTAATTTTGTATCCTGTGACCTTACTGTATTGGCTTATTGTTTCTAGTAGTCTTTTTGTGGATTCTTTGGGATTTTCGATGTATAGGATCATATCATCTGCAAAAAGTGATACCTTTACTTCTTCTTTTCCAATATGGATGCCTTTTATTTCTTTGTCTTGTCTGATTGCTCTGGCTAGAACCTCTAGTACCACATTAAATAAGAGTGGAGAGAGTGGACAACCCTGTCTTGTTCCTGATTTAAGGGGGAAAGCCTTCAGTTTACTGCCATTTAATATGATGTTAGCTGATGGTTTATCATATATGGCCTTTATCATGTTGAGATATTTTCGTTCTATACCCATTTTGTTGAGAGTCTTAAACATAAAATAGTGTTGTATTTTATTGAAAGCCTTTTCTGCATCTATTGATAAGATCATGTGGTTTTTGTTCTTTGTTTTGTTGATATGGTGTATTACGTTAACCATTTGTTTTGTTGATATGGTGTATTATGTTAACCGTTTTATGTATGTTGAACCACCCTTGAGATTCTGGGATGAATCCCACTTGATCATGATGTATTATTTTTTTAATATGTTGTTGTATTCGATTTGCTAGTATTTTGTTTAGTATTTTAGCATCTGTATTCATTAGAGATATTGGTCTATAGTTTTCTTTTTTTTGTGCCATCCTTGCCTGGTTTTGGTATGAGGGTTATGTTGGCCTCATAAAATGTGTTTGGAAGTATTGCTTCTTTTTCAATTTTTTGGAAAACTTTCAGTAGAATAGGAACCAAGTCTTCTTTGAATGTTTGATAAAATTCACTGGTATAGCCATCAGGGCCTGGACTTTTATTTTTGGGGAGGTTTTTAATGTTTTTTTTCTATTTCTTCTCTACTGATAGGTCTATTTAGGCATTCTGCTTCTTCTTGACTCAGTCTAGGAAGATTGTATTGTTCTAGGAATTTATCCATTTCTTCTAGGTGGTTGAATTTAGTGGCATAAAGTTTTTCATAGTATTATACAATAATTCTTTGTATATCTACGGTGTCTGTGGTGATTTCTCCTCTTTCATTTTGGATTTTGTTTATATGAGTTCTTTCTCTTTTTTCCTTGGTAAGTCTTGCCAAGGGTTTGTCAATTTTGTTGCTCTTTTCAAAGAACCAGCTCCTTGATCTATTAATTTTTTCTATAGTTTTTCTGTTCTCTATTTCATTTATTTCTGCTCTGATTTTTATTATCTCCTTTCTTCGGCTGGTTTTGGGTTGTCTTTGTTCTTCTTTTTCTAGTTCCTTAAGGTGTGAAGTTAAGTGGTTCACTTGGGCTCTCTCTTCTTTGTTCATATATGCCTGAAGTGATATGAACTTCCCTCTTATCACTGCTTTGGCTGCATCCCAGAGATTCTGATATGTCGTATTGTCATTTTCATTAGTCTGTATATATCTTTTGATCTCTGCACTTATTTCTTCTATGACTCATTCATTTTTTAAAAGTATGTTGTTTAGTTTCCACATTTTTGTGGGATTTTTTCCTTCTTTTTTGCAGTTGAATTCTAGTTTCAAGGCTTTATGATCAGAAAATATGCTTGGTACAACTTTGATTTTTCTGAATTTGCTGATGTTGTTTTTGTGGCCCAACAAATGGTGAATTCTTGAGAATGATCCATGTACACTGGAGAAAAATGTATACTCAGTCACTTTGGGATGAAATGTCCTGTAGATGTCTATCATATCCAGGTGCTCTAGTGTTTTGTTTAAGGCCACTATATCTTTGTTGATTCTCTGTTTGGATGACCGATCTAGAGCCATCAGCGGTGTATTGAGGTCTCCAAGTATGATTGTATTTTTGTCAGTTTTTGTTTTAAGGTCAATAAGTAGCTGTCTTATATATTTTGGTGCTCCTTGGTTTGGTGCATATATATTAAGAATTGTTATGTCTTCTTGATTCAGTGTCCCCTTAGCCATTATGAAATGGCCATTTTTGTCTCTGAGTACTTTTGCTGTCTTGTAGTCAGCATTATCCAATATGAGTATTGCTACGCCTGCTTTTTTTTGGATGTTATTTGCTTGGAGTATTGTTTCCCAGCCTTTCACTTTGAATTTGTTTTTATCCTTGTTACTTAGGTGAGTTTCTTGTAGGCAGCATACAGTTGGATTTTCTTTTTTAATCCATTCTGCTACTCTGTGCCTTTTTATTGGTGAGTTTAATCCATTTACATTTCGTGTAATTATTGACACTTGTGAGTTCCCTATTGCCATTTTATATATTGCTTTATGTTAGTTTTGTGTCTTGTTTGATCCTTCTCTTTCGTTTTTCTATCTTTTGTTTTTATTTGGTTGTATTCCATACATCTTTCCCCTGTTGCTATCTTTTTTAAATTATGTGCTTCTGTGGTGGTTTTTTCAATGGTGGTTACCTTTAAGTAATGAAAAGGGTTCCTACCCTGTTCATTATAGTGCACTATTTTGTGAGTACTTCTGCACTCCATCGTCCTTTGCTACTGCTAATCTTCATCCTCTCCTCCCCCCCTTTCTTTTTGTTGTCACAGTTTAAATTTGGTTTTATTATGTTCTTCTTGGAGTTTTTACTTAGGGCTTTTTTTTCTGTTCTTTGTATCTGATTGGAGAACCCCCTTTAGTAATTCCTGGAGTGGGGGTTTTCTGATGATAAATTCCCTCATCTTCTCTGTATCTGTGAATGTTTTTATTTCTCCTTCATATTTGAATGATAGCTTTGATGGGTATAGTATTCATGGCTGAAAGTTCCTCTCTTTCAGGACTTTAAATATTGGGGTCCACTCTCTTCTAGCTTGTAGAGTTTCTGTTGAGAAATCAGATGATAATCTAATGGGCCTTCCTTTATATGTTGTATTCTTCTTTTCCCTGGCTGCCTTGAGAATTTTTTCTTTGTCATTGGTTTGTGCCAATTTCATTATGATGTGCCTTGGAGTAGGTTTGTTGGGGTTAAGAAAACTTGGTGTTCTGTTTGCTTCTTGTATTTGAAGCTTTAGTTCTTTCCACAGGCTTGGGAAGTTCTCATCTATTATTTGTTTGAGTATGTTCTCCATTCCATTTTCTCTCTCTTCTCCCTCTGATATACCTATTATTCTTTTTGATGGAGTCAGATAATTCCTCTAGGGCTATCTCATTTTTTTAAATTTTTGAGTCTCTTTCTTCTTCTCTCTGTTGTGCCTCAAGTTGCTTGTCTTCTATTTCACTAATCCTACCTTCTATCTGGCCTGTTCTATTAGCTAAGCTTGTTACCTCGTTTTTCAGCTCGTGAATTGAGTTTTTCATCTCTGATTTGTTCTTATAGTTTCAATTTCCTTGGAAATATATTCTTTGTGTTCACTGAGTTGTTTTCTGAGCTCCCTAAATTGCCTTTCTGTGTTTTCTTGTATATCTCGGAGTTATTTTTTGGATTTCTATTTTAAATTCTCTGTTGTTTAACTCCAAGGTTTCCAATATATTAAATTTTTTCTCCATAGATTT
The DNA here is from genome assembly GCF_036850995.1 of Saccopteryx leptura. NCBI lineage: Eukaryota > Metazoa > Chordata > Mammalia > Chiroptera > Emballonuridae > Saccopteryx > Saccopteryx leptura. Next base: position 210,907,345 of record NC_089505.1, on the reverse strand, counting down.
TTCCTCATCTATCTGTGTTACCTTTCTTTCTTTTGTATCCATTATATTCGATTTTCTCTTCCTTAATGGCATCTGAGGGTTGTTTTGTTGATAGTATTAATGAGATTTAATAAAGAATAGAAAGGTAAAAAAATAAAAAAATGAAGAGTTGTTTTTTTAAAAAAAATTAATAATGAAATAAAGAAAAATAAAATAAAATAAAAATTAAAAAAAGGAAATTATTCCCCCCCTCCTTTTTTTCTCTCCTCTCCTCTCCCTTCTTTCTTGAGAAAATCTTGTGGTGAACTGTGAATTATATTGCACTAAATAGAACAAACAATGCCTGTAATGGAGGGCCTGAATTGGGGAGAAGTAATAAAGGGGCAAAAAAAGAAAAGGGGAGTATGGACCCACAAAAAGCAAATAAGGAAAAAATTTGGGTCAAGAATAAAATGATTTGCTTTTAGGTGTTGGTTGACTAAGAGTTATGATGAGAGGAATAAGAGGGAAACAGAAAAATGGGGGGACAAATTAAAAAATTACTATTGTATTTAGTGAAACAAGAACTAGATAAAATGGAGAGCCAGGGATGGGAGCACTGCTAGTGAGTTAAAAAGATGAAGTAAAAACCCCCCAAAATGCCATAAACATAAGTTTGAGTCCCAGATAAGATAATTTGTTCATTATTGAGGTTTGAATGAGGTAAAGGAGAAAGGAAGAAACTAATATAGAGGGAGAAAAGAAAGAGAGAAAAAAAAGAGGGAACCACTAAACGAAGAAAAAAGAGGAGAGAGTGAAAGAGAGAGAGTTAAGGGTTTTGGAGTGCAACCCTCATAGAGAGAAAGGAAGAGGAAAGAAAAGATAATGGGAGATGTAACACTTATGGGTAGTGTAGTTCAAGGAGAGGAGAGAGTAAGACTGGCAGAGAGTTAAACGACCAAATTGGAGGAGGAAAAAAAAAATCAAGAATGAAGACAAGAGAAACAAACGAACAAATATAATAAAATGGATTACGTTATAAAGTCTGCGGATTTTTCTTGATTTTGAGAGGTTATCTTCTTGCTTTTTCTTTTCTCTCCCTCTTCCTGGTCGGTGACTCTGTACCCCGGGTTCTGCCCCTTTGGCACGCTCAGGGAGAGGTTTGCAGTTGATAAGTCTCTATGGCGATGTCATGTATTGTGCTTCAGTCTCGTTGGCAGTCGAGGCTCATTAGCATTTATAGGCTCTGACAGTGAGAGAGTCTGTGTTCCTGGAGCCTCTCTCCTAGTCTTTCCTTCCTCAATTAGTAGCCTGATAATCCAGCTATGGGGTTGTTGCTGCCTCTGCGTGGATCGTAAGAGGCTCAAAGAGCTGGCAACTCCCCACTCTATTCCCACTCAGCACAGGGCTCTGGGTAGGGCTCAGTCAGTCAGAGCTGCTAGCATAATCAGGTGGGGCTTCTGCCCACTCAAAGACCTCTGGCTCTGCCACTCTATCCAGTAACACAGGCAGGTGCCCACTCCCGGGGTGCTTGGAGGAAACTCTCGCTCACTATCTGCATGTGCAGACCAGGATATCAGGCTGGCAGTCTCACACTCTGAGTGAAACCCCCGCCCGCATGGAAAAGTTCCAGCGTTGGAATTAGCTCTCACTCACTCCCCGTGCTAGGCTTTTTCAGGGCACTGAGGCAGCCTGGAGAATCCGCTTTTGGCCCACACAAAGGCCCCTGACTCTGCCCCTCTGTGGGATAACTCAGGCGCCCACTGCCGAGGCACTTGGAGGAATCTCTCGCTCACTATCTGCATGCGCAGACCAGGATATCAGGCCGGCCGTCTCTCACCCTGAGTGAAACCCCCACCCACACGGAAAAGTTCCAGCATTGGAATTGGCTCTCGCTCCCTCTCCATGTGCAGCTTTTTCAGGGCGCTGGGGTGGCTCGGAGATTCCGCTTTCGGCCCACACAAAGGCCTCAGCCTCTGACTCTGCCTCTCTGAGGGATAACACGGGCGCCCATTCCCGGGGCTTTTGAAGGAATCTCTCACCCACTATCTGCATGCCCCGGCCAGGAGATCGGGGAAAATGCCTGCCCCACTTGTCTTTCTTTGTCTGGGTTTGGCGCGAGTGTTAGCTTGTATTGCCTGGGTTGCCACAGGAACAGTTTTTCCTCGGCTTGGATGTCCGTGCCACAGCCTGGTTCGGCCGTTTGTGCCACGGTCTGGATCTATTCACCTCCTTTGCCCGCCTTAGTTTCTATATTCTCAGTTCCCAGTGAAAGCAGCCCTATTTAGGTTAGTGAGGAAAGCTGAGCATTTCTTACTCCCTATTTCTTTCAGGGTTTAATTATATATTTAGCCAATTTATCGCTCAACCATACCTTTGGGTGTATTGCGAAACATCTGGAGGCTCCAAGGATAGGTTTTTCTGTTTCTGGTTGAAGATCTTGTTGAGTTTTGGGGGAGATTTATCGGTATCGCTTCCTACAGCACCATTACTCTGACGTCATCTCCTGTAATCTTCTTTTTCCCCTAGTTAATAACATATTGTGATTTTGCTTTTATATTTTATATTGCATTTAACTGACTCCTATCTATATCAACAGAAGGAAGGTGTAATGAGGAAAGTTTCCACATCTCCCCCAAAATTGCACAGATTGTCAAATGTAACGAGATAACTCATGCTGGTCCACACGCATCAACATTGCACTCTGTGTCACACACTCATTCCTAAATATGCAGCAGGTGCCCACCAGGGTCATGCACCACTTGACCCCACTGTGAGTAGTCTGGGGAAACCAGAGATAATAAATTGAAATTGATTATGTACAGACATAAAAAGCACAGCCTGTTACTTGGTAACAATAGCATTTGCCTAAATAACAGAGAGGTCAGAGGATTACTGTTTTTAAACAGAACCATGGCTACATTAAAGTACCAGAAAGCTGAGAAACTACTTTGGATAATTTATTTTCTAAATTCAGGTATATTGGGATTCACAGGTTAGTTACTGTTGTCAGGAAGCAAACAACTAATGGAAGCTAAGTTCATTTTCTCACCTGTATTAGGTAGATGTTCAGTAAGTATCATCGAGAAATGAATAATCTTTCTGAACAATCTGCATATGAATAAATAAATTTAAAGCCCTTTTCTCCCAGTTTCAAAAGCTGCAGTATGTTTTTTGATGTGGGCTTTATTATGGATCGTCTGTCTCACATCGCTACATGCAATATCTGAAAAGGATTGCACTTTTCCATATTGATTCCCTAGGTTCAAGCCTCAATATCCTCATTTGTCAGCGGTCTGGACTAGATGGTCACATGATCTGTTCCTGCTTCAATATCTCAAATGACTCTAGTCTATTTCGATCCTATGTCTTAAATTTAAGGAACAAGCTTTCTTAGACCTCCAGGGGGCAGCCCCATACCAGTTGTGATGGGTGATAGGGTCAGACTGTTGGGAGGGGGCGGGTAGAATTTCTTCCCTCTGCTCAGACAGACAGAGATGCCCCACAAGGAGCTGCTGACCTGGCCTTTTTCACGAAGTACACAGTATATTCCAGGGACACGGCTTGGGGTGGGGTATGCATAGGCAGAGATGAGCTGTCTTTATTGGTGGCTAAACAGTCAAGGTGCCTATGAGTCTCAGTTCTGATACTTTCAGATATCTTCAGTGAGTTCAGAGAATTGCAGGAGGCTGTGTCCACAAAGTGACCACAAGTGAGTGATCACATCACCAGTTTGTTTCCCAGGGTTTGAGGGCACAAGAAGCATGCACATTCATTGCGTATTTGTATGTGTGTGTATTTGTAAACATGCACAGGTGAGACAAATCATTCAAATACCTGCATTTTGATACATACCACACTTTTCTTAACTGTCCATGGCTCGACTCTCCACTCAAGGCTACATCCTGCAAACCTCTCCAATACCCATCACTCCTATCCCCCCAAAAAGGGGGAAATGCAAATATCTAGATGCTTATTTTGTGTTCTTGGATATCCTGGTAAAATATAAACTGACTAAAAGCAAAGAGACTCATTAGTATTTCTGAAACCCCTGCAGGGTATGCTCAATAGCTATAGTTGCTCAACAGTAGATTTTTTAAGTGAGAGGAGAGTGATAGTGCACCCTATTCAGGATCCACCCAGCAGCCCTGGTCTGGGGTAGATGCTCAAATCAACTGAGATATTCTCAGTGCTTGGGGGCTGATGCTCGGACTAATGGAGCTGCTAGCTGTGAGAGAGGAAGGGGGAGAAAAGAAGGAGAGAATAGGGATAAGGAAGGGAAAAGAAGCAGATAGTTGATTGAACCTGGGATGGCTACATGCCAGGCTAATGCTTTATCCACTGAGCCAAATGGCCAGGACCTCAACAGCAGATTTTAGACTCCATGGGAGCCAGAGGTTTGGAGAGGAATTAACTCTTGATTTGGGCCATTTTGGGCTCTATAGATTTACACACCTTTCTTTAGGGAAATAATCAGAAAGGATTCTCTATTGGTAGACTACTACTTGAAAATGGATTTAATTCTAGAAATATTTGTTAAGCATTTTTCCACCTTCTAGCCTAAATACAGCCACAACCCACCTCAGTATTAGAGACTGTCAGGATTTAGCTCTTCTGTCCCCACATCCCTGCACCTCACTCAGTCCGGAAGTCCAAGGCTCCCAGGTTATTCCTCATCAGACTCTTTCCCTAAACTGACCCATTCGCATGGATCTCTTCATGGCCAGGGATATTTGCCCTCTAGAACTCAGTGTCCGTGTTCAGCAGAAATCCTCTTATCCTCAATCCCTGCACTCTTATTTTAACCAAAATCTGACTCTTCCCAGAGGATGCTTTCTCTGTAGCCTTGTAAGGTAGTGTCTGTTTTTGTTGTTTTCCTTCCATCCAGGGTGCCTGAGGTGTTCCCCTTCTCTTCATCCATTACCTTTTTCTGGCTCTTCCAGACCCTTCCACTTTTCCCTTTTCTCTTCCTCCCCTGCTGAGCTTACTGTGAGTTCCCGCTCTCAGGCTCTCCTGTCTAAAGTCCTTTCTTGTTACAGAAGCTACAAACATCTAAGTCACCTCCTTTATCCCTTTACTATTTTGGCACCTCACTGATGCCCCCCCCCCCACTCTCTAAAACTGCTCCTTATTAATTTATGACATTTTCAAATTGTTAGGGGCAATTGATGCCCCAAACAAGCTGTTCTTTGACTGCAACTCTTGCTAAACTACTCATTCTTATAGTACTACCCCAGTGTATTCATTACCAGTAACTACCACTGCTTCAGATCTCATTTCAAGAGTTCCTTCTATGACTAGCATTTCCTATCTTTTTAACTCATTCTGTCAGTCTCCTGTCTTCAATTCCACGGAAAGTTACAACCTATTGGTCCTACTTTGTTTTTACTCTCAGCCATCCTTCTGCATCTCCCTTCTTGCTCCTACTGCCTTGAATTCTATGGTTCATCTTTACAATCATGACTTTGAACACATACTCAATTCTCTTGTCCCTCTTTCTCCACCGTATACATCTAACAAAACCACAACTCTAATTAAACCAAAATTTATTTCTACTCCATCTTCTTCTCAAACAGCTGACCATAATGGGAGAGAAAAACCACATAACCTGATGGAGTGATCTCACATTAAAGCCATGGCCACTCACTCTAGGTGGGTCCTAGTGCTGCCCAGGAAGTCTACTCTACTTCTCTTTCCTAATCATTCTACCACTCTTGCAGGTCAGTCTTTACCTCTTCTCCTTTCTTCTCAAACCTCCAATATCTCCTCCACATTTCTGGTTAGCCACTGATCTGGCTTCATATTTTATGAAGAAGATAAAAACCTAGGAAACCATGTACTCTGTTCCCATATTTTCTTCCTTCCATCCTCTTGTTATGAATGTGCTACAGCCTTTCACATAGGTGCTTGAATTCATCCCCTCTTCCCAACCCAAGGGCTTCTGCTATGGGTTGAACTGTGTTCCTCCAAAATTCCTATGTTGAAGTACTAACCCCTACTTTCTCGGAATGCGACTATATTTAAGGTCTTTAAAAAGATAATTAAAATTAAATGATGTCATATAGACGGGCCCTAATCCAATATAACTCGTGTCCTTATAAGAGTCGATTAGGCCCTGGCCGGTTGGCTCAGTGGTAGAGCGTCGGCCTGGCGTGCAGAAGTCCTGGGTTCGATTCCAGCCAGGGCACACAGGAGAGGCGCCCATCTGCTTCTCCACCCCTCCCCCTCTCCTTCCTCTCTGTCTCTCTCTTCCCCTCCCGCAGCGAGGCTCCATTGGAGCAAAGATGGCCCGGGCGCTGGGAATGGCTCCTTGGCCTCTACCCCAGGCGCTAGAGTGGCTCTGGTTGTGACAGAGCGACGCCCCGGAGGGGCAGAGCATCGCCCCCTGGTGGGCAGAGCGTCGCCCCCTGGTGGGCGTGCTGGGTGGATCCCGGTCGGGCGCATGCGGGAGTCTGTCTGACTGTCTCTCCCAGTTTCCAGCTTCAGAAAAATACAAAAAAAAAAAAAAAAAAAAAAAGAGTCGATTAGGACACAGGCACAGAAGAAAGATCATGTGAGGACAGTAAAGCAGGTGGCCATTTATAAGCCACCAAAAGAAATCCTCAACAGAAACCAACCTAGCTGATACATTGATCTCAGACTTCTAGCTTTCAGAACTTTGAGGAAATGAATTTAAGCCTTCTGGCTTGTGGTACTCGTTATGGCAGACCAAGCAAACTGAATCTTTTATATTTTTCTTAGGTCATCAAATTTTTCTTTTCTATTAAACTATCCACATCAGCATATAAAGAAAGCTATAGACAGTACCCCATTGTTAAAAACACAACAAAACCTTGGATTGGCTTCCCATTGCCTTCCAGCTCGGCTCCCTTTACAGTTAAACTCCTCAAAGAGCTACATCTAGTGATGGGCTCCATTTATCCTTCCTCAGATGTTCCTGGACCAAATCTCGCTGGGCTTTCAGCCCCAACACTCCATCAGCACACCTTTTCTAACGTCAGCAGTGACTTCACAGTAAGTGGGCTCTTCTTAAGCCTCATTTTACCCACTTTCAGTACATCTGACAGGGTTTCTTTTGAAAGACTTCTCTTGGGATGCCTTTTTTTTTTTTTGCTTTGATTACTCTGATATGTGTCTAGTCATTCCATTTATGTATTTGTTTATTTATTTATTTATTTTGCTTGTTCCTCCTAATTTTTGCTTTTGTTGTTGTTGTTGATAGGCTTTCCAGAGCTCATGCCTTAGATTTCTTCTCTGACTATTAGGGAAAATCCTCTTAGGGAAAATCTCATTCTAGTATTTTGACCACAAAAGTCATCTCTATGCTGATGACTTCCAAATTTATAGCTTTAACTCAGACCCTTCTCTTACTATAGACTTCTCTATTTGAATGCCAGGCAGGATTCTAAGCTTGATTTCCTCAAATTAGAACTCTTAAATTTTGGACTGGCCTCTGACCTTGTTCCTCCTATGTTCTTCCTTGTCTCAAAAATGTTGATTCAGTTTCTCAGGGAAATACTTTGGGATCACAGTTATTTCTTCTCTGATAATCACATCTCACATCTAATTCAAAGAAACCCTCAAAGGTTCATGCTTCAAATATGCCTACATTCCAATCAGACCTCAGCATCTCTACCTGGCATTCCCTCTGGTCCAAGCCTCATCTTGCTGCTCAAAGATTTCTACACTACTTTCTAGTTCTTAGTGAATTTGTTTTACTATGAATGATTATAGAGAATGTTTTGTAGATAGGTGCTTGCTTTTATTATATTTGCAATTAAAAAACAACTGAAAAGCCTGACCAGTGGTACCCGAGTAAATATAGACCTGGAAGGCTAAGTTCGCTGATTTGAAACCCCGGGCTTGCCCAGTCAAGGCACAAACAAGAAGCAATCAGTGAACAACTAAAAGTGAAGCAACTGTGATCTTGTTGCCCCCCCCCCAAACTCAATAAATAAAATCTTAAAAAAAAAAAGAAAACAACTGAAAGAGAAGTAGAAATTGGTATAGTAAGAAGAGCAAGCAGCATAGGTGAATGCAAGTAAGGCCAAAAGAAAATGAGTGGAGTGAACAACATGTTTGTGGGCTTGATGAAAACTCTGCAGAGTAACTTGCAGGAATACTTTAAGTTCGGGAGTTCATAACAAAATGAAGAAATGACAAAGTATGGGGTAACAAAATACTTATTGAGAAGACTAAACATTTTCTAAGTAATGTTGCTCAAAAACTACTGTTAATGGAAACAAAAACAATGTTTGTCAATTTTATCTCTAGAGAAGAAGTGCACATTCTATATGTATTTCATAAATATTACTCATGAAGGTCTAGTAAGTTAACCCCATGACTAATCCCCATTAATTACTGTTACTGTCCTTTTATTGAAAAACCAAGTTAAAATCTCTTCTAGTGAACATTTATTTTCCAATGTGGTATGCAGATGTCCCAAGTCATGACACTGTATACATTAAATATGTAAAATTTTCTTGGCATATCAATTATACCTCAACATAGCTGTATTTAAAAAGAAAAACCTTAGGGTTGCACCTGCTTCTTTTCAGCATTAATATTAACCAATCTGTTAAACTCTATTTAAAACTCAATACAGTAGGAAAAACCTCTGGCTCATAAGGAAATTTTTTTATTATTCTTTGTTAAAAGGATTTCTGCCACTTAAAAAATTTGAAATTAGTGGTCATCTTGTCCTTGTGAATGAAAACTATTTAAAAATTTTATTATAATGCATGAAAAATGTTTTTGCTATCACTTCACCAACAGTACAAGAATATTTTAAATCTTCCTCTACATGCTCCACTAGAGTGAGGAAAATTGTTTCACCTGATTCCTACATGCTGCAGAAACGACAGTGGTATCTGATCCTTTCTTGGACATAATAACAAGACACTTGAAAAAAGGAATACACTCCTTAAAAATATACCCTTCTAGAAGTCCTCTGCATAACAAACAATGATAATAAATGGCTATAATAAAAATAACTTATACTACTTTACAATTTACAGAGCTCATGATGAAGTTTTTGTCAATTGATCCTCATAATAATTACAAGGTATGGTTTAGACACATTTTACAGGTGACAAATTTTAAAAAATTTTTATTATGTTAACATGGTCTAAGTAAGGTGTCTTACTCAATACAATAGCCTCAACACCCTGTATTGTGTCCCCTGTGTCCCATGCAAAGTCTCTTTCCATTCCCATTTTACCTCCTTCCCAACCTCTATCCCTCCCTTCCCTCTGGGACTTGCTACCTTATTATCTGTATATATGTGTTATGTATATATAATTTGGCTAATCCTTTTGCCTTCTTTGATCCTGTCCCCTCATCCCCCTTCCCTCTGACAGCTGTCCATCTGTTCCTTGTGACCCTGATTCTGTTTCTATTTTGTTCCTCAGTTTATTGTGTTCATTAGATTCCACATATAAGTGACATCATATATTTGTCTTTTTCTGCCTAGATTATTTCACTTAGCATAATAATCTCCAGGTCCATCCATGCCATCACAAAAGGTAAGATTTCTGTCTTTTTCATGGCTGTGTAGTATTCCATTGTGTACATGTATCACAGCATTTTTATCCATTTGTCCTCTGATGGACGCTTGGGCTGTTTCCAGATATTGGCTATTGTAAACAATGCTGCAATAAACATGGGGGATGCATTTCTTCTTTTGAATTAGTGTTTTGGGATTCTTAGGATATATTCCTAAAAGTGGGATAGCTGGGTCATAAGGAAGTTCCATTTTTAATTTTTTGGGGAATCTCCATACTGTTTTCCACAGTGGCTGCACTAGTCTGCATTCCCACCAGCAGTGAAGGAGGTTTCCCTTTTTCACTTGTTGGCTGATTTGTTAATGAGAGTCATTCAGTCATTCAGAGTGTGAGGTGGTTACAGATGACAAAATTTAAATTCAGCAAGCTTAACCTACTTGTCTGAGATACACAACTAAGCAGAACAAAGTTCAAACCCATACTTAGTCTGTTTATCTGTTGAGGTTGTACCCTTATAACTTCCCTACCTACAATAAAATAACTTAAGATACAACATCCAAGCCACAATCAGTGTGTTCAAGGTGGGCAAGAAGCGGAAGGAGAAGGAAGCAGCAGCTTCCCCGGAGACAGCAGCTCCGGTGGGAACTGAAAGCCCTAGGATGAAAGCAGCATGAGGGGAAGGACAATGGAGCTGGGCAGGGAGGGTATTTAAAAACAGGGATTTGCTCCCTGAAGTCTTTGATTTAGACTTGATCTCAAAAGTCATTGAAAACCATAGCTCAAAGCCCATCTTTCATCAGGTCTCAGGTCTCCGAGATCAACAACTGCAGGCCCTGACTTTCTGCTTCTGGTTTGGGGTGTTGCGTAAATACTTGTTCAGAGCTGCCACCTCCCTTGCACAAAGTCTCACAGATGAAGTGTAAAACTGAGACTCTGGCCATTCATGCTTATTAAAGGCCCCAAGGTACCTTTTACAAGAATTGGGTGATTAACATTCACAATCTTGGCCTGTTGCCAACAAGGAGAAAGAAATTGTGCTTCCATGCCTCCTGCTCGACTCTGTAGTTCCATTGGCGGACCTCGCAGCAACACAGTGCAGGGTCTCAGACCCTGGTAGATTGGTCAGGGCAGTTATGAAAAACCCATTTTAACTATGTTTTAATTTAGAACATCTGAGGACCACCTGGATGCAGGAAACTGAATTTACTCCTGCCTTCAAAGGAGACAAGAATCAAGGCTTGAGAAGTAATTTACTTCAATCAATTCCAACCTCACTTCCTTGAACTGTTTTGTGGAACCAGTACTTTTCTCTGCACTGTGCCCTAGGCATCTGCTTTGCCCTAGGCAATGAGCAGATGCATTTTTTCAGAACACCTGGTAGATACCCATCTAAAGCTGTGTCTTTGCTCTAGGTTCTGAATGGTAGTTTTAAGGCTAAAATATCTCAACCATATTTTAACTTGGGGTAAAGATGGGACAAAAAAATAGTATTATGATTCTAAATGATTGCTGCAAGTGTGGAGGAAGTAGAGGAAGAGCAGTAGAGAAATTTTGCAGAAATCTACTCATTTATCTGTCATATGTTTTGAATTTCAAATCTGGTATTCTGGTTTGCATATTTTTGGCAAAAAGGCAAATCACACTTAATAAGATATATTAAATGGCTTGGTGGACATCAACTGGTGCTTACTGGGTGACCTATGAGTTAACTATCAATGAGTCTAGAAACACTGTAAGTTTCTGATGATCCAAGGTTCATAAACAAAAAAAAACAGTATGTAGAACATGAAAAAACCTAAACATATTCCTAGAAATAAAGAAACCTCTTGGCTGCAGTAGGTGTTAACAACAACAACAAAAAGTGCAGCGTGATAGTTTTGACTCTAAAAAACAAGTGGTCACTAGAAAAAATTCTGATTTGGGAGACATAGAAGGACTGATGGTCGTTAGACACGGGATTAACTCTCTGGGCTTTTCCATTGCTACTATTTATTAAATTCACGCAGAATACTCATTTTTTCCCTCTAAGACAGGAGTCCCCAAACTTTTTACACAGGGGGCCAGTTCACTGTCCCTCAGACCGTTGGAGGGCCGGACTATAAAAAAAAACTATGAACAAATCCCTATGCACACTGCACATATCTTATTTTAAAGTAAAAAAACAAAACAGGAACAAATACAATATTTAAAATAAAGAACAAGTAAATTTAAATCAACAAACTGACCAGTATTTCAATAGGAACTATGGGTTTGCTTTTGGCTAATGAGATGGTCAATGTGCTCCTCTCAATGACCACCAATGAAAGAGGTGCTTCTTCCAGAAGTGTGGCAGGGGCCGGATAAATGGCCTCAGGGGGCCGCATGCGGCCCGCGGGCCGTAGTTTGGGGACCCCTGCTCTAAGATAAAGAAAGTAAACAAATCTACATTGCTTAAATTCTTAAAATGTGTTTGGGTCTAAGGTTACTGCTAGAAGGTAGAAACAAATATTTGGAAACTTGAGTGAAATGGAAGGGGAGAACAGGTTTGAGGGTTAAGCCACTGCCACCCATGTTTGTTTGGCCTATTTATTTTAGGATGAGGCCAAGCTATCCTTGATTCTCTGAGGGGCTGTGTTTCCTTTCACTCTCCCCTCTGAGGCACTGCTTGACACCACTTAAGCCAATAACTCTCTAGTTCTTACCCAGGGTCCAGTTTTTGGCAAAGTCTACTCGTTGCCACTCTTCCACTAGGCCTTAGGTCATTTTAGCTATTTCAAAGGCCAGAGGAGGTTGCAGATGTGTGGCAAATCATTAATTATTCAGGAATTGGTTGTCATTATAGAAACAAAAACAAAACAAAATAAAACAGGCCCTCACCACACACCCAAAATTGACTTGGTCATGGAATATGAATGGAAAATACAAGTAGACATAGTCATTGGGTGGACAAAATTAAAATTTTTTTTCACACTATTTCTCCTTTCTTTTTTTAAATTGATTTTAATTTATTGTGTTTACATAGATTCTAGTGTCCCACTGAATACATCTCCCCCACCCCTGTGTTCCCCTCAACATCCCCCTTGCCCCCTTCCTCCTAATGCCCTCCCCCCTTCCCTCCAGGATTTGCTGTCCTGCTCTCTATAACACTGTGTTGTGTATATAATTTCACCAATTTCTTTCCCTTCTCTGACCCCATCCTCTCATCCCCTTTCCCTCTTTCCGCTTTCCCTCTGGTCCTTTTGATCCCGCCTCTGTCTCTATTTCATTCCTCAGTTCACATTGTTCATTGGGTTCCTCAAATAAGTGAGATCATATGATATTTTTCTCTCTTTGCCTGGCTTATTTCACTTAGCATAATAGTTTCCAGGTCCATCCACATTGTCACAAAAGGTAACATTTCCTTCTTGTTCATGGCTGTGTAATATTCCATTGTGTGTATGTACCACAGCTTTTTAGCTGTGGTACATACACGTGGACACTTTAGCCCACGTGGACACTTGGGCTGTTTCCAGATCTGGGCTATTGTAAACAATGCTACCATAAACATGGGGGTGCATGTCTTCTTTTGAATTGGTGATTTGGTGTTCTTAGGATGTATTCCTAAAAGTGGGATGGCTGGGTGAAAAGGCAGTTCTATTTTTAATTTTTTTGAGGAATCTCCACAACTATGTGTTTTCTACATAGTTCTACTTTCTTGATGTTCCTCTATTCTAGTGAAAGAGCCAAGAAAATCATAGTTGAAAAAGTGAAGGGCCATCTCTCATGTGCCAGAGAATCATAGTTTCCTATTTAAGTTCTACTTTGATGGCTTAATTCATTAATTAATCAAACATATTTATTTATTTATTATTTATTTATTAATGTATTTTTTTGTATTTTTCTGAAGTTAGAAACGGGGAGGCAGTCAGACAGACTCCCGCATGCGCCGACCGGGATCCACCCGGCATGCCCACCAGGGGGCGATACTCTGCCCATCTGGGGCATCGCCTCTGTCGCCATTCTAGCGCCTGAGGCAGAGGCCATGGAGCCATCCTCAGTGCCCGGGCCAACTTTGCTCCAATGGAGCCTTGGCTGCGGAAGAGGAAGAGAGAGACAGAGAGGAAGGAAAGGGGGAGGGGTGGAGAAGCAGATGGGCGCTTCTCCTGTGTGCCCTGGCTGGGAATTGAACCCGGGACTCCTGCATGCCAGGCCGACACTCTACCACTGAGCCAACTGGCCAGGGCCTCAAACATATTTATTTAGCATGTACCATACTTTAGATACTACCTTTAGTGCTGGGAATATACAGAAAAGCAAAGACAAGAGGCAGGACAATAAAGAAAAAACCATGTGGGACAGGCATGAGCACCAGGCCTCTCAGAAACAGGTCAGCAGAAAGTTAAAAGTAAGAAAACAGGATTTTATCCTGCTCTTCCAGCAGCAACAGCTATGGCCTCTTCCAAAGCAATTAAGCCTGTGGCTAGAATTCTAGTCCATCGCATCTCAGCAGCCTCGCAATGTTCTTGAAGGGGGCCCTTAATCGATTGCACTCTTTTGTTTTTGCCTTGGCATCTCAGATGGTGGCATTCCTAAGGCTGATTAGCTTAAGTTCCTTCCCTGTGTAGCCAAAGCCACCATGTAATTTCCTTTAGACCTGAAAATGATCCTGATTTAAAGCATAGATGGAGCCCATAAGCTATCATCTAATCGTACTTAAGAATGATCTGGCCTGGGTTGTATGTTCTTCATTTCTTTAGTAGTAAAATTATTCTCAAAAATATGTGTCGCTCTTTGTGGACAACGAAAGAAGCATGATGACAGCCTAGTTTGGAACTGAGTGCCGCACTAAATGTCAGACTCTGATATCAAACCGCTGTGTGACTCTGGGTAAGCCACTTAACTTTCCTCCTTGTGTTTTTTCTTCTTTCCTTTCAGTGTCTTTGATGTGCCAATCTTTAAAACTGGACTTGAGGTGGGGCAGATAGTAGATAAGTGGGAGGAGAAAGATCTGCCCAGATTAAAAAAACAAAACAAAACAAAACAAAACACCCTGCCCCCTTCTCTGGAGCAGAGCACAGCCTACTGAAGAAACAAAGTAAATAATTAGAATTTTACAGCAGTGGTCCCCAACCCCGGGGCCGCAGACTGGTACCGGTCTGTGGGCCATTTGGTACTGGTCTGCAAAGAAAGAATAAATAACTTACATTATTTCATTTTATTTATATTTAAGTCTGAACAATGTTTTATTTTTAAAAAATGACCAGATTCCCTCTGTTACATCCGTCTAAGACTCACTCTTGACGCTTGTCTCGGTCACGTGATACAATTATCCGTCCCACCCTAAAGGCCGGTCCATGAAAATATTTTCTGACATTAAACCAGTTCGTGGCCCAAAAAAGGTTGGGAGCCACTGCCTTACAGGACAGGAATGTCTCTAAGAGGTGTGCAGGGTGGCACAGGAGCACAAATGAAGGAGAGTTGTTGCTCTGGGAGACTATAGAGGGGAATCTGACCAGGCTTATGAGCAATTCTTACCCTTGAGCTGAATGTTGAGGAATGAAGAATGCCCTGCATGGGAGGGGAAAGACAACCACAGTTGTTCTATAACCTTGATTCTATGTAGCTCTCAGAAATATATGAGGCCAGACACATAAAACAGTAGCCAGCCCTTCCAAGAATGCCAAAGTACTCAAATCCCAACAGAAAAATGATGCCACATAAGTTTTAGAACTTCTAATGACTTCTCTGCTTTGGGAATGATTGTTAATCTTTTTGTTCCTCGGCTATTGGGAGAAGACCCACTCACAGCTGGCTTCTCTGTCTTCTCCTGGCTCCTGCTGCTGCTGGGACTGGCGCACAACTTATGGCAATGATGGTTCAGAGTTGTGAGGGGAGACACAGGGTACAGCACCAATGGAAAGATCATCACTCCTTCAGGAGCCAGGCTGGAGGCTTCCTTCTCCCCATTACAGTGAGGGGCCTTTCTTTTGCTTTTCCCTTTTTTTTTTTTTAGAGAAAGAGAGACAGGTAGGGAGAAAGAGGGTGAGGAGCATCAACTCATAGTTGCTTTCACTTTAGTTGTGCCTTGATTGCTTGTCATATGTACCTTGACTAGGCCAAGCCAGTGTTCCCTTGCTCAAGCCAGAAACCTTGGGCTTTCATGCCAGCAACCTTTAGGCTCAAGCTGATGAGCTCTGGGATCATGTGACGACCCTCCTCCTTCCCATCCCTCGCTCAAGCCAGAGGACCGCAGTGCTGAGGAACCTGCGCTCAGAGCCAGCGACCTCACGGTTTTGAACTGGTGACCTCAGCATTCTGGGTGGACGCTTTACCCACTGTACCACCACCAGTCAGGCTGGGAGGCCTTTCCTACTCAACTCTCTAGGAGAAAGAGTGAGCTCCGCTGCTCAGTTAACTTTACACACTGCTCCTAAGAAGGGTTCCTTTATAGTCCGCATGAACTTGCTGCTGCCATGACACTAGTCGCCCCTCTATGAGCATAGCTGCCCTGAGGATTGAGGGCACATCGATATAGTGGCAAAATGCAGACATTTCTAAGGCAGTCCAAAGCCGCAGGGTGATAAGATTTAGTGTCAAATAATTACATAGTGAAAAAGACAGATCATGTCACGTCAGCTGAGCCCTGACATGGTGCTTAAAGTTATGACAAGCACTAGGGTTCCCATGAAGACCCTTGCAAGCAAGAAATGGAATGTTGGCCATATTGTGTCCCATGCCATTTGACATCCCTGTGCCTCTGTTTCCTTATTTATAACATGATAAAAGGAGGGAAGACTTAGATGACTCTTCAGAGTTAGATCTAATAGCCTGTAATTCTCTAACTTCACAATGTATGTAAGACTCTCAAACCTGGAGACCACAATGTTTATTATATGGAAGTGGGGATTTTAAAGATTGATTTGATAGAATGTGGTTCTAAGAAAACATGTTATATAAGAAAGGTATTCCATTTACTACCCTATATTTGTGAGTAGTTGTTCTTCATAGACAGCGTTATCAATATTAACAACTTTATCATATAAAAGCAGAAAAAAGAGCCACAGGTAGATTAAATATAATATGAAAATATGCATAACTCAAAATAGTGTAATGCTAATGTCTCCTCTCTTTGCTCATTTGAAAAGCACAATGGCTTCAAGAAAAAGCATCAAAGAATATGTGGAAAGCAATTGAGTTGGAAGTTTTGTTGGCCACAAGGCAGCAGGACCAAGTCTTTCCTGCACTTTCTGCCTATTTTGTGACCTATAGCATATTGTCATTACTTTCAGGACTTTAATTTCTATGCCCTTCAAATTAGGGGTGAGAGGTATAGCCTCATATTGATGTCTTAGAAACAATTTAAGAATAATGACAAGTGTGCATTAAAGGCTTTTATCAGTTAAAAGGCACAAAGGGATGGTCTATATTCTGCCTGGGAGCTGGTGGGGTCTATAGGTTTGGCTGTGGTGAGATGCTTTCCTGCATGAAACTGTGTGTGTGACTGTGTTAAAGGCTCATTGCTTGCAGAATATCTTCAGTCTTTTATTGTTGTTGTTTGAACCCCAGTGAGAGAAACCTTCCTTTCTCAGCTGCACCCTGACTCATCCTGTCTGCGGATCCCAGAGCATAGGAACTGGTCTTAGCTTGGCTAGGTTATTCACAAGGGCAGGCACTCTAAATCTCCTTTCTTTCTCTTTATCTCTTTCCAATTCACCTACTCTTTCACCCAATTAATATTTCTTAAGCCCTTCTATGCATAAGGTACAGTTCTGAGCATCAGTCCCTGCTACTTTGGAACATACACTAGCATGAGTAAGACAGAAAACAAATAGATAATATAATTTCAGATATAGGTTTACGTGTGATGAAGACAATACATGGGATGGTATAAGAGAAGGTGAACGGGGAGGTGTCTGCTCCACTGAGAGATTCGGAGGCCTGGGGTGCGGTCCTGGAATCTGCACTGCTAACCAGAAGGTCAGTGGGTAATGCTGCAGCTGGTCCCTGGCAACCCTTTTAGCATCGCTGTTCTAGGGAATGTGCTGAGTGTATGACCCTCGGGGTTGTGGTCTCTTTTGCGAGTGATGGGAGTGGAGTGGGGTGTGTTTCAGGGTGAAAGTTAATTGCTCTGTGCAGATTCCCACCTGAAGCTCCCTTTTCCTGGCACTTGTTCCCACTTTCAGCAGCTGCCTTCTATGCAGGGAGAGGCCTCACCACCTGTTGACTATAGCCTTAAACTCAGAGGATTAGTATGTTCTTATCTGAAATGAAGAAAGAGGATCAGGGGGAAGAAAGATTGTTAACATGGTTCTTCTTATCTCTCTTCTCCCAGATCCTTTTCTCATCCCCCACCTTCCTGGGTCCTCCCTCCATCCTCTCAAATCCACTGTAAGCAGCTGCCGGCCTCCTGGCCTGATGGGCCTCTTAGCCAGCTGTCTGACGTCACACATCAATCTTCCATCTTTACTGCAAATCTCTACTGATCAAATTTCACATTTCCAGGACTCTGGCCATAAAGCCCCTTTCTCTGGTATAATTAGTAATTAGAGGAAAAATGTTAGCTAACAGACACTCAATCCCCATCTGTCAAGTGAGGAAATTCCTGTTCAAGCAGAGGCCTGACTGCTATGCCCAGGTGATAGACCACTCACAGTGGTCTATCAGAACTAAGTGGTTCTAATGGAACAAGAGGGCTATGTTTCCAACTGTCCATTCAGGTGTACACATGTCTCTCTGTATATGTATAATTAAAACAAAAACAAAAACATTTCTTTCCTTTTCTCATCTTCATGCCCATATTATGTCCGAGGCCAAATCAAAGGGGCCATCAGTAAAGAAATTCCCCTTCCTAAAGCATGCTTCCTAGGCCACCCCTGGTGACTTCTCCTGACTCCCTCCTGACGGGGCTGATGCAGCTGCCAGTTGGCAAATGAGGGCTCATAACTATGAAAATAGAAGGTAGGAAATATGTGAGATCTATACTGTATTTGCAAATTGACCTAAGTGAGGACATTTTTAGTGGAGGGCAGTCTTTGCTTATTATTTTTTCTTGTCACTTATAAAAGGATCTCATGAAATATTCCTCAAACCCATACTTTTTAGAGCTTGGATTTCAGTTATCATTCTGATTAGCTAAACATGGGCCAACAGCTCAGTTTGGACACCTCAAACAAATGCAGAGATAAACCTCTCCAAATCTAATGTGTTTCTAGAGAGAGCTAAGCATTTGCTCTTAGTGTTGGTTAACCACATCAGAGTTGCTGGATAACTTCTAAGACCTGAACTTACTGAGGACATAAAATCACAGAAGTGGTACAGGGGCCATCATCAAGGAGGTAAAAGAATCTCAGAACTTGTCATTTGAAGAGTAGCTGAAAAATCGGAAGATCCAGGGAAGAGAGGCTGCAGAAGAAAGTTCGTGTAAGGGTTTGCATTCTGTAAAGGCCCGGACACAGGCTGTGGCACTGAGAGGTCAGTGTGGATGACAGTTATGGGGTGGGGGTGGGGGGGATTTCAGCTTGATATACCGAGCACTGGAATGGGAAGGCTGGGGATTGGATTTTGCTTCTTCCACTCATTAGTTGTCTGATGGTAGGCAAACTTTGTAGCTCCCTACACCTCCATTTTCTCATCTATAAAGGTAGGGTAATAATCGTATCTCATGAAGCAGTGAGAATTCAGAGAGTTAAAGAATTGCAACAGGGTCTGATACACAGTAAGCACTGGCTGTTTCTATCACCACAGGAGGCTCAAAATATCTCGAAATGTTTTTCACAAAACATGACTCATTTAAGATGCCACAAGAGAAAAGAGTTTTGAAATCAAATTGTTGATCCCAGCCTTGAGATTCATGATACAAAGACAGTAAAATAATGCAAGTTACTTTTATTTAACCAATAGTTCCCATTTAGTTCACCATGGAATTCTCCTTTCATAGAGAAATATATTGTGAAATACAGTGTTGCACAAAAAACATTTAAGTAAAAGCAGAATGATGAAATTGATGAATCAGTTGTGCTGGTGTGAGAGTGGCTGCATTTTGATGGTTTGGTTCGATTTGATTTCTGCAGAGGACTTCTGCTCCGATAAAGTGTCTAGTGACTCAGGGGAGCAAGGGATGTCACACCTTAACACCAACACTGAAGGGTGAAGACACCATATGCATCACTTCCCCAAATCTCTCTGCCTTAAAGCATACAAAAGTTTAGGAAGTGAGTGACGGAGAGAAAATAGAACACTTCATTCATTTAACATTCATGGAAAAGACATTTGTTTCTGCCAGGCCTTGTGGGACACAAGGGTTACTGAGACACCACCTTGCCCCTCAGGTGTAGTGGTATGGGCCTGAATAAAGTGGGACCATTGCCTTACTAAATTTTAAAGTAAAAGGCCCAAGAGAACAGACAGGAGGAAAAATGAATTCTGATCAAAGGAGAGAGGCTTCTGGAAGGGAAGGTGACTTCCTCCCAGACCCCACTGTGAGGTAAAGAAGGAATACATATTATAAGTGGAGATGTAGGCCACATGGAGAGCATTCATTAGAGAAAGAAAGACCAGGGGGAGGGACCTGAGGGAAAGGTGCCACAGCACCGACTGAATGTTTTACTCAAAGATAAGAAGACATCAAAACTGATGCCCCTGTCAGAGATTACCGGGTTAAGGACTTAATAACCATGAGGCACTGAAGGTTACTATTTACTTCTATTGCTTGGGACATCACTTTAATCACGCACACCTTTTTTAGAACTAGTTGAGTTTTGGCTTCGTTTAAGAAATGGGGGAGGGATAAAGTAGGTTTCTAAGATCTTCTCCTCTCATTTCTCTGATTCCATCACAGTTTATAAACTGGGACTCACAATGTTCTATGTTTGTATCACAGCCTAATACCAGCCAACCCATTCCATGAAACTGGAAAATCTTCACCTTAAATCAACCACTTTTAATTACCTAATTATTAGTTTTGCACTTTCCTGACCTCTTCTTCATTTTTCTTTCTCCTCCCTTACTTTGAAAGGGTTCTACTAGAACTCACAGTTCCAAGTGCGGCCTCCCTGGGGGCAAAGAGATCATCCATCTCTGTTCCCTGGCATGATGATTCTGTCT
Source organism: Saccopteryx leptura (assembly GCF_036850995.1). Classification (NCBI taxonomy): domain Eukaryota; kingdom Metazoa; phylum Chordata; class Mammalia; order Chiroptera; family Emballonuridae; genus Saccopteryx; species Saccopteryx leptura. Next base: position 210,886,823 of record NC_089505.1, on the reverse strand, counting down.
CCGGCTAATTCTCTTACCACAAAACATTGCAAACTCATGTGTTTCTGATTACTTTATCCCAAATGCATTACTTTGCATTTTTCAAAGTTGAATCCCATTTTATTATTTTCCACCCATATTTCTATAACCTTTTAATATTATTCATGTGTTTGCTGCTTGCCCACACTGGAGTCTGCTTCTCCTAGCTTGGTACCATCTGTATGTTCCATTAATCTTTCTAAAAGAGTAATACTTCACTCCATATCTCTTTGCCTGTTACCTCCCAGCCCAATGCCTGGTCCTAATGATGTTACTCAGATCCTACGTTGCCCTTGCCTTCTAGTCAGAAATAGCACTTAGCAAATTCACTTAAAAGTTCCAAATTGCTTAGATCTTATGGGTCTTAACATCTTATAGTTGGATGCTATCATCCAAGTAATATTATTAAACATCTCCATTTCACAGAGGAAGAAACAGGCCCAGAGTGTGCAGGTGGTAGGGCAGAGTCTGGCAGAGATCCCCCCCTAAGGTTTCCATCCTCCAGACCAGGGGTCAGGAAACTTTTTGGCTGAGAGAGCCATGAACGCCACATATTTTAAAATGTAATTCTGTGAGAGCCATACAATGACCCATGTATGTTACACATTATCCAATAAAAATTTAGTGTTGTCCCAGAGGACAGATGTGATGGGCTCCAGCCACCTGCAACCATGAACATGAGCGGTAGGAAATGAATGGATTTTAATACATGAGAATGTTTTGTTATTTTTTTTTTATTAAAGTTTGTCTGCAAGCCAGATGCAGCCATCAAAAGAGCCACATCTGGCTCATGAGCCATAGGTTGCCGACCCCTGCTCTAGACCCTCAGATGTAGAGGTATGGTATGATGCCCCAGACCAACCCTGTGCCATCCCAGGACTTCTCTGCACCCTGTTCTTATGCAGAGCACTATCCACCTTTTCAGCATCTAACTGGCAATTCTGTACCCATAGCCCCACATGGCAAGTTAAGGACTCTTCTTAGGGTCCTTAGGTCTTATCTTGGGAGGAATAAGTGTGGAGGTAGGGTTGTGACTAGTTAAACATTTTCCTAGATAGAATTTTTTCAGACACATAGGTAAATATTATTTAACACTGTATCTAGCATATAATGAATGTTCCAGACCAGGAGTGAAGAGGGTGTATAAAGAATCTCACTAAGAAGTAGTTTTGGAAAGGCAAAGCGAAGGGAGGAGTGAAGAAGAAATTATTTAGATTTCCTTGCTCTGGGTAGAGCTGCACAACAGTGGTGCCAATTTAAATCTCGAGCTCAAAGAATCTCACTCGCAAGATGCATTCTCTGTACCCGGGCCGATGCCCTCTCCCTTTCCAGGCCTGCAGGATGGGTAGAGTTTATTCACCCCCAACAGTCAGAGAGCCATGTTCTAATGAAAAATATGGTTCACAATTCCTTTCCTCCTTTCCCAATTTGTTCTAATGGTATTTTTAGCCAAATTCCTGGGATTCTTCTCCCTTCTTCATTAGCAGTCAAAAATATCAAGTTTCTTCCCTTTATTCTTTTCATGACCCACATTCTAGCTGATTTTTTTCTGCTACTCTTTGTGCTTTTAGAATTTCCAAATACTCACTAAACTTATTTACAATTCATTTTACTTTGAGCCATTTTTATGACTTCCTAATTTACCCATCTTTTCCCAGTTTAATTCAAGAGATCATAGAGTTTATTTTTTTCTGTTGCCTGGATATTACTCACTGACTTATTTAAAATTTTCTTTTTTCAGTGTCTTCTCACATTACAATGATCATAAACAAAAAAATCTTTATTCTTTTTAGACAATTATCCTAGCATTAAATCATTCTAATTTTTTTTTATGCCAAGTTTTCCCTCTAAGTCTTGACTGAGTCTGGGTCTGCATGATATCAAAATGTCCAAATGAAAAAGAAAAATTCAGTTAAACCATTCAGATGGTTCTCTACCAAATCCAGATGTTTGGCAAGTGCAGATAATACTTCTGGATAATGAGTGATTCCCCCTACAGTCAACACTTTTACCTAGTGCTTTAATTGATAAAGATGCAGCTCTACTATGTGCACTCTATAAAGAATGATAGTTTCTGCCCTGGCCAGATAGCTTGGTTGGTTAGAGCATTGTCCAGAAGCACAGAGGTTGCTGGTTTAATCTCCAGTCCGGGCACATGCAGGAACAGATCAATGTCTGTCTTTCTTCACTCCCTTCCTTTCTCACTAAAATCAATAAATAAACATTCCAAAAAAAAAAAGAATGGTAGTTTCTGGTGGATTCACCCATGTATGAAAAGAACCTTTGACTTAATAGCCTGACCAAGGTTGGGATGAAGTCACTTGTCCTGGGTGCATGCTATGGGCTTTTACCATGAAGAATTGTGAGTTAGGAAGTAGGCATCTATCCCAGCATAAATAAATCCAGATGCAAAAAGTTTAGGAGAAAATGAATCAGAAAGTTGATTCTCCTTTGGCTGTAGAGTTGTGGTAAATATTTTAAAATAGTCAATTCTTTTAGTCTACATAATTTGCCTAACTCTTCTCTAATATAATTAAATGAAAAACACATATTTTGCATTTAGACATTGTCATTCTGAAGGGTTTGAAATGTTGAATGCAAGATGCCTTTTGCATTCTCTCAATATTCCAATGAAAATGTTTTATTATGTTAATTTATCACATGAGTGAGGTGAGCTTTCGGCAGTTTCACATAAAAGCAGACAACATTTTAAGACCAAACTTGAAAGTAGGATTATAGATTTGAGGGACTTTGTTGAGGTGGGTCTAGAGACAGGGAACGGCCTTATTATTATTATTGTTTTTAATTTTTCATAAGAATTTACCTATCTGTGGCTTCCATTCACTGAACCTTGAATTCCCCCTTGGCCCATTGAATAAGTCAGGCTGTCTTTTTATATCACTGGTATTTGAAATAATTTACCACACTCTTCACCCCTCATCACCCACTTGTCCTGAATTTCAGCCAAGACTCCCTCTTCCAGCTGCCTGCCTCTGTCCATTCTCTCAGAGGTGTGAGGCTCTTCCCCAGATGTGCTCCAGTTTGCTTGTGTTTCTCTTAAAGCACCAAACACAGGGAGGGCTGTGCCTTCTGGAGGCTCCCCTCTCCTGAGCTCGGACTCTGCCTGGACTCTGGCGGCAAACCACTAAGGTGAGAGGGGGACCTCACCAGCCATTTTGAGATGGCTTCCACCATGGCCTCTGGCTCACCTGAGAGTTCATCCTCACCTCAGAGGCCTGACCCTGACTGTGACCAGAAACTCAAGTAACCTCTCCTTCCAGCACCGGTTAACTGCTCCAGCAGCAGCCACTACCACTCACTGTCTCCTGGCAGGGTTCCAGGACAAGGCAGGGCTCTGGAACTTTCACACAGCACTAAGTGAGTCAGGGACAAGCACCCCAGACACCTCGCGATGGAAAGTTTGACCTGGCAGGGCGTTAGTCAGTAGCTGGATCCTGGCTCCCAGGGCAGAGCTGAGCAGCGAATGTACACACATGCCCCCTCTGTGGGCGGGGGACTGCCCCTTGTCTTACCTGTGCTCTGCTGAGGCTCCCACACATTTGTAGTCTCTTTACAACTTCTAGCAGCCACTCTTTGGGGCCCCAGTGGTGACACCTGGGTAAGAACAACTGAATTTTCCTCCCACCTTTTAGCTTTTCTCTGGGCACACTGTAACCCTACCCCATCCAGAATTGAAATTTCTTTGGATTGTGGTTTGTACCACTAGCACCTTGGGTTTATAAAAAAAAAAGTAAAATTTCTGCCCTGTACTGTAACTATAAAAACTCTTAACCTAATTTTCCAGCTGAGCCAATTTCAAATTAAATGGTTTCATGTCAGGAACATCAACATCTGGATGAGATGCTAACAGATCCTGTGATAAATCAGCAGCTGCTGTGGGCAAAAGGTCACTCTAATTCCAGATCCTCTGCCTGGAAAACACGAGATGATAAATAAAATGACCACACAGCATTGTGTAGAAGCCACAGGGGATTCGTGTGGGAGAGAGTGTAGAGGTGAGCAGGACAATCTTGGGTGGCAAAGTTGGCAACCTTTCAAATGAGTTGTTGGGGATGCAAACCAGAGGGAACTGGGCAGCCTCTGTTGGTCTGTGCCCTCTCACAGCAGAACCTGGCACATCGCTGCACCCCCAAAAGCTGACCCAATAGCTAACAGTAGTAAAGACATACTGGGGGAGGTGCTGTAGAAGAGAGTTTACATCACAGACTGACAAAGCTTCATGAAATCCTGTTTAAGCACCTCTGGGCCCTTCCTGCTTCACCTTTCCTCTCTCTCCAGCCCTCCTGTGGTCCGTGTCTTCCCTTCCTCCTGGCTCCTACTCTCAGCTGATGCTCCAGCCCAACCCTGTGCTATCCAGAGTTTCTCTTCACCCCGTTCTTATGCAGAACACTGTCCACCTTCTCAACATCTAACTGGCAAATCTGTACCCATAGCTGCACATGGCAAGTTAAGAACTCTTCTTAGGGTTCACTCATCTTGGGAGGGATAAGCGTGAAGATAGGGTTGTGACTAGTAAAACATTTCACTAGATAAAATTTTTCCTACACAGAGGTAAATAATTTAGCACTGATTCTAGCACATAATGCTTGTACCAAAATGGTAGATTCAAGCATTATTATTAAATAATATTATTTTGGAAGGGAAAAAGCTTTGATACACACCTATCTGTTCTCTTTAGACTTGAAATTTACTGTAATAGACATTCTGTGAATTTTCAGTTTTGTTTTTTTTGTGTGTGTGTATTCTTCTGAAGTTGGAAACATGGAGGCAGACAGACTCCCGCATGTGCCTGACCGGGATCCACCTGGCATGCCCACCAGGGGGCGATGCTCTGCCCATCTGGGGTATTGCTCTGTTGCAACCAGAGCCATTCTAGCACCTGAGGCAGAGGCCATGGAGCCATCCTCAGCGTCTGGGCCAACTTTGCTCCAATGGAGCCTTGACTGCAGGAGGGGAAGAGAGAGACAGAGAGGAAGGAGAGGGGGAGGGGTGGAGAAGCAGATGGGCGCTTCTCCTGTGTGCCCTGGCTGGGAATCAAACCCAGGACTCCTGCATGCCAGGCCGATGCTCTATCATTGAGCCAACTGGCCAGGGCTGAATTTTCAGTATTAAGGACTTTCATTCTTTGAGATTCCCCAACTCTGGCATCAAAGAATAACCTAGTGAGAACCTTATAAGGGTTCCTGCAAGATTCTAATTCTGTAGATCTGGTCAGGAACCCAGGGATTTGTATTTGGGTAACATCCACTGGTGATCCAAATGTAGGTGGTTTATGGCCCACCTTCAAGAAACAGTGTCTCAGGACTTCCAACTCCAATACATTTCTTCCTCCCAGCCCTGCTGCCAAATTCATTGTCTTGAAGCCCAATGCTGCTCATTTACATGCCCCATTCTGTGTGTGCTCTTCCTTCTCACTGTGCCCTCTAGCAGCCACCCTTGCCTCTCTTGAGTCTCATCAGAATAATCACAAATCACTACTACTCACGTCCTTGCTCCTGTCCTTACCTTTTTACAGTGAATACACAAAACCGTAGCCTCAGCTGCCAAGGAAGCATCCTTCAGCAATACAATCCATGTAGTTCCCTGCTCAAAATCCCCCAGTGGTTTCCAATCTTCTTCAGAATGAAAGTCCTGCCCGTCCCTGTGATCTGGCCCAGCTATCTCTCTGGCCTCATTTCTCATCACTCTCAAGCCTCCTTCACTCTGCTGCAGCCACAGATTCCAGTCCAGAGACCTATGCTGCCTGTTCTCTCTTTCTCCTTGAAAAGGAAAAGTGGGTTTTGCTAACATGAATGAGATTCCTGAATGTGGAGCATCATGTGGGTGTCTGAGAATCCATGGAAAGGCTGTGTCAAGTCAAAGCCTTTCCCCAGATGCAGCAGTATGCCTGTGATGGCTTTGGCTGAGTTTCTTCACTGCCCCTGCTAGAGTGTGAGCTTTCTAGCACTGATACACACATCTAACTCCTTTTTCCACCATTACTCTCCTCTTTCCAGTTTATGTATAACACAAGAGCTCAGTAAGTGTTTATTGGGGAAGTTAAGGTATTACTGCTATATAAAGAGATGGCTTTATTCTTGATAGATACAGATTCTATCCACACATATACCAGTTATTTATTTCTTTTTTTTTTTAATTTTTATTTATTTTTTATTAAGTGAGAGGTGAGGAGGCAGAAAGACAGACTCCTGCATGTATCCCAACCAGGATTCACCCGGCAAGCCCCTTACAGAGCAATGTTTTGCTCATCTGGGGCCACTGCTCCATTGCTTGGCAACTGAGCTATTTTAGTGTCTGAGGAGAGGCCATGGATCCATCCTCAGTGCCCAGGGCCAACTCACTTGAACCATTCAAGCCATGGCTGTGGGAGGAGAAGAGAGAGAGAGAGAAGGGGGAGGGGTGGAGAAGCAGATGGACAATTCTCCTGTGTGCCCTGACCAGGAATTGAACCCAGGACTTCCACACACAGGGCAACACTCTACTGCTGAGCCAACCAGCTAGGGCCACACCAGTTATTTCTGTCCTCTAGACCCTAGCTCTTGGTTTCATGCCACTGGGTCCATCAGGCCCAGAAGTCAGAGTAAGGGCGTGTGTCTGCATTAACACTAGCTCATTCTATTTAGGAAGAGAAAATACAGATGGAAATCAACTTCTCTTTGATAACTGGGTAGGAACATCATGCTTTTCATAGAATCACTGAATGTTGTACTTGAAAATGATCTCAAATGTTATACAGGTTGATTTTTTTTTTTTTTTTTTTTTTTTACTGATGCATGATTTCCTGACAAGTGGTTGACCTATCTTTGCTCAGATATCTCTTCCTTCTAAAGCAGCCCTTTGGCAGCTTCAATTATTTTTAAAAATCCCCTCATGCAAAGACCAAACCTATTTTCTATCACTCATGGTTGTAGACTTATGCCTTTCTTAGATTGTGCAATACACCCTTTGTATAGGCACTAGTATATACTAAGTACTCAAATAATACTATTAAATTTTTTTTACAGGGTAGTCTTCACTTTTATAATCATTAAAGAGAGCTATCAGTTCCTCTCTGGGAAAGTAATTCATAATGTAATTTCTTTTTAATAAGAGCCTTTCTTAATTTTATGTTAGGTCCTACCACTTAGAGACTACTGAACGTGTTTCAAAGAGTAACAATCATGGTTGGTTTATTCCCATCACAACAAGACTACCCCATTTCCCCTGTGATGAGAATGTACCTCTGTCTGGAGCAAAGACCAGAGTGCTTTGTGGATGCTGTAATTTTGGGTCCCCAGGATAACTCTAAGGTACTCCACACAAGCAAGAAGAGTGATGTCTACATCAACTATAAAAGTTTAAGAATCAGCTATTGTAATTCTCCCTGCCTCAGCTGTTCCAGTTGTACTTTTGCATTTCACTGAGTGTCTGATTCCAGTGATAGCCAAGCTTTGGACTGAGATTCTCTGCTCTTTGGACAGGGACTGCAACCTTGCTAGGTGTCAGTACATTCTGCTGTTGTCTGGCTCCTTGAAACCTAGTCTCCTGGCTGACACTGAAGAGTCGCTCTAGAAATGTTTGTTGGCAGAATGTATAAGGAGCAGGAGAAAACAACTGGTCTCTACAGCATATCCTTATCATGTGGAGATTCTGCCCATCATCAGATATATATGAGGCTTGGTCTCTGCTATTGTGTTTCAGTGTTCTTAAGAACATTACTGTCTGTATCATGTGGGATATGTCAGAGGATGCATAGAATAAAACTTCTTAGGCCATTTTCCTAGAGAGATGCTCATTTTGAGCAATTGGTCTGTTTTTATCTTACAGATGTGTTAGTCCTGTAATCAATGATCTCGTCTCGTTTTTTGCTGGTTTCTGGGAAGATCTGAGTCAGAGTTGTAGCACATCTGCAGTAAATACACAGACTCTTATATAGTCTTCATGTTCTGATTGATCATTCTCTGTATTAGTCATCTTTGTTGTTCTACGTTTATTCCCTCTCAAAAACTTTTCTCACTTTAAAAACACCTTTGTACTACATGTCTTTTTGTAATCTTCCTAAAACCTTTCAGAACATGGCAAAGTTTAAAAAAATAATAATTTTTTGCTATAACAGGAGTTTCCACTATGGTCATCATGACACCAATCACTATCTGCAGAATATCCAGAGAATCCAAGGGCCTGGATATGCAGGACTGTGCTACTGTGGGGACAAAGAAACAAGACCAAAGCCCTTCTGCAGGCTGTAGCTAATGAGTGGGAAGCCCACCCAGAAGCCTGAGAAATGTGGGTGGACTTCCCAGGGTTTAACTACAATACTTAAGGCAAGTTAGAGTCAGTAAGACAAGCTCCACCCCTGCCCAGGCATTTCCATTCTATGGGTGTAGCTAGTTCCTCAGCTGGTACTGACTGGCACAGCTGTCCCCAGCTGGGGACTTAGTGCCACATAAGCCAGCAGCTGGGGAGAGAGAAACAATGTAGCCTGATCACCTCTGCTAAGAAATGCCTTCAGCTTTAAACACCTCTTTGGCAGAAGGAGGTTTCCAGACATCTTGGGCTCATTTATTCATTAATTGGCTTCTCACCATGAGCCAGGCATTGTGATAGGAATGTCTAAGGAATACAAATATGAGTGATGCACAGACTTCAAGGTAAGCAAAATAAGCCAGACACATAAATAAGGTGAAATTTGAGCCCTAATATAAGGTGAAATATGAGCTAAAAAGAAGCATAGGTAAATCCCTATGGGAACTGAGAGGAGAAGAGGGTCCAGAGAAACTTTCAAAGAATTGAAAGGAATCCTGAAGGGGGCAAAGTTTGTATGTTAATGAGATGACTTTTGGAAATTACCAAAGGATGAAGGCTGGATGCCAGTGGAGTCAACCATATGATTAGAGGGTCCCAACCTCTGGGAGGGGAGAGGGGATGAAGATGATGTCGATAACCAATGGCCAAGGATTTCATGAACCATGCCTAGGTAATAAAGCCTCCATAGAAATCTAAAAGGACAACGTTCTGAGAGCTTCTAGGTTAGCGAACAAGGGGAGGTTTAGGGGAAGAGCATGCTAGGAGAGGACAGGGAAGCTCTGTGCCCTTCCCCATACCATACGTACCCTGTGCTGTTCCTGAGCTACATGCTCTTATAATAAAGCATAATCCAGTAAGTAAGATGTTTTTCTGAGTTCTGTGAGCCGCTCTAGCAAATTAAGCAAACATAAGGAGTGGGCAGTGGGAACCTTCAACCTATAGCCAATAGGTCAGAGCACAGGTAATACAACTGGTGTCAGAAACGAGGGCAAAGGGGTGGGGGTTGCAGTCCTGTAGGACCAATAAAACCCTTAATCTGTGGTATCTTATGCTATCTCCAAGTAGATAGTGTTAGAAATAATTTGAATTGTAGGACCCCCAGCTGATGTTGAAGAAGTGTTTGGTATGGGGGAAAAACATTCACATATCAAAATTGGTAGCTGAATTGTAGGTGCCAAGATTAAGAAATATCTCCACTATTAGTGAAGTTTTTAAAGATAAGCAATATAATATCTTTTAGACAAGTAATAGATGTAGTGATAAATTCTAATACTTCTAGTAATATTCCACTTTGGAGACCTCTGTTACAGACAAATGCTATCTTCCTGGTTTTGAAATCCAATTCCACCACAATAGCCTTAAAAAAGTTGATTAACTCCTTTGTCACTAGATTTTCTCACCTGTAACATAGGCATAATAATGGACATCTACCTCATAGCATTTTTATGAGGCTTTAATGAGTTAAACATTTATTGCTTAAGCAATAAGGTTTGCATTTGTTGTTCTTGTAATTATTATCAATATTTAGCAATATTTACTCAAATATCTGTGCCAAGTCCTATGACAGATTCCTGTATGATGATTAAGATATTATAAATAAATAAAAGAAAAGCCTATTAAGAAATGACCACAGCCCTGGCCATTTGGCTTAGTGGTAGAGCGTCAGCCTGGCATGTAGAAGTCCCAGGTTCGATTCCCAGCCAGGGCACACAAGAGAGGCACCTGTCTGCTTCTCCACCCTTACCCTCTCCTTTTTCTCTGTCTCTCTCTTCCCTCCTGCAGCCAAGGCTCCATTGGAGCAATGTTGGCCCTGGCACTGAGGATGGCTCCATGGCCTCTTCCTCAGGCACTTGAATGGCTCTGGTTGCAACCAGAGCAACACCCCAGATGGGCAGAGCATTGCCCCCTAGCGGGCATGCCAGGAGGATCCCGGTCTTGGGCGCATGCGGGAATCTGTCTCTCTGCCTCCCCGCTTCTCACTTCAGAAAAAATACAAAAAATAAAAAAATAAAAAAAAATGACCACAATAGTCTCTGGTTGTGTGGGCAGACTGGCCACATTTTTAGTTTTCACAGTCTGCACGAGCCAGGGCTGAGCAACTAGATGGAAAAGCTCTGGGCCCTAACAAGACTACAGACTGGCTTGGCCACCAATTAACCTAAATTTGCTCATCCAGTAAAATGGGAATAATAGTGCCTACTCTGCAAGATGATGAGGGAAGGATTATATCAGACCATAGCTGTAAAGAGATCTACATAGTACCTAGAAAATCTGGATGCAGAGACACTGAAGCACATTTAAACCCACAAAGGCCATTTGTCTTCCACCTAGAAAAAACTAGTGGTCACTTCTGACATGGCCAGGCTCTGGCCGGAACAGCTGAGAGAACAGTGAGCCCAAAGGTGTAGCTCTTGATGGGCTCGTGGTGGAGACCACTGCAGGCAGATTTCTCCAGTCATCACAACACTGTGGGTTAAAGGAAAGAAAATATTGATGTTTTATTGAATTACTCCTATAGGTCAGATCACATATCTGTGCTGTGAGCTAAACAATGAGCCGTTGCAGGAGGAATGCACAGCTGAGACTTACGAGATAAGACTTCCTCAGCCTTGACTCCTTCAAGACCCAGTAAATTGCTTCCTTTATTTAATTACAAATTAATTTAAAACACTCCCATGCTGATAAAACAATACTCATTCCCAATTTGTTGATAATAGCCTAATCCTCCTGTAATAGTCCCACAGACACTGCCACATGATGATGTCATCAATTTTACACTTGCAGGGTCTGGAAAAACATGGCTGCCTGAGGTTTGGGGAAAGGATAAACACAGAAATCTGTGCCTTCGGAAGGCCAGGTTAGAGGTCAGTTTGGTATCAGATTGTTCTGAGTTGATTCCCAGTTCTGCCAGTCACTAGCTAGGAGGCATTTTAGAGCCCTTGAAGATTAAAAATACATAAAAATGCCTAATATTGTGCTAGGGTTTATTAATATTAGCCATGTTCTTTTTTTCTTATCCACTATACAGTTAGGGGAATTCATGCTTTACTTATCAGTTCAGGAGGTCATCTTAGTCCCAGAAGGTCAGAAGCATTAATAAAACCTTCTCCGGCATCCAATGCTCCTTCTTTATCAGTCTGGTCTTCTGCAAACCATGGTCACCCCTTCCTGCTTATTATACACTTGCTTATGCTTGATCAGCAGCTTGTCACACTGTTCCAAAGTAAGCAATGGATCCCATTGTGTGAGGTAGTCACCAACATTACCAGCTCGGAAAGCTCATGTATTGGAGCGACTGCTCAATCCTAGCTAGAGAAATGTTACTGCAATTACAGACAGGTACACATACTAGAAGGTGAAGCAGCATTGAAGCATAACACTCACTTTAAAAGAGCAAGTAAGAATGAGTTAATTTTAAAGCTCAAAGGATCTTGGAGGCCAGGACATTTACTAGGACAGAATGTATGGTCCTTATTAAAACAAGAGCCATCTCTCCACTATGATTGCCGAACAGTAAGGTTTCACTAGTAATTTGCTCTCATGAACCTTCATATGGAGCAGAGAGTGAGATGCTGTATTTTGATTTCCATGGTTAAAACTTTGAAAACGGGGCAGAAGAATATCGGACACTGTCTTTGCATGTATTGAGAGGAGGAACTGGCCTCTCCTAGTTTCCATCTTTAGGAAGAGAAAAGAGGAAAGGACATGGGCATGCATAAAGCAGAGAGCTACATTTCTCTGAGAGAGATTCAGGAATGAACACCAAGGGTTCAGAGTTTCAGAGCTCTCAGACCACTTTTTATTGCTACCACTCCTCTTCCTCCCAACCTCTGGAAGAAGACCAAAGAGAGCGCAGGAGATTTTCTTTTTTAAAGCAGAATTACATTCCTTAAGTGTTCATGTCATTTTTGAAGCAGTAATTTTTGAGATTGTCTAAAAGAAACTGAGCTCTATTTAATGGAAATGGTGTTAGAAAATAAACAATATTTAAGGAACCCTCTTCAGTCAAAAAGTTTTTAAAAAGCATCTCACAGCAGGAGGTAAGGGGCTTATGGAAAGTGTATTTGCATGGGGCCAGGAGGAATGACTGCTCTTGCCCCAGCAGCATGGGGCTCACACACCACGACTTACTGTGCTTTTCACGTGGCATCTCATTCTCCTCCAGGGGTGAGGGTTTTGAGGGCAGGTTATGGGCTTTAATCATCTTTGAATTTCCTTTACTCAGTGAAGGTGTGACCAATAGCTGAAAATCAGTAACTATTTGCTTTAGGATGTGACTAGAGAAAGAGAGAAAATGAACACAGAACAGTACCTGACCTGCGGTGGCACAGTGGGTGGAGCTGAAATGCTGAGTTTGCCGGTTCGAAGCCCTGGGCTTGTCAGAGCAAGGCACAAGCAAGAAGCACTGCCGCTAGTTAATGCTTCCCGCTGCTCCCCTCTTCTCTCTCTTTCTCTAAAATCAATAAATAAAATCTTTTAAAAAAAATACACAGGAAAAAGAACAAAAGAACAAACCAAAAAATCTTCCAATCATAAAAATATGTTTGCTTCAAATTTAAGCAGAAAGTAAAAGCTGATTTTGCATGATTATGAGGAAAAACATAATGCTTTTGGATCTGAAAGTTGATTAAGTCAGCATCACCTCATACAACTATTTAAGCTACACAGACATGGCTGGAGTTAGAGCCACAACAACTCACAGCAGAGTGCAAACACCAGCCTCGCCAAGGTGAAGATAAAGTCAACTTCTCAAATTCAAAGCATGTTCAGGCCAAGCCTATCACCCTGAGTGACTAATTTGCTATATTGAATCAGATCATCTAATTGGCAGAGCCAAGATAAAGATACTGATGGCATAATTCAGCAATCCAGGTGTCTGCTAAATCTCATTTTGCTAAAATCACAGAAAGCATGAGATAAATTTTTGATTTGTCTTGCTGATAATTGCAATTTTTTCTTAAGTGTATGGAAATCAACGAAGGGACTTAGTCCAAAGTTTCATTCTGACCAATCAGAAATAATGGGTTTATGTCAATTAGCATGTTTTCAGTCACAGGATCTTAATATCTGTGCATTGTTAAGAAAATAAATGAGCTCACATACATGGAAGACAAACGATAGAGCAGATTTCCAAGTTGGTTCATCCAATGGCTCAATGTTATCAGTAACACCCTGGGCAGTCTCTCTTCCTGAAATACTGGCCATGTCAGTTTTCCCTTAAGTCTAGTTTCTTTCATGGTCATGGAATGACTGTTGGTAGCAGTTGGGTCTACTTTCCCTTTCTATTGGCTTTCTTTTAAGACAGAAGAAAAAGTTTCCCCAATCTTTCCACAAATCCTCCCTCACATTTCATTGGCTAGAATTTCTCTAAGATCCATCAGGCTCACGCTTGAAGCTGAGGGTGGAGCTGTGTCCCTTGAGTCTTACTAGCAGCATGAGCGAGGGGAAAGACCTCAGCCTAGTGACGCTACTTTAAGAATAAAGAAAAGAGAGTGAGGGAAACGGATGTTGAGACAGCAAACGTATCAACAGGTGAAATTATGCCAAATACACATTTTGACAGAATGCCAAATGCTTAGGAGTTAAAATAATAACCTGGTTAAAATCAAGGCTTAAGTCAAAATGTTGCCATTAAAAATTGACTTTTGACATAAAAATAAGTTAAAAATTTTCAAAAATTATTATAACATACCATTTACAATATTATTGGTTTATAACCACAAAAAATGGAAAAGAGAATTACATTTGTTAGAAAACTATGTGCAAAAAAATTGTCTTTCACTATGCAAGTACTAGAAGTAGGAACAGTGTCTAAATCCATGAACTAGATGATAGAAAATTTAAAGCAACAAGATGCTGGATGGCATGCCTTTCATACAGTGAACAAGGCTGTCACTAAGGCATCAAACACCAATTTGTCAGAAACTCCCTGCTGACTAAACAGAAGAGCATCATGGTGCACTCTGTTAAGAAACACTACATATGTATACTCTTGATGGCACAGAAGATGAGATTGTCTGGAAAAGTATGGTAAAAAATGATTTAGAGGAGATGAACTCAGAAAGTCATGGGTGGCAATTTATTTTGCTTGTCTTTTTCTTTTGATGTATGCACAAAATGAGTGTTATAAATATATGTAAATTACTCTAAATTGACGTTAACAAGTATAAATAAACATTTTAAATGATAAGAGAAAATGTTGGTAGTTAAAATGAAAAGTCTGACTTTATAATGTAAGAACAATCCATTCTTGTAAGTGGTTGTTAGAATGATTTTCTATCTCTCTAATATTAGCTAAGATGAAAACATACTTTTTCTTTATCTCCTGAACTTGAAGATTTGGCTAATAATTACAGCACAAGCTGGTTGAAGCAATCTTCACCTGAAGCTTGGTGCACTGTTTGAAGAGACACTGAATATTTTTAGAAGTAGATTTAAATAGTACTTATTTATCATTTTATTTGTTATATTTTTGCAACCACTTTCTGTTTTTCCCTAATTGCTTGAGATACTTTTCTTTTGATATATTCATGTCACAATGGAGCTATATAACTGGATTTCAAGATAACTGCATTGCTTCTGCTTGTTCATCTGCACTTGCTTTCTCTGCATGCACGCAATGTCAAAATCATAGCTCTAGGTGAGTGATAGAAAGCTTTTTAGCACAGGGTTCATAAAAGAAATACTGACCATTCGAGGCACATCAGTTGATTACTTTGCAGCTGGCTCTAGCAAACTGCTTTCTTGAAACAACCATTTTTTTTTGTTAAATTCTGCTCTGTAAGTACTGCCATTTACAAATTTCAAAGTTTAGACTTTTGTTGTTGTTGGAACAGTCTTTGTAACTTGTGAAATCACTAGCTGTGATTTCATTTTATTTCAGCATTTTTCATATTACAAGGTACTTACCGAATCAGATGGGTGATAACAGTGGCTCATTGTCCTTTTGGGTTAGTCTGTGATTCTGTTACATTACGCTGCTGTGATTTTTTTCTGAACACCCTGGTGAAAGATGTGAATAAGGTGTCTTATGTTTGTGACTCCTAAATTGCTGATTGTTTCATTTTCAATGACAATTGTATGGCATCTTCTCCATCTATAAGTATTTCTCCAATTAGATTTACAATGTTGTCAACTGTATGGGTCCCAAAAATCTCGTGGCAGAATAATAAATCAATAGCATAGCCTAATTTATCTTTAATCTACCATACTGTGAGAAGTTTAACAAGACTTGTGTTTGCTTTTGAAAACTGTCTATAGCAGTGCAGACAGTTATTATTAAAAATGCTACTACTTTATTATATAATTAGACTTTTATTTGACTAATATGTCATATTTTCTGGAACATTAGAGACATTGAAAAATAAACATATGTCATATCATTCCTATACATAATTTAAAATATTATAGTATGTATTGATTAACTTTATCATTTCTACATTAAGTTTTTGAAAAAGCACTTTCACTGTGATGAAGAACAGTTTATCTTATGTAAGCTGAGGCTTCATTGTGAGTCAGATCTAAGACAAAAGTACGGGACTTGGGGTATATGCAGAAGTCTGTCTCTCTATCTCTCCTCCTCTCACTTGGAAAAGAAGAAAAAAAATTTGAAAAGCATAATTTCTAAGCAAGAGAATGTTGCAAATAATTACATATTCTCTTCTCCTTTACTAATGCATAGTCTGTCTCCTAGGCACACAAGTTTTTATTGTACGTTATGTAAGAGCAATGCTTTTTGATCCATCTATCTCCCTAGTAAACAGATGTTGATATCAGGCAGCTCTATATCAATTTACCAAAAGACAGTTCCATGAAAACCAATTTGCCAATGGCTAATTTACAAATTGCTAATTAACAAGATCTACTTCACTTTTAAAATCTCAAATGTTTACAGTAATTCATAACAGCTTTTGGAAATTTCTGCACTGATGCTTGGACTGATTTTTTTATTTTGTATTCATAGCCGTGTGCTGAGAAATGTTCAATCTGTGCCTGGCTGGGTCCCTGCTGCTATAGCTGAAGGGAGGAAGGGCCCATTAAAGGGATCCTCTGCAGTACAAAAGGCTGGGAAGAAAGCCAGCACACAGCTCAGCCTGCATCCTCAATACCAGAGAAGGGGTATGAGGGAGAGACTCTAAGGCTGGAAAAGGAGAAAACAGGGGAACTAGTGTTCGATGTACCCTTGAATATATGTATATTTTTTATTCCAGCATAATTTATATAATAATGGCATATATTTAAAATTTTTAAATTTTTGAATATGAATACAGCTATGAAATCGTCACTGCAATCAAGGTAATGAACATGCCCTAGCCCAGGTAGGGTGTTATCCTGATATGCCAAGGATGCAGGTTCAATCCCTGGTTGGGGCACATACAAGAATCAACCACTGAATGCATAAATAAGTGGAACAACAAATCAATCTTGCTCTCTCTCTCTCTGTGTCTATCTCTTCCTCTTTCTCTAAAATAATATATATAAATAAATTTAAGATCATGAGCATAGCCATCACTCCCACAGTTTTCACTGAGATATATTGTCTATAAAGCTACCTTAAGTTGTCCTACAGGCCACTGATATTTGTTCATTTTTTCAATCTTTATTTTTTTTTATCTCTGGGTTTCATTCTGGAGACAATGGGTCAAATACACCACCTGTGGCAACAATGGGGTTAAACAATGTGATGAATAGATGAGCCCAAGATAATTCCCAACCTTTCAGTCTGGAAGTTTGGGAAAATGATAGTAGTGTTTAATAAGAGGTCAAAAGAAGCAGGTCCAGAGGGTGACCTAACTCCTCAATGATAAGATTCTATTCAGAAAGATTGAGTCAGGGAAGCATCCTGGCAAATGCAGTCTAGTCATGAGAGGTCACAACCACAGCCTGACTTGAAACACCATCAGCTCAAGAGTGTCAAGGAGGCCATACATTTGGGAGCACACAATGTTGGAAAGTGTTTCATAATGTATGACCCAGGAGCAAGGAGCAGGATGCACACAAGAGGTGGTGTAGTGCAATGAGAAAAGGGCACAGGCTTTGGGGCCAAGCAGATGCGAGCGCTGTACCAGCTGGGCTGTCACTACTTCAGTCCCCTTTTCTATTTTGGCCTCACTTGTCACCTTAGGCAATTTTCTCTGATGTTTAGTTTCTTCATTTTAAAATGGGGGTTATAATAGCTAATCATAAAATTATTGTGACTATTAGTCAAGATAACAGAATATAACTATGCCTTGTGAGATATAAAATCGTAAAGTGACCCTTTCTTGCCTTGTGTCTGTCTGTCTCTTTAATTTTAATTAGTGAGATGAGTTTTCCCCTCTCCCCACCATGAAAACCTGAACAAATACCCCATATTTGCCTGCTATTGCTGCTGTAATAAAGCAGCTTAGACTTGGTAGCTTAACACACACACTTATCATTTTATAGTTCTGGAGGTTAGTAGTCCTAAAATGGGTCGGCTGGGCTGTGTTCCTTCTGCAAGCTCTAGGGGAAATCTATTTCCTCACCTTCTTCTAACTTCCAGAGGCTGCCTGAATTCCTTGGCTTATGGTGCCATCCCCTACCTTCAAAGCCAGCAATGTATCATCTCCCCCCCCCCCACCTCTAACCCAGTGTTTCTGTAATCACTGTGCCTTCTGTATCTGTGAGACTTTTTCCTTTTTCTTATAGGGCTCCTTGTAATTAAATTGGGCTTACCTGGAACCTCCAGGATAATCTTTCCATTTCACGATTTTTAACTTAATCATATATAGAAACTCCCTTTTTCTATTTAAGATAATATTCACAGATTCCAAGGATTAGCCTGTGAACATCTTCAGGGCACCATTATTCACCCTATCATATTCCATTACTTTTCTGTTCATGCTCAGGTAACACTAGTGTTATACCCTTTAAAGTCACAAATATAGTTTCAATTCAGGAATTTAAAAATGTAGAGCTCCATGTAATAATCACCACCAAACTTTATTTAAACTTGATGCTTCTACTCTTCTGCATCTAATGCCTCTTTGAGCAGAAAGTGTGTGGCTAGTCCTGGAATCAACAAAAAGTGCAGCTGACTACTTTTCTCTTTCCTTGTTAGACTTATTTTTTAATCAGTGCTTCTGATTTCTCCAGGGTTGGAGGAAGAGGGAGAAGGCAGACATAAGGGAAATGGAAAATCTGGGGTGGTATGGAGTCAGAAGTTTCTGGACCTGTCAGATATTTAACTGATTCTTTCTCTTCTAAGTGCCTTTGAAAATTTTTTGCTGACCCCACCTTCAGCCATCACTAGGGCTCTCTTACCTGAGGCTCTTTCTCCTGCATCAATATTTGACTTCTGGCATAGCCAGCAGGCATCCAGTAGTCTACCTCCAGCTTCCCTGCTGCTGAGGCCCCCTCGGCCCTCCAGGCAGTTCTTGCCAATCATCTGGTTCACAGGAAATACCCAGAGCCTTTGCCCTGACTCTGGATGTGTAGTCAGTTCCCATACTACAGTCATCTACTGTTTCAGCCAGCCTTTCTGTTCATTTATGTTCCTCACATGTGGCTCAAACACCAAGCCATTATGTCCTCTAAAGTTTGTAGGAATTATATCAAGATCTCATTTTGGTTTCTTCAAAATTCCTCTCTCTGGATTTGAGTTTAGGAGGTGATACTCTCACACCTCTTTCCCTTGGAGGGGCCAGGTGGGAGACACACAGTACTGCTCTCTCGAAAGAAAATCTCTTCAAATATATACCTCTTGATTTTTGAAGCCTTGATGTAGGAGAGTGACTGAGTCCTAGATGGCTCAATGTATGTTTTAAACTCACCTTTGCCAACTGTACAAATTTGAATCAGCAGGGCTTGGGTTGATCTTTTTGGGAAGGCAATCCATTAGTTTGCCAGACATTCAAGACCCTATGGACCTCTGCTTCTAATGAAGCTGTCAACATCCACCTCAGCATCAAGTTCCATTTTAGCATCCTAATAGATACATTAAATAGCTAGGAAATAAACAGTAGGAAATAAATGTTCATTTCTCACTTTCTATGGAACTAAATACAAAATATAATTATAGATATATAATTAAATTTATCAAATGTTTTTGAGATTTCCCATATGGAAACACCACAGAAAGTATAAAGCTCTGTTCTTAGCTCTGTTCTCATCCTTTCTTCATTCTAGGCAGCTGGTGGTCTTCTAAGATGAAGTGCTGACACATTCTGATGTGTGCCTCTCTCTGGGACCAATTTTAATGACAGGCAAATACAATTTGACATTATTCAGAGCTGTAAAAATTCTCATTTTGTCCAGAGACAAGCACACAAAACTGATCATCTTGTTTCCTCTGTGCCTCTTAACATTTTAGAAGGACAACAGGTAAACTGAATTTTTAGTATGTATTATTGATGCTGCTTACCTGGAAACTAACCTATCACTACACTTATGGTGCACATGACTTAATAGACCCAGATGAGTATATTTTATCATTTTAAATGCCTCTCTGATGGGCAATCACAGAGCAATGAATGGTTGGATGGCTGATCTAAGTTTACTAGTGAGATGGCTAACATGCAGTTAAAGTCTGCCTATTCACTTGCTTGATGGCTGAATTGGATGCACTAGCAGGGCTTGGGTTGATCTTTTTGGGAAGGCAATCCATTAGTTTGCCAGACATTCAAGACCCTATGGACCTCTGCTTCTAATGAAGCTGTCAACATCCACCTCAGAGCTCTTCAACCCTTCCAAATAGGAAGCCTAAAAGAAAAGACTGAATGGCCAACCACCATGGGGGTCTATCTACACAGAATGATAGGAGTTACTTCTACTGAGTTCCAATAGTTGTTTACCAAGATTTTAACAAAACTTTAGCCTCTGGGTCATAATTTATGCACATGTGATTCAGGAAGCTTATTAATGGGGAGACTGCATTTTTCATTCCATCTTATTTTTCATCCTCATTCTTATGAATTCAATATCCATGCCGAAGATCACTTAGTTCTTTGGATTAAATGGTTGGATGTGGAATAATTGGATCAAGGAGTATACACAGGTTTTGAAATGTATTTCCTAATCACCCTCCAAGATGGTTGATACCAAGAGATACTTCTTGTACAGTAGTCCCTGATTTCTCAGGTTTTTATTAATACTGATAAATTCTATTGGCTCTTCATTTTGGAAGTGCCCATGCAATCTTGCACTTATGCTTAATTCCTTGATTGTGATAGTTCAGGCATTGATATTAACTGTTGTTCCATAGCTATGACTTTTTTTTTTACTCATATATTAAGGTTTGGCATTATGTTTAGATTTAATTTTTGTTTTGGATCACTAGTCTATCACTGGTAATAGTCACTCTTATCTCAAACATGCACACTTATGACTGATGTGTATCTCATGGCCAAGATAGAGTAGAACTGAGATTTGGGAAACTTTATAATATAGGATGTGACCCTGAGAAACAAGGAAGAGACCTACTTCCCAGCTCTGGTTTATATTTTGGACTAAAAGCTTAGCTTTTTCCAGAGCTCCTTAAATTTCCCTAAGGTCAAAATTGGTCGGACACTTTAAAGAAGGAATGAGTTTGCTGGAAATGGGAGAAAGAAGCAATTGACTCTAACTGTGGAGAAAAAGAGCAAGAATTAGAAAAGTCAAGATGGCCAGATTTCTTTCTATGCCTTCTGCCTCGTCTCTCTAAAATCTCACCTTCAGTCATTTTTTTCCAGTCTTATAATTTCAAATATCAGTATGTATACCTTTAAATGTATATCTCTAGCCCTAACCATTTTTCCCAAACTCCATTCTGGTTTAATAATTGCCTGATGAATATTCTCAAAATGATGTGTGCGTGTGTGTGCGTACATGTGTGTATTTCACATGTAATGAATTTTTCAATTTAAACATGCATAAAAATAAAATTTTCTATGTGTTTCCTTTGCTTTCCTCCACAGTGCAAAAAGGGAGGGGAATACTGAAATAAGCCAGAACACTTCTTGCCCATAAGAAGCTCACAGGTTGGTGGGAACAACAGACAAGTATCTAAAGACTCCAGTGCAGTGTGGCAAAGGCTCTGATGGTGTAGGTCTATAGGACCACATTGGAAGCAGTGTTTGTGATGAACTCTATGTAGAAAAATTAGGAAAAGTTTCACTGAGGGGTTGACATAAAGTTAAGTCCTTGTTTCTAAGAATCCCTTGTTTAGGACTGAGTAACCAGTTGTATCTAATATGGGGGAAAGTGGCAATTGGGACAGTAAATCACTCTCTTCCTGGGAATGGCACAGGGTTGAAGTGACAGCCATAGTATGTGTGTGTGTTGGGGGGGGTGTATAAAATCCTATTCTCCAGTGATGAGACCATCAACAACAAGGACAGCAATCACACAACAGCAGTGATGACTACTAATGCTGACATAGCACTTA
This sequence comes from Saccopteryx leptura, assembly GCF_036850995.1. NCBI lineage: Eukaryota > Metazoa > Chordata > Mammalia > Chiroptera > Emballonuridae > Saccopteryx > Saccopteryx leptura. Next base: position 210,865,114 of record NC_089505.1, on the reverse strand, counting down.
CTATGCACTAGGAGCTGTTTTGAGTGCTTTTCATAGATAAACTCACATAGGCAAAACTAGGTGGAGGTGGGGTAGGGCCCAGATAAGGGTTCATGCATCCAGGGAGGGACTGGTCTGGCTTGAATCTCCCACTGGTGCCAAAGAAAGAAGCACCCAGATTATCTTCTCTACTTACCCAGATGTGGGACACAGGTATAGAAGGAGGGCTGAGGCTTAAAAACTGTCAGCAATCCAACATCAAAAAACAAAGTCACACTCTTATTACAATTCACCCCTGATGTTTGGCTGGAGACTGAAATGTGCTTTTTTTTTTTCATTTAATTGACTTTGAACTTATTAAAGTGAGCTATTATTGTACCTTATGAGGCTTACAGCCTGAACCCTCACTTTACCAAAGATGTGAGGCTTCCATTGAATGCTTTGTTCAGGAACCCAGCATTGTGTACTCTAAGAAACAAAATCAATGCCTTGGTCACTGTCAATCATGTCTGGAATTCCGAAGGAAACAAGGGATGTCTCCATGAAACCTCATGTTACGGTTGGTAATTGGTGCTCTAATGGCATATAGCATGTGGCTTTCCTGAGAATATTTAGCAAGTTTCCTCAGAACTGCTCTTCTATTCAGTAGACTTTGGGTAAAATCACTATAAGAAATGTTTAAGGCAGTCTTTAAAAGGACTCACAGCATGGTATCAGGATTATAATAGGCATGTGATAATTATGGAGCAGAAGAATCCTGAGAGTTGCTTATTCTACCATTTAACAGGTTAATGTTTGCGGGCAGACATTTCTTTGGTACACAGAGGTATTACCATTATAGCCAGTACTAACTACATGTAACTACTGAAATAAATTGGTCAATGTGACCTTAAAGCCTCTTTCTGCCTCTCTTTCCCCCTCCTACCCAAAGAATCATACCAGTGCTAAGAATGGACTTGAACCTCTGCTCTTAAGTTTCGATTTCCTTCTCTGTTACTGTGGGTACTGGATACAGTTTCAGATTAAAGTCAGTAAAGTGAAGCAGAACTGTTTTTGTTTTATTTTTCACACCCTTCTTCAACATCACTCAGTGTAGGCTTTTCCCAGAGAAGAACCATGTCTTAGACCATTATATTCCCTGTTCCCAGCAATTTGTCCTGCATTCCGAAGGTGCCCAATAATGCAAGATTACAATCACTGAAATTCACTCTTTGGATGTGAACCTGTCAATCAAGTTTCTTCAGCAAATGAACCGGGTGCTTTTGCCCTTGAGCCGGTGGCCTCTGGCCAGGACTGTTCTACTGTGCTGTTGTCAAGTTTTCCACTGTGTCCTCAATTCAGCCCCAAATGGCTGGTAGTGCTGTCCTCACATTATTTTTAGTCATAGATCAGTTATCCCTGACATGCAGTGATGGGGATTAACAAAATGCACCCATATGCATCTCTGAAGGCTGAGCATGTGTGTCCCCAGCCCAAAGTAGTCGTGGGCAGTTCTGGGTAGGATTAGCGGGTTTAATTTTTTTATTGTCTCTCTCTACTGCTCTTGGCAAAGAGAAATCTGGGCCAGCACAACTTCTAATTTCTTTAAAGAATTTGACAGGAGGCTATTTTAAATCACACATCAGACCTCCTCATTTTGCCCCATTCAGTATCTGGCAGCCCCCCAGTGGCTTGATGAGGCTTTCTTTCTGCTGATAGTAAGGGGCCTACTGAACTGCACCCTGATTTAATGAGAACACAGAGTAATAGGTCATGCTGTGGGGATGGCCCCACCGATCTCTCATGTGGTGAAGGTTCCACATGCCTGGGGTGGGGAATTTCATAATGCCCAGTGTCAGCTGAGCAGGCTGTACATGACAGGGTGAGCACCACTGTAATCACATCATGTTCTGAAACTTCAGCCCTGATTACTCTGATCTTTATCCTCTTTTGACCTGAAATGAATGCAAGGAATGGTCTTTAAATGACCCCGTTGTTTTCAAACTCTAGTACAGTGTTTGACTTGGACTTTCCTGGCAGCAGCAAATCGTACCAGGTGACTCAAGCTTGCTTGACTTATTTACTTAATTATTTTAATTTTGGGGTCTTCTTTACTTTACCAAATACCCTTGATTCTTGCAGCAGGAAGGTAAACTTAGGGTATTCGCAACTTAGTATCTGAGTTTTTCTCAAATCAGTTGCCTTCCTTGTGAAATTCTTTCCTGCTTGGTATTGACACATTTTGTGTTTATTTCATAACCCTCTTGTTCTGTGCAGAGACTTTATGTCAGTTTAGAAACATTGGGTGGGGGACAGGAGCTTGACATTACTGTCTCAAATCCAGCAAGGTAATTTAGTGTCCATATTCAGAAGCTTAGAATCTCTGGGTGATCCCCAAAGCCAGCCTGCCGTACCCATGTCGGTATGGCTCCTTTTCTGCGCTATGGTTGGGTACGGTCCCCAGCAGGAAGGCATTGGGAGCCTGTGGTTCTAGCTCTACTTACGATTTTCCCTCTACCAGCCTTTCCACTACACCACTACTATGTCCTTCCTTAACTGTTGCCTCTGTGGTGATTTCAAGGCTTGGTAAACAGTTCCCATTATCATGTAAACAACAATTACAACTACCAAAAAAAAAAAAAAAAAAAAAAAGGAAGAGAAAACAATAATATTTTTTGCTCATCTGGCAACAATAACTTATTGAGTACCTAGTATATGAATAGCAGCAATGGCTTACCTCCTTCCTTCCATGAAAATTCTCTAAATGTAACGTTTCCTACTGAGGACTTAACTGTAGATGAGACCTTGCTTCATACTTGCAATAAATTCTAGCCTGAGCTGAAATTAGTACTAGAACATCCCTTAGTAGGTCTCTCTTTTTTAAATAAGAAAAAGGAATCTTTAACCTTTAGTATGAAACTGTTGAGCAACTGCCCCCAAGTAAGTCCAGGCACTTCTTAGGTAGTTTCTGGACTCAGTCTCAGCCTGGGCACATGCTGCCCTTATCCACCAGGTGTCTAGGGCCTGACATCCTGATCCCTCCTATTGGCTGTGGCTATGGCCATGGAAATGCTTGGTGTATTTCCTCAGTTCCCACTGCCTGCTACCAAATATCTCTAACTGTGCTTAAATGTGCACCTGTTGACCCCTCCCATATCTCTTGTGCTTGCCGAACCTTGCAGAGTACTGGCCTCTCCTCTTCCTTCCAATATCCTCATCTTCTGGGAATTGGTTTTCCATTTGTATGTACCCTGATTAATATATTCTTATTCTCACACATCTTCAGATCCACCAATATATTTGGTCTTTGTAACCTACTGAATCCCCAGTTATGACATCATACCACAATAGCTGTGGGGTTTATAAAAAAGTTAAGGTTAACTTCTTTACCATAAGATGCTTCTAAGTAGGTGGAGAAACAAGATAATCCTATATGAAGATTGCATAAGACCACTGAGTACAAAATTTTTATTATCTCCTTTTAATAAGAATTTGAAGAAGTAAGATCTTGGTGATGACTAACACAGTAGAAAGGATTCACAGAGCTACATCAAAAGCAGGTTAGGGCCTGAAGAAGGGATGAGGAGAGAGTAGAGGGAAAGGTGTTCCAGCCAAGGAAGAAGAGCATAAACTAATGGACAGAGAGGTGGGGTGAGAGTGTGCACATGGTCACCATGTGTGGAGAGACTGGCCTGACCAGATTGTGGGGGAGTACTGCAGTCCTCGGGCAGTCATGTGCTTTCAGTTGAAAACCTGAGATGAGATACCCTTCCTTTGCTTCTCTCATCAGTTTCCAAGCAGAAAGAAATGCTACGGCGGACAGAGCAGTCTTTCCCTCCTCATGTTGGTTTGCTGTAAGTGGACATCCAGGGAACACATTCTTTCAGGGAACAGTTGGTGAAAGCTAGGAGCAGTGACACCCAAAGCCTCACCAGAGATCAGCCCCTCAAAGACACAAGGGGTCCCTGTTTGCCTTCCTCCTCTCCCTGATGAACTTACTATCTTGTTAAGTATATTAGAAGAAAATGAAAGTGTGGGGGATCTAGATATTTAGCCTCAGAGAAACACTGTAGGTTTTGAGACTTCATGGCATGGGGTTAAATAGTGTGCTACCGTAAAAACAAAATTTACCATAAAATTAAAAGATGCAGGATGTTTATGATGTTAAATAAAAAATTAGGATTCAAATTTGTACATTCACTCCAATTTCAACTTTGTAAATATTTATATGGACAGATACGCAGCAGGACAGATTAAAATCAACCGATCCTCACACATGCATCCTGGAGGGCATAAAAGATTGGGAGAGAAGGTCTCAGAGACAGGACACACCTATCTGAGGACTCTGGGGCCTCAGCTGAGAGGGGGGAAAGGGCAGGCTGTCTGTCTTTACAGCTCAGGGACTTAGGCAGGCCAACAATCCCTGGACGTGAGAGTGTGAAAGAGGAAGTGTTGCTGTCTCTGCCTCTTTCAGTGTGATGAAAGAGCCACTAGTTTTTGACACACTAGTTGACAAAATGGAGCAGAGCAAAGTATGTGGTTGGAGCCGGGAACCCCTTGGAAATGTCTGAATTACCACTTAATAAGGAGTGTGGACAAGTTCTGCCAGGGGTGAGGATGATGGAGCCGCAAAGACCCGACTCCAGGAACCAGGTTCAGTGATGCAGATTCACTTTATTCAGGAAGTAAGCTAACTTATATACATGGGTTCAGCCAATAGGATGTTACAACGTGTCCTTCATAGCCAATGGCTGAAAAGATCAGGGAGCTGCGTGGTTGGCACTGAGTCACTTCCTTATAGCGGGCGAGCTCCCTCCTGGGTATGCCCAGGAGGCTTCTGGGAGCTGGAGTATTCTCACAGCATTGCATCAGCCACAGCTGCTAGGAATGCGCTCTGCGCTCCACCCACATCTCCCCCTTCTCTTTTAATTAAGGTCAATTGGACTTGATGAATGACAGCTTGCTGTTGTTGTAGCCTCTGAATGCTATGCATTATGCAACAGAACCCTAGTAGAACTAAAACAACTATAATATCTATTGTACTATATGCTAATAGATTAGCTGGATTAAGCAATGAGACAAGCTTCTGTAATATTTGACTAGTTAGGAAATAGAATGTGGGTCTTAAACAGGGGATTCCTCCTAGGGGTCAGGATGTCATTTCCCTCCCATTGTGTTACAGAGAACTTCTAGGTGACATTAGACACAGTTCCATTTTGATAGCAAAAAATGGATGTAGGTTCATGCATGCCCAGTTCCCACAAAGGTCCTAGCATCCAAACACAAAATGGATGGCTTGGTGTGGACTGCGTACTGCATATGGTTGCATTCTGTCTCTCAACTTTTGAAACTGGAGGGTTCAGAGGTGTTGGAGGCATTGTTGGTAAGTTCATCTTGGGACACCGGGAGTGGCTGTATGTTCCTTCCTGGAATCCAAATTGGATGTGGGCTATTTTCTGGAAAAACACAAGCATAACCTCTCCCTTGTGTTAGAAGAGGGTATGGTCCCTGCCACTGAGCTGTGGCAGGGTTGTTCCACTGTACTAACAGCAACGGGGTCAGTTGGCTACGAAGGCCTCCCCAATGTTTATAAGTGGGAGTTACTCCTTCAAAATCAAAAGTTAAATAATTGAGTGAATTCAGCACTGAGGAGCATGTCTCTAGGTGAGGCCCGGGGCATATCCCTCCTTTCTTTTTGAATTTGAAGCTTAATGTCTCTGTGTCATCATTCTACAATGGCTTGTCCTTGGGGATTATAAGGAATGCCAAGGTGGAGTGTGATTTGCCATTAGGAACAAAAGGCTGGAAGGGCATGATTCATGGGAAATATCTCTTTGCTGACACATGGGGGCATATAAGCTGGCCCATTGGGTCTGCAGCAGGAACATGTGTTGGAGAAAATGGCGTCTGAGCCCTGGCTGGTTGGCTCAGTGGTAGAGCCTCGGCCTGGCGTGCAGAAGTCCCGGGTTCGATTCCCGGCCAGGGCACACAGGAGAAGTGCCCATCTGCTTTTCCACCCCTCCCCCTCTCCTTCCTCTCTGTCTCTCTCTTCCCCTCCCGCAGCTGAGGCTCGACTGGAGCAAAGATAGCCCGGGTGCTGGGGATGGCTCCTCGGCCTCTGCCCCAGGTGCTAGAGTGGCTCTGGTCACAACAGAGCAACGCCCCCTGGTGGGCAGAGCGTCGCCCCCTGGTGGGTGTGCCAGGTGGATCCCAGTCGGGCGCATGTGGGAGTCTGTCTGACTGTCTCTCCCTGTTTCCGAATTCAGAGGAATACAGAGAAAAAAGAAAAAAAAATGGCGTCTGAGAGGCTGGGGTGGGGCATTGAGCCCCGGCAGGAAATATGGAAGTAGTGACTTCTGCTTTTTCCGGAGGTAGAGCTGATGGCACAGTTAGCAATTCAGTTGGTTTTGTTTCTGTGCGCTCAGCCGCGATTTTGTCAAACTCAGAGGCTAAACTACTTTCCTTCTCAGTGGAGGGGCGAATAGGAAGATAGAGGTTTCTCTGAAAGAAGAGTAGCCTGCAGGACCCCAGAGACCAGTGGAGGTTCCCCAGGAGGAGCAATGGTCAGGCAGGCACGTGTTGCCAATAAGGCAAGAGTGAGGCTGAGAGGAAAGGCCCATCGCTCATGCACCTCGGCTGAACAAACACATCGAAGAGCTCGGACCCAAGTATCCAGGTCTCAGAGGAGCGCGCCTTCAATCCAGGGATTGAGACCAGAGAGAATCTCTCAGTAAGTACAGAGATCCTTTTCACAAACTTCAACTTGCCTATTCTGCAATAGGGCATGCAGGGTCGAGTCTGCGGGGCTCGAGAGTGGGGGAGAAGGTTTCCCATTGCAGAGGGTCACTCCCTTGTCCTTTGGATGCCAGTTAGGTCCCTGCCCCACGTTGGGTGCCAGTTGTGGACAAGTCCTGCTGGGGGTGAGGACGACAGAGACACAAAGACCCGACTCCGGGGACCAGGTTCAGTGATGCAGATCCACTTTATTCAGGAAATAAACTAGCTTATATACATGGGTTCAGCCAATAAGATGTTACAGTGTGTTCTTCATAGCCAATGGCTGAAAAGATCAGGGAGCTGTGTGGTTGGTTCTAAGTCACTTCTTTATAGTGGGCGAGCTCCCTTCCTGGGTATGCCCAGGAGGCTTCTGGGAGCTGGAGTATTCTCATAGCATTGCATCAGCCACAGCTGCTAGTAATGTGCTCTGTGCTCCACCCACAAAGGAGCACATAGATGGTTTCTTTCTAAAATGCCACTGTGCAGAGACACTTCCACCAACACTCTCAGCCAGGTATGCCCTGGACTATAGTCAGCCTTCAAGCTCTGGAAAGCTTGCAAGTTCCATAAATCAGTGCTCAGTCAGGTAACCTGATGTCTCCATGGTGTTTTATCAGTACCATCACAGGATCCAGAGCTTTCACTGACCTCATGTCCAACTCAGAATTTCCCTCTAGGCTGCAAGGGGTTTGGTTTGCCAGGGAAACAGTGTTCTCTCCCTCCTCCTCTATGAGTTTCAGAGACATTGTCATTGTCCTTTACTGAGTGCCCACTCTGTGGGAGATGTTTTACAGATATAATTTTCATCTTCTCAACAATCCTATCAGATAGGCATTATTCCCCCGATTTTAAGATAGTAGAATTGAGAGACTGTGTAATTAACAAATTTCCCAGAAGCAAAAACTTAGTAAGTTTGAAACTAGATGTCTGCCCCTATCTATCCTGGTGACGCCTTTCAACTGTGTGTATTGGGTGCATGTGATATGTGAGAGAGAGAGACAGAGACAGACAGAGAGACAGATTGATTTTTAAGCTTGAGTGTTTCTTAATTGCACTGGTTTATTTCTCAAACATTTCTCTCCAACAACATCCAAAAATTATACCCGTGTGTCCATAAAGTCATGGTGCACTTTTGACTGGAAAGCAACAAAAGACGATAGAAATGTGAAATCTGCACCAAATAAAAGGAAAACTCTCCCAGTTTCATACCTATTCAGTGAAGTTTGATGTGGGCTCCATTTGTTGCCCTACACACATCCAAATGTTAGTGAAGTTCTTGCCACACACGGGTAAGGACGTCTGGTGTAACAGAGTGAGTAATGTCTGTGATTCTCTATTTTAAGTGATTAATGTCATTGATAACGTTCAATGTACACGTTGCTTCACATAACCCCAAAAGTAAAAGTATAAGGGCACCAGATCTGGGGATCGTGGTGGCCATGGCTTGACAGAACCCCTGCCTATCCACCACCGGGGGAATGTTCTATCCAGAAACTCAAGAACAATGGTGGCATAGTGTGGAGGAGCATTGTCCTGTTGAAAGATGACACCTTCTGGAAATTGTGGCACTGCATACAATTCCAACATGTCAAGATAGGACTTTGCCGTCACAAACTGCTCCATGAAAAAAAATGGGCCTATCACCTTATCATGCATCAGGCCACACCACACGTTCACTTTAGGGGTGTTACATTCATACTCAGCATAGGCATGAGCCCATAACGTCCATAACGTCCAAATATGTTTAGCAGCCCATATTTGGACGTTATGGAGATGAACATGTCCACAGATATGTTCGCCTCATCGCTAAACACAATCTTCTGTAAAAATCTTGCATCAGGCCTGACCTGTGGTGACGCAGTGGATAAAGCGTTGACCTGGAAATGCTGAGGTCGCCGGTTCGAAACCCTGGGCTTGCCTGGTCAAGGCACATATGGGAGTTGATGCTTCCAGCTCCTCCCCCCTTCTCTCTCTCTGTCTCTCTCTCCTCTCTAAAAATGAATAAATAAAAAAAATTTTAAAAAAATCTTGCATCATTGTCGATCTCATGAAGCATATCTGTAGCAAACACACATCGTGTGGGTCTATCAACCGGTTTGATAGCGTGCAACAGCCTCAATTTGTACCCCATAAAGCAGAGACATTTCTTTAACACCTTATGAACTGTAGTCTTGCTTAGGTGTAATTGTTGAGCATAAGAATGCACAGATTTTTTTGGGCTCCTTAGGTAGCTATCCTGTATAGCCTCTACAGACTCATCACTGAATGATGGCCTACCATAACGGGGTTTTTCCACCAAACTGCTGGTTTCCTTCAACTGCTTATTCCACTGAGTAATGTTATTCCTATGTGGTAGTGCTTCATTATAAATGCGCCAATATTCACGTTGCACTTTGGTTATGGATTTGAATTTAGTGAACACAAAACACACTGAACTTTCCTCTGTACCATCCACATCTCGACTGGCATGGCTGTGGGCTGCTCCGCTGTATACACGGTGTTACATCATCATCTGTGCATGTGCACATGCTGCTACGTCATCCTACAGAAACTGGGAGGGTTTTCCTTTTATTTGGTGCAGATTTCACATTTCTATAGTCTTTTGTTGCTTTCCTGTGACCGGTCAAAACTGCACCATGACTTTATGGACACTGTATATTGTAGTTCTTACTTGTCTGTGTAAAAAGTAAGTCCTAGCCACAGTGGAAATTATATTGGAAAAGAATGATACTTTTTGAGACTAAATCTTGGCTAGAAATCAAAATGAGACTTCTAGTCTCAGGAAGATAGCCAGATCCTATGCAAGTTATGAACAAGCTAAGATTAATGATAAAAGGACAACAAAGAAACAAACTTCAAAAACCGTCACTTCCCCTCCAATGGAGCCCATGCTCAGAGCCTTGATCCTGGTGCACCACCACTTGCAATTAGCATGCCAGGCCCAGAATTGAAGAAGTTGTTGACTTTGCTTTTATATAGGCAGATCTCTATGTATCCAGTATCAATGAGTCCTTCTTCCCTCCACCTGCCTTTTTCCTTTCTTCAGTAAGTATGCATCTAAAGTCAGGCAGCAATAAACAATGAATATGACTATACTCAGGGTTCCTGCCATCACTGGGGAAAGAGACAAAGAAGAAATTAAGGTACAGTGTGGTCAGTGCTCTGATGTGGGAAAGCAGAGGGTGCTCAGGAGTATGGATTTGGTCAGCAAAGACTTCCTCAACCAAAATATATATCTCTCAGATGAGACGTGATGGCTGACCTAACACTTGCCTGTGGAGTGGCGGTTGTGATAAGCAAGAGGGAACAGTCTAGGAAGGACTAGAGATGGGGCTGGCTATGCAGAGAGCTCACAGCCTTCTGTCTCATTCCCTCTGTCTACCTTGTACATGAGTGTGGCAGAGGGTCCTCTGGGTTTGTTTTTCACTTTTTAAATTAAGAAGTTTCAGAACTCAAGGCATATCTAAGAATTTCAGAAAAACACTGAGATAAAGGGAAATTCCACAGAGGAATTATAAATCTCAGCTTGGAATTGCTACTTGGGGGGAATGGAACACCAATTCTCTGGAAGGGGCTTCAGCCCACTGAAGGAGAGACTGTGTGGTGAGGTTTCATTCTGTAACACACTGCATTACTCTGAAACCCTCATAGCGTGTTAAATTGAGTCTAACTCAGGGCTGTGACAATCACGTCTGCCACAGCAGAGGACTAGAAAAATAGCCACAGGTTGACCTTGATAATAAAAGAAGCAATGATTCTGGGGTGGAATCAGATTTAGCTCACAACAGCTCTTTTCAGCCACTTAACTTTATAAAGAAATTCCACTTCAGGATCCACAGTCTTCAAAGACAGCACCTGAGGACTCAGACTCATGAAATGTTCGAGCCCTAGTCTCACTTCTGAGGTGGGGCCAGGGCAAGGTTGCTGGCCTACAGTTTCACGAAGATTTCAAGCATACCCTGCTGCTAAGGGTCTCATATAAGAAAACCAGTATTAACAGAAGGTTCAAGGTTAATTGGCAGAGCTTCAAAAATGTTATTAAGACTCTACCAAATAATTCACATAACTACTCTAAGGAGTAGATATTGTTTTATTGATATTAGAGATGAGGAAACTTGGGTTTAGAGAAAGATAACTAACATGTTCATTACAGATAGACAGACAAGTACTCACACATATGGAAAGCACTAGAACTGGGGTTTAAACCCATTTTGTCTGAATTCAGGTTTCTGCTATAAATATCTGTGGTTCAGTGATTAAAATATACATGCTGGCAGCCGGCGTGCCTGCTGTCCCCGAGCCTTTGCCTTCTCCACCTGTGTGGGCCGCCTTCCTGGGTCTTCCATCTGCCCTGGTAGCAAGCCAGCGTGTTGCCTGTGCTAGGACCTCAATAAACGAGGGAAGGCCTGCTCTAATTCTAGCCCTGCCACACAGATGGCAGGATTTTGTATCATTCTGCAGCTTATTTGATAAGGACAGGTCTTGCTGCTGTGCGAGGCCTGCGCACCCATGACAAAGTTCTCCCTGTCACTGTGACAATAGGAAGCAGGGAAAGGAAAGCCATAAATTAGACCAGGGGAAGGAGGCGGAGGAAAATAGATACAGACTGCTGACAAGATTAATATGCAGTTGACGGGGAGCGCTTTCACACCAGAGCGCCAACAAATAAACACAATTCAGAGAGCTCAGCCCTGCCTTACCAGACAGGCAGATTCTGGAGCCAAAGAAAGGAAGCGGAGGAGCAAGGGAAAGAAAAAGAGAGGCCTGCACCTGTTTTCCAGAGATTCCTCCAGCAAGGTCAGATGGCTGAGATGATGTAAGCAGCGGGTCCCGTGTGTTATACATTTTTTGACCAAGCCAGGGGGAGGGGGTGCAAGTCCAGGCAGTGCAGTGGGTGGGCATGAGGACACTGAGTGTGGGCTGAATATGAGTGCCGGCTCTCATGGCCGGCCCTGGGCATGGCCTATCCCGTGCTGCCAGCAGAGGCAGGTGCCATCTCACGGGAGTCAGGAGACCACCCCAGGCCTTGGCTAGACTTCTGATGGGCTCTCACTCCCTGCTGTAATGAATGGGACCTCAGCAGGCTGCAGCTGAATTCTTCAGAGATAAGAACCAATTCTATGTTTTATTAGGTTGAACCCTATAAAATTGCCATTTGAAAGGTTAGAAGTGGTTGAATATTGGCAATTGTATGTGGTTCAAGGTAACAATAAGGGCAGAGATAATTTTCAAACCCAGAAATTGATTTCAAAATTGAGGATCTGAACCACTATCCTACACTGTTTTGCCAATTAATTCTTCCTTGCTTGAACATAAAATCCAGATGTCAAGCTTGGCCTAGAAGAATCTGATCCTTGCTTAGCTGGCTAGCTTATCTCTCTGAGCAAGGCTGAACTTGTGGCTCTTCAGCTGTTACTGAAGGTGACTGACCTATTATTACATATGACCTTTCCTCTTCCTGGAATTCTCCCATCGTCTTCTTTTATCTTGCACACCTCACTCCATCCTTTGGGCCTTTGTCATCACAGTGCTCACCATGCTGGACCGGGACCTCCACGCAGTGAGGAACTGTTGGTCTTGTGTTCTATTGTTTAGCAACTAAGTGAGTGCCTGGCACATTGACAGATGAATGAATTAATTAATTACATGCACTGACAGCCCATCTCCCCCAAAACACAAACATAGTTTCTATTGTTAGCTTGTTATTCCAAATTAAATTTTCTGTTTCATCACACAGACATCCAGTTTTAGAAAAAACCTTGGCTTTGGCTAGAGCCCTATCATATGGCTCGATAATGCACAGAATGTCAGGCAAAACCACAGTGAGAAAATTCAAGCACAGCCTGAAGAACTAGCATGACTCTGCTTTTCCATCCACTATAGTGAGTGTCTCAGTTCCACCCTCTTCCTCTCCTTGAAGTCTGACTTTCACTGGCAGGATTTCCCAGACATACTACTGATTTAAATAAATAAAGCCTTTTGCAGGCAGTTATCAGAACTAGTTACAGATTCAGATGCTGGTTATAGATGTTGGAGCTAGAGACTGGGAGCTAAAATGAATTTATAAGCTTTACTTAGTTGGGTTTATATGACATCTTTCCCCTGAAGAAACCTATAGGAGAAATTGGCTTCTCAGTAGTGAACTGTTTCTAAGAATAAAGTGTGCCCCCTCCTTTTTCTGTGAACTGGTGACAAAGGCCTGTGCTGTGTAGACAGAGATTAGTGAACTGTATGCACTGTACAAACACCCACTGCCGCTGGGCAGAGGAGGTGCTAAAGAGCTCCCTGACGATGAAGTCCTGGATCAGGTGCTGGGTCTTATCGTCAGGAACGTTGGAATGGGTCTTTCTAGACTATAACACTTCTAAGAGTCCTTCTAACCAGGAGATTTTATGATTCTATAGTCATACATTCTACATTCATCCATTAAATTTTTTTTTCCCATTGATTTGAGAGAGAAAGTGAGAGGCATCAACTGATTGGTCCACTTAGTTGTTCCATTTAATTGCATACTTATTCGTTACCGCTCATCTGTGTCCTGAGCTAGGAGCTAACCCACGACCTTGGCACACTGGGATGACAGTCTATCCACTGAGCCACCCTGGGCCTACATCCACTCATTTCTGTTATTAGCTTAGTACATTGGTAAAATATAAATGTAAGATGCATATATGCACTTAAATATAATCATATTTATATACTATTTATAAACCCTTTTAATCACAATATATCATGAATGTATTTTCATGTCAATCTATTTTTTCCATAATTTTCTTTTTAATAAATTTATAGTATTCATTCCAATGTATTTCATAATAGAACCAATACCCTAATTTTTTTAAACAGAAGGTGATTTCTTCCTAATTTTTTTATATAAACAGTGTCAATGAATATTTCCACTTAAATTTATTTAGATAGATCGTGAAGTCAAAGAGTGCCACATTTTTCAGGATTTTGAAGACTTTTGAGCAATGGCCTTTTAGAAAAATTGTATAATTTATATCCAATAGTGGTCATGCCAGGACTTTGATCACGACTCTCTGGAGATATAAATCTGCCCTATGAGAAATCTCGGGAGACTGAAGTTGCCTTCGTTAGAGCCTCCCACAGTTGACAAGAATTTTAAAAAGGCAGAAACCCATACTTATCGAACTCTAATTTCCTCAACTGTAAAATGGCAGAATCTACCTCACAGGAGTACTTTTGCTCTTTATTTATTTATTTTTTCATGAAGAATATTTATAGAAAGGACTTTACACAGTACTAGACACATAGTAACTATTTTGTAACCAGCCATTTACTCTTCCAGCTACTCTTTTCATAACTATGAATGGAGGCATGAGGTGGGGCACAGAAAGAAAAAGGCAGACAAGGACTAAGGCTGCTCCAGAAAAGGGCTTTATTGGGGGGCAGTGCCTCTTGATTTTGTTGGGCAGCCTCCAGCCTCTGAACCCTACCTTCCCCTCTGGAATTTGCAGCAGTTGGCAAAGGGCCTTCACCTGCCAGTGTGGCTTGGAGTTTCACTGGTCTTGCTGGCTTTCTGCTTGTTGCCTCTCCTTACTCTGAAGGTGGCTCTGCTGACCTTGAGGGTCCAGGACATAGTGTTGATCCCAGGAAAGACAGTAATAGTTTTGTTGACAGATACTTTCAACAGCTGTATGGTATCTAGGAGGAGAGGTGGGAGGAGAGTGACTCAGGCTTAATCCATTTCTGGCCTCAACAGGATTCCCTTGGTAAGAAACTCTTATATTAATGTAATTTTCTTTGCCTTTGAGGTCTATTTTTTGTTTTTTAAATAGACCCTCTGAAACATTTTTTTACAAAAGAAAAGTAACACTTAAGGTTCAGAAACACATTGTACAAAATTTAAAAGCATTTTAAAACATTGTACTTGGGAGAATACAGAATAAAAGACTATTTTGAGAATAGATGACCCTGAAATGTCCTGGGATTCTATCCCCTTGCACCTTCAAAAACATATCTGACATGCAGAAGATGAAATGTGGATCCTTAATTTGAAAGAAAGAATGCAATTTATTTTGCTAAATTTCATTGCCATTTTTGTAGTAGATAATATTCAAATGTGGTTCATATGGTTGTTTTCCTATTTATTAATCATAATATATGTAGTATGATAGCCCAGGCCTCTTTTAAAAAAATTATTCAAGTGTTTTAAATGTATGATATTTTAAGTGCTAATCCAGTGGGGCCTTTTATAATGCTGGTGTTGAGGGATAAGGCTAATAACCGCTTGAGAGCTGACTCTGCTCTCAGACTTTGCCTTGTGGCTTTGTTATATTTTAAGGGTAAATACCTAGAATGTCTAAGTCAATATAATACACAAGATATATAATGATACTCTATAGAAAAGTAGTTAATTACTGTATTTCATGGCAACAGTTCTTCAGTGAGACTATATTCATTTTGTTTTTCCATACATTCACTATGAATTTATTAAAAGGCAAAACTTAAGCATTCTAAGGAATAATAAGTACTAATTGCCTGTTAGAAACTCTGCCTTTGAGAAAATGCTTCCTCTAAATGGAGCCGGACTCATTTAGAAGTAGCTGTAACACAAGGCAGAATGTTGTGATTCTTAAATAAATAACAAGCAATGGGATGTCTTACGGGATTGGGGTGGCAAAGAAGAAGTATTATTATAGTTCAGACTTTGTTGTTAGATTTGGGTTTGGTTTCACCTCTGTCCCTTATTAGCTACATAAACTTACTGTATTTATTTATTTTAATTCATTTTTAGAGAGGGGGGAGAGAGACAGAGAGAGAAGGAGGGAGAAGCAGGAAGCATCAACTCCCATATGTGCCTTGACCGGGGAAGCCCAGGATTTTGAACTGGTGACCTTAGTGTTCCAGGTCAATGTTTTATCCACTGCACCACCACAGGACAGGCTAAATTTACTATATTTAATCTCTCTAAGCTTTTGCCTTTTCTGAAAAATGGGCATATCTAACTCATGGTGTGTTTGTAAAATTGTACATGTAAGACATGTAGAGTGCCTAGAACAGAAAATATATTCAATAAATAATACCTAACAGTGGTGGAAGAAATTTAAAAAAGGATGATCTGGAGATACTTGGCTTTGGGAAAATGTGAGATGGCATTCCAGGTGGCAGGGTGGTATTAACAATGTTGTGTACTGGGATGAAAGTATGCTGGGCACCTTTAGAAAATGCAACTTAAACTGAGGGGCTGGAATGTAGGGTACAGAGTCAGCAAAGAAAAACCTACCCAATAATACTCCAGCTGACCTGGTCATTGTAAGATAGGTAGTGGGGTAAAGCTGATGAGGCCCCAGACTGCCATATAAAGAAGATGGAGATTTATTTGGTTGGCAATAGGGAGCCCATCTGTGCTTCAGGAGGCTGGATGGAAGGTGGAGGGAAGGCATTAAAGGCAGACAATTTCAATAACCCAGGCAAAAGGGCTTTTTCTACTACAGCAGAGTAAGAAGCACCAGCTTTGGAATGATACTTTGGCTTGAAAGGGGCCTTTTGGAGGGTCACAGTTAACAGACTTTGTCCAATTTGCTCTTTATTCTGATGGGATCAGTCATGCCCCCAGGGTTAAGCTCATTTCCCTGTTCTTCACTTCAATTATCTTTCCACAGACAACTGCTTGTTTATACTGTTGCTTCATAACTATCATCCCGATAGTTATGATACGATACGACCAAGAAGCAGACTCTAGGCCCCTGGTTCCTGAGCCTGGCTTACCTCTGGTTGCTTGTCAGAAATACATACCCTGAGACTTTGGATTTGCTACATCTGAGGTGAATCCAGGAAACTTCTCTTTCAAAAGTTTCCAAGATGATTAGATTATCAGCCAGGTTTGAGAACCACTATGTTAGATTTAAACTTGCTGAGCAAGCCTGTATCTTACTCATTTTTGAATCTACAGGCCTTATCACATTATCTGGTCCCAAATAGGTTTGCCATTAATATTTAGTGCAAGAACTAAATTGTTACAAGGGCAGAGACACCAAACTTTAGGAAAATAATAGTTGCCTAAGGCCAAGGGCAATCTCTGCAAATATAATTTCTGTCCCTGTTCTGGTCAGGGGCAGGGCTAGAAGCTGGGAGCTGCGCTCTCCTTGATTGATTGCACTGTAACTTGAAGCCTAACTTTGCATTGGGTCTACCAACTTGCAAATTATTAAAATATTGTAAAGGAGAAAGCAGGCATTATCAGAGAACTCCATTTTTATAGTGAGGGTTAGAGCTTGATTTCCAAAGCTAATAATCAAAGAAATATAAACAAAAACAAAGATCCTTTAAGTTAGTAAAACTATTTTTTTAAATGTTAAGAACTAATTTATATAAATGTCTATCTGAAACTTAGTACTCTTATTGATCAATGTCACCCATTACATTTAATTTTCTAAATAAAATTTTTTTAAAATGTTAAGAACTAAGTGCTATTAACACTGTGAGAACACAATGACCCAACCATCTCAGAGAGCCATTTTGTGTTTTATGTCAAGATCCCTAAACAGTTCAGTGATTTTAAGCTCATGAATATATCTTAAAATTATCTAGAAAAAAGACAACTCCACCAAGATGTGTATTACAGAGTAATTTATGAAGGTGAAGCAACTGAAATTACTGCAATAAAGGAATAGTTAAATAAATAAATAGATGAAATTTTAGACAGCCATTAAAAAATGAGTGAGGTTTGGTACCATCCTGGAAGAAAGCTTATAAAATAATATAAATAAATTAAATAAATTTTTTTATACATTAGAATTATAACTATATAAATAATAAACATATAGCTGACTAGAGAGACATGCAGAAAGATAATTCCAGTTTTCAGATGGTAGATTGTTATTTTTTCCTAAAGTTTGTACATTGCGTTTGTGAGACTTTTACACATTAAAGTCAAAATATACACATACAAGCACATACAAAAGTAAGTAACTGGGTCATAGTCACTCAATGAGACAGTAAATCTGAGGCAAGAATCTAGATATGCCACCAGGTATAACCCCCACCTTCACCATCTCTCTGGAACTACTCCACTATTTTATGAAAGAATGGCATTGAGTTTTTGCTATATAAACTCCTTCAGAGTTTGGAAACAACAAATACATCAACAATAAACAATTTCCAAGACAACCTGATTTCCCCTCCCCACCATCTTCTACAAGCCTTGTATCAAGCGGGGTGTTTTTTATTTTCCTTCTCTTTTGAAAAACCTTTCCCCATTATACCTGAAAATGAGACATATCTGTACTACCCAGATTAATTTCTAGATCTTGCTGGGCTGCTCAAAGACATCTAGGAGAAATAAGCTTATGGGGCAAGTGTGTAATGTTAAATAAGGTCATGCTTGCTGTTGTTGGTGATCTGTCCACATGACATGGCCCTATTTTTAACTGAGACAATTGGTAAATGACTCAGGAAGACCTCTGAAGCCAAATGGCAGCTTGGAGGTTAAAACTTGTTATTAACTGAGGAGAAAATAACTAATGTAGTAGGCTGAAACTGCCCATTTTCTGTTCTCTGTAAATCTAGCAAACAAATAATGCTGCAGTAAACTCAGTTTAAAAAGTCTCACTCGGGCAGATATAGTATGCCACTGGTTAAATGCCTTTTTCCTTCTGGTTCAGAAGATAATTTTGTGAAAAAGTAATGTTGGAAAATGCCAAATAATAAACACCCCTTTCGGATGTCCACAAGATAACTTGGTACAATAGAGTGTTTTCAAATGAATTTCACCACAGAGTGATTATTTTTGTGGAGGCAGGAATAGTAGGATTGCTCCAAGGAAAATACTCTGGGAAATGCTGAGCTGGTCTGATATCCTTATTTTACTGATGAGAAAAATGGAGACCTAGGCAGTTCTAATAACTTGCCCCTGAGAGTTCCTAGTTAGTGAATACCAGAACTGGGCCTAGTCTCATTTATGTCTTCCTAGGGCACCAGATTGTGTCTATCTCTCACACCTCCAGACTCTACAATAGATGTGTCCATTAATTCTGCTACTGTTAGTCTTGTGTTTAATTTTCTGCCTTAGATCATTAGCCTTGATCTTATATGTATATATGCCACAAACATGTTACTCTTTGAATGGGAAATGGGTCACTTTATTATTAGTAAGGTCCTGTGGCTGGTAAATCATAGAACTGGGACTTGAACAGAAAGTTTACTGCCACATGACATTGTCTTTCTGGGCTGATTTTAAAAGGCATGAACCTCTTTGTGGTAACTGAGGGAGTTTCAGGCTGGGGTAGGTCCCTAAGAAGACCTGTATGTCCTGATCTTAGGTGCCTTGAATCTATGGAACAGGAAGGAAAGAGGCCATATGTCCTGCTGCAAAAATAGTAACCCGAAAAGGTTAACCTTGTGTTATGTCCAATGACTGCTTTAAATATCTAAGGTGTAGTTTCACCCCCAGTGAGCCAGGTTCACAATCCTTTGTCTAGAAAACTACTTTTCCCAGCCCCATTATATCCATATTGTGCTGCTTTTTCTTCACAACCCCCATCAATGTGGGAGCTCAGAGGTCTGAGGGTGTCGTTGAAAATAAGCAGCATGTCAATTTCACATTGCCTTTGCTTTGCTAAGAGACAGCCTCGAGGGCAAACTCAATGGCACAGTGTTTCAGCAAGGGCTTTGGGTTAGGGGCTTAGAAAGGTCATGGTGGCTTTCTTTCACAGAGGGAAAAAAAGCTGAAATTCAGGTCAATAATTCTAGCTGTAAGATGAGTGGTTGCTTCCAGGCAGTAAGTCGTAGGGATTGGGGTGCTTGGGGGAGGAGAGTGCTCTTAATTTGGGCCTAGAGTCATCGTTATGTATTAAGTGCCTGTAGACTTTTGTCTAAATTTTAATAAGCTACCTATATGTTTGGCTGGGTTGATTGAATCCACCTGAATAATTTCCTGCCTATTTCAGCAGCATTAATCATATGTACTGTTTCCTGACACTTTTACTAATGTGGTATAGGACATGGACAAAAGCTATAGTTTCATTCTTTTTGACTGCACCTAAAATACCCGTATATATGCATATGGATAACTGGCACTTGAAATAGAGAAGAGAGTATATATTCCTATTCTAAATGGCCAGGATATGTAGGTGAACTTTGCTATGAAACATGTTAGGAAAAGAATTAATTGAGTAATTAAATTAAATGAGAGCCATCAAAAGCTGTCTCACTCCGTATGAAAATTCGATGAGGTCACAGTGCAGAACATCTTACAGGTAAGGAAACGGATAAAGCTCAGAGACTAAATAACTTTTCACAAGATCATACAAATAATAATGGTGACTTCAGAATTCATATCCAAGTCTAAATTCTTTCTATTACACCAAATTGTGTGAGAGTAAAGCTCTCCTGAATTCATGCTTTTACCTTTCAGTGAAGAGTCTACAGACACTTCAGAAATGCTGGGGGCCTCATATGATTGCTCCAAATGTCAAGTATTGTATTATAGATGTATTCACATATATATACATCTATATGTGTAATATGTATTGTTTTATTTCATATTTGTAGAATAAAACTGGCCACTGTTGGTTTCAGTAAGACATTTGTATTACAAAGAATTTTCAGCATAGATAAGATTCTGGATGAAGGTACAACACTAACTCAGAATTTGACAGACTTTCAAAGTCACTGTGAGACCCTTGCGTTCATTTGTAATATCTGATCATATTTGTGATGTCCGAAGTCAGGGGTGTTATGAAAGTACTCAGGCTCACTTGAAAACAAATCTGTTGTGGTGAAATGTATCCCATGAATTTGTCAAGGGACCGATTTTTGCAAATTTCCCAACATGGTAAACTTCTTAAAAGTCATGAAAAATGCATATAAAAATGGGGATTAACATTTTGAATGTGTCTGTAGAAGTACTTACTTCATCAGGGAAAACATCTTAGTGATTTTATTGTGCTGACTAAAGCCAAAGAAGAATTATTTTTACACAAAATCTCTCACCTAACTAGGACCACCTGGTGTACAATTGTGTCCAATAAACCAGTGATGTTCCAAATTCCCTTCCAAAACAAAAGGCACATTGCTAAGGTTAATTCTGTTCTAATTACAAGGCACAGTCAGTTCTCTTTTCATACACTGGGGGGCTGCATGCTGCAATCTTTAAAATATACAAAGCCCAAGCACCCCTTGGCCAACTAGCTTTCTACTACCTTTCTTTCCTTTTTCTGACCCATATGGTGATTATTTAAATATCATTCCAGTGTGCTGAGCTCCTCAAGGAGCAGTTTCTATGTATATTGACACCTAATGTGTGCCACTGGCGAAAAGACTTGACTGCTACTGAAGGACTTCTGGTAGCTACTGTGAATTTCTTGGTATGATGTGCCACAGGCATTATTAGCAATGACAAATTAGAGCCTTCGCTTAATAAACAAAATACTCAATCAGAAACTTCTTAAGGCAGTTTGAAATCTCTTTAAGCTTTTTTTGTGCATCTGATGAAATCTAAGGACTATCTACCAGAAAAACTGTATGCACATATTTTCAGGTGGTCCTTAGATTTTCAAAAGCACATCACTACATTAACAATTGAATGTTCATGTTTTACAATGTCTACTTGTACTCATAGTAATGATACTCATTTGAAATATTATTATCAATAACTAATATTTCTGCATATTAAACTTAGCATCATGTGGTAAAAGTTAAACTTAAACATCTAAATGTTTATATTTTTAAAAAGAGCAAACTAAATTCTGGTTTGAGATGCATTTGTCCAAATTTGCAGAGAGAAGTATCTGACACATTTCTTCTGTGTGTGGCTGTGGGTATTTGGGTGTGTATGGATATGTGTGTGAGGGTATTTATATATACAGTCATGGGTGTGGGTGTATGTGTGTGTGTGGGTAGGTGTATGTAGATTTACAAAGTGTAAAATTTGCTATATTTACTCTCTGCTTATATGTATACATACATAAATATATACGCATACAACAGTGCATATGTATATACACATATCTGTATGTGTGTGTATGTATGTATGAACACTTTGAAATACTACATCATTATCATACCCAAGAAATATAACATACTCAAATTCCTCCAATTGTTTCATAATGTTCTTTTATTTTTCTAAACTCTGGAGTCCAGTCAAGTATAACATATTACATTTAGTTGTTAGGTCTCTTTAATTTCCTTTACTCTAGAAGAGTTCCCTGAGGGCTTTTATTTGTCTTTTATAACACTGACATTTTTGAAGGGTCCAGAGAAGTGTCTCATAGAATGTTCCACAATCTCCTCATGATCGGATTCAGGTTAAAACATTTTGGCAAGAGTGCTCCCTGAGTAATGTGGGAACTCAGTCTTAAGCACAGCTTATGCTGTTTTTGGAGCCCTCACAATGAACGCACTTTTGAGTTCCTCAACCTTCAGGCACTCTTGAGTTAAGACAACTTTAATCACACATAAGACATCACACACAAGACATCACACACATACACATACACACTTAAAATGAGCAGATTTTTAAAATGTATCTATTTTGGAAGGCAGTATGAATTTATTATTTCACTGGCCCCAATCTTTGGAAGTTTTTTATTAAGGGTGAGGAGTTCAGGAAGAAGATTAAGGTGTCTGCAGGCCTGTGAACCTTGGTTACAGAGAACCTCAATCTGTACTGAATCCATGTAAGCAAAGCAAACATGGTCAAAGGAAATAAAAAGGCAAGGAAACTCAAGAGTAGCTGAGATAGGTGACATGGACTGGGACAAACTGGAAGAAAACTTTCAAACTCAAATAATTCTAGCTATGATGTTCAGTAAACCTTTGGTAGTTTACTAAGGCTTGCCTTTGGCAAACTCTAACTTTTTGTTTCTAAGAAATAAAAAAGGAGGAGAGATCTTGAAAAACCTTTTGGACAGCAAATAGCACCGGGAGAAACAATATTTTGATGAGTTAGTGCTAAATGAATTAGAAACATGTGGACTGAATTTCCCTTGAAATACAAATGGATTGAATAATTAATGGAAAAAGCACTTGGCAAAATGTACTTGAGGTTTTTATTGAACCCAAACCAAAACATTTGAAAATATTTTGAAATATGTGAAAAGTATAATATACATCTGGATTTGGCCAACCCTAGTAAGGATACAGGAAATATTATTTTTATTTAACATTTATATGATAGCTGCAGTGTGCCTCAAACCTAAGGTATTTCTTACAACAGTCCTGTGGTTTAGGTTGTAATTATTATTTTCATTTGGGGCACAAAATTTACCAGCACTTGTAAAGGCTTCAAGTAGAACCTTCCATCAGTCTATGTTTCTTAGAGGGTTTTGTTAGTAGGAACACTGGACCAGCAGACACAAAACTTGAGCGTAAGTCATGGCTTTAATTCTTATCAGACCTATCATATTTGTATGTCTTCTTGGTATATTTTATCATTATGTAGTTTCTCACTTTTCCTACTAATATATTTTAAATAAATACTAGTATGCCAGCTATTACTATCACTACCTGAGCATTCTTTGGTGACTAGTTACCAGATATATCTGTGGTAGACAGAATACTGATCTCCCACAGATGTCCACGTCCTAATCCCTAGACCCTGTGCATATGTTATATTACACCACAAAGGGAAATTAAGGGCACAGATGGAATTGCGGTTGCTAACTAGATGACCTTAAAATAGGGAGATTATCCTGGGTAACATAATTATAATGATCCTTAAGCATAGAAGAGGGAGGTCAAAGAAGAGAGTTGAAAGAGATGTTATGACAAAAGTCTGTAAGGTCAGAATGATGTGATACGAGAAGTACTCTCCATGTTGCTCTCTTTGAAGATGGGAAAGGAAGTCACAACCCAAGGGGAGTGGGCAAAGGCCAGGACCCTCAAGAAAGGAATATAATCCTGCTCACACCTCAGTTTTAGCTCAGTAAGACTCATGTTGGACTTCTAACCTACAAAGCTTTTAGATAATATATTTATTTTACTTTAAGCCACTAAGTTTGTGGTAATTTGTTATAACAGCAATAGAAACTAACTATATATATCATATATATCAATTATATATATAAAAATATATCCTTTATTTTGAACCATCTGTGCATCTTAACTGTCTTTTGTAAACAACATTTATTAGTTTCTTAGAATCATCTGCAAAACTATTGTCTTTTAGTCGTTATCTTTACTACACCATGAAGTCTCATCTCATTCTTCCTCCTCAAACCACTGCTGTGACCTTCAACAGACCAATAAAGTAGCTTTGCTAGTTTTAGACTTTTCTAAAAATGGGATCATAGAGCATATATTTTTACTTGTGAGATTAATCTCTTGTGAATTGCTGTATTTTACTTATTTTCTTTAAAAATTAAAAAAATTGATTTTAGAGAGAAGGGAAAGAGACAGAAACATATTTATTTCCACTGTCATATAGTGTAATAGTGTATGTAAAGAAATGTACAAGAATGTTCATAGCAATATTATTCATATTAGCTCCAAGCTGAAAACAACATAAATGTCTAACAAAGGTAGAATGGATACATATATTCTGGCACATTCAGGCTGTTACATTTTTAACCTGCATATTAAAGTTAACCAATATCTTAATATATCTAAAGAACAGAATGACTTTAGGAAAGTTTCACTCTTTTGTGTTACTATTGCATAGAATTGTAGTTCCAATTTGATCTAAACCAAATCCCCACTGGTCATTATCATTGTTTTTTATTTTTTTTAATTTTTTAATTTTTTAAAATTTATTTATTAAATTTAATGCAGTGACATTGATAAATCAGGGTACATATGTTGAGAGAAAACATCTCTAGATTATTTTGACATTTGATTGTACTGTATACCTCTCCCCAAAGTTAAATTGTCTTCTGTCACCTTCTATCTGGTTTTCTTTGTGCCCCTCCCCTCCCCCAACCCCTGTCTCCTTCCTCACCCCATCCCCCCCCACCCCCCACCCCTGTTGCCATCACATTCTTGTTCATGTCTCTGAGTCTCATTTTTATGTCCCTTCTATGTATGGATTCATATAGTTCTTAGTTTTTTCTGATTTACTTATTTCACTCCGTATAATGTTATCAAGGTCCATCCATGTTATTGTAAATGATCCGATGTCATCATTTCTTATGGCTGAGTAGTATTCCATAGTATATATGTACCAAAATTTTTTAATCCACTCGTCCTCTGACGGACACTTGGGCTGTTTCCAGATCTTCACTATTGTGAACAATGCTGCCACAAACAAGGGGTGCATTTCTCCTTTTGGAGCCATTCTATGGTGTCCTTGGGGTATATTCCTAAAAGTGGGATAGCTGGGTCAAAAGGCAGTTCGATTTTCAGTTTTTTGAGGAATCTCCATACTGTTTTCCACAGTGGCTGCACCTGTCTGCATTCCCACCAGCAGTGCAGGAGGGTTCCCTTTTCTCCACATCCTCGCCAGCACTTATTCTGTGTTGTTTTGTTGATAAGCGCCATTCTGACTGGTGTGAGGTGATATCTCATTGTGGTTTTAATTTGCATTTCTCTAATGATTAGTGATGTTGAGCATTTTTTCATATGCCTATTGGCCATCTGTATGTCCTCTTTGGAGAAGTGTCTATTCATCTCCTTTGCCCATTTTTGGATTGGGTTGTTTGTCTTCCTGGTGTTGAGTTTTACAAGTTCTTTATAAATTTTGGTTATTAACCCCTTATCAGATATACTGTCAAATATGTTCTCCCATTGTGTAGTTTGTCTTTTTATTCTGTTCTTGTTGTCTTTAGCTGTGCAAAAGCTTTTTATTTTGATATAGTCCCATTTGTTTATCCTGTCTTTTATTTCACTTCCCCGTGGAGATAAATCAGCAAATATATTGCTCCGAGAGATGTCGGAGAGCTTACTGCCTATGTTTTCTTCTAAGATGCTTATGGTTTCACGGCCTACATTTAAGTCTTTTATCCATTTTGAGTTTACTTTTGTGAGTGGTGTAAGCTGGTGATCTAGTTTCATTTTTTTGCAGGTAGCTGTCCAATTTTCCCAACACCATTTGTTAAAGAGGCTGTCTTTACTCCATTGTATTTTCTTACCTCCTTTGTCAAATATCAGTTGTCCATAGAACTGTGGGTTTATTTCTGGGTTCTCTGTTCTGTTCCATTGATCTATATGCCTGTTCTTATGCCAGTACCAGGCTATTTTGAGTACAACGGCCTTGTAGTATAACTTGATATCAGGAAGTGTGATACCTCCCATTTTATTCTTCTTTTTAAATATTGCTGAGGCTATTTGTGTTCTCTTTTGGTTCCATATAAATTTTTGAAATATGTGGTCTATATCTTTGAAGTATGTCATTGGTATTTTAATTGGTATTGCATTGAATTTATAGATTGCTTTGGGTAATATAGACATTTTAATGATGTTTATTCTTCCTAACCATGAGCACGGTATATGCTTCCACTTGTTTGTATCTTCCTTGATTTCTTTTATCAATGGTTTGTAATTTTCCGAGTACAAGTCTTTAGTCTCCTTGGTTAAGTTTATTCCTAGGTACTTTATTTTTTTGGTTGTAATTGTGAAGGGGATTGTTTCCTTAATTTCTCTTTCTGACTGTTCATTGTTGGCATATAAAAATGCCTCTGATTTCTGAGTATTGATTTTATATCCTGCCACTTTGCTGAATTCATTTATCAGGTCCAGTAGCTTTTTGACTGAGACTTTAGGGTTTTCTATATACAATATCATATCATCTGCAAATAATGAGAGTTTTACTTCTTCTTTTCCAACTTAAATGCCTTTTATTTCTTCTTCTTGTCTGATTGCTGTTGCTAGGACTTCCAGGACCATGTTAAATAAGAGTGGTGAAAAGGGGCACCCCTGCCTTGTTCCTGATCTTAAGGGTATTGCTTTTAATTTTTGCCCATTAAGTATGATGTTGGCTGTGGGTTTCTCATAGAAAGCTTTTATCATGTTGAGGTATGTTCCCTGTATTCCCACTTTGCTGAGAGTTTTAATCATGAATGGGTGCTGGATTTTATCAAATGCTTTTTCTGCATCTATTGAAATTATCATATGGTTTTTCTCCTTCTTTTTGTTTATGTGATGAATCACATTGATTGATTTACAAATATTGTACCAGCCTTGCCTCCCCAGAATAAATCCCACTTGATCATGGTGTATGATTTTTTCCATATATTGTTGGATCCGGTTTGCTAATATTTTGTTGAGGATTTTAGCATCTATATTCATCAGAGATATTGGCCTATAATTTTCTTTCTTTGTGTTGTCTTTGCCTGGTTTTGGAATCAGAATTATGCTTGCCTCATAAAAGGAGCTTGGAAGTCCTTCCTCTTGAATTTTTTGAAATAGTTTGAGAAGGATAAGAGTTAGTTCTTCTTTGAATAGTTGGTAGAATTCACTTGTGAAGCCATCGGGCCCCGGACTTTTCTTTGTTGGGAGTTTTTTGATAACTGTTTCGATCTCATTTGTTGTAATCGGTCTGTTTAGGTTTTCTGATTCTTCCAAATTGATTTTTGGAAGATTGTATGTTTCAAGGAATTTATCCATTTCATCTAGGTTGTCTAGTTTTTTGGCATACAGTTCTTCATAGTATTTTCTTACGATATTTTTTATTTCTGTTGTGTCAGTTGTTATTTCTCCTCTCTCATTTCTAATTTTATTTATTTGAGTCCTCTCTCTCTTTTTCTTGGTGAGTCTACTTAAAGGTTCATCAGCCCTGGCCGGTTGGCTCAGCGGTAGAGCGTTGGCCTGGCATGCGGGGGACCTGGGTTCGATTCCCGGCCAGGGCACACAGGAGAAGCGCCCATTTGCTTCTCCACCCCACCCCTCCTTCCTCTCTGTCTCTCTCTTCCCTTCCCGCAGCCGAGGCTCCATTGGAGCAAAGATGGCCCAGGCACTGTGGATGGCTCCTTGGCCTCTGCCCCAGGTGCTAGAGTGGCTCTGGTCATGGCAGAGCGACACCCCGGAGGGGCAAAGCATTGCCCCCTGGTGGGCAGAGCGTCGCCCCTGGTGGGCGTGCTGGGTGGATCCCGGTCGGGCGCATGCGGGAGTCTGTCTGACTGTCTCTCCCCATTTCCAGCTTCAGAAAAATACAAAAAAAAAAAAAAAGGTTCATCAATCTTGTTTACCTTTTCAAAGAACCAGCTCCTAGTTTCATTGATCCTCTGTATTGTTTCTGTAGCCTCTATGTCATTTATTTCTTCTCTGATCTTTATTATTTCCTTCCTTTTACTACATTTGGGCTTTATTTGCTGTTCTTTTTGTAATTCTTTTAGATGCAGTGTTAAGTTGTTTATTTGAGCTTTTTCTAGCTTCTGAAAGTGTGCCTGTAGTGCTATGAACTTCCCTCTCAGCACTGCTTTTGCTGTGTCCCATAAATTTTGAGTTGTTGTATGCTCATTGTCATTCATTTCTAGGAATTTTTTTATTTCTTCTTTGATCTCATTCTTAATCCATTCATTATTTAACACCCTGCTATTTAGTTTCCATGTGTTTGAGAATTTTTGAGCTTTTCTGTTGTGATTCATTTTTAGTTTCATGCCGTTGTGATCGGAGAAAGTGCTTGATATGATTTTAGTCTTCTTAAATTTGTTGAGAGCACTTTTGTGCCCTAACATGTGATCTATCCTAGAAAATGTACCATGAGCACTTGAAAAGAATGTATATTCTGCTGCTTTAGGGTGAAAGGTTCTGAAGATATCTATTAAATCGAGTTGATCTAGTGTTTCCAATAAGTCTGCTGTTTCTTTGTTAATTTTCTTTCTTGAGGATCTATCTAGTGATGTTAGTGGGGTATTGAAATCCCCTACTATTATAGTATTGCTGTTGATCTTGCCCTTTAAATCCATCAAAGTCTGCTTTATATATTTGGGTGCTCCTATATTAGGTGCATAGATATTTATAATAGTTATATCTTCCTGTTGGATTACTCCCTTTATCATTATGTAGTGGCTTTCTTTATCTCTTACTATATTCTTTGTTTTAAAGTCCAATTTGTCTGATATAAGTATTGCTACCCCAGCTTTTTTTTCATTTCCATTTGCATGAAATGTCTTTTTCCATCCTTTTACCTTCAATCTATGTGTGTCTTTTGTTCTAAGGTGTGTCTCTTGTAGAGAACATAGGTATGGGTCCTGTTTTCTTATCCACGTAGCTACCCTATGTCTTTTGATTGGATCATTTAATCCATTTACATTTAAGGTTATTATTGATATGTAGTTGTTTATTGCCATTTTCTTCTTTAAAGGTGTATTCCTTTTTTGCTATATTCTTTTCCCACTTTGATCTGTTTACAACAGGCCCTTTAACATTTCCTGCAGCATTGGTTTGGTTGTAATGAATTTCTTGTGTTGTTTTTTGTCTGGGAAGCTTTTTATTTCTCCTTCGATTTTAAACGATAGCCTTGCTGGATAAAGTAGTTTTGGTTGTAAGTTCTTGTTCTGTATTACTTTGAATATTTCTTGCCATTCCCTTCTGGCCTCAAGTGTTTCTGTTGAGAAGTCTGATGTCATCCTTATGGGGGCTCCTTTGTAGGTAATAACTTTTTTTTCTCTTGCAGCTTTTAATATTTTCTCTTTATTGCTTAGCTTTGGTATTTTAATTATGATGTGTCTTGGTGTAGGTTTCTTTGGGTTTCTCTTTAATGGAGTTCTCCATGCTTCTTGGACTTGTGAGAGTTTCTCTTGCATTAATTTAGGGAAGTTTTCAGCTATGATATGATTGAACAACATCTCTATTCCTTGTTCTTTTTCTTCTTCTTCAGGAACCCCTATGATGCGGATGTTATTTCTCTTCATGTTGTCACAGAGCTCTCTAAGGGTCTCCTCTGACTTTTTGAGTCTCTTTTCTCTTTTCTTCTCTGTTTTCATGCCTTCATTCCAGTTGTCCTCTAATTCGCTGATTCGATCCTCTGCTCTATCTATTCTGTTTTTAATTCCTTCCATTGTGGTCTTTATTTCTGATATTGTATTTTTCATCTCTGACTGATTCTTTTTTATACTTGCTATTTCTTTATTTAGGTGTTCATAGTGACCATCCATTGTTGTTCTAAGATCCGTAAGCATCCTTACAATCATTATTTTGAACTCCGCATCTGGAAGTTTGATTATTTCCATATCACTCAGTTCATCTCCTGAAGGTGTCACTTGTGGTTTCATTTGGATTGCACTTTTTTGTCTTCTCATGGTGTTTTTTTTTTTTTTTTTTTGTAGAGTTGGTTGAGTCTAAGCTTGGTGTTGTCTGCCTCCAGTTTTCAGTTGTGTTATTTCTAGGTCTTCTTGGGTTGGTATCAGCTGTTATCTGTAATCCACTTTCAGATTTGGGCAACTTTGAAGTCTTGATTTGTTTGTTTTCTTAACAGGTGATAGTCTTGTTTACTGATCTCAGCATGGGGCTTCCTTGAAACTGTATCCAGGAATGCGATGGGTGTAACCTGAGACTCTGAAGGCCTCTTTAGCCAGCTAATCTCACTGGGGGCCGGGTGTTTTCTCAGCTTCAGTGGGGGGAGGTGTATCTCAGATCTCCATGGAAACCTGAGTTCATGCCCCTCCTCCCCACTTCTTGTTTTCAGCTGTTTCTTGTTGTGCTGATTGGAGCTGCATAGATGTCTGGAGATCTCTGATCCGGAAGCAGTTCAGCTCTGTTTTGTGAAAGGTTCAGTCCCTCCCCCAGCTATGGCTGCCTCCAGCACAAATGAGTCAGCTTTTTTAGTTCATTTCCTGCATTTCTTAGCCCCTCACAGTCTGTCCCTCTCCCTGTCCTTTCCACTTGGGAGATAAGCTGGTCTTTTCAACACACCTCGCTCCCTGGTCTCCAGGTAAGTGGCTGTGAGCAGTAATTTCTGCTTTTTTCCCTATGTGAGATCCTCTCTGGGCTCTCAGCCTCACCCCCCCCCTCCATTCCTGTAAGCAGAGGAGATTCAGGCGCTCCCTACCAGGATTGTGGTTTCTTCTTTGCTCCTTGGTTTTTAAGAGCTGTTCTTGCAGTTCAGAGTTGGTTTTTCATGCCGATTTTTCCTAAATTGATTTGTATTCCAGTTTTGTGGTGAGAGCTGGGCGTCTGTGCGTCCACCTACTCCGCTGCCATCTTCCTTCCTCCCATTATCATTGTTTTTTAATAGACACCAAATATTTAGATTTAACAGCATGTTTATCAAGTTCTTTGCTTACTTATACACCTTGTTATTTTATTCTTTCCTTCTGCAATAAATTTTTATTTTGCTAAAGTATATTTTTCTATAATTCTCTTAACATGGATCTTGGAGTAGTAAATACAGTCTTTTATGTCTGAAAATGTCATTTTTGTCCTTTTTCTATGACAGAGAGAGGAACAGATAAGAACAGACAGAAAGGAAGGAAGAGAGATGAGAAGCATCAGTTCTTCATTGTAGCTCCTTAGTTGTTCATTGATTGCTTTTTCATATGTACCTTGACTGGGGGGCTACAGCAAGCAGAGTGACCCCTTGCTCAAGCCAGTGACCTTGGGTTCAAGCTGGTGAGCTTTGCTCAAACCAGATGAGCCTTCAATCAAGCCGGCGACCTTGGGTCTTTGAACCTGAGTCCTCCACATCCTACTCTGACGCTCTATCCACTGTACCATGGCCTGGTCAAATTGTCCTCCTTCTTTAAGGGTGCCTGAGCTGCTTGCAGAACTCTTGGTGGACTGACTTTTCCTCAGCCCTTGTAAGATTTTTATTCCACTTTAAACAACTCGCATCTGCAGTTGTCGGTGAGCATTCTGCTATGATCTCCTGCCATTCCTTTGCAAATAACCTGTCATCTCTCTCTGATAGCTTTTGAGAGTTTTAACTCTCCAAAGTTTCACTACAACCTGTGTAAGGTGTGGATTTCTTTATTTTTTTTTACCCTGCTCAAAACTGGGAGTGCTTCTACAATCTAGGGAATCACATCTTTCTTGAATTCTGGAAAATCACATTCATGATCTTTTCCAAAGTTTTCTTTCCATTCTTTCTTCTTTGAGAACTCAGATAACAAAATAAAATTTTAATTTTCCTTTTTTCTCTTAATTTTTCTTTTATATTTTCCATTCTATTATCCCTTCCTCACTGATTTTCTGCATCATAGTAATGTCATTTTAGGATTTGCTTTAACTGTGTATCTTGTAAACAGTATTTAGCTCATTTCTTTAAGTCAATTTCATAACTTTTGTCTTTTAGTGGCTATGTAATCCATTCACGTTAGATTTTTGATTTGCTTCCTAATTCAATAACTTTATCTTTAGTTGTACCTAGTTGTTATCTAAGCCATACATTCAGCTTTTCATATTAGTGGCTATATTTTTTATTTATAGAATTCTATTTACTTATTTCTCAACTCTACCTTTTCTTTCCTTTATTTTTAAATATTCCATTTCTACATTTATTCTTTTATATCTGTGAACAATGTAGACATACTTATAGTTTCATTTTCAGATTGTTGTATTATCTCTAGCTCTTGGTGAGTAGGTATTTCCTCTTGTGGTATCTTCTGTCTCTTCTGAATGCTGCTTCATTTAATTATAAGATTTGTAATTGTTATACTTTAACATCTTCTCTTGGAGTTCTGTGTGTCTAAGGATATGGGAGGGAACACTCCTGAATACTAATCTGTAGGAACTGTAGAGTAACTAGCCACATGGATCCACGTACCTCATACCCACATACTACACAAGCCTGGGTTTTCAGTTCTCATAGATTTTCTACTTATAGTTCCAAGTGAATTCTAAACTTCCTGGCCGCTCACCCTCTCCCTGGGTCAGACTACTGGACTGTACTCTGTGGGCATTTCCCTTTGACTTTCCCTGTGAGCCCTTTGGCAGAGGTACCATTTATTTAAGAAAATCAAGAAATTTGCTCATCCTTTCTGGCACCTGGAGATTTTCATTTCTTGACTTTGGCTATGTACTTAACTGTCTTTGCTGTATTTGGGGAGCATGGAATTTGATGGGTTTGATGTGAGAAAAGAAATTTTTCATATTATTTTAGTCTGCTTGAGACTATAAAAACCGTCTGGACAAATCACTTAAGCTCTCTGAACATCACGTGCTTCAAAGGTGAAACAGAGTAAACTTTACTTATTTTATGAAATTCCTGTGTTATAAAAATGGAATCATATATTTTAAAATCCCAGCATTTTACATTGTAAAACATTATACATATGTTGGTCTGCCAGTAAATTCAGGCTCTTTGGACAGTGAATGATGAAGTCACAGAAGTATAGAATTATTTGTTCCAAACTTAACAGTTTTGTATCCAAATGACTTTATCGATGTTGAGAAAAAAAAGAGAATGGCTTGGTGAAGATGTATCTGAGGGTGGGAGATTGAAGAGCATCCTTTCCCAAACTGTTGATGTGATTTGAATTATTACTGTGATGGCATCCAAAACAAAAAGGAATGTTTGCTAACCTTATTTGAGATGAATTCCAAGAATTCTGTTATTGTAATTATCATCTCATATTTGTATAAAGCTTTTATTGATGAAATAGATATCGATGTGCAGACACTTTATAAATCATTTCTATCCCATTTACAGATGAGGACAAAGTTTTAGACTACTTCTGATTAAAGTTGCCAAACTTGTCAAGTTGCTAAATCATTTTGTACCTCAGTTTTCTCAACTGTACAATGGAGATAATAGCAGTATTGGTGAATAGGGGTGCCGTAAGAATAAGAATTATTTAGTATTTGCGAAGCACTAGAATGATGTTTTCTATTTATGTGCTTATTAAATAAAATGAATGAAAGCTCTACCTCTGTAGACTTCAGGCACCAAAATCTGTTAAAGCCAGGGCTGGGTTTGGTGATCTGTAAGGCCCTCTTAAGTCTGACTTGCTTCAGTCTTTGCTTAATTAACATCATCACTGCTCTGAATGGGAGTCTAGACTGGTATTCAATTTCTCCAGGGATGATCATAACAGTATCCCTCATTCATAGCCTTCAATAACCTAGGTTTCCTTGGGTTCTGTTAAATCTAATTTTCAGTTGTATGTATAGATACTAGATGTTGAACAAAATGTCCTCCCTGCCCCAAACAGAAGTCAGGATATTGTGTAGATACAATCTTTGAGTCAAGGTATTTTTTTTAATCTTATTTTTATTCATTTTAATGCAGTGACATTGATAAATCAGGGTACATATGTTCCGAGGAAACATCTCCAGATTATTTTGACCTTTGATTATGCTGCATACCCCTCACTCAAAGTTAAATCATCCTCCGTCACCTTCTATCTGGTTTTCTTTGTGCCCCTACCCTCCCCCCACTCCCTCCCTCTCCTTCCTCACCCCTTCCCCACCCCTCCACCCCACTCCCTGTTACCATCACATTCTTGTCCATGTCTCTGAGTCTCATTTTTATGTCCCATCTATGCATTGGTTCATATAGTTCTTAGTTTTTTTCTGATTTACTTATTTCATTCCGTATAATGTTATCAAGGTCCATCCATGTTATTGTAAATGATCCGATGTCATCATTTCTTATGGCTGAGTAGTATTCCATAGTATATATGTACCAAAGCTTTTTAATCCACTCGTCCTCTGACGGACACTTGGGCTGTTTCCAGATCTTCACTATTGTGAACAATGCTGCCACAAACATGGGGGTGCATTTCTCCTTCTGGAACCGTTCTATGGTGTCCTTGGGGTATATTTCTAAAAGTGGGATGGCTGGGTCAAAAGGCAGTTCGATTTTCAATTTTTTGAGGAATCTCTATACTGTTTTCCACAGAGGCTGCACCAGTCTGCATTCCCACCAGCAATGCAGGAGGGTTCCCTTTTCTCCACATCTTCACCAGCACTTATTCTGTGTTCATTTGTTGATGAGCGCCATTCTAACCAGTGTGAGATGATATCTCATTGTGGTTTTCATTTGCATTTCTCTAATGATTAGTGATGTTGAGCATTTTTTCATATGCCTATTGGCCATCTGTATGTCCTCTTTGGAGAAGTGTCTATTCATCTCCTTTGCCCATTTTTGGATTGGGTTGTTTGTCTTCCTGGTGTTGAGTTTTACAAGTTCTTTATAAATTTTGGTTATTAACCCCTTATCAGATATACTGTCAAATATGTTCTCCCATTGTGTAGTTTGTCTTTTTATTCTGTTCTTATTGTCTTTGGCCATGCAAAAGCTTTTTAGTTTGATATAGTCCCATTTGTTTATCCTGTCTTTTATTTCCCTTGCCCGTGGAGATATATCAGCAAATATATCGCTGCGAGAGATGTCAGAGAGCTTACTGCCTATGTTTTCTTCTAAGATGCTTATGGTTTCATCCCTTACATTTAAGTCTTTTATCCATTTTGAGTTTATTTTTATGAATGGTGTTAAGTTGGTGGTCTAGTTTCATTTTTTTTGCAGGTTGCTGTCCAATTTTCCCAACACCATTTGTTGAAGAGACTGTCTTTACTCCATTGTATTTCCTTTCCTCCTTTGTCAAATATCAGTTGTCCATAATGCTGTGGGTTTATTTCTGGGTTCTCAGTTCTGTTCCATTGATCTATGTGCCTGTTCTTATGCCAGTACCAGGCTGTTTTGAGTACAATGGCCTTGTAGAATAGCTTGATATCAGGAAGTGTGATACCTTCCCCTTTATTCTTCTTTTTAAAGATTGCTGAGGCTATTCGTGTTCTTTTTTGGTTCCATATAAATTTTTGGAATATGTGATCTATATCTTTAATGTATGTCACTGGTACTTTAATTGGTATTGCATTGAATTTATAAATTACTTTGGGTAATATAGACATTTTAATGATGTTTATTATTCCTAACCATGAGCATGGTATATGCTTCCACTTTTTGTATCTTCCTTGATTTCTTTTATCAATGTTTTATAATTTTCCGAGTACAAGTCTTTAGTCTCCTGGGTTAAATGTACTCCTAGGTACTTTATTTTTTTGGTTGTAATAGTGAAGGGGATAGTTTCCTTAATTTCTCTTTCTGATTGTTCATTGTTGGTATATAAAAATGCCTCTGATTTCTGAGTATTAATTTTATATCCTGCCACCTTGCTGAATTCATTTTTCAGGTCCAGTAGTTTTTTGACTGAGACTTTAGGGATTTTCTTTTTTTTTAATAATTTTATTTTTAATGGGGCAACATCAATAAATCAGGATACATATATTCAAAGATAACAAGTCCAGGTTATCTTGTCATTCATTTATGTTGCATACACATCACCCCAAGTCAGATTGTCCTCTATCACGTTCTATCTAGTTTTATTTGTGCCCCTCCCTCTCCCCCTTTCCCTCTCCCTCTCCCCCCTCCCCCCGTAACCACCACACTCTTATCAATGCCTCTTAGTTTCACTTTTATGTCCCACCTACGTATAGAATAATGCAGTTCCTGGTTATTTCTGATTTACTTATTTCACTTCATATAATGTTATAGGATTTTCTATATACAATATCATATCATCTGCAAATAATGATAGCTTTACTTCTTCTTTTCCAACTTGAATGCCTTTTATTTCTTCTTCTTCTCTGATTGCTGTGGCTAGGACTTCCAGGACTATGTTGAATAAGAGTGGTGAAAGGGGACACCCCTGCCTTATTCCTGATCTTAAGGGGATTGCTTTTAATTTTTGCCCATTGAGTATGATGTTGGCTGTGGGTTTCTCATAGATGGCTTTTATCATGTTGAGGTATGTTCCCTGTATTCCCACTTTGCTGAGAGTTTTGATCATAAATGGGTGCTGGATTTTATCAAATGCTTTTTCTGAATCTATTGAAATTATCATGTGGTTTTTCCCCTTCCTTTCATTTATGTGATGAATCACATTGATAGATTTGCAAATATTATACCAGCCTTGCCTCCCCAGAATAAATCCCACTTGATCATGGTGTATGATTTTTTCCATATATTGTTGGATCCGGTTTGCTAATATTTTGTTGAGGATTTTAGCA
This sequence comes from Saccopteryx leptura, assembly GCF_036850995.1. Classification (NCBI taxonomy): domain Eukaryota; kingdom Metazoa; phylum Chordata; class Mammalia; order Chiroptera; family Emballonuridae; genus Saccopteryx; species Saccopteryx leptura. The sequence goes on along the minus strand of NC_089505.1, from coordinate 210,828,532 downwards.
TCTATATTCATCAGAGGTATTGGCCTATAATTTTCTTTCTTTGTTTGTCTTTGCCTGGTTTTGGAATCAGAATTATGCTTGCCTCATAAAAGGAGCTTGGAAGTCTTCCTTCCTCTTGAATTTTTTGAAATAGCTTGAGAAGGATAGGAGTTAGTTCTTCTTTGAATAGTTGGTAGAATTCACTTGTGAAGCCATCTGGCCCAGGACTTTTCTTTGTTGGGAGTTTTTTGATAACTGTTTCAATCTCATTTGGTGTAATCGGTCTGTTTAGGTTTTCTGATTCTTCCAGACTGATTTTTGGAAGATTGTGCATGTTTCAAGGAATTTGTCCATTTCATCTAGGTTGTCTAGTTTTTTGCCATACAGTTTTTCATAGTATTTTCTTACAATCCTTTGTATTTCTGTTGTGTCAGTTGTTATTTCTCCCCTCTCGTTTCTAATTTTATTTATTTGAGTCCTGTCTCTCTTTTTCTTGGTGAGTCTAGTTAAAGGTTCATCAGTGTTGTTTACCTTTTCAAAAAACCAGCTTCTAGTTTCATTGATCCTCTGTATTGTTTCTTTAGTCTCTATGTCATTTATTTCTGCTCCGATCTTTATTATTTCCTTCCTTCTACTACATTTAGGCTTTGCTTGCTGTTCTTTTTCTAGTTCTTTTATATGCAGGGTTAAGTTGTTTATTTGAGCTTTTTCTAGCTTCTGAGAGTGTGCCTGTAGTGCTATGAACTTCCCTCTCAGTACTGCTTTCACTCTGTCCCATAAATTTTGAGTTGTTGTATGCTCATTATCATTCGTTTCTAGGAATTTTTTTATTTCTTCTTTGATCTCATTCTTAATCCATTCATTATTTAACAACCTGCTATTTAGTTTCTATGTGTTTGAGAATTTTTGAGCTTTTCTGTTGTGGTTGATTTCTAGTTTCATGCCATTGTGATCAGAGAAAGTGTTTGATATGATTTCAATCTTCTTAAGTTTGTTGAGACCACTTTTGTGCCCTAACATGTGGTCTATCCTAGAGAATGTACCATGAGCACTTGAAAAGAATGTATATTCTGCTGCTTTAGGGTGAAAGGTTCTGAAGATATCTATTCAATCAAGTTGATCTAGAGAAGGGGTCTCAAACTCAACTCAGCATGTGGGCCGCAGAGCAAGATCACAGCCATTCGGCGGGCCTTGCTAGGTCTACAAAAGGCAACTGTTACGCAACACTTTTCTCACTGCAGTTGAAAACAAAAAAAATCAGTACAACAAGCACAATCATACATGCAGTTTACTCAGTGTCACAAAACGACCAGAAACTGTAGTTCGCATCACAACTGCTGTTAACTAAGCTAATATCTAGCTAGGATGCTAGAGAAATGAAAAATACAAGTAGGCCCCTAGGCTTACTTAATTTTATCCAAAGTAATTTGAACTTCGTGGATTAGTCAGCGGGCCGCACAAAATTGTTCGGCAGGCCGCATGTGGCCCGCGGGCCGCGAGTTTGAGACCCCTGATCTAGAGTGTCCTTTAAGTCTGCTGTTTCTTTGTTTATTTTCTTTCTTGAGGATCTATCTAGTGATGTTAATGGGGTATTAAAATCCCCTACTATTATAGTGTTGCTGTCGATCTCGCTCTTTATATCCATCAAAGTCTGCTTTATATATTTAGGTGCTCCTATATTAGGTGCGTACATATTTATAATAGTTATATCTTTTTTTAATTTTTTTATTAATAGTTATATCTTCCTGTTGGATTGCTCCCTTTACCATTATGTAGTGGCCTTCTTTATCTCTTACTATATTCTTTGCTTTAAAGTCCATTTTCTCTGAATAAGTATTGCTACCCCAGCTTTTTTTTCATTTCCATTTGCATGAAATGTTTTTTTCCATCCTTTTACCTTCAACCTAAGTGCATCTTTTGTTTTAAGGTATGTCTCTTGTAGACAGCATATATATGGGTCCTGTTTTCTTATCCATGAAGCTACGCTATGTCTTTTGATTGGATCATTTAATCCATTTACATTTAGGGTTATTATTGACATGTAGTTGTTTATTGCCATTTTATTCTTTAAAGCTGTATTCCTCTTTTGCTATATTCTTTTCCCACTTTGTTCTGTTTACACCATGCCCCTTAACATTTCCTTCAGCATTGGTTTGGTTGTAATGAATTCCTTGAGTTTTTTTTTGTCTGGGAAACTTTTTATTTCTCCTTCAATTTTAAATGATAGCCTTGCTGGATAAAGTAGTCTTGGTTGTAGGTTCTTGTTCTGCATTATTTTGAATATTTCTTGCCATTCCCTTCTGGCTTCAAGTGTTTCTGTTGAGAAGTCTGATGTCATCCTTATGGGGGCTCCTTTGTAGGTGATAGCCTTTTTTTCTCTCACAGTTTTTAATATTTTCTCTTTATCACTTAGCTTTGGTATTTTAATTATGATGTGTCTTGGTGTAGGTTTCTTTGGGTTTCTTTTTAGTGGAGTTCTCTGTGCTTCTTGAATTTGTGAGAGTTTCTGCTGCATTAATTTAGGGAATTTTTCAGCTATGATATGATTGAATAGAGCCTCTATCCCTTGTTCTTTCTCTTCTTCTTCAGGAACCCCTATGATGCGTATGTTATTTCTCTTTATGTTGTCACAGAGCTCTCTAAGAGTTTCCTCAGACTTTTTGAGTCTCTTTTCTTTTTTCTTCTCTGCTTTCATGCCTTCATTCCAGTTGTCCTCCAACTCTCTGATTCAATCCTCAGCTGTATCCATCCTGTTTTTAATTCCTTCCATTGTGGTCTTCATTTCTGATATTGTATTTGTCATCTCCGACTGATTCTTTTTTAATATTTCATTATCCTTTTTTATACTTGCTATTTCTTTTTTTAGGTGTTCGTGATGACCATCCATTGTTGTTCTAAGATCCCTAAGCATCCTTACAATCATTATTTTAAACTCCGCATCTGGAAGTTTGATTATTTCCATATCACTCAGTTCATTTCCTGAAGGTCTCTCTGGTGGTTTCATTTGAATTGCACTTCTTTGTCTTCTCATTGTGCCTACCCAGGGTGTTTTTTTTTGTAGAGCTGTTTGAGTCTAGGATTGGTGTTGTCTGCCTCTAGTTTTTACTTCTGTTGTTTTTAAGTCTTCTTGGGTTGGCATCAGCTATTATTTATAATCTACTTTAGGATTTGGGCCACTTTGAAGTCTTGATTTGTTTGTTTTCTTAACAGGTGATTGTCTTGTTTGCTGATCTCAGCAGGGGGCTTATTTGAAACTGTATCCAGGAATGCAGTGGGTGTGACCTGAGGCTCTGAAGTCCTCTTCTGCCAGTTAATCTCTCTGGGGGTGGGTTGCTTTCTCAGCTTCAGTAGGGGGAGGTGTATCTCAGATCTCCAAGGAGACCTGAGTTACTGCCTCTCCTCCCCACTTCTTGTTTTCAGCTGTGTCTTGTTGCGCTGATTGGAGAGATGTCTGTATCTCTGTGACCTGGAAGTACTTTTGTATTTTGCTTTGTGGAAGGTTCAGCCTGCCCCAGTTATGGCCACCTCCAGCACTGAATGAGTCAGCTTTTTATGTCATCACCTATATTCCTCTCCCCCTCACCAGCCATCTCTTTATTTCTCCTCTTTTTGGAAGACAAGTGGGCCCTTTCAACACACCTTGTTCCCTGGTCACCAGGTAAGTGGCTGTGAGCAGTATTTACTGCTCTTTTCCTTGGAATTGAGAGCCCAGCCTCACCCCCCCATTCCTGTAAGCAGGGAGATTCAGGCACTCCCTACCAGGTTTGTTGTGGCTTCTTCTTTGCTCCTTGATTTTTGAAAGCTGTTCTTGTAGTCCAGATTTAATTTTTTATGCTGATTGTTCATAAATTAGTTTATAATCCAGTTTGGTGGTGTGAGCTGGGAGTCTGTGCATCTGCCTACTCTGCTGCCATCTTCAGGTCTCAAGTCAAGGTATTTTTCAGAGCCTTTTGGCTTTCAAGTTCCTAGATTTTTCTACTATTATTGTTCATTTATTTTTTAAAGAAGTTACACAGGTTATGATCTTTGGGTTTAAAGTATAATTTAGATAACATGTTGTTCCATAAGTTGGAAACAGGTTAAACAATCATTTCTCCCAGTATGTGATAACATGGGCATAGAATATTAGAGCTATAGCAGATCTAAGGGATCATCTAGTCTAATCATGTTTTACAGCTGAGAAGGGGTGTGGCCTACCCAGTTGTGTTGCTAGTTGGCCAAGCTAGGTTGAGCACTCTGGTCTCCTAACTGACAAGATGATGTTCTATTTACTAGCCAGAGGTATGGTAACTAAATCTGTCATAATGACTTTGAGATGCCAAAAGATCCCAAGTTACCTTTGCCATAACAAATACTAAAAATTAGATTTTTCAGTATAGTTTTGGTATAAAGAGCATTCAGTTGAACTTCAATGCCCTGAAAATTAGTGATCCATATAGTAGTGTATAATGCAATTTCTTTCTACAAGCATGTCTGATTAATTACTTGTCTAACTTCTGTTTTTCTAACAGGGCATTTAGCATAAAAATTTTGATTTTTGGACATGATGCTAAATACAAATGGTAGTTGATAAAAGATGTTGGGCTTAGATTTTATTGATTTTCATAAGCTATTTAAGAATTGTCACCATCATCAGTTGCATTTCTTGAGAATTGCTTAAAGTTTTCTATTACATGTTAACACAGGTCTCTTCTTTCTAGGGAGGTGTGAATGCAAAGAATTAAAAATCCAAGTTATCATAGTCCCTTTGTTTTAAATTGATGTGAATTCATATGATACTGAGCTTAGAGAGAACCAATGCTTCCTTCTTCTTTTTTCTGGCAAACTCCCAGAAAATGCAAAGGAGAGAAATTTCAGGAAGATTATACATTATAAAGAAAGGAGAGGAATACCATGATGAATATGAAGTATGAGATGATTCAGTTTTGCAGAGTAATAGTTCTGATGTGAGAATGAGAACAGAAGACTAGAAGGTATGAAATTTTGCTACAATGAAAGAAACAGAGAAGCAAACAGGCAACAGGAGATGTAGAATTACAGAATAAAAACCATGAGGTATATCTGGGGAGAAAGTCTGAGTCAGAAAATGCCTAAATCATTCAGGATGGATGATCCTCTCTTTCCTTTTTGATTTATAAAGAACCTAAAATCTTTTTCTCTGGCCCACTCTAGTCCCCAGGTCAGAATTTCTTTTCTCCTGTTTCACAAGAATCTCTGGCATCTGAATTATTTCTGACCTCCTTTAGTGCTTGGTGGATAAGGCAAACAAAAGAAGAAAATCATCACAGAAATTAAACTTGCACTTGTTTAAACACTATGAAAGTAATGCAATCTCTTGTATACTGAAACACTTGGAAGCCATGAAAACACATTTGTAAGACACCTCATCTCTCTGTTTCTTCCCTTCCCTTGTCCCTTCACTGTTAAAACCTTCAAGAACTAAAAGATTCACAAGCTAAATTAGCTGTTCTCTTGAAGAAACTGTAGCAAGCTGCTCTAAAAAACTTTTTTCCCTGCTGGAAGAGAAGCAAGGATGAAACTCAATGCTCACCTAATACAAATGATTCTTCCAGGTTTCTAGACTTTGAAGTCAGTGGAAATCCACATGAGTAGGTTATGTATGTTGTTGAAAGAGATTCCTAATTGTAGGAATAGAACAGTTTGCAACTACAGTACAGCAGGAAGCACCAACCACCACAACTGGGTCTCTCTTTCCAAAGCCTGTCTGCCAGTGAATCAGAGTTTCCCTTTTTCTAGTCTGAAGAATAAACAGTATCTGTCTCTCCCCACTCCCAGCCAGCCTGGAAGTCATCTCACTTGTTGGAGGACCATGATTTATTGCTGGGAGTCTGCAGGGATGCTCACAGAAGGTTTGCCAGCTGCCAGATCACACTTCTCAGACGCTGCCCCTGAATAGCCTGGTGGCAAGATTGGTTGGTTGCTGTCCTCCTTAGCCATGCTCAAAGCTCTGGAGGTGCCCAGGAGGCTCAGAGCTGATGCCAGGAGAGCTCTTTCAAAGGGTAACCCTGAGCACTGTCACTTCAACCAGAAGCACTTACTTCCAAACTGCAGTTGTTGGCAAGGGACAAAGTAAACACAGCGATGACAACATATTTGCACCAAAACTCTAAATGAAAGAAAACAAAATGAAGCAGAAATGTTTTTGTCTGAATTATGAGTCTACCAATCACTGTTAGTGTAACATTATTTTCAAATTTCCTTGTACTACCAGACAGGAATACCTCTCTCCACCTGTTGGCCCAGAAAGATAGACAGACAGATAGACAAATAGATACATAGAGAGATATATAGATTTCTAATGATAGAATATGTTGCAATTTACCATCTATGTGATGACTTTGGGAAAGTTACTTAAAGTTTGCTAGTTTTAGTTTTCTGTAAAATGGGAAGAGTAATAGTATATGCTTTACAGTGTTGTTTTTCTTTGGCCTAAGCTGGGAATGTTAACACATGTAAATTATTTAGAACAGTATCCAGAATATAGTAAGCATTTAATAAATGTTATGTTTTTCCTTATGCTGTTTTAAATTCAGATACTTCTGGATTTAATAGCATTCTGAGTTAAAAGATTATATATATGTCTTGATCAACTGAGTATATTCAGTACTCAACATGATAATAGGAAATAATAAGTCTCTCCTTAGTGCTATGTTTAACAAATAGTGTTTGTGTAATGTTACAATTTGGTCATGAAAAACAGGGAGCAATGCACGACAAAATAATTCACTGTAACTCATATTTCTCAAAATACAACACTTACGTGGTTGGCTTCTTCAAAACACTGACTTCCTCTGTCAGTGTCATTTTTTCCCCCTTTTGCATCCAAAGAAAGTTTGAAATTAAAATAGCAGAAATTTGAGTTACACATTCCCAATATGTTTTAAATCGAAATTTTCTTTTGAAATGCAAACACCCATGCAAGTATTAACACAAATCAGGAAACACCATGTGAATGAGTTTACCAAATCTGCTAGAAAAGAGTTGCTAGGAGACCATGACATGTGTGTGTGTGTGTGTGTGTGTGTATGTGTGTGTTTGTGACTACTTTGCTTGATTAGTGCATGAGCACATGGTAGAGGCCCATGTGCATGGCCTATCTAAGGCTATGGGTGCTTGTGCTCAAGAGAGATGGGGGATTGTGGATGCACAGATTGCTTGGCCACCACAGTGAGGGGACATTCTGCGATTTGCCTGATAGGCCATTTCCCCTGCCTGTGTGCTTATCTGCCAAGGTGAGACTTTATTAAACAGAATGGCCCAACCCTTTCCAGCTCCGCAGTTCCTCTACCGTCTGTCCAAATCCCATATTAACCTGCCTGGCCTTGGCCACCAGCATTACGGTAACCTTCGCACAAACTGCATGTTCTATGACAGGGGTGAAAGTTGCTTGGGTTCTATCCTTGCCATTTCTCTACTCTTGAGAAGGGATTTGTAGTACAATATACAATAAATAAGAACCCCAAAGGATGGATTATGAGCCAGAGAACTACTCTGTTTATACTTCAATATGCTGATTATGGAAATGTTTATTTCCATAAGTTTTGCTTACATCATATATCAACATTTAAACCTATGTTACTGAGAGGATTCTAAGATGGCTGCAGAGTAGGTGGAAGTTACATTCACCTGCTCTTGGCACCAAACTGGATTTTCAGCTAAATTATAGAGTAATCAACCTGAACAGCTGGAGACTAGCTGAACCGAAATATTATAACCACGCATTTACAGAAGAAACCACATAGAGATGGTAAGCAGGGCAGAGATGCATAAAGGGCTGAGACCCGCAGCCACATGTGGCTTAGAAGCTGGAGAAATATCTTTGCTGCAAAATTCCCTCCCCTGAGGAGCGTGGGGTCTCATCCCCATGCAGGTATCCCCAAATCAGAGCAACAGATATGGAAGAGGGGCCCCCAAAGCACGAGGTGGTGAAAATCAGCAGGGATTCAGTCCACCTGGGAGAGAAGAGAGTCTGCCAGAGACCCAGATGCCACCTTCCCAGAGTCGAGCACACCTGTTGTTATAGCACCAGCCTGGGGAGTGTACCACCCAGTCCTCCAACTACTGACAACACCACCCTGCCTTGCCCGGGACCTGTGGAGAGGTCTGTTGGCTACAGCCTGTGGGAATCTTTGGGGAGTTCTTTTTCTTTCCCTTGGTGGAGACTCAGATGGTGATTGAACTGTGTAGCTTTGAACAGCGGACCATTCTTCCCCATCTTGAGTACATAGCCATTGCTTCCCTCAACCTGTGGAATCACTTGGGGCCACTTCCTGTGGCCCCACCCTGCTGAGTTCAGTCCCAGGGGATCAGAGTGCTAGGCAGAACTGGAACTTTTGGAGCACATCTCCCAGATAGGCTTTTGTTTGAGAATCACATAGGTGCTGTAATGCTGGTGGTCAAGGCCAGGCAGGTCCACACTGGATTCAGGCAGATGGTAAATTGCAGACCAGAAAGCATTGGGCCATTCCCATTTAATAAAGTCTCACAATGGTGGGTGAGCACACAGGCAGGCAAAAATCTCTTCTCCGTCACACAAACAGCAAGAATGGCCCCTCACAGTGGTGGGGAGGCAACTCACCATCCACAATCCTCCATCTCTCTTGAGCGCAAGCACCCATAGTCTTATATAGGCCATACACAAGTGGCATTGCTACTCACCAGGCACCAGTCAGGCACAGTGCTTACAGCTGGTACCAGTGAGCAAGCCTAACACAGTTGCCCCACAGGTGGGAACTGGATTGTGTGGCTACAATGAGGTGGGCCCATTTTTCTCTCCCCTGAGAGCTCAACCTGTGCTAGTCCCCCAACAGGAGACTCATTTGACATGCCTTTCTGGCAGCCAGGGGCCCCGCCCTTCTGAATTCAGTTCCAGGGGAGGCTCTGAGAGCAGTTTGGAGCTGAGATCTTCCAAGCTCATAGGATGCTTTTGCTTAAGAAAGGGAAGGTCCTTCCCCCTCTACAAACTTACCAATACCACCCCCAATGGGAGACCATTTGGATCTGCCCTCCCAAGTCCTGGTGGCCTTGCCCTGCTGAACTCAGCTCTGCAGGGAAAGTGAGGGCTGCTCTGAGCTAGGACATTCAGAATGAGTCTCCCTTACAGGGTATTGTCTAGGACCAGTATGAAGTACTTGGACTTCTCCTGTGGGATTGGCCAGCATCCCCCCCCAAAGGGAGACTCTTCTGATCTGTCCTCCTGAGTTCCAGTGGCTCCGCCCTGCTGAGCTTGCTCCCGCAGAGGTGACAGTTGGCTATACCCAACCTGAAGCTATGCTGCACTCCTTCTGGGGAGGATCTGGAGATGGGGACTCTGGCAAACACTGAGTGGGATGGCTCTGGAGTAGGAGCCACATTCTCTTCATTAGGTGCCTGATCATGAGACCCCCAAATAGGGGACCCACTAGCTTTATCCTTCTGACACTGGTCACCCCATTGGACTGAACTCTCTACCTGTGGAAAGGTATGTGGGTGGCAGCCAGCCATGGCCCATTCTACAATCTTTCTTTGAAAGGCTCTGGAAGACCGGGCAACCTCAGGGGGAGGTGGAGTAGGTGACAGGTAGAACAGGTAAAAGTAGCCCTCAGGGAGTCTTGGACTTTATTTTTTAAAGAAAAACTGCAGAGCCAGAAAGGCATTGGGCCATTTTGTCAATAAAGTCTCACAATGGCAGACAAGTACACAGGCAGGGGAAACTGCCTCTCAGGCAAACAAACAGCAAAATGGCCCCTCACAGTGGCAGGCAATTCACACATCTGCAATCCCCCTGAGCACAAGCACTCATAGATTTATATAGGCCACACACACGTGGCCATGCACTCATGCTCCAATCAGGAAAACTGCTGATAGCCGGTAACCCCATGAGCAAGCATAACACAGCTGCCCCACAGACAGGAAGGGGGAAGGGAGGAGTAGGAAGCATCAACTTGTAGTAGTTGCTTCTCATATGTGCTTTGACTGGGTAAGCCTAGGATTCAAAGTGGTGGCCTTAGCATTCCAGGTCGATGCTCTGTCTACTGTGCCACCACAAGTCAGGCAGTCTTTAACCTTTTATAGATCTGCCCTCAGCACCAAGCTAAAGGAAGCCAAACTTTGTATAGAGATTGACCCTTGACATATATACCCAGGCCCAGTAGACACAATCACAAACAATGAATAGCATGGTAGTGTTAGATAGGAGGCCAAAGTCTGGTCATACATATGTCTGACATTGACCTATACAGGACCCCACCCAAGTGCACCCAGAACCAATACAACCAGTGGTGGGTTTCAGACCTCTTCAGAGCTCAACCCAACTAGACATACAAGCATCTCACTCAAAGGAGGATTCTAGCAAGCACCCGACCCTACTGGGAACAATTTGGCCTCAAGGGACAGCCCCTGCACAGCAACTCATACACAGTGATTGAGGTTTATCATTATAACCAGCCAGTATGAAGGGTTAACTTGACCCATGCAAGTGCCATCAGCATTCAAGACTCAATTACAATAGGAGTATACACATAACTCACAAGCTCAAGTGATCTGGAAGATTGTTCCACTGAACCCAACAAGACACCTATATCATAAAGTCATAATAACAAGTTTGGAAGTCATACCAGATCTACCTAAAAAACAAGAGACAAAATGTGGAGACAAAATATATATCCAAAATTAAAGAACAGAATTCCTCAACAGAAGAATTAAAGAAAATGGAAGCAAATAATATACCAGATACAAGGTTTAAAACAATAGTTATAAGGATACTCAGGGATATTAGGGGAAGAATGGATGATTTCAGTTGAGGACTTAAACAAAGCAATAGTAGCATTAAAAAGAACATAGAAACCATAAAAAAACCATTCTTCAGTCAGAAATGAAAAATACAATATCTGAAGTGAAGAATACACTAGAAGGAATCAATGGCAGGTTAAATGAAGCAGAGGATAGAATCAGCAATTAAGAGAACAAGACACCAGTACATAGTCAAGCAGAGCATCAATTTTAAAAAATGAGAAAAATCTAAGGGACCTCTGGGACAATATCAAACATATCAACATTCACATCATAGGGGTAACAGAAGGAGAAGAGAGTGAGCAAAAGATAGAGAACCTGTTAGAAAAAATAATGGCTGAAAAGCTCCTTAACCTGGGGAAGGAAAAAGTCACACATGTTCAGGAAGCACAGAGAGTCCTAGGAAAGATGAACCCAAAGAGGCCCACACCAAGACACATCAACATTAAAATGGCAAATTTTAAACACAAGAAGAGAATCTTAAAAGCAACAAGAAAGAGACAGTTACCTACTAGGGAGTTCCTATAGGACAGTCAGCTGATTTCTCAACAGAAATACTCAGTCCAGAAGGGACTGACATGAAATATTCAAAGTGATGAAAAGCAAGAAACTACAGCCAACACTGCTGTATCCAGCAAGGCTATCATTTAAAGTTGAGGGCGAAATAAGGAGCTTCCCAGACAAATAATAAAAAATAAAAAGCTAAAGGAGTTTATTATCACCAAATTAATATTGCAAGAAATGTTAAAAGGCCTGCTTTAAGATAAAGGAGGAGGAGAAGGAGAAGGAGAAGGAGGAGGAGGAGGAGGAGGAGAAGGAGAAGAAGAATGAAGAGGAATATAAATATAAAAAGTAAAGTGGTAATAAATAACTATCAATAAATAATAACTGTAAATGTGAATGGATTTATGCTTCAATCAAAAGACATAGGATACCTGAATGGATAAGAAAATGAGACCCATATATATGCTGTCTACAAGTGACCCATCTGAGAACAGAAGATGACACAGACTGACAGTAAAAAGATGGAAAAAATATTCTATGCAAACAAAAAAGAAAAAATACTGTAGTAGCAATACTTACATCAGACAAAATAGACTTGAAAACAAAGGCTATAGTAACAGACAAAGAAGGACACTACACAATGATAAAGGGAACAATACAAGAGCATATAACTCTTGTAAACATATATGCACCCAACATAAAAACACTTAAATATATAAACTCTTGACAAAAATTAAGAGAGAGATAAACAGCAATATAGTTACAGTAGGAGATTTTAACAACCCACTGACATCAATGGACAGATCTTCAAGACAAAAAAGTCAACAAAGCAACAGCAACCATAAACAATGCATTGGATCAGATGGGTTTAATTGATATTTTATCCCAAGCAGCAGAATATATATTTCTTTCAAGGGCACATGGAACATTCTCAAAGACAGACTACATGATGGGGCACAAAACAAGTCTTGATAAATTAAAAAAGATTGAAATCATATCTTCTCTGACCATAATGGTATAAAACTAGAAGTCAATTACAATTAAAAAACTAAAAAAATATTCAAATACATAGAGGCTAAAAACATGCTACTAAACAATGAATGTGTTAATGATGAGATCAAGAAGATAATCAAAAGTTACCTGGAGACAAATAAAAATGAACACAGGACAACCCAAAATCTATGGGACACAGCAAAAGCAGTCCCGAGGGGGAAGTTCATAGCATTATAGGCATACATCAAGAAGCAAGAAAAATCTCAAATAGAAAATCTAACCCTACACCTAAACTAACTAGAAAAAGAAAAACAAACAAAGCCCAGAGAAATTAGAAGAAAGAAAATAAAGATTAGAGTGGAAATAAATGACAGAGACTAAAAAAGCAATACAAAAGATCAATGAAACAAAGATCAGATTCTTTGAAGAGATAAACAGGATTGATGAACCTTTAACCAGACTCATCACAAAAAAAGAGGACATAATAAATAAATAAAATCAGAAATTAAAGTAGAGGAGGGAGCAGCAAGATGGTGATGGAGTAGGCGACGTACCAACTTCCACCTCCCAGAACCAAAGTGGATTACAACTTAATTTTAAGAACCATCATTGGGAAAAACCAACTTTGGACTAAACTAAGAGGACTTTTCAACCAAGAAACACTGACGAAGCCACACTGAGACTGGTAGGGAAAGCGGAAATGTGGAGAAGGCTGCCCAGCTCCCAAGAGCAAATGGAAGCTTGGAGAGACTTGCGTGGCAGTAAGTGAGTTTAGCAGAGAGGAGAGGGTCCTGGGGGCCAGGAACAAGGCCCCAGGAACAAAGCCCCAGCCTGCAGCCCCAGAGCCTAGAAGATGCGTATGGACAGTATTTAGCTGCAAAACAAGTCAGGATACTGTGTATGAGAAAGAGACAGATTTCTTAGACCCAGGATTCTTCTTAAAGGGACCGCACAGAAAACCTCTCTCACAACCACTCACCCAGGGTTTCATGGGACAGGGGAGAGGAGAGGACCAGAGCAGCATGAAGACAGTGTAATCTAGGAGGCACAGGGAGAAACACATTAAGGGACAGCCACCCTAACCCCTGGGCTGACTCATACCCCAAATCTGAAGCGAATATTTTCCCTCGAAACAGCAATACCAGCAAAGGAAAGCAGGAAACCAGCCAAATAAGCTCTCCTGCGGCACTCAGAGCAGAGTCGCTTAGAAGGAGGGAGCTTTCAGGACTACAGTATTGAGTGTTAGGGTCTGAGCTGCAGTGTCCCCAGCCACATGGCTGAGGGCTTGCCTAAAGGTGGGCAGCAGAAGGACGCAGAAGCATGGTTCCGTCAAGGGCAGAATACGGCTGGCCAACTGAGGCCCGGGTGTGAGCTCAGTCTTACCTGGTGGGGGCAGAGGGAATGTGCGAAAGTGGTCAAGCCCAGCTGTAGGCCCACCTGCAATCCAGCCTGTGAGGGAAGGGTGGGAGCCCCAGAAGGGGTGGAGACCAGCTGCTGAGCAAGGGCACATGGGCTGCAGTTTAGCCCGGCCTGAGGACCCGAGGCTTGCAGCCTGATGCACGAGCTGGCTCCTTTCGTGGGAGTGGGGCAAAGCCAAGAACAGGCGGAGTCCCACAATGAGCAAAGGTGCACACCCCTGCCTGCAGTGCCAAGCCTTGCGGCCTGGGACTAGGCACATAACACCATCCACGAGGGCCAGATGAAGGCCGAGGCCATGGAGGCTTGTAGACCCCAGCACATGATCACAGCCCCTCTCATGGAGTAGAGGCAGAAACTGCAGCAACAGATTCAGTGGGCTGGCAACAGCAATGCCCATACCTGAATGCCCTAGGCAGCAGGGCAAAGGGGTGGTGGACCACACCTAGGGAACACAGAGGCCACACCCATTGGCCTCCAGTGGCCAAAACCTTCTTATACACAGACAAAATGGGAAGGCAGAGAAATGCAACACAAATGAATCAAGAGAAAGCCCAGAAAAGGACATGAATGAGTCAGATATAACCAAATTACCAGATGCAAGTTTAAAATAATGATTGTTAGGATGCTCAAAGATCTTAAAACAACAATAGATGGTCATTATAAACACCTAAATAAAGACATAGCAAATATAAAAAAGGACATTGAAATACTAAAAAAGAATCATTCAGAAATGACAAATACAATATCAGGAATGAAGACCACAATAGAAGGAATTAAAAGCAGAATGAATGAAGCTGAGGATTGAATCAGCAAGAGAGAGGACAAGATAAATGAAGGCACAGAAGCAGAGCGGAAAAAAGAAAAGAGACTCAAAAAGTCTGAGGAAACTCTAAGAGAGATCTGTGACAACATGAAAAGAAATAACATCTGCATCATAGGGATTCTTGAAGAAGAAGAGAAAGAACAAGGGACAGAGACTTTGGTCGATCATGTCATAGCTGAAAACTTCCCTAAATTAATGCAGGAAAATGTCTCACAAGTTCAAGAAGCACGGAGAACTCCATTAAAGAGAAACCCAAAGAAATCTACACCAAAACACATCATAATTAAAATACTAAAGCTAAGTGATAAAAAGAAAACATTAAAAGCTGCTAGAGAAAAAAAGGCTATCACCTACAAAGGAGACCTCATAAGGATGACATCCGACTTCTCAACAGAAACACTTGAGGCCAGAAGGGAATGGCAAGAAATATTCAAAGTAATGCAGAACAAGAGCCTACTACAAAGACTATTTTATCTAGCAAGGCTATTGTTTAAATTTGAAGAAGAAATAAAAAGCTTCCCAGGAAAAAAAAAAAAAACAACTCAAGGAATTTACTACAACCAAACCAATACTGCAAGAAATACTAAGGGGCCTGTTGTAAACAGATCAAAGGGGAAAAAGAATATAGTAAAAGAGGAATACAGCTTTAAAGAATAAAATGGCAATAAACAATTATATATCAATAATAACCTTAAATGTAAATGGATTAAATGATCCGATCAAAAGACATAAGGTAGCTGCGTGGATAAGAAAACAAGATCCATACATATGCTGTCTACAAGAGACACACCTTAAAATAAAAGATGCACATAGACTGAAGGTAAAAGGATGAAAAAAAATATTTCATGCAAATGGAAATAAAAAAAAAGCTGGGGTAGCAATACTTATTCAGACAAAATGGACTTTAAAACAAAGGCTATAGTAAGAGATAAAGAAGGACACTACATAATGATAAAGGGAGCAATCCAATAGGAAGATATAACCATTGTAAATATCTACGCACCTAATAAAGGAGTACCTAAATATATAAAGCAGACCTTGATGGATATAAATGGCAAGATCAACAGCAATACTATAATAGTAGGGGATTTCAATAACCCACTAACATCATTAGATAGATCCTCAAGATAGAAAATTAACAAAGAAACTGCAGACTTTAAGGATACACTAGATCAACTCGATTTAACAGATATCTACAGAACCTTTCTCCCTAAAGCAGCAGAATATACATTCTTTTTAAGTGCTCATGGTACATTCTTTAGGATAGACAACATGTTAGGGCACAAAAGCAGTCTCAACAAATTTAAGAAGATTGAAATCATATCAAGCATTTTCTCTGATCACAATGGCATGAAACTAGAAATCAACCACAACAGAAAAACTGAAAATACTCAAACACTTGGAAACTAAATAGCATGTTATTAAAGAACAAATGGGTTAACAATGAGATCAAAGAAGAAATTAAAAAATTCCTAGGAACAAATGATAATGAGAATATATCAACTCAAAATTTATGGGATGCAGCAAAAGGAGTCCTAAGAGGTAAGTTTATAGCATTACAGGCATACCTAAAGAAGCTAGAAAAAGCTCAAATAAACAACTTGATCCTGCATCTAAAAGAACTAGAAAAAGAACAGCATGTAAAACCCAGAGTTAGTAGAAGGAAGGAAAGAATAAAGATTAGAGTGGAAATAAATGACATAGAGGCTAACAAAACAATGCAGAGGACCAATGTAATCAGGAGCTGGTTCTTTGAAAAGGTAAACAAGATCAATGAACCTTTAACCAGACTCACAAAGAAAAAAAGAGAGAGGACTCAAATAAATAAAATTAGAAGTGAGAGTGGAGAAATAACAACTGACACAACAGAAATACAAAATATTGTAAGAAAATACTATGAAGAACTGTATGCCAAAAAACTAGACAACCTAGATGAAATGGACAAATTCCTCAAAACATATCATCTTCCAAAAATTAATCCGGAATAATCAGAAAACCTAAACAGACCGATTACACAAATGATATCTAAACAGTTATCATAAACTCCCAACAAAGATAAGTCCTGGGCCTGATGGCTTTACAAGTTAATTCTACCAAATATTTAAAGAACTAACGCCTTTCCTTCTCAAACTATTTCAAAAATTCAAGAGGAAGGAAGACTCCCAATCTCCTTTTATCGGCAAGCTTAATTCTGATTCCAAAACCAAGCAAAGACAATACAAAGAAAGAAAATTATAGGCAAATATCCCTGATGAATCCAGATGCTAAAATTCTCAAAAAAAAAATTAGCCAACCAGATCTAGCAATATATGAAAAAAAATCATACATTACAATCAAGTGTGATTTATTCTGGGGAGGCAAGGCTGGTACAATATTTGCAAATCAATCAATGTGATTCATCACATAAGCAAAAGGAAGGAGAAAAACCACATGATAATATCAGTAGATGCAGAAAAAGCATTTGATAAAATTCAGCATGCATTCATGATCAAAACTCTCAGCAAAGTGGGAATACAGGGAACATACCTCAACATGATAAAGGCCATCTATGACAAACCCACAGCCAGCATCACACTAAATGGGAAAACATTAAAAGCAATCCCCTTAAGATCAGGAACAAGGCAGGGGTGCCCCCTTTCACCACTCTTATTTAACATAGTCCTGGAAGTCCTAGTCACAGCAATCAGACAAGAAGAAATAAAAGGCATTGAAATTGGAAAAAAAGAAGTAAAACTATCATTATTTGTAGATGATATGATATTGTATATAGAAAACCCTAAAGTCTCAGTCAAAAAACTACTGGACCTGATAAATGAATTCAGCAAAGTGGCAGGATATAAAATCAATACTCAGAAATCAGAGGCATTTTTATACACTAACAATGAACTGTCAGAAATAGAAATTAAGGAAACAATCCCCTTCACTATTGCAACCAAAAAAATAAAGTATCTAGGAGTAAATTTAACCAAGGATATTAAAGACTTGTACTCGGAAAATTATAAAACATTAATAAAAATATCAAGGAAGATACATACAAGTGGTAGCATATACCATGCTCTTGGCTAGGAAGAATAAACATCATTAAAATGTCTATATTACCCAAAGCAATTCATAAATGCAATACAATACCAATTAAAATACCAATGACACACTTCAAAGATATAGAATACATATTTCAAAAATTTATATGGAACCAAAAAAGAACACGAATAGCCTCAGCAATCTTGAAAAGAAAGAATAAAGTAGGAGGTATTACATTTCCTGATACCAAGTTATACTACAAGGCCATTGTACTCAAAACAATATGGTACTGGCATAAGAACAGGCATATAGATCAATGGAACAGAACAGAGAACCCAGAAATAAACCCACACTTTTATGGACAATTGATATTTGTCAAAGAAGGTAAGAGCATACAATGGAGTAAAGACAAGCCTCTTTAACAAATGGTGTTGGGAAAATTGTACATCTACCTGCAAAAAAATGAAACTAAACCACCAACTTACACCATTCACAAAAATAAACTCAAAATGGTTAAAAGACTTAAATGTAAGCTGTGAAACCATAAGCATCTTAGAAGATAACATAGGCAGTAAGCTCTCCGACGTCTCTCACAGTAATATATTTGCTGATTTATCTCCCCGGCAAGTGAAATAAAAGACAGGATAAACAAATGGGAATATATCAAACTAAAAAGTTTTTGCCCAGCTAAAGACAATAAGAACAGAATAAAAAGACAAACTACACAATGGGAGAACATATTGGACAGTATGTCTGATAAGGGATTAATAACCAAAAGTTATAAAGAACTTGTAAAACTCAACACCAGGAAGACAAAGAATCCAATCAAAAAATGGGCAAAAGGAATGAATAGACACTTCTCCAAAGAGGACATAAAGATGGCCAATAGTCTTATGAAAAAATGCTCAACATCACTAATCATTAGAGAAATGCAAATTAAAACCACAATGAGATATCACCTCACACCAGTCAGAATGGCGCTCATCAACAAAACAACACAGAATAAGTGCTGGTGAAGATGTGGAGAAAAGGGAACCCTCCTGCACTGCTGGTGGGAATGCAGACTGGTGCAGCCACTGTGGAAAACAGTATGGAGATTCTTCAAAAAATTAAAAATCAAACTGCCTTTTGACCCAGCTATTTCTCTTTTAGGAATATACCCCATGAACACCATAGTACTGTTTCAAAAGGAGAAATGCACCTCCATGTTTATGGCAACGTTGTTCACAATAGCGAAGATCTGAAAACAGCCCAAATGTCCGTTCATGGATGAGTGGATTAAAAAGCTTTGGTACATATATACTATGGAATACTACTCAGCTATAAGAAATGATGACATCGGATTATTACAAAAACATGCATAGACCTTGATAACATTATGCTGAGTGAAATTAGTAAATCAGAAATAACTAAGAACTATATGATTTCATACATAGGTGGGACATAAAAACGAGTCTCAGAGACATGAACAAGAGTGTGATGGTTACGGGGTGGGGGGGGGAGGAAGGAGAAGGAGGGAGTGGGGGGGCACAAAGAAAACCAGATAGAAGGTGATGGAAGACAATTTGATTTTGGGTGATTCGTTTGCAACATAATCAAATGTCACAATAACCTGGAGATGTTTTCTCTGAACATATGTACTCTGATTTATCAATGTCACCCCATTAAAATTAATTAAAAAAAGAAACTAAAGAAGAGTAGTGTCTAACACTACAGAAATACAAAGGATTATAAGAAAACACTATGAACAATAATGTTTTGATAGCCAGAGAGTAAGGGGGGTTGGGGTATGTGGAGGTGGGCATAGAGGGGGAAAATGAGGACAGAAAGATACTTTGCTTTCAGTGACTAGAGCATGATTGTGTGCAGATGTTATTTTGTTGAGTTGGACACTTGAAACCTGTATGGCTTTGTGAATCAGAAAAGCAAATGACAAGTCAAAGAAAGTTGTTCAATTATTCAAATGAGATGCAAACTCAATTATTGTGATTGAATAGTAAGTGATATATTGGTGGGGGTGAACAGAAGCATGTCAAACTGGGTGAGAATGTTAATCACTGACTGTTCAGTAGGGTGTATGGTCACCCAAGACTGCCAAAACACACTAACAGCAATGGTGCAGGACAGGATCAGACTGTCCAGCAGTTCTTGTGAGATCCTCTGCCTCTCCTGCTCCAGGGCAACCTTCAGCTCAAGAAGCGTGGTGGGAGGCATTGGACGGTTTGCCAGATGTCTTCCCAGTGCATCCCAAGCATGTTCAATGAAATTCAGGTAGGAGAACGTGAAGGCCAGTCCATGCGTTTGATTACTGCCTCTGAAGCATGTTGTTAACGAGATGCACACGGTGGGGACTTGCATTATTGTCCATGAAAAGGAAGTTGTTTCTAACTGCTCCAGCCTAGGGTTCCACCATAGGGTGAAGGACCTCATCTCAATATCTGACAGTAGTCAGAGATCCGTTTCTGATGACGTGGAAGTTGGTACAACCATCAATGCTGATGCCAGCCCTCACCATGATTCCACCACCACCAAAGGAGTCCCTTTCTCGCATGAAACGTGGATTCTCCCATGTTCCTCGTTCACACCAGATCAGGGCAGGATGATTGTCAGGCTGCAGACTAAACCATGACTCATCAGAGAAGAAGACAGTTGAACATTCATCACTGGTCCAATGACAATGCTCATCAGCCCACCCTCTATGGGTTCTACGGTGTTCAGCAGATAACAGAATGTATACCATTGATCGCCGGCATGCAGTCCAACACAACGGAGCCAATTTTGTATGGTCTAGGTGCATATCTGTCATCCAGTGGCAGCAAGAAAATGTCCCCGCAGCTCTGTTGCATTGCTGCATCTGTTTGTTCTTGCCAATAAGGTCAAGTAGCAGTCTCTTGACATTGTGACAGATGAGCGACCCTGCCCTCGTCTTCTTTGTACTGTGCCAGTCTTTTGAAAGTGATTCCACAGTCTGCTAATTACGCTTTGGGATGTTCCAGGTGCTGTTGTCACTGTCCTCTGTGTTTGACCAGCTTCAAGACATCCCATGGCTCTCCAGGCTTTGCATTTAGGCAAATCGTGTTGCAGGGGCATTGCAAGGGCTGGGAAACTGTAGAATGTGCACTTTCAAGATCAGGGACTGTGCAGATACTCCAGTATTTTCAGTCTTTTGTATAGTGCATTTTCCCCAATAAAATAAAAGTTGGTTTTGCATCTCATTTGCATAACCAAACAACTTTCTTTGAATTGTTGTTTGTTTTTTGGGGTATTTTTGTTTGTTTGTTTGTTTGTTTTTTTGTATTCTTCTGAAGCTGGAAACGGGGAGAGACAGTCAGACAGACTCCCGCATGCACCCGACCGGGATCCACCCGGCACGCCCACCAGGGGCGAAGCTCTGCCCACCAGGGGGTGATGCTCTGCCCCTCTGGGGCATCGCTCTGCCGTAACCAGAGCCACTCTAGCGCCTGGGGCAGAGGCCAAGGAGCCATCCCCAGCGCCCGGACCATCTTTGCTCCAATGGAGCCTTGGCTGTGGGAGGGGAAGAGAGAGACAGAGAGGAAGGAGGGGAGGGGGGTGGAGAAGCAAATGGGTGCTTCTCCTGTGTTCCCTGGCCGGGAATCGAACCTGGGTCCCCCGCACGCCAGGCCGACGCTCTACCGCTGAGCCAACCGACCAGGGCTCGTTTGTTTTTCTGATGCTCTTATTAAATAAAAAGAAATCAAATGCTTCTTTTTTTATTGCTTCATATTAATTTTGAAATATCCCCTAATTTTTGTGAGCAGTCAATAATACCAAGTTAAATAAATATGAAACCAGGTGGGTACTTGAAGCAGAATGAAGACCCCTTTCTCTGTAAAGTACATGATTTTCAAACCACTTCGCTATACATCTGAAACTAATACAGAATAATATTGAATGTAAACTATAATTGAAAAAAATAATTTAAAATACTTGTTCGGGGAATTTGATACCTTATTATTTTAACAAGTATTTCTTAAACTCCTTGTGAGAGTAAATGTTTTTAGTATGTCTACTTGTCATTTTTATATCTTCTATTTTGACTTAGTTCAAATGCTTAACCCATTTTTCTACTGGTGTCTCATGCTATTTTTTATGTCTAAATCTGACTTTGTTATCCTTTTTAGTGTCCTGCATGCTAGATATAAAGTTTCGTTCTCACCAAAAGCTCTTTCTATTATCAGAAAAAATAACCAGCAATTGGAAACAGGCTTCTAATCACAGAATGTTCTTTCAGGGCAGTACTGGGTGTGACTTTCTACTAAGTGTGTATTTTATAATTCTTTAGGAGAAAAGGGGACCATGAAAATTTTTGTCCACGTAGAGATGTGAATAATTACTGTGTAATAGAACATATAACCAAAAACATTTATAGACCTTTTGGACATTAACCCATTTTGCACCTAACCCATCACTTTATTAAATTGCATATATGTACTCAGCTTCTCAAATAAGCTTATGACCAATTTTAAGATCTTACTGGTCTCCCATCAATCAATGAGTTAAATAAAATCTTCAACCAATATTCATTTTGTACTTGGCCAAGAGTCATGATTTGATCTTGTCAAAAATTATATTTTAACACTTCTGGCTTTAAAGCTATCTCCCCAACCCCATTACCACTCATTGCTTTTACTGAACACAAAAGAGTTTTAAAGTTTATAATTCTAGAAGTAGGAAAGACAGATGTTGACCCTTTCCATACTCTCCTCACTCCTTTCACTTTAAGGTTAAAATCGAACACTCCAAATAAAAAGAACGCAACCCATGGTCCCTTTCTTTTCACTGGAAGTCCAGGGTTCCTTCCCAGGAAGCCTGGCAGGACTCACAAACCTAATGTTTTCTGTGTCCAGGTAGCCGCGGTGGAGTTTTTACAGCCACACTTTCTGTCTCACTCAGTTTAATTTTAACAGCTGCCTCTTTCTGGAGGTCTTAGTTCCAGGAAGGGTTATAATCTACATTAAATAATAATCACTAAACAAAGATAGAATAAGTCCCTCCTGTTTATACTTCCAAACCAAACGTTATTGTGAACAAGGCTCTTGGCCGATTTGAGAAACATGTTTACTGTCCCATCTCACAATCCACTTCCTCCTGCACTGTACAGCCACCAGCAAGTACAGTCTCTGTATATGATTGAGATGATCTTATTTAAATATAGTTGTTTCATTCCCCCCCCCCCCATGTTCAATTCCTTCAGTGGCTCATCTCTCTGCTACGAGGACATAATTAAAGCCCCTCCACTAGCTAACTCAGACCTTCAGTTCAGATCTCCCTGGAACTTCCCAGACTTGCCATGTGTGACATCCCACATACGCCTTTCTTTCTAGCTGTCCTGGCTTACACACAGCTCCTGAATGTCCCCCACATTCTGCCACCTGCCTGCCGTCGAACATGTTCCTTTTCTCTGGGTGCCTTACCCTCTTCTCTAGTTAATTCTTACGTGTCTCCTGCTCAGCTCCGGCTCCACCTTCTCTTGCAGGCAGGTTCCAATATCCCCTTCCAGGTTGAGCTAGGTGCTCTGTTCTGTCCCTTCTGGCTGTAGCTAGTAAGCAGCCCGTGGCAGCACTTTATGCACTGCTTTACAAACACTGCTTTTCTTCTGTGTCATTCTCAGGAGACATCAATAAGGCAGGAACTGAGTTTCACCCCTCTTTGGATCTCTAGGATTTATCATTGTCCTAATGCGGGGAATGCTCTATTAATGTTAAATGAATGACCTCATCTTATGACAAATAAGTTTCTTAAGACTACATGGGAAATTTCCAACAGTTTTAAAATACCCTAAATATTATCAAACTGAGATTTTAAAAAGCGTGTAATGATTTCAGTTATCTTCTTGTCATTTAAAACCTGTGACTATTGGCTGAGTCTCTCAGTGTGTGTGGTACTTCAAGTGAATTCATAGGATAGGGTCCAGAATATCTGACGAGTCTGCTTGTGTGAAGTTCTCAGGGGAGAGAATCTTGTGTTTCTCTTAAATCCCCTTCAGGATTTAATATATAGCTAGACATTTAACAAGAGCTCAGTAAATGCTTATTGTTTGATTGATTGGTAAAAGTATACACAGTCAGTGCTGCCAAGAAACTCCAATCTAATTTATTAAGTGGTGAAAAGTTTGTGATGCAACAGGGAAATTTGGGGATTATATCACAGCAGCATAGCATGGTAATTTGGGAAACATCTTATTGATGGTCATCTTGTCCATAGCCTCAAAACTTGAGAACACTGGCCAATTTATCTGCCTTATCTATACAATGATTTTCACTGCTCAAGTTTTAAAACTTTTTTGATCTTTTTTCTACCTGACAGTCTATAGCTTCCATACTTAGGTATACAACAATAAGTCACACCTCCAACTTTAATCTGTTTTTAAATAACAGACTATATTTCCAAGGCCACTATCACTTCCAGGGCTGGAATGACATTGGGACAACCCTGGTTTCCTACCTCCTCTCAGTATCATCTTCCTCCAGTGCCCGGTCTTGGCCAAACTCAGATGGAAGCTCCTCAGCAGTGGAGACCAGAAAAGAAGCTAGCTCCTTGTGATATAAGGTAGAGTAGAAGAAGGAACCATTGTTTGAACCCCATTAACTGACTCTCTGTCCCTTCCGTCCTTGTTCAGGCTGTCATCACCTCATTACTGGCCTTCCTGGCATCAGCTTTTTCCTCCTCTATCCCTCTGCCATATTTTCTCCAGAGTAATCCTACTGTGAAACAATTCCATGCATGTTTTTCTGACTTAAAAACCACAGTTTGCTCCCCATTTCCCAGAGGAAATAAAGTCTAATGTTTATAGTGTGCCTCTACTAGATCTTTCATTCTCAGAATCTAAGTTAGTGTAGATCAGAAATGGTTGACTAAAAGCTATTTCTTATAGTTTAACCTAAAATCTGTCCTGTTTTATCTGCCATCATTTCTATGCTATATGAGATTAGAAATTTATACCAGGATTTTTCCACTCTCCATATTCTTCCTGGAAAACTTATATTTTTCTTTCAAGAACAACAGCTCTGAAGCTTTAATGTGGACTTCTGCTGCTACCTGCCCCTTCTCTGTGCTCCTGCATCACTCCCCAACTCTATTCTAGTATCTTTCCCACTGTGAAAAAAGGCTTCCCTGCCTGTTTACCCCATTCTGTCTTCTCCCTGCAAACTCCTCCTGAGCACATTGAGGAGACTGTGGGGTCTCTATAAATGTTAACTAAGTTATTAACACTGGATGTATTCACTGAGCGAGGATTTGCCTGACGAAACAATTTTGTGTAGGTTCCAACTAGGGTCCCATGAAAACTGCCATGGGAGTAATAGTGTCCTTTCTGTTCTGTCAGACCCCATGGACTGCTGCTGGTTGATTTATTTCACTAGGTCTTCCTGTCAGCCTGTTGTTGGCATATGATGAGTGGAAATGCAATTTGAAGATTACTTTGTATCCATCATTTAAGATTGGAGTTTTCTCTTTTGCATCTTTTCCAGTGTTTTTCACATCCATAAATTATCAAGATGCAGCGGGCCATGGAATCACGGCCACTGCATACTAGGGTGTCCTAAGTAAGCCCTTGGTAGAGGAATCAAAAGTATTTTGGGTATGATGTTTTTCAAGGAGCAGAAAATTTCTTTGATATGGTAAATGCAATCTAAAATCAGTTCCACTTTTTTGGTATTCATTATTTTGACAGAGTTGTCTGAAGTAAGAATATTCATATGCTAGGGCATCTGACAGCTGACTTTTCTTTTTCAAAAGAGGAACTGACATTTGTCCCAAGGAACAAGGAGTATTTTCAAAATTTTGTGCTTGCCTTACTGTGCCTAGGTTGGATGCAACCCTCAAAGCTGGCAGCATGACTTTTTTGTAGTCTTATCATTGATTTTAAGTTGTGAATTCTCTCTGCAGGCCCATGTGATTCTTGGTGCCTTTGAAATGTTTGTTGGAGTTGTCATTTGACAGTGAATTAAGACTGGATTGACTCACAATGAATAACTTATCCAAGACTTTTGGCAAATGAGTGTGTGAATGTGTTAGGCTCAGAAGGGAGATATTCAACCTTGGGATTAAGTCTAAGAGCAGTACTCACCTACTCTGATTGCTGACCAGTGACTGCAGGTCTGTAATGCTACGTGATAAGTGCTACAGTGGAGGCACAATCAGGCACACTCAGAGCAGCTTGACTAGGCAACTGAGGATGAGTTGAGGCTGGGAGAGAGGGGGGTGCATGTCCAATTAGATAGCAATTAATATCTTCTAAATTAAGAAGACATATACCATGTAAAGTGTTTGGGAAATGGTACCATCTGTTAGTTGGAACAATAAGGTGGATGAAGTGATTTTATCAGGGATATGCCTGGTCAATCCATTTCCTTTGTTCCCCCATGCCCTGCTTGGGACTATCCCATGTAGAACAGTGGTTTTCAACCATTTTACACTTGGGGACCAGTGAAAATAGGAGAATTATTTTGGGAACCGCTAAGGCAGAATTTACACTGAGCATAAGCGAATTTTGAGTAAGATCATTGGGTCTATAATCTTCATACAACATTAGTTTAACTCTTCCATGGACCAGCATGAAATTTCTGGTGGATCAGCACTGGTCTGCAGACCTGCAGCTGAAAAACATTGATGTAGAGATGGAAATGAATATTGGCAGGAATGATCTCATTTTTCCAAATATACACTTAACTTATGAGGACATTAAAGAAAATAATTAGCATCAATCACTCAACTGTTTGTTTTCCAATTGCAATATAGTTTTTTATACATGTCTGCATATATACTTCAATAATTTAAACATTTCTCAGAGCATAAATGGGTTGTTATTATTTTGAGACAGAGTCTCACACAGTGCCTGACACATGGTGGCAATAGAAAAAATGATTGTGAATAAGTTATTGGCTACATGTATGGAAATCATAATTCATGAGGTAAATTCCAAGAAAAGAGTCTTTCTTGTTCTGATTTCTGGTGTGATAAATGAATGAGAAGAAAATTTTCTTGGATTTTCCCCTGAGGACTGACCATGACCCAAGTTACTTGTTGCAGGATAAATATAAGTAAAGAATGTCTAAATTGTGTAAATGTTCACATTTAGGCAGGGATACTGGTACCTAAAGCACAATAGCTCAAAATGTAGCTTTCAAGAAAAACTGGTGATAGCAATAAAGAATCCGGAAGACGAGAGCAGGGACACAAGGGACAGAGCTGGCCAAATACACATGAATAGGACTAGTTGAGAATCTAAAAAAGGCAGGTACCCAATGGAGGCCAGCCATTCACATGCAAGAGGCCAAACTAGACCAGACAGAAATGTGAAAACTGGCCACTAACTCATAGGAGATTGGGCCTCTATCTACTCAAGTGTTCTGAATACTCTTCTTAGCAAGACACACATAAAAAATGATAATGTAAGTGTTACATGCATCTGACCCATATAGTGATGGGATTCCACCAATTTAACAACTGGCTTTCTGCCCTAATGACTGTTTTAAGTATAAAAAAATGACAAACTGAAAGGTAGTTTATTATTTCATGCGTCCAATACTTACATAAAAGAATAAGAGGTACACAAAACTAGATTGTTATAAGAAAAAGTTTTAAAATATTAATGAAAAAATATTAAATAATACCTGACAAAAACAATAAAACTGTTATTTATGATATTTTCATATTGCTTCTTGATTGTCATCCTCACTGGCAATTCTTTTCATCTATGGATGGAATGAACATTACTACAGGTGCTTAGAATATGCTGTTGCACAGATGAACGTTAAAAAAGTGTAAGAAATATAAATTTGTGATTTCCACATTGAGTGGCTGCCCAGGTGCCCACCTTAGAGAGAACCTTGATAACAAGTGCCATTTTAACAACCGATTCACCACACTCAACAAAAAACTAGATATTGGTTCTGCTGAACCAGCGCAAACCAGCTGAATCCCACCACTGGACTCATAACTAGAAATGGTTGGAAGCTAGGCTCTACTGATATTCCACATAGTTTGATGTCTTTGGACAAGTCTTGCAATGCAAATAGTCAGTCTCACACATATTAGACAAGTTAAGTTGCTAGATTCAGGGAAGATAATTTGTTTGAACATGTATTTCACAGAAATAGTATTTGTGATAGAAACTTAACAAACCCAATTAATGACCAAATTCTAATTGCTATTAAATGTAATCAACCATTTGAAACATGGAGTTGGGGTGGTTGATACTGGAATAATTGTAGAAGGGTTTAGTTTTTACCCATAATTTTCTATTAGGTTCTAAGTTTATTACACTTATCAGTATTTATTAAGGTTTCACGAGATGCAAAGTTCTATCTTTGGGATTAACTGTGAGAAAGTTGCAGACCTATTAAGTGAGTGCTTTCTAATGATATCTATACAGTCAGGTAAAAATCCTCATTTTTAGATATTAGAAATATTACATTATGATAGTTAATGGCCATATAATAAATCTAAACATTTTGGTATAAAACAATTATTTGGTTAATCCTTTTCCAATATAAATGCTGTATTCTCCATGTATAAGATGCTCCCATGTATAAGACGCACCTTAATTTTGGGCCCGAAATTTGAAAAAAAGATAAGTTCAAAAAAGCAGGAAATGCAAGTAAATAAATCTACAACTACTGTATAAGTTGTACCCAGTTTTTAGATCCCAAATTTTTCTAAAAAGGGTGTGTCTTATACGTGGGGAAATATGGTAAATTCTAACATTTACTGAATCTTTTAAATATGTCAATCATAATGCTAAGAGTATTTCTATAGATTAATTACTACTGTTAGTCTCATTTTACAAGTGAGGCTAATAAAACTTTTCTCCAAATCATCACATAACTAGGAAGTGGTAGCACCCTAAGCCAAATTCATATTTCTCTAGTTTCATGGTTTAACTAGACTATGCTGAATTCTCTCTTTCAATAAAATAAAAATTTTAATTTGATTAATTTATTTAACCCCCAAAATATATGTACTAAGCATCTAATAGGTGCAAGATAGCACTAGCAGCTGATTTGGCTATAATGATTTTGTGGTATCTAAAGCATATATAATTTGGAGGCCCTCTTTAAGAGAAAAAGAGATAATATACATACCAGTGAGTAATTATTTTAACAGAGAGCCATGAAATATACAGTGGCAAGCTAGGAGAAGAAGGCCCTTGGAAGAGTCCAGAAGGTTTCACATGGAGCAGATCATGAAGACTGAGGTGAGACTGGCCAGATGTAGAAGTGGAGGCCATTCTGGCAGAAGACACTATGTGCCAAGCCTTGGAGATTGACACAGAGAAAAGACATTGCTGGAGTACCACAAATAATTCACTATGTCTGAGGCTGAACATGAGTGTCTAGAGAATGCAGTGGAATGATGAAAAAACAGGTCAAACAAGGGGGCAGTTAAGGGGAAGACGACCCTAGGTTAAGGAGCTTTGATGTGGGGTTTTAGGCACTGAGATGTGACTGAAAGGTTTTGATCAAGGCATCAGACTTTTACTTTGAGGTTTCCGGTAGTCTTGTCAAGGATGGAGCAGAGTGGGACAGGGCTAGAGTGAGAGTGATAAGACAGAAATGATGAGGACCTAAACTCGAGGTGAGAAAGAGAGAACTGAAGAGAGAAAACATTTTATAGATGAACGATGGAAAAAGCAGGCAATCAATAATATTCTAAGTGACCACCCTAGTCAATGAAAGAGATGGCCATATATTTTCTAACACTGAAAGTTATATAATTAAGCATTTTTTTTCAAGAGAAAAAAATAACAAATATAAAATGTTTTATTTCTTATATATTATCATGCAAATTCATAATAAATTTAAAAGGAGATATCAAAAGAAAAAAGGGAGAGTTAAGGGAAAAATAAATAGAACTTTGGATTGATTAGCTATGTAAGTAAGAAGAAGGGACCCGGGTTGATTCCTACACCTCTGTGTTGGGTGGGTACCTGGATGCGAAAGCCATAGCAGAGGAAGAGAGACTGGGGTGAGAGGCGGGGATGAAGAAGATATGATCAGTTTTTGACTGCTGAGCATGGAGACCTGAGACATCCAGGTAGAGAATTCTAGTAGCAGTTGGCTACATGATTCCAGAGATCAGGAAAAGGTTTGGCCTGAAGATATAGATTTGATAACATCAGCCTGCCTCTGATGTTCGAAGTAGTGTGGGTGCCCCTCCCAGGGACTGTCTGCAGAGTGAGGATGAAAGAGGGGAGAGAGTTGAGCCTTGGTAGAAACATATTGGAGGAGAAAGGACGCAAAGGAGTTTTCAGAGTAACCAGGGAAGAAAGCACTTTCTAAAGTCTAAAATGTTTCATTTCTTAAATATTCTTTGAGTTTGTTGGTATCTTTAAATAACCACAAACAAAATTTTAAATTTTCACTTTGTGACTCTCAACCCTTATACTTATAAGGTTGCCCTCCTTATTTCAAACATATTTGGACCTATTCTCTTCTTTTTCTACACTGACTTGGTGGTTTGTAACTGATTACGCATTAGGATCAAAGGGAGAACTTAAATAAATAAATAATCAACACTGCACCTTACATCAGAGATTCTGGTTTCTGGACTCTGGATGGGCCCCAGGGCAACAGTAGCTCAGCAAACCTCTTCAGAGCATTTTAATGTGCAACTAGTATTGAGAACCTTAGGTGATCATATTCAATCCTGTGATTTTGAGTGACAACTGTACACTAAGGATTTCTAACTTCATAACTCCAAATTTGACCTCTCCCCTGAGCTCAAACAAATACATTTTTCTGCTTGAGCATTTCAAATTGACATGTTCAAAATAACATTTGTGTTTTTCCCCATAAACGTATTTCTCCCCAGTACTCCCCATTGCAATAAACACCATCATTTACCCACTCAGGCCCTGAACCCAGGAGTCAGACTTACCCCCCCCCTTTTCTGCTCATATTCCGTTTCTAACATATCAACAAGTCTTCACCTTCCATATAGTTCCTGAATACATCCACTCTTCACCATATCAAACACAACAACCCAATTCCAGCCTCCATCGCTTCTTGTCTAGACAGCTGCAGTAGTTCCCACATGATCTTCTTGCTATCACTCTCAACTTCAAGTCAGTTATCCACACAGCTGCTAAAGTGTGGTGGCCCTAGTTATGACTCAGTTTGAAAACCACTGGCTAGAAATAAGAAAGCAGGTACCTGTAGAAAAAGGTCTTGCTTTCATGCACCTAGGGACTGAGGCCTTCCCAGTTCACCTGGCAAAGCTTGCCCTTGGCCTAGACTTGACACTTCTTCCAGCCTGCTTCACCTCATGGTGTCTTCAAAGTCAGCATCATAGCCTGATAGCCAACCCATTCTCTATCTCCCACTTCCAAGCTTTCAGCTGCTCACCCACATCAGGCCCCTACCACAGCCCTGACCTGATACTCTTATAGCCCTGGAATAGGATGCAGTTCCTAATCATGTGGGACTTCCTGCAACTAGTGGTCCTTCAGTTTTTTCTCACACTTTCCACTGCCTTCTTCTGAACCTCAGAGCCCTCAAGGCTGACCTGAAAAAAATTATGCAGTAGCCTAAAGTACATCATTTAAGAGTCATTCAGTAAGGCCTCCTAACTGATGATGTGTTGTTCTTGGTCAGCTTGTTCAGCTGCCTGAAATTCTCACACAAAGTTTTTGCGGGGCAGAGCTGGAATGAAAGACAGGAGCTATTAGAAGGTATATTAGTCAGGCTGCTCCAGAGAAATAGAACCAGTATGGTATGTGTACTAAGTGTGTGAGTGGAAAGAGATAGAGACAAAGAGAGAGAGAGAGAGAGAGAGAGAGAGAGAGAGAGAAAGACAGACAGAGAGATCTAGTTTAAGGAGCTAGCTCACATCATTATAGAGGCTGGTAAATCCAAACTATACAACGTAGGCCTGCAGGCTGGAGACCCTGAGAAGAGCTGATTTTGTAACTCCACCCTACAGGCAGTCTGTCTTGGGGGAGGTCAGTTTTTGTCTAAGGTCTTAAACTGATTGAATGGAGCCTTCCCTTATTATGGTGGGTAATCTGCCTTACTCAAAGTCTACTGATTTCAATGTTAATCTCATCTAAAAAATACTTTCACAGACATCTAAAATAATGTTTTACCAATTACAGTATTTGGGTACCCAAGTTGACACATAAAATTAACTATCACAAAAAACCTGTCATTCAGAGGTACTCACAGACCCATCCAGGAACTATGTGTCTCCTATATAAATTGCATTGTTTCCATCCCCATCAGTAAATGCTCTTGAAGTACTTTCTCATCTATTACTTTTTATTTCCCTCAAAGATGTTCTTTAAAGTATACATATATGTACTTTGATTGAGATAAAAGTAATTCATGGTTCCCAAGTGAATAACTGAATAGGAAATTCAAAATACTTGAAAATTCCATTCTAGAAATTGCTTTTTAGGTATTATGGTAAATTTACTTCAAGAGTTCCTTACAAGAAAGTTGCTGGAGGATGTGGGGTCATTATGATGCCCGCTAACCTGTAAGTGCTGACAAACCCAGGGTCATGTTGATCTTATTCACTGTTATCTCCAGCATGGCACTGGGTACTTGGTGGATATTCCATAAATACTTTTGGAAGGAACAATTTCCAATTGAAAATGGCTTTATGTTTGCATTCTGTATGTGGTATCTCTGTGGGACCACAGAATATATAACTCTTATAATGTCATCTGGCTCTTTGTAAAAATTCATGTGAGGTCTTGAGGGAAAGACAATACAGAGAATGGTGAAAGCATGCATAATGATTGGGCCTGGCTTGTTTGAAGTCACATTCTGGTACCACCATTTTTTGTGACATTTCTTGGTTCTTCATTTTATTTATATGTAAAATGAGGATTTATAGTACTTATTTTAGAGAGCTATTGGGAGGGCTACTCATTCACATGAAATACTTCATAAAGTATTTCACATATAGTAATATTGTTCAGTATTATTATTATTACTGTTATTGTTATTGTAGTTGTAGTAATGTTTTTATTGTTGTTCAAATGAATACTTCTTTAAAACAGGTCACTCATAAAGACTTACTTTATTACTTTGGGGTAAAATCATTGGTTTGGTGAATTCACTGGGGAACAATTTTTTTTTTCATTTTCTGTTGCATGAGGTTTTAGAACTGTTTCTATATATTTCTGCATCACTGATTCCAAATCTGAAATCCATTTTTTGCTGCATGCTCCATTTTTTATGCAATTTTAATTTCTTTTGTTATAGTTAATGGCATGCATTGGTTTTTAAATTGGAGTTAAAGGGCAACGACTCTTGGATTAAACATAACCGCAAGGCAATTAAAGTTTTACAAACATCACTTTTACATAATTATAGTTGTTTTTAAATGTAAAAAATTATTATCTGATAAAAACACCCTCTTATTTTGTTTTAAGATTGAATCATGGCTTCTTCAAACAGGCGTAAATGTAAGAATAGTCCTGACACTTTCTGTTATATACAGTGTGTTCGTAAATTCATGGTGCACTTTTGACCAGTCACAGGAAAGCAACAAAAGACTATAGAAATGTGAAATCTGCACCAAATAAAAGGAAAACCCTCCCAGTTTCTGTAGAATGATGTGGCAGCTTGTGCGCATGCACAGATGATGACGTAACACCATGTATACAGCAGAGCAGCCCACAGCCATACCAGTCGAGATGTGGACGGTACAGAGGAAAATTCAGTGTGTTCTGTAGCTTGCTAAATTCGAATCTGTGACCAAAGTGCAACATGAATATTGGCGCGTTTATAACAAAGCACCACCACATAGGAATAACATTACTCAGTGGGATAAGAAGTTGAAGGAAACCAGCAGTTTGGTGGAGAAACCCTGTTCTGGTAGGCCATCATTCAGTGATGAGTCTGTAGAGGCTATACGGAATAGCTACCTAAGGAGCCCTAAAAAATCTGTGCGTGAGCCCACATCGAACTACACTGAATAGGTATGAAACTGAGAGAGTTTTCCTTTTATTTGGTGCAGATTTCACATTTCTATCATCTTTTGTTGCTTTCCTGTGACTGGTCAAATGTGCACCATGACTTTACAGACACACTGTATGTAGCTGTTACACACTTCAATGTCAAAGGCGCAATATTTCATCATTTGTGACGTGTATATATTGCTTATTTTCAGCAGTTCTAATTGGTTATTCAACTCATCTGCGAGAAGATTATAATGACATAAAAATTGTCCTTGACTTTCTGGAGTATGAGGAGCATAACTGGATCATTTGTGTGCAACTTAAAATGGTAAATTTCCTGCTAGGACAACAGAGAAGTTTTACGAAGTATCCTTGCTTTCTGTGTTTGTGGGATAGCCGAGCTTGGGAGAAACACTGGACACAGAAGGACTGGCTGAAATGTGAAGCTCTGGAAGTAGGGATGCAAAATATTGTGAATGAACCGGGAGAGGATCATTTTTTCCCCACTTCACATCAAAATTGGCTTAATGAAGCAGTTTGTTCAGGCTTTAAATAGAGAAAGTGAATGCTTTCAATATATTATTTCTGCTTTTCCTGCCTTGTCTTTTGAGAAGATAAAAGCAGATGTATTCGATGGACCTCAAATTTGAACCCTCATACGTGACAAAGAATTTTCCAGGAAGATGAATAAGGAGGAGAAAGCAGCATGGCAGTCTTTTGTGGCAGTTACAAAGAACTTCTTTGGCAACAAAAAAGCAGAAAACTATGAACTTCTGGTTCCAAGGATGCTGTTGGCCTTCCACGACATTGGATATAACATGAACCTTAAGATTCACTTCCTGAACAGTCACCTTGATAAGTTTCCTAAAAATCTTGGAGCTGTTAGTGATGAACAGACTACTGCTGGAGCATCAAACAAGATTGTCCTCAACAAATACACAAACGCAAGAGCTACAAATGCAAATTTTTGCCTGAATAGAATTTAAATAAGTTTTGTGCAAATTTTATGATTAAAATAAGTGTTTTAATATGTTCTGCTTTGAAATTGTAGAGAAATTCTGATGCAATCATATCTTTTAGTGTATTTACTGCATTATATAAATTATTATATTTTCACAAAGATGATGCCCAAGAAGACATTCTACTTCATTATGTTAAACTAAATGTTGAAAATTTTACAATAAGATGAAAATCTAGAATCTTGAATTGCAAAAAAACTCTAGCTTACAGAGAAACACTAATGTCAGATTTGAAATCAGCACACTCAAATTAGGTAAGAACAAATGTTTTTGTGTATGCAACAAAAATTTTATTCCCCAGTATTATTTATAGGTCATTTCAATGGAGTCTTCAAAGCTAACATTGTGGCCCTGTAACCACCTTTCAGGCTATAATTCAGACCCTTCACTTCAAATTTTGAATACTTCCTTAGATTTGTGTGTCCTCTTACTGTCACAGGGAAGTAATGCTAGACACTAATCATTTTTCATATTTTCTGTACCTCAGTAAATGCTATGTTAGCTAAGCTCGGCACATGCAGGATAAGATGCCCTTGGTCTTCACAATGTTTACTGTTACTCCCTCATGTTATTTAGAGTTGAGAATTTGTCTTGGGAGGACACTGCTTGGTGTTTGAGGGGCAGTGGATAGAGTGTCGAGTCAGGCTGTTGCTGGTTACAAGGACCCATGTTTTCTGGGGAGAGGAAGGAAGGGTGTTAACCAGGTGTCCTGGCCAACTTCCAAGTTCAGCTCAGTGACTTTTACCTCCTGAAACTCTCCCCTGTCCTTTCAATTAGATATGGTATTCCTCCTGGCTTTCTGGTCCAAACAGAGGTCCCTGGGATTGCGGTGTGGCTGCAAAACAGCTGCTGCATTCCACCACTAAGGTGCTGTGTGTGGGTTCCTGTGGTGGATGAAGTGAGAGGCTTATGCACAGCTTGGACAAGGTATCAGCTTGCAAAATATCTGGGGACCCTCTGGGATGAAGAGACTCTGGCAGATCAGAGATGCAATACTGGTGACGTACACTGATTCATGGCCATCTCCAGGAATGTCACGGGCCTTAGCAGTGTGGACCAGAGCCCATGTGATTACTCGTTCTGCCAGCCTGCCAGCTGGTGTGAGAGGAATGGCTGCGTGGTATTCACAGCAGGATGCTGTGATTGACAGGAGAGGGAAGCCCCAGGGGTGATTTTCTGCTGCTAGGTTGGGCCAGATCAGAGAGGCCTCCCATGTGTCCTGGGGTAGGGAGAGGGACTTCTAGGATATCTAGCCCACTAATTTACCTTGCATTTTAGAATTTATATTTTTGGTGGAATGCTAAAGGTCCATAATACAGAGGAATGTGATAAACACAGTAATGACAACAATGAAATTCTACACACTAACAATGAAATTAAAACACTTGCTTGGTATGAGCCTCCCAAGACTACATATAGGAAACAATAAAGAGAAAAGCAAAATATTTGAAATATTTAATTTTATAACAACAACCAGTGCTCTATTTATCAAAAATACCTGAAAGTGTCAGCTTCAAGTCATGGGAATAGTAGAAAGAGCACATTCTGTACCTCCTGGGAAATCTCAGACCTTGAAATTGTGCAGACAACCTCCTCTTGCCCACTATTTCACACATTTCTGGGTCCAGCTTAAGGTTTCAAGACTAATGCCCCAGTGGTTGGGAAAGAAATAATCTGGTGATTACTTGTCATTCATATGACCATGGAGACTGGGTTTGGGAAACTGGACCTAATTTGTTCCAATGAAGTCAGGCAATGACTTGAACTTGAACTACAAATATATGAAAATTCCTGGAACTATATATATTTTCTCTTTTCTTTCAGCATCCTTTTCTTTTCCCCACAGCCCTCCCAGCTTTTTTTCTTTTCTCTAACTTTTTTTTTTTTTTTGTATTTTTCTGAAGCTGGAAACGGGGAGGCAGTCAGACAGACTCCCGCATGCGCTTGACCGGGATCCACCTGGCACACCCACCAGGGGGCGATGCTCTGCCCATCCGGGCGTCACTCTGTTGCAACCAGAGCCATTCTAGCACCTGAGGCAGAGACCATGGAGCCATCCCCAGCGCCTGAGCAAACTTCGCTCCAATGGAGCCCTGGCTGCGGGAGGGGAAGAGAGAGACAGAGAGGAAGGAGAGGGAGAGAGGTGGAGAAGCAGATGGGTGCTTCTGTGTGCCCTGGCCGGGAATAGAACCCAGGACTTCTGCACGCCAGGTCGACACTCTACCACTGAGCCAACTGGCCAGGGCCTCTCTTAACTTTTTTTATATGCACTTTCTCTAACCCTAATCTCGTCGCTGAGGAAGCAAGCTGAAAACCATGATTCAGGTAGATAGTGTCCTTAGAAGAGGCTCTGTTTTGTGCTCCTAAATCAACCCTCTAGAAATAAAAAATGCAAGGTGCAATTGAAAGATAAAATTTTAAAAAGAGAGAGAGAAAAAAGAAACCACAAAGAAGATGAATTTTAGCAACCTAAAAAACTGTTAGAAATCCTTGGGAAGAGAGTCCTGGGGCTCAAAGCCCTGGAAACAAGGGCTGAAACAGAGCACCAGGAAAAACAGGTAGAGCTGTTCTTTCCGTCTAGGGCTTCCTCCAGAGGATGCTTGCCCTGCCTCTTCTGAGCCAGCCAGTCCTGGTCCAGCGAGGAAATTCAGGTCAGTGCCAAAAGTTCTATTGGTCAGTGAGGCTGCTGAGAGTAAATATTCACCACTTTCTCCACTTCCTCTCTAAACCTTCAGAGCTTATGCTTAACAGCCTAGGAGACGTATTGCTCCTGGCACTGCTTCTTGTGCTGGATCACATAAGCCCGAGCATCTTCTCCAGAATACTCAGTCTCGAATTTTTCAATTTTGTTCCTTTCAGACTCTGGCCCAACCACTGATGCCCCTTGTCATATAGCTCAAGAGTCCACAAAAGCTGTACCTCAGATCATTTCTTCTTCCATAATTCAAACCACTAAGTGTAGAGCTTGAGGGTTTGCATGCTGAGCAATTTTAATTCACCATAATTTTTGAGAGACTCCCTGAGTATAGATACAATGCGACAGTAGTTCATATTGTATTATGCCAACTCACCTGTGAGCCCAAGACTTTCCCTCCTTGTCTAATTGGTTGTAGAGATCTGCATCACCACCACCGTGAGGCCAGAGCTGAGGAAGAGGAGTCCCTGGGTCCTTGAGTGTTGAACCACTTGTTCTCGCAACTAATTTGCACCTTCTTGACCCTCTCAAGCCCGTGGCTGGCTGTACATTTCCATTGTACAGTGGAGTGCTGCTGCTTGCTCTTGACTGACGTGGTAGATCTGAAGACACCTGGGTAATGGCAAAAAGTTTTGGTCACAAAGTCACTTGTCCTATGGCCAGGCTCTCAGTTTCTATTAGGGCCCATAGCTGTTATCAAATAATGATAATGTCTGTTGCAGAGACATAATTTGAGAATTCTAGCAGTCTGCCCTGAATATCTTCCAGTGCGCATTGCTGGGGGCTGCATATAGCATCTTTACCCAGCACCCTAACCACCTCAAATACCTCTAGCACTGTTGTCTCTGCTGGGTCATAGGGCCCATGCTTCAAGAGGACCTGCTATGGGGCCTTTCTTAATCTGGGCCATAACTTGAAACTAACATCCTTCTGAGTCATCTTATAAATAAATTAAAACAGAGATTTTCATCCTTTTTCATCTCATGAAACACATAAATTAATTACTAAAATTCTGCAGCACATCAAAAGAATATATTTTTGGCCAATCTGACAAAAAATACATTGGCATAATTTTGATTCATTCATGCCAGATGGCTATTGTTGTATTTGCTGTTGTCATTTTTTAATTTGACAATCTAAGGGAAAAGAGGTCAGTGCCACTGATTAAATAGGTTTTGCATATTTTAAAAATGCTAAAAAGAAGGGAAGTAAAAATAAAAATAAAATAAATAAAAATTCTTATGGCATACCAGTTGAAAATCATGGGGTTAAAATAAAACATTATTCCCAAGCATAATACATATTACATTCCAATTTGAAAGAGGACCACCACACACTGTGCCTCTTTCTTAGTAATGCAGCGTTTAAAATGCAGTCGCTTTCATTTTACTGCAGAGAGGCTATTTCAGCATGGCTCATGCCAGCCACTGTTTCGCCTACAAATTTACTGATGTGGAAGCCTCCTTTCTGACTTTTCATGAGGTTTCTCCCATCCTCTGGGTTATGTGTGTCTAATTAGGGTAGCTACATTCTGCTTACCACATCCAATATTTAGCCTTGTGGTGATTAAAGAAATGCAAACAAAAGGAAAGTTTCCCCACCTATAATGTTGGCAAACTTTGCAAAACAATCGAATGAATTACATTTCTTGAGTTTCTCAGAAGTTGGGGAATTGTCATTCCTAAGCATTAATAGTGAGAATATAAGTTGATACATTTCTATAACAATATCTATATTTTTTCTATAAGGTATATAGACATTTATATGTACATGTATGTGTACATATAATTTAGTAGTATATCATACACATGTAATGTGTGTGTATATATAGAAACACACAAACAAATATAAAACCTAAATATAAAATCTATAAGGCTTCTGATCCAATGGTCTCATTTCTCTCTATCCTAAAGAAATATAAGGGAAAAGAAGTGCATACAAAAGGACTTCTATTGCAGCACAAACTGAATGTCTACTAATAAGGAAATGCAAATAAACTAGAGTACATACATAACTTCATACAATAAAATATTAGGCCACCACTAAAAATTATAATGTAGATTTCCTTTGACATATTGTAGAGTAAGATAAAAATCATTGTATAACAGAATCATTTCCTCAGAAAGACATCCTTTACACTTTAAGTTAAGTAAAATCTCTTGCAATATGCATAGCACCCTGGACTTTTTACATTACAACATTAATTTCTCTTAAAAATTCTTATTGAATATCTATCTTTATACCTTGACAGTGAGCTTTAGGACAGAAGTTGCTATACCTGCATCTCGGTTCCTAGAATGATGCATATTTGATTCAACTAAATGGATATGACCTGAATAGCATATTCCCATTCATATAAAATACCTTTGTGGCCTTGGCTGGTTTACTCAGTGGCTAGAGCATGAGCCTGGCATATGAACATCCCAGGTTCAATTCCAGTGTACCCTGGCACACAAAAGAAACAACCATCTGCTTCTCTCCCTCTTCCCCTCCCGCAGCCAGTGGCTTGATTGTTGGCCCCATGCACTGAGGATAGCTCAGTTGGTCCAAGTGCAGTAGCCTCAGGTGCTACTAAAAATAACCTGATTGGTTGAGCATCTGCCTCACATAGGGACTGCTGGGTAGATCCTGGTTGGGGCACATGTGAGAGTCTATCTCACTATCTCCTCTCCTCTCACTTAAAAACAAACAAGGAAACAAAAACACCTTTGCACATTTGTATATATGTATAGAGAGATGTGTGGAAGGGTGTTTTCTGAAATATAAGCAGGCTGGATGGTAAGTTTTGACTTACTGATATTTTCTTCTTTATAGTCTTCTGTGGTACATAAACCTTTATTATTATTACCTATTAATTTTTAGAGAGAGAAAGAAGGAAAGGAGAGAAGAAAAGAAAGGGCAGAGGGAGAAGGAGGGGGAGGAATAGGAAGCATCAACTCATAGTAGTTGCTTCTCATATGTGCCTTGACCAGGCAAGCCCAGGGCTTCGAACTAGTGACCTCAGCACTCTAGGCTGACACTTTATCCACTTCACCACCACAGGTCAGGCACATAAACTTTTAAAATTAGAATTAACCATTTTTCCCAAAATGTTCAAATCATTTCATTGTCTTCTACATAATGCTCAATAAGTATTTATGATCCTACAGATGGTGCTTTCCTCATAATAAAATATAATGTGATCTAGCATTTAATACAACCCAACATATTGTTCTTTCTTCCTTTCCCACACACATAGCTACTTGATATCAGACCAAAACAATAACACTAGGAAACAATAAATCCTCTGAACTCACTCCTCCTCCTGCTTCTCTGAGTTAGCTGCTGAGCCAGCAGGGCAGTGGGCAGAACAACACATGTTATTTATTGCAAGTTCACTGTCTTAGGATTCCAACAAAAACCCAGCTCAGGTGCTCTGACTCTCTCTCCTCCCTGTTCTACATGCGTACCTGCAAAACAGAATTTAAATAGCTACGCCAGTCAGGACAAGCCTGGTTATTCTGTAGTAACAGCTCCGAGTCCCAGTGACTTAAAACAACACTTATTTCTCTCACACACACATCTATCACATGCTGGCTAGTGCTCTTGCAAGCATACTCACTCCAGGACAGGAATGATGGAGCAGCCTCTATCTGGCGCATGCTTCTCACGCACAAGAGAGGGAAAAACAGAGGTGGCATATTTCACCCAGCTCTTAATAATCCTCCCCAGAAGTAACATTATTCTAAAATTTTACTTGTCAAAAAGTTTTCTATGGTTTTGAAGGGAAAATCAGAAATATCTGGTTTCTGACAATAACCATCAGAGTAGCATATGCTTTTACACACTCATGCTAGTTTTAATTCATCAAACTTATTAATATGTCATGTTAACATGCATCATTAACATAATTTTCTGAATGCCTGCTAGCTGGCTCAAGGCCATTCTTTCTGCTAAGAATATGGGGCTTGATAGCTGCAGTCTTGAATAATACTTGCTTTATCACATGTAATCAAAAAACTTCACACATCTTTTCAAAGCAATTCGAGAAGACTAGGTTATAAACCCAGTAGGAAAAGAAATGCAAAAGCTCTAGCTTTGCCCTGAAAGGGTAGCTCCTCTTATGGGAGCGTCATCTCGATGCACCAAGGTTGTGGGTTTGATCCCAGATCAGGGCACATGCAGGAATCAACTAATGAATGCATAGATGGGTGCAACAGTGGGTCAATGTTTTTTTCTCTGAAATAAAATTAAAATATTTAAAAATACCTTTGCTTTGTGTTTTTCTTTAAAGTGAAGCTACCAATTGAATGGTCCAAAGTATAGGGCCAAGAGGTCTGAGTTGGAATTGAACATATTGAAAGTAGAGAGCAAAAAAAAAGCTAGATGCCAAAAAGTCTATTTTTGACAGATGTGTGTAATGGGGCAAAAGCCGAGCCATCCTTGTGGTGGCCTCCACATGCTCACTTGAGCTGGGGACCAGACTATACATCTGTTGTACACCTAGAAATTCAAATGGAGAGGGCAGGGGACCATGTCTTCATTGGAGTCTTAAAGGACAAAAGCTGGAAGATGGTTGAACATTTTCTTCTGACTCCAGATCAGTCCCATACAACAGACGTGGGGTCCCAAGTCATTGTCATTGCCCAGGGCTGAAAGGCCCATTACAAGAAGAAACAGCCACATTTTCAGCCTGTGAAAATTCTGTTGTCCAGTGGAACTTTCTTCTAAGACAATAAATAAATCCCTACATGTGACTGGAAGGCCACTTTCCCAAAAGCCTGGTACACATTTTCTGTTAGAAGCATGGTGGGTAGGAGGTTGGGGTAAGTGCTATCTGTGGTTAGAAAGTGATGATTGTGTCAACAATGTAATGAGGTATGTTGA
Source organism: Saccopteryx leptura (assembly GCF_036850995.1). NCBI lineage: Eukaryota > Metazoa > Chordata > Mammalia > Chiroptera > Emballonuridae > Saccopteryx > Saccopteryx leptura. The sequence goes on along the minus strand of NC_089505.1, from coordinate 210,786,491 downwards.
ATCATTTTACAGTTTTTCGTGTACTTGATTATGCGGCCAATTGCACTCGATGTCTGTGCACCCATAGGAGATTGTGGATGCTGTGTGGCACAGGAGTGGGGGTTCAACCCCAGTTTGTGGCTTTAATTCATTCAGTGGATAGTGCTGCTCCCTTGGTCACCATCAGGAACTTTGCTTCTCAATTCACAAATGGTTGCATATTTTTGTGATTTGATGAGTATGAACATCTGTCATTTCTAAGGACAGAATGTTCTTCTCTTTCAAATCATATGGGAATAAACTGCCAATGTCTGCTCTGGGATTTTTAATGATGAGAGTAAACCCAATTAATTACTATTCTGGATCACCATCACCTACCCTCTCTTTTACTAACTTGACTAAAGGCCACTTGATTTGTCTTCATTGAAACATAAAGTGTCCTGGAAAAATTTAAAAATGTTGCTAAATAAAAACCAGTTAAAAAGCGGAGGCCAAAAATTGTTGGCGACCTTCATGCTGAACTTTGCAGGCTGCACATTGCAGGCAGCCTGTGTGTCCTGAGGCTGTCACAAATAACAGTGGAATGTGACTTTTCTCTCAGTAGGAAGGACTTCTGCCCAGTGGTCTGGGCTCTGGGCCATGGCTGAACCTTACTACTCCTCCCGAGGAAAGCGTTCTGTTTCTCCTACAGATGGAACTATTGGGCGGTAGAGAATACACATGCTGTAACTTAGTTTGTCTAAGCATGCAACAGCCTGGTTCGTCACAGGTCTGTGTGCTGTATCTTTATTCTTCAGGATTCCCAATGGTGAGGACTGCTCTCAGTGTCACCCCTCCCTTCTTCTAGCATTCTGGACGCCCCGTGTGTGTGTTCAGGTGGTCAGAGCTTCCCAGCAGAACCTCCCTGCAGTGCCCACACTTTTTCACTACCATCCCTTTTACTTTTAGGGGTCCAGGTCCTGGTCAGACAACCTTAAACCTGCTCTGCTGTGATGAACTCAATCTTCATTATGCATTAGGTATTAATCCCAGCTGATATCTCCAAGTGGGTAATGATTTACCCAAAATATACATTTGCATTATAACAAAGTTCTTTAACACCTTAATCCAAAAGAATGACCAACAGTGGGAATTCTGGGACAAAGGATGTGGAGACTTTTAGGCTCTGGATGGGGGGAAATTCAAGGACCTTTTAATCAAACCACAACAGTGGTTGCTTTTCTTACCTAATCACTAGGTTGACACAGCACATGGGTGAGGCTGACTAAACAGAATGCTGCTGTTGGTCTCAGGCGCTGATGTCCCAGTCATGAGTATGCTTGTTCAGGGGGGTGCCATGTTTTCCTTTATGTGGTTTCATGTACCATAGTATACACTGCCTCACAGTAGCCATTTGGGTTCTGCTACAGATCTTGTTCTGCACTGACTACTGTGAAATTTAAATTTTACATATTTAAGAAGGGAATTAGACAGTTCTTGAACCAAGGAATCCCAGGTGCTCATTGTAGTATTTTATTTTCCATGTGCCCACCTACAAATTTTGCTTTGGTCTGCATAATGCTTGGCCCAAGGAACTTGATTCAGGAATATCCTGCCTTAATATTTTGTTACAGAGGTATAGGATTGTCTCTATTATACCTGGGGGAGTCTATCCCCCCTTTTTGTTTAAAAGTGATTTGAGGTGTATAGCTTAGTTTTGGGATCAATTTAATATGAGGATCAAAGTCAACATGTGACAATGTGGGGAAAACAAAAAAGAAAACCTTTCAGGCCCTGGCCGGTTGGCTCAGCGGTAGAGCGTTGGCCTGCCGTGCGGGGGACCCGGGTTCGATTCCCGGCCAGGGCACATAGGAGAAGTGCCCAGTTGCTTCTCCACCCCCCCTCCTTCCTCTCTGTCTCTCACTTCCCCTCCCGCAGCCAAGGCTCCATTGGAGCAAAGATGGCCCGGGCACTGGGGATGGCTCCTTGGCCTCTGCCCCAGGCGCTAGAGTGGCTCTGGTCATGGCAGAGCGATGCCCCAGAGGGGCAGAGCATCGCCCCCTGGTGGGCAGAGCTTCGCCCCTGGTGGGCGTGCCGGGTGGATCCCAGTCGGGCACATGCGGGAGTCTGTCTGACTGTCTCTCCCCGTTTCCAGCTTCAGAGAAATACAAAAAAAAACAACAACAAAAAAACTTTCAAATCATTGAATGTAAAATTTCAGGTTGCCAAGTTATATATATAGAATGACTTCAACAATGTGAAAAGTTATATACATAGATTAAAAATTCCTAAACATTAGCAATGGTTGTCATTGGGATAATGAAATGACCAAACAGGTGTACGCTAAGAAAGGAAATATATTGTTTTAAAATAAAAAAGCACTGATATTAGAGTTATAAGAGCTTTATTCCAGTCGTGGTTCCATTAAATACCAATTTTAAATGTAAAGTAGGTTGATTTCAATGAGACTATTCTGAGAGTCAAGCGAGGGAGTGGCTGTAAAAACGCGGTAAAAATGTCAATCATAAAGGGCCTCTCAAACATCCCCAAAGACACAGGGCAGCAAAGCCAGGAAGTGCTTACCTACTTCCCTGGGATCAGGCACACAGTAGGTATTGGGTCTCAGAGCAAATCAGCAGTTTAGCTGCTGGAACTAAACTGTAAGGTCAGAGCAGAAAATGCAAGGTCCAGCTGAATTTTTTGAGCGCATTCACTTTATCCTGCCCTTGGTCCCAGAGAATGGAGCCAGACTGAGATTGCAAAAATGAGTTCTCAGCAATCTGGCAAGTTATGGGAAAAAAAGGCAACCAGTAGATCCAAACAGATTTTTTTTAAATAGTAAAATGTTGGGGACAGACATCATAAATGTTTTCTAGCTTAACAGGACTCTTACGGGCTTAACAGGGTTCTTACAGGCAATTTCAATAGTTCTGTTTTAGGACATGGACCTGCACTGAGTTTGGATGATAATGAGGCATGCTGTGACAAATGTACCTTGGCAATTCTCTTAGAGAGAGGAATCCCAGTGGCAAGTACCAGCAGGAGCAACAGGTGTACAAATGATCCAGGGATTAAGTAAAACAAGGGATCCATCTGGCTGTTTTCATCATCCAGGAAAATATTACTGATAAGAGGGGTGTGCAGTATGAGGGTCCAGGGAAGAGAAACTAGCTGTAGGGTTACAGTTCATAAACCAGGACTGCCTAGCAGCCCACTCGAGAAGCAATACAGTGTGCCCTGGACACAGTCGTGAAGAGAAGCAGTCCCCTCACTGCTTCTTGTGAAGCATTAACATGGAACTCCTGAGTAGTGAAGAAGAGGAACTAGAGTCGAGTATGGCTCCATGTGAAATCTCGTCAGAACTAAGTCAAAATGGTCTCTCAGTTCATTGCATTCATATTTGCTTCTATGTCTGTTTTTTTTCTATATTCTGATATCTCTTATACTGACAAGCTTTCATTGCTTATTCATAGCTTCTGAGCCCTCAAATTTCAGCTTTAACATGGCTCTGCCTTATCATAGCCACCAGCGATGTGGGTGGAACAGATCTGTTTAAAGGAGATGTGACCCAGAAAATCAAAAATAACTGTTACCCCTTTGTTTATTAGAAATTGCAACCTATATTGGGAAAATTGTTACAAAGATGAGAAAGCGTTAACTCCATAGGGACAGGACTGTCACATTCACCATAGTATCTACAGCGCCTGAAATAGTCTCCAGCACATTAGCAGCTAAGTGATTAAATGAAGACTTTCAGAAAGCATTTAGTGCTCATTCTTGTAAGAAGAGTACTGTGCTTGGTGATATAGGGAAGGGAGAAAAAAGAATTTTAAGAATTAGAATCCCTGACTTTAAGGAGTTCTACTCTAGAAAAAAATGAAAGAAACTGAAAAAATAAATCAACAGATATAAAATCATACAGATTAGAATGAGTTTATCAGTAATGATCATGAAGGAAGTAAATGTCATATTTAACAGGGGAACTGAGGAGAGTTTAATTAAGGGATTATCTACAAAAAGTTATGGAAACAAATGAGGGATGGTGTATCACTGAGAGTTCACAGGAAATGAGTGATGTTACCATCCTGAGGTCTGAAGGTGACAAGGGGATGGTAAGAGGGAGCCAGACTGGGCAGGAGTGCCGCTGGGTGGGGGCTGTGGCCTTCGGGAGGGGCAGTGGGGATGCTGAGAGAATAAACTCCTGACTCATTCACCTCCACAACCTCTGATTTCTCACCTAGGTTTCCTGTTGGCTGACCCCCAACCAAAGTAGGGTATCTCAAGGCAGTATATAAAGATACTCTTCTGGGCACAGAGCAGGGGGAGAAGAATGAAGAACACAGTCGTCCTTCTTATTTGAGGTTTTGTTTTCTGGGGTTTCATTTATCCATTGTCAACCATGGTCTGAAAATATTAAATGAAAAATTTCAGAGATAAACAATCAATTTTAAATTCCATTCTGTTCTAAGTAGAATGATGAAATCTTTTGTCATCCCAACCAAGATGGGCAGTGTACCCATGCTCTATACACTACACGACCATCAGTCACTCAGTACTGTCTCGAGGATCAGATAGACTGCTGTGGTATCACAGTGCTTGTGAGGTTCAGTAACCCTCATTTTACTTAATAATGGCCCCAAAGTACACGGGTAGTGATGGTGACAATTCTGATATGCCAGAGAGAAGCCACAAAGTGCTTTCTTTTTTTTTTTTAATAAATTTTTATTAATGTTAATGGGATGACATTAATAAATCAGGGTACATATATTCAAAGAGAACATGTCTAGGTTATCTTGTCATTAAATTATGTTGCATACCCCTCGTCCAGAGTCAGATTGTCCTCTGTCACCCTCTATCTAGTTTTCTTTGTGCCCCTCCCCCTCCCCCTAACCCTCTCCCTCCTTCCCTCCCGCGTCCTCCCGCCCCCACCCCTGGTAACCACCACACTCTTGTCCATGTCTCTTAGTCTCGTTTTTATGTTACACCAATGTATGGAATCATGTAGTTCTTGGTTTTTTCTGATTTACTTAATTCACTTCGTATAATGTTATCAAGATCCCACCATTTTGCTGTAAATGATCTGATGTCATCATTTCTTATGGCTGAGTAGTATTCCATAGTGTATATGTGCCACATCTTCTTTATCCAGTCTTCTATTGAAGGGCTTTTTGGTTGTTTCCATGTCTTGGCCACTGTGAACAGTGCTGCAATGAACATGGGGCTACATGTGTCTTCACGTATCAATGTTTCTGAGGTTTTGGGGTATATACCCAGTAGAGGGATTGCTGGGTCATAAGGTAGTTCTATTTGCAGTTTTTTGAGGAACCACCATACTTTCCTCCATAATGGTTGTACTACTTTACATTCACACCAACAGTGGATGAGAGTTCCCTTTTCTCCGCAGCCTCTCCAACATTTGCTATTACCCGTCTTGTTGATAATAGCTAATCTAACAGGGGTGAGGTGGTATCTCATTGTAGTTTTGATTTGCATTTCTCTAATAACTAATGAAGATGAGCATCTTTTCATATACCTGTTGGCCATTTGTATTTCTTCCTGGGAGAAGTGTCTGTTCATGTCCTCTTCCCATTTTTTTATTGGATTGTTTGTTTGTTTGATTGTTGTTGAGTTTTATGAGTTCTTTGTATATTTTGGATATTAGGCCCTTATCTGAGCTGTTGTTTGAAAATAACATTTCCCATTTAGTTGGCTGTCTGTTTATTTAGATATTCTCAAGAATTGACCATATGTTGGGCCACAAAGACAATATCAGCAAATTTAGAAAAATTGAAATTGTACCAAGCATATTCTCTGATCATAAAGCCTTGAAACTAGAATTCAACTGCAAAAAAGAGGGAGAACCCCACAAAAATGTGGAAACTAAACAACATACTTCTAAAAAATGAATGGGTCAAAGAAGAAATAAGCGCAGAGATCAAAAGATATATACAGACAAATGAAAATGACAATATGACATATCAGAATCTCTGGGATGCAGCAAAAGCAGTAATGAGAGGAAAGTTCATATCACTTCAGGCATATATGAACAAACAAGAGAGAGCCCAAGTAAACCACTTAACTTTACACCTTAAGGAACTAGAAAAAGAAGAACAAAGACAACCCAAAACCAGCCGAAGAAAGGAGATAATAAAAATCAGAGTAGAAATAAACAAAATAGAGAACAGAAAAACTATAGAAAAAATCAATAAAACAAGGAGCTTGTTCTTTGAAAAGATCAACAAAATTGACAAACCCTTGGCAAGACTCACCAAGGAAAAAAGACACAGGACTCAAATAAATAAAATCCAAAATGAAAGAGGAGAAATCACCACAGACATCATAGATATACAAAGAATTATTGTAGAATACTATGAAAAACTATATGCCACCAAATACAACAATCTAGAAGAAATGGATAAATTCCTAGAACAATACAACCTTCCTAAACTGAGTCATGAAGAAGCAGAAAGCCTAAACAGACCAATCAGCAGGGAGGAAATAGAAAAAAATATTAAAAACCTCCCCAAAAATAAAAGTCCAGGCCCAGACGGTTATACTAGTGAATTCTATCAAACATTCAATGAAGACTTGGTTCCTATTCTACTCAAAGTCTTCCAAAAAATTGAAGAAGAAGCAATACTTCCAAACACATTTTATGAGGCCAACATAACCCTCATACCAAAACCTGGCAAGGATGGCACAAAGAAAGAAAACTACAGACCAATATCTCTAATGAATATGCTAAAGTACTAAAAAAAATACTGGCAAATCGAATACAACAACATATTAAAAAATAATACATCATGATCAAGTGGGATTCATCCCAGAATCTCAAGGATGGTTCAACATACGTAACACGGTTAACGTAATATACCATATCAACAAAACAAAGAACAAAAACCACATGATCTTATCAATAGATGCAGAAAAGGCTTTTGATAAAATACAACACAATTTTATGTTTAAGACTCTCAACAAAATGGGTATAGAAGGAAAATATCTCAACATGATAAAGGCCATATATGATAAACCATCAGCTAACATCATATTAAATGGCATAAAACTGAGGACTTTCCACCTTAAATCAGGAACAAGACAGGGTTGTCCGCTCTCTCCACTCTTATTTAACGTGGTGCTAGAAGTTCTGGCCAGAGCAATCAGACAAGACAAAGAAATAAAAGGCATCCATATCAGGAAGAAGAAGGAAAGGTATCACTTTTTGCTGATAATATGATCCTATACATCGAAAACCCGAAGGACTCCACAAAAAGATTACTAGAAACAATAAAACAATACAGTAAGGTCGCAGGATACAAAATTAACATACAAAAGTCCATAGCCTTTCTGTATGCCAACAATGAAATATTAGAAAACGAACTCAAAAACATTATCCCCTTCACGATTGCAACAAAAAAAATAAAATACCTAGGAATAAACATAACAAAGAATGTAAAGGACCTATATAACAAAAACTACAAAGCATTGCTAAGAGAAATAGAAAAAGACACAATGAGATGGAAAAATATTCCTTGTTCTTGGATAGGAAGAATAAATATAATTAAAATGGCCATATTACCCAAAGCAATATATAAATTTAATGCAATTCCCATCAAAATTCCTATGACATTTTTTAAAGAAATGGAACAAAAAATCATCAGATTTATATGAAACTATAAAAAACCCCAAATAGCCAAAGCAATCCTAAGGAAAAACAATGAAGCTGGGGGCATTACAATACCTGACTTTAAACTATATTATAGGGCCACAATAATCAAAACTGTATGGTATTTGCAGAAAAATAGACACTCAGACCAATGGAACAGAATAGAAAGCCCAGAAATAAAACCACATATATATGGTCAAATAATCTTTGATAAAGGGGCCAACAACACACAATGGAGAAAAGAAAGCCTCTTCAACAAATGGTGTTGGGAAAACTGGAAAGCCACATGCAAAAGAATGAAACTCGACTACAGCCTGTCCCCGTGTACTAAAATTAATTCAAAATGGATCAAAGACCTAAATATAAGACCTGAAACAATAAAGTACATAGAAGAAGACATAGGTACTAAACTCATGGACCTGGGTTTTAAAAAGCATTTTATGAACTTGACTCCAATGGCAAGAGAAGTGAAGGCAAAGATAAATGAATGGGACTACATCAGAATAAAAAGTTTTTGCTCAGCAAAGTGCTTTCTTTACATAAAAGTTCTCAACATAATAAGGAAAGAAATAAACCATAAGATGAGGTTGCTAAGATCTATGGTAATAATGAGTTTTCTACCTGTGAAATTTGTGAAGAAGGAAAAAGAAATTCATGCTAGTCTGCTGAGAGAGAGAGAGACCACATCCACATAACTTTTTTATCAAAGTATACTTTAAAATTATTTTATTTTACTATTAGTTACTGTTGTTAATCTCTTAATTTGCCTAGTTTATATATTAAACTTTATCATATATAAATATGTGGAAAAACATATAGTATATATAGGATTTAACACAATCCATGGTCTCAGGAACCCACTGGGGATTCGGGAACATATCCTCCTGGATAAGGGAAGGGTTGCTGTATATCAGAAGTGGAAAATTGAAAATAACTGGCAAAGTGGGAGATAAAACATTATTCTTTTAGTATCCTGAGACTCAATTTCCAATGTGGGAAGTTTTCCCCACACCAGTCAGCAATTCTTAGACTCCAGAAGGGTGTCAGACAATTCAACTCAGTTGTGACACTGCATACCCAGAGATAGCATCAGATTCCACAGGTTAAGAGTTCATTCCTACAAGAATGCTCCCCTCCTCAATTTCAGACACTGGTCACAAGTGTATGTTGTTGCTTGTACTTATGGCCTTCTCCTTGGGGTCAATTAATTTTCTAGAGTGGCTCACAGAACTCAGAGAAACATATTACTTACTAGATTACTGTAAAAAAGTGTAACTCAAAACAGTCATATGGGAGAGATACACAGGAAGGGCATGGGAAAAGGTTTGGGGCTTCCATGTCTTCTCCACGTGTGCCACTCTCCCCATATTTCCATGTGTTCACTGACATAACAAAAGACATTATTGTTGCTCTCAAGATGTAGGACATTCCAAGGATTTTGAAGCTATAAACCAGGAACTGTTGAGGAATACCGAATATATATTTCTTATAAATCACAATATCAGAATTATTGTGATTATTATCTTTTCCACTTTGTTGCATTTGGTTAATTGCTTTTCCTGCCAGCAGCAGATTGTTAAAGCAGAGAAGCAAACAAAATAGGCCACTTCTGCTCCCAATCTCAAAGCTGACTCTTGTCTAGTCCATGGGGAGTGAATAATCTTGAGAGTCAGGGTTTGAGAACAAAGAAGTTCTTTATCCCCAAAGTTACCTATATAGTTCAAAAACAAATCTTATAGGTTGGAATGCTGACTTTTGCCCTTATCAATAATACAGAGAGAAAGGGACATTATTTTTCTAAAAAAGGTTGGCAGGAGAAAAGAGTGTAAAACAAGAGTCAGACCTGTTGACCCCTCCCTGCTTAGCTGAACCTTGAGGGAGGACACTGTAGGGCAGGGGTCCCCAAACTTTTTACACAGGGGGCCAGTTCACTGTCCCTCAGACCATTGGAGGGCTGAACTATAAAGAAAACTATGAACAAATCCCTATGCACACTGCACATATCTTATTTTAAAGTAAAAAAAAACAGAACGGGAACAAATACAATATTTTAAATAAAGAACAAGTAAATTTAAATCAACAAACTGACCAGTATTTCAATGGGAACTATGCTCCTCTCACTGACCACCAATGAAAGAGGTGCCCCTTCCGGAAGTACGACGGGGGCCGGATAAATGGCCTCAGGGGGCCACATGCGGCCTGCGGGCCATAGTTTGGGGACCCCTGCTGTAGGGAAACATTCAGATAAATTTCTGGGGAAATCTCAGAGGTTGGCAGAGAGGGGGAGGGCTTAGTTTTATACTTTTCAGAGCACAGACAGACAATATGTTGTAAGCCCTGTGATAAAAAGCTGTATCCAGCATAATAATACAGAAAAAGATGGTGGTGTTCAGACAGTAATTCAGAATGTGTGAGAAAGAAGACCAGGTGCGTGAGCCAGAGGACAGCTTCAAAGGGCCCTCCAAAATTAAGCATAGAGTAGAGAAGTCAGCTGCAATTTTATGCCTCTTAAGGTGCACCCAAATCAGAAGAGACTGAGGGTAGAATGAGTGAGGGGACAACCATGACAGGAAATTATTATCCAAAGCTATAGTAGGAGCTGTGGAGCCCAGCATCATACTCTAAAAAGGTTAGGTTCAACTAGTTGCACCTCAACAAATGCTATCGTAAGAGGCCCAGGCTCAAGACAAGATCAACCAACTAATGTCAGAGACCATGAAGGACACAGAAGAACAATAGACTGAGCTCCAGTGATGCACATGGTCATCTGTTTTGGTGGAAGGAAAAATGTTCCTAGGTAGAATCTATACAGACTAACCAACAGTCGTGCATGGCCGGATCCACTGTTCAGGGGCCTGAAAGGAAGATTAGACAACAATCAAAACAAGGAAGCTGGAGGTCGAGGTGTATGAATGGACATCTGAGAGTGAACATGATTGGGAAGATCATTGTATTATGTGTTAACACCAAAAGGAAGAGGCTCTACCAAAACAACTAGACAAAATGATTTGGCCTGATGATGTCAGACAAATTGTGTCTGCAGCCACCTAGTACTGGCATGGTAGGTACACTAACAATGTGGTGATGGTATTAAAGATGAGGCAATGCACGAATCAATGTGAATAGCCACTTATGAAGCCCAATTTAGTTATACCTGCCTCTAAATGTCTACCTTACTAGCAACAGAGACCAATAGTGAGACTTTAGAATATCATATCACTATTCCTCAAAGAAACCAACCAGCCACTTCAAGAAAAGTTGAAACCAAAATAATAGATAGTTTCAAACAGTAGGTCAGGATAAAGACCATCAAATTCAGCAAAGAAAAATCAGGCCCCTTTTGTCTTAAAAGAGCCAGGAGAGGCCCTGGCCGGTTGGCTCAGTGGTAGAGCGTTGTCCTGGGTGTGCGGAAGTCCCGGGTTCGATTTCCGGCCAGGGCACACAGGAAAAGCGCCCATCTGCTTCTCCACCCCTCCCCCTCTCCTTCCTCTCTGTCTCTCTCTTCCCCTCCCGCAGCTGAGGCTCCATTGGAGCAAAAGATGGCCCAGGAGCTGGGGATGGCTCCTTGGCCTCTGCCCCAGGCGCTAGAATGGCTCTGGGAGAGCGACGCCCCGGATGGGCAGAGCATCACCCCCTGGTGGGCGTGCCGGGTGGATCCCGGTCGGGCGCATGCGGGAGTCTGTCTGACTGCCTCCCCATTTCCAGCTTCAGAAAAATAGAAAAAAAAAAAAATCCAGGAGAAATAGACATCCATTCCAAGGAGTTTAGTTGGTGCAACCAGTATCACCATATGGAGCTTATACCATGCCTAGTCCATAGGCATGCAGTCTCATGCAATATTGGATCTGATCAGGGAACACACTTTCCACCAAAGGAAGGGTTGATATGGGCCTGTGACCATAGTTCTACCTGCCTTTTCACACATTCTACCACCTAGAAACTGCCATTCTAAAGATGCTCCTGACAGGCCAGGTTACCATCCTCCAGATGCAGACTCTGTACTGAACCAGTCTTTTATATGGTCCTCTGTCACCCATCCCCCCAATTATATATGGTCCATTAACCAAGGGCCACCACTTATCAGCTAATAAGCCACTTTGTGCTTTCCATCCCTGCAATTCTGGGCTCTGCAGGATCAAATGTCCTGGTCCCCAATGAAAGTACAAATTACAGCTGTTACCTGAATACCTTGGGATCCTTTGTTCAAGCAACCAGAGGCAAGAAGAGGAGTCAGGAATAGTTGGCCCTAATCATCAGGAAAAGGTAGGATTGCTGTAACACAGTGGTAACAGGGAGAAAGGCATATGAGCTTCAGGTGACTCAGGTGACCCTCCATGTAGCAGATATGGAGATGAACTGCTCAGGTCGCCCTTCAAAAAAGTACCACTAGGAGTATAACTGATAGCTTCCAGTTCTTAACTTCTTTAGGATCTGCCTCAGTTTTGAGTTTAAGATATGCTTTTTGTGTGCTGGCACAAGGCCCTAAACATTTCTGCCCAAAGGAGCCCTTCTCTAACAGCCAGCCTTTGTTGTACACCTTCCTGTTGGACTAGCATAGACTTTTGTATGATTTGCATTGTCGTTTGACAATTCCCCCACCCAACCCCATTCCTTTTCTCTTTCATAAACCTTTATACCTAACTGCATCCCAATGTCTGCTTCTTAGAGAACTTGGTAGACAAAGAAGGCATGGGACTCTCTACTTCATCCTACCTCCATGCTTAAGTACCCAGCCGACATTCTCCTGGAGTCTAGCAGCTCTTCCTCATGGTATGCATTCTTTTTGTGACTGGGCTTCTTAAGGTTGGTCTGCAATTCTCCTGGGCAATTGGACTTGGGATCCCTTTTGTAGACCTAGTCCTTAAGGTGAATCCCAAGGTTCTAAATTGGAGAAGTAGCAGGAAACTACTTGAACCTAAGATTCCACCTGTTTTCCAAGTTAGGGTTACCTAAGAATCTGGTCTTTTAGGAGTTGTTGGGTACTTATTTTCATTTTTAGAGCTGATACTTTGATCCTCATATGTCCTATATTCATAAACAATTGATTTTAGAAGCTGAAGGAATTAAGTAATCCGCATTCCGAACCTACAACAACAGACTTGAATAAAATCCTTGCCTCAGCTCTTCTGTGATGTGTTATATCTTAGGGACTTTAGATTAGCTTGGGGTGAGCTTGGATCAAAGTAGTTGTAATATCCAAGAGCAGTTAGTTTTGGCTCACTAGCAAGAGGTGTCTCATGGGCACCATTCATGCTTAGCCCTGGAATTCCTTGGCATTCTTGTTCTCTCTCTGCCTATTTTCTCCTTTCTTAGCTAACAAGAAGAAACTCCCAGTGAGAAGTGTTAGCATGTTCTTTTTTTTGGCTTTCTTCTCTACTCAGAAGGGAGAAACAATAGTCTTTCACTTTCAATCCCTTATTTTTCTTAAACAAAAATGTTTGTTCCCTTTGTATCACTTTCCAGTTAATGTAGAAACTTTTTGTATTATGCTTTCTCTAAAGTATTCATGTATCATCCAGAATAAAATAGTTTAAATTCACTTAAAAATAATTTTGAGAAGATTTAAAGTGGTTTTATGACAATATGGAAACTTGTTAAGAGATATTTAAAAGTCCAAGTAGACAGCATTCATTAGTTTACTCTCCCTCAAAAATCTCCATTATCCATACATTTGATTCACTAAACACAAAACTTCTTTTTCCTCCCTTTCCTTCACATTCTCTCTCCACAGTCAGCACCAATTTCCCTTTGGCTCTTCTGAAACATATGGTGGTGGGGGTGGGGGGAGGGAAAAGAAGGGAGAGAAAGCTTTGCCTTTGAATTCCAATTGTCTGAACAGCATAAATAAAAATTCTACTTACATCTGTGTTCAAAAAAATAGAGGAACTATTTTGGACTTGGAGAATGAGAGAAGCCAACTACAGAATATGCAGAGATGAAAGGAAGTATAAAGTTGAGCAAATTTTATTGTCTTCTCACTTTACAATTTGATGCTTAAATGAACCAAATATTTGCTTTTGTTTTTTTTTTCTTTTTACTACATTATAAAGAAAAGAAAAGACTAAATGAAGGGAAACTTATAGGAAAAAAATTACCAAGCTATGCATTATAATCATTTAATACACACACACAGGGTAGGGCAAAAGTAACTTTACAGTTGATCATATAGGCTATAATATGATGATTAATTAATAATATACAAGAATAAACTCTGTTTCATATACTCACAACTGTAAACTTACTTTTGTCCCACCATGTATAATGCATAACAATAATAGTACAAAGATGGAAAGAGAGCAAGATATATACTGTTGTAGGTTCTTACATTGTATATGACATTATATAATATAATTCAAAACTAACTGCTATTGTATAAAGCTACATATAGTAAATCTTAATTCAAACATTAAAAATAAAAAGAGGGCCCTGGCCAGTTGGCTCAGCAGTAGAGTGTCACCTGGTGTATGGAAGTCCTGGGTTTGATTTCCAGTCAGGGCACACAGGAGAAGTGACCATCTGCTTCTCCACCCCTCCCCCTCCCCATCTCTCTGTCTCTCTATTTTCCTCCCACAGCCATGGCTCAAATGGTTCAAGCAAGTTGGCCCTGGGTGCTGAGGATGGGTCTATGGCCTTGCCTCAGGTGCTGAAATAGCTCAGTTGCCAAGCAATGGTGTACTAGACCTAGATGGGCAGGGCATCTTCCCCTAGTGGGCTTTCCAGGTGGATCCTGGTCAGGTCACATGGAGGAGTCTTTCTGCCTCCCTGCCTCCCTGCTTCTCACTTAATTAAAAAATAAGTAAATGCAAAGAGGTACAAATAAAAATCCTAAATAAGACATAAAGTGATAAAGGGGAAATTGCTCAGTTAATGACAAAAAGGCAGGAAAATAGAGAAAAGTAATAAAGAAGAGATAAGACAAAACATATATAGTAAATTAGTGGATCTAAATTGAACAATATAATTACACAAAATGTATGGCAGCTCTAATTCCAATAAAAGAGTAGAGATTGTTATACTGAATAAACAAGCAAAACCCTCCTCTATGCTCTTCGTAAAAGCTGTACTTCAAATAAAAAAACACACATAGGTTAAAAGGAATAGAAATACATACACAATGCAAATTTTAATCATCAGAAAGCTGGAGTGGCTACAGTAATATGAGACAAAGTAGACTTCAGGCAAAGGATAATTATCAAAAAAAAGAGGAAAATTTTCATAATGATAAAAGGGTCAATTCACCAAAAGTATGTAATAAACTTAATTGTGTGTACAACTAATTACAGAGCTTGAAAATGCATGCAGAAAAAAACTGATGGTACCAAAGGTAGAAATAGACAAATCCACAATTAGAGTTTGTGAATTTAGTTCTATTTCTAGGTAATTGGTAGACAAAAAGACAAAGTAGAACATGAACCAAAGCCAGATCATATGCTAGGCCAAAACTCAATAAATTCAAAACAATACTAATATTGAGAACTTTTTCTTCATTTTCTGCTGGCATCTTTCATTGAGTGTCACAACATTTCTTCAGTGATTTCTTACTCCAAAATTCTCAAGAGCCACAACCATTTCCCTATCAAAGTTACCTCTTCACAAAAGATCAAAGCCCAAGGAACAAACCACAAATAAGCCATTCAAAAATATGGTCCTTTTGCACATGGATTTTTCAGTTTTTAAAGCCCCTTTACTGGAGAGACAAGATGGCGCTGGAGTAGGCGCACGTACCAGCAGCTACCTCCCAGAACCAAAGTGGATTACAAACTAATTTTATGAACTATCATCTGGAAAAACCAACTTTGGACTAAACTAAAAGGACTCTTCAACCAAGGAACGCTGAAGAAGCCACACAGAGACTGGTAGGAAAAGCGGAAACGCGGAAACACGGAGAGGGCTGCCCAGCTCCTCGGAGCGAACGGCAGCAGGGAGAGACTCACGTGGCAGGAAGTGAGTTTAGCAGAGGGGAAAGGGTCCTGAGCCCCAGGAACAAAGCCCCAGCCTGCAGCCCCAGACCCCAGAAGAGGCGTAAGGACAGTATTTAGCTGGAAACAAGTAAGGATACTGTTTGTGAGAGAGTCTGATTTCTCAGACCCAGGATCCTTCTTAAAGGGTCCGTGCAGAACATCTCTCTCAAAAACAATCACCTGGGGCTCCTGGGGATGGGGGGAGAGAGGAGAAAACCACAGTAACAGGAAGAGAATGTAATCTAGGAGGCATAGGGAGAAACATTTTGGGAGATAGCCACCCTAACCCCTGGGACGAGTCATTCCCCAAAGCTGAAGTGAATATTTCCCCTGGAAACAGCAATACCAGTAAAGGGAAGCAGGAGAGCAGCCAAAAAAGCTCCCCTGCAGCATTCAGAGCAGAGTCGCATAGAAGGAGGGAGCTTTCGGGTCTACAGTAGTGAGTCTTAGGGTCCGAGCTGCAACGCCCCCACCCATGCGGCTGAGGGCGCACCGGAGAGTGGGCGGCAGCGGGAGACAAAAGCGCGGTTCTGCTGTCAGGGGTGGAAGCCGGCTGGCCACCACTGGGCTCAGGTGTGAGCTCAATCATGCCTGGCTGGGGAGAAGGGGGCATGCAAAAGCGGTCAAGCTCAGCTGCTGGCAGCCTGTAATCCAGCCTCCGGGAGAAGGGCGGGAACCCCGGAAAGAGTAGAAACAAAATAGAGAACAGAAAAACTATAGAAAAAATCAATAAAACAAGGAGCTTGTTCTTTGAAAAGATCAACAAAATTGACAAACCCTTGGCAAGACTCACCAAGGAAAAAAGACACAGGACTCAAATAAATAAAATCTAAAATGAAAGAGGAGAAATCACCACAGACATCATAGATATACAAAGAATTATTGTAGAATACTATGAAAAACTATATGCCACCAAATACAACAATCTAGAAGAAATGGATAAATTCCTAGAACAATACAACCTTCCTAAACTGAGTCATGAAGAAGCAGAAAGCCTAAACAGACCAATCAGCAGGGAGGAAATAGAAAAAAATATTAAAAACCTCCCCAAAAATAAAAGTCCAGGCCCAGACGGTTATACTAGTGAATTCTATCAAACATTCAAAGAAGACTTGGTTCCTATTCTACTCAAAGTCTTCCAAAAAATTGAAGAAGAAGCAATACTTCCAAACACATTTTATGAGGCCAACATAACCCTCATAACAAAACCTGGCAAGGATGGCACAAAGAAAGAAAACTACAGACCAATATCTCTAATGAATACAGATGCTAAAGTACTAAAGAAAATACTGGCAAATCGAATACAACAACATATTAAAAAATAATACATCATGATCAAGTGGGATTCATCCCAGAATCTCAAGGATGGTTCAACATACGTAACACGGTTAACGTAATACACCATATCAACAAAACAAAGAACAAAAACCACATGATCTTATCAATAGACGCAGAAAAGGCTTTCGATAAAATACAACACAATTTTATGTTTAAGACTCTCAACAAAATGAGTATAGAAGGAAAATATCTCATCATGATAAAGGCCGTATATGATAAACCATCAGCCAACATCATATTAAATGGTGTAAAACTGAGGACTTTCCACCTTAAATCAGGAACAAGACAGGGTTGTCCACTCTCTCCACTCTTATTTAACGGGGAACTAGAAGTTCTGGCCAGAGCAATCAGACAAGACAAAGAAATAAAAGGCATCCATATCGGAAAAGAAGAAGTAAAGGTATCACTTTTTGCTGATGATATGATCCTATACATCGAAAACCCAAAGGACTCCACAAAAAGATTACTAGAAACAATAAACCAATACAGTAAGGTCACAGGATACAAAATTAACATACAAAAGTCCATAGCCTTTCTATATGCCAACAATGAAATATTAGAAAACGAACTCAAAAACATAATCCCCTTCACGATTGCAACAAAAAAAATAAAATACCTAGGAATAAACATAACAAAGAATGTAAAGGACCTATATAACAAAAACTACAAAGCATTGCTAAGAGAAATAGAAAAAGACACAATGAGATGGAAAAATATTCCTTGTTCTTGGATAGGAAGAATAAATATAATTAAAATGGCCATATTACCCAAAGCAATATATAAATTTAATGCAATTCCCATCAAAATTCCTATGACATTTTTTAAAGAAATGGAACAAAAAATCATCAGATTTATATGAAACTATAAAAAACCCCAAATAGCCAAAGCAATCCTAAGGAAAAACAATGAAGCTGGGGGCATTACAATACCTGACTTTAAACTATATTATAGGGCCACAATAATCAAAACTGTATGGTATTTGCAGAAAAATAGACACTCAGACCAATGGAACAGAATAGAAAGCCCAGAAATAAAACCACATATATATGATCAAATAATCTTTGATAAAGGGGCCAACAACACACAATGGAGAAAAGAAAGCCTCTTCAACAAATGGTGTTGGGAAAACTGAAAAGCCACATGCAAAAGAATGAAACTCGACTACAGCCTGTCCCCGTGTACTAAAATTAATTCAAAATGGATCAAAGACCTAAATATAAGACCTGAAACAATAAAGTACATAGAAGAAGACATAGGTACTAAACTCATGGACCTGGGTTTTAAAGAGCATTTTATGAACTTGACTCCAATGGCAAGAGAAGTGAAGGCAAAGATAAATGAATGGGACTACATCAGAATAAAAAGTTTTTGCTCAGCAAGAGAAACTGATATCAAAATAAACAGACAGCCAACTAAATGGGAAATGATATTTTCAAACAACAGCTCAGATAAGGGCCTAATATCCAAAATTTACAAAGAACTCATAAAACTCAACAACAAACAAACAAACAATCCAATAAAAAAATGGGAAGAGGACATGAACAGACACTTCTCCCAGGAAGAAATACAAATGGCCTACAGATATATGAAAAGATGCTCAGCTTCATTAGTTATTAGAGAAATGCAAATCAAAACTACAATGAGATACCACCTCACCCCTGTTAGATTAGCTATTATCAACAAGACGGGTAATAGCAAATGTTGGAGAGGCTGTGGAGAAAAAGGAACCCTCATACACTGTTGGTGGGAATGTAAAGTAGTACAACCATTATGGAAGAAATTATGGTGGTTCCTCAAAAAACTGAAAATAGAACTACCTTATGACCCAGCAATCCCTCTATTGGGTATATACCCCAAAACCTCAGAATCATTGATACATAAAGACACATGTAGCCCCATGTTCATTGCAGCATTGTTCACAGTGGCCAAGACATGGAAACAACCAAAAAGCCCTTCAATAGAAGACTGGATAAAGAAGATGTGGCACATATACACTATGGAATACTACTCAGCCATAAGAAATGATGACATCAGATCATTTACAGCAAAATGGTGGGATCTTGATAACATTATACGGAGTGAAATAAGTAAATCAGAAAAAAAAAGAACTACATGATTCCATACATTGGTGGAACATAAAAACGAGACTAAGAGACATGGACAAGAGAGTGGTGGTTACCAGGTGTGGGGGGAGGGAGGACGCAGGAGGGAGGGAGGGAGAGAGTTAGGGGGAGGGGGAGGGGCACAGAGAAAACTAGACAGAGGGTGACGGAGGACAATCTGACTCTGGGTGAGGGGTATGCAACATAATTTAATGACAAGATAACCTAGACATGTTTTCTTTGAATACATGTACCCTGAATTATTAATGTCATCCCATTAACATTAATAAAAATTTATAAAAAAAATAGGAAAAATAAATAAAACAGCAGAATATACAATCTTTTCAAGCGCTCATGGTACATTCTCTAGAATAGACCACATGTTAGGGCACAAAAGCGGGCTCAACAAATTTAAGAAGATTGAAATCAAATACAATAGAAAAACTGAAAAACATTCAAACACTTGGAAACTAAATAGTACGTTTTTAAACAATGAATGGGTTAACATTGAGATCAAAGAAGAAATTAAAAAATTCCTAGAAACAAACGATAATGAGCATACATCAACTCAAAATTTATGGGACACAGCAAAAGCAGTCCTGAGAGGGAAGTTTATAGCATTACAGGCATACCTCAAGAAGCTAGAAAAACCTCAAATAAACAACTTAACCCTGCATCTAAAAGAACTAGAAAAAGAACAGCAAGTAAAGCACAGAGGTAGTAGAAGGAAGGAAATAATAAAGATCAGAGCAGAAATAAATGACACAGAGGCTAAAGAAACAATACAGAGGATCAATGAAACCAGGAGCTGGTTCTTTGAAAAGGTAAACAAGATCGATGAACCTTTAACGAGACTCACCAAGAAAAAAAGAGAGAGGACTCAAATAAATAAAATTAGAAATGAGAGAGGAGAAATAACAACTGACACAACAGAAATACAAAATATTGTAAGAAAATACTATGAAGAACATTACGCCAAAAAACTAGACAACCTAGATGAAATGGACAAATTCCTTGAATCATATAATCTTCCAAAAATCAATCTGGAAGAATCAGACCAATTACAACAAATGAGATTGAAACAGCTATCAAATAACTCCCAAAAAAGAAAAGTCCTGGGCCTGATGGCTTCACAAGTGATTCTACCAAATATTCAAAGAAGAACTAACTCCTATCCTTTTCAAGCTATTTCAAAAAATTCAAGAGGAAGGAAGACTTCCAAACTACTTTTATGAGGCGAGCATAATTCTGATTCCAAAACCAGGCAAATACAACACAAAAAAAGAAAATTATAGGCCAATATCCCTGATGAACTTAGATGCAAAAATCCTCAACAAAATATTAGCAAACCGGATCCAGCAATACATGGAAAAAATTATACACCATGATCAAGTAGGATTTATTCTTGGGAGGCAAGGCTGGTACAATATTCGCAAATCAATCAATGTGATTCATCACATAAACAAAAGAAAGGAGAAAAACCACATGATAATTTCAATAGATTCAGAAAAAGCATTTGATAAAGTCCAGCACCCATTCATGATCAAAACTCTCATCAAAGTGGGAATACAGGGAACATACCTCAACATGATAAAGGCCATCTATGACAAACCCACAGCCAACATCATACTCAATGGGCAAAAATTAAAAGCAATACCCTTAAGATCAGGAACAAGGCAGGGGTGCCCCCTTTCACGACTCTTATTCAACATAGTTCTGGAAGTCCTAGCCACAGCAATCAGACAAGAAAAAGAAATAAAAGGCATCCAAATTGGAAAAGAAGAAGTAAAACTATCATTATTTGCAGATGACATGATATTTTATATAGAAAACCCTAAAGTCTCAGTCAAAAAACTACTAGACCTGATAAATGAATTTGGCAAGGTGGCAGGATATAAAATCAATAGTCAGAAATCAGAGGCATTTTTTATACACTAATAATGAACTGTCAGAAAGAGAAATCAGGGAATCAATCCCCTTTACCATTGCAACCAAAAAAATAAAGTACATAGGAATAAACGTAAACAAGGAGATTAAAGACTTGTACTCGGAAATTTATAAAACATTGATAAAAGAAATCAGGGAAGATACAAATAATTGGAGGCATATTCCGTGCTCATGGTTAGGAAGAATAAACATCATTAAAATGTCTATATTACCCAAAGCAATTTATAAATTCAATGCAATACTGATTAAAATACCAATCACTTACTTCAAAGACATAGAACACATATTCCAAAAATTTATATGGAACCAAAAGAGAACACGAATAGCCTCAGCAATCCTGAAAAGGAAGAAAAAAGCGGGAAGTATCACTCTTCCAGATATCAAGTTATATTATAAGTCCATTGTACTCAAAACAGCATGGTACTGGCATAAGAACAGGCACATAGATCAATGGAACAGAACAGAGAACTCAGAAATAAACGCACAGCTCTATGGACAACTGATATTTGACAAAGGAGGTAAGACAATACAATGGAATAAAGACAGCCTCTTCAACAAATGGTGTTGTGAAAACTGGACAGCTACCTGCAAAAAAATGAAACTAGACCACCAACTTACACCACTCACAAAAATAAACTCAAAATGGATAAAAGACTTGAATGTAAGCCATGAAACCATAAGCATCTTAGAAGAAAACATAGGCAGTAAGCTCTCTGACATCTCTCGCAGCAATATATTTGCTGATTTGTCTCCACAGGCAAGTGAAATAAAAGACAGGATCAACAAATGGGACTTTATCAAACTAAAAAGCTTCTGCCCAGCTAAAGACAATAAGAACAGAATAAAAAGACAAACTGCACAATGGGAGAATATATTTGACATTGCATCTGATAAGGGATTAATAACCAAAATTTATAAAGAACTTGTAAAACTTAATACCAGGAAGACAAACAATCCAATCCAAAAATGGGCAAAAGAAATGAATAGACACTTCTCCAAAGAGGACACACAGATGGCCAACAGGCATATGAAAAAATGTTCAACATCACTAATGATTAGAGAAATGCAAATTAAAACCACAATGAGATATCACCTCACACCAGTCAGAATGGCGCTCATCAATAAAACAACACAGAATAAGTGCTGGCGAGGATGTGGAGAAAAGGGAACCCTCCTGCACTGCTGGTGGGAATGCAGACTGGTGCAGCCACTGTGGAAAACAGTATGGAGATTCCTCAAAAAATTAAAAATCGAACTGCCTTTTGACCCAGCTATACCACTGTTAGGAATATACCTCAAGAACACCATAGCACTGTTTGAAAAGAAGAAATGCACCCCCATGTTTATGGCAGCATTGTTCACAATAGCAAAGATTTGGAAACAGCCCAAGTGTCCATCAGAGGACGAGTGGATTAAAAAGCTTTGGTATATATATATGCTATGGAATACTACTCAGCCATAAGAAATGATGACATAGGATCTTTTACAACAACATAGATGGGCCTTGATAACATTATACTGAGTGAAAGAAGTAAATCAGAAAAAACTAAGAAGTATATGTTTCCATACATAGGTGGGACATAAAGATGAGACTCAGAGACATGAACAACAGTGTTGGGGTTACAGGGTGTGGGAAGGAGAGGGAGGGGGTTGGGGGAGGGAAGGGGCACAAAGATCATGGCTTTTCAGCATTTGCCATACTCCCCCCTTAATCTATAGACAGACAGCAAATATTTACGTATGGTGTTCCCACTATACTGTCTTAGGGATAAATGCTGATAAACTATTTCAGCAGTTCCTCCTTCTTCAAAGACTTATATGTCAACATAGAGCTCCATGCTTCATAGGACATACTCAAGCTCACTCCATGCTCCCTGGAGCTTTAGCACAAGGGAATGCCCCCCCCCTTTTTTCCCAGTGTTTTTTCTTTTATTTATTTATTTTTTGTATTTTTCTGAGGATAGGGATGGGGAGGCAGTCAGACAGACTCCTGCATGCGCCTGACTGGGATCCACCTGGCATGCCTACCAGGGGGAATGCTCTGCCCATCTGAGGTGTAGCTCTGTAAAAACCGGAGCCATTCTAGCGAGTGGGGCGGAGGCCATGGGGCCATCCTTAGTGCACAGGGTGGCTTTGCTCCGGTGGAGCCTTGGCTGCGGGCGGGAGGAGAGAGACGAAGAGGAAGGAGAGGGGGAGGGGTGGAGAGGTAGATGGGCGCTTCTCCTGTGTGCTCTGGCCAGGAATTGAACCCGGGAATCCTGCACACCAGGCCAATGACTCCGAGGGGTCTACCATATCATGCTTTTTACTTAAAAAAAAATTACATTTCTTTTGAATGCTGATGAACAGGAGACACCAAATCTTTTTCGTCTGCAAACTACTACCTTCTTTATTAGATCTAGCTAATAACACTATTCTGTCTTTTTTCCAAATAGCTCCAGATATATGGAAAAGATTTATATAGGCGGATGGGGATCCTCAAACCCCTCAGCGAGATCTTCTGAGAATGGCTTTTAAGATACCTAGAGGCAGAAAAAGCCCAATAGAGATCAGGGGAACTACCAGCTTTTAGGATACACCCTTAAAGGCTCCAATTCCCCAAAGGGGTCTCATAGGATGCCATCTGGGTCCTGCTTCAATAGTGGAAAGGAAGGTCATTGAGCTAAAGCCTGCCAGGCTTACACGCCTCTGCTGTGAGGAAACAGGGACACTGGAAGGTGGGCTTCCCCCTCGCTCCTCTAAGGGAGGGTTCAGTCTCTTCCAGCCCTGTTCCAGCCACCTATGACCTAACCTTGCCCAGAAAGCTGGGGCTTGCCACTGAAGGCTGAAAGTGCCCAGGGCTGTCGGCCCCATCTACGACACTGTGGACGAGCCTAGGGTATTTATTCCAAGAAGCAGGTAAACTGATCTCATTTGCAGAAGGGCAACTTAACTATTTTTTGCCTGAATATTCAGGTTTTTTATTCTTCCCTCAAAGATCTCTGTTGTGGGTGTTGATAGTCCTATTTTCTGCTGCTTTGCTTAATATATAGTGTTTCCTTTATCCCTCCTACCTCAATGCCCCACTCACATTTCAGGCTGGGACCTACTCCTAATTTAGAGCTCTCTTTCCTCCTTTTGCCAACTTGTATTATGAATTTACCTTTGCCACCCAGCTTAGTGTATCCCAAGATTCTCTTTACCAGGCCACAGTCGCAGAGCTCCAGGGAAAAGCAACCTGGTCTCAACTCTCCAGGCAGAGGAGAACAGAAGCTCCATATCCACGCATGCTGCAAATGGCTTTTTCCAGTCTACCTGAATCATTACCAGCTAGAAGCAGCGGTCATTGGGACTTGGACATGAGCTGCAAAGTATAGAATGGTGACAACAATTCCAGTGCCATGCGGACTTTTCCTGTGGGGAACTTTCCTGGACTCCTGCTCCCTGTGACAGCTCCTAACAGACTGAACTGTAGTTGGGTTGCATTTTTCAGGGATTTGGCATGGTGATGGGGCCAACTTGGACTTGGGGAACATGTTAAGGACACTACTCTTTTACGGATTCTTGTTGTATTGGCCAAGAGTTTGCTTAAAGGCTTTTAATCACTGTAAAAAAAAAATAGAGGACTGGATGAAGAAGATGGGTCACATATACACCATGGTACACTATTCAGCTAGGAGAAATGATGACATCGGATCACTTGCAGTGGAATGGTGGAGTCTTGGTAGCATTGTGTGGGGTGAAATGGGCGAATCAGAATAAAACAGGAACTGCAGGATTCCATACATTGGTGGGACATAGAAGCGAGACTAAGAGGTATGGATGGGAGTGTGGTGGTTACGGGGGGTGGGGGGAGGGAAGGAGGGAGAGGGGGAGGGGGAGGGGTACAGAGAGAACTGGATGGA
Organism: Saccopteryx leptura; assembly: GCF_036850995.1. Classification (NCBI taxonomy): domain Eukaryota; kingdom Metazoa; phylum Chordata; class Mammalia; order Chiroptera; family Emballonuridae; genus Saccopteryx; species Saccopteryx leptura. The sequence goes on along the minus strand of NC_089505.1, from coordinate 210,761,638 downwards.
GGGTGGTGGAGGACGATCTCTCTTTGGGTGATGGGTATGCAACAGAACTAAATGACAAGATAACCTGGAAATGTTTTCTTTGAATATATGTACCCTGATTTATTGATGTCACCCCATTAAAATAAAAATTTATTAAAAAAAAAAAAGCCCCTTTACTCACATAATCTTAGTGTACTTTCAAGACATCTTGTGAGGTAAGCTGAGTGGATTTTATACTCCCAATTTCACAGCTGTGGAAACTGAGTATTCCCCAGAAATTTTTGCTTCATATCACAAGCCCACTAAATGGGGAGAGTGGGACTGAAACAAATTCTCTGAAGCTCTTTTCACTGACCTAAGAAGTCAGCAAGGCATGCCTTCTGTGCTGTCCTACACCTAACTTAAATCTCTCCCAAGCCCTACCAGTGTTAGAGTCCACCCAGAGCTGCCACCTGCTGCCATACCTGCAGCACCTCCCTATACTTATTCTGAGTTATAGCACCCCATGCCACATACCTTTTCTGGTATTTGCCAGTGTTTAGCAGCCCACTTTCTCATTCCCTTGGGGTTCCACTTTGTGATAGGTAACAGGATATAGCTTGATAAATGGATATCTATGGATCTTTTTTTTTGTGGCTGAGAGAGTCAGAGAGAGGGATAGATAGGGACAGACAGACAGGAAGGGAGAGAGATGAGAAACATCAATTCGTCGTTGTGGTTTCTTAGTTGTTCATTGATTGATTTCTCATATGTGCCTTGACGGTGGGCCTTCAGCAGACCAAGTAACCCCTTGCTCAAGGTAGCGACTTTGGGCTTAAGCTGGTGAACCTTGCTCAAACCAGATGAGCCCACGCTCAAGCTGGCGACTTCGGGGTCTCGAACCTGGATCCTCTGCATCCCAGTCCAACTCTCTATCCACTGTGCCACTGCCTGGTCAAGCTGGATCTTTTTAAAATCACCTTTTACACAGAAGACACACTGGCATTTTGAAGGCAGTAGAGATAACATCTTCCAGTCAAATCAATGAGGCAGATGTTCATTGTCCAAAGAACAGAGGTGAACACAAAACACAGTTCAATCCTGCTGAACACTGATCCATTAGAAATAGTGGTCAAAGTCAAAGAGTAATTATACTCCATGCACTTGGAGCCCTAAGGGAATGGAAGCCAACTTTCTCCTTGCCCATATCCTGTATAGCTCTCTATACTGCTCACAAAAATTAGGAGATCAGGGAACGTACAGATACCCCAGTACTTTTAGCCTTTTGTATAGTACATTTTCACCACTAAAATAAGACTTGGTTTTGCATCTCATTTGCATAATCAAACAACTTTCCCTAATTTTTGTGAGCAGTATGTTTGAAAAGCTCAGTGAAAACTGAATGGAATCTGTTTGATAAGCTGACCTCTCCTTCTTCTTAACCTACTTGAAATCTCAAGGTTGTCAACTTTGGAAAGATATTACATCATATTGTTTTATCACCCTTAGTTCCATGGGTGAGAAAAGGTCTCTAGTTATTCCCATAAAGCACTGAGGCATCTTACGCTTTAAATCCATATTTTGGGAGGTGTCATTTAATTCCTAGTTAAAATATGCTAAAGGGAAAAACAATAAATGAATATAAATGAGTCCTTGGCTCATAGAAGAAATATTTTTTCAGCATTAAGTGAGTTGAAAGAATAAGTAAGAAAAACAAAAAATATGCCCCCTATGTAATGAATAACGTCTTGACAACTAGCTCTGAATCACATCTCCTTTGGTTTTAAAAGGTTCATTTCATACCATGACAATTACTGAAATTGATCCAATGTTTCTTCTTCCAAAGTTTCTCTTATTTTTCAGCCTCAACCTTTGCTTTGTCATTTGTTCCATCCTTTTGTCTCCTTTTCCACTTTTTGGATCATAAATTTCCTTTGGTAAGCTATTTTCATTCAGGTCAGATTTTGTTGAATGCCCCAAAATTGATCTAATCCTGACTAGTGTTGATGGATTGAATAAACTCACTAATAGTTAAGTGAAAATTATGCCAGATATAAGAGGAAAGGAGTTGAGAGGAAAGATATGGCAGGGGGCCTATGAGGAGGGAGTAATTTTCTGACTCCTGAACTTAGCAGATTTCAAACAAAAACAGCTATATGTAAGTTATGGGTGTGACAGAATACATTAATTGCTGTCATCAGGCTTTAGATGCACTTGAGAGTTGCTGGTAGTTCAGGCACATAAAATGATCAGGAATCTTCTTTTAAGAAGAAAAGTGAAGCACTGATATTGATTGTAACTGCCCACGAAGGTCAGATCTCATGGTAGAGGTACAGACAAGCACACTGTGCCTTTACCCCTGCTGCCCATCTCACAGACTTCTGGCTCTTCCATTATCCTGTCTGAAGGTCAGGGTATCTGCCTCTTTACCTCCTTTCTGCCCCTCTGACTTGCTGACTAAGGATCACATTGTTGGTGTCAGAAAACATTAGCCATGATTTAAAAACTCAATACTTTATAATTTTATAAAGTTATAAAGTATTGAGTTTTAAAATTTTATAAAGTTATAAAGTATTGAGTTTTAAAATCATGAACACTCAAGCTTCCACCCACCCTAGATTAACAAATTAAATACTGTTGGATTTTCTACACAAATCCAAGTAGTTTTTCTATTTTTTAAAAGCACACATAAAATATTTTTCAAACTGACCATATACTAATCCGTAAAGCAAGTCTCAATAATTTCTAAGCATAAGTGTAATTCAGACTTCACATTCTAACCATGATTCAAATAAGTTAGAAATCAATGACAAAAAGAAAAAGTAATTTAAAAACTCACTTCTAAATAACACACAGGTTGGCAATGATCTCATGATAGAACTTAGAAAACAAATTGAAATAAAAGGAAAAGATCATACCACATATCAAAAACGTTAGAATAGCACTAAAGCAGTACTTAGAAAGAAATATAGAGCTTTAATGATAATGGATATATTAAAATTTTTTTAAATACTAAAAAGTAATATGCTAACATACAATTTAAGAAGTCAAGTAGGAATGACAGAATAAAGCCAAAAATATAAGAGGAGTTAATAAAAAAAACCACAAAGAAAGTAAATAAAACTTAAAGTGATTATTCAAGAAGATTAACAAAATGCAAATCTCTGGTGAAACACAAATAAAACATATTTAATTGAAAAGGGGTATATTAAAGATATAGTAGAAATTAAATGTATAATAAGAAATTAATTTGATCCTTTCAAGGTTTGATTTTATGATCTTTTAGAGAAGGTCTACAGTGGACTTTATTCAAGGGGTAATTTAGGCCCACTAAAGCATTACTTTTCTGTAATCTCTACTGAACGTTCAATATAATCAGTGAGGTTTACCCACAATAGCTCGGGGTAACTCAAATGATTACTAACCCTTATTATGCCGTGAAATAAGTCAGTCAGAGAAAGACAAATGTCATTCAATTTCACTTATAAGTGGAATCTAAAGAATAAAATAAATGAACAAACAAAACTGAAATAGACTCATAGACCTAGAGAGTGAACTAGTGGTTGCCGGAGGAGAGAGCACTTGGGAGACTGGGTGAAAGAGGCGAAAGGATGAAGAAGGACAAATCAGTAGTTTCAAAAAAGTCATAGGAATTTCCTACAGGAAAGTTTAGAAAATATAGTCAATAATATTGTAATAACTACGTATGGTGCCAGTTGGAGTGCTGGAAATATCAAGAGTATTAGGGCCCTGGCCGGTTAGCTCAGCGGTAGAGCGTCGGCCTGGCGTGTGGGGGACCCGGGTTCGATTCCCGGCCAGGGCACATAGGAGAAGCGCCCATTTGCTTCTCCAGCCCCCCCCCCTCCTCTCTGTCTCTCTCTTCCCCTCCTGCAGCCAAGGCTCCATCGGAGCAAAGATGGCCCGGGCACTGGGGATGGCTCCTTGGCCTCTGCCCCAGGCGCTAGAGTGGCTCTGGTCGCGGCAGAGCGACGCCCCGGAGGGGCAGAGCATCACCTCCTGGTGGGCAGAGCGTCGCCCCTGGTGGGCATGCGGGGTGGATCCCGGTCAGGCGCATGTGGGAGTCTGTCTGACTGTCTCTCCCCGTTTCCAGCTTAAGAAAAATACAAAAAAAAAAAAAAAAAAAAAAAAAAAAAAGAGTATTAGCTAAGTATATGATTGTCTAACCACTAAGCTGCACACCTGAAACCAATGAGAAAATTGAAAAGAAAAATATATTACCAGCACTGAGGAAGTTCTGAAATTGTTAGTCTTATAGTTATCTGATATTATTTCCTGAGTTGTCATTTCCTGGTGGCATTTCAATTTATGCAAGCAGAGCCTGGTTTCAGCCAAATCTCTAAGGAGATTCCTACGAAGACTTTTAGAACTTGTTCTCTTAGTAGATCCCTATTCTTGAGACTTCTGCCCTAAATTCTAGTTTCATCGACATTCTTGAACTCTGTTCTCTGTCTCTTAAAAGCAAGACTGTTGAAATCTACTTAGGTGTCCAATTTCTGTATCACGATCCAGGAATAATGTTCAGAGTAAGTCTATGTGAGATAGAGTACATCTCTTCTTTTTCTTTTTTCAGTGATCACAGCCCTGTTGTCCAATGTCTAATATTAATTTTCTCTACTGTGTTCAGTTTTCTTATTTACAATGAGAATTTTAAACATTTTACTTTCCCTTGGCTAGTATTAGAAGTCTACATAGCTATTTTATTTATTTATTTTAATTTTTATTATTTTAGAGAGAGAAAGAGAGACAAGACAGGAAGGGAGAGAGAGAGAGGGAGGAGGGAGATAAGAAGCGTCAATTCATAGTTGCTTCACTTTATTTGTTCATTGATTGCTTCTCATATGTGAATTGTTGGGAAGTGTGGGGGGGTAGGCTCAAGCCAAGCCAGTGACCCCTTGCTTAAGCCAGCAACTTTAGGCTCAAGCCAGTGATCCTGCACTCAGGCTGGCAAGCCCATGCTCAAACTGATGAACACATGCTCAAGCCAGGGACCTCGGAGTTTGGAAACAGGGACTTCCATGTCCTGGGCTGATGCTGTATCCACTGTGCCACCACTGGTCAGGCATACCATAGCTATTTTAAAGTTTTGCCTACTGATTCCAATATCTGAATTGCCTATGGGTCTGTTATATTGCCATATATTTCTATTGATTATAAATAACATCTTCTTATTTTTTCACATTTAATAATTTTTTATTAATACCAACAATTGTATGTCATTGTCTAGGCTGGATGGGGTCTCTTTCCAAATAAGTGAATTTTGTTCTAGAAGTCAATTAAATTACTGGTGAATCATCTTTATTTTTGTAATGACTTCATTTTAGACTTTGTAAGGGTCTATTTCAGTTTTCCCTTAGTCTTAGGGTCAAGATTTTAGTCATAGGACAGAATGTTTATGTCTAAAGTGCAGTCATTCTGTGGTTTCAATAGATGGTCAAGACCTCTCAGCTAGGCTCAAACTCTAAACTGTTGTTTTCCCTTGCAGTGAAAGTCTCTGAAATCTCTGCTCAGCTCTAACAGCCTTCCAGCTATTTTTTTTTGTGAACCTTCCCTGAGCATCCATGATTCAGGAGTCAGTGAAGGATTTGAAGAGAGTTTATTTGTAGATTTGGAGTTCCTCTCCTGTGTACCATCATATTTTAGATTTTTGTTTTCTGTCCCCTCAGGCCACTAAAACTGTAGTCCTCTGTTTGAGCTCTTCCTCCTTAACACTGCACAGATTTGAGATTATCCTTAGTAAAAAAAAAAAGAAAGAAAGAAAGAAAGAAAGAAAGAAAGAAAGAAAGAAAGAGAAAAGAAAGCCTTTATAAATGTGAATCTCACCCCTTCTATCAAATATCAAAGCCCTTTCAGTTTTGGGTTACCTTTCATCACTTTCCAGTATTTTACAATGGTTGATTTTTACATATGGTGCAGAATTTATAATTGTTATTGCAGGAAGTTAGTCTGATAAGAGCTACTCCACCATTACTCAAACCTGAAACAAGTTCTTATGCTTGACATACTTGAAAATGGTATGTTTCCAATAGGTTTTAAAATAAATTCAGTAGGTAAAATAACAATGTTTTTGCAGCATATTTAATATTGAAGATACTCCAGACATTTTTTTTCAAATTTATGTCTCTGTTGAAACCCTATTGTTGTCCTTCAAAACTTTTAATTTACTACCTCTAGTATGAAATAGGCCCTGATTTTTAAAAAGCTATTCCCCAGGCACTGATGAGTGCTTAATAGATATTATTTTTTCCAAATCTTACAAGAACCTAAAAGGGAGGTGGTACCTCAATTCTCATGTTATAGATGAAGGCAGCTTAGAGAGACAAAAATAATATGTCCAACGTTACACAGCTTAAAAACTAAGAAATCTGGGATTTGAACCAAATATTTTGTATATATTCTTGGACATTATGCTACTACCTCTTGGCATAACTCTCCAGCCAAAAGTAATCTCTCTTTTCTTTAAATTCCCTTAGCACATTAAATGTTCTTGGCCATTAATCATTCTGTTTCATTAATAGAGTATGTTTCTAGTTCTCTACAGGTCTTGAAGTAAGAGGCCATATCTTATTCAGGACCTTTCACTGACAAATTGTAAAACAGACTTGGATTCAAATCCCACTCTCTCACTTAATGGCTGACTCTGTATGAAATCATATAACTTTTCTAATTTATTTCCACTCATACAGCGGAGGCTATAGCACTACACATGGTTATTGTGAAAATTAAGTAGGATAATATAGTAGACTCATAATAATTATTAGTGATTGCCAGTATTACTAACATTCTTTGGAGATGTTTTTTCATGTAACATCTTATTTAATCACAACAACCATGAAATCATTAGTACCTCCATTTTCCAGAAAGGAAAACTGGTGCTTTAAAGGGGCAGTAGATTTTTAATAACTGTTTCTGACTCACTGACTCTCAGCATGGCCTTTAAATGCCTCTCCAGACACAGATTTTTGCACTAATAAGGAACCGTTGCCCACCTTCCCCCTTACATGGAGGCAAGGTGAAAGGTTGGGTAGCAGCTCTCAAATCAATCTTAGAAAGCGAAAGCAGTTGACCCTTTGCCAGTCCTCCTGGTCTAATTGACTTCCCCCACAGTGAAACCTTTATTTTGAAACAGGACTCCCAAGCCACCACTGGCTAAAAAGACAAAAATAATGTCATTAACTCTGTTCATTTTGCTTGGGATAAAGTGTCCTGAACTCATAAAAATGTCCTCTTGTTAGCAAATGGAAAAGCATAATGAAGCTGGCTTTGCCACCACTTTTAATGAGCTCTGTTTCCTCCTCACCTCACTCTCTCATTTTTTTAATGAGATACCAATTTCCTCCCACCTAGCTCTCACAGATACTTGAAGCAATAAAACAGACAACTTTGGTTTTTGTCCTCGTGTGAAATTTTGGTACTAATTTATTTATCTGTGACCTGTGCCATGCTCTCATTCTAAATGGCCTGTTAATCTTTAAAAATTAACAAGATGGCCCTGGCCGGTTGGCTCAGCGGTAGAGCGTCCACCTAGCGTGCAGAGGACCTGGGTTTGATTCCCAGCCAGGGCACACAGGAGAAGCGCCCATTTGCTTCTCCACCCCTCCGCCGAGCCTTCCTCTCTGTCTCTCTCTTCCCCTCCCGCAGCCAAGGCTCCATTGGAGCAAAGATGGCCCGGGCGCTGGGGATGGCTCTGTGGCCTCTGCTTCAGGCGCTAGAGTGGCTCTGGTCGCAACATGGCGACGCCCAGGATGGGCAGAGCATCGCCCCCTGGTGGGCAGAGCATCGCCCCATGGTGGGCGTGCGGGGTGGATCCCGGTCGGGCGCATGCGGGAGTCTGTCTGACTGTCTCTCCCTGTTTCCAGCTTCAGAAAAATGCAAACAAAACAAAACAAAAAACCCAAAAAATTAACAAGATGTCTCAGGCCAAAATATAGAAGAGAAAAGGGATAAATAAATGAAAGAGAAAGAGACTGGGTAAGCAAAGTTTCTACTTAGGGTAGTGTGGAGACATGGATATTTTCACCCTGCTGCCTTCCATTGCAGCATCTTCTGGAAACACAGGCCCACAAGGAAGACTTTCCTGGTTCCTGCAACCGCTCTCAAATTAAGATCCAAGTGCAACCGAGTTTGCCCAGACTGGGAAGCTGGTTGGGGCCTGGCTGACCTAAATGGAGACCACACTGTGGGGCCAGTAGAAGCAGGCAGTTCCTGAAAGATGTGCAGGTGTGAAGGACTTTTCTAAAGGCAGTTGGGTCTGCACAGCCCAGCCTATATTGCCTGCCATCTGGAGAAAGGCTTCCTTGGCAGATTTGGGCTGCAAACTGCTTATTGATGACTAGTTCCCCCCCCCCCAATTTTTATGTATTGATTTTAGAGAGACATGAAGGGTGAGGGTAAGAATGGAGGGGAGTGGAGAGAAAGGGAGAAAGAGAGAGAGAGAGAGAGAGAGAGAGAGAGAGAGAGAAAGAGAGAAACATTAGTTTGTTGTTCCATCTATTTATGCATTCATTGGTTGATTCCTGTAGGTGCCCTGACCCAAGATTGAACCTGCAACCTGGGTGTATTGGGATGATGCTAACCAACAGCTACCTGGGCAATAAATAGTTATTTAAGAAATATAACAAAACTTTAATAGCTTTTTAAGACTTTCAGAAATCATGGAGATGAGTACAAAGATTAGATCTACATTCAGCAAAAAATGATGTACCTTGTTCTATGTGTTTCACCCTCCTCACCTAAGACCCCACTTCTCTACTGACCGTTGGAAACCATATGATCTTATTAAGACAAGTCAACTGCTTCTGACATAAAATGCACTTGCTTCCACCTTTATATGTGACTGCATGTCGCTTTTTTTTCTCCACTGCACAGACAGCATCTTCAATCATTATAATTATGTTTCACTTTTTAAAAACCAAATTATTAAGATACAATTCACATACCATAAAACTTATCTATGTAATGTGTAAAATCAATGGTTTTAGGACAGACAGTTGTGTAAACATCACCTTGATCTAAGCTGAAAATACTGTCTTCACCGTAAAAAGAAATTTTGAGTCATTATCAGTTGCTACTCATCTCCCCAATCCCAACCCTAACAACTACTACTCTTCTATCTCAATCAATTTCCCTATTCTAGATAGTTTATATAAACTGAGTAACATAATATGTGAAATTTTGTCACAGGCTTCTTTTTATTAATATAATGTTCTCAAGGTTTACCCATGTTGTAGCATAATCAGTATTACATTCTTTTTTATGGTCAAATAATATTTCATTGTATGGACATACTACATTTATTTATCCATTTATCAGTTCATGGACATTTGGGTTTTTTCTATTTTGGGGCTATTACAACTATTGCTGCTGCAAATATTCCAATTTTGTGTGAATATGTGTTTTCAATTATTTTGGGAGTCGAATTGCTATATCATCTTGCAACTCTGTTTACTTTGAGGAAGTGCTTTTTGCACTTTACATTCCAACCAGCAATGTGTCAAGGTTCAAATTTCTCTACACCAGGTCACCACTTGTTATTATCTGTCTTTGTGATCAAAGTTACACTAATGGGTGTGAGGTAGTCTTATTGTGGCTCTGATTTGTCTTTCCTTAATGGCTAATTGCTTATTGGCCATTTGTATGTCTTTTTTTGAAGAGATGCTTATTCAAATCCATTGCCCATTTTTAATTGGGTTATTTGTCTTTTTATCATTGAATTGTAAGAGTTGCCTGACCTGTGGTGGTGCAGTGGTTAAAGCATTGACCTGGAACACTGAGGTCACCAGTTCAAAACCCTGGGCTTGCCTGGTCAAGGCACATGCTTCCTGTTCCTCTCCCTTCTCTTTCTCTCTTTTTCCTCTTTCTGTCTCTCTTTCTTTCTCACCCTCCACCTCTCTAAAATGAATAAATAAAAATTTAAGAAAAAAAGAGTTTTAAGAATTTTTTACATATTCTGGTTATCATTTATCAGATATTTAAATTGAAAATATATTCTCCCATCCTGTGAGCTTTCTACTTTGTTGATGTTACCATTTGCAGCACAAAATAAAATTTTTTCTCCTCTCATCATTTATGCTTTTGGTATAATTTAAGACCTAACTCAAAGTCATAGAGACTTATTATGTTTGCTTCAAGAGTTTTATATTTTTAACTCTTACACTTATGTCTGCAATCCATTTTGAGTTAATTTTTGTGTATGATAAGAAGGGGTCCATCCAGAAGGTATTATGCTAAGTTAAATGAACCAGACAAATAAATACAAATACCATATGATTTCATTTACATGTGAGATCTAAAGAACTAAACAGAAACATACTCATAGATGCAGAGAAAAAAATTGATGGTTGCCAGAGGGGTGGGGGATTAGGGGCTAGGTAAAAACGGTGAAGGGATTAAAAAGTATAAGAAGTACAAATTGATAGCTACAAAATAGTTACTGGAATGTAAAGTTCAGCATACAAAATATAGTCAATAATATTTTAACAACTATGCATAGTGCCAGGTAGGCACCTGAATTATCAGGCAATCACTTTGCAAATTATATGATTGTCTAACCACTAAGCTGTACCCCTGAAACTAATATACAATAGTATTGAATGTCAACTATAATTGAGAAATAAAATTTAAAAAAGAAGTGGTCCAACCTCATTCTTTTGCATGTGGAAATGTTGTCTCCATATTTGTTGAAAAGACAATTCTATTCCTCATCAGATTGTCTTGATACCCTTGCTGAAAATCAACTGAATTTAAACAGAAGAGTTTATTTCTTTACTCTCAATTCTGTTCCACTGATCTATATATTTATCTTTATGCCAGTACCACACTGTCCTGGGTCTTGCATCAATGTAAAAGTTTTGAAATCAGTAAGTATGAGTCCTTCAACTTTGTTCTCCTTTTTCTCTTTTGGTAATTTATTCCTTGAATTTCCATACAAATTTTGGGATCAGGTTGCACAAATAGGGAAGCTGAGATGTTGACAGACATCACACTATGTCTGTAGATTAATTTAAGGAGTACTGCCATTTATACAATGTCTTCCAATCCATGTGCATAGGATGTCTTTGAGTTCAGTTAGAGCCTTTTTATTTTTGACAGAGAGACAGAGAGAGAGGGACAGATAGGGACAGGCAGACAGAAAGGGAAAGATTGAGAAGCATCAATTCCTCATTGTGGCACTTTAGTTGTTTATTGATTGCTTTCTCATATATATCTTGACCGGGGGCTACAGCAGACCGAGTGACCCCTTGCTTGAGCCAGAGACCTCGGGCTCAAGCTGGTGAGCCTTGCTCAAACCAGATGTGCCTGCACTCAAGCCTGCGACCTTAAGGTTTCGAACTTGGGTCCTCTGTGTCCCAGTCTGACACTCTATACACTGCGCCAGCGCCTGATCAGGCCAGTTAGAGCTTTTTAACTTTCTTCAATGTATTGTAGTTTTCAGAAAACAGGTTTTGAACTTCTTTCAATTTTTGTTTAAAGAGAAAGGCAGGGAAATAGAGAAAGAGATGTGGGAACTTGAAGCTGTTGTGTGTGCCTTGACTGGGGACTGATCCAGCAATCACTATGCTTTGGGATGATACTCCAACCAACTGAGATATCTGGCCAGGGCTTCTTTTCTTAAATTTATTCCTGTGTATTTTCTTTCCTTTTGATGTTATTGTAAATGAAATTGTTTTCTTAATTTTATTTTTAATTGGTCATTGCTTTTGTATGAAAATACAATAGATTTTTGCATGATAATCCAGTATCTTGTAATCTTGCTGAATATGTTTCTTTAGTTCTAATAGTTTTTGAAGTGATTTTTTAGAGTTTTTTCTATAGGTAATCATACCATCTACAAACAGATAATTTTACCTTTTTCTTTTCCAATCTAACACCTTTCATTTCTTTTTTCTTACTTGATAACCCTGACTAGAACCTCTAGTACAATGTTAAATAGGTGTGATGAGAGCATACTTCTTGTCCTCTTACTGATCTTAGTTATGTGTCTTTCATAGATGTCCTTTATCATGTTGAAAAAGTTCCTTTGCATCTTTAGTTTGGTGAGTGATTTTATAATGAAGGTGTTGGACTTTTGTGAAATGCTTTTTCTTCATCTGTTGAGTTGACCATATGGTTTTTATTCTTTTTTCTATTAATATGATGTATTCCATTGATTGATTTTGGTATTCCTGAAACAAATCATGGTGTAGAGTTCTTTTTGAATAGTGCTGGATTTGCTTTGATAGCATTTTGTTAAGGATGTTTGAATCTATATTCATAAGGGATACTAGTCTATAGTTTTATTTTCTTGTGATATTTATACATGTTTTTAATATCAGGATAATACTGGTTTCATCAAGTTAGTTCCTAAGTATTCCCTCTTCGTTTATTTTTGGAAGAGTTTATGAGTGGTTGTATTAATTCTTCTTCAAATATTTGATAGAATTCACCAGTGAAGTTAATATGTGCCTGGGCTTTTCTTTGTGGGAAATTTTAAAATAACTCTTTAAATAACTTCAATTTTTATAGGTCTGTTCATATTTTCTATTTCTTCTTGAGTCAGTTTTGGTAGCTTGTGTTCTAAGAATTTCATCTAAGTTATCTAATATTTTAGCATACATTTATTCATGGTATAATCTTGCCATCTTATTTATTTATTTATTTATTTATTTACTTACTTACTTACTTATTCATTCCTAATTTTAATAATGTATTTATTTTTCCTGGTCAGTTTAACTAAGAACTTGTTAGTCTTGTTGATATTTTAAAAGAACCACCTTTTTGTTTTGTTGATTTTTCTCTTATTTTCACATTATGTATTACCCTTTAATTTTAATATTAGTATTCTTTAGTTTAAAACATACACTCCTACCTACCCACTTCCAACTCCTGTGAGACCAATAAGTTTTTCTTATCCCAACTATCCTCTTTAATCAGTCTCTTCATTGATATCATGTACTCTAACTCACCCAGGCTGATATCATTTGAAGAAACAAGAACTGTACTGGCAATATGTCCCATAACTGTCAATCTTTCTCAACAACTATACAGTCCATCTGCATCAAATGAAAGAAAAGAAAAAATGGAGAATTGGGGAAGACAGATTTAAAAGAATTGTCAGGGTTACCTATCTCATCAGTTTTTCTGGTGGCTTTTGCTCTGAATTCCAATACTGCTTCCTCTCTTGTTACTTGACTTTGTAATTAGTACCACTTATTTGGTGAACTAACTCAACTATTGTCTAATACTAGGGATGCCAAATACTTGGCATGCATAGCATCTCTTTCCCTTGCCCACGAGAGATATTAATAATCCTAGCATTTTTCCTAAACTCATATGTGGCCATACAGTTCTTATCAACATAGAAAGACTCAGCCTAACCACTACCAACACTTATAAACCAACAACTGCAATCCTTGGCACTTATACAATATAAATAAGACCAAATCATGTATTAGAATTTCACATCAATACTATTTGTAACAGACCCAAACAGCAAACTGAAAATACTCATCAACAATAGATTGGAAAATAAGTATATATCTTTATACAATGGGGTAATAGTATCTAGCAATGAGAATGAATACTCTAGAACTATACTAGACAATATGATATTTACTATTATACCATTGAGCCAAAGAAACCAAACACCAAAAAATACATACTGTGAGTTATATACAGTTTGTTTATTTTTTATTTTTAATGAACTTCTATTGGGATGACATGGATTAACAAAATTATACAGGTTTTTTTCATCTACTGATAGAGACTCGGCCTGTATCCAGATCTTGGCTATTGTAAATAATGCTGCAATGAACATAGAGGTGCATATAGTCTTTCAAATTAGTGTTTTGATATTCTTAGAATAAATTCCAAGAAATGGAATCACTGAGCAAAAGGCAGTTTCATTTTTAATTTTTTGGAGATAACTCCATACTACTTTCCACAGTGGCTACACCAATCTGCTTTCCCACCAACAGTGGAAGAGGGTTCTCTTTTCTTCACATCTTCACTAGCACTTGCTGTTTCTTGATTTATTGATGATAACTATTCTGGCAGGTGTGTGGTGATATCTCATTGTGGTTTTAATGTCCATTTCTCTGATTATTAGTGATATTGAGCATCTTTTTATCAATATATGTCTATTGGCCATCAATATGTCTTGTTAAAAAAGTGTCTATTCAGGTCTTTTGCCCATGTTTTAATCATATTGTTTGTTTGTTTGTGGTGTTGAATTTTATACATTTTTTATAAAGTTTGGATATTAATCCATTATTAGATGTAGCATCTGTATGTTGTGGGGCAGTTTGTATGTTGTGTTAGGCTTGATTGCTGGTTTACCAGCTGCAAGCACTTTGCCTGATTACTGCATGAGCATGTGGCAGTGTCATGTGTATATGGTCTATATAAGGCTATGGGTGCTTGCACTCAGGGAGATTTTGAATGCATGGCTTGTGTGCCAGCCACTTTGAGGGGCCATTTTGCTCTTTGTTTGCCTGAGAGGCAGTTTCCCCTGCCTGTGTGCTTGTCTGCCATTGTGAGACTGGCCCAACCCTTCCTGGCTCACAGTTTTTCTACCATCTTCCCAAATCCAATGTGGACCTGCCTGGCCTTGGCCACTGGCATTACATCTGGTGTAGTGGGCAGGATTCAGAGCAGATTGGTATGGAGCCACTAACATCCTTGAAGGGTGGAATAGAGGATTAGCTGTTCCTGGTAGCTCTCCTGGTGGGGACTGTGGGCTGGGTGATTTTTACAATTCTTCAAGAAGAAACCAAGAGTTCTGTGTGAGAAACTGAGTGAGGTTGAAAGCTCCAGAATGAGCTGCATACTGAGCAGCAAAAACGGTGTGAACTGGAGCGAGCGCTGGAAAGGGAGGCCAACTGGTCCAAGAGTTGCATTGTGAGGTGCAGGCTGAGAGCCAATGGCACCTGGAACTGCAGTGGTCTCTGGACAAGGAGTTATGGGTTTACAAGTTGCAGTTTGCCCTGGAAGCTGAATGTTGGCAGTGATGGCTGTTGGAGAAACAATTGCGGGTTCAGGAGCTTGAGAGTCAGCTTCAGGCCGAGAGCCAGCAGCCATGGGACCTAAAGTGGGCATGGAAGATGGAGCTGCATTCCTGCTAGCAGAGAAGCTCTGAGTTGGCGGGAGCAGGCATTTCCAACTCTTCTGAGGGCGAGGCTCAGGCTGAAACTGCTGTCTGCAGACTCGGAGCTCCGCCAGTGGTCACCAAGAAGGTTAAGACCCAGCAGCCAAGAGTCCCTCATGGGCAACACAGCCTCCTCCCCAGGTAGTGGAGCACTCTGTGGTCCGGCCCTACACCCGGGGAGAGCTGATGGAGTTGGGGGTGAAATTCAAGCAGAAATGCACTGAGCCCCTGGCAGCCTGCTTGATGCAGCTGTGGGACATAAGGGTGGATGGCATCATAATCTCTAGGACAGAGATGGACCGTAAGGCTGTGAGGGCTGCTGCCTGTGCTGTCCCCCTCCAACTCTCTAAGAAGAGAAATGGGCCTCTGAAAGTTACCTGAACACAGATGTGGGTAGATTTGATCACAACTGGGACAGATAGAAATTAGATGGCAAGTCTAATAAAGTCTTGTTGGAGCTTTGGTGGCAGCTTGAGTCAGAACAGTGGTTTCATCTGCTGAAAAAGTAGGGGAAGTGGGTGGCCCCGGCATCTGCTGGGATGGCATTCAGGTTACAGGATCCCCAAGACCCGTTGTCCCAGTTTGACTAAGGGGAAGGGTGAGGGACCCATCTGACAGGGATGAGGGGGGAGGCCAGAAGCCCCATGTGAAATTGGCAATGCACTGGTCACCTTCTAATATGCAGCAGGTGTTGGCATTAGAGGGTAATAGGTGTTTTTTTTTGTTTTTGTTTTTTTTTTTTTTTTACAGAAGCAGCAGCTAAGAAAACTGTTGTGGCGACACGGGCCTTGAATCACAGGCCTTGAATGTGTTTGACCCTGCCAGGCTCTGTAAGCTTGTTGAGGGGTTTGGATGGGGTTTGTAGCAATAAACAGCACAGTATGGAAAGGTGCTGAGGTCTGTTAATAAAGAGCTGTGTGGCTAGTTGCCTGTAATGGACCTTTTCCTTGGTGATTTGCATAGACAGCTGGGCTGTCTATCATGGACTGACTCTTAAACTGCAACCAGAGTGGGGCACCGGCTTGCTTAATGAATGGACACGTCCCTCATGGACAATATTGTTAGAGACTCTAATGGGGGGGGGCACACGGCACCTATGGAGGCCCTCCTGCACTGGTTCTCATTCAGTTGCAGAAGTGCACCAAGGACAACTTACGGTTTCCATGGACACAGCCCTGGACTATACAGGCCCTCCTACCTACCATGAGGTATGGAGTTAGAGGTGGCCCTTCAGTTGACACCCTGGGCAAAGTGCTCAGGGAGACATTGTGAAGGGCATCTTTGTAACTATTGTGTAACTTTTGCTGTTGCTGTAGTCTCTGTTTCCTGTCATGCAGATTGTGAAGTGAGCAACCCTAAAGCGGTAAAATGTAGGGCAGGTGTGTTAGGCTTGCTCTCTGGTTTACTAACTGCAAGCCCTTTGCCTGATTAGTGTGTAAGCACATGGCAGCGCCACGTGTGTATAGCCTATATGAGGCGATGGGTGCTTGCACTGAGGGGGATTGCAGATGCATTGATTGCCTGCCCACCATTATGCATGGCTTGACTGCCTACCACTGTGAGGGGCCATTCTTGCTAGCTGTGTGCTAAAGAAGAGGTTTTCCCCTGCCTGTGTGCTTGTCCGCTGTTGTGAGACTTTATAAAATGGAACGAATGGCCCAACCCTTATCGGCTCCACAGTTTTTCTACCATCTGCCCTAATCTAATGTGGACCTGCCTGGCCCCGGCCACCAGCATTACACAGTTTGTAGTTGTCTCTGCTGGCAAATATATTCACCCATTTCCTTCCAGTGTACTCTTGTTGTTTGTAATGCCAGTGGCATTGTGTGGGATCAACCCGTAGGCTGTCTGACTGTGAGGCTCCACGTCGACTGCTGCACGCAAGCTGCAGTGCAGCTGCTGACTACAAGTAGATTCGCCTCAGCTGGGTTTGGTGCCTGACAAGCTCTCCCTTTGGATATGCTACTTCTAAAGCTAATGGATCCTACCCTGATGTCTGAAGCTGGCTTCTGGGTGTGTTGGTTCTGGACCTCTTGGGAGGAAATATGGTGCAGGCCAGTGTGATTGCCTGCCTGTCACTGGCCCTCAGCAACCTCTTTGGAGCTACAAGCAAACCACAGTTTGTAGCTGCCTCTGCTGGGCTTAGGTGTGTGTGGGGAGAACCAAGTTGCACTATAAGGCAAACTTTTACCAGCACCTAGCCCTAGGACAGATCAGCAAAATTCCCAAGGTACTCCAAGATCTGCCTCTGTTTGCCTTCATCTGTTGGCTGCTGTAATGCCAGTGGCCGAGGCCAGGCAGGTCCACACTTTATTTGGGCAGATAGAAACTGCAGAGCCAGAAAGGGTTGGGCCATTTGGTTTAATAAAGTCTCACAACAGTGGACAAGCAAACGGGTAGGGAAAACCTCTTCTCAGGCAAACAAACAGCAAAATGACTCCTCACAGTGGGGGGCAGGCAATCTACCCTCCGCAATCCCCAGCATAAGCACCCACAGCCTTACATAGTCCATACACATGTGGAGCAGACACACACTCACACACCAATCAAGAAAAGTGTTTGCAGCCGGTAAACCAGAGAGCAAGTCTCACACAGCTGCCTGTCAGGCTCTGCCACCGAAAGAGCCTCTGGTGGAGTCTGGAGGATGGGGCTATTGCATTTTCCCTGAGGGCAGTGACAGTCAGGCTTCAGGGAATGTGGTGGTCATGGCAGCACCCTAGAGCAACAGGTCTCAGTCTGTCCCAGATTTTGCCCTGACCTCAGCAGAGTGGAGCTATGAAGAGTTGGGTGGGTCAGTGTGAGGAAAACAGCTGTATTAGGCTTGCTCACCTGTTTACCAGCTGCAAGCACTGTCTAATTGGTTTGTGGGTGTGTGGCAGCGGGTGCTTCCCCTCAGCAGTGATTCTCCCAGATCGCTCTCCCACCACTCTGATGTGCAGTTTTTGCCCTTCATTGTGAAAAGCAGATTTCCTTTGTTTATTAGCTATTTTCCTTTTGTTGATATTTGCACACCTATATTTGCGAGCCTCCAATAAACAGGTATAGCCTGATGCTTTCTGGCTCCAAACTTCTTCTACTGTCTGTCTGAGTTCAGTGGAAACCTGCCTGACTTCCACTACCAGCATTACAGTCAGACTCACAGGAAAGTGGGGGGAATGACTCCTGCCTCAAAGCCAGACACCTTGAGTCACTAACTGAGGCCATCCAGACCTCTGCTCCCTGGCCAAAGCAGCTGACTTCTCAGCAGGCTCTAATCTCTGCAGGGTGGGACAAATTTCTTTCCTCAGATCGATGCTGCATGAGGGGGCGTGATCCACTTGAGAATGATGGTGATTGCAGTATGGGAGAATGACTCAGCACAGGGGTTTTGGTAGCTGTCCCCTGTGTCTCTTCCCAGAGCCACAAATTGTAGACTTCCCTCATGTGACTCTAGTCTGCTCAGCCCTACCCTGCCAGAGCCCAGTGTAAGTGGCTACAAATGAGATTTTTGCATTGACCCTTTAAGAGGATGCCTGAGTGTTTGCGGACTCCCATCTCTTTCTAGCAGAGATAAATTTCGCTGTTTTTTACAGCCAAATGCTTTGTGGGTGCCTCTTCCTAGCTTTAGTGCTCTGGGTTGAGGAGCCCAGCTTGGGTTTAGGCCCCTCCCTTCTCAGAGGAATGTTCCCCCACAGCTGAGATATCACTCTAGGACCTCAGCCATGGCTGGTGGGAGCAGGGTCAGCCCTTTTTGCACCTCTGCCCTTCCTACCAGTCTAGATATGGCTTCTTTTGTGAATCCTTGGTTCATTTAGCCTTGAGTTGGTTTATAGGATGATAACCTTAAATTTAGTTATAACTCCAGTTTGTCCTGTGAAGAGGTGGGTGTATCATCTACCTACTCTGCTGCCATCTTGGATCTCTCTAAATAGTTTAAAAGAAAGTACAGCTAATATATGCTATTAGGAGTCAGGATAATGTTACTCTGGGAGAAAACTGGAAAAAATGATGAGGGTGGTTTATGGAGAATGAGTAATGTTCTGTATCTTGATATGATGCTCAATGTCACCCAGAGTACTGAGTTTGTGAATAACTTTCATCCTATAGTCTTAAAAGTATTTCTTGTATTTGTATCATATTTCAATAATATATTTTTACAATTTGATTACTCATCTCCCTAAGTGGATATGAACTCCAGTTTTTAGGACCATGTTTCTATTTCATTGAATCTTCCTTGGATTTAGGCCGATGATGAAAACATAACAGAAACATATTTGCTTTGTTTATTTGCTATTTATTTGCTGTTCCTGTCCTAAATTTTAATATTCTAGTCCCTGGTGAAATAGCACTTGTTGCAGTCTGGCTACTACCTGATTCTATAATAACCCTCTATTTACAAGGTGTGGTATTCCTGGAAAGCTTTGTAATTTACTTTACTCCAACCCACGCTAACTCCATAGTATCCTTACTCACATTCTGGTTTCTGTTTTTGATAAGGTGACTCCCTCCCTTGCTGCCAGCACTTGATAAACTGTGAGGTTAGGACTATTCCCTGGTAACCTAGATTGAACAAATCAACTTGGAATATATTAAAGAAGGAAATTTACTGGCACAGGAGCTTGAGGTATATCTAGAAATCATACAAGTCACATGGTGTTCATCCCTAAAACAGGAAACTTTTTAAGGACTCTCAAATGCTACAGATATTGTCTTTCACATGAGTAGCAGGGTCACTCTCAGTATCTTTTGAATTGGGGCTTCAGTGTCTGTGAGTGCTGTGTGTTCTCTTGGAGGTTGATATTATTATACTTAAGTTTAGACAAAGCTCAGGGAAGTCAGTTGGATCAGGGAATGTAGACTGAATTATGTTGTGATGACAAACAATCCCAATATCACACTAACTTAAAAAATGCATTTATTTCTTGCTCCAACTATATCTACTGTGGATCACCTACAGCCCTATGGCTCTGTTCCACCTTATCTTCTTTCCAAGACCCTGGCTGAAGAAATGATACTTTTCAGGGATATTCCTACTCTCTTGGTACAGACAAAAGAGAATACTATGTTTTGGCTCTTAAAAATAATAATTCTCACTTTATATTCTTTGACATACAGTTTGAGCTCTGGTATTTTTAGCCTGAACAATTAGGGTAAAGACAAAGACTAGATATTGGTTCAACAGAAACCGTCTTTGCTGCAACCTTCCCTTGACCTTTTCAAAATCATCCATCCCACAGCCCCATATAATGTGGAAAGATGGAGCCAGGTGTCCTCTTCAAAGCATGTGGTTGATGGGAATGGAGTTTGGAGCCTGGAATGTGTTCACTGATGTACTTGGATCCATTTATAGAACTCTTCTACACAAGTATGTGGTCTGAAGAAGAAGAAGAATAGAAGATAGAACCCTGCCAAGACTGTTTTAGACTCCACCCTCAGCTTAGTGAATGAATGAGACAATTACTACTTTCTGAAAATGTCTAAGATTTTTCTATGAAAACAAAAACTGAGGAGGGAGGAAATTAAATAAGCAGATTGTTGGTCAAACAAGTGTGTAAATATGATATATATGTTTGCTTGCTTATAGTTTGCATTGGGTGTGGGGAACAGGCTGTAAGCAGTCAGGGTCATTATGGCCTAAAGCTTAGTTTTAAGACTAAGCTTTTCCCACCCTTTTAATACTAAGATATTTTCAAAATTAAGCTTTTCCCCACACCTTGCATGATGTGGGGTGGTGCACTCTCATGAGGAATCCCATTATGCCTCAGATAAGTGACTTTGTATCAGAGACTTCCTTGTTTGTATATTGGATTACAGGTTTTGATTTCTACACTATAAAATGGGGCAGAGGAGCTCATGCTGGAGGAGAGCAGAGAAAGGCCACATGGAGGAGAGGAGAGGCAGCCAAGATGGTGGAGTGCTGAAGGAGAAGCCAGTTTGTGCAGAGTTTGTGCAGAGAGAAGGAGATGGGGAACAGAGGTGAATAAGGCTGGTGAGGTAGAAATATTTGATTCTAGGAAACTCAGATAAGACAGTGGCTTTGGGAGCCCTGAATGGAAAGGGAAGTGTTTTTCCATTGTGTGTATTTCATGCCTGCCTGGTGCAAGCTAGGATTAAAGCTAATGGCCCACCAGTTCTTGGCTCCATTGTTTCGTTACCATCTGTCCGAATCAAATGCGAACCTGCATGGGCCAGGCGGCTGTGATGGTGGCCGTGGCTACTGGCCTTACACAGATCACAGAAGATTTTTAGGGCATTAAAACTGCTCTGTATGATACTATAATAACATAGGATATATTTTATTATACATTTATCAAAACATATAGACTATATACAACTGAATGAACCCTAATGTAAAATATGCTCTTTGGGTAATAATTATGTGTCAATGTAGTTTCATTGATTGTAACAAATGTAACTCTCTGGTGGTGGTGGTGGGGTTATAATGGGGGAGTCTGTGTTTGGAGGGAGAAGGTACTTAGGAACTCTCTGTACCTCCTGTTCAATATTGCTGTGAATCTAAAACTTCTCTAAAAAATAAAGTCTGTTTTAAAAGATATAGAAATATTTTGCTAACTCTTGAAAAACGTGAATAGAAGACCACTAAATGTCCAGAAGCATGAGTCAGGGTGGCTTTTGCCAATAAGACAGGAGACCCTGACCTGTCATAACAAAACTGGTCGGAATCACGTCCTCCAGGAAGGGCTTGTAAAATGCAGAACACTGGACAGATAAGCATAATTCAACACACAAAACTAGTAGGTCTGAGTAGATGAATTAAGCTACTAAACAGATCAGGCTCTGCCCCAAGCTGCAGAAACAGTCAGGTGTCTAGGCTGAAGGATGCTGAGTGAATCAGTTTGGTTTTGTTTCCTGTTTCATTGCAAGAACAGGAAAGGTCTATCACTGTTGGGGGAAGAGAAAGTGAGGGTGGGTTGAAGACGGAAAAAGGAAGTGGTGCAGAACAAAGCCCGTCCTAAAATTCCTCTGAGAGGGGCATGGCAAATAAAGAGATGAGGAGGAGGGGAAATAATTACAAAAACAAATGTGTGCCCAAGATCCATCTGGAAGCCAGATACTCAGTGTGTGGGCAAAAACCTCTTTTCTGTTCCAGGTGCTGTTTCTGGTGGCTGTGTGGTTCAATCTGCCCCTCCCTTTCACCAAACCACAAGCCATTCCCAATCCTCTGCAATTCCTCCAAGACGCATAGCTTAATGTCTGAAAAAATAGTTCTATGAAAACCAAATAATACCATTATTTTCCCTACTTATATTTCTATGAAGATTGTAGATCATATAATCATGGAATGTTAGAATATAAAAAAACTTTAGAGAGTGACGGTAATTTTTTTAAAAAGAGATAATGGACAGATGTGAATTTCAATTCTTACTCCCACTTGTGAGATAAGTAAACAAGTAATTTCTCCAAAATTTAGTTTTCCTAATTTTTAAAATGATGAAGACAATACTACCCTTATCCTGTAACCATTCTTTGTTTATTCATCCATCTATCCATTCTTTTAACAAATATTTACATAATGTTTACTATCAACCAGAAACCATGCTAAGAGGTGGGCATAAGATAGGCACCCAAAAGATATGGTTCTTGGCTTCATGAAGGTTATAGTCTTTGCTGGGGAGAACAGACATCAAGAATCACGGAGATCAATAAACACGTGACACGAAGTTGAAAGGATCCCTGGGGTAGTTGCGTTTGGGCTGAGAGATGAAGGATGAGTAAGAATTAGTGAAATGAAGACAAGGAGAGGAGCAATGGGGTAGGGTGATAATTTTTGGCCGAGGGACAATCTGTTTTGGATGCAGCTGAGGAGTGACTGAGTTTTCAGAAGCAACAAAAAGAAAGACAATAAAAAACAATGTGAACATGAAAAAAATGAAATCAGTGCCACCAAGTATGACTAAAATGTTGAAAGGAGCTAGATCATGCATTGCCTTATGGACCATTTAATGGATTTTGTGATTTATCTGAAGTGGAATGGGAAGCTAGGGAAAGGTTGTAAGCTGAGGAGTTACTATTAAATAGATAATGTGTATAAAACAGCACTTTAACAGGTATTTGATAAAGATTTTTGTGTGAAAAAAACATAAAAAGAGTATTTGTGATAGAACACACAAGTTACCTATTCATTTTTTTAAAAAGATTTTATTTATTGATTTCACAGAGAGAAGAGGGCAGTGGGAACTGAAAGGTATTAACTCATAGTTGCTTCACTTTAGTTGTGCATTATTTGCCGAATGTGCCTAGACTGAGAAGCCCAAGGTTGAAAAACGGCCACCTTAGTGTTACAGGTTGATACTCTATCCACCGCGCCACCACAGGCCAGGCTATCTCTTATTTTTAAGATAAGGAGTCATAATACCTATCACATGATTTCAGTATGGCCAAAGAGAATAATAATATGATCTGACCTGTGGTGGCGCAGTGGATAAAGCGTCGACCTGGAAATGCTGAGGTCACCGGTTCAAAACCCTGGGCTTGCCTGGTCAGGGCACATATGGGAGTTGATGCTTCCTGCTCCTCCCACTTCTCTCTCTCTCCTCTCCCTCTCTCTCTCCTTTCTAAAATGAATAAATTAAAAAAAAATAAAAAAAAAGAATATGATAATGCTGAGTTCCAAAGAAAACATTTTGTTTATTTGGATTGATTTTAGATAAGAAGTTTACTTAGATGTAAATAACTGATGCTGATTAAGAAAAGGTTATCTATTTAACTTTGAATCCAAGAATATTGTCTTCTAAGTGTCCTAGATCATGGCATTAGATCCATGGAGAAATACAATTCTTGCATAAGACATTAATTACCTGTAGACAGTTTACCAAATAAAATGCAAGATATCCAGCAAAATTTGAATTTCAGTAAACAACATTTTAGTGTAATATGTCCCAAATATTGCACAGAAACTACTTGTTTTAAAAACATATTTGTTGTTTATCTGAAATTCAAATTTATTTGGGCATCCTGTATTTTATTTGCTAAGTCTGGCAATCCTATAGTTTATAGGTGGCATTAGTCACATAATATTACTTGTTGCTTTTTCAACATTTAGAATTGCTTTATAGATGAAACACCAAATTAATGTTTATAAATAAGAATGTAAATTTTAATATCTTTCCAATGCAAAATAAAGGTGTATGGGAGGGGCTAGGTGAAATGAGTGAAGAAATTTTTTAAAAAGAAAGAAAAGGCATAGCTGACAGAAGATGGGAGCGAAGGGGAGTGGGGAAAGGTAGAGGAGTGTAAGGGCACTGAGATCTTTATCTAAAATAGAAGGGAGTAAAAAAAAATAAAATAAAATAGAAGGGAGTTGATGTATGGTAAAAGCTGGTGGGTATTACATAATCCATTTAGTTTTGTGTGTGTGTGTGTGTGTTTTTACCCCCAGAAAAAGTTCTAAGAGATTGTATTATCACAGTGAACTTCAGATATAAATATCTTACTGCCTTTGAGTGGCCTATTGGTCCATCATCTACCATATTTCCCCATGTATAAAATGCTCCCATGTATAAGAAACACCTTAATCTTGGGGCCTGAAATTTGAAAAAGATACATATTACATAAAGTTTTTGAACACAAGTTTTATTCATCATAAAATTTATTCAACTCCTTATTACTGTCAAAACTTCCATTCATTAGCTTGTCTTCATCTGTGTCTGATGATGAATCACTGTCTTCATAATACTGCCTTGTCCTCAGTTCCATCTATGGCATTTGAAATGACACACTTCTTAAATGATCTGACAACGATCTCAATCTTTATTTTATTCCAGGATCTTTTCACCCAGGTACAAACTTCTCCTATAGTTGGTTCCTTCACTCTTCCTGTAGGTGTCAAATCATCCCCAGAAGACTTCATCCATCAGTTCCATTCATCTACCATGGCAGCTTTGAAGGGTTTGCTGACATCAAATGGTTGGAGCTGGGATGTCAAGCCCCAGGTATGATGGCAAGTTTTGTTTTTTGCTCTGCAGAAATCTTGTATTTTGTGTTATGTGTGCCCTGAACTGATCAAGCACCAACAGGGCAGGTTTGCATAAGAGCCTACCTGGTCTCCTTCTCCAAACTTTCTTAAACCAGATCTTCATCCCATCCTGGTCCATTCAACCCTTGTGATAAATGTGGACAATCACTCCTCGAGGAATGTCTTCTTTTGGCATTGTTTTGTGTTTGAAAATCACCATAGGAGGCAGCTTGGTTCTGTTGGCACAACAATCTAGAACAGGGGTAGTCAACCTTTTTATATCTACTGCCCACTTTTTTATCTCTGTTAGTAGTAAAATTTTCTAACCGCCCACTGGTTCCACAGTAATGGTGATTTATAAAGTAGGGAAGTAACTTTACTTTATAAAATTTATAAAGCAGAGTTAGAGCAAGTTAAAGCATATAATAATTACATACCAAGTACTTTATGTCGGATTTTCGCTAAGTTTGGCAGAATAATTTTTTTTTGGTATTTTTCTGAAGTTGGAAACAGGGAGGCAGTCAGACAGACTCCTGCATGCGCCCGACCGGGATCCACCCGACATGCTCACCAGGGGGTGATGCTCTGCCGATCTGGGGCATCACTCTGCTGCAACCAGAGCCATTCTAGTGCCTGAGGCAGAGGCCACAGAGCCATCCTCAGCACCTGGGCCAACCTTGCTCCAATGGAGCCTTGGCTGCGATAGGGGAAGAGAGAGATAGAGAGAAAGGAGAGGGGGAGGGGTGGAGAAGCATATGGGTGCCTCTCCTGTGTGCCCTGGCTGGGAATCGACCTGGGACTCCTGCATGCCAGGCCGATGCTCTACCACTGAGCCAACTGGCCAGGGCCAGAATAAATCTTTATACAACAACTTACTATAGTTAAATCTATCTTTTTATTTATACTTTGGTTGCTCCACTACCTCCCACCATGAAAGTTGGAACACCCACTAGTGGGCGGTAAGGACCAGGTTGACTACCACTGATCTAGAACAACTGTATAATGGTTCTTTTCATGTCCACTTGTCTTCACAATTACAGTTTTTACCCCTTCTTATCTAGTTCTGTTACTTGGGACATCAAATTAAAGAGGGACTTTATCCATATTTGCAATCTGTCCCAACTCAAACTGATGTGTCTTCCAACATTGAATGACAAAACAATGGAATTCAAGGACCTTCTGCTCATAGATTTCAGGCATCTTTTGGACAAGTCTGGTGCATGTACGCATGCTTAGTCCATTTTTTTTCATGAACCTGAAGCACCATTTGTGTCCTCCTTTGAAATCAGCAACTTTTTCATCAGCAATTCTTCTTGCCTCATGCTGAACCATCTTTGTGGACACAGGAATTCTAATTGCCCTTTGCTCTTCAATCTATATCTTCAATTCTTTCTTTAAATCAGGCCATTTTGCTGACTTGCCTCTCATGGCCTTATTCTGCCGTGGTATTTTCAGTAGGGTTTCTTCATCTTGTAGCCAGTCTCAGACTGATTTCTCAGTTGGAGGAGGACCAAACTTACGTTCAGCAGCACAACTTTTATTCACTTTATCAAACTGGATCACTTTTAACTTGAATTCAGCACTGTACAAAAATCTTTTCTGAGCCATTTCTGGGCAGAACATGGTAAAACGTAACCTACCATAATATACTGGTAACAAGTGCGAAACAATGAGCTCAAAGACAACAAGCGTGGAAAAAGCAGAAAGTGCAAGTAAAAATATCTACAACAATGAATGCAAAAACAAGTGAGAAAAATCAAGCACAAAAATCTACAACCACTGTGTAAGACACACCCAGTTTTTAGACCCCAAATTTTTTGAAAAAACGTGAGTCTTATACATGGGGAAATACAGGTTGTTGTTTTTTTCAAATACTTTCAAAGTCTGGTCTGTACCACCTTAAGACATGAGAAGCATCCCCAACTTTATTAGTTGCTATATAGTAGTGCACTAGAAGTCATCTTTATCCAGTGCAGTTAGGACCAATAGTTAATCTATTGGTTAAAAACACCAGTGAGAGATGACGTCAGAGTAATGGCAGGGTAGGAAGCGATACCGATAAATCTCCCCCAAAACTCAACAAGATCTTCAACCAGAAACAGAAAAACCTATACTTGGAGCCTCCAGATGATTCACAATACACCCGAAGGTATGGTCGAGTGAAAAATTGGCTAAATATAACCAAACCCCGAAGGAAATAGGGAGTAAGAAATGCTCTGCCTTCCTCACTAACCTAAACAGGGTGGCTTTCTCTGGTAACTGTGAATATAGAAACGGAGGCAGGCAAAGGGGATGAATAGATCCAGGCCGCGGCACAAACGGCCGAACCAGGCTGTGGCACGGAGATCCAAGCCGAGGAAAAACTGATCCTGTGGCAACCCGGGCAATACAAGCTAACACTCGTGCCAAACCCAAACAAAGAAAGACAAGTGGGGCAGCCATTTTACCCGTTCTCCTGGTCTGTGCGCAGTTAGTGGGTGAGAGATTTCTTCCTAAGCTCCGGGAGTGGGTGCCCGTGTTACCCCACAGAGAGGCAGAGTCAGAGGCCTTTATGTGGGCTGAAAGCGAAATCTCTGGGCAGCCCCAGCGCCCTGGGAAAGCCGCGCACGGGAGGGAGCGAGAACTAATTCCAATGGTGGAAATTTTCCGTACTGGTGGGGGTTTCACTCAGAGGGAAACGCGGCCGGTCTCATATCCTGGTCTGCGCGCACACATAGGGAGTGAGAGATTCCTCCGAGTGCCTCGGCAGTGCACGCCCATGTTATCGCACAGAGGGGCAGAGTCAGGGGCCTTTGTGTGGGCCAAAGCGGAATCTCGGGCCGCCCCAACGCCTTGCAAAAGCCGCGCACGGGGACAGAGCGAGAGCCAATTCCAACGCTGCAACTTTTCCATGCGGTTGGGGGTTTCACTCAGAGCGTGAGACTGCTGGCCGGATATCCTGGTCTGCGCGCGCAGATAGCTAGAGTTTCCTCCAAGCACCCTGGAAGTGGGTGCCCACCTGTGTTACCGGACAGAGTGGCAGAGCCAGAGGTTTTTGAGTGGGTGAAAAGCCCACCTGATTATGCTAGCAGCTCTGACTGACTGAGCCTTACCCAGAGCCCTGTGCTGAGTGGAAATAAAGTGGGGAGTTGCCAGCTCTTTGAGCCTCTTACGATCCAGGCAGAGGCAGCAGCAACCCCATAGCTGGATTATCGGGCTACTAATTGAGGAAGGAAAGACTAGGAGAGAGGCTCCAGGAACACGGACTCTCTCACTGTCAGAGCCTATAAATGCTAATGAGCCTCGACTGCCAACGAGACTAAAGCACAATACATGACATTGCCATTGAGACTTATCAACTGGAAACCTCTACCTGAGCGTGCCAAAGGGGAAGAACCCGGGGTACAGAGTCACTGACCAGGAAGAGGGAGAGAAAAGAAAAAGCAGGAAGATAACCTCTCAAAATCAAGAATAATCTGCAGACTTTATAACCTATCCCATTTTATTATATTTGTTCGTTTGTTTCTCTTATATTCATTCTTGATACTTTTTTTCCTCCTCCAATTTGGCCGATTAACTCTCTGCCGGTCTTACTCTCTCCTCTCCTTGAACTACACTACCCATAAGTGTTACATCTCCCATTATCTTTTCTCTCCTCTTCCTTTCTCTCTATGAGGGTTGCACTCCAAAATCCTTAACTCTCTCTCTCTCTCTCCTTTCTTTTTTCTTCTTTTAGTGGTTCCCTCTTTTTTTCTCTCTCTTTCTTTTCTCCCTCTATATTAGTTTCTTTCTTTCTCCTTTACATCTCCTCTCATTCAAACCTCAATAACAAACAAATTATCTTATCTGGGACTCAAACTTATGTTTATGGCATTTTGGGGGGTTTTTACTTCACCTTTTTAACTCACTAGCAGTGCTCCCATCCCTGGCTCTCCATTTTATCTAGTTCTTATTCCACTAAATACAATAGTAATTTTTTAATTTGCCACCCCCAATTTTTCTGTTTTCCTCTTATTCCTCTCATCATAACTCTTAGTCAACCAACACCTAAAAGCAAATCACTTTATTCTTGACCCAAATTTTTTCCTTATTTGCTTTTTGTGGGTCCATACCCCCTTTTCTTTTCTTTTCTTTTTTTTTTTTTTTTTTGCCCTTTTATTACTTTTCCCCAATTCAGGCCCTCCATCACAGGCATTGTTTGTTATAATTCACAGTTCACCACAAGATTTTCTCAAGAAAGAGGGGAGAGGAGAGGAGAGGAAAAAAGGAGGGGGGGAATAATTTCCTTTTTTAAAAATTTTTATTTTATTTTATTTTTCTTTATTTCATTATTAATTTTATTTTTAAAAAAACAACTCTTTTCGATTTATTTTTTATTTTTTTAACTTTTTATTCTTTATTAAATCTCATTAATACTATCAACAAAACCACCCTCAGATGCCATTAAGGAAGAGAAAATCGAATATCATGGATACAAAAGAAAGAGAGGTAACACAGCTAGATGAGGAAAAATCTATGGAGAAAAAATTTAATATATTGGAAACCTTGGAGCTAAATGACAGAGAATTCAAGATAGAAATCCTAAAAATCCTCCAAGATACACAAGAAAACACAGAAAGGCAATTTAGGGAGCTCAGAAAACAACTCAATGAACACAAAGAATATATGTCCAAGGAAATTGAAACTATAAAAACAAATCAAACAGAGATGAAAAACTCAATTCACGAGCTGAAAAACGAAGTAACAAGCTTAGCTAATAGAACAGGTAAGATAGAAGAGAGGATTAGTGAAATAGAAGACAAGCAACTTGAGGCACAACAGAGAGAAGAAGAAAGAGACTCAAAAATTAAAAAAATGAGATATCCCTACAAGAATTATCTGACTCCATCAAAAAGAATAACATAAGAATAATAGGTATATCAGAGGGAGAAGAGAGAGAAAATGGAATGAAGAACATACTCAAACAAATAATAGATGAGAACTTCCCAAGCCTGTGGAAAGAACTAAAGCCTCAAGTTCAAGAAGCAAACAGAACTCCGAGTTTTCTTAACCCCAACAAACCTACTCCAAGGCATATCATAATGAAATTGACACGAACCAACAGCAAAGAAAAAATTCTCAAGGCAGCCAGGGAAAAGAAGAATACAACATATAAAGGAAGGCCCATTAGATTATCATCAGATTTCTCAGCAGAAACTCTACAAGCTAGAAGACAGTGGACACCAATACCGAAAATCCTGAAAGAGAGGAACTTTCAGACACGAATACTATACCCATGAAAGCTATCCTTCAAATATGAAGGAGAAATAAAAACATTCACAGATACAGAAAAGATGAGGGAATTTATCATCAGAAAACCCCCACTCCAGGAATTACTAAAGGGGGTTCTCCAATCAGATACAAAGAACAACAAAAAACAGAGCCAGAAGTAAAAGCTAGAAGAAGAACACAATAAAACCAAATTTAAACTGTGACAACATCAAAAAGAAAGAGGGGGAGAAGATGGAGATTAACAGTAGCAAAGGACGATGGAGTGCAAAAGTACTCACAAAATAGTTCGCTACAATGAACAGGGTAGGGACCCTTTTCATTACTCAAAGGTAACCACCATTGAAAAAAACACCACAGAAGCACATGAGATAAAAAAGATAGCAACAGAGGAAAGATGTATGGAATACAACCAAATAAAAACAAAAGATAGAAAAACGAAAGAGAAGGATCAAACAAGACACAAAACTAACAGAAAGCAAGATATAAAATGGCAATGGGGAACTCACAAGTATCAATAATTACACTAAATGTAAACAGATTAAACTCACCAATAAAAAGGCACAGAGTAGCAGAATGGATTAAAAAAGAAAATCCAACTGTATGCTGCCTACAGGAAACTCATCTAAGTAACAAGGATTAAAACAAATTCAAAGTGAAAGGCTGGAAAACAATACTCCAAGCAAATAACATCCAAAAAAAAGCAGGTGTAGCAATACTCATATCGGATAATGCTGACTACAAGACAGGAAAAGTACTCAGAGACAAAAATGGCCATTTCATAATGGCTAAGGGGACACTGAATCAAGAAGACATAACAATTCTTAATATATATGCACCAAACCAAGGAGCACCAAAATATATAATACAACTACTTATTGATTTTAAAACAAAAACTGACAAAAATACAATCATACTTGGAGACCTCAATACACCGCTGACGGCTCTAGATCGGTCATCCAAACAGAGAATCAACAAAGATATAGTGGCCTTAAACAAAACACTAGAGCACCTGGATATGATAGACATCTACAGGACATTTCATCCCAAAGTGACTGAGTATACATTTTTCTCCAGTGTACATGGATCATTCTCAAGAATTGACCATATGTTGGGTCACAAAAACAACATCAGCAAATTCAGAAAAATTGAAGTTGTACCAAGCATATTTTCTGATCATAAAGCCTTGAAACTAGAATTCAACTGCAAAAAAGAGGAAAAAAATCCCACAAAAATGTGGAAACTAAACAACATACTTTTAAAAAATGAATGGGTCAAAGAAGAAATAAGTGCAGAGATCAAAAGATATATACAGACTAATGAAAATGACAATACGACATATCAGAATCTATGGGATGCAGCAAAAGCAGTGATAAGAGAGAAGTTCATATCACTTCAGGCATATATGAACAAACAAGAGAGAGCCCAAGTGAACCACTTAACTTCCCACCTTAAGGAACTAGAAAAAGAAGAACAAAGACAACCCAAAACCAGCCAAAGAAAGGAGATGATAAAAATCAGAGCAGAAATAAATGAATTAGAGAACAGAAAAACTATAGAAAAAATTAATAGAACAAGGAGCTGGTTCTTTGAAAAGATCAACAAAATTGACAAGCCCTTGGCAAGACTTACCAAGGAAAAAAGAGAAAGAACTAATATAAACAAAATCCAAAATGAAAGAGGAGAAATCACCACGGACACCGTAGATATACAAAGAATTATTGTAGAATACTATGAAAAACTTTATGCCACTAAATTCAACAACCTAGAAGAAATGGATAAATTCCTAGAACAATACAACCTTCCTAGACTGAGTCAAGAAGAAGCAGAAAGCCTAAACAGACCTATCAGTAGAGAAGAAATAGAAAAAAACATTAAAAACCTCCCCAAAAATAAAAGTCCAGGCCCTGACGGCTATACCAGCGAATTTTATCAAACATTCAAAGAAGACTTGGTTCCTATTCTACTCAAAGTCTTCCAAAAAATTGAAGAAGAAGCAATACTTCCAAACACATTCTATGAGGCCAACATAACCCTCATACCAAAACCAGTCAAGGATGGCACAAAAAAAGAAAACTACAGACCAATATCTCTAATGAATACAGATGCTAAAATACTAAACAAAATACTAGCAAATCGAATACAACAACATATTAAAAAAATAATACATCATGATCAAGTGGGATTCATCCCAGAATCTCAAGGATGGTTCAACATACGTAAAACGGTTAACGTAATACACCATACCAACAAAACAAAGAACAAAAACCACATGATCTTATCAATAGACGCAGAAAAGGCTTTCGATAAAATACAACACAATTTTATGTTTAAGACTCTCAACAAAATGGGTATAGAAGGAAAATATCTCAACATGATAAAGGCCATATATGATAAACCATCAGCTAACATCATATTAAATGGCACTAAACTGAAGGCTTTCCCCCTTAAATCAGGAACAAGACAGGGTTGTCCACTCTCTCCACTCTTATTTAATGTGGTACTAGAGGTTCTAGCCAGAGCAATCAGACAAGACAAAGAAATAAAAGGCATCCATATCGGAAAAGAAGAAGTAAAGGTATCACTTTTTGCAGATGATATGATACTATACATCGAAAACCCCAAAGAATCCACAAAAAGACTACTAGAAACAATAAGCCAATACAGTAAGGTCGCAGGATACAAAATTAACATACAGAAGTCAATAGCCTTTCTATATGCCAACAATGAAACAACTGAGAAGGAACTCAAAAGAATAATCCCCTTCACGATTGCAACAAAAAAGTAAAATACTTAGGAATAAACATAACAAAGAATGTAAAGGACTTATATAATGAAAACTATAAACCATTGTTAAGGGAAATCGAAAAAGATATAATGAGATGGAAGAATATACCTTGTTCTTGGCTAGGAAGAATAAATATAATCAAGATGGCTATATTACCCAAAGCAATATACAAATTTAATGCAATTCCCATCAAACTTCCAATGATGTTTTTTAAAGAAATAGAGCAAAAAATCATCAGATTTATATGGAACTATAAAAAACCCCGAATAGCCAAAGCAATCCTAAAGAAAAAGAATGAAGCTGGGGGCATTACAATACCTGACTTCAAACTATATTATAGGGCCACGACAATCAAAACAGCATAGTATTGGCAGAAAAATAGACACTCAGACCAATGGAACAGAATAGAAAGCCCAGAAATAAAACCACATATATATAGTCAAATAATTTTTGATAAAGGGGCCAACAACACACAATGGAGAAAAGAAAGCCTCTTCAATAAATGGTGCTGGGAAAACTGGAAAGCCACATGCAAAAGAATGAAACTGGACTACAGTCTCTCCCCCTGTACAAAAATTAACTCAAAATGGATCAAAGATCTAAACATAAGACCTGAAACAATTAAGTACATAGAAGAAGACATAGGTACTCAACTCATGGACCTGGGTTTTAAAGAGCATTTTATGAATTTGACTCCACAGGCAAGAGAAGTGAAGGCAAAAATTAATGAATGGGACTACATCAGACTAAGAAGTTTTTGCTCAGCAAGAGAAACTGATAACAAAATAAACAGAAAGCCAACTAAATGGGAAATGATATTTTCAAACAACAGCTCAGATAAGGGCCTAATATCCAAAATATACAAAGAACTCATAAAACTCAACAACAAACAAACAAACAATCCAATAAAAAAATGGGAAGAGGATATGAACAGACACTTCTCCCAGGAAGAAATACAAATGGCCAACAGATATATGAAAAGATGCTCATCTTCTTTAGCTATTAGAGAAATGCAAATCAAAACGGCAATGAGATACCACCTCACATCTGTTCGATTAGCTATTATTAGCAAGACAGGTAATAACAAATGTTGGAGAGGCTGTGGAGAAAAAGGAACCCTCATACACTGTTGGTGGAAATGTAAAGTAGTACAACCATTATGGAAGAAAGTATGGTGGTTCCTCAAAAAACTGAAAATAGAACTACCTTATGACCCAGCAATTCCTCTACTGGGTATATACCCCCAAAACTCAGGAACATTGATATGTAAAGACACATGCAGCCCCATGTTTATTGCAGCATTGTTCACAGTGGCCAGGACATGGAAACAACCAAAAAGCCCGTCAATAGATGACTGGATAAAGAAGATGTGGCACATATACACTATGGAATACTACTCAGCCATAAGAAATGATGACATTGGAACATTTACAGCAAAATGGTGGGATCTTGATAACATGATACGAAGCGAAATAAGTAAATCAGAAAAAACCAGGAACTGCATTATTCCATACGTAGGTGGGACCTAAAATTGAAACTAAGAGACATTGATAAGAGTGTGGTGGTTACGGGGGGGAGGGGGGAATGGGAGAGGGAAAGGGGGAGGGGCACAAAGAAAACAAGATAGAAGGTGACAGAGGACAATCTGACTTTGGGTGATGGGTATGCAACATAATTGAACGACAAGATAACCTGGACTTGTTATCTTTGAATATATGTATCCTAATTTATTGATGTCACCCCATTAAAAAAATAAAATTATTATAAAAAAAAAAATACCAGTGAGAAATCATATCAATGATGCATATGAACTTTTTATTGCATACATACATTTTATTTTAACTTAAAGCATGTGAATGATTATTTACACACCAATCTTTTGATGCAGGGCCAAAGCAATTTCTATGAGTATGAATTCCTCAGTATGTGCTCTGTATCACCAAAAAGTGGCATCTCTCATTTCCATTTACAGTTCCTATGAAAGGTAGTGAGAATCTAAAGACACTTTAATCTGAGTGCAGAAGCCTTTCGTGTTTTTACAAAATGTCCTCCATCTTCCACATTCTCTTGCCCACAGCAATCTTTCTATGACTTAACTTTACTTAATCTTTGCAAGTATTCAATATAGTTTCTTGTAGGAAAAACAAAACCTTTTTGTATTCATATTCTATTAATTTTTAACACTCTTTCATCACATTATATAATTAAATGACCAATAAGACTAAGGTATACTTTCATAATAGCATAGAAAATCTACTTCTTTTTTTTTTATAAAACAATTAAATTATGTTGAAATGCACACACTTCTTCCCAAAAGCAGTGTTATTAAAATAGTCAAAGTGTTTAGCAAATTAAGTCTTCTAGGGGGTATACTATTGGGAAGTAGTAAACTAGATTAAACAATTTCTAAAGGCCGATTTTATCCAAAATTTGCATCATGATATATTTAGTGATGTCATTACTCAGTTTCTTAAAATGTGAGATTTTTATTTTCCTAAAATTGTGGTGCCTCCAAAGAAGGTTTTATATTTCACTTGTAGCTAGGTTATTTCTTCTTTTCTTTATTCCCTTAAGGATGGGCCTGGGGGAAGGAGGAATAATCTATTTAAAAGCCTAAGAAAGTTTTAGGAAAATAAGTGGTAGGTTATACTGAGGCTAAATTCTCAAATAACTTATTAAAATCTCAATTCCAGCAAGAATTCTATTTTCATGAATGTATAATATTACTTTCCAACCTACATTCAGCCAGAATGCTCCAATAGAGACATATTACATTAATGAAAATGTTTCTATTTAATTTTATTCACAGAATTGCAGTGATCCTTGCCTTATCCAAACTCCTCCCTTTGCTTTTTAAAACTAATTAATTAGTTAATTAATTAACTTTTAAATTGAATTTATTGGGGTGACACTGGTTAATAAAATTGAGACAGCATGGATGGATCTGGAGATTATTATGCTGAGTAAATAAGCCAGTCAGAGAAAGACAAGTACCATGTGATTTCACTTACATGTGGAATCTAAGGAACAAAATAAACAAACAAAATAGAAACAGACTCATAGATACAGAGAACAAACTCCTCCCTTCTCCATGCAGAAGGTCCATGTCTTAAAGTATGAAAGTCCTTTTGGCTTCTAATATTACATTCAGTTTCATAGGCCACGTTATAGTCCCACTTTTACTATCCATAAATATAAAACTTTCCATTAATTTCTGGACCTGAAGTTTAAATGGGGCTGTTTTCCTTATGACTAATTTTCACTAAAGCCAGATTTTGCAAGTAACAGAGTTTTTTTGAGCCTTTTATATATATTTTTTGTTTTTAAATGTTCCTTTAAACCAAGAAAAGAGATTCATTGTTAGAATGATGGATTTTGCTTTTTGTTAAAAAAGACAGAGCGCTCAGGGTGCGGTCTGGCCATTTCCTGCCCAAAAACGTAAGTGTAAAGATCAGTCCTGCTAAAGGCCCAAACAAACTGACAAGATCACTTTACCGGCAACAGCAAATAAAGGTAATTCCCAACAGGGTCTCAGGGAAAGGTGGCTGGGTTTAATTCACCCTTAATGAACAGGCAGTTTCTCCTACTGGCAACACTGCCTCAATACAAGAGCCATCAGAACAGGCCAGGATAGTCCTCAGGAGAGCATGTCTCCTTGGCTAAAATAAATGGATCTTGGTATAGACTTAAAAGGCTCCAAGTCTGTTGAAATCCTACCCTTCCATACAAACCCAGATTAAAGGTTACATCCTTCCTGGATTGAAAAGTCTGAATTGTCTTTTCTTTTCTGAAATCTCATTGTATTTTATTCTATTTTAATTCACTTACGTTATACTTAACTTTTTAAAAACCAATCTGACCTCCCCACTAGATTATAAACAATTTGAGGAAAGGATTCTGTCTTATTTGTTATTGTATCTCCAAGGCATTGTCCTAGAAACAAGGTATGCAGAATAAGACAAAGGTGCATTTATTCTTAGATCACAGCCTAATGGAAGAAAAAATCTGTACATAAATGTTTGCCATACATTCACTATTGATTATGTTATAAGTGGTTACAATATAATATAGAAATAATGAGGAGAAAGACACTGGTTTTGTTTGGAGATTTAGTGAAACATTCAAAAAACAGTAACATACACACTACCTCAGCTAAGCAAATTGCATGAAGTCTTAAGATCCACCTCTGTATAACATACATTTGGGATCTGTAATTAAACTATTTGAGCTGTCACAGAGCCTTCCACTATCTTTATGTGGAAACTATTCCCACCTCTCACCCCACACCATATTTATAACTCTGACTCTAAGCTTTAGCCACAGATTATTGGCCCAGAGAAGGATTTGCCTCAATGGGTCAGTCCAACATTGAGTACTGAATATTGTGCTGCATTGGAGCATTTGAGCTATCATAACTACAAACTCTTCTCATCTACAACACTACTCTCGGAACAACCAAAGTAAGCACAGCTTCTTTAAACTTGTACTGAGTAAAAATCACATCCTGGCAATAAACTTTGTTAAACAAATCAATGGGATCAATACAAAAAATGTGTTGGGGAAAAGTCCTTATTGAAGTATTATTGTATGTTAGTTGCTATCAATCCAGTCAATAAAAGATAACAAGATGTAGTCCATCTTACATAGGCACATCGGGGGAAAAAAAACATTGTATGTCCCCATGTATAAGGCACACCTTAATTTTAGGGCCCAAAATTTGAAAAAAAAATGTATTACATAAAGTTATTGAACTCAATTTTTATTCATCATAAAATTCATACAACTCCTCATCACTGTCAAAATTCCCATCCATTAGCTTGTCCTCATCTGTGTCTGATGACGAATCGCTGTCTTCATATATTGCCTCGTCTTCAGTTCCATCTATGGCATTTGATATGCCACAATCACTGTATAAGATGCACCCAGTTTTTAGACCCCAAATCATTTGAAAAGGGGTGTGTCTTGTACATGGGGAAATGCGGTACATAAATAGGTACTAAAATTGGTGCATGAAGCACCAAAGGCGACAAAGCAGAGAGATGGTCCAGCTCTGTTTAGATTAGGACCCTCTGGCTTTATGCTAGTTTGAGAACTGTTGACCTCCTGGCCAAAAAGTACAACCCAGGGAAATGTTTGAAACAACACTTTGGTGTTTATCTGCTCATCAAACTGTAGTAAAAGAAGTCTGCTTAATGTGAATTCAGATTAGATTCCACACTCCACTTATTACAGCTTTTCTTTGTGGGTTTGTTTTTTCACTTCATTCTGGACTACTTAGCAGAGCTAAATAACTCTGGTCTGTTCTTTCAGTCTGGAAACTATGTCTTTATGGGTTGCCAGACCTCAGGGAGAGATCTCCAACATGAAACTCCTGAATGAGGTGGCGTCACCCACTGAAGGGTCCTCCCTCAGGAAACTCAGGGATGACAGGAGGCTGTTTCTGGTCTCTATTCATGCATTTGTCCTGTTTTTCTGGAATCTGAGCCTCACTGAGGCAGCTGAGGTATTTGTGTTAGCAGCTAACAGAGGCAAAAGCTGGCATTGAAAGGAACTACTTCCCGAGAAGAGATCCTGTTTCCACCATTACCACTTTCCTAGGACTTATTCAGCACCCAGGCTCCAGGAAGATTTACGAGCTGCTTAAAACATTCATGTTTGCTTACTGCTGATGATTTGAAATTCAAGGGTGAGAACTGGATTGTTAGTAGTCAGGGAGCTCTCTGTTCCAGGCCCAAGTGCTCTGAACACCCCTGTAGATTTATCTCTTTGCCTGCTTTCACAGCTTCCCCTGAGGCACATGCCACACATTTCCTTCTGGGCTTTACCTGAATTTGCCAAAGTTTAGTAAGTGTTCAACAGATTGAGAGAGCTAGAAATTAACCAAAAAACCGATATAAGAACTCATATTTGTAAGGTAGTTAATGGTTTACAAGGTACATTCACATACATTGTCACTGGATCTATTTATTCATTCATGCAATCCAATCATGCATTCATATATCATATATTTATTAGACATCTAATGTGTGCCAGGAACTGAATTTTTGTCACTGTATTTTACAAATAGAGAATATTGCAGAAGTGGCAAGATGGCAGTGGAGTAGGCGGATGTACCAACTTCCACCTCCCAGAACCAAAGTGGATTACAACTTAATTTTAAAAACCATCATCTGGAAAAACCAACCTTGGACTAAACTAAGAGGACTCTTCAACCAAGGAACACTGAAGAAGGCACACTGAAACTGGTAAGAAAAGCTGAAACGCTGCCCAGCTCCCCAGAGCAAATGGCAGTCCGGAGAAACTCACATGGCAGGAAGTGAGTTTAGCAGAGAGGGGAGGGTCCTAAGCCCCAGGAACAAAGCTCCAGCCTGCAGCCCCAGAGCCTTGAAGAGGTGTATGGATAGTATTTAGCTGGAAACAAGTCAGGATACTGTTTGTGAGAAAGAGACAGATTTCTCAGACCCAGAATTCTTCTTAAAGGGATTGAGCAGAAAACCTCTCTCACAACCACTCACCCAGGGATCCAGGGGATGGAGAGAGGAGAGGACTGGAGTAGCAGGGAGAGAGTATAATCTAGGAGGTACAGGGAGAAACACTTTGAGGGACAGCCACCTTAAACCTTGGGCTGAGTCATTCCCCAAATCTGAAGTGAATATTTCCCCTGGTACCAGCAATACCAGCAAAGGGAAGCAGGACACCAGCCAAACAAGCTCTCTCACGG
This sequence comes from Saccopteryx leptura, assembly GCF_036850995.1. Classification (NCBI taxonomy): domain Eukaryota; kingdom Metazoa; phylum Chordata; class Mammalia; order Chiroptera; family Emballonuridae; genus Saccopteryx; species Saccopteryx leptura. The sequence goes on along the minus strand of NC_089505.1, from coordinate 210,721,827 downwards.
CACTCAGAGCAGAGTCACTTAGAAAAAGGGAGCTTTCAGGACTACAGTATTGAGTGTTAGGGTGTGAGCTGCAGCACCCCTACCCACATGGCTGAGGACTTGCCGGAGGAAGGGCAGGGGGTGGCGGGAGACAGATGCATGGTTCCGTCAGCAAGGGTGGAGCTGGCTGGCCATGACTGAGGCCTGGGTGTGAGCTCAGTCTTTCCTGGTGGGGGTGGAGGAGATGTACTGTGGGGGAAGGGCGGGAGCCCTGGAAGGTGTGGAGACCTGCTGCTGAGCAAGGGCACACAGGCGTGCAGCCTTACTCAGCCTGCAGAACTGAGGATGGCGATCTGACATGAAAGCTGGCTCCTCCCACAGGGGTGGGGCAAAAGCCCAGAACAGGCGGAGACCCGCAGTGGAACAAAGGTGCTCACCGCTGTTTGTGGTGCCAAGGCTTGCAGCCTGGGCACAGCACATAACCCCACCCATGGGGGTGGGGCAAAGGTTGAGGCCACTGAGGCTTGTGGATTTGTGCACGTGATCACAGACCCTCCAGTGGAGGAAAGGCGGAAACCTCAGTGACAACCCCAGCAGGCTGGAACCAGCAACGCCCATAGCTGAACAACCTAGGCAGCAGCGGCAGAGGGGGTGGTGGGCCTGCAGACAGACCACAACTACGAAACACAGAGGCCACACCCATTGGACTCCAGTTGCTAAAACCTTCTTATACACAGAAAAATGGGAAGGCAGAGAAATGCAACACAAATGAATCAAGAGAAAGCCCCAGAAAAGGACCTGAATGAGTCAGATATAACCAAATTACCAGATGCAGAGTTTAAAATAACGATTGTTAGAATGCTCAAAGATATTAGAAAACAATAGATGGTCATTACAAACACCTAAATAAAGACATAGCAAATATAAAAAAAGGACATTGAAATACTAAAAAAGAATCAGTCAGAAATGACAAATACAACATCAGAAATGAAGACCACAATGGAAGAAATTAAAAGCAGGATAGATAAAGCTGAGGATCAAATCAGTGAGTTAGAGGACAAGATAAATGAAGGCATGGAAGCATAGCAGAAAAAAGAAAAGAGACTCAAAAAGTCTGAGGAAACTCTTAGAGACTCTGTGACAACATGAAGAGAAATAACATTCACATCATAGGAGTTCCTGAAGAAGAAAAGAAAGAACAAGGAATAGAGACTTTGATCAATCATATCATAGATGAAAACTTCCCTAAATTAATGCAGAAAAATGTCTCACAAGTTCAAGAAGCACAGAGAACTCCATTAAAGAGAAACCCAAAGAAATCTAAACCAAGACACATCATAATTAAAATACCAAAGCTAAGTGATAAAGAGAAAATATTAAAAGTTGCTAGAGAAAAAAAGACTATCACCTACAAAGGGGCCCCCTAAGGATGACATCTGACTTTCCAACAGAAATACTTGAGGCCAGAAGGGAATGGCAAGAAATATTCAAAGTAATGCAGAACAAGAGCCTACAATCAAGACTACTTTATCCAGCAAGGCTATCATTTAAAATTGAAGGAGAAATATAAAGCTTCCCAGACAAAAAAAAAAAAAAAAAAAAAAAAAAACCTCAAGGAATTTACTACAACCAAATGAATGCTGCAAGAAATACTAAGAGGCCTGTTGTAAACAGATCAAAGGGGAATAAGAATATAGTAAAAGAGGAATACAGCTTTAAAGAATAAAATGGCAATAAACAACTACATATCAATAATAACCTTAAATGTAAATGGATTAAATGATCCAATCAAAAGACATAGGGTAGCTGCATGGATAAGAAAACAGAACCCATACATATGTTGTCTACAAGAGACACACCTTAAAACAAAAGATGTTCATAGACTGAAGATAAAAGGATGAAAAAAATATTTCGTGCAAATGGAAATGAAAAAAAAGCTAGGGTAGCAATACTTATATCAGACAAAATGGACTTTAAAACAAAGACTATAGTAAGAGATAAAGAAGGTCACTACATAATGATAAAGGGGGCAATCCAACAGGAAGATATAACCATTATAAATATCTACACACTTAATATAGGAGCACGTAAATATGTAAAGCAGACTTTGATGGATATAAAGGGCAGGATCAACAGCAATACTATAATAGTAGGGGATTTCAATACCCCACTAACTTCAATAGATAGATTCTCAAGAAAAAAATTAACAAAGAAACAGCAGACTTAAAGGACAAGCTAGATCAACTGGATTTAATAGATATCTTTAGAAACTTTCACCCTAAAACAGCAGAATATACATTCTTTTCAAGTGCTCATGGTACATTTTCTAGGATAGACCACATGTTAGGGCACAAAAGTGGTCTCAACAAATTTAAGAAGATTGAAATTATATCAAGAATTTTCTCTGATCACAATGGTATAAAACTAGAAATCAACCACAACAGAAAAACTGAAAAATACTCAAACACTTGGAAACTAAATAGCATGTTATTAAATAACAAATGGGTTAACATTGAGATCAAAGAAGAAATAAAAAAATTCCTAAAAACAAATAATAAGGAGCATACATCAACTCAAAATTTATGAGATGCATCAAAAGCAGTCCTGAAAGAGAAGTTTATAGCATTACAGACATACCTCAAGAAGCTAGAAAAAGCTCAAATAAACAACTTGACCCTATATCTAAAAGAACTAGAAAAAGAACAGCAAGTAAAGCCCAGAGGTAGTAGAAGGAAGGAAATAATAAAGATCAGAGCAGAAATAAATGACACAGAAGCTAAAGAAATAATACAGAGGATCAATGAAACCAGGAGCTGGTTCTTTGAAAAGGTAAACAAGATCGATGAACCTTTAACCAGACTCACCAAGAAAAAAAGAGAGAGAACTCAAATAAATAAAATTAGAAATGAGAGTGGAGAAATAATAACTGACACAACAGAAATACTGTAGGTAGAGCACAGAGCATTTACCTAGCAGTTGTGTCTGATGCAATGCTGTGAGAACACTCCAGCACCTGAAACCCTCCTAGGCACACCCAGGAGGGAGCTTGCCCTCTGTAGGAAAGTAACTCAGTGCTAACCAGGCAGCTCCCTGATCTTTTTAGCCATTGGCTGTGAAGGACATGCTGTAACACCCTATAGGCTGAACCTGTGTATATAAGCTAGCTTACTTCCTGAATAAATCAGATCAGCTTCACTGAACCTGGTCCCCTTGTTGAGTCTTTGCGTCTCCATCGTCCTCACTCCCGGCAGGACTTGTCCACATTCTGGCACCTCAAACAAGAACCTAACCAGCAACCAAGGGACAGGTGAGTGACCCTCTGCAATGGGAAACCTTCTCCCCACTCTCAAGTCCTGCAGGATCGAGCCCTACATGCCCTATTGCAGAGTAGGCAAGTCAAAGTTTGTGAAAAGGATCTCTGTACTTACTGAAATATTCTCTCTGGTTTCAATCCCTGGATTGAGGACACACCCCTCTGGGATTCAGATACTTGGGCCCGAGCTCTCCGACACAGTCATTTGGCCGAGGTACATGAAAGACAACCCTTCCCTCTCAGCCTCATTCTTGCCCTGCTAATGATACATGTCTGCCTGACTGGTGCTCCTGCTGAGGACCCTCTGCAGGTTCCTAAGGTTCTACAGGCTACACTTCTTTCAGAGGAACCCATACCTCCATATTTGCCTCCCTCTGTAGAGGAAAAAAGGGTTAGGCCACCGAGTTTGATGAACTTGCAGCCGAGCATGCAGAAACAAAACTAGATACATTAGAAACCACACCATCAGCTCCGCCACACGAAGAAGCAGAAGTCACTACTTCTGCATTCCCTGCTGGGACTCAATGCCCCACCCCAGCCTCTCAGATGCCATTTTCTACCCCAACTTTAACTCCAGCACGTGTTTCCCCCCCCCTCGTTTTTCTGTCTGTCTTGTCTATTTTTCTGTATCTCTTGCTCTCTCTCTTCCCCTCCCCTCTCTCTGAAATGACACTGGAAGGACCCAGCCATAGCACAGTGGCAGGGATCACAACCTCTTCTAACACAAGGGAGAGGTTATGCTTGTGTTTTTCAGTCAGTTTGGATCCCAGAAACCCCCCAACCTGCTTGACAGGGTTTCTTGGGCACCCACTAAGTGGTTCAGTCTTCACCCGTCCAAAGCCACAGCCCTGGCCTCCTCCACACCAACTACACCTGAGGGTAGGAGGTCCTCAGCACTCCAGAAGAAGACCTCGTGGATGGCATTGCATGCCCCATCACCTGGGAGGATATGCAGGCTTTGGCAATGTGGGCTTAGAGAGTGGTTCCTGACGGGACCCCAGGCCCTGGTGCTATGTTCTTGCTTGTGGGTGCTATAGTGACCGCTGACTCCCAGACATGGGTGGACTCCCATGTCTGGGCTGCTTTTCCCCAACCTGGCATAATTATGCCTGTTGAAGTTAATAGAACACTGTCCACTTGCAGGGGTGGGTCCTCCTTCGAAAAGTCCTCCTACAGGGGACTTTGCTGAAAATGGTACTACCAACCAAGGCTCAGTACTTGGCCTACAAGCCTTCCTCGCCCTAGCTGCCAACAGCTGGGCCCACCCCGCTAACCTTGCCTTCCCAGGGTCACCTCTTTGCCTGTTCCTGTATGATGAACATCTAAGAACACTCCCAAGAGAAGGAATTCCCTGGACAGACTGCCGCATTGCCTCTGGCCCGGATGCACAGACCATCAACCTTGGAGTTTGGCATCAGAAGCTGAGAGACGGAATGCAACCATATGTAGTACACAGCCCGCGGCAAGCCATCTGTTCTGTGTTTGGATGCTGGGACCTTTCTGGGAAGGAGGTATGCATGGACCTACATCCATTTTTTACAATCAAAATGGAACTGTGTTTAACGGCACCTGGAAGGTCTCTGTAACACAATGGGAGGGAAATGACATCCTGACACCTAAGAGGAATCCCCTGTTAAAGACCCCCATTCCATTTCCTAACTAGTCAAACATTAGAGAAGCTGGCCTAATTGTTTAATCCAGCTAATCAATTAGCATATAGTATAATAGGTATTATAGTTCTACTAGGGTTCCATTACATAATGTGTAGCATTCAGAAGCTACAACAGCAACAACCAGTCATTAAGCAAGTTCAACTGGCTTTAATTAAGAGAGAAGGGGGAGATGTAGGTAGAGCATAGAGCATTTACCTAGCAGCCGTGGCTGATGCAACGCTGTGAGAACACTCCAGCACCTGAAACCCTCCAAGGCACACCCAGGAGGGAGCTTGCCCACGGTAGGGAAGTAACTCAGCACTAACCAGGCAGCTCCCTAATCTTTTTAGCGATTGACTGTGAAAAACATGCTATAACACATTATAGGCTGAACCTGTGTATATAAGCTAATAAATCAGATCTGCATCACTGAACCTGATTCCCAGAGTTAGGTCTTTGCATCTCCAACATCCTCACCCCCGGCAGGACTTGTCTACAAAATACAAAATATTGTAAGAAAATATTATGTAAAACTGTATGCCAAAAAACTAGACAACCTAGATAAAATAAACAAATTCCTTGAAACATATAATCTTCAAAAAATTAATCTGGAAGAATCAGAAAACCTAAACAGACCAATTACAACAAATGAGATCAAAACAGTTATCAAAAAAACTCCCAAAAAAGAAAGGTCATGGGCCTGATGGCTTCACAAATAAATTCTACCAAATATTCCAAGAAGAACTAACTCCTATTTTTCTCAAGCTATTTCAAAAAATTCAAGAGGAAAGAAGACTTCCAAGCTCCTATTATGAAGCGAGCATAATTCTGATTCCAAAACCAGGCAAAAACAACATAAAGAAAGAAAATGATAAGCCAATATCCCTGATAAATCCAGATGCTAAAATCCTCAACAAAATACTAGCCAACTGGATTCAGCAATATATGAAAAACAATCATACACTATGATCAAGTGGAATTTATTCTGGGGAGGCAAGCCTGATACAATATTTGCAAATCAATCAATGTGATTCATCACATAAACAAAAGGAAGGAGAAAAACCACATGATAATTTCAATAGATGCAGAAAAAGCATTTGATAAAATCCAGCACCCATTCATGATCAAAACTCTTAGCAAAGTGGGAATACAGGAAACATAGCTCAACATGATAAAGGCCATCTTTGACAAACCCACAGCTAACATCATACTCAATTGGCAAAAATTAAAAGCTATCCCCTTAAGATCAAGAACAAGGCAGGGGTGCCCCCTTTCACCACTCTTATTTAACATGGTTCTGGAAGTCCTAGTCACAGCAATCAGACAAGAAGAAGAAATAAAAGGCATCCAAATTAGAAAAGAAGAAGTCAAATTATCATTATTTGCAGATGATATTATATTGTATATAGAAAACCCTATAGTCTCAGTCAAAAAGCTACTGGACCTGATAAATGAATTGAGCAAGGTGGCAGGATATAAAATTAATACTCAGAAATCAGAGGCATTTTTATACACTAACAATGAACTGTCAGAAAGAGAAATTAAGGAAACAATCCCCTTCTCTATTGCAACCAAAAAAATAAAGTATCTAGGAGTAAATTTAACCAAGGATATTAAAGACTTGTACTCGGAAAATTATGAAATATTGATAAAAGAAATCAAGGAAGATACAAATAAGTGAAAACATATACCATGCTCATGGTTAAGAAGAATAGACATCATTAAAATGTTTACATTACCCAAAGCAATTTATAAATTCATTACAATACTAATTAAAATACCAATGACATACTTCAAAGATATAGAACACATATTCCAAAAATTTATATGGAACCAAAAAAAAAAACAAAAAACAAATCATGAATAGCCTCAGCAATCTTGAAAAGGAAGAATAAAGTGGTAGGTATCACACTTCCTGATACCAAGTTATACTACAACATCATTGTACTCAAAACAGCCTGGTACTGACAAAAGAACAGGCATATAGATCAATGGAACAGAACAGAGAACCTAGAAATAAACCCACACCTTTATGGACAACTGATATTTGACAAAGGAGGTAAGAGCATACAATGAAGTAAAGACAAGCCTCTTTAACAAATGGTGTTGGGAAAATTGGACAGCTACCTCCAAAAAAATGATACTAGACCACCAACTTACACCATTCACAAAAATAAACTCAAAATGGATAAAAGACTTAAGTGTAAGCCGTGAAAGCATATGCATCTTAGAAGAAAACATAGGCAATAAACCTTCCGACATCTCTCGCAGCAATATATTTGCTGATTTATCTCCACGGGCAAGTGAAATAAAAGACAGGATAAACAAATGGGACTATATCAAAATAAAATGCCTTTGCACAGGTAAAGACAATAATAACAGAATAAAAAGACAAACTACACAATGGGAGAACATATTCGACAATATGTCTGATAAGGGGTTAATAACCAAAATTTATAAAAAACTTGTAAACTCAACATCAGGAAGACAAACAATCCAATCAAAAAATGGGCAAAAGAAATAAATAGACACTTCTCCAAAGAGGACATACAGTTGGCCAATAGGCACATGAAAAAATGCTCAATATCACTAATCATTAGAGTAATGCAAATTAAAACCACAATGAGATATCATCTCACACCAGTCAGAATGGCACTCATCAACAAAACAACACAGAATAAGTGCTGGTGAGGATGTGGAGAAAAGGGAACCCTCCTGTACTGCTGGTGGGAATTCAGACTGGTGCAGCCACTGTGGAAAACAGTATGGAGATTTCTCAAGAAATTAAAGATCAAACTGCCTTTTGATCCAGCTATCCCACTTTTAGGAATATACCCTAAGAACATCATAGCACTATTCCAAAAGGAGAAGTGCACCCTCATGTTTATGGCAGCATTGTTCACAATAGTGAAGATCTGGAAACAGCCCAAGTGTCCATCAGTGGACGAGTGGATTAAAAAGCTTTGGTACATATATATACTATGGAATACTACTCAGCCATAAGAAATGATGACATTGGATCATTTATGACAACATGGATGGACCTTGATAACATTATACTGAGTGAAATAAGTAAATCAGAAAAAACTAAGAACTATATAATTCCATATATAGGTGGGACATAAAAATGAGACTTAGAGACATGGACAAGGGGGTGGTGGTTACTAAGGGGGGTGAGGGGAGGGGCACACAGGAAACCAGATAGAAGGTGACGGAAGACAATTTGACTTTGGGTTTTGGGTATGCAACATAATCAAATGTCAAAATAATCTGGAGATGTTTTCTCTGATCATATGTACCCTGATTTATCAATGTCACCCCATTAAAATTAATACTAAAAAGAATATTGCTTAATTTCTGTGAATCTGTGTTTAATTTTGTAAAATCTATTTATTAATGTTTTTGAGCAGTATGCATGGGAAATACCAAAATCAATAAGTTGGAATAAGATAATAGAGATATGACTTGGTGTAGAAAACAGATAAGTTCACAAAGCCAGGAAAGAAAATGGTGTGAGTGAGGGAATGGGACCTAATAAGGAATCCCAGCTCCTAGGTTCCAGACTGGAGCAAAGCTTGATGTTGAGCATGAATCCCATCCATGGCTACCAGAGGGGGGCTATGCAGAGTCTCTTCTACTGTGTGGGAATAGAACAGGGGTTTTAAAAACCGGACTCCAGGGGTCCTGTAGTTATTCTGTTGTGGTGCTGCTATACACTTGAGCAACTCTGCTTTTTTTCCTTTACTCACAGTGAATTCCAGCAGTAAGTTTTAATTGGAATAAAAGGCATTATGGTTGAGAGAGAGGGAGCTATTGAAAGTAAAAGAGAGAAAAAAAGAACATTAGCTGGTCTCCAACATTCTATTAAATCAAACTAACTTGAAGTGGTCACTGCATGTTCTCAGTCTGAAGGATGAATTTATCAGACAGACAGCTGAAGGGATGCCATTCTAGGCCAAAGAAACAGTAGGTATAATATGATATAAAAGACAGTGTAAAATTAGTGAGAAAGAGCACTAATTATGCTCCTAACTGATATAATTGGAAGGGTAAGTAATTAGAAATGGGGCTAGAGAGGTAGACAGGGTCTTGTTTTTCTTATTGATGAGTTTGGACTTTAAGTTAAGGGGACACCATTTAATAATTTAGGAATGAAACAGAACTGACTAAATTAACCTGAAATTTGCATGTGTGTGTGTGTGTGTGGAGAGAGAGAGATGTTGAAATAGTCTAGGATGTCAAAGAGGCAATGTATTTCAGGAGAATTTATTAAGCAGACTTATTAAGACATCGGTAATAATAAGATGGGGTGGTGGAAAAAGGAAGCATGAATGGGAGAATTTAGAGGAGAGTGGAGTTTCTAACTTAGGCATGTAAGTAAATGGTTCACAGACCTTTATCTCTCTCTCTAGTATCATGGTATATAGATGTTGATGTGAACAAAGCTGACTCCATCTTAATTTCTGTGAACCTGTGTTTAATTTTGTAAAATCTATTTATTAATGTTTTTGAGCAGTATGCATGGGAAATATCAAAATCAATAAGTTGGAATAAGATAATAGAGATATGACTTAGTGTAGAAAACAGATATGTTCACAAAGCCAGGAAAGAAAATGGTGTGAGTGAGGGAATGGGACCTAATAAGGAATCCCAGCTCCTAGGTTCCAGACTGGAGCAAAGCTTGATGTTGAGCATGAATCCTATCCGTGGCTACCAGAGGGAGGCTATGCAGAGTCTGATTTCTTTTTGTTCAAGTTCTTCATGCAGTGAATTCTGCCAAACTTAACTATTCTCAGCCAGCATAGCAACATCTTAAAGTTAATAATTATCTGGCTTTTTAAACTTATATAATGTAGCCATAAAGTTTCTTGTCAGTAATTGCCAGAATGGCATGGTAAGCAAGATAAATATCAAACCAGTGTCGGTGTCAATTCTAAACAATCATTCATCATAAGATCACCAGGACATATGCTTCCTGGCTTGTACTACATTTTTGTCCCTTTCCCTGACAGCTATACTATAAATATATAGCAAATGTCTGGTAGCAGAGATTAGCTTTGCAGAGTGCTGGATTGCCATTCACTCCAGTCCCTATTCCTTTAAGGAATCTACCCTACAGTAAAGTCTTGGTACCTTCTCTTTATGGTGGCCACTATACCTTTGCTCCACTGTCAGACACATCACAATAATCTTCTCACTGGCCTCTTTGCCTTTGGTCTCTCCATCTTCTTCACTGAAGAGTTAGTTATCTTCCCTAACTAAATTCTGACCAGATGACTATCTTGCATAAGGCCCTGGATTGGTGCATGCAACACTGAAAAGTCCAATCTTCTTAGTTATTGTCTTCTACCTACAATTCCAGTCTGATCCCTTGCCATCCCCTCTGAAATGCTCATCCTATCACCCCAACCACACTAAACTGCTCCATGTGTCCCAGACATAGTCTTCATTCTTTATCTCTGTACCTGTGCCATGTCGTTTATACTACTTCAAAAGTACTTCTAACTCCCCTCCCCTGGTAATAGCGGCTGGTTTTCTAAGGTTTTGTTCAGATGCTGCCTATTCTATAAAGACTCAGTAGCTCACACCTTCCCCAGGCTCAGTAGCTCACACCTTCTCCTTTCTCTCTAATTCTTTTGTTGTTATTGTTTTGTTTTTTTTATCACAACCCTTTTAAAATGAACTTCACATGATGATGAATTATTGTATCTGGCTCTGTTTTTCCCATTATCCTCTGAAGTTTGAAACTATTATTCAAAATTATATATCCTTTTCTTACCAAGGTTTATAGAGGGTGCTTCATAAAGATTTCTGAGTGAATTTAAAAGTTGTCCCCATAGAATTTTCTTTTCTGTGATTGTCCACAATCACCACTAACAAGGAGGAGAAGGGAGAAGAGAAGAAGCAGTATAAGAAAAAAAGGCATGATTTTCCTTTGGATAAATATCATGTTGGAGAACAGGTAGCAGGTTGGAGAGTTTGGGAAGGATTTTTAAAAAATTAGCCTAATCAGAGTTTTCTTATAAAGCATGACCTTTACAGAAGGGGCCTGGCCAAACGTCTGGAGTCCTCAGAGAACTGACTTGTACAGAGACTTCTAGTTCCTTAAACCTGCATTAGAATGAAATTTGGATCAAAAGAATTTCTCCTGTTCAGTATTTTAATTTGAAAATGTTATTCGTTCAAAGACTTTGGGGTGTGTGTGTGTGCATATGCACGTGAGCTGGGGGAACAGAGGAAGGAGGAAGAGGGAGGGTGCAGAGGAAGTGTAAGTGAGCATGTGAGTTTTCCATTTTTCACAGATTTATTTGTGAGTACATTTGCAAACCTCTTTGTATGTGTTAGCATATTGTTTCCATGTGTTTATGTGGGTGTGTTTGTTTACAAGAGAGTGAACTGTATAAAAGTGTGTGGTTATTCTGTATACAAGTAGTTCAATAGAATAATGTATATATGTGCATACAGGTAGTATACCAGTGTACTGGGTGTATCAGTGGGATATTGTGAATTTTGAAAGCATACTTACAAACATATAGAGGAGTCTATCATTTTATTAAATTTCAAGATGTACTAATTCTCATAATAAGACTTACAAATCAACAACTGTTTAAAAGTAATAGATATTAAGCCCATACAATTAAGCCCATGCATAAACTTTAATTTTATCTTTCAAAACTATAAATTTTGCAGACAGAAATTGTAGCATCTGGATAATATGGCAAAAAAAGATGGTTTCCCATGGCTTCTTGTTTCTTTGGGGGGGTTTGGGTTGGGTGGTCTATAAGAACTAGGACTATGTCACTGGCTGGTGGCTCAGTGGATAGAGTGTTAGCCCAGTGTGTGGGCATCCTGGGTTCGATCCCCAGACAGAGTACACAGAAGCGACCATCTGCTTCTCTTCCTCTTCCTCTCCCCCTCTTTCCCTCTTTCCCCCTCGCAACCAGTGGCTCGATTGGTCCCAGAGTCAGCCCTGGGCACCAAGGATAGCTCAGTTGATTCAAGCATCAGCCCCAGATTAGGGTTGCCAGGTGGATCCTTGTTAGATGGCATGTAGGAGTCTGACTCACTATCTCCTCTTCTCTCTCACAAAAGAAAGTAAAAGAATAAAAGAACTAGGACTGTTTTCCTGCACATGCAGCAGTGACTCCAGCCCATCTCTTTGCTCAACTTTCTATTTCTAAAATAAACCAGCAACAGAGAAGAAGGGCCAGTGGCTATTTAGGACAGCAGGCTGATGTGCATCTGTACCAATGTCCAAAAGAAAGAGCAGCAGTGCTGTACAAAGCCAGCAGGCATCGCAGTCATTTGGAACTGGGTCTGATTCCCAGCTGTCACTTTTTAGCTGTGTGGCTTTCAGTATGTGACTCCACCTCTTCAAGTCTTAATTTTCTATCTGTTGAATCAGGTAGGAAATTTTACCTATTTTACTTATAAGTGTGCTTATGAGTAAAATTCCCTGTACAGAGTCTGACAAAAATGGTAGGAACTCAACAAATATTAATGCCCTTATCAGAAGAACTGCCCCAATATGAAACAGTGGTGCTGAAAGAGAGGCAGCCATCTTCAACTTCTCTGAGATCTGCCAGGTAAGTCAAGCAGGAAGACGGTGAGCTAGACTAGCTTGTAGGGCGTTGAGAAATACATGGAGCCAGGTTGCCTGAGAATGATCATTTCAAGGGACTATATCCCTGTGAATGATGAAGAGTGGAAAAGTACTTTAGTCAGACTCTGTCCACCTCCCAGAAGCATCCCAGAGCCCTGCCTTCTGCCTTCATCCCCCAAGCTCACCCCATCCAGGAGTTAGAACAGAGAGTCTATTCCTCCTCCCCCTTTTTAGGGGCAACTTCAAGAAAAAGGAGTTTGAGTAGAGGCATTGCACTGTGAACAGGCTGCTGCGCTTCTCAGTTTTATTTGCGGGGAGCAGAAGTAAACTAACCGAAGATGTAAACAGGAATGTGTGTGAGCTAAGTCTGGTATTCAGTGAGTGTCTTGGTTCCTCCAAAATGGAGCCAGTTATGCTCAGCATGGTGATTAAGGCCAGTATCATATTTAATCAACTGAGTCATTAATTACTTTGAGGAGAATGAACACTTAATTTCTACTTCATGTGTAATTTAAAAGGGGGAATGCAATCCATATGGTTCTGATTCGATTACACTTTTATCATCAAAATAGACTGTCTTTTTTTTTTAAGCTATATTTTGGCCAAGAAATTCAATGAGGCTTTTTAACAAACAATGTAAGCCTTCTTTTTTAAAAGTGGGAAGTCATATTTGACTTTGGGCAAGCCAACTCCCTCTGCATGAGTTTTAGGAGCAGCTAAGTTTTGGACATCTACAAACCATAGGTTGGTTTAAATCATGTGGAATCTGGTTTATGGAACTTCTGCCTCAGACCAGGTGAGTGGTGACCATATTGCTCAACAATTACGCTCTCTGCAAAATATCCTGCTCCCGTGTACAGATATGTTCACAATCAGCTCTGACTCTTTCTTGCTGTTGCCTACCTACTGTGTGGTCTTGGACAAATCCCTGACAGCCAGTAATTTAAGTGTACTAATTACTTGAATTCTGAGTCTCAGATTTTCAATGCTCTTCTCACTAAGGTTCTTTGCAATTTGAAAATACAGTGGGTCTGTGATGCTACAGTCAGCACATACTTAGAAAGCGCTGCACCGAGGTGCCTTTGTAAATCTAGGTTAACATTCTGCAGGATGCCTTACTGGCTATTTGACTTTGGGAAAATTATTAAGACTCTAGGCCTCAATAGTATCTGCAATTATTTGAGATAATATGCATTACAAAGGGCCTACCACAGTAACTAGTGCAAAGTAATTACATGTATTTATTTATTTTTTTAATTTATTTATTGCTTTTAGAGAGAAAGAAACATCAATTTGTCATTCCACATTCAGTTGTTGCTTCTTGTATGTGCCCTGACTAGGGATCGAAACCACAACCTTGGTGTATCAAGATGACACACTAACCTACTGAGCACTCAGCCTGGACTCTCATGTATCCTTATTATTTTGTTTCCCCATCCCTCCTTTTCTCTTTGTTTCCCTCCATTTTTTCCTACTGCTTACCTTCCCATCATATATATTTTTTACCCTTTTCTAATATAGCAAAGATTTTTATTGGCTTACACATTTTCTTCTCAAAAGATTCATCTGTGTGATTTTATCTCTGTAGCTGGTGAGCTGTTCAAGGACTGAACAGTTACTTCTGTTTGATTCTTTCCACACTGCCTCACAAACGGTCCCCAAAATGAGCATTCTCAGGTTAATACTATGGCTGGATGGGTCTCAATGTTTTTGACAGCTACTTATGCTTACAGAGGTAAATTCTGTAAAAGACTTCATTTTTTTACCCTCCTGAGATTTACCTTGTAGCTTTCAAATTATCATTATCACTTTAAATATAAAACATGGATTCTTTGTGCTAGTTACATTCTGTACTTATTCTTCCTTGAGAAAAAATCACACAAAAGCCTTTTTATATTTTTAACTATAAGACTGCTAATAGAATTTAAATCTCACCCAAAATCGAGAAATTCAGAGTCTGATATGAGACCAGTAAAGCAAGACTTATTACCCTTCCATGAATACTCTACAAATCATTTTGAAACTGTATCTAGGCAGTAAAATTTAGAGCTTCTGATGCCTGAATCATTTAAAGATGTGTTGATCCCTACAAGATGTGAATCAGGACATTTTTCAGAGGCTACATTTGCTAAAAATTATCTTTTGCCCTTTATATCAGTTCCTGTACTTAAATAATATAAAAACCATTTCAGCTGCACTTTCCTGCCAAGTCACCTGTCTAGTTCAGAATTCAGCATTTTAGAAATACTTTATGGAGGACTGCTTCTTGGAGTAATGCTTCTTAGTAATGTACATGAAAATAAACTGAGGATCTTGTTAAATTATAGATTCTTATTCAGTGGGTTTGAGGTAAGGCCTGAGACTCTGCATTTCTAATATGTTTCCAAGTGAGGCTGAGACTTCTGGTCCACAGACCACACTGTAAGTAAGTAATAAGGCCTTAGATAACTAAGCATTTGAATCAGCTTGAATCCCAGGTCACATGCTACGTGACAAGTGTGATTTTCACAGCAACCTGGGCCTTATTATCTTCCTCTGTAGATTGGCCTATGGGCTTCCTTTTTGCAGGAGACTTTGTTGAGACTCTATAAAAGATCATCAGTGGCCTATGAAACCCTTTCTCTAGCCTTTGCTCATGTGAGTTAAGGAGAAAGAGCAGACAGAATATTTATATATAGTTAGGGCTTGGGCAAAGGTCAGAGCTGCCATAGTGCTGCAACAGTGCTGCCACCTCTTTCTTCACAACATTCCTGCTGAGCCAATACTGGGCAGCCAGAGCTACTCAGCTGACCCAAGGATGACGAAGTCAGAGCTCACACTGTATGTTAAGTCACCATCTCTACCCAGTGGTGCTTGTAAAAATCCTATTCAGTTTACTAGCAATGTGACTTCGGTCAAGGAAATTTCTTTCTCTATATTTCAGAATTCTTCTCTATAAAATGGGTAATAACAATTGGCAGGATTGTTGTGAGAATCAGAGATGATTTTAAAGTGCCTGGCAGAATAAATGAGAGAAATTACTATTGACATTATTACATTTGTCATTAAGCACACTCTGATATAATTGTTTAAGGCAACTGAGGGGAAATGGATAAAGATATTTTGTTATTCAGAAAAATTCAGTGTATAAATTTGGGACAGAACAAAGAATAATTAGTAAATGCTGGAATTTCAGTAATTTTTTTTTCTTTTCTTCTGAAGCTGGAAACAGGGAGAGACAGTCAGACAGACTCCCGCATGCGCCCGACCGGGATCAACCCGGCATGCCCACCAGGGGTGACGCTCTGCCCACCAGGGGGCGATGCTCTGCCCCTCCCGAGGCATCGCTCTGCAGCGACCAGAGCCACTCTAGCGCCTGGGGCAGAGGCCAAGGAGCCATCCCCAGCGCCCGGGTCATCTTTGCTCCAATGGAGCCTTGGCTGCAGGAGGGGAAGAGAGAGACAGAGAGGAAGGAGGGGGTGAGGGTGGAGAAGCAAATGGGCGCTTCTCCTGTGTGCCCTGGCCGGGAATCGAACCTGGGTCCCCCGCACGCCAGGCCGACGCTCTACCGCTGAGCCAACCAGCCAGGGCCAATTTCAGTAATTTATTTTATCAGTGTTCTCATTATAGCTGCATTGAAGTTTGTTCAGTAAAACATGATATATTAACCAGGGCTTTTAAAGCCACTTCAAAAATTAAATGATAAACATTAAAAATAATTCATATAATTATGAGTTTTATAACTGGTGTATATGCTTCTAACAAGCTCACCCAGTAAGAACAGGTAAGGGCTATTTGATTTGCTCATCAGTCCCTTCCCAACACACACCTTATAACAGTAGAGAATAAGCAAAAATCTGAGACAGCTGACATATTCCTAATCCAGTTTGAAGTTATAGCACGATCTGCAGAGGTGTCTGCCCATTAACTCTACCTTATTTAGTTTCCCCCCAAATCCTCTTGAGTAAGAGGGACATCCTGGTGCCCTCTTTTGCACTCCTAACTAGTTCATATTAGAAAGATTTCAACTTTGTTCACAGAGTTATCTATTTGCTTTGCTTCTTGCTTCCCCCATAACTCTCTTCTCTTTCTTCCCCATCTGATGCAGGAAAGGAGTGAATATCCCCTCACTGATTCACGCTGGTACAAAGGCCCCTAAGTTCACTTAGAGAGTAGAGACAGTAAATGACTGGGCTGAGTTAAGTCAGTTGGTTCCTGACAGAAGCACGTGCACTAGAGGACATGACTAGTGCAGGACCCGTATGCTTGTGTCCATGAGGCAACTCATTACCTTTCTCTCTGTGGTAATGACAGTTGTCTAAGAAAAGATTTTCTGTCCCTCTCAGCCCCATACCCTCTTCCTCTTGTCCTTTCACAAGTACAGCAACATTTCTGAGAAGTAAACCATGCTCTTCCATACCCTGCACTGACCTAACCTTCTTTCATGGCTTTCACCTAGGCTTCCTCTCATTTTTATCCAAGGTCCATTTTATTTAAAGAGCCCTCTTCATTTATTCAGCTCAACAAAATGAAAAGAAAATAAGATTGTCCAGATGATTTTTTGCTTTTTAGTCTTAAAACTAAACTGCAATATGAAGGCTCTCAAGGCTCCTTAGTAATCCCAGCATTCTCTGTGTGCACACCTTTGTACAAGAACAAGTCATTTTATTCAAATGTGCATAAAGGTTTCTGTGCTTGTTTACTCTGTTTAACAGATGCACCAAGACTAAGCATGCATGTGGTTTATACCTGTAAATGGCTTGATGTACATATTTGCAAGAGGTGCACGCCTGTACATATCTATTTAGAACATGCTGTTGACTGGAGAATCTGGAAGCTAGGTAATTTCAGCACTGGAAGTTCTCAAAGATAGCCCTTTTAAATGACTCATCTAAGGTTTGAACCCTCTGTATAACTTCCTCATCCTAGAGTCTACCAGCCAAGGCTCAAATACCTCAATTGTCAGGAAACTTCCTACCTCTCCAGGCTGCCTGGACCATCTTTGATTGCATTGCTTCACTTGCACTATGTCTTACACACGTGGATGTGTTTCATAGCCCCCTATACCTCTGGCAAATATTGTTGATAGCAGGTCACGGTTATGCCTCTGAACATTTGGGCACCATAGGCAAGAGGTACAAAAAGCAGTCATCCGTGCCCATGCAGAGAGCCCATTTTGTGTGTGTGTGTGGGGGGGGATGTCTGGCATGGGTAGCTGTGGCTCTGAAGACTGCTAGTGCCTGTGGATTTCTCTCAGCTCTTTGGGAGACTCTCTTAACTGCCCACTTGGAAAAACTCCCTGCTCACTGTGCATCACTCTGTCAACAAGCACAGGGAGCCTAACAGCAGAAGCCCAGGACTCGGCCTGGCTCTGGAAACCCTTCTCTGGGCCCTGGGCTGAACCCACACTCACAAATGGGATGGCTTCCAAACATTAACTGAAATACTCACACTTGTTTTTGACAACAGTGTTCAGGTTAAGTTTCATCAACTGCTATTTTGGGTTGGGAACTCTGGCAGGAGTGTCTCCAGATTCCGGGTTGCTGTAATGCCTCTGCAAAGCCACCTTTCAGCGTGTTCCATTTGCTGTGCTTTCAAGGACTCAGCTGTGTAGCTGCCTTCACAAAATTTAGCCTCAAAAGGTGAATGGGGAGACCTGGAAAGGGCTTCTGAGGAGAGGGAGCCCCTGGGACAGGCCACGCCAGGAGTCTCCCTGCCTGAGTAGACTCATTCTTTGATATGTGGAAGCAATAGCAAGGGGTGACTTCCAAGTGCCTGTCTGTGATGATGGATGAGTTTGGCCCTGCAGCCTGGGGAACAGATAGGAGTCAGCAGAACACAGATGTTGCAAGGCAGCCAAATTAATCTTTAATGGGAATGTACAAGTTGGACCTTATTAGAATACCTAATGGCCTAACCTTGTTGCAAAGAAAAACCTAACCTAACAGAATGGACTCTGGCCTAAAATTTTCTAGGACTTGCTAAGGTTGAGGCAGCAACTGCTTCATATGTGTGAAGATTTCTTAAAAATCTCTCAACCATGGGAGAAAGATTTCACAACCAAGAAGAGCATCGTTTGAAATGTAAACTTTCTGCAGCCCTTGTGGGGAAGTTGGAGCTCTGCATGGTTGACACTTGAGCTTTATCTGATCAGATTGGGTAGGGTACATATATGTATAGTTCAAGATAAAACAAGAATCAAATCCTGTGGAAATCACTGCCTGAGAAGTACCCTTTTCTTCAGAAATATTTCCAGGGAAACATGCATGTCATGGGTTAGAGAACTTAACTTTTTTTCCCCCATTAAGAAGGACTGTATAACTGACCTAGATTAATGTGGTTGCTTGGCTGTGTAGAAATGTGTGGAAAGAGATGTTGACATCAGACAGCAAATGTATCTTAGGTATTTTTTACTGTCCCAAATTAGAAAGGAGGTGGTATCTTGATCTCTGAATTTATTTCTAAAATTATGAAACTTTTAAGGAGCTTATTTCTGTTCTAAGAGTGCCATGGATAATTGCAAAGTCTGGTGAATCAAGCCCTTCTTTCAGAAGAAAAGGAAATTGAGGAAAAGATTATCCCCATAAATTGGATCAGAAAAATATATATAAAACTAGAGTGGGTTACATCAGGTATCTGGCAAGTTCAGCAGACCTAAAGTAACACATCTGACCCAGGGAGAACTATGCTTACAAGAGGCACTGAGCAAGCATTATATTAAGACCTTGCAGTGGCATTCATAGACAAGCCATCTAGAGACAAGAGGCAGAGTGTATAATACTAAATATATGAGATTTGGAAACAGACAGGGCTATTTTGGAACTTCTGTGAGCCTTGGATAATTTTCTATAAAATAAAAATAACGATTCCCATCTTGCAAGGACATTGGGAGGATTTCAGATCTAATTTTTAAGGTATTGACAAGAATGGGCCTACTGTTATCAAATATAATCTAATGATGGATAATAAATAATGGTTGCTACTATAGCTCATTATTATAGAGAAAAGGTCAGGTTTGAGGAGATTTCTGAGAGATCATTAAACTTTCATCCCCATCCCCAGTAAAACAAGAGACAGGAGTGCCATAAACACTAGAAAATTTGGTAGATAATTTGGTTAATTTTTCTTGGAGATGAACTCCCCATCTGATGTAGTCATTTCTTGAACTTTCACTAATAGAATTTAAATTAGCACTCTCAAGAAGAAAAAGAAAAAAAGAATTGAGGGAATGAATGCACAAAGACCAAAAACCTATTATAAATACGCTTATGGACTTAAAGGAAAAACTAGACCATAAATAGGTTTTTTCCTATTTGTTTACAAGAATCTCAGTAGAGAAATGAGGACTAAAAAAATAAAGCAAAGGGACATTTTATAATTGGAAAATACAGTATCTGAAATGAAAAAGATGCTGATTGGGCCTACTATCAGGTTAGATACTACAGAAGAAAATACTAGTGAATTTGAAGACGTTGCAATGGAAACAAAAAAATAAATAAAAAAGAAAAGACAAAGCTGACAGGAATAAAAAAGGCTGACAAGAAAATGACAATGAACAGAGAGCCTTTAGCAACTTGTGGCACGAAATGAAACAGTTTAACATGTCTGTAATTAGATAACCCAGAAAAGGAGGAGAGAGTTTGACACAACAAAAGAATATTTTTAAAAAGCAATAGTAGAACATTTTCTAAATTTGTTAAAAATATAAACCCACAGATACAATGAGCCTGATGGACTCCAAGAAATATAAACAAACATATAGATATAAGCACATTATAAAATTGCGGAACCATGATAAAGATTCTAAAAGTAACTAGAGAAAAAGACGAAGTAACAAAAGAACAATAAGACTAATAACTTCTCATCAGAAATAATAGAAGCAAGAAGATAATTGAAAGAGATCTTTGAAGTACTGGAAAAGTGAAGGGAGTGAGCAAACAAGGGGGAAAAAAGCAAGAGAAAAACCTCATGGACACAGACAGTGTGGTTGTTGCTGGGGTGGGTGGCAGTGGAGAACGGATAAATGGGGATGGCCAAAGACTTAACTTGGGGGGATGAACACACAATACAGTGAACAGAGTTGTGCTGTAGAATTAGGCACCTGTAACCTGTATAATTAATTATGTTTACCAGTAAAAAATAAAGTACTGGTAAGAAAGAGTTTCAACTGCAATAAAAATTCCTTAAAATAAAGGTGAAATAAAGACATTTTTGGTTAAACAAAGTGGAAGGATTTTATTTTAAGGGAACCTGCACTATTAGAGTTATTCATAGGAGTTCCTCAGGGTAAAGAAAATGAAACTAAATAAAAACTCAGATATGCAGAGAGTACTAAGAATGGCAAATATAACAGACATGTTTTTTCATTTCATAATTTCTGAAAAGAGTTTTGTTTTGTTAAATCAATAATAATAGCAATGTATTGTGGCATTTATAACACATTCAGAAATAAAATGTATAATAAAGATAGAAAAAGTAATGGGAGAAGAATAATTATAGAATACTGTTATATAGGTCTTATATTTTACACAAAGTGCTATAATATTAATTCATAGTAGATTGTGATAGACTCAAAAACCCTAGGGAAATCACTTTAAAAAATAAAACAGAAAGGTATAGTTAACAAGCCATGAAAGAAAATACTAAATATAAAAGCATACCTAATCTATAGAACATTGACAAGGATAGAAAAGCTTGAGAAGGAAATAAGAGGAACAATAGCAACCAATGAATGCCATGACTAAAAAACAAACAGCAGTATTGATAACTGCATTAGAAAGCAGACAGAATACATCCTGTTTAGAAGACACTTCAAACATGACACCTGAAAGTTTAAAAGTAATACAATAGAAGATGTATCATGCAATCAATACACTTACAAAATATGGCATGGCTATATTAATATCATACAAAATAAACTTAAAAACAATGTCACCCTGTTAAATTTAATTCTTAAATAAAAATTACAAATTACAAATTGTATTACTAGAAGTAAAAAGAATGTTTTATAATGGTAAAAGGATCAAATCATCAGGAAAGAAAACTAGTCCAACAAACTTAGGTGTAATTCCTAATAGATTTTAGTCTACTGCTTTAGTTTAGTATAAAGAAATACTAGGCTGCAGCAATATTTACAATAGTCAAGATAAGGAGGTAACCCCAGTATCCATCAATAGAAGAGTAGATAAAAAATGCTGTGGTACATATATACAATGGTATATTGTATAAATGAAATCTTCCCATTTGTGACATCATGGACAGACCTAGCGTGCATTATGCTAAGTGAAGTCAAAGAAAGACAAATACCACATGATTTTACTTATATGTAGAATCTAAAGAGCAAAATAAATAAACATACAAAACTGAAACTGACTCATAGATCCAGAGAGGGAAGAAAAACTGATGGTTGCCAGAGGGGAGAAGAGTGAAGGAGCTGGGTTAAAAGTACAAATCAGTAGTCACAAAATAGTCATGGCATGTAAAGACAGCACAGGAAATATAGTCAATAATATTGTAATAACTATGTACAGTGCTTGGTGGGTACTTGAAGTATTGGGGGACAACTTTGTAAATTATATAATTGTCTAACCACCATGCTGCACACCTGAAAATAATACAAAATAATATTGAATGTAAACTGTAATTGAAAAGTTAAAAAAATAATAAATACTAGGTCATGAGAAAAGTGTGACTACAAGATATACAAAGAATGCTTAAACAGTACACTAGGGCTAAGGGAAACAAATTTCCTAAGTAAGGGCATACTTTGAGGAGGGAACCACTCCCTAAAGCTAGAGTTCACATCTCACTGGAGAAGGTACAGCTGCAGCTCACTGAAGAGCAGAGATATTTCAGTGCTGCCCAGGCCATTGTTGGAGCAACAGGATCTCTATATGCAAAAACATGAACCTAGACCATTACCTTATATCACATACAAAATAGTTAGCTGAAAATGGATCAATGGCCTGAATAGAGCAGCTAAAATTATAACACTTGCAGGAAAGAACATAAGGGAAAATATCTATGACCTTTGGTTAGGTACAGGTTTCTTAGGATACAAAAGCACTAGCACATAAAATAATAATAATAAATTGGATTTCACCAAAATTAAACTTTTGTTCTCCAAAAGATAGTGTGAATAAAATCGAAAGGCTAGCCACAGTAAGGGTGACTATATTTGCAAAACAAAATAACTCTGATAATTAACTTGTATCCAAAATACATAAAGAATTCTTAGTGCTAAATAAGAAAACAAATAACCCAATAGGAAAATGGGTAAGAGCTTTGAATAGACACTTACCAAAGACGACATATAAATAGCATTTAAGCACATGTAAAGATGTTTATTATCATTAATTAGTAAGAAAATGCAAATTAAAATCACAATGACAGACCTACTACAAAGGTTAAAGTTAACAAGACAGGCAATAGCAAATGTTGGTGAGGATGTGGTAGAGCAGACTCAAAGCTCATTATGTTTCTGGACGGATTATAGAATGGTACTGTCACTTTGGAAAAGAATTTGATGATTTCTTAAAAAGTTAAGCATTCACCTACCATACGAACTACTAAGCTTAAACTTAGTTATCTACCCAAGAGAAAATAAAAATGTATGTGAAAACAAAGACTTACATTCATGTAGTCATTGCAACTTTATTCACAATAGTCAAAAATTTGAAACAACTCAAATGTCTATTGTCTAGTTAATAAACAAATGTTAGTATATACATAATATGGATAGTATACTATGGAATACCAAGGAATGCACTGCACTATTGATTTAAAAATAATGTGGTGAATATCAAAACCATTATGTTAAATTAAATAAGACAAATACAAAAGACTAAATACTATATGATTCCATTTATATCAATTTCTATAAAAAGAAAATTATAATGTCAAAAAATATATCAGTGGTTTCCAGAGTCCAGGGCTGGGAGGGAGGGGGTTGAGTGCACAAGGGTGTGACAGAATTCTTTGAAGTAATGAAAATGTTTCATAATTATTGTGATAGTTACATGATTGTACACATTTGTCAAAACTCATCAAAATGTACATTTTAAATTGTTGAATTGTATTTTATGCTAATTATACCTCAATAAAGATGATTTTTAAAAGAATATAAAAAAGGAAAAATTCTCTTGTACCTGTGTATTCTACTGTATGAAACTAACACTTTAATTTAAAGATTGAAAGGCAAAAAAATATATGATTATAATTATTATGGTGAAAATACAAATAACTGCCTGGTAATATACAACAATTTTGGAACAAGATGATACATTTATATAACACATAGAGGAAAAACCCAGTTTTTCTGGCTCTTAAAGTAAATGTTGAGGATGTAATTGATGCCATTCCCAGACTCAGAGAAGAAAGAGGATCCTTGAAGGCATTACTCCAGCATCCCACTAAAAGGATAGGACCTGTGACCCTGAATTCATAGTTTGGATTCCCAATAGGCAACAGAAGGAAGTCACCAAATGGGAGACATAGGCTGCCATATCAAGAACTAAGAAATTTTCTGGTGAGAAGCAAGGATGCCAGGGTCATTTAAGATAGGTATATTCAAGTAGAGAAAGTGCTTCTTAAGAAATTGCCAAAGTCACTGGAAAAGCTAAATGTTATACAGATGTTCCATTAGACAATAGCTAGCCCAATATATTCCAAAATGTGTGTGTGTGTGTGTGGGGTGGGGGTGGGGGGTAGGGCCCAACAGTTTGCAGCAAGTTTTTGCTGCACATATTGTTTGTTGGTTCAGCAATTTATGCTTCAGTAAAACCCAGAATCTAGAATTTGTATGGGCATCAGAACCTATTTTCCCTTAGAATCTCTGCTTGCTCTGATCAGGATTGGGGTTTTGACTTCTGGGCAGCCACAGGAAGCCACTACACACAGATCCTGAAGAGAAAGGCTCCAAGGAATGGAAAACCTAGCATAGTGCTTAAGAATGTCATCTTCAGGAGCATAACAGTGAAATTCTACTACTTGGGGGAATTTGTATTTGATCTAGAAGCAGACATTATATAAATATTATTCTTTTTTCTAAGAAGAATGTGAATGAGACGTAAAGCCTAATGATTTTAAAGTAGGTAAATAATCTCTCTATAATTGATTTATTTATTCACTTATTCAACAAGTATTAATTAAAGGCTTCTTGTGAAAACATACTGTAGGAGAAAAAATGCAAAACAATGTTTCTTTTCTCAGAAAGGTAAAAATCTTTTTAGTAAAAAGACAAGTGTTGGTGAGGGTACCAAGAAAAGGGAACCCTTGTACACTATTGGTGAAAATGCAGATTGGTAGTATTTTTATTTGGAAAGTGCAAATTTTAGTTCACATGTAAATTTTCAAATGATTTTGGAAAATATTTTAAATATTAAAATGTATCTTCTTTTAAAATTACTATTTGTTTTGAAGTTAAAAATACAATAAAAAAATAAAACATTACACCAGTGTTACAATTTAGTTACTGCAAAAATTAAGCCTTCTGCAGGTGTTCTGGCTGTGTTAAAATCCACCTCTTTATTATTAGATGATGATTTTCATAAATATTTTACATAAAATTTGAATAAAAGCATCAAAGATAAAACTGCCAGGTTGATAGAAAAGCTATCAAATTCTTTACTTTTATCCTGGAGAAACTTGGAGGGCCTTTTAATCATTTAGTACATTGTTTCAAACCATCAACTGTTTAAGAATTTTTCTGAATTTTGTAAAGAAATATGAGTGAAAATCTCATACCAACACTAAAGGGCAACAACAAGCCAGTGGAGCGCAACAATGAAATTTTTAAAAGCAAAAGAAGTAACTACAGCCATGTCTGATCTATTTCTGTAATACGTAATGCCTTCAGCATTGCACAGTTTATAAAAACTGCGAACAGTGCAAGTTGGCACATCCAAAGCATGAACACTACAAACAACATGAGGTTTAAATGACACAGGGATGAAGGACAAAAATGAATCATTTTCCATAAACATTGACGATGAAGAAGAGAAAGGAAATGTCAGTAAGTGTCAAAACTGACAGACCTTTTTAAAAAAAAAGTGGAGAAGAAAATGGCACTAGTAAAGCCAAGATTTTGATGAAGAGGAGACAGTGAATGAATATTTTAATCTATTTTGATATTTCTGCTTGGTCAATACTATTTCCAGATGAAAAGAGTTAATCTGGTTAAGAAAGGAAGTGAAACTTTTCAAAATAAGTATGAATCTTTCTCTGCAGTTCAAAGAAAAGAAGGAAAGAGCAAAGAAATCAGTCAACACTTGACAACTTCATAATTTTATAAATCCTTACCACAAACTGAAAAAACATGCCTATTTATTCAAAATTGAAATAATTAATTTATTTCAGCTGCAGACTATGGATATTGAGAGAGAAAAAAAATATCCAACCTTATAACTGGCTTTAAACCTGGTAGAAATTAAATCCTAAGGTCTGTGAGATATCTGAACAATATCTCTTTTGCTTTTTTGACCATTATTATTCATTTTACTTAATGACTATTATCTTAAATAACTGTGTCATACAGAGCAGCAATTTTCAACGAGTGTGCCACAAGATTTTTTAAAACATGGAATTCCTGACCTTTTAGTCAGGGGCAGTAACCTCTTTTCTCTTAGATTATAAAAAAAAAAAAAAAAAAAAGACAACAGCCAACACAACAGCTATCCAGCATGAATGAAGCAAAATTATGTTTTTTTTTTGTTAGATCAGCAAAAATATATTTTTTGCTGTGCTGCAGAATTTTAGTAATTAGTTTATGTGTGCCATGAGATTAAAAAAAGGTTGAAAATCGGTGATAATAGAGTATGGAGTGTCAAAAAAGGAAGAGCTCCATGTGTCCATATGTATGCTGTTCATTCTCTGTTCATTAATTCCAATTTACTCAATAGTTTTAAAGTGTTTATTTTAAATTTTTTTTTTTTCAAAGTTAGAAGTGGGGAGGCAGGCAGACAGATTCCCGCATGCACCCAACCGGGATCCACCCGGGATGCCCACAAGGGGGCGATGCTCTGCCCATCTGGGGCATTGCTCTGTTGCTCCTGGAGCCATTCTAGTGCCTGAGACGGAGGCCATGGAGCCATCCTCAGTGCCTGGGCCAACTTTGCTCCAATGGAGCCTCAGCTGCAGGAGGGGAAGAGAGAGACAGAGAGAAAGGAGAGGGGGAAGGGTGGAGAAGCAGATGGGCGCCTCTCCTGTGTGCACTGACTGGGAATCGAACCCAGGACTTCAACACGCCAGGCCAACGCTCTATCACTGAGCCAACCGGCCAGGCCCTAAAGTGATTATTTTGATCAGGGGTCTCAAACTCAACTCAGCATGTGGGCCGCAGAGCAAGATCACAGCCATTCGGCGGGCTGCACTAGGTCTACAAAAGGCAACTGTTACGCAACACTTTTCTCACTGCAGTTGAAAACAAAAAAAAATCAGTACAACAAGCACAATCATACATGCAGTTTACTCAGTGTCACAAAACGACCAGAAACTGTAGTTCGCATCACAACTGCTGTTAACTAAGCTAATATCTAGCTAGGATGCTAGAAAAATGAAAAATACAAGTAGGCCCCTAGGCTTACTTAATTTTATCCAAAATATTTTGAACTTCGTAGATTAGTCTGCGGGCTGCACAAAATTGTTCAGCGGGTCACATGCGGCCCGCGGGCCGCGAGTTTGAGACCCCTGATTTTGATGATAGAAAAACGTATGATGGACTTGAAACCACTTTCATCCTCTGATGACTCTCTTTTCTCCAATTTCCAAAAACATCCACAGATAAGCAACAAATAGTAAACAAATATAAAAATGTATGTCCTTTATATTAACTCAAAAAGTGTAAATTAAAGCAGCTTAATGGTGTCATTTTACATATATGAAACTAGATTTTTCAAATTATCATTATAATACTCAATTCTGTACAAATTGCATATCTCTACAGTACTGTCGGCAGTGAAAATTTGGGCAGTGATTATAGCAACAAATGGAAAAAGAAACTATTGTTAATACATTAGGCCTGGGAATCTACATCTTACACCTGGGAGAATACAGACCCAGCCAGCCACATATATATGGAAAACATCGTGTGTAAAAATTACAACATACAGTGTGCAAATGTAGTTTCTATGACTCACATATATTTAGGGATTTAAGGGATCTCCAACATTTTTATGATTACAAAAAGCTGACATGTGCAAATTAATTTTTAATTGGTGGAAGAGCACTTTAAGGTAAATTTCTAGAGATGAGATTACTGAGTCAAAAAAGTAAACAACTACCTAATTGCATTAGATCTTTCTAAATCTCCTGCCAAAAAGATTCATACCAATTTGCATTCCTATCAACAATACATGACTGTTTCCCCAGAGCTCTGCCAACAGAATATATTGTCATTCTTTATTCATTTTTGCCAATGTTATAGGTGAAAAATGATATGTCATGTAGTTTTCTTAAAAGCATTTGAGCCATTATACATTTTATTGGCTTAACTATGGTCATAAAATTTTTAAGGTAAAGAACAGCTTTAGCCTTTTTAAAAAACTCTGATAAAATATATAAAATATGTCATCTGAAACATTATAAATGTAGAGTTCAGTAGAAAACTGTTAAAATCGTGAACTGGCCCTGGCCAGTTGGCTCAGTAGTAGAGCGTCGGCCTGGCGTGCTGGAGTCCCGGGTTTGATTCCCGGCCAGGGCACACAGGAGAAGCGCCCATCTGCTTCTCCACCCCTCCCCCTCTCCTTTCTCTCTGCCTCTCTCTTCCTCGCAGCTGAGGCTCCATTGGAGCAGGGTTTGCCCGGGCACTGAGGATGGCTCTGCCTCAGGCACTAGAATGGCTCTGATTGCGGCAGAGCAACACCCCAGATGGGCAGAGCATTGCCCCCTGGTGGGCATGCGGGTGGATCCCGGTTGGGCACATGCAAGAGTCTGTCTGACGGCATCCCCGTTTCCAACTTCAGAAAAGTACAAAAAATAAAGAAATAAAAAAATAAAATCGTGAACTATGCAAGCTCCAGAGCTTTTTTATCATGCAAAAATGAAACGCTGTACCCATTAAAAAAACTACCCATTTTCCCTCCCCCAGTCCCTGGCAACTACTTTCTGTTCCTTTGTCTACTTTGACACTTCATATAAGTGGAATCCTATAATAATTGTCTTTTTGTAACTGGCTTATTTCACTCAAAATTTATGCATGTTATAGCACACGTCAGAATTTTCTTCTTTTTAATATTTTATTGTTCTTTTTTTTTTTTTTTTTTTTTCTGAAGCTGGAAATGGGGAGGCAGTGAGACAGACTCCTGCATGCGCCCAACCGGGATCCACCTGGCAT
This sequence comes from Saccopteryx leptura, assembly GCF_036850995.1. Taxonomy (NCBI): domain Eukaryota; kingdom Metazoa; phylum Chordata; class Mammalia; order Chiroptera; family Emballonuridae; genus Saccopteryx; species Saccopteryx leptura. The sequence continues at coordinate 210,692,971 of NC_089505.1, read as the reverse complement.
GCCCACCAGGGGTGGTGCTCTGCCCATCTGGGCCATTGCTCTGTTGCAACCAGAGCCATTCTAGCACCTGAGGAAGAGGCCATGGAGCCATCCTCAGCGCCCGGGCCAACTTTGCTCCAATGGAACCTTGGCTGCAGGAGGGGAAGAGAGAGACGGAGAGGGTGGAGAAGCAGATGGGCGCTTCTCCTGTGTGCCCTTGCCGGGAATCGAACCCGGGACTCCTGCACGCCAGGCTGACGCTCTACCACTGAGCCAACCGGCCATGGCCATTTTAATATTTTATTTTATGTGTGTACCATACTTTGTTTACCTACTCATCAGTCCATGGACACTAGGGTTGCTTCTAGATATTGTGAATGAGGCTGCTATGATTATGAACATAAAAATATCTTTTCAGGACCTGTTTTTCAATTCTATTGGCTATGTACTGAGAAGTGAAATGTCTAGATCATATGGTAGTTCTATTTTTAATTTTTTGAGGACCTACCACATTGTTTCCCATTGTACAGCACCATCTCACCTTCCAACAACTCCACAGACTCATTAACACTTGTTATTTTTTTTTTTTGATAGTAGCAATCCTAATGCTGTGAGGTGATATCTCTTTGTGGTTTTAATTTGCATTTCTATAATAATTAGTGATGTTCAGCATCTTTTTGCTGTAAGCTTGTTTGGCCATTTGTATATCTTTTTTGGAGAAATGTCTATTTAAGTCCTTGCCAATTTTCTTAAAATTTAGGTTATATATTTTTCAGTTGTTGAACTATAGTTCTTTATTTATTCTAGAATACACACACATATATACATATATATATACACACACATATGTATACATGCACATGCACAAATACATATATATATGTGTGTGCATATATATATATATACATATATATACATATATATTTGCAAATATTCTCTCCCATTATGTTGGTTGCCTTTTCACTGGTTGTTTATGTCCTCTGAGGCACAGACATTTTTAAGTTTGATGAAGTCTAGTTATTTATTTACTTTTATTACCTGTGCTTTTGGTATCATATCTAAGAAATCATCACCATTTCCATGTCATACAGCTTTTGTCCTGTATTTTCTAAGATCTAAAGTCTGTGATCCATTTTTTATATGGTGTAAAATGAAGATCTAATTCCATAATTCTGCATGTAGATATACAATTTTCTCAACACTGTTTCCTGAATGGACTGTACTCTCTCCACTGAGTGGTCCTGGCACTCTTGTTGAGCAGCACTTAAACACTTACACAAAGATTTACTCCTGGGCTCTCTAGTCTACTCCCTTGGTCTTTATGTCTGTCTTTATGCCAATACTGCATGATTTTGATTACTGTAGCATTGTGTAAATTTTAACATGAGTAAGGATGAGATTATAACTCTGTTCTTTTGTAAAATTCTTTGACTATTACGGTATCTTGAGATTTCAGCTGAATTCTAGAATAATTTTTCTATTTCTGTAAAAAATGCAAGTGGGATTTTGATAGGGATTGCATTAAATTTGTAGATTGCTTTTGGTAATATTGAAATTTTGACAATAGCAAGTCTTCTAATTCATGAACACAGGTGTTTTTCTATTTATTAGTATCTTCTCTTTCTTTCAGCAATGTTTTGTAGTTTTCACTGTACAAGGATTAAATTTATTCCAAAGCATTTTATTCTTTTAGATGCTATTGTAAATTAAACTGTTTTTATAATTTACTTTTTATTAATTGTTAATGTATAGAAAGAAACAACAGATTTTTCTGTTAGTGGTTAGGTTATTTATTTTAAAAATAGTTTTAAATTTAATTTTTATTTTTCTTTAAATTTCCCAGTGTGAGAATTATTTTCTTTACTTCCAGATTTAAAAAAAATTCAAGATACTTCTAGATGCCCTAACAGAACAAAAATATATCATAGTGGAAACCAGAATTGCATACTCAGAAAAACAGCATATAGAAAAACTTGTAGGCTATAGTGAAGGTGATGACTAAAAGAAAAATTAAACAAAATAAAATTTAAAAAAACTACTGTTAAATCCAACAATGTAGATAAACATCAAAAACATAATATTGATTAAAAGAAACCAAATGCAGAAGATTCCATACCTTTTGGTTTCATTTATTTAACTCTGAAAACAGACAAAACCAAACTATTGTGTTAGAAGTCAAAGTAGTCATTATAGTTGCCAGAATGGGGGGAAATAGCAGTTGGGAGATAATATGGGGGAACTCTGGAGGTCTGGCAGGAGGTCGGGCATATCTTCTATACCTTGGCCTGGGTAGTGGTTACACAGGTGATCACCATATAATAATTAATCTATACATTTACTTTTATGTAATTGTCTCTATAGGAGTACACTTTGTAATAAAAATGTTTTAAAACATATACAGATTGAATTAAGACAAATTTTGGAGGCAAAACTTAAAATATTTTAATATAAAACTCTTTACAACCTCAAGATAGGGATATATTTATTATACAAAACTCAATATATGCAAACCATAAAGGAAAACATTTGAGAAATTTTATGTTAAAATTTTAATTATTTTTCATCAAAATATGTCATAGATTAAATGAAATGCCACAGACCTAACAAAAATATTCTAACACATAACTAAAAACATAAATTCAGAACATATAAATTAGAAAAACATCAATATAAAAATAGACAAAAGACCTGAACATATATTTCATAAAAGACACATGAATGACCACTTACTGGGAAACAATTTTTTTCATTTTCTGTTGTATGAGGTTATAGAACAGTTTCTATATATTTCTGCATCACTGATTCCAAATCTGAAATCCATTCTTTGGTGCATGCTCTAGTTTTTTTTTTGTTTGTTTGTTTTGTTTTGTTTTGTTTTGTATTTTTCTGAAGCTGGAAACGGGGAGAGACAGTCAGACAGACTCCCGCATGCGCCCGACCGGGATCCACCCAGCACACCCACCTGGGGCGATGCTCTGCCCACCAGGGGGCGATGCTCTGCCCCTCCGGGGCGTTGCTCTGCTGCGACCAGAGCCACTCTAGTGCCTGGGGCAGAGGCCAAGGAGCCATCCCCAGCGCCCTGGCCATCTTTGCTCCAATGGAGCCTTGGCTGCGGGAGGGGAAGAGAGAGACAGAGAGGAAGGAGCGGGGGGGGGGGGGTGGAGAAGCAGATGGGCGCTTCTCCTATGTGCCCTGGCTGGGAGTCGAATCCAGGTCCCCCGCACGCCAGGCTGACGCTCTACCGCTGAGCCAACTGGCCAGGGCCGCATGCTCTAGTTTTTATGCAATTTTAATTTCTTTTTGTTACAGTTAATGGCATGCATTGGTTTTTAAATTGGAGTTAAAGGGCAATGACTCTTGGATTGAACATAACCACAAGGCAATTAATGTTTTACAAACATCGCTTTTACATAATTATAGTTGTTTTTAAATGTAAAAAATTATTATCTGATAAAAAACACCCTCTTATGTTGTATTAAGATTGAGTCATGACTTCGAGTAGGCGTAAATGTAAGAATAGTCCTGATACCTCCTTTTATATATGTGGCTGTTACACACTTTAATGTCAAAGGTGCAATATTTCATCATTTGTGACATGTGCATATATTGTCTATTTTCAAGTTCCCCTTGGCAATCAAGACAAGAATTGGGCTCCTCATATGGTGTGTCATAATTGTGAGGAAATGCTTTGTGACTGGACAAAAGAAAAATGCAAAGGAATGCCTTTAGGAATGCCTTTTGGCATTCCCATGGTTTGTCGTGAACCTAAGGACTACAGCAGTGACTGTTATTTCTGTCTGATCTATACAAAGGGCATCGGCAAGAAAAAATGGCATATGATCACATATCCTAATATTCCTTCAGCAATACTACCTATTCCACACTCTGAGACACTCCTGGTTCCAGTTTTCAGTAGTTTTATTTCTTCTAAGGAAGAAGAAAGTGAACATGGTGATCAAATGAATTTTGATAAGATGCATGAGGAAATGGTTGTAGAATCTAAAGGGTCTTCTTCTGATGCCAAGCAGTCATTAACCACTTAGCAGTTTAGCCAACCCAAATTGAATGACTTAGTAAGAATAACATAAAAATTGTCCTCGACTTTCTAAAGTATAAGGAGCATAACTGGATCATTTGTGTGGATCTTAAAATGGTAAATTTCCTGGTAGAACAAAGAGAGATTTCACAAAGTATCCTTGCTTTCTGTGTTTGTGGAAAAGCCAAGCTTGGGAGAAACACTGGACACAGAAAGAGTGGCTGAAATGTGAAGCTCTGGAAGTAGGGATGCAAAATATTGTGAATGAAACTGTAGTTAATCAAGACAGGATCATTTTTCTCCCACTTCACATCAAACTTGGCTTAATGAAACAGTTTTTCAAGCTTTGAATAGAGAAAGTGAATGCTTTCAACATATAATTTCTGCTTTTCCTGCCTTTCTTTCGAGAAGAGAAAAAGCAGGTGTATTTGATGGACCTCAAATTTGAACCCTCATTTGTGACGAAGAATTTGCCAGGAAGATGAATAAGGAGGACAAAGCAGCATGGCAGTCTTTTGTGGCAGTTATAAAGAACTTTCTTGGCAACAAAAAAGCAGAAAACTATGAACTTCTGGTTCAAAGACTGCTGTTGGCTTTCCGTGACATTGGATGTAACATGAGCGTTAAGATTCACTTCCTGAACAGTCACCTTGATAAGTTTCCTGAAAATCTTGGAGCTGTTAGTGATAAGCAGATTACTGCTGGAGCATCAAACGAGATTGTCCTCAACAAGTACACAAATGCAAGAGCTACAAACACAAGTTTTTGCCTGAGTAGAATTTAAATAAGTTTTGCGCAAATTTTATGATTAAAATAAGTGTTTTAATATGTTCTGCTTTGAAATTGTAGACAAATTCTGATGCAATCATATCTTTAGTGTATTGGTGTGTTTACTGCATTATATAAATTATTATATTTTCACACAGATGATGCCCAAGAGGACATTCTACTTCACTATGTTAAACTAAATGTAGAAAATTTTTCAATAAGATGAAAACCTAAAATCTTGAATTGCAAAAAAACTGTAGCTTACAGAGAAACACCAATGTCAGATTTGAGATCAGCACACTCAAATTAGGTAAAAACAAGTGTTTTTGTGGATGCAACAAAAATTTTGTTCCCCAGTGTCTAATCATATATGAATATATTCAACCTCATGAAAACTCAGAAAATGCTAATTGAATCTAATAGATTGGCCAGAATGATCAAATCTGACAACTCCAACTGCTGGTGTATATATGGAGCAAAAGGAATTCGTACACTGTTGATGAAATCATAAATTGGTATAATCATTGCATTGGTAAATACTTTTACATTATTTCAGAAAGTTGAAGATGCGTGTATATCTTATGACCCAGAAATTCCACTCTTGGAGGGATATAGCGGGGAGCAAAAATAGGTTTACTGTGACACTGTGACATTTTTTTTTGAGTTAATAAAGCTACTGTTGTTGTAAAGTAATGTTTGAAATTTACTTCCATGGGTTTACATAAAGACAACAAGTCCAAATGAATTTTTGAGGAGATTTATTAATATGCCTGCTGCATATGACTAATAAGGGGTATAGCTGACCCAAATCGTGCAGTGTTGCATATAGCTTTGAGGCTGGTTATATACACTTGATCACACACAGGTTGGTGGGAAAAGGGGGGGCATGACACAATCATTAGCAACCTTATAACATTTGTCTATAGGATTTATAAAAAAACATTCCTACATATTAAAACTTACAAGGTAACACAATAGTGAAGAATGTTGTTTTACATTCAAAAGACATCCCCAAATATTTTAGTATCCATCTGCCATCCCTTTGTCTAGAGCAGGGTAGTCAACCTTTTTATACCTACTGCCCACTTTTGTATCTCTGTTAGTAGTAAAATATTCTAACCTCCCACTGGGTCCACAGTAATGGTGATTTATAAAGTAGGAAAGTGACTTTACTTTATAAAATTTATAAAGCAGAGTTAAAGCAAGTTAAAGCATATAATAATAATTACTTACCAAGTACTTTATGTCAGATTTTTGCTAAGTTTGGCAGAATAAATTTTTATAAAACAACTTACTATAGTTAAATCCATCTTTTTATTTATACTTTGGTTGCTCCGCTACCAACCACCATGAAAGCTGGAACTCCCACTAGTGGGTGGTAGGGACCAGGTTGACTACCACTGGTCTAGAGGTATATACATCAATCACACGTCTTCAGGATGAGAGGGGCTTACATGATGTCAGAGGATAAGCATTTGTAAATCACCCATTAAGGAGAAACAAAGGGGAGAGGAGAAGGCCACTTAAATCTCTCTTCCCTCTCCCACACATGGCTAGCTGTTTACCTTCTTCCTCACAGGTGTGGGGAAGGTAGGGGTTCCAAGTCTCCTTCCTTTCATTCAAAACCTAGTACAAAACCCTCTCTATTTACAATATAATAGCCCTTCCTAAACATGAACACAAGTATAAAATCATATTTACAAAATCTCTCTAAATACTTGGCCTAAATTATAAAATGCCTTTTAAGTTTCTTAGTAAAAAGGGGTTTCTTATCTCAGTATGACCTTGTAAGTCAGAAAACTCACATATTCCTCTCCCTTCATTTTCTTCAGAAAGGAGGAGGCAATAAACCTGACTCTTCTTCCTAAAATATTAATATTAATTTTTGCAATTCTTTGGTACCTTACCACATTCCCCACTGGTTTTATATCCAGAGTCAAATTCTTGACTTATTTTAATGAGGTGCATGAGGCTGTTGAGTAGGAATATCAGCCTATAACATGCAACAGATTTTTAGCTGATAGACTTGATATTTTTATTAATAGTAATACAGTCCACTGAAGAAACAAATGTTACTGATTAATTTCTTATAACCTGTACAAACCTTCTGCAACTTACATTAACTGGCTTTTATAACAACTTACTTTCTTACTTTCTCTTTCAAAAGTATTTCTATACCCTATACTTTTTATTACTAAAACTATACAATTCCTTTTAGTCAGAACTCTTAATTTTAAAAATCTTAACCTTTAGTGACAACCAAGCTGGCTGCTGAAGAACAGCAAGCTGCCAAAGGCATGCTTGGAGTAGGGGGGGCACTGCCAGAAGTCTTGGGTGCTCACACGCCCACTGGTGCTTCTGCCATGGGGTGTGAGCGGCTGGATGCCAAAGTACTGGGCCAGCAGCTGCTATATCCTGAAGGGCATGAAACATGCCCAAAAGAGCAGCACAATGTCCAGGATGAGGTGCAGCACTCTGGGGTTGGGCAGCTGCCGCGTCTGTGGAAAGGAGGCCTGCTGTGACAGTCAGTAGGCCCAGGCTAGGTGCATGAAGAGCAGTCCAATGACCACGCCAGGTTCCACAATGCTGGTCCCAAAGAGCAGTGTCAGGTAGGCACAGTAGGTTCTTTGGCTCTGGGCCAGCAGGCAGAGGCTCTTGTGTTCCCTGTGGACCAGCTGCATAGCCAGCATCATGGGCAGCACCAGTAGAAGTGCCAGCAGCCACATGTCAAGTGCCAGGTTGACAACATAGACATACATGGAGGCTGAGGTTTGCAGGATGTAGCAAGCTTGGTCCAAGTCATAGCCACGGGAGGGAGGGATCCTCATTTCTCAGTGCAAGTGCTGAGGAAGGCCTGCTTGCAGGCTCTGGGCTCAAAGCCATCTTTGTTGCCTCATGCTGGACTTGAGGCTGGGGTGTGCTGCAACAGGGGCATCTGTTGTTGACAAGCTTGTCCTTGGTCACCACTCAGCAGGTTGATTTCTGTACAACCGGGTCTTGGTCATTGCCGCCGCTCGCCCAGCTGCTGGTCAGGGATGCTCTGAGGCCCTGTACCCGTGCTGGATTGAAGAGAAGACAGTGCTGTCAGCACTCAAGGTGCAAGAGGGGGTGCTCCTTGACTAAGGAGGCCCACTTTTCACCAGTTCCAAAAACAAATTTGGTTAAAGTTTCCCCAAGATTTGATTCATGCATTCTACCTGCCCTAAACTTTTGGGGCCTGTAGGCATAATATAATTTTAAATTAGTTCCCAATTAATATTGAGTGCCTTTCCTACTAGCCACAAGACCCTGGATACAAATGCAGGTCCATCATTAGAATGGGCAAGCTAAATTTGGAAAGAGTTTCATATAGCAATTTTTTAATAAGTGTTATTGTGGTCTTATTTCTAGTAGGAAAAACTTTTATCTATTTGTCAATTACTTTAGTAAAATTTATTTCTCAATGTTTACCTGGGAAAGTTCCTCTCTTCCTGTTTTTTTTTTACAATTTCCTTACTTTGCTTAATATTCACTTGGGCACAAACTAAACACTTGGACATTATATCTTCTGCTGTAGATTCTAAGTCTGGTTTTTCTAATTATCCCTTTTCTTCTGGCAAAATCTTTTTATAATTGTTTGCAAATAACCCTTTGGCAATAAGGATTCTAGTAAAGTCACTAAAATTTTCTAAAAATCCCACTGGTTTTAGGTAGCATTATTAGCTGCCTGGTTTTTCTTGAGTTTCTAAGGAGTCCCTCTTTTGGTGCCTTGGATAGTGGAAGAAGGCCACTATTTCAGGGGAGCAGGCTTCTGTATTATTGGAGTGAGGGTTTAAGCCTTACCTTTTATTAGTTCTTAAGCCTTCTTCTGATGGCCCCTCTTCAACTGTGCCTGTCTTAGGTTGTCCCTGCCTCCAGAAATCTTACCCGTCTTTGCCTAACCAGCCATCTTAGGGGTAAAACAGAGTTACGTGATTGAGGGAGGAGCAATGTCTCTTCTGAAATGCTTAGTTTTATTTATTTATTTATTCTTAGCAGCTGATGATGCTATCTTACAATACATTTTCTTTCTAATTTCTAGAGCTGATTGCTATGCAAAGGCTAAGTTGACTGTCTCAGTATTTTCTTCTGATCCTGGCTAACAGAAACTGGTAGGAAGTGTTCAGAAATTTCCTCAATTGTTTGGGTGCTATAATCTCACTAAGCTAGGCAACTAGAAACATTTTCTTATTGTTTTAAGTAGGGCAGCATATGTACAGTATAGATTCTAATGGTCCTGTTAGGGCTTGAGGTTTCCCTGATAAAAGGAATTCTGAGCTTACTAATTCTATAGGTCACTTGGGAAAAAAAGGATTTAAACTATTTTCTATCACATTTATGTCTTACATTCTAATTATCTAGTTACAATTACCAACTGAAATGACAAATAAATCTTATATTCTACTTAATCATAAATTCCTTTTACATTCTAGGAAAACACACCTTATTTATGCTGTAACTTTACGCACCCTAACAGATAATTTCTAAAAAGCTCAAGAGAAACAGATTTTTGTTCACATCCTTTAGCCCAGGGGTCTCAAACTCGCGGCCCACCCACCAATTTTGTGCGGCCTGCAGACTAATCAAATTTCGTGGATTAGTCTGCGGGCCAGTCTGCGGGCCGCACAAAATTGGTGGGCGGGCCGCATGCAGCCCACGGGCCACGAGTTTGAGACCCCTGCTTTAGCCCTTTTAATCTAGGTTCAAAATTTAAATGTTTTTTACTACCACAATTAGTTATCTATTTTCTATTTTTTCCTTTCTACCTATTATGTTGAGAATTCTACTGTTAAGCCAATCAATAGTAATATTTGTCACTCTGGGTTTTTTGACCTAACATTGAACAATACTGCTTCAAAAATAATAATAAGCTAAACATTTATATATGACATAAAATATATCATTAATAATCATTACATATCCTCTATTATATAAACTAAGATTTCAACATCACAGGGCTATGAAATATCAAATAAAAAGAATTTAACAAAAGACTTTTGAAATAATTCATATATTTTTAACATTGAAAATATTTTTTCTACAACTTTTCACACACCAGTGGACAATAAGCCACTATTCCTAACCCAGTGGTCGGCAAACTCATTAGTCAATAGAGACAAATAGCAACAGTAAAACATTATATAGGTAAGTATACTCTTTATTGAGGTAGTGCCTGCACATGGTATTTTGTGGGAGAGCCACACTCAAGGGGCCAAAAAGCTGCATGTGGCTCATGAGCTGCAGTTTGCCAACCAGGGCCCTGTCCTATGGAAGGCTTATGTGACTTTCAAGTCTTAGGAGAGGGGGAAAGGGAAAGGCAGCTAGAGGGCCTGTCCCTGACAATTCCATCCCCCATAATCCTATCATTCATTCTCCTTCACGGAGCTGTAATTCATTTCAAGGAACTGATAATTAACAAGGTCTACACCTGTGGTTTTTTATTTTCTAAATATTTCTACCTTGCCTTTCTTGCACAACCCAAGGCGGGCTGAATCCTAGCCTGGCCAAATGCCAAGAGGGGGGAGCAGGCCAGCACTTGCCTCTCTGCAGCCATGTCCCTACCCCATCATTCCACACACTGCATGTCCTGGCCCAGTCTTTTACTCTTCTCTCACCCAAACCGCTCACTTGCTGCCCTTTTTCCCCAGAGGCTGAAGAAACACTTCCTGGCGTATTCCCCAGCCTTTTCCTTATTGCAATATGAGCACTGATTCTTTCCTAGTGGAGTCTTAATTCTTTCTCTCAAATCCCCTTTTTGTCCTAGATGTAAGTCTGGCCAAACCAAGAAGACGTAGCGCCCTTTCTGTATTGAGCATGCTTTTAGCCACAGTGGCAGGTTCATTGTTAAGTTTAGCCATTAATCAATGTAGGGGAACTGGTCAGGGTAGCCTGGATCCCCAGTCACAATATTCTAGACTGCCTTTACCAGCTGGTTATTTGAAGTCCTGGCTGATTGGCATCCAACCCCGAAGCTGGCCCATTCTGATTCACAGAGAGTGCAAAATCTTCTTTTTGACCATTTAATTCTGTACTCATGGTTGTCTCCATAGGCTTCCTGAAAGTGCTTTAGGAGAAACCTAAGGGAGTCTTCTGTGTACTGGGCCCTCCTCCCATATTTAATATTTGGGGCACTGATCTACAAAATTGAAACTGTCCAGGAGAATGCAGGAATTATCACACCAATAAAGGCAAGAAAGATAAGACAGATAGTAATTAATACTCAGAATAAAGAGTGTTTGACTATAGAGGTGTCAATTATTACACAAGACAAGAGGTAGGAGCCAACAGAAGAGAACAATTTCTTCAGGGGAGAAGTCAGACAGAGTGCTCTGAAGCCAGAGGTCTTGGATCCAAAAAAAGAAATTTAGTGGGTCTGGGGAAAAAGGCCCATACCATGAAATGTCACAAGAGATTTCTCGAATGAACAAAGAGAATCTACAGTACAGACAGTTCACTATTTAAGAATTTTTAAAGATTTTTATGAATTTTGCTAGTTTTATAATTTGCGTGCTCCAGTGGACAACCACTAGCTCATATGAGGTTTTCAAATTTCCCTTCATTTTTGCCCTCTGGTTTTAAACTAGAAACTTCCAATTTTTGCATACAAGAACTTAATTCAGGCCTTAAAAACAGACACATTTAGACATTAAACAAAGACTTCACATACACAAATCACAAATCAAGAAATTTAAATGAGTGCGCTTTACTTATTCCAATTAAAATCACACCAGAGATTTTCCTGACAAAGAGAACTTACAAAACAGACAATTTACTATTTTACATTTACACTTGACCTTTAGGCACACAGTTTGACAGACAAAGGAAGGGGTTCCCCCATCAGGGGACTCTCAGGTGCTTGTAGGCCATGTTCCTGGTACTTAGGCTTAGGCACCAGAGATCCCTACTCACACACCAATCACTCAAAGGTTCTAGACAGAAACATTAAAAACAAAGACGGAGATCTCGGCAAGCACAAAGGTGTCCCTGGAAGTCTGAGACAGGACTAATTAAATCAATGCCCACTCAGGTTTATTCCTGAGAGCACAAACAAATGTGTCCCAGAAAAGCCCGGGGCAAGACCCAAAACTCTCCACCGACATCTCAGTCTTGGAGAGCCTATTGTGTGAGTAATATTTTGTCCAATCCACACGCAATAATCCCAGATTTACTAGTCACAAACAACAAAGCAAAAGATTAGCCTTACCTTCATACCTGTGGAGGTCAGATTTTACACTCCTCGATCTCTCTGCCGAATTGTAAAATTTTGGGGACCAGAGGTGTCTGCTGAGAAATTGTCTGAACCTCACAGGAAAATGGGGAGCCCTGAAACGTTTCAGGTGGCACCTCTTCTCGAGATTCTAGCAGGGCCAGGCAGCCCACCCAGAGAGACCAGCCGATCCAGGTGTCTCTACCCGGTGATGCAGAACACCAGCATCCTGGACAAGCCCCCAAGTGTTGTAAAGTAACATTCCTGGAACTTACTTCCATGGGTTTACATAGAGACACCAAGTCCAAATGAATTTTTGAGGAGTTTTATTAATATGTCAGCCGCATATGACTACACGGGGTATAGCTGACCCAAATCGTGCAGTGTCAAATATAGCTCTGAGGCTGGTTATATACACTTGATCACACACAGGTTGGTGGGAAAAGGAGGGGGGAGAGCATGGCACAATCATTAGCAAGCTTATAATATTTGTCTATAGAATTTATAAAAAACATTCCTACATATTAAAACTTACAAGGTAACACAATAGCGAAGGATGTCATTTTACATATCAAAAGACATCCCCAAATCTTTTAGTGTACATCTGCCATCCCTTTGTCTAGAGGCATATACATCAATCACACATCTTCAGGATGGGAGGGGGCTTACATGATGTTAGAGGATAAACGTTTGTAAATCGTCCATTGAGGAGAAAAAAAGGGGAGGGAAAAGGATTATTTAAATCTTTCCTCCCTCTCCCACACCTGACTAGCTGTTTACCTTCCTCCTCACAGGTGTGGGGAAGGGAGGGGGTCTAAATCTCCTTCCTTTCATTCAAAACCTAGTACAAACCCCTCTCTATTTACAATATAATAGCCTTTCTTAAACATGAACAGTATAAAATCATATTTACAAAATCTCTCTGAATGCTTGCCTAAATTATAAAATGCCTTTTAAGCTTCTTAGTAAAAGGGAGTTTCTTATCTCAGGACGTCCTTGTAATCCAGGAAACTCGCATATTCCTCTCTCTTCATTCTCTGCAGAAAGGAGGAGGCAATAACCTGACTATTCTTCCTAAAATATTAATATTAATTTTTGCAATCTGTGGTATGTTACCAACTGTAATGATCATGACCTTCATGTCTTTTTCCATATAAACTGTAAACCTACTTTTGCCTACCCCTGTATATCCTTTGGAAAAAAAAAATGTGTACTAGATTAACATGTTCAGGCAATTCATCAAAGTATTGTTTACCAGATAACCCATATGTCCATCAAGAGAAGAGATAATAAATTATATTTATCCATACAATGGAACATAATAGAACTGTAAAATTTAAAGAACTACAGTGGTCCCTTGTCTATGGTGGGAGTTAAGTTCCAGAACCCCTCGCTATAGGTGAAAATCCACAAAATAGCGACCTTATATTTATTTTATTATTTATATATATTTTAAGGCTTTATAAACCCTCCCCACCCTGTTATTAACCTTTCCCACACTAGAAAATGTTTATTTTACCGCAAAAATAATAAATATATAAAAATATCTATATACCATAAAATCCCTCAATCTAGTGAAAAATCCGTGATACAAAATTAGATATATACAATTTAAAAATCCGCAATGCAGTGAAAAGTGAACTGCAATATAAAGAGGGATGACTGTATTTGCATCAATATGCAAGACTCAGGAATATAACATTGAACAGTAAAAACCAAGTAACAAAGGAATACTTAGTATGATTCCATTAAATAAAGTTTAAGAAAGTGGCAAAACTAATCCATTAATTATTCAAGGACACATACCTTTGTGGTAATAATATGAAAAGTGAGGGGATGAGAATAACAGAAGGCAGCACTGGAGTTCCATTCAGAAAGGAAGGGAATACAGTCACGAGAGGACCAGCAGGCAGATGTAGGTATTGGTGATCATCTATTTATTACTGGATGTTTGTCTCATTATTATTAAATTCTACATATACATTATATATACTCCTTTGTGTGCATGCTATATTTCATAATAAATTGTTTACAATCCCTATTATTCTCTACAGAAAATGCATTATTGGGAGCCAACAGCAGAAGCCAAGAAGTCAGCTATGTTGCTGTTCCAGGTGTCCAGCAGCAGCTGATGCTGAACTATGTAGAAACTCAATGGTCAGCTCTCATTTTCAATGTTGTCATTAAACTTATATTTTGTTCTGTCTTCTTAAGTTTTTTGTAGAAATGAGAAAGAGAATACATTATGATTTGGTGGTCAGATGCCATTTCTTACTGGATTTTGACTTTGATTTTCTAAGCAAACCTGTGCTGTTGGAATGGGGTCAGTATTGTCCATTTTACTTGATAGATCAAGGAACTGGGTTGAGAGAGGTTAAAGAAAATTGCCACAGGGCACACAACCAATAGAGGTGAAACTGGATTCCCCTGTGCGCCAGCTTTCCTTGGTGTGTCTATGAACAGAATTGTCAGCAACATCCAGTATCACAGCACTCAGGCTTGGAAGCACTCAGCCGGCATGTCTCTTTGGGATACTGCTCTAGGCTATGAGGGAGGTGTGATATACTGAGTACAGGGGAGGTTAAGTATCCATTTCCTCTGACTTTCTGCTTATTAGCACTGGCTGTCCCTGTGCAGCTTATTGACTTAAACCTTCTGCTCTCCTGAAGGCTAAGGCGCTGGGGCTACAGAGGATCTATTATAGATAGTTACAGGTACATTTGCAGGAGACCCTTTGCTGATCTAAGGAACAGCTTGTGGAGTGGGGGGATGGGTGAAGGGGGCAAAGGCTGGAATGTGTGAATGATAGCTTCATCAACTTGACATTCCCTCAGGACCCACCACCTACATAGGAGTTCTTTCCTGGATATTTCCTCACCAGATGTAAAAATTATTAAATATATTTGGCTAGAGTTTCTTGGGGACTCTTTCTCAGTTTTTTCCTTTATTTCCCTCTCTGCCTCGTTTTTGTCTCTCATATAAGCTACAGCCAAATGGATTTGCTTAATTAAGTATGAAGGCAGAGACAGTGCTCCTGTGACTTGCAGTGCAAGTGCTGGGTGTCAGAAGTGTCTGCCCAGGACCTACAGCATTCAGGTTGAGCCTGGCTTAGGAACAAGGCTGTCACTCTCCCCAACAGCTCAGCAGTCCAGTAACCCTGGACTTAGAAAAAATATAGAGCTAGTTTAAAATTCTCCATAGCTTAAAAAAATTCCAGATGTAGTTGACTAGTAAATAGCTGAATTTACAGTTAAATTTACATAAGCATAAATCCATTATGCTTATGTATCCATGAGTAGTATACTCCATAATGAGCTTTGGAGACCCTAGAGAGCCCCTCATATGTTAGTGGCTCTAAAATTACTATCTCTGCTATTCAATTATTAGGCTTAATTATTAGGAATTTTAGGACCCATTGTTAAAATGCATTTACTTCTGAAAGAATGTATTAACTACTACAACAAATATTTGTTGAGAATTTACAAGTTACAAGTACATTTACATACTATGTCTCATTTACTCAAAATAACATTGTTTTTTCTTACCGTATTAGGAGGAATAGGAGTCATAAAAAATTTTTCATTTCCAGTCCTTAAGTACAGGAGCTAGAATTTGAATTTGATATATGACTTTTAAACTGATTTCTATTCCTTAGTCCTAACGGTAAGTATTAATTATTAATGTCTTAGCATAATTTTGTTTGCGAATTGGATGTTCAGCTTCACCTGACCTGGGCCTCACACTGTTGAGCAGCCAGTCCCCAGCAGCCATTTAGGGCAGTGGTTTTCTATATTGTTTTCCCTGAAACTTTGGTGTGCAGATCACCTAGAACAGAAATATCTAGAAAGAAGTGTTATTATTCAATTTTCAGATTCTTTGGCACTATCCCATGGCCTGCTGATTCACCGTCCCAAGGATGGGAACTGGCCTTTTCAAAACAAGAAGCCTGGTGAACTGCACATGCCTTATCCGGGCTTTGGGAAGCCGTGGTTTAGCAGCTGTACCTTCCTTCCTAGGGCCACTGCCACATACTTCTTCTGAGTGGCTAGGGCTCTGACTGCTTGGGTGAAATGGATCAGAGTGAATACATATCCCCGAAGGTTCCTGGTTGGAATTATTTGATTCATTGGCAAAACATTATTTCCCCATCCCACCCAACAATGTAGGATTTTTTTCCAGTCTGGCCCAGAAGAAAAGCCAGTCATTGTTCTCCTTTTGACTAATTGGAGACAGTCTGACCACAAACATCCCCCTTTGTGCCTTTTCTCTTCTGCAGGGCTTGGGCAGGACTGCAGAGAGGTGGCTAGAGGGTGGCCGGGTGGGACCCAGAGGAAAATAATTACAACTGCAACGCTTTCTGTCATTAAGTCCTGAGTGAAATGCTGAGTTGAACAATGGGAAAAGTCTCTGCTGTCCTTGGGAATATTTTTGTTATTGTCCTAAGCAAATAGTTGAGTGTCAAATATGATTCTTTTATGTCTGTACTTTCTCACAACTTTTTGGAATTTCCTATGGTTTGTGCAGTAATGGCAATTTGCTTACAGCCTTGCAGTTGGCTGCCCTCAATCTGTTTCAGCTGGTCTAGAGAGTCTTTGGGTCACTTTGTGGGAGTAATTAGGAAAGACTCTTGTTTTCTTTTGCTTTCTTGGAGAAAGAAAGAAGGTAAATCATTGTCTCAATATATGGCAAGAAACCCCAAGTTTTCTACCAGAAGAAGTACCTTTTGGTGATGGTATTCTATTGCTTTGAACATTTAGTCCAAATACAATCCCATGCACAAATAGTAGCAGTAAACATTTGTTGAGCAGTTATTTCAGTCCCTGTATTAAGTGCTCTATGTACATTTTTTCATTTAATTCCCCCAAAGCTTTATGCATTAGGTACTATTATTCTTACCTGGTAGATGAGCAAATGAAGTCTTAAAAAGTTGAAATAACTTTTCTGAGCTTTAGAAAGGCCATTTGTACCACTGAAGTCTAGTCCCAGAGCCATACTTCATTTTGCTATAGCCTATGTCACATCTACTCCTATAATACAAGTCATATATAATCCTATAATACAACATGCTCAGATATTAAGTCTTTGCTTAATTTGTAAGATGAGAATACTGAGTTTGATTAGTACAATGGCTATATTTTTTAACTAAAAAGTAGTAAACTTCAGAAAATATAGGAGTGACATTTTTGAATTGAGGCTGCCCCAAAAAGACCAGGTTGAAGGCTATGATCCCCCATAGAGACCACACTGAGATTATCAGCCAGATCTTGTCCCTTAGGCCTTTAGTAAGGGACTTTCATATGTGCATTCTCAGTGTGTGGCACCATTTACAAAACATACAGTGTGGTGTTTAATAAATTTTTACTGGATGAATCAAGACATTCCTGTCTTCAAAGAATTTCTAATCTAATAAGGGCAATAACCCAAATAACTAACACATTTATTCTAAGTGCTATAATGGACGTAGCTAATACCTGACAGACATGTAATCAGTATTTATTGAGGAAATAAATGACTACATAAGCTTCAAAGGGCCATAAAATGACCCTCAGGGACACTGTCACCAAAGATGGGACCTAAAAGACAAGTAGACATAGGCCAAGTGAAGAGGAATGGAAAAGCCATACCAGGCAGAGGGGCTGAATGGACAAAGCACTGGACAGAGACAAGAGAAAAAACACAGAGTGTTTAGCAAATTCAAGTAGGTAAGTATGGCTGGAGCATAAATAACCAATGTATTTGGGGGAAAGATGGTACAGATGAGGCTGACAGGCTAAGCAAGACCAGACCATAAGGATCTATTATGCTGTGGAAATTTACCATGACTCCTATGGGGAAACTTTGGAAGATATATAGCAGAAGAATGACATAATAATTGTGGTTATATAAGTGCATGCATAAACATGCATGTTTAATAATCTATAGATAATTCATTTTTCAGCATAGAGCCCCCCTTCACAACTTCTTCATTTGTTTGAGGGTATAGTTGTTAAAGGGAGGGGTTAATAGAGAACTGTACTAAAACAGGGCTTCTCCAACTTCCATGTTCATAGGATTACCAGGGAATTCTGCCTAAAAGTATGTTCTGATTCATTAGATTTGTGGTGGGCCCTCAGCATTGTATATCTAACAGGCTCCCACATAATACTGATACTGCAGGTTCTCACACTACACCACCTTTAAGTAGTAAAGTACCAGAAAAGGAGAAAATCACTATCTCAGAAAAATAAAATATGTTATGGAAACCAAAACTGGGGTGGAGGGAGGTTGGGACAATGGAATAAAGTAGGCAGCCTTAGTGAAATAAAACTTAAGCAGATAGAAAGAAGAATACACCTAATTAACATTTCAAGACCCAGGGTTTTTACTGAGCACAATACAGAAAAACCTGATCTATGGTGATCTATGGAAAAAATCCTTGGATTTGGGGTCAGATCTGGGTTAAAGACCTATCTCTTTGGCAAGTTACTTAACATCTCTGAGCTACAATGGCTTCATGGATAAAGTGTACATTACATTATCAATCTCTCAAAGCTTTTATAAATGTTGAATTAAGGAGAGTATAAACTCCAAAGCATCATGGTATTATTCCTCTAACTACTTACTACATCTTGTACAATGTTTTTCATACATTGGTATTCAATCTGCAGTGAAATATAAATAAATAAATTAATTAATTGATGTCAGAGGCCAAAAAAATGCCCAAAGGGGACTTAATAAGAGAGCTGGCAGTTGATTTTCCCCTGAAAAAGGCAGGAATTAGTTAGAGGTCAATGAGGATATGACTTGATCTGTTGGTTGATTTTTTTTTTCTCCTCTTTTCTATGTGCTTTTGCAATACTAAAGGGAAGAAGACAAAATCTAAGATCTAGAAGATAATTATTTGCAAGGCAAAATAAATGGATGCTACTTGAAAGAGGAGAAATTTGGAGAGCAAAATCAGTCCCCATGTTGTGGGTGGGCAGTGTTAATTAATTACAGATGAAATGTTAGAATTGTTCATAACCCATCCCATGATGGTGAGTAATATATTATTTTGGCCATATGAATATTCAATTGGAAATTAATACTTTTCATATCTGAAAGCTCTGAAGGTTCTCAGCAGACCTCACCATATTTAAAAATCTTATCAGAGCAGTGAATATTACAGGTAGAAAAAAGAAAGAAGAGGACTCATCCATAATTACTTAAACAATATTTTTGAGATTTAAACCATCTAGATGTTTACAAAATAGACAATTGATTATATATTTGGTAGTCATGTCACAAAGTGTCTAGCCATTTGAAAACATCTGGATAATTGTTCATCCAGATGTTTACTTGAATTTGACAACTGCAAAATATAACTTTCCAGTTAGTTGGTCTAATTTTGCTGAATTTTTAAAACACTAAGTTGTATAGTTGTTTTGTGTTTATGCCACTGTCCTGGCTTAGACTGATAAACTAAGAACAGGTGTACACTCAAAACCTATATAATCTTATTAACCAGTGTCACCCCAAAAAATTTAATTAAAAAAACAGGCTTAGGAATAGAACTCTTAAGTCATTGTCTGAACTATCTAACCCTGCCTAAGGTATTAATCCTTCTTTTTAGTTTACTTGTGGTGTTGAACAAGTATGTATGAGTCTTTGCAGGGGTTTAGAGGAGAAAAAAGTATGTGATAATAGTAGATAGAACACTGTGATTGGGGATCAAAAACCTGATTCAAACCCTGAATGTATCTCTTATCAACTGTATCACCTTGTATAGGTATATCTTCCATGGAATAAGTTTAATAATAATAATAACTAATCTCCAACTTTGGGGTTTGTTGTGATAATCAAATGAGATGAGAAATGTGAACTTTTTAAACAATGACATGATATATATCTATACCTATGTATATCTACATAGATATACATATGCAAATATAAATTATAATTTTATATATTAATATAGTTCATATATATTTATATACTTATAAATGTTAAAAAATTTATTTCTATATATAAATGTTATATGTGAATACTCTTATTTTCTATTTCTCTCTAGATAAGTTCAATTAGTATTCTATGTACATATTTGTGTTAATATGAAAAAATTTTTTTGTTTTTTTGATTAATTTTAATGGGGTGACATTGATAAATCAGGGTACATATGTTTAGAGAAAACATCTCTAGGTTATTTTGACATTTGATTATGCTGCATTCCCATCACCCAAAGTCCAATTGTCTTCCATTATCTTCTAACCGGTTTTCTATGTGCTCCTCCCCTCCCCCAATACCCTCCCTCATCTACCCCCACCCCGTAACCCCTACACTCTTGTCCATGTCTCTGAGTTTCATTTTTATGTCCCACGTATGTATGGAATCATATAGTTTTTAGTTTTATCTAATTTACTTATTTCGCTCAGTATACTGTTATCAAGGTCCATCCATGTTGTTGTAAATGTCCGATGTCATCATTTCTTCTGGCTGAGTAGTATTCCATAGTATATATATACACCAAAGCTTTTTAATCCACTCGTCCACTGACGGACACTTGGGAACAATGCTGCCATAAACATGGGGGTGCATTTCTTCTTTTCAAACAGTGCTATGGTGTTCTTGGGGTATATTCCTAAAAGTGGTATAGCTAGGTCAAAAGGCAGTTCGATTTTTAATGTTTTGAGGAATCTCCATACTGTTTTCTACAGTGGCTGCACCAGTCTGCATTCCCATCAGCAGTGTAGGAGGGTTCCCTTTTCTCAACATCTTCGCCAGCACTTATTCTGTGTTGTTTTGTTGATGAGTGCCATTCTGACTGGTGTGAGGTGATATCTCATTGTGGTTTTAATTTGCATTTCTCTAATGATTAGTGATGTTGAGCATTTTTTCATATGCCTATTGGCCATCTGTATGTACTCTTTGGAGAAGTTTCTATTCATTTCTTTTGCCCATTTTTAGATTGGATTGTTTGTCTTTCTGGTATTGAGTTTTACAAGTTCTTTATAAATTTTGGTTATTAATCCCTTATCAGACGTATTGTCAAATATATTCTCCCATTGTGTAGTTTGTCTTTTTATTCTGTTCTTATTGTCTTTAGCTGTGCAGAAGCTTTTTAGTTTGATATAGTTCCATTTGTTTATCCTGTCTTTTATTTCATTTACCTGTGGAGATAAATCAGCAACTATATTGCTGCGAGAGATGACAGAGAACTTACTGCCTATGTTTTCTTCTAAGATGCTTATGGTTTTACGGCTTACATTTAAGTCTTTTATCCATTTTGAGTTTATTTTTGTGAATGGTGTAAGTTGGTGGTCTAGTTTCATTTTTTTGCAGGCAGCTGTCCAATTTTCCCAACACCATTTGTTGAAGAGGCTGTCTTTACTCCAATGTATGCTCTTACCTCCTTTGTCAAATATCCATAAAGGTCTGGGTTTATTTCTGGGTTCTCAGTTCTGTTCCATTGATCTATATGCCTGTTCTTATGCCAGTACCAGGCTGTTTTGAGTACAATGGCGTTGTACTATAACTTGATATCCAAAAGTGAGATACCTCCCACTTATTCTTCCTTTTCAAGATTGCTGAGGCTATTCGTGTTCTTTTTTGGTTCCATATAAAGTTTTGGAATATGTGTTCTATATCTTTGAAGTAAGGCATTGGTATTTTAATTGGTATTGCATTGAATTTATAAATTGCTTTGGGTAATATAGACATTATAATGATGTTTATTCTTCCTAACCATGAGCACGTTATATGCTTCCACTTGCTTGTATCTTCTTTGATTTCTTTTATCAATATTTTATAATTTTCCGAGTACAAGTCTTTAATCTCCCTGGTTAAATTTATTCCTAGGTACTTTATTTTTTTGTTGCAATAGTGAAGGGAATTGCTTCCTTAATTTCTCTTTCTGACAGTTCATTGTTGATGTATAGAAACACCTCTGATTTTTGAGTATTAATTTTATATCCTGCCACATTGCTGAATTCATTTTTCAGGTCCGGTAGTTTTTTAACTGAGACATTAGAGTTTTCTATATACAATATCATATCATCTGCAAATAATGATAATTTGATTTCTTCTTTTCCAATTTGGATGCGTTTTACTTCTTTTTTTTTTTTTTGTCTTATTGCTGTGGCAAGGACTTCTAGATCTATGTTGAATAAGAGTGGTGAAAGGGGGCACCCCTGCCTTGTTCCTGATCTTAAGGGGATTACTTTTAATTTTTGCCCATTAAGTATGATGTTGGCTGTGGGTTTGTCATAGATGGCCTTCATCATGTTGAGGTATGTTCCCTGTATTCCCACTTTGCTGAGAGTTTTGATCATGAATGGGTACTGTCTTTTATCAAATACTTTTTCTGCATCTACTGATATTTTCATGTGTTTTTTCTCCTTTCTTTTGTTTATGTGATGAATCACATTGATTGATTTGTGAATATTGTACTATCCTTGCCTCCCCAGAATAAGTCCCACTTGATCATGATGTATGATTTTTTTCATATATTGCTGGATCCGGTTGGCTAATATTTTGTTGAGGATTTTAGCATCTAAATTCATCAGGGATATTGGCCTATAATTTTCTTTCTTTGTGTTGTCTTTGCCTGGTTTTGGAATCAGAATTATGCTCACCTCATAAAAGGAGCTTGGAAGTCTTCCTCCCTCTTGAATTTTTTGAACTAGCTTGAGAAGAAAAGGAGTTAGTTCTCTGAATATTTGGTAGAATTCACTTGTGAAGCCATCAGACCAAGGACTTTTCTTTATTGAAAGTTTTTTGATAACTGTTTCAACCTCATTTGTTGTAATCGGTTATGTTTAGGTTTTCTGATTCTTCCAGATTAATTTCTTGAAGATTATATGTTTCAAGAAATTTGTCCATTTCATCTAGATTGTCTAGTTTTTTGGCGTACAGTTCTTCATAGTATTTTCTTACCATATTTTGTATTCCTGTTATGTCAGTTGTTATTTCTCCACTCTCATTTCTAATTTTATTTATTTGAGTCCTCTCTCCTTTTTTCTTGGAGAGTCTGATTAAAGGTTCATCGATCTTGTTTACTTTTTCAAAGAACCAGCTCCTGATTTCATTGATCCTCTGTATTGTTTCCTTAGCCTCTATGTCATTTATTTCTGCTCTGATCTTTATTATTTCCTTCCTTCTACTACATTTGGGCTTTACTTGCTGTTCTTTTTCTAGTTCTTTTAGATACAGGGTCAAGTTGTTTATTTGAGCTTTTTCTAGCTTCTTGAGGTATGCCTGTAATGCTATAAACTTCCCTCTCAGGACTGCTTTCACTGTGTCCCATAAATTTTTAGTTGATGTATTCTCATTATCATTCGTTTCTAGGAATTTTTTAATTTCTTCTTCGATCTCAATGTTAACCCATTCTTTATTTAATAACCTGCTATTTAGTTTCCAAGTGTTTGAGTATTTTTCAGTTTTTCTGTTGTGGTTGATTTCTATTTTCATGCCATTGTGATCAGAGAAAGCGCTCGATATGATTTCAATCTTAAATTTGTTGAGACCACTTTTGTGTCCTAACATGTGGTCTATCCTAGAGAAGGTACCATGAGCAGTTGAAAAGAATGTATATTCTGCTGCTTTAGGATGAAAAGTTCTGAAGATATCTATTAAATCGAGTTGATCTAGTGTGTCCTTTAAGTCTGCTGTTTCTTTGTTAATTTTCTCTCTTGAGGATCTATCTAGTGATATTAGTGGGTTATTAAAATCCCCTACTATTATACTATTGCTATTGATCTCGCCCTTTAAATCCATCAAAGTCTGCTTTATATATTTATGTGCTCCTATATTAGGTGTATAGATATTTATAATGGTTATATCTTCCTGTTTGATTGCTCCCTTTATCATTATGTAGTGTCCTTCTTTATCTCTTACTATAATCTTTGTTTTAAAGTTCATTTTGTCTGATATAAGTATTGCTACCCCAGCTTTTTTTTCATTTCCATTTGCATGAAATATTTTTTCCATCCTTTTATCTTCAGTCTATGTGCATCTTTTGTTTTAAGGTGTGTCTTTTGTAAACAGCATATGTATGGGTCCTGTTTTCTTATCCACGCAGCTACCCAATGTCTTTTGATCAGATCATTTAATCCATTTACATTTAAGGTTATTATTGAAATGTAATTGTTTATTGCCTTTTTATTCTTTAAAACTGTATTCCTCTTTTGCTATATTCTTTTTCTCCTTTGATCTGTTTACAACAGGCCCCTTACCATTTCTTGCAGCCTTGGTTTGGTATTAGTGAATTCCTTGGGGGTTTTTTTTGTCTGGAAAGCTTTTTCTTTCTACTTCAATTTTAAACGATAGCCTTGCTGGATAAAGTAGTCTTTGTTGTATGCTCTTATTCTGCATTACTTTGACTATTTCTTGCCATTCCCTTTTGGCCTCAAGTGTTTCTGTTGAGAAGTTGGAAGTCATCCTTATGACTCCTTTGTAAGGGAGCTCCTTTTTAGGTAATAGTCTTTTTTACTCTAGCAGCTTTTAATATTTTCTTTTTATCACTTAGCTTTGGTATTTTAATTATGATGTGTTTGGGTGTAGATTTCTTTGAGTTTCTCTTTAATGGAGTTCTCTGTGCTTTTTGAACTTGTGAGATGTTTTCCTGCCTTAATTGAGGGAAGTTTTCAGCTATGATATGTTTGAATAAAGTCTCTATCCCTTGTTCTTTCTCTTCTTCAGGAACCCCTATGATGCAGATGTTATTTCTCTTCATGTTTTCACAGAGCTCTCTAAGAGTTTCCTCAGACTTTTTGTGTCTCTTTTCTTTTTCCTGCTCTGCTTCTGTGCCTTTATTTATCTTGTCCTATAATTTGTTGATTCGATTCTCAGCTTCATCCATCCTGCTTTTAATTTTTTCCATTGTGTTCTTCATTTCTAATGTTGTATTTGTCATTTCTGACTGATTCTTTTTATTATTTCAATGTCCTTTTTTATATTTGCTATCTCTTTATTTAGATGTTCGTAGTGACCATCTGTTGTTGTTCTAATATCTTTGAGCATCCTAACAATTGTTATTGTACACTCTGCATCTGGTAATTTGGTTATATCTGACTCAAGGAGGTCCTTTTCTGGGGATTTCTCTTGATACATTTGTGTTGCATTTCTTTGCCTTCCCATTTTTTTTTTTATATAATTTTATTTTTTTAATGGGGCGACATCAATAAATCAGGATACATATATTCAAAGATAACAAGTCCAGGTTATCTTGTCGTTCAATTATGTTGCATACCCACCACCCAAAGTCAGATTGTCCTCTGTCACCTTCTATCTTGTTTTCTTTGTGCCCCTCCCCACCCCCTATCCCTCTCCCATTCCCCCCTCCCCCCGTAACCACCACACTCTTGTAAATGTCTCTTAGTTTCACTATTATGTCCCACCTACGTATGGAATAATACAGTTCCTGTTTTTTTCTGATTTACTTATTTCGCTTCGTATCATGTTATCAAGATCCCACCATTTTGCTGTAAATGTTCCGATGTCATCATTTCTTATGGCTGAGTAGTATTCCATAGTGTATATGTGCCACATCTTCTTTATCCAGTCATCTATTGATGGGCTTTTTGGTTGTTTCCATGTCCTGGCCACTGTGAACAATGCTGCAATAAACATGGGGCTGCATGTGTCTTTATGTATCAATGTTTCTGAGTTTTTGGTATATATACCCAGTAGAGGGATTGCTGGGTCATAAGGTAGTTCTATTTTCAGATTTTTGAGGAACCACCATACTTTCTTCCATAATAGTTGTACTACTTTACATTCCCACCAACAGTGTATGAGGGTTCCTTTTTCTCCACAGCCTCTCCAACATTTGCTGTTACCTGACTTGCTAATAACAGCTAATCGAACAGGTGTGAGGTGGTATCTCATTGCCGTTTTGATTTGCATTTCTCTAATAGCTAAAGAAGATGAGCATCTTTTCATATATCTGTTGGCCATTTGTATTTCTTCCTGGGAGAAGTGTCTATTCATATCCTCTTCCCATTTTTTTATTGGATTGTTTGTTTGTTTGTTGTTGAGTTTTATGAGTTCTTTGTATATTTTGGATATTAGGCCTTTATCTGAGCTGTTGTTTGAAAATATCATTTCCCATTTAGTTGGCTTTCTGTTTATTTTGTTATCAGTTTCTCTTGCTGAGCAAAATCTTCTTAGTCTGATGTAGTCCCATTCATTAATTTTTGCCTTCACTTCTCTTGCCATTGGAGTCAAATTCATAAAATGCTCTTTAAAACCCAGGTCCCTGAGTTGAGTACCTATGTCTTCTTCTATGTACTTAATTGTTTCAGGTCTTATGTTTAGATCTTTGATCCATTTTGAGTTAATTTTTGTACAGGGGGAGAGACTGTAGTCCAGTTTCATTCTTTTGCATGTGGCTTTCCAGTTTTCCCAGCACCATTTATTGAAGAGGCTTTCTTTTCTCCATTGTGTGTTGTTGGCCCCTTTATCAAAAATTATTTGACTATATATATGTGGTTTTATTTCTGGGCTTTCTATTCTGTTCCATTGGTCTGAGTGTCTATTTTTCTGCCAATACCATGCTGTTTTGATTGTCGTGGCCCTATAATAGAGTTTGAAGTCAGGTATTGAAATGCCCCCAGCTTCATTCTTTTTCTTTAGGATTGCTTTGGCTATTCGGGGTTTTTTATAGTTCCATATAAATCTGATGATTTTTTGCTCTATTTCTTTAAAAAATGTCATTGGAAGTTTGATGGGAATTGCATTAAATTTGTATATTGCTTTGGGTAATATAGCCATCTTGATTATATTTATTCTTCCTAGCCAAGAACAAGGTATATTCTTCCATCTCATTATATCTTTTTCGATTTCCCTTAACAATGGTTTATAGTTTTCATTATATAAGTCCTTTACATTCTTTGTTATGTTTATTCCTAAGTATTTTATTTTTTTTGTTGCAATCGTGAAGGGGATTGTTCTTTTGAGTTCCTTCTCAGTTGTTTCATTGTTGGCATATAGAAAGGCTATTGACTTCTGTATGTTAATTTTGTATCCTGCGACCTTACTGTATTGGCTTATTGTTTCTAGTAGTCTTTTTGTGGATTCTTTGGGGTTTTCGATGTATAGTATCATATCATCTGCAAAAAGTGATACCTTTACTTCTTCTTTTCCGATATGGATGCCTTTTATTTCTTTGTCTTGTCTGATTGCTCTGGCTAGAACCTCTAGTACCACATTAAATAAGAGTGGAGAGAGTGGACAACCCTGTCTTGTTCCTGATTTAAGGGGGAAAGCCTTCAGTTTAGTGCCATTTAATATGATGTTAGCTGATGGTTTATCATATATGGCCTTTATCATGTTGAGATATTTTCCTTCTATACCCATTTTGTTGAGAGTCTTAAACATAAAATTGTGTTGTATTTTATCAAAAGCCTTTTCTGTGTCTATTGATAAGATCATGTGGTTTTTGTTCTTTGTTTTGTTGATATGGTGTATTACATTAACCGTTTTACGTATGTTGAACCATCCTTGAGATTCTGGGATGAATCCCACTTGATCATGATGTATTATTTTTTTAATATGTTGTTGTATTCGATTTGCTAGTATTTTGTTTAGTATTTTAGCATCTGTATTCATTAGAGATATTGGTCTGTAGTTTTCTTTCTTTGTGCCATCCTTGCCTGGTTTTGGTATGAGGGTTATGTTGGCTTCGTAAAATGTGTTTGGAAGTATTGCTTCTTGTTCAATTTTTTGGAAGACTTTGAGTAGAATAGGAACCAAGTCTTCTTTGAATGTTTGATAAAATTCACTGGTATAGCCGTCAGGGCCTGGACTTTTATTTTTGGGGAGGTTTTTAATGGTTTTTTCTATTTCTTCTCTACTGATAGGTCTGTTTAGGCTTTCTGCCTTCCCATTTTGTCTGTGCAAAAGAAGGTTTTGGCCACTAGAGTTCACTGGGTGTGGCCTCTGTCTTCCCTAGGTGTCTGCAGGTCCACCACCTTCTCTGCTGTTGCTGCCTAGGGCATTCATGTATGGGTGTTGCTGGTGCCTGCCCACTGGGGCTGTTGCTGTGGTTTCCACCTCTCCTTCACGGGAGTGGCTGTGATCACGTGCTCGGGTGTACAAGCCTTGGTGGCCTTGGCCTTTGACTCGCCCTGTGGGTGGCTTTATGCTCGGCTCTGAGTGAGCACCTTTGCCTGATTCCAGGCTTTTTCCCCACCCTTTCAGGAGGAGCCCTCTCACAGGAGGGCTGCAGGCCTTGGCTCCACAGGCTGAGTGGGACTGTGTGCCCATGCTCAGTAGCAGGACTTTGCCTGTTCTAGGCTTTTGGCTCTACTCCCATGGGAGGAGCCAGCTCCCAAGTCAGGCCACAAGCCTTGGTTCCATGGGCGGGGCAAGGCCGTGCCCCTGAGCCCTTGCTCAAGGGCAGGTCACTACCCCTTCTGGGGCTCCTGCCCTTCCCCCACAGGCTGTATTGCAGGTGGACCATAGCTGGGCTTGACCACTTTTGAATGTCCCCTCCTGCCCGGCTGGGCAAGATTGAGCTCACATCTGGGCCTCAGTGATGGCCAGCCGGCTTCCGCCCTTGCTGACAGAACCGCGCTTTCGTGGCCCACTGCCACCTACCCTCAGGCGAGCCCTCAGCCGTGTGGGTGGGGGTGCTGCAGTTCAGACCCTAACACTCACTACTCTAGTCCTGAAAGCTCCCTCTTCTAAGCAACTCTTCTCTGAGTTCCACAAGAGATCTTGTTTTGCTGGTGTCCTGCTTCCCTTTGCTGGTATTGCTGTTTCCAGAGGAAATATTCACTTCAGATTTGGGGAGTGACTTGTTTCAGAGGTTAGGGTGGCTGTCTCTCAAAATGTTTTTTCCTGTTCCTCCTAGATTACACTCTCTTCCCGCTGCTCCAGTCCTCTCCCCTCTGCCCATCCCCCAGAGCCCTAGGTGAGTGGTTGTGAGAGAGGTTTTCTGCACGGTCCCTTTAAGAAGAATCCTGGGTCTGAGAAATCTGTCTCTTTCTTGCAAACAGTATCCTGACTTGTTTCCAGCTAAATACTGTCCATATGCCTCTTCTAGGCTCTAGGGCTGCGGGCTGGGGCTTTGTTCCTGGGACTCAGGACCCTCTCCTCTCTGCTAAACTCACTTTCCACCACGCGAGTCTCTCCT
Source organism: Saccopteryx leptura (assembly GCF_036850995.1). Lineage (NCBI taxonomy): Eukaryota > Metazoa > Chordata > Mammalia > Chiroptera > Emballonuridae > Saccopteryx > Saccopteryx leptura. Next base: position 210,663,871 of record NC_089505.1, on the reverse strand, counting down.
GGCTGCCATTTGCTCCGGGGAGCTAGGCAGAACCTCTCCGCGTTTCCACTTTTCCTACCAGTCTCAGTGTGCCTTCTTCAGTGTTCCTTGGTTGAAGAGTCCTCTTAGTTTAGTCCAAAGTTGGTTTTTCCAGATGATGGTTCTTAAAATTAGTTATAATCCACTTTGGTTCTGGGAGGTGGAAGTTGGTAAGTCCTCCTACTCCATTGCCATCTTATCTTCCCCCCAATATGAAGAACGTTTTTAAGTGACTGGGAAACACAAAAATTATTTGAACCTATGAAATTGAAGTTGGATTCAAAAAGCTATGTTTAATAAAGAAACAGAAAATTCTATTTAACTTGATTTTTCTTTAAGGATGGGTTTTTTTTTAGTTCTAAAGCAGTTTTATTTCCAACTGTATGACTTTTTGTCACAACCCATGTAACATTAAACAACTCAGGTGCAGCTAGTTCATTCTTTTCTAGGCTGTTTATGGCCTCTTGCAAGAATCATTAAACAATTTTGGAAAAACAGCATATAAACTTCTGTTTTAAAATAATTTTTTCTACAATATCTTTCTAAATTAGATAATATTTTTAAAGTCCCACACTTGGAAATATGACTTTACTACTGCAGACCAACATTTTAAAATCTTTTCCATGACTGACAACAATGATAGTCATCTTGTAGGTATATTTCTAAGAAGGCTATCTCCTCTTTCCATAACATTAAAAATCTCATTGAGTGCTTTTACATACCTTATGGAAACTTGAAAGTGACCCAAACTTTAATTATGAAAGTCTATCACTGGTAATTAAACCATATCCCTTTTGAGCACTATTGTATACAGTATTTATACAAAGATTTACCAAGTAAGATCTATTCATTTCTGTAGAAAGAAGTTTATAGACTGAATGGAATTTGTGAGAATTTACATTTGCACTGTCTGCCAAATATGCAGATAGATGAGCAATGTCTAGTTTATATTTGGACAATATATCAACAATTTTGTTTTGTTTTCTTCAGGTTCATTAAGATTTTTATAGAAATCAAGTGGACAATTAGAAACTACATTTTGGGGGGTTCTATATAAATTTTAGGGTTTTTCTATCTATGTAAAAATTCCATTAAGTCAAACTATTATTGGTAATATATAGTAAAGACAGGTTTATGAGGGATATAACATTTAATTTATGCTTTCTCTTGAGATCCCAGTACAATGCCAGTAAATGAATTCTCTAAAGCTCAAACTCATAACCATGAATAAATCTGAAAAATGATGATAACAGATGAGAATGTTAACAAAGTTTGGAGAGGTTGAAACGGCATGTCCAGAGGGTAGTAACTAGAGCAAGAGAAGGCCAAATGTGGTAGGGGAGGCTGAGAAGCAGAAATAGATCAATGTATACCTACCAAGTGGAAAAGAACAGAAACAAAGTGTGGTTGTTTTTTAAAATAAGGTCCATCCTCTTTGAGCCCACCAAAGTGTTTTTCCTCTCACCCCTACCTTCTAACTGTATGCACCCAATTTTACTGATTATTTTAATATAACAGCATTAACTTTTCTTATTCTTAAGTGGCTTTGTGTCACTTTTTGAAGTGAAACCTGACAGTGGGTTTTACTCTTCCTAGGTGCTCAGAGTGAAGCTTTATTTTAATATGGCAATATAATCAAAGTGGTCATAAAAGCAGGTTGACCTATGCAGTGCTTAATGGACATTGGTTGGCAGGTTGATAATCACAGTCCTTGGTAAACAAGTACATGCTAAATCAGAATCAAATGTAGTGACAGAAGATTTGAATTTGGTGGTGGGAAATATACAGATAATGTGTTATAGAATTATACACTTGAAACCTATATAATTATATTAACCAATATTACTCCAATATAATTAATTAAAAAAAACAAAAAACTGTTTATAAAGTTTACATGGAGAGGTAAAAGAATAAACAACACAATATTAAAGAAGAACAAAGCTGATAGACTGGTACTATTAAATTTTAAGACTTACTATAAAGCTGTAGTCATCAAGACAGTATGATATTGATGAAAGAATGGGCTAATAGAACAGAGGAAAAAGAATAAAGAACCCAGAAATACTCACATAAATATAGTCAATTTATCATGAACAAAGTAGCAAAGGCAACACAATGGAGAAATATAATCTTTAATAAGATGCTGCTGAAACAACAAACATACATATGCAGAAAAAATAAATGTAGACCCAGAACTTACGCTCTTTAAAAAATTAACTCAAAGTGAACCACACATTTAAATATAAAATGCAAAATTATAAAACTCCTAGAAGATAACAGAGGCAAAAATCTAGATGACCTTGGAGTTAATATTAACTTTTTAGATAAAATATAAAGATATTATTCATGAAAGAAATAATTAATAAACCGGACTATATTAATAATTAAATTTGAAGATCTATAAGGGACACTGTCAAAAGAATAAAAAAACAAGCCACAGATTGGAAGAAAACATTTGCAAAGATATATCTGATGAAGGACTGCTATACAAAATACAAGTGGACACTTAAAACTAAACAATAAAAAAACAAACAACCTAATTAAAAAATGGCCCAAGACCTTAACAGACACATCACCAAAGAAGATATACAGGCTTGGCCAGGTGGCTTAATGGGCAAAGCATTGATCCAGGGCACCAGAAGTTGCAGATTTGACCCCTGGTCAAGACGCAGATGAGAAGCAATCAATGTGTACACACTAGATGGAAAACCTAAGTGAAATTAGTTGATGTTTCTTTCTCTCTCTTTCCTCCTCTCTCTCTTCCTCTTTCTCTCACATCAATGGAAAATTATTTTAATTAAAAAAGAAGATCTACAGGTGTAAAGTAGACAAAATAAATGACACTTCACATCATATGTTATCAGGGAAATGTAAATTAAAAAAATAAAATACCATACATATCTACTAGAATGACCAAAATTCAGAACACTGACAATAACAAATGCTGTTGAGGATGTGGAGCAACAGAACTCTCATTTACTGCTAGTTGGGAATGCAGTAGTACAACTACTTTGGAAAAGAGTTTGGCAATTTCTTTCAAAACTGAAAATATTCTTACCATACCATCCAGCAACCACACTACTTGGTATTTACACAAAGGAGTTGAAAACATATGCCCACACAGAACCCTTCACAGGAATATTTTTAGCAGCTTTATTCATAATTGCCAAAACTTGAAGCAACCACTATGTCCTTCAGTAGGTGAATGGATAAATGAACAGTGGTTCATTCAAATAATGAAATATTATTCAGAACTAAAAATAAATAAGCTATCAAACCACGAAAAGACATGAAGGAACCTTAAATGCATATCACTAGGTGAAAGAAGCCAATCTGAAAAGGCTACATACTGTACAATTCCCACTTTATGATATTCTGAAAAAGGTAAAACTATGGCAGCAGTAAAAAGATGCGTTATTGCCAGAAGCTAGCAAGGAGAAGGGGATGACTAAGTGGGTACTGAGGATTTTTACGGCAGTGAAATTAGTCTATATGATACTATAATTGTGAGTACATGTCATTATATATTGGTGGGGATGTTGACAGTGAGGGAGGCTATGCATAGATAGGGTCAAAGGGTACATGGGAAATCTATACTTTTTGCTCAATTGTTCTCTGAATTTAAAACTGCTCTATAATATAATGTCTATTTTTCTAAGTACCACCTCTTTCTAGCCTTCATGGTTTCAGAGAAATTCACAATTATTCAAATCACTGTTAGTTTTGTTTTTCTTGGGCTGTTTTCAAATATTTTTATTTATGTTCAGTTTTCAGTGTTTTTATGATATATATGAGCATAGATTTCTTTAGCTTTATTCTAATTAGAGTCCACTGAACTTCTTGAACCTATAGACTTACATATTTCACTAAATTTGAGAAGTTTTTTTACTTTTATGTCTTCAATTCTTTTTTATCATCTGTATATTCTTTTTCTTTCCTTCTGGACTCCAATGAAGCTAGTAGTAGATCTTTCTATCATCCCACATACCTAAAGTTCTACTAATTTTTTCAGTCTTTTTTCTCTCTGTTTTCCACATTGGATAATTTCTACTTATCTTCAAGTTCATTGACTTTTTCTTCCATCATTGCTAGTCAGTTATTGAGCCTACCCCATGAGCTTTTATGATTTTAGTTACTGTCTAAAATTTTCAGAGCATCTTCTTTATATTATCTATGTGTTTTGCTGTGACTATTATTCCATTTGTTTCAAGAGTGTTTATGCCCTGACCGGGTAGCTCAGTTGGTTAAAACATTGTCCCAATTTGTCAAGGTTGTGGATTTGATCCCTTAGGGCACATACAAGAATCAACCAATGAATGCATAAATAAGTGGAGCACTGGGTGAAAGAAGTACAAAGCAGTACTTATAAAATAGGAAAAGGGATATAAATAAAAATTAGGGAATACAGGTAAAGTCAATAATATTGCAATAATTATGTACAGCATCAGTTAGAGTACTGAAAATATCAAGGGGACACTATGTAAAGTATATGATTGTCTAACTACTAAACTGTACACCTAAACCCAATAAAAATAAATTTAAAATAAATAAATAAGTGGAATAATATATTGATATATTTCTCTCTCCTCTCTCTAAGGTCAATAAATATTTAAACATTCTTTTAAAAATGTGTGTTTATAATTGTTTGTTGAAGCATTTAAAAAACGGCTACTTTGTAGTCCTTGTTGATAATTCTAACATCAGTGTCATCTAAATGTTGATATATAGAGAGATTGTCTTTTCTAATATAATTTCAAATGTTTGTGGTTTGATGTTGAGGAATTTTGTATTTTATCTTACATATTTTGAGTATTATGTTATGACACATTGGGTCTTGTTTAAAACCTATAAGTAATGTTGATATTTTTGCTTTTATAGGTAGTTGATCTGGTTAGTCTTACATTATAAATTCCAACTTACCTTTTATAGGCTCTTGTTCCAAAGTCAATTCAGTTTTCAAAGCCATTGCAGTCCTATTCAGAGATATCTTTTATGTATACTATCCAGTAGTCATTATGGCACCTGAGATATGGTCTGTCTGTTAGTTCAGTTATCAAGTTTTTGAGATTTGAATATGATCAGATCCATGCACACATGGCTAGGGCAGTGAGCCTAGAAATTCATAAATAACTTTATGGAATGGCTTTGCTGATTTCCATTGCCTGAGCAATCTTCTTGGTGCTTTCCTTATCCTTGTGGCTCCTCTTTATGGTGTCCTGACTGGAAACTCAGTGCCTCATGCAGAGTTTGGGGTCCTGTGGGCTCCCATTACCTATCACTGCTAACATGGGATTGCTTGAGGATGAAAAAGTGAGAGAATGGGAAAAGGCATTCAGCATTCCCTCTCTGAGTAATATTAACTGCCTTTTCCTACTTCTCATGCCAGAATCCCTAGAGTGCTCTTTGTCTGCAGTTCCTAGTGCACTGAATTTAGTCTGGGGAACACTGGAGGGAAACAATGGTAAATCTATTGTTAGATCAATAATACTAAGAATTGTGGTCTTTGTTACAAATATGCCTGCTTCAATTTATTTTTCAGAGTTCTGAATTGCTGTTTCATACACTTTGTCTAAATGTTATAGTTGTATTAAGAAGGAGAGATTGGGTGGAATGTGCTTATTCCATTTTGCCCTGAACTGGAAATCACATCACCTTGTTTTCATTATAGCTCTTATCATTACCTTAATTTAGGCTGTTACCTCTTTTTGACATTTATTTTTGTCATTTCTCCCATTAAAGAAATACATGAAAGCAATGACCTTCTTTATCTTCTCATCACTATTCTCACAGCCTAGGACACAATTTATATTAATAAACATTTGTGGAATGAACAAATAAATGAATGATTTTGAACAGGTGTAGGGAAAAAAAGGAGGAGTTGTAGTAAAAGAGTAGCAGGGGGGGAGAGAAGATGGCAGCGGAGTAGGCGGATGCACAGATGCCCAGCTCTCACCACCAAACTGAAATACAAATCAGTTTAGGAAAAATCAGCATGAAAAACCAACTCTGAACTGCAAGAACAGCAATCAAAAACCAAGGAGCAAAGAAGAAGCCACAGTAATCCTGGTAGGGAGTGCCTGAATCTCCTCTGCTTACAGGAACAGAGGGAGGGGATGAGGCTGAGAGCCCAGAGGGGATCTCACATAAAGAAAAGAGCAGAAACTACTGCTCACAGCCACTTACCTGGCGACCAGGGAGCGAGGTGTGTTGAAAAGACCAGGTTATCTCCCAAGTGGAAAGGACAGGGAGAGGGACAGACTGTGAGAGGCTAAGGAATGCAGGAAAAAAACTAAAAAAGATGACTCATCCGTGCTGGAGGCGGCCATAGCTGGGGGAGGGACTGAACCTTTCACAAAACAGAGCTGAAGTGCTTCCAGATCAGAGATTTCTAGACATCTATCCAGCTCCAATCAGCGCAAGAAGACACAGCTGAAAACAAGAAGTGGGGAGGAGGGGAAGCAACTCAGGTCTCCATGGAGATCTGAGATACACCTCCCCCTACTGAAGCTGAGAAAACACCATGCCCCCAGTGAGATTAGCTGGCTAAAGAGGCCTTCAGAGTCTCAGGTTACACCCACCGCATTCCTGGATACAGTTTCAAGGAAGCCCCCTGCTGAGATCAGTAAACAAGACTATCACCTGTTAAGGAAACAAACAAATCAAGACTTCAAAGCTGCCAAAATCCGAAAGTGGATTACAGATAAGAGCTGATATCAACCCAAGAAGACCTAGAAATAACACAACCGAAAACTGGAGGCAGACAACACCAAGCCTAGTCTCAACCAACTCTATAAATAAAACACCCCAAAACAGACAATGAGAAGACAAAAAAGTGCAATCCAAATGAAACCACAAGTGACACCTTCAGGAGATGAACTGAGTTATATGGAAATAATCAAACTTCCAGATGCAGAGTTCAAAATAATGATTGTAAGGATGCTTATGGATCCTAGAACAACAATGGATGGTCACTATGAACACCTAAATAAAGAAATAGCAAGTATAAAAAAGAATCAGTCGGAGATGACAAATACAATATCAGAAATAAAGACCACAATGGAAGGAATTAAAAACAGGATAGATAGAGCAGAGATCGAATTAGCGAGTTAGAGGACAACTGGAATGAAGGCATGAAAGCAGAGAAGAAAAGAGAAAAGAGACTCAAAAAGTCAGAGGAAACTCTTAGAGAGCTCTGTGACAACATGAAGAGAAATAACATCCGCATCATAGGGGTTCCTGAAGAAGAAGAAAAAGAACAAGGAATAGAGATGTTGTTCAATCATATCATAGCTGAAAACTTCTCTAAATTAATGCAAAAGAAACTCTCACAAGCCCAAGAAGCACAGAGGACTCCATTAAAGAGAAACGTACACCGAGACATATCATAATTAAAATACCAAAGCTAAGTGATAAAGAGAATATATTAAAAGCTGCAAGAGAAAAAAAAGTTATCACCTACAAAGGAGCCCCCATAAGGATGACATCCGACTTCTCAACAGAAACACTTGAGGCCAGAAGGGAATGGCAAGAAATATTCAAAGTAATGCAGAACAAGAACCTACAAACAAGACTACTTTATCCAGCAAGGCTATCGTTTAAAATCAAAGGAGAAATAAAAAGCTTCCCAGACAAAAAATAACCCAAGGAATTCATAACAACCAAACCAATGCTGCAGGAAATGTTAAGGGGCCTGTTGTAAACAGATCAAAGTGGGAAAAGAATATAGCAAAAAAGGAATACACCTTTAAAGAAGAAAATAGCAATAAACAACTACATATCAATAATAACCTTAAATGTAAATGGATTAAATGATCGAATCAAAAGACATAGGGTAGCTGCATGGATAAGAAAACAGGACCCATACATATGTTGTCTATAAGAGACACACATAGATTGAAGGTAAAAGGATGGAAAAAAACATTTCATGAAAACAGAAATGAAAAAAAAGCTGGGGTAGCAATACTTATATCAGACAAATTGGACTTTAAAACAAAGGATATAGTAAGAGATAAAGAAGGCCACTACATAATGATAAAGGGAATAATACAACAGGAAGATATAACTATTATAAATATCTATGCACCTAATATAGGAGCACCCAAATATATAAAGTAAACTTTGATGGATTTAAAGGGCAAGATCAACAGCAATAGTATAATCGTAGGAGATTTCAATACCCCACTAACATCACTAGATAGATCCTCAAGAAAGCAAATTGACAAAGAAACAGCAGACTTATTGGAAACACTAGATCAACTCAATTTAATAGATATCTTCAGAACCTTTCACCCTAAAGCAGCAGAATATACATTCTTTTCAAGTGCTCATGGTACATTCTCTAGGATAGACCACATGTTAGGGCACAAAAGTGCTCTCAACAAATTTAAGAAGACTGAAATCATATCAAGCACTTTCTCCGATCACAACGGCATGAAACTAGAAATGAATCACAACAGAAAAGCTAAAAAATTCTCAAACACATAGAAACTAAATAGCAGGGTGTTAAATAATGAATGGATTAAGAATGAGATCAAAGAAGAAATAAAAAAAATTCCTAGAAAAGAATGACAATGAGCATACAACAACTCAAAATTTATGGGACACAGCGAAAGCAGTGCTGAGAGGGAAGTTCATAGCACTACAGGCACAATTTCATAAGCTAAAAAAAGCTCAAATAAACAACTTGACCCTGCATCTAAAAGAATTAGAAAAAGAACAGCAAGTAAAGCCCAAATGTAGTAGAAGGAAGAAAATAATAAAGATCAGAGCAGAAATAAATGACATAGAGGCTAAAGAAACAATACAGAGCATCAATGAAACTAGGAGCTGGTTCTTTGAAAAGGTAAACAAGATTGATGAACCTTTAAGAAGACTCACCAAGAAAAAGAGAGAGAGAGGACTCAAATAAATAAAATTAGAAATGAGAGAGGAGAAATAACAACTGTCACAACAGAAATACAAAATATTGTAAGAAAATACTATGAAGAACTGTATGCCAAAAAACTAGACAACCTAGATGAAATGGACAAATTCCTTGAAACATACACTCTTCCAAAAATCATTCTGGAAGAATCAGAAAACTTAAACAGACCGATTACAACAAATGAGACTGAAACAGTTATCAAAAAACTCCCAACATAGACAAGTCTGGGGCCCAATGGCTTCACAACGGAATTCTACCAAATATTCAAAGAAGAACTAACTCCTATCCTTCTCAAACTATTTCAAAAAATTCAGATGACATCAGAGTAATGGCAAGGTAGGAAGCGATACCGATAAATCTCCCCCAAAACTCAACAAGATCTTCAACCAGAAACAGAAAAACCTATCCTTGGAGCCTCCAGATGTTTTGCAATACACCCGAAGGTATGGTCGAGCGAAAAATTGGCTAAATATATAACCAAACCCCGAAGGAAATAGGGAGTAAGAAAAGCTTCGCCTTCCTCACTAACCTAAACAGGGCGGCTTTCTCTGGGATCCGTGAATATAGAAACTGAGGTGGGCAAAGGGGGTGAATAGATCCAGGCCGCGGCACAAACGGCCGAACCAGGCTGTGGCACGAAGACCCAAGCCAAGGAAAAACTGATCCTGTGGCATCCCGGGCAATACAAGCTAACACTCACGCCAAACCCAAACAAAGAAAGACAAGCAGGGCAGCCATTGTACCCGATCTCCTGGTCGGCGCACGCAGATAGTGGGCGAGAGATTTCTTCCTAAGCCTTGGGAGTGGGTGCCCGTGTTACCCCACAGAGAGGCAGAGTCAGAGGCCTTTGTGTGAGCCGAAAGCGGAATCTCTGGGCAGCCACAGTGCCCTGGGAAAGCCGCGCATGGGAGGGAGCGAGAAATAATTTCAACGGTGGAACTTTTCCGTGCTGGTAGGGGATTCACTCAGAGGGAAACGCGGCCGGCCTCATATCCTGGTCTGCGCATGTAGATAGCGAGAGATTCCTCCGAGTGCCTCGGCAGTGCGCAACCGTGTTATCGCACAGAGGGGCAGAGTCGGGGGCCTTTGTGTGGGCCAAAGTGGAATCTCCGGCCGCCCCAGCGCCTTGCAAAAGCTGCGCACGGGGACGGAGCGAGAGCCAATTCCAACACTGCAACTTTTCCATGCGGTTGGGGGTTTCACTCAGAGCGTGAGACTGCTGGCCGGATATCCTGGTCTGCGCGCGCAGATAGTGAGTGAGAGTTTCCTCCAAGCGCCCTGGAAGTGGGTGCCCACCTGTGTTACCAGACAGAGTGGCAGAGCCAGAGGTCTTTGAGTGGGCAGAAACCCCGCCTGATTATGCTAGCAGCTCTGACTGACTGAGCCTTACCCAGAGCCCTGTACTGAGTGGAAATAGAGTGGGGAGTTGCCAGCTCTTTGAGCCTCTTACAATCCAGGCAGAGGCAGCAGCAACCCCATAGCTAGATTATCAGGCTACTAATTGAGGAAGGAAAGACTAGAAGAAAGGCTCCAGGAACACGGACTCTCTCACTGTCGGAGCCTATAAATGCTAATGAGCCTTGACTGCCAACGAGAGTAAAGCACAATACATGACATCACCATAGAGACTTATCAACTGCAAACATCTACCTGAGTGTGCCAAAGGGGCAGAACCCGGGGTACAGAGTCACCGACCAGGAAGAGGGAGAGAAAAGAAAAAGCAAGAAGATAACCTCTCAAAATCAAGAATAATCTGCAGACTTTATAACCTATCCCATTTTATTATATTTGTTCGTTTGTTTCTCTTATCTTCATTCTTGATATTTTTCTTCCTCCTCCAATTTGGCTGATTAACTCTCTGCCGGTCTTACTCTCTCCTCTCCTTGAACTACACTACCCATAAGTGTTACATCTCCCATTATCTTTTCTCTCCTCTTCCTTTCTCTCTATGAGGGTTGTACTCCAAAACCCTTAACTCTCTCTCTCTCTCTCTCTCCTCTTTTTTCTTTTTTCTTCTTTTAGTGGTTCCCTCTTTTTTTCTCTCTCTCTCTTTCTTTTCTCCCTCTATATTAGTTTCTTCCTTTCTCCTTTACATCTCCTCTCATTCAAACCTCAATAACAAACAAATAATATTATCTGGGACTCAAACTTATGTTTGTGGCATTTTGGGAAGTTTTTACTTCACCTTTTTAACTCACTAGCAGTGCTCCCATCCCTGGCTCTCCATTTTATCTAGTTCTTGTTCCACTAAATACAATAGTAATTTTTTAATTTGTCCCCCCATTTTTCTGTTTTCCTCTTATTCCTCTCATCATAACTCTTAGACAACCAACACCTAAAAGCAAATCACTTTATTCTTGACCCAAATTTTTTCCTTATTTGCTTTTTGTGGGTCCATACACCCTTCTTTTTTCTTTTTATTGACCCTTTATTACTTTTCCCCAATTCAGGCCCTCCATTACAGGCATTGTTTGTTATAATTCACAGTTCACCACAAGATTTTCTCAAGAAAGAGGGGAGAGGAGAGGAGAGGGAAAAAAGGAGGGGGGGAATAATTTCCTTTTTTTAAAATTTTTATTTTATTTTATTTTTCTTTATTTCATTATTAATTTTTTTTTTAAAAAAAACAACTCTTCAATTTTTTATTTTTTTAACATTTATTCTTTATTAAATCTCATTAATACTATCAACAAAACCACCCTCAGATGCTATTAAGGAAGAGAAAATCGAATATCATGGATACAAAAGAAAGAGAGGTAACACAGCTAGATGAGAAAAAATCTATGGAGAAAAATTTAATATATTAGAAACGTTGGAGCTAAATGAAAGAGTATTCAAGATAGAAATCCTAAAAATCCTCCGAGATATACAAGAAAACACAGAGAGGCAATTTAGGGAGCTCAGAAAACAACTCAATGAATACAAAGAATATATGTCCAAGAAAATTGAAACTATACAAACAAATCAAACAGAGATGAAAAATTCAATTCAAGAGCTGAAAAACGATGTAACAAGCTTAGCTAATAGAACAGGTAAGATAGAAGAGAGGATTAGTGAAATAGAAGACAAGCAACTTGAGGCACAACAGAGAGAAGAAGAAAGAGACTCAAAAATTAAAAAAATGAGATATCCCTACAATAATTATCTGACTCCATCAAAAAGAATAACATAAGAATAATAGGTATATCAGAGGGAGAAGAGAGAGAAAATGGAATGGAGAACATACTCAAACAAATAATAGATGAGAACTTCCCAAGCCTGTGGAAAGAACTAAAGCCTCAAGTTCAAGAAACAAACAGAACTCCAAGTTTTCTTAACCCCAACAAACCTACTCCAAGGCATATCATAATGAAATTGACACAAACCAACAGCAAAGAAAAAATTCTCAAGGCAGCCAGGGAAAAGAAGAATACAACATATAAAGGAAGGCCCATTAGATTATCATCAGATTTCTCAGCAGAAACTCTACAAGCTAGAAGAGAGTGGACCCCAATATTTAAAGTCCTGAAAGAGAGGAAGTTTCAGCCATGAATACTATACCCATCAAAGCTATCCTTCAAATATGAAGGAGAAATAAAAATATTCACAGATACAGAAAAGATGAGGGAATTTATCATCAGAAAGCCCCCACTCCAGGAATTACTAAAGGGGGTTCTCCAATCAAATACAAAGAACAAATAAAAAAAACAAAAAACAAAAAAAACAGAGCTACAAGTAAAAGCTCCAAGAAGAACACAATAAAACCAAATTTAAACTGTGACAACAACAAAAAGAAAGTGGGGGAGAAGATGGAGATTAACAGTAGCAAGGGACGATGTAGTGCAAAAGTACTCACAAAATAGTTCGCTACAATGAACAGGGTAGGGACACTTTTCATTACTCAAAGGTAACCACCATTGAAAAAACCACCACAGAAGCACATGAGATAAAAAAGATAGCAACAGAGGAAAGATGTATGGAATACAACCAAATAAAAACAAAAGATAGAAAAACGAAAGAGAAGGATCAAACAAGACACAAAACTAACAGAAAGCAAGATATAAAATGGCAATAGGGAACTCACAAGTGTCAATAATTACATTAAATGTAAACAGATTAAACTCACCAATAAAAAGGCACAGAGTAGCAGAATGGATTAAAAAAGAAAATCCAACTGTATGCTGCCTACAGGAAACTCATCTAAGTAACAAGGATAAAAACAAATTCAAAATGAAAGGCTGGAAAACAATACTCCAAGCAAATAACATCCAAAAAAAAAAAAAAAAAAAGCAGGTGTAGCAATACTCATATCTGATAATGCTGACTACAAGACAGAAAAAGTACTCAGAGACAAAAATGGTCATTTCATAATGATTAAGGGGACATTGAATCAAGAAGACATAACAATTCTTAATATATATGCACCAAACCAAGGAGCACCAAAATATATAAGACAGCTACTTATTGACCTTAAAACAAAAACTGACAAAAATACAATTATACTTGGAGACCTCAATACAACGCTCACGGCTTTGGATCGGTCATCCAAACAGAGAACCAACAAAGACATAGTGGCCTTAAACAAAACACTAGAGCACGTGGATATGATAAACATCTACAGGACATTTCATCCCAAAGTGACTGAGTATACATTTTTCTCCAGTGTACATGGATCATTCTCAAGAATTGACCATATGTTGGGTCACAAAAACAACATCAGCAAATTCAGAAAAATCGAAGTTGTACCAAGCGTATTTTCTGATCATAAAGCCTTGAAACTAGAATTCAACTGCAAAAAAGAGGAAAAAAATCCCACAAAAATGTAGAAACTAAACAACATACTTTTAAAAAATGAATGGGTCAAAGAAGAAATAAGTGCAGAGATCAAAAGATATATACAGACTAATGAAAATGACAATACGACATATCAGAATCTATGGGATGCAGCAAAAGCAGTGATAAGAGGGAAGTTCATATCACTTCAGGCATATATGAACAAACAAGAGAAAGCCCAAGTGAACCACTTAACTTCCCACCTTAAGGAACTAGAAAAAGAAGAACAAAGACAACCCAAAACCAGCCGAAGAAAGGAGATAATAAAAATCAGAGCAGAAATAAATGAATTAGAGAACAGAAAAACAATAGAAAAAATTAATAGAACAAGAAGCTGGTTCTCTGAAAAGATCAACAAAATTGACAAACCCTTGGCAAGATTTACCAAGGAAAAAAGAGAAAGAACTAATATAAACAAAATCCAAAATGAAAGAGGAGAAATCACCACGGACACTGTAGATACACAAAGAATTATTGTAGAATATTATGAAAAACTTTATGCCACTAAATTCAACAACCTAGAAGAAATGGATAAATTCCTAGAATAATACAACCATCCTAGACTGAGTCAAGAAGAAGCAGAAAGCCTAAACAGACCTATTAGTGGAGAAGAAATAGAAAAAACCATTAAAAACCTCCCCAAAAATAAAAGTCCAGGCCCTGCCGTCAATACCAGCGAATTTTATCAAACATTCAAAGAAGACTTGGTTCCTATTCTACTCAAAGTCTTCCAAAAAATTGAACAAGAAGCAATACTGCCAAACACATTTTATGAGGCCAACATAACTCTCATACCAAAACCAGGCAAGGATGGCACAAAAAAAGAAAACTACAGACCAATATCTCTAATGAATAAAGATGCTAAAATACTAAACAAAATACTAGCAAATCGAATACTACAACATATTAAAAAAATAATACATCATGATCAAGTGGGATTCATCGCAGAATCTCAAGGATGGTTCAACATACGTAAAACGGTTAACGTAATACACCATATCAACAAAACAAAGAACAAAAACCACATGATCTTATCAATAGATGCAGAAAAGGCTTTTGATAAAATACAACACAATTTTATGTTTAAAACTTTAAACAAAATGGGTATAGAGGGAAAATATCTCAACATGATAAAGGCCATATATGATAAACCATCAGCTAACATCATATTAAATGGCACTAAACTGAAAGCTTATCCCCTTAAATCAGGAACAAGACAGGGTTGACCACTCTCTCCACTCTTATTTAATGTGGTACTAGAGGTTCTAGCCAGAGCAATCAGACAAGACAAAGAAATAAAAGGCATCCATATTGGAAAAGAAGAAGTAAAGGTATCACTTTTTGCAGATGATATGATCCTATACATGGAAAACCCCAAAGAATCCACAAAAAGACTACTAGAAACAATAAGCCAATACAGTAAGGTTGCAGGATACAAAATTAACATACAGAAGTCAATAGCCTTTCTATATGCCAACAATGAAACAATTGAGAATGAACTCAAAAGAATAATCCCCTTCACGATTGCAACAAAAAAATACAATACTTAGGAATAAACATAACAAAGAATGTAAAGGACTTATATAATGAAAACTATAAACCATTGTTAAGGGAAATCAAAAAAGATATAATGAGATGGAAAATATACCTTGTTCTTGGCTAGGAAGAATAAATATAATCAAGATGGCTATATTACCCAAAGCAATATACAAATTTAATGCAATTCCCATCAAACTTCCAATGACGTTTTTTAAAGAAATAGAGCAAAAAATCATCAGATTTATATGAAACTATAAAAAACCCCGAATAGCCAAAGCAATCCTAAAGAAAAAGAATGAAGCTGGGGGCATTACAATACCTGACTTCAAACTATATTATAGGGCCACGACAATCAAAACAGCATGGTATTGGCAGAAAAATAGACACTCAGACCAATGGAACAGAATAGAAAGTCCAGAAATAAAACCACATATATATAGTCAAATAATTTTTGATAAAGGGGCCAACAACACACAATGGAGAAAAGAAAGTCTCTTCAATAAATGGTGCTGGGAAAACTGGAAAGCCACAAGCAAAAGAATGAAACTGGACTACAGTTTGTCTCCCTGTACTAAAATTAACTCAAAATGGATCAAAGATCTAAACATAAGACCTGAAACAATTAAGTACATAGAAGAAGACATAGGTACTCAACTCATGGACCTGGGTTTTAAAGAGCATTTTATGAATTTGACTCCACAGGCAAGAGAAGTGAAGGCAAAAATTAATAAATGGGACTACATCAGACTAAGAAGTTTTTGCTCAGCAAGAGAAACTGATAACAAAATAAACAGAAAGCCAACTAAATGGGAAATGATATTTTCAAACAACAGCTCAGATAAGGGCCTAATATCCAAAATATACAAAAAACTCATAAAACTCAACAACAAACAAACAAACAATCCAATAAAAAAATGGGAAGAGGATATGAACAGATACTTCTCCCAGGAAGAAATACAAATGGCCAACAGATATATGAAAAGATGCTCATCTTCTTTAGCTATTAGAGAAATGCAAATCAAAACTGCAATGAGATACCACCTTACACCTGTTCGATTAGCTATTATTAACAAGACAGGTAATAGCAAATGTTGGAGAGGCTGTGGAGAAAAAGGAACCCTCATACACTGTTGGTGGGAATGTAAAGTAGTACAATCATTATAGAAGAAAGTATGGTGGTTCCTCAAAAAACTGAAAATAGAACTACCTTATGACCCAGCAATCCCTCTACTGGGTATATACCCCCAAAACTCAGAAACATTGATACGTAAAGACACATGCAGCCCCATGTTTATTGCAGCATTGTTCACAGTGGCCAGGACATGGAAACAACCAAAAAGCCCATCAATAGAAGACTGGATAAAGAAGATGTGGCACATATACACTATGGAATACTACTCAGCCATAAGAAATGATGACATCGGATCATTTACAGCAAAATGGTGCGATCTTGATAACATGATACCAAGCGAAATAAGTAAATCAGAAAAAACCAGGAACTGCATTATTCCATAAGTAGGTGGGACATAAAAGTGAAACTAAGAGACATTGATAAGAGTGTGGTAGTTACAAGGGGTAGGGTGGAAAGGGAGAGGTAAAGGGGGAGGGGGATGGGCACAAAGAAAACAATATAGAAGGTGACAGAGGACAATCTGATTTTGTGTGATGGGTATGCAACATAATTGAACGACAAGATAACCTGGACTTGTTATCTTTGAATATATGTATCCTGATTTATTGATGTCACCCCATTAAAAAAATAAAAATATTTTTAAAAAATTTAAGAGGAAGGAAGACTTCCAAGCTCATTTTATGAGGTGAGCGTAATTCTGATTCCAAAACCAGGCAAAGACAACACAAAGAAAGAAAATTATAGGCCAATATCTCTAATGAATATAGATGCTAAAATCCTCAACAAAATATTAGCAAACCGGATCCAACAATATATGGAAAAAATCATACACCGTGATCAAGTGGGATTTATTCTGGGGAGGCAAGGCTGTTACAATATTCCTAAATCAATCAATGTGATTCATTACATAAACAAAAAGAAGGAGAAAAACCATATGATAATTTCAATAGATGCAGAAAAAGCATTTGATAAAATCCAGCACCCATTCATGATTAAAAATGTCAGCAAAGTTGGAATACAGGGAACATACCTCAACATGATAAAAGCTTTCTATGAGAAAACCACAGCCATCATCATACTCAATGGGCAAAAATTAAAAGTAATCCCCTTAAGATCAGGAACAAGGCAGGGGTGTCCCCTTTCACCACTCTTATTTAACATGGTCCTGGAAGTCCTAGCAACAGCAATCAGACAAGAAGAAATAAAAGGCATTCAAGTTGGAAAAGAAGAAGTAAAACTATCATTATTTGCAGATGATATGATATTGTACATAGAAAACCCTAAAGTCTCAGTCAAAAAGCTACTGGACCTGATAAATGAATTCAGCAAAGTGGCAGGATATAAAATCAATACTCAGAAATCAGAGGCATTTTTATACACCAACAATGAACAGTCAGAAGGGAAATTAAGGAAACAATACCCTTCACAATTACAACCAAAAAAATAAAGTACCTAGGAATAAACTTAACCAAGGAGACTAAAGACTTGTACTCGGAAAATTACAAAGCATTGATAAAAGAAATCAAGGAAGATACAAACAAGTGGAAGCATATACCGTGCTCATGGTTAGGAAGAATAAACATCATTAAAATGTCTATACTACCCAAAGCAATCTATAAATTCAATGCAATACCAATTAAAATACCAATGACATACTTCAAAGATAAAGACCACATATTCCAGAAATTTATATGGAACCAAAAGAGAACACGAATAGCATCAGCCATCTTAAAAAAGAAGAATAAAGTCGGAGGTATCACACTTCCTGATATCAAGTTATACTACAAGGCCGTTGTACTCAAAACAGCCTGATACTGGCATAAGAACAGGCATATAGATCAATGGAACAGAACAGAGAACCCAGAAATAAACCCACAGTTCTATGGACAAGTGATATTGGACAAAGGAGGTAAGGAAATACAATGGAGTAAAGACAGCCTCTTTAACAAATGGTGTTGGGAAAACTGGACAACTACCTGCAAAAAAGTGAAACTAGATCACCAGCTTACACCACTCACAAAAATAAACTCAAAATGGATAAAAGACTTAAATATAGGCCGTGAAACCACAAGCATCTTAGAAGAAAACATAGGCAGAAAGCTCTCGGACATCTCTCGGAGCAATATATTTGCTGATTTATCTCCACGGGGAAGTGAAATAAAAGACAGGATAAACAAATGGGACTTTATCAAACTAAAAAGCTTTTTGCACAGCTAAAGACAACAATAACAGAATAAAAAGACAAACTACACAATGGGAGAACATATTCGACAATACATCTGATAAGGGGTTAATAACCAAAATTTATAAAAAACTTGTAAAACTCAACACCAGGAAGACAAACAACCCAATCCAAAAATGGGCAAAAGAGATGAATAGACACTTCTCCAAAGAGGACATGCAGATGGCCAATAGGCATATGAAAAAATGCTCAACATCACTAATCATTAGAGAAATGCAAATTAAAACCACAATGAGATATCACCTCACACCAGTCAGAATGGCGCTCATCAACAAAACAGCACAGAATAAGTGCTGGCGAGGATGTGGAGAAAAGGGAACCCTCCTGCACTGCTGGTGGGAATGCAGACTGGTGCAGCCACTGTGGAAAACAGTATGGAGATTCCTCAAAAAACTGAAAATTGAACTGCCTTTTGACCCAGCTATCCCACTTTTAGGAATACACCCCAACGACACCATAGAACGGCTCCAAAAGGAGAAATGCACCCCCATGTTTGTGGCAGCATTGTTCACAATAGAGAAGATCTGGAAACAGCCCAAGTGTCCGTCAGAGGACGAGTGGATTAAAAAGCTTTGGTACATATATACTATGGAATACTACTCAGCCATATTAAATGATGACATCGGATCATTTACAATAACATGGATGGACCTTGATAACATTATACGGAGTGAAATAAGTAAATCAGAAAAAAAACTAAGAACTATATGAATCCATACATAGAAGGGACATAAAAATGAGACTCAGAGACATGAACAAGAATGTGATGGCAACAGGGGTGGGGGGGGATGGGGTGAAGAAGGAGAGAGGGGTTGGGGGAGGGGAGGGGCACAAAGAAAACCAGATAGAATGTGACAGAAGACAATTTAACTCTGGGGGAGGGGTATACAGCACAATCAAATGTCAAAATAATCTAGAGATGTTTTCTCTCAACATATGTACCCTGATTTATCAATGTCACTGCATTAAATTTAATAAATAAATTTAAAAAAAGAGTAGCAAAAGAGGGGAGGAATTATTTTAAAGAATAGAGATTAATTAGTTTATCTGAAGCAGAGGGCTCATGTAGAGAAGGTACTAGTAGTATGTAATCAGACTAGAAAAATAAATTGAATCTAACTTATGTAGAGATTTAAATAATAGGCAAGGGGTTAGGCAATAGGTGAAGTGAGGAAAGCTTTAAACAGGTAAACAATATGATCAAAGTTGTAATTTAGAATGATTGTTATGGAAGGAGTGGGAGGAGATTGAAGGCAGGAAGACTAGTTACAAACTGACTTTTTATGGAGGTAATAATTTAATTCAATGAATCAAAGAAATGATAGTAGAAATGAGGAGGAGGTAAGTAATATGTAAACAAAACCTTCACTGATTGACTAATTCAGCCATAGTAAAAAGCATAATCAAATGAAATGCTAGTCAAGAAACAAGGCAGGTTCCTCCAGAGCATACAGGAAGCATTAACAATGCTTCTCTCTGAAAAGTAAAGCTCCTATTTTAATCTTTTGAGATGGAATGTGACTGAACACTCTCCCCCTCCATTTCTGTTCTCTGGTTCCCCAAACCCTTTCACTCCAGGGGCTTTGACCTTTCCTCAGTTGCCTGGCATCCAGGAAAGTTCTTAGCTGTCAAATTTCTATCCAGGTGGCCTCCATAAATATCTCAACAGAATTTATTTTCTTTAATTTTCTTTGGCCTTACTTGAGAACTTGCTGATTGGGAAACTGTTTGTGGGCCAGTATGCCCAAAGATGGATAACCACATCTGCTAGCCATTTGGATTAATTATTACACCTGTGTCATAAAACCTGCATTAATAAAGAAGTGGCAAGGAAACTCATACTACAGCTTAGACAGGACCCTCATTGCTTCCCAACCTTCCATCCCTGTCAATGGCATGCTACTGCCATTCTACTCTCCTGGCGTGTCGCTTGGAGTGTTACAAGTTACATCCTCCAGCACCGCCATGACTAGTGTGTCTCTAAGTTCTCTTTATGTTTTTCTTTTCTTTTTGTTTTCCTTTTTCTTGTGTGTGTGTGTGTGTGTGTGTGTATGTGTGTGTAGTGTCATGGCAAGTTGGGCATGTCGTGTATGTGTGGTGGTGGTGGTGGGGTGTGTGTGAGTGATTGGTAGTGGTGAACAAGCCTTCAGGAAAAGGTGATGCTTGACCTGGATCTTGGTTAGGAGCTAGTCAGGGGAGAAAGGTGTGGCACCTGAGGAACCCTTTTAGTCTGTGGTGTTTGCTGGAGTATTAAGTGTTAAGGAAGGGAGTGGAGAGAGGTAGGTTAAAAAGGTAGACATAGACCAGATCATAGAGGGCCTTGTATGCCCTTCTAAAAATAATGGCCTTTGCCTTAGAGGCAATGAGGGGGCTCTGAGGATTTTATGTAGAAAAGTGAAATGAGCTATGTGTGTTCTGTGGTTCACTCTTCTCAGTTAGATTCAATTGCCCAGATTACAGTGTGACAGGATGAGTCATAGTGTGACAGTGTGACAGGATGAGATGAGTGTAATGTAAAGGTATAGCTGTTCCTTGTTCTTGTCTATTCTGCTCCCCTCCTTCATCTTCCTGCAAACGTTCTCTTGTGTTAGCCCTCCCTTCCTCCTATTTATCTGAAAAACCTTTCAGAGCCATCCATTCCTAACTCTTTCTAGTCTGTATTCTAGTTTGGGCCTTTTCTAATCACAAGACACCTAGCATATTACAAATCGTTCCTCTAGCCATCTGCCTGCCTCCTCTGTCTGCCCTTTATATAGTAGGAAGAATCTTCCTTCTCAAAAATTTTGATCAAGTTACACTTCAGTGCCTTGACTTGAAAGCATGGATTGCATCTTTGATCTATCAACAGGCTGTTAGAAATTTATATGGTTTGTCTTTTTTAAAAATCAAATATGAATGCTTCACACTGGTCTTTACAACTGTCAGTTAACATCCTTTGGTATTCTTGTTCTTATTTATGATTGATCTTTGACCTACAATTACTTTCTGCCCAAGCCAAGCAAACCTGCTTGCTCTCTCATGTGCACAAGTGTTTGATTCTTGGCTGCTGGCTGCTTCAAATCTTAATTGAACACAATATCTCTAAATAGCTTCTCCCATTTTTTCTGCCAAGTCCATCTGCAAAATACTCTCCATGAGTCATCTCTGACATAGCCTTCAGACCCCAGGACATGGGGTTCTGAAGTCTTCTGAAAAGCAACTGGGAGTCCAGTACATAAAAGCCCAGGATAGGTACTAAAAATGAAGAATGAAAATAGCCTTTGTACCCTTAACCTAGGCTGAGGCTGATGAAAAAAGACCAACCTCTATATGTATAAGCCCTTGGCAGAAGTTTTTTTCATGTTGCAGAGCGCTTTCAACCATTTGGGGAAGAAGAAAGCAGGCACTGGCCAAGTAGTCAGATCTGGAAAGTCTACTCTGTCAAAAAAAGAGGTCACAGATATCAATAGATATAGATGATATCAATAGATAGAGATATATCATAAATATGCAATATATATCATGCTATATATATATTAATATATACTTATATATACTAATATATTAATATAATGTATCCGTCAGGTCATGGTGCACTTTTGACTGGTCACAGGAAAGCAACAAAAGACGATAGAAATGTGAAATCTGCACCAAATTAAAGGAAAACTTTCCCAGTTTCTGTAGGATGATGTGGCAGCATGTGCACATGTGCAGATGATGACGTTACACCGTGTATACAGCGGAGCAGCCCACGGCCATGCCAGTCGAGATGTGGACGGTACAGAGGAAAATTCAGTGTGTTCTGTGGCTTGCTAAATTCGAATCCATGACCAAACTGCAACGTGAATGTCAGTGCATTTATAACAAAGCGCCACCACATAGGAATAACATTACTTGGTGGGATAAACAGTTGAAGGAAACTGGCAGTTTGGTGGAGAAACCCGTTCTGGTAGGCCATCAGTCAGTGATGAGTCTGTAGAGGCTATATGGGATAGCTACCTAAGGAGCCCTAAAAAAATCTGTGCATGAGCCTACATCGAACTGCATTGAATAGATATGAAACTGGGAGAGTTTTCCTTTTATTTGGTGCAGATTTCACATTTCTATTGTCTTTCATTGCTTTCCTGTGACCAGTCAAAAGTGCACTATGACTTTATGAACACACTGTATGTATGTATTAATATATAACAGTACAATGTATAGTATATATAAATAAATCCATATCTATATTATGTAAGAAATAAAAAACCTGAAAGAAGCAGGAAGAGAAAAAGCATATAAGAGGTGACTTAAAATAAAAGTATTATGAGGGGATGCAAAGCCTACTTTAATTTTCCTTTATTTTTATTATTTTCAGTAGAGTGGATTATATAGATTATATAGTTTTATATAATTTGGCACTGTCATGTAAGGTAGAGGTAGAATCTTTTACATTAGGAGAAAATATTTGTTCTGATTCTCTATTTCATATTGAGAAATCATTTTCTTCCTGTTCTTTCTTCATATAGTTTCTCCTTGTTTACTTTTTCATCTCTGTCCAGTCTCTTCCTCATCTCCACAGTTCATTCTATTTCTCTCCCTTCCCTTCTAAAACACCTTGCTCTTAAATGTAAAGGAAAAGAAAAATCATTAATCATGCTGTAGGATACAAAGCTTAGATGGCTGTAGTTACTGAAAGAGGTCTGTTTAGCATCAACTGATTTTTCATTTCCTTTCAGTGGGGACAGTGGGCTGCTCTGCATCCCTGGAGCCAGCCAGCATAAATGCAAGTATTGAGAATTCAAGAGAAGATGATTAGGACCAAGTACTGGAGATATAATATCATTTAAATTAATCTAGTACCAGGACTGGAGTCAAGTCAGTCCCTCCTTTTCTTTTTCTGGCTTAAAGATATAGATTTTAGACTATTAACTTTGCATTGTCTGATGGACAATGATTCCTTCCCATGTCATTTACTCTCCTCCTTGGCTGAAACTTGTCTTCCTAAATTCTAAAAATTAAACTCTACAGTTTCCAAAGGATGGAAACATGTGGCCAGTTTTTTCCACAGGACAGTTGCTGAATTCTGGGACAGTAAATGAGGTTAGGGAGCTGGTCTGGAAACTTTTAAACATCAGAATAAAATCTCTGTCATCTTGGAGGACACAGGAGATTCAAGATAATTGCTATATTTTGAAACTGCATGGGCCTTGGCTGGTTGGCTCAGTGGTAGAGTATTGGCTTGGCGTGTGGAAGTCCCAGATTCTATTCCCAGTCAGGGCACACAGAAGAAGCAACCATCTGCTTCTCTACCCTTCACCCTCCTCTTTCTCTCTCTCCCTCTCTTTCCCTTTCATGGCATGGCTCGAATGGTTTGAGAAAGTTGGCCCTGGTTACTGAGGATGGCTTCTTGGCCTTACCTCAGGTGCTAAAATGGCTCAGTTGCTGAGCAGTGGAACAGCGGCCCCAGATGGGCAGAGCGTTGCCCTGGTAGGGAGCTTGCTGGGCAGATCACAGTCAGGACGCATGTGGGAGTCTGTCTCTCTGTTTCCCTGACTCTTATTTAATATAAAAAAACAAAAGAAAAAAGGGAAGGAGGGAAGAAGGAAAAGAGGGAAAGAAGGAAGGAAGAAAGGAAGGAAGGAAGGAAGGAAGGAAGGAAGGAAGGAAGGAAGGAAGGAAGGAAGGAAGGAAGGAAGGAAGGAAGGAAGGAGGGAGGCAAAGAAGAAAGAAAGAAAGAAAGAAAGAAAGAAAGAAAGAAAGAAAGAAAGAAAGAAAGAAAGAAAGGAGGGAGGGAGGGAGGGAGGGAAGGAGGAAGGAAGGAAGGAAGGAAGGAAGGAAGGAAGGAAGGAAGGAAGGAAGGAAGGAAGGAAGGAAGGAAGGAAGGAGGCAAAGAAGAAAGAAAGAAAGAAAGAAAGAAAGAAAGAAAGAAAGAAAGAAAGAAAGAAAGAAAGAAGGAAGGAAGGAAGGAAGGAAGGAAGGAAGGAAGGAAGGAAGGAAGGAAGGAAGGAAGGAAGGAAGGAAGGGAGAAAGAAAGAAAGAAAGAAAGAAAGAAAGAAAGAAAGAAAGAAAGAAAGAAAGAAAGAAAGAAAGAAACTGAATGGGGCAGGAGACTCAAAAGATTAGTTCAAAATCTCCTCAGAAAAAAAAAAAAATCTCACATAGTAATTCAGGGCCCAGATTTGCCAGGCTGCCAATCAAAAGCCAATATATAAGCAGCATAATACATTATGATCAAGTGAGGTTGGCTTAAGATTTATTTCAAGGTTGGCTTAAGTGTCAGAAAAATCAATCAGTGTGACTGACCACCATATTGACAATATAAAGCAGGAGAAAATAAACATGTTTATCTTAATAGATGCATAGCATTTGATAAAACTCAGCATGTGTTTATATTAGAAACTCTCAGCAAACTAGGAATACAAGAGAACTTTAATTGATAAAGGCCATACAAAACCCCTAGAATACTCAATACTGTGACACTGAAAATTTCCTTCTGAAGTCAGAAACAACACAAGGACATCTATTCTCACTAGTTTCATTCACTAATTGTACTTCAGTGTAAGAAGGGAAGAAAAAGAAATAAAAGGTATAAAGGTTGAAAAGGAAAAAGCAAACTGCTTTTATTCCTAAGTTATGTGACTTTGTACTTTTTAAAATTCCCAAATATACAATGTGAATCAATCAGTTAATTTAGCAAGGCCACTATTGGTAAGTTAACTCATTTAAGATAAATATATAAAAATCAACTATATATCCTAACAGTGATTTGAAAATAAATTATAAAATATCCTTTACAGTAGCATCAAAAATAATAAATATTAGGCGTAATGATAACAAAACACTGCTAAGGAAAAAATATTAAAATAAATGAAGAGATGTTCCATGTTTATGAATTGAAAAACTCATGTTTTAAGATATCAATTCTCACCAAGTTTGTCTATAACCAACATCAATTACTTGAAAAGGTTAATAATGTTGAGATATTTTCCTTCTATACCCATTTTGTTGAGAGTCTTAAACATAAAATTGTGTTGTATAATGGTGGGATCTTGATAACATTATACGAAGTGAAATAAGTAAATCAGAAAAAACCAGGAACTGCATTATTCCATACGTATGTGGGACATCAAAGTGAAACTAAGAGACATTGATAAGAGTGTGGTGGTTACGGGGGGAGGGGGGGGGAGAGGGAAAGGGAAAGGGGGAGGGGGAGGGGCACAAAGAAAACTAGACAGAAGGTGACAGAGGACAATCTGACTTTGGGAGATGGGTATGCAACATAATTGAACGACAAGATAACCTGGACATGTTATCTTTGAATATATGTATCCTGATTTATTGATGTCACCCCATTAAAAAAATAAAATTATAATAAAAAAAAGGTTAATAAAACAGAAACACTAGCAGGGTTGATCAAGAAATAAATGTATAGTGAAATAGATTTATTATCGTAGCAAATATAAATTGTCTAACTAAACTCACCTGAACAAAACAGAAATTTCAAAATAGGATTAAAAACAGATATTTATGTCAATTATATTTCAATTTAAATTTTTTTAAATTAAAAAATAACCATATTTTGTTTACCTGAGGTTAACTCAAATCTTCTGATACAGAAATGATAACTGTTTGCCAGAAGAGGTCATCTGGCCAGTATACATACAGAAGTTTGTGCAACCTCACTGTTAATCATGGAAATGCAAATGTATTGAGTGGGACATCGAAAGCATGTCACCACAGTAAATTAAAAATAAAAATAAAAAAAGATAATAAAGTGCCACCCCTCACGTGATTCTATACATATTGATGAAAATGTGGGAAAAAAGTTAATCCTATGCAGAACTAGTGGGGATATATAAATTCACAAAGCAATATGCCAACATGTAGTAAGGTAGAAATATGTGTATCTATAGCTTTGAATTTCCACTAGAACATAGAGAAAATTCTTGCACTTGTGCACCAGAAAGCACATTGAAAGAGATTAAATGTATCACTGTTTACACTACCTGAAAACTGAAATCAATCTAAATGTCAGTCATAAGGAGGCATATAAATTATAGCATACCCAGGGTGACCCTACCATTTGATTTGCCTAGAAAAGTTCTAAACTATGCCTATTATGTTGGTGTAATTATTAATTGAGTCCATTTTAATTTTCAAAAGAGGTCTGTTTTGAATAATAAATCATACAGTTGCTCTAGGTATATCCATATAATAAAATACTAAAGCTATTTAAATGACTGAAATAAACAGGTTAGCATAATATACATTAACCTGGACAAATCTGGAAAAAAAGCATAATGTTAAATGAAGAAGTCAAGTTTCAAATAGATATATACCTCCTCTATTCCATTTACCTAAAATTTACAATAAAAAATATATATGTATGCATATATATGATATGTGTGTATATGTACACATACCTGTTTAAGTAGTTTTTTTTTTAAAAATCAATTATATAAATGTCAAAATGATAGCTTTTGATAGGAGTTTGCTATATTTTTGAAATGATTTCATAATGTAAGAAATCATTTTAATAATATTTTTAAATTGTTGGTTTCATCCATCTTTGGTGCTTTAGAAAATGTTTTTTCTATGGGAAGGAGGTTGGGCTGGGTGAGCTTTAAGATATTTTTGAATTTCATTATTCAGTAATTATAAAAGCCTTTTTCCAGTGGACGATGATCGTATTTGCTTTGAGGTCATATAACAGCCTGACTTTGAGCAAGTCTATGAACTTAAAATAAGAACTGGATGTGTTCATCTTAGGTCCTAATCTTGGAAAATATTTCTTTAACCATTTTCCATTACCCAGCGCACACAAAAGCAGCCTTCTGTGTTTGTCTAGATCTGAGAACACTCTTTGGTGTCTGGTCTGATCTGAACAATTGATAAAAGGTGGAGGCAATTTTTACTGGAGTGAAAGTTCTATGTTATTACCCATCTGTTTGATACAGTAAGTTTATGTCTGGAGCTCACAGGTGGGGTCATGAGCCTTCTCATATATCACAGATCTAAGAATGGCTTTGTGATGAGCAAGTCTGCGGCAATGGCAGGTGGGGCCACATTTCTAAATAAGATGGTTAACAGCTGCACTTGTTTCTTCTTGCTTACTGAGTTACTTCTTTTGATGGAATTTAGAAAAGGTTGAAGCTCTCTAAGCACGAGGAATACCTTGGCCTAGTCATGGGAAAGAAAAAAATGTCTAGTGTGCTCCCTACCTGGGGTCATCAGGCACAAGTGACAAAAACTGGTATAAATTTGGGTCTTATTTTTCTTCAAGACCTCTGTGAAGTGAAAAATCTGGGCCAGCATCCCAAGTGCTTTTCTTCTCAAGGGCCTAAGTTGTTACCTGTGGTAGAAAGCTTAATATGATATAAATGCTGGAGCTGAATAGGACATTAAAGATAAATTTCCATCTAATTAATAAATTATATCACCTCTATACAGATTCAATACCCAACATCTCTCATAATATAAATCAAAGGATATATTTCCTTCATTATCATCTCATTAAAAACAAAACAAAAACAGAAAACACTTTGGAATAGAATTTTCCTATATTACTTAATAAAGAGCAAAGGATATCTGGAGTCAGACCTTGAGCTGAATCCTACTTGTATCATTATTACCTTTATATCAAGGCAAAGGTCTTACACCAGTTTCCTCATCTATAAATGGAGTTAAATGTGCTAGCATTTATAATTGTTCCATGAATTATCTTACCCACTGTTACAATTTAATTGTGCCTGAGTCACTGTCCTCATTATACCATATGTTTTTACATCTAGTTGCCCTCATTTATGTTTGCAAATAATTTAAAAATAATGACGGTGAGAGATAGAGAGACCAGTTCTGAGACATGTCTCCCAAACATTTGAGAAAAGGTAGAAGTACTTTATTTTACGCATTTTATCTATCTACATATTTTGCATGAAATGCTTTCAGTATAGACACTATTCAGGCCTAAAATATTAATTCATAAGATGGTAATGCCACACAGTAAAAATGTAATTTACTTTTGATATGAAATTCATTAAAGCATTTTACTGTAAATAAAAGAGACTAATAAGGCAAAACTGTTGAGGGTTAGGAGGAGGAATATGGTATGTTTGAATGGTAGTGTTAACCAGTTACTCTAATTTATCAGTTGAATTGATTCATTTTTACCAGCTTCCCCTATTCCTAAATATCAATTCAAACAAAAAATGACATGGGTAACGCATATGGGCTCCCTTTTTATTTACAGGCTGGAGACAAATGATAAGTGATGGATAAGAGGTAGCTAATGCCAACACACGAGTATGTTCTATGAAATGATCACTGGACTTAGCTTCAGGAGACAAGATTATGCCCCCCTGCTCTACCATTGGCTGGCTAACTAGCTAAAAGTCAAGTCTATCACATATGTCTTACACAGAGTGGAGAGTGAATACATACGGAAAGATGTTTATTTTATTAGATGTTTTTATAGCATCAAGTTTTACTCTGAATTTACCTACCACATTTTCACCATCATATTTCTTGTTTACTTGTGAATGAAGAAACTGTAGTTGACTGACTTGTTCAAGTTGAGGTAAATCAAGAAATAAGTCCATTCTGAAGTTGTTGTTGGAAGGAAGACCTTGGTTCTAGTCCTGATCTTACTACTTATTAGCCGGTAAGATTTAGGTTGCTGAATTCATCTTTTGGAACTGTAGCTTCTACATTTTTTTTGTGACAGAGAAAGAGAGAGGGACATATAGGAACAGACAGACAGAAAGGGGGAGAGATGAGAAACATCAATTCTTCATTGCAGCTCCTTAGTTGTTTGTTGATTGTTTTCTCATATGTGCCTTGACCAGGGGGCTACAGCAGACAGAGTGACCTTGGGCTCAAGCTGGTGAGCTTTGCTCAAACCAGATGAGACCACACTCAAACTGGTGGCCTTGGGGTCTCAAACCTGTGTCCTCTGCGTCCCAGTCCAAAGTTCTATTCTCTGCACCACCACCTCGTCAGGTTGTAGCTTTTACATTTATAAAACGATTATTATTCACACAATAATAATGCATGACAAGGTTGTTGATGGAATTGAGTTTACCAATAGTTACTGAGCAGTGACTACAAAGATTAAAGAAGGCATGTTCAGATTCCAAGATAGCTGCAGAGTAGGCAGAAGCTACATTCATCTGGTCCCAGCCCCAAACTGGACTTACAGCCAAATTATAGAGCAATCAACAGGAATAATCAACCGAAGGCTAAATGAACTGAGATAATGTAATCAGGGTTTTCAAAAGAAACCATATAGAGACTGGTAAGAAGGACAAAGATGTAGAAAGGGCTAGACCCTGCACGGAAGAGCAATGGCTGAGAAACCAGAAGGATATCCCAGCTGCAAAACTCCCTCCCTCCAGGGGCATGGGGCCTCAATCCATGCGGGCGCCCCCAATCCAGAGCAGCAGAGATGGAAAGAGGAGCCCACATAGCATCTAGTGGGAAAATCAATGAGGATTCAGTCAGCTTGGGAGACCCAGGTGCCACCTTCCCAGAGAGGAGCACGCCTGTTGTTACAACCTCGGCCTGGGGAATGCACTGCCAGTCTCCAACTGCTGGCAAGTCCACTCTGCCAAACTTGGGTTCTATGCAGGGGTCTGCAAAAAGCAGTGACTTTGGGGGGCTTCTTTTTCCAGAAAAGCTCTTAACAGAGATTTAGACAGTTATTAAGCTGTTTAGCTTTGGACAGAGGGCTAGTCTCCCCCACCTCCAGTGCACAGCCAGTACTCTGCTCTCCACCTGCTGAAACACTTAGCTGGCCCCATCTTGCTGAATTCAGTCATCTACATGGACCAGGGTACTGTACAGATCAGGGAATTTCAAAGCATGTCTCCTGGGAAAGCTTTTGTCTGGCAACCAGACAGGCAGGTGCTAGGTGTGTGGCTACATGGCTGTTGGGGGTGGGGGAGGCACCTCTATCTTCCTGGTAAGTTCAGCCTGCACTAGCCTGAGAAGGGAGAAAAGTACCTGTACCCTTCATAAGGCTTGTGGGCACCAAACCAATGGGAGACTGGATCAGCCCTGCTTAGTCCTGAATACCCACCCCACTGTGCTTAGTTGCATGAGGAAAGGGTGAGTAGCTCAGAGCCAAGATATTCAATGTGTGTGTGCCTTTTAGAGTCTCTTGTCTGGGATCAAGACCAAGTGCTTACCCCCCTTGCAGGCTGGGTCAGCAAAATCCCCAATGGGAGACTCTTTTGATCTGTCCTGCTGATCCCAGGGAAGCTGAAGTTGATCCTGAAAAGGGGATGGCTGGCTGCACCCAACATGAACCTGCAGCAAGCCTCTCCAGGAGGAACAAGAGTTAGAGAATCAGGCAGAGACTGAGTGGCTTGGTTCTAGAATAGGAGCCACATTCCCCTCACTGAGTGCTTGACTGCATGATCCTCCAGTAGGGAACCTCTAGCCCTGTCCTCCCAACCCCAGTGCCCTGCCCTATAGAGCTCATAACCTGTAGAAGGTCTGTGAGTTGTGGTTAGCCTGGGACCACTCTGTAGTCTTTCTTGGGAAGGCTCTAGAGGAAGACCAGGCAATTTCAGAAGGCAAAATAGCTGACAGGAAGAGGTGGACCTCAGAAAGCCTTGGTTCTTTCACAGATATGCTCCTAACTCTAAGCTGGAGGAAGTCAACTCTTAGACACAGACTGGGCCCTCACACACATCCAAGTTCAGTAGATGCAACCACAAACAGTGAATAGCATGGAAGCTCTACACAAGTAGCTCAAGGCTGGTTACATGTAGTGTCTGACATCGACCTGTTTCTGAACCCTGCCCACATAGACCCAGAGCAAAACAACCAGTGGTAGGCTTCAGAACACACCTGAGCTCGGCCCAGCTAGCCACACAAACAGCATATCCAAAGCAGGAATACTGCAGACACCAGACTCTGCTGGGAACAACTCCACCTTGGGAGACAGCTTCTACACAGCAACCCATACAGATGATCAAGGTTTCCATGCAGTCAGCCATGCTGAAAGATTAACTCCACCCATAAAAGTGCCATCAGCAGTCAAGACTCAAATACAACAGGATGGTGAACATAACCCACAAGAAACATCCCTGGAGGATGGAGCTCAAATAATCTGGAAGATTGTGCCATTGAACCCAACAAAACACGTTTATCATAAATCCAACATAGTAAGTTTGGGAGTCATGGCAGATCTACCTAACACAGAGAGATCAAGTGGGGAGACAAAAATATACCCGAAATGAAAGAACAAGAGAAACCCCCAGGAAGATAATTAAATGAATAGAAGCAACCAAAATACCAGATGCGAAGTATAAAACAATGGTTGTAACCATGCTCAAGGAACTTAGGTAAAAGATGAATGATCTCAGTAAGAGCTTAAAAAAAGAGCTAGTAAGCATTAAAAAGGACATCAGGCCTGACCTGTGGTGGCGCAGTAGATAAAGTGTTGACCTGGAAATGCTGAGGTCGCCGGTTCGAAACCCTGGGCTTGCCTGGTCAAGGCACATATGGGAGTTGATGCTTCCAGCTCCTCCCCCCTTCTCTCTCTCTGTCTCTCCTCTCTTTGTCTCTCCCTTTCCTCTCTAAAATGAATAAATAAAAAATTAAAAAAAGGACATCAAATAAAAAAATTAATTAGTCAGAAATGAAGAATATAATATCTGAAATGAAAACTACACTAATAGGAATCAATAGCAGGTTAGATAAAGCAGAGGACCAAATTGATGATTTGGGGATAAGAGTTAGCACCCAAGCAGAGCATCCAAAACAAAAGAGAATTTTTTTTAAAAAAAGAGGAAATTCTAAGGGATCTCTGGGACAACATCAAGCATAACAACACCTGCAGTATAGGGGTACCAGAAGGAGAAGAGAATGAGGAAGGTTTTGAGAATGTGTTTGAAGAAAGAGTGGTGGAAAACTTCCCTAACCTGCTAAAGGAAAAAGTCAGACAAGTTCATGAAGCACAGAGAATCCCAATCAAGATGTACCCAAAGAGGCCCCACCAAGATACATCATAATTAAAATGGCAAAGGTTAAAGACAAAGAGAGAGTGTTAAGGCAGCAGAGAGAGACGGTTATGGAACTGCCAGCTGGTTTCTCAACAGTACCATTTCTGGTCAGAAGGGATCAACATGAAATATTCAAAGTGATAAAAAGCAAGGACCTGCAACTAAACCTACTCTATCCAGCAAGGCTATTATTTAAAACTGAAGGTGAAATAAAAAGCTTCCCAGAAAAAGAAAAAAATGTTAAAAGAGTGGAGTTTATTGCCACCAAACCAGTACTGCAAGAAACGTTAAAGAACCTGCTTTAAGAAAAAGAAGAAATAATGAGGGAGAGGAACATATGTATAAAAAATAAAATGGCAATAAATAAGTAACTATCAACAATAGCCTTAAATGCAAATGGTTAAATGTTCTAATTGAAAGACATCGTGCAGCTTAATGGATAAGAAAACATGATCGATTTATATGCTGTCTACAAGAGACCCAACTCAGAACAAAAAATAAACACAGACTGAAACAGAAAGGATGGAACAAAACATTCCATGCAAATAGAAAAGAAAAAAAGTTGGGTAGCAATACACATATACAGTGTGTCCGTAAAGTCATGGTGCACATTTGACCAGTCACAGGAAAGCAACAAAAGATGATAGAAATGTAAAATCTGTGCCAAATAAAAGGAAAACTCTCCCAGTTTCATACATATTCAGTGCAGTTCGATGTGGGCTCACACAGATTTTTTAGGGCTCCTTAGGTAGCTATCCCATATAACCTCTACAGACTCGTCATTGACTGATGGCCTACCAGAACGGGGTTTCTCCACCAAACTGCTGGTTTCCTTCAACTGCTTATCCCACTGAGTAATGTTATTCCTATGTGGTGGTGCTTCATTTTAAACGCGCCAATATTCATGTTGCACTTTGGTCACGGATTCAAATTTAGCGAGCCACAGAACACACTGAACTTTCCTCTGTACTGTCCACATCTCAACTGGCATGGCTGTGGGCTGCTCTGCTGTATACACAGTGTTACATCATCATCTGCGCATGTGTACATGCTGCCGCATCATCCTACAGAAACTGGGAGGGTTTTCCTTTTATTTGGTGCAGATTTCACATTTCTATTGTATTTTGGTGCTTTCCTGTGACTGGTCAAGAGTGCACCATGACTCTACGGACACACTGTATTTGACAGAATAGACACAAAGGTTGCAACATGAGACAAAGAAGGTCACTACATATTACTAAAGAGATCAATTCAACAAGAGGCTATAACCCTTGTGAACATATATGCACCCTACATAGGACCACCTAAATATATAAAGAAAATCTTGGTGAGCATTAAGGGAGTGATCAACAGCAATACTGTCATAGTAGGGGATTTTAACACCTCTTTGTCATCTATGAACAGATCATCCAGACCCCCCCCAAAAAAATAAAAAAGGCAACAGCAACCTTAAATGAAACACTATATCAAATAAATTTATTTACAGAACATTTCATCCCAAAGTAGCAGAATATACACTATTTTCAAGTGCACAAGAAACATTCTCAAAGAAAGAGCCACATGTTGTAGCATAAAATAAGTCTTAATAAATTTTAAAAGGTTGAAATAATATCAACCATCTTCTCAAATCACAATGGTAAAACACTAGAAATCAACTAAAATTAAAAAAAAAAACCTGAAATAGATGACTGGATAAAGAAGATGTGGCACATATACACTATGGAATACTACTCAGCCATAAGAAATGATGACATCGGATCATTTACAGCAAAATGGTGGGATCTTGATAACATGATATAAAGTGAAATAAGTAAATCAGAAAAAACCAGGAACTGCATTATTCCATATGTAGGTGGGACATAAAAGTGAAACTAAGAGACATTGATAAGAGTGTGGTGGTTACGGAGGGAGGGAGGAAAGGGAGAGGGAAAGGGGGAGGGGGAGGGGCACAAAGAAAACTAGATAGAAGGTGACAGAGGACAATCTGACTTTGGGAGATGGGTATGCAACATAATTGAACGACAAGATAACCTGGACTTGTTATCTTTGAATATATGTATCCTGATTTATTGATGTCGCCCCATTAAAAAATAAAATTATTTAAAAAAAAAACCTGAAAAACATTTAATTACATGGAGGTGAAATAGCATGTTATTAAACAATGAATGAGTTAATAAAGAGATCAGGAAGAAATAAAAAAATTACCTGAAAACAACCCAAAATTTATGGAATACAAAAGCCATCCTAAAAAAGAAATTCATAGCATTACAGGCCTACATAGAGAAGCAAGAAAAATCTCAAATAAACAATCTAACCCTACAACCCCCAAAATGAGAAAAAAGAAGTCCAGAGGAAGTAGAAAGAAAGAAAGAATAAAGATCAGAACAAAAATAAATGACAAAGAGACTAAAAACCCCCCACAAAATAATAATGAAACCAAGGTCTGGTTCAATGGAAAGATTAACAAGATTCATGAAACTTTAACCAGACTCATCAAGAAAAAGAGAGGGTCCAAATAAATAAAATCAGAAATGAAAAGAAGTAACAATTGACAACAACAACAACATTACAAAAAACTGGCCTGACCAGATAGTGGCGCAGTGGATGGAGTGTCGGACTGGGATGCAGAAGGACCCAGGTTCGAGACCTGGAGGTCGCCAGCTTGAGCGCAGGCTCATCTGTCTTGAGCAAAAAGCTCACCAGCTTGGACCCAAGGTCGCTGGCTCGAGCAAGGGGTTACTCGGTCTGCTGAAGGCCCGTAGTCAAGGCACATATGAGAAAGCAATCAATGAACAACTAAGATGTCGCAATGAAAAACTGATGATTGATGCTTCTCATCTCTCTCCGTTCCTGTATGCCCCTGTCTATCTCTCTCTCTTACTCTCTCTCTGTCCCTGTAAAAAAATAAAAATAAATAAATAAATAAATAAATAAATAAAAGTTTAAAAAAATACAAAAGACTGTGAGAAAATACTATGAACAACTATATGTCAACAAATTGAACAACCTGAATGAAATGGATAAATTTCTAGAAAAATACAGTCTTCCAAAAATGAATCAGAAAGAATCAGAAAGTCTGAATAGACCAACTACAACTAATGAAATTGAAGCAGTAATCAAAAAACTCTCAACAAGCAAAATTCCTGGACCAAATGGCTTCACAGGTCAATTTTAACAAACACTCAAAGAACAAACACTGATTCTTCCTAAACAATTCCAAAAAATTAAAAAGGAGGAAAAACTTCCAAGATTTTTACAAAGCCAGTATTATCCTAATTCCAAAACCAGATAAAGGCCCTGGCCGGTTGGCTCAGTGGTAGAGTGTCGGCCTGGCATGCAGGAGTCCTGGGTTCGATTCCTGGCCATGGCACACAGGAGAAGCGCTCATCTGCTTCTCCATCCCTCCCCCTCTCCTTCCTCTCTGTCGCTCTCTTCCCCTCCCACAGCCAAGGCTCCATTGGAGCAAAGTTGGCCTGGGCACTGAGGATGGCTCTGTGGCCTCTGCCTCAGGTGCTAGGGTGGCTCTGGTCACAACAGAGTGACGCCCCAGATGGGCAGAGCATCGCCCCCGGTGGGCGTGCTGGGTGGATCCCGGTCTGGCGCATGCAGGAGTCTGTCTGACAGCCTCCCCATTTCTGGCTTTGGAAAAATACAAAAAAAAAAAAAAAAGAAAGGAAAAAACAGATAAAGATACTAAAAAGAAATAGGCCAATATCTCAGATAAAGATAGATGCTAGAATCCTCAACAAAATATTAGCAAACCGGATCTAGCAATACAATAGAAAGGTCATATACTGGCCCTGGCCAGTGGCTCAGTGGATAGAGTGTCAACCTGATGTATGGACGTCCTGGATTTGAATCTCAGTCAGGAAACCCAGAAGTGACCATCTGCTTCTCCCCCTTCCACTCTCCCCCTTCTCTCCCTCTTTCCCTCCTGCAGCAGTGGCTTGATTGGTTCAAGCATGACCCAGGGTGCTGAGGATAGCTCCGCCAGCCTCAAGTGCTAAAAATAACTTGGTACTTGAGCATTGGCCCCAGATGGGGTTGCTGGGTGGATCTCAGTCAGAGCACATGCAGGAGTCTCCCTCACTATCTTCCCTTTTTGAAAGAAAGAAAGAAAGAAAGAAAGAAAGAAAGAAAGAAAGAAAGAAAGAAAGAAAGAAAGAAAGAAAGAAAGAAAGAAGAAAAGAAAGAAAAGAAAAGAAAAGAAAAAAAAGAAAAGAAAAGAAAAGAAAAGAAAAAAGAAAGGTCATATATCATGATCAAGTGAGATTTATTCCTGGGATGCAAGTTGGTACAAGTTGGTACAAGATATGCACACAAATTAATAGGATACAACACATAAACAATATGAAGGATAAATATTACACGATCATTTCTATAGACCAGAAAAACAACTGATAAAATTCAGCATCCATTTAAATAAAAACTCTCAGCAAAGTGGAGATAGAAGGATCAGCCTCAACATTATAAAGGCCATATATAACAAACTCACAGCAAACATTGTACTCAATGGGCAAAAACTGAAAGGGATCAGGAAAGTGACAGGGATGTCTGCTTTCACCAATTATTCGACATAGTACTGGAAGTACTAGTCATAGCAATCAGACAAGAAGAAATAAAAGGTAAACAAACTGGAGAAGAGGATGTAACACTGTCATTATTTGAAGATGACATGATATTATACACTGAAAACACTAAAGACTCCATCAAAAAAATTATTAGATCTTATAAATGATTTTGGCAAAGTAGCAAAATTAAAAAATTATATTAAAAAATCAGTGGCATTTTTATATACCCAAAATGAACTATCAGAAAGAGATTTTTTTAAAAAATCCCATTTGTTATTGCAAAAACAAAAAAATAAAGTACCTAGGAATAAATTGCACCAAGGAGGTAAAAGATCTGTACTTGGAATATTATAGGTAACTTCAAAAAGAAATTGAGGAAGATACAAATAAGTGGAAGTATAAACTATGCTCATGAATCGGAAGAATCAACATCGTTAAAGTTTCCGTACTACCCAAAGCAATATATAGATTCAATGCAACTCCTAATAAAATATCAACAGTATATCTCACAGATCTAGAACAAATATTTCAAAATATTATGTGCAACCACAAAAGACCCCAAATAGCCTCAGCAGTTTTGAGACAAAAGAACGAAGTTGGAGGTATCACACTCTGATATTAAATTGCATACACCATAGTAATCAAAGAAGCATGGTATTGACACAAGAACAGGCATATAAATGAATGAAACATAATAGCAAGCCCAGAAATAAACCCACACCTTTATGGTCAATCAATATTTGACAAAGGAGGCAAGAACATGCAATGGGGTAAAGAGTCTTCTCAATGAATGGTGTTGAAAAACTTGGACAGATATGTGCAAAAAATGTGAAATCAGACCACCAACTTACAGAATAAACTCAAAATGGATTAAAGACTTAAACATAAGTCACTAAACCATAAAAGTCCCAGTAAAATTTTAGACTTTTTTGGTAGCAATATTTTTGCACTATATCTCCTCAAGCAAGGGAAAGAGGAAAAAATAAACAAACAGAACTACATCAAACTAAAAAGCTTTTGCACAGCAAAAGAAACTATCAAAAAATAAAAAGGTAACCTGTCACATGGGAGAACATATTTACCAATGATACATCTCATAAGGGGTTAATTTCCAAAAAATATAAAGAACGTATACAACTCAACACCAGGAAGACAAACAATCCAATTAAAAAATGGGCAAAGCAGCCCTGGCCGGTTGGCTCAGCGGTAGAGCATCGGCCTAGCGTGCGGAGGACCCGGGTTCGATTCCTGGCCAGGGCACACAGGAGAAGCACCCATTTGCTTCTCCACCCCTCCGCCGCGCTTTCCTCTCTGTCTCTCTCTTCCCCTCCCGCAGCCAAGGCTCCATTGGAGCAAGGATGGCCCCGGCGCTGAGGATAGCTCTGTGGCCTCTGCCTCAGGCGCTAGAGTGGCTCTGGTCGCAACATGGCGACCCCCAGGATGGGCAGAGCATCGCCCCCTGGTCGGCAGAGCGTCGCCCCTGGTGGGCGTGCCAGGTGGATCCCGGTGGGGCGCATGCGGGAGTCTGTCTGACTGTCTCTCCCTGTTTCCAGCTTCAGAAAAATGAAAAAAAAAAAAAAAATGGGCAAAGGACATGAATGGACACTTTTCCAAAGAAGACTAACAGATGGCAAATACACATATTAAAAAAATGCTCAATATCACTAAATCATCAGAAAGATGCAAATGAAACCACAATAAACATCACCTCACACCTGCCAGAAGGACTATCATTAATAAACCATAAAGCAAGTGCTGGCAAAGATGTGGAGAAAAGAGA
Source organism: Saccopteryx leptura (assembly GCF_036850995.1). NCBI lineage: Eukaryota > Metazoa > Chordata > Mammalia > Chiroptera > Emballonuridae > Saccopteryx > Saccopteryx leptura. Next base: position 210,624,884 of record NC_089505.1, on the reverse strand, counting down.
GCATTTGTGCACTGTTGGTGGGAATGAAGACTGGTGCAGCCACTATGAAAAACAGAATGGAAAAAAAAAACCAGAATGGAATTTCCTCAAAAAATTAAAAGTGAAACTGTCTTTTGACCCAGTGATCCCACTTCTGGTAATATTGATATTTCCAAGGAATCCTGAAACACTCATTCGCAAGACTATATGCACCCCTATGTTCACTGCAGCATTATTTCCAATAGCCGAGATCTGGAAATAGTCCAACTGGTCATCAATAAATGAGTGGATAAAAATCTGTGGCACATTTACACAATGGGACACTACTCAGCTGTACAAAGGAAGAAAATCTTAACTTTTGCAACATAAATGAATCTTACCTTTTGCATGAATGAACCTGGAGATTATTATGCTAAATGAAATAAGCCAGTTAGAGAAAGACAGATACCATGTGATTTCACTTATAAATGAATTCTAATGAACAAAATAAACTGATGAGCAAAATAGAAACAGAAGCATGGCTACATGGAACAGAATGACAGTTGTCAAATGGAGGGGGAGGGGGACAGGAGGTAAGAAGGTGAAGAGATTAGCTTAAAATATATATATAAAATACATAGATACAGACAACATTATGATGATTGCCAGAGATAATGGTGAGAGTAGGTGGAGGGAGGGAAATGGGGGGAAATGGGAATGGAAAGAGACTTTGCGTGGGGTAATGGGCACACAATGCAGTGTACAGGTAATGTTTTGTTGAGCAGTACACTTGAAATCTGTATGGTTTTGTGAACAAATGTCACCCCAATAAATTTAATAAATAAAAGAAGGCATTTACATCATTAAGTGTAACAGAAGGAACATTGTAAAAATGCTATAAACCATGTGCTATGGGATTATTGGGATATAAGTAAAGAGATTTGACTTCTAGCTAGGGTAATCTGGAAGTACTTCATGGAAGAAGTGAATTTCTACTGGATTTTTTTTTTTATTTTAATTTTTTTTCTTTTTGTGGCAGAGACAGAGTCAGAAAGAGTGACAGATAGGGACAGACAGACAGGAAGGAAGAAAGATGAGAAACAGCAATTACTCGTTGCAGCTCCTTAGTTGTTCATTGATTGATTTCTCTATGTGCCTTGACTGGAGGGCTACAGCAGACCGAGTGACCCCTTGCTTGAGTCAGCGACCTTGGGCTCAAGCTGGTGAGCCTTGCTCAAACCAGACGAGCCTGCACTTAAGCTGGTGACCTTGGGGTTTTGAACCTGGGTCCTCCACATCCCCTGGGTCCGACGCTCTATCCACTGCACAACCACCTGGTCAGGCTCTACTGGATCTTAAAAAACAATAGTGCTTTGATGGCAAGTAATAAATGGTAAATGGGCAAAAGAGGATTAAACAAAAGGAGTACCTTGTTGAAAGCCACAAACCAGTGAAAATATACATTTAATTTAGAGAATTGCAAATATATAATCAGCTCATTAAAAATTGGAACCATATGTGTGTCCTGAGATCTAGTACAATGTCTGACATAATATAGTAATGGCTGCAGTTTACTTATTATTTGATAGTCATTTTACCTGTTTTTTCATAACAATATAAGGCAGAATTTTATTTTATCCTATTATAGAGGGGAAAACTGAAGCTTAGAGAGATAAATTAACTTACCCAAGGTAATACAGTGTGTCCGTAAAGTCATGGTGCACTTTTGACCAGTCACAGGAAAGCAACAAAAGATGATAGAAATGTGAAATCTGCACCAAATAAAAGGAAAACCCTCCCAGTTTCTGTAGGATGATGCGGCAGCATGTACACATGCACAGATGATGATGTAACACTGTGTATACAGAGAAGCAGTCTACGGCCATGCCAGTCAAGATGTGGACGGTACAGAGGAAAGTTCAGTGTGTTCTGTGGCTCGCTAAATTCGAATCCATGAACAAACTGCAATGTGAATATCGGCATGTTTATAACAAAGTGCCACCACATAGGAATAACATTACTCGGTGGGATAAGCAGTTGAAAGAAACCGGCAGTTTGGTGGAGAAACCCTGTTCTGGTAGGCCATCAGTCAGTGACGATTCTGTACAGGCTATACGGGATAGCTACTTAAGGAGCCCTAAAAAATCTGTGCATGAGCCCACATCGAACTGCACTGAATATGTATGAAACTGGGAGAGTTTTCCTTTTATTTGTTGCAGATTTCACATTTCTATCATCTTTTGTTGCTTTCCTGTGACCGGTCAAAAGTGCACCATGACTTTACAGACACATGTACAACTAGGAAAAGAGAGAGCAGAGATTGGAATATAGGCTTGTAACCATTATACTCTGCTGCCTCCCCAGACAGTAGAGGAAGCTCAGAATAGTCTTTGAATGCTTGCATTAATGCAAAAAGTATATGTCTCTGTACACAATAAATGGGAAAATGTTTTGGAATATGATAAGTATAGGGACCAAGCAATGTAGGACTTTTAAAACCTGCCTGTATATAACTGAAACCACTCAGAGAAAGAAACACTTCAACACCTTATCATAGGAGGACTTATAATATTCTTTTATTACTTTCTTTCAAAGAAAGATATTTCAGTCTGAGAAGGCTTTTATCAGGACTATGACACTTTACCAGTTATATGACCTTGGGGAACCTCTCTCTGGGTCTTGATTTCCTACTTGGTAAAATTAAGGGACTGGACTTAATTATTTCTGAATCCCTTCCAGCTATCTAAGCCTATGACTTTGTGATATAAGGAGCTTCCTCAGTTTCTACCATGTGAACTGTCTATCTTTAAGGCAGTTCTGGCTGCAGAGTGCCTAGAGCTGCTTAATATAGCTGCCCATTAACAGTTTTAGTATTAGATGTAAATATAAGGCTAACTTTTCTTACACTTTTTTTGATACACACAAAATATGTTAGAAAATGATTCAATAAATGGTGCTGGGAAAGTTGGAAAGCCACATGCAAAAGAATGAAACTTGACTACAGTTTCCCCCTGCACAAAAGTTAATTCAAAATGGATCAAAGACCTAAATATAAGAGCTGAAACAATAAATTACATAGAAGAAAACATAGGTACTAAACTCATGGACCTTGGCTGTAGAGAACAATTTATGAATTTGACCCCAAAGGCAAAAATAAATGAATGGGACTACATCAGACTAAAAAGCCTTAGCACAGCAAAAGAAACTGACAACAAAACAAATAGGAAGCCAACTAAATGGGAGATGATATTTGCAAACAATAGCTCTGACAAGGGTTAATATCCAATATATTGATATATTTTTAAAAATTCACAAAGCTCCGCAACAAACAAGCAAGCAATCCAAATAAAAAATGGGGAGAGGACCTGAAAAGACATTTCTCCCAAGGAGACATACAAAAGGCCAACAGATATATAAAAAGATGCTCATTTTCACTAGCTATTCAGGAAATGCAAATCAACACTACAATGAGATACCACCTCACACCTGTTAGATTAGCTGTTATCAACAAGACAGTTAATAACAAGTGTTGGACAGGCTGTGGAGAAATAAGAACCCTCATTCACTGCTGGTGAACATGCAAATTAGTACAACCATTATGGAAGAAAGTATGGTTTCTCAAAAAATTAAGAGTAGAATTTTAATATGACTCAGCAATTTCTCTACTGGATATCTACTCCCAAAACTTGAAAATATTGGTACATAAAGACACATGCACCCCCATGTTCATTGCAGCATTATTCACAGTGGCCAAGACATGGAAACAACTAAAGTGTCCCTTTATCCAATCCCAATAGAGGATTGGATAAAGAAGATGTGGTGCATATATATGATGGAATACTACTCAGCCATAAAAAATGATGACATAGTGTCATTTATGACAACATAAATGAACCTTGAGAACATTATACTGAGTGAAATAAGTAAATCATAAAAAGCTAAGAACTGTATGATTTCACACATAGGTGGATATAAAACTGAGACTCATGCACATAGATAAAAATGCAGAGGTTGCCAGGGGGAAGGAGGATGTGAGGGAAGGGGAGGGTAAATGGTATAAAGAAGGACAAATATAAGGTGATGGAAAATAATTTGATTTGGGGTGATGGATATACAATAGTCAACTGTTCAAATGCTATAGAAATGTTTACCTGAAACCTATATATTCTTATTGATCTATGTCACCTTGTTAAATTTAATTTTCTAAAGAAAAGAGTTGACTTGTGGCACAGTGGATAAAGAGCCTCAACCTGGAATGCTGAGTTTGCAGGTTCAAAACCCTGGGCTTACCTGGTCAAGGCACATATGGGAGTTAATACTTTGTGCTCCTCCCTTTTCTCTCTCTTTCTCTCTCTCTCTCTTTCTCAATCTCTAAAATGAATAAATAAAAATCTTTAAAAAAAGAAAAAATGAAAGCCCATTAATATGGGAATGGTTGTATATGCACATTATGAAATATTATATAGCTGTTTCAAATAAAAATTAGATTTGTGTGCATGTATGTGTGCATGGGTTTTTACAAACAAGAATTTATTTTTTCTTTGTTAATATATACTTTCACTTTTTAAAATAAGCATAATTTCTTTTGTAATTAAAATAATATATAAAACTAACAAACTCAACTCTCAAGAAAACTTACTTTCACATTCTCTCCACAAAATACAGACCACCCATCATTTTCCTCCTGATATTATGCCACCTCCCTCTCTCCCTCACAGAGAAGCACTACTCCCATACAGTCTTTACCAGCTAAGTAGATCTTCATAGAGGGTTATGTAATATTAGCAACAACAAAAAATGCTTTTCCTTTCTCCCCATTTTTTCAAATAGCACACTTTTATTATGCTGTTTGAATATGCTTTATCAAAAACCCTCCTAAAGACTAACTACTGCCCCTGTCTCCACAGAAAGCCCTCTTTGGTAGTAAACTTCCACTCTAGGAGAGCAATTTATGACCTTTAATGTTATTGGCAAGGTATCATTAGGATCATGTGAGTGTTCATATGTTTCAAAAGAAAATGGCTCTTTAGTGTTTTTAGAAGAATGTTAAACTATGCTATTTATATTTGACCCACAGAGAAAATCTTGGAATGTTATTGCTATCCAAATCAAATCCTTTTGTGTTTCATAGAACAAAAGTGAGAAGGGGAAAACAGAAAAAAAGAAAAGCAGCCTATCATATTATCTCTCAATAAAATCTGATATGTTGAAATCTCCAAGAAATTAGAGCAATTTGAGTTATCAGAGCATTAGGAGTCAAAGTTAAATGAGAACTTAAAAAGCATTAAATCTAAATCCTATGTTTTACCAGTAAAGAAACTGAAGCCCAGAGAGGTGTGATTTTTTTGCACAGATCACACAACAAGGTGGTAGTAGAGTTGGAATTATGCCCTCCATCTCCCACTTCCCAATGTAAAGGTTAGAATATGCAGAGTCCCTGGATGTAGGTAGACCAGATTTGGGGTCTTGGATCCTCCACTTAGTAGTTGTGTGACATTTTGATTCCTCATCTGTGCAGAGGGAAATATAATAATATCCACCTCATGGGGTTGCTGTAAAGATTAAATGAAATAGTGCACATATATATGTGGCTCAGTACAATGCTTAAGGCACAGGAAGTGCTTATAAGGCTTAGTTCCATTCAAATGTTCTGTCCACTATTTGTATTTGCTTTGCATTTCAGTGATTACTTATATTTCCAGGCATTTTATCTTGCTCTTACATTCATGAGGCAAAACAAGTCCATCCAAAATCATCTTTTTACATCAGTGTTCTCTAGTCTTCCCTTGTTATTCATCACCCAGACATTTCCTGTCTTCTTCTGTTTACATTGCCCTGTAAAGCTGCCAAGTTACAATACTTCTGTCTTAGAAAAAACAAATATAACAGGGTCTCTGGGGCTTAGGCCATGATAGCAGGTTGTCTACATAGATTTCTTTTCCAAATCATCTCTGAATGACCACTTATTGGCCTAGAAATAGCCAAGCAAGAAAATATGTTAATAACTGTGTAGAATTGTGATTTCCAATATGACAGCTACTACCCATATATAGTTAAATTAATTAAAATAAAATAATACTAAGTTTTAAGTTTCTCTACTGCACAAATTACATTTCAACTTCTCAAGAGTCATATGATGGAGAGGGAAAATGGTGTCGGAGTTGGCAGATGTTACAACTCCCACCTCCCAGAACCAAAGTGGATCACAACTTAACTTAGGAACAATCATCTTGAAAAACTAACTTTGGACTAAACTAAGAGGAATTTATAACCAAGCATCACCAAAGGAACCACACTGAGCTGATAGGAAGGACAGAGATGCAGAAAGGGCTGCCCTGCTCCCAGGAGTGAGTGGTGGCCTGAGGGGTCTCTCATGGTGGGGTGGGTTACTAGGAGATTTGTGGATCCTCAGCCCCAGGACCAGAACCCCAGTCTGGATCCCCAGAGACTAGAAGAGGTGTACGGACAGTAGTTAGCTGAAAGAAGAGCCAGTTTACTGTTTGTGAGAGGGAGACAGAACTCTCAGACCCAGGCTTCATCTTAAAGGGACTGCACAGAAAAACTAGTTCACAGCCACTTACTCAGGGCTCCAGGAGTGGGAAGCGCTGAGAGGAATAAAGTTGAGAGAGGAGAGTGTGGTCTTGAGGGCACATGGAGAGATTGTGGGGGACAGCCACTCTGACGCCTGTATACTAGGTCACTTCCTAAACCTAAAGTGCCCATTCTTCCTGGGAGAACCAAGCCAAAAAAGGGAAGCAATTACCCCACCCAACAGAGGCTCTCTTGCTCCAGTCAGTTCAGAGAGACACTTAGAAGCAGGGGGCGCATCAGGGACACAGGATTTGAGTGCTGAGGTCTGGGCTACATGGGCCCCCCAACCTGCTGAGTACCCTCTGAAGGGCAGGAGTGCCTGGCGAGGCAGCCCATGCTGCAAAGGCAGGAGGTAGAGCCCAGAGAGGCCTACCACACACCTAGGAAGGTGAGACCCGGTGGGGCAAGGCATCTCCTGCACCAGCACAGGGAAGACCCCAAAGGGGTGAGGCATTTTGCGTGCCTGTGGGAGGTAGAGCCCTGTGAGGGGTGCTTTGCCCATGGAGAGCAGAGCCAGGTAGCCTGCACAGAGATAGTAAGGGGTGGAGCCCAGAGGTTTCCCAAGTGCCTGCGGGGGGCAGAGCCCAGAGTGGCAGCCTGTGCATGAAGGGTTGAGCCCAGTGGCCCACACTGCTAAGGAGAGGGGTAGAGCCCTAAGAGGTGTCCCACATGCCCACAGGGGTGGAGCCCAGGGAGGGAAGGAGTCACCCACCCCCGTGGGGCAGCCCGAGTTGTGGTAAGCAAGCCTGTACTGGTGCCCGAATGCCTGAGGAGGAGGAGGCGGCAGAGGGGGGCTGGCGGAAAGACCTCACATCAGGAATAGAAAGGCCACACACACTGGCCAAGAGTAGATAAAACAAAACCTAGGAGTGCTGGGGATAGTTACAATGGCATCAGGGCCCAGCAGAGGCAGCCACAAATTATGGATTGCCTGTAGCTCCAAGAACGTTGCGAAGGGCCTGTCAAAATCAGTGACTCCCACTGGTCTGCACCATGTTTTAGCCAGGGAGGTCCATGGCTGGTACATCCAGCAGCCAGATATGGAGATCATCAGCTTAGGACCTAACAACCATAGTTAGAGGGGTATCTAGTCTATACAGAGACAAAATGGGAAAACAGAGAAGTGCAATTCAAATGAATCAACAAGAGAAATCCACAGAAAAAGAACTGAATGAAATGGAAATAAACAAGATACCTGATGCAGAGATTAGAATAATGATTGTTAGGATGCTCAAGGATCTTAGAGCAACAATAGATGGAAAAAAGAGCACCTAAACCCGTGATGGTGAACCTTTTTATTTTTATTTATTTTTTTAAAATTTTAATTTATTCATTTTTAGAGAGGAGAGAGAGAGGGAGAGAGAGAGACAGAGAGGGAGAGAGAGGAGAGAGAGACAAAGAGAGAGAAGGGGGGAGGAGCTGGAACATCAACTCCCTTATGTGTCTTGACCAGGCAAGCCCAGGGTTTCGAACCGGTGACCTCAGCATTTCCAGGTTGACACTTTATCCACTGTGCCACTACAGGTCAGGCTCGAACCTTTTTATAAAAACCGCCTACTTTTGCAGTGCTGGTCAACCTGGTTCCTCCCGCCCACTAGTGGGTGTTCCAGCTTTTGTGGTGAGCCAATCGCAGTGCCATTTGGTTGCTCTGTTACCACCCACCATGAGAGCTGGAATGCCCACTAGTGGCCGGGAGGGACCAGATTGACCAGCACTGCAAAAGTGAGCAGTTTTTATAAAAAGGTTCGAAATCACAGACCTAAACAAAGAAATAGCTGGCATCAAAAACGACACTGAGCCTGACCTGTGGTGGCGCAGTGGACAAAGCATCAACCTGGAAATGCTGAGGTCACCGGTTCGAAACACTGGGCTTGCCTGGTCAAGGCACATATGGGAGTTGATGCTTCCATCCCCTCCCCTTTCTCTCTCTCTGTCTCTCCTCTCTCTCTCTCTCTCTGTCTCTCCCTCTCCTCTCTAAAATGAATAAATAAAAAATTTAAAAAAAAACGACACTGAAATCATAAAAAAGAATCAGACAGAAATGACAAACACAAGATCAGAAATGAAGACTACACAAGAAGGAATTAAAGGAAGCATGCTGGATGAAGCAGAGGGTAGAATCAGTGATTTAGAGGACAAGATAAGCAAAAGCACAGAAGGAGAACAGCAAAAAGAAAAGAAGATAAAAAAATCTAAGAAACTGAAAGAGAGCTCTGTGACAACATGAAGAGAAACAACATACACATAATAGGAGTTTCTGAAGGAGAAGAGAAAAAAAAAGGGATAGAAAACCTGATTGAAGAAATTATAGCTGAAAAATTCCCAAACTTGATGAAGAAAAAAGTCAAAAAAGTTCAAGAAGCACAGAGAATCCCATTAAAATGGTACCCAAAGAGACCTACACCAAGATATATAATTAAAATACCAAAGCTAAGATATAAAGAAAAAATACTAAGAGCTGCAAGAGAAAAGCAGTCAATCACCTAAAATAACCCTTATAAGAATGACATCTGAGTTCTCAACAGAAACACTTGAGACCAGAAGGGAATGGCAAGAAATATTCAAAGTAATGCAGAACAAGAAACTATAACCAAGACTACTTTATCCAGCAAGGCTACCATATAAAGTTGAAGGAGAAATTAAAAGCTTCCCAGAAAAAAAAAAACAAACTCAAGGAAATTATTACAACCTAACCAATACTGTATGAAATGATAAGGGGCTTGTTGTAAATAGAACAAGGGGAAAAGAATCTAGTAAAAGAGAAATGTAGGAGACCTGAAGGGAGTAGGCAGATGCACAGACTCCCAACTCACACCACCAAACTGGATTACAAACTAATTTATGAACAATCAGCGTGAAAAAACAACTCTGGACTACAAGAACAGTTCTCAAAAACCAAGGAGCAAAGAAGAAGCCACAACAAACCTGGTAGGGAGTGCCTGAATCTCCCCTGTTTACAGGAACAAAGGGGAGGGAGTGGAGCTGAGAGCCCAGAGGGCTCTCACTCCAAGGAAAAGAGCATAAAATACTTCTCACAGCCACTTGCCTGGTGACCAGGGAATGAGGTGTGTTGAAAGGGCCGGCTTGTCTTCCAAAAAGAAAGGGGAGAGAGAGAGACAAATGGTGAGGGGCAGAGAAATGCAGGGGATGACCAGAGAAGCTGACTCATCCAGTGCTGGAGGTGGCCACAGCTGGAGGAGGGGCTGATCCTTCCACCAAACAAAATATAAAGTGCTTCCAGGTCACAGATCTCCAGACATCTCTCCAGCTCCAATCAGCACAAAAAGACACAGCTGAAAACAAGAAGTGGGGAGGAGGGGCAGTAACTCAGGTCTCCATGGAGGTCTGAAATACACCTCCTCTGAATGACTGAGAAAACACCCTGTCCCCAGAGAAAGTAACTGGTAGAAGAGGCCACTGCATTCCTGGATACAGTTTCAAATAAGTCCCCTGCTGAAATCAGTAAACAAGACTATCACCTATTAAGAAAACAAACAAATCAAAACTTCAAAGCAGCCCAAATCCAAAAGTGGATTACAAATAGCTGATGCCGACCCAAGAAGATCTAGAAATAACACAATTGAAAACTGGAGGCAGACAACACCAAGCCTAGACTCAACCAGCTCTACAAAAAAAACACCCAAACACAGAGACATAACAAGAAGACAGGAAGTAAAAAAAATAAAGTAAAATAAAGAAGACAGAAAGTGCAATCCAAATGAAACCCTAAGAGAAACCTCCAAGAAATGAACTGAGTAATATGGAAATAACCAAACTTCCAGATGCGAAGTTCAAAATAATGATTGTAAGGATGATTAGGGATCTTAGAACAACAATGGATGGTCATTATGAACATCTAAAAAAAGAAATAGCAAGTATAAAAAAGGATATTGAAATATTAAAAAAGAATCAGTCGGAGATGACAAATACAATATCAGAAATGCAGACCACAATGGAAGCAATTAAAAACAGGATGGATGGAGCTGAGGATCAAATAAGCAACTTGGAGGAAAAGTAGAATGAAGGCATGAAAGCAGAGAAGAAAAAAGAAAAGAGACTCAAAAAGTCTGAGGAAACTTAGACAGCACTGTGACAACATGAAGAGAATAACATCTGCATCATAGGGGTTCCTGAAGAAGAGAAAGAACAAGGGATAGAGACTTTGTTCAATCATATCATAGATGAAAACCTCCCTAAATTAATTCAGAAGAAACTGTCAAAAGTTCAAGAAGCACAGAGAACTCCATTAAAGAGAAACCCAAAGTAACCTACACCAAAACACATAATTAAAATACCAAAGCTAAGTGATAAAGAGAAAATATTAAAAGCTGCTGGAGAAAAAAAGGCTAGCACCTAAAAAAGAGCCCCCATAAGGATGACATCCGACTTCTCAACAGAAACACTTGAGGCCAGAAGGGAATGGCAAGAAATATTCAAAGTAATGCAGAACAAGAGCCTACAACCAAGACTACTTTATCCAGCAAGGCTATCATGTAAAAATTAAGGAGAAATAAAAAGCTTCCCAGTCAAAAACAAAACACAAAAAAAAACTCAAGGAATTCATTACAACCAAACCAATGCTACATGAAATGTTAAGGGACCTGTTGTAAACAGATCAAAGTGGGAAAAGAATATAGCAAAAGAGGAATACAGCTTTAAAGAATAAAATGGCAATAAACAACTACATATCAATAATAAACTTAAATGTAAATAGATTAAATGATCCAATCAAAAGATATAGGGACCCTGGCCGTTTTGCTCAGTGGTAGAGCATTGGCCTGGCTTGCAGGAGTCCTGGGTTAGATTCCCAGCCAGGGCACACAGGAGAAGTGCCCATCTGCTTCTCCACCCCTCTCTGTCTTCTTCCTCTCTGTCTCTCTCTTCCCTCCCACAGCCAAGGCTCTATTGGAGCAAAGTTGGCTGGGGCGCTGAGGATAGCTCTGTGGCCTCTGCCTCAGGCACTCGAATGGCTCTGGTTGCAACAGAACGATGCCCCAGATGGGCAGAGCATCACCCCCTGGGCGTTCCAGGTGGATCCCGGTCAGGCGCATGTGGGAGTCTGTCTGACTGCCTCCCTGTTTACAACTTCAGAAAAATAACAACAACCCCCCCCCCAAATAAGGTAACTGCATGGATAAAAAAACAGGACCCATACATATGCTGTCTACAAGAGACACACCTTAATACAAAAGATGCACATAGACTGAAAGTAGAAGGATGAAAAAAAAACATTTCATGCAAATGGAAATGAAAAAAAAGATGGGGTAACATCACTTATATCAGACAAAATGGATTTTAAAACAAAGACTATAGTAAGAGATAAAGAAAGTCACTACATAATGATAAAGGGAACAGTCCAGCAGGAAGATATAACTATTAAATATCTACACACCTAATATAGGAGCACCTAAATATATACAGAAGACTTTTATGGATATAAAGGGCGATATCAACAGCAATACTATAATAGTAGGGAATTTTAATACCCCACTAACATCACTAGATAGATCCTCAAGAAAGAAAATTAACAAAAAACAGCAGACTTAGAGGATACACTGGATCAACTCGATTTAATATAATAAATATCTTCAAAACCTTTCATGCTAAAGCAGCAGAATATACATTGTTTTCAAGTGCTTATGGTACATTCTCTAGGATAGACCACATGATAGGGCACAAAAGTGGTCTCAACAAATTTAAGAAGATTGAAATCATATCAAGCACTTTCTCTGATCACAACGGCATGAAACTAGAAATGGACCACAACAGAAAAACTAAAAAATTCTCAAACACATGGAAACTAAATAGCAGGTTGTTAAATAATGAATGAGTTAAGAATGAGATCAAAGAAGAAATAAAAAAATTTCTAGAAACAAATGATAATGAACATACAACAACTTAAAATTTATGGGACACAGTGAAAGCAGTACTGAGAGGGAAGTTCATAGCACTACAGGCACACTTCAAGAAACTAGAAAAAGCTCAAATAAACAACTTAACCTGCATCTAAAAGAACTAGAAAAAGAACAGCAAGTAAAGCCCAAATGTAGTAGAAGGAAGGAAATAATAAAGATCAGAGCAGAAATAAATGACATAGAGGCTAAAGAAACAATACAGAGGATCAATGAAACTAGGAGTTAGTTCTTTGAAAAGGTAAACGGGATCGATAAACCATTAACTAGACTCACCAAGAAAAAAAAGAGAGGTCTCAAATAAATAAAATTAGAAATGAGAGTGGAAAATAACAACTGACACAACAGAAATACAAAGGATTGTAAGAAAATACTATGAAAAACTGTATGCCAAAAATTAGACAACCTAGGTGAAATGGACAAATTCCTTGAAGCATATAACCTTTCAAAAATCAGTATGGAAGAATTAGAAAAGCTAAACAGACCAATTACAACAACTGAGATTGAAAGAGTTATCAAAAATTTCCCAACAAACAAAAGTCCTGGGCCAGATGGCTTCACAAGTGAATTCTATCAAATATTCAAAGAAGAACTAACTCCTATTCTTCTCAAGCTATTTCAAAAAATTCAAGAGGAGGAAAAACTTCCAAGCTTCTTTTATGAGACAAGCATAATTCTGATTCCAAAACCAGGCAAAAACAACACAAAGAAAGAAAATTATATGTCAATATCCCTGATGAACTTAGATGCTAAAATTCCAAACAAAATATTAGCAAACGGAAAGCAGCAATACAAGAAAAAAATCATACATCATGATCAAGTCGGATTTATTCTGGGGAGGCAAGGCTGGTACAATATTCACAGATCAATCAATGGGATTCATCACATAAACAAAAGAAAGGATAAAAAACCCCATGATAATACCAATAGATGCAGAAAAAACATTTGATAAAATTCAGCACTCATTTATGATCCAAACTCTCAGCAATGTGAGAATACAGGGAACATACCTCAACATGATAAAGGCCATTTATGACAAACCCACAGCCAACATCATACTCAATGGGCAAAAATTGAAAGTAATCCCCTTAAGATCAGGAACAAGGCAGGGGTGCCCCCTTTCACTATTCTTATTCAACATAGTTCTGGAAGTCCTAGGCACAGCAATCAGACAAGGAGAAGAAATAAAAGGCATCCAAATTGGAAAATAAAAAGTAAAACTATCATTATTTGCTGATTATATGATATTGTACATAGAAAACCCTAAAGTCTCAGTCTAAAAACTACTGGACCTGATAAATGAATTCAGCAAGGTGGCAGAATATAAAATCAATATTCAGAACTCAGTGGCATTTGTATACACCAACAATGAACTGTTTGAAAGAGAAATTAAGAAAAACAATCCCCTTCACTATTGCAACAACAAAAAAAAATAAAGTACCTAGGTGTAAATTTAACCAAGGAGGTTAAAGACTTGTACTTGGAAAATTATAAAACATTGATAAAATATTTCAAGGAAGATACAAACAAGTGGAAGCATATACTGTGTTCATGGATAGGAAGAATAAATATCATTAAAATGTCTATATTATCAAAAACAATTTATGAATTCAATACAATTCTTATTAAAATAACAATGAAATACTTCAAAGATATAGAACATATATCCCAAAGATTTATATGAAACCAAAAAAGAACACGAATAGCCTCAGCAATCTTGAAAAAGAAGGATAAAGTGGGAGGTATCACACTTCCTGATATCAAGTTATACTACAAGGCCATTGTACTCAAAACAGCTTGGTACTGGCATAAGAACAGGCATATAGATCAATGGAACAGAACAGAGAACCCAGAAATAAACCCACATCTTTATGGACAACTGATATTTGACAAAGGTGGTAAGTGCATACAATGGAGAAAAGACAGTCTGTTTAATCAATGGTGTTGGGAAAATTGGACAGCTACCTTCAAAAAAATAAAAAATAAAACTAGACCACCAACTTACACCATTCACAAAAATAAACTCAAAATGGATAAAAGACTTAAATGTAAGTTGTGAAATCATAAGCATCTTAGAAGAAAACATAGGCAATAAGCACTCCAACATCTCTCGCAGCAATATATATATTTGCTGATTTATCTCCACGGGGAAGTGAACTAAAAGACAGGATGAACAAATGGGACTATATCAAGCTAAAAAGCTTTTGCGCAGCTAAAGACAATATGAACAAAATAAAAAGACAAACTGCACAATGGGAGAACATATTCGACAATACGTCTGATAAGAGGTTAATAACCAAAATTTATAAAGAACTTGTAAAACTCAATACCAGGAAGACAAACAATCCAATCAAAAATGGGTGAAAGAAATGAATAGACACTTCTCCAAAGAGGATATACAGATGGCCAATAGACAAATGAAAAAATGTTCAATGTCACTAATCATTAGAGAAATGCAAATTAAAACCACAATGAGATATCACCTCACACCAGTCATTAACAAGTGCTCATTAACAAAACAACACATAATAAGTGCTGGCAAGGATGTGGAGAAAAGGGAAGTCTCTTGCACTGCTAGTAGGAATGCAGACTGGTACAGCCATTGTGGAAAACAGTATGGAGATTCCTCAAAAAATTAAAAATGGAACTGCCTTTTGACCCAGTCATCCCACTATTAGGAATATATTTCAAGAACACCACATCACTAATTCAAAAGAAGAAATGCACCCCTATTTTTATCTGGAAGCAGCCGAAGTGTCCATCAGTGGATGAGTGGATTAAAAAGCAGTGGTACAGGCCCTGGCTGGTTGGCTCAGTGGTAGAGCATCGGCCTGGCGTGCAGGAGTCCCGGGTTCGATTCCCGGCCAGGGCACACAGGAGAGGCACCCATTTGCTTCTCCACCCCTCCCCTTTTCCTTCCTCTCTGTCTCTCTCTTCCCCTCCTGCAGCCAAGGCTCCATTGGAGCAAAGATGGCCCGGGCGCTGGGGATGGCTCCATGGCCTCTGCCTCAGGTGCTAGAGTGGCTCTGGTCGCAACAGAGTAACGCCCCAGATGGCCAGAGCATCGCCCCCTGGTGGGCATGCCAGGTGGATCCCGGTCAGGCGCATGCGGGAGTCTGTCTGACTGCGTCCCCGTTTCCAGTTTCAGAAAAATACAAAAAAAAAAAAAAAAAAAAAAAAAAGCAGTGGTACATATACACAATGAAACACTATGGGGCTATGAAATAGAAAGAAATCTTACCTTTTGAGACTACATGGATTGACCTGGAAACTTTTATTTTAAGTGAAGTAAGCCAGGCAGAGAAAGAAATATATCATATGACTCATTTGAGGAATCAATGAACAATATGAACTGAGGAAGAAAATAGAGACAGAGGCGGGATCAAAGGGATCAGAGGGAAAGCAGACAGAGGGAAAGGGGATGATAAGATGGAATCAGAGAAGGGAAAGAGATTGGTGAAATTATATACACACAACACAGCGTTATAGAGAGCAGAAAAGCAAATCCTGGAGGGAATGGGGGAGGGCTTTAAGAGGAGGGAGGCAAGGAGGATGTTGAGGAGAACACAGGGGAGGGGGGAATGCATTCAGGGGGACACTAGAATCTATGTAAATACAATAAATTAAAATCAATAAAAGAAGTTAAAAAATAGAGTCATATGTAACCACTGACACTCATATTGTACAGTGCCAATTATAAAACATGGCCATTACTGCAAAATGTTCTATTCGACAATGCTGATATAGAACATAATACTTGAATACATAAATAAATGGAAGAAATGTAGTTGTTAACCAGAACCTGTGAATAATAAAACTAGACCAAATCTTAAGTAATTATAGAAGCAACCTTAGAGATAGAAAATGATTAAGACCAAACACATGTGACAGGGAAAAGCTGAGAAGACTTGAAACCCAATATACCATATTTTTCTATGTATAAGATGCACCCTTTTTCAAAAATTTTGGGGTCTAAAAACTGGGTGCATCTTATACAGTGGTTGTGGCATTTCAAATGTCATAGATGGAAATAAGGACAAGGCAATATATAAAGATATTGATTTGTCATCAGACACAGATGAGGACAAGCTAATGGATGGGAGTTTTGACAGTGATGAGGAGTTGTATAAATTTTATAATAAATAAAACTTGAGTTCAGTAATTTTATCTAATACATTTTTTTTCAAATTTCAGGCCCCAAAATTAAGGTGCATGTTATACATGGGGAAATACGGTAATGAATAACAAAAAGAAGAGTCCATGAACAGAAAAAATGCTGTCAGAAAATAGTGGGCTCTAAACTTTTCAGAGCTTCAATTGCTTTCTGTCCACAATGAAGGTATTTTCTATAGTTCTTACCTAGCCCAATAGTCTAGAATTATAATCTTCAAGGGGCATTCTCAGAAGAAGGCAAAAACTGCCAAGAAATAGTCTTGAGAGGAGCATCCTAGAAAATTAAATGTAAGCATAGTCATGTTCCTTTGGGATGTGATGGGGAGGGCTGGGAAGTGTCCTCCCAGGTTTGTTCAGAAGACTGCCTGGAAGAGGACTCAGTAAGCACTTCAGTATGCATACCACTTTCAGAGCTGCACATTTCTTTCTAAAATGATCTTAATAATTTTCTTCCTTTTGGAAAAGGCTGAGATGGTGGAAGACTGAAGTCAGATTAATCCCTTTATAGAAAGCCAGATGGGATCCACTTGTATCTCAGCCAGTTCAGGCCTACTTCACTTGTGTGGGACACCCATTGTAACAGAAATACCTTCTCCTCTCACCAAAGCATGCAATCCAAGTCTTCATTCTACGGCTGCCAAACTCAACACTGTGAACAGTCCCTCTACAGGCATACTTCAAAGATGCTACAAATTTGGTTGCAGACCACAGCAAAGTGAATATCACAGTAAAATGAGGCAAGTGCATTTTTAGCTTCTTAATGCATATAAAAGTTGTTTTTACATCACACTGTGGTCTAAGTGTACAATAGGATTATGCCTAAAAAAATCTGCATAACTTAATTAACCCTTTGAGTAGTGTGGGTTTTTTTTTCATGCTTGCTGAACCCAAGGAGTGAGTTTTATTTTTCAAAAAAAGAAATTATTTCCAGTTACAGTTTTTTTAACTTAAAATCATGTTTGTTTGATAACCAATTTATGGAAACAAGAAGAACATACATTTGCCTTTTTTTTAATGTTGCCTTACACATTTTTAAAATAAATCAATCGTACTCTGGATGGTCAGGAGGCCAAGGACATATGTGAATGTTCGTACTACTCAAAGGGTTAAAATATACTTTATTGCTGACAAATACTAACCATCATCTTGCCTCAATGTTGATCAAAACACAATATGTACTACAATCAATAGGTGTGAATACCCAAAGTATATAAAGAACTCAAAACTTAACACTAAAAAATCAAACAATCCAATTAAAAAATGGGCAGAGATCCTAAATAGATATTTCTTCAATGAGGACATACAGATGCCCAGCAGACATGAAAAGATGTTCAACATCATTAATCATCAGAGAAATGAAAATTAATACCTCACACCTGTCAGAATAGTTATCATAAAAAATTAACAAACTAGTGTTGGTGAGGATGTGGAGAAAAGGAAACCCTCCTGCACTATTGGTGGAATTTCAACTTAGTGCAGCCACTATAGAAAAAAGTATGGAAGTTCCTCAAAAAATTAAAACTACAACTACCATAGGACCCAGCAATCTCACTTCTGGGTATTTACCCAAAGAAATCCAAAACACTAATTCAAAAAGATATATGCATCCCTATGTTTACTGCACCATTATTTACAATAGCCAAGATATAGAAGCAACCTACGTGTCCACTGATAGGTGATTGAATAAAGATATATACAATACATGCTTATGCAGTATTACTTGGCCATAAAAAATAATGAAATCTTACCATTTGCAACAACAGAGATGGATCTAAGGGTACTATATTAAGTGAAATAAGCAAGACAGAGAAAGTCAAATAACATATGATGTCACTTATATGTGTGATCTAAAAAACAAAATAAACTAACAAATAAAACAAAGTCATAGATACAGAAAACAAATTGATTATTGCCAAAGGGGGGAGAGTTGGGAGACTGGGTGAAAAAGATGAAAAAGTTAAGAAGTACAAATTGGCAGTTACAAAATAATTATGGGGATGTAAATTATAGCATAGGGAATATAGTCAATAATACTGTAATAACTATGTATGGTATCAAGAGATACTAGACTTACCGGGGAATCACTTTTTAAATTATATACATGTCTAATCTTTATGTTGTATACCTGAAACTAACAAAATTTTGAATGTCAACTGTAATAATTAAAAAATTTTTTAACACAATGTCTATGAAACATAAAAAAGTGAAACAGTAAAATGAGGTATACCTTTAGTCTCTCCATCCCAAGTTTGTAAAGCAGAAGAAGGTACCAAATAACTCAATCATACTGAGTGAGTCTGGTGTTCAGTCTAAAACTGTGAAGAGTATAAAATATTTTTCTACTTGAAAGCTAACAGTTAACATGCATAATTACACACATACACACACTCACATTTACAGAAACACAAAACCTCTGAATCAGGAAAAAGACCTGTTATTTACTCACAGAGCATCTTGTATAAGTTTCCCATAACACATTTTGTCACAGGGTAATGTACTGAGATCCAGATGTATTTGCATGTGTAGCAGGGTTTGTACCACAGAAGAGGGAATCAACATTATGAAACTTGGAGCTTTTATAGGAGCTGCTAAAACATCTGACAGAGAGAGAGAGAGAGAGATAACTTTGCTCTAGAATATAAACAGATCTCCTCCAGGGAGAGGAAAGGAGGTCTTCAGCTTTCCTTTATGACCCTGAAATACTGTAAACAAATGGCTCTTGGGAGAGAAAACTTTAAATCCCTCTAGAATAATACATATTGTTTAATTTCCAAGGCTTGTTTGCCATATAATAATTTCTTTTTTTTTCTTTTTTCTTTTTCTTTTTTTTTGTATTTTTTTTGTCTGAAGCTGGAAACAGGGATGCAGTCAGACAGACTCCCGCATGCGCCCAACCGGGATCCACCGGCACGCCCACCAGGGGGCGATGCTCTGCCCATCCGTGGCGTCACTCTGTAGCGACCAGAGCCACTCAAGCGCCTGGGACAGAGGCCATGGAGCCATCCCCAGCGCCCAGGCCATCCTTTGCTCCAATGGAGCCTCAGCTGCGGGAGGAGAAGAGAGAGACAGAGAAGAAGGAGAGAGGGAGGGGTGGAGAAGCAGAGAGGTGCCTCTCCTGTGTGCCCTGGCCGGAAATCGAACCCGGGACTTCCGCAAGCCAGGCCAATGCTCTACCACTGAGCCAACCGGCCAGGGCCCATATAATAATTTCTTAACTTGTCTGACTGGTTAGCTCAGTCTGTTAAGAGCATCGTTTCAAAACAACAAGGTTGCAGGTTCAATCCCCAGTCAGAGCACACATAGGAAGCAACCAATGAGTGCATGACTAAATGGAACAACAAATGAATGCTATCTTTCCCCATCCCCCTCTCTTCCTTCCTCTCTCTGTCTCTCTAAGAATTAACCAATAAATAAAATAATTAAACCCTCGCAGGATAGCTTAGTTGGTTGGAGTGTTGACCTAGAGTGCAGAGGTTGCCAGTTCAGTTCCCCAGTCAGGGCACATACAAGAGCAGTTTGAAGTTCCTGTCTCTTCCTGCCTCTCTCAAAATAATAATAATAATAATAATAACAACAACAATAACAATAATTCCTTAATCTAAGTTTCCAGAAATGTCTGTTAAATAAGCCCTGACTGTGCAGAAACATATAAAGCTTTTATACAATGAAATACTATATGGCTATAAAAAAGAAGAAAATCTTACCTTTTGTGACAGTATGGATGGACCTAGGGATTATTATGCTAAGTGAAATAAACCAGTCAGAGAAAGATAAATATTGTATTATCTCACATATGTAGAATCTAATGATCATAATAAACTGAGAAACAAAATAGAAACAGAGGCAGGGTCACAAAAAACAGATTGACAGCTGTCAGAGAGAAGTAGGAAGAGGGAATTTGATCAAAGAAAGTAAAGGGATTAATCAAAAATTATATATACAGTGTGTCCATAAAGTCATAATGCACTTTTGAATGGTCACAGGAAAGCAACAAAAGATGATAGAAATGTAAAATCTGCACCAAATTAAAGAAAAACTTTCCCAGTTTCTGTAGGATGATGTGGCAGCATGTGCGCATGCGCAGATGATGACACATCACCATGTATACAGCGGAGCAGCCCATGGCCATGCCAGTCGAGATGTGAATGGTACAGAGGAAAGTTCAGTGTGTTCTGTGGCTCGCTAAATTCGAATCTGTGACCAAAGTGCAAGTGAATATCCTCGCATTTATAACAAAGCGCCACCACATAGGAATAACATTACTCGGTGGGCTAAGCAGTTGAAGGAACCCGGCAGTTTGGTGGAGAAACCCCGTTCTGGTAGGCCATGAGTCTGTAGAGGCTATATGGGATAGCTACCTAACGAGCCCTAAAATATCTGTGCATGAGCCCACATCAAACTGCACTGAATATGTATGAAACTGGGAGAGTTTTCCTTTTATTTGTTGCAGATTTCACATTTCTATCATCTTTTGTTGCTTTCCTGTGACCAGTCAAAAGTGCACCATGACTTTATGTACACACTGTACATACATAACACTTATATACAAACAACAGGATAGCAACAGCCAGAGGGAAGTGGGGGAGAAGATGGGGGGACAAATGGGGGTAAATGGGGGGTAGAAACAGGCTTTACATGGGGCATGGGGGGCATGATGAAATGTGTAGATGGTGTTATATTGAGTGGGACACTTGAAACCATGTCAACACAATGAAGTAAAAATAAATAAATAAATTTAAAAAGCAAACTCAAGTCTTCAATGAGAACACTAGCAAAAACAAAACAAATTAATGGAAATTTGTTTTTTTTTATTATTTACAAAAACTATATATGTATTACAGGACTACATGGTCTTTGTAAAAAAAAATTCAAATAGTAGATACGCAAGTTAAATTTTTCCTTGTCACTCCTTCTATCCCCCACCCCTCCCAGAGATAAAAATTAATAAAAATACTTGTTTATCCTTTTAGAACTATTTCTTTACCATTACATATATTTCTCATAGACAAATGGAATCATAATAACTATATTTTCCTACAATATTTTTAATTTTTTTAAACTTTATTTTATTGATTTTAGAGAGAGAAGAAGGCAAAGAGAGAGACAGAAACATCAATGTCTTTCTGTATATGCCATGACTAGGGATTGAACCAGCAATCTTTGCATATCAGTGCAATGTTCTAACCAACCAAGGTATCTGGCCAGGCTACAACATAATTTTTGTAACTAAGTATTAGAACTTGGAATCTTTCTATGCCACTTCATTTTATATATCCCAATCTTCCTATTAATATACAATATTACAATATATAAACATTATATATATTTATAATATATTATATATGTGTATTTTATGAATATGTTATAAGTATAATATATAATTTTATGTAATATATAATATATTATAATATAATATATACTTATATATGTAACTCATAATTATAATTATATATTATAATAATATTATCACTTTTATATATATATATATATTTAACCATTCCCTTATTGACAAACATTTAAATTGTATCCAAAGTGTCATTATTATAAATAATGTTGGCATGGAACTTCTCAGTCATATAACTTTGTATGTGACTATATGTTTGTGAATATTTTCTATAGGGTTAATTTTTAATTGAGGAATTTTTTTAATATGAAACAATTAAAAAGATTCTGTTAAACTGGCCCTTGAAGAAGGGCAACAGGTAGTTGGAGAATCCTGGGAAGATGGCTGAGGAAGAAGCACCAAAAATCTGTCTCTCTAGTTGGAAAACAACTGTACTGGCAGAATCTGTCTAATACAACTATTTTGGAACTCTGAAGTCTATTGAAGACTTGCAACTTTTAGGGGAAGACTTGGACAGCAACTTGCAGTTAGTTTCCATCAGTTTCAGCTCTTAGCTCAGAAAAGGCTGCTGGTCCCTCTCATCCCTCTCACCCTTTAGCCCCATGGCAGGTAGCTGTGCTTGTGTTCCTAAAACAGCTTACAAGAACCAGGGTGGGTAATAAGGGTGCTCTTCTTCAAATATTGGAGATCTGTGTTCTAACTGCTGATCACTTCTTTAGATGTCCAAAGTGCAAATGTGGAGGCAGGCAGCTCTTATATCAGCCACTCAGTGTTGCAAGCCCCTCCTCTAGCTAGAGCAATTTCTAGAGGATTTAAAGGGCTTTTACTAGCCATCATTTCTTTCTTTTTCCCTTTTGGAAGCCCAACAATAAAGACTAGGACATTCAAAAGCAACTGCATACACAGGGGAAATTAGTTTCCCCAGTGAAAGGTGCAGGCTCAGAAAATACCTGAGAAAACCTTAAGTTCATACCCAAGTTGATCCAAAACATATTGTTTACAACAATCAATTAAGTTTTTTTTAAAGACCAAACAAAAACAAAACCCAGAAAATCATGGGGAGGAAAAAAATGTAATTTTCAGAGTTGCTGTTTGAAATGTACACTTTTCAACAAAAAATTACAAGGCATACAAAGAAACAGGAAATATTCAAAAATTCAAAAGAAAAAAGTAAATAAACTAACAAATTTTCCAGAGAAAGCTCAGATGGGGTACCTAGACAACAAAACTTTTTAAAAATTGTATTAAAGGTTCCTAAAAGATGTAAAAGGAGACATAGAGAAAGTCAAGAAAATGATGTATGAACAAAATAGAAATATCAATAAAGACTGTGAAACCTAAAAAGAAACCAAAAAAATTTTTAGAACTAAAAACTACAATAACTGAAATAAAAAATTTACTAGAGGGATATAAAGGTGCATTTGAGCAGGTAGAAAAATCAGTGAACTTTAAGACAGGACAATTAAAATTATCAAGTCTGAGCAATAGAAAGAAAAAAGATTAAGGAAAAGTGAACAGAGCTTAAAAATCTTGTGACCATCAAATGAATCAACATTTACACCATGGGAGTTCCAAGAGGAGAAGAGAGAAAGAGGCAGAGATTATTTGAAAAAATAATGGCCAGAAGTTTCCCAAGTTTGATGAATGAAATGAATATAAACATCCAAGAATCTCAGTTAATTCTAAAGAGAATGAACTCAAAGTCACCCACACCAGAAAACATTATAATCAAATGATTGAAAGACAAAGACAATGAGAATCTTGAAAGTAGCAAGAGAAAAGCAACTCCTCACATACAAGATCTCCTCAATAAGAAAACTAGCATATTTCTCATCAGAAACTTTGGTGGCTAGAAGGCAGTGGGCTGATACATGCAAAGTGCTAAAAGAAAAAAAAAGGGTCAACCAATAATTCTATGTCTGGCTAAATTGTTTTTCAAAAATGAGGAACAAATTAAGATATCTCTAGACAAATAAAAGATGAGAGAGTTCATTACCATTAGATTTGCCCTGTAAATAATGCTAAATGGGGTCTTATAGATAGATGTGACAGTATACTAGACAGTAACTCAAAGCCATATGAAGACATAAAGATCTCAGTAAAGGTAGATACAAAGGCATTTATAAAAGCTAGTATAGTAAAAATGGTTTTCCATTGATTTAAGACAGTACTACATTAAAAATTATTAGTCTAAAATAAAATATTATTGTAACTTTGGTTAGTTATTCCACATTTTGTTTTCTACATGATTTAAAAAACATCCATTACAAGGCTCAACAATTTTTAGCTTATGTTTTTGGAAACATAATGCATAAAAATGTAGTTTTGTGACATCAATCACTGAAAGAGGTGAGGACAAAGTTATACAGAAGCAAAGTTTTCAGATTGTTGAAATTAAGCTGGTATAAATTCCAATTAATGTTATAAATTTAAGATGTTAAATGTAATTTCCATGTTAACAAAAAAATAATTTAAAAAACACATAAAGAAATGAGAAATAAAAAAAGAAATAAAATGTTTCACTACAAAAAATTATCTAAGCCCTGGCCAAACACTGGTAGAGCGTTGGCTCAGTATGTGGAAGTCCCAGGATCAATTCCCAGCCAGGAGAAGTGCCCATCTACTTCTCCACCCTTCCCCCTCTTCTTTTTCTCTGTCTCTCTCTTCCCTTCCCTCAGCCAAGGCTCCATTGGAGCAAAGTTGGCCCAGACACTGAAGATGGTTCCATGGCCTCTGCCTCAGGCACTAGAATGGCTCGTGGTGCAACGGAGCAATGCCCCAGATGAGCAGAGCATCGCCCCCTGGTGGGCATGCCGGGTGGATCCCAGTTGGTCGCATGCAGGAGTCTGTCTCTCTGCCTCCCCCATCCCGCTTCTCACTTTGTGAAAAAAAAACAATTATCTAAATACTAAGAAGAGGGTAATGCAGGAAATGAGGAACACAATGCTAAGTCATATAGAAAACAAATACCAAAAAGAGAGAAGTAAGTCTCTCCTTATTCATCATTAATTTAAATGTAAGTGAACTCAATTCACCAATTAAAAGACAGAGATAAGCCCTGGCCGGTTGGCTCAGCGGTAGAGCGTCGGCCTAGCGTGCGGAGGACCCAGGTTCGATTTCCGGCCAGGGCACACAGAAGAAGCGCCCATTTGCTTCTCCACCCTTCCGCCGCGCTTTCCTCTCTGTCTCTCTCTTCCCCTCCCGCAGCCAAGGCTCCATTGGAGCAAAAATGGCCCGGGCGCTGGGGATGGCTCTGTGGCCTCTGCCTCAGGCGCTAGAGTGGCTCTGGTTGCAACATGGCGACGCCCAGGATGGGCAGAGCATCGCCCCCTGGTGGGCGTGCCGGGTGGATCTGGGTCCGGCGCATGCGGGAGTCTGTCAGACTGTCTCTCCCTGTTTCCAGCTTCAGAAAAATGAAAAAAAAAAAAAAAGACAGAGATAGGCAGAATGGATTAAGAAATTATCCAAAATATATATTGCCTTCAAGAAATTTACTTTAGATCCAAAGACAAATGGATTGAAAGTGAAAGGCTGAATAATGATATTCCTTGAAAATAATAACTAAGAGATGATTATACTAATATCAGAAAAAACAGATTTTATCAAAAAGGCTACAAAAGGCAAAGAAAGATACAAATTAAGTTTCAATATAGCAAGAAGATATAATTAAAATAATTTACCTACCTAATAACAGACCATCAAAATACATGAAGCAAAAAATTTACAAAATTGGAGAAATAAATAGTTGAGACTTCAATGCTCCACTCTCAATAATGAATAGACAGAAGTAAGTAAATCTAGTTCTAGAACAACACAATAATCCAACTAGATAAAAGACATACACTCTTTCCAGCCCCAACAGCATACACATTATTCTCAGGTGTGCGGGGACATTCTCCAGGATAGATCATTTGTGAGGTCACAAAATAAGTTTATGGGAATCATGGTTCCTAAAAACCACTCAGTTAACTGGCTGTGTTGTACCAAATCACAGAATTTGTCCAGCTGTACTAGGGACTTCCAATTACCACTGAATCTTGCCTTTTCTGAGTGTCCTTGCACACAACAGGCCTGAAAACCACTCACTTGTATAGCTGTGGGCTGGAGTAATTTCTAATTTGGTGTTCTAGTCCGTGCTTCCATATCCAATGATTATTGAACATCAACTAGTTTCCAATAAAGAATTTAGTCAAGGTTAAGGAAAAGCCAACAGAGACATTCTCCAGGTATATCAAAAGATTAAAGAACAGGAGATAAGAACCTTAACAGTATAATTAAGAGAATTTAAATTTGCTAAGCAACACTGAACACCAAAAGTTGTTTGTTTTCTCCCTACACCTCTTGTATCCTCTTCTATTTCACAAAGAAACTAAGAGTTAGCCTTCTTGGTGAATATTCCAACAGATCGAATCTCTCTGTCTGAGAATCCTGTGTTTATGGCTATATCTTAGTTAATCATAAGCAGAAACTCTCCATCTTATGCATCTTTGAATTCTTCTCAGCACTGGGCATAATGCCTAGTACATACTCAGTTTTCAGTAAATATTTTTTAAAGGAAGAAATATCCTAATAGCACACATATGATATCTCCTGGCTATCTTTCTGATTTGGTTTGAGATGTTTCAGTACAAATTATCTAGTTTTCTAAAATCTACTTGGCAGGCCAAAGATTTCTTAGGCCATCTTCTTAATTTTGCTTCTATCATGGGGAAAAAAATAATAAAATAAACCTTGTAGCTCTTTTCCTTAGATGACCAAGCATTTGTGGTATTTAAAGTACCATTTCTCCTCTTCTCCAGTTCTGGCTTATTTTTATGCATTTTATTGTGGATTCAAATGTGTAAGAGAAAAATGCTGTTGTACTCTTTTTTTAATATGCTTTTCATTTTGATCAGCTTCTCAAACACCTGGAGGACTAATGTGGACCACCAGAGGAGCCCCATCTGAAATCTACCAGCAGCTCATGGTAGCGTAAGATCAATGGTTGACACTATAGACCTGAGTTATTATTATTCCATCTCTGCCAATACCTGGCTGTGACATTAAACAGGTCACTTAACCTCCCTGTACCTCTCTTTCCTTGCTAGAGGCATTATGAGGCTCAAAAATACATTTTTAAAACTTTTTACTTTGAAAAATATAAAATGTAATGAAAATATAAAGCATTGTTACAAACAAGCTGTTATAAAGTGGAGCATTACAAATTAAACAAAATCTTATGGAACCTTGTGACCACCCACATTGCCATCTGCAAACAAAGAGAGAAGTTTTTTTGTTTTTAAATTTTGTTGTTCAATTCTTTGGCAAAGGAGACAAGTTGTTTAGCTGCTAGAACCAAAATAGAAGCAACAAGAGTAGCAGAAGCCTCCATTTGGCAATCAGCTATCCATATCTATAAAATATCTCTTCATTTCTCACATTAAAAATCCATGTGCTTGGTTCTTCCCTCCTTACCTCAGATTGTGTGTTAGGCATATGAGACAGCAGAGCTGAGTATTTAAATAAATAATTTGGTGAAGTAGAACTTTTAGAACAAATGTCACCTTCCCTCAAAATAAGAAGGCCTCATGATTCTGATCATCTTGCAGGAATGCTCCCTAGCTAATTAACTTTTTAAATACTGTGTATGGCACACTTCCTCATCCTCAGCCTTCCTGAAAATATCTGAAATAACAGATTTCTTAGGCCGATCTCTTTGGGTTGCAAATGTCAGAAATCCAACTTAAAGTAGCTTAAGCAAAAAGAGGGAATTTATTGATTTAATTATGAAGCCCAAGACTCATTTTGGCATTCCTTTATTACTATGATATAAATACCTCCCCATAATCAATTTCAGGCTACCAAGGTGATATTACTGAATGTGGATTTGGGAAGAAAGGTGCACAATTGGCTTTTGAGAACCAGCACAAACCAACTCCAGCACACCTCTGCCTATATGCTAGGCCTGGTGCTGTTTGCCAAAGCTATTGAGTTACGTAAAACATGGTCCCTCTCCTGACACAGGGACTGAGCAGGGAAGAAGGGGGCTCTTAACATTCACTAAGAACTTACCAGATGCCAAACACTCAATTTCATTCTATATTTGTTATAAGAGCTTAGACTCTGAATTCAGACTGACTGAATTGAAACAGCAGTACTATGATTTGTTTAGTGTTTCATTTTTGAGCAAGTTACTTCACCACTCTGTGTCCCAGATCCCTAAGGGGATAGTAATAATATCTGCCTCATAA
Source organism: Saccopteryx leptura (assembly GCF_036850995.1). NCBI lineage: Eukaryota > Metazoa > Chordata > Mammalia > Chiroptera > Emballonuridae > Saccopteryx > Saccopteryx leptura. Next base: position 210,596,676 of record NC_089505.1, on the reverse strand, counting down.
AGTTGTTTTGGGAACAAAATCAAGTGATATATGTAAAGCATTGAGAATAAGTTCTCATTCATGGTGAGTACTTACTCATCAAGGGTTTGTTGCTGATATGTTATCATTGTCATTTTCTAATCCTAACAAAAGCCTTATAATTGATGTGTATTACTGTCTCCAGTGAAGAAACTGAGCAGTTATGTGGCTTGCCTAAAGACAAGTGCAATACAGTTAAGCAGGCATATGATCTTGTATCTGTATAATTCTAAGTCTCATACTTGCTCTACACACCACACTAATATTAACAAGACAATTTATCATATGTCCATTCCAAACCAGAAGCTTTATATTTTCTAGTATTCTTCACAATGGTACAATGGATCAGAGTTTTCCATTTTCATTTTACAGATAAGGAAACTGAGGGTCAGAGAGGTTGAATAATTTCTAAAGCTATACAGCCAGCTAGGATTGAAGCAAGCCTGGAATATAAATGTACCCTTAAATACTCTGCTAAATGACCTACACCTATTTTTACTGTTATTGGGAGCCATATTTCTTCATCTAACACCAGAGAGAATGTGAAATATGGGTAATGTGGAATGTGCCACAGGAGACAGAGGCATCCAATGTGTAATGGCAACAGAATGAAGGGAGAGATATCTATCTGTTGTTATCGTATTGCTGGGTCAGAGAGTACTTTATAGAGTAGGTGCCACTTAACTGGATCTTGCTGGGTGAATTTTAGCAGGCTGACGTGGTGGGGAGTGCATTTCTTATAGAGGAAAACTGTCTGAACAAAGCATAAGGCTTGAGTATATATGAGTATGTTTGGTGAATATCAAGCAGAATAGACAGACATCATGAGGGGAAGCTGAAGATGGAAAGGTCAGCCCTGATTACAGAGGCTTCTCTGAGCACCACACTGAGAAATTTAGGCTTCATTCTTTGGCACCAAGAAACCCTTGAAAATTTTTCAGAAGGAGAATTACATGAATTGGCCTGTATTTTGGAAAACAAGGCTTAAAGCAATATGTAGGATAGACTGGATGGACAGAGTCTGCAGCCAGGAAGATGAGTTATATGTTTTTGCAATAGTTTATGCAAGACATTATAAAAACCAGAATTAGGGTGGAGTTGGAGAGCAAGGGGTGGCTCTGAGAAATACTTAGAAATATCACTAATAGGATCATCCTTGCTAATGGAAAAAGAAAACTGCGTACATGATACCTATGGTACATCAGTATCAATATCTTCATTCATCACATCTTTCTTGAGCATTTACTAGAAGACAGGTATTATATTAGGCAGTGACAAGAATATAAAGATATAAAACAGTTTCTATACAATTTTTTTTACTTACTGTTTGTTATCTAAGCCTTGTATATGCTTATCGAATTAATCCTCACAACAACCCTATGCAGTAGTTGCTATTATTTTCTCCAATTTATAAATGAGGACACCAAAAGAGAGGCAAAATAACTTGCCAAAAGTCACGCACTTAGTGAGTGATAAAGCCTACCCTATATTCCTAGTACCTAGCATAATACACAATCACATTAATGTAGGCTAAGACATTCCCCTCTTGCCTGGACAGTTGCAGTGGCTACTTAGCTGGCCTTTTGTGCTTCTATTCTTCCCTTTATTATCTATTTTCTACTCATCAGCCAGAATATCTTTAAAAATAAACAAGTCATGTCCTGCTTAAAGACTTTCTGTGGGGAGACAAGATGGCGCTGGAGTAGGCGGATGTACCAGCATCTACCTCCCAGAACCAAAGTGGATTACAAACTAATTTTATGAACTATCAGCTGGAAAAACCAACTTTGGACTAAACTAAAAGGACTCTTCAACCAAGGAACGCTGAAGAAGCCACACAGAGACGGGTAGGAAAAGCGGAAACGCGGAAACGCGGAAACGCGGAGAGGGCTGCCCAGCTTCTCGGAGCGAACGGCAGCAGGGAGAGACTCACGTGGCAGGAAGTGAGTTTAGCAGAGGGGAAAGGGTCCTGAGCCCCAGGAACAAAGCCCCAGCCTGCAGCCCCAGAGCCCAGAAGAAGCGTAAGGACAGTATTTAGCTGGAAACAAGTCAGGATACTGTTTGTGAGAGAGTCTGATTTCTCAGACCCAGGATCCTTCTTAAAGGGACCACGCAGAACATCTCTCTCACAAACACTCACCCGGGGCTCCTGGGGATGGAGGGGGAGGGGAGAGAACCACAATAACAGGAAGAGAGTGCAATCTAGGAGGCATAGGGAGAAACATTTTGGGAGATAGCCACCCTAACCCCTGGGACGAGTCACTCCCCAAAGCTGAAGTGAATATTTCCCCCGGAAACAGCAATACCAGCAAAGAGAAGCAGGAGAGCAGCCAAACAAGCTCCCCCACAGCATTCAGAGCAGAGTCGCATAGAAGGAGGGAGCATTTGGGTCTACAGTAGTGAGTCTTAGGGTCCGAGCTGCAGCACCACCACCCATGCGGCTGAGGGCGCACCGGAGAACGGGCGGCAGCGGGAGACAAAAGCGTGGTTCTGCTGGCAGGGTTGGAAGCTGGCTGGCCACCACTGGGCTCAGGTGTGAGCTCAATCTTGCCCGGCTAGGGAGAAGGGGGCGTGCAAAAGCGGTCAAGCTCAGCTGCCGGCAGCCTGTAATCCAGCCTCTGGGAGAAGGGTGGGAAACCCGGAAAAAGTAGAAACCAGCCCCGGAGCAAGGGCAGAGGAGCACATCCCTGCCCCGCCCGTGCAACCCAGGCTGGTGGTCTGACTTGGTAGCCGGCTCCTCCCGCGGGGGTGGAGCCAAAAGCCCAGAAGAGGTGGAGTTCCGCTACGGAGCTGAGCTTGGGCACGCAGCCCTGCCTGGTGGTAGAGCCAAGGCTAGCAGCTGTTCCTTGAGTGGGATCATCCTGCAAAGGCAGGGCGAAAGCTCGGAAACAGGTGGAGACCCGCAGCTGAGCAAAGGTGCTCGCCAGTGCCCTCAGGACCGAGCATAACGACACACACGGGGGCGGGGCAAAGGCCAAGGCCACCAACCCTTGTGCACCCGAGCACGTGATCACAGCCACTCCCATGAAGAGAAAATGCGGAGGCAGAGAAATACAACACAAATAAACCAAGAGAAATCCCCAGAAAAGGACCTAAGTGAATCAGATATAACCAAATTACCAGATGCAGAGTTTAAAATAACGATTGTTAGGATGCTCAAAGATATTAGAACAACCATAGTTGGCCATTAAGAAAACCTAAATAAAGAGATAACAAATATAAAAGAGGACATTGAAATAATAAAAAAGAATCAGACAGAAATGACAAATACAATATCTGAAATAAAGAATACAATGGAAGGAATTAAAAGCAGGATGGATGAAGCAGAGAATCGAATCAGTGAGTTAGAGGACACGATAAATAAAGGCATGGAAGCAGAGCAGAAAAAAGAAAAGAGACTCAAAAAGTCTGAGGAAACTCTAAGAGAGCTCTGTGACACCATGAAGAGAAATAACATCCGCATCATAGGGATTCCTGAAGAAGAAGAGAAAGAACAAGGGAAACATATTATATTATATTCAAACATATTATAGTGGAAAACTTCCCCCAATTAAGGCAGGAAAACATTGCACATGTTCAGGAAGCACAGAGAACTCCATTAAGGAGAAACCCAAAGAAACCAACACCAAGACACATCATAATTAAATTACCAAAGCTAAATGATAAAGAGAAAATATTAAAAGCTGTGAGAGAAAAAAAGACTATCACCTACAAAGGAGCGCCCTTAAGGATGACTTCTGACTTCTCAACAGAAACACTTGAGGCCAGAAGGGAATGGCAGGAAATATTCAGGGTAATGAAGAACAAGAACCTACAACCAAGACTACTTTATCCAGCAAGGCTATCATTTAAAATTGAAGGAGAAATAAAAAGCTTTACAGACAAAAAAAAACTCAAAGATTTCACTGCAACCAAACCAAGGCTGCAAGAAATGCTAAGGGACCTGTTGTAAACAGATCAAAGGAAAAAAAGAATATAGCAAAAGAGAAAAACAGTTTTAAAGAAAAAAAATGGCAATAAACAATTACATATCAGTAATAACCTTAAATGTTAATGGATTAAATGATCCAATCAAGAGACAAAGGGTAGCTGCGTGGATAAGAAAACAGGACCCATACATATGCTGTCTACAAGAGACACACCTTAAATCAAAAGATGCACACAGACTGAAGATAAAAGGATGGAAAAAAATATTTCACGCAAATGGAAATGAAAAAAAAGCTGGGGTAGCAATACTTATATCAGACAAAATGGACTTTAGAACAAAGACCATAGTTAGAGATAAAGAAGGTCACTACATAATGATAAAGGGAGCAATCCAAAAGGAAGATATAACCATTATAAATATCTACGCACCTAATATAGGAGCACCTAAATATATAAAGCAGACTTTGATGGACTTAAAGGGCGAGATCAACAGCAATACTATAATAGTAGGAGATTTCAATACCCCATTAACATCATTAGATAGATCCTCAAGAAAGAAAATTAACAAAGAAACAGCAGACTTAAAGGACATATTAGATCAACTCGATTTAATAGATATCTTCAGAACCTTTCACCCTAAAAGAGCAGAATATACATTCTTTTCAAGCGCTCATGGTACATTCTCTAGAATAGACCACATGTTAGGGCACAAAAGCGGGCTCAACAAATTTAAGAAGATTGAAATCATATCGAGCACTTTCTCTGATCACAATGGCATTAAACTAGAAATCAACCACAATAGAAAAATTGAAAAACATTCAAACACTTGGAAACTAAATAACACGTTATTAAACAATGAATGGGTTAACATTGAGATCAAAGAAGAAATTTAAAAATTCCTAGAAACAAACGATAATGAGCATACATCAACTCAAAATTTATGGGACACAGCAAAAGCAGTCCTGAGAGGGAAGTTTATAGCATTACAGGCATACCTCAAGAAGCTAGAAAAAGCTCAAATAAACAACTTAACCCTGCATCTAAAAGAACTAGAAAAAGAACAGCAAGTAAAGCCCAGAGATAGTAGAAGGAAGGAAATAATAAAGATCAGAGCAGAAATAAATGACATAGAGGCTAAAGAAACAATACAGAGGATCAATGAAACCAGGAGCTGGTTCTTTGAAAAGGTAAACAAGATCAATGAACCTTTAACAAGACTCACCAAGAAAAAAAGAGAGAGGACTCAAATAAATAAAATTAGAAATGAGAGTGGATAAATAACAACTGACACAACAGAAATACAAAATATTGTAAGAAAATACTATGAAGAACTGTACGACAAAAAATTAGACAACCTAGATGAAATGGACAAATTCCTTGAATCATATAATCTTCCAAAAATCAATCTGGAAGAATCAGAAAACCTAAACAGACCAATTACAACAAATGAGATTGAAACAGCTATCAAAAAACTCCCAAAAAAGAAAAGTCCTGGGCCTGATGGCTTCACAAGTGAATTCTTCCAAATATTCAAAGAAGAACTAACTCCTATCCTTCTCAAGCTATTTCAAAAAATTCAAGAGGAAGGAAGACTTCCAAACTCCTTTTATGAGGCGAGCATAATTCTGATTCCAAAACCAGGCAAAGATAACACAAAAAAAGAAAATTATAGGCCAATATTCCTGATGAACTTAGATGCAAAAATCCTGAATAAAATATTAGCAATCCGGATCCAGCAATATATGGAAAAAATCATACACCATGATCAAGTAGGATTTATTCTTGGGAGGCAAGGCTGGTACAATATTCGCAAATCAATCAATGTGATTCATCACATAAACAAAAGAAAGGAGAAAAACCACATGATAATTTCAATAGATGCAGAAGCATTTGATAAAGTCCAGCAACCATTTATGATAAAAACCCTCAGCAAAATGGGAATAGAGGGAGCATACCTCAACATCATAAAGGCCATCTATGAGAAACCTGAAGCCAACATCATACTCAATGGGCAAAAATTAAAAGCAATCCCCTTAAGATCAGAAACAAGGCAGGGGTGCCCCCTTTCACCACTCTTATTCAACATAGTTCTGGAAGTCCTAGCCACAGAAATCAGACAAGAAAAAGAAATAAAAGGCATCCAAATAGGAAAAGAAGAAGTAAAACTATCATTATTTGCAGATGACATGATATTGTATATAGAAAACCCTAAAGTCTCAGTCAAAAAACTACTAGACCTGATCAAAGAATTTGGCAAGGTGGCAGGATATAAAATCAATACTCAGAAATCAGAGGCATTTTTATACACTAATAATGAACTGTCAGAAAGAGAAATCAGGGAATCAATCCCCTTTACCATTGCAACCAAAAAAATAAAGTACCTAGGAATAAATCTAACCAAGGAGATTAAAGACTTGTACTCGGAAATTTATAAAACATTGATAAAAGAAATCAGGGAAGATACAAATAAGTGGAGGCATATACCGTGCTCATGGTTAGGAAGAATAAACATCATTTAAATGTCTATATTACCCAAAGCAATTTATAAATTCAATGCAATACCAATGAAAATACCAATGACTTACTTCAAAAGACATAGAACACATATTCCAAAAATTTATATGGAACCAAAAAACACGAATAGCCTCAGCAATCCTGAAAAGGAAGAAAAAAGCGGGAGGTATCACACTTCCAGATATCAAGTTATATTATAAGGCCATTGTACTCAAAACAGCATGGTACTGGCATAAGAACAGGCACATAGATCAATGGAACAGAACAGAGAACTCAGAAATAAACCCACAGCTCTATGGACAACTGATATTTGACAAAGGAGGTAAGACAATACAATGGAGTAGAGACAGCCTCTTCAACAAATGGTGTTGGGAAAACTGGACAGCTACCTGCAAAAAAAATGAAACTAGACCACCAACTTACACCACTCACAAAAATAAATTCAAAATAAATAAAAGACTTGAATGTAAGCTGTGAAACCATAAGCATCTTAGAAGAAAACATAGGCAGTAAGCTCTCTGACATCTCTTGCAGCAATATATTTGCTGATTTGTCTCCACAGGCAAGTGAAATAAAAGACAGGATAAACAAATGGGACTTTATCAAACTAAAAAGCTTCTGCACAGCTAAAGACAATAAGAACAGAATAATAAGACAATCTACACAATGGGAGAATATATTTGACACAGCATCTGACAAGGGGTTAATAACGAAAATTTATAAAGAACTTGTAAAACTTAATACCAGGAAGACAAACAATCCAATCCAAAAATGGGCAAAAGAAATGAATAGACACTTCTCCAAAGAGGACACACAGATGGCCAACAGGCATATGAAAAAATGTTCAACATCACTAATGATTAGAGAAATGCAAATTAAAACCACAATGAGATATCACCTCACACCAGTCAGAATGGCGCTCATCAATAAAACAACACAGAATAAGTGCTGGCGAGGATGTGGAGAAAAGGGAACCCTCCTGCACTGCTGGTGGGAATGCAGACTGGTGCAGCCACTGTGGAAAACAGTATAGAGATTCCTCAAGAAATTAAAAATCGAACTGCCTTTGACCCAGCTATACCACTGTTAGGAATATACCCCAAGAACACCATAGCACTGTTTGAAAAGAAGAAATGCACCCCCATGTTTATGGCAGCATTGTTCACAATAGCAAAGATTTGGAAACAGCCCAAGTGTCCATCAGAGGACGAGTGGATTAAAAAGCTTTTGTATATATATACTATGGAATACTACTCAGCCATAAGAAATGATGACATAGGATCTTTTACAACAACATGGATGGGCCTTGATAACATTATACTGAGTGAAAGAAGTAAATCAGAAAAAACTAAGAACTATATGTTTCCATACATAGGTGGGACATAAAGATGAGACTCAGAGACATGAACAACAGTGTTGGGGTTACAGGGTGGGGGGAGGAGAGGGAGGAGGTTGGGGGAGGGGAGGGGCACAAAGATCATGGCTTTTCAGCATTTGCCATATTCCCCCGTTAATCTATAGACAGACAGCAAATATTTACGTATGGTGTTCCCACTATAAAGACTGCTGTCTTAGGGACAAATGCTGATAAACTATTTCAGCAGTTCCTCCTTTTTCAAAGACTTATATGTAAACATAGAGCTCAATGTTTCATAGGACATACTCAAGCTCACTCCATGCTCCCTGGAGCTTTAGCACAAGGGAATGCCCCCCCCCTTTTTTTTTTTTAGTATTTTTTCTTTTATTTATTTATTTTTTGTATATTTCTGAGGATGGGGATGGGGAGGCAGTCGGACAGACTCCTGCATGCGCCTGACTGGGGTCCACATGGCATGCCTACTGGGGGGAATGCTCTGCCCATCTGGGATGTTGCTCTGTTACAACCGGAGCCATTCTGGCGACTGGGGCAGAGGCCATGGGGCCATCCTTAGTGCCCAGGGTGGATTTGCTCTGGTGGAGCCTTGGCTGCAGGCGGGAGGAGAGAGACGAAGAGGAAGGAGAGGGGGAGGAGTGGAGAGGTTAATGGGCGCTTCTCCTGTGTGCTCTGGCCGGGAATCGAACCCGGGAATTCTGCACACCAGGCCACTGACTCTGACAGGTCTACCATATCATGCTTTTTACTTTAAAAAAAAAATTTAAATTTACATTTCTTTTGATTACTGATGAACAGGAGACACCAAATCTTTTTCGCCTGCAAACTACTACCTTCTTTATTAAATCTAGCTAATAACACTGTTCTGTCTTTTTTCCAAATAGCTCCAGATATATGGAAAAGATTTATATAGGTGGATGGGGATCCTCAAACCCCTCAGCAAGATCTTCTGAGAATGGCTTTTAAGATACCTAGAGGCAGAAAAAGCCCAATAGAGATCAGGGGAACTACCAGCTTTTAGGATACACCCTTAAAGGCTCCAACACCCCAAAGGGGTCTCATAGGATGCCATCTGGGTCCTGCTTCAATAGTGGAAAGGAAGGTCATTGAGCTAAAGCCTGCCAGGCTTACACTCCTCTGCTGTGAGGAAACAGGGACACTGGAAGGTGGGCTTCCCCCTCGCTCCTCTAAGGGAGGGTTCAGTCTCTTCCAGCCCTGCTCCAGCCACCTATGACCTAACCTTGCCCAGAAAGCTGGGGTTGGCCACTGAAGGCTGAAGGTGCCCAGGGCCGTCGGCCCCATCTACGACACTGTGGACGAGCCTGGGGTATTTCTTCCAAGAAGCAGGTAAACTGATCTCATTCGCACAATGGCCACTTAACTATGTTTTGCCTGAATAGTCAGGTTTTTTATTCTTCCCTCAAAGATCTCTGTTGTGGGTGTTGATAGTCCTATTTTCTGCTGCTTTGCTTAATATATAGTGTTTCCTTTATCCCTCCTACCTCAATGCCCCACTCATATTTCAGGCTGGGACCTACTCCTAATTTAGAGCTCTCTTTCCTCCTTTTGCCAACTTGTATTATGAATTTACCTTTGCCACCCAGCTTAGTGTATCCCAAGGTTCTCTTTACCAGGCCACAGTCACAGAGCTCCAGGGAAAAGCAACCTGGTCTCAACTCTCCAGGCAGAGGAGAACAGAAGCTCCATATCCACGCATGCTGCAAATGGCTTTTTCCAGTCTACCTGAATCATTACCAGCTAGAAGCAGCGGTCATTGGGACTTGGACATGAGCTGCAAAGTATAGAATGGTGACAACAATTCCAGTGCCATGCGGACTTTTCCTGTGGGGAACTTTCCTGGACTCCTGCTCCCTGTGACAGCTCCTAACAGACTGAACTGTGGTTGGGTTGCATTTTTCAGGGATTTGGCATGGTGATGGGGCCAACTTGGACTTGGGGAACATGTTAATGACACTACTCTTTTAGGGATTCTTGCTGTATTGGCCAAGAGTTTGCTTAAAGGCTTTTAATCACTGTAAAAAAATAGAGGACTGGATGAAGAAGATGGGGCACATATACACCATGGTATATTATTCAGCTAGGAGAAATGGTGACATCGGATCATTCATAGAGGAATGATGGAGTCTTGGTAGCATTGTGCGGGGTGAAATAAGCGAATCAGAAAAAAACAGGAACTGCAGGATTCCATACATTGGTGGGACATAAAAGCGAGACTAAGAGGCATGGACAGGAGTGTGGTGGCTATGGGGGTGGGGGGAGGGAAGGAGGGAGAGGGGGAGGGGGAGGGGTACAGAGAGAACTGGATGGAGGTTGGCGGAGGATGATCTCTCTTCGGGTGATGGGTATGCAACAGAACTAAATGACAAGATAACCTGGAAATGTTTTCTTTGAATGTATGTACCCTGATTTATTGATGTCACCCCATTAAAATAAAAATTTTAAAAAAAATAAAAAAAGACTTTCTGTGGTTTCCCACTTAGAATACAACCCCGAGTACTTTCCTGGGCCACTTGGCCCTGATCGCTGCTCCTGCCCACCACATTCCACTCACTCCTTGGCCACCACAGCCCAACAATACCCACTTTCTTGCAGGCTACGCAATATTCTAAGCACTTTCCCACTCAGGGCCTTTGCAAATGCTGTTCCTTCTACCAGGTATCATCTCCCCCATCTTTATCAGCTAAATTCTCACATATATTTTTTGTTCTGTGTGTTTTTACTTGTTATCTGAAGCACCATGCTGACTCATACTGGAGCCTGAGTCAAAAGAAATAAATAGTAATATTGATCCTGACATTATTTAGTATTTTGGTTGTTATAATGGAATGTTTACATTAATTTTATTATTTTAAATATTGCATTAAGAGGTTATTGATCTTGATTACTGAGTTTTGTGGCACCCCCTTAAAACCTGCACGAGAGGCAAGTACCTTGCCCCCTAACCCTTGTCTCAGCCTTCCTTATCTGTCTCTTCCACTAACCTTCAAGCTTCAGGGGATCAAGGACCATGTATTTTTTTATCACTAATGCACCACTGTGTGCAGCGAAGTGAGCGGCTTAGAAAAAGGAACAAATAAAATTTGTTGAATGATTGAATGAATATTCAAATGTATCATCTCATTTCATCCTCATAGTAATTCTGTGTTTGAGTATTCTTTTCTGTTTATAGATGAAGAAACTGATATTAAAGCTGTTAAACAGCCTGCCCAAAGTAGGTACATGTTAATTAGTATGCAGCACAGCTGAGTTTAAATCCAAGTTTCTGACTTTGGATCCAGGTCTTTCCCACTTTACCCGCCCCTGTTCTGAGATACATTCAAACAAAGGCTAAAGAGACTTTTATCAGGGCTGTTTCAGAAAGAGATTCGAATTGTATGGGAAGCTGAACTAGTTGACTTACAAGTTTTCTTCAAATACTTAATATTCTTTAATTCTATGATGATCGCCTTATAGAACCTGGTAACCTTAGTGTATTCACCTGAAAAGTAGGAAGAATAGTACTCATTTAACTGACTTGTTGTGAGCATTAAATATGTCAGTTGCCAAAGACAGTGTTTTCCATCTAAGAGATATCAAATGTTATTAAGTATAATCATAATCATCAACTCAGATGAGAGGAACAACCCCAGAGTTGGGCAGTGAAATAACTTCCCTCCACTTCCATGGAAAGTGCCAGTTCTCCATGTGAGAAGAAGAGAATCAGACTCACTATCTCACTTCTGGACTTGACTTCCTGATGGGAAGCAGGTCATTCAATCTCATTTTGAAGTTGAGAGTCTTAGACTCTGAAATAGAACCAGAAACAAGACCTGCTGGTTTTCACCTAACACTCCTGTCTCCTGACTTTCTTAGGGGAAATTAATTTCCAGCAGCTACCAATCAAGCCTTCTTTCCTGGCCCTTCTCTGCTAGTCAGTGAGATGACCTAGCATATGGGAGGAACAGGGAGGAGGCTCCTTCTTACAGAGAAGTTCCCTCCAGTACAAGCAGCATTATCTATAAAACATCTCCACATGGAGAAAAGGGAGAAGAATGTTTTATCTCTTGACAGTAAAGTCAGAATGAGTGTTTCATGGGAGAGGGTATGGTTTTAATCAGCTGAGGTAGCATGTGGAAGCTTCCTGCCTCCTCTCCTTCATCTTTTCTTATGCCAGAATCTTACTCCAAAAAGGCTAACCCAGGCCAGTGATAGAATTATATCCAGTGCAATGCCTATCCCTGGTCAACTTCATAGCTGGTGTGGGTCTCATAGCTGGCACCCAATAAACACATGTTGAGTGACTGTATAATGGACAACTTTACACACATGCTCACAAATTTACAGGCCTCTGGTATGAGGCATCTGTCCACAGACACTTTCTCCTTTGAATTTCCTTTCATGTTTTTTTTTCACTTTCTTGGTTTATTTCTTATGTTCCTTTGCATCTATACACACACACACACACACACACACACACACACACACACACACACACACACACACCCTCAAGATAAAAAAGATGTGGAGGTATATAACAGATCAATTTTACTTAAAATAAAAGTAACTGCAGACTGACAGTGTAACTTACCACAGCAAAATGTCCTATTCTGCTGTTAGTACAATTGATATGAAAATGTAAGTGAGGCTTGACTGAGTTTGCTCTATTATCTGCACAATTTAATATTCAGTATCATTTTAGGGTGAGTTAGTGAGGCATAACTGCCTTTTCAAACCAGAGTGAAGCATACAGGGGAGCAGATTCTGAGACCAGAAAGTAAACAGAAGGAAAATATGTGAGAATACACATTGACAAGGGTTGGCAAGATAGATCAAGGGAAGAATGGAGCAGAGACAGTATAAAGAGAGGGTTGGAAAGGTAGGGTATTTGCTTACCTGCCACTGCTAAAAACAGTGTGATATGACAGACAATGTCAGAGACCCAGTATGGATTTTATGTCATAGTACTCAGTGACCATGCAGATGCAGTAGAACATATTTAATATAATGTGAAGGATATGTTATCAGGTGGGGAAACACAGAAATGGAAAGTCCAATGTGTGTAACACTAAAGAATCCAGACAGGTAGCAACTGGGAGATCTGGCAGTGGATAAGCAACTGTGCTCCAAGCCACTGATATTGGCACGGATGTGGGCTCACTGGTAAGAGCAAGGCATGCCCCAATACTGGCAAGAAGTGCAGTGTGTAGTTAATTATAAACATGGCCCCTTTGCCATATAAACTTTGCAGCTCCTTCCAGCAAGAGGTGGAATCCATTCTCCATCCATTGATTTTCCACCCATTTGACCATTTGACTACTCTGTACAACATGTTGAAAGCAGATGCTTAAAAATAACTTGTTGATTGGGGATTGTCTTCTCTCTTGCTGTTTTTAGAACCATGGCCATTTCTCCAATGTGAAGATTACCAGGCTAGCTTATTAAATAATGAGAGATGTATGTCCCTGTCACCTTTACCACCCAAGCCAACAGACTCCTGCCAACCACCAGTAGCAGAAACATCCACCTGATTAACAGTTGCCTATATCACATAAGTGAACCTAGCTAAAATCAGCCAACAAACCACTCAGCCAAACCATGTCCAAAGTGCCAACACAAAGAATTATAACCTAAACTAATGGTAATTGTTTAAGCCATTAAGGTTGGGAGATGTTTGGACTTGGCTTGGAGGGGTGAACACACAATACAGTGTACAGATGATGTGTTGTTGAATTGTGCATCTGAAACCTGCATACTTTTGTTAACCAGTGTCACCCCAATAAATTCAATAAAAGGGGGGAAAAGAAAAAAATAACTAATATACAGGAGTATCACATTAGTAAGTAGTTCAGGAATTTGGGAACAAGAATTCAGTAAACAAAAACTCACTTTTGGGAACAAACCAGGAAGCCAGTAACAAGAACCTGAGTAAACAGAAAGACAGTCTCAGAAGCAGAAGAAAATTTGTCAGATTTTGGGTCCTCATAATAGGGGTGAATAATCTTAAAGTAAAAGTGTTTAATACCGTAATGTGAATCAAAATTTGCGAAGTGCCTTCAGGGTCAGGTCAGCATTGCTGCTGAAAATCTTGACTTTTAATTTTCCTACCCCTCTTGTGTGCCTATTTTTCACAAGATCTATTCCAAAAATTTCCAAATTCTTCAGATCCCAGACCACACATGGTTTTCTTACTCTTTCACCTGATGACCTTACCTGCCATGTCACTAAGAGAACAGAAGCAAGCAAATAAGAACTCAGTCAACCTTCCGCCCCAAAAGAATAGACTTAAACAACTGCATCCAGATTTTCTCCCTTTTCCCCAACACCCTGAAAGCAATGTCCTTCTCATGTCTGTTAATCACCTAGCCCTAGACATACCTATAAGACTTATATTATGTTCCTATATCCTCTCTTCCACCTTCACTCTTTCCTTACTTGTTTTTTTCCCATCAGAATGTAAAAATTCCAATCATTTCCATTTTAAGAAGCCTCCCTTAGTCGCTTTGTTCTTCTGAACACCCTATTTCTCTCTTTCCCATCACTCTTAAACTCTGGGAAAAAGTGCTACACACTTCCTGCTCCTATGACCTTCCCACCATTTATTTTCCAAATTTGTTCAATTTTTTTGTTTCTGCTCTCAACAGTTACTCTCAACTAAACCTGGGGACAAGTCTGAGACTGACATATGTAATGACATCCCCCTTGCTCTTTTTAATTACATTTGAAATGTTCTGACCTGTCAGATCTTGTCTATCCAGTTTCCCTTAGGATATTGTGCTGAAAGTGAGCTACTACTTCTCTGAACTAGAGGATGTCTTCCCAGTCAATTAATTATTATGAATTGTCATTCTTAGATTAAGAATTAAAAGGAACAGACTACAAGGCTAAAACTTGATTTCAGTTAATCGTGAGAGATCTGTATGATGCTAAGGTTCTTTACCTGTGAAAAGTCATAGCCAGAGTGACCTACTTTAAGGAAGGCCACACCAATTCCATTAGTCAAAAATAGTACTCGGTCTAAAGTTCAGGAATCTGTATAGATAGGAGGAGAAAGAGAAAACCACAGTCTAACTTTTGTGTCTGGGAATTAATCACATCTAGAAAGGACCACGCCATAGACCTTTCCACTGGCACTTAGAAGCTAAGATTTGCAAATACTCACACTTCTCCAATTCTACTTGCCACCACCCCCCACCCCCCCACCCCTGCCAGCCGATACCACTCTATCCTCTTGTTTATTCAAGTTCTTATAACTGGCCTCCTGGTTGGTTTTGGAGAAAAGTAACTTACAAGAAAAAGCCTAGTAGCAAGAAAGAAATGAAAACGGAGGACTTTTGTTTCTAGCTTCTGCAATTCAGAAAAATTTTTATACGAAAGTGGGGAATGGGAGTGGCCGCAGGGTACTTATAGACTATATCCAGAAACAAACCTTCCTAATACTAAAAGCAGCACTCACAAAAAAAGCAAATAGGCAAGGTCCTTTACAAGCTATTAAAACAGGGGAAATTCCAGAAACTAACAGGTAAAGCTAAAATTAAACATATATATTAAATGAGCACTAAGTTTTTTAGCTAATAGAAAAAAGTTTTTTCTATTGGATCACAAATCAAAACTCACATTTCATACTTAATAAAAAGGCACAGATATAAAGTAAAGTTACTGAAAAAGATTGATAATCAAAGATTGTGCAAATATATCCTAGGTGGATGCAAATAATTTCACACAAGATTACATTAAGTGGTGAAGAGTGCATGATGCAGTGTGTAGATGGTATTATATTGAGTTATATACTAGCAACCTGTATGGTCTGGTGAACCATGTCATCCCAAAACATTTAAAAAATTATTTAATTAATTTTAAAAATAATAAATAAATAAGTCAAAACCATTGAAAACAAAGAACACTTTATAATGTAAATTCTTCAAATAAACCTAAAAGTTATAAATTTAGTTATAGAAAATAGTTTAACATCAACATCATCAAGCAAAAATTGTAGGAGATAAAAAGAAGAAATTGACAGAAATGAATTACTGATAAGAGCCATCTGTGAGATTGCTGCCAACTACAAGAAGAAGTATGTCTTCAAACTGAGGTGAGGCCCCTCCTGCTCACTATCCCTTTTCTGGTGGTTTGACTTGGCATCAGCGACTGGACAGGGGCCCACTTCATGGGCCGACTCCACGCCTGAGGTGCTCTTCAGGGATGTTACAGAATTTCCTAAAATGCTACAGGATTGGAACTATGGGACAGCAAATATAACAGGGGATCATAAGAAAATTGATAATCTTAAATATTTACATTAACAAAAACAATAAAAATAAGTTAAGTATTTAACTTAAGAATTTGGAAAAAGAAAACCTAATTTAAACAGTGTAAGGTAAAATAAATTAGTAGAAAAAGATGAAAATTTGTTAACTATATAATAGATGATAAATAGGAGAAGTAATAGAAAAATAAATTCAAAGCTGATAACTGGGGGGGGGGGGGGGAGGGGACAATGATTACCACAAGCTAACAAAATCAAGAAAATACAAGAGAAAGGACAAAATAAGAAATTAATGTGAGGAAATAATCACAGACATAGAGAAAAACAAAAGATTATGATATTTTGTTTACTGTTATACAAATTTTAAAACTTGATTAAAATATTTATCTAAAAATACAAATTATAAGATTTAAATCTAGAAAAAGTGGAATAACAATGTCCATGAAATATATAGTTGTCAATAAACTAAACCTTCCAAAATACTTCTAGATCCAGATATTTTCATGAGGGAATTCTTCCAAACATTTATGGAGTTTTTAACTGTTCCTGAATATAGAAAATTAGTGCATTCTATTAAGTATTACATTGACATCAAAACATATAAATGATTGCTTTGGAAAAGTAAATTAGAGACCAAACTAATATATTAATATAAGTGCAAAAATCAGTGCAAGAATCCTCAATATATAAACTTTAATCCAAAAATCCTGTGATTTTCAGCATTGGAAAGATTTTATTACTGATTTAATCTCTACTCATTATTGATTTGTTTAGATTTTCTATTTCTTTAATTCTCAGTTTTGGTAGGTAGTATATTTCTAGGAATTTATTCATTTCTTCTCATATATTCAACTTATTGACATATAATTGCTAGTAGTATCTTTTATAATCCTTTGTATTCCTGTGGTATCAATTTGTAATGTTTCCTCTTTGATTTCTGATTTTGTAATTTGAATCTTCTATCTTTTTATCTTAGTGTAGCAAAAGGTTTTCAATTTTATCTTTTTAAAACACAGTTTTTTTCATTGATTTTTATCCCATTGTTTTCCAAGTCTGAATTCATTTATTTCTCCTCAATGTTTGTTTCCTTCCTTCTGCTAACTTTGGGTTTAGTTTATTCTTCTTTTTCTAGTTCCTTGAAGTATAATATTAGTTTATTTATATGAAATATTTTTTCATTTTTAATGTAGGTGTTTACTACTATAAACATCCTTATAAGTGCTTCTTTTGTGGAAGGTAAGAGACTTGCACACTGAAAACTACAATACACACATGGAAGAATTGAAAAAGAACCTGATCAGGTGGTGGCGCAGTGGATAGAACATTGGACTGGGATGCGGAAGACCCAAGTTCGAGACCCTGAGGTTGCCAGCTTGAGTGCGGGCTCATCTGCTTTGAGCAAGTCTCACCAGCTTGGACCCAAGGTCGCTGGCTTGAGCAAGGGGTCACTCAGTGTGCTGTAGCCCCCCAGTCAAGGCACATATGAGAAGGCAATCAATTAACAACTAAGGTGCCACAACAAAAAATGAATGCTTCTCATCTCTCTCCCTTCCTGTCTGTCTGTCCCTGTCTGTCCTTCTCTTTGTCTCTCTCTGTCACACACACACACACACACACACACACACACACACACACTGAAGAAGAAACAAATAAAATGAAAGATATATGCTGTTTATAGATTGGAACACATAATATTATTTAAATACCCATACTATCCAAAGTGATCTACAGATTCGTTGCTGTCCCCATCAAAATTCCAATGGCATTTATTTTATAGGACTAGAAGAAACAATATTAAAATTCATATGGAACCATAAAAGACCCAGAATAGTCAAAGTGATCTTAAGAAAGAATAACAAAGCTAGAGGCATCACACTTCCTGGTTTCAAACTATATTACAAAGCTACAGTAATTAAATCAGTAATGTACTGTCATGAAGATAGATGGGCATAAAACCAATGGAACGAAATAGAGAGCCCATGACTACACTATCACTGATTGTTGACAGGTGTACCAAGACATACAATGGGGAAAAGATAGTCATTTGAATAATTGGTGCTAGGAAAACTGAATATTCACGTACAAAAGAATGAAATTGAACTCTTACCTTACACCATATACAATGCAAAAATGGATTAAAGATTTAAATATAAAACCTGAAAATGTAAAACTTCTAGAAGAAAACATGATAGAAAAGCTTTTTGGTATTGGTCTTGGAAATAATTTCTTAGATATGATCCCAAAAGCACAGGCTACAAAAGCTAAAATCAACAAGTGGGGCTACCTCAAACCAAATAACACAGCCATGGAAATAATCAACAGGATAGAAAAGCAACTTTCATTTTTAATTTTTTTGAAGACTTATTTATTGACTTTACAGTGCAGGGGGACGGAGTGAGAAGTATCAACTCATAGTTGCCTCATTTTAGTTGTTAGTTGATTGTTGTATGTGCCTTGGCAAGGCAAGCCCAGGGTTTCAAACTGGGGACCCCAGCATTCCAGGCTCACAATTTACCCACTGCACCACCACAGGTCAGGCAGAAAGGCAACTTTTAGAATGGGAGAAAATATTTTCAAATTGTTGTCTGATAAAGAGTTCATTTTCAAAATACATAAGGAACTCCTACAAATTTATAGCAAAATAAAAATAATCTGTTTTAAAAAAATAGGTAAAGGACTTGATTAGACATTTCTCCAAAGGAGATATGCAAATGGCCAACAGGTATATGAGAAAATGCTTAACATCATTAATTATCAGGAAAATGCACTTTGAAACCATAACGAAATGTCATCTCACATCTATTAGGATGGCAAATAAAGGGCAAGTATTGACAAGCCTAGAGAAATTGGAACCCTTGTTCACTGTTGATGGGAATGTAATCTGGTAGGGCCATGATGGAAAACAATATGGAGGTTCTTTTAAAAACTAAAAATAGAACTACCATATGATCCAGCAGTCTCACTTCTGGGTATATATCCAGAAAAATTTACATTAGGATCTCCAAGAGATATTGCCACTCTAATGTTCATTGTTGCCCTAGTAATAGTAGTCAAGATATGAAAACAATCTGAGTGTTACTCAGTAGTTAAATGAATTTTAAAAATGTGATATGTGCATACAATGAATTATCATTCATTTCTGACAAGAAGGAAATCCTGCAATATGCAACACATAGATGAACCTTCAGGACATTTTCTAAGTTAAATAAACCAGTCACAAGACAAACACTGCATGATCACTTATATGAGTTACCTAAAATAGTCAAATTCATAGAAGCAGAGAATCCAATTATGGTTACCACAAACTAAAGGGCGGGAAACATGGAGAGCTGTTACTCAGTGTTTCAGTTATGCTAGATAAATTCTAAAGGTTTTCTGTACAACATAGTGAGTACCAGTAATAAAATAGTATTGTGCACTTCAAAACTTAAGGGGTTAGATCTCATGTTAAGTGTTCTTGCCATACACAAACATACAAAGGAACACAAGAAAACTCTGGGAGATGCTAGATATGTCTACTACTTTGATTGTGGTGGTGGTATCATGAGAGTTTGCATATGTCCAAACTCATTAAATTGTACACATTAAATATGAGTAGTTCTTTGTAATTAATTATACCTCAATAAAGCAATTTCTACAAAAGAGCAGAGGAAAGATGTCCATTTTCACCATACTTATTTAACACTGTTTGAAAGTACTAAAAAACCCATGAGACAATAAAAAGAAATTTAAAATGTAAAAATTAAAAAGAAGGATGAAAATTACCATTATGTGGTTCACCAGGAAAACCTAAGATAATACATTTTTAAAAACTATAAACAATAAGACTAATTCAGAAACATAGCAGAGACTGCCTAGATCAATCAGTTTCTAACCACAAGTAATGGATAATGAGTATGTAGTTTTATTATTATTTTTAAAATACTTATCATATATGGTCACAAACTGTTTTTTTATTAAAAATAACATCTAATGGCAGAATGACATTCCCAGGAATTTGAAAACTATTCAAGTTTTGCAATGATCATGTATAGCACTTAGATAAATCAAACTTAGAAAGAAAAACAGATGGTAAAAATTTGTACCTAGGACTGGATGGGATCAAGTAATTAGCAAATTCTGTCATCAGTACACAGCTGTAATTCTGACATATAATAGACATTCTATAAATGTTTGTTGAATACACTGCTGGATAAAAAGCAAGGATTAAAAATTCATGGGCTAACCCTTGAAAACTATAGGCTTCATTTTTATTACTAATGGGAGATTAGGTTTCAAGACAAGATGATGGAACGATTTGAAAATGTCCCATGTGGAATATAGACCAATAAAAATGCAGAAGAAAATGCTTATGATTAGAAGGAGTCATAATAGGAAAACAACTCATCAATTCATTTAATCTGGCAGCCTCATAAGCCCCCACATAGACATACAATTTAATAAGTTTCATCATATAGCAGATTAATTTTAGGAGTATCCTGTGGGAAAATTCAATCTTCATAAGAAAATGCTAAATATATTTCTAGAAATACATCTCCCTTATGTAGTATAGTACTTTATATGTGCAAAATGCACATACTTTGCATTAATTACTTATAAAATTTCTCTGATCATATTCATATTTCATGTTTGAGGAAACCAAATAACAGACTTAAAATAACATCTTGTCACACAACTAATTATAGAAATATTCATCTGAGTCCAGATGCTGTACTAAGATAGCAAAGTTACGTGCTCAGAATTAACTGATATGTGGTTCAGGGTACACATATTTGATCTGCTTAAATTAATTTAAAGCTTTAATGCTCAAATGATTCATTTAACAATGGTAGGGAATAAACCAGAGGAAATATGTCTCTGCAATCTGTAATCATGTTGTTTTGGCAATTATCTCTTATATTTTACTCTCTAGGCTTTTTTTATTCCTTTGCTGTTTTGATTGCTGCCCATCATATATTGTACCCTTCTAGAACCATGCTTTCCTGGCAATACCCCATACAAACAAGCCAATTATTCCTTTTCCTCCCTTCCTTAATAGAACGTGCCCAATTCACACCAAATCCCTCAGTAATCCAATAACTAATTTTTATCTAAATATTTACTAAACAAACTCATAATTATTTGGGGAAGGTACTTAGGTGGTTTAGCATGTCATCTCTCCCAAGAACATCACCGTTTTAACAGATGATGGTAGATTATTAGATAATTTATGATGAGGAATTAGACAAACTCTCTCTCCCACTACCACTGCTAAAATCCAGTATCCCTCCTCAGCTTTCCTGAGATGCACTTTTTTATCTATCATCTGTATGATTCACATTCTGGAGAATCTCTTTTTAAAAATACAATTCCTAGTATGCGCTATAGCTAGAAGCAGCTATTTTGTCACGGAAGCATTTTAATTGTTGACAAAGTGCTGGTACTAACTCTTTGATTCTGTTAACTCTCAGATTTGTATGATATATTTGCTTGCAGTGCCAAGGCACAAATGCTCACACTCAGGGCTGGTTTTTCATGTGGCACAAGAGTTTTGAATCAAAGATGCAGATATGTCCTCCCTCATACACACACAATTCTCTGATTGCCCTTCCCCCATAAAGCCTGAAATGTCACACCACTAGAAATTCTTTAGGCTGAAAGACAGGCACAATTTTTTCCTTGGCATTTTTGGAAGAGGTAGCTCCTTATCAGTCACTGAAATCTAAATACTCATTATTTGGTTGTTTTCCCACAGGGCAAGAAGGTTCCCAAGAGGATATATTATATATTTAGGGACATTGACCTGGAAAAGGCTGAGGCCTAATTTCATGGAGCACTGCCTAAAGAGGACACTCTAATACAAGCATTGAGCAGGGAGACTCAAGACTAACAGAGGAAGCAGGAGATAGTATGCCATCTTGAAAAGCTACCAAAATAAGTAAGGTACTGATGAATAGCCTAATGAAATGGCTTCAAAGTCTGATGTTATCTACTCTATTAGACCCAATGCCTTCCTGTTCATATGCTCAACACTTCCTAGGATTTTAGGGAAAAGGACAGAGAATCCCAAAGGAGTCAAACCACAGCCCAAAGAAAGTTAAAAGATAACTTTTTTTAAGTAAAGTGGCATGAAATCAAGTTTTAATACCAGGAAAAACAGAGAATAAGGTACCAAAGGAAACTCTGGTACAGTTTAGATCAGACTTCTTGATTCTACCAATTAGTTGTTTATTAAGTAAGCACTTAGAAGTGCCAGGTAATAACAGAAATCCAGAGAAGAGTAAGACATGTGGATATCTGATAAAGCACTAATGTCAATGAATGGTGAACACTGTCAATACTACACCAATGCTTGGGAAAGAATTCTTTTTGGGCACATGTGTTTAATGGAGGAGTAAACATTTGGGTAGAACTTTAAAAACCGTTGAGATTATTTATTATAAGCAGAGGAGGCAAGAAGGCAGTGGAAAAATGAAGTAGTCAAACATAGTGAGGTAGTTGAGCACAAGATGTCTTCAGGAGGCAGATAAGCTGTTGCCAAGAGGGAGATAAAGTTTCTAAAAGCCTGAAGGGTATCAGAATCAACTACCTTAGGTCAAATTCCAGCTCTCCCATTGGGGACCATAAACAAGACACATAGCTTCTTTGTGCCTCCATTTTCTCACTGAAAAAGAGATAATATAAGCACCTACAGCATAGGAATGTTATAAGAATAGAAAGAAAAAAATCTGCATGTAAAATGCTCAGTGAAGTAATGAACACATCTATTTTATTTATTATTGTTTACTGTTATTTTTGCTCACATAGAATATTTATATCTATCTATCTTCTATCTTATATACCTATAGGAAATGGGGCTATAAAGGCAAGATTATTCCTTAAATGCCAGATGACAAGATGCAGAAAATAAAGAAATGACTAGAGCTTTTGGGAGTGTGTCATACTTTGGGAAATTTACCCTGGCAGCAAGGTGCTGGGTGTGCTGTAAGGGCTGCATAGAATGGGAGCTTAGAAACCAGAGGAAAAGAGATTGAATAGGAAGTGATCGCTGCAGCTGACACATGAGGTAATGTTGTCCTGAACTAGGAAATGACAACAGAGGTGATGAGGAAGGTATAGACTTGAGGGAATTTGTGAAACAGAGAGAGTGTATGGTAGAATCTAGAAAGGAAACTGAAGTTATATCTAATGTTTAAAACTTTAGCCCTGGCCGGTTGGCTCAGTGGTAGAGCGTTGGCCTGGGGTGCAGAAGTCCCGGGTTCGATTCCCGGCCAGGGCACACAGGAGAAGGGCCCATCTGCTTCTCCACCCGTCCCCCTTTCCTTCCTCTCTGTCTCTCTCTTCCCCTCCCGCAGCCGAGGCTCCATTGGAGCAAAAGATGGCCCGGGCGCTGAGGATGGCTCCTTGGCCTCTGCCCCAGGCACTAGAGTGGCTTTGGTCGAGAGAGAGCGACGCCCCAGATGGGCAGAGCATCGCCCCCTGGTGGGCGAGCCGGGTGGATCCCGGTCGGGCGCATGCGGGAGTCTGTCTGACTGCCTCCCTGTTTCCAGCTTCAGAAAAATACAAAAAAAAATAAAAATAATAAAAAAAACTTTAATGACTAAGACTAATATGGTATCATAATTAAAAGCAGAAAATCAATATAAAATGATTTAGGGAAGAAGGGGGAGAATAATTAATTCAAAAGGTAACTTGAAATTTAAGTGAAATGCATTATGGGAAGCTAGGGTTGCAGAAAGAAATTCAGGAGAGAGCTCAGGTTGGAGATATGTTACCTTCCAAGAAACAGTAGAGCGTACGTTGGATGGATGACCTCTCTGAATGCAAAAATGTCATGATAAGAGGCTGCACCTTGAGGTACTGAACCTTAGGGTAAACAGACTTGGGCTTTGGAGTAATATCATTATTTTATTCTCTCTTGCCATAATTATGCTGTTATAGAACTATTAGTGATAAGGCATATACCTTGGTTTTCACTTGCTTATTCTTTCATTCATTCATCCATTTGCAAATATTCATTACACAATTTTTAAGGTGTGTAAAGCCTGAATGTGTCAAGGCATTCAGACTGTAGCCCAGAGAAATCTGATAAGCATTTTGAAGAGCTTTTCTTCATGACCAAGCACTTTTTTTTTTTTTATAATAATTTTATATTTTTAATGGGGTGACATCAATAAATCAGGATACATATATTCAAAGATAACAAGTCCAGGTTATCTTGTCATTCAATTATGTTGCATACCCACCACCCAAAGTCAGATTGTCCTCTGTCACCTTCTATCTTGTTTTCTTTGTGCCCCTCCCCACCCCCTTTCCCTCTCCCATTCCCCCCTCCCCCCCGTAACCACCACACTCTTATCAATGTCTCTTAGTTTCACTTTATGTCCCACCTACGTATGGAATAATACAGTTCCTGTTTTTTTCTGATTTACTTATTTCGCTTCGTATCATGTTATCAAGATCCCACCATTTTGCTGTAAATATTCCGATGTCATCATTTCTTATGGCTGAGTAGTATTCCATAGTGTATATGTGCCACATCTTCTTTATCCAGTCTTCTATTGATGGGCTTTTTGGTTGTTTCCATGTCCTGGCCACTGTGAACAATGCTGCAATAAACATGGGGCTGCATGTGTCTTTACGTATCAATGTTTCTGAGTTTTTGGGATATATACCCAGTAGAGGGATTGCTGGGTCATAAGGTAGTTCTATTTTCAGATTTTTGAGGAACCACCATACTTTCTTCCATAATGGTTGTACTACTTTACATTCCCACAAACAGTGTATGAGGGTTCCTTTTTCTCCACAGCCTCTCCAACATTTGCTATTACCTGTCTTGCTAATAACAGCTAATCGAACAGGTGTGAGGTGGTATCTCATTGCCGTTTCGATTTGCATTTCTCTAATAGCTAAAGAAGATGAGCATCTTTTCATATATCTGTTGGCCATTTGTATTTCTTCCT
This sequence comes from Saccopteryx leptura, assembly GCF_036850995.1. Taxonomy (NCBI): domain Eukaryota; kingdom Metazoa; phylum Chordata; class Mammalia; order Chiroptera; family Emballonuridae; genus Saccopteryx; species Saccopteryx leptura. The sequence continues at coordinate 210,571,640 of NC_089505.1, read as the reverse complement.
GGGAGAAGTGTCTATTCATATCCTCTTCCCATTTTTTTATTGGATTGTTTGTTTGTTTGTTGTTGAGTTTTATGAGTTCTTTGTATATTTTGGATATTAGGCCCTTATCTGAGCTGTTGTTTGAAAATATTTCCCATTTAGTTGGCTTTCTGTTTATTTTGTTATCAGTTTCTCTTGCTGAGCAAAAACTTCTTAGTCTGATGTAGTCCCATTTATTAATTTTTGCCTTCACTTCTCTTGCCTGTGGAGTCAAATTCATAAAATGCTCTTTAAAACCCAGGTCCATGAGCTGAGTACCTATGTCTTCTTCTATGTACTTAATTGTTTCAGGTCTTATGTTTAGATCTTTGATCCATTTTGAGTTAATTTTTGTACAGGGGGAGAGACTGTAGTCCAGTTTCATTCTTTTGCATGTGGCTTTCCAGTTTTCCCAGCACCATTTATTGAAGAGGCTTTCTTTTCTCCATTGTGTGTTGTTGGCCCCTTTATCAAAAATTATTTGACTATATATATGTGGTTTTATTTCTGGACTTTCTATTCTGTTCCATTGGTCTGAGTGTCTATTTTTCTGCCAATACCATGCTGTTTTGATTGTCGTGGCCCTATAATATAGTTTGAAGTCAGGTATTGTAATGCCCCCAGCTTCATTCTTTTTCTTTAGGATTGCTTTGGCTTTTCGGGGTTTTTTATAGTTCCATATAAATCTGATGATTTTTTGCTCTATTTCTTTAAAAAACGTCATTGGAAGTTTGATGGGAATTGCATTAAATTTGTATATTGCTTTGGGTAATATAGCCATCTTGATTATATTTATTCTTCCTAGCCAAGAACAAGGTATATTCTTCCATCTCATTATATCTTTTTCGATTTCCCTTAACAATGGTTTATAGTTTTCATTATATAAGTCCTTTACATTCTTTGTTATGTTTATTCCTAAGTATTTTATTTTTTTTGTTGCAATCATGAAGGGGATTATTCTTTTGAGTTCCTTCTCAGTTGTTTCATTGTTGGCATATAGAAAGGCTATTGACTTCTGTATGTTAATTTTGTATCCTGCGACCTTACTGTATTGGCTTATTGTTTCTAGTAGTCTTTTTGTGGATTCTTTGGGGTTTTCGATGTATAGGATCATATCATCTGCAAAAAGTGATACCTTTACTTCTTCTTTTCCGATATGGATGCGTTTTATTTTTTTGTCTTGTCTGATTGCTCTGGCTAGAACTTCTAGTAGCACATTAAATAAGAGTGGAGAGAGTGGTCAACCCTGTCTTGTTCCTGATCTAAGGGGGAAAGCCTTCAGCTTTGTGCCATTTAATATGATGTTAGCTGAAGGTTTATCATATATGGCCTTTATCATGTTGAGATATTTTCCTTCTATACCCATTTTGTTGAGAGTCTTAAACATAAAATTGTGTTGTATTTTATCGAAAGCCTTTTCTGCATCTATTGATAAGATCATGTGGTTTTTGTTCTTTGTTTTGTTGATATGGTGTATTACGTTAACCGTTTTACGTATGTTGAACCATCCTTGAGATTCTGGGATGAATCCCACTTGGTCATGATGTATTATTTTTTAATATGTTGTTGTATTCGATTTGCTAGTATTTTCTTTAGTATGTTAGCATCTGTATTCATTAGAGATATTGGTCTGTAGTTTTCTTTTTTTGTGCCATCCTTGCCTGGTTTTGGTATGAGGGTTATGTTGGCCTCATAAAATGTGTTTGGAAGTATTGCTTCTTCTTCAATTTTTTGGAAGACTTTGAGTAGAATAGGAACCAAGTCTTCTTTGAATGTTTGATAAAATTCGCTTGTATAGCCTTCAGGGCCTGGACTTTTATTTTTGGAGAGGTTTTTAATGTTTTTTTTCTATTTCTTCTTTACTGATAGGTCTGTTTAGGCTTTCTGCTTCTTCTTGACTCAGTCTAGGAAGGTTGTATTGTTCTAGGAATTTATCCATTTCTTCTAGGTTGTTGAATTGAGTGGCATAAAGTTTTTCATAGTATTCTACAGTAATTCTTTGTATATCTATGGTGTCCGTGGTGATTTCTCCTCTTTCATTTTGGATTTTGTTTATATGAGTTCTTTCTCTTTTTTCCTTGGTAAGTCTTGCCAAGGGTTTGTCAATTTTGTTGATCTTTTCAAAGAACCAGCTCCTTGTTCTATTAATTTTTTCTATAGTTATTCTGTTCTCTAATTCATTTATTTCTGCTTTGATTTTTATTATCTCCTTTCTTCGGCTGGTTTTGGGTTGTCTTTGTTCTTCTTTTTCTAGTTCCTTAAGGTGGGAAGTTAATTGGTTCACTTGGGCTCTCTCTTGTTTGTTCATATATGCCTGAAGTGATATGAACTTCCCTCTTATTACTGCTTTTGCTGCATCCCATAGATTTTGATATGTCGTATTGTCATTTTCATTAGTCTGTATATATCTATTGATCTCTGCACTTATTTCTTCTTTGACCCATTCATTTTTTAAAAGTATGTTGTTTAGTTTCCACATTTTTGTGGGATTTTTTTCCTCTTTTTTGCAGTTGAATTCTAGTTTCAAGGCTTTATGATCAGAAAATATGCTTGGTACAACTTCGATTTTTCTGAATTTGCTGATGTTGTTTTTGTGGCCCAACATATGGTCAATTCTTGAGAATGATCCATGTACACTGGAGAAAAATGTATACTCAGTCACTTTGGGATGAAATGTCCTGTAGATGTCTATCATATCCAGGTACTCTAGTGTTTTGTTTAAGGCCCCTATGTCTTTGTTGATTCTCTGTTTGGATGACCGATCTAGAGCCATCAGCGGTGTATTGAGGTCTCCAAGTATGATTGTGTTTTTGTCAGTTTTTGTTTTAAGATCAATAAATAGCTGTCTTATATATTTTGGTGCTCCTTGGTTTGGTGCATATATATTAAGAATTGTGATGTCTTCTTGATTCAGTGTCCCCTTAGCCATTATGAAATGGCCATTTTTGTCTCTGCGTACTTTTCCTGTCTTGTAGTCAGCATTATCCGATATGAGTATTGCTACACCTGCTTTTTTTTTTAATGTTATTTGCTTGGAGTATTGTTTTCCATCCTTTCACTTTGAATTTGTTTTTGTCCTTGTTACTTAGATGAGTTTCCTGTAGGCAGCATACAGTTGGATTTTCTTTTTTAATCCATTCTGCTACTCTGTGCCTTTATATTGGTGAGTTTAATCCGTTTACATTTAGTGTAATTATTGATACTTGTGTGTTCCCTATTGCCGTTTTATATATTGCTTTATGTTAGTTTTGTGTCTTGTTTGATCCTTCTCTTTTGTTTTTCTATCTTTTGTTTTTATTTGGTTGTATTCCATACATCTTTCCTCTGTTGGTAACTTTTTTATCTCATGTGCTTCTGTGGTGGTTTTTTCAATGGTGGTTATCTTTGAGTAATGAAAAGGGTCCCTACCCTGTTCATTGTAGCGAACTATTTTGTGAGTACTTTTGCACTCCATCGTCCTTTGCTACTGTTAATCTCCATCTTCTCCCCCTCTTTCTTTTTGTTGTTGTCACAGTTTAAATTTGTTTTTATTGTGTTCTTCTTGGAGCTTTTACTTGTGGCTCTGTTTTTTTTTTGTTCTTTGTATCTGATTGGAGAACCCCCTTTAGTAATTCCTGGAGTGGGGGTTTTCTGATGATAAATTCCCTCATCTTTTCTGTATCTGTGAATGTTTTTATTTCTCCTTCATATTTGAAGGATAGCTTTGATGGGTATAGTATTCGTGGCTGAAAGTTCCTCTCTTTCAGGACTTTAAATATTGGGGTCCACTCTCTTCTAGCTTGTAGAGTTTCTGCTGAGAAATCTGATGATAATCTAATGGGCCTTCCTTTATATGTTGTATTCTTCTTTTCCCTGGCTGCCTTGAGAATTTTTTCTTTGCTGTTGGTTTGTGTCAATTTCATTATAATATGCCTTGGAGTAGGTTTGTTGGGGTTTAGAAAACTCGGAGTTCTGATTGCTTCTTGAACTTGAGGCTTTAGTTCGTTCCACAGGTTTGGGAAGTTCTCATCTATTATTTGAGTATGTTCTCCATTCCATTTTCTCTCTCTTCTCCCTCTGTTATACCTATTATTCTTATGTTATTCTTTTTGATGGAGTCAGATAATTCTTGTAGGGCTATCTCATTTTTTTTAATTTTTGAGTCTCTTTCTTCTTCTCTCTGCTGTGCCTCAAATTGCTTGTCTTCTATTTCACTAATCCTCTCTTCTATCTGGCCTGTTCTATTAGCTAAGCTTGTTACTTCGTTTTTCAGCTCGTGAATTGAGTTTTTCATCTCTGTTTGATTTGTTTTCATAGTTTCAATTTCCTTGGACATATATTCTTTGTGTTCATTGAGTTGTTTTCTGAGCTCCCTAAATTGTCTTTCTGTGTTTTCTTGTATATCTCGGAGGATTTTTAGGATTTCTATCTTGATTTCTCTGTCATTTAGCTCCAAGGTTTCCAATATATTAAATTTTTTCTCCATAGATTTTTCCTCATCTAGCTGTGTTACCTCTCTTTCTTTTGTATCCATGATATTCGATTTTCTCTTCCTTAATGGTATCTGAGGGTGGTTTTGTTGATAGTGTTAATAAGATTTAATAAAGAATTAAAATTTAAAAAAATAAAAAAATAATAGAAAAAATAAAAAATCGAAGTTTTTTTTAAAAAAAATTAATAATGAAATAAAGAAAAATAAAATAAAATAAAAATTTTAAAAAAAGGAAATTATTCCCCCCTCCTTTTTTCCTCTCCTCTCCTCTCCCCTCTTTCTTGAGAAAATCTTGTGGTGAACTGTGAATTATAACAAACAATGCCTGTGATGGAGGGCCTGAATTGGGGAAAAGTAATAAAGGGGCAAAAAAAAAAAAAAAAAAGAAAAACGAGAAAAAGAAAAAAAAAAGAAAAAAAAAGAGCGTATGGACCCACAAAAAGCAAATAAGGAAAAAATTTGGGTCAAGAATAAAATGATATGCTTTTAGGTGTTGGTTGTCTAAGAGTTATGACGAGAGGAATAAGAGGACAACGGAAAAATGGGGAGACAAATTAAAAAATTACTATTGTATTTAGTGGAACAAGAACTAGATAAAATGGAGAGCCAGGGATGGGAGTACTGCTAGTGAGTTAAAAAGGTGAAGTAAAACCCCCCCAAAATGCCACAAACATGAGTTTGAGTCTCAGATAAGATAATTTGTTTGTTATTGAGGTTTGAATGAGAGGAGATGTAAAGGAGAAAGGAAGAAACTACTATAGAGGGAGAAAAGAAAGAGAGAGAAAAAAAGAGGGAACCACTAATAGAAGAAAAAAGAAAGGAGAGAGAGAGTGAGAGAGAGTGAGAGAGAGTTAAGGGTTTTGGAGTGCAACCCTTATAGAGGGAAAGGAAGAGAAGAGAAAAGATAATGGGAGATGTAACACTTATGGGTAGTGTAGTTCAAGGAGAGGAGAGAGTAAAACCCGCAGAGAGTTAATCGGCCAAATTGGAGGAGGAAAAAAAGTATCAAGAATGAAGATAAGAGAAACAAACGAACAAATATAAGAAAATGGGATAGGTTATAAAGTCTGCAGATTATTTTTGATTTTGAGAGGTTATCTTCTTGCTTTTTCTTTTCTCTCCCTCTTCCTGGTCAGTGACTCTGTACCCCGGGTTCTGCCCCTTTGGCACACTCAGGTAGAGGTTTGCAGTTGATAAGTCTCTATGGCAATGTCATGTATTGTGCTTTAGTCTCGTTGGCAGTCGAGGCTATTAGCATTTATAGGCTCCGACAGTGAGAGAGTCCGTGTTCCTGGAGCCTTTCTCCTAGTCTTTCCTTCCTCAATTAGTTGCCTGATAATCCAGCTATGGGGTTGCTGCTGCCTCTGCCTGGATAGTAAGAGGATCAAAGAGCTGGCAACTCCCCACTCTATTTCCACTCAGCACAGGGCTCTGGGTAAGGCTCAGTCAGTCAGAGCTGCTAGCATAATCAGGCGGGCTTTCCACCCACTCAAAGACCTCTGGCTCTGTCTGCCACTCTGTCCGGTAACACAGGCGGGCGCCCACTTCCGGGGCGCTTTGAGGAAACTCTCACTCACTGGCTGCACGCGTAGACCAGGATATCTGGCCAGAAGTCTCATGCTCTGAGTGAAACCCCCAACCGCAAGGAAAAGTTGCAGCGTTGGAATTGAGTCTCGCTCCGTCCCCGTGTGCGGCTTTTGCAAGGCGCTGGGGCGGCCCGAGATTCCGCTTTGGCCCACACAAAGGCCCCTGACTCTGCCCCTCTGTGCGATAACACGGGCACGCACTGCCGAGGCACTCGGAGGAATCTCTCATTCACTATCTGCGCGTGCAAACCCAGATATGAGGCCGGCCGCGTTTCCCTGTGAGTGAAACCCCCAGCAGCACGGAAAATTTCCACCGTTGGAATTAGTTCTCACTCCCTCCCGTGCGTGGCTTTCCCAGGGCGCTGGGGCTGCCCAGAGACTCTGCCCTCGGCCCACAGAAAGGCCTCTGACCCTGCCTCTCTGTGGGGCAACACGGGCACCCACTCTCGGGGCCTAGGAAGAAATCTCTCGCCCACTAACTGCGCACCAACCAGGAGACCGGGTAAAATGGCCGCCCCGCTTGTCTTTCTTTGTTTGGGTTTGGCGTGAGTGTTAGCTTATATTGCCCGGGTTGCCACAGGATCAGTTTTTCCTCGGCTTGGATCTCCGTGCCACAGCCTGGTTTAGCCGTTTGTGCCGTGGCCTGAATCTATTCACCCCCTTTGCCCGCCTCAGTTTCTATATTCACAGTTACCAGAGAAAGCCGCCCTGTTTAGGTTAGTGAGGAAGGCGGAGCATTTCTTACTCCCTATTTCCTTCGGGGTTTGGTTATATATTTAGCCAATTTTTCACTCGACCATACCTTTGGGTGTATTGCGAAGCATCTGGAGGCTCCAAGTATAGGTTTTTCTGATTCTGGTTGAAGATCTTGTTGAGTTTTGGGGGAGATTTATCGGAATCGCTTCCTACCCTGCCATTACTCTGACGTCATCTCTCATGACCAAGCACTTTCATTCATCATTTACCAAAAGTATTTTGACTACACACCATTTTGTGTAATCAACAACTAGATCAGAAGGGTGAGGAGGCAAACTGCCCTTAAGAGCCTCACCTTGGCATCAATTGCTCTACAACTCATCCTTGCTAACTTTGGCAAGGGTAAGTCCCTAGGTGGGAAAATACTTTGCATTTTAACACTATGAAGTGAGGTTGTAATTAGCAGAAAACCAACTAAACACTGATAGCTCACTTCTTTAGAATAAAACAAAACAAAAAAAACCTCTATAGCTAATTGTTCTTAAGTGCCTAAGCCACACTGAGGCAAAGAGCACTTTGTACCCCTTTTCACCTCCCAAGTCCTGCTCCCCATCCTTTCTCTACCATCTCCATGGTAACCTCTAAAACAAGCCATTACAATCTTGACATGGCACCAGGCTGACACCTTGGGCTGGGATTTAATTTTGAGTTATAACCACGTTAGGAAAACATATGATGTGGCCGTTTGCTTACAGAAAGGGAGGGGGATAGATCATAAAACCCTCTTTTTTTATGAGCTGTTGCTTGATTCGTTCCTGGAGCCCCAAGTAGCAAGCTTCTAAATCAATGTGTGCAGCTGTTTTGGCTTCTTGGAGCCCAGCAGGTGTATTGCTCAGCTCGGCTGCCATCTCCCTACACTCATGTAACAAATAACATCTTACACACACCAGCCAGCCATCAGAGTTACTGCTGGTCCCAGAGAGGCATCCTTCCTTCTTCCCTACAATCCTTTATCCTCCTTTCTTTATTTTTCTTTTTTTATTTCTCTAAGAGTAAATGAAAACAGTAACAGAAAAATCCATGAATTTTTCATCTCACTTTCTGGACACCTTTAATTGAATAACCTTTGGCTCCTTTGCCAAGAGCAGAGAGGGAGAAGGAAGAGAAAATCCACCTCAATGTTTATTTGTGTTTGAAAAAATAAAACAATAGAAGTATTGTGACTAGTGAAATCAATTAGTCTTCCTAAGCAATAAAGGCACACATCTGGTGTGACTTAAGTTAATGTAAGAGAAAGGGCTACAGAGGCCCAGAGTCCTTGCGTTCTCATTTCAACAGGTGACCAAGAAGGCAGAAAAGGCTAATAATACACTACAAGTGCAGAGACAGTGTGATAAATACTGGGGGGCTTGCTGAGGAGGTGAAATCGTTGTTGGCCAATGACATCTACTAAAAAGGAAATAAATGTTCCTTCTTAAGGCTAACCTTTGACTTTAGAGAACTGAAGGGCTGAGTGCTAACTTGAGAGTATTCTAAAGGGTCAACTGGACCACTTCCCGGGGAAATGCAAAGATAAGAGTTGGACCTCCTGAGATTTGGTGGTGGGGCAGGTGAAGACAGATTGGACAACTTGTGGACTCTTCAATCAATTTAGGTCAATTGAAAGGGAGCTCCAGCGATGCCAGCACAGTGATTACTGCAAAGTGGAGGCTGCTGGGTTCAAACATAACTTAGACCTTGAAAACTGTAATAGGGTTGCTCAAAATGCAGGGAATCTGTGAAAATTTAATTTTAATTTAAGAATGAAAACTTTTATAAGTTATTAAGTATGTTCTGTGTAGTTTTTAGATATACTTACTCTAAAATTTTATTTGTTATCTGAAATTCAAATATTACTGGATGTCTTGTTCTTTATCTGTAATCCCACCTTCTAGGAACTTGATTTTTCTTTTGATCTGATGCCTTTTCCAATGTTTTATGCTGTGTTATGGGTCAAAATAAGAAATGGCTGTAATGAAATCAAGTCTACCTTTTCTAGAAAGCCAGTGCTCATAAAAATACCCATCTTTATCTAGTACCCTTTGAATAAAGATTCATGGAATAAATCCCTTTTAAAATTTATTTTAAAAAATAAGTGTTGTTCTCTTCTAAAGAGCTAGACTAGACTATATTTCTTCATCCTGAATGTCCTTTTGCAATGATGCCTTAAACTACTGCTTCATTCCAACAATTATTTGGGCATAGGTCCATCTTTCACAAGGTGTGTTTTGCAGAACATCATGAAAAAACACATGTAGTGGTATCTCAGAAGTTTATAGTACTTTTCAGCAAATTAAAGGATCTGAGGAATTTTGCAATAAAAACATACCTGTTTAGCTTTTCTCCACCCAGAATTTGTTTAACTTATTTGATTACAGAACCACCTTTTCAAGAAATTCAATAGAACTAATAGGCTGAATAACATAGTTTGACAAATGCTAGCTTAAGGTTTTGATAAGTTTATTTCCTCCTCAGTCTATATGATTTTCAATTCCTATTTAAATATTAGCTGTCTTGTTCTACATGTATTTTATTTTAAGCAATCTCAAATCTTTCTTTCAAAGTATGAAACAAATAAATTCTAAACAAATAAGGAAAGCCTGAAGTGGTTGACATGTATCACATACACAGTACACAAAATATTTTTAAAGGGCACGTGACTCAGAGCATTCTGAGAATCATGGTCTTTAAAAAGAACTCTTTCCTTTTCCTACTCTACAACAGTGCTCATGTGTGTGGGTGCCACTCTCTCAAAAAGAACTTGCCTCTTTCTTTCTTCCAATCAGCTCCTGTTCCATGATAAACCCCTCACCCTCATCGCGAACTTCATGGGCTGCCAGCACTCTCTGAATCCAGTTTCTCTCAGGTGTTACTTTCCAGCCCAGACACTGCTGAGTTTAGCAGGAGCTCCAGGCTTGGGAGTACATTACATATGTAATACTTGGGGATGCTTAAAGGATAAAGGGGGTGAGTTATTGTTCTAACAGTCTCAGTTATTAACTTAGCCCTCAGGCAAGACCCCCTTGGTACCTACCAATCATTCCAGCACAATATAAATCTATTTGTCATAGAGAAATCTCATTCCAAGTGGGAAAGGCTCCCTTATTTATTCTAAGATGGATGGCAGGTACCAGAAACCTGGAATGACAGAATAGTCCATGAGTATTTTTATTTTTATTATTTTCTTAAACCAGTTTCCAACAGCTGGTCGCCAGTTGCCCCCTAATGTGGATACATAAAAGCAATGCCTCAAACATTGTGCCAGCCAGGATCAGGGAAGAAACACAGCCCTCATAAATCAACATTGCACTGTTCTACAGCTTTAACTCAATGAAGTGCATGTGTATGAAAGAAAGGGACAAGTATTGAGGAAAAAAAAAAAAACACCCCACCATGGATAAACGAGCACCAGCTAGACAAAGCTTTTGTCATCCTTTCAGTCTGCCTGCACCAGTTATATTATTCAGGCGGGACTACAGGTTCCCATAGGCTAAGCTTTCAAGAGCCCAGTCCTGGTTCTTTGTAAAGAAAAGCTGGATGCCTGTTGTTTAAGTTTCAGGAGAGCAGAGCAGAGATGTGAGCATGGTTCATTCCTGGGCTGTTGGATGGCAGTGCACTAGAAATAGTAAGGCAGATTTAGGGCTGGGTTCTAGAAAAACAAAAAGGAAAAGGAAGTCATACTAAGGAAAGAAAAGAATGGAATAAAAGGGATAAAATGTGGAAGGAAAATTAAAAAGATGTGGGCACCCCCACAAATGGCTGAACTTCCATTCAGTGTAGAAGAATAACTTTCCAGGGACCAATTCATGTGACATTCAGCAGACATTATAAGCTAAATACTAAGTTTCAAGATAAACTCTGAAAGTTATTTCACAAAGAATGGAGTCCCAAGCTAACTTTTAATAAAGGCAACTCCACTTTACAGTTAGAGAAACAGTGGCTACTCCAACTGCATTACTGAATGAAAATAACCAGAAATATGTCAGCAGAATACAGCCAAAGAAGAAATTCAGTCTTAGGTTATTGTCAACACTGTTATGTTCAAGACCATCCAATGGCAAAGCACTCACAATTCTTTAGCATATACATTTACTGCCCCCCCCCGAATAATTCCCAGATCTAGTAATACTGGTTGGAAATGTGACCTTGACACTAAAAGGGCCTAGGCACTAACATAGGGGAGTAAATATTAAGGAATTCAGTGCAGTCTATATTTAATCATTTATTCACATGTGAGGGTTAATTCCATGCCAGACATTGTGCCAGGTGGCTGTCTGGGTAGGGTGAGAATCCCAGATCCATCATTCCTGCCACCTTCCCACCTTATTCTAATACAGTTACATATGACTAAAAGATGTCAGACTGGTTGCCCTAAGAAAGAACAAAAATCAGTAGGTATCAGATTTAAATGAAAAGCAGAAATTATGTAAATAACATTACTCACTTATATTTTTAGTGTCCCAATACAGTCATACTCATACTTCCCTGGAATGATCTGGATGAACCACATACTCTCCATTTTAGAGCTGAGATATTGAAGAGTTAAAAGACTAACTAGAGAGATGACGTCAGAGTAATAGCGGGGTAGGAAGCGATACCGATAAATCTCCCCCAAAACACAACAAGATCTTCAACCAGAAACAGAAAAACCTATACTTGGAGCCTCCAGATGCTTCGCAATACACCCAAAGGTATGGTCGAGTGAAAAATTGGCTAAATATATAACCAAACCCCGAAGGAAATAGGGAGTAAGAAATGCTCCGCCTTCCTCACTAACCTAAACAGGGCGGCTTTCTCTGGTAACTGTGAATATAGAAATGGAGGCGGGCAAAGGGGGTGAATAGATCCAGGCCGCAGCACAAATGGCCGAACCAGGATGTGGCACGGAGATCCAAGCCGAGGAAAAACTGATCCCGTGGCAACCCGGGCAATACAAGCTAACACTCGCGCCAAACCCAAACAAAGAAAGAAAAGTGGGCGGCCATTTTACCCGGTCTCCTGGTCGGTGCGTGCAGCTACTGGCTGAGAGACTTCTTCCTAGGCCCTGAGAGTGGGTGCCCGTGTTGCCCCATGGAGAAGCAGGGTCAGAGGCCTTTCTGTGGGCCGAGGGCAGAGTCTCTGGGCAGCCCCAGCGCCCTGGGAAAGCCATGCACGAGAGGGAGTGAGAACTAATTCCAACGGTGGAGATTTTCCGTGCTGGAGGGGGTTTAACTCAGAGGGAAACGCGGCCAGCCTCATATCCGGGTTTGCGCGCGCAGATAGTGAATGAGAGATTCCTCCGAGTGCCTCGGCAGTGCGCGCCCGTGTTATCGCACAGAGGGGCAGAGTCAGGGGCCTTTGTGTGGGCCAAAGCGGAATCTTGGGCCACCCCAGCACCTTGCAAAAGCCGCGCATGGGGACGGAGCGAGACTCAATTCCAACGCTGCAACTTTTCCTTGCGGTTGGGGGTTTCACTCAGAGCGTGAGACTGCTGGCCGGATATCCTGGTTTCCGCGCGCAGACAGTGAGTGAGAGTTTCCTCAAAGCGCCCCGGAAGTGGGCGCCCGCCTGTGTTACCGGACAGAGTGGCAGACAGAGCCAGAGGTCTTTGAGTGGGCAGAAAGCCCGCCTGATTATGCTAGCAGCTCTGACTGACTGAGCCTTACCCAGAGCCCTGTGCTGAGTGGAAATAGAGTGGGAAGTTGCCAGCTCTTTGAGCCTCTTACTATCCAGGCAGAGGCAGCAGCAACCCCATAGCTGGATTATCAGGCTACTAATTGAGGAAGGAAAGACTAGGAGAAAGGCTCCAGGAACACGGACTCTCTCACTGTCGGAGCCTATAAATGCTAATGAGCCTCGACTGCCAACGAGACTAAAGCACAATACATGACATTGCCATAGAGACTTATCAACTGCAAACCTCTACCTGAGTGTGCCAAAGGGGCAGAACCCGGGGTACAAAGTCACCGACCAGGAAGAGGGAGAGAAAAGAAAAAGCAAGAAGATAACCTCTCAAAATCAAAAATAATCTGCAGACTTTATAACCTATCCCATTTTCTTATATTTGTTCGTTTGTTTCTCTTATCTTCATTCTTGATACTTTTTTTCCTCCTCCAATTTGGCCGATTAACTCTCTGCGGGTTTTACTCTCTCCTCTCCTTGAACTACACTACCCATAAGTGTTACATCTCCCATTATCTTTTCTCTTCTCTTCCTTTCCCTCTATGAGGGTTGCACTCCAAAACCCTTAACTCTCTCTCTCTCTCTCTCTCTCTCTCTCCTTTCTTTTTTCTTCTTTTAGTGGTTCCCTCTTTTTTTCTCTCTCTTTCTTTTCTCCCTCTATAGTAGTTTCTTCCTTTCTCCTTTACATCTCCTCTCATTCAAACCTCAATAACAAACAAATTATCTTATCTGGGACTCAAACTTATGTTTGTGGCATTTTGGGGGGTTTTTACTTCACCTTTTTAACTCACTAGCAGTGCTCCCATCCCTGGCTCTCCATTTTATCTAGTTCTTGTTCCACTAAATACAATAGTAATTTTTTAATTTGTCTCCCCATTTTTCCGTTGTCCTCTTATTCCTCTCATCATAACTCTTAGACAACCAACACCTAAAAGCAAATCATTTTATTCTTGACCCAAATTTTTTCTTTATTTGCTTTTTGTGGGTCCATACGCTCTTTTTTTTTTCTTTTTTCTTTTTTTCTTTTTTCTTTATTTTTTTTTTGCCCCTTTATTACCTTTCCCCAATTCAGGCCCTCCATCACAGGCATTGTTTGTTATAATTCACAGTTCACCACAAGATTTTCTCAAGAAAGAGGGGAGAGGAGAGGAGAGGAAAAAAGGAGGAGGGAAATAATTTCCTTTCTTAAAAATTTTTATTTTATTTTATTTTTCTTTATTTCATTATTAATTTTTTTTTTTTAAAAATTCTTTTCGATTTTTTATTTTTTTATTATTTTTTTATTTTTCTTTAACTTTTAATTCTTTATTAAATCTCATTAACACTATCAACAAAACTACCCTCAGATGCCATTAAGGAAGAGAAAATCGAATATCATGGATACAAAAGAAAGAGAGGTAACACAGCTAGATGAGGAAAAATCTATGGAGAAAAAATTTAATATATTGGAAACCTTGGAGCTAAATGACAGAGAATTCAAGATAGAAATCCTAAAAATCCTCCGAGATATACAAGAAAACACAGAAAGACAATTTAGGGAGCTCAGAAAACAACTCAATGAACACAAAGAACATATGTCCAAGGAAATTGAAACTATAAAAACAAATCAAACAGAGATGAAAAACTCAATTCACGAGCTGAAAAACGAAGTAACAAGCTTAGCTAATAGAACAGGTCAGATAGAAGAGAGGATTAGTGAAATAGAAGACAAGCAACTTGAGGCACAACAGAGAGAAGAAGAAAGAGACTCAAAAATTTAAAAAAATGAGATAGCCCTATAAGAATTATCTGACTCCATCAAAAAGAATAACATAAGAGTAATAGGTATATCAGAGGGAGAAGAGAGAGAAAATGGAATGGAGAACATACTCAAACAAATAATAGATGAGAACTTCCCAAGCCTGTGGAAAGAACTACAGCCTCAAGTTCAAGAAGCAAACAGAACTCTGAGTTTTCTTAACCCCAACAAACCTACTTCAAGGCATATCATAATGAAATTGACACAAACCAACAGCAAAGAAAAAATTCTCAAGGCAGCCAGGGAAAAGAAGAATACAACATATAAAGGAAGGCCCATTAGATTATCATCAGATTTCTCAGCAGAAACTCTACAAGCTAGAAGAGAGTGGACCCCAATATTTAAAGTCCTGAAAGAGAGGAACTTTCAACCACGAATACTATACCCATCAAAGCTATCCTTCAAATATGAAGGAGAAATAAAAACATTCACAGATACAGAAAAGATGAGGGAATTTATCATCAGAAAACCCCCACTCCAGGAATTACTAAAGGGGGTTCTCCAATCAGATACAAAGAACAAAAAAAAAAACAGAGCCACAAGTAAAAGCTCCAAGAAGAACACAATAAAAACAAATTTAAACTGTGACAACAACAAAAAGAAAGAGGGAGAGAATATGGAGATTAACAGTAGCAAAGGATGATGGAGTGTAAAAGTACTCACAAAATAGTTCGCTACAATGAACAGGATAGGGACCCTTTTCATTACTCAAAGGTAACCACCATTGAAAAAACCACCACAGAAGCACATGAGATAAAAAAAAGATAGCAACAGAGGAAAGATGTATGGAATACAACCAAATAAAAACAAAAGATAGAAAAACGAAAGAGAAGGATCAAACAAGACACAAAACTAACATAAAGCAATATATAAAATGGCAATAGGGAACACACAAGTATCAATAATTACACTAAATGTAAACGGATTAAACTCACCAATAAAAAGGCACAGAGTAGCAGAATGGATTAAAAAAGAAAATCCAACTGTATGCTGCCTACAGGAAACTTATCTAAGTAACAAGGATAAAAACAAATTCAAAGTGAAAGGCTGGAAAAAAATACTCCAAGCAAATAACATTAAAAAAAAAGCAGGTGTAGCAATACTCATATCGGATAATGCTGACTACAAAACAGGAAAAGTACTCAGAGACAAAAATGGCCATTTCATAATGGCTAAGGGGACACTGAATCAAGAAGACATCACAATTCTTAATATATATGCACCAAACCAAGGAGCACCAAAATATATAAGACAGCTACTTATCGATCTTAAAACAAAAACTGACAAAAACACAATCATACTTGGAGACCTCAATACACCGCTGACGGCTCTAGATCGGTCATCCAAACGGAGAATCAACAAAGACATAGTGGCCTTAAACAAAACACTAGAGTACCTGGATATGATAGACATCTACAGGACATTTCATCCCAAAGTGACTGAGTATACATTTTTCTGCAGTGTACATGGATCATTCTCAAGAATTGACCATATGTTGGGCCACAAAAACAACATCAGCAAATTCAGAAAAATCGAAGTTGTACCAAGCATATTTTCTGATCATAAAGCCTTGAAACTAGAATTCAACTGCAAAAAAGAGGAAAAAAATCCCACAAAAATGTGGAAACTAAACAACGTACTTTTAAAAAATGAATGGGTCAAAGAAGAAATAAGTGCAGAGATCAAAAGATATATACAGACTAATGAAAATGACAATATGACATATCAGAATCTATGGGATGCAGCAAAAGCAGTGATAAGGGGGAAGTTCATATCACTTCAGGCATATATGAACAAACAAGAGAGAGCCCAAGTGAACCACTTAACTTCCCACCTTAAGGAACTAGAAAAAGAAGAACAAAGACAACCCAAAACCAGCCAAAGAAAGAAGATAATAAAAATCAGAGCAGAAATAAATGAATTAGAGAACAGAAAATCTATAGAAAAAATTAATAGAACAAGGAGCTGGTTCTTTGAAAAGATCAACAAAATTGACAAACCCTTGGCAAGACTTACCAAGGAAAAAAGAGAAAGAACTCATATAAACAAAATCCAAAATGAAAGAGGAGAAATCACCACGGACACCGTAGATATACAAAGAATTATTGTAGAATACTATGAAAAACTTTGTGCCACTAAATTCAACAATCTAGAAGAAATGGATAAATTCCTAGAACAATACAACCTTCCTAGACTGAGTCAAGAAGAAGCAGAAAGCCTAAACAGACCTATCAGTAGAGAAGAAATAGAAAAAACCATTAAAAACCTCCCAAAAAATAAAAGTCCAGGCCCTGACGGGTATACCAGCGAATTTTATCAAACATTCAAAGAAGACTTGGTTCCTATTCTACTCAAAGTCTTCCAAAAAATTGAACAAGAAGCAATACTGCCAAACACATTTTATGAAGCCAACATAACCCTCATACCAAAACCAGGCAAGGATGGCACAAAAAAAGAAAACTACAGACCAATATCTCTAATGAATACAGATGCTAAAATACTAAACAAAATACTAGCAAATCGAATACAACAACATATTAAAAAAATAATACATCATGATCAAGTGGGATTCATCCCAGAATCTCAAGGATGGTTCAACATACGTAAAACGGTTAACGTAATACATCATATCAACAAAACAAAGAACAAAAACCACATGATCTTATCAATAGATGCAGAAAAGGCTTTCGATAAAATACAACACAATTTTATGTTTAAGACTCTCAACAAAATGGGTATAGAAGGAATATATCTCAACATGATAAAGGCCATATATGATAAACCATCAGCTAACATCATATTAAATGGCACTAAACTGAAGGCTTCCCCCTTAAATCAGGAACAAGACAGGGTTGTCCACTCTCTCCACTCTTATTTAATGTGGTACTAGAGGTTCTAGCCAGAGCAATCAGACAAGACAAAGAAATAAAAGGCATCCATATCGGAAAAGAAGAAGGAGAGGTATCACTTTTTGCAGATGATATGATCCTATACATTGAAAACCCCAAAGAATCCACAAAAAGACTACTAGAAACAATAAGCCAATACAGTAAGGTCGCAGGATACAAAATTAACATACAGAAGTCAGTAGCCTTTCTATATGCCAACAATGAAACAACTGAGAAGGAACTCAAAAGAATAATCCCCTTCACGATTGCAAAAAATAAAATAAAATACTTAGGAATAAACATAACAAGGAATGTAAAGGACTTATATAATGAAAACTATAAACTATTGTTAAGGGAAATCAAAAAAGATATAATGAGATGGAAGAATATACCTTGTTCTTGGCTAGGAAGAATAAATATAATCAAGATGGCCATATTACCCAAAGCAATATACAAATTTAATGCAATTCCCATCAAACTTCCAATGACGTTTTTTAAAGAAATAGAGCAAAAAAACATCAGATTTATATGGAAGTATAAAAAACCCCGAATAGCCAAAGCAATCCTAAAGAAAAAGAATGAAGCTGGGGGCATTACAATACCTGACTTCAAACTATATTATAGGGCCACGACAATCAAAACAGCATGGTATTGGCAGAAAAATAGACACTCAGACCAATGGAACAGAATAGAAAGTCCAGAAATAAAACCACATATATATAGTCAAATAATTTTTGATAAAGGGGCCAACAACACACAATGGAGAAAAGAAAGCCTCTTCAATAAATGGTGCTGGGAAAACTGGAAAGCCACATGCAAAAGAATGAAACTGGACTACAGTCTCTCCCCCTGTACAAAAATTAACTCAAAATGGATCAAAGATCTAAACGTAACACCTTAAAAAATTAAGTACATAGAATAAGACATAGGTACTCAGCTCATGGACCTGGGTTTTAAAGAGCATTTTATGAATTTGACTCCACAGGCAAGAGAAGTGAAGGCAAAAATTAATAAATGGGACTACATCAGACTAAGAAGTTTTTGCTCAGCAAGAGAAACTGATAACAAAATAAACAGAAAACCAACTAAATGGGAAATGATATTTTCAAACAACAGCTCAGATAAGGGCCTAATATCCAAAATATACAAAGAACTCATAAAACTCAACAACAAACAAACAAACAATCCAATAAAAAAATGGGAAGAGGATATGAACAGACACTTCTCCCAGGAAGAAATACAAATGGCCAACAGATATATGAAAAGATGCTCATCTTCTTTAGCTATTAGAGAAATGCAAATCAAAACGGCAATGAGATACCACCTCACACCTGTTCGATTAGCTGTCATTAGCAAGACAGGTAATAGCAAATGTTGGAGAGGCTGTGGAGAAAAAGGAACCCTCATACACTGTTGGTGGGAATGTAAAGTAGTACAACCATTATGGAAGAAAGTATGGTGGTTCCTCAAGAAACTGAAAATAGAACTACCTTATGACCCAGCAATCCCTCTACTGGGTATATATCCCAAAAACTCAGAAACATTGATATGTAAAGACACATGCAGCCCCATGTTTATTGCAGCATTGTTCACAGTGGCCAGGACATGGAAACAACCAAAAAGCCCATCAATAGATGACTGGATAAAGAAGATGTGGCACATATATACTATGGAATACTACTCAGCCATAAGAAATGATGACATTGGAACATTTACAGCAAAATGGTGGGATCTTGATAACATGATACGAAGCGAAATAAGTAAATCAGAAAAAACCAGGAACTGTATTATTCCATACGTAGGTGGGACATAATAGTGAAACTAGGAGACATTGATAAGAGTGTGGTGATTACGGGGGGGGAGGGGGGAATGGGATAGGGAAAGGGGGTGGGGAGGGGCACAAAGAAAACAAGATAGAAGGTGACAGAGGACAATCTGACTTTGGGCGGTGGGTATGCAACATAATTGAACGACAAGATAACCTGGACTTGTTATCTTTGAATATATGTATACTGATTTATTGATGTCACCCCATTAAAAAAAATAAAATTATTAAAAAAAAAAAAAAAGTCTAACTAGCCTGACCAGGCAGTGGTACAATGGGTAGAGTGTGAGACTAGGATGTGGAGGACCCAGGTTCAAGATGCCGAGGTCGCCAGCTTGAGTGCAGGCTCATCTGGTTTGAGCAAGGCTCACCAGCTTGAGCCCAAGGTCACTGGCTTGAGCAAGGGGTCACTCGGTCTGCTGTAGCCCCACGGTCAAGGCACATATGAGAAATCAATCAATGAACAACTGAGGAGCCGCAACGAAGAATTGATGTTTCTCATCTCTCTCCCTTCCTGGCTATCTGTCTCTCTTTCTCTCTCTCTCTCTCTCTAAACAAACAAACAAACAAAACAAAAAAACAAACAAAAAACTAACCAAAACCAAAGGTAACTAATTTCTAAGCAACAGATACAGCCTGACTTCACTATCCAATACCATCTTCCCAAGAGCCTTTTCTTCCTTAACTGGTTAAGAAGGTCAATAAAGAATCTTTCATACCTCAATATCTCAACTGCCTTTGTTCGTACCATCTCCTTTCTGCGCTGTGACCAATGGAAAACCAGCTGCTGACAGTAATCAGGTGTTTATATTACTATATCAACTAATATAACCCTCCCAAGGTAAATTCCCAACTCAATAGCTTTATGTTACTTGTGGATGATCTGAAATTTTTTTTTTATTTTAAAACAGAAGGAAAAATTAAACCTATAACACATATAACCCTATACCATTTACAAAGAAACTACCTAATCAACCAGACCAGAACATAAAAGGCATGGCATGGGGCAAAAATTAATTATAAGTAGTGAATTTGATAACAGAGAAAATTTAATATCATATACTTACAAAGTAAGTGTAAAAATAGTTCCCAGGATTCTGATTTCTTAGAGCTAGCATCAAAATCAAATACTTCTCTGCACAGCCCCTTATCTTAAAAAAGAAAACAATAAATAATTCTGACAACCTAAGATTTTTTTTGTACTAACTTAAGATCTGGGAAAATATTTAAAAGATATATTGTTCATTTCTTCTAATTAAAATTGGGGAAATTGCCTGACCAGGCGGTGGCGCAGTGGATAGAGCATCAGACTGGGATGCAGAGGACCCAGTTTCGAGACCCCGTGGTCACCAGCTTGAGCACGGGCTCATCTGGTTTGAGCAAAAGCCCACCAGCTTGAACCCAAGGTCACTGGCTCCAGCAAGGGGTTACTCAGTCTGCTGAAGGCCCACGGTCAAGGCACATATGAGAAAGCAATCAATGAACAACTAAGGTGTTGCAATGCACAATGAAAAACTAATGATTGATGCTTCTCATCTCTCTCTGTTCATGTCTGTCTGTCCCTGTCTATCCCCTCTCTGGCTCACTCTCTGTCTCTGTAAAAAATAAAAAAAAATTAAGTAAATAAATAAATAAATAATTGGGAAAATTATTTCATAATTAAAAAAAATCTATTTACATATTTTCTCCCCTATGAAATGTAAAGGATAGTATACATCGCTATTCTTGAAGGCCTAATGAGAGGGAGAGGTCCTAGTTGGGGTTTTGATATCCTCAGAGAATTAGAGACAATTTTGCTTTATTTTGCATTGTTATTCTAGTTATTGTTTGTGTTTAATTATGGAACCTGCTAATTTACTATTCTACCCTATCCTCACTTCTTAAGACTCCATTAACTAAAGTCTTCTGTGAATTAGAAAGAATAATTTAGATGTTTTAGGTTTTTAACAAGAACATTTATGAGAAAAGAGATATTTTTAATCTATTTCCATCATAATTTATGACAATATCATCGCATAGGTGAATCTTTCAGTTCACTTTTCAGTTTCCTGACCCTCTCACTTCTAATAATATTATAACCCATCCTACTAAAGACATTCATACACATGCTTATCCCATACCTTGTCATTAACAGTAATGCACACCACATATATTCTCAATTTTAAGTATACTACTCTAGTCAGTAGCTCCTATCTCTCCATCTTATTTACTTTAGTACTCTAGCTCCCATCAATTATTTGACTTCACAAAAACTAAAACATTAATATTTGCATAAAGTTTTAGTACATTATGATCTTACCTTCTTCATCATTATAATTACTCTCTTGTATAATACCATCAATTTCTTTAGCTACCATTTCTCCTACCCTTCTGGCAAAATACCAACAATGATTAACTCATAAATTTTCTATACTCCACACCTGCCTTTATACAGTTGAGTATGGCTGAAGAAAAACACATATCAAAGTTGATGAGTCTTATTCTAATTTCATGACAAGTTACACCAGGAAGACCCTTGTGCTACCTGGAAGTCCTGCTACATTTCCTTAAATTCTTAAAATTTCTCCTCTGATAGATGCTATTATTAATCTTCCCTTCTCTTCTCCAAACTTCTATCATCACCTATTTCATTTTTATTCTCTGTTGATGACCTTACTTCTTATTTCACTAAGGGAAGGAGTCAAAGGGGATCCTCTAAGAGAATAAGAATGTAGAGTTAAGAAACTAATACAGAGGAATTACCTAAGTTTTTAAAAATACTTAATCCACAGCAGTAATTACAATAAATATAAATGGATTAAATACTCCAGTTAAAAGATAAAGATCATCAGACTCAATGTAAAACTAAAACCCACTACATGCTATTTATAAGAGGAACATTTTAAATATAAAATAGAGAAAAGTTGAGAGTAAAAAGGTCAAACAAGACATATTTTAAACACCAACTAAAAGAACCCTAGTATAGATATACTAATATCAAAGTAAACCTTAAGAAGCATTACTAAGTAGATATTTCTTAATAATGAGTAATAACAATAAACTTAAGAGTACCTAAGAACGTAAAACAATTCTACTTTATCTGTACCTATTAATATAGTCCCCAAATTTACAAAGGAAATATTGTTAGAAATGAAGAATAAATATTTAAGTAATTCTATAATGATAGAAAAATATTTTAACATACCTCCTTCAGTTACAGATCGATCAAGAATCCAAAAGACAGTAGGATATAAAATATTTGAATACTACAATTAAGAAAATGATGAGCAACCAACAACTACAGAATATTTATAAAAATGACATATAGTGAGCCATAAAACAAGTCTAAGAAAATATCAAAGGGACTGTAATTATTTATAGTCCACATTCTAAAGACAGTAGAATCAAGTCAGAAATTAATAACAAAAAGATAACTAGAAAATTGCCATGCTTAGAAATTAAAATAACCTTCAGGACAATAAGAAACTAGGGGCTACGAAAAAGAAATCACAATAAAAATGTTTAAATTATTTAAATTAAATGCTAATATCATGTGTCAAGACTTTTTTTTTTTTTGTATTTTTCTGAAGCTGGAAACGGGGAGAGACAGTCAGACAGACTCCCGCATGCACCCGACTGGGATCCACCCGGCACGCCCACCAGGGGCGACACTCTGCCCACCAGGGGCTATGCTCTGCCCCTCTGGGGGGTTGCTCTGCCGTGACCAGAGCCAATCTAGCGCCTGGGGCAGAGGCCAAGGAGCCATCCCCAGTGCCCGGGCCATCTTTGCTCCAATGGAGCCTTGGCTGCGGGAGGGGAAGAGAGAGACAGAGAGGAAGGAGGGGGAGGGGGTGGAGAAGCAAATGGGCGCTTCTCCTATGTGCCCTGGCCGGGAATCGAACCCGGGTCTCCCACACTCCAGGCCAACGCTTTAGCGCTGAGCCAACCGGCCAGGGCCAAGACTTCTTGGATGCAGTTAAAAGTTGTACTCAAAACAAAATTTATGTCCTTAAGAAAGAAAGGACATTATCCATCTTAAAAAATTAGAAAACAATGGTAAATTAAACCTAAAAAGGAGGAGAAATGAGATATTAAAGGAATTAATTAACTAGAAATATAAATATACAAAAAGAAATATTAACAATCCTGAAAGTGTTTTAAAAACTAAAAAAAAATGAATAAAATTAAAACTTCTGTAAAAACTAGTCAAGAAATACAAGACAGGAAACAAAGATCATCTATAGTAAGAAATTTATGTATTACAACAATACTGTGGAAATTAAAAATGTAATAAGAACATATCAGGAACCATTTTATGTCAATAAATTTTAAAATGTAGGTTTAATAGATATTTATAGAACAAAACTTAATAAAACAGACACAAGAAAATCTGACAGTCATATATAATATATATATTAAATTAAATAATCTATACTAATAAAACTATCCAGTAAAAACACTCCAGACTAATGTGATTTCAGCAATGAATTCTTTTCATATGTAAGCCAAAAATAACATCAATTTTACATAAGCCCTTCCAAACAAAATAGAAATATAAAAAATGATTATAAACAGTTTTACAAAGCCAGAAAACTGTAATAGCAGAGCCTAGCAAGAACCTTAAAAGTTATTAAACTTAAAGGCCAGTCTCACTATAAACATAAATTTTTTTTAAAAAAATCTTATAATTTAAATATAATTATATATACCACAGAGTAATAATACTATATTTCCCCATGTATAAGATGAACCTTAATTTTGGGGCACAAAATTTGAAAAAAAATGTATTACATAAAGTTATTGAACTCAAGTTTTATTCATCATAAAATTTATATAACTCTTCATCTCTGTCAAAACTCCCATCCATTAGCTTGTCCTCATCTGTGTCTGATGACAAATCATTGTCTTCAACAATGAGCACAAAAACAAGTGTGAAAAACTGGAAAATATAAGTTAAAACACCTACAACCAGGTGATGTCAGAGAAATGGCGCTGTGAGGAGCGCTCCTAATACCTCTTTCCAAAATTTCAACAAGTTCTACAACCAGAGACAGAAAAATCTATCCCTGGAGCATCTGGAAGTCCCACACACTGAACAAGAAGGTATGATTGGGCGAAAAGTTGGCTAAATATATAATCAACCCTGAAGAAAATAAGATGGAGAATGGAACACTCCACCTTCCTCACTAACCTGAGCAAGGGCTGCTTTCACTTGGAACTGAGAGATAGTGGGGGCTGGTGGCATGGAAAGAGCCAGGCTGGGGCACAGACATTCAAGCCGAAAAAAGAGTGCCCATGGCTACTCAGCCCATGCAAGCTAAAGCTGGCATCAGACCCCAGCAAAGGCGGGCAAGCAGCAGCCACTATTACCACCGATATCCTGGTCAGTGAGCACGAACAGTGTGTGAGGGGTCCCTCCTAGTGCCCTGGGCATGAGTGTCCATGTTCCTGGACAGAGGGGCAGGGTCAGAGGCTTCTGCATGGGCTGCAACCAGAGTCTCGGTGTGATCCCTGCTCCCCCAGCAACAGCGAACGGGGAGTGCGCAAAAACAAACTTTCCTACATCCGGACTTCTTCTGGCGGGCAGGGAGCCTCACCCAGCCATTCAGGCTAAAATCCTGAGAAAAAAAATACAGAAGCACTAGGGGGAGGGGCACACAGGAAGCTTTCAAACTGTCTCTGGAGCAGATCTGTGGATCTAATCACTGAAATTAGCTTAACCCACAGTCTGCTCACCGCCCAACTGGCTTACGCAGCTCTAGTTGACAAAGTCTCTCTCAGATTAGTGATCTAAGACAAGAGACATGATATTTTTTAGTGCCACTTGCTCTGCACGTAGGGGTGGGAGCAATTTCCTGTCAGCCAATACAGGGTGAAAAACACATTCCTATGGAACAAACCTCAGAAAACACTGCAGAAGTTAGACAGGCTAGGTTGTAGGGTTTTTTAACAAGAAAGAAGCCTGCAGAAAGCAATATCACAGAATGCTAAGGCAAATTTAACTAGATATACCTGGGGAACTGAACAGAAGTCAACACACCCCCCGCACCTGCTTAAGCTGGTGGCTCTGATCGGCAGAGCTTTCATACTTAGGACTGTGCACTAAAAAGAGGGACTTGGCAGCTTTTAAGACCTCCTGTTCTGCAGGCAGCAACTAGGGCATCATCTTCCCAGCCAATACAGGTTACAAAGTGCAAAAAGCTTGGGGAGAGTGGTCCCACAGAGTGCTGAGGCATACTGGACACACCTGGAGGCTCATAGAAAGAAACCTTGAGAGCAATTGGCTCCCAGCCCTGCCTGATAACACTGGCGGCTCTCACTGACAGAGCCTTACCCAGAGCCCTGTGCTGAGTGGGGATAGAGTTGGGATCTACCAGCTCTTTGAGCCTCTTAATCTCCAGGCAGTGGCAGCAGCAACCTCATAGGTGGCTCATTAGGCTGCTAATTCAGGAAGGAGAGACTAGGAGAGAGGCTCAGGGAAAACAGACTTTTCCATTGTTGGAGCCTGCAAATGCCTACAAGCCCTGACTACCAATGAGACTGAGGCCTAGTATATGACATCTCCATAGAGACACATCAACTGCAAATCTCTACCTAAGCATCCCACAGGGGCAGACCCTGGGGTACAGAGCCACTGACCAGGAAGAGGGAGAGAAAAGAAAGAGGAAGAAGAGAACCTCTCAAAATCAAAAAAAAATCCACAGTCTTTAACATTCTTTATAACTTTTTCCACTTTTTTTGTTTCTTTCATCTTCTTATCTTTTTTTTTCTTCTTCTTCTGCCTTGGTCCTTTTATTCTCCACTCTTCTTATTCTTTTTCTCTTCATCTTGAACTACGTTACCCATAAGTGTTACATTTCCCTTTTTTTTTCTTTCTCTCTATGAGCATTACACTCCAAAACCTTTAACTCTCTCCTTTTTTTTCTTTTTTTTTTCCCCTTTTTCTTTTTTCTCCCTCTCTCATAGTTTCTTCTTTTATCCTTTACTTTTCCTCTCATTTGATCTTCACTCATGAACAAATTATTTTAATTTGGATTCAAGTTTTTCCTTTGAGGCATTTTGTGTGCTTTTTACTTCACTTTTTAACTCATTAGCATTCCCCCCTGCCCCAGCTCTCCATTTTATGTAGTTTATGTTCCACTTAATACAATACTATTTTTTCTTTTTCTTCTTTGCTTCTTATCCATTTCACTATATCTCTCAGATGACCATCATTTACAAGCAAATTATTTTATTCTTGATCAAATTTTTTTCCTTTTTTGCATTTTGTGGGTTTCTACCTCCTTTTTACCCCTTTATCACTTCTCCCCAACTCAGGCCCTCTGTTATAGGTAGTTTTTGTTCCATTTAGTACAATATAATTCTCAGTTTTTCAGTCTTTTCTCAGAGAAGGAAAGGAAAAAAGGAAAAAAAGAAATAATTTTAATTATTTTTTATTCTCTATTTTTTTACTTTTTATTATTTATTAATTCTTATTAATGCTATTAATAAAACCACCCTCAGATGCTGTTAAGGAAAAGGAAATTGAATATCATGAATACAAAAGACAGAGATGTAGCACAGATAGATAAGGAAAAATCTATAGAAAAATTATTTAATAGATTGAAAACCTTAGAGTTAAATGACAGAGAATTTAAAATAGAAACCATAAAAATACTCAGAGATATAAAGAAGACACAAAAAGGCAATTTAGGGAGCTCAAAAAACAACTCAATGAAAACAAAGAATATACTACCAAGGAAATTGAAACTATGAAAACAAATCAAACAGAGATAAAAACTCAATTCATGAACTGAAAAATGAGGTAACAGGCTTAGCTAATAAAACAGGCCAGATAGAAGAGAGGATTAGTGACATAGAAGACAGGCAACTTGAGGCACAATAGAGAGAAGAAGAGATAGACTCAAAAATTTAAAAAAAATGAGAAAGCCCTACAGGAATTGTCTGACTCCATCAAAAAGACTAACATAAGAATAATAGGTATATCAGAAGAAGAAGAGAGAGAGAATGAAATGGAGAACATATTCAAACAAAAAATAGACGAGAACTTCCCAAGCTTATGGAAAGAGCTAAAGCCTTGAATTCAAGAAGCAAACAGAAGACCAAGTTATCTTAACCCCAACAAACCTACTCCAAGGCACAAACCAATGACAAAGAAAAAATTCTCAAGGCAGCCAGGGAAAAGAAGAATACGACATATAAAGGAAGGCCTATTAGATAATCATCGGATTTCTCAGCAGAAACTACAAGCTAGAAGAGAATGGACCCTAATATTTAAAGTTCTGAAAGAGAGGAACTTTCAGCCAAGAATACTATACCCATCAAAGCTATCTTTCAAATACAAAGGAGTAATAAAAACATTCACAGATATAGAAATGATGAGTGAATTTATCATCAGAAAACCCCCACTCCAGGAAATACTAAAGAGGGTTTTCCAAGCAGATCCAAAGAACAAAACAAAACAAAACCACAAGTAAAAGCTCGACCAAGAACACAATAAAACCAAATTTAAACTGTGACAACAAAAACAAAAGGGAGAGAATGAAGATTAACAGTAGCAAAGGACAATGGAGTACAGAAGCACTCATAAGATAGTGTACTACAATAAACATGGTAGGTACCCTTTTCATTACTTAATGGTAACAACCCAAAAAAAATTCCACAGAAGCACATGACTTAAAAAAGGTAGTAACACAGGAAAGAAGTATGGATTACAACCAAACAAAAACAAATGATAGAAAAACAAAAGAGAAGAATCAAATAAGATACAAAACTAACAGAAAGCAATATATAAAATGGCAATAGGGAATCCTCAAGTGTCAATAATTATACTAAATGTAAATGGATTAAACTCACCAATAAAAAGAAACAGAGTAGCAGAATGGATTAAAAAAGAAAATCCAACTGTATACTGCCTACAAGAAACACATCTAAGCAACAAGGATAGAAACAAATTCAAAGTGAAAGGCTGGAAAACAATACTCCAAGCAAATAACAACCAAAAAAAAGCAGGTGTAGCAATATTCATAACTAACAATGCTGACTGCAAGACAGCAAAAGTAATCAGAGACAAAAATGGTCATTTCATAATGATTAAGGGGACACTGAATTAAGAAGACATAACACTTCTTAATATATATGCACCAAACCAAGGAGCCCCAAAATATATAAGACAGCTACTAACTGACCTAAAAACAAAAACTTACAAAAATACAATCATACTTGGAGACCTCAATATGCTGCTGACGTCTCTAGATCATTCATCCAAACAGAAAATCAATAAAGAAATATTGGCTGTAAACAAAACACTAGAGCAATTGGATATGATAGACATCTACAGGACATTTCATCTGAAAGTGACAGAGTATACATTTTTCTCCAGTGTACATGGATCATTCTCAAGAATTAACTATATGTTGGGCCACAAAAATACCATCAGCAAATTCAAAAAAATTGAAATTATACCAAGCATATTTTCTAATCATAAAGCCTTAAAACTATAATTCAACAGCAAAAAAGAGTTGAAAAAAACCCACAAAAATGTGGAAACTAAACAACATAATTTTAAAAAATAAGTGGGTCAAAGAAGAAATAAGCGCAGAGATCAAAAGATATATACTGACAAATGAAAATGACAATACGACATATCAGAATCTCTGGGATGCAGTAAAAGCAGTAACAAGAGGGAAGTTCATATCACTTCAGGCCTATATGAACAAACAAGAGAGAACCCAAGTAAACCACTTAACTTCACACCTTAAGGAACTAGAAAATGAATAACAAACTCAACCTAAAACCAGCTGAAGAAAGGAAAGAATAAAAATCAGAGTAGAAATAAATGAAATGGAGAACAAAAAAACTATAGAAAAAATTACCCAAACAAGGAGCTGGTTCTTTGAAAAGATCAACAAAATTGACAAACCCTGGGCAAGACTAACCAAGAAAAAAAGAGAAAGGACTCATGTAAACAAAATCCAAAATGAAAGAGGAGAAATCACCACAGATATTAAAGATATACAAAGAATTATTGTAGAATACTATGAAAAACTATACGCCACCAAATTCAACAATCTAGAAGACATGGATAAATTCCTAGAACAATACAACCTTCCTAGACTGAGTCATGAAGAAGCAGAAAGCTTAAACAGACTGATTATCAGGGAGGAAATAGAAAAAACTATTAAAAATGTCCCCAAAAATAAAAGTCCAAATCCAGACGGCTATACTAGTGAATTCTATCAAACATTCAAAGAAGACTTGGTTTCTATTCTACTCAAAGTCTTCCAAAAAATTGAAGAAGAAGCAGTACTTCCAAACACATTTTATGAGGCCAACATAACCCTCATACCGAAACCTGGCAAGGACGGCACAAACGAAAACTACAGACCAATATCTCTAATGAATACAGATGCTAAAATACTAAACAAAATACTAGCAAATCGAATACAACAACATATTAAAAAAATAATACATCATGATCAAGTGGGATTCATCCCAGAATCTCAAAGATAGTTCAATATATGTAAAACGGTTAACGTAATACACCATATCAACAAAACAAAGAACAAAAACAGCATGATCTTATCAATAGATGCAGAAAAGGCATTCGATAAAATACAACACAATTTTATGTTTAAAACACTGAACAAAATGTGTATAAAAGGAAAATATCTCAACATGATGAAGGCCATATATCAGCGATTTTCAACCTGTGGGTTGCAACCCTGGCGGGCGTCGAACGACCAAAACACAGGAGTCACCTAAAGCCATTGGAAAATACATATTTTATTTTAAAATGTATTTTATAATAAATATGTATTTTCCAATGGCTTTAGGCGACCCCTGTGTTTCGGTCGTTCGACCCCCGCCAGGGTCGCGACCCACAGGTTGAGAACCGCTGCCATATATGATAAACCATCAGCTAACATCATATTAAATGGCATAAAACTGAGGACTTTCCCCCTTAAATCAGGAATAAGACAGGGTTGTCCACTCCCTCCACTCTTATTTAACGTGGTGCTAGAAGATCTAGCCTGAGCAATCAGACAGGACAAAGAAATAAAAGGCATCCATATCAAAAAAGAAGTAAAGGTTTCACTTTTTGCAGATGATATGATCCTGTACATTGAAAACCCCAAAGACTCCACAAAAAGATTACTAGAAACAATATACCAATATAGTAAGGTCGCAGGATACAAAATTAATATACAAAAGTCCATAGCTTTTCTATTGTATATGCCAACAATAAAACATTAGAAAATGAACTAAAAAAATAATCCCCTTCACTGTTGTAACAAAGAAAATAATATACTTAGGAATAAACATAACAAAGAACGTAAAGGACCTATATAACAAAAACTATAAAGCATTGTTAAGGGAAATCAAAAAAGATACAATGAGATGGAAAAATATTCCCTGTTCTTGGATAGGAAGAATAAATATAATCAAAATGACCATATTACCTAAAGCAATATACAAATTTATTGCAATTCTCATCAAAATTCCAATGACATTTTTTAAAGAAATGGAACAAAAAATCATCAGGTTTATATGGAACTATAAAAGACCCTGAATAGCCAAAGCAATCCTAAGGAAAAAGAAAGAAGCTGGAGGCATTACAATATCTGACTTCAAACTGTATCATAAAGCCACTACAATCAAAACAGCATGGTATTGGCAGAAAAATAGACACTCAGACCAATAAAACAGAATAGAAAGTCCAGAAATAAAACCACATATAGCCCAGGCCGGTTGAATCAGTGGTAGAATGTCGGCCTGGTGTGCAGGAGTTTCTGGTTCGATTCCCAACCAGGGCACACAGGAGAAGCACCCATCTGCTTCTCCACCCCTTCCCCTCTTCTTCCTACCTGTCTCTCTCTTCCCCTCCCGCAGCTGAGGCTCCATTGGAGCAAAGTTGGCCCGGGCACTGAGGATGGCTCCATGGCCTCTGCCTCAGGCGCTAGAATGGCTCTGGTCGCAATGAGCAACGCCCCAGATGGGCAGAGCATCGCCTCCTGGTGGGCATGCCAGGTGGATCCCGGTCGAGTGCTTGCTGGAGTCTGTCTGACTGCCTCCCGTTTCCAACTTCAGAAAAATACAAAAACAAAACAAAACAACATATATATGGTCAAATAATTTTTGATAAAGGGGCCAACAACACACAATGGAGAAAAGAAAGCCTCTTCAACAAATGGTGCTGGGAAAACTGGAAAGCCACATGCAAAAGAATGAAACTCGACTACAGTTTGTCCCCTTGTACTAAAATTAATTCAAAATGAATCAAAGACCTAAGTATAAGACCTGAAACAATAAAGTTCATAGAAGAAAACATAGGTACTAAACTCATGGACCTTGGTTTTCTTTTTTTTGTTTGTTTTGTTTTGTTTTGTTTTTTTGTATTTTTCTGAAGCTGGAAACGGAGAGGCAGTCAGACAGACTCCCGCATGCGCCTGACCGGGATCCACCCAGCACGCCAACCAGGGGGCGATGCTCTGCCCATCTGGGTCATCGCTCTGTCGCGACCAGAGCCACTCTAGCGCCTGGGGCAGAGGTCAAGGAGCCATCCCCAGCGCCCGGGCCATCTTTTGCTCTAATGGAGCCTTGGCTGCGGGAGGGGAAGAGAGAGACAGAGAGGAAGGAGAGGGGGAGGGGTGGAGAAGCAAATGGGCGCCTCTCCTGTGTGCCCTGGCCAGGAATTGAACCCTGGATTTCTCCATGCCAGGCCGACGCTCTACCACTGAGCCAACCGGCCAGGGCCTGGACCTTGGTTTTAAAGAGCATTTTATGAATTTGACTTCAAAGGCAAGAGAAGTGAAGGCAAAGATAAATGAATGGGACCACATCAGACTAAGAAGTTTTTGGCCTGTTGAAGGCACAGAGTTCGCCAATGTCAGTTTTCCTCTTTTGTCCATGTTTGTTTAGAAGTTTTGTAATAAAAAGGAGAGAGATTATTTGGGATTGAAAGTAAAGAATTTTTTATTTAAAAAAAAATTTTTAAAAAAGAAGTTTTTCACAGCAAGAGAAACTGACAAAATAAACAGATAGCCAACTAAATGGGAGATGATATTTTCAAACAACAGCTCAGATAAGGGCCTAATATCCAAAATATACAAAGAACTCTTAAAACTCAACAACAAACAAACAATCCAATAAAAAAATGGGAAGAGGACATGAACAGACACTTCTCCTAGGAAGAAATATAAATGGCCAACAGATATATAAAAAGATGCTCATCTTCATTAGTTATTGGAGAAATGCAAATCAAAACTGCAACGAGATACCACCACACATCTGTTAGATTAGCTATTATTAACAAGACTGGTAATAGCAAGTGTTGGAGAGACTGTGGAGAAAAAGCAACCCTCATCCACTGTTGGTGGGAATGTAAAGTAATACAGCCATTATGGAAGAAAGTATGGTTGTTCCTCAAATAACTAAAAATAGAACTACCATATGACCCAGCAATCCCTCTACTGGGTATATATCCCCAAAACTCAAAAACATTGGTACATAAAGACACATGCAGCCCCATGTTCATTGCAACATTGTTCACAGTGGCCAAGACATGGAAACAACCAAAAATCCCTCAATAGATGACTGGATATAAAAGATGTGGCACATATATGCTATGAAATAGTACTCAGCCATAAGAAATGATGACATCGGATCATTTACAACAAAATGGTTGGATCTTGATAACATTATACAAAGTGAAATAAGTAAATCAGAAAAAAACTAAGAACTGCATGATTCCATACATAGGTGGGACATAAATTAAAACGAGACTAAGAGACATGGGCAAGAGTGTGGTGGTTACGGGGTGGGGGGAGGAGAGGAAGGGAGATGGGAAGGGGGAGGGGCACAAAGAAAACCAGATAGAAGGTGACAGGGGACAATTTGACTTTGGGTGATGGGTATGCAACATAATTGAATGACAAGATAACCTAGAGATGTTTTCTTTGAACTTATGTACCCTGATTTATTAATGTCACCCCATTAAAATTAATAAAAATTTATTAATTAAAAAAAAGAAAAAATCCTACAAACACTGTATAAGACTCACTCAGTTTTTAGACCCCACATTTTTTGAAAAAAGGTGCATCTTACACATGGGGAAATATGGTACATCATGACAAAACTAGATTTATTTTAGGAATGCAAGGTTAACATTATCGTAAGGAGACTTAACATTTTGAAAGCTTACCTTACCCTATTAATTAGAATAAAGGAGAAAAAACATGTGATCATAATAGTTGTAAAAAAAATAGATAAAATTAGGCTTCTCTTCCCCTCCTCCCTTCTCTCTTCCTCTCTTGCAGCCAGTGGCTTCAATGGTTCAAGAGTTAGCCCCAGGCACTGAGGATAGCTCACTTGATTTGAGCATCAGGCCCAGGGTGGGGTTGCCAGGTGGATCCTGGTCGGGTGGCATGCGGGAGTCTGTCTCTGTATCTCCCCTCCTCTCACTTAAAAAAAAAGGATACAATTAAGCATCCAATGATAATTTTAAAAGAAAAATTAGCAAAAAAACAACAACATGAATTTCTCTCATCTAATAATGTATATCCACAAAAAATATAAATAACATTATTTTCATGGTAAAATGTTAAATAATTTTCTTTTAAGAACAAGAATTAGAGAAGTCTACTTATTTATTTCTATTCAATTGTCATAGCCAGTATAATACAACAAGAAAAGAAATATAGGTATGGTTTTCATCTACAGTGGAGCAAGAAACTCTACAAAACCTCCCTCAAATAAATAACACTGAACAAAATCATTAGACGATTTGATTAAGAGCTCTTAGGCCTGACCTGTGGTGGCACAGTGGATAAAACATTGACCTGGAATGCTGAGGTCACTGGTTTGAAACCCTGGTCTTGCCTGGTCAAGGCACATATGGGAGTTGATGCTTCCTGCTCCTCCCCCCTTCTCTCTCTCTCTCTTCTCTCTCTCTCTCCTCTCTGAAATAAATAAATAAAATCTTTTTTTAAAAACTATTTAAAAAAGAGCTCTTAAATTTGACCAAAAGCAATCAAACTAAGAAGTCTTTATTCATGAGAAACTACTGTACTTTGGGGTAAGAATAGTGGGAATATGTGTCTTAGTTGGAGCTGCTTCCAACCCTTCTCGAGTTCTGTGGGCAAGGTAGCTCCCCAGAGAAGGGCAGCCTGTGAAAGCAGCAGCATTTCTGTTAGAGGGGATTATGTTTCTTTGGAGGTACTGTCAATAAAAGTAGCAAAGTCAGTTAGAAATAGAGAAATCCTATAAGGCTAAGGTCACAAACTGCTGAGATGAATGGCAGGCCAGAGGACTAGCCAGAGACTTAACAGGGATATCTTTGAAATAAGAAAGTAATAGAAGGGGTTGATAAACGTTCCATACATCCTAGCTGATGGGTAAGCTGTGTATATATGCACAGGAGACCTGAAAGTTTCTGAAAGAAAATAAAAGTTGTAGAAGTCTTGAAAACTGTCTGAACTTTGAATGAACTACTAAACCTACACACAGATCCACTGGCAGAGGGTAGAAGACTTAGTACTGAAAATGCTTAAGTACAGTCTCTTATCAATTACTGGTTG
The DNA here is from genome assembly GCF_036850995.1 of Saccopteryx leptura. Taxonomy (NCBI): domain Eukaryota; kingdom Metazoa; phylum Chordata; class Mammalia; order Chiroptera; family Emballonuridae; genus Saccopteryx; species Saccopteryx leptura. The sequence continues at coordinate 210,537,101 of NC_089505.1, read as the reverse complement.
ATAACCAAGCTCTTTAGAATCAGTAATAATCCCTAGGAAACAAGGCTAAAGATAAAAATAAAAAAAATAAACTCAGCAGAAAAATAAACTCAGTGGAACCAACAACTACATACACATTGTGAGGGTGACAGATCCCACAGATTAAGCAAGTGATATGAAAAAATAGTCAACCAAACATTAAAAAAAAAAAAAAAAACAGGCCCTGGCCGGTTGGCTCAGCAGTAGAGCGTCGGCCTGGCGTGCGGGGGACCCAGGTTTGATTCCCGGCCAGGGCACATAGGAGAAGGGCCCGTTTGCTTCTCCACCCCCCCTCCTTCCTCTCTGTCTCTCTCTTCCCCTCCCGCAGCTAAGGCTCCATTGGAGCAAAGATGGCCCGGGCGCTGGGGATGGCTCCTTGGCCTCTGCCCCAGGTGCTAGAGTGGCTCTGGTCGCAACAGAGCGACACCCTGGAGGGGCAGAGCATCGCCCCCTGGTGGGCAGAGTGTCGCCCCTGGTGGGCGTGCCGGGTGGATCCCGGTCGGACGCATGCGGGAGTCTGTCTGACTGTCTCTCCCTGTTTCCAGCTTCAGAAAAATACAAAAAACAAACAAAAAAACAAACAAACAAACAAAAAACAATAGCAACACTCAGAGGGAAAAATCAGAATCCCAAGTTGCTAAATGAGAAATTATAAGATATACAAAGAAAGAAGAAAGTGTGATCCATACTAAAAGTACTGAATAAAACTGCCCCTGAGTGTGTCCAAATTTTGGATTTAGCAAAGATTTCAAAGTAATTATTACAAATATGTTCAAAGGCTAATAAAAAAAAATCATATTTAAAGATTTAAAGAAAATATGATGACAATGACTTAACAAATGGAGAATATCAGTAAAGGATATTCAAAGTAAAATATTCAAACCTCTCCAAAAAAAAAGGAAACAATAAAAATTTTAGAGTTGAAAAGTGTTCTATCAAAATAATAATTTACTTCATAGGCTCAACACGAGAGATGGCAGAATTAAGAATCAGTGAACTTGCAGATAAGTAAAAATTGCCCAATCTGAATTCTTTTCTTTTTTCTCTCACTTTCCTTAAAATCAAAAATTGTAAAACGCCTAAGCCCTGGTTGGCTGGTTTAGTGGTAGAACTTTGGCCCAGGGTGTAGAAGTCCCAGGTTCAATTCCCATCCAGGGCACAAAGGAGAGGGGCCCATCTGCTTCTCCACCTTTCCTCTCTTTCCTCCCTATCTCTCTTTTCCCCTCCTACAGCCAAGGCTCCATTGGAGCAAAGTTGGCCTGGGCGCTAAGGATGGCTCCATGGCTTCCACCTCAGGCATTAGAATGGCTCCGGTTGCAGCGAAGCTAAGCCCCAGATAGAGCATTGCCCCCTGGTGGGCTTGCTTGGTGAATCCCATTTGGGCACATGTGGCAGTCTGTCTCTCTGCCTCCCCACTTCTCACTTCAGAAAAATACCAAAAAAAATTGTAAAAAGCCTTAACTATAACACTGTATTGTTGGATTTATAACATATATAGATATATATATGTCAACAATAACACAAATTCAGGCATATTCTGGGGTAAATATAAGTATATTTAAATAAAATTGTTATATTTTGTGGCAATTAAGTCATTATTTGCTGGCCCTGGCTGATTAGTGGTAGAACACTGGCCTGGCATGTGGATGTCCTGGGTTTGATTCTTGCTCAGGGCACACAGAAGTGACTATCTCCTTCTCTCCCCCCCCCTTTTATTTCCCTCCCAGAGCCATGGCTCGACTGGTTCAAGTACATCAGCCTAGGAGCTGGGGATGGCTCTGTCGGGCCTCTGCCTCAGGTGTTAAAAATAGCTCTGTTGTGAGCATGTTCCCAGATGAGCAGAGCAACAGGGGTGTCTGGGTAGATCCTGATTGGGGAGCATGAGGGAGTCTATCTGTCTATCTCCCCTTCTCTCACTTGGAAAAGAAAAAAAATAAATAAATTTTTAAAAAGTCATTATTTTCTCGAAATTGAGTGTGAGACTTTGTGGACAAGGCCCACCAGGGGTGAGGACAATGAAGATGCAGAGACCTGACTCTGGGGACCAGGTTCAGTGACACAGATTTGATTTATTCAGGAAGTAAGCTAGCTTATATACACAAGTTCAGCCTATAGGGTGTTATAGTGTGTTCTTCATAGCCAACCGCTGAAAAGGTCAGGGAGCTGCCTGGTTGGTGCTGAGTCACTTCTTTACAGTGGGTGAGCTCCCTCCTGGGTGTGCCTAGGAGGGTTTCAGGTGCTGGAGTGTTCTCGCAGCATTGCATCAGCCACAGCTGCTAGGAATGCGCTCTGCGCTCTACCTACATTTCCCCCTTCTCTTTTAATTAGGGCCAGTTGGACTTGATGAATGACAGCTTGCTGTTGTTGTCTCTATGGGCAGGATAATGCCAGGGTGGGGAAAAGTAGCCCAGATGTGGGGGTCCGCCCGCATCTGGGAGTTAGCGGCCATTATAGCACACATAAGCAGGAACAGAGTAACAGGGCCTGGGGGCCTGTCAGGGGCCATTCTCTGGTCTTGCTCCGCTAAAGCCTTCATATTCCCCCAGGTGATGGGGTGCACACATTGGCCATGAGGTCTAGAGACTTGCCATCTCCTGGGTTGGGGGTTTGTTGGAGGGGTCATCTTGAGACACTGGGACTGGCCTTATGTTTCATCCTGTGATCCAAATTGGCTCAGGGCTGTTTTCTGGAAAGACACAAGCATAACCTCTCCCTTGAATTATCAGGGAGTGTGGACCCTGCCACCGTGCCATGGCTGGGTCCTTCCAGCATAGAGGGAGGTAGGGGCTCCTCAGGGAGAGGGGTAGCCTGTAATATTTTTGGAGTAGGGGGAGGGTCCTTGGCGAGAGATGGCTAGTAGGGTAGGAGTGAGGCCAAGAAGGAAAGTTTGTCCTCCATGTACTTCCACTGAACGGATGCACCGGAGGACTCAGGCCCAAGTATCGGGGTCCCAAAGAGGTGTGTCTCAAAACCAAGGGTTGAAACCTGAGAGGATTTCCTAGTAGGTACAAAGAACTTTCACTCGCCTACTCTGGCATGGAGGGCTCAAGCTTGCGGGGCTCGGGAGTGAGGGAGAAGGTTTACTATTGCAGAGGGTCACTCACCCATCCCTTGGATGCTGGTTGGGTCCCTGTCCAGGTGCCAGTTGTGGACAAGGCCCACTGGGGGTGAGGACAATGGAGACACAGAGACTCAACTCCGGAGACTAGGTTCAGTGATGCAGGTATGATTTATTCAGGAAGTAAGCTAGCTTATATATATGGGTTCAGCCTATAGGGTGTTACAGCATGTCCTTCAAAGCCAATGGCTGAAAAGGTCAGGGAGCTGCCTGGTTGGCACTGAGTTACTTCCTTACAGCGGGCGAGCTCCCTTCTGGGTGTGCTTAGGAGGGTGTCAGGTGCTGGAGTGTTCTCACAGCATGCATCAGCCACAGCTGCTAGGAATGCGATCTGCACTCTACCTACAATACTTAAAACGCATATTGTAATCCCAAGAACAATGTTTAAGGAAATAAATTAAATAATTAGAAAATCTCAAAGAAATTAAAATTGTACACAAAATATTTGCTTAACACAAAAGAAACCAGTGAAGTAGGAGCAGAGAGACATAAAAGTCACAGGACATATAAAAAACAAATAAAAATGGTAGACATAAATTAATTAATTAATTTATTTATTTTTAAAATAATTTTTTTATTAACATTAATGGGATGACATTAATAAATCAGGGTACATATATTCAAAGAAAACATGTCTAGGTTATCTTGTCATTAAATTATGTTGCATACCCCTCGCCCAGAGTCAGATTGTCCTCCGTCACCCTCTATCTAGTTTTCTCTGTGCCCCTCCCCCTCCCCCTAACTCTCTCCCTCCTTCCCTCCTGCATCCTTCCTCCCCCCACCCCTGGTAACCACCACACTTTTGTCCATGTCTCTTAGTCTCGTTTTTATGTTCCACCAATGTATGGAATCATGTAGTTCTTGTTTTTTTCTGCTTTATTTATTTCACTCCGTATAATGTTATCAAGATCCCACCATTTTGCTTGTAAATGATCTGATGTCATCATTTCTTATGGCTGAGTAGTATTCCATAGTGTATATGTGCCACATCTTTATCCAGTCTTCTATTGAAGGGCTTTTTGGTTGTTTCCATGTCTTGGATAGACATAAATTTAAACATATAAATAATTATACTAAATGGTCATGAACTAACTACATAAATCAAAATTGGTAATTGCCTAACTGAATTTAAAAAGCAACTTCAACTATATTCTATTTACTAAAAGTATGCTTTAGATTCAAGACAAATAGTTTTAAAGTAAAAATGTTAAAGTGTATATACCATGCAAAATTAAACCATGAGAGAGCAGGAGTGGTTATTCTAGTACCAGCAAAACAGACATAAAGACAAGAAATATTACTAGAGACAAAGCCATAATGACAAAAAGATCAATAAATTAAAATAAGGTAACAATTATAAATATATAAATAATCCAAATTATGTACATAAAACAAAAACCAACAGAATTGAAGAAAATAGACAATTAAAATTGGAAATATCAGGGTCACATTCTCAATAACTGATGGGACAACTAGATTAAAAATCAGTTAGGAGCCTGACCAGGCAATGGTATGGTGAATAGATCATTGGCATTGGATGCAGAAAATCCAGGTTTGAAACCCCGAGGTAGCTGGCTCTAGCACGGGCTCACCAGCTTGAGTCCAGTGTCACTGGCTTGAGCATGGAATCATAGACATGACACCATGGTCGCAGGCTTGAGCCCAAAGGTCACTGGCTTAAAGCCCAAGCTCACACTGGCTTAAAGCCCAAGCTCACACTGGCTTGAGTATAGGCTCACCAGCTTGAGCGCAGGGTCACTGGCTTGAACGTGAGATTATAAACATGATTCTACAGTCGCTAGCTTGAGCCCAAAGATCAGTAGCCTGAAGCCCAAGGTTGCTGGCTTGAGCAAGGGGTCACTGGCTTGGCTTGAGCCCCTGGTCAAGGCACATACGAGAAAGTAATCAATGGACAACTAAGGTGCCTCAACGAAGAATTGATGTTTATTTCTCTCCCTTCCTGTCTATCTGTCCCTATCTATCCCTCTCTCTGTATGCCTCTCTGTCTCTGTCTCTCTCGCTAAAAAAAACAAAAACAAAAACAAAAAAACAGCTAGGATATAAAAGACTTATACAATAATATAAAAATATAAAAACAAACATTTGCAAAATATACCACCCAAACCTAGAAGATTCCACATTCTTTTCAAGCACAGAGAAAACATTCTGTAGAATAAACCATATGCTATGGCATAAAATACTTCTTAATAAATGTAAAAAGATTGAAATCATTCCAAGTATGTTCTCCAAACACAATGAAATTTGATTAAAAACCAATAGCAGGAATACATTTAAAATGTCCTAAATATTTCAAAATTAAACAATACATTTCTAAATAACCCAAGGATGAAAGAATAACAAAGGAACTCAAAATGTTTCACACTGAATTTTAAAAGTAAATCACAACATATCAAAATGCATAAGCCATAACTGGAGCAGTGCTTAGAGAGGAATTTGTAGCTATAAACATTAAAAGGGATAAAGATTTCAAATCAATAAGCATTCACCTTTAGAAACTAAAAAGAATAAACTAAATCTGAAACAAGCAGAAGGCAGGAAATAATAAAGATCAGAGTGGAAATCAATGAAATAGAAAAGAAAATTTAATAGAGAAAAATAAGCAAAACTAAAATTTATGCTTAGAAAATTTTTTTTAAATTCATAAATCTTTAAGCTAAACTAACCAAGAAAAAATATAAAAGAAGACAAACTTACCAAATTCAGGAATAAAAAAAAGGATATTATTATCACACCTATAAAAATAAAGATAATTTATATGAAATAAAAAATATGCAATTAACATAGTTTAGTTCATTTAAAATTAAATTGTAATAATTTAAAACTTCACAAAATCTAAAAACTTGTTTTAGATGGTTTCACTGGTAAATTATTTCAAATTTTTAAAGAATAAATAAAATGTAAATCCTACACAAACTTTTTCAGACAATAGCTGAGGCTCATTTTATGAAGCCAATATTACTCTAATACCAAAGGCAAAGATATCAAAAATAAAGAGAAGTACAGATTAATATCCCCCCAAAAATATAAATGCAACCACCCTTTATAAAATACTAAATTGAATATAACATATAAAAGGAATTGTTCAATATTACCAAGTGGGATTATCAAGGAAGGCAAGCTTGGTATATAATTTGAAAACCAAAGTAATTTGCTATATTACTAGGAAAAATATATAATACATAATTATCTCAATGGACACAGAAAAGCCTTTTTACAAAATTTAATCTATATTCATGACAGAACCATTCAACAAAATAGGAAGAGAAGGGAACTACTTCAACCCAGGGCAGTGGAAAGGTATTTACAAAATACTTAGTTGGTATAATATTTAATGATGAATGCCTGAATACTGTCCCTCTATGATAAAGAACAAGACAAGGATGTCCACTGTCACCATTTCTGTAGAGAAGGGTCAAGTTTATGCAATAAAAGAAGAAAAGAAAAAGAAATAAAAGGCAACCATATTTTATAAAAAGAAGTAAAACCATCTTTTTTCATAGATTGCATAATAGTCTATAGGGCAAATTTAGTGAAATCTGCAAAAAGCTATTAAAATTAACAGCTGAGTTTAATAAGTTACTAGGATAGAAGATTAATATAAAAATAAACATCTATACACTATCATTGAATAATTAGAAAATAAATTAAGAGGATAATTTCAATCATAATAAAAAATAAAATAGGTATAATTTTAACAAAAGAAGTATAAAGCTATCGTGTATACTAAAGACTACAAACCATTGCTTAGAGACATTGAGACTCTAAATAGAGAATTATTCCATATTCATGAATTTGGAAGGTACAACATTGTTACAATGATAATTTTCCCTAAATTGATCTATAGTTTTAGTGTAACCCCAACAAAAATATTAACAGGTTTGTTTTCTTTTATTGGTTCTTAGGGAGAGAGGATGGGAGAGAGACAGAGACAGAAATATCACTTTGTTGTTCCAGTTCTTCATTCATGCTGTCATTGGTTGATTCTTGCATGTGCCCTGACTGGAAATGGAATTTGCAACCTCATCATATCTGAATGATGCTCTAATCAACTGGCGAGGGCCTTAACAGGCTTTTTGTTAAAAATGACAAGCTAATCTTGAAACCTATATGAAAATGCTAAGAACTCAGAATAGCAAAAACACTTTTTGAAAAAGAAGACTAGTCTGACCTGTGGTGGCGCAGTGGATAAAGCGTCGACCTGGAAATGCTGAGGTCGCCGGTTCGAAACCCTGGGCTTGCCTGGTCAAGGCACATATGGGAGTTGATGCTTCCAGCTCCTCCCCCCTTCTCTCTCTCTCCCTCTCTCTCTCCTCTCTAAAAATGAATAAATAAAATAAAAAATAAAAAAAATTGTTAAAAAAAAAAGAAAAAGAAAAAGAAGACTAAAGTTTGAGAACCCATAATACCTGTTTTCTACACATTATAAATCTCAATTAAGACAATAGGGTATTTTTGATGAAAGGATAGATACATGAATAACTGAAACTGAAAAGAGCAGAAAGTCTAGAAATAAAAGTACACATTTATGGCTAACTGATTTTTACAAAGGTACCAAGGAAACTTAGTAAAAAACACAGTCTTTTCCGCAAATAATAGGAAATAACTGTACATCTGTATGCAAAAAAAAAATAAAGAAAAATGAATTTTGAAACATACTTTACAACATATGCAAAAATTAACTCAAAATGGACCACAGATCTAAGTATAAAACCTAAAACTATGAAAGTTCTAGAAGAACAAAAAAAAAATTTTTGACCTTGCAGGCAAACAATCCTTAGAAACAAAAATCATAAATCATAAAATTTAAAAATGGACAAAATAAACTTCATCAAATAAAAAAATCTACTCTTTGAAAGACACTGAAATAAAACTAAAAAGATAACTCACATGTTGGGGGAAAACATTTGCAAGATACATACCTGATAAGATATATAAAGAATTCTCAAAACCCAATAAGAAAATAAATTATTAAAAATGAGCTGCCTGACCAGGCAATGGCACAGTAGATAGAGTGTTGAACTGGAATGCAGAGGACCCAGGTTCGAAATCCCAAGGTTGCTGGCTTGAGTGCAGGCTCACCAGCTTGAGTGTGGGGTCGCTGGCTTGAGCCCCAAAGGTCACTAGCTTGAACCCCAGGGTCACTGGCTGAACCCAAGGTTGTTGGCTTGAGCAAGGGGTCACTTGCTCGGCTGAGGCCTCCCTAGGTCAAAGCACATATGAGAAAGCAACCAATGAACGACTAAGGTGCCGCAACGAAGAATTGATACTTCTCATCTCTCTCCCTTCCTATCTGTCTGTCCCTAACTGTCCTTCTGTCTCTCTATCTGTCTCTGTCTCTCACACACACACACACACACACACACACACACACACACACACACACACAGAACCAGCAAAGGATTTGAACAAATACTTGACTAAAAATGAGCTACGATTGGCAAGGAGCAAATGAAAAAATGATCAACATGATCATTCATTTGAAAAACTTGTAATAAAAATCACATTAGATTCCAATATCTCCTATTTGAATGTGATATGGTACAGAGCATCTACAAGATTCATACACTGCTGGTGGAAATGAAAAATGGTTCTATCACAGTTTACAATAGCCAAGATCTGGAAACAACTCACGTGTCTGTCAGTGGACAAGTGGATTAAAAAACTGTGGTGCATATACACAATGGAATACTACGCAGCTGTAAAAAAGAAGGAAATCTTATCTTTTGCAATGGCATTGATGGACCTGGAGATTATTATGTTAAGTGAAATAAATCAGGCAGAGAAAGAAAAATATCATATGATCTCACTATATGTAGAATCTAATGAACAAAGTGAACTGAGAAATGGAATAGAGGCAGAGGTGGGGTCACAAGGAGCAAAGGGACAGCTGTCAAAGGGAAGGGGGATGAGGTGACAGGATCAGAGAAGGTGAAGGGATTAGTGAAATTATATATACATAACACATAGATACAGATCACAGGACAGCAAATCCCAGAGGGAAAGGGGGGAAGGAGTTAGGGGGAAGTGGGTAAAGGGGGGCATGTGGTTGAGGGTGAGGGTGTTATATTGAGTGGGACATGTGACTCCATAATAACACAATAAATTAAAATTAATCAAAAAATTAAAAAATACTGGAATAGTCTTGTTATTAGCATATAAAAACACTTTGCAGCTTCTTATAAAGTTAAATATAAGCTAAAAAAAATAAAACCACGTAGACAGTTTCTTATAAAGTTAAATATAAACTATATAACTCATCAATCTCCCAGGTATTTGTTCAAGAGAAATTAAGATATGCTGTATATCCATACAAAAATCTATTTGTATAATTTAGAGTAGCTTTATTGAAAATTGTGAAAAACTGAAAACAAAACACATTCATCAGCTGATGAGTAGATAAAGCAAACTATGTACATTCACACAATGGAATTCTGCTTAGCAATAAAGAGTAATGAGTTACCCATATTTTTAACAACACAGATGAATCTCAAAGGCATTAGGCTAAGAAGCCAGATTCATATACAGATTAAATACTGTATGTTTATGTTTAATTATATCTTACAAAGGCAAAACTACAGGGATAGAGAACAGCAGTACTAGAAAATAGGGATAGAGGTAGAGAACTGACTACTAAAGGGAATGTAGGAACTCTTTGGTATGATGGAAAATTCTGTATCTTGATATTTGTTTAGGATAAAAAATTATATAGCTTGCCTAAAGTGGATTTTAATTGTGTGAAAACTATGCTTAAATAAACTTGATTTAAAAAGTAAACAGGGAGTGGAATGAGACTGAGTAGGGAAATTTATGAAACAAGATTGGCAGAAGTTGATCATTGTAGGAGATGAAAGGTAAATTATTATTTTGCTCTTTCTATATTTGTATGTGTTTATAAATAGAAGTTTTTAAAATCTGAAAATACAATTTAATCTTGAGATATTAATAACCAGAGAAATACAGTATAAATCAATTTACCATAATTACGGTAAATAAAGAATTACCATAAGAATTATAGGTAGATATAAGCTATTGCTAAAGTTTTGGGTTGAAAGGCAAGTTTAAGTGTAATTTTTTATTTTTTTAAAAATATATAAAATAGTACCATGCATGTAAAAATAATTACAGTATGTTGTGAATTAAAGTTGACAAATCCAATTTTACACTGAGATTTTCAATCATGTAATATAATTTTTCTCCCCTGAACAAAACATTTCAGTGGCTTTCACTCTGAGTAAAGACCAAACTCTGTTCAAGGTCCTACATAATCTAGGCCTTAGCTAACCCACTGACTTTATTTGTCACTATTTATTCATTCTCTTCAACATCTTTGCTATTCTTGAAACACACCAAGCATGTTCCCTCCTTGCCATTTTAGCCTTGCTGTACATTTCACCTGAAACTCTTTTTCTCTAAATATGCCAGCAGCTGGCTTCCTTACTTCCTTCGGGTCTTTGTTGAAATGTCCCCTTATCGGTAAGAACTTCCCCTAACATACTACTATATAAAATTGCGCGTATATATGCAAACACAACATTTTTGCAATGCTATTCATCTTTTTAACCTAGTCAACTCTCACTCTATTATCCAAGATTTTATCTATAATTCTTTTACCTGGCAATCAGAAATTCAACCCACTGAGAATATTTTACCATCTTCCTTAACAAAAGGAATGACAAGGGAAAATTTTTTGCCATTAAATCTTCTGATCCAAAGGTAGTGGCTTACATCGCCTTAATATAGAACTCTTCCTGGTTCCATCTCATTCCTGTGCATCAACCTCTTTACCTCCTCCTTCATACAAGGCAATGTGCTGGGTGATGAAAGGTTCCTGAGAAGAGTAATGTATGAATACTGTCTTCCAGAGTTTATAATGAAGTTTCAGGAAGTAAGACTTTGCACATATCAAGAGAAATAATAGCACCATCCAGAAAATGGTGTGAAAAGGAGTATTAATAATAATTAAGGATTGAGAGCTCAAATTAGAAAAATCACTGGATATTTGAAGATAAGCTTTACAGAGGAAATGGGTTTTGGGCAGTTTCTAAAAAATGTGCATAAGTGGGAGGTAGTTGAAGACAGTAATATGACTAAGTGAATATAAAACATACAAAGTGTTTGGAAGATATATGGCTGGTGTGATGAATTTGGGCAATACTGCAGTGGGCACATAAAGCCACAATGTCAAATTGAGGCTCTCTGCATGAGGCAAAAGATTTCCTGTGCTTCAAATAGGCAGAACCAGAATATGCAAACACTGACCATAGATGTGTCTATTTATGCCCATGTGTTCAGTTGGGTATGTGAATGTTAAATAAAACACAATGTGTAATATTTGATATTTGCTTCCTATTTCATCCTTCTACTCTGCTCTTCCTTAAAAAACAACAAAAAAAGTGATGAAGATTGTATGTCTTGCATTTCTTTAAATTTTGGTCAGCCTACTTTGCATTAAAGCAGAGTTCCCATAGTTTAATAAACATCCATGTACATTAGCTGTTGGGATATTAACTATTCTCCACATAGAGTTTAGTCATATTTACATAGCTACTGTGTGATTTATTAACATGTTATACTATGTGAAACACAATTAGGCACTCCTACTCAGAGTATTTTGTTTGCTTCATATCCTGGAAAAAGAACCAGAGTTCATGTATTTGTTTATTTTTCAGATACATTTTAAAAATCCCCAATGCTTTATTTTTTTTATGAGTCAGAGCCATTAATGAGAGTAAAATCAACACAACTTAGCTATATAAATTCTGTCTAAGAGGGACATTTCCATCCAGAGTGGAAGATGAAAAAAACCCCCCAGGAATTTGGCTTATTCTATGGCCTGTGAGTTAGGAAACATAGGCTTTGTTGACACAGGAAAGGAAGAGAAGCCCCAAGCCAGGGCCTCCCAGAGGGAAATATTTTGTTGTTTCCTGGGGTTTGGCTTCCTGCAGCAGCCAAGTTGTTAACACAAGTGCTGCTGTTCATCTGTACAGGCCTTTAAGAGTGGGTAAGATGGGAGTGGGGAGATAGAAGATAGTAGTGGGAAGGTCAAGAGAAGTGGAGGGTGGGGCCTGAGTCCTAAGTGTTAATACAGATAAGTGCTCTCCGGTGCCTTTCCCACCTCATTATATTTCTAGTTAAGAAACTCTTGTCAAAGACTTGGAAACTGACCAACCCCATCTTTGTGATCAGTGGAATTTAGAAGCTGTCCCAGCAACTAGATGAGAGAAAAAGATTTGCATTTAGCTTAAGAAATGGAAGGAATCGGTTCCCAGAGACCTCAAGTAGTTACTACCACTTAAATTACATTACGTTAGCCAAGGCAGAAAAACAAAACTACCTTTTATGTATATATAAAATATTATATATATACACATATACATTATATGCCATATATATTTCATAGTTAGTTTTATATCAATAACTCCCTTAATAGTAAATAGGCTTGGCTGTGAGAGCTATCCCTTCAAGATAGCTTAGGAAAAGGAAAGGGATGCAACAAGACTGCCTGGAAAGAAATACCGAGAAGCCTGTCTGATGTGAGTTTCCTGCGGAGTGGGGAAACAGCCAACTCAAGAGCATTTTGATTGGGGGAGCAAAAAAATTTTTGACTGTGGAACAAATACAGCTCTTCTGACCAAAACAAAACAAAAACCTAAGCTCTCTGGTCATGGCAGGCCAGTTCCTGGCATGATGCCTGACAAGTGAGTACCCTCCACAAGTGCTAATCTCACCTACCTCTCCTGTACACTGGTATGCCTTCAAAAATAAGTACACTTAATGCATAAAGTCCACACTTACACAAAAGACACATTATATACTTACTATTTACTTTATAAAAGTATTTCTGTTTTCCTTCTCAAATTGATTAATACATTTGAACTATTATTCCACTTACAACTATCTAATTTGTACATATCTCAGGGACATGCCAGTTACATAAAGTGAGGCAGAATGATAGACAAATCTAATTTTGATGTATTGAATCAGATATTCAATTTTCTTGAAGAGTTGTTTATTTGAAAGGGCCCGAAGGTGAATTCTTTTGGTAAAGCATAAACTCTTTCTGAACGATAAAAAATTTCTGTGAAACTTGATGACAACTTCTCTTGGACAGAAAAAAGTGCTTGTCAAGTTTCCCAGCAGTGGCATCTGGGCAAAGTTCAGAGAGCACTCAGGAGGTTAAAGGAAATAATAGGTTATGGGAGGTGGTGAGCAGATCATCAAGGAAGATGCACAAAATTATGAGTTTCTATTTTAAAAATATAAAAAATATATATTCTGATAATCTAAAGGTCCCTGGTTCGATCCCGGGTTTCAGCACCAAATGATAGAATCAATCGGAGTCCGAAAGACTAGTGTAACAGGCTTTATTGAAAGGAAACCTGCTGGGCTGTCTCATAAGAGAGAGCAGCCCCTGGTTCTCTAATAGGTAGGGTTAAATAGGAGATGTGAGGGTAGGGGCTGGTGGTCATTAAGGAAAAATGCAGCTTTCAGCGATTTAGGTAAGATTAACCGTAAATAAACTAGGCGACTGTCCATATCCGGGTTAGTCACCCGGATGCCTGGGGGAAGGTGATCTGGAACATCTAGTTTGTCAATGTCCCTTCATCCTCGAGGAGGGTGTCATGGCCCCCACCTGCAACCGTATTATATTCTATATTTTATATTATAAATATTTTATTTTTCAGATTTTGATTGAGTTTTTCTCACACATGTCCTAGTTGCATTTTAGAAACTGAAAATGCATGAATGACTCAATATGGAGAGCAGTCCATATGAAACTTCACATTACATATAAAGGCAAGATAAAAGGTGATAAATGATACTTCAAGCCATATGAAAAGATAAGGGCACTGAAAGGAGTATATAGCTTGAGAAGGGACCACAACCCCCTGGGAAGCACCAGCAGTTAAGGGCTAGCAATAGAAAATAGACTGGGAAGTCTATTCCTAGAGGAGGAAAAGGAGGAAAGGAGGAGAGTGTGGTATCACAGGAAGCCAGTGCATGGAGCCTTTAAAGGAGAGAGTGGTCAGCCAGGTTAATGGCTGCAGTTCAGTCAAGTTAGATAAAGACTGAGAGGGATCCTTTGGATTTAGCAATCATGAGATCATTGGGGACTGACTGTGGACAGACCAGTGTCAGTGTGAAAGGACGATGAACTTGGAAAAAGGTGGCCCATGCCTCTCAAACTTCAGCTGTCCCAAAGAGGCTGTTGATAATCAACTGGTGGCTCTCTCCTCGAAACTAAATTCCCCTGAAAACCTGAAGAGAAGGTAGTATGTTGCTGTTTAAGAACAATGTGTTCAGAGATACATAAGGAGATAGCAAAGATGTCTTACTATGGGAAATACAACAAAGATAACTTTGTATTCTTGACTTAATGGAGCATCTCAACTTGCCTGCAAAAAGTTTTCTTGTAAGTAAATTTTATGCTTTTCTCAGTAAGTAATTCTAAATTTTTTTAATTCTACATGCTGGTGACACCACCATAATCTGAGACAATTTGTAGACAATGCTTTTACACAATTCTCGTTCAACGCAATTTCTATGTCCTTGTCACTTGAGAATCCCTAAATCTATATTAATTACATGTACTCATTGGTGGTTCATTTATTTACATTTATTCAATAAGCACTTATTGAAAGAAATCATTATTTGGGGCACTCTGGGAGATAACCGAGATGAGTATGGAATGCACCTAAACAACTGACTAGATTAAATAAAATAGGTAATAAAAAACTAACAGACGATAGAATTAAATACATGCCATAAAATGTATACAAGCAACTTCTTAAAAGAATATAAACAAAATCATAACTGGCTCTAATGCAGGGTGTGAGGCTAGATTCCAAATGTCTCAAGAAGGTGTGTTAGGTACCTATGGCTTTTCTTTCTCTGTCACTATTCTTATACATTTTATTTCTCAAATCTTTAAATACTTTTAGCTCTTTTTTGAAATAATTCCTAAGCTTTTCAAACCCCAGAGTCTAATATCTGGGCTGCTGTAAATGCAAACATTAACGTAAAAATGTTTCTCAAGTGAATACAACACCGCATAGGTTTGGTGAGTATTAGTTTGTAGAAATGCTGTCAGACCTTTCTTTTGACAGTGAATACATGGACTGTGTTTGAGGTCAGAACACATGATGCTTCTGATGAATGGGCAACACGATTTGCCCCTGACCTCCCAGTCACGCTGGGAGAATTTCCAGACAGTACCTCCAAGAGTGTGCATATATATCCTGTTTCAGCTTGCAAAGGTATTGCCATTAATACAAACATAGCTGACAAGCAAAAGGTGATGCAAAACTGCACAATATGGCTTGGGAAGTCAGGAAAGTTGATTAACTGTTATTTCCTGATCTATAAATCATTGCTCTCCAACCTTTTTGTGTACTATCCATAAAATATTGGCTGTGGGCCTTTGTTATAAAAGGACATCTCATTTTTTACAATGAACTTGTAAATGATAATTAATATCCTACAATAAAAGAGTATCCTGTTATAAACCATGCAAAATCGGGTTACATATTTTACAGCTTTTGTATTCAATAGCTGCCCACATGTATACACCTGTGTATCTTACTCGGCACTTCATTAAGGCTTCACACCTGAGAATATTCATTTGCATTAAAAATTAATATGCCAATAAAGTTACTATGTATTCATATTAATTACCTCTACTTAAGAAATAATAATAATGATGATGCTAATACACATGCAGGGCACTTTCAAATTATAAAACTTTCATATTAATTTTATCATTTGATTCACATAACAATCAGTTATAATTTCCGAATGGAAAGTAATATTCAAGGAGAGTAACTTGTTCAAAATCACACCATGGATAAATAACGAAAATGCAAATGTATTGTAGGAGTCATGACTTTTAGTAGCTTCCTATATGGTTGTCTTCTGAGGACATTTTATTACTAAAGTGAGTTCCATGGACCAGTAACATTGGCATCTCCTAGCAGCTTATTAGAAGTGTAGAATCTCTGGTTCCATTCTAGGAAGACTGAATCTGAATCTGTATCTTTACAAGATTAGCATATGTACATTAAAATTTGAAAATAAATGAAATAATCTCATGATT
Organism: Saccopteryx leptura; assembly: GCF_036850995.1. NCBI lineage: Eukaryota > Metazoa > Chordata > Mammalia > Chiroptera > Emballonuridae > Saccopteryx > Saccopteryx leptura. The sequence continues at coordinate 210,520,851 of NC_089505.1, read as the reverse complement.
AGTTATCCAATGGATGATTGAAATGATCATTTATTCAGCACATGTTTAGCAAGTACCTGTTAAGTAATATTTACCTAATAACTATGATTTGATAAGTTTAATTGATAATAGTTGCAAATTTAACATTGTTGGAATTACTAAAACATTCAGGTACGGCTCTAGGTTTAGCTGTCTACTGCTTAATGATTTTGACTGACATCATAAGTCAACTCAGTCAAACAACTAGTTGATTTTAAAAAAAGCTTTTACAATGAAATTGTTTAAAAAGTAAAAATGCACTTTGAAGTGCTATTTTTCTTTAATAATAATCACCTGCTACACACAAGGCCATTGCACAGCAGTCATACTTGGTACTCTCCAGAATTCAACACTGGATTTACCATTGAGCAGATGGTCAAAAATAGTCAGATGAATTAATGAATCAGTAAATGAATAATTTGGGGAGGTTAGAAAATTATATTCCAGATATCGTTTGCATAATATTCCCCATTTACCTTATTTGATTATTTAGCTACCTTTTGTGGGGGTGGGGGAATCTTCTGAATATATTTCCTCCTAATTTCTGTATTCAGACTAAAAGGTATGCTGGTTATTGCTGTAACTGATTATTGTTGTTTATTTAAGTAAAAATTCAGTTTTTAGGACTTTGAAAGGGTGGTTAAAAGAGGTAATTACTCAATAAATTTTATTTAAAACAGGTAAATACCATGAAGGAGACATTAAACTAGAAATAAAGGTGGATTTCAGAAGCCTGGAAAAAAACAGAATCAGAATTGAAATACTACCTCAAGGGGTTGTTTAAGACTTCAAGCTAGTTTTTTTATTAATAGGAGTTGTTTCTTTTTCTTTCTTTGTTTTTTAGAACACACTGTATGCTTTCCTTTCTCTCTTTCATTTACCCCTTATTCAGAACCCATATGACCAAATGTATTTATATGACTGTATCCTCATCTTTTGCTTTAGTTTGTATTAATGCCAAAATTTACATTTATTTATTTAATTTTGTCAGTACCTAAAGCACAACATACCTTTGCTTCATTAAAATAGATTATAACTAGATAACAACAAAGACAAACATTTAGATAATTTGGTCATTCGGGAGGTTTGGAGAGTCACATGGATTGTCATATGCCACCAACTGACCACCAATATATCAACAAGATGGTCTGAGTTTTGCATCAACTATTCCATGGATGATGTTACAATGTATAGACGTGGCCTTATTGTTTCTATAAAAACCTTTCATTCAGGATAGTCTGATTTTGGCAGCTGACATTGCTAATCTTAACGAGCCATTTTAGTGGTCTCCACATTAAAAAATAACTATGTAAAGCCCCATTTTTCTTCATGACTGTGAAGTTATGAAATCAAGGTTATAAGATTTATTGCTTACAATATACAAGGCTTCTATTGCAATAGGTGTTACATTGCATTAACAGAGATGCTATACATCTCTAAATAGCTTTTTGCTATGACATAATAAAATGTTATAATCAATGGAAGTTTTTGAATGTTATACAGATTTGGAATTCCATGTAAAAGTTCAGAAAAATACATTAAATTCATACTCTTTTAAGAGGCATAAAATCTGATTTTTATCTTTGCCACTGGCTACCCATTTGACTTAGAGAAAAATCATAAAATTATAAGGTGAGGAGTATCTGAAATTCAAGTATATGTATTTTCATTTTGTATACTGGTAAGTTCTTAAAGGATTTAATTGACTTTCAGATTGAAATGCTAGAAGAATGGAACATAAAAAGAAGACAAATACTACAATAATTTTTTAAAAGACCTTTAATGCAGGGATGTTTTAACTGATCCCAATATTTGGGCATTTTCTCTGACTCTAAGTATTTCTGGGAATAAAAACAAAGATAGAAATGCATCCATAGTGCCATTTATGACAACATGGATGAAACTTGAGAACATTATACTAAGTAAAATAAGTAAATCAGAAAAAGCTAAGAACTATATGACTTGACACATAGACAGGACATAAAACTGATACTCAGGGACATCAATAAAAATAAAGTGGTTACCAGGGGAAAGGTTTTGAGTAGGGGAGTAAAGAAACAAATACTATATTTATTGCTCCATAAGACACACTATTCCCCCCAAAAGTGGGGGGGAGGAAATGCTTGTGTGTCTTATGGAGCAAAAAATATATTATTTTATTAAATATTTTAACACACCATTTGGTTCAGAATATTTTTTTTTCTTAGTTTTCTCCTTAAAACCCTAGGTGTGTCTTATGGTCAGGTGTATCTTATGGAGTGAAAAATATGGTATATGGTGATAGAAAGGTTTGACTTTGGGTGATGGGCATACAACGCAATCAACAGTTCAAATGTTGTGGAGATGTTCACCTGAAACCTATGTACTCTTATTGGTCAAGGACATCCCATTAAACTTAATTTTCTAAACTAAATTTAAAAAAAAAAAGAAATGCATCCATAATTTTTTAAGTTTTTCAACCCAAATTTTCCAAGAAATCTGTATATTTATTTCAAGGCAATCAATCCTGCTTCCAAATGCCAGACAGAAAGAACTGGATGTCTACCATGATTAGTTGCAACTCTTTATGCTGCTGCTACATGGTCTAATGAATTTCTATTTATGGCTGTCCCCTTCCTTGGTTAGCCAATGTAATATGCTTGGATCTCTAAGGTTATGATTGTGTTTAGCTTATGTGTCTGCACTTAGCCATTCTTCTTGAAGTATTCTAACTGGAGCTATGCAAGATTGCCTGGGCCTAAGGAAGTTTCTAGCTTCAGCCACAAGTTGGGCCATTACCAGCTTCCTTGAAAACCTCTGGCTTCTTTTTTTCCCTATGGATTTATTATGGGGTCCCTGGATGTATTTGAATTCCAGTGACTCTTAAACAGGATAATTTCTAACAGTAATATCAAACTTTGAATGAGTCTCATTTCTTCTTCTTCCAAGACTTTTGATTTTATGTATCTTTACCCACTTCCTTCCTAAGACTAAGCATTGTGTACCAAGAGAAATTGGGAGAAGCTGTTTCTTGAGGCTTTAAAGCAGTGGTCCCCAACCCCCAGGCCGCGGACCAGTACTGGTCTGTGGGCCATTTGGTACCGGTCTGCAGAGAAAGAATAAATAACTTACATTATTTCATTTTATTTATATTTAAGTCTGAACGATGTTTTATTTATTTTTTTTAATTTTTTTTTTTTTTGTATTTTTCTGAAGTTGGAAACGGGGAGGCAGTCAGTCAGACTCCCGCATGCACCCGACCGGGATCCACCCAGCATGCCCACCAGGGGGTGATGCTCTGCCCATCTGGGTCATTGCTCTGTTGCAACCAGAGCCATTCTAGCGCCTGAGGCAGAGGCCATGGAGCCATCCTCAGCACCCAGGCCAACTTTGCTCCAAGGGAGTCTTGGCTGTGGGAGAGGAAGAGAGAGACAGAGAGGAAGGAGAGGGGGAGGGGTGGAGAAGCACATGGGCGCTTCTCCTGTGTGCCCTGGCCTGGAATCGAACCCGGGACTCCTGCACGCCAGGCCAACGCTCTACCACTGAGCCAACTGGCCAGGGCCTATTTTTTATTTTTATTTTTGTATTTTTCTTAAGTTGGAAACGGGGAGGCAGACAGACTTCCGTATGCGCCCGACTGGGATCCACCCAGCACGCCCACCAGGGGGTGATGCTCAGCCCATCTGGGGTGCCGCTCCATTACAACCAGAGCCATTCTAGTGCCTGAGGCAGAGGCCATAAAGCCATCCTCAGCACCTGGGCCAACTTTGCTCCAATGGAGCCTTGGCTGCAGGAGGGGAAGAGAGAGAGAGGAAGGAGAGGGGGAAGGGTGGAGAAGCAGATGGGCGCTTCTCCTGTGTGCCCTAGCCAGAAATCGAACCCAGGACTCCTGCACACCAGGCCAACGCTCTACCACTGAGCCAACTGGCCAGGGCCTGATGTTTTATTTTTAAAAAATGACCAGATTCCCTCTGTTACATCCGTCTAAGACTCACTCTTGACGCTTGTCTCAGTCACATGATACATTTATCCGTCCCACCCTAAAGGCCGGTCCGTGAAAATATTTTCTGACATTAAACTGGTCCGTGGCCCAAAAAAGGTTGGGGACCACTGCTTTAAAGGACAATGTCCCAAGAAAATCAGTGGCTAATTGAGTTATACACTACTCACAAAAATTAGGGGATCAGGAAACATGCAGATACTCTAGTACTTTCAGCCTTTTGTATAGTGCATTTTCACCAGTGAAATAAAGTTGGTTTTGCATCTCATTTACATAACTGAACAACTTTCTTTGACTTCTTGTTTTCTCTTTTGATGCTCTTATTTAATAAAAAAAATCAAATGCTTCTTTTTTTTATTGCTTCATATTCATTCTGAAATATCCCCTAATTTTTGTGAGCAGTATACTTCATTTATTTTTAAAGCAAACATTACGAGTGCCTACAATCTGTCAAGGTATTATTCTGGGCTCCCAGGAAACAGCAATGAATCAATCTGACCAAGTCCCTGCAACCACAGAGTTTACATTCTAGTGAAAAGATGAACAAAAACATATATGAAGATATTTAATGCCAGGCAAAGGTAGATATGAAAATAAATGGGCTAGAGAATGAGACAGAGTTGTCAAAGAAGGACCACTTAACCTTGAGTGAAATGAACGAGAAAGCCAAGTAGATTCTGAGGGGAAAAAAATAATAGAAAATGACATGTGCAAAGCCCTGAAGTTAGTGCATGCTCAGCAAGCTCAAAGAACAGCGGTCTTTGGATGTGTTTGGAGCAAGTGAGCATCAGAAAAATGACTGAGGTCAGAAAGATAGGGCAAAAAAATGGAGGGCCTAAAAGACCTCAGGAAGAACTCTGGATTGAATTCTATGTGATATGGAGGACCTTGAAAGGTTTTAAGAAGACTCATACAATATGATTTTTGATTAAAAGAAAAACTCTATTATTAAGTGGAGACTAAAGTGTGGGGCCTGGGGCAGTGGGAGTAACAGTAGAAACAGGGAGAAGAGTAGTAATTGAAAGAAAAAAAAAAGAATTGATAATCAGCCATTGGATTTAACATGATGGAATTATTGGTCACTTTAACAAGAACAGCTTCATAAGACTGGTAGAGTCAGAAACCTTTTGTACAGCCCTCTGCTCTCCACTTCTATCATGAGCTGGCTTTGAGATTCTAGTGAAATTCATTCAATTAGCATGGCATTTTTTTTATTGCTCAATTACTTTGTACGAAGAACTACACTTCTTACTAGAGATGCCATAGTTAATGAAGCATTGCTTATTATTTATCATCAGGCAGGAAGAATAGACACATAAAATGTTAAACTATAACCCAATATAATAAACATTTATCTTCTTGTTGGAATGAAATGTATATAATAGGAGTTCAATCACTTTTAGTAATGAGAGTTTAACCCATCTGAAAACTGTCAGAAGCTTAGGAAACACAGCAAAACATGTTTTTTTCTCCCTCAATTTGTATAAAATATTTATTAAAAGAGAGCCTGAATTATTAAATGGTTTCACATATAGGAGTCTTGTATTTGAAAGATGGTTTAATTGCTTTGCAATCATTGGCAATTGCCCCATCTCATTCACACACAGGATTTGCATGGGGTGATGTGGTTTTCATTTCTGGAAACAGATATGAAGGTAATGTAAAGGATGATAAAGGGAAAGAACTGTGCTGTGGCAAGGACACTTACAAATCTAGGGCAGGGGCTCTGGCCAGTTGGCTCAGCAGAAGAGTGTCAGCCTGGCATGTAGAAGTTCCAGGTTTGATTCCTAGTCAAGGCACACAGGAGAAGCACCCATCTGCTTCATCACTCCTACCCCTCACCTTCTCTCTGTCTCTGTCTCTGTCTCTCTCTCATTCCCTCCTGAAGCCATGGCTCAAATGAGCAAGTTGTACCCAGGTGTTGAGGATGGCTCCACGACCTTGCCTCAGGTGCTAAAATGGCTCAGTTGCTGAGAAACAGAGCAGCAGCCCCAGATGGGAAGAGCACCAGTCCCAGACGAGGCTTGACAGATGGATCTGGGTCTAGGTACATGTGGGAGTCTGTCTATCTGCCTCCCTTCCTCTCACTTGATTATATATATATATATATATATATATATATGAATGAAATAATCTAGAGCAGGGTGCTTATGTAACCAAACAACACGAGAGCCTAATAAACCAAGCAAAAAGACATACTTGAGTGACCACACCATAATCTCTTCAAATAAACACCTTGAATGGATTTATCTGAATGCTTCGTGTGTGTAAGGGTATATATGTGTGTGCACATATGTGTGTTTGTGTGGTCAAACAATTTAATAAGTGAAGCTGTGTTTATTCAATTATTCCACATATACATAGAACATACATGTGGCTGGAGATCATTCATAGCTTTACTCTTGGAAAGTGTGTAAGTAGGAGAATTGTACAACCCACGAAAACCAGTTCACAGTGGCTTATATACACATAAATGCAGAGATATATTTAAAGTAAATTTATAGCTTTGAAACCTGAAATTATTGATTCACTGAATAACTAGGTGTAGCCCATCAAAGAACTTCTGAGAATAGACACACAACTGATTAAAGGAATTTGAAAACCATATTTACATGAAAATATTAAAGAAACTGGGATTATATGACATGGAAAACCAAAAAGTGGGAGTGATAACTTACAGTTTTGAAGTACATAAAAGTTATACTACAGAAAATAATAACACAATTATGACAATAGAAGAGATACATATGGAAGTAGATAAACAATATTATCTTATAAAGATTTGTCAAATAATAAACTATACTATAAAAATGGAGCTTGAGATCTTGACTATGGTCAACAGATATTTTTAACACTGAAATTATAAAAAAAAATACTGAAATTGCCTCCGAGAACTTAATGTCTTTTTTAGTTCACCTTGTGGTGAAGCATGGAGAACAAAGGATGTCATGACAGCTGGAAAGTAAGAAGCCAACGCAGAAGAGAGAGAACTGACAACCCCAAATGTTGGCTAGTAAGCTGAGCAGCTGGAATTCTCCAACATTGCTACATGGCTGGTGGGAGTATAAAATGGCACAAATAGTTTGGAAAGTTATTGGGATCATTATCAAGTTAAACATGCATTTACCCTGTGAGCCAATTCTACTCTCAGGCATTCACCCACAAGAGATGAAAATATATGCCCATAAAATGCTATAAGCAAGAATGTTCATAGTTTTATTCATAGTGGATAAAAACTGAAAATAACTCAAATGTCCATCAGTAGGTGAATGGATAAAATAATTTGTGATATATTCATAGAACAGAAGACTACAGAATGAATTACTGATACATGCAACAACATGGATAAATCTCAAAAACATTTTTTAAGAGAAGAAAATAGAAAAATTGTGCAGTGCATACTATTTTATTTTATTTTATTATTTTATTTATTCATTTTTAGAGAGGAGAGAGAGAGACAGAGAGGGAGAGAGAGGAGAGAGAGACAGAGAGAGAGAAGAGGGGAGGAGCTGGAAGCATCAACTCCCATATGTGCCTTAACCAGGCAAGCCCAGGGTTTCGAACAAGCGATCTCAGCATTTCCAGGTCGACGCTTTATCCACTGCGCCACCATAGGTCAGGCTGTGCATACTATTTTATAAAGTAAAGTAAGTAAGTTCAAGAATAGGTAAAATTAATTTGGGACGGAAATCAGAGTAGTGGTTTTCCATTAGACAAGGGTAGGGACTGATGGATATGGATCAAAAGATAACTTTTTGTTATGACTGGTTATTTACACAGTATACATTTGTCAAAACTTATCAAATTATGTACATAAAATGTGTGCATTTTATTTTATGTAACTTTTACCTCAAAAAAACAATGATTAAAACCCTGCAGTGACTTTTCATATCACTTAGAATTACATACAACTTTTATATGGCCTCTAAGCCTCTCATTTTCTCACAAACCTGACTTCCAATCAATCTGCTCCTTGGACTCTCTTTTTCAACCTCAAAAGCCTACTGATTATCCCTTGAACATGTGCACGTGCTCCTGTCTCAGACCTTATTGCACTGCTCTTCCCTCTGCTGAGAGCAGATCTATTTTGCCAGCTCCCTCATTTCATTCAGATATTTGCTCAAACATCAACTCATTAGACAGTATGCTCTGAACACCCTTTCTAAAATAGTAACACCTGTCCCCAACTTATGCATGTGCGCACACACATACACACACACATCTCATCACTCTTTATATCATCTCCCTTTCCTTCACAGAACATATTAATGTCAGATACTACATTACATATTTATTCTTTTTGTTTTTCCCTTCATATATGAGGAATTCTGTAGCCAGGACCTTTTTATTATTCACTGATGTATCCCTTCATTCCAGAAAATGTCTGATACACATATATTCAATAAATATCTGTTGAATGATTAAATAGTTAAGCAGAGGTTAGATAAGTGATCATATAAAAAATATGCAAACATCAGGGTAGGAATAAACTACATGTTCCAACTAATTATTGTTACATAACATACCCTGAAACTAATGACTGAAAACGACAACAAAAGTTCTGCTCATGAATCTGTAATTTGGGTAGTGCTCAGCAGGAACTGCAGTCTCTATTCCACACAGTGTCAGCTTTGGTGGCTCAGCTGAGAGAAAAGGATGCATGTTCAGAATGACTCACTCACATGGCAGCTAGGAGCTCAGTGAACTAAAGGCATTGGTTCCTTCTCACATGGGCATGTGATTGGGTTCCAAGAGCAAGCATCCCAAGAGACAGGAAGTTGAAGCATCACTTCCTTATTATTATATCATGTAAGTAATCACAGAGCCTGGATTCAGTGGAAGGGAAGATAAACCCCATCTCTTGATGGGATGAGAGCCAAAGAATTTTAGGGTTATACAACCACCACACAAAAAGATCTTTTAGGTACATTATACTACTCTAGGATTTATAATTCTGTGATTTGCTTTATTGCAGAGGTTTTCAAATCTCATGTGAGGAGAAATCACTTAATATTAAATTAAAACCACATATGTTAATCGCTAATTATACCAATATTAAAAGTTCTGTTTATTTACTAGATAAACTGTGCTAAAGTAGTCTATATACTATAGCTTATTTTTTTTGATTCAACAAATATTTATATATCACTTACTACATACCAGGTACTTTTTTTGTTATTTTAAGGGTAACATCTAATTCTATTTATGTAACAGTTCCATAAATTAAGTGTTATTTTTATCAGTGTGCTACAAATTGGAAAGCCTGTGCAAGAAAAAATTAAATAGATACACAGCCAAGGAGGATGTAGCCAAGATTTAAACCTGAAGTCTGATCCCAGAGCCTGTGTTGTGCTCTCTCTCTCTCAATCCACATAGTAATCTTATAAATTAGTGTTGTTGTTATCCCCATTTGACAGAAGAATAAACTGAAACTTAAGGTACTACATCATCTTTCCAAGGTCTGTCTAGCTTCATGCTCCCAGCACTGTGCCAGTATTTTATACATTGCATCTAATCCTTACAGCAATGTCGCAAGATAGATGTGTCAAAACTGAGAATCAAATATTAACTTGTTCTAGGTTATGTAGCTAGTATTAGAGCTGGGATTCAAACTCATGTATGTGGCAGCAAAACCAGACTTCTTTACTCTGCATTTCCCTTCTCTTCAAGAGCAGGGTAGCAAGGGAGGAATGCAGCAGTTGACACTAGAAGAGTATCTCTTTCAATGCTATAGACTCCTTGTTAACTTCTGATAGGGCTGGAACACAAATGCCCAGAGGTGACAAGAGACCAATATATTATTAGGGAAGTTTTCTGGATGTATTGTTAGATTATACGTGCCAGCTGCATATTCTTTCTCTCTCTCTCTAGAAAAAGAAAGTCATTTTACTTTCTAGGGTATAACCTGTTTTTCATTTTAGCCACCATCTTCAGCCCAACTGATAAAGGAGGAAGGAGAAGTGATGAAAGTCAACATCTACCAAGGGACCTCTTGTGGTTTAGTCAATTAATTTTTGGTCCTTTGGGGAGAGGGAAGTAGAAGAAGAGTGAAGAGCAAAGAAAGAGATGAGAAAAAAGAAATCAACTAATCTCCCAAACCTGTCAGGATTTCTCTCAACTTTTTCTGAAGATGTCCCCTGTGGCCCATTTAGAGCCATTCACCATAGCTTTTTCAGATTTCTTTGATTTTAACATCTGCTTTCCTCTTTCTTCCCTGCACAGTCCTGTGCGTCCTGGATGTAGGGCAGTCAGCCTTTGATCTCGGTGCCGCTGGTTAGCTGCAATGCTGTAAGCTATCCCTCCTCAAACTAATTCTGGGCAATGATGAAATCGACATCCCTTCCTTCTTCATCTTTTTTTATCATAAGCCTCCCATCCAATATAACATGAGTTGGACCCGCTCTCCCAAGGGGACTCTTAGAACTCTCTAATCCTTTATAATGAACAGGGTTTGTAGGCTACATAAGTTCCAGAGTTAGTTAATCCTGTAAATCAAGTGTCTTAAAAAGTCACAGCAAAAAAAAAAAAAAGTCACAGCAGTCCCAAAAAAATCCAGTAACCAGCAAATGAGAAGTTTAGTATTTTTTCCAAGCATAATAAGGTTAGTTAGGACAATTCTCTGGGTTGTTTGTATGATCACCATTACTATTATTACTTGATTTCTACCAATTTCAAATTTACTGTTACTAAGCTAAATGTAGGAAGAGCTGGCAAAATACATTAAAGACAAGCAAATTTGGGGAAGGGTGATTTGATAGCAAGAAGGCCAAAATGTAGACTCTTTTTAAAGTGCAAACTTTTATTTTTTCTAATAATGACATAAAATTATTCCAATTATATATTTCTATAAATCTTTGCATAATGGAGTGGTAAAGATGATTTACAGCAAACTTTTAAATGGAATTAAATATGTTTTTCTCAAATAATTTTAATATTTCCAGATAAGCCTGACCAGGCAGTGGCAAAGTGGATAGAACGTCGGACTGGGACGCAGATGATCCAGGTTTGAAACCCCAAGGTTGCAGGCTTGAGCGTGGGCTCATCTGGTTTGAGCAAGGCTCACCAGCTTGAGCCCAAGGTCACTGGCTTGAGCAAAAAGTCATTCGGTCTGCTGTAGCCCCCGGTCAAGGCACATATGAGAAAGCAATCAATGAACAACTAAGGTCCCTCAATGAAGAATTGATGCTTCTCATCTCTCTCCCTTCCTATCTGTCTGTCCCTATCTGTTCCTCTCCCTATCTCTCTCTCTGTCTCTGGGGAAAAAAAAATTAACAGATGATATTTCCATTCCATAATATTTATATCCAAACTGTTCTTTAGTTATAGTGAGGACAAAGGTGAATATTAGACCATTTCTTGGGCAAATGATCATTAATTCTAAATAATGGAGATTTTAATTATACTACTTTTATATCCTCTGGAAAAAAATCCAAGTAATATGTAGGACATTTCTTCAAGTGAATAGGAATTACTTCATATATGTGTGTGTGTGTGTGTGTGTGTGTGTGTGTGTGTGTATGTGTGTGTGCGTATTTTTTTTTTTTTTTACAGGGACAGTGAGAGAGTCAGAGAGCGGGATAGATAAGGACAAACAGACAGGAATGGAGAGAGATGAGAAGCATCAATCATCAGTTTTTCGTTGCAACACCTTAGTTGTTCATTGATTGTTTTCTCATATGTGCCTTGACCGTGGGCCTTCAGCAGACGGAGTAACCCCTTGCTCAAGCTAGCGACCTTGGTTCCAAGCTGGTGAGCTTTTTGCTCAAGCCAGATGAGCCCGTGCTCAAACTGGCAACCTCGGGGTCTCGAATCTGGATCCTCCACATCCCAGTCCGACACTCTATCTACTGAGCCACTGCTTGGTCAGGCATACTTCATATATTTTTAAATCATTATTATAAGTTTTCCAGAGGAGTGAATCCATGTCCTGTTACTGTTAATTCTTGATATCCAAGTAAATTTTTCCTTTTGTTACTTTTTCATGGCCAACATACACTTCCAATTACATTTTAGTCACAGATTCTTTCTACAATATGTTTCTGATAGTTATTCCTTACCTTCTAGCTTATGGAAGCATTCAATGTAATATTAGACCAAACTAAACAACTAGAGTTTTAAGCATATCACTTTTTAATTATGTGGTGTTTAGGAGTTACCGACATCATGCCCCTTAAAGATAATTAAGAATAAAATTTGTTAGCCTATTTCATTAGAAGAGGGCCATGGGCAAATAAAGAATACTGTTTCTTTTTAAACAATGATTTGTATGATTTGTTAGTAACTAAGGAAGTGAAAATACATGCACACAATCTTATATAAAAAGCAGATAATAATGTGTTATTAATGTGTTTTTAGCTGAAATACACAAAACATAAAAAGGACGATGGAACTAAGAAGGTTTGTTCTAAATCCGTGTTTTTTAAACTGTTTCGTGGCCAGTAAATTGACCTATGTTCCAAGAAATGAAGGGAATCCAGGGAAGAGAAGAAAATGGGCAGGGAGAGTCATGGAAGGCATTCATAGGCAGAGGTCCTTAAGTGGATTATAGAAGCAGGTGAAGAATGAAGTTGGTAGAAGGGAGAATGTCTGTACTAGGCACTGGAGATCAGCACTTGCTCAGAGCAGATTTTATCCCCACTGGCAGATGTTTTCCAGCCTTTTTTGAAGCAAAGAGCTACCCTTGAATAACATGGTGTGAGCTGTCCTCACCCCACCCAGGCAGAGGTTCAGTTTTGCTGTCTCCATCATGTGCTGCTGATGTCAAGAAGCAAAGGTCTGGAATGCCTGTCTTTGAGCCTCATCCCTCTTCGTAACTTCCCAGAGACCGTTGTCAGTGGGATGTTCCAGGCCATAAAAAATTATTCTCTTCCTGGAGACTAGATTATTTCACCTGGAAAACTCAGGCATCCTTTCTCCCTGCAATCATTTGTCAATGGGACAGGACCTCCAGAGTGGGATGGCTTTGCCCCTTTCATTGCCTGGCCCAAGGAGCTCTGAGATCAGCTGCTGGGCACTGCAGTCCTTGCTCTTTCCTAGGGCTCATTCCTCAGCACAGACTATCCTCTTACAGCTACAACCTATGCACATAACTCTAAGAGTTACTCTCTGAGACAAATATTTCTCAACCTCTCCTGCCTATTTCCAGTGAACCAATAAACCTAACAGCTGGTGTTTACACAGCACTTACCTTCCAGAGAGCTCAGAGAAAATTCCACTAACAGACTCTAATCCTCCCCAAACTCAGTGGTAATAGATATTAGTACTATTTCCCTGAATATGTAAGAGAATGATTGGTTTGAATACTGCCTAGTTATTAGATGGTTCATTCATTCAACTTTTTTTTCCCAATTATGCCCTTGTCACTGTATTGTAGGTATTTTTTTTTATTAAGTGAGAGGAGAGGAGGCAGAGACAGAGACTCCCACATGAGCCCCCACTGCTGGACCAGAAAGCCCTCTACAGGGCGATGCTCTGCCCATCTGGGGGCATTGCTCCATTGCTCAGCAACTGAGCTATTTTTAGAACCTGAGGCTGGAGACCAAGGAGCCATCCTCAGTGCTGAGGCCACCTCCCTTGAGCCCATCAAGCCTACTGAACCATAGCTGCAGGAAAGAAAGAGAGAGAAAGATAGAGAGAGAGAGAGAGAGAGAGAAAGAGAAATGAGAGGAGGAGGTGTAGAGAAGCAGATGGTTGTTTCTTCTGTGTGCCCAGACCAGGAATCAAACCCTGGACATTTACATGCCAGGCTGACACTCTACCACTGAACCAACTGGCCAGGGTTAGTATTCTCACATATATTAACTTATTTTCCCCAAATTTTCTCCATGATAAGAATTACCTGAGGCTCTTGTTAAAGAACTTTCTTACTCCTATCCTGATGCAGTGGGTCTGCAATGGGACCCAGAAATTTTTGTTTGTCCAGGTGATTTTTTTCCCTTCTTTTTGTGAAGTATAACATTCCACATAATTATTATCACTAATAAAGTTTGGAAAACACCATTTATTTCATCTAATTTTCATAGTAACCCTAAGTGCTATTACTATGTTCTTTTATTGGAAAAAAAAGTGATCAGCATATCAATATAAAAGCTGAGTTACAAAGTTTCAATTAATTCAACTTTAGGTCTCAAAGAGTTCACAATTGATTAATTTCTTATATTTCCTGGATTTTTCCAATCATACCTTCTCTCTTAAATAATTAGAAACAAAGTTATTCATCTGGGGTTTGAGCTATAAACATAATTTCTGTCTATGTAAATGAGGGACATGAAAACTCCCTACTACAGATTGTTCAAAATTTTTTCACTTTTCCGAAAACATGACATCTCACCTATAAGTTTAAGTTCATCTTCTGAGTTTTCCCTTGATTTCTGTCCCATTCTCATTTCATTATTTTTATGACATTCTCCTCCCTCTCCCTCTCTTCCTTTCTCATTTCCTCCCTTACTCATTCTGACTATTCTTTCTCTCGTGAAGATACTTCCAAGTCCCCTTTCTCTGTCACAACTGCTCTTTGACCACTATAGGTCTGCACAATACCCACCTACACTCTTAAAGATTTATGCCTGAGATCTTGGGCAGAATTTCTGCCAACTTCACACTTAAGAGGTAGCATCAGTTTATACTTGATCCTGGAGACCCTTGAAAGTCAGGAGCTCTTTTTCTATACCATTTTCAAAGCTCCTCTAGTCTGTCAACTGCTAGGCGAGGGAGTAGCCCAGTTCAAGCATGGCACTCACAAACTGCGTCTCACAACTAAATGAAAAATGAATCAATTAATCAATTGTGCTAATGTGGGGCCATAATGGTTTAATGTCTGGTGTTATATAAATTCAGTGATATGCTGGCAAACTAGTTCTGGAGGGGAAAAATAAAGAAAGTAAAAAATAAAGAAGGAAGGAAAAGAAAGAAATGTTGAGGAAAAGGAAAGAAATGACAAGGAAAAGGGAAAGAAAAGAAAGCTTGGATTTGTAGTATTTGCAGATTTAAGTAGTATAAATACTATCACACTTCAAGCTACCAAAGATTTAACAAACAACCAGCATAAAAATTCCTGAATATTTACCAATCAGCTCTTATGAGCTAATGTGAATCAGCTCTAGCACACCATTGTGTAAATCTGACTCCAGAAGAAATAAATTCATATCACCCTGATCTTCTAATGCTTCCCACTGGGTGCCCTGTATACACTAGGACACAAATTACTAACTACTCCCAGACATGCTCTGTGCAGATAGCTTCTCATCTCTGTGCTTTGCCCTATGATGGTTTATTTGCCAAAAATGCCCTTCTCTGTCACCTCTTCAAGGCCTATCTCAAATGCTTCCTGTTCCCTGAATTCTCATAGTACTTCATGCATGACTCTCTTATTATGACATTTATAATATTCTATCTTGTATTCGAGCTATTTTTTTACATGGCCCATACGGTTACTGACAAAGGGTCTCTGTCTGCACTGTCCCTGGATTCTCACAGCACTTAGATCAATGCCTGTGCACAACAGACACTTAAAGCCATATTAACAACCATCTATCACATGTTTCCAATGAAGCAGACACAATTCTAGCCCCCAGGAGCAAAACTTTTGCATTTGAATAACTGGAAACTTTAAACTGAGATTCTGCAGGAAAATTCCAGAATCGGTTTGTCCATGTAAATTGACATGAGTTGATGACTTCACTAAGGAGATAGCTTCCATTAAGGACCATTGGAATGATTAGTCTAGACCAGTGTTCAGCAAACTGTTTCTACAAAGGACCAGATAGTACATATTTTAGGCTTTTAAGTCCGTAAGGCCTCCACCAAATCTCAGCTCATTTATCCTAGTAAAAAAAAATAACCAATATCACACATAAACAAAATAAGCATGGCCATGTGCCAATAAAACTTTATTTATAAACACAGGTAGTGAGCCTGTTTTGGGTCACAGGTCATCAATGGCCAATCCCTGTCCAGATACTTGATGCCTCTGATATCTAAACTCACATGAATGCTTTTGTTAACTTTCCTTTTGGTGCAGTGTTTCTCTACCAGCTTCTAACCTTAACCCGTAGTGATTTTCTTACTAATAATACTTGCTTAGGTCTAGGCTTTATTAGAGACAATCAATGGTCTAAATGTAAGTTAACACATTGAGGTATTACTAGTTCAGCCAATTTTAAAACAGTCCAAAACATGTTATACTAACTTTTCCAATAGCAATACAACTTACTGACAATATATAAACGAAGTAAAATGACCTTGTGCCAAATGATTCATGTATTATCGGGACTGACCTGTGGTGGCGCAGTGGATAAAGCATTGATCTGGAACAGTGAGGTTCAAAACCCTGGGCTTGCCCGGTCAAGGCACATACAGGAAGCAACTACTATGAGTTGATGCTTCCTGCTTCTCCACACCTTCTTCTCTCTCTAAGAATCAATTAAAGAAAAAAGATATTATCAGAATGTTACTGTGACTATTGTTATGATACATGATAATAGCTACCAACAATATATTTAAGTTCCATTAAAGTTGACTATACTTCTTATGAAGCACCTGAGTTCTTTTTGCTATGGTAAAATCAGAAAATTCAATGCCAACTCAGAACCAAAATTAATTGTTCTGTGTTTATAGAGAATTTCTAGTATATGACTCCCCAATACCCACAATGGACTATATTTCTTACAAGGAGTCTGGACGAAAATGGATAGTACTGTAATTGGTGAGACAAATTCCTAGAGTAATGACTCCATCCAAACAAGCTGGAAGACTTTGGGTGCTATAGTAAATAATGCAGCTCTTGTCCTGGGTGCTGAACTGACCTTTTATATAGTCATTATTTTGCCAAACACCCTTTCTGCTTCACCCAGGCATAGGTGTAACTTTATCCCTTCACCCTGATACTGAAGCCATACTGCATAAGTTTTATTCCTGGTTTTGCTACTATTGTGTGATGTTAGGCAGGTTGTCTGACACCTCTCCCTTATTCTCATACGCAAAATGGTATCAATACTAGCACCTACCCACATCCATACCCACTCAAGGGCAGTAGTTTCTAGCCTCAATTTTCTGTCCTCCTCTGAAGTGTGAGAGGGGACAGGCACACCAGCCTTTTGGGTGTAATGAACCTCATCAGCTCCTCTAGATCTTCATCTACACTACTGCCATCGTTGTGACTTCTTTTTTCCCTCAAATCTGTGTCAAAAGAGATTCAAATGTCAGTTGAGGGGAAAGTTCTACACATATTTAGGCAGTTCTCACTCCTGAAGAGTGACTTTGGCTCAAATAACACTAAAAAATTGCATTTCCATTTGATCTGGGTTCTCAGGACAATGCTCCCTTCCCATGCACATTTTCTTCTATCACTCTTTAAATCTCAGCATCTATATCAGTCTGCTATAACAAAGTGTCACAAATTGGGTGGCTTAAATGACAGAAATCTATTTTCTCACAGTTCTGTAGGCCAGAAGTCTGAGCTCAAGATGTCTGAGGGTTAGTGTCTTCTAAGACCACTCTCCTTGGCTTACAGATGGCTCTTCCCAAGGTCTTCCTTCTCTCCATGTCTGCGTCTATTCTAATAAGACACCAGTCATATTGGATTAGGACCAACCCTAATGACCTTATTTAAACTTACTCACATTATGAGGTACTGGTGGCTAGAACTTTAACAAATGAATTTGGAGGTTAGGGGGACAAAACTCAGCCCATAACACCCTTCAAGTCCTGAACCAGCACCTGGCACGTTGCTGATGGTCAGCCAATGGATAATTTTGTTCAGAAACGTAAAAGGAGTAATAAATAAAATGGTGGCCCAGGAGAGATGTTCAAGTGAAGGTTAGGTTTAAATTGCCCCTTGTGGAATGAGTAAAACTGAGATTTGGTCTGAGAGTGTGGCTGGGAGCATGAGCTGGTTAAGGGAGATCCAGCCTTTGCTCTCATGTAGACTTGGAGTGTGGTCTTGGGGAGTTTAATGGGCCCACTGCTCAATTTCCTCAATGGCAAATGAGGACAGGATATCATCTTTCACTGAGCTAGTTGAGCTAGTTGAAGCTGAGATAGTTGAAGGTTCAATCACACAGGCTAGGTAGCTTAAACATTCTTCCATCATTACATGTTTGAGCAACAACTATACAGATTTGATTTCAAACTTGCATCGAATATTTTTGGAGAATGTAGAATGACTCACTGGGATGTTTCTGAGCTGTAGTACACTAAAGGATTTGACTTAAGGCTTTCAGTTTGGCCTTTGCTTAGCTTCAAGCATATGACTACATTTAGACCTGTTGTTTTAGTTTCACATTTATATCTTAATGCCTTAAGAGTCTGTACAAGTTCTCTCTGTCTTCCCTGGGGTTTAAAGTCTAAAAACAAAATAAAATCTTTCCTTGCAGACTTTTCTTAGGCTGGATTTAAATAAAATTTAAAAAAAGTTGAGGGGATCAAGCAAGGAGAGAATCAGATGCTAAATTAGTTGGTAAATGCAGGCACTATAAACTGTAATTGCCCACCCCTTCACCTTTTTTGGATGAGTGAACAACCAATCCATGGTACATCTTCTGTATTTCAGAGATTGATAGGTGGAATTTTTTTCATGGTCTCATGTTCCACAGGGACCCTTTACAGACTGAGATTCCCCTGTGATTATGATTCAGGGCCTGAACAATAGAACACAACTGACTTCCTCATGTTTTATCTTGAGAGTATAATCTTATTCTGTCTTGAGAACTTAAATCCAAAGTAAAAAATAACTTTTGGGAATCCCAAAGCATTCCTAAATTATACATTTGCCTCTCTTCCCCATACTATTTCCTTCTTGATAATTCTTCATAAGCTCCTCATTTTCTCTTTTGTTCTCTTCTCTTTTAGGTCACCAAACTTAAAACTCCAAACTTACTCTCTTTAAGGATATCATTTGCTGTTGAAAAGATGGGACATAAAAATGAAAAGACTTTATTTAGTTCCAAATCCAGCTCTATCATATACTAGCAGTATGACTCAGGTAAGACATTTTACTTTCTTAGCTCTAAGTCCACGTCTGATAAATGAGGATAACAACAATGCCTGACAGTTTTATGGTGAGCAGTTCATAGTATATGCAAAAAATAATATCTATAAAGAGGCACTCAATACATTTGACTTCATATTTACCAGGCCCCTCAATAAATCTCAAACGTATTGAATCCCAGAATCCTAATCTGTAAAGTAATTATAGCTACCCTGAATCCTTTATGATTAATCACTGGGATTAGGGGAAAAGATTGTATGAAAGAGCTTTACAAATTGGAAGTCACTGAAGCAATGTCAAGCATCACTTTCCCATTGCTTCCTCCTCACAGGGCAGAGGATGACAGCTCAGGATCAGCATAAGGAATGACTTGGAGGGGTGAAGTCAGAAAGCAGTACTGCCCACTCATTCTGGTCCTTTTGTTTCTCTCCCTCAGGATAAAATGCTCTTGTTGAAAGACTCCTCTTTTCTGTCTAACATGATTTTTCTGTACCGCAGGCTATTCTCCAAAATGAGTAATGGCAATGCCATGTCTTCGATGATGCAGAACACCAACACTAAATTGTGTCATCACTTCTTTCATGCCGTAAAGTGGCATGTTGTGGACCCAGGAGACCAGTTAGGGAATGGCCACCTTGGTGAGCTGGACTGATCCAGCCTGTTGTATCCATTGCTCAGATCCCTTGGCAGCCATTTAATATTATTACTGTTCCTCCTTTTCTTGGAGCTGTGCTTCCTCCTGTCTCCATATGAAACATGAGTGAACTGGGAGATTCTTGGGGAGACAAAGAGGCTCAAAACAAAAGCAAAAGATAACAATAAAAACAACTCACATTTGTAGAGTGCTTTAGAGAGCATAAGGCCCTTTAAAATATATTGTTACATATGGTTCTTACAGCATAAACACATGCAGATTATTTCATTTCCATAACTTAGTTCTTCATCTGTAAAATGGTGGTAATGCCTATTCCATAAGGTTGTGAGGATTGAAAAATAATATATGTGAACAGTACAAAAATGTGTCTGGAATGCAACCCTGCACTTATTTAACAATATGTACTGAATACCTACTATGTGTCAGATACTGAACTAGGCACTAGAGTCACATCAGTAATAGAACATACCTTAAGTCCATGTCCTTATGGTTCTTACACTCTAGTGGCATATAGTAAGCATATGCATGCACATACACACACAGTCACAGAGCTGATATTATAAACAGAGAAGTGAGAATTTAAAAATTAATAATTTAAAGAAAGAATATGAAGATACAATTTTCTTTGATAAGAGATCAACTAGTACTGGGGGTGAAGTAGAGAAAAGGCAAAAGCAAGGATTATTCTCAAGGTTCCAGATGAGCTAGTTGGAAGAATTGTGGTTCCACACACAGAGAGAGGGACTGTGGAAGGAAAGACAGTTTGAGTGTATAGTATGCAGCTCTATAATGGCTCCCAAAGATCTCCACGTCCTAGTATTCATTCCCTCTCCCTGAACAAAGAAGTAAAGACCAAAGCTTTTGATGACAAAAGTCATGGGATGTCTCTTCCAAGATTAGGTTAGATAAAAAGCTGTGACTCCTGTCTTGTTTGTCCTCTTTCTCTCTCTCTCTTTCTCTCTCTTTTTCCTCCCTCTCTCTTGGTCCTCTTCTGTCTGAGCAAAGCCAGCTGTCATGTTGTAAGAAACCTATTGGAGAGCCCACATGACAAGAACTGATATCTAGTCTAGACAACCTGAGGCTCTCAATACACACGAATGAGCTTGGAAGTGAATCTTCTCAGGTCTACCAAAGTAATGAGCTTGAAAGTAGATCGTTTCCCAGTCAAGAGATGACTGCAGGCCCAGCCTACATCTTGATTTCAACCTTTAGAGAGACCCTGAATCACCCAGTTAAGCTCTGTCCATATTTATGATCCACAGAAGCAGTAAGATAAGAAATGTTTATTGTTTTAAGCCACTATATTGAGGGTAATATGAAAATATTATGCAATAATGTAGATTATGAAGGTAATGAGTTTATTTTGGAGATTTTAGTTTGAGTCACGTAAGTATTATCTAAGCATTAGCTATTAGGCAATGTGGTACATGTGTCTGGAGTTCATTTCCCCAAGAGGAGGAATGAGAACAAAAGTCAGACTTCAGTGGATTGAGGAATGATAGAAAGTAAGAAAGTGGAAGACAGAGAGACTCTTCTAAATAGTGTGATGTTCAGGGTAACACAGTCATACTGTACCAGTTTCTTGCAAAGAGAAGGACTTAAGGAATTCAAGGAAAGATTTTATTTTGTTTTTGTTTTAGATAAACATTTAAGTAGAAACAATTTAATTGATTCATGAGCAGTGAGATGTTTAATTCAGTGAGGGAGAATTATACCAATTTAGAAGGAAAGTTCTAATACAGAAAATTAGAGAATAATTAGTAAAATAAGGTTCTAGAGGAAACAAGAAGTCAAAAGAACTAGTGAAGGGATTAGACAGAGCTCAGGAAGAAGTTCACTAGTTTTCTACTGTTGCATAACAACTTACCACATATGTAGCAGCTTAAAACAACATACATTTATTATTTCACAGTTTTTGTGAATCCAGGCATGGGTTACCTGGATCCTCCCATGACAACCTCACTGCATTCCTTTCTGTACCTCGGCATTCTCTTTCAAATTCACATAATTGTTGGCAGAATACAGTTGCTATGGTTTGTAGGCTTGAGGTCCCTGTCTCCTTGCTGGCTGTCAGCCAGGAGTTGTTTTTAGCTATTGGAGCCCATGTTTAGTTTCCTGCCATGGGCATGGCCATGTTACGGGCTCTCATACACATGACATCTTCCTTCTTCAAGGTCAGGAGAAGCATCTCTCCCTAGTCTGCTAATATGAAGTCTCATATAATGTATGTAGTGAGGGAGTGACTTTTCCATTATCTTTGCCATATTCCATTGGCTAAAGTCAAATCATAGGTTCCACCTATATACAAGGGTTAGGGACTATGCTAGAGCTCACTGGGGGTTACCTTATAAGGTGTGTTCACTATAGGAAGGGAGAATATGTGGGAATACAGATAATACATCTGGCCTGGATATTTGTGGGAAAGATTCTTTTTTTGAAAAGGCTGTTCTGATGAGCAACTCAGGAAAGCTAATATAGGTAGCCAACTCTCTGTCACACAGGTATTGGGTGCTGAAAAGGCACCCTTTTTTGCTCTAATTATCTCAGTGGCATTTCTTAGGTTATGCAGGGGAATGCCTACCTATATCTATATCAAGGAATGAGACTAACAATGACTTTGAGAGGATACCTATATTTCAGCTAGTAATTCTATTCAGAGATACAAATTTGTAACACAACACAAGCAATTTTTAAGATAAGAATCAGTGCTGTGCTGTCTGAGGTTCAGCGGCTCTACAGTGACACCACTGAGTGTAAAATAAAAATGAGAAATGCAGAAGTCAAATTGATATTACACAATCAGCTACCTGTATAGACTGAGACAATTCCATATCTGACTCTATAGCTCAGTTTCTCATCTGAAAGATGACACTCAGAAGTATATCACTTGTTTCCAAGTGATAAAGCACCTTCTACAGAGGCATTTCAAGATTTCAGAAAACAAAGGGGTGTTTTACATCAAACAATAAAGATATCAGTGTCCTGAGGAACCCATTCATTCATCACTTTTATTTATTTGACATTTCAGATTTACTGTGTAATAATTTTATTAAAAAGGAGTTCAGCCTGACCAGGTGGTGGCGCAGTGGATAGAGCATTGGACTGGGACATGGAGGACCCATATTTGAAACCCCGAGATCACTGGTTAGACCTCAGGCTCATCTGGTTTCAGCAAGACTCACCAGCTTGAGCCCAAGGTTGCTGGCTTGAGCAAGGGGTCACTTGCTCTGCTGTAGCCTCCCTGTCAAGGCACATATGAGAAATCAATCAATGAACAACTAAGGTATTGCAATGAAGAATTGATCCTTCTCTTCTCTTTCCCTTCCTATATGTCTGTTCTTATCTGTCCCTTTCGGTCTCTCTCTGTCTCGTCACAACAACAACAAAAGGAGCTCAAATCACTTCAATTCCTCAAAATAAGTGGTAAAAGCACTAAACTTAATCTTTAGTGTCTAACTCTGATCTCCTTTGGACCCATGAGAGACAGTTTGCTAGAAAGATTATTTTTTATTGTGTAAGAACACAATATAATATTTACTCTCTTAACAGATATTTGCTGTATAACATAGTGTTGTCATCTGTGGGTACAATCTTGTTTAGCAGATCTCTAGAATTTATTCATCTTGCATAATTAAAATTTTAAACCCATTGATTAACAACTCCCATGATTAGCACTGAGCCCCTGGCAATGCTATACATACTTATATAATGGCACTATTTTGTGCCTACAAAGGGGAGGATGTGTAGTGTGAGTGAGACTCATTCAACGCATGTCTCAAAATATCCTTTGGCACAAAGTGAGCTCCAGGCCTGATGTGTTCCTTGACTCTGCTTCTACCCCATTTACACATTCATTCCACACAGACTATACACCTACACTGCATGGGCTCTGTAGACACAGTGGCCAATAAAACAGACATGGTTCTTGCCCTCATGAAGTCTGGTGAGAAATATAGATAGTCAACAAATAAACATACTCCTAAATATACAATTACAAACAATACAGATTATGATGTAAAATAATAGTTACTGTGAAAGGAAATAATAGCAAAAGAGAGTGAGCAAAAGCCACAGAGGACGTCTTATTAAAGCTAAGAGGTGAAAGTAAGAGTAGAAGAAAAAACCCTCTAGGTAAGAACCCAAAACTTGCAGCATCATGGGGTCAGAACAACAGAAATGAGGAAAGAAAGGTTATAAAGGAGAGTAGGTAAGAGTTAAAGTTGTTGTGGGGGCAAGAATCATTCAGGGCTTTGCAGACTATTATTATGAATGAATTTTATGTTAAATGCAATGGAAGAAACCGTAACAGGGTTTTAAGCATGAAAATAATATATCCAGTTCAGAGTTTTATAACTTCAGTAACTTAGGCTGATAATATATCCAGTTCCCACAGAAGACCCTCTGGTTTCTGTATAAAGAATAAACTAAATGAAGGGAGAAAGAATGGCAACCTGGACACCAATGAGGAAGATATGTCCATTGTTTAATTGGGAGATAAGAAGAGCTGGATCAGGAAGTGGCCTTGGATATGCAGAGAAGTGGGTAAGAAAAGTTATTATTTTGTATATAGAATTAACCAATTTTATGGATTGAGATATCCTCATCTGAGAAGAAGGACTCATGTTTTCTAGCTCACAGAAGAGAATCAGTTAATGGGCCTTCTGATCATGCTTAGGGTTTGAGATTGTTCAGGGACAGAGCAGACAGGAGCCTCATCTTTTCCACTTCTGAATTCTCTCCAAATGTGAGGAGCAAGCTCCAGCACTGTGGCTTTTGAATACTGTTGTTTTCCCTCTGTTTTAAAATACTCTAATTCTCAGAGACAATTCCTAAAACATTCGCATTAAATATGTGTATTGACACCTACACTGAATTCTTTATGCTGAGGAGGTTAAATTCAAATTTCCTGTTGGAAAATGGCTTTTTTCTTTACCAACAGAATGCAGTATATTTTTGTAGACAGCTCAGAATAGCACTTCTCACCTTCTCCTCTGAGGCCTGTGTGCTGAGAATCTGCTTTCTCTGCCATGTGTGGGGCTGCAGAAGAAAAAGCATCTTCCTTAGATTGCTTCTGAGGGTATTATTAAAAAGATAGCTTTACAGGACATTTATAGTGTTCTTGATCGTGGAGGGCAGACCAGCAGGGGAGAATATTTGTATGTGTTCTGGATGAAACTACTGTCTTCAAAACCAGATGGCTCATGATGTCACTGGAAAAAACCCTGAAACGTACTACAAGAAAGAACTTTTTTGTGGCCCACTGTATAATATCCCCATACTCTGGGCTTGAGGTGGGGAGAAAAAG
This sequence comes from Saccopteryx leptura, assembly GCF_036850995.1. Taxonomy (NCBI): domain Eukaryota; kingdom Metazoa; phylum Chordata; class Mammalia; order Chiroptera; family Emballonuridae; genus Saccopteryx; species Saccopteryx leptura. Next base: position 210,495,908 of record NC_089505.1, on the reverse strand, counting down.
AAACTGATTTTCCTGCTCCTCATCTGTCACTTTGGGAGGAAGGAAGGGCTAGAGGAAGGAAAGGGATTAAGTGAGAAGACAGGATAAAGCAAAAGGGTAAAGAAAGTTTAGAGTTAATCCTCTCTCCTTCATGCTCCCTTTATATCTTGGTACCAGATACTTAACCCACTGGGGTACAGCTCTTTGTTTAGATATGTGACTCCCCAGATAACTATGTTTGATATCAGTGTTCCTGTCTTACTTATTTCTGTAACCTCAAAATCTAAAGCAATGTCAGTTATATAATTAGATGTTCAATAAATGTCAGAAGAATGGAGTTCTGCACTGGAGCCACATTATGAAAGGCCATAGCAGAAAGAATCAGAGAAAGAAATCAAAATATATTGGTTGATTTTTATGCGTCACACATCATAACAGACACCTTTGGATAAATTTTCCTTGTTGGTATTGTTTGAGTTAGACATTATTAATCCCACTTTACAGAGGAGAAAGCAGAAGCATAGAGAAGGCAAATAATGCCTGAGATCAGGCAAGTGTAACCAGAGTTCAAGCCCAGGTCTAACCGACTCCAAAGTAATTCCCACTAGGATGGCCTGCCTTTCCCAGGAAACTACCACTCTACACTCTCCCCTACCTCAAACATAAAGCAGAGAGAAAGTGGGCCATTATGTGGGAATAAGTGGGCTGGAAATGTGAGTCCTAAATCAGTACTCATTACAAACAGATTCTGCTATAACAGTGTATGGATGTGTTTAGGAACCTTTATACGTAGTTGAATTTCTTATAATTTTCTAGCTATTTCCCACTAAAGAGCTTGAGTTACTGAAGTAGTGGCTTATATAATGAGAAAAGATGGCTTCCATTCCCTACTTAGATTAAGGATACTCCAAATCAACTCCTTTATTTTATTCCCTCACCATTACATATTCAAATTATTTGGGGATAGGAATTGTGGCAAGTTTCATGTATACATCTTATGAATATAAGCACATAAGATTTTAGAACTGGATGTTCTTTCAAGTATTAATTTTAGACTCTAAATTTAAATATCTAAGCCATCTGCTTCACTTCATTTCTGAAAAAGCCTGGCGCATAGGATGGAGAAACTTGCCCAACTTTAAGTATCATAGAACCCAGGGATGGATCCTCCAGTTAAGATCTCATCGCTACCAAAAAAAAAAAAAAAAAATCTAAGACTCCTAATGCTACCCTTACTCTGGCCACTCTGCTCTGGCAACTATCAAAGAATCTTCAAAACCATTCTGAAAATTATAGTAGACAGTACCCTGTATGTGCTCAGCTAAGAAGCCAGGGATTATACAATATTTGTCCAGGTGGCATCAAGAAGCCATTCAGAAGGTTTTGACAGCAGAATGAGGCTAGTACTTTCCTCTCCTAGGCATATTAGAGCAGGTTGTTGAGGACTATAAGGTATTAAGGGGAGATTACAGTAGATATTTTCTCAAATACCAAACATGCCATATAGATTATTTTTGAGGTGATTATTTCTATAATAATTAATAAGTTTCTCATCATCTAGTCTAGTAGAATCTTTTTAAACAGGAAACTATATTTGGGAAAATGTGCTTGGAATTGAAGGTAAGCTAAGCTGTTAAGGACTTATGTTTATTTGGGGTAAAAATTTCATAAAAAATGACACAATTACTCTACACTGAACAAGAAGAAAAATTTTATTTCCTCCTAAAAAGGGAGGTAGAATTAAAACAAAACAAAAATTAAACAAAAGAAGAAGAAAATAAGTGTAACATGAAGGATGACCCAAAAAACACCCTCATCAGGGGTTGGATGAAAAGGATATTTGAGAACACAGTATTTTGGATGGTGCTCTGGGTTTTCTTTATTTTATGTAATATGATCCTTTCCTGTGAGAGCTCCCCTATCCACAGTCTTAAGTAATATTTTGTATACTTATGAATACTTTGAGTGAGTTGAAATTCTTGGTTGTTTGTTGGTTGGCTGGTTGTGGCAGAAACTAGTAAAGATGTATAAATTAACATAAATAGAAGAGAAAGCAATGAAGAAAAAAGGCCTGTTTCTAATGCAACTGTGACATTCATTCCACACTTACTAAACATCTTAACTGTACAAAAAAAGTAGATAGCACTTGCCACATTTTATAAGGTCAACATAACCCTGATATTAAACTGACACAAAGGCATCACAAAATATTAAAATTAGATTGATAGCACTTAAGAACACAGACATAAACTGTTATCCTAATAAATTTTTTAAAAATGACAAAAAAATGACCAAATCAAATCCAACAATCTATTAAAATAATAATACATTATAACAAGTGGGTTTATCCCAGAATGCAAGGTTGTTTTATCATTCAAAAACCAATCTAAGTATTCATCATATTAACAAACTAAAAGTTAAAAAAGTACGATCATCTCAACAAATTAGAAAAAGCATTTGACAAAATTCAATATGGCAAAGTGGATAAAGCATTGTGCTGGCATGCCTGCCCAGGCTGCAGGTTTGATCCCTGGTCAGGGCACATACAAGAAGTGATCAATGACTACACAACTAAATGGAACAACTAAGTATAATGGCAAGCTGATGCTTCTTTCTTTCTCTCTCTCTCTTTCTCTCTCTCTCTCTCTCCCCACCCCAAATCAATGGAAAAAAACCCACTTTAAATCAAGTTTTAGGTCTCATAAGTCCTCAAAACTTTTATCTGGTTTCCTTTCTCTAAAATAAATTAGATAATATGCTTCAGTAAAATGAGGTAGGAAACAGATAAAAGAGATGCAACCCAGGAAACATGACCCAATACAAGAGAGAGGCAAAGATAATTTTCATATTAATTATAAAGGCAAGTCCATGGGCAAACTCTTGCCACAGCTTACAGATCCACAAGCCTATGCTAAAGCAGATGATAAAGGACCCCAAAAAGATGTTTCCAAGTAAAAAAAAAAGGATGACACAATTTATTTGAGTAACTTGTTAGAACTTATACAATTTTTTTAAGCTTTCAGGAAGATTAGAAATTAGTATAGAACACATGGAAAATAAGCATACTGAAATGGGGAGAAGAGGAAAGCTGAGACAAAAAGAAAGACTCTAAATGCCACAGTAGAAAGCAAGACATAGTGCTTAACCTGTAAAATCAAGTAGCTATAAAGGCAATATTTAGCTATATGGAGGTCAGTGCTCAAAGAAGCAGCTTAACTAGTTAAAATGGTGGCCTAGAGTAATGAAACTGAGAGATGCAGAGCTTCTCTTCTTTTCCCCATTTAATTATGGAGATATATAGTTTTAACAAAATTATCATCTAAATTTAAATAAAAAGTAGTTAAGCAAAAAATTATTACATTCAGGGCCCTGGCAGGTTTGCTCAATGGTAGAGCATGCACCTGGCGTGTGGATATCCCAGGTTCAATTCCCATTCAGGGCACACAGATGAAGTGACCATCTGCTTCTCCACCCCTCCCCCTTCTCTCTTTCTTTCTCTCTTCCTCTCTCACAGCCATGGCTTGATTGGTTTAAGTTTATCAGCCCTGGGTGCTGAGGATGGCTTCATGGAGCCTCCACATTAGATACTAAAAAAGTAGCTCACTTGTGAGCATGGCCCCAGAGGGGCAAAGCATTGGACCCAGAAGGGGGTTGCAGGATGGATCCCAGTCAGGGTGCATGTGGGAGTTTGTCTATCTCCCCTCCTCTCATTTAGTAAAAGAAGAAAAAATTCTTTGAAATTATTTCATTCAGAATAATTAAAATTGTATAGTAAGGGAAATGTAATCATAATACAACAAATGGCTCACCTGTGAAAAATGTGTAATCATAATCTAAATGTTGTTAATTTGTCAAAAAAATCTGATAAAAGCTACACTGGTACATGGGAAAACAGAAAGTAGATTTACTTATTGATTGAGGAGTGCTTTCCTGGACTTTTTAGAATTATAGAGAAAAAGAGAAAAATAAAGGTCCTATTATAGCACTATTTAGCAAATTTCTTATGGCTGAGTAGTATTCCATTATATATATGTACCACATCTTCTTTAAGTATCTTTTCATATGCTTACTTACCATTAGAATATTGTTTTTGGTGAAGTGTTTGTTTCCTTATTGTTGACTTTTGAGAGTTATTTACATGTTTGAGATAATTATTAGATACATATTTTCCTATGATCTAAGTTATTTTCCCCTAACCTCTGATTTTCTGAAGTTTAATGTGATTTGCTCAGGTGTAAGGTTTGGGGGGGGGGGGTTGTCTATGTATTTTTGTTTTGAATTGGTATTTATCCTGACTGGTGTTCTCTGAGCTTCTTAAATCTGTAGTTTGGTTTCTGACATTAATTTGGAGAGATTCTTAGTCATTGCTGCTTCAAATATTGCTTCTGTTCCTTTCTCTCTTCTTCCGATATCCCCATTATGCTATAATATACCTATGTTGTCTCAATTATTGGATAATATGTTCTGTTTTATTCAGTCTTTGTTCTCTTTGATTTTCAATTTTGGAAGTTTCTTTTGTCATATGGCCAAGTTCAGAGATTTTTTTCTTCAACCGCATTCAGGCTACTAATAAGCCCATCAAAGGCATTCTTCCTTTCTGCCACAGTGTTTTTGATCTCTAATATTTATTTTTAGTATTTCGTCTCTCTGATTACAATATCCATCCTACATGTTGTCTACTTTTCCACTAAAGCCCTTAGTGTATTAATCATTGCTTAATTTTTTTTTTCTGATCTGATAATTACAACATTGCTGCCATATCTGATTCTGGTTCTGATGTTTTTTCAGTTTTGTTTAAATTGTATTTTGTTTTTGGTTTGCTTTTTGCCTTTTTGTATGCACTGTAATTTTTTGTTGAATGGTGGACATGATGTACTGGGTAAAAGGAGCTATGAAAATAGACCTCTAGTAATATAGGGGTAAGATGTTGAATGAGGGCAATCTTTCTACAGTCCTATGATTAGGTCTCAGTCTTTTGTTTAGCCTGTGCCCCTGGACTGTAAACTCCATTAGTGCTGTTTAGGTCCCCCCACCCCTTAGGGAAAAAAAATGGTTAGAGGGAGCTGAAGTTGAGTATTTTCCTTTTTCCAGGAAGGCTCTAGAAAAATAGTTCCCCCTGAGAAAACTTGTTAAAAAAAAAGAGTGCTCTGGTGTATTTTAAAATATTTCTCTTTCTTTTCTCCCTGCCAGAAGCATAAGGAGACTTTCCCCCCAATATTCACTGGAGAATCTGGTAAAGCTCCAAAGGTAAAATTCAAAAAGTAGGAAACTTGGACCTGAAGAAGACAGCAGAGTAGGCAGACACACAGACTCCCAGCTTTCACCACCAAACTGGAATACAAATCAATTTAGGAACAATCTACATGAAAAACCAACTCTGGACTACAAGAACAGCTCTTAAAAACTAAGGAGCAAAGAAGAAGCCACAACAAACTTGGTAGAGAGCACCTTAATCTCCCCTGCTTACAGAAATGGAGGTGGGTGAGGCTGAGAGTACAGAGGGGTTCTCAATACAAGGAAAAGAGCAGAAAATACTGCTCACAGCCACTTGCCTGGTGACCATGGAGCGAGGTGTGTTGAAAGGACCAGTTTGTCTTCCAAGAGGAAAGAAGGAGAGAGAAAAACAGAAGGTGAGGGGCAGAGAAATGCAGGGGATGACCTAAAAAGCTGACTCATCCAGTGCTGGAGGAGGCCATAGCTGGGGAGGGATTTATCCTTACACAAAACAAAAGACTAAATTGCTTCTGGATCACAGATCTCCAGACATCTCTCCAGTTCCAATCAGCCTAACAAGACACAGCTGAAAACAAGAAGTGGTGAGGAGGGGCAGTAACTCAGGTCTCCATAAAGATCTGAGTACACCTCTCCCTACTGAAGCTGAGAAAACACTTTGCCCCCAGACAGATGAACTGGTAGAACTGGCCTTCAGAGGCTCAGATTACATCCACAACATTCCTGGATACAGTTTTAAGAAAGCCCCCTGCTGAGATCAGTAAACAAGACTATCACCTATTAAGAAAACAAACAAATCAAGACTTCAAAGTGGCCTGAATCCGAAAGTGGATTACAAATAATAGCTGATGCCAACCCAAGAAGACCTAGAAATAACACAATTGAAAACTGGAGGCAGAGAACATTAAGCCTAGACTCAACCAGCTCTATAAATAAAACACCAAAACACAGAGACAAAATGAGAAGACAAAGAAGTGCAATCCAAATAACACCACAAGAGAAACCTTCAGGAGATGAACTGAGTGATATAAAAATAACAAAACGTCTGGATGCAGAGTTCAAAATAATGATTGTAAGGATGCTTAAGGATCTTAGAAAAACAATGGATAGTCATTATGAATACCTAAATAAAGAAATAGCACGTATAAAAAAGGATATTGAAATATTAAAAAAGAATCAGTTGAAGATGACACATACAATAGCAGAAATGAAGACCACAATGGAAGAAATTAAAAACAGGATGGATAGAGTTGAGGATGAATCAGTGGGTTGGAGGACAACTTGAATGAAGGCATAAAAGCAGAGAAGAAAAAAGAAAAGAGACTCAAAAAGTCTACGAAAACTCTAAGAGAGCTATGTGACAACATGAAGAGAAATAACATCCGCATCATAGGGGTTCTTGAAGAAGAAGAGAAAGAACAAGGGATAGAGACTTTGTTCAATCATATCATAGCTGAAAACCTCCCTAAATTAATGCAGGAGAAACTCTCACAATTTCAAGAAGCACAGAGAACTCCATTAAAGAGAAACCCAAAGAAACCTGCACCAAGACACATCATAACTAAAATACCAAAACAAAGTGATAAAAAGAAAATATTAAAATCTGCAAGAGAAAAAAAAAAGCTATCACCTACAAAGAAGCCCCCATAAGGAAGACATCTGACTTCTCAACAGAAACACTTGAGGACAGAAGGGAATGGCAAGAAGTATTTAAAGTAATGCAGAACAAGAACCTAAAACCAAGACCACTTTATCCAGCAAGGCTATCATGTAAAATTGAAGGAGAAATAAAAAGCTTCCCAGACAAAAAAAAACTCAAGGAATTCATTAAAACCAAATCAATGCTGCAGGAAATGTTAAGGGGCATGGTGTAAACAGATCAAAGTGGGAAAAGAATATAGCAAAAGAGGAATACAGCTTTAAAGAATAAAATGGCAATAAACAACTGCATATCAATAATAACCTTAAATGTAAATGGATTAAATATCCAATCAAAAGACATAGGGTAGCTGCATGGATAAGAAAACAGGACCCGTACATATGCTGTCTACAAGAGACACACCTTAAAACAAAAGATGCACATAGATTGAAGGTAAAAGGATGGAAAAAAAACATTTCATGCAAATGGAAATGAAAAAAAAGCAGGGGTATTAATACTTATATCAGACAAAATAGACTTTAAAACAAAGGATATAGTAAGAGATAAAGAAGGCCACTACATAATGATAAAAGGAGTAATCCAACAGGAAGATATAGCTATTATAAATATCTAGGCACCTAATATAGGAGTACCTAAATATATAAGGAAGACTTTGATGGATATAAAGGGTAAGATCAACAGCAATACTATAATAGTAGGGGATTTCAATACACCATTAACATCACTAGATATGTCTTCAAGAAAGAAAATTAACAAAGAAACAGCAGACTTAAAGGACACACGAGCAGTGACGTCAGAGAAATAGCACCGTAAGGACTGATACCGATAAATCTCCCCTAAAATTCAACAAGATCTGAAACCAGAGACAGAAAAATCTATCCTTGAAACCTCCAGAAGTTCCACACTAAATGCAAAGGTATGATCGAGCGAAAAATTGCCTAAATATATAATCAACCCTGAAGGAAATAAGGAGGAGAAACACTCTGCCTTCCTCACTAACCTAAATAAGGGCTGCTTTCACTGGGAACTGAGCGTATAGGAACTAAGGCAGGCATAGGGTGTGAATAAAACCAGACTGCGGCACAAATGTCTGAACCAGGCTGTGGCACAGACATCCAAGCTGAGGAAAAACTGTGCTTGTGGCAACCCAGTCAACACAAGCTATCTCTCATGCCAAATCCAGACAAAAAAAGGCACTTGGGACAGCCATCCGCCCTGAACTCCTGGTCAGTGTGCGCAGATAGTGGGCAAGAGACTCTGCCTAGAGCCCCGGGAGTGGGTGCCCATGTTACCAGACAGAAGGGGAAGTGTCAGAAGCCTTTCTGTGGGCCAAAACTGGAGTTTTGAGGTCACCCTGGCGCCCCAAAAAGCAGCGCGTGGGGAGTGAGTGGCAATGAAATTCCCTATTCTCAAACTTTTCCATGCAGGCGGGGCGCCTCAATGGGAGTGAGAAGTGGCTGGCCAGATATCCTGGTCAACGAGCGCAGACAGTGGGCAAGAGATTCGCCCGGGAGTGGGAGCCTGTGTTTTCGGACAGAGGGGCAGAGTCAGAGGTCTTTGTGTGGGCTGAAACCCTGCCTGAGTATGCTAGGGGCTCTGACTGATTGAACCTTATTCAGAGCCCTGTGCTGAGTGGGAATAAAGTGGGGATTTGTCAGCTCTTTGAGCCTCTTACTCTCCAGGAAGAGGCAGCAGCAACCCCATAGTTAGATCATCAGGCTACTAATTCAGGAAGGAAAGACTAGGAGAGAGGATTCAGTAACACGGACTCTTTCATTGGCAAAGCCTGCAAAAGCTAATGAGCCTCAACTGCCAACGAGACTGAAGCCCAATATATGACATTGCCATAGAAACTTATCAACTGCAAACCTCTACCTAAGCATGCCACAGGGGCAGAACCCGGGGTACAGAGTCACCACCCAAAAATAGGGAGAGAAAAGAAAAAGCAAGAAGATAACCTCTCAAAATCAAGAATAATCCACAGACTTTATAACCTATACCATTTTATTATATTTGTTCGTTTGTTTCTTTTATCTTCTTGTCTTGATTATTTTCTTCCTCTTCCAATTTGGTCGTTTAATTCTCTGCTGGTCCTACTCTCTACTCTCCTTGCTACATCTCCCATTATCTTTTCTTTCTTCTTCCTTTCTCACTATGATGATTGTACTCCAAAATCCTTAACTCTATCTCTCACTCTCTCTCTCTCCTTTTATTCCTTTTTCTTCTTTTTGTGTTTTCCTCTTTCTTTTTTCTTGTCTCCCTCTATATTAATTTCTTCTTTTCTCCTTTACTTTTTCTCTCATTCAATCCTCAATCATGAACAAATTATTTTATCTGGGACTCAAATTTTTCTTTATGGCGCTTTGGGGTTTTTTTTATTTCGCTTTTTTAACCCACTAGCAGTGCTCTCAACCCTGGCTCTCAATTTTATTTAGTTCTTGTTCCACTAAATAAAATACCAATTTTTTAATTTTCCCCTTTTTTCTGTTTCCCTCTTATTCCTCTCATCATATCTCTTAGTCAACCATCAACTAAAACCAAATCATTTTATTCTTGACCTAATTTTTTTCCTTTTTTGGATTATGTGGGTACATATCCTCCTTTTTGCCCCTTTATCACTTCTCCCCAACTAAGGTCCTCCATTATAGGTAGATTTTGTTCTATTTAGCACAATATAATTCACAGTTCACCACAAGATTTCATCAAGAAAGAGGGGAGAGGAGAGGAGAGGGAAAAAAAGGGGCAGATAATAATTTGTCTTAATTCTTTTTATTTTTATTTTTTATTAATTCCCATTAATACTATCAACAAAACCACCCTCAAATGCCATAAAGGAAAAGGGAATTGAATATCATGGATACAAAAAACAGAGAAGTAGCAAAGATAGAGAAGGAAAAATCTATAGAGAAAAGATATAATATATTGGAAACCTTGGAGCTAAATAACAGAGAATTTAAAATAGAAATCGTAAAAATACTCAGAGATATACAAGAAAACACAGAAAGGCAATTTAGGGAGCTCAGAAAACAACTCAATGAATACAAAGAATATATTACCAAGGAAATTGAAACTATAAAAACAAATCAAACAGAGATGAAAAACTCAATTCACGAGCTGAAAAAGGAGGTAAAAAGCTTAGCTAATAGAACAGGCCTGATAGAAGATAGGATTAGTGAAATAGAAAAAAAGCAACTTGAGACACAACAGTGAGAAGAAAAAAGATTCAAAAATTTTAAAAAATGAGAAAGCACTACAAGAATTGTCTGACTCCATCAAAAAGAATAATGTAACAATAATAGGTGTAACAGGAAAAGAAGAGAGAGAAAATTAAATGGAGAATATATTCAAACAAATAATAGATGAGAACTTCCCAAGTCTGTGGAAAGAACTAAAGCCTCAAATACAAGAAGCAAACAGAACTCCGAGTTTTCTTAACCCCAACAAACCTACTCCAAAGCACATCATAATGAAATTGGCACAAACCAACAACAAAGAAAAAATTCTCATGGAAGCCAGGGAAAAGAAAAATACAACATATAAAGGAAGGCCCATTAGATTATCATCAGATTTCTCAACGGAAACTCTACAAGCTAAAAGAGAGTGGACCTCAATATTTAAAGTCCTGAAAGAGAGGAAATTTCAGCCACGAATACTATACCCATCAAAGCTATCCTTCAAGTATAAAGAAGAAATAAAAACATTCACAGATACAGAAAAGATGAGGAAATTTGTCATCAGAAAACCCCCACTCCAGGAATAACTAAAGGGGTTTTTCCAACCACATAAAAGAACAAAACAAAATGAAACCACAAGTAAAAGCTCCACCAAGAACACAATAAAACCAAATTTAAACAGTGACAACAACAACAAAAAAAAGCGGGAGAGGACAGAGATTAACAGTAGCAAAAGATGATGGAGTGCAAAATTACTCACAAGATAGTGCACTACAATGAACAGGGTAAAAACCCTTTTCATTACTTAATGGTAACCACCATTGAAAAAACCACCACAGAAGCATATGATTTAAAAAAAATTGCAACAGAGGAAAGATGTATGGAATACAACCAAACAAATACAAAAGATAGAAAAATGAAAGAGAAGAATCAAACAAGACACAAAACTAACAAAAATCAATGTATAAAATGGCAATACAGAATTCACAAGTGTCAATAATTACACTAAATGTAAATGGATTAAACTCACCAATAAAAAGGCACAGAGTAGCAGAATGGATTAAAAAAGAAAATCCAAGTGTATGCTGCCTACAAAAAACTCATCTAAGCTACAAGGATAAAAACAAATTCAAAGTGAAAGGCTGGAAAACAATACTCCAAGCAAATAACATCCAAAAAAACCAGGCGTAGCAATACTCATATCTGATAATGCAGACTACAAGACAGCAAAAGTACTCAGAGACAAAAATGGTCATTTCATAATGATTAAGGGGAAGCTGAAATAAAAAGACAACAATTCTTAACATATATGCACCAAACCAAGGTGTACTAAAATATATAAGACAGCTACTTACTGACCTTAAAATAAAAACTGACAAAAATACAATCGTACTTGGAGACCTCAATACACCACTAACGGCTGTAGATTGGTCATCCAAACAAAGAATCAATAAAGATATATTGGCCTTAAGCAAAACATTAGAGCACTTGTATATGATAGACATCTACAGAACATTTCATCCCAAAGTGACAGAGTATATATTTTTCTCCAGTGTACATGGATCATTCTCAAGAATTGATCATATGTTGAGCCACAAAAACATCATCAGTAAATTCAGAAAAATCAAAGTTGTACCAAGCATATTTTCTGATCATAAAGCCTTGAAACTAGAATTCAACTGCAAAAAAGAGGAATGAAACCTCACAAAAATGTGGAAATTAAACAACATGCTTTTAAAAAATGAATGGGTCAAAGAAGAAATAAGCGCAGAGATCAAAAGATATATACTGACAAATGAAAATGACAATATGACATATCAGAATCTATGGGATGCAGCAAAAGCAGTGATAAGAGGGAAGTTCATATCACTTCAGGCCTTTATGAACAAACAAGAAAAAGCCCAAGTGAACCACTTAATGTCACACCTTAAGGAACTGGAAAAAGAAGAACAAAGACAACCCAAAACCAGCCGAAGAAAGGAGATAATAAAAATCAGAGCAAAAATAAATGAAATAGAGAACAGAAAAACTATAGAAAAAATTAATAGAACAAGGAGCTGTTTCTTTGGAAAATCAACAAAATTGACAAACCCTTGGCAAGATTTACCAAGGAAAAAAGAGAAAGAACTCATATAAACAAAATCCAAAATGAAAGAGGAGATATCACCACAGACATCATAGATATACAAAGAATTATTGTAGAATACTATGAAAAACTTTATGCCACTAAATTCAACAATCTAGAAGAATTGGGAAAATACCTAGAACAATACAACCTTTCTTATTGAGTCAAGAAAAAGCAGAAAGCATATACAAACCAATTTGTAGAAAAAAATTAGAAAAAACTATTAAAAACCTCCCCAAAAATAAAAGTCCAGGCCCAGATGGTTATACTAGTGAATTTTATCAAACATTCAAAGAAGACTTGGTTCCTATTCTACTGAAAGTTTTCCAAAAATTTGACGAAGAAAAAATACAAACACATTTTATGAGGCCAACATAACCCTCATACCAAAACCAGGCAAGGACCGCACACACACACAAAAACTACACACCAATATCTACTGAATACAGATGCTAAAATACTAAACAAAATACTAGCAAATCGAATACAACAACATATTAAAAAGATAATACATCATGATCAAATAAGATTCATTCCAGAATCTCAAGGATGTTCCAACATATATAAAATGGTTAACATAACACACCATATCAACAAAACAAAGAACAAAAACCACATGATCTTATCTATAGATGCAGAAAAGGCATTTGATAAAATACAACACAATTTTATGTTTAAGACTCTCAACAAAATGGGTATAGAAGGAAAATATCTCAACATGATAAAGGCCATATATGATAAACCATCAGCTAACATCATATTAAATGGCACTAAACTGAAGGCTTTCCCCTTTAAATCAGGAAAAAGACACGGTTTTCCACTTTCTCCACTCTTATTTAATGTGGTGCTAGAGGTTCTAGCCAGAGCAATCAGACAAGACAAAGAAATAAAAGGCATCCTTATTGGAAAAGAAGAAAGGGTATCACTTTTTGCAGATGATATGATCCTATACATCGAAAACCCCAAAGAATCTACAAAAAGACTACTAGAAACAATAAGTCAATATAGTAAGGTTGCAGGATACAAAATTAACATACAAAAGTCCATAGCCTTTCTATATGCCAACAATGAAACATTTGAGAACAACTCAAAAAAATAATCCCCTTCACGATTGCAACAATAAAAATAAAATACCTAGGAATAAACATAACAAAGAATGTAAAGGACTTATATAATGAAAACTACAAACCATTGTTAAGGGTAATCGAAAAAGATACAATGAGATGGAAGAATATTCTTTGCTCTTGAATAAGAAGAATAAATATAATCAAAATGGCCATATTAGCCAAAGCAATATACAAATTTAATGCAATTCCCATCAAAATTCCAATGACATTTTTTATAGAAATGGAACAAAAAATCAGATTTATATAGAACTATAAAAAACCCCAAATAGCCAAAGCAATCCTAAAGAAAACGAACAAAGCTGGGGGCATTACAATACCTGACTTCAAACTATATTATAGAGCCACGACAATCAAAACAGCATGGTATTGGCAGAAAAATAGATATTCAGACCAATGGAACAGAATAGAAAGTCCAGAAATAAAACCACATATATATAGTCAAATAATTTTTGATAAAGGGGCCAACAACACACAATGGAGAAAAGAAAGCCTCTTCAACAAATGGTGCTGGGAAAACTGGAAAGCCACATGCAAAAGAAGGAAACTTGACTACAGCTTGTCCCCGTGTACTAAAATTAATTCAAAATGGATCAAAGACCTAAATATAAGACCTGAAACAATAAAGTACATAGAAGAAGACATAGGTTCTAAACTCATGGACCTTGGTTTTAAAGAGCATTTTATGAATTTGACTTCAAAGGCAAGGGAAGTGAAGGCAAAAATAAATGAATGTGACTACATCAGACTAAGAAGTTTTTGCTCAGCAAGAGAAACTAACAACAAAATAGACAGCCAAATAATGGGAAATTATATTTTCAAACAACAGCTCAGATAAAGGACTAATATCCAAAATATATATACAAAGAACTCATAAAACTCAACAACAAACAAACAATCCAATAAAAAAATGAGAAGAGGACATGAACAGACACTTCTCTCAGAAAGAAATACAAATGGCAAACAGACATATGAAAAGATGCTCATCTTCATTAGTTATTAGAAAAATGCAAATGAAAACTGCAATGAGGCCCTGGCCTGATGGCTCAGTGAGAGAGCGTTGGCCTGGCGTGCAGGAGTCCTGAGTTCAATTCCCTGCCAGGGCACACAGGAGAAGCGCCCATCTGCTTCTCCACCCCTCCCCCTCTCCTTCCTCTCTGTCTCTCTCTTCCCCTCCCGCAGCCAAGGCTCCATTGGAGCAAAGATGTCCAGGGCGCTGAGGATGGCTCTGGATGCAAGAGAGTGATGCCCCAGATGGGCAGAGCATCGCCCCCTGGTGGGCATGCCGGGTGGATCCCGATCAGGTGCATGTGGGAGTCTGTCTGACTGCCTCCTTGTTTCCAGCTTCGGAAAAATGCAAAAAAAAAAAAAAAAAAACCCCAAAAATCTGTAATGAGATACCACCTCACACCTGTTAGATTAGCTATTATTTTATTATTATTATTATTATTATTATTATTATTATTATTTTGTATTTTTCTGAAGCTGGAAATGGGGAGAGACAGTCAGACAAACTCCCGCATGTGCCCGACCAGGATCCACCTGGCACGCCCACCAGGGGCGATGCTCTGCACACCAGGGGGCGATGCTCTGCCCCTCCGGGACGTCGCTCTGCCATGACCAAAGCCACTCTAGTGCCTAGGGCAGAGGCCAAGGAGCCATCCCCAGCGCCTGGGCCATCTTTGTTCCAATGGAGCCTTGGCTGAGGGAGGGGAAGAGAGGGACAGAGAGGAAGGGGGGTGGAGAAGCAAATGGGTGCTTCTCCTATGTGCCCTGGCCGGGAATCGAACCTGCGTCCCCCACACACCAGGCTGACATTCTACTGCTGAGCAAACCGGCCAGGGCCTAGATTAGCTATTATTAACAAGACAGGTAATAGGAAATGTTGGAGAGGCTATGGAGAAAAAGGAACCCTCATTCACTGTTGGTGGGAATGTAAAGTAGTACAACCATTATGGAAGAAAGTATGGTGGTTCCTCAAAAAACTGAAAATAGAACTACCTTATGACCCAGCTATCCCTCTACTGGGTATATACCCCAAAAACTCAGAAACAGTGATACGTAAAGATACATGCAGCACCATGTTCATTGCAGCATTGTTCACAGTGGCCAAGACATGAAAACAACCAAAATGCCCTTCAATAGAAGACTGGATAAAGAAGATGTGGCACATATACACTATGGAATACTACTCAGCCATAAGAAATGATGACATCGGATCATTTTCAACAAAATGATGGGATCTTAATAACATTATACGAAATGAAATAAATAAATCAGAAAAAAACAAGAACTGCATGATTCCATACATAAGGGGGACATAAAAATGAGACTGAGAGACATTGATAAGAGTGTTGTGGTTACGATGGGGGGGAGAGGGTAAGGGGGAGGGGGAAGCACACAAGGAAAACTAGATAAAAGGTGATGGAGGACAATCTGACTTTGGGTAATGGGTATGCAATATAATTGATTGACAAGATAACCTGGACATGTTTTCCTTGAACATATGTATCCTGATATATTGATGTCACCCTAGTAAAATTAATTAAAAAAAAAAAAAAAGAAAACCAGATAGAAGGTGACAGAAGACAATTTGACTTTGGATGATGTGTATGCAACATAATTAAATGTCAAAATAATCTGGAGATGTTTTCTCTGAACATATGTACTCTGATTTATTAATGTCATCCCATTAAAATTAATAAAAAAGTGGTAACCAAAAAAAAAAAAAAAAAAGGACACACTAGATCATTTTGATTTTAACAAATATCTTTAGAACTTTTCACCCTAAAGCAGCAGAATATACATTCCTTTCAAGTGTTTATGGTACATTCTCTAGGATAGACCACATGTTAGGGCACAAAAGTGTTCTCAACAATTTTAAGAAGATTGAAATCATATCAAGCACTTCCTATCATCACAATGGCATGAAACTAGAAATGAACCACAACAGAAAAACTCAAAAATTCTCAAACACATGGAAACTAAATAGCAGGTTGTTAAATAATGAATGAATTAAGTATAAGATCAAGGAAGAAATAAAAGTATTCCTTGATACGAATGACAATGAGCATAAAACAACTCAAAATTTATGGGACACAGCAAAAGCAGTACTGAGAGGGAAGTTTAAGAAACTAGAAAAAGCTCAAATAAACAACTTAACCCTGCATCTAAAAGAACTAGAAAAAGAACAGCAAGTAAAGCTCAAATGTAGTAAAAAGAAGGAAATAAAAAAAATCAGAGCAGAAATAAATGACATAGAGGCTAAAGAAACAATACAAATGATCAATGAAATTAGGAGCTGGTTCTTCGAAAAGGTAAACATGATCGATGAGCCTTTAACTAGACTCATCAAGAAAAAAAGAGAGAGGACTCTAATAAATAAAATTAGAAATGAGAGTGGAGAAATAAAAACTGACACAACAGAAATACAAAATATTGTAAGAAAATACTATGAAGAACCGTATGCCAAAAAACTAGACAACCTAGATGAAATGGACAAATTCCTTGAAACGTACAGTCTTCCAAAAATCAATCTGGAAGAATCAGAAAACCTAAACAGACCGATTACACCAAATGAGATCGAAACAGTTATTAAAAAACTCCCAACAAAGAAAAGTTCGGGGACTGATGGTTTCCCAAGAGAATTCTACCAAATATTCAAAGAAGTAACTCCGATCCTTCTCAAGCTATTTCAAAAAATTCAAGAGGAAGGAAGACTTCCAAGCTTCTTTTATGAGGTGAGCATAATTCTGATTCCAAAACCAGGCAAAGACAACACAAAGAAAGAAAATTATAGGCCAATATTCCTGATGAATTTAGATGCTTAAATCCTCAACAAAATATTAGCCAACTGGAACCAGCAATATATAGGAAAATATCATACAACATGATCAAGTGGGATTTATTCTCGGAAGGCAAGGCTGGTACAATATTCGCAAATCAATCATTGTGATCCATCACATAAACAAAATGAAGGAGAAACACCACATGATAATTTCAATAGATGCAGAAAAAGCATTTGATAAAATCTAGCACCTGTTCATGATCAAAACTCTCAGCAAAGTGGGAATACAGGGAACATACCTCAACATGATAAAAGCCATCTATGAGAAACCCACAGCCAACATCATACTCAATGTGCAAAAATTAAAAGCAATCCCCTTAAGACAGCGGTTCTCAACCTGTGGGTCGCAACCCTGGCGGGGGTCGAATGACCAAAACACAGAGGTCGCCTGAAGCCATCGGAAATACATATTTTATTAAAAAATGTATTGTACAATAAATATGTATTTTTTGATGGCTTTAGGTGACCCCTGTGCTTTGGTCTTTCTACCCCCACCAGGGTCACGACCCACAGGTTGAGAACCACTGCCTTAAGATCAGTAACAAGGCAGGGGTGCCTCCTTTTACCACTCTCCTTCAACATAGTCCTGGAATTCCTAGCCACAGCAATCAGACAAGAAAAAGAAATAAAAGGCATTCAAGTTGGAAAAGAATAAGTAAAATTATCATTATTTAGAGATGATATAATATTGTATATAGAAAACCCTAAAGTCTCAGTCAAAAAACTACTGGGCCTGATCGATGAATTCAGCAAAGTGGCAGGATATAAAATTAATACTCAGAAAACAGAAGTGTTTTTATATGCCAACAATGAACAGTCAGAAAGAGAAATTAAGGAAACAATCCCCTTCACTATTACAACCAAAAAAATAAAGTACCTAGAAGTAAATTTAACCAAGGAGACTAAAGACTTGTACTCAAAAAATTATAAAATATTGATAAAAGAAGTCAAAGAAGATACGAACAAGTGAAAGCATATACTATGTTCTTGGTTAGGAAGAGTAAACATCATTAAAATGTCTATATTACCCAAAGCAATCTATAAATTCAATACAATACCAATTAAAATACCAATGACTTACTTCAAAGATATAGATCATATATTCCAAAAATTTATATGGAACTAAAAAAGAACATGAATAGCCTCAGAAATCTTTTAAAAGAACAATAAAGTGGGTGGTATCACACTTCCGGATATCAAGTTATACTACAAGGCCATTGTACTCAAAACAACCTGGTACTGGCATAAAAACAGGCATATAGATCAATGGAACAGAACAGAGAACCCAGAAATAAACCCACAGCTCTATGGACAACTGATATTTAACAAAGTAGGTAAGAGCATACAATGGAGTAAAGACAGCCTCTTTAACAAATGGTGTTGGGAAAATTGGACAGCTACCTGCAAGAAAATGAAACTAGACCACCAACTTACACCATTCACAAAAACAAACTCAAAATGGATAAAAGACTTAAATGTAAGCCGTGAAACCATAAGCATCTTAGAAGAAAACATAGGCAGTATGCTCTCAAACATCACTCCCAGCAATATATTGGCTGATTTATCTCCAGGGGGAAGTGAAATAAAGGGCAGGATAAACAAATGGGATTATATCAAACTAAAAAGCTTTTGCACAGCTAAAGACAATAAGAACAGAATAAATGACAAACTACACAATGGGAGAACATATTTGACAATACATCTTATAAGGGGTTAATAACCAAAATTTATAAAGAACTTGTAAATCTCAACACCAGGAAGACAAACAATCAAATCAAAAATGACAAAAAGAAATAAATAGACACTTCTCCAAAGAGGACATACAGATGGCCAATAGGCATATGAAAAAATGCTCAACATCACTAATCATTAGAAAAATGCAAATGAAAACCACAATGAGATATCACCTCACACCTGTCAGAATGGCGCTCATCAACAAAACCACACAGGATAAGTGCTGGCGAGGATGTGGAGAAAAGGGAACCCTCCTGCACTGCTGGTGGGAATGCAGACTGGTGCAGCCTCTATAGAAAACAGTATGGAGATTCCTCAAAAAATTAAAAATCGAACTACCTTTTTACCCAGCTATTCCACTTTTAGGAATATACCCCCAAAAAACCATAGAACTGCTCCAAAAGGAGAAATTCACCCCCATGTTTGTGGCAGCATTGTTCACAATAGCAAAGATCTGGAAACAGCCCAAGTGTCCATCAGAGAATGAGTGGATTAAAAAGCTTTGGTACATATATACTATGAAATACTACTCAGCCATAAGAAATGATGACATCGGATCATTTACAATAACATGGATGGACCTTGATAACATTATACGGAGCGAAATAAGTAAATCAGAAAAAACTAAGAACCATATGAATCCATACATAGATGGGACATAAAAATGAGACTCAGAGACATGGACAAGAATGTGATGTTAAGGGGGTGTGGTGTGGGGGGGATGGGGCGAGGGAGGAGAGAGAGGGGGTGGGTGGAGGGGAGGGGCACAAAGAAAACCAGATAGAAGGTGACGGAAGACAGTTTGACTTTGGGTGAGGGGTATGCAGCATAATCAAATGTCAAAATAATCTGGAGATGTTTTCTCTCAACATATGTACCCTGATTTATCAATGTCACTGCATTAAATTTAATAATAAAAAAAATGTAGGGGACTCTACCCCCATCACTCTCTCTAGAGTTTTTAACTGCCAGACTTGTCCACACTGAGCCTCCAACAATTCATCAATTACATTTTAGTTTTCCCGTCCTTGGCACTGTTTCCCATGGAGGTTTCTGCTTGTAGGTTTCTGCTCCTGTAAGTTGTGATTCTCTTATCTGACTGTCTAGTTCTCCAATTTTGAGAGTGACAGATTGCCTTTTGACCTCGCTTTCCTGATGAATCAAGAGTGGTTGATTTTTCAAATTATTCAGCTTTTTACTTGTTGTTAGGATGGAGTGAAGACCACTAAGCTCCTAACATCAAATTGGGCTTTTATGTCACTTCATAATCCTCTTATGCTTGTTTCTTTGGGAATAATGATTTCCTTGTATTAAGTCATTTTATATCAATTGGAAAGCATTTTAATCTCTGTCTTGTTCAACCTACAGGCTTTAAGTATAAAATCTCCATCTTGCAACCATACAAAACTGTTAAATCCTAGAGCTCTAGGGAAACATACCTTCCCACTGTACCCATGAAAGGAGCCATGCAGTGCTAGCTGCCTATAGTGGCTTTTCTCTTCTTCTCAGTCTCTCTGGGATGAAGTACAGTAACTGAGCATCCCTTAATTCTGGTGGGAGTGACTGTCCACCATGATGAAGTTACTGTTTATACTACCTTTCTATCAGAATCAAATATTCTATCTGATTGCAGTATACAATGGAGTTTTGTTCTTGAACTATTATTACATATGGAAAACCAAGAAAGAGAAAGCAAGAAGATCAACTTAGCTTTAGGGGAGTTTATTTCTAAAGTGATATCAAATAGTAGATTAACCCTCCAGGCCACACAGACAGCTGATCAAGTTCTAATCACGAACACACCTAAAAGAACTAATATTTAATAGGTGTATTTAATAGTATTTAAGGGTATAACAGTATTTAATAGTAGTTAAAGAAATAGTATTTAAATAGCATATAATGGAGACATTGATCAATGTGTTGCATCTTTCTACAGAGACCTGGTCACTGACTGCAGTCAGACAGACACCAATTTTCAAGTGTATGGGAGAAAACAGTGATATATAGAAGAGTAAACTAGAAAAAGGAGTGGATTCAAGAGATCAGGGAAATAGCTCTGATCCTTCCCATTCTGTGTATGTAACTCTGTACAGAGCTATCAACTTTTGGGGGCCAAGGTTTATAACTGATATAAAAGCCTGCTAGATTATTCTTAATTGGTCCCTGACTAGGTCCCATTTGCAGAGACAGAAGTACTACCACATGGAGTTATGCCAAGAGTAGGGGAGTAGGGACAGCCTTCGACTAGACCCAGAGGGACTGGGAAGACCATTATCAAGTATAAGAGGTCAAAGTACTATATCTATAGAGGGAAGTCAAATATCAGGGCCAAAGGAGAAATATTAATTCCCCAAGTCTAACGTCTGAGTATCAACTGTGTAAAGAAAATGTATATAGTGGTTAAAAATTGAGAAGATCTAGGAAAGGTTGAAATACAGATTACAAAAATGAAGGAAAATAAGGTTGCAAAAGCCTGTTCCTGTTGAAAACATGGCAGCTGATTCATGAGGATGGGGAGGGACTGGTCCCTGGCTGGTTCTCTTAAAACAGTGGTTTTCAACCGGTGTGCCACAAGAATTTTTAAAATATGCAATAACTGACTATTTGGTCAGGGGCACTGATCTCTTTTCCCTTAGATTGTCAAAATAAAAAAAATTATAATAGCCAAAATAGTAATAACCATCAGGTGTAAATGAATAAAAAAATACTTATTTTTTGTCAGATCATCAAAAATATAATACACACACACATAAATATATATGTGTGTATATATATATACACACAAATATAAATACCAAGTGGTGCAAAAATTAACTGTCCCCACTGAGCCCTGCCCAAATTACAGATACACACACACATAAATATATATATATATATATATATATATATAATTTTGGAGTGCCAAAGAATTTTAGTAATTAAATTACTTGTGCCATTGGGTGAAAAATTTGAAAATTACTGTCTTAAAAGAATGGATCTAGACAGCTCTAAGTGTATGGTAAAGCTTAATAAAACTAATTGCAGGATAATTCATGATTTAAAAAATTATCTAGACATAATCCTCAGCATCATCATGGTTCCTTTCTACCACAGATGATCACTCAATCAGTTTCTGCCATGAGCAGCACTGTGCTATAGTGTCTCTTACCCTCTCTCTTGTGCACTTTTATTTATTTATTTTTTTTGTATTTTTCCAAAGCTGGAAACAGGGAGGCAGTCAGACAGACTTCCGCATGCACCTGACCGGGATCCACCTGGCATGCCCACCAGGGGTCGATGTTCTGCCCATCTGGGGCATCACTCTGCAGCAATCAGAGCCATTCTAGCGCCCGAGGCAGAAGCCACAGAGCCATCCTCAGCGCCCGGGCCAACTTTGCTCCAATGGAGCCTTGGCTGCGGGAGGGGAAGAGAGAGACAGAGAGGAAGGAGAGGAGGAAGGGTGGAGAAGCAGATGGGCGCTCTCCTGTGTGCCCTGGCCAGGAATGGAACCAGGGACTCCTGTACGCCAGGCCGACACTCTACCACTGAGCCAACTGGCCAGGACCTCTCTTGTGCACTTTTACTCATACTATCCCCACACCCTACATGTTCATTAATTCATTTTATTTTTTTATTTTTCAGGTTTTCTTTAAAGACTTAATTTTAGTAGTTGGATTTCTGTTGATAGCTCATAGATTTTATTAATTTTGGAGTAAAATTTTTTCACTGTGTAAAAAGCATCCAGTATAGTTGGAGTTATGGTGTTTTTTTTCTTTTTAAATTTTATAGATTTTCCTTCAGGCAAAAACTAGCCAGGCTGTTTTGCTCCAAAGGTAAATTAAGCTTATGATTGAACTATTAGATCAAGTTCTCTAACAGCTTGCAAGTAGCTACTGGAAGTGTAAACACAAAAACCAAAGAGTTCTTTATTTTTTCTTACTGTGCCTGGTGGCCCATCTCAAAGAGGTTTTTTTATAAGTCACGCCAAAGATAATTACATTTGTTTCCTCCCTAGCTTTTATCATCATAAGAATAAATAAAACTGTCAGATTCAAACAAACACACACACACATACACACAGAGATTAATTTGAGGTCACTAAAAATGTATTATATTAGTTCTAAGGTTTCTTGAGCTTGATTTAAGACCAATAATAAGAAGAGCAGTTGGTAAAAACACATGAGAGACTAAAAGTTCTCTGTAGGTTAACACTTAACAATCTGGTTTCTGCTATCTTGTGCTGTGTAACAAACCACCCCAAAACTTATTGGCTTAAAGTAATACCTCATTTATCTGACTCTAAAATCTATAATTTGGGCAGGGCTCAGTGGGGACAGTTAATCTTTGCTCCACTTGGTATAAACTGGACAGGCTTTTAGGGTAGAGTCCTGAGGCATCTCACAGCTCACCCACTCAAAACTCTGGTAGTTGATTCTGGCTGTTGACTGGGTCTTCATTTATGCTCACAAGGGCCTATCCTTGTGGTCACTTTATGTGAGTTAATACAGGCTTACTGTGGTACACTGGCTTTTTGAAGGCTGAGCATTCAAAGAAAGAGACAGTCACTTTTGTGACTTGGTGTCAGAAGTCATGCAACATCACTTCTGCCACATTCTATTAATCAAGTCAGTTACCATATGCACTCCAGGTAAAGGGGAGGGAATAAGAACTTTGCTTCTCAAAGAAGGAATGTCAATGTTAAATTATAAGAAGACCACATGGAATGGAATATATACAAATATGGCCATAATTGGAAAATACAATCTTTCAGGGACCCATATGGAAAAGTTCCTCTGAATTCAAACTTAAGAAGACACTACTTCACAGCTACAACATATCAAGTAGGTAAACAATTATCCCTCAGATCCTCAATGCCAGTCATTCAGTTTTTGACTTTGGAATCAAATGGATTTTAGGAGAGACTGATGTATTCACTTCCTGAGGATGATGCACACACTTTCCTTGTCCCATCTTAGAATAGCCACTCTGCTCTCTAGGTTCATTGGAGAACTTACTGCTCTTCCTCATCAGGCCTTCCTCAACCTCATGCTCTTTCTCTTTATCAGAAAGGCTGTTGCCCAGGCAAAAGGGAAATTCCAGGTAACAGAAACCCTCCCAGGTAACACCTCAAGCTAGGTCCCTTCTATCTTCACACCCCCATAAGTTAAAAAAAAAGAATTTTAGCTCAAGAAAAGTCTTTCTTGAATTTAACAAAGCAAAAGAACTATTTATTCCAAATGGGGATTTAAACTGCATCATATATTTTTAAATTATTTCAACTTTTTAAATCTAGGTTTCTGGGTCAGGCTTATAAACTAATACTCTAAAAAGTTCTGTGGTTCATACAAACATTCAAGGTAGTTCTAAATTCTAACAATATCTTTAGCCCAACAAAATTGAAACTACCATCTTTTCAAATTAGTGATTTATTTCATTACTGGTTCTCATTTAAAGATTTCCTTAAAAGCAAACTTAAGAATTAAGATCTTTTTTTCTTCAAAACAAATGACAAATACCTACTGCATCTATCAGGCAGAATCTATTTTGAGGACCCAATTCCTAACTGGATCCAATTCTAATACTATTTATACTAATACTATGGGGTTCTCTATTTCTGAGGATCCAATACCAAACTGGATCCAATTTCGAAATAACTCTGTACAAGTATGCTACAAGTTCAAGACCAACTAAAATGTCAGGGGATTTTATTTATTTCAGACAAAACAGAATTTTTTTCATCCAAGAAAAAAAGGTTATAAATAAGACTCCAATAATTTTTACAAAATAATATATTTGAAAAATTAATTAAAAATCAAACAAACATACTGGTATGTGTTCAATTTTTCTATGCTCCCTCCCATCTCCACAAATACCTTAAGATAAACAAGAGCTTATAAAGAAAGAGGGTAGGGTAAGAAATTATTGATGAGTATATTTATAGGTGAAAAAAACCAAAAGCCTCCAAAAAACATTGATGTACAACTTTTTACCACAGGTGGGAGTCCACTTACCCAGCTCTATTTTTATGGTCAATTGTATCCTAATTAAAATAGAAAATGAAATTGTACTCTCTCCTCCTTACATTCTCCAGACCATGTAAATTTTCTTCAACTTTTAAAGTAGGAGATTTATTCAATATCAAGGGAAAGACAGATCAAGAAACATATCTAGTCACAAGATGGCGATGGAGTAAGTGGACGTACCAACTTCCACCTCCCAGAACCAAAGCGGAATACAACTTAATTTTAAGAACCATCGTCTGGAAAAACCACCTTTGGACTAAACTAAGAGGATTCTTCAACCAAGGAACACTGAAGAAACCACACTGAGACTGGTAAGAAAAGCTGAAACACGAGCTTTTCAAGAGAGCTGCCCACATTTTTCCTGCATCAATTTAGGGAAGTTTTTAGCTATGATTTGATTGAACAAAGTCTCTATCCCTTGTTTTTTCTCTTCTTCTTCAGGAACTCCTTTGATACAGATGTTATTTCTCTTCATGTTGTCACAGAGTTCTCTTAGAGTTTCCTCAGACTTTTTGAGTCTCTTTTCTTTTTGTTGCTCTGCTTCTGTGCTTTGTTTATCTTGTCCGCTAACTTGCTGATTTGATTCTCAGTTTCATCTATTCTGCTTTTAATTTCATCTATTGTGGTTTTCATTTCTGATATTGTATTTGTCATTTCTGACTGATTATTTTTTATTATTTCTTTTTTTTTTTAGGCTCAGTTTTTTTTTAATTATAATTTTATTTTTTAATGGGGTGACATCAATAAATCAGGTTACATATATTCAAAGATCAACAAGTCCAGGTTATCTTGTCTTTCACTTATGTTGCATACCCATCACCCAAAGTCAGATTGTCCTCTGTCACCTTCTATCTAGTTTTCTTTGTGCCCCTCCCCCTCCCCCTTTCCCTCTCCCTTTCCCCCCTCCCCCCATAACCACCACACTCTTATCAATGTCTCTTAGTTTCACTTTTATGTCCCACCTTCGTATGGAATAATGCAGTTCCTGTTTTTTTCTGATTTACTTATTTCACTTCGTATAATGTTATCAAGATCCCACCATTTTGTTGTAAATGATCCGATGTCATCATTTCTTATGGCTGAGTAGTATTCCATAGTGTATATGTGCCACATCTTCTTTATCCAGTCATCTATTGACGGGCTTTTTGGTTGTTTCCATGTCCTGGCCACTGTGAACAATGCTGCAATGAACATGGGGCTGCATGTGTCTTTACGTATCAATGTTTCTGAGTTTTTGGGGTATATACCCAGTAGAGGGATTGCTGGGTCATAAGGTAGTTCTATTTTCAGTTTTTTGAGGAACCACCATACTTTCTTCCATAATGGTTGTACTACTTTACATTCCCACCAACAGTGTATGAGGGTTCCTTTTTCTCCACAGCCTCTCCAACATTTGCTATTACCTGTCTTGTTAATAATAGCTAATCTAACAGGGGTGAGGTGGTATCTCATTGCAGTTTTGATTTGCATTTCTCTAATAACTAAAGAAGATGAGCATCTTTTCATATATCTGTTGGCCATTTGTACTTCCTCCTGGGAGAAGTGTCTGTTCATGTCCTCTTCCCATTTTTCTATTGGATTGTTTGTTTGTTTGTTGTTGAGTTTTATGAGTTCTTTGTATATTTTGGATATTAGGCCCTTATCTGAGCTGTTGTTTGAAAATATCATTTCCCATTTAGTCAATAAATGGTGCTGGGAAAACTGGAAAGCCACATGCAAAAGAATGAAACTGGACTACAGTTTGTCCCCCTGTACTAAAATTAACTCAAAATGGATCAAAGATCTAAACATAAAACCTGAAACAATAAAGTACATAGAAGAAGACATAGGTACTAAACTCATGGACCTGGGTTTTAAAGAGCATTTTATGAATTTGACTCCACAGGCAAGAGAAGTGAAGGCAAAAATTAATGAATGGGACTACATCAGACTAAGAAGTTTTTGCTCAGCAAGAGAAACTGATAACAAAATAAACAGAAAGCCAACTAAATGGGAAATGATATTTTTTATTATTTCAATGTCCTTTTTTATATTGCTATCTGTTTATTTAGTTGTTCATTATGACCACTTATTGTTGTTCTAAGATCTTTGAGCATCCTAACAATCATTATTTTAAACTCTACATCCAGTAATTTGGGTATATCTGACTCATTCAAGTTTTTTTCTGGGGATTTCTCTTGATTCAATTGGGTTGCATTTCTCTGCCTTCCCATTTTGTCTGTGTATAAGAAGGGTGTGGTCACAGGAGTCCCACGGGTGTGGCCTCTGTGTTCCCTAGGTGTGATCTGTCTGCAGGTCCACCACCGCCTCTGACACTTGGAGTGAATGGCAGCCTAGAGAGACTTGTGTGGTGGGAAGTGAGTTTAGCGGAGAAGGGAGGGTCCTGATCCACAGGAACAAAGCCGCAGCCTGCAGCCCAAGAGCCTAGAAGAGGCGTATGAACAGTATTTATCTGAGAAACAAGTCAGGATATTGTTTGTAAGAAAAAGACAGATTTCTCAAACCCAGGATTCTTCTTAAAGATACTGTGCAGAAAACCTTTCTCACAACCACCCACCCAGGGTTCCCAGGAATGAGGAAAGAGGAGAGGACCAGAGCAGTGGGAAAGAAAGTATAATCTAGGAGGCACAAGGAGAAACACTTTGAGGGACAGTCACCCTAACTCCTGGGCTGAGTCACTCCCCAAATCTAAAGTGAATATTTCCCCTGGAAACAGCAATACCAGCGAAGGGAAACAGGACACGAGCCAAACAAGCTCTTCCATGGCACTTAGAGCAGAGTCACTTAGAAGGAGAGAGCCTTAAGAAATACAGTATTGAGTGCTACAGTCTAAGCTGCAGAACCCCCAACCACACTGCTGAGGGCTTGCCAGAGGGTTGGTGGCAGCAGGACGCAAAAACACAGTCCCATCGGCGGAGGTGGAAGCCAGGTCAGCCATGACGGAGGCACAGTGTGAGCTTGGTTTCACCCAGCAGAGGAGGAAGGGGCACACAAAAGTGGTACCACTCAACTGTGGGTTGGGTGAGCAAGAACAGTCCCATCTGCAATCCTGCTCTCAGGGGAAAAGTGAAAGCCTGGGAACTGAAGAGACCTGCAGCTGAGCAAAGGTGCTCACACCTGCCTGATGTGCCGAAGCACCATAGCACTATTTCAAAAGGAGAAGAGCACCCTCATGTTTATGGTGGCATTGTTCACAATAGTGAAGATCAGGAAACTGCCCAAGTGTCTGTTAGTGGATGAGTGGATTAAAAAGCAGTGGTACATATATACAATGGAATACTTTGGGCCATGAAAAAGAAGGAAATATTACCTTTTCCAACAACATGGATGGACCTGGAAACTATTATGTTAAGTGACATAAGCCAGGTAGAGAAAGAAAAATATCATATGACCTTACTCATTTGAGGAATCCAGTGAACAATGTGAACTGAGGAATAGAATTGTGACAGAGGAGAGCTCAAAGGGACCAGCGGAAAAGAGAACAGAGGGAAAGGGGATGATAGGATGGGATAAACCTGAAGTGAAGGGAATAGGGTGCTATGGGGAGGGGGGCAAGGAGGATGTTTAGGCAAATACGGGGGAGAGGAGTGCATTCGGGGCAACACTAGAATCTATGTAAACACAATAATTTAAAATCAATGAAAAAAAGAAACTTATACCCAAAGACAAAATAAATAAATAAATAAATAAATAAATAAATAAATAAATAAATAAGAGAAACACAGGATTCTGACTTTTCCCCTTATCATTGAAAATTTTCAACCAAGATACAATGAACTAGTGAGAATCCTGCCCTTTCCCAGAGCCAAAAGTGTCTCTTATTTATGTGATTACCTTACAGGGTTGGCACCAGTCATATCAATTCTCCTCTGGCGCCCCTCTGGGTGTCCCAGTGAAAGGAATATGATCGATGTGAAAATCTACAAAAAAATTTCCCACATTGGTGGAACACAACCTAACATTAAAGAATAATACATAGGAACTCTATATTCTAGGTATGAATAGCAGCTATTTAGTTTGTAGATTTCAGCTATGTTGAAATATATATGAAATAATTTTGCCTGTGTGGTTCCATTATCATTTGATTTACATATTTTCTGCAGACAGATAAAAAACAACAACTATGATTAAATGGATACACTTTTCTGGATGTTCAAGTGTTTTATATTAAATCCAGCTATCAATCAGAAATGATATTATTTAGTAGTAAAAGAGATTTACAGAAAGTGCCTTAAGTAATGTAGAAGAGGCCTGACCAGGAGGTGGCTCAGTGGATAGAGCATCAGAATGGGACGCAGAGGACCCAGGTTCAAAACCCTGAGGTCGCTGGTTTGAGAGTGGGTTTATCTGGCTTGAGCGCAGGCTCATCAGCATTAGCACAGGTTTTCTGGCTTGAGCGTGGGATCATAGACATGACCCCAAGGTTGCTGGCTTGAAGCCCAGGGTCGCTGGCTTGAGCAAAAGGTCACTCACTCTGCTGTAGCCCCCCAGTCAAGGCACATATAAGAACGCAATCAATAAACAACTAAGGAGCTCCAACAAAGAAATGATGCTTCTCATCTCTCTCCCTTTCTGTCTGTCTGTCCCTATCTGTCCCTCTCTCTAACTCTCTCTGTCTCTGCCAAAACAAAAAATAAAGAAATAATGAAAAAGTTAATTTTTTTCTATAAAATAAGTCTAGAGATGGAGATTTCAACCTGACATTCGAGAACTGAGCTTTACTATCTTTTTTTTTCTTTTCTGAGCTTTACTATCTTAACCCATGTCTTTTCTCTTCATGATCCAAGAGGCTTATCTATCACTGTGATTAGTTTGTATTTTTTCTTTTTTTTTTTTTTTCATTTTTCCGAAGCTGGAAACGGGGAGGCAGTCAGACAGACTCCCGCATGTGCCCGACCGGGATACACCCGGCATGTCCACTAGGGGGCGATGCTTTGCCCCTCTGGGGCGTCGCTCTGTTGTGTCCAGAGCCATTCTAGCGCCTGAGGCAGAGGCCACAGAGCCATCCCCAGCGCCCGGGCCATCTTTGCTCCAATGGAGCCTCACAGCAGGAGGGGAAGAGAGAGACAGAGAGGAAGGAGAGGGGGAGGGGTGGAGAAGCAAATGGGCGCCTCTCCTGTGTGCCCTGGCTGGGAATCGAACCAGGGACTCCTGCACGCCAGGCCGACGCTCTACCACTGAGCCAACCAGCCAGGGCCAGTTTGTATTTTTTCAAGGTCTAAGATCACTTCTTTTTTATTTTTTTAGAAAGAGAGAGGAACAGATAGGGACAGACAGGGACAGATAGGAAGGGAGAGAGATGAGAAGCATTAACTCATAGTTCCGGCACCTTAAGTTGTTCATTGATACGAAAGTGGGTGATAGATATAAAAAGGTTGACTACCCCTGATATAGATAGAAATAGATATAGATACAAATACAGATACAGATGATATAGATATAGATATTCTATTGGTTCTGTTTCTCTGGAGAACCCTAATATACTTGTCATAAAGAAAACTTCAAGATGATGTCAGAGTAATGGCGGGGTAGGAAGCGATACCGATAAATCTCCCCCAAAACTCAACAAGATCTTCAACCAGAAACAGAAAAACCTATCCTTGGAGCCTCCAGATGTTTTGCAATACACCCGAAGGTACAGTTGAGTGAAAAATTGGCTAAATATATAACCAAACCCCGAAGGAATTAGGGAGTAAGAAATGCTCCACCTTCCTCACTAACCTAAACAGGGCGGCTTTCTCTGGGATCCATAAATATAGAAACTGAGGCAGGCAAAGGGGGTGAATAGATCCAGGCCGCGGCAAAAACGGCCGAACCAGGCTGTGGCACGGAGATCCAAGCCGAGGAAAAACTGATCCTGTGGCAACCCGGGCAATACAAGCTAACACTCGCGCCAAACCCAAACAAAGAAAGACAAGCGGGGCAGCCATTTTACCCAATCTCCTGGTCGGCACATGCAGATAGTGGGCGAGAGATTTCTTCCTAAGCCCCGGGAGTGGGTGCCCGTGTTACCCCACAGAGAGGCAGAGTCAGAGGCCTTTATGTGGGCCAAAAGCGGAATCTCTGGGCAGCCCCAGCGCCCTGGGAAAGCTGCGCACGGGAGGGAGAGAGAACTAATTCCAACAGTGGAACTTTTCCGTGCTGGTAGGGGATTCACTCAGAGGGAAACACGGCCGGCCTCATATCCAGGTCTGCCCGTGCAGATAGTGAGTGAGAGATTCCTCCGAGTGCCTCGGCAGTGTGCACCCGTGTTATCGCGCAGAGGGGCAGAGTCAGGGGCCTTTGTGTGGGCCAAAGTGGAATCTCAGGCCGCCCCAGCGCCTTGCAAAAGCCACGCACGGGGACGGAGCGAGAGCCAATTCCAACACTGCAACTTTTCCATGCGGTTGGGGGTTTCACTCAGAGCGTGAGACTGCTGGCCAGATATCCTGGTCTGCGCGCACAGATAGTGAGCGAGAGTTTACTCCAAGCGCCCCGGAAGTGGGTGAACTCCTGTGTTACCACACAGAGTGGCAGAGCCAGAGGTCTTTGAGTGGGCAGAAACCCCGCCTGATTATGCTAGAAGCTCTGACTGACTGAGCCTTACCCAGAGCCCTGTGCTGAGTGGAAATAGAGTGGGGAGTTGGCAGCCCTTTGAGCCTCTTACTATCCAGGCAGAGGCAGCAGCAACCCCATAGCTGGATTATCAGGCTACTAATTGAGGAAGGAAAGACTAGGAGAAAGGCTCCAGGAACACGGACTCTCTCACTGTCAGAACCTGTAAATGCTAATGAGCCTCGACTGCCAACGAGACTAAAGCACAATACATGACATCGCCATAGAGACTTATCAACTGCAAACCTCTACCTGAGCGTGCCAAAGGGGCAGAACCCGGGGTACAGAGTCACCGACCAGGAAGAGGGAGAGAAAAGAAAAATCAAGAAGATAACCTCTCAAAATCAAGAATAATCTGCAGACTTTATAACCTATCCCATTTTATTATATTTGTTCGTTTGTTTCTCTTATATTCATTCTTGATACTTTTTTTCCTCCTCCAATTTGGCCGATTAACTCTCTGCCGGTCTTACTCTCTCCTCTCCTTGAACTATACTACCCATAAGTGTTACAACTCCCATTATCTTTTCTCTCCTCTTCCTTTCTCTCTATGAGGGTTGCACTCCAAAACCCTTAACTCTCTCTCTCTCTCTCTCTCTCTCTCTCTCCTTTTTTCTTTTTCCTTCTTTAAGTGGTTCCCTCTCTTTTTCTCTCTCTCTCTTTCTTTTCTACCTCTATATTAATTTCTTCCTTTCTCCTTTACATCTCCTCTCATTCAAACCTCAATAACAAACAAATTATCTTATCTGGGACTCAAACTTATGTTTGTGGCATTTTGGGGAGTTTTAACTTCACCTTTTTAACTCACTAGCAGTGCTCCCATCCCTGGCTCTCCATTTTATCTAGTTCTTGTTCCACTAAATACAATAGTAATTTTTTAATTTGTCCCCCCATTTTTCTGTTTTCCTCTTATTCCTCTCATCATAACTCTTAGACAACCAACACCTAAAAGCAAATCATTTTATTTTTGACCCAAATTTTTTCCTTATTTGCTTTTGGGTCCATACACCCTTCTTTTTTCTTTTTTTTTTCTTCTTTTTTTTGCCCCTTTATTACTTTACCCCAATTCAGGCCCTCCATCACAGGCATTGTTTGTTATAATTCACAGTTCACCACAATATTTTCTCAAGAAAGAGGGGAGACAAGAGGAGAGGAAAAAAAGAGGGGGGGAATAATTTCCTTTTTTTAATTTTTATTTTATTTTTCTTTATTTAATTATTAATTTTCAAAAAAAACCAACTCTTTTCAATTTTTTATTTTTTTAACTTTTTATTCTTTATTAAATCTCATTAATACTATCAACAAAACCACCCTCAGATGCCATTAAGGAAGAGAAAATCGAATATCATGGATACAAAAGAAAGAGAGGTAACACAGCTAGATGAGGAAAAATCTATGGAGAAAAAATTTAATATATTGGAACCTTGGAGCTAAATGACAGAGAATTCAAGATAGAAATCCTAAAAGTCCTCCGAGATATACAAGAAAACACAGAAAGGCAATTTAGGGAGCTCAGAAAACAACTCAATGAACACAAAGAATATATGTCCAAGGAAATTGAAACTATACAAACAAATCAAACAGAGATGAAAAACTCAATTCACGAGCTGAAAAACGAAGTAACAAGCTTAGCTAATAGAACAGGTCAGATAGAAGAGAGGATTAGTGAAATAGAAGACAAGCAACTTGAGGCACAACAGAGAGAAGAAGAAAGAGACTCAAAAATTTAAAAAAATGAGATAGCCCTACAAGAATTATCTGACTCCATCAAAAAGAATAACATAAGAGTAATAGGTATATCAGAGGGAGAAGAGAGAGAAAATGGAATGGAGAACATACTCAAACAAATAATAGATGAGAACTTCCCAAGCCTATGGAAAGAACTAAAGCCTAAAGTTCAAGAAGCAAACAGAACTCCGAGTTTTCTTAACACAACAAACCTACTCCAAGGCATATCATAATGAAATTGACACAAACCAACAGCAAAGAAAAAATTCTCAAGGCAGCCAGGGAAAAGAAGAATACAACATATAAAGGAAGGCCCATTAGATTATCATCAGATTTCTCAGCAGAAACTCTACAAGCTAGAAGAGAGTGGACCCCAATATTTAAAGTCCTGAAAGAGAGGAACTTTCAGCCACGAACACTATACCCATCAAAGCTATCCTTCAAATATGAAGGAGAAATAAAAACATTCACAGATACAGAAAAGATGAGGGAATTTATCATCAGAAAACCCCCACTCCAGGAATTACTAAAGGGGGTTCTCCAATCAGATACAAAGAACAAAAAAAAATAATAAAGCCACAAGTAAAAGCTCCAAGAAGAACACAATAAAACAAAATGTAAACTGTAACAACAACAAAAAGAAAGGGGGGAGAGGATGGAGATTAACAGTAACAAAGGATGATGGAGTGCAAAAGTACTCTCAAAATAGTGTGCTACAATGAACAGGGTAGGGACCCTTTTCATTACTTAAAGGTAACCACCATTGAAAAAACCACCACAGAAGCACATGAGATTAAAAAAAAGATAGCAACAGAGGAAAGATGTATGAAATACAACCAAATACAAAAGTTAGAAAAACGAAAGAGAAGGATCAAACAAGACACAAAACTAACAGAAAGCAAGATATAAAATGGCAATAGGGAACTCACAAGTGTCAATAATTACACTAAATGTAAACGGATTAAAATCACCAATAAAAAGGCACAGAGTAGCAGAATGCATTAAAAAAGAAAATCCAACTGTATGCTGCCTACAGGAAACTCATCTAAGTAACAAGGATAAAAACAAATTCAAAGTGAAAGGCTGGGAAACAATACTCCAAGCAAATAACATTAAAAAAAAAGCAGGTGTAGCAATACTAATATCTGATAATGCTGACTACAAGACAGGAAAAGTACTCAGAGACAAAAATGGCCATTTCATAATGGCTAAGGGGACACTGAATCAAGAAGACATAACAATTCTTAATATATATGCACCAAACCAAGGAGCACCAAAATATATAAGACAGCTACTTATTGATCTTAAAACAAAAACTGACAAAAATACAATCATACTTGGAGACCTCAATACACCGCTGACGGCTCTAGATCCGTCATCCAAACAGAGAATCAACAAAGACATAGTGGCCTTAAACAAAACACTAGAGCACCTGGATATGATAGACATCTACAGGATATTTCATCCCAAAGTGACTGAGTATACATTTTTCTGCAGTGTACATGGATCATTCTCAAGAATTGACCATATGTTGGGCCACAAAAACAACATCAGCAAATTTAGAAAAATCGAAGTTGTACCAAGCATATTTTCTGATCATAAAACCTTGAAACTAGAATTCAACTGCAAAAAAGAGGAAAAACAGCCCACAAAAATGTGGAAACTAAACAACATAATTTTAAAAAATGAATAGATCAAAGAAGAAATAAGTGCAGAGATCAAAAGATATATACAGACTAATGAAAATGACAATATGATATATCAGAATCTATGGAATGCAGCAACAGCAGTGATAGGAGATCACTTCAGGCATATATGAACAAACAAGAGAGAGCCCAAGTGAACCACTTAATTTCACACCTTAAGGAACTAGAAAAAGAAGAACAAAGAAAACCCAAAACCAGCCAAAGAAAGAAGATAATAAAAATCAGAGCAGAAATAAATGAATTAGAGAACAGAAAAACAATAGAAAAGATTAATAGAACAAGGAGCTGGTTCTTTGAAAAGATCAACAAAATTGACAAACCCTTGGCAAGACTTACCAAGGAAAAATGAGAAAGAACTCATATAAACAAAATCCAAAATGAAAGAGGAGAAATCACCACGGACACTGTAGATATACAAGGAATTATTGTAGAATACTATGAAAAACTTTATGTGCCACTAAATTCAACAACCTAGAAGAAATGGATAAATTCCTAGAACAATACAACCTTCCTAGACTGAGTCAAGAAGAAGCAGAAAGCCTAAACAGACCTATTAGTAGAGAAGAAATAGAAAAAACCATTAAAAACCTCCCCAAAAATAAAAGTCCAGGCCCTGATGGCTATACCAGCGAATTTTATCAAACATTCAAAGAAGACTTGGTTCCTATTCTACTGAAAGTCTTCCAAAAAATTAAAGAAGAAGCAATACTTCCAAACACATTTTATGAGGCCAACATAACCCTCATACCAAAACCAGGCAAGGATGGCACAAAAAAAGAAAACTACAGACCAATATCTCTAATGAATACAGATGCTAAAATACTAAACAAAATACTAGCAAATTGAATACAACAACATATTAAAAAAATAATACATCATGATCAAGTGGGATTCATCCCAGAATCTCAAGGATGGTTCAACATACATAAAACGGTTAACGTAATACACCATATCAACAAAACAAAGAACAAAAACTACATGATCTTATCAATAGACACAGAAAAGGCTTTTGATAAAATACTACACAATTTTATGTTTAAGCCTCTCAACAAAATGGGTATAGAAGGAAAATATCTCAACATGATAAAGGCCATATATGATAAACAATCAGCTAACATCATATTAAATGGCACAAAGCTGAAGGCTTTCCCCTTAAATTAGGAACAAGACAGGGTTGTCCACTATCTCCACTCTTATTTAATGTGGTACTAGAAGTTCTAGCCAGAGCAATCAGACAAGACAAAGAAATAAAAGGTATCCATATCGGAAAAGAAGAAGTAAAGGTATCACTTTTGCAGATGATATGATCCTATACATCGAAAACCCCAAAGAATTCACAAAAAGACTACTAGAAACAATAAGCCAATACAGTAAGGTCGCAGGATACAAAATTGACATACAGAAGTCAATAGCCTTTCTATATGCCAACAATAAAACAACTGAGAATGAACTCAAAAGAATAATCCCCTTCATAATTGCAACAACAACAAAAAAATACTTAGGAATAAACATAACAAAGAATGTAAAGGACTTATATAATGAAAACTATAAACCATTGTTAAGGGAAATCGAAAAAGATATAATGAGATGGAAGAATATACCTTGTTCTTGGCTAGGAAGAATAAATATAATCAAGATGGCCATATTACCCAAAGCAATATACAAATTTAATGCAATTCCCATCAAACTTCCAATGACATTTTTTAAAGAAATAGAGCAAAAAATCATCAGATTTATATGGAACTATAAAAAACCCCGAATAGCCAAAGCAATCCTAAAGAAAAAGAATGAAGCTGGGGGCATTACAATACCTGACTTCAAACTCTATTATAGGGCCATGACAATCAAAACAGCATGGTATTGGCAGAAAAATAGACACTCAGACCAATGGAACAGAATGGAAAGTCCAGAAATAAAACCACATATATATGGTCAAATAATTTTTGATAAAGGGGCCAAGAACACACAATGGAGAAACGAAAGCCTCTTCAATAAATGATGCTGGGAAAACTGGAAAGCCACATGCAAAAGAATGAAACCTGACTACAGTTTGTCCCCCTGTACTAAAATTAACTCAAAATGGATCAAAGATCTAAACATAAGACCTGAAACAATTAAGTACATAGAAGAAGACATAGGTACTAAACTCATGGACCTGAGTTTTAAAGAGCATTTTATGAATTTGACTCCACAGGCAAGAGAAGTGAAGGCAAAAATTAATGAATGGGACTACATCAGACTAAGAAGTTTTTGCTCAGCAAGAGAAACTGATAACAAAATAAACAGAAAGCCAACTAAATGGGAATGATATTTTCAAACAACAGCTCTGATAAGGGCCTAATATCCAAAATATACAAAAAACTCATAAATCTCAACAACAAACAAACATACAATCCAATAAAAAAATGGGAAGAGTATATGAACAGACACTTCTCCCATGAAGAAATACAAATGGCCAACAGATATATGAAAAGATGCTCATCTTCTTTAGCTATTAGAGAAATGCAAATCAAAACTGCAATGAGATACCTCCTCACCCCTGTTAGATTAGCTATTATTAACAAGACAGGTAATAGCAAATGTTGGAGAGGCTGTGGAGAAAAAGGAACCCTCATACACTGTTGGTGGGAATGTAAAGTAGTACAACCATTATGGAAGAAAGTATGGTGGTTCCTCAAAAATCTGAAAATAGAACTACCTTATGACCCAGCAATCCCTCTACTGGGTATATACCCCAAAAACTCAGAAACATTGATACGTAAAGACACATGCAGCCCCATGTTTATTGCAGCATTGTTCACAGTGGCCAGGACATGGAAACAACCAAAAAGCCTGTCAATAGACGACTGGATAAAGAAGATGTGGCACATATACACTATGGAATACTACTCAGCCATAAGAAATGATGACATCGGATCATTTACAGCAAAATGGTGGGATCTTGATAACATGATACGATGCGAAATAAGTAAATCAGAAAAAACAGGAACTGCATTATTCCATACGTAGGTGGGACATAAAAGTGAAACTAAGAGACATTGATAAGAGTGTGGTGGTTACGGGGGGGAGGGGGGAATGGGAGAGGGAAAGGGGGAGGGGGAGGGGCACAAAGAAAACAATATAGAAGGTGACAGAGGACAATCTGACTTTGGGTGATGGGTATGCAACATAATTGAATGACAAGATAACCTGGACTTGTTATCTTTGAATATATGTATCCTGATTTATTGATGTCACCCCATTAAAAAAATAAAATTATTATAAAAAAAAAAGAAAATTTCATTTTCTTATCACAAAATAGCTAAAAAATTCCTTCAATCCCAAGATGTTCCTCAGTGTCCATTAAACATTTTTTTTCACTTCCTCATTCCATTCATTTATTTTATTTCCTGATAATATTCCAGACCCTGGGGAGTTCACACTGAATAAGACCTGTTTCTTACATTCTTGTGAATTAAACAGACACTAAAAAGAGAAATACAGGCCCTGGCTGGTTGGCTCAGCAATAGAACATTGACCTGGCCTGTGAAAGTCCCAGGTTCGATTCCTAGTCAGGGCACACAGGAGAAGTGCCCACCTGCTTCTCCACCTTTCCTCCTCTCCTTTCTCTCTATCTCTCCCCCCCCCCCCGCAGCCAAGGCTCCATTGGAGCAAAGTTGGCCAGGCACTGAGGATGGCTCCATGGCCTCCACCTCATGCACTAGAATGGCTCCAACCACAACAGACCAGTGCCCTAGATGGGCAGAGCATCGCCCCCTGGTGGTCATGCCAAGTGGAATCCTGGTCGGACGCATGCTGGATTCTGTCTGACTCCCCACCTCTCACTTCGGAAAAAGAGAGAGAGAGAAATACAGCTTTAAATAAATGCTCTAAAGCAGTGGTCCCCAACCTTTTTGGGGCCACGGACCGGTTTAATGTCAGAAAATATTTTGGGATGGACAAATGTATCACCTGACCAAGACAAGCGTCAAGTGTGAGTCTTAGACGGATGTAACAGAGGGAATCTGGTCATTTTAAAAAAATAAAACATTGTTCAGACTTAAATATAAATAAAAAGGAAATAATGTAAGTTACTTATTCTTTCTCTGCGGACTGATACCAAATGGCCCACGGACCAGTACCGGTCCGCAACCAGGGGGTTGGGGACCACTGCTCTAAAGGAAATAATAACACGGTGATTAAGAGAAAGAATAGTCATGTTAGGTGGAGTGTGTAAGGCCAGTGGCTGCACTGTGGTCATGAAGGTTCCCACTGGATTCGAGCAGATAGTAAAGAAACTGTGGAGCCTGAAAGTGGCAGGCCATTTTATTTATTAAAGGCTCCTAACAGCAGACAAGCAAACAGGCAGGAAATACCGCTTCTTTTTCTCCCATCTCAGGACCCCATCAGTCTCAGCACTCCCCAGCCAAACAGGCTGTGCTCAAATCTCAGGGGTTCCAACCCCTCAGCCCTGCCCCATCTCTCTCTGCACTCCCCAGCTAAACAGACTGGAGTAAAAAACCCTTCTCCAGCAAACAATAGTAAACAATCTTCCCTCCCAAGAAGAAAGGCAGTCCACAGCAATTTGCAATCTGCACCCCTGAGGGCAAGTACCAGCAGCCTTTCATAGACTGTGGTGCTGCCCCATGCCAATGCAAAATACAAGCTAGCAAACTTAAACATGCTTGTTTACCCAACATGGGAGGATTATGGGAACCTTGTCTAAATCCTTAATATCTAAACTGAGGTGTAAAGAAACCATGACTCAGCCATATTAAGAGCTAGAATTACACCTGGGAAATAAATTTTCCAGGCAGAGGAAATAGCAGTGACTCAAAACTGAAGAGTTTGAGAAACAGGAAGAGGGTGTATCAGTTAAAGTAATGATAATTATACTCCAAAATCTTAGTGGCTAAACAAAGTAAAAATTTATTTTCTATTTACTTCAAGTCTAATTGATAGCTGAGGTTTTCATCTATATCCAACTAACAGATGAAGGGATTATATCAGGAATTTCTTTATAATCCAGGTTTATAAGTGATATGTTACCTCTATTCCCATTTCACTAGAAGGGCTCAGTCAGTGGCCACACCTAATAGCAAGGGGTGATGAGAAACATCATTTTAGGATTTCAATCTAATTGTGGGTTCAGAGGAACAGTTTGCTGAGGAACTAGCCAGTCTCTAACATAGAAAGGCAGTGTGGCTAGAGGTTAATCATTTAAATTTGGGAGGTGGGGAGGAGAAAAGAATGAGCTGGGAGAAAAGGTAGGGTAGAAAACAAAATAACTTGATACTGAGAAGTATGCAGAAGCAAAATCAGGCAAGCCTTGCAGGACATGGAAAGGAGTTCTAATTTTAATCAAAGAGCAATGGAAATCCACTGAAAAGTTTTAAGCATGAAAGAGACATACATGATCAACTTTATCTTTTTAAAGAGATCTCTTTGCTGGGGAAAGAATGTATTTGAAAGGAGCAAGAAGGTTAAGAGACTACTGGAAAAGTTGAGGTGGAACATGACCAGGTGTATAGTAATATAATGTTATAGTAGTTAAATATATAGAAATGTAAAAAAATAAAAATATGGAAGATATATAAAAGTAATTAAAATAATATTAAAAATAATTATTAAAATTAAATATAGTTGTGCCATTTGGATAGGAATTAATACAGTGGGTGCAGATGTGATAAACAGACTCTGACTTTCGAGCGGGACCCAGTTAGTGTGTGTGAAGTTATACATAGATAGGAAGTGATTTGGCATCATAACTTTGTAAATTAACATAAATAAGAACATTTTAAAAAGTGGTTTGATGTAAACATTTCAGTAGATTCACATAAAAGAAGGTTCCCTGTGAGGTACTCCCAAAAAGGTGGTTTGAGGTGATAATCCTATAGATTGACACCTGTTAGAAGGCATTGGCCAAAGCTGAGGGGCCCCCCTGCTGCAGTAGTCGCCCAGACTCCAACGTGAATGTGGACTGTCTCCATGCTGCTCTGAGATCTGACCAAAAGAAGCATGCCGACGGGGTCTCCTTAAACTGTACCCAGGCATGCCATAGGATTTGTGAGTAATAAATTGCCTGTGTGATTATTGCAACTAACTCTGTGTCAGTCATGTTTTTCCTCTGGTGGCAGATAGTGTTGGCACTTACATTAGTATCCTCATAGCCGCCCCAGAAGTAGTCTCGAATAGGCTGCCAGCCCTGCTGATAAGCAGGAGTGTCCCACTGCATCAGGGATGCCTGATCAACGTAGAGCTTGGGCTCTACTGGGACAGCAGAGTTTGCTGAAAAATACTGACAGTGGAGATGGAGAAGATTGGTTGGATTTGAGATATATTTTGGAGGTAAAATCAACAAATATATAGTTGATTGGTAACCATTTCATGACTAAATGATTAATGAAATATATGAGGATGTCTAACAGACCACATACTGTGTCAAACTCTATGCTAAGAGCTTTTACATGGATTATGACATTTATCTCTTACAGCAATCTTATGAAGTGGGTATTATATATTATTCCATTTTACATATGAGAAAATTAAGGCTCAGAAAGTTTACATCACTCGCTCATGGTTATACAAGTCAGGATTAGAACACAGACATTCCGATTTCAGAGCCCTTATCAGACTGGTCCTAAACCATCCACAAGTTTCTCCTAAAAGGAGCATATCTATGAACGATAATCTTCAAAAGACCCGAAACTCGCAGCCCCACCATTCACCTCAGCCTCAGATACACAGAAGGTTTTTAAAAAGCATAGAGCAGTACTAGGTAAACTCAAAGATGCTGGAGGTATTTATGGTGCCCCATCTTTTGGGGAGTTCACATCTTGTTTTCAAAATCCCTGCCTTTGGTAACTCCTGTTAAAGCCAGTTGTAATGTATTTGTAAGATCAATTGCTCAGAGGAGAGTCTGTTCTGAATTAGAAGATTGTTGCTGCCAAGGAGCCCCTGGGGGTGGGGAGTTGGGGCCGGAGGGCTGTACATGGGCTCAGCATGGCAGGCCCCTTTGCTGATAATGAATGGGAAAATGTGGCCAGTAAGGCCCACAGAAAGAAAAACACTTAAGCCTCTTGATGAAAGGCCAGATGAGAAGGTAAGCGTTATAATTCAACTGAAAATAAAAGCCAGCAGCAGGTTATTCTTCCTTCCAGGCAGTTTACAGGACTGCTTTCCTGCAGTTATAGTGGCAGTGATGGATTATCTGGGAAGGTGAAGCAGCTGAGTTGATCTACCCCTCCTCTCCAGCCCCCAAATCCCCCTCAGGCTACAAGGTTTCAGGCAGCTTTAATCCCTCTTAGCCTCCACTCTCCCACAGATCCCAAGATAAATCCTAGGAGTTGCAGGGCCTGGAGAGCATTCTCCCAAGCTGTTTCCTGAAATCCAAGCTGGAAAGACAGAAGTTGGCCTTCAGGTACTTGCCAGAAGACTCCACTCATTATGTGTATTGTATAATACATATTTATTATACAATACATTTTTAAATAAAATATGTATTTCCGATGGCTTTAGGCGACCCCTGTGTTTTTGTCATTCAACCCTCGCTGGGGTTGCGACCCACAGGTTGAGAACCACTGCTCTAGACTTAAAGCAATTAGAGACAGAACAATAAATAGACAAGAGTTCTCCTGTCTCTTTCCATGCTTTTCTTATCCTCTCTGAAAATCTTGTGTTCAGTACCTGATCCACCAAGTAGCACAGCAGGAGTGGAAGAAAGGCCCTGGGACTAATCTGTATAGGGATACTGAACCTGTTTCGAGAGAAGATAATTCTCCACCAAGAACCAGTCCATCTTTTAGTCCCAGTCATATTTGCTTCACAGGAAATCCTTTTCAGACCATTCCATGAAATTTTACCATTTTATACCAAATCAATTTTATATAATCTGGAATAAGAAATCCTACCCAATTATAACTATTATGTACTCTAAGTATTAGTATTGAAGAAAAATGTGGGTGTGATAAAATTGTATGGGGTTTAGAGTAAAACAAACCTGGGTTCAAATTATACCATTCATAAGTATGTTCCTAAACAATTCTAATTTTTCAGCTGTAAAATTAACGTAATCCCTGAAAACTACTGTGGGGATAAAGTTAGATATGTAACTCTTC
Organism: Saccopteryx leptura; assembly: GCF_036850995.1. Lineage (NCBI taxonomy): Eukaryota > Metazoa > Chordata > Mammalia > Chiroptera > Emballonuridae > Saccopteryx > Saccopteryx leptura. Next base: position 210,452,908 of record NC_089505.1, on the reverse strand, counting down.
TAACAACAATGAAATATCAGTATCCTTTCTTTTTTTTAAAAATTAATTAATTAATTTATTTATTAATTTTACTAGGGTGACATCAATAAATCAGGGTACATATGTTCAAAGAAAACATGTCCAGGTTATCTTGTCAATCAATCATGTTGCTTACCCATCACCCAAAGTCAGATTGTCCTCTGTCACCTTCTATCTAGTTTTCTTTGTGCCCCTCCCCCAACACCCCACCCGCATAACCACCACACTCTTATCAATGTCTCTTAGTCTTGCTTTTATATCCCACCTATGTATGGAATAATGCAGTTCCTGTTTTTTCTGATTTACTTATTTCACTTCGTATAATGTTATCAAGATCCCACCATTTTGCTGTAAATGTTCCGATGTCATCATTTCTTATGGCTGAGTAATATTCCATAGTGTATATGTACCACATCTTCTTTATCCAGTCTTCTATTGACAGGCTTTTTGGTTGTTTCCATGTCCTGGCCACTGTGAACAATGCTGCAATGAACATGGGGCTGCATGTGTCTTTACATATCAATGTTTCTGAGTTTTGGGGGTATATACCCAGTAGAGGGATTGCTGGGTCATAAGGTAGTTCTATTTTCAGTTTTTTGAGGAACCACCATACTTTCTTCCATAATGGTTGTACTACTTTACATTCCCACCAACAGTGAATGACGGATCCTTTTCCTCCACAGCCTCTCCAACATTCGCTATTACCGGTCTTGTTAATAATAGCTAATCTAACAGGTGTGAGGTGGTATCTCATTGCAGTTTTGATTTGCATTTCTCTAATAACTAACAAAGATGAGCATCTTTTCATATATCTGTTGGCCATTTGTATTTCTTCCTGGGAGAAGTGTCTGTTCATGTCCTCTTCCCATTTTTTTTATTGGATTGTTAGTTTGTTGTTGAGATTTATGAGTTCTTTGTATATTTTGGATATTAGGCCCTTATCTGAGCTGTTGTTTGAAAATATCATTTCCCATTTAGTTGGCTGTCTCTTTATTTTGTTATCAGTTTCTCTTGCTGAGCAAAAACTTCTTAGTCTGATGTAGTCACATTCATTAATTTTTTACTTCACTTCTCTTGCCTTTGGAGTCAAATTCATAAAATGCTCTTTAAAATCCAGGTCCATGAGTTTAGAACCTATGTCTTCTTCTATGTACTTTATTGTTTCAGGTCTTATATTTAGATCTTTGATCCATTTTGAATTAATTTTAGTACAAAGGGACAAACTGTAGTCCAATTTCATTCTTTTGCATGTGGCTTTCCAGTTTTCCCAGCACCATTTGTTGAAGAGGCTTTCTTTTCTCCATTGTGTGTTGTTGGCCCCTTTATCAAAAATTATTTGACCATATATATGTGGTTTTATTTCAGGTTTTCTTTTCTGTTCCATTGGTCTGAGTGTCTATTTTTCTGCCAATACCATGCTGTTTTGATTGTCGTGGCCCTATAATATAGTTTGAAGTCAGATATTGTAATGCCCCCAGCTTCATTCTTTTTCTTCAGGATTGCTTTGGCTATTTGGGGATTTTTATACTTCCATATAAATCTGATGATTTTTTGTTCCATTTCTTTAAAAAATGTCATTGGAATTTTGATGGGAATTGCATTAAATTTGTATATTGATTTGGATAATATGGACATCTTGATTATATTTATTCTTCCTAACCAAGAACAAGGAATATTCTTCCATCTCATTATATCTTTTTCAATTTCCCATAACAATTGTTTGTAGTTTTCATTATATAAGTCCTTTACATGCTTTCTTATGTTCATTCGTAGGTATTTTTGTTGTTGTTGTTGCGATTGTGAAGGGGATTATTTTTTTGAGTTTGTTCTCAAATGTTTTATTGTTTGCATATAGAAAGGTTATGGACTTTTGTATGTTAACTTTGTATCCTGCGACCTTACTGTATTGGCTTATTGTTTCTAGTAGTCTTTTTGTGGATTCTTTGGGGTTTTTGATATATAGGATCATATCATTTGCAAAAAGTGATACCTTTACTTCTTCTTTTCTGATATGGATGCCTTTTATTTCTTTGTCTTGTCTGATTGCTCTGGCTAGAACCACTAGTACCACATTAAATAAGAGTGGAGATAGTGGACAACCCTGTCTTGTTCCTGATTTAAGGGGGAAAGCCTTCAGCTTTGTGCCATTTAATATGATGTTAGCTGATGGTTTATCATATATGGCCTTTATCATGTTGAGATATTTTCCTTCTATACCCATTTTGTTGAGAGTCTTAAACATAAAATTGTGTTGTATTTTATCGAATACCTTTTCTGCATCTATAGATGAGATCATGTGGTTTTTGTTCTTTGTTTTGTTGATATGGTATATTACATTAAGTGTTTTACGTGTGTTGAACCATCCTTGAGATTCTGGGATGAATCCCACTTGATCATGATGTATTATTTTTTTAAAATGTTGTTGTATTAGATTTGCTAGTATTTTGTTTAGTATTTTAGCATCTGTATTCATTAGAGACATTGGTCTGTAGTTTGTTTGTTTTTTTGTGCTGTCCTTGCCAGGTTTTGGTATGAGGGTTATGTTGGCCTCATAAAATGTGTTTGGAAGTATTGCTTCTTCTTTAATTTTTTGGAAGACTTTCAGTAGAATAGGAACCAAGTCTTCTTTGAATGTATGATAAAATTCGCTGGTATAGCCATCTGGGCCTGGACTTTTATTTTTGGGGAGGTTTTTAATGGTTTTTTCTATTTCTTCTCTACTAATAGGTCTGTTTAGGCTTTCTGCTTCTTCTTGACTCAGTCTAGGAAGGTTGTATTGTTCTAGGAATTTATCCATTTCTTCTAGGTTGTTGAGTTTAGTGGCATAAAGTTTTTCATAGTATTCTACAATAATTCCTTGTATATCTACAATGTCCGTGGTGATATTTCTCCTCTTTCATTTTGGATTTTGTTTATGAGTTCTTTCTTTTTTTTCCTTGTTAAGTCTTGCCAAGGGTTTGTCAATTTGTTGACTTTTCAAAGAACCAGCTCCTTGTTCTATTAATTTTTTCTATAGTTTTTCTGTTCTCTATTTCATTTATTTCTGCTCTGATTTTTATTATCTCCTTTCTTTGGCTGGTTTTGGGTTATCTTTGTTCTTCTTTTTCCAGTTTCTTAAGGTGTGAGGTAAAGTGGTTCACTTGGGCTATCTCTTCTTTGTTCATATATGCCAGAAGTGATATGAACTTCCCTGTTATTACTGCTTTTGCTGCATCCCATAGATTCTGTTATGTCGTATTGTCATTTTCATTTGTCTGTATATATCTTTTGATCTCTGTGCTTATTTCTTTGACCCATTCATTTTTTAAAAGTATGTTGCTTAGTTTCCACATTTTTGTGGGGGTTTTTTCCTCTTTTTTGCTGTTGAATTCTAGTTTCAAGACTTTATGATCAGAAAATATGATCAGAATTGGTACAACTTCAATTTTTCTGAATTTGCTGATGTTGTTTTTGTGGCCCAACATATGTTCAATTCTTGAGAATGATCCATGTACACTGGAGAAAAATGTATACTCAGTCACTTTGGGATGAAATGTCCTGTAGATGTCTATCATATCCAGGTGCTCTAGTGTTTTGTTTAAGGCCAATATATCTTTATTGATCCTCTGTTTGGATGACTGATCTAGAGCCATCAGCGGTGTATTGAGGTCTCCAAGTACAATTGTATTTTTGTCAGTTTTTGTTTTAAGGTCAATAAGTAGCTGTCTTATATATATTGGTGTTTTTGGCTAGGTGCATATATATTAAAAATTGTTATGTCTTCTTGATTCAGTGTCCCCTTAACCATTATGATATGGCCATTTTGTCTCTGAGTACTTTTGCTGTCTTGTAGTCAGCGTTATCAGATATGAGTATTGCTATGCCTGCTTTTTTTTGGATGTTATTTGTTTGGAGTATTGTTTTCCAGCCTTTCACTTTGAATTTGTTTTTATCCTTGTTGCTTAGATGAGTTTCTTGTAGGCAGCATACAGTTGAATTCTTTTTTAATCCATTCTGCTACTCTGTGCCTTTTTATTGGTGAGTTTAACCCATTTATATTTCGTGTAATTATTGACACTTGTGAGTTCTCTATTGCCATTTTATAGATTGCTTTCTGTTAGTTTTGTGTCTTGTTTGATCCTTCTCTTTCATTTTTCTATCTTTTGTTTTTATTTGGTTGTGTTCCATACATCTTTCCTCTGTTGCTGTCTTTTTTAAATCATGTGCTTCTGTGGTGGTTTTTTCAATGGTGGTTATCATTAAGTAATGAAAATGGTTCCTACCCTGTTCATTGTAGTGCAGTATGAGTACTTTTGCATTCCATCGTTCTTTGCTACTGTTAATCTCCATCCTCTCCCCCTCCCTTTTTATTTGTTGTTGTCACCGTTTCAACTTGGTTTTATTGTGTTCTTCTTGGAGCTTTTACTTGTGGCTTTGTTTTTTTTTGTTCTTTGTATCTGATTGGAGAACCCCCTTTAGTATTTCCTGGAGTGGGGGTATTCTGATGATAAATTCCCTCATCTTTTTTGTATCTGTGAATGTTTTTATTTCTCCTTCGTATTTGAAGGATAGCTCTGATGGGTATAGTATTCTTGGCTGAAAGTTCCTCTCTTTCAGGACTTTAAATAGTGGGGTCCACTCTCTTTTAGCTTATAAAGTTTCTGTTGAGAAATCTGATGATAATCTAGTGGGCCTTCCTTTATATGTTGTATTCTTCTTTTACCTGGATGGCTTGAGAATTTTTTCTTCGTCATTGATTTGTGCCGATTTCATTATGATATGCCTTGGAGTAGGTTTGTTGGGGTTAAGAAAACTCGGAGTTCTGATTGCTTTTTGAATTTGAGGCTTTAATTCTTTCCACAGGCTTGGCAAGTTCTCATCTACTATTTGTTTGAATATGTTCTCCATTCTATTTTCTCTCTCTTCTCCCTCTGATATACCTATTATTCTTATGTTATTCTTTTTGATGGAGTCAGGTAATTCCTGTAGGGCTATCTCATTTTTTTTAATTTTTGAGTCTTTTTTTCTTCTCTCTGTTGTGCCTCAAGTTGCTTGTCTTTTATTTCACTAATCCTACCTTCTATCTGGTCTGTTCTATTAGCTAAGCTTGTTACCTCCTTTTTCAGCTTGTGAATTGAGTTTTTCATCTCTGTTTGATTTGTTTTTATAGTTTCAATTTCCTTGGTAATATATTTTTTGTGTTCATTGAGTTGTTTTCTGAGCTAAATTGCCTTTTTGTGTTTTCTTGTATATCTCTGAGTATTTTTAGAATTTTCATTTTAAATTCTCTGTCATTTAGCCCCAAGGTTTCCAATATATTAAATTTTTTCTCCATAGCTTTTTCCTCATCTCTCTTTGTTACCTCACTGTCTTTTGTATCCATGACATTTGATTTGCTCTTCCTTAGTGGCATCTGAGGGTGGTTTTGTTGATAGTATTAATGAGATTTAATAAAAAATAAAAAGTTAAAAAAATAAAAATAAAAAATGGAAAAGAATTTTTTAAAAAAATTAAAAATAAAAAAAAGAAAAATTTTCTCCCTCATTTTTTTCTTTTCCTCTCCTCTCCCCTCTTTCTTGAGAAAATCTTTTGGTGAACTGTAAATTATATTGTGCCAAATAGAACAAACAATGCCTATAATGGAGGGCCTGAGTTGGGGAGAAGAAATAAAGGGGGCAAAAGAGGGCGGTATGGACCCACAAAATGCAAATAAGGAAAAAACTTGTGTCACAAATAAAATAATTTGCATTTAGGTGTTGGTTGACTAAGAGATATGATGAGAGGAATAAGAGGGAAACAGGAAAATGGGGGGGTATTAAAAAATTACTATTGTATTTAGTGGAACAAGAACTAGATAAAATGGTGAGCCAAGGTTGGGAGCACTGCTAGTGAGTTAAAAAAGCCAAGTAAAACCCCCCCATAATGCCACAAACATAAGTTTGAGTTCCAGAGAAGGTAATTTGTTCATTATTGAGTATTGAATGAGAGGAGACGTAATGGGGAAAGGAAGAAACTAATATAGAGGGAGAAAAGAAAGAGGGAAAAAAAGAGGGAACCACTAAAAGAAGAAAAAAGAAAAAGAGAGAGAGAGAGAGAGTTAAGGGGTTTGGAGTGCAACCCTCATAGAGAGAAAGGAAGAAGAAAGAAAAGATAATGGGAGATGTAACACTTATGGGTAGTGTAGTTTAAGGAGAGGAGAGAGTAAGACTGCCAGAGAATTAACAACCAAATTGAAAGAGGAAAAAATAATCAAGACAAGAAGATAAGAGAAACAAATGAACAAATATAATAAAATGGGATAGGTTATAAAGTCTGTGGATTATTCTTGATTTTGAGAGGTTATCTTCTTGATTTTTCTTTTCTCTCCCTCTTCTTGATCGGTGACTCTGTACCCCGGGTTCTGCCCCTGTGGCACGCTCACATAGAGGTTTGCAGTTGATAAGTCTCTATGGCGATGTCATATATTGGGCTTTGGTCTGGTTGGCAGTCGAGGCTCATTAGCATTTGTAGGCTCCGACAGTGAGAGAGTCCGTGTTCCCAGAGCCTCTCTCCTAGTCTCTCCTTCCTGAATTAGTAGCCTGATAATCCAGCTCTGGGGTTGCTGCTGCCTCTGCCTGGATAGTAAGAGGCTCAAAGAGCTGGCAACTCCCCACTCTATTTCCACTCAGCACAGGGCTCTGGGTAAGGCTCAGTCAGTCAAAGATGTTAGTATAATCAGGCAGGGCTTTTGCCCACACAAAGACCTCTGACTCTGCCACTCTGTCTGGTAACATGGGCAGGCGCCCACTCCCAGGGCACTTGGAGGAATCTCTCACTCACTATCTATGCACGCAGCCTGGGAAATGGAGCAGGCCGTCTCTTACTCCGAATGAGACCCCCACCCGCGTGGAAATGTCCCAGTGTTGGAATTAGCTCTTGCTCCCTCCCCATGCACGGCTTTTTCAGGGTGCTTGGGCAGCCCAAGATTCCATTTTTGGCCCATACAAAGGCCCGTGACTCTTCTTCTCTGTCCAGGAACATGGGCACCCACACCCGAGGCGCTCAGAGGAATCTCTTGCCCACTCTCCATGTGCGCCGACCAGGATATCAGGCCGGCCATCTCACACTCCAAGTGAGACCCTCATCTACACAGAAAAGTTCCAGCTTTGGAATTAGCTCTCGCTCCCTCCCCATGCATGGCTTTTTCAGGGCGCTGGGGTGGCCCAGAGATTCGGCTTTCAGCCCACACAAAGGTCCCTGACTCTGCCTCTCTGTGGGGTAACATGGGTGCCCACTCCCGGGGCTCTAGGAGGAATCTCTCACCCACTATCTGTGTGCGCCAACCAGGAGATCGGGGCGAATGGCTGCCCCACTTGTCTTTCTTTGTGTGGGTTTGGCGTGAGTGCTAGCTTGTATTGGCTGGGTTGCCACAGGCACAGTTTTTCCTCGGCTTGGATCTCCGTGCCACAGTCTGGTTTGGCCGTTTGTGCTGCGGCCTGGATCTATTCCTCCCCTTTGCCCACCTTAGTTTCTAAATTCTCAGTTCCCAGTGAAAGCAGTCCTATTTAGGTTAGTGAGGAAGGTGGAGTATTTCTTACTCCCTATTTCCTTCGGGGTTTGATTATATATTTAGCCAATTTTTCACTCGACCATACCTTCAGGTGTATTGTGGAACATCTGGCGGCTCCAAGGATAGATTTTTCTGTTTCTGGTTGAAGATCTTGTTGAGTTTTTGGGGAGATTTATCGGCATCGCTCCCTACAGCGCCATTACTCTGACGTCATCTCCAGTATCCTTTCTTTAATTCAAATGGAAGTGAATTTGAATTAAACTAGAAATAAATGCAAAAAATAAGGATGGTTGTTTTCTTCCTCATTATAACAGCAATATAGTCTTTTTTTGTATATATACCATGTAATGCTTCCCAAAGAATGTTCACATTCAATTTGTAACACATTCAGTCTTCAGAGGCCCATAAATACACACTGCTTCAACTCTAAGTCAACAGTAGGGTAACTATGCTTTTAATAGCAAAAAACAAACAAACAAAAAGCAAAAAGCCACACAGGTCCTAGGGCCAGTGATTTAGTAAAGAAAAGAGAGAAGAGGGAAAGAGGGAGGAATGGGAAGAGAAGGAGAAAAGAGAGTATGAGCAAGAGCTCAAACGAGCAGATTCTATTTCTGATCATCAAGTCCTTATATTTCAGTTGGGCACATGGAGCCAACCTGTGCAAGAGCTGAGGAACAATGCTTGCTTGTCAGGGCATGCTTAAGAGCAGAATGAGTGAAACTCAAATGTGCCCCAGTTCTTCAAAGAAAGGTGAGAACAGTGTGAACTTGAGTGGCTTGGAAAGACTATGTGGCACATAAGCTAGGCTTAGCAGGAAGGATAGAATGAACATACAGAAAGAATGAGAACAATACACGAGAGGCAACAGCCAAAGCCAGAGGTCCTCAACCCCAGATGCACATTAGAATTACCTGGGGAGATCTTGTGGGAATCTGATGCCTGGTTCCCACCCCTAGAAAGTCTATTTTAATTGGGTTGGGATGGCACCAGACATCAGAATATTTTAGCTTCCCCTAGTGAGTCTAATATACAGTGAATTTCACAGAACTAGATACTATAAGTCTCTCACGATGAAATATTATAATATTATATGTATTAGAGTTAAAGAGTTCAGGTTTTATTTTTTGGGCTTTTTATAAATCTTCCCGAATAAAGATGCAGAATGTTTATTATAAAGTACATGTCCTGGTCAGAGAAATGGCGCCATGAAGAGCACGACCGACAAATCTCCCCAAAATTTCAACAAGTTCATCAACCAGAGACAGAAAAATCTATCCTTGGAGAGCATACGGGAGTTCCACACACTGAAGGCGAAGGTAGGGTCAAGCAAAAAATTGACTAAATATATAATCAACCCTGAAGGAAATAAGTTGGACAAAGAAACACTCTGCCTTCCTCACTAACCTGAGCAAAGGCTGCTTTCACTTGGAACTGAGAGTCGGGAGGAGCTAAGGGTGTGGAGGAAGATAGGCTGTGGCATGGACGTTCGTTCAAGCTGAGAAAACAGTGTGCCTGTGGTGAATCAGCCCACGTGAGCAACCACCCACATGACGCACCGGGAGCAACCCAACAGCCCGTGCACACCAAGAGCAACCACCACGCGCGAGCAACTGCCCGCGCCACAAGCAGCAGCTGCCAGCAGTGCATGGGGAGTGCACCAAAATGAACTTCCCTATACCCGAGCTTCTCAGGCAGGCGGGGAGCCTCACCCAGCCACTCAAGCTAATAATCAAGCATCGGGGGAGGGGTGCGCAGGCAGCTTGCAGTTCTTTTTGGAGAAATTCGGCAGATCCAATTGCTGAAATTAGCTTAACCCACAGGCTGCTCACCTCCCAACTGACCAACGCGCCTCTAATTGGAAAGATCTCTCAGTTCAGCGATCTAAGACAAGAGGAGTGATATTTTTTTAGTGCCTCTTGCTAAAGGGGTGGGAGCAACTTCTGATTGGCAGAGCTTTCATACTCAGTGATATATGCTAAAAAGAGGGACTTGGCAGTGTTAAGACCTCCTGTAGTTCAGGCAGCGACTAGGGCATCTTCTTCCCAACCAAAACAGGTTACAAAGTGTGGAAAGCCTGGGGAGAGTGGTCCCACAGAGTGCTAGGTGGGCTGAACAGGCCTGGAGGCTCATAGAAAGTCACCTTGAGAGCAATTGGCTCCCAGCCCCATCTGATTATGCTGGCGGCTCTGACTGCTAGAGCCTTACCCAGAGCCCTGCATTGAGTGGGGATAGAGTGGGGATTTGCCAGCTCTTTGAGCCTCTTACTCCCCAGGCAGAGGCAGTGGCAGCCTCATAGTTGGATCATCAGGCTGCTAATTCAGGAAGGAGAGACTAGGAGAGAGGCTCCAAGAAAACGGACTCTCTCATTGTCAGAACCTGCAAAAACTAACAAGACTTGACTACCAACGAGACTGAAGCCAAATATATGACATTGCCATAGAGTCTCATCAACTGCAAATCCCTACCTAAGCATTCCACAGGGGCAGAGCCTGGGGTACAGAGTCACCGACCAGGAAGAGGGAGAGGAAAGAAAAGGGAAGAAAAAGTTAACCTCTCAAATTCAAGAAAAATCCACAGACTTTATAATTTGTTCCCTTATTTTTTTTTTGTTTCTTTCATCTTCTTGCCTTTATTAGTATTATTTCTATTTCCTCCACCTTGGTCCTTTAATTCTCTGCCCGTCTTACTCTTTCTTTTTCTTGAACTACACTACCCATAAGTGTTTCATTTTATTTCTTTTCTTCTTCCTTACTCTCCATGAGGGTTACACTCCAAAACCCTTAACTCTCTCTCTCTCTTTTTGGTTTTTCTCTTTTTTCTTCCTTTCCTTTTTTCCCTTTTCTTGTTTCTCCCTTTCTATTAGTTTCTTCTTTTCTCCTTTTAATTTTCCTTTCATTCAATCCCCAATCACGAACAAATTATTTAATTTGGGACCCAAGTTTTTTGTTTCTGTTTTTTTGTGGCATTTTGGGTGCTTTTTTTACTTTGCTTTTTAACTCATTAGCATTCCTTCCAACCCAGGATTTCCATTCTATTCAGTCTTTGCTCCACTTAATATAATAGTTTTTTTCCTTGATTCCCTCTTATCCCTCTCATTATATCTCCTAGTTGATCATCACTTACAAGCAAATCATTTTATACTTGACCCAATTTTTTTCCTTTTTTGCATTTTCTGGGTCCCTACTTCCTTTTTTGCCCCTTGAACATTTCCCCCCATCTCAGGCCCTTCATTTTAGGCAGTTTTTGTTCCATTTAGCATAATATAATTCAAAGTTTATCATGATATTTTCCTAAGGAGGAGGAAAGAGAAGAAGAAGAGAAGAAAGAAAAAGGGAGGGAAATAATAAATTATTATTGGTTTTTGTGTGTTTTTTTTTTCCAAAATTTTTTTCATTTTTACTTTTTTTTAATCTTTATTCTTTATTAATTCTCATTAGTGCTAGCAACAAGACCACCCTCAGATGGCATTAAGAAAAAGGAAATCAAATATCAAGGACAAAAAAGATAGAAAAGTAACACAGATAGATGTGGAAAAATCTATGGAGAAAAAATTTAATATATTGGAAACCTTAGAGCTAAATGACAGAGAATTTAAAACAGAAATCCTAAAAGTACTCAGAGATATACAAGAAAACACAGAAAGGCAATTTAGGTAGCTCAGAAAACAAATCAATGAACACAAAGAATATATCACCAAAAAAAATTGAAACTATAAAAAACAATGAAACAGAGTTGAAAAACTCAATTTATGAACTGAAAAATGAGGTAACAAGCTTAGCTAATAGAACAGGCCAGATAGAAGGTAGGATTAGTGAAATAGAAGACAAGGAACTTGAGGCACAACAGAGAGAAGAAGACAGAGACTCAAAAATTTTAAAAAAATAAGAAAGCCCTACAGGAATTGTCTGTCTCTATCAAAAAGAATAACATAAGAACAATAGGTATATCAGAGGGAGAAGAGAGAGAAAATTAAATGGAGAATATATTCAAACAAATAATAGATGAGAATTTCTCAAGCCTGTGGAAAGAACAAAAGCCTTAAATTCAAGAAACAAACAGAACACCGAGTTTTCTAAACCCAAACAAATCTACTCCAAGGTACATCATAACGAAATTGGCACAAACCAACGATGAAGAAAAAAATCTCAAGGCAGCCAGGGAAAAGAAGAATACAACATATAAAGGAAGGCCCATTAGATTATCATCAGATTTTTCAGCAGAAACTCTACAAGCTAGAAGAGAGTGGAACCCAATATTTAAAGCCCTGAAAGAGAGAAACTTTCAGCCAAGAATACCATACACATCAAAGCTATCCTTCAAGTATAAAGGAGAAATAAAAACATTCACAGATACAGAAAAGATGAGGGAATTTATCATCAGAAAACCCCCACTCCAGGAAATACTAAAGGGGGCTTTCCAAGCAGATCAAAAGAACAAAACAAAACAAAACCACAAGTAAAAGCTCCACCAAGAACACAATAAAACCAAATTTAAACTGTGAAAACAAAAGCAAAAAAAAAAGGGGGAAAGGACGGGGATTAACAGTAGCAGAGGACGATGAAGTGCAGAAACACTCAAAAGATAGGGTACTACAATGAATATGGTAGATACACTTTTCATTACTTAATGTAACCAACCTTAAAAAAAACCACCACAGAAGCACATGACTTAAAAAAGGTAGCAACAGAGGAAAGAAGTATGGAATACAAACAAACAAAAACAAATGATAGAAAAACAAAAGAGAAGAATCAAACAAGATACAAAACTAACAGAAAGCAATCTATAAAGTGGCTATAAAGAATCCACAAGTGTCAATAATTACACTAAATGTAAATGGATTAAACTCACCAATAAAAAGACACAGAGTAGCAAAATGGATTAAAAAAAATCCAACTGTATGCTGCCTACAAGAATCATACCAAAGCAACAAGGATAAAAACAAATTCAAAGTGAAAGGCTGGAAAACAATACTCAAAGCAAATAACATCCAAAAAAAAGCAGATGTAGCAATACTTATATCTAATAATGCTGACTACAAGACAGCAAAAGTACTCAGAGACAAAAATGGTCATTTCATAATGACTAAGGAGACACTGAATCGAGAAGACATAACAATCCTTAATATATGCACCAAACCAAGGAGCATCAAAATATATAAGACAGCTACTTATTGACCTAAAAACAAAAACTGACAAAAATACAATCATACTTGAAGACCTCAATAAACCGCTGACAGCTCTAGATTGGTCATCTAAACAGAAAATCAATAAAGATATATTGGCCTTAAACGAAACACTAGAGCACCTGGATATGATAAACCTCTACAGGACACTTCATCCCAAAGTGATAGAATATACATTTTTCTCCTATGTACGTGGATCATTCTCAAGAATTGAACATATGTTGGGCCACAAAAACATCAGCAAATTCAGAAAAATCAAAGTTGTAACAAGCATATTTTCTGATCAGAAAGACTTGATACTAAAATTCAACTGAAAAAAAAAAAGAAAAAACCCCACAAACATGTGGGAACTAAGCAATATACTTTTACAAAATGAATGGGTCAAAGAAGAAATAAGCGCAAAGATCAAAAGATATATACAGACAAATGAAAATGACAATATGACATATCAGCATCTCTGGGATGCAGCAAAAGCAGTAATAAGAAGGAAGTTCATATCGCTTCAGGCCCATATGAACAAGCAAGAAAGAGCCCAAGTGAACCACTTAACTTTACACCTTAAGGAACTGGAAATAAAAGAACAAACACAACCCAAAACCAGCCGAAGAAAGCAGATAATAAAAATCAGAGCAGAAATAAATGAAATAGAGAACAGAAAAACTATAGAAAAAATTAATAAAACAAGTAGCTGGTTCTTTGAAAAATCAACAAAATTTACAAACCCTTGGCAAGACTCACCAAGGAAAAAAGAGAAAGGACTCATATAAACAAAATCCAAAATGAAAGAGAAGAAATCACCACAGACATCATAGATATACAAAGAATTATTGTAGAATACTATGAAAAACTTATGCCACTAAATTCAACAACCTAGAAGAAATGGATAAATTCCTAGAATAATACTACCTTCCTAGACTGAGTCATGGAGAAGCAGAAAGCCTAAACATACCAATTATCAGGGAGGAAATAAAAAAAACTATTAAAAACCTCCCCAAAAATAAAAGTCCAGGCCAAGACAGTTATACTAGTGAATTCTATCAAATATTCAAAGAAGACTTGGTTCCTATTCTACTGAAAGTTTTCCAAAAATTTGAAGAAAAAAAAATACAAACACATTTTATGAGGCCAACATAACCCTCATACCAAAACCTGGCAAGGATGACACAAAAAAAGAAAACTACAGACCAATATCTCTAATGAATACAAATGCTAAAATACTAAACAAAATGCTTGCAAATTGAATACAACAACATATTAAAAAAATAATACATCATGATCAAGTGGGATTCATCCCAGAATCTCAAGGATGGTTCAACATACGTAAAACGGTTAACATAATACACCATATCAACAAAACAAAGAACAAAAACCACATGATCTTATCTATAGATGCAGAAAATGCATTTGATAAAATACAATGCAACTCTATGTTTAAGACACTCAACAAAATGTGTATAGAAAAAAAATATCTCAACATGATAAAGACTATATGATACACCATCAGCCAACATCATATTAAATGGAATAAAACTGAGGACTTTCCACCTTAAATCATGAACAAGACAGGGTTGTCCACTCTCTCCACTCTTATTTAACATGGTGCTAGAAGTTCCGGCCAGAGCAATCAGACAAGAGAAACAAATAAAAGGCATCCATATCAGAAAAGAAGAAGTGAAGATATCACTTTTTGCAAATGATATGATCCTATACATCGAAAGCCCCAAAGACTCCACAAAAAGCTTACTAGAAACAATAAACCAATACAGTAAGGTCGAAGGATACAAAATTAACATACAAAAGTCCACAGCCTTTCTATATGCCAAAAATGAAATATTAGAAAACGAACTCAAAAAATAATCCCCTTCACGATTGCAACAAAAAAATAAAATACCTAGGAATAAATATAACAAAGAATGTAAAGGACTTATATAATGAAAACTACAAACCATTGTTAAGGGAAATTGAAAAAGATATAATGAGATGGAAGAATATTCCTTGTTCTTGGTTAGGAAGAATAAATATAATCAAGATGGCCATATTACCCAAATCAATATACAAATTTAATGCAATTCCCATCAAAATTCCAATGATATTTTTTAAAAGAAATGGAACAAAAAATCATCAGATTTATATGGAACTATAAAAAAACCCGAATAGCCAAATCAATCCTAAAGAAAAAGAATGAAGCTGGGGGCATTACAATACCTGACTTCAAATTATATTATAGGGCCACGACAATCAAAACAGCATGGTATTGGCAGAAAAATAGACACTCAGACCAATGGAACAGAATAGAAAACCCAGAAATAAGACCATATATATATATAGTCCAATAATTTTTGATAAAGGGGCCAAGAACACACAATGGAGAAAAGAAAGCCTCTTCAACAAATGGTGCTGGGAAAACTGGAAAGCCACATGCAAAAGAATGAAATTGGACTACAGTTTGTCCCCCTGTATTAAAATTATCTCAAAATGGATCAAAGATCTAAACATAAGACCTGAAACAATAAAGTACATAGAAGAAGACATAGGTACTAAACTCATGGACCTGGGTTTTAAAAAGCATTTTATGAATTTGACTTCAAAGGCAAGAGAAGTGAAGGCAAAGATAAATGAATGGGACTACATCAAACTAAGAAGTTTTTGCTCAGGAAGAGAAACTGACAACAAAATAAACAGACAGCCAACTAAATGGAAAATGATTATTTTCAAACAACAGCTGAGATAAAGGCCTAATATCCAAAATTTACAAAGAACTCATAAAACTCAACAACAAACAAACAAACAATCCAATAAAAAAATGGGAAGAGGACATGAACAGATACTTCTCCCAGGAAGAAATACAAATGGCCAACAGATATATGAAAAGATGCTCATCTTCATTAGTTATTAGCAAAAAGCAAATCAAAACTACAATGAGATACCACCTCACACCTGTTAGATTAGCTATTATCATCAAAACAGGTAATAGCAAATGCTGGAGAGGCTGTGGAGAAAAAGAAACCTCATTCACTGTTGGTGGGACTGTAAAGTAGTACAACCATTATGGAGGAAAGTATGGTGGTTCCTCAAAAAACTGAAAATAGAACTACCTTATGACCCAGCAATCCCTCTACTGGGTATATACCCCCAAAACTCAGAAACATTGATATGTAAAGACACATGTAGCCCCATGTTCATTGCAGCATTGTTCACAGTGGCCAAGACATGGAAACAACCAAAAAGCCCTTCAATAGAAAACTGGATAAAGAAGATTGTGGCATATATACACTATGGAATACTACTCAGCCTTAAGAGTTGATGACATGGGATCATTTACTACAAAGTGGTGGGTTCTTGATAACATTATACGGAGTGAAATAAGTAAATCAGAAAAAACCAAGAACTACATGATTCCATACATTGGTGGGACATAAAAACGAGACTAAGAGACATGGACAAGAGTGTGGTGGTTACTGGGGGTGGGGGGAGGGGGGCACGGGAGGGAAGGAGTGAGTGGGGATGTGGATGGGGAGGGGCACAAAGAAAACTAGATAGAGGGTGACGGAGGACAATCTGACTTTGGGTGATGGGTATTCAACATAATTGAATGACAAGAAAACCTGGACATGTTTTCTTTGAATATATGTACCCTGATTTATTGATGTCACCCCATTAACATTAATAAAAATTTATTTATAAAAAAATTTAAAAAGTACATGTTCTAAAAATGTGTCATTAATCCCAGATTGGCTGATTTTTGCTAATTTATGTTCTTGTTATTTAAGTATATTCTGATAAGTGTACACTATTACACTATTTCAGTGCAAAGTCTAGACTTAGTTTCTTCACCTATAACACAAAAGAGATGAACTAACTCAAAGGTTCAAACTGGGCTCCACAGAGGACTACAGACTTCATGGAAGGCCTCCATGTCTTACTTTGAGGAACAAGGGTAACACACCAGACTCTGACTAGAGAAGCTCCATTTCTATTTGTATTTATGAAGCTCCATTTGTATGTTTTACCTCGGGCTCCTAATATAATTCATCAGAAAAAAGGATTGCAGCTGGATATCAGTAAAATGGCAGAGAAGGCAGCTACAAACACCTGTCCCAAAAGAGTACTATTCACAGCAGTCAGAATCAGAAGTAGTTCTTATGTCCATCAGTGGATGAATGAATAAACACCTTGTGGTGCTTGCATACCATGGAATATTCTTTATCCATAAAAATGACTCATATATACTACAGTGTGGATAAGCCTCCAAAATATTATGCTAAGTAAAAAGAACCAGATACTAAAGGCCACACATTATATAATTCCAATAATGTGCAATGTCCGGAATGAGATAAATTCACAGAAATAAAATACAGATTGGTGGTTTCTACCAGTTGGGGTGGGGAAAGAACAGGGAGAAACAACTTACTAGGTACAGGGTTTTACTCTGGAGTAATGGGACTGTTTCAGAACTAACTAGATAGAGTGGTGGTTGTAAAACACTACAAATGGATTAAGTGCCATTGACTTGTTTTCTTTAAAATGGTTAATTTTATCTCTATAAATTCGTTTTTAAAAAAAGGGAATAAGAACTATTGGGTTAGATGATAGTTAAGGTCCATATCAACTCTAAAATTGTACAACTATGACTGTAAAATAAATATATCTTTTAAAGGGTAACAAACACCAAGAAAACATATAAAGAAGGTGGTGAGTACAAATATAGAACTGGGCATATGAGAAAGAGCTTCATGCAGAAGATGGGGAACTCCATATGGAGACAGCAGGACAGCATTCACTCAAAGACATGGAAGTAAGAACTTGCTGAGGAGCAGTTGGTGCGAGAATTGGGGCCAGAAATAGGGATCTAAGGCCGGTAATGGGGATCTGAGTCATGCGGAGGAAGACCTTCCAGACAAAGTAAAAGTGTTTAAATTTCATGTACACTCAAAGAGATTATCTTTAAAAGTTTTGGAATAAGCAAATCTTGTAATTGGAATTCACTTTACTCTGGTTTTCCTGGCCGGAGCATGTGAAGGGCAAAGCTGTGGAGAGGCAGCACAATGGAGTGGAGAAGGGTGAGAACTCTGAAGCCAGACTGTCTGAATGTGAACCCCTGCTCTGCCAGGTAAACTTGAGCAAGTTACTTAATCTCTTCATGCCTCAGTGTCATTATCTGTAAAATGGAAACAACATCCACCTCATCAAATTGTTGTGAGGAAAAATAAATTAATACAAGATTTTAGAATAACACATGGAATAAATTAACTTCTCAATAAATGTTAGCTGCTATTACTGGAAGAAGAGATATATGCAGTGGTGGGATTCAGCAGATTCACACTGGTTCAGCAGAACCGATAACTAACTTTTTGTTGAGTTCAGCAAACCAGTTGTTAAAATGGCACTTGTAATCAAGGTTCTCTCTAAGGTGGGTGCCTGGGCAGCTGCCCAATGTGGAAATCATAAATTTACATTCCTTACTCTTTTATAACGTTCATCTGCACAACAGCATATTCTAAGCGCCCGTAGTAATGTTCATTCTGTTCATAGGTGAAAAAAATTGACAGAACTATGCTTGTAATATTTATTTACTCATTTCATAAAACTCATTATACTTTTTTTTTTTTTTTTGTATTTTTTCTGAAGCTGGAAACGGGGAGAGACAGTCAGACAGACTCCTGCATGCGCCCGACCGGGATCCACCCGGCACGCCCACCAGGGGCGAGGCTCTGCCCACCAGGGGGCGATGCTCTGCCCCTTCCGGGGCATCGCTCTGCCACGACCAGAGCCACTCTAGCGCCTGGGGCAGAGGCCAAGGAGCCATCCCCAGTGCCCGGGCCATCTTTGCTCCAATGGAGCCTTGGCTGCGGGAGGGGAAGAGAGAGACAGAGAGGAAGGAGGTGGGGGGGGGGTGGAGAAGCAAATGGGCGCTTCTCCTATGTGCCCTGGCCGGGAATCGAACCCGGGTCCCCCGCACGCCAGGCCGACGCTCTACCGCTGAGCCAACCGGCCAGGGCCTAAAACTCATTATACTTTTGATGAAATGCTACATTTTAATTCCCTCTTGTTTGTTACTTCAGTAAACAAATATATAACATAAAGAGAAAAAGTGCCAAAGAACCAGGGGTGACAAACTGTTATTAGAAATATCTTAATAGTTTTATTGTTTTTTGTCAGGTATTATTTAATATTTTTCTATTAATATTTTAAAACTCTCTCTTATAACATTATCTAGTTCTGTATACCTCTTTTATTGTTCTTATTTAAGTATTAAATGCATGAAATAATAAACTACTTTTCAGTATAACATTTTTTAGACTTAAAATGGTCATTAGGGCAGAGAACCAGTTGTTAACTTATTTGAATCCCACCGGATATGTTTTCAGAAATAATGGAATTAGTGGTGAGAATCAGACCTGCTGAGTTGCTGTTCTGTGTTGTGAGTAATGAAGTACTTTGCGAATTTAATGTTATACCACACTTGGAAGACTGCAATGTTTTATGTGATGTTTAAGCAAAAGCAAACATTGGACAAAAAAAGTTCTGGAAATTTATTGGGCCATAGATTAAAGATCATTAATTGGCAATGGGTAGGAGATGAATAATATCAATATGGTGACTTTTGAAAGTATCCTCAGATGACCTCAGGGATTTTCACAAGTCCAGATTCTTTGGAAGTCTATATGGCAATAAGTCTGGCTTCAGGGAAGTCACTACTTTGGCAAGGACATACAAGTGAAAACATTGGAGGAAAGTCACCATCAGATGAAGCAAGAAGAGACTGCATTGGCTGGAGACATCTGTTTTTATCAAGACTGAAACACTGAGTGAAAAGGGAAAGAGCTGAATATAAGATCAACTTCTGAATTCAGAGGGGAGGCAATCCTCTGGCCACATCAGAGGAAGCACTAGCATCCTCTTTTGATATTGATAGCACCAGGTTCCTCAATAAATTCACCCCCAAAGCAAAAATTCAAGCTTTGTATCAGTCAGTTAACAAATCAATAGCACACCTGTAATATATACCAGGTGATATGATAGTTTCCAGGTATTTACTGACAATACTACAATCGCTGACCTTGTTACATCTAGCATCAGAAAAGGAATTAAGTTGATGTATACAAAACTGAATTGCAGAACATCCCTCTGGGCTGCTTATAGGATTCTTTTGCATAGGATTTACAAAATTCTATCAGCTAAAATTAATTTTTAACCACTTTTTCTCATTACCCCTACATCAATTCACTGTCTTATACATTTGCCTCTTACATATCTTTCTAATCCATTCCCTTATTTTCATCTCCCAGGTCCCAGTCTGGAGTGAGCCACCACCACCATCTTGTGGGGCACAGCAAAAGTCTCCCAACTAGTATCTTATATCCATTCTTCCTTCCCTCCAATCCATTCTTGACTTTGAGGAGTGGTGTTTGAGATAAAGTGAAAAATCCCTCATCTGGCCTATAGGTCGTTCTGTAATCTGCCTACTGCCTATGTCTCTACCCTCATCACTTTCTTGCCACACTGGCCTCTTCATTCCTCAAAACTGACATGTGCCCTGTCACCAGCTGTATTTATGCTGTCTTCTTTTGACGTTCTTATCTCTTAACTCCTATTCTTTCTTAGGATCTCAGCTCAAGCATCACTCTTAGAGATATCTTCCCTCATTCATTGATCAGATCAGATCAGATATCCCAGTTAATAAAAATGCAGCCTATCTTCTTTGCACTTTATATAATTAGTGATCATAGATTTGTGTGATTACTTAATAAAATTGTCTTACCCAGTAGACGGAGCTCCATGATTGCAGATTCTTACCTGGTATTGTTTATCATTGCTTCTCCAGTATCAAGTGCAGTGCCTAAACACGTATTTATTGAATAACTGAATGAGAGAAAGAATGAATAAATTACCAATACAGTAAACTACTTCAAGTGCTGTGCACTCTTACAATAACCTGAGCCATCAGGGAAGGCTTCCATGAGGTTATGATAGTTCAACAAATACTGATAGAATAAATAGACATTAGATAGGTGAAGAGAACAAAGAAGCACACTACAGGCAGAGGAAACAGCATTAGGATGAAAGTAAACAGAAAACAGTCATGAATTTAGACACATTCAGTGTGGCTAGAGAGGAACAGAAGGAAAGCCAGCACTTGGTAGTGATGGAGAGAGTAATAGTAGCCAAAGAAATATGTATAGGCTTTATTTCTATTAGACTTTATTTCTTTGAACAGTGAAAAATCATTATAGTTTTTGTAAGTTAAATGCCATGCTTGGTGTATGAAAGACTTAATTTTAAAAGATTACTCAGGTTTAAGAGGAATGAAATAAAACATGAGAAAGGGAGTTGGCTTTGAAGGCCATGGCTGTGGCTTGGATGAGAGGATATGATGCCTAGATTAGGGTACAGTACAGCTGGAGAGAAGCAGATAGAATAACATTTAGGAAGTAAGATTAAGATTTGTGAAAATACTTCTGATAGTATGGGGGTAGTGGAAGGAGACTGAAATAAATCTTTCTAAACTATTATTAGTACTAGTGTCATTAGGAGATGCAGAAGAAGTAGCAAGAAGTGGCTTTGAGGTATCCTGGCCCCTGCTCCATAATGTCTTTTAGCCCAAACAACAACATAATCTGGGTAAAATCAGGGTGCTATTTACAATGTAAATATAACCTCAACCTAAGTCTTGCAGCAATTCTTTTCAACCCCTAAGCTCCTCCTATACAGTCTTGATGCCAAGAAGCCATTATGTAAGCTACTAAAATTTTTAAACCAACATTTAAAAATATCATTTAATGAGTATTTTCTTAGTTTGTTTCATTCAATATTCACAACTTTATTGTTTCTCAATCTTTCCAGACATAAAATTGTAGTAAAAAAAAATAAAAATCCTGCCCCAAATTAGAGGGTTCAAAATGGCTGAACCAGGATTGAAAGCCAGATGCGTCTGACTGGGAGGCCCAAACTTCTCATCTGTCCATAGATGAATGGATAAGAAAACTCTGGCATATTTACATAATAGAACATTACTTGATCATATAAAAGGGAAATGCTACTGTTTGCAACAGCATGGATAAACCAGGAGAGCATAACTCAGTGAAATAAGCCAGTCATAGAAAGACAAGTATTATATGATTTCACTCATATATGGAATCTAATGAACAAAATGAACTAATAAGCAAAATAGAGACAGATTCATAGATAGAGAGCAGGTTGACAGCTGTAGAAGAGGGGATGGGGGATGAAGGGATTGAGCAAAAAAGAGAGAAAAGCTCATGGAGACACACAACAGTGTGGGGATTGCCTAAGGAAAGAGGGAGTGTAGGAGAGGTGGAGAAAGGTATGAGGGGATAAATGGTGATGGACGGAGACCTGGCTTGGGGTAGTGAACACGCAATACAGTGTACAGATGTGTTGTAGAATTGTACACCTGAAACCTGTATGATTTTGTTAACCAGTTGTAATGTGACTGGCTGAGACCAGGCAGGTTCACATTGGATTCGAGTGAACTGCCAAACCAGAAGGCAGTGGGCCATTCTCATTTAATAGAATCTCGCAATAGTGGACAAGCAAACAGGCAGGGGGAAACTGCTTGTCATGGCAGCAGGTGAACAGCAGAAAATGACCCCTCACAGTGGCAGGGGGCAGGCAATCTTCAATCCGTCATCCACCCTGAGGGCAAGCACCCGTAGCCTTACATAGACTATACACACATGGAGGTGCCACATGCTCACACACTAATCATGCAAAGTACAAGCAAGCAAACCTAACACAGCTGCTTTTCCAACACCAGTGTACCCCAATAGATTCAACAAAAAGGGAAAAAAATGTTGTAGGTCCTTTCCTCCTCCCTCCACCATGTGGCAAACTGACAGGCTGGCAGCTTCTCTCTAAAGTAGTTTGGAGCCCGGCCTGAGCACTAATGGAACATTAGCATATCTCTTTGCATTCATCCCCAGACATCCTTTCAGTTTAGCTTATTCTGACACCATATTTCCTAGAGCAAAGGAAATGCTGTGGAATATGGGAGCTTTCAGATGTGAACTTGATTGAAATGGATAAAGTTTATTTTCTTTTATGTGCTATTTCTCTCATGCCTTCATAAGCTAGTGGATCCAGATGGCTGGAATCACCAATTAAAAACAAAGAGAACACTTGGGAAGGAACAAGGCAGACAGAGAGAGAGAAAGATACCAAATGGTAATTAGGGATGAGACAGCTGAAATGGCTTCATGATGGTAAAGATCCTTTCATTCCAGAAGAATGTGTGTGCAAATTAGAGTCTTTTTCTCCTCCTGTACTGTAAAGGCAATGTAACATTAATAAAGTACCACCAGAATTCTTTATTTCTATAAGAAAATATGTGCTGGTGGATGTTTCCACAGTAATAAATGCATGTCATTTAAATTACAGATTGGCTGTTGTAAAACAAACAAGAACCATTGAAAAGGTAAGAGGAACAGAGTCCTGTCTGACGCTTCCAAGCTCTCCAAACCCATGGTCAGGCAGCATATGTGGCTAGTCTGCAGGCTGCTGCTTGGAGGACATTTAAAAAATTTCCTTGGTGGAGGACAGACATTTTCAAATCCACTAGCCTCACCCCAGAGAAATTCAGAGAGGAAGGCTTAGCACCTTAGAAACATTCTGATTTCCCAGTTTCTTATTTGGTAACAAATTCTTATTTGGTAACAAATAACTCAATTACAAACTTTTCTCCACTCTGGTTAGAAACAGAAGTGAGAGAGGCAGAGGGAGTGGAAGAGGGAAGGTGGAAGTGGTGAGAAGAGGGGAGAAAAGGAGAAAGAGAGAGAGAGAGAGGGAGGAGGGGTTAGAGGAGGGGAGAGAAGGAAAGAAAGAAGAAAAAGTGAAAGGAGAAAAATAAGGGGATAGGGAAAAAATAGAAAAGAGAAGGGGAGATGAAGGGGTTGGGAGAGAAGGAAATAGAAATGAAAAGGAAATAGAACTTTAATATGGGAAAAAGTAGGGAGAAGAATTACAGGCCACTTCAAATAGAAATGTATCTATATTACATTAAGATACGTGAAATATTATTAAAATAGGTTAAATAATTGATTCTACATACTACTATAGGTTTACTAGGGACAGCTCTAAAATGATTTGTAATTAGCTTTACACTTGCTTGAATATGTTCAAAAACAGGTTTACTGAAGTTTATAGAATCAAATTGTTTGGAATTTTTTTGTTTGTTTTTTCCACAGGTGAACTTAGATAAACTTCAAACAAGTCAGTCTCCAAATTATTACAAATATTAATAAAGTCCAAATGATTAAGTTCTGGCTGTATTTTTTATTCTCAACACAAGTTCCCCTTGTAGTTTCAGGTTGAGTGAAGCTGAACAGCATTAAAGAGTGACAGAAAATAAGTGCAGCCTCTTTTTCCTTCACGCCTGTTCTACATCTAGTCTTGTGCTTTATGTCACTATATCTCTTCACTGGAATCTGGCGGCCAGGTGTCACTCCAGAGTACTGAGGGCTAAGTTGCCCATTGACTCTCCACCAGATGGTCAATTCCTTCAGGGCAAGGATTCTGTGTGTTTTGGTCATCCCAAACCTAGTATATCTCAGGGCATGATTCCTATGGGTTGGTAGACATAATTGGCCAATCTGTTCCTCGACTGGCTTTTATCAAAGCAGCAAATAATAGGCACTGCACTCTTTCAATGTCTAGATTCCATCTTTGAATTGATTCAGATATTAATCATACTTACAACTATAGCTATACTTAACTTCTCTACTATTCTAATCTGATTTCCTTCAGCTGAGCTATCAGAGAAGGAACCAAATTTCACATCTTATCTAGAGCACCAGTTCTCAAATATTAGTGCACTAACAATCGCCTGAGTAGTATAAACAATTATATGCCTATAAATTAGATAACTTAGGAGAAATGGATAAATTCCTAGAAACATATAACCTACCAGGAATGAATCAAGAAGAAATAGAAAATATGAACAGAACAATTACTAATAAGATTGAATCAGTAATTAAAACCTTCCCACAAAGAAATGCCCAGAAACAGATGGCTTCCCTAGTGATTTCTACCAAATATTTAAAGAAAAATTTAAAATAATCCTCTCAAACTCTTCCAAAAAAATAGAAGATTAATTTTATGAGAGTACCATCATCCTGATACCAAAGAAAAAAAGAATATTTCAGACAAATATCCCTGCTCAATATAGATATAAAAATTCTCAACAATGTATTAGTAAGCTGAATTCAGTAGCACATAAAAAGAATTATAGGATTCAAAGATGGCAGCGGAGTAGGCGGACACACAGACGCCAAGTTCTCACCACCAAACTGGAATACAAATCAATTTAGGAAAAATCAGCATGAAAAAACAACTCTGAACTGCAAGAACAGCTCTCAAAAACCAAGGAGCAAAGAGGAAGCCACAATAATCCTGGTAAGGAGTGCCTGAATCTCCTCTGCTTACAGGAACGGAGGGAAGGGGGGTGAGGCTGAGAGCCCAGAGAGGATTTCACATAGGGAAAAGAGCAGAAACTACTGCTCACAGCCACTTACCTGGTGACCAGGGAGCGAGGTGGGTTGAAAAGACCAGCTTATCTCCCAAGTGGAAAGGACAGGGAGAGGAACAGACTGTGAGGGGCTAAGGAATGCAGGAAACGAAATAAAAAAGCTGACTCATTCATGCTGGAGGCGGCCATAACTGGGGGAGGGACTGAACCTTTCACAAAACAGAGCTGAAGTGCTTCCAGATCAGAGATCTCCGGACATCTATCCAGCTCCAATCAGCGCAACAAGACACAGCTGAAAACAAGAAGTGGGGAGGAGGGGCAGTAACTCAGGTCTCCATGGAGATCTGAGATACACCTCCCCCTACTGAAGCTGAGAAAAAACCCTGCCCCCAGTGAGATTAGTTGGTGGAAGAGATCTTCAGAGTCTCAGGTTATACCCACAGCATTCCTGGATACAGTTTCAAGGAAGCCCCCTGCTGAGATCAGTTAACAAGACTATCACCTGTTAAGAAAACAAACAAATCAAGACTTCAAAGCTGCCCAAATCCGAAAGTGGATTACAAATAATAGCTGATACCAACCCAAGAAGACCTAGAAATAACACAACTGAAAACTGGAGGCAGAAAACACCAAGCCTAGACTCAACCAACTCTACAAACAAAACACCAAAAATGAGAAGACAAAAAAGTGCAATCCAAATGAAACCTTCAGGAAATGAACTGAGTGATATGGAAATAATCAAACTCCCAGATGCGGAGTTCAAAATAATGATTGTAAGGATGCTTAGGGATCTTAGAACAACAATGGATGGTCACAATGAACACCTAAATAAAGAAATAGCAAGTATAAAAATGAATCAGTCGGAGATGACAAATACAATATCAGAAATAAAGACCACAATGGAAGGAATTAAAAACAGGATAGATAGAGCAGAGGATCGAATCAGCGAGTTAGAGGACAACTGGAATGAAGGCATGAAAGCAGAGAAGAAAAGAAAAAAGAGACTCAAAAAGTCAGAGGAAACTCTTAGAGAGCTCTGTGAAAACATGAAGAGAAATAACATCCGCATCATAGGGGTCCCTGAAGAAGAAGAAAAGGAACAAGGAATAGAGATGTTGTTCAATCATATCATAGCTGAAAATTTCCCTAAATTAATGCAAGAGAAACTCTCACAAGTCCAAGAAGCACAGAGGACTCCATTAAAGAGAAACCCAAAGAAACCTACACCAAGACACATCATAATTAAAATACCAAAGCTAAGTGATAAAGAGAAAATATTAAAAGCTGCAAGAGAAAAAAAAGTTATCACCTACAAAGGAGCCCCCATAAGGATGACATCCGACTTCTCAACAGAAACCCTTGAGGCCAGAAGGGAATGGCAAGAAATATTCAAAGTAATGCAGAACAAGAGTGTACAACCAAGACTACTTTATCCAGCAAGGCTATTGATTAAAATCGAAGGAGAAATAAAAAGCTTCCCAGACAAAAAACAACTCAAGGAATTCATTACAACCAAACCAATGCTGCAGAAAATGTTAAGGGGCCTGTTGTAAACAGATCAAAGTGGGAAAAGAATATAGCAAAAAAAGGAATACACCTTTAAAGACGAAAATGGCAATAAACAACTACATATCAATAATAACCTTAAATGTAAATGGATTAAATGATCCAATCAAAAGACATAGGGTAGCTGCGTGGATAAGAAAACAGGACCCATACCTATGTTGTCTACAAGAGACACACCTTAGAACAAAAGACACACATAGATTGAAGGTAAAAAGATGGAAAAAAACATTTCATGCAAACGGAAATGAAAAAAAAAGCAGGGGTAGTAATACTTATATCAGACAAATTGGACTTTAAAACAAAGGATATAGTAAGAAATAAAGGCCACTACATAATGATAAAGGGAGTAATCCAACAGGAACATATAACTATTATAAATATCTATGCACCTAATATAGGAGCACCCAAATATATAAAGCAGACTTTGATGGATTTAAAGGGTGAGATCAATAGCAATACTATAATAGTAGGGGACTTCAATACCCCATTAACATCACTAGATACATCCTCAAGAAAGAAAATTAACAAAGAAACAGCAGACTTATTGGAAACACTAGATCAACTCAATTTAATAAATATCTTCAGAACTTTTCACCCTAAAGCAGCAGAATAAACATTCTTTTGAAGTGCTCATGGTACATTCTCTAGGATAGACCACATGTTAGGGCACAAAAGTGCTCTCAACAAATTTAAGAAGACTGAAATCATATCAAGCACTTTCTCCGATCACAACGGCATGAAACTAGAAATGAATCACAGCAGAAAAGCTCAAAAATTCTCAAACACATGGAAACTGAATAGCAGGGTGTTAAATAATGAATGGATTAAGAATGAGATCAAAGAAGAAATAAAAAAATTCCTAGAAACGAATGACAATGAGCATACAACAACTCAAAATTTATGGGACACAGCGAAAGCAGTGCTGAGAGGGAAGTTCATAGCACTACAGGCACACTTTCAGAAGCTAGAAAAAGCTCAAATAAACAACTTAACCGTGCATCTAAAAGAATTAGAAAAAGAACAGCAAATAAAGCCCAAATGAAGTAGAAGGAAGGAAATAATAAAGATCAGAGCAGAAATAAATGACATAGAGGCTAAAGAAACAATATGGAGGATCAATGAAACTAGGAGCTGGTTCTTTAAAAGGTAAACAAGATTGATGAACCTTTAAGTAGACTCACCAAGAAAAAGAGAGAGAGGACTCAAATAAATAAAATTAGAAATGAGAGAGGAGAAATAACAACTGACACAACAGAAATACAAAATATTGTAAGAAAATACTATGAAGAACTGTATGCCAAAAAAGTAGACAACCTAGATGAAATGGACAAATTCCTCGAAACATACGATCTTCCAAAATTCATTCTGGAAGAATCAGAAAACCTAAACAGACCAACTACAACAAATGAGATTGAAACAGTTATCAAAAAACTCCCAACAAAGAAAAGTCCGGGGATCGATGGCTTCACAACAGAATTCTACCAAATATTCAAAGAAGAACTAACTCCTATCCTTCTCAAACTATTTCAAAAAATTCAAGAGGAAGGAAGACTTCCAAGCTCCTTTTATGAGGCGAGCATAATTCTGATTCCAAAACCAGGCAAAGACAACACAAAGAAAGAAAATTATAGGCCAATATCTCTGATGAATATAGATGCTAAAATCCTCAACAAAATATTAGCAAACCGGATCCAACAATATATGGAAAAAATCATACACCATGATCAAGTGGGATTTATTCTGGGGAGGCAAGGCTGGTACAATATTCGTAAATCAATCAATGTGATTCATCACATAAACAAAAAGAAGGAGAAAAACCACATGATAATTTCAATAGATGCAGAAAAAGCATTTGATAAAATCCAGCACCCATTCATGATCAAAACTCTCAGCAAAGTGAAAATACAGGGAACATACCTCAACATGATAAAAGCCATCTATGAGAAACCCACAGCCAACATCATACTCAATGGGCATAAATTAAAAGCAATACCCTTAAGATCAGAAACAAGGCAGGGGTGCCCCCTTTCACCACTTTTATTTAACATAGTCCTGGAAGTCCTAGCCACAGCAATCAGACAAGAAGAAGAAATAAAAGGCACTCAAGTTGAAAAGGAAGAAGTAAAACTATCATTATTTGCAGATGATATGATATTGTATATAGAAAACCCTAAAGTCTCAGTCAAAAAGCTACTGGACCTGATATTTGAATTCAGCAGAGTGGCAGGATATAAAATCAATTCTCAGAAATCAGAGGCATTTTTATATGCCAACAATGAACAGTCAGAAAGAGAAATTAAGGAAACAATCCCCTTCACAATTACAACCAAAAAAATAAAGTACCTAGGAGTAAACTTAACCAAGGAGACTAAAGACTTGTACTCAGAAAATTACAAAGCATTGATAAAAGAAATCAAGGAAGATACAAACAAGTGGAAGCATATACCATGCTCATGGTTAGGAAGAATAAACATCATTAAAATGTCTATATTACCCAAAGCAATCTATAAATTCAATGCAATACCAATTAAAATACCAATGACATACTTCAAAGATATAGACTACATATTCCAAAAATTTATATGGAACCAAAAGAGAACACGAATAGCCTCAGCAATCTTAAAAAAGAAGAATAAAGTGGGAGGTATCACACTTCCTGATATCAAGTTATACTACAAGGCTGTTGTACTCAAAACAACCTGGTACTGGCATAAGAACAGGTATATAGATCAATGGAACAGAACAGAGAACCCAGAAATAAACCCACAGTTCTATGGACAACTGATATTTGACAAAGGAGGTAAGGAAATACAATGGAGTAAAGACAGCCTCTTTAAAAAATGGTGTTGGGATAATTGGACAGTTACCTGCAAAAAAATGAAACTAGATCACCAGCTTACACCACTCACAAAACTAAACTCAAAATGGATAAAAGACTTAAATGTAGGCCGTGAAACCATAAGCATCTTAGAAGAAAACATAGCAGTAAGCTCTCAGACATCTCTTGGAGCAATATATTTGCTGATTTATCTCCACGGGGAAGTGAAATAAAAGACAGGATAAACAAATGGGACTATATCAAACTAAAAAGCTTTTGCACAGCTAAAGACAACAAGAACAGAATAAAAAGACAAACTACACAATGGGAGAACATATTTGATAATACGTCTGATAAGGGGTTAATAACAAAAATTAATAAAGAACTTGTAAAACTCAACACCAGGAAGACAAACAACGCAATCCAAAAATGGGCAAAAGAGATAAATAGACACTTCTCCAAAGTGGACATGCAGATGGCCAATAGGCATATGAAAAAATGCTCAACATCACTAATCATTAGAGAAATGCAAATTAAAACCACAATGAGATATCACCTCACACCAGTCAGAATGGCACTTATCAACAAAACAACACAGAATAAGTGCTGGCGAGGATGTGGAGAAAAGGGAACCCTCCTGCACTGCTGGTGGGAATGCAGACAGGTGCAGCTACTGTGGAAAACAGTATGGAGATTCCTCAAAAAACTGAAAATCGAACTGCCTTTTGACCCAGCTATCCCACTTTTAGGAATATACCCCAAGGACACCATAGAACGGCTCCAAAAGGAGAAATGCACCTGCATGTTTGTGGCAGCATTGTTCACAATAGCGAACATCTGGAAACAGCCCAAGTGTCCGTCAGAGGACGAGTGGATTAAAAAGCTTTGGTACATATATACTATGGAATACTACTCAGCCATAAGACATGATGACATCGAATCATTTACAATAACATGGATGGACCTTGACAACATTATACGGAGTGAAATAAGTAAATCAGAAAAAAAACTAAGATGAATCCATACATAGAAGGGACATAAAAATGAGACTCAGAGACATGAACAAGAATGTGATGGCAACAGGGGTGGGGGATGGGGGGAGGGGGGATGGGGTGAAGAAAGAGAGAGGGGTTGGGGGAGGGGAGGGGCACAAAGAAAACCAGATAGAAGTTGACAGAATACAATTTAACTTTGGGGGAGGGGTATACAGCACAATCAAATGTCAAAATAATCTAGAGATATTTTCTCTCAACATATGTACCCTGATTTATCAATGTCACTGCATTAAATTTAATAAATTAAAAAAAAAGAATTATACACCACAGTCAAATGGAATTTATTCTTAGGATGCAAGTATTGTTCAACATTCACAAATCAATAAATGTGATGCAACACATTAACAAAATGAAAGATAAAAATCATATGATCATCTCAATAAATACAAAAAAGCATTTGACAAAATTCTATATCCTTTCATAATAAAACTCTCAACAACTTAGATAGAGATGAAATATATATCAACATAATAAAGACCATATATATCAAGTCCATAGCTAACACTGTCCTCAAGGGCAGAAAGCTAAAAGTTTTTCTTCTAAGATCAGGAGCAAAACAAGAATGTTCACTCTCACCACTTTTATTCAACAAAATACTGAGGTCCTAGCCAGAGCAATTACTCAAGAAAAAAGTAAAAGATATATAAATCATAAAGGAAGAAGTAAAACTGTCATTCTTTGAATATGACATGATAGTATATTTAGAAAATCCTAAAAACCTTACCTAAAAAATTTGTTACAATTAATAAACAAATTTGGTAAAATTGCAGAATGTAAAATCAATATAAACCGTCAGTAGTGTTTCTACACATTAACAACAAACTATCAGAAAAAGAAATTTTAAAAAAATCTAATTTACAATATAGCATCAAAAAGAATAAAATATGTAGGATTAAATTTAATCAAGTAGGTGAAAGATCTGTACACTGAAAATTACCAAACACTGATGATAGAAATTGAAGCACACAAAATAAGGGGAAGACAGGCCCTGGCCGGTTGGCTCAGTGGTAGAGCGTCGGCCTGGCATGCAGAAGTCCCGGGTTCGATTCCCGGCCAGGGCACACAGGAGAAGCGCCCATCTGCTTCTCCACCCCACCCCCTCTCCTTCCTCTCTGTCTCTCTCTTCCCCTCCCACAGCCGAGGCTCCATTGGAGCAAAGATGGCCCGGGCGCTGGGGATGGCTCCTTGGCCTCTGCCCCAGGCGCTGGAGTGGCTCTGGTCGCAACAGAGCAATGCCCCGGAGGGGCAGAGCATCGCCCCCTGGTGGGCAGAGCCTGGCCCCTGGTGGGCATGCCAGGTAGATCCCGGTCGGGCGCATGCGGGAGTCTGTCTGACTGTCTCTCCCCGTTTCCAGCTTCAGAAAAATAAAAAATAAAAAAAATAAATAAGAGGAAGACATTCCATTTTCATGATTGAAAGAATTAATACTGTTAAAATGTTCATACTACCCAAGTGATCTATAGATTCAGTACAATCTTTATCAAATTCAAATTGCATTTTGTTTTTTTGCAAAAATAGAAAACAAATCCTAAAATTCACAGGGAATCATAAAAGACCCAGATAGCCAAAGCAATCCTAAGAAAGAACAAGCTGGAGGCATAACACTTCCTAATTTCAAACTGCATCACAATGATATAGTAATTAAAACAGTTTGGTATTGGCTTAACTATAGACATAACAGATCAATGTAACAGTAAGGGGGCCCATAAATGAGCCTAAGCATATATGGTCAACTAATATTTGACAAAGGTAGTTCATAATATTCAATGGGAAAAGGACAGTCTCTTCAATAAACGGTGATGGGGGAAACTGGATGAGCATATGCAAAAGAATGAAACTGTACCCCTATTTTACACCATTCACAAAAATTAACTTGAAATGGATTGAAGACTTAAATGTGAAAACTGAAACTATAAAACTCTTAGAAGAAAATGTAGGGGGTAAGTAAGCTCTTGACATTGCTCTTGGCAATGATGTTTTGGTTATGACACCCAAAGTACGAGCAACAAAAGCATAAATTAATAAGTGGGACTACATCAAAATAAAGCTTTCCACAAAGAAGGAACAATCACAAAATGAAAAGGCAACCTATAGAATGGGAGAAAATATTTGCAAACCATGTGACTAATAAAGGGTTAATATAAATATATATATATAAGAAATGAATATGTCAATAGAAAAAAATCCAATTTAAAGATGGGCAGAGGAAATGAATAGACATTTTTCCAGAAAAGGCATAGAAATGGCCAGCAAATACATGAAAAGATACACAACATCACAAATCATCAAATGCAAATCAAAACCACAATGAAATCTAACCTCAGACCTGTTAGAATGGCTACTATAAAAAAGACAAGAGACAAGTATTGGCAAGGATGTGAAGAAAAGAAAACCCTTGTGCACTATCGTTGGGCATGATGCAGCCACTGTGGAAACAGTATGGATTTTATTCAAAAAATTAAAAATAGTACCAATACTTGATCCAGCATTTTTACTTCTAGGTATGTGTTCAAAGTAAATGAAACCACTATCTCAAAAACATATCTGCACTCCTATGTTCATTACAGCATTATTCACAATTTCTAAAACATGAACATAACCTTAGTGTCCATCGACAAATGTTTAAAAATGTGCTTTACACACACACACACACACACACACACACACAGAGAGAGAGAGAGAGAGAGAGAGAGGGAGAGAGAGAGAGAGAAAGGAATGTTATTCAGCCATAAAAAAGGATTTCTTGCCATTTACAACAACTTTTACTTCTTTTTCCTATAAAAACCTCCTGAACAGAGACAACAGTGTGGTGACTGCCAAGGGTGAGTGTTGGAAGAGAGTATGGGGGAATTAAATGGTGATGGACAGAGACTTGGGGTGATGAACACACAATACAGTGTACAGATGATCTGTTGTAGAATTGTGCACCTGAAGCCTGTATAATTTTGTTAATAAGTAAATTCAATAAAAAGGGGGAAAAATAAAAAATAGGAGCTTTGTTTAAAGCACAGTTAACTTAGTAGGGAAAAGTCTGACACTTTGAAACTTGTACTTAAATCTTTTAGGCAGGAAAATAGGATACTGTCTGGCACTTATGTCACATTACTGAAGTAAGATCCTTCTGGGTACTCTGCCCATTGCTCTGTGAATTATGAGGTCTTCCATTCTGGCTGGTAGAGGCAGGCACTCTCCCTGGCCTTTGTAAGTCTAGTACTGATCTCTCTAATCATTTTGGGTAATTCTTTCGCCAGGTTGAGGTAGTTTCCTTACACAAATGTATTGATCAGTATCCAACTGAATACCTAAATGGAACGCTCTGCAGAACTCTGGAGTTCTCTCTATGCAGCTCTCTGCCCTCTAGTGCTCTACTTTGTAACCCTGTCTCGCAGAATTCTTAGCTGTCACCTCAATTCAAGAATTTGACAGGCTTGCCTTTCTATGCTGTGGCCTGGAAAATGTCTTGAGGCAATAAGATGGGGGCAATCATAAGCAACTTCACTTATTTTTTGTCTCTCAGGAACTGATGTCTTTCATTGCCTGAATCCAGTGTCTTGAAAATCATTATTTCATATCTTTTTGGGTTTTTATTTTCATTGTTTTAGTAGGTGGATAAATATTGTCCTTGCTGTCCCATCTTTCCAAAAATAGAATTGATCTTGCAATGTTTATCAATGGAAAGATTAAAAAGTATTTTTTTAGGGGAGAGAGGGAGAGATAGTGAGACAGTGAGGCAGACTTACAATGTACACCAACCAGGATCCACCTGGCAACCCTATCTGGGGCCAATGCTTGAGTTTTGAGGTATTTTTAGCACCTAAGGCTGATGAGCTTCAGTGGAGCTATCCTAAGTGCCTGGGGCCATGCTTGAACCAAGCAATCCACTGGCTGTGGGAGAGAAAGAGGAAGGGAAGGGGGAGAGGTGGGAGAAGCAGATGATTACTTCTCTTTTGTGGCCTGACTAAGAATCAAATGTGGGATGTCCAAACGCCGAGCTGACATTCTATCCACTGAGCCATGAGCCAGGGCCTAAACAGTATTAATGTAAAAAATCTCCCTCAAATTAATCTATAAGTCAATAAAATTTCAGTTAAAATTACAACAGAGTTTTGAAACTGGAAACACTGATTCTGAAATCTGTAAGGAAGACTATAAGACTAGAACACAACTCACATAACCATGTCATGCTTTATCTCCTTATGTTGTTTTGCCTTCATAATACTGATCAGCCTTCCATATACTGTACTAATCTCTTTTTGTTTTTGTTTGGTTTTCCTGTATTTAATACTCCTCTAGCACCTAGAATACAAAAGAGCAGGAATTTTGTTTTGTTCACTGCTGCATCCCTAGCCTCTAACACAGACACTAAATAATTACTAACTGAACAACAACAAAATACATAGCAAGACAATTCTGAAAAAGAACATTACAATTTGGCTCACCATATATCAAAACATTAGAAAGCAACAGCAATTAAGATGGTTTGCTTATTAATGTATGAATACATAAAGAGATTAATGAAACAAAATAGGAAATCCAGAGGTAATACTTATCCTATATAAAATTTGGTTAATATGTGGTAGAAGTAGCATTACAAATCAGTTGTGAAAGGATGAAATTTGGCAAACAAATTTTGTAGAGAAATTGGTTATCTTACAGGAAAAATAAATCTCTTCCTTACATATATATTCATTTTGTACTATGTATAAAAATAAATGCTTTATGTTTTGAAGACTTAAATATCATTTTAAAATAATTTTCAGGAATAAAATTATAGAAGAATATCTTTATGACTCCATGGTAGGAAAGGATTTTTTAGACATGACACTAAAAGCACATTTATGATTAATTTAGATATATAAAAACATGAATTTGTCATATAAAAGAAAACCATAAACATAGTGAAACTGTAAAATCCAAAATGAATAAGATATTTGAGACTTATATAACCAAAACCTGGTATTTACAATAAATAAAAGTATTCCAACAACAAAAAAAGATAATGCAATGGGGAAATTGGGCAAAAATTGAAGAGGAATTTCATAGAAGAAACCGGATAGTCAACAAACACATACAAAAATGCTTATCATTATGCGTAATAATAAAAAAACAGTAGTTTCTCCCTTATCTATGGTTCCACTTTCTGCAGTTTCAGTAACTCATGATCAACAGCAGTCTAAAAATATTAAATGAAAAACCCCAGAAATAAATGATTCATGAGTTTTTTAATGCACACCACTGTGAATGCCTCATTTCAGCTGGTCACTTAGGTACTGTATCATCTTACAGCATTACGAGAAGGGTGAATAAAATGCAATAAGGTATTTTAAGAGAGAGAGAGACCACATTACTTTTATTACATTGTATTATTATAACTATTATCATCAGTTTTATGTTATTACATCAGTTTTATATTATCTGTTATTATTGTGAATTTCTTACCATGACTAATTTATAAATTAAAGTTTATCCTAGGTATGTATGTGTAGGAAAAAACATAGTACAGGGTGGGGCAAAAGTAGGTTTACAGTTGTGACTACATGAGACACAGAGTTTATTCTTGTATTATTATTTATTTATTATTGCATTATTTTCTATACTATACACAGTTTCAGGCATCCACTCGAGGACTTAGAACACATCCTCTGTGGATCAGAGGGGACTGCTGTAGAACATTTTATTGCAAACCAACCAAATTGGCAAAAGTAAAATCTGACAATATCAAGTGCTGCTAAGGAGGGGGATGTGAGCTCTTCACATGGCTAGAGGAATATAACTTGGCCACTGCTTTAAGAGCAATTTTGCTATCTCAACCATGTCCCCACCCCATAGTTCAGCAATTTTCTCTAGACTAATATCTTAAGAGAACTTCTTGTACATGCTCTGGAGTATACAAGAGGAAAGTTTATTTGAAGTAACATTTTCGAAGCTTTTAAATGTGGCCAGTAGGGGAGTAGATAAATAAAAAATAGAACTATTATAAAACAGGGTAGGCTTTCTCAAGTGCAAGTCAAGGCCTGAGTGGCCTAAAGCATCCATTATATGTGATGAATTAGCTTCTTTCTATACATCTGGAATGATATTAGTTATATATCATCCTTGAAAGAATTGAGAAAACAGTCATTGAAATCCTTGTTCTCGGTTTTATGGCTAAGATGAAAAACATTGCTTGAGAAAGGCAGCTATACAGCAATTAATTTCAAAGAACTTGAGTTGTATATATTGGTGAAGACAGATCCTACCCCAAAATAAGTTTTAGAAACCAAGATGCAGTAAAAGACATTTAATATGAAAGCATTCATGTAAAATTAAAAAAATATAATAGGGTATTACATATTGTTCCTGGATATTATCTAAATATATAGTAAAATATTAAAACATAAAATGGCATGATATACCTTAATTAATGAAAGTAGTATCTGAGAAGTAAAAAGGGAATGGGAATGGAAAAGAGGACTTCCCTTTATAAGCAATTTTTTTCTTTCATATATAAAGTATATCTTAGCAAAAATATCAAAATAGTACATCTGAAGCAACAATGCCAAATTATTAACATTCGTTAATTCTAGGTATTGGATACACAGATGTTTGACAGCACTTCCATATTTACTTTTTTAAATAAATAAATCAAAATAAAATTTATCCTACTTATTTTATAAAAGAGAGAAAAAGGCAATTAGTAGCATTCCATTCCTTTCCCTCTTTTCCTACACTCACTGACTTTCTGCTCTGTCACCAGTGTTTTACAGAAAAGAAAGCCATTCATTGTTTTACTATATCCTGTCATTCAGTATCCAAATGCCTGACTCTTGTCATTCTTGGATGCAAGAGGCCTGAAAATATTAGAACAGCTTTTCACAATAACCCACTGGCTGGGAAACCTGAGCAAACAAAGAAAGGAGAAAATTAACTCTGGTACCTAGCCAAAATAATTTGCTTGTGATAAACAAAATAGACAATTTCCAGTTCCCACCCCATAGCAGATTAAGACCACCTGTTGTTAATTCTCTTCAAATATTTGATAGATTTTACTCCTCTACATTTCTCAGTTATATCATTATTCTTCATTTTTATTTTAACCCCTATAAGACTATTTGCTTTTCCTTGGCTTTCTACTTTTAGAGTCCCCACTTCTAATTTATTTCTGTCTCTATCATCCCAAAATTTAGACAGGAAACTAAAATTTTGATCTTGTTACTCCTCAGCAAATGATGTCCAACTTAATGTTTCTTTCTCTGACCTCTGGAACAGTTCATCAACTTCACTACCTCTGCATAATCCAAGAGAAGATGCTAGTTCTCCCATACTTGGCATACTTGCAGCCACTAAATAATGCTTTCTCACAACTCCAGACTGCCTCTTGTATTATGGAGGGGCCCAGCAAGCAAGAGAATAAACTTGTACTGGCTAAATGAAATGAAATGACTACTTACAGAGAAGTATGCAGGTCATAGGGTAAAATAAAAATATTAAGACATACAGAGATTAACAAAAACAGAAAGGCATTACCCTTCCTTGAGCCAATGATGCAAGGGATAGGAACATTTTTACAGGACCCAGTGAGGGGCGAGATGTGGAATAGGGCTACTATCTGAAGCCGTAGTTTTGGAAGGACTCAGCTTCTACCGGAAGTGGTGCTGAAATAAAAAAGAATGAACAGGAAAGCAATAGGGCAACCTGTCTCTCTTGTCCTCCAATCTGTTCGTGCCTCTCTTTGTCCAAACCCACCTACAAGCTAGTCAGATGGGCACCCAAGTAACGTAGGCCTTAGGGTATCAATTTACAAGGGCCCCAAACTGGGTCAGTGAGAGTGAAGACTGGTTTTATGGAGGAAGGGACAAATAGAATAAGCAGCACATCCCTGCTTATTTCTATCTCCATGTAAAAACATTTCTTGCACTCAGGTTTATGTAATCTGACTATGCTACCCTCCACCACTCCTCAGTGGTGTCACTTTCCTGTCTCACTTTCTACCACAACTCCTGTCACCAACACAGACAACTGCACTACGTACATGGATCACTCTCTTGACAATCCAGCATCAATGTGTACCTCCTCACCAACAACAGGTATCTGTGCCCTGCTTCAGCAACCCATGGTAAGACACTGATCACAGTCCTGTATCTCACATTGGGTGATATTGCCCTTGCTAGCACAGAGGAAACAAATTATTGATGAAATCTGAACTTCTTCACCTTTTTCACAGATCACATACAGGCTCAAGTTTCTCTCATTTAAGATAAAAAGGGGAGGGGAAATATTTTTTAAAAGAGTATGTACTTCCCTTGATCCAATATTCTCCTCTAGTTGCTACCCTGCTTCTCTTCCTAGCAAATTCCTCTCAACAGCCTACACTTTTATCTCTATTTTCCTTTACTCTTTCCTACTAGTTAACCCTTGGCAACCTGTCTTAGCCCCAATCACTCACACAACCATCTACTTCATAAAATAACTCTAATAATTTTAAAAATACCAAATCAAATAAGCGCTTTTCAGTGTATTTATGTGACATTTGACATTGTTGGCTACTCCCAATTTCATTCTTTACTTTTATAACTTTGACATAATACTCTCTTCTTAGCTTCTTCTTATGTGTGGCTTTTCCTTCTTGGTTTCCTTTACCAAATCTACCAACTGTAGCTACTCCTTAAATGATAGTGTTCCTGAAAATTCTGTCCCTCGCCCACTTCTGTCACTCCAACCCAGACATCACTTTCAAGTTCTAGATCCCACATATTTATTTAGCAAATACTTAAATAGTGCTTTCTATATTCTAGGCATTGAGCTTTACAAATTACACTTAGTTTAATCTCATAACAACCTTACGAGGTAGGTATAGGTGAGGAAAACTGAGGCACTGACATGTTATACACCTTGCCCAAAGTCATATAACTAGTAATGGGCAAATCAAGGACTTGAACTCAAAATAATCCAACTCCAAAGCCTATGTTGTCAACCATTATGCTGCCCTACTGTTATACTATATCATTTCTTTCTTTATTTATTTTTTTTGTATTTTTCCGAGCTGAGAAGCTGGGGGTGGAGGGGCAGAGACAGACTCCCACATGTGCACCTGGCTGGGATCCAGTTGGCATGCCCACCAGGGGGGATGCTCAACCCCTCTGGGGCATTGCTCTGCTGCAATCAGAGACATTCTAGCACCTGAGGTGGAGCCATCCTCAGCTCCTGGGCCACCTTTTTCTCCAATGGATCCTTGGCTGTAAGAGGGGAAGAGAGAGATAGAGAGAAAGGAGAGGGGGACAGGTGGAGAAGCAGATGAGCACTTCTCCTGTGTGCCCTAGCTGGGAATTGAACCTGGGACTTCCATAAGCCAGGCTGATGCTCTACCACTGAGCCAACCAGCCAGGGCACTATATAATTTCTTGGTATCTTCATTTTGCTGTTCCTTGAATATTTCTAATTCAATATGTTCAAAACTTCTTTCATCATTTCTCTCTGCAAACTGGCTTTCCCCAGTCTAATCAACATTTATCAAGCTAATATTCAGATATTCCTTCAAATTGATATCCTTTAATTATTAGTTTAATATTTAACTAGACATGGTGGGATAGATTAATTTAATAAACATTGCATGTTTATATATTTTTTTCATTTTTCCGAAGCTGGAAACGGGGAGGCAGTCAGACTCCCGCATGCGCCTGACTGGGATACACCCGGCATGCCCACCAGGGGGTGATGTTCTGCCCCTCTGGGGCGTCGCTCTGTTGCATCCAGAGCCATTCTAGTGCCTGAGGCAGAGGCCACAGAGCCATCCCCAGTGCCCGGGCCATCTTTGCTCAAATGGAGCCTCGGCTGCGGGAGGGGAAGAGAGAGACAAAGAGGAAGGAGAGGGGGAGGGGTGGAGAAGCAGATGGGCGCTTCTCCTGTGTGCCCTGGCTGGGAATCGAACCCGGGACTCCTGCACGTCATGCCGATGCTCTACCACTGAGCCAACCAGCCAGGGCCGCATGTTTATATCTTGATGATAAGCAGACTTACATACCCCCGACCCAAACTATCTTTTATTTCATAGCTCTCTATCACTCTTAAATAAATGACCTATTAAGAAGTTTAACTATTGAGAATTTGCTTAAAGTCTTTTTATAATACATTCAAAAGTTTTTATTTTTCTGATTTATAAGTCAGAAAAATCATTTATGATCACTTTTTGAGTGGTAACATTTTAAATAGATAATGTCAAACAAATCAGATATTATATGACATGGGTGTTTCTAAATCCAATAGGCCAGATTCTTTCTTCACATGTGACAGTGTTTTAAAGTAAACCAAAATTACTGTGGAAATTAACTTTGTTAACATATCAATGAATGTTTTATCCATCGAGAATCTATAAAAGATTGTAGGTAAATTCATCTTAAAGAGCTATCCTAAATGCTCCTAAAACCACAAACCAGATTTACAAATAAAATTCCTTAGCGCTTTTGTTATAATATTTGAAACAGAGAATCAGTTATAATTAGAATCTTGAGAACAAATAAACTCACTGTTCATTTTTGTATATATTCTCTGCAATATAATTTGGTCTCATATTGCTAAATTAAGTGTAACAGGCCACCTAGCTAGATTATAGTAATGTCAGCAATTAGTCAATTATTATTTTTGCTGTGCATGC
Source organism: Saccopteryx leptura (assembly GCF_036850995.1). Taxonomy (NCBI): domain Eukaryota; kingdom Metazoa; phylum Chordata; class Mammalia; order Chiroptera; family Emballonuridae; genus Saccopteryx; species Saccopteryx leptura. Next base: position 210,411,627 of record NC_089505.1, on the reverse strand, counting down.
TATAGTGTCAGTTCTACAAAAAGAACATTTCCAAGCAATCAATGTTCAGTAACAAAATTTTGAAAGTAAATTTCTGACATAGCAGAAGTTGAGTGTTATTCTATTTTATTTTTCACTTCAAATCCAAAAAATTTATAACAAAAGAAATAGAAATATATTCACTAATTCACTCACACTCATCACAGCAGAGTACGTGTTCTAAAATTTTTTGAATCTTTGTGAATTTTCCCTTTCTTTTAGCTCTGTCAACCAGTCAACCACATGATAGACATAGTAAAATGTTGACATTTTAGCTTGTAAAATAAGTAAATATAATAAGACACATGTTCCAGGTAAACAGCACCTTGCCATACTTAATTTTAGATTTGTATTGACAGTTGTCCCTGGCCTTAGGTGATTCATATAGAAGCTCTCAAGTTTGGGAAAAAGATGTGCAGTTATACCTCGCAACCTGAATTCATGACCCCCATCATTTCTTAGAGGGTGGTATCAATGAAGAGGTGTGTTTACTACTCCTCCATATGCTATTTAGGCTATCAAGATTAGGACCAATCTACCTGGAAAAAAGAAATCTAAGTGGTTGCATGTGGAAACCTGAGTCACTAATCGGTACCGCAGCTATGATTTACCACAACATGTTTTATTATCTTTTATAGAGTGATGCCTTGGACAACTGCTTACAGGCCTGACTCATTACCTAGCTCTGCATTCTCATTTTGTGGACTGTAAAAACTAACCAATATTTTTAAGGTATAAATTATAGAATCATCAAAATTCCTGTCTTAATCCTCTTCTCAAATTCAGTATATTATCAAACTTTTGGGTTACCCTGTCTGTTGTACACTAACCTATACATCTTATTAGGAGTAGTCATGCATCATCCCTCCTTTTTCTCTCCTCAATGCTATGCCCCTTAGTGGTAGAAATGTTAACTTATACTTCTTTAGGCCCTAGGGCAGTGGTTCTCAAAGTGTGTACCCTAGAAGATTTTCAGGTGCACCCTATGGTATTCCAGAGAAACATGTGCCTGTTGGGGACCAAAAAACCAACAGGGATTTTGGAGTTTAGATTTTTGGGGTCAGAGGTGTGGGGAATTGGCTATAAGCTGACAGTCTGCCCAACCCCCCACCTCACTTGCCTGATTAGGTTGCAAAAGGCTGTTAAGCTGTGGTGCTGGATTGTTTACACTGCCCCCCATGTTCCCCAGAAAGACTGGAGGCAAGTTTCTTCTATCCTTTGTTTGGTGTAAAGTTAAGATGATATGTATGGTGGGGTTTTCTGCACTTGGTAAAATTCTTGGGTTGCCTTGGAAACATGATCAAAGATCTCATTGATTTGCTAATGGCCTACTTTGCCCTACAAATATAGCAAGATGTGGTTTTTGGGCACGCTTTGTTCTTGCCAGCAGCAATTACAGGGCCCTCTCAACCCCATATTTTCTTTTTTTAATTCCACATATTTTCTTAATTCCTCACCGTTCCCACTTAAGACCTGGAATTACTAGCTGCACTGGTTTGCGGCATGTGCCTAGATATAAAAATAAATATAGTTACTCTATTATACCATTTCATTACAGAAATACCACTCTTTTTGTTAACACATCATTATTATATTTATTATTAACACATCATTATATTTTTTTTAGATAAATACACCCAAATAAAATGGGTAGATTTCTCAAAAAGAAGCATGATATTGAAGAATCCGATTCTGGAAATGAGCAAAAGTTAAGTGTAAATAAAATAGGACATGAAAGATGATGGCAGAATTTAATTTATAGCATTTTCCATCACTTAACACTGAACAATACGATTGGATTAGAGACCCATTCATGGAAGCTTCAAGTAATTTTTGTTTAACATTAACAGAAGAAGAAGCTATATTCACTGATCATGGATTGACGATTAAACATAAGGAATTGTCTCTTGAAGCCTTTTGGATTTCTATAAAAGAAAAATATGTGGCAATATCTAAAAAAACTTTGAACATTTTACTACAATTTTTAACATCCTATTTATGTGAATTAGAATTTTCTACCCTCAACACAATTAAGAGTAAAAAGAGAGGAATTCTTCAATGTATTGATGAGGAAATGAGAGTTTGCCTTTCAAATATATGCCCAAACATTGAAGAAATCACTAGGACACATCAGGCTCATGCTTCTCATACACACAAAAATGAAAAACTTAACACATTTTTACTGCGACTTGCCGAATTTACTAAATCATAAAAGAATGTATCTATATATATAAAATGTATCTATATATATATATATTTGTCAATTTTTAAATTTTTAACACCTCTTTTTTACAAATTCTAAAAAGCATAATTCAAAAAATGTAACATAAAAATGTTTTTTAATGTCAGAATAAATTTAATTTTGTCATATTTATTTCATTTAATTACCATAAAAGCATGCTTGGACTTTATATTTTTTCTTTAATATTTGACTTAATTATTATAACATATTTCTCAGAAATTTGTATATAGTGCACCTACAATTATTTGTAGGATTTTAAATGCACCCTGACTTCAAAAAGTTTGAGAACCACTGCCCTAGGGCAATTCTTGGCCTATAGCTTATGCTTTTTAAATAACCATTGAAAGAAAGCATGAATGAATGAGTACATCTTTGAGTTGGCACTAGAAAAACTTTCCAGAAGACAATGATAGGCATGAAGGAGCATCATATAGTCATTTGAAAATTAACTTAGACACGGAACATTAAAAATAACCATAGTACCTCTTTCAAATATCTTATCAACAATAAGTGACAAATATCACTTTTGTGATGACTCATCACTAAAAACATGTAGGAAACAGCTATACTTTTCTTTAACTTAGATTTGGATTGTCTATAAAAATCTGGTTCCTCCAGCTGAGGAAGTAGCCATCTCTCTCCTAACAGGTGTTACTCTTTATGGTGCAAAGAAGCCAGACTCTCTCTTCACATATGTGATGGAGCTCTAAGGTAAACTAAAATTATGTGATAAACATCGTAACACATAAGTGCATGACTTATCTGTAATAAATTTATAGGAAGTGAGATGCAATTTAACAAATTTGAGAATAAGTCTTAGGCCCAAATTAGAGCCTCTTTGCTGCTCTTTAATCTTTTCAATCTCTGTTAAGTAAACTTCTATTTTCATGTTTTAATGAATCTTATATACACTTGTTCCCTTCCAGGACATAACCTCACAGTTTGTATCCTAAGACTCAGAATTTCATTGCCTCAAAAATCCCATTTAGCTTCATTCATTGGAGGTCTATGGTTGTCTTGATGCTAAAGTCTTAAAATGACCTTTACCAATGGTTTTTAAAGTTCTCGGAAAAAAGAAATCCCTGACTGTTTGTACAAGAAAAACTGAAAGCCTCAGGGTATCCACCCTGGATGTCAGATCTCTCTAAAGCTCCTTGTAGTGGTGCCGCACTGGAACGGGCGTGGTTTACATACAGGAAGCTTCTCTATTCTCATGAGAACTTCTTCACCATGGAACTGGATTCAACTTTTGAAACATCACACATGGTGATTTCTATTTCTACCCTGCTTCTTTATCCTTTGATTATTCCTTTTCCCAAGTTCACTTTGTATCAAACTCACTTTTTTTTTAACAGAGACAGAGAGTAAGAGAGAGGGATAGATAGGGACAGGCAGACAGGAATGGAGAGAGATGAGAAGCATCAATCATTAGTTTTTTTGTTGCAACACCTTAGTTGTTCATTGATTGCTTTCTCATATGTGCCTTGAATGGGGAGGCTATAGCAGACCAAGTAACCCCTTGCTCAAGCCAGGGACCTTGGGATCAAGCTGGTGAGCCTTGCTTAAACCAGATGAACCCACGCTCAAGCTGGCGACCTCAGGGTCTTGAACCTGGGTCCTCCACATCCCAGTCCAATGCTCTATCCACTGCGCCATCGCCTGGTCAGGCTCAAACTCACATTCTGATTTCTTATCCTACCAGGTATTTACTCTCCTTTATTTACCAACTCTTTTTGTAACCTCAGGTCTAATTACTCTATTAGAATTTCTTTTCAAATAACTCAAAATGTTACCATTTCTCAATTAACTTGATATTTTTTAAAACTCAGAAATAATATTACTATAAACCTTAGGACTAAGTTGCTTACTCTTTCAAGAATACTGACAAGCCTGACCAGGTGGTGGCGCAGTGGATAGAGCGTCGGACTGGGATGCGGAAGGACCCAGGTTCGAGACCCCAAGGTCGCCAGCTTGAGCGCGGGCTCATCTGGCTTGAGCAAAGAGCTCACCAGCTTGGACCCAAGGTCGCTGGCTGCAGCAGGGGGTTACTCCGTCTGCTGAAGGCCCACGGTCAAGGCACATGTGAGAAAGCAATCAATGAACAACTAAGAAGTCGCAACATGCAACGAGAAACTGATGATTGATGCTTCTCATCTCTCTTCGTTCCTGTCTGTCTGTCCCTGTCTATCTCTGCCTCTGTAAAAAAAAAAAAAAAAAAAAGAGAATACTGACAATAGTAATACTAGGTATTTTATTCAGCTGTAAATAATAGAAAAACTATTACAAATAGTTTATTTACAACAAGAAGTCCAGAGATAGACATAGGACTTCTAGATTGCTATCAAGAAACCAGACTCCTCAGCTTTCCACTCTATCAATCTCTGTATATTAGAGTATACAGTGACAAACAAATCCTGACATCTTAGAAGTATAACCCAAAAACTGTGGCCTGTGGGGATGAGATAGTCATTCAGGAACCAAGGTTCCTTCCATTTTACCATCAACATTTAGTCAAGGTGATAACAGCAGGGAAAAAGAGATTGTAGAGGATCATGCATGGGGCTTTTATGACCAGGGGTAGAAGCATGGTACATTTGCATCCATATTGCTTTATCCAGAACCCAATCACATGCTTTCTTTTCCATCTTATTGGTTACATGATCACTGCTAGCTGCAAGAGAGTTAAGAAAGCATTCTTTCAGTAAGGAAAAGTGGATAAAAGATATTTGGTATATAACTAGCAATATCTACCATAGGAATGCAATGCTGAATTATGTATAATCTCAGTCTTTCATATGTTTAAATTATAATATGGGAGATATGCTACAGTCATGAGTATTATAGTAGAGATATCAATAAAATGCCATAGGAATTCATAACACAGAGCTGCTATTTTTAGAGAACTTAGGGATGGTTTTATAGAGAATAGAACATTTGAATCAGATATTAATCAAAGATTAGGAGTCCATTAGGTAAGATATATGGATGGAAGAGTAGGATAATGCCACATTACAATTGGACTTATGTTTGTTTGTTTTTAAACACATTACGTAGGCAATGGAATGTCACCAGAAAATTTTCAGCAAGGGGATGACATGTTTGGCTTTTTATCATTGAGTAATTGGCACTATGGGTGGACTATGTAGCCTTACAGCTTCAAAAATGCTAAGACCCACAAGACTCTCATATTTTTCAATTATGGGAAAGGAGTATGCAGGGAGAGAGAGAGAGATATAGGGCAGCCAGGCATGCTGAGATCTTTCTCACCTCTAGAATCTCTGACAACAAAAGTCCATTTAGTGTGTTCACCTAGCATCAGATGAAACAGTTCTTGAGATAGAGCTTCTGAAGTTCCCAAGACAATTCACTGGCTTTTGATAATTAAAGCCTAAGAATTAATTCTTTTCCTACAAGCCAAAGTAAACCTCACTGAAACTTGCATCTATTAATGTCTTTTTCTTCTTGAAGGTCATGGTATTGTTTGGAAATATAAAAGATAGCTATGAACTGCTCCCTAAACGTGAATGCATATACACAAAACTCACATGTACCTGGCCTGTGGTGGTGCAATGGATAGAGCGTCAATCTGGAACACTGAGGTCACCGTTTGAAACCCTGGGCTTGCATAATCAAGGCATATATGACAAACAATAAATGAACAACTAAAATGAAGCAACTGTGACTTGATACTTTTGATACCCCCACCTCCCTCTCTGTAAAATTAATAAATAAAATCTTAAAAAAAACTCATGAGTAATTTTATAGGTATGGAGAGCTCTTTTGAGTCTTTCCATGAACTCCCAAATTAAGAACCCCTGACCAGTAACAACTTGAATAAAAGCCTGCTTATGCTTTTATATTACAGCCCCTCAAATATTTGAAAAAAACTTTTATATTCTTTCGTCTACTTGTCAAACACTGATAAAGCCATTACTATGTTTAAATACTGTTCTAAGCACTTTAGTAGTTACTGATTTATCATATTTTCCCATGCATAAGACGCACCTTAATTTGGGGGCCCAGAATTTGAAAAAAAAATGTATTACATAAAGTTGTTGAACTCAACTTTTATTCATCATAAAGTTCATACAACTCCTCATCACTGTCAAAACTCTCATCCATTAGCTTGTCCTCATCTGTGTCTGATGAATCACTGTCTTCATATATTGCCTCGTCCTCAGTTCCATCTATGGCATTTGAAATGCCACAACCACTGTATAAGACGCACCCAGTTTTTAGACCCCAAATTTTTTTTAAAAAGGTGTGTTTTATATATGGGGAAATATGGTAATCCTCAAAACAACATTGTAAGGTAGGCACTATTATTTTTCCCTTTTACAAATGAGGAAACTGAAGCACATAATAGTTAAATAACTTGCCCAAGTTCACACAGCTACTAGGTGGAAGAACCAACATTTCAAAGTAGACAGTTGGGCCCCTGAGCCCATACACTTAGCACTACAATACCTTATTGATGTTTACTTTGGAAAAGAAAAGTCTAACTTCTTTTACATTTCATAACTTCTAGTATCCTTATTCTTCTCCTGACAATTCAGTTTGACAATGCCCCTTTAAAATGTGTTGCCCAGTTCCAGATATTATAACTGTATTAGTATAGCATCCCACTGGGTCTGTTTTTTGATAGCCACAAATGTATCATTTGCTGGATAAAGACAGGAGGAAAGAGGAAGCCTATGGTCTTCAGCTTCACACTGATGTTCTCTGGTCAGGGTTAGAAATAGCTTTGAAATGGATGTATCTGCAAGACTTTGTTATGCAATATCCCAGGCAAAGTCATGCATGAATTCTTTTCCTCTCAGAATGAAACATCCAAGCTCCAAATAATCATGCCCAAGGGTATTAAGTATTCCCTAATAAAGAACAATACTGCTAAATCCTAGCCTGAACCACAAAATAGCCACACTTGAAGTATCCAAACCCCAAAATGAAGAAGGGCTGTTAATCTATGCTGACACCGTTAGCTTGATTTTATTTTATTAGAAGGATTTTAAAAGGGTTATTATCTCCTGGTTTACATAATCCTACACTTCCCTTAAGGCAATGTGAATTGAGTTTCATAGGAGTTTGAATTTACAATCCTATGCAGCTGGCAGGTTGGGACTCAAATTCAAGACTACAGAATACCACACTGGTAAATACGTATTTGGAAAGTTGGGGGTTGATGGAGAGTTTCTGGGATGTGATCCATCAAATTGTCTGAGGTGAGGTGTTTGGGAATTTATACTACAAGCGAATCTAAACTTCAGCTAATTTGACTTAAAGGTTCTTTGAGCTCTCTTGAGTGGGAGACTCCCTTGTTCCGGTGGGCTTACCTTCCACCTTTGTCTGTTGCTAATAATTTAGCCAGCGTTAGGGTATGCTTAAAGATCAACTTTTCCCTGCTACAAATATGACTTCAGTCCAAGAATTTAAGCACCTGAACTCAAGTGAGGATAATAAATGTCAAAGGAATATTTATAGCTTAGTATATGGAGAATTTTCAGGTCCCTGTTCTGCAATAACACAGATCCATCTGCTAAGGGCATTAGATTGTGTGTTGTTGCTTTTTATTCTTTACAAGATGATAGGTTCTGAAAATAGAAAAACTGCAGTATGCAAAGACTGACATTAATTTTAACCCTTTCCTACTCAAATAATTACTGAATTAAGAGTAAATTACCAAGGGCAAAATTTCTTGACAATTCCTGGCTATTGAATGCAAGCCCAGAAGAAACCTTACCTCAGTCTTATATAAGCCCCTGTCAATATTGTGCTGCTAGATGTACCTAAGGATTTACTGTATAGTTGTCAGACTTTAGGGACCTGGGGTTAGTTCACTCCCTAATCTATCATTGGGATTATGATTGTTTTTACTGCTGTATCATAAACATATAGTTGCCACTGGTACTAAAGTATTTCTGTCCTAAGGTCTGAGAAAGAGCACCTTTAAACCCCCGTGAAGAGAATTTATATGTATTTGTTTCAAAAGGTTAACTCCTTTTCCATGATTGGCAAGGGAAGAAGAACCTCTCAGGTTCCTTTCTGTGTGTCCCAATGCACAGAATTTCCATAGAGCTGATGAGAGTCAATTAGCTGCTCTTATGTGACTAGTAAATTTGTATTCTCTACCACACAAATGAATAGAATATGTGAGACAGTATGCTTTATTATATACGGGATTGTTTTGAAACAGTAAGCAAATTAAATTTTGTACATTTTTCCTGAAACTGATCACAGTTTCAGGAATATTTTAAATTAAAATTGCCATGTGTCAGGAGAATGCTACTTTAATCAACCTATATTTACTGAATATTTATAATATTTGAGGCATTATGATCAGCAGTGGAATAGAAAAATACAGGAATGTAACATTTACAATATAAAACATTTCTAATTGTAAGACTATACAGTAGTGGAAGTTATTGACATATAAATAACAGGAGAGAATAAGATTACTGATATCCAATGATTTGATTCAACAAATAATTATTGAGCTGCAACTAAGTTCAAGGCTCTTGTTTTAGATTCTCACAAAATAATGACTTTAGTATCAGACCTCACAGTCTTCAAGAGGTGGAAAACAAAAAAATAATTGTAATTAAGTCTTATAGAAACTATTATGGAAAGAATGCAGGAGGAAAGTCATTGTCACCTAGAAGAGTAAAGGAAGGCTTCAGGTAGGAAATTGTATGTGAACTGAGTCCTGAGATTGGAGTGGGTTAAGAGGGGAAGACTTCCTTGCAAAGCAAGACCCTGGGGTGGGAACAGTAATCAGAGAAACAGTAAGGAATGCAGTAGAGCTGTCTGGGTTCAAACTCTGGCTCTACAACTTACCAGCCTGTAACCAGTAGCTTGTGTCACTTTCCTCACCCATAACATGGACATTATACCCATTCTTTTCTCAGAGTTTATGTGGGAATCAAAGAAGACAGAATATGTAAAGTGATGGATACTGTACCTGGAATATAATAAGTGTTCAATAAATATTAGTATGCTGGCAATGATGACAAAGAATGTATTGGTAGTCAGTGAGAGGGTGAAATGAAGAGAAAGAAAGGGAATGAGAAATAAATCTGGAAAGGTAGATAGAAGCCAGATCATGAATGGACCCCTATGCACACTCTGGAGTTTAAAATTTGTTGGATAAGAAATGGGAAGTTGGGAAAGATTTTAGGCAAGAAAGTAACGTGGTAAGATTTAGATTTTAGTAAGATCATTAATTAATATAAAGGATGGACTGGAAGAAAGAAGAATTAGAGGCAGGGAGGTCAATTAGAAGATTACTATAATGGTCCAGGATAACTATAAGCTAAGGCATAGAAGTGGAAATGAATGTGAGAAGTTGTTAAGGATGATTCTGAGACCAGATTTGTTTGTTCACAACATGTGAAAAGAGAGGAAAAAAGATTTCTTGAGTGATTTCCATTTCTAGCTTTGGTGACTAGACGTATAATGGTGTCACTCTTCAAAAACATTGGGTAAAAAGAAGAAAAATTTTAGAACATAAGGAATTTAAAAATTGAAGTTAAGTTTTAAACATTTAACTGGTGCCATCAAGTGAACAATTTGATAGATTTGAAATCAGAGAAGATATCTCACCTGGAGAGAAGAGATTTGAGGTAAAAAGCTTATATATGGTAATTAAAGCCAGGAGATTGAATGACCCATAAAAAGAAAGTGCATGGAATTAAATGTAATGTGGCCACTTTCAGAGCCCTGTGAAACACCAATACTAATGTCAGACAACAACAACAAAAATCAAAGCAGCAGGTGGAAAGGGAAAGTACACAAATGCAAACATTAATAAGGCATACTCCTAGATATTACAACAGCCAAAGCATGTGGCTTGAGGAAACAGATGAAGAAGAATGTGGTAGAAGCATAAGAAGTCCAGCCTGACCTGTGGTGGTGCAGTACATAAAGCATTGACTGGAATGCTGAGGTCACCAGTTCAAAACCTTGGGCTTGCCCAGGAAAGGCATATACAAGCAACTACTACAAGTTTATGCTTCCTTCTCCTTCCTCCCTTTCTTTCTATCCTCTCTCTCTTAAAAAAATAAAGAAAGAAATGAGTCCAGCAGCCTGAGACTGCTGCAAGGTTATGATTGAAAGTGTTCATCAGGAATGGTAGGCTAAGGAGCACAAGGAGCACAAGGTTGGAGAGGAAGAGAACTAAGAGTTTAAAGAAAAGGTAAGATTTCTAGGATTAAAAATTGTGGTAATATAAAAAAAACAGAAAGGGAACAAGACAATTGAAAAGAAAACGAGTGACAGAATGTTTAATTAAAAAGTATTTCACGCCTGACTAGGCAGTGGCGCAATGGATAGAGCATCGGACTGGGACGCGGAGGACCCAGGTTTGAAACCCAGAAGTCACCAGCTTGAGCCCAAGGTCGCTGGCTTGAGCAAGGGGTCACTCATTCTGCTGTAGCCGCCCCCGGTCAAGTCACATACAAGAAAGCAATCAATGAACAACTAAGGTGCTGCAACAAAGAATTGATGCTTCTAATCTCCCTTCCTGTCTGGCTGTCCCTATCTATCCCTCTCTCCTCTGACTCTTTCTCTATCTCTGTCAAAAAAAAAAGTATTTCACATTTATTAAAAGAAATGAAAATAGTAAAAAGTAATTCCTGAATACCTATAATCCATTTTTAAGGAATAAATCAAACCCATGGAATCAAAGCCCCTTTGGAAAGGCACCTTGCTTCATTCTTCCACACAAAGAACCACTGTTCACAATTTTATGTTTATCATTCTCTGACCTTTCTTTCAAGCTTCATCACACATGTATTTGTACATAAATAGTTCTGTACATTTTTTAACTCTTCTGTATTCTTCTGTATCTTTTTCCTATTTGATATATATATATATATATATATATTTCCTCTATATTAAAATAAGCTATTGTGCCTTAACCTACTTTTTTCTTCCTCAATCCTGCCAGAAATGTACCAGTATCTGCTCTATTAGTTTTCCTTAAAAAAATGTTTCTTTGTATATTCATTTTCTATTTCATTATTTTTTTGTTTCTACCATTATTTACATTTTTATCTTCATATTTATTGTTACTCTTTGCCTAATTTTTCTGTGTTTAGCTCATTCTTTTGGTCTTTTTTCTCTATTATATAAACATTTAAGGCTATAAACTTTCCTGTATTACAGTGTGTGTTCATAAAGTCATGGTGCACTTTTGACCGGTCACAGGAAAGCAACAAAAGATGATAGAAATGTGAAATCTCACCAAATTAAAGGAAAACCCTCCCAGTTTCTGTAGAATGATGTGGCAGCATGTGCGCATACACAGATGATGACATAACACCATGAATACAGTGGAGCAGCCCACGTCCATGCCAGTAGAGATGTGGACAGTACAGAGGAAAGGTCAGTGTGTTCTGTGGCTCGCTAAATTCGAATCCATGACCAAAGTGCAATGTGAATATCGGAACGTTTATAATGAAGCACCACCACATAGGAATAACATTACTCGGTGAGGTAAGCAGTTGAAGGAAACCAGCAGTTTGGTGGAGAAACCCCGTTCTGGTAGGCCATCAGTCAGTGACGAGTCTGTAGAGGCTATACGGGATAGCTACCTAAGGAGCCCTAAAAAATCTGTGCGTGAGCCCACATCAAACTGCACTGAATAGGTATGAAACTGGGAGAGTTTTCCTTTTATTTGGTGCAGATTTCACATTTATATCGTCTTTTGTTGCTTTTCTGTGACCAGTCAAAAGTGAACCATGACTTTATGGACACACTGTATTTTGGCTGTATTTAGTTTTAAATATTTACTGACTTATGTCTTGGTTTTCTTTTTTGACTTTTTACATTTCCAAGCACACAGAATTTTTTATTAAGCTTTATTATTGTTATTAATGTTATTATTGTCACAGGAAAAGGTCTATTTGATACTGATTCTTTAAAATTTACTGAGAATTCCTTTATCATTGGTACCTAATGAATTTTCATAAATGATTATGTTATTCAGAAACTGTAGTCTCAGACTGTGTAATGAAAGGTTCTATGTGTTTTCTGATTCTATATATATATATATATATCAGATTTTTTTCAGTGCTCTTTTTCAGATCCTCTAAATCATCCTTTGCCTTTTGACTTTTTGTTGTTGCTGAGAAGACTTATCCATTACTCCTTGTACTTCTACTTTTGTTTGATTCATTTTGAAGTACTGTTGTTATATTTACCCAAGTTTAGAATGATTGTATTTTTGTTTTATCATCTTGAACTGATTCATTTTATTCCTAATTATATTTTTGCTTTAAAATGGCTTTGTCTGATAATATTGTAAATGGGATAGCTTAAGTTAGTATTTACCTTGTAGGCTTTTTAATCATACTTTTATTTTCAACATATTTTTTGGTCGTTAGTGAATCTCTTTTAAATAGCATATAGATGAATTTTGTTCTAACTTAAGATTTTAGAAATTAACATATATTGTAATATATTTGCATTTCTTTTATCAACTCACTCTGTACTTTCTCTTTACTTTTTTCTTGTGTTTTTACTTCTCCTTTCATACATGCTTTTGAATTGAATTAGTTTTGTTGTTTTTTTTTCATTCTACAGCTCTCTTTTTGTCTGTAAATTATGTACTTTTTCCTTTCTGTTAGAGGTTATCCTTGAAATTTTAACATATGAATTAAACTTAACCAAGTATACTCACCCCTCTCCAAACAACACAAATAACCACAGCATATTTTAGTCATTCACTGCCTGCTCCATGGACAGTTTTTTAATCCTTTCTTAAAGCTGTATGTAGCTCTTCATATTATTATTTTTTACTTCACATTTTTTTTGCTACTTACTTGTATTTATGCATGTTTAGAAATTTATTTTGTCAGTTTCTTTTTCTATCTCAGATGTTCCTTCTGATTTCATCTTCTCTTTTAATGAATAACTTTATTTAGAAGTTTCATCAGTTGTAACTGGTCTCCATTATTTGTTATTTGAAAACATCTTTACTAGCTCATTTTTGAAGGATAGGTCACTGCTAATATAATTCTAAGTCAACATTTACTTTTATTTCAGCACTTTCTAGATATGATTTTATGGTCCCTTGAATTCCATTGTTCCTGGGAGTCAATTGTCAGCCTGGCTGTCATTCCACTGTAAAAGTCTGGCTCTCTCTCTCTGGTACTTTTAGGGTCATCTGTTTGATTTGGTGCTCTGTTGCATCACTTTGATAACTTATCCCCTTTAGAACATGTTGTGATTTTAGAGACTAAAGAGCCATAACAGCCATCAACTCTGGAAAATTAGATTCCCATCTATAAATATGGTATATAAACATATTTAATTGTTTTAATTGAAGTCTCTTTTAATTCCTCTCAATGGTGTTTTTTAGTTTTCTGTGGTCTTTCATGTTTTTCATAAAATACAGTTCACATTTTAAGTTTTTGATGTTACTGTCATTTTCTAACTGCTTTTTCTTAGTACACAGAAATATATTTGATTTTTATTTTAACCTTGCATCCAAAAACCTTGTCAATCTTATGTATTAATTCTAATAACTTATATGTAGATTCTTTTATATTTTCTAAGTAAAGAAGTATATCATCTAAAAATAATGTGATTTCTTCTTTGTCAATGCAGATGAATGCAGAAGCCCATGTATCATCAGAAAATTGCTAGAATCTCTTCTTTCTCTGAATGAAGGAAGGAATCAAACTTGTTCTGTGAGTTAAAATAGCCTGATCTGTAGTTCATGAGTCACACAATAAGTCAGAATAAGCACTATTTATTTTTTAATTTTTATTTATTGATTGGTTTCTGAGGGAAAAGGAAAAGAGACAGAAAAGGGATCAAACCCACAACCTTGATGTATCAGGATGACGCTCTGAAAAATTGAGTTACCCAGCCAGGGATATTTATTTTTTAGATTGCTAATTTCTCATCACAAATATTTAGTTCAATAACTCATTGAACTTTGCTCAGAATTTCCAAAATCCCTATAGGGTTCAGACTATGTAAAATTTCAACATGACATGGATTTTTCTAGAAATTCATCATCATATATTTTTAAATAAAAGATTATCCTCACATATAACTATAAACTTCATACTGGCAATACTGACATATAATACATATGGGCCCCTCCCTGTAAACAGTATGGTATATAGTATTTTATATATATATTTTCCACTCTGCATGTCACATACCAAGTTCATTTATGAGAAAACAAAGAAAAGAATGAGATAAGAAATGATTTAAAAATATTTATCTTGAGACAGTAAGATGGCAGCAGAGTAGGCAGATGCACAGATTCCCGGCTCACACCACCGAACTGGATTACAAACTAATTTAGGAACAATCAGCATGAAAAACCAACTCTGGACTACAAGAACAGCTCTCAAAAACCAAGGAGCAAAGAAGAAGCCACAAAAAACCTGGTAGGGAGCACCTGAAACTCCCCTGCTTACAGGAATGGGGATGGAGGTGAGGCTGAGAGCCCAGAAGGACTCTCACTCCAAGGAAAAGAGCAGAAAATACTGCTCACAGCCACTTGCCTGGTGATCAGGGAACGAGGTGTGTTGAAAAGGCTGGCTTGTATTCCAAAAAGAAAGGGGGGAGAGAGAAACAGACGGTGAGGGGCAGAGCAATGCAGGGAATGACCTGAGAAGCTGACTCATTCAGTGCTGGAGGCGGCCATAGCTGAAGGAGGGCTGATCCTTCCACAAAACAAACCACTGAAGGGCTTCCAGGTCACAGATCTCCAGACATCTCTCCAGCTCCAATCACTGCAAAAAGACACAGTTGAAAACAAGAAGTGGGGAGGAGGGGCAGAACTTAGGTCTCCATGGAGATCTGAGATACACCTCCCCCTACTGAAGCTGAGAAAACACCCTGCCCCCAGAGAGAGTAACTAGCAGAAGAGGCCTTCAGAGACTTATGTTACAACCATGGCATTCCTAGATACAGTTTCAAATAAGCCCTTTGCTGAGATCAGTAAACAAGACTATCACCTGTTAAGAAAACAAACAAATCAAGACTTCAAAGAAGCCCAAATCTGAAAGTGGATTACAAATAATAGCTGATGCCAACCCAAGAAGATCTAGAAATAACACAATTGAAAACTGGAGGCAGACAACACCAAGCCTAGACTCAACCAGCTCTACAAACAAAACACCCAAACACAGAGACATAATGAGAAGACAGAGAAGTGCAATTGAAATGAAACCCCAAGAGAAACCTCCAGGAAATGAACTGAGTGATATGGAAATAATGAAACTTCCAGATGTGGAGTTCAAAATAATGGTTGTAAGGATGCTTAGAGATCTTAGAACAACAATGGATGGTCATTACGAACACCTAAATAAAGAAATATCAAGTATAAAAAAGGATATTGAAATATTAAAAAAGAATTAGTCGGAGATGACAAATACAATATCAGAAATGAAGATTATAATGGAAGGAATTAAAAATAGGGTTGATGGAGCTGAGTATCGAATCAAGAAGTTGGAGGACAAGTGGAATGAAGGCATGAAAGCAGAGAAGAAAAAAAAAGACTCAAAAAGTCTGAGGAAACTCTTAGCTCTGTGACAACATGAAGAGAAATAACATCTGCATCATAGGGGTTCCTGAAGAAGAAGAGAAAGAACAAGGGATAGAAATTTGTTCAATCATATCATAGCTGAAAACTTTGCTAAATTCATGCACGAAAAACTCTCACAATTCAAGAAGCACAGAGAACTCCATTAAAGAGAAACCCAAAGAAATCTACAGCAAGACAAACTCTCACAATTCAAGAAGCACAGAGAACTCCATTAAAGAGAAACCCAAAGAAATCTATACCAAGACACTTCATAATTAAAATACCAAAGCTAAGTGATAAGGAGAAAATATTAAAAGCTGCTAGAGAAAAAAAGGCTATCGCCTACAAAGGAGCCCCCATAAGGATGACATCAGACTTCTCAACTGAAACACTTGAGGCCAGAAGGGAATGGCAAGAAATATTCAAAGTAATGCAGAACAAGAACCTACAACCAAGACTACTTAATCCAGCAAGGCTATCATTTAAAATTGAAGGAGAAATAAAAAGCTTCCCAGACAAAAAAAAAAAAAAAACAAACTCAAGGAATTCATTACAACCAAACCAATGCTGAAGGAAATGTTAAGAGCCTGTTGTAAACAGATCAAAGAGAGAAAACAATATAGCAAAAGAGGAATACAGCTTTAAAGAATAAAATGGCAATAAACAACTACATATCAATAATAACCTTAAATGTAAATAGATTAAATGATTTAAAAGACATAGGGTAGCTGCATGGATATGAAAACAGGACCTGTACATATGCTTTCTACAAGAGACACACCTTAAAACAAAAGATGCACATAGACTGAAGGTAAAAGGATGGATAAAAACATTTCATGCAAATGAAATGAAAAAAAAGCTGGGGTAGCAATACTTATATCAGACAAAATGGACTTTAAAACAAAGGATATCATAAGAGATAAAGAAGGCCACTACATAATGATAAAGGGAGCAATCCAACAGGAAGATATAACTATTATAAATATCTATGCACCTAATATAGGAGCACCCAAATATATAAAGAAGACTTTGATGGATATAAAGGGTGAGATCAACAGCAATATTATAATAGTAGGGGATTTCAATACTCCACTAACATCACTAGATAGATCCTCAAGAAGGAAAATTAACAAAGAAACAGCAGACTTAAAGGACATACTAGATCAACTCAATTTAATAGATATCTTCAGAACCTTTCACCCTAAAGCAGCAGAATATACATTCTTTTCAAGTGCTCATGGTACATTTTATAGGATAGACCACATGTTAGGGCACAAAAATGCTCTCAACAAATTTAAGAAGACTGAAATCATATCAAGCACTTTGATCACAATGGCACGAAACTAGTAATCAACCACAACAGAAAAACTCAACAATTCTCAAACACATGGAAACTAAATAGCAGGTTGTTAAATAAAGAAAGGATTAAGAATGAGATCAAAGAAGAAATAAAAAAATTCCTAGAAATGAATGACAATGAGCATACAACAACTCAAAACTTATGGGACACAGCAAAAGCAGTACTGAGAGGGAAGTTCATAGCACTACAGGCACACTTTAAGAAGCTAGAAAAAGCTCAAATAAACAACTTAACCCTGTATCTAAAAGAACTAGAAAAAGAACAGCAAGTAAAGCCCAGAGTTAGTAGAAGGAAGGAAATAATAAAGATCAGAGCAGAAATAAATGATATAGAGGCTAAAGAAACAATACAGAGGATCAATGAAACTAAGAGCTGGTTCTTTGAAAAGGTAAACAAGATCGATGAACCTTTAACTAGACTCACCAAGAAAAAAAGAGAGAGGACTCAAATAAATAAAATTAGAGTGGAGAAATAACAAGTGACACAACAGTAATAAAAATATTTATCTTTTTGAATGTGCACCAATATAAAAGTTTATAAACTTAATTTCACTAGTTTTGTTTTAGTAATGCTTAAATTAGATAAAGTTTTCTAACTTAACTCAGGTCCTAGCAGGAAAACTTTTTAGGCTAGAGAAAAAGCAGAATGAAGTTAATGCCAGATTACAAAATATATGACTTTACATTTTTTTTAGGATGAGACACTAATCACATATATGGGCTAAAAAAACATCAATGTTATCACCTTAGGACTTTTTCATAAGTTTTTCTCCTGTTTGAAAATGTTTTTCCCATCCCTCATTCGAACAATTCCACTTATCTTTCCAGTCTCAGTTCAAAAGTCACTCCTTAGGCCCTTTCTAACCCATGTGTTTTACTCTAAATTTGTGTGCCTCATATCATCCTGCTATACTTTAGGTATTTTATCATACATTTTAGATCTGTATTTGTATGTCTAGTAGTGGTTGTCAAACTGTAATGTGTTTAAGAAACTCTTGGGGAACTCATTCAAAATATAGATGCTTGCACCTAACTTCAGGAATTTCCACTCAGTAAAACTTAACTAGGACCCAGAAATCTGCATTTTAATAAGCTTTCCCAAGTAATCTGCATGGAGGTGGCCCTAGGATCTTATTTTTAGAAGTTTTCCATGATGAAAGCAGCCATGTTTCTTTACTTCTGCATCTCTAACACCTAACAGTGTGACTGATAAATATTAGCTGCATTACAAATATTAGGACCCAAAATATCCATCATTCTTCAGCAAATGAGCCAGAGGACTAGTACTGCTTCAGGATCGGAATGGCCTTCAGACCCAGGGAAACCTTTCTAGAAGTTAAAAAAGGAGAGATGGAAAAGTTTAGAGGGGAGAAAATAAGGGAGCCGGGTGTTGGAGTTTTGGCCATGCGTCAAGGTTGATAAGCTGTCAGCAGCCAGTCTTGATCATGATGAGTCAAAGACTCTACACAAAACTCACACAAGGTATCCAGTTCAGAACTTCAGCTGGATAAGGGCACTGACTTCCTTTCATCGCAGTGCTGCTTTCAAAACATCAGGAAACACCATGTCACTCTTTGACAGAGGCTGGCAATTTGAACTAGGGAGATAATTTGATGCCTTTAAAGCTGTCTGATATTTTCATTTGTGATTCTGCATGACAGCAACCCTGCCCCTTTTTCTGCTTTGTCCCCCATTGGGAAATTTGATGGCTAGAACTGTATTTTAAGGCAATGTTGGTGGTGGTATGCGACAAGGAAATTGTAAGGCCAGAATTTTTGGTATCTGACACCAGTACTCGGTAATGATGCATTGAGAAATGGTTCTTGAAGGGACTAAACAAAAAACCTGAAATGGACCAAAGGAACTTGAGAGTTAAGGCTTGAGATTAACCTCTGGATCATAGATAAGTATGAAGAGACCGTGTTTGAACCTTTTTCATCTCATAGCACACATAAATTAATGACTAAAATTGTGTGGCACACTAAAAAATATGTTCTTTGCCAATCTGACAAAAAATTGGTATAAGTTTGATTCACTCACACCGGACAGGTACTGTTGTGTAGGCTATTGTCATTTTTCTTATTTGACAATTTAAGGGGAAAGAGGTCAGTGTCAGGTACCGCATGTTTTAAAAACTCTTCCAGCACACTGGTTGAAAACTGCTGTTTTAAAGTGTAGAACTTATTACTTAGTGCCTGTCTTTTCAACTTTGTCTTCCAAGGGTAAGTTAAAGTTGGGTGTGGTGACTTTAAAAGAAGGTGAAAAGCTCAACAAAATCAAGCATTCAGGAAATCAGTTACTGTAAAAGGTTAACTCAGTAATGAATGGTAAGGCTAAGGCTGAAAATAAAATCTATTACTGCATGGCAATCAACAGAGCTGTGCGAATTCTATCTGTATCATTAGGGGAAAACAAATTTTGCCAACACCTTCTTACCTGCCATTCTGTCTTTTTATAAATCTCTGTCTTTAGATGTTCCTTTTTACAGAATTGGCACATAGACAGTCTCTGACAAGGCAAAATATCTTTAATGGGTTCTCTCTGAGTTAAGATCTCCAGCCTCTTCCAATCATTTATTTCCTTTGAGCAGTAAATCCCTTCGCTCTTTCAGACAGCTCTTGAAACCAGGTTGACATAAATAGTAATATCTGCCAGGAAGCAGGCAGCTCTTAGAAACTGGAGTTCTTCTAAGAGCCTAGGGAATAGCTGGCTGCAAAGTTCTATGCTGAGAAATGTGGCTCCAGAGATCAGAAGGAATACATGTTCCTCTGGCTTTTACTTTGCACTGAAGGGCCATGTAGTGAGTGGCCAGAGGCCAAATCTAGAACAAAGCCTCCTTACTCTATGCATCCACCAGCATCTTTGCCACCTGGCAGGAAGATTCTCCTCTTCTGTTTTCAGTTACTCTCAGTTAATATTTCAAATAGCATTTTTATTTCTGCAGTCCCAGATTCTAATCAGACCCCTACCAATTTCTGAAAGGCTTGTGTGTCTCCCATTTCTGGCCTCTTTTCTTGACTTTATATGAATTACTCAAGTTATGGCCACACTGACATTTTCCCTTCAGTCTGCCTTTGACTACAATAAATATAAATTTCAGATGGCATTGGTTCCCTCATCCTAACTCTTATCTCATTATGATACCCTACCTACATCAAAATTATCATAAAAAAGGGAAGGCTACTAAATGAAGACACTTGGGGCCATGCACAAACATATTTAATCAGGGTCTTTGTAGGTAAGACTTAAAAATTTGCATTTGTTCAGCTTTTGTGGAAACAGGGACTTCCACTTCTTGCTGTAGCAGAAGAATAAGTATTAGGCTAGCACTCCACTACAAACAGCTATAAAAGTGCACGAGAATATAAAACAATTTGCAGATACTGAAAACATGCAGTGCACTATTGTGATCTCTGAAAGGATATAAATGAGATGAGCTTCAAATCACACCAGTTTTCTGCCCACAATCACTTTCCAGATGGTATCCCATGAAAATATATCCCAAAGAGAATAGTGATGTTATTGAAGTTGCAAGACAGATGAAATTTTCAGGGTAGATTATTAAAGAAGGGAGCCATCCTGAAAAAGAACTCCAGAAATCTGAAGAGTAGTCCCCTTGAGCTTTGGCTCAATACTTAACATATACATGGAGAATTTCTGAAAGTCTAGGCAGAAATTAACTTCAGGGATCTCTGAATTAAATGATATTTCAGAGACCATACATGGCTGGGGGATTCCTTCTTGGACCTTAATATGGCTGCCATGATGGCTATGGGGATGGAGTAATGTAAGCAAAATGAAGGTATCTTCATTTTCTTCTTATGTAATTATTCTGCTGGTTGTTTTATTTTTTTGTTTATTTCATAGTGTTGCTAAAAATTCCTAAGTAGACTCTAGAGGCCTCCCAAAGCTGTTTTTGTCATCGGTCTTTGTGGGGGGACATAGAAGCTGGGTTCTCCTACATCACCATTTTTCCCTCTCTTTAAGAGAGAATGTTATAATGATAAATGTCTACATTAAAAAAGAAAGATGACCTAATACCTCAAGTAACTAGAAGAAGAATAAGCTAAACTAAAAGTTAGTGATGATTAGAACATGACATATAACAGCAGCAATGGGGATGAAGAGAGTGAGACAAACTTGAAAAATATTCTCAAAGTAGAATTGTAAGACTTGTAACAAACTGGCTTTGAGAGAATTTGGACTTGAGTAACTTGTTGGGTAGGGAATTGAGCAAAAAAGAAAAAGCAGATTGAAAGTAGAGGATTATAAAACTGTTTTGGAAAAATTATTCTTGAGGCATCTGTCAGTGATATAACCAAGTGAAAAAGTCTTGCCATTTCCTTGATACTTTACTTTGGGTTAACTCATAAACAGACCCTGAGACAAGAATTCAAATTTGTGTACTTTGGAGGTAGTCCTGGAAAACACCAGTAGATTAGTGAGAAAATGAGGTTGGGAAGGGAAGGAAACCCATAAAATGTGCTTTGTGAAGCCAGTTGCAGTCACTAAAGATGAGAAAATTAAAGTTTAGCATCACTGGTAAAACCCTAGAAAATGATTTAAAACATAGAGTTACCACCACCTAGGGGTTAGATATTGGGGTTGTTATCTGCCAAATCTGCACCATCATTGTTTGAAAGCTTTTTCTGAAATTAGTAACTATCCTGGATCTGCTAACTTGCCTCATGCATAGGATGAACATGCTCTTGAAGCCAGGGGAAAAAAAAGAAAAGCCCACAGGTGGAGAGTAGCAGGTGTTTCCTGTAAGTAGCCTTCATCATATAGAGGATAAATGCCAAGGTGCTGTCAGTGAAGTAGTAATGGCATCTGCTACACTAAGTATATTGATCTGGAGTTCAGGGAAAGGTTTTGCTCAGAGAAATAAATTTTAAAATCTTTAGTGTACAGTTGGCCAAATTTATACTTCCAAAACTATGAATTTACTGGGCTGGCTGATAATATCTCTAACTGTAAA
This sequence comes from Saccopteryx leptura, assembly GCF_036850995.1. Lineage (NCBI taxonomy): Eukaryota > Metazoa > Chordata > Mammalia > Chiroptera > Emballonuridae > Saccopteryx > Saccopteryx leptura. The sequence continues at coordinate 210,389,484 of NC_089505.1, read as the reverse complement.
CTGAGGAGACACTAGAGGAAAAGGGAAAATCCCCAGTGAAGTTGAAAGTGTCCAGGGAGAGTTGTTTGCCACCCACTGGTGGAGTTCTAAGAAAGATAAGCATGCAGTATATCTGACATCATTAGAAGTTATAGTAGGAACCATCACAAGAAACGAATGCCATCAAAAGGAATGAGAGGAAGGCTAAGCCAGTGATCTAATTGAATTCAAGATATGAAAGTTTATCCTCTAGTTACTATACCTGGGTGGATAAGACAGTGTGGCTTCTGTTTACTATAAATTATATGCTATCTGTTGTCTTTTGTTTTCCTTCAAATTGGTCTCCTTCTACAACACCATTCAATGTTCCCTAGTAGAGTGTACAATTAGGGTGCATTTTTGAGGTTACTGAGTATGAGCCAAAATTTAAGACCTCAAAATATATTTGAACTAGCTCCAAATATAATCCAGATCCCAGATTCCATAGCCATTTTCATTAAAATATCCTGTTCTGATCTACCTAGAACTGGACATGGAAAACCAATGGAAAAATAGCCTTTAATCTTGGTTTTCACTATGGAGTTCTCCAAGAAATCTCTGATTTCAGTTCACATATCTAAGTATTTCACACCAGGTTCAGACATTGTCCCAAAACAAATCAAGCTCCTGGTAATTTCAGATACTGTGTGAGTTCTGGAAGTGTGCAAATAGGGTGTATCAAAAAGCCAGCCACTATCATGGTAGTGAGAAGTATACAGTTGGGAAGGAAATTGATCTTTATCCCACTTAAGTTTTAAATGTCTTAAGCTTCAGTCTTTGCAGTGTTTACTCTGTCCATCTAGTTCTTAAAAAAAGAAAAGAGTCTAAGATTGGTGTCAATTGGAAAGTATTTGTATATTCTGGCTGTTAAAATGGAAAGTGTGAATTTACAGAAACTCTAATATGTAGAGGGATGGTGGTAAGTTTAGTAGAGTGATGGAGGGGCAGAAGATGAGAGTGGGGTGCATATGGGACAGAGCCAAGAAAATGAGACTCACAGACTGAGAGTCAATTATGCTCAGATTTCACAGTCTCCCCAACTTTGTGCCAAAGGCAACGTGTTAGATGCTGGGTGAAGTCTTAGCCAAGAAAAGAGAGCCTAGTAATGTGTTGCTGTGTTTAGTAACGAGGCTGGTAAGCAGTTGGCTTTCATTTAGTTTTGCTGGCACATTCAGATAACACTATACTGAGCTTAAACATAGTCTGAGTTTAAATAATATTTTTGTTGATGTTTCACAATCACTTTCTAGGAGCAAAAATATAGAAGAAAGCAACTATAAATAGAAGCTTCTTTCCCCAGATCCTCACTTTCCAAAACTAGGATCAATTAACCTGGGGGAAGTGGACATCAGGAAATGAAGTCAGCCCCCAGTATTGTCCTTAGATTGAAATTTAGGGACAAAATTCATAAACAAGTATATAGCAGATGGTATTTTAAAGTTTTCTTTTTTCATTGCCCTACATTTTTTTTTAGAAAAACTACTAGATATCTTTTAAGAATTGGGAAAGAGATGCAGTTAATTAGAGCTATAGAAACTGTTTGAGACCTAAGCCAACTGGCTAAATTGACCGGTTTGTGACTGGAAAGTAAGTTTGGCTCCTCTGTGTTTTGGGTGCCTTTTTAGACTTTATTTTTGTTCAGCATGTTTTGCTCAGTCAGTGCTGCTTGATTACTCATCCTGCTCTTCTGGAAGTGTACCATTCCTTCTCATGTTGACCGCCCTACGTGGCCACAGCTCCACTGCGATCCCACACCAGTTCCAGAGCCACCTGCTAGCCAATTCTGCAAGCTCCCATTTTGGTTCTCACATGGAGATCTTGCCATGAGCTTTGCCAAGTCTGCAATAATCAGAGCCGCTTTGGGGAGCTACTTTACTGGTGTCACTGCTTTGCTAAAAATCGTAGTCCACAAATGAAATATGATGAGAGGTTTAGAAATAATATCTTAGAGTCCCAAAACACATACCAGTGCTATTACACAACACTTATTTATGAAGCCCCTTTTCAACAATTATGGGATGGAGCCAAGGCAGGAGCTGTTGGAGAGAGCAAGCTGAGAACAAATGTTGGCGGTTTTATTTAAAGCCGCAAAACTATCTAAAACAGCAACAGCTAGTTCAGTCATTGAGTATATCTCTCAAAGCAAACTATGCTTTTCACTGTTTCTATATTAAATAATGGTATGCTTATTCTCACTGCTGTCTAGCTATAATACTACAGGATCACAAGAATGATATTGATTCTAAGAAGCATTTCAGCATATCTGAGTAGTGGTAATCTAATGACAATAAGAACCCCTAAAGCTTGCCATAGTGTTATTCCTTTAGTATGAAATTATTTTACAATCTGCAAAGTAACCCATATACAAATGATAGAGGACCTTCTAGAAGCCCTTATTCTATACTACAATTGAAGTAACCATTATATGAGCTCGGGAAAGGATCTGTATTATCATGTCTAAAATTGTAGCCTCATCAATTGTAGTCTCTCTTGTGTTATAAAAACTAAAGGTGCTAACATCCGGCAGTTGGTGATGTGAGGAGCCACCAAAGGATTTTAATCTCTTAAGTGGCATTATCAGCTGAGTAGAATGTCAGCTAATAAGGAGAAATGAAATAAAAACAAAAGTTATATAGTCAAATGAATAAATACATTAAAAGTTACTGTTAATCATTTAGCTCCAAATCAAATGCAAACAAATAGCCAATAGAAAAATATGTATTCTCTAATTAGCCAGATTTTAAACTTACCGATGGTGGAATGTAACTGACCAGAGTATCTATGACTCTTTGATTAAGGGAATAGTTCCATTTTAGAGAAAAAAGTTGTTGACAAATGTATGTCAGATCTTTATTATTCATGACATGTCTACTTTTTTGCTCTCCTCTGTTGGTCAAATATTTCACCTGGTAGTGAGGCCAATCTTGTCACTAATTGCCCTCATGTTCCAATACAATGGCCTATCTCTAGAACCAAAAACAATTTTAAAAAGTAATTCATCCAGATTATTTCTTAAAATTTACAATCCAAAAGAGGCTCTATATTTATGGTGAGATTTGATGGCTAAATCCTGCCATTCCTCTTGACCTCCAAGCTTCTGGCTTAAAGACATTCACAAGCACCAGACCATCTAGCAATTGCCAGCTCTTTTTCTTATTGCATAAGGGAGACAGTTGAATAGACAGAGTTTCTGCCTTTTGAGGGATAGTAAACCCACTTACATACAGTGTGTCCCAATAAATGCCAATGTCTGTACAATCAGATTAGCTAATTAATCCTCTCCTAGCAGGAAGAACCAGTTGGAGGAACCAGAAGTGCTCCCTCTTCTATGTTCCCCTGAAGGCATGGGGAATGAGGACCCCTTCTCTTGTGGCAATGTAAAGAAGTAGAAAGACATAGCCCTTCTTTCCTAGCAGTGATCAGCTTCAGTAAGTCACAATTTTAATTTAGAGGAGAAATAATAACTGGCAAAACTAAATATTTATCTAGGAATATTGAGTTATGTCTAAGCACAGAGTTGTAAGATATCTAATGAATTCTGGACTGTTTACCATAAACAAACAAACAAAAAAGAATTAACAAGAAAGATGGCATAAATTCAACTAGATTTTTAAGTGCCATGAAAAAATTTTACGCTTCTCTGTTCCACTCATCAACTTTTGCAAGTCATCAAAAACTATACTTTCTGATAAAATATTTATTTTGAAAAATTAGAAACTTGGGGAAATAATTTATACCTATTTTATATTTTTATAATGTAGATGTGTTACTTTAGATTTTACTAAGAAAAAAGTAGATGATCCTTGCCTATAAAATAATAAAGAGTGTAGGCATGCTTGAATACATAATTATCTAAATAATTCAAGTTTCAACTTTTTACCTAAAAATATTTAGATAATTTAGTAATCGATTATAGTTACTTTAGTTTTTGAATTAACCTTTTAAAAATGGTACTAGTGAGGCCCTGGCCGGTTGGCTCAGCGGTAGAGCATCGGACTGGCATGCGGGGGACCCAGGTTCGATTCCCGGCCAGGGCACATAGGAGAAGTGCCCATTTGCTTCTCCACCCACCCCCCTCCTTCCTCTCTGTCTCTCTCTTCCCTTCCCTCAGCCGAGGCTCCACTGGAGCAAAGATGGCCCGGGCGCTGGGGTTGGCTCCTTGGCCTCTGCCCCAGGCGCTAGAGTGGCTCTGGTCGTGGCAGAGCGACACCCCGGAGGGGCAGAGCATCGCCCCCTGGTGGGCAGAGCGTCCGCCCCTGGTGGGCATGCCGGGTGGATCCCGGTCGGGCGCATGCGGGAGTCTGTCTGACTGTCTCTCCCTGTTTCCAGCTTCAGAAAAATACAAAAAATAAAAAAATAAAAATAAAAATAAAAATAAAAATGGTACTAGTGATAAATGACTTTCTCCATAGGTGAGATTCTTCATGCCTTGCTACTAAAACAACTATATCCCATCTCCTTAAACAGCACGTATTTAAGAAACTGACTAGACAAGGAAACGCAGTCTATTTATTATCATTTAATCAGTCTCATTCTTTTAAATTCTATCAATATACCATCAATTCCCAAACATATATCTCCAACCTTGACCTTTCTTCAGAACTTCCAACTCATATATAAAAGCACTTACTAAACATCTCTTCTTGGATAATTAACAGACATTTCCAAACTTAATACATCTTTTCTCCAAACTTGTTCTACTGTTAGCCATACCCAAATCTGTCGATAGATAGACCACTATCCTCCCAGTGGCTGAGGCCTTGTCTTTTTCTTTTATATCCACTTTCAACCAATCAAATCCTGTTTGTGGAAATGACCGCTTCTCATCACTACCATTGCTATCACCTGGGTCCCAACTACAATATACAATAATCTCTTGCCTGAATTACTGCAGTGGACTTTTACTTGGTTTTTCTTCAGGTCACATTTTTTCTCAAACTCTGCTGTAGCTCCCTGTAAGCCAAAGTCCTTAAAATAGCCTACAAGGCTTTAGACCAGGGGTCAGGAACCTATGGCTTGTAAGCCAGATGTGGCTCTTTCGATAGCTGCATCTGGCTCGCAGACAAATCTTTTATAAAAATAATAATAATAGGCCCTGGCTGGTTGGCTCAACGGTAGAGTGTCGGCCTGGCATGTGGGGGACCCGGGTTCGATTCCCGGCCAGGGCACATAGGAGAAGCGCCCATTTGCTTCTCCACCCCCCCTCCTTCCTCTCTGTTTCTCTCTTCCCCTCCCACAGCCAAGGCTCCATTGGAGCAAAGATGGCCCGGGCACTGGGGATGGCTCCTTGGCCTCTGCCCCAGGCACTAGAGTGGTTCTGGTCGCGGCAGAGTGATGCCCCAGAGGGGCAGAGCATAGCCCCCTGGTGGGCAGAGCGTCACCCCTGGTGGGCGTGCCGGGTGGATCCCGGTTGGGCGCATGCGGGAGTCTGTCTGACTGTCTCTCCCTGTTTCCAGCTTCAGAAAAATACAAAATAATAATAATAATAATAATAATAATAATAACATTAAAAATTCATTCGTTTCCTACCACTCACGTTCATGGTTGCAGGTGGCTGGAGCCAATCACAGCTGTCCTCCGGGACAACACCAAATTTTTATTGGGTAGTGCGTAAAGTACACGGGTCGTTGTATGGCTCTAACAGAATTACATTTTAAAATATGTGGCGTTCATGGCTCTCTCAGCCTAAAAGTTTCCCGACCCCTGCTTTATACTGTCTGACTCCTTGTTGTCATTCTGGGCTACTTTCAAACTATTCTTCCTTTCATTTGTTTCACTCTAACCACACTGGCATCTTTGCTGTTCCTCTAACACAGGCAGCTGTATTCCTGCCTAAGGGCTTTGACCTGGATGTTCCCTCTGTTTGAAATAGCTTTTCCTCAGATACCATGCTTAGCCAACTCTCTAACCTCCTCAAGACATTTTCTTAAGTGTTATCTGAAAAGATTTCAATGACCACCCTATTATAAAATGCAAAGCCACCTAACACTCTCCCTCCCTTATCTGTTCTACTTTTTCTTTTATTTTTTGACAGTTTTTATCACCTTATGCTACCATGTTTCCCCCAAAATAAGACAGTGTCTTATATTAATTCTTGCTTCTAAAGACGCGCTAGGTCTTATTTTCAGAGGATGTATTATTTTTCCATGAACAAGAATTCACATTTATTGTTGAACAAAAAAAAATCAACATTTATTAATATACTGTAGTCATGTTATTACAAACATTAGCATAACCAGCCAAACTCTGAATTCCATCAAGAATTTCTTGTGACTCTATTTCCATGTACAACAATCTACCCTGTTTTTCCGAAAATAAGACAGTGTCTTACATTAATTTTTACTCCTGAAGACAAACTAGGTCTTATTTTCAGGGGAGGCCTTATATTTCTAAGCTTGAAATATAATTGCACTAGGTCTTATTTTCAGGGAATGTCTTATTTTTGGTGAAACAGGGTATTATTTTCTATCTGTCTTCACTAGATTGTAAATTCAAGAAGATAAGGGCTCTTGGTTCACTGATGTGCCCCAAGCACCAAGAACAGTTTCTGACACAATAAGCCACTCAGTAAATATTTGCTAAATCAATTGTAAGTTCTGGCATTAATTATACACTTATCTTTTTTTTTTAAGTGAGAAGAAATGAGTGAGACAGACTCCCACGTATGCCTTGACTGGGATCCACCCAGCAGCCTCTGTGTGGGTCTGTTGTGGACCGTTAATGGCAAGAAGCCATTATAAATTCGAGGCTTGGCAGGAGGCTAAGTTCTCCCCCCTCCATCTCCATGTTTGGCTTTGATGCTGAGTATTTGCACCCACTCCACTTGCTTCCTTGGGTTCCTGGAAACAATATACATGCCCTTCCTCTGACTCTTTGTTTGTTTCAGATGTTTGTAAATTTCACTAATGTATCCTGTTTTTTGCCTTGGGAGAGTTCCTGTCTTAGCCTTTGATGTGCAACTTTGTATCAGGGTCCTTGATTTGCATAGGTCTATATAATAAAGTGAACTGGGGCTATGAGGCACTCAGATTCTGCCAGGCAGTTTGAAGAGTCCTCCCGGTCCCATCGTTTTTTTCTGACAAAGTGTGTTTCCTCAATTCCGCACCGTTATTTGGAGCTGCGCTTGTACGAGGAAACTAAAACTGAAGGAAGGTGACGGAACTCCCCAAAGTGAAGTGCGCACAGTGAGTAAAGAAAGTTTTGGGGGAAAGTGTAGTTGGGAGTAAAAGATTATGGGACAGATAGGGTCAAAAATAAGGGACCTTTATGTAGAAATGTCTCCGTATGAAGACAAATCATTGTCTGAAGAGTATCAGGGTGAGCTAGAAACAGAGGTATGTGAATACGAGGATAACTTGGAGTCTGAGGATGACGGCGGGGGGGGGATTAAAAATCCGTGGCTATAGCTGCCTTAGCCGCGGGGCCTCTGCTGCCCTCAGCTCCTTCCTATATTCAACACTCTGCTCCTCCATTCCCTTATCAGGCTGATTATCAGGCTCGAAATGTACGGGAAACAATAAATGATGGCTTTACCCATTTTCCTGTTGTAGGAAGACAGGATGATACAAGGAGACTAGTGCGAGAACATGAACCTGTACCTTTTAGAACTCTGAAAGAGCTTAAACTTGCTTGTGTTCAGTATGGGCCTACTGCCCCTTTTTCACTTGGTTTATTAGATACTATTAGGGCAAAGGCTCTTCCCCCAAATGACTGGAAGGTGATTGCTTGTGCTTGGCTCTCTGGGGGTGATTATTTGCTGTGGAAGTTGGACTTTCATGAAGGGGCTGTTGAGGTAGGAGAAAAATCTCAGCATAGCCAACCTGAGCCGCTGGTTACAGTGACTATAGAATTTGAGAATGGATAGGAGATTGAGGTATTAGGAAAGTTGCAGCTTTTCCTGTCATGATCTGATTTTCTTTAATGTTTTGGCTACAATCTTCTGAGCTATCATTTTGTTTCTTTCTTGTTCTTTGCCTGGAGGTTGAGGCAGGGGACCTGTGTTGGATCTGACTATGGAAAATATACCAGCAGCTGCCGAGAGCAAATTTTCTCAGGGAGATTTTGTTTAGTCACATCCTTCAGTCTCTCTGTCAGAAAATGCCCTGACTAATATCAGGCAGGCATCTTTCTAATCTGAATGTGCTCTGAAATCCTGGGTTTCTCTCTGGTTTGTCTGGTTCGTCTAATTCTTGTCTCTGTTTAGTCTTTGTTTAATGTTGTCAAAATGTGTCTGTTTTTAAGGCCTGAATTAAGTTTGTTTTTGCATGCAAAGGTTGGAAATGCTGGCTCTAATATTTAGAAAAAATAAAATGTTTTTAGAACTTGTAAGGAGCGCTCATTTAAATTTAAGTAGAATAGAATGTAGATCCTTAAGACTTACTGATTTGGTTAGTGCATTTTGAGGTGTGTTCAGAGTTAGAAGCCAAATAGCAACTTAAGTATTAGGAAACTCCTGCAAATCTTCTTTGTCATGCTCTTTTTACTTTAAATTTTTTGAATACTGATGTACAGGGTCATTCAGCAGCAGAGAGACACTGGAACCCTGTAAGGAAAGCCTTCCCTGAAGTGCAATGGAGGGACCCGCTCACAGGAATCTGGCAAGGGCCAGACCCTGTTCTCTTATGGGGCCAAGGATATGTGTGTGTTTTTCCTAGGTCTGCTGAAGCTCCTTGGTGGATCCCTGAATGACTGGTGAGACACCATGATTCTAGATGAGAGACTCACTTCACAAAAGCAATTGTATGAGGATTATTTTACTATGCTCTCTTCCCTTTCTCAATTATTATTATCTAATTTTTTTAATGTTTTAGATCATTTTATTTCCTTTCTGCTCCATTGCTTGAAAAGAGGGCGAAAGGGGGGCCTGATTTGGGTGTTGCTGAACAGAAATCTCATACAGCTATCTTGAGATTTTTCGAGAGAGATCTCTGTTTAGTATATATTCTTATTACATTCCTATTAAGGTAGCCCTACTTAAGACCAAGCAGGCCATAGTTTAATCTCTAAAACCCTGGGTTTCACTCTTGATTTGTGTGATTGTATGTGAAGTCTTTGTTTAATGTCTAAGTGTTTTTGTTTATAAGGCCTGAATTAAGTCCTTACATGAAAAGTAATAATGATAATAGTTTTGGAAGTGCCAGCTCTAGTATTGAAAACAAAATGGGGATAATTTCATTTCCTTATATAATATAATTTTGTTTGGAATAAGTAAAGCACACTCATTTTGGATCCAAAAGACTTGCTGGTTTGTCCAGGCTGCTTCAGGCCACAAATGAAAGGTGTGAAGCAGCATAGATTTACATAATAAAAGTGTAAAGATTTTTTTTACTATAGGAGAATAATGAAGATCACACTGGGATTTTTCAGTTTTGATATGTACTCTTTAAGGTGCCTGTTAATTAATATTAAGGGGGTGTTTTGATAAGTGTGGGAATGTTGCTTGAAGGTGCTTTTACTCTATTTTTGTTAAAAGTTAACAAAGTCAAGAATTTCTTGCAATCTTTGAAGTCAAAATATTGTAAAGTGTGCTTAACGTTTGCTTGAAGATTCAATTGTAAATAATATAAAAAGAAAGGGGGGGAGTCATGTCCTGGAGCTCCTGCAGGTCTACCCTGTCATGCTTTTTACTTTGAACAGTTTCTTTTGAATGCTGATGTACAAGAGATGCCAAATTTTTTTTGTCCTGAAAACTACTACTCCTTTTTTTTTCTTATTTGATTCCAGCTAATAACACTGTTTTGTCCTTTTCCGAATAGCTCCAGATATATAGGCAGATAGGGACCCTCAAGCCCCTCAGCGAGATCTTCTGAGCATGGATTTTAAGGTACCAAGAGGCAGAAAAAGCCCAAAGGAGATCAGGTAAAATACTAGCTCTTGGCATACGCCCTCCAACACTCCAACTGGAACTTCATCAGGGCCCTGCTTCAATAGTGGAAAGGATGGTCATTTAAGCCAAAGCCTGCCAGGCTTACATGCTTTTGCTGTGAAGAAGAAGGGACACTGGAAGGTAGGCTTCCCCCTAGCTCCTCTAAGGGAGGGTTCAATCTCTTCCAGCCCTGCTCCAACCACCTGTGACCTAACCTTGCCCAGAATACTGGGATTTGCCACTGAAGGCTAAAAGGTGCCCAGGGCCATTGGCCCCATCTATGACACTGTGGATGAGCCTGGAGTATTTCTTCCAAGTAGCCGGTAGACTGGTCTCATTTACACAAGGGCCACTTACCTATGTCTTGCCTGAATATTCAGGTTTTTAATTCTTCCCTCAAAGATCTCTGTTGTGGGTATTGATAGTCCTGTTTTCTGCTGCTTTGATTAATATATAGTCTTTCCTTTATTCCTCCTGCCTCAATGCTCCACTCATATTTTAGGCTAGGACCTACTCCTAATTCAGAGCTCCTTTTTTCCTTTTTTGCCAACTTACAAATTTACATCTGCCACCCAGCTTAGTGTATCCCAAGGTTCTCCTCACCACCCCATGACTGTAAAGCTCCAGTATAGGACCCCTGGGTTAATCTTTCCAGTTTAAAGAAAACGGAAGCTCCATCTTCATGAGTGCTGCAGATGGCTTTTCCAGTCTACCTAGGTCATTACCAGCTAGGAGCAGCGGTCATTGGGACTTTGACGCTAACTGTAGAGTGTGGAAGTGTGACGGCAATTCCAGTGCCATGAGGACTTCTCCTGAATGTGGACTTTTCCTGGACTCCTGCTCCTGTGACAGTTTTTGATAGACTGAACTGGTTTTGGGTTGCATTTGCAGAGATTTGGAATGGTGTTGGTGCCAACTTGGACTTGGTGAACACTTTAAGGACATTACTCTTTTATAGATTCTTGTTGTGTTAGCTTAAAGAGTTTGCTTAAAGGCTTTAATCACTGGGATGTATTAGTATACTTGTTTTGGGTCCCTGTTAGCATTGGCTATACTAATTTTGTGTTTGTTCTGTATTTTTTCCATCTGCCTCCAAATTAGAATCTGGGAAACTAAGAAATCAGATGAGTGCAAATCTCAGCACACAAATTAAAAATAAAAAAGAAAAGGGGGATATGTTGTGGACCATTAATGGCAGGAAGCCATTATAAATTCAAGGCTTGGCAGGAGGCTAAGTTCTCCCCCCTCCATCTCCATGTTTGGCTTTGATGCTGAGTATTTTCACCCACTCCACTTGCTTCCTTGGGTTCCTGGAAGCAATATACATGCCCTTCCTCTGACTCTTTGTTTGTTTCAGATGTTTGTAAATTTCACTAATGTATCCTGTTTTTGCCTTGGGAGAGTTCCTGTCTTAGCCTTTGATGTGCAACTTTGTATCAGGGTCCTTGATTTGCATACGTCTATATAATAAAGCGAACTGGGGCTATGAGGCACTCAGATACTGCCAGGCAGTTTGAAGAGTCCTCCCGGTCCCATCGTTTTTGTTCTGACAAAGTGTGTTTCCTCAATTCCGCACCGTTATTTGGAGCTGCGCTGGTCTGCGGCATGGGGCTGATGTTCCAATCAACCAAGCTATTTTTAATGCCTGAGGCTGATGCACTCAGACCAAGGGAGCTATCCTCAGTGCCCAGGGATGATGTCAAACCAGTTGAGCCACTGGCTGAGGGAGGGGAAGAGGGAGAGAAGGGAAAAAAGGAAGGGGAGAGAAGCAGATTATCATTTCTCTAGTGTGCCCTGACCAGAAATCAAATCCAGGACATCCATATGCTGGGCCAATACACTATCCACTGAACCAACCAGCCAGGGTCAATCATTGGTTTTAATTAGGAGGAAAATTGTTTTACTTTCTTCTACTAACTAGATTAAAATACCTTCATGTTTGATACCTAATACAGGTCTAATTACCCTCAACACTATGTAAATTTTTACAAATTTATGGTAAAAAAATAAAGGAAAGTTTACATAAGACCTTTATATGGTACCTAAACCTCTAAAGAAAGATGAGTTGATGAATTGAAGACTAATGTTTAAGTTCTAGAAAACTGAACCTGGCAGTACCACACACAAACTGTGATGCAAAATCCTAGGTATAGATACTTCTATCTGTGGACTAACAAGTCAGCTTTCAAAACAACTAATTTTTTAGGGATAACTCACAGCAACCATTTATGTTCTCTAAGCTATTGAGCTTGTTTCTTAAAGTTCTGGTTTGCAAAGCTCTAGGAAAAATAACAGGTCTTCTAGAAACTTCTGTCTGGAGATCTTCCAACTTTCAAAGTCAAGACATAAGGAGAGTAGAAGTAGGGGAAAAGTACAGGGATTGTTTATTAATCACAAGAATAATGAACTAGAGCCTGACCAGGCAGTGGTGCAGTGGATAGACGGTCAGACTAGGACACAGAGGACCCAGGTTAAAAACTCCAAGGTCACCAGCTTGAGTGCAGGCTCACCAACTTGAGTGTGGGATAGCCAGCTTGAATGTTGGATCATAGACATGACCCCGTGGTCACTGGTTTGAGCCCAAAGGTCACTGACTTGAAGCCCAAGGTCACTGGCCTGAGCAAGGGATCACTTGCTCTGCTCTAGCCCCCTGGTCAAGGCACATATGAGAAAGCAGTCAATGAACAACTAAGGAGCCACAACAAAGAGTTGATGCTTCTCGTCTCTCTCCCTTCCTGTCTGTCTGACACTATCTGTCCCTCAATCTCTGTCTCTGTCACACACACAAAAAATAAAAATAAAGAAGAATGGACTTTAAATTGCAGGCATGCACTTCCCCAGGAAATCAGCAGATGAACAATAGAGCTAGTGCTCAACTTACGACCATGATTGGTTCTGACAGACTGGTAGTAACAGGATTTGGTCATAAGTTGAGTAGGCTATATGTACAGTACTGTGAAATGATGTTATAAAAATCTTTAAGTCATATTTTATCATAATTTTCTTTCATTATTGTTATATATCATAATTTTCTTTGTTCATTGTATGCCATTTGTATCATCTCTATACCATTTTGTTTCTTATTTTTACATTCATCAGGTTTAAGTAAAACACTGCATTATCGTACAACTGGTTTAATATTTGCAAAACATACAAAACTACAAAATACAGGTGCATAAAAAAATACAGGTGTAAAAAAATACCATAGGAAACATTTTCCCAATTGCAAAACATCAAATTATATGTATAAACATGTACAAAACATTTTATTGGCTGCTGGTGCTTGGCTGCGGATCATTGATGTCATCATCTGAAGCAGCAGTTGAGGTTACCGAAGTTGGTTTTTTCAGCTTTGTCTGAATTGTATGTTTCTTTTTTTTTCATAAATTTCACAATATGGATGAAACACATTATGCGCCATCCATTCAACCCTTGCAAATCGTTCAATGTTTGGGTCCATTGCCTCGAAATGTATAAGAAGTTTATTCAGTAAAAATAAACCTTCTGATAATCCCTTAGTGGTGAACTTTCCTTCTGGCTTCTCCTCTTCTTTCTCTGCTTCCCTTTTTTCTTCTTCTGCCACTCTTTCTTCTTCTAGTTCGATTAGCTCTTCAAATTTAAGTTCTCTGGATTTTTTGTCTAGCAACTCTTTGACATCTTCTATTTGACACTCGAAAGAAAGGTCTTTAGGGGTTTGATGAAAAATATCCAAGACACAAAACACAAATTGCTGTACAGAGTCTGGGATAACAGTAAAAATGGTGCACACAGAGATGGTAGTGCTGCTGGAAGCTGGTCCGCACTGTCGTACACCCAGCTGGGCAATGCTTGCGCTGCCAGATGGGAGTAGTCATGGCTAGCGATTGTGCTCGTAAAGTCGAATGGTCATAAGTTGCATAGGTCTTAAGTCGATCAATACCTGTATGTATCAAAGGCTTGTTAGAACAAAACACTGAGTCATTTCCCAGAAAAAATATGAAGCAAAACTCAGAATCCAGAATTTTGCCAAGGAGACTACATTAAAACTGAAACTAGAAATAGATGAGGGAAATAATAAAGAAAATGAATAAAAGTCCAAGAGCATAAACATGAGATGATATGGTGTACAAGTAATAAAGTAAAAAAAAAAAAAAAAACTATTAAGTATTCAAAAATAGAGAAGGTGGAGAAGAAAATGGGCTAAGAATAAATTATAAAACTAAGCAAAGAGGCAGTTGGTCCAAGAGGCAGAAGAGTAGGCGGACGCACAGACTCCCAGCTCTCACCACCAAATTGGGATACAAATCAATTTAGGAAAAATCAGCATGAAAAACCAACTCTGAACTGCAAGAACAGCTCTGAAAAACCAAGGAGCAAAGAGGAAGCCACAATAATCCTGGTAAGGAGTGCCTGAATCTCCTCTGCTTACAGGAATGGAGGGGGGGGGTGAGGCTGAGAGCCCAGAGAGGATTTCACAGAGAAAAAAGAGCAGAAACTACTGCTCACAGCCACTTACCTGGTGACAAGGGAGCAAGGTGGGTTGAAAAGACCAGCTTATCCCCAAGTGGAAAGGACAGGGACAGACTGTGAGGGGCTAAGAAATGCAGGAAACGAAATAAAAAAGCTGACTCATTCGTGCTGGAGGAGGCCTTGCTGGGGGAGGGACTGAAGCTTTCACAAAACAGAGCTGAAGTGCTTCCGGATCAGCTCCAAACATCTATCCAGCTCCAATCAGCACAACAAGACACAGCTGAAAACAAGAAGTGGGGAGGAGGGGCAGTAACTCAGGTCTCCATGGAGATCTGAGATACACCTCCCCCTACTGAAGCTGAGAAAAAACCCTGCCCTCAGTGAGATTAGTTGGTGGAAGAGACCTTCAGAGTCTCAGGTTACACCCACAGCATTCCTGGATACAGTTTCAAGGAAGCCCCCTGCTGAGATCAGTTAACAAGACTATCACCTGTTAAGAAAACAAACAAATCAAGACTTCAAAGCTGCTCAAATCCGAAAGTGGATTACAAATAATAGCGATACCAACCCAAGAAGACATAGAAATAACACAACTGAAAACTGGAGGCAGACAACACCAAGCCTAGACTCAACCAACTCTACAAACAAAACACCAAAAATGAGAAGACAAAAAAGTGCAATCCAAATGAAACCCTGAGGAGATGAACTGAGTGATATGGAAATAATCAAACTTCCAGATGCGGAGTTCAAAATAATGATTGTAAGGATGCTTAGGGATCTTAGAACAACAATGGATGGTCACTATGAACACCTAAATAAAGAAATAGCAAGTATAAAAATGAATCAGTCAGAGATGACAAATACAATATCAGAAATAAAGACCACAATGGAAGGAATTAAAAACAGGATAGATAGAGCAGAGGATTGAATCAGCGACTTAGAGGACAACTGGAATGAAGGCATGAAAGCAGAGAAGAAAAGAAAAAAGAGACTCAAAAAGTCAGAGGAAACTCTTAGAGAGCTCTGTGAAAACATGAAGAGAAATAACATCCGCATCATAGGGGTTCCTGAAGAAGAAGAAAAAGAACAAGGAATAGAGATGTTGTTCAATCATATCATAGATGAAAACTTCCTAAATTAATGCAAGAGAAACTCTCACAAGTCCAAGAAGCACAGAGGACTCCATTAAAGAGAAACCCAAAGAAACCTACACCGAGACACATCATAATTAAAATACCAAAGATAAGCGATAAAGAGAAAATATTAAAAGCTGCAAGAGAAAAAAAAGTTATCACCTACAAAGGAGCTCCCATAAGGATGACATCCGACTTCTCAACAGAAACCCTTGAGGCCAGAAGGGAATGGCAAAAAATATTCAAAGTAATGCAGAACAAGAACTTACAACCAAGAATACTTTATCCAGCAAGGCTATTGTTTAAAATCGAAGGAGAAATAAAAAGCTTCCCAGACAAAAAACAACTCAAGGAATTCATTACACCAAACCAATGCTGCAGGAAATGTTAAGGGGCCTGTTGTAAACAGATCAAAGTGGGAAAAGAATATAGCAAAAAAAGGAATACAGCTTTAAAGAAGAAAATGGCAATAAACAACAACATATCAATAATAACCTTAAATATAAATGGAATAAATAATCCAATCAAAAGACATAGGGTAGCTGCGTGATTAAGAAACAGGATTCATACATATGTTGTCTACAAGAGACACACCTTAGAACAAAAGACACACATACATTGAAGGTAAAAGGATGAAAAAAAACATTTCATGCAAACGGAAATGAAAAAAAGCAGGGGTAGCAATACTTATATCAGACAAATTGGACTTTAAAACAAAGGATATAGTAAGAGATAAAGAAGGCCACTACATAATGATAAAGGGAGTAATCCAACAGGAATATATAACTATTATAAATATCTATGCACCTAATATAGGAGCACCCAAAAATATAAAGCAGACTTTGATGGATTTAAAGGGTGAGGTCAACAGCAATACTATAATAGTAGGGGACTTCAATACCGCACTAACATCACTAGATAGATCCTCAAAAAAGAAAATTAACAAAGAAACAGCAGACTTATTGGAAACACTAGATCAACTCGATTTAATAGATATCTTCAGAACCTTTCACCCTAAAGCAGCCGAATATGCATTCTTTTCAAGTGCTCATGGTACATTCTCTAGGATAGACCACATGTTAGGGCACAAAAGTGCTCTCAACAAATTTAAGAAGACTGAAATCATATCAAGCACTTTCTCCGATCACAACGGCATGAAACTAGAAATGAATCACAGCAGAAAAGCTCAAAAATTCTCAAACACATGGAAACTAAATAGCAGGGTGTTAAATAATGAATGGATTAAGAATGAGATCAAAGAAGAAATAAAAAAATTCCTAGAAACGAATGACAATGAGCATACAACTCAAAATTTATGGGACACAGCAAAAGCAGTGCTGAAGGGAAGTTCATAGCACTACAGGCACATTTTCAGAAGCTAGAAAAAGCTCAAATAAACAACTTAACCCTGCATCTAAAAGAATTAGAAAAAGAATAGCAAATAAAGCCCAAATGTAGTATAAGGAAGGAAATAATAAAGATCAGAGCAGAAATAAATGACATAGAGGCTAAAGAAACAATACAGACGATCAATGAAACTAGGAGCTGGTTCTTTGAAAAGGTAAACAAGATTGATGAACCTTCAACTAGACTCACCAAGAAAAAGAGAGAGAGGACTCAAATAAATAAAATTAGAAATGAGAGAGGAGAAATAACAACTGACACAACAAAATACAAAATATTGTAAGAAAATACTATGAAGAAATGTATGCCAAAAAACTAGACAACCTAGATGAAATGGACAAATTCCTTGCAACATACAATCTTCCAAAAATCATTCTGGAAGAATCAGAAAACCTAAACAGACTGATTACAACAAATGAGATCGAAACAGTTTTCAAAAAACTCCCAACAAAGAAAAGTCCAGGGCCAGATGGCTTCACAACAGAATTCTACCAAATATTCAAAGAAGAACTAACTCCTATCCTTCTCAAACTATTTCAAAAAATTCAAGAGGAAGGAACACTTCCAAGCTCCTTTTATGAGGTGAGCATAATTCTGATTCCAAAACCAGGCAAAGACAACACAAAGAAAGAAAATTATAGGCCAATATCTCTGATGAATATAGATGCTAAAATCCTCAACAAAATATTAGCAAACTGGATCCAACAATATATGGAAAAAATCATACACCATGATCAAGTGGGATTTATTCTGGGGAGGCAAGGCTGGTACAATATTCGTAAATCAATCAATGTGATTCATCACATAAACAAAAAGAAGGAGAAAAACCACATGATAATTTCAATAGATGCAGAAAAAGCATTTGATACAATCCAGCACCCATTCATGATCAAAACTCTTAGCAAAGTGGGAATACAGGGAACATACCTCAACAGGATAAAAGCCATCTATGAGAAACCCACAGCCAACATCATACTCAATGGGCAAAAATTAAAAGCAATACCCTTAAGATCAGGAACAAGGCAGGGGTGCCCCCTTTCACCACTCTTATTTAACATAGTCCTGGAAGTTCTAGCCACAGCAATCAGACAAGAAGAAGAAATAAAAGGCATTCAAGTTGAAAAGGAAAAAGTAAAACTATCATTATTTGCAGATGATATGATATTGTACATAGAAAACCCTAAAGTCTCAGTCAAAAAGCTACTGGAACTGATAAATGAATTCAGCAAAGTGGCAGGATATAAAATCAATACTCAGAAATCAGAGGCATTTTTATACACCAACAATGAACAGTCAGAAAGAGAAATTAAGGAAACAATCCCCTTCACAATTACAACCAAAAAAATAAAGTACCTAGGAGTAAACTTAACCAAGGAGACTAAAGACTTGTACTCGGAAAATTACAAAGCATTGATAAAAGAAATCAAGGAAGATACAAACAAGTGGAAGCATATACCGTGCTCATGGTTAGGAAGAATAAACATCATTAAAATGTCTATATTACCCAAAGCAATCTATAAATTCAACGCAATACCAATTAAAATACCAATGACATACTTCAAAGATATAGAACACATATTCCAAAAATTTATATGGAACCAAAAGAGGACACGAATAGCCTCAGCAATCTTAAAAAAGAAGAATAAAGTGGGAGGTATCACACTTTCTGATATCAAGTTAACTACAAGGCCATTGTACTCAAAACAGCCTGGTACTGGCATAATCACAGGCATATAGATCAATGGAACAGAACAGAGAACCCGAAATAAACCCACAGTTCTATGGACAACTGATATTTGACAAAGGAGGTAAGGAAATACAATGGAGTAAAGACAGCCTCTTTAACAAATGGTGTTGGGAAAATTGGACAGCTACCTGCAAAAAAATGAAACTAGATCACCAGCTTACACCACTCACAAAAATAAACTCAAAATGGATAAAAGACTTAAATGTAGGCCGTGAAACCATAAGCATCTTAGAAGAAAACATAGGCAGTAAGCTCGCGGACATCTCTCGAGCAATATATTTGCTGATTTATCTCCACAGGGAAGTGAAATAAAAGACAGGATAAACAAATGGGACTATATCAAACTAAAAAGCTTTTGCACAGCTAAAGACAACAAGAACAGAATAAAAAGACAAACTACACAATGGGAGAACATATTTGACAATATGTCTGATAAGGGGTTAATAACCAAAATTTATAAAGAACTTGTAAAACTCAACACCAGGAAGACAAACAACCCAATCCAAAAATGGGCAAAACAGATGAATAGACACTTCTCCAAAGAGGACATACAGATGGCCAATAGGCATATGAAAAAATGCTCAACATCACTAATCATTAGAGAAATGCAAATTAAAACCACAATGAGATATCACCTCACACCAGTCAGAATGGCACTTATCAACAAAACAACACAGAATAAGTGCTGGTGAGGATTTGGAGAAAAGGGAACCCTCCTGCACTGCTGGTGGGAATGCAGACAGGTGCAGCCACTGTGGAAAACAGTATGGGGATTCCTCAAAAAACTGAAAATCGAACTGCCTTGTGACCCAGCTATCCCACTTTTAGGAATATACCCCAAGGACACCATAGAACGGCTCCAAAAGGAGAAATGCACCCGCATGTTTGTGGCAGCATTGTTCACAATAGTGAACATCTGGAAACAGCCCAAGTGTCCATCAGAGGATGAGTGGATTAAAAAGCTTTGGTACATATATACTATGGAATACTACTCAGTCATAAGAAATGATGACATCGGATCATTTACAATAACATGGATGGACCTTGACAACATTATACGGAGTGAAATAAGTAAATCAGAAAAAAAACTAAGATGAATCCATACATAGAAGGGACATAAAAATGAGACTCAGAGACATGAACAAGAATGTGATGGCAACAGGGGTGGGGGGTTGGGGGAGGGGGGATGGGGTGAAGAAGGAGAGAGGGGTTGGGGGAGGGGAGGGGCACAAAGAAAACCAGATAGAAGGTGACAGAATACAATTTAACTTTGGGGGAGGGGTATACAGCACAATCAAATGTCAAAATAATCTAGAGATATTTTCTCTCAACATATGTACCCTGATTTATCAATGTCATTGCATTAAATTTAATAAATAAAATTAAAAAAAAACTAAGCAAAGAAATACTACTTTGGTGTAAATGTGTCAGCAGCTTGAACCTACAATTCATTTTACTACAGAATAGATAAAATAGAAGATAGCTGGTTCCTACACTGATATGAGTATTACTGAGACTCTACTCTTTATTAAGTAGTAAATCAGAAATACATAGTAAGATCCTCAGCAAAAATTAGAAGACAGCCTCTACTTTGGCTACTTGAATACTTGTACGTAACAATATATACAAATAAGAAATGTAGCATATCTCAGAGGTGATTGTGGATGTCAGAGAACAAAATTGATTCTGTAATTCTTACATAATTAACTAAATGAGAACTAATTAACATGAGCAGAAAAGTACTGAGGTACTGCATATATGTATGTGCATGAATAAATGATATAATATACATAATAAAGTATTTGTCATGTAAAGAAGATCACTTTGAGAAGAGTAATGGCCTGTATTAGGGAGAAGAGCCAGCCTAGGATGACTGTGCATGGAAGAAAACAGGAATATATACTTTGACTTGATTTTCTTTCCTTTCTCAGATCTGGGGTTCCCCACTGTCTGATGGCAACAGGTAACCAGTGGACAAGGGAGCCTATGGATGTGAACCCTAGGCACCTGGGGCATAGAACCAAGTGGAGAAGGGTAGTAAGGGGATCTAGAGGTACCAATTGCAATAAGTAGAAACTTTAGAAGTTTCTTAAGTAAAACATTTGCTGTAGTTTAGACATTTTTTATCAGGTTAAGAATGTTCCCTTCTAATCTTAGTTATCAACAGAAATAAATTGAACTTTTTAATTCTTCTTTTGTCCTGCATATATTTAGATAATTATATGGTTTTGTCCCTTAACCTGTTAATGGATTTATCTAAATTGGTATGTTTTCTGAAACAGAAACATCTGTGAGTTTTATAGATTAAATACTACTTGGTATCAGTGTGTTATTTGTATACAAATAGT
Organism: Saccopteryx leptura; assembly: GCF_036850995.1. NCBI lineage: Eukaryota > Metazoa > Chordata > Mammalia > Chiroptera > Emballonuridae > Saccopteryx > Saccopteryx leptura. Next base: position 210,368,520 of record NC_089505.1, on the reverse strand, counting down.
ATTTATTTTGCTGATATTTTCTTTAAAACTTTTGAACAACATATCGAAAAGTCAGAATGGCCTATAGTTTTTTTTTTCTTGAGCTGTCTTTGACTCTGTTTTCTGTAAATATTTCAGTTTTATTTATTGAAACAAGTTATATAAATAAGAATTATAAGTTTCATAAAGGCTTGGTTAAATGTAGAAATAAAACCTTTGAACATAATGCTTTAGTTCAGAAGAAATATTTTCTTATTTTTTTTTTATGGAATAGAATATTTTTTTTATTAAATTTAATGCAGTGACATTGATAAATCAGCGTACATATGTTGAGAGAAAATATCTCTAGATTATTTTGACATTTGATTGTGCTGTATACCCCTCCCCCAAAGTTAAATTGTATTCTGTCACCTTCTATCTGGTTTTCTTTGTGCCCCTCCCCTCCCCTAACCCCTCTCTCCTTCTTCACCCCCTCCCTCCTCCCCCAACCCCCCCGCCCCTGTTGCCATCACATTCTTGTTCATGTCTCTGAGTCTCATTTTTATGTCCCTTCTATGTATGGATTCATCTTAGTTTTTTTTTCTTTTTCTGATTTACTTATTTCACTCTGTATAATGTTGTCAAGGTCCATCCATGTTATTGTAAATGATCCGATGTCATCATTTCTTATGGCTGAGTAGTATTCCATAGTATATATGTACCAAAGCTTTTTAATCCACTCGTCCTCTGACGGACACTTGGGCTGTTTCCAGATCTTCGCTATTGTGAACAATGCTGCCACAAACATGCGGGTGCATTTCTCCTTTTCGAGCCGTTCTATGGTGTCCTTGGGGTATATTCCTAAAAGTGGGATAGCTGGGTCACAAGGCAGTTCGATTTTCATATTTTTGAGGAATCTCCATACTGTTTTCCACAGTGGCTGCACCAGTCTGCATTCCCACCAGCAGTGCAGGAGGGTTCCCTTTTCTCCACATCCTCGCCAGCACTTATTCTGTGTTGTTTTATTGATGAGCGCCATTCTGACTGGTGTGAGGTGATATCTCATTGTGGTTTTAATTTGCATTTCTCTAATGATTAGTGATGTTGAGCATTTTTTCATATGCCTATTGGCCATCTGTATGTCCTCTTTGGAGAAGTGTCTATTCATCTGTTTTGCCCATTTTTGGATTGGGTTGTTTGTCTTCCTGGTGTTGAGTTTTACAAGTTCTTTATAAATTTTGGTTATTAACCCCTTATCAGACATATTGTCAAATATGTTCTCCCATTGTGTAGTTTGTCTTTCTATGCTGTTCTTGTTGTCTTTAGCTGTGCAAAAGCTTTTTAGTTTGATATAGTCCCATTTGTTTATCCTGTCTTTTATTTCACTTCCCTGTGGAGATAAATCAGCAAATATATTGCTCGAGAGATGTCCGCGAGCTTACTGCCTATGTTTTCTTCTAAGATGCTTATGGTTTCACGGCCTACATTTAAGTCTTTTATCCATTTTGAGTTTATTTTTGTGAGTGGTGTAAGCTGGTGATCTAGTTTCATTTTTTTGCAGGTAGCTGTCCAATTTTGCCAACACCATTTGTTAAAGAGGCTGTCTTTACTCCATTGTATTTCCTTACCTCCTTTGTCAAATATCAGTTGTCTATAGAACTGTGGGTTTATTTCTGGGTTCTCTGTTCTGTTCCATTGATCTATATGCCTGTGATTATGCCAGTACCAGGCTATTTTGAGTACAACAGCCTTGTAGTATAACTTGATATCAGAAAGTGTGATACCTCCCACTTTATTCTTCTTTTTTAAGATTGCTGAGGCTATTCGTGTCCTCTTTTGGTTCCATATAAATTTTTGGAATATGTGTTCTATATCTTTGAAGTATGTCATTGGTATTTTAATTGGTATTGTGTTGAATTTATAGATTGCTTTGGGTAATATAGACATTTTAATGATGTTTATTCCCCTAACCATGAGCACGGTATATGCTTCCACTTGTTTGTATCTTCCTTGATTTCTTTTATCAATGCTTTGTAATTTTCCGAGTACAAGTCTTCAGTCTCCTTGGTTAAGTTTACTCCTAGGTACTTTATTTTTTTGGTTGTAATTGTGAAGGGGATTGTTTCCTTAATTTCTCTTTCTGACTGTTCATTGTTGGTGTATAAAAATGCTTCTGATTTCTGAGTATTGATTTTATATCCTGCCACTTTGCTGAATTTATTTATCAGGTCCAGTAGTTTTTTGACTGAGACTTTAGGGTTTTCTATATACAATATCATATCATTTGCAAATAATGATAGTTTTACTTCTTCTTTTCCAACTTGAATGCCTTTTATTTCTTCTTCTTGTCTGATTGCTGTGGCTAGAACTTCCAGGACTATGTTAAATAAGAGTGGTGAAAGGGGGCACCCCTGCCTTGTTCCTGATCTTAAGGGGATTGCTTTTAATTTTTTCCCATTGAGTATGATGTTGGCTGTGGGTTTCTCATAGATGGCTTCTATCATGTTGAGGTATGTTCCCTGTATTCCCACTTTGCTGAGAGTTTTGATCATGAATGGGTGCTGGATTGTATCAAATGCTTTTTCTGCATCTATTGAAATTATCATGTGGTTTTTCTCCTTCTTTTTGTTTATGTGATGAATCACATTGATTGATTTACGAATATTGTACCAGCCTTGCCTCCCCAGAATAAATCCCACTTGATCATGGTGTATGATTTTTTCCATATATTGTTGGATCCGGTTTGCTAATATTTTGTTGAGGATTTTAACATCTATATTCATCAGAGATATTGGCCTATAATTTTCTTTCTTTGTGTTGTCTTTGCCTGGTTTTGGAATCAGAATTATGCTCGCCTCATAAAAGGAGCTTGGAAGTCTTCCTTCCTCTTGAATTTTTTGAAATAGTTTGAGAACGATAGAAGTTAGTTCTTCTTTGAATATTTGGTAGAATTCCGTTGTGAAGCCATCGGGCCCTGGACTTTTCGTTGTTGGGAGTTTTTTGATAACTGTTTTGATCTCCTTTGTTGTAATCGGTCTGTTTAGGTTTTCTGATTCTTCCAGAATGATTTTTGGAAGATTGTATGTTTCAAGGAATTTTTCCATTTCATCTAGGTTGTCTAGTTTTTTAGCATACAGTTCTTCGTAGTATTTTCTTACAATATTTTGTATTTCTGTTGTGTCACTTGTTATTTCTCCTATCTCTTTTCTAATTTTATTTATTTGAGTCCTCTCTCTCTTTTTCTTGGTGAGTCTACTTAAAGGTTCATCAATCTTGTTTACCTTTTCAAAGAACCAGCTCCTAGTTTCATTGATCGTCTGTATTGTTTCTTTAGCCTCTATGTCATTTATTTCTGCTCTGATCTTTATTATTTCCTTCCTTCTACTACATTTGGGCTTTACTTGCTGTTCTTTTTCTAATTCTTTTAGATGCAGGGTTAAGTTGTTTATTTGGGCTTTTTCTAGCTTCTTAAAGTGTGCCTGTAGTGCTATGAACTTCCCTCTCAGCACTGCTTTCGCTGTGTCCCATAAATTTTGAGTTGTTGTATGCTCATTCTCATTCATTTCTAGGAATTTTTTTATTTCTTCTTTGATCTCATTCTTAATCCATTCATTATTTAACACCCTGCTATTTAGTTTCCATGTGTTTGAGAATTTTTGAGCTTTTCTGCTGTGATTCATTTCTAGTTTCATGCCATTGTGATCGGAGAAAGTGCTTGATATGATTTCAGTCTTCTTAAATTTGTTGAGAGCACTTTTGTGCCCTAACATGTGGTCTATCCTAGAGAATGTACCATGAGCACTTGAAAAGAATGCATATTCGGCTGCTTTAGGGTGAAAGGATCTGAAGATATCTATTAAATCGAGTTGATCTAGTGTTTCCAATAAGTCTGCTGTTTCTTTGTTAATTTTCTTTCTTGAGGATCTATCTAGTGATGTTAGTGGGGTATTGAAATCCCCTACTATTATAGTATTGCTGTTGATCTTGCCCTTTAAATCCATCAAAGTCTGTTTTATACATTTGGGTGCTCCTATATTAGGTGCATAGATATTTATAATAGTTATATCTTCCTGTTGGATTACTCCCTTTATCATTATGTAGTGGCCTTCTTTATCTCTTACTATATCCTTTGTTTTAAAGTCCAATTTGTCTGATATAAGTATTGCTACCCCAGCTTTTTTTTCATTTCCGTTTCCATGAAATGTTTTTTTCCATCCTTTTACCTTCAATCTATGTGTGTCTTTTGTTCTAAGGTGTGTCTCTTGTAGACAACATATGTATGGGTCCTGTTTTCTTATCCACGCAGCTACCCTATGTCTTTTGATTGGATCATTTAATCCATTTACATTTAAGGTTATTATTGATATGTAGTTGTTTATTGCCATTTTCTTCTTTAAAGCTGTATTCCTTTTTTTGCTATATTCTTTTCCCACTTTGATCTGTTTACAACAGGCCCCTTAACATTTCTTGCAGCGTTGGTTTGGTTGTAATGAATTCCTTGAGTTGTTTTTTGTCTGGGAAGCTTTTTATTTCTCCTTCGATTTTAAACGATAGCCTTGCTGGATAAAGTAGTCTTGGTTGTACGTTCTTGTTCTGCATTACTTTGAATATTTCTTGCCATTCCCTTCTGGCCTCAAGTGTTTCTGTTGAGAAGTCGGATGTCATCCTTATGGGGGCTCTTTTGTAGGTGATAACTTTTTTTTCTCTTGCAGCTTTTAATATTTTCTCTTTATCGCTTAGCTTTGGTATTTTAATTATGATGTGTCTTGGTGTAGGTTTCTTTGGGTTTCTCTTTAATGGAGTTCTCTGTGCTTCTTGGACTTGTGAGAGTTTCTCTTGCATTAATTTAGGAAAGTTTTCAGTTATGATATGATTGAACAAAGTCTCTATCCCTTGTTCTTTTTCTTCTTCTTCAGGAACCCCTATGATGCGGATGTTATTTCTCTTCATGTTTTCACAGAGCTCTCTAAGTGTTTCCTCTGACTTTTCGAGTCTCTTTTCTCTTTTCTTCTCTGCTTTCATTTCTTCATTCCAGTTGTCCTCTAACTCGCTGATTCGATCCTCAGCTGTATCCATCCTGTTTTTAATTCCTTCCATTGTGGTCTTCATTTCTGATATTGAATTTGTCATCTCTGACTGATTCTTTTTTAATATTTCAATATCCTTTTTTATACTTGCTATTTCTTTATTTAGGTTTTCAAACTGCCCCTCCATTGTTGTTCTAAGATCCCTAAGCATCCTTACAATCATTATTTTGAACTCCGCATCTGGAAGTTTGATTATTTCCATATCACTCAGCTCATCTCTCTGTTTTCTGTAAATATTTCAGTTTTATTTATTGAAACAAGTTATATAAATAAGAATTATAAGTTTCATAAAGGCTTGGTTAAATGTAGAAATAAAACCTTTGAACATAATGCTTTAGTTCAGAAGAAAAATTTTCTTTACTTTTTTTTTTTTTTTACAGTGATTCAATTTGCCTTAATGATTGCTCCATCATTAGGGTATTGTCTTTTTTCATGAGTCAATTTTGTTAAATTGTATTTTTCAAATTAGTTATATCCACAGTTTCAAAATTATTGGCATTAGAGTTTGAATATTTTTTTAATTATTGACATTATTTACCTCATGTATGGTCATATTACCTACTCATTCTTAATATTATTTGGCCTTTTGTGGCTTTTCTGTTTGTTCAAAGTATCAACTTTTATTTTTCTGATCATGTCTACTTTTTATTTGTTGTCTGTCACAATACTGTTTCTTTTATCATTATCATTTTTTCATTTCTTTTACTTATTCCTCTGAAATACTATTTTTTACATTTATGAGTTAAGCAGCTTATTATTTTTTAATTTTTTTTTTTTTAGTTTTCTAATATGTGCTTTTAGGGATATAAATTCCCCCTCCAAATACCACTTTAAGTGTATCTGACAAGTTTTTATAATTAATTCTTTCATTGTCATTTAGCTTCCAAATATTTTTCTTTTCTTTTTTTTATTAATTTTACTAGAGTGACATCAATAAATCAGGGCACATATGTTCAAAGAAAACATGTCCAGGTTATCTTGTCATTCAATTATGTTGCATACCCATCACCCAAAGTGAGATTGTCCTCCTTCACCTTCTATCTATTTTGTTTGTGCCCCTCCCTCTCTCCCTTTTCCTCTCCCTTCCCCCCACTCGTAACCTCCACAATCTTATCAATGTCTCTTAGTCTCGTAATTATGTCCCACCTACATATGTAATAATGCAGTTCTTGATTTTTTCTGATTTACTTATTTCACTTTGAATAATGTTATCAAGATCCCACCATTTCGTTGTAAATATTCCGATGTCATTATTTCTTATGGCTGAGTAGTATTCCATAGTGTATATGTGCCACATCTTCTTTATCCAGTCTTCTATTGAAGGGCTTTTTGGTTGTTTCCATGTCCTGGCCACTGTGAACAATGCTGCAATAAACATGGTGCTGCATGTGTCTTTATGTATCAATGATTCTGAGTTATGAGGGTATATACCCAGTAGAGGAATTGCTGGGTCATAAGATAGTTGTATTTTCAGTTTTTTGAGGAACCACCGTACTTTCTTCCATAATGGTTGTACTACTTTACATTCCCACCAACAGTGAATGGGGGTTCCTTTTTCTCCACAGCCTCTCCAACATTTGCTATTACCTGTCTTGTTAATAATAGCTAATCTAACAGGTGTGAGGTGGTATCTCATTGCAGTTTTGATTTGCATTTCTCTAATAACTAACGAAGATGAGCATCTTTTCATATATCTGTTGGCCATTTGTATTTCTTCCTGAGAGAAGTGTCTGTTCATGTCCTCTTCCCATTTTTTATTGGATTGTTTGTTTGTTTGTTGTTGAGTTTTATGAGTTCTTTGTATATTTTGGATATTAGGCCCTTATCTGAGCTGTTGTTTGAAAACATCATTTCCCATTTAGTTGGCTGTCTGTTTATTTTGTTGTCAGTTTCTCTTGCTGAGCAAAAACTTTTTAGTCTGATGTCATCCCATTCATTTATTTTTTACTTCACTTCCCTTGCCTTTGGAGTCAAATTCATAAAATGCTCTTTAAAACCAAGGTCCATGAGTTTAGAACCTATGTCTTCTTCTATTTACTTTATTGTTTCAGGTCTTATGTTTAGGTCTTTGATCCATTTTGAATTAATTTTAGTACAAGAGGACAAACTGTAGTCAAGTTTCAATCTTTTGTATGTGGCTTTCCAGTTTTTCCAGCACCATTTGTTAAAGAGGCTTTCTTTTCTCCATTGTGTGTTGTTGGCCTCTTTATCAAAAATTATTTGACCATATATATGTGGTTTTATTTCTGGACTTTCTCTTCTGTTCCATTGGTCCTAATGTCTATTTTTCTGCCAATACCATGCTGTTTTGATTGTCGTGGCTCTATAATATAGTTTGAAGTCAGGTATTGTAATGCCCCCAGCTTCGTTCTTTATCTTTAGGACTACTTTGGTTATTCGGAGTATTTTATAGTTCCATATAAATCTGATGATTTATTGTTCTATTTCTTTAAAAATATCATTAGAATTTTGATGGGAATTGCATTAAATTTGTATATTGCTTTGGGTAATCTGGCCATCTTGATTATATTTATTCTTCCTATCCAAGAGCAAGGAATATTCTTCCATCTCATTGTATCATTTTCGATTTCCCTTAACAATGCTTTATAGTTTTCATTATATAAGTCCTTTACATTCTTTGTTATGTTTATTCCTAAGTATTTTATTTTCCTTGTTGCAATCATGAAGGGGATTATTTTTTTGAGTTTGTTCTCAAATGTTTCATTGTTGCCATATAAAAAGGCTATGGACTTTTGTATATTAATTTTGTATTCTACAACCTTATTGTATTGGCTTATTAATTCTAGTAGTCTTTCTCTAGATTCTTTGGGGTTTTCAATGTATAGGATCATATCATCTGCAAAAAGTGATACCTTTACTTCTTCTTTTCCAATAAGGATGCCTTTTATTTCTTTGTCTTGTCTGATTGCTCTGGTTAAAATCTCTAGCACCATATTAAATAAGAGTGGAGAGAGTGGACAACCCTGTCTTGTTCCTGATTTAAGGGGGAATGCCTTCAGTTTTGTGCCATTTAATATTATGTTAGCTGATGGTTTATCATATATGGCCTTTATCATGTTGAGATATTTTCCTTCTATACCCATTTTGTTGAGATTCTTAAACATAAAATTGTGTTGTATTTTATCAAATGCCTTTTCTACATCTATTGATAAGATCATGTGGTTTTTGTTCTTTGTTTTGTTGATATGGTGTATTACGTTAACCGTGTTACATATGTTGAACCATCCTTGAGATTCTGGGATGAATCCCACTTTATGATGATGTATTATTTTTTTAATATGTTGTTATATTTGACTTGCTAGTATTTTGTTTAGTATTTTAGCATCTGTATTCATTAGAGATATTGGTCTGTAGTTTTCTTTTTTGTGCTATCCTTGCCCGGTTTCAGTATGAGTGTTACTTTTGCCTGATAAAATGTATTTGGAAGTATTTCTTCTTCTTCAATTTTTTGGAAGACTTTGAGTAGAATAGGAACCAAGTCTTCTTTGAATGTTTGATAGAATTCGCTAGTATAACCATCTGGGCCTGGACTTTTATTTCTGGGGAGGTTTTTAATAGTTTATTTATTTCTTCCCTCTAATTGGTCTGTTTAGGCTTTCTGCTTCTTCTTGACTCAGTCTAAGAAGATTGTATTGTTCTAGGAATTTATCCATTTCTTCTAGATTGTTGAATTTAGTGGCATAAAGTTTTTTATAGTATTCTACAATAATTCTTTGTCTATCTATGATGTCCATGGTGATTTCTTCTCTTTCATTTTGGATATTGTTTATATGAGTTCTTTCTCCTTTTTCCTTGGTAAGTCTTGCCAAAGATTTGTCAATGTTGTTGATCTTTTCAAAGAACCAGCACCTTGATCTATTAATTTTATCTATAGTTTTTCTGTTCTCTATTTCATTTATTTATGCTCTGATTTTTATTATCTCCTTTCTTCGGCTGGTTTTCGGTTGTCTTTGTTGTTCTTTTTCTAGTTCCTTATGGTGTGAAGTTAAGTGGTTCACTTGGGCTCTCTCTTGTTTGTTCATATAGGCCTGAAGTGATATGAACTTTTCTCTTATCACTCCTTTTGCTACATCCCATAGATTCTGATATGTCGTATTATCATTTTCATTTGTCTGTATATATCTTTAGATCTCTATGTTTATTTCTTCTTTGATCCATTCATTTTTTTTAAAGTATGTTGTTTAGTTTCCACATTTTTCTGGGGTTTTTTTCCTCTTTTTTTGCAGTTGAATTCTAGTTTCAAGGCTTTATGATCAGAAAATATGCTTGGTACAATTTCGATTTTTCTGAATTTGCTGATGTTGTTTTTGTGGCCCAACATATATTCAAATCTGTACACTTGAGAAAAATGTATACTCTGTCACTTTGGGATGAAATGTTCTGTAGATGTCTATCATTTCCAGGTGCTCTAGTGTTTTGTTTAAGGCCAATATATCTTTATTCATTCTCTGCTTGGATTACCGATCTAGAGCCATTAGCGGTGTATTGAGGTCTTCAAGTATGATTATATTTTTGTCAGTTTTTGTTTTAAGGTCAATAAGTAGCTGTCTTATATATTTTGGTGCTCCTTGGTTTGGTGCATATATATTAAGAATTGTTATGTCTTCTTGATTCAGTGTCCCCTTAATCATTATGAAATGACCATTTTTGTCTTTGAGTACTTTTGCTGTCTTGTAGTCAGCATTATCAAATGTGACTATTGCTATGCCTGCCTTTTTTTTGGATGTTATTTGCTTGGAGTATTGTTTTCCAGCCTTTTGCTTTGAATTTGTTTTTATCTTTGTTGCTTAGATGAGTTTCTTGTAGGCAGCATACAGTTGGATTTTCTTTTTTAATCCATTTTCCTACTCTGTGCCTTTTTATTGGTAAATTTAATCCATTTACATTTAGTGTAATTATTGACACTTGTGAGTTCCCTATTGTCATTTTATAGATTGGTTTCTGTTAGTTTTGTGTCTTGTTTGATTCTACTCTTTCATTTTTCTATCTTTTGTTTTGTTTGTTTGTATTCCATACATCTTTCCTCTGTTGCTATCTTTATTAAATCATGTGCTTCTGTGGTGGTTTTTTTAAGGGTGGTTACCATTAAGTAATGAAAAGGGTTCCTACCCTGTTCCTTGTAGTGCACTATCTTGTGAGTACTTTTGCGCTCCATTGTCCTTTGCTACTGTTAATCTCCATCCTCTCCCCCCCTCCTTTTTTTTTTGTTGTTGTCACAGTTTAAATTTGGTTTTACTGTGTTCTTAGTGGAGCTTTTACTTGTGGTTTTATTTTGCTTTGTTCTTTTTATCTGGTTGGAAAACCCCTTTTAGTAATTCCTGGAATGGAGATTTTCTGATGATAAATTCCCTCATCTTTTCTGTATCTGTGAATGTTTTTATTTCTCCTTCATATTTAAAGGATAGCTTTGATGGGTATAGTATTTGTGGTTGAAATTTCCTCTCTTTTAGGACTTTAAATATTGGGGTCCACTCTCTTTCTAGTTTGTAGAATTTTTGTTGAGAAATCTGATGATAATCTAATGGGCCTTCCTTTATATATTGTATTCTTTTCCCTGGCTGCCTTGAGAATTTTTTCTTTGTCATTGGTTTGTGCCAATTTTATTATGATGTGCCTTGGAGCAGGTTTGTTGGGGTTAAGAAAACTCGGAGTTCTGTTTGCTTCTTGAATTTGAGGCTTTAATTCTTTCCACAGGCTTGGGAAGTTCTCATTTATTATTTGTTTTAATATGTTCTCCATTCCATTTTCTCTCTCTTCTCCCTCTGATACACTTATTATTCTTATATTATTCTTTTTGATGGAGTCAGACAATTCCTGTAAGACTTTCTCTCTTTTTTTTTTTAGTCTCTTTCTTCTTCTCTCTGTTGTGCCTCAAGTTGCTTTTCTTCTATTTCACTAATCCTACCTTCTATCTGGCCTAGTCTATTAGCTAAGCTTGTTACCTCATTTTCAGCTCGTGAATTGAGTTTTTCATTTCTGTTTGATTTGTCTTTATATTTTCAATTTCCTTGGTAATATATTTTTTGTGTTCATTGAGTTGTTTTCTGAGCTCTCTAAATTGTCTTTTTGTGTTTTCTTGTATATCTCTGAGTATTTTTAGGATTTCTATTTTAAATTCTCTGTCATTTAGCTCCAAGGTTTCCAATATATTAAATGTTTTCTCCATAGATTTTTCCTCCTCTATCTGTGCTACCTCTCTGTCTTTTGTATCCATGATATTTGATTTCCTTTTCCTTAATAGCATCTGATGGTGGTTTTGTTGATAGTATTAATGAGAATTAATAAAGAATAAAAGTTAAAAAAAATAAAAATAAAAAAGAATAAAAAAAATTATTATTCCCCCCTTTTTTTTCATATCCTCTCTTCTCCCCTTCTTCTCGAGAAAATCTTGTGGTGAACTGTGAATTATATTGTGCTAAACAAAACAAAAACTACCTATAAGGGAGGGCCTGAGTTGGGGAGAAGTGATAAAGGGGCAAAAAAAGGGGTATGGACCCACAAAATGCAAAAAAGGTAAAAATTTGGGTCAAGAATAAAATTATTTGCTTTTAGGTGATGGGTGACTAAGAGATATGATGAGAGGAATAAGAGGAAAACAGAAAAATAGGAATAAATTAAAAAATTACTATTGTATTTAGTGGAGCAAGAACTAAATAAAATTGAGAGCCAGGATTGGGAGCACTGCTAGTGAGTTAAAAAAGCGAAGTAAAAAACCCCCAAAGTGCCACAAAGAAAAATTTGAGTCCCAGATAAAATAATTTGTTTATGATTGAGGGTTGAATGAGAGGAAAAGTAAAGGAAAAAAGAAGAAACTAATATAGAGGGAGAAAAAAAAAAGAAAGAGGAAAACACAAAAAGAAGAAAAAAGAAGAAAAGGAGAGAGAGAGAGAGTTAAGTGTTTTGGAGTGCAACCCTCATAGAGAGAAAGAAAGAAGAAAGAAAAGATAATGGGAAATATAACAAGGAGAGGAGAGAGTAAGACCAGCAGAGAATTGAACGACCAAATTGGAAGAGGAAGAAAATAATCAAGACAAGAAGATAAGAGAAACAAATGAACAAATATAATAAAATGGGATAGGTTATAAAGTCTGTGGATTATTCCTGATTTTGAGAGGTTATCTTCTTGCTTTTTCTTTTCTCTCCCTCTTCCTGGTCGGTGACTCTGTACCCCGGGTTCTGCCCCTGTGGCATGCTTAGGTAGAGGTTTGCAGTTGATAAGTCTCTATGGCGATGTCATATATTGGGCTTCAGTCTCATTAGCAATCGAAGATCATTAGCATTTGCAGGCTCTGCCAATGAGGGAGTCCATGTTTCCGGAGCCTCTCTCTTAGTCTTTCCTTTCTGAATTAGTAGCCTGATAATCTAGCTATGGGGTTGCTGCTGCCTCTGCCTGGAGAGCAAGAGGCTCAAAGAGCTGGCAAATCCCTACTCTATTCTTACTCAGCACAGGGCTCTGGGTAAGGTTCAATCATTCAGAGCCCCTAGCATAATCAGGTGGGGCTTCAGCCCACACAAAGACCTCTGACTCTGCCCCTCTGTCTGGGAACACGGGTGCCCACTCCCAGGGGAATCTCTCACATGGAAAAGTTTGAGCGTAGGGAATTTTGCTCCCACTCATTTCCTGCGCTGCTTTTCGGGGTGCAGGGGCGACCCTGAGACTCCGGTTTCAGCCCACAGAAAAGCTTCTGCCCCTGCCCCTCTGTCGGTAACATGGATGCCCACTCCCAGGGCTCTAGGAGGAATCTCTTGCCCACTATCTGTGCGCGCCAACCAGGAGATCGGGGTGGATGGCTGTCCCAAGTGCCTTTCTTTGTCTGGGTTTGGCACGAGTGTTAGCTTGTGTTGACTGGGTTGCCACAAGCACAGTTTTTCTTCAGCTTGGATGTCCGTGCCACAGCCTGGTTTGGACATTTGTGCCGCAGTCTGGTTCTATTCACACCCTATGCCCACCTTAGTTCCTATACTCTCAGGTCCCAGTGAAAGCAGCCCTTATTTAGGTTAGTGAGGAAGGCAGAGTGTTTCTTCCTCCTTATTTCCTTTGGGGTTGATTACATATTTAGTCAATTTTTTGCTCAATCATACCTTCGCATTTAGTGTGGAATTTCTGGAGGCTCCAGGGATAGATTTTTCTGTCTCTGGTTGAAGATCTTGTTGAATTTTTGGAGAGATTTATCGGTATCACTCCCTACGGTGCCATTTCTCTGACAACACTCCCAAATATATTTTTAATTCACTAAGATTTTCTATTTTTAATATATAAATTATTTAGAAGTGTGATTCTCTTGTATTTCTCTTGTGATTATTTAACACACCATATTTGGAGTACTTTTTATTACTGATTTCTAATTTTATTGCATATTGGTCAAAGGATATGTGAAATTGTGAGAACCTTTCTTTTTCTAAATTCTTTCTCAATTAATATGTGGTGAACTTTTATAAATAATATAGTTTTTAAAGGAATATGTAATCTATAGTTTTTAGGTACAGAATTTATATCCAGGTTGTAATTTGCAATGTTGAAAATTGATTAACCAGAGAGACATATGAAAATTTTCCATTATTAATTTTATAATTATTATAAACTAATCAATTTTACTTTATGTATCTTGATGCTTTTAGATTTGTACATGTTCATAATAATTAATTTTAGTTGGTGAATGGTTTATTTTATCATTATGTAATATCCCCCTTTGTCCTTAATTGTGCTTTTTGTCTTAAAATCTTTTTCTTTTAATTTTAATATAACTAGCATTGATGAGCCTCATCTTAAAGAATAAATATGGAATGGTTTTATCTTTTCCACTTTTCCCATTATCTGTCTTTTACTGACATATTACACAGAACTTTCCAATCATTTTCATCCATTAAAAATTCAGTCCAATGTAGTCTAAAACTACAATCTCATATATATTTTAAGTCTTATCTCATCCCTATCTTCTCGGTGCATACCACCTTTCCATTACAGATCCCTCAACCACAAAGCTAACTGTTCCTCCATTTAACCAACTTCACATCTCATAATCAATGTTGAAATTTATTTTAAAGAAAACAATCAAGTAAATATAAAATACTATCTATATAAATAAAGAAATGAAGTGGAAGAGAGGGAAAACAAGGAAGTTGATTAAAATTACTATTAATTCTGACTGTCAACTTTGCCTTAAAATATCTAGTACTAGAAACCCCAGAAAGAGAAGAGACAAAAGAAATAATAGCTAAGGATTGTTTCAAATTTATTAAAGACACTAAAGCAAGAGACAGAAAGCTTAGAGAACACCAAAATGGGATAAATAAAAAAAATTGTTACTAGGTATGTTATATTCAAATGGAAGAAAATCAAAGGGGAAAAAATCTTAAAGCACCTTATATAGAGAGGAATAAGAATAAGAAATACTGTCTGACCAGATAGTAGCACAGTGGATAGAGCATTGGGCTGAGACACAGAGGACCCAGTTTCAAAACCCCAAGGTCACCAGTTTCAGTGCGGGCTCATCTGGTTTGGGCAAGGCTCAATAGCTTGAGCCCAAGGTCACTGGCTGGAGTAAGAGGTTACTCAGTCTGCTGTAGCCCCCTGGTCAAGGCACATATGAGAAAGCAATCAATGAACAACTAAGGTGCCACAACAAAGAATTGATGCTTCTCATCTCTCTCCCTTCCTTTCTGTCTGTCCTTATCTGTCCCTCTTTCTGTTTCTCTCTGTCTCACACACAAAAAAGAATAAGAATTATACTGGACATCACTTCAAAAAATATTTAAGCAAGAAGACACTGGAATGAAATATGTAAAGTGTTGAAAAAGAAAATACCAAACCAGAATTTGGTATCCAGTGAAATTATCCTTCTAAGGTGAAGGAGGAGTAAGGACTTTCTCAGACAAATAAAAACTGAGAGACTTTTCACCAGCAGAGTTGCGTTGCAGGATATGTTCAGAGACTTCAGAAGGAATCAACTATATGACATTCTGGAAAAGGCAAAACTATGGAGGCAATAAATGATCAGTTTTGTTTTGTTTTTGCCAAGGGTTCAGATGAAGGAAGTAGGAATGGCTATTCAGAACATGGAGCATTTTTAGGGCAGTGAACCTATTCTGTGTGATACCATAATGATAGATAATGATATTCTACATTTGTCAAAATAAGGTAAATTATGGACTTTAGTCAATAATAATGTATCAAAATTGGCTCATCAATTATAGCAAATATACCACACTAATGCAAAATGTAAATAATAGGGGACAAAAGAGGAGATATGGGAGCTTTCTGTACTTTCTGCTCAACTTTTCTGTAAACCTAACAATCCTCTTAAAAAAGTAAAATTTGTGAATATTAAAAAGAGTCTTACAGCATGGTGAGGATAGGAGCAGAGCATTAATTATATGGATAATGTTTTTAATATCCCACTTCAGCTTCTGCCAGAAACCAATAAATTGTCAAGAAGAATATTTTTAAGATCCTAGTTATTTATTTTTCTTACTATATCTCAGCTTCATCACCTGGGTGAAGTCAGGATGTGTTGGTAACTTTCTTGTGGGGAACTGGGTTCCCACACAGATGATGCAATAGGAAAATAGTACACAAGCAAGGGAAATGGTTTGACTTTGTTATTGCAAAGAGAATTTCTGGTTGACCATATAATATGCTGAAAATTAGACCTTTCTCCCCAGGATTGCACAGCTGTCCTCTGCCAATTTTTCTCTGTCAGAATGTTAGAGCCATTGTAGAACACCTTGAAGACTTTTTTTTTAACAACATTTATGTATGAATTCCTGCATTTGGAGTCTCTTGCTGTGCCGATGTGTTCCAAAAGAGTAAATGCAACACAAATGATTGAACTGAAGGGCTCGGCAAAACCAGTAATTGGTTTTACTGTTCTTTTTCCACATCTTTTCTCATCCCTCCTGGTATGTACACTGTGGTTGTCTTCAGAGCAATAGGGAGATGATAAAATGTTTGTGGGTGGTAGAGAGAAATCAAACTTATGTTTCAATAAATTATTCTGATAAAAAAAACAGCTGAAGGAGGCAAAACTGGGCATGAATTTACCTATTAGGAGGCAATTTATAGTCTTCTAGATAAGAGCTGGCTCCTCCCATTTAAGCATATCTCACTTTTAACAGTTGATAACCCCTTCACTCAAAGGAAGAGAGTAAAATTTCAGATATTCTAAAGTTATATGGGAAGACATTTTATGTAATCTCAGGGCCCCTCAAATTACTCAAAATTGTCTTTAAGTACTAAAACATTTTTTGAAATTCAAGAAAATATAATGCAATCAAGCTTAATTTAATATGTCTTTCTCAGTTACTCACCCTTTGGCATTTGGGCTTTAGGGCCACATCTCAGACCCTGATTGCTGTAGCAAATTCAGAACCATTGGAGATATTTGAAATTTTGATTTCAGCCTTGGTAAAGTTACATGATTTCTTTACTGCCAAATGATCTTTAGATTTTGTTGGCAAATAGTTGACTAAAGCCTGCTGCATATTATACAAAATGTATGGGTTAATCAATGAGTGTAATAAGACTATTACTCATGCACTCAGTTATATTTTTAAACACCTTTTCAGCCCCTAGAACCATGCTTGGCCTTGTGGGAAATATTAAAGTCATAAGAAATGTTACCTACTCTTGAAAGAATATATAGAAGAGATAAGACATATAAAAAATAAACATGAATCAGAAAGAACCCTGGCCAGTTGGCTCAGTGGTAGAGCATCTGCCCGGCGTGGGGATGTCTTGGTTTCAATTCCTGGTCAGGGCACACAGAAGAAGCACCCATCTGCTTCTCCATCCTTCTCCCTCTCCTTTCTCTCTCTCTCTTCCCCTCCTGCAGCCAGGGCTCCACTGAAGCAAAGTTGGCCTGGGTACTGAGGATGAGTCCACGGCCTCCACCTCAGGCACTAAAATGGCTTTAGTTGCAGTGAGTACAATGCCCCAGATGAGCAGAGCATCACTCTCTAGTGGGCATGCCAGGTGGATCCTGGTTGGGCGCATGCAGGAGTCTGTCTCTCTGCCTCCTGGCTTCTCACCTCAGAAAAATACAAAAAAATAAAAAATAAAAAGCACAAAGAATATACATGTTATTAAAAGTTACCTATGAAGCTTTGAATATTCAAAGGAGGAAGAGGCCCAAGAGAACCTGAAGAAGGAGATTGCATTTAAGTAAGTAGTAGAAGCAGAAGACATTCCAGTAGGGGATGCACCATGAACAAAGGCAACCCAGAATTCTTGTATTCACAGAATTGTGAGCTGTTCAATATGGTGGAGCCCAGGGTATCAAAAAATATAAGAGATTAGAAAGGAGTGTGGAGTCAGAATTTGGACAGTCATGAGTACAAGGCTAAGGATCCCAAGACCATAATTTATTGTCATGACAAAGCTAATGAAGGGTTGCCTGACCCATGGTGGTGCAGTGGAAAAAGCGTCAACCTAGAATGCTGAGGTCGCTAGTTTGAAACCCTGGGCTTGCCTGGTCAAGGCACATATGGGAGTTGATGCTTCCTGCTCCTCCTCCTCCCTTTTCTCTCTCTCTCTTTCTCTCTCTCTCTCTCTTAAATAAAAATAAAATCTTTAAAAAAACTAATTAAGGCTTTAAAATGAGAAATGATACATGGAAGCAATGTTATATATAGAAAGCAATAATATGTGGAATTGTAGAAATTTAAGACAGTGTTTTTCAAAAATGCCTTGGTTCAACCTCACTTCCTGAATTGGTTAAGAATTAAGTGGGAATCCTCTCCATTAAATGCAAATATGATACTGAATTTGAGGGGGTACTGAGACAAAAAAATGGTATGGTTTCTGCCTTCCAAAAACTTAAGTTAATGGATGTTAGACTATGAATAAGTAACTATAATCTAAGGGCATAATTAAATGAACACTATAGTAAATGGTTAAGTGAAATTCTTGGCAATTCAAAGGGAGAAAGCTCTAAATTCTGGCTTCAAAGAATGGAAAAAAACTAAACAAAGGAGTGGTATTTGAGCTGGCTGTTGGAGAATAAGCAAAAGTTTGATGGACAGAAAAGGAAATTCCAGGGCAAGCAATCAGCATAGGAAACGGCACCAGAGTGTAATGTGTTTAGAAAATAACAGTCTAATGTAACTGAATTTAAGGGTATACTGAGGGATTTCATAAGAAATTAGACCAGAAAAAATGAACAAAAGATAAAGTGACATTACAAAGCATACTACTCTCATATTACAAAGCTGAATAACCATGTCATTCATGGCAAATCATATTATGATTATAAACTAATAGTTAAAATTAATACTGGTCTGATTTAACAAAATCTTACATTGGAAAATTTATAAATAATTTAACAGTTAGTTTAGTCAAATTAAAGAACTTGGGCATCATAATCCATGCCAATTTTAGCCACATTTATATAAAATCTTGTTTTAAGATGGATCACTGGAGTGAATTTAGTATACTAAGAGACACCTGTAATTTTACATTTCTAGTAAAATGGCATCATGTCATAATTCTCTATTTGTCTGTGTCCCCCATTTGACTGGGAATCCCTTGAAGGCAAGGGCTTTGTTTAAGTCATCATGTATTTCTAGTACATGGTAAGTGTGCCTTAAATATTTATGAAGGGAATGAATGAATACGTGAACACATTGCAACCTATGTGCCTTACTACAATCAATGATTTCATAGATTAAATAATAAAACATTGTCCCTTTTTAGGCAGAATTCAAACACTTATGTTTTTTAATTAGTGATAATTCTTCATACTTTATTTTTAGAAAAAAGAGACAAATTTTCAGGATAATCTCTATATCTTTTATGTCAATAGCTATAGTATATGAAGTTAAACATAATGAGCCTAAGCACCAAAAGAATAGTAACAATACTGATTATTTAGTGTTTTCAATATATAAATATTGCTTCGCATGCATCAGCTTGAACTATACCCCTGAGACATAAAAGTTTCTGAAATTTACATTTACAAATGAAAAAAGTTGAAATTCAAATGAGGCCATAAATTGTGCAAGATGACATGATTATTAACTACAGAGCTAAGTTTTGGACATTAAATTATCTTACTACACTTACTGGAGTAAAAAAATACAGTAATATTCCAAAAATATTTACCATATCAGTTTATAGACTAACCAGAAAAAAGTCTTGCTAACTAGAAACCGTATTTCTCAAACAATAAAATAGTACACTTTTTTTTCTGCCCTATATAAGAACCTCTTTCTGTTTGAGGAATTTTCTACCACATAAGTTATGGTGGCAGTCAGAACTACCTCCTTTTATGGAAGCTGAAAAAACAAATGCTTTACCATGGGTATAGGCACTCGAACTGTATTTGGTGACCACATGCTTGTCTCCCAGACTTTGGATCAGATGACTGGTGCCACAGAGAGACAGGCAGTTATTTGGGATGGCTTTGGCTGATTGACCTCCCTCATCCTCACCTACTTTTCAAATCTGAATCTCTAGCTTTTCAGGGATTCCAATAGGTTTTCAATAAGTTATTTTTCTACTGATTCAGCTGCATTATGTTTATTTACTTGCAATGGTGAACCCTACATGACACATGCAATGGTGTGCCTCATTAATTACTAGGTGGTACAGGCCCAGTTTTGTCTGTTGGGTAGTGTTGGGCTTTTTCTACACCAAATTGAGTTTAGTCAGTTTAAAAAAAGACACTTGCATTCTGGAATGAAAAGGTTTAGGAACCAATGTAGTACAGTAATCTATTCATTTATTGTTTTTATATTCATGATATTTTGTGTATACCTTTACATTCCACAGTAAATACTTGCCAGTGCTCTATGCTCTGACGTGAAAATTATGTTCTTTACTGTTCCTCACATTTTTGTCACTAGTTACTCTTCAGGGCTGTATCAGTGTGCAGGATGTCCACATCACCTATTGGTTCACAAGCAGGGGTGCCCCTCAGAATCTTCTGTGGAACTTTTTTAAAATTGTAGAGTACCAGGTCCTACCCCTGATCTGTTAAATTAGGATGGCCAGATGTGGGGCCAGCACAGGAAGACACAGTCCTCTGATGACTCCATTGCACATCTATTGTTAAGGATCACTGTCTTGTTCACTAATTCTACTTGAATTTTTAATGTGCTTCAGTTAGAAGAATCCCACTATGGTGGTCTCTTAATACAAATAATTTAATCCAAGGAAAAGTTACTGAATTAAATGTTACCTATCAACACCACCATTTTCTTCCTGATTTCTTTAGGAAACTTTCTCAAATATTAATGCATTGAATCATGTAGTCTTCCTAATATTAATAGAGTCCTTATGACTTTATACCAAGGTTTTCCATCTATAGAGTATTTTAAAAATAATTTTTTTCTGCAGAACTTTTGAGTAATCATGGCATTTAGAGGAATTAAAATTGTTATTTTTTTAAGACAAAGTGATTAAAGTCCTATTATATTATCATCACTGAAGAGTGAAAATGAAAGCAGGAGGATGATGTAATCAGCACTGTGTGAGGTCAGGAAATTAATCATAACTTCACAGTTCAAGCATCATCAAGTAAACAGATTGTCCAAGACTTCAACACCTTCTATTTTCTAAATAAAAAAATCTGGTGAGTTCTCAGTATTTTCTCAGACACGCATTTGAGGAATCTTCACATTCCTTTTTTTATACTTCATCTTATGGTTCTGGTCAGTTGTAGTGGATTCAGTCACACAAGACTAGGTAGCATTATTTGTCCTGTGAGTAAACTTCATAAATTCAAGTCTGATAGAAGTCACTACATTTCACATTAGAAGGTGAACTCTCTCCTTACATTTTTTTTCAGGTTTTATACTCTCGTAAGCTGTATTAAATCTCTCAGGGAAAAAAGAAAAGTTTCCTTACAAAACTTGGAGTTGACAACCTGGTGGTTGTTTTTGTGGCTTCCTCCTGAGTGTGAAGTACTCAAATCCCATGTGCCAAGTGCAGTAAAAAAATAATGTGATAAAGATCATCTTTCTGGTCCTAGTTGTACTGTGGTGTATTATACAATATAATAAGATTTTTTTTGAATGGCATATATTTTTGGTGGGATAAAAAACCCTCACTTTATTTTGTAAGGTTGAGTATATGCAAGCAGAGGAAAGACAGGGGGAGCTTCTGAACATATATTTCTGAAAATAAGAGTATTTTATTTATACTCAATAGTATTCTGCTGAAACCTAAGTTAGGATAGCAGCTAAAATTGAGAGACCCACATTCAAAAAGGCATCAGTGAATCAGGAGAAAGAGGACAGAATCTAGGAAACAATATCTGAGAAGAACTCAAAAATAAAAAGAGGTCAAATAGGATAAAATAACCCAGGGGAATATGGCATCCAAGAGAGTTTTACATACCAAGGAATGAAAGGATGAGTATCAAAATAACTTTTAGAGGGAAGAGTGAAAGAGTCTTCAGCTTGTTTACAGGCTGAGTGGAAGAAACTGGTAAGAAGAAAGGCATTGAAGATGGAAGAACAAAGAGAGGCAAGGACCAGGGCTGGGGATGGACAAGGATCACAGGAGAGCACGTGAGATGGCCACTACTTCTCCAAAGCATCTCATCTCTTGCTGTGTAAAGAATGTAGAAGACATTTAGATACATATTTTTACCTATATCTCTCCTTTTCTCTTTCCCTTCCATCTGTGTGGAAGATGTGCCTTTTCTCATGAACAAGGTCAATCTCTGTGTATGAGTAAATAAAAGTGTGATTAATGTTTGCCACATATTTAATTGTATAGCCTAGCCTGACCAGGCAGTGGTGCAGTGGATAGATCAGGGGTCGGGAACCTATGGCTCGTGAGCCAGATGTGGCTCTTTTGATGGCTGCATCTGGCTCGCAGACAAATGTTTAATAAAAAAATAATAAGGTTAAAAATATAAAATATTCTCATGTATTACAATCCATTCATTTCCTACCACTCATGTTCATGGTTGCGGGTGGCTGGAGCCAATCTCAGCAGTCCTCCAGGACAACAGCAAATTTTTATTGGATAATGCGTAACATACATGGATCATTGTATGGCTCTTATGGAATTACATTTTAAAATATGTGGCATTCATGGCTCTCTCAGCCAAAAAGCTTCCCAACTCCTGGGATAGAGCATCAGACTGGAATGTGGAGGACCCAGGTTCAAGACCCTGAGGTTACCAGCTTGAGCGCAGGGTCATCTGGTTTGTACAAGGCTCGTCAGCTTGAGCCCAAGGTTGCTAGCTCGAGCAAGGGGTCACTCAGTCTGCTGTAGCCTCCCAGTCAAGGCACATATGAGAAATCAATCAATGAACAACTAAGGAGCCACAACAAAGAATTGATGTTTCTCATCTCTCTCCCTTCCTGTCTGTCTGTCCCTATCTGTCCCTCTCTCTGTCTCTGCCACACACACACAAAAAAAATTGTATAGCTTAAAGAACATAAAAACTATTAGTTGACCTACTATGTGTTTAAATCTATGTAATAAGCAGAGACTTTATTAATACACTAATATAACAATTAGTCACAACATTGTAGACAGAAAAGGGATCACTCTTTTATTCAGATGAAATTTAAACTCTCATTAATATAACTATGAAATCTTTTATTTAGGATATCATGACCAAATACTAAACCATTGATCTAGATTAACAATATAATCCAACTTGGTTAATTATTCAAATTTGGCTTCAAGTTTAACTAGTTATTAAAATGATCTAAAACATTTTTCTTTTTACATTATATTATCTTAAGTAGTCTTAGCTTTATATAAGGAACATAAATGATACAGCTGAACTTTAAGTCAGAATCATAAAAAACAATAGGTAGAAAGAACTGCCTCATCTGTAATTTTAAATATATACTGACACTTTCACCCAAACCCTGAATGCTTAGTAGTCAAAATTAGCCTTATTCTACTTTTGGCCAAAATTAAAAAAAAAATTTTTAAGTACCATACTTAGCTTCTAGAAATAGAATTTTCCATTACCAATGCCAACATCATGAGAATGACTACAATATAGCTGCCATTTAACCCATATACCCCTCCTTATGTGTTCCTCAATGCCACTCCTATGCCTATGTGAAAGACACTGCTAGATTGTCACGGGTACAAAAGTAGATAAAATGCTAACTCTGCTCTTGAGGAACTTGCAGACTAACAGGAGTGAGGCATGTTCATAATTAGTTATGTGAATACAGTAATAAAACTGAGAAGCATGGTGTAAAGGAACTATAAATAAGTATTAAAGATTACAGTCTTTGATCAAAATTTTATGTCTGGAAATCCATCTAAAAAAAATAAAATAGGGAAAAATGCAATGCAATGCAATCATTGTGTTGTGGTTTAGAGTAGTTTAAAATAAAAAAGTTTTAAACAATTACCAAAAATAGTCATGTGAATAATACTCAAGATAGGAAAAATTATGCCATAGTAACAACCCTAAAAATTCAGTGGTTTAATACAACAAATGGTACAATCCAATGTAAGTTAAAGGGCTCTTTTTTGTCAGATGTTCTCCAAGCAGTGACTCAGAAATCCAGACCTTTTTCTATTATAATTAACATCAGTGATGTTTGGAATAAATGGATGTCAAGGGAAGAGAAAAGAAGCAGATAAACCAAGCAGCATATTTTTTTTTTTAGATTTTATTTATTGATTTTAGAGAAAGGAGAGAAGAGAGAGAAAGGGGGTGGAGGTGAGAAGTAGGAAGCATCAACTCATAGTAGTTGCTTCTCATATGTGCCTTGACCAAGCAAACCCAGGGTTTCAAACCAGTGACCTCAGCATCCCAGGTTGATGCTTTATCCACTGCACCACCACAGATCAGGCCAAATCAGGGTATTTTTAAGGATAGGGCATAGCATATGCTTCCATTACTTTGCTCACATTGCATAGGCTATAATGTAGTCATATAGGCTGTCACCTTATTGTAAGAAGGCTATAAATGTAATTTTATCATATACTAGAAAAACAAAATAATACAGTAAACACAGAGATTTATCTCTATAATACAGAGTTAGTAAATTAGATAAATGAACATTATATTCATGCTCTTATCAAAAGTTTATAAAAATACAAAAAAAAGTTTTCGTTATGTTTAAGAAAAATTTAGTATGCAAAAGGTTTTATCATAAAAATATATATATAAAGAACTGGCAGTAAATATAATAAAATATTAACAGTAATATGGGATAAAAATGACAGTTTTAAAACTTTTCTATTTGAATGTTTATATTTTCTACAAAAATGTGTTATTTTATGATGGAAAAAATTAAATTACTTTTAAATTTCTTTTTTTTTATTTTTTTCTTCTTTTCCAAGTGAGAGAAGGGGAGATAGAGAGACAGACTCCCACATGCTCCCTGACTGGGATCCACCTGGCAACCCCATCTGGGGCCAATGCTCTTCCCATAAGGGGCCATGCTCACAACCAAGCTATTTTTAGTGCCTGAGGCAGAGGCTCCATGGAGCCATGCTCAGAGCCCGGGGCCAATTTGCTTGGACAAATCAATTTATTGCTGCAAGAGGGGAAGAGAGAGAGAGAGAGGAGGGGGAGGGAAAGGGGTGGAGAAGCATATGGTCACTCCTGTGTGCCCTGACTGGGAATTGAACCCAGGACATCCACATATCAGGTCGACACACTACCACTGAGCCAACTTTAAATTTCTTTAAGAATGTGTTATAGCAGTTACAATACTGTAAGAAATTACTGGAAATCAGATACTCTGGGGAGGTGGCATAGAGGGAAAAGGGAATGAGATATATAGTATATTAGGAGTAAGTAGTTTTTGGAGATAAAAGTTACAATGGACAATTTAGCCTAGCAATCACTTAGGAACATCAAGAACCATTCATGAAAAGGAACTGAGAGGAAGGAAAGCCTGATTTGTACAAAAGCAGAGTGGCCCTGGTTTGAGGTCTTTGTGGATGGCGCTGAGGGTATATAACCCACTATGTGAGGGAAGACAAGGGATCATTTGCCTCCCTGAATGTAGTGTTGAGTAGAAGAATGAAATGTTTCCTTCTGGAAAGATGTCTAAGTCATACCATACCCAGAAGCCACAGCAAACATAACATGTGCACTTGGACATTTGATTTCAGGTTTATTACACTGTTAGTTATTTATTTCTTGTGTACTGATTACATAAAGCATGTGTGATTAAAATCCTCCACAAAGAACTATGGAGTCCTATGTCTAAAGTCAACCTAAATCTTCAGTGATACTGCATGCTGACTTTGGGCACATGAATGTAGAAGACACATTCACTGAATTTTAGACAAGGCATATCACTGTGAATTTTTTCACCCAACTACTCATGTAGTTTATACCTCAGGAATTAAGCAACCTACTTTTTGTAATACCTGTTGGGAAGTAGAATGGAGACTTTTACTCTTAGCTCCTCTGCTAAATTTCAACGAGGTCCAAATTATATCATCTTGTTGTCTTTCTCAGGTTCTGACACAATGTTTAGTACTTAATTTCTTTATTTTTATTTATTTATTTATTTTTTGTGACAGAGGCGGAGAGAGGGACAGATAGGGACAGACAGACAAGAAGGGAGAGAGATGAGAAACATCAATTCTTTGTTGTGGCTCCTAGTCTCCTTATTTATTCATTGATTGCTTACTCATACGTGCCTTGACTGGAGAGCTATAGCAAAGCAAGTGACCCTTTGCTCAAGCCAGCAACCTTCAGCTCAAGCCAGCGACCTTGGGCTTCAAGCCAGTGATGTTAGGCTCAAACCGGTGACCATGGGGGTCATGTCTATGATCTCACGCTCAAGTTAGTGAGCCTGTGCTCAAGCTGGTGAGCCCATGCTCAAGCTGGATGAGCCTGTGTTTAAACCAGTGACCTTGGGGTTTCAAACCTGGATCTTCTGAATCCCAATCCAATGCTCTATCCACTGCACTACTGCCTGGTCAGACTAGTACTTAGTTTCTATAAAAAAAAATTTCCACAATGGCTACAGAGTATGTGGAAGCTACACGTACCTCCTCCTGGTGCCAAACTGTATTTATAGTTAAATTACAGAGCAGTCAACCTGAATAACCAACCGAAGGCTAGCTGAACAAATGTATTATAACCAAAGATTTATAGAAGAAACCACATAGAGATTGGTAAGAAGGGCAAAGATACAGAAAAAACTGGCTCCCACACCAATGTGCAGCAACTGAGAAGCTGGAGAGATATCTTGGCTGTAAAACTCCTCCCCAGAAGCAAGGTGCCTCAACCCCATGCTGGAATTTCTTACTCAGAGCACCAGAACCAAAAAAAGGAGCCCACATATCATCTGAAAATAAAAATCAGTAGGGATTCAAACTGCATGGCAGAGAAGGGAGTCTGCTAGAGATGTACATGCAATCTTCCCAGGGTTGAGTAAGAGCCTGGGTCATCCAACTACTGACAACACTACCCTGCCGATCTAGAGTCCTACAGAAAGATCAGCTGGCTGCACCCACCATGTACCTTGGGCACTCTTTTTCTGGTAAAGCTCTTAGCAGAGACTTGGATAGTAACTGAGTTGTGTAACTTTGGAACAAGGCCATTCTTCCTCACATCACATGCACAGCTGCCACACACCCCACCTAATGAATCACTTGGCCTATCCTTCCACTCCCTGTAACCCTGCCCTTCTGAGCTCAGTACCTCAGGGGGATTTGACTTCTGCACAGAGCTGGGACCTTTGGAGCATGTCTCCCTTAGAGGCCCTTCTCCAGGACTCAGGTGGGGCACTGGTTGTTTAACTACAGCTGCATGGATCCCATTCTTATCATCCCTGTGAGCTCAGGCCATGCCATAACCCCAACAGGAGATTTATTTGACATGCCCTTCAAATAAACAGTGGCCCCACCCTGCTGAACTAAATCCCACATGGGGGATCAAAGTGCAGCTCAGAACTAGTAACTTTAGAGCATGTTTCCCTGTGAGGCTCTTGTCCAGGACTCAGATAGGTGGGTGCTGAGTTGTGTGGATAAATTGCTGAAGGCCACTCCTGCCCCCCCTGCATACTCAGCTAGTCCTTTTCCCCCAATGGGAGATTCATTTGCTCTGTCCTCCTAGATCCCAGTGAACCTGCCCTGTTAAGCTTGCTCCTGTGGAGGAGCTAGTTGGCTACACCCAACCTGAGCCTGCAGTGTGCACCTTCTAAGGGAGCTAAGGATGGAGACTTGAGCAGAGATTGAGTAGTATGGCTCTAAAATATGGGACATTTTCCAGCCCCTCTGATTATGACTGGCACCAAACACTGCTGAAAACAACTCCACACCAAGGAACAGCCCATACATTTTGGCTCATACACTGATCAAGGTCTATCCATACAGTCAGCCAGCCTGAGGGTTATCCCTACCCATGAAAGGGCCAACAGCATTCAAGACTCAACTACAACAGGAGGGTACAGGTAACCCACACAAGAGACATTCCTGAAACACCCAGCTAGGGTGATCTGGAAGATTGTGCCACCAAAACCCACAAGACACCTACAACATAAAACCACCATATCATGTTTCAGAGTAATAGCAGATCTACCTAATATACAATAACAAACAGAAGAAGATGGACAAAATGGGGAGACAAAGAAATATATCCCAAATTAAAGAACAAAAGAAACTTCCCCTAGAAAGCGAATTAAAATGGAAGCAACCAAAATACCAGATGTAGAGTTCAAAAAATGGTTATAAAGATGCTTAAAGACCTTAGGAGAAGGATGGATGATCTCAGTAAGAACTTAAAGAAATAGTAAGCATGAAAAAGGATATAAAAAAGCCCTGGCCGGTTGGCTCAGCGGTAGAGCGTCGGCCTAGCGTGCGGAGGACCCGGGTTCGATTCCCGGCCAGGGCACACAGGAGAAGCGCCCATTTGCTTCTCCACCCCTCCGCCACGCTTTCCTCTCTGTCTCTCTCTTCCCCTCCCGCAGCCAAGGCTCCATTGGAGCAAAGATGGCCCGGGCGCTGGGGATGGCTCTGTGGCCTCTGCCTCAGGCGCTAGAGTGGCTCTGGTCGCAATATGGCGATGCCCAGGATGGGCAGAGCATCGCCCCCTGGTGGGCAGAGCATCGCCCCTGGTGGGCGTGCCGGGTGGATCCCGGTCGGGCGCATGCGGGAGTCTGTCTGACTATCTCTCCCTGTTTCCAGCTTCAGAAAAAATAAAAATAAAATAAAAAAAAGGATATAAAAAAACATTAAAAAGAACCAGTCGGAAATAACACAATATCTGAAATGAAGAATAGGAAATCAACAGTAGGTCAGAAGAAGCAGAAGCATCCAAACAGAGCAGCAAAAAGAAAATCAGAATTTAAAATAAAAAGAAAGTTTAAAGGACCTCTGGGACAACCTCAAGCATAACAATATCTGCATCATAGAGGTACCAGAAAGAGAAGAGAGAGAGGAAGGGATCAAGAACCTGTTTGAAGAACTAATGGCCAAAAACTTCCCTAACCTGGTGAATGAAAGAGACACACAAGTCAGGAAGGTCAGAGAGTCCTAAACAATATGACCCCAAAGAGGCCCACACCAGGACATATCATAATTAAATTGGCAAAGGTTAAAGACAAAGAGAATCTTAAGAACAGCAAGAGATAGTTACCTACAATGGATCTCCTATAATGCCGTCAGCTGATTTCTCAACAGAAATACTTCATCCCAGAAGGAATTGCAAAGAAATATTCAAAGGGCAGAAAAGCAAGGACCTACAACCAAGACTATTCTACCTAATAAGACTTAACATGTAAAATTGAAGGAGAAATAAAGAGCTTCCTTGACCAAAAAAAAAAAAAAAAAAAAAAAAAAAAAGGCTTATTACCACCAAACACTGCAAAATATATTAAAGGATATTTAAAAAAAAAAAAAGAAAGAAAAAATGAAATATAGAGAGAGGAACACAGGTATGAAGAATAAACTGGCGGCCCTGGCCAGTTGGCTCAGTGGTAGAGCGTCAGCCTGGCGTGTAGGAGTCCCGGGTTCGATTCTCGGCCAGGGCACACAGGAGAAGCACCCATCTGCCTCTCCAGCCCTCCCCCTCTCCTTCCTCTCTGTCTCTCTCTTCCCCTCCCGCAGCCAGGGCTCCATTGGAGCAAAGTTGACCCAGGCACTGAGGATGGCCCTGTGGCCTCTGCCTCAGGTGCTAGAATGGTTCTGGTTGTAACAGAGCGATGCCCCAAATGGGCAGAGTATCACTCCGTGGTGGGCATGCCGGGTGGATCCTGGTTGGGTGCATGCGGGAGTCAGTCTGACTGCCTCCCCATTTCCAACTTCAGAAAAATACAAAAAAAAAAAAAAAAGAATAAACTGGCAATAAATATCTATCAACAATAAGTTTAAATGTAAATAGATTAAATGCTTCAATCAAAAGACATAGGGTATCTGAATGAATAAGAAAACATGGCCCATATATATGCTGTCTACAAGAGACCCACTTCAGAACAAAAGATATACACAGGTGAATATGAAGGGAAAAGATATTCCATGCAAATAGAAAAGAAAAAAAAAGCTGGGGTAGCAATACTTACATCAGACAAAATAGACCTTAAAATAAGGGCAATACTGAGAGACAAAAATAGACAATGATGAAGGGAGCAACACAACAAGAGGAAATACCCCTTGTAAACATATATCACCCAACATAGGAGTACTTAAATATGTGAAGCAAATCCTGATGCACATAAAGGGAGAGATCAACAGTAATACAGTCATAGTAGTGAATTTTAATACTCCCTTGACATTCAAGGATAGGTCTTTTAGACAAAAAAATCAACAAGGCAACAACCTTACAAATCACACTGGACCACATGGATTTAATTAATATTTACAGAACATTTCATCCCAAAGCAACAGACTATACATTCTTTTCCTGAGCACATGGAACATTCTCCATAATCACATGTTAGGCTAGATCACATGTTAGGACACAAAATAACTCTTAATAAGTTCAAGAAGATTAAAATCATATCAAGCATCTTCTCTGACCACAATGGTATGAAACTATACATCAATTACAAGAAAAAAACTGAAAAACAAACACATGGAGGTTGAAAAATGTGTTACTGAACAATAAATGGGACAACAATGAGATCAAGAAAGAAATCGTAAGTTACCTTGTAATGAATGAAAATGAACACACAACAACCTAAAATCTATAGAACCAGAAAGCAATTCTAAGAGGAAACTTCATAGCATTACAGGCCTACCATAAGAAGCAAGAAAAATCTTTATAATCTAAACCTACACTTAAAAGAACTAGAAAAAAGAACAAACAAATTTCAGAGTAAGTAGAAGGAAGAAAATAATAAAGATTAGAGTGGAAATAAGTGATATAAAGACTAAAACAAAAATACAACATATCAATGAAGTAAAGAATAGGTTCTTTGAAAAGATAAACAATATTGATGAACCTTCAACTAGACTCATCAAGAAAAAAAAGAGAGGGGACCCAAGTAAATAAAATCAAAAATGAAAGAAGGGAAGTAACAATTGACACCAAAGAAATACAAAGGATTGTAAAAAAAAAATATATGAAAAACTATAAGCCAACATATTGGAGAACCTGAACAAAATGGATAAATTCCAAGAAATGTAATTTTCCAACAACAAATCTGGAAGAATCAGAAAACCTGAATAGACCAGTTGCAACTAATAAAATCTAAGCAATAATCAAGAAGTTTTCAGCAAACAAAAGTCTTGGACCAGATGGCTTCACAGGTGATTTTTTACCATTCAAAGAACCATCACCTATCCTTCTCACACTATTCCAGAAAATTCAAGTGGAAGGAAGATTCCCAAGCTCATTTTATGAGGCCAGCATTATCCTAATTCCAAAACTAGATCAAGACACTACAAAGAAAGAATATTATAGGCCAATATACCTGATGAATGTAAATACTAAAATCCTCAACAAAATATTAGCAAACTAGATCCAACAATACATTTTAAAAGATTATACATTATACATAATGATCAAATGAAATATTTCCCAGGGATGCAATGTTGGTACAATATTTACAAATCAATAAATGCAATATATCACATAAAAAAGGATAAAAATCACATGATTTTATCAATAGATGCAGAAAAAGAATTTGATAAAATCTAGCACCCATTTGTGATTAAAACTCTCAGCAAAATGGGAATAGAGGGAACATACCTCAACATAATAAACCTAAAGTCAACATCATACTCACCAGGCAAAAACTAAAAGCATTTCTTTCAGATGAGGAACAACACAAAGATGTCTACTTTTACCACTCTTATTCAACATAGTACTGGAAGTTCTAGCCCCAGCTGTCAGACAAAAAAAAGAAATAAAAGTCATCCAAATTGGAAAGGAAGAAGAAAAATTGTCATTATTTGCATATGACATGATACTGTATCTATAAAATATTAAAAGCTTGACCAAAAATCTATCAGAACTAATAAATAAATTCAATAAAGTAGCAGGATAAAAATAAATATCTAAAAATCTGTTGTATTTTTATATACCAATAATAAACTATCACAAGAGAAACTAAAATAATAATAATAATAATAATCCCAATCACAACTGCATCAAAAAAGAAAAGTACCTAGGAATAATTTTAACCAAGGAGGTAAAAGATCTGCATTCAGAAAATTATAGGACACTTAAGAAATTGAAAAAGATACAAATAAGTGAAAGCATATTCTGTATTCATGGGTAAAAAAAAATAATGTAATTAAATGTCGATACTACCCAAAGCAATTTGCAGATTCAACACAATTCCTTTTAAAATACCAATGGCATATTTCACAGAACTAGAGTAGTCCAAACATTTGTATGGAACCAGAAAAGACCCTAAAAAACCACAGCAATCTTGAGAAAAAACAAAGCTGGAGGAATCACACTACCTGATATCAAACTATGCTATAAGGCTATAGTAATCAAAAGAGCATGTATGTTACTAACATAAAAACAGGCATATAAGTAGTCCAAAAATAAACCCACATTTTATGATCAATAAATATTTGACAGTGGAGGAAAAAACACACAATGGGGTAAAGATAGTCCACTCAATAATTGGGCTTGGAAAAATTGGACAGGTACATGGTAAAAATGAAACCATATCACCTACTTACCATAGGCAATGAAATCTTGAACTTTTCATGTAGCAATATTTTTTTCTGATACATCTTTTTGGGCTAGGGAAACAAAAGAAAAATTAAACAAATGGGAATACCTCAAACTAAAAGCTTTTGTATAGCAAAGGAAACTATCAACAAAATGAAAAGACAACCCTCTGCATGGGAGAATATGGTTACCTATAATACATCTGATAAGAGTTTAATTTCAAAAATGTATAAAGAACTTAAACTACTCAAGACCAAAAAAAAAAAGAGAGAGAGAGAGAGGAAGAGAGAGAGAAAGAAGGAAGGGAGGCAGGGAGGGAGAGAGAGAGAGGAAAGGAAGGAAGGAATGAGGGAGTAAGGGAGGGAGGAAGGGAGGGAGGGAGGGAGAGAGGGAGGGAGGGAGGAAAATTCAATTAAAAATGAGAAAAGGACCTGAATAGACACTTCTCCAAAGAGGACATACAGATGGCCAATAGACAGATGAAAAAGTGTTCAACATCACTAATCATCAGAGAGATGCAAATTAAAACCACAATGAGATATCACCTCATTATGGCTATCATCAATAAATCCAAAAATGACATGTTGGTGAGAATGTGGAGAAAAGGGAACCATTGTGTACTGTTTGGGAATGCAGACTGGTGCAGCCACTGTGGAAACCAGAATGGAGTTTACTCAAAAATTAAAAATGGAACTGCCTTATGACTAAGCAATTCCATTTCTAGGAATATATGCAAATAATCCCAAAACATTAATTACAAAGAATATATGCACTCCTTTTTCATTACAGCATTATTTACAATAGCCAAGATTTGGAAGCAGCTCCAGTGCTCATCAGTAGATAAGTGGATAAAATTGCTGTGGTACATTTACATAATGGAATACTATTTGGCCCTAAAAAAGAAGGAAATCTTACCTTCTGTGACAGCATGGATAGACCTGGAGATCATTATGCTAAGTGAAGTAAGTCAGTTAGAGAAAGACAAATACCATATGATTTCACTCATATGTGGAATCTAATGAACAAAATAAACTAACAAAATAGAAACAGACTCATCAATACTGAGGATAGACTGACAGTTGTCCAAGAGAGGGGAAGTGGGGACTGACTGAAAAAGTTGAAGGGATTAAGCAAAAACAAAACAAAACAGCAGCATGGTGATTGCCAGAGGGAAAAGTGGGGTGAGGATGGGGGGTGGAAAGGACAAAAGGGGGTAGAGGGTGCCGGAAAGAGACCTGACATTAGGTGCTGAGCACACAGTGCAATGTGCCGATGATGTGTTATAAAATTGTATACTTATTTCACTCCTTATAATGTTATCAAGATCCCACCATTTTGCTGTAAATGATCTGATGTCATCGTTTCTTATGGCTGAGTAGTATTCCATAGTGTATATGTGCCACATCTTCTTTATCCAGTCTTCTATTGAAGGGCTTTTTGGTTGTTTCCATGTCTTGGCCACTGTGAACAGTGCTGCAATGAACATGGGGCTACATGTGTCTTCACGTATCAATGTTTCTGAGTTTTGGGGGTATATACCCAGTAGAGGGATTGCTGGGTCATAAGGTAGTTCTATTTGCAGTTTTTTGAGGAACCACCATACTTTCCTCCATAATGGTTGTACTACCTTAAGTAAATCAGAAAAAAACAAGAACTACATGATTCCATACATTGGTGGAACATAAAAATGAGACTAAGAGACATGGACAAGAGTGTGGTGGTTACCAGGGGTGGGGGGAGGGAGGACAGGGGGAGAGTTAGGGGGAGGGGGAGGGGCACAGAGAACTAGATAGAGGGTGGCGAAGGACAATCTGACTTTGGGCGAGGGGTATGCAACATAATTTAATGACAAAATAACCTAGACATGTTTTCTTTGAATATATGTACCCTGATTTATTAATGTCATCCCATTACCATTAATAAAAATTTATTTAAAAAAAAAAAATTGTATACTTGAATTTGTATGGTTTTATTAATCAGTGTCACTCCATTAAATTCAGGGAGGCAGGAGGGAAAAAAGTATGAATGGCCATGTACAGATTTAAAAAAAGAAGTTAATATCAAAAAATAAAAATAGAAATTTTAAACAAAAAAATTAAATCTACTTTTAACCTAGAAACAAACTTACTGATTATCGATTATCACTTCTTATGTTATTTTTTTCAAAGCAACTTGCTCTAAATCTTTGCAGTCCTTTTTCAAATAATAGATCAGCTTGTACAACTCCCACAGGAGCTTGTGGTGTGCCATCTAGTGACTAATATCACCAATATCTGTACCACACTAGGGGCATTTGTTAAATAAATATGCTATTCCTATTTGAGGGGAAAACCACTTTTTTCTTTTTTGCAAATAACCAACAGCATATTAACATAGCTGATACATAAGACTAAAACAATAGAAGAAGAATTAAAAGGAGTGTTGGCTAATTTTGACCTACACTTAAGCATTCTTATAAAGTGTACAAAAGGACTATTCTGACTTGTTACCACTGATTACCTACAGTTGTTGTTACCATGCACCTATAGTTTGTAAGGTACCATGAAGAATAAAAGTAACAAATATTTGCTATTGCCTACTACAAACAAGTGATAAATATCTTAAGCATAAAGGCTTACGAGGATGGAAAAGATGAAAGTGGAAGGATAAACATACTAAAAAGGAGAAAACAGAAGCAATATTCATAAAGAAATAAGATAAAGGACCTTGATGCCATACTAAAAAAATTCAGACTTCATCCTGCATCCTGTGCATTATGGGAACCCCTAGAGGGTTTTAAGGAAGAGAATAGCATGATTTAAATGGCATTTGAACAGGCATTTAATGTTGTTACATGATAAGGACAAATCCTCTCATATGAGAGAATAGGATACAGATTACAAGTATTTAATCTTAAATCAACACCACAGTTTACATAGTGCAATAGAGGACATCTGGTATTTTATAGATGAGCGTGAAATAATATTGGTAAACAATGTCAGGATTTTTTGTTGTTGTTTTTCATTTTTGTTCTTTTTGCTTTTTACAGACCTATTGCCCTTACTAGATAAACAGAGTAGGGGATGGACTTAATTTTTATTTAGTGGTATGTATGTGGGGGGTATGTGTCTGGGATGTGCTGTGTTTGTTTTTTTGTTGTTGTTGTTTTTGTTTGTTTTTTATGTGAAGTCTCATAGATCCATGGGAGAGTTTAAGATGTTTACTGGATCTCAGTTCTAATGATAAGGCTGAAAGTTCCTTCCCAATGATTGATGGCTTCATGTGGGGCGACCTTCACACTAACAATACAACTTTGGTTGCTAGATAAACACAGGCAGAGGGATCGCACTGCAGTGATTTGCAGCAGTGATGGATGGCAAAAGTATTTATGATTCTCCTTTCACCAAGTAGGACACATCAAAATGACTTGGCGAGATGGAGAAAAAGTTCTAGATTCGAATGACAAATAATTACCTGACACCAGCTAAGTTTCCTCTGGAAGGGTTATTATGAGGTTGCAAATAGGTAGCATGTGTATGACTTTAATTCTGAAAATGTATTAAGCAAAAAAGGAAGAACATTCAGAAGTGAAGGCTTTACTTCCCTATAGTTTCTGGTACCATTTCTTTCTTTTAGCTTAACATGTAACATTGATTATACTGGGAAACACACATAGAATTTATTCCTAAAGTTATCTTAACAAAACTTTAGTGTGGGAATATTTGTTTTAAAAAGTAATTGTTTCCCTAAACCCAGTCATATTCACACAAATGACAGTCAAGAGGTTGATAGTTTGAATCCTTATGGAAAGGAGAGTGGAGAGGTAGAAGAGGATGAAGGGGGTATAAATGGTGATGGAAGGAGACTAGACTTTGGGTGGTGAACACACAACACAATCTACAGATGATGTATTATAGATTGATACTCTTGAAGTCTATATAATTTTATTAACTAATGTCACCAATTATTTTAATAAAATTCACCCCAACAAATTCAATAAAATTTTTTAAAATAATGAATTACTCCTAATGCTTTAAAAAAGAAATTGTTCTTTTGATTTTTTTAAATAAATGAAACATTTTTATTCATTGCAACAATACACTAATATGATAAATGCATAATAAAAACATTTTGTAATATTTTATATTGTAATTATGCTTACATGCCTATTAATTTTAATAATAATTGTAAGAAAAAGTACTCATTTAGATACAAATATGTCACATTACACACGATGGATTGACTCTGCATTGATCGAACACAGACATTTACAGATTAGTCTTCCAATATCAAAAAGGAGAACATGTAGGAGGACACTTTTTGAGGGAGAACGGAACTTACAAAAGAAGGACTGTCCTCCCTAAAGGAGGACGATTGATCACCTTACAAATATGTATGATTGAAACTGTCAAATAAAATCAGTCTCTGGATTACAACTTCATCTAGAATCCTTCTCTTCCTCCATCGGTCAGTTTTAAATCCAGCTGTTTAGAGATTCTAAGTAAAAACATTCTTTCCAGTATCTGTTTCAAGAAGGAAGGCACTGAGTTAGGCAGTTTGATTTTCAACTTCCTCCTCAGTCCAAGCATCTTCAAAGGCAGGTTTGGAGCAGTTTTCTACCTTTAGGGACATAAAGCTCTTCTGTCCAAATCTATAGGCTGGCTGAGGTGAGGAGTGCTGCTTCCAGGGCAGACACATGACCTGAGACTGTAAGTACCAGAAAATTCAGAGACCTACTCATCCTGTGTGATCTCTGTGTGATACAGGTAACAAATCAACATTTCCACAGAGCCTGGAACATAGACTCGTGGTCCCCTCAGGGCTGATGTACTGTTCTCCAGAGTGCAGCAGATTTAGGAGGATGGAGGAATATAAGGAAAAGGGAATCTGAAAAGAATTATGAGCCTTGGTTTTGGGAAAGTTTAACTCTTGGGCTCTAGTTGAGCTTATTATATGTAAAAAAAAGAGAATCATCTGTTTCTTACATTTATTGCAAATAGTCGTCACAATTTGCCATTTAACATTTTGTTTGCAGACAATTTTTAAAGTTGGATTTATCAGTCATTTCATTCATAGCTTCTGAGTTTTCCTTTATAATTACAAAGGTCATTAGTAACATCATTCTTTTTCTACTTGTAATTTTCGTTTTTATTATTATTAATTTTAATGCGGTGACATTGTGAAATCAGGGTACATATGTTCAGTGACAACATCTCCAGGTTATTTTGACATTTGATTATGTTGCATACCCATCACCCAAAGTCAAATTGTCTTCCGTCACCTTCTATCTGGTTTCCTGTGTGCCCCTCCCCTCACCCCCCTTAGTAACCACCACCCCCTTGTCCATGTCTCTAAGTCTCATTTTTATGTCCCACCTATATATGGAATTATATAGTTCTTAGTTTTTTCTGATTTACTTATTTCACTCAGTATTATGTTATCAAGATCCATCCATGTTGTTGTAAATGATCCGATGTCATCAATTCTTATGGCTGAGTAGTAGTCCATTGTATATATGTACCAAAACTTTTTAATCCACTCGTCCACTGATGGACACTTGGGCTGTTTCCAGATCTCCACTATTGTGAATAATGCTGCCATAAACATGGGGTGCATTTCTCCTTTTGGATCAGTTCTATGGTGTTCTTGGGGTATATTCCTAACAGTGGTATAGCTGGGTCAAAAGACAGTTTGACTTTTAATTTTTTGAGGAATCTCCATACTTTTTCCCACAGAGGCTGCACCAGTCTGCATTCCCACCAGCAGTGCAAGAAGGTTCCCTTTTCTCCACATCCTCGTCAGCACTTATTCAGTGCTGTTTGTGGATGAGCACCATTCTGACTGGTGTGAGGTGCTATCTCATTGTGGTTTTAATTTGCATTTTTCTAATGATTAGTGATGTTGAGCATTTTTTCATATGCCTATTGGCCATTTGTATGTCCTCTTTGGAGAAGTGTCTATTCATTTCTTTTTCCCA
The DNA here is from genome assembly GCF_036850995.1 of Saccopteryx leptura. Classification (NCBI taxonomy): domain Eukaryota; kingdom Metazoa; phylum Chordata; class Mammalia; order Chiroptera; family Emballonuridae; genus Saccopteryx; species Saccopteryx leptura. Next base: position 210,330,472 of record NC_089505.1, on the reverse strand, counting down.
TTTTTTGATTGGATTGTTTGTCTTCCCGGTATTGAGTTTTACAAGTTCTTTTTAAATTTTGGTTATTATCCCTTATCAGACGTATTGTCGAATATGTTCTCCCATTGTGTAGTTTGTCTTTTTATTCTGTTCTTATTGTCTTTAGCTGTATTAAAGCTTTTTAGCTTGATATATTCTCATTTGTTTATCCTGTCTTTTATTTCACTTGACTGTGGAGATAAATTGGCAAATATATTGCTGTGAGAGATGTTGGAGAGCTTACTGCCTATGTTTCCTTCTAAGATGCTTATGGTTTCACAGCTTATATTTAAGTCTTTTATCCATTTTGAGTTTATTTTTGTGAATGGTGTAAGTTGGTGGTCTAGTTTCATTTTTTTACAGGTTGATGTCCAGTTTTCCCAAAACCATTTGTTAAAGAGGATGTCTTTACTCCATTGTATGCTATTACCTCCTTTGTCAAATATCAGTTGTCCATAAAGGTGTGGGTTTATTTCTGGATTCTCTGTTCTGTTCCATTGATCTATATGCCTGTTCTTATGCCAGTACCAGGCTGTTTTGAGTACAATGGCCTTGTAGTATAACTTGATATCAGGAAATGCAATACCACCCACTTCATTCCTCCTTTTCAAGATTGCTGAGGTGATTCGTGTTCTTTTTTGGTTCCATATAAATTTTTGGAATATGTGTTCTATATCTTTGAAGTCTGTCATTGGTATTTTAATTGGTATTGCATTGAATTTATAAATTGCTTTGGTAATATAGACATTTTAATGATGTTTATTCTTCCTAACCATGAGCATGGTATATGCTTCCACTGTTCTTATCTTCCTTGATTTCTTTTATCAATGTTTTATAGTTTTCCAAGTACAAGACTTTAATCTCCTTGGTTAAATTTACTCCTAGGTACTTATTTTTTTGGTTACAATAGTGAAAAGGATTATTTCTTTAATTTCTCTTTCTGAGAGTTTATTTTTAGTGTATAAAAATGCCTCTGATTTGTGAGTATTAATTTTATATCCTGTCACCTTGCTGAATTTATTTATCAGGTCCAGTTTTTTGACTGAGACTTTAGGGTTTTCTATATACAATATCATATCATCGGCAAATAATGATAGTTTTTCTTCTTCTTTTTCAATTTGGATGCCTTTTATTATACTTCTTCTTGTCTGATTGCTGTGGCTAAGACTTCCAGAACTATGTTGAATAAGGGTGGAGAAAGGGGGCACCCCTGCCTTGTTCCTGATCTTAAGGGGATTGGTTTTCATTTTTGCCCATTGAGTATGATGTTAGATGTAGGTTTGTCATAGATGGCTTTTATCATGTTGAGGTATGTTCCCTATATACCACTTTGCTGAGAGTTTTGTTCATGAATGGGTGCTGGATTATATCAAATGCTTTTTCTGCATCTATTGAAATTATCATGTGGTTTTTCTCCTTCCTTTTTTTTATGTGATGAATTACAATGATTTATTTGTGAATATTGTACCAGTCTTGCCTCTCCAGAATAAATCCAACTTCGTGTGTCCGTAGAATCATGGTGCACTTTTGACCGGTCACAAGAAAGCAACAAATAGAAATGTGAAATCTGCACCAAATAAAAGGAAAACTCTCCCAGTTTCATACATACTCAGTGCAGTTCGATGTGGGCTCACGCACAGATATTTTAGGGCTCGTTAGGTAGCTATCCCGTATAGCCTCTACAGACTCGTCACTGACTATGGCCTACCAGAACGGGGTTTCTCCACCAAACTGCCAGGTTCCTTCAACTGCTTAGCCCACGGAGTAATGTTATTCCTATGTGGTGGCGCTTTGTTATAAACGCGAGGATATTTACTTGCACTTTGGTCACAGATTCGAATTTAGCAAGCCACAGAACACACTGAACTTTCCTCTGAACCATTCACATCTCCACTGGCATGGCCGTGGGCTGCTCCGCTGTATACACGGTGTTACATCATCATCTGTGCATGCACACATGCTGCCACATCATCATACAGAAACTAGGAGGGTTTTCCTTTTATTTGGTGCAGATTTCACATTTTTATCTTCTTTAGTTCCTTTCCTGTGAATGGTCAAAAGTGCACCATGACTTTACGGACACACTGTATGTTTTTTTCATATACTGCTGGATCCAGTTGGATAATATTTTGTTGAGGATTTTAGCATCTAAATTCATCAGGGATAGAGCGTCGGCCTGGCGTGCAGGAGTCCCAGGTTCGATTCCCAGCCAGGGCACACAGGAGAAGTGCCCATCTGCTTCTCCACCTTTCCCCCTTTCCTTCCTCTCTCTCTCTTCCCCTACCGTAGCCAAAGCTCCATTGAAGCAAAGTTGGCCCGGGCACTGAGGATGGCTCCATGGCCTCTGCCTCGGGTGCTAGAATGGCTCTGGTTACAACAGAGCAACACCCCAGATGGGCAGAGCATTGCTCCCTGGTGGGTGTGCCGGGTGGATCCTGGTTAGGCACATGTGGGAGTCTGTCTGACTGCCTCCCCATTTCCAACTTCAGAAAAATACAAAAAAAAAACAAAAACCCCAAAAAACCTAAAAATTAAATTCATCAGGGATATTGGCCTATAATTTTCTTTCTTTGTGTTGTCTTTGCCTGGTTTTGGAATCAAAATTATGCTCACCTCATAAAAGGAGCTTGGAAGTGTTTCTTCCTCTTGAATTTTTTGAAATAGCTTGAGAAGGATAGGAGTTAGTTCTTCTTTGAATATTTAGTAGAATTCAGTTGTGAAGCCATCAGGCCCAGACTTTTCTTTGTTGGGAGTTTTTTGATAACTGTTTCAATCTCACTTGGTGTAATTGGTCTGTTTATGTTTTCTGATTCTTCCAGATTAATTTCTTGAAGAATATATGTTTCAAGGAATTTGTCCATTTCATCTAGATTGACTAATTTTTGGCATATAGTTCTTCATAGTATTTTCTTACAATATTTTGATTTCTGTTGTGTCAGTTGTTATTTCTCCATTCTCATTTCTAATTTTATTTATTTGAGTCTTCACTCTTTTTCTTGGTGAGTGTGGTTAAAGGTTCATCGATCTTGTTTACCTTTTCAAAGAACCAGCTCCTGGTTTCACTGATCCTCTGTATTGTTTCTTTAGCTTTTATATCATTTATTTCTGCTCTGATCTTTATTATTTCCTTCCTTCTACTACCTCTTGGCTTTACTTGCTGTTCTTTTTCTAGTTCTAGTTGTTTATTTGAGCTTTTTCTAGATTCTTGAAGTATGCCTGTAATGCTATGAACTTCCCTCTCAGTACAGCTTTTGCTGCATCCCAAAAGTTTTGAGTTGATATATGCTCTTTATCATTTGTTTCTAGAATTTTTTTTAAATTTCTTCTTTGATCTCATTGTTAACCCATTTGTTAACAACTGTTTAGTATTTTTCAGTTTTTCTGTTGTGGTTGATTTTCAGTTTCATGCCATTGTGATCCAAGAAAATGCTTGATATGATTTCAATCTTCTTAAATTTGTTGAGACTGCTTTTGTGCCCTAACATGTGGTTTATCCTAGAGAATGTACCATGAGCACTTGAAAAGAATGTATATTCAGCTGTTTTAGGGTGAAAGGCTCTGAAGATATCTATTAAATTGAGTTGATCTAGTGTATCCTTTAAGTCTGCTGTTTCTTTGTTAATTTTTTCTCTTGAGGATCTATCCAGTGATGTTAGTGGGGTATTGAAATCCCCTACTATTATAGTAGATTGTTGATCTCACTCTGTATATCCATCAAAGTCTACTTTATATATTTAGGTGCTCCTATATTAAGTGCATAGATATTTATAATGGTTATATCTTCCTGTTGGATTGCTCCCTTTATCATTATGTAGTGACTTTCTTTGTCTCTTACTATAGACTTTCTTTTAAAGTCCATTTTGTCTGATATAAAGTATTGCTACCCCAGCTTTTTCTTCATTTCCATTTGCATGAAAATTTTTTTTCCATCCTTTTATCTTCAGTCTATGTGCATCTTTTGTTTTAAGGTGTGTCTCTTTTAGACAGTGTATGTATGGGTCCTATGTACTTATCCACACAGCTACCCTATGTCTTTTGATTGGATCATTTAGTCCATTTACATTTAAGGTTATTATTGATATGTAGTTGTTTATTGCCATTTTATTTTTTAAAGCTGTATTTCTCTTTTGCTATATTCTTTTTCCCTTTTGATCTGTTTACAATAGACCCCTTAGAATTTCTTGCAGCATTCGTTTGGTTATAGTGAATTCCTTGAGGTTTTTTTTTGTCTGGGAAGCTTTTTATTTCTCCTTCAATTTTAAACAATAGCCTTGATGGATAAAGTAGTCTTGGTTGTAGGATCTTGTTCTGCATTACTTTGAATATTTATTGCCATTCCGTTCTGGCCTCAAGTGTTTCAGTTGAGAAGTCAGATGTCATCCTTATGGAGGCTCCTTTATAAATGATAGCCTTTTTTTCTCTAGCAGCTTTTAATATTTTCTCTTTATCACTTAGCTTTGGTATTTTAATTGTTATGTGTCTTGCTATAGATTTCTTTGGGTTTCTCTTTAATGGAGTTCTCTGTGCTTCTTGAACTTGTGAGACATTTTCCTGGATTAATTTAGCGAAGTTTTCAGCTATGATATGATTGAACAAAGTCTCTACCCCTTGTTCTTTCTCTTCTTCTTCAGCAACCCCTATGATGTGGACATTATTTCTCTTCATGTTGTCACATAGCTCTCTTAGAGTTTCCTTTAGACTTTGAGTCTTTTTTCTTTTTGCTGCTCTGCTTCTGTGCCTTCATTTATCATGTCCTCTAACTCACTGATTTGATCCTCAGCTTCATTCATCCTGCTTTTAATTCCTTCTACTGTGGTCTTTATTTCTGATATTGTATTTGTAATTTTTGACTGATTCTTTTTTATTATTTCAATGTCTTTTTTTATATTTGCTATGTCTTTATTTAGGTGTTCATGATGACCATCTATTGTTGTTCTAAGATCTTTAAGCATCCTAACAATCATTATTTTAAACTCTGCATCCAGTAATTTGGTTATATCTGACTCATTCAGTTCCTTTTCTGGGGATTTCTTTTGATTCATTTGTGTTGCATTTATCTGCCTTCTCATTTTGTCTGTGTATTAGAAGGTTTTGGCCTCTGGAGTCCAATGGGTGTGGCCTCTGTGTTCCCTAGATGTGGTCTGTCTGCAGGCCAGCCACCCCCTCTGCCTCTGCTGCCTAGGATGTTTGGGTATGGGCGTTGCCAGTGCCAGCCTGCTGGGACTGTCGCTGTGGTTTCCACCTCTCCTCCACAGGAGAAGCTGTGATCACATGCCTGGGTTTACAAGCCTTGAAGACCTTGGCCTTTGCCCCACCCCCACTAGTGGGCTTATGCATTGTGCCTGGGCTGCAAGCTTCAGCACTGCAGGCAGGGGTGAGCACCTTTGCTCAGCTGCAGGGCTCCACCTGTTTCTGAGCTTTCACCCCACCTCCACATGAGGAGTTCGCTGGCGTTGACTGCAAGTCTCGGCTCTGCGGACCGGGTGGGACTGCACACCCATGTTCAGTCACAGGACTCTGCCTGTTCTGAGCTTTCACTCCACCCCAGCAGGAGGAGCCAGCTTGTGTGTTGGGCAGCAAGCTTCCATTCTGCAGGTCTGGCAAGGCTGCATACCGGTGCTCTTGCTCTGGGGCAGGTCTCCACTCTTTTCAGGACTCCTGCCCATCCCCCACAGGAGGGATTGCAGGTGGCTCACAGCTGGGCCTGACCACTTTTGCGCATCCCCTCCACCCCTGCCAGGCAAGGCTCAGCTCACACCCACGCCTTAGTAGTGGCCAGCCGGCTTCTGCCCTTGCCAACGGAACCGCACTTCTGTGTCCCGCTGCTGCCAGCAGATCCTCAACCATGTGGGTGGGGGCGCTGTAGCTCAAACCCTAACACTCAATACTGTAGTCCTGAAAGCTCCCTCCTTCTAAGCAACTCTGCTCTGAGTGCTGTGGGAAAGCTTGTTTGGCTGGTGTCCTGCTTCCCTTTGCTGGTATTGCTGTTTCCAGGGGAAATATTCTTTTCAGATTTGGGGAGTGACTCAGCCCAGGCATTAGGTGGCTGTCCCTGAAAGTGTTTCTCCCTGTGCCTCCTAGATTACACTGTCTTCCTGCTGCTCCGGTCCTCTCCTCTCTCCCCGTCCCCCAGAGCCCCAGGTGGGTGGTTGTGAGAGAGGTTTTCTGCACGGTCCCTTTAAGAAGAATCCTGGGTCTGAGAAATCTGTCTCTCACAAACAGTATCCTGACTTATTTCACAGCTAAATACTGTCCATATGCCTCTTCTAGGCTCTGGGGCTTCAGGCTGGGGCTTTGTTCCTGTGTCTCAGGACCCTCCCCTCTCAGCTAAACTCACATTCCGCCACACAAGTCTCTCCAGGCTGCCGTTTGCTCCAGGGAGTTTGGCAGCCCTCTCCGCATTTCTGCTTTTGCTACCAGTCTCAGTGTGGCTTCTTCAGTGTTTCTTGGTTGAAGAGTCCTCTTAGTTTAGTCCAAAGTTGGTTTTTCCAGATGATGGTTCTTAAAATTAAGTTGTAATCCACTTTGGTTCTGGGAGGTGGAAGGTGGTATGTCCGCCTACTCCATCGCCATCTTGCTGCCTCTGTTCCTTTGATTTTATCTGATTTCATAAAAACATTGTTTTTGACTCATATTCTACATCTCAGCTTAAATGACTATTTAGGTTCCATCCTATGTGATCCAAAACTAAAAAATATTTTTGATTATGATAGAAAAAAAAAAGCATAAGTAGTGAAGGCAGTAAAAGAAATATTTCCATCAATCTGAAAGGGACAAAATAATTTACATATATGTATCATTTAGGCTAACTTCTTATCCATTAGCAGCAAGGTATTTTCTGCTCTCTAGCCCACTTTCGGTTCTAATATTCCCTTTTCCTTTACACCTCAGGGCCTTTGCACTTGCTATCCCCATCTGGAAATCTTTCACTCTAGCTCCTACAGCTCTCTATTCTTAATTTCTACACACACACTTCGAGCTCGGCCTCAGTATTATCTCCTCAGAACTGCCTCGGTTGTTACCATCCAGCCTTTTCCTCACTGTGTTAAAACCCCCAACTAAACATGCTTCTAGCACTGCATGATTCTTCTTGACTATAATAAGTAACTTTGGATATAGTTTATCACTTGCTTCTCTTGAAATATGAAAGCTCCATGAGAGGTAGGCTTTCCCCTTTTTTCTCAATTGTATCTAAAGGGAAGGAGTAGCCCTGCCCAGAAGAGTGCTACATCCAAGGCTGCCCCTGCAAGGGAGCAGGGCCTCTGCAGTCACCCCACCCCAGCTCCTCTAGCCCCACCCATAGCAGCAGGGTCTTCCCAGACCCAGGTGCTTGCAGGTTAGCAGCTGCTCCTGACACATGTTTTGAAGTCCTAGAAAGCTTCCCTACCACTTCAGGGTCTGTGGGGCAGCATCCTGTGTCAGTCAGCCTTTGACCTAAGAAAGGGCCCAACTTATAAAGAGATTGGTGAAATTATACACACATAACACAGCATTATAGAGAGCAGAAAAGCGAATCCTGGAGGGAAGGGGCCAAGGGGAATGTGGAGGGGAACATGGGGGAATGCATTCAGGGGAACACTAGAATCTATGTAAACACAATAAATTAAAATTAATAAGAAGAAAAGAATGTAGACAGCTAGCTAGATTTGAAAGTTTTTTGAATGAAAGATTAAGGGCACAACTCCTGATTTTAAGAACATACACATTCTGAAAAGTATTTGGAGAGCTGGAGTAGTGATGGATACAAGTCACAATACATAAGAATGTTGTTAGAAACTTTGATTAGTACTAACATTTGGAAACCTTACATGAGCCATTAAATGCTGTTATTGCCATCAGCTGCTATGGGAATGCAGACAGAATCAAAACTGACTTCCTAAGGCTCCTTAAGACTTTGCACATTTTTTGTATATTATATTTATAATGACTTTTGGGGATTAACCAATGTGGACTCTGGCAGTAGAAGTCACTATTTTTTAGCAACTGTAGCCTCTGAGGGGGTACCAAATTTGGCCATGGAGACTTTTTTGTTGCTCATGAAATAGGTCAGTTCCTCGGAATGAAGAGATACTGTACATATAATCTGGAAAAGTGTACTATAGGTAGATCAAACTGTCTGACTGTTGTGGTGACTAGTTTAATTGGGTATTTAGTGGTTATGAATGTTTCGCTAACATACCCATGGCCAGTGCTATGCAAGAGCAACATGGTAACAAATTGATGGTAAAAGGGAAGAGTATGATTGGCTCAGCAAAAGAAAGTGAAAAGGATGCTTGCTATTAGATTATAAAAGAAAGCCAAGTGTAAATTGTACTTTGGGAATTTGTTGTAAGGAGTACAGTTGTCTCCCTGCTATATATATTAGCAGAAAAAAAATGAAAGTAATCTAAAAGAGTTTTATACAGGAGTCTCGGAAGAGTGCCCAGTAAGAGTATATGCACAAGATTGAAACTGTGTGTAATGATTCTTACCACTAACATGGTATTTGCAATTCTCACCTTAAGTAGTGCAGAAACATTTTTGATCAAGAAGTAAAGACTGGTTTAATTAAGGGTTACTATGATATTGGAGACAGATTTTTCATCTGATATTTCAGACATTAATTATAAAAACTGTTCATCAAATGATATATTGTGCCAAAAAATACAATGTGTCAATGCTAAAAGAATCCCTGTTATGATAGAATACACTTCCCCAATTCAGACTTGAGCAGAGAACATTAATGTCACATGCTGGGGAATTCAATATCACTTAGCACTGATGCCATTGGGCCTTTAACATCAATTGCCTGGGAATCCCACAATCTCTTTTCTCATCAGGGCAGCCATTGTAGTTACCTTTCACAAAATAAATTCTAGGAGATAACGTCAGAGTAATGGCGGGGTAGGAAGTGATACCGATAAATCTCCCCCAAAACTCAACAAGATCTTCAACCAGAAACAGAAAAACCTATACTTGGAGCTTCCAGATGCTTCGCAATACACCCAAAGGTATGATTGAGTGAAAAATTGGCTAAAAATATAACCAAATCCTGAAGGAAATAGGGAGTAAGAAATGCTCCGCCTTCCTCACTAACCTAAACAGGGCGGCTTTCTCTGGTAACTGTGAATATAGAAACTGAGGCAGGCAAAGGGGGTGAATACATCCAGGCCGCGACACAAACGGCCGAACCAGGCTGTGGCACGGAGATCCAAGCCAAGGAAAATCTGATCCTGTGGCAACCCGGGCAATACAAGCTAAACACTCGCGCCAAACCCAAACAAAGAAAGACAAGTGGCGCGCCATTTTACCAGGTCTCCTGGTTGGTGCGCAGTTAGTGGGCGAGAGATTTCTTCCTAAGCCCCGGCAGTGGGTGCCCGTGTTGCCCCACGGAGAGGCAGGGTCAGAGGCCTTTCTGTAGGCCGAGGGCAGAGTCTCTGGGCAGCCCCAGCGCCCTGGGAAAGCCACGCACGGGAGGGAGTGAGAACTAATTCCAACGGTGGAGATTTTCCGTGCTGGAGGGTGTTTCACTCAGAGGGAAACGCGGCCGGCCTCATATCCTGGTTTTCGCGCGCAGATAAGGAGTGAGCAATTCCTCCGAGTGCCTCGGCAGTGCGCGCCCGTGTTATCGCACAGAGGGGCAGAGTCAGGGGCCTTTGTGTGGGCCAAAGCAGAATCTCGGGCCGCCCCAGCGCCCTGCAAAAGCCGCGCACGGGGACGGAGCGAGACTCAATTCCAACGCTGCAACTTTTCCCTGCAGTTGGGGGTTTCACTCAGAGCATGAGACTGCTGGCCGGATATCCTGGTCGCAGACAGTGAGTGAGAGTTTCCTCCAAGCGCCCCGGAAGTGGGCGCCCGCTTGTGTTACCGGACAGAGTGGCAGAGCCAGAGGTCTTTGAGTGGGCGGAAAGCCCGCCTGATTATGCTAGCAGCTCTGACTGACTGAGCCTTACCCAGAGCCCTGTGCTGAGTGGAAATAGAGTGGGGAGTTGTCAGCTCTTTGAGCCTCTTACTATCCAGGCAGAGGCAGCAGCAACCCCATAGCTGGATTATCAGGCTACTAATTGAGGAAGGAAAGACTAGGAGAAAGGCTCCAGGAACACGGACTCTCTCACTGTCGGAGCCTATAAATGCTAATGAGCTTCGACTGCCAACGAGACTAAAGCACAATACATGACATTGCCATAGAGACTTATCAACTGCAAACCTCCACCTGAGCGTGCCAAAGGGGCAAAACCCAGGGTACAGAGTCACCGAACAGGAAGAGGGAGAGAAAAGAAAAAGCAAGATAACCTCTCAAAATCAAGAATAATCCGCAGACTTTATAACCTATCCCATTTTATTATATTTGTTCGTTTGTTTCTCTTATCTTCATTCTTGATACTTTTTTTTTTCCTCCTCCAATTTGGCCGATTAACTCTCTACCGGTCTTACTCTCTCCTCTCCTTGAACTACACTACCCATAAGTGTTACATCTCCCATTATCTTTTCTCTTCTCTTCCTTTCTCTCTATGAGGGTTGCACTCCAAAACCCTTAACTCTCTCTCTCTCTCTCCTTTCTTTTTTCTTCTTTTAGTGGTTCCCTCTTTTTTTCTCTCTCTCTCTCTTTCTTTTCTCCCTCTATATTAGTTTCTTCCTTTCTCCTTTACATCTCCTCTCATTCAAACCTCAATAACAAACAAATTATCTTATCTGGGACTCAAACTTACGTTTGTGGCATTTTGGGGGTTTTTTACTTCACCTTTTTAACTCACTAGCAGTGCTCCTATCCCTGGCTCTCCATATTATCTAGTTCTTGTTCCACTAAATACAATAGTAATTTTTTAATTTGTCCCCCCATTTTTCTGTTTTCCTCTTAATCCTCTCATCATAACTCTTAGACAACCAACACCTAAAAGCAAATCATTTTATTCTTGACCCAAATTTTTTCCTTATTTGCTTTTTGTGGGTCCATATGCTCTTTTTTTTTTTTTTTTTTGCCCCTTTATTACTTTTCCCCAATTCAGGCCCTCCATCACAGGCATTGTTTGTTATAATTCACAGTCCACCACAAGAAAGAGGGGAGAGGAGAGGAGAGGAAAAAAGGAGGAGGGGAATAATTTCCTTTTTTTTTTTAAATTTTTATTTTATTTTATTTTTCTTTATTTCATTATTAATTTTTTTTTTAAAAAAAAAAACAACTATTTTCGATTTTTTATTTTTTTTATTATTTTTTTTAAAACTTTTTATTCTTCATTAAATCTCATTAATACTATCAACAAAACCACCCTCAGATGCCATTAAGGAAGAGAAAATCGAATATCATGGATACAAAAGAAAGAGAGATAACACAGCTAGATGAGGAAAAATCTATGGAGAAAAAATTTAATATATTGGAAACCTTGGAGCTAAATGACAGAGAATTCAAGATAGAAATCCTAAAAATCCTCCGAGATATACAAGAAAACACAGAAAGGCAATTTAGGGAGCTCAGAAAACAACTCAATGAACACAAAGAATATATGTCCAAGGAAATTGAAACTATACAAACAAATCAAACAGAGATGAAAAACTCAATTCACGAGCTGAAAAACGAAGTAACAAGCTTAGCTAATAGAACAGGTCAGATAGAAGAGAGGATTAGTGAAATAGAAGACAAGCAACTTGAGGCACAACAGAGAGAAGAAGAAAGAGACTCAAAAATTAAAAAAAATGAGATAGCCCTACAAGAATTATCTGACTCCATCAAAAAGAATAACATAAGAATAATAGGTATATCAGAGGGAGAAGAGAGAGAAAATGGAATGGAGAACATACTCAAACAAATAATAGATGAGAACTTCCCAAGCCTGTGGAAAGAACTAAAGCCTCAAGTTCAAGAAGTAAACAGAACTCCAAGTTTTCTTAACCCCAACAAACCTACTCCAAGGCATATCATAATGAAATTGACACAAACCAACAGCAAAGAAAAAATTCTCAAGGCAGCCAGGGAAAAGAAGAATACAACATATAAAGGAAGGCCCATTAGATTATCATCAGATTTCTCAGCAGAAACTCTACAAGCTAGAAGAGAGTGGACCCCAATATTTAAAGTCCTGAAAGAGAGGAACTTTCAGCCACGAATACTATACCCATCAAAGCTATCCTTCAAATATGAAGGAGAAATAAAAACATTCACAGATACAGAAAAGATGAGGGAATTTATCATCAGAAAACCCCCACTCCAGGAATTACTAAAGGGGGTTCTCCAATCAGATACAAAGAACAAAAAAAAAACAGAGCCACAAGTAAAAGCTCCAAGAAGAACACAATAAAAACAAATTTAAACTGTGACAACAACAAAAAGAAAGAGGGAGAGAATATGGAGATTAACAGTAGCAAAGGACGATGGAGTGCAAAAGTACTCACAAAATAGTTCGCTACAATGAACAGGGTAGGGACCCTTTTCATTACTCAAAGGTAACCACCATTGAAAAAACCACCACAGAAGCACATGAGATAAAAAAGTTACCAACAGAGGAAAGATGTATGGAATACAACCAAATAAAAACAAAAGATAGAAAAACGAAAGAGAAGGATCAAACAAGACACAAAACTAACAGAAAGCAAGATATAAAATGGCAATAGGGAACTCACAAGTATCAATAATTACACTAAATGTAAATGGATTAAACTCACCAATAAAAAGGCACAGAGTAGCAGAATGGATTAAAAAAGAAAATCCAACTGTATGCTGCCTACAGGAAACTCATCTAAGTAACAAGGATAAAAACAAATTCAAAGTGAAAGGCTGAAAAACAATACTCCAAGCAAATAACATCCAAAAAAAAGCAGGTGTAGCAATACTCATATCGGATAATGCTGACTACAAGACAGGAAAAGTACTCAGAGACAAAAGTGGCCATTTCATAATGGCTAAGGGGACACTGAATCAAGAAGACATCACAATTCTTAATATATATGCACCAAACCAAGGAGCACCAAAATATATAAGACAGCTACTTATTGACCTTAAAACAAAAACTGACAAAAACACAATCTTACTTGGAGACCTCAATACACCGCTGACGGCTCTAGATCGGTCATCCAAATGGAGAATCAACAAAGACATAGTGGCCTTAAACAAAACACTAGAGCACCTGGATATGATAGACATCTACAGGACATTTCATCCCAAAGTGACTGAGTATACATTTTTCTCTAGTGTACATGGATCATTCTCAAGAATTGACCATATGTTGGGCCACAAAAACAACATCAGCAAATTCAGAAAAATTGAAGTTGTACCAAGCATATTTTCTGATCATAAAGCCTTGAAACTAGAATTCAACTGCAAAAAAGAGGAAAAAAATCCCACAAAAATGTGGAAACTAAACAACATACTTTTTAAAAATGAATGGGTCAAAGAAGAAATAAGTGCAGAGATCAAAAGATATATACAGACTAATGAAAATGACAATACGACATATCAGAATCTATGGGATGCAGCAAAAGCAGTGATAAGAGGGAAGTTCATATCACTTCAGGCATATATGAACAAACAAGAGAGAGCCCAAGTAAACCACTTAACTTCCCACCTTAAGGAACTAGAAAAAGAAGAACAAAGACAACCCAAAACCAGCCGAAGAAAGGAGATAATAAAACTCAGAGCAGAAATAAATGAATTAGAGAACAGAAAAACTATAGTAAAAATTAATAGAACAAGGAGCTGGTTCTTTGAAAAGATCAACAAAATTGACAAACCCTTGGCAAGACTTACCAAGGAAAAAAGAGAAAGAACTCATATAAACAAAATCCAAAATGAAAGAGGAGAAATCACCACGGACACCGTAGATATACAAAGAATTATTGTAGAATACTATGAAAAACTTTATGCCACTAAATTCAACAACCTAGAAGAAATGGATAAATTCCTAGAAAAATACAACCTTCCTAGACTGAGTCAAGAAGAAGCAGAAAGCCTAAACAGACCTATCAGTAGAGAAGAAATAGAAAAAACCATTAAAAACCTCCCCAAAAATAAAAGTCCAGGCCCTGACGGCTATACCAGCGAATTTTATCAAACATTCAAAGAAGACTTGGTTCCTATTCTACTCAAAGTCTTCCAAAAAATTGAAGAAGAAGCAATACTTCCAAACACATTTTATGAGGCCAACATAACCCTCATACCAAAACCAGGCAAGGATGGCACAAAAAAAGAAAACTACAGACCAATATCTCTAATGAATACAGATGCTAAAATACTAAACAAAATACTAGCAAATCGAATACAACAACATATTAAAAAAATAATACATCATGATCAAGTGGGATTCATCCCAGGATCTCAAGGATGGTTCAACATACGTAAAACGGTTAATGTAATACACCATATCAACAAAACAAAGAACAAAAACCACATGATCTTATCAATAGACGCAGAAAAGGCTTTCGATAAAATACAACACAATTTTATGTTTAAGACTCTCAACAAAATGGGTATAGAAGGAAAATATCTCAACATGATAAAGGCCATATATGATAAACCATCAGCTAACATCATACTAAATGGCACTAAACTGAAGGCTTTCCCCCTTAAATCAGGAACAAGACAGGGTTGTCCACTCTCTCCACTCTTATTTAATGTGGTACTAGAGGTTCTAGCCAGAGCAATCAGACAAGACAAAGAAATAAAAGGCATCCATATCGGAAAAGAAGAAGTAAAGGTATCACTTTTTGCAGATGATATGATACTATACATCGAAAACCCCAAAGAATCCACAAAAAGACTACTAGAAACAATAAGCCAATACAGTAAGGTCGCAGGATACAAAATTTACATACAGAAGTCAATAGCCTTTCTATATGCCAACAATGAAACAACTGAGAAGGAACTCAAAAGAATAATCCCCTTCACGATTGCAACAAAAAAAATAAAATACTTAGGAATAAACATAACAAAGAATGTAAAGGACTTATATAATGAAAACTATAAACCATTGTTAAGGGAAATCGAAAAAGATATAATGAGATGGAAGAATATACCTTGTTCTTGGCTAGGAAGAATAAATATAATCAAGATGGCTATATTACCCAAAGCAATATACAAATTTAATGCAATTCCCATCAAATTTCCAATGACATTTTTTAAAGAAATAGAGCAAAAAATCATCAGATTTATATGGAACTATAAAAATCCCCAAATAGCCAAAGCAATCCTAAAGAAAAAGAATGAAGCTGGGGGCATTTCAATACCTGACTTCAAACTCTATTATAGGGCCACGACAATCAAAACAGCATGGTATTGGCAGAAAAATAGACACTCAGACCAATGGAACAGAATAGAAAGTCCAGAAATAAAACCACATATATATAGTCAAATAATTTTTGATAAAGGTGCCAACAACACACAATGGAGAAAAGAAAGTCAAAAGAATGAAACTGGACTACAGTCTCTCCCCCTGTACAAAAATTAACTCAAAATGGATCAAAGATCTAAACATAAGACCTGAAACAATTAAGTACATAGAAGAAGACATAGGTACTCAACTCAGGGACCTGGGTTTTAAAGAGCATTTTATGAATTTGACTCCAATGGCAAGAGAATTGAAGGCAAAAATTAATGAATGGGACTACATCAGACTAAGAAGTTTTTGCTCAGCAAGAGAAACTGATAACAAAATAAACAGAAAGCCAACTAAATGGGAAATGATTTTTTCAAACAACAGCTCAGATAAGGGCCTAATATCCAAAATATACAAAGAACTCATAAAACTCAACAACAAACAAACAAACAATCCAATAAAAAAATGGGAAGAAGATATGAATAGACACTTCTCCCAGGAAGAAATACAAATGGCCAACAGATATATGAAAAGATGCTCATCTTCTTTAGCTATTAGAGAAATGCAAATCAAAACGGCAATGAGATACCACCTCACACCTGTTCGATTAGCTGTTATTAGCAAGACAGGTAATAGCAAATGTTGGAGAGGCTGTGGAGAAAAAGGAACCCTCATACACTGTTGCTGGGAATGTAAAGTAGTACAACCATTATGGAAGAAAGTATGGTGGTTCCTCAAAAAACTGAAAATAGAACTACCTTATGACCCAGCAATCCCTCTACTGGGTATATATCCCAAAAACTCAGAAACATTGATACGTAAAGACACATGCAGCCCCATGTTTATTGCAGCATTGTTCACAGTGGCCAGGACATGGAAACAACCAAAAAGCCCATCAATAGATGACTGAATAAAGAAGATGTGGCACATATACACTATGGAATACTACTCAGCCATAAGAAATGATGACATCGGAACATTTACAGCAAAATGGTGGGATCTTGATAACATGATACGAAGCGAAATAAGTAAATCAGAAAAAAACAGGAACTGTATTATTCCATACGTAGGTGGGACATAATAGTGAAACTAAGAGACATTGATAAGATTGTGGTGGTTACGGGGGGGAGGGGGGAATGGGAAAGGGATAGGGGGTGGGGAGGGGCACAAAGAAAACAAGATAGAAGGTGACAGAGGACAATCTGACTTTGGGTGGTGGGTATGCAACATAATTGAACGACAAGATAACCTGGACTTGTTATCTTTGAATATATGTATCCTGATTTATTGATGTCACCCCATTAAAAAAATAAAATTATTAAAAAAAATAAAAAAAATAAAAAAATAAAAAAAAAATAAACTCTAAAACACGTGAATAAAAGGATTTGTGTTACATGTGTGGGATACAACTATAAAGCAAAAATGTTTAGTGTTATGTTTTCAGTTCACCTGTAGAATCTTTCTCATTATCTTATGGTCACACAGAAAAACTATATATATATGGGTTTTAAGATATATATTTAAATAGAACTTGAAACTTGCTTATAACTTTCTATAATGTACTTTTGCAAATGGCACAGTAAGTTAGAACCATTAATTCGCTAAAAGTTAATATCATTTTTCATTGACTTGGCTTCTGTAAATCAGGCAATATAATGCCATTTCATAACAGAACCAGGTGGAATTGGCATCCTTTCTACACCTAATGTTGACAATAAAGAGCTCTTATCCTGTACCCACCTAATCATAAAAGCTTGAAATAATGAATACTAGACGATCTCTGTCAGCCATCTGACCACCTGTATCAAAATTACCTGTGGGGCTTATATAAATAAATACATAGACAGACAAACAAACATTAACAGTGCCCTCAGGAAGAAATGTACTTGTCCATATTTTAACCTTTCAAGAGAATCCTAACACTATGCAGCAATCATAAAATTTCTAAATTCTACTTTTTTAGTACTAGTTTGGCATATCAACAGTGAGACTCCCAATCATATTATTAGTTTTAAAAGGAAAATAATAAATGAACTTTAAAGAACATTTAACCTTGGACTTAGGAGCACCACCATTGAGTCAGTTTTTACTATTTGTGAGCATTGTAGTTACATAAACTTCCAAAGTTACTTTATTATTCCTTAACCAACCAACCTCTTGCAAAGTTTACATTTATCCATTAGCTTTGCAAGTTATATATTTTTTCTTCTTTTTCCAAGTGAAAGGAGGGAAGATAGAGAGACAGACTCCTTCATGCACCCTGACCAGGATCCACCCAGCAACTCCCATCAGGGGCCATGCTCACAACTGAGCTATTTTTAGTGCCTGAGGTGGAGGTTTCACAGAGCCATCCTCTGCGCCTGGGGCAATGTGCTCAAACCAATCAAGCCATGGCTGTGGGAGGAGAGGAGAGAGAAAGAGAAAGAAGGGGGAAGAGGAGTTGCTTCTCCTGTAGGCCCTGACCAGGAATCAAACCCAGGATATCTACACACTGGGCCAACACTCAACCATTAAGCCAATTGGCCAGGGCCAGCTTTACAAGTTATAAAGTATATCAGCAATACTTTGATTAGAGAAACTCTGTCAGATGCATATTTCCCAAAATTTTAGTCAATTAATTTAAAAAAAAAAACTTCTTAAGGAAGGAAAGCACATTAACCCTTCCTGAACATACCTTTCATTTTCTGCAGGATTACAGAAAGAATAAATAATACTGTATGTTGAACTACTGGCACAAAGCATCGACTCAATAATTGATTACTAAAATTACAGTTTTTCCTATTGTTACTATTCAGTGGTTAAAATCTGTATTTGACCATCCAAATGTTGGTATACCTGCTAACACTTCATTGTTTATAGAGCTTACACTATGATGAAACTGTTAAAGGCCTAACTTGATACTGTAAAGTCACAAAGGAGGCTGAATAGTTTCACTATTATAGACCTTCAGTCTTTCTTGCAACCACTTACTAATAAATTTAGCATGTTCATTTGATTCTAAACTTCTTTGTCAATATGAATTGTTATACTTGGTGTTCATGTCATTTAAACTTCATCTTAAAGTTTTATATAAAGTGAATCTTGATAAATTATTGCTAGGATTTGCAAATTGCAACAAAATAACTTTTATTGCACTCCCTAAATGTATACAAATTAGAATAGTTGTTACCAGGCATCTTTCAAGAACAAGAACCACAGATCCTCTGGATTTCTAAATCAAATTTAACCTTTGGCAAACTGTCAAAGAGCATATGTGACTTACTTTATAAAAGTAACTTTGTTTTTAGAATTTTTTAGTTCAAACTTTCATATCATTCCAGTATTACTCATTTGGAAAAATAATATTTATATCACAGCTTCAGTGGTGGTGCTACAATATAAATTTTTACCCATTCTAGAAATATGTAAATATCTTTTCATAATTGAACAAGTACATACAGATACTTCTGTTTGATTTAGTGCTTGAGAAAGATTAGTAGGAGGTGCCAAGTCTATTTATCAAGGATCCAACAACTACAGGGAGAATAGAGAAATTTAAAAGATTTATACATCCAGGAAAAAGGTAACATAAATATGAGAAGCACTAATATATCTTCAATAAAATTTATAAGCCAAAAACTGGTAGCAGTTTTATTTCTAGCACTATAGTGGATAAGATTTTCTAAAGGAAAACTTTCTATCTCAAAACATCCAGAGGCCCTGGCTGGTTGGCTCAGTGGTAGAGTGTCGGCCTGGCGTGCAGAAGTCCTGGGTTTGATTCCCGGCCAGGGCACACAGGAGAGGCACCCATCTGCTTCTCCACCCTTCCCCCTCTCCTTCCTCTCTGTCTCTCTCTTCCCCTCCCGCAGCCGAAGCTACATTGGAGCAAAAGATGGCCCGGGCACTGGGGATGGCTCCTTGGCCTCTGCCCCAGGTGCTAGAGTGGCTGTGGTTGCAACAGAGTGAAGCTCCGGATGGGCAAAGCATCGCCCCCTGCTGGGCGTGCCGGGTGGATCCTGGCCGGGCGCATGCGGGACTATGTCTGACTGCCTCCCCATTTCCAAATTCAGAAAAATACAAAAAAAAAAAATCCAGAAAGACAGGGTAAATTTATCCTTTTAAGTTTATAGTTGAGATTTTAATAAGAAAATGCCCAGGGGCCAAATTAAAAAAAAGTTGAAAATTAGAATTGATCTTCGTGACCCTAAAGGCAATTATTAATCACATAGGGATTTGTATATTAGCAGACATATAGGATCTGAAAAGACAACCTTGGGCCAAAATGAGAAAAAAATAACTAAATAACACACATAATGCTTGAGTTCCTAAAAAAAGTACATCCTCAACATTAACAGACACTTCTCCCAGGAAGAAATACAAATGGACAACAGATATATGAAAAGATGCTCATCTTCTTTAGCTATTAGAGAAATGCAAATCAAAACTGCAATGAGATACCACCTCACACCTGTTAGATTAGCTATTATTAACAAGACAGGTAATAGCAAATGTTGGAGAGGCTGTGGAGAAAAAGGAACCCTCGTACACTGTTGGTGGGAATGTAAAGTTGTAGAACCATTATGGAAGAAAGTATGGTGGTTCCTTAAAAAACTGAAAATAGAACTACCTTATGACCCAGCAATCCCTCTACTGGGTATATACCCCAAAAACTCAGAAACATTGATACGTAAAGACACATGCAGCATTGTTCACAGTGGCCAGGACATGGAAACAACCAAAAAGCCCATCAATAGATGACTGGATAAATAGAAGATGTGGCACATATACACTATGGAATACTACTCAGCCATAAGAAATGATGACATCGGATCATTTACAGCAAAATGGTGGGATCTTGATAACATTATACGAAATGAAATAAGTAAATCAGAAAAAACCAGGAACTGCATTATTCCATACGTAGGTGGGACATAAAAATGAGACTAAGAGACATTGATAAGAGTGTGGTGGTTAAGGGGGGAGGGGGGAGAGGGAGAGGGAAAGGGGGAGAGGGAGGGGCACAAAGAAAACTAGATAGAAGGTGACAGAGGACAATCTGACTTTGGGTGATGGGTATGCAACATAATTGAACGACAAGATAACCTGGACATGTTATCTTTGAATATATGTATCCTGATTTATTGATGTCGCCCCATTAAAAAAATAAAATTATTTAAAAAAAAAAAAAGTACATCCTCAGTGAAAGGATAGACTGGAGGAAAAATCTAATCACTGGTGCAAAGGAAGATGAAAAGTAAGAGTGTATGTTTTAGCCTGGGAGTTGTTCTCAAAATCACCAACTTAACTTCATGCAAATTCAGATTCTAATGTACTCTACCCCCTCCTCAACAACAAAATATTATGAAAGAAAATAGTTGAAAGAAGTCTAATGTATTAATAATTACAATAAATATAAATGGATTAAATCAATTAATTAAAAGATAGAAATTTTCAGCTTAAATATGAAAACAAAGTTGGCTACAAAAGAAATCTAATCTAAAACTTAAAGAAATAAAAAATTAGAAATAAAAGACTAGGAGAATATATACTATATGTTATTAAGTAAAATAAAGCTTGAGTAGCTATATTAATATTTCAAAATAGGTTTTAAGTCAAAGAACATTATCATAGTGAAAAAGAATTACTACCTAATGACATAAAGTACTATTCACCAAGGAGCTATAACAATGCTAAACTAATATGTTAATTATAGATTGAAAATGTTTTTTTTCAAAATATACTTTAAAATGTGGGCAGTTACAAAGAGAGAATCACAAATTCAGACTGACAGTGAGTGATTTAAATATATTTCTATTAAAAAATAATAGATCAAGCAGATAAGAAGTAATTAAGGATATAGAATATTTGAGGAACACAATTAACAATGTTGAATAAATGTACATATTTAAAATACCAAACAGCAATTATAGAATGTCTATTCTTCATGTCAGAAATTGACCTTGTATCAGACTCTTGTAAAGCAAGAATCTACAAATATGAACAAATTAAAGTATACATACAATAATCTCCACCACAATGAAATTAAGTTTATAAAACAATAACAAAATCATTATCTGCTCAGAATGGACATAGATAAAAATGAAGTGATTACCAGGGAGGTGGGGGGTGGGAAAAGAGAGTAGGGGGAAGGGTGTAAAGAGGGGCAAATATAAGATGATGGAAAATGACTTGACTTTGGGTAATGGGTATACAACATAATCAACAGTTCAAATGCTATAGAAATATTTACCTGAAACCTATATACTCTTATTGATCAATGTCATTCTGTTAAAGTTAATTTTCTACATATAATTTTTAAAAAAGAAATTTAAAAAATAATTTCAAAACTTAAACATCGAATAATTAGTTAAAATGGGAATTATAAGGTATTTAGAACTGAAGGAGAGTAAAATTCCTACATCCAGAAATTTGGGAGGCAGCAAATGAGGAACATACAATGCTAAATTCTTATAAAGACAAAGAGAAAATTAGCTACATATTGACTTAAGGGATTAGAAAAACTATAATGAGTTCAAGAAAAGTGGACAAGGCAGAAAACAATAAAGATAAGGACAAATATTTGTATAATAGATACAGGAAGTACCATAGATAGGAATCACAAAGCTCTTTAATTTAAAACGCTAGTAGACAAAATTCTGAAAAAATTAATCATGGAGAAAACAGAAATCACAAATAGGAAATACTAGGATGAGAGAACCTAGTGAATATAGGTAGATTTAAGACAAATTAAGAAAATAGTATGAAAATACTTATTTCAATTAATTTGAAAACTTGGACAAAGTGAAGAGTTTGCTAGAAAAATACATAATCAGGATGGTAAAGTAGGAGACCACACCTCATCCCTTCACAAAGGTCAACAATTACACACAAAGATAAATTAATAGAAATATACAGCTTGCTAAATCTGAAACATGAAGAAATAGAAGATCTAAACAGACCAATAACAAGTAAAGAGATTGGATCAGAAACCAAAAATCTCCCAACAAAGAAAAGTCCAGAAGCAGATGGCTTCATGGGTGAGTTCTGCAAAACACTGAAAGAATTAATGCCAGTTCTTTCCAAATTCTTCCAAAAAATTGAGGAGGGGGAACACTCTCAAACTCATTTTACAACCCAGAATTACCCTGATACCAAAGCCAGATTAGGATATTACATGAAAAGGAAATGATAGGCCAATATCTCTGTTACATAAAGATGCAAAAATTCTCAACAAAATACTAGCAAACTAAATTCAACAGCACGTTAAAAGGATCATACACCATGGTCAAGTGGGATTTATTCCTGAAATGCAAGGCCAGTTCAATATATGCAAATAATTATATTGGGCATACCCCATTAATAGAGTGAAAGAAAAAAATCACATGATCATCTCAGTAGGTATAGAAAAAGCATTTGACAAAATTCAAATCCTTTCATGATTTAAAAAACAAACAAACTTTCCACATATTGGGTATTGGGTATAGAAAGAGGTATGCTCAACATAAGGGCCATATGTAATGAACTCACAGCTAACATCATAGTCAGTGGTGAAAGGTTGAAATTTTCCTTTCAAGACAAGGGTGTTCACTCTCACCATTCTCATTCAACATAATACTGTAAGTCGTATCCAGGACAATTAGGCAAGAAACAGAAATAAAGGCATCCAAATCAGACAGGAAAAAGTAAAATAGTCTCTTTTGGTCACCTTATATATAGAAAATTCTAAGGACTCCATCCAAAAGCTGTTATAACTAACAATTGAATTAAATTTTCAGCAAAGTTTTAGTATATAAAATTAACTCACAAAAATCAATTGTGTTTTTATAAACTAACAATGAACTGTTTGAAAAAGATATGAAGAATCCTGTTCAAAATAGTAGCAAATATAATAAAATATTTAGGAACAAATTTAACCAAAGAAGTATAAATCATCTCTACATTGAAAACTATAAAACATTTTTTTAACAGGGACAGAGAGAGAATCAGAGAGAGGAATAGACAGGGACAGACAGACAGGAACAGAGAGAGATGAGAAGCATCAATCATCAGTTTTTCGTTGTGACACCTTAGTTGTTCATTGATTGCTTTCTCATATGTGCCTTGACCACGGGCCTTCAAGCAGACCAAGTGATCCCTTGCTCAAGTCAGTGACCTTGGGTCCAAGCTAGTGAGCTTTTGCTCAAGCCAGATGAGCCTGCACTCAAACTGGGGTCTCGAACCTGGGTCCTCCGCATCCCAGTCTGACACTCTATCCACTGCGCTACCACCTGGTCAGGCAAAAACTATAAAACATTGATAAAATAAACTGAAGACAATGGTTTTGGAAAAAGACTTGACTTGGGGTGGTAAGCAAATAAAGAAAAAGAAAAGACACAAAAAAATGGAAAGATACCCTGTGTTCATGGATCATAAGAGTTAATATTGTTAAAATGTCCATATTACTAAGAACCATCTCTATTATCGAAATTTCAATGACATTTTTTACAGAAACAGAATAATTTTAAAATTCATATGGAACCACCAAAGACCCCAAATAATCAAAGCAGTCTTGAGAAAGAACAAAACTAGAGTTATCACACTTTCTGGTTTCATTCTGTATTATGAAGTTATAGTAATCTGAACATTATGGTGCTGACATAAAAATAGACACATAGATCAATAAAACAGAATGGAGAGCCAAGAAATAAATCATGGTTTATGGTCAACTAATACTTGATAAGGCAGCTGAAAATACCAATGGAAAAAAGATAGTCTCTTCAATAAATGGTGTTACAAAACTGGATATTCACATGCAAAGAATGAAATTGGACTCCAAGATAACACCACCTACAAAAATCAATAGATTAAAGACTTAAATATAAGATCTGAAACTAAAACTTTTAGAAGAAAACACTGGAGGGAAAAGCTCCTTGACATTGATTTGGTTACAATTGGTTTTGGATATGACAGCAAAAGTACAAGCAACAAAAGCAAAAATCAACAAGTAGGACTACAGCAAATTTAAAAGCTTCTACACAGTAAAAGAAACAATTAACAAATGAAAAGGCAATCTACAAATTGGGAAGAAAATATCTGCAAGCCATATATCTGATAAGGGGTTAATATTCAAAATGTATAAAAAAGTAAACAACTCAATAGCAAAAACTAAAAATAAAATAAAAATAGCAAGTGGACAAAGAAATGGAATGGATATTTCTCCAAAGAAGACACACAAATGACCAAGTACATAAAAAAGTGTTTAACATAACTAAGCATTAAGGAAATGTAAATGAAAACCACAATGAGATATCACTTCAGACCTGTTAAATGGCTGTTATCAAAAAGGTGAAGGGATTAAGTAAAAACAAACAAAAACACCTAAAAAACACAAACAACAGTGTGGTGATTACCAGAGGAAAAGTGTAGTTGGGGAGGTAGAAGAGGGTAAAGGGGGAATAATTGGTGACAGAGAAGACTTGACTTTGGGTGTTGAACACACAATATAATATACAGATGGTGTATAATAGAATTGTGTGCTAGAAACCTATATAATTTTATTAACCAGTGTCACCCTAATAAATTCAACTTTTTTTAAAGATGAGATAAATTCTGGAAGGATGTGGAGAAGAGGGAATTCCAGTGAATTGTTGGTGGAAATTAAAATCGGTATAGCCACCTGACCTGTGGTGGTGCAGTGGATAAAGCGTCGACCTGGAAATGCTGAGGTTGCCGGTTTGAAACCCTGGGCTTGCCTGGTCAAGGCACATATGGGAGTTGATGCTTCCAGCTCCTCCCCCCTGTCTCTCTCTCCTCTCTGTCTCTCTCTGTCTCTCTGTCTCTCCTCTCTAAAATGAATAAATAAAAATAAAAAAATTAAAATCAGTATAGCCACTATGGAAAGCAGTATGGAGGTTTCTCAGATAATTAGAAATAGAACTACCATATAATCTAGCACTTATACTGCTGGGTATATACAAAGGAAATGAATGCAAGATCTTGAAGAGAAATCTCCTCATCTTCATTGCGGCATTATGTACAATAGCAAAAACATGAAAACAACCTAAATGTACAACAGAGACTGAATGGATAAAGAAGACATGGCATTTAAATACAAAAGAATATTATTCAGGCATTAAAACAATAGGAAATTCTTCCAAGAGACAACATAAATGGGTCTCAACAGTCATCTCTCATTTATTCAGTTGAAATAAATCAGCAAGAGAAAGACAATTACTATAAGATCTCACTTATATGTGGAATCTAAAAACTATGAACTCATAGAAACAGAGTAGAATGTTGGTTGCCAGGGGTTGAAGGAAGGGGAGATGTTTGTCAAGGGTACAAACTTTGTTATAATGAATAAGTTCCAGGGATCTAAGATATAGCATGGGGACTACTGTTAACAATACTGTATTTATGCTCAAAGGTTGCTATGAAGGTAGAAATTTTATTTTTCTCACTATAACAACAATGTACTAATAATTATGTAAGGTAGTTAATGTGCTAACTAACCTTATTGGGTAAACATTTCACAGTATACATGCTTATCAAATCATCACATTTTCTACATAAAACCTATGCAATGTTATATGTTAATTATATTTCAAAGCTGGAAAATATTAAAAGGGAAGAAATAAACTGAAAAGCTCTGATAATTAAGTAATTGTATCAGTAATCTGGGAAATTGAATTATTTACTCAAAGTACTTTACCAAGCCCTTCTAGTAGGAGGAGCACATTTTCTTCCCCATTATTTTGAACAAGCAATTGAATGAAATTCTGATTTCCTTTCCAAATGTCTATAATGAGATCCTCTTAAAGCACTTTAAGATGTCTCAAATCTAAATCTTTGCCGTAGAACACTCAAGTTTTCCTATCCCACTAGCAGCTATTGTCATAATCACTGCAATCATCACTGAATGGGTATTTCCATGGTGAAAAATATCCATGTGTCAGAGAAAGCCACTAACTCTCAGGCAAATGCTGAAATATTTCTCTCCTTCCTTGCCATCCTCCGATGGTACCAGCTCAGATCACTATTACTCTGCTTCTCCTCTTCCAATAGTTAATTCCCAGCAATTCACAATATAGCTTTTTTTCCCCTCATCAGTTGGGCAGCTGTGTGCCACACCCTGCCATTAATTTTTATGAGTCGTGGATGTTGGTTTTCCATTTGCTCTTACACATGGTTTTCTAATGCTGACACTGGTTTTCTCATGCTGGTTAGTTTATTTTTCCTA
This sequence comes from Saccopteryx leptura, assembly GCF_036850995.1. Taxonomy (NCBI): domain Eukaryota; kingdom Metazoa; phylum Chordata; class Mammalia; order Chiroptera; family Emballonuridae; genus Saccopteryx; species Saccopteryx leptura. The sequence goes on along the minus strand of NC_089505.1, from coordinate 210,303,976 downwards.
TTTGTTAGAAGCAGGTCAAAAATCATTCAAGGGGAAAATAATAGAAGGTTATAATTTCAGTTGGAGTCACAAACAAGTAAAAAGAAAAGTTTGAAATCAAAGGCACACACTCCATTTTTCCTTGAAATTTACTTCCCAAATCAAAGCCAGAACTCAGGTCACTAGGATTCAGCCCATCTCTAACGAAGGAGGCAAAGTTTCATAATGAAGCCGGAACAGAGCCAGAAAGCATCTTACAGTCTTGAATAGAAAGAAACTTATGGTGGCAATCATTGATTGGTGCCAAGCATCTATTACTGTAAAAAGGCAAGTGAAGGCCGTTGCCAGGGCCTGAGCAAACCTGAGGCCCTGGCTGCCTGGAGTCCACGAAGAACACTGTTAGGGAGTCTCTGGAAATGTCCTTATGGCTGTTGCCACACCACTCACATATGGACTGATTAAGCAGCTTCAGCAGTAATTAACTTTTTGGTCAACATTTTGTCTGGTCACAGATGGAAAAAACTGTATTTTTAACTATCTCTTGAGTGTACATTTTTGGTCTTGAAATGGAGAGGAAAGTAGAAATCCCTAAAATGAAAGATTACATATTTTAAACAAAGCTAGTTTCCTGGAATAGCCTTTGTGCTGCAGGAAAGCTGTGAAACTTGTATCTTTCTATCACCTTTATGAAGATTTCTTTTATCACTTTATTCTTTAGATACTAGCCTTCCCATTGCTGTAAGCGAGTTGGAATTACCCAGCATGCAAACACTGGTAGTTCTGTTCAGACCCCATCTAGACAAGCATCTAAAACTGACCAAGGGAAGTACTGATAAGGAATATTCATAGACTTATGAAAGCATGCAAGTGTCCTTAGCTATATTTGACTCCAATTCCAAAGTTTGGAGGAGGAAGAAGGCTTTGAATCTCCTAGTTCCCTCAATTTGTAAGTTAAAATAATACTCTAGGGCAGTGGTCCCCCTCCTTTTTTGGGCCATGGACCAGTTTAACGTCAGAAAATATTTTCACGGACTGGCCTTTAGGGTAGGACGGATAAATGTATCACGTGACTGAGACAAGCATCGAGAGTGAGTCTTAGATGGATGTAACAGAAGGAATCTGATCATTTTTTTAAAATAAAACATTGTTCAGACTTAAATATAAATAAAACAGAAATAATGTAAGTTATTTGTTCTTTCTCTGTGGACTGGTACCAAATGGCCCACGGACCGGTACCAGTCCACGGCCCAGGGGTCGGGGACCACTGCTCTAGGGGTCGTTTGTTGTGTTTCCTTATCCAGCATCCTTCCTCCTCTTCTAGGGACAGATTCCACTTGTCTAGGGACTGATTCATGGCACCCTGCACCCTCATCCTGTCCTCACCAAGGGATGGGTAAATTAAGCAAAGTGAGGCAATCAAGTGCCTTCCTGATGGGATCTAAATTGGAGTCAAGTCCCCTCTATGGCAGTGTCCCAGAGGGACAGTTTATCAGTTTATCAATCCAAAGATTCCTGGAGCCACTTAAGTCCCCAACCTGATTGTTCACTTTTTTCGTTTTCCTTTGATTCTGTGAAATCCCACATTTCTTTCCAAGAACTTCACTCTACTCACCCTCAACTTAAAATTTTGCTTAAGTTTGCCAGCGTTGCTTTTAGTTTTTATAACCAGAGAAACTGATACAGAGACCCTGTCAAAAGTGGGGAAGAAAAATCTACTGTTCACCTCTGGCCATGCTGTGTGCAGCACAAAGCTGGTTTTATAAGCAGGCAGAGCAGGTGGCCAGTATGAAAGGTAAATAACACCCTTATGCAGCCAAAAATTATGCTTTTAACTACGTAACCTTACCCCAAATGCCACCAAGATTTTGAGTTTAGGGTGGTCCTCTTAAAATGAGCCTGTGACTTATTCATCATCCAATCAAATTGATTGCTTGCTCTAATATGCAACAAGGCTTTGCGGGATAGAAACATGAGTGGGAAAGGGGAAGTGAAGAGCAGAGTGGAGGGTGGACACTACAGTGGACAGTCTGGGACAACCACAGTAGTCACGAAGACCCTGGTTCAAACAGGAACCCCGCCCTGTGTCCCTGGGACCTGGGTGCCTCAACCCTGCCTTAGGATTATGTTGGATCTCACTGAGAACCTTGCATCCCCACTGATGGGGTCTCTTGTCTCCAGTCCCACTACTTTTTTTTCCCTCAGATCTCCCTTCCCTACAGAGGTCCATAGTCTGTTTGAATACAAATTTGGTCATAACTTACCTGCTTCATCAATGATTCACTGCCTCAACTACAGGGTAAAATCCAAATTCCTCAGCCTGGCTTGGAAGTCCTTTCATGATTGTACTTTTCAACCTGTTTCTTCCCACTGCTCCATATTCACTCCCATTTCAGCTGTATCTAACCGCCTGTCTTTTCCTGCACCTGTTCCACTTGCCCTGCCTTTGTGCCTTTGTGCGTGCTTTCTTTCCATCCGGAATGCCATTTCCTTACATCTCATGACTTCACACTATCCCCAGTATAAACACAGGGCTCACCATTACCAGCACGACTCTTAGGACCCTGAGTTAGAGCTAGGTATCTTTTTCAGTTCTCCTGTATTATCCTGGAATTTAGATTTTAACTAAACTAAACACAAAATAATTTAATTATCTGTTTATAGCTCTAGAGTGTCTTCAGGGTTTAGGACAGTGCCATTTATCTGTTTATCCTTAATACCCAAAATATAGTGGGCTCTAAATAACTATTGTTCGTAAATAAAATTTAACATTTAAAAGCAAATTTAATTTCTGTTTTTCTTAAAAAAAAAAAAAAGCTCTTCTTCACCATTATTCTTTATAAATCATAGCATTATTCATCCCATCAACTAAGCAGAAAATTTAATCATATTTAACTCTTCCCCATCCCTTTCTACCTTTAAGCATTCTGCACACTCCGTGAGTCAACACCCTAACCAAAAAATTGCAAACATTTATAACCCATAAGGAGAAATACTCCCTCTTTTACCATTTCCATACAAGTTTATCAGTGACCATGAATCTGGCATTACCCACAACAATACTCTTATTATTCGAGTTTTCTGATTTGAACTTTGACTTATTAAAAATAGTCATAAGTTATTATGTTGTCCATTTGCTGAGGGAACCAAATCCTCTGGGTTTAGTGATAAAAGCTTTAAATGGCACCACATATCTCCAAGATAGGAACATCCGCTGCAATAAAATTATCACCTCAGCCTATGAAGAAGGGACCAGGCCTAAATTGGAGCTGATGGGGATTAACGTGGGAGAAGAAGGGAGCAGCTGGTAGACATTCTACCTTGAGCACACAGTATTCAGAGTTTAAGATTAGCTTGTCATAGACCTTCCTTAAAACCACAAGCTCCTTTCACTCTTTTCAACAGCTGAGGCTTCCAGCTGAGAGACATAATACTTGCCTATCTTAGAATATTTTCCTGCTCAGTGACTATTACATTCACACACTGTTGCTGGGATGTATGGGGCGGGGGGAGGCACTCATACATCGCTAGAAGAAATGTGAATTGCTGTAGTCTCTTTTGGACAGAAATCTGGCAATTTCTTTTAAAACTAGAAATACACATACCCTTTGACCTAGCAATCCAACTCTGAGGAATCCTCCCCCAGAAATAAAGGCACGAGTATGTAGGGAAATAACGGCCAATATTCACTGAGTACACACCCACACAATGTCCCAGCCAGTGTCTGTTCTGATTGGTCTGTACTTGTGCCATACTAGTTGTTAAATATTTTTAATGCCACATCTGGATATATAAATAAAATTTTACATTAGTGAGATTTTTTAAATTATGAGCACTTTTCCCCCATACAAACTGTGTGTGTGCATGCGCCTTGCTTTCTTCCACGCCCTCTGCATCCCCATGGCTCCAAGTAATCAGTGTTCTTTAGGTTTTTGTGCTCATATAATTCATATATAAAAATATGTACTTATATACAAAAGATTTTGAGAGACTCAGTTTATAAAAATAAAAAAACATATTTCCCCATGTATAATACGCCCCCATGTATAAGATGTACCTTAATTTTGGGGCCAGAAATTTTTTTTAAATGTATTATATAAAGTTTTTGAACTCAAGTTTTATTCATCCTAAAATTCATACAACTCTTCATCACTGTCAAAACTCCCATCCATTAGCTTGTCTTCATCTGTGTCTGATGACGAATCATTGTCTTCAACAAGGAACACAAAAAGAAGTGTGAAAAAGCGGGGAATGCAAGTAAAAAAATCTACAACCACTGTGTAAGACACACTCAGTTTTTAGACCCCTAATTTTTTGAAAAAAGGTGTGTCTTATCATGAGGAAATATGGTATATATATTTCTCTACATCTTGCTTTTCTCTGTATGTTTAGAAATCCCTCCAGTTAAACCAGAAACTCTTAACTCATTCTTTTTAATTCCCACATAATATTTATGTCAGGTATCACAATATAGGCAATGATTCCAAGCTGATAAACATTTGCTCTGTTTGTTTTTCCCTCTATCACAAAAAGAACTGCAGTATAAACCCTGTGTTACCAATCTGACAGGGGTGATGTTTCTTCTTACTGAGGCAGGGCATATGCTCATATTTTTATGAGCCCTTTGAATTTGCATTTCTCTGAATTGATTTTTCCCATTTTTATTGTGTTTTTGTCATTTTAATATTTATGTGAAACAACTTGTTTATTTAATATTGTTTGTCATGTGCACTGCAGGTAATTCAGTCTCACTCTCTTGTTTACCTTTTACCTTGCTTATAGTATCTCTTACTGTACAGACATTTTTCATTGTTATGTAGTAAAAAAAAAAAATCAATCTTTCCTTTTAAGGCTTCTAGATTTTCTATCTTGGTTTAAAAGTTCCCACCCAAAACATAGATATTATGTATACTCTCCACAATTTTCTTCTAAAAGTTTTGAATTCACTTTAAAAATTACATCAGTATAAGTAAAAAACTATTTGACCTTGTTTCTCTTCTAAATGGACAAAAAGAAAGAGGGAGAAAGAGAAAAACATTTCTGGCCTTTCTCAGTTGCACTAATATTTTTAAAAGCTATTTCTATTCAGTTATCTTTCAACTTATTTATTATTTGGGTGAAATTGACATTTTTGTATGTTAATTTTTTTTACCCAGAAATATGCTGTGTCATGACAGTTTTTTTAAAAATTAGGGGTCAGTAAACTATAGCCCATTGGCCCAACCCAGCCATGCTCATTCATTTTTGTATTGTCTACAGCTGCTTCCGGGTCACAGTTGCAGTGGAGCAGTTGCTGAGCTGGATACTTGCTATGGAGACATGTGCCACAAAGCCCAAAATACTTACTGTTTGGACCTTTACAGAAAAAGTTTGCACATATCTTGTTTAAATTATAATTTACTTTTATAGTTTTACTCATAAGTACCTTTCTTGTTAAATGTATTTCTAGATATTTTCTAATCTTAGTAATAAGTTTTTTCAATAGCATATTTTCCCTAATTTTATTTCTGACTTATTTTTGTTATGCATAGATTAGAATAACAAAAATTATGTTTTTATGTGCCAAGTCTTGTCCTTAGTACTTTTTTACATATCACAACTCATTGAACTCTTATAATAAGATCCACCAGCAGACACAAGTGACAGCCTTCCATAGACTTCACAGTCTTCTCCATGGTCCCTGGTTACACTTCTTCTATTTTCCACTTCCCCTTTTAGACCTCTATTCCCCTGGCTTCTCCCACAATTCTGTAAGATCTGATACAATGTCATTCAGTTGTGATGCTTTCCTGATCAAATTCTAACTGCTACACATTTTTCTTCTTTCCGAGCTCTTCCTTCTTTGCTCACTTCATCCTTTTCCAAATTTTTAATTGAATACATAGCACATTGGTTTCCAAATCTTCTTGTTTTCTAATAAATATTTTAAAGCTACAATTTCCATGTAAGCATTACTTTAGCTATTTTGCATAAATTTTGACATATAGTCTGTTAATTTTTACTCATTTTGAAATATTTTTCAATTTCTCTTATAATTTTATTTTCAATCTAAGAGTTATATATATTAGTAGTGGAAGAATATAGTCTTTATGATGCTAATTACCATCTATACCTTCTTAATATTTACTGGTTTGCTCATGGTCCTTATTTCTTCTTGTACCAATTTCAACATTTCTGTTTTTTTCCAGAAATGTTTTTATTTAATTCATGTTATCAAATTCATTAGCATAAGGTTATTAGTATGACATAATGGTAAAGAGCAATTTCATAGTTGAGTGAATTATACAGTTTACTTAGCTTTTGTGCATCTTACTTTCTTCTATAATGGACCCATTTCATAGGATTTTTTGAGGATTCAAATTACTTAGAACTATGCTTCACACATTCTAAGTACTTAACTGTTAGTTATTATACTCATTTTATCATCATTACTTACTCTTTGGGGTATATTGAGGCTTCTTATGTACATAGTCAGTTTTGTAAATATTTTATGAATGCACCAAAATCTGTATTCAGTAGGAGAATTCTGTGTATAACTAACAGCTTGAGCATATTAATAATACCATTCAGGGCTTCTATGTCTTGGCTCTTTTATTCTAGTCTCATTTCAAGAAGATTATAAGTCTAAAACTACAACAACAATACATATATTTCTCCCCACAGTTGTTGCATTAGGTATTTTGAGTTTATACACTTAGATGTCAATATTCATAATTTTATATATAAATAAATATTTTGGTTTTCTTAGCTCGCACATGCATGAGAGAAAGAGGAACAGACAAGGACAGACAGATAGGAAGGGAGAGAGATGAGAAGCATCAACTCATAGTTGCAGCACCTTAGTTGTTCATTGATTACTTTCTCATATGTGCCTTGACCAGGGGGCTCCAGCTGAGCCAATGACCCCTTGCTCAAACCAGTGACCTTTGGGCTCAAGCCAGTAACCATGGGGTCATGTTTATGATTCCATGCTCAAGTCGGCAACTTAGCACTCAAGCTGGTAAGCCCACACTCAAGCTGGATGAGCCTACATTCAAGCCAATGACTTCAGGTTTTTGAACCTGAGTCCTCAGTGTCACAGGCAGACGCTCTAACCACTACACCACCACCTACCTGGTCAAGTAATTAAATCTTCTTATGTTATTATTCTTTTTATTGGAATGTGACTTCTTTCATCTTTGTAATTTTTTTCACTTACTACTGTTCCTAACTTATTAAGGTGGCTAAAACACTATCTTCTTTTGGTTAACACTTTTCTGTTATTTTTTTGTTCTATTTTCTTTTTTTTCATTTTCTATATCCTTTTTAGTTCTTTTGGACATTGATATTTTTTGAGATTTTCAATTCAAAATAAGATTCTTGAGTTTAATTCTTGAGTTTAGCCCATTAAATATATAAATTCATTGCAATTACTATTATATTACTACCAGATCACTTTACATATTCTATATTCCACACTTTGTTTCATTTTTTCTCATTGCTTTCTAATAAAGTGAACAAAATTTGTTTTCCTAAAGGCTTAAACTTTGTTACATTTTACATTATTTTTGCAGAGTTTGTCTTCAACCCTAGATTCAAACATCATGTTTCTCAAATTTATCACTCTTTATCTTCTCAATAGGACAGTAACTCTAGCACATTCTCACATTTATGCCGTTTATTCCCCCCCCCCCAGGTCAATATTGTCTAGAATTTCAGGTCTGGATTACATTACAAACATCCAGACTTGGCCCTTAAGACAGTGGGTATGCCTCTTTATGCTTCATTTCCCCTGATACCAGCTGGAAGCTGTGGAATTTCAGCTGAGATCGTGTAATAATGGTGTCCTAGGAGATGCAGAGCAACATAATGAAAGGAAGTAAAGTCCCTGATATAAATAGTACGTATAATATATATGTATGTATGTGTAATATATGTCCTATATATATATATATATACATAAATAAACTTATCATATATAATATGTAGAATAATTAGTTCTAAAAGTATGGTTTTATCATCCCCAGGGGTTCCTAGGAGCCTTTCAGGGAGGTCACAGGTATAAACTACTTTCATAATAATACTAAGGCATTATTTATGTTTTCCATTCTGTTGGCATTTGCTCTAATGAGCAGAAGAAATGGTGGGTAAAAATTGTTTAGCACAAATCAGGGCAGAACACTGAACTGTGCTGGTAGTCTATTCTTCATGTACAGCTCACCTGCAATAAAACAAAAAGTGTGTGTTTCAATGACAAATATCTTGATGAAGCAGCAAAAGTAATTAATTTTATAAAAATATAACCTTTAGTACATATTTTTAATATACTGTGTGATGTCTGACCTGTGGTGGCGCAGTGGATAAAGCGTCAACCTGGAACACTGAGGTTGCTGGTTCAAAACCCTGGGCTTGCCTGGTCAAGACATATAGGGGAGTGGATGCTTCCTGCTCCTCCCTCCCTTCTCTCTCTTTCTCTCTCTCTCCTTCTCCCCCTCTCTCTAAAAATGAATAAAGAAAATATAAAGAAAAAAAAGAAGTAATACATCATATTAAAAAATAAAAAGCTTTAATATATATATATTCCACAGCTTCCAGTATATATATATATATATATATATATATATATATATATATATATATATATATATATATATATATACTGTGTGATAAAATGCACAAAATGTACTTTTGCTACATATAAAGGTAAATGGTTGTCCAGAGGAATACCACTTGTGTGACTGAGTTGGGAGTTGGGAGCTGAAGTAGTGCACATACATGCACACATACACAGAGGAAAATATTTGACAATGTTTCTAAAGATAAAATACAACTTTTTTTAAAAAAGTAGAATTTTGGTAAAACACCTTGAACATGACTCCTTCCTAAAATTCAGAGATTTTACTGATGAAACTGGTGGTGATATTAATGAATCTGATAATGTAAAATGATTTTGTCAACATTTGGAAGACCTGCAAACTTAATGAGCCAGTATTTTCTAGATTATTAATGCATAATAAGTAAAAGATGCCTTCAAAGTGCACAAAAGATCAATAGATTTTAGTGTAACTGAGTTTGAAAGTTTCATTGATATTGTTTCAAATTCCACATTGAGACTAACATTTAAAAATACACTGCTTGTTATGTATTGATATAGTATTTGAGGAATATTCACAAATATCTGAAAAGGCTATTAAAACACTCTTCCCTCACCAACTATATATGAGGCTGTATGCATTAAGCTGGATTTTCCTCACATACTTCAACTAAAAACAACATATAATGGACTCAGTGCAGAAGCAGAATATGAGAATTCATTTTGTTTCTATTAAGCCAGACATTAAAAAGATTTGTCACTCTTTACTGTTTTTTAATATAGTTATTTTTCATAAGATAATTTATTAACATGTAATGAGTTTATTATTATTTAGAATAAATTAGTGAATTTTTTATCTGTTTTAATTACTAATATGGTAAACATAGATATAATATTACCTGCATATTTTAATATATATCTGTATATACCCATGTGTAACCAGTATGTTATAAATCTTACACACAAAAGCTATTTGGGGACCATAATAATATTTAAGTCTATAAAGGGGTACTAAAACCAAAAAGCTTGGGAATCACTTATATAAATAGAGATATAGTCTCAAATCATTAGATACAACACTGTCTTTGAGATTTGTGTGTGTGTGTGTGTGTGCACGAGTGTGTGTAATGGTGTAATTCAAGTCTTCTATGTCTTTAGTAATTTTTTGACAACTAGAGTCATCAGTTCTGAAATACAATAAAAATATATCCCACTACAAGTTTAATTTTTCAAAAAATTTTATATTTTATTTTGTTTTGCTTATTTAGCTCCTATATGATTTGCTGCACATGAATTTTTAAAATTGGTATACATGTTCAAAAACTACATCTTTTAACATTATGTATGTCTTTTATGTTTTTTATGCCTTTTAGCTTAACTCATCTTGTTAGTAAGTGTCACTCATGCTTTCTACTTATTTGAATATATCTAGTGTCTTTATTCTTTAATTTTCAAACTTGTTTTATCACTTTGAGTTGTTTGTTACTTGCAAATAATCTGTAATAGTTTTGGGTCTTAACCTAAACAAATTGTCTCTATCTTCTAATAAAAGGATTCAGTCTGTTTCTATTTAGTGAAACAACGAATATGTTGACTTTAAAGCTTTCCAGGATACTTTATGTAAGCCGTTTATTTTACTTTGTGGTTTTATCTTGGTCAGCTATTTTAAAGAAGATGGATATACAAGGCATCCACTAAAAAGAAGCTGAAAATCTATAAAGTAAAGAGGTATTTTACAATAGTTAAGTCAAATGAAAATAATTAACCAATTTTCAATTTAAAATGTGTTCATCTGCTTTTGTGTTTATTCTTGCAGTTATCATTTATGGGAGATAATATATCCCAGAATGCTTTGATCTCAAAACATTACTCATACCTGATATGACAATATTGACTATTATAACATTGGCTAAGCGTGTTTTAAGTCATGTATGACAATATTTCAGTTAGTGCTCACAAACATATGAGATAAAATGCTATGTTACCTCTTTGACAGGTAAGAAAACCGAATCTCAGTGAAGTGACTTGTTTGTAGTCATATAACCAGTATTTTTTTATTGAGTTAAACAGTAGATAAACAAATATGTTTACCCAAACTAAAAGAATATGGGTTAAATGTAAATAAGCTTTCTCACCACCTCCCTCCCTTCTGTATTGTGTAGAAGAAGGCGGGAGGGTGCCTGGTGGAAGACAGGAGTCAAGGAGGGTCCACCCCTCCAGGCAGGCTTGGTATATGCTGATAAAGGAGAAGAGCAGGTGAAAACTTCCAGCAGCCTACTAATTCTTACAGAAATTGGCCTACTTTTTTCTAGGCAAGAGAGAACAAATACTACCATCGGTTGGTCTGAACAGGTGCCACAGTGGTCACAAAATCTAAGTAATTTTCATTCAGCATTCCAGAACTGGCTTTTAACCCAGTTTACAAAGTGCTATCTTCTAACGACTGCTCAACTCTTAGCTCTTTTACAGCCTGTTTCTTTTTTTTTAATTTATTTTTATTAATTTTAATGGGGTGACACTGATAAATCAGGGTATATATGTTCAGAGAAAACATCTCCAGATTATTTTGACATTTGATTATGTTGCATACCCCTCACCCAAAGTCAAATTGTCTTCCGTCACCTTCTATCTGGTTTTCTTTGTGCCCCTTCCCTCCCCCCACCCCGTCCGTCTCCCTCCCCCCCTCCCAGTTACCATCACATTCTTGACCATGTCTCTGAGTCTCATTTTTATGTCCCATTTATGTATATAATCATATACTTATTAGTTTTTTTCTGATTTACTTATTTCACTCAGTATAATGTTATCAAGGTCCATCCATGTTATTGTAAGTGATCCAATGTCATCATTTCTTATAGCTGAGTAGTATTCCATAGTATATATGTACCAAAACTTTTTAATCCACTCATCCTCTGACAGACACTTGGTGCTCATCAACAAAACAACACAGAATAAGTGCCAGCGAGGATGTGGAGAAAAGGGAACCTTCCTGCACTGCTGGTAGGAATGCAGACTGGTGCAGCCACGGTGGAAAACAGTACTCAAAAAATTAAAAATCCAACTGCCTTTTGACCCAGCTATTTCACTTTTAGGAATATACCCTAAGAACACCATAGCACTGTTCCAAAAGGAGAAACGAACCCCCATGTTTATGGCAGCACTGTTCACAATAGCGAAGATCTAGATACAGCCTGTTTCTTTCTGTGTGTAACACTCATTCCCTCTGTGGATCCACTAGCAGAAATAAAGCCTCCTGGGTGCCTTTCTGTGTCAGCCAATAGCAATCTTGCCAGTTCATAGTATTGCCTTTGCTTTTCTACTGGACTATAATTCTTTTTCATTTTGTTTAAACTACATAGTTATGCTCTAATTTTAATAATATTCCCCAAAGGGTTAAAAAGTAATCTTAGATCTGAAGAATTTATGATCACATGTTCATGCTACCTAAGAGATCATCAAATTCTACCACTTTATGATGTAGATGAAGTCCTGAGGTCCAGAGAAGAGAAGCTGGACAGAGCTGGCTGTTGCCCAACTGAAAGGATTTAATTTTGCTTGGTAGTTAATGGTTTGCCCTTGGGACTTTAGAGAACTGCTTTTGGGATCTAGAGCCCTTACCTTTCACAAAGAAATTGAGATGGTTAATTAGCATCCACACTACCCACCTCAGGCCAACCCAAGACAGCCAAGAACTACCTGCTATAAAAATATATAATTCAGGGGCTTTGCCTCCAGGCAAATTTCAGTGAGATTTAAATCCCCAGATTCCTGGGCATTGGGCAGGGACTTCTCCTAAAAAAAAATTTGTATAAATTTTTATTAATTTTAATGGAGTGATATCAATAAATCAGGATACATATGTTCAAAGAAAACATATCCAGGTTATCTTGTCATTCAATTATGTTTCATACCCATCACCCAAAGTCAGATTGTCCTCCGTCACCTTCTATCTGGTTTTCTTTGTGCACCTCCCCCTTCCCCTCTCCCTCCCTCTCCTCTCCACCACCCCTGTAACCACCACACTCTTGTCCATGTCTCTTACTCTCATTTTTATGTCCCACCTATGTATGGAATCATGCAGTTCTTAGTTTTTTCTGATTTACTTATTTGATAATGTTATCAAGATCCAACCATTTTGTTGTAAATGATCCGATGTCATCATTGCTTATGGCTGAGTAGTATTGCATAGTGTCTATGTGCCACATCTTCTTTATCCAGTCATCTATTAAAGGGCTTTTTGGTTGTTTCCATGTCTTGGCCACTGTGAACAATGCTGCAATAAACATGGGGCTACATGTGTCCTTACGTATCAATGTCTCAGAGTTTTGGGGGTATATACCCATTAGAGGGATTGCTAGGTCATAAGGTAGTTCTGTTTTCAGTTTTTAGAGGAACCACCATACTTTCCTTCATAATGGTTGTACTACTTTACATTCCCACCAACAGTAAATGAGGGTTCCTTTTTCTCCACAGCCTCTCCAACACTTGCTATTACCTGTCTTGTTGATAATAGCTAATCTAACAGGCAGTTTTGATTTGCATTTCTCTAATAACTAATGAAGATGAGTATTTTTTCATATATCTGTTAGCCATTTGTATTTCTTCCTGGGAGAAGTGTCTGTTCATGTCCTCTTCCCATATTTTTATTGGATTGTTTCTTTGTTTGTTGTTGAGTTTTATGAGTTCTTTATATATTTTGGATATTAGGCCCTTATCTGAGCTGTTGTTTGAAAATATCATTTCCTATTTAGTTGGCTGTCTGTTTATTTTGTTGTCAGTTTCTCTTGCTGAGCAAAAACTTCTTAGTCTGATGTAGTCCCATTCGTTTATCTTTGCCTTTACTTCTCTTGCTTTTGGAGTCAAATTCATAAAATGCTCTTTAAAATCAAGGTCCATGAGTTTAGAACCTATGTTTTCTTCTATGTACTTTATTGTTTCAGGTCTTATATTTAGATCTTTGATCCATTTTGAATTAATTTTAGTACAAAGAGACAAACTGTAGTCGAGTTTCATTCTTTTGCATGTGGCTTTCCAGTTTTCCCAGTACCATTTGTTGAAGAGGCTTTCTTTTCTCCATTGTGTATTGTTGGCCCCCTTAATCGAAAATTATTTGACCATTTATTTCTGGACTTTCTATTCTGTTCCATTGGTCTGAGTGTCTTTTTTTCTACCAGTACAATGCTGTTTTGATTATCGTGGCTCTATAATATACTTTGAATTCAGGTATTGTAATGACCCCAGCTTCATTCTTTTTCCTTAAGATTGCTTTGGCTATTCCGGGTTTTTTGTAACTCCATATAAATCTGATGATTTTTTATTCCATTTCTTTAAAAAATGTCATTGGAATTTTGATGGGAATTGCATTAAATTTGTATATTGCTTTGGGTAATATGACCATTTTGATTATATTTATTCTTCCTATCCAAGAGCAAAAATATTTTTTCATTTCATTGTATCTTTTTCAATTTCCCTTAACAATGTTTTATAGTTTTCATTATATAGGTCCTTTATATTCTTTGTTATGTTTGTTCCTAGGTATTATTTTTTTTGTTGCAATCGTGAAGGGGATTATTTTTTTGAGTTCGTTTTCATTGTTGGCATATAGAAAGGTTATGGACTTTTGTATATTAATTTTTTATCCTGCAACCTTACTGTATTGGTTTATTGTTTCTAGTAATCTTTTTGTGGAGTCTTTGGGGGTTTTGATGTATAGGATCATATCATCTACAAAAAGTGATACCTTTACTTCTTCTTTTCCAATATGGATGCCTTTTATTTCTTTATCTTGTCTGATTGCTCTGGCTAGAACTTCTAGCACCACATTAAATAAGAGTGGAGAGAGTGGACAACCCTGTCTTGTTCTTGATTTAAGGGAGTAAGTCCTCAGTTTTATGCCATTTAATATGATATTAGCTGATGGTTTATCATAAATGGCCTTTATTATGTTGAGATATTTTCCTTCTATACCCATTTTGTTGAATGTCTTAAACATAAAGTTGTGTTGTATTTTATCGAATGCATTTTCTGCATCTATTGATAAGATCATGTGGTTTTTGTTCTTTCTTTTATTGGCATGTTGTATTACATTAACCGTTTTACTTATATTGAACCATTCTTGAGATTCTGGAATGAATCCCACTTGATCATGATGTATTATTTTTTTAATATGTTGTTGTATTTGATTTGCTAGTATTTTGTTTAGTATTTTAGCATCTGTATTCATTAGAGATATTGGTCTGTAGTTTTCTTTTTTTGTGCCATCCTTGCCAGGTTTTGGTATGAGGGTTATGTTGGCCTCATAAAAATGTGTTTGGAAGTATTTCTTCTTCAATTTTTTGGAAGACTTTGAGGAATAGGTACCAAGTCTTCTTTGAATGTTTGAAAGAATTCACTAGTATAACCGTCTGGGCCTGGACTTTTATTTTGGGGGAGGTTTTTAATAGTTTTTTCTATTTCCTCCCTGCTTATTGGTGTGTTTAGGCTTTCTGCTTCTTCATGACTCAGTCTAGGAAAGTTGTATTGTTCTAGGAATTTATCCATTTCTTCTCGATTGTTGAATTTGGTGGCATATAGTTTTTCATAGTATTCTACAATAATTCTTTGTATATCTATGATGTCTGTGGTGATTTCTCCTCTTTCATTTTGGATTTTGTTTATATGAGTCTTTTCTCTTTTTTCCTTGGTTAGTCTTGCCAAGGGTTTGTGAATTTTGTTGATCTTTTCAAAAAAACAGATCCTTGTTTTATTAATTTTTTCTATAGTTTTTCTGTTCTTTATTTCATTTATTTCTGCGTTGATTTTTATATTTTCCTTTCTTCGGCTGGTTTTGGGTGGTCTTTGTTCTTTTTTTTCTAGTTCCTTAAGGTGTGAAGTTAAGTGGTTTACTTGTTTGTTCATATAGGCCTGAAGTGATATGAACTTCCCTCTTATTACTGCTTTTGCTGCATCCCAGAGATTCTGCTATGTCGTATTTTCATTTTCATTTGTCTGTATATATCTTTTGATCTCTGCGCTTATTTCTTCTTTGATCCATTCATTTTTTAAAAGTATATTGTTTAGTTTCCACATTTTTGTGGATATTTTTTTTCTTTTTTGCATTTGAATTCTAGTTTCAAGGCTTTATGATCAGAAAATATGCTTGGTACAATTTCAGTTTTTCTGAATTTGCAGATGTTATTTTTCTGGCCCAACATATGGTCAATTCTTGAGAATGTTCCTTGTACACTAGAGAAAAATGTGTACTCTGTCACTTTCGGATGAAATGTTCTGTAGATGTTTATCATATCCAGTTGCTCTAGTGTTTTGTTTAAGGCCAATATATATTTATTGATTTTCTGTTTGAATGAACAATCTAGAGCCATCAGCGGTGTATTGAGGCCTCCAAGTATGATTGTATTTTTGTCAGTTTTTGTTTTTAGGTCAATAAGTAGCTGTCTTATATATTTTAGTGATCTTTGGTTTAGAGCATACATATTAAGAATTGTTATGTCTTCTTGATTCAGTGTCCCCTTAATTATTATGAAATGACCATTTTTGTCTCTGAGTACTTTTGCTGTCTTATAGTCAGCATTGTTAGATATGAGTATTGTTACACCTGCTTTTTTTTGGATGTAATTTGCTTGGAGTATTGTTTTCCAACCTTTCACTTTGAATTTGTTTTTATCCTTGTTGCTTAGATATGTTTCTTGTAGGCAGCATACAGTTGAATTTTCTTTTTTAATCCATTCTGCTACTCTGTGTCTTTTTATTGGTGAGTTTAATCCATTTACATTTAGTGTAATTATTGACATTTGTGGGTTCCCTATTGCCATTTTATAAATTGCTTTCTGTTAGTTTTGTGTCTTCTTTGATTCTTCTCTTTTGTTTTTCTATCATTTGTTTTGGTTTGGTTGTATTCCATACTTCTTTCTTCTGTTGCTACCTTTTTTAAGTCATATGCTTCTGTGGTGGTTTTTTCAAGGGTGGTTACCATTAAGTAATGAAAAGGGTACCTACCATGTTCATTGTAGTACACTATCTTATGATGCTTCTGCACTCTATCGTCCTTTGCTACTGTTAATCTCCATCCTCTTCTCCCCCCCCCCTTTTTTTTGTTGTCACAGTTTTTATTTGGTTTTATTTTGTTCTTGGTGGAGCTTTTACTTGTGGTTTTGTTTTGTTTTGTTCTTTGTATCTAGTTGGAAAACCCCTTTTAGTATTTCTTGGAGTGGGGATTTTCTGATGATAAATTCCCTCATCTTTTCTGTATCTGTGAATGTTTTTATTTCTCCTTCGTATTTGAAGGATAGCTTTGATGGGTATAGTATTCTTGGCTGAATGTTCCTCTCTTTCAGGACTTTAAATATTGGGGTCCACTATCTTCTAGCTTGTAGAGTTTCTGCTGAGAAATCTGATGATAATCTAATAGGCTTTCCTTTATATGTTGTATTCTCTTTTCCCTGACTGTCTTGAGAATTTTTTCTTTGTCGTCGGTTTGTGCCAATTTCATTACGATGTGCCTTGGATAGGTTTGTTGGGGTTAAGAAAACTTGGTGTTCTGTTTGCTTCTTGAATTTGAGGCTTTAGTTCTTTCCACAGACTTGGGAAGTTCTCATATATTATCTGTTGGAATGGAATGTTCTGCATTCCATTTTCTCTCTCTTTTCCTTCTGATATACCTATTGTTCTTATGTTAGTCTTTTTGATCAAGTCAGACAATTCCTGTAGTGCTTTCTCGTTTTTTTTTTAATTCTTGAGTTTCTCTCTTCTTCTCTCTTTTGTGCCTCAAGTTGCTTGTCTTCTATGTCACTAATCCTACCTTCTATCTGGCCTGTTCTATTAGCTACGCTTGTTACCTCGTTTTTCAGTTCATGAATTGAGTTTTTTATCTCTGTTAGATTTGTTTATATAGTTTCAGTTTCCTTGGTAGTATATTCTTTGTGTTCATTGAGTTGTTTTCTAAGCTCACTAAATTGCTTTTTTGTGTTTTCTTGTATATCTCTGAGTATTTTTAGGATTTTTATTTTTAATTCTCTGTCATTTAGCTCCATGGTTTCCAATATATTAATTTTTTTCTTCATACAGTTTTCCTCATCTATCTGAGCTACATCTCTGTCTTTTGTATTCATGATATTTGATTTTCTTTTCCTTAATGGCATCTGAGGGTGGTTTTGTTGATAGCACTAATGAGAATTAATAAAGAATAAAAAGTAAAATAAGAAAAAAATGGAAAAAAATAAAATTTATTATTTATTTTTCTTTCTCCTCTCCCCTCATTCTTGAGAAATTATCATAATAAACTGTGAACTATATTGTGCTAAATGGAACATAACGGAGGGCCTGAGTTGGAGAGAAGTGATAAAGGGGCAAAAAAGGAGGTAGGGAACCACAAAATGCAAAAAAGGAAAAAATTTGGGTCAAGAATAAAATGATTTGCTTGTAAGTGATGGTCAACTGAGAGATATAATGAGAGGGATAAGAGGGAAACAGGAAAAAGAAAAAAAATACTATTGTATAAAGTGGAGCAAAAACTAGATAGAATGGAGAGCCAGGGTTGAGGGAAATGCTAATGAGTTAAAAAGCAAAGTAAGGCCCTGGCCGGTTGGCTCAGCAGTAGAGCATCAGCCTGGTGTGCAGGAGTCCCGGGTTCAATTCCTGGCCAGGGCACACAGGAGAAGCACCCATCTGCTTCTCCACCCTTCCCCCTCTCCTTCCTCTCTGTCTCTCTCTTCCCCTCCCACAGCCGAGGCTCCATTGGAGCAAAGATGGCCCGGGCGCTGAGGATGGCTCCTTGGCCTCTGCCTCAGGTGCTAGAATGACTCTGGATGCAACAGAGTGACGCCCCAGAGGGGCAGAACATCGCCCCCTGGTGGGCATGCCGGGTGGATCCCAGTCAGGCGCATGTGGGAGTCTGTCTGACTGCCTCCCTGTTTCCAGCTTCAGAAAAATGAAAAAAAAAAAAGTGTTAAAAAGCAAAGTAAAAAGCACACAAAATGTCACAATGAAAAAATTTGAGTCTGAAATAAAAATAATTTGTTTTTGAGTGAGGATTGAATGAGAGGAAAAGTAAATGAGAAAAGAAGAAACTAATAGAGAGAGAGAAAAAAAAGAGGGGGGAAAGGAAAAAAAAGAAAAAAAAGAGAGAGAGTTAAGGATTTTGGAGTGTAACCCTCATAGAGAGAAAGGAAGAAGAAAAGAAAGATAATAGGAAATGTAACACTTATGGGTAGTGTAGTACAAGAAGAGAAAAGAATAAGATGGGCAGAGACTAAAAGGACCAAGGTGGAAGAAAAAATAATAATAAAGACAAGAAAATAAAAGAAACAAAAAAAGTGGAAAAAGTTATAAAGTCTGTGGATTTTTCTTGATTTTTAGAGGCTATCTTCTTCCTTTTTCTTTCCTCTCCCTCTTCCTGGTCGGTATCTCTGTACCCCAGGCTCTGCCCCTGTGGCACACTTAGGTACAGATTTGCAGTTGATAAGTCTCTATGGTGATGTCATATATTAGGCTTCAGTCTTGTTGGTAGTCAAGGCTTGTTAGCATATGCAGGCTCCAACAGTGAGAGAGTCCATTTTCCCGGAGCCTCTCTCCTAGTCTCTCCTTCCTGAATTAGCAGCCTGATGATTCAGCTATGAGGTTGCTGCTGCCTCTGCCTGGAGAGTAAGAGGCTCAAAGAGCTGGCAAATCCCCACTCTATCCCCACTCAGCTCTGGGCTCTGGGTAAGGCTCTGTCAGTCAGAGCTGCCAGCATAATCAGGCAGGGCTGGGAGCCAATTGCTCTCAAAGTGTCTTTCTATGAGCTTCCAGGCATGTCCAGTATGCCTCAGCACTCTGTGGGACCACTCTCCCTAGGCTTTTTGCACTTTGTAACCTGTTTTGGCTGGGAAGAAGATGCCCTAGTCATTGCCTGCAGAACAGTAGGTCTTAAAAGCTGCCAAGTCCCTCTTTTTAATGTATAGCCCTGAGTATGAAAGCTCTGCCAATCAGAGTCACCAGCTTAATCAGGTAGGGGGGCATGTTGAATTCTGTTCAGTTCCCCAGGTATATATAGTTAAATTTGCCTTGGCGTTCTGTGGTATTGCTTTCTGCAGGCTTTTTCCTTGTTAAAAAGCCTACAGCCTAGCCTAGCTACTGCAGTGTTCTCTGAGGTTTGTTCTGTGGGAATGTGTTTTACACTTTGTATCGGCTGACAGGAAGTTGCCCCCGTCCCTACATACATAGCAAGAGGCACAAAAAAATATCACGCCTCTTGTCTTAGATCGCTGAACTGAGAGAGATCTTGTCAGTTAGAGCCACGTAGGTCAGTTGGGAGGTGAGCAGACTTTGGGTTAAGCTAATTTCAGCGATTGGATGCACAGATCTGCTCCCGAGACAGACTGCAAGCTGCTGCAGCCCCTCCCCCTAATGCTTTTGTAATTTTTCTTCCCCGGGATGTTAGTCTGAATGGCTGGGTGAGGTACCCTGCCTGCCCAGAGAAGTTCGGGCGTAGGGAAATTCACTTTCATGCACTCCCCATGTGCCACTGTTCAGGGTGCAGGGACCACACTGAGACTCTGGTCACAGCCCACACAAAGGCCTCTGACCCTGCCCCTCTGTTTGGGAACATGAGCGCCCATTCCCAGGGTGCTAGGAGAAACCTCTCACACACTATCCGTGCTTGCCGACCAGGATATCGGGGCTAATGGCGGCTGCTGCTGGCCTGTCTTTGCCGGGGTCCAGCTGAGTCATCGC
Organism: Saccopteryx leptura; assembly: GCF_036850995.1. Taxonomy (NCBI): domain Eukaryota; kingdom Metazoa; phylum Chordata; class Mammalia; order Chiroptera; family Emballonuridae; genus Saccopteryx; species Saccopteryx leptura. Next base: position 210,283,719 of record NC_089505.1, on the reverse strand, counting down.
CAGCACACTCGTTCCTCGGCTTGGACATCTGTGCTGCAGCTTGGTTTCCTCCACACCCTCAGCCCTTACTCTATCTTAATTCCAAGTGAAAGCAGCCTTTGCTCAGGTTAGTGAGGAAGGCAGAGTGTTCCTTTCTCCATCTTATTTCCTACAGGGTTAATTATATATTTAGTCAATTTTTCTCTCGATTATACCTTTGTGTTCAGTGTGTGGAACTTCCAGACGCTCCAAGGATAGATTTTTCTGTCACTGGTTGAAGAACTTGTTGAAATGTTAAGGAGAGTTATCGGTAGTGCTCCTCACGGCACCATTTCTCTGACGTCACTTCTCTTAAAATTTCATTCTTATTTAGCTTCTGCCCTTTTCCTATCCTGCTCCTCCAGCTCCTTTCTGGCCTTATCCAAGGGGTACTATTGTAATATGTCACTTTTACCTGAATACATATCTCAGAATTTGCTTCTGGGGGACCCACATGGGACAGGAATGGTTGTACCCATGGATATACCTCTACTCAAAGGCAGAAACAGAGCTGTAAGTCTTCTGCTTCCTAGTTCAGTACATTTTTCATCTCACCACAGGGAGTCCCTAACATTGAGCAACAACAAGTAATGCGCAGGTCACCCAGTGAGAGTATCGTATCTACCCAGATCTCCTTACATTGACTCTTGCAGAGTTGCTTCTACTGAAGTGAGATGGCATTTTGCCATTCACCTCTCTGAAGGACACAATAAAGAATCTTATAACACCATTGTGTTTATGGTAGCAAGCTTACCAAAAACAGTATCCACCCATTATCCAGTATCCCCTCTGTGAAAACCTACAGGAGAAATTTATATTATCATATATTTCAGGACCAGGAAGCTCTTTGCTTCTCTTAAGAATTCAGTGGTATATTTATTATATGGTCAGAAAGAATCTTGTTTATACTCTCTCCTTTTATCTTGGCTATTAGAATCTTAAGAGACATATTTGCAGTTCATATTCACTAACCTCACTATGCCTTATGGCATGTCTGTTACTGACTTTTTTCTCTACCACCATTTAGCATTGCACACTGTTTGTCTCTGCCTTAAAACATTTGCCCAACTTTTGATACATATTTTCAGCTCTCCCAAAACCAAAATGATACAGTGTTAAAGAGGCTAAGGAGATGACAGCAGTCCATTCTGTATCTAGAGCACAGAGTAGTTTTACTTTAGGAGAACTGTTCTGCAAGCACCAGTGTAAGAGCTACATACTGTCTCTTCCTCATATTATACTCAGTTTTCCACTGGTTATTTTTAAATAATTTATGGTAATAACTTTTTCCAAAAAGTATCTCCACAGAATTACTGTGTGATACAGCAATTCAAATACAGAGAGTTTTTGTGGTTAACATTATTGCAATATAATTTTCCCTTGGTTTATTTTTTAAGATTGTTTCCTGCGTCATTACTATAGTTAATGTTTTCAACTTCTACTACATTTACTTCAATTTGTACTCATTAGGCAAATATTAGAAAATATCCCCAGCATATCTGTATTATTGGTCATAACAAATAAAAAGAACTTTCATCTTAAACCATTAAGAAATTGGTATTTTCTTTAGAGAACCATAGCTAATTGTAATTCAATGGCCAGAGGCCTCTTTTCAAAGGTAAAAAACATTTACGGCCATTAGAGATATTGCCTTGACTAATACTTACCTTATACTAAGAGGCATTCCAAATAATAATAGCACACACTTATTTATTTGGCACTTACTCTATACAATGTACTAATCTAAGCTCTTTACATATATTAACTCATTTAATTTTCACTATGATCTTTTGAGATAGGTGCTATTATTATCTCCATTTTACACATGAGGAAACTTAGTCCACTCATTTAAAGAACATGCCTCATAATTTTCCTTTTACATTAGAATGGGGAGAAGCAGCCAGAAGGAGAGTCACAGAGAATTTCCGTTGTTTTGGGTTGTGCTCATACAAAAACACATTGAAATTGCCACCATGAAATTTGTGGTTTCTGATTCACAAATCCAAATTTAGTACTTCTGTTCTCTCTTTTATACCCTTCTGAGGTTAGCAGCACCTTCATCTGTCTTCTGTGTGTTCCCCTGAGAGACCTCACAGGAAGAAGACAGTGGCCAAGAGCAGGATTCAGAGTTTTAAAGTCCCTTGGCCAAAATGTTTGTTGAATAAATTAAATTTGCAAACTGTTTATAGAAATCAGAAACAAAAAATGGAAGGCAATGATCAGCAATAGTAATCACTAAAACAAGAGAGGATCATTCAGTCAGAGTATTAACAAAACACTTTGTCTGTCTGTCTGTCTACCCATCTTTCTATGACCCTGTGTTTGAAAAAAAAACAAGGTAAGTAAACAACCATACTTCTTGTCTTCTAGGGAGTTAACAAAATTAAAAAAAAAAAAGGAATGCACTTGACCAGGCAGTGGTGCAGTGGATAGAACATCAGCCTAAGACATTGAGGACCCAGGTTCAGAACCCCGAGGTTGACTGCTTGAGCATGGGGTTGCCAGCTTGAGCATGGGATCATATATATGACCCTATGGTCACCAGCTTGAACAAGGGGTCACTGGCTCAGCTGGAGCCCCCCAGTCAAGGCACATATAAGTAAGCAATCAATAAACAACTAAGGTGCAACAACTATGAGGTGATGCTTCTCATCTCTCTCCCTTCCTGTCTGTCCCACACCCCCCAAAATATTAAAAATGCATGAGCATCAACATTACACATGAAAATCAAGCAAACACTGGAGACAAAGAAGAAATAACTAATGTATATTATATTTCTATTATGTCCATGCTTTGCTTCCAGTAGAATGAGGATGTCATTTCCTTACACGTTCAAGTGGAAATTAAGTTGATCATTGACATAATCTGTCACTTTGATGCATGTCTTTAAAATGACCTCACTCCAGGACAGTGTCCAACAACAGTAGTTTGTTGCCCTTTAGAATCTTACAGGTCACACAAGATCTTCAACAATGAAAACATCTGGTGGTCCTCACTCTTCTGCACACCCTCAGAGAGTGACCCTTGAGGGTCATGTACACTTCTCATGTATGGATCATAGAGTCTCCTTGTGGAGTGTAACTCGGGAGTTCTTTGGAAGAAAAAATGGAAAAATGATGCAGTCCAGCAGTGGGAAGGTTAAAGGATGAAAGAGTTAAAAGCAGGATTAGAATGATAAAGGGATGTTGAATGATTTGCCTAAAGTTAGCGAAGAGGAAGGATGGGAGAATAGATTAGATCAGGAGTACTCTAATATGGCACCTTGAAAGAGAGCATAAAGTATTAAAGTTTTGATTCATAGCATAAAGGCAAGTCAATGAGGGGCCCTAACCCCAGGCATACCTAGGACAGTGCCCTACAAATAGTTATCATGCAACAAGTATCTGCTGTTATGAAAAAAATGATGTGGTGATGGTGGTGGTGGAGATGATGATGATGATGATGATGATGATGATGATGATGATGATGATGATTTCAGAGGAAAACAGAATGTTCTTCTCTGATGTCAGAGAAGTCACTTTGGCAGTGTGCTTGTTGCCTTTCAATATATTTGGTGTTCATTAAAGAAAGAAGAATTGAGAACAAAATATTAAAAGAAAAATAAATACACACATTGGTCCTTAGAAACACAAAGAGCCAGCTCAGTAATGGTCAGAACTGAAGCTGAAAGAAGGAAAGCTGTGAGGATCACAATTGTGCACACACCACAACTCAGCCTGAACATTTCAGGTAACTTGAGCCACACACTCTGGCTCTCAGCATCTAGTAAGCCTAATTCCTCTCTTCACATTCATCATACAACAGCGGAACTCAACTTCCCCACTGTACCACTGCTATCTTCCACTCATCTAGATTTTACCAGTGTGAAATGACTGATGGTTTCCCTATGGATAAACTTCTGGATGCTCTTAGGGGATGAAGGCAATATGAATATGATTAAAAGGCTTTTTGCATGCAGTACTGTTAAAAATGCAGAAAAGATAAGGTCAAGGCACAGGATCTAGGCCTGGCTGCTATGGCATGTTGCAAAACCTGGATTTTTTAAGTAATGATAATAAATAATAAAAAATAATAGTAATCTTGCATCATACTTGCATAGTTTTGGAACTTTTTATAACCTTGCCATCTCTAACTAGCTACTTGAGAAAATGACAGTAAGGTCAACAGCACCATCAGTATCAAAAGAAGATGCCCTACTTCCCGGGAGTTGTAGATTACACAAAATTGAGGGCTATTTGAATGTTAACTAGACCACTGACTCAGAAGCTTATGGTATTAAAAGAGGCTTATGAGGGTGCCAAGAATGGGACTAGTTAAAGTGCAGGAAGAATATTTGAGCTAAAGAGGAGGCCATTGGCTTTTAACACATACAGAGAATAAATATAGAGAGCTGTGAACCATCAGAAGAAATAACTAGCAAATGATAGGATAATTACAAACATATGTATTTGAAACTACTGACGGGATTTGGAATTGTGGATTTTATCAGATGGTAATTTATCCTGGAACAAATGTCAATCAATGAACTAGCTCATTCCAAAACCAGGATTTATATCCACAGGTTGCCAAAATATCATAGGAGAACAATTATTATTGAGACAGTAACCACTCTCTCAAATAAATGGCATATTCAGGCAATGAGTCATTCTGTTTAAAGAATACTGATAAACTGAAAATTATCCAGAAAACCCTTGTAATTCTCATCTATATTTTTAGAACTGATTTCCTGTGATTTCCCACAGAGCATGGTGAACATAATAGAGCTTTCCTGCTGTAGGGAAATGTGATGCACCTCTTTTTATCACTGCCCAGGGTTACGGGTGAAAGGTACAAAGAACTGGGCTGCATGTGTTCTGGACTCAAGTCATCTTCTGAGGGCCCCAAACCCAGGGAACACCATTCACATTGAAAACTGGGCTCCAGAGTGTCAGGTAGGTCATGAATGGGATCCACTGGGAAGACAGTACTATCTGGTAATGTTACTATTAGTTTTAATCAAATGCCTGATATTTGTTTGTTTATTTAGTTATTTGCTTTTTCTCTCCAAAAGCAGAGAGCAGAGAGGGGCAAAAAAGGATGGGTATGATGAATCCAGTTGGTCTAAAACAGTGGTTTTTAACCAAGGGCTATTTTGCTCCCCCCCCCCCCCAGGGTACATTTGGTCATGCCTGGAGATATTTTCTTTTCTTTTCTTTTCTTTTTTCATTTTTCCGAAGCTGGAAACGGGGAGGCAGTCAGACAGACTCCCGCATGTGCCCGACCAGTATCCACCCGGCATGCCCACCAGGGGGTGATGCTCTGCCCCTCTGAGGCGTCGCTCTGTTGCATCCAGAGCCATCCCAGCACCTAAGGCAGAGGCCACAGAGCCATCCGCAGCACCCGGGTCAACTTTGCTCCAATGGAGCCTCAGCTGCAGGAGGGGAAGAGAGAGACAGAGAGGAAGGAGAGGGGGAGGGGTGGAGAAGCAGATGGGCGCCTCTCCTGTGTGCCCTGGCCAGGAATTGAACCCGAGACTCCTGCACGCCAGGCCGACGCTCTACCACTGAGCCAACCGGCCAGGGCTGCCTGGAGATATTTCCGTGCGTCGTAACCAGGGAGGTGCTACTGACACCTAGGAGGTTGAGGCCAGGGATGCTGCTAACCATACTACAATGCCCATAACAAAGAATTATACAGTCCAAAATGTCAACAGTAATAAAATTGAGAGCCCTGATCTACGTTTTTATTGCTCATTTCTGATTGATTGTTTAATAGCTTATCAAATAGTATGTTTATTTTATGTATGAAGAGCTAATAAAAATAGAATTATTTGGGAAACGGGGAAAAGGTAAGAGTTGAAGGATAGGGAAGGAGCTATTTTAACTCCAATATTTGAGTGCCTAGTATGTTCTAAGACCTGTACCTAGAACATTGCTTATCTTATCACACTCACTGTTCCAGATAACTCTATGACACAAATGTTTTTCCTACACCTTCTTTATGAGAAGACACTTCTTAAAAAAATAATTAACATATACTTGAGCTTATAAGTAGCACTATAGAGAAAATAAATTCAAGAGGTACTAGAGGACTTAATTAGGTCACTGACAAAATAGTAAAAAAAAAAAAAAATCCTCTCAGAACCAAAACACATCTGAGAGGAACTATCACATGGAGCCTTCCATCTAGTTGAGGTGGCTCATTTGTCATGTGGGAAAGCATTCCTTTAACTGCTCAGTCACAACAACAGCCAGTTCTGTGGAGTGCAGGATGCCTCTAAGCCAGTTGCACACACATTTTGAACTCTGCCTTGATTTCTGACCCGTGATCTGAGGCTGTGGTCTCAAGAACATCATTAGAGAGGAATGAAAAACACATTTATTAATCAGCATGACATCAGCCCTGACCACTCTACAGTGGGACAAATCCTGTCAGTGCCAGGCATCTGCAAACCACAAACACCAGGATGCCTGGATGTTTTTCTGGCTAAAATGCTCTAAAGCTTTTGTATTTATATCTAAACTGTGCCCCTCTGCAACACTGGTTCTAGCAGTGTTCTGGAATTTTAGGTTACTATCCTTTACTAGTTAGATCTGCAAAGTGAACCTAAATACATGTTATGCCGCCTCTTGTTTTACTATTCACTTAATTCCCAGAATTAAGTAGCTACTGTAAGAGTTCAGAAAGTTTTGTCATTGGTGGGAGTCTAGGTCCAACATTGCAGCAGTGGGTGGCCCAGAGAAGAAGAAAATGCACAAGATCCAACCTATAGTGTTTCTTCTATAAAATTACTAATTATTCAAGTGATTTTAAGAGATTATGCATAAATAATCATGAGGACAGAAGACTGAAAAGAAATACAACCCAGTCATGTCCCTATTTTCTACTCTCAACGTCTTGCTAACTTTGAATTCTTTCCCTTTGCCTTGTCTCAGGGAAGATTTTTCTTATGTTTCTGACATTGTCTTGGATTCTGGATTTCTCTGAGCTTTCTGGGCTTCAGAGCATTATATGAGAGTTCAACATTTTCAGCCTTGAGCAAAATTTGTAATGCCTTGCTTTCTTTACTTTTTAAGATAGAACTTTATCTATTCTTGTGTGCCAAGCTGTCCTTGCCCCTTTCTGCAGCCTGGGATTGCCTTCACATTCAGAAGAGCACGGCTCCTCCTCCATCTTCACACTCCTCATACAGCTTCAGTTGATCCCACAGGAGGTGCAGGTGAAGGCAGACCTGCAGAGACATTTCTGCCAAGCTTCCCACTGAAGGTCTGTGCAGTCCAGGAACTCCCTGGCTGCCATCTTTTGATGTGGCTCTGCACCCTCATCCATCATGTAGCTTGCTTAAATTTACTGTGTCTTTTTTATCTTTTCCTAAAATTATAATTACTTTTATAAACAGAACAAAATATACTGCTCACAAAAATTAGGGGATATTTTATAGCTTCATATTCATTTTGAAGTATCCCCTAATTTTTGTGAGCTGTATAGTTTTAAAACCTGCCTTAGAGCACCATCACTATTTGAGCATGACCTTCATGTGAAAACTCTTCTAATTTGGGAAATGCAGATGCAATTATTGAAAAATCTAAAAACACAATCTGTACATCAATGAATAAATGGCAAGTACATGGAAAATAATAAAAAAGAACTCCAGGGTTCTTGGAGTCTTGGAGTTCAAAATGCAAAGGCTTTTTTTTTTTTCTTTTCAACAACCTGCTAAATGAAAATGTGAAAGGGAAATTAGGTAATTTAAGGAGTTGCAAGTTTCTTTTAAATTGAATCTATGGGGGGAAAAAAAAGTAAATGAGTAGTGAATACAGTTAATTATACCTCTGAACAAAATGGGTGGCTGCCGACAGAAGTGTGATTTGAAGGATTCCAGAAATACATGCTCACCTAAAAAGTCTCTCCACTCTCATCTACCAGAGTATTTTAATGTCATCATTAGAGGTTTTACTTTTTTAAAGTAAATGTTGTCATGTAGACTTGTAGATGATACCTATTAAAATGTAAATGCCCTTGGTAAATAAATGAATTAAATGGTGTTGATTATTTATATATCAATAAGACTAGGGGAGCAGGTTGGAAACCAATGGGATGGCATTAAAGAAATGAGATGTCTGGATAAGTGTTGTGGGGCCCCCTGAATGGCCCATGTACAACTGAAGGAAATAATGCTGGCACTGGGTGCTGTGGTTACAAGAGGGGAAGGTAGGAAGAGCCAGGCAGGGTAAACAGGAAAAAATGTGAGGGAAGAGAAAGTAAGAAAGAGAAATAAGTTAAAATAAAGAGGTGAAAACACTTAATTCACAATTATTCACAGTCTGGAAAAGTATTATTCTGTACAGCTTTCCCCTTCAGTCTGACATTGAGCTCTGAGAGTTTCTTTAAAAAGAACATTTTTTTCTCCAAATCTTAATACTCTGCTTAAGCCCAGCTTAGCACAGTGCCTTTCACATAGTAAGCACTCAATAAATATTTGATTGATTAATATTCACTCTCCTGTCAGATTACATGTTCTGCAATTGACACCACATCTCAAGGGGCTCTGAAAACTTAGTAGGAAAATGCTCACATTAAAAGTGAAGTAGACAGATATATTCCCTTAGTTAATGGCATGCAGTCACACAACAGGGTACATACACACTGCAATTGGCATTTATATAGTTTATTAAGATGTATGAGAAATGCAATCTTAACCTCTCCTGGGATAAATATGGAAAGAACTTCCCAGCATAGGTTGCTGTGGTCAGAAAAAAAATGGTTTTAATAATCCTATGTCACAGAGCTAAGATGCCAGCTAATACAGAATTACAGATTTCAAATGCATGTCAGGTAAACACAGTCAGTGAGCAACAAAACTTAGCCTCTTGAAATTATCCATCCAGTCCATAGCCTAGCCTCAACGAAATGAACCAAGAGTTATTAAATCCTAGCTGGTAACATATGGAAGACCCTGAAAGGAATGCTGCAGTCTGTTGAAAATAGGCTATAGTATAATGCTGTTTGGGAAGTTCCATACATTTTTCTCTAATGGTACAAATGAAACTGTAAGCTGCTGTTAGTGAATAAAACCAGATTGCTCTGGGCACAGAGCCACACAAATCCAGGCCTAATGTGTCAACCAGAACTAAGCTTGGTAGGTAGCCTCTGCAGAGCAAGAAACTTATGCTAAAGAGTTGAGAAGCCTACAGTTATTCCATGTGGGAAAATCAAACTACTGAATTGAAAAAAGACTGTAGGGGTTCCAGTGCAGAAGCACAAAGACCAGTTCAGAAAAGCATTCAGTAAGATGGACAAGATATGATAATGGCTCAAAGTAGAATGGTAACAGAGGAAGTGGTAGTAAGTGGCAACAGTTAAAGATAGGGCTGGGACAATTTGCTAATGTACTGAACATGAGGTAGAAAGAGAAGAAACAAGGATGACAACATTTTTGGACTGAACAACTGGATGGAAATGCAAGGTTCAAGGAGAAAACCAGCTGAACTTGCTATAGTTGAAATACCTTTCAGGTGTAGCTATAAATCCAGGTGTAGCTATAAATTTTGGAGTCATCACCATATAAATGGTCTTTAAAACTATGAAACCAGGTAAGATCACTTAGGAGGTTGGTAGAAAACAGGTCTGACCCTGGGACATTTCAGAAGCAAATCTTGACCATATTTATGGAGTTTCCTAGAGGATGGGTGTGAGCAGATATTCTGGGATTATTGGCCCATTAAGGACAAAGTGATCATTATAGGACATGACTATTTCCACAGATAGGAAATCAGATATGTTAAAATCTCATATATCCTCTAAATAAGCACATTATTTAAATTCCTGAAAATTATATGTGCATTTTACACGATTTAGAAATCAAAGTAATCTAGAATTATAGCTTTGAACACATAGACAAGTATTAATGTATTTGAGATAATTGTTGATTGAAAGGAAGAAGGAAGGAAGGAAGGAAGGAAGGAAGGAAGGAAGGAAGGAAGGAAGGAAGGAAGGAAGGAAGGAAGGAGGGAGGGAGGGAGGGAAGGAAGGAAAGAAGGAAGGAGGGAAGGAAGGAAGGAAAGAAGGGAGAAAAGGGGAGGGAGGGAGGGAGGGAGGGGAAAGTAAAAATATATTACACAAGCCATCCCTAATGATTAGTATACACCGAGACTAATAAAACTGAGGTACTTTCTATGACCTTATCTTACTGAAAAGAATGGGACTTTCTGGTACAAACACCTAGCTGTGGCTTATCAGCACCAATATAGTTGTTAGCAAGCCCATAAAACTCATGCCAGATAAATATTCAGAAACAATATCTTTGATTATATCAATGTCTTGATTAAAACACCCACTAGTTCTGGCCAGTGGCTCATTGGATAGAGTGTCGGCCCAGTGTATAGATGTCCCAGGTTCAATTCCCAGTCAGGGCACACAGGAGAAGCAACCATTGGCTTCTCCCCCCTTCCCTCTCCTACTACCCTCCCTCTTCCCCTCCCAAGCTTGATTGGTTTGAGTGTCAGCCCCAGGCACTAGGATAGCTCAGTTGGTCTGAGCAGGTCAGCCTCAAGTGCTAAAAATAGCTCAGTATTTGAGCATTGGTCCAAAATGGGTTTGCCAGGTGGATCCCAGTCAAGGCATATGTGGCAGTCTGTCTCATTATCTCCCCTCTTCTCACCTAAAACAACAACAAACCCACTGATGATGACATCAGCAAGATGACAAAGTAGGAATCCCTGAACTCTACTTCCCCTCAAGGACACACTGATTCAATAGCAATACATGAATCAATTCTTTTTGTGAAAAATAAGGAAACTAGTTGAGAGGCTCCTGCACCCCAGGCATATATAAAACTAGTCACATCAAAACTGGTAGGAAATTAAAGAGACCTTCTCACCATAATTCCTATTTCAAGCACAATGCCATATGATCAGTGAAAACCCCAGCTTCTAGCTTCTTCCTGGGGTGGAAATGTGTTGGGCTACATATCAAACATTCAAATTTCTGGGAGTTGCCCAAGGGGTAGCTTCTGTCTCAGAGCACTGATAGGATCCAGCATATTCTAGAGCCACTGAGAACAAAGAAGGTGATTTGAACTAGAACAAATCATCCTCAAAAGCACCACTCCAGCACTGATGAAGCCTCTTATAGGCCTAATGTATATCAGTGTTTTTAAACCACCAGTCTGTGGACCATTGCTAGTCCACCAGAAATTTCATGCTGGTCAGGATTGGCACCAGTCCATGGACGAGTGGTTTAAAACCACTGACTAGTTGCCACTAAGAACAATGATGGCAGTTTAGATTATTATGAAGTCTTGAGAGGCCCACAGAAGCTCTGGGCAAATTCCTTGGTGAAGGTCTTCTATATAGGGCCAGTGCATGAAGACTAGAAGAGGTGGAATTTTATTCTAATGCATAGATATCAACACAGATGCAAGAAAAATGAAGTAACTGGGAAACATAAGCCAAACAAAGGAACAAGATCAAACTTCATAAACTGAACCTAATAAAGCAGAGATATATTAATTACTTGATAGAAATTTCAAAATAACCATCATAGAAATGTTCAATGAACTCAGAGCAATGCACAAACATAGTGAAAATTTCAACAAAGAACTTGAATACATTAAAAAGCACCAAACAAAAATCATGGAGCTGAAGAATAGTAACAACTAAAGAATTCAATATAGGGGTTCAACAGCAGGCTACAGCACAGAAAGACTAAGTGAATTCAAAGACAGTTCATTTGAAAGTATCCATTCAGATAAGCAAAAGAATGAAGAAAGCTTAAGGGGCTTATGGTTCACTATCAAGCAGACCAAGATACGTGTCCACCTCTCTGTATAGCAAAAACAATAGATAAACCATTTTAATTTTATTTTTAAGATTTTATTTATTGATTTTACAGAGGTATGGGGAATGAGAAGTATCAAATTTTAGTTGTTTGTTGATTGCTTGTCATATGTGCCTTGACCAGGCAAACTCAGGGTTTTGAACTGGCAACCTCAGCATTGCTAATCCACACTTTATCTAATGTGCCAACTACTTTTTTTTAGTGATCAACTACTTTATTTATTTATTTATTTATTTATTTATTTACTTACTTACTTATTAGCAAGAGAGACAGAGACAGACAGTAAGGGAGAGAAATGAGAAGCATCAACTTGTAGTTGGAGCACTTTAGTTATTCATTGACTGCTTCTCATACATGCCTTTCTGGGGGGCTTCAGCTGAGCCAGTGAAGCCAGTAACCTTGGGCTAAAACCATTGATCTTGGGGTCAGGGAAGAGACCATGGAATCATGTCTATGATCCCATGCTCAAGCCAGCGACCTGGCACTCAAACTGGTAAGCTTATGCTCATGACAGATATGCCCTCGCTCAAGCTGGTGACCTCAGGGTATAGAACATGGGACCTCAGTATCCCAGGTCGACACTCTGTCCTTTGTGCCAACAGCTGAGCAGGCTGGTGATAAACCATTTTAGATTCTACATTTGCTTCTCTATAGACACAGCTACATGTCAGAAACAAAGAAGTTTAAATTCATATTAGCTCATTCTTCTTTCACCCACCACCCAGCCATGTCTTCGTCCCTACCTGGGGGCTGCCTCAGATGTAGAAGGGGTGCTTTAGATTACTAAGTAATTAACCAAGTAAACAATTTTAATGTGAGAAATGATGGACCATTGTGCATCTCAACAATGTATTCAATCAGCACACCAAGCCTAAGTGTAAAATATTGAAAGCTGCTGGTTTCAGCCCCTTTACTTCTCTACTCCTCCACCTTTTCCCTGCCTTGCCCTAGCACCTTATCCTGCCAAGTACACTTGCAGAAAGATTTTCTTACTTCTTTTGTATTTGTTATTTTCCATCTTCTCATTTGGAATAAAGGCTTGCTAGGGTCTTGTTTTAAATTTTGTGTTGGACGAAGGTGGCCATTGGATGAAGTGAAACAAAGTAAAATCTAGTCTGGAAAATGATAATACTGCTTTCCAACTTCTCATCACTGCATATTCTGCTTGCCTTGGCTTCAGAAAATTCTCCAGTTATTTCCTTTTGGCAGCACCATCTTAATGCACTTAATAAATCTGGACTTATGAAGACATAGCGTAGCCTTCCCAACATTTTTTTAATGTTATGGACATTACTGTTTCCCTTAGCAAGAGCTAAGTAAAACACCTCCTGTTCTTTGTCATTTCTGGCTTTGCTGTCAGTTTCAGGTTTTGCTGTTCTTGGTCCTTCCCCAGGGCAGGGTTCATCTACCCAATACGAGGGTTCATCTACCCAATACGATTCAACAAGGTCCAAGGGAGTCCTGGAGCCCAGAATCCTTGCCCCTCCTACAAGATAACTAGCTTCACCCTTTGGATGTATTGGGTGCTTAAAATTCCCCCATTAGAGGACCCGGGTTCGATTCCCAGCCAGGGCACACAGGAGAAGTGCCCATTTTCTTCTCCACCCCTCCTCCGCGCTTTCCTCTCTGTCTCTCTCTTCCCCTCCTGCAGCCAAGGCTCCATTGGAGCAAAGATGGCCCGGGCACTGGGGATGGCTCTGTGGCCTCTGCCTCAGGCACTAGAGTGGCTCTGGTCGCAACATGGCGACGCCCAGGATGGGCAGAGCATCGCCCCCTGGTGGGCAGAGCATCGCCCCATGGTGGGCATGCCAGGTGGATCCCGGTCGGGCGCATGCGGGAGTCTGTCTGACTGTCTCTCCCTGTTTCCAGCTTCAGAAAAATGAAAAAAAAAAATTCCCCCATTATTATTTATCACCATAGATAATTTAATTCAAATGTCACTGTCTCCACAAAGCCTCTCATGATTTCCTCTACTTGCCCTCGCCTCCACTCCAGATGTAATAAATTAACTCCTCACCTTGTTTCTATGATTAAAACTGATCATATCCTATTACACAATTAGTTTTTTATGTTTCAGTCTCCCATGCTGGATGGTGAGTCTCAAAGATTAGAGTCATATCTTATTAATCTTTGTTTCCCCAGCATCTGACACATAAATGAATATAGTGCCTGAGAATCCACCTTGCATCATTCCTTTGGATTCCTTTCCTACAAAGCTTCTTCTTAAATGCAAATACTACTGGGTAGAATGTGATGGTATATTACTAATTCAGTCATTATTACTGGTAAACTAGTCAAGCATTCCACTTGACAGGACCAAGACCAAGATGAAACTGTCAGAGGCTGGGGAGTATGCCAAAGGGTGATTTAAAAGGGAGAGAAAAGGCCCACAGAGGGAGGCATCAGAGATTTTTGTTTTTAAGCCAAATGTATCTCTCAACTCACAGCTAATTTACTGCAAAGAATTATGCTTTTAAAATGTTTGTCCACAGAGAATGTAGAAGCTGACTGTCACAATTAATCTATAGGTGCATTTGTACCTGCAGTATAGTAGCATACTCAAAACCTTGCTCACAGCCAATACGCCTTTAAGGTGATACTCCTATAAAAATGTTCCAGCTATTACCAAAACCCTGGCAAGAGAGTGGCTCTTTTCACAGCCAACCCTCTGGGGTTCTCCAGGATCCATTGTGCCCCTGCTCCACCCACCTCATTAAGCTGCTGTGTTATACAGACAGACATTAATTACTCAGAATTAAGTGCCCACGTCTAAATGCTTATTTTGGATAATTCAGAAGGTCATTCTAAAGAAGTACCATTAACTCCCTAGTAATTTTTGATTTGTGTTCATAAAGCTTTACTCTGAAAAGCCAGTTACTCCAGTGGGATGGCAATTTATTAAAAAGACATCACACTTGACTGGTTTTCTTTTCAATCTTCTTTCTGGCTCCACCTTCTGTAGGGTCTTTAATATTGAACAAGATTGTCTCCTAGAAGACTAATTTATTCACATTTCCCAGTATCCCTGAAAAAAGTCTCAATGAATATCCAGTGTGCTCTTGTGTTGCTGACACAACTTTTCTGAGTAGCCACGTATGGTACTTACAATAGAGGGCATGCTTAAGACCAGGACAATGGCAAAACTTTGTCTATACTCTCCTCGTCACCACAGCCACCACTCTGGGCACCAGCGGGCTTCCTGGGACCACAGAGAGCAAGCATAATCTTTTTTTAAACAATAAATTCATCATTTAATTTTTTTCTGGAAACATACACTGATTTTTTTATTGATTTATTCATCAAATTTAAATTTTCCTGTTTCCTCCCACCCACCCACTTGCCAAGATGTTGACATTAAGATTATTATATGAGAATTAAGCTATAAAATCCACATATCTGAAAAGTCACTTGGATGAGATGATAGCTTCTAAGACTAGGAGACTGTACTGTAAACCCGATAGTGATGATAAGCATTGCATCATTACAATCAGAAAGCTCTTATCTTCCTCTCTTATTCTACCTTTAGCATGTTATTTAACTTTTGTACCTCAGTTTCCTCCTCTTTAAAATAACAATATTATCTGTCTCAAAAGATTGTTTGGGATGAGTATCAGTAAAATGTTACACTTAACACAGTTTCTGGCTCATAATTGGCACTCAGTACATAGAATATGTATTCAGATCAAATCTCTAACACATGCCTTGTACTATGACAGAAAAGGGCATATAATTATAGAATATCAGAATACCAGAGATAAAGAAATGAGTCTAGTGGAGAGAAAAAATCCAGATAATATACAAAGCAATGGAAATTAGGAAATCTGAAGGATATCAGTCTTCTCAACAATGACCACTGAAGCCATAAAAAGGATGAACAATGCCTTGAAGATTATGAAAGAAAGTGATTTTCACTTGGACATCCATCTTGTGTAATGGGGGAATGTTACATGACCATCGATATCCTCAGAGATAAAAGATAAGATAATGCATTTGTAAAACAAAACCAGGATGCCACGAAATGGGGAAGTGAGCGAGCAAAGGAAGAAAGAAAGAGAGCTAAAAAGAATTATTGAAAAAATTATTGTTTAAGGGAGTTAATATAATAATTCAAAAGAAGTACTAGAAAATAAGATTTTAAAAATTCTCAGAAAATAGAAGAAATAATAAGTCAAAATAAAAAACAATAGAAGACAAATAAAAATTGACCAATTCAGAAACAACATTCAACTAACAGTAGCTCCAAAGAAACAGAAGATAGAAAATGAGGAGAATGAAGTTATCAAATAAAAAATACAACTCCCCAGAACTAAAGACATGGACCTCCAGATGAGAATACTTCATCGTGTACTTTATTATGGGTAGGGGGAAAATACTATGAATGAAAAAGACATAATTAGGAAAATTTATAGGCATTACAAGAGAAAATAACCCACATGATATACAATAAGAAATCAGAACGACTTCAGATAACCCAGCAGCAACTGCCTGATATAAAGGAAAAAGAATCAATGGAATGCCTTAAACATCAATCTATGCATCTAGTATGATAGAACACATTCTTAGACTTACAGGTCAAAATTTTTATCTCCTTCCTAACTTTTTTTTTTTTTTTTTGTATTTTTCTGAAGCTGGAAACGGGAGAGACAGTCAGACAGACTCCCGCATGCGCCCGACCGGGATCCACCCAGCACGCCCACCAGGGGGTGACACTCTGCCCACCAGGGGACGATGCTCTGCCCCTCCGGGGCGTCGCTCCGTTGCAACCAGAGCCACTCTAGCGCCTGGGGCAGAGGCCAAGGAGCCATCCCCAGCGCCTGGGCCATCTTTGCTTCAATGGAGCCTCGCTGAGGGAGGGGAAGAGAGAGACAGAAAGGAAGGAGAGGAGGAAGGGTGGAGAAGCAGATGGGCACTTCCCCTGTGTGCCCCAGCCGGGAATCGAACCCGGGACTTCTGCACGCCAGGCCGACGCTCTACCACTGAGCCAACCGGCCAGGGCCTCCTTCCTAACTTTTTATATGAATTTACCAAGGATTCCATCCAGCAAATGAAGGTATGCTCTAGTAAAACCAAAACAGAATGAAATTTGGGATCTAGGAGATACAAGTTCTGTTATAATTTAATAACAAGAAATCCTGTTTTGACAGAGGAGGAAATCTCAGGCAGACAGAAGTGGAGCAGGCCTGGAATCTAGGTGACTGAGTCAACAGGATAGATGACTCTGGGACACTGGTGCCAAGGGGAACAGGAACTGACAGCTTAAATGAAAAATAACCCAGATTCAGAAAATGATTTCTAATTACCATTCCCCAATAAATGGGACAAAAGCCCATGGAGAACTGGCTGACTCTAGGGCTAAAAAGAGAAAATACAAGATGAGACTGGAGCATCTTTTGGTGCCAGAAAGTAGGGAAGTACTAAAAAAATAATAATAATAATGAGTGCAGCACATCAAAGTAGAGACAAACTCAAAAAAATATATGAATTGGAGGACATCGAAGGGAAGCAGGAGTCAAACTGAAAGAATTCCCAGTGACAAAAGCTGGAATAACTTTTTTCTTTTTTAGCTTTATTTAGAAATTAAACTTAATGGGGTGACATTGATCAACAAGAGTAGATAGGTTTCAGGTAAACATCTCTATAGCATTTGAACTGTTGATTGTGTTGTGTGCCCATCACCCAAAGTCAAATCATTTTTCATCACCTTATACTTGTCCCTCTTTATTCTCCCCACTCCACTCCCCACCCTGGTAACCACTTCATTTTTATGTCTGTCCATGTGTCTCAGTTTTATATCCCATCTATATGTGAAGCCATATAGTCCTTTTGTGTGTGTGTGTGTGTTTGTGTGTTTGTGTGTGTGTATGACAGAGAGAAACAGAGAGAGGGATAGAGAGAGACAGACAGACAGGAAGGGAGAGAGTTGAGAAGCATCAATTCTC
Organism: Saccopteryx leptura; assembly: GCF_036850995.1. Taxonomy (NCBI): domain Eukaryota; kingdom Metazoa; phylum Chordata; class Mammalia; order Chiroptera; family Emballonuridae; genus Saccopteryx; species Saccopteryx leptura. The sequence continues at coordinate 210,265,945 of NC_089505.1, read as the reverse complement.
CGTTGCAGCACCTTAGGTGTTCACTGATTGCTTTCTCATATGTGCCTTGACCAGAGGGCTACAGCAGACCAAGTAACCCCTTGCTCGAGCCAGCGACCTTGGGCTCAAGCTGGTGAGCCTTTCTCAAACCAGATGAGCCCGCGTTCAAGCTGGTGCCCTCGGGGTTTCAAAACTGGGTCCTCCCCATCCCAGTCCGATGCTCTATCCACTGCACCACCACCTGGCCAGGGGGAACCATATAATTCTTAAGCTGAAATAACTTAAACAACAAAAGTCTGACCTGTGGTGGCAACTCCTATGAGTTGATGCTCCCTGCCCCTCCCCCATATCTCTCTCTCTCTCTCTCTCTCTCTCTCCCCCCCACCAAAATAAATAAATAAAATATTTTTTTAATTCAAACAAAATAAGACTCAGAGACATGGACAAGAGTGTGGGGGTTAACGGGGGGGGGGTGGAAGGAGAGGGAGGGGGTTGGGGGAGGGGAGGGGCCCAAAAAAACCAGTTAGAAGGTGATGGAAGACAATTGGACTTTGGGTGATAGGAATGCAGCATAATCAAATGTCAAAATAACCTAGAGATGTTTTTTCTGAACATATGTACCCTGATTTATCAATGTCACCCCATTAAAATTAATTAAAACACACACACACACACAAAATTTAAACAAAATAAATAACTTAGTATAGGGTTATAATCCAAAGTATAAAATAAATATCCACAAAGTCATACTGATATAAATAAATGATTGAATAAATAAATGAGAGAAGAGACAAATCTTCTTTACAAAACAAACCCAAATAACTTACGCCAATATCACTCTCCCTTCAAAGAGGTGAAGCTTAGTTATGCTCCTCCTTGAGTGTGAGCCAAACTTTGTGTTTTGCATCCATAAAGTAGAATATAGAGCAGGGGCAGTAACTTTACACAGGAGTGTACTGGGAAACACTGCCTTGGCCAGGTAATCAAGGGAAGCACCACCTGTGATAATTCATGTTAATAACACATATCTACTGATATGATGATGAAGGGGGCACTTCATCTCTGTGGCCGTTCTTCCCAAAAACATATAACCCCAATTTAATCATAAAAATATTAAACAAACCCATATTGAGGAACAAGTTACAAAATGTTTGACCAATATACCTCAAAACTGTCAAGGTTGTGAAAAGCAAGGAAAGACTGAGAAACTGTGACAGACCAGATGAGACTAAGGAAACATGACAACTAAATACAACACTCCGTATGAGATTGTGGAACTGAAAAAAAAAGACACCAGTGGAAACCCTAGTAAAACCCTAGTAAAGTTTGAACTTTACTTCAAATATACCAATATTGGTTACTTAGCTCTGACAAGGTACCTGATAATATAAGAATTAGTGGAAACTAGGTGAAAGGTATATAGAAATGATCTTTATTATCTTTTAAACTTTTCTGGAAATATAATTTTTTTAATTGATTGATTTTTAGGGAGAGAAAGAAAGTGGGTGGAGAAGGGGAATAGCAGGAAACATCAACTCCCATATGTGCCTTGACCAGGCAAGCCCAGGGGTTCAAACCAGCGACCTCAGCATTCCAGGTTGATGTTTTATTCACTCCACCACCACAGGTCAGGCAAAAAATTTGTTTTTTAAAAAGCATTTAGCCTGACCAGGCGGTGGCACAGTGAATAGAGTGTTAGACTGGGATGCGGAGGACCCAGGATCGAGACCCCAAAGTTACCAGCTTGAGTGCGGGCTCATCTGGTTTGAGCAAGGCTCACTAGCTTGAGCCCAAGGTTACTGGCTTGAGTCACTCAGTCTGCTGTAACCCCACAATCAAGGCATATAGGAGAAAGCAATCAATGAACAACTAAGGAGCCACAACAAAGAATTGATGTTTCTCGTCTCTCCATTCCTGTCTCTCTGTCCCTATCTGTCCCTCTCTCTGACTCTCTCTCTGTCTCTGTAAAAAATAAATAAAGAAATGCTATTTATTAACTACAGAAAATCAAAGCTTTGTATAAAAATAAAATACAGTTTAGTATACTACCTGGCCTTGCATTAAATACTACTTAGATTATCATGATAAAATGATTTTAAATACTGATTTAACCAAAAATTTTGACATTGCTATGATGGAAAAATGAAAGGGAAGAAAGCAGAGGTGTGTGAAAGAGAAATCCCATTTACCACAGGGAATCAATAGGTGATGTACTATATTAACAACTAATAGTGGTATATTATTTTCAAATATGGGGGTAAATACCAGTAAAAACAGCTAAAAGAACTGAAAGTGATTAGAATCAAGATTGAAGAATTGGAAAACTGACTGCTATTTTCTGTATTTAATGTTTTATTTGATCTCAAAAAAAACAAAACACTCTTCAACAAACTACCTAGGTTTTCTTCCCCTTCATGGATCAGAGAGAGGAGGTTCAACAAAGAAAATCAACCTGAGCCTGGCTGGTTGGCTCAGTGGTAGAGTGTCAGCCTGGTGTGTGGAAGTACCTGGTTTGATTTCTAGTCAGGGCACACAGGAGAAGCACCATCTGCTTCTCCACCCTTCCCCCTCTCCTTTCTCTCTATCTCTTTCTTCTCCTCTCACAGTCAAGGCTCCATTGGAGCAAAAGTTGGTCCGGGCACTGAGGATGGGTCCATGGCCTCCATCTCAGGCACTAGAATGGCTCCAGTTGCAACAGAGCAACATCCTAGATGAGCCAAGCATCGCCCCCCTGGTGGGCTTACCAGGTGGATCCCAGGCGGGTGCATGCGAGAATCTCTCTTCCTTCCAATTTCTCACTTCAGAAAAATACAAAAACAGGGGATGCATTCGGGGCGACACTAGAATCTATGTAAACACAATAAATTAAAATCTATCTAAAAAATACAAAAAAAAGAGAAGAAAATTATTTTCAAGTTTACCCAAGCAGTATCTAGGGTAGAGGCACCCCCACCTGTGAAAAACATTAGCCCTCCATGTTCCATATTATCCCTATTTGTGTGTGTGTGTGTATGTGTGTGTGTGTGTGACAGAGAAAGAGAGACAGGGAGAGGAACAGATAGAGTCACAGAGACAAGAAGGGAAAGGGACAAGAAGCAGCATCTCAGTTGTTCATTGATTGCTTTCTCATATGTGCCTTGATGGAGGGAAGGAGGGCTACAGCAGAGTGAGTGACCCCTTGCTCAAGCCAGCGACCTTGGGCTTAAGCCAGCAGCCTTTGGGCTCAAGCCAGGGACCACAGGATTATGTCTATGATTCCACACTTAAGCCAGTTACCTTGCACTCGAGCTGGTGAGTTCACACTCAACACGGCGACCTCGGGGTTTTGAACCTCGGTTCTCCACATCCCAGTCCAATGCTCCATCCACTATACCACCACCTAGTCAGGCCATATTAACCCTATTTTATGGCTAGTATTATCCTCACATAGTAGGCCAGCAAGAAACACTTTTTTGAACCAATGAAGTGAACATAAGTTGTGCAGTAAGTATATGAGGAGTTCCCACTATGTGCTGGGCTCTAAACATACATCATCTCATTTAAATTCACCAAGAACTGCAAGGTAAACAATATATTATTGCTACTTTACAAATTATGAAACTGTTGTTTAGAGGTTAAATATTTTGCTTCTTGTCACACAGTCAGTAAATGGCAAACATGCTCTAAATACAGCTCTGTGTGGCACTGAAGCCAAATGAGCTTATTAACTTCAAAACCCTACCTCTGGTTAACCCCAAGGAAAGAACAGGTAAAGGGTCAGAAGAGCAAGTGGCTAGTCTAGAGCTAGTTCTTGGAGAACTCAAACACAAAATAACCAAAAGGAAACAGCAGAGTACTTATATTCCAGCCAAACAAAATACATGAAAGCCCAGAGGCAAAAGAATAAGACACAAGAAACCATATAAGCTGGAAAACAAGAGTAAAGGGGAGACCATTAATGATTTAAAACCTTCCTAATATCAAGCTATGTGTCTTCACTCACGTTTTAACCACCACTTTTATTAGCATAAAGATTAAGAGTGGAGGAGACAAGATGGTGCTGGAGTAGGCAGACGTACCAACATCTACCTCCCAGAACCAAAGTGGATTACAAACTAATTTTATGAACTATCATCTGGAACAACCAACTTTGGACTAAACTAAGAGGACTCTTCAACCAAGGAAAACTGAAGAAGCCACACAGAGACTGGTAGGAAAAGCAGAAATGGGGAAACCTGGAGAGGGCTGCCCAGCTCCCCGGAGCGAACGGCAGCAGGGAGAGATTCGCGGGGCGGGAAGTGAGTTTAGCAGAGGGAGAAGGGTCCTGAGCCCCAGGAACAAAGCCCCAGCCTGTAGCCCCAGAGCCCAGAAGAGGCGTAAGGACAGTATTTAGCTGGAAACAAGTCAGGATACTGTTTTTGAGAAAGAGTCTGATTTCTCAGACCCAGGATCCTTCTTAAAGGGACTGCGCAGAACATCTCTCTCATAACCACCAACCCGGGGCTCCTGGGGATGGGGGGAGAGAGGAGAGGACCAGAGTAACAGGAAGAGAGTGTAATCTAGGAGGCACAGGGAGAAGCATTTTGGAAGATAGCCACCCTAACCCCTGGGACAAGTCACCCCCAAAGCTGAAGTGAATATTTCCCCTGGAAACAGCAATGCCAGCAAAGGGAAGCAGGAGAGCAGCCAAACAAGCTCCCCTGTGGCACGCAGAGCAGAGTTGCATAGAAGAAGGGAGCTTTCGGGTCTACAGTAGTGAGTCTTAGGGTCCGAGCTGCAATGCCTCCACCCATGCAGCTGAGGGCGTGCTGGAGGGCGGGCGGCAGTGGGAGACAAAAGCGCGATTCTGCTGGCAGGGGTGGAAGCCAGCTGGCCACCACTGGGCTCAGGTGTGAGCTCAATCTTGCCCGGCTGGGGAAAAGGGGGCATGCAAAAGCGGTTAAGCTTAGCTGCTGGCAGCCTGTAATCCAGCCTGCAGGGAAAAGGGCAGGAACCCCGGAAAGGGTGGAGACCAGCCCCTGAGCAAGGGCAGAGGAGCACAGCTTTGCTGCGCCTGGGCAACCAGGCTTGCGGTCTGACTTGGTAGCCAGCTCCTCCCGCGGGGGTGGAGCCAAAAGCCCAGTAGAGGCGGAGTTCCACTACTGAGCTGAGCTTGGGAACGCAGTCCTGCCGGGCAGTAGAGCCAAGGCTAGCAGCCGTTCCTCGAGTGGGCTCCTCCTGCAAGGGCAGGGCGAAAGCCCAGAAACAGGCAGAGACCCACAGCTGAGCAAAGGTGCTCACCAGTGCCCTCAGGACCGAGCATAACATCACACACGGGGGTGGGGCAAAGGCCAAGGCCACCAACGCTTGTGCACCCGAGCACGTGATCACAGCCACTCCTGTGAAGAGAAAATGCGGAGGCAGAGAAATACAACACAAATAAACCAAGAGAAATCCCCAGAAAAGGACTTAAGTGAATCAGATATAACCAAATTACCAGATGCAGAGGTTAAAATAACGATTGTTAGGATGCTCAAAGATATCAGAACAACCATAGATGGCCATTACGAAAACCTAAATAAAGAGATAACAAATATAAAAAAGGACATTGAAATAATAAAAAAAGAATCAATCAGAAATGACAAATACAATATCTGAAATAAAGAATACAATGGAAGGAATTAAAAGCAGGATGGATGAAGCAGAGAATCGAATCAGTGAGTTAGAGGACACAATAAATAAAGGCACAGAAGCAGAGCAGAAAAAAGAAAAGAGACTCAAAAAGTCTGAGGAAACTCTAAGAGAGCTCTGTGACAACATGAAGAGAAATAACATCCGCATCATAGGGGTTCCTGAAGAAGAAGAGAAAGAACAAAAAATAGAGACTTTATTCAAAAATATTATAGTGGAAAACTTCTCCCAATTAAGGCAGGAAAACATTACACATGTTCAGGAAGCACAGAGAACACCATTAATGAGAAACCCAAAGAAACCAACACCAAGACATATCATAATTAAAATACCAAAGCAAAATGATAAAGAGAAAATATTAAAAGCTGCTAGAGAAGAAAAGACTATCACCTACAAAGGAGCCCCCATAAGGATGACTTCTGACTTCTCAACAGAAACACTTGAGGCCAGAAGGGAATGGCATGAAATATTCAAAGTAATGCAGAACAACCAAGATTACTTTATCCAGCAAGGCTATTATTTAAAATTGAAGGAGAAATAAAAAGCTTTACAGACAAAAAAAAACTCAAGGAATTCACTGCAACCAAACCAAGGCTGCAAGAAATGCTAATGGACCTGTTGTAAACAGATCAAAGGAAAAAAAGAATATAGCAAAAGAGGAATACAGTTTCAAAGAAAAAAAATGACAATAAACAATTACATATCAGTAATAACCTTAAATGTTAATGGATTAAATGATCCGATCAAGAGACATAGGGTAGCTGCGTGGATAAGAAAACAGGACCCATACATATGCGGTCTACAAGAGACACACCTTAAATCAAAACATGCACACAGACTGAAAATAAAAGGATGGAAAAAAATATTTCACGCAAATGGAAATGAAAAAAAAGCTGGGGTAGCAATACTTATATCAGACGAAATGTACTTTAAAACAAAGACCAGAGTTAGAGATAAAGAAGGTCACTACATAATGATAAAGGGAGCAATCCAAAAGGAAGATATAACCATTTAAATATATACGCACCTAATATAGGAGCACCTAAATATATAAAGCAGACTTTGATAGACTTAAAGGGCGAGATCAACAGCAATACTATAATAGTAGGGGATTTCAATACCCCATTAACATCATTAGATAGATCCTCAAGAAAGAAAATTAACAAAGAAACAGCAGACTTAAAGGACATATTAGATCAACTCGATTTAATAGATATCTTCAGAACCTTTCACCCTAAAACAGCAGAATATACATTCTTTTCAAGCGCTCATGGTACATTCTCTAGAATAGACCACATGTTAGGGCACAAAAGTGGTCTCAACAAATTTAAGAAGATTGAAATCATATTGAGCACTTTCTCTGATCACAATAGCATTAAACTAGAAATCAACCACAATAGAAAAATTGAAAAACATTCAAACACTTGGAAACTAAATAGCACATTATTAAATAACGAATGGGTTAATATTGAGATCAAAGAAGAAATTAAAAAATTCCTAGAAACAAATGATAATGAGCATACATCAACTCAAAATTTATGAGACACAGCAAAAGCAGTCCTGAGAGGGAAGTTTATAGCATTACAGGCATACTTCAAGAAGCTAGAAAAAGCTCAAATAAACTTAACCCTGCATCTAAAAGAACTAGAAAAAGAACAGCAAGTAAAGGCCAGAGCTAGTAGAAGGAAGGAAATAATAAAGATCAGAGCAGAAATATATGACATACAAGCTAAAGAAACAATACAGAGGATCAATGAAACCAGGAGCCGGTTCTTTGAAAAGGTAAACAAGATCGATGAACCTTTACCGAGACTCACCAAGAAAAAAAGAGAGAGAGGACTCAAATAAATAAAATTAAAAACGAGAGTGGAGAAATAACAACTGACACAACAGAAATACAAAATATTGTAAGAAAATACTATGAAGAACTGTACGCCAAAAAACTAGACAACCTAGATGAAATGGACAAATTCCTTGAATCATATAATCTTCCAAAAATCAATCTGGAAGAATCAGAAAACCTAAACAGACCAATTACAACAAATGAGATTCAAACAGCTATCAAAAAACTCCCCCCCAAAAAAAAACTCCTGGGCCTGATGGCTTCACAAGTGAATTCTACCAAATATTCAAAGAAGAACTAACTCCTATTCTTCTCAAGCTATTTCAAAAAATTCAAGAGGAAGGAAGACTTCCAAACTCCTTTTATGAGGCGAGCATAATTCTGATTCCAAAACCAGGCAAGGACAACACAAAAAAAGAAAATTATAAGCCAATATCCCTGATGAAATTAGATGCAAAAATCCTCAACAAAATATTAGCAAACCGGATCCAGCAATATATGAAAAAAATCATACACCATGATCAAGGGATTTATTCTTGGGAGGCAAGGCTGGTACAATATTCGCAAATCAATCAATGTGATTCATCACATAAACAAAATAAAGGAGAAAAACCACATGATAATTTCAATAGATGCAGAAAAAGCATTTGATAAAGTCCAGCACCCATTCATGATAAAACTCTCAGCAAAGTGGGAATATACCACAACATGATAAAGGCCATCTATGACAAACCCACAGCCAACATCATACTCAATGGGCAAAAATTAAAAGCAATCCCCTTAAGATCAGGAACAAGGCAGGGGTGCCCCCTTTCACCACTCTTATTCAACATAGTTCTGGAAGTCCTAGCCACAGCAATCAGACAAGAAAAAGAAATAAAAGGCATCCGAATTGGAAAAGAAGAAGTAAAACTATCATTATTTTCAGATAATATGATATTGTATATAGAAAACCCTAAAGTCTCAGTCAAAAAACTACTAGACCTGATAAATGAATTCGGCAAGGTGGCAGGATATAAAATCAATACTCAGAAATCAGAGGCATTTTTATACACTAATAATGAACTGTCAGGAAGAGAAATCAAGGAATCAATCCCCTTTACCATTGCAACCAAAAAAATAAAGTACCTAGGAATAAATCTAACCAAGGAGATTAAAGACTTGTACTCGGAAAATTATAAAACATTGATAAAAGAAATCAGGGAAGATACGAATAAGTGGAGGCATATACCGTGCTCATGGTTAGGAGGAATAAACATCATTAAAATGTCTATATTACCCAAAGCAATTTATAAATTCAATGCAATACCGATTAAAATACCGATGACTTACTTCAAAGATTTAGAACACATATTCCAAAAATTTATATGGAACCAAAAGAGAACACGAATAGCCTCAGCAATCTTGAAAAGGAAGAATAAAGAGGGAGGTATTACACTTCCGGATATCAAGTTATATTATAAGCCCATTGTACTCAAAACAGCATGGTACTGGCATAAGAACAGGCACATAGATCAATGGAACAGAACAGAGAACCCAGAAATAAACCCACAGCTCTATGGACAACTGATATTTGACAAAGGAGGTAAGGAAATACAATGGAGTAAAGACAGCCTCTTCAACAAATGGTGTTGGGAAAATTAGACAGCTACCTGCAAAAAAATGAAACTAGACCACCAACTTACACCACTCACAAAAATAAACTCAAAATGGATAAAAGACTTAAATGTAAGTCGTGAAACCATAAGCATCTTAGAGGAAAACATAGGCAGTAAGCTCTCTGACATCTCTCGCAGCAATATATTTGCTGATTTGTCTCCACAGGCAAGTGAAATAAAAGACAGGATAAACAAATGGGACTTTATCAAACTAAAAAGCTTCTGCACAGCTAAAGACAATAAGAACAGAATAAAAAGACAAACTACACAATGGGAGAATATATTTGACATTGCGTCTGATAAGGGATTAATAACCAAAATTTATAAAGAACTTGCAAAACTTAATACCAGGAAGACAAACAATCCAATCCAAAAATGGGCAAAAGAAATGAATAGACACTTCTCAAAAGAGGACACACAGATGGCCAATAGGCATATGAAAAAATGTTCAACATCACTAATGATTAGAGAAATGCAAATTAAAACCACAATGAGATATCACCTCACACCAGTCAGAATGGCGCTTATCAATAAAACAACACAGAATAAGTGCTGGCGAAGATGTGGAGAAAAGGGAACCCTCCTGCACTGCTGGTGGGAATGCAGACTGGTGCAGCCACTGTGGAAAACAGTATGGAGATTCCTCAAGAAATTAAAAATCGAACTGCCTTTTGACCCAGCTATACCACTGTTAGGAATATACCCCAAGAACACCATAGCACTGTTTGAAAAGAAGAAATGCACCCCCATGTTTATGGCAGCATTGTTCACAATAGCAAAGATCTGGAAACAGCCCAAGTGTCCATCAGAGGACGAGTGGATTAAAAAGCTTTGGTATATATATATTATGGAATACTACTCAGCCATAAGAAATGATGACATAGGATCTTTTACAACAACATGGATGGGCCTTGATAACATTATACTGAGCGAAAGAAGTAAATCAGAAAAAACTAAGATCTATATGATTCCATACATAGGTGGGACATAAAGATGAGACTCAGAGACATGGACAACAGTGTTGGGGGTACAGGGTGGGGGGAGGAGAGGGAGGGGGTTGGGGGAGGGGAGGGGCACAAAGAGCATGGCTTTTCAGCATTTGCCATAATCCCCCTTTAATCTATAGACAGACAGAAAATATTTACTTATGGTGTTTCCACTATAAAGACTGCTGTCTTAGGGACAAATGCTGATGAACTATTTCAGCAGTTCCTCCTTCTTCAAAGACTTATATGTCAACATAGAGCTCCATGTTTCATAGGACATACTCAAGCTCACTCCATGCTCCCTGGAGCTTTAACACAAGGGAATGCCCCTTTTTTTTTTCTTTTTTCCTATTTTTCTTTGTTGTTGTTGTTATTGTTGTATTTTTTCTTTTATTTATTTATTTTTTGTATTTTTCTGAGGATGGAAATGGGGAGGCAGTCAGGCAGACTCCCGCATGCGCCTGACCGGGATCCACCTGGCATGCCTACCAGGGGGGGATGCTATGCCCATCTGGGGTGTAGCTCTGTTATGACCAGAGCCATTCTAGCGACTGGGGCAGAGGCCATGGGGCCATTCTTAGTGCCGGGGTGGCTTTGCTCTGGTGGAGCCTTGGCTGCGGGAGAGGAAGTGAGAGACAGAGAGGAGGGAAGGGAGGGAGAGGGGGAGGGGTGGAGAGGTAGATGGGCGCTTCTCCTGTGTGCTCTGGCCAGGAATCGAACCCGGGAATCCTGCACACCAGGCCAATGACTCCTACAGGTCTACCATATCATGCTTTTTACTTAAAAAAAATTTACATTTCTTTTGAAGGCTGATGAACAGGAGACACCAAATCTTTTTCGCCTGCAAACTACTGCCTTCTTTATTAGATCCAGCTAATAGCACTGTTTTGTCTTTTTCCAAATAGCTCCAGATATATGGAAAAGATTTATATAGGTGGATGGGGATCCTCAAACCCCTCAGCGAGATCTTCTGAGCATGGCTTTTAAGATACCTAGAGGCAGAAAAAGCCCAATAGAGATCAGGGGAACTACCAGCTTTTAGGATACACCCTTAAAGGCTCCAACGCCCCAAAGGGGTCTCATAGGATGCCATCTGGGTCCTGCTTCAATAGTGGAAAGGAAGGTCATTGAGCTAAAGCCTGCCAGGCTTACATGCCTCTGCTGTGAGGAAACAAGGACACTGGAAGGTAGGCTTCCCCCTCACTCCTCTAAGGGAGGGTTCAGTCTCTTCCAGCCCTGCTCCAGCCACCTATGACCTAACCTTGCCCAGAAAGCTAGGGTTTGCCACTGAAAGCTGAAGGTGCCCAGGGCCGTCGGCCCCATCTATGACACTGTGGACGAGCCTAGGGTATTTCTTTCAAGAAGCAGGTAAACTGATCTCATTTGTACAAGGGCCACTTAACTATGTTTTGCCTGAATAGTCATGTTTTTTATTCTTCCCTCAAAGATCTCTGTTGTGGGTGTTGATAGTCCTATTTTCTGCTGCTTTGCTTAATATATAGTGTTTCCTTTATCCCTCCTACCTCAATGCTCCACTCATATTTCTGGCTGGGACCTACTCCTAATTTAGAGCTCTCTTTCCCTCTTTTGCCAACTTCTATTTTGAATCTACCTTTGCCACCCAGCTTAGTGTATCCCAAGGTTCTCTTTACCATGCCACAGTCACAGAGCTCCAGGAAAAGCAACCTGGTCTCAACTCTCCAGGCAGAGGAGAACAGAAGCTCCATGTCCACGCATGCTGCAAATGGCTTTTCCAGTCTACCTGAATCATTGCCAGCTAGAAGCAGCAGTCATTGGGACTTGGACATGAGCTGCAAAGTATAGAATGGTGACAACAATTGCAGTGCCATGCGGACTTTTCCTGGATGTGGACTTTTCCTGGACTCCTGCTCCCTGTGACAGCTCCTAACAGACTGAACTGTGATTCGGTTGCATTTTTCAGAGATTTGGCATGGTGATGGGGCCAACTTGGACTTGGTGAACATGTTAAGGACACTACTCTTTTATGGATTCTTGCTGTATTGGCCAAGAGTTTGCTTAAAGGCTTTTAACCACTGTAAAAAAAAATAGAAGACTGGATAAAGAAGATGGGGCACATATACACCATGGTATACTATTCAGCTAGAAGAAATGATGACATTGGATCACTTACAGCAGAATGGTGGAATCTTGATAACATTATGCGGAGTGAAATAAGCGAATCAGAAAAAAAACAAGAACTGCAAGACTCCATACATTGGTGGGACATAAAAGTGAGACTAAGAGACATGGACAGGAGTGTGGTAGTTACAGGGGGTGGGGAGAGGGAAGGAGGGAGAGGGGGAAGGGGAGGGGGAGGGGTACAAAAAAAACTGGATAGAGGGTGACGGAGGATGATCTCTCTTTTGGTGATGGGTATGCAGCAGAACTGAATGACAAGATAACCTGGAAATGTTTTCTTTGAATATATGTACCCTGATTTATTGATGTCACCCTATTAAAATAAAAATTTATTTATAAAAAAAATTAAAAAAAAAGATTAAGAGTGAGTGCCTGACCAGGTGGTGGCATAGTGGATAGAGCATCAGACTGGGATGCAGAGGACCCAGGTTTGAGACCCCGAGGTCCCCAGCTTGAGTGCGGGCTCATCTGGTTTGAGCAAAAGCTCACCAGCTTGGACCCAAAGTCGCTGGCTCGAGCAAGGGGTTGCTCGGTCTGCTGAAGGCCCGCGGTCAAGGCACATATGAGAAAGCAATCAATGAACAACTAAGGTGTCATATTGCAGAACGAAAAACTAATGATTGATGCTTCTAATCTCTCCGTTTCTGTCTGTCTGTCCTTGTCTATCCCTCTGTCCCTGTCTATCCCTCTCTCTGACTCTCTATCTGTCTGTAAAAAAAAAAAGATTAAGAGTGAGACTGCAGTCAGATTACCTAATTCAAATCTCAACTCCACAACCTTATGAGAAATACTGAACCTTTACATGCCTTCATTTCTTCACTTGTTAAATGAGTAAAGTAATGGTATGTTCCTCACAGCATTTTAGTGAGGATTGAATGCGGTAAATACATTAAAATGCATAAAACTGTATCTAGAACACATAGTACTCAATAAAAGCTTGCTATGGTTGCATCTTACTTGACTAGTCATAAAATAAAGGTGGCACACTCCTCCACCTTGGCTCAGTGCCTCTGTGTTGTCGAGCTACTGGTTGCAAACAGGAGATGGTGACATATTTTAATGGAGTCAGGCATAGCAACAAGGAAGGCAGGCTTTTATTATCTAGCTGTCTCATAGTAAACACTGATTGGTCCCACAGAGCTGATCTCTCTTTAGCAATGTGATCAAGAAAAATAGATCATTATTGTACTGCTTCACATCTAAATACCAATTCTTGCATAACTGTGATTCAATTTTTGTTTTTTATTAAATTTATTGGGAGACATTGGTTAATATCATTATGTAAGTTTCAATGTATGGTTCTGTAATACAACCTCTATATACTGCATTATGTGCTCACCATTCAAAGTCAAGTCTCCTTCCAACACCATATATTTGACCTCCTTTTCCCTCCATCCCATTCCCTTCTGGTAACCACCATACTGTTGTTTGTTTTGTTTATTTACTTGTTGCTTTCTGTTTAGTATCCCACATGAGGAGAGAAATCATTATGGTTCTTGTTTAACGCATAATAGTCTCCAAACAATACTTGGGGTTTAATTTTGACTCAAATTCATTGGCATAGGCAGTTGGGATACCTACACTTAAATGAAAGAGTCCTTAACTACTCAGTGCATTTGACCAAATGAAATATTAAATTCTATGACATTTTTTAATTTAGAACTTTTAGGCCCATTTTGTTAATAGTCAGTTAAATTTATGAATGAGGTGCCATGAAGGACCCAAAATTCTAGGGTACAGTCTGCTCCATTAAGATACACATATTTTTTGGAGAGGCAAGAATTAAAACTTTTAGAGATTTAAACTTCTTATTCTCCTCTGTGTAGCTGGACATAGAAAAGTATCTTTATGCAGTTGTTCTAGTTCAAAGAAGTCACCAAAATTGTTCTTTTTTTTTTTTTCCTAAAGTTAGAAACGGGGAGGCAGTCAGACAGACTCCTGCATGCCCTGGACCGGGATCCACCCAGCATGCCCACCAGGGGGCGATGCTCCGCCCATCTGGGGCGTCGCTCTGTTGCAACCAGAGCCATTCTGGCACCTGAGGCAGAGGCCATGAAACCATCCTCAGTGCCCGGGCCAACTTTGCTCCAGTGGAGCCCTGGCTTTGGGAGGGAAAGAGAGAGACAGAGGGAAAGGAGAGGGGGAGGGGTGGAGAAGCAGATGGCGCTTCTCCTGTGTACCCTGGCCGGGAATCGAACCCGGGACTTCCACACACCGTGCCAACACTCTCCCGCTGAGCCAACCGACCAGGGCCTAAAATTGCTCCTCTTAATTACAAAAATGTATTGCCAATAGGTACCTGTTCCTCATTTTTTTTCTATAGTATTTCTTGTGTAGCAAATGCTGCCTCACTTAGAAGACAGAGCTCTGAGGAAGGATGGCTTTAGGAGTCATCCTCTGCTTCTCATTTTCGTTATTCTTTTGTGTCCAAACTCTGACCAAATCCTCTCACTGTCCTTTCTTCACCATTTCTCAGTTTGTTCACTCCACCATGTGCCCACTGCTGCTGCTTAGTCGGGCACTCCTCATCTCTCACTGAAAGATTAGAATACAATCCCAACGGGTCTCTCTTTCTCCATCATCAGGCTCCCCTTGATCCCTTTGACTGTATCTGTATCCAGCCACCTCAGAATGGAATATGTGTGTGTGTGTGTATACATATACATATATATTTTTTTTAATTAAGTGAGAAGAGGGGAGGCAGAGAAAGACTCCCACATGTGCCCTGACCGGAATCCACCTGGCAAGCTCCTTAACAGGGATGCTTTGCCTATCTGGAGCTGCTGCTCTGTTGCTTGGCAACCAAGCTATTTTAGCTCCTGAGATAAGACCATGGAGCCATCCTCAGACTGGGGGGGCCAACTTGCTCAAACCAGTCTACGGCTGCAGGAGAGGAAGAGAAAGAGAGAGAGAGAGAAAGGGGAGGGGTGGAGAAGCAGATGGTTGCTTCTCCTGTGTGCCCTGGCCGGGAATTGAACCCAGGACATCTACATGCCGGGCCAACGCTCTACCAGTAAGCCAACTGGAAAGGGCCTGGACTATATTTTAAAATTTAAATCTTGTTACATCATTTCCTTGTTTATAGCTTTTCAATACCTCTCTCAGTGGCCTCAAGAGAAAGGTCTTGCATACTGAATGGCACATACTAGCCCTGCTCTTCTCTCCTGCACATTCCTTATTCTTATGCCAAACTTTATTTGGGAAGGAAAGGGTCTTAATAAAAGATTTTTGGCTGGAAATGACATTATCCAAATTTTATACTTTAGAGAGTTATCTGGAGCTCTGTAATCACTGAATTGGACACAGGAGAGTCAGAAGGCAAGGAGGTAAGTATTGGTGCTATTGTTAGAGCCTGAGCAATAGGTAATTTACATCTCTAGGTGACACAGCAATTAGCTGAGTTTCTTGCTCGTGGTAAGTACCAATAAAATGTTTTGA
Source organism: Saccopteryx leptura (assembly GCF_036850995.1). NCBI lineage: Eukaryota > Metazoa > Chordata > Mammalia > Chiroptera > Emballonuridae > Saccopteryx > Saccopteryx leptura. The sequence continues at coordinate 210,250,232 of NC_089505.1, read as the reverse complement.
CCAAAGAAAAGAGTAAAAATATTTTCATTGTAGCATTATTCATGGTAGCCAAGACATGGAAACAACCTAAGTGTCCTTCAGGGGATTACTGGATAAAGAGATGTGGTAAAACAGGTGGCAGATCAGAAAAAAAGCTAGTGTTTCGCTCACAGTACAATTAGGCAAGAGCAGGATACTCATTGTTTTAGGTGTTAGCAGATAAATACAGCTGAAAACTAGCATCTTTTGCTGGAAAACAATATTTGCAGCACATAAAGCAGATTATGTTAGTATATAGAGTATTTGAAGGACAGAAAAAGATAATCAGCTCAGTAAAAAATAGGTAGAAGAACATGAAGCAGAATTTCCTAGAATAGAAAATGCAAATATCCCTTAAACACATGAAAAAGTATGCAGCCTCATTAATCAGCACAAAAGGATGCAAATTAAAACACCACAGTTATTTCTAATTCTACACTCACTAAATTAACAAAAATTGAAATAATTAAGAGCACCAGAGACAGGTAGGCTATAAAGCAATTCTCATTCATTAGTAGAGGAAATGTTAGTTGGTGCAACCCCTTTGAAAAAGTTTGGTATTGCCTAGTAAATCTAAAATCTATATGTGATTATACTTTGTGATTATAAATTCTGTTTCCACATATGTACACACCCTAGGGAGAAAATCTTGGACATTTGTTCACCAAGACATATAAAAATATCCCAAGCAACTTTGTTTATAATAACAAAAAGGAAAAAAACAAAATCTACAAATAATAAAATGGATAAATAAATTGTGGTACATTTATAAAGTGGAGCACTATATAATAATAAAAAAAAAATTGCCCACAGCATTAACAGGGATGAGTTTCAAAAGCAAAAATTTTAGCGGAAGAAGCAAGTACAGAGAACACACACAGTATAATACAGTTCATAATAAATTTGAAAACAAGCAAAACTAAAGAATCTTGTCTCATAGGGATCCATATACAGGCAATAAAATTATGTAAAAAGCAAGAAAATATTAAAACAATTGAGGATAGTGACTGCCTCTGGAGAATGATGCGGGAGGGTCATAGATGGAAATTTCCAGCCACTGATAATGTTCTAGTTATTAAATTGAGAGATGAATGCAAATTTTCTTTATCATTATTCTTTCAATGGTACACATATATTTCACAGACTTTTTGTATTATAATTTATTCACAATGAAAACTTTTAAGGAATAATAAGCTTAAACTAAAGAAATAACAACTGCACATTTTCATTGAGAATTTCTGTTGACTGTTAGTCAGCATGTGGTCCAGTGTCAGTAGGTTTCAGGAAGCAGGATCCCCTGCAGGGGCCAGCAGGAAAGGGAGAAAGCATTCGTGGAATTGTCCACAGTGGTTGGGATCCAGCGCAGAAGGCAGCTTCCCAGAGCTGCAGTCTCTCCACACCTGTTCACTGTAATCCCAAACCTGAAACAACAAGCAAAGAACCAAAGTTTAGCGACCAACCAACCATCAGAACCCATGATGGGATCTTGGGAGAAAATGAGCAATACCAACTATCCTAGAAAATCCAAGTAGAATGGCCAAAATTTGACTGTCCTTACCTTTTCCAGTCTTTTCTTCTCACCTTGCTTGTAAACTACTCAAAGGAAGTCTGTCTTCTACTTTCTCTGTTCTTTGTAACATTTCTTTCACCCTTGATAGCTTTTGAGTACAAATACATTGCCCAATAATGAGATAGATTCCTTCATAAATACATAACGCCATTTCTAATGTGCATGGTCCACTCTGAATAACTCTTTGGGACATATTTTCTTCAGAGCCAGCAGCCTTGATCAACCCCCAAATGCTGCTGTTCTTCCAGGCATTTTGTAAACATATTTTTATGTCACACACACATCCAAACATGCAAAACCAACCCCTTGACTCTAGAATCATACCTCCAGTTTTACTAAATCAGGACTGTTCACTTCAATCAACATCGGGTTCACTGGCTTTACACAGAATGACAATGCTTCCCAGAGAAGAGTGTTTTGTTCCATTAACATAATTGAAGATGTGCTTCAGTGTACAAAATCAATTCCAAGTCAGGGGCATTCTTAAAGCCCATGAATAGTTATGGGGTAAAAAAAAGAGCCCCAGATTTGGCATCAGTTCTGGGTTTGAAATCCAGTCTGCCATTTTCCCAGCTGTGCTGCTACCTTGAACAAGACTCTGTTTCTCTAGGTCTTATTTTCCTGAACTATTGATCTTTAAGAGGTGGCTGATTTCTAACATTGTTGCTGGAAGGATCAAATAAGTATTACATAAAATTGCTTTGTAAACTGTCATACACTGTGTAAATGTAAGAGTCTTAATTCTAAACCTAGAAAGCTTAAGTTGAGTTTCTTTTATAAGGGATCAGGCTTCGGGATTAGAAATCTTTGTATCTCCTTTCCAGATCTACTTGCTTATCCAGGCAGTAATATTTCTCTAAACTTTGCTTTCCTTAGCTGGAATATTGGATTAGTAATAGTACTGTATTTTTTGCTCCATAAGACACATGGGCATTTTCCCCTTCACTTTTGGGGGAAAAAAGTGTGTCTTATGGAGCAAAAAATGCAGTATTTTATTAAATATTTTAACACACCATTTGGTTCAGAATATTTTTTTTCTTATTTTCCTCCTTAAAACCCTAGATATGTCTTATGGTCAGGTGTGTCTTATGGAGTGAAAAATATGGTATATATTTCTTGGTGTCACAGTAAAGGGTTAAGTAAGATTATGTATGTAAATACGTGGAACTATCTTTGGAAATGGTAAGTACAAATAAATGTTTATGATTATTTTCAATGAAATCCTTTCTTGGGCTCATGCAAATTAGGTATTCTCTATTTCTAAGATCATGAACATTTACTCATGAAATTACTAAAAATTGTGTTATTCTTAGAATTGAAAAATGAATGACCATGAACATACATATAGAAACATATCCAAAAATCACTTACTTAACATATTGCTGTTATTTTTGAGCCTCTATATCTGGGGCGAGGCACTGGCTAGACATTTTACAAACACTAGCTAAATTAATCTTCACAGAAAGCCTACCAGGGGATTATTATTGCCAACTTCTAGAAAAGAAAGCTCCTCAGGGAAGTTATGGAATTTGTCTGAGGTCACACAGCAAGCCAAGATTTCAACTTAACAAGTATTTTGTCTGTTAGTCCCATAATAGTCTTTTCTTTCATCTTCTTTTATTTTCCATCTCTTCTATGTTTCCTATTGTTCAAAGTTTTAACTCAAATGCAAATAGTTTATAGTGATTAATGCAAGCAAAATCAGCTTGTATTGAATCTTTTGTGCTGCTGAATATATGAGTTATGAACAAAATAATGAGTAAATAGATATAAATATAGGTTGTGTTACTCCAGCAGTTCATCCTTGCAGTGTGGACACTTTTCCTGCTGTATACTTTGAAAGGAACGTTGTGTGGGATGGGGGCGAGGAGTTGCCTTTTCTGTGCTGCAACGATGCCTCCATATTTGCACCAATCTAGTCCTAGCTGAGTCACCACTGATTCCACATATTGGGGAACAGAAGTTGGGAAATTTACAACCATCATTCAAGCATCAGTCAAAGATTGATTGAACACTGCTTTTGAGCAAGGGGTTGTATGATGTATTAAATATAAAAATAAGGTGGCCATTTGTGTTGTGATTTTTTGGGAGGATGGCAGAGCAGGACCTGAACTCTCCCGTTATGCATTAATTATATGGAATCTAGAATTTGCACTGATTTTCTTTTCACAAGAAAGATATATAATGAAAAGTAAGTATTAATCTTTCTTGTGATGCTAACTTGGTAAACTCTACTACTGACGTTTATAGAAACCTTTATTCTGATGTATATATCTTCATACTTTGAGAGGGGAAAAAACACACAGTTAAAATAGCTTTAAGCAAAAATGGAACCAACTGTGAAGATGTTTTGATGAACAAAACACTACAAGATAAATGCAGTCAACCAGAGATGGTCAGATACTGTTTGACCATCTAGCTGATGAGCAGGGTTTTTAAGCAGAAACATTTCAATGGTATCACAAGGATAAAAAAATTCCATTATCAGTGTGACAATTACTCAAGAGCAGCATGATAGCATTGCATTTTTAGAAAGATTGTTTCACTAACAGATAGAAATTCTTTGAATTTGCTCTGAGAAAAACAGGCCTTTGAAATCCTAATGCAGCCATGGAAGGCCTTACATAATAAAAAGAGACCAAAGATAAAAATTCTGTCATTCTCCACTCTCATGTCATCAGCAGTGGACATAGCTCCTTCACTGGTCTCTTTGTTCTCTTCAATCAGCCTGAAGGCAGTTAATAACATTATTAATCTTTTACCAGCCACAGTACCTTAAAACAATTCAGACCATGTGTGCACATATTCTCCACCATGTGACTACAGCAGTCATAACAAAGATGTTGGAAAATGCAAACAGGTGCTAAAAGACCTAGTCAGAGTTATTCAGAAGAGTCTTTCACATAGAATGCCCCTATTTCAGTTTGTTGAATAGCTTGATGGGACCAGGGATATGTGAGTGAGCACTTGTGGACAACTTCTCCTTGGTGACTGATCTTGGATTCCCTTAAAAATACTACTCCCCTCCTGTTTGAGACCTTTGGTTACATTCAGCACAGTATCAGCATTAAATATGTTGGCAGAGAAACTGAATACAACCCCAGAAGAAGCTAAAAGATTATTTTAAATTTATTAGAAATGCAACATTCTTTTTTTAAAAAATATATATATATTTTTAATTTATTTATTAAATTTAATGCAGTGACATTGATAAATCAGGGTACATATGTTGAGAGAAAACATCTCTAGATTATTTTGACATTTGATTGTGCTGTATACCCCTCCCCCAAAGCTAAATTGTCTTCTGTCACCTTCTATCTGGTTTTCTTTGTGCCCCTCCCCTCCCCCAACCTCTCTCTCCTTCTTCACCCCATCCCCCCTCCCCCCACCCCCCACCCCTGTTGCCATCACATTCTTGTTCATGTCTCTGAGTCTCATTTTTATGTCCCTTCTATGTATGGATTCATATAGTTCTTAGTTTTTTTTCTGATTTACTTATTTCACTCTGTATAATGTTATCAAGGTCCATCCATGTTATTGTAAATGATCCAATGTGCACCAAGATGATACTCTAACCAACTGAGCCATTGGCTAGCTCTTTTTGATTATGTTGTGGATGAGGTGACACTGCCCATTACCACAGGGCCTGTTTAAGAATCAATCTTGCTATTGTGAACAATAGCCAGGTGTGGCCAGTTCAAACACAGCAAAGTCTCTTGTTTAGTAGCCAGATATTGGCCATAGAGATGGAGAAAAATGCTCACTCAGAACAGTAGTTCAGATGCTTTTAGTTGGTCAACTTGGGACTCTAGCTCTACAGTGGACTGAATGTATCCTCAGAAATTTGAAAGCCTAATCCCAATTAGATGGTATTTGGAGGTGGGGCCTTTAGGAAAAAATTAGAATAAGGTTTGTGCCCATATAGTAAGAGACCAGAGAGCTAGCTCACTCTTTCTACCATTTGAGGATAGAACAAGAAGTCACTGAGGGATGCCCTCACCAGAGCCCAACCACACTGGTACCATGATCTTGGGCTTCCAGCCTCTGGGCCATGAGAAATAAATTTCTATTGTTTAAAAGCCACCCAGTCCTTGATACTTTGTTATAATAGCCCAAATTAAGACAGGATCCTACTGAAGAATTATAAAAGAAATATTTAAAAATTTAACATCATAAACCCATTATTAAAAAAGCATGATATATATTTTAGAAATAAGTAAAATATTCTGTAGAAATTCAGGGACAGGGGACTAAATCAGACCTAGATCCTGTCCTCAAATCATCAGTGACATAATAGGGAATATAAAAGCCATAAATAAATAGCTATGATGCAAAATGAAAATAAAAAATAGAATGACATAAAAGATAATAGAGTTAGGTTCTATAGAATTTCAGGAGATGAGAAATTCCTAAAAGATGGAGGAATCAATGGAAGATACAAAGGAAGGGGCATTTGATCTGGGCATTAAAGAATGTTAGGATTTGATATGTGGAGAAAGGAGGAAAGAGAAAAAAGTAAGCAAAGGTATGGGAGGAGCATGGCTTTTACAGAGCAAACTAGCACTTGGACTGGACTGGAAGGCATGTGAAGAACATTAGCGGGCATTAATGCAAGAAGTTAAGCAGAACTATTCAATAAATCACAAAGGGCCTGAAGCCTGGTCACAACATGGCACGAAGCAGCCGTCCTCCAGCTCCCCTGTTAGCCTTCCTCTGTTTCTGACAGGATTTTTTCCAGAAAGTTGTCGTTCTGACTCCCCACTCAATGCCACAGCCTTATTTAAATCAGGTCTGACACCCACACCTCTCTCCTCTCTTTCCCAGGACATTTCCCTTCAAGCCCTGACAGGACGCACAGAGCAGCCTGAGCACCAGGTTCCCACTTTTGCAGATCTTACCGAGAGACTTGTGGTGTGGCAGCTTGCCAGGCCCTGATCACTTAGTCTGGGGAACCCACCACAGGGGAGTTAATCTGACGTGCAGAATGAGCCCTCTCCAAAGGCTCTGCTGGGGCATCAGTGCTAAATTGTACCTGACATTTAATTCCAGCTTTGGCCAGTTCCCTGTGAAACTTGACTTCAGTGAGACATTGATCAGCCTGCAACTCTTCATGAGCTTTGACACAATCAATTTTCTCCAGTGGATTGGGCAATCATTAGCTGACTTACAGAAAAGCCTGGGTCACGCACAGCTTTCTACAGGCCTCGAAGCTGCATGCCGGGAGGAAATGATGAAAAATTGCTGCTGGCAAGTGACTGCCCCCTTCCCTGCCGAACATAACCAACAGGAGTCTACAGAGTGCAGACCCACCTTCTGTCTCATCACCTTGGAAATCTGGGTCTTTGAGAGCATTAAGCAAATCATGCGGTTGATTTAGGTAAAGGAGACAAAGTTGGATGAAACTCTACTTAGTGGAGGTGTCCTTTACAACCATGTCTTATACTCCCAAGTGTCCTTAGTTTACTCTCTCCATCTTTCTTATCTTGAACTATCTAGAGATGGAACAAAAACTAAGGCTCTTGATTAATGTGAATCCATATAACTTACTATGAGGTTTTTGGTCAGTGAATCAATAAGCACTGATTGTGTTCTTGGAAACACTGCAAAGGCAAACAGGTTTTTAAGCCACTAACTCCCACGTTTATATGCAGAACTGCCCTGCGCCAAGGCAGAACAAACAGATGTCTTCCTGTGTATAGGGTGACTCACGGGATATGAAAAGGCTTGCTTCTCCCCAAACATGAACCTCATTATCAGAAACATGTCAACATTTACTCCTGCCTCTGTGCCCAGTGGTCAGCAGAATACCTGCGATGCATTCCGCACTCAATAAAAAATATTGAATGAATGAATAATTCAGGAGTGATATTTGTGATATTTGAGTTTTTCCTATGATAAAAGTGTAACTAGAAGAGTTTCTAGAAAACTCCCTAAGAAACATACATACTAGCTTATTGTCACACCTATCTGTGTTAGCACAGCATAGCATATATGATATATGTTGTATTTCCGGGGTGACTAAGCTTCGTTTATTCAGGCATTTTAGAATGTGAAGCAGGACAGGTAAGTGTGAAGGTGAAGGAGCAGTCTTAGAGCAGTATTGTCACTGTCTCTGCAAACACAGGTACAATGTGCAGGGAGCCCTGAGTCACCCAACTGCAGCACTGCAGAGCATATGTGCACTACCCTCCCGACCGGGACAGCGGGGGCTTTCAAACCACTCGCTGCCCACCACTTGAAAGACTTCATTAGCGCTCCCTGAGCATGTCTTCTGTTTTTGCTTACCTAAACCACAGGCCCTCTGCATTCTCACAGGAGATGCTGGCTTCTATCCTTTGAGGAAAGATCTGTGGGCCCCGAACTAAACAGGCTTTGAATTACCTTCTCGGGGAAAGTTGGCACCTCCTAAGGCAGAACCGGCTAGCTGGCCATAAACTGGCAGATGGTACGAGATGGGCCCGCTCAGCTCTACCAGGCACTCGGAATTCAAGAGGGTCTGCAGCATACCCAGACACTTGGTAGATATTCAGTGAAGTTTTCCGAAGGAATTAATGTCATTTCATTAGGTATTGAAAATCTATTTTATTACATCTATAACAGATGTTCTTGTATTGTATGTCTTTCAGAGGAGAAAGAGCTTTAGGTTTGAAATTAAAATGTAGATGTCAGCCCTGCCTCTGCCCATCTTGGACTTGTCTCTAACATCTCTGGCTTCAGTTTCCTTGGCCGTGCAGTGGGTGTGATAGATTTGCTGCCTCATTTGCAGTTTTTAAAAAAATTCAGCAAGATAATCAATATTAAAGCTCTGTGGAAAACTGTAACTTACTCAATAAATAAAATGTAAGCTTTCATTGATACAGAAATGATACAGTTTAACAGTACAATTAATTTGTATTTGAAGTTGAAATGGGATTGTTGGTACATAATTTTTCATGCACTGCTGAAAACCCTAGTTAGCATAATAAGCATGCTGCTTAGAGAGAAGGAGCATAGTAGTAATCAAAACAGGTTTTTTTTCTAATACAAGCTGTCATATGCTCAGTATGATCTTGGAAAAATCACTTAGCTTCTGCAAGCCTCAATTCCTCCTTCTCTTAAAATTGATAATACTTGTTCTGTTTATCTCACTGATACTGGTGAGAGTCAATTCAGATGCTAACTAGAAATACACTTTGAAAAGTATCAGGAACAGTTAAAATGTAAGACATATTTTTGTGTTTTTCTTTTTAAAAAGTGTGAACCTTCCCTTGATATTATTCAGTGAAAAAACTACATTTACTCACCTGACAGAAGAGTCTCCCCAAATAGGGATTCTGACTCAGACTGTCTGCCTCTGAACACAACTCTCCTGTTCATTTAGAAAGGCTAGGAAGCATGCTTATCAATAGGGAAAACATCCGTTATTGATATTAGCTAGTGTTTGTTAAAAATACTCATGCAATAGCAACAAAGTAGTAGCCCTGGTTTCCATGGTCATTCTCAGGTTACCACCCTAGCTCAATGTCTCCCTTAGAAAGGAACAAACTCACCAGCCACTGTTCTGCCAGGACAATAACACCAGCAACTGTAACAAACGCCCAATTCCCAGTGGTTTAATAAACTCAGAGTTACTTCTTACTGATGTCACATTCTGATACAGGTCTCCATTAAGCATAACTCAGGAACCCAGGTTGCCTCTCTTGTGTGGCCCAGCCATTGTTCAATGATCAGATGGGGTAAAAAGAAAATATAGAAAAGCCTATCAAATACTCACCAAGTATCACTTCTCACAATCCACCAGCTACACTAGTCATATGTCAACTAATTGAAAGAGTGATTGGGCAAGGCAGAGGAGCACAGGGATCATGGTGGGCTCTAACAGTCTCCACGGGACTCCATGATTATGAGTCCTAGCCATGGTTCAGCAAACTACTTTCTGGTCCTACAGTCATAACCGTAGCACATTCACCCAGATGGAAACAATCAGTGTGCCATTCTTCATGAAGATGGGATGGGATGAGATAAGAAGAGATGACATAGCTGGTATAGAATGACTCCTTACAAATGTCTGTATATACCAGCATCTGAAGAGATCCTGGCTTAAAACTAATGAGCAATATTTCTGTTGACTAACAGGCACAGAAAAATGACACAACAGAAGAATGACAGGAGAGAGTGACTATCTAAGGAAGATGTTTCTTCCACCAAACATAGGCTTAAGTTGTGTGGTTCTCAGATCGGGATCATGAAAGCATCACAAGATTGGGATGAGGTGGAGAGTGATCCTCCTTTCTTACTTCTGTTAATTTGGTTCCAGACTTAAACAGGTATAAACTACTTTCTTTTCTCCCAAGCTTTCTGCTCTTTTTTTCCCTCTCTCTTTCTACTTTCTCCTTCAACTTTCATTTTATCTTTCATAATTCCCTCCTTGCTTTTCTTTCTCTCTCTTAGTACCAAGTGGGATAAGGATTGCAAAAGATGTGGTCAAGATTTGACATATGTTTAATGTTGAACAAATGTGGGCAAACCTGAAGTGTAGTCAGTTACTAAAGAGAATGCTAGGTCTAAAAAGGACTCTACAAATTGTGGAATTCATGAACAAGTAGTACAAGTAGCAATTTTTCACCCAACAATTATGATTTAAACCCTACCCATTCATATTATTTCTTACAGATACTGCTGTTTTGTGTAAGATTCTGCACAAGAAAATTTGGGAAAGAGTGGTGTAGACCAATTCTCTTATTTTATGAATATGAAAATGAGTCATGGAAGAGAAGGTGGCTTAGCCAAGGTCATGGAGTACATGAGTAAGTAAATGAATGACCAGACAAGGTAGTCTAGAACTGCACTGCCCAATATGGTAGCCACTAGACACATGTTGCTGTTGAGTATTTGGCTAGTCCAAACTGGGATGTGTCACAGTATAAAATATGCACTGAATTGAAACATTGATACGTAAAGACACATGTAGCCCCATGTTCATTGCAGCACTGTTCACAGTGGCCAAGACATGGAAACAACCAAAAAGCCCTTCAATAGAAGACTGGATAAAAAAGATGTGGCACATATACACTATGGAATACTACTCAGCCATAAGAAATGATGACATCAGATCATTTACAGCAAAATGGTGGGATCTTGATAACATTATACGGAGTGAAATAAGTAAATCAGAAAAAACCAAGAACTACATGATTCCATACATTGGTGGAACATAAAAACGAGACTAAGAGACATGGACAAGAGCGTGGTGGTTACCAGGGGTGGGGGGAGGGAGGACATGGGAGGGAGGGAGGGAGAGAGTTAGGGGGAGGGGGAGGGGCACAGAGAACTAGATAGAGGGAGGCGGAGGACAATCTGACTTTGGGCGAGGGGTATGCAACATAATTTAATGACAAAATAACCTAGACATGTTTTCTTTGAATATATGTACCCTGATTTATTAATGTCATCCCATTATCATTAATAAAAATTTATTTAAAAAAAATTAAAGAAACAGGCTCTTCAGAGAGACAATTTAGCAATGGTGTGCAGAGTGGTGGGAGAGGATGAGAAAGAAATGGAGAACTAGTCACATGGCACTGTCTTTACCGGGACAGATGTCATTAAAGTCTGAACTAGGGAAGGCTGGAGGGAATGAGGAAGATAGAAGAGATTCAGAGCTTCCATTAGAGATGGAGAAAGATAGCAATTAAAGAGATAGACTCAGAGGTCAAATGACCTGGATTTGGATCAGCCATGTGTTTAGTGGGAACATCACTTCAGCACTCTTTATTCTTATAATTTTCTTTAATTTTGTAATTATTCTTATTCAAAGCATAATTTTAAAAAACCACCTGTCTGTAATCCCACCACTCCAAAATAAGCCACTACCCCAGAGATCACTGCATATTTTTGTACTTTATATTCAGCTTTTAAAAAAATCAAGATCATACCCTACAGTTGCTCTGCAACCTACTGAATCGAAGCCAATTATAATTTTTTATTTTAAGAAATTTTGAAACTGCAGCTAATTTAATAAAAGAAAAATGTTTTACAACTGAAAAAAAATATGCACTGAATTTCAAAAACTAAGAGTAGAGAGAACATAAAATATCTCAATAATTTTTTGTTTGATTACATGCTGTAATGATATATTTTTAGTACATTAGGTTAAATAAAACACATTATTTAATTAACCTGTTTTGTTTATTTTGTTGTTTTTTTTGAGGGGTGGGGTTTTTTGTATTTTTCTGAAGTGAGAAACAGGGAGACTGACAGACAGACTCCCACATGCGCCTGACCGGGATACACCTGGCATGCCCATCTGGGGTGTTGCTGCATTCCAACCAGAGCCACTCTAGCACCTGAGGCAGAGGCGATGGAGCCATCCTCAGCACCTGGGACAACTTTGCTCCAATGGAGCCTTGGCTGCGGGAGGGGAAGAGAGAGACAGAGAGAAAGAAGAGGGGGAGGGATGGAGAAGCAGATGGTGCTTCTCCTGTGTGCCCTGACTGGAAATTGAACCCGGGACTTCCACACACCAGGCGGACGCTCTACTGCTGAGCCTACCTGCCAAGGTAACCTGTTTTTATTTTTAATGGCACTAATAGAAATTGAAAAATTGACTCAAATTTATTTCTGTCATACAGTGCTGAACTATAATACCAGGTTTTTGCCTCTACAAAGCTCTTTTCTATACTACAATAGTACTTTAATTTGCTTTGTTTGTCTGTTCATACGTTTACTTGCTTGATTATTTTCTTAGGTACCAATCATAGCCTAGGCAGGACTTCACCATTTTTGGCAACCTTAAATTGAAGAAATGTAGTTAGAAGATCTGACCATCCTACTTAGCTGCAAATCTGAAAACTCAACACTGAGATAGTTACTTGTATGTGCTCCTTGTGCCAGTCTAGTTTTGCCTAGAAAGATACAGGCAGCTCTGGAACATAGGTTCCATGTGTTAATCTGGCCCTCACACCAAATATTTTACTAAGTCCAGTGTCTGCTAACTCAGTGAGGACTCATGGGCAGTTCACGACCCAACAAATGCTAATGCTGCTCACCTGTCCTCAGGAAAACTTGGCCTCATGGTCTGGGCAGTTTGTTGTTATTGAAACAGGAAAACAAATGCTAGTACTACTCATCTTCTTTTCTAACACCACCTGCTTTCATTTTTAAATTTTTTTTAATTTTAAAATTAAATTGAATAGGGTGACATTGATCAATAAGAGTACATAGGTTTCAGGTGAACATCTCTACAGCATTTGAACTGTTGTGTTGTGTGCCCATCACACAAAGTCAAACCACTTTTCATCGCTGCATACTAGTCCCTCTTTACTCTCCTTCCTCCTCCCCCTGCTAACCACTTCACTTTTATCTATGTCCATGAGTCTCAATTTTATATCCCACCTATGTGAAATATATATTTCTCCCTTTTGACTCCCCTCCTTCCTGCCTTCCTCTCCCTGGTAACCACTTAATCCATGAGTCTCATTTTTATATCCACTTATATGTGAAATCATATAGTTCTTAGCTTTTCCTGATTTTCTTATTTCACTTAGTATAATGTTTTTGATGTCCATCCATGTTTTCATAAATGGCAATATGTCATCATTTATTATAACTGAGCAGTATTCCATTGTATATATGTACCACATCCTCTTGATCCAATCCTCTATCGAGGGACACTTTGGTTGTTTTCATGTCATGGCCACCATGATTTGATTTTAGAGAGGAAAGGAGGGAGAGAGAGATAAACATGAATTTGTTGTTCTACTTATTACATACATTCATTGGTTATTCTTGTGCCTTAACCAGGGATCAAAACTGCAACCTTTGCATATCAGGGTGATGCTGTAACCAACTGAGCTATCCTGCCAAGGCACCACTTGCTTTCTATATAATTTCTTAATTGAATTCCTCCTTGATAGGAACTGAAATAGAAAAGAGCTCATAGGGCTAGGATCAGTGTCTTTTATTTCATTGTGAACTCAGAGGAAAGTAAAAAGGGAAAAACTCCCTTGAAACAAAGCAGAGAAAAGCAGAAGAGAATGCAACCTTCTGGTACTATGGTCTTGCCATATTTCTCTTTTCTTGGCTTCTTGTCTTTTTATCCTGGCTTCACTCTACCAGCCTATTTTGTTCTCAGTGTTTGTCATTATAGATTAGGTGGTAGAAAGGAAGAATATCTGTTAATACAGCCAAAATCGGAGGCAATCCCCAGTGCAAAGGCAGACCACTTGATTTCCAATAGCACAGTCTTTCAATCAGACAGAATCTGATTGGCTTGCTAAATGCAAAGGCTCGAATCTGTGTGGTATTCTGAGGGGAAAATAAATTGACCTCATACAGCCAGCCCTGCAACATCACTGCCCTGACACATATTCAAAAGCATTTGATCCAACTCTGCATTCAGAGAAAGTGAAAAGTCCTCCTTCTTAAGGAGATTACTTCTGTACACAGTGTCCTTGGAACTCCAGCCCAGACAGAGATACCTGATCAGTAGTTAGCCGATTTACTTTTATTAATTTCCATCTCACTGATCCTTGTTGTAATCCTTTAATAGGAGCCTCTCTGTCATAAGGTCATGGATCAGAGGTTAAGTTGCCACCAGGGACTTCATTGTTATTAGCAAACTTTGCCTTCTGAGTTTCTGCAGTATTGGCATCTTTTGAATATCCCTTCCAACACTGTTGAGTGCCCCTTTCACTTTTGCAAGAACTTCAAAGAGAAGCATTTTTATTAAGACATATGTTCTGAAACTGGCAAAGGAAGTCTGGGTGGGTTGGCTGAGGAGGCATTTTCCCCTCCTTCAAGATTTATTCTTTAAAAGAACAAATGCTGTTCACTTAGCCACCACTGTTACCCTTGACCCAAGAAATGAAGAATAGAAGTGATCCTAGAGAAAGAAAGAGAACCAGTTCCAACTTAGCTGATCAGAAGGATTTTATATTTTAAGGATAAACCTAATTCCTGCCACTCCAAAACAGCAGAATAGACCCTTCCTAAATTGTCAAAGCCAGACCATAAAAACAACAGCTGTCACCTGGGTCCCTACCCTGCCTCTCCTTCAGCTTCTGCATGCCATCTTAGATGATCATCAGCCACATTTTGGCCCTGACCCCAAGAGCTCCAGCACATTCTCCTGAACATTCTGTCACATTATTCCCAAGAGCATCTGTTCAAGGGCATTAATGTCTCACTTTAATTCAAATCACTTTATCCCTGCTTTACTCTGAATAAAAACAAGAAAGGAGGTGGGAGGGAATGGAGGGAGATGGGGGGGGGGTTGTAGCAGTTCCCAGACAGTGTGACTAGCTCAGGGAAGGAGTAGGAAGGAAGAAGAAATAATCTATATTGAACCCTAGCAAACCAATTTGTTATAGGAATAAGTCTTGATTTTACAGAAAGTGTAAAGCAATGAATGTAAATCCACCTTTTAGTATGCTATTGGGAATTCAACTCCCTTGGCCTCTCTCTATATTAGCTTTATATTACTGTATAACAAATTACTCTAAAATTTAGAGTCTCAAAATAAACCACACATTTATTTCACAGTTTCTTTGGGTCATATATCTAGGTCTGGCTTAGATAAGCATATTTGGCTTAAATTCTCTCATGAGGTTGTAGTCACAGGCCAAGGCTGTGGTCTCTTCTGAATGTTTGGCTGTGGAGAATCCACTTTCAGACTCACTTATATGATTGTTAGCAGAGCACAATCCTGCACACCAAGAATTCTGGTAGGCCCAGAGTCTGCCAACTCATTGGGAATCCCTGTTCAGGATAGGACACAGCAAATGCTGAGGCTGTCCACCTGACCTCAGGAAGACTTGGCCTTAGGAAAACTTTGTTTGGAGATATAATTGTTATTAAAACATAAAAAAAAGAAAAACAACTACTAGTCTGACTACTCAGTCTTCTCTCCAGTCCCATCCTGCTTTCTATATGATCTTTATATTGAGGTCTCTTCATGGGATGCCTAATTACATAGCAGCTAGCTTTTCCCAGGATGAGCCATCCAAACAACAGAGTATCCCCAAAATGCAAGCCACAGTCTTTCCTAACCTAATCTTAGGAGATTAGGTTAATTCCCTAACAATTATATCTCCAAACAAAGCTTATAAAAGAATGATGTAACTTACAAGTATATATCAACCCTTTTACCATAGTCTATTCATTAGCCATAGATCAATTAGTGCAAGTCACAGTCAAGGAGAGAATTACACAAGGAAATGAATGTGAGAGATCATCAAGATCATCTTAGAGGCCACCTGCTACATTCCCTTCCATTGATTCATTCTAATGTGAAGGTTTTAGGTCTTATGTGAATTGACAGAATGTATTTCTTAAAGTTTTATAGATCAATTAGAGGTAAGATATAAAAAATATTACTACTTGATGGGGCACACAGGAGAAACGCCCATCTGCTTCTCCACTCCTCCCCCTCTCCTTCCTCTCTGTCTCTCTCTTCCCCTCCCGCAGTTGAGGCTCCATTGGAGCAAAGATGGCCCAGGTGCTGAGGATGGCTCTGTGGCCTCTGCCTCAGGTGCTAGAATGGCTCTGGATACAACAGAGCAACGCCCCAGAGGGGCAGAGCATCGCCCCCTGGTGGGCATGCCGGGTGGATCCCGGTCGGGCGCATGCAGGAGTCTGTCTGACTGCCTCCCAGTTTCCAGCTTCGAAAAAATGAAAAATTGAAAGAAAAAAAAAAAAACAGAAAAAAAAATATTACTACTTGATGATTTAGCCAAAAACATGATTGAAAGCAATTTTGTTGAAATAGAGTGGTTCAACAACAATTTGGTCAAAATAAATCCTAGACACTAAGAAATAGAAATATAAAAGCAAGTAAAAATAGAACCTTCCCAAATTCTCACAGGCAGATGAAAATTTCTAAATATTCATAAGGAGTTGCAAAAAACTTTCCAGGGTGTTATACCTTGACCCTAGAGACAGGCTATTTATATTCCAAAAAATTAATTGTGTTGGTCAACTTGCTTCATAATAAATTGCATTTGGCTAAATTGCTGTTAACTGAATCACTCTATCCCATAGTGGGAAAAGAAAAGTAACTCACTTGGGAGCAAGCTTGTTGAATTTCTTATCAAGATTTCCAGGGTAGGTGACTAGTGTTAGAAGGCTGAAAGATGGTGCTAAATAACAAATTACCCTAAAACTTAGTGATTTAAACTAGCAACAATAATTTATCATATCTTGTAATATCTGTAGGTCAAGAGTTTGGAAAGGACTAAGCCAAAAGTTTATACCTAGGTCCTCTCGTATAGTTGCTGCCATATACATATCAGCTAGGGCTGCAGTTATGTGAGGGCTTCACTGGGGAGGCAGCCACTTCCTAAGTGGCTTAATCACATGGTTGTCAAGTTAGTTCTAGCTGCCGGTGGGAACCTCAGATTCTCCCCACATGAATATATCCATGGAACTTTTGGGTGTATTAAAGTATGACTGCTAGCTTCCCCCAAAGTCAGAGATTTAAGACACCTTGACACTAAGGTTGAAGTTGCAATGCCTTTTCTGACTTAGCCTCAATAATCACTTACCTTCACTTCCACCATTCTGTTAGTCACACAGGGCCAGCTCTGACTCAAAGTGGGAGGACACAACACAGAGGGTTTCAGGAGGCATGGATCACTAGGGGCCAGCTTGGAAGCTGGCTATCATATAAACGAAGATGACAGGCCAAACCCAACACACTTTTCGATAGAACCCTCTCTCTAGGACCTCTGTCTCATTACAGAGATAAATGCTGGCCTCCTTGGTTTTCACAGAACCTAAGTCAGGGTGAATTCAGGCTTTGGGACCACATTCAAGATGGAAACTCATGTATGGTTTATGGTGAGAGCCAGTCTTAACCTAAGAGTTGCCTGGTGGAATATCAAGGAGGAATTTTACCTGGTAAAATACCAATTCCTCTGTCTGGTGAATAGAGCTTAAATTCCTCTAGAAACAGACAAAATACTTTTGCATGTTTAGAGGAAAAATCTTAAAGGGTGTACATCCCAGAGAAAGACAACATACTGATCTAAATTTACATCAAGGTGTGAATGATTGGTGACAGATCTTTTCCTGAGAAGAAACTTTCATAGAGGCTGGGCAACAAACAAAAAATGGAAAGATTCTACTGAAAAACACGAGAGAGCTTTCCAGGGAAGTGGAAGTCAAATCACTGACATTACTATTTTTCCAGGGCCCACACTCATCCCACAGCAGTTCAAAAAGAGAATTACAGAAAGTAAGATATAGTAGCCAAAGAATAGTAGTGTATCCCCAAATAGAGTAGAGTTAGGAGCTAGCTATTGAAAGAAATGAAGTGTTTTAGGGACTAGAACTGATTTTTGCCTTTTGATAAATGGTCTCTTCATGCTGTTGCTCTGTTGTGTTAGACGTTTACCAGCTCTCACATAAGGAATGATCGACCAGGGAAGGACAGAGATGAGGAGATACCATGGAGCTCCATGGATTGCAGTCATAAAAGCACACTTGGACTAGAAATAAATTACTGCTGCCTTGCTTCTGCTTTGTCTTCACAGCACTGAGATATTCCCAAATGGATAGAACAAAAGTATATATATACCAGCCTTGGTCTTCGTTCCCACAAACGACCTTAGAACTAAATGTGTAAAATTTGTTTTTAGGTCAAGTTTCATGACTGAGCTTCAAGAAGCATGGAAGGTGATCAAATACTTCTTCCAAGTTTCTGCAATTTAGTTGTACCAAAATTGTGCAAGATCATTCCCAAATAACCTGAAAACCATCCCAAGGCAATGGTCCCTATTTGGATGAATTATATTAAGATATGTAGCTCAAAGACTATAATTTTCAAAAATGTGGCTATTGTAATACCTGATTTCTTTGCCATATCTCCCTTTTTCTACCAGAACCAACTATGCTACCATATTCTCTCTTTCTGCTAGAAAAAAAACCTGCTTCCATCTCTTTCTCTGTTAGCCATGGCCACAAGATATCATTTCTGTCATTACCAGTGAGTGCTCTTGTAGAACGCCTTGCCCATATACAATACCACACAACCAAATGTTTTATATTTTGGCTTTAGAAGAAAATGCATTTATACAATTAAAAATTCTACACATATCCCCTAAAATTATCTTCATTGGAGTGCTAGCCCAGAGTGTCTTCCTCACTGAAGGAAAGGAGACACTGCCTGTGAAATATACTGCTCACAAAAATTAGGAGATATTCCAAAATAAATATGAACTGATAAAATATCCCCTAATTTTTGTGAACAGTGTACTTGTTTCTGGCAAGAGACTGTGGAACACAGAACTTGAGGTGGGAACAGAATTTAAACAGTGTCCTCTTTGCATCATTCCTTCAAGTAGACTTTAAAGAATTATGTCTGACTTTTTCACTGTTGTATCTTGGTAAGTAATGAAATGTCTAACATATGGTAAATACTCAATAAATATTTATGGAATGAATAAAGGTGGATAAATAATAATTAAGTCAATGGTTTGATGAAATGTATTACTGTATGACTCTTCCCCTTAACTGTGAATTGCTAAAAAAAAACCTATTTTTCCAAATCCCAGAATCCAGCTTTATACCCAAGATTTATCTAGGTCTCCATACTCTGTCCCATTTTCCCACTAGCTGGTCCTGGTTTCCAGACATTCATATATATTGCTTCTCCCTTCCCAACCTCCTTCTAGTCCTTACTGATCCCCACAAACAAGACAGACACTTTCTTTTTTTAATTTATGAGTGCAAAGCAAAATTACCAATGTCTAAGAGAAACTAGAGTCCAGGAAAAAAACATCTACTTGTTGTGTGATACCTTCCCTTGAACCCTGGTTTCAGCCATTCATACCATCATGTGTGAGCTCATTCATTCTGTCAATAAATACTTGCGTGGCTTCTCAGTGCTATTATCCTTATTGACACAAAGATACATTCATTATGGGACCTCTAAGAGTTACAGTTTAGTAATCAAAATCTGGCAGAAAAGAAAAATATATTCCTAGTGAAATGCCAAGTTACTCCTAGTGCTGAATCCCTATTTCAGTGGTGATGATTATAGGAATACCAACATTACTGAGTCTCTACTATGTGCCAGGCACTGTACTGTACATTTTCCATATACCATAAAAAATCATTACTATGGAGCATGGGTGATGTCCTTGGATACTGTTTTATTACATTGAGTCTGTGCATCCAAGAGCTTCCTCAGCTCCTCACACTTCCAGAGTCCCCTGTCTATTGTGAAGCCAATAATTGAGTCACAGCTAATAGAAACAACTCTAACTATCAAGTCACAAAACTTACTTGTGTTTGAAGAATTGTGATCCCAGCAGAGTAAACATTGGTTTGGGATATTATTTAATATTAGAAGATTATAACTGCAAGATATTTTTCCCCACCGAGGAAGAAGGAAGGGCATAGCCACGAAGTGTGGAATAGCAAAAGCTTTATTTAATACAGCACTTCCCACCCAACGAGGTTCTCTGGTCCGGGGGGTAGGGGCCAGAGAAGTCGCATGGAGGAAACTGCATGGGGGAAATTTAAAGGGATTGTTTAGGGTGATTGAAGTAATATGACATGGCGAAATTTCACTGGCTGACAGACGGTCGCTCTTTTCCAAAGTACTCCTGGGAAGTTTCTTTTGGCGCTTATGGGTGTGGATGGTTCTAGCCAAAGTTCCCAGGTCTGGTTCCTCATTCTGTGATCTTCCCACATTGCCCACCGACCTTACAATAACTGCATTACTCCCAAGCTTGACAAGAAACCTAATTTCAAGTTAGTCACAGGGGAAGATATCTGAGAATGAACGTTAATGAAATGAAGTAGAAACTCACCAAGCTAAGTCTTTGACTTTATTTAACTTTGGCCAAATGAATGTATCTATATCTCATTTCCTTTTCTCATTTGAGCCTCTCTTTTCTCTTCCTCCACTTGTCCTCAGTCCCATCTCCCTATCTCCAAATGTCAGTGGTTGTTTTCATGCTGCTTGGCCTGGGGCACAGTGAACATAGCTCACCATTCAAATGTTTCCAGGAGCATCAGGAAAATCGAGGTGGTTTGCCAGGTGTGTGAGTTCTTGGTGTGTGCCAAAATAATGTGCCAAGTCACTCGGGAAAGAATATAAGATTTTCCAGTGTCCACATGAGCCAATAAAATATGCTTTAAATTCCCAAAATATAAATTCACTATATTTTGTGAAAAGATTCTCTGTTGTAATTGAAACCTGGCAGAAGAGAGGGCAACCTGAGGGGACTTCCTCCTCTCTGACATAAAACCCCTAGGGAAAGGGGGTTTCACCTTTAAGCTAGTCTTGTCGCCAATGAATTCAATGAAGTATGATTAGACTTCACGTTTTAGATTCCATGAAATTTCATTTAACAAGAAAATACTTGAATCTCGACCTTTTATGATCATAAAATTCAAAACCATTTTTCACATTTACCAGCACGTGAAATGATGAGTGAACATCTTGATTCAGTTTAACATAATAAACATCTGATAAAACAGGACCCTGAAGGGCATTTCTGAGGTTTTATAATTAGCTTGAGATGTCATCAATACATTATCTCTGTTGTCTTCCTGATTAATTATGATTATTATAGCCAAACTCACTGGATAAAATGGTGAAAATAAAAGTATCTACCAAGTATTCCATTTGGCTAGATTAATAGAGCCTAAAAAGGCACATAAAGGCTGAACGCTAAATGTAAGAGACAGAAAGGAAGGGCTGGAGCCTTTTAAACTGGTACTACTTCACAAAGCCTTCTACTTCTCAAAGCAGAAAAAGCCAAAAGGAAATAAGAATAAAAGAGTGATATGTCAGAAGATTGTATAATTATACAGATGTTGGTTTACACTAAATAAAATTATACTTTCCCCATTATTTCAGTTTCAAAATATTCTTGTTTTTATCTCAACCAAATCCTGACACATAAATACTTACAAAACTATAAAGCAGGTTTATTGTAGGGAGATCAAAGAACTCGAAAAATTCTCTAGATAATTTATTTTGGATTATTATTAATAATTAGTTCTAACTCCTAAACTCCACTTCTACTAAAGAAAATATATTTGGATAATGATGATGACCCAGGTGACCCCAATCACATTCTACTTCTTTGTGCCTATACTGATCACTGATATTAAGGCCTTCTTTTCTTCTTTCCTTCCTTCCTTCTTTCCTTCCTTCCTTCCTTCCTTCCTTTCTTCCTTCCTTCCTTTCTTCCTTCCTTCCTTCTTCCTCCTTCTTTTCTTCCTTCCTTCTTTTCTTCCTTCCTTCTTTCCTTCCCTCCCTTCCTCCCTCCCTCCTTCTTTCTTTCTTTTTTTAAAAATTTTATTTAGAAAATTAAATTTAACAGGGTGACATTGATTAATAAGAATACATAGGTTTCAGGTAAATATTTCTATAGCATTTGAACTGTTGATTACGTTGTACACCCATCACCCAAAGTCAAATTATTTTCTATCACCTTATATTTGTTCCTTTTCATACCCTTCCCCCCACCACCTTCCTCACATAGCCCTTCCTCTGGTAGCCACTTCACTTTTATCTATGTCCATGAATCTCAGTTTTATATTCCACTGATGTGTGAAATCATACAGTTCTTAGATTTTTCTGATCCTTCCTTTTTTCATATACGTATAAAACCCTACAAGGAAATTCATTCAAATACTGGTAACAGTGAACTATAGATAGTGGATGAAGTTATTTCAATATTTTCAAATCTTTTTTACTAAAATAGTATGTCACTTTTCAAATAAAGGGGACAAAATGAAAAAGACAAAAAAGAGACTAAACCAAAAAAAAACCCACATAAAATTTAAGAAAGGATTCCATTTAATTGGATTTTCTCCATCTAGATGATGTGAGACTCAGTTCTCTGTAGTTCATTTATAGCTCCTTCTCCTCAAACAGATTAAGGACTTCCCGGTCTGCGTATCCACAGCCCTGAATTCTTTCCACCATGGTTCACCATCACAGCTCCTTCCTGTGCTGACTGCATGGAATCTGCCTCTGAATTGCTTCTGAACCTCCATACTTCCTCAGCGAGGGTACAGGTAGAGGCTGGAATCCTCTTTTCTCCATCCATTACCAATGTATGCAATAAAACCCTGAATACAACCTTGATCATTTGCATTCATTCAACTCCTCTTGGTTTGGTCATAAAAATTTAGAAGGCTTGGTATATTCTAATCCAGCAACAGTATATTCCAGTTCTGTCTCTTGAAACCATGGATGGAAAGGAATCCAGGATTCTCCTTCATCCCCTATCTTCAAGTCTTCAAGGAAGCCTCTCAGGATTAAACAGCTGCCACATTCCATCTTTAATACAGACACATGGAGTGGACAGTAAAATGATTCTAATAATAAGAGTTTGTATTTGAGCACAGTGAAAATTTTAAAGTGCTTGAGATTATCAAGGAAGGAAATATGCAGCTATTAATAGCCTCTAATTAAAAGAGATAGGTTTTGTTGGATTTGAAACTTAAACATTTTTCTTAATGGCCATACCTACCAGTCAAATGAGAAGGGAGAGCAACCTGAGGAGACTTCCTCCTCTCAGTCAAATGAAATGAAAGGAAAGAAAGCAACAGAAACAGATTCTGCAAAGCATTGGATTTCAAAAAGACCTGTTCAGTTGACCTGCCCTTTTGACTTTGCTTTCATATTGCCTACCTATATCTATTCTGGAGATACAAAAAGGCAATTAAATTTTTCTGAGGTAAACTAAAGTCCCTTAGGACTTGATGAAGTGATATGGGTTACACAGCAGTGTTGTTACAAGAAGGCCAACCAGTAAATAACATTTATGAGGAGAACCCTTAGAAGTAAAATGGTCTTCCCTTTGTTTGTATCCATGTTGCACAGGTTAGAATAAATAAGAATAAGTGAGATAGTCTCTCCATAATGTCTTCAATCTTTTGTCTGATGCACCCAATATGATTTTCAAAATATCCCAGAATACTGACAAATCTTAGAAATTACCACAGGACATTAATCAACAACCCTATGAAAATTAAAGCTAACCTTTATATTTAAATGCCATAAAATGTGCATCTTGATCTGGCTCAAGAATTCTGATCATTATCTTATGGACCACAGAAGAATTAAAGGCCTGCTGGTTATCCTATACTGTGAGAAAAGTACCCAAAACATGTAGAGTTCTATCTTTGGTATGACTCAAATAAGATGTTTAGGTTTTATTAAACTTTAGAAGTAAATATCTAATTCAGAATAGTAACTTCTAATGTTATATTTTTAAAAACATAAATGCTACCCAAGACCAACATTTGTACTACCTGGAGGTCTCTCAAGATCTACAAGGATCATGGGTCTAAAGGAGAACATACAAGATAAAAACCTAGAAAATAGAACCATGCTGTACCTCATCTTATTTATGGCCTCATGTGGTCACCTTACTTCAGTCAGATCATCTCCATATAAACACTGAGGTCTACATGTTTATATACTATGTGTGTTCTACCTCTAATGGGTGATTCAGGGGGAAAAATATATAGTCCTCTGGCCCAAGTTCCACATTTTGATTAAATGGACATCTATCCCCACTTTTGAAGGAAATGATACAACTAAGCACCTGAAAAAATGTAAAATTAGCTATTTTATGATTGTCCAGGGCTTGAGTAAATACCAACCTCTTATTTTTAAAGTTTTAGCATAACATTAAACCATTCAATTTTGCCTTTAAAAAAATCTCTTCCTAATGGTTC
The DNA here is from genome assembly GCF_036850995.1 of Saccopteryx leptura. Lineage (NCBI taxonomy): Eukaryota > Metazoa > Chordata > Mammalia > Chiroptera > Emballonuridae > Saccopteryx > Saccopteryx leptura. The sequence continues at coordinate 210,225,955 of NC_089505.1, read as the reverse complement.
CAGCTTCAAGAGTTTATTAGAGCATAAAGATGTATGTCAATAGAAATAACTACTCTTTTTCCATAAAAGAAACTCAAGAAAGAAGACACTCTGGATATTTTCCAGAGGACAAGGCACCCAGTTTTGCAAATATTTGAGCTTTAGAATTTTATGCATAAAATTTTCTCCCAGATTTTTAATTTTTTTATTGAAAGCAAGGTCTTCATGGTAAAGAGAAAGAAGCCAACAGTAAGAAGAATTAAGGTTAATTCTGATTCCAAGTGGATTTCTAGTCATCGCTGATAGGTTGGCCATCAACATTGCTCAGATTCCTGTATAAATTACATAGACTTCCACTAGATGGATGAAAACCACATTTAGTTGCAAATTAAATAATTAACAGAAAGCTCCTGGCAAAACACTAACTGGATAACCTTTTATTTCTGATGCCAAAGCAAGGAGGACATGTAAGATTATATCATAAGAAAAGACCATTCTAAATAACACTTTGCCAGGCAAATATATATAAAACCCACCTACTCCTATAGAAAATAACATCTGAACTAACAAAACAGTTCTGCACTGAAGGGGAAAGTCATCTCCCAGTATTTTTGAATACTGTAAATTAGTGCCGCAGCTGGTAAGGGAAATAAATATCTGAGCACAAAAGTGTAATTCATGACATCCATAATGTTGTTAGTAAATTTTAAAACTCTAGGCCCTGGCCGGTTGGCTCAGTGGTAGAGCATCAGCCTGGCGTGCAGAAGTCCCGGGTTCGATTCCTGGCCAGGGCACACAGGAGAAGCGTCCATCTGCTTCTCCACCCCTCCCCCTCTCCTTCCTCTCTGTCTCTCTCTTCCCCTCCCGCAGCCAAGGCTCCATTGGAGCAAAGATGGCCTGGACACTGGGGATGGCTCCTTGGCCTCGGCCCCAGGTGCTAGAGTGGCTCTGGTCGCGGCAGAGCAATGCCCCGGAGAGGCAGAGCATCACCCCCTGGTGGGCAGAGCATCGCCTCCTGGTGGGCGTGCTGGGTGGATCCCGGTCGGGCGCATGCGGGAGTCTGTCTGACTGTCTCTCCCCGTTTCTAGCTTCAGAAAAATACAAAAAAAAAAAACCTCTATTTTTTTTTTTAAGTTGATCCTTGTACAATCTTGAGGAAAAGAATTTTTAAATGGCCTTGATTTGGAGACAAGCTCTAATACAAAAAAGGGCTTGCATAGGGCAGAGGTCAAGAGGAATGAGAATAAAGCCTGAAAGTACATCATTAGATTATATGAAATCACCACCTGAAAGTGGAGGACCTTTCTAGATTCTGCACTATCCACCTCTGGTTAAAGAAATCAAGAAGAGACAAGATGGCCACAGAGTAGGCAGATGCTCCAACTCCCACTTCCCAGAACCAAGGTGGATTACAACTTAATTCTGAGAACACTCATCTTGAGAGACCAACTTTGGACTAAACTAAGAAAATTTTATAGTTGAGGACCACCAAAGAACCCACACTGAGACTGATAGGAAACGCAGAGATGCAGAAAGGGCTGCCCCACTCCTGGGAGCAAGCGTAGGCCGGGAGGGACTTTTGCAATGGGAGGGTTGCCTGGCGAGTTGTGGGTCCTCAGCCCCAAAACCGAAATCCCAGCCTAGAGCCCCAGAGCCTGGAAGGGGCTTACAAACTATATTTGGCTGAGAAAAGGGCCTAGATTGGTGTTTCCCAATGTGGGGGCCCATGCCCCACAGGGGGGCAATTTGATAGTTAAGGGGGGCAATTTGAAAATGGACTCGACACGACTTTAACTCTTTTGCCCTGGGCCATTTAAATGCAATGCTAGATATCGGTGCCAAATTTAACAAAAAATGCAATTCTTAAATAATTGCGGTAAATAATTATTAAGTATAATTTCGTTTGATGAGACCAAAATATCGACTGGGTGATTGGTGTCGTCAAATAAATTTCGTCCTGGGTTCACCGCGGAGCGTGCCGTCTGCCGCGGGGAACCCCGGATGTTTTAAAAACTCGCTAAACAATGCAGTTATTCTCACCTAATTGGCCCATCGCAACTTCTGTAGTGTTTCACATCATTCAGTTGGTGTTAATTTGAAATAAGTGTCAGTTAAAACTGTTGTAAAAGCTCGTTGATTTAATAAATATATTGGGTTGGGGAATAAGTTCGTAGCGTTTTTATATTTTCTTTTATTTTACAATGATTTGTTTGCTGTTTGGCAAAGGGTAAGTATTCATTCGATAAAACTCTTTCTGCTCTACAAAACTATGTTAATTGTATTTTTGAGTTATTTAATTTTTTATTAGTTTTGAGGCTTAGAAATGGAATACCCAGTAGGCAAAAATCAACATTTTCGACACCTGCTCTTCTTTGCTTTTCATTGAGATCAAAAAGCTGCCGAAGCAGCCTAGGACATTTGCGACGTGTATGGAGAAAGTGTCATAGGCAAGTCTACAGCACGGAAATGGTTTGCAAAGTTCAAAAATGGCGACTTTGACGTCGATGACACGTGTTGCAGCGGAAGGCCTTCTGAATTCAATGAAGAACTGGGAAATGCTCGAAAAGAATGCCACGGTCAACAAGGAGCTCTACATTGCCCAGCTACACCACGTGAATGAGGCTATTCGACTGAAAAGACCTGATCGACATGGTCAAACCATACCCCTTCACGACAACGCCAGGCCCCATGTTGCACAAGTCGTCAAAGCTGCACTCCAAGAGCTCGAATGGGAGGTCCTTCAGCATCCGCCGTATTCTTGGGACCTTGCACCGACCGATTACCATCTTTTCTGCTCCCTGTCAAACCATATGAAGGGCGTTACCTTTGATAACAAAGAGGTCCTTAAAAACTGGCTCAACAACTTCTTTGACACCAGACCAGGCGATTTTTGGTGGAACGGCATCAACAAATTGGTCGAGAGGTGGGAAGAGGTTGTAAACAGCGACGGCGAATATATAATTGATTAACTTATTGATATAATTATTGTTCTTTGTTTAAATAAAAGTCTTCAGTAAAAATGCTACAAACTTATTCCCCAACCCAATACATATATATATATTGTATAGATATAATTGGTAAGTATTTGATTTTACTTTTATCAATATTAAACTCTTTATTAAGTACTTCTTGCATCGGGGCTAGAAAGCACTAATATTTTATAAATATTATTGGGACTATAATAGTGCATGCACAACAATTTTAATTTTAGAAGCATAACTTTCCAGAAAATTTTGTCAAGTGGAAAAAATATAGATACCTTTTGATTTGCGGTGGTAGTGTAGTAAATGTGTTATATACATTTAAATAAATATGAATTTTTAGTATACGTTTACGCTATGTCACATTGAATATATTTTAACACATATTTTAATATTAGTTTTTAATTGATCTTATTTTTATTTCTTATAGCCCATAGTAAAATGAGTGGTGCAAGCAAGAAAAAAACTCGTCAATATTCGGAGGAATATTTAAAATTTGGGTTCATACCTACTGTTCACGATGAACGGATTCCTTTTTGTCTTTTATGCCTGCAATGCTTGACCAATGAATCAATGAAATGAGGTTGTCTTGAGGCACATTTGAAGGCGAAACATAGTGCTCATATTAATTCAGATTTGAGTTACTTTAAAACTTTAAAGAAAAATTTTGAAAAAAGAACATTAAAGTCTCTATTTACTGCTCATACTTCAACTAATAATCGTGTTCTTGAGGCTAGTTATCAAATTTCTTTATTCATCACTAAAACTGGAGAAAATCACACTATAGGAGAGAATTTAATAAAACCGTCAATATCAGCATTTCTTAAAACGGTTCTTGAAAAAGATGGCAAAGATGTAAAAGCTATGCCACTCAGTGACAATACTGTTAGCAGAAGAATAGACGAAATGAGTGAGGATATTGAAAAACAACTTATTGAAAAGCTGAAAACAAGAAAATTCTCCTTGCAAATGGATGAATCAACTTTGAGAGACAGTGAGGCAGTATTGATAACTTATGTAAGATATATTGATAAAGGACATTTTGCTGAAGAAATGTTGTTCTGTAAAAGATTAGAAAGCACCACTACCTCCAAAGATATATATAATAAGCTAAAACACTACTTAGATGTCAATGATATACCAATGAAAAATATAACATCTTGTGCTGCAGATCGTGCTCCCAATATGATGGGCAAGAAAAATGGCTGCTTAAAATTGATGAAAGATGCGAATCCAGAAATGATTCTTGTGCATTGTGTTATTTATAGGGAAAACTTGGTAGCTAAAAACATCTCGCCTGTTCTGAATGAAGTATTACATACAGTAATAAAGTGTGTTAATGCTATTAAAGCTAGTGCCAAATGTGAGCGTCTTTTCAAGCTATTTTGTGAAGAACAAAATGAAGACCATGTGAGACTTTTACTTCATACTGAAGTAAGATGGCTATCTAAAGGAAACTGTTTGAAAAGATTTATGGAACTGTTTGATACTCTTAGTGATTTTTTAAGCGACAAACCTAAAATGAAGTATCTGTTAACAATAGATGGTAAAGCATTTGTGAGTTATTTAGCCGATATCTTTGAAAAACTAAATATATTAAATAAGCAACTTCAAGGAACAAATAAAACTCTTGTCAATGCAAAAGCAAAGATATTTGGTTTCATTACCAATACTGAGTTATGTCAGAAACATATTAACAACAAAAACTTTAAACAGTTTCATTGGCTCCAAAAATGTGAAGTAACTGATACCACTTTACTTGTTATTGTCAATCATTTGAATATTCTATTGGCTGATTTAAAAGATACAAATTGATTTCCCAACATGGATGATGCAGCCAATGTTAGTGGGTTTGTCTGATATATCAAATATGCAGTATCAAGAAGAACTCGCAGAATTGCAAAGTGATGAGTCAGTTAAAGCTTTATTTAATATCAAAGGAGCAATGGCATGGCTTTGTGAGGAAACAGAAATCAAATACCCAAATTCAACCAAATGTGCAAGAAAACTATCGCTACCGTTTCCATCTTCATTTTTAGCTGAATGTGGATTTACTGCTGTAAATGAATCTCTGTGCAGCAAGCATCAAGCGCAAGGATCACACTAAATTAAAATAATAAATTAATATAGAGAAATCTGTATTAAAATTATTTGGAATTTAAATTTCTGTTTTTCAGTATATGTTTTGAAATTTTACTTACTGTGTTTTGTTAACAATTTCATAGTGATTTCTTCCTAGAACCTATCATTTATGTTTATTAAGTGAACAAATCAATTTTTTAATGTTAAAAATTATGTATGTTACATAGGGGGGGACATAAAAATTTTAGAAAGGTAAAGGTGGGGCATGGCACAAAAAAGGTTGGGAAACACTGGCCTAGATACTGTTTGAGAGAAGGAGGCAGAACTCTTGGACCCAGGCTCCGTATTGAAGGGAATGCATGGAAAGCCTCGCTCACAACCACTTCCCTGGAGCTCCAAGAGCCTGGAGTGCTGGAAGGACTGGAGTTGCCAGGGGAGAGTGTGGTCTCGGAGGCACAGGGGGAGACACTTTGAGGGATGGACCCCCTAACCCCTGGGCTGAGTCACTCCCCAAATCTAAAGTGAACATTTTTCCTTGAAGCAGCAACACCAGCAAAGGGAAGAAATTACCCTATCCACTGGAGGATCTCCTGCTCCAGTCAGAACAAAGAGTCACTTAAAGGCAGGCAGCACATTAGGGACACAAATAGTGAGTGCAGAGGTTTAAGCTACACCACCACCCCTCCACTGCTGAGTGCTCCCAGAGGGCAGGTGGGCAGGAGGCAGCAGGGTGCAGCTGGAGAGGCCAGGGTGGTCTGAGCAAGTGCGTGCAGGCCAGCCTGTGGAGGTGGAAACTGCAACAGCCACTGCAAAGGTCCCAGTTCATGCAGAGTCCTGCCTGTGGCATGGACCCACCATTGACGTGGGCAGAGGCCTGAACGATGGTGGAGGGGATCTGTGCAGGAGCATGTAGGTCCACCAGTGAGGGCAGAAGCCTTGACAACCAATATGGAGGTCCGGGCCAGCACGCAAAGCTGCCCATGGTACAGGTGCGCCCTCAGCCACAGCAGAAGGGGGTTGACCTTGGGGGTGGTCTGAGCGGGTGTGTTCCCCCTCCCACCCCCCTCCCCTCGGAGGTGGGAGTCATGGCAGCTGCTGAGGAGGTCTGAGCTCACATGCAAAATCCTGGCAATGCGGAACCACCCTTGACAGCAGCAGAGGCCAAGGCAGTCCCAGAAGCGGTCCCAGCAGGTGTGCACAGGGTCACCTGTGGAGGTGGAAGCTGTGGCAGACACTGTGGAGGCCCAAGCCCATGCACAAACCTTCCCATGGTGCAGGCCTTCCCTCAGCAGCAGTGGAAGCTGGAGCGGCCTTGGAAGCGGTCCAAGCGGGCACGCATGAGCCTGCCTGGGGTAGTGGAAGTTGCAGTGGCCATGGAAGTGGGCTAGCACTGGCAGCACCTGAGCCCAAACGCCCCAGGCAGAAACAGCGGCAGCAGGCTGGTGGACAGACCACACAACAGGAGCACAAGGGCCACACCAACTGGACTTCAGTGACTACACCCTACTGAGTGCTGAAAAAGAAGAAAAAAACAAAATAAAATAAAATAAATACATAACAAGTCTGGATAGAATGACCCCTGAGGCTAAGGGGCAGGCCTAATACCATACCATCCAATACCATACCTAATCACTGAATTACAATACGGAGCTCAACAAGTAGCCAGCAATAAGAGGCAACAGAAAGCAGATCTCAGGAGAACTTGAACTTTTAAAAGAACTTCCTCCCACCTGACCAGGTGGTGGCACAGTGGATAGAGTGTCGGAATGGGATGCAGAAGACCCAGGTTCGAGACCCCAAGGTTGCCAGCTTGAGCGTGGACTCATCTGGTTTGAACAAAAATTCACCAGCTTGGACCTAAGGTCGCCTGTTCAAGCAAGGGGTTACTCGGTCTGCTGAAGGCCCATGGTCATATGAGAAAGCAATCAATGAACAACTAAGGTGTCGCAATGCGCAACGAAAAACTAATGATTGATGCTTCTCATCTCTCCGTTCCTGTCTGTCTATCCCTGTCTATCCCTCACTCTGACTCTCTCTCTGTCTCTGTAAAAAAAATAAAATAAAATAAAATAAATAAAAATAAAAAAAAGAACTTCCCCCAGGCCAAGAGTAGATGAAAGCAAGCCTAGAAGTGCAGCTGATATTTACAATGGAACCTGGGTCCAGCAGAGGCAGCCACAAGATCTGGATCACCTGTAGCTCCTAAAAGGTTGATAAGAGCCAGTCATAGGCAGTGGCCCCCACTGATCTACACCAGGCTTCAAACAGGGAGGTCCAGGACAGGTACATTCAGTGACCAGATACGAAAAGCACCAGTTCAGGACCTACCAACCTTTGTTAGAGTGGATGATTAAGGAAGGGCTCCTCACACCTGACCCAGCTAAGACATAGAAAATGCCAACACAAACAGCAAAAAAAACAGTGATAGCAGATAAGTAGCCCACAGTGAATTACAAACAACAGCTGATGCCAACCCAAGAAGATGTAGAAATAACACATCTGAAAATTGGAGGCAGACAATACCAACCCTAGACTTAGCTAGCTTTACAAACAACACACCAAAATAAGGAGTGTATACAAGGACAAAATGGGAAGACAGAGAAATGCAATCCAAATGAACCAACAAGAGAAATCCCCAGAAGAAGGACTGAGTGCAATGGAAATAACCAAACTACTGGATGCAGAGTTTAAAATAATGATTATTAGAATGTTCAAAGATCTTAGAGCAACAATGGATGGACACAATGAGCACCTAAATAAAGAGATAACAAATATTAAAAAGGACTTTGAAATAATAAAAAAGAACCAGTCAAAAATGACAAATACAATATCAGAAATGAAGACTACATTAGAAGAAATTAAAATCAGTCTGGATGAAGCAGAAGATTGAATCAGCAATTTAGAAGACAAGATAAACAAAAGCACAGAAGCAAAAGAGCATAAATAAAAGAGGCTCAAAAAGTCTGAGGAAACTATGAGAGCTTTGTGATGACATAAAAAGAAACAACATCTGCATCATAGGGGTTCCTTAAAAAGAAGGGAAAGAACAAGAAATTGAGAACCTATTTGAACAAATCATAGCTAAAACTTTCCTAAATTAATGCAGGAAAAAGTCACACAAGTTCAAGAAGCACAGACAATTTCATTAAAGAGAAACCCAAAGAAATCTATAAGACACATCATAATTACAATACCAAAGCTAACAGATAAAGAAAAAATACTAAAAGCTGCAAGAGAAAAAAAAGTCAATCACCTATAAAAGAGTCCCCATAAGGATGACATCCAACTTCTCAACAAAAACATTTGAGGCCAGAAGGGAATGGCAAGAAATATTCAAAGTAATGCAGAACAAGAGCCTACAACCAACACTTCTTTATCCAGCAAGGCTATTCTTTAAAATTGAAGAAGAAATAAAAAGCTTCCAAGACAAAAAAAAAAAAAAACCTCAAGGAATTTATTACAACAAAATAAAAGCTGCAAGAAATGTTCAGGGGCCAGCTGTAACAGAACCAAGGTGAAAAAATATACTAAAAGACAAATGTTTTAGTCTTTAAACTAAATTTAGACAGATTTAAAGAATAAAATGGCAATTAACAAATACATATCAATAATAACCTAAAATGGATTAAATGATCAAATCAAAAGACATAGGTTAGCTCTGTGGATAAGAAAACAGGACTCATACATATGCTGTCAACAAGAGACACACCTCAAAACAAAAGATACACATAGACTAAAAGTAAAGTGTTGGAAAAAAATATTTCATGCAAATGAAAATGAAAATAAACTGGGGTAAAATACTTACATCTGACAAAATAGACATTAAAACAAAGGCTATAGTAAAGGATAAAGAAGGCCACTACATAATGATAAAAGGAGCAATCCAACAGGAAGATATAACCATTATAAATATTTATGCACCTAATATACGAGCACCTAAATATATAAAGCAGACTTGGTAGACATAAAGGGCAAGATCAAAAGCAATACTATAATAGTAGGGGATTTTAATACCCCACTAACATCACTGGATAGATCCTCAAGAAAAAAAATTAAAGTAACAGCAGACCTAAAGGACACATTAGATCAACTCGATTTAATAGATATCTTCAGAACCTTTCACCTTAAAGCAGCAGAATATACATTCTTTTCAAGTGCTCATGGTACATTCTCTAGAATAGACCACATGTCAGGGCACAAAACAGGTCTCAACAAATATAAGAAGACTTAAATCATATCAAACATTTTCTCTGATCACAATGGCATGAAACCAGAAAAAACTACAACAAAAAAACTGAAAAATACTCAAACACATGGAAACCAAATAGCATGTTTTTAAATAATGAATAGGTTAACAATGAGATCAAAGAAGAAATAAAAAAAAATCCTAGAAACAAAAGAAAATGAGCATACAGCAACTCAAAATTTATGGAACACAGCAAAAGCAGTCCTGAGAGGGAAGTTCATAGCATTACAGGCATACTTCAAGATGCTAGAAAAAAAGAGACAAGATGGCGCTGGAGTAGGCGGACGTACCAGCATCTACCTCCCAGAACCAAAGTGGATTACAAACTAATTTTATGAACTATCAGCTGGAAAAACCAAATTGGACTAAACTAAAAGGACTCTTCAACCAAGGAACGCTAAAGAAGCCACACAGAGACTGGTAGGAAAAGCGGAAAGGCGGAGAGGGTTGCCCAGCTCCTCGGAGTGAACGGCAGCAGGGAGAGACTCGCGTGGTGGGAAGTGAGTTTAGCAGAGGGGAAAGGGTCCTGAGCCCCAGGAACAAAGCCCCAGCCTGCAGCCCCAGACCCCAGAAGAGGCGTAAGGACAGTATTTAGCCGGAAACAAGTCAGGATACTGTTTATGAGAGAGTCTGATTTCTCAGACCCAGGATCCTTCTTAAAGGGACCACGCAGAACATCTCTCTCAAAAACAATCACCTGGGGCTCCTGGGGATGGGTGGAGAGAGGAAAGGACCACAGTAACAGGAAGAGAGTGTAATCTAGGAGGCACAGGGAGAAACATTTTGGGAGATAGCCACCCTAACCCCTGGGACAAGTCACCCCCAAAGCTGAAGTGAATATTTCCCCTGGAAACAGCAATGCCAGCAAAGGGAAGCAGGAGAGCAGCCAAACAAGCTCCCCCGCAGCATTCAGAGCAGAGTTGCATAGAAGGAGGGAGCATTCGGGTCTACAGTAGTGAGTCTTAGGGTCCGAGCTGCAACGCCCCCACCCACGCGGCTGAGGGCGAGCCGGATGGCGGGCGGCAGCGGGAGACAAAGTGCGGTTCTGCTGGCAGGGGTGGAAGCCGGCTGGCCACCACTGGGCTCAGGTGTGAGCTCAATCTTGCCCGGCTAGGGAGAAGGGGGTGTGCAAAAGCGGCCAAGCTCAGCTGCCGGCAACCTGTAATCCAGCCTCCGGGAGAAGGGTGGGAAACCCGGAAAGGGTAGAAACCAGCCCCGGAGCAAGGGCAGAGGAGCACATCCATGCCCCGCCCATGCAACTCAGGCTTGCAGTCTGACTTGGTAGCCGGCTCCTCCCGCGGAGGTGGAGCCAAAAGCCCAGAAGAGGCGGAGTTCCGCTACAAAGCAGAGCTTGGGCACACAGCCCTGCCTGGTGGTAGAGCCAAGGCTGGCAGCTGTTCCTTGAGTGGGATCATCCGGCAAAGGCAGGGCGAAAGCTCGAAAACAGGCGGAGACCCGCAGCTGAGCAAAGGTGCTCGCCAGTGCCCTCAGGACCGAGCATAACGTCACACATGGGGGCGGGGCAAAGGCCAAGGCCACCAACCCTTGTGCACCCGAGCACGTGATCACAGCCACTCCCATGAAGAGAAAATGCGGAGGCAGAGAAATACAACACAAATAAACCAAGAGAAATCCCCAGAAAAGGACCTAAGTGAATCAGATATAACCAAATTACCAGATGCAGAGTTTAAAATAACGATTGTTAGGATGCTCAAAGATATTAGAACCACCATAGATGGCCATTACGAAAACCTAAATAAAGAGATAACAAATATAAAAAAGGACATTGAAATAATAAAAAAGGATCAGACAGAAATGACAAATACAATATCTGAAATAAAGAATACAATGGAAGGAATTAAAAGCAGGATGGATGAAGCAGAGAATCGAATCAGTGAGTTAGAGGACACAATAAATAAAGGCACAGAAGCAGAGCAGAAAAAAGAAAAGAGATTCAAAAAGTCTGAGGAAACTCTAAGAGAGCTCTGTGACAACATGAAGAGAAATAACATCCGCATCATAGGGGTTCCTGAAGAAGAAGAGAAAGAACAAGGGATAGAGACTTTGTTCAAACATATTATAGCGGAAAACTTCCCCCAATTAAGGCAGGAAAATGTCTCACATGTTCAGGAAGCACAGAGAACTCCATTGAGGAGAAACCCAAAGAAACCAACACCAAGACACATCATAATTAAATTACCAAAGCTAAATGATAAAGAGAAAATATTAAAAGCTGTGAGAGAAAAAAAGACTATCACCTACAAAGGAGCCCCATAAGGATGACTTCTGACTTCTCAACAGAAACACTTGAGGCCAGAAGGGAATGGCAAGAAATATTCAAAGTAATGCAGAACAAGAACCTACAACCAAGACTACTTTATCCAGCAAGGCTATCATTTAAAATTGAAGGAGAAATAAAAAGCTTTACAGACAAAAAAAAACTCAAGGATTTCACTGCAACCAAACCAAGGCTGCAAGAAATGCTAAGGGACCTGTTGTAAACAGGTCAAAGGAAAAAAAAGAATATAGCAAAAGAGAAAAACAGTTTTAAAGAAAAAAAATGGCAATAAACAATTACATATCAGTAATAACCTTAAATGTTAATGGATTAAACGATCCGATCAAGAGACATAGGGTAGCTGCGTGGATAAGAAAACAGGACCCATACATATGCTGTCTACAAGAGACACACCTTAAATCAAAACATGCACACAGACTGAAGATAAAAGGATGGAAAAAAATATTTCACGCAAATGGAAATGAAAAAAAAGTTGGGGTAGCAATACTTATATCAGACAAAATGGACTTTAGAACAAAGACCATAGTTAGAGATAAAGAAGGTCACTACATAATGATAAAGGGAGCAATCCAAAAGGAAGATATAACCATTATAAATATCTACGCACCTAATATAGGAGCACCTAAATATATAAAGCAGACTTTGATAGTCTTAAAGGGTGAGATCAACAGCAATACTATAATAGTAGGAGATTTCAATACCCCATTAACATCATTAGATAGATCCTCAAGAAAGAAAATTAACAAAGAAACAGCAGACTTAAAGGACATATTAGATCAACTCGATTTAATAGATATCTTCAGAACCTTTCATCCTAAAGCAGCAGAATATACATTCTTTTCAAGCGCTCATGGTACATTCTCTAGAATAGACCACATGTTAGGGCACAAAAGCGGGCTCAACAAATTTAAGAAGATTGAAATCATATCGAGCACTTTCTCTGATCACAATGGCATTAAACTAGAAATCAACCACAATAGAAAAATTGAAAAACATTCAAATACTTGGAAACTAAATAGCACGTTATTAAACAATGAATGGGTTAACATTGAGATCAAAGAAGAAATTTAAAAATTCCTAGAAACAAACGATATTGAGCATACATCAACTCAAAATTTATGGGACACAGCAAAAGCAGTCCTGAGAGGGAAGTTTATAGCATTACAGGCATACCTCAAGAAGCTAGAAAAAGCTCAAATAAACAACTTAACCCTGCATCTAAAAGAACTAGAAAAAGAACAGCAAGTAAAGCCCAGAGCTAGTAGAAGGAAGGAAATAATAAAGATCAGAGCTGAAATAAATGACATAGAGGCTAAAGAAACAATACAGAAAATCAATGAAACCAGGAGCTGGTTCTTTGAAAAGGTAAACAAGATCGATGAACCTTTAACAAGACTCACCAAGAAAAAAAGAGAAAGGACTCAAATAAATAAAATTAGAAATGAGAGTGGAGAAATAACAACTGACACAACAGAAATACAAAATATTGTAAGAAAATACTATGAAGAAATGTATGCCAAAGAATTAGACAACCTAGGTGAAATGAACAAAGTCCTTGAAACATATAATCTTTCAAAAATCAATCTGGAAGAATCAGAAAACCTAAACAGACCAACAACAACAAATGAGATAGAAACAGTTATCAAAAGCTCCCCCAAAAAACAAAAAACCCGGGGCGCAATGACTTCACTGGTGAATTCTACCAAATATTCAAAGAAGAACTAACCTCTATCCTTCTCAAGCTATTTCAAAAACTTCAAGAGGAAGAAATACTTCCGAGTTTCTTTTATGAGACAAGCATAATTCTGATTCCAAAACCAGGCAAAGACAACACAAAGAAAGAAAATTATATGCCAATATCCCTGATGACTTTAGATGCTAAAATCCTCAACAAAACATTAGCAAACTGGATCCAGCGATACATGAAAAAAATCATACGTCATGATCAAGTGGGATTCATTCTGGGGAGGCAAGGCTGGTACAATGTTTGCAAATCAATCAATGTGATTCATCACATAAACAAAAGGAAGGAGAAAAACCACATGATAATATCAATAGATGCAGAAAAAGCATTTGATAGAATCCGGCACCCATTTATGATCAAAACTCTTAGCAAAGTGGGAATACAGGGAACATACCTCAACACAATAAAGGCCATCTATGACAGACTCACAGCCCATACTCAATGGGCAAAAACCAAAAGCAATCCCCTTAAAATCAGGAACAAGACAGGGGTACCCCCTTTCACCACTCTTACTCAACATAGTCCTGGAAGTCCTAGCTACAGCAATCAGATAAGAAGAAGAAATAAAAGGCATCTAAATTGGAAAAGAAGAAGTAAAACTATCATTATTTGCAGATGATATGATACTGTATATAGAGAACCCTGAAGTCTCAGTCAAAAAACTACTGGACCTGATAAACCAATTCAGCAAGGTGGCAGGATATAAAATTAATACACAGAAACCAGAGGCATTTTTATACACAAACAATGAAATGTCAGAAAGAGAGATTAAGGAAACAATCCCTTTCACTATTGCAACAAAACAATAAAGTACCTAGGAGTAAATTTAATCAAGGAGGTTAAAGACTTGTACTCAGAAAATTATAAAACATTGATAAAATAAATCAAGGAAGACACAAACAAGTGGAAGCATATACCATGTTCATTATTAGGAAGAATAAACATCATTAAAATGTCTATATTACCCAAAGCAATTTATAAATTCAATGCAATACCAATTAAAATACCAATGACTTACTTCAAAGATATAGAACACATATTTCAAAAATTTATATGGAACCAAAAAAGAACACAAATAGCCTCAGCAATCTTGAAAAAGAAGAATAAAGTGGGAGGTATCACACTTCCTGATATCAAGTTATACTACAAGGCCATTGTACTCAAAACAGCCTGGTCCTGGCATAAGAACAGGCATATAGATCAATGGAACAGAACAGAGAACCCAGAAATAAACTCACACCTTTATGGACAATTGATATTTGACAAAGGAGGTAAGAGCTTACAATGGAGTAAAGACACTCTCTTTAACAAATAGTGTTGGGAAAATTGGACAGCTACCTGCAAAAAAAAAATGAAACTAGACCACCAACTTACACCATGCACAAAAATAAACTCAAAATGGAAAAAGGACTTAAATGTAAGTCGTGAAACCATAAGCATCTTAGAAGAAAACATATGCCGTAAGCTCACCAACATCTCTCGCAGCAATATATTAGCTGATTTATCTCCACAGGCAAGTGAAATAAAAGACAGGATAAACAAATGGGACTATATCAAACTAAAAAGCTTTTGCACAGCTAAAGACAATAAGAACAGAATAAAAAGACAAACCACACAATGGGAGAACATATTCAACAATACATCTGATAAGGGGTTAATAACTAAAATTTATAAGGACCTTGTAAAACTCAACATCAGGAAGACAAACAATCCAATCAAAAAATGGGCACAAAAAGTAAATAGACATTTCTCCGAAGAAGACATACAGATGGCCAATAGATAAAAAAGTGCTCAACATCACTAATCATTAGAGGAATGCAAAGTATAACCACAATGAGATACCACCTCACATCAGTCAGAATGGTGCTCATCAACAAAACAACACAGAGTAAGTGCTGGCGAGGATGTGGAGAAAAGGGAACCCTCCTGCACTGCTGGTGGGAATGCAGACTGGTGCAGCCACTGTGAAAAACAGTATGGAGATTCCTCAAAAACTTAAAAATGGAACTGCCTTTTGACCCAGCCATCCCACTCAGGAATATATCCTAAGAACACCACATCACTAATTCAAAAGAAGTAATGCACCCCCATATTTATGGCAGCAGTCCAAGTGTCCATCAGAAGATGCATGGATTAAAAAGCAGTGGTACATATATATAATGGAATACTATGGGGTCATGAAAAAGAAGGAAATCTCACCTTTTGTGACAACATGGATGGACCTGGAAACTATTATGTTAACTGAAATAAGCCAGGCAGAGGAAGAAAAATATCATATGACCTCACTCATTTGAGGAATCCAATGAACAATGTGAACTGAGGAATGGAATTGAGACAGAGGAGGGATCAAAGAAAACAGAGGGAAAGAGGTCAGAGGGAAAGGGGATGATATGATGGGATAATCCAGAAGGGAATGGGGAGGGCGTTATGGGGAGGAGGGCAAGGGAGATGTTGAGGGGAATACGGGGGGAGGGGTGATGCATTTGTGGCAACACTAGAATCTATGCAAACACAATAAATTAAAATCAATAAAATAAATAAATAAATCCTAATTTACAAATAAAAAAAAAGAAATCAAGGACAGTCCTATAAGGAAAGTTAATATCAATACCACACTGCAATGATAACTGCATTATTTATAGTTAATCAGTTTGTGTTTGTATATATACACCTTGTTATTCTAAACCATTTCCCGGTGATGCAACTTCTTTCTGGTTACTGAATTCAAATGAAGTCATGTTGGACTTATTCCTAATCTTATTCCATAATATCCTGAAAATCATAGTCTTGCCAGTTATCTCTTTACTGTCACTCACACTGTCCTTCCTCTCCTTCCCCTGTGCCAAATTTTCATCAGTCAGTATCTGAATGAACTCAGTTTATTCCCTGTCTTGAATAGTACTGACCATAAATCTTTCTTAAATTCTTCCTTTTGTGCTGTTATTCCACTGCTCAAAAATATACAGAAGCTCTCTAGTTAGTAATTCTAAAATCCAATCTTCTCTCCCAGCCTTTCCAGACCCTTTACAATCAGTCTCACCCAATTTATCCAACCATGCTTCCCACTGGCCCCCAACATATTACCTCCATTGGACACAAGTCACTTAAATATTCCCTGTTCATTTTTATACTCAGTGGCTTCACCGTTAATTCTGTTTTGTTTTCCCCCCTTAATTAATTCAAGTTCTCAACTGCATTGCAAATTTTATTAATTTAATTCTGTTCATTCCAATATACATAGATTCATTCATTCAACTGGGTAAAGAGGATATTCCAGATAAAAGAACAAGAGAGCTCAGGTTGGGAGTGGGCTGCAGGGAACTGTTGAGTGGCTCCAACATGCAGCATAAGGTGACTGGATAAAAAGCTTAAAAAATAAGGTCAAACAGAATGATCACTGAAGCATAAACTGATAAATTTATGATAAATGGGTTATTTAAAGACTGTTTTAATCTTTTCATCATTCAATTCTCTTTTTAATTTTGTAATTAAATATATGAAAATCTTTTATAAAATGCCTAAGTATGATTTTCATACACAATGACTATTATTACGGAATTTTTTTTCTCTCCTCCCCCCATTTAGTGAGGAGGCTTTGGCTCTCCTTTACCTTTCTATCCTATCTCTATCCAGATTACCCTGGCCCACACCTAAGAGGTCTGAAAACTATTTTTATTTTATTCCACTCTTAAACTAATAATACCTTTACTGGGAAAAGCATTCTAGGTTTATAGTTTTCCTCCTCAGAATTCTAAGGATTTTCACATGGAGAAAAAACTAAATGTTAATACTATAGATTGTTGTCAAATATCTGAAGAGTTTTTCTGTAAAAGAGTCACCAAATTTTCCATGTCACCTTGCAACATGGAACTAGGGCTACCAGATGTCTGCTAAAAGGAAAAGCCTACTAGTTCATGCAGGAAGAATTTTCTAGCATCAGAACTGCCAAAGATGGTGTGGACACTCTCAAGAGGCACCAAGATCCCCATCCCTAAGGAGGTTTCATGTATAAAAAGGACAGCTAAGGCAGACAAACATTTGGCAGGGGTGTTGTACATGGGATTCAGGAATCCTATCACAATTAAAATAATTGGGCTTTTAGCTTTCTTCCAGAACTGAGAACTTCTAATTCCTTTACCTGACTTACATATAATTTCACAGTATTTGCTAGGTACTAGCAGTTTTCTGTGTTTATTGATTAGATGAAGATTTCTGTATTACTCAGGTCCCTAAATCTCAGTACCTTATAACAACAAATATGTATTTTTTTATTACATTTATTGGGGTGACACTGGTTAACAAAATTATACAGGTTTCAGGTACTCAATTCTACAACACATCATCTGTACACTGTATTGTGTGTTCACCACCCCAAAGTCAAGTCTCTGTCCATCACCATTTAATCCCCCCTACCCTCTGCCACCTCCTCCCACTACGCTCCCCACCTCTGGCAATCACACTGTTGTCCATGTCTGTGAGTTTTTTCTTTTTTGTTCAATCCCTCCACCCCCAAAAAACATATTTTTTTGTTCACATTATATGAGAGTTGCAGTTCGGTTGTGTCTCTGCCAGGCTATGCTAAGAATAGCTCAACTCAGGTGGCTGCACATGTCTTCTCATTCTGGGATCCTGGCTGAACAATCATCTGCTAACTGATTCACTGTTCTCCAAGTGGAGGGCAGAAGCTGAAAGGGGGCCAGGAGAACAGAGCCAAGCCACGTAAGCACATTGAAACCTTTGCTTGGAGGTGGCCATGTCACCTACTTATATTCCATTGGCCAAAGCAAGTCATAGAGCCTATCCCAAATCAGTGGAACAGGAGAATAAACACCTCCCACAGGAAAGCTTAACAAGGTAGGAAAGAGCCAGTGATGTGTTAGAAACAGCTCATACTAGCTTGCAGCAGCCAATTTTTTAATTTCAGGGATTTTTCCAACTGGATCTTAAAGCATCAGTATCTTGAAATCAGCCATAATGGAAATATTTACAGCATGGAAGTTGGAAATTTCTACAAGTCAGACCTCTCCCATACAAAGCCAGTGGTAAACGTTTACCAGCACACCACTAGAGGGAACCAATAGTTGTAAACAAAACTGTCTACCACTGTTTCCTTGGCAACCAGGGCCTCTAAGAGCGCAACAGTAGCAATGGATGGATAACACCTAAAAATCTTTCCAGGTGTGTCTCTTCTCAGTACCAAGAGGTCATAGTGCTGGTTTTCATAGCTCACAGGAAAGAATGAATGTCAATTAGACCCTCTTGAATCACCTTCTGACACAGCAAGTTGAAGCAAAACCAAGGAGGTAAAATCCCCTTCACCCTTCCCTATCATTAATGAGCTCAGTTTAGGGTCTTCTGTTTCCTTGGCAACATATCTGACACTAAAACTACTTCCAGTTCCCAATTCTCTCAGCTGCTTTGAGTGTTTCCAGTAAAATACTTCCATGCTTTTCTGCTCTCTTGGTACGCTTTAGTCCTGTCACCCCACATGAGCGCTCAGGATGGTTTCCAGGCTGGGTCCCCCACTTTAACACACAGCCCCTTCCTCAAACTAGGCTCTAATTGAGTCCACCACTTTCTTTCCTGCAGTGTGGGCTGGATAGTGCTAAGTGCTGTCACTTAAGGAACCCCAAGTGCAAAGGCTGGGCCTCCCCAAACCCCACACAGTCATCTTTCCACTTCCCCACTCACCAATTGACCCACACTGTCAAGATTTCCTAAGCCAGTTCCTGAAGTCAGAGGTATTTGTGGATTTCCCTTGGAAACTCTCCCACCCTAAATATGATGAAAAGATTAAGGAGAAACCAGTAGGTTTCCTCAGAACAGCGCGGTAAACACCAAGGCTGTTTCTGCACAAAATCTGTGGCCACTGGCCCCTTTTGTCCTTCCACTTCTCCCTGTTTCCCTCTCTCGGCCTCCACCCCCCCCCCACACACACACACACATCCACTGCCCCAGAGGGCTGGTTCCAATTCCAAGGCCCTTCCTGCAACAATCTCTGGCAACTGGAGTGAAAGGTGCCGACAAAGAGGCCTCTCCACAGCTCCCTTTTCACAAGAAGCATGTATCCAATTAAAGGATTTTAATTAAAATGCTTTCTGTAGCATCCTGTTTCTACTCACTGTTATAAATTAAACTTGACATTCTCTGATTTAACAGGTGGGTGAGATTATTCTGAAAGCTGCCAGATGAGAGGAAATAGAAGTTAGGCTAAAGGAAACTGTGTGCCTGGAAGCATGAGTGTGTGTGTGTGTGTGTGTGTGTGTGTGTGTGTGTACAAGTGTGTGTGACTGTGTGTGTTTTTGAGTGTGTGTGTTCGCTTGTGTGCACATATGCACTGGTACTTGCGCTGTGCATATGTCTGTCTTTACATTGGTTTTGAATTGTTCAATTTTTTATGTAAAACTCATGATACAGCAAGAGGCACACAAAAAGAAGACAGAAGCCAATCTAAAATGTTAGAATTGCATGCAACATCCTTAAAAATCTCAGTCAGCATTACCCACTTGCACATTTCTCACTGGTGACATTCCTTTTCTAATGTCAGCTCAGAAAGATCTGTGACCCTCATTTGTTGCCCCCTAGGAATGATTTTTTAATCTACATTATTTCCTCATGCAGGGGATAAGGTGGAAGGAAGTTTTGGAGTTGACTACAAGTTTCATGTCTCCACTGCCTTACAGTCAGTATTCAAATTAAATGCTCCATGGATGTTCACAGATTGTTCACTACACATCTGATATAAACTGGCCACCTCAAGGACCCCCTTTGTTCCAGCCAAAGTAGTTGATTCACGAGTCCTATATGTGAAGTGCATTACCTAAAAACTCCATGAAGTTGTCCATGCCCGTCTCGCTGCCTAGAGCTCTTCTCTCCAAAACTACCTACCTTTCCATCCAAATTCGCCCATCTCTCCTTCCTCATGAGACTCTTCCCAACTGGTCTGGCACATTCTTTCATTCTTTTTTTTTTTTTTTTTTTTTTTTTTTTTTATTTTTCTGAAGTGAGAAACATGGAGGCAGAGAGATAGACTCTCTCATGCACCCGACCAGGATCCACCTGGAAAGCCCACTAGGGGGCGATACTCTGCCCATCTAGGGCATTGGTCCGTTGCAACCGGAGCCATTCTAGTGTCTGAGGCAGAGGCCATGGAGCCATCCTCAGCATACAGGCCAACCTTACTCGAATGGAGCCTTGGCTGCAGGAGGTGAAGAGAGAGACAGAGAAAAAGGAGAGGGGGAAGGGTGGAGAAGCAGATGGGCGCTTCTCCTGTGTACCCTGGCCAGGAATTGAACCCAGGACTTCCACATGCTGGGCCGGCGCTCTACCACTGAGCCAACCGGTTAGAGCCCCAGCACATTCTCTCTTTTTTATCTATCATATTCATTCATTTATTTGACAGGACCAGGCAGTATTGTAGGGTCCAAAGGTAATGCAATGAACAATAAAATAAATATAAAATACGTTCAGTGGTGGGTATATGCTAGGAAGAAAAATAAAACAAATTGAATGGGCAGAGTGTTTTTTCTCTAATTCTATTGTTATTATTTAAAGTTTTATATGTTTCTATTCCATTTATACATTTAGATTGTAATTTTCTTGAGAAATGGAATTATATCTAATATCGATGGGTATATTTAAAATATGTAGCAGCTAGTAGAGCTGAGGCTGTAATCAGTGAGTGAGAGTGGACCTTGCCATGTCCCAGCTGGACATCAGTCATACTAAACTTCATTGAATCCTCCAGGTTATATTATTAGTGTGTGTGTGTGTGTGTGTGTGTGTGTTTAATTCTTCTGAAGTGAGAATTGGGGAGGCAGAGAGACAGACTCCTGCATGTGCCCAACCAGGATTCACCTGGGAAGCCCACCTGGGGGCAATGCTCTGCCCATCTGGGCCATTGCTCCATTGCAACCAGAGCCATTCTAGCACCTGAGGCGGAGGCCATGGAGCCATCCTCAGCACCCAGACCAACTTTGCTCCAATGGAGCCTTGGCTGCAGGAAGGGAAGAGAGATGGAGAGAGAAAGAAGAGGGGAAAGGGTGGAGAAGCAGATGGGTGCTTCGCCCATGTGCCCTGGCCAGAAATCGAACCCAGGACTTCCACACACTGGGCCAACCCTTTACCATTGAGCCAGCTGGCCAGGGTATTACTCAGTAAATTTTGATATACATACTGACTTCATAATAATTGTAGTTTTCTCATATTATCTAAGAGGTATTCCAGTGGCCTGAGAGAATGAATTTCAATCAAAGAGTCTAACTTACTTTTAAAGAATATGCAAGCTACGCACTCCTCAAAAAGGGTCACACAGTTACCATTAAGCAGGCTGGGTGAATTGTCTTGTCAATCTTAACAACTCATCATATCCTCTCTCCACCTAAGAAGCATTTTCCAGAAGAAACAAGGCCTTCAAAGACTTATCTCTGCCAGAAAAGTCCTAAAATTGCAGCTTCACCTTTTAAGTACCCCCCAGGAGGACTTTGTATTTAAACAGATCTGGGTTCAAATGCCAGCTTTACCTGCTGTTGTGTCTCAGGTATTTAGTTAGCCTGGTTAATTAACTTTTCTGAAGTTTGGTATTCCTGATTATAAAATGAGACCACCTTGCAGTGTGGTTGTAGAAAATTAAATGAAACAGTGTGAGAAAAGTGCATGATGCCTACCTGATACAAAAATCGATGCCTTATAAACAGTAGTAATTGTAGTTATTATGATTATGTATTATTACCAAAATGGGCCGATCATATAGGGTCAGAAAGTGGATTATACAGATAAACTCACCGCCGTTTGCTGGTAGGTACCTATTATGGCTTATACTCCAAAATGCTAGCTCCCTGAGGACATGCATCTCAACTTCCCTTTCTCCTGGACCTTCATGTCTTCCCACCCCAATTCTGTGCCCTCCTTGGATAAGGCTCCACCCATCAGATGAAGTAAAACATGGAGCTGGAGAACTGGAGAAGAATGGTATAAATGACTAAAAGAACCAGGGTGCGGGAGGGGGCATTGATGAGTGCTTAAGGCTTTTGAGCAAGACTAAAATGGGACATGCTAAAGTCTACTGAGTCATAAGCCTGTCTGTCCAGTGAACGCACTCTTTCATTAGGAGACAACTGTTTCAAGCTGTAAAGAGGAAAACCTAGAGGGAATAAATAAATATGTCATTTTCCATGATAGTTTTTATGATTATAGAATTCATTACTCCCAAGAAGTGATGCAAGCTAAACTATAAATGGCTGCAAAAATGAATGAGAAAAACCATGTAAGACTGACTGATCTTAGAGTTCATTGTTCATTAAAGGAAATTAGAATAGTTGAAGTGTAGTGGAAACAAAAACAAAACAAGAATTTACTAAAGCCCACTGTGCCAGAATTGTGCTGAGGGCAGATGGAGAAGAAAGAAGTACGTACAGACAAGGCCCCAGGCCTGAAGGACCTTACAAAACAGCAGAGCTGTGAGGTGTCCACACATGGCTACAAGTCATTAGAATTTGACCAGCAGCAATAAAGTGCTATGGAAAATAAGAGAGAGAGCTATGGCTTCTATTCCAAGGCTTACAAGGAAGAGGTGGCCATTTGATGTGCACAATGAGGAAGGGCTAGAATTTGAGCGGTGGAAATCAGTTAGAGATGAGGCCACTGAACAGGGATATACCAGTAGGACCCAGGGGAAAAGATTCAACTTAGGTTGATATTCAAAATGGCAGGGCCTAGCCCCTTGAGAAGAAGTAGTAGAAAAGTTAACATAAAGATAAGAAAAGGTAAGTAACAATAAGGTTAAGTGTCTATCAGATAATAGTAGAGGGGAGGTTAAAGAAAATGATATCTAGAATCTCCACTAGCTCAGAAGAGTCTTAATTTATTTTATATCTAAGTCTTGCCTGAAAAGAATTAGCACCCTGCCCAATGCCCCCCCACACACACACACAGACTCTCACACAATAAGCTCCCACAATAAGCAAACTAGACACAGATAACCAACATTGTAAAGCACACAGGACAGGATCGGAGGGCTAAATTAGGGCTGAGCATTAAACAGATAAATGTACAAACATACACTCACAATCTTCAATATATGCTCTACAGAAGGAGATGGCAGTATGGTGAGAGAGGGTGACTGACAGGTGACTCGAGGATGGCTGGTAAGGATTTCCAACCCTCTTCCTGGGAGAGGCCTATGTTCACTTCAAACACCACATTTGTCTTCTTAAATGATTTCCCAGCACCGTCTCTCATTTTCCACCCCTTACCATTTCAACACCACTTTCACATGTCACTTCTTCAAAGCACATATAGAAGAATATACCCCATTTTTTTTTTTTTTGCATTTTTCTGAAGCTGGAAACAGGGAGAGACAGTCAGACAGACTCCCGCATGCGCCCGACCGGGATCCACCCGGCACGCCCACCATGGGGCGACGCTCTGCCCACCAGGGGGCGATGCTCTGCCCATCCTGGGCGTCGCCATGTTGCGACCAGAGCCACTCTAGCGCCTGGGACAGAGGCCACAGAGCCATCCCCAGCGCCCGGGCCATCTTTGCTCCAATGGAGCCTTGGTTGCGGGAGGGGAAGAGAGAGACAGAGAGGAAGGCGCGGCGGAGGGGTGGAGAAGCAAATGGGTGCTTCTCCAGTCTGCCCTGGCCGGGAATCGAACCTGGGTCCTCCGCACGCTAGGCCGACGCTCTACCACTGAGCCAACTGGCCAGGGCAGAAGAATATAGACAATACTCAGTACAAGAATAGGTTTGAAGACTATTGTTGTAAAGCCTGAAACCAAGTGGTGGTAATTCAAATTTAAGCATAAATGGTATGCACCACCTGTGTTCACCCTTTAAGTCCCTCCCTTGAAAAGAACCTATGATTGAGTCAAAACATTTTCCCCCAAAGCACCCAAGGAAATGAACTTTCCCAAGAGCCCTCACAAGATGCACCATGTTTTTTTATTGTTGTTGTTGTTGTTTTTTATTCCAAGGAGAAGCCCACTTATAAAAGAGGTCCTGTTTAGCTTATTGGTAAAAGATAAATTGGTGTAGCAATTACATATGACACCCTATCAACTATTTTTGGCATTCAGTAAGAAGGGCATAAAATTTGCTTGTTTCTTCATGAAGGGAGAAAGTTATTACCCATCAAATTCTCTCTACAAAAATACTGGCAGCAAAGATAGAAATCTAGGCCTGGAGTACAGAATTAAGCAGTAATATTTAGGCCTAATATGAAGAATCCATGCATCTGCTGGGAAAGAATCAGCAGTTCAAATGCACAAGGAACTATGGGGAGGCCCTAAAGTTAAAACAGAAATGGTGTGAGAACATCTTTCATATGTAGATGAATGCCAAGAAACTGCATTGTATTTCTCAATTGGAGGAGAAAAGAGGGTTTTTTCAGGATAATTTTTTTTCAGTTCTCAACTCTTCTCTGCCTGGGAAGGACCACTGTAGGTTCTCTTAGGATATAACAGATCCTAACAACTAGGATATAATACTGGCTCTATTAACTTGTAAACTGCAAGAATTTGGAAAAGTAAATTGTCTGTTCCTCAATTTCCCCACCTAAAATGGAGTTAATAATAGTAACCTCCCAGATTTGTTGTGAGGCTTAAATAAGTCAACACATGTCAAGCTTTTAGAAAAGTCTGTGTCACCTAGTAAGTGCCCAGTACATGTAATTCTTATTAATGCTGAAGGACTGGCAGATGAGAGCCCAGAATCACCATCAGTGATTCCATATGCATTACAAGTATGAGGAAGTCACTGGAAGACTAAAGAAAACTATACCAGCTGATTTTCAAAAAGAGCAAAACAGTGTTTTCCAAAAACTAAAATAATTTCTGACAAAATTCTAGAGCAGGTGCATGCACTAGATTAGGATGAGTAGTTAGAAAAAATCACTAGAAGCCAGTGAAGGTTCACTCATAAACTATAGTGCATAAACTTCAAACATTTCCGTTGTTATTAACAACTGTTCTTTAATTGTTATTTCAGGAAGTCTTCCTGGGCATAATGAGTGGGAGCTCAGGGAAGAGGTATCTCGAGCTG
Organism: Saccopteryx leptura; assembly: GCF_036850995.1. Classification (NCBI taxonomy): domain Eukaryota; kingdom Metazoa; phylum Chordata; class Mammalia; order Chiroptera; family Emballonuridae; genus Saccopteryx; species Saccopteryx leptura. The sequence continues at coordinate 210,200,584 of NC_089505.1, read as the reverse complement.
AGCATGTTTAGATCAGAACTCTTAATTCTCCCCATTGCTGTCTAACCTAACTCACCCCAGTTCTCCAACTAGGAGATGGTACCACCATCTACGCAGAAACATCTGACTCATCTTGGTCTCTGATACACAAACAGATACAAATTCAATCATCAAGTGAGTCCTGTAAGTTCTACCTCCAAAATATTTGTTGAACTAGCCACATGTCTTCATCCTCACTATTACCACCATGGAGTGTCCCATCATCCTCTCTTGTCTGGAAGCTCTCAATAATCCTCTAACCAACCTCTTTATTCTCACTCTTGGTCACTACAGGGAATTCTCCATGTGGTAACCAGAGTAGGCTTATTTTTCCCATATTTTTCCATATCATTTATTTTTCCTCTTTTTTTTATATTTGACATATAACATGGTGAATTTAAGGTGAATAACAAGTTAATTTTATACATAGGTATATTATAATATGATTGCCATTATAGCAATAATTAGCACCTTTATTACATCACATAATTGTCATTTCATTTTAATAGTTGGAATAATTAAGATCTAGTCTCTTAACAAGTTTGGTGGTTATAATATTGTTGTCTATACTGTGCATTAGATCTCTAGGACTTACTACTAATTGCAAGTTTGTGGCCTTAAATAACATGTAGCCTATCCCCCACCCTTCATCTCCTGGTACCCACCATTTATTCTCTGTTTTAACAAGTTTGGTTCTTTTAGATGCCACATATAAGTGATATCACACAGTATTGTCTTTTTGTGCCTGAGTTATCTCACTTAGCATAATATCCTCAAGGTTCATCCATGTTGTAACAAATCAGAGTGGGCTTTTATGTAAAGATTCATGTCATTCCCCAGCTTAACACTCTTCAATGTGTTGCAATCGCATTTAGAATATAAAATCAAATTCCCTGACCATGGTCTATGAGGCCCTGCCTAACCGGCCCCCAATCCACCTCCTCCCCAGTTACTTCTCTAGTCAATTTCCCTGCCGCTCTCCCATCCTCAGACAAAGCCTTCTTTAGCTCCTCAGCCAGTAAAGCTCAGCTCAGAGCTTCAGGCTTGCTGTTCCCTCAGTCTTTGCCCTCTACTCCACTTTTCACATGGCGGTCTGCTCTGCTTCAGGTCTTGGTTTAAATGTCTCCTCACGGAGAAGCCTTCTCTGACCCTCCTCACCACATCTATAATGTGATCCTGCATTAATCTATATAGCTGCACCCTATTTATTAGCTTTTACCCACTGTTTCAACTTGTATTACTTTTATTTAGCTTATTTCCTTGTTATCCTCCCAAGAAGATGACTAGTAGCATGAGAGAAGGGACCATGACTGTTTTAAGCAGAAATGCATCCCCAAGTTCTGTGTCTGGCTTATAGGAGATGCTCAAATATTTTTTGATGAAGAAGTACACTTATGAAAGTGGTAAATCCATAGCCAAGTACACAGCCATACCCAAAGACTTGACTAAAGGACATGTTTTTATTTTATAGTGATGTAATGTATTTGGGGAGGTGAGAATGATATATTTTAAAATATTTCATCCTCCTAATGCAAATTCAAGAAGCACTAAGGGACAGCAGTTAATAAGATGCCCCTGATATCATGCCTTAATTCTCTTTTACTTATCTTAAGGCAAACCCTGTAAACATTTTTTTTAATTTTTTTAATAATTTTATTTTTAATGGGGCGACATCAATAAATCAGGATACATATATTCAAAGATAACAAGTCCAGGTTATCTTGTCATTCACTTATGTTGCATACCCATCACCCAAAGTCAGATTGTCCTCTGTCACCTTCTATCTAGTTTTCTTTGTGCCCCTCCCCCTCCCCCCTTTTCCTCTCCCTCTCCCCCTCCCCCCGTAACCACCACACTCTTATCAATGTCTCTTAGTCTCACTTTTATGTCCCACCTATGTATGGAATAATGCAGTTCCAGGTTTTTTCTGATTTACTTATTTCACTTCGTATAATGTTATCAAGATCCCACCATTTTGCTGTAAATGATCTGATGTCATCATTTCTTATGGCTGAGTAGTATTCCATAGTGTATATGTGCCACATCTTCTTTATCCAGTCATCTATTGATGGGCTTTTTGGTTGTTTCCATGTCCTGGCCACTGTGAACAATGCTGCAATGAACATGGGGCTGCATGTGTCTTTACGTATCAATGTTTCTGAGTTTTGGGGGTATATACCCAGTAGAGGGATTGCTGGGTCATAAGGTAGTTCTATTTTCAGTTTTTTGAGGAACCACCATACTTTCTTCCATAATGGTTGTACTACTTTACATTCCCACCAACAGTATATGAGGGTTCCTTTTTCTCCACAGCCTCTCCTGTCTTGTTAATAATAGCTAATCAAACAGGTGTGAGGTGGTATCTCATTGCAGTTTTGATTTGCATTTCTCTAATAACTAACGAAGATGAGCATCTTTTCATATATCTGTTGGCCATTTGTATTTCTTCCTGGGAGAAGTGTCTGTTCATGTCCTCTTCCAATTTTTTAATGGATTCTTTGTTTGTTTGTTGTTGAGTTTTATGAGTTCTTTGTAAATTTTGGATATTAGGCCCTTATCTGAGCTGTTGTTTGAAAATACCATTTCCCATTTAGTTGGCTTTCTGTTTATTTTGTTATCAGTTTCTCTTACTGAACAAAAACTTCTTAGTCTGATGTAGTCCCATTCATTAATTTTTGCCTTCACTTCTCTTGCCTGTGGAGTCAAATTCATAAAATGCTCTTTAAAACCCAGGTCCATGAGTTGAGTACCTATGTCTTCTTCTATGTACTTAATTGTTTCAGGTCTTATGTTTAGATCTTTGATCCATTTTGAGTTAATTTTAGTACAGGGGGACAGACTGTAGTCCAGTTTCATTCTTTTGCATGTGGCTTTCCAGTTTTCCCAGCACCATTTATTGAAGAGGCTTTCTTTTCTCCATTGTGTGTTGTTGGCCCCTTTATCAAAAATTATTTGACTATATATATGTGGTTTTATTTCTGGACTTTCTATTCTGTTCCATTGGTCTGAGTGTCTATTTCTGCCAATACCATGCTGTTTTGATTGTCATGGCCCTATAATAGAGTTTGAAGTCAGGTATTGTAGTACCCCCAGCTTCATTCTTTTTCTTTAGGATTGCTTTGGCTATTCGGGGTTTTTTATAGTTCCATATAAATCTGATGAGTTTTTGCTCCATTTTTTTAAGAAATGTCATTGGAATTTTGATGGGAATTGCATTAAATTTGTATATTGCTTTGGGTAATATGGCCATCTTGATTATATTTATTCTTCCTAAGCAAGAACAAGGTATATTCTTCCATCTCATTATATCTTTTTCGATTTCCCTTAACAATGGTTTATAGTTTTCATTATATAAGTCCTTTACATTTTTTGTTATGTTTATTCCTAAGTATTTTATTTTTTTGTTGTTGCAATCGTGAAGGGGATTATTCTTTTGAGTTCGTTCTCAAATGTTACATTGTTGGCATATAGAATAGTTATTGACTTCTGTATGTTAATTTTGTATCCTGCGACCTTACTGTATTGGCTTATTGTTTCTAGTAGTCTTTTTGTGGATTCTTTGGGGTTTTCGATGTATACGATCATATCATCTGCAAAAAGTGATACCTTTACTTCTTCTTTTCTGATATGGATGCCTTTTATTTCTTTGTCTTGTCTGATTGCTCTGGCTAGAACCTCTAGGACCACATTAAATAAGAGTGGAGAGAGTGGACAACCCTGTCTTGTTCCTGATTTAAGGGGGAAAGCCTTCAGTTTTGTGCCATTTAATATGATGTTAGCTGATGCTTTATCATATATGAGCTTTATCATGTTGAGATATTTTCCTTCTATACCCATTTTGTTGAGAGTCTTAAACATAAAATTGTGTTGTATTTTATCGAAAGTCTTTTCTGCGTCTATTGATAAGATCATGTGGTTTTTGTTCTTTGTTTTGTTGATACGGTGTATTACGTTAACCGTTTTACATATGTTGAACCATCCTTGAGATTCTGGGATGAATCCCACTTGATCATGATGTATTATTTTTTTAATATGTTGTTGTATTCGATTTGCTAGTATTTTGTTTAGTATTTTAGCATCTGTATTCATTAGAGATAATGGTCTGTAGTTTTCTTTTTTTGTGCCATCCTTGCCTGGTTTTGGTATGAGGGTTATGTTGGCCTCATAAAATGTGTTTGGAAGTATTGCTTCTTCTTCAATTTTTTGGAAGACTTTGAGTAGAATAGGAACCAAGTCTTCTTTGAATGTTTGATAAAATTCGCTGGTATAGCCGTCAGGGCTTGGACTTTTATTTTTGTGGAGGTTTTTAATAGTTTTTTCTATTTCTTCTCTAATATTAGGTCTGTTTAGGCTTTCTGCTTCTTCTTGACTCAGTCCATGAAGGCTGTATTGTTCTAGGAATTTATCAGTTTCTTCTAGGTTGTTGAATTTAGTGGCATAAAGTTTTTCATAATATTCTACAATAATTCTTTGTATATCTACGGTGTCCGTGGTGATTTCTCCTCTTTCATTTTGGATTTTGTTTATATGAGTTCTTTCTCTTTTTTCCTTGGTAAGTCTTGCCAAGGGTTTGTCAATTTTGTTGATCTTTTCAAAGAACCAGCTCCTTGTTCTATTAATTTTTTCTATAGTTTTTCTGTTCGCTATTTCATTTATTTCTGCTCTGATTTTTATTATCTCTTTTCTTCGGCTGGTTTTTGGTTGTCTTTGTTCTTTTTCTAGTTCCTTAAGGTGTGAAGTTAAGCGGTTCACTTGGGCTCTCTCTTGTTTGTTCATATATGCCTGAAGTGATATGAACTTCTCTCTTATCACTGCTTTTGCTGCATCCCATAGATTCTGATATGTCGTATTGTCATTTTTATTAGTCTGTATATATCTTTTGATCTCTGCACTTATTTCTTCTTTGACCCATTCATTTTTTAAAAGTATGTTGTTTAGTTTTCACATTTTGTGGGATTTTTTTCCTCTTTTTTGCAGTTGAATTCTAGTTTCAAGGCTTTATGATCAGAAAATATCCTTGGTACAACTTCGATTTTTCTGAATTTGCTGATGTTGTTTTTGTGGCCCAACATATGGTCAACTCTTGAGAATGATCCATGTACACTAGAGAAAAATGTATACTCAGTCACTTTGGGATGAAATGTCCTGTAGATGTCTATCATATCCAGGTGCTCTAGTGTTTTGTTTAAGACCACTATATCTTTGTTGATTCTCTGTTTGGATGACCGATCTAGAGCCATCAGCAGTCTATTGAGGTATCCAAGTATGATTGTATTTTTGTCAGTTTTTGTTTTAAGGTCAATAAGTAGCTGTCTTATATATTTTGGTGCTCCTTGGTTTGGTGCATATATATTAAGAATTGTTATGTCTTCTTGATTCAGTGTCCCCTTAGTCATTATGAAATGGCCATTTTTGTCTCTGAGTACTTTTGCTGTCTTTTAGTCAGCATTATCAGATATGAGTATTGCTACACCTGCTTTTTTTTATGTTATTTGCTTGGAGTATTGTTTTCCAGCCTTTCACTTTGAATTTGTTTTTATCCTTGTTACTTAGATGAGTTTTCTGTAGGCAGCATACAGTTGGATTTTCTTTTTTAATCCATTCTGCTACCCTTGCCTTTTTATTGGTTAGTTTAATTCGTTTATATTTAGTTTAATTAGTGACACTTGTGAATTCCCTATTGGCATTTTATATATTGCTTTCTGTTAGTTTTGTGTCTTGTTTGATCCTTCTCTTTTGTTTTTCTATCTTTTGGTTTTTTTGGTTGTATTCCATACATCTTTCCTCTGTTGCTATCTTTTTTATCTCATGTGCTTCTGTGGTGGTTTTTTCAATGGTGGTTACCTTTAAGTAATGAAAAGGGTTCCTACCCTGTTCATTGTAGTGCACTATTTTGTGAGTACTTTTGCACTCCATTGTCCTGTGCTACTGTTAATCTCCATCCTCTCCCCCCCTTCCTTTTTGTTGTTGTCACAGTTTAAATTTGGTTTTCTTGTGTTCTTCTTGGAGCTTTTACTTGTGGCTTTGTTTTTTTTTTTTGTACTTTGTATCTGCTTGGAGAACCCCCTTTAGTAATTCCTGGAGTGGGGGTTTTCTGATGACAAATTCCCTCATATTTTCTGTATCTGTGAATGTTTTTATTTCTCCTTCATATTTAAAGGATAGCTTTGATGGGTATAGTATTTGTGGCTGAAAGTTCCTCTCTTTCAGGACTTTAAATATTGGGGTCCACTCTCTTCTAGCTTGTAGATTTTCTGCTGAGAAATCTGATGATAATCTAATGGGCCTTCCTTTATATGTGTATTCTTCTTTTCCCTGGCTGCCTTGAGAAATTTTCTTTGCCGTTGGTTTGTGCCAATTTCATTATAATGTGCCTTGGAGTAGGTTTGTTGGGGTTAAGAAAACTCGGAGTTCTGTTTGCTTCTGAAATTTTAGGCTTTAGTTCTTTCCACAGGCTTGGGAAGTTCTCATCTATTATTTGTTTGAGTATATTCTCCATTCCATTTTCTCTCTCTTCTCCCTCTGATATACCTATTATTCTTACATTATTCTTTTTGATGGAGTCAGATAATTCTTGTAGGGCTATCTCATTTTTTTTTTAATTTTTGAGTCTCTTTCTTCTTCTCTCTGTTGTGCCTCAAGTTGCTTTTCTTCTATTTCACTAATTCTCTTCTATCTGGCCTGTTCTATTAACTAAGCTTATTACCTAGTTTTTCAGTTCGTGAATTGAGTTTTTCATCTCTGTTTGATTTATTTTTATAGTTTCAATTTCCTTAGAAATATATTCTTTGTGTTCGTTGAGTTGTTTTCTGAGATCCCTAAATTGCCTTTCTTTGTTTTCTTGTATATCTCAGAGGATTTTTAGGATTTCTATCTTAAATTCTCTGTCATTTAGCTCCAAGGTTTCCAATATATTAAATTTTTCTCCATAGATTTTTCCTCATCTAGCTGTGTTACCTCTCTTTCTTTTGTATCCATATATATTCGATTTTCTCTTCCTTAATGGCATCTGAGGGTGGTTTTGTTGATAGTATTAATGAGATTTAATAAAGAATAAAAAGTTAAAAAAATAAAAAATCAAAAAAAGTTGTTTTTTTTAAAAAAATTAATAATGAAATAAAGAAAAATAAAATAAAATAAAATTTTTTAAAAAAAGGACATTCTTCCCCCCCTCCTTTTTTCCTCTCCTCTCCTTTCCCCTCTTTCTTGAGAAAATCTTGTGGTGAACTGTGAATTATATTGTACTAAATAGAACAAACAGTGCATGTAATGGAGGGCCTGAATTGGGGAGAAGTAATAAAGGGGCAAAAAAAGGAGGGGTATGGACCCGCAAAAAGCAAATAAGAAAAAAATTTGGGTCAAGAATAAAATGATTTGCTTTTAGGTGTTGGTTGACTAAGAGTTATGATGAGAGGAATAAGAGGGAAACCGGAAAATGGGGGGACAAATTAAAAAATTAGTATTGTATTTAGTGGAAGAAGAACGACATAAAATGGAGAGCCAGGGATGGGAGCACTGCTAGTGTGCTAAAAAGGTGAAGTAAAAACCCCCCAAAATACCACAAACATAAGTTTGACTTCCAGATAAGATATTGTTCGTTATTGAGGTTTGAATGAGAGTAAATGTAAAGGAGAAAGGAAGGAACTAATATAGAGAGAGAAAAGAGAGAGAGAAAGAGGGAACCACTAAAATAAGAAAAAAGAAAAAAGAGGAGAGAGAGAGAGAGTTAAGGGTTTTGGAGTGCAACACTCATAGAGTGAAAGGAAGACGAAAGAAAAGATAATGGGAGATGTAACACTTATGGGTAGTGTAGTTCAAGGAGAGGAGAGAGTAAGACTGGCAGAGACTTAAATGACCAAATTGGAGGAGGAAAAAAAAATATCAAGAATGAAGATAAGAGAAACAAACAAACAAATATAATAAAATGGGATAGGTTATAAAGTGTGCGGATTATTCTTGATTTTGAGAGGTTATCTTCTTGCTTTATCTTTCCTCTCCCTCTTCCTGGTTGGTGACTCTGTACCCCAGGTTCTGCCCCTTTGGCATGCTCAGGTAGAGGTTTGCAGTTGATAAATCTCTATGGCGATGTCATGTATTGTGCTTCAGTTTGGTGGCAGTCAAGGCTCATTAGCATTTATAGGCTCCAACAGTGAGAGAGTCCGTGTTCCTGGAGCCTCTCTCCTAGTCTTTCCTTCCTCAATTAGTAGCCTGATAATCCAGCTATGGGGTTGTTGCTGCCTCTGCCTGAATAGTAAGAGGCTCAAAGAGCTGGCAACTCCCCACTCTATTCCCACTCAGCACAGGGCTCTGGGTAAGGCTCAGTCAGTCAGAGCTGCTAGCACAATCAGGCGGGGCTTCTGCCCACTCAAAGACCTCTGGCTCTGCCACTCTGTGGGATAACACGGGCGCACACTGCTGAGGCACTTGGAGGAATCTCTCGCCCACTATCTGCGCATGCAGACCAGGATATCAGGCCAGCAGTCTCACACTCTGAGTGAAACCCCACCTGCACGGAAAAGTTCCAGCGTTGGAATTGGCTCTTGCTCCATCCTTGTGCGTGGCTTTTCCAAGGTGCTGGGGTGGCCTGAGATTCTGCTTTTGGCCCACACAAAGGCCCCTGACTCTGCTCCTCTGTGGGATAACACGGGCACACACTCAGAGGAATCTCTCACTCACTATCTGCACGCGCAGACCAGGATATCAGGCCGAAGTCTCACCTTCTGATTGAAACCCCCACCCGCACGGAAAAGTTCCAGCATTGGAATTAGTTCTCGCTCCCTCCCCGTGCGCAGCTTTCCCAGGGCGCTGGGGCAGTCCGGAGATTCCGCCTTCGGCCCACACAGAGGCCTCTGACTCTGCCTCTCTGTGGGATAACACGGGCTCCCACTCCTGAGGTACTCGGAGGAATCTCTTGCCCACTCTCCTTGCACACAGACCAGGATATCAGGTCAGCCACCTCAACCTCTGAGTGGGTCTCCTTCCCACACAGAAAAGTTCCAGCATTGGAATTGGCTCTCACTCCCTCCCCATGAGCGGCTTTTTCAGGGCGCTGGGGAGGCCAGGATATTCTGCTTTCGGCCCACACAAAGGCCTCTGACTCTGCTTCTCTGTGAGACAACATGGGCACCCACTCCCGGGGCTTTGGAAGGAATCTCTCGCCCACTATCTGTGCACGCCGACCAGGGGATCAGGGAAAATGGCTGCCCCACTTGTCTTTCTTTGTCTGGGTTTGGCGTGAGTGTTAGCTTGTATTGCCCAGGTTGCCACAGGAACAGTTTTTCCTTGGCTTGGATCTCCGTGCCACAGCCTGGTTCATCCATTTGTGCTGCGGCCTGGATCTATTCACCCCCTTTGCCCACCTTAGTTTCTATATTCTCAGTTCCCAGTGAAAGCCTCCCTGTTTAGGTTAGTGAGGAAGGCGGAGCATTTCTTACTCCCTATTTCCTTCGGGGTTTGATTATATATTTAGCCAATTTTTCGCTCGACCATACCTTCGGATGTATTGTGAAATATCTGGAGGCTTCAAGGATAGGTTTTTCTGTTTCTGGTTGAAGATCTTGTTGAGTTTTGGGGGAGATTTATCGGTATCGCTTCCTACCGCGCCATTACTCTGACGTCATCTGTAAACATTATTTAATTTAAGTTTCTCCCCATTCTGACCCTGCAGTACTTGGCTATATGCACAATTGGAACTAACTAAATTGGTCATCAGTTGCCCTGTCCAGTTGGCTCAGTGGTAGAGCATCAGCCCAGCATGTGGACATCCCGGGTTCAATTCCTGATCAGAGCATACAGGAGAAGTGCCCATCTGCTTCTCTACCCTTCTGCCTCTCACTTCTCTCTCTCTCTCTCTCTCTCTCTCTCTCTTCTCCTCCCCTTCTACAGCTATGGCACTATTAGAACAAGTTGGCCCTGGGTGCTGAGGATGGTTCCATAGCCTTCACCTCAGGTACTATAAATGGCTCTTGTTTCAATGGAGCAAAAGTCCCAGATGGGCAGAGGATCCCACCTTAGTTGACTTGCTGGTGGATCTTGGCCAGGGTGCATGCAAGAGTCTATCTCTGCCTCCCCATCCTCTCACTAAATAAAAATAATAATATAAATAAATAAATAGGCCACCAGTAAGATGTACTGAAGTGAATAAAACAGCCATCAGGCAAGACAGCAGTTAATGTAACCGACACTTAATGATCTGTGGCATCATGTAGGGTATGTTGGGAGTGGGTGAGGCTAGCGTGGGTAGCTCAGCTGAATAAAATCTTCATATGCTAGGGATCTATTACCTCATATCTAAGTTACTTCTCCCAACAAACTTACACAATTGTTGTTGGCAAGGGGCCAGATGGGCTGATGGGAGTTGCACACCCACTCTCTCTTTCCCAAGCCCATGTCTCTAGCCAAGGTGCTAATGAGCAGTAAAAAGACCAGAAGGTGATGAGGAGGAGGGGGAAAGAGAGCCTGGATTATCTATGACCTATATAATTAGTCCCTAAAGATTTGACTTAACTTGATTTTTAGAATACCCTTTCCACCCTAGAGCATGAGAGAAATTCAGAAGAGGTGGTAAAGTACCAGGAATTGAGACATGACCTTTTTAAGAGTGTACAAACATTGACACAATTTCCATAAAATGTGATTTGTGGGGGACTGAGGATGGATATAGAATGCATGTCATCAGGAGCTCTCTCGTTGCAGAATTTTTTTATAGCTCATTCAGTCACAAAAACTAGTATGACATATTTAGGCAAGGGTTCCTGGAAACTATTTCCCTTCATCACTCCCATGGCTTAATTCTATGGTCTTCTTGTTGAGAGAAGTAGTTTGGCAAAGTGCAACACGCAAAGTAGTAAAATCAGGTCTCAAAGAGGACAGAGACTTGGTAGAATGTGCAGATGTCCATGGTGTAAACACAGGATTTAAACAACTGATGTGAGCTCACTGAAGGCTGTGTTAAGAAGAGATTGGCAGCCTGACCTGTGGTGGCGCAGTGGATAAAGCGTCGACCTGGAAATGCTGAGGTCGCCGGTTTGAAACCCTGGGCTTGCCTGGTCAAGGCACATATGGGAGTTGATGCTTCCAGCTCCTGCCCCCTTCTCTCTCTCTGTCTCTCCTCTTCCTCTCTCTCTCTGTCTCTCCCTCTCCTCTGTAAAATGAATAAATAAATTTTAAAAAATTAAAAAAAAAAAAAAGAGATTGGCAGAAGCAATAGTCACAAACTGGTGTGAGCTGCCTCCCTCATATCTTCAATACACACATGGATTTTAGGTGTCAAACAGATTAAGCCCCAATGCCAAGTCTGCCCAATACTAGCTACATGATCTTGGACAAGGTATTTAACCTCTCATCTTTCAAACAGGATAAAGCAAATAAAATACTTATTAAAAATATTGGTATACAGAGGATGAGATGACGTCAGAGTAATGGTGGGGTAGGAAGCGATACCGATAAATCTCCCCCAAAACTCAACAAGATCTTCAACCAGAAACAGAAAAACCTATACTTGGAGCTTCCAGATGCTTCGCAATACACCCAAAGGTCAGATACAAAGAACAAAAAAAAACAGAGCCACAACTAAAAGCTCCAAGAAGAACACAATAAAACCAAATTTAAACTGTGACAACAACAAAAAGAAAGAGGGGGAGAAGATGGAGATTAACAGTAGCAAAGGACGATGGAGTGCAAAAGTACTCACAAAATAGTTCGCTACAATGAACAGGGTAGGGACCCTTTTCATTACTCAAAGGTAACCACCATTGAAAAAACCACCACAGAAGCACATGAGATAAAAAAGATAGCAACAGAGGAAAGATGTATGGAATACAACCAAATAAAAACAAAAGATAGAAAAACAAAAGAGAAGGATCAAACAAGACACAAAACTAACAGAAAGCAAGATATAAAATGGCAATAGGGAACTCACAAGTATCAATAATTACACTAAATGTAAACAGATTAAACTCACCAATAAAAAGGCACAGAGTAGCAGAATGGATTAAAAAAGAAAATCCAACTGTATGCTGCCTACAGGAAACTCATCTAAGTAACAAGGATAAAAACAAATTCAAAGTGAAAGGCTGGAAAACAATACTTCAAGCAAATAACATTAAAAAAAAAGCAGGTGTAGCAATACTCATATCGGATAATGCTGACTACAAGACAGGAAAAGTACTCAGAGACAAAAATGGCCATTTCATAATGGCTAAGGGAACACTGAATCAAGAAGACATAACAATTCTTAATATATATGCACCAAACCAAGGAGCACCAAAATATATAAGACAGCTACTTATTGACCTTAAAACAAAAACTGACAAAAATACAATCATACTTGGAGACCTCAATACACCGCTGACGGCTCTAGATCGGTCATCCAAACAGAGAATCAACAAAGACATAGTGGTCTTAAACAAAACACTAGAGCACCTGGATATGATAGACATCTACAGGACATTTCATCCCAAAGTGACTGAGTATACATTTTTCTCTAGTGTACATGGATCATTCTCAAGAATTGACCATATGTTGGGCCACAAAAACAACATCAGCAAATTCAGAAAAATTGAAGTTGTACCAAGCATATTTTCTGATCATAAAGCCTTGAAACTAGAATTCAACTGCAAAAAAGAGGAAAAAAATCCCACAAAAATGTGGAAACTAAACAACATACTTTTAAAAAATGAATGGGTCAAAGAAGAAATAAGTGCAGAGATCAAAAGATATATACAGACTAATGAAAATGACAATACGACATATCAGAATCTATGGGCTGCAGCAAAAGCAGTGATAAGAGAGAAGTTCATATCACTTCAGGCATATATGAACAAACAAGAAAGAGCCCAAGAGAACCACTTAACTTCCCACCTTAAGGAACTAGAAAAAGAAGAACAAAGACAACCCAAAACCAGCCGAAGAAAGGAGATAATAAAACTCAGAGCAGAAATAAATGAATTAGAGAACAGAAAAACTATAGAAAAAATTAATAGAACAAGGAGCTGGTTCTTTGAAAAGATCAACAAAATTGACAAACCCTTGGCAAGACTTACCAAGGAAAAAAGAGAAAGAACTCATATAAACAAAATCCAAAATGAAAGAGGAGAAATCACCACGGACACCGTAGATATACAAAGAATTATTGTAGAATACTATGAAAAACTTTATGCTACTAAATTCAACAACCTAGAAGAAATGGATAAATTCCTAGAAAAATACAACCTTCCTAGACTGAGTCAAGAAGAAGCAGAAAGCCTAAACAGACCTATCAGTAGAGAAGAAATAGAAAAAACCATTAAAAACCTCCCCAAAAATAAAAGTCCAGGCCCTGACGGCTATACCAGCGAATTTTATCAAACATTCAAAGAAGACTTGGTTCCTATTCTACTCAAAGTCTTCCAAAAAATTGAAGAAGAAGCAATACTTCCAAACACATTTTACGAAGCCAACATAACCCTCATACCAAAACCAGGATGGCACAAAAAAAGAAAACTACAGACCAATATCTCTAATGAATACAGATGCTAAAATACTAAACAAAATACTAGCAAATCGAATACAACAACATATTAAAAAAATAATACATCATGATCAAGTGGGATTCATCCCAGAATCTCAAGGATGGTTCAACATACGTAAAACGGTTAATGTAATACACCATATCAACAAAACAAAGAACAAAAACCACATGATCTTATCAATAGACGCAGAAAAGGCTTTCGATAAAATACAACACAATTTTATGTTTAAGCCTCTCAACAAAATGGGTATAGAAGGAAAATATCTCAACATGATAAAGGCCATATATGATAAACCATCAGCTAACATCATATTAAATGGCACTAAACTGAAGGCTTTCCCCCTTAAATCAGGAACAAGACAGGGTTGTCCACTCTCTCCACTCTTATTTAATGTGGTCCTAGAGGTTCTAGCCAGAGCAATCAGACAAGACAAAGAAATAAAAGGCATCCATATCAGAAAAGAAGAAGTAAAGGTATCACTTTTTGCAGATGATATGATACTATACATCGAAAACCCCAAAGAATCCACAAAAAGACTACTAGAAACAATAAGCCAATACAGTAAGGTCGCAGGATACAAAATTAACATACAGAAGTCAATAGCCTTTCTATATGCCAACAATGAAACAACTGAGAAGGAACTCAAAAGAATAATCCCCTTCACGATTGCAACAAAAAAAATAAAATACTTAGGAATAAACATAACAAAGAATGTAAAGGACTTATATAATGAAAACTATAAACCATTGTTAAGGGAAATCGAAAAAGATATAATGAGATGGAAGAATATACCTTGTTCTTGGATAGGAAGAATAAATATAATCAAGATGGCTATATTACCCAAAGCAATATACAAATTTAATGCAATTCCCATCAAACTTCCAATGACATTTTTTAAAGAAATAGAGCAAAAAATCATCAGATTTATATGGAACTATAAAAAACCCCGAATAGCCAAAGCAATCCTAAAGAAAAAGAATGAAGCTGGGGGCATTTCAATACCTGACTTCAAACTATATTATAGGGCCACGACAATCAAAACAGCATGGTATTGGCAGAAAAATAGACACTCAGACCAATGGAACAGAATAGAAAGTCCAGAAATAAAACCACATATATATAGTCAAATAATTTTTGATAAAGGGGCCAACAACACACAATGGAGAAAAGAAAGCCTCTTCAATAAATGGTGCTGGGAAAACTGGAAAGCCACATGCAAAAGAATGAAACTGGACTACAGTCTCTCCCCCTGTACAAAAATTAACTCAAAATGGATCAAAGATCTAAACATAAGACCTGAAACAATTAAGTACATAGAAGAAGACATAGGTACTCAACTCAGGGACCTGGGTTTTAAAGAGCATTTTATGAATTTGACTCCAATGGCAAGAGAAGTGAAGGCAAAAATTAATGAATGGGACTACATCAGACTAAGAAGTTTTTGCTCAGCAAGAGAAACTGATAACAAAATAAACAGAAAGCCAACTAAATGGGAAATGATTTTTTCAAACGACAGCTCAGATAAGGGCCTAATATCCAAAATATACAAAGAACTCATAAAACTCAACAACAAACAAACAAACAATCCAATAAAAAAATGGGAAGAGGATATGAATAGACACTTCTCCCAGGAAGAAATACAAATGGCCAACAGATATATGAAAAGATGCTCATCTTCTTTAGCTATTAGAGAAATGCAAATCAAAACGGCAATGAGATACCACCTCACACCTGTTCGATTAGCTGTTATTAGCAAGTCAGGTAACAGCAAATGTTGGAGAGGCTGTGGAGAAAAAGGAACCCTCATCCACTGTTGGTGGGAATGTAAAGTAGTACAACCATTATGGAAGAAAGTATGGTGGTTCCTCAAGAAACTGAAAATAGAACTACCTTATGACCCAGCAATCCCTCTACTGGGTATATACCCCCAAAACTCAGAAACATTGATACGTAAAGACACATGCAGCCCCATGTTTATTGCAGCATTGTTCACAGTGGCCAGGACATAGAAACAACCAAAAAGCCCATCAATAGACGACTGGATAAAGAAGATGTGGCACATATACACTATGGAATACTACTCAGACATAAGAAATGATGACATCAGATCATTTACAGCAAAATGGTGGGATCTTGATAACATGATACGAAGCGAAATAAGTAAATCAGAAAAAAATAGGAACTGTATTATTCCATACGTAGGTGGGACATAATAGTGAAACTAAGAGACATTTATAAGAGTGTGGTGGTTACAGGGGAGAGGGGGGAATGGGAGAGGGTTAGGGGGTGGGGAGGGGCACAAAGAAAACAAGATAGAAGGTGACAGAGGACAATCTGACTTTGGGTGGTGGGTATGCAACATAATTGAACGACAAGATAACCTGGACTTGTTATCTTTGAATATATGTATCCTGATTTATTGATGTCACCCCATTAAAAAAATAAAATTACATAAAAAAAAAAAAAGACACCATAGATATACAAAGAATTATTGTAGAATACTATGAAAAACTTTATGCCACTAAATTCAACAACCTAGAAGAAATGGATAAATTTCTAGAAAAATGCAACCTTCCTAGACTGAGTCAAGAAGAAGCAGAAAGCCTAAACAGACCTATCAGTAGAGAAGAAATAGAAAAAACCATTAAAAACCTCCCCAAAAATAAAAGTCCAGGCCCTGACGGCTATACCAGCGAATTATATCAAACATTCAAAGAAGACTTGGTTCCTATTCTACTCAAAGTCTTCCAAAAAATTGAAGAAGAAGCAATACTTCCAAACACATTTTATGAGGCCAACATAACCCTCATACCAAAACCAGGCAAGGATGGCACAAAAAAAGAAAACTACAGATCAATATCTCTAATGAATACAGATGCTAAAATACTAAACAAAATACTAGCAAATCGAATACAACAACATATTAAAAAAATAATACATCATGATCAAGTGGGATTCATCCCAGAATCTCAAGGATGGTGCAACATACGTAAAACGGTTAATGTAATACACCATATCAACAAAACAAAGAACAAAAACCACATGATCTTATCAATAGACGCAGAAAAGGCTTTCGATAAAATACAACACAATTTTATGTTTAAGCCTCTCAACAAAATGGGTATAGAAGGAAAATATCTCAACATGATAAAGGCCATATATGATAAACCATCAGCTAACATCATATTAAATGGCACTAAACTGAAGGCTTTCCCCCTTAAATCAGGAACAAGACAGGGTTGTCCACTCTCTCCACTCTTATTTAATGTGGTCCTAGAGGTTCTAGCCAGAGCAATCAGACAAGACAAAGAAATAAAAGGCATCCATATCGGAAAAGAAGAAGTAAAGGTATCACTTTTTGCAGATGATATGATCCTATACATCGAAAACCCCAAAGAATCCACAAAAAGACTACTAGAAACAATAAGCCAATACAGTAAGGTCGCAGGATACAAAATTAACATACAGAAGTCAATAGCCTTTCTATATGCCAACAATGAAACAACTGAGAAGGAACTCAAAAGAATAATCCCCTTCACGATTGCAACAAAAAAAATAAAATACTTAGGAATAAACATAACAAAGAATGTAAAGGACTTATATAATGAAAACTATAAACCATTGTTAAGGGAAATCGAAAAAGATATAATGAGATGGAAGAATATACCTTGTTCTTGGCTAGGAAGAATAAATATAATCAAGATGGCTATATTACCCAAAGCAATATACAAATTTAATGCAATTCCCATCAAACTTCCAATGACATTTTTTAAAGAAATAGAGCAAAAAATCATCAGATTTATATGGAACTATAAAAAACCCTGAATAGCCAAAGCAATCCTAAAGAAAAAGAATGAAGCTGGGGGCATTTCAATACCTGACTTCAAACTCTATTATAGGGCCACGACAATCAAAACAGCATGGTATTGGCAGAAAAATAGACACTCAGACCAATGGAACAGAATAGAAAGTCCAGAAATAAAACCACATATATATAGTCAAATAATTTTTGATAAAGGGGCCAACAACACACAATGGAGAAAAGAAAGTCAAAAGAATGAAACTGGACTACAGTCTCTCCCCCTGTACAAAAATTAACTCAAAATGGATCAAAGATCTAAACATAAGACCTGAAACAATTAAGTACATAGAAGAAGACAGGTACTCAACTCAGGGACCTGGGTTTTAAAGAGCATTTTATGAATTTGACTCCAATGGCAAGAGAAGTGAAGGCAAAAATTAATGAATGGGACTACATCAGACTAAGAAGTTTTTGCTCAGCAAGAGAAACTGATAACAAAATAAACAGAAAGCCAACTAAATGGGAAATGATTTTTTCAAACGACAGCTCAGATAAGGGCCTAATATCCAAAATATACAAAGAACTCATAAAACTCAACAACAAACAAACAAACAATCCAATAAAAAAATGGGAAGAGGATATGAATAGACACTTCTCCCAGGAAGAAATACAAATGGCCAACAGATATATGAGAAGATGCTCATCTTCTTTAGCTATTAGAGAAATGCAAATCAAAACGGCAATGAGATACCACCTCACACCTGTTCGATTAGCTGTTATTAGCAAGTCAGGTAACAGCAAATGTTGGAGAGGCTGTGGAGAAAAAGGAACCCTCATACACTGTTGGTGGGAATGTAAAGTAGTACAACCATTATGGAAGAAAGTATGGTGGTTCCTCAAAAAACTGAAAATAGAACTACCTTATGACCCAGCAATCCCTCTACTGGGTATATACCCCCAAAACTCAGAAACATTGATACGTAAAGACACATGCAGCCCCATGTTTATTGCAGCATTGTTCACAGTGGCCAGGACATGGAAACAACCAAAAAGCCCATCAATAGATGACTGGATAAAGAAGATGTGGCACATATACACTATGGAATACTACTCAGCCATAAGAAATGATGACATCGGTACATTTACAGCAAAATGGTGGGATCTTGATAACATGATATGAAGCGAAATAAGTAAATCAGAAAAAAACAGGAACTGTATTATTCCATACGTAGGTGGGACATAATAGTGAAACTAAGAGACATTTATAAGAGTGTGGTGGTTATGGGGGGGAGGGGGGAATGGGAGAGGGTTAGGGGGTGGGGAGGGGCACAAAGAAAACAAGATAGAAGGTGACAGAGGACAATCTGACTTTGGGTGGTGGGTATGCAACATAATTGAACGACAAGATAACCTGGACTTGTTATCTTTGAATATATGTATCCTGATTTACTGATGTCACCCCATTATAAAAATAAAATTATTTAATAAAAAAAATAAATAAATAAATAAAATATTGGTATAAAGAAACAGTGCCAGGTGTATACAATAGTAGGCTCATTAACTGGTAGAAGATGATGGCATTACAGATGATGATTTTCATCAGCTAAAAGATCCATAACTATGGTAGAAAACTTATGAGTAGCTAAGGGTTCCTGTATTGGAAAGACTCACATAAACTCCAACAAACTTAACTGTTCGGGCACAGTGGCCACTAGACTGTAAGCAATTTTTTGAGGAAGACTTGAAAAAAGGAGGAACTCCTTTTATAACTCTTTACTAGAGATATAGTTTGAATTTGTACATCAAGAATCTATATTTTGAATGCATAGTTATTTTTAGTTTTTAAGAACAGCTATGAAAAGAAAATTCCAAGTGCAACATTTTCAGAGTAGTAGAAATAAGCATTGAACTTCAAGATTGCCTGAAAGTTGAAAATTATGTAGAACTCATTACTGTGATGCTCTAATATAGACCCAGATAGAATTTCTGGGAAATCTTACAGAAAACTGTGAACTTGGCTAATGGGATACAGCAAAGACATAGGTTCAATGGAATCCCTAGAATGAATTTTCATGAATTAATTGAGGGGATTCATTGTATGGAAATTTTTTTAAAAAGTAAAAATGTTAATGAAGCCACAGAATTACAAGGTATAGGGCAGAGTAAATCCCCTCAACAAAGTTCTAGTTTTCTACATTGGGAAGATTAAGAAGGTCATTCTGGATTTTTTAAGCCTTATGTGCTCCCTGGATGGCCAGTTACTTTGTGGGGTAGAGATGTGTGAAAAACACGGGAGTGTTGCTTGTCAGTCCTAATGGTTTAGTCAGTACTCAGATGCTTGATCGAGGATTTTTGCCCACTAAGGGACTAGGGAAAGAACAGCGAGGAATTCTCACCCCCATAGAAATGGTACCCAATACCAGAAGGTGTAGATTAGGATATCAAAATTTAGCATAGGGGCCTTGGTAGCTCCTGCTACCTCAATAATGCATTGTGCAGACCCAATTACTTGGAAATCAGATATTCCTGTATGGGTAGACCCCTTTCTCAGGAAAAACTTAGGGCAGCTGCTCAATTGGTACAAGAGCAGCTACAGCTTGGGCACATGGAACCATCTAATAGCACATGGAATACACTTCCATATTTTGATTTTGTCACCTCCTTGATTATCAAGGGGCAAAGGCGACCCTTACAGCTTATAGGTTTTGAGCCTCAAAATTATTGTTGTTCCTTTTTTCAAATGATCAACAACAATGGCTCTGGGAAACTTCCACTAAATGGCAAATCGCTTTTGCAAATCAATGGACAACTTTATAATGAAACAGTCAACTTAAAATCAGCTCAAAGACTAGAAATATATGCCATTATCATGGCTTTTCAGCATTCGCCATATTCCTCCTTTAATCTATATACGGACAGCAAATATTTACTTATGGTTGTTTCCACTATAAAGACTGCTGTCTTAGGGACAACTGCTGATGAACTATTTCAGCAGTTCCTCCTGCTTCGAAGACTTGTATGTCAACATAGAGCTCCATGTTTTATAGGACATACTTGAGCTCACTCCATGCTCCCTGGAGCTTTAGCACAAGGGAATGCCCTTGTTGATCAAGCTACCCAAAAGACAATTATTTGGAGCAACCATGACATATAGAGCAATTCAGCAATACTATTCATCACCAGAATGCTGCAGCCCTGTGTAAATAGTTTCAACTTTCTCGGGAAGCAGCATGGCAGATTGGGAAATCTGTCCACGGGGTCCTATACTACAATCTGTCCCTTCATTTGGAGTTAATCCTCAAGGACTCCTGCCAGGACAACTTTGGCAAATGGATGTTACTCATATACCTTCATTTGGCAAACAATCCTATGTCCACGTTACAGTGGATACCTATTCTGGATTTATAGTAACCTCTGCCAGAACAGGAGAGGCTGCTAAGCATGTTATAGCTCATTGTCTGTATGCATTTTTCTATTATTGGATTTCCTAAACTGGTTAAACTGACAATGCTCCTGCATATGTAGCAAAAGCATTTACTGTATTTTGTCAAACCTTTTGAATTATGGGTATCTCTTACAATCATTAAAGTCAAAGTATTATAACAGTGTACCCAGCAAATATTTTAAGGTCCATTTAAAAAATATTTAAAAGGGGGGAGTCATATCCTGGAACTCCTATGGGTCTACCATATCATGCTTTTTACTTAAAAATTTTTAAATTTCTTTTGAATGCTGATGAACAGGAGACATCAAATCTCCTGCAAACTTCTACCTTTTTTTTATTTGATCCAACTAATAACACTGTTTTGTCTTTTTCCAAATACCTCCAGATATACAGAAAAGGTTTATATAGGTGGATGGGGATCCTCAAACCCCTCAGTGAGATCTTCTGAGCAAGGCTTTAGGTACCAAGAGGCAGAAAAAGCCCAATAGAGATCAGGTGAATTACCAGCTTTTAGGATATGTCCTTAAAGGCTCCAATGCCCCAAAGAAGTCTCATAGGAATCCATCTGGGTCCTGCTTCAGTAGTGAAAAGGAAGGTCATTGAGCTAAAGCCTGCCAGGCTTACATGCCTTTGCTGTGAGGAAAAGGGACACTGGAAGGTAGGCTTCCCCCTTGCTCCTCTAAGGGAGGGTTCAGTCTCTTCCAGCCCTGCTCCAGCCACCTATGACCTAACCTTGCCCAGAAAGCTGGGGTTTGCCACTGAAGGCTGAAGGTGCCCAGGGCCATTGGCCCCATCTATGACACTGTGGACGAGCCTAGGGTATTTATTCCAAGAAGCAGGTAAACTGATCTCATTTGCACAAGGGCCACTTAACTATGTCTTGCCTGAATAGTCAGGATTTTTATTCTTCCCTCAAAGATCTCTGGTGTGGGTGTTGATAGTCCTATTTTCTGCTGCTTTGTTCAATATATAGCGTTTCCTTTATTCCTCCTACCTCAATGCCCCACTCACATTTCAGGCTGGAAAATACTCCTAATTTAGAGCTCTCTCTCCTCCTTTTGCCAACTTCTATTGTGAATTTACCTTTGCCACCCAGCTTAGTGTATCCCAAGGTTCTCTTTACCACACCACAGTTGCAGAGCTCCAGGGAAAAGCACCCTGGTCTCATCTCTCCAGGCAGAGGAGAACAGAGGCTCCATCTTCACACATGCTACAGATGGCTTTTCCAGTCTACCTGAATCATTACCAGCCTGAAGCAGCGGTCATTGGGACTTGGATGTGAGCTGCAAAGTATAGAATTGTGACAACAATTCCAGTGCCATGCGGACTTTTCCTAGATGTGGACTTTTTCTGGACTCCTGCTCCTTGTGATAGCTTCTAATGGACTGAACTGGGCTTGGGTTGCATTTGCCGGGATTTGGAATGGTGTTGGTGCCAACTTGGACTTGGTGAACATGTTAAGGACAGTACTCTTTTATGGATTCTTGTTGTATTGGCCAAGAGTTTGCTTAAAGGCTTTAATCACAGTAAAAAAATAAAAAATAAAAATGTATATATTTATATATGTGTGTGTGTGTGTGTGTGTGTGTATGACCAGATAAAGAAGATATGGCACATATACACTATGGTATACTACTCAGCCATAAGAAATGATGACATTGGATCATCTACAACAAAATGGTGGGATCTTGATAACATTATACAGAGTGAAATAAGTAAATCAGAAAAAAAACAAGAACTGCATAATTTCATACATTGGTGGGACATAAAAATGACACTAAAAGACATGAACAAGAGTGTGGTGGTTATGGGGGGGAGGGGGAGGGGGAGGGGCACAAAGAAAACTAGATAGAAGGTGACAGAGGACAATCTGACTTTGGATGATGGGTATGCAACATAATTGAATGACAAGATAACCTGGACATGTTTTCTTTGAATATATGTACCCTGATTTATTGATGTCACCCCATTAAAATTAATAAAAATTAATGTATAAAAAATAAAGAATAAAGTAAAAATGTAAATGAAGCCTGACCGGGCAGTGGCGCAGTAGATAGAGTGTCGGACTGGGATGCAGAAGACCCAGGTTCGAGACCCCAAGGTTGCCAGCTTGAGCGCGGGCTCATCTGGTTTGAGCAAAAGCTCACCAGCTTGAGCCCAAGGTCGCTGGCTCGAGCAAGGGATTACTTGGCCTGCTGAAGGTCCATGGTCAAGGCACGTATGAGAAAGCAATCAATGAGCAATTAAGGTGTTGCAATGCGCAACGAAAAACTAATGATTGATGCTTCTCATCTCTCTCCTTTCCTGTTTGTCCCTGTCTATCCTTCTCTCTGACTCTCTCTGTCTTCATATATATAAATGAAGGAATAATGATTACAAAACAAATTGAAATGAAGTCTAGTTGGAAAACTACTCATGGTAGAAAAAATATCAAGATAGTGCTGAGTGAAATGCATTAACCTTCATAAAATCACTCTTGACAGATATCTAGGCTAATATAACTCATCAAATTTAGAAAACTGAATGTACTGTTTATGTGGATGTCTGACAAAAAGAAGGATTCAGGGATGGTGAATTTTGGTGACTGAAGAAGGCAATTAGAAAAAGTTTACATTTCACAATTTCTTGGGTCCAGGGGTCTATAAAGAGACATTTCACTGTGGGGGACTCAGATCATAATTTACTTGTATGTCAATCGTTGAAGGTTGACTTGGGGCTAGAAGCCAACCTCACCTGTGATGTAGTACCATGTGCAGTCTCTGGGACGTCCTGGGATGAGTCTGAACACCACCATCGCCCAGCTCCTTCGTGATATCCTGAGTTGCAGCAGCTCCCTTTGCATCAACACTGGAGGCAATACCGCCACTAGGGTGTTTGGATATTTTTTGGCTCACTTTCATCCTGGGAACAGTGACACCAAGATGGCTATACAATCTCCAACATCTTGACCATGTTAGAGTTGCAATTAAGCAAGACTCATGGAGACAAAATACCGTGGCAAGGCAACTTTTAATAACTTCTGCAGAAGGGCATGCTGCCACCAGTGAAAGCCTGCCAGCAAGCCTGAGTGCACGGGGGTCTTTTCTGTTTTTATCCCTAAGATGCCCTAGGCTGGGTCTTGCCTCATTGACTGGAGTGTTTACAATCTTATTCTTTTCCGATTGGCTAGTTTAAATGGCTGCACAAAGGGAGAAGGAAGACATGGGGATATCATTAACTGGATGAGGGGGTTGGGGAATGATCAGAGAAACCAAATGAAAGGCCTGGTGACTCACTGCGGATGAAGGACACTGGGGAATGGTAAGCAAGTTGTTTTTCCTCCTGTCCACCTGTCAGAGAAATTCAGATGAAGGGGGCTGGGGAATGGTTAAAGAAGAACATGAGGTAAACAACTTGTTTTTCCTTCAACCAGAAATCTGAACAGTACGCTATAGCAGTGAAAACTCTTTGGACTTGGCTTGGTAAAGTACAGTTGCTCCTTGAACAACAGGGGCTTGAACTGTGCAGGTCCACTTACATGCAAAATTTTTAAAATAAATACTTTTTTAAATAAATGCATTTCCTATTGTTATTTTCTTAATAATATTTTCTTTTCTCTAGCTTACTTTATTGTAAAGTACGGTATATATTACATATAAAATACAAAATATATTTAATTAACTGTTTATGTTGTCAGTAAGGCTTTCAGTCCCTAGTTAAGTTCTTGGGAAGTCAAAAGCTACACATGAATTTTCAACCATGTGGAGAGCTCAGTGCTCCCAATTCCACACTGTTCAAGGGTCAACTGTACTTCATAGCAGGAATTCCATGACAAAAGAAGCTGCAAGGAAACCCAGACTCAGCCTGATCCAGAGCATTGGAATGTGTCTACATGTTGTGCTGGTGGGGCCACTTTAAGAAAAGTCAAGATATGGAACTCTATTTGAATTACTCTTGTCACATATCTTTTTCTAGAAAACTATTCAGAATAGGGTTACTGTATGTATCTCACTCACTCTCTGCTCCTGTTAAATATATGCTTGATTCCCAAAAACTAGATCGATCCACCTTTCATTGACCATACCTTTTGCATAAAATTCAATGTAGCTGAACATAGATGAATTTAAATAAATAAAATGTGATTTTGGTTAATGTTCTGATTGAATAATATTTTTATCTAGGGCTCAACAGTTTTTATAAATATTAGGGTCAGTTCTAGTTCATACTAATTCATTAAGTATGTTTTTATTTCATTGGTGTGCATGTGTGTGTTTGGAGGGGTTTATTCTCATTATTATTGTAGAAGAGGCTTCAGTTCAGTTCAAAGTTCAGAAAGAGAGCCACAAGTGGTTTCTGTGTGTTTAGTAATTCAGCCAGGGGTTCCTGAGCTAGGTCAAGCCCATGTATTTGTACATGTTGTGTGCATTGGATGTGTAAGTATCATGTGCACGTGCACAGATAAACAGATCTTGATTTTTACCCATGTTCATTTCATCATGTCACTAAGCACTGAGCTCGATTGTTGAAAGGGATCTCTGAGTGCACAGTGATGTCTTAGGCTCCATAGAAAGAGAAACACAGTTCCCTGTGGCTGAGCAAGAGGGCCACCTGGATGAATGCCTCCTAGACAGACACATATCCCACAAGCCCCTCAGGCAGTGTCCTACTAACTGCTGCTATGCCTCCAACTCTGATCTTTTCCTGAGCCCTCATTTCTACCTAGGAGAGAGAAGACAGGCAATGACCTCTATCATATTTATCCATTGAGTAGATATTTTATGAGCCAGGTTCTATTCTAGGCTTGAAAGATTCAACAGGAAACAAGATAGACACATTTCCTGCTCGCATGTTGTTCACAAGTGCTCTTCACTGAGACACAGACCTTTTGAATTATGATAGTTTTCAACAATGAGGCAAGGTAGGTTATATATATTTGAAAGATAAGGTTTGCTCATATTTGGGATACACAATTTAAATCTTGCCTCTTTCGTCAGAAGTCCATAAAAGGCCACTTTCCCTAGTATTAGCTATTAAATGGGATGAATTCAAGATGCAGGCCTCTGAGATACAGAGGATCCTTGGAATGTTTATGTCTATGCTACTCTTTTGTCAAGTGTAATGGCTCTTGCCTTCATGATTTACTGTGTTTTAAAATTTTTTAAAAGACCCTGTATGAATAGATAGTATAGTGGATTTGGAGGAAAAAAGTGACTTTTGCTTCATTATAAATCACTTGTTCTCATTTCATTATTCAAAAAATATTTATTGAGCTATTACTCTGAATCAGGCACTTGTATCTCAGGCTTTATTAAAAATTTTTTCATACTTATTACCTGAAATGGTCCAGAGAATTATTCCATGATGTAGACAAAGTAATTATTCAATTATTACAAATTTTTTAATGCCTGTCATAGTCCCAAGTATCAAGGGTCAAAGAGTTCAAAATTCCCTTCTCAATATTGCATAGCTGAGAAGTAGTGCAGGCAACTACTTGGCAGAGATTAGAACACAGACATTGGAGTTCTAGTATTTGGGATCAAATGCTACCTCTGCTGTGTGACCTCAGGCAAGTGATAACATCTCTGTGCCTTAGTTTCCTCAGTGATAAATGGAGAAAACAACCGTTCCTAGCTCATAAGGCTGGTGTGAGAATTAAACCAAAATTGCAAGTTAGACACTTACAATGGTATCGATAGCTAGTAAATGCTTAATAAGCATTTATTGTACCATTTTCTTTTTTTATGATTTTATTTATTAATTTTAGAGGTGTGGGGGAGCAGGAAGCATCAACTCATGGTTGTTCCTTCTCGAATCCCCTTGACCTGGCAAACCCAGGGGCGTTCGAATCAGCAACTTTAGCATCCCAGGTCTTTATCCACTGCACCACCACAAGTCAGACAACATTTACCATTTTCATCAAACTCAGTTTTATGGTACCAATACCTCTCTCTGCTGCCTCTGTCCAAAACCCCTCTCTGATCTCACTTTGCTCAAGGTTTTACACCCTGAGATCAGAAACATGTATATCTCAAACTCTCAAATTCCCCCTAGAAATTCTTACTAGTCTAATGAAAACCATTATGGCAAAAAGCCTTAAGATGGTTACCATGAATCAATAGGTCCAACAAGTTTATCACTTTCCATAGAAAAAAAAATGCTATATTTTTTCAGATCCATTCATCTTCCCTCACAGAAATTCAAGCTGTAAGTCTGGTAAGCATGATATTCTTTTCATCAAAGGACTAATTGTTTTTCTTTTATCACAGAGGTAAAAATTTTGCTTCCAAGTACTGATGCATGCTTTAATATCCATACTGGCAAGGATCCCTGGAGAAATTTTTAGAAAGAAGGTTGGGTTTGCTTTAGTTTGGTAGAGAAGAGCGTCTGTGACTTGTGTGTTCACACTCTGACCCCTGTGCCAGCAGTCAGTGAGTTAGCACACATTTCCTGAGCACTAATTGTATGCTGAGCCTGGTGAAAGATTCAGAGATAAGGAAGAAGTGGTTCCTGGCATCGTGTCCGGAGAGAACCTGGAGGGGCAGCTGCCCTCTATGTGTGTATTCACAGGCTCCTATGAGTTACCTTGTTTGAGGAAATCTGATTTGGAAATTTGAAATTGAATGCAGAACTTACTTCCTTTGGTGCTTTAAGTAAGTTAAACAAGCCAAGAAACTGATCGAACTTATAGGTGCAGTGACCTCCATGGCAAACCCAAGAAAACATTGGACAGATACTGCCTATAAAGTCACAGAGCTGGACAAAACCCTGAAGCCTCGTATCCAGTACGGGCAGATGCTTTGGCCAAGTGGGGAACCTCAGTACGTTGGCAGAATGTCTTGCAATAGGATTCTCAGGCCCAAGATTCATGTTCTTTTGGCAAAACAGTAACTTCCTGCTTCAAAGTAAATAGGCTTAAGAAAATTGTTCTGAAAGATGCTTGGCTATCCAAAAGTTCTTACAAAATAACATTTCGATAAGTTAAGTGTGAAAGAATCAGAAACAGATGGAATAAGTTTCCCACAGAATACCCAGGATTTAAATATTAACAAAAAAAAAAAAAAAGAAGAAGAAGAAGAAAATTTAAAAAGGGAAGAAGGGAAGCCATGTTTGGCAATTGTCCAAGTCAGGACCCTTGAAGAATTTAGTATGTCCCACCAAACACCTACCTCTGTCAGGCCCTCCATTCTCTAGCATACCACATTATGGAGCCTCAAATTGGGTTAAATTTATATGCTTCAGCCTTCTCCCAATATGAATTATGAAAAACACAGTCAAATGCCCTTTAACTGTGTAGACTGTTTTCCAGTATGTGCCCCTTGGACCAAGGGTTCTACAAGATCAAGGTCTCCGTGCCCTTGCTCACGTTGTACTCTCTGCCAAGGAGGCCCTTCACTGCCAAGTTAAATCCTTCGTGTCTCTCAAGGCCCACCTTCCATGCTTTAGAGACATTTTCTTTGACCCTCTTGCAACCAGCTCTATCACACAGGTGACAACTGCACTTCTGTCGGGTGGCTCCAAACAACTGCCATCCAAGAGAAATCCTAGTTGTCCACAAACCAAAGAAAAGGCAAAGGCCAGTGAGCACCTCTGAGAACAAAGTCTGCATTCCAGCACTTCCCTTTGCATACTAACATTATGTCTATGAGAATGGCACCCTCTGTAGCAAAATGCAGTGTTCAGGATGCCTCCTGGGCAAAACAAGGCAGCCCCACTGCACTGCTTCACAGCCCACCCTTCTCACTCTTAGCCATGTGCATGAACCACCATGCTACCCAGACACAGCAGAGGCAGGAGCACACATCATAATTTGAAGTGGAGAGAAAAGTAGAACCCAGTAGTTTCCATAGGACAACCCACGATGTGGAATGATACACTTTGGTCCAGATTTAACATAGCTCAGCATTTCCCAAGGTATATTCTGTGAGATGTTCTACAAAAATAAGATTCTCTAGTCAAATTAACTTAGAATTTCTTCAAGATTTCTTGGCACATATAATATGCTATTTATGCATTCTGAATTTCCTAAATGGGAATGGAGAGAGAACTGGGTAGGATGATTCCCAACTCATTTCACCAAGGAACCTATTTTTATAAAGCATCATTGTGGCTTTTTTTTTAACTTAAGTATAATTTGCATATAATATATTATTAGTGTAAGGTATACAATATAGTGATCTGATATTTGTATTCATTTTGAAATGATCACCGGCACTATACAAATTTGTTAAAATATTGTTGATATATTCCCTATACTGTACATTACATCCCAATGACTTATTTTATAACTGGAAAATTGTACCTCTTATTCCCTTTCACCTTTCATCTGCCCTCCAGCCCATCCTACCTCTGGTACCCACATGTTTGTTTCCTGTATTTATGGGTCTTGTTTTGTTTTTAGATTCCACATGTAAGTGA
Source organism: Saccopteryx leptura (assembly GCF_036850995.1). Lineage (NCBI taxonomy): Eukaryota > Metazoa > Chordata > Mammalia > Chiroptera > Emballonuridae > Saccopteryx > Saccopteryx leptura. The sequence goes on along the minus strand of NC_089505.1, from coordinate 210,171,414 downwards.
AATCATACAATATTTGTCTTCTTTATCTGACTTATTTAATTTAGCCTAATATCCTCTAAGTCCATCCATGTTGTCACAGATGGCAAGATTTCATTCTTTTTTATAGATGAGTAATATTTTATCTTTATATAATATATCAAATCTATCAGTGAACACTTTGGTTGTTCCATATCTTGGCTATTGTAAATAGCGCTGCAGTGAACATAGGGTGCATATAGCTCTTTGAATTAGTGTTTTATTTTCTTTGTATAAATACCCAGAAGTGGAATTGCTGGATCAAATGGTAGTTCTATTTCTTCTTTCTTTTCTTTTTTCTTTTTTTTTTTTTTTTTAGGATCTTTCACACTGCTTTCCATAGTTGTAGCAGCAATTTATATTCTCATTCACAGTATGCAAGGGTTTCCTTTTTTCCACATCCTCACCAACACTTATTTTTTGTCTTTAATAACAGGTGTTAGGTGATATCTCACTGTGGCTTTGATCTGCATTTCCCTGATGATTAGTAATGTTGAGCATCTTTTCATAGGCCTGCTGGCCATGTGAATGTCTTCTTTGAAAAAAATGTCTATTCAGCTTGACCATTTTTTAATAGAGTTGAGTGTTTTTGATAATAACTTGTGTAAGTTTTTTTATAAATGTTGGATATTAACCTTTTATCAGGTGTATGATTTGCAACTTCTCCCACTCAGTAGATTGCCTTTTCATTTTCTTTTTTTTATTAATTTATTTATTGTGTTTACATAGATTCTAGTGTCTCCACAAAAGCATCCCCTCTCCGCCGTATTCTCCCCAACATCTCCCTTACACCCTCCCAACAGCTCCCTCCCCCCTTACCTTCAGCTTTAATTCCATTCCTCAGTTCACATTGTTCCTTGGATTCCTCAAATGAGTGAGGTCATATATTTTTCTTTCTCTGTTTCGCTTATTTCACTCAATATAATAGTTTCCAGGTCCATCCATCTTGCTGCAAAAGGTAATATTTCCTTCTTCCTCATAGCCCCATAGTATTCCATTGTATATATGAACCACAGCTTTTTAATCCACTCGTCCACTGACAGACACTTGGGCTGTTTCCAGTTCTTCACTCTTCTGAACAATGCTGCCATAAACATGGAGGTGCATTTCTTTTTTTCAGTCGGTAATATTGTGGCCTTTGGATATATACCTATAAGTGGGATGGCTGTCAAAAGGCAGATCAATTTCTAATTCTTTGAGGAATCTCCACACTTTGCCACAGTGGCTACACCAGTCTGCATTTTCACCAGCAGTTGCAGGAGGGTTCCCTTTTCTCCACATCCTCGCCAGCACTTACTCTGTGTTGTTTTGTTGATGAGCACCATTCTGACTGATGTGAGGTGGTATCTCATTGTGGTTTTACTTTGCATTTCTCTAATGATTAGTGATGTTGAGCATTTTTTTATCTATTGGCCATCTGTATATCCTCTTCGGAGAAATGTCTATTCACTTTTTGTGCCCATTTTTTGATTGAATTGTTTGTCTTCCTGATGTTGAGTTTTACAAGTTCCTTATAAATTTTAGTTATTAACCCCTTATCAGATGTATTGTTGAATATGTTCTCCCATTATGTGGTTTGTCTTTTTATTCTGTTCATATTGTCTTTAGCTGTGCAAAAGCTTTTTAGTTTGATATAGTCCCATTTGTTTATCCTGTCTTTTATTTCACTTGCCTGTGGAGATAAATCAGCTAATATATTGCTGCGAGAGATGTTGGTGAGCTTACAGCATATGTTTTCTTCTAAGATGCTTATGGTTTCACGACTTACATTTAAGTCCTTTTTCCATTTTGAGTTTATTTTTGTGCATGGTGTAAGTTGGTGGTCTAGTTTCATTTTTTTGCAGGTAGCTGTCCAATTTTCCCAACACCATTTGTTAAAGAGAGTGTCTTTACTCCATTGTAAGCTCTTACCTCCTTTGTCAAATATCAATTGTCCATAAAGGTATGAGTTTATTTCTGGGTTCTCTGTTCTGTTCCATTGATCTATATGCCTGTTCTTATGCTAGTACCAGGCTGTTTTGAGTACAATGGCCTTGTAGTATAACTTGATATCAGGAGGTGTGATACCTTCCACTTTATTCTTCTTTTTCACGATTGCTGAGGCTATTTGTGTTCTTTTTTGGTTCCATATAAATTTTTGGAATATGTATTCTACATCTTTGAAGTAAGTTATTGGTATTTTAATAGGTATTGCATTGAATTTATAAATTGCTTTGGGTAATATAGACATTTTAATGATGTTTATTCTTCCTAATCATGAACACAGTATATGCTTTCCCTTGTTTGTGTCTTCCTTGATTTATTTTATCAATGTTTTATAATTTTCTGAGTACAAGACTTTAACCTCCTTGGATAAATTTACTCCTAGGTAATTTATTTTTTTGTTGTTGCAATAGTGAAAAGGGGATTGTTTCCTTAATCTCTCTTTCTGACATTTCATTGTTTGTGTATAAAAATGCCTCTGATTTCTGTGTATTAATTTTATATCCTGCCACCTTGCTGAATTGGTTTATCAGGTCCAGTAGTTTTTTGACTGAGACTTTAGGGTTCTCTATATATAGTATCACATCATCTGCAAATATTGAGTTTCACTTCTTCTTCTTATCTGATTGCTGTAGCTAGGAATTCCAGGACTATGTTGAGTAAGAGTGGTGAAAGGGGGTACCCCTGTCTTGTTCCTGATTTTAAGGGGATTGCTTTTGGTTTTTGCCCATTGAGTATGGGCTGTGGGTCTGTCATAGATGGCCTTTATTGTGTTGAGGTATGTTCCCTGTATTCCCACTTTGCTAAGAGTTTTGATCATAAATGGGTGCCGGATTCTATCAAATGCTTTTTCTGCATCTATTGATATTATCATGTGGTTTTTCTCCTTCCTTTTGTTTATGTGATGAATCACATTGATTGATTTGCAAACATTGTACCAGCCTTGCCTCCCCAGAATGAATCCCACTTGATCATGATGTATGATTTTTTTCATGTATCGCTGGATCCAGTTTGCTAATGTTTTGTTGAGGATTTTAGCATCTAAAGTCATCAGGGATATTGGCCTATAATTTTCTTTCTTTGTGTTGTCTTTGCCTGGTTTTGGAATCAGAATTATGCTCGTCTCATAAAAGAAACTCGGAAGTATTTCTTCCTCTTGAATTTTTTGAAATAGCTTGAGAAGGATAGAGGTTAGTTCTTCTTTGAATATTTGGTAGAATTCACCAGTGAAGTCATTGGGCCCCGGGGTTTTTGTTTTTTGGGGGAGCTTTTGATAACTGTTTCTATCTCATTTGTTGTTGTTGGTCTGTTTAGGTTTTCTGATTCTTCCAGATTGATTTTTGAAAGATTATATGTTTCAAGGAATTTGTTCATTTCACCTAGGTTGTCTAATTCTTTGGCATACATTTCTTCATAGTATTTTCTTACAATCTTTTTATTTCTGTTGTGTCAGTTGTTATTTCTCCACTCTCATTTCTAATTTTATTTCTTTGAGTCCTCTCTCTCTTTTTCTTGGTTAGTATGGTTAAAGGTTCATCAATCTTGTTTACCTTTTCAGAGAACCAGCTCTTAGTTTCATTGATCCTTTGTATTGTTTTTTTAGCCTCTATATCATTGATTTCTGCTTTGATATTTGTTTTTTTTCTTCTACTTCCTCTGGGCTTTACTTGCTGTTCTTTTTCTAGTTCTTTTAGATGCAGGGTCAAGTTGTTTATTTGAGCTTTTTCTAATCTTGAAGTATGCCTGTAATGCTATGAACTTCCCTCTCAGGACTGCTTTTGTTGTGTCCCATAAATTTTGAGTTGCTGTATGCTCATTTTCTTTTGTTTCTAGGATTTTTTTTTTATTTCTTCTTTGATCTCATTGTTAACCTATTCATTATTTAAAAACATGCTATTTGGTTTCCATGTGTTTGAGTATTTTTCAGTTTTTTTGTTGTAGTTTTTTCTGGTTTCATGCCATTGTGATCAGAGAAAATGCTTGATATGATTTCAGTCTTCTTATATTTGTTGAGACCTGTTTTGTGCCCTGACATGTGGTCTATTCTAGAGAATGTACCATGAGCACTTGAAAAGAATGTATATTCTGCTGCTTTAAGGTGAAAGGTTCTGAAGATATCTATTAAATCGAGTTGATCTAATGTGTCCTTTAAGTCTGCTGTTACTTTAATTTTTTTTCTTGAGGATCTATCCAGTGATGTTAGTGGGGTATTAAAATCCCCTACTATTATAGTATTGCTTTTGATCTCGCCCTTTATGTCCACCAAGTCTGCTTTATATATTTAGGTGCTCGTATATTAAGTGCATAAATATTTATAATGGTTATATCTTCCTGTTGGATTGCTCCTTTTATCATTATGTAGTGGCCTTCTTTATCCTTTACTATAGCCTTTATTTTAATATCTATTTTGTCAGATGTAAGTATTTTACCCCAGTTTTATTTTCATTTTCATTTGCATGAAATATTTTTTTTATCCTTTTACCTTTAGTCTATGTGTATCTTTTGTTTTGAGGTGTGTCTCTTGTAGACAGCATATGTATGGTTCCTGTTTTCTTATCCATGCAGTTACTCTATGTCTTTTGATTGGATCATTTAATCCATTTACATTTAAGGTTATTATTGATATGTAGTTGTTTATTGCCATTTTATTCTTTAAAGCTATATTCCTCTTTTGCTATATTCTTTTCCCCTTTTGTTCTGTTTACACCAGGCCCCTTAACATTTCTTGCAGCGTTGGTTTGGTTAGAATGAATTCCTTGAGTTTTTTTTGTCTGGGAAGCTTTTTATTTCTCCTTCAATTTTAAATGATAGCCTTGCTGGATAAAGTAGTCTTGGTTGTAGGCTCTTGTTCTGCATTACTTTGAATATTTCTTGTCATTCCCTTCTGGCCTCAAGTGTTTCTGTTGAGAAATAGGATGTCATCCTTATGGGAGCTCCTTTGTAGGCAATAACCTTTTTTTCTCTAGCAGCTTTTAATATTTTCTCTTTATCTCTTAGCTTTGCTATTTTAATTATGATGCGTCTTTGTGTTTCTCTTTAATGGAGTTCTCTGTGCTTCTTAAATTTGTATGACATTTTCCTGCCTCAACCTAGGGAAGTTTTCTGCTATGATTTGATTGAACAAAGTTTCTAACCCTTGTTCTTTATCTTCTTCAGGAACTCCTATGATGCTGATGTAGTTTCTCTTTAGATTGTCACAGAGCTCTCTTAGAGTTTCTTCAGATTTTTTCATTCTCTTTTCTTTTTGCTACTCCACTTCCGTGTTTTCAATTATCTTGTCTTCTAAATCGCTGATTCGATCCTCTGCTTCATCTAGCCTGCTAGTAATTGCTTTTAGCGTAGTCTTCATTTCTGATATTGTATTTGTCATTTCTCATTGGTTCCTCTTTATTATTTCAATGTCCCTTTTAATATTGTTATTTCTTTATTTATGTGTTCACTGTGACCTTTCATTGTTGTTCTAAGATCTTTCAGCATTGTAATAATCGTTATTCTAAACTCTACCTCCGGTAGTTTGCTTATATCTGTCTCACTCAGCTCTTTTTCTGAGGGTTTCTCTTGTTCAGTCATTTGGATTGCACTTCTTTGTCTTCCCATTTTGTCTGTGTTGCCTTGGATTTCCCTGGCTGGGACCTGGGGGAGATCAGAGGGGGTCACTGCCTATGACTGGTGCTTATCCACTATTTGAGAGCTACAGGTTATCTGGATCTTGTGGCTATCTCTGCTGAGTCCAGGTGCCATTGTAAATATCAGCTGCACTCCTAGGCTTGCTTTTATCTACTCTTAGCCTGGGGGAAGTTACTTTAAAAGTTCAAATTCCCCTACACTTCGCTTTCTGTCTTTTATTGCTGGCTACTTGGGCTCAGTACTGTAATTCAGTGATTAGATATGGTATTAGATATGGCCTACTTCTTCACCTCAGGTGTTTTTTTATCCAGACAGTTTAGCTCCCATTTTGTGGTCTCTCTACCCAGTCAGAGCTGCTGTTACTACCCAGCACTGCTGTTACTCCCCTGGGCTTTTGGGCTCAGGTGCTGCTAGCTCCAGCCCACCTCCGTGTCTGCAGCTGCCCTGGTCAGGCCCATGCCCCTGCGCCCTCCTGGACTGCCTTTGGAACTGCCTCAGTTGGCTCAGCTCTCAGTAGCCAACTCGGGGACTGCACGAACCTTCTCGGATCTCTGCCGTGTTCCCCCTTCGTCCATGCTGACGTTACTGCTGAGGGCGTGTCTGTAGCCTAAGCAGGTTAAGGCACTTGCCAGGATTCCTGCAATAGCTATCGTTACTTCTGCTCGTGTGTGCACCCGTGCTTCCACACTCAGTTGCCATTGGGGCTTCGCCTCCGCTCAGATCACCGCCAAGGGCGCACACCGAAATAAGTTTATCCATAAGTGGATTTTTTTCTTTAGCAAACTCAGTGAAAGACTTGAATAATCCTCCCCTCTTGTAGCCTCTTTCATAGACAAAACAGCAAAACTTTCCTCAGGTAGTGTGTCACCGACAGCATACTTTGCAATCACGCTGAACTGGGATAAGTGGCTTACGTCTGTTGACTCATCCAAAGCGAGAGAAAAGAAGGGTGCTGCATTTATGTCCTTCAACTTTATTGTTGCCCGAGCTTTAAATGATCGCCAGTTTAAAACCTTGCTGGATGAAGTTAAGAATAATTATCCTGGTCTGCTTCTGCACAACAATGTGCATTGGTTGTTAAAAGGGAAGGTGCTCAGCCATTTCGCGGTTTGTCTGAGCAAAATGAAAAACATTGAGCATCCTGAGTTAGCTAACACTGAGTGGCTCCTGAAGTTCTACTATCTCATGGACATGACTGAACATCTGAACCAGCTCAATGTGAAAATGCAAGGCACTGGAAATACAGTCTTATTCCTTCAACAAGCAATGTTTGTATTTGAAAACAAGCTGAAACTCTTCATCACTGACATTGAAACAGGTCGTTTACTACACTTTGAAAAACTGAGAGAGTTTAAAGATGCATGCACAGCAAGTGACTCTGCTCAACATCTTGATCTCCAGCAGCTAGCGGGCTTTACATCTAATCTGCTGCAGTCATTCAAAGCGTGCTTTGGAGAATTTCATGAGCACACTCATCTTTTTAAGTTCATCACCCATCCACACGAGTGTGCAGTGGACAGCGCCGACCTGAGTTACATCCCTGGTATCTCTGTCAGAGATTTTGAACTACAAACTGCTGACCTGAAGGCCTCAGACATGTGGGTGAATAAGTTCAAATCACCAAATGAAGATTTGGAAAGACTTGCATGACAGCAAACAGAGTTGATGAGCAAATACAAGTGGGGAGAAATGAATAAACTTCAACCTGCAGACCAGCTGATTGTCAAAACTTGGAACACGCTTCCGGTCACATACCACACACTGCAGCGTGTGAGTATTGCTGTATTGACAATGTTTGGCTCTACATATGCATATGAGCAGTCTTTCTCACATCTAAAGAAGATAAGACCAACCTATGATCACGTTTAACAGATGTAAGTCTCAACACCTGCATGAAGCTCAACCTCACCACATATTAACCAGACTACAAAGCCATCAGCAAAACCATGCAGCACCAGAAGTCACATTAATGGTAAGAAGTACTTTATTCATCATTGGTTAGCAACAGCATAACAACGTTATTAAAAAGAATTCAGAGACTTATTTTACTTTAAAAGTGTTGGTCTTACATAAAATACACACATTTACTTGTGTTTAGTGTTAAACATATTGTATAGCTCTCATGGAATTACATTTTAAAATATGTGGTGTTCATGGCTCTCTCAGCCAAAAAGGTTCCCGACCCCTGGTTTAAAAAGTAGTTCAGCCTCATTGTTTTGCATGTTGTTTTCCAGTTTTCCCAATAATATTTATTAAAGAGATTGATTTTTTATAGATTAATAGGTCATATGGATGGAGGGTTATTTCTAGTCTCCCTATTCTATTCCATTGATCTATGTGTCTGTTTTTGTGCCGGTGCCATACTATTTTTATTATGATAACTTTGTAGTATAGTTTGAAATCAAGAAGTACAATGCCTCCAGCTTTGTTCTTCTTTCTTAAGATTGCTTTGGCTATTTGAGGTATTTTGTGAGTCCATACAAATTATAGGATTTTTTTTTTTTTTTTTGGTGGTGCTAGTTCTGAGAAAAATGCCATTGGTATTTTTTTATTTATTTATATTTTTTATTAATTATAATGGGGTGACATTAATCAATCAGGGTACGCAGGTTCAGAGAAAACATCTCTGGGTTATTTTGACATTTGATTATGTTGCATACCCATCACCCAAAGTCATATAGTATTTTTTTATACATAAAGTTTTATTAATTTTAATGGGGTGGCATCAATAAATAAGGGTACATATATTTAAAGAAAACATGTCCAGGTTATCTTGTCATTCAATTATGTTGCATACCCATCACTCAAAGTCAGATTGTCCTTCATCAGTTTCTATCTAGTTTTCTTTGTGCCCCTTCCCTTCCCCTCCCCCTCTCCCCCCTTCCCTCCTCCCCTATAACCACCACACTCTTGTCCATGTCTCTTAGTCTCATTTTTATGTCCCACCAATGTATGGAATCATGCAGTTCTTGTTTTTTTCTGATTTACTTATTTTTCTCCGTATAATGTTATCAAGATCCCACCATTTTGTTATAGATGATCCGATGTCATCATTTCTTATAGTTGAGTAGTATACCATAGTGTATATGTGCCACATCTTCTTTATCCAGTCATATATACATATATATATATATATATTTATTTATTTTTTTTTTTTACTGTGATTAAAGCCTTTAAGCAAACTCTTGGCCAATACAACAAGAATCCATAAAAGAGTAGTGTCCTTAACATGTTCACCAAGTCCAAGTTGGCACCAACACCATTCCAAACCCTGCAAATGCAACCCAAGCCTAGTTCAGTCCATTAGGAGCTATCACAAGGAGCAGGAGTCCAGAAAAAGTCCACATCTAGGAAAAGTTCACATAGCATTGGAATTGTCACAATTCTATACTTTGCAGCTCATGTCCAAGTCCCAATGACTGCTGCTTCTAGCTGGTAATGATTCAGGTAGACTGGAAAAGCCATCTGCAGCATATGTGGAGATGGAGCCTCTGTTCTCCTCTGCCTGGAGAGATGAGACCAGGGTGCTTTTCCCTGGAGCTCTGTAACTGTGGTGTGGTAAAGAGAACCTTGGGATACACTAAGCTGGGTGGCAAAGGTAAATTCACAATAGAAGTTGGCAAAAAGGGGAGAGAGAGCTCTAAATTAGGAGTAGGTCCCAGCCTGAAATATGAGTAGGGCAATGAGGTAAGAGGAATAAAGGAAACACTATATATTGAACAAAGCAGCAGAAAATAGGACTATCAACACCCACACCAGAGATCTTTGAGGGAAGAATAAAAATCCTGACTATTCAGGCAAGACATAGTTAAGTGGCCCTTGTGCAAATGAGATCAGTTTACCTGCTTCTTGGAATAAATACCCTAGGCTCGTCCACAGTGTCATAGATGGGGCCAATGGCCCTGGGCACCTTCAGCCTTCAGTGGCAAACTCCAGCATTCTGGGCAAGGTAAGGTCATAGGTGGCTGGAGCAGGGCTGGAAGAGACTGAACCCTCCCTTAGAGGAGCAAGGGGGAAGCCTACCTTCCAGTGTCCCTTTTCCTCACAGCAAAGGCATGTAAGCCTGGCAGGCTTTAGCTCAATGACCTTCCTTTTCACTACTGAAGCAGGACCCAGATGGATTCCTATGAGACTTCTTTGGGGCATTGGAGCCTTTAAGGGCATATCCTAAAAGCTGGTAATTCACCTGATTTCTATTGGGTTTTTTCTGCCTCTTGGTACCTTAAAGGCCTTGCTCAGAAGATCCCGCTGAGGGGTTTGAGGCTCCCCATCCACCTATATAAACCTTTTCTGTATATCTGGAGGTATTTGGAAAAAGACAAAACTGTTATTAGTTGGATCAAATAAAAAAAGGTGGAAGTTTGCAGGAGAAGATTTGGCAACCCCTGTTTATCAGCATTCAAAAAAAATTTAAAAATTTTTAAGTAAAAAGCATGATATGGTAGACCCATAGGAGTTCTAGGATATGATTTCCCCCTTTAAAAAAATTTTAAGTTGACCTTAAAATATTTGCTGGTTATACTTTAATAATACCTTAACTTTAAAGATTGTAAGAAATACTCATAATTCAAAAGGTTTGACAAAATACAGTAAGTGCTTTTGCTACATATGCAGGAGCATTGTCAGTTTTAACCAGTTTAGGAACTCTAATAATAGAAAAATGCATACAGACAATGAGCTATAACATGCTTAGCAGCCTCTCCTGTTCTGGCAGAGGTTACTGTAAATCTAGAATAAGTATCCACTGTAACGTGGACATAGGACTGTTTGCCAAATGAAGGTTTATGAGTAACATCCATCTGCCAAAGTTGTCCTGGTAGGAGTCCTTGAGGGTTAACTCCAAATGAAGGGACAGACTGTAGTATAGGACCCCTTGGACAGGATTTACCAATCTGCTGTGCTGCTTCCCAGGAAAGTTGAAACTTGCCATTGGTATTTTATGGGAATTGCATTGAAACTGTATATTACGTTAGATGGTATGGACATTTTAATAATATTAATTCTTCCAATCCATGAGCATGGTATAGCTTTTTATTTATTTGTGTTGTCTTATATTTATTTCATCAATGTCCTGTAGTTTTCAGAGTACAAGACTTCTACCTCATTGTGACTTTTAGAGAAACATAAAACAAGCAAAAGATATGGTTTTCTAACTTTTTACAATATCATACCGCAATCTGACTGCCTCACACCAATCTCATAATAATTACTCTGCATCAGTTATCCTTAGTGTGAGGTCCATGGATGGGTTATGGGAAGTTTGTGAGTGCCCTGAAATTATGGGCAAAATTTTATTCATATATGTAGTATAAAGAGAGGACTTGTCATATTTGGGGAGGGGTTCAAGACTTTAAAGTAAAGCAAATTCTCTACCAAGCCCCTCTTCAATACCTTGGTATAATGCAATGTGGTGGAGGGGTATTCTTTTATGCCCAGGTAAGTAAGCATGCAGAAACAAACTCAAGAACATAAATGTTCACCTTAAAATTATCATCCCTTGATCTGTAACAGGGTGAGCGGTGTTCTTAATTTGGCCCAGAGTCTTTTTCTAGGCAGGATGTGGATTCCTGCTTTGAAAGGCCTGGTTTGGCATTTAACCCCATGATGATGTTTTGGTTTCCAAGGCCCTCACCTCCTCCTCTGCCATTCCACTGTCAGGCTGGCTGGCAAGGGCATGGATGGCAAGTCCACCGAAGGGGCCCCAGATGCCTTCGGGCATCACAGAAACAGGTCTCATTGTACAGGAAACGGGTCCAAGAAAAAATGAGAGAGTTCAAAAGATCAAGATGCATTTTCATTGATCTTGGACTTGTAAGAGCTACACCATCAATCACAGTCATTTAAAAATTCTTATTAATGGCCCAGAGTTCTGGGGCTCCCATATGGTTTGTCTTTGTAACATTTGGTTTGGACATCTCTTTGGAATCCGCATGAAAATCTGTCAGTGTCAGATTCAGACCCGCACTTCTTTCCTAATTCCTGGGCAGCAGTGTAAGGGAGAAATGGAATAACGTGTCCTTACATCTATGCTTCAGGACAATGGATATCTGTGGCTCTGGGAAAGAGACAGAAGACTAAAAGTCCTTTGTCTCTGGGAGAAAGCAGAAAGCTGAGGCGAGGTTCAGCCAGGTCAAGGACCTAGAACATAGTGAGGAAGCCCCATGTCTGCAAAGTAATTCTGCCCCATCCCATCTGTCCCAAATGCACTGGTGATACCAGAGGCAGGGATAGACCTGATGCTTTCTGGTAGAGGAGCAGTAAGTATTTGAGATTTGTGTTTAGGACAAATCAATAGAAACTGAGAGAGCACCAGAAGGTGCAACACAAAGGACAAAGGTCTTCCATCTTGTTCCCTCCCTGCTTTCACTAGCAATGCAACGCACACTAGCTTGACACCAGGAGAGGAAACTTCAACACCACACCACCCACAATGGAAGCCACTAGTCACGTGTGACAGTTGAAGACTTGAAATGGCTAGTCCGAACTTGAGATGTACTGTACATGAAAAATACACATAGAGTTTAAAGACTTGATATGAAAAAGATAGTAAAATAAAAAGATAGCATTAATGATTTTATATCAATTATATGCTCATTTAAATTTTTTCTTGCTTGATTTTTAACAGCTTTATTAAAGTATAACTGATGAAACAAAAATTGTACATACAGTATTACTATACAATTTGATGAATCAGACATGTGTATACACTCATGAAATCATAACCAAGGTAATAAACATATCTATAACCTCCAAAAGTTTCCTCATACCTTGTTGTTTTGTTGTTGTTTACTTTGTGGTAAGAACACTTACCATGAGAGCTACCCCTTAACAACAACAATGACAACAAAAAGATGTTAGAGAGAGAAAGAGAAGCATTAACTCATTGTTCTACTTAATTATGCCATGGATTTCTTCTCATATGCACTCTCGCCAGGGCTTGAACTGGTAACCTTGGGATTGAGCAGGCAACCCTCAGGATTAAGAACAAAGAATTGAAATGTACAATATAGTATTGTTATGTATAGGCACAAAGATGTACAGCAGGGGTCCCCAAACTTTTTACACAGGGGGCCAGTTCACTGTCCCTCAGACCGCTGGAGGGCCAGATTATAAAAAAAACTATGAACAAATCCCTATGCACACTGCACATATCTTATTTTAAAGTAAAAAAACAAAACGGGAACAAATACAATATTTAAAATAAAAAACAAGTAAATTTAAATCAAGAAACTGACCAGTATTTCAATGGGAACTATGGGCCTGCTTTTGGCTAATGAGATGGTCAATGTGCTCCTTTCATTGACCACCAATGAAAGAGGTGCCCCTTCCGGAAGTGCAGTGGGGGCCGGATAAATGGCCTCAGGGGGCCGCATGTGGCCCGCAGGCCATAGTTTGGGGACCCCTGATGTACAGATCTCTACAATGTATTCATCTTGCATAATAAAACTTGTATTAAATAAAATCTATTATTGAAATTAATTCTCAACTTTTTTATATAGTTCCTAAAATATTTAAAATTACCTATGTGGATCCCATTATGTTTTTATCAGACAACACTGTTCCAAAGCATAGCCATACTGATTTCCTAGGGCTGCCATAACAAAGTATAACAAATTAAGTGGCTTAAGACAACAGAAATTTATTCTCTTACTGCTCTGGAGGCCAGAGATATGGAAACAGGTGTCAGCAGAGTTGGTTCCTTCTGGAGGGCTCTGAGGGAGAGTCTGTTCTCTGTCTCCCTCCTAGCTTTCAGTGGTTGTCGGCAATCCTTGGCTTTTTAAAAAAACGTTAAGGCCTGACCTGTGGTGGCGCAGTGGATAAAGCGTCGACCTGGAAATGCTGAGGTCGCCGGTTCAAAACCCTGGGCTTGCCTGGTCAAGGCACATATGGGAGTTGATGCTTCCTGCTCCTCCCCCACTTCTCTCTCTCTGTCTCTCCTCTCTGTCTCTCCCTCTCCTCTCTAAAATGAATAAAAAAAAATTTAAAAAAACGTTAAGGTTTAGAGAGAGAGAGAGAGAGAGAGAGAGAGAGAGACATCGATTTGTTGTTCCACCCATTCATGGATTCATTGGTTGAGTCTTGTATGTGCCCTGACTGGGGATCAAACCCACAACCTTGGCATGTCAAGGTGACATTTTACCCAGCTAAGCTACCGGGTCAGGGCTAATCTTTGGCATTTTTTGATTCATAGATGCATTGCTCCAATATCTGCCTCCATTTTATATGGCTTCTTCCTAGTGTGTCTCTGTGTCTGTTTCTTTTCTTTTTTTTTTCTTTTTTTTTTTTTTTGTATTTTTTTGAAGCTGGAAACGGGGAGAGACAGTCAGACAGACTCCCGCATGCGCCCGACCGGGATCCACCCGGCATGCCCACCAGGGGCGACGCTCTGCCCACCAGGGGGCAATGCTCTGCCCCTCCGGGGCATCGCTCTGCTGCGACCAGAGCCACTCTAGCGCCTGAGGCAGAGGCCAAGGAGCCATCCCCAGCGCCCGGGCCATCTTTGCTCCAATGGAGCCTTGGCTGTGGGAGGGGAAGAGAGAGACAGAGAGGAAGGAGGGGGTGGGGGTGGAGAAGCAAATGGGCACTTCTCCTATGTGCCCTGGCCGGGAATCGAACCCGGGTCCCCCGCACACCAGACCGACGCTCTACCGCTGAGCCAACCGGCCAGGGCCTGTTTCTTTTCTTATAAGGATACCAGTCATATTGGATATAGGAACAAACCTACTCCATCTTAAATTATTACATCTGCAGAGATTCTATTTTCAATTATTTTCACATTCCAAGAACGACATGAATTTGGGGGATACTATTCAACTTAATGCAGGGATCCCCAAACTACAGCCCGTGGGCCACATGCAGCCCCCTGAGGCCATTTATCCGGCCCCCGCTGCACTTCCGGAAGGGGCACCTCTTTCATTGGTGGTCAATGAAAGGAGCACATTGACCATCTCATTAGCCAAAAGCAGGCCCATAGTTCCCATTGAAATACTGGTCAGTTTCTTGATTTAAATTTACTTGTTTTTTATTTTAAATATTGTATTTGTTCCCGTTTTGTTTTTTTACTTTAAAATAAGATATGTGCAGTGTGCATAGGGATTTGTTCATAGTTTTTTTTATAGTCCGGCCCTCCAATGGTCTGAGGGACAGTGAACTGGCCACTGTGTAAAAAGTTTGGGGACCCCTGACTTAATGTATTAGCAAACTGTTTTCCTAAGGCAACAGAAACTCATGCCTCCCCTCCATGGAGAACACAGATTTTCTCGTTACAGGGTGAGGCATGCTCCCCATGAACCCTGAAAGATCTTCTGTCTGGTGAGGAGCTTGCTGAGATAAAACATACTCAAGACTGGAAATTAGGAGACAGGTTCTAACTCTGTCTCTGTCATTAAGCACTACAGTGGCCATTAGGAGAAATCCTACTCAGGCATAAGAAAATATGAAATACTGTCATTTGCAACAACATGAGTGGATCTTAAGACTATCATGCTAAGCAAAATAGTCAGATGGAAAGAAAAAAACAAGAACTGTATGATTTCACCCATATGTGGGATATAAAACAGCAACAAATGAACAAAAAAGACAAACAAACAAAAACTCATAGAAACACAATAATATAATGGCTATCAGAAAGGAAGGGGAGGTAGAAAAGGGTAAAGGGGGTCAAAAATATGGTGATGGCAGGAGACTTTGGGTGGCAAGCATATAATGTGATATACAGACAACGTATTATAGAATTGCACACTTAAGACATAACTTTATTAACCAATGTCACCAAAATAAATTTAATAAAAATTCATAAGAAAAAGAAATGCTAAACCACTCTGAGTCTCAGAGTTTTTCTCTATAGGCAATGAAAATATAGGCCCCTATACTTCCAAATGCACAAGATAACTGTGAAGATTGTACAGACAGCTGTGAAAGTGCTTTTAGAATTAAAAGAACTGGCCCTGGCCAGTTGGCTCAGTGGTAGAGCATCAGCCCAACATGTAGCTGTCCCAGGTATGATTCCCAGTCAGGACACACAGGAGAAGTGCCCATCTGCTTCTCCAACCCTCTCTCTCTCTCTCTCTCTCTCTCTCTCTCTCTCTCTCTCTCTCTCTCTCTTCCCCACTTGGAGTCATGGCTCGATTGGAGCAAGTTGGTCCTGGGTGCTGAGAATGGCTCCATGGCTTCCACCTCAGGTACTAAGAAGAGTTTGGTTGAATAACAGAGCATTGCCCCCTAGTGGGCTTGCTGGGTGGATCCTGGTCAGGGTGCTTGTGAGAATCTGTCTCTGCCTCCCCTCCTCTCACTTAATTAAAAAAAAGATTATTATTATTTAACAAATAATAATAAAATAAAACTAAAAGAACCAATATGCAAATACCTTTGTTACAGGCAGCTGCCTACTCTGGTCATTTCTCTGTAGCTTTGAAAGAAACAGGATACTCACTCTGAATGCTGGAGGGTCTGGGATCTCTCAGCCTCTAGCACAGAAGGAGACATTATTGAACTCCTGAAAAATCCTCCCTGCCCCCAGAATTGTCTCATTCAATCCAGTCTTTCCACTGGATTATTCATTTAAAAGGTTTATTCATTTTAAAATAATAATAACTTAATCATGTCATCTATTTTGTGCTTAAAAGCTTTTACAAAAGAATATGTATTTGAATAATGAATTAATGAATGACTCAGTTTGCCTACTTCTGACCCAGGAAGACAGGAAGGTTGGAATGGTCTTCTGTGAAACTTCCTCTGGTTGAGGGCCCAGGATTGGAATCAGGCAAATCTTAGTTGATGAAAGATTTGAACACTGTCTGATGTCCAGAGGAGGAGATGGGCACTGTGCTACCTGGAATACATGCAGCTGTCCCAGGGAAACCAGGCTGTCTAAGTCCACTTTGAGCCAGGCCCAGTTGGCTGGGCAAAGAGCAGCAATTCCTGCAAAACCAGGTTTCCAGTGGCCCGTCAGGGAATGAAGACCCAGAGGGAGGCTGAATTAGAAACACTTGCTGTTTCTCACTTAGGTCTAAAAATATTATTTTGTTTTTTGGTTTCTGTTTTTTTCTCAGAGTATTTTATTTGGCAGGTCCTGAGTGAAATGGCATCATTTCCCAGGGTCCTTGAAGCTGCTTGTTTGTTTTTGCAATTGGCTATTTTACAAGTAGGGGTCACAGGCACTCACACGGTGACCTGATGTCACTTGTGACCACATTATTCCACTAAAATACAGGGCTTGGGTAAGGTCAGCTGAGCAACAGAAGGCCAGGCCCAAGGAGGGCAATGCATTTCTCACCTTCATTACTGATGGCTGCTGTGTGTAGCTCGGCCAAGGTGCTGCCCAAAGTCCTTCCCCACCACTATGCACTGAGACTCTCTGAGTCAACTGATTTGTATTGATGCTTCCTACATCCTTGGCAATAGTCTCATTCAATCCCATCTCCTCCCTAAAAATCCTAATGCACCAGAGCCATGCCATTCAGACTGTTCTGGGAGAGGCTAAGCCTATGCCTTCTAAGAGGGTGACCAGATGTCCCCAATTTACCTGAGACAGTTCTAGTGTCCCCTTTTCTCTGAGAATTGACTGGCTTGAACAACAAGTTATAAAGACACTATTACAAACTTCATTTTCTAAAGAGGGTTCAGTTGAATGACTAGCAAAAGATGCCCAGAGCAATAAGTTTCCTTAGGCCAGTGGTCGGCAAACTCATTAGTCAACGGAGCCAAATATCAACAGTGCAATGATTGAAATTTCTTTTGAGAGCCAAATTTTTTAAACTTAAACTATATAGGTAGGGGCCCTGGCCGGTTGGCTCAGTGGTAGAGCATTGGCCTGGTGTGCGGAAGTCCCGGGTTTGATTCCTGGCCAGGGCACACAGGAGAGGCGCCCATCTGCTTCTCCACCCCTCCCCTTCTCCTTCCTCTCTGTCTCTCTCTTCTCCTCCTGCAGCCGAGGCTCCATTGGAGCAAAAGATGGCCCGGGTGCTGGGGATGGCTCTTTGGCCTCTGCCCCAGGCGCTAGAGTGGCTCTGGTCACGACAGAGCGACACCCGGATGGGCAGAGCATCGCCCCCTGGTAAGCGTGCCAGGTGGATCCCGGTCGGGCGCATGCGGGAGTCTGTCTGACTGCCTCCTCGTTTCCAGCTTCAGAAAAATACAGAAAAAAAAAACTATATAGGTAGGTACATTGTTATTAACTTAATTAGGGTACTCCTAAGCTTGCCTTTGCTAAACACTCAAAGGGACAAAGAGCCGCATGTGGCTTGCGAGCTGCAGTTTGCCAATAGGTAATAAGTTTGGAAAATACTACACATTGTGTCTTAGTCATAATTTATCTTAGCAAGTTAAGGGCTCTGAGAAGTCCCTGAGCAAAGCTGTCTGTTTAACTTTGCTTAACCCAATGCCCCCAATATTTATTAAACCACAACCCTGATTTTTAATAAACACTATTAATAGTTTATTGGAAAATGCTTCTTCGAAGTGTTAGAAATGCAGTGTACTGCTCCTCTCAGATACCAAGTATCAAAGACATTCCTTAGGGGAAAGCACATGATCATCTGAAGGGTAAATGGTGCCCTTTGCAAATTTACCATGTTGGTCATAAGCATATTTTTTGAACTGAAAATAAGACAGCATGGTCTAACACACAGTCTAAAAATGAGACAAGATTTGAAATCAGGACAGATGTAAACAAATGTGAGTCTTCTATACACAATCCTGCTTCCAATCTCTCTCATGGCTGGCTACAGGACAGATTTTCAGCCCTTTAAGAGAAGCCTATGAGACTGGTGTCCCTAACTAGTCCTATTAGTATCTTGGAAATTCTCCCAAGGTACCACTGCATCTTCCCCTGGTCTTGCCTGCTATATACTGCACCAAAATCAGCCACCAAGAGGCCAAGTGATCAGATGCAAGTGGAGCGCACACATCCTTGCAGATGCCTCCCTCCGTGATGTCAAGCAGCCTCCTTTCTGATTCAAAGAGTAGATGACAAATGACTCCTTCTTGCCTACCCAACCTGTAATTGTTGCCATGGAAACAAACCACTGACGGTTGTACCTCTGACAAATCTGGGTGTCCGAAAGAGCTAAGGCTTTATCCCATTGTGCAGTGACCAGCACATAAAAGACATCTTCAAACATTACAGGTTAAAGACACTTGCAGCATGAAGAACTGGACATGTGTGTTTTCTTAGTCATAAATTTAAGATTTTCTTCATTTTTTCAGTCATATCTTTTATTTCCCTGTCAAAAGATCTATGCTAATGAAATGTTTCTGGCTTTGAAAAATGATTCCCATTTGTTACAGTCTTGGTCACGGACTTACAGGTCATCTTACTATTCCTCTGAAAAGTTAAATGATGCCTAGGTGATGTGCTAGCATCCGCCTCTTATAAAATGACTTCCCCATAACCCTCAGCAAAGAGTGAGATTGAATAGACTTTGAAGATTCCCCTGGAAACCCATAAACTATTATCATCTATGGAATTACTATTGCTGTTGATTTACTTTCCCTGGGTCCCAAGATATAGGTTCTCCCCTTTGATCTTTGGAGGAAATTTTGCTCACCCAAACTGGACACATACTATCCTAGAGAAATTCATAGAGTTGGATATTTCTTGCCCTATCAAGCCATGGTGACTGCACCCTGGCCTAAACTGGAAAAATGAACCCTGTAATTGGCACAAAACTGGACTAAACTGGAAAAATGAACCCTGTAATTGACACAACTGATTCCTATAGAATCTCTGGGTACAACATGGAATATAGCTGAATGGTTGAAAAATAAGACCTGTGTAACTTTATTAAAGAGATAGGATTGTTTCTCTGTGCAAGGAAAAGGCTGAAGATGGTCTATAGTTGATTATATAGAAATAATGTCTACATTTCCACTAAAGTCAAAATACGAGAAAGTGGGATTAGACCTGAAGATGGCAGCAGAGTAGGTGGACACACAGACACCCAGCTATCACCACCAAACTGGAATACAAATCAATTTAGGAAAAATCAGCATGAAAAACCAACTCTGGACTACAAGAACAGCTCTCCAAAACCAAGGAGCAAAGAAGAAGCCACAACAAACCTGGTAGGAGCACCTGAATCTCCCCTGCTTACAGGAACGGAGGGGGGGGGGATGAGGCTGAGAGCCCAGAGGAGATCTTACTCCAGGGAAAAGAGCAGAAAATACTGCTCATAGCCACTTGCCTGGCGACCAGGGAGCAAGGTGTGTTGAAAAGATCCAGCTTATCTCCCAAGTGGAAAGGAAAGAGAGAGAGACAGACTGTGAGGGGCTAAGGAATGCAGGAGACGACCTAAAAAAAGCTGACTCATCCATGCTGGAGGCGGGCATAGCTGGGGGAGGGACTGATCCTTCCCTACAAAACAGTACTGAATTGCTACCAGAACAGAGATCTCCAGACATCTCTCCAGCTTCAATCAGTGCAACAAGACACAGCTAAAAACAAGAAGTGGGGAGGAGGGGCAGTAACTCAGGTCTCCATGGAGAACTGAGATACACCTCCCTCTACTGAAGCTGAGAAAACACCCTGCCCCCAGAGAGATTAGTTGGTGGAAGAGGCCTTCAGAGTCTCAGGTTACACCCACCACATTCCTGGATACAGTTTCAAGGAAGCCCCCTGCTGAGATCAGTAAACAAGACTATCACCTGTTAAGAAAACAAACAAATCAAGACTTCAAAGCTGCCCAAATCCGAAAGTGGATTACAAATAATAGCTGATACCAACCCAAGAAGACCTAGAAATAACACAATTGAAAACTGGAGGCAGACAACACCAAGCCTAGACTCAACCGACTCTACAAACAAAACACCCACACAGACAATGAGAAGAGAAAAAAGTGCAATCCAAATAAAACCACAAGAGAAATCCTCAGGAGATGAACTGAGTGATATGGAAATAATCAAACTTCCAAAGGCGGAGTTCAAAATAATGATTGTAAGGATGTTTAGGGATCTAAGAACAACAATGGATGGTCATTATGAACACCTAAATAAAGAAATAGCAAGTATAAAAAAGAATCAGTTGGAGATGACAAATACAATATCAGAAATAAAGACCACAATGGAAGGAATTAAAAACAGGATAGATAGAGCTGAGGATCGAATAAGTGAGTTGGAAGACAACCAGAATGAAGGCATGAAAGCAGAGAAGAAAAAAGAAAAGAGATTCAAAAAGTCTGAGGAAACTCATAGAGAGCTCTGTGACAACATGAGAAAAAATAACATCTGCATCATAGGGGTTCCTGAAGAAGAAGAAAAATAATAACGGATAGAGACTTTGTTCAATCATATCATAGCTGAAAACTTCCCTAAATTAATGCAGGAGAAACTCTCACAAGTTCAAGAAGCACAAAGGACTCCATTAAAGAGAAACCCAAAGAAACCTACACCAAGACACATCATAATTAAAATACCAAAGCTAAACGATAAAGAAAAAATATTAAAAGCTGCAAGAGAAAAAAAATGCTATCACCTACAAAGGAGCACCCATAAAAATGACATCCAACTTCTCAACAGAAACACTTCAGGCCAGAAGGGAATGGCAAGAAATATTCAAAGTAATACAGAACAAGAACCTACAACCAAGACTACTTTATCCAGCAAGGCTATCGTTTAAAATCGAAGGAGAAATAAAAAGCTTCCCAGACAAAAAACAACTCAAGGAATTCATTACAACCAAACCAATGCTGAAGGAAATGTTAAGGGGCATGTTGTAAACAGATCAAAGTGGGAAAAGAATATAGCAAAAAAGGAATACAGCTTTAAAGAATAAAATGGCAATAAACAACTACATATCAATAATAACCTTAAATGTAAATGGATTGAATGATCCAATCAAAAGACATAGGGTAGCAGCATGGATAAGAAAACAGGACCCATACATATGCTGTCTACAAGAGACACACCTTAGAACAAAAGATACACATAAATTGAAGGTAAAAGAATGGAAAAAAAACATTTCATGCAAATGGAAATGAAAAAAAAGCTGGGGTAGCAATACTTATATCAGACAAATTGGACTTTAAAACAAAGGATATAGTAAGAGATAAAGGCCACTAAATAATGATAAAGGGAGTAATCCAACAGGAAGATATAACTATTATAAATATCTATGCACCTAATATAGGAGCACCTAAATATATAAAACAGACTTTGATAGATTTAAAGGGTGAGATCAACAGCAATACTCTAATAGTAGGGAATTTCAATACCCCACTAACATCACTAGATAGATCCTCAAGAAAGAAAATTAACAAAGAAACAGCAGACTTATTGGACACACTAGATAAACTCGATTTAATAGATATCTTCAGAACCTTTCACCCTAAAGCAGCAGAATATGCATTCTTTTCAGGTGCTCATGGTGCATTCTCTAAGATAGACCACATGTTAGCATACAAAAGTGGTCTCAACAAATTTAAGAAGATTGAAATCATATCAAGCACTTTCTCCAATCACAACAGCATGAAACTAGAAATTAACCACAACAGAAAAGCTCAAAAATTCTCAAACACATGAAAACAAAATAGCAGGTTGTTAAATAACGAATGGAGTAAGAATGATATCAAAGAAGAAATAAAAAAATTCCTAGAAACAAATGACAATGAGTATACAACAACTCAAAATTTATGGGACACAGCAAAAGCAGAACTGAGAGGGAAGTTCATAGCACTACAGGCACACTTTAAGAAACTATAGAAAGCTCAAATAAACAACTTAACTCTGCATCTAAAAGAACTAGAAAAAGAACAGCAAGTAAAGCCCAAATGTAGTACAAGGAAGGAAATAATAAAGATCAGAGCAGAAATAAATGACATAGAGGCTAAAGAAACAATACAGGCGATCAATGAAACTAGGAGCTGGTTCTTTGAAAAGGTAAACAAGATTGATGAATCTTCAACTAGACTCACCAAGAAAAAGAGAGAGAGGACTCAAATAAATAAAATTAGAAATGACAGTGGAGAAATAACAACTGACACAACAGAAATACAAAATATTGTAAGAAAATACTATGAAGAACTGTATGCCAAAAAACTAGATGAAATGGACAAATTCCTTAAAACATACAATCTTCCAAAAATCAATCTGGAAAAATCAGAAAACCTAAACAGACCGATTACACCAAATGAGATCGAAACAGTTATCAAAAAACTTCCAACAAAGAAAAGTCCGGGGCCTGATGGCTTCACAACTAAATTCTACCAAATATTCAAAGAAGAACTAACTCCTATCCTTCTCAAACTATTTCAAAAAATTCAAGAGGAAGGAAGACTTCCAAGCTCGTTTCATGAGGCGAGCATAATTCTGATTCCAAAACCAGGCAAAGACAACACAAAGAAAGAAAATTATAGGCCAATATCTCTGATGAATATAGATGCTAAAATCCTCAACAAAATATTAGCAAACCGGATCCAACAAAATATGGAAAAAATCATACACCATGATCAAGTGGAATTTATTCTGGGGAGGCAAAGCTGGTACAATATTCGTAAATCAATCAATGTGATTCATCACATAAACAAAAAGAAGGAGAAAAACCATATGATAATTTCAATAGATACAGAAAAAGCATTTGACAAAATCCAGCACCCATTCATGATCAAAACTCTCAGCAAAGTGGGAATACAGGGAACATACCTCAACATGATAAAAGCCATCTATGAGAAACCCACAGCCAACATCATACTCAATGGAAAAAAATTAAAAGCAATCCCCTTAAGATCAGGAACAAGGCAGGGTGCCCCCTTTCACCATTCTTATTTAACATAGTCCTAGAAGTCCTAGCCACATCAATCAGACAAGAAGAAGATATAAAAGGCATTCAAGTTGGAAAAGAAGTAAAACTATTATTATTTGCAGATGATATGATATTGTATATAGAAAACCCTAAAGTCTCAGTCAAAAAACTACTGGACCTGATAAATGAATTCAGCAAAATGGCAGGATATAAAATCAATACTCAGAAATCAGAGGCATTTTTATACGCCAATAATGAACAGTCAGAAAGAGAAATTAAGGAAACAATCCCCTTCACTATTACAACCAAAAAAATAAAGTACCTAGGAGTAAACTTAACCAAGGAGACTAAAGACTTGTACTCTGAAAATTACAAAGCATTGATAAAAGAAATCAAGGAAGATACAAACAAGTGGAAGCATATACCGTGCTCATGGTTAGGAAGAATAAACATCATTAAAATGTCTATATTACCCAAAGCAACCTATAAATTCAATACAATATCAATTAAAATATGAATGACATACTTCAAAGATATAGGTCACATATTCCAAAAATTTATATGGAACCAAAAGAGAACACGAATAGCCTCAGCAATCTTAAAAAAGAAAAATAAAGTGGGAGGTATCACACTTCCTGATATCAAGTTATACTACAAGGCCATTGTACTCAAAACAGCCTGGTACTGACATAAAAACAGGCATATAGATCAATGGAACAGAACAGAGAACCCAGAATTAAACCTACAGCTCTATGGACAACTGATATTTGACAAAGGAGGTAAGGAAATACAATAGAGTAAAGACAGCCTCTTTGACAAATGGTGTTGGGAAAATTGGACAGCTACCCGCTAAAAAATGAAACTAGATCACCAGCTTACACCACTCACAAAAATAAACTCAAAATGGATAAAAGACTTAAATGTAGTCCGTGAAACCATAAGCATCTTAGGAGAAAACTTAGGCAGTAAGCTCTCTGACATATCTCGGAGCAATATATTTGCTGATTTATCTCCACTGGCAAGTGAAATAAAAGACAGGATAAACAAATGGGACTATATCAAACTGAAAAGCTTTTGCACAGCTAAAGACAATAAGAACAGAATAAAAAGACAAACTACACAATGGGAGAATATATTTGACAATACGTCTGATAAGGGGTTAATAACCAAAGTTTATAAAGAACTTGTAAATCTCAACACCAGGAAGACAAACAATCCAATCAAAAAATGGGAAAAAGAAATGAATAGACATTTCTCCAAAGAGGACATACAGATGGCCAATAGGCATATGAAAAAATGCTCAACATCACTAATCATTAGAGAAATGCAAATTAAAACCACAATGAAATATCACCTCACACCAGCCAGAATGGCACTCATCAACAAAACAACACAGAATAAGTGCTGGCGAGGATGTGGAGAAAAGGGAACCCTCCTGCACTGCTGGTGGGAATGCAGACTGGTGCAGCCACTGTGGAAAACAGTATGGAGATTCCTCAGAAAACTGAAAATCGAACTGCCTTTTGACCCAGCTATCCCACTTTTAGGAATATACCCCAAGGACACCATAGAACGGCTCCAAAAGGAGAAACGCACCCCCCATGTTTGTGGTAGCATTGTTCACAATAGTGAAGATCTGGAAACAGCCCAAGTGTCCGTCAGAGGACGAGTGGATTAAAAAGCTTTGGTACATATATACTATGGAATACTACTTAGCCATAAGAAATGATGACATCGGATCATTTATAATACAATAACATGGATGGACCTTGATAACATTATATAGAGTGAAATAAGTAAATCAGAAAAAACTAAGAACCAATGAATCCATACATAGATGGGACATAAAAATGAGACTCAGAGACATGAACAAGAATGTGATGGCAACGGGGGTAGGGGTGTGGGGGGAGAGGGGGTGGGGCGAGGAAGGAGATAGGGGGTGGGGGAGGGGCACAAAGTAAACCAGATAGAAGGTGACAGAAGACAATTTAACTTTGAGGGAGGGGTATACAGCACAATCAAATGTCAAAATAATCTGGAGATGTTTTCTCTCAACATATGTAACCTGATTTATCAATGTAACTGCGTTAAATTTAATAATAAAAAAAAGAGAGAGAGAGAAAGTGGGACTAGCAAATGGCTTGGTTCTGTGGTAGGATTCTGGGACAGAAACTCTGGATTGGCCAATTCATTATTCACTTATTCTTTAGTCACTTAATGAGAACTTACTATGGTTTGGACATTGCATAAGTCCTGAAGCTTATGGAGACAAGGAACCAGTTCTTTTGCTACTCACGTACTAGTTGGAATGACAACATCTAAATGAATGCTAACTGCATGTGAGTTAGTACTAAGAGAGGGGAATGAGACCCGAGAGGAAGGGGCAAGCAATTGACATTTCTTAGGAACATCTTAAAGAAGTTGCTGTTCCTCACATGGAAAAGTAGACAAAGGCATTCCAGGCCAATTAAATCATCTCCAAAAGAGTAAACAAGTGTAAAACAGTATGGCATTAGTTAGCACAAAGAAAAAATGAGGAAATGGTCAGAGATGAGGCTGATGTCACCCCAAAGCACCAGGGATGGACAACTGTGGTCCTCACCATTTAATAACTCTAAGATTCATGACTATTTTCTTCCAGGCTGTCACCAGCTTTTATGCCGCAAAATGATTGAGTAGCTCTTATCAACCATGTCAAAAGCTCAAAGCAGAAGATCAGACCCAAACAGGAGAGGACAATGCTGGTGGATTTCCCTGCCCAGTTTAAGAGGATCCGTATGCTCACTGGAAACTAACTGCACCAAAGACCAGGAGAGTGTGCATGTATATCTCTCAATGCCTTACAAGGAGGCTTAGTGGGTTTTTCAAGACAGATGGACAACCAAAGATACTCCCAGCCACAGGAGATACCATGCAGATGCTTTGTCTGCCTTAAAATGACATGCTTATACTACATCCAGGGGCCCTTAATGAGGTTGCTTAAATCTAAAGCACAGAACCATGGTGCTACCCATCTTCAAAGTAGGTGTAAGTTTCTGCCAGGCCAGAAACAGGATTTTCCCCATATTTGAAGAAAGCAGCACTGCCCTCAAGAAAGCAAGCTGCCTCAAAATCTGAGTCCAGAACTAAGTCAGCAGGCAGGGCTTTCCAGAGCTCAATTGGGAAGATAGCAGGACCTGTGCTTCCCCGTAAGCTTGAACTTGAAGCAGAGCCCCCTGGGTGTCTTCAGAAGAAGCCAAGGCACCAGCACCAGAATTGCTCAGGGCACATCCTGCCATCTGTTCCATGCTTTCTCATAAACATTATCAAATCCCTTTGACTCTGAAGTCTCTATTTTGTTTAAAATATGTGGTGATTTCTCCCAAAGATAGCCAGAGATCATTTCTGTAGCATTGAGCATCCCAGGGAGCTAGGAAATTTTGTCTACATTATCTCTCTGAAAAATTAACTTCTTGATTTATTCTTCTAAAAAATTCCCTAAAAGTTCAGTTTGATTGGCCCTGTACTGACAATTCTACTCTTAGCAGGGCTGGTTTCATGGGCCCCACATTCAAAATGGCCCATACTTGGTTTAATTAATTCTCTGCTGTGCCATCTCAAAATTCTCAATAAATTTTGAATATTTTCATTTTGTACCAGGTCTGCAATTTGTGTAGTGGTACTGACTGCAACCAACACAAATAATAGTATGTGGTTTTGGAGTAATGCTTTTATATTGTAAAGTGCCTTCACATCAGTTATCTCATTTCATACACACAATTAAACAGCCATAAAAGGCAAATGACCAGGAAGATCATCTTGCCTGACCAGGCAGTGGCACAGTAGATAGAGCATGAGACTGGGATGTGGAGGACTCAGGTTCAAAACCCTGTCGTCATTGGCTTGAGCACATGCTCATCTGGCTTGAGTGCGGGCTCACCAGCGCGGGGTTGCTGGCTTGAGTGTGGGATCATAGACATGATCCCATGGTCACTGGCTTGAGCCCAAAGGTCACTGGCTTGAAGCCCAAGGACCCTAGCTTGAACCCAAGGTCTCTGGCTTAAGTAAGGGGTCACTAGCTGTGCTGTAACCCCCACCTCTGCTGGTCAAGGCACGTATGAGAAAGCAGTCAGTGAATAACTAAGGTGCTGCAAGGAAGAATTGACGCTTCTCCTCTCTCTCCCTTCCTGTCTGTCTGTCCCTATCTGTCCCTCTCTCTGTCTCTCTCTGTCACAAAAAAAAAGAAGAAGATATCATCTTGAAGTCAGAAGAGACGTTGGGTTCAAGTCCAGACTCTGCTGTAATCTTGGATTACTGATTTAACTTTTCTGTTCCTCAGCCTCCCCTTCTGTAACATAGTAGTACTACCTACCACGATAGACTTGATGTGATAAGTATGTAAAATAATGTATGTGACAGTGTGGCACATGACAGACATCTAATTAGTCTTTTCTCTCTTCTAGCTCTTTTTTCTTTCCCCCAACTCTCCCAATTTGCAAGATTTAAGAAATGGAACTGAGAATTTTTACAATCTGCCAAATGTGTTATTTTGGGTTCAAGCAGAACTTGAATTTGAATTAACTGTGCAAAGATTTTATTAGGAAAACGCCTATGTGAGGGAAATGGGAGGGAGCCAGGAAAAAAAGGTGGACGAGCCATCAGACCAACCAGCCCTCAGACCGGGAGCAAGTCTGACTCTGAATGAAGGGGTGAAGGAAAAAAAGTTGGGTGTACATGTCCTGGGTTGCTGTGCTATTTAAGGAAGAAGCATCAAAGCAATTGGGGAGCCCTCATCAGTTAGTCAACTGTTGGCTGAGTCCCACATCTCCCCAAGATGGTCTCGCCTTTGACCCTAGCCATGCTGTTAAATATTAGCTAGAGCAGCTCATGGAGGCATGGCCTAGGTGCAAGCAAGGCTGTGGATTTTAGGGCAAAGCATTCAAGCCCCTGGTCAGTTATTCTCTCTGTGTTTAGAAGGCTTTTAGATATATTTTCAAGATCACTATATCAAACTTCACTTTGTGATGGTGCCAAAGTCAGACCCACTATTGACTCTTACCTGTGAAGAATTCCATGAGTTCAACACCTTTCTGGAATGAGAAAAAAGTTGTTCTTGAGCCAGTGTTTCCTCAGAGAGCACTCGGCTTTGCATTCGAGTTGACAGCTTTGCCTGGCCACAGATACCGAGGCTCCATCTGCTGAAGAGCCACTGTCCTGTCTCTGGAGGAGCTGAAATGTTTCCATGGAACACTTCTCTCATTGCTCGACTCACTCTAGGTGTTTGGAACCCAGAACAGGAAACTTATTCAGTCGTGGAGACATGACTCCTTCCAGACATTAAGGCTCATTCTGGGGAAATTGTTCAAAAGTTAACTATCTTCTGGCTCTAATGGTCCATGAAATAATGTTTAAAGAAATGAAGGGGGAAACAAAAAGAAGATAAAAGGTGATGGTGGTGAGGGAGGAGGAAAGCAACCCTTCACTTACAGAATTCGCACACACTGCAGTGTTGACTCGCTACCTGGAGAAGTGTGTGAAGATAGGCTGGGTGATGTTGTTATTCCCACTTTTAGAATGTGGAAATTAAGATTCAGAATGGTTAGACCTCTTGCTCAGATTTTCACAGCTCAAAGAGGCTGGAGCTCCAGCCCATGCCTCTGCCCTCCTCCAGGAAGACTGGGTCTACACAACACCGGTAAAGTCCTTCAAATGAATTATAGAAAACGTTAGTCATCTCAGCAAATTGTCCTTCTGGTGGTTCAGTGCCCTCCCCCAGCTCTCTTCAGGCTCTGGAGCCCAGAACCCATAGCACTGCCACTGTTCATGGGAAGAAGGGAAGATCACTCTCTCTCTCTCTCTCTCTCTCTCTCTCTCTCTCTCTCTCTCTCACACACACACACACACACACACACACAGTCAGATTTAATCAAGAGTGAGCAGAGAAGAGGAAGGAAGGAGAGAATAACAGGTCTAGTCTTAATTGGGCATCCATCCAAATAAAGGATATTTCCAAAGTAATTCAGTTTTACTTTACTGTTTCCACCTAAGTGAAATTTTAGTAGAAATTCTTCAAAGATTTGCCTAAGGAACAAAAATTATTTACATGTTTCTCATTCACTCACTTGGCCCTACCTAATTCAGATGGCCCTAAAATTCAAAGTTTTTAGTGCTTAGAACAGGGCCTGCAACTTAGTTTGTGTTTGAAGTACATAATAAGAAAGATGCTCTAACATGGACAAGAGTGTGGTGGTTACCAGGGGTGGGGGGAGGGAGGACGCAGGAGGGAGGGAGGGAGAGATTTAGGGGGAGGGGGAGGGGCACAGAGAAAACTAGATAGAGGGTGACGGAGGACAATTTGACTCTGGGCGAGGGGTATGCAACATAATTTAATGACAAGATAACTTAGACATGTTTTTCTTTGAATATATGTACCCTGAATTATTAATGTCATCCCATTAACATTAATAAAAATTTATAAAAAAAAAAAAAAAAAAAAAAAAAGAAAGATGCTCTAAACCAATTAGTGGTGGAAAATATAAGAATATGAGGGAATTTGCTATCAACTCTCTTGAATAAAAAATAAAAACCATTTACCCATTTATAAACTGATCTATTTGCCTAAAAAGGAACATACACAATAAGTTAAGCTTATTCACTAAAAACATATAAAATGAGGTAAGATTTAATTGAGCTGAAAATTATAGGACAAAACCAAATTTCTTTTTTAAAACATTATCTTCTTAATTCTTACTACCTAATTCAAAGCAGCCTTCTTATATCCTACCTAGTTCCCCTCTACCACCACCTCCACAACGTCACACATGCACACCCTGCTTAGTTAACCTAAATTAAAGAAATTTCACTGTGTTTGCTTGGTAAATTTGTAGAAGCCCGTTTCCATCCAAGATGCCAAATGAGAAAGTGTAGGTCCATGGCAAAAATTTCAAATAGGCTAAGTGTCTTTTCTTTTCCACCTCATAAAATCCTAGAACCAAATCTTCTACCCAAATTTCCTTTAACAATATCCTTCAAAGACACCCCTTCTTTCTTTACAGGAGCTTTCCAGTGACAAAGAGCTCATAGAAGCAGTGCCAGGAATCATGATTTTATTAGAATGGCTTCGACTTCTAGAAAATAATTTTTTATTTCAAGTTCAAGTCAATTCTTCAACTATGAAGATATTTATCCTAGCACGCATTTGTCTTCCTTTCCGCATTTTGCAGAAAGAATTCTACAAACTCACATGACATCTATAAAGAGGTTGGTTCCATTTCTTTGAAACATGTAACTTGTCATTATTCTTCTTTAAATATAATAAAGAGATCCAAATTGTGCCATCACTGAATCTGTCTTTCCTGTCTTTAAAATGGGGTCAATAGTAGTATCTACCTCATAGGTGTGTGTTGAATATTAAAAGAAATAAACCAGACTGTGAGTGCTTGTCAGTGTCTGCTCTGTTCACCATCTGGGACACAGAGTAGGATGGAGTACATGTTCTAGTCTCCTTTGCAGTCAGTGGAGGCCATATGCAAGTTTTGAGCAATGGAAGGTGGGCAGAAATGATACATACCACTTTCATTTTTGTTCTCTTCCCCAGAAAATGTTGTTATGTGACCTTTCTTTTCTTTTTTCATCTGCCTACTGAATGGAGATAATTCCAAGGACACATAGGAATGTGGAACCACAAGATAGAAAGAATTTGAGTCTCCATAGGACTGCATCCCCTTCCCCATTTCCCCCAACCCACACCGGTGTGTAACATCAGCAAGAATAAAATTTTATTACATTAAATCACTGAGATTTTAGAGTTATTTCAGCCATTAGCCTAATTCTGCTATGTATATATGTTAAACTAATTCATTCATGTAAAAATGCTATACCAGGTATAGAGTGCTCAGTAAATATTAGAACTTTGCCATTAAGGGCACCTCAATCACTGCTACTGCTGCAATGACTACTACTGCAGATGTAGTCTAACTGGTCCAATATGTTGTCTCACTTTATCTCACTTCAGCCTGAAATTGAGTCCACTATTTTACAACATTAGACTTATGTTACTATTCCAGTCAACAACTCCAAACAGAAAGAGAAAACCAGATCTTTTTTTTTTTTTCACATGTGCTTCTTTCAACATTGTTCTCCTCTTTATATTTTCAAGAATGGAACATCCTAAAATTTCAGACTAAAAATAAATAAGCACATATGATGAATTTGATTTTTACCATTGGCCCATTTTTGAAGAGCTGCAAGATATTTTTGGATCTTGATTCCTCACTCAGTGCATGATTTACTCTCTCAGTTTTATGTGAACCATGAATTTGTCTGACATGTAATCTATTTCATTCTAGTTGCTGATGAAGGCATTGATAAATATAAAACCAAGTGGAGAATCTTGTGGCATAGTCCAGAGGATCCCTCAAGAATTGAGAGTGGTCTACTTATTTGAGCAATATTTGAGTTCTACAAGCTTAAACTGTGTTATCATTCAACCCAAGTCTCACCATCCTGTCAACAAAATATCTTGAAATTTTTGTCAGATGTCACACCAATGGCATGATTAGCTAATCCAAGTATTCTCTTAATTAGTTCAATAATTTTAACAAAAAGTTAAAAGTTATAATTTGCTTAGAATAACTTTTTTCTTAACAGTTCTGGGATGACACCTAGTAGTCATTGTCTTTTCTAAACCATTTGCTGTCCTTCTCCCAAACCACCTGCTTATTAATATATTCCAGAATATTGTCTGAGTTTGACACCAAATATTTAGTATTTAAACTCTTCCTTCCAACTCCTCTTTCAAAATAATGACATCAGCCCTTCTTCAGTTTGTCTAGGACCTTTCTCGATATTTGTGATTTCTTAAGCATTACCAAGGAGAGTTTCTTCATCTCATCTATAAAATCTTTTGGTACTCGGGGTCTGATTGATCTGGATCTAAAGAATTGAACTTACTGACATCTGAAGTTCTCTCCTCAAGTCAGAGAAAGCGCTTGCAGCTACCAAATACTGTAACCATGACTACAAATAATCCCAGCGATAGGTCAGGAAATCTAATCTTATTTATGG
This sequence comes from Saccopteryx leptura, assembly GCF_036850995.1. NCBI lineage: Eukaryota > Metazoa > Chordata > Mammalia > Chiroptera > Emballonuridae > Saccopteryx > Saccopteryx leptura. The sequence goes on along the minus strand of NC_089505.1, from coordinate 210,139,010 downwards.
AGCACTTCCAGGCTGGGAAACCTGAGTGTCCACTCAGCTATGTGCTGAGGGTCTGCTATGTGCCAGGCATTTAACACACATAACTCATTGAATCTTAACCATGAAAACTGAAGTTCAGAGGAGAAAGTCAAGCAAGGTTATACAACTGAAGTCAGGCTGAGTCAGGAGTCAAACCTAAGTCTGTCCAAGCCCAAAACCTAGTTTCTGCCACCCACTGAGCCATACCTACCTTGTTACTGGGACTCTCATTCTGTCTTCTCACCTATCTTGACCTTTAATTCCCTTTTAATCATATCTGTTCTACACTTTACAGTATTGAGACACTTCTCCTTGGTGAAGAAAATTGGGACTTGTCAGAAACTCAGGTACTTTGCTCCCTCTCATGTCTATCATACATATTAAGCATTCCCCAAATGATTGACAAGGTCTAGCAAAAGTTTATCATTTTTTCACAAGCTTCACTTATTGTGGACTTTTTTGTTGGCCCTAACCTCATCCCCCATCTTTCACCTAAAACACATTGATCATGTACATGATCCTTGGTTCCTTTAGGTCCTATGCATTCTGCTCTTTATCAGAAGTCCATATGTCTTTTATCAAACTGTCTTCAAATCCCAGTCTCCTAAACATCAGTAGTCTTCCCCTCTCTTCTTTCTATGAAGCTCTTAACTTCAGCTGAAAGGTTCTTCTCAGTGCCTTGCCCATCCTCCTTCAGGCCCATTCTATCCCCTCGTGGATTTATAAACTAAAGACATAGCTGTCAACTAACTACTCTTCAGTATCAGCTGAACACTCCCAGTCTCCCTTCACCTGGTGACATTTTCCTCTTTGGAAAGGACTGGTGAGGTGAGGTACAGTGATTCTAAGTGCAGCTCAGAGAAACTGCCTAAATTGGAGAAAAACTGCCTGGGTCCAAATACTGACTCTACTATCTACAACCTCTGTGACCTTGGGCAATTTACTTAACCTCTCTGGTCACAGTTTATTTATCTGTAGGTAAGAATAATAACTCTGCTAGGAGAAATGTTGGCTATTGTTTATCATCGAGTGAATCTTAATGTTGGCATTTTTGTTCTAGGGGTCAGTGAAAGAAGGAAATATTTGAGAGTCAGGAGCACTGAAGGTTGCCACTAAATTCATACTGTGTGAGTGGTTACCTCTTCGACTCAGCAATATGCAGCTATGTAATTTCTGAGTTGTAAATGTCACCACATCCAAGCGAGAGGAGAGAAGTTACAGATTAGATGCCAGGGAAACAGACCCAATGAAAGTTGTCAAACTGCAGAGCTCACAGCCCCTCTAAAAAGGGCACCTGTATCAAACCAACCTCAACATTAACAATGTTACTTTATTTTTTCCCAAGAGATACCAAAACTCTGGACTCTTACATAAAATCTCTCAATTTTTAAATGTTGGTGAATTTTAAAAAATATATTTAACATTTTACATGTTTACTAACAACATATGAACAGTTTGCAACTTCCAGTCTAAAGTCTGAAGTCTGAATCCCACACTCTTCTTGTCATAGAAAGGACTGTAGCTACCACATGCTGTAACCATGACTACAGATAATCCCAGAGATAGGTCAGGAAACTTTATCTTATTTATGGCACATCTCCAGGCTGGGAAAGCTGCGTGTCCACTCAGCTATGTGCTAGAGTCACCCTTTTTTTGTCACAGATATTAATTTACCACAAGACTGCTCTTGTCAGATCCCACAGAATCTCCAGGTCAAATTCCTGGCCTATCCCAAGATTCCAGGCACTCACCGGTGATCTTATTTATGGTGTCACTTACTAATGGTGCCGAGATGAAGAACCTGGTGAAACAGATGCCAGGCAAGCTGTTGCTAAAATTATCTATGTATGGTGAGAAGCAGGAGAACCCACCCCGGCTCTCCGCATGTGCGGAAGCAAGGCAGAGGTTACTGGCGCCAGCACCCAGTGTTCACGGTCAGGCTGGCCGAAGCCCACAGGATGGTGCATTTAGGGATCCCAAGGCTGGTGGCAGCTGTTGAGTCAGCCTTGCTCATTGGAGCATTATGAGGGAGCTGAAGAAGCTTTGATAAGTCGCTAAGAGCCAAATCTGTCTTAGGAATCCAACATACTTTTCCAACAGATTCAACCCATAAAGGCTAGAGCTAGGCTAAGCTAAGATTTAATACTTACAAGTGGCAAAAATATATATTTAAAATTTTATTTCAGTGTTGTTTGAATTGGCATGATAGGTAGATAGGTAGCGAGAGTGTGAGAGAGAGAGAGGGGATCTACATAAATGTTTATTTATAGAAAACTGGATAAAAATTATAGTACATCCATCCCATCAACAGAAGCAGCCAACTAGGGGATAAATGAAATTATTTTTTAAAAGCTATTTACAGAATAATATGTATGGTATTATCAATTTTTGGTTAAAAACTTATATAAAAATAAAGAGAAGGAAGTAAAAACCCACGTGATATATGTAAGTATAAGTAGACATGTGAGTGTCTGGGCTGCACAAGCTTCAAAAAAGAATCTGGAAAGACACATACCGATCGGCAATAGTGTGCCAGGAACAAAATTTTTATTTTTATTGAATATAAATAATCAGATATATATATATAAATAATCAGAAATACACATATAGAAACATAAATTTACATATACACACACACACAGGGTGGGGCAAAAGTAGGTTTACAGTTGTGAGTACATGAAACAGAGTTTATTCTTATATTATTAATTATTGTATTATTTCTCATATGAGCAACTATAAACTTTCTTTTGCTGCACCCTGTATTTATGCTCCCTTAATCCAAGTAATTGAGTTATCCCCTTTCATAAGAAAGCTATAATTATTCTTACTTTATAGATGAGGAAAACTGAGGTTCAGAGAAACTGAAGGACAGCCAGCAAAAGAATTGAGTTCTGATTCTAAATCTAGTGTTCTTTATTACCAAATGCTTAAAGGTAAATGTTTTCTTTGGGGTTTCATATCTGTCAGAGTGTCATGGCTCTGAAGAAGAAAAGGTATTTTTTTTTCTTCTTTTCCAAGTGAGAGGAGGGTAGACTGACACACTTCCACATGCGCCCTGACTGGGATCGACGTGGCAACCCCTATCAGGGGCCATGCTCTGCCCATCTGGGGCCATGCTAGCAGCTGAGCTCTTTTTAGCACCTGAGATTGAGGCTCCATGGAGCCATCCGCAGCACTCGAGCCAATGCACTCAAACCAATCAAGCCATGGCTGCAGGAGGGAAAGAGAGAGAGAGAGAGAGAAGGGGACAGAGTAGAGAAGCAGATGGTCTCTTCTCCTGTGTGCCCTGACCAGGGATAAAACCCAGGACATCGAAATGCTGGGCCGACACACTACCAACTGATGAGAGCTAAAGAAAGGGTATTTTAACACAAGTAAATTAAGAAGCATTTGGAAGTGCTTAGCCGGAGACGAGATACCCAAGTTTCAAGTTTGATTTTCAACATGAGTGAGGTTTGTCTGGTTACTGTGGATCTTGCTTTTCACTTATTTCTTTAAGCAGAATCTACTCCAAAGATTGACCAAAAATCATGCAGCATCCGAGGTGGAGCATCAGAGGTGACAGAGATGTTAGAAATCACCTCTGGTGACATCTCTATCTAAGACAGGAAACTGTGGCCCAGAAGGGCCTGGAGACTGTACTACAGTTGTCTGAAAATCAGTAGGACTGGAATTTGAATCTACTACATCTACTACCATTTTGGCTGATGCATGCCATGCTTATTCTCATGAATGACCCAGTGAGACATCAAGTAGCATTCCTAGGTAACCCTGTTTAGCATGCAGGTGCTCTCACCAGTTGCAATCTGACCTCACTGGTTCAAAGTTCCTCAGATCAGCCTTAATGGAACAGGCTGTCATGCCATTCTAATCATGTCATTTTTGAAACAGCTTTTACTAACTTGTTATTTTATTGCAGGGAGACAGATGGCAAACACCATCACAACTAGCATTTATCAAGTGCCTATTATACAGCCCTTAATGAGAATGGAGCTTTTGATTACATATTTTTCTAACAATCTAGAATGTGTATTATATCTCCACTTTATAGCTAGTAAACAATAGAATCAAAGGCTCAAATCTAGGCCTTCTAAAAGTGTATCTAGGACATGTTCCCTGTGTGCTGCCTTCCACGGTGTAACAGGAAAACCACTGGATGTGGCCCAAAGACTGTAGCTTCTTTAGAAGCAAAACATGCTAATAAAATCTCTGCTACCAGAGGGGAGTCAATGGAAATCAAATAAGAATGAATTGCATTCTGTCATCTCCTGACCTATAAAAGTGAATTAGAAGACCAGCCTCTTCCAGAGTCTCTGCTCATTTTCCATTGTTCCAGACCTCTGGATCTTGGCTTCAGGAAAGCTTCCTGCTCTCTTCTGATCACAGCAAGACTCCATTCTGTTCTTGGACAGTCTGTGAAATCTGTGTCCCTTTGTTTGTTTGTTTTTTTGGGGGTTTTTTGGGTTTTTTTATAAATTTTTATTAATGTTAATGGGATGACATTAATAATTCAGGGTACATATATTCAAAGAAAACATGTCTAGGTTATCTTGCCATTAAATTATGTTGCATACCCCTCACCCAGAGTCAGATTGTCCTCCGTCACCCTCTGTCTAGTTTTCTCTGTGCCCCTCCCCCTCCCCCTAACTCTCTCCCTCCCTCCCTCTTGCATCCTCCCTCCCCCCACCCCTGGTAACCACCACTCTCTTGTCCATGTCTCTTAGTCTCGTTTTTATGTTCCACCAATGTATGGAATCATGTAGTTCTTGTTTTTTTCTGATTTACTTATTTCACTCCGTATAATGTTATCAAGATCCCACCATTTTGCTGTAAATGATCTGATGTCATCATTTCTTATGGCTGAGTAGTATTCCATAGTGTATATGTGCCACATCTTCTTTATCCAGTCTTCTATTGAAGGGGTTTTTGGTTGTTTCCATGTCTTGGCCACTGTGAACAGTGCTGCAATGAACATGGGGCTATATGTGTCTTTACGTATCAATGATTCTGAGGTTTTGGGGTATATACCCAGTAGAGGGATTACTGGGTCATAAGGTAGTTCTATAGCAGTTTTTTGAGGAACCACCATACTTTCCTCCATAATGGTTGTACTACTTTACATTCCCACCAACAGTGTATGAGGGTTCCTTTTTCTCCACAGCCTCTCCAACATTTGCTATTACCCGTCTTGTTGATAATAGCTAATGGAACAGGGGTGAGGTGGTATCTCATTGTACTTTTGATTTGCATTTCTCTAATAACTAATGAAGCTGAGCATCTTTTCATATATCTGTTGGCCATTTGTATTTCTTCCTGGGAGAAGTGTCTGTTCATGTCCTCTTCCCATTTTTTTATTGGATTGTTTGTTTGTTTGTTGTTGAGTTTTATGAGTTCTTTGTAAATTTTGGATATTAGGCCCTTATCTGAGCTGTTGTTTGAAAATACCATTTCCCATTTAGTTGGCTGTCTGTTTATTTTGATATCAGTTTCTCTTGCTGAGCAAAAACTTTTTATTCTGATGTAGTCCCATTCATTTATCTTTGCCTTCACTTCTCTTGCCATTGGAGACAAGTTCATAAAATGTTCTTTAAAACCCAGGTCCATGAGTTTAGTACCTATGTCTTCTTCTATGTACTTTATTGTTTCAGGTCTTATATTTAGGTCTTTGATCCATTTTGAATTAATTTTAGTACACGATGACAGGCTGTAGTCCAGTTTCATTCTTTTGCATGTGGCTTTCCAGTTTTCCCAACACCATTTGTTGAAGAGGCTTTCTTTTCTCCATTTTGTGTTGTTGGCCCCTTTATCAAAGATTATTTGACCATATATATGTGGTTTTATTTCTGGGCTTTCTATTCTGTTCCATTGGTCTGAGTGTCTATTTTTCTGCCAATACCATACAGTTTTGATTATTGTGGCCCTATAATATAGTTTAAAGTCAGGAATTGTAATGCCCCCAGCTTCATTCTTTTTCCTTAGGATTGCTTTGGCTATTCGGGGTTTTTTATAGTTCCATATAAATCTTATGATTTTTTGTTCCATTTCTTTAAAAAATGTCATAGGAATTTTGATGGGAATTGCATTAAATTTATATATTACTTTGGGTAATATGGCCATTTTAATTATATTTATTCTTCCTATCCAAGAACAAGGAATATTTTTCCATCTCATTGTGTCTCTTTCTATTTCTCTTAGCAATGCCTTGTAGTTTTTATTATATAGGTCCTTTACATTCTTTGTTATGTTTATTCCTAGGTATTTTATTTTTTTTGTTGCAATCGTGAAAGGGATTATTTTTTTGAGTTCGTTTTCTAATATTTCATTGTTGGCATATAGAAAGGCTATGTTAGACTTTTGTATGTTAATTTTGTATCCTGCGACCTTACTGTATTGGTTTATTGTTTCTAGTAATCTTTTTGTGGAGTCCTTTGGGTTTTCGATGTATAGGATCATATCATCAGCAAAAAGTGATACCTTTACTTCTTCTTTTCCAATATGGATGCCTTTTATTTCTTTGTCTTGTCTGATTGCTCTGGCCAGAACTTCTAGCACCACGTTAAATAAGAGTGGAGAGAGTGGACAACCCTGTCGTGTTCCTGATTTAAGGTGGAAAGTCCTCAGTTTTACGCCATTTAATATGATGTTGGCTGATGGTTTATCATATATGGCCTTTATCATGTTGAGATATTTTCCTTCTATACCCATTTTGTTGAGAGGCTTAAACATAAAATTGTGTTGTATTTTATCGAAAGCCTTTTCTGCGTCTATTGATAAGATCATGTGGTTTTTGTTCTTTGTTTTGTTGATATGGTGTATTACATTAACTGTTTTACGTATGTTGAACCATCCTTGAGATTCTGGGATGAATCCTACTTGATCATGATGTATTATTTTTTTAATATGTTGTTGTATTCAATTTGCCAGTATTTTGTTTAGTATTTTAGCATCTGTATTCATTAGAGATATTGGTCTGTAGTTTTCTTTCTTTGTGCCATCCTTGCCTGGTTTTGGTATAAGGGTTATGTTGGCCTCATAAAATGTGTTTGGAAGTATTGCTTCTTCTTCAATTTTTTGGAAGACTTTGAGTAGAATAGGAACCAAGTCTTCTTTGAATGTTTGATAGAATTCACTAGTATAACCATCTGGGCCTGGACTTTTATTTTTGGGGAGGTTTTTAATAGTTTTTTCTATTTCTTCCCTGCTGATTGGTCTGTTTAGTCTTTCTGCTTCTTCATGACTCAGTTTAGGAAGGTTGTATTGTTCTAGGTATTTATCCATTTCTTCTAGATTGTTGTATTTGGTGGCATATAGTTTTTCATAGTATTCTACAATAATTCTTTGTGTATCTATGATGTCTGTGGTGATTTCTCCTCTTTCGTTTTGGATTTTATTTATTTGAGTCCTGTGTCTTTTTTCCTTGGTGAGTCTTGCCAAGGGTTTGTCGATTTTGTTGATCTTTTCAAAGAACCAGCTCCTTGTTTTATTAATTTTTTCTATAGTTTTTCTGTTCTCTATTTCGTTTATTTCTGCTCTGATTTTTATTATCTCCTTTCTTTGGCTGGTTTTGGGTTGTCTTTGTTCTTCTTTTTCTAGCTCCTTAAGGTGTGAAGTTAAGTGGTTTACTTCGGCTCTCTCTTGTTTGTTCATATATGCCTGAAGTGATATGAACTTTCCTCTTATTACTGCTTTTGCTGCATCCCAGAGATTCTGATATGTTGTATTTTCATTTTCATTTGTCTGTATATATCTTTTGATCTCTGCGCTTATTTCTTCTTTGACCCATTCATTTTTTAGAAGTATGTTGTTTAGTTTCCACAATTTTGTGGGTTTTTCCCCCTCTTTTTTACAGTTGAATTCTAGTTTCAAGGCTTTATGATCAGAGAATATGCTTGGTACAATTTCAATTTTTCTAAATTTGCTGATATTGTCTTTGTGGCCCAACATATGGTCAATTCTTGAGAATGTTCCATGTCCACTAGAGAAAAATGTATACTCTGTCGCTTTGGGATGAAGTGTCCTGTAGATGTCTATCATATCCAGGTGTTCTAGTATTTCGTTTAAGGCCACTATATCTTTATTGATTCTCTGTTTGGATGACCGATCTAGAGCCATCAGCGGTGTATTGAGGTCTCCAAGTATGATTGTATTTTTGTCAGTTTTTGTTTTAAGGTCAATAAGTAGCTGTCTTATATATTTTGGTGCTCCTTGGTTTGGTGCATATATATTAAGGATTGTTATGTCTTCTTGATTCAGTGTCCCCTTAATCATTATGAAATGACCATTTTTGTCTCTGAGTACTTTTTCTGTCTTGTAGTCAGCATTATCAGATATGAGTATTGCTACACCTGCTTTTTTTTGGGTGTTGTTTGCTTGGAGTATTGTTTTCCAGCCTTTCACTTTGAATTTGTTTTTATCCTTGATGCTTAGATGAGTTTCTTGTAGGCAGCATACAGTTGGATTTTCTTTTTTAATCTATTCTGCTACTCTGTGTCTTTTTATTGTAAGTTTAATCCATTTACATTTAGTGTAATTATTGACACTTGTGGGTTCCCTATTGCCATTTTATAAATTGCTTTCTGTTAGTTTTGTATCTTGTTTGATTCTTCTCTTTTGTTTTTCTATTGTTTGTTGTTGTTTGTTTGTATTCCATACTTCTTTCTTCTGTTGCTACCTTTTTTAAGTCAAGTGTTTTTTGTGGTGGTTTTTTCAAGGGTGGTTACCATTAAGTAATGAAAAGGGTACCTACCATATTCATTGTAGTACCCTTTCTTATGAGTATTTCTGCGCTTCATCGTCCTTTGCTACTGTTAATCTTCAACTTTTCTCCCTTTTTTTTTCTTTTGTTGTCACAGTTTAAGTTTGGTTTTATTGTTTTCTTGGTGGAGCTGTTACTTGTGGTTTTGTTTTCTTTTGTTCTTTGAATCTGGTTGGAAAACCCCCTTTAGTATTTCCTGGAGTGCGGGCTTTCTGATGATAAATTCTCTCATCTTTTCTGTATTTGTGAATGTTTTTATATCTCCTTCGTACTTGAAGGATAGCTTTGATGGGTATAGTATTCTTGGCTGAAAGTTTCTCTCTTTCAGGGCTTTGAATATTGGGGTCCACTCTCTTCTAGCTTGTAGAGTTTCTGCTGAGAAATCTGATGATAATCTAATAGGTCTTCCTTTATATGTTGTATTCTTCTTTTCCCTGGCTGCCTTGAGAATTTTTTCTTTGTCATTGGTTTGTGTCATCTTCATTATGATGTGCCTTTGAGTGGGTTTGTTGGGGTTAAGAAAACTCGGTGTTCTGTTTGCTTCTTGAATTTGAGGCTTTAGTTCTTTCCACAAGCTTGGGCAGTTCTCATCTATTATTTGTTTGAGTATATTCTCCATTCCATTTTCTTTCTCTTCTCCCTCTGATATACCTATTATTCTTATGTTATTCTTTCTGATGGAGTCAGACAATTCCTGTAGGGCTTTCTCGTTTTTTATTATTTTTGAGTCTCTTTCTTCTCTCTGTTGTGCCTCAAGTTGCTTGTCTTCTATTTCACTAATCCTATCTTCTATCTGGGCTGTTCTATTAGCTAAGCTTGTTATTTCATTTTTCAGTTCGTGAATTGAGTTTTTCATTTCTGTTTGATTTATTTTTATAGTTTCAATTTCCTTGGTAATATATTCTTTGTGATCATTGAGTTGTTTTCTGATTTCCCTAAATTGCCTTTCTGTGTTTTCTTGTATATCTCTGAGTATTTTTAAGATTTCTATTTTAAATTCTCTGTCATTTGGTTCCAAGGCTTCCAATATGTTAAATCTTTTCTCCATAGATTTTTCCACATCTATTTGTGTTACCTCTCTATCTTTTGTATCCATAATATTCGACTTCCTTTTTCTTATTGGCATCTGAAGGTGGTCTTGTTGATAGTGTTAATTAGAATTAATAAAGAATAAAAAGGGGGAAAAAAAGAAAAAAGAAGGGAAAACATTCCACACACAAAAAAAGTAATAATTTATTATTTCCCCCTTTTTTCTTTCTTCTCCTCCCCTCCTCTCACCTCTTTAGGGAAATATCATGATGACCTGTGAATTATATTATGCTAAATGGAACAAAAACTGCCTATAACTGAGGGCCTGATTTGGGGTGAAGAGTTCAAGGGGCAAAAAAGGGAGTATGGACCTACTAAATGCAAAAAAATAATAATAATAAAAATAAAGGGAGAATATCTTAGACAAGCATAAAATGATTTGCTTGTAAGTGATGGTCGACTAAGAGATATAATGAGAGGGATAAGAGGGAAACAGAAAAAAGGAGAGAAAAAATAATAATATTTAAAGAAGAAAAAAATAAAAATAATAAGTAAAAATCTGTTGTATTAAGTGGAGCAAAGTCTAAATACAATGGAGACTTTGGGTTGGGAGGAATGCTAGTGAGTTAAAAAGCAATGTAAAAAGTACCCAAAATGCCACAAAAACAAACAAATAAAGGAAAACCAAGAACAAAAGCAGAAAAGAAAAAAAAAAAAGAACAAACAACAACAAAAAAAAAAACTTGAGTCCCAAATTAAATAATTTGTTCGTGATTGAGGATTAACTGGGAGGAAAAGTAAAAGGAGAAAAGAAGAAACGAATAGAAAGGAAAAAATAAGAAAAAGAGAGAAACGAAGGAAGAAAAAAAGGAAAGGGAAAAAAAAAACAAAAGAAAACAAAAGGGGAGAGAGTGAGAGTTAAAGGTTTTGGAGTGTAACCCTAAAGGATAGTAAGAATGAAGAAAAGAAATAAAATGTAACACTCATGGGTAGTGTAGTTCAAGAAAAGGGTAGCATAAGATGGGCAGAGAATAAAAGGACCGAGATGGAGAAAATACAAATAATAATAAAGGCAATAAGAAAGAAGAAAGAAACAACAACAACAAAGAATTAGTGGAACAAGTTATAAAGTCTGTGGATTTTTCTTGATTTTGAGAGGTTAACTTCTTCCTTTTTCTTTTCTCTCCCTCTTCCTGGTCGGTGACTCTGTACCCCACGTTTTGCCCCTGTGTCACGCTTAGGTAGAGATTTGCAGTTGATGGGATTCTATGGCAATGTCATATAATTGGCTTTATTCTCGCTGGTAGTCAAGGCTTGTTGGCATTTGCAGAGTCCAACAATGAGAGAGTTTGCTTTCCTGGAGTCTCTCCCCTAGTCTCCCCTTCCTGAATTAGCAGCCTGGTGATCCAGCTATGAGGCTGCCACTGCTTCTGTCTGGGGAGTAAGAGGCTCAAAGAGCTGGGAAATCCCCACTCTATCCTCACTCAGCGCAAGGCTCTGGGTAAGGCTCTGGCAGTCAGAGCCTCCAGTGTAATCAGGTGGGGCTGGGAGTCAATTGTTGTCAAGGTGACTGTTCAGCGCCTACCATTCAGTTGGACCACTCAACCCAGGCTTTCCACACTTTGTAGCCTGTTTTGGCTGGGAAGAAGATGCACTATTCGCTGCTTGCTGTATAGATCTTAATATCTGCCAAGTCCCTCTTGTTAGGTATATCCCTGAATATGGAGGCTCTGTCAATCCGAAGTTGCCCCTGCCCCTTTAGCGAACGGCACTGAAAAATATGCCTCTTGTCTTGGATCGCTGAACTGGGAGAGATCTTATCAATTAGAGCCCCGTGGGTGCGCAGATTTCGTGGGTTAAGCTAATTTCAGTGATTGGATCCGCAGCTGTGCTCCAGAGAGTATTTCAGGCTGCCTGCATGCCCCTCCCCCAACGCTTGATTGTTAGCTTGAATGGCTGGGTGAGGTGCCCCGCCCACGGAGAGAATCTCCTGACTAGGAAAGACAGGTTTGGCGCCCCTCCCGGACTGCGGCACAGGGGCATGCGCGCAGCTTCTCAGTGCACGCCGGTGGCCGGGACTCCCCGGACCGCGGCACGGGGCGCGCGCGCGCGGCTTCTCAGTGCACGCCGGTAGCCGGGACTCCCCGGACCATGGCACGGGGCGCACGCACGGCTTCTTAGTGCACTCCGGTGGCCAGGACTCTCTGGACCGTGGCGCGGGCAGCTGCACGTGTGGGTTGACTCACCACAGGCGTATTCCCTCCTCGGCAACAGTCCTTTCGCTTTCAGTGTGTGTGTGGAACTCCGGGATGCTCCAAGGATATATTTTTCTGTTTCTAGTTGATAAATTTGTTGAGATTTTGGGGAGATCTGTCGGACGTGCTGCTCACGGCGCCATTTCCGTGACGTCACTCCATCTGTGCCCCTTTGGAACAGATGATAGGTCTTAAGTATCCTATATCTCTCGTCCTCTGAGTTTCTGGAACTGGGCGTTCATAAGAGCTGAAACAAAAAAATAGGTTCTCCTCATGTAAGTCTAAGGGTTACTCTACCATCCTCTGACCTCCTTCTTAATGTCTCCTTGTTCTGATCAGGTCTCTTGCCTAAAGCAACTGTAGGATGCGGATAGTTTTGTGTGCAACAACAGGTACCATCAGAGCTTGTGTTCCTATAGTACACCTCTTTGCAAAGCAGCATTTTCCCTGAGATAATGAGCTAGAATTAATATATCGCATACTATTGATTCTTCTTTAGTTATTTCTCTAAACAGAAAGGACTATGTCATTGAAAGTATAAAATGCACCTAAAAAAATATTCTTTGGTAAAGCCCAATAGAATCAAGGTGTGACATCCCCAAGAACAGCCAAGTCACAAAAGAGCTAGTCATGCTGGCAGCCAAGTTAAATAACTCATAATTTTTTATCTCTGGGTTCTGCTAGCACTCTTGAGTGAGGGCTTATGAAATGCCTGAACAAGCAAAACGGCCCCTGTTGAATCTTGCTTGACTTGGCCTTCGCATGGGTAACTCTTCTGTGATTTGGCTTTCCCCACACATCTCACACCTTCCCACAAGTGACCTTTTCACTTTGTGCTTGGCTTTTCTGTGGTGGGTTAAGTGCCTGCACACATTCTCATCATCGGGTTCCTGGTGTGAAGATGATGTGGCCATACATGTGGCTCTCCAGATATTACAATCCTTTCTGGAATAATTATGGATAAAAATCAAATGGCAAGATGATATATGCCCTGCATGTCTCCATAATGCGGCCTCTATCCTGAGCTAGCCAGTACTTTTTTTTTTTAATTATATTATACATATCTAATGGCACCTAGTCCCTTGGACTCTAAGTGGTAGAGCATGAACTGTTATTTCCTAACATTCCAGAGTTGTTTCCTCTTATAGGAAGTTTCCCAGAATTCCTGTCCTGGCAGTGGGCTTCTGCATTTCCTTGGAGCCTTAGTACAGGTCACTCTGGTCCTCAGCTTACCATTTGTTTGTGTTAAGCAGTCTTGCTTTTAACCATCATTACCTTCAGGAAGCCTTTCTTGAACTCTGGATTTGCTTAACTTCTTCTTTTCTGCACTCCCAGAGCATCCATGTTTATCTGTATCATACAATTTCCTCACTGCAATAATTGCATCTGTTTCTGCTGTCTCCACAATAGACCCTGAGCTCCTAAATTATACGAACCAGCTCCTACCTATCTGTATATTAACAACACCTCACACTGTGTCCTGCACAAAATAGATGCTCAGCACATGTTTGTTTGTTTGTTTGTTTGTTTGTTTTTTGTATTTTTCTGAAGCTGGAAACAGGGAGAGACAGTCAGACAGACTCCCGCATGCGCCCGACCGGGATCCACCCGGCACGCCCACCAGGGGCGATGCTCTGCCGCGACCAGAGCCACTCTAGCGCCTGAGGCAGAGGCCAAGGAGCCATCCCCAGAGCCCGGGCCATCTTTGCTCCAATGGAGCCTTGGCTGCGGGAGGGGAAGAGAGAGACAGAGAGGAAGGAGGGGGGGTGGAGAAGCAAATGGGCGCTTCTCCTATGTGCCCTGGCCGGGAATCGAACCCGGATCCCCCGCACGCCAGACCGATGCTCTACTGCTGAGCCAACCAGCCAGGGTGCTCAGCACATGTTAATGAGCCATTGCTAAAGATTTAGGTGAGTGAGGTTGGGAAATATTATTTCTAGGCCTGTAGATTAATTCTATTCCAGAAATTCTTTTTGTTGCCAGTCTTACTTTGTCATCAGATAATAAGTATGGCTTGTGTTGACACTCGAACTGAAGAACACACAATCAGATAAAGTTGTCACCACAGAAAGACTAATTTAACATTCACAGGGTAACTTTATTTACTAGGTCTTGCAGAGGGCCATATTGAGGGGGATGATTGACTTCCCCCTTGCTCTCACTTTGTAAGAGACAAAGAATTTCTCAGCCACTTTGGACTGGCCTTCATTTTGGTCTATAGCTCAATATTGTCTGGCAGCATCTTCCTTAAGTCCTCCCAAAAGGCTCTGCTGGGCTTCATGGACACTATCAATCTGTCTGATATGATAATGGGCCCCTCACCCTCTTTGTCAACTTTCCAGCCAGACCCCCACTACAGAAGCATGTTTCTGCATAGTCACAGATCAGGTGCCCCAGAGACGGTCTTAGCCAAGCTCAGCACCTGAGGTTTGCTTGAGGATGTTCCTAAGTGATAAGGAGTCTTGCTTCATGGTCATTTAAACAGAAAACTAAGTCTTTCCAACTCTAGATCTTACGGCTTTTCCCTTGATTACTTTACTAGAGCCTCAATCATCTGATTCTGAATGGTTAAGGAAGGCCTTCCCTGGCCCAGGAGAGTGAGCCCATGTTAAGGGGATGCATGGAGAGCTTTAACAAAAAAATGTATGTGAGCCATAATGCAAAGAAACAAAACCAGCACTTAGTAAAAAGGCTCTATTGAGCCTTTTTTTTTTTATAAGCATGAATCTCTCCTCAGAGCAGCAGACTCCAGAAATGGGAAATGACACCTGTGGCAGTTTGCCTACGTGTTCCCTGGAACCATGTCTGGATGAAGGGATTGCTGAACTAGTTTCCACTCTTTCTCTGTCTGGTACCTGAAGGGAGAGGTACCATGCTATGTGTTGTAGATAATGGAGTCAGGAAGGAGCTCGGTTCCCAGAACCACTGCTTGGAGAAGAGCCCCTCACCGGGAAGCCCATATTGGAGTGTGAGATGAGAAAGAAATAAACATGATTGTGTTCATATTTGGAGGGTCATTTGTTACATCATCTAGAGTCAGCTTTGGTGGGGCTTTACCTTTCCGTGGGTAGAAGAAGGTGTGCAGTGTGGAAATATGGGGAGAACTCCAAGAATCCTCTTCATTGAATCCAGAAACTTCTCCTAGAATGCAGAACTGCTGACAGTTGACTGGCAATCCTGTGGCAACCCCGTTGTCTGTTTCAGCTTTACTGGGTGAAAACACTAAAAAGAACTCAAACCTCTTTGCTTTCTGTTCCTCTGCAGGACCTGCAATAAAGTCGAATGGAGGCAGGAAAGTGTGAATATGAAGCAACTGAAGTGGGAAATGCCATTCAGCTGGCCCGTAAAAGATGAGGGCTGCGAGCAGCGAAATGAGCTAAGAAGGAAACATGATAGATGTTTGCCTGGCCTTGAGCAGCAAGGTCCCCTTTCGCCATCCCACGTGGCAGTGTACGCCTGGCAAGGGACTGTGTGCAGAGCCTGAAGCAGAGGGCAGCTGTGGATCTCTTCCTGGGGCCCTGGCCAGGGAGGGGGGTGGTGTGTCAGTGTCGCAGGGGATGGAGCCTGACTCCTCCATCAACCCCCAGCTCCCACCAGTCCTTCCTAAAGTGAATGTTCCCAAGGAGACATGATGGAATCCTGAATCACCCAAGTTACAAAGCAAAGACTTCTCACATGAGAGAAAGGGAATCCAGAGTCATGGTGTTAGAAGCAGCAGACTTAAAAGTTTGAGATATGACTGAAGAGTTGTTAGGCAAATAAGTTTTAACAAATGTTTAAATTTGCTAGTTTATAGTTTGCTTTGGGCAGTCTGTGAAAGGCTGTGGCAGATTGCAAATTTCGACTTAACTTCCTGCTTGGGAAGGGCCATTGTTTTGCTAATGTTTGCTGGAGGAGGGATTTTTGGTTGCCCCAGCCAGTTTTTGCAGAGGAGCAGGAGTGCAGAGGCAGAGTGCTGAGGGGGCTTTGGGAGCCCTACTAAGGCTTGTCGGGTCCTTTCATTCCAGAAGGAACTGGAGAAGATTCTCCAGGTTGTAGAACCAGAGAATGCATCAGGGCTTTGAGAGCTCTGAATGAGAGGTAAGCAGTCTTCCCTGTGTATTTGCTCATCGGCCGGTGTGAGACTTTAATAAACAGAACAGCCCACCATTTTTTGGCTCCACCGTTTCTTTACCATCTGCCCAAATCCAATTTGAACCTGCATGGCCATGACGGCGGTGGCCACTGGCCCTACAAGAGTAAACATAATCTCCCCCATCCCCACCACCATATCTCATTGTCCCACATGGAGAATACTTTTCTTAACTGCGCTGCTTCCCACCCTCACACCAGGACACCCTCCTTTATCTTCAGCTTATGCAGTTTTGATGAATTCTTCAAAGGAAAATTCAAATTCAACCTTCTCCACGAACACTTCTTTCTTTATTAAAATTTCCACAAATCTTTTTTTTTTTTTTTTTTTTTTTGCATTTTTCTGAAGCTGGAAACAGGGAGAGACAGTCAGACAGACTCCCGCATGCGCCCGACCAGGATCCACCCGGCACGCCCACCAGGGGCGACGCTCTGCCCACCAGGGGGCGATGCTCTGCCCCTCCGGGGCGTCGCCATGTTGCGACCAGAGCCACTCTAGTGCCTGAGGCAGAGGCCACAGAGCCATCCCCAGCGCCCGGGCCATTTTTGCTCCAATGGAGCCTTGGCTGCGGGAGGGGAAGAGAGAGACAGAGAGGAAGGTGCGGCGGAGGGGTGGAGAAGCAAATGGCGCTTCTCCTGTGTGCCCTGGCCGGGAATCGAACCCGGGTCCTCCGCCAAATCTCATTTTTAAAAGAACATAGAGTAAAAAGGCTAGGGAGCACTGTCTTTGGTACTTGTAAGCTCTATGATTTTGTACACCTTACTAACCTCAAAAAGTCTCAGTTTCCCCATCTATAAAATGGGGACTGAAATACAAATTCTACAAGGTAATTGCAAGGATTATAGAATAACTTTACATAATGTGTAACATGTAATAAACACTCAATAAAAATGTGTACCCTTCTAAAATTGTGTGGCAGATGCAGAAATGGCTCAGAGATGTTGCAGGTTTGGTTCCAGACCATCACAATAAAGCAAATGTTTGGCAATAAGGTGAGTCACAAGATTTGGGGGGTTTACCAGTATATATAATGTATGTCTATGCTATACTGTAGTCTATTAGGTATGCAATAGCATTATGCCTAAAAAATGTACATAACTTAATTAAAAATACTTTCTTGCTAAAAAATGCTAAATATCACCTAGGCTTCTAGCAAGTCATGATTTTTTGGTAGTTGAGGAATTTGCCTCCGTATTGATGAAGACCCAACATCTGTAAAGTACAATAAAGCATAGTGCAATAAGAAGAGGTATGCTGCCTGACCTGTGGTGGCACACTGGATAACACGTTGACTTGGAATGCTGAGATGGCCGGTTTGAAACCCGGGGTTTGCCTGGTTAAGGCACATATGAGAAGCAACTACTATGAGTTAATGCTTCCCACCACCACCTTTCTCTCTCTCCTCTCTCTAAAATTAATAAACAAAATCTTAAAAAAAAATAAGAAAAGGTATGCCTGCATGATCTTTACCACCACTTTAATACTGTTATTGCTCCCTGTTTCACATGTGTATATCTTGACTCCTTAACCAGGTTGGAATCATCTTGAAGGTAGAAATTTCCTCTATTCCTATGTGACTTAGACCAATTCTAAGAAAACTGTAGAATACCAAGCTATATTTAATATTTTCTTATTGATTATTGCTCATTAGTAATCTGATTGTGAATTGGTTGTCTGATCATTAATTTTAACCTTTGAATCAAGTCAGATAGGAGAATTGACTCTCATTCTTCTGCTATGGAAGTCATGACAATAAGACTTATTGGAGCCATAGGGAAGAAAGATTGAGATCTGAGTAGTCTGTAAATGGCTCCAGTCTCAGGAGGCCAGCAGCAGGGCTTCAATGAATAAGTATCAGTGCTACAAAGCCCTTGCAGGGACAAAAATGCCTGGCCTCAGCTGATGCAAGACTAGCAGTTGCATCCTCCAGTGAGGACATGGCCACCCTCAGCATAAGCTGGTAAGCAAATTCTAAGATAATGTCTGCATCAGTAGAAAACCCTACCTAAATGAGCCTTTAATTTTACTCCCAATCACTCTCTATCATCCTATTATTTTTAAATGTCTCAAAATGACTTTTGCAATCTGAAATTATACTATTCATTTTTTTTGCTAAAGTATTCATTAGCAAACTATTCATTAGCTTACTAAAGTATAGCAGTGCCCCCTTACCCAGGGAGGATACATTCCCAGACCCCCAGTGGATGCCTGAAGCCAGAGATGGTACCAAATCCTGTATATACAGATGCTCCTTGGCTTACAGTGAAGTTATATCCAGATAAGACCATCATAAGTTAAAAATTCATTCAATACAACTAACCTACCAAACATCATAGCTGAACCTACCCTACCTTATATATGCTCAGAACACAATATCCAAAACACAATATCCAGTACTCTGTGGGCTATCAGTTGTTTGCCCTCATGATCTCATGCTTATCTGGAAGCAGCTCACTGCCTGGCATCATGAGAAAATATTGTGCCACATATCAATCATCCAGGAAAAGATTTTTGATTTTGACTCAAAGTATGCATCAAAAAGTCAAAAAAAAATGTAAGTCAAAACATTGTAAGTTGGGGACCATCTGCACTATGTTTTTTTCCTATACATTCATACATATGATAAAATTTAATATATAAATTAGGCTCAGTAAGAGATTAACAGCAATCACTAATAATGAAATAGAACAATTATAACAAAATACTGTAATCCCAGTTATGCGGATGTGGTCTGTCTCAAAATGTCTTCTTGAGACACTCACCTTTTCACTTAAAGGAGCACTTTACAGCTTCTTTTTGGCATGTCCAAATTACCAGCATCAATATTCTTGGGGTCATTAACTTGAACACAGGCACTACAATACCTCAGCAGTCAACCTATTAACAGAGAGGGCTACTAAATGACTAACTAGTGACCTGTGTACACACTGTGGATCCCCTGAACAGAAAGACAGTTCATGTCCCAGAAGAGACACAGATAGGGATAGGCAGCATGAGATTTCAACATGCTGCTGAGAAGAGTGCAAAATTTAAAACTTATAAATTGCTGATTTCTGGAATTCTCCACTTAATATATTCAGACCTCAGTGGACCACGGGTAACAGATTGTGGAAAGCAAACCACAGGTAAGAGGGCACTAATGTATTCCCTATCAGTCTCCCACTAGACCATGAGCTTCTTATAAACTAAAATATGCCAATTGTTCACTGCATTGGCCTCATCTGAGAATGGTGTTTGATGCAGAGTAGGAACTAAATAAGTATTTATTGAGTTGAACTCGACAAATCATTGAAGCTGGTCACAGGCATGGACGGCCCTTTCTGGAAATCAGATCTTCAACTGACAATCATAAGAAGATAAGCTTTGTGAAAATTTATCTTAGTGGCTGAATGTCTTTGGGAAGACAGCTCTCCTTTAGCTTGCTGAATGCAAAGGGGTAGGTACAGCAGAGGCTCTCAAATCCTCAGAGGGCCAAGCAGTGACTCAACCATCTGACATCAATGAGATAGCTCTGCCCATCAGTCTCAGCCCTCTCTCTTCTCACAAATGATAAAGGATAACGTAAAAGTGAGTGTTAGTCTATAGGCTGCAAAAAGTTTCTGAATGTCTTGTTTTATTGAATTACTATTGAATGGAGATGCTATCATGTTCCCTCTAAAACTTACTTTATTGACTTTTAAAATGTTATTTCATTCTTAGCCTGTCATTCCTTATTTCTATAAAAATTCTGAGCATCCTTCAAAGCTCAATCATGTTCTCCCTTCCCAATGAAAACAATTCCACCCTCATCTTTTTACCCCGAACACCTCTGAATTTGCAGAGAGCATCTTTTATCACATGTGTATGAATGCCTGAAAAGTGAATCCTTTTGAGAAAGAAACCAATACATGTATTTTTTAATCCTTCATTGTCTGTAAAGATGCTGGCAAAGAATACACCATGAAGAACACTACATCCTTGTTAACCTATATTCCATTAATTTGGAGTGAATGATAATTCAGCTATACAATTATTTTGCATTGTCCTTGAAAAATGAGTTTGATTGATAAATTCAGCAATAAGAATGGATATGTATTGAGATTCTACAATAAGCCAAGCACTGTTCTAGGCATTGAGGATGCAAAGAGGAACAAGACAGCTTTTCCTCAGGAAACATGAGCAATGTTAGAGCACCTTAACTTACAGAGGAATAATCCTTTCACAGGCCTTTGCATATAATAGTATCTAACAGCACTTTGTATATAACCAATGTACCTATTACAATGAATTTCTACCATTACATTTAAGAGAATGGGGGAGAGCATATTCTTGACTCTTCTTTATCCAGTTTATGTTAAAATAAATATTTTTTATTACTTCTGTTATAGAGAAAAGCATATGCCATAATTCAGATGTAACTGATTTGTATTGTTCTAATTCATTCAAATTACAGAAATGTTCTATACTGAATACAATTAAATAATTATTGCAGTTCTTATTCTTAATATTAAATGAGAATATGGAGATTTCTAAGTCAAGTTTGCTACTTGGCACATTATGATTTTCTATTACAGAAAACTTCAAGTGCACACCAGTGAACAATACTTGGTGAGCTGCAAAATCAGAAAAAAATAACCATAAGCTTCATGTCTAGTTGTTTTAGGTCTACCATTGTGAATCTAAGGGTTAACTAAGAGATTTCCAAGTAGAAGAGTCTCTAAGTTTTGAGATATGTCATGCCCAGAGATCCTACAAACCATGGAGATCTTCAGTCAGCCACTGTCCCAGCTCTTTTGGCAATGGTCTAGTAGCTGATCGAATTTACTGGCATGCCACTCTTTGAAATTATTTATAAAACCAAAGCAGTGATTAATTAGGGTTCCTGTTCCCCCAAGCCAAGCTCCATTTCCAGTGAATGAGTGCAATGGTCAGCAACCTGAGCCCCCAAAATCAAGTCCTGGTGAAACGGATCAGTGAGATCCCAGTGTAACTGTCCACCAGGGAGCAGTCCAGGCCAGGGGTAACAATGAGAGATTTCAAGAATCTGCTGCTTTCAAATTCCATTTACAGACAGGCATGCCACACTCTTCATAATCCTAGACTTACATTTACAAAACAATACTTCCTGCCCTGTTTACATCTCATGGTTATTATAGGGTTCAAATGCGATAATATGGGAAAGTGCTTTCTTGGGGAACAGCCCTAAATACATCAGGAGGCCCTTAGGAGTTATCATTTGGTGCATGACAACTCAAAAGCACTCTTCCCATGCTGTGGTGTTACATTCCAAGGAGAGGGTATATATACGATTAAACATATCAAGTAAATCTGACCACAGAGGCAATCTTGGCTCAATCCCTTAGAATATTTCTTCCTCCCTGATTGTTCCTCGTGGGACTGCTGGGACTCCAGAGGAATGACTTAGTGTTCATCTCCCAGATCTTGCAATCAAAGTGCCAGCTCAGTCACTTGTTACCTGAGGGAAGGCCTGGCTCAAGTACTTCACCTTTTTAAAGCTAATTTCAAGATCTATAAAATGATGATGAAAATAACACCAACCTCGTAGAATTGTGGGAGGATTCAATAAGATATTCATGTAATGTCCAACACATGGATATGCTGAGGGAGGCTATTAGACTCACTCAGGCTTCAAGTTCTTCCCTCTCTGATGGGCTGATTCTGGACGATTCGCTCAAACTCTCTGGAGCTCACTTACTCATCATAAAATGAAGGTGGTAATATTTTCCTTGTAGCGTCTGAATAAATATCATGTAAAGCGTAGAGATGAGAGCACTGTGCTCTTCCTAAAGCACAGTGCACATGCACAGACTAACAGTCACTTTTTCATATAGGCAAACACGCAGGAAACAATGGCAAAGATTTTATTTAGCGGCTTTCTGTGCTAGCCACTTAGAAACAGATTTCCGTGCATAAGGGCAAATTTTTATATACCTTTTCTTCATACATATTTTACATGCCCTTTTTATTGCCCCCTTTTTTAATATTCATAATATTGAATTCCCCACTAGGCACATAAATACACTTATCTACAACACCTCAAAACCAAAAATCTTAAGATCTATATTATTTTACTTGGTATTATCTGCATTTCCACACCATTTAAAAAGTTTAGCTTGCACCAAACTCCACTTGTTTTTCTTACTATTAAAGGGTTTGAAAGGGAAGGGAAGGCAAAAACCCAAAACATCAAAATGCAATGAACTATTTGATAAAAATGGAAACTAAGGGCAGGTGGAAGGATGTAGAAGGCCCACCTGCAATTCCCTGGAACATAACAGCATTTCTCCTGCCACAGGGACTGTGGGACAGCTGATCCAGGACAGGTGTCTGGATCTGACAGGCAGAAGGCCAGGCCTCTGTTTGTCACCTCTGCGCTTGACTTCATATGCCAGGGTCGTAACTTCATCTTCACACTCCCTACATCCCTTCCCTCCTAGGCTGCGTGCTCTGGAATTGGCACTTCTCACGTGTGCACCTTCTTCTGGATCACAATGGCCAGAGCTGTGGGATCAAAATGCATTCCTTGCCCGCTCGTTCTCACCATTGCCCTTGACCATGCATAGTGTCCTAAAGACGTTTACTACTCAATTACACCGTGACTCTTTCTGTAACCTGCGGGGGTGGGGGCTGGAAGAAACAAACCCAAACCAAATTTCCTTGGTGAATTAAAACTCTCATCATCGCTCACACTTCCTCTGTCAGTCTTGCTTTCTGCCTCTCTCTTGCCTTCTATTCTTTCTCTTTCTCTCTCTCTCTCTTTTCACAGGCACCACTGGGAATGTCAATGATAGCATACTGAGTGAAGACAACCAAAGTTTAAAAACACTCTTTTTCGAGAAGCCAAGTCCAGTTGTAGGACTGATGTCTTTCCACCTCCATCGATGGGAAAGGGTTCCAGGACACACAGTTCACTCCAGAAGTAGGGTAAGCTGCAGGAGAGAAAGGCGGCAGCTGCTGCGGGCCAGTCCATCTGGTGTTGTACAAAGACATGTTCTCCGTGAAAGCACCCTTTCCAGGCCTCCCTCCACAGTTTGCCCAGTTCTGAGTCAATGTGCGTGTATGCGTATGCATGTATGTATGTGTGTGTGCGTAGGTCCGTATGTGTGTGTGGCTGACTTCTCATGGCTGCTAAATGCTAGCATCTCCCTCAACATTGTTATAAAATGATTATTCAGTTTCCTTAAAGGCCACTCTGGAGTAGACAACGCTTTATAAAACTAAGCTTTGGGAAGGCAGGAAAATGGCCACTGCGTTGGAGAGGATTCCAACACAAGTATATGTCAGTGGCTTATATGTCTCTTGTTGTTCTTGGATATATGCTTTCCTCCTCCAGAAAAAACAAAACAAAACAAAACAAAAACGCAGTTCCTGTGTTTCAAAGGCACTGGGCTCCCAAAGAGGAGGATCTGCCCATGGAGACTCTGGTGCCTTGGCTGCTGGAGACTCCATGGTACCAGGATGCGCCATTAAACCATGTGCACGGACATCTGGGAGGAGGAGCTTGGGACTGCCCCATACTGCCGGCCGTCACAGGTGTTATTTGCCTGCTGGTTGTTGGGGGAAGGGCTGATCATGTGCATGCTATGCTCCATCCCCGTGGGCAGGTACTGCCTCTCTCCGAAGGCCCCATTGGAAGGCGAAGAACAGAGTAAAGTGCTTTGAGAGGCGCTCAGTTTCTCTGGGCTTGCAGCTAGCCTAGGAGAAGTGGGGAAATTGTATCCGTACAGGTTGTAAGGGTTGTGGAGAGAGAAGGCATTGTAGGAGCTCTGCTGCATGTGGCTTCCCCCGAACATGTGTGCTGATGAGGAGGTGGAGGCTGCATTGCCTGCCTGCATGACATACTGAAACTGGGAGGTGGGGAAGGACCCCAACTGGCCACCATAGGCTTCCATCTTGCTGTTGCCAGGCAACGAGGGTGGGGTTGGTATTCCTGAGATCAGGGATGGAGTCCTCTGAGGCATGAAGGTTTCAGAGGGCTGAGTGGCTGTAGCAGCGCCACTCTGGAGCCTGTTGTAGCCACTGTCACTCAGTCCTGGGTAGCTCTGCAAGGCAGCCATGTTGCTTCGGGCACATGGTGGGTAATCAGAGAGGTTCAGGTTACATAGCTGGCTCTCTCGACAGCCCACGTTGAAAGTGTTGGGGGCCAGATGAAAGGTTGGAGGAGAACAGGATGGAGATAAAAGATGAGAAGAAGCTGAAGGGGATGGTGTGCCAGTGCTGGAGGTGGTCGGAGAAGTGCCTGTGCTGCCGCCTGAAAAATAAAACATGAATTCCATTGAGAGGGAGCCCTTTAAGTTGAGTCCGTCTAGGCCAGATGCAAGCTGTGCACAAGGTACCCTCATATGTCCAAGATGGCCTGATTTTTACAGAACTGTTGCTTTCTCTTAACTCAGCAAACGTATGCTAACTGGTTCCACTTGTATGTGCATGCATGCACACACACGAACACTCCCAAAACGAGGACAAAGGTGACAAAAAGGAACACTAAATTCTTGTTTCTCTGTAAAGTCTTATTTTGTTTCTTAAAAAAATAATAATAAGTCTTCTACTATTCACTTTGCCATTTCTAGCTATCAACTTCACTTTCCAGTAAGACCTCTGGTAATCAGCATTAAATCCACGAGCTCAGCTTTCCCCAGATCAGTGAAAAAGCATTAAATATGTATTTTAACCTGGCTCTGTTGCTAACTTCACTTTATTTAGTTTTCAACAAAAAATATAAGTTACAAATCTCAGGACCTGAATCTCAGAGGAGGTGGATTACTTGGGGCAGATGGCCCAGTCAAGGCTGAGGCCTGGGAGAGTGAGCAGAGGGGCCCAGGTAGTGGCAGTGCAGTATGGGAGTGAAGTTCTGTCACATGGAAGATGCTGATCGCACAATTACAAGGACTAGGTTAGCATAAAGCAGAGCTAACTCAAAACGAAATCATTATGATATAGAGACTCTACTAATCTCCTTTTATAAAAGTCTTCCCAGGCCCTGGCTGGTTAGCTAAGTCGGTTAAGAGCATCATTCAGAAACAGCAAGGTTTTGGGTTTGATCCCCAGTCAAGGCACACACGGGAAGCAGCCAATGAATGCACGACTGAGTGGAACAACAAATGCTTCCCTTTACCCTCCCTCTCTCTCCCTTCCTCTCTCTGTCTCTGAAAATAAAAAAGAAATTAAGCCTTGGCCAGGAAATCTCAGTGGTTGGAGCATCGTCCTAGAGTGTGGAGATTACCCATATGATTCCCTGGTCAGGGCACGTACAGGAGCAGCACAATGTTCCTGTCTCTCTCCTACCTCTCAAACACACACACACACACACACACACACACACACACACACACACACACACACACACACAAAGTCTGCCTAGTCTGAGACTGGAACAAAGTCACCCCAGAACAAAAATTACACATAGACTGAAAATGAAGGGATGGAAAAAAGTATTTCATACAAATGGAAATGAAAAAAAAAGCTGGGATAGCACTACTTTTTATCTATAGTCTTTGGGTTTGAGGACAAGGACCAAATGGGTCATAAAGTCCAGAGATTTACATTCTACTCACAGCTCAGCTACACTAACCCCCAATCTGACCCGAGGCACATCACTGTCCCCTCTGGGTTTCACTTTCCTCATCTAGAAGACGAGAACTTGAGTTGGATCAGTGGTTCTCAACCTAGAGAAGCTGTGAGCTTCAAAAATTGCTGAAGTTTCAGGATCCCACCTCCTACAACTTAAATGAAAATTTCCATGCATGGGACCTCCATATCCATATTGTCTTAAAACTCCCCAAATGATTCTGGCATGCGGCCTCAAGTGAAAACCAATGATTCAAAATAAATTCCTTATTTCAAAGTACTCAAGTAGTGATTCCTAAACTTGAGTGTGCTTAGGAGTAACTGGAGCGTGTGTGAAAACCCAGATCACTGACTCCACCCCCAGAGTTTCAGATTCTCTAAATCTGGGGCAGGGCCTGAGAAGTTACATGTCCAGTAAGTTCTCAGGTGATATTGATGCTGCTGGTCTACAGAGCACAATTTAGGTTAGAGGACCTCTCAGTCCTTGTCAATTCCTAAGTCCCTAAATCTGTATCTGAAAGGGTCACTCTTATGAAGTGTGGATTTTAGAACTAGATTGGTGGCAGATGCACCAACAGATGAAGGGCCAGTTCAACACAACCTATTTTGGCCTTCAGATAGTTTAAGAAAGTTAAAAATGACCTTTGCAAGCCTCCCCTTGTCCAGGCCAGGAAGCAACAGTGCAGCATCCACTCCTGTCTGCCCACTGGAAGTTCAAGACAGTGGTGTGTACTAGGGCTTCTGGACCTTTTATTTGAATTCTACAGAATGAGCAGATGTTTTGTCTTCCATAGGGAATCTCCCAGGACAGAGTTCCCCCTCTAGGGCAGGTTGGAACTTTCCCAAACCTATGACTCCCCATGGAGCAAGGTACCTTTAGGTCATCCAAAACTCATAGAGACTCTTAGAACCTGAGCTGCTATAAAAGAATAAAGGACACTTTAAGTGGAAAGAAGCAGGAATAAGGTTTTTATCAGGGAAGGAAATGTAAAGAAAACCATTAAGATTCCAGATATTGGGATGCAAAGAAACCATCCATAGTGTGCCAGGGAGGAGGGTCTAGATGTACAAATAGAGAGGCAGACACCTCAAAGAAACCAAAGTTAATTTTTAGCAAAATGGAAAAAAAAAGGCTGTCACCTATAACTACGTAGCCTATATGATAGTAGTATTGGGTATAGAAATACAAATTTAGCTCTTAATAGTTTTTCCAGAGTTAAACTTTTACAAAGTCTAACTAAGATCTCTTCGTTGATCAAAAGAACTTCCCCAGTGAACTTCCAAGGTAGAATTGGATTTAGTTATAAATAGCCGCTGATTTTAGAGTCACTTGAGGAAATTCTCCTTTCTTGTTTCTCATTCATGCCTTAGATTCCTTTACAACAGCTAAAAAGACTT
Source organism: Saccopteryx leptura (assembly GCF_036850995.1). NCBI lineage: Eukaryota > Metazoa > Chordata > Mammalia > Chiroptera > Emballonuridae > Saccopteryx > Saccopteryx leptura. The sequence continues at coordinate 210,111,856 of NC_089505.1, read as the reverse complement.
ATTCCATAAGTTGAGATAAGGCCAACATTGTAAAAATGACTGGAAGACATAAGCCAGCAGCTGACCATGGAAGGAAGAGCAGCAAGCCCAAGCTGAGGTTCCCTGGCACCCATCCAGCTCATGACCACATGCAGGGTGGGTTATCTCTTCATTCTTCTCATCTGTAAAATGAGGAGCTAGAACTGATGGACTTCAGTTTCCATTTTTCTCAGAATCATATTTGTGTCAAGAGGAATCAATTGCTGCTAAAGTGTGAATGGCCAATAACAAGTACTTTCCAGGAATCCTTTTAATATAATGAAGGCGTTCTGGAAGGGGGAGACTGAGAAGGATGAGAAAGAACCTCCCCTGAATGCCTTCCATACCGGGCCTTAGGGGAAGCTCAGGATTCACTTTCTGGAAGCCTGTGGTTCCTCTTAGAGACATTCTACACATTTTCCTTGATTTCACCCTAAATGCCGTGAGCTTCCGTGAAATAAATGCTATGGCACAAATGGAGAAACTTGATTCCAGCTGTAAAGACAGTTGTGTTTTATGGGCTCTGTATCTGGTCTCCTCTCTTTGAACGTCCATGCCTGCTCCTCCAGATCTGGTGTTTATGGGATCCCCCAGGAGACCTCCTGTTCAGCACACTGTACTGTCCTGTTACAACTATACTCCATCAGGCGCTCGCCCTCGCCCTGCAGCAGGAAGTGCGGGATGGAGCAGATGACTTTTTACAACTCTAATAGTTTTCTCGGATGGCCCAAGATGGAACGAATGGTACTGATTTAAGGCCTCAATTGGTTTCACTACAAAAAAAAGGGGGAGTATGAACTATTAACAAGTTACAGGGATTTCTGCTGAGCAGATGAGAGGCACATGTTAAAAAGTTTGTAGTCAGCTTGCTTTGGCTTTTAAATGATATTCACTGGAAATGAGACTTGGTGGCCTGCTGAGCTTCAGAGTGTGGAAGCCCCCCATGTGAACTAGTGTTTGAAGGGGGAGAGCAAACCTGTCTAAGAGATGGTCACAAGGCTTCCTTCCATTCACTATGAAGAAGTGCTCTAATGCACTTAAAGTATCCAATACAGATCATAGCAAGCTTTCAAAGTCCACAGACAGAGACAACTGTGGCATGCATTTTGCAGAGAAGCAAACCAAGATACTGAGAAGTCTTGATTCTTGTATGATCTAACAACTTGTCAGCTGTTAAACAAGATTGGGAGTGCCAGCCAAATGCTAAATAAGCCGAAGGAGGCAGGCTGCCCTTCCTGTGCATTTCAACACTTGGCTGCCTTGAGGCCTCTTGTCAAAGAAAAGCTTGGGCGGAGTGGGGGGCAGGCTGCATGGACAAGCGGATATGGATACGAGGTGTCAGAGCTGCCTCTCGAAGTAAAGCCTGCACCCTCACCCCCTCTCTACCCGCTAGGTCCAAATACTCTAGGGTCTTGATTTAAGCTTTATTGAATGACGAACATGATCTATAGAGTCAAACAAACCCAATTCCAATCTCAGCTGTTATCTTGACCTTAGCAAGTTAACCTCTCCATATAGATAGAATTATGAATATTTACCTAGTAAGGACATTTTAGAAAACAGATAAAATAATACATATTACCAAGTGCATATAGGCATTAAATATTTGCTTCCTTCCTTTTCCCTTGCGAAAGTGAAGGAGTGGAGGGAGAAGGAAGCTTGGTGCATCTGGGTTCTGAGGGAATGGCCCTCAGGTGTTAGCCTCTGTCCGTGGAGCTAAGGATCTCGGTCTCCGCCCAGGTGAGCATTGTGTCACAGGCAGATGCCCCCATGTCACAGCCTAGAGGAGCCTCCATGACTGTAAATGATAGGCTCTGGGTATGACAGCTATGGACCCACCAGGACTATATTCCCAAAGGGCCATATTCCCAACCCTGTTTTCTCTCTGAACTATCTGCTCCCTACCCATGTCGGCCCCAATGGGCACAGGATGCCCATGTCTCCATTTTTTCTCAGATCAATCAAAGCAGAATTGAACACAAATAGGTAGATTAGTATCTTTCCATAGTGGATTAGGACCACTGACTATACTCAGAGGACTTAATCCACTTCTGAATGGTGATTAAAATGTAATGCTCATGACTTATTTTTTTATAGCTGAAAGATTGTACTTCTTAATCCCCTTCACCTTCTTCACCCATCCCCCTCCAATCTGGCAACCATCAATTTGTTCTCTGTCTCTGTGAGTATTTCTGTTTTGTTTGTTGGTTGGTTGGCTCTGTCTCTTAGCATAGGCATTACAGTCAATAATATCATAGTATCTTTGTATGGTAACAGATATTTACTAGACTTGACATGGTAATCACATTGTAAGGTATATAAATGTCAAATCACTGTTATACACCTGAAACTAATATACTATTTAAGAAACATAATGTCCTAAGTCACCAAAAACTCTCTGGCCCCACTTCCCTGAATCAAATTTTATTTGTGGACCAAAGTGAGGAGGTGCTCATGAAAATTCAATTGCACTATTAATTTGCTCCAATATTCAAGGTTAACAGCCAAAAGAACCAACAGGAATACATGTTCAGGAGTGATTCCATGTGAGGACCACAGAATATCCTTGTGTACCATGAAGACAAGTTAAATGTGACCGTGGAAATCCTGAAGAGCAAACCTGCTGACTTTTGCATCTTTAAATTGATCACTTCCAGATTGTAATATGGAGGCTTTCGCATACAGCTTCCTTTTGGGTTTATTTTGTTGTGCTTTTTTCCCTCCTCCCAAAATCCTTGAAAATGATAAAACAAAACCCCATCTGGACTAGTAAAGAATAAATTTCCATGTAATTACTTGGTTCTGAGCCAGACTCTTCCTATAACTCGATGGCATCTGTCCCTGAGGAGTGCTGACTCACTGTGTGTCTTTGAGTGGCCTTCTTTGAGTCTTTCAAACAGGTAAGAGGTGAAAATGTCAGCACCCTATGGACTGATTCCAGGGAATAAATCCAGTAGCCATAAAGTTTAATGATCATGGCCCTGTTCATCCCAACCTAGAAATTATACCCTTAGTTGAAATGAATGCCCTTCTCAAAAAGAATTGTATGGGAATTGTGTGGTTTCAGTCTTCAAAAGACTTAAAGTGCATCCCTTTCTATAAGGCTTAAAGATATGCACAGATGTGAACCTCTTCCCTTTAGAACAGCCTTTAATGTAGTTGCCCAATTCTCATTTTTCACATTGGTCTCTGCTTCTTAGCTGGCTCTACTTTATGCCTACCACATCCTGAGGTGGATAGCTCCCATTTTATTCACTTTCCATGAACTTATTTGTTTCTCTGCTACTTGTTTTACTGCCTCCTTTGCTGCTGTGCATACCTGCTATTACTGGAATTTAGAACTGATTGGCTTCTCTCCTGGCAATGATACCTGGTTTCCCACTGAGAAACACCCTGTCTTCCACTCACACTCCTTCACCCCACCTCCAGGGAAAGCATGAGACTCACACTTGGACGATCCAGGCATCGTGGTCCCTGCCCCCCACTGCCCCAGCAGTTGGTTCAGGTCTCAGAGTTTGCTAGAAACCTTAGGAGAGAAGCACATGACCTTTCCCCTTTTTAGATTTAAATCTAAAAAGATGGAGGTTCAGGGCTGCTGGCACTAAGTTACCACCCTGGGGAGCCTGAGAATGAAGCCGGGTGAGGAAGGACAACAGCTCAGAGTAGGGTGGTGGCAAGGGAGGTGAGAGGGGTGCCTGGATCTAAGACCGTGGTAATGGTTGGATATGGTGGGGGTGGGGTGGACCCCCAGGATGGTGAATGGATGGTGGTGTCCTTCCTCCAGGATAAGGTACCAAAACTGTGAGGTAAATCGTGGACTCAGTTTTGGACACATTGAGTATAAAAGACTTTTGGGACAAAATAGAAAATGTAACCAATCACTGTTTCAGTGATGATTGAAATGTTCTCCAATTCCCATCATGAGCTCCTCATGCGCATTATTTCTTATTGCAGTGATAAATGAGATTGTGAGCATCACTCCTTATCTCAGTGCTAAGTTGGCTAATTTTGAATCATTACAGTGATTAGACAGTAGTGCAAAGACTGCTATCCATTCAACTGCTCTCCTGTCCCAATATCTTACTAGTATGAATTTGCTCAGTAACTGATTCTTCACACTGACCAACCTCTAATTAATACAAATCCCAAAACCAACAGAGACCCTCATAATTCTAACCTTTATCTGAAAAACATTAAAACACCCAATGGTGTTGAAATTTGTCTAGTGATGTCTGCTACTGTTTGAGGAGAGGGAGGACTTCTGTAAATGCCAGGTCCCCTAATTTCCACAAAGGGAGACATATTACCAGCTCTATTGTCACTGGTCCAGGAGGACTCCTTTTAGCACAACAGTTGTCAGATATACTAGGAGACACTGCTCATAAAAGTTGTCTCGATTTTGGCCACACAGATAGCTCCATTGTATATGTCATTATAACATAATCATCAGAACATCTGAACATCATCACAACAACAGGATTGAACTTGGCTGCAACTGACCTGGGCTGTTATCTCTTTTCTTCTAACTCTGTGTTGTCTCAGCCAACTTCCCTGAGCACAACTTAGTTAGTTAGTTCATTTTGTTCTTGTCACTAGCAGTGTTCAAGCAGAAGCCATTCGTGAAATATAATTTCTATCTCCAGACTTTCTAAAAGTATCAGCTCCCTTGCTAATTCTAGATGAATATGTCTGAAGATCAGACCTTACACGTGACTTTATTACAATGAAATATGGACCTCTTTAGAGTTAATGTACAAGTTGTTGAACAATAAACTGTCAACTGGAAGAGTAAACTAAAAATTTTTATAGAAAATTAAAGCTGAATTAAGTAAGAATAAAAAAAAGATAATGTGGTCTGGTGGAAGCTGTCCTGTCAAGTCAGTGATCCACTTTGGAGTTCTTCACTCAGTTCTGCCACCACTTAGCGTCAGATACGTAACAAGTCTGTTCTATGCCTTGGGGGTTTTTGTGTGTGTGAGAGGCAGAGAATAATGAATCCCATCCATTCTTTCTATAAGAGAAAACAACTCTATAGAACACCCATGCAATATTTTTTAAAAACAGAAGGATTTGGGGTTTTGCAAAACTTGCTAATATACCTAAGGGCTTTCCTTGAAATTTTATCAACAGATGGATCTTAATAAAAGAGAAATGAAAATGCAGCAAGAGAAGGATGAAAAAGCATCTTTAACCTCATCCAAGCAGAAGGGTTGATGCAGCCTCCCACAGCAGGAGCTCAGAACTGTCTCAGGCCATGTTCTTTACATGCCAGATGGTCATGTGCTTGAAGCAATGAGGTAATATGGACACTTTGGTGAGTCAGTTATCATCTGGATGTTAGGTTCAGTGCCACTGCCAATACTCTCCTCACTAAAAGGTGGCTGCCACACAATCGGTCTGCCACTGAGGTTTCCTCTAGAAGCTCACCACACTCTACTTCTTCTAAGACACAAAAACAGTTCAAGGCAGATGGCCCTGGTAGGTGGACTCAGTGGTAGAGTGTTGGCCCAGCATGGGGAAGTCCCGGGTTCAATTCCTGGTCAGGACACACAGGAGACGCACCCATCTGCTTCTTCACCCCTCCCCCTCTACTTCCTCTCTATCTCTCTCTTCCCTTCCTGCAGCCAAGGTTCCATTGGAGCAAAGTTGGCCCCAGGCACTGAGGACAGCTCCATGGCCTCCGCCTCAAGCACTATAAAAACAGCTCCATGCCCTGGCCGGTTGGCTCAGTGGTAGAGCATTGGCCTGGCATACAGGAGTCCCAGGTTCGATTCCCGGCCAGGGCACATAGGAGAAGCACACATCTGCTTCTCCACCCCTCCCCCTCTCCTTCCTCTCTGTCTCTCTCTTCCCCTCCCACAGCCAGGGCTCCATTGGAGCAATGTTGGCCCGAGCGCTGAGGATGGCTCTGTGGCCTCTGCCCCAGGCGTTAGAATGGCTCTGGTTGCAACAGACGATGCCCCAGATGGGCAGAGCATCGCCCCCTGGTGGGCATGCCGGGTGGATCCTGGTCGGGCGCATGCGGGAGTCTGTCTGACTGCCTCCCTGTTTCCAACTTCAGAAAAATACAAAAAAAAAAAACCAGCTCCAGGTGCACAAAGCATCGCCCCCTAGTGGGCATGCTGAGTGGATCCCAATCAGGCACATGCAGGAGTCTGTCTCTCTGCCTCCCCGCTTCTCACTTAAGAAAAATACCCCCAAAAAATAAAAAATAAAAAACAGACAGCTGTGTCTCTTTTCTTCATTTTATGAGTGATACTGTCCAGAGTTACTAAAACTCTCAGTTCTTAAGGGAAGAGGAATGGGTATTATTATTTTTATGTCCTTTGTAAACATCAAGAAACCAAATCACATATTTTTTAATAATGAGAATCTGGATCAAGTTCACTGTACAGTTCAAAAATCTATTTAAATTAAACTATTTAATAGAGTTTTGGCTTTTCCTTTAGTCCATCCCACTGCCATATGTATCCAATAACGCGAGCTCATTCCCCCTCCCGCCACCAATAAAACAGGGAATCACTGAGTAAGTGTGACGTTTCACTTCACAAGTTCAGCTTCTATTAAAACATTGTTTGCAAAGTATCAGAAATAAGTCTTCATATTGACAAATTTTCAGTAGAAGCACCATGAAACCTGTGATGTTGTTATATACCTAGGCCACGCGTCCAAGTTCCCTGGCTCACCTGCTCAGCGGCCCCCCACACTGGTGAGATGCAGTTTGTATCACAACACCTCTCCACATCCCCATCCACATATATTGGGTAGCTGTGCTCCAAGATGTCATCAGGCAGTGACCCTGCCTACCTGAGCCACAATGTTGCCACCTGACCTCATTCACTATTCACTAGATACTTCCTGGATGCCATGCCCTAAAATAAATCTTAGGGACACAGCAGTGAACACATTGTCACCACCAATGCCTGTTTTCAGGAACTAGCAAAACCCCTGTCAATTTTCTCATACTAGCCTCCATGATACAAACTCCTACTTCACTGGAGCTTGGAAAGTCAATGAGTAAGGCCAGGGCCTGAAAGCAAGAAGGCACCTCAGATATAAAGAGGACCAAGTGTCTTTGTGTGATATATTTTTATTTATAAAGCATGTTTATATAAAGGGCCCCACAAAAAAAAAATTGTCCCTGTTTGGTGAGTGGGGAAACTGGAGCCCAGAGAAGTAACTTGCCCAAGATTATGTAGAGTGACTATCAAGCATAAGGGCCCAGATTCCCTGTCTCCCCATAAGACCTCTGCCTCAACAGGGCCATGAGGGCCTAATGTTTATTGACCTGCTTCTATCAAAGCTTTATGGGGAGCAAGCCACTTTTTATAAAGGGTTGCCATTTCTCTTCCTCTAATTAAAAAGCAACAGAAATTCTGGATCATTTACCTCACCAGATCTTGGTAAAAATGAATGGTTTGACCATGTTTTGAATAATCATCAGAAAACCAATATCTCTTATTCCTGATTCATCTCCTTCTAAGGTCTCCATACACAGAGACATACAGGGATGAAGATGATGGTGATGGTGCTGACAATGTACTGAGTGCTTCCTGTGGTTTTAGATGCATTATCTCACTTAATCCTCACAAGAATTCTATTATATTCTCCCATTTTGTAGATAAGAAAACCAAGTGTCTGAAGGCATAAGGGACTTGACCAAGTTGGTAAAGCTAGGAAGGAACAGTGAGAAGAGCCCAGCCCACACTGTCTGACTGCAGAGCCTAGGTTTCTAATCTCCAGATTCATCCTAATACCTGAGGAAGTGCAGTGCTTGAGGTTGCAGACCCTCTGCAGTGTGCACACTGCCACAGCCCCCTGGAGAAAGGAACGTGGTGCAATGTCCTACCAGGTCCTCAAAGGGCCTCCTGCATTTCAGAGCCACAAACCCAAAATTTAGGATGCTATGAATGGTGGCCTTTTGATGGAACAGAAGAGGCTCAATCTGTCACTTTGGTCAGTGTCACTTTTGAGCAGGAGGAGACTGGAGAGGGAGACTCATAAAAAGCCCAACACGAGGAAAGCTTTCACCTGGTGCTGTGTGTGGGAAGGCCCCGATGGGTCTGAGTAAAGGAGTTGTAGTCAGCCTATGATCCGTCTGTATGTGTGGCCACAGATTTCCCTACCCAAGCTCCAAGGGAAGCAAATTGGGTGAAAAAGTACAAAGCTTTGGGGGAGGGGGTCTACCAGGTTTGTCACCTTAAACAGAAAAGGAGAGAGTGCAGATTACAAATTGAAATGGGTTCACAGCAGCCCCCTCCTCACGTTCGGACCTGGAGTGATTTATTCCCATTGTCCAAAGCTAAATTCTTCCTCATCCACAAAACTAGAAGAAAACCAACAAGGATGCCATGAGGAATAAGTGAAGTTATCGTGAGAATCTCTTCAAATGCCAAGGGCTGTGTGAATGCTTAGTGATAAAAATGATCATTTCACCACCGTCATGATCATGAACATATAACCTTGCTTTTGGGAAGGGATTGAGAATTTGAGGTGCCCTGGAATCGGCCTGTTTACACAAGCAGCAATGCTTCAGTTATCTAAGGGGCTACCAAGCTCTCTTCATTTCAGGAAAATCAGGCTTGGCTCAGGGTCAGAAGTGCTATATTCAGTTCAGCTCCCACTCCCTGCCCCTCTCCCAATCTAAGCAGAGGCTTTGCCCTGGTTTTTACCTTGCTGCTTTTGCATGGTGGTGAAGTCCTCAAAGGTGAGTGTGCGCACAGGGGGTCTCCAGAATGCATAAGTCTCCATGATGGCTTCCAGTCCAGTTCTGCAGAGAGAAAAGCCAGCAACAGAAGTTGTAAATAATCCCAAGAAACACACTGACTTTGTACAAATCCTAGGTGATTTGTCTGCAAGTGATATAAACATAGGCACTGAGAGACAGCACTACATGTAAGTTAGTCTGGAAGGGCACAAGGCACAGGTGACAACAAGAGGCAAGAGGAGGAAGAAATAAATCCAATTCAGATATCTGCAAGCGAGTCATAACTAGGATGGATTTTCACTCTGACCTTTCTTGAAAGGAGGTTTGGCCTGCATGAAAAAAAAGAACATGTTAAGGTCAGGGTCACGCATATCATGAATAGAATTGAGTGTAGTGGAGCATTGGCTGTTTCTCTAGCACAGGACAACATCATCATCATCATTACCAGAGCACATTGACACAGCCTGTCCCAGAGTCAGCTCTACCACCGGTATGGAGTCAATGAAAAGAACAAGCAGGATAATAGAAATAAAAGGTGAGGTAGGCAATCAAATACACTTGAGTTTCTGCTGCAACAAGAAATACCTACCTAAAGTCAAAGGAAGGGGTTGATCTCAGAAATTACACCTCAAGCAAAAAGACTGATACATTTCTGAAAATATTTATCTGTATTTTGTAATCTGATAATCAAGCTGGTCTTTTATTTGTAACCTAACAGTCAAGAGACAGATACCTGAAACTGTCAGACTCCAGAAAACACCCAATAGTTTGCAAATACATTCTTTTAAGTCTTCTTTTTCATTGATATTGGAAATTCCATTAACTCAACTATGCACACTACTTTATCCTTCAATAAATCCTCGCCACATCATATATATGAGGTGTTGACGGACATCGTTTTAATGTCCTTATCCAGGTTATGTCAGAGAGTCTTGCTGATACTCCATATTGTCAAAGCAGAGTATCAGTGGAGGATTTCATCTAAAGCTTTGAACACAGCTTCTGATTACTGCCTTTCTTTAAAATTAACTGCTTCTATCTAAGTAGAGGAGAAGGGAGATCAGGGACTATGGAGAAGGTTGGAGAAGAAAGGTAGAGAAGTAGCATAAGTCACTGGAATATAACATGGTGTCCTTCCTGGAAAGACCAAGCTTTCCCTATTGAGATGAAACCTATGCTGCCAGTCTGTCTCTCTAGGCAACACGTTTCCAGAGCTCTCTTCCGTCTTGCATACTAAGAAGAAAGTGAGAAGTTTAATTTAAGTGAGAACAAGCACAATTTCCTTACAAATGACTGAAAGATCCCCTGAGGTCCTTCTCAGATGAGTAGCTGATACACTGATTGGCTCTTTGTGTTGGAAAATGTCCTCTCTGAACAGGCCTTACTTGCACAGTTAACTTTCTAAAGTCTTCCCTGGAATCTTGGAGGCTTTAAATACACCAATGTTGGCAAATCAAACCCTGTATTTTTAGAAGAGGTGGAGAGGAGAGGGTGTCACATGGTGTTTATTAGCTGTTAATCTGTTAAAAGTAGGAATAGAAGACATCTCCACATAGTCACACCTACATTAATGTTAAACACAGTACTTGAAACTATTTGTGGAGAGAAAGAGTCTGAGAAATTAAGAAGTTCAGAATAATAAGAACATAGGCAGGTAAAGGCATACTGAACCTTGAAGAATATAGGAAATAGAACAGGCTGAGCTCTTCCTGCCTTATTTTGAATGTTGGTGGTCCATCAGAACATGTTAGGGTTCCCTTTCTTTTCTTTTTTTTTTTTTTTTTTTTTTTTTTTTAGCAGGGGGAGGGAGAGAGATGAGAAGCATAAACCTGTAGTTATGTTACTCTTTTTAGTTGTTCATTGTTTCTCATATGTGCCTTGATGGGGAGGCTCCAGCCAAGTCAGTGACCCCTTGCTCAAGCCAGCAACTTTGGGTTCAAGCCAGTGGCCTTGGGCTTCAAGCCAGTGACTTTTGGGCTCAAGTTGGCAACCATACACTAGGGCTGCATTCAAGTTGAATGAGCCCATGCTCAAGCCAGTGACCTTGGGGTTTCAAACCTGGGACCTATGCATCCCAGGTCAAAGCTCTATGCAATGCACCACTACCATGACTCAGGCCTTACAGTTGGTTCTCTTTAGTGGCATGGAAGGCTCACTGCAAATGGCCAAGTATTTATTAATCCACCTTCTATTCTATTCTTCCCAAGAACGTATACCAATGATGGTGACAAAATATTAGCTCAAGGACAAAAAACAGTCCCTTCTCATTTCATAATAAGATTTTAGAATACTGTGAAATACCAATAACACAATGATATACTGCCAATATTATAATTGTTAAAGAAATAGAAAATAAATTTTGATTTCATTTTCATAACAAAAAGACTGTGGCAAACTTATTAATAATTTTATTTAGGCCCTGGTCAGCTAGCTCAGCAATAGAGTGTCGGCCTGGCGTGTGGAAGTCTCGGGTTTAATTTCTGTCCAGAGCACACAGGAGAAGCACCCATTTGCTTCTCCACCCTTCCCCCCTCTACTTTCTCTCTGTCTCTCTCTCTTCCTCTCCTGCAGCCAAGGCTCCATTGGGGCAAAGTTGGCCCAGGCACTGAGAATGATTCCATGGCCTCTGCCTCAGGCACTAGAATGGCTCCGGTTGCAGTGGAGCAACACCCCAGATGGGCAGAACATCGCCCCCTGCTGGGCATGCTGGGTGGATCCCGGTCAGGCACATGTGGGAGTCTATCTCTCTGCCTCCCCACTTCTCACTTCAGAAAAATACAAATAATAATAATAATTTTATTTAGCCCTGGCTGGATAGCTTGGTTGGTTAGAGTATTGTCCAGAAGCACAGAGGTTGCTGGTTTGATCCCTAGTCAGGGCATGTATAGGGACAGGTATTCCTGTCTCTTTCTGTTCTCTTCTTTTCTCTCTCTAAAATTAACAAAATATTTTTAAAGTACATTTAAAAATAATAATAATTTTATTTAAAGCTGTCAATTTGATATAGGATAGTGATCATTTATCTATTTATCCAAATATAAAATCCAACTGAAAGACTGAGTTATAGAATCATAGATTTAAAAAATGGGAGGGATATTGGATGTCCTCAACTTCCACTTTCTATGATACCATCTTGGGTAGTTATCCAGACTCTGTTGGAGTATTTCCCAAGGAAAATATTCTGGTTTTTGACAGATCTATTAGAAAGTTCTTTCTGATCTTGGGCTGAAATCTCTGATGTAACTTTGACCCCCTGGTTCCACTACTGATGGGCAAATAGTGAGAGTACCAGGCATTTCCACATCCTCATAATGAAGACTTTCCTCAGCTGTGAAGAATGTAATGTATGACATCCCACATATGAATGCACCCATGGTCATCAGTTCACAGTGATAGAAGTGTGGGGGAGGAGCTATGGCTACTAAAAAATATTGGCTAAGACCACACATTCTCAACAACACTTTACTAATCCACTGTGGATCCATCTCTCAGAGATTTATCCTAGACCCTTTCTGAATCTAATTATGAATTTAGGTGTATTTCTTCTTAGAAAAATTAACCATATTTGTTTACTATATGCCACATCTTATTTGTCCTCAAAGTCCATTAAACTTCATTGGCTAGATCTAATTGTTAGAAAGTACTGGTTCTATATACCAGGACCTAGTGAAGTGCCATGGCAAGATAAGTATTAGATAATTCACCTCTCTTACCACTAGCATGTCTACTTGGAATCCATTTTTTTTAATGTCCCAGTGCTTAGCACAATACCTGTCACTTGACAAGATCACAATGTATAGGAGTCATTATTTCATGAACTTTAGCCAGCATTCATATTTCAAATCCTAAAATTTAGAAAAACAATTGATGTAAAATCAAGACTCTGAAGACAGAATCCTCTAGTATGGGAGACTTGGGAGTCATTTCCACAGCCAATTGTGTCTCTTCTGACTCAAGTATTAGAGCAGTTTCAGTTTTCCTTTGGTTTCTTCCATTCCAGTCATAGAATTTCTGACCTTCAACAGAGTCTGAATCTACTATCCGAGGTCAGTTCCACCCTAATCTTCTCTTACAAGAGTCCTTGCCAACCACCTATTAACATCTTCAGCCACTTGGATGTCTTTTCAAAGTTTATCCTAAGTAATTCATTTTTTATTTATTCATCATCATTAAATCTTATTTTTGTAAAATTTTATCTCAAGGTTCTTAAATGTGACTTCATTGTCTAACAAGTAAAAAAGTAGTCTTAGGTAACCACATATCATTAACATGTTCCACATGGTGAGCCACTCTGGGTTTGCTGCACACCAGAGACCTGATGTCATCTCTGAGGTTTCCAATCAGAGACGATCAAATTGGCAAGTGTCTCCCTCTTGCTTACTTTTCCCTGTTTGCTCCAGTGACAATAAAGTCCATATTCAAACCCTCTTTGTTCAGTCCTTTGGCTGTAATCGCCTCTTTGGTTTCCAGGCCTTTTCTCTTTAGACTTTTTAGTGTGTTCCCTGGCCAAACCAACAGAGTGTGCTGAAGAGGAGGGAGAAAAAGAAAGAGAGGAAGCAAGCCAAAGAGCTGTTTTGCAAATTGTTGATGCCTCAAGATCAACTGATTTGGAAAAATAGCCAGACTGTAAAGAAATAGTCTTCTAACATTCCCATTGGGAAAAAAAAAAAAAAAAAAAAAGGAAAAGCTGGCACCATCCAGCTTTGGTAATTATAACAATTTGGTAATTATTTGGTAATTTTAATAATTACAACTACGTTCATGAACCTATTAGGTAGCACACCAGTGCCTGCTTTTTATGTTTCATTTATTTTCTCTGTCGTTCTGTCTTTTGACTCTCCCCCATCTTTTTTGCTGGTAAGAAAGGGAGCATATGCTAGGAGTTGATCAAACCATTGGTCATCTCTCAACAGAAGATGGTCAAGAGCTAAGGCATATCTACTGATCAGGCTCTTAAAATCATAAATGAGTTTTCCAACCAGGAAAACAATTATGCTAGGTTCAGGAGGTATTAAGGTAAAAAAAGACACAAGCTCTCCACCCTCCAGGAGCATCCTCTTCAACAAAAAGAGAATACATGAATGACTAATTTCTGAACTGTGTGGTAAGTGCTACACTGGAGATCTGTGTATGCCATGGAGCACTGAGCAATAAGTACCTAATATACCTGAAGACTCAAGGAAGAGTCCATAAAAGGCCAGTTAAGCTTAATATCAAAAGGTACTCAGCAGTCTTCTACATAGACAAGAGGCACAAAGAGCTTTCCTAGTAGATTTAACAGTATATGCAAAGGCTAGGAGGTATAAAAGAGAAGCCATGTTCTGGAACCCAAAAATAGTTCAGGGTGACTGGAACTCCCGGTACAAAGTTGGAGGGGGACACCATGGATATTTATTAGATGTTAGGTGCTTGGATCTTTATCAAATGGGAAGTACTGTGCCTTTGAGCTCCTTACATTTCTCTTCTTGTTCTAACATTTAAAAAGACACAAAACAAGCCTCATCAGGCAGTAATGCAGTGGATAGAGCATTGGGACTGGGATGCTGAAAACCCAGGTTCGAGACCCCAAGGTCACCAGCTTGAGCACGGGTTCATCTGGTTTGAGCAGAGCTCTCCAGCTTGAGCCCAATGTCACTGGCTCGAGCAAGGGGTTACTCAGTCTGCTGTAGCCCCCCCCCCCCCCATCAAGGCACATATGAGAAAGCAATCAATGAACTAAGGAGCCACAACAAAGAACTGATGTTTCTTATTTCTCTCCCTTCCTGTCTGTCTGTCCCTATCTGTCCCCCTCTCTCTGACTCTATCTCTGCCACAAAAAATAAATAAATAAAAGAAAAGACACAAAACAAGAATATACTAGTCTTTCACATCTCATTACTGGATCCCAACTTCCTAATCCTTTTTCTTAGATTGCCCTTGATCCACTGAGGTGAGGTCAGACCTTCCACACAGCCTTCTTCTTTGCTGGATCTGGAATCTGCTCCTACATCTACAGATTCCTCAGAGTAGTTGTTCTCCAGGGATATTCTTAAAAGGCCTCCCAACAGAGGTCTACAAATTGGCAAAACAAAACAAGCCATCACTCAAACCTTGGCTTTAGGTGGTATAATAAGTGTACCTACATGATGAATTGGCTGTCACTGATATGCCTTACAATCATTTAAAAGAGCAGGTAGGTATCCAATGGATAAATGCTTGCAGTTGAGTTAAAATTATTTCTTACACAGTGATTCCAACTTGGGAACCCTGTCCCCTTTGAATCTGAACAGGTAGCCATGGCAGTCCACAAGGAGTTTTCACTGCCTCAAGAAGTAGAATAAAAAGCCATGCAAACACAAAGAAGACTAATTAAAACATTAATTTCCTTTGCATTTGACTGGAATGGTGTAACATTAATTTGGTGATACTGACCCAAGATGGCACCAGTTGTACCAGTGAAGGAGAAGAAACTCACGGATGTCAAAATAGGGGAGCTACCAAGCTGGATACCGATGCAGGATTTCACCACTAAAGTCATGCTAAAGTGTTTCAAAGAGGTTATTACTGGTACTGCAATTAGTCAATGTGAAGAAAGGAAGCATTGCTGGGGTTTCCACGGGACTGGCCGCTTATCCTTTTCCTCTAAGGAACCTGAACATACATGAGTGGTGAGCAAGTATCGCTGAAGAGGGCCCAGGGTGGATTTCACATTCCTGATCATGATCTTTGCCCAGCACCTCTGAGATTTTTCATATTGTAATTAACACCTAATAAAAGATGAGGGGTAAAAAGAAATACTAATACTAAATCACACGAGGGGCAGATTAGCATAGTGGTGAAGAGCACCGACTCTGGAGCCAGACCGCCCAGGTTCGGACTGCAGCCCTGCTATTTACTAACGCCAACTTGATCCAGTCGTGTACCCTCCTCATGCCTAAGTCTCCTGTCTGTAACATGGGCATCAGGATGCCACTCCCTCTGCATTGTTACTAATAAATGCAGATTGTTTAGAAACAAAATATATCAAAATGAGAGAAAACAATGAAAGCGTGAGGACCGTTAGTCTAACTTAAGTAAAAGAAATCCCTCTGACTGCTCAGGTTGCAACCTGTAACAGGAGAAAACATGCTGACTTCACCGGAATTCGAAGTGTCTGCCCTCTGGCTCTGGCTTAAACGTGAAGGGGCCTGTGTGTTACCTAATTCCACTTCTCATTCTCTCCTCAAGACCCAAAAACGTGTCCCTCAAGCCTCTGTAGGCCTCATTATCTTGCAGATATTTTAGACTCCAATATGTTAGCCATTAAAAAGACGTCACTCTGTTAGATGACACCATCCCTGGGCAAGTGCCATAGATAATAAAGCGGCTGCCAACCTTCCTTGGCAAATGCACATGGCCAAGAGGACAATGGTGGAAACGGTACATTATGGAGGAGGGAGAACAAATAACAATGCAGAGAAAAATGTTAAATACCATAAGCCAGGGGACATGATGAACAGCTCTGGCCCGGATGGATAGGAGGAGTTTGGCAGGAGGTGGCAGCCGGAGTCCAGGACAGGGATAGCTATCTTGAACTGTAGCTGCAGCCATGCCGGCAGGAGAGGAAGTCCAGCACTGATTACTCCCATAGCTCCGTTAAATGTCATCCGTGCCAGGGATAACAAAAGAGTATGCAAAATCTATGGAGGCTAGAAAGATTGCCAGGAAAGAGCAGGAAAAGATTGGCTGGAAATAATACAGCCAATGGCTCTAAGGAGAACAGATGAAAATACAGAAACTGAAAGTGAGACACTTGGAAAGTGGTGCTAGTTGAAGAAGACAAGTGCTCAGCTCACTGGCTCTGTGCCGGCTACGTGAGCCTTCTGTAGCAATAGGGACCAGACATGGATGAGGGCAAGGTTGTCTGTTTACCTGTAACCTGTGCTTAACAAAGGAAGATGACACTATTCTCTGGATTTGCAAATTCTGAAAGCTCCCACTTCACTGTACTCAGTTTTATCATCGATAAAATGGAAACCAACACCAATCAACTTGGAGATAAAAGTGAACAACATGGCCCTGGCCAGTTGGTTGGTGCTTTGTCCTGATGCACCAAGGTTGCAGGTTCAATCCCTGGTCAGGACACATTCAGGAATCACCCAATGAATACATGAATAGGTGGAGAAACAAATTGATGTTTCTCTCTCTCTCTTCTTCCTCTCTCTAATTTCAATCAGTCAATAAAATTTTTTTAAACAAAGCAAACAATTTGGACCACAGATACTATATGAAATAATTATTACTATTATTTGTATATTTACAATTTGAATGACTAGAAATAAATATGTAAGGTTGAACTGTATAAAATTGCTAATATTTTACCATTTTTACCTACAAATATAACTTCATATCTTCAGCTGAGTAGATTATGGGTATAGACAAGATGTGAGATACTTGGTTGTAAGAGAGAACTCTACTAACAGATTGTAACTGAGATTAACCCTGCACCCTTCCTCCTCTGATTCCCAAAGAAAAGTTGTTTCTTGTGGGGTCTAAGCAAAGTTGAACTGGCCCAGGGCTAATTTCTAACTGACTTTTCCTTTTCCTGTCTGTGAACTTCAGCCACTCTAATTCCTCATCCCACAGCCCTCTTTCTGACTACACAGTCATCTTTCACAGGTGTAGTGAGGAGTGGCAGGGCTTTGACAGGGGTTCCTGTGTGTGCCTAAGGAGATGACTCCTCTCTCTCTGCACATGGTCTTGGGATAGCAGCTGCTTAAGAGGGGAGCACAGGAAAATTCTTGACTCCCAGATATTTTCCCCACCTTCAGTAAAGATCCCTTCCTTTGATTTTTTTCCCCTTCTTTTCCAAGTGAGAAGAGGAGAGATAGACAGACTCCCGCACGTGCTCTGACAGGAATTCATCAGGCAACCACCATCTGGGGCCAATGCTCTGCCCATCTGGGACCATGCTCACAAATGAGCTATTTTTAGCACCCAGGGCCAAAAGCACTTGAACCAATCAAATCATGACTGCAGGAGAGGAAGAGAGCAAGAGAAAGAAAAAGGGCAGGGGGAGGGGTAGAGAAGCAGATGGTCATTTCTCCTGTGTGCCCTGACCAGGAACCAAACCCAGACATTCACACACCAGACTGATGCTCTACCACTAAGCCAACCAGCCAGCGCCCCTTCCATTGGTTCAAGCATGAGTTTCATTAAGTATCTTCTTCCAGCAAGCAAATACATACATCCCTGTGATGCAGTTAATGGCTCTATTTTTAGATCACTGTCCCCTGAAACATTATGTAAGGGGACCCTAGGCACCAAGAAGACCTACCACCAGTTATATTCCCAGCAAACAGCAGTGCTGACTAATAATTAGTTCAAACTCAGATTGCTTCCTACACCTCATCCTGCAGACCCCCTATTTTTTTCAGTGAGGGGCAATATACAGTGTGTCCATAAAGTCATGTGCACTTTGGACAGTCACAGGAAAGCAACAAAAGACGATAGAAATGTGAGATCTTCACCAAATAAAAGGAAAACTCTCCCAGTTTCATACCTATTCAATGCAGTTCGATGTGAGCTCACGCACAGATATTTTAGGGCTCCTTAGGTAGCTATCCCGTATAACCTCTACAGACTCGTATTGACTGATGGCCTACCAGAATGGGGTTTCTCCACCAAACTGCCGGTTTCCTTCAACTGCTTATCCCACCAAGTAATGTTATTCCTATGTGGTGGCACTTCGTTATAAACGCACCGATACTCATGTTGCACTTTGGTCACGGATTCTAATTTAGCGAGCCACAGAACACACTGAACTTTCCTCTGTACTGTCCACATCTCGACTGGCATGGCCGTGGGCTGCTCCGCTGTATACAGTGTTACGTCATCATCTGCGCATGTGCACGTGCTGCCACATTATCCTACAGAAACTGGGAGGGTTTTCCTTTTATTTGGTGATTTCACATTTCTATCGTCTTTTGTTGCTTTCTTGTGACCAGTCAAAAGAGCACCATGTGGGACATAAAAGTGAAACTAAGAGACATTGATAAGAGTGTGGTGGTTACGGGGGGAGGGGGGAGAGGGGGAGGGAAAGGGGGTGGGGGCGGGGCACAAAGAAAATTAGATAGAAGGTGGCAGAGGACAATCTGACTTTGGGTGATGGGTATGCAACATAATTGAATGACCTGGAAAGATAACCTGGACTTGTTATCTTTGAATATATGTATCCTGATTTATTGATGTCGCCCCATTAAAAAAATAAAATTATTTAAAAAAAAAAAGCGCACCATGACTTTACGGACACACTATATTAAAACTATTTTGTGGGAGACAGGCTGCAAGCTGACAAAGTCCTTATAGCCTAGGGCTTAGTTTAAGACTCAACTCTTCCCCACACCCTTAGCTGTTGCATGGTGGGGGGTAGTGCACTCTTATGAGAATTCCCATTTATACCTTAGATATGTAACTTTGTATCAGAAACTTCCTCTTTTTAAAAATGGATTTGTTCTCTGCACTATATAATAAAGCTGGCTGGGGGGTTTGGCCCTTTTTCCCCCATATACCATCAGCTTACAGGAGGCCTCCCAATCCCATCCTTTTTCTTTCTGTATTTATTTCTTAATCTCCCACCATTCTCCCTCAGGACCTGGACAATTATAAGTCACGCTGGTTTGTGACAAGTGGTTCCCAAACAAGGACCTGAGTACAAGAAAATGAAACTGAAGGTAGACGAGGTGAGGGACTTCCTGAGGCGCACAATAAGCACAGAGAAAGTTTTTTCTGGGAGTGCATAGTCAGGAGTAATAAATTATGGGACAGTTAGGTCAAAAGTAAGGGACCTTTTTGTACAAATGCTTCTATCTGAGAAAAAGCCATTGCCTGAGGAGCATCAGAGGGAGCTAGAAAAGGAGAAACATAAATATGAGATAAAGAAAGAAGGGAAACTAGTTACCTCCGAGTCTGAGGACGACTCGGAAGATGATGAGGGTATTGCAGTTATGGCCACCTTAACCTTGGCACCTCTGCCGCCCTCTGCTCCTCCTTACCCTTATTGGGGTGCTCCCAGGAAGCACAAGTTTATCCATGTCTTGGAGCAGGATACTTCTATCTCAGACCTTTGGAGATCCCCACTCCAACAAGCCTTAGATCAGGCTTGAGATGTAGAGGAAACAATAACTGGCCTTACCTGTTTTCCTGTTCTAGAAAGACAGGACGATAAGGGGAAACTAGTGCGAGAGCTTGAACCTTTTAAAACTCTGAAAGGACTTAAACTTGCTTGTGCTCAATATGGGCCTACTGCCCCTTTTACACTTGGTTTATTAGATACTATTAGTGCAAAGGCTCTTTCCCCAAATGACTGGAAGGCAATTGCTTGACCCTGTCTCTCTGGGGGTGATTATTTGCTGTGGAAGTCAGAATTTTATGAAAGAGCCTGTTGAGCAGACTATGAGAAACCAACAACAGCAGGTTGCTGTTATGGCTGATGTGTTAACTGAAGAAGGGCAATATGCTCCTATGGCGGCTCAATTAGAGTATCAACTAATTACTTATCAAATGATTAACCAGATAGTCACACAAGTGTGAAATCACCTGCTTACTACAGGGGCCAAAACAGAGGAATTGAGCAAAATTAGGTTGGGCCCAGATGAGCCATTTCAGTTTGTTTCAGGGCTGATTCAGGTAGTTGAAAAAATAGTGATGGATGGAGAAGCAGGAACAATTTTAGTAAAACAGCTAGCATATGAGAATGCTAATTCTGCTTGTCAGGCTGCACTCTGACCTTACTACAAGAAGGAAGATATGAAGGACTGCTTCAGAATATGTGCTGATATTGGGCCGTCATACATGCAAGGTCTGACTATTGCTGCAGCACTTCAGGGGAGGCCTCCAGGACAGTACTTTGATACAGGGAAGTACTTTGCTCAGTGGATCTTGTTTTCAGTGCAGGGGTTCTGGGCATTTTGCTAGAAATTGCCCTACTCCCTCCAGAAATCAGTCTCAGCCTCCCCCTCAGGGGCAGCCAGCTCCTAAAGCTCCTAGCCTCTGCCCACACTGCAGGAGAGGGAAACATTGGGCGAGTGAATGTAAATCTAAGTATACTGCTGAAGGACAGGTGATTCAGGGAAACAGACAGAGAAGCTATTAAAAATGTTACAAGTATCCCTTATAATTCAATAGGACAGGAAAATTCTATCTTAGAAAACAAAACAGGGGGAGTCAGGAGGAAAGACTCACCCCACAAGAGCAATTGCATAAGGCTTATTTTACTCCTATCTCGTCCCTCTCTCTGTCAAATCTGTTCTACCTATCAAATCCCCTTAGCACACCCTAAACCTCCTCCTCCTACAGATTCCAACCCCCCTTCTTTCAATCCAGCTGATCACACTGTCCCTCTGTCTTCTCCCAATCAGCCCCCAATATACAGAAAAAGCTTTAAAAGGTAGAGGAGGACCCTCAAACCCCTCAACAAGATCTCCTGAGCATGGCTTTTAAGGTCTATAATGACCGAGGGGAACAGAAAAAGGCAGACAGAGCCCAAAGAGATCAGGCAAAATACTAGCTCTTGGTGACCACCCTTAAAGGCTCCAGCACCCCTAACAGGCCTCATAGGACTCCATCAGGACCCTGCTTCAAGTGTAAAAAGGAAGATCATTGGGCTAAAGCCTGCTGACTTCTCACCCCTTGCCCAGGACATGCCCTCGCTGTGGGAAAAAGGGACACTGGAAGGTAAACTGCCCCCTTGCTCCTCCAAGGGAGGGTTCAGTCTCTTCCAGCCCTGCTCCAGCCACCTGTGACCTGACCTTGCCCAACCTGCTGGGATTTGCCACTGAAGGCTGAAGGTGCCCAGGGCTGTTGGCCCCTTCTCACATCACCATCAAAGAGCCTAGCTGATCTCATTTCTTACAGACACAAGGACCACTTACTCTGCCTTGTCCGAATATTCAGGTTCTGCTCATCCCTCGAAGATCTCTGTTGTGGGTGTTGATGGTCTTATTTCCTCCCTATTGGCCATGGATCCACTGCTTTGTCTAATACATGGTGTCTCCTCTGCACACTCTTTCCTCCTCCTGCCTCAATGCTCTATGCCTATTTTAGGGCGAAAGCTACTGTCCAAATTCAGAGCCTCTCTCTCCTTTCACCTCCCGTCCTCAGAATCAGCCTTGTTGCTACTCTTGGCCAGCCAGATTTTCCCATTTCTGTTACAAATTTTCCTCTTCCACCCAGCATAGTGAATCCCAAGGTTCTCCTCACCACCCTCATGGCTGCAAAACTCCAGGTAAAGCCCCCCTGGTTTCATCTCTCCAGGTTAAAGAAAACAGAAGCTCCATCTCCACACATGCCTACAGACAGCCCTTCTAGTCTACCTGAATCATTACCAGAAATCCAGAATTGACATTAAGCTTGAGACAAAAGCTTAATGTGCTGGAAGCAGTAGTCATGGAACTTGGAAACCAGCTACAGAGTGAGAATGTGACAACAGTTACAGTGTCATGTAGTTTCCGGGATGTGTGTGACTCCTGCTCCTTGTGACAGTTCTCAATGGGACTGAAGTGGGGTTGGGTTGCATTTGCAGGAAATATGGAACAGTGATGGTGTCAGCATGAACTTGATGAACATATTAAGAACATTCAAAATAGCAAAGACTCTAATATAGATCCTGCTATATTGGTTAAGAATTTACTTAATGATCTGAAAAGGCTTTAATCCCTTTAATGTATTAAGACACTCATTTTGGTATCTGTTAACATTAGCTATGTTAATTTTCAATTTATTTTGTATTTTTTCCAGTCTGCCTCCAAATCAGAATCCCAGAAATCAGACAAGTGCAAATCTCAGCACATAAGCTAAAGTTAAAAAATAAAAAAGGGGGAACTGTGGGAAACAGGCTGTAAACTGACAAAGTCCTTATAGCCCAGGGCTTAGTTTAAGACTAAGCTCTTCCCCACACCCTTTTAAAACTAAGTTTTTCTCCACACCTTTTTAAGACTAAACTCTTCCCTACACTCTTGCCTGTTGCATGGTGGGGGGTAGTGCACTCTTATGAGGATTCCCATTTATACCTTAGATATGTGACTTTGTATCAGAAACTTTCTTGTTTTACAAATGGATTTGTTCTCTGCACTATATAATAAAACTGGCTGGGGGGTTTGGCCCTTTTTCCCCCATATACCATCAGCTTACAGGAGGCCTCCCAATCCCATCCTTTTTCTTTCTGTATTTATTTCTTAATCTCCCACTGCTCACCCTCAGGACCTGGATAATTACGAGTCACGCTGATTCACGGCAGTATTTGACTGTGTAAACCAACTCCCCCATCATTCAGGGCCTGTCACCAGCTCCTTTCTGACAGTTCCTAAGTTGTAGAATTTTAAAGTCCTGGTTCAAGTCTCCAAGGGTGAACTTCACAAAGAAAAATATACCCTTCTATAAAGTCACACCATCTCCCTGAAATACAGAAGGCCACTCTACCTGGGACTTATTGTGGGACCAACAGCAATGGCTCCCAGGGTGCCATGCCAGTTAGGAGCATGTGGAGGACACCATGGGAAAGCCCCCCTTCAGTTTTCTTAGATGCAATGAGGCTGGGAGTAAGGGTAGAGCCTAACATCAAAGACAGAATGAAAGTTGCTGATAGAGAACAGCCCAAAGTCATGTACTTCACGGCACTTTTAAAACAAGTTCGTAGAACTTCTCATTCCCCAGACAGATCAAAATTGTAATCCTTTTCTTTTTATGTATGTGTTTGCTTTGGAAGAAGTCCCTGGGAATTACATCAAATTTCCCAAGCTCACTTGGGCTTTCTGTAAAATGTTGGCAGCCACCCCTAACAGGAACAAGGCTCTCGCATGAGATGTGGGCCAAGAGCCCCAGAGAACTCTGTCCTTCTGCTCCTCTGGCTGCGGGTCTCATGGTTGCCATGCTCCCTCTACCTGAGCACAGTGGGCTGTCCTTGCCTGTGATTGGATGTGCCTCCTGCAGCTGCTTCTTAACCACGGGACTCAGTATAAAGACTATTGCTTCTCTTCAGCTTCATGACCTTTGCCTTCTCTTAAGAAGGACTTCCCAGTGGAGTGGCAATCCCCAAAAATGTAATTTTACCTCTTGGTTTGCTACTGAGTGACCTTACTTGGCTTGGGCTCAGTTCTGGGATCCCCTCTTTCCTGAGGCTCACAGACTCTGAAATTCACTGGGTGTCCTCCTTCTCCAGAGGGCCAGGCAGCAAAACATGTCCCCACTGTCCAGAGCCAGCTCAGTCGTGCTGAAAGGTGCACGTATCTCATATGCAATTAGGATAAATCAGTTACAGCAGCAGTCCATCTCAGACTGGAATCAAAATTGCATTTAGTCTATCAAACTAAGCTTCTTTATGAATCCATTCTTTTCCTTCTTATTTTGTGTCTTATACGAGCCCCTCACTGTTGCTGTACCTGACTTGCTCTGTGTTGGGGGAAGGCTTTCACATGCCAGGTTCTTGGTTTTCGGTTTCTCTGCTGCTCCCCAACTGTTTACTGTTTTGTAACTAAATGAACAAGTATTATTTTACTCTGTATACCTGGAACTATAGGAGAAAAAAATCTAAAAATAAAAACCTGAAAACGGTACCGTCCCATTCTAAGGAGCTCACATTTTAGCAGAGGGCAAAGCCAAGGAACACAACCACAGGACAGAAAATCACCTGAAGCTTAGTGGATCTATTTCCTCAGGAACTGGAAGTTAGTACTGTATCCTCCTGGTAAGAGATATCTCCCAGAGGTAACCCTGGCTATTGTGCCCTGGGGCCAGGCCCAGCCAAAGCCAGATTTGGACCATATAATTTTTTTTTAATTTATGTATTAATTTTAGAGAGAGAGGAAAGGGGAAAGAGTGAGAAACATCAATCTATTACTGAATGTGCCCTGGCTGGGGATCAAACCTACAACCTTCATGTATCCGGACGATGCTTTAACCAACTGAGCTATCTGGCTAGGGCTTGGACCACATAATTTCTGAGAAATCTAGAAGGAAGAACAACTTAGAAATAAACACAATTCCTCTCCCATTGCAAAAACAATGTCTGGAAGTGAAATGGGTCAGGGTTTCCACTCCGAAAGGCCCAATGTCTACTACTCTTCTTCATGACATGAACACACACACACATGCACTCATACACACACACTCTTCTGGTGGAGACTTCTAATCAGTGACATAGATACACAGAAATGAAAAGAAGTTGAAGCTCCATTAGTAAAGTTCAGTGACCTCACATTGACGCGTGTGAATGACACTTCCTAATAAGCAGGGAAAACTACAACAGGCTCTGATGATGGTGACCCCGCAGGGCTGACACTGTGGACTCACAGGGACTTCTGGTGGGGTTCTGGAAGGCCTCATGAATATCACTACTTGTCTTTATTTGAACTAGAATAAATTCCCTAAAAGACTTAATAGCCTGATGCAATGGAGATCAAAATACCAGTCTGATTATTGATAGAGGTGTCTGGAGACTATGGCACAGGTATGAGAGTTGAATGATTGGGCTACAACTCCCTGAAATGAACTGACTCCCCCAAGCTGTAGGCCTCGTCTGCTGGGCTTACCATGCAATAGAAAACGTGCAGAAGGCCAGCTCTGTACAGGTGAGCAGGTCCTGTAGAGCCCTTCCTCCCAGACTCAGCAAGCAGATGGGTCACCCTGGTTCCCATACAGGGAAAGGAGGAAACAATGGGGCTAAAAGCCAGGAGTACTTCTCCATGATATCTCTTTATATTAAAATACTAAGAACAGAAAGTAAGTACCCTCACCTCAGCTACCCTCAGAGAACACTGCTGTCAACCCAGCCGCATGAAGATGGTACTGCAACGAGAGGCTTATGGGCCAAGATACTGACATGAGGCCTCTAAAGAGAGACTGACACGACATCCTTCCTTTCACACTCCTCCATCCTTCCTCTCACACTCCTCCCTTCCTGAGCCTCTGGATCACACTGGGATGGATTGAGATCAACAAACCTGAACATGTTTTTGGTTTGAGGTTTGGCAAACTCTGTAACTCCAAAGAATTCCACAAATGTTTTGTGTTCTGCAAAACCAAAAAACACTGACCAAGTGCTTCCCCCCCTAATTTTTAAGCCCATGTGTTTTGAAAGGAAATGTAATCCGTATGTTTGGGGTACAATTTATATGCAAGTCATCAAACCGTGCTGGTCTGCATGAGTCACTTGACATCTGAAAGGCACACGAAGATCATAGATTTATAAGAACTCTGAGCAGGAGAAAGGAAGGTGATGAACAGGAACTGATACTGGCATAGAACCACTGGAAGATTTATAATCATCTAGATCCTCGCCCATCACTCTTGCTCATCTGCAAAATGGTATTAATAATTCTTGACCTCACCAGATTCTGCAGGCAGCTAGTGAGGATTAAATTGTGATAATCAGGTACTTTTGAGCTTTTCAAAGAGTAAATACAAAGTCCACTGTACTTGCCCCAACACATTTATGTTAGTCTAGCTTCCCAGAGTTTCATAGGACAAAAATGGCTTCTACCTTTAATGATTCATCCTTGTCCCATTGTGAGACAGGTGACTTCAGTGTCATTAGGTTCACCTGCTAGGAAAGTTCAGCCTGACTTCCTGTCCTCTACTTGGGAACCCCTTGTTCACAGGGGTGTAGAAATAGATGACAAAGTCACGAGGAAGTGTACAAAGACAGGCAGAGAATGTACAGATGGTCTTATTTGGAATCTAGGAGGTTCTGGGTACTTGGGTAACATCTTTTAATAGATCAAGGGTTTTTAGAGAAAATGTTCTGTTCTCCATATCTATTGAACATAAAATAAGTCCAGTTTAAATTGTTGGTGTGATACAGCAGAAAGCACACAAGCTTTGAAGTCAGGCAGACTTAGGTTTTATTCCCTGCTCCAGCCTTGCTGTGTGACATTGGCAGACCTGCTTAAGCTCTCCGAGCCTCAGTTTCCCTCTTTATAAAATAAAGGCTGTGTTGAAGATGATTAGGAGGGACATCAGAAAAAGGTCTGAAACACAGTAAGTGTCCAATCACAGATCACTTCTTTAATCAATAGTATTACTTAAAATAGCCTGCAGGTTTTAATGGAACTTTACTTTCCATGCTAGCAGAAAAATATATAAGTAAAGCACTGAAATATTTCAGGGCTAATGAGGATCCATAGTGCTGCTTTCCTGGAGTCCTTACAAAGAAGAGCAGTCCACTGGGCAGGACAAACAGTTACTGAGCAGTAGGATACTCACCACTCTTAAGGGAAGATATAGGCTGTGGCCAAACAATGTGCCCAGGTCCCCTCTAGCCCACTGAGGAAACAAGAGGACCTCAGGACTTAAACTGATGTATCATCACAACTTCCTAACCAGAAGCAAATGCTTCCAGATACACAGATTTAGTCTCGCTCTCTCTTTTTTAAGTGAGAGGAGAGGAAGTAGACTCCAACCAGATCTATCCGGCCACCTCCGTCTGGTGCCAAAGTTCTGATCAACCAAGCTGTCTTCAGCACCAGGGTCCAACGCTTGAACTAGTTGAGCCCCTGGCTATGAGAGGGGGAAGAGAGAGAGGAGGAGGAGAGGGAGGGAAAGAGAAGAAGATGGTTGCTTCTCATGTGTGCCCTGACCAGGGATTGAACCTGGTACATCTACATGTTGGCCTGATGCTCTGTCCACTGAGCCAACCAACCAGTGCCCACAGCCTTATTCTCAAGCCCATTCAAATGTGACTCCAATTCCCACAATAGCTCTAAGGCTGGTCAATGCAGCCTATCTCTCTCATTTTCTGTTCCAGGTCATGCTTCTGAAAAACAAAGATTCCAATGGAAAAGTAAAGCAAAGAAAAGAGAAAAGCTCTGGAGTACCAAGAGGCAAATAAACACACAAAGTGCCACTGGAGAGACAGGAGAAAAGGAAAAGAGAGAACTTGAATATCTAAAGACAGTAAGGTTGGTTGACCCTTTTACAAACACAGTTGTGTCTAGAGTAGAAATTCTTAGCTTCTGCTCATAGACCTTTTTGAGAATCTGAAGGAAGCTATAGACCTCTCCTGGGAAAAATGCACATCTGCTCATGCACACACAATTTTACTTAAAATATCCGGAAACTCACAGAACCCCTGAAATCCATCCCTGGACTCCAAGTTAAAAATCTTAAATGCCCTAGCTGCTTCATTGTAATAGACCAGCTTCTGTTTTGAGCTCCTATCACTAATAAGGTCCACAATAAATCCAGAAGGCCAGCTCTGAAAAGGAGGCAACAGGAGACAGCTCACAGGCACATTCTGTGACCTGGATATAGCATAGACATTCATGGGAAGGAAGAGGCTTGTCCCTCTGAAATGAAAAGAATAGGTATCTGTTCTTCATTGGTGAAAATTTGAAAACAAAGGTTTTTGTCTTATTTGCCACTACAGGTCAGGCTGAAACAAAGAATCATTGAACAGAAATGCTTTAATGTTAAGATATTTTCCAAATTAGGGTCATTTCTTTATGTCAGAATGACATAGATTGTCAGGAGTAACTTTGCTATTTTCTATACAAGTTTTCAGATAAACTAGTTTATATTAAGAATCACTTCAAGAACCATGTAGCATGTCATATTAGACTCCAGATGTATGCTAAAAATCAGTCATAGTAATCATTTCATCTACAAAATGATTTCTTCAAAATGTTTCTACAAAAACATTTGGCCTGGGGTCCATATGCCTGAGTTTTTATGTAGCTATATCACTAACTAGTTGTTTGACCTAAAACATATTACTCAATTTTGTCATCTGCAAATTACAAGTTTAAGTGGATTTTACTTTATTCAACAGATGTGACCTTAAAAAATTCTGAGGTAAAAAAAAATTTTATAGAAATCTAAATTTATTTTAAATATATGATAAGGGTTTCATAAAAAAGTACTCTCAGAAATCATTTTGTAGACAAAATGATTACTATGACTGATTTTTAGCATACATCTG
This sequence comes from Saccopteryx leptura, assembly GCF_036850995.1. NCBI lineage: Eukaryota > Metazoa > Chordata > Mammalia > Chiroptera > Emballonuridae > Saccopteryx > Saccopteryx leptura. Next base: position 210,083,201 of record NC_089505.1, on the reverse strand, counting down.
GAGTCTAATATGACATGCTACATAGTTCATGAAGTGATTCTTAATATAAACTAGTTTATCTGAAAACTTGTATAGAAAATAGCAAAGTTACTCCTGACAATCTATGTCATTCTGACATAAAGAAATGACCCTAATTTGGAAAATATCTTAACATTAAAGCAAATAGTTATCACAAAGCCTACATACTTTATAAGACATACATGTCACATTTTCTATTTCAGTCAGGTTTATATAAAATGAAATTTTTCTGATTGAATAACCTTAGATCAATCTTGTTTCCCTGGTGATTTCATTTCTCTCCTAACTATCAATAGCTAACAAATTTTAATTTTAGATAAGAGGGATTTAGAGAGAATAAAGAATTAACTAGAAAAACATCATAGTCTCCCAGGCCTTTTACAACAGTAACAAATAGTTCTATGAACAACAGTCTTAAGAGTTTCACTATGTAACAACATAACCCTAACAATGATGCAGGTCACCCAGAAAGGTGGTGCTCTATCCTCTCTTTATTAAAGCAAAAAACATCTAATATATTTTGGAAATATTTCCCAGAAATATGTTTAATTTTTTAACAAAGTTTTAGTTCTTAAAGGTAAATTTATGAAAATTTTTATTTATCTACAATTATTTCCTGATAATGAAAAATAAATGAGATATCACTGTAGGTTCCATAGCCACATATAGATACTTATCAGAAAAAGTAACAATCTTTAGATTATAATAACTTACCATAAAATTTGTTATAAGTGGCTGAATTACCAAGCATGATGTAGAGGCAGAAATACAATGAGGGCTTTAATCTGGTCATTTAATTTAGAGTGTGCTAACGAAGAATCAGCATAATTCAGCCTTTGGGGGCAGGTTTTTCCCTCTTGGGTCAAGTCTCTATTTCTCTTTGCAAAATGGCACAACATCCAAGTGTTTTCAAAAAGCAGGAGCCAAAAGCCACCAATGAGGCATGGTTGGAATAATGTCACATGGCAAAGAAATGTCAAGGAGTCTCTTTCCCAGTTATTCTTACCTGTTTCTTCCAGAATCTCTGAATCCTTTAGCAAAAGGGTTTCGGTCAATTTTTAATCTGGTGATCTGCAAACAAACAAAGTATGAATTATATTTTCATTAATGGACTTCCTTTCTGGTTGATCCTAGAAAATTAACAAAAGTCACTCTGTTAATAACAGCCAGTGTTTTTATTTCATTTCTTTTAAATTGAAGATTTAAATGGAAGTTTATATAAGACTAGGGCCTGGCACGCAGATGTCTGTTTCACCTGACCCACTTCTCTTTAAAAAATAAGGTTTTCCCAGTGTGACTCCATAAACTCTTCTCTACTCACCATTTTGGCCTCAAAATGGTGATAAGCAAAATATTGAAGTGGAACACTAGGTCCCTGGTACATGACATACAGGAGGCCCTTGAAAAGTGCTTATTGAATGATGACTAAATGAATGGGTGAGCAAAGGAATGAATAATGAATGAATGGATTCAGCCAATCCAATCAATAGAATCACCAAGACAACCTGCCTAACCTGAAGGATCCAAGTCCCTGACTGCATTACCCATTTTACTTAAGTTGTGCCTTTCTGGTCACTAAGGATTATTCCTTTAATGACCTGAAGTGGTCTCATCAAAGATACAAGAAGTAGTTATTCTTCTGTCAAGGTTGCCCCTATGGAAAATCTAAAAACATGTGACTGAGTGGGGTAGAATGCAGCATAACTCATCTAGGCTTGAAGGCTCATAAAAGAATCAGAAGAAATGGAGGGGCAGCTCAGAAGGCTGAGCAAACTGAGTGCAAACAACTGTGTGACCCAGCTTGAATGAGTCTTTAGGAGCCATCTGGTCAAGCTCTACTTAGTACATAAGGCCCTCTCATTGCATCCTATCTTAGTTCCCTCAGTCCCTGTGGTGGAAGTGGTATATATTATCCTCGTGCCCCTGGACTAGAACAAGCCTGACCAACAAATTCCACATGAGCTCTAGTGTTTCTACTTTCAGCCTTGTTCATGGGATGCATTTCGATACAGTCACGTCTGAACCAGATGTTAATGACTCACTACATTCAACCAATAGAGTCTTGGGGATGGGGGCTAGGGAGCTCAGGAAAGGAAGGAAGGTACTCTCAATGGAAAGGAATTCTAGAAATAAGAGACGCTCATTATTTGAGATCATTCTCTTTTTTTTAATAACTGCAGAACTTATCACAAGGGCAATTCAAGTTCTTTCCAGTGTTGCAAATCTTTCCTAGACCTTCTTCCATCAAAGTGGAACTTCCCAAAGCCATGGTCTTTAAAGGTCTTTAAAATGCAATGTGAGATTCCGATGAAAAAACTTGAAAGTATCAAAGTTATTTTTCCCCTTAATGATCCTTGCCTCTAAAATGTCATACTAATAATGTAGCACTAATAACACAGCAACAGCAATTTTACATCTATTTTATAGACCAGAGCAGGAGCCTGAAGCTTCAGCTTTCCAAAATGTGCTGTCTGCCCTGTGAACACTGAGCTGAGTTTAAAGACTGTCACTGCATACTGTTTTTTACTTAAAATCAGTCCTTTTTTTCTCCATAATCCACAGCAATAAACCACACACCATATTTTCTTTTTAAGTTTGGTTATAATATTTTATTTTCTCTTTCAAGTTGGCTTATCCTGTCCGACTCATTTATGGTAGGGTTTCTGATATACGATTGTGCTGCCGTGTTTCGGGGGCCTCCACAGACTCCTGTAAATATAACAACATTCTGTTTCATGGGCCTGGGAGAAATGGTTGAAAACAATTTTGTTTCCCACAATTCACTGGATCTCAAGCCAGCGGGTCTGTATGGAGATTTAATAGACAAATGTCACCAAATGTTAGGAAAAACAACACCTCTGTACTTGTTTCAAAGCTTTTAATGTGTGATTCAGAGATGTTTATGAAGAGTATGGTTGTGCTACTCATTATTGATTTATCATCAAGTGCATTTTGTGTGCAAAGCAATGAAACAGGAAGCAAAGGTGGCAAAATGGTGGACAGTCGGTACATGGCTATCTTTGTCTTTCTCCCCAACCCAAGATGCTTCTAATGTAGAAGAGAAAAGCAGATATACACACTAATAATGACAATGTAAGTCAGAATGTGGTTAAGTGTGCCATAAAGGCAGAGTGCTGGGAGGGTCTGGAGAGGCAGGGCTTACACCAAGCTGAAGGGCTCTGAGGTTGCACCTGCAGGCAGCACAAGAACTACATTTGAGTAGTTAATTTGCAGCCCTGCTCCATAATGATGTTTATAGATTAGACCATAATATGGCTGTCTGTCTCTATCTCCCCACCTTAGACAGGGTCACCAGTATCCATTGACTAAACTACTCTAAATAACCCTCAAACTAATTGCCCTTCTACCACTCTTGTCACAGTCCAATCTCTTCTCTACGCAGCAACCAAAATGATCTTTGCCAGCACGTAAATGGGTCATGTCATTCTCTTCTGTGGCTACCACTATACTCAGATTCAATCCAAGCTCCAGACCTAGCCTTGCAGGCCAGCCTGCCCTGGCTCCTGCCTCCCTCTCTGTCCCCACCCACATGCCTCTGCTCCTGGTTCATGGGCTCCAGCACAGCTGAGCTGCCCTCAGTGCTGGGATGTGCCAAGCTCTTTCCCCTCTCAGGCCCCTCATACCCACTCCACCTCCAGACAAAAACACTCTTTCTCTGTACTCTTCACATAGCTGACCCCTCCTCCTCCTGAGTCTCACTGTAAATGTTAGCTCCCAGAGAGATCTTCCTTGCTCACCCCTCCAAAAGAGCCTATTTCTACTATTATCTTTAATTGCACCCTATTTAATTCCATCTTTGCCCTTAACCCAGTTTGCAATTATACATTTATTTTGCTGTTCATATATTTACTATTTGTCTCTCCTCCAGGTCTATAGGTAGGAACCCTGTCTATTTTATATGCCATTTTATTAAACAGAATCTAATACATCATGCTCAATAACTATTTGTTCAATGAATGAATAAGTGAATGAGAGAGTGAACGACGATATGGGAACAGGGCTCCCCAGTCCCAAAGCCATAACAAGCCTCAGAGACCATAGACCAAACAATTCCCTCAGTCCTATTTGCTCTCACTGCAGGTGTTACAGACAAAAGTCTTAAATGTCTTTCCAGTGAGAACAACGTCTATTAGTAGCTTTTTGTGCAGCCAAAGCTACTCTACAGGAGTCATGTTTAAACTCAGTCCAATAATCATGAGGAGACATGGAAAATACAGAGATTATGGGAGCATTTTTCTTCACTAATTTTATTTCCAAAACCATGTGCTGATTTATGAAGCTGAGTTATTGAGGACTGCAACACATGAGGGGGTAATGGCTGACCTGCCACCATTCATTTTAATCATTTTCACTGATTTTTTTTTTTGGCCTAGTAACATAGAAGGCAGTTAATAAATGAGATGTACCTCACAATGCACATTATAGCCATAAATAGCACAACCTACAAAGAAAATAACATCTTGAATATGATTTTACAGAACCAGTGCTGAAAGGGCCTGCTCTTGTTAACACTTAGTTCTTCTTATTTCTTACTTTTTACCATATTGCTTGAAGGGTGTTCCATTGGGATTTAAAAAAAAGAAAAAGAGCCAGCCTGTATGAAAAAATATCTTACACTGATTTGATTGGAAAGAGAAGATAAAACTGGCACAGTAGTCTGAGATGTAGTGAGTGACTCAGAAACCTGACTGCATTTGCTTACACAAATCTGGCTGTGCTTGCAAACTTCTTACCTAGGTCATGAGACCAATTCTCACCAAGAAATAAGACTATGTTACCTGAGGAGAATAGGGCTGTATCTTTTTGAAATCTAGTTTCCTGTTTGGGAGAAAAAATCCAAAACCCTTCAAGATTCAGCAAGCTTTTTTCCCTTAGAGAAAACAAAGATTCTGTAATGGAAATTTCCTACTAATTCCATGAGGACATGTTGGCACCAATCTCTTCCCAAAAAACCCAGAAAGTGTGGAGTCACCTTTATTCTAACCTCTACCATTTTACTCTCCACAATGAGATTCTGGGCACAGTGCACCTTCCTCTCTGCCACAGGCCAGCCAAGTTGGCACTCTAAGAGCAAATAACAGTAATAATAAGTTCAGTGGGAACTTATTATTATATCCCAATGAGGGAAAGCTCATTGGCAGATGAAAATGTAAGGAAAGTGGTAGGGGATGGTGTTTGTACTGAACTCAAAGAATAGAAGGAATACAGACAGATGAAGATGAAGGGGATGGCATTCCTGCAAAGACAACAGCACTTGCAAAAGTAAGGCAGCTACAAATAGAAACAGTAAAATTCTAACTAGACTGCTGAACTCTTGTGAGTGCCTAATGAGGATTAATGAAAAAGAAGCCTAGAAATGTAGTTTGTAATTAACCATAGAGGACCGTAACGGAAAGAGTTGGGATCCTGATCTTTGTTCCTGAGGCACTAATGAATCATTGACAATTTTTGAGGCAGAAATGAGGCAGTCACAGCTGTGCTTTTGGAAGATCCATCCAGCAATGAATATGTGTGATACCTGGTGAGACATTAAGCTTGTGGTCCAGGAGACTCTGCCGGAAGCTACCACAACAGCTCAAGATGGTAGTGGGAGGGGAGATCAGATAGAGGAGGGGAGGGTCCAGAACAAGGGCAAAAGCAATGAAATTAGAAAGAAGAAAATATTCCATCAGTAGAAGCAACAGAGTTCAATGGCAGATTGGATGTGGGAGAGTCAGGTGGCCAGCCTGGGTGAACTCAACAGGAAGCATAGGGTTAACAGCAGAGAGGACTGGGAAGAGCCACTAATGAATAGTATAGGTTGGAGTATTTTGTTTGCCAGAAACAAAACACCATGTTCCCACCTGTCAAATGTTGACTTGCTAAAACTGCATTGGTCTGAATACTATAGAGGTTTAAATAAGTTTATAGACATGAATACTCATAATTTTTAATATTTGAAAACCATGTGTCAATTGCATCTGTTTGATAATGATAAATTGCTCCCAACCTTCATTAAAAAGGATGGACAAACAGAGAGAGAAATTACAATTCAGAGTTAACAGAGACCTTAGTAAGCATAGGCCAACTGCTCATTTTCTTAAAGAAACTGAAGACAAAATGACTTTCTCAGATGACATGGGTAGCTAGTAGAAAATTTAATACTACTGCCCAGCTCTCCAAATATCTAGCCCATTGCTGTCTGTGGACAGGACAATGCCTTTCCTTAGGAACTTGGGTGACATTTCATTTCATTTCCAACCTCTCTGTTGTCCTTTCTTCATGGTATTCCTCCTAACAAGCTCCTGAGAATAATGAACCTACTACCTACTTTTTCCTCTTTACTCTCATATGCCTCCTAACCAATCCCTTAAAAAGACATATAAGAAGTAAACAACTTTGCCATAAAATATTAATTGTTCTCATTCTGGAAGGTGGAGGGCAATTAAACCCAGTAATAAGTGGGTACAGCTCACAAAAGAGAACAGGTTTTGCTACCTGACATCTTCAAGACAAGTCTGAAAATTATTGTTAGCTCACAACTCTAACTTCCAGAATGCAGACCTCAAGATTGCTGGGGGAGAGAACTGAGGTTAGTTTGCTTTATTACAAGTCACTGAATTATATTAAATCATAGCTATGCAGCCACAGGGAATGTTAAACAATCATGCTTATTGATTTGTCCAGGGACAGGAGGCTTGTTCAACAAGCAAAAGCTGTTATCTTGACTTCAAAATGGGCAGAACTGAGTATGACTCATCTATTTTGAATGTCAGCACATCATGAATTCACCAATATGACATGAGAACAGAGAGATCAAAGTATTTACCTATTGATTATAATATCTTCAAGAGCCAAAGCAGCCCCTCCAATTCCCAATAATTCCCTTTCTCCTTAATAAGTAATTTATTCTGTAAACTGGCCCCTGCTCCTGCCACCCCTCCTTCATGTCTGTGTGGACCAGTCATTCAGCAATGGCAGCTGACTACCATTAATTAGACCCCAGGTTTTTGTCCATGACTTTATGCATGTTCCCTCTTCTAGTCCTCATAGCTGTGAGACTAGGACATTTTCAGACCAGGAAATGCATGTTGAAAAGGGATAAAAAAAAGTTGTTCAAGGTCATATAATTCATCAGGTAAAAGGTCCAAAGTCAAACAAGGTATGTCTGCTGACAAATCCCATGATCTTAATCGGGGTTTCTTGTCCCTGCTAAACTACCATAGCCACACCCCAGTCCATATATAGCAAAATATTTATACAATGAGAATGTACTCAGACGCAGGAAAATGCCTATGAGAGAAGGTTGAGGAAGAGAAAGGGATTTCAGGTACCATGTTTGGTTTTCTGTCATTGTCACAGTGAGCTGTAGCTGTCTAGTTGTCTAGTTTCAGCTTGAATGACCTCCTTGGCTCCTAGAACTGACCTCAGTGAGTTTATTTACCAGTGTTCTAGTTGTTTCTGCAAACTAAATTCTAAAGTTGTAGTATTTATTGCCACATCTCTGCTTTAAGGGAAACAAACCAGTGACTAAAATGGTGGCTGGGGTAGTCTTGGGAAAAAATCTAGTCCATTATTCAAAGAACTAAGACTTTTCTTTCCCTCTTCCCAGCCATGGTTAATCCCAGGTGCTGGAAAGGCCATGTCTATATTGCTGCTCCATCAAGTAACAGAGCTTGAAAAATCCTTTTTATTCAAATTTTCAGTAAGGACCCTTCATAGTCTCTGCAATTTTACCATCTAAGATGTTTGAAAGGATTTCATAGTTTTTAAACAGCACCCAAAGCAAAGTAAAGCTCAAACTCTACTTCAGATCAAACGTGGCATCCACAAGGGAAATCAGAAGTTGGGAAGGCTTTATAGCTGTTGAGAAATCCCAACAACCACATGGTAGTGAACATTTACCAGACTAAGGGGTTGTTGTATCTCAGATGTCTCTAAAGATATGAAACACATAAGGACCCTTTATCCAGATGCATCATGAAATATAGAAGTACTCTTCCTATATAAGCCCATTTTATAACTCACTTTCACATAGTAGGCACTCAATAAATATTTAGTAAATAAATGCTTTTCCTCTATTGCTTTCTTGGTCAGCACACCAAGCATAGTATCAAATATAAAAAGTAGCAAATATTATAGTATAATTTCATTTTGATCCAAGCAGGTCCAAAATAAAAGTGTGCAGACTTTCAAGCAAAATAAGCAAAAATGCTTTGCTCCAAGAAAAAGGATTTATTGCAGGATCCTAGTAATTAGACTGTTTGCCAAAAGATGAAATATAATCTAATTTACAAAAAAATGCTATTCACAGAGCATTGAGATCTCGCTCCCTGGCATATGTCATCAGTTTGCCCTAAGAAACTCTTATGAAAATTAAAAAAAAAAAGATATTCACATGCAACTTTTAGGGAATTGTGTTAAGTGAGATCAATTGTATTTCCGTCCAGTCACTCTCCCCCAAAACAAGACCATTGTTTACAATGCACAATAATTCCAGACTTGGTCTTTCTCTCCCACTCCCCCAGCCAGGTACCTCCTGCTCTAGCATCAGCTCTTCCAGGAAAACTTCCCTCATTCTCCCAAAAAACAAAAAAAATATTTGTCAACATCTCTTTTGTTAAATTATTCCACTGTATTATCATTATGTATTTAAGTGTCTTTCAGTCAACTGAAACTCTGCTTAGGGAAAAGTAAGTCTTAATCTGCTCAGTTTCTCTACTAAGCTTGGAATATTGAGTTCTCACTAAATATTGATGGAATGAATAGACATATTACTGACATTGAAACACAAATCTTAGGGTGTGGCTGGTGACCATACACAAGTAAATTTAGTCTGAAAGAGTAAGTGAAGCTGTGAGTCTTCAACAGAATTTTAGATAGGCAGGTGCCGAAATACACAAAAAGTTGCAGATAAGAAGAAAGGAATGAATCAAACCCCAGTACTTGCGACAGATGAGGAAGTACACTTGCCAAGATGGGGTAGAGACTATGAACATGGCTATGGGTACAGAGAGATATGAAGATAACTTAGGAAGTTTGTTCCTCTTGGGCAAAGATTGTGTCTCTGATCTAAATCTAGACCATCCCAGTTGCTACTAGGCATTCCTGCCTTTTCATCACCAGTGCCTGTGTGCCCTGCAAGCATGCTGTCTCATTCCCGCTCCTCAGTGCCATGTAGAAGGACTAACCTTTTCTTACCAAAAGCCTGACTAAGCTCCTTTAAAAGCAGATAAACCAGGACATTCTCCAAGGCAGCATCTTACCTGCTGGTTCTGATAGGCCGTGACTGTGGTGAACACGGTCTCAGGAAAGTTGAATGTTTTCACTCCATCCCCAATAGGAACAGGTTTGGTGGGTGAAAGGTCACTGCTGAAATCCTTGCGAATCACATGAACTCGAGGCTGGTATTTGTGCATGGAGTGCAGAATGATCTGGAATGAGAAGGGGAAGCATTAAGCCAGGGCTGGCTCTAAGGGCCCTGCATCTTTTCAAGCTGTCATGCAAATAAAATCACAGGAAGCATTAGAGGAGGAGTAAAGATTGGGGCTGGGTGGTATGGGAAACCGGAAGTCAGGGTACTGCCCACAGCGGAAGGACTAAGTGATTGGAGGGCGTTACATGGAACCACACAGCAGAGTATCTCAATCATGAGGAGCAGACACGATATGTTGCTTTAACTGGGTAAATACGGAATGACTGTTCTGGCACCAGTAGACATCACTCCACTAAAAGGTCTCAGAACCTCTGCCACATGACAGTGCTTCCTCCTGCATCAAATTTGCAACATGGGCTCCTGCTGTCTTTCAATTCTACAAGCTATTATTTACACTTTGTTGTTGAATTTATAGACATTCTCTTATATCGCATGAGTGTGAGTGCTCTGTGTTCTCCCTTCCTCCTAAAATTGTCACTTCTTTCAAGATAGGGGCCATGGTTTCAGCTTCTTCAGTCTTCCCATAGCACCCAGTATGGATCATGGCATTCAGTGAAAATCCAACATATATTTTACTGCAAACATTAAATTAATAGCATCAGGTACTTCAATTATACCTGGAAAGCCTCAGGGCCTATTCTTCTCTTAAATTCAGCCAGAATTTATAAGCTCTTCTCTGGACAATTAGCCAAAACAGTCACTTCAGCTGTTTCCCTGAGAGTTGTTCTATTGAATGTTGGGATTTCTCTCACCATTTTTAATGTGCCTTGTGTTTCTGTCCCTGAACTCCCCCTGACAGGGCTCTGAGGACCGAAGCACAAGGTTTCTGTCTGAAAGCACAACCTGACGCATAGCAGACATTTGTTAAATGGTAAATTTGTAATGAATAAAATTTCACAGGAAGAAAAAAACTTTTATGCATACTTTTTGAAGATAAATTAATGTGGCATGGAAAGTCTTATTTTACCTGTTTGCAAAAGCCTGGGGCTAGTCAGCTCTAAAGCAAAAAGGGGAAGAGGGGGAGAGGGAGACAGAGTTTTCTGACTCACATGTCCTTGATCATCCAGTTCATTGTTGGTCAGCTTGAGTTTGTCGAAACTGACCACCTGTCTCATCCAAGTGTCCCCAGAAGCTAGAGAATCAGGGTGTATATAGACTCTTGGGGGCACAGGGGAATCAGCGTTGCCAGCCACCATCCACTTGGAGCTGTGATACACATATCTGAGAGAAGAAGAGAGGAGAATTCAGAGATGTGTGAAGAGAGGGAAAAGAGGTCCCAGGAAACAAGCAGGAACAAGAGAGGAGGACAAAAGATGACAAGAATGGAGAAGTAGAGAGATTAAACAGAATACAAAGGTGAAAAGGGGGAGGGTGGATGGCAGGGAAAATGAGACAGAGATGGAATGGAGAATGAAATGGGTGTGGGAGAGTAGAGAACGTGCTATGGTTAATGATCAAAACTGCAGTTCTCACAAGGAGAACACTCTCACAGCCATTTTCTTTCTTCCCCCTCTCCTTGCCTTGCACCCCTGTATGCAAACAGGCATCCTGAACCCACGTGGCTAGCTATGGAAGAGGTATTTTACTGCAACCTTTCACCTTTCAAATGCAAACCATATAATCCGTTGGCCACTTGTTCAGGATTTGGTTCCTTATTAAAAACATCTTCTATTCTGTCCTATAAAATGCAGCCATGTGCAGAGACCTCCAAGCAGCTCACTTGTTAACCATTTCCTTGCTGAGGATCTCAATTCTGAGGTATTTCTGTGAAAATGGAGGTTGCCTTACTGAAACCATCCCAGAAACACCACCAAGGCTTCTCAGTTAGTGTTTTCTTTGATGAACTTCATTTTGAGCGTCATCATCTCTCCTGTTACTGTCCCACAAAACCACTGGAATTGTGATGCTGTTAGTAGCAGGAGGTCAGTTTCCCAACTTTGTCAATTGCCCTGTAGTTCTGAAGAGAGCTCTCCACGGAGCTGACACTTTCTGCTTCTCAGTAAAGAAGCACGAGGGCCCTGGACCCTGGCAAACAAAGGTGCTCAGTCCAAATCTCAACTACTAAGATACTCTAAAAACAGATTAGGTCCTGCAATCAAGACCACTTCTGTCTTGGCCAGCTCTCTCATTCTACCACATTAGTCCTGATCTTTGCCACTCACCTCTCACTTCCAAATTCATGGATTTAGAGTCAAGCTCTCAGATATTTCAAATATAAGCCGTGATTCACTGACTGAATTGAGATCTCAAGAGATCAATTAAGTCACAGCTTTTTTCAGACAAGAACTATGTACATGTAAGCCATTCAAAAGACACAGAGGCTATGTTGGCTTTTCATGAGTTTGAAGGACAATTATTTAACAAACTCGCTCACAACCCATATTAATGAATAATAAGCTCCCTAACTAGATGTTCTTCTTTTTTTTTAAAGAATTTATTTATTCATTTTAGACAGGAGAGAGAGAGAAAGAGAGAGAGAGAGAGAGAGAGAGAATGAGAGAGAGAGAAGGGAGGAGCAGGAAGCATCAACTCCCATATGTGCCTTGACCAGGCAAGCCCAGGGTTTTGAACCGGCGACCTCATCATTCCAGGTCGACGCTTTATCCACTGCACCACCACAGGTCAGGTTAGATGTTCTTCTTGAAGTCTCACCAAGTTCTATTCTTCTCCTCCATCATCCACAGGGTAACCATCACATATGTGATTGAATGTACTTCACTGGTTTACTTTTCCTTGCCCACATCAAAATAAATCATTTTCACTCACTTGATACTTCATAAACCAAATCATTCAATACATTAATCACTTTCAATGTTAACTAACTTAATTTTAGACTTAAGATCCATTTGATTTTTGCTACCCTGGCAGACACTATACAATCCCACTCTCTCCAGAGACATAGTGGAAATTTCTGACCCAATCATTACTGAGTCCTGATTTCCTGCCTCTAGTGACGTCTTTCTGCCTGGTGCTCTGCCATAGACCATTGGCATATCCTCCATCTTATTCCCTGTGCAGTGCATTATACAGTGTACTAGTTCTGAAATTTTAGTGATACCCACAATTCCACACCGCAGAATCGCTCATTACCTGTATCTTTTATTATCCACAGGCACAATGTCCATTGCTATGTAGTACTGCTGGTGAGGATCCAGACCAGTGATTTTCACTCTCATGGCAGGAAACATCCTCCTGTAAAAGGGAATGAAGAAGGAAGCTGAGTATCCCTGGCCAGTGGTTCAGGATAGAGTGTAGGCCCGGTATATGGATGTCCCAGGTTCGATTCTGGTCAGAGTACACGGGAGAAGTAACTATCTGTTTCTTTCCCTCTTTCTCTCCCCCTTCTCTCCCTCTGCCCTTCCTGCAGCCAGTGGTTCGATTGGTGCAATCTTTGGCCCAGAGTGATGAGGATGGCTCAGTTGGACCTCAGGTGCTAAATATAGCTCAGTACTCAAGCCCCAACTCCAGATGTGGTGGCAGGGTGGATCCCAGTGGGGCACATATGGGAATCTGTCTCACTATCTCCTCTTCTATCACTTATAGATAAAGAAAAAGAAAAAAAGGGAGCTGAGCAGTCAGAGAGTGAGAGGGAGCAGGACTAAAGCTCACTAGGCACTTTAAGTACAACTAAATTCAACATCTTCTAATTCTCAAAGTTGGCTGATTTTTTTCACTTTGGAAATTACCACTATAAAGTATGTTGAGGACTTATATTGCTGAAATAGTACCTCTTCTTAACTTACATTGACTTATTTGATGATTCAGACACTCAAAAGGCTCATACCATACCCTACTTTATAATCGTGATTAGGTAGGTAGATAGATAGATAGATAGATAGATAGATAGATAGATAGATAGATAGATAGATGATTGATAGGTAGATAGATAGAGAGATAGATAGAGAGATAGATATGTGTATGCATCCACACATATATTTCTATTAGACTATAACATTTTTAATATAGTTATATTCTTATACTTAATGTACTTGAATAACTTATAATCACCTTATTCTCCAAGTAGCTAATCACAGTTGCTTGTTCCTAATCATAAAATGTATCTGATTGAGTCTATTTGAAAATGACCACTCTAAAAATAATGTCTCAAGAAAAAAAAAGAAGAAAGGTTCTACCAATTCCCAAACAAAGGACTACCAAAGTTTTTATGTGTTTTTTTTTTTTTAATGCATAAAACTGTAGAAAAAGTTCTGCAAGTTCTCAGGCTGTCAACATATGTGTCAGAGGAAGAACACCGTGGAATAGGGAGCAAATACCAAATGAATTCTAGTGGCCTCTGGGCAATACCTTGTTTCTACCACAATGGCTTGTTAAACTTGCCAAAGCAAGCGAAGTCAGGACATGGCACTTTACAACTACTCTCATAATTTAAGAGGGAGCAACCCAAAAGAGGTATTGTGTTTCAAGGAGCCCAGAATAAAATTCACCATTCTTCTTTAACCATAAGAGAGAAGAAAAACTTCAAGCTCTTTTGTATGTCATTCATTTAGGAGCCAGACATAAAAAAAATGCTCGGTTCAAAAATGTGAATTGCCCTGAATTTTCTGTAGGGCACTTGAACACAAAATGCTACATTAAGCTTAACCATCTGGGGCCATTTAGTTGAGCTGGGTAGAGTATGGTGCTAATGAGGTCAAGGTCACAGGCTTGATCTACATTCAGCCTAATTGGCTTTGCTCCATTTCATGGCCATAGACCATACCAGATAGCCATCTTGCAAATGTGCATTGATTGTTTGTTTATATGAGGGTTTTCTGAGCTGGTCACACATTCCACCAAAAGCAACTCAGAAAACAAATGTTCTCCTTGGTAGGCCAGAAGCATCATAATCATTTTTGGGGAAAGCATAAGAGGAACCACAGACCTTATGACAAGGATGATGGCTAATTCTTAACTATAAAATATATAACTATTGATTCTTTCCCACTTTATAATTTTTCTGTAGTTTCTATTGGCATATCATTTTAGATTTTTTCCTTCAACCCTCACAAGTTTAATTAGAAAGCCTTGTACTTTAGTCTTACAATGGGCTAATGAATTTTGATGGTGGGCTACTCATAATGATTAAATCTAACATTTAGGAATAGGTTAGGCACCTTGATGACACTAATTCTTTTCAAAAATCTGATAACCTTTGTCTGTAGATTTAAATATAGATTAGTAATTCTCTTCTTAACAACAGTGACTCATAATTGCCCTATATGTATAAATTGTTGGAGAACATCTTGGCAGGGATAGAGAAAAAGTCTTTTTTTTTTTTTTTTTTTTTTTTTTTTGTATTTTTCTGAAGCTGGAAATGGGGAGAGACAGTCAGACAGACTCCCACATGCGCCCGACCGGGATCCACCCAGCACGCCCACCAGGGGCGACGCTCTGCCCACCAGGGGGGGATGCTCTGCCCCTCTGGGGCGTCGCTCTGCTGTGACCAGAGCCACTCTAGCACCTGGGGCAAAGGCCAAGGAGCCATCCCCAGTGCCCGGGCCATCTTTGCTCCAATGGAGCCTTGGCTGCAGGAGGGGAAGAGAGAGACAGAGAGGAAGAAGGGGGTGGGGGTGGAGAAGCAAATGGGCACTTCTCCTATGTGCCCTGGCCGGGAATCGAACCCGGGTCCCCCACACGCCAGGCCGACGCTCTACCGCTGAGCCAACCGGCCAGGGCCGAAAAAGTCTTATCACTTGGTATCTGAGACAAGAAAATGTGGTTCCTTTCTGCCATCTATGGAGATTTGTTAGATTGAAAGAAATTAATTTATTTTCTTGTTGACCTCAAAAAGGGAAATTAGATGTTTTTAAATTAACTACCTATTTAATCTGGAACATTTATATGACCTAGAGTAGAAATGCTACCTGTTCTTTTGCAGTACTTACGTTCTAAAATGAATAAGCGTTGTGATTTTGAAAAAGTCATTTTAAACCTATCACTTATAAATAACAGGGATTAGATAATCTCCAAAGTGCCCTCTTGCTTCAAATTTCTATGACTATATTTGAATTCTCTTCTTAAAAATGTATCAAAAGTTGCTTTTTCTTTTTGTTAGTATTTTAGCACAGAATATCAAGTGGAGTCATAACACCTTAGAGAAAAATTAATTTTTCATTTTTACAAAATGAGATGTATTTGGTTTTATTTTTATGACGAACTTTAGGCCATCTTTTGTCTTCCAATCCCTACATGCGCCTCTGTCCATGGTGCTGATTACACAGACTATGTCAGCACTTTTGATGATTGAGGGCTCTGTAGACAGCAGTGGTTCAAAATCAACAGGATTATAGTTTGGGGTGTGAAACGTTGATGGTGACTAAACTTTCTGGAGCAGAAATAAAAGAACAGAGAGTCATACATAACTAACGTTAACTAAGAAAATGAAATTTGGAATTAAAATTGAAAAGGACACTATATAGGAAGGAAAATTAAGTGAAAAGGAAGAAATCAACTAGGTGAATGAGGAGGGGGTCAATAGAGTTCACAGAAGAGAAAGCCTTCCACGTATATATCTAAGATGTTCCAGAATTACTTGAGCAGAGTTGCATGTAGCAACAGCAATAGCTGAGGCAACCCAATACAGAAACAATGAATGTAATTTTTAAACCTAAGTAAAGGGATATGGCTAAAGGACAAACTGTATGTCTGTGCTGGGGCTATCTGGATATATTCAGGCATCAAAGTAAATCTGTGAAGGTGGAGATGTGAAAAAGAAAAAACACTTTAGAAGAAATCACAAAATAAAGAAGCCACAGGAGAGTTGTCAATGAAGTACTCAGGTGAACTGAATTCACTGAGGTGCAGGAAGCAAGTGTATGACACCAAGAACAAGAATGACTGGAATACACAGACCCAATAGTAGTAAGTGAAAACCCAAAATAAAAACTTAAAAATCTTACCAAAAGAAAAAATGATATTCCCCCTCTTCCCAAACCAATCCTCTTGCCAAAAACTAAGAAAAAATAATAAACACTTTTTCCTTGAATTACTCTATTTCCTTCCAGGCCAGAACATCTCAGACTGTAGAACAGGAGTAGACTGAAACCCCAGGTACAAGAAGGTGATGACACTGAAAGTTATTCTCCTCAAAGTTGCTCTTCCTAAAAAGCCTTTTAGTGCTTTTATTCACTGATAAGACATAGAGAAAGAAGGGTTCTAGAAGGAAATGAAAATGAAGGAGATTTTTAGGTTAATTTTAACCTCATGTTTTTTGTGGTGTCTTATGATAGAGGGAAGTTTCTCTATATTCATTCATGTGAACTGGACGCAGTCAAAATATTCTTTTATTTTAGATGTTTATGTTCAAAAAAACAACTTATGACCAATGAGGTGAGTCTTTTTGGTCTCCATGATGTAAGACTATGTAGGTTGGCTTGGAATATATGAAAGCAGAATCACTGTTTTAATTTCAATGAACTATCCCTATATAGTAAAGAAGCATAGCTCCAAGTTATGTTTATTTAAATTATTTTCATTTTGAACCCAAGGGGCAGAAACTACAATCATTTATTAACAGTGCAGAGTTAAAAATGGCTGAGACCTCTGTTTTAGAGCCAGACAGAGTTGTGCAGAATTCTGAACATGCCCTTGACTGCCCACATGGACTTAGTCAAATTAATTAGCCTCTTTCGGCCTTCCAATCCTCACCCATATATGGAATTATCATATACTACCTCACAGGGTTCCTGTGAATTTTAAGTAATGTAATATACATTGATTATCCAGCAGAAATAGATACCTAACAAAACAGTATCTTTCAAGAAAATTGAAAGATACCATAGCTTAATTAAAATTTTATTTCAAGAGAAATTGTTTTGAAACATATTAAACTACATCAATAGTTTTGCAAGAGCTTCCACTCGGTTGCCATTAAAATTTTGTAATAATTTTAAGCCTACAATACAACAAGATAGGTTGACAAGCAGGGCTCAGAAGATTAGCCAAGCCCAAGTCCTACCCAAAACCAAATTCTTCCCAAACCATCTGGCTGCTTTGGAAGCCTTAAAAGATGCAAGCTGTTGTTTGGGGAGCAAATGTCTTCTATTGAAAACATTGGCTGTTATATACCATGGATCTCTGGTATTAACTGTAATACATTTGTAGGTGGAAAATGTGTGCAATGGTAGAGGTGATCTATGTTTCAGTGGCCCTTGGAGGAAAGTGGCAAAATCACAGAAAATACAAGATCACTTTGCCAAGATGCCCAGATGCAAAAATGTAAGTGCATGTGCCTTAGGCTTCACTAATGCTACTTACCACACACAAATGAAACAGCTCCTACTTCATCCTCTGTTCTTTGAATGTGGCCTTTCCTTTGACTCAAAGGAACTTGTCCTTACCTGCCTGCTTTGGTGATGATCATCTCAGTTCCAATGTCATGGAACCTCTTCCAGAGGTCGGCACACTGAAGCTCCACCTGAATCTCCTCCATGGACGACAGGGCAGCAGGCACAGGGCCTGCAGCACCAGGGCCCAGGTCAGTGTGAGTGTCAAAGGAGCAGGAAGTCCGCTCAGTGAGCACCTCCGAGTCTGAACCCGTGCTCTGCTCCGAATCTGCAAAGCAAACCACCAAGCCTTAGGTGAGAAACTGTGGGGCAGCCCCAACACCCTGACCCTAGAAGATGGAATGTGGGGAGAGGATCATGGTAAGGTGGGAGAGAGGTGAACAAAGGGAGACTTGGAGCTGGGAAGCTCCAGAACACGGCACTCAGGGTATTTTATTATTTTTTTTATGGTTTGTTTTTGTGATTTACAACCTTCTTTCAGGTTTCGTGTTTCCAACATGACATCTGGCATTTTAGTAAGTTTTAGCAACAGCCGAAGAAAACTGGTCCACAACCGGCAATATAAAGAAGACTAATGTCACCATGTTGAAGGGCTTGAAGCCAAACTCGGGCAACAAAATAAACAAAGGCCACAATTTAATAATAACAACAATAATAATAATTTTACAGACTCTAGCTCCAAGTCTAGATTAGACTATTTTACCTGGGGTAGGGGAGATTCAACGCTAACAGCAACATGTTCTTGAATTTTATCCTACTTAGTATCACTGCCCACCAGTCAGTTACTTTTAAAGATGGCAATTTTCCCTCCATTCATATATCTTGGTCATCAAAAGCAATGAAACGTTACTTGGAATCTTTAGAAGCACTTTGTCGTATATTTGAATAAATGGTTTTTCCTAAGAGTTCAATCAGGCCATTTTGGGTGAAAAACAAAATCCGACGTAAGGCAAGATGTCAGCATATGGAAAAGGTTACCCAAGAAGGCGGTTGAAACAAAGGGAATAAATTAGTTCAGGAGACACCCTGATTGGTTTCTGAAGTATGGGCAGAGGGGGGGGGGTACTCCAAACAGGAAGGTAGGATTGAGAGCAACCAAATAAAAAGCTGGTGTGCTGGGCCAGATGGTCCTTCCCTTCTGTGTCTTCTGCACGTGTGTTGGAGGAGGGGAAGGTATGGAGACTGAGGGAGAAGGCTAGTGTCAGATTTATCAGAGGATTTTCAGTACTTTTATTCAACTTTTTTTACCTTCAGGGGCACAGTGCCAAGAATTGCATCTCTTCAGATTTTCTAAACTCAGATTAGCTAGGACAATTTTCTTAAGTTAAAGGATACTTCGAGGCAAGCCTAAGAACCCATTTTTCTAAGCCACCCTCATCATCTTATTGCTTCCGTGAAAATACACACATATATAAGTAAAGTTTGGAAACAGCAGTGTCTTATGCTGACACCTGATTTTTCAGTGCTGCAAAGTCATGACTTTTGGACATCAGTTCTTGACACCAGCAGGATGGTGGAATGATGGCACAGACCAGACCACCTTACTGCCATGCTCACTTACCTGAAGCAGGTTTCGAGTCCTGGAAATGATCAGCCTGTGAGACCTTTAATTTTCTTTCCTTTTAGCCCTGACAGGCTCCTCTCTCAAACTCAGGCAGCATTTCTGACAAGAACCTGCCCCAGCTTTGCCAAAGACCACAGGGAACAAAGTGCTGTTCCTTCTGTTCCTTTGCATCCTCCTCTATTTCTCACCCTCCACTTCTGAAGGCACTCAAGGGAATGCAGGGCTGAGCCAAACTCCTAAATAACAGGGCAGGCTCTGCCCACGAGCTTTAGTTTATCTATAATCACTAGCCCAGGCACCATCTTTACCAAAAAGAAAAAGAAAAAAGTTTTATAACTTAGTTTTACATGTCTAAGCATATAATTTTATATGCTGGAGTTCATAGGAACTACTCATTTTGGTCTGCTTCAAGCAAAGAAAAGTGGAGCTACTTATCTAAACTGAGAGCCACTGGAGAGTGACAAATCTCCTTCTTAGCTGGATCCTACATGCTTTCCAATCGCAGAGCCACGATGTTCTTGTGCACTCAGCCAAACACAGTAATTCCAACCCTCTGAGACCTGAGTCCCCAAATTCAGTTTTGTTTCTGTGATGCCAAGAGCTCCTCACTTATCACAAACTTTGGGAATTTTTCAAAAACTTCTCAGCAGGATTTTAAAAAATGATCTTGCCTTATGTTGTTATGAAATCTCCTTACCAAAGAGTGCTATAATTATGAAAAAGTTGGAAATAGATGTCGTAAGTAAGGCCCAGCAGAAATTTTGGACATATGATTTCTCCAATGTGTGTTTAGGAAAGGGGAGGGGAGGGAAAGATGTTAGATTGAGGTTGAGATTGGAACAGGGACTCTGGCTGGAGAGTTACGAAGTAAGAGGCTCATTGTGTCACCTGGAATAAAATGGGTGCTCAAAATGTAACATTAAATAGATGAATTAGACAAGTCACTTACCCACAATGGACCTATTTCCTCATCACACAATTAGAAAAACTAAACTAAAAACTTTTTTAACATCTTCCACCTCCAATGACTTGAAGAATTAAGAGTCTTCTCCCATGCAACTTTCAGTCTATAAGCCAGGCAACCTCAGTTAGAAGCATCAAATTTAAAACTGTTTGGGCCAGCTAAATTAAGTGAGGAAAAATACTGTAGGCCCAAATAGCATCATCATAGGAGTTAAAGAATTGAATGGGTATTCTGTTTATTGTTTCAATCAAATCAATCCATAAGCACCTATCAGCACGTGGCCTTATATGAGGTACCACGTAGATAATTTGAAACAGAATCCCAGACCTTGAGAAGTTTCCCAGTTAGTGTTGATTAATTATGTGTTTATTGAGTGCTTACTATGTGCCCAGTACTGTGGTGGATTCTGGGAAATATCAAAGTACATAATGGAGCTCCTCTTAAAGGTACTTATAGTACAAGTGGGAACTGGGCATAGTCACAAATAATCAGAGACAAAGACAAATACATAACACACAGTGTTCCTCACAATTACATGCAGTCTAGTATGTCTTACAGGAATCCAGAAAGGAGGGATTCATGAGGGTTGGAACTATCCTGGGGAACTGTTACTAGAAAAGAAATGGACAGGTCTGTGGAGGCAGAGGCAGATTTTCCCATGAAGAGA
The DNA here is from genome assembly GCF_036850995.1 of Saccopteryx leptura. Classification (NCBI taxonomy): domain Eukaryota; kingdom Metazoa; phylum Chordata; class Mammalia; order Chiroptera; family Emballonuridae; genus Saccopteryx; species Saccopteryx leptura. The sequence continues at coordinate 210,062,267 of NC_089505.1, read as the reverse complement.
ATTTCCAGAGACAGTTACTTGTCTCCCTGGAAATATTCTGTGCTCCTAGATTCTCACTCTGTCACAAAATAGAGCCCAAGTGACTATTTTATACAGAATATAGGCACTAGCCCACGTTTGCAATAACATGAATGCACCATGTAATTTTCCATGCTCAGTTGTCTCTTAGATGTCATAATTTGGAAATAAAATTAATATCATATCATGTCATATATATATATATATTTAAAAATTCTTAGAGTAATTAAGGCTATCTGTGACATAAACTACCTACAATATCCTTAAAATAGTAATCTCAGAGTCAAGATCAACAACTTAGGTAAAAATAAAGTTTACTTTTTTGTAAAATGTTTCTAAAAAATAGTTATATAAAATATTCAGGCTAATAAGACCAATTATTTCAGCTATTAATCAGAATGTACAATCAAATTACCAAAGTCATGAATGTAAGAAATGCCTACCAGGTTATTTCAATCAAACCAGGTCATCCATTCAGAAATACAATCAGTCCCTTGAAGATCAGAAAACACCTTTGTGTTTTCAAATTCTTTTATTCTTGGCAATTTGTGACTTCCTGCCTTTAAAAAATAACCATTACAAACTCATTTGAATGATGTGGAATGACTTCTTGGCTATCAGATGTCTCCTCTGAATAGTATTTTAACAAGGGAAGTTTCAGTAAATCAGGAGCTTAAATGATAACATTACACATAACTAAGGAAGTGAAAAAAGAAAACTTAGGGAACTAACATATCTATTACCATTGGAAAAAAATCCCTGAAAAAATAAATTCTAACCATAAGTTCATACTGTCACTTGTTTTCTATCTGTGACCTGTCATGTGTGGATAAAATGGATACCCAGTTCCCACAAAAGTGGAATTTAGCTTAGAGCAAGTTCAACTCTCAATTCATGCAACTACTAGCAATTATGAAATAGATTCATAATTCATATTTTATGCATTATCTAATATATTTTTCCATTTGATGAGGTAGACATGGCATATATAAATGTATATTTTTAAATTTTATTTATTGATTTGAGAGAGAAAGAAGAAGGGAGAGAAAGAGAAAGAAACATTGATCTATTCTTGCATATGCCCTGACCAGGAATTGAACCAGCAACCTCTGCACATGGGGCAATGCTCTAACCAACCAAGCTATCTGGCCAGGGCAACATGGAACATATTTTTATGTCCATTTTGCAAATGAGAAACCTGAGACTGAAAAATTAAAAGCAACATGACCCAGAAAGTAGATTGTCTGCTTTCTGATCCAGTAATCAGGTCTTCCCAAATTCACACTACATTCAGCCGTGGCCAAAGCAACCAGCAACTCTGTAATGCCTCTCAACTATTTTGACCATCCTTACAACCAAAATGGCTTGATGTGTTTGATCTTGGGAAAGTCACATAACTATTCTGGTCCCCATATTCCTTAATTTTTATAGCCCAGCACATGCACATTTAATTAGGGGTGCTATAAACCACCTTTAAGTCTAATGTTTAACGATGGACTAGTAGTGCAATTTAGAGACCACCAAGTTTAACAATAGCAAACAATCCACAAGAAGTTGATTTGATTAACATGTGTAGAAAATACCTGAATTATATATTTGCTTTGATTTAATATCAAAATTAGACATTATTAAAACAAATTTAACAGTCTTCCAGGTGATTTTTATTTCCACTTAATAATTTTTAAAAATCATTCATTACTACAGTGAACACACATTTACTCCTGGGCTCTGATACTCACCAGGAAAGGAAAAAGTCATTTCCTTTCACCGAGTCTGTTTCTTTATGTTTACTATTTTCTTATCTTTAATACTATTTCCTTATCTTTACTGTTAGGAACTAGGGAGGAATATATCAATATCTTCCTGGTCAAAAAATTATATTTATATGTCTATGATAAAATGAAATCTAGTGATTCTGTTGATAACAATGTTAGTGACTTTGAACAGTGAGATGAATAGGAGTTCACAAGAACCACCTCAACCAAAGAGTTAATGATCAACATCTATTGAGCACTTACTATGCATGTGACACTCTGCTAAGACTCTACATATGTAACATCATTTAAGAAAACAAATCTAAGAGGTATTATCATTTCTGTTTTATATATTATTGACACCAAAATCCAGGTTATATTTGTTCAACCTCCTAAAGATTGCAGGCATATGAGTCTATATTTAATTCCATTTTTATTTCACCTAACACTTCTGCTTTGTACATACCAGGCTATATGTTAATGGACCAAGACAGACAAAACAGGCTCTTGCTCTGAAGGAGCTGACCATCTGCTCAGAAGGACACAAAATGTTAAAGAAAACCAACTGTGATAGGTGCTCTGACAGATAGAGGAGCAATTTATTAATGAACTTTGAAGAGCAAGCAAGTCAAGGATGATATGATCAAGAAGACTTTACAAAGTGACACTTGAGAATGAACTTGAGGCCTTGGCCTGTTGGCTCAGCAGTAGAACATCAGCCCAGTATGTGGAAGCCCTGGTTTTGATTCCCTGTCAAGGCACACAGGAGAAGCGCCCATCTGCTTCTCCACCCTTCTCTCCCCCCTATCTGCCACCCTCTCTCTTCCCTTCCCGCAGTCATGGCTCAAATGGTTCTAGCAAAGTTGGCCCTAGGTGCTGAGGATGGCTCCATGGCCTTGCCTTAGGCACTAAAATAACTTGGTTACTGAGCAACAGAGCAGCAGCCCAGATGGGCACAGCATCGCCTGGTAGGGGGCTTGCCAGGAGTCTGTCTCTGCCTCCCCTCCTCTCACTTAATAATAATAATTTTTTAAAAAGAGAGAGAAAGAGAAATAATGAATTTGAAATATAAGTTCAATATGAGCAGGCAAGGAAATTATGACAGAATTTAGGATAGTGGAAACAGCACAAGCAAAGATTTGTCATTTTTAGGAAATGAATAACACATTGATACGGCCAGAACTTAAAGTACATAAGAGGAAAGGGGAGGTGAAATAACAGATAAAGGTGGAAAGTCAGTTTTAATTCAACTAAATGACTATTTAACATTTACAATGTGCTAATTACTCTTCTGGATTTGTAAAACATCATCAGGGATAAAAACAATAATCCCTAGCCACCTGGAGTTCATATTCTATAATGAATCAGGGTGCCATAATCTGGAGTTTAGACATTATTTTCTTTATACCAAAGTTTTCTTTTAAATAAAGGGAATGATACTTCTGTCTTCTCTCCAACTATAAAGTTCATAAGCTGAATTGAATGCTTTGCCACAGCTCCTGAATGAATGATATATGATAGCCTGGCTTCATTATTGAAGATGGGTGATAAAAGACTACTGTAGAGTCAGGTAAGAGATGTGGAATCATCTGAAACTGGATGCACAGCAGTACTTCCATAAGACTGACACTCAGCTGTCATATTTTACCTTAAAGAAGAAAATAGTTTGAAACAAAAAAGAAAGATCCAACTCATATGATAATGAAACAATCACAGGGTGTTTGTTTGTTTGTTATTTCTGCCAATAACTGAAACACAGCTATGTAGATGGTAGTTCCTATCTGGCACTGGTAGGACAACCACTCCTTAGTCTACTTAAAGTTCCAAAACCTATAAAACCAACACTCCCTTGCCTGACCGGGCGGTGGCACAGTGGATAGAGCATCAGACTGGGAAGCAGAGGACCCAGGTTCGAGACCCCGAGGTCGCCAGCTTGAGCACGGGCTCATCTGGTTTGAGCAAAGCTCACCAGCTTGGACCCAAGGTCGCTGGCTCAAGCAAGGGGTCACTCAGTCTGTTGAAGGACCATGGTCAGGGCACAAATGAGAAAGCAATCAATGAACAACTAAGGTGTCACAATGAAAAACTGATGATCGATGCTTGATGCTTCTCATCTCTCTCCCTTCCTGTCTGTCTGTCCCTATCTATTCCCCTCTCTGACTCTCTCTCTCTGTCTCTGTAAATAAATAAATAAATAAAACCAACACTCTCACAGCCATCGCCGGGCTCCTCTTTACACCAGAGCAGACACAAAAGGTTACACAAAAGGTTATAACCCAGACAGAACTCTCTGTACCAGGATCAAGTAAACTCCTATTTCCAGAGGACCTCTGCAGTCGACATTGGTTCTGGGATGTCAGGTTTTATCAGGGACCTTAGAGAAATCTGGTGATGAAAGTTTTCATAGAGTAATTCTAAATATGGCAGAAGCAGAGTATTTGGCATTGACCTGAGGACGGATTGAGCCCAAATTTGATACCCAGTCCAGAGCTTCAAGGGAATGAACTATATAACCCAAGTTGGATTAAAATAAAATTATGATGATAGCAAACACTCAGACGAGCCCATTAGATGATTAGTAATGGAATGAAGTCTCTGAGCTCTCCATGCCCTCCAAGTTCTATTTGGGAAAAAGGGGGAGGTAACCCGAAGCCTGAAATTCCCATGCCAATAAGCCAATTAAGGAGAGTAAGAGTACATATCTCTCTACCTGACAACGGGCACCTCTGTCAGTGATCCACAGACCCAGAGTTAAGAACCCAAAGTCGGCCCTGAGACCTAAGTTTCTAAAGAGGTTTTGCAAAGAAGTAGCAGCAGTAATCTGTATATCTATTTCTTGTTGATCAGAGAAAGCCTCAATGTCATTAAAAGTTCAGCCCCCAGGGTTCTAGCATGCTTTGAAGGTGGAAGCAAAAAAAAAAAAAGAGGTGGTAGAAGTAACAGGCACTCTGCTAGATAGTTTCTATCCCATTATCTCATGCAATTTCCACAGAAAACCCTAGAAAGAGGACACCAAGGCTTGGCAAGGTGAAGAGGCTTTTCTCACATTACATAACTAGGTGTCAGAGTGGGACACAAGTTAGTCTGACACCAGAGGTGATACTTCGGCAGCTCACTAGCCACCGGTGCCCATTTCCAGAACCAGACCTGCGGAGCTGCGTGCTTCCCACTCTGAACCTGGCAATGCCAAACTTACCATGTTCAGGCTGCTCAGTCGGGAGACAGCTCTGTGGAAACCAAAACATCACGTGTTCTTTTTGGGAGAGGAGAAAATTCAAGACTTTGTGTTTCTCAGTAGCAAGGTAATTATGTTCATGAATATTTTAAGTCTCTTCACGATCTTAACATTGTTTTATAAGTAAGTACAATGGGAAAGGGCCTCTTTTGTTGTGATTCATTTCCTGTCCCCCTGGGGTAAAACGTCCCCTGGGATGGGTCACTGAAGATCAGAGGCAGTGCCAAACCACTCTTTTGCTTTATCCCAGACCGTGAGCAAAATAACATTAGAAGATACAAAATAACATCAGAAGGTGTTTGGACTTTGAAAAATGTGTAATTATTAGCATTGAAAGGCAAAAAAAGGCAGCTGAAATAGTTTCTACTTATGCAAAATTTGGTTAATTTAAGCTTAACTCAGGTCAGAGTTCAGGGCGCAAAGTTATTGATAGTTTTAAAATGATAGGTATACTTGAGGAGAATTCATCTGATAATAATGTATGTGAAAGCACTTTATAAAAAGTAAAGTGTCATATTAACATATAAGGTTATATGCCAATAATCAAGCTAACCAGGAAGATCAAGAAAAAGTGAGGATACTTACAAGTGCTGGATTTTCTAGAATGGTCCTAATTTCAAATATTTTATTTTATTCTCCCCACAAAATTAAAATTCTTGAGACCAACTTTTTGGTCAGAAAATGTTCCTAATGAAATCACAGGAAATGCATAAATGAAATAATAAAATATTGGCCACAAGCTCCATGGCAATAGTCACTCTAAATACCTCTTGCACCAGAACCCTCCAAAAGTTGATCCTAATTGACTGGGTGGTCTTCAAGATTGACCAGTTAACTTTAGGCAAGCAGCTATCAGCACAAGTCTTTCCTGAGGCTCTTGGCATTTTTTTCCAGGTGAAGTGACACATTAGCTCACCCTCAAGCCGCCAGCGTTTGTTTGCTCTTTGCAACCACAACTACTGGCAACCTCACAACGCCACCCCAACACCACCACCATCAGACATCTCCCACAGTGCTCTTTAAATGTCCATGAAGTGGAAAGGAACCCTCCCGCAAAGGCCCTCAGAGAACTTGCCTTATACCTTGTTAGGATGTTCTCACTGTGCACCTATAAATAAACAAATCCATGCTAATAACCTAAAAGGGAAGAACTAAGCAGCCAATTTCTAAGCAACAAATGTAATTAACTATGACTTCTGGAAACACTCCACTTTGGAGATGAAAATTTCAAAAATATAAGTAGGACATTTGAGCACAGCCAGGAAAATGCAATGCCTTTGACATTATACTTGAGAGACCACCAGCTATGCAAAGTTTAAAGTCCACCCAACCTGTCAAGCCAAACCTGTAGGATCATCCCATTTAATGATGGTAAGAGCTACATGGTTGGCAATTAGATAACAACCTCTCCAGTAATCTTTTGAATTTGTCCATTCAATCAATCATTTATTCAGCAAATACTTATTGACTATCTAGTCTGAGTCTGGCAATGCACTCGATACTCTGAGAGGCAAAAAAATAAATAAGATAGGACCTATGTCCTCTGATACTTACAAAAACCTGTTAGGAGACAAGACAGGTCAATAAATAAATTAAGAAGATTAGCGTAGTCAGAATCCAGCATGGCACAGACTGCATGTTGAGGACCAAGTTCTAAAGCTCACCTCCCCCTTTTCCAACTGTCTAATCATGAACAAGTTACTTAACCCTTTTAAGCCTTAGTTTTATCATTTGTAAAATAAATTATTATTTCCACTTTGTGAAATTTTTATGAATCCTTAATGAAATGTGTGCATATGTGTGTTTATGTAAATACTTTATCAATAGTAAAAGGAATATATGAATGCTAATTTTCATGTATTATTATGTAAGAAGAGTATCGACAATATGCTATGGGAGAAACCCCTCTTCCAGCCCAGGGGTCTTTTCTGGACCTAATGAAGAGACGTCTGCAAGGTGAAAAGGCAGCCCTGGCAAAATAAGGAGACAGATCTTCCAGGAAGAGGGAGTGTTATGGCAGAGGCATGGCAGGAAAGACTACCATGTGGGTTTAGAGAACAGTGGGTAGTTCAGACCACATCTGTGTTACTCCTCTTGTATCCTCAGCAGCTGTGACAGAGTCCAATACCTATTGTGCACTCAGTAAACTGTTGTTTTTATTGAATGAATGAATGAATGAATGAATGAATACATTTCTGTATGTTTAACCAAGCAAGAGAAGAGATGTGGCCAGAGAAGAGCTAGGAGGGAGGGTAAGTTGATCCAGATGAAGATTCTGGAATGCTGTTATTCTTCTAATCTTCTTTAGGAGATCAGTATGTTCCTAATAACGAGGTATCTTCATTGAATGCCATTTTCCCAATGAAATCCCAGAAAAGTCACCTCCACACACAATCTGAACTTTTGGAATCCCACTAGCTTTTCCTTCCACAACAATGAGTTGTGTTGAAACTGACTGGTGGAGTCAGATCTGTAGTCTTCTATGGGCATCAAATGGGTTCAGTGAATTCAGTCACTTCTATGAGTAGGAGTCAAGGCCAATCATCTAGAAACCTCTCAGATAGTTACTCAGATAGGTGCTTGTGGTCCTGGAGATAAAATAAGGAAAGGAGCAAGCTCTGTCCCCAAGTGCTGGAACTGGTGATGTTGTCAGAGGTGGCAGGGAGGGCAGAGATGTCCTCTCCTCCAGGAACACAATAATTCTGGTACAGACAGCTGCCATATCCTCTGTACCCCTGCTGCCCTACTGTCTGCCATGAGGTGGGGTTTCCAGAGAAGCTGCCAGGAAGAGAAAGAGTACAGTCCTGTAGAACCACACAGACACCACTGTGTGACTTTGGGCAAGCTATTTAACCTATCTGAGCCACTCTCCTCATCTAAACAATAGAGATGCTGATGGCTCACAGTGAAGGCTTTGGCACACAGTAGGAGTATATTAAATGTTAATACCTTCCATCACTTGGAAAGGGAGGTGAGCACAAAGGTTAGATCTTTCCCAGTCAGTTCCCTGTTCATATCTCAGGAGGAAAAAGGTTTGTATCTCTTCAGATGGAGAAAAGCAAATCCTAACAAAGAAAAATGTAAATGTGGAACAGGAAAAGATCACATGGTGAAGAAAATGATTCAGGACCTGGAGCACAAACTATCAAAACTGAATGGCGTGGCCTAACCTGTGGTGGCGCAGTGGGATAAAGCGTCAACCTGGAACACTGAGGTTGCCAGTTCGAAACCTTGGGCTTGTCTGGTCAAGGCACATGTGGGAGTTGATGCTTCTTGCTCCTCCCCTTCTCTCTCTCCTCTCTCTCTCTCTCTCTCTCTCTCTCTCTCTCTCACTCCTCTCTCTCTGAAAATGAATAAATAAAAAATATTAAAAAAAAAACTGAATGGCATTAGAGGAAAACCTGCGGAAAGGCAGGAGGTCAAGTGAAGAAATAGCGAAAATGCCAGCTAAGAAAGCTTGTTTTCTTGTGGGTCCACTTAAGTGAGACTCTCCTGGCCCATGATGGCTGCCACACAATTTGCAAAGGAAAATTACTAGAATCTGAAAGAAGAGAGAACAGGGAAGTCCACTGAAAAAAAAGGTGTATGCTGGGACTTTAGTAATGAAAGGGGCCTTGAACAGAGAAGCAGAGAGCTCAAAGTTGGCAGAAGCAGAAGCCCAAGAGCCCTGCTCCAGGAGAGATGGAAAAGATGAGCGAGGAGCCAGGAGGCTGCAAGTCGACAGCCTCGGGGAGAGCACTCACCCTCTGGCTCAGGAGAGGAAAACACACAGGGAACAGAAAGGCCTAGTGCCTGAGGGAGTCTCCCAGGAAGCATGAGGGCAAGGCCTGACCAAGAGTAAGGCATCACAACCCTCCTTGAAAGTAAGGTCATTGAGACATAGCCCAGGTGATGTGCCCAGCAATGCCCACTCAGAAGCATCAGAGAGAAGAGAAGAACCATGATCTTTCTCCTAAGCTTGAACTCATCCACCAACCCACACCACCTTCAGAAATCCTAAAATCAAAGATTGACAACAGAAAGGAATCCACTTTGAGGGCATGGGGCAAGTATTATGAGTGAAACAAATGCCCTGGGTTAAATATTCATAGTAGTGTGTTTACATTTACAATTTACCAACCCCACTGTGAGACGCTTGCAAAACTTAGAATCCCACCCTCACATCCCATGCCACTAAAGCCCTCCAGGAAAAGCTCACCCCTCGAGTCTTTCCTATCTCCTTGTTTTTCTCTAAAGCCTGCCCCAGAAGGGAATGAGTTGTCAAAGGAAGCTAACCCCAGGGTAGATTTTTGGTGATGACCAGAAAGAAGCGCATGGAGCAAGGTAAGGAATTACCTAAAACTGTCTTCCATGTAAAGACTGATTTGGGAATGCTAAAATCAACATGTTATTCCTCCCTCCATTCCTAACTCCCCAGGTCATCTTGATCAGCTCCTTTAATTCCACTGGTTCTTTGGCCAACACCTTGGCCGTAGCATGCCTCTGTTTTCTCCCAGGCTTACCTACCTTGAAGGGTCAGACTGACCATTGAAGAGATGGTGTCCTCCAAGTGTGTCAGCAATTCAGAAACTGACCACTTCTAAAATAGCTGAGGCGTGGCTGGGTGTCTGGTGCCTTCCGAAGGTGTGGTGGTACTGCCGAAGCAGCAGGATTTCTTTGCCAGGGCTGCTGTCATCCTCCTCCCCAGACAGCTGCGCACTGCCTCTCCCTGTCCTGGCCCAGGAAGACTCCCGGCCCAGGGGCTATGGCAGAGTTCCCACTTCAACCCCTGTGGGGGTGCCAGCTCAGCATCTGTCATGATGACCCAGCCTGAACTGTATTTAGAACCTTTGGACATGGCACCGTGTCCCAGCCCATCTCAGAGTGACAGGAGATTTCCTGAGCACCTGGGCCTTTGATTCAAATGCTCCTCCTCCTCCCAGGGACTGGGGTCACAGTGACTTTCCTAATGGTCTGTTTTCTTCTCAGGAAAGTACCTGTCTGTTGGAGGCCCCTCTCAGAGAGTCAGTCTCCATCAATGCTATTATACGATGCTATGTGAAAACTCCATGCTGTTTGTAAAGCTTGTGAGACGTGGTGGAGGCAAGAGAGAATAATGGCAAAATCAACGAGAAAATGCATTAGTACTCTCTGTTCATGGACTGTTCTTACAAAGGTCAATTGCCCTGGAATTATATCCTGGGAGTTCAGGATATACAAAAAAGAGAGAGTGCCTACCTGTGACTCTTGGATTCCAGTGGGACAGTGCGAAATAGTTCAGTTCATCTTAGCAGCCCTTATGCTAGCTAGCCTTGAAAGTAGCCTACTGGAGTTCAAAAAAATTGTGATTCCTGGTTAATGGTAAAAAATAAATAAATAAAATAAAATCTTATTCATTTACATTTTAATGTAACCCCCACCCAGGCAAGCAGACTAATAACTACAAAACACTAATTGAATGGGTTCTCAGTTTTGAGGGTGAGTGCACACAGGGTGGATCTAGGTCCTCCACTCTGCTAGACCCCAGGAGAAAGAAAGGCTCTTTCCCAATTAACCCTCACTCAGCCCGAGTGTTCCCGATCAGAGTTCCATAGAGATACCCTCTCCTATAAAAGGCATCAGTGCTTGGCCTCTCCCCATTTCTGGGCAAGGACCCAACATTCAGAGAATGTGGTTTTAGGAGCATGGCCTCTAATCCATTCAAGGATTATTCCCCCCCCCCCTACTGCTCAGATGGGTGTGTTAATTATCACCTCCCTTTGTTCTGTAATAAATTCAGCCCCAATAATTCCAAACCTCTATGCATCACTGAAGTTTAAAGATGGCGTTTTGACAGGTCAGATATTTAGAATCAATAGACCACCAACCAGTCAAAAATCTTAAGTAGTTTTAGGCACATGTGGAAGTAATTTTTTCCAAGAATTCACAAGTCTGAAGGATGAGATCTTATTGATGGCATGTGGGCTGTTGTATATATTAAAGTATTACTTTATATACCATATTCTACATGTAATCAAAATAGATTTAACAGTGAAGGCAGATTTTCCTCATTACACCAAATATTACTGGTATTATCAGATACAAATTACCATATAGCATCTTTAAAAAAACCAGTAAAAGATTAAGAAAAATTATAAGTGAATGTACAATGATTACATACATAAAATGCAAATGTTATAGGCTAGGGAATTTTATTGAAATCAGATTATTTTGTGGGACACTAGCTAAATACCTACAATTTCAATTACAATCATATCACCTGCATGCAATGAATCTTTTTGTAAAGAAAACATTACTTCATAAAATATTAATTTCTAATTTTTTAAATAAAGAGCTTATTAACCTAAAGTAAATGGATGGACTTTGGGAGTTTCCAAGTGACCTAAATTTTAAGTTAAATTTGTAGGAGCTTGCATTTTTCTGGGAAGATGATTATGGAATTAATGGGATTCTCAAAGGAACCTATGACTTGAAAAAGACGAAGACTACTGGTTGGATCGGTTACCTTCAACTGAGACAAGCATCCCTTCCAAGCCCTCTTCCGCTGTAACGTAAAGCTTTTCCCTTCAGCTAGACATTTCCAATGGAAGAAATATTCCAAAAAATATTTCTAACACAGAATCTAGTGTTGCATCTTAATAAAAATATATTCTTCATCTCTCTTACGAAGACAAATTGGTTGTGTGTTTCTTTTATTTCTGTGAGAAAGAGACTGACACACAGGAAGAGAGAGAGATGAGAAGCATCAGTTCTTTGTTGTGGCACCTCAGTTGTTCATTGATTTCTTTCTCATATGTGCCTTGACCAGGGGCTCCAGCAGAGTGAGTGACCCCTTGCTCAAGCCAGTGACCTTGGACTCAAGCCATTGACCATGAGGTCACATCTCTGATTCCATGCTTAAGACAGCAACTTCAGGGTTTCAAACCTGGGTCCTCTGCATTCCAGGCCAATGCTCTATCCACTGTGCCACTGCCTGGTCAAATGACAAAATGGTTGTGTTTCTTGTGAGTGTGGAATGGTCACATGGGAACATCCTAACTTTCTCTGTGTGCTTCCTTATTTCGCTTTTATCTGTATTTTAACCACTTAAACATGTACGTATAAATGGGCATTTCTACTATAATCTATATAAAATAATTCTGTAAAGTAGAAGATTATTGTTCTTAATATTAATGATTATGAATAAATTAATGATTAATATTTATGAATATAAATTATCTTTAAGTGGATGAAAATGAGGCTTTTCCTTTGGCCTTGCCGAGTTTACATTTCCAGACTCTCTCACCCTCATTCCCCCTGCCTCTCAGATAGACCTCAGCGACACAGGCATCCAGGGCTAGCCAGGCTATTTCTCCCTATATGTACCAGAGCCACCGCAAGTTTGCTGTCACAGGACCTGCCTGGTCCCCGAACCTCAGAAGAAGTCCCCCTCCCGCCCCCACCCTTGCCCAGGTCCTTTAGGGCAACTTGTCAGGGAAAGCTGGGCACAGTGAGAAGGTGACGCTGCCCACAGCGGGACTGCCAGGCTTCCCTAAAGGCCACGGCTGCCCAGCCTGCCCACGAGAACTTTGGTGAGCTCAGTTTGTTTGCTACTGAGAACCTCCCTGCCCTCACAGTCTATTTTTATCACACTGTGACTCCAAAGACTCTACTGTCATGATAAATAGAGTAAACTCTCCATTAGCTATCATTCCATGGTGAAAGGAACCCTGGATTCAGAATCAGAAGGTAGAAGTTGGAGCCCTGGTGCAGATCTTGATCTGACCTTGAGGATCCTTTTAATCCAGCTGTCGCAGTGAACGCATCTGTGGAAAGTGGTTAAGGAATCCCACTGCTTACTCAACACAGCAAGTCCTCAGCGGGGTGCAGTTGTGGAGAGGAAAGCACTTGGAGAACTGTAAGTTGCCTTAGAAATGGATGCTATCAGCACTATGTTTAATCATTTAACCCAGAGATTTCTCCCTGTGCTCTAAACATAATGCTCAGCCCACACTTATCTCACAGCGCCCAGTAAAGACAGGAAACAGACTCAGAAGCAAAATGAGAAGTTGGAAGACCTGCTCGCTGGGAACCTGGACCCCCCTCCCTCATTCATGCCTCCTTCTGTTGCTCACTCATCTATGCTTGCTGAGCAACTACGGTCTCCTCATCCTAAAATGAGGGCTCTAATTCCTAGTTCCCATGAGACAAGATCCCATGAGACAATATGGCCTCTCCAGCATTTTGTTCCATGACTTACGAATCTGCTACATGTGACCAAGGTCATGGGTACCTGGTGGTGAAGTGGGGTCTAGCACCAGGTCTGCTGACCAACTAGACACCATCATATCATTGTTGCTGCCATGGCCTCTGAACCACAGCACCTGCCCAGCCCCCCAGTGACAAATTTCAATGAGAAATCAGAGGACAGCTATGGTCTCTCCCATGCTAAGTGCATTTTACTGTATTCTGATTCTCTGATCACATTTCAGTCCACGCCAGGAGATCTGTCTTCTCACACACCCCTCAATGTCAGGGTCACTGGGCTGTAGAATAGTTATTGTAGCCAAATCACTTTAATCAGTCAGTGACAGGAGGCTTTGTTCGATCCCATGGCAAAATGCTTTGTGCATAGCCCCTGGGATTCCCTGGCCTTCTGCTCCCTGAGTGTGAAAGCAGGCCAGTCCCGGGGAAACCTCGGGTTTCCCATCAAGTCACACAGCTGCCCCCCAGACCAACATTCCTGCCTGTCCTCTCTCTGGGCCTCCACGCAGCTCTTCTCTCAAAGCCCCCCTCACATCTCAGTCCTGCTGCAGCAGAACTGAACCGTGTTTACAATTTTCTTTAACTCCACTCAAGGACATGCCTAACAAAGGATGCTCTGCAATTCTCGTTTTTTAAAAGGACCTTCTGCTGACCTGTGGTGGCGCAGTGGATAAAGCGTCGACCTGGAAATGCTGAGGTCGCCGGTTCGAAACCCTGGGCTTGCCTGGTCAAGGCACATATGGGAGTTGATGCTTCCAGCTCCTCCTCCCCCTTCTCTCTCTGTTTCTCTCTCTCCCTCTCTCTCTCCTCTCTAAAAATGAATAAAAATTTTTTTAAAAGTTTAAAAATAAATAAATAAATAAATAAATAAATAAATAAAAGGACCTTCTGAAGAGGGCTGCTTCTTGGCTCAGAGGAAGTGACTTCCTCTGCTTTCCTAAAGACCCTCCCATGGTTTCAGCTGGGTTTAAACATCTGGATTTAGTTCTCACACAACTGTTGTCCCTGGAGATAGATGTTCTGCAAACTCAGCCTTTAGAAGAAAGAATGTGGCATGTTTCTTGTCATGCTCCTAAACCAAACTACCTGTGAAGGACTTCCTTTGTGTCCTTATTTACAATTTAATCATGAGCCAATATGGTCCATGATAAAATACATCCTCTTAGACAGAGAGGGTGAGTGAGTTTAAACATATATGTCAACTCTGTTTGTTTGATGGTGGTAGTTGAGGGCACAAAATTCAAGAGTGTGAGTATCACTCCAAGTTTCGAGAGAAGAGTACCAGATTGATTAGTGATGTCTGCCATGGGCATATTAGTAGGAACAATCACCCCACATGTTACATATTCACTATCTTATTCTTTCCAAGGCTTCTATTGAAATGCTGTCATGTATGAATTGCCACACCGTCTCTTGTACCTGTTTTAAGGTGATAAAGGCTATAGTGTCATTGTTTATATTTTGTGTCATTCTGTCCAAGTAGGCCAGGTTTCCCAGGGGCAGCAGCTAGGCCACTAATCTCTCTCCTCTGGCAGTAAGGTCACCACGTTAGCAAACTTCCTCTGCTCTGACACAGTTGTGGTTTTAATGGAGAATTAATGTCTTCATCAGTATCTGTGCTATTTCACACTTCATTTCCTTCCTCAACTCTTGGATGAAAACCATCCGGTCCTGGTGATTTACTTTGTGGGAGTTTCTTTCAAGTTAGCTCCTTTCTCTAGCATGCCACACAAGCATTTTCAGGGCTCCAGCTGGGGAGCACCCAGCCCTGAAACATCAGTGGGTGATCAAGTCATTCAAGAAAGCAGAAGGCCTTGGCAGGGGCCTGGCAGGGAGGCCCTTAGCTGGGGCCTTTGAGTCTGAGGGCAACACAAGCAGGTGCTACCTTTTCTGCCTCTCAGTCAGCAGTAGTTCAGTGGCTCAAGGTGGTCCTGGTCTCGCCAGAACCCTGAGAACTGGGAGCAAATGGGAAGAAAACATCAAAGCTTTGAAATTGTGATTCACAATTCAGGCTGTCTCCATATCTCTCACTGAGCTTCGCAAACAGTCTTGAGGCAAGGATGGTCTTAAACTTCTTTTGTATGTCCTAGAGTTGTAGCAACCAATGACTCTAAGACAGTCCTAATTTCAAATCTTTTATTCTGTGGTCCTTGCAATATATTGGGATTTAAAATATACAGACAGCAGATGATATTCTAATATATTGCTTGAAAAGCCATCTCTTAGCATAAGTCCACAATAAATACTTTCTTTTTGATTTGATATATTCTGGCCACATGGAAGGACTGGAAAAAATGAATAGGGAATGTGAGGAAAGGAGTCACAACTTATAAAAAATTGTGAAGGACTGCTCTTATGAAACAAAAGCAGAAAGCCACCTTCCACAGAAACATGAAGCCTGGGGCAGGGCACACGTGGCTTGTGAGAGATTCCTCTGCTGATCTGAGATCTGAGGCTTCAGCTGGGCAGAACCACATCTGACTTATTTTCCACCAGGAGGGTCAGGAAGGGACGGAGGAAGAAGGATCCAACATGAAGCTAGCTAACGCAGATCCAGGACCCACTGGTATGAAAAGAACCTCTTTTCATGAACCCTTGGGACAGAAGCTCCCACGATGTGGTCACATATGTGACCTTAAATCTGTTTTAAATGAAGACCAGAACCATGTTGGACCATTCAAGCATCTTCCAATAGAGCAAAAGAAAATATATAAGCACCTTCTCTCAGAACAAACTCCAAACATAGGGCCAAGCTGAGGCCTTCCAGAAAAGACAGTTTTGTGGCACTGGCCTGAGCTGCTGACCTCTGATCTGGTTTTGCTGTTACTGTTTTTTGTTTTTTTGTTTTTAATAAACATCTGATATTTATACCTTGATAATAATGGGCCAACAAGTATGCTTTGCTCAGAATACCAGAGAGAGATAGAACACCATTACACTATTAAAGGAAGAAAAAGAACAGCTTCAGTATGACAGCTTGCTGGTGTGACAACACCACGTGCCTCCTATTTCGCATGGGAGGAGCAGGTGGGTCTGTCTCCACAGCAGCCTGTGACCTTGGTTCTTTGTCAAATGAGGCAGTGAAAACAAGAGAGCCCAGCATGTCACTATGGCACCCCAAACAGGAGCTGACATTTATGCCCCAAAGTGTGGCACACGTGAGCCATTTTCATTCTGCAGCCAAATGTAAACTTCTAAGGACAGAATCATTACCCAGTTCCGATGTCATACACCCTATCACTATGCAGTAAGGATGGAATACTCCAGAAAACAAATAACTAGGGAAATAAAAAAAAAAGTCTCATCAGTAAGGTCATAAAGCACCTAGTTTGGAACAAGTTTTCTGACAGTGGAGAGAAGCTTCTCTATCCCCAAAGTCTAGAAATGTCCAAATTTCAGCTGTCAGAGGGATACAAAATAATGGGAATGGACTTGAATCTCACAACAGTGGGAGGTACCATTCCCAGTTGGTTTGGTATTCTAAGTTCTTAGCAGAGTCCTACATTGAGTTCCGTGGTGTGGTATACACAGGCCATTGACAAGGTGCAAGTTTACAGACTAAAGGGCAGGGACATGTCTCAGCTAAGGAGCAGCGGTGAGCTATGCTGCTCCAGCTTCTCTCTGCTGGAGGAAGGCCCCTGGAGGGGTTTTTAGTAACAATAATAACAGGCACTGGCTCCAAGCCCCCGGGAAGAGATCTGTGAAATCCAGACCCTGGTCCTCCCCTCTGGCTGCCAGGGTCTCCAAATGGCTCTTGAGCTCTCCTTGGCTGTCATCAAAGTTCACCTGCTGCAACCACAATTGCCATTTCGGCTTTGCCTCGTGGCCTTGGTTGCAACACCCCATTGTTCATGATCCCAGCAGTGAAGCCTGAAGGTCACCAGTGACCTGGGCCAGAGCTGCTTCCTGCTGCCATCCCTGCCAATCTGCACCACTCACTCTGAAGGTCACCAGCCTGAGGTCAGTGCCCCTGTCCCCACACTGGCTTCACTGCTTCTCCAGACTGTAACCCTTACAAGGTTCTCTCTTACCCGTGCCATCCCTCCTGTGAGTGTGAGAGGCCCCTGTCCCCACCAGTATTAGGAATATGAATGTGACTTGAGCAGTGCCTTCAGCTTACAGGAATGTAGTGCTGGAGTGGAAGCTGATAAGTGCACAGCGAGGAGAGCAATGTTCATTTTCTATGCTCACAGCCAACCACGTCCTTCGATTGAAACCAAAACTCTCTCCATTCTCAATCATGTTCAATGTTACTCTCTTCTCACCAGGGACCTTCCCAACAGGCAACAGTCTTAGGTCCACTTTTTATAAGACTTTTTACAATCCGGGAGCCAACCATCAGTTCCAGGTGTTCAATCCCTCTGTCTTCTGGGCAGTCTGCCCTAACAACATTAAACATTCACCAAAGCCAACACTGGGCCCCTCACCAACTATGGCGAACATCCCCAGGGGGCTCGCAGTAGGAGGCTCAGCAAAAAAGTCAGGGCTACTCTTTGGCTCTGGAAAACCTGACAAGGACTTTTTCCTGGGTCAAAACCTGCACTAGAGCCCCCAAAAGACAGAAGTCAAGTGATTCTTTTACTTAAAATTCTGCTGTTTCAGAAAACCAAGCACAGGAAATCACCAAGCCTCTCAGAGCAGTACAGAAATAGAGAAAGCAGCCACAGAGGAGGAAGGAAGAAAGGGAGGGGTCTTTTTGTTTGTTTGTTTCTTTTTTAATATATAGACCCAAGACTGAGAGTGTTTTCTATATTGCCATGGACTGGTTTCTGGCCTGTGGACAGCTGAGAATATTCTCTTTAAGACTTCATTTTGTTACAAAATTCATTAAGCTCATTGATTCTAATTATAAAACACATTTCCCAAAGCATTTTAATTATTTCACAGTTCACACAATAAGATTTCAGATGGGAATGGAGACACACAAGAAAGGCTGTGTGCCTATAATGTGTATAATGTTACACATATGGGAATTGTACCAGAAACCCATGTCCCTAGCCCAGCACTACTATTTTACACACGGACTTATTTCAACTTCCTTTTCTCTTCTTTGTTTCTCTCTCTTTCTTTTTTTTTTTCCTTTTATTTCTTTCAGGTTTATTGGTCTTCATGCTCAAGAAAGTCGACAATTTTCCTCTTCACTACATGAAAAAATTTTAGTGACCATTTTTTTTGCCTCCTCCACAGAGGTAGCAGAACTAACTTCATTTTAAATAAATAGTCTAAAATAAACAGAGTGACAGAGTTGTCTTCATTTGGAGTGTGAATAGACTTCACCTAAACACTGTAAGTCATCGATAGGGAGCCTTGCCCACCTTTCTAAGTTCTCACAACCAGAAAGATCAAATAAAGCTCAATGTCCTATCTCTCAAGAATCGTCACATGACAACTGGTGATGACTGACAGAAATACTGATCTTCACATGAACACTTAGTAAAGTGTCAGTCTTACCAGCTACTTTCCAGTAGTCTGTCAAAGCCTTCTTTTTCTCCAAACTGCAATCAAATAAAACTATAATTTGAAGTCTATATGTTACAAATTGACAAAGTCAGATGAACCTTTGGGGACCAAAAAACTAAGAAGTTCCCCTACTTGGCTTGCCAAGGCAAGGATCAAAGGACTTAAAGGAAGCTTGTAGTGGGTGCAATATCACAGCCCTGGAACGGAGGTCAGGTATTTGGCCTTTTCCTGGCTTCCAATGATATTGAATACAACAGATAAATTAAGATCAAGGCACACGGCAGTTCTAAAAGCACCAGCTTGTCCCCAGGAGATCCCAGGGGAGAGCCATCATCCACCACAGGGCAGATCTTGTCGTCACTTGGAGGAATGCCTGTTAACATGGGGATAGATTACATACAACAGTGTCTAATCAAAAGCCCTACAACCTGATCACAGAAGGGAGGAAACTCATCAAGAACATTCACTTGGCCAAGAAGAGACCCTAATGCAGCACAGGACCAAGTTAACAAAACTCACTATGCTCCACCTCCTGACGAAGCATATGTGTGTGAAGAGGTGATTACCCAAAATAGAAAGGGAGCTCAAGTGCTTACAGGAAAATCCAATCCCTTAACTTAAGGCGAGCATGGCCTACCAGCAAATCTCAAGGACAGGAAATATTTCTGGGCTTACTTACTCAAACCAATATTCATTTCAATTTGGGGGATTTCCTTAATCCAACTGCTGGTTTTCACGGTTGGTGCTCACAGACATCCCCACTGGGCACACTGCATTGTGTGATGAGTCCAGTACAGCCTTCTAGTTCTACCAGCACCTACCCTTACCATTAAGAGAGCAGAATTTTAACACCTCCTTGGCTGGAAAAATTATGCAAAACCAAGCTTCAGGGATCATCAGGCCCAAGAGGAAGGGCCAAGATGGAATATGATAAATGTAAGCTGTCATTCCAGAAGAGATGTCCATGAGCAGCAGAGAGGCTGCCCGCCGACACGTGTCATTTTAGGGTTTCCAAAAAGACCTTTCTTGCCTTAAATCTGCCTAAAGCTTAACATTGGAAATAATCTAGACTATTGTTTTATTTTTATTTAAAAGAGATTTTTCAGCCTTGGCTGGAGAGCTCACTGGTTAGAGTGTCCTCCTAATATGCCAAGGTTATAGGTTTGATCCCCAGTCAGGGCACATACAAGAGTCAACAAATGAATGCATAAATAAAGTGATGTTTCCTTCTCTCCTTTCCTCTCTCTCTCTAAAATCAATCAATTTTTTTTAAAAAATAAAAGAGACTTTTCAATATATAGGAACCCACCCCCCATTTCTTTAAAAGCCGTCTGCTTTTTAAATAAAGAACAATGTACTGGTATTTTCGTTTTCTTGTTTTTATAAAAAGAAAGATGTTTAGGAACAGTGATGTTTGGAACTGCTATAGTGATTTTGTTTCTACAAGGGAAAGTGTAGAGCTACTCTAGGGCCAAAAGGTTAAGCTAACACAGTAAAAGCCTTGTATTTAGGAGTCAACAAATCTCATCACTATATCTGCCATCTCACCCATCCCGAAGCAGTCAGAGTTGCCACAGAAAACCAACCAATCAGTGAGTAGATACAGTGGTGCCAGAGGGTGCCAATATGTATAATGCAGGGCCCTGCCTCCAAGGCATTTACAACCCAGAGTACAGACAGTGTGGATATATAAACTTATTGGGCCAGAAAAAAATAAATAAATAACCTAACATACTTTTCTGCATGGTGATACTCTTTCATCAAGGATCTGGAAACACAGCCCACAGAGCTACTTTACAAGGAGTGTAAGGTCCCTGCTCTAGGACCAGCAAGGACTGAAAAAAGGCAGAGATTCACATAAGGTCATGCTCTTCTCTTTCTCCACAATCTTACTCTAGCCTCCAAGGAATGCTGTGTATGGAAATGTAGTGAGATCAAAGGCTTAGTTACAGCAGCCCACTCTTCCCTGAGCGGGTCCCATTAGATTCATAGCTCAGGTGTGAAAGGTGACCTATAAAACAGTTTGTCTTTCCAGGCAACGTAAATTCATACAGAGTTCGTCCTAGGTCTGCGAAGACCTCCTGTCCTGACAGTTATGAGCTCTGGGGCCTTGCCTGTCTTCTCCATCCCCATCCATGACCTCCTCCTCAGAATTGGTAAACTTACTGTTGTCACCTGCAGAACACAGAGATACTTGATACTTGAATTACATTCTTTTGTGTGGTATTTGCCATGGCTTAGTGTATGCTCTTCTGGCCTTCCTACTAGTATGTAAAATTTCTTGAGAGCAGGGACCATGAACAAAGTCTAAGCACAGAGCCAACTGTCACTAGACACAAGCATATTGAGTTAACTGGGGCATTTATTGCAGTTCTTAACTAACATCTCCAAATAAGTCAACCACTTAAATCAAAGTGATACATCAGTGCACCTATTTGTATCCCAACCAGGCTAGAAATGCCAAATGAAATGAGAACAACAGATTCAAAGAACAACTGCGATACCTTCCACAGAAAATGCTGATGATGTCACAGAGAATGTGTTTCAAAGTATAGTGGACATAACAGATAACATCCAGTCTGGCTTCCACATCTAAACTCCATCCTCAGCTAGAATAACCACCCCCAAAAGAAAAGTAATGAATTAAAATTTAACTGTATTGTTTTAGCACTGGGCAGAAAAGGTACAAAATCAGACTCGAACATAGTGTTGCTTCAGAAAGTAAGAAAGTACTCAAAAATAATGGGAACATATCAAAGCACAAAGAAGTTAATTGGAGTGACATGAGTATCAAAATAAATATTGATAAGAACAGATTATAATCCATTAGTCTCTGAGTCCATTTAAATAGATAAATTGGTAAATAAATAAATAAATATTTTAATTAATTAACTAATAAAAAATAAAAGCTCTGCCTGACCAGGTAGTGGTGCAGTGGATAGAGTGTCTGACTGGGATGTGGAGGACCCAGGTTAAAGACCCTGAGGTTGCTAGCTTGAGCATGGGCTCATCAAAATGATCCCATGGTTGCTGGCTTGAGCCCAAAGTTGCTGGCTTGATCAAGGGGTCACTGGCTGGGCTGAAGCCCCTCCAGTTAAGGCACATGGGAGAAGTAATCAATGAACAACTAAAGTGCCACAACTACAGTGTGTTTGTAAAGTCATGGTGCACTTTTGACTGGTCACAGGAAAGCAACAAAAGACGATAGAAATGTGAAATCTGCACCAAATAAAAGGAAAACCCTCCCAGTTTCTGTAGGATGATGTGGCAGCATGTGCGCATGAGCAGATGATGATGTAACACTGTGTATACAGCAGAGCAGCCCACGGCCATGCCAGTCGAGATGTAGACAGTACAGAGGAAAGTTCAGTGTGTTTTGTGGCTCACTAAATTCAAATCTGTCACCAAAGTGCAACGTGAATATCGGTGCGTTTATAATGAAGCGCCACCACATAAGGATAACATTATTCGGTGGGATAAGCAGTTGAAGGAAACCGGCAGTTTGGTGGAGAAACCCCGTTCTGGTAGGCCATCAGTCAGTGACGAGTCTGTAGAAGCTATATGGGATAGCTACCTATGGAGCCCTAAAAAATCTGTGTGTGAGCCCACATCGAATTACACTGAATAGGTATGAAACTGAGAGAGTTTTCCTTTTATTTGGTGCAGATTTCACACTTCTATCGTCTTTTGTTGCTTTCCTGTGACCGGTCAAAAGTGCACCATGACTTTATGGACACACTGTACAAGTTGATTCTTCTCATCTTTCTCCCTTCCTGTCTCTGTTTCTCTCACTAAAAATAGTAATAGTAATAATAAATAAAAATAAATAAAAGCTTTTCCTTACAGTCAAAGGTCAACTAATAAATATAGAAAGGATGGTAGAGATAAAATAATTATCATCAATGCACTTCTAGTTTCTGGTCCAGCATGTAAGGAGCTTACACTCATCACTCCATCTTCACAAGTAAAAACCCAAACAAACTGGAAAATCACAACTCTTATTAGATGTGTCATAGAAATGAAGTCACAGAGAAAACCACATCCCCCAAATCTGATGAGATACTCAGGCAGATCCTGAGAATCACAACCTCCTGGAGCAGAAACCCATGAGCACAAAGCTCCGCAGGAACCTGGGTAGGAAGAATTAAACTGTGATTGATGAATTGCTAGAGCCTTAGCATAGACAAGTCTGAGAGTTAAAAACTCTAGCAGGCCTGACCAGGCAGTGGCACAGTGGATAGAGTGTTGGACTGGGATGCGGAGAACCCAGGTTCAAGACCCCGAGGTTGCCAGCTTGAGCACAGGCTCATCTGGTTTGAGCAAAGCTCACCAGCTTGGATCTAAGGTCACTGGCTTGAGCAAGGGGTTACTCGGTCTGCTGAAGGCCCGTGGTCAAGGCACATATTAGAAAGCAATCAATGAACAACTAAGGTGTCTCAACGAAAAGCTGATAATTGATGCTTCTCATCTCTCTCCGTTCCTGTCTGTCTGTCCCTATCTATCCCTCTCTCTGACTCTCTGTCTCTGTAAAAAAAAAAAACCACACACACACACACAAAAAAAAAACTCTAGCAGGACATAATCATAGGGGTCTCCCAGACTTCGGTGAGCCTTACCTCCAGGAGCTCTTCATAGCAAAAAATGAGAGAACTGGCCCCTCATGCTTTCACCAGGGGGAGGAAAAATGAACAATTCTGAATCATGCTAAAGCATTTTCTTCTCAATAAGGCTTACCTTCAGAAGGAACTATTTACTCCAGTTTACCATACCTGTAGACAGGAAAATAGTCAACTTCAGACCCCCTCCAGCTATCCTGTCCCACTCTAGGCGGGAAGAGGAAACTGAGATACCTGGAGAAGTTTATAGTCCAGGAGCCCAGCTCACCTGTGCAGTAATCACAGGACTACAGAATACTTCCCTTCACCGCCACCAACGCACCTTACCACCACACCACCAAATGCCTATTGGCTGAAGTTTCTTTCACATAGCACATAATGCCTAGATTTTAGCTCAAAATTATAAGGCATACTGAGAGGCAGAAAACAATTTAAAGAGACACAACAAACATCAGAACCAGATGCAAATATGTCAGGGATGTTGGAATTATCAGACCATAAATTTAAAACATCTATGATTAATACATCAAGGATTCTAATGGAAAAAATAGACAACATTCAACAATATATGAATAATGGAAGCAGAGGCAAGAAGTTCTAAGAAAGAATCAAAAAGAAATGTTAGAGATCAAAAATACAGAATGATTCTAATGAATTCATTAGTAAATTGAACATGGTGGAGAAAAGAATCTGAGTTTGAGGATATTACAATAGTACCTTTGAAAACTATAAATCAAAGAGGAAAAGACAAAAACAAAATAGAATATTCAGGAACTGGGACAACCATGAAAAGTATAACATACATGCAATAAGAATGCCAGAAGGAGAAGACAGAAATAATAGCAATAATGACTGATAATTTCCCCTAACTGATGTCAGACACCAAACCATGGATCAGGAAGCTGAGAGTACACCACAGAGGATAAATGCAAAACAAAACAGAATTGTAACTGGACATATAATATTCTAACTTAATAAAACAAAGATAAAGGGTCTGACCAGTAGTGGGTGCAGTGGGTAGAGAGTCAACTTGGAACACTGAGGTCCCAGGCTTGAAATGCTGTTTCAGGCTCGTCCACTTGAGCACGGGACAGCTGGATTGAGTGAAGGATCACTAACATGATCCCAAGGTCACTGACTTGAGCCCAAGATTGCATGAGCCCATGATCACTGGCTTGAGCAAGAAGTCACTGGCTCAGCTGGAGCCCCTCAGTCAAGGCACATATGAGAAGCAATCAATGAACAACTAAAGTTAAGCAACTATGAGTGGATGTTCCTTACTTTCTCTCCTTCCTCTCTCTCTTCTTATCTCTCTCTCTCAAAATCAACAATAATTTTAAAAAGGTAAAGAAAAAATCTTGAAAGAAACCAGAGTAGAGAAAAACACCTTACCTATAAAAGAGAAGAAATAAGAATTACTTCTTTTCTTCAGAAACCACTCAGGCAAGAAAAGAGTAGAGTAAAATATTCAAAGTGTTGAGAGGAAAGAAAACAATCAGCTTAGAATGCTGTACCCTTCAAAATTATCCCTTAAAAGTGAAGGAAAAAATAAAGACTTTGTCAAGTAAAAGTTGAAGGGATCCGTTACAGTAGGAAACCTGCCTTATAAGAAATGTTGTCCTCTTCCTATTTTTTTATTGGATTGTTTGCTTGTTTGTTGCTGAGGTTTGTGAGTTCTTTGTCTATTTTGGATATTAGGCCCTTATCTGAGCTGTTGTTTGAAAATATTATCTCCCATTTAGTTGGCTGTCTGTTTTGTTGTCAGTTTCTCTTGCTGTGCAGAAGCTTCTTAGTCTGATGTGGTCCCTTTCATTTATCTTTGCCTTCACTTCCCTTGCCTTTGGAGTCAAATTCATAAAATGGCCTGACCAGGCGGTGGTGCAGTGGATAGAGCATCGGACTGGGATGCGGAAGACCCAGGTTCGAGACCCCGAGGTTGCCAGCTTGAGTGCAGGCTCATCTGGCTTGAGCAAAAAAAAAAGCTCACCAGCTTGAGCTCAAGGTGACTGGCTCAAGAAAGGGGTTATTCGGTCTGCTGAAGGCCCATGGTCAAGGCACATATGAGAAAGCAATCAATGAACAACTAAGGTGTTGCAATGAAAAGCTGATGATTGATGCTTCTCATCTCTCTCTGTTTCTGTCTGTCCTTATCTATCCCTCTTTCTGACTCTCTTTCTGTCTCTGTAAAAAAAAAAAAAAAAAAAAAAAAAACCAAAAAAATTCATAAAATGTTCTTTATGGCCAAAGTCCATGAGTTTAGTACCTATGTTTTCTTCTATGTAATTTATTGTTTCAGATCTTATATTTAGGTCTTTGATTCATTGAGACTCATGGACATAGATAAGAGTGCAGTGGTTACCAGGAGAGGAAGGGAGGAGAGGGAGGGGTTTGGGGAAGGAAGAGGGGCATATTGTCTTTAGAGAAACAAATATGGGGTGACAGGGGATGATTTGACTTTGAGTGATGGGTATACAACATAATCAACTGTCCAAGTGATATGGAGATGTTTTTTCTAAATCTATGTACTATAGTTGACCAATGTCACCCTGTCAAATTTAATTGTCTAAATAAAAAATATAATAAATTAGAAAAAGAAACAGAAATGTTGAAAGAAGTTCTTCAGAGAGAAGGAAGATGATAGAGGTCAGAAAATCAGATCAACATAAAGAAAGGAAGAGCATCAGAGAATAAAGAAATGTTTTTACTTCTAAAAGTAAAATGTAAAAAAGTAAAAGTAAATAAAAACTTACTTTTCTTATTAATTGATCTAACAGATAATTTGTTTGAAATAATAACAAAAATGTATTTCTTATGTATCTTGTATAATAATGTATACTTATGTGTGTATATATACCAGGTATGGCAAAAGTAGGTTTACAGTTGTGAGTATGCAAAACAGTTTATTCTTGCATTATTATTAATTATTGTATTATTTTTTATAAAAACAACTACAAACCTACTTTTGCTCCCCCTGTATGCACACACACCAGTATTTATCTGCATGTACTTCTTTACGTATTCTCATTTATATGCATAAGCATATATATAAGCATGCATAGAACATACATAAGCATATATACATGTATACATACACAGGTTCCTTGTGCAGTTCCTATCTTTTATATGAAATTTATAGTATATCAAATTTAAAAATGTTTAATTTGGGAAAAATATCAAAAAGACTGAAAAAAGCCACTATATTATCAGAGAGCTGAAAAGACATTCATAGTCTCTAAATTAGATTAATCTTCTGGTTCACCCAAACTACAGAAGTGCTAATAAAAGTCTGCCTAAAAGCCAGAGAGATTAAAAACTTGTACTCAGAAAATTATAAAACATTGATAAAAGAAATCAGGGAAGATACAAACAAGTGGAATCAACCGTGCTCATGGTTAGGAAGAATAAACATCATTAAAATGTCTATATTACCCAAAGCAATTTATAAATTTAATGCAATACCAATTAAAATACCAATGACTAACTTCAAAGATATAGAACACATATTCCAAAAATTTATATGGAACCAAAAAAGAACATGAATAGCCTCAGCAATCTTGAAAGGAAAGAATAAAGTGGGAGGTATCACACTTCCTGATATCAAGTTATACTACAAGGCCATTGTACTCAAAACAGCCGGGTACTGGCATAAGAACAGGCATATAGATCAATGGAACAGAACACAGAACACAGAAATGAATCCACAGCTCTATGGGCAACTGATATTTGACAAAGGAGGTAAGAGCATACACTGGAGTAAAGACAGCCTCTTCAACAAATGGTGTTGGGAAAATTGGACAGCTACCTCCAAAAAAAATGATACTAGACCACCAACTTACACCATTCACAAAAATAAACTCAAAATGGATAAAAGACTTAAATGTAAGCTGTAAAACCATAAGCACCTTAGAAGAAAACATAGGCAGTAAGCTCTCTGACATCTCTCGCAGCAATATATTTGCCAATTGATCTCCACGGGCAAGTGAAATAAAAGACAGGATAAACAAATGGGACTATATCAAACTGAAAAGCTTTTGCACAGCTAAAGATAATAACAACAGAATAAAAAGATAAACTACACAATGGGAGAATATATTTGACAATACATCTGATAAGGGTTTAATAACCAAAATTTATAAAGAACTTGTAAAACTTAATACCAGGAAGACAAACAATCCAATCCAAAAATGGGCCAAAGAAATGAATAGACACTTCTCCAAAGAGGACATACAGATGGCCAATAGGCATATGAAAAAATGCTCAACATCACTAATCATTAGAGAAATGCAAGGTAAAATCACAATGAGATATCATCTCACACCAGTGAGAATGGCGCTCATCAACAAAACAACACAGAATAAGTGCTGGCAAGCATGTGGAGAAAAGGGAACCCTCCTTCACTGCTGGTGGGAATGCAGACTGGTGCAGCCTCTGTGGAAAACAGTATGGAGATTCCTCAAAAAATTAAAAATCTGGCCCTGGCCGGTTGGCTCAGCGCTGGAGCGTCGGCCTGGCATGTGGGGGACCCAGGTTCGATTCCCAGCCAGGGCACATGGGGGAGGCGCCCATTTGCTTCTCCATCCCCCCTCCTTCCTCTCTGTCTCTCTCTTCCCCTCCCGCAGCCGGGGCTCCATTGGAGCAGGGATGGCCCGGGCACTGGGGATGGCTCCTTGGCCTCTGCCCCAGGTGCTGGAGTGGCTCTGGTCCTGGCAGAGCGACGCCCCGGAGGGGCAGATCATTGCCCCCTGGTGGGCAGAGCGTCGCCCCCTGGTGGGCGGAGCGTCACCCCTGGTGGGCGTGTCGGGTGGATCCCGGTGGGGGGCATGCTGGAGTCTGTCTGACTGTCTCTCCCCATTTCCAGCTTCGGAAAAATACAAAAAAAAAAAAAAAAATTAAAAATCTGACTGCCTTTTGACCCAGCTATCCACTTTTAGGAATATACCCCAAGAACACTATAGCACTGTTTCAAAAGAAGAAATGCACCCCCATGTTTATGGCAGCATTGTTCACAATAGCGAAGATCTGCAAACAGCCCAAGTGTCCATCAGTGGATGAGTGGATTAAAAAGCAGTGGTACATATACACTATGGAATACTACTCAGCCATAAGAAATGATGACATCGGATCATTTACAACAATATGGATGGACCTTGATAACAGTATACTGAGCGAAATAAGTAAATCAGAAAAAACTAAGAACTATATGATTCCATACATAGGTGGGACATAAAAATGAGACTCAGAGACATGGACAAGAGTGTGGGGGTTACGAGGTTGGGGGGAGGAGAGGGAGAGGGTTGGGGGAGGGGAGGGGCACAAAGAAAACCAGTTAGAAGGTGACAGAAGACAATTGGATTTTGAGTGATGGGAATGCAGCATAATCAAATATCAAAATAACCTAGAGATGTTTCCTCTGAACATATGTACCCTGATTTATCAATGTCACCCCATTAAAATTATTTTTTTTAAAAAAGTCTGCCTAAAAAATGCTGAAGGTTCCAAATGGGTTCTCTGGTTACTGCCTATCTCCATTCATCTGAGAAACTGAGGAAATTAGACTTGATACGGAATACTACATTTGACTAATTACCACAGTGTTGGATGAAATTCAAAGTACATGAAACAATGAAAATAATTAAATGTTGAAAATGCAGCCAAATACTTGACAAAAATCAAGTAAGAAAACAAAAATGAAGGATTTGGTCAGTGCTGGACCAACCCAATGAGCAGTCAGATCTGTATCCTTTGGCTCGTGGCGATGCCTTGGCCCAATGCTCCAACCTGATTCAGGGGTTAGGATTTCCTTATGGCACATCCAGGACTGATATGAAGTGAGTGAGGCACTGGCCTGGAGTGCAAAATTTAAGGATGCACCAAAAAAAATCAGTAACCATGATAAATAATATTGAAATGCAGTATTTTTTAAAATCAAAATTAATCAAAAAATCATTGATGAACAAATATCAAAAGGTTAAATAAAGACAGTGTTATATACTGAACGTTTGTTTCCCCAAAGACTTATGTTAATACTCTAACCCCCAATGAGTTCTCATTTGGAAATGGGGCATTTGGAAGGTTAGGGTTATATGAGGTCATGAGAATGGGGCCCTTATGATGGGATTAGTGCTCTCTAAGAAGAGACACTAGAGAGTTTCCTCTCTCTCTCTCTCTTTCACTCTCTCCCTACTATGTGAGGGCACAGTGAGAAGGCAGTCATCTGCAAGCTAGGAAAAGAATTCTCACCAAAAACTAACTCTGCTGGACTTGACCTTGGACTTCCCAGCCTCCACACTGTGTACATGTTTCTATTGTTGAAGCCATCCAGTCTATCAGTTTGCTATCTGCAGCCTAAGCCAACTCATACAGACATGATCAGTATTGCTAACTTTTCCCTTTGCCTCAGGCACCAATTTCACTGCAAATTTTTGATATTTAGTTAACCATAGATTTTTTTCACATTAACTTTGATTTTTTTAAAAATACTGCCCTACATTACAATACCTGACTTCAAACTATATTATAGGGCCACGACAATCAAAACAGCATGGTATTGGCAGAAAAATAGACACTCAGACCAATGGAACAGAATAGAAAGCCCAGAAATAAAACCACATATATATAGTCAAATAATTTTTGATAAAGGGGCCAACAACACACAATGGAGAAAAGAAAGCCTCTTCAACAAATGGTGCGGGAAAACTGGAAAGCCACATGCAAAAGAATGAAACTGGACTACAGTTTGTCCCCCTGTACTAAAATTAACTCAAAATGGTTCAAAGATCTAAACATAAGACCTGAAACAATAAAGTACATAGAAGAAGACATAGGTACTAAACTCATGGACCTGGGCTTTAAAGAGCATTTTATGAATTTGACTCCACAGGCAAGAGAAGTGAAAGCAAAAATTAATGAATGGGACTACATCAGACTAAGAAGTTTTTGCTCAGCAAGAGAAACTGATAACAAGATAAACATACAGCCAACTAATTGGGAAATGATATTTTTAAACACCTGCTCAGATAAGGGCCTAATATCCAAAATATACAAAGAACTCATAGAACTCAACAACAAACAATCCAATAAAAAAATGGGAAGAGGATATGAACAGACACTTCTCCCAGGAAGAAATACAAATGGCCAACAGATATATGAAAAGATGCTTATCTTCTTTAGTTATTAGAGAAATGCAAATCAAAACTACAATGAGATACCACCTCACACCTGTTAGATTAGCTATTATTAACAAGACAGGTAATAGCAAATGTTGGAGAGGATGTGGAGAAAAAGGAACCCTCATCCACTGTTGGTGGGAATGTAAAGTAGTACAACCATTATGGAAGAAAGTATGGTGGCTCCTCAAAAAAATGAAAATAGAACTACCTTATGACCCAGCAACCCCTCTACTGGGTATATATCCCAAAAACTCAGAAACATTGATTTGTAAAGACACATGCAGCTCCATGTTCATTGCAGCATTGTTCACAGTGGCCAGGACATGGAAACAACCAAAAAGCCCGTCAATAGATGACTGGATAAAGAAAATGTGGCACATATACACTATGGAATACTATTCAGCCATAAGAAATGATGACATCGGATCATTTATAGCAAAATGGTGGGATCTTGACAACATTATACGGAGTGAAATAAGTAAATCAGAAAAAAACAGGAACTTCATTATTCCATACGTAGATGGGACATAAAAGTGAGACCAAGAGACATTGATAAAAGTGTGGTAGTTACGGGGGGAGGGGGGAGAGGGAGAGGGAAGGGGGAGGGGGAGGGACACAAAAAGAACTAGATAGAAGGTGACAGAGGACAATCTGACTTTGGGTGATGGGTATGCAACATAACTGAACGACAAGATAACCTGGACATGTTATCTTTGAATATATGTATCTTGATTTACTGATGTCACCCCATTAAAAATAAATAAATAAATAAAATAAAATTTAAAAATACTGCCCTAAAGTACTACTTATCTTGGTTAATGAGGAATTTTTGCCTCACGCTAGTCCTGTACCTGCCCAAGGAAACACAGTCTAAAGCTTACTCTCTGCTTTCACCACAATATCCTTACTTATCGCCACCAGCCCACCCTCCCACAGCAGAGTAACCGCATCACCATGGTTACTGGTCTGCGTTTTACCAATGCCTTGCCTTGTTAGGCAACTCTACCTCGCCAGCCCTGCCTCTTCTGCTTTCCAATAGCCTGGTTCCAAAGAAGGAAAATATCAAACAGATGTCTTACCCCAGGAGAGGAAGAGAGAGAGGTTGCAATAGTGAGGCAGCAAATTGATAAAGGGTGATAGACCGTGATTAGTGTCCCAGTGTTATAAATACTGTTTAATAGGAAATCCAACTCAGAGAAATGACAGCAAAAAGCATATCATCTACCATTATACACAGTATATGTAAAGGGAAATTAATTGCAGGTTCTGCTAACTTTCCTTCAGGGAAAAGGTAGGAATGAGGAAGAAAAGAAAGTGAAATAGAGGAAGGAAGGCCAGCAATTAAGTTCCTGCTCTGAACCAGGATCTGTGCTAGATGCTCCTTCCCACATGAGCTGACCGAACCCTGCCGGCTCAGAGTGCTGGGCTATAGAGGGTATGCTCTGCCTGCTGCCAGAGAGCTTTCAGGAGAATATGAGTATGTGTTCATAGACATCTGCAGGAAAGACCATCAGCTCTCCTGTTAGAAGGCAGAAAGCTGTGGTCTGCCAGGTGTGCAGGGCTTTTGCATCTGAACGTGAAATATACAAAATGTCTCTGGCTGGTGCCTGAGAGATGGGGATCCTTGATTTTGCCAGTACCTGACCTCTGTCAGCACCGCGGGGGCTCCAGGCTCTGGAGCTGCAAAAAGCACACTGTGGCTGCTACGCTGAGCTGAGCCCTCCCCAGAGCTGCCATTGCTACAACACTTATTTCATTCCTTTTGTGTTTTACTCATCTCTGGAAATCACCTTAATGCTCTGAGCACTAGCAAAATAAAGAGCTTTGTTCTCCAGAACAGTGTCCGTCCTGCTCCAGTCTCCCAATTCATCATTGCTACAAAGAGAATGAACTCAGTTCACTGAGCAGTGAGAGCTATCTGTGGACCAAATGAGAAAGAGAAGAAATCTAACATCAAAATAAGAATAAGCACAACTATCCATAATAAATTCAACACATCCAAAAACACTCTGGTTACAGTTTGAGTTGGGAGCCAATTTCTCCTTCTTTACAGACACCTAGACTACATTGCTTTGGGGTGGAGCAGACACATGCTTCCTCTGGCTTCCCAGACAGGAGAAGTCCCCAGAGAGACAGCTTCCCTGTGGCCCTGCACAGCAAGAACAGCCTCAGCAACTCAGAGAGCAGCGAGACAACTGCAGGCTACGGGCTAGCTGGTGAGTCCCTAGAGCAACACAAAAGTTGGAAAGAGAAAGAAAAACAAGAAAGAGAAGAGAGGAGGTACAGAAAGGGAGAAGGATGTCTGGCCAAAGCTAGTGGATTAGATTAAAGCAGGACATGGTACCCCTCAGCTACTTCTGCCTCTGCTCTGGGTGGCCTCTCCATCTCGCTGTTTATAGATTTGATGGGACTTTCCACACAAGCACACGCTCTAGGCTTGCCCTGGAAAACGTGCCACCTTCCACACAGTTCAGGTTTCACCTGATTCACACCAGAAAGATCTGGTTTCAAGAGCCCAACGCATTTTTTCCACTGGATGGAAATGATACAAATCAGACCTAGAGAACACTTCATCGCTGCACTTGCCACCAGATTTCTGCATCAAACCTTGGGGGTGACCGGCTCGAGTGATTACATTTAATGACTGAGCTTCCCCAGGCTCTGGTGTCCACAGATGCCAGCTTCCCAGGACCCCAGAAGAGGGAGCCAGTCCCATAAAGCACCAAAGTTTGCACAACCAGATAGAGTGGCCAGGGGGCCATGTTGGAGAATGAAGGGAAGGGCTGAGGGAATGAATGTCAGGGCAAGAAGTCCAAGGTTGTCATTTGCAGGACGTAACAACAGCCTCCCAAGCAGGCTAGCGTGTGAGCAGGCAGACTTTCCCTCGGAATCATGCCTTTGGGTACCAGAGTCGAGCAGGTGTGAGGAAATAGGGACAGGTGGCCACTCTGACTCCGTCACACAGAAGTTCTGCTCTGCTGCTCGTTGCTTTGAAGTCCAGCGGGCAGAAGGTGGAGGGCAGAATCCAAGGTCTGGTCCACCCAGCAGTGGCTCGAGGTGCAATTTAATCACCTTCTTCATGTGAGGAATGATTTGTTACTGCCGCTGTCATGGACCCTGGGCAGCCATAGCCAGAGGTCCACACACAGCAGTGGCAGAAGCTGGGAGCAGAAAAGGTGGGATGGCAGTGGTACCAGCTGTGAGGACAACAGGAGAGGGATGACCACACAGGGACTAGAAATTCACACCAGGGCTTCCTTCATGCAAACCCTGCTTCTGGGAAACAGGCGGGAATCAGAAGACTAAAAATGACTTTCCTGGCTCCTTCCCTGCCCAGACTGGGCCAGGTGTCCTTGCTCTGTGCTCGCCCAGGCTGTATGTACACTGCTGGAACACTCATCATCCTGTATTGCATTTACCTATTTACCTATCTGTCTTCTCAAGCCCAGGGACTATTTATTCTGCCTCCCGCCACCCAGTAGCCTGTCTGTCTGGATTAATGCTTGTTGAATGAGTGAATGAACTCCCCCTATGACAAAGCGTGAGTCATTCCCTCCACTGACATGGAGGGTGCTGCTATGATGGAGGGCAGCCCATGTCTGCACAGAGCTAGCAGGGATAAGGCAGCCATCTTGGCCGGGGCAAAGGACATTGCTCAGGGTTTGTTTGTCACAGCCGCACAACCTAGCCTGTCATGACTAAACTCTGATCTCCCCTTCATATCTTTTCCATTCCACTCGCTATCATCTAACTTACTACTGTCCCATGAATCTTCCTGAGGCATCGCCCTAATGACAAAACATCTACTAACATTAATTAACCACTAACAGTCGATGACTCTACGCCATTCTTATCACAAACCTTTACAGATGAGAAAATTGAAGTCAAGGGAATTTAAGCAAGCTTCCCGAGTTTCCAGAGTCAATAAGAGACAAAGTCACAATTCAAACCCAGACTAAGCTCATGAGCATTATCCTCCTCAAAATCCTATTCATTTATTTTTGTGCTTAGATTTTAAAGTCCTTATGGCATAGGCCATTCCTTACTCATCTCCATAACGTAAGTGTTCAATGAATAGTTGTTGGATTTAATTGAATAAACTATTTGTCTTAGGCTTCTTGTAAAAACCAGAAGAGCTGGTTCGTGGGTCTAAAAGGCCATCTTGGATCATTAGGATCAAGTAAGTAACATGGATCGTAACTGATCTCAGCCATTCTTTGGAGAAAGGAGGGAACGGTCATGTACAAATCATACTCTGGGTCCCCCTCCAGGCCTTTCTAATGGTTCCAGTTCTTTCCTACTACAGGAAGGGATAAACACCATTCATATATTTCCTCTCACCCCCAACTGCAAGGAAAACAGTAACACTAATTAGTTGTAACAAGGTGTTCATTTCACACAGTTCTCAGCAGGTTGTCCTGCTGTTCTTTGAAATGGTCTGGAAACAGCCTTGATTTTAAACATCTGAAGATAATTGAACCAAAGTTGCACCCAGAAACCCTGAGTGACATGCCTTTTATTCTCTCCCTCACTAACAAGAAATGTCTGCTGCCATATCTTATTTACTCGATACCTTGAAAGCCTCCAGCACTGATGACTTGCACCCCAGGATCCTAAAAGAATAAGTTAACATAATGATTGGTAATAAATGGAGGAGCAGGGAAACCTGATTAAACAAAACCTTACGCCTGTTTAGAGGGAAGAAAGAATTGCCCTGCCGAACTATAAACTTAAGCTCTGTACCTAGAAAACTCTGGGAAGTGGAGATGAGGGGAAGACAACTTATAACATGATCAATTTTGCAAACATTTTTCAAAGGCAAGGATATTAGTTAGCAAAGGTGGAAACATTTTCTAATATATCATTGGCAAGTGGGTAGGAAAATAGACTGTCATACCCTGTGGGTGAAAGTATAAACTGAACAACCCTTTTTGGAGGGGAACTTGGAATGTCCGCCAAAACTTTAAATGATATAACCTCAACTACACAACTCTACTTCTAGAATTTATTCTATAAATGCTATCATAAAATGTGTCCAAAAGTAACCATGGAGCTTTATGTATAGAAGCAAATGATTAAAAACAACCTACAGGTCTGTTAAAATAGGTTCAATAAATCCACACAATGGAATATTTTGTGCTTTTAAAACAGCGGGAAGAGGGAACCTATAAGTATGTTTATTTAACAATCTCCAGTATAACAGTTCGAGACTCAAGTCATAAAATCCAAAGTACTATGTTTATTATGCCACAATTTACATTTTAGTTTTAAAGTTTGTATATGTATATATAATGATTCATACATATCAATCATAAAATGACCCACAATCAACTTATGTATCTGGAATGATGCAAAATGAACTGGTCACAGTGGTTGATCCTAGGATAATAAACTAGGAGACTAGGGATGAGAGATTACTTTTCAATTTATGCTTTTCAGTGATGTGTGTGTGTGTGTGTGTGTGCGCGCATGCTATTTGAATTGTTTCTATGTGTACAAATGACCTGATTACCTGAGGTTTTTTTTAAGATTTTTTTTTATTATTAATTTTTTTTAGAGAGAGAGAAGAGAGAGAAAAGTGGGGGCAATGAGAGAGAATCATCAACTCATAGTTGCTTCTCGTATGTGCCTTGACTGGGCAAGCCCAGGGTTTCAAACCAGTGACCTCAGTATTCCAGGTGGACACTTTATCCACAGGCCAGCCTCCCTGAGTTTTGATTGATTGATTAGTAAAAGAGGAGAGAGAATAAGTAACAACTGTCAGAGCCTTTTAGAGGATGGAATTTTGCAAGTCAACATGATCCTTTAAGACAGAGATGGGCTTGGTACTTTAAGAGAAAACAAAAAATAAAACCCATCTTGTGATTTTGAGGCTTTGATTGAGTCTTTCAGGGGAAACCTATAAACCCACTTGCCAGGCAGACGGCGATTTAACAGGTGTAGAGGTAAACAGAGGCCCATCCTCAGAAAGAGGTACCTCATGACCAGTCACTCAGCAAGGATTTAACTAATAGTGCAGGGCAGTACTCCTGGGCCCACTGGTCACAGCTAGGGAAACAGCAGACAGTCTGGGCCCAGAAACACTAGCTCCTCAAAAAGAGTAAAGGAAACCTCCCATGTTACACATTACTGCCACCTGCACAGAGGCCCAGCCCTCAGCTGGGCCCTGTAGAGCCAGAGGAAAACCCACCGCACAGCCAGAGGCCCTCAGAGTGGAAAACAGTATTCTGCCTTCCTCCAGCACATCCTCCAGCCTCCCACCCCATGATCTGCCCAGGAAAAGGGAAGTGGGGTGTACGGAGCCTGGGGAGGGTGGTGGGTATTGTGAGAATCAACGAGTCTCCAAGATCTGCTCGTATCTGGCTGCAATTTTGAGCACCTTGTCATCATTTATTTTCCCACTTCTAAATTGAGATGACTATTGGCTCCATCTTGTGCAGTTCTGAGAGAATCGAATGAGATTATCAACAAGATATTCCAACCTAAGAACACAGTACTTTGAAAATATAAACTGCTATACAAGTGTAAAATACTAGAAGTATTACACAGGAGATCTTTTCAGAAATTTGACTAAATTTGTCCAGTCATTTGGTTCAGTCCAAACAGTCATTGTAAGAGCTGAGCACAAATCCAAAGCTATGATTGATTCATTAATTGCCGCACACATTTATTGAGCACTTACTGAAAGCCAGAGTGCTGTGAGGACTGAAAATACAGAGAGAGAGAAGACAGACTCCTGACCTATAGAAAATGCCAAGTCTAGTCCAAGGGACACATGAACAGATCATTGTACTTCAGTATCATCATTATAGTGCTTTCAGAGGTAAAAGCAAAGTGCCTCGGGGGAAAAACAAAAGGGTTCACCTGTGATATCTACAGTATCAACCTGCAAATATAGACTCACCAAATACCAAGGTGAACAGACCAAACTATGTTTATTTGTAAAGAAATCTGCAAGTGATTAGTTATAATTTTTATAACAGCATATTAATCAACATTTTTTTAGTATTATTTTGATTGAATCCATCCTCTCATTGAATAATTTCAAAACTGAAGGACCAGAAATGACCCTATTACTAGTGGCCATTTCAGATTTCACAGTAGTAGGAGCACAGGATAATTAAAGAAATTACCTGAATGTGGCAGCACTATTAGGCAATATTGCAATCAAGATAACTTCAAATATTATGTTCACCAGCATTGAACTTGGGTTTTATGTTCTCCATGTGCCAGCATAAGCTGTATGCCACCAAAACAGTGGCTCCTCTGCCAATTCAGTGGGTTACATCCCTCCGTTAAGTGAAGGGACGAGGAAAAGAAACTGGACAAAGCAGTTGTTTAAAGCCATGTTGACAAAAAAAAAGCTAACCAAATGCTTCACTTTTAAACTTGTGTTGTATTCAACTTGGTGTTTCATTCAGGTCTAAATATTGTTCTGAGTTGCAAAAGTTAGGCAGAGCTCCCTGAGTTAACCTGCATAAAATTGAATTTAATTCTAATTTAATTCCTTCCAGAATGATATTCTGCTGCCAATGTGAAACCCTGGAGGAGTTTCATTTTCTGTGACCTCTATAAAATAACAAGTTGTATTTGTCACAATCAGAAAAACATACCGAGTCTCCTTTGTCTAGGGAGCCAGTAATCGGATATTACTTATTGCCCCCACATTATTTTAATTGCCACAAATCATTCCTATTAAAGGAAAAAGTAATTTTCTGACCTTGCTACAATAATGAATATTCTCAGTTGAGACATTTATTTGGGTGCTAGTGGAATTGGTAACAATAATTTTTAAAATATGGGTTCCAGAGTGCTCTTATCACACGCCAGTCATGAAGTCACTTGTCCCTTGCCTCTTAAGCATTCTTAAGGAAAAGACAGTGGTACAGAGCAGTGGTTTCTGACTTGACCAGGGGGGTGCAGTGGACAAAGCATTGACTGAGAATGCTGAGGTCGCTGGTTCAAAACCACAAGGTTGCTGGTTCTGAGCTTGGGCTTGTCAGTGCAGGGTTGCTGGCTTGAGCGGAGGAATGTTCACATGATCCAAAGCTCACCAGCTTGACCCCAAAGGCCTCTCGCATCCTTAAAAGAACCAGGTAAGTAAATCAAAGGAGAAAAGTTGGTGGCAATGAGGACTTAGCAGCTTCTGAACAAATCAAAGGAATCTGAGTATGGGTTGACTAAGATGATATCAAAGAGTTAGTATTAATTGTGTTGTGTGATGACGGCGTTGTACTTAGGTCAGAAAATGACCCTAAGTACGTAGTGGTGGAATGACATAAAGCCTGGGGTTTGCTTTAAAATGCTCCAGTGAAGAGAGAGAGAGAGGGAGGAGTTGGAGGACACATGCAGCACAAATATGAATGGCATTGAAGATGGATGATGGGGTCCACCAGGGTTTGTGGTGCTTTCATATTGAGAGATTTTCATAATAAGATGTTTTTAATTGTCTGAATGAGAGCAACAATAATAACCAGAGCCTGCCTCTGCCATACAAGGCTGTTCTCCACTACCTCTCACAGACAGTTGGTTGGCAGGTCCCCCCATTTTCATGAGAAACAAGGATGGAGAGCGGGTAGGTGGTTTATGTATTGCCAGTTGCCTGATACTTGTAGTCCTTGTAGGACTTTCCATTCTATATTCCACTCTGCAAGTGGAATTAGGGTCCTTTCCTTAAGCCCTAACTTAAGCCATCTTAGCTCAGTCGGTTAAGATATCGTCCCAAAACAACAAGGTTGCAGGTCCCAGGTCAGGGGATACACGGGAAGCAACCAAAAAATGCACAACTGAGTGGAACAACAGATGTTTCCTTTTTCCCTTCCCTCTTTCTCCCTTCCGCAATCTGTCTCTCTAAAAATCAATAACAAATTTTTTTAAAAAACTAAGCCCTGGCCAGATAGTTCAGTTGGTTGGAGCATTGTCCCGGATCATGAAGATTGCTGGTTGTATTCCCCAGACAGGGCACATATAGGAGCAGCTCAATGTTTCTGTCTCTCTCTCTCAAAAATAAATAAATAAACAAATAAATAAAAGTTGACCTTTGTAAACATTTTAAATTTTTCTTTAAGAAACTCCCTGAAACTAGGCACTTTGACTTTCAATTGGAAACACACCAAATCGGTAAGCTTGGCAAAGCAGGTGAAAGCCACATCATCAGGTATAAAAAATGGGTCAATTTTTAAGCCCCAACAGAAATACAGAATCTGGTGCAGGAAGCTATGACTTAATTTTAGTAAATTTGGTACGTGACAATCTGGCATTTCCAAAGTGATAGGAATTTGTCTTAATTTTATCAATGAATTTTTCTTTTTACTGTCACAGTATTTCATACTGGAACACCTCAAAACAAGGTGTTTATCATCCAAAGAGTCTACATTCACGTTTGGTGATATTTTACATAACCCAAAAGTGAGGTTAAAATTAAATATAAGTTTATTGACAGAGACTACTGAGGTATCAGAAGTGGCGGTGATACTATGTCGCGCTTGTAGGTGAACAGGCTGTTTTGTTTACCTGCTGCCAGACAAAGAAGGAAAGACCTGGAAGCTCTAAGTGTGGACACTTGCTTGAGGGTCTGGTGGCTCTACTTTGGCTTCTGAAAAAGGGTGTTGGTGCCACACTTCCCATCTATAGACAAGCATATGATGTGGGTGTTGGATTACAGTCTGCAATGAACACAGGCCCTGAGTCAGACTCAGGGAGCTTTGGTGTTTGACCAGATAAAAACATTAGGCTTCAAATTCAATCTTGAGTACCAGGTGCTTCCAGGTTTTTTGAAATTTATAAATGTGGGTGGGATTAAAAAGTCAGTGTTTGGATTTCCCTGAGACAAAATGGCCCAAACGTCAAAATCACTATAGCAGGGACTGTTACCAAGATCTGGGTTAAGCTGTCTTGCAAGCAATGAAAGACTGACAACAGGCAAGGCACAGAGGTCAGAACACCTCTTCCCCAGAGTATCTGCACCAACTTCCTTAGCATCCTGGACCAATGTACTTACTCCCTGTAACTATTACAGCTCAAAGAGAGGCCTTTCCCAGTAACCTGATGCTCATAATCAGCTCACGTTCTCCTCACCCAATAGAGCTCACATCTTTGTAAAACAGAGAAGGGAGCCCCAATCCATGCAACTATTACAGGGACCACGAGGCAGTGACCTCCTGGGGTTACTATCTGTGCTTATTAATTCTGACCTTCTGGAGCTTATGATCAGGTGTCTGGCCCTGCTGGGTCACATGGAACCCAGATTTCCCAGATTTGCTCTAAATTCAAGGTAGTTGCCCAATTGGATCAGGGGAGGAAGGAGTCGAGGCAGTTGAAGATCTTCCTCCTGCTCCAGAGAAATGCATGCCCTCAATCTGCTCCAGCACCCCTGATATCTAAATTTTTATATTGAATATGGATAAGAAGAATTAAATCATGTGACACTTGACTGCAAAAATGTTTATAAGCAAATAGTTTAGCCTTCTTAGATTTTGGTAAAAGCTGTGAACTTCACAACTTTGTAAAGCAAGAAATGAAACAAATACTTTTACTGACTTAAAAAAAAGACTTAGGGGCCCACAAACTCATCTCAAAGAAGTACCCTTGTGACTCAGGATCAAAGATAATCACCAGAGACAGAGGCGCAGGGCCACCGGTGGCTCACACACACAGTGCAGAGAAGCCTCTTCGCACAGCTCAGAGTGTCAACGTAAGTTTGTCTCCACTCTGCTGTGTTTGCAGCTTAACAATGGCTTGGAAGCCACAAGCCCTGCAGAACCCAAAATGGCATTGGGTGGTTTTCAGCCATCAACCACCACTGCAAGCACGGTAGCTGAATGCCCACACAAAAACAAGTTCTGAGAGCCTCTTCCTCCACAGCAAGTATCAGCTCCACAGAGCAGTCAGGCAGGTCATAAAAGAAAGGGCAAAAGGAAATAGCAAAGTGAGGCTCTTTTCTTCCTTGATGATCTAAGCCCTAGGACAGGACTAAGGATTTCATATGTAATTTGGCAAGTACCAAAAAGTACCTGGCACTTTGTATATCTCTATCCCTGACTCTCTGTGACTGTGCTGGTCCTGAACGCAGTCCCATAGAGCTGTCTCCCCTTCTTCAACCCTCCATCTTGCTCAGAGATTCCTTTGTTTCAGAGGGTTTTCTCCTGACAGCATGCTTTCTCCCCCATCACGGGGCTGAGCCCTGAGCCGGTCCCACCACCCCACCCCTTGTCAGTTCACTCACATATTTCCACTTCTCATGGGAAGGCAAGAAAAATTTCTATCACCTTGCTTCAGCTTAACCCAGCTCTGTGTTCATGGGCAACCTCAGGCAGTCTGTCTTTCATTTAGAGATGGTTTGGCACTTCTGTTTAACACTGGGGATTTTCAGATTGCCTTTCACCCTGTTTCTTTTTCTCCCTTGCTGGGCAGAAAACAGGCTTCCCTGAACATAAGACCTGAAACAAACAGGGAAAGATGGGGTACAGTTACTCCCACAAATAAATTGTGTTTCTAACTGCTAATACCTTGTCAGGAGAGAGCTCGAAAACAGACTCCATGTAGACAGCACGCAGCAATGTCTAGCTACAAAAATGCCTTGTTTGTAGTATAATTCAATATACTTTTCTTCTTACTAAATCCACCGGTCTCATCTCCATTAGAGATAGAGACTTGGGAGTATAAAGATATCCGTTGACATGTCCAAGATCACACGTAGAGGCAATTGGCAGATACTTCATGCTGGGCCTCCAGGACCATCTTGAAGCCAAATCATCTGTAAAGTGGCTGTAGTGGCTACAAAACCCATCACTAACTTCTGACAACTACCAATTGAGTTTAACAAATGTTCACAGAGTGCTAACAGAGATTCTGAGACAAGTAAGACACAGTGCTCTCCAGGGCTTCCCAATTTCCTCAGCGTATAAAACAAATGCACCCTCCAAAAAACTTTCATTCAAGGCGAAATATGTTACATGTCATAATAAAGGTACAAAGTATTAATTTTAATAGACTTCTACTTTATCCATTCTTCTGTGATCAGTTTTAAAATGTAGAAAAGACTGATGAAAAGCACTATGCTATTGCCCTAGCTAGCCAGATAGCTCGGTTGGTCAGAACATCAACCCAATACACAAAGGTTGCTGG
This sequence comes from Saccopteryx leptura, assembly GCF_036850995.1. Lineage (NCBI taxonomy): Eukaryota > Metazoa > Chordata > Mammalia > Chiroptera > Emballonuridae > Saccopteryx > Saccopteryx leptura. The sequence goes on along the minus strand of NC_089505.1, from coordinate 210,019,666 downwards.
TTCGATCCCTGGTCAGGGCACAACAAGAACAGATTGATGTTCCTGTATCTCTCCCCCTTTTTCTCTCTCTAAAATCAATAAATAACTTTTTTAAATCACTGTGTAAATATGTCTGTGTGTAGACATGCACAAAGATGGTCACAGAATAGTTAGCCAAAGTCACCCTCTCCTTGGCTACAGGCATCAATTGTCTAAGAGCCTAAAGATTAATACCAATCTAACAGGACAACCAGAAGAGGACAGGTGTACATCCTGCCAAGGAAAGAAAAGACTAAAGTCAAATTACCAGTCTACAGGTAATATGAAGCTTTCAGGAATTCTATGAAGCTAAAGGCAGGACAGGAGCCTTGCTCCGAAACAGTCTAATCAGATGACTTAGTGACAACCTCCTCTCAAGAGGAGCTTTCTGATGATGTCACCAATGGGGGAGCTCTATAGGTTTACGTCTTAGCTACACACCTTCGAGAGTTGCAGATTACCCAGCTGAGATTCCCTTGTAACTATAGAATCACAGATGCACACCAGCACCACTGTGAGAGGAAACCATAGGCAGACCCCTAAAGGAGATCTCCCTCCTGCAGGCTCCAAGTCAAAGATACAGTTAATTGGTGACAACTGAGAACTTTCTTCCACTGCGGCAACACTAAAACTGTATGTGAGCTCCTCATGGACATCTGCAGTTTTCTTCTGAAGTCATCACATGTTTGAATCTGTACATCCTGTCAGTTAATATTTCTATCAAATTGCCCTTTATCCTCTTGGAATATTTCTGTCACATTAGGAGGATGATAAAAAGTCATCCTGCGTCCAGGGGAAATGAAAACAGGATCTTGAGAAGGTGTCTGCATGCCCATGTTTATTGCAGCATTATTCACAATAGCCCAGATATGAACACTACCTAGATGTCCATCAATGGATGAATGGATAATGAAGATGTGAGACACGTGCGCACGCGCATGCACACACACACATACATTGGAATAGTATTCATCCATGAAGAAGAAAGAAATCTTGTCATTGTGTCAACATGGATGGACCTTGAGGGTCCCATGCTAAGTGAAATAAGTCAAACAGAGAAAGAAAAAAAACTGTATGGTACCACTTATATGTGGAATCTAAAAGAGTTAAACTCATAGAAACAAGAGTAGAATTGTGACTGCCATGGGCTGTGGATGGGGAAATGGGAAACTGTTGGAAATAAATTTGCAGTTAGAAGCTAATCAAGTTCTGGGAAGCAAACCCATAGCATTGTGATTACAGTCAATAATACTGTGTTGTATACTTTTAAATCACCAACAGACTAGATTTTAAATGTTCTTACTGTAAAATATGGTAATCATATTGCAACATATTGTGTCAAATCAACATACTGTATACCTTAAATTTATACAATGTATTTATCAATTATAAAAAGAATCAGTGTGAAGAAAAGTGCTCTGAATAGGGCATCAACGGAGATAAGCTAAGAAGGGTAGTTTGGGATGCTCCTGTTTCTGACACTCATCAAAAAGTTTCTCATTAGGACACTAAAGAGTTTCTGAATTTTCTCAATTTACCAAAAGTATAATATGAGCAAAGTAGACAGGTGATAATACTGAGCACTTTTTATGTGCCCCTCACTGTGCCAAGCACTTTGCACTTAATTCTCACCATGGCCCTGCAGCAGGTATCATTACCCTCATTCTACACGTACACAACTGAGGCACAGAGTCTAGTCACGTGCCCAAGGTCACATGACCAGAACTATGTGCTTGGTCAGGTCTCCCTGACCCAGACCCCATGCTGTCCGTTGTCTTAGTTTCCCACACCAGCTAGTTTCTTCTGCTTCTAGGCCATAAAGGACCATCTGCTTTCTATAACATGTCATACTCATTCCCCAACAGAGGCCATCCAGGGCAGTAGAGAGTTGGTACTCAGCTGACATGATATACAAAAAAGGCCTCAACATTCAGGAAAGCTGCTGGGTGAAAACCTCTCAAAAGTCTACTTAAACACATGCCCCCAAACTGCCCCAGCAATAAAGCCAGATCTGTCATTCTCAACATTCACCAGCAATGAGCCACACAGCTGTGGAGGCCTAACAATTTGGGCAGGAAAACAGGCAAAGAAAAAGGGGAATGTAGTCAAGCCCCAAGCAAAAAAATGTTAACATCCGGAACCAATTCACCCATGCAGGCTGGGGAACCGTTACACCCAGCCCTTCATAACACGCTTCGGGCTGCCCCCAGCTCTTCCCTGTGTGCGTGCGTGCGTGCGCACATACACACACACACACTTGCCTGGGCTTGGTTTACCATTTGCTCACCCCTACAGCAGACAAATGGTCCTGTGTCTGTAGGAAGCACCTCCTGCAGTCCCTACCACCCAGTTAGAATATCACAGAGATGTCTCAGATCTCTGCAATGTCCTGGGGTAATCTGGGTAATGCGCCGTTGCACCAGATGAGATCCAGTGTTCCCCAGGATTATTGCTGCTCATGCAGCTAGCTAGTGCTCTGAACACTGGAGGGAAAACGAACAGCCTGGGCCTCTGGCTGGTCTCCTATTGTGCATAATCTACATCTCTAATTAGACAGATCTCCTGGGTAAGATCCAGTAAATCACCCAAAATTGCAGCATTCACCATACTCTATATTTCAAGAGTTTGACTCCATCTGGGTTCTTTGGGAAAGGAAATGGGCCTGTAGATTCATATGCTTCTGTTGCTACAAGAGCTTATCAAATCCCATCAATCATTGCCTGTACAAGTAGAGTGGGCAATAGGAGAAAGCAAAGATTTAAAACAGACATCTTTCCCTCTTGAATTCTAAAAGCCACTTTTCTATCACTGGGCACAACATACAGGAATGTGATAGACAGCCCAGAAACATGTTAATGCTAAAGTCCACGCAACCAAAAGCAGGGTGTATAGTTTTTCTCCAAATCCTTATTGGAGACACAGACTTCCAAAGAGAAAGTTAGTTGGAGTGGGAAGAAAAGTGATGGAAAGACAGTGAACAGGTGGACCAAAAAACCCTGAAAACCAATTTTAAGTTCCCTAAAACTCACTGCTGGGACCACATCCACTTACATCATGTCAGAAGAGTAAAGAAGCCTGACCAGGCAGTGGCGCAGTGAATAGAGCATTGGACTGGGATGCGGAGGACCCAGGTTCGAGACCCCGAGGTCGCCAGCTTGAGCGTGGGCTCATCTGGCTTGAGCAAAAAAAAAAAAGCTCACCAGCTTGGACCCAAGGTCGCTGGCTCGAGCAAGGGGTTACTCGGTCTGCTGAAGGCCCGCAGTCAAGGCACATATGAGAAAGCAATCAATGAACAACTAAGGTGTCGCAAGGAAAAACTGATGATTGATGCTTCTCATCTCTCCATTCCTGTCTGTCTGTCCCTATCTATCCTTCTCTCTGACTCTCTCTAAAAAAAAAAAAAAAAAAAAAAAAAAAAAAGAGGAAGAGTAAAGGAACACAAGATGTCAGTGTTTAACAGGATGAGAGATTTTTGCAAATAACTGATCCCATACCAAACAAGGCCCCTCTAAATAGAGCTGTTACAAAATAAATGAATCAGAGTAGTCAATCAGAGGTTAAAGTTAAAGCCATGACTCTGAGAGCGGGTATACTTGCTGTGGGTCCTCAAGGCGGTTTCCTAATCCTTGGGTATTAAAAAGAAGTCACTGTGGAAATCAGAATCTCTTCCTTTGTAAATTCAATCCATGGCAAAGGGATTTCAGCTGTGATTGCTGAATTAAAAAAAACAACAACAACAGTACTTAGAAATGCACGAATTGCTCATCACTGCAACTGATACATTTCTAAGCTGTTCCATTTTGAATCAATTACCAATCAGATTCTTTCCATCCCCTTGTGAATGGAGAAGGGAATGGGTAAAAGAGAACACACTGCATTTCTCTGCACAAAGGGATTTAGGACAGGGTGGTTTTAGATCAAATTCAATATGTAGCTATGGCATTTCAGATACTGAGATTTCTGTGCATTAAAGTCAGAACAGTATGTCACGTTGGAAAGGCTGCACATGCTCCATTCCAAAGCCACGGCTGAAAAACTTAACCCTGCCTTGCTGTCATGCAGCGGCTTCTGCTAGCTGGCAGGGAGAAGGCACCTTAGGATTGGAGTGACTAATAATAATAGGAAAGGAAGATAGAGACCCTCTCAGACAGTAACCACCTCTCTCACATTTTTGATTTAATACTTTCTGCTTGGGGGGAGAGAACGAACAAGCAAACATAAATTTTCATCTACAAAAGTTCAAAGTTCTCCCTAGAGCACTGGAGGGTCATCTGCAGGGGGAGATAATATGGTCTGGTGGTTGAGAATATTGACTCTGGAGCCCTATGGAGCTGGGTTTAAATTCTGGCTATCCACTTTATTTATTTATTTATTTATTTATTTATTTATTTAGTATTTTTCTGAAGTTGGAAACAAGGAGGCAGTCAGATAGACTCCCACATGCGCCCGACCGAGATCCACCTGGCATGCCCTCCAGGGGGCGATGCTCTGCCCATCTGGGGCGTCACTCTGTTGCAACCAGAGCCATTCCAGCGCCTGAGGCAGAGGCCATAGAGCTATCCTCAGTGCCCGGGCCAACTTTGCTCCAATGGAGCCTTGGCTGCGGGAGGGGAAGAGAGAGACAGAGAGGAAGGAGAAGGGGGGGGGGGTGGAGAAGCAGATGGGCGCTTCTCCTGTGTGCCCTGGCCGGGAATCAAACCTGGGACTCCTGCACTCCAGGCCGATGCTCTACCACTGAGCCAACCGGCCAGGGCCCCTGGCTATCCACTTTAAATGGACCTGAGCTGTGTGTCTGTGGGCAAGTTACTTAATTGGTTTGAGCCTCAATTTCCTCATCTGTGAAATGGGGAAACAATTACCATGTTTTGAGGACAATTGGGGGGGTGCAATGAAAGAATGTGAATACAACTATCATATCAGCATAGTTCCTGGTACAGGGTGCCCCCTTCATTCATGAAAGTACGTATTTTGGTTAGCACTGTGGGCTCTCTGACATAAGACAATGCTTGGGAGGCATAGAAACATCTGTCCTGAAGATAGATTGGGGTAGTGGAGCAGAGAGGTTGATTTGAACACTGAGGCCTGAATTCCAACTGAGGGGCAGCAGTTCCCTCCTTCTCTGGATGGCCAGGCAGGGCCTGAACACTGCTGATGACATGCCCTGGGCTCCTTGAAGAAGGGAGACCATGTCAGGGACCCTTCCTCTGTTCCCCTTCCCCTGCGAATGCACCTTCACTCTCCTAACAGGAATCAATTTAAATAAAACCTGGGGTGTGACTAGATTTTATTTTTTAAAAAAATAGTAAATAATCAAATCCAGGCTTCTGTTTTCTAGAAGGAAGAGAATTGTGCAAAACCAAACAACAGATGTGAGTTCTAATGCACTGGCTGGGGCTTCTGTTGTGTCCTTAAAAAAAAAAGACTTCCCAGTTTCATCTTCCCAGATAGTCAGCTTAGTTAGAGGTTATCCTTACCCTTTGCTTTAAAAAAAAATAAAAATAAATAAAGACTCAACTAAGCAACACTTACAAACCCTTTACTGTGGCCCCAACTTATTGATGCAACTGGCTTATTTTGCCCAGAATCCTAGGATCCATCAGAGTACAGGTCTCACAAACAAAGGCCTTATGCAAATGAATCTCCCTTATTTCCTAAACCTGACCTTTTGGGTTAGCACTGTGGGCTCTCTGACATAAGACAATGCTTGGGAGGCATAGAAACATCTGTCCTGAAGATAGATTGGGGTAGTGGAGCAGAGAGGTTGATTTGAACACTGAGGCCTGAATTCCAACCGAGGGGCAGCAGTTCCCTCCTTCTCTGGATGGCCAGGCAGGGCCTGAACACTGCTGATGACATGCCCTGGGCTCCTTGAAGAAGGGAGATTCTTTTGGGGATTTCTGGGCTTCAGGTAGAAATATCAGAAATTAACTACAGAGAAACATGCATGCATCATTTTACTTCTCTTCCTTCAGAAAGGCCCTTCTGTCTTCTGCCAGAGCCGAGTTGGGGAGCTGGTAAAGTTGGGGCTCCCCAGCCCGTCCCTCTGCCCACTCCCTCTTCCTACCTTATGCCTTATACCTTCTAACCATAGGCTTATACATCAGGTGTGATTCTACTCCCAGTCCAACATCTCCTTTAAATCAAAAGACTAGAGGTAGCTGCTATACATGACAATTTGCAACAGCTTCTTATTCAAATTTGTCACCAAAGGTAAGTAATCACTGTCAATTCAATTGATAGAAATAATAGGCATGATGCTAAATCCTTTGTTCCTTGTTCTGCATTATCTCATTTAATCCTAACAACCAGTTTTGATGAATATGTTTATTAGTACAATTTCACAGATGCAGAAACTGAGCTTGGGGAAGATTTAGTACCTTTCCCCAGGTCATATAACTAGCTCCTGTTGAAACCCAGCCTCAGATACAAGCAGTCTAATCCCAAGAACCTGGGCCTTTAACCACTAGACTATTTCACTCATTCATTCATCAAATAAAAATGATAATAAGATAATGAGTATCTATCTCATCAGTTTTGAAATTTTATGTCCTATTGATAATATATATATAAAATATATATTCACAAGTAATTACATATACTACATACACAAATATATATAATTATATATTATGTAAAATATATAATTGTTACATACTATTATTTAGGATATATAGTATACATATGTATCTACGTATTTGGAGTATATATAACAGCACTATATATGGCATGTGTATAGATATCTATAAAACAGCACAGTGGTTGGCACATAGTATTCAATATATGTTACTACTTGTTTATTGTTTTTTGTTGTATTTTTATTATATTTTTATTATTTACTAAGTGTTTGCTCTGTCCCAGCCTCTTGTGCTAGGCTCTGGAGATACAGAAGCAATGAAGACAAGGTCCCTGCCCCACAGCTGTGTATAGGGCAGTAGTGAGAGTGGATGACAAATCAATCCAAAGCTCGATGATGAGAGAATCTGCACAGGGACAGGGGTGGGGGCAGCAGAGAATGGGGACATACACTGAGGGTGGGGAGCTGTCACTGCAGTTTGAAGTCCAGCTTTAGAAGTCTGTAAGGAAATAAAATCCCACAAAATAGAAACATGAGAAACCCTCTTAGGTGAGTGCTGGGCCCAGTTTTTTTGTCTGACCCTGCCTTCAAGTTCAGCAGCTATGAATAGAGGTCTTGAATGCTAAGCTGTCTTCTGATCTATCTTGTTGACAAGCGTTTTGCCTGTTACTAAGTCATCCTTTTAGCATTCTCACATCTCTGCCAGATCAAGATCTCGGCTTAGCAGACTAGACATGGAAAATAGTTACCAGTGCTTTCCATGAGGCTCAAATAGTAATGAGGGGCAACTAATTTTTTGGGGGGGTGGAGAATACACCAATTCAATTTACCAGTGATGAAGTTGCTTTTCTCAGCCTGCATTTTTCAAATCCATGGTTTTTCCAGCTATTTGTGGGACTTGCACAAAAACAGTGTTCAAAGCATAAAATATCTTACATTTCCTTTAAATTCACTAATGCCATAGAATTTTTTGGCAGGAGGGCCCTGGGCATTCACACAAGCAACAATAGGTTACATCAAACACAAAGGACTAAAAATCACGGATCCAGGACGTCTGAACATGTGATATTAATCTAAAAACTTTTCAAGAGCTTTATGGAAGCTCTTAATTCTAGCTGTAAAAATCCTTTACTATTTTTTTTTTTTTAGGCTTTGTGTTACTGTACTGTTACTTCCTACAACTGCAGTAAAGCCTTCCTCGTTCCAACAAAGTAAAGGATGAGTCAAGACATGGCCAACATGCATTTGGAGAAAAGAGTAACTTTAAAAAAAAGAAAGTTAGCAGGATCACAGACCCTTATAACTAAAGGGGCCTCAGGTGTCATTTGAGCCTCTGTCTCTCACTTCACAAATCAGGAACTGAGGCCCCATCAGTGGCTATGAAACAACTTTAAAACATTTTTTCAACATTTATATGTCTGTGTTTAGAACAAACATCCCTGGTTCCAATATGAATGACAAAGCTAGCTCTAGCATCTAGGTCTAATTTAAGCTGGTCTAGCTCTTTTCCCATCATAATACATGATATAATCTTGCCTTTGGGGGCCTGTGTTGAAAGCTTTGTAGTACAGTGAAGACTCATAGATATATCCACATAAGCAATTAAGGTTTCTGAAATGTTTTACAATTCAGTATTCCTTTGCAAGCTTGCTTATAGGATTTATTTTCTAACTAAACCATTTTTCCCTATATAGTGCATAGATTTATAGCCCTTCCCCAGCTTTACCACAAAAAAAAGAAAGAAAAGAAAAAGGGAGAAAGAAATCAAATTATTAGGCTTCTGAGTTAAGGAAGCTTTGTCAAGCCTAGAGAAAGCACTGCTGTGTTCACAATCACTTATTGGCACAAATGCCTGCCCCTCCCCACTGTTAAAATCAGTTATTTAGTTTTCAAAAGCAAGAACAGAAACCCTGAGCCACCCAAGCCACCTAACCCCTAGGTGCCTCCAGACAGGACTTCGCTCTGCTAACGCTCTTCTCCAGAAAGGAAGCCAGTCTCTGCCGACTTGTTTCAGGACGTATTCATTTCTCAATCTACTTTGCAAAGTTGGGTGGGGTTTTTTTTTCTTTATTCTTAAAAAAAGAATTTCCTCATTGTTTTTAATCTCCAGAAGGGCGTGAAGGCAATCGTTTGCTGCCCCTTTGCCTCGGTGGGCAATGCCGACTTCTGGGCAGGAGGACCTCTGCGGTTCCGGATCCACAGTACCTGGGGATCCTCCGCGTCTGGAAGCGACAGCCTGACTTTCCTTTTTAATGGGCTGGCTATGATATTTACTGACCCTAGAATTACCCATTTGGAAATGGTTAGGGATTAAAAGTTCCTCGGGCTGCGGGATTCTTGGTTCCTAATTGCTAATGTTTGAAGTCAGTTTGATTCCTCGAAAATTTGTTCAGCCTGATGAAAGCAAAAGCTCAAACTCCCCTCGGGGCGCGAAGTGTAAGATCCATGGGTTCCGTTGGGTATTTGGTTAGTTTGGGTTTTTTCCCCCCTGATTTTTCTTGGGGGGGAGAGGGTGGAGGGCCTTTCACCAAGGTCTTCCCGAATCTAGGGTCTCCGCTTTTTCCCAAGGCTGAGAAGGGCACCCACCCCAGAAAGCGGCCCTGGTTCAAGGCCGCGCCGCTAGCGCGGCAGAGACTTGGCGGAGCGCGGGGCCAGAAGCGCACGGGCCGCAGCGCGGAGGCCGGAGCGCGGGGGCACGCCGGGCCTGAGCGCGGGGCTGCACACACAAGGGCGGACCACCGCTCCCGCAGACAGACCCGAGCGCGGACCCAGTGCGGCCGCTGCCGTGATTCAAATCACTGACTTGTGGAAGTTCCCGGAGCTGCCGGCTATCCCAGGACGGTTTCGCTGGGAAAGATGTAATCCTGATTCCTTCCTCGGTGAAACGTCACTGAAAATTTTTTTAGAGGGGGGGGGGGGGTGAAATGGGCGTTTTCAATGTGTGCGTAGGAGGTTGGGAGAAGGAACAGGATGTCGAGGTGAGGGGAAGAGGGACCAAGAAAAGGGGGGCTAAGGGCTTTTCGAGCCCCGCTCTGGGGTTTTGACAACGCAGTCGGGGTTGTGGGACTGTAAGGAGAAGGCGGCGGGTGTTCGCAGTACGAATTTCGGTTCACCCTGCTGAGAACTAGGCACTAAAACTCCAAGGCTGCAGTCTGGGTATATAATAATGACCTCTAGTGTACCCTTCCAAAGGAACTCGACTGTTATCTCCAGTATTTTGGTTTTCAGAAAGAGACTATATTAGGTCATTACGTGTACAGAACCCAGAATCAAAGATTTGTTGGTAGTTTTAATCCTCTAAAGTGTGTAGCAATTTGGAAACAGCCCTCAGCAACTATATTTTTGCATATGTTGCCTATGTTCTTAAACTATTCTCCCAAATCACAATGTTTTACTTGCTAGTTCTTTGAACCATTATTATTATCCAGGTTTCTCTCAGCGAGTCCTTTAACATGGGAGAACATGAAATTAATTACTCTGCAAAATACAAAGCAGCATTGTGCCCATCCGAAATGAAGATGGCATTCTGTACAGAACTAAATGCCAAATTGAGTTAGGAAAGCACCCACTCTCCCTGTTCTTTTAAATTGCATCTGAAACAGCCTCATTTTCTGCCAATAACTAGAATTTTCAAATTTGGGATTCTCTTGAATTGTCAAAGGATGTCTAGAACTGACAAAAATCCCCCACCCAATTTTAGATGTTCCTAATTTGTTAAACTGGTTCCACAAAAAAGGGGAGACAGTTTTTTTCTTCTCTGAAATATTATTTATGTCCTATTCAGAACTTGGTGTTTCCACATACATTTGTGTACAGACACCTACACTTGTGTATATACTCTTTAATACACTGTATACTCTTATGTATAAAGGGCAAAGCTTGACAGTGGCTGACACAAAGAATACAGAGTTAAAAGTAGTGACTTCAAGGCCTATTTCTACTTCTCGAATCAAAAGCTCGTCATCAGTTTACAGTCAGCAAAATGTCCTGCCTCAAAGTGAAGCAATTAATGGCACTGAATAAATGTTGGTTTGTCGTCAACAGTTGCTTGAATTTCCCAACTCTTCCCATTTCACCTCCGGTCCTCCCCACTGAGTCTCATTTTCCACCTTGACACTTAGAGCAAGGGCCTCACTTAAATTAACTAATAATTATCCTTGCCCAAAGAAGTGTAAACAAAGCCTAATTTATAAATTTGGTAACTGCTGTTCCCACTGCATACCCCTGAGTATCTCAGTCATGCACATATAAAATATAAAATTCAGAGCTCACTAGAAACCAGAAAAAGCAAAGCAAAAACAAACCACATGGAGAACAGAAAGAAAGGGGAAAATTTCACATTTCATCAGTCCCTTACTTTTTTGTATCCCCAAAGGTCAAAACTAGAAAACCACTTAAACATTCTCTCTTGCTGAATGGCTTTGTCTTTTGGGAGTAAGAAAGCAATAACCAACTACACCTCAGAATAATCATTGGATGGCTTTCTGTATTTCCAGAAAGGAAAGTGGAATGCCAGCCTGCTCTTTATCCCTGTGGAATTTGCAAAATTCAGCCTTGCTTTAAAAAAAACCAAAAAACAAAAAACTACAGTCATCTAGAGAAGGCACTTACAGATTTAAGAAGTACTGTAATCATTTTCCTCCCTAGTACAAGAAATAAATTTTTATCAGAGCCCATAATCAGAATCTCAAAAATGTTCTCATCTTCTTAATATTATATTGTTGGCAATAGAGAGAATTATTGTGACAGACCTGGAATATTTCACTCAATAATACTAGCAATGCCCTTGGAGAGGCTTAGATGAACAAAATGTTTCGGTCTTCGGAGCCAAAACGTACTTGTCCCTCTCTCCTTGTGGCCTCATATCAAGGATTAGTGATGAGGGACTTGCTTCCATTAAACGCGTGTCCACACACGCAAGGGAAATTATAGAAATCAGTAGGGAAACACGAACCACCAATCCCCATCATTTTAGTTTTGGCTGCCAGGTTAGGCATCTCATACCATTCTTCACCCGCTCTTCAAGTACCTGGTGTGTTAACTGAAGAAATTTTAACCAATTTTCTTCAATAATTGTAAGATGTTTACGATACCATTTAAAGTAAGTGGTACGGGGAAGGGTAGGAAAACGACAGCGAGTACGTGTCAACGTATGTCATTTCAGTTCCAACTCCACTGAAAGAAATCGAATTCCTCCTTCCCCCTGCAAGAGCGGCAAGTCGCGAACGGTTCTTTCCGAGAGTTTTACCTATAAAATCAAGAAACCCAAAGTGGCCATCTCTGAATTCAAAAAACCGATTAATGAGAAATAACGTTGGGCATGGAAGACGCGAATTTAGAATCGCTGCGCCCCAAGCCTGGCTGATCTGTCTAGGACAGCCTTCGTCGCCCATTAGGATTCTGTACTTTAGACCCGTCTCCAAGGGGCAGAGGTGGATGTCGGAGGCTGGGCAAAGGTCTGCCCTGCAATGCTAGCCAAGAATAAGAGACATCCCACCATGCTCCCTTGTTACCCCCATTCCTTCCACATCCATCACACGAGTTTCTGAGCACCCCTGGGGAAGACAGGGGGGGGACTGAGGAGGTGGAAACCACAGCACACCCCACTGTCTTTCCTTCGCAGTCCAAACTCTGGGCACCAGGATTCTCCCCATTCACCGGCCTCCCCAGTGCCCTCGAGCAGTTTGCTCCACCTACGGGATTGATGAAGTTAGAATTATCTCCTTTCTATAGGCTTTTATTGCGCCACCGCGCCAGGGCCGCAGTGTTCCACAGAACGTCTACATAACCGCCCCCACACCCGCAGGCCATTGCGTGCGGGCCCTCCGGGTCCAGAGGGGGTCTGATTTAGCCATCGCCCCACCAGAGCGCGAAACATTTGTTTGGCAGTCATCCCAAGCGAACCATCATCTTCACTGGCCTAGGATGAATTCAGATCTTGCCTACCTCCCACCCGCCATCACACAAGGTCACTTACCAAAGGGACAACCACTGCGGAAGGCCTTTTAGACCTAGCAGGTGAGAGCCTTGGCCACGTTCAGCGGGCCTCACACTTGGCTCTTCAGCAGAGCGCAGGTCCGGCATGGTGCAGGGGAAAGCGCACCACTGGAAACCAGAGTTCCTCGCCGGGGACTCCACCGCAGGCAAACAAACCCTCGCGAGTCTCCCCTCGAATGCTGCACACCCTTCACTGCGGCCCCAGTCTGACCGGTGCCCAGGCTAGTGCTTGCCCTGCACTAGCACATTCTCACCACTGGCTTCAAATTCATCGCTTCTTCTCCCTTAATTAAACGTCAGTAAAGAGTCACTTCCTCCTTTTTGACCCTGCGTTTCCCTACTTAGGTTTAGGGATGGGTAGAGGGGTGGTGTCAGGGTTAAAATCTTGGAGCTCTACTCTGAGTGAACAAGCTATAAATTGGCATATTAATTTTCGGGACCAGTTCATAATTTGAGGGAAGAAAGTGCTCTAGGGTACTGCGACCGTTTTTCATATCTCGTTTCACTAGGGGCTGCGTAGACTGGAGCGCGGGACTACGTGAGCGCCTGCCAGGTGCGCACGTGTTCATGGAGTGCGGATCTATCGTCGTGTTCCTGGGTGTGCCGCTTTGTGTGCCCACCCGCGTGTTTCACCACCTCCTTGGGCCGCCAGAGCGCCAAGGTTGCAAGAGTCAAGCCCGCGGGCTCTGTAAGGGGAAATGCCCCCGCAGAAGGTTTAAATTACTTCGCTCCGCAGGAGACCGGGTTTTGGCTGCACTGGGCTGTGGATTTGGGCGGGAAAGGCCCAAACCAGAGCAGGGGAGCGGGGTGGAGCGGGGCTTGCGGTACGAGCTCAGTTGGCGCCGCCACGTGCCTGAAATATACTTTCAAGGCCGCCACAGCCAGAGCAGCTGTGCCGGCGAAAGTTTCCTGGGTCGCTACTAGGGGAGAGACAAGGGCGAGCAGGCCCGGGAGCCAGGCTCCTCTAACACGCGTTATGAGACACTTCCCAGCCCGCAGCGGCCTAGTCCTGGCGCCTTCTCAAAAAGACGCGAGTGCTGGCCCGGGTATAATAATGAGGGCACCTCGCAGGCCATTCTCCAAGGCCCTGAGGGCCTCAGGAAGTTTTTTGGGGTCGCCAGGCCCGGTTGAAAATTTTGAAATACATACTGTGAGTCCTCTGATGTGTGAGTGCCTACAGTACGCAGGCCGCGCTGGTCCCCCGCTGCCGCAGGTTGGCGCCCCAGGCGGCGGGCACTTGGCGCCAACTAAACAGCTCTGTCCCGACGCGGAAAGAAAAACGGGCTGCGAAAAAGCAAAAGGCCACGTCTTTGAATAAAAACGAAACATTAAATCTGATCCGTGAGTTGTCTGAGGTTGCCAGGATGTTGAGGCTCAGACAGGGAGGGCGGGAGACGATGGTACCGGTCAAAGAGAGGGGATGGGGAGAATAACAAATGCGATTGCGCTAGGCCAGTGCGCTAGGCGATGGTCCTGTGCGTGCGTGCGCAAACGTTTAGTTCTTCCCCAGCCCCGTGACAGTTTTGTTTTTGTTGTAGTTATTTTATGTTCTGTTTTGTTTTTGTTTTCTGTTCCTGACTCTACTCGGCCTAAGTGGGCGAGCCACGCAGCGGGTCCAAACCCCTCGGTCTTAATTGGGAAAAAAGAATTTAAACAGAATCATGAGTTCTAGTCGGGTAGAGGCATGGCCCTGGGCACAATGGAGGCATCAGGACCCCATCTCCCAAGTCCACCACTATACATACACTTTTAAATGTGCCCAGCCCTGTGCGCGTTTGTTAGGGAGCTCTATTAGACACAAAAAGAAAAAAGGACCTGCAGGAGACCCGAGGCCCAGGCCCTGCCTTCCACTATCACTGGCGCAAATCGAGCCGCAGCTCTGCCTTCTCCGCTCCTGCGACTTCTCGCCCAATGTCCAGGCCACCGCGCCCTTATCCTGAAAGATCTTTTCTCATCCTACGTCCGGTTCCTACGAAAATCTTGGCCATTGCGGGGCTCCAACTTGGAGATCTCCAAGGAGGCGAGATCTCCAAGTTGGAGTTCCCTTGGCCCACGACGTAGCCAGGCTTGGCGGGAAGCTCTGCTCTGCAGAAGGCAGGCGAATATTCTCGGTTTCCGGCTTCTTCCTCCTCCGGGACCTTTGCCTCATAGACGTATTTTGTTTTCTATAACCCAAACGCCCATCTTTTTCTTTACAAAAAAAAAAAAAAGTGATAAAGGTAATGAGAATGGGTCCACTGAACTCTCTGTAATGTAAAATTCTGTGTTAGGTCTTCACCCCCTAATCCCATTCGGCGGCAAGAGCAAAGAAACAGCATTCTGGACACCAGGTCTTCACATGCATGTTCTTGGACCGGTCTTTCCTTGTCCCAAGTCCTCACTGTTCTCTTCTGATTTGTAGCTGAGAAAACTGGCAAAAAGAAAACCTCGATCTGAGTCTCTGATTATGACCACGCGTGTTGGTCCTTTTTTGAACACGCGACCCTAGGCTGGCTTCGGGCAAGGGTAGTTTCCCCTCCCTAAAGGAAACTACCCGGGACAGGGAGTCTGCCATGCGCAGTTAAATAATCTGTGCCCTTCCCACCGTCAAAAGAGTAAAATAAACCCACCGCTCAAATCGCGAGATGTCATAAGGCCTGAAAGAACTTCCACTAAACTCTGAAGGCCCTAGCGAGACTTTGACACAAATAAATACGGTGAAGAAATAGCGTCTGGCCAGAGATGGGAAATGCATTAGCCACGCATCCATTCCTTTCTGGATTGCCCACACAGTGATCCTCGTGGACAGACACCGGCATTCAAATACAGGGGAAAACTTGAGCGGACGAAATAAATCTCCTTTTAATTTTCTTTTCATCGACTAATAAAAATAATTCCCCAGCACTAAACCCAAATACCATAACGGGCCACAAGAACACGGAGAATTCATAAAACTCTGTCTCTGCAGGTCACCACTAATCACGTTATTATTAGCCTCAGGAGCATGGAAATTGAACTGTCACTGCCGAAAGAGAAAATGTAAGCGACAGCTGTCCCTCCTTGGGTCCGCCAGTTTTCCAGCCCCCAAGTTCCTGGGCTCAAGGCCTCCCCCATTTCTACGCAGGCCGCCGCCCCCGCTGGGCTTGCCTGCGCGCTCACCCGTTTACTAAAGAGCAGCTCCGGAATAGTTTTAGAAGTCCTGGCTGGAAAGTTTCTGAAGCCACTAACCCAAGCCCTGAGCTGTGTGTGTATGCGCGCGCGTGTGTGTGTGTGTGTGTGTGTGTGTGTGTGTGTGCGCGCGCGCGCGCGCTCCCGCGCAAGATTCCTCCGACAACAGCTGTTCCCCCGGGCTGTTTTGCACAGTTGAAATCTTGGCACTTAGTACAAAACGTTAAGTTGTCTCCCCTCCACCTCACCCTGGATTCTGTTAAAATACTGACATCGACATCCTCCCTGTGTTTTATACGTTGTGTGCATACAGATCCAAGATACAAATTAATCGCACCGCTGCTCCCAAATACACAGAGATGTGGGCCCTGAAGAGTAATCTAAGGCGCAGGGTAAAGGGTCTGACATATAATACATTCCTCTTTCCATAAAAGCCAACGAAGTAGAAATATGACTATGCTCCCCTGTCGCCGGAGAAGGGGAAATTCAACAATTTAAGTCCCAAGAACGTTGGTGGGGGAAGGGCGAGGGCCAAAGTTGAAAGCTAAATGGGATAAAGTGGGCACTTCCCGAGGAGGCGGTATCTGGCCAAGGCCTCCGCGCTCATTCTCCCGAGCTCTCAGAAGTGAGTCCCAACCCCTTTCCTCTCCGGCCGTTGCCTGCACTCAGCGCCCCTCCTAACCCCAGGGCCCCGCAAGCTCCTCAGCTGCGGGCACCAGGAATGCTGCGCTCTGCTTCCAGAGAAGGGAATGAGAGCAAGGAGGCCTCCTTGCTTGACGCTGGCGAAGAAATGGAAGGCTTAGGCCAGTTCTCCCAAATTGTTACGGTGAATTTGGGGAAGGCTCAAAGCATTTATAAAAAGAAAAAGAAAGCCGCGTTGGAGCAGGACAGGGCGGCGGTAACCAAGGCCTCCCTCCTCACCACTTTGCCCCCCGGCTAGCCGCCCGCCTCCCGCGGTCTGGTCCTACGCACTCACCCGGGTGAGGCTCCAGGCCGTGTGCGGCCGCGTCCTCTGCGTCTCCGAGTGGGCCTGCGGGGCTCAGCGCCTCCATGGACAGGTCCAGCCCTTTCTCCTCCCAGTCTCGCAGTTTCCGTTTTTTATTTGAGCCGATCAAGGCTTCAACGGAGAAGGCATGTGCTCGCGAGCTCAGGGCGACTGCAGATCTTCTCCTTTCACTCATCTTAGCCGCCCGCACCCCGGCCCCCTCTCGCCCCCGCTACTGAGGGAGCAGCCCGCGCCCTCACGCTCCGAGCACCCGCCGGGCCGGGCCCGGGAGAGGCTGCCGCTTTGCGGGTCCTTGGCACCTTCCCCCTGTGCCCTCCCCCGCCCTCCGCCGCCGGCTCGCACCGGCGCCCCTAGCTGCCCCAGCGGCTACGCACAAGAGTCCCGAGCGCCGCCCGCTCGCAGCATGAGCGCCGGCGTCCTGCTTCCCACCCACCCGGGCAGGCGCTCACAGGCTGTGCAGGCTAGACTTCATCTTTTTTTTTTATTCTCTGTCTCTCCTCCCTCTCCCTTTCTCTCCTCCCTCTCCCTCTTCCTCTCTCGGTCTTCCCGTCCTTCCTCTGATCCAAACTTCTGGGAACCTTTTTTTCTAAATTCCTCCCTTCCCGAGAGCTGGGGGCAGGCGGTGCGCTCCTGTCCTTGGGGCGAGGGAGAGGGAGGGGGAGGAAGAGAAAGACTGAGGGGGGGGGGGGGGAGCCAGCCCCCGACCAATGGCGAGGAAGGAACAGGAGAAACCCTGAGAGCGCGGGCCAATGAGCGGAGGGGATAGACTGAGGCTCAGGCCAAGGCTCAGTGCCCGTCACCCCGGGATGCTCCCGAGTGGACTTTAACTCCTGGTTTCCCGGTGCGGTGCCCCGTGGGTTCGTTCCTCTTGGGAGGGGGGGGGGGCGAGCTGAAGGTCGAGGTCTGGTCTGTGCCGTTACAAACTCCTGCCAGCCTCCAGTCCTACCTTTTCCTCCCTAATCTGCTAGGTTTCAAAAACGCTGCGAGCCAAGTCATTTTAATTACAAATCTGGAATTTGGAGGCTCAGACAAAATGTCAACGTTTCCAAAATGCCAGAAAACGACTCTAATAATATCTCATCTGCCCCTGGATGCTTTTAAATCTGGTTTCGCCCGGATTTCAGCACGCAGGTTCTTATTTTCCTGTTGGACTATTTCTAAACAATTCTAGCGAGCGCAAAACGAAAGAAATAAACAAAAAAGCCCCGTTGCTATCCAGGCTGTTGTTGAAAATCTAAAGACTGCTTTCTCCTTCCGGCTCTACCTGGTGGAGGAGGAGACAGGGAGGTGTAGGCCCCTGAAAGCAGGAGGCCGACTGGGGCGCCGGGCTTACCGCGCACTCTGCAGGCGGATCCCGACTGGGCCCGCACGCAGCAAAACCTCGCCTTCCCTTCGGCTCAGATGCTGAGCGGAGCTGAGACCGCTCGGGGCTCTTGTTGTGGAGAACCCACGGAGAAGGGCTGGGCGAGGGCAGCCAGGAACTTGGAAAGCAGAGAAGGAGCTTTTTCAAAATTCCCTTCAAATCCGATCATCTCGGAAGCTCGGCTCTCCCCGCCCCGCTGATCCTCCCACTACCCTTAAAAAAAAAAAAAAAAAAAAAAAAATTTTTTCAGGGCAGTGCGGTCGCTAGGGATTTCTAAGGAACTTAAAGTCCAACACTTCTGACCATTCTGATTTCTCACAGCCCTTCCCAGGTTGCGCTGCTGGTCGCGAGCCGCAGGGAAACCCCGAGCCCAGTCCAGCGCAGAGCAAGTCCAGAGGGGCCCAGAAGTTCATCTTACCAAGTGGAAAAGAGTCTCGGGTTTTGCAGACGACGACCTCACCACAGCCTGATCTTCCTGTCCCCAGGCCCTGGTCGAGACGCTTCTATACCCGCTACAAGGAGCAGAAAAGAGCCAGCTCCCGGGTGCGATCGACAGATGGAGAGGCCCGGCAGACTACTCTCGCGACAACCAGGTCCTACAGCAGGGTCTGAACCCATAAGCGTAAGGTAGAGGGGCCCAGGCGTGTCATAAGGCCCCCTGGAAGGAGCGCTCGTCTGTCCTTCCTCCCTGGGGCGAAAAGGAAGGGCTTGTGAGGCCTGTGAACCTCCACATTTCCCTCCTGACTGCCGAGGGACTGGGGAAGTCCAGTCCTTGCTGTTGTATTTGGAAGTGCTCTGGTGCTGGAGGCAACAACAGAGCGTCATGAATGTACTTGGGCCTTTTTGCAGGACAGCAAAACAGACTCCACTTTTTGGAGTCCCCTCAAATTGGGCTCTAGCCCAGAAGAGAAGAAACTAGTAGCGCAGCAAATACAGACATAATAATAGAAAAGTCACTGACTGGATAGGTGTGATTCAGCCAGGCTTGGCCTCCAGGGCCTTCCCAGGGCTCCTCTGACTTGCCTTCTAAGAACCAAGGGATCTGGAAGCTGGATGCTGAGCCCCTCAGTGTCTTCCACCTCACTGACTAGGAAACTCTTGGGAACCAGGATCCCGGGTGGCTAGGCATAGTGTCTCCCACCTCGGTCATCACTTGGCATGGCTTCCAGGAACTGCTGCCTAAAGTGAGGGAGCAGTCACCGTCACTGGCTGCAGCAAAGGAGTTGGAGGCGACACCAGCCAGAAGCACGCAGTTATGTTCTCCTGTGGCTCAGACCTCTCTTTGGGTTCCAGATTCTGGTGTCACCGCTGGTGGCTGGAGCCTGCTGAGACCAGGCCTAGTGGAGAAGCCAGCTTCTGTTCTTTCCTGGCATTTCCCTTCCCCGATTGTCTGTATCTCACTGACAGACTCTGGCCTGGTTTGGATTGAGAAGTAGACACACCATAGGCCACATACTCCCTGAGACAAAAAAACTTCTCAAAAAGAGGACTTTTTGGTTATCCACACACCTAAATATAAGTCCAGAAAGCCTGCTCCTGTAGGTCTCCATGGACACGTCCCACAGTCACACCTAAAGAAGTGAGTAAAACCTTCAATGGCAGGCATGTGCATCCCATCCCCAAAGCATTCCATCAGCACAGACTGCTCAGAGGAGCCCCTGATCCTTCCTTCAGCTTACATTGGTTGTCCCAACCTCTGTTCTATGCACACTCATGTCCTAAAAAGTAGGGTAGGCCATGAGAACAAGCCAGATAGTAGTGAAGTGAGGCTGGTTTGGAAGTCAGCAAAATCCGGGTTTTCCTCTAGGTAAATAGGAGGGGCAGGGGCATTTCTTTTTGTGACTACTGGGGTCAGTCTAAGTTTTTTCCAGAAGCTTGCACTCCTTGTGCTAATGGGAAGAAGGTATGGAAAGATTAAGCAGGATGGTTTAATGTCTGTGACCTAGGTGTAAAGGATTATGTGATTGGGGAGAAGAAAAAAGAGAGGGTTAGGGGATTAAATGTAAGAATCTGGGAGTAATGGATGCATTTTCCTTCCACAAATTACATCAGAGGGCTTTTAGATTTTCCTCTAGTTACTCTAGTTCTCTCTCCTTTAACTTTTAGGACTAAAAGCCAGGTCCTTTGTGTATGAGGCTATGTCCTGAGGCAGTCCTCAGGTTTCCCAGCAACAGGCTCCAATTTAGGGCCCAGAGTGGAGTCTGTAGGTGGTGAGTCCAGGTCTGGTCTATTTCAGGACTGAGGATGATTGACAGGGACCCAATTGGAGGCCCCACCCTACCCCCTGCAAGGCCCCAAAGAGGATAATTGGTATATTAAGCACCTGAAAAGCAGGGGGACGGGATCTAAGAGAGGGTGAGAGGAAGAACTCACTGATCACCTGTAGGGACACAGGGGAGGTTGATTCCCAGACCTAGCCTTGAGAGGAGGAAAGCCAAGAAAGGAAGAATAGCAGAGTGCTCACCTAAAACTGTGTCCAGATATTCTGAGTTTTCAAAGAAACCCCCACAGAATTTTGCAGCATAGGGTCAAAAGTCTGGAGACACTAACTCCTCTGCATACCTGTCCTTTCCTTCTGCTTCTCACTACACTAAAAAACACCCGAAATCCCACCACTGCTAATGCCTCAATACCAAGATGAGCCACCAGACACTTGCTGTGCTTTTGCAGTTTTGAGTAATTGAAAACAAAGTTTAAAATAGTTGGCCAGCAGCATGTTAGGCTGCTCTTAAACACGTGGCAGGGTCCTGGCCTGGTGGCTAACTGGATAAAGCAATCAATGAGTACACAGCTAAATGGAACAACTAAGTAAAATAAGGAGTTGATGCTTCTCTCCCCCCACCCCTTTTCTCTCTCTCAAATCAATGGAAAAATTAAAAACAAAACAAACAATAAAAGAACACCTGGGCAGGACTCCCTGTGGGGCCTTGAAATTACAATGAATTCGGCCTGACTAGGCAGATATAAAACATTATGAGACGACTGGTGTAGGAGGAAACTACGGGAACTCTAAAACTAGTAGAGCTGAGCAACCAGGTCCAGCTCAACTCTAAACGATGACCTTATGTAAGTCATTTAATGGCTTGTGCCTCAGTTTCCCTGTCGTCAAGCTGAATGGGTCCTAAATACTTTACAACCAAGAGAAGCAGGCAAGATAATGAATGGGTGGGAGGCTGGACAGACCCGGGATCTTATTATTGCTGTGATCTGTGATCAAACCTTCCGGGAATGTGAGGCCAAGTACCCACTTTTCACTTATTTTCCCAAATTGCCGCCCAGTTATGGGGTGGTTTAACTGTCCGGGAGCCCTCGGGTGGGCGTGGGGGGGAGCTGATTTCTGGAAACGTCTCCCCAGTGCCAGTCCCTCGGAGACAGCATAGGACCACTTCTGTAGACAACATCTCCAGTCGCCCGGAGCTGTGGGACCGTCGTGCGTCGTTGACTATTCAACTACCCTCTCACACTTAAAAATAAATAAATAAATAAATAAAAAGTCCGTGGAGGCGAAAGGGTCATTAATGGTGTTTTTTGTTTTCGCGAAATAAAATCTTTTGTTTTTATTTTAAACTAGCAGCATGCCCTCTTCTCGGTCCCTCCAGATGTTTGCAATAAAATCGCAAGTTTTGCCTTTGGGACTGGAAATAAAATTTAACGGCCTTCATTCTGTAATTATTCTCTTAGCTCGCCCTTCATAAATTTATCTGCTTTCTATCGGCGTTGGGGTAGGGGGCGAGTGAAAGCCCCGATTTTATATCTGTGACTATAAAAAAGCGCCACCCGGTTTCCTCGCCTTCGGCGGCCGCGGTGTAGCCCGGAGAGCCTGGCCCTGCGGACGGCAACATTGCGCTATTGTTCGGTGAGTTGGGTCTGCGCAGGAGCTGGGCGCTCCACAAAGGGGGCCTGTGCAGTCAGGCCCGGAACCGCCGCGCTCTGGAGGCGAGGAAATCCTGTTCCCCAGGCCCAGCTTCTCTCTCCCCTAGGAGTGTCTTGCAACCCGGCAGCCTGGCCTTGGCCTTCGGTATCCGCCTGCCCCGCGGGGCGCCAGCTCCTACTTTGCCAGTCCCACCCTGCCAGCTTTCGCAGGAAGCGAAACCTCCAGCCCATGCTGAAAACGCAAGGGAGGAGCCTGGCTCTGGATACCCAGGCGCTAAGCAAAGACCGGCCTGGGGTTGGAGAGGAGGGGGCTTCTGGGAAGGCCCTCTTGCCCCTCTCCTTCGCCAGCTTGGGCGGGGCTGGAAGGTAACGTTCCACAATCTCTGGAACTCAGGCCTAGGCAACTCAACCGAAAGTCAGTGGATTTTGAGGCCATCAGCACGTCCTTCCCCAAATAAATGTTGGTACATCAATAACTACTATATACATACTTGCATAGTAAGCTTATAAGCACATGGTTTGTGCATGTATTTTGCATGACTACACAAACCCATGGTTATATCTATCTATCCAGCAGCAGACACATGCATGTATACACCATGTACAGCTACACTGGTGCACATGGATACCTTTTTAGAATCAACCATGCATGGAGAAACAACACATACTTGGGTACAGAGCATCACACGTAGGCATATGGGGAAACATCCTGGCCACATACCCAACTGGCCCAAAGTTTGCAAAAATGTACAAAAATTCCGCTACCTGCTTCATATCTTCCCAACTGCACAGGTCCCTCAGGCTCTCCCTTGGCCCCCTGAGGCTTGATCCATGCAGCTGTCCCCCAACCTCCTCTCCTTCATCTGCACAGAGCTACCTGAGAGGTCAAGGTCTCCTGGTGACAAAAGAAGGGAAACGTGCTAAGCACCCAGCCTTGAGAGAGACAATCAGTGCCTGGGTGAGACCATGTCATTCTCCAAAGCCCAGGAGACCCAGCAGGGACTGGCGGACTGGGCAGTGAGAAATACTGGCACCAAGCAGGAGCAGAAAGGTTTGGTCTCATTTTGTTTAAGCACATACAGCCTGTTGGTCAAATAAGTTTTTAAATATGACATATATGTTTGCTCACTTTTGGTGTGGGAGACAGGCTGTAAACTGGCAAAGTCATTATAGCCTAAGGCTTAGTTCTAAGACTAAGCCTTTCCCACCCTGGGGTGGTGCACTCTCATGAGGAATCCCATTATGCCTCAGATAAGTGACTTTGTATCAGAGACTTCCTTGTTTGTATATTGGATTAAAGGTTTGGATTTCTACAATATAAAATGGGACAGACCTGGAGCTTGCTCTCTTTGGGTTCCTGAGATTAGCATTAGAGAGGAGAGCAGAGAAAGGCCATGTGGAGGAGAGGAGAGGTAGCCAAGATGGCAGAGTGCAGAAGGAGAAGCCTGTTTGTGCAGAGAAGGAGATGGGGAACAGAGGTGAATAAGTCTGGTGAGCTAGAAACCTTTGATTCTAGGAAACTCGGATAAGTCAGTAGCTTTGTGAGCACTGAATGAGTGGGTTTTGGAGCCCAGTGTGTGTTTTTACTTGCCCACCGGGTGCAAGCTAGGATTAAAAGTAATGGCCCACCAATTCTTGGCTCCGTTGTTTCTTTACCAACTGTCCGAATCTAATGCAAACCTGAATGGGCCAGGCGGCTGTGATGGTGGCTGTGGATACTGGCTTTACAGAGCCCCTTCCAACCTCCAGCCATCAGGCCTCCAATCAGAAAGAAAAACTCCTGGAGCCAAACATTTCCTAAGCAGAACTTCTTTTTGAGTACCTTTGACATGAGGGGTCCCAACCCCTCCAAGTTTGCCCCCTAAATGTGACTCCATCTTCCCCTTCTTGCTGGGTTTGCAGGTGCTTGGCTAAGCAAGGTTAAGAGCTCCCTTTGGTTTTTCCATGGAGAGGAAGGATTATCTAAAGTTTATGGGGGTTTAGGGGAGAAGAGCCAGGTTCCTGCACTCTAACACAGCCAGCTGGGACCCTGGGACCTAAAGAAGGTACCTGGGCTTCCTGGAGGAGGGAGGCTGGTAGGAGTTAGGCAGAGGAGAAAGGGACCTAGAGCACTGCCATAGGGCTGCCTTCAAGGACCAGCAGCTAAAGCCAAATGATTTGAAGCATAAGTCCTTGATGTAATGACTTTTTTTTTTTTTTTGCCAAAAGTGTTTAGATTTCACTTGTCACTAATAAAAATCGGCCACCCAGGAGCAAAATGTCGTTGGCAGAATTACGCCAGCTGGCCCCACCCTGAGCCGTTACCCACAAACATGGGCAAGTGGATTTTTACAGCCTCCTTATGGATCAATCTCTCCTTCTCCACAGTGGAGAATGAATTGTCCATTATACAAGGAGAGTGGAAATTAGCTCTTCCAGGCGCAGCTCCGAGAGGGCCTTTGGAATGAAATCCTTGGGTGGGTGGAGGTAGGGGTAGCTGGCCACTTGCTGTGGGACTGGAGAGGGAGGAACTGGCATGGGGCAGGTGAGCTAGGTCATGGGAGGCTTTTCATTAGTTTCAGTCCGTAATTCAGAGGCCACCTTTTCGACCTGCTCAGGCCAACCAAATCAAAGGTAATGGAAAAGAATCTGGAACTCTTGGGTGATGTGCATGGATTTTCTGGTGGCACCAAGAATAGTGGAGTAGGAAGATTACCAATGTGGGGAGCCCTAAATGGCTGAACAAATGAGCCCTCAAAATGGATTTTTATATATCAAAAAACTATTACATAATATACTATATTATATACCATATAATATAAAAGCTATATATATACACATATATATAACTGTTTCATAACTTAAACGGTCATTCAGGACAAATACATATATAGATTGGGTGTTTGTGGAGAGACAGATGTTGCCCGAGTTCCAGGGCCTGCACTGCAGGAAAGGTGGGGGAGGGGAGCAGCCCCATGCTGGTCTCACTCAAATAGCTGCAGGAGGCATTTCGCTCTGGCCCACAGCCAAGTACCCCAGAAAGCCTGGGGCGAGGAAAGCTCTCTATCCCTAATCAGGAAAAATATTCATTTAACTTCTCATACTTTCAAGGTCTTCATAGGACAATCAACGACTCCAGGCAAATGAAAGTGTTCCCAGGGCAAACAATGCATGAATCCACATTATTCTTATTCGCAAAGGTGCCCGCAGCGCCAGGGGCCCAGGTTGGAGAACTCTTCGGGGTAAGGGCACTAAGGTGGGCCCAAACTGTACGGTGGACCTCTGTCCCCAATATTGCTCGTGTCCGCCATCATTGGAAATGAGAACTTCTGACCCAGCTCAAAAAACAGCAGAAAGCAGTTCTATCCAGAAGCTCCTGCTTCCAGGAAAATCAGATAGTGAGGAGATAAGTGTTTATTTTCACAACCATCCTCTTTTTTTGGTGGGCACCACTTATGAAGAGTTCATATTTATTATGCCTTTTATTGTGTGCCAGGCCTTGTGCTGAGAGCTTTAGTGCACTAACTCATTCCTCCCACTTCAAGTTCTATGAACTGAGAACCAGTGTTACCAGCCTCGTTTTACAGAGGAGAAACTGAGGTATACTGGGGTTATCTAACTTGGTATGGGTCTCACAGCTTTTAGTGCAGGTAATCCAACTCTAGAGCCAGAATTCATAATCCCTATACCTTCAGCCGCTCTAGGTGCAAACGCACTTGAATACAATTTGCACGTCTAGGCTCTCTCTGACTGCAAGTGATTCTGGCAAAGCGGGTGGAGTTGGGGAAAGGGCACTGATGGAATTGTCTGATACAGGCGAAAGAAGTCTACCCCCTTGCTCACGCGCAGGAGGCCTACCCAGCTTGAGCACCTCAGCTTGAGGAGACAAGAGATAAAAGGACTGCAGTTCCACAGTCTTTCCTCAGGGCCAGGAGTGGCCCGGGGCTAAGCAGGAAACACTGGTTGCTTCTGCTAAGGGGACTGTCGTTCCTGGCAGGGGCTCGGTCAACTATGATCAAGGCGCCAAGCTCCGTTGGGATACAGTGGCTCCGCAGCAACCGCCTCTGGACCGTCTCTCCTCTCCCTTACAGCTTGCGCCGCTTCACTCGAAAGCGCGGGTTTTCCGTGGCTCAACCTCATAATCACCTATTCCGGAAGGTTTCTTGCCTTCCCCTCACAAAGGCCTCCCCCCAGGTCGCCGATCCTCCACACAACACTGGTAGGCTGGCAACTGAGCAATTAGACAGCGACTGAGCTCCAGCTCAGTTCGAAACACTTGTCCTTCTCCAATGAAATTTGTCTCCGCAGTCGTGGAAGGTAGCCAGTATCATGCAGACTATCTCCGCCTTCAGACTGGGAGCTTCCAGAGGACAGTGTCAATCTGACCTGGGAGCTATCTCCCTAAGTCCATGGTCACTAGAGAGATGCTGTCCTCAGGGTGGGCCCTGAAATGTTTTTACACTGAGTTCCCCTCTTGTTCTCTTGCCTCCTTCACCCATACACACATTAACACAGCTAGACTCTCAGGTCCTTTATATATCGTAATCCTTATTTCTACAGCACCGATCCTTTTGAGATGCAAATAAAAAACAGGTCCAGTGACCCGAGCACTGATTTCTATCTGTTGTTTATTCCTCAAAATAGCTGATGTTTCAGAATGTAGATTTGTTTTGAAGAGGGAATGGAGAAAGAAAACACCTAGGTCCGTGGGCCCAGGGTGAGAGAGACTCTCAGAGCTCCGAAGAAAAACCTGTCTTCGGAGGGAAAGCTCTTTGGCTTTGGGAGTAAAGCACAGGGCCCGAGTGCTCAAGAAAGGCTCCTGAGAAACCACAGACCAGCCCGGAAAGCAAGGCTGGGCAAGAGACATTGGTATCCCCATTTTTCAAAGGGAATATGTAGGTAGTGATGTCCCAAAGTCCTGAGCCACCTTTGGGTTCTGAGAGACTCAAGTTGAGTTTGGTCCTGTGTTTCCAGTAGGGGTGGCTTCAGCCTCCTCCCTTGCGGAGATCGCAAGCCTAGCTCACCCCCCCCCCCCTCCCTCCCAGTAAATACCAGTCTTGGAAGCCGGCTGCTTGGTGAAGGGACCTGTGAGATCCAGGAGATAAAATGCAAGAAGACCTTCCCTCTTCCTTTTCCCTTTTCCTGATTTTGTTTTCTCGGTGGAATATTGACAGCCTCTGTTCTTGTGCTATTTTTTTCTCTCCCCCTGATGGCAAATTCAGTTTCATCAGCAGAATTGCTCTGAGCAAACATCGCATTAAACTCCCGTAGTGTTGTGCTGGTTTCCTTGGTGTGGGTGTTGCCCCAGATGTGAGATCTGTGCTGCTCCTCAACCTTGCTGTGTTCTCACTAGTAACTTCTACCTATGTCCCTCTAACGTTCATGTTCCTCTTACGTTCATCTGTGTCCCTTCTGCCACCTGGAGCTTCCCTCAGTGACACAGATGCATTTTCCCATCCAACCAGCTGACCACATCCCCCCTCCTACCTGCTGAGGACATCCACTTGCCATCTTCCCCTCTGCTTTTCCTGCCTCATACATTAAAACTGGAAGTCAAACTTGCAAGTGTATTTTGGGGAAGACTGGGGAGAGAGGTGAGTGCGTGGTGGCATCAGGCAAAGGAAAGGACCACAGAGACCTTCTTGGGCTGCAGAATGTAAAAGCTAGGGAAACATAAAGGGGAGGGAAGGATAGCAGGAAAAAACAAAAGTTAAAGAAAAAGTAAAGAAAAAAACAGGATAATAAAAGAAAAGGGAACAGAAAACAGAAAGACAAAGAGAAGAGGACAGGATGGCTTCACCTCCTGAAAGCTCAGCCCCACTATTAGTCTGGGCATAAAATTGGGGGGCCCTCACTCTGATTCATAACAGTGGATTTGTGGTGAATCAGAGCAGAGGTTTAGGAAGGGGGCCTGGAATGGGTCTTCTGAGCAAATACCTCATGCACTGCAAAGCTCCTGTGGCCAACAACCTAGAGTTTGCAGCCCTCAGCTAAGAGCTCTTAGCACAAACCAGACTCCTGTAGGGAGAGACCTCAGAGGCCAAGCTGCACCAGCCTGTAGACTGAAGGGCAGGGATAGTGAGTCTCTGCACTACTTGCTCAAGCACTGACATAGTGGTTAGGGTCCTCAGGTCTTAAGGGAGGAAAGAGAAGAGATTCCAGTTAGGTAATAGAAAAGGAACAGTTATGGGGAGAAAGGGCTGAGCAATCAGAGACTCCCCTCAGGCCCTAGAAGGTGGCAGTTTGGCCTAGGCAGAGAAAGGATGCCTTTCATCTGGGTGGGAGCGGTTGGTGGCAAGTCTGCTGTGTTTGACTAGTGCTCTGCTAGTTCAATATTCTCCCAAACTTTAATCCAATTTAAGGTTATTAGTCAAAATGTGGGGAAAGTTTACCGGTCCGTTTTATTTCAGAAAAAAAATCCCCTGGCTGCAAAGACCGTTGGCAACAGGTTGATATTGTCCTCCCCTACCAAGGCTGCAGCTGCCCTCACTCCTTTCCTGGAGGGGAAAATGGTGGAGAGCAGGCATCAAGTTCCTTACTCAAAGGCAGGAGGTGATTTTTCTCTCTGAGCTCCTCCTCTCGTGTCTTCCAATTCAATTCACACAATGTGGAGCCTCAGTCTTCCCTTTTCCTACTGCAACCCGCACACCCCCGCCCACCTCTCCACACCTCTCCCAGCATCTCTAGGTCAAACACAAATAAAGCTCAGCTTCCTGCCCGGTGAATCAGGGGGATTGGTCCGCCGGGGGACGGGGGAAGAAAAAACCCTGGCGAAGAGGAATGCACTGCAAACCCGGACGAACAGATGTGCCTGGCGCCCTGGGCCCACCCTTGGCCCGGCCCAGAAGGCCTCTCCTCAGCCCTGCACCCGCGGAATTACATTATTTTCTCTCCGGTCCAATCATCTTTTTACAGGAAAAAAAAATGTAAAGAAATATAAATTGCTGCTTTGCAAGATCAAAGTGCCGCTTTCTGGTGCATCTGGTTGAGTGGGAGATGGGGGAAGGGGAGGAGGAGAGTGGTGCAATCACAGTTACCCAACTTCAAAGTGTTCTTAAGAGTGAGTTTTGGACAGTGTATTTTAAATTCTCTTCCTCTTTAACTTCGCGGGGTACGTAGCGGGGAAGCGCGTAACTTCGCGGGCTCTGGGCGCGTGGAGAAACCTGGCCCTGGTCAGCTAGGTGCCTGCACTAGATTCGGAGCCCTGAGGCTCCTTCTGAGACACCGACTCCAGGAGGGGGGGGGGGGATTGTGAGCCGGAGGGAGAGGGTGGCTAATCACGCACCCGTAGTGTCACAAAATACCCAAATAAAACGCGGAGACGACACTAAATTGCTACGTTCTTGCTCGAGTAACTGCCCAGGGCTCCATGTCAGCCTCCCCTGCGCTCAGGCTGACAGGTCACTTCTCCGCCGGAAGGACTGAGGAGACTAGGTTAAGATTCGAATTATTCGGGGGACGCGGGTCAGCCCCAGGCTTTCCACGCAGAGGGTAGCGAGGCTCTTGATGGTGGATTTGTTTCTATGGGATAGCCCGCTAGACGGTTATGCAGTCCTGATGGATTAGGACGGAGCTCCCTTGGCTTCCATGCGCTTGGTTGAGCAAAGCCCGCGCCCGCAGCCACGAGGAATGCACGGCGAATTCGTAGGGCTTGGGAATTTTTGCGGCCAAGGAAATGAATCTATGTTGGGCTGAGCCCCGGGGAGGGGTGCCTGTCCACTTCTCTCTCTCTCTCTCTTTTTCTCTCTCTCACTCTCTTTCTCTCTTTCGGCGAGGTTATCATGGCAGCCACCTCCTGAGCCAGGAACCTAAAGGGACCGCCACGTCCCCCACGGAGCTCCCTACACCCCTTGGGGTGGGCCCGGAGGGGAGGGGGGTCAAGCCAGAAGACTGGGCCTCTCTCAAACCTTGGCGGTCTTTACTTTCCTGGTGAGACCAAGTGCGCAAAATTACCTCGATTGCACTTGATCTGAGTTGTCCCTGCGTGGCCATTTCTAATAGTTTAAAGCTCAGATTTTCCTGCCTGAGCAGGATGGGTTAACACTTCCAAGAGCGTGCCTGCTTTTCCTACCCTGGATTCCACGTCTCCTCAGCCACCCACGGGACTGTTACTTCCAATAAGAAAGCTGTCACCTCTTGAACTGGGCAACATGGTGTGATTATCCTCACTTCTAGATAAGAAAACCACGGTCTCTAAAACGTCGTCAATTAGTCTTAGTTTCCTGAGCAACAAAGTTAGGACGCTTTACCCAAGTCACCTAGAAAACTGTGTTCTTCCCACTGCCTTGGGCGTGAGTCCACCCTCCTCGTACTCCCTTCTCCCGCCCGTCACTCGAGGTTATCGCCCTGGCAGCTGGAGCTGTGCACAGCGCCCTCGCGGCGCGCGCCGGGCATCTCACCTCAGCCTGGCAGGTGCAGAGGTGGCGGGTGCAGCAGCCGTAGGTCGTCCGGCCGAAGGGCAGGAGAAGGCTGGCCGCCTCTTTCTGCTGCCCGGTGGCTGAGGGGGCAGAGAAGGGGGGGAGCAGGGCTGGGGAAGCCGCCGTCAGCGGGTCCCGGCCCCGCCTCCCCAACACAACGTCCAGGAAACCTCGGAACTTTCCATTGTTTGAGGAGCTTCACTAAACAAATCGTCCCTATAACTATGGGGCTACGCAGAAGAGCGGATAACTGGAAAGTTAGGGAGAAGAGCGGGCCGGGCGGGCTTTGGAGGAGCCCATGCCCAGAGCCTGGCCGCTGGGGGGTGTGACCTGAAGCCCTGCACCGCCAGGGCGCCTCCGGGAGCACCGAGCACAGTGCTTGGGTGCTTCCTGGAGCTGCGCTCAGCGCGCTAAGCCCAGGCGTCGAGGCCCCCTGGGAGGAGGGGGGTCCAGGCCTGCCTTTTGGGTTCCAGGCGGGCAAGGGGCGGGAGTCAGGCAGAGGCGGGTTCCCAGGAGAACCGGAGTTCCTTGGACAACCGGGTGCCGGACTACCTGCCCCAAGCTCCAGGTTTCCCAATATTTGTTGCGATCCGAAGCTTCTCCTTCCTTGTCTGCACATAAGTTACACTCTCGTACCCCTAGATACTTGCTTTCCTATCTCTACAAATCTCGCGCACCTCACTTTGCCTGAAACGCGCCTTCCTTCAGCATGCACTACCTTCACCCCACCCCGCCCTTGGAGGCGGATTCTCAAGAGGCCCGGGTACCCTGACCGCAAATTTTCTATACCTTTCACTCCACTGGGTAAATATCCGGCAGCCTTCTCTCAGGAAAACAGCCGCTGTGGGCGTGGGCCCGACTCACGGGGCGAGCTAATCTTGCACAGGCCTCTCGATTACCGAGTCGACATTTCTCATTTGTTAACCTAGGGCTTTGGGGGCAGCCTAGAAGATTTTTATGGTTCCTGGAACCCGTCAAAGGTGGCGCCCATTCGGAGAGCATTTGCTTTGAATCCTGCCACCTAAGCCTCTGAACACCAGAGCAAGGTCCAATAGTCTTTCTGTCCATCTAGCCACTTTTTCTTCTTACCGGACTGGTTTCTGCTGGGTGATTAACGACCCCAGATAGTGTAAGGAATTCGGCTTCTCAAGCTCAGCATTTTCTATTCCTTAATTTGTCCCTAGGTGACCGTTAGCAAGCGCGGCTGTAGATCACTCAGGGGTGGGTCAGGTACAGTGAGTAGCTGATTCAACACTGTTGAGTTAAGGTTTGGTTTCGGTTTTTTTAAAGGCAACTCAGAAAGCAGCCCCTGGAGAACTTCAAGAAAGCGTTAGTCAGCAGGCTATGGAGGTCCCTGTGCTAGACTAGCCTTTGGGTTGTCACCACCCTCATTCTTTATAAACTGTAAAGTGCTAGCAAATGGCAAAGTCCCTGTGGGCCTTAGCGTCTGATGTAGGTGGGGCAGACAGGTAAGAAAAGGGAGGATGACCGGTGTCCTGCCCCAAATCCAAGGTCTCACCCGGAGAACTGCGCTCGCTCGGGGTCAAGCCTGTTCTTGGAACCTACTTACCACGGAGCTGCCCCAGAGGCAACGGGCTTGATATTTTTCTAGCTGTTTAAGTTAGAAACAAGTTAGACTCCCCTCCACCTCTGAAAGGAGTTTGTTTCCCCTCCCCCCCAGTCTCACTCTGAGCCCTGATCACAACTCATCTCATTTAAAAAAGGGACGTTATCCCTTCTGGGGGCTGGGGGGGGGGCTGGAAGCAGGGTCTGAAACTTTCCAGGTTGTCCCAAATAACAGTCATAGTTTCTTTGGCAGCTTTGGCTTTAGTGGAGCTTTTGAAGTATTTTTCCTGCCCCTGCCCCTCCTTCCTGATGCTACAGGCAGCTGCCCTGGGGGCAAAAGCATTAGAGACTCTCTCTTTGGGGACCCTCAGACTCCCAATGCTAAGAGGAGTTTGAGGGGAGAGGTGGGAGATGAAGAAGGGGAGAACAGAGGAAAAGAGGGAAGGGAGGAGTCTTTGTTCTTGTTTTCCGGAGTCTTTTTTGCCTCTGCTCAGATGGGGCAGAAATGAATTGGCTTCCTCCCCTGCTGTGACAGGGTGGCTGCTCCTTCCAGACTCAGAAACCATCTGGGGAGGCAGCAGGAACCGGGAAATCAGTATTATCCTCTAGGTGGCAGCAGGCTGGCTGGGGCACCAAAGAAGATCCCCCAAGTCTCTCAAAGGGATGAAGCTTGGAGACCACTGGACGGCAAGAGTGACACCCAGTGAGCTCCAAAGTTCTGGCACTGGACTCTCTTCTTGGAAGCAACCGGTTTGTAATTTCTGAAGTCACACACTATTGTGATAAAATATGTTTTTGTAAAACAAACCTAGAACCGTGGGACTAGTTTCAGCCAGATTGGGAACAGTGGCTTTTGTACTTCCTGGAACTAGCAATCCTCTCCAAAATTAAGACCCCAAGCTTTCCTGAGAACTGTGAAAATGCCCACTGAGGCCGAGTCAGTTACCAGGAGCGACCTGCCTGTTTGCAAGCCTGTGAAACCCAAGCAGTATACCACCTAGAGAGAATATAAAGGAATGTGGGGATTGCAGGGTGAAATCAGCCTATATAGAAACATGAGTGTGATCTGAGAGGGAAGTAAGGATGTGACCAAAGAAATGCATTTGCTTTTACTGGCTGACTGAGGCTTTGGTAGGGGTTGGATACATTTAGCAACTGGTTGAAGAGATCTGCACATCAGCCAGGGACGGGAGGGAGAAGGGTGCTCAGGAGAACTTAAAGGCAAAAAGAGACAGATAACAAAAAATTCCCCTATATTCTGGGCACACAATATTTTGTCACATATATATTACATATGTCTCTACCAGCTTATTTAGTGAAGAAAAAAAACCTTGCCTTGTACAGAATAAATATACACATGAGTTCATTCATTCTCTCAACAAATAATCATTGAATGTCTACCACATGCAGGGCATTTTAGTAAGCTCTCCTTTGCAACAACAGAAAAAAAGTGTGTCTGAGCACAAATTCATCCAGCAAATTCTGATTTGGCCCCATGGCAAGTTTGTGGAACTTTCAGCTCAGAACAATCAGTGATGGGGCTTACATTTCAGAATATACACACACACACTTTGGGTCATTGCCAGAGGTGGTAACGAGTCTGCAGGTGCCCAAAGAGTTCACACTTTTCCTCATGTGCAGTTGTGGAGGTGAGGGAGGGACAGTCTTGAGCTCCAACTTCCAGTCCTACTTTAAGGGAAATGCCGAGAAGCAGAATATGATAAATCCTTTTAAAATAATACTTTCCATTCCTAAAGCCTGTTCCCCTTCCAGGAGCATTCTTAGAAGCTTGGGAATCACAAACTCTGCAGCCAAAGGATTTCTTTGCAATGCATATGGCAGACAGGAAAAATTGATTTAGAACAATTTCCATAGGTGCACACTTCAATAGCATGTTCACACAGACACACATGCATGCAAATAACACGTTAGTTCATTACTATACAAATTCATTTGCACAGTGTAAGCATACAAAAAAAAAAAAAGACAGAACAGGAGGAGGATGTATTCTGAAATTATACAGGTAGGCTTAAAATTAAAAATATTACTCAGTTTTTAAAGTCATTTTCATGTGCTCTCACCAACTTATCTGCTTTATCAGTGTAACCAACCCACCAGACACTAGCCTGGACGTATATCATCCATCCAGTGTCCTATGACTTCATGGCAGAGTCCATTAAAATTAGATCAACACTCCCTGGTATCCAATGCTCAGACCCTCTGAGACCTACCGGAGGCTTTGTTCCTGAGCAGCGACTCTGAATTCTAAGATCCAAGCCAAGCAGAGAGGTACCAATACAGGGATTCGGTCTGATAAGTGCCTTTCTTTGTAGGGTCTCATGGGGGGGGGGCGCAAAGAAGTGGAGAGGAAGGTAGAACGACCAAAAACATTGAAAAGCTGCAGTGGAAAATAATGCCGCTGGCGAGATGGGGGCAAAGGCGGAGGTGTGGATTGAACGCCACCCAGAATCATCCAGATGCGGCTGTGCTCATGCACACCCCGGCCAACGGCCAAGGCGGGTACAATTTTCCCAACGCAAAGGCACTGCGAACCAAAGCCTTTCCTTTTATGAATTCAGAGGACAGTGCAAAGGACTTCCCTAGAGCCCCTTCACCTTAGCTTTGTCTAGTGAAGTGGACAACGGAGAAAACTATCCAGCTTTATCAAGCTGCAAACATTTTCACTTTTATCTTGAAGTGAAGCAAACGGCTTTTCTTTTTCTGAACATCGTTCTTATTTTTCCTTTTAGACTTTGGAAATGTAGCCTCGGATTGGAACGCATACAATCATTTCCATTGCACCTGTACAGTTGAGACACGCTCACAACCTTACAGCGTTGGATCGCTCAACTAACAACCTGCTGGCTACCACCTAGGGTGAGGCCGGGCCAAGAACTTCCTTCCCAGCCTAGGTTCAGCAGCTCGGCCCGCAGCGGTGCCGGAGGGTGCGAGAGGCAGCGAGGCTGTCTGCGGGCCGAGCTGCCCACCCACGCCGGAGCAGGGAGGGAAAGGAGCCCCGCCGCTGCTCTGGCGCAGGAAGCGGGTGATGCCAAGCGCACCCATCATAGCTCTGCGCTCTCCACGCATTGCGGAGGAGAATGGTGGCTTCTTCGTCGTCGGGCTTGGTCCCCAACCAGCGAAGCGCAGGAGCTCCTTGCTCGACTCCGGCATGTCGGTGATAGACGCAGACCAGGGTGCTCGCCTGCCTTTGTCCCAGGCGGGTAGCCGCCGCGGAGCTCGGGTGGGCTGCAAGGCGGGGGGGGAGAAGAAAAATATAGCCTGGGGCCCGAGCTCCGGGCCAGGAACCCCTCGAAAGCCAGCTCTGTGTCCAGGTGCACCTCTCGGTTCCGTGGGCTTCGGGCTTGACGCCTCCAGCGAATTCACATGCTTGCGGACACGGAAGAGCCTTCGACGAAGGGACTCCCACGACCTGTGTGACCACTCGCGAGGTGTCCGAGCAGAGGCTCGTCCACTTCCCCGGCCTCCCGCGATCTCCCACGTGCGCAGGCCGTGAGGGTGTGTACCGTCCGCGAGGAGGGGAAGGCGTCCTCGCCTTTATTTCTAGGGGAGTTGAAGGTCTAAGGCACCCCTTCCATCTTAAGCCAGGCATTTACCTTCTTCTTCTGAAGGAAAAATGCCATTTTGAGCTTTTAATTTTTTTCCCCCAGATTTTGAAAAGCGACGCCCTCTTCCCTTTTTCCAACAAGGGCCTGCCCCGTAGGACACAACTTCCGGAGAAATGGGCGCGCTGAATTCCGTGGAGTCTGCCGGCGGGGCGCAGGCGCAGTTCGCACCGCGCGAAGGGCGTGGGGTCCTGGGCCGAGGCGGCCTCCCGAGGGGGCTCGTGGTGGAGGCCGAGGCCGGGTGCTCCAGTAGCCCATTCGCTCCCAGTTCCCCGTTCAGTATTTCTCCCTCGTGAAAGAGCCTCCTCCTGACTTGTGAGGGTGCCCAAGAAGGTCAAGCCTTGGGGAAGTCATTCCTCATGAATCAGAGGGTTCCCGCTGCTGTTTCATGGAGCGAGGATCTGGCTTTGTTTCGGACGGGCTCGGTGCTCTTGAGTTT
This sequence comes from Saccopteryx leptura, assembly GCF_036850995.1. Taxonomy (NCBI): domain Eukaryota; kingdom Metazoa; phylum Chordata; class Mammalia; order Chiroptera; family Emballonuridae; genus Saccopteryx; species Saccopteryx leptura. The sequence continues at coordinate 209,983,664 of NC_089505.1, read as the reverse complement.
CCTTTACACTCTACCAGCTCGCACGCCCGGCTGCACGAGCGTTCAGTCGGTTTTTAAGCTGCCTGGCACACGTGCACACGAAGGGACACATTGTATACTAAGGACAGATCACACTGCACACTAAGGGACAAAATCCTCCAGGCCGTGCGATTTCACCCACGGCCTGGGGGAGGCCACGGTCGTCTTTCACGGATTTTATCTGATGGCACTTGAAGGTCTAAGCCTTGAGTGGGGAAGAGCGCGAGGGTGTCGGACAGTCTCGTGGCCTGACTGCGAAGAGTGAAGCCAGTGAGCCCGGATCCGCGACCCGGGGCTCCTCCCCGGGCCGAACCAAGGAGCGCACGCGTGAACCGAGCTCAGAAGTCCTGTGGCCGCAGCGCCTTGAGGGGCAGACCTGGGAGCCGAGCCCGCGTCTGCCCGGTTGGAGTCAAGGAGCGCCCTGCAGGGGCCAGAGGGGGGGGGGGGCACAGACCCCATAGGACTGGCATGGCATGGCGGCTCGGGGAGGCGAGAGCGTGTGTGCGCGCGCGGGGTCGGAGCGGGGGCGCGGTAAGTTTCTGAAATGCGGGGAATCCGGACTCTGGCTCTCGCCATCCGCGCTGTCGTGGTTTGAATCCCAGGACCACAAGTCTGCGGCCGCACCCCGCCGCCTCTCAGCTTCTGAGGCTTTACATTTCAAAGGCCCAAAGTACTTTTGTGACTCCAAAATTCTTGCTCATTCTCCTAGCTGATTGAGGAGGTGTAAGGCTCTGTTTCTAAACCGCCTTCCCCACTTTGCCCTTTTTTCTCACCCCTCTACCTTGGGTAAAGAAACTGAGCACATCCAGGAGGGGAAAAAGGAATAGTAAAATTCATGCTAGAATGAGGCCACTTAACAGTCACAAGACTGCCCCCAGGTGATGATTTTCGGCAATAACATGTGTGGGCAACTTTCAGTCGCTTTCTCTCTTGAGCCAAAGTCATCTGTGGTAGAAGTTATTGAATCCAAACGTTTACATTAATCTCCCAAGAAATGGAGTAATGGCCCGGAGAAACCTCCTTCCCACAGACGCTGAGAAATTGTTCATTTGTCTTTCTAGCCTCACTACCATTGACATTTGATAACTGCAATTTCAAAATCAAACTCCCCTCTCCCCAAGGTGCAGACCTGCTCCCACCCATCCCCTTTTCTTCTTCTTCCTCTCACCCCCCTCCAAACCCCCTTCTCCGTTGTTTCCTCCCCTGAAACAATAGCACTCTGCTGGAGTCAGTCTGATGATATAATCCTTAAGGCATTCAAGGGCAGACCAAGGGCCAAGCTATCAAAGGGTTCAGCTTCTTCTTTCTTTAAAGCTGTTTACTATTCAGGAAATTTGGTAATTATTTTTTTTCTTCATGTAGTGGCATTACCCTCTTCCTTTTGATATTAGATCCTCCACGGGCTCCTAGCTTCATGCTGTAGAGACAGGAGAAAGATGAAGGGGCTGAATTCTGCACCAGAATGTAATTTTCCTTTATGTCATCATTGCTGCTAAAGACCAGCTGAGGGCTTCCAACAGCACAGGAACCCCGGAGCAAGCAGTACTCATATTTCCAGGGGCAGAAGAGAGTGCCAATTTCATTTATTCTTTTACACCACAAACTTGGTTTTTTCCCACCTCATTCCACTAAAATATGTTCAGCACTTTACAGTAGGATGGAAAAGGCACATCAGGAGGGGAAAGGGAAGGTAACCAAATTTTAATAAATCATTTGTTGAGAATGCTTCACAATGTATCATGTTTTTGTTTTGGAGGGATGTTATTGATTAGTATTAATAGCCTTGATATGTTATCGTGTTTGCCAAGGTTTTCCCTGTGCCCAGCATAGTGCCTTGCTCATAACAGACAGCACTTAATAAATATTTGTAGAATGAATGGACAAATTGTTTTGAGAAGTATAAAGCAAAGGAATACAAAAAGAATTAGATATTTAGCTCCACTTAATTAAAAACCTCTTCACAATCCATTTTTTGAGAGAATCTATCCTATAAAGCAAGACTATTTTTGCTAGTTTGGGAGGGGCTAACCATGTTTAAATAGGTTTAAGTTTTGTCTCCCAGACTAAACTGTAACATACAGATCGGAGACTGGATCCTTGGATTGTATACAATGTCTTGCATATTGCTGGGTACACTGATCCACCATCTTGAGTATGGTGAAAGGGAAGACTCAACATGGAAAATGTGAACAAAAAATTAATGTGCAGGCACCCTTTGGGGCAATGCCAGGTCTCCCAGTGGAGGAGCAGTAGTGGTCCGTCCAGTGGCAGGGAAATTTCTGTTCAGATCTCCTTCAATTGGGTCATATCTCTTCCTGCCCAAATTATCTTTAAAACCAACATCCTTGCCTCCTGGCCTTCCCAGATTAGGCTAGGAAAGCATAAAGCATAGAGAGGGGGACGAGCTCAGCTGAGGATGACTTCCATGTTACCTTTCACCACACTCCTCCACCCATAGCATTTTGTTTGTTTTGTTTTTCAGAGACAGAGAGAGGGATAGACAGGGACAGACAGGCAGGAATGGGGAGATGAGAAGCATCAATCATTAGTTTTTCATTGTGCATTGCAACACCTTAGTTGTTCATTGATTGCTTTCTCATATGTGCCTTGACCGCAGGCCTTCAGCAGACCAAGTGACCCCTTGCTTGAGCCAGTGACCTTGGGCTCAAACCAGATGAGCCCGCGCTCAAGCTGGAGACCTCGGCATCTCAAACCTGGGTCTTCTGCATCCCAGTCTGAAGTGCTATCCACTGCACCACTGCCTGGTCAGACCCCATAGCATTTTTAGCTGCTGTGTTATAAGCTATGATAATTGGTTAGCTCAGTGGGTTTGTGTGGGCACTAATGAGATCATTGCAAAAATTTTGCCCACTTGGTTGCTTGTCAATTTGGCCATTTCCAAGCACATCCATGATAGCCTTTCCTATGCTATTTGACCAAAGGGAACTGGGGAGCCATCTTTAATTTCCTTATAGGAGAGATTATGTTTTTTGAAAAGGTATGCTAGTTGGATTTTCCCACAGGAGCCAAGGCATAAACATAGGTTTATGTATCTGTGACTATGTAGTAAAAAAGACATAAAAACCGTTTTCCAGGAGATTTCTGTTTTCTATGTCTTTTTTATATATTTTTTTGTTTAAATTTTCCCTAAGGCAAGCCCAGGCCAGGTAGCTCAGTTGGTTAGAGCAGTGTTTTTCAACCAGTGTGCTGTGAGACATGGTCAGGTGTGCCGTGGGGAAATTAAACATGGGTCCCCAAACTACAGCCCACGTGCCGGATACGCCCGCGGAGGCTATTTATCCAGCTTGCCGCCAGCCGCCTCCATCCAAACATAAACATTCCCCTCACAATCCCTCCAGCTATCAGCAACAGGAAGAGTGGAGGCACAGGGAACGCTCACTGACCAATCACCTTCTAGGATTCATCCCGACCACTAGTGATGAACCAATAGTAGGCCGCCTCTCATCCACACCCAGGAAGGTCCCCGCTCGGGCTGCCCTGCACTTGTCATTGTGTGGCCGGGGCGAGTAGTTGAAGCTGCTATTCCTCCCCATGGTCCTGATTTCTAATCCTGGTCAGGACTAGAGGTAAATGTTGCCACCACTAGATGAAGCCTCAGCCTCAGCTGGTTATGTCTATCTTGATGGTGTATATAGATATTTGACCTTTTTCAATTTAAAAGAGGCCCCCACAGAGGGTGATATACAATGCATCACAATGCTTCACAATGTTATCTAACTTTAAAGCTAAAGTTTGCTGATCTTCCTTTGGACAGTTTTTGGTTCTGTTGCCAAGGAGTTCCCCATTCTGGCCAACAAAACTATTTTGATATTGCTCCCATTTTCAACCACATATCTATGTGAGCTGAGCTTCTCAAGCTTGACTGCGATAAAAACTAAAAACAGAGAGAGACTGAGAACTGTTGAGGAAGAGCTTCGTGTGTGTCTTTCTACCATTCCTGCCAGGATATCCCTTTTGTGTTCATCGAAACAGGCCCAGATTTCACACTAAGTGAGTATAAATACATTTAGAAACTATATTATTAACTATATGTATAATATGTATTGTGTTAGAGTGTCATTTTGTGTCATTTTGGTAGGTGGTGTGCCCAAGGATTTTGTAAATGTAAAAAATGTGCCGTGGCTCAAAAAAGGTTGAAAATCACTGAGTTAGAGCAATGTCCTGATATGCCAAAGATGTAGGTTCAATACCTGGTTAGGGCACATACAACAATCAACCAATGAATGCATGAATAAGTGGAACAACAAATCAATGTTTCTCTCTCGCTTTCTTTCTCTCAAGTCAATAACTGTTTTAAAAAAATAAATTTTCCCAAATGCCTTACCTGTGGTGGTGCAGTAGATAAAGTGTTGACCTGGTACCCTGAGGTGACTCACCGGTTCAAAACCCCAGGCTTGCCTGGTGAAGGCACATAGAGGAAGAAGCTGTGGCTTGATGCTTCCTGCTCCTCCCACCTCCTTGTCTCCCTCTCACACTCCTCTAAAATCAATAAGATATTTTAGAAAATAATAAATAAAATTTCCCAAAGACAAAGATAGGCACCCAAGATCAAGTTGTTCATCATGTCCCTGTGGCTTTCCAGAAACACCTTCTACTTGCTTGAACCATCTCATTAACACTCTTTACTTAGATATAAAGCACAATCCACAAACATTTAAAATGCTGGCCTTCCTACCAATGAATAGTTGATCCTTGATTCCTCATTATGTTTCTGCCTTAGCGTGTACAACAGTCTCAAATATTTGAATTGAATGTTCGCTAAATTAGAAGGCAAACAATGTTGGGTTTGATCTGAAATCCACCAAATCAGAAGTATTTTCCATCTCAGCCACACATCCTGTGTGTTATCTCATGATGGTGAATAGTAACTGTCACTAAGGCTGGGTTCTTTCCTTTGATCAGTTCTAAACCATTTTTTTTTTAAGGATTCAAAGATTGAAAGCTGACTAGAAAGTAATGGGGCTGATATATATTTTTAAATACCAGAATTTATTCAAATTGGAGTTGTCTTTCAAAGAAGTTACCCTGGGGTTCTATATGTTATTCAAATGATAGCTAAAAACATTTTTGGAATGCCTCTCTTGGAAATGGCTTCGGGGATAGTTTACCAGCCACATGAAAGACCACATCATCACTTACTCTTTCCTCCCTGCCAACTGACATGGGTGCTCGCCTGGAAACCAAAGCTGCCCATATTAAAGAACTAATCCTATGTTAGGCATGTCAGGTGCAGAACAGCGTCTTTGCCTAGAGAGAAAGTGTGTCACTTCAATAGTATCCCTATGACAGAATACACAGCAAGCAAAGTGGTGACCCAGAGCAAGTGTCCCAACTACAACCTGTGACTCCAGACCTCTGGAACAAAGCAGCACCAGGAATCAGAGCAGATTCCTAGAGGAGGTACCCATACTGGGGGCACCTGGATATTCTGGTCCCTTGTTTGAGAGAGAGAGTTTTTTCTAGGACAGCATTCCTAGTTTGTTAAGACATTCTAAGAAGGCCTCAGAGGAATTGGGCTAATTACCTGTCAGATAATTAGAGGGCCTTCCCAAGCCCTTTAATTAAAACAACAAAAAACAAATGATTTAGATTAGGGATCATACTAGTAAAGCTGAACAAATGGACTTAAAAAGTTTGTTGATGGCTTAAATGATGATGGAGCATGGGTTAAGAAATAATAGTCCAATGACCAACCACAGGTTTCTGAATGTTCCCAACATAATCCTCCAAAGTGCAGACCAAGGACAATCCATGCTCACTGCCCAGCCCAGGTCTATCAGCAGCCGGGATGTACTAGAGGCATGTGTGTGTGTGTGTGTGTGGGGGGGGGGGTATCACGTTCCGACCTAGACATAATACTGGCAGCTGGAGGCGGAGAAAGTGTCCCCTTTGCTCCTTATTGTTACTTCCAGATCCTTATCCCTCTTTCACCTCTAAAAATCTCTGGTTTGGGAACTTATGCCATCAGCCAACAGACTCCCAAGACCATTCCCGTTCATTTTTTGAAGATTTCATTCCTGGCTCACTGTGTCTCCAGTGCTACTCCAGGCATAGTCTCTGAGGTTACACATTGAACTAAATGATCTTTACAATATCATTTTTTTTATCTTCTCTGCTCCAGAGATCATATATTCCACCCTATTTCAACAACCATTCCTCAAGCCATACCTCCAACTTTGTCAATACCAAGAGTTGCATGTCCATATCTTGAATTGAAGTTCAAACCAACATCTGCTTTTCCAGCTACTCCCTCATTTCATTGATACCACTGGGACTGAATCATTGATTTTACCATCCTTTCACTGTTTCCACACCTTTCACATCCTGATTCCTTTTTGCCCCGTACAGATGTGGTAGCCTATTGATACACACACTTAGTTCTTTTGCTGCAATCACTTAGCAAAACCCAGCTCTAGTGGAATCCAACTTTGCTTACACTCTGCCTACAACCCATACAGTGGAATGTGGCTGAAGTAGAACAATCAACTGCATTGACTGCTCATAAGTTCCTGTTTTATAGCCTCAAGAGAGCCCTTAAATGCTGCCTGGCAGTTCTGCTTCATGTCCCTGGCCCATTCCCTTTTCCCTAGATGACTATTTCATACCTCCACCTCCTCTCTCCCCAAACCTCCATGTCTTCCCTCATCCTAATTTCTCTGCTGATCTTGAGTACCTTTTCACTAAGAAAATTGAAGCAATGAAGAGACCTACTTACTATTGACCACATGTATAAGTCCATCTGTGCCTGTGTCAATAGTCTTCTTTGTCTTCTCTGGTCTCCCATCTAATTCCAGCCTTTTCACGTGCACTCTGATCCCGTCCCTCCTTCCTTCCTCAAGTGCATGTGGTAGTAACTGTTCTCTCACTCTTGTGTCATTAAATTGTCCCTCTCTACTGGGTCATCCCCATCAGTGTACAGACATGCGGCTATTTTTTCCAACTTAAAAAGTAATGAAACCCACTCTTAATTCTCTGTCACTATCATACTGTCCTGGTTCTCTGCTTTTCTTTCCAGCATTACTTCTTGCAAGGGTAATTAAGCTCACTGTCCTTCATTTCTCATCTTCCAGTTCCTCTTACACTTACTCAATTAGACTTTTGACCCCTCCACCGACCCAAACTGCTTTGATTGAGGTCACCAATGACCCTCACATTGCCAAACCCAATGGCCCCTTTTCAGAACTCACCTTACTGGACATGTCTTAGTCCTCTTCTGGAAAACAGCTTTACCAGTTGGCTTTCAGGGCAACACTCTCTCCTAGTTTTCCTTCTGTCATATTGGGTTTTCTTTTTCAGTCTTCTTGCTGCATATTTTCTCATTTCCCTCTATCTCTAAATGGCATCAGTCCTTGGATTCCTCTTTTCTCTGTCCACATTCCCTCCCTTGGAGATTTCATCAAGACTCCTGGCTTTAAATGTCTCTATAATGATGTCTCCCAATTAATATCTCTAGCCCAGACCTCTCCTTGACTTCTAGCTGTAAATACTAAACATCTCCACATGCACAAAACCAAACTCCCAATCTTTCCAGTTTTGCTCTTCTTATAGTCTTTCTCATCTCAGAAACCAGCAACTCCATCCTTCTAACTTCTCAAGTTAAAAATCTTGAAGTTATCCTTGACTTTATTTTTGTTTTTCTCAAATATCACAACCAATTTGTTAGCAAATCCTGTTAGCCAGATAACAAATGCTGGAAGGACGTGGAGAAAAGGGAATCGTTGTACACTGTTGGTTGGATAGTAAACTAGTGCAGTTACAAAGGAAAGCAGTACAGAGATTACACAAAAAGTTAAAAATAGAATGATCCAGCAATTCCACTTCTGGAAATATATCTGAAAGAAATAAAAAACACTATGTTGAAGAGATAGCTGCACCCCCACGTTCACAGCAGCATTATGGACAATAGCCAAGACATGGAAACTACTTAAGTGTCTACTAATGGATGAATGGATAAAAAAGCCATGGAACATATATACAATGGAATATTATTCAGCTATAAAAAAGCTGGAAACCCTGCTATTTGCAACAACATGGACAGACCTTAAGGGCATTATGCTAAGTAAAATAGGTCAGATAGAGAAAGAAAAATACTGTATGACCTCACTTATATGTGGAATCTAAAAAAGATAAATTAACAAAAAAAAACTAAACTCATAGAAAAAGAGATCAGATTTGTGGTTATCAGAGGTGGGAGGGGTGTGGAGAGTGAGGGAATTGGATGTAGGTAGTCAAAAGATATGAACTTCTAGTTATAAGTACTGGGCATGTAATATATACATGATGACTATAGGTAACACTCCTATATGGTGTTTTTGAAAGTTGTTAAGACAGTAGCTCCTAAGAGTTCTCATCATGAAGAAAAAAATTTTTGTATCTATATGGGATGACGGCAGTTAACTAAACTTATTGGCGGTAATCATTTCACAATATGTGTAAGTCATATAGTTACGTCGCACACCTTAAACTTAATGTTGTATACCAACTGCATATCAATAAAACTTGAAAAATAATCCTGCTAGCTCTACTTTCACAATGTGTCTCAGATTTGATCATGTCTTACCATTTCTATCACCATTACTCTACTCCAAGTCTTCCCTCTTACACGAGTAGTTAAAATACCTTCCTAACTTGGCCTTCCCACTTCTGTCTCTGATCTCTACAGTGTATTTTCCAACACAATAGCCATCATGACCCTCTTATAACTTAAGTGTACAAAGACTTCCCAATTCCCTTGCCCTAAAGTAAAAGCCCAAATTCTTACAATGCCAGTAAGACCTGAATTTTACTACAGTTCCCACCTCACTCTTCTCCCCTTCCTTCACTCTATTCTAGCCACACTGGTCTCCTTGCTACTCTATGAACAAGGCAAACACACTCTTGCTTCAAGGCTTTGCTGCTGATGTTCACTCTGTCTGGACTGGTTTCCCCCAGATATTACATAGCTATCTTCCTCACCTCATTCAGTTTTCTGCTTAAATTGAACCTCAGTGAAACCATCCTGTATAACTCAATCTAAAACAAGCACACTTATTAGTTTGCAAAGCTGCCATAACACAGCACCACACACTGATAAACAACAGAAATTTTCTTTCTCACAGTGTAGAGGATGGAAGTCCAACACAGGGGTGCTGGCAGGTTTGCTTTCTTCTGAGGCCTCTCTCCTTGGTTTGCAAGTAGCCGCCTTCTCACTGTGTCCACACATGGCCTTTACTCTGTGCCAGGGCACTCCTGGTGTCTGTGTGTTCTAATCTCTTCTTCTTATAAAGAGGCCAGTCAGATTGAACTAGCTTTAGTTGATTGCCTCTTTAAATGCCCCCTCCCCCAATATAGCCATATTCTCAGCTAGTGGGGTTAGGGCTTCAACATATGAGTTTTTGGGGGACGAGGGGGCACAATTCAGTCCATAACACACTCTATCCCCATTTTCTTTATATTTCCACATAGCACTCATCACCTGGGGACCAATCATTTCCTTTCCTTGTTGCTCTGTCCGTTTCCCTCTACTACAATGCTGGTTCAAAGAGGACAGGAATTCTTGTCTATTTTGCTCACCTCTGTATCCTTCAAGTCTAGAGCAGCGTCCAGCACATAGTAAGCACTGAATAAATAGTTGTTAATTTATTTAATTAAATCACAAAGTTGGCTCTGGCCAGTTGGCACAGTGGTAGAGCGTCGGCCCAGCGTGTGGATGCCCTGGGGTCAATTTCCAGTCAGGGCACACAGGAGAAGCAACCATCTGCTTCTCTACCCCTCTCCCTCATCCTTCTCTCTCTCTCTATCTCTCTCTTCCCCTCCTGCAGCCATGGCTCAGTTGGAGCAAATTGGTCCAGGGTGCTGAGTATTCTCCATGGTCCATGGAGTATTCTCCAGCTCCATGGTCTCACCTCAGGTGCTAGAACAGCTTGGTTGCTGAGCAATAAAGCAACAGCCCCAGATGGGCAGAGCACCTCCCGGTACGGGGCTTGATGGGTGGATCCTGGTCAGGATGCAGTCTGTCTCTCTGCCTTGCCACTTCTCACTTAAGAAAAAAAAAATCAAGTTATCTGTCTTGTGAAGTCATATGAATTTGCATCCCCTAACCTCTCTTTCCCTTCTCAGGGTGTTTTTCAGTCAATAAGCATTTATTTAGCATCTGCTCTTTGCCTAGTCTTGGGCTTCAGATTATGAGTAATTTACAAAACAAAAACATAAAGATTCCTCACCTTTTCACAATGGTATACTCTCAGAGTCACCAACAAGCAAGCATGTATATGGTACAAACTTGAAGTGCAATTAATAGACTAGCTGGTGCCACAGTACTCAGGGTTAACTCATCTGTAAAATGGGGATAACAATTTTCATGCTTTACACAGGTTTGTGAAGATGACATAGTTTGAGTGTTCCAGACACTTCATATGTTAAGTTAGAAACAGATTAGAAAGTTATAAAGGAGCAGCTTTTGGGGGCCACATAAGCTCTCTGTGGAAGGTTCACAAGGATCAAGGAATTAAACTGCCTGGCAGCGCCTAGGGTTCTGTTGGGCCTGATCAGCCAACATAAGCAGATCCCAGTGATGTAATTCTTGTAACCCAAGTCCTTGCTGGGGTGCACCAGTGAGGCATGCTGGAGCCTCACAGAGGAGCCCCTTTCTGCCTGGCCACACAGTTCAATTTACTCTCAATAAAAGGCTCACTTGCCTCCAGACTGTTGAATGCTTTTGACTCCAAATTATTTGGAATAGAGATCCTAACTGACAGTATTTTGGGAAAGAAGATGGATTAAAGGAATAAAGAAGGGAAAGAAGGAAATAAAGCGGTTATATTTTACCAAACTGGAACACAGTTTAAAGATATTGCAAGATTTTAAAAACATATAAGCCAGAGCTGAAATCACTGCTAGCGGCAAACGGCAGATATACAAAATGATTTTGTGTTTCTAACAGCAAGTGATAAAATTAAACCCTTTCTTGTAAAGGGGAAGATGGCCGATACTGACAGCCTCTTCTTATCAGAAAGTCTAGAGTTTCTAAGTCTCAAGTCTGTCTAGTTTGGGGATGAGCTAACACTTTCATCTGCTAGCAATATCCAAAGCGTTTAGCTCCTATGCCAAAGACATAAGATCTGTTCATCATGTATAGGTTTTGGATTATTTCAATGAGTTGCATTGTCTCTTGTTAATAAGAATAAGGGCACACTGGCTTTAATCAGAAATCTCAACAAATTCTTTTAAGAACTGCATCCATTGTATCCCTTATTTTCTCTACCAGTATTACCCATTAAATCTGAACGGTATACAGGTTTTTATAAAACACACTAAGTATGATAGTCTTCATTCTCAGGTGGGCTCCTTTCCAGCCCATCACCAGTTCCACAATGGTCTCCTCTGGTCCAGCCCGGAGTTCTCAACACAGAAGATTATGGGGATGAGAATGGTGACACCAAAGATGGTAGTTTCTATGATATCAACACCAGACACTTTCAGAAATAATTTGAACATTCTTAACTTGTACTTAATATAATTTTGTGACTTTCTCACTCATAAATGTAATCCATGCTCAACTGTTTTTATTTCTAGGTCAAATAACCCTTTATAGGGTAATAAGTACTATAATTTTACTACTCACTGTATAAAATAACTTTCTCTTCTTATTCGTCTCTCTTGGCTTCAGGAGAACCTCATTAATGCTAGGATTGATGATTGAATCTCTGTGTACTCTGTTTACAAATGTAACTTCAGTCATTTTTCATTTTTAGGATTTTCATAGACCCAAGTAGCCTAAATTTTTAGGCTGTCTGTAAATAATCTCATATATAAACAAAGCTACATTGAATGAATCTGATAAAAAAAAAAAAAAGGTGAGGGGGACAGACAGGAAATAGCAGAAAGTGAAGACAGTATGTTTTTATGACTGGCTATCTATTTGCTCCTTTCTCTTTACTGTAAACTCCTTGACAGAGGCTGGCCTTTACCCCCTTTTTATCCCCTAGCACAGTGGTTCTCAAACATCAGTGTGCCTCTGGATTAACAGAAGGGCTAACGGATTCCAGCACCCCACTCTCTGAATTTCCCATTTAGTAAGTCTGGGTGGAGTCTGTGGATTTATATATTAATAAATTCCCAGGTGAGGAGGCTGTTGCAGGTCTGGAAGCCACACTTTGAGAACTCCTGCCTCACCACATACATGGCTCTCACAAAATGCTGAATTGAATGGAAGTGACCCAATTGGACAAAAGACATTAGACAAAGAGGCTAGAAGGATTAGTACATTAGTTGAGATAGTAGCTAAGGTACTATAACAAAGAGATTCCGAGATCAAGAGGCTTAAATGGTAAAAATTTATTTCTTACGTATCAGTCCAGGGGTAGGAGCAGTCCCAGAAGGGCAGCACTGGTTGCTGAGGCCAGGGACCCAGCTGGAGAGTTGGCTCTCCCCATCTTTCTCTTGGCACTTCCATCAATGGGTCCAACAAACTGTTTCAGGAAGGGGGCGTGGAAGAGCAGTTTCCTTTAAGAAAGATGTGACCTGGAACTTGGACACATCACTTTTGCTCAATCCCATTGGCTAAAATAAATTCACAGGACCATACCTTGATGCAGGTACAGGCTAAGAAATGCAGTCCCTACCAGGGACTGTGTGCTCAACTAAAATGAAAAGTGAGGATCCCGTTAAGTAAAAAGGAAGGAAAGACAGGATACAGGGCATAGCTAGCAGTCTCTGCCATACTTTATGGCAAATCCACGTAAAATCTGAACATAAATACAGGAAGGGTTCTTTGTGCATTTGTACATACTGTTTTCTGGGGGGAGATGGGGTGAAGTGGGAAGGCACTTAGGCTTAACACATAAGTTGTTAATTTGGAATTATGATGGATCAAAAGGCAAAGCTGTTCTGTTTACCTTGACGTGTCAATACAGCAGTGTCTCAGAGGGGCATCAGAACGTGCTTTCCACAAAAGAGGGGTATGGAGGAACAGGGAGTTTGATGAATATGAAGCTGTAGAAGGAGTGAGACTTGCACAGAAGTCTAGATGGGGCAGGGATTGAGAGGGGGTAGGAGTGAGGGCCACAGTGGTAGTTATTGCAGGGCAGTGGCAGGACAAAAGGACTACACAGAAGCTCGGACACGAAAGAGCCGGGGACATGGCTTACTTTGGCTATGATGTGAGACATGAAGGGAGACTAGGGAAATGAGAAATCAACCTACACAGGAGGCAGGCAAGATCCTGGACCTACGGTGGCGTGGTGGAACTAAGACACACTCAGCTAGAAGAATGCAAAGTTGAATAGGTCACAGGAGCAAGTGTGTTTTGTTTATTTGTTTCTCTAGAAACTACATAGAACAAACAAGCAATCAGTGAGAGAAGAGGCAGCAGTAGCCAGCAGTAGCCGGTTGGGATCCACTTAGTTACGGGGAGGAGGGAGAAGATGTCGAAGAGGAAATGCTCACTATGCATTAATGTGGGGAGGGCACTAATCACCAGGAAGCCCTTTGTCTCTGTATTAAGCTGACGGGAGCTTTAAAGATGACTAGAAAATAGCAGGTAGAAAAGACAGGCATAAAAAACAACAAAAGAGCCTGACCTGTGGTGGCACAGTGGATAAAGCGTCGACCTGGAAATGCTGAGGTCGCCGGTTCGAAACCCTGGGCTTGCCTGGTCAAGGCACATATGGGAGTTGATGCTTCCAGCTCCTCCCCCCCTTCTCTCTCTCTGTCTCTCTTCTCTCTCTGTCTCTCCCTCTCCTCTCTAAAATGAATAAATAAAAAATAAAAAATAAAAAAAATAAAATATCAATTATAAAACAACAACAACAAAAGAATAATAATAATAAAGAAACCTGCTACCTCAAAAATTACAGTTTGTTAATCCCCAGGAGAGGAATGCCTCATGAAACAGTATTGGATAGGATGGGATAAACCTGAAGGGAAGGAGGGAGGGCATTGTAGAAAGGGAGGCAAAGGAGATGTTGAAAGGAATAAGGGGTTAAGGGGATGCATTGGGGCGACACTAGAATCTATGTAAACACAATTAATTTTAAAAAGAAAGAAACAGTATTGGGACTTTGACCTCCCATGGTACTCACCTCCTCTTCTAGTACAAGAACTTCCTCTGAAATCCTGTTAAAGAATTATACTACTCTTCCTCTTCTTTCTTTCTTTCTTTCTTTCTTTCTTTCTTTCTTTCTTTCTTTCTTTCTTTCTTTCTTTCTTTCTTTCTTTCCTTCCTTCCTTCCTTCCTTCCTTCCTTCCTTCCTTCCTTCCTTCCTTCCTTCCTTCCTTCCTTCCTTCCTTCCTTCCTTCTTTTTTTCTTTCTCCTTTCTTCCTCCTCCTCCTCCTCCTCCTCCTCCTCCTCCTCCTCCTCCTCCTCCTTCTTCTTCTGGCTGGTTTATGGTGGGAACACTTCTCTCACTGAGGCTGGTTCCAATCGTTATGTCCAGACAAGTTGCATAGCGTTTTCTTAAATTACACTGGGGAACAAAATTTTTGTTGCATCCACAAAAACACTTGTTCTTACCTAATTCAAGTGTGCTGATCTCAAATCTGACATTAGTTTTTCTCTGTAAGGTACAGTTTTTTGCAATTCAAGATTTTAGGTTTTCATGTTATTATAAAATTTTCAACATTTAGTTTAACATAATGAAGTAGAATGTCTTCTTGGGCATCATCTTTGTGAAAATATAATAATTTATATAATGCAGTAAATACACAAATACACTAAAAGATATGATTGCATAAGAATGTCTATAATTTCAAAACAGAACATATTAAAACACTTATTTTAATCATAAAATTTGCACAAAACTTATTTAAATTCTATTCAGGCAAAAATTTGCGTTTGTAGCTCTTGTGTTTGAGTACTTGTTGAGGACAATCTCGTTGATGGTCCAGCAGTAGTCTGCTCATCACTAACAGCTCCAAGATTTTCAGGAAACTTATCAAGGTGACTGTTCAGGAAGTGAATCTTAATGCTCATGTTACATTCAATGTCATGGAAAACCAACAGCATCCTTTGAACCAGAAGTTCATAGTTTTCTGCTTTTTGTTGCCAAGGAAGTTCTTTGTAACTGCCACAAAAGACTGCCATGCTGCTTTCTCCTCCTTATTCATCTTCCTGGCAAATTCTTCATCACGTATGAGGGTTCAAATTTGAGGTCCATCGAATACACCTGCTTTTATCTTCTCGAAAGACAAGGCAGGAAAAGCAGAAACAATATGTTGAAAGCATTCACTTTCTCTATTCAAAGCCTGAACAAACTGCTTCATTAAGCCAAGTTGGATGTGAAGTGGGGGAAAAATGATCCTGTCTCGATTAACTACAGGTTCATTCACAATATTTTGTATCCCTACTTCCAGAGCTTCACGTTTCGGCCACTCCTTCTGTGTTCAGTGTTTCTCCCGAGCTCAGCTGTACCACAAACACAGAAAGCAAGGATTCTTTGTGAAACCTCTCTGTTGTCCTAGCAGGAAATTTATCATTTTAAGATCCACACAAATGATCCAGTTATACTCCTCATACTTCAGAAAGTTGAGGACAATTTTTATGTCATTCTTACTAAGTCATTCAATTTGGGTTGGCTAAACTGCTGAGGGGTTAATGACTGCTTGGCATCAGAAGAAGACCCTTCAGATTCTACAACCATTTCCTCATGCATCTTATCAAAATACACTTGATCACCATGTTCACTTTCTTCGTCCTTAGAAGAAATAAAACCATTGAAAACTAGAATTGGGAGTGTCTCAGAGTGTGGGATAGGTCGTATTGCTGAAGGAATATTAGGATATGCGATCATATGCCATTTTTTCTTGCCGATGCCCTTTGTATGGATCAGACAGAACTAACAGTCACTACTGTGGTTCATGCCAAACCATGGGAATACCAAAGGCATTCCTTTGTGTTTTCCTTTTGTTCAGTCACGAAGCATTTCCTCACAATTATGACACACAATATGAGGAGCACAATTCTTGTCTTGATCGCCAAGGGAACTTGAAAATAGGCAATATATGCATGTGTCACAAATGATGAAATATTGTGCCTTTGATGTTGAAGTGTGTAACAGCCACATATATAACAGAAAGTGTCAGGATTATTCTTACATTTACGCCTACTCAAAGAAGCCATGATTCAATCTTAAAACAAAATAAGAGGGAGTTTTTACCAGATAATTTTTTATATTTAAAAACTACAATTATGTAAAAGTGATGTTTGTAAAATATTAATTGCCTTGTGGTTATGTTCAATCCAAGAGTCATTGCCCTTTAAGTCCAATTTAAAAACCAATGCATGCCATTAACTGTAACAAAAAGAAATTAAAATTGCATAAAAACTGGAGCACGCACCAAAAAACGGATTTCAGATTTGGAATCAGAGATGCAGAAATATATAGAAGCAGTTCTAAAACCTCATGCAACTGAAAATGAAAAAAAAAATTGTTCCCCAGTGTTATCACAGAGCATCTATCTCTTTTTGGGGAGATGCTACTGAATGCTCAGGGAACTCTCTGGATAACCTGGTTATGTGAACTGACAACGGTTCTCAGTGGGCTTCCCTGTGGGCCAGGCTGGTGTGGGACCTAGTGGTCAATGCCAAGCACACACACTTCTCCATCCTGCATTCATAGAGCAGATGGGACACGTCTTTCTTCCCAGGAGGAGACTGTATTTTAAAATCTTACTTGAAAAAGGGTTTAAGGTGGGTATGATGACTAAGGCAGTGATTATATAAAATCAGACTGTTTTATTCTAAATAGAGTCATATAGTCATATCACCTGCTTTTCAGAAACACTTTTTAAAAATGATGACTATTTCCTGGCTTATTGTGTGTATGTGGGTAGGGGAGGGGATATAAAAAAGTTTCCATACCATAGGGCCAATATGGCTACATCAAATATTAAATATTCTATTTATTTGAGAATGATTTCATAAATGTAACATTTAGAAACCATATTTTAAATAATTAAGAGCTAATGCCATAGCTGTTATACCCAGGAGAGTGACAAGACTCAGGAAACTTTGATTCGTGTTCCTAGTCTACCTCTCACTGGCTTTCCAAGCTCATCTTTACACAGACAGGGAGCCCGAGGGTGGAGACTGGGTCTCATTTCTAAGGATTGGTGCTTAGACTGTGCTCGCAAAATAGGTGCTCTGCAAAATGCTTGTTCATGGGATACATGAGGTTGATATACATGTAACTACCAGTGTTGTTAGTAAAAAAAGATGGTTCAATATAGTTTTTTGGGTTTTTTGCGAGAGACAGACAGACAGTGACAGACAGGAAGGGAAAGAAATGAGAAGCATTAACTCAGAGTTGTAGCACCTTGGTTTTTCATTGATTGCTTCTCATATGTGCCTTGATGGGGATGGGGCTCCAACTGAGCCATTGACCCCCCTGCCTAAACCAGCAACCTTGGGCTCAAGCCAGTGATCTTAGGTTTCAAGCCAGCGACCCTGAGCTCAAGTTGGATGAGCTGGCGGTCAAGCCAATGATCTTGGGGTTTTAAACCTGGGTCCTCAGCATGCCAGGCTGACACTCTATCCATTGTGCCACTGCCTGGTCAGGCTAATCTAGTATTTTCATTCTTATATACTGTATGGATTAGTTTTTGCCTAAAAGTGTTCATGCTTCTGTGTCCTAGTTTCTGATCAGAAAGCCCCTTCTCCTCTCCTGTATCATATTTCTTTCCTAAACATCTTTGTTAATCAGTCATTCCCACGCTCACCAGCATTGGCTAGCTAGTTTCTCTGTGTGTCCCCCTCTAATTATAGGTACATTCTATTTCCCCTGTGCCTTTCACATTGCTGTAAGGCTGAATTACATACCTGAGGCTAAGTCACTAACACTCTGAACCCCAGTTTCTTTCCTGGAGAAAGAAGAGGATCCTTAGCCAATAGAACAGACTTGTGAATATTAACATACAAGGGCTTCAGTGACTAACAGTAAAACTTCCAGGTTGTTCAGCCTGTGGGGGTGTCGGAAAACACTGCCCTAGTGAAAGGCAATCTGTTCTCAGTTCAGTTTCAGGGAGGAATGGACTCCTCCTACCCCAAGAAATTTTAAAAGACCCATCAGTTGGCAGAGTGAAAAGAGGACATTAATCACATGGGGGGAAAACATAGTGAGGATAGTGGTTGTGTTAAATGGAGAGCAACTGGGAGCTGCCAGTGACACAGGCACTAGCAGTGGACAGGGTGAACTGAAGGTGACCTAGACCATGTTACACGTGCAGATATCCCAGGCTCAAAACCACAAGGTCACCAGCTTGTGCGTGGGGTCGCTGGCTTGAGGGTGGGATCATCAACATGATCCCGTGGTCGCTGGCTTGGCTGAAGCCCCCCCCAGTCAGCACACATGAGAAGCAATTACTAAACAATCACAAGTGCCACAACTACGAGTTGATTCTTCTCATCTCTCTCCTTGTCTGTATGTCTCTCAAATAAATAAATAAATAAATAAATAAATAAATAAATAAATAAATAAATAAAGGGAGAGAGAGGGGAAGAAGAGAGGCTAAGAGGGAGCTATGAGGGTTAAGATTGTGGGACACCACCCCGAGGGTCACAGGTGCTGAGAGAAAAATCTAGACTCGTTAAAATGAGACAGGCCACTTTCATGGGCACACCAGTTCAGGGGTATCACTGGGTTCCTAACTAAGAGAAACTAGAGACTAATAATAACAAATGTATGACTTTATGCAAGTTGCTGAGTTGTAGTTAGTTATTAAAAAAAAGTAGAATTGTTCCTATAAGAGTGATACAAATATTAAATGAGATCTGACCTATAAACAAAACGTGCCCAGCATAGAGCAAGTATAAACTACATGCCAGCTCTTATCACCTAAGTATTGTTTGGGAGATGATATGGTCTGTCATTCTCAATAATCTTTTTGCTACCTTCACGAATTCAGTTAATGAATTGCCCAGGGCAGAGTCCTTAGCTGTACATGCAAAATCTGTAAGCTGAATGCCTTAAAGCAGCTGTGTCCAATAGACACTTCTGTGATTACAGAAACGCTCTCCATCTGCACTAGCCATTAGCCACTGAGGATACTGGGCTCTTGACGTGGCTGCTGAGGACGTGAATTATTCATTTATTTATTTATTTAATCCTAATTTAAACTTAAATGGACACATACCCATATTGGACAGTGCATGCTTAGAACACATGACACCAAACACACCAGAAGACATTGTGCAAGAGCCACTGTGGCCTTGTGGGGCCCTTGATTGCAGGACCTGACTCCACCTCTTAGAAGCTGAACTGTCTTAGGCAAGCTTCTCAGTGTGCCATGCCCCGGCTTCCTCCTCCATGTGGCTGAGGCTAGTATTGCTCCATTGGGTTCTGAGGAAATGAGAGGATACACACAAAGGAGAGAGTGTGCTGGTTCTCAAGTTCAGCAAGCGTCAGAATCACCTGGAAGGCTGTGAAAACACAGATTGCTGGGTTCATCCCCAAAGTCTGATTCAGTCAGTCAGTGGGAGAGCCAGAGAATCTGCATTCTTACTGAGTTCCCAGGTGGTCCCCAGACTGCTGCTCCGGGTGCCACACTTGGAAGAATAGCTATAAGACATTTAGTAAGATGACTGATGCACAGTGAGAACTCAGTGGGGTCAGTCACTGTTTTATCACCAGCATCTTCCTGGTGAGCATCAAGAGGTTTCTGAAATAAAAACCAACAAACCAGCCCCACACTTTATTAGGGATTGCAAGCCCATCTTCTGACATTATTTTGATGTTTATGAGGCACCTGCCAAGGGCAAGGAAGCCCCACTGTTCCGAGTGACCATCCATCAAGGGGGGGGGGGGGGGATGAAGGAGGGCTTGTCAGCTGGTGCAGCTACAGAGCCCCAAGTTACCTGACCACCGGACACATTAATCATCATTTAATTCTCCACAACACATATAGAAAACAACAGTAAAAATCATCTTTAAAAAAAAAAAAATCACCTTTTTCTGTGAGCCGCAATCCAGAAACCTCCCAACTGTTCATCTCAATAAAAAGATTGTACCAAGGCCTATAAATGGTAAGTGAAAGGGGTGTGAAAATAGGTCTGGGTTCTGGCATTGGCACCTTTTTGTTTTAAAGAAAGAGGGAAGAAGAGAAAGAGAAAAAACCATTGATTTGTTGTTCTACTCACTTATGCATTCATTTATTGATTTCTGTATGTGCCGTAACAAGGGACTGAACCTCCAATCTTCGTGTATCTGGACAAAACTCTACCCAACTGAGTGACGGCCCAGCATTGTTTCTTTTATCAGTTTCCTGGGATCACTCAGCACGTCTCAATCATTACAGGTCAATTTTGGAATTGAGCCCTCAGGTCACTTTCAAAGAGCAAAACCAGCAGGATGCGCATGAGCCCGGCCTTGCCAGCAGGGCTATGTTCCTTGGCAGTTATCAAAGGTCTCTAGTTTTCTTCATGGAGCTTTTTTCCACAGAGCCTTCAGTTCTGTGGATGAAAGGTGTTGTAAGGGGGTAAAGAAACACACAGATAAATAAATATACAATTGGTTTGATAGAACCATCATTTTTTTAATATTTATTTTTTATTGATTTTAGAGAGAGGAATATCAACCTGTTCCTTTATATGCCCTGACCAGGGATCGAACTAGCAACCTCTACGCTTCAGGACATTGCTCTAACCAGTCGAGCTATCTGGCCAGGGCAATAGACTCATTTTAATTATGTCAATTTCCAGTATTCATAACAACGTTTCCTTTGAAAGAAAGAAAGAAAAAAAAAGAGCCTCAGAAGAGATATGCCCAAAGTGGTTCAGTCTAGGACTACTAATACCTCATTCCAAGAAAACATCCAGAAAAAGGGTCTTTTAATTTGGACTCTGGGATGCAGTGTTTTATAGATTTATATCTATTAATACAAGGACCACCCTACTCCCTTCTTTTAAGAAACATGAGTAAAAATTCTTTGCCCAATATATGAGTCTCTTATGTATAAATGATGGTCATTATACCCATTGGCAAAAAATTATAAGCAATTTCGGTTGCAAAATCCATCCTGCTAACAGAACCTGGTAAGTCAGGTTACATTTAAATTTTCAGGGGTGGGAAGTGGAGGTGCAGAGAAATGACTTGTTTTCACTAAGAGAAACCCAGTAGAGGCTAGCAGAGCTTCCACTCACAGTGGCTCAGGACTCAGGCGCTGTAGTGGGTGGGACATCCTGTGAAATGCCTCTGCAGTGAGCCCAGGGGACAGAAGTTGGGACTTGCCTCAGGGACTCTGAGGAGCAAACGTGACCACAGTTGGCTGAAACCAGATTTAAAGCAGGCAGCAACTGGCTGAATTGCTGATACAAACAGTATCAGTAGTCTAGCTCTTATATTTCTGGGACCCACTTTCAAAATAAGCATGGTTAGAGGCTCATGTAAGGAGTAAAGATTTTGATCTTGAATTTGCTTCTTACTTCCTGATTATCCAAGCTGAGTGTCCTCTCAGCCTCTCTTTCCTCAGTGTAAAATGGCAAGTCCTCTCCTATGTATTTCACAGGGGGTTGGCAAGATTAAACTGAGAGAGAGGGAAAGAGACAGGAACATCGAGCTGTTCCTGTATGTGCCCTGACTGGGGATTGAACCGGCAACCTCTGTGCTTTGGGACGATACTCCAACCAACCGAGCTATCTGGCCAGGACTTGGCTAAGGAAGTACTTCTTAAGAACATCATCTAGGGACCGGGCTCTTGTACAATAAATAAATCAAGTTAGAACAATGCAGTCTTTTCACAAGATTATTTCCTGCATCTCTAAATTAAAAGAAAAAATCTTGCTGAACGATAAGTATAATCTCTTGGGAAATAAGTTAAGCCATTAAATACATTGAAGCAGGCACCATCTCAGTGACAAATAAAGTATAATCAACTTATTTTTGTGAGATCTGAATACAAATTGGCCCAAATGGCATCCCAAGGATTCTAAGTCTAAGACCTCTACATAAATGGGTTGGAATAAAGTGATCACCTGTGATAGTACTTGCTTCAGAGAGACACAAACGATACCCCCATTTGCCAGATTACTGCTCACCTCAGTCATATCTATATAGATAAATTTAGGCCAGAGAGTATGCCTCAAAAACTGAAGATTCAGTGACCTCTGCCTTCTTTGTTTGTTTGTTTGTTTCTAGCCACAGCATCTTGCTGATGGAACCTAGAACATCACTCTATTTGAAGGCTACAAAGCATTATTTATCAGCCTGACGAGACGGTGGCGCAGTAGATAGAGCGTCAGACTGGGATGCCGAGGACCCAGGTTGGCGAGGTCACCAAGTTGAGCGTGGGCTCATCTGGTTTGAGCAAAAAGCTCACCAGCTTGGACCCAA
Source organism: Saccopteryx leptura (assembly GCF_036850995.1). Taxonomy (NCBI): domain Eukaryota; kingdom Metazoa; phylum Chordata; class Mammalia; order Chiroptera; family Emballonuridae; genus Saccopteryx; species Saccopteryx leptura. The sequence continues at coordinate 209,961,324 of NC_089505.1, read as the reverse complement.
GGTAACTGGCTCAAGCAAGGGGTTACTCGGTCTGCTGAAGGCCAGCAATCAAGGCACATATGAGAAAGCAATCAATGAACAACTAAGGTGTCACAACAAAAAACTGATGATTGATGCTTCTCATCTCTCTCCGTTCCTGTCTGTCTGTCCCTCTCTCTGACTCTCTCTCTGTCCCTGTAAAAAAAAAAAAAAAAAAAAGCATTATTTATCAAATGACGCCAATAGAGGCATACCAAAGTGAATGTCCCCAGCTTGTGCAGAAAGCTGCCTTTAGCAGAGAATGTACAGACTGCAAAATAGAAAAACCATTTTGTGATTAGTTGAAACGTCCTATAAAAACCCCACCAACTTCTTCACCTCCTGGCACACGGGATATGCTAATTCCTTGGCTTTTGCAGACCCAACTTGTAAAACCTTCTCTAAGTAGTCCTTGTCTGTCTTCAGTTTTTCAATTTCACTCTTAATTGGAGCAAATTTCTCAATCACAGCATCTGCCACCAACAGCTTATAGCGAGCAGTGTCGATGCCAGCACTCTGGCGAATCACATCCTCCACCGGGAGTCCTGTCACTGCGGAGTGAATGGCAACCATGTTGGAGACACCCTCACGGCTGGCCGGGTCATAGGTGACCTCTGAGGTGAAGTCTGTCACAGCCTTGCAGAATTTCTGAACTATCTCCTCTGGACTGTCTGTTATTCTCACAGTGGCCAGTTTGTCTGGGTCTGATTTCGACATTTTGGCAGAAGGATCACGAAGGGATTTCACCTTCTTCATTGATGCTTTAGGTAAAAACATCAATACGTACACCCCCAAAACAGAAACAAAACAAAACAAAAAAACAATGACATCATTAAAAAAATCACCAGAAATGTGTCTAAATCTTTAAGAAATCCAGGAATACCAAATGACTTTATTATTTTTATCTGATCACATAAATATTAAAGCCTCACTGCAAAATTCAAGCAAATTATGTAAGCATGAAAGTAGACATTATCTGAAATATGTAAGAATACTGTTAAAATTTTGTTGATCATGTTTTTAGGCATTTTGAATGCATAGGTACATATAAAAATGTCTACATATATAAATCTGTATCCATCACATCGTTTATGCTGTGCACATCTTTAAAACAAGTATTGTCTATTTCTTTCCTCTCCCTCTTTCTTCCTCTGTGCTTCCCTACAAGCTAATCACCCCCTACCCATAATCACCACCCTCCCTTTCCCAAACCAATTTTAACAATCTGTGTCAATCCTTTCAATTCTTTACCCATGATTATATAAGCATGCACTCTCTCTCTCACACACACACACACACACACACACATACACACAAACACGCACGTGAGCAGGAGAAGCTTGTTTATTACTCTGATAGAATCAAGATGTGAAGCTGTGCTTTGTAACCCAGTGTGAGTAATAATTGACTATTTTATGGCCATTACAGAAGCATATAAAATCAAAATGGGTAAAATAGGCCAAAACATTAAAATGTTACTTATTGCTAAAAGAAGGTTGATTTTTGTGCATGGGGTGCCCTGAACTTATCTGTTGGGACTGTTGAAATAACTTAGAAATTTATACCCATCTTATTTTTCTAAATTAATGCTGGGCACATGTTATATACCTTTAAAATGCTGTCAGCTTAATAAAGATGGACAGAGCTTAGGCTCAGTGATTTCTGCCCCTGTCATACATTGACACTGCTACACAAATGTTGCTAAAGATTTACATCTTTCCTCCAGAAGATTCCAGGCTAGCAAAGCCTGGCGAGCTGTGGCTGAGGTCTCAGGTTCAGCAGTGGACTGGCCGTTCCACCTCGGCTGTGCATATAAGAAGGCAGAGTGTGAGGATTATCAATGTCCTTTTGTTCCATCTAGATTATGATCCAGGAGTTTTCAGTCTCAAGACTTTTGTTTTATTGTGAACAGAGAAGACAAGGTAAGCTGGTTTTGGAAGTAGAAGAATTCAACATAGAGCACTGCTTTGCCACCAACTAGATACAGGACGTGAACAAAGTTATCCCTGCCAAGCCTTAGTTTCCTAACCAATAAAATAGTGAAAGATACCTCTTCAACCAAATGAGATGTGTTTATATATCTATTTAACAAATTATATATTTCCCCCCTGAAGTGAGAAGCAGGGAGGCAGACAGACAGACTGCCACACGTGCCTGGCCAGGATCTACCTGGCATGCCCAACAGGGAGCGATGCTCGGCCCATGTGGGGTGTTGCTCAGGTGCAACCAGAGCCATTCTAGTGCCTGAGGCGGAGGCCACGGAGCCATCCTCAGTGCCCGGGCCAACCCGGCTCCAATGGAACCCTGGCTACAGGAGGGGAAGAGAGAGATAGAGAGAAAGGAGAAGGGGAAGAGTGGGGAAACAGATGGGCGCTTCTCCTGTGTGCCCTGGCTGGGAATCAAACCCGGGACTTCTACATGCCAGGCCGACGCTCTACCGCTGAGCCAACCAGCCAGGGCCATATTACAGTTTATAACTGAAAATGATTACTTTTAGTTTTTAGTCTTTCCCATACTTTTCAAGCTTTTTTGGCTATTTTATTCAATTATTCAATGAGGTCTACTAATTCTACATGACAGAATAAGGTGGGGATTATAGTTATAAATCCTAAAGCCTGTCCAGGAGAAAGCCAAGTTTAATCCCAAGGAAGTTCTGCCTGACCAGGTAGTTGCACAGTGGATAGAGCATCAGACTGGGATACAGAGGACCCAGGTTCAAAACCCTGAGGTCACTGGCCTAGATGAGTACAGGCTCATCTAGTTTGAGCACAGGCTCACCAGCTTGAGTGTGGGGTCACTGGTTTGAGTGTGGGATCATAGACATGACCCCATGTTAGCTCGCTTGAGCCCAAAGGCCACTGGCTTGAGCAAGGGGTCACTCAGTCCTCCCCCCCCCCCCCCCGTCAAGGCACATATGAGAAATCAATCAATGAACAACTAAGGTGCCAAACGAATTGATGCTTCTCATCTCTCTCCCTTCTTGTCTGTCTGTCTCTATCTGTCCCTCTCTATGTCTCCTTCTGTCTCTGTCACACGCACACATACACACATACACACACACACACACAAAATAAAGTTCCAAACTCTGGTCTATTATCCAATCGTCTCTTCAAAACATGCCCTGATTGCTAGACTTAACTGGGGTGATCACTTTGTAAATTATACAGATGTTTACACTTTGTTGTACACTTTGAATGAATGTAATATTGTATGTCAATTGCAATTGAAAAATAAAAATAATTTTTTTAAATACTAAAGGAAAAAATATGCCCTGATATGTCAATCACATGTTTGTTACTTACTTAGAATGGACTTGGGCACTGGGAAGAACTCCCCATACTTCTTGTTAAAGCTTCGTGCTAGATCCTGAACCAGCTCCATGTGCTGGACTTGATCCTCCCCGACAGGAACGTGTGTGGACCTTTAATAAAAGACAGACAGTCAAGCTCTGCAAGACTCCTGCTTATACGGAAATGGTATTGCAAGCAGCTGCATTTCCTGTGCCTGTTTCACTGGTGGTGTTCAACAAACGTTCACCAACTACAGAGGGGAGGCTGAGACTCACGTCTCTATCTGTGCATCAGAAAAATGCCAGAGACGTTTGTCTACTCAAGTCCTCTTTCTTCCATACCAGAAGAATACAGCCATCAACACCAGAGTGACAGGATCATGCTGGGAGGGCAGAATGGTATCTTAACTAGAACAGGCTCTAAGCAGAATTGTACTTGAAAACCACCCCTTGCTCCCTCAGCACATATCATCCTGGCCTTCCCCAGATGCTTTTTACTTTGGAGCCTGTGCTCATGGTAATCTAATAGCTCGTCATGCTCAAAAGAAAATAGAATTAGAAGAGTGATTAAGGCAGGAAATGGAAGGGCACAATCAATGTGCAAAAGAAGAGTCACCTGCTAGTGATCTCTTCAGAAACAATCTTAATGTAAAGAGGCGTTAACTGAGGATTTTATAAAGAAGTCATGAAAAAACATTTCCTGTCAAGTATTACTTCCTATTTCCTCTGGGATACATGCATATAGTAGACACAAGGGATTTAAGTTACAAATATTCTGTGGCCTGAATTTGTTAAATAAAACACACAAAACTTAAAAAAAAAAAAGACACTCCATCCCACTCCTCAAATCAAACACAAACATGGCAGGCGCTCTTCAGGTGAGACTTTTCCTCCGTCACGCAAGATATTTTTGAAATATGCTCTTTTGTTTTCAAGTCTGTTACAATCACGGGACAGTTACTATGCTGCAGGGAACTTAAAATAAATGGACAAAATCGCTGAGTACAACACAGACGGATCTAAAAAAAATGAATGAAAAAAGCAAGTTACAGAAGACATGTAGAGTGCACAGATATTTATGTAAATTTTAAAAGTATCTATGAAAATTCTATACAATGTTCACCGATGTATCTATAAGTTTAAAAAACATATTGGAAGTTCCTTTACAAACTCGTGATCATAGCTGCCCCCAGAGAAGGACGGAAAAGAATGGGCTTGAGGAAAGCAACGAAGGAGACCTGCATTGTACTTGTAATATTCTATTAAAAAATGGAGATGTGAAACAAAAATGATCAGAGCAACAGAGACTTATAGATAAGTCTTGATGGGGAAAACTTTATACTTTCATATTACTGAAGGAGATGAGTGATTTTAAGTCTTTGGTGTTGCCTGGGGAGTTTACATTTAATAACACAGAACTCTGTACTGTCAGTTCTCAATCAAAGACATTTAATATCCCCCTAAAGTGAAACTGAATATTTAAATAATTTAAAAAATTTAAGAGGAAAAACAATAGCTTTTCAAAACAGCCACAGCAATGGAAAATTGCTAGAAAGCTATGATGTTTCTTTATAGAGAAGAGTACCTCCCAGTCCGGGGATTAAAGATCCTTAGTACATTGGCTGAGACATTGATTTTCCCTGTGAATTACTGTCCATAGGCTACTGGTCCACTTAACGTCGTTGTTTAGAGCATGAGAAAGTGAAGGTAGGGTTTTTTTTTTTGTTTTTTTTTCTGAAGTTGGAAACGGGGAGGCAGCCAGACAGACTCCTGCATGCACCCGACCGGGATCTACCCAGCACGCCCACCAGGGGGTGACGCTCTGCCCATCTGGGGTGCTGCTCTGTTGCAACCAGGGCCATTCTAGCACCCAAGGCAGAGGCCATAGAACCATCCTCAGCACCCGGGCCAACTTTGTTCCAATGGAGCCTTGGCTGCGGGAGAGAGACAGAGAGGAAGGAGAGGGGGAGGGGTGGAGAAGCAGATGGGCACTTCTCCTGTGTGCCCTGGCCAGGAATCGAACCCGGGACTCCTGCACGCCAGGCTGACGCTCTACCACTGAGCCAACCGGCCAAGGCAATGAAGGTAGTTTTGACTAGCATAAAGACCAGCTACTTTAAGACAGTAAAATATTTGAGAACATTTTGAAAATTTTTAAAATAGCCCTCAACATTATAATCATTTTTAGTTTTGCCAATTACTTTCTAGCCCTTATTGTTGTCTATATGGATGCATATTTTTACATAACTACAGTTATAATATGCATACCACTTTTTATGTTAACATCACAGGCATTTCCCATATCTCTATGTGGTCTTCATTAATAGAATTTTAATAGATGCACAAGACTATTCCCGTATTATAGTTACAGAACCATAAAGAACTTACATCATTTAATGGAAGATATTTTTGAGTATTCAAATAGGGGGAAAGTTTGATTAGAATGGAAAAAAAATTATCTTTAACAATAACTGAAAGTCACATGGAGACAACTCTGGTGAATAAATGGTCCATACTTACTGCTCAGGAACAAGGTATGACTGTCAATTAATGAAACTAATATTTGTTTGATAAAATAACTCTGAATATAATTTCCAAAAGCAGAGCTGATAAATGTTCTGAGTATTAGAATAAGCAATACTTACTTCAAAGCAACTGACACTTTTTTTACATTAAAGTCAAATAGAATTTTTTTATTTATTTTTAAAAAATCACTGAACATTAACTGTTTTTATATAATCCCTCCTAAACTCAAGTAGTTGCCCTGTGTGTGCATGCATGCATGTGTGTCTGTGTGACACAATAGAGAGATCACTTAACATAATAATAGGCTTTGTGATCAGGCCTATTATTATGATTTACCTATTAGTCTGTGATTTATCCAGTTACCTAAAAGTGGCAAAGTCAGGTCTTGACTCTGCCACTTTTAGGTAACTTTGGGTAAATCATAGAATTTCTATCACAGGCAACTTTCTTACTGTAAATTGGGAGTAATAATAGTTATCCATGCTCTTGTGGAGATTAAATAAGACAATGCATGTAAAGTGCTTAGTACAGTGCCTGAAATTGGACAAGCTTCCAAACAATAGTAGCCATGTAGAGAACAGAATTCTAAGATGGTCTATATGTATTGTATTTCAGATAGGGGCTCAAGACATTCCCTAAAGAACTAGAGGTTCAATCCTTACTTGTCTCTGATTCCAACTTCCCTCCATCTTGGCCAGAAATAGGGACACTTTGTGAAGAGGAAAAAAATCCAGGTCATCAAGCGTTATTTAGAAAGGTGGATAATCAAGACCTGATGGAATGTTTATTTATATGTAAAATTTCATAGGCAAGTAAATATAAAGTAGAATCAACACAGATCAATGAGTTGGCTAATTTTCTCCTTTTGTCCCATAACTCTTGACATTTCTAAAAACAGTCTTGGTCCTTTAGTTTCCTCCCATCATTGGCGAGCCTACCAACTGGAGGGCCTATCACCTTTCTCATGAGAACCTTGCATTTCCCTTCTCTTCTGATTTCTCAGGCTCCATCTCAAGCTCTGCTATCCCACTGAAGGCTTAGGACTGCATCTCCGTGTTCCTCCTAGATACTGGCATTAAATACCCACATTTACTCCCAAACCCAACACTGAAGAGTTAGCATTCCAGATTTGAAATGATACCAGCATCATGGTGCAAAATAACCTGACTTTTTTTTTAACCTAGAACACCCACGAAGACAGAGGAAGTAAAAATAACTGAAAACTAGCATCAAGAGTTAAAACCAAAGACAGAATTTGAGAAGACATTTCATTAATGGTGAAGATCGACAGACCTGAACTATACAGAAAGAGCAACTGGTTGAGCTTCTGTGGTATAGTCAGAGCAAACGGCACCACTGCGGAAGACCTACTGCAGACCTACTGCGCAGGAGAAGAGGAAGCTAGATGTCTACTGATGCCTTCCTCACCATAGTCTTTCTTTCTACAGTCAGTCCTGAAGACTGACTCTCAGAAAGCAACTGTACAAGGTGTGGAGTCTGCAGGAACAGGGCACAACGTACTGTGTCCTCACCACAATGAGAATGTGAGCTCCATGACAGCAGAGACTTACCTTACCCACTACTGTTCCCCAGGAGGTAGAGCATTTTCTGGCCAGGCATAAGCAGCACTCAAGGAACATTTGTTGAACGAATGAAATAAAAGGTAAAGTGCTGAAGGCGGGCAGTAGGAGGAAATGATATCAGGCCAGCAGTGCTGACCCAATTGAGCGACACAGCCATTGGACCAGCGCAGCATACTGTTCCGCCCCTGCTGTATTATGAACAGGGAATTCAAACAGCATCCAAGTAGAAGGTGGACACACAGGCATCTACTGGCAGACGTTGTTTGAATATAGTTTCCTTGTTCCAATATGGATTTAAAAAACCCCAACACATAAAAATCAAACAAATTAGCAAGTTGAAGACCCCAATAGGGGACTATGAAAACTAATGTGGAACAAGGGAAAGACAACTTTACCCCAGAGACCATGAGAGAGAGCTGATACTTGAAAACAAACTTTTACAAGAAACAGATAGTTCTGTTTTTAAAGAAAACTACTTGGTAGCCACAACAGGATTCGAAAAGACATGGTTGTTTTAAGACAAGAGCAAGAAGCCACAAAAGAAGAAAAACATCAGTGGTGAGAGAAAACAATAAAATGAAGAGAGAGAGTGAAGTGATGAAATAAAGAAAACCAACACATCATAGAAGAATCAGGAGCAGTAAGGAACAGACGCCTAAGGATGGGTTGTATTAGTGACCCGGATGAGAAAGCGGAAGCTCCTCATAGCAAGAGGAAAAAGAGAAACTGCACCAGCAAATGAAAGGCTGGGGGACTGTCCTCTGATCTAAGATTGTGGTCCTCCAGAAAAGCACCTAACCATCTGAACAGAAGCCATAACCTTAAACGTAAAGGAAACTTTACTGATTAAAAGTGAGTAAGCAAGCAAAACTGAGTATGCACACTGAATGGGCTTGACAAGTGTCAGGAAAAACACTGGAGAGTCACACTGGACACAGCTCAGAAAAAGATATAAATTATAAAGTTAAAGAAAAAAATCCATATGTCACTGCCAGAAAAGAAAAAAAAGAAAAAAAGGTTGATTATACAACAATGGAACAATGTTTATTGGGCTGAAAGTAAAAGGTATTTTAAAAAGCTGTCCTTTACTGTGAACTATAATAATAATGATGATAATAATAATAAGGTAGTTAATAACTATTGAACACCTCCTACATACTATATACTTGGCTAAGCACTTTTAATGTATTATTATTGTGGTTAATCCCATTTTACAGACAATGCAAGCTAAACAGAAAGAAATTCTCAGGCATATAGAGGACTGGAAAAAATTCTGAATCAAACCGAAGGACTCAAGAACTCAGAAGCAGAGATGCAAGGTACAAAGACAGGTTGTAAAAATAAAAACATAAAGTCTATATTTTGGATACAATTTGTAGTAGAAAATGTAATACACTGATCACAATCTTTGTTGAAAATCATAGGTTAGTTAACAAAATCAAAAGGAAGGATGAATATAGATTGAGGATCTCCAATTGTGATTGATTAATAACATCTGACCATATGATATCATTTTGTATTTGGAACAATTAAAAAAAATAATTTCTGAAAATAGAGAAACTGACATACAAATGGACAATGGCCAGACAATAAATAACCAAAAAACTAGAACCCAAAACCTTTGGAGCAATTAAACCAAGAAGCCAAATCACCACCTCGGCAGCAACTGGCCCAGAATGTTCAAGACTTGGTCCGTGACTGCCAATGTCCCAATTCTTTGTTCTTGCTTTTCCCAACTCAGGACAAACCAGAGAAAGTCCAAATGGTCCCAAACAAATCACATACAATACCCCGCTTCTCCTTAGCCAGCCTCTAGCTTCAGGAACCTCAAAACGAAAAGCGTATCTGCGACTTTCCTTTCCAATAAAGTTTTTCCACTCCCCTCCTGCCTTGGAGCCTCTGAGAAACCCCCTTGCTGCGGCCAGCTCTGAACAGTCTCTGTGTGTTTTCATTTGAGTGGTCTTTGTTTAGTTCAAAGATGTTCACTACTAGAATAGAAAACAGAAAGCACACCTTCTGAATCATTGGAGCAGATAAAAGCGAAAACACAATCTATATAGCAAAAGGCAGAAAACAAAGAATCAGAAAACATATAAATGATATGGAAAAATATAAGACAAAAAGACCCAGGATGCAAGTTTATTTGTTTGAGATACATATAACATGTATTCACATAAAAGATAAGCCACAGTGGCTGTAGTAGGGACTGTGGTTATCAGACAGTTCTGAGGTCAGATTCCTGCTCTCCAGTTGGGTGTTCCTGGGCAACTTATTTAACTTTCTTCAGTCTGTCTTTTTTTTCTTTCCTTTTTTTAATTTTTAAAACGGCCTAACACTGGTTCCTACTCATGGGGTTCTTGGAGGAGTAAAATATCGTGTGCATAGCTCGCAGTCTGGTGCCTGGCATACAGCACGCGAACACGAAATGCTGGCTTAAGAAACTGATTTGAAGGAAATGCATCAATACGTTAATAAAACAGAAATAGTAGCAGTGATTTTTAATTTTTCCTATTTAATATAGAAAGAATGTTTTAACTATATTAGAACATTGAAATGAACCTCTGAGAGATTTGACTCTTCCACTACGGGACCTGAAAAAGACAGAAAATAAAATCATGTATCCTGTATAGTTTATCATTCAAATGTGGAAAGCAGGGAGCTGGATCTGTTGAACATACCATTCTTCTATCCCCTAGTATATTCCTCCCTCAATTCCTGCAGGTTGGCTCCTTTGCTTCAGGTCTAAGCTTCAATAGCACCTCCATAGAGAAGCCTTCCCTAACTACATTCTCCAAAGTTGGTTTCTCTGTCTTATTCTTTTTCACAGTATCCTATTTATTGTTTTTAAGCATTAATCTCAATCTATTTTTATTTCATTTGTTTATTTATATAATAGTATATTGTTTTCTCTCTTGCTATAAAATTAGCTTTTGAGAGCTTGTTTGTCTTGCTTTTCAATGGATTTCCAACTCAAAGAATTGGAAATTGCTCTTAAAAGGAAGCCACTAGAATCTAAATGTCATATGGTTCCATATCAAGAAAAAAATTATAATAAAATCAGTTTGTGATCCATAGGAAGAATAAAAGCTTGAACTCAGAAGTCAGACTTCTGAATTTAAATCCCAGCTCCACCAGCTACTAGGTGAGCTATGATAGCTAACTTTTTTACCTTTTCTAAGCCTGTTTTCTCTGTAAATGGAGATCATAATAATGCTTTACCTCATAAACTTGTTTCAAGGATTAAATCAGACAATTGAGCATAGTAAGAGTTCAATAAACACTACCTATTGATATAACATATACTCATTTATATCTGACATGATGAAGGATAAAATGTAAAAGAAACTTTGATACTGTTCGACCCTTGGTGGGAGGTACATTGTGACTTTTTTCAAACCACGATCATTTTCCTTTCTAATAGCTGACTCGCAACACAAGCATAAATATCAACATATAATCCAAGACAATCACAGACCTGGGCAGCAATCCTGATATGTATGGGCACAAAACATATTTAACACTGACAGTTCACATATATGATTAGGTAATTTCAAAGTATATATGAGATGCTATAGGAATTTTGAGGATTCTTTTAATTTCAGGAAAACAGGAACAGAACAATGACTGGGAAAAGGCAAAATGCAGGGACAGTAACAATAGATCAGGAAGTAGTTTCTCTTCTTCTAAGGTAAGAATTTAAAAACTTCTACCAAATGATGGTTAGGACTTTGTCCACTGCTCTCTTCCACAGAGCCTGGAGTCACTGGCCCAATGAGTGGTAACAACTGAACTGTTCCTTTTAATGACTCCCTCAATGCCCAGAACCCTGCACACGATCCTCTCCCCGGTGTGCACGCACAACTGCACCTTTTTACAGTTCACTCTTTTGACTGGACTCCGCTCCATTCTGTCTTGTAATTGCGGTGCGGTTGACACGCAGAGGTCATCTTGACTCTCCCAAACCAAATTAACCAACAGGGCAGGTTAAAAAGCAATTACAGTAGCCCATAGGAAATCACAATGGACTGCAACTAACACAGAGAAAACAATTACCATAATCAATACACTTTAAGCACATCAAAATGAATCTTTCCACATGTCAAAATGGTTCCAGATTTACAAAGCAACCAAACTAAACAGAAAACACATTTAGTTTTCATAATGACTCCGCATGCATCTTTGCCTTATGTCAGACTCTCGCCTCTTACCATTCTGCGAGGTTTTGCCTTTTTCTTTTTTTAAGATTTAAAAAATTTTAATTTTTTTCACCTGGTCCTATTGCTCCACTTGGTTTCCTCATCTGATTTCAGTTTGTTTGTTTCTGGTCTTTCTTCCCTCTGCTCCTGCAGCTCCGTTCACCCCCTGTAATTTATCTCGGCCCTTCCTTCCCCTCCGTTGAGTTTACACTTTGCATTAATTCAGCCTGTCTTTGATTCTGTTCACTTACGGGGCTTATTCTCTTCACATTTGCAACTTCTCTCCTCAGTCTCCCTTTCACTTCAAATAATTTAGTGCTGTTCTTTTAAATTTTATACCCTCCATAACTACATCCATATTAACGTCTTCTCTTTTTTCCCCATATTCTTTTTTTTATAACTTACCCTGAGTGTGCTTTCTCAGACACAACATAAAACAAAAGTCTTTCAAATTTTGATTGTTATAGCTTCTGTCACATAATAATGCGTCTGATCTTCTCCGGTGACTAAACCATTTTTCTTTTGCTGAGTTCCTTGCTGCATTAACATTTACTTGGGATCCACCCCAACCCTTTGGCAGAATTAGTGTCTAGATGAATAATCATGGCCTACATGTATCTGCTTGCAGAGGTTTGTTCTCTCTCTTTTTTCCTCCTTTGGCTGTTTGTGATTTTTCCATGCTGTTGCCTTTAAGGAGACTGGCTGGGTCAGGAGCTTGGTGCTGTTTTTCCTTTCATAAAGGATTAATTTGCCATCACTGGCTGCTTTTTGGCTACGCTGTGATGACTCTAACGTAGCAATTACTTATTCAAGACCTACAATGTGCAAGGCTGGGTGCTGGGAGCTGACAGAGATAGGCAAGGTTTTACTGTCTAGGTAGCTAAGGCTTCCTTCCAGGAGCTACACAGCCTGCTGGCTGGTCCCCTTGCAGTGCCCCCCACGTCTGTGAATGGCAACACCATTGACCCCGGGGCATAGCCAGAAACCAGGGCTCACCCCAATACCTCCTTCTCACTCGCATCCATTCATTTGACCTCCTAGCATTTCATAAGTTAGTCTGCTTTTCATCTTCATTGTTACCATCATGGGCCAAACAGACGAGTAAAAGAACCTCTTAATCTGCTTTTTACCCCCCCCTCCCGCCAATTTATTCTCTGTATTTCAATCATCTTTCTCTTTTGAAAGTATATATTGAATAATTTCATTCTGTCTTTAAAATGCCTAAATAGCTCCCACTGCCGATAGGCCAGTGTCCTGAGTTGCCTGTTGCCATCTCAGGGCCTTCTTTCCCTTCTGTCCTATTTCGGGACTTTCAGGGGCTAGCAGTCTGAAAGCTACATTTCTCAGAGTGCCCTCCAGGAGGTTCTGGGTCCATGTGGCACTTGTCTGACAGCTGGAAAGCGGAAGACAAAGAACTTACAGCTTTGGCATCTGGGAGGTGAGTACGTGGACATCGGCAGACCTCCAAAAGAGGTGTGGCCAGCAGCTTTCAGGATCTCATAACAATTTGAGACAGACTGGCCTCACAAAGGATGTAGTTCAAGAACTGGAAGTCTCCAAAGCAGTTTGAGGAACTGATTATCTCAGTTGTCCTCAATGGCAGTACTCTGATCCACAAATGGTGACTCAGCCCTTCACCAGAATTACAAGCAGGACATTTCCAACCAATCATCTTACTCTCCATACTCTGTTTTTGTTGGTGTTTGGTTCTGCTTACTCACAGCCCCTGGAGGCCTGTTTCCTCATTTTCCTATGCCATCTCAGCTTTCACTTTCACTACCTCCTTAACCTCTTCCCACATTTCCCTGTTCAACTTCTTCTTCTTCTTTTTGACAGAGACAGAGAGAGTCAGATAGGGACAGACAGACAAGAAGAGAAAGAGATGAGAAGCATCAATTCTTCAATGTGGCTCCTTAGTTGTTCATTGATTGCTTTCTCATATGTGCCTTCAGGGGAAGGGGCTATAGCAGGGCAAGTGACCTATTGGTCAAGCCAGCGACCTTGTGCTTCAAGCCAGCAACCATAGGGTCATGTCTATGATCCCATGCTCAAGCCAGCGACCCTGCGCTCAAGCTGGTGAGCCTGCGCTCAAGCTGGATGAGCCTGTGCTCAAGCCAGTGACTCGGAGTTTCAAACCTGGGTCCTCTGTGTCCCAGTCCCAAACTCTGTTCATTGCGCCACCACCTGGTTAGGATCCCTGTTCAAACTACTGACAAAGAGAAAGTGACAGAGAAATCAGCCAGGCAATGAACAATTAGCCAGGCAATCACTGTCATCTCTATTTGAGTAGTGGTGCCTCTCTAAAACTTCACTACTTTTATCTGTAAAATGGGGGAAATATCACTTGGTTATATTACAGAGCTGCTGTCTCTGAATAGATCATGTTTGAGCAGCAGCTAGTATTGGTGCTAAGCAAATAATGCTTACCTGTTAGTTCTTCCTCCTTTTTCCCTCTAGTCCATGCATAGCACCTTTTTCTGATTAGTGGCATTACAGGTGCTAAACAAGCATTTGCTGTATATTAATAAAACCTATATGTGTGTGTCTCTGTGTGTATAGAGACAGAGAAAATGAAGGAAATATTTACTTAATATGTGGCCAGTTATTTGAAAAATAACGCAGGTGCAAAATAAAAATTATGAACACTTGCAATTTTTTAGTATTTTGCCTCTCTTCAAATATCTACTATTTTATCATACTCTCGGGTTCAAGAGGGTCTCAGCTCTCCATTTCTGGATTCCTTACCAAGCACTGCCAAAACAATTACTTAAGTCTGTCAGACAATCATCTGAAAGGCTCCTCTTCCATTCCGTTCCAGATCACACACCACTCATTCCAAGGCTGATTTTGACAAAGACAAACACTAAATCTATACTTGCCCTGCATGAACATTTTATGAAGAGACCACTTAAAGATATGCTAGAGGGAAGAAATATAAATAATTTTCTCTTTCTTTTTCTATCTATCATCTATCTATCTATTTATCGATCGATCTATCGTCTATCAATCTACTTCTGTTTTCTGTATCTATTGACATTTAATGTAAATATCCACATACATTCCGGCTATGACCTTTTGTCAAAACCCAGCACTGTAATATCAGAACCAAAACTAAACAAAATCAAACAAACAAACAAAAAAGACCCCAAGTGCTTGAGTGCTGTTACAGAGAAAACAATGGTACAGGCAAAAAATCAGATCTGGGTTTGAGTCCTCCCTCTGCTACTTATTATCGGTCAATTAAGAATTTCTAAACTTGGGAGGAAGCATAATAAAGAAGACAGAGATATACATTAGCAGAATAAATGCTGTAGTGAACCAGAGCCGATTTTATTGTTCTTCTTGCACACTTTGTAGAGGTCCAGCGACACACAGACCCAGGAAATGTGGACTATGTGTGCTGTGGCAGTGGCTCCCATGGGAACAGTCCAATGGAAGATGGCAGGAAATAGAGTCCAAAGCAACAATCTATGAGCTTAGCCTGTGCAGCCAGCAGCAGGAGGTCTGGCCAGAGACCAGACAGGTGGGAAATACAAGGCTGTTGTTTCTCTCTTAAGAAAAGGAGGACGCAACCCTAACCGGGTAGCTCAGTGGGTTACAACGTTGTCCTAATACACGAAGGTTGAAGGTTCAATTGTCAGGACACACACAGGAAACAACCAATGAATGCTAAATAAGTGGAACAACAGATCAATACCCTCCCTATTCCTCTTTCTCTTTAAAATAAATAAATTTTAAAAAAGGAGCATGCAGGTGTCCACTCCATATCTATGATCTAACTATGGCATTACAGGTAGGTAGTTCCCTAAGCCAAGGTAGAAGATAGTCATCTTGACTATAATCACCTAGTTTTATAGAAAAATACTTTTATCTATTTGTTTCAACAAATTGTATGTAAAATATCAGAAGCCTGATGGGAATAAATAGGAACCTTCCATCATAATCCCCCTTCTAGAAAACAGGAGAAAGAAAGGCATCTTATGCCATTCTCAGTATATATTCTAATCAGCAAATAGATCAGTAATAATTAAAGAAGGAATCTTTACAGCATGGGAATTCTTTTGCTACTGGGAGTGGGCTAGGGGATAACAGGCTGGAAAAGAATACTTGTCCTTGGAAGCATTAAACAACGGTGTGAGAACCTGCCACTCCTGGCACAGTGAGACAGACAGCAAGTCAGAAAGCTCTTAGTGTTTACCTGCCACATCTGAAATAATTATTGTTTTGTGTAAGAAAAGAGGATACTCACAACCAGAGGCATGGCTCAAAAAAAGAATATAGGGAATAAACGTATATTTAGAACATATGAAAAATATTTCTGTATTTATATATAGAAGTTATATATTGTATGTTTATTGATATGTAAATATAATGTATAATATAGAGATATATAATATATGACATACATGTTTAGAATACATAAAAGTATATATATATATATAAAACTATATACAGATTTGGGGATCTTAATGATCTATTTTTGCCAATTTCAGCCTTTTCAAATGGTGCTCTCATACTCTTAAATGTTTGCATTGACTATAGAGTAGGTGATTTCAATTCATACAAAATTTGTTTAATAACACCCTGTGGTACCATTAACCCCCTATGTAGATGAGAGAAACTATAGTATTTTATCATTCTGTCAACTGTATTTTGGGCAGTTGGTAAAAATAAATTCATCC
Source organism: Saccopteryx leptura (assembly GCF_036850995.1). Lineage (NCBI taxonomy): Eukaryota > Metazoa > Chordata > Mammalia > Chiroptera > Emballonuridae > Saccopteryx > Saccopteryx leptura. The sequence goes on along the minus strand of NC_089505.1, from coordinate 209,945,030 downwards.
TCACTTTAGCAGACACGATCTTGGATTGTTCTGGCTGTTCATGTGATGATCTGTCTCCTGGAACAATTACTGGCTCCTTAAGAGAGGTCAGCACTGGCCTCAGGGACTAGAATCATGCTCTGAGTTCCAATGTCCTAGGACTGGCTGCACAGCTCTGGGAAGATGTTTAACCTCATTGGTCCGCATTTGCACAGCAAAGGAATTAAAGAAGAGGCCCTCTTAAATTCCTTCCCACTCTGTGTGCAGTGGTATCACACAGAAGGCAGTCCTTCCTGCTAAAGTGTACTCTTTTTCACAGCCTTGAAAGAGCTTGTCCATGATGGCCCTTGAACCGTTAAGGAAATCTACCATGCTCACGTGCTTCCATATCCATAATGCTAAAAAATCTCAACCCATTGTTCTGTAAACAAGTAGTCCTTGAAAATGAAATTAGATGTAAGACTGTCATCATCAAAAACATAATCATCATCAGTCATAACCAAGTGATAGCTCCCAGGCACAGCACTGCCTGGCCTATATTTAATTTTAATTCTTTTTAAAATTTTTTAATAAAAAAATTTAATAAAATAAATTAAAAATATTTTTAATAAAAATAATCCAGGATAATTTTTATTCTTATTTTACAGATTAGAAATCAAGGTTCTTTACAGGACCTTTCCAAGTAAAATATGCCACTTTGTTAGGAGATATATTACCAGATCTTTATCAGACTTTCATTTGCTATTCCTGAGGAAAAGTATTCTAGACTTCTTGGAGAAGTCAAAAGTCACTTATAAGAAATAATAAATGCTACCAGGAGCTCAGCACTCAAGTTAATACAACAAACAGACACATAATCCTTATGTATATGCTTTCATCAGAATTAAAAATAGCCTGCATAGAATATTGGACATTCCCTATTGGTAAAGCTAAGCAGCTACTCTCTGGCTGTTTCCATCATTTCTGCACATGGGCTCTGGGGTCATGCTACACTCACTGCACATATACTGTCGTCTCCATGCTATCGTCACAATTGTAGGCAAAGAATTCTAGTTCTCCTGGGGCAATTTTATGGGGTCAAGGCTTTGGAGCAAAGGGGAAAACAAAACAAAACAAACTAATGCAGTTTCTCTTTTTCCTCAGAAGTTTTCATAGCAGCAAGGCTTTGGCACATGTACATGATGATCTGGAAGGCCAGATGCGGGTGCAGGAGGTAACGGGGGATAGCAAGGAAGAAGTGGGAAGGGGTGGGTCAGAAGCCCTGGCCAGCACTCAGAGAGCGCAGGTGGCAGCATCCTCTGGGTGTAGAGTTCTGAGGTCTGTTAAGTGGCAACAGTGTCTGACTAGATGGCCTCTAGGTCCAGAAAAAGGGAGGACAGGCTCCACCATGTTGAAAGACTTGCTCTCAAACTGCAGATCCAATAGAGTAGCAACTAGCCACAGGTAGCTATTTAAATGTGAAGTAATTAAAATTAGATACATTTACAACTCAGTTCCTCTGTCAAGATTTCAAGTGCTTGATAACCACATGCAGGCAGTGCAATGGTAAGTGGACAGCACAGATACATTTCATAATTGTCGGCAAGCTCTATTAAACAGCATTGCTTTAAAGTCTAGATTATATGAGAAGCAACACTTAACACTCAGGAAGTTTAATTATACTGGGGAAGTCCATATATTAGGGTAGCTAAGAGCACAATCACTGTATCCAAACTTTCTAGACTCAAATCCTGGGTCCAACCTTTGCTAGCTACATGACTTAGAGCAAGTTACTTACTAACTCTGTGCCTCAGTTTCCTCATCTGTAAAATGGGGATGATAATAGTGCGACTTTTCTAAGGTGTTTTGAGCACTAAATGGGTTGATGTATGTAAAGCACTTATAACAGTCTGTAGCACATAAATGCCACGTAAGTGTTAGCCCTTAATATTTGTTAGTTTTAGTTTCACATTGCAACATACTCCCATGATTTGTTACTGGGGAATAGATGTAAACAGATTCTCGTGTCTGATCCTTTCTATGCCCCCCTTACCCGTGAACCTAGTATATTTGGAACAGGTTCAAACACCCTCTCATCAGCAGGAGTGTGTGTGTGACCAGGGCGAATGTGGCTCCTTACTTGTACAGCAGGACGTCGGCCGCCTGGAGCATCGGATACGTGAGCAGGCCCACAGTTCCATCCTGCTTCTGCTTGGTAGTCTTTGCCTGCAGGTGTGAAAGGAGAGGAGGGAAAGAAATTGACAGGAAGCTAATTATATTGCTAAATTAAGAAATCTTTAAAGCAAGCGCAAGGTAGTCGGAAGCCACCTGTGGTGGGTGACATTACATCTCAGGTCCTTTTAGCAGCTCCAGCGCCTTCTGGCTGGCTCATCTTTCTGTTACAGGCACAGTGAGGAATGGGTGAGTGCTCCATCACTGCCTGTTCCTCGTTCATTTTATTACAGCATGGGTGTAAGAGTTTTCAAGGTTCCAAATCAGATACATTCCCGAACTCACAGTTAAGGTCAGAAAATGTCGTGAAATTCAATGTCCATCACTTAGTGTGAGTCAGCATCAAACACCTACTGCTTCTTCCCTGGGGAAACGTCCCAAAGTGTCGCACTGTGTTGTTGATGAAACTGAAATGTTCCCTTAAAAATCACATTTAAGGCCCTGGCCAGTTGGCTCAGTGGTAGAGTGTTGGCCTGGCGTGCAGGAGTCCCGGGTTCGATTCCCGGCCAGGGCACACAGGAGAAGCGCCCATCTGCTTCTCCACACCTCCCCCTCTACTTCCTTTCTGTCTCTCTCTTCCCCTCCCGCAGCCGAGGCTCCACTGGAGCAAAGTTGGCCCAGGCGCTGAGGATGGCTCTATGGCCTCTGCCTCGGGTGCTAGAATGGCTCTGGTCGCAACAGAGCAACGCCCCAGATGGGCAGAGCATCGCCCCTTGGTGGGCATGCCGGGTGGATCCTGGTTGGGTGCATGCGGGAGTCTGTCTGACTGCCTCCCCACTTCAGAAAAATACAAAAAAAAAAATCACATTTAAGAAAACCAAACCAAACCAAAATCATAGCATTTAAAAAATAAAACAAAGATAAATTTTAATCTACCAACCCTAATTATCTGTACTGATCTTTAGGAGCTAGGGCAGAGAGTAAAGGGATTCTAGTGAACAGTACAGGTTGTACAGAATAGGGTACTTCCTTCATGGGAAGCTGAAGGGAACACCACAGGTGACATTAGAAATATTTAGTAATCGGTGAGCAGTGGGGGCCGACTATGAACTGCTCATGTGGACCCGCTGAGCGTGCACCCTAGTGAGACCTGCTCTCTGCTGCAGGTGAACACGCCTACCGGACGCTTGGTTCTCTCAGTGGAGCTACTCATTAGTTGATTGGTAATTGCTTCCAAGGCCTAGGTACCTCATTGCATGGAAGATGATAAATCAATATTTAGCTGTGTAGATAAATCTCACTTGTTTAGTTAATATGAATCACTTCTCAGAGGTCCTATTACTTCTGAATGAATTGAACAACTGAATGTACAGACTTGCATGATCCCTAGGACCAAGCTCAACAATGCTCACAACTCAGGCTCTCCACCCCTCAACATACAGACATACTCCTGGAGTTGGGGTCTGAAAGACAAAAGCTTCTTCTCTCTTTGACCATTTTAATGTTAATGTTCCCTAATTCAATTACATACTTAACTTTCCTGGTTACTTCAAGGAGTTTCTGGCTTATAGCAACTAATGCTATAGGCCATTCAAAGGAAATTTGAATATTTGAACAAAAAATTCCAAGTACATTTCCTTACAATGTCCATGGCAAAGGCCGCCTCACAATGATCACTGGTAAAGATAATGAAAATTTAATTTGGAAATGAGCAAATGGAAAAAAACTCAATTTTTAAAAATCACCACAGCATTAGATTTATAGTTTTTATATTAGAATACTGAATCGTGAGATTACAAAGAAAAAGGAACAATGTGGAGAGCACTAATATTTATTGAGTGCCTGTTATCAACCCCAGATGCCTTACATCTGTGCTATCTCATTAATCCTGCAAACAACCCTGACCTCAGGAGCCTTGACCCACCTTTCTACCCCACTGTCCCAGCCCTCACCACCCCAATCAAAACCCAGCTAGGTGCTGCTAGATCCTCCCATAGCCCTAGAACCCTCCTCTTTCTCTTCCACAGCTCTGATTATTTGTTTAATTGCCTCTTCTCGAATAGACCGCAAGACTCATGAAAGGGGCTGCAACCACCCATCTTGGTGACTGCTGCTCCTCCAGCACCCAGTGTGACAGGAGCCTTGTGGAAGGATCACAAGTATTTAGTAATTAAGAAATGGCCAGAGGAGGCAGTAAGATGCTTAAGGCTGGCATTTGAAATCCATGTTTTTCCCACAAATATGGGCTGATGGGAAGGCTTCGCCAGAATGTCAATCATCACAGCATTCACTAGCAATGTGTTATCTGGAGGTCCATAGGCACTGTTTTAAAGGAGAAACATTTATCATTAAATTAGTATTCATATCTTTTAAAAAGGATTTCAGTATTCAGTTGTGTTAGAGTACTATGATAAACTGAGAAAGTCTTCCCTAAAACCAAAATATAGAAGAGAACATGACAAACTTTTGTTCATAATCCTTGTCAGGGAACGACTCTGCAGCATTAGCAATACCTCTTACTGGAGCACGTCATTTTACAGCTCTGTTTATCTTTGCAACACATGCAAAGGCTGCTCAGAAAACCAATGGCCCTAAAAATATGCTGGAAGGAAGCTTGAAAGTGAAATTAGCGTTAACATAGTCAGGGGCTACCTATCCTTGGGTTATCCAGTTGCAAAAATAAATGGCAGCAAAGTACTATGAATTATCCAATTTATCTTTCTCAGTTGAACTTCTAAGAAAAAGTACAGCCTTAATTTTTCTGTGGGTTTGAACTGTTGCCTGAATTCAACTTGTTTAAATGTTAAATAAAATATGTTGTCTCTTCTGCCCACAATTAAAACATTCTTCTCTCACTGACAGTTAATTCCTGTGCCCGTGGGACAACTTTAGAGTCCAGTTATCCAGATACTGTTATTGTTTGTTAATCACAATGTGGTGGCGGCAAAGTCATTACCAAGTCTATCCGAAGGTCTTTCTGATTCAACCATACACAGAAAAACTCAAATAAGTTGGATATTTTTATCCAGTTTTTGGGTTGGGAGAAATCTTAGTGATTCCTTTTAATTTCTGTTCCATACCCTGAAACAAAGAGTTTAAGAGAGCTCCTCTAGTTACTAGTGAGTAGCAGACCAGGAAGGCCAGTAGACTTGGGGTTCCCAGACCTTATCACAAAAATAAACAGAGAAAATGTGGACCTTGTACTTCTTTTTGTTAATCAGAGTACTAACATTTACCTTCCACTGGTGTAAATGTTGTAATCGGGGCAGTCTGACCATGCAGGTAAGGATCCAACTTAACTGTGTGTGCTCCGCCACCTAAAAAAATAAAGTAGAATATTAACAAAAATGGTCAATGTTTTCTTGTATACACAACAAAACTAAAAAGATGACCGGTATTACCTGAAATGGCTGAAAATAACCCAAATCAAGGTAATTTTAAAAAGGATAGGTGAAGGGGACCAATTGAAAATGCATAGAATTTTAGGTGAAGAAGCAATCTTCAAAACTAACCAATATGGTTGTTAGTCTAGTGTTTAAATCCTCTTTACAACGTCTCCAGCAATAGGCTGACCCGACTGTTTCAAAATCTCCAGAGAGGATTTCATTAAGTCCTGATACATCCATTCCATCTTCAAAACGCCAAGGTTATTAAAACATACACAGGTACACACAGTTTCAAACCCAGTCGAAATAACTTCTAAATATATAAAAGCAGCTGTAATACCTTACATGTAAATGGTAGAGAAAGGTACTCAACTTAAAAATCGATCCTTTAGACCTAGAATAATTTGAAATTCAGGAATCACTTTATCATCCCAAAGTGTGACTTTATAGTTTCTAGTTGTTCCTCCTCCTTTTTCTTTTTTTCCTCTTCTCTCTTCCTCTAATCCCACCTTTGTTTTTTTTTAAAAAAGAAGAGGTCTAGTAAACAAGAAAATGCAATCTTTCCCCAATTTGTTTTTGTCTCAACAAAATTTAAGCAAGTAAGCAAACCTGGTTACAATTGGGACGATTCTTGGGCCCAGGCCAGGTTCTAACTGATGACCTGGAATTTAAGGCCTGTGCATCGTTTCTGGACCCTAGGGATTCCGAGCCCTTCATCCATTGTGGCTTTATTTGTGTTCATATGATTTCCTTCAAAAGCAGAGACTGTTGCCAACTCTGAAAAGTGGCCCCAAATGTGTTCTTTGTGGGTTTTGCAAAAGGAACATAAAGGAATGGGCTGGAGCAGCCCAGTCCTATTTTACTAGCAAGGAATTGCCATCTGGCATAAGCTAGTTTCTCATTTTTTCCCCCAAGTCATAGAGCGGGAAGAGTTGTTTTTCATGTGTTTGACAAGGAATCACTTTTCAAGTTTTGCAAGCTGCGGGGCTGAATCTGTCATCTTCCTTCCAAGAGCCATTTGGGCTTCCTTGAGAGCAGCGACTCTGATAGCACAGTCCATGCAAATTGCTAACCGGCTGTAAACCAACAGCTGTCAGACATAAACAGGAATGCTGGATGGAAGCAAGAGGGTTCTGTTTGTTTCTAAGCATCAAGCAAAACACACTCCCGTTAGAACTAATGAAACAAGGGCTGCTTTTGGCATGGAGAGGTAGGAGAGGATATTTTGTTGTTGTTGTTGCTTCTTTACTGAACTGGGAAAGGAATGACAGCACAGAAAATAACAGTGCACATGTGGAAAGGGACAAGAGGACTCCTCTCCTTCAACTCAGGCTCGCATGCTCAGCTTTGGCGGTATGTGAAAAGCTAGCATCAATTCCCCGTAACGTCAAGCATTTTCCTTGGAGTAGCTTTTTATCTGGACACATGGAATGAGACTTTAATATTCTGTAGAGATCTTTCTGGTGTTTCCAAATAAGAAGGTAAGAAATTAATCCAAATTATTCTTAGACAGAAACAATGTAGGTAAAAAGTCAACAGTAATTTTCACAATTTATTATTACTAATTATATATGAAGGGTAGTACATGTCAAAATTTGGTTCTTTTAATTTACTCATGTTCAAGACAACTGCTTGGAAAGGTTCAGATTTCTGTCTGGAGAAAAGTGAAAATGATATTTAACTATAGTGTGTTTTGAGTTATGTTGTGAAACCACAAACGAAATAATAGTATGAGCTGTGTTAGCCACAGAAAAACAAAAGCATGGAACAATAAGGTGGCCATCCGCAAACAAGTCAGTAGCAACTGAAGATTTCTGATGCCCTAACTGCACTGGTACAGGCACGTGCGTTCATCAGTTGCAGCAGTTTTGCCTATGGTGTTCGTGGCTGTAAAACAAGAGTCTGACACATGGTGGATGCTCAATAAATACTTGTCGGAAGTATGAACAATATCAGAGGCTTCAGAAAGAACGGTTAGGACCATAAAGAATCCATTAGATTTAGCAACAGGCGTGGTAATCCAGGCAAAAGCGGCTTCTGAGGAGTGATTGGGAGGGAAGCAAAAGCAGAGAGAGGTAGGTTGAAGTGTGAGTAGGTGGCAGCATATGAAGACAGATGTGTGGCAAGCATGGCAGAGTGGTTAAGCACTCCCTCTCTTTAGAGTGAGACTGCCTATATCCTCGTGAGTTCTGCTACTTACTAGCAGGGTGACCCTGTGTAAATTAGTTAAACTCTTTGGATCTTGGTTTTGTCATTTATAAAATGAGATTAATAGTATAAGGTTTACCAGAAAGTTCTGTTCGTTTCTATCACAACAAGTTTCGACACGTAAGCACATGTTTATTTGGCGCATGTGTGTCTCTCTATTTTTATCACTTAATGTATACATACTGACGTAGCAAATTAACTAAAACAAAGTTGATTTATGTTAGTCTTATGTGTGAAGCGATAGTGTACCCATGGCTACTGATAAAGTTCATTTACGCCACTGTATTTTTACAAATTTCAACAAGGAAGAAATGCTACAGAAGCATGTAGAAATTTATTGAAAGTGTTTGGTGAAGGTACAGTTTCTGATAGGACATGCAGAAGATGATTTGAAAAATTCAAAACAGGTGATTTCGACCTTTCTGATAAGCCACGTTCTGGGCGACCATCTTTGATCGATAACAATGTTGTTAAGACCATGTTGGAGCAAGATCCTTTTCTGACAACATCGGAGATCGCAGAAAGGCTTAATTCAGCTCAGCAAACCATTTTGGACCATATTCAGAAGATAGGATTGGTGTGGAAATATTCAAGATGGGTGCCACATGAATTAAGTCAGAAGAATTTGTATTTTGTTTTACTCCAAAAATGGACAGAACTTTCCGGTAGACCTTATAGTATCCATTTGACAGTGCTTAGAACAGTATCAAGCACACAGTAAGCGCTTAATAAATGGCAGTTATTATTATGGATAATTTTTAGGAAAACTTTTGTTTTAACTTTTTTATTTTGAGATGATAGATTCACATCTAGTTGTAAGAAATGATACAGAGACCCAGTATCCCCTTCACCCAGTTTCCCAAATGGCAATATCTTGCATAACTTTAGTACAATATCACAGCTAGGAAAATGAAACTGATACAATCCATCTACCCTATTTAGGTTTCACCAGTTTTACATGCACCCATTGGGTGGGTTTCTTTATTTCTATGCAATTTTATCACATAAAGACATTTCTTTTTTAAGGGAGAACGGAGGTAGCTATAACTAGTAGAGGTAAGACAATAAAAATTTTGTTCATTTTTTAAGGTGTGGAATAGGCCTACTTTACAAAACAGTTTCTACTGAAATAGGAGGAAGGGAAATAAATATAGATGAAGTTATATCTTGTGAAATAGAAGTAGAAAGCAGAAAGTTAGAGAACTTCACATCTAATGGGCTTTATTATCTCTGAAAATAGAAGACAGGGTGATTAGAAACAAATGGGACAAAAAATATACTCAACAGAATGGCTGGGTTTGATAGGAAAGAACAAAAGGCCTTCTGGAATAGAGTTATATAAGGCTTGATGTTTTGTGGATGTTTTCGTGAATTAAAGAGGGCAATCATTTGTAAGATACACCACTGGGGAAAAAACTGGTATTCTTCAAGAGAGAGATGAAAGTTTTCTGCCTAAATAATAGATCTTTAAAAATTTTTGCAGAAAAATTAAATTAGTTGATTGCATCTTTAATTTCCTTTGGCCAATAGGATTTTTAACAGGATCCAAAAAGTACTAAACACAAAGCAAAATATCTGGAGAAATTACACTACATTAAAATTGCCAACTTCTCTTTATCCAACACCACCACTTAAAGAAGGAACCAGCAAGTTTCAGAGTAGAAGGAGAAAGTTGCAAACCGATACAGAATATATTGGTATACAGAATATGGGAAAAACTCCTACAAAATCTTTTTTTTTAATTTTTATTTGTTGATTTTAGCAAGGGGGAGGGGAGAGAGGGATAAAGAGAGAGAGATAGGAATATCTATTTGTTCCTGTATGTGCCCTGCCAGGGGTCAAACCAGCAACCTCTGCATTTCGGAATGATGCTCCAACCAACTGAGCTATCTGGCCAGGGCCTCCTACAAATTCTTAAGAAAAAAACAGACAGCCCTATGAAAACCGGCCAAATGCAAATTAAAGTTGGTATCACTATGATATCACCACACACCCATTAGAATAATTAAAGTAAAAAAGCTGAACAATACCAAGTATAGCGAGCATATTGAGTAACTAGAACTCCTATATACTGCTGTGGGATGTAAAGTGGTAGTATATCAGCTTTTAAAACTAAACCCACTAACATTAACACTCAACCTTCATAGAACATATGACCAAGGCAGTCCATTTCCAGGTATATATCCACTAGGATGTTCTCAAAAATATATGTGCAAGAATATAATGTGATAGCCCTAAACTGTAAGCAATCCAATGCCCATCTATATAGAATGGATAAATTGTGGTATATTTATACAATGGAATATTATAGCAATGAGGATGAATGGGACAATTGCATTCAACAACATGAGTCCATCTCATAAATATAATGTTGTGTGAAAGAAGCCATACACAAAAGGATATGTACTAAATAATTCAAATTATATTTGATCCTTAAATATGTTATCTTGGGAGAAGAATAGATAGTGGCTGGGAAAGGGTACAAAGAGCATTCTGGGTATGAGTTACAGTCATTCAGTTTGTGAAAATAGGTAAGAGGCTAGTAAATCCAACTACTTTGGGCCTTGAATAAAATAAAATTAAAATCTTTTTGGTGTTTAAAACAAGGTGAGCCCTTGCCGGTGGCTCAGTGGGTAGAGTGGATATGGACATCCCAGGTTTGATTCCTGGTGAGGGCAAACAGGAGAAATAACCATCTGCTTCTTCCTCCCTCCCTCTCCCTCTTCTCTTCCTCTTCCTCCCCTGCAGCCAGTGGCTCAATTGGTTTCAGTGTGGCCCCAGGTGCTGAGGATAACTCCATCCGGCCTCAGGTGCTAAAAATAGCTAGGTACTCAAGCATCAGCCACAGATGGGGTTGCTGTGTGGATCCTGGTCCAGGTACATGCAGGAGTCTCCCTCACTATCCCCTCCTCTCACATAAAAAATTGATAAATAAAATAAAATAAAATAAATAAAGGTGGTAAGACTTCTAGAATAGCTGAGTAACCCCTGAAAATCAGCTTCTTCACAGAAGAATGAGAACACTAGCAAAAATTGTCAAAGTCAATTTTTCTAAACTCTGAAAATTAACCCAAGGCAGCAATAATCTGAAGAGTATTTATTTAAGAAAAACATACATATCTCAGTAAAATCAGAGAGCTTTGTGGCATTTTAATTTACCCTGTTCCCATATGTGGTAGGCTTAGAAACCAGCAGCCTAGCTGAGCTGTCATGGGAAGAGGAAGATTGAGTTTGGAGTGCCTCAAAAAGGCCCATCTCCAGAGAACTGCCACTACTCGACCTGTCTGACAGCTCTCTGGAAAAGCCCCACGTGCAAGGTTTGCTGTTATTTGACCTGACTTAGAGATCATTCGGTTGGAAAAGTCCCATCCCTAGGACATTTTTCAGAAATAATCAGCAGCAAAGACTTAATCCTGCAGCTGCCTGAGGTGCTGATACAAGCAGCAGAAAACAAGAGGCTGCTCAAAAACACTTAAAGGGAAAAGGTGAAAAATTATAGGCCCACTGCGTGCTTTGAAAAGACCTGACATATTCCCGGGTATCTGGAAGGCCACATGCACAAGCAGGGCTATGCACCTGTCCAGGAAAGACCTGAGAACACCCTAATCTCTCAGCCTGGCTCACCTTTAGGTCCTGTGTAAGCCCCTCAGCCAAGGATCGAAAGTATAGGATCAAGCCATTTGAAAATTTCTATTTAATTAATATTTGAGCACAAGCTAACTAAGCAAAGACTGTGGTGGCCAGACATAACAATTAAGACAGACTTTATAAAATTGCTGTGGAAAATAATTAAACAAGCAAACAGCAACAACAAAAATGAACCACAATATGGGGAGGATTTCATTAATGAAGTCTAACAAACATTTAAAAAATTAATACTAGCTCCTCACAATCTCTTCCAGAAAATGAAAGAAGAGCACCTATTTCCCTACTCATGCTAAGAGGCCAGTGTTATCTTGATACCCAAACCAGGCAAGGACATCATAGCAAAAGAAAACTACAGACCAATGCCTATTGTGAGTATAGATGCAAAATTCCTCACCAAAACACTAGTAACAGAATGCAGCAACATACACACACACACACACACACACACACACACACACACACTCTCACGCATGCACGTGTGTGCATGGTATGTATTTATTATACATATGCATATATATGTGTGTATATACTATACAACATGAGCAAGTGGGATTTATTCCTGAAATGAGTGCTTGGTTTAATAGCCCCAAATCAATCAATGTAGTACCATAATAACCTAAACAATGTAGTACTGGTATAAGGATAGGATATATAGGTAATGGAACAGAATTTAAAGTCCAGAAATAAATCTATGTATCTATGATCAATTGATTTTCAACAAAGTGCCAAGACAATTCAATAGGGAAAGACAGTCTTTTCCACAAAATGAACTAGGACAACTGAAAATCTACATGTGAAAGAATGTTGTTAGGCCTCTACCTCACACCATACATCAATTAAGTCGAAATGGATCACAAACCTAAATTTAACAGCCAAACTATAAAACATAGGAGTAAATCTCCAGGATGGTGGCTTAAACAATGGTTTGTTAATATAAGACCAAAAGCACAAGCAACAAAAGAAAAAAATTGATCTTCAAAATTTTAAAAATCTGTGCTTCAAAAAACACTGTCAAGAATGTAAAAGATAATTCACAAAATGGAAGAAGATATTTGCAAATCATATATCTGATAAAGGGCTGGTATTCAGAATATATAAAAAGTTTTGATAACTCAACCATAAAAAGACAGATAATCCAGTTTAAAAAATGGGCAAAATATTTGAAAAAACATTTCTCCAAAGAAGATACACAGATGGTAAATAGGCACATAAAAAGATGTTCAACATCATTAGTCATTAGGAAAATGCAAGTCAAAATGACACTGAGATACCACTTCACACCCATTAAAATAGTTAAATTAAAAAAAAAAGTGTGGGGAAGGAATCAGAATTTGGAATCTTTATACATTGTTGGTGGAACCCTCATACAAAGTGGTAGAGCCACATTCAGAACAATTTTAAACTTTCTCAAAATGTTAGAGTTACCACCTGACTCAGCAATTCTACTCTTAGGTGTATACCAAGATAACAAAAATATATATCCATAAAAACTTTACATCAATGTTTATGGTAGCATTTTTTCATAATATAGTGCTCACAAAAATTAGGGGATATTGGCCCTGGCCGGTTGGTTCAGTGGTAGAGCATTGGCCTGGCGTGCAGGAGTCCCGGGTTCGATTCCCGGCCAGGGCATACAGGAGAAGCGCCCATCTGCTTCTCCACACCTTCCCCTCTCCTTCCTTTCTGTCTCTCTCTTCCCCTCCCGCAGCCAGTTGGCCCGGGTGCTGAGGATGGCTCTATGGCCTCTGCCTCAGGTGCTAGAATGGCTCTGGTTGCAACAGAGCAACGCCCCAGATGGGCAGAGCATCGCCCCCTGGTGGGCATGCCGGGTGGATCCCGGTCGGGCGCATGCGGGAGTCTGTCTGACTGCCTCCCTGTTTCCAACTTCAGAAAAAATACAATAAATAAATAAATAAAAATTAGGGGATATTTCATAGCTTCATATTCATTTTGAAATATCCCCTAATTTTTGTGAGCAGTATAGTTTCATAATAGTGCAAATAATACAATGTCCACTGACTGATAAAATGTGGTACACCCATACAATGCAATATTATTCAAATATAAGAACAAATGAAGTATTAATAAATATTACAACATGGATAAACTTTGAAGACATTATGCTAACTGAAAGAAGCTAATGATAAAAGAACTTACTGTATGATTCCACTTGTACAAAATGTTCAGAAAGGGCAATCCATACAAGACAGAGTAGATTAGAGGTTGCCAGGGAGAGGGGAGGGGCCAATGGGAGTGACTGCTAGTGGATACGGGACTTCTTGGAATGATAAAAATGTTCTAAAATTGACTGTGATGATGGAGAATCTCTGAATATACTAAAAGGCATTATATTATACACTTGATATTTTTTTAATTGTACACTTTAAATGAGTGAACTGTATGATGTATAAATTATATCTCAATATAGCTGTTTAAAAATCTGTGCAGGTAGAGTTCATCCCAACTACTCTATGAGACATCACCAATGAATTATTCTGTGGCAACACAGAAAACAGTTTGAGTAGTCCTGGTTTTCTGATCTTTGACAATATCACTATTTTCCTCCACATAGGAGAAAAATCCTTTCAAAATGGTTAGTGGGGAGAATGGATTCTCAACTATGAAAAAGGTAAAGGAAGATCCCAGAGCCACCAATGTGTTCGACGAGACTCCCCTTCTGGCTTAAACCCATTCCAATCAGGCTCTCGTATCTACCACTCCACAGGGACCACCCACCGTGTTGGCAATGGTGGCGGTATACAGTCATTGACCTGACATATTTAGCAGCATTTGACACAACTGATCACTTCTTCCAATATGATTCATTTTCTCGTCTTGGTTCCCAAACAGTATTACTGTAGTTTTTCTCCCTGTCTCAGTAGTTCTTCTCAGTCTGTTTGTGTGGTTGCCACCCTTCTCCCTGACCTCTTAATATTGGAGGGACCCAGGTTTTAGTACTTGTTTCTTTACTTCTATTCTTTATGGCACTCACTCTCTGCAATTTTATCTCATCTCATGGCTTTAAATGCAATCTTTATAACTAATGTATTTTAAATTCATAACTCCAGCCGGAACTCTACTCATATTCAGCATCTTTCTGCGGCTATCTCATGGTTTCTCCAGCTCAACACTTCCAAAGACAAACTCCTGATCACCCACCCAAATCTGCTCCATTCACAGTTGTCATCTCTGTTGGTGACAACTTCATCTTTTCAGTTATTTAGGCAAAAACCCTGGAGTCATTCTTCACTCCTTTTTCTTTCATACTTAGTATCTAATCCACCTGCCAATCTTGCTGCTTCTTCCTTCAAAATATCTTCACAAGCTTACCACTTTTCACCACTTCTACTCTTACCCTTCTGGTCTAAGGCACCATTAAGTCTCAGCTGGATTCCTATAATAACTTCCCAACTGGTCTCCCTGCTTCTACCCTAGCTCCTGAACCATTTATTTTTAACATAGCAGCCAAAGTGGCCCCTTTAAAACAGATCATGTCACTTCTCTGTTCAAAGTCCTATACTCCCCATTTCCTCAGAGTAAAAGCCCAAGTCCTCACGATGGCCAAGACCAGGCACCATCTCCCATTCAACCCAATTGTATCTGTGATTTGAATCCTCCTCCTCCTCCTTTGCTCCCTCTAATCTAGCCATGCTGGCCTTCTTGGGTTCCCTGAACACACTGGGCATGCTCCCACCTAAGGGGCTATGTTCTGGTTCTTTTCTCTGATAGGAATTCCCTTCCCCGAGATCTTCACATGGCCAACTCCCTAACCTTAAATATTTGCTCAAATATTATTAAAGGGGCTTACCCAGACCATACTCTTTAAAACAGTAATCTGTTTCACTCAACATCACTCCCCACTCCCTTTAACTTTTTTGTGGTTAACCTATCACCTAAAATACTTTATGTTAGGCTTATTTATCATAGTTATTATTTCTTTTGTGTTATGCCAATAGAGTAAGTATGATGGCAGCAAAGATTTTTGTCTGTTTTCTTCACTGATACAACATGAATACCGACCACAGTACCAAGGACACAGTAAGTGCTCAATATTATTAATAAATACATGAGTGAAATTAAAGGTTTATTAATAGGGGAAGGTCCGAATGAAATATAGCATACTTTTATAATGGCATATTATACAAAAAATAGAGGAAATGAGCTAGATTTACATGTCTAAACATATATCACAAAAACCTGCTGTGTGAAAAAAGAAAATTCCAAACAGGAACTACAAAATGGTACCACTTATGTAATTTAAAAAACCACACACAAATAAACATATTATATATTGTTTATAGAATTATACACAAAAAACAGGTTAAAAAAAACTGGCTAGATTGATACACATCAAATCCAAGATTCTGGTTGCCTGATAATAGAAAGAAGGGATTTAGGAAAAAGGGCTGAAGGGAGTAAGTAGGCAAGGAAAAGGGTTTCAGGGGCTCTCAACTTGGTGATTATTTTTTAATACAAGGGAGTCAAGCAACTATAACAAAATGTTAACAGTGTTCATCCTTGGTGTTGGGAACATGAATGTTTGTTACACTATATATCTATTTCAAAATTTAAAAAAAAATTCAATTAACTAAAAGAACACAGAACAGTATGATTTAAAAAAAAATGGGGCTGCTATGTATCAATCAAATTCATTTAAGTAATTAACTGGCTCAGTAAATACTGGATCAAATGTCTAAGATACCCTCAGTGTCCTTTAGAATTTTACTACAATATTTCCCATAAATGTTATTTTCACAGGAATCAGGTCCTGTAAGTTGGTTAGGACACCTGGGACTCAGTTCAGACCTACAAATTCCCAGTTACCATTTCCTCTCGGAAACTCGTAATTTCATGCTGAGTTATTTTTATTAGACTCTTATCATGCCCGTGACAAATCCCCTTAACAGGAACTTTGTTTGAGGATCTGATTTTAATTAAAAGAGCTCTGTTATCAATGATGAACTCTCATTCACTCCCTTCAACTGGTCTGCCTCCTGTCAGTATTTATGTTCATCAATGAAAATCCCTCTGTACACATTTGGATTTTTCTATACTTCTCCTTAGTCCTATGTTCTCAAAGCTGAATATATAACTCCATCAGTCTGCTCCTAACATAAAATCCATCTCCATGTAAATTCTATTGCTTATTGTGTATATGTGTGTACATTTTTTAAAAATCTACATCATTACATTAGTCAGCTTTCTTTAGATTATGCTAGGTAACAAATAACCCCAAGTATAAGTGGCTTACAGCAATGGTTTTTTTTTCTCATTCATAATACATAATGGTAGTTGTAGGCTGACTATAACTCTGTCCTATATACCTTCTCATTTCAGGACCCAAACTGAAGGAGTACTCCTATCTGGAACATGCTATTCTCAAGTTAGAAGGAAAACGTACATGACAGTTAGAACACACATGGAACAGCTATTAAAGGTTCTGCTTGGGCACAGTGTACATCATATCCACTCAGTTTCCATTGGCTAAAGCAAGTCACATGGACAAGCCCATCAGTGGGGTAAGAATAGATGTTCTCCCATAGGATGCATGTCAGTCACATGGCCATGGATGCAGACACAGAATCCTTATGCACGGGGTTAGCAAGCTACTGCCTACTGGCCTGTGGATTGCTGTTGGTCAGCCTGTGGGCTAAGAATGGTTCTCACATGTTTTAGAGGTAGTAAAATGTAATAAAACAAAGAGAGAGAAAGATAAGGTGAAAGAGGAGGAGGGGTGAGGAGAACAGGTGCTGGTGGCGGTGGGGACAGAGACTGCATGGACCTGCAAAGCCTAAGCTATTTCTTATCTGTGCCTTTACAGAGAAAGTTCCTATAGGAAATGAACATGAAAAATTAGGAACAATAACTATCTACCACAAGCACCCCCACAAAATTAGCTAACTTAAGGAAGGATAAGAGAGCTATCCTACAGAGAACTTAACAGATAGTACTTTTCTCCTATTTTTTCTATTGATTTGAGAGAGAGAGAGAGAGAGAGAGAGAGAGAGAAGGGAGACAGGGGTATATGGGTGTGTGGGGGGAGAGAGAGAGAGAGAGAGAAGCATCAACTCACTGTTTCACCTAGTTGTATACTCACTGATCACTTCTCCTACGTACCCGACCAGGGGTTGAACTGTGACTTCTGGTGAACCGGGTTGATGCTTTATCCACTAAGCCACCTAGCCAGGGTCCAGACAGTTTTTTTTTTTAATGAAATCTATCTCTTCAGTAAGTTTCTTTTTAAAATTTCTACATATATATATATATCTGATAGCCCCAGAAATTCTGGCCCAACAAACTAATGAAGGCTTTTTGGCTTATATGAAAAGTAAAAACTGGCCTGACCTGTGGTGGCACAGTAGATAAAGCATTGACCTGGAAATGCTGAGGTTGCTGGTTCGAAACCCTGGGCTTGCCTGGTCAAGGCACATATGGGAGTTGATGCTTCCAGCTCCTCCCCCCTTCTCTCTCTCTCTGTTTCTCTCTCTCCCTCTCTCTCTCCTCTCTAAAAATGAATAAATAAAATTAAAAAAAAAAAAAGAAAAGTAAAAACTTTTGTTCATCAAAGGATACAAGCAACAAAGTATAAAGGCAACCTGTGAGATGGGAGAAAACAAAGAACTCTTACAACTCAAAACAAGGAAACAACCAACCTGATTTTAAAAAGGGCAAAGGACTTGAATAGACATTATTCCAATGTAGCAATAGAAATGGCCAACAGCCCTGGCCGGTTGGCTCAGCGGTAGAGCGTCGGCCTAGCGTGTGGAGGACCCGGGTTCGATTCCCGGCCAGGGCACACAGGAGAAGCGCCCATTTGCTTCTCCACCCCTCCGCCACGCTTTCCTCTCTGTCTCTCTCTTCCCCTCCCGCAGCCAAGGCTCCATTGGAGCAAAAATGGCCCGGGCGCTGGGGATGGCTCTGTGGCCTCTGCCTCAGGCGCTAGAGTGGCTCTGGTCGCAACATGGCGACCCCCAGGATGGGCAGAGCATCGCCCCCTGGTGGGCAGAGCGTCGCCCCTGGTGGGCGTGCCGGGTGGATCCCGGTCGGGCGCATGCGGGAGTCTGTCAGACTGTCTCCCTGTTTCCAGCTTCAGAAAAATTAAAAAAAAAAAAAAAAAAAAAAAAGAAATGGCCAACAGGCACACTAAGGGATGCTCAACATTGTAATCATTAGGAAAATGCAAATTAAAACAATACTTTTCTGAATGTTCGACAACAAATGATTCTGAAAATATTTTGAGTATTAAGAGAGGCACATTGATTTGACCCCCCATCTTCCAATTCCACTCTCCCCTTTAACAAATCTAGGAGTTTGGGTTGGGGGCAGCATGTGTAGTAAGGTAGGACGAGAGGAAGTTAGCATTTTCTAGGTATTATATACATTATATCATTTAAATATCCCATTATAGACATAACAAGGGGGTTCAGAGAGGTTGAGTAATTTGCCCAGTGTGTCACAAGAAGAGGTCACAGTAAGATTCAGAACAACAATATCTGGCTTCAAATCAGTATTCTTTTCATTCTGAAAGTAAAAAAAAAAAAAATCTCTTCTTGAAAATATAACGAAGACATGACCTAAGCCTATGGCCCAGAATGGAGGAGGTACAAACACTACAACTTGCTCCTGAAGCACACAAAAACATAGATTGGGGGAAAAAGTGGTACTATAAATATTGATCGACTTACGACCTATGCAACTTATGACCATTCAACTTTACAACCACAATCGCTAGTGGCAGCGCAAGTGTTGCCCAGCTGGGTGTACGACAGTGCGGACCAGCTTCCAGCAGCACTACCATCTCCGCGTGCACCATTTCAACTGTTATCCCAGACTCGGTACAGCAATTTGTGTTTTGGATATTTTTCATCAAACCCTTCCCAAGATGTCTACCAAGAGGAAATTATCTTTGCAAATATTAAACCAGTTGTACTGGTAATGTAGTATTTTACTTAAACCTGACAAATGTAAAAATAAGAAACAAAATGGTGTAGAGATGATACAAATGGCATAAAATGAACAAATAAAATTGATATATAACAATAATGAAAGAAAATTATGATAAAATATGACTTAAAGATTTTTATACCATCATTTCACAGCCTACTCAACTTACGACCAAATCGTGTTACCACCGGTCTGTTGGAGCCAATCATGGTCGTAAGTCGAGCACTAGCTGTATCTGGAAACTTCTTAGAGAAGAAAACATGAAGAGCTCAATTACATAATAATCTTCCTAACTTTTTATTTATGCCATGGGCCATTTAGATCCTTTGTCTAACCCCAGAAATTTGGGAGGTGATGCCAGTTTTATAAATAGATCCCTCAAGTCCACCAACCTATCAGAGGTCTGTTTGATTCTTTTCAATCATGAGTTGAATGTGCACCTGTTGTTGGTAGCTTTACAACTTTGAGGAGTCAACAAATATGCTTCCAATATTACTAGGATCAGTGAAAACACGAGAGATTCTCTGTCCAAGTTTAGGTCACGGTGTTACACCTCTAAGGAGAGACATTGGGTCAGGTGTAACTTTTGTTTGTATTCAGTCAGCCAAGATTCACATAGTCAGTTAAGCACACTTTCCTCTGGAAACCAATTCCCCCATAGCTCCCTTTCCTTTATTATTACTGATTTTCATTTCCTGGGAAACAAAACATGACTCTTATTAGAGAACAAGGCCACATTCCAAAGCCGCAGATTCCATTCTCCTCCCTCAACTCTTCCCTGGACTGCTTGGACCCTCTGTAACATGACATCTGGTGGTCAAAACCATCCTTTGCTCCTAACCTTGGCAGAAAGCCATGCCGAAGGCTAGAACTCTAGCTTTTATCTTCCATCTGCAGGGTGATTCATCGCAAGGAAAGTAACAACTAAAGATGTAGAGACACACACCTCAGAGACAGCTGTGGGAATCAGATTGGATCAAGCCGGTTGGAAATAAAGACCATTGACTTTGGCACTGGGATGAAAACCTCTGCCAAACATACACACACATAGCCCCCCCACACACACCTTTCAGAGGAGAGGCTCTGTAAAATTCCCCACATATGGCAAACATATTTTAGGCCAGTGACTAGAGGCCAGTGGGAGAGAAAGAAAAAGAAAATAATGAGAAAAATCTTCAATAAGCCTAAATTGTTCCAGTCAGACTGCTGAGAAAGAATACAAAGCATCAGGGATGAAAATTATCAGTAAAATCAGCATTGCAACACAGCTAAATTCTTCTCTACTTCAAATGTTGCTAGAACTTACTCTGAAGTACAATAGCACCTAGAGAACTATGAAAAGAGCATATGACATAAAATTTAAAAACCTTAATTTTACTTGAAAATAATTGCGAGGAGAAGGGGGAGGCAGGTATAAATAATTTTAACTGCCAGTGGCTCCCAGCACTGTAAGTTAAGATGACCAATCATCCTCCTTTAGGGAGGACAATCCTTCTTTTGTAGGTTCTGTCCTCCCTCAAAAAGTGTCCTCCTTTTTGATATTGGAAGACTAATCTGTAAATGTCCATATTTGATCAATGCAGAGTTGATCCACTGCGTGTGATGTGACGTATTTGTATTTGACATGACGATTCGTCAGGATTAGTAGAGTGCGGCGAGAAGAGATTATGAGATGCACGCACTCCTCACGGGAGACCTTGAGAGAGCGTGTGATATACCGAGCGTGCAAATGGCTTTGTATACTTCTTACTGAAACACGACACGGCACATACGACATTATAGACTCGCGATTATTTCTTTCTCAGTGAATACTCAATCATAGACAGGTAAGCACAATTCACGTTTTATTAATTCATTATCTATTTAATAATTTCCAAATATGTATAATTTTATTTACAAGCATTTTCCCAAAATTCGAGTTTTAAACTGGAAATCTAACCTCAAACCATATCTATTAATAATGCATTTTGATTAAATAGTTGCATAAAACAGACTTTTTAAATTAGAAAATGATAAATACACCCGAATAGCACTCCAAATTAGTGGTTTTGTTTGATATTTAGTTTTGTTAATTTAGCGTCCGGAAAATTCGCCTAACCTGATGTAATGTTTTCAGTTCCTAATGTGCTTGCATTGTTTGTGTAGCTCTATATTTTATTTTTAATTTTCAAGTTCATTTAAGGGATGGAAAAATAAAAAAAGAAAATGCCATTTCAACAATAAATTGACAAAGGAATTTCCGTTCCTCAAATCAAAGAAACATACCATTGTTTTCTACAATATTTGCAGCAGAGAATTTTCTATTGCAGTTGGGAGGCAGAGCAGCGATAACGAAACACTTGGCCACCAACAAACATAAGCAATCATTGGATGCATCAGCTTCCAGTTATAAAGTAACAAGTTTTTTTAAAACTTCAAATTATTCTGAAGATGAAAAACAGTTGGCTGCAATGGAGGGAACATTTGCATTTCATACCATAATTCACAATCAAAGTTTTTGTAGTATGGATTGTACAATTAAATTATTGAAAAAGTTTCACAATGCAAAATTTTCATGTGCCAAGACAAAATGCCAGGCTATTTTGAAATCAGTATTTAAAAATTACTATGACAAAATACTTATAGAGGACTTGGAAACTGCAGCATTTGTAACAATTTTATCTGATGCACCAAATCATGAAATTAAATTGTATCCAATAATAGTAAGATATTTTAATGTTACCAAGGGCATTCAAGTAAAAATTTTAAATTTAGAATCCATTGAGGGTGAAACTTCTGAAATTTTGTTAACCATCTATACAGAGTAATAAATGAAAACAATTTGAAATCCAAAGTTGTTGCACTAATGGCTGGTAATACAAATACAAATTATGGTGGGTGAAGACGCAAAGGGGTGAATAATGTAAAATTACAAGAGTTACTCCAAAAGAAAATACTAGGAATAGGTTGTAATGCACATATTTTGTCAAATGCAATCAACACAACGTCATGTGCCATGCCAATTGATGTGGAAGTAATAATAACTAAAATTTATTTGCATTTTAGTCATTTTACAGTTCGTATTGCTACTTAAAAACAATTTTATGAAAAAGCAAATGTGGAATACAAAAAACTTTTAGGATATTCAAAAGTTAGATGGCTTGCTCTAACACAGGGGTCCCCAAACTACGGCCCGCGGGCCACATGCGGCCCCCTGAGGCCATTTATCCGGCCCCCACCGCACTTCCCGAAGGGGCACCTCTTTCATTGGTGGTCAGTGAGAGGAGCATAGTTCCCATTGAAATACTGGTCAGTTTGTTGATTTAAATTTACTTGTTCTTTATTTTAAATACTGTATTTGTTCCTGTTTTGTTTTTTTACTTTAAAATAAGATATGTGCAGTGTGCACAGGTATTTGTTCATAGTTTTTTTTATAGTCCGGCCCTCCAACGGTCTGAGGGACAGTGAACTGGCCCCCTATGTAAAAAGTTTGGGGACCCCTGCTCTAACACCTGCTATAGAGCATGTTCTACAATTATTTGAGCCTCTCCATTCATATTTTCTAAGTTTAGATAAATGTCCTAAAATCCTGGAATTGTTTTTTCAATAATAAAATATCTGAGATATTAATGTATTTTGTACATAATCAAGCATCTATTTTTCACAAAACGATTCAAAAGATTGAAGGTGAACACATTTCAGCTACGGAAATTAGTCTTATTTTGAATGAGTTTATCCTTCACATAAATCTCGTTTGAAAGAAAAATTTCCTTCTTTAATTATAAAAAGAAAATTGTCAGACTTAGAGGAATCAAATCTGGGCATAACAGAAAAGTTTATCAAAGGAGTGCAGAATTTTTACCAGACATGTTTTCAATATCGGAGAATGGTCTAAAACAAACATCACGGGAAATAACAGTTTTCAATGGTGTTTTTTTTACTTCATTGCAAGAATATTGGAGGGATATTGAATTTTGTCTTGAGTTTTTATCTAAAGAAATGCCAGGCCCTGGCAGGTTGGTTCAGCGGTAGAGCGTCGGCCTGACGTGCGGGGGACCTGGGTTTGATTCCCGGCCAGGGCACATAGGAGAAGCGCCCATTTGCCCCTCCTTCCTCTCTGTCTCTCTCTTCCCCTCCCGCAGCCAAGGCTCCATTGGAGCAAAGATGGCCCGGGTGCTGGGGATGGCTCCTTGGCCTCTGCCCCAGGTGCTAGAGTGGCTCTGGTCGCGGCAGAGCGACACCCCGGAGGGGCAGAGCATAGCCCCTGGTGGGCGTGGCGGGTGGATCCCGGTCAGGCGCATGTGGGAGTCTATCTGACTGTCTCTCCCCGTTTCCAGCTTCAGAAAAATACAAAAAAAAAAAAAAAGGAAAAAAAAAAAAGAAATGCCAGCCATCAAAATAAATGACAACTATCTCTTTGAAGAAATTAGAAGACTGAATGTATATTTAAATTTTGAAAAATTAATACAATAGGAAAATGAACACATCGATATTGATAAAAGATGGGTGGAAATATTCAGCCATTTCAAAAATGAACATATTCCATGTGAAAATTTATATATTTATTCTTGTAAAAAATTTATTTATTCCATGTAAAATTTATTTACATTGTGCTGCCCTGGAACTAACGCAGCAGTTGAAAGAGTTTTTTCAATTGCTAATGCTTTTTGGACAAGTGAGAAATCAGGATTGAATGTTGATACTCTAGCTGCAGCACTTGCCGTAAAATTCAATATGAAGGATATTTCTTGTTTAGGTATTTCCAATATATTGTTACAAGATGATATATTGACCAGGTTTTTAAAATTTTTATTTGCTATAAAATTAGCTCTTTTGGACATAAAATAAACTTTAATTTTTAGTTTTGCACTAATCTGGATTGGCTGAAGTTTAGTGACTATAAACCATCATCCCACATAGTTGCTTATCACCATGTTTTTTGTTTGTTTGTTTACTTTTTGAGAGAGAGGCAGGGAGAGAGCGATAGAGAGACAGGAACATTGAGCTGTTCCTGTACGTGCTTTGACCAGGGATCAAACTGGCAACCTCTGTGCTTTGGGACAATGCTCCAACCAACCCAGCTATCCAGCCAGGGCTTAATTTTTTATTTATTGATTGATATTTTAGAGAGAGAGAGAAAGGGAGAGAGAGGGGTGGGATAGGGAAGCATTCATTCATTGTCCCACTCAGTCATGCATTCATTAGTTGCTTCCCATGTGTGCTGTGATCAGGGATCAGATTTCTCAGCAGAAACTCTACAAGCTAGAAGAGAGTGGACCCCAATATTTAAAGTTCTGAAAGAGAAGAAGGAACTTCCAGCCAAGAATACTATACCCATCAAAGCTATCCTTCAAATACGAAGGAGAAATAAAAACATTCACAGATACAGAAAAGATGAGGGAATTTATCATCAGAAAACCCCCACTTCAGGAAATACTAAAGGGGATTTTCCAACCAGATACAAAGAACAAAACAAAACAAAACCACAAGTAAAAGCTCCACAAAGAACATAATAAAACCAAATTTAAACTGTGATAACAAAAAAAAAAAAAAAAAAGAGGAGAGGACGGAGATTAACAGTAGTAAAGGACAATGGAGGCAGAAGCACTCATAAGATAATGTACTACAATAAATATGGTAGGAACCCTTTTCATTACTTAATGGTAACCACCCCTGAAGAAACCACCACAGAGCACGACTTAAAAAAGGTAGTAACAGAGGAAAGAAGTATGAATTACAAGCAAAAAAAACAAATGATAGAAAAACAAAAGAGAAGAATCAAACAAGATACAAAACTAACAGAAAGCAATTTATAAAATGGCAATAGGGAACCCACAAGTGTCAATAATTACACTAAATGTAAATGGATTAAACTCACCAATAAAAAGACACAGAGTAGCAGAATGGATTAAAAAAAAATCCAACTGTACCCTGACTGCAAGAAACACATCTAAGCAACAAGGATAAAAACAAATTCAAAGTGAAGGGCTGGAAAACAATATTCCAAGCAAATACCATCCAAAAAAAGCAGGTGTAGCAATACTCACATCTAATAATGCTGACTACAAGACAGCAAAAGTAATCAGAGACAAAAGTGGTCATTTCATAATGATTAAGGGGACGCTGAATCAAGAAGACATAACAATTCTTAACATATATGCACCAAACCAAGGAGCACCAAAATATATAGGACAGTTACTGATTGACCTAAAAACAAAAACTGACAAAAATGCAATCATACTTGGAGACCTCAATACACTGCTGATGGCTCTAGATCAGGGGTCTCAAACTCAGGCCCGCGGGCCGCATGCAGCCCACCCACCAATTCTGTGCGGCCCGCAGACTAATCCATGAAGTTTGATTAGTCTGCGGGCCGCACAAAATTGGTGGGCGGGCCGCGAGTTTGAGACCCCTGCTCTAGATCATTCATCCAAACAGAAAATCAATAAAGATATATTTGGCCTTAAACGAAACACTAGAGCAATTGGATACGATAGACATCAACAGGACATTTCTTCCCAAAGCGACAGAGTATACATTTTTATCTAGTGTACATGGAACATTCTCAAGAATTGACCCTATGTTGGGCCACAAAAATAACATCAGCAAATTCAGAAATATTGAAGTTTTAACAAAAATATTTTCTGATCATAAAGCCTTAAAACTAGAATTCAACTGCAAAAAAGAGGGAAAAAAACCCACAAAAATGTGGAAACTAAACAACATACTTTTAAAAAATGAGAAGGTCGGGTCCTGGCCGGTTGGCTCAGTGGTAGAGTGTCGGCCTGGCATGCGGAAGTCCCGGGTTCGATTCCCGGCCAGGGCACACAGGAGAGGCACCCATCTGCTTCTCCACCCCTCCCCCTCTCCTTCCTCTCTGTCTCTCTCTTCCCCTCCCGCAGCGAGTCTCCATTGGAGCAAAGATGGCCCGGGAGCTGGGGATGGCTCCTTGGCCTCTGCCCCAGGCGCTGGAGTGGCTCTGGTCGCAACAGAGCGATGCCCTGGAGGGGCGGGGCATCGCCCCCTGGTGGGCATGGCGGGTGGATCCCAGTCGGGCGCATGTGGGAGTCTGTCTGACTGTCTATCCCCGTTTCCAGCTTCAGAAAAATACAAAAAAAAAAAAAAAAAATGAGGAGGTCAAAGAAGAAATAAGCGCAGAGATCAAAAGATATATACATACAAATGAAAATGACCATACAACATATCAGAATCTTTGGGATGCAGCAAAAGCAGTGATAAGAGGGAAATATGAACAAACAAGAGAGAGCCCAAGTAAACCACTTAACTTCATACTCTAAGGAACTAGAAAAAGAAGCACAAAGACAACCCAAAACCAGCCAAAGAAAGAAAATAATAAAAATCAGAGCAGAAATAAATGAAATAGAGAACAGAAAAACTATAGAGAAAATTAATAAAACAAGGAGCTGGTTCTTTGAAAAGATCAAAAAAATTGACAAACATTTGGCAAGACTCACCAAGGAAAAAAGAGAAAGGACTCATATAAACAAAATCCAAAATGGAAGAGGAGATATCACCACAGATATCATAGATATACAAAGAATTATTGTAGAATACTATGAAAAACTATATGCCACCAAATTTAACAATCTAGAAGAAATGAATAAATTCCTAGAACAATACAACGTTCCTAGACTGAGTCATGAAGAAGCAGAAAGCCTAAACAGATGAATTAGCAGGAAGGAAATAGAAAAAAACTATTAAAAACCTGCCCCAAAATAAAAGTCCAGGCCCAGACGGTTATACTAGTGAATTCTCTCAAACATTCAAAGAAGACTTGGTTCCTATTCTTCCAAAAAATTGAAAAAGAAGCAATACTCCCAAACACATTTTATGAGGCCAACATAACCCTCATACCGAAACCTGGCAAGAAAGGCACAAAAAAAAACAACTACAGACCAATACCTCTAATGAATACAGATGCTAAAATACTAAACAAAATAATAGCAAATTGAATACAACATATTAAAAAAATAACTCATCATAATCAAGTGGGATTCATCCCAGAATCTCAAGGATGGTTCAACATACATATAACAGTTAATGTAATACACCATATCAACAAAATAAAGAACAAAAATCACATGATCTTATCAATAGATGCTGAAAAGGCATTCGATAAAATACAACACAACTTTATGTTTAAAGCACTCAACAAAATGGGTATAGAAGGAAAATATCTCAACATGATAAAGGCCATATATGATAAACCATCAGCTAACATCATATTAAATGGCATAAAACTGAGGACTTTCCCCCTTAAATCAGGAACAAGACAGGATTGTCCACTCTCTCCACTCTTATTTAACGTGGTGCTAGAGGTTCTAGCCAGAGCAATCAGACAAGATAAAGAAATACAAGGCATCCATATCAGAAAAGAAGAAGTAAAGGTTTCATTTTTTGCAGATGATATGATCCTATACATCGAAAACCCCAAAGAATCCACAAAAAGATTACTAGAAACAATAAACCAATAAGGCAGGGTCGCAGGATACAAAATTAATATACAAAAGTCCATAGCCTTTTTATATGCTAACAATGAAACATTAGAGAATGAACTAAAAAAAATAATCCCCTTCACTATTGCAACAACAAAAAAATATCTAGAAATAAACATAACAAAGAATGTAAAGGACCTATATTACGAAAACTACAAAGCATTGTTGAGGGAAATCGAAAAAGATACAATGAAATGGAAAAATATTCCTTGTTCTTGGATAGGAAGAATAAATATAATCAAAATGACCATATTACCCAAAGCAATACACAAATTTAATGCAATTCCCATCAAAATTCCAATGTCATTTTTAAAGAAATGGAACAAAAAAAACATTGATTTATATGGAACTATAAAAAACCCCAAATAGCCCAAGTAATCCTAAGGAAAAAGAACGAAGCTGAGGGCATTACAATATCTGACTTCAAATTGTATTATAGAGCCATGACAATCAAAACAGCATGATATTGGCAAAAAGATAACCACTCAGACCAATGGAACAGAATAGAAAGTCCAGAAATAAATCCACATATATATGGTCAAATAATTTTCGATAACGGGGCCAACAACACACAGTGGAGAAAAGAAAGCTTCTTCAACAAATGGTTCTGGGAAAACTGGAAAGCCACATGCAAAAGAATGAAACTTGACTACAGTTTGTCCCCTTGTACTAAAATTAATTCAAAATGGATCAAAGACCTAAATATAAGACCTGAAACAATAAAGTACATAGAAAAAAACATAGGTACTAAACTCATGGACCTGGGTTTTAAAGAGCATTTTATGAATTTGACTCCAAAGGCAAGAGAAGTGAAGGCAAAGATAAATGAATGGGACTACATCAGACTAAGAAGTTTTTGCTCAGCAAGAGAAACTGACAACAAAATAAACAGACAGCCAACTAAATGGGAAATGATATTTTCAAACAACAGCTCAGATAAGGGCCTAATATCCAAAATATACAAAGAACTCATAAAAACAACAAACAAACAAACAATCCAAGAAAAAAATGGGAAGAGGACATGAACAGACACTTCTCCCACGAAGAAATACTAATGGCCAACAGATATATGAAAAGATGCCCATCTTCATTAGTTATTAGAGAAATGCAAATGAAAACTGCAATGAGATACCACCTCACACCTGTTAGATTAGCTATTATCAACAAGACAGGTAATAGCAAGTGTTGGAGAGGCTGTGGAGAAAAAAAAAACCCTCATCCACTGTTGGTTGGAATGTAAAGTAGTACAAGCATTATGGAAGAAAGTATGGTTGTTCCTCAAAAAACTGAAAATGGAACTACCTTACGACCCAGCAATCCCTCTACTGGGTATATAACCCCAAAACTCAGAGACATTTTATGTAAAGACACATGTAGCCCCATGTTCACTGCAGCATTATTCACAGTGGCCAAGACATGGAAACAACCAAAAAGCCCTTCAATAGATGACTGGATAAAGATGTGGCACATAAACACTATGGAATACTACTCAGCCATAAGAAATGATAGCATCGGATCATTTACAACAAAATGGATGGATCTTGATCAGTGGTCCTCAACCTTTTTTGGGCCACAAACCGGTTTAATATCAGAAAATATTTTCACGGACCAGCCTTTAGGGTGGGACGGATAAATGTATCACGTGACCGAGACAAGCGTCAAGACTGAGTCTTAGATGGATGTAACAGAGGGAATCTGGTAATTTTTAAAAAATAAAACATCATTCAGACTTAAATATAAATAAAACAGAAATAATGTAAGTTATTTATTCTTTCTCTGCAGACCGGTACCAAATGGCCCACGGACGAGTACTGGTTTGCAGTCCGGAGGTTGGGGACCACTGATCTTGATAACATTATACGGAGTGAAATAAGTAAATCAGAAAAAACTAAGAAGTTCATGATTCCATACATAGGTGGGACATAAAAATGAGACTAAGAGACATGGACAAGAGTGTGGTGGTTGAGGGGGGAGAGGGAGGGAGAGAAGAATGGGGAGGGGAGGGGCACAAAGAATACCAGATAGAAGGTGACAGAGGACATTCTGACTTTGGGTGATGGGTATGCAACATAACTGAATGACAAGATAGCCTGGAGATGTTTTCTTTGAACCTATGTACCCTGATTTATTGATGTCAACCCATTAAAATTAATAAAAATTTATAAAAAAATAAAATAAAAATGCTACAAGTATTTTCTTTTCAATCTCATCTATTGGAGACTCCACAGCTTGATAAAAAACAGTTAATGATTTATTTTTGTATCACAAGACATAAAATAGGAACACTATGATGACACCTACGAGAGCACTGCAAATATAAGGCCAGTGTTGAATGAAGATAATAGCTGTATTTCCTTCTTTTTCATAGCCCCATAGTATTCCATTGTAGAAGGAAATATTACCTTTTGCAACAATATGGAGGGACCTGGAAACTATTATGTTGAGTGAAATAAGCCAGGCAGAGAAAGAAAAATATCATATGACCTCACTCATTTGAGGAATCCAAGAAATAATGAGAACTGAGGAATGGAATTGAGACAGAGGAGGGATCAAAGGGACCAGAAGAAAAGAGGACAGAGGGAAAGGGGATGATAGGATGAGATAAACCTGAAGGGAAGGGGGGAGGGCACTGTAAGGAGGGGGGCAAGGGAGATGTTGAGGGGAATATGGGGGAAGGAGGATGCATTCGGGGTGACCCTAGAATCTATGTAAACACAATTAATTAAATAAAAAAAATTTTTTTTAAAGATAATAGCTGTAAAGGGAGACTAGCTTATCGGATTGCACTTCTACATGAGAATGGTTCTAGGAAGCAAAAGCCAACACATGCCTTCACAGTGTCAGGACAGAACCTGAGGAAGGCCCTATCACCACCCTCCTTCAATAACTGAAGCTCGATAGCCACTTGAAGGGATGATAGGTCTAGGTACTCCTTTCCAAGCACTCTATGGGCATCAGGCAAGCACAGTTTCTATTTACATACTAAAAATGGTGATAAGCAGCCCTGGCCTGTTAGTTCAGTCCGTTAGAGTGTCATCCCATGACAAAGTTGCAGGTTCGATCCCTGATCACAGCACACATGGGAAGCAACTAATGAATGCATGACTGAGTGGAACAATGAATGAATGCTTCCCTATCCCACCTCTCTCTCTCCCTTTCTCTCTCTCTCTAAAATATCAATCAATAAATAAAAAATTAAGCCCTGGCTGGATAGCTGGGTTGGTTGGAGCATTGTCCCAAAGCACAGAGGTTGCCAGTTTGATCCCTGGTCAAAGCACGTACAGGAACAGCTCAATGTTCCTGTCTCTCTATCGCTCTCTCCCTGCCTCTCTCTCAAAAAGTAAACAAACAAACAAAAAACATGGTGATAAGCAACTATGTGGGATGATGGTTTATAGTCACTAAACTTCAGCCAATCCAGATTAGTGCAAAACTAAAAATTAAAGTTTATTTTATGCCCAAAAGAGCTAATTTTATAGCAAATAAAAATTTTAAAAACCTGGTCAATATATTGAAGGCATGAAAAATGCAGGAGCCTAAAAATCAAAGTTTTAAATTTTTTTAAGTGCAGAAAAATCAACTTTACAGGAAATAAGACTTGATCAACAAATCAAAACGCATAAAAAGAAGATTTAGGATCCATAATTAAATGTAATGTGTAAACCTTGATTGGATTACCATTTAAACAAGCCAACTGTAAAAGATATTTTGGGAGAATTGGCATAATTTGAAATATGAACTGGATATTAGACAATAAATGAAATTATTAACTTTGTTAGGTATGATGACAGTATTATAGTTATGTAAGAAAGTTTCCTTAATTTATAGAAAGGCACACTGAACTACCTAGGGAATGACATGTCATGTATGGTATTGCTTTTAAATACTTCAACAAAGAAGCCCAGGCTGCTTTGCTCAGTCGGTAAGAGCATCGTCCTAAAATGGCAAGGTTGTGGTTCAAACCCCGGCCGGGGCATACACAGGAAGCAAACAGCAAATGCATAACTAAGTTGAACAACAAGTAAATGTTTCTCTCTCTCTCTCTTTCTCTCTCTCCCTTCCCCTCTGTCTCTCTAAAATCAATCATTAAATAATAAATAAATACTTCAACAAAGAAAACATTGATGAGACAAATCACAAAATGTTATTAGTAAATGATAGAAATACAGTATACTATTCTCCCTACTCTTCTATGTTTATAATTTTCTTTATTAACTATTTTAATAAAGAAAAGAAAACCTGATAAAATATCCAATCCATCCACTGAGTTGCAATAAGGTTGGTTGCCCCAATGCAATAAGTGAATGGCTCACAGCAAGCAGGTCTTGAGGTCAGAGAGACACAGGAGGGAGTCTTTCATGCTGTCTTTGTGGGATAAGTTGTGCAATGTGGGCTGATGAATACTCTCCTCAAATTTTAATGGCAAATGATCAAAATTCTCCCATGGGAGCTGAAAGCAGGGACAGGAGGAATAGAATGGTGAGATAGTTTAGTGTCCCATTCAGGCCACTGAGGAAAATGACAACACCAGCTACCTTCACCCTTGGACCTGGACCCACAACTGTGGGAACCAACAGTTGGTTCCCATACCATAAAAAAGAAAAAAGAAAGAAAATCAAAGAGGTAAATGTTATTATTTCCCATTTACAAGGGAATTCTTACAAAGTCTCCATATTTTGCGTTATTCTTTCAATTGCTATTTTGAACAACAAAGTACTACATGGAAGAAGATACTTCTATTATTGCAAATATTAGATGCTTATGAAATCACTGCCAAAAATTCTTTACAAAGGAAAAGCAATTTATAATATGGTAATCATTCTTGGGGGTATGAGCTCAATACAAGTACTAAATGTGTTTGTAAATAAGACTTTAATTTTAAAAGTCACTTAAAAAAAGCCAATCTTGCCAGTAGTTACTGTGGAGATTAGACATTTTCCTCTACAAGAAGCATAGAAGTAGGTATTGGGAATACAATCTTTAGAAACAGTACCACGTAAGGATAAAAAAAGGCTGTTATCAAAAATAGCTCAAATGGCTAAAGGAGATGTGCTTTGGAAAATGCATAACGTGACTTAAAAGGTGCCTCTAATGCTGACCAGCATCATCATGTCAGAGACAGATATGAACAGTTGAATAAACATTGTTTCATGAAAGATGAGAGACACATTCCTTCCAGGGAGAAGGAGAAAGTTCTTCAAGGAAGGACAACCAGGAGGGTGTGGGATCCGAGGACCAGTCTGAAGAAGGTAAAACCTGAGGTTAAGGGCCTGTAAGGTAAGGGTGGTGCAAAATAAATGTGTCCAAGAATTTGAAGGGTAGTCATGTGGAAGTCAGAGTTGGTTTTGAATGTATTTTTGAGAGCAGAAGTTAAGTCAATGGGTAGAAATTATAGAGAAGCACTTGCTCAATATAAGCAAGTACTTAATAACAATTAGATCTGTCTAAGATTGACTTTGAAGTCATGTACAGGTAAAGGCTTCCTGACCAACTATACGGAAGAAAATTGAAGTAAATTGCCTTTATGGTCATTTTAATATTTAGATTCTATTCTTTTATCAAATTATCTCCAAGCTAGCAACAAGTTTAACTTATTGATAATTGCATTTATTTGGTAAAGACACTCTTTTCATTTATTACATATTTTTAAATGGTTGGTCTGTGTGAATCATTACGTTAAGTTCTGTAAGTGATAAAGCATACATAAAAACAATAGTTGTCAAAATTTATGACCAAGGAAGGAGATATACACATGTATAACGGACCATTCCTTGGCTGAGACTTTGTCACAAGGTTAAGGCAGATATGTAATGAGAGCATGATCCACTTAACATTTTCATCTTTTTTTGCTAGGGAGTGTTTTAAGGGCCCTGTCTCTAATCCAGGCTATCTGCCTGTCCAACAGTAAACTGATTCATCTATAGTAAAGATATGAGTCAAATATTTTGGCTTTGTTCTGAAGCCTTTCTTGGCTTGGACTCAAGTCACTGGACATTGCTTTCTAGTTTCCCAGCTAGTTCTCTCAAATCTTCTTGAAAGCTATTATACAAAGAATGAACAATGGGACTTATCCAATAGGCCTTCCAAATGCAATACCCAATAAAGTAACATTGGAGTTATGGAAAACCATTGGTCACTTTAGTGACCTCAGGAGATTAGGCAACAGTATTGAAGTCATCCGTTGAATGTAACCCAGTAGAGAAAACAATTCCAGGTCTAGAAGTACTCATGAGAAACAACTTTTGGTATATGAAGAACTATAAACTAACCACGTATAGTGGAAGAAAAGTTGAAAAATACTACTGCATTATCATGATATTTAATGATATGAATACAAGGAAAACATTACAATGAAACAATCACACTTGATGAAATCACCCTTGAACAACATTTTGTAGTTGAGCAAACTTTTCAAAATGTTCCTCAGAAATCTAAAAATAAAAGTTTTCTTGGTTCTAATCTAAAAAGCTGACCTGAGATTGTTGGAAAAGGATGCTCTTCTCTGGGTTTATGCCACAGGCAAGAAGAGTGGCAGTCATGTCCAAGATGCTCTGCTGAAGGATGGCTGGATCTTGGGGGACAGTGATGGAGTGCAGGTCAACGATGCTGTACAGCACAGGGCCAGGTTCACTCTGCAACCTCACCCAGCACTCAATGGCTCCCAGGTAGTTGCCAAGGTGGGGGATTCCTGTAGGCTGAATGCCAGAGAAAACTCGTCTCACAGCATCTTTCTGCAACAGAGGAAAACAAACATATTTGCCACACAGGCGGAATCCACAAGTCCCATGTCCAGGTCATTGTAGCTACTATGGCTAGCCCTATTTTTTTAACTGCAACCTGACAGTCATCATTCTTATGCATTTGTTTTGTGCTTACTCTGTGCGAAGCACGGTGCTATTAGGGGAAGAAAATGATATAGAAAACGTGGGGGTTTTTTTGCATTTAAAAACTTACAAATACAAAAACACATAAGGAAAGGTCTGTGCCCCCAAGGGAATTCAAGCTAATTGGAGACAGAAGATATATTTATGAAAAGATAAGTAAACAGTACAATGTGGCAACATGACCTTGGTCAATTTGGAAAGATAAATAGTGGGGTACAGGTAGGGGTCCCTAGAAGGAAAAGATGACTGTGGAGCCAGGGCTCAGTGAGAAAGACTTGAGACACAGAATCGAATTTAGTTGGAGATTAAAAGGAACTCCATGGTTATTTAAGTGATTTCACTCATTAAGGCAATGAAGGCCATAGATTACAGGGTAAAGGCTACTATTTACTTAATTCAGTTTTCTTTAAAAAGAATTGCTAAGCCCTGATTGAATAGTTAGTGCGCCGTCCTAATGCGCAAAGATTGCAAGTCTGATCCCCATTCAGGGCACATACAGGAACAGATCAATGTCTCTGTCTCGTTCTCTCTATCCCTTCCTCTCTCTCTAAAATTCATAAATATATTTAAAAATAAAAACAATTGCTGATATAATATCAGCAATATTATATAATTACGTATATTAAGTGTAGTTAATTATATAATTAATATAATTAAGAGTGCGGGAATCTTGGGCTAGAAATTTGGAAACCTACACTCTATTTTTTTTTTTTAATTTTCCCATTGATTTTGAGAGAGACAAAGGAAGGAGGGAGGAAGGGAAGAGTGAGGTAGGGATGGAGGGAAGGAGGGAGGGAGAGAAAGAGAGAGAGAGAGAGAGAAGCATTAACTCATTGTCCCACTTAGTTGTTCAATTGGTTGCTTCATATATGTGCTCTGACCAGGGATCAAACACATGGCCTCGGCACACCATGACAGTGCTCTATCCACTGAACAAACCAATCAGGGCCACCTATACTCTTATTTCTAATATTACCAATATTGCCTCTTGCTAAAGTTATTTAACTTTTTTTGTGCTTCAGCTCCCTTTTAATTTTGATAAATCATATTTGGTATTTTATTTCTTCAAAAGGAGTTTTAAATTCTGTAAAATTTTTTAAATTATAAGACAGTCTCATTGTGGTCTTGTTTTTCTACTGGTTTTAGATTGAAGGTAAAATAGGAAATGAAAAGAAAAAAATATGATACAGGGTGAAAATATGCAATTTTTCCCTTGAATGATTTTGCATTCTATAGTGAAAAACCAAAAATAAAATTATCAGTAAATGTGCAGTAACTAAAAGAATGTGAAAAAATAAAATGCATCATTATAATTTTTAACAACAACAAAATAATAATAGCAGCCATAATTTACAGGACAACTACTATGTTGCAGGCATTTATGCTCAGTGCTTTATATATGTCAATGTATTTAATCCTTATAATACCCAATAGGGTCAGCATCTTATTACCTTCAATTTGTAGGTGAGAAAACTGAGGTGCAGACATATAATTGCCCATGGACACAAAGATAGTAAGTGGGGGAATTGGATAACAAGCCAGGTATCACTGGCTTCAAAGCCTTGTGTGCTTCTTCCACTACCTGCCATGTTTTGCATAAAACCATCTATGAAGACTTTATTACATTCATTGTATTAATTTTGCAACTTTTTCGTAGGTTTGAAAATTTGCAAAAAAGAAAAAGTCATGGGGAGAGAGACCATTCTAATATATGTATCTTGGTGTATCACATGTCAAGTTTCTCTAGTGTATACAGGTAAACATAGAAATGCTGGGTCATAAAGTATGCATATGTATCTCCAACTGGACTACAGTTGCTCAGCTATTCCCAACTATGTAACAATGTGCAGTTTCTACATCAATTCCTGTTTTTCCACATCCTCATTAACACTTTGCCAGCATTTTTATTTTTAGTTAATCTGGGTGGATATGTGGTAAAATCTCATTATGGTTTAATTGCATTTCTTTGACTATTAAAGAAGTTGGAAGACTCTTACAGTTATTGGCTACTTTTACTTCCTCCTGTATGGAGAGCCTTTTCAAGTCATTTTGCCTACTTTTCTCACATTGGATTGTCTTTTATTGATTCAAGAACATTTATAGCCTGACCAGGCAGTGGCACAGTAGATAGAGCACTGGCCTGGGACATGGAGGACCCAGGTTCAAAATCCCAAGGTCACCAGTTTGAACGCGACCTCATCTGGTTTGAGCAAGGCTCACCAGCTTGAGCCCAAGGTCGCTGGCTTGACCAAGGGGTCACTCACTCTGCTTTAGCCTCCTGGTCAAGGCACATATGAGAAAGCAATCAATGAACTAAGGTGTCGCAACGAAGAATTGATGCTTCTCATCTCTCTCCATTCCTGTCTGTCTGTCCCTCTCTCTGTTACAAAACAACAACAAGAACACATTTATATATGCTGAATACTAACATTTTGTTAATTACATGTTTGTTCAATATATAATATATTCTTTCATTGTGTGGCTGTCTTCTTTATGTTATCTTTTGATGAAGAGATGTTCTTTATTTTACCAAATATATAATTTTTGACTACAGATTTTTCTGTCATAGAAGAAATCTTTCAAAACACCGAGGTCATGAAGAGATTGTGTGTATACACAGACAGGGGTAGGCTCAATTGTGAGCATGTGAAACACAGAGTTTATTCTTGTATTATTATTTATTAATTCTTGTATTATTTTTTTAAATTCTTATTTATTGACTTTAGCGAGAGAGGAAGGGAGAGAGAAAGAGAGAAAGAGAGAGAGAGAGAGAGAAAGAAAGAAAAAAAAAGAGAGAAAGAAAGAGAGAGAGAGATAGGAACATCAATATGTTCCTACATGTGCCCTGACTAGGGATCGAACCAGCAACCTCCATACTTTGGAACAATGCTCCAACCAACTGAGCCACCTGGCCAGAGCAATTATTGTATTATTTATATGAACAACTGTAAACCTACTCACCCCTCCCCCCGTATATACTTATATCATATAAAGTATAGGTATGTGCATGTGTGTATGCCTTAAAGTCTTATCTTTCACACTAGTATCCATTTTTGGTTTTTTCCATATGGTATGGCATCTAATTTCTTTTTTTTCCTACATAGATACCTACTTGTTCCAGAACAACTTATTAAAAAGATTCTGTCCCCACTGCTCTGGAAGACAATTCTGTCATAAATCAAGTATCTCTGTATGTTTGATCTGTCTCTGGTTCTTTCTATTCTATCCTATTGGTCCGTTGATCTATCTCTGCACTAATACAACTGCCTTTTTCATAAATCTTGGGACTTGGTAAAGGAAGTCTTTCCACCTTCTTTTTTTTTAATTTTTTTCCATTTTTTATATAGATCCTTTAATGATTCTTAATTAGTTTTTAATCATTTTTCTTCTTTTTTAAATTTTTTTAATTTTAATGGGGTGACATCAATAAATCAGGGTACATATGTTCAAAGAAAACATGTACAGGTTATCTTGTCATTCAATTATGTTGCATACCCATCATCCAAAGTCAAATTGTCCTCCGTCACCTTCTATCTAGTTTTCATTGTGCCCCTCCCCCTTCCCCTCTCCCTCCCTCTCCTCCCCCGCACCCCCCCTAACCAC
Organism: Saccopteryx leptura; assembly: GCF_036850995.1. Classification (NCBI taxonomy): domain Eukaryota; kingdom Metazoa; phylum Chordata; class Mammalia; order Chiroptera; family Emballonuridae; genus Saccopteryx; species Saccopteryx leptura. Next base: position 209,906,732 of record NC_089505.1, on the reverse strand, counting down.
CACACTCTTGTCCATGTCTCTTAGTCTACTTTTTATGTCCCACCTATGTATAGAATCATGCAGTTCTTGGTTTTTTCTGATTGACTTATTTCACTCCATATAATGTTATCAAGATCCCACCATTTTGTTGTAAATGATCCGATGTCATCATTTCTTATGGCTGAGTAGTATTTCATAGTGTATATGTGCCACATCTTCTTTATCCAGTCATCTATTGAAGGGCTTTTTGGTTGTTTCCATGTCTTGGCCACTGTGAACAATGCTGAAATGACATGGGGCTACATGTGTCTTTACGTATCAATATTTCTGAGTTTTGGGGGTATATACCCAGTAGAGGGGTTGCTGGGTCATAAGATAGTTCTATTTTCAGTTTTTTGAGGAACCACCATAGTTTCTTCCATAATGGTTGTACTACTTTACATTCTTACCAACAGTGGATGAGGGTTCCTTTTTCTCCACAGCCTCTCCAACATTTGCTATTTACCTGTCTTGTTGATAATAGCTAAACTAACAGGTGTGAGGTGGTATCTCATTGCAGTTTTCATTTGCATTTCTCTAATAACTAATGAAGATGAGCATCTTTTCATATATCTGTTGGCCATTAGTATTTCTTCGTGGGAGAAGTGTCTGTTCATGTCCTCTTCCCATTTTTTTCTTGGATTGTTTGTTTGTTGTTTTTATGAGTTCTTTGTATATTTTGGATATTAGGCCCTTATCTGAGCTGTTGTTTGAAAATATCATTTCCCATTTAGTTGGCTGTCTGTTTATTTTGTTGTCAGTTTCTCTTGCTGAGCAAAAACTTCTTAGTCTGATGTAGTCCCATTCATTTATCTTTGCCTTCACTTCTCTTGCCTTTGGAGTCAAATTCATAAAATGCTCTTTAAAACCCAGGTCCATGAGTTTAGTACCTATGTTTTTTTCTATGTACTTTATTGTTTCAGGTCTTATATTTAGGTCTTTGATCCATTTTGAATTAATTTTAGTACAAGGGGACAAACTGTAGTCAAGTTTCATTCTTTTGCATGTGGCTTTCCAGTTTTCCCAGAACCATTTGTTGAAGAAGCTTTCTTTTCTCCACTGTGTGTTGTTGGCCCCGTTATCGAAAATTATTTGACCATATATATGTGGATTTATTTCTGGACTTTCTATTCTGTTCCATTGGTCTGAGTGGTTATCTTTTTGCCAATATCATGCTGTTTTGATTGTCATGGCTCTATAATACAATTTGAAGTCAGGTATTGTAATGCCCTCAGCTTCGTTCATTTTCCTTAGGATTGCTTGGGCTATTTGGGTTATTTTATGGTTCCATATAAATCTGATGATTTTTTGTTCCATTTCTTTAAAAATGACATTGGAATTTTGATGGGAATTGCATTAAATTTGTGTATTGCTTTGGGTAATATGGTCATTTTGATTATATTTATTCTTCCTATCCAAGAACAAGGAATATTTTTCCATTTCATTGTCTTTTTCGCTTTCCCTTAACAATGCTTTGTAGTTTTTGTTATAGAGGTCCCTTACATTCTTTGTTATGTTTATTCCTAGGTATTTTTTTGTTGCAATTGTTAAGGGGATTATTTTTTTGAGTTCATTCTCTAATGTTTCATTGTTAGCATATAGAAAGGCTATGGACTTTTGTATGTTAATTTTGCATCCTGAGACCTTGCTGTATTGGCTTATTGTTTCTAGTAATCTTTTTGGTGGAGTCTTTGGGGTTTTTGATGTATAGGATCATATCATCCGCAAAAAATGAAACCTTTACTTCTTCTTTTCTGATATGGATGCTTTTTATCTCTTTATCTTGTCTGATTGCTCTGGCTAGAACCTCTAGCACCACGTTAAATAAGAGTGGAGAGAGTGGACAACCCTGTCTTGTTCCTGATTTAAGGGGGAAAGTCCTCAGTTTTATGCCATTTAATATGATGTTAGCTGATGGTTTATCATATATGGCCTTTATCATGTTGAGATATTTTCCTTCTATACCCATTTTGTTGAGTGCTTTAAACATAAAGTTGTGTTGTATTTTATCGAATGCCTTTTCAGCATCTATTGATAAGATCATGTGGTTTTTGTTCTTTGTTTTGTTGATATGGTATATTACGTTAACCATTTTATGTATGTTGTACCATCCTTGAGATCTGGGATGAATCCCACTTGATCATGATGAATTATTTTTTTAATATGTTGTTGTATTCGATTTGCTAGTATTTTGTTTAGTATTTTTAGCATCTGTATTCATTAGAGGTATTGGTCTGTAGTTTTCATTTTTTGTGCTGTCCTTGCTTGGTTTCGGTATAAGGGTTATGTTGGCCTCATAAAATGTGTTTGGGAGTATTGCTTCTTCTTCAATTTTTTGGAAGACTTTGAGTAGAACAGGAACCAAGTCTTCTTTGAATGTTTGATAGAATTCACTAGTACAACCATCTGGGCCGGGACTTTTATTTTTGGGGAGGTTTTTAATATTTTTTCTATTTCCTTCCTGCTAATTGGCTTGTTTAAGCTTTCTGCTTCTTCATGACTCAGTCTAGGAAGGTTGTATTGTTCTAGGAATTTATCCATTTCTTCTAGATTGTTGAATTTAGTGGCATATAGTTTTTCATAGTAACTTTATTATATGCGGCTTAAGTGTCTGTTTGTCGCCGATAGCTTATTGGTTGCTTGTGTAACTGTACTAGCCAATGGGGTGAAGTTGCCACAGCATTCAAATAGTCCCGCTTTCTGGCATGCCACCTCACAAATTGAGGTTAAAGACTGGAGCAATTATTATGCTGTTAAGAAATCTTAACACCAGAAGGGGTCTTTGCAATGGTACAAGACTAGAGGTTCTCCAATTGAAAATTAATGTCATAATAGCTAAGTCTTTGACTGGCTCCTCTAAATGTGAAATACATGTCATTCCAAGAATTGATTTGGCTCCATCTCAAACAGGGTTGCCGTTTCAATTGAGACGTAGACAATTTCCTGTAAAACTTGCCTTTGCTATGGCCATCAATAAATCTCAGGGCCAAACACTTAAGTGTGTTGGCATTTTTTTACCTGAGCCTGCATTTGGATGCAGTCAACTTTATGTTGCCTGTTCAAGAGTTCGTGAAAGAATGGACGTAAAATTAAAAATAATTGATGGTCCTCTGCAAGGCGAGCTTAAAAATGATGGAAAGATCTACACAAGAAATGTTGTGTACAAAGAGATCTTTGACATGTGAATTAACATTTTATTATTTAAATCACCTTTATTTATTGAGCTAGCGGTGGCTCTCAAGAAATGTACCGCCAGTGGTTTCCTTCATTGCACTCTACTTTAAGCAATTAAGCAAGTAGAAGGGGGAAACCCCGTGGGGCAGTAAGCAAAGGGGTGTCCTCGCCGCCTGCCCTGGGTAATTCAGTTTGAATTAGCAGACACCTTTGCACAAATCATTTTTATTACAATTTATAATATCTAGAACAGCGGTCATTTCATATGACCACTGGGCTTTCTAGTTCTACAATAATTCTTTGTATATCTATGATATACATGGTGATTTTTCCTCTTTCATTTTGGATTTTGTTTATATGAGTCCTTTCTCTTTTTTCCATGGTGAGTCTTGCCAAGAGTTTGTCAATTTTGTTGATCTTTTCAAAGAACGAGCTCCTTGTTCTATTAATTTTTCTATACTTTTTCTGTTCTCTATTTCATTTATTTCTGCTCTGATTTTTATTATCTCCTTTCTTCAGCTGGTTTTGGGTTGTCTTTGCTCTTCTTTTTCTAGTTCCTTAAGGTGTGAAGTTAAGTGGTTCACTTGGGTTCTCTCTTGTTTGTTCATATAGGCCTGAAGTGATATGAACTTCCCTCTTATCACTGCTTTTCCTGCATCCCAGAGATTCTGATATGTCGTATTGTCATTTTCATTTGTCTGTATATATCTTTTGATCTCTGCGTTTATTTCTTCTTTGACCAATTCATTTTTTAAAAGTATGTTGTTTAGTTTCCACATATTTCTGGGGGGTTTTTCCTCTTATTTGTAGTTGAAATCTAGTTTTAAGGCTTTATGATCAGAAAATATACTTGGTACAAGTTCGATTTTTCTGAATTTGCTGATGTTATTTTTGTGGCCCAACATATGGTCAATTCTTGAGAATGTTCCATGTACACTAGATAAAAATGTATATATCGCTTTGAGATGAAATGTCCTGTTGATGTCTATCATATCCAGGTGCTCTAGTGTTTTGTTTAAGGCCAATATATCTTCATTGATTTTCCGTTTGGATGAATGATCTAGAGCCATCAGTGGTGTATTGAGGTATCCAGGTATGATTGTATTTTTGTCAGTTTTTGTATTATGGTTAATAAGTAGTTGTCTTATATATTTTGGTGCTCCTTGGTTTGGTGCATATATTTAAGAATTGTTATGTCTTCTTGATTCAGTGTCCCCTTAGCCATTATGAAATGACCATTTTTGTCTCTGAGTACTTTTGCTGTCTTGTAGTCAGCGTTACTAGATATGAGTATTGCTACGCCTGCATTATTATGGATGTAATTTACTTGGGAGTATTGTTTTCCAGCCCTTCACTTTGAATTTGTTTTTATCCTTGTTGCTTAGATGTGTTTCTTGTAGGCAGCATACAGTTGGATTTTCTTTTTTAATCCATTCTGCTACTCTGTGTCTTTTCATTGGTGAGTTTAATCCATTTACATTTAGTGTAATTATTGACACTTGTGGGTTCCCTATTGCCATTTTATAAATTGCTTTCTGTTAGTTTTGTATCTTATTTGATTATTCTCTTTCGTTTTTCTATCCTTTGTTTTTGTTTGGTTGTATTCCATATTTCTTTCCTCTGTTGACATCTTTTTTAAGTCCTGTGCTTCTGTGGTGGTTTTTTCAAGGGTAGTTACCATTAAGTAATGAAAAGGGTACCTACCATGTTCATTGTATTACACTATCTTATGAGTGCTTCTGCACTCTATCATCCTTTGCTACTGTTAATTTCCGTCCTCTCACCCCCCCCCTTTTTTGTTGTTGTTGTCACAGTTTAAATTTGGTTTTATTATGTTCTTGGTGGAGCTTTTACTTGTGGTTTTGTTTTGTTTTGTTCTTTGTATCTAGTTGGAAAACCTCCTTTAGTAATTCCTGAAGTGGGGTTTTCTGATGATAAATTCCCTCATCTTTTCTGTATCTGTGAGTATTTTTATTTCTCCTTCGTATTTGCAGGATAGCTTTGATGGATATAGTATTTTTGGCTGAAAGTTCCTCTCTTTCAAAACTTTAAATATTGGGGCCCACTCTCTTCTAGCTTGTAGAGTTTCTGCTGAGAAATCCGATGATAATCTAATAGGCCTTCCTGTATATGTTGTATTCTTCTTTTCCCTGGGTGCCTTGAGAATCTTTTCTTTGTCGTTGGTTTGTGCAAATTTCATTATGATGTGCCTTAGAGTGGGTTTGTTGGGGTTAAGAAAACTCGGTGTTGTTTGCTTCTTGAATTGGAGGCTTTAGTTTTTTCCACAGGCTTTGGACGGTCTCATCCATTATTTGTTTGAAATGGAATGGAGATTCCATTTTCTTTCCTCCCTCTGATATACCTATTATTCTTATGTCATTCTTTTTGATGGAATCAGACAATTCCTGTAGGTCTTTCTCATTTTTTTTGAAATTTTTGAGTCTCTTTCTTCTTCTCACTGTTGTGCCTCTAGTTTCTTGTCTTCTATTTCACTAATCCTACCTTCTATCTGGCCTGTTCAATTAGCTAAGCTTGTTACCTTGTTTTTCAGTTCATGAATTGAGTTTTTCATCTCTGTTTGATTTGTTTTTATAGTTTCAATTTCTTTGGTAATATATTCTTTGTGTTCGTTGAGTTGTTTTCTGAGCTCTCTAAATTGCCTTTCTGTATTTTCTTGTATATCTCTGAGTATTTTTAGGATTTCTATTTTAAATTCTTTGTCATTTAGCTCCAAGGTTTCCAATATATTAAATTTTTTCTCCATTGATTTTTCCTCATCTATCTGTGCTACATTTCTGTCTTTTGTATCCATGATATTCAATTTCCTTTTCCTTAATGGCATCTGAGGGTGGTTTTGTTGATAGTACTAATGAGAATTAAGAAAACAATAAAATAATAAGTAAAGAAAAAAGAAAATTAATTATTTCCCTGTTTTTCTCCTCTCCTCTCCCTTCCTCCTTGAGAAAAAATTGTGATGAACTATGAATTATATTGTGCTAAATGGAACAAAAACTACCTATAGTAGAGGACCTGAGTTGGGGAGAAGTGATAAAGAGGCAAAAAAGGAGGTATGGAACCACAAATCTCAAAAAAGGAAAACATTTCAGTCAAAAATAAAATGATTTGCTTGTAAGTGATGGTGGAATAAGAGTTATAATGAGAGGGATAAGAGGGAAACAGGAAAAAGGGAAAAAATTAGAAAGTTACTATTGTATTGAGTGAAGCAAAAAATAGATAAAATGGAGGGCCAGGGTTGGGAGGAATGCTTATGAGTTCAAAAGCAAAGTAAAAAGCACCCAAAGTGCCACAAAGAAAAATTTGAGTCCCAAATAAAATAGTTTGTTCATGATTGAGGATTGAATGAGAGAAAAAGTAAAGGAGAAAAGAAGAAACTAACCTAGAGGGAGAAAAAAAGAAAGAGGAAAAAACAAAAAGAAGAAAAAAGAACAAAAAGAGAGAGAGAGTTAAGGGTTTTGGAGTGCAACCCTCATAGAGAGAAAGGAAGAAGAAAAGGAAGAAAATGGGAAATGTAACACTTATCGGTAGTGTACTTCAAGAAGAGGAAAGAATAAGGGGCAGAGAATAAAACAACCAAAGTGTTAGAAGAAGAAAATAATCAAGACAAGAAGATGAGAAAAAATAATAAACAAACAAAAAAATGGAGAAGGTTATAAAGTCTGTGGATTTTTCTTGATTTTGAGAGGCTATCTTCTTCCTTTTTCTTTCCTCTCCCTCTTCCTGGTTGGTGACTGTACCCAGGCTCTGCCCCTGTGGCACACTTAGGTAGAGGTTTGCAGATAAGTCTCTATAGTAATGTCATATATTAGGCTTCAGTCTCATTGGCAGTTAAGGCTCATTAGCATTTGCAGGCTCCACAATGAGAGAGTCCGTTTTCCCAGAGCCTCTCTCCTAGTTTTTCCTTCCTGAATTAGCAGCCTAATGATCCAGCTATGGGGTTGCTGCTGCGTCTGCCTGGAGAGTAAGAGGCTCAAAGAGCTGGCAAATCCCCACTCAGCAGAGGGCTCTGGGTAAGGCTCTGTCAGTCAGAGCCGCTAGCATATTCAGGCGGGCCTGGGAGCCAATTGCTCTCAAGGTCCTTTTCTATGCGCCTCCAGGCGTTTCCAGTATTCCTCAGCACTCTGGGACCACTCTCCCAGGCTTTTTGCACTTTGTAACCTGTTTTGGCTGGGTAGAAGATGGCCTAGTCACTGTTTGCAAAACAGGAGATCTTACAAGCTGCCAAATCCCTCTTTTTTTTTTTTTTTGTATTTTTCTGAAGCTGGAAACGGGGAGAGACAGTCAGACAGACTCCCGCATGCGCCCGACCGGGATCCACCCGGCATGCCCACCAGGGGCGACGCTCTGCCCACCAGGGGGCAATGCTCTGCCCCTCTGGGGCGTCGCTCTGCCGCGACCAGAGCCACACTAGCGCTTGGGGCAGAGGCCAAGGAGCCATCACCAGCGCCCGGGCCATCTTTGCTCCAATGGAGCCTTGGATGCGGGAGGGGAAGAGAGAGACAGAGAGGAAGGAGGGGGGTGGGGGGTGGAGAAGCAAATGGGCGCTTCTCCTATGTGCCCTGGCCGGGAATTGAACCCGGGTCCCCCGCACGCCAGGCCGACGCTCTATTGCTGAGCCAACCGGCCAGGGCTTAAAATCCCTCTTTTTAATGTACAGCCTTGAGTATGAAAGCTCTGCCAATCAGAAGTTGCCCCCACCCCTATGTGCATAGCAAGAGGCACTAAAAAATATCATGGCACTTGTCTTAGATCGCTGAACTGAGAGAGATCTTGTCAGAGCCGCATAGATTTTTAGGGAGGTGGGTAGACTGTGGGTTAAGCTAATCCTTCCCGGGGCTGTTCTTAAATGGCTGGGTGAGGTGCCCCGCCCACCCGGAGAAGTTCAGGCGTAGGGAAGTTCACTTTCACACACTCCCCATGCACCGCTGTTCAGGGTGCAGGAACCTCACCGACACTCTGGTCACAGCCCATGTGAAGGCCTCTGACTCTGCCCCTCTGTACGGGAACACGGGCGCCCACTCCCGGGGCGCCAGGAGGAACCTCTCACACACTATCCGCGCTTCCAACCACTTGCCCAGGGCCAGTCGCCCCGCCCACCCGGAGAAGTCCGGGCGTAGGGAAGTTTGCTTTCACTCACTCCCTGCGTGCCGCTGTTCAGGGTGCAGGGGCCACACTGAGACTCTGGTCACAGCCCACGCAAAAGCCTCTGACTCTGCCCCTCTGTCCGGGAACACGGGCGCCCACTCCCGGGGCACCAGGAGGAACCTCTCGCACACTATCCGCACTCACTGACCAGGATATCGGAGCTAATGGCGGCCATTACCCACCCGTCTTTGTCAGGGTGCTGCGTGGACATTAGCTTACATTGGCTGGGTTGCCACAGGCACAGTCTTTCCTCAGCTTGGACGTCTGTGCCACAGCCTGGCTTGGACGTCTGTGCCACTGCCCAGCTTCCTCCGCACCATTAGCTCTCTATCTCAGTTCCAAGTGAAAGCAGCCCTAGCTTAGGTTAGTGAGGAAGGCGGAGTGTTCCTTTCTCTGTCTTATTTCCTTCGGGGTTGATTATATATTTAGTCAATTTTTCGCTCGATCATACCTTCGTGTTCGATGTATGGTACTTCTAGATGCTCCAAGGATAGATTTTTCTGTCTCTGGTTGAAGAACTTGTTGAAATTTTGGGGAGAGTTATCAGTATCGCTCCTCACAGTGCCATTTCTCTCTCTACCTTCTTCTTTAAGAGCATTTACCCATTGTTAGCCCTTTACACTTCTCTATATATTTTAGGATCATCTTTTCAAGTTCCAAGAAAAAAAGTTGTTGGGGTTTTTGATCAAGATTACATTAAGTATATAGATGGCTTTGAGGAGAACTGACATCTTTATAACATTGGGCCCTCCAATCCAGGAAATCATATAGCGCGTGAGGATCTAATGTAAAACAAGGTGACTGTAGTTGATAACACTGTTGTATAATTGAAATTTGTTAAGAGAACAGAAGTTAAATGTTCTCTCTCTCACACACACACACACCTCCAAACAACAAAAAAACAAATAAATATAAATATCTGAGATGACTGATGTGTTATCAATTAGATGTGAAGAATCCTTTCACACTGTATATAAAATTATCACAATGGTTACTTTAAATATCTAATAATTTTATTTGTCAATTATACATCAATAAAGCTGAAGTTTTTAAAAAATAACATAAAAAATCCCTTATCTTTATATCTGATACTAGCTCCTAAGAGCTAATCTACTTTAGATAAGTGAGTGCCAAAGCTACTTAAATTTTGCCTTTTCTTTCCCCAAGAATTCCAAATCCTAGAAATCTGGTCTATTTTCCCAGACCTGCTTATTTCCCTCTCTGAACCTGTGATGAGAGCCCTAAAACAGAATGCTGAATCATCATTCCATGGTCCAGAATTGCATGTGATCTAAGCACTCAGGAGACCTAAAAGATTTGTGACTCTAGGTCAGAGAAATGGCAGCATGAGAGATACTTCTCATCTCTCCCCTGGAAATTTCAACAAATTCTACAACTCTATGCAGAGAAAAAACCCCAGATGAACCTGAAATATACACACACCAGATAGACAAAGGTATGATAGTGTAAGAAGGCGGGCCAAAGGACAGAAGAAAAAATACCAGAGGATTGAGTCTTTCTCCTTCCTCATGGACCTGAGGGAGGAGGCACTGTTTGCACAGACTTTGTCTCAGATCCAGAGGAGCTGGGAGGACAGTCTGGGGGGAAGGAGCACAGCAATGGGTGACAACCAAGAACGGGGAGCAGGGCGGCTTCTCAGCAACTGCTCTACAGGTGATTGCAGGGCTCTACAGGCACGGGATGCACATAAAGACAGTGGCACGCACCCAAGAAGTGCCAGAGACTAGCTTGTGGAGATCAGCCCACAGGACACTGGGGCACGCTTGATCTGCCTGCCTAACCCGCACAATTTAGCCTTGTAGTGCCAGACGTGCTTGATCTGAGATCTGCGCGCCACCAGCTCTGAAGCTCAGGCACCAGCTTGCCAGAGGGAGTTTAGTGTATGTGGATGGGAAGCCCCTGAGCTCGATCTCTGCCACAACAGCTCCCAAAACTAGGGGACACCAGCATGTGGCACACATCCCCAGCCCAGCCCAGGGCTGTGCTTGGAGAGCTTAGAGTGATACTGGAGGAGGGACTGGACTCTCACCCCAACCTCCCGGTTCCTCATTGCTCCCCTTGCTGTGAAAACAGCAGTGGTGGCAGACCCCCCTCCACTAGGTCTCCAGGCTGCTATCTCCTGTGAGAGGCAGGGGCACCCGGATACTAGATCCTCTGCTCTGTTGGGACGTGGGGGAGAGCTCTGGAGGACTCCTGGTTGGCCATTGATGGTACAATAAAGTTGCAAAGCCCTAGCAACAAGCCCCTCCTACTAACACGATGACCCTGCCTGCATCATTACAAAAGCAACAGCTAAGCCTTATCAGAACACCCAAGAATCTCGCTGAGGCAAATCTTGTAGTGCAGTGCACCCTGCCAGAAAAGGAGTAATTATCTTTCATTGGGGTTAACAATACTACCCACAAATGTCATCAAGGAAAAAGAAATCAAATGTGGATATACAAGACAGAGACACAGCTCAGAGAGATGATGAAAAAATCTTCAGGGGAAAAAAAAATCTCAATTACATTTGAGCTTAATGACAGAGAATTCAAAATTGAAGCTCTAAAAATACTCAATAACATACAAGAAAACACTAAAAGGCAATTTAGTGAGCTCAAAAAACAACTTAATGAACAAAAAGAGTACTTCACCAATGAAATTGAAACAATAAAAAAAGAACCAAACAGAGATGAAAAACTCAATACACGAACTGAAAAATGAGGTAACAAGCTTAGCCAATAGAACAAGCCAGATAGAGGAAAGAATCAGTGACATTGAAGACAGTTAACAGAGAGAAGAAGAGAAGAGACTCAAAAATTTTAAAAAAATGAGAAAGCCCTGCAAGAATTCTCTGATTCCATCAGAAAGAGCAATATAAGAATAATGGTTATATTAGAAGAGGAAGAGAGGAAAAAGGGAATGGAGAACATATTGAAACAAATAATCAACCAGAACTTCCCAAGCCTGTGGAAAGAGTTTGAGCCTCAAATTCAAGAAGCAAACAGAACACTGAGTTATGTCTACCCAAACAGACCTACTCCAAGGCACATCATAAATTATCACAAATCAATGACAAAAAAAGAATCTTCAAGGCAGCTAGGGAGAAGAAGGATATAACATATAAAGGAAGGTCCATTAGGATATCATCAGATTTCTCAGCAGCAACTCTACAAGCCAGAAGAGAGTGGACCCCAACATTTCAAGTACTGAAAGAGAGGAACTACCAACCAAGAATACGATATCCATCAAAGCTATCCTTCAAATATGAAGGGGAAGTGAAAACATTTAGACATACAGAAGCTGAGGGAATTTATGACCAGAAAACCCCCACTACAAGAAATACTAGAGGGGTTTATCTGATCAGATACAAACAATAAAACAAGACAAAATTACAAGTGAAAAATTAGGATAAAACAAGGATAATCTGTGACAACAATAATATAAAAGGGGAGACGATAAAGATCAGCTGTAACAAAGGAGGATGGAGTGCAGAAGCATTCATGAGATAATGGACTCTAATAAATATGATAATTTTTCTTCTAATAACTTAATGGTAACCACCCCTGAAAATGCCACTACTGAAACACATAGCTTAAAAAAAAAAAAAAAAAAGAAGTATGGACTACCACCAAACAAAAACAAATGACAGAAAAACAAAAAAGAAGAACCAAACAAGACACAAAGCTATCAGAAAGCAGTATATAAAATGGCAATAAGAAATCATCAAGTGTCAATAATTACACTAAATGTATATGGATTGAACTCACCAATAAAGAGGCACAAAGTAGCAGATTGGATCAAGAAGTGAAACCCAACAGTGTGCTGCCTTCAAGAGACACATCTAAGCTACAAGGATAAAAATAGATTCAACGTGAAAGGTTGGAAAACAATTCTTCAAGCAAATAATATCCAAAGAAAAGCAAGAGTAGCTATACTCATACCTGACAATGCTGACTGCAAGACAACAAAGATAAGCAGAGACAAGGATGGACAATTCATAATGATAAAGGGATACTGTATCAAGTAGACATAACACTCCTTAATATATATGCACTAAACCAAGGAGCACCAAAATATATAAGATAACTACTAACTGATCTAAAAGTGCAAACCAAAAATTATATAATCATACTTGGAGACCTCAATACACCTTTGAGGTCATCATCCAAACAGAAAATCAGTAAAGAAATACCAGCCTTAAATGAAACACTAGAACAAATGGACATAATAGACATCTATAGGACATTTCATCCCAAAACGTCAGAGTATACATTTTTCTCCAGTTACATTGAACATTCTCAAGAATAGACCATATGCTGGGCCACAAAACTAACATTAACAAATTTAGAAAGACTGAAATTATACCAAGCATATTATTTTCTGACCATAAAGCTTTGAAACTAGAATTCAACTGCAAAAAAGTAAACACATCCACAAATATGTGGAAATTAAACAACATACTTCTAAAAAATAAATAGGTCAAAGAAGAAATAAAAGAAGAAATCAAAAGATATATACAGACAAATAAAAATGACAACACAACATATCAGAATCTCTGGGATGCAGCAAAAGCCGTAATAAGAGGGAAGTTCATATCATTACATGCTTATATGAAAAAGCAAGAGAGAGCCCAAGTAAACAACCTAACATCACTTCTTAAGGAACTAGAAAAAGAAGAACAAAGGCAACTCAAAACCAGCAGAAGAAAGGAAATAATAAAAATTAGAGCAGAAACAAATAAAATAGAAAAGAAAAACTATAGAAAAATTTAATACAACAAAGAGCCAGTTCTTTGAAAAGATAAATAAAATTGACAAACCCCTGGCAAGACTCACTAAGCAAAAAAGAGAAAAGACTCATATAACCAAAATCCAAAATGAAAGAGGAGAAATTACCACAGATAATATAGATATGCAAAATGAATAAATAAAATAAAATAAAATAAACAAAAAAACAAACAAACCATCAGCTAATATCATACTAAACGGTAAAAAACTGAAAACTTTTCCTCTAAAATCAGGAACAAGACAAGGTTGCCCACTTTCTCCACTCCTATTCAACCTAATGCTGGAAGTTCTAGCCAGAGCAATCAGACAAGAGAAAGACATAAAAGGCATTCATATTGAGAAAGAGGAAGTAAAGGTTTCACTTCTTGCAGATGACATGATCCTGCATAAAGAAAACCCCAAAGACTCCACAGAAAAGCTATTAGAAACAATAAACCAATACAGTAAGGTCATAGGATACACAATTAATATACAGAAGTCTATTGTTCTTTTTTTTTTTTTTTTTTTTTTTTTTTGTATTTTTCTGAAGCTGGAAATGGGGAGAGACAGAGTCTCCCGCATGCATGCCCACCAGGGGGCGACGCTCTGCCCCTCCGGGGCGTCGCTCTGCTGCGACCAGAGCCACTCTAGCGCCTGGGGCAGAGGCCAAGGAGCCATCCCCAGCGCCCGGGCCATCTTTGCTCCAATGGAGCCTCGCTGCAGGAGGGGAAGAGAGAGACAGAGAGGAAGGAGAGGGGGAGGGGTGGAGAAGCAAATGGGCACTTCTGTATGCCCTGGCCGGGAATTGAACCGGGGACTTCTGCACGCCAGGCTGACGGTCTACCACTGAGCCAACCGGCCAGGGCCTATTGTTTTCTTATATGCCAACAATAAAATCTCAGAAAAAGAACTCAAAAAAATAATCCCTTTTACAATAGCAACAAAAAAACTAAAATACCTAGGAATAAACATAACAAAGAATATAAAGGACCTAAATAATAAAAACTACAAAGCATTATTAAAGGAAATTGAAAAAGACACAATGAAATGGAAAAATATTCCTTGTTTGTGGATAGGAAGAATAAAAATAGTTAAAATGGTCATATTACCCTAAACAATATACAAATTTAATGCAATTCCCATCAAAATTCTAATGTCTTTTTTTTTTTTTTTTTTTTTTTACAGAGACAGAGTGAGTCAGAGAAAGGGATAGACAGGGACAAACAGACAGGAATGGAGAGAGATGAGAAGCATCAATCATTAGTTTTTCATTGTGCGTTGCAACACCTTAGTTGTTCATTGATTGCCCTCTCATATGTGCCTTGACCGCGGGCCTTCAGCAGATCGAGCAAGCCCTTGCTGGAGCCAGCGACCTTGGGCTCAAGCTGGTAGGCCTTTGCCCAAACCAGATGAGCCCGCCTGCACTCAAGCTGGCGACCTTGGGGTCTCGAACCTGGGTCCTCCGCATCCCAGTTCCGATGCTCTATTCACTGCGCCACCGCCTGGTCAGGCTCCAATGTCATTTTTTTTAAAAATGGAACAAAAAAATTATCAGGTTTATATGGGCCCATAAAAAACCCCGAATAACCAAAGTAATCCTAAGGAAAAAAAACAAAGCTGAAGGCAATACAATACCTGACATCAAATTATACTACAGAGCCAAGATAATCAAAACAGCGTGGTATTGGCAGAAAAATAAGACACACAGACCAATGGAACAGAATAGAGAGCCCAGAAATAAAATCACATGTATATGGTCAAATCATCTTTGATAAAGGGACCAAAAACACATAATGGAGAAAAGAAAGCGTCTTCAATAAATGGTGTTGGGACTGGAAAGCCACATGCAAAAGAATAAAACTCAACTACAGTTTGTCCCCCTGTACTAAAATTAATTCAAAATGGATCAAAGACCTAAATATAAGATCTAAAACAATAAATTACATAGAAGAAAACATAGGTACTAAACTCATGGACCTTGACCATAAAGAACATTTTATGAATTTGACTCCAAAGGCAAGAGAAGTAAAGGCAAAGATAAATGAATGGGACCACATCAGGCTAAGAAGCTTTTGCACAGCAAGAGAAACTGACAACAAAACAAATAGGCAGCCAACTAAATGGGAGATGATATTTGCAAACAACAGCTCAGATAAGAGATAATATCCAAAATATATAAAGAACTCACAAAACTCAGCAACAAACAAACAATCCAATAAAAAAATAGAAATAGGACATGAAAAGACACTTCTCCCAAGAAGAAATACAAATGCCCTCAGATATATGAAAAAAATGCTCAACATCACTAGCTAATTGAGAAATGCAAATCAAAACTGCAATGAGATACCACTTCACGCCTGTTAGATTAGCTATTATCAACAAGACAGGTAATAACAAGTGTTGGAGAGACTGTGGAGAAAAAGGAACCCTCATTCACTGTTGGTGGGAATGTAAATTAGTACAACCATTATGGAAGAAAGTATGAGTATACAGCATAATATACTGTCCAAATGATGTGGAGATATTTTCTCTAAATCTATGTACTCTGGTTGACCAATATCACCCTGTCAAAACATTAAGAGTAAAACTACCATATGACCCAGCAGTTCCTCTACTGGGTATATACTCCCAAAACTCTAAAACATGGGTATGAAAAGACACATGTACCCCCATGTTCATCGCAGCATTGTTCACAGTGGTCAAGATATGAAAACAACCAAAAGGCCCTTCAATAGAGGATTGGATAAAGAAGATGTGGTACATATGTACTATGGAATACTACTCAGCCATAAGAAATGATGACATAGTATCATTTACGACAACATGGATGGACCTTGATAACATTATATTGAGAGAAATAAGTAAATCAGAAAAAGTTAAGAACTGTATGATTCCATATATAGGTGGGAAACAAAATTGAGACTCATGGACATGGATAAGAGTACAGTGGTTACCAGGGGGAGGGGAAGCGAGGAGAGAGACAGGGTAGAAGGAGGGGAGGGGCTTAAAGAGAAACAAAATACAGGGTGACGGAGGATGATTTGACTCTGGGAAATGAGTATACAGCATAATATACTGTCCAAATGATGTGGAGATATTTTCTCTAAATCTATGTACTCTGGTTGACCAATATCACCCTGTCAAATTTAATTGTCTAAATAAAAAAAAACAAAAAACTAGTTCAGGTAGTTAGTTGTTATGGTAAAACAAACAAACAAATAAAATGTCTTTTCTTAAAAAAAGAAGGATTTGTGACTCCAAGGGTATGAAAAATATCTTTGAAGTAACTGGGAACAAATACAGCTTGCCACTTAAAACCATACAGACACACACACACACACACACACACACACACACACACACACACACACACACACACCACAATAGACCTTCAAATGAATATTGCCCCAAATCATAACTTAGAAACATTTAAAAAATTATTTGCAGCTGAGAACTTAGGCTGGGGGAAAGAGAGAGAAAGAAGGAAGGGGGAGGGGTTGGGGGGAGAGTGAGAGAGAGAAGAGTTAGCAATAAGTATTATCACGGAGGCTTCATCCAGTACCCTGAGAGCTTACCCAGCCCTGGGTTCCTGATAGGAAATGAGCAAAGGAGCTTTCAGTGATATGAAATGATGAATGGGATGTAGGGACTGATTGATGAAGAGAGAAAGCAAAGCAGAAAAACAAGCTCTGAACTTAATAAATGAAAGAGGAAAAGAAACGCCATCCAGAAATACTGGACCTAGGGTGAAGAGGAATTATTTATGCTAACATAGAGTTATAAAGAGTAGAAATATCAATCTGAAAAAGAAAAAAGAATATGAATATTTCCACATAAATCCCTCTGTAGTTCCAGTAAGGAATTATTCCCCAGGAGAAATGGAGAAACTAATTCTTTTTTTTTTTTTTTTTTTTTTTTTTTTGAGAAACTAATTCTTAAAAAAACTAGACAAGTAAAGCACTAGAGAGACAGTGGGAAAAAAGAACTGTGACCAGTGGGAGTGGACTAAACATGATCTAATACATCTTTTACATTCTCTAGTTTCTGTGATACTATACGTCCACGCAGAGGGAATCATGTTATCAAGAAATAAGAGCAACAAGAAACGTTTTGTTCGATGTTCAAGAAGCCATTACAAAAATACAGCCTCTGAATGAGAACTGGATTCCTTGTCTTAAAAATATACAGCGTCCCGCTTTTCTGCGGTGAGTTTACGTTCTGTCTGTTCCTCCTGTGAGGGTCAGCAGGCAGACTGGCGGCATGGCAGGAAAGATACGCCCAGTACCATGAAATCACGGGGCTGGAATGTGGACTTTGGGTGGTAGGAGGATGGGGGTTCTGTGTTCAAAAGCACTGGAGTTGGAAAAAAATGAAAATGAAAAGAGCGTGGGTTTCCCAGTGGACAGGAGTCAAATCACAAAGAAAACAGCTTCAAGACTAGGCCACAGGCATTTGTTCACTCACGAGAAGTCTGGAGCATCACCCTACAATCCCATCCGGTGTACAGAGGATGAAAAAGGGAGCATTTTTACAGAATAGGGCTTCATTTTTATTTCAGGTGTATTTCCTTAACAAATGCCACATCCAATCAGTACATCTCTTGGCTCATTTTGTTACAGGATCAGCATTACCAATAGGCAGCTGCAGCCCTGGGATTTCAAATGTTCCAGAAACGAGGGTGGGTGTTCGAATCAAAGGGAGAAATATTTATCAATCGGGCCAATGTAGCTAAAACACTTCTGACTTAAAGTAGCGAGCACATGCAAAATCTGTAGTGATCCTAATTTTAATTATAGCATCCAAAAGCAATTGAAAAATCCTAAACTGCTAATTATGGGAAAAGATAATTTTTGTAATCAACTAAATAGAGATTCTGTCTTTAGTCACAAGTGAATAAAATACTTTAAAAGGAGGCTGCCTACTAGGTTTGAAACACTGAACTTGGGTATGGCGCTGGGAACCAAAGACGTCAATGAAAACTCTCAGAACTCTTATTCCAAAGTCCTGCTTGCATCCAGCTGTGACATCAATTGTTCATTCACCACACCTGTTTTAACTACAGTCAAAGGTAAACCAAAAACTTGGCTGAACATCTACTATGTCTGATTGGTTCCATGAATGACATGATATCACAGATTGTGAGAAAAAAGTAATCAACAACATTGTCAATAAATTAGGATGAAAATCTCCTTCTGTAAGTCTCTTTCTTCTTCTGATTGTGTATAAATAAAATACACAGCTTAACACACTCACTCTGTAGCTCTCTGTTAGTGTTTCTCAATTCTATCATTTATGTCACCCAACTATTCAACCCTAGGCTCCTTGAATATATCTTCAAATATATCTTCAATGTTTTCTTTAAAATGTCTCTACTACCAGTGAGGAATTTAAGAGCTGCAACAGAGGAGGCACAGAATAGAAAAATAGAACTTCAGCCCCTGCAGCCAGGAGGACCTAGGTGCTGCTTCTTTGAAGCTTTCTTTGGCCCTGGCTCAGCATTGTTCTGCACAGTCAGCTCTTTCTTCCAGGAAGTATGGAGAGCTCAGGTCTAGGGAGAAAATGCTGAGTCAGTACCAAGAATAATGAGTTTGTTTCTACTTAGAAATGAAACCAGATGCTCAGCCCTGGGAATCAATATAGTAAATATTAATTCAGTATAAGAGAAAGCAGATCTTATGTGGCCCCCAAACAAGAAACAATATTTAGGCCGACAAAATGAAGGAAGTACTTCTTTAAAGGGGGAGGAAATTACTGTTTTTAAAAAAAACTGTGATTTCCTTAAGGGCATAGACGATAAGCACTTAGTACTTGTTGTTAGGCTACTAAATGAGTTTAGAGTTTCCTAGAGACTTATGTAAGCCATTTCCGAATATGAAGAGCTAGCTGTGCACCTGTTCTCCGGTATGCCCTGTGCTGTCCTGCCTGGACGTGGTGAGTGCTTTTGCACAGGCCTCTTCCTTCTTGCGGGGAACTTTTACCATCAGAAACATTTCCTGGCACTCGCTTGGACCTCATCCTGTTTGATGGAAACAGGAATTGTTGGCCTCATTTTCTAGGGAAGGATGCAGCAAGGTTAAATAACATGTGCAAGGCCCTGGCTCAACGGATAGAGTGTCAGCCCGGTGTGCAGATGTCTGGGGTTTGGTCCCAAGTTCGGTCCAGGGTTTGATCCCCAGTCAAGGCACACATTAGAAGTGGCCATCTGCTTCCTCCCCTCCCTCTTCCCCATCTCTCTCTTCTTTCTTCTTGCAGACAGTGGCTTGATGGTTTCAAAAGTCAGCCCTGGGTGCTGAGGATAGCTCAGTTGATTCGAGTATTGGCCCCAGATGGGGGTTGCCAGGTGGATCCTGGTTGGGGCGCATACAGGAGTCTGTCAATCTCCCCTCCTCTCACTTAAAAAAATAAAATAAATAAAGAACATGTGCAAGACATGGCAGGTGGGTCAGATGAGCTCTCCCCCAGTTCTACCTCCTTCCTTCACACTATATCCAGTGAAGAGTTTCCTGACTTCAAGGTTGGCCTGGCCTGGCCTGGTCTGGAGAACCGTCACTCCCACCAGCACCTCCCCTCCACACACACACTTCTCAGAGTGGGACAGTGTGCCACAGAGATGTTTACCAAAAAGGCAAGGGCAAGCCGCCGGGACCAGACTTCAGAACTCCAGAGCTCTCACTCTCCTTTCCCTCCTCCCCCACTCTCCCTCTCCAGGGATCGCTCTCCCTCATTCTCTCTCTCTGGCAGAACAGACACCTCCTTCACCAGCCCCTCAGGACTGCACATAGCACACTGGTAACTTGGTAAATATTTTATTTGCTCAGTAAATATTTTCCCACCTAGAACATCAGCTCCTCTAGGGCAGGGGACTTCTTTTTCATCTCTGTGTCCCCAGTACATAGCAATGCCAGGTACATTGTGAGCACCTAATGAGCATTAGCTGAATGAATGACACCCCCTCCACTCTGGCTCCAAATGTAACGGGCAAAATAACTGTAAACAAAATGGGCCCAATGTTCCAGTTATAGGCAGTTGTTAAACAAGTTATGTTCTACGAGCTTGTCTGAAAATTGGTTTTCTGAAACTCACAGACTCCACTTTTTAAACGGTGGTTAAGCTCCTGGAAGGCAGCCCACGGTAGCCTCAGTGAGCCCACAGTATTCCTGAAGAATGGTTCCCACTTCAGCTGTACCTAAACATCATTCATAAAACTGTTTCTGTGGGGAAGGCAAACTCCAAGTTCTATTTGGGACACCAGAAACCCATGCAATGCGGGCTGACTGCGAAGTAGAAAGGGCCAAAGGGCAACGACCTGATGGGGAGAAAAGGTTGTGTTTGCACATGGAATAGACTTCCACAATTAGATGGTATGATCACTGACAGGCGGGGCAATATGCCAGAGCATCGTCAGGCACCCACAGCACTGAGCTTGTGAGGACTGCCCTGGAGGCGGGTGCCTGCCACCATGGAAGAGCAGAAGGAAGGAGAGGGAGGTATTAGGGCAGAGCTCTTCAGTGTGTTCCCTGTACCAGTGACCTCACCAGAGCAGGGATGTGTCAGAAATATAAGTCCCTGGGTTCTCACCCATGTCTACCAACTCAGAAACTCAAAGGGTGCACTTAAACCAGAAGAAGAAATGAGGAGAGTTATTCAGTCTGTGTTTTAACAAGCCTTCTGGGTCATTCGGATGCATGCTCCAGTCAGAGATCTGGGGGTACCAATGTCAACTCTTAAAATTTACTTAGATTACATAAAATGAGGTCCAGATAAAAACACTGTAAGTAGCCTGACCGGGCAGTGGTGCAGTGGATAGAGCGTAGGACTGGGATGCGGAAGGACCCAGGTTCGAGACCCCGAGGTCACCAATTTGAGTGCGGGCTCATCTGGTTTGAGTAAAGCTCACCAGTGTGGACCCAAGGTTGTGACCCAAGGGGTTACTCGGTCTGCTGAAGGCCCACGGTCAAGGCACATATGAGAAAGCAATCAATGAAAACTGATGACTGATGCTTCTCATCTCTCTCCATGCCTGTCTGTCTATCCCCCTCTCTGTAAAAAAACCAAACAAAAAACAAACAAACAAAAAAACCGTTGTAAGTGAAAAAGGGAAGATATCTTCTAAGCCAACAATTCTGAATCTTAGCTGCACAGTGATCAGCTGGGAGCTTTAAAATATACCGATGCCTGGCAGGGCCCCATCCTCAGAGATTCTGATTTAATCAGTTTGGGATTTGGCATTAGCATTGGGATTTTTAAAAACTCCCCAGGAGATTCTAATGCGCAGCCAAGATTGAAAAACTACTGTTCTAAGCCAACTACTACACAATTATTCTCCATAGCTACTAATCTGCTAGGAAACACACACACTAAAATAATAAAATAAAATTAAAAGGCAGTAAAAATGTGAAAAGTAAGTTCATTTGCTTATAATTTACATCTCAAGGTAACAAAATCCCTAATACAGTTACTTATTAATGCATGGTCAGAGGCCTCTTTGGCTTCAGGCAGTTCTGATATTGCATTTGGCAGCCATGAAGGTCAGCAGATTAGGAAGATGTGTTTATAGCCTGTATGTTGGTGAGAAGAGACACCTGTGACAAGTAAGCATACCATCTTCCACAGTTAGGTAGACTTCCTTGTCAATGTCCAGCTCCGTAAGTCCTCATGGCTCAGGGATTCAGGGAGCCTATGTAGCCTGAACTTCACCAAGAAAATAACCCCATGAAGAAGGTTTTGACATCAGAATTGTAGTAAATAGTAAACTTATCTCTGCAAAAAATGTTATTTTCTACCTATTTCCCTGCCTGGCAAACTCTCTAACTCTCTGTGATCTCTATCAGAGTCTGAGTCAAACACTCAAGCAGCTGTAGGTGGGTGTTGTAGTTAGCTCAGTCGGTTAACCAAAAACCTAGACTAAAATAGGAGGTCTTGGCTCAGTGAAGCTGAGATGCCAGAAGTTCTTACATACAACATGTGAAATAACTCCATGACTCTGTCTAGTGTTCTGACCCTCCAGGAGAGAAGTCTTACAAAGTACTCACACTAAAAACAGAACAATCTTTTTTTTCTAAAGACATTTTCATGGCATAAAGAGATTTCACAGAGAGAGAAAAAGAGGGAGAGAGAGTGAGAGAGAGAAACACTTTGGCTGTCCTGACCACTATTAGGAGAAAGAAGTCCCATTTCCCAGCAACCGAAGACTCCCTTGCTCATCATCAACCTGAAGATGAACACAATCTCCAGGGCTGTTTCAACATTTGCATCAGTTCAGACTCTCTGTCAGCTCAGTTTAACTCAACTTTAGAATAAGTTAGGAAAATGGCAAAGGCAAGCAGTAAAACATAAGGATAACTTCTTTGCTTATTAACCACGGTTAAGAAGCAGTCTCCCAGGCTGCCTGGGTTAAGTCCTGGTTCTATTACTTATATGGCCTGGAGCATCTACAACATGAGGATAGCAACACACCTACCTCGCAGACGGGCTGGCAGAAGAAGAGCGATTACTAGTGTCAAGTGCTTGGTGCCTGGCATGTAGTAAATGTAAGGTCGGTGGATGGAGGGATGGTCACGTGGGTAACTCAGACCCGCCCACTTTGGCTAGGACCGCCCACAATCAAGCCCGCCAAAGGAAGCTTCCCAGGAACCATTTGGAAAGAAGCGATTGTCTGCCAGCCAGTGAAATTTTACCACGTCATAGTAGCTCCACTTCCCTAGAGGGACCCTTTAAATATCTCCCATGCGGTTTAATCCATGCAACTTCCCTAGCCAGATCTTTCTTTCCTCGGGGCCAGGGAACCTTGCCAGGCGGGATGTGCGCTCTGTACTCAATAAAGCCGTTTATTATTCCACACTTTGCGGCTCTGGCCCGTTCCTTCCTTCTCGGCGGGGAAAAATACCTTACAGTAAACAATCCATAAGTTATCTGACCTTTTATGAAGGTCAAAATTTTAAGTGTTTATATATTTTGATGCAACCATTCAACAGACAGAAGTCTGTCTTTCAGAAAACTTACATAAGAATGTAAGGACACCTGGCGAAATATCCCTATAAGGTTATTTAGTAACGAAAGAACTAAAATCAATGAAATGTCCATTTGTAGGGGAAATATAAAATAATCGTAGTCTTATTTTTATGTGATATAATAGAGTGGAACACATAACAAGAAGGTAAGTATGGAGAGCACAAGGAGGAGGGAAGTGGCCAGGCACCACGTCCAATACCAGCTCCTCAGGCACAGGCGCTTTCCCCTGTGCAAGTCAGACAACTTTCTCATCCATAACATGGGAACAGCACCCTCTCCCGGCCCAGGAGCAAGGCTTAGCCCACAGTGATTCTATATAAACATTTTTAAACAGATGAATGCTGACAAGGGCAGAGAATACATATTTAACTTAATAATGGCTACCCCAAGGAATGGGAGTGATGACTTCCTTTTTGACACATTTGTACTATTTAAACTTTTTTTAAGGGCATGAACATTTTCTGTAGCCAAATTTTAAAAATATGCTGACTTTTTCTGCATATGGCCCAATTATATTAATTGACAGGTAATTCTAACAGTGTCATACTAACAGGAATGTCAGTAATTAACATTTTTATTTTACATAATGGTGACACAAGCATAAATAAAGTTAACTGATTTATTAAACTCACATATGAAGTTATCTGTAAGACAGAACTAGAATGGAAACAATGTCATAGAAAGGGCATGAGTTTGGCCCTGGCCGGTTGGCTCAGCGGTAGAGCGTCGGCCTGGCGTGCGGGGGACCCGGGTTCGATTCCCGGCCGGGGCACATAGGAGAAGTGCCCATTTGCTTTTCCACCCCCCACCCCCTCCTTCCTCTCTGTCTCTCTCTTCCCCTCCCGCAGCCAAGGCTCCATTGGAGCAAAGATGGCTCCTTGGCCTCTGCCCCAGGCGCTAGAGTGGCTCTGGTCGCGGCAGAGCGACGCCCCGGAGGGGCAGAGCATCGCCCCCTGGTGGGCAGAGCGTCACCCCTGGTGGGCGTGCCGGGTGGATCCCGATCGGGCGCATGCGGGAGTCTGTCTGACTGTCTCTCCCCGTTTCCAGCTTCAGAAAAATACAAAAAAAAAAAAAAAAAAAAAAGCACACACACACACACACACACACACACACACACACACACAAAAGAAATGGCATGAGTTTGGGGGAATCAGATAGAGCTAGGTTCAAATCTGCCTACATCTCCTACTACCTTGCACCAATTATTTAACCTTTCTCAACCTCAGTTTTATTTTTCAAACAATGAAGTTAACAATAATAATGGTGAACATTTATTAAGTGCTTACTATGTGCAAAGTACTATAGCAGTAGTTATGAATGCAGTATCTTGTTTAATCCTCACAAAAAGCCCTGTAAGGTAGATAACACTATCATTTCTGTTTTACAAATGCAAAATCTGAGGCACAGAGAGGTTTAGTAAGTAGTTCCAGCTAGTAAATAGTGGGGTAAGGACTTGAACCCACATAGATCAGATACTTCAGCTGTCTACTGCAGAGGGAAACTAGAATTTAACAAAGCATTCAGGAAATTATTTGCTTTTATCCCTCTGATCCAATAAATGATGCTACCTTCTAGAAGGTATGACCTAAAATTTGCTTTAATTTTACATTATAATGAACTTCTAAGGGGATGGGTGATTCTCTCT
Organism: Saccopteryx leptura; assembly: GCF_036850995.1. Taxonomy (NCBI): domain Eukaryota; kingdom Metazoa; phylum Chordata; class Mammalia; order Chiroptera; family Emballonuridae; genus Saccopteryx; species Saccopteryx leptura. Next base: position 209,881,952 of record NC_089505.1, on the reverse strand, counting down.
TGCACTGCTCACAACAAAGGTAACTGCCCAGTGTACTTCTTGTTTGCATTGAGAAGTGGTGGTCCACTCCAGGGCAGGTGACAGGGACAGTGGTTCTTATTCATCTGGGCAGCAACTTCATTGCTAATTCTAAACACAGGTGGTGAGAGAGACAGCCAACAGGAAAGGGGAAGGAATCACTGCTGACATGTGCAACCGGGAAGATTGATGGTTTCCCTCTCTCTTTTTCCCCAATGTGACGGCCTGAGGGCAGAGGCGCAGGCGCTGCTGTGCTGGGGACAGTGAAACACACAGCGCAGTGTCTACCTGGTGCAGTGCTGATTAATGAGACTGAAATGACACAGAAAGCAGCCGGTGCTTTGGTCAGAGATTTCACAGGCCTTTCTTTCTTTAATGATTTCCACAAAAGCAGTTCCCATAAACAGCCGGGTTTGAACTGGGCTACCCCGTGGCTCTAGCAAGGCAGGGGTGTATTTGAAGGAATGCGTGGAGCAAAGGGTGAGTTTGTAATGGAGTAAACTCACTTACGGTCAGGTGGGTACAAATCATAACGAACAAATTCCCCTCGTCTATCTGTTTGGCTGAAAAATGTCACAAAGCTCCAGGTAAAATATTCTTTACCTACCCAACAATATAAATATTAATGTAAAGATGTTCCCTTATTAAAAACATTGTTGCTGTTTTGAGCTAGGAGACAAAAATCACCAACTTTTCATGTTTTACTGTAGCTGCATAATGTGTACATTAAAATAGTATTTCCTGTTTGAGTAAAGATGAATTTTAACACCAAATATTATTTCTAGTACCTACTATCAACTATCTATTGGACACAGTCATTTGGATGTCCCTCCAGCAGCTCATCAAACTTAATACAATACCAAAACTAAATCTACTGACTCACAACCTGCAGATCAATAGTGCCCGAACCTGCAACTATGTGTGTTCAGTGCTGGCTAAAAACACAACCACCAACTCAGTCTCCCAATTGTGAGTTGTTTCTAATTCCTTCCTTTCCCGTGCTAGAGTCTGTGGGTTCATATTCTAGCTCTCCCAATTATTACATATGTGGTCTTTGCCAAGTAGGTGTGCATTTTCTTCATCTGAAGTCAAAATTTTAATAGTACTACTTCATAGGATTCTTGCAAGAATTAAATAAATTAGTACATAAAAAGTGCTCGAGAAATATTAGCTATGATTGCTCTTAACTGTTCCACAAGATACACACAAAATTATAATTATGTGAGGTGATGAGTGTGTTAACTAACCTTATTGTGTCAAATCACCATGGTGTACACTTTAAACTTACACACTGTTATCTGTCAGTCATATGTCAATAAAGCTGGGGGAAAAAAATTAGCTATTTCTACTAACATCATCTAGTCGTTTGCTCACTCCCCAGAGATGTTATCCACTACAGTTTCACTTTCCCCGTCTCCATCAGTGTAGTCTAACCTCCAGTCATCTATCTAGCCTGCACTGTCTCAATGCCTTCTATCTGACCTCTGTATCCGCCATACCACCTAAACAATCTCTTTAAAACAACGACTCTCCACTGGTTTTTCCTTTCCTATAGGATCAAGTCCAAAACCCTCAATAAATTTATAAAATCCTTCATAATCTAACATCATACATCTACAGATGACTTAGACATGGTAGGAGCAAGTATATTAATGAATGAACCTTAATTAAGGAAGTGTGTAGTCTATGAGAAATTATGGGTCAATGTTTTACATTTAACATTTTATAACATGCTATTTTTCATTAATTACCCTAGCACTAGAGCCAATATCATCCAACTAAAACCACAAGAGTAAGCTTTAGGATCTAGAATTTAAAGCCCCAAATTTAAAAAATATTTATATGCCAAATGAATCTAATTATGTCTGTGATTTTTTTCCTTGAAGCTCCTTAGAAAGAATTTTTATAATACTTTGTATGAAATAAATAAAGTTGGGGGAAAAAAGAGAAAAATTTGCATTTGGAAACCAGTATCAGCTAATCATTAATTCATATCCGTCTTTATGTTTGAAAGATTATCTGGATAATCTCTGGAAGCTCTCAATGATAGCCCATCATGTTAGAAAACAAATATTCCAACATATTTTTGACATGCCACATAGCTTCCTGCATGTCACATCTTTGTGACATGCCTCTTATACAAGTTCTGAAAAAATGTGGAACCTGTACGTAGACGCAGAGACTGTGCTGTCAAATATCAGGATTAGGGGCATTTCAGAATTTTCAATTCTGAAAATAAATATTAATAAACCTTAGAACTTCACATAATTGAGTACTTAGCTCTTACTGTAAAACTTCACCATCACATTCAATTTTCTACTCATGTTTAATGGTGACATCACAAGCCTGGTTTGTACTCCTTCTGGGTGGATGTATATGTATATTTGTATAAAATAACTCTAAACACCTTAGTCAGCTGTTTCATGTGCCTACTAAAACTCAAGACTATTTCTTTAATTGCAAGAGCTTTCCCTTTCCTGATTGTTTACACAAATTGATGACATTTTTCATATTCTGTTATTAAGTTGCTTCCTCCTATATTGTTCAAGCTGAAGAAATATTTATCTCATTAGGACGGTAACGCAACCTCATAGTTCCATTCTTCTAATTCCAATAATTTCATTTGGAATTTGTGCATTCTTGTAGTAATAATGATTCTTTTATATTTTAGTTTTAGTTCCAGAAACTCTAAAAAACTGCCTTTATTCACCGACTATGTATCATGTCCCCTTTGTGGTTAATGCTGTTTTCCAATAAGCTTTCAACTCTAATTTTATTTTTATATATTATATAATTTATATGGGTATATTCAATTTTGTAAATATGCTAAGTGAAAAATGATAATTTTTCAACAGCTTTGCCACAAAATCAGCACTCAAACTAGAATGATTTTAAATGCAATTCTGAGTCTTTGAGACTCCCCTCCCCTCTCCAATTGGAAATTTTTACATTGTATATAATTCTCCTCTATGCATAAATTTTAGTAGGTAAAATAATTAGTAGAACAATTTAGTAGGTAAAAGAATTAAAATAAGTAATAGAGTATTGCTCTCATTTTCAATAATTTCAATGCAATGGTTTGAAAGTACACTATTTTTCATCTACTTTGATGACAAATTTCTGTATACTGAACAATTACTAATCATAAAATACTTGGTACTATAAGTGCCATGATTGCTTCTCACACTTGGTAAACTCTTGACTTTTTTGTGAAAAATAACACGGACTTTTCGTTCTGGAGTACCACTGAAGAATCAGTTACTGAGAAAATGACTACAAAGGCTTGGGTCTAAAGCACCAAATAATAGAGAAGAATGAGAAATGTATGCTCTGAGAACCACAGTGCTGCTCTGTGTGGACAGAACCCCACCTCCCTGGGTAAAGATGATGCTATGGACATGTCATTAGTTGAGTGATACTAAAGTATTTTTTTTATTTTCCATCTTAATGAGATTTTTTTTCATTTTAATTTATTATGTTTACATAGATTCTAGTGTCCCCCCAAATGCATCTCCCCTCCCTCGTGTACCCCTCAACATCCCCTTTAATGAGAATTTAAAAAAATCATTATTGCAGGAAAAAATAGCCCAATGCCCTTTCATGTAATGTATATCCCAAAGTTATTTTACAAGTTCTCTCATGTTCCTGAAACGTTTACCTTTTCTGGTCCCTACCTGACCAGCACTGCAGAGTTAATAAGGTCCAAGTCTACCATCTTCCACCACTCCATGCCATGGACACCCCTCCTGGTTCCCTGAACAAGCCATACTGTTTCTCAGCTCCCACCCTCTGTACATTCAATTCTCTCTGCCTCGGCCCCTTTCTCCACTGGACAATTTCCAATTTAGCTCTTAAAACCCAGTTCAGATGCTACCACACTGTGAGGTCTTCTTCACCTTCCCAGGGAAGTGAGTTACTCCTCTTCCAAGCACCTGTAATGCTTCATGCTCCCTCCCTCACATCACATGCCCCGCTCTGTAATTCACTATCTCTACAAGTCCGCTGCCCTCGCAGCCAGTGAAAACTTCACAGGTAAGAACAATGTTCTCACTCCTATTATCGGACAGGGTAGAGGTTCAGTATGCATATATGAATGAAGGAGAAATGAATAATAACTATGTGTGGCTTAGAGAATGCAGCAGTTGGAAGTCTGGTCTTCAGACTAGTAGGCAATTTTCAAATCATCCCTTCCCAGGTTGCCTGTGCAAATGCTTGCTATTTTTTAGTCATCAATATCTACACCTCTCCAAACACTTTCCCCAATTCTTAATATCTTGTAATTTTAGTTGAATCTATAACAAAATACTCTCGGAATAAAATGTCTTGAAAAAAAACCCCTATTTTTATGAACTCCTTAAAAAGTTGTTCAACTCTCTGTAGAATGCCAGCAACCTTATCTTAAGGTTCAGAGTGAATTTTATGTGATAATTTCCTGACATTGAATTTTAACAATATGCTGTCAAAGAGGCATTCACAAGTATACAGGGAGCTTGCTCGTAGTATCAATTCAGGTCTGCCCCCAGGGAGGGTGTTTCTAACCTAAGCTAGGGTCACTTCCTTTTCTCTGAAGACAAGCAACGCAGTACCCTGACCCAGAAAAAGCCAGGGGCACAGCAGAACACTGCACAATCAGGATCTTCTGAGTTAAGAAATGGGATTTATGGGAAAACCTAGTGGAAATGTGTTTGTTTTTTTAATCAGAACCTTTAACAAGGATAAGTTAAGAATCTCACAATCAACATCAGATGTTGGGTAATGACTTCAACACAACAAATAACCTTTTAAAACAAAATATTTTGAAATCTAGTTCTTCCTCACCTGCTGCTGCTATGGTTCAAGGGGCCAGGGCTTCCACTGTGATGGTTCCTAAAAACCGAAAGCAACTTGGAGAAAAATGCTTTGGTCCTACTGATGTCCCCAGTTATAATGAAGAAATAGCGAACTCCTGATGTAAATTGGTTAAGTTGAGGAGAAATGTATGTTTTAGTATCAGAATCATTTTACTTTCCCTTTGTTAGGAAATAATCAAGATGGACTATTAGTTCACTGATTTAAAATCAAAACAAGACCATGCTATATTTCATGAAGTATAATAAATACATTTTACTAGCCTCATCTTAAGAAAATGTCCTCTGCATACCATGGGTGCTCCATACATAATTACTAAATAAATGAGAGTTTCATCACCAGTTTCCTTTTTATTCTCATAAGAAAATAAGTCTTTTCTTTCTTTTGAAGCATGTCTGTCCCTGTACTCCTTTCTCTTCACAACGTTTTACTGAACGAAAGGCACATGCAACTAAATCTGGAATTTTTTTTTATTGATTTTAATGAGGCAAGCAAAGAGAGAGAGAGAGAGAGAGAGAGACAGGAACTGTTCCTGTATGTGCCCTAACCAGGGATCAAACCAGCAACCTCTATGCTCCTGGGCAATGCTCTTAACCAACTGAGCTATCTGGTTAGGGCAAATCTGGAATCTTGATGTTCATTTTTCACATCTGATACAGAATTCCTAACACAGGTTCCCAAGCCTCTCCAACACACCATTCTAATGATTCAGTTTTAAATGAATAGATCTGAACTATCTCAAAGTTACTGGAACATTCAGATGAGGAGGCAAAAGCAGGAAGGCCCAGGTTCCTGGGGGCCACTGTCACTGCAAATATGGGGCCTAAATATGACTTTTCTAAACTTGGGCCAAATTCTAGAGCCACAAGCAACAGAACAGTGTGCTAGCTCTAACAACTCACCCTTCATCCTGCACTGCTGAAACAAAACACCAACACTATCCCTCATCCTAAGGAAAGCCAACACACACAACCTGGGGTGTAGAGAAAGGGTGAATCTATTTTATTAAGTCCTCTTTCCAAACTGCAAACTGTATGAGCTTAGTTTAATTATTACATTTAATTTCACCCACGCCTTCATTCAGAGTCGAGTAGTTTAATTCAATTAAAATAAACTTTCAATAAGCACATACTAGGTAACAGACCATCCATCCATTAAATATTTATTGAGAACTAACCATGCACTAAACATTGTGTTGGGCAGTGGGGACACAAGAGTAATAAAACACATCTCTGCCCTTGAGAACTCTACAATCCAGTGACGACTGAGCCAAGCCAGCTAGTTCATTGGTTCACTTCACTCAGAACTCATTTTAAATCTCTAGTCTACTTAAGCTCCCAGGAACTGGCTGGTTTCCCTCCTTTTATCAGGTGACCTCAGTTCTTGCTTTAATGAGTTCTGTATGAAGTATCTTCTCTACTCTATACCTCCAAGTATTTCCATGTAGATAACCATCTTTTCTCATCTTTTGTTTTAAAGAGAAAAATTCCTCTAAGACCAACTCTTTCCCAAAGTGCTACTCATTCTACTCTTTCTTGTGTTCTTCAGACAATTTTTCCATCAAGGTTTCTTTTTCTTTCTTCCATCTTTAATCTTTATCTCTGCACAGTCTTTCCTACTATGGAGATGTATAAAGAGGTCTACCCTTATCTGGAGTTATTTTTCCCTTTCCTACTCTTCCCAAATATTGCTGCAAGAACCCTACCTTTGCCATCCCCACTTTAGCTCCCCATAACCTGCCTCCCACTTTAACTTCCTCCCAATCTAGTTTCTCATCCAACAAGGTACTAAAGCTTTTCTAAAACCAGTAATGGTCCCTTATTCCTTTAATCCAATGGCCTCTTCTGCCTTGTTGCCCTTAAGAGATCTCTTTATATTCATCAACTGACACTGTTTATTATCATCCTTTAAAGCACTCTCCTTTGATTTTTATGAAGCTACCTTTCATTGTTTGTATTTTAGCCTCTCTACTTTCTTCAAATTTGTCTGTGTTGGTTCCTGATTATCTCTTCTTACTCACTAAATGTAAGCAGTTTTCAACTTTTTTCTGCCATAAGAGGTGACGGTCACTCAAAGGAGAGCCTCCTTTATTCCCCTGTTCTTGTTCCCCACTTGAGTGCTCATTGAATTGATCAGCGTCAAGGACCGTGACTGGGCCATGTTTGTTCCAAGAGGAGCCTTGCCCTTTTTGTCATACCCACAGCCTTCCTAGAGCCAGTCCCCAGTCTCTCTCTCCCCTTATTCGGGAGATCAAGTTGATCCCTTGCACCCTGTATCTCAGACACCAAGTAATTCACATCACAGTATCTGGTTCTGAGTTTAGGTAAACGAATAACTATGATAAATACAGAATGTGATTAGTGCCATGAAGGAAAAACTAACTTGGAGGAACGACTGAGCAACCTAGACAGAATGAATGCAGGAGGTATCTGGCACAGATGACATTTGATCTTTTAGCTGGAGGATAAGTCAGAGAACAAATAGCAAGAAGAGACAAGGCAGTCTGACCTGTGGTGGTGCAGTGGATAAAGCATTGACCTGGAATGCAGAGGTCGCTGGTTCAAAACTTCAGTTGCCTGGTCAAGGGACATACAGGCAAAGCAACTACCAGTTGATGCTCCCCACTCCTCCCCACCCTTTCTCTCTCATTCTCTCCTTTCTCTAAAATCAATAAATAAAATCTTAAAAAAATAAAATAAAAAGGAAGAGACAAGGTAAAAATATCCCAGTGGAAAAAAAAACCCAACAAGAACAGAGAGGAGACCAGATTTCGGGGTGTACAGTGAGCAAGGGGAGATGAGCAGCAGAAAGTGAGGTGGGGAAAGCAGACAGGTGGCCGCAGAGGCGAGTCCTGTCCTTACCATTCCTTCTGGGGGCAGAGAACAGAGACACCGTACTCGGGCTTCCACAGTGGCAGCGTGGTCTTGCATCCCCCCACAGCTCACACAGAGGGGATTTGTTAAAACTATAAAGGGCTTCAGACAGATAATGGTGGTTAAATCTATTTTTTAGGCCCTGACTGGTTACTTCAATTGGTGAAAGTGTCTTCTGGAAAGGACAAAGTTGCAGGTTCGATCCCGGGTCAGGGCATGTATGGGAAGCCACTAATAAAAGCACAACTAAGTATAACAAACAAATGCTGCTCTCTGGCTCTCTCTGGCTCTTTCTCTTTCCCTCCCATCCTCTCTGTCTCCCAAAAATCAATCAAAAATTGTTTTTAATATTTTTAAAAAGGACAAATAGTAAAATATTTTTTTAAGTCATGGGGGTTTGTCAGGAACTGAACTGAAGATGGCCACCATTGTGAGAGGCGCTGTTCTAGAAGCTGTAAGACAGAGGGGAACGGAACGAGGGGTCCCGTGCACCAGGCGCTCGCTCCTCTGCCACGGGGACTGGGTCTCGGCTTTTCCCAGCACCCTTCTCTCCGACTGCACCTTCAAAGCCAGCGGGGCAAGGATGGGTCCTAAGGCCCTCCCTCGCTCCAGTCCTTCCTGATGCTTATGCCTGAATTCTCGTAGCAAGAACTCAGAATCTTTTCATCTACTATCAGCAATAATGGGCTTAAAGCGCTGAATACTAGGTTAAGGTAAAAAAAACCCTAAGCTTGTTATGCCACAGCAGTCAATATATATTGAGTCTTCTGCTGTGTCAGGCTCTATTCTTCACATTCCTTCCTTAACAGTCACAACACACCTATAACATGGGCACTATTACTAGTCCCATTTCATAGATAAGGTAACTAAGGCGCACATGGGTTCAGTAACTTGGGTAGGAGGTAGTAGGGCTCTTTTATAATGACTTGATACCACAACATTTCCTTTCCTTTTTTTTTTTTTTTTTAAACCAGGGAGGGGATCTGAGAGCAGGTAAACCCTACAGGAAAAAAGCAAAACCACTTATTTGTGAAGACATGTACACCTGTGTTCACTGTAGCATTATTTACAATAGCCAAGGCATGGAACTGACCCACAGTACGTCAATGGATGACTACATAAAGGAGATGTGAACCAACAGTGGGGCAAAATCAGGTTTATAGTTGTTTGTATGGAAAATAATGCATTAATTAATAATAATATTAAGAATAGACTCTGTGTTTCAACTCTGTGTACTTACAACTTTAAGCCTACTTTTGCCCCATCCTGTGTATACAAGAAGGAATACTACTCAGTCTTTAACAAAGATGAAATATTGCCATTTTTGACAACATGGATAAATCTTAAGGGTATAAGGCTAAGTGAAATAAATAAGATGGAAAAGAAAAATTGTATAATTTGACTCATCTGTGGAAAACAAGTAACAAATGAACTAACAAAACAAAACAAACTCAAGATACAGGAAACAATATGGTGGGTACCAGAAAGGAAAGGGGTTGGGGGAGGGCGAAGTGCCTACAGGGGGTCAAATATACGGCAACAGAAAAAAATCAGACTTTCAGGCGGAGCACACAATAGAGTACACAGATGTTGAATTATAATCTTGCACTCCTGAAAATTATATCATGTTATTAACCAATGTCACCCCAATAAATAACTTTTGCAAGACAGATCACCAATATGGTAAAGGATAGGCTAGCCTGAAAGCAGCCAAATAAAAGCTATGTCAATAGTAAGTCCTCGCTTATCTTCAATAGGTTCTGCAACTTTAAGTGAAATAACATAAAACCAATTTTACTAACTGGCATAAACAAGAGTTAAGTTGTTAGGACATCTCTTCAACGTTGCAGTGGAATGATGTTGAACAAAACCTCATCCAAGGACCTGCTGCTGTACGTGCACAAAGCTCAGCAGGGACAACGCTGCTAAGATTTGTCAATGTTGTTTTGCTTGATTTATGTTTGAAAATTTTGTTTGTCTGGTTTTTTTTTAATCTAGGAGAACTACTTGTTTTTTGCAATACTAGGATACCTGAAGAGAGAAAAGAAGAACAGGCAGATATGAAGAGTAGAGTCCCCGCATGACAGGAGAGGACTGTGGACACTACCCATTTGGAGCAGAGTAAGTTAGAACTTTGGGGCTACTGAATAAACTGGAAAAAGTGCAAAACCAGAGTGCCACTGTCCACAACATTCCCTTCAGTGAACTGGCTAGAATCCAGGAGGGGCTCTTCCAGCTTCTGAGGTCACTATGAGGGATCTGCGAGTTTCCCTAGTTAGTAGGGTACAGCTTGTGGCCCATTCTTGTCCACAAGGAAGAGTAATGTTCATGGTTACGGGTTGGCAACTCTCCCTGCCATCCATCCCTGTGCAAGAGACAAAATGGCAATGGCCCTACAATTTTACCTATTGCAGAAGCTATAAATTCATCCCTAAATACATCCTGCAAAGACCCCAACCAAAGCCTGCTTTATCGGGGATTAGAGTTAGATGGCCCCCAGGTACCTTAAAATATAGCCATATACTCCTTGGTATTACAGGTCTTATTATGAAAGGCTCCTCCCCAATCCCAGAGGAGACAGAACGACATGCCATTGCTTGCTTTTACTTCCTATCCACATTTTAAAATAACAGAATAAAAAGAAAAAAAAAACCAGCCACAATTGGCTCCAGTGGTGTGAATAATGAGACGTAGTTGTCAGATTCCTGGAAAACTGCCAGCCTGGTCATTAGCTGGCCTGATACTGGGCCCACTTATAGAGGAGAAGGAATACAATTTTAAATGAAGTCAATTTTAAGGAGACTTTCAATTTGCCATTTGGGTGTGGGATGAAACCATCTAGGAATTAAAATACTCCTTACATTAAGTGCACTCCAAAGGAGAGGGGGTGGTAGATCGGAATGAGATGGAGCTTCCTCAGTTTTGGAAAGCAAGCCTTGCCCAATTAAAACCTGGTCCTTTTTGAAGTCCATGATGGAAGAATCCTAGCTTTGACAAGTTGGCAGTAATCCTTGTGATCTATTTTAATATATATATATATATATATATATATATATATATATATATATATATACTGCAAAACTGGAGAGCAGACCCTGCCTGTGATCATTAGACAGACTGGACCAAGTGCCTAAAGCCTTTGATGCCCCTGACATATTATTTTCTGGATGGTGTCCAGCAACCCAGTGCAGAATAGCTTTTCCTCTACTGTATCCAGATGGCAAATGGAAGAGATCAAATTCAAGTCTCAGGGCTAACCTTAATGGATGTGAAAGGCTGGCTTCTCTACCAGCTTTTCAGGGATCCACAATACAAAAAAGGCCTTTGAACAAAGAGACAAATAATTGGTCCCCCCTCCCCCCCGCTTTAAAACTAAACTATGGATGTAGTAATCTGGTTCAAATCCATCTTCTGGTTGAAAAGGACAGCCAAATATCTGATCAGTTCCAATCACTGACACTCTTATGACACTTTCTTTTTTTTTTTATTACAGTTTTGTAGGTTTTTTTAAAACTCATTTTAAATTAAGGGGGGAACGAAAGGTCTTCATACCTTATATAAAGTTCAGATGGGTGTTTTCCTTAATATTCCAGACAGCCCCCCCCTCACTTTTAGGCAAATATTTTTAATCTTTCTCTATGTCTTCCAAAACTTTAATATGTGTGTGTGTGTGTGTATACACACTGCTCACAAAAATTAGGGGCTATTTTATTGCTTCATATTCATTTAAAATAGCCCCTAATTACATATATATATATATATATATATATATATATATATATATATATATATTCGTAATGTTTTAGAAGCAGCATCTTATAGTAAGACTTTTACTCTTCCACTAAAGGCTGAATTTTCAGAATTGGCTAGCATAAGCCTTACACACTTATGTTATTCTATAAACATAGACTAGGACTTCACTATAAAGCCATTTGTGCAGGAAGGAATAAGGTATAAAGGTCTACCTCACTCTCCAGACTTACTGAAGTACCAGAAACACCTCATTAGAAAACAATTTCACATGAAAGTCCTATGGTGTAGATCAGTGGTCCCCAACCCCTGAGCCGCAGACCAGTACCGGTCCATGGGCCATTTGGTACCGGTCCGCAGAGAAAGAATAAATAACTTATATTATTTCCGTTTTATTTATATTTAAGTCTGAACAATGTTTTACTTTTAAAAAATGACCAGATTCCCTCTGTTACATCCGTCTAAGACTCACTCCTGATACTTGTCTCATAAGTTCGACAATTATATTTAAAAATACCACAGTTTTTACGCTGGTTGCATAATTTTATTTTGTGCATTTATCCGTCCCACCCTAAAGGCCGGTCCATGAAAATATTTTCTGACATTAAACTGGTCCGTGGCCCAAAAAAGGTTGGGGACCACTAGTGTAGATCATAAGACAGGCTTTGTAATGAGTAAGCCCTAGAGGAGGCCACTTGAGGAGGAGGGCTCAATAGTTGAAAGAAGGGCGCAAGTTTAACTTCTGTGAGTCAGCAAAACAGAGAGAGGGGGATTTAAAGTAGGAGTTCTTAACCTGGGTTGATGAAATTGTATGCAAAGTTTTTGAGAGTTGAAGGTCCACATTTTAATCAAAGGAAATAATGACCCCCCCAAAGAAAGTATAAGAATTCTTAGGATAGGACGTTAATAGAAACAAGATGAGGTACATTAACATATCTAAGGAAAGAATATGCCCCCTGGATGAGTGGAAGCTTAGAAAAAGAAGCTCTATAGCAGTGGTCCCCAACCTTTTTTGGGCCACGGACCGGTTTAATGTCAGAAAATATTTTCATGGACCAGCCTTTAGGGTAGGACGGACAAATGTACCACGTGACCAAGACAAGCGTCCAGAGTGAGTCTTAGACCAGTGATTTTCAACCTTTTTTGAGCTGCGGCACATTTTTTACATTTACAAAATCCTGGGGCACACCACCTACCAAAATGGCACTCTGTTAGAATTTATTTAAAGTTTAAATAAATTACATTTATTTTAAAAAAAAGTTAAATAGAAAAGGATAACCCCCTCATATATACAGTCCCATGTAACATCCCTCATATATACAGTCCCACGTAACATCTCCTTATAAATACAGTACCACGTAACATCCCCTCATATACAGTCCCATGTAACCTCATATATACAGTCCCATGTATCCCCTCATATATACAGTCCCACTAATAGATACTGGAGCTTTCATCAAGGTTGTGGGTTCAAATCAATTTGGAAAATACTCTCTCTATATAGAGACTGGACAAAATCAATTTTAGAAAATGTTGGGTACTTGTGTAACATCATAAGTCCTCAGAGCATCTCTACTGTCAGATTGAGAAGTTTGCTTTCTAGGTAAGGATTCTGATAAATACTAGAGTTCTCCCTGAGGTTGTGGGTTCAAATCCCATGGTCAGCTGGGTGCGGGGGCCTTGGTTCTGTCTGTTTTGATGGTGTATATAGAGATTTGGGCTCTTTAAGAAGATGACCCTTCAGGAGGCCATATACAATATAGATAACATTGTGATGCATTGTGATGCATTGTATATCACCTTCTTGGGGGCCTCTTTTAAAAAGAAAAAGGTCAAGTATCTATATACACCATCAGGATAGACATAACCAGCTGAGGCTGAGGCTTCATCTAGTGGTGGCAACATTTACCTCCAGTCCTGACCAGGATTAGAAATCGGGACCATGGGGAGGAGAAGCAGCTTCAACTACTCGCCACGGCCACACAATGACAAGTGCACGGCAGCCCAAGCGGGGACCTTCCTGGGTGTGGATGAGAGGCGGCCTACTATTGGTTCATCGCTAGTGGTCGGGATGAATCCTAGAAGGTGAGCGTTCCCTGTGCCTCCACTCTTCCTGTTGCTGATAGCTGGAGGGATTGTGAGGGGAATGTTTATGTTTGGATGGAGGCGGCTGGCGGAGGGCTAGATAAATAGCCTCCGCGGGCCAGATCCGGCACGTGGGCCGTAGTTTGGGGACCCATGTTTAATTTCCCCATGGCACACCTGACCATGTCTCGCGGCACACTGGTTGAAAAACACTGTCTTAGACAGATGTAACAGAGGGAATCTGGTCATTTTTAAAAAATAAAACATCATTCAGACTTAAATATAAATAAAACGGAAATAATGTAAGTTATTTATTCTTTCTCTGTGGACCAGTACCGGTCTGCGGCCCAGGGGTTGGGGATCACTGCTCTATAGGAAAGACCTTGGCCATGTGTTTTAAGAACTGACCAAGGGAAATGGTGCTGTCACACAGGCCAGCAATATGTTGCCCAGGGAGTATGTCCCACAATGGAGATGGAGCTTTGGGTTATGATAATTTGATTAAACAAGTCAATGAGATGATCCAATGAAGACTCCTTGCTCTGATTCCATACCTATCAAGCTACCTTATTTAATAATTTGGCTTCCCAAGTCAATTTGCCTGCAAATAGAGACTATGACATTCAATGAATCAAAATTGCTTGTACTCCTGATCAGTCTAAGTTCATATATGATATGTGGTGTACGTGTGTCTGTGCATGTGTGTGTGTATGTTTATGTGTGTGCACAAATACATGTGAATTTGTCTAAGAAACATCTTCCTCACTTGGCTTCCAGGATGTCACCTTCTACTTTTTCATCCATCTCTCTGGCTATTCCTTTCATAGCTGGTTCTTCTCATCATCCCAACCTCTTACTGTTGGAATGCACACAGGCTCAGTACTTGAACCTCTGCTCTTCTCTTTCTAGAATACTGCCTAGATGATTACACCCAATCTCTTAGCTTTAAGCAGTCTATACTAGAGACTCACAGATTTTTATCTCTATCCAGATGTCTCTCTTGAGTTTGGTCTCATGTATCTGACTGCCTACCTGACATCTCCACTTAGATATTCACTAGGCATCTAAACTCCACATGTCTAAAACTCAACTCCTGATCTTCCCTCCTAATGTCTTATTTATTCCTTTTTCACTCTTTTCCATGTCAGTAAGTGTCAAATTCATTGTTTTGGTTGCTCTGGCCAAAAACCTGGGAATCATTCCTGACACTTTACTTTCTTTCATCCTATATCTAATCAATAACAACAACAAAAATTCTTGTTGGTTCTACATCCTTTAAAAAATAAAAATCTAGAATCTGACCACCACTCATGAAACCATCTTTACCACTCTTCCAAATCCAAGCCACCATCATCTCTTGATCGACTCTTGTACTAGCCTCCTAACTGGTCTCCTTGTTTCTATCTTTGCTTCTCTCTTCTATTTTTTAACATAATAGCCAGAGACTTTAAAACCTACAACAAAGCATGGCATTCTTCCAAACAAAGCCTTCCAGTGGCCTTCCAATTCAATCCAAGTAAAAGACAAAATCTTTACAATTGTTTCTATAGTTCCATACAATTTACTTCCTCACTTCTACCTTCTTATTACCCATCTGACTTCATGTCCTACTACTATAATGGTCAGACTATACAAAACCAACCCAAGCTCAGGACCCTGGCTCCCTCCCCTTCTAGTGAGGTGCATTTCATTGCTCTTGTGACAAGTTACTTAACATCTGTCTTACAGATCCTCACCTGTAAAATGGGGCTAATAATAACAGTGCTTTTATAGAGTTGTATCAAATTGAGTTAATATTTGCAAAGTAATTTATTAAAGTGTCCAAAACATAGGAAGTTCTATATATTATTTGTTAAATAAGAAAAATGCTCACTTGGTTATGGCAGGGTAGTACAGCTGGTTAGAGCATCATCCAATACATCAAGGTTGAGGGTTTGATCTCCAGTCAAGGCACACACAAGAACCAACCAATGAATGCATAAATAAGTGAAACAACAAATCGATGTCTCTCTCTCTCTCAAATCAATAAATTAAAAAAATTTTAAAGAAAATTCTCACTTTTTATCAGCCACATTGGCCTCCTTGCTGGTCTTTAAACCTTGAGTCATGAGTTTTTTTCATGCTTGCTGACTCCTGGGAGTGAGTTTTTTTTTCAAAAAATGAAATTAGTTCCAGTTCCAGTTTTATTAACTTAAAATCATGTTTGTTTGATAACTAATTTATGGAACAAGAAGAACATACATTTGCCTTTTTTAAATGTTGCCTTATACATTTTTAAAATGTGTACTCTGGATGGTCAGGAGACATGAGGATGTACATGAACGTTCGTACTTTCAAAGGGTTAAACATGCCAGGTTAGCCCCACCTCATGGCCTGTCCATTCTTGTTTCCTCTGCTTGGCACACTCTTCTCCCAATATCCACTTTGTACATATTCTCACCACTTCATGTCACCTGTTTGGAGACCTCTGCTGATCACCCAATATAAAACTGTAATAACCCTTGACAGTCCCCATCCCCTATCCTGCTTTATTTTTTTCTCCATGTCATTTACTATCATCTAACATGCTATCTATTTTAATTAGTTGTTTATTATTTGCCTCTTCCTCTGGAATATAAGATTTTTATTTCAACACTTGGCACATATAAGTGCTCAATATCTGTTGACTACATCAATACATATAAAATATTCATGACCTTATCACATCCATAAATTGGAGATGAGGACAGAATTCACCAGGTGACAGATTCAAATAATACACCACTGAACAGGGTCTTTTAATAGTTTAGAAGACACGGGTACAAATGGTCCCACATGTCTTACATGACTACATAAAATAAATGCGAGATGTTAACATTTCTTTAGCACTTTGTTCTTTTTCCACCTCTTGAATACTCCCCTACATTGATTAAAAGGCTTAGGAAACTAGCTTTCTACTCTAACTCCTGTTTTCCAAGAAGAGTTCAGTTATCAGGTAGACTTCCCATCCAGTACACTAGCATTCTGTATATTGGATTGATCGCTTCAACCTCAACCACCTATTCCCACTGTCATACCCTGGCTCTTGTTAGTGCCCATAATTTCTCTGTTTTTGAAATCATGTCATTCTTCTGCTCAGTCTACAATCTTCCATCTTTCAACTCTTTCATGCTTGCATTCCCACTATACCTGCTCTCCAAGCTCAGTTAGAAATGAGAGCCTCTGTCTTTCACATTTCTCTTCTGGTGCAGAAGTCCCTATTGTCCTCTCTTCTTCCCTACCCAGTCTGGCTCTGAGGTCAACCACTTGAACCATACTCTCATTAACAACCCTAATTTCCCTTGCCATTATGTCCTAACTACCTGCATGGATCAAGGCTTAGACAACTCATTCTTCACCATACACCTCAATAGCTGAGCACTCTTCCCAATTAGACTTTAAAATATCAACACTGCTTATTGAACCTTTAAAAAGACTTATATATAGTGCTCACAATGTGCCTGGTACTGTTCTGGATACTTATATATACTAACTCATTTAATCTTTACAATAATCTGCTTAGATAGATATTATAATTTTCTCTGTTTTACAGATGAATAAATTAAGGTACAGAAAGGTTAAGTGAGTTGCCCAGGGCATACTGCAAGTCAGGGATTTAAGTGGTGGGGTTTATTAGCTCCAAACCTTGGCAGTCTGGCTACAGAGTTCAAGCTTTTAACTTCTAATTCATCTTACAGATGAAGAAAATTAGGTACAGAGAGGTTCAGTACTTTGTCCAAGGACATCTACTTATCAAATGGAAAACTTGGATTTGAACCCAGACAGTCTGACTTTAGAGCCCATACACTAAACCACAAACCTATTCCATCTCCTTGGGACTTAATCCCCCTGAGACAATTGTACCCATCAGATTTTGGAGTCCCTCGATTTCCCATCCCATTCCCAGCAAAGTATCTGAGACCCACAGCTATCTCTATGTCTCCTTCCCAGTGTCTTTTTTTTTTTTTGACAGAGAGTCAGAGAGAGGGATAGATAGGGATAGACAGACAGGAAGGGAGAGAGATGAGAAGCATTAATTCTTCATTGCGACACCTTAGTTGTTCATTGATTGCTCTCATACGTGCCTTGACCGGGGGGCTTCAGCAGACCGAGTGACCCCTTACTCAAGCCAGCGACCTTGGGCTCAAGCTGGTGAGCCTTGTTCAAACCAGATGAGCCTGTGCACAAGCTGGTGACCTTGGGGTTTCAAACCTGGGTCTTCCACATCCCAGTCTGATGCTGTATCCATTGCACCACCACCTGGTCAGGCCAGCCTGTCCATCTTCACTGGCTCCTATAATCATGATCATGCTCAAATCTCTTCCATCCTAAAAGACCCCATCTCCAAAAAGTTAAATAAAATGAATGATCAGGCTATTCATTATAACTCTCTTCACCCTCTTAAAAAAACAATCTGCCTGGCATGTGGTGGCGCAGTGGATAAAGTGTCAGTCTGGAATGCTGAGGTCATCAGTTTGAAACCCTGATCTTGCCTGGTCAAGGCACATACAAATGCTTCTAATTCCCCTCACTCTAAAATCAATAAATAAAATCTTAAAGAGCAATCCTAGACTCTGGCTGGGTAGCTGAGTTAGTTAGAACATCATCCCAATATGTCAAGGTTGCAGGTTTGAGCCTGGTCAGGGTACATACAGGAATCAACCAATGAATGCATAAATAAGTAGAACAACAAATCAATGTTTCTCTCTATCTATCTCTCTTTCTCTTTCTCCTCTCCTACCTTTTCCTCTAAAAATCAATAAGTAGGCCCTGGTCATTTCACTCAGTAGATAGAGCATCGGTCCAGTGTGCAGATGTCCCGGGTTTGTTCCCCAGGGAGGGCACAAGTGAGAGGCAACCATCTGCTTCTCTTCCCCTCCCTCTCCTTCTTCTATCTTCCCCTCTCAGAGCGTGGTCCGAGTGTCAGCCCCAGACACTGAATATAGCTTGGCTGATTCTAGCATTGGCCCCAGATGTGGGTTACCAGGTGGATCCTGGTTAGGGTACATGCAGGAGTCCATCTCTCTATCTCCGCTCCTCTCACTTAAAAAAAAAAAAAAATCAATAACACTAGAAGATCTCTTAAAAAAAAAAAAAAAAAAGAGCAACCTTACTTCTTCACCTCTCCTCTCACTGTAATTAATTTCCTGCACCCACACTTTTCCTAAGTTGTTGTTGGTAATATCATGTGACATACCAATTGTGAACTCTAATGGATAATTTTTAATATTTATCATTCTATACCACCATTTTGCTCTTCATCAATTTTTCTTTGAAATTATCTGCCCCCTGGGAACCCTAAAATCCATATTCTAATGAGTCTTCTACCACCTCTGTCTCTTTTTTTGGATTCTTAACTCTGGTCTCTCTCCAAGTTTGAGCCTATAGTGGGTTTAAACTTCTGGGTTTTTAAAAATATTTTTTCCTACTTTACATGCTTTTCTTGAGGATCTCTCTGTATTGAAAATAAATTTGCCCTAGCCAGGTAGCTTGGTTGGTGGAAGCATTGTCCCACAGCACAGAGGTTGCCATTTCAACCCCAGTCAGGCACACACAGGAACAGATTGATGTTCCTGTTTCTCTCTCTCTCTCTCCTTTCCTCTCTCTTTGCTAAAATCAATAAATTAGAAACAAAACAAACAAAAATTTAAGTGTTATTCAGCTGATAGAAATCCCATCAGTGGCCATAGCTTTGTTATTCATTTTTGAAGAGACATTCCTCTCTCTCCATCCCTTCTCACGTGGCCCAAATGGAAGCTGGATGACCCCCCCTTCTACATGGTTAGTCTACAGGTGGACACTTGACTTTCAAGAAGGTAGGTGCCATGGAAGCCTGACCAAAAAGTCTTCTATTTAGACAGAAAAATAAGACAGGATAAATTGTGTCTCTATTTGAGTCATAGATATGTTAATATATTCCCAATCAAAATTAAGGACAGTCTGCTGAAGAATTTCTGGTCCATTTTAGAACGTGAAAAACAATGTGGCAAATGACGTGTGTATGCTGAAACACTGGAACTTCCAAGACATTTGAAAAATTTATGGGTATAATTGGTCCTTGATTTAACAAGATGTCTGGCCACTGTAGTCACCAACTTAATCGGGAAGATGCTACAATCAAACCTTTTCTACAAGATGACATTCTGTGACAGTTCTATGATTATACTTGGTTGATCCCAGGTTTTATCAAACATGTAAATGATAAACTGGTAAGCAAGTAAAGTTCTTTGGATTGTAGTATGAATTCTGCTTAAGTCACTCTATTCCACTCTTACCATGGTGCCACGAACAATGCAATAGCATTAGATTGGAAGCTTACAAATGGCCTTACTGTCTACATAGTATAAGACTCAGTGCAGTGAGACCTAGGGCTTTTTCTATAGCTATGCAAAACATACCACAGCCTATAAAGCAAAGGTGCTAGGCATGGCTTCACAGGTTGCTTTAAAGGGATCTAAAATAAACAGTTAAGAAAAAGGGCTTTGCCTGGCCTGTGGTGGTGCAATGGATAGAGCATCAGCCTGGAATGCTGAGGTCGCCAGTTCAAAATTCTGGGCTTGCCTAGTCAAGGCACAAAGGACAAGCAATCAATGAACAATTAAAATGAAACAACTATGAGTTGATATTTCTCGCTTCCCCCAGCCCCTTGTAAAATAATAAATAAAATCTTTAAAAAAAAAGAAAAAGAAAAATGGCTTTGGGAAATGGGCACACAGTGCAATCAAGAGTTCAAATGCTATAGAGATGTTTACCTGAAACCTGTATGTTCTTATGGGTCAATGTCACTCCATTAAATTTAACGTCTTATATATCCCACATAGGTGGGATAAAAAAACTGAGACTCATGGACATAGATAACAGTGAAAAGATTAACTGGGGGAGTGGGTAGGGAGAAAGGAGTAAAGAGGGAAAAATATACAATGATGGAAAATGATTTGACTTTGAGTGATGGGGAAACAAAGCAATCAACAGTTCAAATGCTATAGAGATATTCACCTGAAACCTATGTACTCTTACTGATCAGTGTCACCCCATTAAATTTAATTTCAAAGTTACAAAACTTTAATTTCTAAATAAAAAAGGAAAAGATAAAATAAGTGAACTTATTTCTTTCATCAGTTGAAGAAAGTATACTCTTGGTTATAATAGAAAAAACTACAATGTCAGTTGTATAGATAACACAGCACATTTATTAAACCAGTCTCTTGAGGCAAAACTACCCTCAAAATAAAATCTTCTCATCTTAATACTTAATCCTGTACTTTTCTATACACAGAGGTAACAATGTAGAAAAACCCAATATATTGTAGTTAGCTCCAACTGTGAAAAATAAAGTCAGGGCTAGAGTACTGATAAAAGTCATTTTATAGCAACAAGTTTGAAATTCACAGCCTACTTGAAAAATCATTAAAATAAAATTGGTGTTATCTCCCAATCAACTGGATATTTAGGGCAATAATGAGATCATTTGCTAACTCTAGCAAAAACTGAGCATCTTCTGTAATTAAATAGTTAAAAATATACACAAAATGTAGGGTTTAAATTCAACAATATGCTAAATGCCAATGGAATGTACTTTCTCTTATCTCATTGGTTTTATTTTCCACTGAATTCATGAACTCAGTAAATACTGAGCTTTTTTTGATACAGGAACCAAAGATTGAAGTAATACCTCATTTTCTCACAAGTATAGTTATCATAGCTAAGGTACAGTAGAAAGAATCCTCCCTGCCCACTCTTCACTATCAGCCAGGTATATACTCCTGGTGAGGTCTGCCTGGTAAATGTCAGCTAAAGGCTGCACTTATGGAACAAGATATTCATTTTAAACTGTTTCTTGCTGGAGAGCTCACAAAAGGCCTAACTAAAAAAAAGAGGCCCTGGCCTGTGGCTCCGTGGATAGAGTGTTGGCCTGGGGTATGGACGCCCTGGATTCAATTCCCAATCAGGGCACACAAGAGAAGCAACCATCTGCTTGCTTCTCTCCCCTTTCCTCTCCTCCTTCTCTCACTCTTCTCCTCCCGCAGCCAGTGGCTCAGCTGGTTCTCTCATTGGCCCTGGGCACTAAGGATAGTTGGATTGGTCCCAGCATGTCAGTCTCAGGAGCTAAAAATAACTTGGTTCATTCAAACAGCTGCCCCAAATGGGAGTTGCTGGGTGGATCCTGGGTTGCAGCACATGTGGGAGTCTACCTCACTGTCTCCCCTCCTCTCACTTAAAAAAAACAACAGCATTTCTCTATCTGTAGTAAAGCAAATGCCTAGAGAATGATACAGAATATAAGGGAGGCTGTTTTAATTTCTAAAAGAAAAGTACAAAGTCCTATACAATTTCAAAACAGTAGCAATCATTTACAGCTTCAGAACAAAGTTTTCTGGAACCTACATGTGAGTGTTTTTTATTGTTGTTGTTTTTTGTCTCACTTTTAAAGAATGATGGAATACTGACAAGGATGGGAGAAAGGACCTTTCCAAGAAGAGCCAGGGGTTTTAACAAAGGAGTAAAAGGAACAGCTCTGAGCAAACTTGGCAGTTCTTTGACTCCAGGGCAAAGGATCCATGTAAGACAGCAGTGGCCTAGAGGGCGTTTTTGGACCTGGACAGTGAGAGGTCTTGAATGTGGGGCAATAAGGAATCTACATTTTATGACAAGCCCCCAAAGGTTTCTATGCAAGGGAACAACACAATCAGAGCTCTGCTTTTGGGAGATTAATCCGATCAGACTGACTTTTTTGGTAGAGGAGCATGAAAATGTGAAGATGGGAGGAATTAAAAGATTATTAAGATTGATAAGTATGGAAGAGGGCAAGGTTGTTGAGTAGAATTCTGTGTAATTGAAGAAATAATCATTGTCAGGCCTGGAGGACCCACTAGCTCAGGGGTCGGGAACCTTTTTGGCTGAGAGAGCCATGAACGCCACGTATTTTAAAATGTAATTCCGTGAGAGCCATATGACGACCCGTGTACGTTATGCATTATCCAATAAAAATTTGGTGTTGTCCTGGAGGATAGCTGTGATTGGCTCTAGCCATCCGCAACCATGAACATGAGCGGTAGGAAATGAATGGATTGTAATATATGTTTTATATATATATATATATATATATATATATATATATATATTTTTTTTTTTTTTTTTTTTTCCTGTATTTTTCTGAAACCGGAAATGGGGAGAGACAGTCAGACAGACTCCCGCATGCGCCCGACCGGGATCCATCCGGCATGCCCACCAGGGGCGATGCTCTGCCCACCAGGGGGTGATGCTCTGCCCCTCCGGGGCGTCGCTCTGCCACGACCAGAGCCACTCTAGCGCCTGGGGCAAAGGCCAAGGAGCCATCCCCAGCGCCCGGGCCATCTTTGCTCCAATGGAGCCTTGGCTGCGGGAGGGGAAGAGAGAGAGAGAGGAAGGAGAGGGGGGTGGAGAAGCAAATGAGCGCTTCTCCTATGTGCCCTGGCCGGGAATCGAACCCGGGTCCCCCGCACGCCAGGCCGACGCTCTACCGCTGAGCCAACCGGCCAGGGCCTGTTTTATATTTTTAACGTTATTATTTTTTTATTAAAGATTTGTCGGCGAGCCAGATGCAGCTACCAAAAGAGCCACATCTGGCTTGTGAGCCATAGGTTCTCGACCCCTGCACTAGCTGCTGTGCACTGGCCAAGGGACTTTATATGGCAGATCTTGAATCTACATAAAATTCTTACACTGTATTATCATTAATACCTTGCAGATGAGAAAACTAATGTGTGGTGAGGTCAAATAACTTGCCTGGTAAGTATGCAGGAAGCCAGGCCCAACTGACCCCCAAAGTCACACCCCTTCTTCATTATCACACTTCCTCTTGGCGAAGAGCCAGTCAACTTTAAAATGACAAGTATAAGGTCTGTATGACCATTTAGCCCTTAGACACTTGCCTCTCTAGGTTATTGAGTTTCACAGCTTGGTGGCACGGGGGTGGCTGGAAAGTTGCCAGCCACTGGAGAAGCCCAAGTTGCCTGCAGAGAAGGATTTTCCTTCACCACCAAGATGGCCAAGTAACTAGTATCCACAGAGGGCCAACCTGGCTCTCTTCACAGAACTGGCAAGGGCTCTGCTTAGTCTGGTTCTTAATATCTCCCTTGGGACTCTACCTTTCTTCTGCACACTTACCCCCACCCGGGAGATCCCTTCTCTTTTCCACCAATTTATGAACTGGCTGCTCAGACCATTCTCCCCGTGGGAGGACAGGAATCCAACTCAGGGATTTGAGTAAACAACTCTATTTCCTTCACCACTACATTCTCCTGTTTCCCAAAAGGGGCTTAAAGTAACACAGAGAGTAAAGCCTGGGCTGAATGAATATAAAGCAGAAGGGTCCGTGCAAAGCCTCTTCATGGTGAGGAGAAGGAACAACAGTTCATGGGGAACCCTTTGTTTGGTGTATAAAATAATTCTGTTCAACGTTGCTAGTTTTAAAGTCTCAACAGCATCCTAATTAATGTATTAATTGGTAATAATCCACTTTAAATCAATTAGTAAATTACAGACCCCCTTTAAGAAGTCTTTGGAATGCTAATCCTTTAGAATAAAATTCTCACTTATCCCTTGCTGAAATGGCCCACACCACCGATTACTTTCATCTCTCCCATCTTCCCACTTTGCACCTCTGCTATTTTTGAAGAAAGTACTCGAGCCATAAATCCCAATTAGAATCTGGATAGTGGTCCCCTGGTCATCCATCAGCTTCAACACTCACCACCTCCCCTCTGCCTGCAGGGCTGTGCACAGGTTGACCTTTTAGCTATAGACTGTGTATAAACAGAACTTCCTACATGCACCTTGGGACTCATGTGTTAAAAGCCCTTATTTTACACAGGGTAATCCTAGTGGCAGTAGCCAAATAGAGACACGGAGATAAATTTACAAGATAGCCTTGCTCCTTTCTCATAATTCATCGAGCCAAACAAGCCTGGAGGAACAGTAACAACAAAGAATGATTTATAATTTCCACTCTGTGTGTCACCATGGCAAGATATGTAAGTGGCTTTCATGGAACAGATTTAAAAGGTGCAAAGCAGTTATCAGCATATTATCACAGGTAATTTGTTTCAGAATTTAATGCCATTTTATTATTTATTACACTTACTGTACAGAGTTTGGAACCTGGATACCTGGGTTTACATTGTGGCTCCAACACTTGCTAGCTATGGGACCTTGGGTGAGTCATTTAACCCCTCAGTATCCTCTTCTAAAAAATGGGACTAATATTAGCTCCTATCTGATTGGGTTATGAAGATTCAATGAATTAATACATGCCAAGTGCTTCAAACCATACTGGGTACAGGGTAAGCACCCAATAGATGCATGCTAGTATCACCTCCCACATCCCCATGTTTAGTAATAAATGAAATTGCAACAGAGTCCCCAAATAAATCACACATTTGACTAATTTTAGTATAAAAAACTAATTTTAGTATAAATAAGAAAATAATATCCATTGAACTAAAACTTTAAAGAATATTGATTTTTAATTTTTTAGTGAGAGGGGGGGTGGAGAAAAGAGGGAGACAAGAAGCAAGAGAGGTAAGAAGCATCAACTTGTAGTTGCAGCACTTTAATTATTCACTGATTGCTTCTCATAGGCGCCTTGACGGGGGGAGGGGGGCATGGGGGGAGCTCAAGCTGAGCCAGTGACCCTTTGCTTAAGCCAGTAACCTTGGGCTTCAAGACAGTGACCTTGGGATCATTTCAATGATCCAATGCTCAAGCCAGCAACCCTGCACTCAAAGCTGGAGAGCCTGCGCTCAAGCTTTTATTTTATGCTTCCAAATGCCTTCATGAAAAATCTACAACTATCATCCCAAGAATCCAGGATAAGAAGCAACACAACCAGGGTCATGCATTCAGGGCTCCATGCACGCAGAGTTGCCAGCACTGCAGTGAGTCCCAGCTGGAACACCAGGACAGGAATGAGAAGGAGAGACTGACATTTGAGGGCAGTGGGTGGTGAAACAGTTGTGACAATCTCCAAGTGTTAGAATCAGAGTGGCTTGACTCTCTGCTTTTAGGAGACAGAGAGGCAATCAAAAAGGCGGTCCCTTAGCCAAGCAGAGTAAGTCAAAAGATGCATGGAACACTGTGTGCCAAGAAAAAAAAAAGCTATCGGTGAATTTTGATACATGACTAGAGGACCAATAGAACTCAGACAACGGGGCAGTGAGAAGACCTAGATATGACCTTTGCTCAGTGCACAGGGAAGTTAAGAAAAAGTGTTAAGTCTCCAACTGGGAATAAAAGATAGAGTATTGCTCAAAATGATATATAGAGCAAACTGTAAATGCCTGAGCAGAGTTAAATTAAGTCAAGCTGGAGTCAATGGATCATCCCTGTGCCTATAAATTATCTCTCTGCATCTAGTGTCTCACACTGGCGGAGCAGTGTGACACTAGAAATATACTAAATGAGTAAATTTCTCCTTTGAAAATTCAGAAAGAAGTGTCCAGCCTCATATTGCAGTCTCTAGAAGAGAAATTTCTGAAGCCAAAGCAATGGTGGAAGAACGGAATCAAGAGCAGACCTAGAGTAAGTGTTCTTTATGAGGAGGCTAGAGTCCAGGTGAGTCATAACAGTGACAGAGTGAATCCCTAAAATCACCTTTGTGCACAAACATTAGCACATTACTTAGGAATGAGCTGTGTCTGCAGAGAAAGAAGAAAGGAAATGTGACTGCTATTATCTTAAGTACTTGTGTGGCTTTAGGTAAAAAGAATATATGTTGCATTTCATTGATAAAATACATATATATCAAAGTAAATACTCCCAAACTACTCACTTACAGGGCAACTCCTTAAAACGAATCATCCATCACACATGGTCCTGAGCCAACAAACTCACTTGGATATTTAGGGATGCTGAAGTGGTTTACAAAACTGCATCATAAAAAAATCGGGGCACCATCTCAGAGGCCCCTGGTTGTGTGTGTGGCAGGAAAGTGGTGGTCGAGTGGGGAGGTCAACAGAAAGGCTGAAGCTACTCCTCTATTCCTTAAAACAGAAAAGCTCTGCTTTTATTTATTTCATCTAACCGGGGCTCAAGTAAGATTTATTCTATAACAGACCGCAACTGGTCAAGTGGGAAAAGCACAGCCGCGGCTGAGTTTGAATCCTGGCATGGCCAATTACTAGCTCTGTGACTTGAGGAAGTAACCTAATCTCTTAGCACCCCAGTTTCCTTTTTTGAATAAAATGGGTAAAAGAACATGTACAGGAATGTTGTGAGAAGTAAATAATATAAAGTATATATAGCACATGGTACAAGGCTTAACATAAAGCAGGCACTAGCTAAATGTTAATTCCTTTTCTGAAAGACATAGGGATGTGTGTATAAACACCTACCCACCCACCCCCCAGACACATACACACATACATATATTCCTAACTGACTGAGCTTAAAAGGAGCATTAGAGTGGATCCATACAACATCTTTATTTACCATTTAAGAAAAGCACAGAAAGATGAAGAGACTGATCAAACTGGCACAGTAATCATCTATATAGCAAAATTCCCAGGTGACTCTAGCAGCTCCCGATAGCTCTCCATGCTGATCAGCTCATGTGGCATGTTGGACAGATAATACCTGGCAGAGAAGAGCTAAGGGTAGAGTCACTGGGAATACTACCCCATTTCAATGCCATTAGGTCACAGACCTACAATAACAAATACTAACTGCAAATTCTAGAATGAAATCTCAATAGTAAATGAAATCTCATTCAAACTCCTCTTAATTAATTAGCTTTGTGACATTAGGCAAACTACTTAAACAAAGTCTACTTCCTCATAAATTAAAAGAAGGTGCTTATACCTGCCTTAAAGCCTTGTTATGAACAAAATCTCCTCCATGGTATTCTTGGACATAACCCAGTCTATTCATAAGAAGACATCAGCCAAATCCAAACTGAGAGACATTCTGCACACTAATTGACCAATTCTCTTGAAAAGTGCCAAGGTCATGAAAGACTAAGGAAATGCCATAGGCTGAAGGAGACATGAAAACTAAATGCTATATGGGATCCTGGAGTTGATCCTGGGCCAGGAAGAGACTAATGGGAAACCTGGTGAAATTTGAAACAGGTCAGTAACCAGAACTGAACCAAGTTAATTTCTTGGCTTTGATCACTGGATTATGATTATGTAACAGGTACCTTGGAGAGGGGTATATAGGAATACACCTTACAAATATTGTGACTTGGTAAATCTAAAATTATTTTAAAATAATAAAACGTAAAAAGAGAAATTTTTAAAAAAGCATATTGTAAGAAATAAATACAAGATCAAAAATTTAATCCATTTTCTACTTTTTTGCAGGCACAGTTCCTTCATCTGATGGCTATCCTTAGTGGCCATTAGCAGTAGGAACAGTATCGGCCAAACACAGGCTGCGACAACTAGTAATGTAGTGTGCTGTTCAGTGTGATAAAACGGGGTCGTTCTATATTTCAAATGAATGATTATAAATATTCTCACAATATTCTACTAATCATCAATATTTCATTCTTTGCATAATAGAACCATAGGTTAGTGTTTAAAAAAGTATGGATTCTGTATCTGATTAATGATGACAGGCTTTTATTTACCTAATGGCATCAGCATTTCAACATAACATGTCAGACCTTCATTCTAACTCTGGGACTATTCTCGTCTTGTCAGACTTCAACAGTTTTCTGTCAGGCAGCACCTGGCAAAATAAACCGCTTTCATATAAATTGTAGGCATCTCAAAATGATGACTGCTTGATACACTGTCATTTCTTTTTCTCCCTATTTTTTTTATTTTAAACTTGAGTCCACATCTAGCTTTGAGGGGCAAAAACCTGTCTCTGAGAAAATTAAAGGTCCCCAATGCCAAGTTTATTACCCAAGATGTTGCTTTTTAAACAGAACATTAAAATAACGTAGAAATCACAATGCTTTAGCAATCACAGTTTCCAACAATGGCACAATGTCTCCTCCACTTTTTGCTTCTCACCTCAGGGAATAACTGCAGCCAAAACTAATAACAAGCAACTTGGCTATTTCTTAGTCTTAGATAAAATCATCCATATGATAAATATACATTTCTTTCTATTACACTATTCTCTTGCAAAATAATTTTTGTTTTCTACAAAGGTTATGAGATATCATAAAAATGTCTAATGCATCTGGTTTAAGAATCCAATTCTTCCTTCACATATTTCTGCATCTGTTCACAAAATCTCTTTGACTTCAAAGGAGGTTTTCCAAGAGAAAAAGAAGATACACACAGGAAAAGTGGCCATAAATTTTTAGTAGTCCTTTTCTAAGGCCATTTAATAACAGCACTGTGGGACAAGTATCTCTCTGAGATTTAAAATATCACAGATGATATTAATGACTATGCAGTGATATGAAGATTTATATTTGATTTTATTCTGGGTCTAAAAATGAAAAATCTTCAATTTAAAACATGTGAAAAATATGGAAAGCTTAAAGAAGAAAACTTAAAACCACTTTTAATCCACTATTTAGGAAAACCTAGCAAAACAAAAAAAGAATGGTCATTTCGTTCGTTTTTCTTTGTTTTTCTGTGCATATTTATATAAATAGTTACTTACAAACATAATATTGTAATTACACTATTAATGCAATTTTGTATCTTTTTTCAGTTGGTCTTTCAAAAGACAGTCCTTCAAACCATCTTTTTTTTTTTTTTTTTTGTATTTTTCTGAAGTCGGAAACGGGGAGGCAGTCAGACAGACTCTTGCATGCACCGGACTGGGATCCACCCGGCACGCCCACCAGAGGGCGATGCTCTGCCCATCTGGGGCGTCACTCCGTTGCAACCAGAGCCATTTTAGCGCCCGAGGCAGAGGCCATGGAGCTATCCTCAGCGCCCGGGCCAACTTTGCTCCAATGGAGCCTCGGCTGCAGGAGGGGAAGAGAGAGACAGAGAGGAAGGAGAGGGGGAGGGGTGGAGAAGCAGATGGGCGCCTCTCCTGTGTGCCCTGGCCAGGAATGGATCCCAGGACTCCTGCACGCCAAGCCGATGCTCTACCTCTGAGCCAACCGGCCAGGGCCTCAAACCATCATTTTTAATGACTGAAAATTATATGTAGATTTATACTTTAAAAAGATGCTATCACATATAATTCTTACTCTAAGCAAAGGTTTGGAAATTCTACATCTTGAAAAAAATCTATATTAATAGTTAATTTTAAGATAACCATATTGGTAAATACTACCAAAACAATATAGATATTTAAGAAATTTTTTCTTTAGCATTTATAACGATTTAGTCCCCTTAATTTCCCTGGGCAATCGTTATAGTGGGTTCTAGTTTCTTTTTCTTTTCTCTTTGATTCTCTATTTCTCATGACATCCTTAGCTTATGAGTTTGGATTGAGAAAAAGTTGGGGTCTAAGGCTTAGTTACTTTGACACCGTAGCTTTTAATAAGCTACTAATAGCTATAAATGTAGTAATCAGCCAATTCTGATTCTGAAGAATCAGACCCTCAAGTTTCAAAGAGGGGAGTATCTGATGGACTTAGCTAATTTGTAATCAATTCTTCCCTAATATTGTTACCTAAAATTTAAAATAACATTTAAATAGCTGTTTTGTTGATGAAGACCTTTCTGGTACAATACCCTTCATCCTTATAAGAATCTTTTTTTTGGGGGGTGGGGGTGGTGGGGGGCGAGGAAGGAGAGAGGAGGTGGGGGAGGGGATGGGGTACAAAGAAAACCAGATAAGGTGACAGAAGACAATTTGACTTTGGGTGACGGGTATACAGCATAATCAAATGTCAAAATAATCTGGAGATGTTTTCTCTCAACATATGTACCCTGATTTATCAATGTCACTGCATTAAATTTAATTAAAAAAATCTTTTTAGGCTTATATCAATGAAGAAAGTTTAAGTACAGAAAGTTAAAAGATTTATGGGATGATTAGAAAAATAAGTTGAATTTAAATCGTGGTTTTCATAATTAATCTCACTGTTACACTTTGGACTCATAGTCATGAAGCCATAGATTTTCCAAAGCTTGAAAGAACATAAATGTGTCAATCATTTTGCTAAAGAGAATAAACCCTGCGAGATTAAGCGGCTTGTCATGTCACACAGCTAGGAAGTGGCAGACAAATACCTTGACCTCTGGTTTCCTAACTTCCAATCTAGTGTTCTTTCCAATACGCCACTTACCATACAAAATTCTCACACCCTCACAATATGACAACGAATATGCAAAGGTGCCAGGAAATCACCCAATAATCACAGAATCTTAAATTTCTCTCTAGTTCCCAGAAGATAGATGCCAAGAGATGCATGACATGTGCCATCACTGAGATTAGACTTGGATGACATTTAGTAAATACCTGAGTGAAACACACGCACGCATGCCTATATACAGAGATGGGCAAAAGTAGGTTTACAGTTGTGAGTATGTGAAAGTTTATTCTTATATTATTTACTAATTACGGTATTTACTTATATTACTACTGTAAACCTACTTTTGCCCACCGTGTGTGTGTGTGTGTGTGTGTGTTTCTTTTTTTTACAATGAGGGTAAAATTCCAAATACTGATGGGCAGGCTGAAGGCCTGAGGGGGTTTTCTATGGTCCTCTCTCAGCACGACAGAGTAGCGGTCAAAGCAGCGCTGCCTGGCACAGGAAGGACGACGCACTTGGGCAGATCCACTTTGGGGATATGAGGGGGAACCACACTGGGAAATACTCTGGCACTTGCCGCGGCTGTACCAACTTAAACCTCCAAATGCCAATCTATACGTTCCCTCTACTCCTTCTCCGAACCGCAGACTGCAGTCACCTAGAAGACTAAGCCACAGGAGAACGTAGTCGTAGGCAGTCCCAGCGTGCAGACAGCGACGCGCTCCTCCCACCAGGGGCATACGTCATCACGCATCCCTGAAACGTCGCCACGCTCCAGGTAGAAGGGCAGTCTTACGGAGTGGATTTTAAAAGGGAACCGGCCCGGTACTCTCCAGGGGGAACGGGAAGAGGGAAGAAAATGGAGGGAGAAAGTAGAGACGAAAAGGACCCAGCGGGATAGAAAACCAGCGGGAAAAGGACTAGCTTTGGTTACCTGGGGCGCAGGAGCAGCTTCGGGTCGTTTGTGAAGTGCCCGGATGAAACTCCAGCACCCACGCGTCTTCCGCATTGAGTGCAGCGCCATCTTTAGTAGGGCGGAGCCTTCTCGCCTTGAGTGACGTCTGCTCGGAAAGCCAATCGCGGATTCGCTGCTCTTTTGCTTGCTGCGCCTGCGCTCATGCCTTCCGGCGCGGGCCGCTTTGTTGCTCCCGGGAAGAGTACGGTCTTAGCGGAGCAGGTGGGGATAGGTACCGGGTGGAGCCTGATTTCTGTTTCCTTTGGAGACCTGCTCTTTGTTCCGGCTTCATGAAAGGAGAGCCTCCTTCGGGGATATTAGTAGTAGTGTTTTAGACAGGAAGAAAGTCAAGGAAGTTGCTCTTCTGGTCCTGGCGATCCAAAGGAAGCTTTAAAGATGTTTCTGTAGGAATGGGCCTTCGCAGTCCCAGGCAGGGGTCATCAAACTTTTTATAAAAACCGCCCATTTTTGCAGTGCTGGTAGACCTGGTCCCTACCGCCCACTAGTGGGCGTTCCAGCTTTCATGATGGGCCAATCGCGGCGCTGTTTGGTTGCACGGTAGGGACCAGGTTGACCAGCAGTGCAAAAGTGGGCGGTTTTTATAAAAAGTTTGAAGACCCCTGTATGGGGGTCTCAGTCCATACGTTCTGCAGACACGCCGCTGAGGGTACAAAGACAAATCTTTTGAAGTGTACAGCCTAATGGGGTAGTAGATAGATAAATGGTGCAGCGTTCTGGGTGTTACAGAAGCACACACCAAGATTGGGAAAGAATGGAGGCTAGGGTTGTTCTACCGCCCCCAAAAATACCTCAGGAGATGAAACCTGATAGAATTGTATTGTTTTGGGTTAAATTATAAGAAGACTTAGCACAGCGCTACTGCTTCTGTCAACACACCCCCAAAAGCTCCCAATCCGAATTCCTTTATGTGTTTTGTTATTAATCCGTTGAACTAACACTAAAAATTACATCACCATAGGGAGAGGTAGGAGATAAATGGAATAAGGATGCCCATACTCGTAAAGGAGCTGAAGTCTCTGAAAGGTTAAGTCAAAATTGATAAATTAAAACCCTACGGTAAAATCTCATAAGAGAGGTACAAAGTACTGGTGAAATTTAAGCATAATTGGTGTATCAGCAGGGAAGGATTGTAGGGATGATCGTGAAAGAGAAGAGCATCTAAGGAAATCAGGTCTCATTCTTCAACAAAACTGATCAATTTGGTTTTGTCTCTTATATTTGAAGTGCTTATAGTACTCCCAAATGTGACCCCCCATTATATAGATAGGTCTGGAGCTCAGGAGAAAGGTCTGAATTAGGAAACAAATGGTAATTGGAACCAAGGAGTCTTTTAGACTGCCAGGTAGCGCTTGTGAAATAAAAGTTGGTTAAAGGGGCCAAATAGGTGGTGATGGAAGATGGGTTGACTCTGGATGGTGGGCACACAATGCAATATACAGATTTTGTATCAGAAATGTACACTTTATGTGATCCTATTAACCAGTGTCATCCCAATAAATATAATAAAACTGGATAGTTGGATTATAGAAATTAAAAGGAATAGCCAAAAGATATTTTTTGTTGTTGTTTAAATGAGAGGAGGGGAGATAGTGAGACAGACTCTCCACTTGCACCTGGACCAGGATCCACCTGGCAACTCCCATCAGAGGTGGATGCTCAAATCAACCAAATTATCCTCAGTGCCTGAGGCCCATACTTAGTCCAACCAAGCTATCCTCAGCAAATGGGGCCAGTGCTCAAAACAATGGAGCCACTGGCTGTGGGAGGGGAAGAGAAGCAGATGATCACTTCTCTTGTGTGCCCTGATGGAGAATTAAACTAGGGGTGTCCATCAGCCAGGCCGACACTATCCACTGAGCAACCTGCCAAGGCAAAAGATACTTTTAAAACCCCCAAAATATAGTAATACTGAAACCCAGGAAAGAGATTTTTGCAAATGGAGTAATCTTTTTAACAATATATAGTATTCCTCATAAATATGCAGTTTTATAAAATTCCTAAATGTTTTGTAATATACACAGCAAAGCATTAAAATACATGGTTGTTTTATGGTTGTTATTAGTTAGATTCAGTGATCTTAGAAATTGGTAAGATTAGATTTGTGATATGCTACACCATCTGGATTGTAAAATAAAGCCTAAAAATAAGATAAGGGTTACAGCAGATAGCTGTCAAAGGCCCTGCCCATTTTACTTCCTCAAGCAGTCATTTTAAGTCTTTTATCTGCTTCATATTTCCATTGAAGAAGGTAAATTGGAACATAAGTGTAATCATTCCAATATCTGTGTTTTTTTAAGTAAATTATCTTCAAATTTAGAAGCAATATATTGTGTTTCCCACCACAGTGGTGACCTCATGACTCTTGAGTGTTACTCAGCTAGCAAGGTTGCTTCTTGGACAAGGACTATATTTTGTATTTCTTAACATTTCCCCCAGCATGTAGTATAGTGCCTTACATAGAGAAAGCATATTTTTTCAATCTAAATTTTATTTTGACAAAGTACATGATTAATTTTCAGGGGTTGATAGGCTTTTAACCACCAGAAGGGACAGCTGACAGCAGAAAAGACATGGACCTATTGAAAAACTAGTTATCTCTGCTTTTTTACCTTGTTACAATGGCATTCTGAAACCTTTTAGTGTTGGAGAAAGTATCACCAAACAGCTCACAGTCATAAAAGCTCAGCGTCTTTCACTCTTCTGAGAAGAACAGTATATTCAGCATATTTTAATAAAAATTTTAAATGCTGACCCCAAATCTTCAGGAAAAGATATATCCAGTGCTTCTAAGAAAAATTATGTAATATACTTTTGAGATGTTTCCATACAAAAAAGGTTAACATTTTTAAAGTGTGTATAATGCAGTTAGTTTAGTTACATGAGAAGTTCACTCATGTGAACTTACAGAATATTTCATTGTCCAACAATGTTTAAATGAAGCACCATTGTATTTATTGCAATATTTTTACCATTGCTAGCATTTAGTAAGCCAAAGAATTTTAGTAAAATGAGATACAAATGTTGTATTGAAAGCAGACTTTAGAGAGACAATTAAAAACTTCTATAGTCAGCCCTGGCCTGTTGGCTCAGCGGTAGAGCGTCGGCCTGGCGTGCGGGGGACCCGGGTTCGATTCCCAGCCAGGGCACATAGGAGAAGCGCCCATTTGCTTCTCCACCCCCCTCTCCTTCCTCTCTGTCTCTCTCTCTTCCCCTCCCGCAGCCAAGGCTCCATTGGAGCAAAGATGGCCCGGGCGCTGGGGATGGCTCCTTGGCCTCTGCCCCAGGCGCTAGAGTGGCTCTGGTCGCAGCAGAGCGAGGCCCCCTGGTGGGCGTGCCGGGTGGATCCCGGTAGGGCGCATGCAGGAGTCTGTCTGCCTGTCTCTCCCCATTTCCAGCTTCAGAAAAATACAAAAAAAAAAAAAAAAAAAAAAACTTCTATAGTCATACACTTCTGCACTGTGTGGCTATATCATATGTTCATGCTTACGATTTTGAGCACTTGTTTAAAATTTGATTTCTCATCAACACTTTTATTTTATAGTAAGTTCTGGTAATTTTGCTCTTTCACATTCCCGGCAAACCCTGTCCTTCTTGCAACAATAGATTGAAACCAGACTGGCAGTTGGGGAATGCTTTCTATTGCAACCATGTGTGGCAGAAGAAAGGATTAGGTTTCCTTGTCCAGGAACATCAAGGGGAAACTCCACCTCTGCAGACACACCTCTAGTCCTCAGTAATGGAGAGTTTATATCTAGTTAGATTTAAATGGGATAAGGAAAGAGTTTAAATTCACTCTTAGCTCCACTAGTATAATCAGCCCTCAAGTTGCAAAGTATCCAATTTTGTTTCTGTAATTTAATTCTAAGTGTCAAGTTGGTATTAGATGCTGATCAAGGTAATAGAGAGCTACCCTACACATTTATTCACTTAAAGGAGAATTTTTCAGAATGCAAAGACTAGATGACATCTGTGTTCAAAACTTACTTAAAGCACAGTGCATTCACTTGTGACCTTTAATTCATATTGAATTTTTAAAAGAATAACAGAATGGATTCCACAAAGCGAACCCTTTTTTTTTCATAATTTTGGGTACAGCTATTGTTCTCTGCCATGCTATCTTATACTGGACTCATTATAAGCACTTAAAGTGAGGCAGAGTCTACCCTTGGGTGAGATAATTTCCAAGCGTCATTAAATTGTATGGGATACCATGATAATGATTTGGAGATTGTTCTTTTTCACCTTTGTCTTAATTCTAGTTCTACCCCCCCCCCTTTTATAGCTGGTGAAACTGGTCCAAAAATATTAAGTACCTTGACAAACATCACACAAGGAATAAGATCAGGAATAAGATGAACTTTAATTTTCAGACAAGTGCCCTGCTTTAAGTGGCAGCTCTGTAAAGCTAAAATAGCTCCCGCTAGGGCTGACCCAAGGGAAAGGCTTCACCTAAACATACATCCTATGTCATGCTTTATCATCAGAGTAACTACACGGCTAATTTTTTAAAGGGTTGCTGCTCTTATTTCTCCACTCCTAACATTAAAAGATGCTCTTGCCCTTGTTGTTGAGGAAGTGCAAATTATAGCATCTTCTTTGTATTAGGATAATCATCAGGAGGTGTATTTGGTCTCTGGGAAAGCTACTTAGGGTTTTAAGAGAGGCATTACCATCACTTTTTTCTGGAAGGTGTTTAGGAAGGAGCAAGCCTCCCTTCTTCCTTGAGAGGGGAGAACCAGAAGAATACAAGGGTAAGGAGCCAGCAGGGATAACTGAGTTATAAATTATATCCCATAGTTCTCTAAATGGTTGCTCAGAGCCGCTTGCAACACAAAGAAAGAAAAGCAGGATCTATATGTAGCTACAACCAGTGATCTGGAAACCCCTTCCTCCTTGCTGACCCCACCGAAATTCCCCCTCCCTTCTCCTTGAGCCCTGGGAAACCTTAAACAAAGGAATCACGTGCCCATTGCTTAGATACTGTAAAAGTATATAACCTATAAGAAAGTCTAATTTAGAGAACTTGTGCTTTGGTGCTACTATTCTCATGTGCTCCACCAGCTACTAATAAATTATTCTTCCTAAGTTGTCTGAGTGTCCACCATAGGGATTTTTTTTCCTGCAACAATGTTTGCTAGCAAAATTAAGGGAGAGACTTAGTGATATGAATAGCAAAATAGGATTTTTCTCAGAATAACTTTTCCTTAAAATTAAGGCCCAAGGCTACAGTTTTTCTAGATTTAACTTCTTTCCTTAATGACCTTCTTTCCTATTCTGTGATGATGAAGACATTTTGACTAGGATTGGGAGAAGGTGGGGTGGAGAGGAGTCAGAGCAGACATAGGTGAATAATTGACCTCTGTTGCTCTTCAGAGAACTGACTCCATTACTTCTAGAGCCCTTAGATCCAGGAGGAGGGTGGATTATATGGGATGCCTCAGGCCCTGGAAGTCCTTCATATTTAATGTTTTCTCTTGGTACTCTTTGTCAGACTGATTTCAACATCAGAATACAAGTCTTCAAAGAAGATGGAGAATTGCTCCCTTGATGAAGTGTGAACCTAGAATGAAGAAAATAATTTTGGAGAAATGTAAGAGACTATTTTATTTTTTATTTTTTTACAGAGACAGAGAGAGAGAGAGTCAGAGAGAGGGATAGACAGGGACAGACAAACAGGAACAGAGAGATGAGAAGCATCAGTCATTAGTTTTTCGTTGCACGTTGTGACACCTTAGTTGTTCATTGATTGCTTTCTCATATGTGCCTTGACCACGGGCCTTCAGCAGACCGAGTAACCCCTTGCTCGAGCCAGTGACCTTGGGTCCAAGCTGGTGAACTTTTGCTCAAACCAGATGAGCCCGTGCTCAAGCTGGAGACCTTGGGGTCTCGAACCTGGATCCTTGGCATCCCAGTCCAACGCTCTATCCACTGCACCACTGCCTGGCCAGGCTGTAAGAGACTATTTTCAATATTCCCTATCCCCACTGTTCACCCTCAGTCTTAGGACATAAGTTCTGTGTAGGAAATGGAGCTTAGAAAATAACAAATTAAAATTTAGAAAACATGTTTGACTTTGTTGTCTCTGCATGCCACAGCTTTTCCAGATGGTGTGACCTTAAAGACAAGATATATTTGTTATCTTCACACTCAACTTTTTTTCCCAGCTACTTCAGAACTGGGATGAGCAGGCTTCCCACTTCTGAGTTTCTGTTTTACAAAAATAACTATAGCAAGGTTTCCAAAAAGCTTCCTGGAGTGTCTTTTAGTTAGGCTCTTTTCTATTGTGTCTATGTTTTCAATCTACATCAGATCCCTTCCCACACCCTGTCTCTCTGGTGTAATGCTAGGATCCTAGCCATGACTACTACTTAGATCTTGATCTTTCTAAAAACAACATCAGAAGATATCTTGATCTCTCTAAAAACAGGGAGGGTGTTAACTTCACTGTCTTAATCAAATCCCATTTCCACCAGTTAGATTCCCATGGACATTAACAAAGCCCCTGACAGTTGTAATCAGTCACATTTTTTTCTTACTTTTTGTCTTTAATAAGTAGAACTGAGTATGAACTCAGAGAAAATTTGTATGCTAGACCAGCGATTTTAACCAGCATGCCACAATAATTTTTAAAACATGCAGTACCTGACTATTTAGTCAGGGGCACTGACCTATTTTCCCTTAGATTGTCAAATAAAGAAAATCACAACAGCCAACACAACAATTAGCCATCTGGTGTAAATGAATCAAAATTATACCTATCTTTTTGTCAGATTGGCAAAAAATATATTTTCCGGTGTGCCACAGAATTTTAGTAATTAGTCTACCTGTACTACGAGATGGAAGAGGTTGAAAATCACTGTGCCAAACCCATTACTGATCTCAGTGAACCATCTGACCTTTGTGTGCTTTTTTCCCTTTTCTGTAAAATGAGTAAAAAAATGCATACATTATTGCAACTCTTGTGGTTCTAAGAACTAGTTTCTGTTTGGTCCCAAATTAGATTCACTTAGAGATACGAAGACAGAAATTACAGTCAGGATCCACATTTCAGAGCATGTGTCCTGAACTCAAGTCCCCAGCCCACGTGTGTGTGTTACGTGCTGTTGAGTTAGCAGTGACTCTGTGACTGAGTGATGTCCTAATGTCCTGTCCTCAACATCCCTGCTCAGCTCCTGTAGACTCATGCCTGTGGCTTCTTTTATGGAGTCATTTCTCTCATACTTGGTCTTCCTCTTTTCCTACTACTTTTTATTGTTGCCAGTATTATTGTCTTTTCCAAATTATTGTCTTTTCTTGTCATGTGCCAAAAGTAAGACAGCTTTAGTTTTACCATGGCAGATGCTGAGATACAATTTTTCCCCCTTCTTTTCAAGTGAGAGGAGGGGAGATAGAAAGACAGACTCCCCTATGCACCCCAACCAGGATCCACCCTGGGGCCAACGCTTTGCCCATCTGGGGCCATGCTTGCAACTGAGCTATTTTTAGCACCTGGGTGGAGGCCCCACAGAGCCATCCTCAGCACCTGGGGCTGATGCACTCAAAGCAATTGAGCCATGGCTATGGAAGGGGAAGAGAGAGAGAGAAAAGGGGGAGGAGGAGGGGTGGAAAAGCAGATGAGTGCTTCTCCTATGTGCCTTGACCAGGAATCAAACCTGGGACATCAACATGCCAGGCCAACATTCTACCACTGAACCAACTGGCCAGGGCCCTGAGATACAAATATTGAAAATGAGTCTCAAAATTTTTCTTAAGAGTGTGCTCCTAGCAGCTATTCTCAACCAAGTAAAATTGGCCTTGCAAGTCATCTTGTCATGTTGGGTTAGTTTTATGAAGGACAGAGAATAAGCAACTTGCCTCATCCAGCTCTGAACATGAAGTGGCTTTCCATAGTCTCTTCTCAGAGGGCAGTAAGTAGGAAGAGAATCTCGACCTAGTTTCATTCTCTCCAGCTACCTTAGGCAATGAGTCCTTAGTTTCCAACTGGCTTGCTTTCCGTTGCTTTTCAAAAATATGCTCTTTGTGTGTGATTGGTAGTGACAATAATTTGCTGACAGCTGCTGACCCAAGACAGTTCCCGGAGAGGGCTATCCCCCAGTCCTGTGTTCTTCAGGGCAGGAATGTGGCCACTGTTCCCCCACAACTCGGCCCAGAAATGAGGTGTGTGAGGGGGACAGTATGTGGAGGCAGTGGCCCTGCTTCTCTCCTCTCCTACCTGTGATCTTCCAATCTTTTGGTTTCCCTCAGGGCAAAGGAACGTGTTTATCTAGCCCATAAAGGTCAGTCTTGCTCGGCCACCACCGCCCTCCAGCCCCCAAAAGTGCAAAATGACAGACAGTGGATCTGGAAGGCCAGATGGAAATATTCAGTACACAACTACTACCCCTTTGCAGAACTAGAAATATAACTGTGAAAAAAAGTGATAAAAATCTAAATATTCTTAGGATAACTTTCTAACCAGGCATTAAACTTGAAGGCAAAACCGTGTTTTCATCTTTGACATAACAAAGTGCTTGAAATCAGAGGAAAGCTCAATAAATATTGGCAGTTTGATTAAATGAACAGATGAACACATGTGAGGAGAAAGAGGGAGGTGTGTGGTGAGATATTTTAAAGCTAGACAGTGCAGGGAATTGGGGAAAATTTTTTAAAGCCTAAAATCAGCCCTGGAAACATTTTTTAAATCTCTGATATATGCTTGCTTTCTTGTGGTTTGCTCTTTCCACTAAAAAGCAGAATGCATAAAATATTCTGATTAGTCAAGGGTTATTACTTAGAATCCAACTAATGTTTTATATATAAATCTAAATTACTGCTTTTCCTTCAATCTACTTCTCTTTCTGCTTGGTCAGATCCCTGTGGGAGGGAGAAGCATTCCTGTGGTGGGTAAAATAATTTCTATGGAAATTATCCAAAACACAATTTCTGTAAACACTATGTGAAGATATGATTTATTTCTGAATTCAGCCCCTTTTCTTGCATCATCTCCCTATTTATTATCGAGTTCTCTGTTTGCCAGCATCTCTTTTTAAAGATCTGTTTATGTCAACTTTGCATCTAGGAAGACCAGCTTCCATTGGGAGGGTTGAGGCTGTGAGAAGCAAGACAGAAGAGATGATGTTACAGGAGGCAATGGGTTACTGAAAAGGACACTGGACTTAATAACCCAACCCCGCCTTCTGCCTTAACTAGCAAAATGACACTGGGGAGTTTTCAATCTCTCAGCTGGCTTTTTATCTAAAATACTAGTAATACAAATGGGAGTGGTTGAAGCAGCTTATTGTCAAGCTTCCAGCCTTAACTGGACAAGTTTATGCTCATGCAGGTGTCACATTTTCACCCCAGGTTCTCCTGGTCTTGTGGAGATAACACCTACAAGGCTGGCAGGTGAAATATCCTCCCATTTTGACAGACGGTCCTTCTGGCACCTCAGTGATTCTCTAATTATTGCATTGTGAATTTGTGGAAGATGCAGAAACTGTCTTGCATAATCGGGTATTGGAGGAATTGAACCTGAATTGTGACTAACTTGAAGAGGGTGTTGTTACTGAGAAAATGATTAGCTAATAAGACAAAGATGGAATAATGAGTTTTCTAATATTATCCCATGCCTCTCCTAGGGGTTTGGGGGCAGAGAGCCTGGAGGCAGAGTAAGAACTGCAGGCCGTGAGAGAACTATTTAAGCTGTACAATTAGTTAGGCACTGGTGCCAGCACTTTTATTCATTCATATAATTCACTCATTTAAAAATTATTTAATGCGTGCTTACTGCATGCCCATTAAACTAAAAGACTAAAAAAGTAATCTGTGTTAGTACAGGTACCACATATGATTCTTTTCACATGTTGTCATATGTGTCACTTGCTCTTAGCTCTAGTTGCCTAGTTCCTACTCAGAAACCTCAGAGACAGTGGCATTGGAAAGCCTGCGTTTTCCCTCCCTAGTTTTCACCCTCCTTTCCTTCCTCCTCCAGCGTCAGCCTCCCACCATCTCCCTTCCCCCACCTACTGTTCACCTGGACATCTGAGGTACCGGGCATCCATGGAGGATGAAGATATGGATTTCAGGCCCTGGCTGGTTGGCTCAGCGGTAGAGCGTCGGCCTGGCGTGCGGGGGACCCGGGTTCGATTCCCGGCCAGGGCACATAGGAGAAGCGCCCATTTGCTTCTCCACCCCCCCCCCTTCCTCTCTGTCTCTCTCTCTTCCCCTCCCGCAGCCAAGGCTCCATTGGAGCAAAGATGACCTGGGCGCTGGGGATGGCTTCTTAGCCTCTGCCCCAGGCGCTAGAGTGGCTCTGGTCACAGCAGAGCGACTCCCCGGAGGGGCAGAGCATCGCCCCCTGGTGGGCGTGCCGGGTGGATCCCGGTCGGGCGCATGCGGGAGTCTGTCTGACTGTCTCTCCCCGTTTCCAGCTTCAGAAAAATACAAAAAAAAAAAGATATGGATTTCAGCATGGAGAAGCTGAGTATTGCAAAGGAAGATTTCATGTAAACTTGTCCAACTGTAACACTAGAGTTGTCATTCTAGAGCACAGACACGGTAGTGTAAACTCAAGTCCCCCAAGTTTTAAAATATGAGCAACTAGATTATAGTGAGTCCACAAGGTCGCAGACAGAACAAGTGTGCACAACTTGGGGCCTCTGTCCTGGTGGAAAGGCACAGCTCCCACACTAGCTCTGGCTACATGTATCAATTACATTGCTGCTGCTAGTTAGCACCTCAGTAAGAACAGGCCTCACATGCCTACGGTACAGATCACAGGATATAGAACTGTGGTTTCTTC
Source organism: Saccopteryx leptura (assembly GCF_036850995.1). NCBI lineage: Eukaryota > Metazoa > Chordata > Mammalia > Chiroptera > Emballonuridae > Saccopteryx > Saccopteryx leptura. The sequence goes on along the minus strand of NC_089505.1, from coordinate 209,839,446 downwards.
TCAAAGAATAACATCTCTAGAACTTTTACCTCTCTTATCCTAGAGCTGCTTGGGAATTAAAGAAGGAAGGAAAAGAAGCTGGTCTCTAACTCTGATAGTAACTGTGTTAACTACTGTGAAACTGGTAACTTCTGTGTGACTCCAGTCCTGGTGCTGCGTTTGTGTTGTTAAAAAGGTAACATCTTGTTTCCTAGAGCACTCAGCTCTTATAGATTCTTAGACCTTTCCATTTGTCTGACATTTAACATCATGAAACCGTGGGGTGGGGTGGAGTAGGGAAACATGATGCTAACAATGTATAAACACAGACTCTTGGGGGCTTGACATTCTGTTACCTGTTCACCTGGCAAGTAGTATTATGTGTCTACTATGTGTCAGACACCATGCTAAGTGCTAAGTACACAAAGCTAAATGAGATCTCCACACTCTTTGAGATCACAACTTAATGGGGGAGACTGCAGTTAGTAAATAATTTCAAGGAAAACATCTTTGTATCGAGAAGATCTTTATTTTTATTATTTAATGATTAATTGATTTAAAGGGAGAGAGAGAGATAGTGATTTGTTGTTTCACTTGTTTATTCACTCACTGAATGATTCCTGTATGTGCCCCAAACTGCAACCTTGGAGTATGGGGAAGACACTCGAACCAGCTGAGCTATCCTGCCAGGGCAAGAAGATCTTTTCATTTCCTTCATGTCACACATTAAGGGCAGTCCTAGCACCACTACTTACTATCTGTATGACTTTAGACAGGCTTCCTAAGGATCTGGGCCCCCATTTCCTCCCCGCAAAATGGGGAGCAGCAAAGGACAGTGAGTTCCCTGAGTTCCCTTACAGCCTGAGATGAGTAGTGGGCTGGAATTCTGAATTGGAGAAAGAGGGGATAACGGTGTAAAGGAGGCATGGCTCTGTAATTGAATAAGGTGTACAGAAAGATGAATGTCAAGAGAATAAGGTATTAACACATCTCCCTGCTTCCACCCTTATTCCCTTCAGCTTCTTCTGTCAATCAGCAGTCAGAGAGACCCACTGAAATGCATGTCAAGTCATAGTCAACTCCTCTGGCTTTTCATGAAGTTGGAGAAGAAACCCAAGTCCTTACCCAAACCTTGAAGGCACATGTGATCTTCATTCTTTTCTTTCTTTCTTTCTTTCTTTCTTTCTTTCTTTCTTTCTTTCTTTCTTTCTTTCTTTCTTTCTTTCTTTCTTTTTTTTTTTTTTTTTTTTGTGACAGAGACAGAGAGAGAGAGATACAGAGAGAGGGACAGATAGGGACAGACAGACAGGAAGGGAGAGAGATGAGAAGCATCAATTTTTTGTTGCAGCACCTTAGTTGTTCATTGATTGGTTTCTTGTAATCTGCATTCTTCATCCCAGCCTCCCTTTCTGGCCTCCTTCCCTGCTGCCATCCCCTGACCTTCCTCTGCTCCAGACACATGGTCTCCTCATCACTCCTCCACCCTTAACACCATCTAACATTTTACTTGATTTTTTTTCTCCTCTAGATAGGAAGCATCATAAAAACAATGACTCCTGTTTGTTTCATTCTGAATTCCTTAAGTTTAGCATGTGTGGCTAGTAACACACCTGTAGAATGAATTACAAATAAGGAAGCTAAGCTCCAAAGAGGGAAAGTGGATGAGGTCAAAGTGCTCTTTGGAAGAACAGTCTGGACTGTTAAGTACTTAAATCGTCTACCTCTGCCCCACTGTCTCTGTGATAGACAGAATAATGTGCTCCACAGATGTCTTCGTCCTAATGCCCAGAAACATGGCAGACGGAACTTTGTAGATGTGACGAAGTTAAGCATCTCGAGATGGGGAAATGATCAATTTGATTAATAACTTAACTTCTGACATTTTTCCCCTAGACTCTTCAACTCTTTTGATTTATTGATTCACTCATTTATTAATCTGTTCAACCAGCATTTACTGTGTATATCTATATATCTGTTTTAGTAAAAGAAAAAAAGAATTTGAAAGGGGAACTTTTACATGTTTATATAATTTAAGAAAAAAAGCAGTGTAATTAGCTGTCTGTGTTTTACTTTAATTTGAAAATTTCCAAGTTTTTTTTTTAATTTAAAAAAGAGAAACACGTATTTTCTGAGAGATACTCTGAACCAAACACTATGGTACACACTAGAGATAAAGAAAATTTTTGAACTACACCCAGAGTTTAATAGGGGTGAAAAGTGAACAGAAATTTTCGTCGAATGCAAGTGTCACCAGGAAGGGATGCTGGGTTAGGTGGAGGCCCAGAGGACAGCATCAGGGTGGCAAGGATGGCAAGTAGAGAATCCTAAAAGGGACATCTCAGTTGAGTGACCTGGTTATTATCAAGGTTTGGGCACCAGTCCTGTCTACGCCTGGCCTCGGCTGCTTTGCTCACTGGCGCCAGCTGTTTTACGGGTGCCTTTCTTCGCATCCTGGTGTCCCGGCCTGGTCTCTGCACTCACTGCCTCCCATGCCCTGGCATGACAGGCATTTTCAGGCCCTTTCCCATGAATCTATTTAGAGCCAGCATCCTGTGCAGCTCACGGAGTTGGAGCCCATGATGAGATAAGGGAGGGACTTGGAAGAAAATATGACGAACAAGGGCAAAGCCAAGGGGGAAATATGCATGTTTCCATTCTCTTTCCTCAAACAGGATGCTTTCACACCACTTCCTATAATACAAACAGTGTGTTTCTTTTTAACACACTGTGACAATGAGATGGCTAAATTCAAATCACACAAGTGACAGTGACATGGGCTTGTAAAGCCACAAGAGACACGCTCTTCTCCCAAGATGGTGTTAGCACCCCTTCTGGTATTCCATTGGCACCCTGGGCTCTATATCACATCAGGTCCCTCACCCCTGTCCCATTTTCTGTCTTTCTTCTCCATGGACACCTGAGATCCTTCTAGAATAGCAACCAGTCTTGCTTGAGGTTGTATGAGGCATGTGCTGCTCACCAGAAATGCTCAAATAATTGCTTCATTAAACTGAATAGTATAAAACAATGTAGGTATGAATTTGGGGAAATTTTGAAACATCTGAATACAAACTCTCATCTTGGAAGGCTGGAAAATGGTTTCCAGTTTGAACGGATTATTTCTAAGAAAATATTAAAATGTTCCCACAATTCTCTAATAAATATTCACCAGTGACATTTCCGCTTTATTTGACAGGCTGTGGAGGCGGTGCAGATTAAATATTATACATAAAAAAAACCACACTATATGTTAATTGCCCTTTAACTTGTGGTTGTGTATGAGAAGGAACACAGGATATATGAGGGGAAATGCCTTGAAAACTCTAACATGATTTGCAAATGTTAGTTTAGGGTTTCACACAACTACAACAGAAACTGACCATTCACTCAGGCACTTGCAGACTGAGCAGCAGTGTTTGGACGAGACACAGGAATGTGAGAGGCATGGTTTTTCGCCGCACAGAGCATTGAATTGTTCTGGGCTCAGGCAGATGGTTTTCTATCGTTGAAATCGGTCAGGGATGATGGGGGAAGTACTTAGGCTTTGCCTTCACTTAATCAGTGATGCAGGGTTTCAAGAAATTTTTGAACAATAACACTGTTCAAGTACCTAGTTAGGGAGGTCAACTCTTGATTAATTTCTAAAATTCAAATCACAGAAGTGACAGTTGCATAGGCTGGTGCTGTGTCATACCATTTCTGACTTCTCAGAAGCAGTTGACGCCAGTTGTCTTCTTTAGCAGGGATTGCTGTCCCCAGCTTTGCAACAGTCCAAGGAGCCTGTGCTTCTCCAGGGGATTGCAAACAACTTCTAAATATGCTAAAAATGAAGTTAAATATTCATTTTATTTTAATTTAAATATGCCATCCAGTGCTTGTAGAAATGTCTGTACTGTAGAATGACACGGGCAGCCGTCATATGCTGCAACTCCGAGGTGCAGCTGTGTGTTCTCAGAATGAGATGCTCATGGTCCTGCAGTCCCATGCTGTTTTGGTTATCACCTTGGCCAGCTCTGATGGTCAGCCAGTACTTAGCTCTGTGTAAGTGATTTTGTTGATCCAAGATGGTCAGATACTTCATAAAGCCTAGTCTAGTAAGTCCTAGTAACTATTTTTTTTGTTATTGATTTCTATCATTTAAAAAAAATATCTCTTTTTTTAATGTTTTTTTTTAATTGATTTTAGAGAGAGGACAGGAGAGAGAGAGACAGGAACATCGATCTGTTCCTGTATGTGTCCTGACCAGAGATCTAACCGGCAACCTATGAGCTTCAGGATGATGTTCTAACCAACTGAGCTATCCAGCCAGGGCTATTTATTTTTATTTTTTGCATTTTTACTTTTATTTTTCAATTACAGTTTACTTTCAATATTATTTTGTATTATTAAAATTTTATTTTGTATTAGTTTCAGGTATACAGCACAGTGGTTAGACAATCACATACTTTACAAAGTGTTCCCCCTGATATTTCCAGTACCCGCCAGGCACCTTACACAGTTATTACAATATTATTGACTGTATTTGCTATGCTGTACTTTACAAGTTCTAGTAATTCTTAATCTTTCTCTAGTAAATATTGGTCACATCTTCCCTGATAACTAAGTAAATAAGCATCTACATCTCACAACTGTAATTGTGATATGAGAAAACTATTTTCTGATCTCCAGGATCCAGAGAGTAAACAACAGCACAAACAATTAGGAATGTTCAATCACAGTCGAGGAGGCAGATGTTCGGCACATCTCCACTCTAGGCTTCGCTTCAAACTGTCTGCTCTATTCCTTTTTGCTTAAGCACATCTTGGTATATTGCCTTGGAGTTTCGATGTGTTGTGACAGCACAATAAATAATCACATAAGACAAAGCCCAACTTGCTTATCTTGTCCCTTCTAGGCCTGCTATAACTTAGAACTCAACCGTTTTCTTCCATTGTATGGAATGGCTATTGAAAAGGAAGGAGGAGAAAAAAGGAAACTCTCGGGACAGTGGGAAACGAAGGCATGATCTGCTTACCAGGGGTTTGGAAATATGCCCACGAACAGGGAAAGGGCTCATTTAAAGTACTTTTTGTTTTCAATTTTAAAAAGAATACATGTACATGGTAGAGTGTTGTTGTGAGTCGAGGGCACAGAGAGAGAGATCAGCAGATGAAATCATCATGGACTAGCAAAGGACCACCGCTTGCTCAAATGGCCCCGAGTTCACGCTGTGTCCTATTTTTATTCACAAGATTTCAAAAATCTTGTTTACTGAGAAATTGGCATAACATCAAGCATAACTTTTACTTAAAGATACATGGAATACACCTGCATGATAGCTTAATAACAATATAATATCAAAAGGCATTAATTGCTACTGCCTCTATGGTTTCTACAACATTCCTCTCTTTATCTCAAGGGATAGCCTTGAGAGGAACAGAAATCTTATGAGAATATTTTACTGAGAAAAAGCCCAGCAACTGCCTTCAGTCACATTGACCTGTTTCAGTGACCTGCCTTCAAGTCACAAAACAATTCTCTTGGCAAAACATTCTTTTCTTGTTTTCTGTGTTCCCATCCAAGGCCATGCAATGGGTTATTCCACTACATTTCCCCCTTTTTGTTTATTCTGAATGTTATGAAGCACTACAGAAAACACAGCCTTCTGTTATTCACCCCTTATTTCTCTTGCTTTGATTCGTCGACAGACTACATATAAAATAAAACATAGAAAAAAATAAAACGTAGAATTAATACTATTATAAAAAGTCCTGCAGTGGATCCCCAAAATCCTTTAATATATTCAATAGGATTTAATTGCGATAAATTATCCATTAATCCCTTCAATATAGATTGACATGTTAGAATTTCTAATTTTCTTTGAAAAAGCTGTATGAATATGTCTTTGTAATTTAATGATTTCTTTAGTTACATTATCATGATTTAACAAATGCTTTTTAACATTTTTCTAATGGAAATAAGTACAATTTTAAGAAATAGGGGTAACACAAAAAGTAGTTACATTCTAATCACATCTTAGCTTAATTTGTCTTTGCAGGCTAACATAATGATCTCTTAACATAATCATAGTCTGTTCTAAATCATTAACTTTAGTATTAATGTTACTATTTATACGTTATTGAGAAGTCCACAGATATTCAGAATCTTCATGCCATTTTTGTACTAAGTCCACAGTCTATATTTTTATGTAATGCAACTCCAGATACAGCAGCCGCAGTGGTTACAGCTATTAGTCCCATAATAATGGTGATGATCAGTCCAACCAGTCTCTTGGTTTGCTTCAAGAACTTAATAAGATGTTGTAACAGCATCATGGAAGGGGAACCCTGCCACATCCAATATATTTGTACTGTAATCTAGACTCTTGTTCAGGTTCTTAAAATATAAAGACTTTGACTATTTTTATTAAAAAGAATAGAAGAGTTAATACATGTATAAAAAGCACACTTATTGCAAGTTATTGAATAATTTCAGCTATCTATTTGGTTTCACCTATAACAAACATATAAATCAATCTAACACAAGCAGATATAAAATGTGTTTCATTTTTCTTAAAGATTAACATAATATGATTAGAAGGATAATTTCTCCAGATTTTTCCTTTCTATGCTGACATATGTTTAAGTGCCATGGCTACTTTCCACAAATGATATTGTATAGGACCAAATGTTATATGAGGCACTTGAGGTGACATTCCTCCTCTATGCCATATGATAGTATGATTACCTTGACCACCAGCTGTAATTAAACCATTGTTCTTATGCTACCTTAAATCAGCACCCTGCCCTTTAACTTGGGTGGAGCTATGAGGGCTTTAATCTATGCCCTCATGTATACATGTAATTATGTACACATGTATTATGTACATGTACACATGTAATTATGTACACATGTATTACTTTTAAATCTATATCCTTGTAACAAACATTTTTTTCTTTATTGTTATTTTTGACAATAGAGAGCCAAGCTTGAGCTTCTATGTTTAAGTAATGTGGCTCACGTCCTATACATATAGGTAATCCCTCAACTCCTGTTGTATAATTTTCTAATTTCATGCCTTCTTCTGAAGGTGCTAAGGGACTTCTATCATTAAAAGGTCCTGGAAGCCAATTAGAGTCATTAACAAAAATAGGAAAGGCACTATTTTCCTAATGAATAGCTTTACTTAATGGAGGATTAGTAACTAAAATTTTCAGCTCTACTTACCGGAATTGTTACCAAAGCAATCATTGCTAAAAAACAGGTTAGTAGCATTTTCTTCTTTTTTAGTAGTTTGTAGCATTTTTTTTTACCATTAAAGGTCAGTTTTTTAAGTTGACTGCAACTTGGTATTTTAGCCTTTTCAATACCAAGCACTAGTACCTTTAAGATTCTTCTTTGAAATTCATTTCTTCTATCTCAGCAATGGGCAGATATGGGAAGAATCTATTGTTCTTATTCATGTTGTTTGTTCAATTCTGTGAGCAGGACTCCAAAGAACTTCACCGGATTCTGCAATGACACAAGCAAACCCTCTTCCCCAATGTTTCATTACACTAGGTACCTATTGATCCAACTCATTTTTATGATGTATAGGTTGATTAATCTTAGAACTGTCACTTTTTGTCCAATGTCTGTCTGCAACAGTTAAATGATCTTCTCCTGTATTTAAGAAATTTAAAGTAAATAAAGCTTTGTGTAACATAATTCTAAGGGATAATCTCCTTTCTTCTCCCCCCTTTTGTTTAAGTAACATTTTTCGGAGTGCAATTACTGCGTTCAATAATTGCTTGTTCTTGTGGATTATATGGAATTCTAGTAGTATGTTTAATATTCTAAAATGCTAAGAATTGTTGAAATTTAGTAGATGTATAAGCAGGACTATTGTCAGTTTTAATTGCTTTAGGAATGCCTATAACATTAAAAGCTTTAATAAGATGTTGAATGACACAATCAGCCTTTTCTCTAGGCAAAGATGTGGCCTATCAAAAGGAAAAATAAATATTAATAAAACCGTACATAAGATAGTTATTTTTAAAGAAGAAATATGAGTAATATTTATTTGTTACAGGTTATTACTGTGTTGTCCTCTAGGATTCATTCCTCTCGGTAATGGAGGAGCATTTATAATACTATACTGAGGACAGTTTCTAACAATATTCCGAGCTTCTTGCCAGGTTATTTTAAATTTTTGCATTAAATCTTTTTTATTTGTATAAAACTTAGTAGCTATTTTTATTTATCTAGTGAGTAATTGATCAACTTCATTATCTGTAGTAGACATAGGTCCTGGTAAAGCTGTATGAGAATAAATGTGTTATATGGATAGGCAAATTTTGTTCCTACAATAAAAGTTGTAACTCTTAAAACAATTTGTGTAATTCAGAACCATTATTTGAAATGTAAACAGTTTCTATAAGTTTAACTCTATGTTCTACATATTGTGTATCAGTAACAATGTTAATAGGATAGGATGTTTGAATTTTGTCTTCAGCAACAATCAAACTACACTGATTTAAGGTTTCAGAAGCATTTTTAAGGATGACTGAAAGTTCAGCATTATTTTTACAAGCTGTTAATATATCATTTATATAATGAATTATTAAAGATTGAGGATATTTCTAACGAATTTTTTCTAAAGGTTGATTGACATAATGTTACAGTGTCGAGCTATTCAACATTGCTTATTTAAGTAATATAAACTTAGTAAGAATAGTTAGTTCGGCTTATTGTTAAAGACACAACAGCTAACATTGCTAGAAACAGAGTCAAAGATGTTTTTTGAAGTCTTAGTCTTAATTAAAACATTTTTTACCTCCTGGGTAAGTTTAATTGTCAAATCTCCCTTTCTTTTATTTCCGACTTAAGCCGAGGCTTCAATTTTCTGGAAGGTATTTACTAGTCCCGTATCTGTGGAGATAAGAGCAAATCCTCACCCTTACATTTTGCCTATTTTGATGTTGTAAATTAGCAAACTGTCCATCTAAAAAGTTCATCTTCTGTAATATTAATAAGAGGGTTAGCATTAGCATTTTGATTAGCTTGAATACAAGCCTGGTTCTCCTACTAAGTCATAAATTGCAACTCTTTCGCTTTTGAAAGAACAGTCTGAGCTAACATTTCTAAATTTTTTGAAATAAAACATTCAGAGTCCACGAAGGAGGATAGCAGTTCCTGCGTATGAAGACAGTTAGTTCTATACCGGGAGCAAGTTGTTTTTAACTCTTTAAGAGCTTTGACAGAAATTCGGTCATAGTGAGTATAAAAAACTCCTTGTCAGAAAATTTAGACTGTAATTTTAAAAGTTGCTCTTTTAATTATTTATAAGATAAATGTTTTTCTTTATTAGAGGCCAAATGACCCTTGTTATTTTCCTATTGTAAAAGAAATCTTAGAGCTTTGTTAGGGACTTTCCCTAAGCCATGCAGCTTAGTGACTACTACCTAAAAAAAAACTAATGTTGCTTAGTAATAAGAGATACATCAGCTTCTATATCTAAAAGTCTTCTGTATACTTAAGTCTATTATAGGGCATCAGAGGAACTAAATTCCTGCTTTCCTCAGTGCCTCCTTTTTCAGGATATTACCTTACAAGTAGCCAACTGTCTGAAGTAGCTTGAGATAAATTCTTAAAATGACTTAATTTTACTTAATGCCTTAGTTTTACAAATTTGAGCATATTTTACACACAAATAAGACAATTTTCAACACAGAAATACAAGTATAACATGTAACTTTAATTAATCCTAATACTTGAATTTTTATTTGATTTCAAACTTTGAATATACCTTACAATGTATTAACCAAATTAGCAAGTCTTAAGGATCCATATTCTATTCAATTTAAATTTAAATGAGCGCTCCTTATAATTTCTAATTTTAAAGCAAAAAATATATGGATGAAACTATCTTTTCAATATAAAAGCTAGCATTTTTAATCTTTGTATGTAAACACTTAATTCATGCCTTAAAAATCACATTTTAGACAACATTAAACAAAAACTAAACAGAAATTAGAATCAGACAAACCAAAGAGAAACCCAGGATTTCAGAGCACAATCAGACTAGAAAGATGCTGGCCTGATTTTAATCAGGGCATGTTCTTACAGAGGGACTGACAATGGATGAGACTAAACAAAATTTCCCCAAGAAAATTCTCTTGGTAGCTGCTGGGATATTTTCTATAGTCAGATCCAACACATGTCCCCTGCCTCACTTTCCAGGCAAAGAATAAGAAAGAAACAAAATGATAGTCTAGAGGACCATAGCTAAAACACCGAAGAAAATCAGTATTTATTTATTTTATTATTACAAAGACTAGAGAATTCTAAGGACTTTATGATTCTTCTATATGTCCTAATTCTAATTGAATTTGTACCAACTGATGTAAAGCTGCAAGCTTTTCTTCCTTGTGTCTAACTCCAGTGATTTGCATCCAGTCTTTAAGACAAGCAGATCTAATCTGAGCTATAACAGCATCAGTATAAGCAGTTTGTTGTCCCACAGCTGCATAAGCACCAACAATGATGAGCATTTCAAAAGTAGCTCCTGGGGGATTATTTCTGGCGTTCATGCAAGATATTCGAAAAGCCTCCTCTCTCCACCAAGATTTGAATTGTAAATATTGTCCTGGTTCCAAAACCATACTAGCAAGTAAATCCCAATTCAAAGGAATCATTAAATGATCATTACAATAGGAAGAGATAAGACTTTGAACATATGAGGATTGAGGTACATACATAGCAACAGATTGTTTGACTAGCTTTAAGAAAGTAAATTCAATTTGGTCAAATTGGATATTATGCCCTCCCCCAGGATATGGAGCATTAAGAGGAAAAGGCTGTTGAATAATTGGAAAAATAGATGCAGAAAAATTACTAGAATTAGATTCCAAATCATCATGACGCACAAGCACCTGTTGCATTTCAGAGATTTCAGGGAATTGAAAAATCCTTCCCCTGCCGGTACCAATTAATTTTTTACCTTGAATTGAAGGAGCTGTAGGCTCACATATATCTTGCTTTTGAACAGGATAAGCAATATACTGATTTCCAATCTCCTGTTGTTTCAGTGTAAGTTGTAATTTATTTAATAAGTGTTTTAGACAGGCAACATCATCCATAGGGGCTCCCTCATTTTTTAAGAAAGAGGGATGAAAGCCTGTGGATGGCTGAATTTCATTAACATTATCAGTAACTTCAGAAGCAGAGACAGTATTGTCCAAGTCATTATTCTGTTCATTTTGTGCTGAATCAAGTCCTTCAGGCTCATTATAAATAACCTCACTCAAGTCTTTAACAGAATCTCCATTTGATGGCAAAGGGCTAAGGCCTGTAGCAATAAGATTATAAGCAGCCCACATTTCAGCATCAAGTAAATCTCCATGCTGATGAGCACGGCGTAAAGATTTTTCTACTTGTTGCCAAACATTCAAATTCAATTGATTACGATGCTCAGGAGTATACCAATAACAATGTTTCTGAATAGCATTTAAAAGATGTAACAAAACCCTGTCTTTTATTTGAATCCCAGACCCTTTTAAAAGGGATTTTAAAACTTGTACATAATTGTCCAGTAATGAATGGGAATTTCCCATGACTTTGCTAGTTTTCCTGAAAGTTTTGTGACACAGCGTGTCCAACTTACCCTTTCGGGGTTCCACCTGTTCCTAATCTCTTCTTAAGGCCCCACATTGGGCGCCAAATGTTGTGAGTCGAGGGCACAGAGAGAGAGATCAGCAGATGAAATCATCGTGGACTAGCAAAGGACCACCGCTTGCTCAGGCAAATGGCCCCGAGTTCGTGCTGTGTCCTATTTTTATTCACAAGATTTCAAAAAGCTTGTTTACTGAGAAATTGGCATAACATCAAGCATAACTTTTACTTAAAGATACATGGAATACACCTGCATGATAGCTTAATAACAATATAATATCAAAAGGCATTAATTGCTATTGTTTCTATGGTTCCCACAACATTCCTCTTTATCTCAAGAGATAACCTTGAAAGGAACAGAAATCTTATGAGAATATTTTACTGAGAAAAAGCCCAGCAACTGCCTTCAGTCACATAGACCTGTTTCAGTGACCCGCCTTCAAGTCACAAAACAATTCTCTTGGCAAAACATTCTTTTCTTGTTTTCTGTGTTCCCATCCAAGGCCATGAAATGGGTTATTCCACTACAGTAGAGGAAACAAACAAACAAAATTCTGTAAAGAAAAATGCAAAGCAAGAAGGAAAAGTTCTGTTCTCCAATATCCTACCCCAACTCCAGAATCCCACTGCCAAAGGAACCCCTATTAGCCATTCTGTGTGTTACAGAAATGTCACGAACACTCTCATGTCTTCTTTCCCTACAAGTTCTACAATTTTATTCTTTTTTTTCCCTTGTCTTAACCAGCTTTACATATATATAAACATAAATACCTCAGTTTAAAAGAAAATTACAAGCTCTGTTACAAGTATTTTGTTAAATGAGAGTATTATTTTTTGTTTACACAATCTCTTTTTGGTTGACATTTAGATTTTTTTCAGATCATTACTATTGCAAACAAAGCTTCAGTGAACACCCCTGAAAGTATATATTTGTACACATAAGAAAATAAATCTTAAAACTTCTGAATAAATTTTTTAAAGTGGAATGACTAATTTTTAAATTATATATATTTACATCTTTGATAATTATCTCCTAATCTATCTCCAAAAATGTTAACCAATGTATACACCCAACAACAGTGCAAAGGAGTGTTTCCCATTTGCTCTGATCACTGAGAATTTGTTTTTATAAATAACAACATATAAATACTGTCATAAGTTACCCCTGGGGTACAGAAAAAGACTTTTTGCTTTTATAGACATCTGTACTCTGCAAACTTGAAATAGTGGCAGTGTTTTCTTTTGTATTAACAAAGATTAAAGAAATATGGAACACTTGTTTATAACTGTTTTGTGAATAAAATTTTTCACTTGGAAAGTAAAGGCCAAAATATGAGACCACTCATCAAAAGGCCATGAGAGAGTAGTTAGAGGCAGAGCTCTGTGTGATAAGGGCAGGTTGATGGAGGGCAGAGGAACATGCCTTGGAGGTTACCCACCTGTGAGAACTGAGAGAGGTAACCCATGGTACCAAGATGGAGGAGCCTGGAGCTAGCTGTAAATCTCTTACAATGTTGCTATCTCCCCATGACATCATAATTTTTAGACTGAGAACTTACTTTTACAAGCTACACCTATAATGCAAGGGACAGTGGTTGAGAAGTACAGCATTTTTTTCTCCTTTCTTTTTTGCATCATCAAGACAATACAATCTGTGTTCCTCATTTTCAAGTCTTCTACAATAGAAGATGCTCCATTCCTGTTTTTCTTACATAGACTTAAGGAAAACTTGGATCTATATTCAATTTTACCATTTCCTTTAATTTAGAAAATTCACGTGTCCCATGACTGTCGTAAAAGAGTTTTCCAGGTAAGATTTCTTTGTGAAACAATATCCAGATTCGGGGGAAACATACAAGTCACAAAAATTTCAAGTACAGGCTGGTGTGCTCAAAAGATGTTTCTAGAACATCAAGGATATCATGTGCAATTGGGAAATAGGAAAGTGATGCCATACAACATGGAATTTGTGGAACTCAAACATGATTTTCCTAAGCAAGGAGAGCTGGGAGAGCAGGAATAAAATTATAACCTTCAGTGTGGAAGAAAAATTGTTTGGTGTGGCTGCTGACAAGCAGTAGTCCTCTCACCATATTTTAAGATTTAAAAATAACTGCTTGCTTGCTAGTGGTAGTGCAAATTTGTATAAACCCAATGAAGTGGGATTTGACATTACTTAGCTTTTACTTTTGGTTATGGGCTAAATTGTGACCCCTCTCAAATGCATATATTGAAATCCTCACCCCCAGCACTTCAGAATGTATTTGCAGTTAGGACTGTTAAAGAGGTAATTAAGCAAAAATGAGATTAGATAGTTATACCCTAATGCAATATGACTGGTGTCCTTATAAGAAGAGGAAATGATACCACAGAAAACACACACAATGAGACAGCTGTTGCAAGTCAAGGAGAGAGGCCAAGGAAACCAAACTTGCTGATACCTTGATCATGTGTTTTCTGCCTCTAGAAATGTGAAAAAATTAATTCCTATTGGTTAAGCTACCTAGTCAGTTGTATTTTCTTATGACAGCCCTAGCAAACTAATACACTCTTGGACTCAGACTTTGGAGTTATCTATGATAACAGAGCAATATATAATTAAAACTATTTATTGTGTTAATATTTATGATAGCAAATAAATGGAAACAACCTAATTTCCATCCATAGGCGATTGGTAAACCATAGTATAGCCACACAAGGAAGTATGATACAATCACAAAAAAATGATAAGGATGACCTCTGTGATCTGATATGGTTATTTCTAGGATATATTTTTAAGTGAAACAAAAAGCAAGATGTGGCAGAGTATATCTAGTGTGAAAGATATATGTTAGAAAGAAGAATAAAAATATGGATATGTATTTGCTTTTTTGCAGAAATAAACACAGGAAGGATAAGTAAAATATGAGAGTGCTACCAGAAGTGGGGTAGGAGAAAGTAGTAAGCTAGATGAGATAGGGATGGGAATGTGATATCCCTGCATATACTATCTTCCCATGTAGCTTTAATTTTTTAATTATATAAATTTTTACAAATTCAAAATAAAGTGAAAATACTGAAAGAAGCAAAATTAAATATAACAAAAAAATCTAGTTATCAAATTTATAACATAACCACACAGGTAAAAAGAATTAAAGTGACTTTCGAACCCAGTCATCTAAATGGCTAATAGTCTAAGGCTCAAAAGCTTCATAACAAGATCTGGAACTTAGTAGGTTTGTTGCTAGGATTGGTATTTGACTACTGAATTTATTTTATTTGTATTGGAGGATAAAGCAAAAACAATATTGAGATAGTTGGGAACTTGGGTTTTCCCTGTTTAGAAAAAAGGTATAAATAAGAAATGGGGAAAAGTAAGGAAGAACCCTGAAACTGAAGGATAACATTATGAACCCTGTACCAGTAGCATTGAGCACATCTAGAAATTAGGTCTTGATTTCTAAATACTATTCATGGCCTGACCTGTGGTGGTGCAGTGGATAAAGCGTCGACCTGGAATGCTAAATTCACAGATTAGAAACCCTGGGTTTGCCTGGTCAAGGCACATATGGGAGTTGATGCTTTCTGCTCCCCCCTTCTCTCTCTCTCACTCTTCTCTCTAAAATGAATAAATAAAATCTAAAAAATATATATACCATTCAGTACTTAAAACAAAACTTCTTGGCCAATTCTAAATTTGAAGCAAGAAAAGCACAAGATGACCCCAGAATATCTAGTGCAGAAAAGGTGAGGCCCCACAGACTACAAAAGAATAACATATAGCACATTAATAATATGTTACTTAATACTATTATAACATATAACACATTGAATTTTTATTTTTTATTTTTTTTTAATTAAATTTTTATTAATGGTAATGGGATGACATTAATAAATCAGGGTACATATATTCAAAGAAAACATGTCTAGGTTATTTTGTCATTAAATTATGTTGCATACCCCTCGCCCAAAGTCAGATTGTCCTTCGCCACCCTCTATCTAGTTCTCTGTGCCCCTCCCCCTCCCCCTAACTCTCCCCCTGTCCTCCCTCCCCCCACCCCTGGTAACCACCACACTCTTGTCCATGTCTCTTAGTCTCATTTTTATGTTCCACCAATGTATGGAATCATGTAGTTCTTGTTTTTTTCTGATTTACTTATTTCACTCCTTATAATGTTATCAAGATCCCACCATTTTGCTGTAAATGATCTGATGTCATCGTTTCTTATGGCTGAGTAGTATTCCATAGTGTATATGTGCCACATCTTCTTTATCCAGTCTTCTATTGAAGGGCTTTTTGGTTGTTTCCATGTCTTGGCCACTGTGAACAGTGCTGCAATGAACATGGGGCTACATGGAACACATTGAATTTTTAAAACCTCATAGATTCTAGTGATACTACAAGAAAGTGAGGCAGGAGAAAGGAAAAAAACTCTTTACAGAAGAATGCCAACTAAAATATATAAAAGGTCTGATAAATTTTAAAATTTACCATTTTTCCACCACCCATGCAATGATTGATTCAGATAAAGGTCATTAATGGTGGATGTTAACTAGAGTTATTGTGGGAATCATTTCACAATATATACATATATTGAATCATTACACTGCACACTTGAAAATGTTATAATGTTATGTCAATTGTATCTCAATAAAAATAAAAGACTATGAAAAATAATCAATGGTGACCTGTTACTGGAGTGCATAGTATTTACACGTCTCAAAATATTACATCACAGATGCTTAGTAATTACAAAGGGATAGATATCTTCCCAGTGGAGAAATTCCACAGATACCACTTACCCAAGAGATTAAATTTAGCATCACCAATGGGACAAATGCCTCTCCTGCTGTAATGCAATGGGAAATGTACAACATCACCTATGTAGTATATGTACCCAAAATATTTAATCTATATCCAAGCTTAAGGACCCAATCAGAAAAATCCATATTGCTGAGCACCTTTCAAGACTATTGGCATGGGCTTCTGAAAAATATCAATATCATAAAAATGTTTAAAGACTGCTGGGAGACTATTGTAGATTTTAGGAGATAGAGAGATGTGAAAACTAAATGCAATGCATAACTTGTATTGAAGAATAGCAAGAATAGGACAGTATTGAATTGAATCAGTTATGGAGATATGAATATAGACTGTATATCAGGCAATATTATTGTATCAGTGTTAACTTCATTGGTGTGATAACAGCAACCTGGAAATTAAGAATAATTACTTAATTTTTTCAGATATATACTGAAGTACTTAGGTTGAAATATCATGTTACCTATAACTTACATTAAATAAACTATTTGAAGTTTTATAATTTTAGGATTTACATATAGATATACAATCCATATTGAATTAGTGTTTGGTATATGATATGGGATATAGATTGAAGTTCCCTTTGTTGCATATGAATATAAAATTGTGTCAGCACCATTTATTAAAAGACTATCTTTTCTCTACTTCATTGCTTTTGTACCTTTGTCAAAAATTAATTGATCATATGTATGTGAGGCCATTTCAGGCATCTCTTTTCTGTTCCATAGATTTACTTTCTTTTACACCAATATACATTATCTTGATTACTATAGCTTTATAATATGTTAAATCAGCTTGTCAATTTCTACCAAAAAAAAAATACCTGTAGGCATTTTGATTGAGAAACCTTGAATTTACAAATCAACTTGGAAAGAACTGACCTCTTGACAATATTGAACCTTCAAATCCATAAATGCAGAGTATATTTTAGGTCTTTGAAAATTTATGTTAGCCGTAGTTTATAGTTGACAGTACTGTATACAGATATTAAACATCTTTTATCAGGCCCATCCCTAACTATTTTATATTTTTACAATCTATTGTAAATGATATTTCTAAATGTCTAATCATTGCTAGTATATTGAAATACAATTGTATTTTGTATACTGACCTTGATCCTGCAAATTTACTGAACTCACTTATTAGTTCTGATAGCTTTTTAAAATTTTTGTATTTAGTCAATTAAATTTAACAGGGTGACATTGGTCAACTAGAGTACATAGATTTTGGGCAAACATCTTTACATCATTTGGACAGTCGACTATGTTGTATACCCATCATCCAAAGTCAAACCATCTTCCATCACCCTATATTTGTCCCTCTTTATGACCCTACCCCTCTCTTCTTCCCTTCCCTCTCCTTCCTTCCCATTTCCCTAGTAACCACTGCACTCTTATCCATGTCCATGAGTCTCAATTTTGTGTCCCACCTATGTATGGAATCATACAGTTCTTAGCTTTTTCTGATTTACTTATTTCTATCAGTATAATGTTGTCAAGGTCCATCCATGTTGTCATAATTGATACTATGTCATCATTTCTTATGGCTGTGTAGTATTCCATATGTACCACATTTCTTTATCCAATCCTCTATTGAAGGGCACTTTGGTTGTTTCCATGTCTTGGCCACTGTAAATAATGCTGTGATGAACATGGAGGTTTATGTGTCTTTACATACCCATGTTTTTGAGTTATAGGGGTATATACCTAGTAGAGGGATTGCTGGGTCAATAGTAGTTCTATTCTTAATTTTTTTAGGAACCACCATACTTTCTTCCATAGTGGTTGTACTAATTTACATTCCCAACAACAGTGAATGAGGGTTCCTTTTTCTTTACAGCTTCTCCCACACTTGTTATTACCTGTCTTGTTGATAATAGCTAATCTAACAGGTGTTGTTATGAATTTCTTTATGGTTTGGACTCGCAAGGCAAAAGACACATCAGATGCAAGTAAATGGGCAGAGGCCTGAAACTCTTAGGCAGAATCAGCCCCGAGAAACTGCGCCACTGCATATTTATTGAGTTCCAAAAGCAGATAAAACTAGAAAGCTACACAAGCCTTTTTTCCCATCCATTTCATCCCCAAACCTGCACGTCAATTGTTTCTTTCATGAACAAGGACCCAAGAAGAGTCATAGTCTCAGAGCTTATCAATCATAAAGAACATCTGGTTCTTGAAGGCATTCCTCCAAGAATCCTGCGTACTTGCATTCAAGTAACCCAGGCCAGTCTCCTGGTATGGCTAATACACTCCAAGATCTCTTGTCTCCAAGTAACCCCTGCTCTGCAGTTAACTGCTGTTTATATTTGTGCAGGTCATCTCCTACAAGGTGTGAAGTGGTCTCTCGTAGTACTTTTGATTTGCATTCTCTAATAGCTAGTGAAGATGAGTATCTTTTCATGTATCTATTGGCCATTTGTATTTCTTCTTGGAAGAAGTGTCTGTTCATGTCCTCTTACCATTTTTTTTATTGGATTGTTTGCTTGTTTGTTACTGAATTTTGTGAGTTCTTTATATATTTTGGATATTAATCCCTTATTTGAGCTGTTGTTTGCAAATATTATCTTCTATTTAGTTGGCTGTCTGTTTTGTTGTCAGTTTCTTTTGCTATGCAGAAGCTTCTTAGTTTGATATACATAGTCCCATTCATTTATCTTTGCCTTTACTTCCCTTACCTTTGGGGTCAGATTCATAAAACGTTCTCTACAGATAAGGTCCGTGAATTCAGTACCTGTGTTTTATTCTATGTAATTTATTGTTTCAGATCTTATATTTAGGTCTTTAATCCATTTTGAATTAATTTTTGTGCAAGGGGACTAACTGTAGTCAAGTTAGTCAGGTTTCATTCTTTTCCATGTGGCTTTACAATTTTTTCACAGCACCATTTATTGAAAAGGCTTTTTTTTCTCCATTGTGTGTTTTTGGCTCTTTTATCAAAGATTATTTGCCCATAGTATGTGTGGTTTTCTTTCTGGGTTCTCGCTTCTGTTCCATTGGTCTGTATGTTTATTTTTCTGCCAATACCATGCTATTTTGACAAAAGAAAGAAATAAAAGGCATTCATATTGGGAAAGAAGAAGTAAAGGTTTCACTTTTTGTGGATGACATGATCCTGTACATAGAAAACCCCAAAGACTCTACAGAAACGCTATTAGAAACAATAAATCAGCCGGTTCGAAACCCTGGGCTTGCCTGGTCAAGGCACATATGGGAGTTGATGCTTCCTGCTCCTTCCCCCCCCCCCCTCCTCTCTGTTTCTCTCTCTCTCTCTCTCCTTTCTAGCAATGTCTTAGATGGCACTGAAGATGGTATCATATAAAAATAGCAAAGAAAGTGACCAGTGATTGTGAGCAACTGAGCTTCTTAAATTCTGACACTAGTGATTATGAGTTTCTGGGGTTTCTGGAAAACTAGAAGAGTATTTGAATATTAAAGACTCTTCTCATTTATTAATAATAGTGCTAATGGTTGTTAATACTGCTGTTGAGTTTCCATTGTTGAAATATTATTGTGGCATATTTTATTAAATATTTTAACACACCATTTGGTTCAGAATATATTTTTTCTTATTTTCCTCCTTAAAACCCTACTTGCATCTTATGGTCAGGTGCGTCTTATGGAGCAAAAAATATAGTATACAGAAATCTATTGCTTTCATATATGCCAACAATGTAACTTTGAGAATGAACTAAAAAAAAATCTCTTTTACAGTTGCAACCAAAAAAATAAAATACCTAGGAATAAACATAACAAAGAATGTAAAAGACCTATATATTGATAACTACAAAGAATTATTCTAAGAAATCGAAAAAGACACAATGAAATGGAAAAATATCCCATGTTCTTATATAAGAAGAATAAATATAGTTAAAATGGTCTTATTATCCAAAGAAATATACAAATTTAATGCAATTCCCATCAAAATTCCAATGTCATTTTTTAAAGAAATGGAACAAAAAATCATAAATTTTGTATGGAACCATAAAAAACCCTGAATAACCAAAGTAATCCTGAGGAAAAAAATAAGCTGGAGGTATTACAATACCTGACTTCAAATGATACTGCAGAGCCAAGATAATCAAAACAGCGTGTTGCTTCCCTAGGAGTTTCTACACAAGGTAACTTGTCATCTCTGGAGAAAGACAGTTTTACTTTTTTCTTCCCAAGTGGATGCCATTTCTTTTCTTTCACTGTTTCTTTCTTTCTTTCTCTTTTTTTGTATTGTATTGGCTAGAGCCTCCACTATAATGTTGAAAATGTTGAGTAGAAGTAGTAGGGCAGACATCTTTGACTTATTTCTGATGTTAGAGAAAAAGCAGTTAAGTATAGGTTACCTATAGGTTTCTTTTAGATGATATTTATCAATTAAGAATGTTTTCTTCTATTCTTAGTTTGTGGAAATGTCTTCAAAATTTAAAATGGAGCCCTAGCTGGTTGGCTCCACAGTAGAGTGTTAGCCCAGCCTGTAGAAGTCCCAAGTTCAATTTCCAATCAGGGCACACAGGAGAAGTGATCATCTGCTTCTCCACCCTCCCCCACCTCTCTTCTGCTCATGCAGCCATGGCTTGACTAGTTCGAGCAAGTTGGCCCTAGGCAATGAGGATGGCTCCATGGCCTTGCCTTCAGTGCTAAAATAACTCTGTTGCCGAGCAACAGAGCAGCAGATTCAGATGGGCAGAGCATCACCCACTAGAGGGCTTGCCAGGTGGATCCCAGTCAGGGTGCATATGGAAGTCTATCTCTCTGCCTCTCCTCCTCTCACTTAATGATTAAAAAAAAAACCCCACAAATAGATGTTGTACTTGCTTTTTCCTCTATCTATTGAGATGATCATAGATAGACTATCTTTTAGTTTTTCTTTTTTGTCTCTTAAGATATCTGAAAAACTATTTCATTTTAATTTTGAAAGATATTTTTGTGGACTACAGAATTCTAGTTAAACTATATTTTCCTTTGAGCACTTTAAAGATGTTCTGCACTATCATCTTGCTTGCATAATATCTGACAAAATGTCCCGTTATCAATAGTTTCAAGCAATTTTATTATAATGGGTCTATGAGTTTATAGTTTTCATCAAATTTGAAAAAATTTGGGCATTAGTTTTCAAATATTTTGTATGTCCTCCCCCATTCCCTTGCCTTTTTTCCTTGGTGACTCCAATTTTACACATATTGGACTGCTTAAATTGTCCCATGATTCAGTGATGCTTTATTTTTTCTTGTTCTTTTTATAGTCCTATGCTTAATTTTGGATATTTTCTATTACCATGTCTCTAAGTTTATTTATTTTTCTTTCTATGAAAGATAAAGTCTAATCTGCTGTTAATTTTATTCAGTGTTTTTTTTTTATTTCAGGCATTTTAGTTTTCATCTGTAGAAAGTCAATTAAAAATATCTTCTGGGACTTTATTTAATATCTTCTATCTTTCTTATAGTTTTTTGCTCCCATCCTGTAAGACAGTTCATTCCTTAGTCTCATAGACAGGTAGTTTCCTCTGTCACATTCTTGATCAGTTAACGGCTACACCTTGAAGGGGTCCCTCTGTAGTTCTCAGTTCTCTCTGTGCAGTTCTTTCCTCTGTAGTCCTCTGCTCTGAGAACTCTAGCCATGTTGGCTTACTTGTACATCCCATTCCATCTCCCCAACTCAAGGAGACCACTGAGGTCTACTCAATTTTTTCTTTACAGAAGAACTTGGGTACTTTGGTTTGCCAACTTCGGGTTACTTGAAAAAAGAAACTCTCTTCTCTCTTCAGTACTAGGTGATCTTAGGGCTCACCACATTTGCTTTTCATCGCTCAGAAATCAACAGCCTTCACTGCTTATTTCTAATATCTTGAGAGTTATTGTTTCATATATTTGTCCAGGATTTTTTCTTTCTTTTTTAAGTTATTTTAGACAACAAGTTAAATCTAGTTCTTGATACTCCATTTTGGCCAGAAGCAGAAGTCCCACACTATAGTGTTTATGCATTCTACAGCTACCTCTGAGGCAGCCTCTAGCTGATCTGCTTTCCTGAGCTGCTCAAGTTATGTCCCACACAATAATTACTGTTTTTATTAGTTCTCTAGTTACAAAGTTGAATATGTTTTTCTCCATTTTCCTTTTATTTTAACATGGAATATAGAAATATTTTTATGACCATTTTCAAAAATGAAACTATATGGTCTGATCTTTGAGGGTAGTTTTTATTTTGTATATATAAGTCATTGTATTTTTCTTTCCCACAGTTCCCATAGATCCTAAAAACTTTTGTTGATTTGCCATAATAGATTTGTTGAAATTTAGGAATATATTATTTTCATTGTTATGATTTTTACTAGCTAGTATGTATTGACTGTCTATTATAAGTTAGGCACTCTGAGAGGTACTTGATGCAATATCTAATTTGCTCTTCATTGTGATATATACTGTATTTCCCCATGTATAAGATATACTTTTTTTCGAAAAATTTGGGGTATAAAAACTGGGTGCGTCTTATACAGTGGTTGTAGAAGTGTGGCATTTCAAATGCCATAGATGGAATTGAAGACAAGGCAATATATGAAGATATTGATTTCTCATCAGACACAAATGAGGACAAGCTAATGGATGGGAGTTTTTGTTTGTTTTTGTTTTTTGTATTTTTCTGAATTTGGAAATGGGGAAGCAGTCAGACAGACTCTCGCATGCGCCTGACCGGGATCCACCCAGCATGCCCACCAGGGGACGATGCTCTGCCCATCTGGGGTGTTGCTCTGTTGCAACCAGGGCCATTCTAGTGCCTGAGGCAGAGGCCATGGAGCCATCCTCAGCACCTGGGCTAACTTTGCTCCAATGGAGCCTTGGCTGCGGGAGGGGAAGAGAGAGACAGAGAGGAAGGAGAGGGGAAGGGGTGGAGAAGCAGATGGGCGCTTCTCCTGTGTGCCCTGGCCAGGAATTAAACCTGGGACTCCTGCACGCCAGGCCAACACTCTACCACTGAGCCAACTGGCCAGGGCCTAGATGGGAGTTTTGACAGTGATGGGGAGTTGTATGAATTTTATGATGAATAAAACTTGAGTTCAATAACTTTATGTAATACTTTTTTTTCAAATTTCAGGCCCCCAAATTAAGGTGCGTCTTACATATGGGGAAATACTGTATCTATCTACATCCATGTCTATGTAGATTTTTTTTAGTCCATCTTTATAGACAGAGAAATGGATTCAAGGAAGTTAAATAACTTGCTCAAGATCCCATTACTAGTAACTGTACTATAAAGATTCCAAACGCAGGTCTGTTTGAATCCAAAGCCCGACCTCCTTATGTTGCTTCGTTCTCTGTTTCATAAACCATAACAAAGCTTGATTGTTCTTTTCTCTAACTGGAACTCTCTTATTTTTCCTTTATTCTCTTTAAGAAGAGAATAAAAAAATGTCATTTAGGGTAAGACAGTTTAACATGTGACAGAATAGGTCACATAAGTGTGCATCTTGAGGTTTCTGAATTTATTCACAGATCAGATTGTGTCCAGGGTGATTTCATGTGGCTCTCTTATACCTGAAGACCAGTAATAGATTATGATCAATAAACACAATAAACTGAATATGACAGAATCCCTTAATTCATTTTAAAATAACGTTTGCAGTTTCTACCAAGAAAGATGGATACACCCTTTAAGCAGACCCTGGTTTTTTTCAGTCTTGACAGGAAACGTACCTTACCTGGAGACCCTTTTCAGAGCTAGGCAAGGGCTTCACTTAGGTAGAACCTAAACAGGATGAAAAACTGAGTTTGGATCTCACATAGTTTTCTTAAATGTTGTGGTATAGGCTGAGTAAGCATGTTCCCTAAAAAAGGGAGGATAAAGTTATAGTGACCTCACCATGGTTTATTGCATAGTTTCCCACATGTTGCTCCCCTATAACCAGAAATCCAAATTTTATATTATTTGGGGGGAAGGGGTTAGGGTTGAGCCTGGGAGGGTTGTGAACAGGAGCCTGTCAGTGGAGGATGCCAAGGAACACGAGTCCCAATTGTCCTCACCAAGGAAAAAGAAGCCTGGATTCATGGACGGGACCCAAGGTTTATCTGAATTGCCTTCCATCTCAGTCAAGGTTTAACATCAGGTCATTGGTGCCTATCACTGGGTCATGAGGGATTATTTTTATTAAGCATTTTGTGTTTGTCTAAGAACTTTCAGTCATTAATCATTGAATGCTCATTCCCCATGAGAATTCTGAGAAGTAAATGGGAAAGAAATAACATGATTCTTATTTTACAGATAGAGAAACTGAAGCATTTTTGTCTGCCACTATCCCACACTGAGAAAGCTAAAGCCATACATTACATTAGAATTTGGGAGGACCTGGGCAGGAATTTGAGCTTTTGTTCTGCCACAGAAGTGAGGTTTTTGTTTTTACACAAAATGGACTTGCATGTTTTTCATCTTGAAAGCATTATGATTGATGCTGAGGTGTACCGAATCCTTATAGTGTATAGTCTGAAAATTTTACTGAGTTTCCAAAAAAATTTTGGAATCCAAATATACACTTAAGTAAAGATTCTTAGTCATTGCTAACCTTGATTTTTCTAATAAGAAGGAGAATTTAAACAAACACATCCAATGTGAACATCCAATAGCAAGTTATAAAGGGACTTCAAGGGGACGACATGGGGATTTTGCTGTCTGTAATTAATCTGGTAGGCTTCCTGGAGAGGGTGTGCTTTGACTTTTAATAAAAAAATGATTTCAAAGATGGTATGTTCTACAGCCCAGGTACTTTGAAATATCTTTCCTGTTTCTATGCAGTGTAAATACCACACAAAGAAAATTGTCAGGTATCACAAGAAGAAGGAATTGACTGAGGGGTCCACAAGGGCACATTTCAGAGTAACGGAGAGGAAATGAAGAAGTTTTCTGACAGTGAGATCTTTCAGATCTTTTAACAATGAGATAGTTCAAAGGGCAGATGGGTTAGAGTGGTAGGGGGAAGGGTGTCAGTGGAAGCCATTAAACCAAACTAGTTAAAGCACCGGAGGTTCACTTTGGGAATCAGCATGCCCTCTGGTGGGGGTGGGATACAGTTAGGACTAGGACTTAATTGCTTCTTTTGGCATAAGACAGACTTTCCATTCAAGCCCATTTAGGAGCTATGTTATTAAAGTCTCAGTTTCTTTTAAAAATGTAGTGATCTATCAACAACAGAATCTAAAAAACAAAATAAATAAACAAGTAGAAACAGAAACAGACTCATAGATACAGAGAACATTTTGGAGGTTGCCAGACTAGAAGAGGGTTGGGGGAATGGGTGAAATAGGTGAAGGAATTAAAAAGTACAAATTGGTTGTTACAAAACGGTCTTGGGGATATAAAGTACAGCATGGAGAATATAGTCAATTATATTCTAATAACCATGTATAGTGTCAGATGGGTATGAGATTTATTGAGATGATCACTTAGTAAGTTATGTAATATCTAATCACTGGGATGTACACCTGAAACTAATATAATATTATATATCAACTGTAATTGAAAAGTATAAAAATGATTAAAAATAAAAAAGTTTTCAAGGGAGAAAATGGTATGAACAATTTATAAGTTGGTACGTAAAGTAAAATAAAGTAAAATTTGCTTATACAGTACCAGTGGCTAATTTGGGTTCTATTGGGTCTGAAGCTTATACAATATTGGAGACCTTTAAGAAAGAGAGTACACAATTTTGTTATAATTAGGTAGTATTTATTTAGAATGAGAAAAGATGTCATAGCAAATCAATAAAAAGGTGCCCAGCAAACACCACAAACATCAAAAATTCCAAGAAAACAACATAAAGTTTTAACTTATTTAACTATCTGAAATACCTGTTATGTATGTGTGTCCAGTACATGTGTGTATTTATATATATACATATACATAAACTTCATATTCTGATGGCATCTTCACATTATAAAAAATTATAATATGTCATATGTATAAAGGGAATGAAAGTGTATTTCAACTTTCCTCCAGTATGATTCATCAAAATTTGTTTTTTATTATTGAGAGTTTAGGAAATTTTTTTTCAGTACCACAACCTGTTGCTTGTCATATATACAAAATTTTACAATTGTTGTTAAGTTTGGAAAAACTTCTAGCAAGGTTTTCATAAAAGAGTGGTGAGATTTAGGTAAGTCTTCCATGGACTAGCTTCTGACTGTACATTTCAAATTTATTTCTTCTCCACTATGCTCCTAATTTCCAGATTGGGCACTATAGGATGCATTCACACCCCAGCATGCTACATGTTGGTCCTCCAGCTCCCTGGAAAAATAGACAATGACAATGATAGCAGTGTTTCTGGAATTCACTCCTACAACAAGGTGGCTAGCAATCAACAATACACAGCAGTGATACAAACTATGCAATATATCCCACTTAAGCTAAATGTAACTTCAACTCAACTCCAAAACCAATCCACACAAACTAAATGGGGCAGAGGGAAAGTCAGGGCAGTACTAACTTAATTGGTGTTAAATACCAATTGGTGTTTTTTAAGCTTTACAAAAACATATAACTATGCCCACACATGAATAGAGCCCCCATCAGGGACTCAGAAGGGACTCATGCCATGAGCTTCATGGTCAACTGCCTCTATGTGTCATATCAACTTGCTGAGCAATTCTGTCCCTCACACTGGCTAGTCTTGCTAGAAGTAAGTAAGATGGTGGTGGGGATGTATGGTTTCAAATTTAGGAGCCTCCTGAAGGCAACAAGCTTCCCAACCTCAGAGATACTATAGGTTTCCTTCAGCAGTGGTGAATATAATTCAATGGAATCTTGAAGATCAGGTGGTGGAATATCAGTGGAAACTTTGTTTCTCAAATATTTTGCAGTCTTCTTTCTTCAACACCAGCTGTTTATATCTGAGTTCAAAACTTCTCTTTTACATTGTTGTGATTTACGTGACTCTAAATTCCTTCTTCTTTCAGAAAACCTCTTTGGCACCCCTTGACTCCTGGAGGCTTATGCTACCTGGAGAGGGTGGGGGTGTGCTGGGGAGTTCCTCAAACCCGCCTGCGCGCCAATCCGCCCTGCCCTGGGCAGAGATACTTTAGAGGCCCGAGCGAGCAGCAGTTGGTGTTTGAAACAGGGGAGTGCTGGGGTGGTCATTCCAGAATGTAACCCCTCAGCAGTGCGCTGCTGGGCTCTTGTAAGAAGGGTAAAACAAATAAAGCTGCCGCCTATTTGGAACATACGCTGGCTCCTTCAACATCTGCAGGACATTTAGTTCCTTGCATCTGGTAATGTTTGTGCAAATATAATTCCATATTCACTAATAATTCCTGAGGCTAAAGCCCCCCCCCCTTGGGTAACCTTGTTAATATTCTCTCAAGGCCTGGTGTGAACGCCTCATAGCATTTTGATTAGAATTCAATCTTGTGTTTTTTTCCCCTGCTCTGTCTCTTTCTCCCTCTCTCTACTCAGGCTTTTCTGGCCCCCGGTTTCCTGGCCACCCACATCAGAAGACGTTCTCCTCCCTTCTACTCTCTATTCTCAGTTTCAAGGAATTTCCTTGTGTCAAAGGCAAAGTGTGATTGACATATTTTCCCGCTCTAAAGAGCAGTCATCTCAGTGTTTGATTTAACCATCTCCTTATGGGGCTCATACACTCGTTACCTGGGTGAAAAAGAGACAGCCCCCCCTCACCCTCACACAGACCCATGTACGTAGTTCAGTATTTTTATAAACTTTTAAATTGCTGCTCCCCTTCCTTTTTTTTTTACCTTTCCTTTTTCTTCTTTTTTTTTCTTTCTTTTTTGGTTGGCACTAAAAATGATTCCCTGGTGCGTTGTACCCTGAGCCTTAAATAATTTTAGTTATCCGCACACAGGTAGACCAGCTGCCTCCTGCTAGCGTCCTCTGCCTGCCAAGTAAAGCATTTGCCGTTTCCTGACCAGGAGTGAGGGTGGGGGTAGGAGTGTGGTCGTAATGTCTTCTTTAGATTCGAATCCACCTCCTGGGCAGGTGTTGTTTATTGGCATCCACAGTCTTACTTGGCCAGCTTATTTGTCTCTCAAGAGAAGAAAACGAAATACAAAAACAAAAGCAAATTAGCTATAGCATGAGAAATACGTTTTAACCCAGGAAGAAAATTCTTGGAAGTTAAGTTCCTAAAGTAGAAATGATTCTGGAATGCATGTCCTCTCTCAGGCTGCCTTATCATCAAATTACTGGGGTGCAAAGGGTTTCTGCCTGAAGGGGATGAACTAGATGACCTTGGAAGGGCACTTGCAGCTTTTTTATTCAGCAGCAGTCTTCTTCTCCTCCCAGCGGTGGAGCCGACTCTTTCTTAAAGGGATTGATTACTCATGTCTCTTCAGAGTGCCCTGAACTACAGCCCAGCTATTTCTCTTTAATGGATCACGTCTCCTCCTGCTGATAATAATGTGCTGTTTACTCTAAGCTCCCCTCAAAGGCAGCTCTGTTGTCATGCAATAATAATATTTTTGAGTCACCTCCTCAGCCCCAAACCCCATTGTTTCAGAGCATAGCAAAGTGCTAGAAAATAAAGCTTTAGATTTGTAGTAACAAAATTAATTTTTTTCCTGCTGGAATTTCAGTAATAAAGGTAGCTTGAATAAAAAACTATAAGTATATAGGCCCTGGCCAAGTAGCTCAGTTGCTTAGAGCATTGTTCTAATACACCAAAGTTGTGAGTTCGATCCCTAGTCAGGGCACATACAAGAATCAGCCAATTGATGTTATGAGTAAGTGGAACAACAAATTGATGTTTTTCTCTGTCTCTATCCCTTCCACTCTCTTTCTTTCTCTCTCTCTCTCTCTCTCTCTCTCTCTCTCTCTCTCTCTCAAAAAAGGCTGTAAGTATATAGCCACAATATCTTAATTTGTGAATTTGTGGCATAAAGCCAACATTCAGTGAAATTCCACTTTGAATCAGGAGTAATGGCTTGTCTGCAGTGATTGCTAAGAGCATTTTTATTAACATAGTGTGACATAAATACTTGCTGTAATTATTGTCTGTGTTATGATAAACAAAACATGAAGCCAATCATGCAAAGTAGCATATGTTCTCACATGGTCAGTAATAATAATACGTGTCATATAAATTGACAGTATATCCCATTGCTTTGGGAAAACTTGGCTGTAGAGGAAATGCCAGTACTCGTCATTATATAAACATGTATAAGAATACAAGTCAGTACATGGTCCACCCAGACCAGTGTCTGAGTCTGAAAGAATTATGGAATTGTGTGTGAAAAGTAATGATTCCCTGAAAAAATACTGCCTCAAAAAGTTAAGGATTGACTTCACAACGTTTCTAAGCTTATTTCAGTTTCCTGTTGCAGGTGTCTGAGATCCACTCATGGAAGTCAAGACCTGAAGAACTCATGTGTTCCACAATGTATCTAAATCTTTTCTGTACCTAATTTATGTTTTCAATCTGTATGTGTGAACAAGGCCCACCAGGGCTGAGAACGACGGAGACGCAGAGACCCGACTCTGGGGACCAGGTTCAGTGACGCAGATCCGATTTATTCAGGAAGTAAGCTAGCTTATATATACAGGTTCAGCCTATAGGGCAGGGGTCGGAAAACTTTTTGGCTGAGAGAGCCATGAACGCCACATATTTTAAAATGTAATTCCACGAGAGCCATACAACGACCTATGCACGTTATGCATTATCCAATAAAACTTTGGTGTTGTCCCAGAGGACAGCTGTGATTGGCTCCAGCTACCCGCAACCATAAACATGAGCGGTAGGAAATGAATGAATACATGAGAATGTTTTATATTTTTAATGTTATTTTTTTTATTAAATATTTGTCTGCGAGCCAGATGCAGCCATCAAAAGAGCCATATCTGGCTCACGAGCCAGAGGTTCCCAAACCCTGCTATAGGGTGTTACAGTGTGTTCTTCACAGCCAATGGCTGAAAAGGTCAGGGAGCTGCCTGGTTGGTGCTGAGTCACTTCCTTACAGCAGGCGAGCTCCCTCCTGGATGTGCCTAGGAGGGTTTCAGGTGCCGGAGTGTTCTCACAGCATCTCATCAGCCACAGCTGCCAGGAATGCACTCTGCGCTCCACCTACAGTATGCCCACTTGAGATAATAGGTTTCATAAATTCACTCCCTGCTTGGTGACATAGTACTTCCTCTTATTTTTTTGTGTATCTGCTTTTTTCAAACTCAAGCTGTTTCATCCCTGGTCAGATAGCTCAACTGGTCAGAGCATCATTCTGATATGCAAAGGTTGCTGGTATGATCCAGGGTCAGGGCACATATAGGAACAGATTGATGTTTCTTTCTCTCTCTCTCTCCCTTGCTCCATCCAAAAAAATTGATAAATAAATTTTTATAAATCAAAAAAGAAAAAGCCCTACAGTTGTTTCATCAAGTTTGAGTACTCCATGATTTGGTTAAAGAATTTATAGTTCACCATTTCTACACCCTCATAACTTGGAAAACTTTAATCAGATTTTCTTACATACTCCACCCATCTGTCCATTCCCTCCAGATGGATAAATGAGAATTTTCACAGTTCACATTCATGTAGAATCCCTTCCTGTCCTCTTAAATGTTTTAATAGATAATGTCCAGAACCTTCTTTAGTACCTAAATCACAGTGTCTAGTATTACGTACTTCAGTTCATGCCAGTATAGGTTGGGATTGTGTTTTAGAAAAGTCAATATATATCCAGCTGTTCTGCAATATTTTTATGTTTATGATAATAAGACTAACTTTATTAGATGACCATCATTAATAAGTTTAATATCTAAGCCAGTAATTTTTAATTTTTTCAACAGTGGAAATAAATTTTCAAGTGAAATTTTATATGGAATACAAAAACATGAATATGGTATAAGCAATGAGGAGTTGGAGGATCAAAGCCTATTACATGATTTCATTAGGCCTCCTGCCATAAAAACATGCTTTGAAAATCACCAAGCTTACCAGTCATCAAGGTAGGCACCAACCCTCTTTGAAAAGCTTACTAAAGAAAGCTGAAATTGAGTCTAGAAGGCATGCTTTCACATTTTCTTAACCAATTCTTCCTTTTCAAAACAAATAATTTTTATATGCATCCTTAATTTTGGGTCACTCAAACCCAGACCTTATGGTTTATTGATATGTGAACAGGTATGCGTGCTTCAGCACAAGGTTTACTGACCTGGTGACCTGTGGGACAGTGGAACCCTGGCTGACTTCTGTGGTGTTGTTTCTCAGGGAGTCTCTGGGAGGTGTGTCCCCTCATCAGCAGTAACAGCTCAGACACATTGTCTTTGAGAGGGAAGTGGCCCTGCTGCAACAGGACATTCTCTGTGGTTTGGTGCAGACCGGTGCTCCCCGAGGCCACAACAGCCACTCCACACTGCCTCTGGGTGCTGCTCTCC
This sequence comes from Saccopteryx leptura, assembly GCF_036850995.1. Classification (NCBI taxonomy): domain Eukaryota; kingdom Metazoa; phylum Chordata; class Mammalia; order Chiroptera; family Emballonuridae; genus Saccopteryx; species Saccopteryx leptura. The sequence continues at coordinate 209,807,679 of NC_089505.1, read as the reverse complement.
CCTCTGCCCAAGAGTGGACACAGATACTTTCTTTAGTACCTCATAGCACATCTAAGAATCAGCTGCAACACTTAATATCACTTTTCATTTTATTGATTTGTTTTGTACAGCATCAAGTATAACAGGAAGACAGTATATACCAAATTCATCTTCTAGCTGGCAACTATTCGTCTGTATGCAGTCTACCACAGCCACACTTCTGCTCAGCTACTGCCGAAAAAGTTCCACCCAATATCCATTCTCTCCTTTGGTTACAGAAAAACAATTTTATTTGGAGGATAAAGCAAGCTAAAAAGATATCTCTGCCAGCCTCTCTTGCAGCTAAGTATGGTTACAAGACTAAATTTCAGCTAACACAACAGAACAGAAATTGACTTCTGGGAAGGCTCTTTGCAGGAGCTGATATGACTGAGCCATGTTTCCTTTGCCTTTTCTGATGCCTGAAATAAGTATGTGATTACGGGGGTTACAACAGCCATCTTAGAACACGAGGTGGTTTTAAGGTTGGAATCCAAGTGCTGAAGGTGGTAGAGGAGAGAGTAGATGGAGTCACTGATTACATGTTGAAGTCATCACAGTATTCTTGGAATGGTTATTTAGGGACTTTTTTGTGTATGTTTGGGTTTTCTGTATTCTGTAAGCAAACCCAATCCTAACACTGCAGCAATGCGCTACCTTCCTTCCCTCACTCTGGGGCTGCTCTGGCCACATAGAGCAGAGTCCAGCTTCTCTCCATCACTCAGGAATGACCTTCAACATGTGTAGACTCCTCAGAACCTTTTCAGGAGAACCAATGCTCAGAGATAAGTCATTCTCTCCTCACTTACACTATATGGCCCAGATGCTAGTTCCAGACCCAGAAGCTGTCACCTTCCCAGAAGGATTGAGAATTATAACGATTATTCTCTCAGACCCTACTCTTCACCCACAAGGAAGCGATCTCAACTGCCGCTGCCAAAAGTAGGTATATCGGGCTCAAGTTTCAGCCACAGCTCAGTTCCTTTATCTGATAAATGGTGAAAATTCAAAATAAACATAAATACAAGTGGTTTTAAGATATACTCTTGGGGGTTAGTCTTGGAATCCCTACCAGAGTGCTTTTTGACTTTTCTTTTTGGCTCATCTTACCCAAATATGCATCTTCTTAGATACACAGTGACATGTGCCTGTAAACCCAGAGGTGCACATAGACTGGCACATTCACACATGTAGTCACGCATAGACTTTTATATACACGACTACATCAATGTGTATACCCTGGCACATTGGACACAGCTCAAAGGAACATGGATTGAGGTTCAATTAAAAAGAAATATAAGAAATACAGCTAAGAAGATGAAGCAGGTAAATGACAAAAGAGCAAAGAATCCCCTATGCTACTCATTTTTTAATGGAAATGCAATAACGTAAATTTCCCAGATGCTCCAGGAATAGAGAGGCTTATTACAAAGATGGGCTTCACACACAGCCCAGTGCTGCTGCTAACCTGCTCTGTGACAGCTGGCCCTCTCACTAGTTACTTCCTGATGGCAGAACTATTATGACCTATCATGAACTCCATGATAGTAGCAATCCTGTTTCCAACCTGATCATAGGCAAGGTTTCAAAATATGAATGATGATGAATATATTCTGCACAGATAGCACCCCCCCCCCCAAGGTGTTCTGACCCTCATTGTATATGCATTGGGAAGGGAGAAAAAGCAAGCAAAGTGTCCACTTGGATCCCGGAGAGCACCAATTCAAGGGGATGGGTAGAGGAAAAAGAGAGCTTAACAGAGATAAAAGGCCCCTGGGTGACATTTCACCCCCAGCCTGGGAGCCGGTGTGGGTTCATAACTCTGCAGAGGTAAAGATTTTCTAGGATGTGATCCAAGGAACAACATCCATTGCTTCACTGGAGAAGCTGCTCTGGAGATACAGATAGAAAGACCGAGACACTCTGCTTTGCTTTTCATATTTTCATTTTTCTCCTATTTACATCTTCCACTGCTCCTCTCCTGTCCTGGTATTTGAACTTGTTGAATACTTGTAGGTGCTGACTACAGCCTGGCCCTGCTGTCATTCAGCCAAATTACACACATTTAGGTCTTTTCATCTTTCTTTATGAACCAGTCTCTCCAGTCTATTTAATCATTTTGGCAGTTCTTTTCTGAATTCCACCCAATTGAAAAACAAGCTAAATTCCCACCTGTGGATTGAAAAGCAGGTTGTTGGGAACCCATGCAGAGCTCTAGCCTTGGTTGGGTGCATGAGGAGGAAAGATGACCCCATGCTTTTAAATTCTCTATTCCCAGTTTTCTTCAGCAGCGACAGCCTAGAAAAAGCAGGAGAAGTAGGGAAGGAGCAGCAAACTTGGCCAGCCAGAGCCAGAGGCCATGGTGATTATGCTGGGGTTTGTTTTTAAATGTTTTTATTTATTGATTAATTGATTGGTATAGGTGATAATCACATTTGGTTCTTCAGAACAGAAAATATTGCTCCTATTCCTATCACCTAGCCACCCAACCCTTTAGAAGTAACTTCAGTCACATGTTCCTATGGAGTGATACTTCTCCAGAGAGATTTTATGTGGATATGTCAAATATGTATTTATGTTTATTTATGTGTGTATGTATATCTCCTCACCTCCATTGTATTTATTTTTACTAACGGTGATATACTATATACACTGCTCTTCTCTTTGCTTTTTCTCTTAGCTATATATCTTAGAGATTTGGAGGTTGGTCAGTTCATATTAAAATATAAATAGCTCCTTTATTACTTTATTTAATACATAGTATCTATACTATAAATATGCTGTAATTTTACAGTCTTCAATTAATGAGCATTTTTATTCTTTCTGATTTTTAATACTATCAATGAACATTTAAGCATCTTTCCATGTATTTTATTTTTATTACCGACAGCGTCTCACTGAATAAGTTATACATTTTGCATATGTGCGAGTAGATATAGAGGTTAAAATTTCCAGGTTAAAAGTATGTACATTGGCCCTGACCAGTTGGCTCAGTGGTAGAGCATCAGCCAGTGTGTGAATATCCTGGGTTCAATTCCCAGTCAGGACACACAGGAGAAGCACCCATCTGCTTCTCAATCTCTCCACCTCTCGCTTCTCTGTCTCTCTCTCTCTCTATCTCTCCTCCTCCCCTCTTGCAGCCATGGCTCTATTGGAGTGAGTTGGCCCCAGGTGCTGAGGATGGCTCTATGGCTTCTGCCTTAGGTGTTAAAAAATGGCTCCAGTTGCAACAGAGCAAGGGCCCCAGAGGGGCAGAGCATTGCCCCCCTGGTGGGCTTGCCTGGTGGATCCTGGTCGGGGTGCATGCGGGAGTTTGTCTCTGCCTCCCCTCCTCTCACTACATAAAAATAAATAAATAAATAAAATAATATATTTTTAAACAGAAAAAAAGTATATACAACTAGTTGTCTAGTTCAAGTCTGATTTGTCAACTTATATACTCACTGCTAATGTCTAAGAGCACCTGTCTCCCCATATCCACAACCATGCACAAACTTTAAAACTTTGACAATACGATAGGGAAAAAGTAAATCATTTTTGTGAATTTCTCTTTTAATAAGTGAAGTTCATTTCTTTTTTTTCCTTTTCTTAAAAATTTTATTTATTTTAAAGACAAGAAGGAAGAGAGAGATACAGAGACCAAAAGAGAAAAAGAAACATTGATTTGTTGTTCCATTTATTTATGCATTCATTGATTGATTCTTATGTGTGCCCTGACAGGGGATTGAACCCACAACCTTGCCATATCAGGATAACACTTTAACCAACTGAGCTATACAATCAGAGTTTCTTTTCACAGATTCCCCCTTTTCATTTTTATTGAGTTGCTAGTTTTATATTTATTAGTGGGCCTCTTTATATATTAGGGATATTAGCTCCTTGTGATATAACTTGCAAATATATTTCTCCTGTTTGTCATTTTTATTTCTACTTATGTGACTGAATATAGTCACCTTTTATTTTGTGATTCCTGGGGTTTTGTTTATGACATTCTTCCACAAGTTTTTCCACTTTGAGATTATTTTTTTATTTTATTTTTAATTGATTTAATTTATTGTGTTTACATAGATTCTAGTGTCGCCCTGAATGCATCCCCCCTCCTTGATATTCCCTGGAACATCTTTGCCCACCTCCCCATATTGCCCTCCCCCCTTCCATTCAGGTTATACCATCCTATCATCCCCTTTCCCTCTGTTCTCTTTCCCTCTGGTCCCTTTGATCCCTCCTCTGTCTCTATTCCATTCCTCAGTTCACATTGTTCATTGAATTCCTCAAATGAGTGAGGTCATATGATATTTTTTGTTCTCTGCCTGGCTTATTTCACTTAACATAATAGTTTCCAGGTCCATCCATGTTGTCACAAAAGACAAAATTTCCTCCCTTTTCATGGCCCCATAGTATTCCATAGTGTATATGTACCACTGCTTTTTAATCCACTCGTCCACTGAAGGACATTAGGAAGTTTCCAGATCGTGGCTATTGTAAACAATGCTGCCATAAACATAGGGGTGCATTTCTCCTTTTGAATCAGTGATATGGTGTTCTTGGGATATATTCCAAGAAATGGGATACCTGGGTCAAAAGGCAGTTTCATTTTTAATTTTCTGAGGAATCTTCACACTGTTTTCCACAGTGGCTGCACCAGTCTGCATTCCCACCAGTAGTGCAGGAGGATTCCCTTTTCTCCACATCCTCACCATCACTTATTCTGTGTTGTTTTGTTGATGAATGCCATTCTGACTGGTGTGAGGTAGTATCTCATTGTGGTTTTAATTTGCATTTCTCTAATGACTAGAGATGTTGAACATTTTTTCATCTGTCTATTGCCCATCTGTATGTCCTCTTTGGAGAAGTGTTTATTCATTTCTTTTGCCCATTTTTTGATTGGATTGTTTATCTTCCTGATGTTGAGTTTTACAAGTTCTTTATAAATTTTGGTTATTAACCTCTTATCAGACGTATTGTCAAATATGTTCTCCCATTGTGTGGTTTGTCTTTTTATTTTGCTCATATTATCTTTAGCTGTGCAAAAGCTTCTTAGTTTGATATAGTCCCATTTGTTCATCCTGTCCTTTATTTTACTTGCCCGTGGAGATAAATCAGCAAATATATTGCTGCAAGAGAGGTCGGAGAGCTTACTGCTTATGTTGTCTTCTAAGATGCTTATGGTGTCCCAACTTACATTTATGTCTTTTATCCATTTTGAGTTTATTGTTGTGAATGGTGTAAGTTGGTGGTCTAGTTTTATTTTTTTGCAGGTAGCTGTCCAGTTTTAACAACACCATTTGTTAAAGAGGCGGTCTTTACTCCATTGTAACTTTTACCTCCTTTGTCAAATATCAATTGTCCATAAAGGTGTGGGTTTATTTCTGGCTTCTCTGTTCTATTCCATTGATCTATACAACTGTTCTTATGACAGTACCAAGCTGTTTTGAGTACAATGGCCTTGTAATATAACTTGATAAAAGGAAGTGTGATACCTCCTACTTTATACTTCTTTTTTAAGATTTCCGAGGCTATTTGTGTTCTTTTTTGGTTCCATATTAATTTTTAGAATATGTGTTCTATATCTTTGAAGTATGTCATTGGTATTTTCATTGGTATTACATTGAATTTATAGATTGCTTGGGGTAATATAGACATTTTAATGATGTTTATTCTTCCTAACCATGAGCATGGTATATGCTTCCACTTGTTTGTATCTTCCTTGATTTCTTTTATCAATGTTTTATAATTTTTCGAGTACAAGTCTTTAATCTCCTTGGTTAAATTTACTCCTAGGTACTTTATTTCTTTGTTGCAGTAGTGAAGGGGATTGTTTTCTTAATTTCTCTTTCAGACAGTTTATTGTTGCTGTATAAAAATGCCTCTGATTTCTGAATATTAATTTTATATCCTGCCTGAATTCATTTATCAGGTCCAGTAGTTTTTTGACTGAGACTTTAGGGTTTTCTATATACAATATCATATCATCTGCAAATAATGATAGCTTTACTTCTTCTTTTCCAATTTGGATGCCTTTTATTTCTTCTTCTTGTTTTATTGCTGTGGCTAGGACTTCCAGAACTACATTGAATAAGGGTGGTGAAAGAGAACACTCCTGCCTTGTTCCTGATAGCTTTTAATTTTTGTCCATTGAGTATGATGTTGGCTATAGGTTTGTCATAGATGGCCTTTATCATGTTGAGGTATGTTCCCTGTATTCCCACTTTGCTGAGAATTTTGATCATAAATGGGTGCTGGATTTTATCAAATACTTTTTCTGCATCTATTGAAATTATCATGTGGTTTATCTCCTTCCTTTTGTTTATGCGATGAATCACACTGATTAATTTGCAAATATTGTACCAGCCTTGCATCCCCAGAATAAATCCCACTTGATCCTGGTGTATGATTTTATTCATATATTGCTGGATCCGGTTTGCTAATATTTTGTTGAGAATTTTAGCATCTAAATTAATCAGGGATATTGGTCAATAATTTTCTTTCTTTGTGTTGTCTTTGCCTGGTATTGAAATAAGAATTATGCTTGCCTCATAAAAGGGGCTTGGAAGTCTTCCTTCCTCTTGAATTTTTTGAAATAGCTTGAGAAGAATAGGAGTTAGTTCTTCTTTGAATATTTGGTAGAATTCACCTGTGAAGCGATCTAGCCCAGGGCTTTTGTTTGTTGGGAGTTTTTTGATAACTGTTTCGATCTCATTTGTGGTAATTGGTCTGTTTAGGTTTTCTGATTCTTCCAGATTGATTTTTGAAAGATTATATGTTTCAAGGAATGTGTCCATTTCACCTATGTAGTCTAATTTTTTGGCATACAGTTCTTCATAGTATTTTCTTACAATCCTTTATATTTCTGTTGTGTCAGTTGTTATTTCTCCACTCTCACTTCTAATTTTATTTATTTAAGTCCTCTCTCTTTTTTTCTTAGTGAGTCTGGTTAACGGTTTATCAATCTTGTTTACCTTTTCAAAGAACTAGCTCTTGGTTTCATTGATCCTCTGTATTGTTTTTATAGCCTCTATGTCATTTATTTCTGCTCTGATCTTTATTATTTTCTTCCTCCTACTACCTCTGGGCTTTACTTACTGTTTTTTTTTTTCTAATTCTTTTAGATGCAGGGTTAGGTTGTTTATTTGAGCATTTTCTAGCTTAAGGTATGCCTGTAATGCTATGCACTTCCCTCTCAGTACTGCTTTTGCTGTGCTGAGTTGTTGTATGCTCATTATCATTTCTTTCTAGGAATTTTTAAATTTCTTCTTTGATCTCATTGTTAACCCATCTGTTATTTAATAACATGCTATTTAGCTTCCAAGTGTTTGAGTATTTTTTGGTTTTTCTGTTGTGGTTGATTTCTAATTTCATGCCACTGTGATCAGAGAAAGTGCTGGATATGATTTCAATCTTAAATTTGTTGAGACCACTTTTGTGCCCTAATATGTGGTCTATCCTAGAGAATGTACCATGAGCACTTGAAAAGAATGTATATTCTGCTGCTTTAGGGTGAAATGTTCTGAAGATATCTATTAAATACAGTTGATCTAGTGTATCTTTTAAGTCTGTTGTTTCTTTGTTAATTTTCTTTCTTGAGGATATATCTAGTGATGTTAGTGGGTTATTGAAATCCTTTACTATTATAGTATTGCAGTTGATCTCACCCTTTATGTCCATCAAAGTCTGCTTTATATATTTAGGTGCTCCCATATTAGGTGCATAGATATTTATAATGGTTATATCTTTCTATTGGATTGCTCCCTTTATCATTATGTAGTGATCTTCTTTATCCCTTACTATAACCTTTGTTTTAAAGTCTATTTTGTCAGATATAAGTATTGCTACCCCAGCTTTTTTTTCATTTCCATTTGCATGAAATATTTTTTTCCAACCTTTTACTTTCAGTCTGTGTGTATCTTTTGTTTTGAGATGTGTCTCTTGTAGACACTATATGTATGGGTCCTGTTTTCTTATCCACACAGCTACCCTATATCTTTTGATTGGATCATTTAATTTATTTATATTTAAGGTTATTATTGATATGTAGTTGTTTATTGCCATTTTATTCTTTAAAGCTACATTCCTCTTAGTTTAGTTCAAATTTGGTTTTTCAGATGATGGTTCTTAAAATTAAGTTGTGATCCACTTTGTTTCTGGGAGGTGGTAGTTGGTATGTCTGCCTAATCCATCGCCATTTACCTAGTGAGATTATTTCTTAAAAATCCCATGGTTTCTTCTAGCACTCATATAAATGATGGCTTCAATTTTTTCTGGATGGCTACCCAGTTGTCCCAATATCATTTATTGAATAATCTATCTTTTATCTATAGATTTGAAATATTATTTTTATCATATATAACATATCCATTGCATTTGTACCTTTTTGAAATTCCTAGTCTGTTCCATTTATCTGTCATTCCAAGATCACTTTATTTTACAGAAGTTGTTTTATTATTTAATAGAAATAGTTTACCTTCATTACTCTTCTCTTTCAGAATTTTCCTGTTTCCCTTGTTTGTTTGTTTGTTTATTTCTTTGTTATTTATTTATGAATTTTAGAATCAGAATCAGTTTATCTACAATAGTTAAAAAATCATTTTGGAATTAAAAAAAAAAACAGGAGCATGTTAAATGTATAAATTAATTCAGGAAAAGTAGGCATCCCTAAGCTACTGCTTGCTCCACCCTAACAACATGATATGCTTTTTCATTTGTCTATATGTGTTTGTGTGTGTGTATCTCAGTAGCATGTTAAAGTTTTATTCTTGTATTTCACTTTGGTTGCTATTATAAATTGAGATCTTACATTATCTCTTCTAACAGTGTGTGTGCGCGCTTTTGCTTTCTGTTGATTAATTTTGTAATCATCAGGCACATTCCAAAATTCTTTTTTGTTCTGAGTTTCTCCTAAAGGTTATTCTAACCCAAGGTTTCTCAATCCTACATGATTGTTATGTGAGCCAAATAATTTTTGTTGTTGGCTGTGGTCAGGGAGGTAAGTATTGTCCTGTGCATTGTAGGGTATTTGACAGCATTCCTCATCTATTGTGGGGGGACAGTGTGGTTGCCTTTAAGAACCACTGTTCTAGTTTGTAATCCACGGAAGGTCTTCATTATTTCCACCACTACCAATCAATGGCTCCCTTAGACACTGTTGAGTCTAATCACAGGAGTGGAAGTACCTAGAGCCCAGTCTTCTGTTATGAGAACAAACTGCCTGGAAGTAGCCAAAGAAGTAATGGCTATTCCTAGTTTATGGCCAAACTATGCGTGGAAATCAGTCACATGTACAAATTTAATGAATTTAAAGTTTTAATGTAATAAAAAGAGGAAAGTAGAATCTATTGCTTCTATGTTGCACAGCTTTGATCATAATTTTATTGTGATTATCATGTTCTCTTGCTGTTTAATGTGTGATCACTGTCTCCTCAGTTGGCTTGAGTCATAGCATCTCTGGCTTGAAGGAATATCATCATGTTCCTTAAGCCATGGCACTATGTTCTCACCCCTTTTTTTATCTTATTTTTATTAATTTTCATGCAGTGACATTGATAAATCAGGGTACATATGTTCCGAGAAAACATCTCCAGATTATTTTGACCTTTGATTATGCTGCATACCCCTCACTTAAAGTCAAATCATCCTCCGTCACCTTCTATCTGGTTTTCTTTGTGCCCCTACCCCCCCCAATCCCTCCCTCTCCTTCCTTGCCCCTTCCCCACCCCTCCACCCTACTCCGTGTTACCATCACATTCTTGTCCATGTCTCTGAGTCTCATTTTTATGTCCCATCTATGCATTGGTTCATATAGTTCTTAGTTTTTTTCTGATTTACTTATTTCACTCCGTATAATGTTATCAAGGTCCATCCATGTTATTGTAAATGATCCGATGTCATCATTTCTTATGGCTGAGTAATATTCCATAGTATATATGTACCAAAGCTTTTTAATCCACTCGTCCTGTGATGAACACTTGGGCTGTTTCTAGATCTTCACTATTGTGAACAATGCTGCCATAAACATGGGGGTGCATTTCTCCTTCTGGAACCATTCTATGGTGTCCTTGGGGTATATTCCTAAAAGTGGGATGGCTGGGTCAAAAGGCAGTCCGATTTTCAATTTTTTGAGGAATCTCCATACTGTTTTCCACAGAGGCTGCACCAGTCTGCATTCCCACCAGCAATGCAGGAGGGTTCCCTTTCCTCCACATCCTCGCCAGCACTTATTCTGTGTTGTTTTGTTGATGAGCGCCATTCTAACCGGTGTGTTCTCACCCCTTTAACACTCTCACTTGTGTAATACCACTTTTGCATCTTCTCCAGTATTTCTCATTGTGATGGGTACATGAAAGAAGTTCAGAGAACCTGGTATTTTGCTAATCTAATCCCCTTAGCCTCTTCAGGGGAAACAATGTGGTATAGCAGAAAATACTTAGTGTTTGAAATAAAAAAAGATCTGCATTCAAATCTTAGCTAAGAGTCATTAGATAGACCAGGCAGTGGTGCAGTGGATAGAGCGTCGGACTGGGATGTGAAGGACCCAGGCTCGAGACCCCGAGGTCGCCAGTTTGAGCACGGGCTCATCTGGCTTGAGCTAAAAGCTCACCAGCTTGGACCCAAGGTCGCTGGCTCAAGCAAGGGGTTACTTGATCTGCTGAAGGCCCGTGGTCAAGGCACATATGAGAAAGCAATCAATGAATAACTAAGGTGTTGCAACAACAAAAAAAAACCCTGATGATTGATGCTTCTCATCTCTCTCCATTCCTGTCTGTCTGTCCCTATCTATCCCTCTCTCTGACTCACTCTCTGTCCCTGTAAAAAAAAAAAAATGATGCCATGGTTGCTGGCTTGAGCAAGAGTCATTAGATATTAACAATGTTTCTAAATTCTTATTAAATATGATTATATATCTGCAGATAATTTTGGCTTTTCTACATATGCATTCATGTCCTTTTCTAATAATGAATTTTTTTTTCTTTTCTTTCCAATATATTTTTTAATGTTTATTTATTGATTTTAGAGAGAGAGGAAGGGAGCGGGAGAGAGAGACAGGAACATTGATTTGTTCCTACATGTGCCCTGACTTGGAACACACTAGCAACCTCTGCTTCAGAATGATGATCTAACCAACCAACCTATCTGGCCAGGGCATCTTTCCAAACTTCTTACCAATTAGTTCCCTTTCTGCCTATTGTATTTATACAATACAAGGTAGTAAAAGATAGATGATAGATGATAGAGGATATCTTGCTTGTCACTTACCTCAAAGGAGAAGCATTTAAAATATCATTGTTATGTGTTGATATATATTTTTTGGTTATGTTAGTTTTTTTTTTTTATCATGAGTAGATATTAAAGGTTGTCAATACTCTTTCTGCATCTATTACAATGATCATGTGGTTTTCTTCTTTATTTTTTATGGAAAGTAAATTTTATCAGTGAATTATTTTAAATGCTAATTCAATCTTACATCCCAAGGAGATACCCACCTTGTTTTTTTTTAATTTAAAAAAAATTTTTTTTATTTATTTATTTTAGAGAGGAGAAGGAGAGACAGAGAGAGAGAAGAGGTGGAGGAGCTGGAAGCATCAACTCCCATATGTGCCTTGACCAGGCAAGCCCAGGGTTTTGAACTGGCGACCTCAGCATTTCCAGGTCAATGCTTTATCCACTGCGCCACCACAGGTCAGGCCCCACCTTGTTTTTATGTATTGCCTTTTATATAATTTTATAAACATTAGCTATTTTTTTTGGCTAATATTTCCTTAGGATTTTAATATTTTGTTCAGAAACTAGATCAACTTTTTTTCCCCTAAGTTTGTTAGTTTGTGCCATCAGTGTTAGTCTATCTTCATTGGATGAGCTGGGTAATATGTATGTTTTTTTCTCTTTTTGGAAGTTAGTGTAAGAGTAGAATTATTTATTTTCAGAATTTTTTATGGCACCCACCATCAAATAGATATACACAAATTAAGGACTCTTTTACCTTTCTTTTCTTTTTTTTTTTTTTTTTTTTTGCTCCATATGCAGGAGCATTGTCAGTTTAACCAGTTTAGGAAACCCAATAATAGAACAGTGCATACAGACAATGAGCTATAACATGATTAGCAGCCTCTCCTGTTCTGACAGAGGTTACTATAAATCCAGAATATGTATCCACTGTAACGTGGACATAGGACTGTTTGCCAAATGAAGGTATATGAGTAACATCCATTTGCCAAAGTTGTCTTGGTATGGGTCCTTGAGGGTTAGCTTCACTCTTTTATTAGGATTAGTTATTACCCATGGGGCTCCTTGGCAATTTTGGGATGAACACTGCTATGGTTCACAAGTGGACACCCTAGTCCCACTAGGGCTGCTCCTCTAATAGACTTGCAGTGCAGGACTTTCTAGGCTCTGTCCTCAGTTCTGTTGTCCTTGTAGCTATTAGCTACTCTAGTTGTCACCTCGTCTTCCAGGTGAGGAGCTGGTGTCTAGAGAGAGGACTTGGCCCAGGTTACACAGCTGGTTTGATACAGAGCTGGGACTCTACTTTGGTCCACCATTATCATTTTTGTTCTCTGTATATAGAGAATACATCTCAGCCCTGCAATTGGTGCTGGGAGCAAATCTGACCCACCCCTCCATATTTTGAGTTATAACATAAAGTCCACTAGACTCAGAGTCAAAACACATGGATTCCAAGTCTGGGTTCAGCAAAACCCACTAAGTCTTCTCAGAACGTCAGCTTGTTCTCACCTACCCACTGAAGTGATATCAGCTCTATATACTTGAATGTATTATTTTTTTAATTAATAAATAAATTTTTATTTTAATGGAGTGACATCAATAAATCAGTGTACATATATTCAAAGAAAACATGTCCAGGTTATCTTGTCATTCAATTCTCTTGCATACCCATCACCCAAAGTCAGATTTACCTTTCTGGTGATTAAAATTTTATGATTATGAAGTGATTCTCCTTATCATTAATAATGAGAAGTTTTTTGCTCAAAAGTTAAACTTTTCTATTAATTTGCATATAAGTTTTCATTTAGTGCTTCAATGCTATGTCTTTTCCTTCTTTTTTCTTTCAAATTTTCTTATTATATTTTAGATGTATCTTTTACAAATAGTGTTTTGTTGTTCTTTTTTTAAATCCAGAGTGACAAGCTTTGTCTTCAACTGAAATATTTAATCCATTAACAGCTAATTTAATTACTGATATATTTGAATTTTAATCTGTATCTTATTTTATGCTTTTCTTTTGTTTTGTTTTTACACTTAAAAAAATTCTTTGGATTGGAGAGAAAAGATGGTGATGGAGTAGGTGGACGTACCAACTTCCATGTCCCAGAACCAAAGTGGATTACAAACTAATTTTAAGAACCATCATCTGAAAAAACCAACTTTGGACTAAACTAAGAGGACTCTTCAAACAAGGAACACTGAAGAAGCCACACTAAGACTGGTAGGAAAAGCAGAAACACGGAGAGCGCTGCCCAGCTCCCCGGAGTGAACGGCAGCCAGGAGAGGCTCCCGTGGCGGGAAGTGAGTTTAGCAGAGAGAGGAGGGTCCTGAGCCCTAGGAACAAAGCCCCAGCCTGCAGCCCCAGACCCTAGAAGAAGCATATGGACAGTATTTAGCTGGAAACAAGACAGGATACTGTTTGTGAGAAAGAGACTGATTTCTCAGACCCAGGATTCTTCTTAAAGGGACTGCGCAGAAAACTTCGCTCACAATTACTCACCCGGGGCTCTGGGGGACAGGGAGAGAGGAGAGGACCAAAGTAGCAGGAAGAGAGTGTAATCTAGGAGGCACAGGGAGAAACATTTTGAAAGACAGCCACCCTAACCCCTGGGACGAGTCACTCCCCAAGTCTGAAGTGAGTATTTCCCCTGGAAACAGCAATACAAGCAAAGGGAAGCAGGACACTAGCCAAACAAGCTCTCCCGTGGCACTCAGAGCAGAGTCGCTTAGAAGGAAGGAGCTTTCAAGACTACAGTAGTGAGTGTTTAGGGTCTGAGCTGCAGCGCCCCCACCTACACGGCTGAGGGCTCGCCTGAGGGCGGGCAGTGGCGGGATGTGGAAGCACGGTTCTGTCAGCAAGGGCAGAAGCTGGCTGGCCACCACTGAGGTCCAGGTATGAGCTCAGTCTTGCCTGGCTGGGGAAGAAAGGATGTGCAAAAGTGGTCAAGCCCAGCTGTGGGCCACCTGCAATCCAGCCTGTGGGGGAAGGGCATGAGCCCCGGAAGGGGTGGAGACCCGCCCTTGAGCAAGGGCGTAGGAGCACAGCCCTCCCCCGCCCACAGAACCCAGGGTTGTGGCCTGACTTGGGAACTGGCTCCTCCCACGAGGTTGGAGCCAACAGCCCAGAACAGGCAGAGTCGTGCTACTGAGTGTGGGCACGCAGTCCCACCTGGACTGTGGAGCCAAGGCCTGCAGCCCTCCCGTGAGGGGGCTCCTCCTGAAAGGGCAGGGTGAAAGCCTGGAATCAAGCCGAGACCCACAGCTGAGCAAAGGTGCTCACCCCTGCCCTCAGGGCCGAGTATAACACCACCTGCGGGGTCAGGGCGAAGGACAAAGTCAACTCGAGGCTTCTACACCCGAGCACGTGATCACAGCCACTCCTGTGAAGGAGAGGTGGAAACCACAGCAACACCCATACCCAAACGCCCGAGGCAGCAACAGCTGAAGGGGTGGCGGACCTGCAGACAGACCACACCTAGGGAACACAGAGGTCAAACCCAGTGGACTCCAGTGGTCAAAACCTTCTTTTACACAGACAAAATGAGAAATCAGAGAAATGCAGCACAAATGAATCAAGAGAAATCCCCAGAAAAGGACCAGAATGAGTCAGATATAACCAAATTAACAGATGCAGAGTTTAAAATAAAGATTGTTAGGATGCTCAAAGATATTAGAACAACAATAGATGATCATTATGAACACCTAAATAAAGAGATAGCAAATATAAAGAAGTACATTGAAATAATAAAAAAGAATCAGTCAGAAATGACAAATACAATATCAGAAATCAAGAACACAATGGAAGGAATTAAACGCAGGATGGATGAAGCTGAGAATCAAATCAGCGAGTTAGAGGACAAGATAAATAAAGGCACAGAAGCAGAGCAGAAAAAAGAAAAGAGACTCAAAAAGTCAAAGGAAACTCTAAGAGAGCTCTGTGACAACATGAAGAGAAATAACATTTGCATCATACGGGTTCCTGAAGAAGAAGAGAAAGAACAAGAGATAGAGACTTTGTTCAAACATATCATAGCTGAAAACTTCCCTCAATTAAGGTAGGAAATCATCTCACAAGTTCAAGAAGCACAGAGAACTCCATTAAAGAGAAAAGCAAAGAAATCTACACCAAGACACAACATAATTAAAATACCAAAGCTAAGTGATAAAGAGAAAATATTAAAAGCTGCTAGAGAAAAAAAGGCTATCACCTACAAAGGATTCCCCATAAGGATGACTTCCGACTTCTCAACAGTAACACTTGAGGCCAGAAGGGAATGGCAAGAAATATTCAAAGTAATGCAGAACAAGAGCCTACAACCAAGACTACTTTATCCAGCCAGGTTATCATTTAAAATTGAAGGAGAAATAAAAAGCTTTCCAGACAAAAAACAAACTCAAGGAATTCACTACAACCAAACCAAGGCTGCAAGAAATGCTAAGGAGCCTGTTGTAAACACATCAAAGGAGAAAAAGAATATAGCAAAAGAGGAATACAGTTTTAAAGAATAAAATGGCAATAAACAATTACATATCAATAACCTTAAATGTAAATGGATTAAATGATCTGATCAAAAGAGATAAGGTAGCTGTGTGGATAAGAAAACAGGACTCACACATATGCTGTCTACAAGAGACACACCTTAAAACAAAAGATGCACAATGACTGAAGGTAAAAGGATGAAAAAAAATATTTCACGCAAATGAAAATGAAAAAAAAGCTAGGGTAGCAATACTTATATCAGACAAAATAGACTTTAAAACAAAGACTATAGTAAGAGATAAAGCAAGTCACTACATAATGATAAATGGAGCAATCCAACAGGAAGATATAACCATTATAAATATCTATGCACCTAATATGGGAGCACCTAAATATATAAAGCAGACTTTGATGGACATAAAAAGTGAGATCAACTGCAATACTATAATAGTAAGGGATTTCAATAACCCACTAACATCACTAGATATATCCTCAAGAAAGAAAATTAACAAAGAAACAACAGACTTAAAAGATACACTAGATCAACTGTATTTAATAGATATCTTCAGAACATTTCACCCTAAAGCAGCAGAATATACATTCTTTTCAAGTGCTCATGGTACATTCTCTAGGATAGAGAATGTACAAAAGTGGTCTCAACAAATTTAAGAAGATTGAAATCATATCAAGCACTTTCTCTGATCACAATGACATGAAATTAGAAATCAACCACAACAGAAAAACCAAAAAATACTCAAACACTTGGAAACTAAATAGCATGTTATTAAATAACAAATGGGTTAACAATAAGATCAAAGAAGACATTAGAGTGACGTCACAGAAATGGCGCCGTGAGCAGCATGTCCTACAGATCTCCCCAAAATTTCAACAAATGCATCAACCAGAGACAGAAAAATCTATCCTTGGAGCATCTGGGAGTTTCACACACTGAAGGCGAAGGGGCTGCTTTCACTTGGAACAGAGAGTTGGGAAGGAGCTGAGGGTGTGGAGGAAGCTAACTGTGGCACGGACGTTTGTTCAAGCCGAGGAGGGAGTGTGCCTGTAGTGAGTCAGTCCACGCGAACAACCGCCCACCTGCACGCCAAGAGCACCCCATTCACCCGAGCACCCAGAGCACCCCAATCGCCAGTGGCACACAGGGAGTGCACCAAAGCGAACTTCCCTATGCCCAAGTTTCTCTCCATGGGCGGGGTGCCTCACCCAGTCATTCAAGCCAACCATCAAGTGTCAGGGGAGGGGCACGCGGGCAGCTTGCAGTTTATCCTGGAGCACATCTGTGGATCCAATTGCTGAAATTAGCTTAACCCACAGTCTGCTCAACTCCCAACTGGCTCTAATTGACAAGATCTCTCTCAGTTCAGTGATCCAAGACAAGAGGCATGATATTCTTTAGTGCTTCTTGCTGAAGGGGTGGGGCAACTTCTGATTGACAGAGCTTTCATACTCATGGATATACGCTAACAAGAGGGACTTGGCAGATGTTAAGACCTGTTCTGCAAGCAGCAACTAGGGCATCTTCTTCCCAGCCAAAACAGGTTACAAAATGTGGAAGCCTGGGGAGAGTGGTTCCACAGAGTGCTAGGCATGCTGAACAGTCCTGGAGGCTCATAGAATGTCACCTTGAGAGCAATTGGCTCCCAGCCCTGCCTGATTATGCTGGCGGCTCTGACTGACAGAGCCTTACCCAGAGCCCTGCATTGAGTGGGGATTTGCCAGCTCTTTGAGCCTCTTACTCCCCAGGCAGAGGCAGTGGCAGCCTCATAGCTAGATAGCTAGATCACCAGGCTGCTAATTCAGGAAAGGGAGAATTGGAGGGAGGCTCTTGGAAAATGGACTCTCTCATTGTCGGAGCCTGCAAATGCTAAGAAGCCTTGACTACCAATGAGACTGAAGCCAAATATATGACATTGCCGTGAAGTCTCATCAACTGCAAATCCCTACCTAAGTGTGACACAGGGGCAGAGCCTGGGGTACAGAGTCACCGACCAGGAAGAGGGAGAGGAAAGAAAAAGGAAGAAGTTAACCTCTCAAAATCAAGAAAAATCCACAGACTTTATGACTTGTTCCACTATTTTTTTTTGTTTCTTGTATCTTCTTGCCTTTATTATTATTATTATTTCTATTTCCTCCACCTTGGTCCTTTTATTCTCTGCCCATCTTATTCTTCCCTTTTCTTGAACTACACTACTCATAAGTGTTACATTTTATTTATTTTCTTCTTCCTTACTCTCCATGATGGTTACACTCCAAAACCCTTAACTCTCTCTCTCTTTTTGTTTTTTTTCTTTTTTTCTTCCTTTCTTTTCCCCCTTTTTCTTAATTTTTCCTTTGTATTATTTTCTTCTTTTGCCTTTTACTTTTTCTCTCATTCAATCTTCAATTATGAACAAATTATTTAATTTGGGACTCTAGTTTTTTTGTGTGTATGGCATTTTGGGTGCTTTTTACTTCACTTTCCAACTCATTAGCATTCCTCTCAACCCAGGATCTCCATTCTATTTAGACTTTGCTCCACTTAATACAATAGATTTTTTTTTCTTTTTTCTGTTTCCCTCTTATCCATCTCATTATATCTCTTAGTTGATCATCACTTACAAGCAAATCATTTTATACTTAACCAAGATTTTTTCCTTGTTTGCATTTTGTAGGTCCCTACTTTCTTTTTTGTCCCTTGAACACTTCCCCCAACTCAGGCCCTCCATTATACGCAGTTTTTGTTCCATTTTCAATAATATAATTCACAAGTCATCACGATATTTTCCTAAGAGAAGAAAGAAAAGGGGGGGGGGAATAATAAATTATTATTGTTTTATTGTGAGGGTGGGTTTCCAATTTTTTTTCCATTTTTTATTTTTTACTTTTTATTCTTTATTAATTCTCATTAGTGCTATCACCAAAACCAACCTCAGATGCCATTAAGGAAAAGGAAATCAAATATCATGGATACACAAGATAGAGAAGTAACACAGATAGATGTGGAAAAATCTATGGAGAAAAAAATTTAATATATTGGAAACCTTGGAGCTAAATGACAAAATTTAAAATAGAAATCCTAAAATTACTCAGAGATATACCAAAAAACACAGAAAGGCAATTTAGGGAGCTCAGAAAACAACTCAATGAACACAAAGAATATATTACCAAGGAAATTGAAACTATAAAAACAAATCAAACAGAGATAAAAAACTCAATTCATGAACTGAAAATGAGGTAACAAGCTTAGCTAATAGAACAGGCCAGATAGAAGGTAGGATTAGTAAAATAGAAGACAACCAACTTGAGGCACAACAGAGAGAAGAAGAAAGAGACTCAAAAAAAAAAAATGAGAAAACCCTACAGGAATTGTCTGACTCCATCAAAAAGAATAACATAAGAATAATAGGTATATCAGAGGGAGAAGAAAGAGAAAATGGAATGGAGAATATAATCAAACAAATAATAGACGAGAACTTCCCAAGCCTGTGGAAAGAACTAAAGCCTCAAATTCAAGAAGCAAACAGAATACCGAGTTTTCTTAACCACAACAAACCTACTCCAAGGCACATCATAATGAAGATGTCTCAAACCAACGACAAAGAAAAAATTCTCAAGGCAGCCAGGGAAAAGAAGAATACAACATATAAAGGAAAGCCTATTAGATTATCATCATATTTTTCAGCAGAAACTCTACAAGCTAGAAGAGAGTGGACCCCTATATTTAAAGCCCTGAAAGAGAGAAACTTTCAGCCAAGAATACTATACCCATCAAAGCTATCCTTCAAGTATGAAGGAGAAATAAAAACATTCACAAATACAGAAAAGATGACAAAATTTATCATCAGAAAGCCCCCACTCCAGGAAATACTAAAGGGGGTTTACCAACCAGATTCAAAGAACAAAATAAAATAAAACCACAAGTAACAGCTCCACCAAGAACTCAATAAAATCAAATTTAAACTGTCACAATAAAAGCAAAAAAAAAAAGGGGGGGGGAGGAGAGGACGGAGATTAACAGTAGCAAAGGATAATGAAGCGCAGAAACACTCATAAGATAGGGTACTACAATGAACATGTTAGGTACCCTTTTCAATAGTTAATGGTAACCACACTTGAAAAAACCACGACAGAAGCACATGACTTTAAAAAGGTAGCAACAGAGGAAAGAAGTATGGAATACAAGCAAACAAAAACAAATGATAGAAAAACAAAATAGAATAATCAAACAAGATACAAAACTAACAGAAAGCAGTTTATAATATGGCAATAGGGAACCCACAAGTGTCAATAATTACACTAAATGTAAATGGATTAAACTTACCAATAAAAAGACACAGAGTAGCAGAATGGATTAAAAAAGAAAATCCAACTATATGCTGTCTACAAGAAACACATCTAAGCAACAAGGATAAAACAAATTCAAAGTGAAAGACTGAAAAACAATACTCCAAGCAAATAACATCCAAAAAAAAAGCAGGTGTAGCAATACTCATATCTAATATTGCTGATTATAAGACAGAAAATGTACTCAGAGACAAAAATGGTCATTTCATAATGATTAAGGGGACACTGAATCAAGAAGACATAACAATCCTTAATATATGTGCACCAAATCAAGGAGCACTAAAATATATAAGGCAGCTATTTATTGACCTAAAAGCAAACACTGACAAAAATACAATCTTACTTGGAGACCTCAATACACCGCTGACGGCTCTAGGTCTGTCATCCAAACACAGAATCAATAAAGATATATAGGCCTTAAACGAAACACTAAAGCACCTGGATATGATAGACATCTACAGGACACTTCATCCCAAAGCGACAGAGTATACATTTTTCTCTAGTGTACATGGAACATTCTCAAGAATTGACCATATGTTGGGCCACAAAGAGAACATAAGCAAATTCAGAAAAATTGAAATTGTACCAAGCATATTTTCTGATCATAAAGCCTTGAAACTACAATAGAATTCAACTGCAAAAAAGAGGGAAAAAACCCCACAAACATGTGGAAACTAAACAACATACTTTTAAAAAATGAATGGGTCAAAAAAGAAATAAGCACAGAGATCAAAAGATATATACAGACAAATGAAAATGACAATACAACATATCAGAATTTCTGGGATGCAGGAAAAGCAGTAATAAGAGGGAAGTTCATATCACTTCAGGCCTATATGAACAAACAAGAGAGAGCCCAAGTGAACCACTTAACTTCACACCTTAAGGAACTAGAAAAAAAAGAACAAAGACAACCCAAAACCAGCTGAAGAAAGGAAATAATAAAAATCAGAGTGGAAATAAATGAAATAGAGAACAGAAAAACTATAAAAAAATTAATAAAACAAGGAGCTGGTTCTTAGAAAAGAACAATAAAATTGACAAACCCTTGGCAAGACTCACCAAAGAAAAAAGAGAAAGGACTCATATAAATAAAATCCAAAATGAAAGAGGAGAAATCACCACAAATATCATAGATATACAAAGAATTATTGTAGAATACTATGAAAAACTATATGCCACCAAATTCAGCAATCTAGAAGAAATGCATAAATTCCTAGAAAAATACAACCTTCCTAGACTGAGTCATGAAGAAGCAGAAAGCTTAAACAGACCAATTAGCAGGAAGGAAATAGAAAAAAATATTAAAAACCTCCCCAAAAATAAAAGTCCCAGCCCAGACAGTTATACTAGTGAATTCTATCAAACATTCAAAGAAGACTTGGTTCTTATTCTACTCAAAGTCTTCCAAAAAACTGAAGAAGCAATACTTCCAAACACAATTTATGAGGCCAATATAACCCTCATACAGAAACCTGGCAAGGACGGCACAAAGAAAAACACAACAGACCAATATCTCTAATGAATACAGATGCTAAAATACTAAACAAAATACTAGCAAATCAAATACAACAACACATTAAAAAAATAATACATTATGATCAAGTGGGATTCATTTCAGAATCTCAAGTACGGTGCAACATACGTATAACGGTTAACGTAATACACCATATCAACAAAACAAAGAACAAAAACCACATGATTTTATCAATAGATGCAGAAAAGGCATTCAATAAAATACAACACAAATTTATGTTTAAGACACTCAACAAAATGAGTATAGAGTGAAAATATCTCAACATGATAAAGGCCATATATGATAAACCATCAACCAACATCATATTAAATGGCATAAAACTGAGGACTTTCTCTCTTAAATCAGGAACAAGACAGGGTTGTCCACTCTCTCCACTCTTATTTAATGTGGTGCTAGAAGTTCTGGCCAGAGCAATCAGACAAGAGAAAGAAATAAAAGGTATCCATATCAGAAAAGAAGAAGTAAAGGTATCACTTTTTGCAGATGATATGATCCTATATATCGAAGACCCGAAGGTCTCCACAAAAAGATTACTAGAAACAATAAACCAATACAGTAAGGTTGCAGGATACAAAATTAACATACAAAAGTCTATAGCCTTTCTCTATGCCAACAATGAAATATTAGAAAACGAACTCAAAAAAATAATTCCCTTCACGATTGCAACAAAAAAAATAAAATACTTAGGAATAAACATAACAAAGAATGTAAAGGACCTCTATAATGAAAACTACAAAGCATTGTTAAGAGAAATCCAAAAAGACACCATGAGAAGGAAAAATATTCCTTGTTCTTGGATAGGAAGAAATAAATATAATCAAAATGGCCATATTACCCAAAGCAATTTATAAATTTAATGCAATTCCCATCAAAATTCCAATGACACTTTTTAAAGAAATGGAACAAAAAATCATAAGATTTATATGGAACTATAAAAAACCCCGAATATCCAAAGTAATCCTAAGGAAAAAGAATGAAGCTGGGGGCATTACAACACCTGACTTCAAACTATATTATAGGGCCACGACAATCGAAACAGCATGGTATTGGCAGAAAAATAGACACTCAGACCAATGGAACAGAATAGAAAGCCCAGAAATAAAACGACATATATATAGTCAAATAATTTTTGATAAAGGGGCCAACAGCACACATTGGAGAAAAGAAAGCCTCTTCAACAAATGGTCCTGGGAAAACTGGAAAGCCACATGCAAAAGAATGAAACTCGACTACAGCTTGTCCCCTTGTACTAAAATTAATTCAAAATGTATCAAATACCTAAATATAAGACCTTAAACAACAAAGTACATAGAAGAAGACATAGGCACTAAACTCAGGGACCTGGGTTTTAAAGAGCATTTTATGAATTTGACTCCAAAGGCAAGAGACGTGAAGGCAAAGATAAGTGAATGGGACTACATCGGACTAAAAAATTTTTGCTCAGCAAGAGAAACTGACAACAAAATAAACAGACAGCCTACTAAATGTGAAATGTTATTTTCAAACAACAGCTCAGGTAAGGGCCTAATATCAAAAATTTACAAAGAACTCATAAAACTCAACAACAAACAAACAAACAATCCAATAAAAAAAATGGGAAGAGGACATGAACAGACACTTCTCCCAGGAAGAAATACAAATGGCCAACAGATATATGAAAAGATGTTCATCTTCATTAGTTATTAGAGAAATGCAAATTAAAACAACAATGAGATACCACCTCACACCTGTTAGATTAGCTATTATCAACAAGACAGGTAATAGCAAGTGTTGGAGAGGCTGTGGAGAAAAGGGAACTCTCATTCACTGTTGGTGGAACTGTATAGTACAACCATTATGGAAGAAAGTATGGTGATTCCTCATAAAACTGAAAATAGAACTACCTTATGACCCAGCAATCCCTCTACTGGGTACATACCCAAAAAACTCAGAAACATTGATACATAAAGACACATGTAGCCCCATGTTCATTGCAGCATTGTTCACAGTGGCCAAGACATGGAAACAACCATAAAGCTCTTCAATAGAAGACTGGATTAAAAAAATGTGGCACATATACACTATGAAATACTACTCAGCCATAAGAAATGATGAGATCGGATTATTTACAACAAAATGTTGGGATCTTGATAACATTATACAGAGTGAAATAAGTAAATCAGAAAAAAACAAGAAGTACATGATTCCATACATTGGTGGGACATAGAAAACGAGACTAAGAGACATGGACAAGAGTGTGGTGGTTACCAGGGGTGGGGGGACGGAGGATGCAGGAGGGAAGGAGGGAGAGGGAAAGGGGGAGGGGCACAAAGAAAACTAGATAGAGGGTGACGGAGGACTCCTGGCAATGGGTATGCAACATAATTGAAAGACAAGATAACCTGGACATGTTTTCTTTGAATATATGTACCCTGATTTATTGATGTCACCCCATTAACATTAATAAAAATTTATTTAAAAAAAGAAGAAATTAAAAAAATTCCTAGAAATGAATGATAATGAGCATACAACAGCTCAAAATTTATGGGACACAGCAAAAGCAGTATTGAGAGGGAAGTGTATAGCACAACAGGCACACTTTAAGAAACTAGAAGAAGCTGAAATATACAACTTAACCCTGCATCTAAAAGAACTAGAAAAAGAACAGCAAGTAAAGCCCAAATGTAGTAGAAGGAAGGAAATAATAATGATCAGAGCAGAAATAAATGACATAGAGGCTAAAGAAACAATACAGAGGATCCATGAAACTAGGAGCTGGTTCTTTGAAAAGGTAAACATGATCAATGAACCTTTAACTAGACTCACCAAGAAAAGAAGAGAGGACTCAAATAAATAAAATTAGAAATGAGAGTGGAGAAATAACTGACACAATGGAAATATAAAGGATTGTAAGAAAATACTATGAAGAACTGTATACCAAAAAGCTAGACAACCTAGATGAAATGGACAAATTCCTTGAAACATACAATCTTCCAAGAATCAATCTGGAAGAATCAGAAAACCTAAACAGACCAATTATTCCAAATGAGATCAAAACAGTTATCAAAAAACTCCCAACAAAGAAAAGTCCTGGGCCTGATGGCTTCACAAGTGAATTCTACCAAATATTCAAAGAAGAACTAATTCCTATCCTCCTCAAGCTATTTCAAAAAATTCAAGAGGAAGGAAGATTTCCAAGCTCCTTTTATGAGGTGAGCATTATTGTGATTCCAAAACCAGGCAAAGACAACACAAAGAAAGAAAATTATAGACCAATATCCCTGATGAATATAGATGCTAAAATCCTCAACAAAATATTAGCAAACCGGATCCAACAATATATGGAAAAAATCATACACCATATTCAAGTGGGATTTATTCTGGGGAGGCAAGGCTGGTACAATATTCGCAAATCAATCAATGTGATTCATCACATAGACAAAAGGAAGGAGAAAAACCACATGATAATTTCAATAGATGCAGAAAAAGCATTTGATAAAATCCTGCATCCGTTCATAATCAAAACTCTCAGCAAAATGGGGATACAGGGAACATACTTCAACATGATAAAAGCCATCTATGACAAACCCACAGCCAACATCATACTCAATGGGCAAAAATTAAAAGCAATCCCCTTAAGATCAGGAACAAGGCAGGGGTGCCCCCTTTCACCTACTCTTATTCAACATAGTCCTGGAAGTCCTAGCCACAGCAATCAGACAACAAGAAGAAATAAAAGACATTCAAGTTGAAAAAGAAGAAGTAAAGCTATCATTATTTGCAGATGATATGATATTGTGTATAGAAAACCCTCGTCTCAGTCAAAAAACTACTGGACCTGATAAATGAATTCAGGCAGGATATAAAATTAATACTCAGAAATCAGAGGCATTTTTATACACCAACAATGAACAGTCAGAAAGAGAAATTAAGGAAACAATCCCCTTCACTATTACAACCAAAAAAATAAAGTACCTAGGAATAAATTTAACTAAGGAGACTAAAGACTTGTACTCGGAAAATTATAAAACATTGATAAAAGTAATCAAGGAAGATACAAACAAGTGGAAGCGTATACTGTGCTCATGGTTAGGAAGAATAAACATCATTAAAATGTCTATATTACCCAAAGCAATCTATAAATTCAATGCAATACCAATGAAAACACCAATGACATACTTCAAAGATATAGATCACATATTCCAAAAATTTATATGGAACCAAAAAACAACACAAATAGCCTCAGCAATCTTAAAAAAAGAAGAATAAAGTGGGAGGTATCACACTTCCTGATATCAAGTTATACTA
Source organism: Saccopteryx leptura (assembly GCF_036850995.1). Lineage (NCBI taxonomy): Eukaryota > Metazoa > Chordata > Mammalia > Chiroptera > Emballonuridae > Saccopteryx > Saccopteryx leptura. The sequence goes on along the minus strand of NC_089505.1, from coordinate 209,781,799 downwards.
CAAGGCCATTGAACTCAAAACAGCCGGGTACTGACATAAGAACAGGCATATAGATCAATGGAACAGAACAGAGAACCCAGAAATAAACCCACAGCTCTATGGACAATTGATATTTGACAAAGGAGGTAAGGGCATACAATGAAGTAAAGACAGCCTCTTTAATAAATGGTGTTGGGAAAATTGGACAGCTACCTGCAAAAAAAAAAAAAGAAACTAGACCACCCACTTACACCATTCACAAAAATAAACTCAAAATGGATAAAAGACTTAAATGTAAGTCGTGAAACCATAAGCATCTTAGAAGAAAACATAGGCAGTAAGCTCTCCGACCTCTCTTGCAGCAATATATTTGCCAATTTATCTCCACGGGGAAGTGAAATAAAAGACAGGATAAACAAATGGGATTTTATCAAACTAAAAAGCTTTTGCACAGCTAAAGACAATAAGAACGGAATAAAAGGACAAACTACACAATTGGAGAACATATTTGACAATACATCTGATAAGGGGTTAATAACCAAAGTTTATAAAGAATTTGTAAATCTCAACACCAGGAAGACAAACAATCCAATCAAAAAATGGGAAAAAGAAATGAATAGACACTTCTCCAAAAAGGACACACAGATGGCCAATAGGCATATGAAAAAATGCTCAACATCACTAATCATTAGAGAAATGCAAATTAAAACCACAATGAGATATCACCTCACACCAGTCAGAATGGTGCTCATCAGCAAAACAACACAGAATAAGTGCTGATGAGGATGTGGAGAAAAGGGAACCCTCCTGCACTGCTGGTGGGAATGCAGACTGGTGCAGCCTCTGTGGAAAACATTATGGACATTCCTCAAAAAATTGAAAATCGAACTGCCTTTTGACCCAGCTATCCCACTTTTAGGAATATACCCCAAGAACGCCTTAGAACTCCAAAAGGAGAAATGTACCCCCATATTTGTGGCAGCATTATTCACAATAGCGAAGATCTGGAAACAGCCCAAGTGTCTGTCAGAGGATGAGTGGATTAAAAAGCTTTGGCACATATATACTATGGAATACTACTCAGTATTACGAAATGATGACATCGGATCATTTTACAATAACATGGATGGACCTTGATAACATTATACGGAGTGAAGCAAGTAAAGCAGAAAAAACTAAGAACTATATGAATCCATACTTAGATAGGACATAAAAATGAGACTCAGAGACATGGACAAGAATGTGATGGTAAGGGGGGGGGGGGGAATGCGGCGAGGAAGGAGAGAGAGGGGGTGGGGGAAGGGGAGGGCCACAAAGAAAACCAGATAGAAGGTGACGGAAGACAATTTGACTTTGGGTGAGGGTTTTGCAGTATAATCAAATGTCAAAATAATCTGGAGAAGTTTTCTCTCAACATATGTACCCTGATTTATCAATGTCCCTGCATTAAATTTAATAATAATTTTTAAAAATGTTAAAAAATAAAAAAAAATTCTTTGGATTAATTTTTTAATCATTCTGTTTTTCAGTTGTTTTGAAGATACACATACTATTTCTACTGTTTTGGTTATTAGCCTAGCAATAGCAACATCATTCTTATCATATTAAAGTCTAATATTAATGAATATCTTTCACTTCACCTGAAAAAATAAAGACCTTAGAACAATATATCTTAATTTAAACATTTTGACTTAGATGCTACTGTTCTCATTCTAGTTTTCAAAACCAAGAAGGTAGTATTAATATTGGGGTGTTATATAGTCAATGTTCATTTAGTTCTAGCCAGATATTTACTATTTTCCTTTCTTTTCAATTTTTTCTGATTTGCTAATCTGTACAGGATCACTTTTTGCTTTCCTAAAATACATCCTTTAGAATCTCCTTTAATACTAATCAGCTGATGATAAACTTTGAGTTTTGTCTAAAGATTTTGTTCTCAAAGAAAGAATTTAAATTTTTTTCCCATTGATTTGAGAGAGAGAGAGAGAGAAGCAACAGCTAATTTTTCCACTTAGTTGTGCACTCATTAATTGCTTCTTGTATGTGGCCTGACCAGTGGACCCTCCAGCCTGTATCCTGGGACAATGCTTTATCCACCAATCTACCCAGCCAGGGTGTCAAAAAATGTATTTTGGGGGGTAAATAATTTTAAGTGGGCAGTTATTTGGTTTGATTGTATTCTAATTATGGGTCATATTTTTCTGCTCCATTGCATGCTTGCTAATTTTTTTTGAATGCTGGACGTTGTGAATTTCACCTTCTTAGACTACTTTTGAATTCCAGTAAATATTCTTAAATTTAATTCTAGAATACAGTTAAGTTACTGGAAAAACTTTAGTCCATCTAGAGCAGGGGTCCCCAAACTATGGCCCGTGGGCCGCATGCAGCCCCCTGAGGCCATTCATCCGGCCCCCGCTGCACTTCCGGAAGGGGCACCTCTTTCATTGGTGGTCAGTGAGAGGAGCATATTGACCATCTCATTAGCCAAAAGCAGGCCCATAGTTCCCATTGAAATACTGGTCAGTTTGTTGATTTAAATTTACTTGTTCTTTATTTTAAATATTGTATTTGTTACCGTTTTGTTTTTTTACTTTAAAATATGTGCAGTGTGCATAGGGATTTTTTTATAGTTTTTTTTATAGTCCGGCCCTCCAACGGTCTGAGGGACAGTGAACTGGCCCCCTGTGTAAAAAGTTTGGGGACCCCTGATCTAGAGTTTGTTGTTAAGTTTTGTTAGATAAGACCTGAACTGCATGTCCAGGGTTAATTTTTCTCCATTAATGAGGCAGAACTCTTCTGAGACCTCTACCTGATGCCCTGTGAGTTCGGAGGTTTTTCACTGTGTTTGGGAGCAAAAGGAATTATATTTGAGACAACATTTTCTCTAGACCTTTCAAATGGTAAGCTAAGGTCTCTGTTATCCTCATGTTTTCTTCTAAATCTTTGTTTTACATGTTTATATATTGAAACCATCTGGAATTTATTTTTGATGAAATATAGTTTTAATATTTTTCTCAATGGTTAGCCAATTGCCCAACATCATATTTTGAATTCTCTCTCCTCCTTACCCAGTTTTTAATGTCACCTTTATCATAAGCCAAGGTTTCATTTGAGTCTCTGAACTCTTTATTCTATCCCTTTGGTTTCCATTTTATTTTAAATAGAAAAACCTTTTTACTTATTGAAGTTACAAAATATATTGCATTATCTAGTAGAATTAATTATCTCTCTTTTTAAAATTTTTGATTTTCATGAATATCCACATATGTAATTTTTCTGCATGAATTTAATATAATTTTCAAATTCATTTTCATATATTACAGATGTTATTTATTGAGATTGTATTAAGTGTCTAGGATGTAGATACATTTGCAGGTGACAAAGAAAAGACTTAGGGCCCTAGCCAGGTGGCTTAGCTGATAAAGGATCATCTTAGCATGCTGAGGTCACAGGTTCAATCAGGGCACATGCAAGAAGCAACCAGTGAGTGCACGACTAAATGGAACAACTAAATGGAAAAAGAGAATTGATTCTTCTTTCTCCCCATCTCTAATTCTCTCTTTCTCAAATTAATGAAAAATTTTAAAAAAAGAACAAGAGAAGAGTTGAGAGACTACAAGTTCAATGGCTTCAATTTTCATGCTAAAATGGAAGACAAAGACAGAAGCTGGAAGTGAGTAGAATGTGGGGAGATACAGACTGAGGGTAAATGATAAAAGTTTAAGTGAGTCAAATGTGCAATAATGAAAGGGGATGTTGGATAAAGAGAGTACTAGTGGGCATACAACGCATTGGCTGAATATCACAGGACCACAAATGAAGAATCATCAATGGGTATTTGTACTTCATATTTTTCTTTTGCTGAAATTATAAAATATACCACTAAAGAGTTCCAGAATTGGTATTTGTTATTAACAAACCATGGACCTCTCATACAGATCTCAAGTCCATCTAATTTCTTTGAAAATTCATCTCTCTCTAGTTCACTGTCATGTCATTAGTGCCACATATATTACCTGTCCATAGCTGGGAATGAATATATATATATATTTATTTATTTAAATATATATATTTAAATTTAAGTGAGAAGAAAGGAGCTAGACAGACTCCTGCATGTCCCCCAACTGGGATCCACCTGACAACCTCCATTTGGGGCCAATGCTCTGCCCATCTGGGGCCGATGATTGTAACAGAGCTATTTTTAGTGTTTAAGGTGGAGGCTCCACAGAGCCATCCTCAATACCTGGGGCCAACACACTTGAACCAATCAAGCCATGGCTACAGTAAGTGAAGAGAGAGAAAAGGGGAGGGAAAAGATTGAAAAGCAGATGGTCACTTCTCCCAGGTGCCCTGACTAGGAATCAAACCTGGGACTTCCACATGCTGGGTCAACACTCTACCACTGAGCCAACCGGTCAGGACCAAATAAATATTAGTGGGCTGAATTAGTTAATTTCTGAATGGCTTCCTCTGACTTTGGCTTAAGATGCTGTGTTGCTATCTTGGCTAGTCTGTGTTCAGATTCAAAGTAGTCTTTATTGAGCCAAAAATTCAAATAGCCAGTTCTCCAGTTGTCTGGAAATGAGGAACTTATGGTGAATTTCTTCCTCTATAATAACTGGCTTAGTATCTTAAATTGTTGCTTGAGAAAAGCCTTCTTCAACTTTAGACTTCTTAAACCTTCATTCCAAATTACCCAAGTTATTCATCTCAGTAAACTCATGGGGAAACTGAGATAAAAGAGAGTTTAAGACAAAAATGACCTGATTTCTTTCAACTATTCAGCAGCATTCACCTCAAAAACAGTGTTAAAGAGTTGCAGGAGTCTACAATGTATTAATGTGTGATTCTAAATTTGACCCTAAATGAACTGCACACTCTACTATTTGAAACACTCAATGGTTTTGAAACAGTAGACTCTCTCAGTTAAGTATAGCTTTCCAATGATTGTCTCTTGGATTCACTGTAAACAAGCATATGGTTTAGACTGTATAATATCTTCACCCTGAAATATCTCGAGGTAATTTCTGATGGAGAAAAATAGGAAGCTCTTGTTTCAGGGCCAAAGTTTATTCTTCTTCTGACAGAAAAATAACTTTCAGCACTCAAAGCTGCCTCCATGCAAGGGTCAAGTTTTAACAAGAAAAGGAGAATTTAGAAAATTCAGAATCCACTTAGACATCTTAGATCTTGGATGGATGAGAAGTTTTGTAGACCAAGCAGATTCACTTGGAGCCTACTTCCTCCTTTTAAACATTTATTTTATTTTATTTTATTTTTTTAATTTTTTTTAATTTATTTATTCATTTTAGAGATGAGAGAGAGAGAAAGAGAGAGAGAGAAAGAGAGAGAAGAAGAAGGCCGGGGAAGGAGCAGGAAGCATCAACTCCCATATGTGCCTTGACCAGGTAAGCCCAGGGTTTTGAACCGGCGACCTCAGCATTCCAGGTCCACGCTTCACCCACTGTGCCACCACAGGTCAGGCTATTTTATTTTATTTTAAGGGAAGCAAGGCTTGAAATTCTTTAATGCCCCCTTACAGACTGTTTTGCTATTACCATAGCCCATAAAAGCAACATTTGGATGATTTAAAGGGAAATGAATCAGAAATTAAAAGATTCAGTTTTCCTTCTATGACACAAGATTTTCCCCCCTAGAGTCAACAGAAATGGCCCTTAGGATAAAACAAATCTTGGATTTTATTGAAACAAAAATTATTATCTCTGCATGTGTAGACAGTAATGTCTATTTTAAAATATTTTGTTTTAAAAATATTTAGTCACACAATCTTACTTTTTTTTTTCCATGGATTAACAAGGATTCTAACAATTTTCACATTTCTGCAGGAAAAAAACAAAAAAAAACACCAATTTTCTTGCATCAAACCTGGTCAATTAAATTCTGTATTTCAGAGCCAGGTGGAAATGTGAGCTCAGTTACTCAGGCAATGTTTCCATGAAGTTTTTGTCAAAAGCTTTTTTAAGCTTCTCAGTTACACATCCCAAAGAGGCAATGGTATATGGTCCAGAGTATCCTTGTAACTGGTTGGCTATCTTTTAAGTGTGGTTATTTCTGTAAGGTCAATGTTGGGCACAACCCTTCCTTCTCCCTAATCACATGGCACCATGGTCATGGATCCTGACCTCTGACTGTGGGCCATGAGATAAAGGTTAGTAAAAATCTAACAAAGGTTTTACAAAGAACAATGGAACTGAGTCACCAGAATGTATCAAGGAAGGAGAGTACAGAATGGTTCATACCCTTCTCCCTACCCCCTGTTCACCTGCTTGCTTGCTCATAGACAAAAAATTTCACTTAAGTAACCACCCAGGGCTTAGCTGCTTAAACTACAACCCCACCCAGTGGAGCACAGCACTTTCACTGACCAGCCACCATCAGCACTGCCCCTTTATGTAAGTAATACAGGCTACAATTGCTCCATCTGGTCCTCCTTGTGGTTTCTTTGGGATCCTGCAACAACACCAGATCCATTTCCTGGGTCTGGACCTCCTGCATTACAATTCCTCATACATTTAATATTTATTTTTCTTACATTTAAACAAGACTTTCAGTTAAGCATTGAACTTGTGTGATACAAGCATTCCTATGTGGGTTAAGGAAGGGCTTCACTTTCACTTTACATCTCCACTGATGTAAAGGAAATGGGTGTCAACCAACCTCTCACATTGCCATTACTTCCCTGAGAGATAGTGGCCAAATTCCATCATATTTCAGTCCCTGTTCTCCTCAACTGAAATTTAGTTAGAGTGGTTACATAATCTTTATGATTATTCTCACAGCTGATGTGCAATTTTGGCACATAGTAATTATTCATTAAAATGGTAACATCTATTTTTATTCTGAGCTTTCTTCATGGTGAATATTGGAATATCTTAATTTTAGATTCTTAAAGAGCCTAGCAGTTGACTCAGAAGTCTTGGACTTACGTCTTGCCTCACTATTTACTAGCTAGCTGTGTAATCTTGGGAAATTTTCTTTATTTTTAGAAAACCCACTTTCTTCATCTATAAAATGGGGATAAAGGTAATATTATTAAGCAAAGTTCTTTGTTGCAAATAATGGAATCCCCTCTGGCTAGTCTAGGCAGAAGAAATAATTTGTTAAAAATATTAAGCAACTCAGAATTCTCTGGAGGGCAAGAGAACCAGACTTAGGAAAGATGAGGCCAGAAACAACACCAAACGAGACTGTGGCATTTGCTCCAGTGAAAACAGCACTGCTGCCAACACTTGGCAACCACTCTGTCTCTTGGAGAGACGCTGTAGCTTGTGTACAATGCTTGGTCCTAGAGGCCGCGAGTTGAGCCGTTGAGCACCTGTGTTCATGTTCACCTGGGAGGGATGCCATTCACATCTACTTCCCACAGCATTAGCCTCCAAGCTGAGGCCTCACAGGGTGTATCTGACTGGCAACGCCTAGTTCACACCTCTGATGTCAGCAACAAGGGAGCCTACTATTGTGACTTTTGTCTCTGCCTTGAAGATTACAATGTGGGATACTTTCCAAAACTCAGAAAAGATGTTCAGAAGGTAGCGGACAGCCTCAAACTACCCTTCTCAGTGAAAATCAACACCCCAGGGTAAGAACCCCAGTACTGTATGGATAGGGATCACTACCTTTTAAAGCTTATTTTAATATTAAAAAAAAAAATAGGGTAGAAGAAGCTTATAAATGTAAATTGCCCAGAAATCTAATCAGATGTGCTTCCTTTTTTTTCCATTTTGGATTTATATATATAATTCTTAGTATAAAAAAATTCATAAAGTATAGAAAAGTTTTTGGAAGAAATAAGTGTCATTTAATACTCTTACCAACAGATAACTACTCTTATCATTTTGGTTCATATTCATCCATTGACCTAATATATCAATAGTTGTAATTCTGTATAATATATTGTATATTATACATTATATTATATTATATTATTATTGTACATTATAATGTATAATATATTGTACATATATTTCTATTTTATACATATATGTATATTCACAAATTTATATACACATATAAAATTATACGTAATTTTTACTTAATTAAAATATGAAACATTATGCTGTGGGCATCTTTTCATGCTAATATATTAATTGACTTCATTATTTATAATGGTTACATATGAATATACTATATAGATATTTTTTTACTAATCACCTATTCATAACTAGTTTCCAAATTTTTATTTTCACCAAGAGAGTTACAATAAACATTCATATAGTCAAATGTATGCATGGAGTAATTACTTAGGATGAATTTAGAGAAAGAGAATTGCTGTTTCAAGTATATACAGATGAAAAACTTTTGATACATGTGGTAAAATTGGCTTCAGAAAATCAGTAACAACTTATACTTCCATGTGTGATGTGTGAATCTGAAGTTTCCCCCATTATTATAATACTTGGTTTATCAACCGTTTTTATTTTAGTCAACTTATTAAGAGCAAAATATCTCATTAATGTTTAACTTGCATTTCTTACTTTACTACTTAAATGTTTCATTTATATTTGTTTTCCACTTATATTTCCTTATTTGTAAACTGTGTTTATGTCCTTTGTCCACTAATAAAGTGATTTAAAAAATTTTTTTATTGGTTTTTAAGGGTCTTTCTATACAAACATGTTAAATTTTTCTATTTTATATGTCCTCCAAATACCATTTTCAAGGTTGCCATTGCCTTTTGTTAAAACTGAAGTAAAACAGGCCCTGGCTGGTTTGCTCAGTGGATAGACATCCAGGGTTCAGCCCCCAGTCAGGACACACTTGAGAAGTGACCATCTACTTCTCTTTCCCCCCTGTCTCCCCCTTCTCTCTCTTTCTCCCTCTTTCAGCCAGTGGCTTGGTTGGTCTGAGTGTCAGCCTCAGGCTCTGAGGATAGCTCAATTGATTTGAATATTGGCCCCAGATGGGGGTTGCTGAGTGGATCCTGGTCGGGGTGCATGGGGGAGTCTGTCTCTCTATCTTCCCTTCCCTCTTTTCCTTTAAAAATAAAATGAAGTAAAATATGCAAAGTGCACAAAGCTTAAGTTTACAACCTGGTATGCATATAGCACAGAGTAACCCCTGTCCTTACAACCTAGAGTAGTCCTGCCTGTTGTTCTTGACTTTTCTATTAATAGAATCTTACACGGAAAGAAGTCTCTGGCTTCTATTTAACCATTATATTTGGGAGGCTCGTTCATGTTGACTTAGGTAAAGTAGTTCATTTTTCTGAGCCACAATTTACCCATCAGTAAAATGTATAATAATGAATAATATATAATAATAATAATGGATAAGAAATGGATAATAACCATACTTATGTGGTGGTTGTGGAGATAAATGAGTTATTATAAGTAATTAAGTTATGTGCAAATGTTAAGTTAATGAGTTAATGCAAACACTAGTCTGACCTGTGTAAATATTAATGCTTAGTACATGTTAGCTACTAGTATCACACTACTGGATTAGGTTTGCTAATTTGAAGTTTTTGTATCGGTATTTATAAATGAGTTTAGTTGTGATTTAACATTTGTGCATATATGCACTAACTTTGCATTGTTTGGGTATTGGATTATGCTAGTCAGTGGTGCTTTCATCTACCTGGTGTTCTTTCCAGAAGCTGTGAACGTACCCTATTCCACCCACATTTCCTACCAAATCTGCCTTCCAGATAAACCTCAGACCTGCGGACTCTTCTTCAGCACTACCTTCTCCACTCTCGTCCACCCTCTGTCATCCCTGAAGTAGTCAGCTTATGGGTCTACCCATCCTTAAATATGTATTTCTTCCAACTGCACTTAGGTTTAAATCTAGGATCCTCCTGCAGATCTGCCAGGCTCCGCATACCTCTCCCCCTGGCTGTGCCAGTGTCCCTCTCACTCCTGTGCTATGCACACACCCCGCCCAGCAGCACATTCTCTCTCGGCCAGTTCCTTCTTAGTCTTTCTCACTAAAGCCTTCCTAATGTGGCAAGAAACATTAGATTACAAATGATTACATCCCTCTGTAATCATTCATCTTACTTTTGTCTTTTCTTTCTTAGCACTAACAAAATATGCAATTATGCATTTATTTGTATGTTTGTTTAATATCTGTTCCTTAGCTCTAGGATGTAGGTACTATTTTGTTTGTCACTTTGTCCAGCGAATGCTTGCACATATGAATTGCTCAATAAATGGCTCCCAGTCCAGCAGTAGAGACAGATACATAGACAAATCAATAAGAAGGAAAGTCCAAACAGATGGATGGAAATAAACGTCAGGGTCACAAAGGAAGAAAGAAACTGTGCTGGAGGACCCTTCCACTAGCAATTACAGAGAGAGTTGCACATTGATTAGCTAACTTTCCCTTAAATGTCATTCTCTTGTAGTTGACATGTGGATGGTACTATATTACCATTTAACACGTAAGAAATGAGTTGTGTCCATACTAGATAATAGACGCACAAGTTCCAAGGGACTCAAGGAGGCAGAAACTCATCTGAGCTCCTGGCTCACACTCAGAGCACAGTGGCAGCCCTGAGGGGGCAGGAGTCCTCTGCACCCACCAGCCCTGTTTATTTTCTTCCCCAGCAGAGCAGGTGGCAGAGGTCAGCTGAAATGGTGCATCCTGATGAATATTTATTGACCCAAAATGTTGTGCTGACAGACATGTGGACAGGCAGACACAGAGGCCTCACTTTTCTACTCCTCAGGTTGTGACACGGCTGACATTTCCTCGCATGGGTCCTGACGCCTCCAGCTGCCCCTGGGGATGCTGGTGTCCCCCTGATGGGGGTCAGTGCAGACAATGTGTCACAGGCTTCCTGTGCTGCCACCCAGGCCTCAACCAACTGGTGGCTTCAAGATGTTTTCCCAGCACACACGTGCTGTCACCTAGCCAGTCTCCATTCCAGTCCCTTCTAGCTCTTCTCTGCCTTAATTCCATTGTGAAAGTCACAGGATGCCAAATTAATTGTTTATTTTAAAGAGTGAGGTCCTGGGTGACACCAAGAATCACTTTTGTGGAAAAAATAAAATGGGTTCTGCTTTTACTATACAAAGTGCTTTGTGGTCATAAACGTGACCTTTTTCTCTCTTGTTTTTAATGTTTTCCTCTCTGGTTCCTGGGTTTTCTTACCCATCATAGCTGACTTTATTTAGTTAATTTAAGTGAACTTTATTTTTAAAATTTTTTTTATTTATTCATTTTAGAGAAGAGAGAGAGAGAGAGAAAGGGGAAGGAGCAAGAAGCATCAACTCTCGTATGTGCCTTGATCAGACAAGTGCAGGGTTTTGAACTGGTGACCTCAGTGTTCCCAGGTCAATGCTTTATCCACTGCACCACCACAGGTCAGGCCAAGAACCACAATTTAAGTGAACTTCAAAAACTTTTCTATAATTATAACTTTTTATTGTTTTAAGTAACAAAGAACCACAAAAAACAAATGTGCAGGTTAAAGTCGTTGGTTAAGGTTAGCTCTCTTGTAAACACTACCCACAAGAAGAGAATTCTTCCAGCCACCCCAGAAGCCCCTATATGACCCAGAGCCAGAGCCCCCTTCTCAACCAGAGCCCCCTCTCCCTGCTAGAGTAACCACTATCATAACTTTTATTGCCACCACTTCCCACTTTTCTTTACATGCTTATCACCTAAGTTTATATCCCTAAACACTAGTTTAGTTTTGCCTGAGTCTGTTTTTTTATACCTCTTAAGCATCTTTCCATCCATAGGTTTTCCCTTCTGTTCCCTACTTTTCTTACAATTCACTCACTAAAGATGTGGGCCATTTACCTGTACTTGCTTGTAGCCTGAATTTTGCTGGTTGCTTCCCCAGAGCAAAGTTTAGTCTTTTTCTCTAGTCTCTATGTTTCCACTTATCTCAATCTATAGTTTGTTTGTTTGTTTGTTGTTTGTTTTGCACAATAACCTCGTGAGTGATGTGTTCGCCAGGAGGCATGTAGGTCTTCATGTCTCTCTTTCTGTGATATTAGTAGTTACTGAAGTCCAGCACTCTTTATTAATTCATTAAGATTACACTGATGTTCCAATTCTATTACTCTTCCTTCATGAACTTGTTGAAATATTCTAGTTCAGTACCCATATAGTTTTTGGTTTTTTCAGGGATACAGTTTGCTTAGGAAAATAAAAGCTATTTTAAAAAATAGTTGGCCTTTGGCTTGTTGGTTCAGTGGTAGAGCGTCGGCCCAGCACGTGGTTGTCCCAGGTTCGATTCCTGGTCAGGGCACACAGAAAAAGCAATCATCTACTTCTCCACCCCTCCCCCTCTTCTCTCTCTCTCTCTCTCTCTCTCTCTCTCTTTCTCTTCCCCTCCCACAGCCATGGCTCAATTGGAGCAAGTTGGCTCCAGGTGCTGAGGATGGCTCCATGGTCTCCGCCTAAGAAGAGCTAGGTTGCTGAGCAACGAAACAACACCCCAGATAGGCAGAGCATCACCCTCAGTGGGCTTGCCAAGATGGATCCCAGTCAGAGTGCATGCAGGAGTCTGTCTCTGCTTCCCCTCCTCTCACTGAATTAAAAAAAAATAAAGTTGGTTTTCTAGTATCTAAAGATATGAATTTGGTTTTTTAGAATTGACTTTGTCAATAGTTAAATAAGCAACTAATCATAATACACTGATGTTCCTTCAGAGGATGTCACACCTCTTAAGAGAGAGAAGGGGTCAAGGGCAGGGGACTAGCATCCCCTGATCCAGGGGAGAGGCTAGGCCAGCAAAGAGGGAACCCAGGGAGGAACCCAGCAAGCAGACAAGCCTCACCTTGGCTGAGTTGACCCTCCATCTCCTGGTCCAGTCATGATTGTTTCTACAGCAAATGATGTTGGCCACACTGGCTTGTTGTCAATACATGGGAAGGGATTCAGAAGGCCTCTGAAGGCACTATGCCTTCCTTTCATATTAAGCACGCAATCTCTTCTTGAGATCTGGCCATTCGTCTTTCATTCCTCTCTTCCCTCTGTCCAGCCTTCTCCCCACCCTCCCACAGAGGATGTCTGCAGACAACAAATGTGTCCTAGTTCACCTCCAGCTGCCGCCTGATGTCTCTTCTATGTTTTTTTTTCTTTAGGAGCAGCTAGGGATTGTGGATCTAAGCTGCGCTGAGTGGGAGTTGGGGATGAGGGCAGAGGAGGCTGATTTTCTTTGTCACTAGAAAAGCTCTTCAGGTTGGGATTAGAGTTTTCAGCAGGTCGTCCTTTGAACAATACCAAATTCTTTAAAAAACTTTTTTATATATAATTCACATACCATACAACCTAACCTTTTAAAGTGTACAATTAATTCAGTGAGTGCTTTTTAACATATTCAAACATCCTGAAAGAAACTCTGACCTGTTAGCAGCCACTCTGCATTCTCCCCTCTCCCCAACCTCTGGAAATCACTAATCTAATCTACCTTCTGTTTCTCTGTGTTTGTTCATTCTGCACATTTCATATAAATGAGATCATATAATATGTGGACTTTTGTATCAGATGTCTTTCACTTATAAGGTTTTTTTGTTTGTCTGTTTGTTTGTTTTTTCTTCTTTTCCAAGTGAGAGGAAGGGGGATAGAGAGACAGACTCCCACATTCACCCCAACTGGGATCCACCTGGCAGCCCCTGTCTGGGCCGATTCTCTGCCCATTTAGGGCCATGCTGGCAACAGAACTATTTTTAGCACCTGAGGCAGAAGCTCCATAGAGCCATCCTCAGTACCCAGGGCCATTGTGCTCAAACCAATTGAGTCATGGCTGCAGGAGGGGAAGAAAGAGAAAAAACAAAGAGAGTAAGGGAGGGGGAAGAATGGAGAAGAAGATGGTCGCTTCTCCTGTGTGCCCTGACTGGGAATTGAACCTGGGACATCTACATGCCAGATGAATGCTCTACTACTGAGCCAACCAGCCAGGTCCCATTTATCATGTTTTCAAGGTTCATCCATGTCATAGCATGTATTAGTACTTCAGTCCTTTTATGGCTGGATGATATTCCATTGTATGAATATAGAATGTTTTTGTTTTTGTTTTATAAATAAATTTTTATTTTAATGGGGTGACATCAATAAATCAGGGTACATATATTCAAAGAAAACATGTCCAGGTTATCTTGTCATTCAATTCTGTTGCATACCCATCACCCAAAGTCAGATTGTCCTCCGTCACCTTCTATCTAGTTTTCTTTATGCCCCTCCCCCACCCCTGAATATAGAATGTTTTATCTACTCCTCAGTTGAGGGACAATTGGGTTGTTTCTACCTTTTGGTTATTATGAATAGTGTTTCTATGAACACTTGTGTACAAATTTTTATGTGTACATATGTTTTCAGTTCTCTTGGGTATAAAACTTAGTAGAATTGCTGGATCATAGAAGTCAATCTTTGATTTTTTAAGGAACTGCCAAACTGTTTTCCAAAGAAGCTACACTATTTTATATTTCAACTAGCAATATACAAGGGTTCCAGTTTCTCCACATCTTCATCAATACTTGTTATTATCTGTTTTTTTGTTTTGTTTTGTTTTTTAGCCATCCTAGTGGGTATAAGGTGGTATCTCATTGTAGTTATGATTTGTGTTTCCCTAGCAATGATGCTGTTAAACACCTTTTCTTGTCCTTATTGACCACTTCTTTCTCCCCCAACTCTTCTTCCTGCTCTGGCCTTGAAAGGCTTGCTAGTGGCTCTCATTATCCTCTCAGAAAAGGACATAATGAATTTCTTAGTCCTGAGCTGTAGGGACTCTATCATGTCCCCAGGGCAATCTATGTTATAAACAAGGCTCAGATATTATCACTATGTTTAGCACTGTGCTGGGCGCTAAGGTCAGTTTACAGAAATAATACATTAATTTATCTTCCCTCATTTATTCAACAAGCATCTTTGAGCACCTACTATGTGCCAGACTCAGTGTTTCCCTGCAAGGGAACCAACTTGGAGAAAACAACTCAGAACCCAAGTCAGTGTTTGATGCATTTCATGTGAATGGTCCCTATATGAAGTAGGGCTCAAGAAGAGAAGAGGCAGGTGGAGTGCTGAGTGATGCCCTGTTCAGGTGTAGAGTCACGGGCATGGCCAGTGGTGCAGTTCCCACAGTTTGCTAAAGAAGCTGGAAAAGGCAGCCCCTGGCTCAAGGAGGGAAGAATATCATTGCCATGACATGCATGTGGAAACAATGTTTTTGAGCTTTTGCACACTTTCCTGAACTTCTCATCTGATACCTTATAGGAGGCTATCTTATTCCATGTGCTAATATTATTTATGGAGGCAAGAAGTAAACTTAATCCATCATCAACTGCTAGGAGGGTATTACCATTTTAAATACAATCTTATTGAGCTCCCTGCACCTTTTTGATTGCCATTTCCTTTTTAGTCAATGTCAATTAGTTCTCCCTTGCTGGTTTTAGTTTTCTACTTGATAAGCAAAAGTTTTGAATCCATCTTGATTAAAGCAGTGAGGCCCCAACTCCATTCTGCCAGCTTCCTTTGAAGTCCATGTAAACTCTATATTCAGATCAGCTGCCCACGGCATTGAGAAAGATGAGCTATGAGCTGTGACAACATGAGGGCACCAGGCCAGATGCTTCAAGGCAGTCAGCTCCTTCTGTGAATAGAATCACTAGAGTTTCATCTTTCTGGAATGGCTTAGGTGTGGTCGAGGGGGAAAAACACAAAAATCAAAAAATTATTTCTCGGGTCTCTTCCAAGCACTAATTTTCCAAATTAGGATCTATTTCTTAAAACTGGTGGAAGCTTTTCCAACGCTCCAGATTGCCAAGAAATCTGGATTCTTCCAAGCTGTCCTATTTGGTAAGTTAGAAGGTTGGTTTATTATACAGAGGAAAGCAAGAAAGGGGGGAACATGGAATATTGTTAGATATATATACCATGGTGTTTTTCTCATAATTGTGCAACGAACACTTTGGTTTCTGCCCTCTTACAAGACTACCTCTTCTTTTTCTCAAATCTCTTGTGTTTTTCTTTATTCTTCCTCTCTCTATCTCTTTATGTCTCTTCCTCCTTTGCCTCTTTCTCTTCCAATTGTCTTTCCTCTCCACACATATTTTCAAATGAAAGTCATGGCTTTGATACTAATACCTTTTAAATCAGCCACTTTCCCTCTTTGGGGAAGAGTTTTTCATCTGTAAAATAGAATAATTCTTAAATTCCCCTGGAATACTAAAATTCTATGATTTTTTTGGAAATACTACTTTGTTTCAATAACCCAGCTTTCTTCTCAACCCCCCTAAAATCTCTGCAAATTGACTGTATCATGGCTGAGAAGCCAAGTGATGACTCAATCCCCTTTTCTTTCTCTTTGGGGACCCCTTTAGCCTGCACCAATATGAGAGGGTCAGACACAATCTCGGACACTCCCATGCTCCCCCCCCTGTCAGCCCAGAAGCCTGGGAATGATGGTGGTGTGCCTCTGCAGCAGCCTCAGACACGTCATCAGCATCAGAAACTCCGGACCTGGGGAAGAACGATAAAGAAGATGAAACATTTGGAAAACACCATTTTTGAAAAGGAGAATTGTTGTGTGGTGTTGACCTCCCAAAGATTATTCTATGTAGCTCAGATGGCATGCCTTACTTTCTATGCCATTTATTTTTAAGTTCTTTCCCAGATAGACTATCTAAGAGAGCCCCCTCCCAGCAAAAAAAATAAAAGATTTTTTATTTTCCATATGGTACATGCTAACACTCTGGCATTTGACCACTTTTAAATAAACATGCAGAGATACCTATAAATTATTGGACTTATTCCAGTTTGAGTTTCCAACTATGTAGTACAACAATTACAGCTGTTCTTACTTTAGCCCAGAAGATATTTTGGTCCATTTATATGGTTGATTAGTCATTTAGACCGTAGGCTACATTTATTACATTGTTTGAGGGGGCATAATAGATACCGGAGGCACCAAGAATCTATACATAAGCCAATAGTTTGTCAAACTGGTGGAGGTGCCCTGACTTGAATAACAATCCCAAATAACAACAGACTGTCAGTCACCCAAGGCCACTCCAACTTTGAGATGACTTCAGGAGAACCTGGATCTTCCCCCAGAGTATTTAGATTAAAGAGAGCAAGAGACCAGAAGAACTAACAGCCTCACTTTCTAAAATCTGGGCTCTGTCCAACAAATCTGGGACTTGTCAGTGGGGAGGGGACTGGGTCTTAATAATAATGTTGTAGGAATCTTGGCAGTAAAGACTCAACTGAGCTTTTTCACTCAACTCCCCCCCCACCCCATCCCGACAGGTCTCACTGCTTAGTCCAGGCCTAGGGCTAGATCCCCTCAGGTTCCTCAGGACTAGAAATCTTGGGGTCTAGCCTGATGCCAATATCTGAGCCAAACTGTAGGGGGCACCCTAAAGCATTTGCTACCTGTCACAGTTTTTTTGCTGCTGAAGTATTTAGAGAAGTCCTTTCATTTTTATTTGTATTAACCATGCAGTTTATACACATAGCATCTTAGTTTTAGGCACTTCCCTTCCCGCCAAAGAATTTGTAAATGTTTTATTTAATTTTTTATTTCTTCTTCGCAATCACCAAGCAAGGTACCCTCTATAGCAGCGGTTCTCAACCTGTGGGTCGCGACCCCGGCTGATGGCTTTAGGCGACCCCTGTGTTTTGGTCGTTCGACCCCCGTCGGGGTCGCGACCCACAGGTTGAGAACCGCTGCTCTATAGAGAGGTGACAAGATTTTACTAAATTTAGGTGGGAATCAATGGTGGGAACTAGATTAGAAGTCAGATGTTTTAATTCCTAGACCCATGCTCTTTCTGAAAAAGTTCTTTACAATAAGGATAATAATAAACAGAAAAAACTTCTGCTATTTCTTGTATTTTCATTCTCCTCTTTAAAGCTTTGACATATTTTATTTATGTCAGTTCTCCTGAGATCAGTTTTCATGAAACCCTAGTACTTTACTGGCTGTCCTCCATGCTCAAACAGTGTTGGGTAGGCTTTTCAGTCTTGTTCTGATTTATTCAGCAGATGGAGAGTTATTATCAATATTTCTTCAGAGTTTGAGGGGGTATTTTTGGATGATAAAGTTAGTTTCCATTTATCATCATTTTATCCCCAGTGCTGGCTTTGGGGGCTCTGATTTTCACTGTATAAATGTGAACCATGAGATTGCATTCAATTGGGTCTGTTTTCAAAGCCAGAACAGGGACCAGAATGCAGAAATATATGGTAGCCTTTGGCAAGTTGGTAGAAATTTTTACTTTAGGGAAAAGCAGCATTGACTCAGATCTTTATTAATGCCTCTTTAGAGCATAAAAACCTTTAGGCATTCTGGATCAAGGCTCTTGTTTGCAATGATGCAGGAAATGAGACTCAGAGAAGTCAGTAGACCTGTCTGAGGTCAGAGTTACATTGTGGCTGGAATGAGCGGTCAGGTCATTTGTCCTGGGTCGGAGGTGTGGCCTGTGAGACCACAGGGCCTCTCGGAGGCAAGGGTTGGCTACACCTGGAGAGCGCTGTGGGCGATCCATGTGATTGAGTCAACTCAGTTTACAAACACTCACTGAGGCCAGCGCAGGGGGAACCAACTAGGTATTGTATGGAACCCCCACAGCTCAGCAGGGCGGACTGAGCAAGTCCACCCTTCCCTGGGCTCTGCTCCTGGGGAGGGGGTGTGGGAGGTGGTGTGGGGGGGGGGACTGGGACACTGCTATGTCTGCATTGAAAAATCCCCTCTGAGGACTAAAGGCTTCTATTTGAATGGATGAAAACAGGCTTTTTCTTTATTTCCTGTGGTAATAGAAGGAAGGCCATGGAGAGGCTTTCCTACCAAATCACAGTACATTAAAGGGCTAAGGAGAAGGAACACATTTTGGAAGTCAGAGCGTTCTTGGGCCCAGAGAGGAGCCTTCTCATTATTAATGGAGGTTCTGCCACAGCTGTGGCTTGGAAACAGGAAAGACGTGAGGCGGGAGGGACCCATGGGTGGGTTTGTGTGGCTTTGACCGCAGGTGTGTGCTTTGGACACCGTGCTCCACCAACACCGTGCCAAGGGCCGGGATCCTTGCTGCCAACGTGTGACAAGCGTCCCCCTGGCCACCTCCTCCCTCTATCAGAGGCAGCAAGCATAGTGGGGAAGAAGCTGGAATTGCTAAGAATAGCCATGGTCTCTGGGACTTGATCTTCCCAGGGAGTCAATGGAATTAGAAATGAGATATTAGCTCTAATCAGTCTCATATGTTGGGTGCTTAGCCCCTAGGAAAAGAATTTCTGACTGCAGTTCCTCACCCAGTGGGGGAAATGCATCTGCACCTGTGGCTCTGGCCGGGCCCCCTCTTCTGTCCTCTGGAGGGTCCAGGACAAAAGTACCCTTTAGTATATGCTGTCAGTCTGTCATCTGGTCTGATCTGAAGTGGCCAGATTTCTGACTAAGCATCCCCTATGTGGCTTTTCAACAAGTGTCGAAGAATTTCAAGGCACACATAGACCCAGACTGAGCCAGAAAGCTGAGCTGGAGGAGAATTTCACGCCCTCCCTTTGTCTTGTTTGCTTAGGTTCTTGAGAGGTGACTGTGTTTAAAGAATTAAGCACAGAGTGAGAGGAGGATGAGTTTTTCATTTTGTTTTAACTGTGTATTTTATACAAATTTAAACCTCTGAATAACTTGCAAGAATAATCCAATGAACCCCTGTGTGCCCTTCACGTAAATGCACAATTGTCAGCAGTTTTCACTGAGCAGGTGAGTTTCTTAGTACGGTCCCCTGACTACCTCTATCAAAATTACCCCAGACCTCTTTACTCAGGGCCTCCGGCAGCCGCTCTCTATACAGTTATCATTTATATGCTGACACCTCTGGATGCCCTCTGGTGAGCCTCGCCAGCTCAGGTGTTTATTCATTTGCCCCTTAATTCTTTGTGTTACCACTCCACCAACTCTGACAAATGGTCAAAATAATGCCATTTCTTTAGACCCTGCATTATACCGTCAGAAAGTAAACAAGGAGAATAAGCCCCTTTTCTCTTCCTAATATAGCACTTTCATGCTTAGTTACTATGTACAACCCTTATTCACAGACCTGCAATGAAAATAAAATCTCATGCTAAGTTTTTGCCAGTTTTTTAATATTTTGTTTAATTTATGATTTGCATTGAAAATTTGTTTTACAGCCTCGGGCCTGTGCTTAACTAGAAAAGTCCTCTGTGAATCATTTGAATGTGAGTGATGGGTGTGAATGCATACACACTCACACAAAACATTAGTTGAACTTTTAGATGTCAACATTTAAGTATTCCAAAGGGATCAGAGAATAAAGTTAATTTTCTAGAGAGATTCTAAGTTCAAGATCAAATCTACAGTGGTTTATATTTTGGAATCTGCATTATGTCATTTAAAACAAAGGAACATAAGGAAATAGCTGGGCGAAATGGACAAGGATGGGGCTGAATGGTCAGGTAGTAAACAGTAAATTAGGAGTTGGCACATGAAAATAATGGTCAGGCAGCAGAGTCATGGCCAGGTAAGAGATTACAGCCCACCCCCATAATGCTTCTTCAGATTGCTAACCTATCCACATTCCTCACAATACCATGCACAAGATGGTCCAGAAAATGTGCTTGGCATTTGCTGAATGCTCATGTGAGTGCCATCCCTCACCTTCATATGAAGGCACCCCTGGCACTGTTTTAGGGCTGTTAAAGGGGTCAGAAGACCTGTGAGCCTTCCCGGGACCCACATTTTAGTCTCTCCTATGGCTCCCATTGCTCACAGCCGCCATGTTGCACGACCTCAGGAACCACGCTCACTTACACAGTACAGCGTGTATGAGTCGTGACCATAGAGCCAGGCACCTGGCAGCTCTGTGCCCTGGATGCCTTCGGGGAGGACAGTGTGGTCTCTATGAGCACAGCCTCCCAATGCTGAGTAGATAGAAATCTGGTGGTTTACACTGACAGCCGTAGTGCCTACCAGTCTTCTCCAGTTTCATGTTGCATTTTCAGGGAAACTGAGTGCCCATTTGCCATTAGGGATTCACCCTTCACATCCTCCCCATTACCTTTTATTCTCAGCATTTCTGCCCTGTTCCCTGAGTATCATAAATGCTCAGGTGATCCGGGACCCTTGCAGTTGAAGACATTCACTTTATCGAGGTTTTAATGAAAGGCCTTAGAGTTATGGCTCTTGGAGAAATGCAGGATAAATATGATATTTTGGGCACACACTTTTTCAATTATGGGTAGCTCAAACCTGGTATTGCTCCTCATCCATCTCAATCTGAAGGCTGGTGGGGAGGCTGCCTAACATCTTTGCACACTTAATCTCAAACCCCACTCATGCAGCTTCTAAATTTTTTAAGATTAATCAAATCTACGTCTTGCAAAGTGCACACTCTGATTTATATAGGTTTTGGCAAACAAGCACACCGAGTAAAAACCCTCTTAGTTGGAAATGACAGCATTAGGAGAATGAGGGCAGGAGAATGGTACCAGGTCACCCTGTTCTGATGAGCCAGTGGCGGCCCCTGGACCTCAGTTAAAGGACCCTAAACTTGGTGCTGTGTTTAGGCAGGAGCCTCTAGGTAACAGGGCAAGGGTTGGTGTGATCTTTCATCCTTAGATTTATTTTTGAACTCTGGTCCCCATGAAGGAAAACCCTAGAAAGTCCAGTCTTGGAGGAAATGGCACTGAGCTGGGCATGGATTCTGTTGCAGCGGCTGGAGGTAGAGGGTGGGAAACTGGAATGAGCTCTGATATAGGAGCTCATTTCTAGAAAGACAACTAGGGTCCAGGGCTCAAAGGGCCAGTGAATTCAAACTTGATTGAAGCCATTGCTATTCAAGAAAATCCAACATCATGAATCAATATGGCAGCAACCAGTAGAGGACAGTAATATACAGGCCTGGCATGAATTTGTGATTTTGGGTTACTATTGCATTATAAGCATTTCCTCGCCAATGGTTAACCCTGAACTCAGGCTTAATCTTCAACAAACACTGGTCTTTGTCAGACTAGCTTCAAGGGTACTTGGGAAGAAAGAACTCTTCCTTTTCAACATATACAGGTTGGGCAAGAGTAGATTTACAGTTGTGTGTAATAATACAATAATTAATAAATAATAATACAAGAATAAATTCTGTTTCACATACTCACAACTGTAAACCTATTTTTGCCTACCTCTGTATATCAATGGAACAGCACCTTCTATGAAGAGAAGAGGGCTTAAAATTAGTGAAATTTAGGAAAATATTATTTAAAGTAAATGCCTGGTTTGTATTAATCTGGCACAGGTTAGTCTAGATTTTCTTTAACATCTTTTGTAATAAAAGACTATATTCTCTCCACCCATCACAGGCACTAAACAATTTTGCTGAAATGACAGAAATGTCAGGGTTAAATTGTTCACCTTCGTGGGTAGCAGGCAGCAGGAACTCAGAGCAGAGTTCAACCTGGGATGCCAGGTGTCTGGCCTGCTTCTGCAAAGTTTGTTACTCTCTGAGAAATAAGATTAGCATAAAAAAAGTTGCAGGGATCCATAGAAGCCATATGGTGAACACCACAGGGATTCAGAGAAACGAGTGATAAATGAGGTTCATGGTCACCGGGAAAAGGAGGAAGGACCCAGAGACAAATAGGAGGCTACTGGCAGGAAAAGAATGAGAGTGACAGCAATCAGAGAGGCATCGAGTACTCCTGGGGCCCTGGTGAGATGGTCTCCAGCAAGGGACGACAGTGCAGGGGGAGATAGAAAAGAAGGGGAACTGTTTTAATTTGTAATTTTTCACTTTATCCAGCCCAGAAGGCCACAGGAGACTTAGAAAGATCTCAAACCCACTCTGAAACTTTAGGTCCACTCAAGGGCAAAGTTGAGGAAACCAAATGATTTCATTGAACGTTCAGGTATGGTCATTCAATATCAGTTAGTAAAACAAAGTGGCTTTTGCCTAGAATTTGGTTGAGGCTGGCCACCTTCTGCATTTATCCCCTGAAATTTTCATGTTGCCCTATCCTTAACAGCAGCAACAATAATACTAATAAGTACACTTTCACTGCATGTGCCAGGCACTGTTTTATGCTCATTCAGTGTATTCATTCCTCATGTCATCCTGGTGAAGTAAGTACAAGTAGGATTCCCTTTATAGATGAGGAAACTAGGGCACAGATACTACCATCACAGCCTCTCAGAAGTTACCAATAGGGTGAGTCCTGTGTGTGATAAGAGCAAGGCCAAGCTCACAGGTGCATTGGTTTTACCTTTACTTCTTAATATCACTTCTTTTAGGTACTTTGAGTCATCTTGGAATAAATATTTGAAACTGGTACCTGGTCAAGCATCACTTCTTTCCTGGCACAGTTGAGGATTTTTGGTGTTGAGCTGCAAGCTGCCAACCTTCCCACACTGGATTTTGCATTCCACAATTGGAATTGGCTCTATCCAGGCGCTGTTTCCTGGGCACAATCTACAAGGTAGAGCTTCTTTGTCTTTTTTTTATTATTATTATTATTAAGTGAGAGGTGGGGAGTGAGAGACAGACTCCTGCATACACCCCGACCAGGATACATCCAGCAAGCCCACTAGGGGGCAATGCTCTGCCCATCTAAAGCCACTGCTCCTTCACTGGGCAATGAGCTATTTAAGCACCTGAGGTGAAGCCACAGAGCCATCCTCAGCACCTGGGGCCAACTTGCGCAGACTGAGCCATGGCTGTGGGAGGGGAAGAGAGAGAGAGAAGAGAAAGAGAGAGAAAGAAAGAAACGGGAGGGCTGGAGAAGCAGATGATCACTTCTCCTGTGTGCCCTGACCAGGAATCAAACCCAGAACTTCGACATGCAGGGCCAACACTCTACTGTTGAGCCAATTGGTCAGGACCACAAGATAGAACTTCAAAACACATCTGCTCTTTGACCAGATGTGAAACTTCAATTGCCATACTTTATAATACTCTTCATGTAATTATATTAGATCTTTAAATAATGTTAGTCTCTTGAATTTCACTGTGTGTTGACTATGAGCAAAGCATTGTGGATGCTATCAAGGACACAGTGATGACTAAGAAAAGGGCTCTGACCTCATTCACAATGCTCTGGGGGTAGGCAGAATATGTGTGCAAAGAATTATAACACAAAGTCAAGCAAACGGCAGAGTGTTGGAGCTGGGCTTGATTCTGGTCTTTGCCACATATTGGACTTATAAATTGTGTGATTTTATTTTATTATTATTATTTTAGCAAGAGAGAGACAAACAGAAAGGAAGAGAGATGAGAAGTATCAACTCGTAGTTGCAGCACTTTAGTTGTCCATTGATTGCTTTCTCATATGTGCCTTGACTGGAGGGCTCCAGCTAAGCCAGTGACCCCATGCTCAAGCCAGTGACCTTGGGCTTCAAGGCAGCGACCTTGGGCTTCAAGGCAGCTCCATGGGGTCATGTCTGTGATCCCACACTCAAGCCAGTGACCCTGTGTTCAAGCTGGCAACCTCAGGGTTTCAAACCTGGGTCCTCAGTGTCCCAGGTCAATGTTCTATCCACCGTGCCACCATCCAGTCAGGCTAGGCTGTGTGATTTTAGGGTAAGTCACGTGACTGCACTGAGCTGAATTTGCTAATTTGTACAATAGAAAAAAAAATTATCTAGCAGGATTGTTGTGATAATTAAATATTTTTATAAATACATTGTAGAAACCTGCTTATCTGTAAATGGTCTTAGAGGCTTTGTACCATTCAGGGCTATTTAAAGCTAACTGATGTGTCAGCCAATATTGAAAGAGCAGTTTTAAAAATGAAACACTATAGCCTGACCAGGCAGTGGCACAGTGGATAGAGCGTCGGACTGGGATGCAGAGGACCCAGGTTCGAGACCCCGAGGTCGCCAGCTTGAGCGCGGGCTCATCTGGTTTGAACAAAAAGCTCACCAGCTTCGACCCAAGGTTGCTGGCTCAAGCAAGGGGTTACTTAGTCTGCTGAAGACCCGCGGTCAAGGCACATATGAGAAAGCAATCAATGAACTAAGGTGTTGCAACGTGCAATGAAAAACTAATAATTGATGCTTCTCATCTCTCCGTTCCTATCTGTCTGTCCCTGTCTATCCCTCTCCCTGACTCTCTCTGTCTCTGTAAAAAAAAAAAAGATGAAACACTATAACTCCATATTTATCTGTGGGACATTACTGACCTAGTAAAAATTTCTTTTTTTATATATATTTATTTATTAAATTTAATGCAGTGACATTGATAAATCAGGGTACATATGTTGAGAGAAAACATCTCTAGATTATTTTAACATTTGATTGTGCTGTATACCCCTCCCCCAAAGTTAAATTGTCTTCTGTCACCTTCTATCTGGTTTTCTTTGTGCCCCTCCCCTCCCCCAACCCCTCTCTCCTTCTTCACCCCATCCTCCCTCCCCCCACTCCCCACCCCTATTGCCATCACATTCTTGTTCATGTCTCTGAGTCTCATTTTTATGTCTTTTCTATGTATGGATTCATCCTAGTTTTTTTTCTGATTTACTTATTTCACTCCGTATAATGTTGTCAAGGTCCATCCATGTTATTGTAAATGATCCGATGTCATCATTTCTTATGGCTGAGTAGTATTCCATAGTATATATGTACCAAAGATTTTTAATCCACTCATCCTCTGACAGACACTTGGGCTGTTTCCAGATGTTCGCTATTGTGAACAATGCTGCCACAAACATGGGGGTGCATTTCTCCTTTTGGAGCCGTTCTATGGTGTCCTTGGGGTATATTCCTAAAAGTGAATAGCTGGGTCAAAAGGCAGTTCGATTTTCAGTTTTTTGAGGAATCTCCATACTGTTTTCCACAGTGGCTGCACCAGTCTGCATTCCCACCAGCAGTGCAAGAGGGTTCCCTTTTCTCCACATCCTCGCCAGCACTTATTCTGTGTTGTTTTGTTGATAAGCGCCATTCTGACTGGTGTGAGGTGATATTTCATTGTGGTTTTAATTTGCATTTCTCTAATGATTAGTGATGTTGAGCATTTTTTCATATGCCTATTGGCCATCTGCATGTCCTCTTTGGAGAAGTGTCTATTCATCTCTTTTGCCCATTTTTGGATTGGGTTGTTTGTCTTCCTGGTGTTGAGTTTTACAAGTTCTTTATAAATTTTGGTTATTAACCCCTTATCAGAAAGTATTGTCAAATATGTTCTCCAATTGTGTAGTTTGTCTTTTTATTCTGTTCTTGTTGTCTTTAGCTGTGCAAAAGCTTTTTAGTTTGATATAGGCCCATTTGTTTATCCTGTCTTTTATTTCACTTCCCCATGGAGATAAATCAGCAAATATATTGCTCCGAGAGATGTCCGAGAGCTTACTGCCTATGTTTTCTTCTAAGATGCTTATGGTTTCATGGCCTACATTTAAGTCTTTTATCCATTTTGAGTTTATTTTTGTGAGTGGTGTAAGTTGGTGATCTAGTTTCATTTCTTAGCAGGTAGCTGTCCAATTTTCCCAACACCATTCGTTAAAGAGGCTGTCTTTACTCCATTGTATTTCCTTAGCTCCTTTGTCAAATATCAGTTGTCCATAGAACTGTGGGTTTATTTCTGGGTTCTCTGTTCTGTTCCATTGATCTATATGCCTGTTTTTATGTCAGTACCAGACTGTTTTGAGTACAATGGCCTTGTAGTATAACTTGATATCAGGAAGTGTGATACCTCCCACTTTATTCTTCTTTTTTAAGATTGCTGAGGCTATTCGTGTTCTCTTTTGGTTCCATATAAATTTTTGGAATATGTGGTCTATATCTTTGAAGTATGTCATTGGTATTTTAATTGGTATTGCATTGAATTTATAGATTGCTTTGGGTAATATAGACATTTTAATGATGTTTATTCTTCCTAACCATGAGCATGGTATATGCTTCCACTTGTTTGTATCTTCCTTGATTTCTTTTATCAATGCTTTGTAATTTTCCAAGTACAAGTCTTTAGTCTCCTTGGTTAAGTTTATTCCTAGGTACTTTATTTTTTTAGTTGTAATTGTGAAGGGGATTGTTTCCTTAATTTCTCTTTCTGACTGTTCATTGTTGGTGTATAAAAATGCCTCTGATTTCTGAGTATTGATTTTATATCCTGCCACCTTGCTGAATTCATTTATCAGGTCCAGTAGCTTTTTGACTGAGACTTTAGGGTTTTCTATATACAATATCATATCATCTGCAAATAATGACAGTTTTACTTCTTCTTTTCCAACTTGAATGCCTTTTATTTCTTCTTCTTGTCTGATTGCTGTTGCTAGGACTTCCAGGACCATGTTAAATAAGAGTGGTGAAAGGGGGCACCCCTGCCTTGTTCCTGATCTTAAGGGGATTGCTTTTAATTTTTGCCCATTGAGTATGATGTTGGCTGTGGGTTTCTCATAGATGGCTTTTATCATGTTGAGGTATGTTCCCTGTATTCCCACTTTGCTGAGAGTTTTGATCATAAATGGGTGCTGGATTTTATCAAATGCTTTTTCTGCATCTATTGAAATTATCATGTGGTTTTTCTCCTTCTTTTTGTTTATGTGATGAATCACATTGATTGATTTGCAAATATTGTACCAGCCTTGCCTCCCCAGAATAAATCCCACTTGATCATGGTGTATGATTTTTTCCATATATTGTTGGATCCGGTTTGCTAATATTTTGTTGAGGATTTTAGCATCTATATTCATCAGAGATATTGGCCTATAATTTTCTTTCTTTGTGTTGTCTTTGCCTGGTTTTGGAATCAGAATTATGCTCGCCTCATGAAACGAGCTTGGAAGTCTTCCTTCCTCTTGAATTTTTTGAAATAGTTTGAGAAGGATAGGAGTTAGTTCTTCTTTGAATATTTGGTAGAATTCACTTGTGAAGCCATCAGGCCCAGGACTTTTCTTTGTTGGGAGTTTTTTGATAACTGTTTCGATCTCATTTGTTGTAATCGGTCTGTTTAGGTTTTCTGATTCTTCCAGATTGATTTGGAAGATTGTATGTTTCAAGGAATTTGTCCATTTCATCTAGGTTGTCTATTTTTTTGGCATACAGTTCTTCTTAGTATTTTCTTACAATATTTTGTATTTCTGTTGCATCAGTTGTTATTTCTCTTCTCTCATTTCTAATTTTATTTATTTGAGTCCTCTCTCTCTATTTCTTGGTGAGTCTACTTAAAGGTTCATCAATCTTGTTTACCTTTTCGAAGATGCAGCTCCTAGTTTCATTGATCCTCTGTATTGTTTCTTTAGCCTCTATGTCATTTATTTCTGCTCCGATCTTTATTATTTCCTTCCTTCTACTACATTTGGGCTTTATTGCTGTTGTTTTTATAATTCTTTTAGATGCAGAGTTAAGTTGTTTAATTGAGCTTTTTCTAGCTTCTGAAAGTGTGCCTGTAGTGCTATGAACTTCCCTCTCAGCACTGCTTTCGCTGTGTCCCATAAATTTTGAGTTGTTGTATGCTCATTGTCATTCATTTCTAGGAATTTTTTTATTTCTTCTTTGATCTCATTCTTAATCCATTCATTATTTAACACCCTGCTATTTAGTTTCCATGTGTTTGAGAATTTTTGAGCTTTTATGTTGTGATTCATTTCTAGTTTCATGCCGTTGTGATCGGAGAAAGTGCTTGATATGATTTGTCTTCTTAAATTTGTTGAGAGCACTTTTCTGCCCTAATATGTGGTCTATCCTAGAGAATGTACCATAAACACTTGAAAAGAATGTATATTCTGCTGCTTTAGGGTGAAAGGTTCTGAAGATATCTATTAAATCAAGCTGATCTAGTGTTTCCAATAAGTCTGCTGTTTCTTTGTTAATTTTCTTTCTTGAGGATCTATCTAATGATGTTAGTGGGGTATTGAAATCCCCTACTATTATAGTATTGCTGTTGATCTCGCCCTTTAAATCCATCAAAGACTGCTTTATATATTTGGGTGCTCCTATATTAGGTGCATAGATATTTATAATAGTTGTTATATCTTCCTGTTGGATTACTCCCTTTATCATTATGTAGTGGCCTTCTTTATCTCTTACTATATCCTTTGTATTAAAGTCCAATTTGTCTGATATAAGTATTGCTACCCCTGCTTTTTTTTCATTTCTGTTTGCATGAAATGTTTTTTCCATCCTTTTACCTTCAATCTATGTGTGTCTTTTGTTCTAAGGTGTGTCTCTTGTAGACAACATATGTATGGGTCCTGTTTTCTTATCCACACAGCTACCCTATGTCTTTTGATTGGATCATTTAATCCATTTACATTTAAGATTATTATTGATATGTAGTTGTTTATTGCCATTTTCTTCTTTAAAGGTGTATTCCTTTTTTGCTATATTCTTTTCCCACTTTGATCTGTTTACAACAGGCCCCTTAACATTTCCTGCAGCATTGGTTTGGTTGTAATGAATTCCTTGAGTTGTTTTTTGTCTGGGAAGCTTTTTTATTTCTCCTTCAATTTTAAACGATAGCCTTGCTGGATAAAGTAGTCTTGGTTGTAGGTTCTTGTTCTGCATTACTTTGAATATTTCTTGCTATTCCCTTCTGGCCTCAAGTGTTTCTGTTGAGAAGTCGGATGTCATCCTTATGGGGGCTCCTTTGTAGGAGATAACTTTTTTTTCTCCTGCAGCTTTTAATATTTTCTCTTTATCACTTAGCTTTGGTATTTTAATTATGATGTGTCTTGGTGTAGGTTTCTTTGGGTTTCTCTTTAATGGAGTCCTCTGTGCTTCTTGGACTTGTGAGAGTTTCTCTTGCATTAATTTAGGGAAGTTTCCAGCTATGATATGATTGAACAACATCTCTATTCCTTGTTCCTTTTCTTCTTCTTCAGGAACCCCTATGATACAGATGTTATTTCTCTTCAAGATGTCACAGAGCTCTCTAAGAGTTTCCTTTGACATTTTGAGTCTCTTTTCTCTTTTTTTCTCTGCTCTGCTTTCATGCCTTCATTCCAGTTGTCCTCTAACTCGCTGATTCAATCCTCTGCTCTATCTATCCTGTTTTTAATTCCTTCCATTGTGGTCTTTATTTCTGATATTGTATTTGTCATCTCCAACTGATTCATTTTTATACTTGCTATTTCTTTATTTAGGTGTTCATAGTGACCATCCATTGTTGTTCTAAGATCCC
The DNA here is from genome assembly GCF_036850995.1 of Saccopteryx leptura. NCBI lineage: Eukaryota > Metazoa > Chordata > Mammalia > Chiroptera > Emballonuridae > Saccopteryx > Saccopteryx leptura. The sequence goes on along the minus strand of NC_089505.1, from coordinate 209,751,791 downwards.
TAAGCATCCTTACAATCATTATTTTGAACTCCGCATCTGGAAGTTTGATTATTTCCATATCACTCAGTTCATCTCCTGAAGGTGTCACTTGTGGTTTCATTTGGATTGCACTTTTTTGTCTTCTCATTGTGTTTGGGTGTTTTATTTGTAGAGTTGGTTGAGTCTAGGCTTGGTGTTGTCTGACTCCAGTTTTAAGTTGTGTTATTTCTAGGTCTTCTTGGGTTGGTATCAGCTGTTATCTGTAATCCACTTTCAGATTTTGGCAGCTTTGAAGTCTTGATTTGTTTGTTTTCTTAACAGGTGATAGTCCTGTTTACTGATCTCAGCAGGGGGCTTCCTTGAAACTGTGTCCAGGAATGTGATGGGTATAACCTGAGACTCTGAAGGCCTCTTTAGCCAGCTAATCTCACTGGGGGCAGGGTGTTTTCTCAGCTTCAGTAGGGGGAGGTGTATCTCAGATCTCCATGGAGACCTGATTTACTGCCCCTCCTCTCCACTTCTTGTTTTCAGCTGTGTCTTGTTGCGCTGATTGGAGCTGGATAGATGTCCGGAGATCTCTGATCCAGAAGCACTTCAGCTCTGTTTTGTGAAAGGTCAGTCCCTCCCCCAGCTATGGCCACCTCCAGCACGGATGAGTCAGCTTTTTCAGTTCGTTTCCTGCATTCTTAGCCCCTCACAGTCTGTCCCTCTCCCTGTCCTTTCCACTTGGGAGATAAGCTGGTCTTTTCAACACACCTCGCTCCCTAGTCGCCAGGTAAGTGGCTGTGAGCAATAGTTTCTGCTCTTTTCCCTATGTGAGATCCCCTCTGGGCTCTCAGCCTCCCCACTCCCCCCTCCGTTCCTGTAAGCAAAGGAGATTCAGGCGTTCCCTACCACGATTATTGTGGTTTCTTCTTTGCTCCTTGGTTTTTGAGAGCTGTTCTTGCAGTTCAGAATTGGTTTTTCATGCTGACATTTCCTAAATTGATTTGTATTCCAGTTTGGTGGTGAGAGCTGGGCATCTGTGCGTCCGCCTACTCCGCTGCCATCTTGAACCAATATTTTTTTTTAATAATTTTATGTTTTTAATGGGGTGACATCAATAAATCAGGACACATATATTCAAATACAACATGTCCAGGCTATCTTGTCGTTCAATTATGTTGCATACCCATCACCCAAAGTCAGATTGCCCTCTGTCACCTTTTATCTAGTTTTCTTTGTGCCCCTCCCCCTCCCCTTTTTCCACTCCCCCCTCCCCCTGTAACCACCACACTCTTATCAATGTCTCTTAGTCTCACTTTTATGACCCACCTACATATGGAATAATGCAGTTCCTGTTTTTTTCTGATTTACTTATTTCAATTCGTATAATGTTATCAGGATCCCACCATTTTGCTGTAAATGATCTGATGTCATCATTTCTTATGGCTGAGTATTCCATAGTGTATATGTGTCACATCTTCTTTATCCAGTCATCTATTGATGGGATTTTTGGTTGTTTCCATGTCCTGGCCACTGTGAACAATGCTGCAATGAACATGGGGCTGCATGTGTCTTTACGTATCAATGTTTCTGAGTTTTGGGGGTATATACCCAGTAGAGGGATTGCTGGGTCATAAGGTAGTTCTATTTTCAGTTTTTGAGGAACCAACATACTTTCTTCCATAATGGTTGTACTACTTTACATTCCCACCAACAGTGGATGAGGGTTCCTTTTTCTCCACAGCCTCTCCAACATTTGCTATTACCTCTCTTGTTAATAATAGCTAATCTAACAGGTGTGAGGTGGTATCTCATTGCAGTTTTGATTTGCATTTCTCTAATAACTAACGAAGATGAGTATCTTTTCATTTATCTGTTGGCCATTTGTATTTCTTTCTGGGAGAAGTGTCTGTTCATGTCCTCTTCCCATTTTTTTCTTGGATTGTTTGTTTGTTTGTTTGTTGTTGCGTTTTATGAGTTCTTTGCATATTTTGGATATTAGGCCCTTATCTGAGCTGCTGTTTGAAAATATCATTTCCCATTTAGTAGGCTGTCTGTTTATTTTGTTATCAGTTTCTCTTGCTGAGCAAAAACTTCTTAGTCTGATGTAGTCCCATTCATTAATTTTTGCCTTCACTTCTCTTGCCTGTGGAGTCAAATTCATAAAATGCTCTTTAAAACCCAGGTCCATGAGTTTAGTACCTATGTCTTCTTCTATGTACTTAATTCTTTCAGGTCTTATGTTTAGATCTTTGATCCATTTTTAGTTAATTTTAGTACACGGGGACAAACTGTAGTCTAGTTTCATTCTTTTGCAGGTGGCTTTCCAGTTTTCCCAACACCATTTATTGAAGAAGCTTTCTTTTCTCCATTGTGTGTTGTTGACTGCTTTATCAAAAATTATTTGACTATATATATGTGGTTTTATTTCTGGGTTTTCTATTCTGTTCCATTGGTCTGAGTGTCTATTTTTCTGCCAATACCATGCTGTTTTGATTATTGTGGCCCTATAATATAGTTTAAAGTCAGGTATTGTAATGCCCCCAGCTTCATTCTTTTTCCTTAGGATTCCTTTAGCTATTCAGGGTTTTTTATAGTTCCATATAAATCTTATGATTTTTTCTTCCATTTCTTTAAAAAATGTCATAGGAATTTTGATGGGAATTGCATTAAATTTATATATTACTTTGGGTAATATGGCCATTTTAATTATATTTATTCTTCCTATCCAAGAACAAGGAATATTTTTCCATCTCATTGTGTCTCTTTCTATTTCTCTTAGCAATGCCTTGTAGTTTTCGTTATATAGGTCCTTTACATTCTTTGTTATGTTTATTCCAAGGTATTTTATTTTTTTTGTTGCAATCATGAAGGGGATTATTTTTTTGAGTTCGTTTTCTAATATTTCATTGTTGGCATATAGAAAGGCTATGGACTTTTGTATGTTGATTTTGTATCCTGCGACCTTACTGTATTGGTTTATTGTTTTGAGTAATCTTTTTGTGGAGTCCTTTGGGTTTTCGATGTATAGGATCATATCATCAGCAAAAAGTGATACCTTTACTTCTTCTTTTCCGATGTGGATGCCTTTTATTTCTTTGTCTTGTCTGATTGCTCTGGCCAGAACTTCTAGCACCACGTTAAATAAGAGTGGAGAGAGTGGACAACCCTGCCTTGTTCCTGATTTAAGGTGGAAAGTCCTCAGTTTTACGCCATTTAATATGATGTTGGCTGATGGTTTATCATATATGGCCTTTATCATGTTGAGATATTTTCCTTCTATACCCATTTTGTTGAGAGTCTTAAACATAAAATTGTGTTGTATTTTATCGAAAGCCTTTTCTGCGTCTATTGATAAGATCATGTGGTTTTTGTTCTTTGTTTTGTTGATATGGTGTATTACGTTAACCGTTTTACGTATGTTGAACCATCCTTGAGATTCTGGGATGAATCCCACTTGATCATGATGTATTATTTTTTTAATATGTTGTTGTATTCAATTTGCCAGTATTTTGTTTAGTATTTTAGCATCTGTATTCATTAGAGATATTGGTCTGTAGTTTTCTTTCTTTGTGCCATCCTTGCCTGGTTTTGGTATGAGGGTTATGTTGGCCTCATAAAATGTGTTTGGAAGTATTGCTTCTTCTTCAATTTTTTGGAAGACTTTGAGTAGAATAGGAACCAAGTCTTCTTTGAATGTTTGATAGAATTCACTAGTATAACCGTCTGGGCCTGGACTTTTATTTTTGGGGAGGTTTTTAATAGTTTTTTCTATTTCCTCCCTGCTGATTGTTCTGTTTAGGTTTTCTGCTTCTTCATGACTCAGTTTAGGAAGGTTGTACTGTTCTAGGAATTTATCCATTTCTTCTAGATTCTTGTATTTGGTGGCATATAGTTTTTCATAGTATTCTACAATAATTCTTTGTATATCTATGATGTCTGTGGTGATTTCTCCTCTTTCAATTTGGATTTTATTTATTTGAGTCCTGTGTCTTTTTTCCTTGGTGAGTCTTGCCAAGGGTTTGTCAATTTTGTTGATCTTTTCAAAGAACCAGCTCCTTGTTTTATTGATTTTTTCTATAGTTTTTCTGTTCTCTATTTCATTTATTTCTGCTCTGATTTTTATTATCTCCTTTCTTCAGCTGGTTTTGGGTTGTCTTTGTTCTTCTTTTTCTAGCTCCTTAAGGTGTGAAGTTAAGTGGTTTACTTCAGCTCTCTCTTGTTTGTTCATATAGGCCTGAAGTGATATGAACTTTCCTCTTATTACTGCTTTTGCTGCATCCCAGAGATTCTGATATGTCGTATTTTCATTTTCATTTGTCTGTATATATCTTTTGATCTCTGCGCTTATTTCTTCTTTGACCCATTCATTTTTTAGAAGTATGTTGTTTAGTTTCCATAATTTTGTGGGTTTTTACTCCTCTTTTTTACAGTTGAATTCTAGTTTGAAGGCTTTATGATCAGAGAATATGCTTGGTACAATTTCAATTTTTCTAAATTTGCTGATATTATCTTTGTGGCCCAACATATGGTCAATTCTTGAGAATGTTCCATGTACACTAGAGAAAAATGTATACTCTGTCGCTTTGGGATGAAGTGTCCTGTAGATGTCTATCATATCCAGGTGTTGTAGTATTTCGTTTAAGGCCACTATATCTTTATTGATTCTCTGTTTGGATGACCGATCTAGAGCCGTCAGCGGTGTATTGAGGTCTCCAAGTATTGTATTTTTGTCAGTTTTTGTTTTAAGGTCAATAAGTAGCTGTCTTATATATTTTGGTGCTCCTTGGTTTGGTGCATATATATTAAGGATTGTTATGTCTTCTTGATTCAGTGTCCCCTTGATCATTATGAAATGACCATTTTTGTCTCTGAGTACTTTTTCTGTCTTGTAGTCAGCATTATCCGATATGAGTATTGCTACACCTGCTTTTTTTTTGGGTGTTGTTTGCTTGGAGTATTGTTTTCCAGCCTTTGACTTTGAATTTGTTTTTATCCTTGTTGCTTAGATGAGTTTCTTGTAGGCAGCATACAGTTGGATTTTATTTTTTTATCCATTCTGCTACTCTGTGTCTTTTTATTGGTAAGTTTAATCCATTTACATTTAGTGTAATTATTGACACTTGTGGGTTCCCTATTGCCATTTTTTAAATTGCTTTCTGTTAGTTTTGTATCTTGTTTGATTCTTCTCTTTTGTTTTTCTATCGTTTGTTTTTGTTTGTTTGTATTCCATACTTCTTTCCTCTGTTGCTACCTTTTTTAAGTCAAGTGTTTTTGTGGTGGTTTTTTCAAGGGTGGTTACCATTAAGTAATGAAAAGGGTACCTACCATATTCATTGTAGTACCCTTTCTTATGAGTATTTCTGCGCTTCATCGTCCTTTGCTACTGTTAATCTCCATCCTTTCTCCCCTTTTTTTCCTTTTGTTGTCACAGTTTAAGTTTGGTTTTATTGTTTTCTTGGTGGAGCTGTTACTTGGGGTTATGTTTTCTTTTGTTCTTTGAATCTGGTTGGAAAACCCCCTTTAGTATTTCCTGGAGTGGGGGCTTTCTGCTGATAAATTCTCTCATCTTTTCTTTATTTGTGAATATTTTTATATCTCCTTCGTACTTGAAGGATAGCTTTGATGGGTATAGTATTCTTGGCTGAAAGTTTCTCTCTTTCAGGGCTTTGAATATTGGGGTCCACTCTCTTCTAGCTTGTAGAGTTTCTGCTGAGAAGTCTGATGATAATCTAATAGGTCTTCCTTTATATGTTGTATTCTTCTTTTCCCTGGCTGCCTTGAGAATTTTTTCTTTGTCATTGGTTTGTGTCATCTTCATTATGATGTGCCTTGGAGTGGGTTTGTTGGGGTTAAGAAAACTCGGTGTTCTGTTTGCTTCTTGAATTTGAGGCTTTAGTTCTTTCCACAGGCTTGGGAAGTTCTCATCTATTATTTGTTTGAGTATATTCTCCATTCCATTTTCTTTCTCTTCTCCCTCTGATATACCTATTATTCTTATGTTATTCTTTCTGATGGAGTCAGACAATTCCTGTAGGGCTTTCTCGTTTTTTATTATTTTTGAGTCTCTTTCTTTTTCTCTCTGTTGTGCCTCAAGTTGCTTGTCTTCTATTTCACTAATCCTATCTTCTATCTAGGCTGTTCTATTAGCTAAGCTTGTTATCTCGTTTTTCAGTTCGTGAATTGAGTTTTTCATTTCTGTTTGATTTGTTTTTATAGTTTCAATTTCCTTAGTAATATATTCTTTGTGATCGTTGAGTTGTTTTCTGATTTCCCTAAATTGCCTTTCTGTGTTTTCTTGTATATCTCTGAGTATTTTTAAGATTTCTATTTTAAATTCTCTGTCATTTGGCTCCAAGGCTTCCAATATATTAAATCTTTTCTCCATAGATTTTTCCACATCTATTTGTGTTACCTCTCTATCTTTTGTATCCATAATATTCTATTTCCTTTTTCTTATTTTCATCTGAAGGTGGTCTTGTTGCTATTCTTAATTGAAATTAATAAAGAATAAAAAGGGGGAAAAAAAAGAAAAAGAAAAAAACAAACAAAAAAAAAACACTCCACACACAAAAAAAGTAATGATTTATTATTTCCCCCTTTTTTCTTTCTTCTCCTTCCCTCCTCTCACCTCTTTAGGTAAATATCGTGATGACCTGTGAATTATATTATGCTAAATGGAACAAAAACTGCCTATAACGGAGGGCCTGATTTGGGGTGAAGAGTTCAAGGGGCAAAAAAGGGAGTAGGGACCTACTAAATGCAAAAAAAAAAAAAAAAAAGGAGGATATCTTAGACAAGCATAAAATGATTTGCTTGTAAGTGATGGTCGACTAAGAGATATAATGAGAGGGATAAGAGGGAAACAGAAAAAAGGAGAGAAAAAATAATATTTAAAGAAGAAGAAAAAAAAATAATAAGTAAAAATCTGTTGTATTAAGTGGAGTGAAGACTAAATACAATGGAGACTTTGGGTTGGGAGGAATGCTAGTGAGTTAAAAAGCAATGTAAAAAGTACCCAAAATGCTACAAAAACAAACAAATAAAGGAAAACCAAGAACAAAAGCAGAAAAGAAAAAAAAAAAAAGAACAAACAACAAAAACAAAAAAAACTTGAGTCCCAAATTAAATAATTTGTTCGTAATTGAGGATTAAATGAGAGGAAAAGTAAAAGGAGAAAAGAAGGAATGAATAGAAAGAACAAGAGAGAAACAAAGGAAGAAAAAAAGGAAAGGGAAAAAAAACAAAAAGAAAACAAAAGGGGAGAGAGTGAGAGTTAAGGGTTTTGGAGTGTAACCCTAAGGGAGAGTAAGGATGAAGAAAAGAAATAAAATGTAACACTCATGGGTAGTGTAGTTCAAGAAAAGGGTAGCATAAGATGGGCAGAGAATAAAAGGACCGAGGTGGAGGAAATACAAATAAAGGCAATAAGAAAGAAGAGAGAAACAACAACAACAAAGAATTAGTGGAACAAGTTATAAAGTCTGTGGATTTTTCTTGATTTTGAGAGGTTAACTTCTTCCTTTTTCTTTTCTCTCCCTCTTCCTGGTCGGTGACTCTGTACCCCAGGTTCTGCCCCTGTGTCACGCTTAGGTAGGGATTTGCAGTTGATGGGATTCTATGGCAATGTCATATAATTGGCTTTAGTCTCACTGGTAGTCAAGGCTTGTTGGCGTTTGTAGAGTCCAACAATGAGAGAGAGTTTGCTTTCCTGGAGTCTCTCCCCTAGTCTCCCCTTCCTGAATTAGCAGCCTGGTGATCCAGCTATGAGGCTGCCACTGCTTCTGTCTGGGGTGTAAGAGGCTCAAAGAGCTGGGAAATCCCCACTCTATCCTCACTCAGTGCAAGGCTCTGGGTAAGGCTCTGGCAGTCAGAGCCTCCAGCGTAATCAGGTGGGCCTGGGAGTCAATTGTTGTCAAGGTGACTGTTCAGCACCTACCATTCAGTTGGACCACTCAACCCAGGCTTCCCACACTTTGTAGCCTGTTTTGGCTGGGAAGAAGATGCACTATTCGCTGCTTGCTATATAGATCTTAATATCTGCCAAGTCCCTCTTGTTAGGTATATCCCTGAATATGGAGGCTCTGTCAATCAGAAGTTGCCCCCGCCCCTTTAGCAAAAGGCACTGAAAAATATTATGCCTCTTGTCTTGGATCGCTGAACTGGGAGAGATCTTATCAATTAGAGCCCCGTGGGTGCGTAGATTTTGTGGGTTAAGCTAATTTCAGTGATTGGATCCGCAGCTGTGCTCCAGAGAGTATTTCAGGCTGCCTGCACGCCCCTCCCCCAACGCTTGATTGTTAGCTCGAATGGCTGGGTGAGGTGCCCCGTCCACGGAGAGAATCTCCTGACTAGTAAAGACAGGTTTGGCGCCCCTCCCGGACTGTGTCACGGGGCGCGCGCGCGCACGGCTTCTCAGAGCACGCCAGTGGTGGCCAGCACTCCCCGGGACGCGGCTTGGGGCGCGGGACGCGGCTCGGGGCGCGGGCGCGCGGCTTCTCAGAGCAAGCCGGTGGTTGCCGGCACTCTCCGGGACGCGGCTTGGGGCGCGCACGCGCGGCTTCTCAGAGCACACCAGTGGGGGCCGGCACTCCCCGGGACGCGGCTCGGGGCGCGGGCGCGCGGCTTCTCAGAGCACGCCAGTGGTGGTTGGCACTCCCCGGGACGCGGCTCGGAGCGCGCGCGCGCGCGGCTTCTCAGAGCACACCGGTGGTTGCTGGCACTCCCCGGGACGCGGCTCGGGGCACAGGTGCGCGGCTTCTCAGAGCACGCCGGTGGTTGCCGGCACTCCCTGGGACGTGGATCGGGGCGCACGCGCGGCTTCTCAGAGCACAGAGCACGCCGGTGGTTGCCGGCACTCCCTGGGACGTGGATCAGGGCGCGCGCGCGGCTTCTCAGAGCACAGAGCACACCGGTGGTTGCCGGCACTCCCCGGGACGGGCTCGGGGCGCGTGCGTGCGGCTTCTCAGAGCACACCAGTGGTGGCCGGCACTCCCCGGGACGCGGCTCGGGGCGCGGGCGCGCGGCTTCTCAGAGCACGCCAGTGGTGGTTGGCACTCCCCGGGACGCGGCTCGGAGCGCGCGCGCGGCTTCTCAGAGCACGCCGGTGGTTGCTGGCACTCCCCGGGATGCGGCTCGGGGCGCGGGCGCGCGGCTTCTCAGAGCACGCTGGTGGTTGCCGGCACTCCCTGGGACGTGGATCGGGGCGCGCGCGCGGCTTCTCAGAGCACAGAGCACGCCGGTGGTTGCCGGCACTCCCTGGGACGGGCTCGGGGCGCATGTGCGCGCGCGGCTTCTCAGAGTACACCGGTGGTTGCTGGCACTCCCCGGGACGCGGCGCGGGCAGCTGCACGTGTGGGTTGACTCACCCCAGGTGTATTCCCTCCTCGGCAACAGTCCTTTCACTTTCAGTGTGTGTGTAGAACTCCGGGATGCTCCGAGGATAAATTTTTCTGTTTCTAGTTGATAAATTTGTTGAGATTTTGGGGAGATCTGTCGGACGCGATGCTCACTGTGCCATTTCCGTGACGTCACCCGAACCAGCTTCTTGTTCTATTAATTTTTTCTATAGTTTTTCTGTTCTCTATTTCATTTATTTCTGCTCTGATTTTTATTATCTCTTTTCTTTGGCTGGTTTTGGGTTGTCTTTGTTCTTCTTTTTCTAATTCCTTAAGGTGTGAAGTTAAGTGATTCATTTGGGCTCTCTCTTGTTTGTTCATATATGCCTGAAGTGATATGAACTTCCCTCTTATCACTGCTTTTGCTGCATCCCATAGATTCTGATATGTCGTATTGTCATTTTAATTTGTCTGTATATATCTTTTGATCTCTGCACTTATTTTGTCTTTGACCCATTCATTTTTTAAAAGTATGTTGTTTAGTTTCCACATTTTTATGGGAATTTTTTCCTCTTTTTTGTAATTGAATTCTAGTTTCAAGGCTTTATGATCAGAAAACATGCTTGGTACAACTCCAATTTTTCTGAATTTGCTGATGTTGTTTTTGTGGCCCAATATATAGTCAATTCTTGAGAATGATCCAAGTACAGTGGAAAAAAATGTATACTCAGTCACTTTGGGATTAAATGTCCTGTAGATATCTATCATATCCAGGTGCTCTAGTGTTTTGTTTAAGGCCACTATGTCTTTGTTGATTCTCTGTTTGGATGACCGATCTAGAGCCGTCACGGGTGTATTGAGGTATCCAAGTATGATTGTATTTTTGTCAGGTTTTGTTTTAAGGTCAATAAGTAGCTGTCTTATATATTTTGGTGCTCCTTGGTTTGGTGCATATATATTAAGAATTGTTATGTCTTCTTGATTCAGTGTCCCCTTAGCCATTATGAAATGGCCATTTTTGTCTCTGAGTACTTTTGCTGTCTTGTAATCCACATTATCAGATATGAGTATTGCTACGCCTGCTTTTTTTTGGGTGTTATTTTCTTGGAGTATTGTTTTTCAGCCTTTCACTTTGAATTTGTTTTTATCCTTGTTACTTAGAAGAGTTTCTTATAGGCAGCATACAGTTGGATTTTCTTTTTTAATCCATTCTGCTACTCTGTGCCTTTTTATTGGTGAGTTTAATCTGTTACATTTAGTGTCATCATTGACACTTGTGAGTTCCCTATTGCCATTTTATAGATTGCTTTATGTTAGTTTTGTGTCTTATTTGATCCTTCTTTTTCATCTTTCTATCTTTTGTTTTTATTTGGTTATATTCCATACATCTTTCCTCTGTTGCTATCTTTTTTAAATCATGTGCTTCTGTGGTGGTTTTTTCAATGGTGGTTACCTTTAAGTAATGAAAAGGGTTCCTACTCTGTTCATTGTAGTGCACTATTTTGTGAGTACTTTTGCACTCCATCATCCTTTGCTACTGTTAATCTCCATCCTCTCCCCCCCCACTTTCTTTTTGTTGTTGTCACAGTTTAAATTTGGTTTTATTGTGTTCTTCTTGGAGCTTTTACTTGTGGCTTTGGTTTTTTTTTTGTTTGTTTGTTCTTTGTATCTGATTGGAGAACCCCTTTAGTAATTCTGGGAGTGGGGGTTTTCTGATGATGAATTCCCTCATCTTTTCTGTATCTGTGAATGTTTTTATTTCTCCTTCATATTTGAAGGATAGCTTTGATGGGTATAGTATTCATGGCTGAAAGTTCCTCTCTTTCAGGACTTTAAATATTGGGGTCCACTCTCTTCTAGCTTGTAGAGTTTCTGTTGAGAAATCAGACGATAATCTAATAGGCCTTCCTTTATATGTTGTATTCTTCTTTTCCCTGGCTGCCTTGAGAATTTTTTCTTTGCTGTTGGTTTGTGCCAATTTCATTATGATATGCCTTGGAGTAGGTTTGTTGGGGTTAAGAAAACTCGGAGTTCTGTTTGCTTCTTGAATTTGAGGCTTTAGTTCTTTCCACAGGCTTGGGAAGTTCTCATCTATTATTTGTTTGAGTATGTTCTTTATTCCATTTTCTCTCTCTTCTCCCTCTGATATACCTATTATTCTTATGTTATTCTTTTTGATGGAGTCAGATAATTCCTGTAGGGCTATCTCATTTTTTAAAATTTTTGAGTCTCTTTCTTCTTCTCTCTGTTGTGCCTCAAGTTGCTTGTCTTCTATTTCACTAATCCTACCTTCTATCTGGCCTGTTCTATTAGCTAAGCTTGTTACCTTGTTTTTCAGCTCGTGTATTCAGTTTTTCATCTCTGTTTGTTTTGTTTTTATAGTTTTAATTTCCTTGGGAATATATTCTTTGTGTTCATTGAGTTGTTTTCTGAGCTCCCTAAATTGCCATTCTGTGTTTTCTTGTATAACCCTGAGTATTTTTAGGATTTCTATTTTAAATTCTCTGTCGTTTAACTCCAGGGTTTCCAATATATTAAATTTTTTCTCCATAGATTTTTCCTCATCTATCTGTGTTACCTCTCTTTCTTTTGTATCCATGATATTCGATTTTCTCTTCCTTAATGGCATCTGAGGGTGGTTTTGTTGATATTATTAATGAGATTTAATAAAGAAAAAAAAGTTAAAAAAATAAAAAATCAAAGTTTTTTTAAAAATTAATATTAAATAAAGAAAAATTAAATAAAATAAAAATTAAAAAAAGGAAATTATTCCTCCCCCCCCTACTTTTTTCCTCTCCTCTCCTCTCCCCTCTTTCTTGAGAAAATCTTGTGGTGAACTGTGAATTATATTGTACTAAATAGAACAAACAATGCCTGTAATGGAGGGCCTGAATTGGGGAGAAGTAATAAAGGGGCAAAAAAAAAAAAACACAGAAAAAAGGGGTGTGGACCCACAAAAAGCAAATAAGGAAAAATTTTGGTCAAGAATAAAATGATTTGCTTTTAGGTGTTGGTTGACTAAGAGTTATGATGAGAGGAATAAGAGGGAAACAGGAAAATGGGGGGACAAATTAAAAAATTACTATTTTATTTAGTGGAACAAGAATAGATAAAATGGAGAGCCAGGGATGGGAGCACTGCTAGTTTGTTAAAAAGGTGAAGTTAAAAAAACCCAAAATGCCACAAACATAAGTTTGAGTCCCAGATAAGATAGTTTGTTCATTATTATGGTTTGAATGAGAGGAGACATAAAGGAGAAAGGAAGAAACTAATATAGAGGGAGAAAAGAGAGAGAGAGAGAAAAAAAAGAGGGAACCACTAAAAGAAGAAAAAAGAAAAAAGAGGAGAGAGAGAGAGAGAGAGTTAAGGGTTTTAGAGTGCAACCCTCATAGAGAGAAAGGAAGAGGAAAAAAAAGATAATGGGAGATGTAATACTTATGGGTAGTGTAGTTCAAGGAGAGGAGAGAGTAAGACCGGCAGAGATTAAACGACTAATTTAGAAGAGAAAAAAAAAAAATCAAGAATGAAGATAAGAGAAACATACGAACAACTATAATAAAATGGGATAGGTTATAAAGTCTATGGATTATTCTGATTTTGAGAGGTTATCTTCTTGCTTTTTCTTTTCTTCCCTCTTACTGGTTGGTGACTCTGTACCCCGGGTTTTGCCCCTTTGGCACGCTCAGGTAGAGGTTTGCAGTTGATAAGTCTCTATGGCGATGTCATGTATTGTGCTTCAGTCTGGTTGGCAGTCGAGGCTCATTAGCATTTATAGGCTCCGACAGTGAGAGAGTTTGTGTTCCTGGAGCCTCTCTCCTAGTCTTTCCTTCCTCAATTAGTAGCCTGATAATCCAGCTATGGGGTTGTTGCTGCCTCTGCCTGGATAGTTAGAGGCTCAAAGAGCTGGCCACTCCCCACTCTATTCCCACTCAGCACAGGGCTCTGGGCAAGGCTCAGTCAGTCAGAGCTGCTAGCATAATCAGGCAGGGCTTCTGCCCACTCAAAGACCTCTGGCTCTGCCATTCTGTCCGGTAACACGGGTGGGCACCCACTCCTGGGGCGCTTGGAGTAAACTTTCGCTCACTCTCTGTGCGCAGACCAGGATATCAGGCTGGAAGTCTCACACTCTGAGTAAAACCTCCACCCGCACAGAAAAGTTCCAGCATTGGAATTGGCTCTCATTCTCTCCCCATGCACGGCTTTTTTAGGGCACTGGGGCAGCCTGCAGATTCCACTTTTGGCCCACACAAAGGCCCCTGACTCTGCCCCTCTGTGGGATAACACGGGCGCGCACTGCCCAGGCAACCGGAGGAATCTCTCGCTCACTATCTGTGCACAGACCAGGATATCAGGCCGGCAGTCTCACCCTCTGAGTAAAACCTCCACCCGCACAGAAAAATTCCAGCGTTGGAATTGGCTTTCGCTCCCTCCCCGTGCGTGGCTTTTTCAGGGCGCTAGGGCAGCCCGAGATTCTGCTTTTGGCCCACACAAAGGCTCCTGACTCTGCCCCTCTGTGGGATAACACGGGTTCCCACTCCTGAGGTACTGGGAGGAATCTCTTGCCCACTCTCCGTGCACGCCGACCAGGATATCAGGCCAGCCACCTCACCCTCTGAGTGAAATCCCCGCCCACACAGAAAAGTTCCAGCGTTGGAATTGGCTCTCGCTCCCTCCCCATGCGTGGCTTTTTCAGGGTGCTGGGGCGGCCCGAGATTCTGCTTTTGGCCCACACAAAGGCCTCTGGCTCTGCCTCTCTGTGGGGTAACACGCACGCCCACTGCTGAGGTACTTGGAGGAATCTTTCGCCCACTATCTGCGTGCGCCGACCAGGAGATCGGGGAAAATGGCTGCCCCACTTGTCTTTTTTTGTCTGGGTTTGGTGCAAGTGTTAGCTTATATTGACTGGGTTGCCACAGGCACAGTTTTTTCTCGGCTTGGATCTCCGTGCCACAGCCTGGTTCAGCCGTTTTTCCCTTGGCCTGGATCTATTCACCCCCTTTGCCCACCTCAGTTTCTATATTCTCAGTTCCCAGTAAAAGCAGCCCTATTTAAGTTAGTGAGGAAGGCGGGGCATTTCTTACTCCCTATTTCCTTCGGGGTTTGATTATATATTTAGCCAATTTTTCACTCGACCATACCTTCGGGTGTATTGCGAAACATCTGGAGGCTCCAAGGATAGGTTTTTCTGTTTCTGGTTGAAGATCTTGTTGAGTTTTGGGGGAGATTTATCGGTATCGCTTCCTACTGCGCCATTACTCTGACGTCATCTCTCAAAAATTTCTTTTGAGGCATTCAGAACAAGCAGAAGGTTTGTCTGTTATAATGCCTAATGTTTATCAGGTCCTTTATATGTTTATTTTATTTATTCCTCACAATAACCCCATAGACAGGTCCTATTATTATCTAATAAATTTTAGAGTCAAAGGGCCTGGGTTTGAATCCCATATCTGTCCACTACAAACCATGTGACCTTCACTAGTTTATATAACCTCAGCTATAAAAGGAAGCTACTAAGAATTGCAGTCTTACAAGGTCATTATGAGAATGAAAAGAGACAATATCAGTGAAAAACAGTTTCCAGGCTATAAAGCACTATGTAAATGTTAATTACTAATATTGTTATTTGGTGCCAAAAAGAGATTCTGGGATAGTTCCTATTGTTTAATACCCTCTCTTTCTGTTTAGAGAATTCTTGGTTTTCAGCAGTGTAAACACTACTGGATTGCTTTTTACCATTAAAATTGTCATGAAAACACTTATTAGATGTGATGCTTATAAATTTGCTTTTCAGCCTAACATATGCAAGCAAAAGGAAACTAGCGGTTTTTAGTAACTTCCTTTGCCAAACAGTTGGCACCATCGTTTCATTTAATCTTCACTATAACACTTTAAGATAGTTATTGTTTCCATTCTACAGATTAGAGAATCAAAGTTGAGAGTTATTTGACTTGTCTAGATGAGAAAATGGCAGAGCTTGGATCTGAAAGTCTTGTCAATGCTGATTCTAATCCCTGTGTTTTGTTCCACACACTGCTCTGTAGAAAGCACATAATTGGTGCTTAAATTAAATATTCCTCATCATTTTTCTCTGGTAACTCCCCTACGATAAGCCTGCTAAGATGGCCATGCTTGTGACATGTAACTCCATCACTACAGCTAATTGGTTTGCTCCTGATCCAAGCTGGACCAATCACAGTCCTCTTTCTGAAATTTGATATTGGAACACTCAGTACCTGGACCAATTATTTGTGAGAACCAGGCATAAAAGACAAGCAGAATCAGGACCTCAGCCTACATCATGGCAAGCCAGACTCGCATTTAAGGTCAAGAATGGAGTCAGAGAACATGCTGTTCCTGGCAGAGCATGAGCTACACACAGAGGATCAGAAACTGGGGACCTTCTGTCCATACAGAGCGTGGTGGGTGAAGGGCAGCCTCAGCCTCTGATGGCCTTTTAGCTTCCAGCTCTAATTCATGTGAGATCTTGATGTCCTTACAACAGTTTCCTCCTTTATTTAAACTAGCTGACCCTACAGTCAAACAATCTCATTCATTCACACACGGCACACAGTAAATATGTACATACTTGCAAAATGATTGCTGATTGGTGTCTTTTTTGTCACTTGTCTGGATTTCTTCATCCTGAGTGGCCACCTACTATACTTTATTGATTTAAGTATAATTCTTTGGTCTGTCGGTCATTCTTCCAATTTGGTCCTGGTGCCATTTTCCTGGAAGGGTGAATAAACAATGTCTTAAAAATCACTCACCTAAAAATGGTGGCAAGATACTAGAATAGATATGTTTGAACAGTATTCATGGGGTGGTCTGAATACCCATCATGAAATCAATGTCTCTAAAACTCACATAATGCTTTATTTCAGTGTATTTAAAAATTAACTTTTGTAAGAGCGTAGGATTTTTGGTTCTACTTTAAGAGTAACACAAGTAGGTTTTATTTTGTTTGTTTGTTTGTTTGTTTGTTTGTTTTTAAACATAAAGTAGGAGTCCACACTGAAAAAGCACAGAACAAACTTTGCTGGAATGAGCAGGAAACATGTGGAGTGACAGATCACATGTTCCCTAGAGGAAAACCCTGCAGCAGACTTTCAGTGTCAGAGAGAGGAATACTTTCTGACCTTCATACTGAGAAGAGTAGATAAGCATTCCTTCCCAAAGCAGTATATGAAAATGAAGGAGAGGCTTAAGTTGAAAAGGTTAACTCATCTCAATTTTAACTATTTTAAAAAAATCTTGCTCTAAATTTTATTTATTAGCCATTTAAATGTGAACTTGTGCTCATATAAATAGATCTTTAGTTTTGTTTCAAGCGTTTCAAATGATCGATCATTTCAAGTGATCAGTGTCTGAGAAACAGAAAGTTAGCTTCATCAGAAATACTTAGAAAAGGAAGTAGTAGAGAGGGTGGGCCCGGTTCAGAGAGTGTCAGGCGGGCAGGAAGAGTTCTATGTTTATGAAAGGTGACGCCTATTGTAAGGAAACAGTGCTGTGCTATATTCCCTCTGACTCAGTGGCCAGATCTGGGGGAGTTGAGGAGTAACCAGAGGGCTCAGATACTGTGGCTGCAACCCAGGCAGCAGCTTTCTTAGTTCTTGGGCAGGAAAGGAGCATCAGGGTTTGGAAAGTTGACACATACTAATAAAACAGCAGATGTCAAGATACCATTTTCCTACACCCTGGCTTCATTTCCATTGTGAATTCTACAGAGCAATGCGTGGAACAAAACATAGGGATTAGAATCAGCATTGAGAAGTCTATGAAACTCTAGCCAGCTGTGGAGACATGGGAAGTGCATTGAACTTGGAGGCAGAGGACTGGGTTGCTTGTGCCACTGTCACTTATTTTCTATGTGATCTTGGGCAAATCATTTAAGCTCTCTGAGCTCAGTTTTTTCCTCGGTAGTACAGGAGAAGAAAGAGGTCCTTAGAAAGTCTTCATTCTCTAGGCATGCGGGGTTGAGTCTTCTAGAGAGGTTGTGGGTAGGGTTAGTCAAACCCTGTATTCCACTAGCATGGTGTCTGGAGCAAGACAGGCCCCCGAAACCACACTCTTCATGCAGCGCTCAGTGCTGAGCACTGGCAACCAAGAACAGCATGATCACCAGCGTCCATGGCTCCGGCTGTGGGTAGTGACGTGCCAGCCCCACCACCATTTCTCCAGGCATGGTGGGTAGAAGAAGGTATCAGCAGTGGCATCTATGTCTCTTGGGACTTCAAGCACTTGGGGAACAACTGACTCTTTCCATATTTGGATTTCAAAATAGAATGTCTAAACTAGAGAAAGATCTAATGAAAACTAGAGTGATCAAGTGTTTATCGAGTGATCAAGCATTTCAAATGATCGATCATTTCAAGTGATCAGTGTCTGAGAAACAGAAAGTTAGCTTCATCAGAAATACTTAGAAAAGGAAGTAGTAGAGAGGGTGGGCCCGGTTCAGAGAGTGTCAGGTGGGCAGGAAGCAGAGAAGGTTGCCTCCACATTCTTCCATCACCTGCAAATTGCTTTGTAAGGGAGCATTCCCCACTCGGGATCAACAAGCAGTTCTCCACTGATATTCTTGAAAGCGTATAAAAGTATCGAAGCAATCATTCCGTGGAGGAGTGTCTGTGGGGCCTGAGGTGTGCTGTGGTGGAGGAATGACGGCTGCCCTGGGAAGCAGAGGAGGGGCAGAAAGCAGCTCTGAGCATCTCTGGGGGGAAGAAAGCCATCACATTCACACACAGGGTACGAGACAGGGGTAGGGAGACAGGGCAGCCAGAAACAGCACATTTCCACGCATTTCACTTTTGAAAACATAATAATTCACACTGTATAAAAATATATATTTTTAAACAAATGAGTAACCCAGTCAGGCTTTAATTTAAAAATATAATTCTCCACCTTTATTGTTCACGGTCTCAACCATGTGGACCTGACAGTACACAGTAGATCGACAATCGAGTTTAATCCTATGGCCACTGAATTTAACTTTCCTGGGCTCCAGTGAAACTGAACAGACAGGTCCAAAAATGCAAGTATGGTCCACGTGCTGCTGCTTCTTTGGTGTTGCCTGGGGTTTATTGGTTGTAAAGCCACCAGGGTGATAGAAATGAAATTAAAAGAAAGGTAGGAAAGTGGGGAATAGCTATTACTGACTGTGCTGTGCATCACCTTAATCTTTCTGAGTCTTTGTTTCCTCATCTGATAAATGAAGATAATACCATCTCATGGGCTTGTTGTGAAAGTAAGATTAAACAAGGGCATATAACAGGGCTGGACCTATGGTCCAATATACCTAACAAATAAATGCTGGTTCACTTCTTCTTGCAGACCCACCGGCGCCCTAAGTTCTCTAAAGAAGCATTTGCTGACCACCATGTAGAAATGTGCTTTGTGTCATCTAAGGCAAATGGGGAGGTAGTGATTGAGCCTAAATTTTCTCTTCCTCCAACCTCAAGGGACAGGAGTTAAGTTAGGACGATGGCTATTCTGTGTTGCTTGCTATGTCAGACAGTTGTTGTTTGTGGAAAGTTGGGGGGTGGGAGTGATGGCTAGCTTGATGTCTCTGTTAATCATCTACTAGATGGTTTCCTGGAAGCTGAAGCAACTCCATTTTCTCGCATGGTTGACTTACTGCAAGCCTATAAGGAGATAGCCTTAGAGAGGTTCCCAAAAGAAACCCAACAGTACGGATACACTCCTCTTGGATATCACAGTAGGCACTTTCAAATGCAATACCCCATTTGCGCCTCAGACTTACCCTGGGAAGTAATCTCCACTCTAAGGAAGGAAAGACTGCAACTGAGAGAGATTGATTTCCTACAGACTTCTTATAATCAGTGTCTGTGTTTTGAGACAATAGATAAATATTGAGCCAGTGGAAGGGGAAGGAAAGAAGAAAAAGAAAGAACCAAGTCAGTCAGTATTGATTAAGGTCCTGTTGCTTCGGCTAGGTACACCTCTGCAGTGGGCTCTAGCCTCCTTTGGGGTATCAGCACACCCCGAATCTCTCCTCCAGCCACCCCAAAGCTCATCTCTGGGGCAGCCCCAGTGCAGACAGCTACTCACTAATGGGACTGTTTCAAAAATTAACTTTTCATTGATGAGTTTCATTTTATCACCAAACAGACATGGCTAAGTTGGACACAAGTGTAGAGAGGGCCAAGTTGTGGGATGACTTATAGGCATGCTGTTACTCTATATTGCAATTTTCACAATGATAAAAGAAACCACCACTTTTTTTTTTCAAGAAAGAGAGAGAGGGACTGGGATGAGAAGCATCAACTTGTAGTAGTATCACTTTAGTTGTTCATTGATTGCTTCTCATATGTGCCTAGATGCAGGGGTGGGGGAGGGCTCCACTGAGCCAGTGACCTTAGTCTTCAAGCAAGCAACCATTGATATGACCCCACACTCAAGCTGGCAACCCCACGCTCAAGCTGGTGAGTCTGCTGCACTCAAGTCACAACCTGGGGGTTTCAAATGTGGGACCTCAGCATCCCAGGTCAGCGCTCTATCCATTGCACCACAACTGGTCAGGCAGAAACCACCACTTCTTAAGTACTTGCTGCCTATGGACCAGCATCTTATGTACATCATCTAATTTAATTTTCACAACAACTTTATAAAAAATATATTATCACTCTTATTCTATGGAGAAAAAAAGCTCAAGGAGTTTAAGAGTTTTGCTTAAGTTCACAATAAAGTGGTGAAGCACAAAGCTGTCTTTTTAATATTCAAGCATATGATCTTTCTACCTCACCACAGGGTCTCTCAAATAATTAATTCCTACATTGAAATGAACATCAAGCCTGGGCTCTAGGCTGCTCTCCTAAATGAAGTTATTTGTCTAGAAAGTTAACTTCCATCCCTAAACCTTTACACCAAGATAAATTCATGTATCAGAGATGAAAAATATGATCTATCTCTTTCTAGGCATCTCCCAAGTTTATGATCCTGAAAGCCAGGGCACTCCTGCTGGCTTTAGCTGGGACTCAGTCCTCAACCTCCACTAAAGGTGCTAGCAAGGTGGTTGAGTCTTTCTTCCCAATGTTTCCTGTACTTACTCCTTATGATCTAATCCTATTGTCACCACCCCTTGTATTATTTAAATAGATTCCTAACTTCTCCTTGACCCCAGGCTTTCTCCATTATAAATCCTACTGCTAGATCAATCTTCCCCAAACATTTTGTAAATGTCAATTCTCATTCAGAAACATTCCATTAATATGATGCAGCCATTTAAGCTGATGTTGGAAAAGAATAGATAATGGTATGATATGGAAAAAAATGTTCACAGTATGTTATCAAATGAAAAAAGGTTATAAAATACACCAAATGGTACTATGGTGATCTATGTATGGTGGAATTATGGGTGACTTTATCTTCTTTTTGCTTATTCAGATTTCTTTCATATCTTGCAATAAACATTATACTTGTAATAAGATTTTTTTTTTTTAAAAAAAGCAGAAGTTACTGTAAAAATAATGAAAAGACACTTAGGCTAGTGTAAAATAGTTCAATAATGAGATTCCAATTTTTACCATTTGATTAGAAAAAAAGAAGAAGAAAGAAAAGAAAAACCAATAACAATAAGACTAGCCGGTGTCAGCCAAGTTGAGGGAAAGGTTATGTTCATGCACTGCAGGTGGGGATGTAAACTGATACAATCTTTGTGCAAGATAACATGCAAGATTCATCAAAGTAAAAAATCTGCATAAACGTTAAGCCAACTTTCTAAATTTAGGAATCCATCCTATAGAAAGAGAGTTCTAGCCTCACTTGCGGTGGCACAGTGGATAAAGCATTGACCTGGACCACTGAGGTCACCAGTTCAAAACCCTGGGCTTGCCCAGTCAAGGCACATATAGGAGCAACTACTACAAATTGATGCTTCCTGCTTCTCTCCCCACTTTCTCTCTCTCTCACCTCTTTCTAAAAATCAATAAATAAACCTTAAAAATAAAAGTACAGTTTTAAAAAAAAAGAAAGTCAGTTCTCAATGTTTGGTCTAGACCAACAGCATCAGCATCACCTGAGAGCTTATTAAAAAGGCAGATTTCAGGCCCACCACTGACCTACTAAATCAGATACTCTGGGAGTGGTGTCCAGGAGTCTGTGTTTTAAGAAGACCTCCAGGTCATTCTAATATATATTTAGATTTGAGAGCCACAGCTACAGAAATATTTATTTTAAAATTTAAATTTATTGGGGTGACATTGGTTATAAACTTATATAGGTTTCAAGTGTACAGTTCCATGATACATCATCTGTATTTTGCATTGTGTACCCAACACCCGAAGTCAAATCTTCTGTCATATATTTGACCCCCTTTATGCTTTACCATCCCCAACCTGTTCCCTCTGGTAACCTCTGTTGTCTGTGTCTATGAGTTTTTGTTTGTTAAGGAAGTACCTTTGTGGGAGCAAAGGTACAAGGGTGGTTGAATAACAATATGCATTACTAGCTTCTTTGTAATGTTGTAAAATTAAAAAACAATCTGTGTATTCAATAGGGAAATTGCTAAATAAGTTATACAAATTTATCCTGTGAAACACTATGCATTGGTTAAAAAGTATTAGCATGAATAGGTTTAATAACCTATTAAACATATGTTTAATAACCTATTAAACATATAAAGTACATATGGCTTTGTAAAAAAAAGAAAGAAAGCAATTTGCAGTAATAAATATCTATAATATTATTAACCATAGTCAAAATAGACTTTTTGTACTATTTTTCAAACAATGACTTATATAAAAAAAAGAAAAAGAAAAATCCTCCCATTGGCTCCTACAAGACAGAATTCAGGCTTCTTAGCCTGGTAACAAAGGCCTTTCATGTTCTATTTCAGAGCTGATTTTCTAGCTCTGAGCTTGGCCTCGCTCGCTGGTAGCATTTCAGGTCTGTTTCCCCTTGGAGACTGTCACACCTTGGGGCAGAGTCTGCTCTGTTCTTTTTTTGTTCAGTATTTTATCTGCAATAAATGGCTGTAGTTGATGAAAACAATGATAGATTTGTACTAATGCTTATTTGCTATCTGTACTTCAAAGACTAGTTATGTAGCAGCCGGGAGAGCAGTCAGACAAACAGGCCCACAGCACAGCAGTCCTTGGGGTTTAGGAGATGGAATAGAGATACAGATGAGACTTCTCTAGGTATTTCTTTTCATACAGTTTTGACTTCTGAATTATATAAATTTATTTTATTCACAAAATAAAATTAAATGTGAAAAGATTAAAAATACGAAACAAGCCTTACGCCTGAACATGAACAGAAACAAATGAATCGGGCCATCCAATTCATAATGTAACCAAACAGATGAAAGAAGCCACTTTCTCAGTGGGAAAACTCTAGGGATAAAAAGAACTTCAAAGAAATTCTAATTTTACTTAGTTGGTCATTTTTTAATAATGCTAATGCTAATGGAATTCTGAAACTATTCTGTGTCTTTTGTTGGACAAAGCAAATAAACTAAATGTATTTATGTCATCGTGTGGTAAGCAGAATAATGCCCCTCTTTTCAAAATATCCACAGCTGGAACCTCTGAACATATTATATGGCAAAGGGAACTTTGCAGATAGAATTAAGGTTACCTGTGTTTAGGGAGATCATTCTGGATTATCTGTGTGGGCCCCGTGAAATCACATGGGCCCTTAAAGTGAAAGAGGAAAGCAGAAGAGTACGTAAGAGAGATGCAGCAAGGGAAGGAGAGGTAGGAGGGAGTCAAATCATGACAAGGAATCAACCTGCCATTGCTGGTTCTGAAGATAGAGCAAGGGGGTCATGAGTCAAAGCATGCAGGTGGCCTCCAGAAGCTGAGAATACCCCTCAGCTGACAGTAAGGAAACGGTGAGCATCGTCCTACAGTCACGAGGAACAGATACTGCCAACAACCCAAATGAGTAAGAACACAGATTCTCTCCTACAGACTCCAGAAGGCAATTCGGCTCTGCTGACATCTTGATTTTAGCCCAATACTTTGACTGAGATCCATACTAGACTTATAGAGAAATATAAAGTAAATATGTGTTGTTTTGAGATGCTAAATTTGTGGCAGTTTATGATGGTAGTGTATTAGTTTGCTAGAGCTGCCAGAACAAAGTACTGCAAAGTGGGTGGCTTACACCACAGAAATGTATCATCTCACAGCTCAGACCAAAACCGAGGTGTCAGCAGAGCCAGTGCCTCCCAAGGTCTGTGAGAGAAGGATCTGTTGCAGGTTTCTCTCCTTGGCCAGAAGATGACCATCTTCACCCTGTGTTTTTATATCATTTTCCCTCTGTAAATCCCTCTATGTCCAAATTTCTTCGTTTTATAGGGACACCAGTCATATTGAATTAGAGCCCACCTTAATGATTTCATGTTTACTTAGTTATCTCTGAAAAGATCCTATCTCTAAATAAGATTACATTCTGGGATACAGGGGTTAAGGAATTACTATACACACACACACACACACACACACACACATATGTTATGTTATGTTATATTATATTAATTATATTATATTATATTTATAAGTTTCCCTCTAGTCATGTCAAGAGCAAGGACCTAAGAGCAGTAACATCGCCGCAGCAATGAGCACACCTAGCACCCAGACCTTGATTTCTAGATATCAGTTGCCACTGAAGAAATCATGGCTCTTTGAAGAAATAACAGCTCTGGCTCTGGTGCAGGGCCAACACAAGGGAATCTTGGTGTGCCAGAAAGAAAGGAAATACTTAAAAATTAATGAGGTCATGTCAAAAGGACACAGGATCTTGCTTGAAGGGGTTCCCACTGGCCAAGTTTGGGATAATTTGAGCATCAAAAAGAAAATGACAGGCCCTGGCCGGTTGGCTCAGCGGTAGAGCGTCGGCCTAGCGTGCGGAGGACCCGGGTTCGATTCCCGGCCAGGGCACACAGGAGAAGCGCCCACTTGCTTCTCCACCCCTCTGCCGCGCTTTCCTCTCTGTCTCTCTCTTCCCCTCCCGCAGCCGAGGCTCCATTGGAGCAAAGATGGCCCGGGCGCTGGGGATGGCTCCTTGGCCTCTGCCTCAGGCGCTAGAGTGGCTCTGGTCGCAATATGGCGACGCCCAGGATGGGCAGAGCATCGCCCCCTGGTGGGCAGAGCATCGCCCCTGGTGGGCGTGCCGGGTGGATCCCGGTCGGGCGCATGCGGGAGTCTGTCTGACTGTCTCTCCCCGTTTCCAGCTTCAGAAATGAAAAAAAAAAAAAAAAAAAAAGAAAAGAAAAGAAAATGACAGTAATGGATTATAATCCATTAAAGGTTTTTGGAAAAAAAAATCATGAATTCATAATTATACTAAAAAAGAGAGACTTTTCAGGAAAAGAATTCCCTCTAATAAATGTAGGAGAGAGAGAATTAAAAAGTCACTTCATTTTAGCCTCCAATATAATAATTGATTCAGGCAAGGGTCAGCAACAGACGCTAAGTGCTGAGCAAAAGGTGTTTGAATAACAAGATGATCACACAGCATCAGTCTGTCTCCTCACAAATTATTGTTTACAAAGAGGGGAAGGTACCTTTTTTTTTTTAATGGAGAGATTTGGTAGTTACTGTTTTAACTAAGTGTTAGCATCACCAATAATAGAACAATCTGACATTATTTAAGCCTTTGGATATAAAACCCACCCGATATGAGGTACAGCTTTGGATTATTTTTGCTAAAAAAAACCCCAAAAACATTTAACTTTAATTCAATCATGAAAAACAACCATATAAATACAGAATGTAACACATTCTATCAACAATTGGCCTGGATTCTTCATAAAAGTCAATGTCATAAAAAAACACTACAACTAAAAGAGAAGTCAGGGACCATTCTAGATTAACAGAAACTGAAGCAAATACCACATGCAACATGAAAACTTTATTGGATTCTTGATTTAAAAAAAATGCTATAAGTCATGGACATGAATAAAAGTCAAGTGGTTACCAGGACAAGGGATTTGGTAGGAGGAGAGTAAAGAGGGACAAATACACGGTAACAGAAAATGATTTGACTTTGGGTGATGGGCACACAACACAATCCGCAGTTCAAGTGCTATAGAGATGTTCACCTGAAACCTATGTACTTTTATTAATCAATGTCATCAAATTAAATTTAATTTTCTAGCCTGACCAGGCTGTGGCGCAGTGGATAGAGCGTCGGACTGGGATGCGGAGGACCCAGGTTTGAGACCCCGAGGTCTCCAGCTTGAGCGTGGCTTGAGCAAAAAAACAGCTCATCAGCTTGGACCCAAGATCACTGGCTCAAGCAAGGGGTTTCTCGGTCTGCTGTAGGCCCACGGTCAAGGCACATATGAGAAAGCAATCAATGAACTACTAAGCTGTCGCAACAAAAAACTAATGACTATGCTTCTCATCTCTCCGTTCCTGTCTGTCTGTTCCTCTTTCTGACTCTCTGTCCCTGTAAAAAAAAATTTTTTTTAATTTTCTAAATAAAAAAATTTTAAATGCTACAAATGACATTTGGAGAATAATTGGGAAAATTTTAGTGGGAAATGTATATTACATAATAAATATGAAATGTGTTGCTAATTTTTTCTTAAGTGTGATAACACTGTTGTAATTAGGTTTGAGAATGTCCTTATTCTAGGAGACACATGCTGAAGTTATTTGTTTCAGTGCCATGATATCTCCAAGTTACTGAAAACAGTTTAGGAAAAATTCCGTGTACTAAAACTGGCTCTTACCAGCTCCTGAGAGCAGATAAGTATTCAGGATTTTGCAAACCATTTGTTAGACTACTGGCTTCATTTCAATAGCTTGAAATCAGCCATGGTAGTGGTTTTTACACCACAGAAATTGGTAAATTCTGCAAATGAGAGTTACCTTCCCCCACCCATGCCTGTATTCCTGGTTTATCAGCACATCACTGTGTATGGAATCACCTGTCAATAATTGGAAAAATAATTCAAGTGTGCCTTGTGTTCGTTATGGCATTCTTTAAACCTTTGAGAAGATTAAAATTTTTTTTTCCAAATAAAAAGTTGGGAAAAACAGAAAAGGAAAAGTCCTTCTTTCCTGGGAATCCTGAGAGCCACAGAGAGAAGGGTATGGTAGGAAGTGGGGGCAGGGGGCACTTGGGATCTACCAGTGGGACTCTGAGAGGAGTAGTGGCTCCAGGAGTCCTGGGTGGAGACCACAGCATGAGGCCAGCTTGTTGCCCCAGAAAAGGGGAGCATGCCCTCCTCTTCCTCCGTGGGCACAAGCCACTCTTGCCTTCCTTCCTCTGAGCCTGGAGCTGGGCTGCTGTGTTGGTGGCTTGCTTGGGTTTATAGAATCCTACAGGAAGCTTCCAGTTGTAATTCCTTTGGATGAAAAGGTCCAAGGTAGCCTGTGGTTTGTGTGGTAGCTAAGGCAACCTTGAGTGGCTGTTTGGGCCTCTTTGTTTTCTTCTGCTTCTCATTTGCCTTTCCATCACTTGTTCCCTGATCCTTACCTCCTCCTCTGCTCTCTGTACCACTACGTTTATTCAGGAATGCCCTCCCCACACCTCTGCTCCATCCCATCTACCTTCCTAGAAGATTCTCAGGACCCACTTCTTCCACTAATCCCCACACAATAGCCTTGGAGCTCTTCACCATGCCCCGTGGCACTGATGTCTGTGTTCTACCCTGTCAGACTCTGTTTCAGAACTGAGTTCTGTGGCTGAGTTCTTTTTTTTTTTTTTTTAATTTATTTATTCATTTTAGAGAGGAGAGGGAGAGCCAGAGAGGAGAGATAGAGAGAGAGAAGGGGGGAGGAACTGGAAGCATCAACTCCTATATGTGCCTTGACCAGGCAAGCCCAGGTTTCGAACCGGCAACCTCAGCATTTCCAGGTCGATGCTTTATCCACTGCGCCACCACAGGTCAGGCAGCTGAGTTCTTAAAACTGATCTATAAACTCCCGGAGGGCAGGAACTAGATTCTATACGTACTTGCTATGTAAAAAAACTTTTATCACGAGCATAAAATATCTATTAGAGGATATTTAATTTATCTCCTCTGGGTCTCTTAATTCTCCTGTTTCTTGTTCCCATTGTTCCCTCCTCCCTTCCTCCCGTTTTATTCCATTTGTCCCAGGCCTTGCCCTTGATCTTGCGCCCAGAGCTACCCCTGGCCCTGGTGCTTTCACACCTAAGTCCAGGGCGAGTGAAACGCTGCCTCACAGAGAAAGAGATCATGACACTCTGTCCCTGGTCCCACTGTCCGTTCCCAAGCTCCTGGCTCCACAAAGGAGGCCATGCGAGGCACACTGAATGCAGACATCTGCTTCACACATTTTTTTCTCTCTCACCCCCTTTCCACCCGCCCCCCCCCCCCCATGGAATTCCCTGGACTGATTCTCCTGGTAAAATCTCACACATTTTCTCAATCTATATGCAAACCAGGTAGGATTGACAGCTGAAGAAAGCTGCCCGCTGCCCAGCCCCCGAGTTATCTGTTCTCCCTCCAAAGGGAAATCTTTGAGCTCCGTGACAGTACCTCGGAGCCATGGCCCTTGTCCTGACTCTGCCCCGGCCCAGGCAAGCGCCTGACCCCTGCTAATATGTGGGGCCTTCCGCAGCCTAGGGTGAGAGCAGGTAACAAGAGCCTGCATGCCAGTGAATCATGTCCTCTGAACGGATTAGAGTGTTATTAGAAACCTTGCCTTCCAAAAGCAGGGCAAATGTAACCAATTTATTAATGCTGAAAAACTAATGTGTGAAATTGGACCAAGAGGAGAGGGCCCACTTTCTGCTCATTGGCAGGGCAGAGGGACGCTGGCGGATAAAGAGTTTTGTCTCCTGCAGGAGAATGTTGCTGTCCTCATCGCGTGTGCCAGTGACAGCAAATATTCCTGGCTGAAGTTTCAAAGGGCTGGGAGGTCATTGTGTCCCCCGTGCCTGGCCTGGCTGCTCAGGAGTAGGTAAGGATGAAGGAGTAAGAATGCCATGCATTTGTGGTTGCAAGTCTCTCCGTTTCTAAACTGATACTGTATGCTGGCCACTCCGCCCTCTCCCATAAATGGCCTTAGATTGGCCTTTCGATGTTTCATGGGCGGCTGCATTTTCCTTCAGAGCAGTATGTGTTTTCATGTCTCATTGTCTGATTGACCTCTAAACAGGTGATTGGTTACAGAAGACATTATCAGTCACAATGTATTAAAAAATTACTGTATGGCATGTCATTATTTTATATTATCTCATTCAATACCCACTCAAATTCCCTCATGGTGTAGGTATTGTTATTCTCAATTTTCAGTTCGGGAAACTGAGTTCAGAGAGTCAACAAACTTGCCCAAGATTATAGGTTTCAGTGGACAACATTTGGGGTTCATGTCTGTTAAATCAGTGGTCCCCAACCCCCCCGGGCCGTGAAAGAATAAATAACTTACATTACTTCCGTGTTATTTATATTTAAGTCTGAACAATGTTTTATTTTTTAAAAATGACCATATTCCCTCTGTTACATCCGTCTAAGACTCACTCTTGACGCTTGTCTTGGTCACGTGATACATTTATCTGTCCCACCCTAAAGGCTGGTCCATGAAAATATTTTCTGACATTAAACCAGTCCGTGGCCAAAAAAGGTTGGGGACCACTGTGTTAAATTATGCTCTTTACCATCCAAGATTAGGGAGTAGAAATCCTATGATAGTTTTGAGGAGTTTGGTGGAAATGTCAACATGCAAATTCAGGGAGATTTTCTTGCTAAGGCTGCCTTATATTTCAGATGCCCAATTTTCAAAGAATTCACTTACCATAGTAACAATAGATACAAATTTCACAAGAGCATAAATATGGTGATTCGGAGCAATTCAGAAACTCATAAAATGTCAGGCTTTTGGGGGTTCACATTATTATCATTGTGCAAGACTATGGGGGTGGGAGATGAGGTCTGGTTACTTTTGATTCCTAGCTATTTAGATTCTTACTAAATAAATGTCATTTATTTTGTAATGTGTCACCACATGTCATGTTTCCACTTTAAAGGCAAGGTAATGTCCAGCAGGGAAGTCTGATTAGTATATTTTGAATTAGTCTATTGTTAATAGGCCTTTCAAGAAAGACTAACACTTGTTAACTTAGTTGATTATGAACATAATCATTTGAAAATGTTGATGGAGTCCTCATGTCCTAAAGCTATTAAATCCACAAGTTAATTTATTCTGGAAATGTGCTTAATGCATTAGTGTCTGTTCTGATTGGCACAATGTGTCTAAAGGGCAGAGCTGCCTTCCATTTCTGGGAACTGTCTCTCCTCCTCCCCTTTTCAGTGATGTTTCAACAGGTCCTGAGGCTGCTATGTGCCATGAAGAGGGGAGGAGGGTCAATTTCAGCATCGCTGAGATCTAGAAAGAAAGTTCAGTCTTCACTTTGAATCAAATCCATCCCAATTCCCCTTGCTCATTTTGATATCTAGAAGAGCGTCCCTATTTCTTCCTTCCTCTCCTGTAAACTATAACTCCTTTAAATTTTCTTATGAGAATAATCACTCACTGAAAAAAAAGTCTATAAGCCAATGAAGTTATATTTATATATTTACAAACAATTTTTAATACCTGAAAACAAAAGGAAGAGTTTTTTTGTCCCTACAATATGGCAGCAGTGAAGAACCCCCTGGAGGACTTGAAAACTGGGGTTGTATTCTGAGAGTTAAATTAGTAAAACTCACACTCATTGGCAGTGATTAGCCACCTAGTATAAGAGTAATAGTAACTCCAAAAATAATAGTGGCAGTAATCACAATGCAAAGGATGGACTACTTAAGGGTTAATCCAACCAAAAGTTGAGCTAAGAACCCTTCCAAGGAGAAATGGCTGAAATGTACGTATCATTTAGTAAGAGGAAATATATCCAAATCTGGAGAATGACTGTAAACAGAAGTTGGTCCCAAAGGATAAAAAGGAAAATCTGAAGAGCACTGAAGCCACCTCCAGATGGATTTGAGCATTGTGGTTTTCAGTCAATGTTTTCCTACAGTGAGCAGTCAGTGCTGACCCCAACAGCCCAAGCCCGGCCCACAGACAAGTTTTGCTTGTCCCACACTGTATTGATGCATAATATATTTTTTTAAGTTGTCAACTAATTTCACATAGAAAAACACAAGCACCTAGATTTTATTAAAAAATTGAGAAGATCTAAATTAACCATATGGGCAACAATGGGCTGGAGCTATAACATAGCAGCTGCTCCCCTTAGAAGGGTGCACTCGCTAGTTTGCCACAGTACCTTCTCTTCCCTATCATCACCTGCTCCCTGCCCTGCTTTACTCATCTTCGTTGAACTTTTTTGAGCCTCTATTGGTGTTTGAGTGTGTGACCCCCTAGTGGGTAAGCTTGCCTTCAAGTACTTGAACTGAAATTAGCTACTTAAGACCCCGAATTCTCTTTGTTGTATCTGATTCCATGCTCAGCATGTAACCTTCTGAGAATTTGGCTTCCATGTAATTTGCCTATAAAGAAAGAATGCATTGATCTTCTGCCCCGAGCATCTTGCTCTATATGAGGAGGTGCATAGAGTATATGTAAAAAGGCTTCAGTTTTGAAGTTGGATGGGTCTGGTTCCAATTCCAGCACTATCACTTACTAGATAAGGTCACCAGGAGGCCTTTTGGCACCCTGCCAGTTACCTTCTACTGGAGATGTTGCCCTGGGTCACCCTGGACCACATACCAGAATATTCCAATTGTAAAAACATGTTTATGAGTGAAATTGATAGCCCTAAGTCACAAATTGCAGCAGCCCCAAATATAACCAACCAACAAACATAAGGTTTTCTAGAGAAACATTCCCAAAGGGTACAAAGATATTGATCAAAAACACTGCTGGGTGATAGCTTTATGTTCTAGAGAGGCAGAGGGGATGGAGGCTGAAACATGGGGTGTGAACTTAAGAGACTTGGATTCAAGTCCTAGGTCTTTCCATTATTAGCCATGTGAGCTTGAGAAAGTCATTAACAGCTCTGAGTCCCTCCCTACATATCTGATAGAAACTTTGTGAGGGTAAATAAAATAAGGAGGGAAAAACACCAGGTAAATTGTACAATAAAACTGTTAATATCAGATTATTATAAGCCCCAGTGAAAAAGTAGAAGTAGAAGGAGAAGAAACCAAGAATCCTTAGCAGGAGTCTCCAGCCAGCCAGAATAGCATTCACAACCAAAGGATTCATGCCAGGCTCAGAGTACCTGTAACTCTCAAAGCCTGGCATGAACCTTAAATCAGACTCTGGCTTGTAAAATAAAACAGTAATATCAAGTGATGATGAGGACGAGGGAAAGGGTCTCACAAACGCTGTGGGTGAAAGTGTGAACTGGGGCAGGAGGACAATCTGGCAGTATCTTATCAAATATTAAATGTGCCTACCTGTTGACTGAGCAGTTAATTTCCTTCTAGGAATTATCCCACAGAAGCACTATATAGTCGACAAGAATGCTTGCACAAGAATATTCATGGCAACATTATTTGTAATATAAAATTAAAAGGTAGATGGTTAATGCACTCTTCATATTCTTACTATGACTACTGTGTAGCCATTAACAAAAACTAAGTGGATATGTATATAGTTGACCCTTGAACAACATGGGGGTTAGAGACACCAACCCCTCCCTGCTCATGCAGTTAAACATCCACATATAACTTTATTTCCCCAAAACTTAACTACTAGTAGCCTACTATTCACAGTAAGCCTTACTGATAACAAAAATAGTCAATTAACACTGACTTCTTATGTTATGTGTGTTAGATACTATATTCTTACAATAAAGTAAGTTAGAGTCAAGAAAAATGCTATTAAGAAAATTATAAGGAAGAGAAAATACATTTATTGAAAAAAATCCATGTATAAGTGGACCTGCCCAATTTAAATCTGTGTTATTCAAGGGTCTACTGTATATATGTTTTTTCTTTATTTTCTGGAGAGAGAGAGACAGATAGACAGGAAAGAAGAGAGATGAGAAGCCTCAACTTGTAGTTGCAGCATTTTTAGTTGTTCATTGATTGCTTCTCATATGTGCCTTGACCAGGGAGCTCCAGCAGAGCCAGTGACCCCTGGAATAGACACAGAGCCCAGAGAACTTGCCTGCAGGCTCCCAGCAGTTGTTCTCACACACCTGGGCACTGACATTTCAGGACCACGCTTATTCTCCTGGACTTGTGCTCTTGCATCGTGGCTGCACTTGCCTCAGTACTATTTCTGAAATTGAAGTTTACAGCCCTACCTTCAAACTTAAGAGTTGTACCCATGGGGCAAGGCACTGGGGCTTCTAAGAGAGGCCATCCTGCTGGCCATGAGAATTTAACTGTGTTGACTGCCCCTGCACATTGGCTTCTGTATTTGCTTCTGTATTAATTCTTTGTGGCTTTGACCTTGGATTAACCACAGATTCTGACTCTGCCTCTGCTCCAATCTTATATCTTCTCTTGTGGTGGCTTACTGTCCATAACTCAGGTTTTCTTCAGGGGCTGGCTTTGGGCATTTTCTTTACGCTGGCTTCCAGCAGTTAATCCTCTCCCAATACTACTTTTAACTATGATCCTAACTCAGTGGTCCCATAGCCAGCAGGAGGCCAGCATAGGTGCAAACTACCTACAAACATGACTATAAGAGATGGTGACTGCACATATAGAGCACCTGGGACACTTGCTGTCTGGGAAGCTGTCGTTAACTTTTCCTGTGGTTCCTTCCTAATGAGATGACTGAGAAGTGAACAGGAATAGCCGTGCCAGCGTCACAGGGCTGTGCTTTCCAACAGCCCCTGACACTTCGGAAGCAACGTGCCTAGTAATGTGCATTTTGTAACATTATGGAGGGAGATGAAAGGCCACCAGCTGAAGTCAGCCTCTCCTCAGTTTGCCTGTACAATGACCTCTCTGGGGGACAGTTTTTATTTATTTTTTATTTTATGACACAGAAAGAACATATGGGTAGGATCCAGGACTTTCTTTGGAACTACAGATTGCACAGCAGCACTGTGGTTCCACGTGTGAAGACCGTTCTCCTCAGCCCCCTCAGCTAGTGGGCTGGGACCATCCTCCTCAGTCCCCTTGGCTAGCGGGCTGGGACCACCCTCCTCAGCCCCCTCCTTAGCCCCCTCAGCTAGCAGGCGGGCTGGGATCGGGCACTGACAAGGGAGAGAATGAGAGAGGCAGCTTTTCCCGAGGCCAGAACTGAAACCCAACCTCAATTATGTTAAGACATCTTCAATTAAGACTGGCCCTTTTGTCCTCGCCAGCTTTTAGAAGCTAAGACAGGATCTCCTTAGGACCCAGAACAGGAGCATTTTGTAATAAAATTTTTTATACCTTTTCAGTCTGCATGGCTCTTCAAATAACCCACTAGTATGATGGTCTCATTTGCTCTTTTAAATCCCAGATTTGGATTTCTTGCCAAGAAAACAGACATTCAAGACACAGTGCACCCAAAATCCAGTAAGGAAATGAGTATACTACATTTGAGAGCTTTAAAACATTTATATAGATTTTTTTAAAAATTTTATAGCCCAGTCTAAAAGGCAATACATGTGTAAAAATATTCAAAGCAAACATGATCAATAAAGGGTTAGTTTTCTTCAAAGAATTTTTACAAATTAAAAAAAGAGAGAGCAAATAAACAAATAGAAGTTCTCAAAAAAAGAGAAAATAGAAATGACCTGAAAGATATAATAAGATGCTAATCTCACAGAAAAATTTTAAATGCAACAAAAAGACATTTTATCAAACAAATAGGCAAACATTAGAAAATTTGATATTTTTGGTATTGGAAAGAAAATATCAAAGTAACAAAAATGTGTGTATATTGCTAGGATTTTAAATTGCTACTAACTTTTTGGAGTGTAATTTGCCAATGGTCCTCAAAAATTTTAAATATCTTTTAAATCCCTCCTAAGAATTTATCCTATAGATATACTTCTAAAAGTAGCCTAAGATAGATGAATAATAATTTAAAATCTAAAAATAATTCAAATAATGACCAATATTTGATTCATTAAATAAAGTTATCTTTTATTGCTACAACGCAATACTATTTGTCCAATACAAATATTAAAGTAAATATCCTAAAGTAAATATCCAAGTGTTGGGATAGAGATATTTCTCACATAAGTGAAGGAAGTAAGATGCAGAACAGCATGTTTAGTAATATTTTATTTATAAATAAAAAGGATATTATATGTACATGTATATGCATAAAATTTTTTTCTGAAATTTTAACCAAAAAATATTAAGTTTTGCAGAAAGCTCTATTAGGAGGTGGTTGTACATGCTGATTCACTTTTATTTTTATATTTCTTTCTACCACTTTTTTTCTATGTGATTACCTTTTTCTTATTTAAATAAAATAAACAAAAACACCAGAAGCACAGTGCTGTTGTACGCCAAACAGAGGTGGTAAAGTGCCCCAGGACACAGGATGGACACCATTACCAGGTAAGGCAAGATGAGGACCAAGGGAGCCTTCCTGGATCAAAAGAGATCTGGGCTGAATATTTAAGGATAAGAAACTGTTAGATAAAGACCAGGCTCAGAGTGCTCCCAGTAAAGGAAATGGTATTTGCAAGGGAATGGAAGTAAGAGATGGCAAGGCATATAAAGGGAATTTTTTTTAAAAGTTTGTTGGTCCTGGCCGGTTGGCTCAGTGGTAGAGCGTCGGCCTGGCGTGCAAGGGGTCCCGGGTTCGATTCCCGGCCAGGGCACACAGGAGAAGTGCCCATCTGTTTCTCCACCCCTCCCCCTCTCCTTCCTCTCTGTCTCTCTCTTCCCCTCCCTCAGCGAGGCTCCATTGGAGCAAAGATGGCCCAGGCACTAGGGATGGCTCCTTGGCCTCTGCCCCAGGCACTAGAGTGGCTCTGGTTGCAATAGAGCGATGCCCCGGAGGGGCAGAGCATCGCCCCCTGGTGGGCAGAGCGTCACCCCCTGGTGGGTGTGCCGGGTGGATCCCGGTTGGGCGCATGCGGGAGTCTGTCTGACTGTCTCTCCCCGTTCCAGCTTCGGAAAAATACAAAAAAAAAAAAAAAAAAAAAAAGGTTGTTGGAGTGCAGAGTGATTAAAAAACAAAAAAGCTGACTAAGTAGAGGCCAATTTGTGGACAAGGCCCACCAGGGGTGAGGACGACAGAGACGCAGAGACCCGACTCCGGGGACCAGGTTCAGTGACACAGATCCAATTTATTCAGGAAGTAAGCTAGCTTATATACACAGGTTCAGCCTATAGGGTTTTACAGTATGTTCTTCACAGCCAATGGCTGAAAAGGTCAGGGACCTGCCTGGTTGGTGCTGAGTCACTTCCATACAGCAGGCAAGCTCCCTCTGGGTGTGCCCAGGAGGGTTTCAGGCGCTGGAGTGTTCTCACAGCATCGCATCAGCCACAGCTGCTAGGAATGTGCTCTGTGCTCTACCTACACCAATTCACTCATTGTCTCAAGGACTTTGGGCTTTTTCTTTTTATAGAGGCAGGGAGATACAGACAGACAGACAGGAACAGTGATCTATTCCTGTATGTGCTGCGACCGAGGATTGAACCAGCAACCTCTGCACTTGTAACAATGTTCCAAGCAACCAAGCTATCTGGCCTGGGCTTCCAGACTTTCTCTTAAAGCCAGGGGAAACCACTAAAGAAGCCTCAGTGGGAAGATGGCCTGATTAAAACCTGTGAATCCGTACTTCAATCCATTGTGAGTTAGAGTAACAGCCATGTAACTTTAAGAGGGACAACAGGAACTGAGACCCCAAAAGTAGAAGTTGAAGACAAAATTGTTAGTCAGGAATTCAGTAAGACAAAGGGCCACTCTCTTAGTTGCAAGTGACAGGACCTCAAGTTTAACTAACACAAGCCAGCAAAGGGGATTCACGGAAGGCACAGACCACAAAAGTTCTAAGAACCTCAGGGACCAGACTGGGCCACATGAGCCTATCAGGATGCCCTGGTTAATCTGCTTCTTTCTATGTGTTCCATCCCTGATTTCTGTGTTGTGAGAGATTTCCTGGTCCCTAGAAGTCCTGAGCTCATACATTTGCTTATTCATTTAACAAGTATTTGTTGAGAACCTTCTATACCTTGCAGTTTTCAATGCTGGGGATACAGCTCTAAACAAACACAGAAATTCTGTTTTATGGCAGAGAAATCGGATAATAAACAATATACAATATGATGTCATTATTACTGTACTGTAATACTTTCTGGAAGAGGAAAAGGGCTGTTCCAGTTTCAGTTTTTTAAAATTGCAGAGAAGTGTTCTGATTGGATAGGTATGGTTCCTGTCTCTACCACTCCACTGTGATAGGCAGCCCTCAATCCACTTCCATGGCAGTAGTTGATGTAGGGAGCAGGGAAAGCAATTCCTAAAAGAAAAAAGGTGCATTTCCCAGAAAAGCATTGTTGGTCAAATAAGTTTGTAAATATGATGCATATGTTTGTTCGCTTATTGTTTGTACTGGGTGTGGGGGACAGGCTGTAAGCAGGCAGGGTCCTTATAGCCTAAGGCTTAGTTTTAAGACTAAGCCTTTCCCACCCTTTTAATACTAAGATCTTTTCAACATCCTTCTAATACTAAGATCTTCTCAAAACTAAGCTTTTCCCCACATCCTTGACTGCATAATGGGGGGTAGTGCACTCTTATGAGGAATCCCATTTATGCCTCAGATAAGTGGCTTTGTATCAGAGACTTACTTATTTGCATATTAGCTTAAAGGCTTTAATTTCTACACTATAAAATAAAGCAGACTAGGTCTCTCTCTCTCTCTTGGTTCCTGCCATCAGCATTGCAGAGGCCTCCCGGATCCCTTGCCTTCCATGGGAAAAGAAGGTTTTCTGCTTTTCCCTTGGCTTTTCTTGTGGCTTGCCTGTCTTGGTGAGACACCAATAAACAGAATGGCCCACCATCCTCCGACTCCACTGTTTCTTTACCGTCTGCCTGAATTCAATGAGAACCTGCACGTGAATGGCCACGATGGTGGCCCCTGCCCATACAAGCATTTTATATCTTTCTACAACCATTATATTGGAATTCCTGGTTTATTATTTCATTATCTGTCAGATACTCAAAAACACAAAGGTTAATATTCTTTGGAGAACCAAAGTAAGATTAGAACAGAACAAATGTAAACTTACTCAATAATCCCATTATGTTAGAAGATTTACTCTGTGTGCAACATCATAGAAAAGCCATCCTGGGGTCATTCAACCTAGAATGTAAAAAGTAGGATCACATTCCTTGGCAACAACTGTAAAGATATGGGTTGTTCACATATCCTTCATTCATCCATTAATTCATTCATACCCATAAAAACATACTGAGCATATTTTATATTGAGTATAAGTTATATGCAAAGCAAATATTCTAAGTTCTGAGAACCAAGGTGCAAATGCACTGTCTCTGTCATCAAAAAACAAAAATGGTGGAGGAGGCAGGCATATTAAATAAATAATCAAAATGCACTCTGGTAAGTTCTATACAGTGTACATAATATGATGGAATGCTTAACTCTTGTAGGACTCAGACAAGGCTTTGCAAAAGTGGTGACATTTAAAATAGGTCTTAAAAGACAAAAGGAGGAGTAGGTACAAATGAGGGGGTGGGCATTCAAGAGATAGAAAGCAAAGACTAAGATACAAAAACACAGGAATGAGTCAAAGGGTGAGAAAGAGAGGAGCAAGGCTAAAGGGCTATATAGAGAAGGGAGTGGAGATGAAATTGTGAAGGATACACTCATGTCATTCAACCAACTTCAATCTATTGGCACAGAGAGCTACTGGCAGACTGACAGCAGGAGGGTCACTAGGGAATCTATGTTCTAAGAAAGAATTCTAGAGGCTGTCAAGAGGAAGACAAGTTTACAACTGGCTCTGTAGGAGCTGATGGAACAGTCCTGGCAAGAGATATTAAGAAACTAAACTCAGCCTTGGTGATTTGCTCAGTGTTAGAGTGTCGGCCCAGCGTGTGGATGTCCTGGGTTCAATTCCCGGTCAGGGCACACAGGAGAGGAGACCATCTGCTTCTCCACCCCTCCCCCTCCTTTTTCTTTCTCTCTCTCTTCCCATCTCAAAGCATGGCTCGATTGGTTTGAGCAAGATGGCCTTGGGCACTGAGGATAGCTCTATGGCCTCAGCCTCAGGCACTAAAAAAAAATGGCTCCATTGCTGAGCAGTGAAACAACAGCTCCAGATGGGCAAAGCATCACTCCCTAAGTGGGCTTACCAGGTGTTGGGCAGATAAAATGTATTATGCTCACTTTGTTAAAGATGGAGGCCGTCGCCCAGGTGATATTAATGTGTGTTGAGAATCCTTGTAGCCTGGGGCTTGGTTTTGGGATTAAGCCTTTCCCACACTTTTTGATGTGGGGTGGTACAATCCAATCATGCCTCAGAGAAGTGACTTTGTATTAGAGACTTCCCTATTTTGTATATTGGATTAAAGGCTTGGATTTCTACACTATAAAATAGGGGCGGAACAGGAGCTTGCTCTTGGTTCCTGAGGTTAGCATGAGAGAGCAGAGAGAGTAGAGCCAGCAGCGGAAGGAGGCCACGTGTAGGAGGCCAGGAAAAGCAGCCAAGATGGCGGAGTGCTGAGTGAGATGCCAGTTTGTACAGAGTTTGTATCTGGGATAAGGAAGGAGATGGGGAACTGAGGAGAATAAGGCTGGTGAGCTAGAAACCTTTGATTCTAGGAAACTCGGATAAGTCAGTGGCTTTGTGAGCACTGAATGTGATTGGGTTTTGGAGCCCAGTGTGTGTTTTTACTTGCCCGCCGGGTGCAAGCTAGGATTAAAGACTATGGCCCACCAGTTTGTGGCTCCATTGTTTCTTTACCGACTGTCCGAATCCAATGCGAACCTGCATGGGCCGGGCTGCTGTGATTCTGACCCTGGCCATGCCTGCTGGCTTTACACCAGGTGAATCTCAGTCAAGGTGCATGTGAGAGTCTGTCTCTCTGCCTCTCCTCCTCTCACTAAAAAAAAAAAAGAAAGAAAGAAAAGAAGGGAAGGGAAGAAAAAAGAAAGAAAGAAAGAAAGAAAGAAAGAAAGAAAGAAAGAAAGAAAGAAAGAAAGAAAGAAAGAAAGAAAGAAAGAAAGAAAAGAAACTAAACTCAGCCTAGTACAACACGATTAGAAAGAACAGGAAAGATCTGAGAAATAATTGCAGAGAGGATAGAAGAGTACAAGATTTATCGAATTTCCACCTTGTCCCCAGGCCCTGAGAAGGGTAGTCTACACACCTTGTTTTATTTACTCTTTACAGCAACCCTATGAGGGTGTAAAGGCCAGGATCCAAACCAAGGTCTGCTGGATCCCAAAGCCCATATTCTTTCTCTTTATTCATGTGGAATCCAGAGGGTTTGGTGATCAGTTTTCTATCATCCCTTACTTTCCTCAGTTTTGTGGGAAGCACTGTGGGCATCCTCCTTCAGCAACCCTGGGGAAGAAAATATTTTGCTAGGTTACACTGTGCTTAGGGAAGGAGTACTTCTTATATCAAGCAGAGTTTGAAGACCAAGCCATCATTCACCCTATCTAGGTCTTTTTTTTTTTTTTTATTGCTGCTATAACCAATTGTTATAAACTCAGTGTCCTAAAACAATAAATTTATTATTTTATAGTTCTGTAGGTTAGAGTTCAACAAGCATCTCATGGGGCTAAGATCAAAGTGTCAGTGGGGCTGAGTTTCCTTCTGGAGGCTTTAGGGGTGAATTCCTTCCTTGCCTTTCCAGCTTCTAGAAGCCATCACCCTGGGTGGTAGACCCCTTCCTCCAGCAATGACAGATCAAGTCTTTACATTGTATCACTCCGATCTCTGCCTCTCTCTGACATTTTGATGGACACATGTGATTACACTGGGCTCACCTGAATAACCCAGGCTAGTCTTTCCACTTTAAGGTCAAGTGATCAGCAATCTTGATCCCATCTGCAACCTTAATTCTCCTTTGTCATGAAACAACATAATCACAGGTTCTAGGGATTAAGATGTGGAATTCTTTGAGGGGCCATTACTCCTGTGCTAGTTTTGGAAATTCATAAGGACAGGCTCAGGGATGCTGTGGTGAGTAAAGAGTTAACCAGCCATACAA
The DNA here is from genome assembly GCF_036850995.1 of Saccopteryx leptura. NCBI lineage: Eukaryota > Metazoa > Chordata > Mammalia > Chiroptera > Emballonuridae > Saccopteryx > Saccopteryx leptura. The sequence goes on along the minus strand of NC_089505.1, from coordinate 209,711,455 downwards.
GAAACACAATGACCTCTTGACAATGTTGAGGGTGGTGTAGACTTGTGGGCCAAGAGCCAGGCTGTTGGGGTAGGTGGCCCACATCTTCGAAGAAAAACTCATCAAGCCATGACCAGTGGAAACCAGGACACTGGTCACCTGGGAAACCAAGTAAACATAAACACACAGTCATCCATCATTGCCATCTGGAAAAAATTGGGGGGTGAGGGTCTTCCTGTTAGACCCTGTTCTAGTATTTATTTGTGTAGCTGGAGATTGCAGAACAGCCTTTCTGTCAGCGATGCTTCAGTGAGGTGCACGGGGCAGAATCCCAGCCTATAATTAAAACATACCACCTTTCTGTGTGCATGTGGATGTAAATATTACCAGTGAACAGGTTGCTCAAGAGATAGGGCTCTGTATTTCCAAGTCTAAACAATCTCTATTGATCAGATGGGGAGTCCCTGGGTGCTTGTTGGCAACACAGCCCTTAAAAAATGTCAGAATTCCCAGTGAATACTGCATGTGTTCTGCTTTGTCCAGGAACTCAGGTGTCTAGGAGCCTTGTCCTACAGCTATAGGTCAGTGACTTCAAGATGTGCAGGGGAAAGATAGTTCTAGTTGGGTCCACAGTACCAAGTGACACACCAAGTCACACAGGCTCTCCCTCCCGAGTCCTTCCTCACTGTTGGTAGAGAATGTTTCTATTGCCGCCCCCGCTGTGGTGAGAGATTTGCCCTGCCCTGTTCCCCAAGTGAGTCAAAGATATTGACAAAGCAGCTGGCTCAGCTTTGCAAGGGCAAATCTGAGGCATGGATCAGAGCAAAGTGAAGTGACCCGTACAGGGAACGAACCTATGACCTTGGCCTCCTGAGCACTATATTCTTACAGACTCAGCTCACAGAACACCCCAAAGCCCAGCCTTCATTCAGGTCCCTGTGCAACACTGAAACACCCCAAGACTGCCAGGCTGTGGCAAGAGCATTTTGACCAGCACGATTTCCTAATATAGCATTGTTGCTGAACTTTGAAGATTTATTTGGAGCCCCCTAGTTTGATGATACTGAATCAGAAACCAGCTCATTCTTGATGACCATGGAGTGCTGTGGGCTGGATAGAGACACTCCCATCCTTGTTCACGGAGAGCTCATGAAGGGCATGGACGATGCTGTACTCTGTTCTTAGCACAGAGTGCTTGCTCAAAGCATGTCAGTGAAAAGAATTTTAAAACCGAATAAACTGATAAGATCAATAAATTTGTCACATATATACTGACTTTGAAAGGTGGCTCTCAAAATCCTCACATTCCTGAGCCTTGGCCAGATAACTCGATTGGTAGGAGCATTATCCCAGAGCATGGAGGTTGCCAGTTCTATCCCTGGTCAGGGCACATTTGGGAACAGCTCAATGTTCCTGTCTCTCTCTCTCTCTCTCTCTCTCTCCCTGCCTCTCTCAGAAAAAAAAAAAAAATCCTCACATTTCTCATCACTTGTTTCATGGATGGGAAATACCTCAAGACCAGTATTATTGTGTATTAGAAATATAATACCAGCCCAAATGCAAGCCACACAATACTTCTATATTTTCTAGCAGCTACATTAAATTAAATAAAAAGAAATAAAAGATAAATTTTAATAATATATTCTATTAACCTTATATAGCTTAAATATTATAATTTTACTATTAGTTTATTATAAATATAGAAATATTCATTATAATAATAAATATAATTTCTATACTAATAAAATTATAAATTTATTATGATTTATGTAAAATTCTTAGTGAAATATTTTTCATTCTTTTTCAGGGTCAATTCTAGCAGCCCATCTCACCTCAGACCAGCCATGTTCCAAATGGCCGTGTGTGGCCTGCAGCTACTGCTCAACAGTTTAGCTCTAGAAGCCACCCACTCTCCTTGGTCAATATTGTTAACATCTGAATGACCCTTAATAAAAGATCTTCGCTTTGATTAACTTGTTAGTAAAGAGCATGCTGATAAGTGCCATTATTTCCATTGCATAGAAACACCGGCTTAACTTCAAGGGAGTAGGTGAGAGCTGGGACTTGAATCCAGGTTTCACAAGTCCTGTGCTTCCCAGCACACCACAGACTGTCATTCATTTAGGGAACCTCTCAGAGTGTAGAGCAGATAGATGGGCTTGCTTCTGAAAAGATCCAGTGCAGTGACTCTCTGCACTGGATGTCAGTAAAAAGAATTTTAAAACTGAATAAACTGGTAAGATCAATAAATTTGTCACATATATACTGACTTTGAAAGGTGGCTCTCTCTCTCAAAGATCACCAATTTAGGTCAAACAGTCTAGGCGGACACTGCCACACTATACATGTCGCATAGTAATGGTAGTTAAAATGGGCCCAGGGTCCAGAGAGCCACAGGCTTCCGTTTGAGACCTACCGCCTGCCTCTTTTCTCAGTTGACTGCTTTAGCAGCTGTCCTCACTCAGACTGGGTGCCTTCTGATTCTCAGAAGAAAAGCGAGACTTTTGGAGAGACACATTTCTCCACGCCATTACTCTCACTTCCTTGATTTCCATTATTTGTTCATTGCAGAGCTCCAAGGGACTTGCCTGAACCTTTGAGACAGCTTTCAGAAAGAAAATTGAATTCACCTTTGCTCTTTTCTTTCTGATTTCCAAACAGTAATAGTATTTGATAACACCTCCCGATTTTATTCGCAGCAGCTTCTGCCCTCCCCCCCCCCCCTTCCCAGTCTCACTCGCACATAGACAAGTATGGCTGTTGTATAGCATCAGTTTTTCAGTCTGGCTGGCCTATAAAGGTCCCTTTGCTCAGAACTCTGATGCTGTGGCTTTCCCCTTGAAATCACAATCATCTTTGGAAAAGACAACCAGTTTTTCAACAAACCTTGTCCAAAAAGGTCTGGTCCCCCAGAAAAGAGGCTCAGTGTAGCACACAATAGATGACTGTAGTCTAAGTTTAGACCAGATGGTTGTGAAGACCATGTTTCTTCTCAGTCAACTCCACTTCTTACCCCCATCAGACCAACTCCTCAGGGAGGGACCCTGACAGGCATCAAGAACATATAAGAATGAACCCACAGTTTTACTAAAACGCATATGAGAATCTGCTATCTTCCTGATGAAGAAATTTCACTGGCTTAGTACACTAAACAAAATGAAGTCAAAACTCTTTCATCTTGCAACAAAACCCGCCATGTTAGGACTCTTTCCTACCTCATAGCCTCCTCTCTCACACTGCACACCCCATGTCCCAATGGTATCAACATCCCTGAGGTTGTCCTAGAGATACCAGGTGGGTGCAGGCCTATCATCTCTACATATGAACAGCCAGTTCTCCAACCCCATCTCTGTACACCCTGCCAACATTTACTCAAGATCCCCACCCCCTCTAGAATTGACCACTCTTTCCTTTGTGACTCCCAACACTGTCCATTCCTCCAGCACAACACTTATGACATGCTGTTGTACATTATGTTTACGTGGTTAAAAAAAGGTACCGGAGGCAAGGACTTTGTCTAGATTATCACTGACCCTTCTTTGTCTGTCAAGATGGTTGGTGCATGAATAAGCGTTTTATGTATTTATGAAGGAAGGAGGCATGCACAGTGATTACAGAGGCAGAGTGATGCCCCACTCTAGGAAAAGGTATTATCTACTCACCCCTCACTTAGCCCCTCCTTCTCTTATTGGGAAGATATTTAGAAATACACCTGAAGAAACTTCTGGGACTTTCTGGTGGTCTGGAAGATAGAGAAAAACAGGTGGATATGCAGGAGAAAAGCAAGTTGCTATTTGTGTAGTATTTGCTCTGGGCTTCAGGAAGGTGAGCTAAAGGATCCTCAGACATCCTTTTAGGTGTCCCAACTCAGCTCAGTGGGGAAGGACAGGAGAGGAGCCAGGATTCAGAGCTTCCCTCTGAAGTAAATTTCCATTTGGCTGGAGTTTTCTCTGTGCTGTATCTTATGAGAGAATGATGTACCAAGTGCAGTAAAGTGAGGACTCAAACTTTTTCCCTTTAAAACCAGGAATGGAAATTCCTGAATCATTATTTGTCAGTTTTAAAATGGCTTGAGAAAATGCTGCAGAATCTAAAATTATTGGGATGACTTATCTCTCCCTTCTCTCTCTCTCTCTCCCCTCCCTCTTCCCCTCGCTCTCTCCTTTTTTCTCTCCCCCCTCTCTCTCCCCTCCCTCTCCCTCTCTCTCTCCCCTCTCTCTCCCCCTCTCTCTCCCTTCCCGCAGCCAGTGGTTTGGTTGGTCTGAGGTTCGGCCCCAGGGTCTGAGGACAGCTTAGCTGATTTGAGCATCAGTCCCAGATGGGGGTTACTGGGTGGATCCCAGTTGGGGCACATGCAGGAGTCTGTCTGACTGTCTCTCCTCCTCTCAATTGAAGGAAATAAGATGAAAGAAAGAAAGAAAGAAGAAAGAAAGAAAAGAAAGAAAGAAAGAAAGAAAGAAAGAAAGAAAGAAAGAAAGAAAGAAAGGAGGAAAGGAGGGAGGGAGGGAGGGAGGGAGGAAAGAAAGAAAGAAAGAAAGAAAGAAAGAAAGAAAGAAAGAAAGAAAGAAAGAAAGAAAGAAAGAAAGAAGAAAGAGGGAAGGAAGGAGGGAGGAAGGGAGGGAGGGAGGGAGGGAGGGAGGGAGGGAGGGAGGGAGGAAGGAAGGAAGGAAATGAAAATTATAAACTAGTATTTCTCATGAACACAGATGTAAAAAAACTCCTATAAAATTGTATTAACAAATCAAATCCAGCAATATTTTTAAATGATAATCCATTATGACCAAGTGGGGTTTGTCTTTCCAATGCAATATTATTTACTATTTGAAAACCACTCACTGTAATTTACCATATCAGAGATTAAAAGGAAAAAAGCATATGGTCACTCTGGCTTGTTGGCTCAGTGATAGAGCATTGGCCTGGCATGTGGAAATCTCAGTTTCAATTACTGGTCAGGGCACACAGGAGAAGCAACCATCTGCTTCTCCACCCCCTACCTTCTCCCCCTCCCATAGCCATGGCTCAAATGGTTCAAGCTAATTGGCCCTGGGGCACTGAGGATGGCTCCATGGCCTTGCCTCAGGCACTAAAGTAGCTTGGTTGCTAGGCAATGAAGCAGTGGACCCTTATAGGCAGATCATCACCCTGTAGGGGATTTGCCTGGTGGATCCTTGTCAGGGTGTATCAGGGAGTCTATCTCTCTACCTCCCTGCTTCTCACTTAATAAAACAAACAAACAAACAACCATACAATCACCTCATTAGATACAGAAAGATCATTTGACAAAATTCAACAACTGTTCATGATGAAAACCCTAAGCAAACCAAGAACTACAGTTACCATCCTCAAGTTGATAAAAAGCATCTATGAAAAACCTACGGCTAATATCATACTTAATGGTGAGATACTGAATACCAATATCAAGGTCAGGAACAAGGTAAATATGCCCACTGTCACCACTCTGAGTCAACATCATACTGAAAGTCTTTGTCAGTGCAATAAAACAAACAAGAAAACAAAATAAAAGGTATACCAAGTGGAAAAAATAAACAAACCTGTTTTTTTTTATAATTACAGATAACTTGATTGCCTATAAGGAGTCTGCATAAAAACTTGAAATACTTAAGAAAAAATCAAATAAAATATGTGCAAATTTGCATGCCAAAAATCTAAAGGTATTATGAGAAATAAAATGCTTCAAAGAAATTAAAAGATACAGTATGCTCCTTAATTGGAAGACTCAATATTGTTAAGATGTCAGTTTCTCCCAAATTAATCTATAGTGTCAATGGAATTTCAATTTAAATCCCACCAGGCTTTTTATAGAACACTATAAGCTGATGCTGAAATTAATAAAAGAAATTAAATAGTCAATGCAATTTTGAAAAAGAAGAACAGAGTTAGAGGATTCACATTATATTGTTCTCAGGACTTAACTAGGAAATCACATAAATCACAACAGTGGCATATTAGTGAAATGAAGACAGTAGTGAAGAGCCCACGCCAAGGCAATTCAACGGTGAGAGGATCATCTTTTTAGCATACTGTGCTGAGACAATTGGACATCCAAAAGAAGCAAAGTATATCTCGACCCATATACTAAACCATATACAACAACCAACTGAAAAGTGGGTCACAGGAGATGACATCAGAATAATGGCACAGTAGGAAGCGATACCGATAAATCTCCCCCAAAACTCAACAAGATCTTCAACCAGAAACAGAAAAACCTATCCTTGGAGCCTCCAGATGTTTCACAATACTCCCGAAGGTTTGATCGAGCGAAAAATTGGCTAAATATATAATCAAACCTCAAAGGAAATAGGGAGTAAGAAATGCTCCGCCTTCCTCACTAACCTAAATAGGGCTGCTTTCGCTGGGAACTGAGAATATAGAAACTGAGGCGGGCAAAGGGGGTGAATAGATCCAGGCCGCGGCACAAACAGCCGAACCAGGCTGTGGCACGGAGATCCAAGCCGAGGAAAAACTGTGCCTGTGGCAACCCAGTCAATACAAGCTAACACTCGTGCCAAACCCAGACAAAGAAAGACAAGTGGGGTAGCCATTATCCCCGATCTCCTGGTCAGCGCGCACAGATAGTGGGCAAGAGATTACTCCAAGTGCCTCAGCAGTGGGCGCTCGTGTTACCCCACAGAGAGGCAGAGTCAGGGCCCTTTGTGTGGGCTGAAAGTGGAATCTCCGGGCCAACCAAGTGCCCTGAAAAAGCTGCGCACGGGGAGGGAGTGAGAGCCAATTCCAACACAGCAACTTTTCCATGTGGGCGGGGGTTTCACTCAGAGGGTGAGGCGGCCAGCCTGATATCCTGGTCGGCGTGCATGGAGAGTGGGCAAGAGATTCCTCCCAGCACCTCAGGAGCGGGAGCCTGTGTTATTCTACAGAGGGGCAGAGTCAGGGGCCTTTGTGTGGGCCAAAAGCGGAATCTCGGGCCGCCAAAGCGCCTTGAAAAATCCGTGCATGGGGAGGGAGCGAGAGCCAATTTCAATGCTGGAACTTTTCCGTGCGGGCGGAGGTTTCACTCAGAGTGGGAGACTGCCAGCCTGATATCCTGGTTTGTGCACAGATAGTGAGCGAGAGTTTCCTCCAAGCGCCCCGGGAGTGGGCGCCCGCCCATGTTACCGGACAGAGTGGCAGAGCCAGAGGTCTTTGAGTGGGCAGAAGCCCTGCCTGATTATGCTAGCAGCTCTGACTGACTGAGCCTTACCCAGAGCCCTGTGCTGAGTGAGAATAGAGTGGGGAGTGGCCAGCTCTTTGAGCCTCTTACTATCCAGGCAGAGGTAGCAGCAACCCCATAGCTGGATTATCAGGCTACTAATTGAGGAAAGAAAGACTAGGAGAGAGGCTCCAGGAACACAGACTCTCTCACTGTCAGAGCCTATAAATGCTAATGAGCCTCGACTGCCAACCAGACTGAAGCACAATACATGACATCGCCATAGAGACTTATCAACTGCAAACCTCTACCGGAGCGTGCCAAAGGGGCAGAACCCGGGGTACAGAGTCACCGACCAGGAAGAAGGAGAGAAAAGAAAAAGCAAGAAGATAACCTCTCAAAATCAGAATAATCCACAGACTTTATAACCTATCCCATTTTATTATATTTGTTCATTTGTTTCTCTTATCTTCATTCTTGATTTTATTTTTCCTCCTTCAATTTGGTCGTTTAACTCTCTGCCAGTCTTACTCTCTCCTCTCCTTGAACTATACTACCCATAAGTGTTACATCTCCCAATATCTTTTCTTTCCTCTTCCTTTCTCTCTATGAGGGTTGCACTCCAAAACCCTTAACTCTCTCTCTCTCTCTCCTCTTTTTTCTTTTTTCTTCTTTTAGTGGTTCCCTCTTTTTTTCTCTCTCTCTCTTTCTTTTCTCCCTCTATATTAGTTTCTTCCTTTCTCCTTTAGGCAAACCTCAATAACGAACAAATTATCTTATCTAGAACTCAAACTTATGTTTATGTCATTTTGGGGGGGTTTTACTTCACCTTTTTAACTCATTAGCAGTGCTCCCATCCCTGGCTCTCCATTTTATCTAGTTCTTGTTCCACTAAATACAATAGTAATTTTTTAATTTGTCCCCCCATTTTCCTGTTTCGCTCTTATTCCTCTCATCATAACTCTTAGTCAACCAACACCTAAAAGCAAATCATTTTATTCTTGACCCAAATTTTTTCCTTATTTGCTTTTTGTGGGTCCATACCCCCCATTTTTTGCCCCTTTATTACTTCTCCCCAATTCAGGCCCTCCATTACAGGCATTGTTTATTCTATTTAGTACAATATAATTCACAGTTCACCACAAGATTTTCTCAAGAAAGAGGGGAGAGGAGAGGAGAGGAAAAAAGTAGGGGGGGGGAGGAATAATTTCCTTTTTTTAATTTTTATTTTATTTTATTTTTCTTTATTTAATATTAATTTTTAAAAAAACTTTGATTTTTTATTTTTTTAACTTTTTTTTCTTTATTAAATCTCATTAATAATATCAACAAAACCACCCTCAGATGCCATTAAGGAAGAGAAAATCGAATATCATGGATACAAAAGAAAGAGAGGTAACACAGATAGATGAGGAAAAATCTATGGAGAAAAAATTTAATATATTGGAAACCCTGGAGTTAAACGACAGAGAATTTAAAATAGAAATCCTAAAAATACTCAGGGTTATACAAGAAAACACAGAATGGCAATTTAGGGAGCTCAGAAAACAACTCAATGAACACAAAGAATATATTCCCAAGGAAATTAAAACTATAAAAACAAAACAAACAGAGATGAAAAACTGAATACACGAGCTGAAAAACAAGGTAACAAGCTTAGCTAATAGAACAGGCCAGATAGAAGGTAGGATTAGTGAAATAGAAGACAAGCAACTTGAGGCACAACAGAGAGAAGAAGAAAGAGACTCAAAAATTTTAAAAAATGAGATAGCCCTACAGGAATTATCTGACTCCATCAAAAAGAATAACATAAGAATAATAGGTATATCAGAGGGAGAAGAGAGAGAAAATGGAATAAAGAACATACTCAAACAAATAATAGATGAGAACTTCCCAAGCCTGTGGAAAGAACTAAAGCCTCAAATTCAAGAAGCAAACAGAACTCCGAGTTTTCTTAACCCCAACAAACCTACTCCAAGGCATATCATAATGAAATTGGCACAAACCAACAGCAAAGAAAAAATTCTCAAGGCAGCCAGGGAAAAGAAGAATACAACATATAAAGGAAGGCTTATTAGATTATCATCCGATTTCTCAACAGAAACTCTACAAGCTAGAAGAGAGTGGACCCCAATATTTAAAGTCCTGAAAGAGAGGAACTTTCAGCCATGAATACTATACCCATCAAAGCTATCCTTCAAATATGAAGGAGAAATAAAAACATTCACAGATATAGAAAAGATGAGGGAATTTATCATCAGAAAACCCCCACTCCAGGACTTACTAAAGGGGGTTCTCCAATCAGATACAAAGAACAAAAAAAAAAAACAAAGCCACAAGTAAAAGCTCCAAGAAGAACACTATAAAGCCAAATTTTAACTGTGACAACAACAAAAAGAAAGGGGGGGGAGAGAATGGAGATTAACAGTAGCAGAGGACAATGGAGTGCAAAAGTACTCACAAAATAGTGTGCTACAATGAACAGGGTAGGAACCCTTTTCATTACTTAAAGGTAACCACCATTGAAAAAACCACCACAGAAGTACATGAGATAAAAAAGATAGCAACAGAGGAAAGATGTATGGAATACAACCAAATAAAAACAAAAGATAGAAAAATAAAAGAGAAGGATCAAAGAAGACACAAAACTAACAGGAAGCAATCTATAGTGTGGCAATAGAGAACTCACAAGTGTCAATAATTACACTAAATGTAAATGGATTAAACTCACCAATAAAAAGGCACAGAGTAGCAGAATGGATTAAAAAATAAAATCCAACTGTATGCTGCCTACAAGAAACTCATCTAAGTAACAAGGATAAAAACAAATTCAAAGTGAAAGGCTGAAAAACAATACTCCAAGAAAATAACATCCAAAAAAAAGCAGGCATAGCAATACTCATATCTGATAATGTTGATTACAAGACAGCAAAAGTGCTCAGAGACAAAAATGGCCATTTCATAATGGCTAAGGGGACACTGAATCAAGAAGACATAACAATTCTTAATATATATGCACCAAACCAAGGAGCACCAAAATATATAAGACAGCTACTTATTGACCTTAAAACAAAACCTGACAAAAATACAATCATACTTGGAGACCTCAATACACCGCTGATGGCTCTAGATCAGTCATCCAAACAGAGAATCAACAAAGATATAGTGGCCTTATACAAAACACTAGAGCACCTGGATATGATAGACATCTACAGGACATTTCATCCCAAAGTGACTGAGTATACATTTTTCTCCAGTGTACATAGATCATTCTCAAGAATTGACCATATGTTGGGCCACAAAAACAACATCAGCAAATTCAGAAAAATTGGAGTTGTACCAAGCATATTTTCTGATCATAAAGCCTTGAAACTAGAATTCAATTGCAAAAAAGAGGAAAAAAATCCCATAAAAATGTGGAAACTAAACAACATACTTTTAAAAAATGAATGGGTCAAAGAAGAAATAAGTGCAGAGATCAAAAGATATATACAGACAAATGAAAATGACAATATGACATATTAGAATCTATGGGATGCAGCAAAAGCAGTGATAAGAGGGAAGTTCATATCACTTCAGGCATATATGAACAAACAAGAGAGAGCCCAAGTGAACCACTTAACTTCACACCTTAAGGAACTAGTAAAAGAAGAACAAAGACAACCCAAAACCAGCCAAAGAAAGGAGATAATAAAAATCAGAGCAGAAATAAATGAAATAGAGAACAGAAAAACTATAGAAAAAATTAATAGAACAAAATTGACAAACCCTTGGCAAGACTTACCAAGGAAAAAAGAGAAAGAACTCATATAAACAAAATCCAAAATGAAAGAGGAGAAATCACTATGGACACCGTACATATACAAAGAATTATTGTAGAATACTATGAAAAACTTTATGTGCCTGCCACTAAATTCAACAACCTAGAAGAAATGGATAAATTCCTAGAACAATACAACCTTCCTAGACTGAGTCAAGAAGAAGCAGAAAGCCTAAACAGACCTATTAGTAGAGAAGAAATAGAAAAATCCATTAAAAACCTCCCCAAAAATAAAAGTCCAGGCCCAGATGTCTATACCAGCGAATTTTATCAAACATTCAAAGAAGACTTGGTTCCTATTCTACTCAAAGTCTTCCAAAAAATTGAAGAAGGAGCAATACTTCCAAACACATTTTATGAGGCCAACATAACCCTCATACCAAAACCAGGCAAGGATGGCACAAAAAAAGAAAACTGCAGACCAATATCTCTAATGAATACAGATGCTAAAATACTAAACAAAATACTGGCAAATCAAATACAACAACATATTAAAACAATAATACATCACGATCAAGTGGGATTCATCCCAGAATCTCAAGGATGGTTCAACATATGTAAAACGGTTAACGTAATACACCATATCAACAAAACAAAGAAGAAAAACCACATAATCTTATCAATAGACGCAGAAAAGGCTTTCGATAAAATACAACACGATTTTATGTTTAAGACTCTCAACAAAATGGGTATAGAAGGAAAATATCTCAACATGATAAAGGCCATATATGATAACCCATCAGCTAACATCATATTAAATGGCACAAAACTGAAGGCTTTCCCCCTTAAATCAGGAACAAGACAGGGCTGTCCACTCTCTCCACTCTTATTTAATGTGGTACTAGAGGTTCTAGCCAGAGCAATCAGTCAAGACAAAGAAATAAAAGGCATCCATATCAGAAAAGAAGAAGTAAAGATATCACTTTTTGCAGATGATATGATCCTATACATCGAAAACCCCAAAGAATCCACAAAAAGACTACTAGAAACAATAAGCCAATACAGTAAGGTTGCAGGATACAAAATTAACATACAGAAGTCAATAACCTTTCTATATGCCAACAAAGAAACATTTGAGAACGAACTCAAAAGAATAATCCCTTTCACGATTGCAACAAAAAAAATAAAATACCTAGGAATAAACATAACAAAGAATGTAAAGGACTTATATAATGAAAACTATAAACCATTATTAAGGGAAATCGAAAAAGATATAATGAGATGGAAGAATATTCCTTGTTCTTGGTTAGGAAGAATAAATATAATTAAGATGGCCATATTACCCAAAGCAATATGCAAATTTAATGCAATTCCCATCAAAATTCCAATGACATTTTTTTTAAAAATGGAGCAAAAAATCATCAGATTTATATGGAACTATAAAAAACCCCGAATAGCCAAAGGAATCCTAAAGAAAAAGAATGAAGCTGGGGGCATTACAATACTTGACTTCAAACTATATTATAGGGCCACGACAATCAAAACAGCATGGTATTGGCAGAAAAATAGACACTCAGACCAATGGAACAGAATAGAAAACCCAGAAATAAAACCACATATATATAGTCAAATAATTTTTGATAAAGGGGCCAACAACACACAATGGAGAAAAGAAAGCCTCTTCAATAAATGGTGCTGGGAAAACTGGAAAGCCACATGCAAAAGAATGAAACTGGACTACAGTTTGTCCCCCTGTACTAAAATTAACTCAGAATGGATCAAAGATCTAAACATAAGACCTGAAACAATAAAGTACATAGAAGAAGACATAGGTACTAAATTCATGGACCTGGGTTTTAAAGAGCATTTTATGAATTTGACTCCAAAGGCAAGAGAAGTAAAGGCAAAAATTAATGAATGGGACTACATCAGACTAAGAAGTTTTTGTTCCGCAAAAGAAACTGATAACAAAATAAACAGACAGCCAATTAAATGGGAAATGATATTTTCAAACAGCAGCTCAGGTAAGGGCCTAATATCCAAAATATACAAAGAACTCATAAAACTCAACAACAAACAAACAAACAATCCAATAAAAAAATGGGAAGAGGACATGAACAGACACTTCTCCCAGGAAGAAATACAAATGGCCAACAGATATATGAACAGATGCTCATCTTCTTTAGTTAATAGAGAAATGCAAATCAAAACTGCAATGAGATACCACCTCACACCTGTTAGATTAGCTATTATTAACAAGAGAGGTAATAGCAAATGTTGGAGAGGCTGTGGAGAAAAAGGAACCCTCATACACTGTTGGTGGGAATTCCTCAAAAAACTGCAAATAGAATTACTTATGACCCAGCAATCCCTCTACTGGGTATATACCCCAAAAACTCAGAAACATTGATACATAAAGACACATGCAACCCCATGTTTATTGTAGCATTGTTCACAGTGGCCAGGACATGGAAACAACCAAAAAGCCCATCAATAGATGACTGGATAAAGAAGATGTGACACATATACACTATGGAATACTACTCAGCCATAAGAAATGATGACATCAGATCATTTACAGCAAAATGGTGGGATCTTGATAACATTATACGAAGTGAAATAAGTAAATCAGAAAAAAATAGGAACTGCATTATTCCATATGTAGGTGGGACATAAAAGTGAGATTAAGAGACATTTATAAGAGTGTGGTGGTTACAGGAGGAGGGGGGAGAGGGAGAGGGAAACGGGTAGGGGGAGGGGCACAAAGAAAACTAGATAGAAGGTGACAGAGGACAATCTGACTTTGGGTGATGAGTATGCAACATAATTGAACGACAAGATAACCTGGACATGTTTTCTTTGAATATATGTATCGTGATTTATTGATGTCACCCCATTAAAAAAAATAAAATTATTAAAATAAATAAATAAATAAAAGTGGGTCACAGACTTAAATGTAAAATCTAAAAGTTCTTAAAGAAAACATAGTGAGAAAAATCTTTGTTGACCTTGGGTTGCATAAAATTTATTAGATAGGATACAAGAAGTACAACCCATAAATGAATGTCACTTTTAATAAAATGTAAATACAAGACATAGACCTAAGAGAAAATATTTTTAAAATACTTATCCAAAATATACAAAAGACCCTCATAACTCAATAATGTGAAAACAAACATCGCAGGTTAAAACTGAGCAAAACATTTGAACAAACACTTTATCAAAGACAATGCACAGATGTCAAAAAAGTACATTGAAGCAGTGTTCAACAACATTAGCAATTAGGGAAATGCAAATGTAACCAACAACCAGATATAGCCTACTAGAAAAGCTGCTGGCAAGGATGCAGAACAATGGAACTCACATGTGTTGCTGATGGGAATGCAAACTGTACTGATACTTTAGAAAACAGGTTGGCAATTTATTATAAAACAAAACTGCCATTACCATATGACTCAACAGTCCTACTCTTAGATATTTACCCAAGAGGAATGAGAACCATGTCCACATGCAAACCTTTGTGTAAATGTTTTTAGTAACTTTATCCACAATAGCCCCAAACTAAAAATTATTCAAATGTCTATTAACTACTGAAAAAATAAACAAAATGTGGTGGTATGTCCATACAATGCAGTATTACTCAGCAGTAAAATAGAATGAACTATTACTACAGCAATATGAATAAATCTCAAATGCTTTATGGTAAGTGAAAACAGCTAGATTCAAAATGCTACATACTAAATGGTTACATTTGTATGACATTCTGGAAAAGTAAACTTATAGGGACCAAAAGAAGAAAACCAGAGTAGGCCCTGGCCAGTTTGCTCAGTGGATAGAGCATTGGCCAGCATACGGATGTCCCAGGTTCGATCCCTGGTCAGGACATACAAGAGAAGCAACCATCTGCTTCTCTTCCCCTCTTTCTCTCCCTCTCTCTCTCTTCCCCTCTCACAGCTCGATTGGTTCAAGTTTCAGTCTCAGGTGCTGAGGATAGCTCATTTGATTCAAACATCGGTCCCAGACAGGGGTTACCAGATGGATCCTGGTTAGTGCATGTGCAGGAGTCTGTCTCCCTATCTTCCCTCCTCTCACTTAAAAAAAAAGAGAGAGAGTAAAAAACAGAGTAGTGGTTGTTTGTGGACTGGAAATATAGCGAGGGATTTGACAACAAAGGGGCATGAGGAACCTTTTGGGTTGAGAAAAATGTTTTATTCCTTGATTGTGGTGGTGGCTTCTAGACTGTATGGGTTTGTCAAAATTCATTGCACCTAAAAAGGATAGATTTTACTGTATGCAAATTACTCTCCAATAAACCTGTTTAAAAAAAGAATAATGTCTTTTGTGACAAAGTACAACAGTTTTTTTTGTGTGTTTTTTTTGACTGAAGAAGACACACACACATTTAACGTCATACTTCCTATTTGATCTCATCTCTTGGTAGAAAACATAAATGGTGAAATTGATATTTGCTGAATGGAAAATGAAACACGAAGTTGTTCTAAGACAAGAAAATTAAGTATAAGTTTCAAATAACAAATTAAGGGGTGCTTTGTGATAACCAAATGATCACTTATGACAGGGCAGTGAATGGAAGATACCTGAGAAGGGTATGGAAACTTTCTCTGATTTTTTTTTTTTTTTTGTATTTTTCTGAAGCTGGAAACGGGGAGAGACAGTCAGACAGACTCCCGCATGCGCCCAACCGGGATCCACCCGGCACGCCCACCAGGGGCAACGCTCTGCCCACCAGGGGGCGATGCTCTGCCCCTGGTGGGGGGGTCGCTCTGCCATGACCAGAGCCACTCTAGGGCCTGGGGCAAAGGCCAAGGAGCCATCCCCAGTGCCCGGGCCATCCCTGCTCCAATGGAGCCCTGGCTGCGAGAGGGGAAGAGAGAGACAGAGAGGAAGGAAGGGGGGGGTGGAGAAGCAAATGGGCGCTTCTCCTGTGTGCCCTGGCCGGGAATCGAACCCAGGTATCCCGCACACCAGGCCAACGCTCTACCGCTGAGCCAACTGGCCAGGGCTTTTCTCTGATTTTGTATCAAGTAAAGTTCCCTTCCCAGATGAGGTTATTATGGATTATAATTTGAGGATTAAAATTCACACAACTAGGCTTTTAAAATTTTTTTTTGATTTTAAATCAACACTGTTAGCTGTTTTTCCTTTTGGCTAGAAAACTGGAATCTAGATTTCATAAGAAAGCTGCCTTTTAGGTAATGGACGTTGGCTCATTTATAATTGAACTACTGTGCCACTTCCGAAGGCTTTTTTTTTTTTAATTTTTACTGAGAGAAAGTAAAAGGCTTAGGCAATTTTCAGGATATATAATTTATGAAGGGGGAAATTCAACCATATTCTAACTTATAGATAATAATGTTTTGAAAAACTAAAAAATTTTAGGTAGATAAAAGTTTCGACCAATGGGAAGGAATGAAGACCACCAGAAATGGTAAATATGTAAGTAAAAAGAAACCTGTCTTTTCCTTTTGGTTTCTTTGAAAGACATAATTATTTTATATAAAGCTGTAAAATTGTATTATGTGGTTTATAACATAAATAAATGTTATATATGCAAAGTGGCACAGAGAGACACAGTTGTAAACAGAAATACACTGTTACAAAGTTCTTACATTTTACATGAAGTGATCAACTGTTACTTCAAAAAACCTATGATAAATAACTTAAAAAGGAGTAGAGTAATTCCTAAAGAAATCAGTAAAAACAATCCAGAAGGGTATAGTTAAAAAGCCAACAGAGAAATTATAAAGTAGTGCTAAAAATAATGGATTAACACCCACTTCTAAAAAAAATACAGAAAAGGAAAAAAAGAGGAATAAAAAGAAACAAGACAAAGAAAATTAAGAAACCTAAATTTCACCCTATCACTAATTACATGAAATATAAGTGAGCTAAACATCTATTTAAAGGCATAGATTATATATAAAAAGGCAAGACCTAACTATATACTGTCTATAAGGGATGCACTTTGAACATAAAAACACAGATTTGACCTGGCTGATAGCTCAATTAGAGCGGCAACCTTAAACACAAAGGTTGCAGGTTTGATCACCAGTCAGGGCACATATAGGAACAGGTTGAGATTTCTCTCTCTCTCTCTCTCTCTTGCACACTCATTTCCTCTCTTTCTAAAGTTAATAAATAAAACTTTAAAAAATTAAAAAATATAAACAGATTTGAAATTTTTAAAAAAGATATTCATTCCAAAATAAAGCCTAAAGAAAGCTAGCTTGGCTATACTGATATCTAACAAAATACACCTCAAGACCAGGAATGTTACCAGAAATAAAGAGGAACATTGCATAATGATGGAAGTGTCAATTACTGAGGAAGACATAATAATCATAAATTTGTATGCACTTAACCAGAGCTCCAAAATTTATGAAGCAAAAATGGGCAGAACAAAAGAAAGAACTAGAGAAGTTCATAATCATAGTTCAAGGTTTCAATATTCCCTTCTCAGTGATGAACAGAACAACTAGACAAAGATTTGTAGGAATGAAGATTTGAACAATAGTATCAACCACCCTGACTTAATTGATATTTATAAAAGACCATGTTCAATTACATAATACATATGCAAGCCAGATGGTTTTGTTTGTTTGATTGTTTTTGTGACAGAGACAGAGAGAGAGAGACAAAGAGAGGGACAGAAACAGACAGGAAGGGAGAGAGATGAGAAGCATCAATTCTTCATTGCAACCTTAGTTGTTCACTGATTGTTTTCTCATATGTGCCTTGAAGGGGGGGGGGGGGACTACAGCAGACAGAGAGACCCCTTTGCTTAAGCAGCAAACTCTGGGTTTCCAACCTGGGTTCTCTGTGTCTCAGTCCGATGCTCTATCCACTGCACCACCGCCTGGTCAAGCCCAAATGGGTTGTTTACAAAAAAATAGACCATGCCCTGGCCGGTTGGCTCAGCGGTAGAGCGTCGGCCTAGCGTGCGGAGGACCCGGGTTCGATTCCCGGCCAGGGCACACAGGAGAAGCGCCCATTTGCTTCTCCACCCCTCCTCCGCGCTTTCCTCTATGTCTCTCTCTTCCCCTCCCGCAGCCAAGGCTCCATTGGAGCAAAGATGGCCCGGGCGCTGGGGATGGCTCTGTGGCCTCTGCCTCAGGCGCTAGAGTGGCTCTGGTCGCAACATGGCGACGCCCAGGATGGGCAGAGCATCGCCCCCTGGTGGGCAGAGCGCCCCCCCATGGGGGGCGTGCCGGGTGGATCCCGGTCGGGCGCATGCGGGAGTCTGTCTGACTGTCTCTTCCTGTTTCCAGCTTCAGAAAAATGAAAGAAAAAAAAAAAGAAAGAAAAGAAAAAATAGAAAATGAAATTTAAAGAAAATATAATACAATAAAAGAATAACTACATAATAATAAATGAAAAATGTGTATTACCTTACACAGAAAACTATGAAACAATATTGAGAAAAAGAAGAGCTAAAACAAAGATTCATGGATCAAAAGTCTCAGCATTGTGAATTCTCCCCAAATTCATCTATAAATTTAATGTTATCTTAATTGAAATTCCAACAGATTTTCTTTTTAAGTATAGACAGAATTTATGGGGAATTTTATATGGAAATACGGAGAGACAGGAATAGCTGAGAATCTTTAGAAAGATTAGAGTTGGAACACATTCTCCCACACATAAGAATTTTTATGAAGCTACAGTAATTTAATTCAGTGTGCATGGTGACACAAAGTAGGACAAACAGACCTCTAAACAGACTAGGGATTCTGGCATCAGGTCCACACATATGCAGACACCACTGGCAGAACAGTAGGAAACGATGCTCATTTTAATCAGTGATGCACAGTCAATTGGATCCCCATGTGAGAAAAACTGACTCTTGACTCCTACCTCACACATTAAAAAAAATAAATTCCAGATAATTTAAAATCTAAATGTGAAATATAAAATAATAAAGCTTCTAAAATATAACATAGGCTTGGCCTGTGGTGGCACAGTGGATAGAGTGTCAACCTGGAATGCTGAGGTCGCCGGTTCAAAACCTTGGGCTTGCTCGGTCAAGGTACACAGCAAAAGCAATCAATCAATGAACAGCTAAAGTGAAGCAACTATGAGTTGATGCTTCTTGCTCCCTGTCCCTCGCCTTTCCTCTCTGTAAAAATCAATAAATAAAATATTTTTTAAAATAACGTAAAAGAATATTTTCATAACCCTGGAGTAGGCAAGGATTTCTTAAGCAAGACATAAAAATGCAAATATTAAAATATTGGTTTTCTGTTTATCAAAAGACATCATTATTTGAATCAAAAGGAAAGCCATGGAGTGAGAGAGAATATTTGCAATACATATATTATAAAAATCCCCACAATGACTAAAATATGTACTATCTGACTCTATTCAGAAAAAAAAATCTAGCCTTTGTGTACACTAAACCAATTAGCATATTATATCTCCTGCCAAAGACTGGCTCAAGGGCTGGTACATGGCTTTAGCTGGTCCATGCAGAGTGAACCTCAGAAGTTTTGCTTAGAATATTGATGAAAAAAAAGTCTGTCTTCCTCTGGATGATAGTGGTTTTCAGATGTGGGACTTTACAATGTTGCAGGCAGTTTGGCTGCTGCATGGGGAAGATGAGAGAGAGAAACGAAGAGTAACGTCGTCAAAGTCCAGATGATAGACATAATTCAGGACAAGAAGGCCTCTGTTTTAGAAGAATGTTGGATCAAACTATGCCTGAAGTCTTGTTTTACTCCCGGACTTTCTCATTTCATGAGCGCATACATTCACAATTGCTTAAGGCATGAAGGTTTTCTGAATTACAACCAAAATTATCTCAACTAATATATGTTGCTATAATCTTCATAAACTTTGATTCTAATGTCTGTATAGGATTTTATCTTAACAATATGTTTTACTTCATCATTCTCCTAATATTTAAAATTTAGATCAGTTAATTTTGAGTTATTATAATAAGCCTAATAAGTAAAAATCTTTTTTCTTAATTTCTAATTATTTTCTTAGAGGTGATCCCCAGAAGTAAATTATTGGGTAAATAAAATTCTTAAGGTTTTTAACATATATTTTCACGTTTTCATTTTTTAAATGTCACCAGAAATTAATAAGAATGTCCGTTTTGCCATCTCTTTATAATTTTTTAGTCTTTGCTATTTTTAGAATGAATTATATTTCATTGCTTGATTTTCTTAAATTACAAATAAAAACATATTTCTTCATTAGCAACTTGCATTTTCCATTTGCTGAAGGTTTGTTGATGTCCACTGCCTAGTTAGGAATAGACTTTACAGCATGTCAAGTTTTGAAAGAACTAGAAGCCTTCAGGTGGGCAGGAGGAGAGGTGCAGTAAAGAAGAGATAACAGTATGTGCAAATGCAAAGGCGTGAACAGGGAGGTATACTGTGGGGACCAGTTGTTTGTCACGTAAAGTACAAGGTACTGAGGATGGCAGGAGAGGAAAGGAAGGAAAGTCATGGGATGTGATAAAGCTGTCAATGGAGGCAGCAACCAGATACCAAAGAACCATAACAGACACTGTTAATTAAATGTAAAATGCTAATAGACCCATAAGGGGGGTATTTTGCTGTTTCTTCCGCAGCTTTATTTGCATTCTTATAAGGGGTGTTTCATATTTTCCATCCTTCCCTCCCTCCCTCCCTCCCTTCCTCCCTTCCTTCCTCCCTTCCTCCCTTCCTTCCTCCCTTCCTTCCTTCCTTCCTTCTTTCCTTCCTTCCTTCCTTCTTTTTTGAAGTGAAAGGAGGGTAGATAGTGACAGACTCCGGTACACACTCCGACTGGGATCCACCCAGCAAGCCCATCTGGGGCTAATGCTCGAATCAACCGAGCTATCCTCGGTGTCCGGGTGGATGCTGGAACCACTGGCTGCGAGAAGGAAAGAGACAGAGAAGGAGGCGAGGGAGGGGAAGAGGAGCAGATGGTTGCTTCTCCTGTGTGCCCTGACCAGTGGTCAAAACTGGGACGTTTGCACGCCAGGCCAACTCTCTATCCACTGAGCAAACTGTCCAGGGCCCATTTTAAGCATTCTTCTCTCTTCGTTTATGTATCGCACTGCACTCGATTTTTTTTAAGTACCTTAGTATTTAGTAACAATAAACCTCAGTAGCGTAGTGGGGGCGGGGGGCAAGGGAGTCTATCATGCCCCGGGCGCCACTCGCAAAGGGGCGCCAAATGGTCTCCAAGACAAACAAGAAAAGCGTCGTAGAAGGGGAAGGGGCGCCAATAAAGTGTAGTGACCCGGGCGCCAGTTATGTTCACCACACCACTGATAAACCTGCATTTACATATTCTAACATTCAGGTTATTAATTAGTTTAAACAGTCTCATCCCTCCTGAGTTGAAATTAGTAAGATTTCTTTTTTTAGCTACTAGAAGAGCGTGGGTTTGGGGGCAGCTCAGCACCTCTAAACTCAGTCTGCTGTGTCCCTGTTATGTCCTGGAGGCCGAACCACCTACTGCCTTCCCCGGGGGATTGTGGCGGGTGCTGAGCGTCTCTGGAATCGGAGTCTAGCGTAACAATACTACAAGCCTGTCTTAATCTGTTCAGGCTGCTGGAACCAAGTGCCACAGGCTGAGGAGTTTATGAAGAACAGAAGTTTATTTCTCACAGCTCCGGAGGCGGGAAGACCAAGAGCGGGACAGTTGCACGGTTCACAGCTGGAGCCTTCTCACAGTGTTGTTACATGGAGAAAGGGGCTAGAGATCGCTCCAGGGTCTCTTTTATATGGGCACTAATCTCATTCATGAAGGCTGTACCCCATGACATATGCACCTCCCCAAAGCCCCACCTCGTAATATCATTGTCTTCAGGGGTTAGGATTTCAACGTATGAATTTGAGTGGGTGGGTGGTGGCAGAGGGGACATGCACACGCGCGCGCACACACATGCACGCGCATACATACACACGCTCACAGACACACAAACATTCCCACCATAACAAAGCCTTAGGGTTGGGCTTCCCACAGAGGGGTTTTTTCTTATCTCCAGCCTGGAGGAATAATAGCTGCTGCTTGGCCAGGGTCATGGCCAGGGAGTCCTTTGCCCAGGGCAGGGCACAGGACCATCAAGGGCTTACATTAAAATCACAAAAGGCATGGGAAGCACAGATCTGACCCTGCCACAAATGTGCTGGTTGATATTGGAAAATCATGAAACTTCTTTGTCTCTAATATCTCCTGGGAATAGATTTGGCAAACGGCACTGTGGCTGAAAAAGAGTGGATGCCGGGGGTCGAGGAAGGTGGAAACCTTGACAAATGTGTAGATCATTCTCTTTCTTCTCTTTTGCTTATTCCTTTAGGTAGGTGGTTTTCAGCCCTAACTATACACCGGAATCACTGAAGAACTCTAAAAAAATACCAGCGCCTGTGCCTCACCACAGAGTTTCTAACGTGCAGCCAGAGTAGAGAAGCGTAAAGCGTATCATGGTCTCACAGCGGGGGCCATGAGGTCGCTGGAGAATAGCCTCCCAACCGGGAGGGGAGCAGTGAGGATCATGCAGACCTCCCTTATGTGGGCTCCCCTGGCCTCCCAAAGGCCCAGCTCTCACTACTTGGTGACTGAGTTAGATGGCTTTAACATTTACTGAAAGAAGGTACTTCTAAGGTATATTATATTGTGACTGAAGTTCCCATCTCCTAGAGGCTGTCACAAAAAATAATGCTTTATAAATAAGAATAAAGCTGTCAAGAATCCAGCTCTACTCATGACCAACAGATGGCGCTATTAGCCACTGTCCAGCCATTTAGGTTTCTGTCAACCGTTTATTCTTTAAACCTTGTTATATTTGCTGCATTCGTACATGATTTTGACATGTTTCCTAAAACATTTTTGATTGCACATAGTGCAAAAGCAGTGAGAATATTAAAAGTGTTACTGAGAAAAGAAGCAAAAACATGACAAAATAAAAGTAAAGATAATTTTTAAAAATAGAAAGTGGTGGCCCTGGCCGGCTAGCTCAGCAGTGGAGCGTCAGCCTGGCGTGTGGAAGTCCCGGGTTTGATTCCCTGCCAGGGCACATAGGAGAAGCACGCATATGCTTCTCCACCCTTTCCCCTCTCCTTCCTCTCTACCTCTCTCTTCCCCTCCCGCAGCCAGGGCTCCATTGAAGCAAAGTTGGCCCAGAGCCCTGAGGATGGCCCCGTTGCCTCCGCCTCAGGTGCTAAAATGGCTCTGATTGCAGCAGAGCCATACCCCAGATGGGCAGAGCACTGTCCCCTGGTGGGCATGCCGGGTGGATCCCGGTGGGGTGCATGCGGGAGTCTGTCTGTCTGCCTCCTCCCTGCTTCTCACTTTGGAAAAATACCAAAAATAAATAAATAAATAAATAAGTAAAAATAGAAGGTGGTGAGAAAATAAATGGAAGGTCACACAGACATATGGAATTAATTTTTAGATAGTAGAAACAATCACAAAGGCAGAGTGAATTATGCAGCCTGAGAAAGCTGTTCTGTCTACATAATTGGCAACAAGAAGCAAAAGATGCAGTGGCTGATGGCATGGCAAACTTCATACGTATGCAGCTAGACAGGTGCAGAACTTAGTACCTGTTTTAACCACCCAAGCACGTTCCTTTCTTCTGCTGTCATCCAGCCAGCTCAAATCAAACTGTTTTTAATTCTGGAGAAGGCTGGAGGTGTTTTTCTGGCACTTGGGACTAAGCATGGTAAAAGTTCTGCTACTTAAACTTCTGAAGTAAGTTGTAGATGGTTTTGTAATGTACAGCCAGTTCAGATTTGTACCACTTCAAGGTGGCGAGGCAGCCATGTGAGCTGACCTTAGCTGCTTAGGAGCTCCATTGCTCATCGTGTCTGCAGAAGTGATTGAGAAGGGTTAGCCCAGTGGATTAACATAAATCAAAAGGAAAAGATACTTGGTAAACTGTATCAGAAGAGGAAGCAAGAATGCTTAAAGCTGGGAGAGTCTGGCGTCTTCTCATTTCCTGAAAATGCATAGGGGAACTGTGAGCTCAACCACTTTCAGACATTTTGAATTTATAGTGTATCAGTCAGGATTCAATCAGAGAAGCATAACAAGTGGGACATAGTTATTAAGAGATTTATTGCAAGGAATTGGCTTGAGTGATTGTGGGCACTGACTAGGCAAGTCCAAAATCCACTGGGCAGGCTGTCAAGGAAGGGCAGGATGCCAGGCACGGCTGCAGCCTCCTGGCAGTTTCTTTCTCTTCCGAGGGGTCTCAGCTTTGCTTTTAAGGTCTTTTGACTAACTGAATCAGGCCAACCCAGATTGCCTCCAATAATCTCCATTACCTAAAGTCTGCCGATTATTAATTTTAATTACATTTACAAAATGTCTTCACAACAATGTCTAGATTAGTGTTTGAATAACTGGGTACTGTAGTCTAGCCAAGTCCACACATCAAAAATACCAAAATAGTGTTTTGGAACCTGATCTGTTTCAGAAGAGCTTTCACATTTAAAAATAAATAAATAAATAAATAAATAAATAAATAAATATGAAGGTATCCTGTAGACTCCAAGAACTAGACGCTTTGCATAGAAAGCACAGATGTTATTATCTAGAGGGTCTGGAGATATTCTTAAGTACTCATTTATTTATTTAGTTATTCAACAAACCTAAAGACTTACTATATTTTAGTATGTAAGGAAGTATTGGGACTATAAGAAAATTGTCTTTGCCCTTAATCTAGTGGGAGAAAGAGAGATACTAAGAGCTTTAATACTCTGTGGCAACTGTGCAATGGTAGTTCACATGGGCTATTAACCTAGCTTGTGAAGTCAAGGAAGGCTTGCTGGAAGAGGAAGCACTTAAGCAAGGTCTTGACTTAAACCTTGTGGGACATAGCACCTAAAGATGGAAAGAAAAGATGGCAGAAAGGATGGTGCGGACTCCTAGCCAGTGCTGACATTGTCAAGCACATTGTAAAGGGCAAGCCCAGGGCAGACTTTCATAGATCATTTCTACTTTACAGTGTTGCCACCTCTATGTTTCTCAAAGTGACTGCTAATGGTTCGTCCCTGGCTCCTCACCCAAGCACTCATGTCTTCACGGAGGTATTGCCTGAGCTGGACATGAGAGTTTGCTCCAGGACTGACAGCTGCACATGGTCCAGGTGCTCAGAACAATGGCTTCCTCTTCCCATCTCAGTTTGGCCAGCTCGTCAGCTTCCCTTGGAAACCTCACTCTCCTGGCCTGTTTCTCCATCCATTTACCCATGTTTATCCTCCTTTCCCTCTTCCTCCAAGTAATCAATTTTGTGCACTGGTCCTCTGTACTATTCATTAGATGTGAGTCTCCTCATTTTCAAGATGGAGTGAGTAATGTCTTTCTTTCCTGTCTCTCAAAAAACTCAAGGTAAAATTAGGCAGTGTGAAGCCCCTTAAAACTGGTCCTGCCACAAGGAAACAAAGTATAGACAAGGCATTGCCATCATGTGTCACTATCTATTGACCTATCTATCTGTCCATCCATCCATCCATCTATCTATTAATCACTCCTAATCTATGTATCAGTTAAGAATAGAGATCCTCCTTGGATCTATGGTACCTAGCACAGTATTCTGCACAAGTAATTGCTTATTAATTATCTGGCAAAAAAATGATAGTAAAATCATCTGAGATTTTGGGAAACATAATTGCAAACAGCCACATTGTTGGTACTAGAATATTCCCATTCCCAATTTATGGCTAAATGGGTTTTTGAAGACTCAGCTTATGCACCGTCTTTGCTAAGAGAGCCTTTCTTGCTCACCTTCATTTCTGAGTTAAGCACCTTTTCCTATAACCATCGAATCCCTGCCATACTTTGGTCATTTCTCCTGCTGTGTACAGCGTTATCTCTCAACAGGCAGCAGGAGGGTTCTCCAAGGGGAAGCATTGTGTTCTAATAATCTTTGCCAACATGGCTCAGTTCCTGACACAATGCAAGCAAGGCATAAACCATGAATTAATAGCATGATATTCATCCCTATTGATTTTTGTCTCAATATTAGCCTCATGACAGATAAATTGTTCTTTAGAGGGACTAATGCTTAGATATGTGCTTAGAAATGTTTTCCATGTCCTTGTCAAGTGGGTAGAAAATAAAATGGAGTCAGGAGGCATAGGTTGAATTTTTGATCCTGTATTTTCTTAGAGAAGACTGATGTTCAAATTTATACCTCTTTGAAGTTTCTCTTGAGCAGATGTCGTGGCTTTACTCGGCTGAGTCCCTCCCAGGTCTGGGACACACAGGAGGTTAGCTGGCAACTAACAGTGACAACAAAATACACCCAACACTCATCAAACTTCTAAAAGGTGTTGGTGGGGGAAAGTCATCCTCCCATTTTTTTTTATTTTTTTTTTTGGTTTTTTTTTTCTTAAGGCCTCAAAATGGTTATGCGTGTCTGTAACACTGTGGACTCTTTTAGGGGAGTCAAACTGTCTAAATTTATTTTTGTCTGTCTCAGATCTAACCCAGAGTAGGCACTCAATAAATATTTATTGATTTAAATATCTGTCAAGCATGTACCCTCAAGGTTGGGGCAGAGTTCTGGTTTTATTGCCCCTTGTTATTAATCCATTTCTCAACTCAACCATTTCCTGTTGGTGTGAGGCGTCTGGCAACGTGAGTCCACTTCCAGGTTCCCTTTTTAGACAGTGAGTCAGAAACACAGACAAAGGAATTCTGAGCCACACAGTTCAGGGAAGACATACCCAGCCAGTCTCATTCCCATACCCAACTCACTTTGAATAATGATCTCAGAATTGCGGATTAAAACATGAGTGAACACTCTGCCCTCTGGAATGTGACCACCAAAAAGCCATTGCCATGGGGGTAAGTAAGTCTGGCTGGGTTCGGCAACTTTCAGATGCTGGCTGGGCTACAGGAAGAGTTTGTTGCATTAAGTAATTTATGGGGTGTTAAGAAGTTCCTTAAGCTATTATTAAAAACATGCAAACTCCTCCCTGGTTAGACCTCTAGTAAGTCAGACTTCTAACTAAGCAGAACTGATGGAACGTCTTTTGATGTTTAATGAGTTCTGCCTCAGATGGGTGGTGTGACAGACAGGGCTGTGGTGGTGATTTACTGGTCATGAAACAGAATGATAAGAGCCCTCTCCTGAAAAAAAAAAAAAGAAAAGAAAAATGTAGCCGAAAGGACAGGCCTCCCCCCCTCGGCCCTCCCCCACACCCGTCCCTTCCCCTTTCCTTCTCGGTGCATATGTTTTTGATTTCCTCACCCCGTGCCTCTCAGTGCTGGGATCATTTCCATTCAGGCACACACAGAACACTGCAAACTAATTAGCCTTGGATACAGCCACAGGAAGTCAGGCTGCCAAGTCCGCTTTCCCCCACAATTCCTCAACGTTCTTAGCCCGCCTCGGGCCTGCGGCCTTGCACTGGGCCTCTCTGTATAAGTTGCCAGTTCTAATTTTTCAATTTCCCTTCACCTTATCAAATATGCCCTGAGCCAGCCAACGGGTAGAGGGGGAAGGCTTTGGAGTCCATCTTGTCCTCTGGACTCTTTCCTCAGGCCCCGGCTCTGCTTTCTCCCCACAATTAGGGAGTCTTGCTTGGATACAGTTTCAGTGTTGACTTGTTAATCTGACCTGGGTTAATGTTTTTTAAAGGAGAGCATTGTCCACCATGCAAACCTAAGAGAATTCCCCATTGGTCTCTTCCACCACCCACATCTGCACCTCCCAGGGGCCCTGGATGTCTGGATTTTCTCAAGGGCTAACCCATTTCCCCGCAGGCTGTAGATGTCAACTTTTCCCCCACCAGGTTTAAGAACCTTGACACTTGCTGAAATTGGTGTGAAGAGGACATAGAGATGGGAGAGGGAGCTGAGAGGCAGGCAGATGATGGCCCGGGCCCTGGCTTTAACCAGGGGGCCTGGTGCCCGGGGTCTTTCTGAGGAGCACCCCTTCTCTGGAAGCCCCAATGCACAGGAGGCAAACTGGTAGCTCTCAAGCCAGATCTGAGCCACTGAAAGAGAAAATTGGTTGTCAGCATTTACAAATCAGGAGATTTTACATGAAAATCCAAATTGCTTGCTTCTTCAGAAAAAATTAGATGTGGCAACACTGGACCAGCATTCATGCCTGCATGACCACAGCTGACTGGAGCTGAGGAGCTCCTGCACCCTGGAGGTGGTGTGTACTCTCCAGGTCTATATGGTCCCCACTGCTCTCTGTTCTTTTGTTGATGTTACCTACCTGGCTCCCACAAACATTTGAATTTGTTGTTCTTACTCTAAATTCAGTAAGGGAAATTTAATGTTGAAGCCCAAGAGACTTGGCAGGCTTTCTGCATGACTTTGATTCTTTTCCACAGTCATTTCAACACATCAAAGTATACGCCATGTTTCAGCATTTGCCTGTTGAGTTCGTGGGCTTCCTTACCCATTAGACTGTACGCTTTCTGAGGGCAGAGATCTTAAAAGTCTTGTTCATCATTCTAGCCCAGTGATTTGCACAGCACCTAGATGCTCAATGTGCTTTTCTTGGCAGATGTTAATGGATTTGCTTTCTCATTCAACAAATGTTTATTGAAGGATCTGCAAACTGTCCCAAGTGTTAAGTGTGATTCAAAGGTCATGAGACATGTCCTTTAATGAGCTCAGAGAGTAGGAAATACGAAAGTAGGAAATAAGATTTGCTGACAGGTAGAGAATTCAAGAGATTAATAAATAGTTTTGGTGAAGCAAGTTCTAAGAGTTTAAGCTTCTCAGAGTTTAAGGCTGTTATTTGGGTAGGATTTTGGTATAGTACTCTTTTTTCTTTTTAAGTGAGAGGAGGGGAGATAGAGAGACAGACTCCCTCTTGCACCCTGACTAAGATCCACCTGGCAACCCCCATCTGGGGCCAATGCTCGGACCAACCGAGCTGTCCTCAGCGCCCGGGGCCAAAGCCTAACCAGTTGAGCCACTGTCTGCAAGAGGAGAAGAGAGAGAGTAGGGGGAAAGGGAGGAGAAGAGAAGTATATGGTCACTTCTCTTTTTTTCCCTAATTCATTTTTTAGAGAGGAGAGAGAGAGAGAGAAGGAGGAGGAGCAGGAAGCATCAATTCCTATATGCACCTTGACCAGCAAGCCCAGGGTTTCAGACCAGCAACTTCAGCGTTCCAGGTTGATGCTTTATCCACTGTGTCACCACAGATCAGGCAGATGGCTGCTTCTCATGTATACCTTGTCAGGGACTGAGCCTGGGACATCTGCATGCCAAGCTGATGCTTTATCCACTGAAACAACTAGCCAGGGCCCTCATTTTTTTTTTAACCACACCATTTGTCTCACCTTGCATTACAGTGTTCATCTTTTGGACTTCATATCCATCCAAGTCTGCCAATGGCTACATTAATTTCTAATAGATGCTTAATGACTTTGTTGCTGTGCAGTGGGAAGCCAGTCAGCATGGAGAGCCATGAACTCCAGCCTACTTTGGCTCCACACTGTGGCAAGCCAAGCAGAATAAAAACAGATGCATAATGAATACTCCCAGTGATACTGGGAGGAGGATTATCAAAAGTCTTGATAATGATGGTAGTGAAATAGCATAGGCAGAAGGCTAAACGTTTAATATACAAAAGGTGAAATGCAAAGTAGAAGACGATCCTGTCTTCATGAGCTGCAATGGAAAGAATGTGCAATGTCACTCAACAGTAGAAGGCTCTCCTGGCTCTCCTGGCAAGTCCCGTTGCCACTGATGGTGGAATATGTGGTAGGCAGAGAGTCGACTCAACACCTGTGAATCAAGAAAATTCCTCTCCTGGGCTGTCTGTGTTCAATGGTTGGAATTCCCTTTCCAGAAGGCCTTAAGGTTCTGTAAGTTGGGTAGGGCTTTTTAAGTGAGAAGAGGGGAGATAGAGAGACAGACTCCTGCATGAATCTTGGACAAGATCCACCGGGTAGCCCCCATCTGGGGTTTGCCACCACTTGCCATTCTAATGGGAATGATCTCCGGGTCCTTTTTTGCTCACAAGAACTTGCTCCAGAGAGGCAGAGAAATTGTGAAGGCAGGGAGGAGGAGGTAGTTATCAGGAGTATTTCATAGGAGTAAAATACGGTGAAGAAAGTAAAATTATGTCTAACACATTTTCTTTCATAAACATTGACTTGTATGTGAATGATTTTAATGTTGAGATAGAATCATCAAATATATGCTTGAACTATGATTAAATTATGACATGTATCATCATAAACACAGTACTGAAGGGAAGGAATTTACAGCTTTTTATATACAGTTCATAGAGAAATGCTCATTCTAGGAGCCCTTTAGAAAGATATCTGCAATAGTCATAATCTTTAACATTTTGGCCTGTTGAAAAAATAATTAAGTGTGTGTGTGTGTATAAATGTAAATGTTTGTTCAAAATCTTAAATCTCCGAAAGTTCTTCACCAATTGCTTTGAAATTTTGATACAGTGTTGCATTCAAATATGCACGTGTTTTTATGCTTTTATATACCTACTATTATATAGATGTCACACTTGCGACAGGTAAAAACATGCTTTTTTTTAAAAACAGTGCCATCTGTTGGACGTAAAAGCAACACACACTATCCTAAACATTTTACGATTCCATTTCAACGTTATGGGAGAAATATAAATCGCACATGGCTGAAGATATTTTCTATTGAATACACAAGGAAAATTCAAATATGAACATGAATTTCACAGCAGAAATCTACAAAAAAGCATTGATAATGATTGAAGATTTGTGCTTAGAAATCATGAACAAAGTTCTCAATCAATTGGCAATGCCCTCACTGAATCAATCTGCTGCTGCTTTGTTCAATGTAGAATTGCGTCGTGAACAAAATTACAACACGGGTAATCTTTTGTCGTATGTGCAATCAAATATTCCTAAGCTAACGCTTGAGCAAAAAGGCATTTATGATCAAATAATGCAAACTGTCAATAATGGGGTTGGAGAAATCTTCTTCTTAGATGTGCCAGGAGAAACTGGTAAAACATTCCTAGTTAGATTGATTCTGGCAGCAATTCGATCCCAAAATGACATAGCTTTAGCTCTTGCGTTGTCCGGAATAGCTGCGACATTACTACCAGGTGGAAGAACAGCTCATTCTGCTTTGAAATTGCCATTAAACATGCAATTCATTGAAACTTCCATGTGCAACATTTCCAAAGCATCCGGCATGGGAAAAGTATTTCAGAAATGCAAACTTATTGTTTGGGATGAATGCACAATGGCGCACAAAAAATCACTCGAGGCTCTTGATCAATCATTGCAAGATTTGCATAGAAACATCAGGTCATTTGGGAATGCATTAATATTGCTTGCAGGAGATTTCAGGCAATGAAATAAATGCTTGCCTGAAATACTCTACTTTGTGGCAATATGTAAAGACGTTAAAATTAACTACAAATATGCATGTCTAGCTGCAAAGCGATCAATCAGCTGAGATATTCTCATGTCAATTGCTGGAAATTGGGAACAGAAAGATGCTGGTTGATTAGACCTTAGGACGAATTTCATTGCCTCATAACTTCTGCAATTTAGTGACGTCAAAAGAAGAATTGGTTGAAAAAGTATTTCCCAATATTCAAACCAATTATAAGAATCATGATTGGCTTAGTGAACGAGCTATTCTTGTGGCCAAGAACAAAGACGTCTACAAACTTAACAATATTATTCAGTCTAACATTCAAGGCGAGGCAGTCACATACAAGTCCATCAACACTGTTGTGGAAGCAGATGAAATGGTTAATTATCCAACAGAATTTTTGAATTCACTTGATCTGCCAGGGATGCCACCACATGTACTGCAATTGAAAATTGGCGTGCCAATTATCATGTTGCAAAACATCAACCAGCCAAAGCTTTGCAACGGCACGCAACTTGCAGTAAAAAAATTAACGAGCAACGAATGTCATAGAAGCAACAATCTTGACAGGACCTTTCAAAGGTGAAGATGTCCTCATTCCTCACATTCCTATGATTCCAACGGATATACCATTTCAATTTAAGAGATTGGAGTTCCCAATTCAATTGGCGTTTGCAATCACCATCAACAAAGCTCAGGGCTAATCTTTAGAAATGTGCGGTTTAGATCTAGACATGGATTGCTTCTCACATGGACAATTATATGTATGTTGTGTGTTCTAGAGTCGCAAACCAGACAATCTCTATATCTGCACAGACAATGGAACAACAAAAAATATTGTATACCCACAAGCATTGTGAAAAACATATTAGAAACGTGCGCTTTCTCTTTTCTTTCTTTTCCATTTAACCAGACTGAGTCACAGCAACACGTGGCCAGGTACAACTAGTTTTATATATATATATATATATATATATGGCTTGACCAGGTGGTGGCACAGTGGATGGAGCATCGAACTGGGACATAGAGGACCCAGGTTCGAAATCCTAAGGTTCCAGCTTGAGTGCAGGCTCACTTGGTTTGAGCAAGGCTCACCAGCTTAAGCCCAAGGTCGTTGGCTTGAGCAAGGGGTTACTGGCTCTGCTGTAGCCCCCTAACCCCCCATCAAGGTACATATGAGAAAGCAATAAATGAACAACTAAGGTGCTGCAACAAAAAATTGATGCTTTTCATCTCTCTCCCTTCCTGTCTCTCTGTCCCTCTCTTTGCCTCTGTCACAAAAAAAAGAATATGTGTGTGCATGCCTGTGTGTATGTCATAATATTATAGACTTGTTCACTATAAAATGGAAATTTCAGTTTTAGCACGGGTTGAATTTCACATTAGCCATTTTGTCATCTATACCAGTGGTCCCCAACCCCGGGACCGCAGACCGGTACTGGTCTGTGGGCCATTTGGTACTGGTCCACAGAGAAAGAATAAATAACTTACATTATTTCCATTTTATTTATATTTAAGTCTGACGATGTTTTATTTTTTTTAAATGACCAGATTTCCTCTGTTACATCCATCTAATACTCACTCGTGACTTGTCTCAGTCACGTGATACATTTATCAGTCCCACCCTGAAGGCCAGTCCGTGAAAATATTTTCTGACATTAAACCGGTCCATGGCCCAAAAACAGTTGGGGACCACTGATCTATAGGAAGTATGCCTGTTGTCTCTCATCCTTCTCATGCCCATTACAGACATTGCTGATTGATCACAGTTTGTTCCTATTGCTCTAAATTCTTAACCTCATATGATCATGGTACAGAAAGAACAGTACCTCTTTTTAAGGAGTCACAGTGATGGTTGGATGATATTTCTGTGTGGTCTTCTTGAACTATGTGATCCCAATGCCCCCAGAGAACCAAGATTTCTCAGCTCTATGTGCAGCTTGCCACTTT
Organism: Saccopteryx leptura; assembly: GCF_036850995.1. Taxonomy (NCBI): domain Eukaryota; kingdom Metazoa; phylum Chordata; class Mammalia; order Chiroptera; family Emballonuridae; genus Saccopteryx; species Saccopteryx leptura. Next base: position 209,678,273 of record NC_089505.1, on the reverse strand, counting down.
TCATCTACTGAAGTGCACAGTTAAGTTTAAACTTGTTTAACATCATAATCTAGTTCTTAAAAACAGAATATTTTTGAAGTCATGTTTGATCACATAATACTTGTAGAGTATATATGGAGTACTTCACAATTCACATATATTATATAGTTTAACCCATCTAATATCCCAGCAAGGGAAACAATATAATTCCTATTTCATAGATAAGGACATTGATATTTGGGTACTATGATGGATGATATTAAAGAAAGATAGATATATTTCATTGCTAGTTAGTTCTGTGGTCTTAGAGACTATAGAGACTTGTTTATATAGTGACTCCAAATTGCTAGGCTATATTAGGGTTACATAGCTGCGTTTCTTGGAAAATATGACCCTTTACTGTCCCCAGTCTCTCACTCTAATTTTTGGTCTCTCTTTCTCTCTCTCCTTACTTCTCTCTTTTGTATTTTCACTTAACCATTATGCCTCTCTTTTTCATTCTCATCTTTCCATAAAGCTGTATATCTCTGCAGAGTATAGCATAAGACAAGGTTTTCCAACACCAGTGTAGAAGTAGAACCTTTTCCCAGCCCCAAGCACTTGCATTCAGCTCTCCTTGGGGAGGATAGTTCAGTTCTCATCCTGATTAAAGCTACCATATTTCTCCACGTACAAGACACTCCCTTGTATAAGATGCACCTTAATTTTGGGGCCCAAAATTTGGGGGGAAAAAAGTATTACATAAAGTTATTGAACTCAAGTTTTATTCATCATAAAATTCATACAACTCTTCATCACTGTCAAAACTCCCATCCATTAGCTTGTCCTCATCTGTGTCTGATGACGAATCACTGTCTTCATATATTGCCTCATCCTCATTCCATCTATGGCATTTCACTGTATAAGATGCACCCAGTTTTTAGACCCCAAATTTTTCCAAAAATGGTACATCTTATACATGGGGAAATATGGCACTCAAGCCAACAATCCATATCCAACAGGGGTCTGCCTTTGGAACATTTAGTCAGAGGACCCAGATACAATGTGAGCAATGGGGCTGATTTGTCTTCTGGTTTCCAAAGAAGAATCAGGTAGAACGACCAGCTTGAAATTAGCCAGAAGCCTCATCTCTAATTGTAGGAGCGACTAGGCAGTTAGATGTTGCACAGCCACGTGTGACCCTTCCTCTGTGTGCTGCAGAATAGGATAAGATTTGTGTAGCTCTAGATTTCATAATACCCACGAGAAAGTGCCTAAGACAAGTTGATAAGAAGGGGACAAATATGTTACGTTGAAACATATAACTCTAAGAATTGGCATGAGCATTAGAAGATCTCTCTCTCTCTCTCTCTCTTCCTTTCTCTCTCCCTCCTTCCCACCATCCCTCCTTCTCTCTCTTTTTTTCTCTGTCCAGTATAACTGATTTGAAAAAGCATCAATACTTAAAGAGATCATACAGTTTTTTCTCTGGTATTTAAAATGAGGTACTATCCCAGCTTACCAGTACAGATTTTCTGTTGTTTCAGTGGTATTTAACACCAAACCAAGTAAAAATCCAGGGAATACAGTTGTCAATGCATCATAATCCTAATAAAAGCATGTGTTAAAAGTACATGACTTGGCCCTGGCCGGTTGGCTCAGTGGTGGAGCGTCGGCCTGGCGTGCAGAAGTCCCAGGTTCGATTCCCGGCCAGGGCACACAGGAGAAGCGCCCATCTGCTTCTCCACCCCTCCTCCTCTCCTTCCTCTCTGTCTCTCTCTTCCCTTCCCGCAGCCGACGCTCCACTGGAGCAAAGATGGCCCGGGCGCTGGGGATGGATCCTCGGCCTCTGCCCCAGGCGCTAGAGTGGCTCTGGTCGCAACAGAGCGACACCCGGAGGGGCAGAGCATCGCCCCCTGGTGGGCAGAGCGTCGCCCCCTGGTGGGCGTGCCAGGTGGATCCCGGTCGGGCGCATGCGGGAGTCTGTCTGACTGTCCCGGTTTCCGGCTTCAGAAAAAAAAAAAAAAGTACGTGACTTGACTTCTTAATCAGGAGCTTAAATTGTAAAGTAGGCTAGATTGACACAGATCGAGCTGAGCCACAACCCAATGATATTTGACTTGTGTGTAAACTATATATTACAATTTTATCAGTTCTTTGTGGATAATTTAGGGGCTACATTTATCTAAGTAGTGGTAGATACTGGATTTGAGAATCTACTTGTCTGAAATCCTTCTGCAAATCTTAGGCATGGCTTTCTAAATTCTTAACCTCATATGATCATGGTACAGAAAGAATAGTACCTCTTTTTAAGGAGTCATACTGATGGCTAGAAGATATTTCTGTGTGATCTTCTTGAACTATGTGATCCCAATACCCCCAGAGAACCATGAAATCTGCTTATTTCGTATGTAATCAGAGAATTATCGCTCACTAGGCAGGAACTTTGTATGCTATACCCCCTTTCAGTTACTAATTCCCTATTAATTTTCAATAAATGAATAAATCAAATACACATTTACACTACATTATTCATTTTAATAACTGTTATCACCTTCTATAGACCTGCTTTTCTGTGACTAATGACAAGTGAGTTGCAGATTTGGCCACTCGTTCCAGAAATCTGTGTTACATTTGGCTCAATGTACTTAGACTAGGAACCTCCTGGGTAACAGGACCCAAATCCAAAGACAATTGTTAACAGTTTATTATTAAATAGAAAAACATTCCATTATTGGAGTTAACAATCATCAATTAATAAAGTAATTGTAGAGTACTGGCTTCAAACAACTACTTCCTATTTCCTGTTATCCATTCATATCTTAAACGGTTATGCTGTAACAATAACAATAATGCCCTCTATTGCTGAGAAGCAAAACCCCACATAGCCTATTATATATACCTGCCTCAACATTTCCTAAATTCTTTACTCTAATACAAAATTTAAAATTAGATAGATAACACCTTAGCTTCATCTGTTTTGTAATAGCACAGGAAGCCAGCTGTCTTATATGGAAGTTACTGTCCTTGTCATCATTGTGATCATTCTCCTCAAAAGTTCATCTTAAAACTTTTGAGCCTAAGCTATATTTGGTCTAGCTAGCTGCTGAGAGGAATGTTGATTATAAATAACTGAGAGGCATAATTAGGTACTTTTAAGGGTCAAGGCTGCTGGCAGAGAAATATTTTTTTTACTCAATTAACAATCAAGTATATGTTTTGTGCTCCACAATGAGCTAGATTTTGAAATGCAACAATAAACAAGACAGACAGTCCCTGCCCTCAAGACACTTACATTCCAGTAGGAAGACAAGCAACCAAATAAATAACATAATTATTTAATTAAGACAGTTGGATTAATAGCTGTCTGTGCTTTTAGTTCAACTGAAACAGAATCAAATTGCCAAATGTTCACTTTTCTTCAAGTGTTCACTGTTCATTCGTTCATTCATTCACTCATTCCTGGAATAGTAGTGTCTTAAGAAAAGAACCCTAAACTGAGCATGGAGGGTAAGAGGGAAGAGAGTAGCTGGTGTTTCTCTTTGTTGGTCACTGATGGACAAATCATGTATTTTTGATAAATCATTTGATTTCTCTAGGAGTCAGTTGCCCTATTTATAAAACTAACTCCTTTATTAGAGTAAGGCTACGATGCACAATATGACATCTGGGATCACTACAATTATATTTATCCACATGTAAAGAAAGAACAAGGCTGGAATCTCTGGAACGAGGCTGTAGCCTGACCATTGGCTGCCCTGAGTGGACACTGCACCCTGGAAGAGCTCAGCATGCCCCTCCAGGTGTGATTCACAGTTCAACAGCTGGCTTTGTCAACTTGGGCAAGTCAAGGAACTATTGGTCTTAATTTACTCTAAAATGAGGGGAAATGGAAGATATTATAATCTTTCATATTTTTACAACATAAACTTTACTTTTATAAACTTCATACAAATCTATAAGAAAGAAAATGTAGCAGGGACACAGTGTTAGAGTTTATGGGAAGGTGGGCATAAGAAGGTGGGTGGAGAGAGGTGGAGCCCTATCAGCTCAGCTAGTCTTACTTTACTCCCCGTACTGACTCTTTGAAATCCCTTGGACTACTTGATGCACAGTTTGAGAAGCCATATATTGCTTCCTAGCTGATACAATGTAGGTTAATATAGCCATCATGAGGCCAGAACTCTTTATGGTGCAAAGTGGATTGGTATCATCACCAACTCAAGTCAGCCAACTCCCAGTCAATAGGGAAAAAGTGGAGTCAGGAGTCAAGTCAAGGAGCTTAGAAACAAGTGACAGAAACCTCACCTATAGCCACTCACTCTAGACCCAGTCCTGCACCCATTGTGTGCAAAACATCAAGTCACACCACTAGGTGGAGCCAAGATCTTAACAAAAGGTAGAGTGCTGAGATCCCTGGAAGCCTTTGCACACAATGCATGAGAGCTGAGTTCCTTGTGAGGTTAAAAAGAAAAAAGGGACTGGCATTGTGGGACATAATATGTCTGTGGTAGTTTGTGCCCGCAGAGTTTACTTGAATTGGAAGAGCCATCCCACCTAAACCCTTTGTGAAATTTACAAGTGAAGGCTTAAGGATTTAAGCTATTGCTTGGTCTCCATTACCACCTATAGCGTTCTTAGAGGTTCCATTCAGATGCTGCTTTAATAGAAACATTACTCCACAGGAAGCATGTACCAGATGTTACAACCTTGGAGGTCATCAAATCCAACCATCTCAAAGTGGCCTTCTCACCTTGGTTTGTATATCAACCTAGTGATAGGGAGCTTACTTGAGGTAAGTAGCCTCTTTCTTTTCTGCCACATAGATTTATCATAAATTTATTTCTTTATATTGAGCCAAAATTCACTCCCTTAAAGTTTGCACTTCTTTTTTTTTATTATAATTTTATTTTTTTAATGGGGTGACATCAATAAATCAGGATACATATATTCAAAGATAACATGTCCAGGTTAACTTCTCGTTCAATTATGTTGCATACCCATCACCCAAAGTCAGATTGTCCTCTGTTACATTCTATCTAGTTTTCTTTGTGCCCCTCCCCCTCCCCATTTCCCTTTCCCTTTCCCCCTTCCCCCCGTAACCACCACACTCTTATCAATGTCTCTTAGTCTCACTTTTATGTCCCACCTACGTATGGAATAATACAGTTCCTGTTTTTTTCTGATTTACTTATTTCACTTCGTATAATGTTATCAAGATCCCACCATTTTGCTGTAAATGATCTGATGTCATCATTTCTTATGGCTGAGTAGTATTCCATAGTGTATATGTGCCACATCTTCTTTATCCAGTCATCTATTGACGGGCTTTTTGGTTGTTTCCATGTCCTGGCCACTGTGAACAATGCTGCAATGAACATGGGGCTGCATGTGTCTTTGCGTATCAATGTTTCTGAGTTTTGGGGGTATATACCCAGTAGAGGGATTGCTGGGTTATAAGGTAGTTCTATTTGCAGTTTTTTGAGGAACCACCATACTTTCTTCCATAATGGTTGTACTACTTTACATTCCCACCAACAGTGTATGAGGATTCCTTTTTCTCCACAGCCTCTTTAACATTTCCTATTACCTGTCTTCTTAATAATAGCTATCTAACAGGTGTGAGGTGGTATCTCATTGCAGTTTTGATTTGCATTTCTCTAATAACTAAAGAAGATGAGCATCTTTTCATATATCTGTTGGCCATTTGTATTTCTTCCTGGGAGAAGTGTCTGTTCATGTCCTCTTCCCATTTTTTTATTGGATTGTTTGTTTGTTTGTTGTTGAGTTTTATGAGTTCTTTGTATATTTTGGATATTAGGCCCTTATCTGAGCTGCTGTTTGAAAATATCATTTCCCATTTAGTTGGCTGTCTCTTTATTTTGTTATCAGTTTCTCTTGCTGAGCAAAAACTTCTTAGTCTGATGTAGTCCCATTCATTAATTTTTGCCTTCACTTCTGTTGCCTGTGGAGTCAAATTCATAAAATGCTCTTTAAAACCCAGGTCCATGAATTTAGTACCTATGTCTTCTTCTATGTACTTAATTGTTTCAGGTCTTATGTTTAGATCTTTGATCCATTTTTAGTTAATTTTAGTACAGGGAGACAAACTGTAGTCCAGTTTCATTCTTTTGCATGTGGCTTTCCACTTTTCCCAGCACCATTCATTGAAGAGGCTTTCTTTTCTCCATTGTGTGTTGTTGGCTCCTTTATCAAAAACTATTTGACTATATATATGTGGTTTTATTTCTGGACACTCTATTCTGTTCCATTGGTCTGAGTGTCTATTTTTCTGCCAATACCATGCCAATTTTGATTGTCGTGGCCCTATTATATACTTTGAAGTCAGGTATTGTAATGCCCCCAGCTTCATTCCTTTTCTTTAGGATTGCTTTGGCTATTCGGGTTTTTTTATAATTCCATATAAATATGATAATTTTTTGTTCCATTTCTTTAAAAAATGACATTGGAATTTTGATGGGAATTGCATTAAATTTGTATATTGCTTTGGGTAATATGGCCATCTTGATTATATTTATTCTTCCTAACCAAGAACAAGGAATATTCTTCCATCTCATTATATGTTTTTCGATTTCCCTTAACAATGGTTTATAGTTTTCATTATATAAGTCCTTTACATTCTTTGTTATGTTTATTCCTAGGTATTTTGTTGTTGTTGTTGCAATCGTGAAAGGGATTATTCTTTTGAGTTCGTTCTCAAATGTTTGATTGTTGGCATATAGAAAGGCTATTGACTTCTGTATGTTAATTTTGTATCCTGCGACCTTACTGTATTGGCTTATTGTTTCTAGTAGTCTTTTTGTGGATTCTTTGGGGTTTTCGATGTATAGAATCATATCATCTGCAAAAAGTAATACCTTTACTTATTCTTTTCCGATATGGATGCCTTTTATTTCTTTGTCTTGTCTGATTGCTCTGGCTAGAACCTCTAGTACCACATTAAATAAGAGTGGAGAGAGTGGACAGCCCTGTCTGGTTCCTAATTTAAGGGGGAAAGCCTTCAGTTTAGTGCCATTTATTATGATGTTAGCTGATGGTTTATCATATATGGCCTTTATCATGTTGAGATATTTTCCTTCTATACCCATTTTGTTGAGAGTCTTAAACATAAAATTGTGTTGTTTTTTATCGAAAGCCTTTTCTGCGACTATTGATAGGATCATGTGGTTTTTGTTCTTTGTTTTGTTGATATGGTGTATTACGTTAACCGTTTTACGTATGTTGAACCATCGTTGAGATTCTGGGATGAATCCCACTTGATCATGATGTATTATTGTTTTAATATGTTTTTGTATTCGATATACTAGTCTTTTGTTTAGTATTTTAGCATCTGTATTCATTAGAGATATTGGTCTGCAGTTTTTTTTTTTTTGTGCCATCCTTGCCTGGTTTTGGTATGAGGGTTATGTTGGCCTCATAAAATGTGTTTGGAAGTATTGCTTCTTCTTCAATTTTTTGGAAGACTTTGAGTAGAATAGGAACCAAGTCTTCTTTGAATGTTTGATAAAATTCGCTGGTATAGCCGTCTGGGCATGGACTTTTATATTTTGGGGAGGTTTTTAATGGTTTTTTCTATTTCTTCTCTACTAATAGGTCTGTTTAGGCTTTCTGCTTCTTCTTGACTCAGTCTAGGAAGGTTGTATTGTTCTAGGAATTTATCCATTTCTTCTAGATTGTTGAATTTAGTGGCATAAAGTTTTTCATAGTATTCTACAGTAATTCTTTGTATATCTACGGTGTCCATAGTGATTTCTCCTCTTTCATTTTGGATTTTGTTTATATGAGTTCTTTCTCTTTTTTCCTTGGTAAGTCTTGCCAAGGGTTTGTCAATTTTGTTGATCTTTTCAAAGAACCAGCTTCTTGTTCTATTAATTTTTTCTATACTTTTACTGTTCTCTATTTCATTTATTTCTGCTCTGATTTTTATTATCTCCTTTCTTTGGCTGGTTTTGGGTTGTCTTTGTTCTTCTTTTTCTAGTTCCTTAAGGTGTGAAGTTAAGCGGTTCATTTGGGCTCTCTCTTGTTTGTTCATATATGCCTGAAGTGATATGAACTTCCCTCTTATCACTGCTTTTGCTGCATCCCATAGATTCTGATATGTCGTATTGTCATTTTCATTTGTCTGTATATATCTTTTGATCTCTGCACTTATTTTGTCTTTGACCCATTCATTTTTTAAAAGTATGTTGTTTAGTTTCCACATTTTTGTGGGATTTTTTTCCTCTTTTTTGCAATTGAATTCTAGTTTCAAGGCTTTATGATCAGAAAATATGCTTGGTACAACTCCAATTTTTCTGAATTTGCTGATGTTGTTTTTGTGGCCCTACATATGGTCAATTATTGAGAATGATCCAAGTACAGTGGAGAAAAATGTATACTCAGTCACTTTGGGGTGAAATGTCCTGTAGATATCTATCATACCCAGGTGCTCTAGTGTTTTGTTTAAGGCCACTATATCTTTGTTGATTCTCTGTTTGGATGATCGATCTAGAGTCGTCAGCAGTGTATTGAGGTCTCCAAGTATAATTGTATTTTTGTCAGGTTTTGTTTTAAGGTCAATAAGTAGCTGTCTTATATATTTTGGTGCTCCTTGGTTTGGTGCATATATATTAAGAATTGTTATGTCTTCTTGATTCAGTGTCCCCTTAGCCATTATGAAATGGCCATTTTTGTCTCTGAGCACTTTTGCTGTCTTGTAATCAGCAATATCTGATATGAGTATCGCTACACCTGCTTTTTTTGGATATTATTTGCTTGGAGTATTGTTTTTCAGCCTTTCACTTTGAATTTGTTTTTATCCTTGTTACTTAGATGAGTTGAGTTTCCTGTAGGCAGCATACAGTTGGATTTTCTTTTTTAATCCATTCTGCTACTCTGTGTCTTTTTATTGGTGAGTTTAAGCCATTTACATTTAGTGTAATTATTGACACTTGTGAGTTCTCTATTGCCATATATAGATTGCTTTCTGTTAGTTTTGTGTTTTGTTTGATCCTTCTCTTTCATCTTTCTATCTTTTGTTTTTATTTGTTTGTATTCCGTACATCTTTCCTCTGTTACTATCTTTTTTAAATCATGTGCTTCTGTGGTGGTTTTTTCAATGGTGGTTACCTTTAAGTAATGAAAAGGGTTCCTACCCTATTCATTATAGTGCACTATTTTGTAAGTAGTTTTGCACTCCATTGTCCTTTGCTACTGTTAATCTCCATCTTCTCCTCCCCCTTTCTTTTTGTTGTTGTCACAGTTTAAATTTGGTTTTATTGTGTTCTTCTTGGAGCTTTTACTTGTGGCTTTGTTTTTTTTTTTTGTTCTTTGTATCTGATTGGAGAACCCCCTTTAGTAATTCCTGGAGTGGGGGTTTTCTGATGATAAATTCCCTCATCTTTTCTGTATCTGTGAATGTTTTTATTTCTCCTTCATATTTGAAGGATAGCTTTGATGGGTATAGTATTCGTGGCTGAAAGTTCCTCTCTTTCAGGACTTTAAATATTGGGGTCCACTCTCTTCTAGCTTGTAGAGTTTCTGTTGAGAAATCGGATGATAATCTAATGGGATTTCCTTTATATGTTGTATTCTTCTTTTCCCTGGCTGCCTATAGAATTTTTTCTTTGCCGTTGGTTTGTGCAAATTTCATTATGATGTGCCTTGGAGTAGGTTTGTTGGGTTTGAGAAAACTCGGAGTTCTGTTTGCTTCTTGAGTTTGAGGCTTTAGTTCTTTCCACAGGCTTGGGAAGTTCTCATCTATTATTTGTTTGAGTATGTTCTCCATTCCATTTTCTCTCTCTTCTCCCTCTGATATACCTATTATTCTTATGTTATTTTTTTTGATAGAGTCAGATATTTCCTGTAGGGCTATCTCATTTTCTTAAATTTTTGAGTCTCTTTCTTCTTCTCTCTGTTGTGCCTCAAGTTGCTTGTCTTCTATTTCACTAATCCTTCCTTCTGTCTGGCCTGTTCTATTAGCTAAGCTTGTTACCTCGTTTTTCAGCTCATGTATTCAGTTTTTCATCTCTGTTTGATTTGTTTTTATAGTTTCAATTTACTTGGAGATATATTCTTTTGTTCATTGAGTTGTTTTCTGAGCTCCCTAAATTGCCTTTCTGTGTTTTCTTGTATATCTCTGAGTGTTTTTAGGATTTCTATTTTAAATTCTCTGTCGTTTAACTCTAAGGTTTCCATTATATTAAATTTTTTCTCCATAGATTTTTCCTCCTCTGTGTTACCTCTTTCTTTTGTATCCATGATATTCAATTTTCTCTTTCTTAATAGCATCTGAGGGTGGTTTTGTTGATAGTATTAATAAGATTTAATAAAGAATAAAAAGTTAAAAAATAAAAATAAAAAATGAAAGGGTTTTTTTTAAAAAAAATAATTAAATAAAGAAAAATAAAATAAAATAAAAAATTTTTAAATAAAGGAAATTATTCCCCCCTCCTTTTTTCCTGTCCTCTCCTCTCCCCTCTTTCTTGAGAAAAATCTTGTCATGAACTGTGAGTTATATTGTACTAAATAGAACAATGCCTGTACTGGAGGGCCTGAATTAGGGAGAAGTAATAAAGGGGCAAAAAAAAAAATAAAAACAGAAAAAAAGAGGATATAGACCCACAAAAAGCAAATAAGAAAAAAATTTGGGTCAAGAATAAAATGATTTGGAGATGACGTCAGAGTAATGGCAGGGTAGGAAGCGATACCGATAAATCTCCCCCAAAACTCAACAAGATCTTCAACCAGAAACAGAAAAACCTATCCTTGGAGCCTCCAGATGCTTCGCAATACACCCAAAGGTATACACCCAATTTTTGAGTGAAAAATTGGCTAAATATATAACCAAACCCCGAAGGAAATAGGGAGTAAGAAAGGCTCCGCCTTCCTCACTAACCTAAACAGGGCAGCTTTCACTGGAAACTGAGAATATAGAAACTAAGGCGGGCAAAGGGGGTGAATAGATCCAGGTCGTGGCACAAACGGCCGAACCAGGCTGTGGCACAGAGATCCAAGTCAAGGAAAAACTGTTCCTGTGACAACCCAGGCAATACAGCTAACACTCGCACCAAACCCAGACAAAGAAAGACAAGCGGGGCAGCCAGTTTACCCGATCTACTGGTCGGCGTGCGCAGATAGTGGGCGAGAGATTCCTTCCAAAGCCCCGGGAGAGTGCGCCCATGTTACCCCACAAAGAGGCAGAGTAAGAGGCCTTTGTGTGGTCCAAAAGCCTCCGGGCCACCCCAGGGCCCTGGGAGAGCCGCACATGGGGAGGGAGCGAGAACTAATTCCAACGCTAGAACTTTTCTGTGCCGGCAGGGGTTTCACTCAGAGGGTGAGGCCGCTGGTCTGATATCCTGGTCTGCGCATGCAGATATTGAGCAAAAGATTCCTCCGAGTGCCTCAGCAGTGCCTGCCCGTGTTATCCCACAGAGGGGCAGAGTCAGGGGCCTTTGTGTGGGCCAAAAAGCGGAATCTTGGGCCGCCCCAGCGCCCTGAGGGAGCCGCGCACAGGAAGGGAGCGAGAGCCAATTCCAATGCTGGAACTTTTCAGTGCAGGCGGGGGGTTTCACTCAGAGGGCGAGACTTCAGGCCTGACATCCTGGTCTGCACTAACGGAGAGTGGGCAAGAGACTCCTCCCAGCACCTGAGGAGTGGGAGCCCGTGTTATCCCACAGAGGGGCAGAGTCAGAGGCCTTTGTGTGGGCTGAAAGCGGAATCTCAGGCTGCCCCAGCGCCTTGAAAAAGCCGCACACGGGGACGGAGCGAGAGCCAATTCCAACACTGAAACTTTTCAGTGCGGGCGGGGGGTTTCACTCAGAGGGCAAGACTTCTGGCCTGACACCCTGGTCTGCGCGCGCAGATAGTGAGCGAAAGTTTACTCCAAGCGCCCCGGGAGTGTGTGCCCGCCCGTGTTACTGGACAGAGTGGCAGAGCCAGAGGTTTTCAGTGGGTGGAAGCCCCGCCTGATTATGCTAGCAGCTCTGACTGACTGAGCCTTACCCAGAGCCCTGCGCTGAGTGGGAATAGAGTGGGGAGTTGCCAGCTCTTTGAGCCTCTTACTATCCAGGCAGAGGCAGCAGCAACCCCATAGCTGGATTATCAGGCTACTAATTGAGGAAGGAAAGACTAGGAGAGAGGCTCCAGGAACACGGACTCTCTCACTGTCGGAGCCTATAAATTCTAATGAGCCTTGACTGCCAACGAGACTGAAGCACAATACATGACATCGCCATAAGTGACTTAACAACTGCAAACCTCTACCTGAGCATGCCAAAGGGGCAGAACCCGGGGTACAGAGTCACCGACCAGGAAGAGGGAAAGAAAAGAAAAAGCAAGAAGATAACCTCTCAAAATCAAGAATAATCCGCAGACTTTATAACCTATCCCATTTTATTATGTTTGTTCATTTGTTTCTCTTATCTTCATCCTTGATTTTTTTTTTCCTCCTCCAATTTGGTCACTTAACTCTCTATCGGTCTTACTCTCTCCTCTCCTTGAACTACACTACCCATAAGTGTTACATCTCCCAATATCTTTTCTTTCCTTTTCCTTTCTCTCTATGAGGTTTGCACTCCAAAACCCTTAACTCTCTCTCTCTCTCTCTCTCTCCCCCCTCTTTTTTCTTTTTTCTTCTTTTAGTGGTTTCCTCTTTTTTTCTCTCTCTCTCTCTCTTTCTTTTCTCCCTCTATATTAGTTTCTTCCTTTCTCCTTTACATCTCCTCCCATTCAAATCTGAATAACGAACAAATTATCTTATCTGGGAATCAAAATTATGTTTGTGGCATATTGGGGGGGTTTTACTTCACCTTTTTAAAAAACTAGCAGTGCTCCCATCCCTGGCTCTCTATTTTAGCAAGCTCTTGTTCCACTAAATACAATAGTAATTTTTTAATCTGTCCCCCATTTTCCTGTTTCCCTCTTATTCCTCTCATCATAACTCTTAGTCAACCAACACCTAAACGCAAATCATTTTATTCTTAATCCAAATTATTTCATTATTTCCTTTCTGTAGGTCCATACCCCCCCTTTTTAAATTTTTTTTATTATTTTTATTTATTTATTTATTTTTCTTGCCCTTTTATTACTTTTCCCAATTCAGGCCCTCCATTACAGGCATTGTTTGTTCTATTAAATACAATATAATTCACAGTTCACCACAAGATTTTCTCAAGAAAGAGGGGAGAGGAGAGGAGAGGAAAAAAGGAGGGGGGGAATAATTTCCTTTATTTAATTTTTATTTTATTTTATTTTTCTTTATTTCATTATTAATTTTAAAAAAACACAAATTTTTTCAATTTTTTATTTTTTTAACTTTTTCTTCTTTATTAAATCTCATTAATACTATCAACAAAACGACCCTCAGATGCTATTAAGAAAGAGAAAATTGAATATCATGGATACAAAAGAAAGAGAGGTAACACAGATAGATGAGGAAAAATCTATGGAGAAAAAATTTAATATATTGGAAACCTTGGAGCTAAGTGAGAGAGAATTCAAGATAGAAATCCTAAAAATACTCAGAGATATACAAGAAAACACAGAAAGGCAATTTAGGGAGCTCAGAAAACAACTCAATGAACACAAAGAATATATCTCCAAGTAAATTGAAACTATAAAAACAAATCAAACAGAGATGAAAAACTGAATACACGAGCTGAAAAACGAGGTAACAAGCTTAGCTAATAGAACAGGCCAGACAGAAGGAAGGATTAGTGAAATAGAAGACAAGCAACTTGAGGCACAACAGAGAGAAGAAGAAAGAGACTCAAAAATTTAAAAAAATGAGATAGCCTTACAAGAATTATCTGACTCCATCAGAAAGAATAACATAAGAATAATAGGTATATCAGAGGGAGAAGAGAGAGAAAATGGAATGGAGAACATACTCAAACAAATAATAGATGAAAACTTCCCAAGCCTGTGGAAAGAACTAAAGCCTCAAATTCATGAAGCAAACAGAACTCCGAGTTTTCTCAACCCCAACAAACCTACTCCAAGGCACATCATAATGAAATTTGCACAAACCAACGGCAAAGAAAAAATTCTATAGGCAGCCAGGGAAAAGAAGAATACAACATATAAAGGAAGGCCCATTAGATTATCATCCGATTTCTCAGCAGAAACTCTACAAGCTAGAAGAGAGTGGACCCCAATATTTAAAGTCCTGAAAGAGAGGAACTTTCAGCCACGAATACTATACCCATCAAAGCTATCCTTCAAATATGAAGGAGAAATAAAAACATTCACAGATACAGAAAAGATGAGGGAATTTATCATCAGAAAACCCCCACTCCAGGAATTACTAAAGGGAGTTCTCCAATCAGATACAAAGAACAAAAAAAAACAAAGCCACAAGTAAAAGCTCCAAGAAGAACACAATAAAACCAAATTTAAACTGTGACAACAACAAAAAGAATGGGGGGAGAGGATGGAGATTAACAGTAGCAAAGGACGATGGAGTGCAAAAGTACTCACAAAATAGTGCACTACAATGAACAGGGTAGGAACCCTTTTCATTACTTAAAGGTAACCACCATTGAAAAAACCACCACAGAAGCACATGATATAAAAAAGATAGCAACAGAGGAAAGATGTATGGAATACAACCAAATAAAAACAAAAGATAGAAAAATGAAAGAGAAGGATCAAACAAGACACAAAACTAACAGAAAGCAATCTATAAAACGGCAATAGGGAACTCACAAGTGTCAATAATTACACTAAATGTAAACGGATTAAACTCACCAATAAAAAGACACAGAGTAGCAGAATGGATTAAAAAAGAAAATCCAACTGTATGCTGCCTACAGGAAACTCATCTAAGTAACAAGGATAAAAACAAATTCAAAGTGAAAGGCTGAAAAACAATACTCTAAGCAAATAATATCCAAAAAAAGCAGGTGTAGCGATACTCATATCAGATATTGCTGATTACAAGACAGCAAAAGTACTCAGAGACAAAAATGGCCATTTCATAATGGCTAAGGGGACACTGAATCAAGAAGACATAACAATTCTTAATATATATGCACCAAACCAAGGAGCACCAAAATATATAAGACAGCTACTTATTGACCTTAAAACAAAACCTGACAAAAATACAATCATACTTAAATACCTCAATACACCCCTGATGGCTCTAGATCGGTCATCCAAACAGAGAATCAACAAAGATATAGTGGCCTTAAACAAAACACTAGAGCACCTGGATATGATAGATATCTACAGGACATTTCATACCAAAGTGACTGAGTATACATTTTCCTCCACTGTACATGGATCATTCTCAAGAATTGACCATTGTTGGGCCACAAAAACAACATCAGCAAATTCAGAAAAATCGAAGTTGTACCAAGCATATTTTCTGATCATAAAGCTTTGAAACTAGAATTCAACTGCAAAAAGGAGGAAAAAAATCCCACAAAAATGTGGAAACTAAACAACATACTTTTAAAAAATGAATGGGTCAAAGACAAAATAAGTGCAGAGATCAAAAGATATATACAGACTAATAAAAATGACAATACGACATATCAGAATCTATGGGATGCAGCAAAAGCAGTGATAAGAGAGAAGTTCATATCACTTCAGGCATATATGAACAAACAAGATAGAGCCCAAGTGAACCGCTTAACTTCACACCTTAAGGAACTAGAAAAAGAAGAACAAAGACAACCCAAAACCAGCCAAAGAAAGGAGATAATAAAAATCAGAGCAGAAATAAATGAATTAGAGAACAGAAAAACTATAGAAAAAATTAATAGAACAAGAAGCTGGTTCTTTGAAAAGATCAACAAAATTGACAAACCCTTGGCAAGACTTACCAAGGAAAAAAGAGAAAGAACTCATATAAACAAAATCCAAAATGAAAGAGGAGAAATCACCATGGACACCATAGATATACAAAGAATTACTGTAGAATACTATGAAAAACTTTATGCCACTAAATTCAACAATCTAGAAGAAATGGATAAATTCCTAGAACAATACAACCTTTCTAGACTGAGTCAAGAAGAAGCAGAAAGCCTAAACAGACCTATTAGTAGAGAAGAAATAGAAAAATCCATTAAAAACCTCCCCAAAAATAAAAGTCCAGGCCCAACGGCTATACCAGCGAATTTTATCAAACATTCAAAGAAAACTTGTTTCCTATTCTATTCAAAGTCTTCCAAAAAATTGAAGAAGAAGCAATACTTCCAAATACATTTTATGAGGCCAACATAACCCTCATACCAAAACCAGGCAAGGATGGCACAAAAAAAGAAAACTGCAGACCAATATCTCTAATGAATACAGATGCTAAAATACTAAACAAAAGACTAGTATATCGAATACAACAACATATTAAAACAATAATACATCATGATCAAGTGGGATTCATCCCAGAATCTCAACGATGGTTCAACCTACGTAAAACGGTTAACGTAATACACCATATCAACAAAACAAAGAACAAAAATCACATGATTTTATCAATAGATGCAGAACAGGTTTTCTATAAAATACAACACAATTTTATGTTTAAGACTCTCAACAAAATGGGTATAGAAGGAAAATATCTCAACATGATAAGGGCCATATATGATAACCCATCAGCTAACATCATATTAAATGGCACTAAACTGAAGGCTTTCCCCCTTAAATCAGGAACAAGACAGGGTTGTCCACTCTCTCCACTCTTATTTAATGTGGTACTAGAGGTTCTAGCCAGAGCAATCAGACAAGACAAAGAAATAAAAGGCATCCATATCGGAAAAGAAGAAGTAAAGGTATCACTTTTTGCAGATGATATGATCCTATACATCGAAAACCCGAAGGACTCCACAAAAAGATTACTAGAAACAATAAGCCAATACAGTAAGGTCGCAGGATACAAAATTTACATACAGAAGTCAATAGCCTTTCTATATGCCAACAATAAAACAACTGAGAATGAACTCAAAAGAATAATCCCCTTCACAGCCCTGGCCGGTTGGCTCAGCGGTAGAGCGTCGGCCTAGCGTGCGGAGGACCCGGGTTCGATTCCCGGCCAGGGCACACAGGAGAAGCGCCCATTTGCTTCTCCACCCCTCCGCCGCGCTTTCCTCTCTGTCTCTCTCTTCCCCTCCTGCAGCCAAGGCTCCATTGGAGCAAAGATGGCCCAGGCGCTGGGGATGGCTCCTCGGCCTCTGCCCCAGGCGCTAGAGTGGCTCTGGTCGCAATATGGCGACGCCCAGGATGGGCAGAGCATCGCCCCCTGGAGGGCAGAGCGCCGCCCCGTGGTGGGCGTGCCGGGTGGATCCCGGTCGGGCGCATGCGGGAGTCTGTCTGACTGTCTCTCCCTGTTTCCAGCTTCAGAAAAAAAAAAAAAAAAAAAAAAAATGAAAAAAAAAAAAAAAAAAAAAGAATAATCCCCTTCACAATTGCAACAAAAAAAATAAAATACTTAGGAATAAACATAACAAAGAATGTAAAGGACTTATATAATGAAAACTATAAACCATTGTTAAGAGAAATCAAAAAAGATATAATGAGATGGAAGAATATTCCTTGTTCTTGGTTAGGAAGAATAAATATAATCAAGATAGCAATATTACCCAAAGCAATATACAAATTTAATGCAATTCCCATCAAAATTCCAATGACATTTTTTAAAGAAATAGAGCAAAAAATCATCAGATTTATATGGAACTATAAAAAACCCCGAATAGCCAAAGCAATCCTAAAGAAAAAGAATGAAGCTGGGGGCATTTCAATACCTGACTTCAAACTCTATTATAGGGCCACGACAATCAAAACAGCATGGTATTGGCAGAAAAATAGACACTCAGACCAATGGAACAGAATAGAAAGTCCAGAAATAAAACCACATATATATAGTCAAATAATTTTTGATAAAGGAGCCAACAACACACAATGGAGAAAATAAAGCCTCTTCAATAAATGGTGCTGGGAAAAGTGGAAAGCCACACGCAAAAGAATGAAACTGGACTACAGTTTGTCCCCCTGTACTAAAATTAACTCAAAATGGATCAAAGATCTAAACATAAGGCCTGAAACAATAAAGTACATAGAAGAAGACATAGGTACTCAACTCAGGGACCTGGGTTTTAAAGAGCATTTTATGAATTTGACTCCACAGGCAACAGAAGTGAAGGCAAAAATTAATGAATGGGACTACATCAGACTAAGAAGTTTTTGCTCAGCAAGAGAAACTGATAACAAAATAAACAGAAAGCCAACTAAATGGGAAATGATATTTTCAAACAACAGCTCAGATAAGGGCCTAATATCCAAAATATAAAAAGAACTCATAAAACTCAACAACAAACAAACAAACAATCCAATAAAAAATGGAAAGAGGACATGAACAGACACTTCTCCCAGGAAGAAGTACAAATGGCCAACAGATATATGAAAAGATACTCATCTTCTTTAGTTATTAGAGAAATGCAAATCAAAACTGCAATGAGATACCACCTCACACCTGTTAGATTAGCTATTATTAACAAGACAGGTAATAGCAAATGTTGGAGAGGCTGTGGAGAAAAAGGAACCCTCATTCACTGTTTGTGGGAATGTAAAGTAGTACAACCATTATGGAAGAAAGTATGGTGGTTCCTCAAAAAACTGCAAATAGAACTACCTTATGACCCAGCAATCCCTCTACTGGGTATATACCCCCAAAACTCAGAAACATTGATACGTAAAGACACATGCAGGCCCATGTTCATTGCAGCATTGTTCACAGTGGCCAGGACATGGAAACAACCAAAAAGCCCGTCAATAGATGACTGGATAAAGAAGATGTGGCACATATACACTATGGAATACTTCTCAGCCATAAGAAATGATGACATCAGATCATTTACAGCAAAATGGTGGGATCCTGATAACATTATACGAATTGAAATAAGTAAATCAGAAAAAAAACAGGAACTGCATTATTCCATACGTACGTTGGACATAAAAGTGAAACTAAGAGACATTGATAAGAGTGTGGTGGTTATGGGGGGAGGGGGGAAGGGAGAGGGAAAGGGGGAGGTGGAGGGGCACAAAGAAAACTAGATAGAAGATGACAGAGGACAATCTGACTTTGGGTGATGGGTATGTAACATAATTGAAAGACAAGATAACCTGGACTTGTTGATCTTTGAATATATGTATCCTGATTTATTGATGTCGCCCCATTAAAAAATAAAATTATTAAAAAAAAAAGAATAAAATGATTTGCTTTTAGGTGTTGGTTGACTAAGAGTTATGATGAGAGGAATAAGAGGGAAACAGGAAAATGGGGGGATAAATTAAGAAATTACTATTATATTTAGTGGAACAAGGACTAGATTAAATTCAGAGCCTGGGATGGGAGCACTGCTAGTGAGTTAAAAAGGTGAAGTAAAAGCCCCCCAAAATCCACAAACATAAGTTTGAGTCCCAGATAAGATAATTTGTTCGTTATTGAGGTTTGAATGAGAGGAGACGTAAAGGAGAAAGGAAGAAACTAATATAGAGGGAGAAAAGAAAGAGAGAGAAAAAAAAAAGAGGGAACCACTAAAAGAAGAAAAAAGAAAAAAGAGGAGAGAGAGAGAGAGAGAGAGTTAAGGGTTTTGGAGTGCAACCCTCATAGAGAGAAAGGAAGCAGAAAGAAAAGATAATGGGAAATATAACATTTATGGGTAGTGTAGTTCAAGGAGAGGAGAGAGTAAGACCCATAGAGAGTTAAGTGACCAAATTGGAGGAGGAAATAAATCAAGAATGAAGATCAGTGAAAGAAACGAACAAATACAATAAAATTGGATAGGTTATAAAGTCTGCGGATTATTCTTGATTTTGAGAGGTTATCTTCTTGCTTTTTCTTTTCTCTCCCTCTTCCTGGTCGGTGACTCTGTACCCCGCGTTCTGCCCCTTTAGCATGCTCAGGTAGAGGTTTGCAGTTGATAAGTCACTATGGCGATGTCATGTATTGTTCTTCAGTCTCGTTGGCAGTCGAGGCTCATTAGCATTTATAGGCTCCTACAGTGAGATAGTCTGTGTTCCTGGAGCCTCTCTCCTAGTCTTTCCTTCCTCAATTAGTAGCCTGATAATCCAGCCATGGGGTTGCTGCTGCCTCTGCCTGGAGAGTAAGAGGCTCAAAGAGATGGCAACTCCCCACTCTAGTTCCACTCAGCACAGGGCTCTGGGTAAGGCTCAGTCAGTCAGAGCTGCTAGCATAATCAGGTGGGGCTTCCACCCACTCAAAGATCTCTGGCTCTTTCACTCTGTCCGGTAACATGGGTGGGCACCCACTCCTGGGGTGCTTGGAGGAAACTCTATCTCACTCTCTGCGCACGCAGACCAAGATATCAGGCCAGAAGTCTCACCCTCTGAGTGAAACCCCCTCCCGCACGGAAAAGTTGCAGCGTTGGAATTGGCTCTCGCTCCCTCCCTATGCATGGCTCCCTCAGGGCGCTGGGCGGCTCGAGATTCCGCTTTCGGCCCACACAAAGGCCTCTGACTCTGCCTCTCTGTGGGATAACATGGGCTCCCACTCCTGAGGTGTTCGGAGGAATCTCTTGCCCACTCTCCATGCACACCAACCAGGATATCAGGCCAGCCGCCTCACACTCTGAGTGAAACCTCTCCCGCACGGAAAAGATGCAGCGTTGGAATTGGCTCTCACTCCCTCCCGTGCACGGCTCCCTCATGGCGCTGGCGCAGCCCGGAGATTCCACTTTCAGCCCACACAAAGGCCTCTGACTCTGCCTCTCTGTGGGACAACACAAGCGCCCACTGCTGAGGCAGTCGGAGGAATCTCTCGCCCACTATCTGTGCGTGCTGACCAGGAGATCAGGGAAAATGGCTGCCCCACTTGTCTTTCTTTGTCTGGGTTTGGCGCGAGTCTTAGCTTGTATTGACTGGGTTGCCACAGGCACAGTTTTTCCTCGGCTTGGATCTCCGTGCTACAGCCTGGTTCGGCCATTTGTGCCGTGGCCTGGATCTATTCACCCCCTTTACCCGCCTCAGTTTCTATATTCTCAGTTCCCAGTGAAAGCCGCCCTGTTAAGGTTAGTAAGGAAAGCGGAGCATTTCTTACTCCCTATTTCCTTCAGGGTTTGATTATATATTTAGCCAATTTTTCGCTCGACCATACCTTTGGGTGTATTGCAAAACATCTGGAGGCTCCAAGGATAGGTTTTTCTGTTTCTGGTTGAAGATCTTGTTGAGTTTTGGGGGAGATTTATCGGTATTGCTTCCTACCGCGCCATTACACTGACGTCATCTCAAGTTTTCACTTCTTGTTTCTGATTCTGGTCTCTAATGTTGCAGATGATGAACTAAATTATCTTCATGAGCCTGACCTGTGGATAAAGCATCAACCTGGAATGCTGAGGTCACCGGTTCAATACCCTGCACTTGCCTGGTCTAAGGCACATATGGGAGTTGAAGCTTCCTGCTCCTGCTCTCTCTCTCTCTCTCTCTCTCTCTCCTCTCTCAAAATGAATAAATTAAAAAAAATTCAAATTATCTTCATGATATTCCGTCAAGTATTTGAAAAGACCTACCATGTTTCCTAAGCATCTTTGATTCTGCAAGCCCAAACCTCTTCCTATTGCTTGTTCCCTGAAACAGATTCCAGTCTTCCCATTGTAACATTAGAATCACCTTCCCAGCAACTAATTGATGTAACATAGCAAGGAATTTTGATCTTAGATAAACAGCTGTAGAGGTAATAAACACAGCATCATCTTATAATAATGACCAGGTTGAGGTGACCAGAATGCCAGATGTATGGAGACATCATGACAGGTAAAGACAAAGAATGTAAGAAATGGAGCTGGGAAGGGTAGACCAGGCCAGGCTGGAATAGGTCACATATTCTTCTTTGTCTTCCATCTCTCATCCATCCATCTTTGATTTAGTCTACCAACAAATATCTACTGAGTGATTTGCACTGTACTAAGACTCAGGAAGAATATAGTGAGCAAAACAGACATAGTCCTTGCCCTTAAGCAATATGTATCCTTGTGGGAAAAAGACAGGCATTAATCAATAAAATCATAAGGCAGCAAGTAAGAGTGTAATGTGACAAGAGGCCTGATCAGGTTGGAGAACAAGTGATCAGGGAAGGCTTTCTTGGAGGGAGGACACTTTCAGTTGATATCTAAAGGTAAAGAAATTGATGACTAGACAAAGAGAAAGTGGTTGGGATCAAGTAGAGGAGAGTAGACAGAGGAAACAGCATGTGCAAAGGTCCTCAGGTAGAGAAACTGAAAGGACAGAGGTGAGGGTAAACTGATGAGAAATAAAGCTGGGAGGGAGCAGATTAAGGAACATTAAAGATCAAACTAGCAATTTAATCTTTATCTTACAATCAACTAGAAGCCATTGAAGGCGTGTTATCACAAGGTTTTTGTGGTAAGAGACTAGACTAGATCTGTTTACAAAAATACTGTGGCAGCAGGTGTAGTAAGTTGAACAGGGAAACAGTTGGCACAGAGAGGGCCTGGGGGTGGGAGAGTAGAAATAACTAATTGTGATATGATGAAGGCTGATTCTATGACCATGACAATGTTTGACAGTGATGACTCACAGCTTCAGAATGTACTAGAGCAGAAGCTAAAGAGCTGCTCTGTCTCATTATATAACCAAAGGTCTGAAGAATAAAGGATTTAAGTGACTTGCCCAAGGTCACATGCCTAGTTGCTAGCAGAGGGAGGATGGGAAGCAGGATCCCAACTAAACAACAGTCTGTTAGTCATCCCACATTCTCTCCTGGAAAAGAAAATACAGGGATATCAGGAACAGATGATATCTGATGATGTGCTTTTCATTTTTTTTTTTTTTTATTTTTTTTTTCATTTTTCTGAAGCTGGAAACAGGGAGAGACAGTCAGACAGACTCCCGCATGCGCCCGACCGGGATCCACCCGGCAGGCCCACCAGGGGCGGTGCTCTGCCCCCCAGGGGGCGATGCTCTGCCCATCCTGGGCGTCGCCATATTGCGACCAGAGCCACTCTAGCGCCTGAGGCAGAGGCCACAGAGCCATGCCCAGCGCCCGGGCCATCTTTGCTCCAATGGAGCCTTGGCTGCGGGAGGGGAAGAGAGAGACAGAGAGGAAAGCGCGGCGGAGGGGTGGAGAAGCAAATGGGCGCTTCTCCTATGTGCCCTGGCCGGGAATCGAACCCGGGTCCTCCGCACGCTAGGCCGACGCTCTACCGCTGAGCCAACCGGCCAGGGCGATGATGTGCTTTTCAGACAAGGAAATGCAGGGGCTGAAACCCAGCTGCTCATTGAGACACGAGCTTCTTAAATAGGAACGGGGTTTTCCACAGCATTAAACCTTGAATAAGAGACCTCTGGACTTCAGGATTGCTGTCCATCAACTTGTTTTGTCATTCTGTGTCTCTGCTACTGTGATTATAAAAATAGATAGAGTTTGGTCCAAAAATAGAAGGGTTTGGTCCAACATTTAGTCTGGTAGTTTTCGACCATGTGTCACAGCTCAACAGGGAAGTACATACCGTTCAGAGATGACCTGCCAGTGTATGAGGAGGTGTGGACTCCTATGGGTAACTCAGAGAAGACACTAGCCCCTCAGGACCTTGGGAGAAGGTTCAGCTTTGTCCTTCACAATATGCTAAGCACAGACTTGTGCCAGGCACTATTCTGTGCACTTTAAATACCTTCATTGAATCAGTGATCTGAGGGGTAGATGTTACAGTTACTTCTATTTTCTGTATGAGAAATCGATGCTTGGATTGCTGAGGCAACATCCACAGCCATAAGGAAGACAGAAGAAGCAAAGCCACGTTCACCTGATCACAAAGTGCTTGCTCTCTGCCCACTACATAGAACCACCTCCTACTGGACTGTTTCACTCCGGGTAATGGGTGGCTGCCACTCTCAGTCTGTGGGGAGGGAGCACAGGCTCTGCCAGGTGAGAGGAGAAGTGAGCATGAGACTTGCTACAGAGAAGAAGAAACAGAGGAAAGCCCATCATGCCCCCACTCCTGTCCGGCCACCATGCTTCTCTCCGCTTGTGGCAGATAGTCAAAGTCTAGGTCCTGGAAAAACCTTGTTCACTAACATTCTCCCTCACAGATGTGGGGTGGGGAGCAGCACAGGAGCATTTCCATAGTCCTTCAGCAGATCCTTGAAATCCCACAGGAAAAGGTGGGGAGGGGAGTGGAGAGGAGGGGAGAGGAGGGGAAGGGAAGGGAGGGAAGGGGAGGGCTGGGTCACGTGGACCCTGTCCTCTCTGCAGCCTCCCTGTCTCAGATCTGGTCCTACCTCACACACAACCTTCAACCAGAATTTAACTTTGCACCTTCTCATGTTTCACCAGGATTTTTAGCTAATTACTTCCTCACATTTTATTCACTCTTTTTCATTATTGAGGAGAAACTTAACGCAGCATTTTGGACTTTAAAAAGTGCGAGAGTGACTGTTTCTCCCTCTGATCTACACAGTTGGGGTAGCAAACTCCCATTCCCTCTTTCCCAGCCCCCACCCCCCAATCTCCCACAGCCCCTATGCCCTGCCCATGCCGTAGCCAGGGTTCCCTACACTCTGTTCTGCCTTCTCAGCCCTGGCCCCTCTCCACCCCTCTCCACCCCGACCACCTCCTTCTCCCCTTCCAACCCCAGCAAAGTGTGCCAGGCCTGTTTCTGTGTCTTCAGCTCTCATATCACGGCCACTTCAAGATGGTAAGACCCTGAGTTAGGCTAACACCAGTCAATGCGATGAACAGAAAGATCACTTGCCTTTTCCAGAGCCCAAACCCACTTCATCAAAACCCAGCAGAACAGAAAGAAAGCATATTCACAGTGATGTGATTTTTTTTTTATTCTTCCGTTTGTATAATAAACAATTTCATAGCCTGCTCTTTGTCAGTCTACAGGATAACAGGTGAGTGTGATTTCATCCTTGACCTTGGGCTGGCATTCTATCACAGAGAACCATGTCCTTAGGCAGCAGTGACTCCGACAGATGTGGGTGAAAAGCCACAGGCAGTTTGGGACTGCTTGGCGATTAATGTGCCTGGCAGAGAGGGACAGACAGGTAGAGCACAGGGGTCAGATCATGGGGGAAATGGGTACCCCTCAATAAGGCATTCAGACTTCACCCTCTGGTCACCAGGAGCCAAAATCATTTTAACTAGCATTGTGACGACATCTGAAATACATTCTAAAAGTGCCACTTCTGGGTGAGAAAATATGGGTGAGGTAGAGGTTTATATTCTAGTAACAGTTAAGACTCCAGCTAAATAAATGAAACTAATATTAGAATTCAAGAATCACAACACAGGCAGAGGAGGAACTTGGGGAAAATAGATTGAGACTTCTGTCCATGGAAGTCATGCAAGGAGAATCACTCAAAGCTTGACTGACACATTTCCTACACTCTGACTGTCCAGCCCACCTCTTTCCCTTAACTGGAAGAACATTACACAGAAAGGAAAGCTGGAGTCCTGAGCGCCCATCCCTAACTCCCTCCTCCTTTTGTTAAAACTTTCTGTAGAAAGCAATGACTGAGAGGATCAAAGCATCCACTTCCTTCCCTTTGATGTGTGGTCACAGGCAGGCTCTGATGTCAGAGGCCTGTTGCATTTCATTAGACCTGATATTCAGCTTCCTAGAGGACGGGGCGACCACGCTGCTTTCACCTGGCTTCAACCAGGTCCACTGTGCTGGAAGCGGCAGCATTTGTCAGCTCCCTTCAGACCCCTTAAGAAATTACACAGGTAAAGGAACTGCAATGTAAATAGCTTGTCTTTTCTACACTGCTTTGCTTTATGGGACCTCCCTTCAGGCTTGCTTTTCTGCCAAACACCCCTGACTCTGCATTCTGAACTCATATGCCTTCCTCATGTCAAATCTTGGAGCTTCAGGCAGGTATGAAAAGGGGCAAGGTTTGGCATGAAACATGTCAGTTTTAGCTGAGAGTGCCCTGTCTCTAGCATCGCCTGCAACCTCAGCCAATTGCAAGCTCTGGGTTTTCTTGCCGCCAAGTTAGGGGAGCTCTGGGCAATGGCCCTGGATTTGCTAGTGGTATGGGCAGAACCACAGGACAAACGCCAATTACTTCTCTCTAGAAAAAATATTTAACCATAAATTTTCTCCTATTTATAAGACAAATGGTTTAAGCTGCACACGTGGCACTTAGGCCCCAAAGGAACGTGTTTCTGAGCAATTCTTGATTTCAGGCCACATTCAGAATTTGCCATGGGGAATACATTTTTAATGGAAATACTGAGACTTTCATGAGTCAGGTCTACTCAATTCCCAGGGTTTATCACCCTGACCTCGACTCCCCCCTCCTTGCTTCCTTCCTACCCCCACCCCAGCCCATTCCCCACCTTCACCTCATGACTGAGCTCATCTTGTCTGCAAAATGGGGAAATAGTCTTTAACAGCACCCGGTGGGTGTCAGACTCTCCCCCCACACACCCCACCCCGCAATACTTTCTTAGGACATTTTTTTTTTTTCAGAGAGAGAGAGAGAGAGGGATAGACAGGGACAGACAGACAGGAACGGAGAGAGATGAGAAGCATCAAGCATTAGTTTTTCATTGCGCGTTGCAACACCTTAGTTGTTCATTGATTGCCTTCTCATATATGCCTTGGCCGTGGGCCTTCAGCAGACCGAGTAACCCCTTGCTGGAGCCAGCAACCTTGGGTTCAAGCTGGTGGGCTCTTTTGCTCAAACCAGATGAGCCCGCGCTCAATCTGGCAACCTGGGTCCTCCGCATCCTAGTCCAACGCTCTATTCACTGCGCCACCGCCTGGTCAGGCAGGACATTTTTTTTTAAATGAGAGTTGTCCTTCAGAAGAGAAAAAGAGTGAGAACTCTGTTGGATTTCCTTATAATTACTTTATATTTTCATAATTCTTTTTATTTTCCATAACTCAAGAAGAGTATTATCCTCGTTTGGGTGCTGAGGGCTTCTAGGTCTCATTCTAGCCCCCAGTGGGAACGGGACTTGTGGGCCTGTTGCCCAGGCCCCTCTGCTGTCTCTGTGACTCTCTGGCTGGGCCTTTATTCCCCTCTCTAAACTGCTCCGGACCTTCGCTCCTGTTTGCGGAGAGGGAGGCAGAGGCCCCTAACTGCCCCGAGAGCCCCTTCCTGGATGGAGTTTTCTCCCTGCCAGTCTTTCAGAGACAAAGGCGAAGGGAAAGACCAAGGTGGGGAATTCACTGCCTCCTCCCACTAATGCTCCTTGGTGTCTGAAGATGTGACTTGGAGACAGACAACCTGGGCTTAACACTTAGTTCTGCCTCTCACATCCAGGTGGCTTTGGTGACTCCCTTAGCCATTCTCAGCCCAGACTCCTCAACTATACAACCTAGTAAGAGCATTGTGGGAATTAAGTGAACCAAGGCAGCCTTTACCTCCTTTTGAAGATAATTTCTTCCTCCTCTTTCTCCTTTTGTCTCCACTCTAGCCATACAAACTGAAGACGGCCTACCCCATCTGGGCTTTGGCCTGACTTCCTGGCTATCCTAGCCTGTCCTGGCCTGTTCTATTCATTTTCTTGTCTTTTATTATTATTATTATTATTATTATTATTATTATTATTATTATTATTGATTTTGAGAGAGTAGAGAGAGAGGAGGGAGAAGTGGGATGCATCAACTTATAGTAGCTGCTTCCTGTATGTGCCTTGACCAGGCAAGCCCAGGGATTCAAACCAGCAACATCATCATTCCAGGCTTTATCCGCTGTGCCACCACAGGTCAAGCCATTTTCCTGTCTTATCCTATCCTTTAAACTCAGCTCTATCTTTTTCTGGGAAGGCTTCTCTGAGAGTTGGTAACTCCCTCTTCTGTGAATCTCTAGTATTTCAAATATACATTATGATTGGATAGGTACTACAAGTTTATCAACCTGTTTCAACCGGACTAAGAGATCCTCAAGACAGGGGACAAGTTTTTTGCATCTTTCTTCCCTTATATAGCATTTTTGTTAATAATAATAGCTTCCTTAAATTTACTATGTGTGCATTCATTCATTCTCTTGCTCATTCAGAAATTTTTTTTTTTTTAGAGAGGAGAGAGAGTGTGAGAAAGAGAGAAAGAGGGGGGAGGGGCAGGAACATCAACTCCCATATGTGCCTTGACCAGACAAGTGCAGGGTTTTGAACTGGCAACCTCAGTGTTCCAGGTAGACACTTTATCCACTGCGCCACCACAGGTCAGGCCACAAATGTTTATTGAGTACCTGTAGTAGTCCATAAAGTCTTGTTTACAATGCTTACCATATGTGTATATCCAAGCATTCTAAACAGTTTAATATTCTCATTTTTGAATATGCAGGATGTTCGTGTCCAGTCATCCTCTGTACTAGTTAGTGGGTCCTTGTAGATTAGTAAATGCCTTCCTTTTCAGCCTTCAATACTGAACAGAATGGATAAGAAAAAAATTATCTGTAAAACACATTAGAATGAAAATTGAGAGCATCAATAACAGCTTCTAGGAAGAAAAAGGAAGACTGACTACAAAAGAACAAGAACCTAGTTGGTATCAGATTTCTTAACACCAAAAACAAGAAGCCAAAGGGGTAATTAACATCTTCACAATGTGGCAGAAATGAAAGAACTTTGAACCCAAAATATTATAATTCACCTTGACCTGAAGAGGGTGTCAGGAATTGAAAAATCTGATCACCTCATTTCTGTATCTCCAGGTTGGGTGAGAGAGAGCGTGAAAAGCATGAGCTTGGGTCGGTATCCCAGCAGAAGGTATGAGGAGGAGAGGTTTTGCACCCCCCCCCAGACGCTCTGTTTCTAGGAGGATGTATGTGCCTTCAATACCCTCTCCCTCCCAAGCCAGCTGTGGCATCAACTAGGGTTGTGATGGAAGCATCCAACCCCATAGTTAACTTGCTACCTATAGTTCTATAGTTCCACCAGTAATTGACTTCTCCACTCTCTCCTTCCTTCCTGATGATTGGGGGAGCAAAAATATCCCATGTCCTGCTAACCAATGAGAGAGTAGCCAGGACATATTTCTAGTCACACTCACCAAGTTCTGTAGAAACATTAAGTTGGCCCAAAGAAACCTGAAGTGACCAGGTTCCAGGTGTATGTCACCTGACCACAAAACCTCAGTTTCTGATTCCTCTTTCTTGGCTATATGCTGGTGGTCAGATGCAATAGGAACACAAATGAGGGCAGTAGTGGAAGCAGTGTTGTTCCTGGAAGCCCTAATAATCGACCTATTTTCAGCTAATGCATAGAGTTCCTGAAGCATCAAGTACATTTTTGGTTATGGGTAATAAATATCTTAATTTAAGTAATAGATCTTGGAGGTTGTTACTTTTACTTTTGGCAAAACATGAGGAGGAAAAGTCAACCCACACGATCTGGAGAGTAAGGCATCAATCAAACACAAAGACCATAGCAAACAATTAGAGAGAAGCTTTGACCAAATGGACCAAGTGCCGAGTCTTCGTGGTTAGGCACTGGTCCAGGTGCTGGGGAACAAGATGGACCTAGACACTGCTCTCAGAGTGCTAGATAATTTCCAAAGATGGCAGCCACCATTTTTCCCCCTTCCTATATGTGCACACCACAACTTTATTAATAAGTGCTTATTTCTCCTCCCCTTGAATGTGCGACTTCTTCAACCAAGTGATACCCTAGGCCCTAGAGGGGTTTTGAGCTTATACTTTAAAAGGACTTCCCATTTCTACTTTCTGCCTCTTAGAATCCAGCAACTATGCTGTGAGAAGTCCAAGTCATATGGAGGGGCCACATGGAGGCACTCCCATCAGCCCCCAGCTGAACTTCAGCTGAGAGCCAGGCCCAACTAGAGCCGTATGGATACACTTAGACTCGTCAACCTAGTCTAGCCCCCAGATGACTAAAACAACAGTCACCACCATTAAGAGTCAAGGAATCACCTAGCTGAGGCAGAATCATGAGAGTGGATGAAATCCTTGTTTCAAGTCACCCATTCATGGACAGTTTGCTACATGGGAGTGGGTACCTGAAATACAAAGCTTTCGGTTTAGTGGAAAAGATAGGCATTAAATAGGAGATAATAGTAAAATGTGATGAGTGTACAGGGTACAATCAGAGTACAGAGTGTGTCTCCAAGTCAAGAGCTTAGGATGAGTGAGAGCTAACTAATCGCAAAAGTGACAGGAGTGACAGAGGTAAAGATATGTGTGAAGCCAAGAAAGTGCAGGGCACGTTTAAGAAACGTGTTTTTAGTCCCGCTTGATTTTGGAATGTGAGAAGGAGTAAGGCATGAGGAGGACAGCAGTATTTAGAATTTGGAAATTATTGTGAATGCAATGGAAGGCCTTTGAAGGACATAAAAGCTGAAAGAGACCTTAACTAGTTTGTGATAAGTTTAACCTTGACCACAGTAGTATGTGAGTGGTCCCTCATCTATTGTGGGGGTTGGGTTCCAGAACCCCCACAATAGGTGAAAATCCGTGAAGTAGTGATCTTATATTTATTTTATTATTTATATATATTTTAAAGTTTTATAAACCTTCCCCATACTCTTATAAACCTTTTCAATTTCTTAGGCTAGAAAATGCTTATTTTACCACAAAATAATTAAAATAATAAACATATAAAAATACCTATATACCACAAAATCCCACGATATAGCAAAAAATCCATGATACAAAATTAGATATATACAATTTAAAAATTCGCGATACAGTGAGACTGCAAAAAGTAAACCGCAATATAGCGAGGGATGACTGGTACAGACAGTTTTTATAATACCCATTTTTTTGGTGACTTGATGAAAGAATAGAGAATCTTTGGGTGATTGCAACCCCTATTGCACCCTTGGCTTGTTTGGGGCATGTACAATAGTACTTTTGTTCTTTGCCATGGTAGCTCTGGTCCCCAGGCTTGGCTGCCTTCAAGTTGATGGGTGGGACAGGGACTGATGGTTTCCATATGAGCTGCCCTGAGAAAGCTCTTGGCATGGGCTGATACAACTCATCTCCAATGGTAACAATTGTTGATCCATCTATCCCAATAACCCACCAGAGACGCCCGCTGTCGTTCAGGAAATTCCATGCTCCCGGTCCAAGCCCATTGTTTGAAGGCTCCTGAACGCCTCCCAAAGAACTACTCTAAAGCCCAGCCAGAAAGGAGAAATAGATATGGACTCAAAAAGACAGGAAAATTTGGGCAGGAAGCTATAAAATGAGATGCAGCTTGGAAAAATACAGATTGTTACAACTGGGAGAGAAAATAATATATCACTAGCAATCCCTGCACTGCCCCTCGCCCCAGCAAATATGCAATTCAAGCATAAGAGCAAAAGGCAGATCACTGTCCAGCCAACGAGGCCACAGCTCAGTCTCTCAAGTGTATAGATCCCTGTCAAGTCCTTGGGAAAGCCTAGCAATGTGTTCTTCATATATTTTTTTAAGATGCATAGGTAAACTATTCTTTACATATTTTTCTTAATTAGGATCTCCAACCCTTCAAATTATATGAGCTTCAGGCTACACAAAACCTGGATCTGCCCTCAGCAGGCTGAAATGTTTGGTGACAGAGTTGATGGTCACTCTGCTATAGAAAAACCTCTCTTGCACCCTGGCCGGGCAGCTCAGTTGGTTAAAACATTGTCCTGATACACCAAAGTTACAGGTTCAATCCCCAGTCAAGGCACATACAAGAATGAACCAATGAATGCAAAAATAAGTGGAACAACAAATCAATGTTTCTCTCTCTTTCTCATCAATAATAATAATAATAATAATAATAATAATAAATAAAGAGCCTTTCTCTCAGAATACATCTATAATGACGGTAGGCTCAGACCTTCCAGGGCATGTCTCTGGGTAAGGCTGTGGGCCAATATTAGGTCAGGTGTGTGTTGTCAGAGCTACGGAACATGGGTCTCTGAGTCTGGTTTTCAGCAAAGTCATGATATTTAGGGAGTTTGTTCTAATGTCTTCAGCCTGTCTGATGCTGAGCCTCTTACATACTGTTCCTCTCTCTCTGTCACCAAGCCTTGCCTGTGGTGGCCGAGGTTGATAAACTCTGTTCTCACTAAGGTAAATATGGCTGATCATTGACCAAAGGCACCTTGGGATGGAGGTGGCTGTCTTCATGTTACTGAAATTCAAGACCTTAAAAAAGTATATCCTACTAGTTGAATTAACTTCAGAAATGGCTAGTATGGACCCATAGGATTTCTGAGAAGCACCTCAAAACCACAGTGAGCTTGGGGGTTAAGCTGTCCCTCTGTGAGGGGTGACTCCCAGGAGTCTGATAGACACCACCTCCCAACTTCCCAGAAAGAACGCTTCTTGAAATGACTTTTTGAAATTTCGTATATAGTTTTGATTATATTCCTCAGAGTAAAGGGTTTTCAACTATTGTCTATTGAGCAAAATTGCCCCTATAAGAGGATGCAAATAATTGTCCTATGGTGCCCGGCCCCACCTTGCCATCTGCCACATGCCCCATGGGTATGTGTACCTCAGTTGGAAAAGCACACTTTCATTTAGCTTGGAGTTCGCAGGAGCAGCTTTGGCTCAAAAGAAAGGCTTCTCACAGCATGGGACAAGAAGGAATCTCCAGGATCTGGAAGAGTTTCATGCTTTTTATTTCAAATTGCAGCCCCTCACGGCTGGGCTTCTTACCAGTCCCCTAACAGACACTTGACAGAGTCAGCACTCCCACACGGACAGGCTGGCTTTGCTAGAGGCGCCATGGAAACAGGGCTTGGTGTTTGTTGACACAATGGAGGTGTGTCTGGCTCTGCTGAACCGGGACTCACTTTTTTGGAGCCCCACAAATGGTGCCTCAGCCAGGGAAGCACTCCTCAGTGCCAAAACCTAGAATCTGTCCTTTTTACAGCAATCACAAAGTGTGTCTCCTGTCTGGCTGTGAGTAGCCTTTTCTCTGTGCATCTTTATCTGAAGTTTGATGATACCACACTTTGCAAACAACAGTAACTTCCAGTTAATGAGGGCAGACACTGGAATCTTGACACTGAGCAAAAAGGTGACTTGAGTAGGATCTGTCTTTAACTCTTTGTTGCCTATATCCATGTCCCCTCCCTTTTAATGTCCTCCCCCTCCCCCCACCATGGGTGTTCCTGCTTCTGCAGGATAAAAGGATTCAGATGTACAGTCAGCCCTTCTAACCGTGCTAAATGAACAATGGAGGGCCAGGGGCTTGGTGGCTCGTTCCTCCTGGCAGCATCCCAGAAGAAGATTGCAGAAAGATGCAAGCTTCACATTGACAAATAAATCTTTCATGATAAACTCTGCAGCATCTACAGAGGAAGTTTAATTTGTGGCATTCCCAGCACCCCTCAAAGCAGCACTCTCCTTATGGAGGAGGCAAGTCCTACCAGGACCCCCTTCACTGGGCTTCGGGACTACCTGAGAGCACAGTCTGGGGCAGTGCTCAGATGCCCCAGACTCTCAGTGTTGCTCAGCTGAGCTGGGATTGATATTTGGGGAAATGGAGATATATATTTCCCGATCCTGGAGGAGATCCTTTGGGCCAAGCTATACTCCTTCCAGACGCAGTAATTGCTGTGATGTTGTCTCTGGATAGAGCTTGAGAAGATATCCCTGAATTTCCACAAACTGCCTGCTTTCTCCTCCCAGACTGAGTGCTGGGTGAGACCCACCCACCCTGCAGCCAGACAGGCCTCTGGGGTCCTTGGTAACCACAGCGTTCGGTCTCCTAGGAAACCAGCTTCAGCCAGTGTGGTGCATGAAATCCCACAAAAAAGAGCCTAGACTTCTCTGAGACATTAGTTAGTCAGATGTCTCTTATATCTGTTCATTTGTTGACTTATTACTGGCCATCCAGTGTTTCAGGCCACATTGTCCTCTTCTTCCCACCTTTTCTCTAATTCTCCTCTTGTCACCTCTGTGCACACACACTTCCACCATTCTGTCCTTCCTCCCTTCTGAGTCATGTCTCCAGCTTCCTGCTCTGTTTCCCGAAGCTTCCTTCAGGCACAGCTTAACCAGGGAATGCCTACCCTGCTTCTGTGCGGCACCTATGCAGCCCTGCCCAGGAGTCGACCAACCCCACAGGGTCAGCATTGAAAAGTCGGGCTCAAAAAGTGGGTCTTACATGTCCAAGTTTCCCAAAGAGGATGGGGGGGGGGGTCCAATAATTTCAGATGAATGTAAATGATGGGGAAAAGTGCCAGCCGTAACTTAAGATCAGATAAATAACAATGCCAAGAGGACAAACAGAAAGAGGATGACATTAAGCACATTCACCTATTTCTATTTTTCTCACTTTTTTTTTTTTGACAGAGACAGTCAGAGAGAGGGACAGCGAGGGACAGGAAGGGAGAGAAATGAGAAGCATTAATTCTTTGTTGCGGCACCTTAGCTGTTCATTGATTGCTTTCTCATATGTGCCTTGACCAGTGGGCTCCAGCAGAGCTAGTGACACTTTGCTCAAGCCAGTGACTTTGGGCTCAAGCCAGTGACCATGGGATCATGTCTGTTGTCCTGCACTCAAGCCAGTGACCCAACACTCAAGCTGGATGAACGTTTGAGCCTGCGCTCAAGCTGGTGACATTGGGGTTTTGAATCTGGGTCCTCCACCTCCCAGTCCAATGCTCTATCCACTGCGCCACTGCCTGGTCAGGCTCTATTTTTGTCACTTTTAACATTAGTTAAACAAATGTGCTTTGTGGCCCCATTATTCTCTTTGGCGAGCTTGACAGGCCAAGAATGAAACAATTAATTTCTAAGTAAGCTTGGCTCTACATGCAGAGCCTCTCGGCATCAGGGCTAGCCATGTTCTGGGGTCGCTGCTCCCGGTGACGGGCTCTGGCAGGAAACACAGAAAGCTTTCATACCTGCTGGTTTGCCTTGCCCTGAACCCCATCCTATTTGGGTGGGTCTGACTTGCTTGGCATATGTGTGAAGGCATCTGTCTCTTTCCCCTATTCTAGTTTGGGCTGAAAGTGATTTATTTCAAAATCTGTTATGTATTTAAGCTATGTATGCCCTGAATACCGGGTTTCACTGCTATTCGAGTAACTTGTACAGTTAATTATCCTTTATATTCAGGCTATTTGGGGTTGAGCAGGCATGAAGCGTGCATATTGGGCAAGAATAATATGCAGATGGCATGTCACGACTACACCAATAGCTGACATTTAAGTAGTTTGCAGAACACTTTCACATGGATTTCCACCATTAGTCTTCACAATAACCCCCTTGAGGTAGGTAGCAGAGTAAAAAAAAATTATTACACCCATTTTACAAATGATCAATGTGGGGCTCAGAGAAGTTAAAAGTGGCACAGTCAGAACTCAAGATTCCAAACTCCACTTAAGAATTTATAAGCTGGAAAATATGTGACTTTAACTCTTATGTTCTTTAGGTACTTGATTTGAAATTTGCTGTCATTTGCTCACATTGACTTTTATTTTACATCTTTATTGACATATAATTGACATACAACAAATGGCACAGATTTAAAGTGTACAGTAAATATTTGGATTGTTTTTCATTTGTGGCTGTTATAAATAAAGCTCATATGGACATCCATGTATGACTCTCTCTAAACAAATGGCTGCATTTCTCCTAGGTAAATATGTAGGAGTGGAATGTTTACATCATGTACTGGGTGTATGTTTAACATTTAATAAAACTCCCAAGTTTTGTTTTCCAAAGGGCTTGGACCATATTACATCCACCAATTCCTCCTCCTTCCCATCCTTGCTAACACTAGACACGATATCTTTTTATTTCAGCCAATCTGATAGGTATGTAGTAATATCTAGTTGTAGTTCTAATTTGCATTTCCTTAATAACTAACACTGTTGAGTATTTTTTTCATATGCTTATTTGCCTTTTGTAGATATTTTTGGCAAAGTGTTAACATCTTTTGCCCATTTTTAAGTGTCTTATATATTTTCTTATTGCTGAGTTTTGACATATTGTCAATAATGTCACAATATTATTGAGAAACTACTGTTTAAATGAGAACTCATTAGAAAAGCTAAATGGAGAAGCAGTTGGCAAAAGAATGTAGTTGTGGGCTTTCTCCTTCATGTTCTGAAATACTCACTTTTTGGTCTTAGAGGTGTCTCAAACTGCTTTTTTTCTCTGGGTTGGAGTTTTAGTTTTAGCCCAAGTATCACTCAAGTGTGATAACCTTCCCATTACTGGAAAATGGATCACTGTCAACCCACGGTTGTATTTGTTTTATGAGTTGGAGCTTTTCCTGTTTCATTAACTCTCTGATCTTGACTGGTCTTCATAATCTTCAACTCCATCAGTTCACGCCCTTTAGCATCTCTCATCTGGATGACTACATCCTTCATCCTTGTGACCCTCTCCCTACTTTCCCCCAATCCCTCCTCTCTACTAGAGTCAGGGGGGATCTCTTTGGTGAGATTATATCACCTTGCTTTCTTCATAAACAAATGAACCAAAGTGCGTAAAGCTAGCTAGCAGGGCAGCCATCACCCAGTGCTTTGTTTTCTGTATATGGAGATAAGGAAGTAAAAACAAAAACCACTGAATAAATTAAGATTATAACTCTTTTGCCTGACCAGGCGGTGGCCCAGTGCAGAGAACATCAAATTGGGACATGGAGGACCCAGGTTTGAAACCCCGAGGTCGCCAGCTTGAACATGGGCTCATCTGGTTTGAGCAAGGCTCGCCAGCTTGAGTTCAAGGTCACTGACCTGAGCAAGGGGTTACTCGGTCTGCTGTAGCCCCCTGGTCAAGGCACATATGAGAAATCAATCAATGAATACCTACGGTGCTGCAACAAAGAATTGATGTTTCTCATCTCTCTCCCTTCCTGTCTGTCTGTCCTTATCTGTCTCTCTCTCTGTGTCTCTCTCTGTGTCTTTCACACACACACACACACACACACACACACACACACACACACACACACACAAAGAATATAACTCTTTCTACATAGTTTGGCCATATGCCTAGTTATGTCCAATGAGTTGTGGGGGGAGTGATGTGAATTACTTCTAGGCTGGAGCATTTAATTGCCAACTAAGATCCTTCTGTTGGAAGTGTGGTGATAGAGATTAGATTGGGTTCCAATGGAATTACAATGAGCACAGCTTTCCTGTTGATCTGTATTGAACATATAGTGCGAGGAACCAGTAAGCCTTTGTTGTTTTGAACCACAAAAATGCTTAGGGTTGTTGTTTACCAAAGCATAGCCTGGGCTATTCTGACTGCTACAGATATATTGGAACTGGAAGAACAACAACCAAAGAAACACGCCATTGTGATCCCCCAAAATATGTGACATTGGCTTATGGGGTTGATGGTGGTAAGAAAACTGATGCTGGAGGCTGGGAAGTTGACAATCCATGTTATTTAATGGGAAAGTATTTGGTAAAACTATTACGTTCAGTCATTTTGGAGGCATATCATGCACCTAATGAATTTACAGACCTGAGGAGAGCTTGAAAAACAGAATAGTGTAGTGCACACCCACTGTAGTTGGCTGTATTTGGAAAAGTATGAAAAGAAAGAGATGCATTCAGGAAAGAATTGACTTCTTAATCCCTTCACTTTTTTTCACCCAGCCTCCCAGTCCCTCCCTCCCATCTGGCAACCATCAGTTCCTATCTGTGAGTCTGTGAAGGTGGAGGGATTAGAAGTACAAATTGGTAGTTATAACATAGTCACGAGGATGTGAGGTACAGCGTAGGGAAGATAGTCAACAACGTTGTAATAACTATGTATGGTGCCAGGTGGGTACCACTGGACTTATGGGAGGAGGGGGGATTACTTCATAAGGTATATAAATGTCTAACCACTAAGCTGTACACCTGAAACTAATATAAAGTAATATTGAATGTCAACTATAATTGACAAATAAAACAATAAAAAAAATGGCTTGTTTGCAAGCAGGAATAAAAGAGCATAGAGAGGATTAAAAAACCCAGAGGCTAACAGGGCTGCAAAGTCAACTGCTTCTCAATTTTTACCTGAAAAGATAAGGATGAGAAATTCTATGTAGTGGGAGTAGGATCGAGAGGGCACGGATGGTAAGTGGGAAAAAAGGAATTGATAAGAATTTGAATAGGTAAATGAACTAGTTATTTAACCTTAGACAGAAATTATTTAAAAAACTATAAAGTTGAAATTTTGGATAGACATTTTAGCCATTATACACTAGTCAAGAAATATATTTAAATGTTTGAAGAATTTTGATATTTTTATATTTTCCTCAAAAAATTTCAATTCTTTTCTTTCTTAATGTTATATGTTTTAATAAAGTTTGTTTTATCATCAATGTAAAATAACTATAAATCTCTGAAGAAGTTGAGTGTAAAGCTGCAGTGTGCAACTCCAGACCTTGGTAAATCTTGATGAGACATGTTATTACTTTACTGACATCTGGTGGTCATGTAATTTAATTGCAGGAATATTTTTTTAGGAAAATGGAATGTGTTGGAAATACATGTTCAAAGCCTCTATTTATTACTTTATTTTCCATCTTTTATATTCTTTTTCTCTATTCCATCTTTCTTATTCTTTTTTTTCTTTATCTTCAATACAGCATATGGTATGGTCAATAAGGTATAACCTATATATAGAAGATACCCAGTGCATTTTTGAAGGAAAATGTGAAACCACTGAGCCCGCCAGAGACCTGTAACTAGGATTTTTAGAGTTTCCCAAATTCATGTAGTAAAAGATTCATGAGAATTCCTGTTCATTCATTTATCTAACATTTACACAGGTCTCACTGTGTGCCAGGCATATCAGCTGCTGAGAAATCTGAGACAGAAACTCGTCCTTGAGAACTTCTCAGTCTTGCCTGACCAAGCGGTGGCGCAGTGGATAGAGCGTCAGACTGGGATGCGGAGGATGCAGGTTTGATACCCTGCGGTCGCCAGCTTGAGCGCGGGCTCATCTGGTTTGAGCAAAGCTCACCAGCTTGGACCCAAGGTCGCTGGCTCGAGCAAGGGGTTTCTCAGTCTGCTGAAGCCCCACAGTCAAGTCACATATGAGAAAGCAATCAATGAACAACTAAGGTGTCGCAAAGAAAAACTAATGGTTGATGCTTCTCATCTCTCTCCATTCCTGTCTGTCCCTATCTATCCCTCTCTCTGACTCTCTCTCTGTCTCTATAAAAACAAAAACAAAAAAATTAACAAAAAAAACCTCAGTCTTATAGGAAATAAAAACATAATTTCAATACGGTAGGATAGAGGTAATTGTGGGTCATTCAAGAGCATCCCAGATGCTCCAACCCTACTCTCACAGACATTGTCCATCACTTTCAGCTGAGCATGGAGCTCTTAAGAGGACCCACCTGAAATTTTCCTTTTTTCTTTCATTTTTGCTACACTCACTATGGGGATTAAAACACATATGCATGGTCCTGGCCAATTGGCTTAGTGGTAGAGCGTTGGCCCAGCATGTGGAAGTCCGGGGGTTCAATTCCCAGTCAGGGCATACAGCAGAAGTGCCCATCTACCTCTTCATCCCTCCCCCTCTCACTTCTCCCTCTCTCTCTCTCTCTTCCCCTCCTGCAGCCATGGCTCGATTGATTCAAGCACTTCAGTTGCAAGCATGGCCCCAGAGGGTTAGACCATGGGCCCCAGACAGGGGTTACAGAGTTAATCACGGTCAGGGCGCATACGGAAGACTCTCTCTATCTCCCCTCCTCTCACTTGGAAAAATAAAAAAGACAGCCCCTGACTTTAAAAAATTTATAAGACTAACAAGGGATACTAATTAGGCAAATAAGTAATTTTGGTGCACTATGGTCATTAGTTTAGCAGATTACAAGTAGGAGAGGGAGAACGATGTTGATTGGGGGACCCAATCTAGCTTGCCTTTGAAGTGAACTGTCAAATGTAAACTAGAACTGATCAGGGTATCAGGAAGAAAAAGAGCATCCTATGTAGAGGACACAGCATGAGCAAAACCACGAGATGTGAGAGCACATAACCTATTCAGGGATCTATAAGTAATTCATGATTCCTTATGTATAAAGTTCAAGGGAAGAGAAATTGGGACCAGTTAGATAGGTAACAAGATCAATAGCTGGAAAGGCCTTGCAAGACATTCCAAAGAAATTAGAGTTTATATAATAGACCAGGAGTTAATAGACCAGGAGGGGTTCATACTGGTGGTCTGAGGGCTTCATGGCTAAGAGGTGTTTGGTTTTGTTTGCACAGGGTTTTTAAAAGCAGCATCCCTAGACAGGGCACAGTGCAAACAGCTGAGTACATATTGTTTTACCAACAACCCATGCCAGGAGTTTGTGCTGCCTGTAGGGGTCTGTGTTGTAAGCCCAGTTCAACCTGATGGATAATAGAGAACCACTGGAGAGCTGTGAGCAGGAGAAAAGCATGATTACTTTTGTGTCTCCCTGGTGGTAACATGGTATGGGAGAAGTAAAAATTAGTGTTAGAGACAAGTAAGAGACTGTTAAAATAGTCCAGATGTGAGAGCCTGAATGGGAGAGCA
Source organism: Saccopteryx leptura (assembly GCF_036850995.1). Taxonomy (NCBI): domain Eukaryota; kingdom Metazoa; phylum Chordata; class Mammalia; order Chiroptera; family Emballonuridae; genus Saccopteryx; species Saccopteryx leptura. The sequence continues at coordinate 209,637,911 of NC_089505.1, read as the reverse complement.
GAGGGGATGTGCATAAGGTTATTAAAGAATAACAAGAATTGGCAGGACCTAGTAAGTGACTGTTTATGGGTTTTCTTTTTTGTTTGTTGGTTGGGCTTTTTAGTCGTGGTGGGCAGAGAACAAGAGAAAGGAGCTCAGAATGGCACCCAGGTTTTTAGCTTGGGCAGTGGAGTAAATGGCAGAAGGAGTTGCCATTCCTAGAAAGAGTCTAACAGGATATGAGGGCAGGTTAGGGAACAAGAGCATGTGTTAGGTTTAGACAGGGAGAGCTTGAGGCTTGTGATAGACATTTTGGCAAGGGTGGTGGTTGGGGTGGATCACAGGCCAGTAACAAATTATGGAGCTGAAATTTGGAATTGGAAAAGTTCTCAGGCACCAAGTCCATATTTTCTACAACTCACAGAGGAGGGGCCCTCAAGCTTGGAGTCAGGATAAGAATGCCCTAGCTGACCTATGGCTGGTCCAAAGAATTATAGAAAGAGCAACACTGATAATAATCATAGTGGTAATATAAGAGTTGTCTTTAATATAATTCTAACTATGTGTGAGGGCCTGGATTGTTTCATTTAGTCTTCACAATAACCTTATGTAATAAGTGTGTTTATTGTTCCCGATTCACAGGTGTGAAAACTGAGTTTTAGAGACGTTAAATAGCTGGCCCAGGCCACCTCGTAGCAAGGGGTGGGGATCAAAGTGAACAGTCTTCAGAGCTCCATGCTGCTTACCACTACATCATTCTGACAGCTAATGCAGGCAGTGTAACACAAGGGGTATCAGGGAGGTTGATTTCTTTTGATAAAATATCCATCCCTTCCCTCAGTTTGCATGGTTTAAGAGGGAAAGTTTCTCAAATCCTACTATTCAGGTCTAAAAACCACCAGGAGGTGAAGACCTGGTCTGAATTCACAGAGGTTCTCAGCCTGATTGCACTTTACTGGGTTGGGGAGGGGGGACAGTTTAAAAACAGCCAATGTGCTAATTGTTCTGGGGCTTTGGAGGGAATTGATTGCTGCTTTTTCCAGGAGTCTTGTAAGGAGGTGCAGCAGCTGGCTGGAGAAAAAAGCCAGAGGCTCTCCCCTCCTAAAACAGCTAAGACAGGTGAAATTCATAGTATGGCCAGAAGGTGGCTCCACACTCAGTGTCTCCCTTCAGTCTTCCCGGGAGTCGGGAGTCTAAGGATCCCGCAGACCCAGAGTGAAGGTAACTGTGAGAACGGGATTCAGGAGATCTGTGAGTTGGGAGACTGGGTTAAGCAGAATTTATTTTTTCATAGGTTTTGAGGGAAAGGAAACAGATACCACTTGCTGAAAAAGTTATGTGGAGGGAGGACACCCTCTCTTCATCCCCAGAGAGCTAAATGGAACCAGATCGGGCCCTCCCCACACCACTCAGGGGAGATGCTTTTCAAGGGAGTGAAATGTTTTATTGAAGAAACTCCAAGGAGGGAGAAAAGCAGCCTGAGAGAGGGGCAGCCTGACAGGTCGGCAGATGGAAACAGCTCCTTTCACGCATGTGGCTAAAAGCTGGAAGCCAGTCTCTCTGAAGGCAGAGCAGTAGTCTACAGATCCGTGATGCCTTTCATCTGCCTTCTTACGTCCCGGGATTGATGGGAACTGATACATGCACAGCAACCCCGTGAGAAGCAGAAACGAGGGCCCAGGGCCAGAGTCTGCTTAGTTGAGAGCAAAGGGAACGAAGTCCCAAGAGCCTGCAAATAGGGGCCTTCTACTCAATTTTGCCACTTCTCTAAAGTGAGGATAAAAGAGATCTCTTTTACTAAGTGGTTATAAAGATTAAGAAAAATTATGTCTGAGAACTGCCTGGCATGTAACAGGTACTCAACAAATGTCTTTCCCATGTTCCTGGTTCCCAGAAGTGCCAAGTGCTCAGCAGCTGTCCAGTCAGAATATCATCAGCTGTTCACTTTGAGGTCAGTTTTCTCAAATGAAAAAAAAAAAGAAAGAAAACAATGACACCTTCTCCTCCTGGGGCAACAGGAAACCACAAATGGGAGTTCCCAATTCAACCCAAGGAGTATTATTAGTTAACAATCCCTGCACATTGGACAAACGTCTCAAGTTCTGATATCGCCACTACACAAGGATATTAATGAATGGTAAGTAAACATCTATTTTGGTTTGACAGTTCATATAGTATAAGTCCATTTCAGTGATCATAGTCTATGCTTTCACAGGTCTTGTCTTGCCCAATTAGAGTCATCAATTGAAAATTTACTGGCCCTGGCCAATTGGCTCAGTGGTAGAGCATTAGCCTGGCATTTGGATGTTCCATTCCTGGTCAGGGCACACAGGAGAAGGGCCCATCTGCTTCTCCACCCTTCCCTCTTCTCTCCCCCTCCCCCTCACAGCCATGGCTCCATTGATTGAGCAAGTTGGCCCCCCAGCGCTGAAGATGGTTCCATGGCTTCTGACTCAGGCACTAAAAATAGTTCAGTTGTGAAGCCCAATGTCCCCAGATGGGCAGAGCATCATCCCTTAGAGGGCTTGCCAGGTAGATCTCAGTTGGGCAAATGGAGTCTATCTCTCTGCCTCCCCTGCTCTCACTTAATTTAAAAAAATTATTCAGTGTTGTAAATAATATTATGAGATAAATATGGACACCCCAACTGAATTGCCACCATTACTTTTAGAATAGGTCTGGGGGTCTGGCCTCAGGATCATAGCCCTTTCCCACAACAGCTCTAGAGTCACCATGTTTTCCATATGAAACATCTGGTTAAATATCCACTCCACAGAAACACATCGATTGAAATGTTCTCCAGCCCCTTCCTGATTGCTAAATGTGGTAGAAACATTTGTCTTTACGACACTTCTCTTCTGGTCACATTTGCCACCTTGGACCTCCTCGTAGAGCTATGTGCTTTCTTGGCTTGAGTGATACTATTGGCTCCTGCTCTTCTCTCTTTTAATGTCACGTCTCAGTCTCCTTCTTGGGCTCCTCTTCTTCCCCTGCCACTTCTAGAAGGTTTTAAATTTGACCACTCCCTTTTCACTCTAAGGGTTCTACCTTAACTGGTCCCATCCTTCTTCTCCTGGATTTACCCATCCACCATATACCAATGCCTTATGTGGCAGAGCCAATAATGCTCACCTCAAATAACACTGGCGCCTTGACATTGCCCAGCCCCTGCGGTTAGGTGGCAACTCCGGCAATGAAATGTAATCAGATATGATGCATGCCACTTACAGCTAAGGGAGTAAAAGACCCACATGTGATTTTTCAGTCTCTGCTCTTGCAGAAGACTGAGGAGGACTCATTGTCTGGATTCTGTAGTTACAAGATGATGCAGCCTCGTCAGCTTAGGTCCCTAGATGATGCAGTAAAACTGAGCCCCTGGACAAAACATATTTGACATGTAGTATGAGTGGAAAATGCACTTTTGTTTTTGTCTTAAGCCACTGAGATTAAAGGAGCATTTATTACTGCAAAATAACCTGTCATACCCTGACTTCCAAGTCCAACACCTAGCCTAATGTCAACATATACAGTAGTTAATACATTTTTTTTTTAACAAATCAAGTCGATATCTGTCACCCTGGCTGCTTCCTAGACTTGCACATTTCCCCCACAGTCTGCTGCTGGACACATGCATTTCTCAGAACTGCTGCTGCTCCAGCATTCCAACCTCTATCAGTAGCACTCCAGTCTCTGCAGTCAATGAATCAAGAAATGCATGGATCAATGAAGACACTGTCCAGTGCTGGCCACTGCACCTCAATCCACTCTCTAGATGCTTCTAAAAATGCCCCTACAGACCTCTTCAGTCTCTTCATCAGCTCTGTGAGGACTTCTCTGATTATAGTGCTCATAACCTCCTGTTTGGGGTAGTGACCATTCTCCTTATCACCTGTCCTGCCCTCTTCCCCTCACATTCATCCTCACTGCTCTAACTGCTCTAAGCTGCTCATGGCACTGTCACCTACAAAACAAAGCCTGGACTTCTCGGCCCGGCATGGAGGTTTCTTGGCACACACCTAGACCCTACTTGCACCTCTAGCCTCCTCTCTTGCCTTTCCCACACAGACTTTGATGTTGTCATTCTACCTAATTACTTGTAGCTCCATCCACATTATGTGGTTTCATGCCTCCTTCCCTAGCGCTGTTGGATCCCATGAATTCTCGAGATTCACCCAGATACCTCCTCCTTCCCAGCCTCGCTCCCCCAGCCCCTGTATCTCCACAGCGCTCGCTTGCTTATATCTCTACCACAGCAGTAGTGGCTCCACCACAGTCCAGATGTGATGATGAACATACCTTAGGACAAAGAGAGCCCCAAAGTTCTGTCTCTGATGACCTCAAGATGTGTTTCATTTGGAAATTATTTGGTTCTGGTCTCTGTCTTCTTGCCTTCCCCAGGTCTCAGAATGATATACCTGAGGAATGCTTGGTATATAGAGTTCTCTCCTTCCTGCCTTCCTGCCTTCTTGCCTTCCTTCTTTTATTTTTTTTTCCCTCCCTCCTGCTATCCCTCCCTTGCTCCTTCTCACTCTAGGGTCAAAATGACTGAGTTCAAACCCAAACTCCACCACTTATTAGCTGTGTGGCCCTAGAAAAGCTTCTTAACTTCTCTGAGCCTATTTTTCTCATCTGGGAAATAGGGGTAGTCATATTCCCCATAAAGATAATCTTCTCATTGGGTTGTTTTAAGGATTGCTTTTATGTACCTACAAAATACTTAGAACAATGCCTGATACAAAGCACACATTCAAATAAAAATTTGCTAATATTAGTACTGACTTTCTTTGACTGGTTCAATGAATAACTAAATAATAATCAATATGTAATAGAAATTCCTAACCCTGGAATCTAAGTTAAACCAACTGGTATTGTGGATTTGGGCCCAACCCCCATTCACTTGCCCAAATCCCTCTGTCTAGGATGCTACAACTCACATTCCATACCAGAGAGTCAATCATTTGACTTAAGACTTGTTCCCCCTTAAAGCACAAATACCACATAAAGTCTTATCAATCATTTATAATGCCCTCATTGAAGTGGTCCCAGACAACCCCAGCTGGAAATAATAATAACTCAGATTTGTATGGCACTTTAAATTTACAAAGCACTCTCCCATACTCTTTTCTTTTTTCTTTCTTTTCTTTCTTTCTTTCTTTCTTTCTTTCTTTCTTTCTTTCTTTCTCTCTCTCTCTCTCTCTCTCTCTCTCTCTCTCTCTCTTTCTTTCTTTCTTTCTTTCTTTCCCCCCCATTCTTTTCAAAGTGAGAGGAGGGAAGATAGAGACAGACTCCTGTATGCATCCCAACCAGGATCCACCCAGCAACCCCCATCTGGGGCCATGCTTGCAACCTAGTTATTTTTAGCACCTGAGGTGGAGGCTCCCTGGAGCCATCCTCAGTGCAGAGGGCTGATGCACTCGAACCAATCAAGCCATGGCTGTGGGAGGTGGAGAGAGAGAGAGTGAGGAAGGAGGGGGAGGGGTGGAGAAGCTGATGGTTGCTTCTCCTGTGTGCCCTGACCAGGAATAGAACCCAGGACATCCACATGCCAGTTCAATGCTTTATCACTGAACCAACTGGCCAGAGCTCCCATACTTTTTTCTATTGGTTCTCAGAACAGTGCTACAGGATAGGAGAATGCATGATCAGAGTCGTTACCATTTTAGAACAAAGAACATGGAGACTAACAGTGTTTGGAGACCCAGGTCCCCACAGCTGACACACCATGGAGCTGGGGTGCATTTTCAAATTCAGTGTCCCCTGGGTCCAAGCCCTCTCCCTCTACATATTTATGTAACCTCTGGAACTCTCCAGCAGCAGGATAGTTCTTACCCATCCTCGGTGCCTAATACGAACTCCTGGAGGCTGGCGATGTGCTTTTGTATTAATGAGATAAGAGACTTGGGGAATGCTGAAGTGAAATGGGCCTTTGGAAATAATATGTTCAGGATCCCAGGACTGGAATCAGATCTATTGAGTTCATACCCAGCTCTGTTCCTTACTGACTAATCTTGAGAAAGGCATTTAATTTCTATGTGCTTTAATTACATCACTTCTAAAACAGGGCCAATAGAAGTCATTCAGTGAGGTTTGGGGGATAAAAGGAGAGCATACTTTTACAACTCTTATGTGAGCAATCATCATTAGCATGTTTGAGTCACGGCTGCTGAGATTTCTTATAAGTTTATTGCCCTTTGAAGATGCAAAAAACTAGAAGACCACCTGGACCAACCTCCACATTTTATCAGCAAGGACAGTAGGACCCAATGAGCCAGGGTCACTTGCCTTGCTTGAAAAAGCAGGAACTGGAAGCCAGACCTCTGAATCCGTAACTGGACCCTTTAGCCATTTTCTGTGAGCTGCATCTTGTTCTAGGTCTGTGGGAAGATTATTCAGTCATCCAACAAATATTTATGCCTATCCCTAAAATAGCCACTGTGGAAGATTACAAATATTTATAATCTATTTGGATTGTTAAGTGTGAAGTAATAACAGCACTGAAATAAGCGTTTACTTGGTAGAACAAATTGTATGAAGCCATAGGTGAAATGCTTGAAGCATGTGGGAAAGGAAAGAGCTCCATTATTTAACTTAATGACTAACACATTTTATTGGACTTCTAATTGTGTCAGGAATTTTACTAGACTTCAGCAATACATGGTCTCTACTCTTAAGGACCTCACAATTTAGATGAGATGATATATGTATAAATAAATTATTTCAACATATTTTTTTTAATCCACAAGAAAGGTATTTATAAGGACTGTGAAAGCATAGATGCCTCTAGGAACACTAAGGAGGTTATTCCTAAATCTGCTTTGGGAAGCCATGTCCAGTAACATTGAAGCTGGGTTCTGAAGTACAAATAGGAGTTTACGAGTATGTAGTAGAAGAAACCCCTTCTGGGAAGAAAAAAAAGGGGGAAGGGCTTTGCAAAGGCCTAGACAAAGAGCATGGTCCATTCCAGAAAACTAGAAGATTGCTGTGTGGCTGGAGTTTGAGGTTCAAGCTCAATTGTACAGGAGAGGCAGGGGCAGGGCAGATCACAGGGGTCTTGACTACTCAGTCTTGGGGTTTGGATTATTTTCTTCTTCTTTTTTTTTTTTTTTTTTTTGAGAGACAGTAAGGGAGAGAGAGAAAGAGGAAAAGAGAGAGGGTGGAGAGATGAGAAGCATCAATTCTGTAGTTGCATCCCCTTTGTTTTTCATTGTTTGCTTCTCATATGTGCTTCGATAGGGCAGGTGGGGGAGGCTCAAGGTGAGCCAGAGACCTTGGGTTTCAAGCCAGTGAGTTTTGGGCTCAAGCCAGTGACCTTGGGATGGTGTTGATGATCCCTCACTCAAGCTGGTGAGCTTGAGTTGAAGCCAGATGAGCCCATGCTCAAGCCGGTGACCTCAGGGTTTCAAACCTGAACCTCAGTGTCCTGGGTCAATGCTCTATCCACTGCGCCACCACCCGTCAGGCTTGGATTCCAAATCTTGATGTGTAGAAAATGAGTGGAGGCACAAACTTTAGAGAAATGACCAGGGAAGCCTGGAAATTATTTCTTAATTCCTGTAGAACTTTCTAATATTTCTGTAATCAACATGAACGACTATGATCATCGGAAGAAACCTGTTATTTCCAAAGAAAGCAGGTTTCAGCATGGACGGTGGACACTCAAAATCAGGAATGGAAACAGGAAGCCAAGTTCGGAGGTTGGTGCACTCCCTCAGATAAAATTGTTGAGAAAGGGGACCAACACTGGAGACGGAAGGAAGTGAAGGTATCTGAGAGAATGTGAAAGGAAGTGACTAGAGGGCCTTAGATGAGTGGATGTCGCAGGGCAGGAGAGGAAGGGGTCCAGATGACTTCCAGAGGACCCCTGGTCTGAGATCCAGACCAGCTGCTTGTTGTGATTTCTATATTCTCAGTTAGCCTGATAATGCCCCTAGGACAAAAACGTCTGTGTTCTGGGGTCTCCTCCCCTCTCTGGCACAAGGGAGCCCTGACCCCCTCTGGCTGTCAGTGCTGATGGACTTGAAGGATAGGGTGGGAGGCACTGGACTATGATGGGAGCTATTAGGTAAAATACAAGACATTCAATCAAATTTGAATTTTCTATAAACAATGAATAACTTTTTATAGTATAACTATAGTCCTATGAAATATTTGGGACTTTTTAAAAATTATTGTATAAAGTACAAATTGAACTGGGTATTCTGTATTTTGATTTGGTAAATCTGGCAACCCTATTTCTGGTGTGTGTGTGTGTGTGTGTCTGTGTGTCTGTGTGTGTGTGTGTTTAGACAGAGAGCTGGAGGAAGGTTTGGGGAGATACAAGAGATTAAAGTGACCTTAAGGAATTTTCATTCTCACAGAGGAAGTAGGGAAGGCACAGAGATAAAAAACGGAGTCACAATAGTGAGACTGAAGACAGACCTTCTTAAGATCACCAGTTCCTGTTCTTCTTTTTTTTTTTTTTGCATTTTTCTTAAGTTGAAACCTGGGAGGCAGTCAGACAGACTCCCGCATGCGCCCAATTGGGATCCACCCGGCATGCCCACCCGGGGGCGATGCTCTGCCCATCCCTCTGCCACAATCAGAGCCATTCTAGCGCCTGAGGCAGAGGCCACAGAGCCATCCTCAGGGCCCGGGCAAACTTTTGCTCCAATGGAGCCTTGGCTGCAGGAGGGGAAGAGAGAGACAGAGAGGAGGGAGAGGGGGAGGGGTGGAGAAGCAAATGGGTGCTTCTCCTGTGTGCCCTGGCCAGGAATCGAACCCAGGACTCCTGCACACCAGGCCGACGCTCTGCCACTGAGCTAACTGGCCAGGGCCTCCTGTTCTTGTTCCTTCACTTAAGACAACAGGCTGATGATCTGCTTCATCTGGAACTTGCTTGTGGATAGAGAGTGCACTGATCTGGGGGTGAGCCCTGTCTGACCCACATGAACAGGAGGTAGAGGACATCTACACGCAGGTATTATGTTTAGACAGGTGGGGGTTCACATTGTAGCTGTATGGTCTTGGTCATATCTCTTACTCTTCTCATCTATTTTCTTTGTATATAAAATGAAAATACTATAATTAACATGTCTCAGAGATTCCTTTTAGAGTTAAGTGGAGGTACATGCAATATCTAGAGCCTATTATATGGTACTATGATTATTATTTATGAGAAAATAATAAGGGTAGCTTACCTCAAAGATCACTTTGGTGTTTCCAAATCCACTTTTTAAAATCATATCTTCACAATAGTTTTGTGACATAGACAACACAGGACAAGTTTGATTATACCCATAATACAGATTTTTTAAAAACCATTGACCAGCTTGGCCAAAATCCCAGCAGGTGATTGGCTAGTCCCTAAACCAGAACTGCTAAACTGACAGAATGTTGGGACTAGAAGGCAAATGGGATCACTCAGTGGTCTCGACTCAAGGCATTTGGAAATATCAGGGCAGTTTTGATTGTCCCAATGCCTGGAGGTTCTGCTGACCCCTAAGGTCCAGGGACCCAGTGCTCAACATTCTCCAGCACACAGGACAGTCCTGGCCCCAGATGCCAAGAGCTCCCTATTGAAAAACACTGGTATCCCTGTACTCTTGTTTTGCAACTTAAAAAACGGAAGCCCAGAGAGGGTACATGACAGGCTCTTGATGGTTTCCAATAGGAGATGATCAAAAACTGTTGAGTGCAATATTCAAAAGGGAAATGGAGCCCAGTAAGGGCACTTTCTGCTTTCACTCCTCTACGTGGTCAATGTGATACCTGAACAGATTAGCATGGCCGTGGGAGGGGGAAGACTGACGGCAGGACCCACAAAAGTTCTGGTGACCTTGGTGGGCAGCCTAGGGTATCCCACCCAATGCCCTGTGGTTCCTCTCACACAGATGTGATAGGTAGGAGCCCTCCCAGTGCCCCCAAAGGAAGGCACTCATCAGAAGCGCTCAGACTTCCCAAACCAGCGACCCTGGGATCCTCAGTAAATGCTAGCATGAGAACTAGGTGTCCCAGGTGTCTGAGGGCCACCTAGTGGGTGGGAGTGGTCAGCTGCGGGAGGACAACTGCTTGAGCTGCACCTTTGGCTCCGGGTGCACAGCTTACCACTATACATGGCTTTAAAGTGCATCTAGTCCAAAACCTATATTTTGGACTAGATGAATAATGAAAAAGCAACAATCAGCATTTCATGATTTTACTATCTATGGTACCGTGCTAAGCAATGTACATGGATGGCCTCAGTTAACTTTGTGGGGAAGGGGCTTGTGTGCCCATTTACACGTGAGGAAATAGAGCAGAGCCTCAGGAAATGTACTAAAGCTCCAAAGACCGAAATGGCAGAGCCGGGATTTGAATCAAGGTCCCCTCAGATCCACAGCCAGTACACTGCTTTCTTGAAGGAGCTGAGCACGAGAAAGGGACTTACCCTACAGGGCCCTCTGCCCAGAGGGACTGGCACCCAAGTCCCCACTCCCGTTTCAACGTGTTTTCTGCCAAGCCGCACTGGGCCAGGCGGCCGGGGTGGACATCACGCAGGGCAGTGCGGTGTGGAAGCGCCCGCCTCCCCGCGTGTTGCGGGGAGGTCGCCCAGAACTTCCTTTATAGCTTTCATTCCCCCCAAAGTAGCGGCAGTGGGGACGTGATGGGAATATTAAAACCCCCAGGCTGGAGGCCTGGTCCCCCACCCCTAATGCGGAGCCGCGGAACTTCAAAGCCGGAGGAAGCGCGGAAGGGGGGTGTCACCTCCGGGCCCGCGGAGCTGCGAACATGGACGGCGCCCCGCCCGCTCCCGCCAGGTGTCCGCGGGCCGCGCGGCCGGATCTGCCTGCCCGCCCCGCCCGCTCGCCCGCTCGATGCTGGCGGCTTTCATGTGGATCAAGGCCGGGAAGATGACAAGCCTCCTGACTGATAGATACACGGAGACTTCGCTGGTGATTTATTGGCTTTCTGCACCTGCCGAGAACCACTAGGCCGATCTGGGGAGGGAAATATATGGGCTTTCCTGACTCCAAGTGGCAGCCGCGGGGCGAGCATGTGAGCTCAAGCTGGGCAGGGAAAGCGGAGCTGTGCACAGGCCTGGCCTGTGTTCTGTAAGCGGGCTCAGGTCATAAAAGTGTCAGCACGCGATATATTTCTTGCGGGGGATCCTCTCCGGGCTCTGGGCGATACCTTCTTTTCCGTGGCTGGCATCCTGAGTGGGTGAGGGTGTCCCTAGCCCCCAACCTTGAGGTCACGACCTCCCTCCTCGCACTGCCCACCAGCACGATGCTGAGATGGGAGCTGGGTGGCCACGGGACACTCTGGTCCTTACATAAGTCTCTCGTAATTACATCTGACCCTAGGGACAGTGTGGGGCTGGACTCAAAGCTCAGAGCTGGAGTCAGACCTGTATGGGCATTCTGTTACTCAGGAGATGGGGCATTTTAAGCAGGTTACTTAACTCCTGCCCTCATCTGTAAAATGGGAATAGTGATAGCTCACACTGAATATGGTGGGACAAGGATTTATTTATTATTTATTTAGGAAGTAAAAACCCACCTCTGAAGGATGACATTATTAGGAGACATCTAGGAAAGGGACAGGAAGTTCAGTGTGAGTGTGGCTGTTCCCTAATTGTCCCTGCACCCAATTTGCCACAGTATTATTATCTTAGTATATGTAACAGGACTTCTGTTAAGGCAAAGGTAAAATTGCCCTTCTTTTATGTCTGGAAATAGAGACATCAGGTCATCTAAGGATTTAGATTCTCTGGTGGGAAAAAAAAAAATGTCATTCCAAGGTTTTTCTTGGTTATGTGAACTTGGAGGCCTGCTATGTTCTGACCTTGGGAGACAAGAGAACGTTCTTTTTCTAGGTGAGACTGCAAGTCCTTAAATCCTTTGGCATGCAAAGGCAGTCCCAAAAGAGGAGTTGTATCAGTTTGTAAAAGAAGCACAGGCACCTTCTGGAAGAGAAATGCTGAGGCTGCCGGCTCTTGCTTCCCAAGATGTGAAATTAGAAAAACCAGAGAGGGTGGGCTGGGGTGCTCCCAACCAAGGCCCAGGGACAGTTGGGCCACAGAAATAAAATTAACTCAAGGGAAAAGAAAGTCTGGCTCATAACCCCATCTTACTACAATAGCCAAGAGAATCACAGAGAGGTCTGGTATTGACATGGCATGGTGGCAGATGCTGTAAGCTTCTCCAGGACTACTTGCTTGACACAGCGGTTGCTTTTGGGAGTAAGATGTAAGATGTCTGAGCACAAGAACGTTAACCCAGGATTTCTATAACCAGGAACGACACATGGGGCAACATCACCAAGGACATTCCTTCAGCCTAACCCCAAGTTAGCTTCTAAGCTGGGCAGAATCCACATTTAAAAACACCATTAAGGGCAACCAGATGAACTACAGCAGTAGTCAAGCAATCAGACTCTCGGTCTCAAATCTTTAAACTGTCAGTCCTTGGCATTCTCAGGCAATTCAGGGAGAGAATGGGGGCAAAGATAAGGACCCTGCTCACAGGGTAAGTGGGGAGGGGCCTGAAAAATAAGAGATTAAATGGCATTTGGACCCCAAGTTGGTGAAAAAGTTTTTATGATGTTGATGAATTCCAGGGCTTCTATCACTAATTGTTCTATCTTCAATTAAAGTACAGACATAATATTGGGCCCACATACTCAAGAAATATTTGTTGGTTATTCTTTCTTGGAACTCCGTTCTGCCACGATGTTTGGAAATAAGTCTAAATTTTGTTTGTAGCCATTTTTAAGTGTCTGAATTGACAATGTACCTTACTCTTGTCGCTCATCTTCTTTCTTTTTCATCCCTTGCCTTGGTCTTGGAAGAAAACATGTTATAGGTATATGTTCCATGGCATGACTTCATCCAGGAGTTCAGAGAATAACAGGAGAGGCTCATACACGTCACATGACAATAAAAGCTGTAATACAAAGTCGGCGTCCACAGGGTTCAGTGACCTGTTGTCTCCCCATACCCGGCCTCACTGAATGTCCACCCACAGCAGGGCCAGCACCAGCGCCCAATCCCCCTCTGGTACATATCACAAAAAGGGGACTTGTTCCAGAGGACCCAGTACCTTGCTGGGGCACGTGGCTCAGGCCTCAGAACACAGGCTGAACTTTAGCCCCCACCATCCCCCTCTGCTGGAAGTCTCAGTACAGGGTCCACCTGCACCACCGTAAGGGAGACCCAGGCCTTGAGCTGCCCCTGTGTTATGCCTTCCCCTTCCAGGCCTCTCTTAGGGCTCACTGGGACACCTGGAGTCCAGAGTCATGGGCTCCTCTGTTCTGCCATTTCTTTCTTTCTTTTTTTTTTTTTTTTTTTTTTTTTTTTTTACAGAGACAGAGAGATTCAGAGAGAGGGATAGATGATAGATAGATAGATAGAGACAGACAGGAACGGAGAGAGATGAGAAACATCAATCATTAGTTTTTCGTTGTGACACCTTAGTTATTCATTGATTGCTTTCTCATATGTGCCTTGACCGTGGACCTTCAGCAGATGGAGTAACCCCTGGCTCGAGCCAGCGACCTTGGGTCCAAGCTGGTGAGCTTTGCTCAAACCAGATGAGCCCACACTCAAGCTGGTGACCTTGGGGTCTCGAACCTGGGTCCTCCACATCCCAGTCCAATGCTCTATCCACTGTGCCACTGACTGGTCAGGCTGTTCTGCCATTTCTAATCTGCGTGATTCTGGGTTTATCAGTCCATCTCTCTGAGTTACTTCCCCCTTTTGTAACATGGGGATAGGGTTGCTTCTCTCACAGGCTTTTGTGAGGAAAACGTCATCCCCACCGAGCAGTAACCTGGATATTCCATCCTCCTGTGATCCCAATGACAGCACCATTTTACAAAATTGCGGTGGAAGGGATCATTCCAGACCTTTGAGCTGGAGGGGGCTTTAAGAGTGAGTAGGGACAACTGGACAACAGACCGTCCAGCCCTGCCGACAGCGGGGCTTTTCCACAGGTTGCCCAGAGAACCCTGGGGTCACCCCAGGTCCTCCTGCAACAGGCTTTATTGCTGCATCTGCCTGCAGCCAGCAAGGCCAGGCTAGTGGCCCCACTGAGAGCCTCCACAGAAAGGCAAAAGGCTTGTCCCTTTGAGATCCCAAACATGGCACCCTGCACACAGACCTGTCAGTGAGCAGGCCCTCAGTGCAGTCTGCCTGCTGGGCCAATCTACACTGGGGCTGTGGCATTTGTCATTGTGCCTTCAACTGCACTTTCCACTGTGATTTTGTAGATTTTTCTAGAAGATTTTAATGGTGTCTCTTTGACTTCCATGAGTTATATAAACACAGAAAACTGCCAGGTGATCTCTCCTGGACATTGGCGTATACAGCCCAAGAAGACAGTGACCCAGAAGAAGGTCAAAGTCACACTCAGTTCTGGCAAATTCTCAGATACCCTAAAACTCTCACTTAGCATTCCAGCGAGAATGGAAAAAAGATCAGGGACCTGGAGAGGACAGAAAGTGACCTCATGTGTGATTTGAGGACACAAGTATCTGGGAGGTCAGCCTGGGAGAGTCTTCACAAACCCATTTTGTGGGTTTGTGACCCATACTATAAGCCTAACTTTCCAAGGCACCAAACTCGCCCCTGGAAAGAAAGGTTGAAGAGTAGAATGCTTAAGACAGGAACTTTCCAGCGGCTTGGGTGAGGCAGACTGAGGGTGAGATGACCCTGTGCAAGAAACTTAACACCTCTGACCTTCATTCTTCATTTATTCACCTGTCCCAAAGTTTGGAAATACCATAAAAGGATCTACATTTTTACCAAGATGATAATAAAACTGAATATTTATATAAAGCTTAATTTATTTCCCAAGGACACACTTAGATTATCACAATATCCAAAATGTTTTATTTATGCATGCTTTACAGATTTCTATCTTTAGGAGAGAGGGAGAGAGAGAGACTTTTAAATCCTAAAATAAATTACTGTAAGTCACCTGAGTTTTGTGTGTCACAGTTGATTGTCTAGAGTCAATGCACACGTAATTCTGGGTCTCTTTGCTTTAAATCAGTAACCAAGGAAGGTCACAATATGAATTCAGATCAAGCCTCATGAAGTCTAAACCTGAAGTCTTCCTGGTTTTTAACTTCCAGTGTTGAACCAAAGATTTCAAGAATGTATCCTTCTTTGCTATGACGACTATTTGATATTTTAGACATTTCCCACCAGGGGGCAGAAATCACAAAGATTAAAAATCTTAGAGACAAAAAAAACATTCTCGAGAGAAGGACAGTCTGTGGTTTGGATCTAGAGAAGAAATCGGGAAATCTAAGTATACTTCCTATTTGACCATTGATTTTCTACATGGAATAAGGCCAATCTTTTATACTAGGGCAAACTTTTTCTGTAAAGGGCCAGGTTGTAAATATTTTAAGACTTGAGGGCTATACAGTCTCTGTCTCAATTACTCAACTCTGGTGGTGAGCATAAAAGCAGCCATAGACAGTACTACCATGAGAGAGTGTGGCTTTGTTCCAATAAAAGTATTTTCAAAATCGGCAATAGGCCAGATTTGGCCGAAGGACTCTAGTTTGCTGACCCCTGTCTCTGTGCCTCTGAATATAAAAATGGACATACTAAATTCTTTTCCTTAGAGCAGAAGCTAGCTACAACTAAACATCCACCTTAGTCCCTGTCCAACTCCAAAGATATGTCTTAGGAAGAGGCTTGGGGGGGAATAGAGAGCACCCGTGTAACTTGCCTCTATCACAATGCCTGGCACACAATTGGCCCTTTATTTATTTTCTAAATAAATAATGATTTAATTAAGTGGCTGATTTCTGAGAATGTGAGTTTCTTATTTAGCTGTCCCAGAATACTCTCGGTCTTTATGTCTCTCACCAGCTTCAAGATCTTCACCCAAAATTAATCTTCTTTGCCAACGTCAGTAGTAAGAGCAATTATCTGGAATATTTATCTGACCACTTCAAATGGGAAACACAAAGTGCTTTGGAGACCAGGGTGCCCCAAACACAATGAACTCCCTGACTTCCTTGCAGTGATCTTTCCTGTAACCAGCCCTCTCCTATCCCCTGGCACCAGTGGTGTTTGTGGACCAGTGGCTCCATGATGCTGGTGGTTTCTAAGATGAATGGAGGGTCTGCCATGCATAGATGGAGCATCTCAAAACATCTTGTTCTGGTCATTCTGGGGTCATAACTGTACTCTTGCTGCCTAAGCAAGGTTTGGAACGAAACAGAAAAGGCCCCTGGACCAAAGGAAGAGGCATCTCAATGTCTTCCCTGACTCCTCCATCACCTTTGTCTGAAAAGGAAGTCTAGCTTGAGGGCTGGTGGGGCAGACAGACTTCCAGCCCTCCCATATGTGTCCAACATTACTTACTGCCTTGACTCATCCTCTGTGGCTAGACAGATTCTACACATAGGGCATGTTGTACACATTAAGATGTGCTTCCTGCATTGAGAGATTTTCCCAGATTGAAAATACTTTTCTAGTGCAGAACGGAAGACTGAATTGAGATATTTAGATTGACCTTAAGATCTATAGGTCTAGAGTGGGTTTGGAATGTTTTCTTCCCTTGAAGTGTTCATTCCTGTCTTAGGAGCAGCAGCCTTTATAATGAGGGCTCAACCTGGCCCAAGACATGTGCCAAGGAGAGCTTGCTGTCCGTGCAGTGGATGACTGCTGTCTCTCTGATAACCCGTGACCTAAGCCTGCCGTTCTCCTTCCACATGGGGAGAGACTGTGGGCTGTAGCTCACGGCTCACCTGGAACGCCTCTGGTTGCTAAAGGGCTGGATGGAGACTCAGAGACAACCTGATGGATCATCTCATAAACAGAGCCCGCAGGAAGGAAAAGAAAATTATGCCAGCAGAATGTACTTATGAGAAATAGATCTGTGTGGTGCAGGGAGAAATGCTTTGATATTAAAATTTTTTGTAACTTAAAAAGGCATGAAAAATGATACCGACCACTAACTAATCAACATTCCTCTGCAAATGCAGCTTCAGTTCCTAACCAAAAACACATCCCTGCTATTGTCTTGTCTGGATCCAGATGCAAACATGATTAATTAAGTTTGGGGCGAGGAATGGGAGGGGGATGGTCAGGATGGATGGCTTACCAAGGATTATTTTCATACACAGGCCTGGGGAGAATCGCCAAGGCTGGGTGCTGACTCCACGTGGCGGGCGCGCAGTCCCTGCACTGATGGCCACAAGGGTGCAGTGAGTGTGTTGCACCCAGACCTACAGGGTCACCTTACAGCCAGAGCAGCTCTAAGAAGAGGCTATCCAGGGAGTAAGGAGGGGCACTTGGTACGGTCATTACCACCATCCAGCACAGGATGACAGAGCAGCAAACATATGTAAGACACCTTCTTGGGAGACTCGGGCTCCTCTTCCCCCACTGCTACCAAGTAGTCTGGGACCTTGAGCAGCCAGCTTGTTTCTGCATTTGTAAATTGAAGGGGTGGATTAAATGTTCTTTAAAGTCTCTTCCATTTCTGGCTTTCTATTCTGAAGTCCCTCACTCATAGCAGGGGTTTATCAATCGATCACCAAGAGTGGCAGCGATTATCACCTTTGGTCAAAGCAGCCCCCTGAGAAGTGTGCCAGGAGGGCCTCTCTGTTGCAGGCAGCTGCAAGGCACAGATCTGAGCTACCTGATAAAGGCCATCAGGCATGCTTTCTGATCACTGCTCCGCCACACTGAGCTCAGTGACATCCTGTGGGATACCTGATAGCTTTGCATGGCAGTCTCCCCATTAGAAAATAGAAACACCAGGCCCCACAACACCAGGTATCATGAAGCTGAGTGGTGGCAGCTGATCAGAGAGGACAGTGACACAATGCACAGTTGTGCCTTCTCTAGGTCAATGTAACTGTAGTTGAGTGGTTACCGGGGCGGGATCCAGAGTGAGACTGTGTATTCAGATAGCTTTCCCCATGATCCTACCCATTAGGCAAGTTACAAATCTCCTTTGGGCCCCATTGACCTCATCTATAAAATAGGGCTAATAATCAGAGCGCATACTTCAGAGGATTGTTGTGAATATAAAAATGCTTATAATCATACTTGGCACATTTGGCAAGTGCTAAATAAGTGGTAGTATTATATGCAAACACCTATGAAATACACAGTATTCACCTACCTAGCTGAGAGATCATTCGGAAGTATCCTCCTTAATCCATCTTCTTGTTTTCAAGAGAGTTTATTATTCCCATTTCCCAGATGGAGTAACTGAGAGCAGAGTCAAGAGAGAGTTTGCTCAGGGATCTAGAACTGCAGAAGGGGTTAGTGATGTGGCCAAGAATGACTTCTTTCCTGCCTCATGATCCACTGTAACTAGGGAACGACCTTTCTGGGCAACATCAGAAACATGAGCAAAGAAAATGAAGAAGTTAGACTACAATCCTCTGGATCATATCCAGGACACTAAAATGAGTGTCCTGCTCCTGTGAAATACATTCTAAGAATTACTGTTCTGAATGTAATTTAAGGTGAAACAGATCTTCCAGGGAGGCCCAGGTGAATCCCTTCCCACCCCAGCCCCATGGACAGTGACTCTCAGTTCATGTCCACCAAGGTTTAATCCCTACAATATATGCAGGACGTGGGATGTTTTATAAAGGAACCAAGATGAAAAGGAATTTTCCTTGAAAGAACAGAATGAGGATGGCTACAGAGATGACATTTCGGCCCCTGGTTTGTGTATGAACCAGCCTACAAGTGCATGTCCCATGCTCCCACTGACCTTTCAGGAAGCCTAGGGTTATCGTACTACCTCGGCCACTGCCAGGACCCTTCTGCCCTCATGCCTAAGCTGCTCCTCTCCCCTCCTCATTTTGGGCTGCTTCTCAAGCCCTAGGACTTGGTTGGTGTTTGTGTCATGATTTCTCTTGCTTTCTGTTCTCAGGCCTAGGGTCTGGACTAATCACCCTGTGGTGCATGTGTGCACATACTCTCTCTCTCTCTCTTTTTCTCTCTCTCTCTCTCAATTTCCCAGGAATCTGTGTCTTCATTCCCCTTCTGCATGATCATGCTCAGTTCTGAGCCACTTGTTTGGGTGGCCAGAGCTGAGCCCTTGGGCATATATGGGGCAAGAGAGGAACCCCAAGCTCTGGAGAGCAGAGTCCTGACATGAGGATACCTTCTCTAAAAGCTGGTTCAAGACCTCAAGCCAAGCTCTTGAATATCTCCCAACTCAAGGTCCACTAGTGCCTGAGCATCCCTGAGCTCCCCTGTGCTCCCCAGGGAGCAGCCATGTTGCTGTCACACCCAGTTCTGTGTCTGCACAGTCTGAGCCTCCAAGCCTGGGAGAGCCCCACCCTCTCTCCCCACTATACCATCTGAGGTCTGGACACTTAACTCCTCTGGGGCTTAACTTCTCTGAGTTTTCATTTTCTTTGGGGTAAATTCATGACCTTCCATTTGTGAGTGTTCTGGGAACCAAGCAGCATGCTAAATATTTTCCCAAACTCTTTAATGCTCACAGCCTACCTGTGTGGTAGGCACAGTTCCTACTTTAAAGACAAGAAAATTGAGTGAGGTTATGCAAAAACTCAAGTCACACAGTTACGAAGTGACAGAATGACAACTGGACCACTAGAATGAAAACCAAGATAGGTCTGATAGAATATTCATATTCTTCAGAAACAAAAATCATAGTGTTGTTGTTTTCAAAGAACTGATGATTCATTGGAGATGATGAGAGAAAAACTGGTTGGATTTCTCAAAAAATGGCAGAAAAATACCTATTTACATGATGCATATCTGTGGCAGAAGGTTGTCCACATTTTTTCTAGAAATAGGTTGAAGGTGGATTTAAATGAATAGAAAGGTATGGTAAGTATTTGATAGATTTTAGTTCCACAGAGTGAAAATGTTTACAGATGTTGACAATGTTTGCTAGCCTTCTCAGTGTGGGAGACAGAATGCTCTCAAAACAGGTTTTGCTTTAGGCAGACAGAAGGAACCAACCATGGAGAAACAGAGAGTTTATAAAGGTATAGCCAGTTTAGCTATAACAAAATACCATAGGCTGGATCGCTTAAACAACAGAATTTTATTTTTTCACAGTTCTGGAGGCTGGAATCAGAGATCAAGCTGGCAGCATAGTCAATTTCTGGTAAGATCTCTCTTCTGGGCTTGTAGATGGTTGGCCTCTTGTTGTGTCCTCACCTGGCTGGGAGAGAAGGAGAGAGAGAGAGAGAGAGAGAGAGAGAGAGAGAGAGAGAGAGAGAGAGAGAGAGATCATATGCTCTCTGATGTCTTTTCTCATAAGGGCACTCATTCCCACTCTCATGGCCTCATCTAAACCTATTATAGGTATCTCCCAAAGGTCCCATCGCTCAATACCATCACATCGAGGGTTAGGGGTTCAACATATGAATTTTGGGAGGATGCAATGAAGTCTATAACAGGTATATAAAGTTACTGTAACAAATATCAGATCACAGCTAAGTTTCTCTAAGGGTCTGCTGTTATTGTTGGAATCCTTTTTGATATAACTTTAAGCACCTTATAATTTACCTATGCTGTGTTGGCCTCATTAGCAGCTTTTGTTCCAGCATCTAGAATCCCTTGAGTGACCCTATCAGAGTGTCTGAGAAGACAGTTAACTAATCTCTTCCCATTTTATTTTCATGACTTTCAATAGTAAGATAATTTAGTTGGGTAGAGGATTTGGGAAAACTATAGTTGAGATTTTTTTTTTTTTTTTTGGTATTTTTCCTAAGTTGGAAATGGGGAGGCAGTCAGACAGACACCCTCATGCACCCGACTGGGATCCACCTGGCATGCCCACTAGGGGGTGATGCTCTGCCCATCTGGGGCATTGCTCTGTTGCAACCAGAGCCATTCTAGCGCCTGAGGCAGAGGCCATGGAGCCATCCTCAGCCCCCGGGCCAACTTTGATCCAATGGAGCCTTGGCTGTGGGAGGGGAAGAGAGAGACAGAGAGGAAGGAGAGGAGGAGGGGTGAAGAAGCAGATGGGCGCTTCCCCTGTGTGCCCTGGCTGGGAATCAAACCCGGGACTCCTGCACACCAGGCCAACACTCTACCACTGAGCCAACCGGCCAGGGTCTTATAGTTGAGATTTTAATGGGCTCTTTAGACACTAAACCACTTTCAGAAATACTATCTGACAATTTTTGTAGCAACTTTGAGAGAAAGGTACTATTATGATCCCTGTTTTCCAAATTTGAAATAAGAAAACCTTGGCTCAAGGAATGAAGTGCCCAAGATCACCTAGCAATGAAGAGGCAGGGTCTGGACTCTACCCAGGTCATCTTGGGCCAAGGCCAGTGTTCTTCTTAGTCCACAGAGAAGTTTCCAGAACAAACTATAGTCCTGCTCTTCAGGACTACTGATGGCGTGCTCCTTACTGAAACAAAAGCCAACCAGGAGCACAGACAGTGATGGCATAGTGAGTGTGGTTAGCATGTAGTGGTGATAAGCACATCCCTCCTCACAGAGCCTCACATACGTCATTTATTTTTGCCCAAAGTAGCTCCCTATAATCTACACACTGCAGAAACAGGGAGCAAGAACACCAAGCTCCTTAGCTTCAGAAGGAATTATCTGGACATAAGACAGAAAACATATGAAAGGAGCTGTGAACAGGCAGCACCCATTATTTTTTTCCTGCTTCCCCTATATCAACATCCTCTTCCACTTCCAAACCAATGGATAAAGCCATCTAAGCTGCTTAGGGAGGAGAGAAGCAGTTGTGTATCCTTCCAAACCACCCTTCTACCTGGCCAAATCACAGGTGCAGGTGTCTCTGGGAGGAGCACACACAGGAACCCTCTTAAACTGGGAGATCTGTGACTGGAGAAGACTCATGTTTTGCTACCTGCATGAAGTCCAGAGAGACTGCAAGGATGATCCATTGTTATGTACCAATAGAGGGGTAGAAATGATGGGATAACGTAATACAGTGGTCCCCAACCCCCAGGCCATGGATCAGTACCAGTCCGTGGGCCATTTGGTACTGATCCGCAGAGAAAGAATAAATAACTTACATTATTTCCGTTTTATTTATATTTAAGTCTGAACGATGTTTTATTTTTAAACAATGACCAGATCCCCTCTGTTACATCTGTCTAAGACTCACTCTTGACGCTTGTTTCGGTCACGTGATACATTTATCCGTCCCACCCTAAAGACCGATCCATGAAAACTAGTCCATGGCCCAAAAAAGGTTGGGGACCACTGACGTAATGGACTCAGAGGTTACCCTGAGTGTCTCATGTCCCAGAAGGGGTTTAAATAGCCATCTGAAAACACCCAAGGCTCCTGAGTGAGATGCAAAGGAAATCTGGGAGAGAGCAAGCCCATGGGGCCTTGGAACTAGCACAAGGAAACATCTCATCAGAAGATGCAGCCCATGAACAGGACTGCTAAACTTTTGGGAGACAGCTACATCCCAGAGGACTACTGGTGTGTGGGATGGTGTCTTGGGTGGATACAGGACAAGGTGCATCTGAAGAAGCAGGTTATCAGGACACTGAGGCAAACCACAGCTGAGAAGTAGGTGCTCAGCCCCTAACCCCAGCCTAATCCACAGCACCATGTTGGCCAGTATGACAGCAGCCAGACTGGTTGGACAGCCCTGTCCCTACTAGAACAAAGGGGCAAGGATAAAGAGAGAGAAGGAGAAGGAAATCTTGACTTTGACTCAGAACCCATAAGGGCTATGAAATCACTAAATTTAATTAACTGGGGTTTACCCAAAAATAATTACATAAACTTTTGTGTATCAGTTTGAATGAGGACTCAAGATAGAAAGTAAGGCTAGAAACAGGAAAATAAAGAAAGGTACCAAACTTTAGCCTGACCGCTGGTGGCACAGTGGATAAAGCATCAGCCTGAGACACTGAGGTCCCGGGTTCAAAACCCCAATGTCGCTGGCTTGAGTGTGTGTTCATCCAGCTTGTGCCACAGGCTCACCAGCTTGAATATGAGGTCACTGGGTTAAAGCTCAAGGTCGCTGGTTTGTGCAAGGGGTCATTAGCTCAGCTGGAGCCTCCTGCCCCCACCCAGGTAAGGCATGTATGAGAAGCAATCAATAAACAACTACAGTCCTGCAACTATAAGTTGATGCTTCTCATCTCTCTCCTTCCTGTTTGTCTGTCTCTCTTTCTCACTAAAAAGGAAAGAAAAGAAAGGAAGGAAGGGGGGAGAGAGAGAAAGAGCAAGCCCTGGCTAGTTGACTCAGTGGTAGAGAATCAGCCCAGTGTGTAGATATTCCAGGTTGATTCCTTGTCAGGGCACACAGGAGAAGCAACCATCTGCTTCTCCACCGTTCCCCCTTCTCTTTCTTTTTCTCTCTCTTTTCCCCTTCCACAGCCATGGCTCGATTGGTTCAAACAAATTGGCCTCAAGCGCTGAGGATGGCTCCATAGCCTCCACCTCAGGTGCTAAAAAATGGCTCCAGTTGCAGATGGGCAGAGCATCACCCCCTAGTGGGCTTGCCCAGTGGATACCAGTCAGGAGGTGCATTCAGGAGTCTGTCTCTCAGCTTCCCTTCCTCTCAATTAAAAAAAAAATTAATTGAAAGAAAAAAAGAAAGGTGAGCACATTTTGCCCTGCCACCTGAGTTCGTTTTGTGAAATGAATAATTGTTACATTACTTGTCATTTATGGTAACCAAATGTCAAAATTATGCCAAGTACTTTATACATATCATCTCATTTAATCACATTTGTACCTTTGAACTATAAACCTTGTCACTATATTGTTTCCTATGTAACAAATAAACACATTATTGCAATCTCTATATCCTCCCACACAAAAGCACATTGATATTCACAAACCACTGAATTTCTTTCCCACATCACTTCTTTACAAGTGTCCAGAGGAACCAGACTTCAGGTGAGCAACAGAGCTGTCCTTTCCTTTAACAGGAATGAGCAGGCAGTCTGGGCTGAGATGGCGCCTGCCCCAGTAAACAAGCAAGAATTGTAAACTTTCAAGATGAAGCCCCCTGTCTGACCAGGCAGTGGCGCAGTGGATAGAGCGTCGGACTGGGATGCGGAGGACCCAGGTTCGAGACCCCGAGGTTGCCAGCTTGAGTGCCAGCTCATCTGGTTTGAACAAAGCTCACCAGCTTGGACCTGAGGTCACTGGCTCGAGCAAGGGGTTACTTGGTCTGCTGAAGGCCCGCGGTCAAGGCACATATGAGAAGGCAATGAACAACTAAGGTGTCGCAACGAAAAACTGATGATTGATGCTTCTCATCTCTCTCTGTTCCTGTCTGTCTGTCCCTATCTATCCCTCTCTCTGACTCTCTCTCTGTCTCTGTAAATAAATAAATAAATAAATATTTAAAAAAAACACACAGATGAAGCCCCCTTTAAAGATCTGAGAGCTGTGCTGTTCTTTCTGTGCTCACTCAAACGGTTTGCTTGTTAATCTATGTGTCTCCAGACATTGGACAGGGTGGGAATAAGGGAGAGGTATGCTGTGGGCAGTGCAGGCAGAATATTCTTTGCTCTTAAATTTCTACTCTCCCCTGAACAGATGGCATACTAGCACTACTAGTTTCCAGATTGAGCATGGCCTTGTAGGAAGAAAGGAGTCTTCATCTGAGCAAGGGACAGGAAACAGAAAGTCACTACCCTGTTGAAGGAAGCCTCGGGGGTTAGATCTTCAACATATTCCAAATGGTTGGAAGTGGGAGAGAAAAGATTATTCCAAAACTGACTTTCGAAAGGGGAGGAAACAGAAGAATACTTTTAATCCCTCTGATCCACAACACTGACAATTTTCCAAATAGGAATCATGGCCCTTTCCTCAATATTTGTAACTATAAACTTTGGAAAATTAGAAAGGAAATAAAAAGGAGAATGAAGGGAAGAAGAGAATGGCAGAGTTAGATGAGGTAGCTCCACTGTGAGTGGTTTTCACTTGTACATGAAATTATCTGCGTAAATTCGGAGTACACAGATAACTATATCTCCATTCATTTTCTGAAAGCTCTTGCATGTTGTATTATCAGGGAATCCAGGATCTCATTTTTTAATTACCCCTCTCCCCCACCACATCTCACCCATACTCTCAGATTGTCCAAGAGCTCACACAGTTGCCAGGAGGTTTATAATTACCTTCCAGAGAGAGATGTGAGGTCCCACCAGAGTCACTATTGGCCTTCATGACTTGACAGCTACTCTTGATTTCTGATGTTGTGATGGCCTGGCCCAGGTCGCTGTGGTTCTCCATACAAAAATTAAAACTCTTTTGAGCTCACACTTGTCTATCTATTCTTCTCCCTGGGTACTTGTGCCTGGAGGAACTCTCGGCATAAACCGTACCACACTGCCAAACCTATGCCTCCTCACTCTGATAGATTACATCATTGGTCGTAATTCTTCACTCCTCCCTACATCCATGTCCTTTGCCATGTGTGTTTGGTGTTTCCCCACTAAAAGGACATAGTATATTTCCCTGCCTCTTAAATTTAGATTTGGCCATGTGACTTGCGTTGGCCAATAGAAGAAGGAGGAAGTGACGGTGTGTCAATTCTAAGACTAGGCATTACAAAACTGCATGCATTTTCACCTGTGGAACTGAGTGGAGCCACTCCAGCCAAGGCCAGCCTAGATTACCTCCAACAGACCCATATATACTTCAACAAGCCTACTATAGATCTGCAGAACCATGTAGCTGAGCCCAGCATAGATCACCAATACCTCGTCAATTAGCAGATACCTGAGCTAAAGAGTGTTGATTGGTTTTGCCACGGATATCTGTGGTTGTCTGTTATGCAGAACTAGTGGGGCTCCATGTTGAGCTCAGGCCAATCTTTTTTTTTTTTTTTTTTTTTTTTTTTTTTTGATTGATTTTAGTGAGAGAGGAAGGCAGAGAGAGAGACAGGAACATCAATTTGTTCCTGTATATGCTCTGATCAGGGATCGAACTGGTAACCTCTGTGCTTCAGGACATGCTCTAGCCAACCCAGCTATCTGACCAGGTCTCAGGCCAATCTTGATTCCCCCTTCCCTGAAGATAATTTCATTTTCAGGAACTTCATTGATCTTCCCTACCCCTGGCCTCGGTGGGGGCTAGCCTGACCACCTCCACCATGACTTTGATCCCTGGAACACAGGTTTGACAGCTCAGGCCCTTTTTTCCCAGAAGGCCCCTGGAATCCTTTTGTGAATAATTTATAACCCCTTGTCAGAGCTTCCATTCATTCCCAAGGAGATAGGCAGTTTTATGAAGTCTCAAAAAACCAGAATGTCTATTAATATCCTCTCAGAGAATTATAATGTGATAAACCAACTCTTATGTAACTAACAGAGATTCCTCAGAATCTGCTCTTTGAAACCCTGAAAGCTCCAGCTAGAAAAAGTCTCTGACTTGCCGACACGGAACCCACTGAGGAAAATTATTCTTCCCCACGAAGAGCAGAACAGAATGCTTCTTCTCTGTGAGCAACTTCCTTCCAAGAGAAAGAGGGTAAAGCTAAGCTGAGCATGCCCAGATCTATCAGTCACTTAAGATACTCCATACTCTGGGAACTATGAGTATGGGAGAAGAAGAGGCCAAGAGTTGCACTAAAACATCATGAGTCAGGTAAAAATGTTCCTGCAACCCATCAGATGTATTTAATATCAATCTAAAGCTTAATTAAAAGCTCATATCTCACTCACCCAGCCTACTTTCATAAAGCCAGATAGATATGTCTTCTGTCTCTATGTTAACAAACAAAATAATAACATTTTAAGACCTAAAACAAACTCTGAGATCCTGTGAAGAGGAAGGAGGCTGAGTGGATACTGAAACATTGTGAAATCACACAGCCATCCGTCTGCCTCCCGATTAAACTGGCCTGGCTAACCCCAACACAAGGAAGACCTCTCTGTCTTTCATCAATTTTTTAGTCAATAATAGTCTTTCTTAATTCTAATAACCTTGTCATTTCCCTTCTTATCCCCTCCTTCAGATGTAGTAATGTTCCTTTTTTGTTTTTTGTTTGTTTGTTCATTTGTTTTAGTAGTAATGTTTGTTTAGGCCCAAACTGGTTCATCTTCTTTTAGAAAAAACATCTATTAGAATTCGTATTTTAAATAGGTTTCCTTCTTAGCATAGTGCCGACATATTACTTATTCCAGCTGCCTATTGGCTCCTTGTGGCCAATGCTAAATGTACAATGAACTTTAAAGAATGAGGATTGAGAGATGGAGTCTCCAAACCAGGGCAGCAAAGATCACTGATTGCCAAAGCCTTTTATAAGGTAGATGGAGAGTAGGAACGGTTCTCATCATCTCCTCTCTCCACCATCTTGATTCATCTACAGTAAAAAGGAGGAGGGTGTGGTGTGGAAGAGTAAGAGTGTGTGTGTGTGTGTGTGTGTGTGTGTGTGTGTGTGTGTGTGTGTGTTCAAATTGCATTTTTTGGCTACATCTCCAGTGAGATGATTAAAGAACTTTAGCTCTTTGCAACCAGCTCGGCCATACGTTTGACTATGCTTTGCTTTCACAATATGGTTCTCATTTGCTTTCAACCTCATTCATTTTTTATTATTTTTGTCTCTCAGAGAAAAAGGCAACAAGAAAATCAACCTTGGGCTTCATTAATTAAGGCCCGCATTCTTGCTGGTATATTTCAGGAAGACAATCTGTTCCTTTTGCCCCACTCTCTGGAGAACCTTATAATGTGGTTCCATTCATTCATCAGGGCTCTGTGTGACTTTGGGGGTCTGTCCCTGTGTGGTGGTCCTTAAATTCGTTTTCATATGGTATCGCAGACACTGTATCAGTTTATAAAACTAATTTTTCTCTCTGTAGAGTTCCACTAAGCAACCAGTAGGATAATTTTATAAATCTTCATTGGAAAGAAGACAGAGGCAAGGGTTTTTATCTGACTGAGATTTTCATAATTAAGAAAAAGAAAAAAGGTAAGCACAAGACTGCTCAGTCTCCCCGCTCACCCCCCACCTAAATACCAAGCATTCTGGTCCTGATTCCCTGTTTACTTGGTATGTGAGGTCCTGACCCATCTTGAGCTCAGTCTCGTTTTTTATAATAAACAAAAATAAAGGCAGGGAACTTTGGGGTTATTTTCCAGAATGTGGAACCAGAGAGTAAGGAAGAAAGCCAGATGTCTGCCTTCTCAAATATCCTTTCCTCTTCACCTTTCTGCCTTTTAGAGAGAAGATGGATGTACATCAGTCATTTTATCTAAGTGTCCTCTGTCATTTCCACCAAAAAAACCTTGCAGGCTGGCTTCCAGAGGCCAGAATGGGTCCTTAAAGAAAGTTCTCCATCTGTTAATTCAGCAGATGCAGTTCTGCCCCAGGCAGCGGGACGAGTGCCATAGGGATTCAAGGATGAGCTCATGGTGTCTCATAAGGAGTATACATGTATGTACGCAGGGCAGAATAGCACAGACGTGCGGCAGAAAAGGGGGAAGCAGGGAGGGATGTGGAGGAGGGGAGACTAAACACGGCCCCTTGTGATGCCAATCTCACTATCCTTGGTTTAGTTGACTCTTTCCTCACATATCATCACAAACCTAAAACACTCCTCCAGCACTGTAGCTCCAAGAAGCATGGTTAGGGTGAACAGCCAGGTGGGAACAAAAACCTGGGGGAAGCAGAAGAGGAAGTAGAGACAATGACTACAGAAAACTCTTTTGAGAAAAATAATCTTTGTAAACAAAGTTAAGGAAGCCTTTCAAGGTTTAAAGGGTTAAATTCTCTCTTACTTGATCCCTTGGCTGCTACAGAAGAATTGCCTCCCTCAAGTCCTACAGGCTTTCAGTTTTCTAGAACAACCAAAATTAACATTCATTGCTCTTCAATTCAGTGCATCCACTCATGATCTTGCACCCACACTTTCATTTATTTCATCTTTATAATCCTTTATAACTGCTCTTACTAAAGCCTTCTTGAATATGGGGAAACCAAAGCACAGAGAAGTTCAGTGATCTGACTGAGACAGCCCAGATAGGAAGAGGGGAGGTAGAATTCAGATGCAGTAAGACTGACTGAGAGCCCACACTCTCACCCACATGTCACCCTTTGTGAGTCTTACTTCTTTGGTAGTACCAGCTTCTGAAACTGTGGGGCTCTTTCCTCCAACATCCAAGTTGAGTATGTGGGTCAGCTTTTCTAAACCCATGGCTACACAGAAGAGAGTGAACACCTGAAAAAATCTGGTCTCTACTAGCAAGGAAGAGATTAGAGAGAGGGTGGGAGGATGAACTTGGTGTGTGCAGCCTGAATTCTGATAAAATAACGTAATAATGATGCTTATTGAATTTCAACTTACTCTAGCTTGAATGATTTCATCAGTTCTAGAAACAGAGCTGTGAGGGAATAGAACTCAGCTTAAATAGGCTTTGATGAGGAGAGAGAAGAAAACATTTAGGAAAGATTGGGAGTGGGAGACATTGTCCCCTGAAGAGCCAATGCCGTATGCAGTCTAACTAGGGAAAAACAGGCAGGCAACAGTCAAGGCCTTCCATAAACAGGTGCTGTATGCAAGCGTCTGCACACTTTACCCCATGTAATCTTCACAAAAGTCCTTCTCAAATACAATTATTCTACTATTACAGATGCAGAAATCAAGGCTCAGAGAAGTTAGATAATTTGCCAAGAGTTACATGGCTAGAGAATGACAGGAGAGAATTCTGTTGGCTGCAGACAATGGCTATAACCTTTTCACATGATCCAAGTCTTGAAGGAACTTACAGGAACAGAGCCTCAGCCCAACAATATTTTGTTATGACCTGAGGCTCTGAGACCCATGTCTCTGTGAAGTCTCTCGTGGAAGCAAACCATTTGTGAGCACCAAATGCTCGACTGTGCTTCTGGCATAAGGCTCAGCAAGAGGGGCAGCCAGGTTAGCCCCTTTCTGCTGGGCCAGTGCTTCTCAAATATTTCCACAGAAGTGATGTCCAACGACCGAGGAGGAGGAAACTCGAGGTAGGATTGTACTCTCAAGAGACCTGGGAAACAAACTGGTCTTTGTCAACACAGAGCATGTTTCAGCAGGTCAGCCAGACTGAGAATGGGCCTAGGAAGCTGTCCTCCACTTTACTGCTACCTGGGCCAAGACTCTGTGGAGCAAAAAGTGAGAGAAGGCCCCACAACCAGACCCAGACTCAGAAGAGGAGAAAACACCAACCAGAGCAATAGGAGTGCTATGGAAAATTTTAACTACTCACTGACAGCAGGCTCAATGACTGTTTTGCAAGCTGTTTCTACACTCCCTACTTCCTGCTAACTGCTTTTTTTTAGTTTCTGTATCCCCTGCTCCCTGCTGTGGATACCCACTGCTCCCTGCTTGCATGGCAGTTAAGACCAGAGGGTCTCCACAATTGGTGGCCATTAACCTGCTTATTCAGGTCCCTGCAAAGAATCTAAAAAAAAACCAGACTCTGCAAGCTCAGGGTCTAGACCTTTGGGTGTTAACCCATCTGGTCCCGCTAGTATTATATAATAAACTGATTCTCTCTGTCATTCCGAGTGCCGCTCGGTCTTTCCGTCAGGTGAGATTTTCTGCAACAGGAGGAGGAAGGAAAGATTTCATGAAAAGTTAAAAAAACAAGCCATGAGACAGGTGCAAGAGGTCACCTTGGAAAATCAGACTTATCTGAGCAAGGTGTTGTGGACCACAGGCTGGGAGAGAGGAAAAGGCAGGCGTGGGAATGAGGCCCAGCACCAGGTGGAGACAGTAGGTGCCCGTGGAACCAAGCTACTTGCACATGTGGCCCAGCCTCCTGAGATTGGAGTCCCAGTGTCCACCGAGGTCGCCTGGTTTTGGTCAGAAGGATCCACAGACTATGTAAGAGCACTCAGGTCTGACCACCTGTTACCCAGCGTCATTACCTAGCAGTTCTCAGTACAGGCAGGTGGCTTCCAGAAAACAAACAACCATTCTAAACTCAGAGATGGAACTACCTACCCATTAATTTTTGTTATAGTGAGCATGGGCTTCTTATGACAGCCTGCATCCTGGAACCTTCCAGAGGTCACAGTTGGAAAATAAAGAAGTCAGAGTGAGGAGCTATCCCAGTCTGGAGGGCAGCCAAGCTTCATGAAAGCATCACTCCTCCCTCTGTTCCCGAGACAGAGAGCTTTGGGAGTGGGAAAGAGAGAGCATCCCACCACCTAACTGTGTCCCCTGGTAGGGACAGGCAGAGCAGCAGCAGGCCAACTGAGAATTTTGCCTGTCTGAGAGGTCACTTTAATCCTCAGTACCACTATGTTTGACTCAATTCCCCAGCCTTCTGGAACCATGCCAGGAGAACTGCCTGACAGGGAAACAGGAAGCCAGTGTGGTGACCAGGACTCAGCAGGCAGTGAAAGGGACCCTCTCATATCAGCCACCAGGCCCGCCTCTGGGAATGGGTGAGCTGACAGCCGAGATGCCACAGGAAACAAGTTCTGTCTCCTCCCTGACTCTGGGCAAGAGTGCTGGTTAGCACAATTTGGAACAAGCTGGAAATCTTTTCCCAAAAATGTGATGCACTTAAGATTGAGGGCAGTTTTCATCATTGTTTTTGGAGGAGGTTGGACAGAGGCAAGAGGAAGGCTGAGGGTGTTGTGTGGGGAGGAAGGCTGGGTGGGAAGAGTATTATAGTCCAAACAGTCCAGGCAGCATGAGGAAGACGTGGGATTAGGGGGCAAGGATTGAGGTGGGTGCGTGCATTGACCCAACGTAAAATGGTCAGTAAAGTTACCCACTCCTGAAAATGCTATAATGGAATTTCTTATGGAAATACTGATCTCATGTGGAGTTCTTGGAAGGGAATCAAGAGGGTCAAAAAACCAGTAAGAACATAAGGACAAGAGCAAGGGAATTCTATGGAGAGATCAAGTTTCCTCAATTCTGGAACTGAGGTGTGGGTCAAGTTTTACTTAAATCTCCAAAGGGCATGGAAGCCCAAGTGATGTTTGGGTTACCTGCAAACACAGATACCTGGCAGATTTGTTGTGAGGATCATTCATTCATTCAACAATAATAGTTTACACTTTCTGATTGCTTAGTATGTTCCGAGTTCTATTCAGAGGACTTTCTATGCTTCCCCCTGCAGCCTGGTGAGCTGATGCTGTCACTCCCCAACTGGCAGACATTGAGGAGAGGCTGAAGGACTTAGCCAGCATCACATATGCAGTCAGCTCTGCATCCAGGTCTGTCCTACTTCACTCTTTGCCACCAGACCTCTGTGTGCCAGACACGAGGCCAGTCACTAGAGATGCCACAGTGACAAATGCAGACCTGGGTTTATCCTAAGGCACTGGCAGTCAGGTGCGAGCAGAATGTAGGAAGCATTTGCAAACAGTACCCTTTCCTCGACTTCTGGGATTCTCTCTTTAAAAACAGTGGATGCTATCCATGTGGTGGTTGCCAGGGATGATATTCAAAATATTCGATAGCCAATATGGCATGAGCCCCAACCATCAGAACTGAAGTCAAATCTTTAAGCAGGTTTAGGGTCATTATAAGTCCCTCACTGTCCCAGCCAGCTGGCAATGAGGTGCTTCCTCTGTAGGCCCTGAGGGACTTTCCCTGTGGGAAACAGTCTCTCCAAGCACAGTCCGTGTACGCTGACAGCATGGGGTAGGGTGATGGTTATGTGGAGGAGGTCAGGGAGATATTAAGAGAGTAGGAGGACTTAGGAACTGGGAAGCAACCAGCTTGCAAAAAGGAAATTCACAAAAACCAATGGACCGAAAACAAATGAGCCAAAAGTCAGTTTTGTAAAATCATTAATTTGTTAAATGATCAAGTCGCCCAACTAGCAATTGCCAGATTCTTATTTCTGTTAGCTACTCATGGAATTTAGGTCAATTCTGTTCCCTACAATAGTTTCAACAGACTTTATAGAGTTTTCCGGAGTTTGTTTCCTGGAGGCTTTGCCACAGCCAGAGCCACTAGGTATCATGGAAGAATCCTGCGTATGAGAGAGCTTTGTACACATACACCCTGATGAAAGAGTGGTCCCCACTTTCTGGGATGTTTGTGTGCACAGCTTCCAGAGGGATGCCTAGGAAGAAGCACTGGGGAATGGGGGAAGCATGTTGCCAACTAGCAATGCCGAATCAGCCAGCATCACGGGTGCAGGGACAGGTGGCCGCCCTCACAGGCCAGGCAGTTATGGGACTAGATAAGGAAGAGTCCTAAATGTCAAGCTGTTGAATTTGAAATTCCCAGGAGGCACTGAGGAAACACTGAGCACTAGAGTGACAAAAGTATAAATGGCACCTGCAACAGTCCAGGACATAAAAGGCACCTGATGCACACCTGTCAATGAAGAGCCCATCTGGGACACTCCATGTCCCTTTACTTTCTTTTGAGCAACAGGGCTGTAAGCAGCCTCCTCAGAGCAAAAGCAATTGTGCCAATAATAGTCCTGCTTTGGTGATGTAAGGGCCACAGCTGCATCTTTCTTAGGGTACAGAAGTGTCAGAAGTTGTTCTGTTATTATTTAATTATCATCATCATTATCATTTGATAAACTGCCATACTGCTGAATGGTGCATGAGTCCCATAACTCTAAGACTGACAGCTCAAAACTACCCTCTGCTACCAACATTTAACACCTTGGGGGGAAATTAGTTAGTACTAAAAGTAAAGGTATTTAAGAAATTATAGTAAGCAGTATCCATCAAACCTCAATTTCATTTTCTTCTTTCCCAATCATTTGTCTACTGGGTTATCATAAACAAGTGTGTAAGAATGTTCAAAAGGTGTTTAATTCCACTGAATTTGAACACCAGACACAAGGTGCTAAGATCTTGGTGTAAAAGTGAGGTCTGCCTCTTCCTAACTGCCTGAACTTGAGTAAGCTTCTTATCCATCCTGCGCTCCTGTTTCCTCAGCTGTAAAACCCGGAACACCTACCCCCAAATGTTCGGAAGTCGAGATGGTACAATCATGTGACATGATTCAGGTGCTCCTTGTGGGACCACACTGATGAATTCCCTCCCAGAATACCCTGTATATTACTTGGAATAGGTATGATCCAACTGCCTTGCTTATTCTCTTAATAACACTTATTAAATTAAGTATAATTAAAAAGAAATTACAGCCTGACCTGTGGTGGCGCAGTGGATAAAGCGTTGACCTGGAAATGCTGAGGTAGCTGTTTCAAAACCCTGGGCTTGCCTGGTCAAGACACATATGGGAGTTGATGCTTCCTGCTCCTCCCCCTTCTCTCTCTCTGTCTCTCTCTCTCTTCTCTCTCTCTGTCTCTCTCTCTCTCTCTCTCTCCCTCTCTCTCTCCTTTCTAGAATGAATAAATAAAATAAAAATAATTTTTTTTAAAAAAAGAAATTACACAGGAGAAGTAGGAAATCAGCAGATTTCAGAGTTCTTGGAAAATCTCTCTTGCACCAAAATTTTGGCCTTCTGCATGTCTTCCTCTTCACTCCTGAGCTTACAGGGTGCACACCTTCACAGAAGCTGCAGCTTCTACTGATGTCTGTCCCAGCAGTCCCAGCTCTCAGCTGTCAGCACTGCACCCACCTTTCCGCCAGGTTGTTGACCTCCCCCGACTTCCTTTCCTGGACTGACCGCCACCACCAGCTCCTTTGGCTGTGTGCTTGCCCTGCGTCTCTACCCTTGAAGCCCATGGCCCTTATGAAGAGGAGGAGCCTTGTTATACTGCTGTCTTCCTTTGCTCATTCTCCTTTTGTTCCCACTCTGGTGCTTATATTTTCACTTCTCTCTTCTGGGTGGGAAGAAACTTCTTTTAATCTATGTCTTAGAAAACCCTTGAAGTGACGTCACGGAAATGGCGCCGTGAGCAGCACATCCGACAGATCTCCCCAAAATCTCAACAAATTTATCAACTAGAAACAGAAAAATTTATCCTCAGAGCATTCCAGAGTTCCACACACACTGAAAGTGAAAGGACTGTTATCACTTGAATCTGAGAGATGGGTCAGAACTGAGGGTGTGGAGGAAGCTAACTACCGCACGGACATTCATTCAAGCTGAGGAGGGAGTACGCCTGTGTGCTATCAACAAGACCACCCTCAGATGCCAATAAGAAAAAGAAAATCGAATATTATGGATACAAAAGATAGAGAGGTAACACAAATAGATGTGGAAAAATCTATGGAGAAAAGATTTAACATATTGGAAGCCTTGGAGCTAAATGACAGAGAATTTAAAATAGAAATCTTAAAAATACTCAGAGATATACAAGAAAACACAGAAAGGCAATTTAGGGAGATCAGAAAACAACTCAACAATCACAAAGAATATATTACCAAGGAAATTGAAACTATAAAAACAAATCAAACAGAAATGAAAAACTCAATTCACGGGCTGAAAAACGAGGTAACAAGCTTAGCTAATAGAACAGCCCAGATAGAAGAAAAGATTAGTGAAATAGAAGACAAGCAACTTGAGGCACAACAGAGAGAAGAAGAAAGAGACTCAAAAATAATAAAAAACGAGAAAGCCTTACAGGAATTGTCTGACTCCATCAGAAAGAATAACATAAGAATTATAGGTATATCAGAGGGAGAAGAGAAAGAAAATGGAATGGAGAATATACTCAAACAAATAATAGACGAGAACTTCCCAAGCCTGTGGAAAGAAATAAAAGCCTCAAATTCAAGAAGCAAACAGAACACCGAGTTTTCTTAACCCCAACAAACCCACTCCAAGGCACATCATGAAGATGACACAAACCAATGACAAAGAAAAAATTCTCAAGGCAGCCAGGGAAAAGAAGAATACAACATATAAAGGAAGGCCTATTAGATTATCATCAGATTTCTCAGCAGAAACTCTACAAGCTAGAAGAGAGTGGACCCCAATATTTAAAGCCCTGAAAGAGAGGAACTTTCAGCCAAGAATACTATACCCATCAAAGCTATCCTTCAAGTACGAAGGAGATATAAAAACATTCACAAACACAGATGAGAGAATTTATCATCAGAAAGCCCCCACTCCAGGAAATACTAAAGGGGGTTTTCCAACCAGATTCAAAGAACAAAAGAAAACAAAACCACAAGTAACAGCTCCACCAAGAACACAATAAAACCAAACTTAAACTGTGACAACAAAAGAAAAAAAGGGGGGAGAGGATGGAGATTAACAGTAGCAAAGGACGATGAAGTGCAGAAATACTCATAAGATAGGGTACTACAATGAATATAGTAGGTACCCTTTTCATTACTTAATGGTAACCACCCTTGAAAAAACCACCACAAAAACACTTGACTTAAAAAAGGTAGCAACAGAGGAAAGAAGTATGGAATACAAACAAACAAAAACAAATGATAGAAAAACAAAAGAGAAGAATCAAACAAGATACAAAACTAACAGAAAGCAACTTATAAAATGGCAATAGGGAACCCACAAGTGTCAATAATTACACTAAATGTAAATGGATTGAACTTACCAATAAAAAGACACAGAGTAGCAGAATGGATTAAAAAAGAAAATCCAACTGTATGCTGCCTACAAGAAACACATCTAAGCAACAAGGATAAAACAAATTCAAAGTGAAAGGCTGAAAAACAATACTCCAAGCAAACAACACCCAAAAAGAAGCAGGTGTAGCAGTACTCATATCTAATAATGCTGACTACAAGACAGAAAAAATACTCAGAGACAAAAATGGTCATTTCATAATGATTAAGGGGACACTGAATCAAGAAGACATAACAATCCTTAATATATATGCACCAAACCAAGGAGCACCAAAATATATAGGACAGCTACTTATTGACCTTAAAACAAAAACTGACAAAAATACAATCATACTTGGATACCTCAATATACCGCTGACAGCTCTAGATCGATCATCCAAACAGAGAATCAATAAAGATATAGTGGCATTAAATGAAATACTAGAACACCTGGATATGATAGACATCTACAGGACACTTCATCCCAAAGCGAGAGAGTATACATTTTTCTCTAGTGTACACAGAACATTCTCAAGAATTGACCATATGTTGGGCCACAAAGACAATATCAGCAAATTTAGAAAAATTGAAATTGTACCAAGCATATTCTCTGATCATAAAGCCTTGAAACTAAAATTCAACTGCAAAAAAGAGGGAGAAAAACCCACAAAAATGTGGAAACTAAACAACATACTTCTAAAAAATGAATGGGTCAAAGAAGAAATAAGCGCAGAGATCAAAAGATATATACAGACAAATGAAAATGAAAATACGACATATCAGAATCTATGGGATGCAGCAAAAGCAGTAATAAGAGGAAAGTTCATATCACTTCAGGCCTATATGAACAAACAAGAGAGAGCCCAAGTAAAACACTTAACTTCACACCTTAAGGAACTAGAAAAAGAAGAACAAAGACAACCCAAAACCAGCCGAAGAAAGAAGATAATAAAAATCAGAGCAGAAATAAACAAAATAGAGAACAGAAAAACTATAGAAAAAATCAATAAAACAAGGAGCTGGTTCTTTGAAAAGATCAACAAAATTGACAAACCCTTGGCAAAGACTCACCAAGGAAAAAAGGCACAGGACTCAAATAAATAAAATCCAAAATGAAAGAGGAGAGATCACCACAGACATCATAGATATACAAAGAATTATTGTAGAATACTATGAAAAACTATATGCCACCAAATACAACAATCTAGAAGAAATGGATAAATTCCTAGAACAATACAACCTTCCTAGACTGAGTCATGAAGAAGTGGAAAGCCTAAACAGACCAATCAGCAGGGAGGAAATAGAAAAACTATTAAAAACCTCCCCAAAAATAAAAGTCCAGGCCCAGATGGTTATACTAGTGAATTCTATCAAACATTCAAGAGAGTAATGGCGGGGTAAGAAGCGATACCGATAAATCTCCCCCAAAACTCAACAAGATCTTCAACCAGAAACAGAAAAACCTATACTTGGAGCTTCCAGATGCTTCGCAATACACCCAAAGGTATGATTGAGTGAAAAATTGGCTAAATATATAACCAAACCCCCAAGGAAATAGGGAGTAAGAATTGCTCCGCCTTCCTCACTAACCTAAACAGGGCGGCTTTCTCTGGTAACTGTGACTATAGAAACTGAGGCGGGCAAAGGGGGTGAATACATCCAGGCCGCGACACAAACGGCCGAACCAGGCTGTGGCACGGAGATCCAAGCCAAGGAAAATCTGATCCTGTGGCAACCCGGGCAATACAAGCTAACACTCGCACCAAACCCAAACAAAGAAAGACAAGCGGCGCGGCCATTTTACCCGGTCTCCTGGTCGCTGCGCAGTTAGTGGGCGAGAATTTCTTCCTAGGCCCCGAGAGTGGGCGCCCGTGTTGCCCCACGGAGAGGCAGGGTCAGAGGCCTTTCTGTAGGCCGAGGGCAGAGTCTCTGGGCAGCCCCAGCGCCCTGGGAAAGCCACGCACGGGAGGGAGTGAGAACTAATTCCAACGGTGGAGATTTTCCATGCTGGAGGGTGTTTCACTCAGAGGGAAACGCGGCCGGCCTCATATCCTGGATTGCGCACGCAGATAAGGAGTGAGCGATTCCTCCGAGTACCTCGGCAGTGCGCGCCCATGTTATCGCACAGAGGGGCAGAGTCAGGGGCCTTTGTGTGGACCAAAGCAGAATCTCGGGCCACCCCAGCACCTTGCAAAAGCCGCACACGGGGACGGAGCGAGACTCAATTCCAACGCTGCAACTTTTCCCTGCGGTTAGGGGTTTCACTCAGAGCGTGAGACTGCTGGCCGGATATCCTGGTCTGCGCGCAGCCAGTGAGTGAGTTTCCTCCAAGCGCCCCGGAAGTGGGCGCCCGCCTGTGTTACCGGACAGAGTGGCAGATAGAACCAGAGGTCTTTGAGTGGGCGGAAAGCCCGCCTGATTATGCTAGCAGCTCTGACTGACTGAGCCTTACCCAGAGCCCTGTGCTGAGTGGAAATAGAGTGGGGAGTTGCCAGCTCTTTGAGCCTCTTACTATCCAGGCAGAGGCAGCAGCAACCCCATAGCTGGATTATCAGGCTACTAATTGAGGAAGGAAAGACTAGGAGAAAGGCTCCAGGAACACGGACTCTCTCACTGTCGGAGCCTATAAATGCTAATGAGCTTCGACTGCCGACGAGACTAAAGCACAATACATGACATTGCCATAGAGACTTATCAACTGCAAACCTCCACCTGAGCGTGCCAAAGGGGCAAAACCCGGGGTACAGAGTCACCGACCAGGAAGAGGGAGAGAAAAGAAAAAGCAAGAAGATAACCTCTCAAAATCAAGAATAATCTGCAGACTTTATAACCTATCCCATTTTATTATATTTGTTCGTTTGTTTCTCTTATCTTCATTCTTGATACTTTTTTTTTCCTCCTCCAATTTGGCCGATTAACTCTCTACCGGTCTTACTCTCTCCTCTCCTTGAACTACAATACCCATAAGTGTTACATCTCCCATTATCTTTTCTCTTCTCTTCCTTTCTCTCTATGAGGGTTGCACTCCAAAACCCTTAACTCTCTCTCTCTCTCCTTTCTTTTTTCTTCTTTTAGTGGTTCCCTCTTTTTTTTCTCTCTCTCTCTTTCTTTTCTCCCTCTATATTAGTTTCTTCCTTTCTCCTTTACATCTCCTCTCATTCAAACCTCAATAACAAACAAATTATCTTATCTGGGACTCAAACTTATGTTTGTGGCATTTTGGGGGGTTTTTACTTCACCTTTTTAACTCACTAGCAATGCTCTCATCCCTGGCTCTCCATATTATCTAGTTCTTGTTCCACTAAATACAATAGTAATTTTTTCATTTGTCCCTCCATTTTTCCGTTTTCCTCTTAATCCTCTCATCATAACTCTTAGACAACCAACACCTAAAAGCAAATCATTTTATTCTTGACCCAAATTTTTTCCTTATTTGCTTTTTGTGGGTCCATACGCTCTTTTTTTTTTTTTTTTTTTTTTTTTTTTTTGCCCCTTTATTACTTTTCCACAATTCAGGCCCTCCATCACAGGCATTGTTTGTTATAATTCACAGTTCACCACAAGACTTTCTCAAGAAAGAGGGGAGAGGAGAGGAGAGGAAAAAAGGAGGGGGGGAATAATTTCCTTTTTCTTTAAATTTTTATTTTATTTTATTTTTCTTTATTTCATTATTAATTTTTTTTTAAAAAAAAAACTTTTCGATTTTTTTTTATTATTATTTTTTTTAAACTTTTTATTCTTTATTAAATCTTATTAATACTATCAACAAAACCACCCTCAGATGCCATTAAGGA
The DNA here is from genome assembly GCF_036850995.1 of Saccopteryx leptura. Taxonomy (NCBI): domain Eukaryota; kingdom Metazoa; phylum Chordata; class Mammalia; order Chiroptera; family Emballonuridae; genus Saccopteryx; species Saccopteryx leptura. Next base: position 209,597,791 of record NC_089505.1, on the reverse strand, counting down.
AGAGAAAATCGAATATCATGGATACAAAAGAAAGAGAGGTAACACAGCTAGATGAGGAAAAATCTATGGAGAAAAAATTTAATATATTGGAAACCTTGGAGCTAAATGACAGAGAATTCAAGATAGAAATCCTAAAAATCCTCCGAGATATACAAGAAAGCACAGAAAGGCAATTTAGGGAGCTCAGAAAACAACTCAATGAACACAAAGAATATATGTCCAAGGAAATTGAAAATATAAAAACAAATCAAACAGAGATGAAAAACTCAATTCACCAGCTGAAAAACGAAGTAACAAGCTTAGCTAATAGAACAGGTCAGATAGAAGAGAGGATTAGTGAAATAGAAGACAAGCAACTTGAGACACAACAGAGAGAAGAAGAAAGAGACTCAAAAATTAAAAAAAATGAGATAGCCCTACAAGAATTATCTGACTCCATCAGAAAGAATAACATAAGAATAATAGGTATATCAGAGGGAGAAGAGAGAGAAAATGGAATGGAGAACATACTCAAACAAATAATAGATGAGAACTTCCCAAGCCTGTGGAAAGAACTAAAGCCTCAAGTTCAAGAAGCAAACAGAACTCCAAGTTTTCTTAACCCCAACAAACCTACTCCAAGGAATATCATAATGAAATTGACACAAACCAACAGCAAAGAAAAAATTCTCAAGGCAGCCAGGGAAAAGAAGAATACAACATATAAAGGAAGGCCCATTAGATTATCATCCGATTTCTCAGCAGAAACTCTACAAGCTAGAAGAGAGTGGACCCCAATATTTAAAGTCCTGAAAGAGAGGAACTTTCAGCCACGAATACTATACCCATCAAAGCTATCCTTCAAATATGAAGGAGAAATAAAAACATTCACAGATACAGAAAAGATGAGGGAATTTATCATCAGAAAACCCCCACTCCAGGAATTACTAAAGGGGGTTCTCCAATCAGATACAAAGAACAAAAAAAAACAGAGCCACAAGTAAAAGCTCCAAGAAGAACACAATAAAACCAAATTTAAACTGTAAGAACAACAAAAAGAAAGAGGGGGAGAAGATGGAGATTAACAGTAGCAAAGGACGATGGAGTGCAAAAGTACTCACAAAATAGTTCGCTACAATGAACAGGGTAGGGACCCTTTTCATTACTCAAAGGTAACCACCATTGAAAAAACCACCACAGAAGCACATGAGATTAAAAAAAAGATAGCAACAGAGGAAAGATGTATGGAATACAACCAAATAAAAAGAAAAGATAGAAAAACAAAAGAGAAGGATCAAACAAGACACAAAACTAACAGAAAGCAAGATATAAAATGGCAATAGGGAACTCACAAGTATCAATAATTACACTAAATGTAAACGGATTAAACTCACCAAAAAAAGGCACAGAGTAGCAGAATGGATTAAAAAAGAAAATCCAACTGTATGCTGCCTACAGGAAACTCATCTAAGTAACAAGGATAAAAACAAATTCAAAGTGAAAGGCTGGAAAACAATACTCCAAGCAAATAACATCCAAAAAAAAAGCAGGTGTAGCAATACTCATATCGGATAATGCTGACTACAAGACAGGAAAAGTACTCAGAGACAAAAATGGCCATTTCATAATGGCTAAGGGGACACTGAATCAAGAAGACATAACAATTCTTAATATATATGCACCAAACCAAGGAGCACCAAAATATATAAGACAGCTACTTATTGATCTTAAAACAAAAACTGACAAAAATACAATCATACCTGGAGACCTCAATATACCGCTGACGGCTCTAGATCGGTCATCCAAACGGAGAATCAACAAAGACATAGTGGCCTTAAACAAAACACTAGAGCACCTGGATATGATAGACATCTACAGGACATTTCATCCCAAAGTGACTGAGTATACATTTTTCTCCAGTGTACATGGATCATTCTCAAGAATTGACCATATGTTGGGCCACAAAAACAACATCAGCAAATTCAGAAAAATTGAAGTTGTACCAAGCATATTTTCTGATCATAAAGCCTTGAAACTAGAATTCAACTGCAAAAAAGAGGAAAAAAATCCCACAAAAATGTGGAAACTAAACAACATACTTTTAAAAAATGAATGGGTCAAAGAAGAAATAAGTGCAGAGATCAAAAGATATATACAGACTAATGAAAATGACAATACGACATATCAGAATCTATGGGATGCAGCAAAAGCAGTGATAAGAGGGAAGTTCATATCACTTCAGGCATATATGAACAAACAAGAAAGAGCCCAAGTGAACCACTTAACTTCCCACCTTAAGGAACTAGAAAAAGAAGAACAAAGACAACCCAAAACCAGCCGAAGAAAGGAGATAATAAAAATCAGAGCAGAAATAAATGAATTAGAGAACAGAAAAACTATAGAAAAAATTAATAGAACAAGGAGCTGGTTCTTTGAAAAGATCAACAAAATTGACAAACCCTTGGCAAGACTTACCAAGGAAAAAAGAGAAAGAACTCATATAAACAAAATCCAAAATGAAAGAGGAGAAATCACCACGGACACCATAGATATACAAAGAATTATTGTAGAATACTATGAAAAACTTTATGCCACTAAATTCAACAACCTAGAAGAAATGGATAAATTCCTAGAAAAATGCAACCTTCCTAGACTGAGTCAAGAAGAAGCAGAAAGCCTAAACAGACCTATCAGTAGAGAAGAAATAGAAAAAACCATTAAAAACCTCCCCAAAAATAAAAGTCCAGGCCCTGACGGCTATACCAGCGAATTTTATCAAACATTCAAAGAAGACTTGGTTCCTATTCTACTCAAAGTCTTCCAAAAAATTGAAGAAGAAGCAATACTTCCAAACACATTTTATGAGGCCAACATAACGCTCATACCAAAACCAGGCAAGGATGGCACAAAAAAAGAAAACTACAGACCAATATCTCTAATGAATACAGATGCTAAAATACTAAACAAAATACTAGCAAATCGAATACAACAACATATTAAAAAAATAATACATCATGATCAAGTGGGATTCATCCCAGAATCTCAAGGATGGTTCAACATACGTAAAAAGGTTAATGTAATACACCATATCAACAAAACAAAGAACAAAAACCACATGATCTTATCAATAGACGCAGAAAAGGCTTTTGATAAAATACAACACAATTTTATGTTTAAGACTCTCAACAAAATGGGTATAGAAGGAAAATATCTCAACATGATAAAGGCCATATATGATAAACCATCAGCTAACATCATATTAAATGGCACTAAACTGAAGGCTTTCCCCCTTAAATCAGGAACAAGACAGGGTTGTCCACTCTCTCCACTCTTATTTAATGTGGTACTAGAGGTTCTAGCCAGAGCAATCAGACAAGACAAAGAAATAAAAGGCATCCATATCGGAAAAGAAGAAGTAAAGGTATCACTTTTTGCAGATGATATGATCCTATACATCGAAAACCCCAACGAATCCACAAAAAGACTACTAGAAACAATAAGCCAATACAGTAAGGTTGCAGGATACAAAATTAACATACAGAAGTCAATAGCCTTTCTATATGCCAACAATGAAACAACTGAGAAGGAACTCAAAAGAATAATCCCCTTCATGATTGCAACAAAAAAAATAAAATACTTAGGAATAAACATAACAAAGAATGTAAAGGACTTATATAATGAAAACTATAAACCATTGTTAAGGGAAATCGAAAAAGATATAATGAGATGGAAGAATATACCTTGTTCTTGGTTAGGAAGAATAAATATAATCAAGATGGCTATATTACCCAAAGCAATATACAAATTTAATGCAATTCCCATCAAAATTCCAATGACATTTTTTAAAGAAATAGAGCAAAAAATCCTCAGATTTATATGGAACTATAAAAAACCCCGAATAGCCAAAGCAATCCTAAAGAAAAAGAATGAAGCTGGGGGCATTTCAATACCTGACTTCAAACTCTATTATAGGGCCACGACAATCAAAACAGCATGGTATTGGCAGAAAAATAGACACTCAGACCAATGGAACAGAATAGAAAGTCCAGAAATAAAACCACATATATATAGTCAAATAATTTTTGATAAAGGGGCCAACAACACACAATGGAGAAAAGAAAGTCTCTTCAATAAATGGTGCTGGGAAAACTGGAAAGCCACATGCAAAAGAATGAAACTGGACTACAGTCTCTCCCCCTGTACAAAAATTAACTCAAAATGGATCAAAGATCTAAACATAAGACCTGAAACAATTAAGTACATAGAAGAAGACATAGGTACTCAACTCAGGGACCTGGGTTTTAAAGAGCATTTTATGAATTTGACTCCAATGGCAAGAGAAGTGAAGGCAAAAATTAATGAATGGGACTACATCAGACTAAGAAGTTTTTGCTCAGCAAGAGAAACTGATATCAAAATAAACAGACAGCCAACTAAATGGGAAATGATATTTTCAAACAACAGCTCAGATAAGGGCCTAATATCCAAAATTTACAAAGAACTCATAAAACTCAACAACAAACAAACAAACAATCCAATAAAAAAATGGGAAGAGGACATGAACAGACACTTCTCCCAGGAAGAAATACAAATGGCCAACAGATATATGAAAAGATGCTCAGCTTCATTAGTTATTAGAGAAATTCAAATCAAAACTACAATGAGATACCACCTCACCTCTGTTAGATTAGCTATTATCAATAAGACGGGTAATAGCAAATGTTGGAGAGGCTGCGGAGAAAAGGGAACTCTCATCCACTGTTGGTGGGACTGTAAAGTAGTACAACTATTATGGAGGAAAGTATGGTGGTTCCTCAAAAAACTGTAAATAGAACTACCTTATGACCCAGCAATCCCTCTACTGGGTATATACCCCAAAAACTCAGAAACATTGATACGTAAAGACACATGTAGCCCCATGTTCATTGCAGCACTGTTCACAGTGGCCAAGACATGGAAACAACCAAAAAGCCCTTCAATAGAAGACTGGATAAAGAAGATGTGGCACATATACACTATGGAATACTACTCAGCCATAAGAAATGATGACATCAGATCATTTACAGCAAAATGGTGGGATCTTGATAATATTATACGGAGTGAAATAAGTAAATCAGAAAAAAACAAGAACTACATGATTCCATACATTGGTGGAACATAAAAACAAGACTAAGAGACATGGACAAGAGTGTGGTGGTTACCAGGGGTGGGGGAAGGGAGGACGCAGGAGGGAGGGAGGGAGAGAGTTAGGGGGAGGGGGAGGGGCACAGAGAAAACTAGATAGAGGGTGACAGAGGACAATATGACTCTGGGCGAGGGGTATGCAACATAATTTAATGACAAAATAACCTAGACATGTTTTCTTTGAATATATGTACCCTGATTTATTAATGTCATCTCTTTAACATTAATAAAAATTTATTAAAAAAAAAGTAATAAAACATGTATTTTGCAACAAATCAAAAAAAAAAAAAGAAAGAAAACCCTTGGTCCCAACCAGCTGACTCATCTTATTCTCTTAAGGGAGATTCTCCTCCCCACATTGTCCACTTATTGGAATGGTTCCAATAATGACAGCTACTTATTCCACATCCACTTCAATTACCTCTTTGAGAATCTGTGGCTTATTAGTATATATTTAAATTACACACAAATCACACATTGCCATATGTGTAACTTACATATGTACTGTATATAATACGTAAACATATACACATCTAGCTCAGGGATTGATATTTTAGAGGTCTTTGTCTCTTATTCTGCATACAGTAGTCACTAGTGATATATGGCTATTTAAATGTAAATTATAATTAATTAATACCAAACAAAATTTAAAATTCAGTTCCTCAGGCACACTAGCCACATTTCAAGTGCAGTAGCCATGTGTGGCTAATGGCTACTGTATTCTGTAGGAAGATCACTAAAGTTCAATTGGATGGCCCTCCTCCACCTCATTTGTTAGTGTCTTTCTGGGTCTCTCCATGTTGTCATCTGGTCCTGGGAAATCCAAAAGAGACATATTTTTACTCCTAGAAAGAGTGCTCATTCTTTTTCTATTCTGTTTGGCAAAATCCAAGACCAAGCTAGGTCTGACCAGACAGAGCCTTTTCCTACGCTCTGGCCCCAGAGAGCATGGAGGACTGTTTTCCAGGAGTTAGAAGGAGTCGTAGGCTCACTGTTTCCCGCACATGCCCCAGCCCCTGGCTTTGAGCAGGTGCTCTGGAGACTCTGAGGGAAGGCAGCAATGACATATTTAATGAAAGGTAAATATTTATGGTCAGACTCCAGTAGCTGTAGTCTGTTTGTGGGTGGGTGAGTGGGTGGGTCAGGGCCCTCCGCAAAGGCACTGGGATCCAATCCGTGGATCCACTCTAGGTATCACCTGATATATTGCTGTGGACCTAAACTTGACCCCACTGTTGTTCTGCAGCCAAAGCAGGTAGGAAGCCACACGATCAGGACACTATCAGCAGCCCCCAAACTCCAGAAGGATTGCAGTGTGCTTGGAGCTGGAGCAACTTGTGCTGTTCTGGAAAATCCCAGAGATGCACAGCACAACCACCCAGTCTCCTGGGATGCTGCTGGCATCTAGTGGAAAGACAAGGAAGCAGCTGGCATGCAAATGCTTTGCTCTCATGGAGGAAGGGTCCCAACCAGACCTCACTCTGCTGCAGGATTCGCATTTGAAACCCCCTGCTCTAACAAGAGTGATTACAGCCAAAGCAGAAGCCATAGGAATGGAAAGATGTGGCTTCAGTTCTCCTGCACAGCACCCACAACACCGGTTCTCAACACCATCAGCCCCAATGCCCTCCTTCATGAGAGTTATCTAGCTTTTGCCCCTTTACCCTTCTAAAGTAAAAATCATAGATAATGTCCCTATGCCCATTATTATAGAGATCAATATAATGTGCTAGCTGTAATATAAAGGTAAAAACATAATAATAGATGTATTTAACTGTTTTAATATGTATATATTCACACATAAACAGGCTAGAGCACACAATTGTGTCACAGATTGTACTGACATAAATAAGTGTAAATTTAAGAGACTTTAAGAATATCAGAAGCTCCTCTATACAAGAAGTGCAGAAAACTAAAAGAGCAGAAATACAGATAGAGAGTAAAATAAAAGCTTGTATTCAGATAAAAAATAATAGAACAACTGGATAGTTCATATATAAGGGGTTAAAGGAAATAACCTTGATGGAAGGGGGAGAGGGTGTTTTACATTTCAGTCAATGAAGAATTGAAAAAACAAAACAACTATAGTAGTCAAGACGCAGTGGCGATCAAGAATTCAGCAAAAGCAGGACTTGGGAAGTATCTAAAGGAAACAGGTTCTCTGAATATCCATGGAAACATGGAGGCAAGGGAAGAGGATTTCCCTCTGTACCTGAGATAGGGGATAGAACCAGTTTATTTGCAACTTACTACTGAAAAGAGGGGTGAATCCATATGACGAGAACAGGGACACCTGGGAGGCTGAACTCTGGGTTACAAATCACAGCCCAGATACTGTATCTGTCACTGTATGAGTCCTATCAGTAGGACTGCGTGCCTGGTTCAACAAAGGTTAGTTGTCAATAGGGTGGATCTGCCATTTGTTGAGAAAAATGCCATCTAGTGGATAGTACGTGCACTTGAATAAGTCAAACAAGTAGTCTGCTGAAGTATAGCACCCACTGTGATAAATGTGATGAACATTACCTAATTCTTATAACAACCTTATAAGGTTGTCATCTATTTACAGGGATGACCACTCTCAGATTTGGGATAAATAAGTAACACAGTTAAGCTCTTGATAGGATGTAGAGAGCCATGACTCCAATACAGCTTTATCGTATATGAAACTCACACTCACTCTAGCACAGCGATTCTCAACTCAACCTGTGGGTCGTGACCCCGGCGGGGGTCGAACGACCATAACACAGAGGTCACCTAAAGCCATCAGAAAATACATATTTATTATACAATACATACAGTAGTAAGTTGCAAATAAACTGGTTCTATCCCCTAGCAGGTAGGTGGGCAGAAACAGGAATTATAGTTCCCACTTTGCTTCTGATTACCTGAAGCCAAGAGAAGTGGTGTGACTTGTTAAATTCTGCGCAGCTGGCATGCAATGTTGGTATCCTGCCTACAAAGTCCGGGTGTTCTACAGCACTTACATTGAATCTTGTGATATTGACTTCATATCTTGTTTTAGGGATCTCAGAAATCAGCTGCAATCTTAAGCAAATGAAATTAAACTCTGGCTAGCCTTGGCAAGTTAGCTCTGGTGGTTAAGAGCGTCGTTTCAAAACCACAAGTTTGCAGGTTTGATCCCTGGTCAAGGCATACATGGGAAGCTGTCTGTGAGTGCACGACTGAGTGGAACAACAATGATTACTACTTAGAACAGTTCAAAGAACCATAATATTAGTTCTTACAAACAGATTTCTAAGGATTCTGTCCCTTAGAAATGAATGCTTCTTTCCCCCTTCCCTTCTCTCTCCTTCTTCTTTCTGTCACTTTGAAAAGAAATTAAGCCCTGGCCAGATAGGTTGGTTAGTTGGAGTGTCAATCCAGAGCACGGAGGTTGCTGGTTCGATTCCATGGTCAAGGCACATACAGGAGCAGGTTGACGTTCTTGTCTTTCTCAAAAAAAAAGAAAAAGAAAGATAAGGAAAGGAAAGGAAAGGAAAGGAGAAGAAAGAAAAGAAAAGAAAAAGAAAACTCTCCTGGTAAGATACAAGCATGGTCATTCATCAACTGTTTCATAATGGAGACCAGAGATTTAAATGTCACTTAGGGAATTTAGTTAAGATCTGGGCGCAGTGTGGGAACAATTAGCTAACAGATTGCAAATAAATTATCTGATTACTCAGGGGTGGGATAGTGAGCTGTTACAAAGCCACTCTTGGATGTGAGAGTGATCTGGCTTGAACATCTGTCATCCAATTGGTTGCTGGGTTTGTCCTGCACGGTGCACTGAGCTGTACCATCTTCCTCCCTCAGTGTCCCTTGAGCATCTTCCTAATTTTGCATACTGGATTGAATATCCCAACACATGAAAAACCCTCTTTCTACCAAGGGTATTCAAGTAGGGAGCATCTTTTGGGGACAGAATCCTTAGAAATCTGTTTGTAAGAACTAATATTATGGTTCTTTGAACTGTTCTAAGTAGCAATTGTGAACTAAGAGAGTGCAATGTGAGCGGAGTGAAGTCACTGAAACTCTCAGACTCCAGGGGTGGGAATGTAGAATGGTACCATCACTTCAGAGAACTTTTTCTTTCACAGTTAAAAACACATCGATTCTGTTACTCAGCAATTTTACTCGTGGGCACCTACCAAGGGACATGAAAACATGTTCACAAAAAGAATTATGGAAGAATGTTTATAGCAGTTCTATTCATAATCACTCCCCAAACTGGAAACAAGCCAGATGCCCAACAGGAGAATAGATAAACAAACTTGTGTTGTAGTAATACAATAAAACAATGCTAAGCACTTAAAAAAAGTAAACTACTCAAACAGGCAACAGTATAGATGAATCTCAAAAGCATTTTGCTGAGTGAAAAAAGCAGTATATGCCTAAATAATAATTTAATTGATCCCAATAATGTAAGGTTCTGGAATAGACAACACTAATCTATGGTGATAGAATCACAGTGATCACAGCTTGGGGGGGGGGGGGCGGTATTAACTGGAAAAAACAAGAAGGTTTTCTTTTTCGGTCCCTCTCTCCATCCATCCCTGTGACCATGGTCATACCCCTGCCCAAGGCTCAGCCACAAGTGCACGCTCCTAGTCTGTCAGGAGCTCAACAGCCGTGGAAAGATGGAAACTGCCCTTGGTTTGACTTAGCTCCATCCATGACTGGTTTGGCTTTTCAATCTCAACAACCCACAGTGAATATTAACCTGCTCCAAGGGCAGATGGGGCTTAACCTCGTAGGCTTGAGCACACACCTCAAAGTCCAAAGCTCACTGGACTTCAAAAGTCAGCTCAAGCAATATGGGTGCCAGCAGCACAGCAGGGACCAGGAGAGTTGTGTCCTCCAACGCGGGGGATGGGGCACTCCTTTCTGCTTGTGCAACCACCTCTGCTCTCTGAGAAGCTGGGGCATGACGCCTCTGGATTGATCCATAAATTCTCTTCATCCAAATTCAGCAGGTGGTCAGCAGGTACCCCCCCCCCCCCCGGCACCTGAATAAGACCAACATCTCTTTCCAAATTCATTCTGCAACATCCACCGAGCCAACTAGGCTGCCCTGTGGAGCCCAGTATCAGCTGGGCCCATCATGAACCCATTCTGATGCTGCAAGACCTCTTCTTCCTGCGACCCACTGTGCCTCATTGAGATTCACTGATGCTAAAGCTACAAAAGCTGACATTAATGCCTGTCACCTCAGAAGACAGGACGCTCCTTAGCTCAGTGCAGGGATCAGATTCAGAAGGTCCCCAGGATGGGAATTAGTTCAAACTTGAGAATCTAATACCAGAACTTCCTCAGTTCTACGACCAGCACCTTATAAGTATTAACTTATTTACTTCTCATTAACATGCGGGAGATGTTATAAGGAAACTGAGGCACAGAGAAATGGCAGAGCGTGTAGAAATTAGTAAGCAGCTTCAAGTGGAGCTCAGGCATTCGTGTTTCCACATCAGTGTTCACACAGCACTGCGACATCTCCTAGAAGGGAGGGGTGAGGCCCAGGACTGCTGAGAAATGGCCGTGGAAAGTCTAGATCAGGACACAGCAAACAGCCAGGGGGCCTGAGAGCTGCCCTAGAGGCTGACTGCAGAGGGCTGTGGGAAAAGTATTTCCAGTCCCCAGATCTGAAAGCATGTCTGACATAATACTGTCATCTAGTGGCAAAACAGCAGTAGCAACTCCCCTCCGAGCAAAGATGGCAAGCAGGGAATGTAGCAAAGTCAGCAAGAAAGTTGTTAGTTTTTACCCCAAGTACAGAGTCTAAAACACATAAACCACTGCCATGTCCTTGGAGTAGCCTTCAGTTTCCACATGCCAACGGCTGGTGGCTACGGGCAAGGTTTCAATCTCAGTTCTGCTCATTACTGCCAAAAGGCTTGGGCAAATTTATTAACTTCTCTCTCCTGAAAAATAGAGAAAATAACATGTACCCATGTTGTAAGGATTGAGTGAAATAATGCATGAAATGTGCCGGACATATTATTATTATTAGCATTTAGCAAATGTTAGTTTTTGTCGCAATACTTAAGAGATGTAGCAAGAACTGGGATAAAGCACAGAGGGAAGGACCTTGACACATTAGACATTAACTGATGACCTTTAGTGAACCCCACAGGACTGTTCTTGGGAATACTTTTTTCACATGCAGTCTTATGTTTGCTTTGCCCAGTTTTCTGCCTCCATTACTGAGTCATTTCTCCACTCAAAAATATTAGTGGCTTCACAATGAGATACTACTTCACACCTGTCAGAATGACTATCATCAATAAATCAACAAACAACAAGTGCTGGCGAGGCTGTGAAGAATAGGGAACCCTCCTGCATTGCTGGTGGGAATGCAGACTGGTGTAGCCACTGTGGAAAACAGTATGGAGATTCCTCAAGAAATTAAAAATCAAACTGCCTTATGACCCAGTGATTCCATCTCTGGGAGAAAAAGAAAAAGAAAAGAAAACCAAAACACTAATTGGAAGAATATATGCACCCTTATGTTCATTGTAGTGTTATTTATAATAGCCAAGATTTGGAAGCAGCTCAAGTGTTCATCAGAAGAAGAGTAGATAGAAAAGCTATGGTATATTTGCACAATGAAATACTACTCAACCATTTTTTTAAAAAGGAAAACCTTACCCTTTGTAATAGCATGGATGGACCTGGAAATCATCATGCCGAGTGAAATAAATCAGTCAGAGAAAGACAAGTACCATATGATTTCATGTATATATGAAATCTAAAAAACAAAATAAATGAACAAACAGAAACAAATTCATAGACAGAGAAAAATTGGTAGTGGCCACATGAGAGGAGCACTGGGGGATGCTTGAACAGGTAAAGGAATTAAAAAGTACAAATTGCCAGTTATAAAAATAATCATGGGGCCCTGGCCAGTTGGCTCAGTGGTAGAGCATCGGCCTGGCATATGGAAGTCCCAGGTTTGATTCCCGACCAGGGCACACAAGAGAAGCATCCATCTGCTTCTCCACCCTTCCCCCTCTCTTTCCTTTCTGTCTCTCTCTTCTCCTCTCACAGGTAAGGCTCCACTGGAGCAAAGTTGGCCCGGGCACTGAGGATGGCTCCATGGTCTCTCCCTCAGGTCCTAGAATGGCTCTGGTTTCAACAGAGCAATGCCCCAGATGGGCAGAGCATTGCCCCCTGGTGGGCATGCCAGGTGGATCCAGGTGGGGCACATGCAGGAGTCTGTCTCTCTGCCTCCCCACTTCTCACTTCAGGAAAAAAAAAAAGACACAAAAAAGTAGTCATGGGCCCTGGCTGGTTGGCTTGATGGTAGAGTGTTGATCCAGTGGGTAGAAGTCCTGGGTTCAATTTCTGATCAGGGCACACAAGAGAAGCAACCATCTGCTTTGCCATCCCTTCTCCTACCCCATCTGTCTCTCTTTTTCTTCCCCTCCCACAGCCATGGCTCGATTGACCCACAGTGCTGACCTTGATCTGGGCACTGAGGATGATTCTGTGGAACCTCCACCTTAAGTACTAAAATGGCTTGGTTGAAAGCATAGCCCCAGGTGGGCAGAGCATCAGCTCCAGACAGGGTTTGCTGGGTGGATCCCAGTCGGGGCACATGCAGAAGTCTATCTCCCCTCCTCTCACTTAAAATAAAAATTTTTTAATTAAAAAAGAATTTTTAAAATAGTCATGAAGATGTAAATGATTGAGATGTGTCAGATGGCTACTAGAATATCAGGACATCACCTCATAAGTTATCTCAGAGTCTAATCACTATGTTGTATGCCTGAAACCAATGTACTATGTATTTCAACTGTAATTGAAAAATAAATTTTAAAAACTTTTTAAGATTTTTCACTGGAGGCCGTAGACATCTTGTAATGCACTCCCCACAAGGCATCCAGTGATACTGGGCTGCTCAGCCCCTCAAGCCTCCTCAATAAAGTTGTTGTTTTATAGCACTTGAAGTGATAAAAAGTAATAATAATGTGAATATTAAAAATTATGTGAATGGTTCTTTCTGCCTCCCTTATTAGTCTCTGTCAGACCAGGAGGTCCCTGCCCCTCAGACCGCCTTGGCTAGGTGCCCTCTGCTCACAGCCCACCAACTCCCAGTAGGTAGTGCTCCTCACCCATCCCCTCCCCCCAGTCTTTCCTTAACAACACAGGGGTTTTTTTTTCATTAAGTGAGAAACAAGGAGGCAGGAAGACAGAGAGACAGACTTCTACATGTACCCCAGGATCCACCCATCTGGGGCCACTGCTCCATTGCTTGGCAACTGAGCCATTTCAGTGCCTGAGGTGAGGCCATGCAGCCATCCTCAGTGCCTGGGGCCAACTTGCTCCAACCATTCAAGCCACGGCTGAGGGAGCAGGGAAGAGAGAAAGAGAGAGAGAGAGAGAGAGAGAGAGAGAGAAGGGAGGGGTGGAAAAGCAAATGGTCGCATCTTCTGTGAGCCCTGACCAGAATCAAACTTAGGACTTTCACACACCTGGCCTATGCTCTACCACTGAGCCAACTGGCTGGGGCCCCCAGGGGTTTATTCATTCTTTACTTGAAATCACCCACTCCTTGGACAAATTGGGAAAATACAGGTTTGGAAGCAAAGAAGTACCTACTTTATTTTGAAGTGTCATTCTGTAATGAACTTTCACTTAAATTGGAGGTAACTTTGCAAAGCACAAAAGAAAAGTTCATTCCCCAAATAACCTTGCTCTGGCCTAGTTGCTCATTTACTTCCAAAGCTGAATATTTTTCCCATTAAAAGATTAACTTTTAGCCTTGAACCTCATCTGTACTCGTGGAGCTGTGGGCACTGACTTACTTTTCCCGGCCACATCCGGCCGTGAGCCAGCTTCAAGTGGCTACCTCTAGACATGACTGCCGTGGGTCCTGGAGAATGCTAAAGTCAGGTTTGTTTGGGGTGTTTTTTGTCCACTTAGAACTGGAGAAGGAGGAGAAATGGCAAGTGGGGGAAGAACAGAGACCTGAGATGGCGCAAGCCATTGTGGGTGCTAAGTGGGAATTTACAAAGGGACAAGAAGGGGTCCTGTTAACAGGGCACCGAGGGGACCAACAAAGGAAAGCTTCACTTCAAAGCCGCTCGGTATGTAGTGAAGGAATCAGTTGGAGGTATTTTATGTAGTTCTGTCAAGTCTTAGAACCACTTGGTAGAATACTGGGTCCAAACATGTTCTGGAAATCTGAAAGGCACAGTCCATGCCCTTGGGGTGTGTTTTATAACTTGACACTGCTTCCTTGTCATCAGCAGGGAAAAACAGTGACATGGCTGGTGCTTCTAAAAAGCAAAGAAGGTAATGTTTTACAAACCACTGGCTAGGGAAATGAGCTTGTTTGTTACTAGGTACCAATTCCCTCCAATGTAGAGCATTTGGGAACTGTGATTGGGTCAAGTTGAATCTATATCGAGCTCTGGAGAACTACCCAAGAACAGAGATCAAGTCATGGTGGTGTTGGTTTTGTCAATGGAAGAAGGTCCAAACTTGTAGAGAATTTTTATAATATTTACTTGAACCAAACAGAGGCTACGTCTAGAAACAAAATCTCAATAGACTGAGAAAAATGCTTCTCAGAATGACACTTTGCAGCTGCTTTTATGCATTTGGAATTAAGGAGGAAAATGTATGGGAGATTACATGAATGTGGGAGAGAGCAAGGTGGGGATCAGATTATAGGTAGGTAACATTATCTGTGCATCCTCTGAAAAAAGGCATTTCAAAGGTGTATTAACTTAGATGCACAAGAACAACAGATAAAGCAAAGATAAACATTTTAAAAATAAATTCTATTAATTGATTTTAGAGAGAAGAGGAGAGAGAAAGAAAAAAGAGAGAGAAAGATTGATTTGTTGTTCCACCTTTTAATGCATTCAGTGGTTGATTCTTGCATGTGCCCTGACCAGGGATTGAACCTACAACCCTGGTGTATCAGAAAGACACTCCAAAGATAAACTTTTTACTAAAGAAGTTATATACCTTGGGCATGACTACCCACCATGACCTCCCCACTTAGGAATTCATGATCAGATCACCCTGTGAGGTTACTTTCTATAGAGTCTCTTTTGCACCCTCACTATAACGATCGACCAATGGATCAGTAAAACATAACAGAAAGTACAGAAATAAGATCAAAGGAGAAATGGCATTTTGTGATCTACCTCCTAACAGGAACAAAACTACCGAAGTCTTTACTCTTAATCACTAGGCTATTCAGCATTTTCCAAGATCCTTTGATTTGCATAAGATCTCTATGAGATAGACAGTCATATCCTCATTTTATAGATAGCTGGGAGTTGGAGCTTGTCTAGAGTATGTGGAGTAGAACATCATCTTTGGGACACCATTGAAGAGACAATGAGAACATCCCCAATTTCCCATGGAACTCTCCCTCAAAAAGGGTTCCTGTTACACTCTATGTAGTGACTCACAGAGAACGTGCTTTTGAAATCTGGTTCTTTTTTGATTCTTGTTGGGAGCCGATACTGACATCATATAAATTTTTTCCCCTTAATCCAAGGCCTACATATATTAATCAGGGTAGGTTTGGCTATCCTGTAGTACAGAATAAACCCTGAAATCTCAGTGGGTTAACATATAAATCTTTATTTCTTGCTCATACAAAATCAGCTGATTTCCAGGGCTACTATATACTTTCCAAAGGTGAGGCAGGGGCCCAAGCTGCCTTTATCTCCAGCTCTGCAGAGGACATGCCTGCCGACTGCTGCAGCAGGAGAAGGGCAACAAGAGGGTCATGTAGCAGTTCTAAAGTTCTTGACCCAGAATTAACACATGTCACGTCCATGCCTAGCCCACTGACCAAAACTAATCACATAATCCTGTCTATCTTTAAGCAACTGGGAACTATCAGGAAGTGGATGATAAGTAGTTAATGCCTCTGCCTTCCTGGCTTATGGAGTGTACTCAGCAACCCTTGCTTGTTAAACTCATGGGGAAATCTGACACAGGTTAAAGTTATACTATCCCAAGATTACCCAAATCACGTGAAGCAACTTTCAACCTCCAGAGCCTCAGATGAGAATGCATGTGTTAAGAATGCAAAAGGAGGTCCTGGCCAATTGGCTCAGTGGTAGAGCGTTGGCCCAGCGTGTGGAAGTTCAGGGTTCGATTCCCTGCCAGGGCACACAGGAGAGGCGCACATCTGCCTCTCCTTCCTCTCTGTCTCTCTCTTCCTCCTGCAGCCAAGGCTCCATTGGAGCAAAGTTGGCCTGGGCACTGAAAACAGCTCTGTGGCCTCCGCCTCGGGTGCTAGAATGGCTCCGATTGCAGTGTAACAACGCCCCAGAAGGGCCGAGCATTATCCCCTGGTTTGCATGCTGGGTGGATCCCGGTCGGGCACATGCAGGAGTCTGTCTCTCTGCCTCCCCACTTCTTCATTGATTTTTAGAGAGAGGGGAGAGAGAGAAGAAGGGGGAGGAGCTGGAAGCATCAACTCCCATATGTGCCTTGACCAGGCAAGCCCAAGGTCTCGAACCGGCAACCTCAGTGTTCCAGGTCGACGCTCCATCCCACTGTGCCACCACAGGTCAGGCCCCACTTCTCACTTCAGAAAAATAAAAAAATAAAAAGAATTCAAGAGGAAAAATGCAAATGGGTCTATCACTTATTGATGACCTACTCTGTACAAGGCACTGCTCTAGAATCTCTACACAGTCTGATGGGTCAGTCCTCACAAGGGCCCATGGGGCAGGCATTTAATATTCTTCCACAAATCACTTTTACATGGAGCATTGCTGAGCAAGTGGTAGAGCTGCAGTTTGAACCCATTTCTGCCAAGTTACAAGGCTCACAAGAGTTTGTGTTCTTGACTCCTTGGACCTCTCAGCTACTCATGCCTTCTGGACTCAGAAATACAGTCTGGAGCAGTTGCCATTGCTAGAGGGTTAAGGACAAAGGCAAGGACAGGCAGAGCTCCATGCCATAGCTGCCTTCCTGTACCGACCTGCTCTGCTTCATCTCACCTGCCACCTCCCACGACTGCCACTGTTAGAGATAGCTACACCTGTAAGACCCAAAGTCAGCACTGAAAGAATGAAGTCTGTCTAGAGTTTGTTCTGAACATCTGTGCTGTGTCTGCTGTCTGATTTGCACCTCCATCTTTTCTGAGCAAATGAAGAGGCTGGGACAGTGATCTGCACACAGGACACCTTTCCCAGTGGCCTAGGTTTTGTGGGAACTGATCAAGCTCATTTTATGCAGCTCTTCCAACCCTACAGAACGGAGACTTGAATGTCTCCCAAAGTACCATTAACACTCCATACTGGCTCAAATATACCCAAAGCATGTCAGAAGGATTACCATTCTCATCATGTGAACTTGGATTCTTCACTTGGGTTCTCTGGGTTTTAATTTTTTCAACTATGAAATGGGCCTTAGGTATGTCCACTCTCTGATCATCCTTTATCTCACTGGGTTACTGTGATCATCAAATGGGACACTATGCAGAAGAGTGCTTTGTAGGCTGATTTAAATGTGTCATTGCTTAAGACCAGCTAAATAATGAAAACTTTAAACTTCCCAATTGAGTTCTGGTTTTGTTGAGGGAACAAAGCAAAGCAACACATTTTAAATGCCAAGTCTCTCACAAACCACACTTGGCTTCATGATGCTTAAGAGCCAGGCCATGGGAGTCAGAGCATGTTACTCAGTGTGCAAAGGTGCGCCAAGTATTTCAACCTCTCTGAATTTGAGGTTTCTCGTCTATGCAGTACACAGCATAATGTTTGTGTTTGGCGTTATCATGGGGTTAAAACAGTTTGCACAGCACTCAATAAATGGTTGCAATTTTACTGTCATTATTATTATTAAGGAGCCATCCTGCTGTCTCCAGAGGTCTTTGTGTAATCAAATTATTCCACTGCTCAGCAGAATAAGAAAATCACCAACCTCTTAAAACACCCTGTGGGCACTCAGGGCCGCATCTCCCCGCATGCCCTGCACGGTCTCCATATCCCACAGAAAACACACAGTTCACAACATGACTGTGTCCCTACTTGGAAGTCTTGTGTTGAGAACTCAGCATACATTTTCCCATTAAAAGAATGTTTTAAAAATAATGGTTGGGGAACAATGCCTCAGATGGGCAGAGCATCGCCCCCGGGGTGGGCATGCCGGGTGGATCTCGGTCAGGTGCATGCGGGAGTCTGTCTGACTGCCTTCCTGCTTCTAACTTCAGAAAAATATAAATAATAATAATAATAATAATAATAATAATAATAATAGTTGAATTCCCAGGTGGCTGAAAATACCGAGAATTCTTAAAAAGACACCGATATAAATCAGACGAGTCATATGAAATCTTCAAAGAAAAATAACTGCTTATCTAGCCTAACTGCATTAGATCAAATGGCAATATTGCAAAAGCAAGTCTGCCTTGAGACGCCTTCCAGTCCCAGGCTGTGTCCTTGCCCCTCTCCTCGTTCAAGGAAAACCATTTGAAACTCAGATTGTAAACACCAGATACCACTGAATGTCCTTTCTGTAAGGTATTATCTTCCTTATCAGTGGTTTGCTAGTGCAACGTTATCATTGTTTACCATGAGGCAAAAAAATCTAAACAGAGTGAATGAACTTAAATGAGCTAAAGTTCTTAGTTCACAAGATATCTTTATTCTTTCCTCTTTGTGGGCAGCTGGGGTAAAGGAGAAAAGAATGGAGATCAAATAAAACAGGAATACAACAAACCAGTAGATAGTAAAGATCCCTTTACTATCTGGTGCCTTCAAGTCTCATATGGATCAAACTGAAATATGCCAAAACGTATAGACCTAAGTCTCCCTCCCAAATTTAGGGAAAGCTCTAAACAACCTGGTTGTCGTTGTCTCCAAATATCAGCCTTATACTGGACCTCAAATAAAAATAATGAACTCAGCACTCTACTAACCTTTATGATTGCTATGAGAAGGGGGGGGGGAGTACCCTAATTATATTTTCTTCCTATGAAATTCTCTTAAATTCAATGTAACAAGTAATTGATGTAAACCAACTATCTGGCTGTGCACTGTGAAACTGTAACTGGAGACCATCTATCTCTAGAGGCTATCAGAAGGCATGATTCTGGGCCTTCCTCTGTAATAATTTACTGCCTCCTTCTCTTCAAATGCAAAAGAAAGAGAGAGAAAGAGAGAGAGAGAGAGAGAGAGAGAGAGACTAATACTTTCTCTCTATTTCACTGGGAAGTAAACCAAAAGGAAATAGCAGGTAGAAGTGTGACAAATGGTGTCAGGTATCCATAACAATGCCTGGTCATTTCTTTATCTCCAAGCAGCTTTCAGATCTTACAATGCACAGTATTCCAAACGGCTCATTCTGAGTCTGAGCCATTTTTCTTGGATTAGAAACAACGTTGTTGAGTTTCTTTGCTAGAAATCTGCAGGAGAGCATTTTTGTAAGTGTGTAACATGGGGGGTTGTTGAGACATTGGGAATTGTGTAGACATAAGAAATACCCAAACCTGTAGAGAATTTTGTTTTTGAAAGAGAGACAGAGACAAAGACAGACAGGAAAGGAGAGAGATGAGAAGCATCAACTTGTAGTTGCAGCACTTTAGTTGTTCATTGATTGCTTTCTCATACATGCCTTGACCACGGGGCTCCAGCTGAACCAGTGACCCCTTGCTAAAGCCAAGGACTTTGGGCTTCAAGTCAGTGACCTTTGGGCTCAAGCCAGCGACCATGGTGTCATGTCTGTGATCCCATGCTCAAGCTCATGACCCCTCACTGGTGAGGACCTGGGTCCTCAGCATCCCAAGTCGATGCTCTGTCCACTGCACCACCACCTGGTCAGGTTAAACTGTAGAGAATTTTTATAAGAGTTTATTTGAGCCAAACTGTCTATGTTTGTAGGGAGTAAGATTTCAAAGCTCCAGAAAATACCAGTTTTGCAGTTTCTTTTATACATGTGAAATTAAGGAGGGAACATAATTACATAGAGGTGGGAGAAAACAAGGCAGAGATGGGATAACAGGACAGTCACATTTACTTGCTCTCTTGGGAGTGGTTACCCCATGGAAGAGGTGACCTGAAAGGCTGCCTCATACATTAAAAGGAAGGATCTGCAAGGTAACATTTCAAAGGTGTGTTAATGAGAGGCACAGAAACAATGGACAAGTCTTGCTACGGCAAAGATAAAGCTTTTACTAAAGAAGGTATGTGCTGGGACATGACTACTCATGTTAACCTGCTCTGTTAGAGATTTATGATCAGATCACCCTGTGAGCTTACTTTCCATAGAGACCCTTGAGGGAGAGAGATGACAGAGAAGGGAATGTTAAATTTAAGTAATGACGTTTATGAACAGCCACTCAGTGTTCCATACAGTCCCAGTGCCTGGGGACTCAAAATGGGTCACAGGCTCCGTGATCCACCAGGAAGACATCATGTGGTGGAGGTAATGATTTATTACAGTGGAAGAGTGCGCAGCAAAGTTAGCAAAGAGAAAAGGCTCATGGGGCAAAATCTGGAAGAAACCAGAGCTCCCATGAGTCCTCTCCCTGTGCAATAACACAGGATTCACGTCATTGCTGCAGCCATGAGTGGTGACGACACCTGTGACGTGTCTGCCAGGGAAGTTTGTTTCAGAAACTCAGTGCCCAAGGTGTTTTGGGGTTGGGGCTGGGCCTGTAGACAGGCTGTAGTCTAACCTGTACCAGAATTCTAAACTCGCTGAGGGAAAGCAGACAGATATTCAGCATAAACCACACTGTTTGTACAAACAGCTGACACACAGTGAGCCAGTCTTATCAGGGGCAGATAGGAACCTCCTGAAATCCAAATTCCCAGAAGTTGGCCAAGGGCCAGCCTTGCAAGCAGGCCATGGCGGGACAGCATTCTCAGGCTGCTGTTAACCCTTTTCTGCACACGGAGGTTGAAATAAGTGATTGCAATGAAGTTCGATAAACTCAATGATTGGTTCACCTGACTAAAGTTACCAAGCCCTTTCAAGCGTTACGTAGAAAGGAGATAAATTAGACACAGTTGTACTTCGTCAAACTCAACTCAGCCCTTCAATTGCTCCCTGCCCACTCCCTGACAAGGTGTGTTGCTTATAAAAAGCTCTGTGACTGTGCTCCAAATTCTTCCTCTTAACCTCCGTCCGGAACCCACTGTACATCCAAGGGGCTGTTTCCTGTCTGTCGCATAGCTACTTTCTGCCTAGCCCCTGATGTAGGTGTTTGGGGCTACTTCTCTTTTTGACTTGACTAGATGCCGATACAGCCGCGGATGTTCTCTGGCCAGTTCTGCCCATCCCTATGCCCCCAAGACTCCCAGCAACCCCCATGTCATCTGCCCTCCTTGGCCACCTTGTCCGTTATAGGAGCTTCTCCATTTGCATTTGAAGCCCTAGTTCCTGAGGCTCATCCTCATCCAGCGCTGATGTCAAGGGCACACGGTTTACAGCCTATGGCTTATTTTAATCCTACTTCCAACTGCTGGGGAGATGCCCAGGGCTCTGAACTATAGGTCTCCCATCCCTTCATGGTGGGGTCCTTGCAGGCAAGGGCTTTTCCTGCTGTGACCTCACTGCATCCTGCCATCTCTGCCACCACTGTGCCCCGTGCCCTTGCACCTCCAGGAGGGATTCACCCCCAAGCCCTCCTTCTTTCCTCTTTCAGAAGGAACAGGCTCCAGATTCACAGGGTTCAGAGTGGGGATGGGAACAAATGGAGATAATATGTTGTTTTCTTGGTCTCAAAATTAGCAACGTGTTCAATAACCCAGCCAAGGAATAAAAAAATAAATAAATAAATAAAATAAACTCAGTTTCCTCCCTGGCATCAGTCACAGGTCCCACCAATTCAGACATCAATTCCTGGGAACTCCCAGGTATCAGTAACAGTTCATTTCCAATTGTCTCATACTGCTGGATCTCCTCCCAAAGGGCACAGAGATGTGAACTAGCCCTCTGACACATTCAGGAAGCACTCAGAGTGACTCAACCTGAAAAAGCCACCAACAAATGAAATTGGTGAGACAGAGGCCAGGTCCTGGAAAGCACTGAATGCAACAATGTGGGCATCTGAGGAGGAAGACAAGATAGTGATGAAGTAGGCGGATGTACCAACCTCCGCCTCCCAGAACCAAAGTGGATTACAAACTAATTTTAAGAACTATCATCTGGAAAAACCAACTTTGGACTAAACTAAGAGGACTCTTCAACCAAGGAACACTGAAGAAGCCACACCGAGACTGGTAGGAAAAGAAGAAATGCAGAGAGGGCTGCCCAGCTCCCCGGAGCGAATGGCAGCCAGGAGAGACTCGCATGGCGGGTAGTGAGTTTAGCAGAGAGGGGAGGGTCCTGAGTCCCAAGAACAAAGTCCTAGCCTGCAGCCCCAGAGCCTAGAAGAGGTGACTGGACAGTATTTAGCTGGAAACAAGACAGGATACTGTTTGTGAAAAAGAGACTGATTTCTCAGACCCAGGATTCTTCTTAAAGTGACCGTGCAGAACACCTCTCTAATAACCACTCACCTGGGGCTCCAGGGTACAGGGAGAGAGGAGAGGAATGGAGTAGCAGGAAGAGAGTATAATCTAGGAGGCACAGGAAGAAACATTTTGGGAGACAGCCACCCTAACCCCTGGGATGAGTCACTCCCCAAATCCGAAGTGAATATTTCCCCTGGAAACAGCAGTACCAGCAAAAGGAAGCAGGACACCAGCCAAACAAGCTCTCCTGCGGCACTCAGAGCAGAGTCGCTTAGATTCTAAGCCTTAGAAGGAAGGAACTTTTGGGACTACAGTAGTGAGTGTTAGGGTCTGAGCTCTAGTGCCCTCCCACACACACACACACACACACACACACACACACACACACACACGGCTGAGGGCTCGCCAGAGGGAGGGCGGCAGTGGGACAGGGAAGTGTGGTTCTGTTGGCAAGGGCAGAAGCCAGCTGGCCACCACTGGGCCCAGGTGTGAGCACAGTCTTGCCCGGCTGGGGAGGAGGGGGTGTGAAAAAGTGGTCAAGCCCAGCTGTGGGCTGCCTGCAATCCACCCTGCGGGGGAAAGGGCGGGAACCCTGGAAGCAGTTAAGACTGGCCCTTGAGCAAGGGTGCAGGAACACAGCCCTGCCCCACCCACGGAACCAAGGCTTGTGGCCTGACTAGAGAGCTGGCTCCTCCCGTGGGGGGGGGGGTGGAGCCAAAAACCCAGAACAGGCAGAGTCCCGCTACTGAGCATGGGCACACAGTCCCGCCTGGCCTGTGGAGCCAAGGCTTGCAGCAGTCCCATGAGCGGGCTCCTCCTGCAAGGGCAGGGCGAAAGCCCGGAAACAGGCAGAGACCTGTGGCTGAGCAAAGGTGCTCGCCACTGCCCTCAGGGCCGAGCATGACGCCACCCACAGGGCTGGGGCAAAGGCCAAGGTCACCAAGGCTTGTACACCCGAGCATGTGATCACAGCCACTCCCGTGAAGGAGAGGCGGAAACCACAGCAACAGCCCCAGTGGGCAGGCACCAGCAACGCCCATTTCCAAATGCCCTAGGCAACAACAGCAGAGGGGATGGCGGGCCTGCAGACAGACCCATACCTAGGGAACAGAGGCCACACCCAGTGAACTCCAGTGGCCAAAACCTTCTTTTACCCAGAGAAAATTCGAAGGCAGAGGAATGCAACACAAAGGAATCAAAAGAAATCCCCAGAAAAGGACCTGAATGAATTATTATAGATATAACCAAATTACCAGATGCAGAGTTTAAAATAACAATTGTTAGGATGCTCAAAGATATTAGAACAATAGATGGTCATTATGAACACCTAAATAAAGAGATAGCAAATATAAAAAGGACATTGAAATAATAAAAAAGAATCAGTCAGAAATGACAAATACAATATCAGAAATCAAGAACACAATGGAAGAAATTAAAAGCAGGATGGATGAAGCTGAGAATCAAATCAGCGAGTTAGAGGACAAGATAAATAAAGGCATGGAAGCAGAGCAGAAAAAAGAAAAGAGACTCAAAAAGTCTCTAAGAGAGCTCTGTGACAACATGAAGAGAAAAAACATCTGCATCATAGGGGTTCCTGAAGAAGAAAAGAAAGAACAAGGAATAGAGAGTTTGTTCAAGCATATCATAGCTGAAAACTTTCCTCAGTTAAGGCAGGAAAACATCTCATATGTTCAAGAAGCACAGAGAACTTCATTAAAAAGAAACCTAAAGACAACAACACCAAGACACATCATAATTAAAATACCAAAGCTAAGTGATAAAGAGAAAATATTAAAAGCTGCTAGAGAAAAAAAGACTATCACCTACAAAGGATTCCCCATAAGGATGACTTCCGACTTCTCAACAGAAACACTTGAGGCCAGAAGGGAATGGCAAGAAATATTCAAAGTGCCTGACCTGTGGTGGCACAGTGGATAAAACGTCGACCTGGAAATGCTGAGGTTGCCGCAGTGGATAAAGCGTCGACCTGGAAATGCTGAGGTTGCCGGTTCAAAACCCTGGGCTTGCCTGGTTAAGGCACATATGGGAGTTGATGCTTCCAGCGCCTCCCTCCTTCTCTCTCTCTGTCTCTTTCTCTCCCTCTCTCCTCTCTAAAAATGAATAAATAAATAAATAAAAATTAAAAAAAAAAAAAGAAATATTCAAAGTAATGCAGAACAAGAGCCTACAACCAAGACTACTTTATCCAGCAAGGCTATCATTTAAAATTGAAGGAGAAATAAAAAGCTTTACAGACAAAAAACAAACTCAAGGAATTCACTACAACCAAACCAAGAATGCAAGAAATACTAAGGGGCCTGTTGTAAACAGATCAAAGGAGAAAAAGAATATAGCAAAGAGGAATACAGTTTTAAAGAATAAAATGGCAATAAACAATTACATATCAATAATAACCTTAAATGTAAATGGATTAAATGATCTGATCAAAAGACATAGGGTAGCTGCGTGGATAAAAAAAACAGGACCCATACATATGCTGTCTACAAGAGACACAACTTAAAACAAAAGATGCATATAGACTGAAGATAAAAGGATGGAAAAAAATATTTCACGCAAATGGAAATGAAAAAAAAGCTGGGGTAGCAATACTTATATCAGACAAAATGGACTTTAAAACAAAGACTATAGTAAGAGATAAAGAAGGTCACTACATAATGATAAAGGGAGCAATCCAACAGGAAGATATAACCATTATAAATATCTACGCACCTAATATAGGAGCACCTAAATATATAAAGCAGACTTTGATGGATTTAAAGGGCAAGATCAACTGCAATACTATAATAGTAGGGGATTTCAATACCCACTAACATCACTAGATAAATCCTCAAGAAAGAAAATTAACAAAGAAACAGCAGACTTAAAGGACATACTAGATCAACTTGATTTAATAGATATCTTCAGAACCTTTCACCCTAAAGCAGCAGAATATACATTTTTTTCAAGTGCTCATGGTACATTCTCTAGGATAGAAGCCATGTTAGGGCACAAAAGCGATCTCAACAAATTTAAGAAGATTGAAATCATATCGAGCACTTTCTCTGATCACAATGGCATGAAAGTAGAAATCAACCACAACAGAAAAACTGAAAAATACTCAAACACTTGGAAACTAAATAGCATGTTATTAAATAACAAATGGGTAAAAAATGAGATCAAAGAAGAAATTAAAAAATTCTTATAAATGAACCATAATGAGCATACATCAACTCAAAATTTATGGACACAGCAAAAGCAGTCCTGAGAGGGAAGTTCATAGCATTACAGGCATACCTCAAGAAGCTAGAAAAAGCTCAAATAAACAACTTGACCCTATATCTAAAAGAACTAGAAAAAGAACAGCAAGTAAATCCCAGAGCTAGTAGAAGGAAGGAAATAATAAAGATCAGAGCAGAAATAAATGACATACAAGCTAAAGAAACAATACAGAGGATCAATGAAACCAGGAGCTAGTTCTTTGAAAAGGTAAACAAGATCGATGAACCTTTAACCAGGCTCACCAAGAAAATAAGAGAGAGGACTCAAATAAATAAAATTAGAAACGAGAGTGGAGAAATAACAACTGACACAACAGAAATACAAAATATTGTAAGAAAATACTATGAAGAACTGTATGCCAAAAAACTAGACAACCTAGATGAAATGGACAAATTCCTTGAAACATATAATCTTCCAAAAATTAATCTGGAAGAATCAGAAAACCTAAACAGATCAATTACAACAAATGAGACTGAAACAGTTATCAAAAAACTCCCAACAAAGAAAAGTCCTGGGCCTGATGGCTTCACAAGTGAATTCTACCAAATATTCAAAGAAGAACAAACTCCTATCCTCCTCAAGCTATTTCAAAAAATTCAAGAGGGAGGAAGACTTTCAAGATACTTTTATGAGGCGAGCATAATTCTGACTCCAAAACCAAGCAATGACAACACAAAGAAAGAAAACTATAGGCCAATATCCCTGATGAATTTAGATGCTAAAATCCTCAACAAAATATTGCAAACCGAATACAGCAATATATGAAAAAAATCATACACCGTGATTAAGTGGGATTTATTCTGGAGAGGCAAGGCTGGTACAATATTTGCAAATCGATCAATGTGATTCATCACATAAACAAAAGGAAGGAGAAAAACCACATGATAATTTCAATAAATGCAGAAAAAGCATTTGATAAAATCCAGCACCCATTCATGATCAAAACTCTCAGCAAAGTGGGAATACAGGGAACATATCTCAACATGATAAAGGCCATCTATGAGAAACCCACAGCCAACATCATACTCAATGGGCAAAAATTAAAAGCAATCCCCTTAAGATCAGGAACAAGGCAGGGGTGCCACCTTTCACCACTCTTATTCAACATAGTTCTGAAAGTCCAAGCCACAGCAATCAGACAAGAAGAAGAAATAAAAGGCATCCAAATTGGAAAAAAAGAAATAAAACTATCATTATTTGCAGATGATATGATATTATATAGAGAAAACCCTAAAGTGTCAGTCAAAAAACTACTAGATCTGATAAATGAATTCAGCAAGGTGGCAGGATATAAAATTAATACTCAGAAATCAGAGGCATTTTTATACACTAACAATAAACAGTCAGAAAGAGAAATTAAGAAATCAATCCCCTTTACCATTGCAACAAAAAAAATTAAGTACCTAGGAATAAATTTAACCAGGGAGATTAAAGACTTGTACTTGGAAAATTATAAAACATTGATAAAAGAAATCAGGGAAGATACAAACAAGTGGAAGCATATACCATGCTCATGGTTAGGAAGAATAAACATCATTAAAATGTCTATATTACCCAAAGCAATTTATAAATTCAATGCAATACCAATTAAAATACCAATGACTTACTTCAAAGATATAGAACACATATTCCAAAAATTTATATGGAACCAAAAGAGAACACGAATAGCTTCAGCAATCTTGAAAAGGAAGAATAAAGTGGGAGGTATCACATTTCCAGATATCAAGTTATACTATAAGGCCATTGTACTCAAAACAGCCTGGTACTGGCATAAGAACAGGCATATAGATCAATGGAACAGAACTGAGATCCCAGAAATAAACCCACACTTTTATGGATACTGATATTTGACAAAGGAGGTAAGAGCATACATTGGAGTAAAGATAGCCTCTTCAACAAATGGTGTTGGGAAAATTGGACAGCTATCTGCAAAAAAATGAAACTAAATCACCAACTTACACCATTCACAAAAATCAACTCAAAATGGATAAAAGAGTTAAATGTAAGCCGTAAAACCATAAGCATCTTAGAAGAAAACATAGGCAATAAGCTCTCTGACATCTTTCGCAGCAATATATTTGCTGATTTATCTCCACGGGCAAGGGAAATAAAAGACAGGATAAACAAATGGGACTATATCAAACTAAAAAGCTTCTGCACAGCTAAAGACAATAAGAACAGAATAAAAAGATAAACTACACAATGGGAGAATATATTTGACAATGCATCTGATAAGGGGTTAATAACCAAAATTTATAAAGAACTTGTAAAACTTAATACCAGAAAGACAAACAATCCAATCCAAAAATGGGCAAAGGAGATGAATAGACACTTCTCCAAAGAGGACATACAGATGGCCAATAGGCATATGAAAAATGCTCAACATCACTAATCATTAGAGAAATGCAAATTAAAACCACAATGAGATATCACCTCACACCAGTCAGAATGGCACTCATCAACAAAACAACACAGAATAAGTGCTGACGAGGATGTGGAGAAAAGGGAACCCTCCTGCACTGCTGGTGGGAATGCAGACTGGTGCAGCCACTGTGGAAAACAATATGGAGATTCCTCAAGAAATTAAAAATCAAACTGCCGCCTGACCAGGCGGTGGCGCAGTGGATAGAGAGTCGGACTGGGATGCAGAGGACCCAGGTTCGAGACTCTGAGGTCGCCAGCTTGAGCGCAGGCTCATCTGGTTAGAGCAAAAGCCCACCAGCTTGAACCCAAGGTCGCTGGCTCCAGCAAGGGGTTACTCGTTCTGCTGAAGGCCCACGGTCAAGGCACACATGAGAAAGCAATCAATGAACAACTAAGGTGTCGCAATGTGCAATGAAAAACTAATGATTGATGCTTCTCATCTCTCTCCGTTCCTGTCTGTCTGTCCCTGTCTATCCCTCTCTCTGACTCACTCTCTGTCTCTATAAAAAAAAAAAAATCAAACTGCCTTTTGACCCAGCTATACCACTGTTAGGAATATACCCCAAGAACACCATAGCACTGTTTCAAAAGAAGAAATGCACCCCCATGTTTATGACAGCATTGTTCACAATAGCAAAGATCTGGAAACAGCCCAAGTGCCCATCAGTGGACTAGTGGATTAAAAAGCTTTGGTAAATATATACTATGGAATACTACTCAGCCATAAGAAATGATGATATCGGATCATTTACAACAACATGGATGGACCTTGATAACATTATACAGAGCGAAATAAGTAAATCAGAAAAAACTAAGAACTACATGATTCCATACATAGGTGGGACATAAACATGAGACTCAGAGACATGGACAAGAGTGTGGGGGTTACAGGGTGGGAGGGAGGAGAGGGAGGGGGTTGAGGGAGGGGAGTGGCACAAAGAAAACCACTTAGAAGGTGACGGAAGACAATTGGATTTTGGGTGATGGGAATGCAGCATAATCAAATGTCAAAATAACCTAAAGCTGTTTTCTCTGAACATATATACCCTGATTTATCAATGTCACCCCCATCAAAATTAATTTTAAAAAAAAGAATTTGTCTCACGGCTAATTCAGGCAGTTAGAAGAATAGTGAATAGCATGAGGATGCTAATTCTGCTTCTCAGGCCACATCCTGCAAAATGGACCCCAATAAAATTGGTGATTTGGCTCCTCTGATTTTGCCAATTGGACTTAAAAAAATAGGTCAGGAATACCCTGAAATGGAACTAACAATACAAGGGCATAAATTTAAAGGACATTTAGATACTGGAGCTGATGTATCTGTTATTGCTAAACTACATTGGCCTCCTTCCTGGCCCACTCATGCAGCAGGCACAGAATTACA
The DNA here is from genome assembly GCF_036850995.1 of Saccopteryx leptura. Taxonomy (NCBI): domain Eukaryota; kingdom Metazoa; phylum Chordata; class Mammalia; order Chiroptera; family Emballonuridae; genus Saccopteryx; species Saccopteryx leptura. The sequence goes on along the minus strand of NC_089505.1, from coordinate 209,568,094 downwards.
TGTATAGGGCAGAGTAAATCCCCTCAACAAAGTTCTAGTTTTTTACATTGGGTAGATTAGGAAGGTCATTCTGGATTTTTTAAAACCTTATGTGCTCCCTGGATGGCCAGATAATTTGTGGGGTAGAGATGTTTCCAGGAGCATTGCTTGTCATTTCTAAGTTGTTAGTACTCAGAGGCTTGATCAGGGATTTTTGCCCACTAAGGGACTAGGGAAAGAACAGCGAGGAATTCTCACCCCCACAGAAGTGGCACACAATACCAGAAGGTGTGGCTTAGGATATCAAAATTTAGCATAGGGGCCTTGGTAGCTCCTCCTACCCCAATAATGCATTGTGCAGACCCAATTACTTGGAAATCAGATAATCCTGTATGGGTAAACCAATGGCCCCTTTCTCAGGAGAAACTTAGAGCAGCTGCTCAATTGGCACAAGAGCAGATACAGCTTGGGCACATTGAACCATCTAACAGCCCATGGAATACACTTTCATATTTTGATCTTGTCGCCTCCTTGATTATCAAGGGGCATAGGCGACCCTTACAGCTTATAGGTTTTAAGCCTCAAAATTATTGTTGTTCCTTTTTTCAAAGGATCAACAACAATGGCTCTGGGAAACTTCCACTAAATGGCAAATCGCTTTTGCAAATCAATGGACAACTTTATACTGAAACAGTCAACTTAAAATCAGCTCAAAGACTAGAATTATATGCCATTATCATGGCTTTTCAGCACTTGCCATATTCCTCCTTTAATCTATATACAGACAGCAAATATTTACTTATGGTTGTTTCCACTATAAAGACTACTGTCTTAGGGACAACTGCTGATGAACTATTTCAGCAGTTCCTCCTTCTTCAAAGAATTGTATGTCAACATAGAGCTCCATGTTTTATAGGACATACTCGAGCTCACTCCATGCTCCCTGGAGCTTTAGCACAAGGGAATGCCCTTGTTGATCAAGCTACCCAAAAGAAAATTATTTGGAGCAACCATGACAGATTGAGCAATTCAGTCTCATACTATTCATCACCAGAACGCTGCAGCCCTGTGTAAACAGTTTCAACTTTCTTGGAAAGCAGCACAGCAAATTGGGAAATCCTGTCCAAGGTGTCCTATTCTACAATCTGTCCCTTCACTTGGAGTTAACCCTCAAGGACTCCTACCAGAACAACTTTGGCAGATGGATGTTACTCATACACCTTCATTTGGCAAACATTCCTATGTCCATGTTACAGTGGATACTTATTCTGGATTTATAGTAACCTCTGCCAGAACAGAAGAGGCTGCTAAGCATGTTATAGCTCATTGTCTGTATGCATTTTTCTATTATTAGAGTTCCTAAACTGGTTAAAACTGACAATGCTCCTGCATATGTAGCAAAAGCATTTACTGTATTTTGTCAAACCTTTTGAATTATGGGTATTTCTTACAATCTTTAAAGTCAAGGTATTATTAAAGTGTATCCAGCAAATATTTTAAGGTCAATTTAAAAAAATTTTAAAGGGGGGAATCATATCCTAGAACTCCTATGGGTCTACCATATCATGCTTTTTACTTAAAAATTTTTAAATTTCTTTTGAATGCTGATGAACAGGAAACGTCAAATCTTTTTCTCCTGCAAACTTCTACCTTCTTTTATTAGATCCAGCTAATAACACTGTTTTGTCTTTTTCCAAATAGCTCCAGATATACGGAAAAGGTTTATATAGGTGGATGGGGATCCTCAAACCCCTCAGCGAGATCTTCTGAGCATGGCTTTTAAGGCACCAAGAGGCAGAAAAAGCCCAATAGAGATCAGGTGAACTACCAGCTTTTAGGATATGCCCTTAAAGGCTCCAATGCCCCAAAGGGGTCTCATAGGATTCCATCTGGGTCCTGCTTCAATAGTGAAAAGGAAGGTCATTGAACTGAAGCCTGCCAGGCTTACATGCCTTTGCTGTGAGGAAAAAGGGACACTGGAAGGTAGGCTTCCCCCTCGCTCCTCTAAAGGGAGGGTTCAGTCTCTTCCAGCTCTGCTCCAGCCACCTATGACCTAACCTTGCCCAGAATGCTGGGGTTTGACACTGAAGGCTGAAGGTGCCCAGGGCCGTCAGCTCCATCTATGACACTGTGGATGAGACTAAGGTATTTCTTTCAAGAAGTAGGTAAACTGATTTCATTTGCACAAGGGTCACTTAACTATGTCTTGCCTGAATAGTCAGGTTTTTTATTCTTCCCTCGAAGATCTCTGTTGTGGGTGTTGATAGTCCTATTTTCTGCTGTTTTGTTTAATATATAGTGTTTCCTTTATTCCTCCTACCTCAATGCCCCACTCATATTTCAGGCTGGGACCTACTCCTAATTTAGAGCTCTCTTTCCCCCTTTTGCCAACTTCTATCATGAATTTACCTTTGCCACCTAGCTTGTGTACCCCAAGGTTCTCTTTACTACACCACAGTTGCAGAGCTCCAGGAAAAAGCACTCTGGTCTCATCTCTCCAGGCAGAGAAGAACAGAAGCTCCATATCCACACACGCTGCAGATGGCTTTTCCAGTCTACTTGAATCAGTACCAGCTAGAAGCAGCAGTCATTGGGACTTGGACGTGAGCTGCAAAATATAGAATTGTGACAACAATTACTTTTCCTGGACTCCTGCTCCTTGTGACAGCTCCTAACGGACTTAACTGGGGTTGGGTTGCATTTGCAGGGATTTGGAATGGTGTTGGTGCCAACTTGGACTTGGTGAACATGTTAAGGACACTACTCTTTTATGAATTATTGGCCAAGAGTTTGTTTAAAGGCTTTAATCACTGTAAAAAAAAATAGAAAACTGGATAAAGAAGATGTGGCACATATACACTAGGGTATACTACTCAGCCATAAGAAATGATGACATCAGATCATTTACAACAAAATGGTGGGATCTTTTTTTTTTTTTTTTTTTCATCTTTCTGAAGCTGGAAACGGGGAGAGACAGTCAGACAGACTCCCGCATGCGCCCGACCGGGATCCACCCGGCACGCCCACCATGGGGCGACGCTCTGCCCACCAGGGGGCGATGCTCTGCCCATCCTGGGCGTCGCCATATTGCGACCAGAGCCACTCTAGCGCCTGGGGCAGAGGCCACAGAGCCATCCCCAGCGCCCGGGCCATCTTTGCTCCAATGGAGCCTTGGCTGCGGGAGGGGAAGAGAGAGACAGAGAGGAAAGTGCGGTGGAGGGGTGGAGAAGCAAATGGGCGCTTCTCCTGTGTGCCCTGGCCGGGAATCGAACCCGGGTCCTCCGCACGCTAGGCCGACGCTCTACCGCTGAGCCAACCGGCCAGGGCAGGATCTTGATAACATTATACGGAGTGAAATAAGTAAATCAGAAAAAACAAGAACTGCATGATTCCATACATTGCTGGGACGTAAAAACGAGATTAAGAGACATGGACAAGAGTGAGGTGATTGTGGGGGGGGGAGGAAAGGGGGAGGGGGAGGGCACAAAGAAAACTAGATAGAAGGTGACAGAGGACAATCTGACTTTGGGTGATGGGTATGCAACAGAACTGAATGACAAGATAACCTGGACATGTTTTCTTTGAATATATGTACCCTGATTTATTGATGTCATCCCATTAAAATTAATAAAAATTTATTTATAAAAAAAAGAAAAGAATGTGGGCACCTAATGACAAGAGGCGTGATCAGACTTGCATCTTAGAAAATTCCTGGACAGCTAGATGAAGATGAGTTGTACAATGAAGGCTAAGGGAAAAAGATAAAAATAAATTTTTAAATAATCTTGTAAGAGGTGGTGGGTCCTCAACTAGGTGTGAGGCAGTGGCCTCAGAGATGAGGGGAGAGACATGAGGGAGATTTAGGAGACCAAACAACCAACAGCTGGGATGGGGGCGGGGAGAATTGGGGCATAGTGTACATGACTCCTCGCCCTGCCTGCTGGCCGGTGGGCACCTTTGACAGTACCTCTGCTGTGATAAAGAACACAGGAGGTTAATGATGAATCCGAACAGCTTTGTGCTGCAGCCCCTCCACCTGCTCCTCTCCCTACAAAGTATTCTTCCTGGGTTTGATTGTTGATTTTGGTTTGTCCTTTGAAGGTTCAGAAATGTCCCTGGTGTGTCTGACGGACTTTGAGGCCCATGCACGGGAGCGTCTGTCCAAGTCAACGTGGGATTATATTGAAGGAGGAGCTGGTGAAGGCTTCACCAGAGATGACAACATTGCAGCATTTAAAAAGTTTGGTCTTCTGTATCCTTCCTATTGCTAAAGTCAGGCACACTGGCTCAGAGCTCCTTGGAAGGGAGCAGTCCTCGTTTCTGCCTGCACAGACCACAGAGGACTGTCCTGATCAAGGCTTTTGTGTTGTCATTTTGCGTTTGGGTTTTTTGGGGTTGTCTGGGGAGAGTATGGCTGGAGAGGGGGTTCACCTGAGTGCCTCCACAGAACTAGCACACACGAGTCACCCTCCCTCTGCCTTCAGTAACTTGGCCACCTAAGGAGATAGGACAAGATCCAAAGGTCACCAGCCACCAGCATAGGGAGGAAAAGCCTGCTGGGTGGGCCTAAATTTCCTGAGTTCTTAAACTTCAGGCTTAGAGAACAGAATGTGTGAAAGGAGCAAGGACTCAGGGAGGGAGGAAATATGGACACCTAAGGAGTCCCAGCTGTGAAGAAGATTGACTCAAGGCAGAGGGCTGGACCAGAGCGGGGGGGCAGACCAGGAAGCAGCAGCCCACAGGCCAAGTCCTGCCCACCACCATTTTTTAGATGAGCAAGCCAAGTTCCCCCCCCCCCACCTAAAACAGTTGAAATGACTCAAAAGAAGAATAATTTGTGATACACAAAAATTACATGCAATTCAAATTTTGGTGTCTAGGAGGTAAGTTCCATGGGAACACAGCTATGCTGGGTCACTTACCTATTGTCTATGGCTGCTTTTACATCACAACAGCAGAGCTGAGTAACTGTGACAAAGACAGTGGTCCACAGAGCCCTGGAGAGAGTTCGCTGAGGTCTGGGATAGAGAGGTCAGGAAACACCTGCAAAACGGGATCCAAAGTGAACACGCTGTTCTGTTTCCATACCTGCTCAGCTCTATGCTCAGCCCTTTAACTGCTTTATTTTGTTTTGACTGTTAGGAAATTTGGATTATTACTCCCATTTAGGGATAAAGTTACTGAAGCTATCTGATCAAGTTTGCACAATCAGAATTTCCAGAAAAATCTGTCTCAGCTTGTATATAGGAATAACAATGTTTTATGAAAGACAAGCATTTTTGGACCTTGAGGTCCAAAATGTATTTATTGGCCTTAAAGTGTTTTGTATACTTGTCATTTCCCTACCTTATTCTAAAGCAACATCTAAGTCAAATCTTTAAATGAATTTGCCTCTAGCAAAAAGAATACTGTGATCATTCCTGGGCTTGCCCCTATCAGTGACCTTTCTACTGTAGAGCTGGGTCCTAACCTGAGAGGGCTTCTCATTCCTTCCCCTTCTAGTCCTCATTCTGATGAGTCAGCCAGAGCTTCCAGGTGCCGATAGCGTGGTCCAGGCGGCTCAGCACAGAGACACAGACCGCTGAAGGAGCAAGGCAGCGACTGGGGGGCCCTCACATGCACTGGGAATGCAGAGAAAGCTGGTTCATGTGGAACAGGGATTAGGAGAGGCTTCCTGAACGGCAGGACCTCCAGTTGGTCTATGCTGCCTATTCAGTTCCCAGCCAATGGACCCCCGCCCGAGGTTTCTGGAGACCCATCGGGTCTCAGCCTGTACCAGGGGTCCGTAGGTCCAGCACCAGGCAGGGTCTCCATGCTAAAGAGCAATCCCACCAATAGGAAACCTCTTTATTGTCTAGCACAGAATCCGCCTCCGTCCCCGGTATCTGAAAGATGTGTCGCAGGTGGACACCAGGACCACAATCCAAGGGGAGGAGATCAGTGCCCCCATTGGCATCTCACCTACGGGTTTCCACTGCCTCGCCTGGCCCGATGGAGAGATGAGCACGGCCAGAGGTGCGAGCCAGCCCGGGCTCCCCCCAGCACCCCGTGGTGCCCACGAGTCCTGCCGGCTGGGGCCTGCCCCACGGTTTCTCTAGAGAAGGGGCAAGTTCAGCAAATGGTCCTAATTAAAGGGGGGGGGGGACAGTTCACCTAAGATTGAGAAAATACCCATTTTCTATAATAAAGAGTGGTTAGGGTGGGAAAGAGGCTACCCACCCAGCCATGGCAGAAGAAGGGTGCTGGCCCCCGACTCACACTGTCTGTGGAGAAAGGATGTTCCATGTGGCCCCAGGGGGAGTGGGGAGCTCTCTGACCCCTCCTGGGCTGAACAGATGGTGAGTCTGAGTGTAGGATGAGAAGAGTCGTCACCTCAGGTCCCACCACAGGCCCTGACAGGTGTTTTGTCCAAATGTTCCATCTTCCTCTTGCTCAGCTGGCTTTGTCATCTCATTTGACAGTTTCTTTTGGGGTGTGCCTCCTTCCTAGCTGCCCTCTTCCTCTACCCTGACCCCCACCCCATGAACAATAATAAAGAGAAGGAAAGGGAAAGGGCAAAGCAAGGCTAAAAATATTCTTGTGACTCCTTTGTAATCCACTCGAGCACTAATCCATTGCTGCCAGTTTCCTTGGGGTCTTTTCCTTGGGGACTCCATGCTATAGAAGTCAATGAATCCAGGGGTTCCAGAGCTAAAGTGACATCCACCTGGGTTGGGAACCACGTCCGGCTAGGCGGAAATGTGGACATCCTATATGAATGTGACCACTTCACTAAATCTTCATGGTTGAATGTGCTGTGTTGTTTTTGATTTGGAGCTAAAGAATGGGGCATCACCTGTTGACACCTGTGTAACTAAAAATATTAATTTTTGATCAGGCCAAACACTTTGCCCATGGGTTATAGAATGATTGTGACATTAACCAGTTGGAAAACCCCTCTGAAAATGCACAAAGTAGGAAATGAGAAATGCAGTGTAGCAGCAATGTCACCATCATTGTGACCACCATCAACATCACTGTCACTAGCATTTGTGCAGGATATCACTTTGTAATTCACAAAATTTTTCCATATCTAGAATCTCACTTAATCTCCTGACAACCCTGTAGCAGTGGTATTATTATTTCCCCACTTTAATGATCAGGAAAATAGGGCCCTGGCCGGTTGGCTCAGCGGTAGAGCGTCGGCCTGGCGTGCGGGGGACCCGGGTTCGATTCCCGGCCAGGGCACATAGGAAAAGCACCCATTTGCTTCTCCACCCCCCCCCCTGCTCCTTCCTCTCTGTCTCTCTCTTCCCCTCCCGCAGCCAAGGCTCCATTGGAGCAAAGATGGCCCGGGCGCTGGGGATGGCTCCTTGGCCTCTGCCCCAGGCGCTAGAGTGGCTCTGGTCTCGGCAGAGCGATGCCCCGGAGGGGCAGAGCATCGCCCCCTGGTGGGCAGAGCATCGCCCCTGGTGGGCGTGCCGGGTGGATCCCGGTCGGGCGCATGCGGGAGTCTGTCTGTCTCTCCCCATTTCCAGCTTCAGAAAAATACAAAATAAGTAAAAATAAAATAAAATAAAATAAAATAAAATAAAATAAATAGATCGGGAAATAAGATTTAAGACCACACAGCTAGGTATATGGTAGAAATAACATCCTTCTCACTTTAGACATCATGCTTTGTCCACTACAAACCTCAGCCTTCTCCACTGGAATTACATTTCCTCAACCTCTGCCTGCTTTAATTCTCTTTTGATTCACTGACAAGTTCATGAGAAGCCCATTTTCCTATCTTAAAGCTTCAATATGCCCAGCACAGGCTGGGGCACTAAATAACCTCTCTAGCTGGAACTACTTTAACATGGGGTCCAGGGCTTAGAAGACAAGTTACACAGAGGGGGGCACAGACAGCTGTAGGCTTCCCAGTCTGATCAGATTCTTCTCTCCCTGCCCCACAGGGAGTCAAGCTATGTGTTCACTCCTAGGGCAGGGTGGCCAAAGGCAGGGCAGACTCCTGGGGTCCTCACCCCAGTCCCCAACCTGAGTTGTGTCACTTGCTTTGCAGCTGCCCAAGCTGCCCGTGTCTGCTACATCACCAGCACATATTCCAGCTGTACTCTTGAAGACATTGTGGCTACTGCCCCCAGAGGCTTCCGGTGGTTCCAACTCTACGTGCAGTCAGATCGGCAGCTAAACCAAAAGCTGATTCAGAGGGCAGAATCGCTGGGTTTCAGAGCTCTGGTAGTCACCGTGGATGTGCCCAAAGTTGGCAAAAGGCGACACGATGTTCGAAACCAGATGAACTTCAAGACGAATTTATTGCTGAAGGATCTTCAATCACCGAAGGAGGTAGGAGAGATACCAGATCAAGCATTACAGAAGGCGAATTTCCTTCTCTGGTTCCTCCTTTCTTTCCGCAAGAGTTTGCTGAAGGCCAGACTGTGCCAGACACAGGGGATGCAGCAGGTCAAAGGTCAGGTCCGGGTCCTGCGTACTGCAGCTTCCAGACCGACAGAACAGGAGGCCAGGTGTGCTCACTCCTGGAGCTGTCCAGTCAGTCACCGGGGTGTCCTGGCTGGGCTGAGTGCTGAGAAGCAGGGAAGCAGTAGAGAGGACTCTGCAAGGGTGAGAGTAAACTAAACAAGTTCTTCCACATCTTCTACTTCATGACACACTAGATACACTGACTCTCAGACGGGGATGTTCACAGCCCAGGTGACCAGCTATGGAGTGTAAGCAGCCCAGGCCCCACCCTGCTGCTCTGAAAAACGAGGGGCAGTATCTCTGCACACCTGGACTCATCCATGCGCCAGTGGGGTGCTATGACACATCTGTTTGGAATCTCTGAACTGGATGATGGCAAAGGGCACCTCACCCATTAAAATCTGACAGTCCAATGGGAGGGAGTGCCCCAGAGAAAGTCATGGTGAAGTTGGAATTCCTTGGCTACAGTAGAGACAGTGATAGCAGACGTTTCCATTGACAAATAGCTATGATAGCCAGCCACGAGACTCTCAACAGTTCCACTCATTAAGTCATATGCAACTTGGCCTTGAGGTCTGCATGAATCCTTATCTCAGATTCCAGAAATTTATGGATATTTGGTGCCCGTGGTGAGTCAAAGGCCAATATTGCATAATATCTGATTTAGACTTATTGAAATATTGCTTAGTTCTTATTATCCTGTGCCTATCTCAACCATAATGCATCACAAGGGCCTATCAATGCTTTTGCTTATCCAGTCCACTTACTATAAACTCTCAGTTCTTCTCATGTAGGGCCTGTGTCGTAGCTGTCTTTGTGTTCCCAGATCCTAGCATAGGATTGAACAGGGACACAATTTACGGTTTATGAATAAGCAATTGAAGTATAAATTATTTTTGTTAAAGAAAGGAGCGAGGAGTGTGGCTGATTCTTACAGCTCCTCTTCTCCAGCTTATAAACACTTATTTTCACTTGTTACTCGCTGGCTCTCCAGACGTGCCTCATCTTTGAAATGGATCAAGCTGTCTTGAAGAAATTCGAGATGAAGGTTCTCTTTTATTCCCCACAGAGAAATTCCATGCCCTATCTGCAGATGTCTCCCATTGACTCCTCCTTCTGCTGGAATGATCTCTCCTGGTTGCAGAGCATAACTCAACTGCCCATCATCCTTAAAGGGATCTTGACAAAAGAAGATGCAGCGTTAGCTGTGAAGCACAAAGTCCAAGGCATCATTGTTTCCAACCACGGTGGGAGGCAGCTCGATGACGTGCCTGCTTCTGTAAGTAGGATGACCTCAGAAGGGGGTGTGTTTGTGAATGGGGGTTATATGTCTAGACCAAGGTACTCTGTGCAGTTTGGTCCACACTACCCTCTCTCATACCACATACATTGGTATATACGTGTAAATGTTAAGGACTTGTAATCGTTAATAATAGCCTCGTGTGTGCCAGAATATTTTCCCACTTTACGTATATCATCTCTAAATCTCACAATAATCCTACAAGATGGGTATTATTATTCCAATGTAACAGGCAGGAATCCTGGAGTTAAGAGATGGTATGTAAGTTTTCCAGTTCACACAGCAGTAAGTACTGAAGGTGGGTTTGATAGTAGAGATGTTTCAGAAGCACTGAGGCCCCCTGCCTCCTGGAGGAGTGTTCAGCTGGAGGGTTGCCTGTCTGATGGATTATAACCTCATGTTTTCTCATATGATACAACCCAGAAAGGAACTGTGTATCACATAAGCTAATAAATAACTGTCTTTTACATACAACTTTAAAATGCCCTATGAATCCTTTGCTAAAAAATTATGACACTCTGTACTTTTTCCCATAATGTAAATTTATATTCATTAGAAATGGAGTTTGGGGAAAGAAAATGAAGAGGAGAGAGGCAGGAAAGAACCTCTAAATGGGATAAATTTTTTCTTCTTTTTTTTTTTTTAGATGAGAGGAGGGAGATAGTGAGGCAGATTCCCACATGCACCTGGACTGGGGTCCACACAGCAACCCCATCTGGGGCCAATTCTCGATGCTCGAGTACTGAGCTATTTTTAGAACCTGAGGCTGATGCACTCCAATGGAGCTATCCTCAGTGCCCAGAGCCACCCTCAAACCCATCGAGCCACTAGCAACAGAAGGGGAAGAAGAAGAGAAGAAGGAGGGAGAAAGAAACAGATGGTCACTTCTCCTGTGTGCCCCAACCAGGAATCAAACCCAGGATGTCCATACGCTGGCCAACACTCTATTCACTGAGCCACTGGCCAGAGACCCTTTTTATTTCTTTAAACAAGTCAAGCAGCAATAGAAGAATTGTGAAAATAAGCTTCATGAAAGATTTATCTTGGCCCTGGCCAGTGACTTCTTTCCCCCTTCTTTTCTCCCTCTGTCCCCTTCCCTTCCCACAGTCAGTGGCTCGACTGGTTCCAGCATGGCCTCAGGCACTGAGGATAGCTCGGTTGGTCTGAGCACATAGGTCTCAGGCACTAAAAATAGCTCAGTATTCAAGCATTGGCCCCAGACAGGGTTGCGGGGTAGATTCTGATCAGGGTGCATGCGGGAGTCTGCATCACTATCTCCCCTCCTCTCACCTATAAAATAAATAAATAAAAATAAAAGGGGATTTCCCTGGCCAGTTGGCTCAATGGCAGAGCATCAGCCTGGCGTGCAGGAGTCCTGGGTTCGATTCCCGGCCAGGGCACACAGGAGAAGCGCCCATATGCTTCTCCACCCCTCTCCCTCTCCTTCCTCTCTGTCTCTCTCTTCCCCTCCCACAGCCAAGGCTTCATTGGAGCAAAGTTGGTCTGGGCGCTGAAGATGGCTCCATGGCCTCTGCCTCAGGCACTAGAATGGCTCTGGTTGCAACAGAGCAATGCCCCAGATGGGCAGAGCATCGCCCCCTGGTGGGCATGCCGGGTGGATCCAGGTCGGGCACATACGGGAGTCTGTCTGACTGCCTCCCCGTTTCCAACTTCAGAAAAATACAAAAAAAAATTAAAAAATAAATAATAAATAAATAAAAGGGGAATTTTTTCCTATTAATTTATTTTTTGTCTTTTTATTATATGTGTAAAACATGTGCACTGCAGTTTAAGAATAATATATACAAAGACAAAAGAAAAGATAAAAATTAACCCTGTTTTTACTACTGTCATTAATGTCAATATTTTAGGAATTGTTTTTATCAACTTCATAATGCAAATATAACATTTTAGGTTTAAAAACTTATAATATTTTGTAATTTCTTTATTTCACTTGCAAATATATTAAGGGCATCATATTACATATTTCAGTATACACGGTATGCTTCTCTTATTTTTAACAGTGTGTAGTATGAATGAACAATTTATTATTATTATTATTTTATCATTCACTGAGAGGAGGGGAGGCAGAGACAGACTTCCACATGCGCCCCAACTGGGATCCACCCAGAAATCCCACTAGGGGGTGATGTTCTGCCCATCTGGAGTGCTGCTCTCTCAGTAACCAAGCTCTTCTTAGCGCCTGAAGCAGAAGGCATGGAGTCATCCTCAGTGCCTGACACCAACTCACTCCAATTGAGCCATGCTTGCGGGAGGGGAAGAGAGAGAGAAGGGAGAGGGGAAAGAATGGAGAAGCAGATGAGCACTTCTCCTGTGTGCCCTGACCAGGAATCAAACTCAGGACATCTATATGCCGGGCTGACACTCTACCACTGAGCCAACTAGCCAGGGCCAATTTATTATTTTTTAATTTAATTTTCAATTACAGTTGAAATACAATATTATATTAGTTTCAAGTGTACAGCATAGTGATAAGACATATATGTACCATACAAAGTGATTACCAGCCAAGTCTAGTACCCACCTGACCCCATATATAGTTATTATATTTGTGTGTGTGTGTGTGTGTGTATGTGTGTTTGTGACAGAGACAGAGAGAGACAGAGAGAGAGATGAATAGGGACAGACAGGAAGAAAGATGAGAAGCATCAATTCTTTGTTGCGGCTCCTTTGATTGCTTTCTCAAGTTATTACAATATTACTGACTATATTCCCTATGCTGTACTCTACATCCTTGCCACTACTTTATTTATTTATTTATTTATTTATTTATTTATTTATTATTTAGTGAGAGGAGGGGAGGCAGAGACAGACTCCCACATATGCCCCGATGGGAATCCACCCAATAAGCCCAGTAGGGGGTGACGCTTGCCCATCTGGGGCGTTGTCCCGTTGCAACAGGAGCCATTTTGGGAGCCTGAGGCAGAGGCCATGGAGCCATCTTCAGCACCCAGGGCCAACTTTCTCTAATCAATCCCTGGCCACAGGAGTGAGGGGGGGGGCGAGGAGAGAGAGAGAAAGGGAAGGGGAAGGGGAGGGGTAGAGAATCAGATGAGCGCTTCTCCTGTGTGCCCTGACCAGGAATCAAACCTGGGACATCCACATGCAGGGCCAATACTTCCACTGAGCCAACCAACCAGGGCATGATTACTTTTATAACCAGCAGTTTGTACTTCTTAATCATGAAAAGACTATTTATATAACAAAATTTCTATTGTTGAACACCTGGATCACTTCTAAACTTCCACTATTTCAAACAATGCATCAGTGCCCAGCCTTAAAGCTTCAGCACATTCTCAATGACTTCTGTAAGACAAGTTCCAGGAAACACAAAAGCTGCCCACTTAGACTTCCTAGTCCTTGCCCATGTGGAGGGTGTGCTGCCGCCCCATGATGCCCTAAGAGTCAAAATGGAAATCCTCAGGCCACACAAGTCTCTGCTTTCAGATCGACGCCTTGACAGAGGTGGTGGCGGCTGTGAGAGGGAAGCTGGAAGTGTACTTGGACGGAGGGGTCCGCACAGGCAATGACGTGCTGAAGGCTCTGGCCCTGGGCGCCAAGTGTGTCTTCCTGGGAAGACCAGTCCTTTGGGGTCTGGCCAGCAAGGTGAGACCAGCATGAAAACCAGCCGGAAGACAGCACATTTCTCATTCATTTGCACCCTATTCCGCAGTTCAGCCCCCAAGTTTAACCATGTTCCAAGGAGTTACAGATTCCTGAAGGACGGTGAGTGACACGTGGCCCGCACCTTCGTGCTTCCTGGGCAGCGTGTCACAAATGTTTAAGAGCTCTCACACCCCTTCTTTTCCTCCCTGCGTTTCTATGTTTCCCATGTAGTTCTGGGTTCAGACACCTCATCCTCCCCACCGCATCTCTGAGCACACCTATTGAATAGAATTCATACCTAGCTTCTGGTCACCATGTTCCTTCATCTCTCTCTCTCTCTCTCTCTCTCTCTCTCTCTCTCTCTCTCTCAGGGTGAACATGGTGTTGAAGAAGTTTTGAACATTTTAAAAGATGAGTTCCACACTTCCATGGCCCTTACAGGTGAGTGTGTCTGATGCTTTTCCTGACTTGGAGCTGCCAGTGGGAAGTCTAGGAACAGGAGTGATGCCTCCTCCTTCTAGCCACCTCTTCCCAGCCCAGAGGTGACAGAGGAGACAGCAAGGAAGACATGTCCCAGACAAGATAGATCTTAATCATGAAAGGAAAATGTATATAATAAATGTCCTATTATTGAACATCTGGATTGATTCTAAACATCTACTGTTTTAAACAATACATCAGTGCCCAGCCTTAAAGCTTTAGCACATTTGCAATCATTTCTGTAAGAAAAATTCCAGGAAACACAAAAGCTACCCACTTAGACTTCCTGGTCCTCACCTACATTGATGAGCACTGCTGTCGCATGATTAAGATGTACAAAAGCAAATGCAATTTCACATATGGGAAAGGGGGTTCCGTGTTAGTCCAGATTGTTCAGATCACTTCAGGCTTGTTGGATGTGGTTCTGAGTGTCATTTTAAAGTGATATTCATGGACTGTGAACAGTTGAGAAATTATGTCAAAGAGGAAGTATGGAGGAACTGGGATGAGAGATAGAAACGGGAAGAGAAGGTAGAGAAGGAGAAGCATCAGCTTTCGTAACCACAAACAGGAAGACAGGCATGAATGTCTCAAAGTCACATGGATTTCAGTCAGGAATAAAATTATTATAAAGTAATGCTCATAGGAACCTCTAAGTTTTGTTTTGTTTTGTTTATGGTTTTTAATTTTCCCATTGATTTGAGTGAGAGGAGGGAGAAAGAAAAAGAGAGAGAAGCATCAACTCATTGTTCCACTTAGTCTGTTCCATTTAGTTGTGCACTCATTGGTTGCTTCTCATATGTGCCCCGACCGGAGATCAAACCCACAACCTCGGCACACCAGGACAATGATCTATCCACTGAGCAAGCCAGCCAGGGCCAAAACTTCTACATTTTTAGCAAAGCCTAGAATCCCAGTTATCCTGTAAAATAATGGTTCTCAACTAATGATGGTAACTTTTTCCTCTTCAAGAGCATTTGGGCCTGACCAGGCGGTGGCGCAGTGGATAGAGCGCCGGACTGGGATGCAAAGGACCCAGGTTCGAGACCCCAAGGTCACCAGCTTGAGCAAGGGCTCATCTGGTTTGAGCAAGGCTCACCAGCTTGAGCCCAAGGTCGCTGGCTCGAGCAAGGGGTCACTCGGTCTGCTATAGCCCCCCAGTCAAGGCACATATGAGAAATCAATCAATGAACAACTAAGGAACCACAGCGAAGAATTGATGTTTCTTATCTCTCTCCCTTCCTGTCTGTCTGACTCTCTCTGTCTCTGCCAAAAAAAAAAAGAGAGAGAGAGAGAGAATTTGGTTTTGGGTTTTTAGTTTTCTAATTCTAAGTAACTCAGTTCTAAATTACCCAATGTCACCAAGTTCCTCCCATGAGGGAGGGGAGGGCACAAATGTGAACAGAGTCCAGGGATTCTTCTAGCATTTCTTCATCTTCTGACCAGTACTTCTTTATCTGCGTCCTTGTCAGTGGGCCTCTGTTTTTGGAGTACGGGGCTTAGATACCATCTTGTCTGTAGATCCCCTGGGCCTGGGACACAAAGGTAAATTGCTTGTAGCTCCATCAAGTCACATAGGCCCAATCATGTATCCAACTCCTAGAACAAAACTTCTTACTTGCATTAATCATTAAGCCTATTGGTTATAACTAAAAGCTATTATTAGTTCTCCTTATCAGTATGCTGGTGTCTTTTGCCCCTGGGGGGGGCAGGAAGGAGAGGGGGAGAAGACCTGTGGGTGTCTGAGGTTTCAAGGAGGTTGAGGTGATTGGTCCTGCTCCCAAATTGTTTCTCCTATTCTTATAAAATTATGTCTAAACTTCTCTCTAAAATAGCCTGATGGGGAAATTCTCGAAAACAAAGCTTCATTATTCCACCAAAAGTTAACACTTGACTACTACTGACATGTAAATGACAGCTGGAAACTATTTCTGAGATAGAGAAAGGAGCACCTTTTTAAAGAGACAGGGGGAAAAGAAAGAAAAAACAGGATGATGAGTGCTTTTATGCCTGATGTTTTGTACTCCTCTTCCTTCTAATTGCTCTACAATGAGAATGTATTGTTTTAAATGTATAGAAAAAGTAGTAATCACAACCAAATGTGGGACAGAGAAGAGGGTTCAGGGAGGAAGGGAAAGAACAGGAAGCCCAGGTGAAGGGCATCTTCTATTTAAGAGGTGCTGCCCCAGGGCGGACCCCCAGACTAGTCCCTGCAGAAAGGAGTCTCAGGTTGGGGGACTGTGCTTTTGATGGAACCCAGTGCAATATAAAATCATGGTGTGAAACCCGGGCTTCTGTCATCGGGCCTCCCTGCACAATGCATATAAAACACTGGCACAACACTGGAACCCAGGAGGTCAGTCAGCATGACCTCTCTCTCCTCATTGCCCTGGGAATGTGGAAATGTGGGCTGTTTTCCCCTGACCTCCCTGTGACATCATAGCCCCAGGAAGAGAACCCTATGAGCACCGCAGCTGAAAAAAAGAACATTTTAAAAGTAATGTTTTTCCAACTCTGAGACCAGTGACTGAAATTTTTATATTGATAAAAATGTAAAAAAATGATTTGTCTTGGAAAACAAAAATGTCCATATAAATCACATCAACACAGGCTACAGAGACCTAAATTTGCATCCCTTATGGATGTAAGAACATCCAAAGCTGTAGAGAAATTTTACAAAAGTTTATTTAAGCCAAAAAGAGGATAGCCCTGGACACAGAGAAAGACATGTTTCAACAGAGACACAAGCTTCATCAGAGATGAATGCTTCCAAGAACGGACTGTTTGCAGCTTTTTTTATGGAACTGGAATTAAGAAAAAGGTTACAGGCAGATGAGAAAGCAAGGCAGGGATTGGGTTATAGGGTGCTAACACAGTCTGTTCTTTAGAGCAGGGGTCCCCAAACTACGGCCCGCGAGCCACATGCGGCCCCCTGAGGCCATTTATCCGCCCCGACGCACTTCCGGAAGGGGCACCTCTTTCATTGGTGGTCAGTGAGAGGAGCACATTGACCAT
Organism: Saccopteryx leptura; assembly: GCF_036850995.1. NCBI lineage: Eukaryota > Metazoa > Chordata > Mammalia > Chiroptera > Emballonuridae > Saccopteryx > Saccopteryx leptura. Next base: position 209,551,230 of record NC_089505.1, on the reverse strand, counting down.
CTCATTAGCCAAAAGCAGGTCCATAGTTCCCATTGAAATACTGGTCAGTTTGTTGATTTAAATTTACTTGTTCTTTATTTTAAATATTGTATTTGTTCCTGGGTTTTTTTTTGTTTTGTTTTGTTTTGTTTTACTTTAAAATAAGATATGTGCAGTATACATAGGGATTTGTTCATAGTTTTTTTTATAGTCCGGCCCTCCAACGGTCTGAGGGACAGTGAACTGGCCCCCTGTGTAAAAAGTTTGGGGACCCCTGCTTTAGAGCATGATTACTTCTGAAAAGAGGCCTTGAGGCTTTTGAAAGGTGCATTAACTGACCGACAGGAACAACGGGCCAGGCTTGCTTAAGGCAGAGGTAAACCTTTGCTACCAGAAAAGGGACTTGGCCCTTTGGGTCTGCCTAGGGCCAGCCAGTAGTGTGTAGCTTCCTGACTTTATGCAGGAAAGATTTCACAACACGAGTCCAGGTGATTCTTAGAGTAAGTTTATTAGAGCTGGGGACAGTGAAACAGGAAGGGTCTAAGACAGGAGGCAACAGGAGAGCCCAGGTGGGGCTGCCCTGGCTCCCTGGGAAGTCAGAGAAAAGAGGCCTTGGGACAGGTGCAGGGGCTCAGCCCAGGATGAGCTGCTGCTGCCCGCTGCTCCTGCTCGCTGCTCCCTTGGTTACAAGTATTGTGGGGACCCTTACAGTTTGGGAGCTGCACACCAGTCTAGGAAGAAGAGGGGAAGGGGAAAGGAAAGGCAGGGATGTGCTCCCAGGAGAGAGACAGCCCTGCGTCCTTTCTTTTGAGGGTTTTTTTAAAGGCTGGGAGTTTAGGGGAGGATTTCAATAAAATGTTCATCAGCTTTTCCAGATGCACCATTCCTGGGGTCGTCTACCTGGGCCTGGAGCTAAAATACAACTGAGGCCCAGATGTTACCTCTAGAGAGGTGACCTTCTGTATCTGGCTGTAAATTGCTTGGCCAGTGTGTTCAGCTTCTTCAGTTTCCCCATTCCACTTGCAACGGAATTTTCCTAGCTTCTTACTATCCTGCCACACATTACTAAAGAAGTTATATGCCTGGGGTTTGATGACCCACCATGTGCCCAGTTAAGAATTTATAATCAGATCACACTGTGAGGTTACTTTCCATTAAACCCCCCTTTTGGGGGGTTTAAATACTATTCTCCCTACAATACATAAGCAAAGATTCAACCTGGGTGTCTCTGCTCCTTGAGCAGGGCTGCCTGCTTTGAAGCCACTGTTCTCTGCGGTTGGAAACTGGGCTCTCAAGATTGGTCTCAATTCTGAAGAGAGCGACCCATGGCTCCAAACACTTCTGCTGAATTAGTGCAATTTACGGATTATTGAAACCTGCTGTTTCTGTCCATTGCAATCATCCCAGACATGAAAATGCTCTTTCCTCTGCTCCCATTTTTAGGAAATAAGCCTCTTTTCAGTTATAATTTTGTGACTAACATTGTTTGCAAGGTGAAGGTGCACACATCAGAGATGTAGGAAGAACTTCTAAGCAGACATTATACGGCCTGTGATTAAACTCTAGCAGCCTTCTCACCATCGGGGACAGCTCACTGTTTCCTCAAGCTCCCAGTTCTCCCTCTTTACTTCTTATCACAGGTTACTCTCTCCAGTCCCTGGGCCTTCTCTCAGCTAGGTCCTAAAACTGCATTTGAATTGAGACTGCAATTTGAATCATTACAGAAGAGGCTTCATTTGTCAGAGCTTCTCCTTAGAAGGCAGTTGCTACATGGCATCCTCACTGAGTCATTTCCTCCTTGACAGATTATGTCCTACACTTCTGAGCCTTATCAGGATTTAGATAAAGGTCAAGGGTATCTATTGCACACATGAATTGCTTAGGAAATGCTGAAATGTTGCTTTTACATTTTTATCATGCCATTTTGACACAGCTGTCAAAATAAGACCGGAGTACAGGCTTCCAAAATAATCCCCAATGCGATCAGAATGATGTCATTCATCCTGGATGCATAATATTTTCAGTGGGTAAGAACCAGGGCCAGGCTGGGGCTATTTCCCATTGGCTCATCCAGACCTATGATGGAGCGGGTTTCCGGTGCTTCTGAGAAAGCTTTCTAAATGCATTGTTCTTTTAGGCTGCCGGTCGGTTCCAGAGATCAGTCGGGATCTGATCCAGTTTCCCAGGTTGTGAAGAAAGAGCTGATGATGGGACTGCTGGTGCAGTCACAGGAAGAAGACAGTCAGAGCATTCACAGTGTGCGCTGCCACCCTGCCCGGGCCCCATCCAATCCAGCATCTCAACCACTTCACCCCTGTGCTCCCAGCCCAAACCCTCACCTTCCTCAGCGTGCCATGCTTGTCTGCCTCACTGCTTTTCAGATGCTGTTCCCATGCCTGAAATCCTCCCTGAAAGAAAAAGGTGGACCAATGATGACTGCATAGCTAGTGAATGAAATTCTTGTATATCCTCTATATCTCTATGAAACATCCATGGACATTTGCATGCTGGACAGAAGAGCTATACATAGAAAATATCTCCCAACAAAAATCATATTTCTGTCTGTAGAGAATAAGACACAGGCTCCGGAGCCATACAGACAAGCAATTAAGAGTCAGGACTGCTACTGCCAAACTGGGTGACTTGAGGAAGTTTTTCACTATTTCTGTGTTTTCTTGTCTTCGCCTATCAAATGAGAATTCTGTTATCAAACTCTCTAGGTTGGGAGAAAGATTAAATGAGATAATGTTTGTAAAGTTCATAGCACAAAGCTCAGCACCTAGAAATTCAAGAACAAGTAGCTTTTATTACTGTTGTCGGGAAAGTTCCTATTCTTCTCTGAAGACCTTGTTCAAATGTTACTTATTCTTACCTTGGCTATTCACTCAGTGCTCCCTACTGTACTGTGCACATCCCACTATTACAACCGTTATCACATGTGTTATATTTACTTATTTGCATGTTTCTTTCTACAAAGAGACTGTACATGATTTGTGGGAGGGAGGGAAAAAGGGAGGGAGGCAGGGAGGGACTGAAGATAACTGATGAAAAGAGAGATGGAAAAATGAATAGGATCTGGCCGGTTGGCTCAGTGGTAGAGCGTCAGCCTGGCATGTGGATGTCCCAGGTACGATTCCCAGTCAGGGCCCACAGGAGAAGTGCCCATCTGCTTCTCCATCCCACCCTTTCTCTCTCTTTTTTTCTTCCCCTCCCACAGCCATGGCTCAATTGGTTTGAGCGCATCTTCCTGGGCACTGAGAATGGCTCTGTGGAGCCTCAGCCTCAGGCACTAAGAATATCTCAGTTGCAAGCATGGCCCCAGATGGGCAGAGCATCAGCCCCAGACAGGGATTGCTGTGTGGATCCCAGTTGGGGGTGCATGTGGGAGTCTGTCTCTCTATCTTTCCTCCTATCACTTGGAAAGAAAATAAAAATAAAAATTAATAGGGTCTGGCCCTGGCCGGTTGGCTCAGCGGTAGAGCATCGGCCTGGCATGCGGGGGACCCGGGTTCAATTCTCGGCCAGGGCACACAGGAGAAGCACCCAGTTGCTTCTCCACCCCCCCCCTCCTTCCTCTCTGTCTCTCTCTTCCCCTCCCGCAGCCAAGGCTCCATTGGAGCAAAGATGGCCCGGGCGCTGGGGATGGCTCCTTGGCCTCTGCCCCAGGCTCTAGAGTGGCTCTGGTCGTGGCAGAGCGACCCCCCCCCCAAGGGGCAGAGCATCGCCCCCTGGTGGGCAGAGCATCGCCCCTGGTGGGCGTGCCGGGTAGATCCCGGTCGGGCGCATGCGGGAGTCTGTCTGACTGTCTCTCCCCATTTCCAGCTTCAGAAAAATACAAAAAAAATAAAAAATAAAAAAAATTAATAGGGTCTCTACCAGAGTAAAAGCTTCCCAGACCAGTAGTTAGTGGAAATAGACTCTAGAGCAGGGGCACCCAGCTGACTAGGATCTGACACTTGAAGACAGCAAGAAAGTTAAAGATAGAAATCAATGTCCTAAACAGGCAACCTCTACTGGTTTCCATTGTTATATTCTTGCTCCTTTTTACATTCTGTCCTCTATTACAACCAGAGAGGGTTGTGTTTTTTTAAGGTACAAGCAAATCCCATGTCTCACCTGTTTAGAGCCTTTCTTGACTTCCCGTTCTGTTTAGCATAAATTCTTAGCCAATCACAGCTCTTTGGGGCACGGCAGGACCTGATTCTTGTGATCCTTTCAACTCACTGCTTTCTTGTGCTTTGTTGTGGTCCCTCCACTGGCTAGGCCCTGGCCTCGCCGCCTCCTTTCTGTTCCCTGAACAAGCAAAATCCTGCTAGCCTCCTGGGCTTTCACACTCACTGCTCCCTCTGCAGACATGTCCTTCCCCATCCTCTTCCCTTGGCTCTTTCTTGACATTTAGATCACAGCTTAACTGTCACCTCCCCAAGGAAGTGAGATTTCCCTGACCACGCTATTTAGAATAGGCTCCCCTTACCCATCGCATCGCTGTTTCTTCCCCTCCCAGTACTCACTAGAATCTGTAATTAACTTGTCCTTTGTTTTCTTTTTCTTTTAATTATTCATCTTCACCAGCACATGAACCTGTAATCAGTCTTGGGCATCACTACATTCCTTGAGACCATGCCCACCACCATAGAAGGCTTTGAGTTAATATTTGTTTAATAAATTAATCCAAAAAGGCAAAGTTGGATCAGACTGCATCATCACATCTGAAGAATGATAACAGGCATGAAGGGAGAACAGTGAATTAGGACAGAACCAAGCTGCATGGGTCAATGTTACCTAAGCCAACAGACACAGAAAGCCTCCCACCATTCCTGGCTAGACACTGCTGTACATGAGCCCGGGGCCAGGGAACATCAGATAGCATGGCACACACCAAAAGGAAAAGAAGTCTTGTAGCAATCTCCCTGGCCATGACTCTTAATACCACAGCCACTTGCTTAAACCAAACATATGAGGCATATGCCTCCTACTCATTTAGAAAGAGAAAGTATGGCTGTATCAGACAGTCCTACTTGCCTTGCTGGGGTGCTCTCCGAACCCAGAATTCAGAGAAGTGAACACCCAGACTTTCAAATCATCAGTCCCTTTGATTCTTCTCAAAATATAAGATCTTAAAAAGATTGGTCAGTAATGACTGAAACAGCTAGAAAATTATGTTTTTGTACATCCTCTATATCTCTATGAATAACTATGAAATTTTTCTTCTGGACAGAAGAATCCATATGAATTATTCCTCAACAAAAAATCCTACTCCCCACCTATCAAACAGGAGGACTGCCCAACCAGATGAAAGAAGGAAGAAAGGGCCAATGTAGTTAGAACACTTAGAAGAGTAGTAGCTACTTTACAGAATCATGCTCTTTGAGCAGAGACTCAGGAGGCTGAACGAAATGGCATTGTTAATGGGTTATTTAAAAGAAAAAGGGTAGTTGACCACAATTCTTTTGTTACACCCTAACTTTTAATTCAGTTAAGAGTTCAAGCCCTGGCTGGTTGACTCAGTGAATAGAATCGGCCCGGCATGCAAATGTCCCAGGTTTGATCCCTAGTCAGGACACACATGAGAGGTGACCATTTGCTTCTCTTCCTCTCCCTCTACCCCTTCTCTCTCTTTCCCTCACACAGACAGTGCTCAGTTAGTCCAAGCGTCAGCCCTGGGCACTGAGGATAGCTCCACTGGTCCAAGTATTGGCCTCAGGTGCTGAAGATAGCTGGGTTGATTCAAGTATCAGCCCAGACGGGAGTTGCCGGGTAGATCCCAGTTGGAGCACATGCAGAAGTCTGTCTCTCTATCTCCCCTCCTCTCAATTAAAAAATAAGAATAAAATAAAGAAAGTTCAAACTGGCACTGCATTGTTGGGCTGATGGTTAGTTTGAGGCCAAGCAAGGGTCTTAATTTAGCAGCAAAGATGAGGTGCTTGTGCTAATAATTTAAGGACATATAAGGAAGTATCATGTCTAGGGGCAACCATCTGACTGGTCTAGCAGTTGCAGTTATATTTATTTATTTGCATGACTGTCTTCACAAATAGACTGTTCATCATTTGTAGGATGGATGGATGGGTGGATGGATGGGTGGATGGGTGGATGGATGGATGGATGGATGGATGGATGGATGGATGGATGGATGACAGGAAGCCTAAATGACCTACAGGGATATGGGGTGGGCTGATCCTGGTGCAGCCTAGCTCATGCACTGCTGAAAGGGATCTTGGGGAACTGTTTTACTTTAGTTTACAGAGCCAAGGCCAGAGACATGAAAGAGCAGAGCCACAAGTGAAAGCCTAACATATTTGTGTTCATGGCCCAGGATGCTGCAAGCCCATTAAATAGCGTCTGTTCCGCATGCTGCACTAACCTCTAGGAGAAGCAGCAAAAAGAAGGTTTTGAGAAAAGAGGTTCAGAGACTCTAGAAACAAATTAAAATAGACTATTCCAGTCCTTCACCAATAATTGAGAAAGGAGGGATCTTTATTCAGTCATACTGAACAGTTTTACCAAATAGATGGTAGGCTTTCTCAGTAAAGTACTAAAGAGGTAAACCAATCAAAATCTGAGAAATATTGTTGCCTGGGCTACCCAAGAACATGGACTCTGGCAGAGGGCAGGCTGAGGGCAGACTCAGGAGGGAACTGCACACCCCACCCACTTGCTTTAGCATGTGACCCCATCTTCATAGATTCCTCCGCTTGGGCCTTCTCCCCAGCCCTCCTACCCCACCCCCTACTAGGACACAGCATCACATACAGGGGGTGTGGTGCACTTTCTAGGACCTCACTCTCCGGAATTTCACTTCTAGATCTCAGAACTATGCCTCAAACATCTCTTGTCAAAGTCGCTTTCAATTTCTGTTACATCCATAACGTTGGTCTCATTATTCTCTTTATACCAGAAATAAGATGAGACTATCTCAGTACCAAATTGTCCTTTGTGGTGCAAAGAATAAATAAGCAACCCTGAAAATAAGGTCTGAAACCAGAGAATACATTGGTAGAATAACATTCACTCTTTTCACTCCTTTACTGTCTCAAAAATCTGGGTTTTCTTCATGCTCTGATTATCTTGCTGGTTGGTGAACATGTTGTAAAATTCCCCAATTTTCTCTGTAATAACTGTACTTTAGGGACTTATAAGTAGGCATGTTGGCCGGGTCATCTCTTCAGCCCTGAAATTACCAGTTGGGGATTGACTGAGTCATTCCAGATTGGCTGGGGTAAGAGTGGACATCATAATAGCATATAAGAACCCTGGCCAGTTGGCCCTGGCCGGTTGGCTCAGCGGTAGAGCGTCGGCCTGGTGTGCGGGGAACCCGGGTTCGATTCCCGGCCAGGGCACATAGGAGAAGTGCCCATTTGCTTCTCCACCCCCCCCCCTTCCTCTCTGTCTCTCTCTTCCCCTCCCGCAGCCAAGGCTCCATTGGAGCAAAAATGGCCCGGGCGCTGGGGATGGCTCCTTGGCCTCTGCCCCAGGCACTAGAGTGGCTCTGGTTGCAGCAGAGTGACGCCCCGGTGGGGCAGAGCATCGCCCTCTGGTGGGCAGAGCTTTGCCCCTGGTGGGCGTGCCGGGTGGATCCCGGTCGGGCGCATGCGGGAGCCTGTCTGACTGTCTCTCCCCATTTCCAGCTTCAGAAAGAAGAAGAAAAAAAAAAAAACCTTAAAAAAAAAAAAAAGAACCCTGGCCAGTTGGCTCAGTGGTAGAGCATCAGCCCGGCATGTGGATGTCCAGGGTTCGATTTCCAGCGAGGGCACACAGGTGAAGCGACCATCTGCTTCTCCACACCTAACCCTTCTCTCTCTCTCTCTCTGTCTCTCTCTCTTCCCCTCCTGCAGCCATGGCTCAATTGGTTCGAGCAAAGTTGGCCCTGGGTTCTGAGGATGGCTTTGTGGCCTCTGTCTCAGGCACAAAAATATGGTTGCTGAGCAATGGAGCAACCGCCCCAGATGGACAGAGCATCACCCCCTAGTGGGCTTGCCAGGTGGATCCCAGTCAGGGTGCATGCGGGAGTCTGCCTCTCTGCCTCCCCTCCTCTCACTAAAATAAAATAATAATAATAATAGCATATGACATTAAGTCAATTGGTATGCAGATATTGGAGTTAGCTTGTGTTACAAAATAATCTAGTATAAATTCTGCCTGTATACATCTACCTTGGTGTTAATTATACTCTTTTTTTATTGTGGACACCTGCGTGTGTTATTTTTAAGTCATTTTCCTTCTGAACTCAGATGGCTAGATCCAAGATTCCGAAGGAAATGAACACAGATATTACAAAGATAGCACCAGAAGCTGTTCTTAGAAGGGATTTCTTGGCCCCTAAAAATGTCCTACATTGGAATGCATGGTAAAGATGGCAAAGAAATCTTCTCCCTGGCAAGTTCCAACAATGGCACAGCATACTGCTTATCTAAAAGATAAGTTGTTGTTGTTTTTTCTAGTAATCAGCTTTGAAGTCACTCCAAGGTTCTGGCGTCACTGTCCTCAAGATGTTTCGCAAGACTGAAAACATCTTATCTTCCTCTATTAAATAATAATACCACTCTTTTAGGATTGTCATTGTGAAAATTAAATGACATAAGAAACCTGTTTCCCAATCCAGGACGTAAGGAGCTTAGAGGTCTCCACTCCATCCTAACAACATGTTAAAAGCTAAATGAAATGAAAAATTAATAACTCCTCCAGATCCTTCAGAAAAGCGAGATTGCAGGGCAAGCCACTGCCTCCCAAATTGGAGAGACAGGCAGATGCAGGGAATCACAATTTAACTGAGAACCCTGGGAACAGAACCTCCTTGAAAGGGAGTACTAGGGTGGGAAACCACAGCTATGATCGACAAAGTGCTGCAGGCTCCTGTAGACCAGTCTGAGTGTTACAAACTCTAGTGGGGGCCAGTCATAGGAGCCCGCCCACGTTTGTGTTTTACCTCCATGAACAACTAACTCTACCAGGTTCTCATGGTGAACACCAGAAAAAAATCCCCTGGAGCTTCAGCAGGGGGAGGGGAAAGTAACCATTCTGAAATACCCAGAGCACTCTGCTCTTAACAAGGCCTGCCCTCAAAAGAAACTGTAGGCCCAGTGGTATAGTGTAGCCCTGGCGTGTGGAAGTCCCAGGTTCAATGCCCAGTCAGGGCACACAGGAGAAGTGACCACCTGCTTCTACACTCCTCCCACTCCCCTTTTTCTTTCTCTCTCTCTCTTCACCTCCCACAGCCATGACTCAATTGGTTCGAGGCACTAAGGGTAGGTTTGTGGAGCCTCTGCCTCAGATGCTAAAAATAGCTCAGTTGTGAGCGTGGCCCCAGATGGGCAGAGCATCAGCCCCAGACGGGGGTTACCAGGTAGATCCCGGTCAGAGTGCATGTCAGAGTCTCTTACTCTGTCTCCCCTCCTCTCACTTGGAAAAGAAGAGAAAAAAAGAAGAGAGAAAAACTGTATCAGCAGACCCTATCCTACAGGGGTTTTATCAGAGCCTAACCCATCTAGGAGGTGAGAAATCTCCAACTCCAGCCCCTTGTAGCCTCCCTGTCCACCTAACAGGGAATGTGGAGGACTAAGAAGCACTGTCAAGTTCACAGTCCAGCTGTACAGGTTCACCAAAAGACTGAGACCTAATTATAGAACTATGGAACACTTCCCCTCCCCCATACCTCACCAGCACATCACTACAGCCCTATTTACCAGAGTTCTTCTTTCTACCAAGTACATAATGTCTGGATTTAAACAAAATATTACAAGGTATACTGAAAGGCAAAGAATGCAATTTGAAGAGACAGAAGCATCAGAACCAGACTCAGAAATGACAGGGATATTGGAATTTTATACTAAAGGTTGTAATGGACAAAGTAGACAACATGCATGAACAGATGGTTCTGTAAGCAGAGAGATGGAAATTCTAAGAAAGGAATGTAGAAATCAAAATTACTGTTAACAGAAATAAAGACTGCCTTTGATGGGCTCATCAGTAGACTGAAACTGGCCAAGGAAACAATCTCTAAGCTTGATGCTATATCAACAGTAACTTCCAAAACTGAAAAACAAAGAGAAAAATATTGAAAACAGTATAGAATATCCAAAAACTGTGGGACAACTATAAAAGGTATATTCTATGAGTAATGAGAATTTAAAAAAAAAAGAAGAGAGAAAAGTAGAAATATTTAAAGCAATAATGACTAAAAAATTTTCCCCAAATTAATGTCAGACACCAAACCACATATCCAGGAAGATCAGTGAACACCAAGGCAATATTATCTTCAAACTTCAGAAAAATAAAAGATTAAAAGAAAAACAATCTTGACAGAAGCCAGAGGAAAAGAAAAACACATCACCTATAGGGGAGCAAAGATAAAAATTACATCTAACTTCTCCTCAGAAGCCACACAGGCAAAAAGTGAGTGGAATGAGATATTTAAAGTGCTGAGAGAAAAAAAACCAACACAGAATTCTGTATTCTGTGAAACTTTTAAAAGTGAAGAAGAAATAAAGACTCTCTCAGACAAACAAGAATTGAGGGAGTTTGTTTTGTTTATTTTGTTTTTTACTTCCACATATAAGTGAAATCATATAGTGTTTGCCTTTCTTTTTCTGACTTAGTTCACTTAGCACAACACCCTTTAGGTCCATCTACTATACGTTGTCGCCAATGGTAAGATTTCATTTTTTACAGCTGAATAATATTCTTTTGTATAACAGAAACAAACTCATAGATACAGAGAACAAACTACAGGTTGCCAGATAAAAGAGGATGGGGTGGAAAGGTGAAGGGGATTAAGAAATACAAACTGCCAGATACAATGTTAATGTACAAAAGTCAAGTGCTTTCCTACATACCAGTAATGAACAAGTGGAATTGGAATTAAGAACACAATATCAATTACCTTAGCACCCAAGGAAAGGAAATACTTAGGTATATATTCAGCAAAATGTATATAAGACCTATATAAGAAAAACTACAAAATTTGGATTAAAGAAATCATGCAGGAACTAAATAAACAGAGAGAAATTCCATGTTATGGGTAGGAAGAGTCAATATGTCGAGATGTCAGTTCTTCCCAGCTTGATGTATAGATTCAACGCAATCCCAATCAAAATCCCAGCAACTTACTTTGTGGATACTGACAAACTGATGCTAAAGTGCATGTGGAGAGGCAAAACATCCAGAATAGCCAACACAACATTAAAGGAGAACTGTCATAGAACTGATGCTACCCAACTTCAAGATTTACTATAAAGCTACAATAATCAAGACAGTGTGGTACTGCCTGACCAGGTGGTGGCGCAGTGGATAGAGTGTCGGACTGGGATGTAGAGGACCCAGGTTCGAGACCCCAAGGTCGCCAGCTTGACCCAAGGTCACTGGCTCAAGGAAGGGGTTACTTGGTCTGCTGAAGGCCCACGGTCAAGGCACGTATGAGAAAGCAATCAATGAACAACTAAGGTATCGCAATGAAAAACTAATGATTGATGCTTCTCATCTCTCTTCGTTCCTGTCTGTCCCTATCTATCACTCTCTCTGACTCTCTCTCTCTGTCCCTGTATATAAAAAAAAGACAGTGTGGTACTGATGAAAGAATATATAGATGAATAGATCCATGGAACAGAATAGAGAAAGAGCCTAGCTATAGACCCATGTATAGTCAACTCATTGTTGACAAAGAGGCAAAGGCAATACAATGGAAAAAAATATTTTCAACAAATAGAGCTGAAACAGCTGGACATCCACATGCAAAAAATAAAAAAGAATCTAGACACTACCTTACATCCTTCACAAAAACTAACTCAAAGTGGATCATAGACCTAAATGTAAAATTCAAACCCCAAAAAACTCCTAGAACCTAATATAGGAGAAAAATATTAAAAACTTCTGTCCCTGGTCAGTTAACTCAGTTAGAGCATCATCCCAAAATGTCAACGTTGTGGGTTCAATCCCTACTCAGGACACACAGGAGAAGCAACCGATGAATGAACAACTAAGTGGAACAGCCAATGAATGCTTCCCTCTCTCACTCTCCCTTTCTCTCCCTGAAAAAGTCAATCAAATTTTAAAATCAAAAACTTCTCTGAGAAAGATACTGTCAAGAAAATGAGAAAAAAGTCATAAACTGGGAGAATGTATTTACAAAATATGTATTTGATAAGGACTATTATCCAAAACTTACAAAGAACACTTAAAACTCTACAATAGAGTGACATCAGAGAAATGGCACCCTAAGGGTGCTCCCAATACCTCCCCTTGAAATTTCAACAAATTCAACAACTAGAGACAGAGAAAAAAATCTCAGGAGCATCTGAAATATACACACACCGGACAAAGGTACAATTGAGTAAAAAGGTGGCTGAATATATAATGCACTCTGCAGGAAATAAGATGGAGAATAGAGTATTCCGCTTTCCTCACTGATCTGAGGAAGGATCGCTTTCTTCTGGAACTGAGAGAATCGGAGGATCTGGGGCAGAGGGAAGAAGCTGAGAAAGGGTGGATGATCAAGTGGAAAAGAGAGCGCACTGGTTCAACCTGAGATCGCGATGCAGGGCTAGCACGGGCAATAGGCTCCAATAGAAGTTGCCAATGTGGGTTGCCCACGGAGGCTGGCACCGGAGCAGCTTTGTGCGCTTCCGGGTCCACGATTGCGGGTGGTGTGCGAGTAGTTCCACCTGGTGCCTCTGAGGTGGGCATGCACATTCATGGGCAGAGGGGCTAGGCCGGAGACTGTCAGTGGTGGACTTCTGCGTGGGCTGTAGCCAGCGTTTTGGTGTGGTCTCACTCCCCGACCAACGGGAAGTGCACAAGGGGCGGGATCCCTAGGCCTGGACCTGTCCCAGCGGGGCGCCTCCACGAGCCAATACAGGTCTCAAAGGACATTCCTGCATTCCTAGCACTGACTGAGATCACAGGCACTGTGTGCCTAAGTGGGCGGGAGCAGACCTCCCTGTGCACTGTGGAAGTCATGGGGGCTGGGCTGAGGGCTACCAAACAGGGCACAAGGGAGAAGCCTGTGGAGATTAGACCCATGGAGTGCTAAGGATACTAGAAATGCCTGGGGGCCTTCAGAAAGGCACTTGATCTGCAACCGGCTCCCAGCTCTGCCAGCTCTCGCTGGTGGCTCTGATTGACACAGCCTTACCCAGAATGGTGCTTTAAGTGGTACTGGAGGAAGGACCTGGCTGCTCTTAGAGCCTCTTACTCTGAAAGCAATGGCTGGGGCAACCTCACAGCTAAGTCCCCAGGCTCCTAGCTCAGGAGAGAGAGATGTGGGGAGAAGCACCTGGAAAACTGACTCTCCCATTGTAGGAGCCTGTAAACCCTAACAAGCCTAGCCTACCAATGGGACTGAGGCCCAGCCTACATCATTGTCATAGCAACACAACAGCAAATCTCTGCTCAAGAGCCCCATAGGGGCAAAACCTATAGTACAGCGCCACCTGCCGAAAAAAAGAAGGTTCCTCTCAAAACCAGGAAGAAATTACATTTTTCTATAACTTCATTTTTTTTTTCCACTTTGGTAATTTTATCTTCTTTCCTTTTAATCGTTTCCTTTTCCTTTTGAACTTTATTATTCATAATTGTTACATTTTTCATTCTTGTTTTTTTTTTATGAGGGTTACATTTCAAAAACCTTAACCTTTTTTATTTTTTTCTTTTCTCTTTTTTCTCTTTTTATTTTTCTCTCATTTGATTGTCATTTATCAACAAATTATTTTATTTTGGATTCATATTTTTTGTGGCATTTTGTGTTTTTTATTTCATTTTTTATCTCTTTGTCATTTTCCCTCAGTTCTGGCTCCCTGTTTTCTGTAGTTTTGGTTCCACTTATCATAATAGAATTTTCATTTTTTTCACTGTATCTTTTCAATTTTTATTTTATTTTTTAAATTATCTCTTATTAGTGTTATTAACAATACCACTTTTAAATGCCAGTAAAGAAAAAGAAGTGAAATATCATGGATACAAGAGACAGAGATGTAGCTCAGATAGATGATGAAAAATCTCTAAAAAAAAATTTCAATTGCTTGAAAACCTTGGAGTTAAATGACAGAGAATTAAAATGTAAAGTCCTAAAAATACTCAGGGAAATAAAAGAAAGGGAGAAAGGCAATTTAGAGAGCTCAAAAAACAATTCAATGAACAAATATAATATATCACCAAAGAAATTGAAACTATAAAAAAGAACCAAACAGAGATAAAAAAAAAAACTCAATACATGGACTGAAAAATGAAGTAACAAGCTTAGCTAATAGAACAGGCCAGATAGAGGACAGAATCAGTGATATAGAAGACAGGCAACTAGAGACACTACAGAGAGAAGAGGAGAGAGACTCACAAATTAAAAAAAAAAATGAGAAAACCCTACAGGAATTGTCTGACTCCATCAGGAAAAGCAACATAAGAATAATAGGTATATCAGAGGAGAAGAGAGAGAAAACAGAATGGAGAACATATTCAAACAAATAATAAATGAGAACTTCCCAAGCCTGTGGAAAGAATTAGAGCCTCGAATCCAAGAAGCAAACAGAACACCGAGTTACCTTAACCCAGACAGACCTACTCCAAGACACATCCTAATGAAATTATCACAAAATAAAGACAAAGAAAAAATTCTCAACACAGCCAGGGAAGAGAAGAATACAACATATAAAGGAAGGCCCATTAAGCTATCATCAGATTTCTCAGCAGAAACTCTACAAGCCAGAAGAGAGTGGACTCCAATACTTAAAGTACTGAAAGAGAGGAACTTCCAGCCATTAATACTAAATCCATCAAAGCTATCCTTTCAAATATGAAGGAGAAATAAAAACATTCACAGCTATAGAAAAGATAAGGGAATTTATCACCAGAAAAATCTCCACTTCAGGAAATACTAAAGGGGGCTATCTGACCAGATACAAAGAACAAAACAAAATTACAAGTAAAAGCTCCAACAAGATCACAATAAAAACAAGATTAATCTGTGACAACAAAAACAAAGGAGAGAGGACAAAGATTAACAGAGGATGGAGTGCAGAAACACTCATGAGATAATGTACTACAATGAATATGATATATATCTCTTTTATTACCTCATGGTAACCACCCCTGAAAAAACCAGGGGTGGTTTTTTTTACTTGTAATTTTGTTTTGTTCTTTGTATCTGGTCAGATAGCCCCCTTTAGTATTTCCTGAAGTGGAGATTTTCTGGTGATATATATTCCTTTTATTACCTCATGGTAACCACCCCTGAAAAAACCACTACAGGAACACATGGCTTAAAAAAGAAGAACCAGAGGAAAGAAGTATAGAATACAACCAAACAAATGACAGAAAAACAAAAGAGAAAAACCAAACAAGATACAGAGCTATCAGAAAGCAATATATAAAATGGCAATAGGAAACCCTCAAGTGTCAATAATTACATTAAATGCAAATGGATTGAAATCACCAATAAAAAGACAAAGAGTAGCAGAGTGGATCAAAAAAGAAAATCCAACTGTATGCTGCCTTCAAGAAACACATCTAAGCTACAAGGATAAAAACAAATTCAAAGTGAAAGGTTGGAAAACGATTCTCCAAGCAAATAATATCCAAAGAGAAGCAGGTGTAGCCATACTCATATCTAATAATGCTGACTGTAAGACAGCAAAGGTAATCAGAGACAAAGATGGTCATTTTATAATGATAAGGGGACATTGAATCAAGAAGACATATAACACTTCTTAATATATATGCACCAAACTAAGGAGCACCAAAGTATATAAGACATCTACTAACATCTAAAAATAAAAACTGACAAAAATACAATCATAGTTGGAGACCTCAATACATTACTGACGGCTCTAGATCATTCATCCAAACAGAAAATCAATAAAGAAATATCAGCCTTAAACAAAACACTAGAACAATTGGATATGATAGATATCTACAGGACATTTCATCCCAAAATCCCAGAGTATACATTTTTCTCCAGTGTACATGGAACATTCTCAAGAATTGACCATATGTTGGGCCACAAAACTAATATCAACAAATTCAGAAAGATTGAAATTATACCAAGCATATTCTCTGATCATAAAGCTTTGAAACTAGAATTCAACTGCAAAAAAGAAATAAACAAACCCACAAAAATGTGGAAATTAAACAACATACTTCTAAAAAATGAGTGGGTCAAAGAAGAAATAAAAGCAGAGTTCAAAAGATACATACAGCCCTGGCCAGTTGGCTCAGTGGTAGAGTGTCGGCCTGGCGTGCAGAAGTCCCGGGTTTGATTCCCAGCCAGGGCACACAGGGGAAGCACCCATCTGCTTCTCCACCCCTCCCCCTCTCCTTCCTCTCTGTCTCTCTCTTCCCCTCCCGCAGCGAGGCTCCATTGGAGCAGGGATGGCCTGGGCGCTGGGGATGGCTCCTTGGCCTCTGCCCCAGGCGCTGGAGTGGCTCTGGTCGCAGCAGAGCGACGCCCCGGAGGGGCAGAGCATCGCCCCCTGGTGGGCAGAACTTCGCCCCTGGTGGGCATGCCGGGTGGATCCCGGTTGGGCGCATGCAGGAGTCTGTCTGACTGTCTCTCCCCGTTTCCAGCTTCAGAAAAAAAAAAAAAGATACATACAGACAAACAAAAATGACAATATGACATACCAGAATCTCTGGGATGCAGCAAAACCAGTAATAAGAGGGAAGTTCATATCACTACAGGCTTAATATGAACAAACAAGAGAGAGCCCAAGTAAACAACTTAACATCACACCTTAAGGAACTAGAAAAAGAAGATCAAAGGCAACCCAAAACCAGCAGAAGAAAGGAAACAATAAAAATCAGAGCAGAAATAAATGAAACAGAGAACAGAAAAACTATAGGAAAAAAATCAATAAAACAAGAAGCTGGTTCTTTGAAAAGATCAACAAAATTGACAAACCTTGGCAAGTCTCACTAAGGAAAAATGAGAAAGGACTTATATAAATAAAATCCAAAATGAAAGGGAGAAATCACCACAGATATAATAGACATATAAACTTAACAATCTAGAAGAAATGGATAAATTCCTAGAACAATACAATCTTCCTAGACTGAGTCACAAAGAAACAGAAAGCCTAAACAGACCCATAAGCAGAGAGAAAATAGAAACAAACTTCCCAAAAAATAAAAGTCCAGGGCCAGATGTCTATACTAGTGAATTCTATCAAACATTCAAAGAAGACTTGGTTCCTATTCTACTCAAAGTCTTCCAAAAAATTGAAGAAGAAGCAATACTTTCAAACACATTTTATGAGACCAACATAATTCTCATACCAAAACCTGGCAAGGACGGCACAAAAAAAGAAAACTACAGACCAATATCTCTAATGAATACAGATGCTAAAATACTAAACAAAACACTAGCAAACTGAATACAACAACACATTAAAAATATAATTCATCATGATCAAGTGGGATTCATCCAGGAATCACAGGGATGGTTCAATATACGTAAAACAGTTAACATAATACACCATATCAACAAAACAAAGAACAAAAACCATATGATCCTATCAATAGAAGCAGAAAAGGCATTTAATAAAATACAACATCATTTTATGTTTAAAACACTCAACAAAATGGGTATAGAGGGAAAATACCTCAACATAATAAGGCCATTTATGACAAACCATCAGCTAACATCATATCAAATGGCAAAAAACTTAAGACTTTTTCTCTAAACTCAGGAACCAGACAGGGTTGTCCACTCTCTCCACTCTTATTCAACATAGTGCGGGAAGTTCTAGCCAGAGCAACAGACAAGAGAAAGAAATAATTGGGCATATTGGGAAAGAAGTAAAGGTTTTACTTTATGCAGATGATATGATCCTGTACGTCAAAAACCCCAAAGACTCCACAAAAAGACTATTAGAAACAATAAACCAATACAGTAAGGTCACAGGATACAAAATTAATATACAGAAGTCTATTGCCTTCCTATATGCCAACAATGAAATATCAGAAAATGAACTCAAAAAAATAATCCCTTTTACAGTTGCAACAAAAAAAATAAAATACTTAGGAATAAACATAACAAAGAATGTAAAGAACCTATATAATGAAAACTACAAAGCATTGTTAAAGGAAATCTAAAAAGATACAATGAAATGGAAAATATTCCTTGTTCTTGGATAGGAAGAATAAATATAGTCAAAATGACCATATTACCCAAAGCAAAATACAAATTTAATGCAATTTCCATCAAAATTCCAATGACATTTTTTAAAGAAATGAAACAAAAAATCATCAGGTTTATATGGAACTATAAAAAAAACCCAAATAGCCAAAGTAATCCTAAGGAAAAAGAACAAAGTTGGGGGCATTACAATTCCTGACTTCAAATTATATTATAGAGCCACAACAATCAAAACAGCATGGTATTGGCAGAAAAATAGACACTCAGACCAATGGAACAGAATAGAGAACCCAGAAATAAAACCACATATATATGGTCAAATAATCTTTGATTAAGGAGCCAAAAACACACAATGGAGAAAAGAAAGCCTCTTCAACAAATGATGCTGGGAAAACTGGAAAGCCACGTGCAAAAGAATGAAACTCAACTACAGTTTGTCCCCTTGTACTAAAATTAATTCAAAATGGATCAAAGACCTAAATATAAGACCTGAAACAATAAAGTACACAGAAGAAAACATAGGTACTAAACTCATGGACCTTGATTACAAAGAGCACTTTATAAATTTGACTTCAAAGGCAAGAGAGGTGAAGGCAAAGATAAATGAATGGGACTACATCAGACTAAGAAGCTTTTGCACAGCAGAGAAACTGACAACAAAACAAACAGACAGCCAACTAAATGGGAGATGATATTTTCAAACAGCACAGATAAGGGCCTAATATCTAATATATACAAAGAACTAAAAAAAAATCCAATAACAATTGGGAAGAGGGCATTAACAGACACTTCCCCCAGGAAGTAATACAAATGGCCAAAAGATATATGAAAAGATGTTCATTTTCACTAGCTATTAGAGAAATGCAAATCAAAACTACAATGAGATACTACCTCACACCTGTTAGACTAGCTATTATCAACAAGACAGGTAATAATAAGTGTTGGAGAAGCTGTGGAGAAAAAGGAACCCTCATCCACTGTTGGTGGAAATGTAAAGTAGTACAACCATTATGGAAGAAAGTATGGTGGTTCTTCAAAAAATTAAGAATAGAACTACCATATGACCCAGCAATCCCTCGACTGGGTATATACCCCCAAAACTCAAAAACATGGGTATGTAAAGACACATGCAGCCCCATGTTCATTCCAGCATTGTTCACAGTGGCCAAGACATTGGTTGGAAACAACCAAAAAACCCTTCAATAGATGATTGGATAAAGAAGATGTGGTGCATACATACTATGGAATACTACTCAGTCATAAAAAATTATGACATCGGATTATTTATAACAACACGGATGGACATTGATAACATTATACTGACTGAAATAAGTAAATCAGAAAAAATTAAGAACTGTATGATTCCATACATAGGTGGGACACAAAATTGAGACTCAGGGACATGGATAAGAGTGCGTTGGTTATCAGGGGGAGGGGAAGGGAGGAGAAGGAGGTGGTAGGGGGAGGGGAGGGGCATAAAGAAAACCAAATAAAAGGTGACGGAGGACAATTTGACTTTAGGAGATGGGTATTCAACATAATCAAACGAGGCTGAAGGTGCCCAGGGCCGTCAGCCCCATCTACGACACTGTGGACTAGTCTAGGATATTTCTTCCGAGAAGCAGGAAAACTGATCTCATTTGCACAAGGGCCACTTAACTATGCCTTGCCTGAATAGTCAGGTTTTTTATTCATCCCTCAAAAATCTCTGTTGTGGGTGTTGATAGTCCTATTTTCTGCTGTTTTGTTTAATATATAGTGTTTCCTTTATTCCTCCTACCTCAATGCCCCACTCATATTTAAGGCCGGGACCTACTCCTAATTTAGAGCTCTCTTTCCCCCTTTTGCCAACTTCTATTATGAATTTACCTTTGCCACCCAGCTTAGGGTATTCCAAGGTTCTCTTTACCAAGCCACAGTCGCAGAGCTCCAGGCAAAAGCAACCTGATCTCATCTCTCCAGGCAGAGGAGAACAGAAGCTCCATATCCTCACATGTTGCAGATGGCTTTTCCAGTCTACCTGAAACATTACCAGCTAGAAGCAGCGGTCATTGGGACTTGGACGTGAGCTGCAAAGTATAGAATTGTGACAACGATTCCAGTGCCATGCGGACTTTTTCTGGATGTAGACTTTTCCTGGACTCCTGCTCCTTGTGACAGCTCCTAAGAGACTGAACTGGGGTTGGGTTGCATTTTTCAGGGATTTGGCATGGTGTTGGGGCCAACTTGGACTTGGTGAACATGTTAAGGACACTACTCTTTTATGGATTTTTGCTGTATTGGCCAAGAGTTTGCTTAAAGGCTTTAATCACTGTAAAAAAAAAATAGAAGACTAGATAAAGAAGATGTGGCACATATACACCATGGTATACTATTCAGCCATAAGAAATGATGACATCGGATCACTTACAACAAAATGGTGGGATCTTGATAACATTATACGGAGTGAAATAAGTAAATCAGAAAAAAACAAGAACTGCAGGACTCCATACATTGGTGGGACATATAAACGAGACTAAGAGACATGGACAAGAGTGTGGTGGCTACGGGGGGCGGGGGGAGGGAAGGAGGGAGAGGGGGAGGGGTGGGGGAGGGGCAGAAAGAAAACTAGATAGAAGGTGACTGAGGACAATCTGACTCTGGGTGATGGGTGTGCAACAGAATTGAATGACAAGATAACCTGGAGATGTTTTCTTTGAATATATGTACCGTGATTTATTGATGTCACCCCATTAAAATAAAATTTTATTTATATATTAAAAAAAACATAATCAAACATCAAAATGATCTGGAGATGTTTTCTCTGAATCTATGTACTCTAATTGATCAATGTCACTTTGTTAAAATTAATTGTCTAAATAAAATTTTTTTAATCTCTCTAAAACAACAACAACAAAAAAAAAACAACAACTCTACAATAAGAAAAAAAAATAACCTGAAATAAAAATGAGCAAAAGAGGCCCTGGCCAGGTGGCGCAAGAGATAAAGCATCCAAAGGTCACCAAAGGTCACAGGTTTGACTCCAGTTGGGGCTCACATGAGAAGCAATCAATGAGTACACAACTAAATGGAACAGCTAGGTGGAAAAATGAGTTGCTGCCTCTCTCTCTCTCTTTCTCCCTCTGTTTTCTTTTCAAATCAATGGAAAATGTTTTAAAAAATAAAAAGAAGAGGCCCTGACCAATTGGCTCAGTGATAAAGTGTCAGCCCTGTACATGGATGTCCTAGTTCAGTTCCAGTCAGGACACACAGGAGAAGCGGCCATCTGCTTCTCCCCCCTCCCCCCTCTCTTTATCTCTCTCTCTCTCTCTCTCTCTCTCTCTCTCTCTCTCTCTCTCTCTCTCTCTCCCTCTTGCAGCCATGCAGCCATGGCTCAACTGGCACAAGGGAATTGGCTCTCCATCGCTGAACTGGGCCTCTGATTCAGGTGCCAAAAATCTCTCAGTTGCTGAGCAACACCCCAAATGGGCAGAGCATTGCCCCATAGAGGGTTTGCCGGGTGGATCCCCATCAGGTGCATGCAGGAGTCTGTCTCTCTGCC
Source organism: Saccopteryx leptura (assembly GCF_036850995.1). Classification (NCBI taxonomy): domain Eukaryota; kingdom Metazoa; phylum Chordata; class Mammalia; order Chiroptera; family Emballonuridae; genus Saccopteryx; species Saccopteryx leptura. The sequence goes on along the minus strand of NC_089505.1, from coordinate 209,529,592 downwards.
TCCCCTGCTCTAGAAAAAGAAAAAGAAAAAGAAAAGGTTTGACCATAGAAACCTTGGAAAAGAGTATATTGAACCCAAAGTAAATAAAAGGAAGCAAATAATTAAAACAGAAGAAACTGATTGAAATAGGAAAAGAACAGGCCAGAGAGTCATAAATACAACAGTAAATTTTTCTGTACCTCATGTGTGAAACTTAATTTCATATGGATTCTATATTTAAGTATAGAATCCAGAACCATAAAGACTTTAGAAGAATTAGGAGAGTACTTAGGGGCCTAAAGATCAGGACGCAAGTGCTGCTGGGGTAGAGTGGAAGTGGGAGGGATTTGACTGGAAAGGGGCAGGAACAACCTAGGTGAAGGAAACATTCTCTGCCTCGTTTCGTGTGCTGGTTATATGGTGTACACCATTGCCCTGCTGCGCAGAACTAACACTGAAGATCTGGACATGAACAGCTTGTGGCGATGGTATTTGAGCACCTCTAGGTTCCAGCACAGGCTTCAGAATCTGCTGAGTGGTTTTACAAACAGAATGTGTGGTGAGTGCAAATGCCTATAATTAAAAAGGCAGCCTGACCAGGCAGTGGCGCAGTGGATAGAGCATCGGAGTGGGATGCGGAGGACCCAGGTTCGAGACCCTGAGGTCCCCAGCTTGAGTGTGAACTCATCTGGTTTGAGCAAAGCTCACCAGCTTGGACCCAAGGTCGCTGGCTCGAGCAAGGGGTTACTCGGTCTGCTGAAGGCCCATGGTCAAGGCACATATGAGAAAGCAATCAATGAACAACTAAGGTGTCGCAACGAAAAACTAATGATTGATGCTTCTCATCTCTTCGTTCCTGTCTGTCTGTCCCTATCTATCCCTCTCTCTGACTCTCTCTCTGTCTCTGTAAAAAAAAAAAAAAAATTTTTTTTAAAAAGGCACTGTGGGCCCTGACCGGTTGGCTCAGTGGTAGAGCATCGGCCTGGTGTGCAGGAGTCCCGGGTTCCATTCCTGGCCAGGGCACACAGGAGAAGCACCCATCTGCTTCTCCACCCCTCCCCCTCTCCTTCCTCTCTGTCTCTCTCTCTCTTCCCCTCCCGCAGCGGAGGATCCATTGGAGCAATGTTGGCCCAGGCGCTGAGGATGGCTCTGTGGGCCTCTGCCTCAGGCACTAGAGTGGCTCTGGTTGCAACAGAGCGGCGCCCCAGATGGGCAGAGCATCGCCCCCGGGTGGGCATGCCGGGTGGATCCCGGTCAGGCGCATGTGGGAGTCTGTCTGACTGCCTCCCCGTTTCTGGCTTCGGAAAAATACAAAAAAAAAAAAAAAAAGGCACTGTGACCCACAACTAGGACACCCCCCCCCCCATGATACAGGTCATAGAAGTCGGTGGTTATCACTAGGTGGCTTCCCACAGAGCTCTCCAGGGGTGACACAAATGGACATTCTGGATATACTGGGTGGGGAAGAACGTCACCTCTTTGTACAGCAGTGATTGGAGCTGCCACCATTGCAAGTTTCTCAACTTTGCAAGATGGCAATATTTCCAGCCATACTCTGAGAGAGGAGACAGTGGACTAAAGTGGCCCCTCGCACTGCCCCCCACCCTCACCGCAGATGTACTTACTTCACAAGGCAAAATGCCCATCGAGCTGGAAGCCAGCTCCTAGTCTAGTTTACAGGCACAGATTTTGGATCCCAAACAGCTGGTGCCACCTGCTGGGTGTCTGGCTGTGGGTGGAACCAAGGGTCTTTATCATGCTGGCCTTGAAGTTTGCTTTCTCTTCCTGTGCTTTTGCAGGAATGAGATATAAGCTGAAGCTCCCACACTGTGGGAGGAGGGATCCTGGGACCGGAATGAGCAATGAATATGTAGTAGAGTCTGAGATAAAGAGGCCAAGGCAGAGGGGACAGCGCATAAGGCTCCCTCTCATCCTTGGCGATTAGGACACCAGACAGAACCCAGGCTCTTCCATCTGGCTTTTAGCAATCTAACTGGTTAGAGCTTTTATATTTTCTCTCAACTACTCCTGGATGCGAGGGTGGAGGGGAGGGTTGCAAACGCTGAATAGAGGGAACAGAATGGATTGGTGTGAGCCTGTGACCCCTGGCCTGTTTTTGGCCCTCTGCTCCAATCCATTCCCTCACACTTTCTGGTTTCTGGCGTGTTTCTTGGTTCCCAGGTGTGACCATGGCTAGCTGGAGCTGCCTTGTGACAGGTGCAGGAGGCTTCCTGGGCCAGAGGATCATCCGCTTGTTGGTGGAGGAGAAAGAGCTGCAGGAGATCCGGGCACTGGACAAAGTCTTCAGACCGGAACTGCGGGAGGAATTTTCTAGTAAGTGAACTCAAGGCATGGGCATGCAGCTCTGTCATAAACCCTGTGTTGGGGTGAGCAGGGGGTTCCTGTCTAACAAATTAAGGAACACGGTAGCCAATCAAAATTAATCCTCATGTCCAAAGTCATCAGAAAGGAAATCACAGGTGGTGTCATAGAAAAGATACTGGGCTGGGGGTTCAGGAGACTGGCCCAGAACCAGACAGGGTGGCTGGCGGCCAGCCACTCGGGCCGCTAGGCCTCTGTGCTTCTCATCTACAAAATCAAATATTGGTTCTCTACCTTGTGGACAACTCTTCAGCATTCTGAAATGACTGTGAAACATCTCCAAAGGGCTGGCAAGCACCATTAACCTGGAGACCCCACCAAGGGGTCTCCACCCCTCTTGAGTGCCCTGGTCTTTCTGTGGCTTCACTTAGCATTTCCAGTGAAGGGAAAATACGGGGTGGGCAAAGGTAGCTTTGCAGTTGTAAGTACACGAAACCAAGTCTATCCTTCTGTCATTATTTATTGTTGTATTATTTTCCATACAAACAACAGTAAACCTATTTTGCTCACCCTGTAAATGGAAGTGAAGGTGAAGGTGAATCTGAGTGTGCTTTTGTGTGTGACAGAGACAGAGAGACACACACAGAGAGAATTAGAGCGCAAGAGAAGAGAAGAGGGACAGAGAATAGGGGGAATGACAGTAAGAGTGGGTGGGGAGCGGAAAGGGTACCCAAGGGCACAGTCGGGAGCCAGAGACACAGTGTGAGGTGGCACGGGCACAGACTCGCCTCGGTGGACTCCCTGCACAATTCTTTTCTACCATTTATCTCTGTTCCTCATCAAGGGAGTGACTACAGACTTGGTGGTAGCAGCTAAGTGCTTTTTCCCCAGATTACCACCCCTTGTGCAAATGCAAAAGTTGGATTGATTGTGCATTTTCCAACCTGTTCCACCCCCCAAATCCTCAAACTAGTCCAGTGGGGATAGTAGAAAGGGTAGGATCACCCTATTTGAACAATGAAGAAATCAAGGTCCACAAAGACTGAGCTCCGACAGAGGCCCTCTGGTTAATGGGTACCAGAACTCAGACCAGGGCTTTATCACAGCTCATGTGCTCTAGGGCTGACTCTTGGAAAAATGAGTTTCCCCTGTGTGTCCCCTGTCCTATTCTCAGCCCCAGGAGACTGGGAGTCCACATGCTGTCCTAGCGACCCCGTCTCCTACACAGACACCCCAGCTGCTCTCCTGGACTGCACCCAACACTCTGCTCTTTCTTCTCCTCTGACCTCTCCAACCCTCCTATTGCCTCCACCCTCTGCTTCAACAGTGTCTCCAAGAAACCGGTTCACAAGTAATTACCACCAAATCTTTGTAATCCTTGCAGCTCAGCAAAGCTTGTAATCTGATAGTGGACTCCCCAAAGGGCAATGTTTGAGCCAAACGAACAGTTCCCCAATGTGATGGCAGGTGGTGTCATGATGGCAGGTGGGGTCCTTATAAAGATGAACTAGAGAATCCTTACATGTTCTTTCTGTGCCAAGCACTGTGCTAAGTATTTGGCATGTAACTTATTTGCTCCTTTTAACCTGAAGGGACGGGTGGTAGTACCCTTCTTCATTTAAAAATGAGGACAGACATGGACAGAGAGGGTGTCTTAGTCCGTTCAGCTGCTGTAACAAAACACCAGAGGCTCAGTAGCTTGAAAACATCAGAAATCTATTTATGATGGTTCTGGAGGCTGGAAGTCCAAGTTCAAGGCATCAGCGGGGTGACATTCTGATGAGAGCTTTTTTGGGGGTCCAGAGTTGGCACCTTCTTGCTGCATCCTCTCATGATGGAAGGGGGGGTCTTTTGGGGATCTCTTTTATGAAAATACTAATCCCATTTATGAGGGTTCCACCCTCATGACCTACCCCCCCCCCCCAAAGGCCCCATCTCCTAACATCATCACATTGGGCATTAGGATTTCAACACATGAATGTGGGGGAACACAAACATTCAGAGCTTAGCAGGGGTTAATTTACTTGTTCAAGGTCCCAAAGCTGGAAATGGCGAAGCTAAACTTGAACCTGGCAGCCTAGCCTCAGTGTCTGCGCTCTTAGCCATGAGTTTGCCTAGAGCGAGGGTCGGGAAGCTTTTTGGCTGAGAGAGCCATGAATACCACATTTTTTTTTTTTTTTTTTTTTTTTAACAGAGGCAGAGATAGACAGGGACAGACAGGAACGGAGAGAGATGAGAAGCATCAATCATCAGTTTCTCGTTGCGCGTTGCGACTTCTTAGTTGTTCATTGATTGCTTTCTCACATGCGCCTTGACCGTGGGCCTTCAGCAGACCAAGTAACCCCCTGCTGGAGCCAGCGACCTTGGGTCCAAGCTGGTGAGCTCTTTGCTCAAGCCAGGTGAGCCCGCACTCAAGCTGGCGACTTCGGGATCTGGAACCTGGGTCCTTCCGCATCCCAGTCCGACGCTCTATCCACTGCGCCACCACCTGGTCAGGCAAACACCACATATTTTAAAATGTAATTCCGTGATAGCCATACAACGACCCTTGTACGTTACGCATTATCCAATAAAAATTTGGTGTTGTCCCGGAGGACAGCTGTGATTGGCTCCAGCCACCCGCAACCATGAACATGAGCGGTAGGAAATGAATGGATTGTAATACATGAGAATGTTCTATATTTTTAACGTTATTATTGTTTTATTAAAGATTTCTCTGCGAGCCAGATGCAGCCATCAAAAGAGCCACATCTGGCTTGCGAGCCATAGCTTCCCAACCCCTGGCCTAGAAGCTTTTCTCTGGACCTCCCTCCCACCCAACTTGCACCACTTCAGCCAAGCCCACCACTTGGCTTCCACAGCACCCTCTCCTGGTTTCTCCACATCCCTGCAGGCTAGGGGAGTTGGCAGGAGGAGTTCCCTCTCTTGGCTTTGGATCTCCAACTCCCCAGCAATAGAGAAGCAGAGGAAGCAGGTGGAGAGGGCAGCCCTGGGGACATCATCAGAGAAAATTCTACTCTCCAGATGATTTCTAGCAGCTTCTCCCCTGCCTCCCCCCACCACACACACACACACACACACACACACACACACACACACACACACACACACACACTCTGGGGTCTTCTTGGGGGCAGAGAAAACTTGGCAGATGCTCCAGGAGAGAAGATGGTTGTTCCCCGTTGTAACCCAGGAAGGGAATTCCTGGATTTTCCCTCTGAATTTCTCTGTCACTGTTCTCTGGCCCCCGCAGCCAACTTTAGTTCAACAGACTTCTTACTCTGCCCCAGAAATGGACCAGTCCGGCACTTAGGTGGCAGGGGAAGGTGAGCAAGGCTAGAAGACAGAGGGCGGGCTGAGTCATCACTATAACTGTGGCTTAGACCTGCTTCTTCGCTCTCTGGGCCTCAGTTTTCTTGCCTGTAAAGTGGACATCAGAACATCTATCTCATGAGACAGCTGTGACAGGAAGTCAGAAAATGATGAAAGCTGAGTGTAAAGCAGAAAGCACAGAACGAGTGTGGGTTGTTTATCTAAACTGTGGGTAGCGCAGCGGTATTTCACTTCCCATGGACTTCCAAGTCGCGAGACCCTGACGTTGAATCCACTGCTCTTGGTGAGACTCATTGCAACATTGGTATCAGTGTTTGATGATATCTAATGAGAGCTCGCACCCTAAATTCTCTGTCAGTGGTTCCACTGTCCTCCTGGTCATCCGAGACTGGGACTCTTCCTTTTCTTCTCAGCCCATGTCCAGTGAGGACCAGGACGTGTTAAGGTGACTTCTGAAAGTCGAACCTTGTGCACCTCCCCGTCTCTGCTGCAGGGCAGCTGCTGGGACCCTGGTTCCAGTCCTCCACATCTGAGCTCTGGTCAGACACTGACTGACCTCTCACCACCCTGCCTTCTCTTCGCCCCCCAACACCAATCCACGGCGGGCGGGGTGTGCTTCCTGCACCACAGCTCAGTTCATGTTTCTCTGCATATTCCAAATCTATACCTGAGTCCTAGCCCCAACAGAATTAAGTCCAAGCTCTGTCCTCTTATATCCACAACATGCTACTCTCCTTGATGAATTTTATGAACTTCTCATGGATCTCTTTAACAATTCAGTGTTCTGGGCACACTTGACTTCTCCCTTCTCAAATTCTATTCTGGGATGAGATGGGGTGGGAACAGTAGTTTGCTATTTCCAATAAACAATATGCATTCTGATTTCTGAGCCTTGGTTTGTTTGTCCCTTCCATGGAATGTGTCCCCCTCTCACCCTGCCCCCAATCTGCCGGTCCTTGAAGAACTGGGTAAAATGCCACCTTTGTCAGGGAGTTCCTAGATCCAGAAAGCCTTCCAATAACCTGACAAGTGTTCACGCAGGGTTCGAGGGCAAGACCCAGCTGACCTTGCTGGAGGGGGATATTCTGGATGAACAATTCATGAGAAAAGCCTGCGAGGGCACCTCGGCTGTCATTCACGCCGCCTCTGTCATCGACGTCTTTAATGTCATTCCACGAGAGACCATCATGAATGTCAACCTGAAAGGTACAGTATCCTGGGGAGGAGGGGGAGTGGGGTGGACACATGAGGCTGTGAAGACAGAACCAGGAAGATAGGAGAAGCCCCATCACTGGTCACCTGACAAGCCCTGTGCTTCTGCTTGGCACAGCTAATGGAGGGCATCAAGGCCATTACCCTCAGGTTGTTGGATGAGAAGACTAGGGCTGAGATTTTAAACCCATAGCTGTGTGACTCCAAAGGCTACGAAAGCCCTTTCTACTGCTGCCCAATCAAGTGTGAACTAAACTCCAACCTCAAACTCTGGATACCCAGCCAGCATCCCTGGGCTGGAGCCAGGCTTTACAGGTGCTTCCTTGGTCATCACTGGAGCCCTTCTGTGGGGTTCTAAGGTGGTGATCACACAGTCAGGCCAAGAACTAAGAGCTTCGTGAAGAGGTGGCCCCAAGTCAGTTACAAGGATGGGCTACCGCTCCAGGCCAGTTCCTTCAGGCAGGACTTCCCACCCAGGGTAAAGCTGGTTCGCAGCACTCTGGCACTACAGAATTACCTGGCACTTGACTTCCTGTAATATTTCCTAACAATAGTGGTATCCCATTATCCATAATACCATCTCTTCATCTCACAACGAGGTCTACTCTTAAGGACTACTTTCTAACCAGGTTCCAGAGTATGACTTAGATCCTTAAGCCTTAAATGTTTGGTGGCTCCTTCAGAATTCTGGCTTTCCAATCTACTTTAAATCTAGATGCATTTACATTAGCTTGCCACATTATCATCCCTCTGATTCGTGGGGGCCAGTCTTTCTAGGACCCCATCCCCCTAATCCATCTGTCTTCCACACCCAGCACTCCAAATATAGTCTACTCAGAGACTCCTTTTTTTTTTTTTTTTTTTTTTTTTTTTTTTTTTTTTTTTCACTTAATTGATTTTAGAGAGAAAGGAAGGGAGAAGGGGAAGGAGAGAGAAAGAAACACTGATTTGTTGTTCCAGGTATTTATGCATTCATGGCTGATTCTTGTATATTCTCTGACTGGGGATCTAACCAGCAACCTTGGCATAGCAGGATTATGCTCTAACCAACTGAGCTACCCAGCCAGATCCAGAGACTCCTTTTCTAAAGTAATTTATTGTTTGGGTCTCTAACCAAAAAATAGTACAATCTCAAAAAAGGCCCCTTTGAGCTTCTACTTAGCCACAGCCTTAACCACGCCCACGCTGCAAAGAGGGTGCTAAGAGGGTGCAGTTTCTGGTGTGCAGTCCCTCTCACAATTCCTACTCTTAGCAGCTCCCAACCATAGGAGATTCGAAATCCCTGAGAAATGTTGAAAGGCATCAGTTGAATAAAACCAATATAATTCCCTGGTTTAGAAAACACCTCACAACAATCGTGTTTTTCCCCTCTGCAGGTAAACTAGCACCAAATATTCCCTGCCTCTATATTTAATTTAAAAAACTGTTTGAGGCTGTCTCTCCCAAAAATCAAATTGTACAATTACCTTAAAAGGGATTTTTAAAGTGCAAAAACTAAAAGCGATGCTTTGCCCTGGAAAGTCCTTGTAGGGGAGAGTCTCTGGATTTCTTCAGGAGCTAAGGTTCTACCCAGCTATTGGAATCCACCAGATCCTCCCAGTATATATATTACCACCAGAGGGCGTACTCTTCCTAACGCCCCCCCCCCACCCCCAAGCTCAACAGAAAAGGCCAGTGCAGAATTCCACAATGCTAAGTAGAAGGGTTTGTCATCCCCCTCTTTTCATACCTGGGAAAACAAAGTCACAGACAGAATTAGGAGCAGCCTTTGTAGGGAGCCCACAATTGGTAACAAAATCTAGATCTCCAGCTTCTTTCCAGAACCCACTAATTTGTTCAGTTACTCTCAAACGCCCTTATGACTACATTTTTATTGGTCTTTAAGAGAACAGAAACAATTTAATATGTATTTAAATGTGTATATTACCTGTAAACATGTATATGTGTTTGAAATGAAGAATCCTTCAACTGTCCCCTTTCCCCTAAGGACTAGGACTGTCCATAATTTTAGAGGATGGTCTCCTAATTCTTTTAATTTAAAATAGCCTGTCATTAACAAAGTGCTAGGGATGGAAAATGGTCATTTGTTAATGTCCAAAGTCAGGAAAATATAAAGTAACAACAGTGCACACATAGTCCATGAAACTCAGAGGCCTAGAAAATAGGCCTAGAAAAGTTTGCTCTCTAGAACTCAATGTCAGTCTCTTTATTTCTGCATTTTTCTATGGCATTAGTGGTCAGCTCTCAGCCAGAGACACAGAAAAATTCATTCCTGATCTGCAGTAACGCCTGCCCTAGGGGGCAGGGGGTGGACATGGTCTGTGGGTGTGAGTCCTCTGGGTTACTCCCTGACACTGACAGCGTGTTCCCTGTGGGCAGGTACCCAGATCCTCCTGGAGGCCTGTGCCCAGGCTAGTGTGCCAATCTTCATCTATACCAGCACTCTAGAGGTGGCTGGGCCCAACTCCTACACAGAGATCATCCAGAACGCTTGTGAAGAACAGCATCTCGAAACAAAATGGCCAGCTGCGTACCCATGCAGCAAAAAGCTTGCCGAGAAGGCTGTGCTGGCAGCAAATGGGTGGGCTCTCCAAGATGGCGGCACCTTGTACACTTGTGCTCTAAGGCCCATGTATATCTATGGGGAAGGAAGCCCGTTCCTTTATGGCTTTATTGACCACGCCCTGAAGAACAATGGTATCCTGCCTCATAACAGCAAGTCTTCCATTGTCAACCCAGTCTATGTTGGCAATGTGGCCTGGGCCCACATCCTGGCTTTGAGGGCTCTGCGGGACCCCAAGAAAGCCCCAAACATCCAAGGACAGTTCTACTACATCTCAGATGACACACCTCACCAGAGCTATGATCACCTCAATTACAATCTGAGCAAAGAATGGGGCTTCAGCCTTGATTCCAGAATGAGCCTTCCTGTGTCGCTGAAGTACTGGCTCGCCTTCCTGCTGGAAATAGTGAGCTTCCTGCTCAGTCCGATTTACCGGTACCAGCCTCCCTTCAACCGCCACAATGTGACCTTGTTAAACAGTGTGTTCACCTTCTCCTATAAGAAAGCTCAGCAAGACCTGGGGTATGAGCCGCTCTTCAGCTGGGAGAAAGCCAAGCAGAAAACCGTGGAGTGGATTGGCTCCCTGGTGGAACAGCACCAGGAAGCCCAGGAAAGAAAGACTCAGTGAACCAAATGACAGGGGTGTGGATGTGGGCATTGTTAGAGGCTGGCTGTCAAGCTCTCCTCTTCTTGGCTTCGTGGAGTAACATGGGCCTGGGTCCTACTGCATCCCTTCTACAAGACAGCCATCACTGGACCAACTGAAGCTTGCTGCCCCACCCACCGAGGGAATTTGCCACAGCTGCTGGACCCAAAGTCTCAGTTGCTGATTCTGAGATATTGGGCCTCTTTTAATGTAGGCTTCTGCCTCTTAGTTCCATTTCCTTTGTTAACTGCAAACTCTTTTTAAAATCCCTATTCCTTTACACAGCTCAATGAAACGATTAATAAATGTTTTAATGCCAAATGTGCAGGAAGCTGTGGTTTATGTGAGTACAGATCTTCCTTTCGCCTTTACTTCCAAATGTCATCATCTCCTATTAGAAAAGCTGCGTGAAACTAGGGGCAGAAGGTTCTTGGAAGGGAGAACTAAGATCAACTAAGCACCTACTACGTTTCAGGCCTGAAACATATGACTGGCGTGTCTCATCTCATTTAATCCTCACCAGAAACCTATGAGGTAGGAATTCCCATTTCATCAATAAGGAAACTGGTTCATGGTCGCACTAACTGATAAGTGACCAGGACATTTAACCCAGACAGACTTACTTGAAAGCCCTTATTTTCTCACTGTATCATTTAGCCTGAACTGCCCTAAACTTACAGCATGATGGGGAGTGATTGGGGTTGTCAGCAGTACAGCAGGGCTCCTGGAGCCACAGGCCACTGATTCCTGCAGAGCCTGGCTTCCTTGGGTCACCTACTTTTCACCCAGTCCTGTGCAAGAGATTCTCTAGAATCCAGGAGCACCCCTGAGGGGCACCTGAGGGTGCATGCGTGCCCATGCCAGCTGGGCTAGGCAGCAGAGGGAGAAACAGAGATGCAGTCAGCCCCCTCCACCATGTCCACCCCCTCAAAGGTCTCTAGGACACACCTGGATATATGTGTATAGGTCATTCCTATAGGTTATTCATAAGCCCTCACGCCAAGCTTTCAAATCACACAATGAAGCCACACCAAGAGTTCTTGGGAAGTAAATGGACAGGTATGAATTCCTCTAAAAATTGATCTCCTAGTTAGTCCACCACCCCACACCTACAGATTTAACCACCCATGCCCTACCTGCACCCCTCTTTACCCTTCCGTCTCCTTTCCCTCTGTCTGCCCCTTCATCACTAGCCCCCGCATCCTTCTCAGTTCTCCTCAGGTGAAGAGGCCAATCAAGACACATCTGAGGACTTAAATGATGACAGTCATTACTGAACACAGGACTAATAGTCAAAAGAAACAATGCCAACAAGGACCTTGTGACCTGGGGCAAGTAAGGAGGTCACTGTGGGGTCTGACTGTGGAGAGGTGAGCACTGCCTCCCTCTAGACCCCTCAATATTAAGACGACTTCTTTCTTATCCAGGGAATTTACAGATTAAGAATTCACATAATAACAGCCCTGGCCAGTTGGCTCAGTGGATAGAGTGTCAGCCTCACGTGTGGATGTCCCTGGTTCCATCCCCAGTCAGGGTACACAGGCGAAGCAACCTCCCCCCTTTCTCTCTCCCTCTCTCTCCCCCTTCTCTCTCTCTCTTCCCCTCTCACAGCCAGTGGCTTGGTTGGCCCAAGCATCAGCCCTGGGGGCTGAGGATAGCTCGGTTGGTTCAAGTATCTGCCCCAGACAGGGGTGGCTGGGTGGATCCCAGTCAGGGCGCAAGCAGGAGTCTGTCTATCTCCCCTCCTCTCACTTAAAAAAACAAAAAAGAATTCAGTTGAATTCGATTACCACAAAGGAGATAGTTTAAGTATTCACGTTTAAGGAGAAAGGGGGGAAAACCACTCTGACCCAGATGAGCAGATTTCTATCACCTTCAAAAGCCCAGGGACAGAGGATCAGCACCTGGACATCAGGGTGTAGTGGCTCACGCAGTGGTCAGGTGAGAAATGAAACACTCCCTTCCTGTCTTCCCCCACAGCACAAAACACAAGGGCCAGCATCTGTCCAGCCTTGCAAGGTGTGCGCATCTTCGTCTGTTTATGTCAATAGTGAAGGACAGAAAGGGGGTGGTGGGGTCTGGGACAAAGGCCCTTCACCCACATGCTTAGCCTAGTGAAACCCCACACCAGGGAAGGGATATTGTCACCAAAGGGCAAGAGGAGGACAGGGATGACCCAGCAGTCTCAACAGAACAAGCTTAAAGGCCTCGGAATCTTTTGGCCAACGAAGCAGGACGTCCTTACTTAGGCTGGGCGCAGACCTCACAACAGACTATGCAAGGCAGCCTGAGCTTAAGTGCACAAGCCTAGGGTGCACTTCACGGGAAGCAGCACACGGGGGCAGCAGAGGCTCAGAGGGAAAAAGCCAGCCGCCCCAGCTGCTACCCGCTTTTCTCTCCCCTCCTGGACCCCCTCTTTCCTCCCCACCTCCAACTCTTCCCCTCTCCCACTTGCGTGACTGCGCAGAGTACCCAGTAAATCACAAGGAGAGCAAAGGCAAGTGCTGGGTCTCCAAGTTAAGGCAAGAATTGAGCTGAGCTGAAGTTATAGGGAAAAGTCTCAGAGAGCAGGTGGGACATCAGCTGGGCCTTGAAGGATGGATGGGACTCGGGTAGGAGAGTGAGGTGGTCCAGGCAGAGGAAGGGGCTGATCAGGAGTGTGGAGGAGAGGGGGAGTGTGGAGCTGGAGGGGGGGAAGAAGGGGAGGGAGGAGGCGGGCCTGCCAGGCAGAAGGGTTTTCTCAAGCGGAGATTAGGTATCTTAGGGTGCCCACGCGGCTCTGATGAGGCAGGCCTCGGTGGGCCGGCGGGCTGGCAGGTGATAGGTGGCCTGGTGACAGATGGTAAAAAAGAGGCAGAAAGCTGGAAGATGGGATGTGGACAGGAAGCCCAGCCAGACGGGCTGTTGTAGAAACCCCGGGGGTCCTGTCCCCCCTCCACCCCCAACTACAAATTCTGTTACTTTATTAAATGGACCAACAGTAATAACAGAAACCAACCTCACAGTTTTCTCCTCTCATAAGAAAGCCCAAATTGCGAAGAAAGAGCCAAAGCCTGGGGTGAAGGGCAAGGCAGCTTTGGGACTGAACTGGCCTCCTCCTCACAGGGCCTGACTGCTATAGGCAGCCTGCCCACCCACTAAGCTACTTAATTCTGTACTACACTTCACATGAATGTCCATTCTTTCTTCTGCAGAAATTTCAGTGCCTTCAATTACTAGGTGCCAGCCCAGATCCCACCACTGGCATTATGAAATTACATGTATTATCTTCTTGAAACCCAAAAGAAATTTGAATTCCAAAGCATGCCTAGCCTCAAGAGTTTTAGATAAATGACTGTGGGCCTAAAGCAGGAGAATTATGGGCCAGGTATTGTTCTAAACACTTCATATAATAATCCTCATGACAACAGTCAGTAGGTCCTCTTCTCTTCATCTGACGTGTGAGGAAATGGAGGCACAGAGAGGTAACTAACTGCTTCAGCTCCAGTAATAAGAAAAACTTTTATTTTGCCTGACCAGGCGGTGGTGCAGTGGGTCGAGCATCGGACTGGGACACAGAGGACCCAGGTTCAAGGCCCTGAGGTCGCCAGCTTGAGCGCGGGCTTATCTGGTTTGAGCAGAGCTCACCAGCTTGCACCCAAGGTCACTGGCTCAAGCAAAGGGTTACTCGGTCTGCTGAAGGCCCACGGTCAAGGCACATATGAGAAAGCAATCAATGAACTAAGGAGACTAAGGAACAGCAAGAATTGATGCTTCTCATCTCCCTGTCTGTCCCTGTCTCTCTCTCTGTCACAAAAAAGATTTTTAACTTCAAAGGGTTTACATGAAGATGGCAAGTGTATGTGCCTGCAGGAGCTGGACACCCACATACAAGCAAAGCAGCGTAGGGCTAAGAAACCCTGGGGAGTGGTGGAGAGTGTGGTGACTAGGGAGCACGTCCTCCGCCCCCTGGAGGCAGCAGCTGTGGAGCCCCTGCTCATTTGTGTTGAAAATGAACCCCCAGTTACCAGAAAGTCTGACTCCTCAAGGAAAGCAACCTTCCCAGTCTTCCTGGGAAATCTCTTTATTCCTGAACATTGGCAATACATTCTAGATTCCGAAAACAGTGTGAAGACCACCTCTGGGGATGGGTGTGTGGGCTAGTGCTCAAATTTTGTGTACAATATTTTAGTTTTTAAAAAGTAGGCAGGGAAGTGTTGGAGGCAACCTGTTCATTCTCAGTGACAGGTCCTGAGTATACACTATATCACATTCTGTACTTTTCTGTATGTTTGACATAGGTTGTAATTTTTTTTTAATTAATTTTGATTTTTAAAAAGAGTGCAAACTAACAAAACACACATACAGCCTAAACCCAGGCCTAAGGCTTCCAGTGTTCCATCTCTGCTCCTGGTCTGCTGGAGTTTATCAAATATGAGACATGGTCAGTATTGTACACAGTCAACAAGGCAAAGTGCCAAGGACAAGTAAGGTGCTACTGGAGGAGCCCATCTAGGTGGGGCACTCAAATAGGGCCCTTGCCTTTAGGCTGGTGTTGAATATGGGGAATGTATTCCAGGCAGAGGTGCCACAGACCAGCACAGCTAGTAATTGTCCAGTTCCTGCATGAGGACAGTGCGGGATGAAGAAATAAACTCAAAGAGGAAAAAGATGGGATCCGGAGGTCTCTTTGCACAGCTGATGGCTAGAACGAGCAAAGCAAAGCCCCCGGTCTCCTTTATTATATAGTGCAGAGCTGTATGCAAATAAGGAAGTCTCCAATACAAAGTCACACATCTGAGGCATAAACAGGAACTTTTTTTAAAGATTTTATTTATTTTATAAAGTAGAGAGAGAGAGAGTATGAGAGAGAGAGAGAGGAGAGAAGGGGGGAGGAGCAGGAAGCATCAACTCCCATATGCACCTTGACCAGGCAAGCCCAGGGTTTCGAACTGGCAACCTGTGTTCCAGATCAATGCTTTATCCAGTGCGCCACCACAGGTCAGGCCAGGAACTCTCTTAAGGCGTAAACAGGAATCCCCTTACCATGCATAACTGAAATAAACCAACATCAGAACAAGCAAAGGGTGAGAGGAAGGGCGTGTAAATTGCCTCTAGCAACTTAATCAAACAAGTGAGGTAGGGGGATGGAACAAGTACAAATACTGAGCTTCATAGCCAGTATGGAGGTGGGGGAGAGAGCTTAGCCTTTAGCCTAAGCCTTAAACTGCGAAGGCTTTGCCAGCTTGCAGTCCCCACACAGAGACACTGAAGTCTGCAAGACACAGAGGTGGGAAAGAAGAGTTGTTCCAGGCAACTGTGAGACCATTGTGGATAACCAGAGAGCACAGGGCAGAAGGGAAGACAGATCTGCAAAGACATGATGGGAAAAGACCACGATCACCTTGGGTCACCTCTGTCTTCTTCCTTTTTTCCCCTCAGAGCAGGAATTCCATTACCTTCTAAAGACCTTTGACTATTTCACATGCAATATACCTCGCTTTTTCTGGAAAATGAGACTTATGGCAAAGAGCATGTCTCCATGATATGTATGTGTATAAATTACTAAAATGTGCTTATGCTATATTGTATTAGTGTTCTAAATGCCTCCTTTAATATTTTAATATCACAAAACAAATTCTACTTCATATTCATTTATTGATAATCTCCTTATGGAGAGATATAATCTAACTTAGTTACTTTTTTTGTTTCCCTTCCCTCCCCTTCCCTTCTCTCGCTGTGTAAGTATTTGAGTCTTTTAGATTTAAATAATTGATTTACCTCAGTGCTTATAACAATCAATTTTAGTTATTAGTATTATTACTATAACTATTATTTGTCAATCCTGAATAGAGTCATTAGGTCATTCTAGCTAATCAACATTAAACGTATGCTCTAATTTCCTTTAATTTCCTTTTTTATAACTCTCTTATAAACACAATGAAATAGTAGTATCAGTTAATTTAACATTCATATTAGTATTCTAGAATAAAATATTTATGAAAGGGAGGGCCTTTGCCTGTGTTGTTCATTACCAAATCTTCAATAGCTAAACAAGTACGTGGCTTACAACAGTATTTATTTCATAGCTGGTGAATGGATTAATAAAATCTGTATAGCACGTATCATTTTATTTTTGTAGAAGAAAATGTTTTTATTAATTGCAACATGAAATTAACAAGACAACCCATTAGAACTGAACCAGGATAAATAATGCTGTTATAAAATTTACATTTCTCACATCCATTTTGAGGAAAATAGTACATATTAGGGCTCTTCTAGGTCTTATAAACTGATTTCCGTAAACTTTTTTTTTAATAGTAAATAGCAATCAACATATATTCTCAAACTGTGTTAAGGAGGAGTTAAAAAGGCAACTATAAAATCTATAATGATAACAACTGGCAGGATTAGGACTGTTTTGTTACGAATGTTAAGAAGTGGCCCTGGCCAGGAAGCTCAGCTGATTAGAGGATCGTCCAGATACACCAAGGTTGCAGGTTCAATCCCAGTCAGGGCACATACAAGAATCAACCAATGAATGCATAGATAAATGGGACAACAAGTATTTCTCTTTCTCTCCCTTCTTCTCTTTCTAAAATCAATCAATAAAAATTATTTTTAAAGAATGTTAAGATATTAAGAACCACATTTCTATTTTACCTGTTACATCAATAGCATGTGTAATTTTAAACAAAATCTCAAATGAGTGATTTTAAGTTCTTGTTTATACCTAAATTTGTCATCTGCACATATGACTCAGATACAAAGACCTCTATGAAGTGACAATTATAAATTTATAAGAGCGAATTACCAGAAAAGATCAACTTGTTAAATTTTATGGGCACTAGTGTACTAGTTACATTAATTGTCTTCATTGACTTAAACATCATAGATCTCCTTGACCACATTGTTTTAAAAAAATAGATTTAGGTGAAAAACTAAGGAATTTCAGAATGACATAGTATAATAGATTAAAATGAATCTGTTATCAGGTTCAGGATTTCTGATACTTTTTTCCTTACAAGATTTATTGTTATTATTATGTATTAATTCTGTAAAGATTGGCAAATTAAAGGAAATTAGAGCATACATTTAAAGTTGATTAGCTAGAATGACCTAATGACTCTATTCCAAGTGTGAAAATCTAAGCTCTTTTCTGTTCTAATATTTTAATGGTTCTTTGAAATATTAATTACAACCAAGGTTTTCATTTACCTTCTATTTAAATCTTAGTCATTTTTCAGCTGATATTAAAGCAGCATGATATCTTGATGCTTTCATTCACACTGATAAAATTGCTTCTCCATGAGAAAGCAATTGCTTCTGATTTGTAGAAGGTAGTAGCCAACATCCACTGAATTGAGAAACCTCAAGCACTTTAAGATATTTTGCAGCCTAGCAAAGTTAATGGGTTTCAGTTACGGCCAAATGCTTTGTATAACATCCCCATATGACCTTAACAAACAATCATTCTCAAAAGATCAATGGTAGGTTGTGCCAAATAAAATTGTCCATTTTTGATTTTTAACATACACTTAAATGAAAATTTAGTAAGACACAACTATTATATTAATATTATAATATGAACAATTAAGCTCAAAGAGATTATGAACTTTCTGTTACCCCGTAAATGTGTGGTGCAGTAGTTACCCAGCTTCCACATGCCCACTCCTGTCTGCAACACATTCCCTTCCCTTGGCACCCTCCCCTCTTCTTGCTTTGGGGTGCATTTCCCGCAGGAAGTCTGCAGTCTTCCAGGGAGAGGTGAAGGGTCCCCCCACCACTGCTAGGCACCTTTCACAGTCCAGGATGGCTGCTTATTAACCTGCATCCCTGACTAGACTGTGGCCTCCCGTCTAGTGTGTGTCCCCACGTCCTACTCGGCATGGACACTCAGTCAACACATGGAATGAAGGAAGGAAGGAAGATGGTGTTCTTAAAGGAACTCTAGTCCAGAAAAAAAAAAAAAACCAGGATTTTAGGGAGTAGAGTGAAGGTTCTCCAAATACGAGTGTCTCCTAAGAAAGACAAACTTGGACTCCATGCCCACGCGAGGTTGGCCTGAGAGCTGACTGCTGAGAAAGAGGGAGGGGGAGCACAGCCTGCTGGAGGCCAGGAAGACATGGAGCCAGGAAACCACCCTGCCAACACATTTGTTAAAGGGGGAGCAGGGGGGAGACAGGACATTTGGGAAAAGGGCAGAGAGCAGCCTTACCCAGTGCTCCAGCGGCCTGAGCCTTCAGAGGAGCCCATATCGTTCTAACCTCCAACCTCAGCTCGTGGAATGCAGATCCTGCACGAAGAGTGAAAATGGGTTCTCTTCCAATTTTGCCATCACAGTTAGGCAAGTCCCTTTCCTTTCTTGGGTCTGTTTCCTTATCTGCAGAATGAAGGTTGGGACTGGTTTCTAAGTTCTGTTTCCAGTGAGAGGGAGCAGCTGTCAGTGGCGTACCCTCCGGCACCTCCATACTTCTGAAGCCAGCCCTGTCCACAGCAGTCCTCCCCTTCAGTACTGGTTTGTTGGTGTGAAACCAAAGCTGAGGAAGTGCTTTCCTAACCCTTACCAGCTGTTTTGGCAACTACACCTCACCTGTAAAGGGGTATAATACCCCTCTAGTTGTAGGATCAAGGCCAGGCACCAAACGGGACCCCACAGGATATCAGTTCCCTCCTGCTTCCAACAACTCATGAGAGCTGGAAAGCTACCATGGATTTGGACAAATTCTCACATCATTCTTTAAGCTAGGGCTACTGACCAAGTGGGTTTAAAGTTCTTGGACAACCACTAGGCATTAGAGTAGGGAGAGTCCGTAGAGATAGTGCCTCCTGAAGAGGAAACAGAGACCCAAAGAAATCCCACTCCTGCTCAAGACAACCACTGAGCAGCAAAGCTCTGTCCTGCTCTCTCCCCAGCACAGCTCACCCTCAAAGGGACAGCCTGCCTGGCTCTTTCTTTCTTCCTCTGTCCCCGAGTAAGTGAAGGCCATGGCCTCACCTCTCCTTCTCCCTCTGCCCCAGGAGCTGAAATCCCAGAGGACAGTCTGCATGAAACAACTGTCCCTCTCCCCCGAGGCTCCTAGGAGCTATGACACAGCACACCACCCTGTGACCACCTGGTTTCCTAACAGTTGCACTACCCTGAACCTTCCAGACAACTTCTCATTTTGTGTGATCTTCTCCCAGACTTCACACCTGCATCTTTTCATTGGACAGAGGAGACCAAGTCTACCTAGGCCCTGGCTGTTTGGCTCAGTCGTAGCGTGTCAGCCCACCATGTGGATGTTATAGGTTTGATTTCTGGTCAGAGCACACAGGAGAAGCACCCATTTGCTTCTCCACCCAGTCCCTTCTCACTTTTCCTTTTCCTTTTCTTCCTCCTCCTCCTCCTCCTCCTCCTCCTCCTCCTCTTCCTCCTCCTCCTCCTCCCCCTCCTCCTCCTGCAGCCATGACTCAATTGGAGTGAGTTGGTCCTGCGTGCTGAGAATGGCTCCATGGTCTCCGCCTCAGGCACTAAGGGCTTGGTTTCTGGGCAATAGAGCAATGCCCTAGATGGGCAGAGCATCACCCCATAGTAGGCCTGCCAGGTGGATCCTGGTCCAGGCAGATGCGAGAATCTGTCTCTGCTTCCCTTCCTCTCACTAAATAAAAATAATAATAATAATAAAGATAAAATTTACCTATAGTGCCCAGCCTATGGCTGCAGCAACATTGGACAGTGCTTCCCTCAGTCCAACAGCCTAGCTATAAAGTCATGTCCATGACTCCTACACCCTCCATTAATTTCAACCGAGAGAGTAGAGCTGCTTCAGCTAAAAGCCTGGAAACGGTCTTCATCTGCCAAAATTTTGGTTTGACTCAGACAGTTCCTAACAGGATACCTAACAAAAAAAAATCTACAGCCACACCACCCGGAACACGCCCAATCTCATCTGATCTGGGAAGCTGAGCAGGTTCAGGCCTGGTCTGCACTTGGATGGGAGACATAACAAAAGAAATGTCTAGCCAGGTCCCTTAGCAACCCCTTGTTTCATGAGCCTTTCCAAGGTCACACACCTTTCCCCCCACCCCCAGCCAGCAAAGCCAGGTCAAGTGGGCACTGCCTGATTTGCAGTGATGATGGCCCCAACTTACAGTTCATAAGTCCTCTTCTTGACCCTGAGCCTTTGTGATGGTACCATCTTGCCCAGGGATAACACTTGATGTCTTGAGAAATTCCTCCTCTCCCCACCTCTCACCCCACCAGGGGCCAAATCCCCAAAGTCATGCTTACGGGCAGCAAAACAATTCGCTACAAGGTAGTAAGGTCTGATGTTGGGCAGGAACAAAATCACCCTTCTCTCTGCTGGAGTGGGTAACATGTGAGCTCCCACACACACACCTGTACCCCCAGCATCAAGCACTACCCCAGCACATACACACTCAGCATGTTTACGATGAACTTCTTGGGGTCTCTACTCCTTTTTTTTAGACACACACAGAGACAGGAAGAGAGAGAGGGAAGGAGAGAGAGAAGCAGCAGCTCATAGTTTCTTTCACTTTAGTTGTGCATTAATTGCTTCTTGTATGTGCCTTGATCGGGGATTGGACCTCGGACACATGCCGAGCTAGCATTCCCCTTGCTCAAGCCAACAACCTTTGGGCTCAAGCTAGATACCTTTGGGGTCATGTGGATGATCTCCTGCTCAAGCCAATGAGTCCACACTCAAGCTGGTGACCTCGGGGCTTTGAACTGGTGACCTCAGTATTTTGGGCCTATGCTTTATCCACTGTGCCACTACCGGTCAAGCTTGGGGTCCCTACTCTTAAGTACAGATACAGGATATTATGTACAGGATATTATGGGAACATCCTGGCAAAGGAATCACTCTCGCCCTCTTGGGTCAGGGAAGGGATCTCAGGGGAGGATTTCCTGTGACTAAAGGAACTGCTTCCACGGAATCCCTCCTCTCCAGGAACTGGTGAGGCCTGGAGCCATCAATCTTTTCATTAAGATGAAACCCCTCTCTACGTATGTGTGGGAATGCCAGCTTGTACTGCACACACATCAATGGCTTTTGTCAAACTTCCTAAGTACAAGGCAACTTGGTACATGAAACACCTTGCCACCCACCTCTGGTTTGCAAAGCTAAGTCTCCCAGCAGGTGGCCAGATGAACCGCAGAGAGAACTGTGGACAGGGGCCTGAATCCCACTGGGGCACTGAAAATTGAAAGTCATTGGAATGTGCTTCGGGTTAGCAGCAGTGACCTGGAATACAGGCTGGCAACAAAGAACTGTGATCTGCAGACACTTGGGGGTTCTGCCCAGGAAATAAGACCTAATACTACAGTCTGTTCAAACTGGAAACCTTATGGGTATGCTCCTTCTCTTTCCCTCTAGGGGCAAAATTTAGAAAACTCCATTGCTAAGAGCAGCTGAGAAAAGGAGTAAGGCATGGAATTTTGCTTTGTTAAGTGAGCCTAGACAGCAAATGAAGAAAGACTGAGAGAGAAAGAGAAAAAGAGAACTAGTGGTTGCCAGAGGGGTGAGGGGCGAGGCATTGGGTGAAAGAGGGAAGGGACTAAGCAGCACAAATTGGTAGTGACAAGACAGTCATTGAGACACAAATACAGCGTAGGGAATGTTGTCAGTAATACTGCAATAACTATATATGGTGCCAGGAGGGTGTTGGAAATATCAAGGGGACCACTGAAAAATACATGCTTGTCTAACCACTAAGCTGTACACCTAAAGCCGATATATAGTAATAACAACAATAATAATAATAATAATAATAATTAGGGCCTGTCCAGGTGGCTCAGTGCATAAAGCACTGTTCTGGTCAGGGCACATAGGACAAGCAATCAATGAACAACTAAATGGAAACAACTAAGTGGAACAAGCTGATACTTCTCTCTCAGTTCAATGGAAAAAATTTAAAAAACGAAAGAAAGGGAAGGAAGACAGTCTGTGATTGGCAGAGATGCAAAAGTACCAGCAGAAGCCTGCGATGGCCAACTGGCTTTATCTGATGACCTTCAAATACAGGTATTTCCCCTTATTGCCTTTAACTATTTGGGGAAGAAGTGTGTGGAAGACAAGCCTACCAAGAGTAGACAGGCAGCAAAGCCTGTTGCCTCTGACAGAAGAAGGGATTTGAGGCTTCTGAGCCATGCTTGCCATATCCTAAAGAAGGAGGTGCCTACCTGGTCCTACAGACTCCTCAATCTGGTTGCCTTTAACATTGCTTGGAAAGCATTTATTAAATTACAGGTAATTGGACCTCACTTCAGAGCAATTAACCAATCTCCAGTTTGTTTTCATTTGTTTTTCAAGTTCTCCAGGTAATTCTACTGTGAAGTTAAGAAAACCTTTGTATTAAACTAATCAAGAGTTCCAAGTTGACTAGATACAGCTTCTTGAACTGGAACGTGGACAGAGGCCCGCTCTAACAGCACACAGGCTGAGCACCCCTTCACGGTGTGGCCGAGACCTGGAGCACTGCTGTCCCTATAGGGCTCTGGTCCAATACTTCAAATATTTGCTTTCATGTCATTTCCCCAGGAGACACCTGTAGTTTTCCCAGGGACCAGGAGCTAGAATGGCGGTTGCTTCAACCCAGAAGAGTCAAGTTTGGAAAGGATAGAGTTTGGAAAGGATCGTTGTGATCATAGTACCACTCGCCTCCTGGCAGCACCAGGACCCAGTATCCGTTGGCCTTGCTCTGCAGGGAATGGGCGTGTGGACATTCACACAAGCAGGTAGTTGTGGTCATTAAAAGAAAATAAAAAGTGGCCTGACCTCTGGTGGCGCAGTGGATAAAGCATCGACCTGGGAACACTGAGGTTGCCGGTTCAAAACCCTGCACTTGTCTGGTCAAGGCATATATGGGAGTTGATGCTTCCTGCTCCTCCCCCCTTTCTCTCTCTCTCTCTCTCTCTCCCTCCTCTCTAAAATGAATAAATAAAAATTAAAATAAAAAAAAAGAAAGTGTTTTTCATGCTTCCTCTCTTCCGTTTCTTGTGAATCCCTTCCTTACAAACTGCTGTCTCACTGTGGCATGTCTCATACAAGGTTGGGCAGGCACTAGCTAAAAAATATTTTAAGCATAAGGTCAATGTAGCTGATAAGTTACATTCAGTATTATCAGTAGCCATTAAATTACATTTCTGAAAACTGGGGGAAAGAAAATACTTTGTTATGTGATTCAGAAAAAAACTATTTTTATAGAGATGAAACCTAAGACCTGCCTCCCTTCCTCCATAACTACCTTCCCCTGCCCACAACAAAAATTTCCCACAGATTGGTTCTTAGAAAGAATGAGACACAGATCTTTGGAAATAAATAACAATGGTAGGTATAACATTACACATTCCCAACATCTGAAAGCCACATCAGTGCAGAAGTACTGCAATGAATTATTGGTTAGGATAGGAAGACCATTTAGACATCAGCCAATTCCAGGATGCTCTGACCCACCTGAACATTTAAACACAGGAGTCACAGCTTCTACATCTGTAAAATAGAATAATAATGAGATAATTCATAAAAAGTGCTTAAAACAGAATCCATCAACCAGTATGTTCAATAAATGTTAGCTATTACTAATGTTAGAACCCAGCCCTTTCAACACCCACAGAGTGCTCATTCCACCACACTGCTGCCTCCTTCTGAACCCTCAAAATGTATTCATGGTCATGGTCACTGTGCTGCCTCTTTCTGAACCCTCAGAATGTGTTCATGGTCATGGTATGTCACTGTGCTGCCTCCTTCTGCACCCTCAGAACGTGTTCCTGATCATGGTGTCACTGTGCTGCCTCCTTCTGCACCCTCTAACATGTTGCTGATCATGATATGTAATTGTGCTGCCTCCTTCTGAACCCTCAGAACATGTTCCTGATCATGTCACTGTGCTGCCTCCTGCACCCTCAGAATGTGATCATGGTCATGGTATGTCACTGTGCTGCCTCCTTCTGCACCCTCTAACATGTTGCTGATCATGATATGTAATTGTGCTGTCTCCTTCTGCACCCTCAGAACATGTTCACGGTCACGGTCACTGTGCTGTCTCCTTCTGCACCTTCAGAACGTGTTTATGGTCATGGTCACTGTGCTGCCTCCTTCTGCACCCTCAGAACATGTTCACGGTCACGGTCACTGTGCTGTCTCCTTCTGCAGCCTGAGAACGTGTTCATGGTCATGGTATGTCACTGTGCTGCCTCCTTCTGCACCTTCAGAATGTGTTCATGGTCATGGTATGTGGAATTGGATATGTCACCAAAAGCTAGTCCCCAGGCAGAAATGCAGTTAATGCCTCCGATGGAGGGGTTCTATCAAGCTTCAGGAAATAAAAATCTATGTTTCCTTAAAACAAACAAAACAAAACAACAAAAGGAAAACATTAGTAGAGGTTACCATTATAATTGATACAAATGTGGTTCAAGTGGTCTCATGACTTGCATTCTGCCGAAAGGCTGCAAAAGTGCAATTATTATTTCATTTCCTGCTGTAATCTGCAATAGAAAAAAAGTGATCTCAACTAAATTAGGAGAGTTTTGTTCTGTCTCTATGGATACTAAAATAATAATAATAATAATAATAATAATAATAACAACAGGTTTTAATGAGTTGTTTGAGATGTGCCAGGAAAAGAAAATTAGCTGTACATTCTGACATTTTGGTAAACTGGATCGAAAGACAATATTTGCCCACGTCCACAGTGCAGAAAGCATGTGGTGAGTGTGCTCTTTTCCCACAAGGTCTCTGTTTTACAGGATGTCATTGCTCTATTTACTTCAAATGGTCTGTGCTTGAACTCCTGGGTCTTTTCATACATCCCGTTGTTTGTTACTGGCTCATTCTCAGGAGAGAGTGGTTCACGGAGATACAATCAAGCCACTGGCACATTTCCTAAGTGGTAGGTTTCAGGAATTGCAACATTAGTGTTCTTCTCACTTTGTTATAAATTACTTCCTGTTGAAACTCTCCAATTTTCAGGTATGTAGATAGGTTTTTTCTAGTTTCCAGTAGCAATTTAATACACACACCCCAATTACATACACTGATTAATTTATTTCATCTAGAATTCTGAAAATGAACAAACCCAAACTGTGAGCTCTGAGCCACTATCTCAGATAAGAGAGAACCTAGTTTTTAAAACATTGCATATGTTTTTATGCCTGATTTCACATATTTTCTGATAATCAAGAAACATCACTTGAATAAAGATTTATATGGAATCTGAAAAAAATAAAATAAAAATAAACACAGGAGTCAGCAAACTTTCTGTAAAGAACCAGATAGTAAATATCTTAGGACTACGAGCCATAGAGTCTCTGTCCCAACTACTCAACCTTGCCATTGTAATCCAAAAGCAGCTACAGACAACATGTAAGCAGTCTCTATGGGTCTGATTATATTCCAATACAATTTTACTTACAAAAAGAGGCAGGCTGGACTTGGTGGTTTGCTTACCCTTGTTTTACCAGAAACTATTAGTATTTTGAAAATCAAATTGTACTTGTGAATACAGCTTTCACAGAGTGAACTGACATTTAATGGGTGACAAATAAAGACTAAAGAATGATATGGTAAAAGACTGATATGGATTTAATGACAAATATTCCATATTGGTTGCTTGAACACCAGAATGCTGTCCAGGGAACCATCATTAAATAAAACAACCTGAAAGTAAGGCAATTCACACATACAAAAACACACACTCACACAAAACCTGTTATTTTTAGGGTCATTAAATGATTCACGATTTTAACAAACAGCTGTAAAATAACATTACAGTGAAGTGTGCACAAACTTCAGAAATATAGTTCAGATTGTCTATGAACACAGGTTCTTAATTTGTACTTTTTCACATATGTACAGCCTCCTGATCTTGTAGAGACTACACGGCTCATGGGGTTACCTTGTCACCTCCTCCTTCCAACTCGGAGCTCAAGATTTAAGCCAGCCACTTAACCTATTTAATCTGCTCCAGATTCTGCTCAGTAAAGCGCAGCCTGAACTTGACCAAACTCCCGGGAAACAAATGATACACTTGCCTCCACCTTCGCTAATGAATTGGTAGGAATCTTCAGATTAACATCTGTAAGGGTAAACCACAGTTAAGAGAGTTTGAGAAATACTATTATTCTAAAACTAAATACAAGAAACCACCTCCTGAATGCATTTAACCTCACTTAATGCAGATAATGTTCCCTGAAGAATTGTAAGAAAAAATGGAATCACATTATAGATGCACCATGACAGTGAGTGTTCATGTTGATCTGTTTCTTTCTGCTAAGGGGTTTGATCAAGGAGGGGATACTGAAGTAGTAACTGACTCTGTTATCCATGGTAACAGAAAGAACAAGTGAGGTCAATGAAATCCAAAGATATCAACTGCCTCTACATTATTTACATTAGCTTCAATCTCCTCACTGCCTATTGAACTCTTTCTGAAAAACTGCTAGTATGTAACATATTTGATGCAGGCGAGACTGTGCAACAGTATAACCATGGCAGCAAAAGCCAAATAATCCATGAAGTGGATAGTCAACCCATGAAGAATCAAAAGTTCAATGACATTTCATAGGCATAGACTTGAGGAAACTTAAAAGCAACTGGAAGAGGTAGATGTGCATGGAAAAAAAACCCAAAGGAGTAAGATTACCTACAAATGGGCTATACCATATTATTTTCAGGTGAGTCTCATACACTTCACATTCAGATTATAAAATTCATAATAAATAATGAACACTTGCTTTGCTCATATCACTCTCAACTAAAAGAAAATTAAAAAATGTGTTTTCTAAACTATCTATATTTTGTAAATCTATTTGCATTTGTGAATAACAATAATCTGACTAAGAGGTCAAGATCAGTAAGCATTATGCAAGCACAGAATTCTCAGGGATTTTTTTAAGTGTTTTTATAATGAAAACATGCTTTCCTAAAGTCCCCAGAGGTTTTTTGCTAGAATGCAACTGATAAATATAAATTACTGGCCTCCCCAGAAAATTTGCTAAATGGTAAAAACAATCTTGTAGTTGTTTTCTTCCCTTCACGTGTGTCCAACAGTTTGTGAAGATGCTTCCACAAAAAGTCCAGGGTAACGATCACTAGAGGTGAAAACAGGCTGCTTCCCACAACTCTAACTCCTACAGACTAACCTAGGGGAGCGGTTTTCAGCACAGGCACCTGACATCTACACAACAGTCACCGAACTACAGACCCTACTAGAAATGTAACATACCTAGGACACCCTAATCACATGACAAAGACCAGCTTTGTCAACAAGGACATCTTTGGCCCTTCTAGCCCAGCCTTAAGGTTTTCATCAAGCAATCAAGCGTACGAATTTCAGTGTCCTTGTTTTATTATATAAATCACAACAGGTAAGTCTTCCTAGCAGCTGAGCTGGAGAGCACAGAAGGTCAGACCACACATATTCCACAACTGTCACAGCCTCTCCTCAGAACAGCCTTCGGCACTCCTGTCCCCAGGCTTTCGCTAAAACAGGGGTCATAATACCGGTCTACCTCACAAAGCTGTGAGAAACAGCTAACAATCATTAAAAAGCATAGAGCACTTTACAAATAGAAAAGTGCTAGTTTGGCATTTATAGAACCACCGGAAAACATTCATTGCTTGTGCTATTTGGTAATTTGGCGTTTATACCTCTCGCTGCTTGTGCCCTCCTTGTATAAAACCTGGAACTTTCTACTGTGCCTCTCTGTGTAGGAAAAAGAAGTTTCTACTCAGAATAGAGCCCAGATTAATATGGGTGGAGGTGGGGGTTCTATTATCTCCCCCATTGCTATGGAGCAGGAGGGGTACACAGAAAGCAAAGGCAAAAGAGACAATGAAGCCTTGAACTCCATGAACACATGAACTTTTGCTTTCCGGTGTTTCTCACACACCACCAGCAAAACTCTTTTGAGCTGGTTGACCTTTGTAGCAGGTCACTGGGGCAACTGTTGAAGGTCCGAGTTTCACTTGAAATGATCATGAGGCTGTTTCGGGAAAGGGCATGTCATACAGATCTGGGATTTCCCTGCACATAAAAGATCACAAGGAGGACCTGAAAGGAACACGTAGCCAGGCACACACCTGCCACTGAGGGCCAGGGTCTGCTTACCCACACAGACCACATTGACCTAGCATGAAGCTAGAGCATTTCAAAGGAAGTAGCAAAGAACCAGGCATGAAGACCAGGATTTCCCAGATCTGAAAAAGTTAAGAGTGAATTTCTAAGAGCTTCATCTTTGAAATGAGGGTGTATAGCTTTTCTCCCCTGGATGCTTCAAAATAGCAGCTATCTGTGGCTCAGAGAAAGGAAGAGGGTGCAATATATCCTCTCCTACAGGGCTGGCAATGTTCCTCTACTTTTCATGAGACTAAAGCTGATGTGGGGGGACAGGGTAAATTGTTTAACACTTCGTAGGTCCAGGACAGAAATATTCACATCCACCTTTTATTTTATACCGTAACCCTCACTCCAACCACACCCTCTCCCGTGATTCCCCCAGGCCTTCACAGCCCAACCTCCTCTATTCCCGCCATCCTGTTCCCTCCCCTAACCCCGTCACCCCCCCTTCCACAAGGTCCTCAAAGTGCCTGCTCCGCTCCTATAGCGTGGGTTTGAAGAAGTCAGCATGCTCAGGCACATCTCTCAAAGTTTCTTGGTTGGGGAGGAGGCAGGAGAATTATAGCAGTCCAAAAAAACACCTCTCAACCCTCCCTTCCTTCAGGACCCAGAACACCAAAAGGCTCCCTAACCACTCATATTGTCCCTCCCGCCCCTTCCCATTTGCTTCTATAGGATCTGTCCCCAGAACACCTACGCCTCACGTGCTCCCAACAGGGCAGCCTCCCTGAGTCCCAGCCCTAGCACAGGTGCAGCTTCTGGTGCTGCGCGAGGTGCGTTTTGTAGCGGAAGCCCTTGCCACAGCCCGCGCACTTGTGCGGCTTATTGCCGGTGTGAATGCGGCGGTGTCGGATCAGGTGCGAACTCTGGATGAAGCTCTTGCCACACTCGATACACGTGTAGGGCTTCTCGCCCGTGTGCGTGCGCTGGTGCTGCGTGAGAGTGGAGAAGTCGCTGAAGCGCTTCTCGCACTGGCCACAGCGGAACGGCTTCTCGCCCGTGTGCACGCGCAGGTGGTTGACCAGGTGCGAGTTGCGGCCGAAGCCCTTGCCGCACTCCCGGCACACGTAAGGCCGCTCGCCCGAGTGCGTGCGCTTGTGCGTGAAGAGGTGCGAGCTGACGCTGAAGGTCTCGCCGCACTCAGAGCACATGTAGGGCTTCTCGCCCGTGTGCACGCGCTGGTGCTTCACCAGGTCCGAGCGCCAGCTAAAGCGCTTGCCGCACTCACCGCAGCCGTGGGGCTTCTCGCCGGTGTGGATGCGCTGGTGGTTCGCCAGGTGCGAGCGGCGCACGAAGCCCTTGCCGCACTCGCCACAGGCGAAGGGCCGCAGTGTTGCGGGCCCGGCGCCAATGGCGACCGCGTGCGCGCGCCGGTGGCTCAGCAGGTGCGAGCTGAGGCTGAAGGTTTCGCCGCACTCGGGGCACGGGTAGGGCTTCTCGCCCGTGTGCAGCCGCCGGTGCTTGAGCAGGTCCGCGCGCCAGCTGAAGCTCTTGCCGCAGTCGCCGCACAGGTTGGGCCTCTCGCCCGTGTGTAGGCGCAAGTGGTTGGTCAGGTAGGTGTTGCGGCTGAAGCCCTTGCCGCACTCTCCGCAGCGAAAGGGTTTCTCGCGCGGGGGCCGGGCCAGCGTAGGCCCCGCCCCAAAGCTCCCTGCGCCACACTCCTCCGCCAGGCCGAACGGCTCCAGGGTGGCCACCGCGGCCGCTTCCGCCAGGCGGTGGATGCGCTGGTGTTGCAGGAAGGCGGTGCCCGGGCTGAAGCTCTCCCCGCAATCGGGGCAGATCGTGGGCGCATCCATGATACTAGCCATCAGACTATCCAACTCCCCGATATCCACAGCCATGGGGTGGTGCAGCCGGCGGAAGCGGCGGGTGGCCGACCTGTTCCCGCGGTGCCCACTCCCCAGGGAGAGGTGCCGCCTCCAGGGGAGCACGGGCGGCGGCGGCTGCTCCTCATCCTCCTCAAGCCGATCCTCGCCTGCACTCTCCTCCTCCTCTTCCCTGAGGCTCGGGGATACGCTGTCGGACTCAGACAGTCCTGGGAACATGGCCATCTCGGCTACGCCGGATTGGTCGTCCTCTTCCTCTCGGAGAGCAACCACTTCTTCCTTACTCAGCAGCCCCTCTGCAACAAAAGGGTGACAATGGGAGTGACTGTACTTGGAGCTCAAAAAGTAAACCCGGAGGAAATCAGTCTCAGGAAGTGTGGGTGCCACGGAGTAATTAATCCCCTCCCCCGGGTACTCCCAACCTCACTCCAAAGTCCCTGAGATTACACTTGATGCTTCTTGGAGAAGTAAGGCCTAAAGGAGCATATGCTCCCAAACCTGGGAAACGCTCACTCACCTGCCCCCCCCTGCCCCTCCCCTCCCCCCCCTCCCCCCCCCCGCCCCTCCCCTCCCCCCCCTCCCCCCCCCCCCCGTGGCTGACCAGTTCTCTCTGGGCCCAGGCCACACCCACTGTCCTGAGGCTCCACTGTTAAGAGTCATCTTAAGGCCTGTCTGGTCAGGTCTGGCCAGGTAGGGGGAACCCATGAGATCACGGAAGAGATTTGCTCACTCTAAGAGCGACCCATACCTTTTAAGGCCCTAGCCTCCAAGATAAGACTACTCTAGCCAACCACAGCAAAAGCCCATCTGGCCTAACCTGGCCTAACCAGGCCTAACCAGGCCCTGGACTGATTTTGAAAATGTGGGTGGTCATTCTGCAACAGCTTAAGGTGGAACAATACACCAAACACACCCCAACCTGAGGGCTTTCCTATCTAAGGGGGGTAGGGAAGATGTAGGGGGAAGCAGAAGTGAGCACAGCCTAGAGGCTAGCCCAGCACACACACTGTCTTTGGCTGCCTGTGTCCAGGCAGAGGACTCTCCAGAAAGTCACTGGATATGAGAGAACTCTTGCTTGTGTGGACTGCCAGGGCCTGGGATGCTGGGTGAGTTCCAGGGAAAAGAATGCAATCTCACAGCCCTGACCATAAGGTATTTCAGCTCCTTTCTGTCCCCGAGGCACACACAGGGCAGGATAGAGTAAGAAATGCCCCTAGACAGAATTGAGTACAGATGGAGTGCCCAGCATGTACTGTTTTCAAGTCAGGAACAGCAAAAGATTGAACAGAGAGGCCTTGGGTTCTCTGAGAATTAGCCACATGAACCTGGGTAGGTCACTTACCACTGAGTTTATTTATCTGCAAACAAGGTGATGACAATAATTGTAAACATGAATACTTTGCTCAGCACTGTGCTTAGTAAGCCTTTGTATGCGGCAACTTATCTAACTCTCCCGACAACCTGAGGAGGTGGGTTCTAATATTACCTGTGTTCCCTCTTGTGTTGTTCTAAAGCAGTATTCTGTATACTGTCAAGTGCCACACCAATGACTGCCCTCTTCACCCATTTACCATCACAGCCCACCTCACACTGGACTGAAGAAAAGAACATTTCTCAGGCTTAAGATGGTGCAGGTTGGTCTTAATGGCCTCCTCTGGAGAGCTCCCACACAATGCCGCTTCTGGGTATAACTCTGGAGGAGCTGAGAATAAGTGTAAGCGGGGCAACTTCCTGGAGACTGTAGCTTTTTCCTCACCTGTGCAAATGTCAGACACTAGTTCCTGCTCCTCTGAGTGGCCTCTCGGAGCTTCATCCTCTGGGTTGGAGCCCATCTCCTGCTCCAGGGCACTGCCTCTCTTGTCTGCGTCTTCTGAGTTAGAACCCATTTCTGTCTCGTGTGGGTCCCCATCCCTGTCCTCAGAGTTCTCAAAATCGGAGCCCATCCCTGTGTCTTCTGAGTCCAGGGATTCACACACACCCTGTTTGTCTTCTTGTTCCATTCGGGACAAAGGGGACAAGGAGGTAACTGGGGATCCCTGCTGCGGACAAAACACACAGATAAAGGTCACAACAGTCTGGCCTTATTCCCTCACCTCATCTGCCTCTGAATTCCAGTGGCACAGTCCAATAAAGTGGTCAGAGTTCCAAGCCTCAGATGGCACAGCACACCTCTGCGCCACTCATGTCTTAAGGTAAACATCCTAGAGCAAAGGAGGTTGGTCTGGGCCAGAGGACAGTGGCAGCTCACCCTGAGGCCATACTAAATGTTTCCACCTGGGAAGTGGGTGAGTCTATTGACATGGTATTGTAGCTTTAACCATGGGGGGTTAATGACATTCTCATTTTACAACTCAGAAAATACTCAAAAAGAAGACCCACTACCCTAAGGCTAACATGTAAGATGTAAAGTGGTGTACAAACCAATTTTGTGGCCTCCAAGTTACCTGTATTCCTTACTTTTATTAAAGCTTGCCCTCCTCTAAATATATACAAATACATACAATTTGTATTTGTCAATTAGACCTCAAGCCCACAGCAATCTTGGGAGGATTTAGCTAATCAGGAGTAAACCTGTAAGGAGCCAGAGGAAAAGTACATTCAAGACACAAGAATAGGCTTTGGTCAGGTTGCTCAATTGATAACGGCATCATCCTGATAAGCTAAGGTTGCAAGTTCAACCCCTTGGTTCTGGCACAATCTATCAATGTACATGTAAATAAGTGGAACAACTAATCTTCTGCATGTGCTCACTCTATCTCTCTCTCCCTCCCCCCTCCTTCCTCTCTAAAACCAATGAATAATTTGATTAATTTAATTTTAAAAAAACGACATAAGAATAACAGAAGCATTCATATACTAACTTCTGATCTAGGATCATGTCACTAGGAGCAGCACCAACCTGGCTTTGTGTTGAGGATCAAGCTTTCATAGATCTGTTGGGGATGGATGGAAGAAATGTGGGGACCCTCTATGTTAGAAGCCATCCCTATAGCCTTATTACAGAGTTATATGTATACTTTAATTGTAGAGAGCCCTTAACAGAGCATGCTCCTGGCATAATCGGAAACCCCTCTACAGAACATGCCAACATGGGAACTATAGGGGAAAAAATACCTCAGATTCCTAAACCTTTTGTAGATGTCAAATTTGCATTTCAAATTTAAAGGGCCCCCTGCCAACACTGAGCCATGGAGCCAAAAATAATTTACTTCTGCCATCCATCACTCCTCCAGCTTAGCTCATGACAGCCAAGCAGTTTATAGGTCAAGGATCTTGGACTAAGACTTTCAAGTGTCCAGCTCTCTCTGCCTCAGCAGCCCCCAAACAGAACTTACAAGAACATGGCTAAGCAAGATGCCCCTTTCTTGGCTGGGAGCTTTTCCTGCCTCCACTGAGGACTTCCCCAAGGCAGCCTCGGCTCTCCAGAAACTCAGAGTGGAAAGCAGAAGCCATTCTGGCTGAGCCAGCCTCACGTGAGAGCCCAAAGAAAGTCAGTTAACCTCACTTCACATGGTTCTACTTGTTTCAGTGTGTTCATCAGCGCAAAGTGGATAATGCTCTTTAACCTTCCTCACAGGCACGGTATTGGAAGCAAATATTATAAAAAGCACTCTGGAAATTACTGTGTCAAGGAACTGATACTCTGAGTTTTAAAAATGTGGTATAAACATGGGGTTTCTCTTTTTATTTTTATTTTTTTTAACAGAGACAAAGAGAGAGTCAGAGAGAGGGATAGATAGGGACAGACAGACAGGAACGGAGAGAGGTGAGAAGCATCAATGATCAGTTTTTCGTTGTGGTACTTCAGTTGTTCATTGATTGCTTTCTCATATGTGCCCTGACCAGGGGGCTACAGCAGACCGAGTAACCCCTTGCTCAAGCCAGCGACCTTGGGTCCAAGCTGGTGAGCTTTGCTCAAACCAGATGAGCCCGCGCTCAAGCTGGCGACCTCGGGGTCTCAAACCTGGGCTCTCTGCATCCCAGTCCAACGCTCTATCCACTGCACCACCACCTAGTCAAGCAGAGTTTCTCTTTTGAATGTGGAATACGCACATTATTTCTCTTTTTAAGTCCTAATGCCATTTGAGCACACCTCAAGATACACAGGCACCACCAAAATTTTGGCTGACTTAACGCCCCAAAGACCTATTATGCCCTTTCTCAGAAATGCATACTCCGTAGATCAGGGTGAAAAACTAAGCCCTTCTCCTCACTACCACAGGAAAATGGCTGTGCCTGTGACTGGGCAGTCAACAGTGTCCTGGAATGCAGCTGAGTCCCTTTAGAATGCATTCTGTTTAAGATGCCCGGTTTCAAACACTCAGTATTAGGCGTACAAATCCCATTAAAGTCATACACCTTTTAAGAGGTCCATCCCACAAGGGACTACTAACCCTCAACCACTTGTATCCATCACTTCTTGCTTCCTGGTGCAGTACACAGGTACATCCCATGAGTTTTCATATGCAATACACCCCAAAGGTGAGGGGTGCAGAGATAAGAGTTGGGTTTTCAAATGTGTTTTTAAGACCTCTTGGTTTGCTAGTGGATAAAGACAGCAGAGGGAGGGAAGGAAATTTAGGGGGAACTAATCAATGTTTTTGGCCAATCTGAGACCAACCAGCAAGAATTTTACATCAGTAAGAGAACCATATGTGTCATCAGAAACTCATACAACTAAAATGGCAGGGTATGGTGCCCAGAATGGTACAGAAGTGGCTACAGCTCTCTAGCCTGAAAAGTGGGGTTTTGGGGTCCATCCTAGGAAACCAGGAAGCTTAAGGTTTCACATCAAGCCCAGTTGAGAAGGACAGAGCACCTTTGTAGAAGGTACCTCAGATACAGCAAAAACAAAAGGACTTTCTGATCTATGACTTATTGGGAACCAAGAGATGCTTCATACTAAAGGTACTAAATAAAGAAACATAGTTTTTCTGGTTTTAAAGGAGGATGGGGGGGGGGGTGGGGAAGAGTCTGAGTCTTCACTTAGGGCTGACATATTAAGTTCACAATGTTGCCACAATCGAGTTAAAGAGGGTGTGGGCTCCCAAAGGAAGCATGTCTATGACCTCATTCATACCAGGGGAGACATGAGAAGGTATGCTCTGAAAAGAGGGGGCAGCTCCTGTCAGTAAAGAGACACCATTCAGTATACAACATCTACTCTGCTCAAGTTTATTATAAAAGGCATTACATTAGTGCAGAACTGGCAATCTGCATGCCCCAAACGTAGGCTCAGTCCCATTGACGACACTACATCACTGGGTTCTAGGCAGCTATGAAGTAATGCAAATGGCTTCTTAAGAGGTAAGGCAAGGAAGTCACAATATATTATTAGATAGGAACTGGTTGGTTTAAAAATAGTCTCATTATGTCTATTAGTATATGCACACTAGCATACACAGGTATACACAGGTCCAGAGAGGAAAACTAGAAGATTATTAAAATATTAAACACCTCTTGGTCACTTCTAGGAGCTCTGTTATCATTTTTTTTTAAGTGAGAGGCTGGAGGCAGACAGACAGGCTCCCATATGTACCCTGACCAGGATCCACCTGGCAGGTCCCCTACCAGGCGATGCTCTGCCCATGTGCTGCTCCATTGCTCGGCAACCAAGCTATTTTAGTGCCTGAGGCAAGGCTATGGAGCCATCCTCAGTGCCCAGGTCCAGCTTGCTGGAACCATTAGAGCCATGGCTGCAGGAGGGGAAGAGAAAGAGAAAGAAGGGGGAGGGGTGGAGAAGCAGTTGGTTGCTTCTCTTGTATGCCCTGACCAGGAATCGAGGAGCTCTATATCATTTAATCTTTAACAACACACACACCAAAGAAGCAAGGTATTATTTTCAATTTCAGAGATGAAAAAAATAGGCACAGAAGTAAAGAGGCTAGCTCAAGACCATAAGATCTTAAGTGGCAGAGCAGGATTCAAACCCCTGTGGTCTAGCTCCAGTGTCCACATTCTTAACCAGAAGCTGGTATGGTAATCAAGACTTTTCCTTTTTGTGAATATCTGTGTATTCACAGTAAAGATTTATTTTTATCAGCGAAAAGCGCCAACTTTGTTTTAAACCTGACAAGACACATAAAAGAATAACAAACCTATGATTATTCTAGAGGCAACAAAAAGGAAGATGAGGACGAGTTGTGATTACTTCAATCCAGAAGACTTTAATTTTCAGAAACGTTATCTAGACACTGTCAACAGCTATCTAAGCACATTTTGTTCCAGCTACTTTCCAATTCATTCTCAAAATAAAAACTAGCAACATATTTTCTTAAGCAAGGCCAGGTTGAACAAAGAGTCACTGTGACAGCTTTGTGGCTAGACTGACCTAGGTTCAAAGCCACTGCTCTCTGTCAGCTACTCTATGCAAGTTACTTAGCTTTGCTGAACCTCAAAGTCAGCACCCATAAAAACAAGTATGCTTCCTCCAATCATACAATATTTTTGTAAAAGTAGCTGCCACACAGTAGAGACATGGTAATTGGTAGTTATAAAAATTTAGCTAACTTCTTAATTTAAAAAATTATAGGCCCTGGCCGGTTGGCTCAGTGGTAGAGCTTCGGCCTGGCGTGCAGAAGTCCCGGGTTCAATTCCCGGCCAGGGCACACAGGAGAAGCGCCCATCTGCTTCTCCACCCCTCCCCCTCTCCTTCCTCTCTGTCTCTCTCTTCCCCTCCCGCAGCCGAGGCTCCACTGGAGCAAAGATGGCCCGGGCGCTGGGGATGGCTCCTTGGCCTCTGCCCCAGGCGCTAGAGTCGCTCTGGTCGCGACAGAGCAACACCCCGGAGGGGCAGAGCATCGCCCCCTGGTGGGCAGAGCATTGCCCCTGGTGGGCGTGCCGAGTGGATCCCGGTCAGGCGCATGCGGGAGTCTGTCTGACTGTCTCTCCCCGTTTCCAGCTTCAGAAAAATACAAAAAAAAAAAAAAATTATAAACACACACCTTCTAAATTGAGGGTCACAGCTCTATTTGCCAAGAATGGCTTTTGGCCAGGACAAGCAGAGCTGACCAGCTGTATTAATGACTAGCCTACCTGTGGAGACAAGAGCCAGGGAGGGGCTAGTTTCTTGGGGATCTGGGGCAAAGAAAACAAGGTTCAGTTCCATATAGTTTGGAGATGTTGACAACCCATCCTCTATACAGAAAGTATATGTCTACAGCTGAATAAGGTAGGTGATTCAACAAACTCTGACATAAACCATCTGTAAGGGAGCTCTTCTCCCTCCAGAAGGAGAGATATTTAAGGAGAAAAAGCCTTTTAAGAGGTGTCCCACAGAGATAGAGGTAGCGGTGGGAGCAGTCAGGCAGACAAGATTAATTCTGCATCTAGAATTCTAATCCCTGAATTAGCAGCAATGGATGATAGCCCTTGTTTTTGGTCAGCTACATCCTAAAACCAGGGCTATCACACTGTGCTGTGTGACTTCAAGTATCCGCCCCCTCTGAGCTTCTGTTTGATGAGGAGGTTGGGTCTGAATCTTCTAGTTCAGCGGTTCTCAACCTGTGGGTCGCGACCCCGGCATATTTCCGATGGCTTTAGCCGCTAAGAAGCCGCACTACCGTCTGTAGCAGTGCTATTCAGCTTGAACACACGCCATTATGGACGTGCATTCCAAACTGAATGCCTGCGGTCATGCGCAGATGTGATTGCATCATCCGTCCGGGGGCCTAAGGGGCGGGGGAAGCGAGCCTGCGAGACAGCCTGCTGGTGTAAAAAAGGTTTATAATTTAAAAACAGTACACACACTATACACACAATACTGTGTAAGCATAAGGTGCTTTGTGTGTAATCATTACACAGTACACAAAGCAGCTTACACTTACACAAAGCACTATACATTTACACAGTGTGAACTACATCGGTCTTATACTATAAGAGACCACTATAAGATGTAGTTCACACTGTTCCCCAATGTATAATTATCTCCCATATCTCCCACTATTTTCCCATATTCCAAATGAGGA
This sequence comes from Saccopteryx leptura, assembly GCF_036850995.1. NCBI lineage: Eukaryota > Metazoa > Chordata > Mammalia > Chiroptera > Emballonuridae > Saccopteryx > Saccopteryx leptura. The sequence continues at coordinate 209,491,639 of NC_089505.1, read as the reverse complement.
AACTGCTGAAATCAGCGATTTCCGGCATTGAATCCACCTCCTATTGATTTCATTGGGAGTGCGGAGGATTTTGTGGAAGAGAGCTCCGGAGAATCTCGGGTTACCACACAATCCGCCACAGCCTCCTTCTGATTTCAATGAGAGGCGGAGAAATGACAGTTTCCGACACATTTCTTCCTCTCCTATTCAAGTCAATGGGAGGCCGCAGCAGATTCCGCTCAAATATAGAGCATGTTGCTTAATTTTTTCCACGCTAGAACTTTTCCTAGAGCAGAAAAACTCGAAAGGTGGAATCCGCCACCCCCAATAGACTGAAAGAGGCCTCACACTGAGAAATCTGCTGTGTGGATTCTGCAGTGTAAAAGATCTGGATTCTGCAGTGTAAAAGATCTGCCTCCTTATAGAAGTCTATTGGGGGTGGCAGATTCCACCTTTGGAATTTTTCTGCTCTAGGAAAAGTTCTAGCGTGGAAATAATTAAGCAACATGCTCTATATTTGAGCGGAATCTGCTGCGGCCTCCCATTGACTTGAATAGGAGAGGAAGAAATGTGTCGGAACTGCATTTCTGCCGTACAGGGGATCTCTCTTCTGCGGAATCCAATGGGTCTCCCATTGAAGTAAATGAGATGTGGATTCCACCGCAGAAATTGCTGCTTTATAGTGTGAAAGAGCCCTGAAAGATACCATGCTGTGCAGAAACTGCAGTGTATCCTATGACGTAGTTCACACTGTTCTATATGGAAAAATTGCCACTAATCTGGAAAAAACAGATCCATTAGTTAAGCAGCTATTTACAGAATAGTAGCCCCAATACACTAGGTAAGGAGGTCCATTAGTAATAAATATTTCTCAATATGTAATTAAATATTGTTTTTGTGATTAATCACTATGTTTAAATTATGTTTGATTTGTAGCAATGAGAATACATAATGCATATCAGGTATTTACATTCCGAATCATAACTGTAGCAAAATTACAGCTATGAAGTAGCCACCAAAATTATTTTTTGGTTTGGGGTCACCGCAACATGAGGAACTGTATTGCGGGGTCACGGCATTAGAAAGGTTGAGAACCACTGTTCTAGTTTATCGTATGACGTGCAGGTCAGTCAATCCAGGGAGGCACTGTTGTCAGTTTCATTAGACATTTCAGTGGCAGCTTGCTTACTTAACAGGCACAGCAGCAAGCTGCAAGGTCCCCAGACACACACCATGAACAACAACAACAACAACACCATCACCATCACCACCAATGACACCGTCACCACCACCACACTTTTCTCTTAGATACAGATCACTTCAGGGTGGCATCAGCCAACTTTGCCAAGACCATTCAAATCCTAGGTTTTAGAACTTGCAATATGTTCATGTCCCCTCCTCCCACCCCGTACTCCCCAACTCAAAAAAAAGTAATGTTTATTACCCTATAAAGTCACTAGGAAAATGCTAAAATGCTTTCTAGACAAACTCAACTCCATTTGAATCAGGTAGGTTTGAAAATAATACTACAGAGTGGAAGAAAATATGATAAAGTTTGATGGAAAAAAGGGGAGGGAGAAAAGGAAAGAAGGAATGAGGTGGGGGAAGTAAAGCCAGCAGCAGAGCCAGAATTGAAATGAGTTTATTGGCACATTTTCCCAAAGGTCCCCACTGGGGTTACCCAGACACCTGGGCCTTACCAACAGCAACGACCCTATCACTTTATAAATTTGACCTAATTTCCTGCAAAGGGGTTGGGGCAGACAAGTGCACACTTCTCCTCTACCTTCCTAAAAGATAAACCACCGACTGACTCTCTTGGCACAGGACCCCACCCTATCTTGGCACCTTCCGGCCAGGGATGGCCGTGGGGAGGGAGGGGCTCACAGACCTCTGGGCCTTTGCTGTGAGCTGGTCACCCACAGGTCAGCCAAGGCAGCTGATACAGCACTTGAGCAGGTCCCTCTCATTTGCCTCCAATAATTCCATGAGAGTCATCCACCCTGTTTTACATGTGAAGAGGGCTGAGGCTTAGCAACTTGAGCTCCAGGTGACAACTCCCAAGTAGAGTCAGGACTCAGACCAGCATTTCTGGCTCCCTGCCATCCCATTTCCCATTCCCCCAGTTTTTTGGGACATAGAAGCAGCAAGGGAGGGCATGTCATCAGCGAGGCCAGGAGGGACCCAACTAGCAGCCTCTGCCCGCAGAATGGTGAGAGGAAGGAGCCAGAAGTCTGAGCAAAGACCTCTGCCACTCCCCTACCCACCCACACACTAGGCCAGGGGTCCCCAAACTACAGCCCGTGGGCCACATGTGGCCCCCTGAGGCCATTTATCCGGCCCCCGCCACACTTCCAGAAAGGGCACCTCTTTCATTGGTGGTCAGTGAGAGGAGCATAGTTCCCATTGAAATACTGGTCAGTTTGTTGATTTAAATTTACTTGTTCTTTATTTTAAATATTGTATTCGTTCCCATTTTGTTTTTTTACTTTAAAATAAGATACGTGCAGTGTGCACAGTGATTTGTTCATAGTTGTTTTTTTTAGTCCGGCCCTCCAATGGTCTGAGGGACAGTGAACTGGCCCCCTGTGTAAAAAGTTTGGGGACCCCTGCACTAGGCAATGCCGCGGAGTCATGTGCCAAGGCCACTGTCACATGGCCTTGGGCCAGGCCTGCAGTGGGGCCGTCAAGTTGGGGAAGGAAGCGGGCAGGCGCTGGCCAGGAGCAGCTAGCTCCCTCTCTGCCTCCTCTGGGCCTGCAGCTCCTTTCCTGTCTCCCTGTCCTCTCGCTGGTCCCCGCCTTACCTCCCCACAGCAAGCCCCTTCCCACGCCCCAATGCACCGCACTCTCCCAAGGGAGGGTGTCTATGCAGAGGCCAGGCCAGGCCGCCCGGCTGGATAGAAGGCTGGAAAACAATTTCTCTGCGGTTCCAAAGGCTGAACTCATGACCATAACGGGGGGCTAACCAGGGATTACAGGGGGTTAATCATTTGTCTGTCTTCAGTACCAAATGAGTAAACAGTCAACTAGCCTCTCAGAGGACATGGCCATGAGGGTCCTGCCTCCGCACTCTGGTCAGAAGGAACCCTGAGGGCAAAGAAATCCACCGCACCAATTTGCAGGGGACACTGCCAGGAGAAGTTGTCCACATCCGTGGTGGCAGCTGAATTCCCCAGTTCCAGACCCAGACTGCCCAACCCAAAGTGCCAGACTCAGATAGACTGCTGTACAAGGTGAATGTTAATTCAGACAGAAAGCTAAGTATTAACCACGCTCCAGACAGGAGAAGCTAAAATCATGTGATTTCCTCCTTGTGGTTACTGCTTTTTCACCTGAGAGGAAGTCCAAGCTGAAAAAAGAGAAAGGCTCAAAACCAAGGCAACTGAGAAATCAGCTTACAACCCCACTGGCCAGAGGTAGCCTGAGAGACTCCTTCCAATCTCCAGGGTCAAGAATAGCACTATGTCCTTGGGGTCAGGCATTTCCTGTCTGCTGGTTGGGCCGGGGCCCCTCAGTTTGGCCAGAGGACCTCAGCTTGTCAGAGCTGCCAAGCCTTCACCAGCACACAGTAAGAATTATTGCAGTGCAGAGAGATTCTAAGAACCATGAAAAGTGAGACCATCTGCCCTTAGATGAGAAAGTGAGACCATCTGCCCTCAAAAGATAAAAGTTTTTAGGCAGAAATTCAATTATCCCTACTTTACACTTAGAATGTTGTACGTGCTACAGAGAATCCTCCTCGTCATGATTCCTCACCCCCCTTGGCATCACCATGACCTGTACACACCCTCAGCTTCTTTCCTTACCCAGCACCAAGCAGCCCTCAGGAGAATTATCTTTAGATACTCCCTCAGCATGTTCAAATGTTCAACAGTTGTATTTCATGGAGTCATAGACTTATCTCAAACTCCTTCTACAGACAGGAAACTGAGGCTCAGAGAGGGAAAGTGACCAGGTCAGGAATTGAACGGCGGTATGCTAGAAGAGTTATGTTCAAATGCTCATTTTTCTGATGTCAATTTCTTTAACATAAAAAACCACTTCAGGCCTGACCTGTGGTGGCGCAGTGGATCAAGCGTCGACCTGGAATGCTGAGGTCGCTGGTTCAAAACCCTGGGCTTGCCTGGTCAAGGCACAAATGGGAGTTGATGCTTCCTGCTCCTCCCCCCTTCTCTCTCTCTCTCTCTCTTCTCTAAAATGAATAAATAAAAATAAAAATAAAAAAAATTAAAAAAAACCACTTCAAAAATAGCCAGCCACAGAAATCTGGGGTATTATACTTCTTTGGCTGGTTTCACACTTTTTGTTCAGGGTACTCCAGAGAAACAAAACCAACAGAAAGTTATTAAGGAAGCGGCTCATAGGATTCTGGTCACTGGCAAATTCAAAACCTGCAGGGTGGCCCAGCAGACTGGAGACTCAGAGCCGATGCTGTAGTTTCAGTCCGAAGCCCTGCTGGAGAATTCCTCCTTGCTCAGGGAAATCAGTCTTTTTGTTCTGTTCAGGCCTTCACCTGAGTGGGGGACTTCCACCCTCAATTATGGAGGGCAACCTGTTTTACTCCAAGTCCATCAATTTAAATATTAATCTTATCTAAAAACTCTGCCACAGAAACACCCAGAATAATGTTTGACCCAATATCCATGTACCTGTGTGGCCCAGTCAAATTGATGCATAAAATTAACCATCACACACACTGTAGCTAAAAAATACAGTCTGTGATAATTCCATCATATGTCAAAATGTAGTCATAAACCCTTTTGTTTGTCATAAGGCCTCTACACAGCCATTTTCAATTCATGGAACACAAACTATTTAAATTCTGTGGCGCACCAAAAAATATATTTTGCCAACCTGACAAAAAAAAAATAGGTATAATTTTGATTCATTCATACCACACAGCTATCGTTGTGTTGGCTGTTGTCATCATTTTATTCGACACTCTAAGGGAAAAGAGGTCAGTGCCCCTGACTAAATATTAATAGTTGGGTACTGCATGTTTTAAAAATTCTCATGGTACTCGCGTTGAAAATCACTACTCTATCCAACTGTTGAATGGGCTCTCTGTAGAGGGCAAGCATGAATCAAAATTAACCTTAAAGATCTACACAGACATATGTGTATACAGGCACGCATCTCCACAGCAGAAAGGAATGCAATTTAATAATCTATTTCACTGAAGGACAAAAGAGAAAACAGAATGCAAAGGGTTGTATGTAGGAGACGAGAGTTGTTAACAAGCAGCTTTGTTCTGGGAGAGTTGATGTTGGAATCCCGTATTAAAGTTACTACATGGGGCCAGGTGACCTCAGGGAGACTTTTCTAACCCAGATAATTCTGTGATCATATTTCCACTGGAATGAGCAGTCACTAAGAGATTGTTCATCATCACAAATAAGAACAGAGAAGGGTTGGGAACAAAGGGTTTAAGGCCTACATTCAGTTGCCCCAGTTCCCCACTGCAGATTCAACAGGAAAAACTGCTCTTCTGATTCTCTGCCCAGAATAACTGTTTGGCGCTGTAGATAAAGAAAGGCTGGCATGTTCCTCCCAGTTCAGTTCAGCAGTGGGTGAGTGACCCCTCAGCAAATAATCTGCCACGGTGTCTTCCAACAAAGAGAAAGCAGGAATAAAATGTAGAGATGTCACCTGATAACTTCCATTTTCCTGTCCGATTAAAATATAAACTCCATAGCTAGGCTGTTTTCAGCATAAAGCGAAACATTTACGGACACTGAAAAACACTTTAAAAAAAAAATACTTGTGACCTGGCCGGTTGGCTCCATAGTAGAGTGTCAGCCTGGCATGTGGAAGTCCTAGGTTTGATTCCCAGAGAACACAGAAGTGACCATCTGCTTTCTCCACCCCTCCCCCTTCTCTCTTTTCTCCTTCCACATGTGCCATGGCTTGGTTTGTGCAAGTTGGCCCTGGGTGCTGAGGATAGCTCCATAGCCTCATTTCAGGTGCTAAAATAGCTTGATTGCCAAGCAATGGAGCAACAGCCCCAGATGCACTGAGCATCACCTGGTAGGGGACTTGTCAGGTAGATCCTGGTTGGGCACATGAGGAAGTTTGTCTTTGCCTCTCTGTCTCTTATTTAATTAAAAAATAAATACTTAAAATAAAATACTTGTGCTATCTTGTTTCCTTAAAAATAGCATTATCAGCAAAACCCAGATCACAGGAAACTATAAGACACATGTTCCAGTTTCAACAATGAGAAAAATGGCAAGAAAAAAATAGAAAAGAGAAAAACGTATTTAGTAAAAAAACTTGAGATGTATCAACTAACCTTGGTGCTTAGACCTTATTGAATCCAAATTCAAATGAACTACAAAATAAATTACAAGGCAATTGGGGAATTGTAAATACTGGTATTTGATATTCAGAAATTGTTCGCTTTTTAAGGTGTTGATACTGGGGTTAAGTTTACAAAGAGTTCTTATATCTTTAAGAAGTACATAATGAAATATTTACAGGTGAAATGTTATTTCTAGAATTTGAAATGATATCTAGGCCTAGCTGGTTTGCTTAGTGGATAGAGTGTTGAGCCAGCATGCAGATGTCCTGGGTTCAATCCCGAGTCAGAGCACACATGAGAAGCAGCCTCTCCCCACCCTCTCCCCCTTCTCTCTCTTCCCCTCTCACAGTCAGTGGCTTGACTGGTTGGAGCATTGGGCCCAGGTGCTGAGGATAGCTCAGTTGATTTAGGCATGGACCTCAGCGGGGTTGCCGGGTTGAGCCCTATCAGGGTGCATGCAGGAGTCTGTCTCACTATCTCCCCTCCTGTCACTTAAAAAAAAATGAAATAAAGAAAGAAATGATGTCTAGAATTCCAGGACAAAAGGAAAAAGGCAGGGATACAGAATAAACAGGATGGCTATATATGGGTCACTGTTGAAGCTGGCTGGTGGCACGTGTAGTATTATTATATTACATTGTCTGCTTTTGTATTTGCTAGAAAACTTCCTAACAAAAAACTTTAATGGAAAACAAAGTATTTTTTCCTGAAATTTAAGGATGATCATATTTATTTAAATTCTGAGCAGACCATAATAAAATGTCAGTGACTTCCACAAAAGGATCAGCCTGCTTTGACTAGTTATGCCAAATCTGAAGTAATTACAATGCCTAATATTGAATCCAACACCCATGGGAACTGGGGGAGAGGCAGCAGGGTAAAGTGGCTAAAGAAACTTAAGTTTGATGCTTTTGAGTCTTTTTTTAACTTATTTTGTTATAGAGGAATGGCTGTTATATCCAAAATAGAATCAGAATCCTGGTTCCGCTTTCATATTTCTGAAGAACTCCGAGAAGAATGCTGCTACAGCCAGTGCTTGTTTAATTCCACCATTAGTTCAGCAACTCTACACTCAAGACCAAGGAGAAATACACCTGCCTGGAGGACCTGGCATGACAACTCCGGAAGAGGGATGCCTCATCCCCAGGAAAGTCAAACTGAGAAAAGATGCAACTGTCCCACATTGCTAATTGGTCATCCCCAGACTGACCTCCTAAGGGGATGAAAAATGTAAAGGCGTGTGTAAATGAACAGATAATGTACTAATAACTTATGAACATATGATCTCTATGAGATGAACCCTGGCAGGAATAGGTACTTGGCTAGTCCAAATCGAGAACTTGTAAATTTAGCCAGTGTCCTTCTTGGAGAAACTCTGAAGCTGCCATCCAGATTTACTCACACCACATTCCAAAGTGACTGGCTTGAAGATACCACAGTCCCACCATAGGCTGGAAACCAAAAACTCGCAGATATTTTCCTCCTTAGTCAAGGGTGCACAGTAAGTCTGATGCACAGAACCTGTCATAGGGCACAGTTTCCATCCAGGAGGTGACACATCTCTTTTAAGAAGGTCATGAAGCCCTGGCTGGCTTGCTTAGTGGTAGAGCATCAGCCCAGTGTGTGTAAGTCCTGGGTTCGATTCCCGGCCAGGGCACACAGGAGAGGCATCCATCTGCTTCTCCACCCTTCCCCCTCTCCTTTCTCTCTTTCTCTCTTTTTCTTCCCCTCCTGCAGCAAAACCTCCATTGCAGCAAAGTTGGCCTGGGTGCTGAGGATGGCTCCATGGCCTCCACCTCAGGTGCTAGAATGGCTCCAATTACAGCAGAGCAATGCCCCAGATGGGCAGAGCATCGCCCCCTGGTGGGCATGCCAGGTGGATCCCGGTCAGGCGCATGCAGGAGTCTGTCTCTCTGCCTCCCCTCCTTTCACTTCAGAAAAATACAGAAAAGAAAAAAAAAAGGTCGTGACATCCAGGGCTCACTGACTGCTTGAATACCTTAATTTTCATGTCAGGCTCAAGCTCCTTGGGTTCCTTATGTCCCTTTTAATTCCAGTGCCTAGCATTTCCCAGAGCAGTAGTCCAATACCAGCTTGCAAGCAGAATAACGGTATATTCCATAAGCATGGGTTCTTATTCTTCAGAGTCATGAAACCTTATGAAACTCCCTAAAACATTGTGAATGTGCCTGTAGAAACTCTTTCCTGAGAAGGCTCAGGGCTCTCCCTTAGCCTCTGCAAGGATTCATGGCACAAAAAGAAAACAAACACCCTGTTATAAACCGCTACCACAAGGTTGTACGAATTATTCCTGATCGCAGTATTTCAGACATCACCCAGAGTGGTTTTGGGGGAGGGGTAAGAGCAATTTCATCACTAGATGCCATGAACCCTTGGCTGGACTGCTGAAGAAGGGAGCTACTGACTGTAAATCCCAAATCAGGCAGTAGCACAAATATTTCAGTACATTTCAAAAAGGGAATGATGGAGCCAGATGAGAAACCTTGCAAATGCAACCTGCCTGCTCCCGTCTGCTGACCTCGGCTAGCACCCTGCTTTATAGGTGAGTCAGGCAATAAAGGCCCAGAGAGGTTAATGGCAGACATAAGCTTAAATCACTGACATTTCAACTTTTGTTCCAATCCTCTTTCTCCACACCCACCAGAGCCTGCTGTGCTTGCTAGTACACACTGGTGTCGGGTGCTCCCAGCATCACTAGTTCACCTGCTTTCGCTCCCTAATCACTCATGTTATGCAGCAGGTGCATGAAGAGGGAGTCAAGTTGTTCTTCAAGCCTCAAATACTGCCTCCTGGGGATAGCTCTTTTTTTTTTTTTTTTTTTGCATTTTTTGCATTTTTCTGAAGCTGGAAACGGGGAGGCAGTCAGACAGACTCCCGCATGCGCCTGACCAGGATCCACCCGGCACGCCCACCAGGGGGCGATGCTCTGCCCATCTGGGGCGTCGCTCTGTCGTGACCAGAGCCACTCTAGCGCCTGGGGCAGAGGCCAAGAAGCCATCCCCAGGGCCCGGGCCATCTTTTTGCTCCAATGGAGCCCCGGCTGCGGGAGGGGAAGAGAGAGACAGAGAGGAAGGAGAGGGGGAGGGGTGGAGAAGCAGATGGGCGCCTCTCCTGTGTGCCCTGGCCGGGAATCGAACCTGGGACTTCTGCACGCCAGGCCGACGCTCTACCACTGAGCCAACCGGCCAGGGCCAGGGGATAGCTCATTTATGCAAGTCTGACCCCAGGTTTACGGCTCCCATCAGCTACTTACTTGCGCAGTGAGTCAAAGCACATTAATCAAGCCCTCACCTATCCAGGACACAAAATGCTTTGTTTTGTTAGTTAATCCTTCCCTTCTCAAAGGGAAAAATTTTAAATCTGGCCAAAGTCACCAACTCATTCCTAACAAATCCTCCGAGTGTTAGCAAAATCATCCTGCCTGCAAATAATTACACAGAAATACGCAGTGAAGAAGGGGATTCTGGGAGTGACACAAAACTGCAGCACAAGGAGCCCAGCTCACACTCATGGTGAGTAAGGCAGTGCGTCACCCAGGCTAGGCCATCATGGCCCATGACAACTATTTCCCAGATTCACTCTCGTTTCTACTGCAGCTTTTTGCTCCTACCTTAATGTGCGTTCTGTGTGGGAGGTGGTGCTAAATGGGCCAGGTGGCAGGCCAGCAACAAGCTAAATTGTGCTCAAGAGATTATACCCACAGATCATCATAGAATTTAACTTTTTGTTGTTGTCGAACATTTCTTAAAGGGGTCTCTAATTAAACAGCTAAGGCATCTGAGGACGAGAGAAGTTCTTGCTGAATTCACAAAGCTAGGAAGCAGGTGGCCAGACTGGCACACCATTCAGGTCATCTGATTCCTCTCACGTTCAGTCTCTCCCACCAGACCCTCCCAACCAGCTGTGTCATCTGTGTCAGCTAATGGCTCTGGCTTTACCGACAGCAGTAAACTCCTTTTTCCTTCCCATTTTTCTTGTTCCTTCCCAGATCACTGCTTTTTTTCCTCCTGTAATTTCAATCATTTTTCCTCTAAAAAAATGTAAAAAATGTTCTTCAAACTCAACTTCCTGAGATTCTCCGTAACGGTCTCTGATGTAAGAGGTATTGAGTTGTCTACTTTTTGTCTTAGAGAAAACAAAAAGTTTTGTTGGCTAGAAAAAAAGAAAACAGACATCTGAATTAGCATTGACTTAATGGAGTGGTATGGTAAATATTTAATAATTCCCAGTCCTTGATAAAGCCTAGAAAACATCAACCTGAAAAATTAGTGCTGGTTATGCTCTTTTAAAATAATCTTTAGCCCTGGTGGTTGACTCAGTGGTAGAGTGTCGGCCTGGCGTGCGGAAGTCCCAGGTTCGATTCCCGGCCAGGGAACACAGGAGAGGCGCCCATCTGCTTCTCCACCCCTCCCCCTCTCCTTCCTCTCTGTCTCTCTCTTCCCCTCCCACAGCCGAGGTTCCATTGGAGCAAAAGATGGTCCGGGCACTGGGGATGGCTCCTTGGCCTCTGCCCCAGGTGCTAGAGTGGCTCTGGTCACGACAGAGCGACGCCCCGGATGGGCAGAGCATCGCCCCCTGGTGGGCGTGCCGGGTGGATCCTGGTCAGGCGCATGCGGGAGTCTGTCTGACTGCCTCCCCGTTTCCAGCTTCAGAAAAATACAAAAAAATAATAATAATAATAATAAAAATAAAATAATCTTTAAAGAACTTTTTTCTTTTCTTTTTTTTTTAAGTGAGATGGGGAGATAGTGAGACAGACTCCTGCATGCGCTGGGACCAGTATCCACCCAACAACCCCCTTATGGGGAAGATGCGAAGCAGTTGAGCCACTAGATGCAGGAGAAGAGGGAGGGGAGAGGGACGGAGAAGCAGTTGGTGGCTTCTCCTGTGTGCCCTGATGAGGGATTCAAGCTGAAGACTCTCTATTCACTGAACAAACTGGCCAGGGCCTAAAGACCTTTTTCCAATCAAACTGTGAACCTCTCATTAGAAAAAAAAAAAGTGGAAACCGTATGCCAGGCGGTAAGCACAGTGGATAGAGAGTCGGCCTGCGACGCTGAGGGCCCAGGTTAGAAACCCCAAGGCTATCGGTTGAATATGGGATCATCTGGCTTGAGCACAGGCTCTCCAGCTTGAGTGTGGGATTATAGACATGACCCCATGGTCTCTGGCTTGAGCCCAAAGTTGCTGACTTGAGCAAGGGGTCACTGGCTTGGCTGGAGCCCCCAGGTCAAAGCACTTATGAGAAAGCAATCAATGAACAACTAAGGTGCCACAACTATGAGTTGATACTTCTCATCTCCCTTCCTGTCTGTCCCTTTCTTCTGCACTGTCATTTATTAAAAGTCTAAAATTAATAATCATACTATAATACATTTGCTTCTGCAGTGCCATTTTTTGGCCAGTCTTACAGGCTGTTGGGAAAAAGAGGGACAGGTGTCAGTGTGCTAACATTGTCCCCACACACATCAGGGTCCCAGTGAACCGTGGGCTACCCAGATGTGAGCCATCTCAGGGAAAGTCATTAATTGTTAACATTTAGTGAGTCAGGCTCACATTAGTATCAGCTATAATTTTCAATCTTCCAAATCAGGCGGTCTCTTCTTTGACCTCACCAACACTGTCAAGTGCGTGTGGCACATATATCGGGATGCAGGCCATCACTACAGAAGTCCTGCTGAGGTGCTCGCCTTGGATATTCTCTCCTTCCTTTGCATCCAGGGTTCTGCTCCGTCTTAGTAATTTTCATATTTCACTCACTGCCCTGAGTCTCCTCTTCTTAACTCCTAAAACAGGTCAGCCTTCAAAATTCTTACTTACCTTTCTTCTCCCTCTCCCTCCCCTTCAATCATTTGGCCCCTTCCCATAGTTTTAAATAAACCCCTCCTCTGTCCGTCCAGAGATGTCACAAATTTGAACCTCTTGCCCAATCCCTCACCTGCACTCCAGGTCCATGTCTAATGATATACCCATCATTGCAACTGAGGAACTTAATAGCCCCTTCCAGTCCTAAAAAGCTACCCAGTATGTCACATGGGGCACAGGACAGGACAGGAGGCAGCTGAAGGAATGGAGGGGGCATAGCACTTGTTAAGTCATCAACAGATCTGGTTTCTTTTTTAAGTGAGAGGAAGGGAGACAGAGAGACAGATTCCTGCATGTTCCCCTACCGGGATCCACCCAGCAACCCTGTCTAGAGCTGATGCTCAAATCAACTGAGCTCTTTTCAGTGGCTGAGGCTGACAGCTTAGACCAACAAGCTATTCTCAGCACCCAGGGCAATGCTGGATGAGTCACTGGCTGCAGGAGGGGAAGAGAGAGAGAGAGAGAGAGAAGAGGGAGGGGGAAGAGTAGCAGATAGGCACTTCTCCTGTGTGCCCTGACGAGGAATTGAACCCGGACATCCATACATCGGGCAGACACTCCATCCATTGAACCAGCCAGTGAGGGCTCAAACTTGGTTTCAAATAGAGAAGTTTGCCTCTTATATACTAAATGCCCACCAAGACAGTTATTTCTCCTCTTTGAGTCTTAGTGTCCTCATCTATACAATGGGTAAAACAACTTACCTTGAAAGACTGTTGTCAAGACTAAATGAATTTCCATTTGTAACATATCTGGCCCTGGTCATATGGCAGCGGTTCTCAACCTGTGGGTCGCGACCCTGGCGGGGGTCGAACGACCAAAACACAGGAGTCGCCTAAAGCCATCGGGGTCGCGACCCATAGTTGAGAAATATGTATTTCCGATGGCTTTAGGCGACCCGTGTTTTGGTCGTTCGACCCCTACCGGGGTCGCAACCCACAGGTTGAGAACCGCTGTCATATGGGAAAACTTTCTTCTCTTCCCAAATCTTTGTTACAGATCAGCTCCTCCAGTCACTGTCCATTTCTGTTAAGGCTTCCCTGTTCTTACTCATCAGGCTCAAACCCTAGAGTCAGCACTGACCCTTCCTCACCCCTTTCAATCAAATCATTTCTGAAGTCCTTCCTTTTACTTCTTCCCTTTCGTTGCCATTGCCACATCACCGAGGTAGACTCTTACCAGTTCCATGCACCTACATGGCACTCACTGCAAGATCAATGCTAGAACATGGTTGCCAGGCCTGGCCAAATAGCTCAGTTGATTAGAGGGTCCTCCCAACATACCAAGGTTGAGGGAATGCACAAACAAGTTGCACAACAAATCAATGTTTCTCCTTCTCTCCCTCCCTTCACTACCCTCCCTTCCTCTCTCTAAAATTAATAAATTTTTTTCAATTTTTTGTTTTGACAAGAGACAGAGAGAGAGTCTGAGAGAGGGACAGAGAGGAACAGACAGACAGAAAGGGAGAGAGATGAGAAACATTCTTTGTTGCGGTTCCTTAGTTGTTCATTGATTGCTTTCTCATATGTGCCTTGACAGGGGGCTACAGCAGACCGAGTGACCCCTTGCTCAAACCAGTGACCTTGGGCTCAAGCCAGCACCTTGGGCTCAAGCCTGCACCTTGGGCTTCAAGCCAGTGACCTTTGGGCTCAAGCCAGTGACCATGGGGTCATGTCTATAATCCCACACTCAAGCCAGTGAGGGCCCTCAAGCTGGTGAGCCCACACTCAAGCCAGATGAGAGCACACTCAAACTGGTGACCTCGGGGCTTTGAACCTGGGTCCTCTCTGCGTCCCAATCTGACGTTCTATCCACTGTGCCACTGCCTGATCAGGCTTTTTTTTTTTTTTTTTTTTTTAAGGCTCTGGCCAGGTAGCTGATTTGGTTAGAGTTCCTCCAAACATGCCAAGGTTGCAGGTTCTGTCCCTGGTGAGGACATGTGTAAGAACCAACCAATAGGCCCTGGCTGGTGCCTCAGTGGATAGAGCATCAGCCCACATATGAACGTCCCAAGTTAGATCCCCAGTCAGGGCACACAGGAGAAACAACAATCTGGCTTTTTCTTCCTCCCTCTCCCCCTTCTCTCACTTTTCCCCTCCCACAGCCACTGTTCGATGGGTTGGGGCACTAAGGATAGCTCTGTTGGAGCACATCAGCCTCAGGCACTAAAAATAGCTCAGTACTCAAGCACTGGCCCAGACGGGGTTGTCAAGTGGATTCCAGTTGGGGCACATGAGGAAATCTGCCTCACTATCTCCCTTCTTCTCATCTAAAATAAATAAATAAATAAGAATAAAAAGAACCAATGATAATACAAATAGGTGGAATAGCAAATGAGTATTTCTCTCTCTCTTGTCTCTCTAAAAACTTTAAAATGTTTAAAATTTTTAAACTAATAAAAACTTTAAAAATTATTTTTTTAAATAATTTTTAAAAAAGGAATATAGCTGCCATTCCATTTATTCTCTTGTTCAGAAACCCCTGGTTGACTCTACAGGTCTCCAGAGAAGGCCACACTCCACACAGTGTAGCCCAAGGCTCTCTCACTTCCACTTCCTGACCTGTCTGCTAACTCCAGCCAAGAAGGGCTGCTGCTCTGCACCCCCAGGAAGGCAGCACCCTATGTTGTTCCTCTCCTGCCATTCTGTTCCTCCTCAAGAAACAGCAGGAAACAATCTCTCCCTAACTTGTAGTGGTTAGAGCCAGACCACCTACATGGATTCAGTCTCTGGCTCTGTAGCCTTAGAAAGGTTGCTCAACCTCTTTGAGCCTTGGTATTTTCATCTATAAAATGGGGAAATCGACTGTGTCTACTTTATAAGATCATTGTTAAGAGCTCAGAAAGAATTATTACTATGTCACTTTGTGTGACTTTCAGGTATTTTCCTCATCTTAGTCTGCCTAATACCAGTTTTTAAACTACAACCATGGTTATACGAATTTGCATCTTAGCCTGACCTGTGGTGGCACAGTGGAATAAGCATAAACCTGGAATGCTGAGGTCACCAGTTCAAAACTCTGGGCTTGCCAGGTCAAGGCACAAAGGACAAGCAATCAATGAACAACTAAAGTGAAGCAGCTATGAGTTGGTACTTCTCACTCACCCCACCCTCTCTGTAAATCAAGAAATAAAATAAAGAATTTGTATCTTATTGTTTGCTCTCTCCCTCCCTAACCCTTCCTAAACATAAGCTCTCACTGGGAACATAGTGTTTTCTCCACTTTGGTGGCTTCCCCACATAATAAGCCCTCAAATATTTCTTGAAATGGATAAAATTAGGTATAATTATTTCTCTCCCTCATTCTCAAAAGGAAGAACCAGACCAGGAAACCTAGAGATCTGGCCAAGATCACATCAGGTAAGGCAGAGCCATGGAAACAACCTAGCTCTCCCAGCAAGATCCAATAACCTGTCAGCACCAGGAGACAAGCATGCTTAATTATGCTGCCGAACAGACAGACATGATAGAAAGTGGTGATTAGCTTCAGAAGTTGGACAGAACCTTCTCAAAAAAGAATCCTGTGTCCTTTGGCCAAATGTCAGCCAAGGGACATTCAATGCAAACAGTCCTTGTTTGCATCAAAGAGTCCTGTGCATGTCCCCCCCCTCACTCCAAGCTGTAACACTCAGGTCAGCTGTGCAAGGAACAGAGGCAGCACAGAGCTGTGCTTGTGTCCACGGTGGGAACTGCCACCAGACACTCCCAGTCTGGACAAGACAAGTGCTGCTCTCCCTCCTGGAGGAAGGCAGGACTGGAAGTAACAAAAATTGAATAATGAATGAAAAAAGACCAACATTCAACCTTTTCAAAGTAACCAGACTAAATAAAAGGTTGGGGTATAGGGGTGGTAGGGAAGGTAAGAGGTGTGATGGAGAACACAGTCAAAAATAAGAAAAATTATATTTAACAGTAAGTGTCTCTTCAGACCGAAGTTTATTCTCAGTTTTCATGGGTTTGGAGTTTTGTTTTTTCTTACTAAGACAGGAATTTCTTACTATGACAGGCATTCCTTAATTCCTCTTCTTACCTGACACAATTATCAGCCTAAAAACCCCTTTTCCTAAGAGTCCAGAATTAAGCTATGAGACAAAAGTAGGCTCTTAAAGAAATTTGTACAAAGGGTACATGTTATATAAGAAGTATTTTCCAAACTACCAATTCCATCAATACACACTAGAGCACTTGCTAGGGAGATGGGAAACAGAAACATTCCTCATAATAACTGCACCCAAGCTAGTTCAGGCTGTGGTCACAGTCTGATTAAATCCAAACTGACATTTACCTGATTTAAAAATAAAAGGTTGGGCCTGACCAGGCAGTGGCACAGTGGATAGAGCGTCGGACTGGGATGTGGAGGACCCAGGTTCGAGACCCCAAGGTCACCAGCTTGAGCACGGGCTCATCTGGTTTGAGCAAAGCTCACCAGCTTGGACCCAAGGTTGCTGGCTCCAGCAGGGGGTTACTCGGTCTGCTGAAGGCCCACGGTCATGGCACATATGAGAAAGCAATCAATGAGCAGCTAAGGTGTCGCAACGAAAGGCTGATGATTGATGCTTCTCATCTCTCTCCGTTCCTGTCTGTCTATCCCTCTCTCTGACTCTCTCTCTGTCTCTGTAAAAAATAAAATAAAATAAAAGGTTGGGGCCCTGGCCGGTTGGCTCAGTGGTAGAGCGTCGGCCTGGCGTGTGGGAGTCCCGGGTTCCCAGCGCCCATCTGCTTCTCCACCCCTGCCCCTCTCCTTCCTCTCTGTCTCTCTCTTCCCCTCCCACAGCCGAGGCTCCATTGGAGCAAAGTTGGCCCAAGCGCTGAGGATGGCTCTGTGGCCTCTGCCTCAGGCCCTAGAATGGCTCTGGTTGCAACAGAGCAACGCCCCAGATGGGCGGAGCATTAGCCCCTGGTGAGCATGCCGGGTGGATCCCGGTAGGGGGCATGCAGAAGTCTGTCTGACTGCCTCCCAATTTCCAACTTCAGAAAAATACAAAAAATAATAATAATAATAAAAAAATAAAAAATAAAAAAAAAGTTGGGGAGCACATTTCTCCAAGTTTATGTCACACTTTGGTTTCTCATTTGGGGGGGGTAAACTGGTTTTATTTTAAAATAGATCTGGCATACATACACTCCCCCCAAAGAAAAATATAGGAAAAGTTCAGTCAATTAGAGCATCCTCCCAAAACACCAAGGTCATGGATTTGGTTTGAGCTCTGGTCAGGGCATAGACAGGAAGCACATACAGGAAGCAACCAATGAGTAGAACAATAAATAAATGCCTCCCTCTCTCTCTCTCTCTCTCTCTCTCTCTCCCTCCTTTCTTCCTCTCTGTCTCTCTAAAAGCAATCAATAAAACATTTTAAAAAGAAAGAGAAGATGGGCCACAGATTCAGAGGAAATACTTGCAAGAAACCTAACCCATAAAGGACTTTAGCCAAAATGCACAGAGAATTCTTAAAACTTAATGGCAAGAAAATAAATGACCTAATTTTAAAATGGGCAAAAGAGTGAAACAGACACCTCACCAAAAATATATAGATGGCAAATAAGCATGGAAAGATACCCAACATCGGCCCTGGCCGGTTGGCTCAGCGGTAGAGCGTTGGCTTGGCATGCAGGGGACCCGGGTTCGATTCCCGGCCAGGGCACATAGGAGAAGCGCCCATTTGCTTTTCCACCCCCCCCCCTTCCTCTCTCTCTCTTCCCCTCCCGCAGCCAAGGCTCCATTGGAGCAAGGATGGCCCGGGCGCTGGGGATGGCTCCTTGGCCTCTGCCCCAGGTGCTAGAGTGGCTCTGGTCGCAGCAGAGCGACGCCCCGGAGGGGCAGAGCATCGCCCCCTGGTGGGCAGAGCGTTGCCCCTGGTGGGCGTGCCGGGTGGATCCTGGTCGGGCACATGCGGGAGTCTGTCTGACTGTCTCTCCCCATTTCCAGCTTCAGAAAAATACAAAAAAAAAAAAGATACCCAACATCATATATCATTAGGGAACTGCAAATTAAACGAACAATGGGGAAGAATCCAGAACACTGACAACACCAAATGCTGGTGAGGATGTGGAACAACAGTAACTCTTATTCATTGCTGATAAGAAGGCAAAACTGACACAGCCAATTTGGAAGACAGTTTGGTAGTTTCAGACAAAAGTAAGCATACTCTTACCATGCAACCCAGCCATCTCACTCCTTGGTATTTATGCAAATGACCTGAAAACTTATGACCACCACACAAAAACCTACACATGGAAGTTTACAGCAGCTTTATTCATAATCACCAAAACATGAAAGCAACCAAGCTGTCCTTTCATAGAATAATTGACAAACTGTGGAACATCTAGACAATGGAACATTATTCAGAGCTAGTAAGAAATGAGCCATCAAGCCACAAAAAGACATGTTGGAAATATAATGTATTCTATTAGGTGAAAGAAGCCAATCTGAAAAGACTACATACTGTATGATTCCAACTATAGTAGATATATAACATTTTAGAAAAGGTAAAACTGTGAAGATGGTAAAAAAAAAACAAAAAAAACAGTTGCAGGGGTTACACAGGAAAGGGGTGAACAGGCAGAACACTGAGGACTTTCAGGGTGGTGAAACTATTCTGTACAATGCCACAGTGATAGATACATGTCATTATAGATTTGTCAAAACTCACAAAATGAGCCCTAGCTGGGTAGCTCTGCTGGTTACAGCATCATCCCAGTACACCACGGTTGCGGGTTTAACCCATCAGGGCACACACAAGAATCAAGCAAGGAATGTATAAATAAGTGAAACAAAAAAATCAATGATTCTCTCTCAAAAAAAAAAAAATTTTTTTTTTAATTTAAAAAAGTCAATTAAAAACCTCACAGAATGTTTAACACCAAGAGTAAATGCTAAAGTAAACTATGAATTTGGGTGACAATGATGTGTCAGTGTAAGTTCATCAATTTGAACAAACATACCATTCTGGTGCAGGGTGCTAAAAGTGGGAGAGGTCATGCATATGTGCATAACCATCTCTACTTTCTGTTCAGTACAGCTGTGAATCTAAAATGGCTCTAAAAACAAAGTTTATTTAAATATATCTAAATTATATGTAATTTCCCTAGCTTATGTAACACATAAGCACACACCCTTTGCCGTACCTCATTGTAAAAGATTGGTAGAGTCATCATTATTAGGAGGGAATCAGAATGAAATATTTTTAAACATAACACATTCATTCACTCCACATTTACAGCACACTTAACATGTGCTGCCCTACCCATTAACCTGGGTCTCTCACCTTGTGAAGATTCCATTCTGATGATACAATCTTTTCATTTCTCTTTTTTTTTAGTAAGACAGACAGGAAGAGAGATGGGAAGCATCAACTTTTATTTGCAGCACTTTAGTTGTTCATGATTGCTTCTCATACATGCCTTGACCCGGGGGCTCCAGCTAAGCCAGTGACCCCTTGCTCAAGCCAGCAACCTTGGGCTTCAAGCCAGTGACCTTTGGGCTCATACCAGTGACCATGGGGTCATGTGTACGGATCACACGCTCAAGCCAGACCCCATGCTCAAGCTGGTGGGCCCACATTCAACTGGTAACCTCAGGGTTTCAAACCTGGGTCCTTAGTGTTCCAGGTGGACACTCTGTCCACTGCACCACCACCTGGTCAGGCTCCAGTTATATAATCTTAAGAATTCATTGTTTCCAAAGCCACCTACTGCTACCAGAAATCATTGTCAATACCTGCCTGAAGACTTAAAAAAAAAAAAAAAAAAAAACCCTAGGAAAACAGTGATTCTTTGGAATTCACAAATTCCAAAGAATTGTGGATATGGGGGGTAGGGGGAGAATTGTCAACAATGGAAAATGTGTTTTTTCTAAAGTGCCCTGCCTGAGTGTCACCAAGCATCAAAGATGAGCTAACCATGAATATGCACAGCACTGAGACCCTGAGACCAAAGCACACATTTCATAATAAAACCCAGAAGAACAGCTCCTGTTTTCTAACTTATCTTAAGGTCCTGATAAACTTCTCAGAAAGCCATTGAAATCTAAAATGACGCTCAGCATAGAAAGGGGCCCCTTTCCCCTAACTGCACACATTGTAGCCAATGAGTCAGCAGCACAGGACTCAGACTTGACCCTCTGCAGGAAGGAGAGCTTGAAAAATTGTGCTGGCCTTCCCACACAACTGGTGAGCAGCCTGCCGGCCTGCGGAAGCGCCACGCAGGACTTGCTAACAAATGTAAAAATCCCAAGAGCTGTCCTGTGCTCCTTTAAAGGGGCCAAAATGACTAATGTGCTGGTAACAACCAATGCCAAACACTGCGTGTATGCAGAGGCTTCCAAACTTAGGCCTGGAGGTCAGGGCAAAAGAAGGCGGAGTCTGGCCCTGGCCGGTTGGCTCAGTGGTAGAGCATCCACCTGGCGTGCAGAAGTCCCGGGTTCGATTCCCGGCCAGGGCACACAGGAGAAGCGCCCATCTGCTTCTCCACCCCTCCCCCTTTCCTTCCTCTCTGTCTCTCTCTTCCCCTCCCGCAGCCGAGGCTCCACTGGAGCAAAGATGGCCCGGGCACTGGGGATGGCTCCTTGGCCTCTGCCCCAGGTGCTAGAGTGGCTCTGGTCGCAACAGAGCGATGCCTCGGAGGGGCAGAGTGTCGCCCCCTGGTGGGCGTGCCGGGTGGATCCCGGTCGGGCGCATGCGGGAGTCTGTCTGACTGTCTCTCACCGTTTCCGGCTTCAAAAAAATACAGAAAAAAATAATAATAATTAATAAATAAATAAAGAAGGCGGAGTCAACCTCAAGAAGGGGTTTGATCTTGCTGGGAGTAAAAAAGCCTTTCTACCCAAAGAGAGGCCACGCCTCCTCACCACCCCGTTCAGATATGATGCAATGGAGACCAAACCCACACCCCAGGCAAATCATGCTACTCTCAGAGGTGGGGCCAGGGGAACAGAATGAATTACCTCCCTTCCTTACTCAGCCTTTCTTTTTTCTTTATTTTTTTTTTCATATTTTCAGAAGCAAGAGAAACCACTCTGAATTTCTCAGATATGAAATAAAGAAGTCCTTTCTAGAAGACATGGTAGGTGGGCATTAGAGCAAGGGGGAAGAGACTGAAGCAATGGACCCACTCCTGCTCCCAACACCAATAAAATACTGTAATCAGCGCTGACGTGAGTCAAGCTCATTAGACTCAGTAATACATTGATCTGTTCTGGCACATTTCCAGAAGGTTCTTCCTTCTTTTGGCAGTCACATGAAAAGAATGAAAATTAAATAAGAAAGTGACCCCTCTGATCTTTCTCCTACAAACTGTCAATGTGCAAATGATGTTTCATTCCGACATTTCTGCATTTTCAGTTATTACCAATTCATCACCAGCTCGCAGTTCCTGAAACCCCACAATATGTCAGGTTATGTTCAGGACATAAAGTTCCTGCCATGTGCAGGGGATATGCAAATATTCCAGCACCATATGGCAGTTTATTCAAGTTTATTTTCATTAAGAAGACAGTGAAGCTCTGGCCAGTTGGCTCAGTGGATAGAGCCTCGGCCAGGCGTATGGATGTCCCAGGCTCGATTCCCAATCAGAGCACACAAGAGAAGCAACCACCTGCTTCTCTTCCTCTCCCTCTTCTCTCCCTCTTCCCCTCTGGCAGCCAGTGGCTCGACTGGTTCAAACCCCAGGTGCTAAAGATAGCTTAGTAGGTCCTAGCTAGCACATCAGCCTCAGGCACTGAGGATAGATGGGTTGACTCAAGCATCAGTCCCTGACAGGGGTTGCCAGGTGGAACCCAGTCAGGGCACATGAGGGAGTCTGTCTCACTATCTCCCCTCCTCTCACTTAAAAAAAAAAAGGATATTGAGCCTTTTTATTCAGATAATGCAGAAGATTCGGGGAGAGGCTGAGTATGGCATGGAATGTCAAAAAAAGGCTACCAAAAGGGGTAAGACTTGGTCTAGAGAAAGGAACAGAAAGAATTCAGATAGACTGGGAGAACATGGAAAAGAATTCTAGGCCCAATGGTTCTATTAGGGATTCTGAATCTGATCTTCCCAACTGATGGCCATTGGAGGTTAAGGGCATAAAATAATAACAAATTCATGAAAAACCAGGGCCTCTCAGATGAGATCCACTAGGATGAAATTAGAAGCCCAACAACATTCCCAGTAGGAAATCTGGGAGGTAGAGGGCCTCAGGAAGAAGGAAAAGTGATCTGGTGGTTTTCGCCCCAGGAAAGCACAGGTACATCCATTCTGAACAGGCATGGGAGTCAACAGTTCTAAATTATACTCTAGCTTCAGTTCAGAAGCTGAAACTGCAAGCAAGTTTCTTAACTTCTTTCTGAACCCATTGCTTCATTTTTTAAAATGGAAACAATATGTAAACCACCAGATCAAGGCAATACACGTAAATTGTCTAATTCAATAGTTGATATATAGATGTTCTACAACAGTAACTGTTGTCATCACTTAAAAAGGAAGAATGAAAAAATTGTCCAGTTAGAGGTAAACGTGGAACTACAAAATTGCCATGTCATGGGGGGAAGTTTGGAGTCTGTCTGACCTGTCTTGTACTTCTATATGCTAGGTTTTAATTGATTCCTTGGGCAATAAAAATCAAAGTGACATAGTGGATGCCAGTGGATTAGTTCCAAACAGCAGACTGGCCTTTGGAGTGCTGCTCTCTAGAAAGCACATCACACCTTCACAATTGAGAGGTGTCACTTCTTTGGTCCAAGAGCATGACCAAAGTCAATGATTACCCAGTTGGGATTAATCCATTCTATACCCTGCCTACAGAGTTTGAAATTTTAGGCTGGCCAAGAACCTATTCAAGAAACTGTTACTGAATTTCTTTGTACCGAGACACCTTAATATATCCTTTCAGGGTTTTTTCATCCAGAAACAAAAGGAAAAGCTCCAGTCTGTCCTGTACTAAATGCTTTAGATACACAATTGTCACAAATCCTCACAGGTCTAAAGACCTTACAGAAAAAAAAACAGATCAATTAAAGATGTATGCACTCTTTCAGTTCTTTCCCTCATTCCTTCATCTAACCATGCTTTCCAAGTAAACATCTTTCATGCCCTTGTTAGGTATAAAGCACAGGGTAGAGAAAGTCATTGCCCTCATGGGGTTTACAGTTTGAAGGCTAGCAAGATAAACATCTATCACAAGGCAGCCTAAAGATGTGCGTCGTCCAGAGAATACAAGTACTGTGTGGAGAGGAGTAATTTTGACTGAGAGATCAGGAAGATTTCTACAAGAGTGATCCATTGGCTGTGCTAGGATTTGCAGAAAATAATCAGGAAGAGTACAGGATGCTCAGCAAGCACAAAGTACAACCTGACAGAGACACTGTGTCACATCAGAGAAGGGAAAGGTGTCTGTTTCAAAAATGGACAGGTAATAAGGGGTGGCCAGGGGCCAGCGGAAGACAGAGGTGAATTGTGAAGGGTTGTGAACCATGAACACAGACTACCGTTGTTGATTACATTTAACAATACAATGTGTACACTAAGAAACCTGTTCGGGTAAGGAGGAGGGCTAGGATCTTTGCTACAAAGAAAATGGTATTGGCCCTGGCCGTTTGGCTCAGTGGTAGAGCATCGGCCTGGCGTGCAGAAGTCCCGGGTTCAATTCCCGGCCAGGGCACACAGGAGAAGCGCCCATCTGCTTCTCCACCCCTCCCCCTCTCCTTCCTCTCTGTCTCTCTCTTCCCCTCCCACAGCCAAGGCTCCATTGGAGCAAAGATGGCCCGGGCGCTGGGGATGGCTACTTGGCCTCTGCCCCAGGCGCTAGAGTGGCTCTGGTCGCGACAGAGCGACGCCCGGATGGGCAGAGCATCGCCCCCTGGTGGGCAGAGCATCGCCCCCTGGTGGGCAGAGCATCGCCCCCTGGTGGGCGTGCCGGGTGGATCCCGGTCGGGCGCATGCGGGAGTCTGTCTGACTGTCTCTCCCCGTTTCCAGCTTCGGAAAAATAAAAAAAAAAAAAAAAAAGAAAGAAAATGGTATTAACATAGGTTCAGCCTCCAGACCTCTTCTTCCCTACCCCACATGACCAGGCAATATCTCTCTTGCCCTAATTTATCACCTTTAACCAACTTTTTCCCTTTCTCCTTCCTTTTAACTGGACACTAGAAATTAGGCAAACACATAGATTCTGAAAAAACTCAGAGCTTTAGGGGGGAAGGGAGGAAATGTGATGCAAGCCAGCAGTCTGAGTCACCAACCTCAGTGAGGTCTCCTCACCCCTCCAATTCAGCTGCAGCAACTGGTATTTCTGATGTTTCCACTCACCCACTTAATTCCAGTCGTTCTGGAGACTCTCTCTGTTTTCCTTGTTGTAAAGGCTAGCCTGACTTCCCATTTATGACCTAGGTTCACTCTGGTGTCATCTTCTCTTTGGGGCCCAACTAAACTTCTGACATCAAATTTCCTCTAACAATCACCTCTACCTCCAGTGGGCTTGCCCAAGCGCACACACACTAAAAGAAAGTTCCATCAAGAAATCATGTCCTGATTTCAGAGCCCTTCCACTTTATCTCAAATTCCTCATGCCCTCATTCCATTCTTATCCCACTTCAGATGCTTCTTCATCTCTCCTAAAAAAGCTCATGAAAAATGTCTGTTGCCCCACAAACGACTTATACAGGGGGCAGCGCTCTGTGCCCTACCACCCTTTCCATGAGCCTTGGTACTCCAGTGTACCCACCTAAGCCACATTGTTAAAGGTTCATTTGGCTCCTAAAATGTATTCCTAAAATATTAAATAATGTCCATATGCTGGCTTCTTAAGAGGCTCAGTAGCCTGACCTGTGGTGGCACAGTGGATAAAGCAGCGACCTGGAAATGCTGAGGTCGCCAGTTCGAAACCCTGGGCTTGCCTGGTCAAGGCACATATGGGAGTTGATGCTTCCAGCTCCTCCTCACCTTCTCTCTCTATCTCTCTCTCCCTTTCTCTCTCCTCTCTAAAATGAATAAAAAAGAAATTTTTGCCTGACCTGTGGTGGTGCAGTGGGATAAAGCGTCGACCTGGAACACTGAGGTCGCCGGTTCGAAACCTTGGGCTTGCCTGGTCAAGGCACATATGGGAGTTGATGCTTCCTGCTCCTCCCCCTTCTCTCTGTCTCTCTCTCACACTCCTCTCTCTCTAAAAAATCAATAAATAAAAAATATTAAAAAAAAAAAAAAGAGGCTGAGGTAAGCACCTGGGGACAGCAGTAAAATAGAGAGGAAGAAGAGAGAAAACGAGGCCCCTTAGGATAATAAGCTGTTACAGCAGGAACACTTGGACGGTGTTCACAATTACCCACTCATCCATCACAGCTCTTCAAAGACTATTAACTTGCTAGCCATTATCCAACCGCCTTTACCACACCCTCTGTTCCATCGGAGGAGAACCACAGGGCACGCAAAGTAGTCGTAGCGCCCTACAGGTAAAGGACACAGACCCACTATAAGGGCAAGGCTACCTCACCACACTTGAGTCCAGCCTAGCGCTCATGTAGCAAGAGGTGGGTGATTCAGTAAGGAAGGCGGGTGGGGAGGGGGGGGCATTAAAAACAATCGCTGAGAGTCCCAGAGAAATGGTAATCCGATTCTGAAGCCTGGCCATAAAGGACACTCAGGGCCCCTGCGGCCGATACTCTCGGCTCAATCTCTTATCGCCCTACCCTGCCAACACGCGCTTCACCCCGCGCCTCCCCGCTCAGTCCCGAGCTTCGGCATTCTGAGTAAAGGCATCAGCTTCGCCCAACCACCCACACACCGGCAGACAGGGACCGCTGGCTCTGGGAAGACTACCGGAGCAAAACCGCCACCGTCCAGGATGTGTATACTCTCCACTCACCCATCCTTACTGGGCCATCTGCCCGCTCTGATGGAAGCCCCAAGCCGCTGATTTGAATCGGGCTAGAATAAAGCGGAGGTGGAAAGGGAGAACACATTTCACAAGGAGCCAGGATGACGAGCTGATGCTCCTCCGCGCACCCACTCCAACCCCACCCCTTCATCCCCGCTTGAGGCTGGGGGCGTGGACAGACAAGGCGTAGGGAGCGCATTTGGTCCCGGTCACAGCTGCACACAAAGCCCTTCACCTTCTCCTCGCCACCCAAGCTCTTCCCTAGGCTTCGTTGTTCCGAGGGTCTCGGATGCCCCCTTTGGTGGTCGGCGGGACGGTCCAACTCCCTCTCGCAGCGCTGCCCCCTCCCTCCCATCTCAGCCTCCTCCTCCCGGCCCCTCGCCACCGACCCCCGCGGAAGCTCAGCCCGGGTTTGGGAGCCACGACAGCACCCCTTGCGCCCCGCGGCAGCGGACAGCGGTCTAGTCTCCAACGTACAACTTCACCCAGCCGGTCCGCCACCCACTCTGGGGCGCACACCCATCCCCGCAACGGTTGGACCGGTTCAGATCAGCCCCATCTTCAAGCGGCGGGGGAGCCGAGCCGCAGGCACGCTCCTACCTGCGCGGCGGCGGGGCGGCCAGGAGCGAGGGCACTGAGCGCCCCAGCCCGAGCCCCGCGCCCCGGCGCGGTTGCCCTTGTGCTGCGGCGGTGGCAGCTGCAGCAGCCGCTGGCTCGCTGGCAGACTGGCTGGCTGCCCGGCTGACTCCTCACTGGGGCTTCCTGTAGGGCTGGACAAAGGACATTTCCTGGGAGGAGCAGGGGGAATGTTCCCAGCATGCCTCGATTTGTAGTTCCCGGGGACTTCCTTTCACCGCAGCAGTTCGGACCAGACAGGGGCCTCGGACTAGAGGAGAGGCGCTCCCTGCGACCTTAAGCGCTCCAGAGAAGGAACTGCGGAAGGTCACACTGTGGACCCTGCCCCGCGCCTTCCGGGACGCGGTCGCCACGTGGGAGTTCGCGCTCCGCGCATAGGCGGCGGTCCGCTCTATGGGAAGCTGTCGCTGAGCTGTCGCGATGTGCGGGAAGACCCTGGGGTGGAAAGGCCTTTTTTTTAGAAAGGAGAAAGTTTGGGGTGGGTTCGCTTTGAGTTGACTTGGTTTTTTAATAGATTTTCTTTTCCTGGTTCATTCTCTTTTTTTAAACCGCCGGAATCCTGCCGGGGGCGGATTAAAGAACTTGACAGCTCACTAGGAATTCAGGTTCCTTAAGATCTTGGCGCTTTGTCCTTAAAACCATAGGACTGATTGTTTCCAGAGCCTGACCCGGGGACATTCCTCCCTCCGATGTTGGCCGTGTCCCCGGCATCTTTTCAAGAAAAGTAATTAAGAGATTGAAAATAAATTACAGTACAGAAATTAACAATAGACGTATAAAAAAAAAATAAAAAAAAAAACCGAAACCGTGTGCTAGACTTTCTGCTTATCACTCCCTCCTACACCTTCATGAATCAGTTTACTGTATCCTACAAAACAAATGTAAAGACCACTGTATGCGGGGAGAGGAGGGGGTAATTAAGGAAGGAAGACATTGACCACAAGAGAGGAACTCCTCCTCCAGCCTATCAAGAGCCTGTAATATCCTCCACAAACTCCTGTCTAATTCTGGAACTACATGCCCAAGCCCCTCCAAAAATCAAGGAAGGATCACATAGAGACTAAATAACTAAAAGCTGTGTTCTCTCAAAGGAACTAGGAAAGGAGGTTCTAGGATGCTCCAAAACGTGTCTGAAAATATAGGTCATAATAACCCATCTTACCCACTTGGCCTCTCCCATTTCAAGTGCACATGAATTAGAACACTGGAGTGAGGGATGTAGTTTACACTTAAAAAAAAGTGTATCCACTTTTCTGCTGTAGTACCCTTTCTCCGGAGATCCTTAACCACAGGAAGATGGGCTGGTTTCATTTAAGGTGCAGAATTGGTGAAAAGCATATAGGTGTAAGCACCTACATCCCCAAAGTTCCTGTTATATAAGGAGGCCTCCACCACGGTCAGAGGGTGGAGCCTTTTCCAACAGGTTCCAAAGTCACACAGCAACTTCAGGAAAGTCTAAACTTGTAAACCTGTGTGTGGGTTTGGGTTTTATTTTTAAACCAACCAAAAATTTTCATCCTCACCTTTCAAAAAGATAACTGATAATTGGAAAAAATAATAATAAATTCAATTTTATACACACTTAGATATATTCCAGGATTTAAAAAGTATGTTCCACCTGACCAGGTGGTGGCGCAGTGGATAGAGCATCGGATTGGGATGTGGAGGACCCAGGTTCGAGACCCCGAGGTCACCAGTTTGAGCATAGGCTCATCTGGTTTGAGCCAAGCTCACCAGCTTGTACCCAAGGTCACTGGCTTGAGCAAGGGGTCACTCAGTCTGCTGTAGCCCCCGGTTAAGGCACATAAGAGAAAGCAATCAATGAACAACTAAGGTGTTGCAACGAAAAACTGATGATTGATGCTTCTCATCTCTCTTGGTTCCTATCTGTCTGTCCCTATCTATCCCTCTCTGACTCTCTCTGTCTCTGTAAAAAAAAAAAAAAAAAAAAAAAGTTCCATTACTATGCCTACATTTCATGGAGTATTGTTTTTAATTACTATAGTATCATAATTTTAATATTTGGAAGAATAGTTTCTTGTAATTATGCATTTTTTTCTAATCTATTTTTTCACATTTGCATTCAAAAACTATTCTAATCTAAAATTTGATTTACTTAAAATGAGTATAAAACGATATAAAATGTTTTGGGGGAGGGGAACAAAACAAAAGAGTCATTGACATGGCTAGATTTGCCTACATTGTTTAAGCTTGCAAGTATATAAGGTAGACATCTGTTTTTCTTACCTAGCAAGCACCCCCCCCCCTTTTTTTGGTAACAATACCTGTGAGGAAATGACCCCCCTTCTTGCCCTCACTCTTTGTGACTTAGAGAGGGGCATAGCTTGTTTCTACCTCCATTTCAGTGATGGATTCTTAGTCAGCACCTGCCCATGAAGCTATTCTGTCACTGTACATGGGATAAGTTACTAGATGAAGCAATCTGAGAAAAAGTGTCTGTGTAGAGAGAGAGAGCACAAGCAAATCCTTATGATACTCTTTGATCATGCCTGAAGCCAAACACCCCCAGACTTTTAGTTACATGAGCTAAAACATTCTGTTTTGGGCATAAGCTATTTTGAGTTCTATGTCTTGCTTCCCACAGAGTTGTGTACAGCTGGGTGTGGGTGTTGCCGTGCAGATCCTTAGCCCCGCAGTTTCTAAGTAGAATAAGGGTTAGAGTACAAAGGCGTCTCAGACCCCAGGATATAATGGGCAGCGTTTTAGAAATTTTGGTTGACCAATGTCAGGATTTTAGAAGGTTTGGGCTACTTATAGTTGTTATAAATGTTCTCAGGAAAGAGACCTGCTGATTTGAAAGCTGGCCCGAGTAGAAGAAGGGAGGAAGAAATAACAGCCTGGCTCAGAGATATTCTTTCTGCCTCTAGCCAACAGACCAGACGGCCAAGAGCCAGATATACTGAGCCACACCAGGTTAGAAAAATGAAATTCTCTGCCCTTTCCAGAGTGATAGCAAAGGCACATGGGTGAAAAACGGATGATGGAAAGACCATCTACAGGTCTGCATCTGACTCCTCCTGCTGTGCCTTCCCTGCCTGAGGAAGAGCAGAATTAACCCCATTTTAAGTAGGGTGACCATATAACTTATCAACCAAAATGGGACCATTTTGAGTGTGAATAGGAATGTGTTATTAATAATGACACCTAAATGACAGCTCTAAAGCAGGTCACCCTAATAAACAGCTTTGCATCAAGAGACCAATCCATTAGTCCTCCTAAACCCCCAGATAATTGTTTCAAATTGTTCCTAGGTGGAGGTCAAGATGGCTGCAGTGAAACTGAAAACTGGAAGGTAAGTCAGCCCTAAGGACTTTCCTTAAAAGACAGAAAGCCCCTGACCAGGGTTCTAGAGTATAAATGAACTCCACACATGTGAGCTACATTAGCATGTGTATGACTACAGCTGGTCAGTCCCCAGAGGGGAACCTTTCCAATGTGACTGTGGTCAGGAAGGAAAATAGTCAATAAAAATCTTTCTCTTGTGAGTTAAAATGGAAACAGCTAAATTAGCCAAAAAAACTCAGTTCTCTGTGGGGGCAAGTAATTCTTGTTATTTCTAATTAGCAGAATTGAATACATCCTATGGGACAGTCTCCCTGCTTATTATTCACCCTTTCCCTTGCTGTCAAGTAGGAGTTTCCTCCACCATGTTTACAGTGCTGTGTGGGGAATGGTCAGATTTGTAGTTTAGCCATTAGCTGGCAGAAAGGGATAATAAAAATCATTTAAAATCCTGGGCTAGGAGCTAGAACAAAGTAAGGGTCTCTCGCTTTGCAGTACGGGTGGATGCACTTTCAGGCATATGTGGAGTGCATGCTTTTACGTGGGGACGCTTCCCCCCTCCACACACTGGAATAGCAACTGTTTTATTTATTTATTTATTTATTTATTTATTTATTTATTTATTTATTTATTTATTTTTCTGTATTTTTCTGAAGCCGGAAACAGGGAGAGACAGTCAGACAGACTACCGCATGCGCCCGACCGGGATCCACCCGGCACGCCCACCAGGGGGCGACGCTCTGCCCACCAGGGGACGATGCTCTGCCCCTCCGGGGCGTCGCTCTGTTGCGACCAGAGCCACTCTAGCACCTGGGGCAGAGGCCAAGGAGCCATCCCCAGCGCCCGAGCCATCTTTGCTCCAGTGGAACCTCGGCTGCGGGAGGGGAAGAGAGAGACAGAGAGGAAGGAGAGGGGGAGGGGTGGAGAAGCAGATGGGCGCTTCTCCTGTGTGCCCTGGCCGGGAATCGAACCCGGGACTTCTGCACACCAGGCCGACGCTCTACCACTGAGCCAACCGGCCAGGGCTGGGGGACGCTTTTAAAACTATGTGCAGGGAAGAAGGGCAGACCGTGGATGAATGGCAGTGCACAGCTATTTATTTAATGGCTCAGCATGCTTCCCACTTCTCCTAACACCTAACTTCCCTTCCAAGAAACCCTCTACTACCAACTTTAGTCTTGTCTGGAAGAGGCTGCCATGCTTCCCCCTGCTCCCACCTCTTCATCTTCCAGCTCCAGAGCTAGGTTTGAAACCTCCGGCCTGCCAATCAGCAGAGGCCCAGACCAGTGATCCACTCAGGTGTGGGCCTATGACCCAGCAGCTAAGGTCAGAGAACCCTCTTTTCCTATTGGAATTGTTCTTTGGAAAGACAACAAACCTATGAAGATGCTGGTGGTGTAGCCTGAATGTGTAGTCAAAACAGGGAAAGGAAGTGTGGAGAGAAGAAACTAAGAGTTTATTTGACGTCTTCAGTTCAGCCATGCCTGATCTAGCTATCCCTGCACTCTTCAATTATGTGAACAATTAAATCTCCCTGGCACCACTACCCTAGTTTTGTTTCTTGATTAATCTAATTGAATTGGATTTCTGCCTATTTCAACTAAACTCAGAGCTTTTGTGTGTTTTGCAGTATTTCTCATGGTAAAGACACTCAGAAAAGGGGATGGGAAGAACAATAGATAGTCCCACCTGGGCAACAGCTATCACTAAAGTGTTCTTTTTCTCTCTCTTTCTTTCTCTCTCTCTCTTTGTATTTTTCTGAAGTGAGAAGCTGGAGGCAGAGAGACAGACTCCCACAGGCACCTGACCAGATCCACCCGCATGCCCACCAGGAGGCGATGCTCTGCCCATCTGGGGTGTTGCTCTGTTACAACTGGAGCCATTCTAGCGCCTGAGGCGGAGGCCATGGAGCCATCCTCAGCACCCAGGCCAACTTTGCTCCAGTGGAGCCTTGGCTGCGGGAGGGGAAGAGAGAGATAGAGAGAAAGGAAAGGGGGCCTAAAGTGTTCTTTTTCTCCATAGGCTCCCTGTGGTTTCCAGCACTAACCCTCTAATTCCATCACGCAGGCTGGTTATAATTGTGTGACAAACTGACCATTCTGGGATTGAAATTACACTGAACACCTTGATCAGCCAGGGCCTGGCCTTTGGGAGTAGGCTCTTTTGCTTAGCATTTTTTCCCAACCCTTAAAGTTACTATGGAGCTTGTTTTGTTTATTAATAGGTAAGGTAAAGCTTTGTTTGTTCTTTTGTTTTGTTTTCTGGTGGCATTTGACTTCTTTCTTTTAAGTCATAAAACTTGGACTCTCTCATTAGAGACTTCCCTCCTCCTCTGCCAAGAGTCAACATTCCAGCTCCAGTCCCAACCCTTTAGAGGTTAGTTCCTTTGTCACCTCCTGATGGAGACCTTCTGTGGCCACTCTAGCTAAAGCAGCCTCCCCTTCTTCTGTGTTAGTGCTTGTTGCCCTCCTCTGTGAAACCCTTCATACTGCTCCTGTGTTTTCTTTCTCTCCTGGAGCCATCCAGGACACTTCCTAGAGTAGGGTCTAGGTCTGTCTCAGTCATAGTTTTGTCCCATGAGTCTAACACAGTGCTCAGCTTTTATAGCAGGACTTCCAAAGATAGTTGTTGCATATATTTAATAAAGAATTATTTTTAAGCAGCTGAGAGGAGCAGCAATGTTGTGGGCATCTTCTCTTAGATACGCTTTTTTTCCCATTGATTTTGAGAGAAAGGAAAGGAGAGAAAGAGAGAAGCATCAACTTGTTTCACTTTATTTTTTTATTTAGTTATGTACTTGTTGATTGCTTCTTGTGCATGCCCTGACTGGGGGTCAAACCTGTGAACTCTGGCATGATGGGATGATGCTTTCTCCACTGAGCCTCCCAGCCAGTGCCTTGGATACACTTTTTTTTAAAGAAGTAACTTTTAAGGCCCTGACTAAAACTTTTTAGGCCAGTTATCTAAGTCAGTTAGAGCATCGTCCCAAAACACCAAGGTTGCAGGTTCGATCCTCAGCCAGGGCACACCTGGGAAGCAACCAATTAATGCACAACTAAGTGAAACGACAAATGAATGCTTCTCTCTCTCCCTCTTTTTCTCTGTCTCCCTCCCTCTTTCTCTCTCACTCTGTCTCCCTTCTTCTCTCTGTCTAAAATCAATCAATAAAAAATTAATAAACTTTTTGTTAAAGTATAATGTAATGTTAACCAGAGAAATGGTTCAGGATGTAATAAAGGACAAATAGCATTTATTTGAGCAAAGGACTGCAACCCAGGAGACACAGACTCAGGTAGCAACCCAAACTGTGTTCCCAGGAGAACAAAAAAAAAGCAAGATTCTGGCCCTGGCTGGTTGGCTCAGTGGTAGAGCGTCGGCCTGGCGTGCGGGGGACCCAGGTTCGATTCCCGGCCAGGGCACATAGGAGAAGCGCCCATTTGCTTCTCCACCCCCCCCCTCCTTCCTCTCTGTCTCTCCCCCTCCAGCAGCCAGGGCTCCATTGGAGCGGAGATGGCCCGGGCGCTGGGGATGGCTCCTTGGCCTCTGCCCCAGGCGCTAGAGTGGCTCTGGTCGCGGCAGAGCGACGCCCCAGAGGGGCAGAGCATCGCCCCCTGGTGGGCAGAGCGTCACCCCCTGGTGGGCGTGCCAGGTGGATCCCGGTCGGGCGCATGCGGGAGTCTGTCTGACTGTCTCTCCCAGTTTCCAGCTACAGAAATATACAAAAAAAAAAACAAGATTCATAAAGGCAAAAGCTGCAACAGTGTAATACTTTAATGCAAATGAAGGATGGGAGGGAAGGAAAAACAGTTGTCCCAGGATGCTATGGCTCAGCCTCCAGAGTTTAGCAAGGGTTAGCAACTTATTAGCATCTCTGAGAATGAAGGTATAAGATGTACATAGGCATCTTCCCTAACAGCCTCCCCACTCTATTTTACATGGTTCTTAGCAATGCTTACGCCATTTTATTTTTTTCCATTAGCAGTATAAAGATAAATATTTTATTCAAGTATAATGTATTCAGATATTGAAGAGTATCTTACTGTCTAGAGGAGAATTGGGGGAAGGGAAAAGTGTGTGTTTTTCATCTGATCAAAGGCAGCAGAAGGAGGCCAAGGGGATTTTAAATTGGGATTAGCTTGACTGAGAGCTAGCACTAAAATAGTCTGCCTCCTACACACGTTACCCTTCACATAAGCACAAGACTTTGTTTTCTTGCTGGGCTCCAATCTGGAACTTCTTATCCCATAAGGATGAGAGGAGGAGGAAAATAATTTGTGAATCACAGGAAAAATTATGTAATACTGGTCAAGGTATACATTTCACTCAACCCTGTACTCCAAAGTCTAGAAAGGTATTTAGGTCGCTAATAGCAGAAGACCAAACATGAGGTGGAAGGGAGCCATAAGCTTGAGTCTATGGGAGCTGTGTTGTTGAGGACAGGACATTGTGGAAATTATTCATTCATAGGGTCACCAGGAGTTGGAGCCAAATCAATCACATGTAACATACAAGCTTTTAAAATAAATCAGTATCTGACTTAAATGAGAAACTTCAGGTACCTTCTTTCTGAGGTTAGAAGCAGGATAAAGATGCCCAATATCAATGCTCCTCTGCAACCTAAACATTCCAACAAGGGAAGGAAATCAAAGGTACAAACATTAGAAATGAAGAAACAAGACTGTTATTTGCAGACGATCATCCACATGGAACTTATTGTAAACCAGGAATCATCTACTTATTTAATATCCATAAATAAGCTCTATTTCACAAATAAAATGAGGCTCTGAGAGGCTGCATTTACCCCACACTGTTTAGCGGTAGGCCTCAAAGGCTGACTATAAACCCATTAGGCAAGAAGAAAGAATAAGAACATTCAGACTGAGAGTGTGAAGGGGGAGAGTAGGGAAGTCCCATCCATCCATTCATTCATCTTTTCATCTATCCATCCTTCATCCATCCATCCATGCATTTTGTAGTTGGACACTCTGTTAGTGTATGCCTGCTCTCTACTCTGCACATCTTCCTACATGGCAGACACAGGTCACGACCCAATTTGACGAAAGGATGATAACCACATGTGGCAATAACACTGTGTTTGCACAGCAAGCAGTCAAAGCAGAAAAGAAATTGGGATTGCCGGAGATGGCTTTCCTGATAGTGACACCTTGAAGAATAAGAAGAGCTGAGCATGTCAGGTGACAGCCAAAACCCAAGGTGCTATAAGAGAGGGGTGGGGTGGGACAGGATGGTTGCTCAGAATGACAGTGATTTGAACTAGAGAAGAAGGCACGGGCCCAGGTCCTGAATGACACTATGAGCCATGCTGAGGAGTGTGCACAATGAACACAACACTGAGATAGTGAGACACAGAATGGAAAGTATCTATTCTGAGAGACAGACTGAAAAGAGAATGACTCAGTCCTTACAGGTTGAATGAGGGAGAGGAGTTAAATTGTTTGTTTTCTTTTACTGTGCCCACACTCAGCAGCGTCAATTCACTAGGGAACAATTTTTTTTTCATTTTCTGTTGCATGAGGTTTTAGAACTGTTTCTATATATCTCTGCATCGCTGATTCCAAATCTGAAATCCATTTTTTGGTGCATGTTTTTATACAATTTTAATTTCTTTTTGTTACAGTTAATGGCATGCATTGGTTTTTAAATTGGAGTTAAAGGGCAACGACTCTTGGATTGAACATAACCACAAGGCAATTAATGTTTTACAAACATCACTTTTACATAATTGCAGTTGTTTTTAAATGTAAAAAATCATTATCTGATAAAAGAAACCCTCTTATTTTAAGATTGAATCATGGCTTCTTTGAGTAGGCGTAAATGTAAGAATAGTCCTGACTCCTTCTGTTATATTATGTGGCTGTTACATACTTCAAGGTCAAAGGCCCAATATTTCATCATTTGTGACTCGTGCATATATTGCCTATTTTCAAGTTCCCCTTGGCGATCAAGACAAGAATTGGGTTCCTCATATTGTGTGTCATAATTGTGAGGAAATGCTTCATGACTGGACAAAAGGAAAATGCAAAGGAATGCCTTCTGGTATTCCCATGGTTTGGCATGAACCTAAGGACCATAGCAGTGACTGTTATTTCTGTCTGATCCATACAAAGGGCATTGGCAAGAAAAAACGGCATATGATCACATATCCTAATATTTCTTCTGCAATACAACCTATCCTACACTCTTAGACACACCCGGTTCTAGTTTTCAATGGTTTTATTTCTTCTAAGGACGAAGAAAGTGAACATGGTGATCAAGTGTATTTAGATAAGATGCATGAGGAAATGGTTGTAGAATCTGAAGGGTCTTCTTCTGATGCCAAGCAGTCATTAAACCTTCAATCAGTTAAGCCAACCAGAATTGAATGACTTAGTAAGAATGACATAAAAATTGTCCTCAACTTTCTGAAGTATGAGGAGCATAACTGGATCATTTGTGTGGATCTTAAAACAGTAAATTTCCTGCTAGGACAACAGAGAGGTTTCACAAAGTATCCTTGCTTTCTGTGTTTGTGGGACAGCCGAGCTTGGGAGAAACACTGGACACAGAAAGAGCAGCTGAAACATGAAGCTCTGGAGTAGGGATGCAAAATATTGTGAATGAACCTGCAGTTAATTGAGACAGGATCATTTTTCCCCCACTTCACATCAAACTTGGCTTAATAAAGTAGTTTGTTCAGGCTTTGAATAGAGAAAGTGAATGCTTTCAACATATTATTTCTGCTTTTCCTGCCTTGTCTTTTGAGAAGATAAAAGCAGGTGTATTCAATGGACCTCAACTTTGAACCCTCATACGTGATGAAGAGTTTGCCAGGAAGATAAATAAGGAGGAGAAAGCAGCATGGCAGTTTTTGAGGCAGTTACAAAGAACTTACTTGCCAACAAAAAAGCAGAAAACTATGAACTTCTGGTTCAAAGGATGCTGTTGGCTTTCCACGACATTGGATATAACATGAGCGTTAAGATTCACTTCCTGAACAGTCACCTTGATAAGTTTCCCGAAAAGCTTGGCACTGTTAGTGATGAGCAAACTACTACTGGAGCATCAAACGAGATTGTCCTCAACAAGTACACAAGCGCAAGAGCTACAAATGCAAATTTTTGCCTGAATAAAATTTAAATAAGTTTTGTGCAAATTTTATGATTAAAATAAGTGTTTTAATATGTTGTATTTTGAAATTGTAGACAAATTCTGATGCAATCATATCTTTTAGTGTATTAGTGTATTTACTGCATTATATAAATTATTATATTTTCACAAAGATGATGCCCAAGAAGACATTCTACTTCATTATGTTAAACTAAATGTTGAAAATTTTCCAATAAGATGAAAACCTGCCCTGGCCGGTTGGCTCAGCGGTAGAGCGTTGGCCTAGCGTGCGGAGGACCCGGGTTTGATTCCCGGCCAGGGCACACGGGAGAAGCGCCCATTTGCTTCTCCACCCCTCCGCCGCGCTTTCCTCTCTGTCTCTCTCTTCCCCTCCCGCAGCCAAGGCTCCATTGGAGCAAAGATGGCCCGGGCGCTGGGGATGGCTCTGTGGCCTCTGCCTCAGGCTCTAGAGTGGCTCTGGTCGCAACATGGCGACGCCCAGGATGGGCAGAGCATCGCCCCCTGGTGGGCAGAGCGTCGCCCCTGGTGGGCGTGCCGGGTGGATCCCGGTCGGGCGCATGCGGGAGTCTGTCTGACTGTCTCTCCCTGTTTCCAGCTTCAGAAAAATGGAAAAAAAAAAAGAAAAAAAAAAGATGAAAACCTAAAATCTTGAATTGCAAAAAAAACTGTAGCTTACAGAGAAAAACTAATGTCAGATTTGAGATCAGCACACTCCAATTAAGTAAGAACAAGTGTTTTTGTGGATGCAACAAAAATTTTGTTCCCTAGTGTTATCACTGCCATCGGCATGCTGATTTTCCTATAATCTATCACTAGCCATAGCTTTCTAAGT
Source organism: Saccopteryx leptura (assembly GCF_036850995.1). NCBI lineage: Eukaryota > Metazoa > Chordata > Mammalia > Chiroptera > Emballonuridae > Saccopteryx > Saccopteryx leptura. The sequence continues at coordinate 209,453,729 of NC_089505.1, read as the reverse complement.
GGTGTTACCAAAATTTAATCCTCTTCTCAATGAGATTGCTTCGGTGCTCAGCAGAGGTGACTAACACCCCCCACCTACTCACAAACTTGCTCTTTGAATACTGTGGCTTCATCACCAGGTTCACCACCTCCAATCAAGCAATAAGGTTCCCAATATAGCTTCAACAAAGTAGAAAAGATAAATCCATTTATTCAATAAATATTTACAGAACATTTACAGTGTTAGAGTAGCGCAGTGAATCAAATGTGGTTTCTACTCTCAGGAAGCTGTTGGGCGCCAGTTGACCAACAGATAGTAATATTTAACACTAGAATCAGCAAACATGACATACTACTATATGCTCAGCCTTGTTCTATATGCTTCCATATTTAGACATTTCACCATGTAATACTCTCAACAGCCCTATGAGGCAGGTTGTAGGAGGCATCCTTACTAATCAAGTTGGAATCCTGGCTACAGTGTCTGTGCCTCTGAGCAGCCTAATGACAATCCGGTGTGATAAATGACACAATGCAGACGTGTCGCATTAGAAAAATGTTCAGTGTTACTGGCACCTAACCCAGTCTTACAAAACATTTTCTGATAAACATTTTCAAGCTGAGCCTGGAAAAAGTAGGAACTAGAAGCAGGATGTGAATTTGGGTTAGAGGAGTCTCATGCACAAAGAAAGAGCCTGAGCCTAGAAACAATGTGGTACTGAGCATCCGAGGAGGCCAAAATGAGGAATGAGGCCAGGACTGGGGGGGGGGGGGGGGGTTGCAGTATAAGTTAGCTGTTTGTTTGTTTGTTTATTTATTTATTTTAAGTGAGAAGAAGGGAGATAGAGAGACAGACTCCCACGGACACCCTGATCGGGATCTATCCAGCAACCTCCGTCTGAGGCTGATGCTCAAATCAGCCGGGCTATCCTTAGCGCCTGAGGCTGATGCTAGAACCAGTGGCTGCTAAAGAGGAAGAGAGAGAGAAGAGAGAGAGAGAGGGAAGCAGATGGTTGCTTCTCATGTGTGCCCTGACCGGGATTGAACCTGGGACATATGCACCCAGGCTGATACTCTTTTCACTGAGCCAGCCAGCTAGGGCCAGTTGGCTTTTAGATCTAAACATTTTAGTGCTAGAAGAAATCACATAGACAAGACAATGGAACTAAGTTCCAGAAAATCCTGAGTATAAATATTACATGCTCCCAAGGCATGGTGACGTTTTCCCTTCAAACCAAAATCAAAATGTTTTGGAATTGTAGAGTCATCTAAATAATAGGTCTTAGAAAACTATGTATTAATTAATTACATGGAGTTACACATTTAACCATCCTTGCTGAAAGGAATAAAATTGAATTAAAATACAAAATTATCCCGTAAATCAGTTACAACAATTAGACTGTCATTCTTACACTCAACATATACTTACTGAGCACCTACTATGCATGTTAGGCCTCATGTGTGACACACCTCAGTGAAGAAGACAAATCCTTGAGTTTCTATGATGCATATTTCAGCAAACCCTAAATATCTTAGAAAGTCTGAAAAAAAAACATGGTTTTCATATGCTCTAGACCTGATAAGTACAGGTCAGTTATTTTATTAGAAAAATGGGCTTATTAGGGAGCAGCAAAGCATCACAATTTGCTGGAGCAAGCTATTGCAAAAGCTAAGCAGGCCCTACAAATAGAGGGACCATCATTTTACCAAGAAAAAGGAAGAAGTTAAGAGTTGTTTTGAAAGTCCACTGGAGAAAGGGGAGCCATCAGGGAGATGACAGTTTCTCATTGGCTGAGTTGCTGGCATGGTAGATTTCTTGAAGGAAATGTAATATGCATCTTTTCCTGTTAAGGATTATAATTGACAGTTTTTTCCTGTTGGCCCTTCTCCTGCTGGGTTCTGTAACTGACAATTCTTCCTGTAATTGCCATCCAGGGTACTGTGTGAGAGGTCCCCTCCTGGCCTCCCAACTCCATTTTAGTGAGGTTTCCCTTAGTTAATTTTCATAATACTTACAGAATATATAAGTATTCATCTCACTTTACAGATGAAGAAACTAAAAAGGTTAAGTGATTTACCCAAATTCATACATTTCAATTTAGTGTGGTGTTGGAAATTCAACCTAGAGTCACAGAAATCCAGGCCATTGCTGTCCCTAGTAACACCTGGCTCCCTTATTTATATATTTTGAACTGTGGGTTCAAGAGAAGTGTTTGACAAGCGGTGCTGTAAGTTGGGATTCTCCCTGGGGTACTTCTTTTTTTTTTTTTTTCTTTCCATTTTTCTGAAACTGGAAACAGGGAGAGACAGTCAGACAGACTCCCGCATGCGCCCGACTGGGATCCACCCGGCACGCCCACCAGGGGCGACGCTCTGCCCACCAGGGGGCGATGCTCTGCCCCTGGGGGGGGGGTCGCTCTGCCGCGACCAGAGCCACTCCAGAGCCCGGGGCAGAGGCCAAGGAGCCATCCCCAGCGCCCGGGCCATCTTTGCTCCAATGGAGCCTCGGCTGCGGGAGGGGAAGAGAGAGACAGAGAGGAAGGAGACGGGGAGGGGTGGAGAAGCAGATGGGAGCTTCTCTTGTGTGCCCTGGCCGGGAATTGAACCCGGGACTTCTGCACGCCAGGCCGACGCTCCACCACTGAGCAAACCGGCCAGGGCCAAGAATGCAGTTTTAACCAGAAGCCAGGAATAAAACCTCATCGTCACCAGAAAACACAGGTGTTTCCAAGGACTACACTGAAAAATGGGCTGACAGAGGGAAAAGGAAAGAAAGCTGTAAAGCCCAAGTTCAGTGGGCCAGGCTGGATTAAATGCCCATGCTTAATACCAGCAGCTTCTCTATCTTTATATTGCTTACATCAACCCCAATTCCTTATCCTAGAGTCAGTTTCTAAATCTGAAAATTCAAGTGTGTCCCGGATTGATAAACAGCTGAAAGAGCATGGGGAGGAAAGAAATAAGTTGGGGAGAGGTGTTAACTTGTTAACTTTCACCCCTATTAAAATAAAGAGCAGGATTCTCCATGTGAAATACACAGGCTATCTAGGGAGGTGGCAGGTAGAGGAACCTATCTTTAGAAAGGAGAGTCACCTACTCTAGAGACTCTGAGCTATAACATTAGGAGACCAGGACACATGACTGTTTCTCAACACTGTCTCCACTTCAGAAGCACATGTCTGCTGTAAATGCTATTTGGAGAGACGAAGATGAAATGAAATATGTTTTTCTGCTTCCCACATCTCTATTAAAATATAATTGCTGTGCACAGGGTCTTCGTCATTTACTTTCTTGGTAACCCACAGATGGCAGTGGGATACTTTTTAGTGTTGTTTGATGACATGGTCAGGAAGGATGGCTAATGCGTAGCAGTAGGTGGTGGGGTCCAGTCAGTCTTAACTGTATAAATTTGGTGCCCATCAAGGATCAGAGTTTTGGAAAACTAATGGCTGGTAGTTATTACACACTTTCTATATGGCAGAAACTGTGCTAAGAGCTTTAAATATATCCCCCTCACTGATTCCTCATAACAGCCCAGTTAGGCATTACTACCTCCTCTGTTATGAATGTGTGGATACTGAGGCTCAGGGTGGGTCAGTACCGTCCCAACGTCACAGAGCCAGTAAGTAACAGAGTCAGCTTTCAAAACCAGGTCTGACTCCCTATCTTATGCTGCTGCTAATCACTGTGCTGTCTTAGGAAAGCACCTGAAGAGAAATGAATACTGCAGTCATAGATTTTAAAAATAAAGGGTTCCCAGTTTTCTTCATTCTATCACATCTTGCATCCCGTATCCAGATGCCAGTACTAGGCTTTTATTACTTGCTAAATTTTGTGGAGGGGTGAGCAGGGTTATCTCTTTGGAAGAATGCTCATCAATCAAACAGGCCGACCATCATATAGTAACTGTGAGGAAGATCCAGGCTACCAGGGTGTAGAGAGAGGGCATGCCATCCTCACTTTCAGGAAATTTTCAATCTCCTTTAGAAGATAAGACGTGGATATCAAAAAGACAATCCAAGGCAGCCTATGATAAGTGCTAACTGGACAGGAAGAGCTGCTTTCATGTTGGAGGAGGGAGAGATCACTTCGTGGCGGGTCAAGGCAAGATTCCTGGAGGACAAGGCAGAATGTGAAGAATGAGGAAGATATTTATTTGGAAGTAGTAGAATCATGGAGCAAGGAAGAGAAAGGTGTGCTTGGGAACAGTGAAGGCACCAGGGCGACTCTAGCTAGGCTCACTAGTGGAGGAGGAGGAGTGAGGCTGGAAAAGCAAGCTGAGATTAGATTGTGCCCATCCTGGGAAGCAATACCAAGTAGTTTGAATTCATTACAATAAATCCTGTGAAACACAGGTCTGAGTGGGCCCATGTTAAGTTGGGGAGTCGGTTTAGCAGGAACAGCAGAAAGGCCAAGGGCTTTGGAAAGAAAGTCCACTTAGAGTCAAAGGTTAGCTCTGCAATTTACCAGGGGTGCGACTTTGGCTAGTTACTTAATTTTTTGGAGTTTCAGTTTCATTAGTGAAAAGAGAATGATTCCCATCTGATGTGGTTACAGAGGAGTCAGCAAACCTTTTCTGTTGTGAACAAGGTTGTAAATATTTTAGACTCTGTGGGCCCTTTGGCCTCCTCCTTTGCACAGTGAGAGCACACAGACAGTATACAAACAAATGAGCGTGGTCGTGTGCCAATAATGTTTTATTTATAGAGACAGTCAGCCTGCTGAATTTGACCTTTGGGCCATAATATGCTAACCCCTTTATAGAAAGAAACTATTTGTAAAACATCTAGCACCAAAATATATCTTAAGTAACCATTCCCACCTCTGCCAATTTCTTTTGCACCCAAAGGACTTGTACTGCCATTGCCTCACTCTGATATAATTGATACTTATGCAGATATGCCTGATTACTTGTTTTTCTGCAGTGCTGGCCATACTATTGTTCCATAAAAATGGACTTCAAAACCAATAGATTTCTTAGGGTATTTTTTGCTAAAGGAGTAAAGAAACTCCTCTTGGGCATGATCATAAGAGCCATGCCCAATGTCTACACTGAGAAGAAAGAAGGTCTTCCTTTTCCTTGCCACTTAAAGCAAAGGAAAAAAGCCCTGGAAGTCCACCTGCTGAATTTGGAATAGCACTGCATAGGGAACTTGGAGTGAAAGGGCACCCCCTAATGGAGATTTACAGAACTCAGTTGAATTCTCTCGGTAATCTGACTAGGATTATAAAATGAATATTAACCTTGTAAACAGTCTACTCTTTACAATCCGCCTCACATGTGACCTCATTTGATCAACAACTGTGTTGTGGAATAATTTTGCTCCTGAGTAAATGAAAAAAGAAATATTTAAGAACTTGGCCAAGGTTACACTTCATGAAGTGAAACAAGAGAAAGCAGGCAAGGTGTTGGAGGGGCACACAGTGTAGGCTTGCCAATAAGTGGGAGACTTTGCCCACCCCCACAGTTTTACCTGTTGCAAACATCATAACAAACTGAACAATAGTAAGAAATTATCAGCCTGTGTCACTGAAAACTCTCCCACTGCAAAAGTTCTAATTGAGCTTGATATTCCCTAGGTAAAGCAGTCCTCCAGTTGGTAAGCCAAGCTACCCCACAGGGCTGACCTTATCGTTCTTTAGCAAAGCCAGCATTTGGAGTCACAGGATACTCCCTTGCAACTAGCTCATCATCCCCTTCCTTACTTGCCAATAAATCACTCCAGTTGTTGAGTGAGGTTGTTGACTATGGGATCAAATCCCTGAACTGCACAGAGTACACACAGCCATCCAGGAACCTTCTGGGAGTCACCCAGGAACGAACCAGCAGCAGGAAGATGGGAAGTAAACAGGACCATGTTAAAGAAGGAGAAAGCAGCTCTTCTCTATGCAGTAAACTGTAAATAAACTGGACATCTGATTTCTGTTTAAACTATTTGAATAACAAATTTGCAAGGTACACTAATAAGCCAAATCAAGATTGTGGTAGGAGGCCCTGGCCGGTTGGCTCAGCGGTAGAGCGTCGGCCTGGCGTGTGGGGGACCCGGGTTCGATTCCCGGCCAGGGCACATAGGAGAAGCGCCCATTTGCTTCTCCACCCCCACCCCCTCCTTCCTCTCTGTCTCTCTCTTCCCCTCCCGCAGCCAAGGCTCCATTGGAGCAAAGATGGCCCGGGCGCTGGGGATGGCTCCTTGGCCTCTGCCCCAGGCGCTAGAGTGGCTCTGGTCGCGGCAAAGCGACCCCCGGGGCAGAGCGTCGCCCCTGGTGGGCGTGCCGGGTGGATCCCGGTCGGGCGCATGCGGGAGTCTGTCTGACTGTCTCTCCCCATTTCTAGCTTCAGAAAAATACAAAAAAAAAAAAAAAAAAAAAAGATTGTGGCAGGAATTTTTTTTTTTTCCGAAGTGAGAAGCGGGGAGGCAGAGAGACAGACTCCTGGATGCACCCGACCAGGATCCACCTGGCATGCTCACCAGGAGGCGATGCTCTGCCCGTCTAGGGTGTTGCTCCATTGCAACTGGAGCCATTCGAGCACCTGAGGTAGAGACCATGGAGCCATCCTCAGCACCCGGGCCAACATTGCTCCAGTGGAGCCTTGGCTAAGGGAGGGGAAGAGAGAGACAGAGAGGAAGGAGAGGGGGAAGGGTGGAGAAGCAGATGGGCACTTTTCCTATGTGCCTTGACCAGGAATCAAACCTGGGATTTCCACATGCTGGGCCAATGCTCTACGGCTGAGGCAACTGGCCAGAGTCTGTGGTAGGACATTTTTAACTAAGAAAGCAGAGGGACCTGGCCAGGTAGTTCAGTTGGATAAAGTGTCGTCATGATACACCAAGGTTGTGGGTTCCATCCCCAGTCTGGGCACATATAAGAATTAACTAATGACAGCATGAATGGGTGGAACAACACATTGATGTCTCTCTCTTTCTCTCTCTAAAAATCAACAAATAAAAATAAAAGGCCCTGGCCAGGTGACTCAGTGGATAGAACCTTGTCCTAGCACGCAGAGGTCACAGGTTCCATCCTAAGTCAGCGCACAGATGAGAAGCAACCAATGAATGCACAACTAAATGCAACAACTAAGTGGAACAAATTATGCTTCTCTCTCTCTCTCTCTCTCTCTCTCTCTCTCTCTCTTCCTCATTCTGTTTCTCTCAAATCAATGGGGAAATTTTTTTTAAAAAAAGAAAACCTACAGATCTGAAGCAAGCTGAAGTCCAAATCCCAATGAGCCTTACTTGCTCTTTAGAGCCATGTTCTCAGCTTCAGCTCCTACTTACTCCACGCCCAGGCTTTCAAAACTGGCTTTGAACCATAGTGGCATGTTCCCAGAAAAGAAAAATTAGGTTAATGGGGAAAATGTTCTCCATTCTATTGATAATTATTTGTCTTCCACTTATACTAAAATCTAGTTTCAGCACAAAAGTATTCCTTTAGTGAACATTTAATGTAGCAATATTTTATTATTTGAGGGGGAGGGAAGGCTTTTTGTTGTTGTAAACTCAACAACAAACTCAGGCCAAATGGAGTCTTCAATATGACTCAAAGGGCTCCTTTTTTCTGAGGAAGATGAATATATTTGTAAAAGACTTGTAAAGAAAACGCATCCTTGTTTTCAAGGCTTAAGGACCTTTTACATTCTGAATCTAAGAGTAAACTGAAGTAAAACAAAATAAAATAAAACCAAAAGGCAGAAGTAAGGGAGGACATAGAAGAAATTTTCCTGCCCTACTTGAACTTGCTCTTAAATAAAACATTTACAGTGAGGCTTAATGCTGAGACCCTTTCTACTAGCGTGCACTCTAGCACGATATAGACAACACGTGGGCCTCCCATTTAGCCCACACATCCTGGAAGAAATCACTGCAGGAGACCTGCAGCCAGTATTGGGGGGGGCAACCCTGCAGGGCTTTCCTAGTCATTGATCTTGAAAGGGAAGACTGCTTCTTCATGGATCATTTCTCTAGGAGCAGCTGTGTTAGTTTACATAGAAAGACTTTGTTAAGATCCAAACGCAGACAATAAAATAAATTTGGGTAGCGTGGGGATGTCATGCATTTCTGTTCCAGAGGTCAGTATGGAAAATGTGCATGATTGGTTTTCTCTGCATGTTTGTACCTTCAGCCTAGGGAGTTGAATTCTACAGAATGATTTCTGTCTTTATATTAATCAACTTAGCTGTCTCCCAAGTATTAGTGCACTTGGGCTAGTGTATTAGAGCATTGAAAAGACTGAGATGGAAAGTCTCCTAAAAATACTGTTTTTATTTTTTTGAAACTGAAACCAGATTTATGCATTTGTGTAAAATGGGCTTCATGTTCCCGGTGCTAGTAACAATCGCACCAAAAAACCATAAGAAGAAAAAAATGACCGTGTTAATGAGGAGGTACATGACATGAAACAGGGAAAAGGTTTTGAGAGCCTGTTGGCTCGCAATTGTCATTTGCCTGAACCCCTGCTCTCCCTCACAGACCTTTCTGCCAGCCCTGCTTCAACGGGCCCGCTCTAATGGTGAATCTACTGAAAGGTTCTGGACCCTTCCAGGCTACCACATCCAACTGTTTTCTGGACTACACCCCTTTATTCATAAATGCTTTCATGCCGCAAATGTTTATTGAGCTTCTACTTAGTTCCAAGCAGTAGGCAAGGTACGAAGGATGCAAACATGTTTATAGTCATTAGGTTGCTAAGGAAAACACAGACCTGTGAACAAATATGCATAAGAAAACATTACAGACACCTCAGTCTATGTGTGTATGGTATACTGTGGCACCACGGAGCGGCTGGTCAACCCTTCCATGGGGTTCAGCGTAAACATTAGGTAAAGTAGCTTTCACCAGATTCTGTGCCTATGGTAGTTACTGACATTCTCACCTGATGATGCTGCATTCTGGCCAGCGCTTTGGCAGCAGTGGGAAGGAGGGGGACAGATGGGTCACCTACAGGTGTCTAGGCCTGCTGTCCAAGGGAATAGTGGCATTTTGGAGGAAATCTGAAATTGCTCAGTGTGGTAGTCATTAATGCTGCTAGTCAAGTGTGTCCGGGCATGTGGTAGAATTGTGTTTTGTGCCCCTTTGTAAGGCCATATAACTAGTTCCACTAAAGGAGTTATAAGCAGATATGAGTTACAGGTTTGGAATGAGTTGTCTCTGAGGCCTTATAAGCGCTAAGGATGTAAAATTCTTGAGAATTCGGACAATGGGACTCTGGGTTTAACTACCAATGGGTTTTTGAACAGGGACGCTTTATGTCAGGGCTGTCCCTAGGAGTTCACATTCCATTTGACTCATCTCCCACCAGCACATGGGCAAAGCATGATCTTAAGCTCCCCCATGGTTTCACTTTGCAGAATGTTGTAGAGTTTACCAAATAGCAAATAGATAGTGCCGGGGTCCAGCCCCGGGGGGGATCCAGGGGTCCCACAGGAGGAGACGGCGTCGGCGAAAATTGAGTGAGAGAGCCGAATTCTTTTCTTTCTCTTTATTCTTTAGTTAGCATTTACTGCCAGGCATCTCTGCCAAATGCTAGTACAGCTCCTTTTTTATACACACACACCAAGTTACAATTACATGGTATTAATCATTGCTTCTGTTTCACTAGGTTTACATGTTTCCAGATAACAGTTAATTTATATCTATAAACTACAAATCAGGTGGCAAATCATTCAAAGTACAATTTAAAAATAACTTGAATAGCGATAACAACATTGGTAAAAGCTTTTAAAGGATTAGTACTAATAACTCAACTTTACTGTTGTTGTGAGTCAAGGGGCAGAGAGAGATTAACAGACAAAATCATTAAGGATTAGCAAAGGACCACCGCTTGCTCAGGCAAATGACCTTGAGTTTATGCAGTGTCCTGACTTTTCTCACAAGATAACAAAAGGCTTGCCCATTAAGAAATTGACATAACATTAAGAGTAACTTTTACTTAAAGATATATAGAGTGCACTCGCAAGATAGCTTAGTAGCAACATAATTTCAGAAGACATTTATTGCTATTGCTTCTATGGATGCCCCCCCATACCTCTCATTATCTGAAGAAAGAATTTTGGGGAGTATACAAACCTCATGAGAGTGTCTCACTGAGAAAGCCCAGCAACTGCCTTCAGTCATAAAACAATTCTTTTAGCAAAACATTCTTTTCTTGCTGACTGCGTTCCCATCCCAGGCCATGCAATGGGCCATTCCATAACACCTTACCTAAGATTCTATTGTTTAGTCAAATTTTATTTATTTACTATATTCACACACTAGTTAAGTTCTAACTATATTCTTCTTAGAGTGTACCACTATCTGCAGATCAAATAAGCAAGAAGAAAGGAAAGTTTCTCTATTCTATCACATGAAAAGGCTAGGGAGGAAAAATGATGAATTAAGTGAAGGCCGAAAGGTGCTCTGTGCACAGCCACTGCCTCCTACCCATGCACAAGTCACAATCTATTCTTTCTAACATGATTGAGAAGAAATTCTCCTACAAACTTAACCCTTTACGAGGGATATCATGGCCAGCCTCTTATATTTATGAGCCCAGTTCAAGGGGCTTACAGGCTTTTCTGAGGAACTCACACCCTCTGTCTCATTTCCAAAGAAATTACTACAAATCTACAGGGAAAGCACGGTACTATTATCCCTGTGCCACAAAGCACACACCCAGAAAAAGGGGGGATATAAGGCCAGATTAATTCAAAAAGTCAAAGGGGGAAGTATCGTTGTGCCTTTCCTTTGCGGTGACTTTGTCAACCCGCAGCCATTGGTCTTCACTGTGGTGACTTTGTCAACCAGCAGCCGTTGGTCTTCTCTGCTGTGACTTTGTCAATCAGCAGTTTTTAATCTTCTTCTGCTGTGACCTTGTCAGCCAGCAGTTGTGGGTCTTCTCCTGCTGTGACCTTGTCAGCCAGCAGTTGTGGGTCTTCTCCTGCTGTGACCTTGTCAGCCAGCAGTCATTGATCGGCTCCCGACAAGATAGATCTTAAACACTGATTCTACATCCTGCACATGGTGACAGAAACTTCACCTGAACCACTCATTTTGAACACCATCCTAAGCATTATCTCTGTTTATGCAGAGCAATGAAAAGGGTAAAGGGAATGTCACAATTCCTGGGTCCACACACATCTCTTCTGCAGGTCCCAATTAAAGCCTTTTGTCCCTGAGCACTCGTTCACCTGGGGTTTTCCTAGGCTCTTCAGTCTCACCAGAGCCCAGTATCCTAATGCTGAACAAGGCTGTGGATGTGGTATGGCTTCTCTCTTTCCATCAGTCCTCTTCTGCGCTTTAACACCTCCTTGGAGAAAATGGATTGACACCCTTCAATAGCACCCTGCCATAACATAAGCAGCTGTGAGTTTGTGGCCAGTGCATTTCATTGGCACTGTGAGACACTCCAAAGTTATCTTTTCCCCTCTGACAGCCGACAGGCCTGCAGACAGTTGTTCTTCCATCAACTCAGGTCCCGGAGGAACTGACACAAATGCTGACACTGACTATTGCTAATGCCATGTAAAATCAAGTCCTTTGTTTCTGATCCTAGAATCTCATATGTCTACCAACATCCATAGAACTGTCACAGGCTAACCCAGTGGTTCTCAAACTTTTTGAAGTCGGGGGTCATTTAAAATCCTCAAATAATTGTAGGTGCACTGTATACAAATTTCTGAGAAATATGTTATAATAATTAAGTCAAATATTAAAGAAAAAAATATAAAGTCCAAGCATACTTTTATGGTAAATAAATGAAATAAATACGACAAAATTAAATTTATTCTAACATTAAAAAACATTTTTGGGTCCTAGCTGGTTGGCTCAGTGGTAGAGCGTCGGCCTGGTGTGCAGAAGTCCTGGGTTCGATTCCCGGCCAGGGCATACAGGAGAAGCGCCCATCTGCTTCTCCACCCCCCCCTTCCTCTCTGTCTCTCTCTTCCCCTCCAGCAGCCGAGGCTCCATTGGAGCAAAGATGGCCCGGGCGCTGGGGTTGGCTCCTTGGCCTCTGCCCCAGGTGCTAGAGTGGCTCTGGTCGCAACGGAGCAACGCCCTGGAGGGGCAGAGCATCGCCCCCCTGGTGGGCAGAGCATCGCCCCTGCTGGGCGTGCCGGGTGGATCCCAGTCGGGCGCATGCAGGAGTCTGTCTGACTGTCTCTCCCCGTTTCCAGCTTCAGAAAAAAAATAAAATAAAAATAAAATAAAATAACATTTTTATGTTATGTTTTTTGTTATGCTTTTTAGAATTCCTAAAAAAGAGGGATTAAAAAATAAATAAAAAAACCGACAAAAAAATTATTTTTTTATATAGATAGATACATTCTGAGTAAGATTTAATAAATTCGGCAGGTCCTGGCGCGAATGTATATTTTCATTCTTGTGTTTATGAGAAACATGAGCCTGAGGTGACCTAGTGATTTCTTCAATGTTTGGGCATATATTTGAAAGACAAACTCTCATTTCCTCATCAATACATTGAAGAATTCCTCTCTTTTTACTCTTAATTGTGTTGAAGGTAGAAAATCCTATTTATGTAATAGGATGTTAAAAATTGTAGTAAAATGTTCAAAGCTTTTTTAGATATTGATACATATTCTTCTTTTATAGAAATCCAAAAGGCTTCAAGAGACAATTCTTGGCCCTGGCCGGTTGGCTCAGCGGTAGAGCGTCGGCCTGGCGTGCGGGGGACCCAGGTTCGATTCCCGGCCAGGGCACATAGGAGAAGCGCCCATTTGCTTCTCCACTCCCCCCCTCCTTCCTCTCTGTCTCTCTCTTCCCCTCCCGCAGCCAAGGCTCCATTGGAGCAAAGATGGCCCGGGCGCTGGGGATGGCTCGGGCGCTGGGGATGGCTCCTTGGTCTCTGCCCCAGGCACTAGAGTGGCTCTGGTCGCGGCAGAGCGATGCCCCGGAGGGGCAGAGCATCGCCCCCTGGTGAGCAGAGCGTCACCCCTGGTGGGCGTGCCGGGTGGATCCTGGTCGGGTGCATGCGGGAGTCTGTCTGTCTCTTCCCGTTTCCAGCTTCAGGAAAAAAAAAAAAAAGAGAGACAATTCTTTATGTTTAGTCATCAATTCAAAACCCCCACCATACATATCATCTTAACTTTATACCAAACAAAGGATAAAAGAAACTTGCCTCCAGTCTTTCCAGGGAACATGGGGGGTAGTGTAAACAATCCAGCACCACAGCTTAACAGCCTTTTGCAACCTAATCAGGCAAGTGAGGTGGGGGGTTGGGCAGACTGTCAGCTTACAGCCAATTCCCCATACCTCTGTCCCCCCAAAATCTAAACTCCAAAATCCCTGTTGGATTTTTGGTCCCCAACAGGCACATATTTCTCTGGAATACTATAGGGTGCACCTGCAAATCTTCTAGGGCGCTCCAGTGTGCCCTGGTGCACACTTTGAGAATAATTGAGCTGTTAGATTGTAAGTAAGGCAAAGCCTCAAATGCATTCCACATCTGGAGAGAGATACCAAAATGAGAAGATTGACTATATTGTCAGGATTTCACATTTCCCAAATTGAGTGACAGTTTTAACATAATCCTAATGGAATTTTTAATTTTTTTAATTTAATAAAATTATTCTTTTTTTTTTTTTTTGTATTTTTCTGAAGTTGGAAACAGGGAGGCAGTCAGACAGACTCCTGCATGCACCCAACAGGATCCACCCGGCATGCTCACCAGGGGGCGATGCTCTGCCCATCTGGGGCGTTGTTCTGTTGCAACCAGAGCCATTCTAGCACCTGAGGCAGAGGCCATGGAGCCATCCTCAGCATCCGGGCCAGCTTTGCTCCAATGGAGCCTTGGCTGCAGGAGGGGAAGAGAGAGACAGAGAGGAAGGAGAGGGGGAAGGGTGGAGAAGCAGATGGGCGCCTCTCCTGTGTGCCCTGGCCGGGAATCGAACCCAGGACTACTGCATGCCAGGCTGACGGTCTACCACTGAGCCAACCAGCCAGGGCTAAAATTATTCTTGGGTTGAACTGGGAGAATAAACAACTAAGAATTTTTAAAACAGAAAAGGAGATTAAGGAGGGAGCACCTGCCTAGTCAGATATCAAATTATTCATAAAGTTATAATATGTAGCAAAAACAAAAATTGTGGTTCTGGCATATGAAAAGATAAGCAAATTAATGAAACAGAAGGAAAAACACAGATGCTATCACACAAGAGTTAAAATATCCCAAGGGAAGCACCACAAATCAATGTTAGAAGATTGAGCTACTGAATAAATTGTGGTTCATAAAAATCAGTTGGACATTTTGTAGAAAAATAAATTAAGAGATTCACATGGTGCAACAGTATACCCTTTTAATGGATAAGGTTGTTTTTTGTTTTTAAGATTTTATTTATTGATTTTACAGAGAGGAGAGAGAGGGTGGAGGAGCAAAAAGTATCAACTCATAGCTGCTTCATGTTAGTTGTTTGCTTATTGTATGTGCCTTGATTAAGCAAGCGCGGGGCTTCCAACTGGCAACTTCAGCATTCCAGGTCAATGCTTTATCCACTGTGCCACCACAAGCCAGTTAATGGATAAGGCTTAAATATGGAAAAACATATCAAACCATTAGCAAATATAAACAAAATTTGCAAGAAAGTTTGATTTCTGGGTAGGAAAGAACATTTTGAAATGTCTTTCAGAATCTTGAAGTTATCATGTCCTTTGACCCAGCAATTTAACTAAAAGAATGCAAACTTCACCTGACCAGGCAGTGGCGCAGTGGATAGAGTGTTGGACTGGGATGTAGAAGACCCAGGTTCGAGACCCTGAGGTCACCAGCTTGAGCACGGGCTCATCTGGTTTGAGCAAAGCTCACCAGCTTGGACCCAAGGTCGCTGGCTCGAGCAAGGGGTTACTCAGTCTGCTGAAGGCCCACGGTCAAGGCACATATAAGAAAGCAATCAATGAACAACTAAGGTGTCAAAACGAAAAACTGATGATTGATGCTTCTCATCCCTCTTGGTTCCTGTCTGTCTGTCCCTATCTATCCCTCTCTCTGACTCTGTCTTTGTATAAAAAAAAAATAAAATAAAAAAAGAATGCAAACGTCATCTTTGGAGATCTAAGATCATTGACTATCTTGCTTATGCTGCTTCCATAAAACAAGAATTCAATGTGTTTATGGAATTAACAAAATAAATGATGCGTAAAAACTTAAAGGTGTATATGTAAGAATGTCACTGCGGACCTGGTTGTGTGAGTCAGTTGCCAGCAGTCACTCTCTGCTTTGAGATTTAACTGAAGTCAGCTGGAGAATCCTAACCCTGCAGGATGTTGTTCACTGCCTGCCCTATGGATCCCGTGATTTTTGGTGTTTTGTTTTCTCATACTGTATGTGTGCCTTGCTCAGAGTTCTGTCTCTATCCGAATCCTTAGCCCACCACCATCTCACCTCTCACAGCTGCTCTCATTGTTTTGACTGTCACCAACCAACTCATGGCATTCAGTCCCCTTCCTTGATTTTTCATCTTCTGAAAACAAAACAAAGCACAGCAAAACAACGAAAACACCCCCCAAGGCACCTGAATGTGTAGCAGCATTTACGGGTTTGAGATAAACAGGATTTTTGTAGCCAAATTGACTCATTCAAAAATTCATATTTAAAACTTGCAAACAATGTTATCAACAGTTCAAATGCTATCGAGATGTTTACTTGAAACCTATGTATTCTTATTGACCAATGTCAACCCAATAAATTTCATTTCTAAATTAAAAACTTTTTAAATATACTGCTCAAAAAATTAAAAGATATTTCAAAATGAATATGAAACGATAAAAAAGCATTTGACTTTTTTAAAAATTAAACAAGAACATCAGAAAGCAAACGACAAGTCAAAGAAAGTTGTTCAATTGTGCAAATGAGATGCAAAACCAACTTTTACTTCATTGGTGAAAATGCACTATACAAAAGGCTGAAAGTACTGGAATACCTGCACGTTCTCTGATCCCCTCATTTTTGTGGGCAGTGTAATTTAAAAACTTAATACAACTCAATAGCAAAAACCTAAACAATGCGATTTAAAAATGGGCAGAAGATCTGAAGAGACAGCTTCCCAAAGATGGCAAGATCAGAGCAGCTATGAGAGGAGAAACGTGGATTATTCCTAAAAGACACCCAGCTAGGTATTGAACTCAAGTAAGAGTCAGCCTTCTGACTCTGGCTGGTTGGCTCAGTGGTAGAGCGCCAGCCTGGCATGCAGGAATCCCGGGTACGATTCCCGGCCAGGGCACACAGGAGAGGCGCCCATCTGCTTCTCCACCCCTCCCCCTCTCCTTCCTCTCTGTCTCTCTCTTCCCCTCCTGCAGCCAAAGCTCCATTGGAGCAAAGTTGGCCTGGGCACTGAGGATGGCTCTGTGGCCTCTGCCTCAGGCCCTAGAATGGCTTTGATTGCGGCAGAGCTACGCCCCAGATGGGCAGAGCATCGCCCCCTGATGGGCGTGCCGGGTGGATCCCAGTCAGGCGCATGTGGGAGTCCGTCTGACTGCCTCCCCGTTTCCAATTTTGGAAAAATGGAAAAAAAAGAAAAAGAAAAGAAAAAAAAAAGAATCGGCTTTCCATCCAAAAGGAGGCTGTTTCTCCCGCAAGCACACCGCTCCGCGAACCAGTTCTCTCTGAGTACCACTGGGACGTGCTCCGCCTACTGGCTAGTGTTGGCTGGAGGGGAACGGTGTGGGAAAAGGTGTTCCTCCCTGTTCAAACGTCACACCCAGAGTCCTGGGATTGGGGAAAATAACAGTTAGAAGCTTAGTAGAACATCAAAGTATATAGTGCTATTTGTTCTTCCACGGAGTAAATTTTCCTTTTTTTTTCTTTCTGTTAATTGTTTTGTTAAACTGGGGTTACTTGAGCGCCATCTGGTGGACTGGTGAACAGATTTTTATTACCAAATCAGATTGCTCTCAAGTCTTCCCCACAAACATTTATGCTTTTAAGTTCTTCTCTTGGCAAGACTGTGTCTTGTCTTTGATTCCTCAGCACCTTGTTGCAGTTGACAGGGAAATTGGCAAAAGAATAAATATTGTTCTATTATAAACTGGGAGTGGATAGTGAAGTCAAATCTGAACTGGTGTTGGGAGGAGCTGAAAACCAAGAATAAGGTGTCCTGATTATGAAGGGTGAGTGCAATGTCTGAAACAAAGGAAATAATCCAACTCCAGGTGGAAGAGCTTCTGAGATCCCAAACAGTCTCCTAGGGAGAACACAGGAAGCCTGCAGACTTACCCTGGAGCTTAGGCAACTTCTGACAGAGTGGATTCAGGTCTCCTGTAATGTCAGCCATGAGGTGCACAAGTGCTCTAATATGCAAATTATCTCATCCCTGTCATTTCAGCTCTGACACTTTCAATTATCAGTAACATAATCCCTGGCTTTCAGGGTGGACCCCAGGAGAATAGCAACAACCTTCTAATGAAGATAGCTTCCTAAAAGTGACCCAGTAGCTACTCGAGATCAGCGTTGCAGTGTCTTCAGACTTTTCAAAAGAAATGAAAATCTTGGCCCTGGCTGGGTAGCTCAGTTGGTTAGAGCGTTGTCCCAATGTCCCAATGTTGGGGATTCAGTCCCTAGTCAGGGCACATGCAAGATTCAACCAATGGTGGCACAAATAAGTGGAACAACAAATCAGTGTTTCTCTGTCTCTTTCCCTTCCTCTCTCTCTCTCTAAAACTTAATTTAAAATTTTTTTTAAAAGAAATGGAAATCTTGATTATCATATGAATTTTCCGATATTGGCTCAGATTACCTCCAAAAAAATCAATGGGCCAAAAAGCACCTGGGTTTGCAACCGACAGTTAGTGACTCATCAATTAGAAGATCTGTAAGTTTCTTTCCACTCTTCTGACCTCTGCCCATATCCCTACATGGCCAGTTTTTAAGTGAAGTCAAGTGATAATCTTAGCTCAGTGAGAACCAGAGATCAGGAGTGTGCTTTCTTTGAAGTTTCAGGACAATCAGCTGCTTCTTAGGGAAAAGACCAAGGTGTTTCTGTATAAGTAAAATATCTTCCAGAGCAACTCCCTTGACTAGAAACCCCCCAACTCCTCTGAACCCAAATACTGGTATCTCCTGGGGTTCTTTTTACCACAGTTTTCTGCAATATATTTTTTCTACAAAAAATATATAGTTTTGTGTATCCTAACTAGATTAAACCTCTGCATTTTCCCCCCCAGGGTGAGATCTTTTATAATCTTTCTCTTTTCACTTACTTAGAAGCCTATGATGTTATCAAACTAATTAAACTAATTTCCATCACATACCACCATGCTAAAGTTTTGAATCATTTTGCCAGTTAGTTTTTAAAAACAACAGGGTTGAGTCCTGACTGGAAGCCTCAGTGGATAAAGCATCATCCCCATGTGCTGAGATCGGAGGTTTGATCCCCAGTCAGTGCATCTATGAAAAGCAATCAGTGAGTGCACAACTAAATGGAACAACTAAGTGGAACAGCAAGCTGATGCTTCTCTCTTCCTCCCTCCTAAATCAATGGGAAATGTTTCTTTTTTAATTAGAAAAAAAGAAAAGCATTGAATATAAACCCTGATATACATACATATATAATTTGTATGCACTTATTTGTTATAATCAAAATACATGTCTCTATTTATTCATGACTTGAAAGTTCTAGAGGACTCAGCATGGAAAGAAAGGGTTAATGAAAATGTCTGGTCCCTTAACTCAGCCTTGCTGATAGTTATGGGAAAATTCTTAAGTGGTCAGTCACAAGCCCATGTGAAAATCCAATCTAAGCAACTAAGCCTTCTCTCAAGAAAAACACTCATAGGCATGCTATTTCCCAAAGCCTGCAAGTACATGGATTCCAGGGTGAGAAACCCTGCCACTTACATGGAGGGCAAGGCAGCGGCACAGAACCTGTAGCTCTAATTTGATTTGAACTTGGCCAGTTGACCATAAACTCTCCTTCAGTACATCACATCTTCCAGAAGAACCAAACCAAGATTCCAAGACACCCTTTTTGTGCTTCCTAAGGAACTCAGTGCCCTGTACCAAGCAAAGCTTCCTGTGCCTCAAGGTATGTTAAGATCATATCTGTCCACTAAGCATTCCACCTCTAAGTTTTGCTCAGCTCCTGTCTCTTACATTTATCCTTATCTCTCTTCCTTCACCTCGATTAAGGTTGCAGTCAGGGTCAGAACTGAGGTTCTGATAGCACTGGGGGTAGGCTAACTGGGAGAAGGCTAAAAGCCCCACTCCTGACCATTGTCCCAGCTTGGGCTAGCTTCAGTAACGGGCACCATGAGGATGTCCAAGGAGATGATGCACGTAAATAACTAGGCAGTTAGGCAGTGCAGAGCCTCAAGAAAGCTGGGCGAGATACAGGGTAGCATCAGGAAGCTCACCAGGGAACTGAGGGTTAAGGCCAGCACTTTAATCTCTAGGATTGGAAGAAGCAAGAAAAAAACTAAAATTCTCAGCCAGGAGTCAAAGTAAGGAATTAGATACAAGGGAGCAAAACAGCCATTCAGTCATTGATGTTACAGTAGAAAATAGTGTTTTTGAAATAAGGACATACTCTATAAACAGAAGTATAGGGTCCCAGCAAGTCTAGCTGTAAGATTGACTTGATTCTCAAAGAGCTTTGACTCTGGAGTTCCTTATATTATTCCTGGATATCAATCCATCTCTGGGGGTTTTGAGGGGAGAGAGAGCTAAGCAGAAACCAACAGAAATGTCACTGCATACCCATCCTTGTTGGTATTTCACATAACTAGCAGTGGGCAGGCAGCACTGAACACATCCTAGGCCAGAAACAGATAGTCTAGGGATATTTTCTTTGTTTTATTTACTTACTTGTTTTCCATAAAGTATGGGGAAAGATAGCAGTGTTCTGGTTGAAACTAGACTTCTTGAGTTCAAATCTCAACTCTGTCAGAAAGTAAGCTTCACGACCCTAACATGTTTTATAATCTTTATATTCCTCAGATAAAGGTTAATATAATCTCATATATGGAAGGTAATATTGGCACCTATTTCATGGTGTTGTTATGAGTAATGAATAAATGTATAATAAAATGTCTGGCACCGTAATAAACACTATATGTACTGGCATATAAATAGAGTAACTGAAAATGTTTTGTGACTTCAGATAGCTCAGTAGGAATTCTGAGTCTCATGTAGAATCTCTTGGCAAGGAGGTGCTCAAGAAATGGTCATAATTGTGACAAAACTGGGGTGGCATGAGATGATGATCACAGGACTCCAGGGGCCTATTGAGATTTGACCCTACTATATTTGGGTCTTAGTTTCTGAAACCCAAAGTACCTGCTTAAGAATGAAGAATAAGAGTCAATACTTCATCAGGGAGAAGCAACTCTTAGGTAAAATTCATAAGGTAATGAAATTAAACATCGTCATACACACTACAATCCCCTTGGACTTGCCAAATTTTAAGGAGATGAAGAGGAAACATATGGTTTATTCAAATTTTATTTAATGCCTCTTGATTTGAGGTTCTCAAGGTCAAGAACTATGTTCAGTTCTTGTTTGTATCCCCTGTTCATGGTATAGGTCCCACACCATGTAAGAGTTCAAGAATTGTCTGGGCTCTGGATGGCTGGCTCAGTGGTAGAGCATCAGCGTGGCATATGGAAGTCCTGGGTTTAATTCCCTGTCAGGGCACACAGGAGATGTGACCTTTTGTTTCTCCACCCCTCCCCCTCCTTCAATCTCTCTCTCTCTCTCTCTCTTTCTCTCTCTCTCTCTCGCTCTTCCTCTCCTACATGCATGGCTTGATTCATTAGAGCAAGTTAGCCCTGGGTGCTGAGAATGGTTCCATGGCCTAGCCTCATGTGCTAAAATAGTTCAGTTACCAAACAACAGAGCAGTTCCCCAGTAGAGGGCTTGCTAGGTGGATCCTGGTTGGGTTGCATGTGGGAGTGTGTCTCTCTGCTTTCCCACCTCTCTCTTAATTTAAAAAAAAAAAAAAAAAAAGAATTGTCTACTGAATCAAGCATATAACTCAAAGCAAAAGTGTTCAGTACTCATTTTGTGTTTAAGTTTTAAGAAGTTTGGAAAAACTGAGCACCAAACATAAGTGGAGTAGGGATTGCCTCAGAAAAAGAAAAGAATTGAGGAAGAAAGAAAGAATTTTAAAAAAGCAAAAGGAGGTCAAGAAAAAAAAGATTGTGATTCCATAATTCTGTGTTAAAGAGTGTGTTGTTAAACAGAGTAATAGCACTTAGTTCTGTATTAGATAGGGTTCCCCAGAGAAACAGAACCAATAGGCTATGTTTGGATACATATAGAAAGAGATTTATGATGAGCAGTTATTTTATGCAATTATGTTTTATCCAATATCTACAAGGTGGGCCAGCAGCCTGGAGACCCAGAAGAGCCAATGGTGCTGACTGTAGGCTAGATGCTGGAAAATTCTTTTTTTTTTAAAATTTTTATTAATGATAATGGGATGACATTAATAAATCAGGGTACATATATTCAAAGAAAACATGTCTAGGTTATTTTGTCATTAAATTATGTTGCATACCCCTCGCCCAAAGTCAGATTGTCCTCCGCCTCCCTCTATCTAGTTCTCTGTGCCCCTCCCCCTCCCCCTAACTCTCTCCCTCCCTCCCTCCCATGTCCTCCCTCCCCCCACCCCTGGTAACCACCACACTCTTGTCCATGTCTCTTAGTCTCATTTTTATGTTCCACCAATGTATGGAATCATGTAGTTCTTGTTTTTTTCTGATTTACTTATTTCACTCCGTATAATGTTATCAAGATCCCACCATTTTGCTGTAAATGATCTGATGTCATCATTTCTTATGGCTGAGTAGTATTCCATAGTGTATATGTGCCACATCTTCTTTATCCAGTCTTCTATTGAAGGGCTTTTTGGTTGTTTCCATGTCTTGGCCACTGTGAACAGTGCTGCAATGAACATGGGGCTACATGTGTCTTTACGTATCAATGTTTCTGAGGCTTTGGGGTATATACCCAGTAGAGGGATTGCTGGGTCATAAGGTAGTTCTATTTGCAGTTTTTTGAGGAACCACCATACTTTCCTCCATAATGGTTGTACTACTTTACAGTCCCACCAACAGTGGATGAGAGTTCCCTTTTCTCCGCAGCCTCTCCAACATTTGCTCTTACCCGTCTTGTTGATAATAGCTAATCTAACAGGGGTGAAGTGGTATCTCATTGTAGTTTTGATTTGCATTTCTCTAATAACTAATGAAGCTGAGCATCTTTTCATATATCTGTTGGCCATTTGTATTTCTTCCTGGGAGAAGTGTCTGTTCATGTCCTCTTCCCATTTTTTTATTGGATTGTTTGTTTGTTTGTTGTTGAGTTTTATGAGTTCTTTGTAAATTTTGGATATTAGGCCCTTATCTGAGCTGTTGTTTGAAAATATCATTTCCCATTTAGTTGGCTGTCTGTTTATTTTGATATCAATTTCTCTTGCTGAGCAAAAACTTTTTATTCTGATGTAGTCCCATTCATTTATCTTTGCCTTCACTTCTCTTGCCATTGGAGTCAAGTTCATAAAAGGTTCTTTAAAACCCAGGTCCATGATTTTAGTACCTATGTCTTCTTCTATGTACTTTATTGTTTCAGGTCTTATATTTAGGTCTTTGATCCATTTTGAATTAATTTTAGTACACGGGGACAGGCTGTAGTCGAGTTTCATTCTTTTGCATGTGGCTTTCCAGTTTTCCCAACACCATTTGTTGAAGAGGCTTTCTTTTCTCCATTGTGTGTTGTTGGCCCCTTTATCAAAGATTATTTGACCATATATATGTGGTTTTATTTCTGGGCTTTCTATTCTGTTCCATTGGTCTGAGTGTCTATTTTTCTGCCAATACCATGCTGTTTTGATTATCGTGGCCCTATAATATAGTTTAAAGTCAGGTATTGTAATGCCCCCAGCTTCTTTCTTTTTCCTTAGGATTGTTTTGGCTATTTGGGGTTTTTTATAGTTCCATATAAATCTGATGATTTTTTGTTCCATTTCTTTAAAAAATGTCATAGGAATTTTGATGGGAATTGCATTAAATTTATATATTGCTTTGGGTAATATGGCCATTTTAATTATATTTATTCTTCCTATCCAAGAACAAGGAATATTTTTCCATCTCATTGTGTCTTTTTCTATTTCTCTTAATAATGCCTTGTAGTTTTCGTTATATAGGTCCTTTACATTCTTTGTTATGTTTATTCCTAGGTATTTTATTTTCTTTGTTGCAATCGTGGAGGGGATTATTTTTTTGAGTTCGTTTTCTAATATTTCATTGTTGGCATATAGAAAGGCTATGGACTTTTGTATGTTAATTTTGTATCCTGCGACCTTACTGTATTGGTTTATTGTTTCTAATAATCTTTTTGTGGAGTCCTTCGGGTTTTCGATGTATAGGATCATATCATCAGCAAAAAGTGATACCTTTACTTCTTCTTTTCCGATATGGATGCCTTTTATTTCTTTGTCTTGTCTGATTGCTCTGGCCAGAACTTCTAGCACCACGTTAAATAAGAGTGGAGAGAGTGGACAACCCTGTCTTGTTCCTGATTTAAGGTAGAAAGTCCTCAGTTTTATGCCGTTTAATATGATGTTGGCTGATGGTTTATCATATATGGCCTTTATCATGTTGAGATATTTTCCTTCTATACCCATTTTGTTGAGAGTCTTAAACATAAAATTGTGTTGTATTTCATCAAAAGCCTTTTCTGCGTCTATTGATAAGATCATGTGGTTTTTGTTCTTTGTTTTGTTGATATGGTGTATTACGTTAACCATTTTGCGTATGTTGAACCATCCTTGAGATTCTGGGATGAATCCCACTTGATCATGATGTATTATTTTTTTAATATGTTGTTGTATTCGGTTTGCCAGTATTTTGTTTAGTATTTTAGCATCTGTATTCATTAGAGATATTGGTCTGTAGTTTTCTTTCTTTGTGCCATCCTTGCCAGGTTTTGGTATGAGGGTTATGTTGGCCTCATAAAATGTGTTTGGAAGTATTGCTTCTTCTTCAATTTTTTGGAAGACTTTGAGTAGAATAGGAACCAAGTCTTCTTTGAATGTTTGATAGAATTCACTAGTATAACCGTCTGGGCCTGGACTTTTATTTTTGGGGAGGTTTTTAATAGTTTTTTCTATTTCCTCCCTGCTGATTGGTCTGTTTAGGCTTTCCACTTCTTCATGACTCAGTCTAGGAAGGTTGTATTGTTCTAGGAATTTATCCATTTCTTCTAGATTGTTGTATTTGGTGGCATATAAGTTTTCATAGTATTCTACAATAATTCTTTGTATATCTATGATGTCTGTGGTGATCTCTCCTCTTTCATTTTGGATTTTATTTATTTGAGTCCTGTGCCTTTTTTCCTTGGTGAGTCTTTGCCAAGGGTTTGTCAATTTTGTTGATCTTT
Source organism: Saccopteryx leptura (assembly GCF_036850995.1). Classification (NCBI taxonomy): domain Eukaryota; kingdom Metazoa; phylum Chordata; class Mammalia; order Chiroptera; family Emballonuridae; genus Saccopteryx; species Saccopteryx leptura. The sequence continues at coordinate 209,429,391 of NC_089505.1, read as the reverse complement.
TCAAAGAACCAGCTCCTTGTTTTATTGATTTTTTCTATAGTTTTTCTGTTCTCTATTTCATTTATTTCTGCTCTGATTTTTATTATCTCCTTTCTTCGGCTGGTTTTGGGTTGTCTTTGTTCTTCTTTTTCTAGTTCCTTAAGGTGTGAAGTTAAGTGGTTTACTTCGGCTCTCTCTTGTTTGTTCATATAGGCCTGAAGTAATATGAACTTTCCTCTTATTACTGCTTTTGCTGCATCCCAGAGATTCTGATATGTCATATTTTCATTTTCATTAGTCTGTATATATCTTTTGATCTCTGTGCTTATTTCTTCTTTGACCCATTCATTTTTTAGAAGTATGTTGTTTAGTTTCCACATTTTTGTGGGTTTTTCCCCCTCTTTTTTGCAGTTGAATTCTAGTTTCAAGGCTATATGATCAGAAAATATGCTTGGTACAATTTCAATTTTTCTAAATTTGCTGATATTGTCTTTGTGGCCCAACATATGGTCAATTCTTGAGAATGTTCCATGTACACTAGAGAAAAATGTATACTCTGTCACTTTGAGATGAAGTGTCCTGTAGATGTCTATCATATCCAGGTGTTCTAGTATTTCGTTTAAGGCCACTATATCTTTATTGATTCTCTGTTTGGATGACCGATCTAGAGCCGTCAGCGGTGTATTGAGGTCTCCAAGTATGATTGTATTTTTGTTAGTTTTTGTTTTAAGGTCAATAAGTAGCTCTCTTATATATTTTGGTGCTCCTTGGTTTGGTGCATATATATTAAGGATTGTTATGTCTTCTTGATTCAACTTCCCCTTAGTCATTATGAAATGACCATTTTTGTCTCTGAGTACTTTTTCTGTCTTGTAGTCAGCATTATTAGATATGAGTATTGCTACACCTGCTTTTTTTTGGGTGTTGTTTGCTTGGAGTATTGTTTTCCAGCCTTTCACTTTGAATTTGTTTTTATCCTTGTTGCTTAGATGTGTTTCTTGTAGGCAGCATATAGTTGGATTTTCTTTTTTAATCCATTCTGCTACTCTGTGTCTTTTTATTGGTAAGTTTAATCCATTTACATTTAGTGTAGTTATTGACACTTGTGGGTTCCCTACTGCCATTTTATAAATTGCTTTCTGTTAGTTTTGTATCTTGTTTGATTCTTCTCTTTTGTTTTTCTATCATTTGTTTTTGTTTGTTTGTGTTCCAAACTTCTTTCCTCAGTTGCTACCTTTTTTAAGTCAAGTGTTTTTGTGGTGGTTTTTTCAAGGGTGGTTACCATTAAGTAATGAAAAGGGTACCTACCATATTCATTGTAGTACCCTATCTTATGAGTATTTCTGCACTTCATCATCCTTTGCTACTGTTAATCTCCATCCTCTCCCCCCTTTTTTTCCTTTGTTGTCACAGTTTAAGTTGGGTTTTATTGTGTTTTTGGTGGAGCTGTTACTTGTGGTGTTGTTTTCTTTTGTTCTTTGAATCTGGTTGGAAAACCCCCTTTAGTATTTCCTGGAGTGGGGGCTTTCTGCTGATAAATTCTCTCATCTTTTCTGTATTTGTGAATGTTTTTATATCTCCTTCGTACTTGAAGGATAGCTTTGATGGGTATAGTATTCTTGGTTGAAAGTTCCTCTCTTTCAGGGCTTTAAATATTGGGGTCCACTCTCTTCTAGCTTGTAGAGTTTCTGCTGAGAAATCTGATGATAATCTAATAGGCCTTCCTTTATATGTTGTACTCTTCTTTTCCCTGGCTGCCTTGAGAATTTTTTCTTTGTCATTGGTTTGTGTCATCTTTATTATGATGTGCCTTGGAGTGGGTTTGTTGGGGTTAAGAAAACTTGGTGTTCTGTTTGCTTCTTGAATTTGAGGCTTTAGTTCTTTCCACAGGCTTGGGAAGTTCTCGTCTATTATTTGTTTGAGTATATTCTCCATTCCATTTTCTTTCTCTTTTCCCTCTGATATACCTATTATTCTTATGTTATTCTTTCTGATAGAGTCAGACAATTCCTGTAGGGCTTTCTCGTTTTTTATTATTTTTGAGTCTCTTTCTTCTTCTCTCTGTTGTGCCTCAAGTTGTTTGTCTTCTATTTCACTAATCCTATCTTCTATCTGGGCTGTTCTGTTAGCTAAGCTTGTTACCTCGTTTTTCAGCTCGTGAATTGAGTTTTTCATTTGTGTTTGATTTGTTTTTATAGTTTCAATTTCCTTGGTAATATATTCTTTGTGTTCATTGAGTTGTTTTCTGATTTCCCTAAATTGCCTTTCTGTGTTTTCTTGTATATCTCTGAGTATTTTTAAGATTTCTATTTTAAATTCTCTGTCATTTAGCTCCAAGGCTTCCAATATCTTAAGTCTTTTCTCCTTAGATTTTTTCCACATCTATTTGTGTTACCTCTCCTCTTTTGTATCCATAATATTCGATTTCCTCTTTCTTATTGGCATCTGAGGGTGGTCTTGTTGATAGCACTAATTAGAATTAATAAAGAGTAAAAAGAAAGAAAAAAAAAAGGTAAAACACCCCACAAAAAAAAACCAGTAATAATTTATTATTTCCCCCTTTTTTCTTTCTTCTCTTTCCCTCCTTTCCCCTCCTCAGGGAAATATCGTGATGACCTGTGAATTATATTATGCTATATGGAACAAAAACTGCCTATAATGGAGGGCCTGATTTGGGGTGAAGAGTTCAAGGGGCAAAAAAAGGGAGTAGGGACCTACTAAATGCAAAAAAAAAAGGAAGAAAATCTTAGACAAGCATAAGATGATTTGCTTGTAAGTGATGGTCGACTAAGAGATATAATGAGAGGGATAAGAGGGAACCAGAAAAAAGGAGAAAAAAAAAGAATAATAAAGAAAAAAATAAAAATAATAAGTAAAAATCTGTTGTATTAAGTGGAGCGAAGACTAAATACAATGGAGACCTTGGGTTGGGAGGAATGCTAGTGAGTTAAAAAGCAATGTAAAAAGTACCCAAAATGCCACAAAAATAAACAAACAAACAAAAAACAAAAGCGAAAAAGAAATATAAAACCAAAAAAAAACCTTGAGTCCCAAATTAACTAATTTGTTCGTGATTGAGGATTAAATGGGAGGAAAAGTAAAACGAGAAAAGAAAAAACGAATAGAAAGGAAAAAATAAGAAAAAGAGAAAAACGAAGGAAGAAAAAAAAAAGGAAGAGAAAAAAACAAAATAAAGCAAAAAAAAAAAAAACAAAAGAGGAGAGAGTGAGAGTTAAGTGTTTTGGAGTATAACCTTAAAGGAAGGTGAAGATGAAGATAAGAAATAAAATGTAACACTCATGGGTAGTGTAGTTCAAGAAAAGGGAAGCATAAGATGGGCAGAGAATAGAAGGACCGAGGTGGAGGAAATAGAAATAATAATAATAAAGGCAATAAGATAGAAGAAACAAACAACAGCAAAAAAAATTAGTGGAACAAGTTGTAAAGTCTGTGGATTTTTCTTGATTTTGAGAGGTTAACTTCTTCCTTTTTCTTTTCTCTCCCTCTTCCTGGTCGGTGACTCTGTACCCCAGGCTCTGCCCCTGTGTCACACTTAGGTAGGGATTTGCAGTTGATGGGATTCTATGGCAATGTCATATAATTGGCTTTAGTCTTGCTGGTAGTCAAGGCTTGTTGGCGTTTGCAGGGTCCAACGATGAGAGAGTTTGCTTTCCTGGAGTCTCTCTCCTAGTCCCCCCTTCCTGAATTAGCAGCCTGGTGATCCAGCTATAAGGCTGCTACTGCTTCTGCCTGGGGAGTAAGAGGCTCAAAGAGCTAGGAAATCCCCACTCTATCCCCACTCAGCGCAAGGCTTTGGGAAAGGCTCTGGCAGTCAGAACCTCCAGTGTAATCAGGCGGGGGTGGGAGTCAATTGTTGTCAAGGTGACTGTTCAGCACTTAGCATTCAGTTGGACCACTCAACCCAGGCTTTCCACACTTTGTAGCCTGTTTTGGCTGGGAAGAAGAGGCACTAGTCTCTGCTTGCGACTAGTGTAGTAAAGATCTTATTATCTGCCAAGTCCCTCTTGTTAGCGTTTATCCCTGAATATGGAGGCTCTATCAATCAGAAGTTGCCCCCGCCCCTTTAGCGAGAGGTACTAAGAATTATCACGCCTCTTGTCTTGGACCACTGAACTGAGAGAGATCTTATCAATTAGAGCCCGTGGGTGCGCAGATTTCATGGGTTAAGCTAATTTCAGTGGTTGGGTCCACAGCTGTGCTCCCGAAGGTATTTCAGGCTGCCTGCGCGCCCCTCCCCCAACGCTTGATTGTTAGCTTGAATGGCTGGGTGAGGTGCCCCGCCCGCGGAGAGAATCTCCCAAGTAGGGAAGACCGCCCTGGTGCCTCTCCCGCTCGCCCCGCCGCTGGCGGCTAGGGTGCACCGTGCGCAGGATAATGGGGCACCCTGGGTGTGCGGGCCAGTAGGGCACGCGCGCGAATGGGGTGCTCCAGGCACCGGTGGCTGGGGACTCTCACTCGCAGTGCGCAGGCCGCTGGGAACAGCGGTGCTCGCTCTGCAACCGGACCGGGCGCACGCCGGCGGCTGCTCGCCGCTCCCGAGTGTGGGCCGACTCACCACAGGCGCACTCCCTCCGCGGCTTGAATGAACGTCCCTGCGGTAGTTAGCTTCCTCCACACCCTCGTCTCTCAGATTCAAGTGATAACAGTGCTTTCGCTTTCAGTTTGTGTGGAACTCCGGAATGCTCCGAGGATAAATTTTTCTGTTTCTAGTTGATAAATTTGTTGTGATTTTGGGGAGATCTGTCGGACGCGCTGCTCACGGCGCCATTTCTGTGACGTCACTCGAAAATTCTTTTTTGCTTGAGGAGGGTGGTCTTTTTGTTCCATTCAGGCCTTCAACTGATTGAGTGAGGCCCACCCACATTAAAGAGGACAATCTGCTTACTCAAAGTTCACCAATTAATATGTTAATCTCCTCCAAAAATATCCTTCAAGTTGGCAGATAAAATTAACTGTCACATTCTCTAAGCCCCCTTTAAAATTCCAAATTAGTCTATGAAAGAGAATTAACACTTTTCATATGTTTCTACTGTTCTTTTCTAACCATACTTTACAACTGTCCAAGTTCTTGTACTGGACAGTTTTTAGATATTGTTTAGGAAAGAATGGTAAGTTTTTGCAACAAAAGCAACTTTGATCATGACAACAGGAAAGTACCAAAGGAGATGGCACAGCCACAAGAAACAAGGAATGTGAGTCCCTGAATGACCTCATGGTGGAGAGATGCCAACTAACTTGGATTCACATTGTGGGACCATCATGTATGAGCAATATAAACTTCAGTGTTTTAAAGTACTTACATTGGAGCCTTTGTTACAGCAGCTTAACCTTTCCTAATACATATAAATGTTGGAACCTGGAAATGGATGCTCCCATTAAAAGATCTTAAATCTGTAGCATCAGCTTAGCAGTGAGGGGTAGGCAGTAAGCACAGATATTGGGGCCTAGAAAGCTGGTGAGTCTTGTGGCAGGCAGACCATTTTCCTTGTTTTCTGCTAGAGAAAAGTTGACATCTCTCTCGACTATGTTTCATAGCACACATCATTAATAGGAAATACTTTTGATACCTAATCGTTTCTATATATCTGTTTTCTCAGGAACATTTTCTTAATGGAGTAGGTTTTTGCCAGCATCTAACCCAGTGCCAGGCCTGGAAATATAGGTTAGATCAGGGGTCCCCAAACTACGGCCCGCAGCCCACATGTGGCCCCCTGAGGCCATTTATCTGGCCCCCACCGCACTTCCAGAAGGGGCACCTCTTTCATTGGTGGTCAGTAAGAGCATCCTGTGCTCCTGGAGTACTGTATGTGGCGGCGCCACAAAGTGTGGCGTCGCTCACGTACAGTACTACTGCCTGTGATGCAGGACACACACATCACAGCTCCGGAAGTGCATCATATCACAAATATGGAACCGGACATTGACCATCTCATTAGCCAAAAGCAGGCCCATAGTTCCCATTGAAATACTGGTCAGTTTGTTGATTTAAATTTATTTGTTCTTTATTTTAAATATTGTATTCATTCCCATTTTGTTTTTGTTTTTTTACTTTAAAATAAGATATGTGCAATGTGCATAGGGATTTGTTCATAGTTTTTTTTTTAGTCCGGCCCTCCAACGGTCTGAGGAACAGTGAGCTGGCCCCCTGTGAAGTTTGGGGACCCCTGGGTTAGATGAATAAGGAAATAAATGCCTTATTGAACTTAGTTCAATAAGTAAGTGAACTAGTAACGAAGGAATTATTTTCTATGATTAGATAGGATTGGCAAACACGTGGAACTCCCAGGTGTCAGGAGAGCCTCTCATTCATTCTAAGCTATGGGAGTCACAGTTGTCATTCATCAAGGTAAGCCACTGGTGAGCCAGGGCTTCAGGACAGACTGGAAGTGCGAGGTAATAAATTGCAAGCTTTGCTGACTCACACTGTCACTGCTGGCCCAGGGAAAGTTCTCTTTGCTGCTGCAGATTTCTTTCTATAAAAAGGGCCATGATCAACTCTAAACTTGCTCTGAGCTGATAGAAAGCAAAAAAATTAAAATTAAGAGAAAAATGTTACCTTCAAAATATTCTTAATGATAGGTGTATGTTTATTTTAGAATATACCCTGGTCAGAGAAGATCTTGATGTCTTATTCTTTTTAGTATTATTATTATTGATTTTAGAGAGAGAAAGAGAAATGGGGGTGGGGGAGCAGGAAGCATCAACTCATGGTAGTTGCTTCTTGAATGTGCCTTGACCAGGTAAGCCTGGGGTTTTGAACTGATGACCTCAGCATTCCAAGTTAATGCTTCATCCCCTGTGCCACCACAGGTCAGGCTTGGAATCTTATTCTCTATGTTCTTCTAATGTCTATTCTATGACAATAAGAAGGAATAAGTTATTGAGAAATTATAGGGCAAATAACCAGAAGATTGAATTGTGTTATATATTAGGTCCTAAGAAAGCAATAAACTGAAGAGTCAAAACAAAAAAAATTTATCTATAATCCTACTATTTTACTATGTTTTAATTTATATGTTATGTTTCATATTTTATTCATAGGTTTGATTATTTTTTTACAGAGGTGAAATTTAAAACAAGCACAGAGAGAAATCTTATGTCCATGGGCTGGACAAGCCTGGGGTGAATATCAGGTCACACTAATAATACTCAGATTGTATTTCTCTGATTATCCCCCTTTCGATCTACAGAAATTTTAGTCTTCAAATTTGAATTCCAGTCTTCCTAATTCTTTTTTTTTTTTTTTTTTTTTGTATTTTTCTGAAGCTGGAAACGGGGAGGCAGTCAGACAGACTCCCACATGCGCCCGACCGGGATCTACCCGGCATGCCCACCAGGGGGCGATGCTCTGCCCATCTGGGGCATTGCTCTGTTGCAACCAGAGCCATTCCAGTGCCTGAGGCAGAGGCCATGGAGCCACCCCCAGCACCCGGGCCATCTTTGCTCCAATGGAGCCTTGGCTGCTGGAGGGGAAGAGAGAGACAGAGAGGAAGGAGAGGGGGAGTGGTGGAGAAGCAGATGGGCACTTCTCCTGTGTGCTCTGGCCGGGAATCGAACCCGGGACTCCTGCATGCCAGGCCGATGCTCTACCACTGAGCAAACCGGCCAGGGCCCAGTCTTTCTAATTCTTGAGTCCTTAGGAACTAGTCCTCCCAGCTATCAGATGCCATTTCCAAGTATACATACTTACAAGATATTGCCATACCATTTACTAAAATGCCTTGACCATCTTGCATTCTCACCAGCAAGGTCTGAGAATCCTAGTTGTTCCACATTCTTGTCAATACTAGAAATTGTCAGTGTTTTTCATTTTCGCCATTCTAGTAGATACGTAGTAAAATCTTGGTTTTCATGAGTATGGTCCTAACAACTAATGATGTTGAACGTCTTTTCATATGATTACTGGCTATCTATATATTTTATTTGTCTTTTGCCCATTAAAAATACTGGGAGATGTCTTCTTCAGTTGTAAGAATTCTTTATATGTATATATTCTGAATACAAGCAAAGAGTGTATGCCTCATTATCCAGTACTATTTAATACCTTTAGATAACTATTTATGGATTGTGTTCAAACTTGATAGTTGTTCTGTGGGGGGAGGGGAGTGGTCCCATATCATCTTACTCTCTCATTACAGGTAGTGGAAGCTAGGAAAGAGGTTTTAAGGTCAAGATTGGAATGGGTTCTCATCAATTCTGCTTAGATTCTGTTGCTAGTACTCAGTCACGTGACAACACCTAGAAGGCTGGGAAATGTGGTCTCTCTGGGATCCCAAAGGGTAGTGGTCCCTGGAGAGGATCAGGATTGATTATCAGCTGGCAGTATCTGCTGTAATGAACTTAGGAGGAATATGTGGTGGCAGAAATTCTGGTCCATGAACATAGTAAGTTTATTTCTCAGTCTCTTCCACAATAAATAATCATGCAGTTTGCCAAACACTAGGTTATAATAACTGAGGTGAATGTTTACTGAGCACTTGCTATGTTCCAGGCATTATGTAGACTCTCTGTACATGTTTCTGGACTGTTGAATGCACCACACCTCCCTGGGTAGCCTAGAAAAGATGACACATGCCTCGCATTGCTACTGCTGTATCATGGCATGTTTAATGATGCCTCCCAACCTTGCCGGCCCCAGCAGGAGAGGGTTGTGAGTAATGAGGCTGCTTGCCAAGCACTCCCAGTCTCCCGAAGGAAAGGATCACTGAATAAACATAGCATTATTAATCCCCCCAAACTTCAACAAGCCAGCTTTCCATTCTGGACAATTATTTGTGCGCTTCTGCTAAATCTCAGGGGTTTGGGCAGGATTTCAGTTTGCAAACTGCCTCTTTGCTGACTGTTGTGTCTCTACACCACGCCCATGACTGCACAGCATTCCATTCTAGAAGAGTTCACAGATCAATGTTTCTGATTTTTCAGTGAATTCCCTGCTTCCCGATGGGATTTTGCCAGCCAGTTTCACTGTAACAGCCTTTTGATGGATTGGAAATGCTGCCTATGTTATCTCTGTGTTCAAAGCACCTAAATACAAATGTGCATAATAATAACACAAGCATTTGGTGGACACTGTTGCTCACAGCTGCTCCCACATTCATTATTCTGTCTGGCCCATCGCAGCACACGAGCTATTGGATAGCTGGAGGGAGAGCTGCTTCATTTGCTCATAGGTCCTTAGAATTTTCAAATTTTAATTTATCTTTTTTCTCACTCTACTCTCTTGTTACAAAGCTTATCAACATTGAAATGGTCCAAAGATATTCTTTAGGGATGACCAGTAAGAAAAGTAAAAGAAGACACAAATAGGATCAAAGTCTCCATAATATTTGGGGGGACTATATTTAGTTATATATTTAAATTTATTTTTCAATTATAGTTGGCATGCAATGTTATATTAATTTCAGGCATATGAAATAGTGATTAGACATTTATATACCTTACAAAGTAGTCACCCTGATAAGTCCAGTACCCATCTGACACCATACATAGTCATTATAATATTATTGACTATATTCCTATGTTGTACTTTACATCCCATGACTATTTTTATAAATAGCCATTTTTCACTGGTTGGTTTCTCATATGTGCCATGACCAGAGGGCTATAGCAGAGTGAGTGACCCCTTGCTCAAGCCAGCAACCTTGGGCTTCAAACCAGCAACCATGGCTTGAAGTGACATGGGGTCATGTCTATGAGTCCGTGCTCAAGCCAACAACCTGTGCTCACGCTGGATCAAGCTGGCAACCTTGGGGTTTTAAACCTGGGTCCTATGCATCTGAGTCCAACACTCTTTCCACTGCGCCACCACCTCATCAGGCATTTGTACTTCTTAATCCTTTTCACCTTCTTCACCCATCCCTCCAACCCCTCTCCCACCTGGTGATCATCCACATGTCATGCAACAGTCAAGAGTGTGGAGACGCCCCGGAGGGGCAGAGAATCGCCCCCTGGTGGGCAGAGCATCGCCCCTGGTGGGCATGCCGGGTGGATCCCGGTCAGGCGCATGCGGGAGTCTGTCTGACTGTCTCTCCCCGTTTCCAGCTTCAGAAAAATACAAAAAAAAAAAGAGTGTGGAGAAAAGCTTAGTGTTGAAAGGATCTTAGTATTAAAAGATCTTAATATTAAGAGTGGGAAAGGTTCAGTCCCAAACCAAGCCTTAGGCTACAATGACCCCACCAGCCCACAGCCCGTCTCCCACATATGCCCCCTTATTTATAAATATATTTTTAAATTGAGCTCATGTGCTGAGATTTGCACTTGTCTGGTTTCCCAGATTCTAATACAGAGGCAGATAGGAAAAATACAGAATAAACAGAAAATTAGCATAGCCAATATTAACAGATACCGAAACAAGTGTCTTAATACATTACAGGGATTAAAGCCTTTAAGCAAATTCTTAGCCAATATAACAGGGTCTATAATAGAGTCTTTGCTGTTTTGAATGTCCTTAACATGTTCACCAAGTGCATGCTGACACATCATCATTCCGCATTCCCTGCAAATGCAACCCAACCCCAGTTCAGTCCATTAAGAGCTGTCACAAGGAGCAGGAGTCCAGGAAACACATCTAGGAAAAGTCCAGGAGTCCAGCAACACACCCAGGAAAAGTCTGCATGGCACTGGAATTGTTGTCACATTTCTACACTTTGCAGCTTGAGTCCAAGTCCCAATGACTGCAGCTTCTAGCTGGTAATGATTCAGGTAGACTGGAAATGCCATCTGCAGGCATGTATGGAGATGGAGTCCCTGTTCTCTTCAGCCTAGGAGACCAGGGGGCCTTTTCCTGAAGTTTTGCAGCCATGGAGGTGGTGAGGAGAAACTTGGGATACACTATGCTGGGTGGCAGAGGTAAATTTGTCTAAATTAGGAGCAGGTCCCAGCCTAAAATAGGCTTGGGGCATTGAGGCAAGAGGAATAAAGGAGACACTATATATTAAACAAAACAGCAGAAAATAAGACTATCAACACTCACAACAGAGATCTTCGAGGGATGAATAAAAACCCGAATATTCAGGCAAGGCATAGTAAGTGGCCCTTGTGTCCATAAGAAATGAGATCAATTTACCTGCTACTTGGAAGAAATACCCTAGGCTCGTCCACAGTGATGTGAGATGGGGCCGATGATGATGGGTACCTTTAACCTTCAGTGGCAAGTCCTAGCAGGCTGGGCAAGGTCAGGTCACAGGTGGCTGGAGCAGGGCTGGAAGAGACTGAACCCTCCCTTAGAGGAGCGAGGGGACAGCTTACCTTCCACTGTCCTTTTTTCCCCACAGCAAAGGCATGTCTCTGATGGGGGCCGAGAAGCCTGGCAGGCTTTAGCTCAATGACCTTCCTTTCCACTCTTGAAGCAGGGCCCTGATGGAGTCCTATGGGGCCCCTTCAGGGCGTTGGAGCCTTTAAGGGCATATGCCAAGAGCTGGTATTTTGCCTGATCTCTTTTGGGCTTTGTCTACCTCTTGGTCATTATAGACCTTAAAAGTCATGCTCAGTAGATCTCACTGAGGGGTTTGAGGGTCCTCATCCACCTATATAAACTTTTTCCATATATCTGGAGCTTTTTAGAAAAAGACAAAACAGAGTTATTAGCTGGATCAAATAAAAGAGGGCAGAAGTTTGCAGGAGAAAGTCGTTTGGCATCTCCTGTACATTAGCATTCAAAAGAAATTTTTTAAAGTAAAAAGCATGATAAGGTAGATTTGTGGGTGTTCCAGGATATGACTCCCCCTTTTATATTTTTTTAAATTGACCTTAAATATTTGCTGGGTACACTTTAATAATACCTTGACTTTAAAGATTGTAAGAAATACCCATAATTCGAAAGGTTTGACAAAATATAGTAAATGCTTTTCCTACATATGCAGAAATATTGTCAGTTTTAATCAGTTTAGGAAGTCCAATAATAGAAAATGCATACAAGCAATGAGCTATAACATGCTTAGCAGCCTCTCCTGTTCTGGCAGAGGCTACTATAAATCCAGAATAAGTATCCACTATAACGTGGACAAAAGATTGTTTGCTAAATGAAGGTATATGAGTAACATCCATTTGCCAAAGTTGTCCTGGTAGGAGTCCTCGAGGGTTAACTCCAAACAAAGGAACAGAGTGTAGTATAGCAGTGGTCCCCAACCTTTTCTGGACCACAGACTGGTTTAATGTCAGAAAATATTTTCACGGACCGGCCTTTAGGGTGGGATGGATAAATATATCACGTGACCAAGACAAGTGTCAAGAGTGAGTCTTAGACAGATGTAACAGAGGGAATCTGTTCATTTTTAAAAAATAAAACATTGTTTAGACTTAAATATAAATAAAACAGAAACAATATAAGTTATTTATTCTTTCTCTGCGGACCAGTACCAAATGGCCCACAGACCGGTACTGGCCCGCAGCCCAGGGGTTGGGGACCACTGTAGTATAGGACACCTTGGAACAGGATTTAACAATCTGCCATGCTGCCTCCCAAGGAAGTTGAAACTGTTTACACAGGGCTGCAGCGTTCTGGTGATGAATAGTAGGAGACTGGATTGCTTGCTCTGTCATGGTTGGTCCAATAATTTTATTTTGGGTAGCTTGATCAACAAGGGCATTCCCTTGTGCTAAAGCTCCAGGGAACATGAAGTGAGCTCAAATATGTCCTATAAAACATGGAGTTCTATGTTGACATACAAGTCTTTGAAGAAGGAGAAACTGCTGAAATAAGTTCCTCATCAGCAATTGTTCCTAAGACAACAGTCTCTATAGTGGAAACAACCATAAGTAAATATCTGCTGTCTGTATAAAGGAGGAACATGGCAAATGCTGAAAAGCCGTGATAATGGCATGTAATTCTATTCTTTGAGCTGATTTCAAGGTGACTGTTTCAGTATAAACTTGTTCTTCGATATTTAAGCCTACTATTCCTGAGCTAGACCCATCAGTAAAGACTGTAGGCACTTCAGGAATGGGCTCATTAACAATTGTCTTAGGAAAGACAAATGTAGTAACTAATGAAAATTGAACTATTTTATCAGCTGGTAGTTAGAATCAATTTGGCCTGTAAAATTTTCAAAAGCAATTTGCCATTTTGTGGAAGTTTCCCAGAGCCATTGTTGTTGATCCTTTGAAACAACAATAATTTGAGGCTCAAACCTATAAGCTGTAAGAGTCACCTACGCCCTTTGGTAATCAAGGAGGCAACAAGATCAAGATACAGAGATAAAACTTTCTTAGGAGTAACAGCTAACTGAATCCATTCAATAGGACCTGAAGCTTGCCACAATAGTCCCGTTGGAGTGTAACTCAAGGGACAAATTAGTAAGGCAATTGACTCTTCAGGATTTATGCGTTTTAGTTGTGCTTGTTGCAAGGCTTTTTCTACAAGCTTTAAAGCTTGCTGTCCCATGGCTATAAGTAGCCGAGGAGAAGCTGGTTCAGCCGAGCCTCTAAGAATATCAAAAAGTGGCTTCAGTTCCCCCGTAGTTAATTTCAAGGAAGGCCTAAGCCAATTAATATCTCCTAATAATTTCTGGAAACTGTTTAAAGTTTGCAAATGATCTGTCCTGATTTCTAATCTTTGTCAACAAATCTGTTGTCCCTCAATAATTTATCCTAAATAAGAGAAAGGTAAAGATTGCTGTACCTTTTCAGGAGCTATATAAAGTCCTTATTCTTTCAAAGAATATTCTAGTTGTTGCAAAATGGTCAGCACAGTGTCTTTATCTGGATGAGCAATAAGAATGTCATCCACATAATGGATTATGTAGGCCTTAAAATGCTGCCTTGTACTGGAGAGATAGCTTGAGCAACATATTTTTGGCACAAGGTAGGACTATTAGCCATACCTTGAGGCAAAACTCTGCACTGGTATCGCTCCATGGGAGCCTGGAAATTAAGCGAAGGAACACTGAATGCAAAACGCTTGCAATCATGAGGGCTTAAGGAATAGTAAAAAAGCAATCCTTCAAGTCAACAACTACAAGGTGAAAATTCCATGGAATGGCAGTAGGAGAAGGGAGTCCTGGCTGGAGAGGACCCATAATTTCCATAGTCTTATTTATTGCTCTCAAATCTTGTAATAGCCTCCAGTTTCCTGATTTCTTTTTAATAACAAATATAGGTATATTCCATGGGATATTAGAAGGTTCAATGTACCCAAGCTGTAACTGCTCTTGTACCAATCAAGCAGCTGCCTTAAGTTTCTCCTGAGAAAGGGGCCATTGGTCTACCCATACAGGATTATCTGATTTCCAAGTAATTGGGTCTGCACAGTGCATTATTGGGATAGCAGGAGCTACCAAGGCCCCTATGCTAAATTTTGATACCCTACTCCACACCTTCTGGTATTAGGTGCCACTTCTATGGGGGTGAGAATTCCCTGCTGTTTCTCTACTCCTTTAGTGGGCAAAAATCCCTGATCAAGCATTTGAGTACTGACTAAATTATTAGGACTGACAAGCAACGCTCCCATATTTTTTAAAACATCTCTACCCCACAAATTAACTAGCAATCCAGGGAGTACATAAGGCCGAAAAAGTCCAGTATGACCTTCTTTATCTTCCTTTTGTAAAAAACTAGTGCTTTGTTGAGGGTATTTGCTCTGCCCTATACCTTGTAATTCTGTGGCTGCTGCATGAGTGGGCCAGGAAGGAGGCCAGTGTAGCTTAGCAATAACAGATACATCAGCTCCAGTATCTAAAAGTCCTTTAAATTTACGCCCTTGTATTGTTAGTTCCATTTCAGGGTGTTCCTGACCCATTTTTTGAACCCAATAGGCAGCTTCAGTGGAGCCAAATCCTCGATTCTTTCGGGGTACCTTTTGCAGGATTTGGCCTTGTCTTAAAAGAGGTAAAAGGATTAATTGAGCAATTTTCATGTCAGGGGAAATAGTGACTATATTTCTGAGTGTGGGCCACTACTTTAATTTCCCCTGTATAATCCAAGTCTATTACTCCAGGGAGAACAAAAAATTCTCTCATGGTTAAACTACTTCTGCCTAATAAGAGTCCTACTGTGTTACTGGGAAGTGGCCCAAAAATTCCAGTAGGTATAGCTCGAGGTTGCATCTCTGGAGTTAATACGAATTGGGAGGTGGGACTGAGGTCCAGTCCTGCACTGCCTGTTGTTGTCTGGGATAGTTGGGCAATGTTTGGCCTGCTGGAATCATAATTTGCTGAGGAAACACCGACATCGCCCCTATTGTTTGATGGGGCCAGGGAGGGCCCCATTGTCTGTTTCCCTGAATTACCTGCCCTTTGGTGGTATATCTAGACTTACACTCATTTGCCCAGTGTTTCCCTCTCCTACAACATGGGCAGAGGTCCGGAATCTTAAGGGCTGGCCGTCCTTGAGGGAGAGGCCGAGACTGATATCTGGGGGAAGCAGGGCAGTTTCTAGCAAAATGCCCCAAACCCCCCACATTGGAAACAAGATCCACAGGCAGAAGTACTTCCCTGACCTTCCTTCTTTCACTTGTTCTGCCCTTTATCAAAGTATTGTCCTGGAAATCTCTCCCTAAAGTCTGTGGCAAAAGCAAGACTTTGCATGTATGAAGGCCCAACATTGGCGCATATTCTGGTATAGTCCTCTAACTCTCCCTTCTTGCGGTGAGGCCAAAGTGCAGCCTGACAAGCCGAATTAGCATTTTCATACACTAATTGCTTTATTAAAATCTTTCCTACTTTTTATCCTCTACTATTCTTTCGACTGCTTGAATTAGCCATGAAACAAATTCTTGAAATTGCTCGTCTGTGCCTTGTCTAATTTTACAAAATTCTTCCATTTTGGCCCCTGGAGTAGGCAGGCATTTTTATGCCTGTGTGGCTGTCTGATTAATTATATTATAAGTAGTTAGTTGATACTCTAATTGAGTTGCCATATGGGCATATTGTCCTTCTCCAGTTAACAATCTATAGTAGCAGCAACCTCCTCTTGCTGATTTTTCTCATCCTGCTCCATGGCCTTTTCATGAAAGTCTGACTTCCACAGCAAATAATCACCCCCGGAGAGACAAGCACAAGCAATCTCCTTCCAGTCATTTGGGGGAAAGAGCCTTTGCACTAATAGTATCTAATAAACCAAGTATAAAAGGGGCAGTAGGCCCATATTGAGCACAAGCAAGTTTAAGTTCTTTCAGAGTTTTAAAAGGTAGAGGTTCATGCTCTTGCATTAGTTTCCCCTATCGTCCTGTCTTTCTACAACAGGAAAACAGGTAAGGCCATTTATTGTTTCCTCTATATTTCAAGTCTGGTCTATAGATTGTTGGAGTGGGGATTTCCCAGAGTTTGAGTTATAGACTCTGGAGTCAGCCCAATAAGGGTACAGAGGAGCAGAGGGTTGAATGTAGGAAGGAGCTGAGGGTGGCGGAGGCCCCACAGTTAAGGCAGCCATAGCCGTGAAATTTTTATCCTCCGAGTAATCCTCAGACTCCAAGTTGTTCTCATATTCACATCCCTCTGTTTCCAGCTCACCATGATACTTCAGACAACGCTTCATCCTCATATGGAAACATTTCTAAAAAAAGGTCCCTTATTTTTATCCTAGCTGTCCCATAATTTATTACTCCCGACTATACTCTCCCCAAAAACTTTCTTTACTCACTGTGCACACTTGGGGAGTTCCATCACCTGCCTTTTGTTTAGTTTTCTTGTACCCAGGCCCCACGTTGGGTGCCACTTGCCATGGACCAATGCAGCTAGTAATTCCAGGTCCTGAGGGAGAACGGTGTGGAATTAAGAAAATAGACTCACTGAGAAAAGAGGATGGGATCAGGAGGCCTCTTCAATGCTGATGGCAATATCAGAGAGAGAGAGAGAGAGAGCTCCCAGTCTTTGTTTTATTATGTAGCATAGACAATTAAAGCCTTTAATCCAATATAGAAATAGGGAAGTCTCTGATACAAAGCCACTCATCTGAGGCATAAATTTGATTCCTCATAAGAGTGCACCACCCCACATCATGCAACAGTCAAGGGTGTGGAGAAAAGCTTAGTGTTGAAAGGACTGTGGTGGCACAGTGGATAAAGCTTTGACCTGGAAACACTGAGGTCACTGGTTTGAAACCCTGGGTTTGCCTGGTCAAGGCACATATGGGAGTTGATGCTTCCTGCTCCTCCCTTCATTTCTCTCTCTCTTCCTCTCTCTCTCCTTTCTAAAATGAATAAATAAAAAGTATTAAAAGAATAATTTGTTGCTAGTGGCAAAAAAAAAAAAAAGATCTTAGTATTAAGAGAGTGGGAAAGGCTCAGTCCAAAACCAAGCCTTAGGCTACAATGACCCCGCCAGCCCACAGCCCGTTTCCCACACTCCTGCTTCTTCTTCTTACTTTTCCTTCCTTCCTTCCTTCTTTCCTTCCTTCCTTCCTTCCTTCCTTCCTGCCTGCCTGCCTGCCTGCCTGCCTTCCTCTTCTTCCTCCTCCTCCTTCTTCCTCCCCCTCCTCCTCCTCCTCCTCCTCCTCCTTCTTCTTCTTCTTCTTCTTCTTCTTCTTCTTCTTCTTCTTCTTCTTCTTCTTCCTTTTCTTCTTCTTCCTCTCCCTCCTCCTCCTCCTCCTCCTCCTCCTCTTCTTCTTCTTCTTCTTCCTCCTCCTCCTCCTCCTCTTTTTCTTCTTCCTCTTCCTTCTCCTCTTCTTTTTCTTCTTCTCCTTCTTCTTTCCTCTTCTTTTCCAGGTGAGAAAGAAGATAGAGAGACTCCCACATGCATTCTGACCAGGATCCACCTGGTGACCCCTATCTGGGACTATGCTCACAACCAGCCATTTTTAGTTCCTGAGGCAGAAGCTCCATAGGGCCATCCTCAGCATCTGGGGCCAATGCGCTCAAACCAATTGAGCCCTAGCTGCGGGAGGGGAAGAGAGAAAAAGAAGGGGAGGGTGAGGGTAGAGAAGCAGATGGTTGCTTCTCCTGTGTGCAGTGACCAGGAATTGAACCCAGGACATCCACACACAGGGCTGATGCTCTACCACTGAGCTAACCTGCCAGGGCTGGAGGGATATTATCTACATTAGTAATATCAGGGCTCAGCTCAGCCAGCTAATTTATCATGTCATTTCTAAAAAATTACTCAGCCCCTCTCTACTACCTTTAGAGTCAAGCTTAAACACCTCAGGGCAAGGCCCTTCATGAGCAGCTGCTGCCCCTGAGCAGCCTCAGCTGCTCCCCTGGCATCTAGCTGGTAATTCTTCACATCTCTGGGCCTTTGTAAATGTCATTTCTTCTCTACTTGGCTACTTCCTCTTCAGCTGTCAGAAAATTTGAAGAGTGGTTGGAAGGCAGAGTAAGTTTTACTTATCTCCATATCCGCCAGCCTCTCAGTGTGATTGTCTTCAAAGAGCTCAAAGACAACCTTGCCAGAAGCCTGTCTGCTGTCCCCAAGCTGTGGGGGAGGGGTTCTACTTCTCCCTCCCAAACTACATCCCTATTTATAGTTCTAATGTTATACTTCAAATGTTGTTTTTCTTTCTTTCTGAGGAAGGAGATGTATGTTACGCATCACCACATCTCCAGTATTAAGCTAGAATACCTTGCACATAGTTGATGCTCAATAAATTGATTTTTGAGTGAAATCTCTTCTGAGTCTCCACAACATGGAGAGCAACGTGCTGGACAGTATTAGAGGGTTGTATTAGAGTATTAGACACAGTAAAGCTGTGTCTCTGATCATCATGGGGTGTGGGAATGAGACACAAGACATTCACACATATGTCATACAAGACACTGTGAGATAAAGTTAAGCTAATGCTATAGAAATTTAAGGGGGACATTTCTGACTTATTGATGGTAAAAATTATCACGTGCTGTCCTTTCTACCTGAAAATTGACTCTTATCTGTTAACTATTTTTCTTAATAGGTTTATCAGTGCCTTTTATTGTGTGGCTTGGATCCTATTTGAAAGTATGGGGAGTATAAATGATAAAGAAGGAACATAATGCCCAGGGTGGAAGTGCCTCTAGGTTGTGACTTCAGACAGTATCTAAGAAGTAGGACTTAGGGCAATGGTTTAAGGTTATACTTTAGAGAGAGCTGGGCTTAGATTCTACCTTGAATGGAAGCAGGGGGTGAGTCCTGGAAGGGGTTGAATGAAAGTGGTAACAAAAATGGATGCTTCCCAAATCCCTTCAATACTCTCTGGGCTTCGTTCTACTATATTTCCCTAGGGCACCAGGGCCGCTGGGTATCTCCTGAAAGGAAGAGAAGTAGAATACTAGTGAGTGCTGGAATGTAAAAACAAGAAATTATCCAATGCTTGACCAGTGATGGCACAGTGGACAGAGCGTCAACCTGGGATGCTGAGGTCCCAGGTTTGAAACCCCAAGGTCACTGGCTTGAGCACGAGCTCATGTGGCTCAAGCACAGGCTCACCAGCTTGACCGCGGGGTCTCCAGCTGAGTGTGGGATCATCGACATGAACCTATGGTTGCTGGCTTGAGCCCAAATGTTGCTGGCTTGAAGCCCGTCAGTGGCTTGAGCCCAAGGTCACTGGCTTGAGCAAGGAGCCACTGGCCTGACTTGAGCCCTCCGGTCGAGGCACACACATATGAGAAGCAAGCAATGAACAACTAAAGTGCCACACTACGAGTTGATGCTTCTCATCTCTCTCTCTTCCTCTCTCTTTCTCAAATGATCTTCTTTCCCTTTGGGATCATCTGGTCTAAAATCTAATTTGTGCCTAGGAACTGTCAGTCCAAATTTTTTATTCCTTTATAGTATTGAGATTTGCATAGTTCTAGATCTAGCACTTGAATCATTTGAATGGTGCAGGACAATGAATGGCCCATGATGGTTTAACTGAACCAGCCCTCTATGAACACCCCTGATTCTGCTTCTCGTCCTAGCTGGCCATCTATAATCCAAAACTGAACAAATTGATGGACCCCAAAGGAGAGGGGTAGGACAGGGGAAGGGGATTAAGAGGTACAAACATCCAGTTATAAAATAACTGTGGGGATGTAATGTACACCATAGGAAATTGAACCAATAACATCATAATAATTATGGTGATAGATGATACCCAGACTCATTGTAGTGATCAATAAATTGATATACCTTTGCAAGGTATATAAATATTGAATCACTGTGTTGTACACCTGAAACGGATCTAATACTATTTGTGAATTATAATGAAAAAAAATTAATGATAAACAGAAATAATCCAAAATGGGATTTTCCAATATTTCTATAAAGTGGTACATGGGAGAGCGTGTTTGTTGCGGGGTTTAAACATAGCATATAAATTAGTCTAGACTGAGACCTTATTTTCCTCTTCTTCATTTTCATTATCAGAGAGGACGTGGAGGTAGAGGAGCATACTGAACTAGAACAAACATTCTGTTTAAACGCACCAGGTCTTTGATCTTCTTTTCAAGTTAGGATTCTTACTGCAGCATTCATTTGGAACTAATCACTGCTTTGTGTAGTTTCCTATTGCTTTTCCTTATTTAACTTTCTGTGTCGGTGTCTTTGGTACCCTCAGATGTTGGGCCACCAAAGGAAAGGGACTATGTATTTTTGATGCATGCAGCAAAGGGCCTTGCACATAATAGGTGTGTGTTCTATAAATGCTGCTGAGGAATTCATGAATGAGTCCTTAGGAGGAAAGAATATTGCTCTCTCGATGAGAACGGATCTTTCTCAGTTTATTTCAGATATAAATCAGCAAATCGGCATAAACTGTGCTTCTAAATGCTCACCAGGTGCAGGGGAGGGTTTTGGCTGAGACTGAGAAATTCAATGCCAGAGAATAATAAAGTGGGAGTGGGAGGGGAACTGAAGGCTCAGAACCTCGAGAAGGAGGCGGAGTCATCGAGAGTTGGAGCATTTCGGTCCAATCAAAAGGAGCCGGGGGGAGCCGGAGGGGGAGATACAGGGGGAGCGCGAGATCGTGAATCCTGCCCAGTTACACGAGCCCGGCCGGCCAAGCAGCAGCTTCTCTGCTTGGGTGTTTCTGCCCAGGGAGCGCGGTGGATTCAGGGGCCGGCTCCAGCAATGGCCTTTGCAAATCTACGGAAAGTGCTTATCAGCGATAGCCTGGACCCCTGCTGCCGGAAGATCCTGCAAGATGGAGGGCTGCAGGTGGTGGAGAAGCAGAACCTGAGCAAGGAGGAGCTGATAGCCGAGCTGCAGGTAATGCGAGCGGGAGAAAGGCAAGCGCTCGGTGGCATCCTCCGCGGAAACGGGGCGCCCCACCCCCACCCCCGTGCCGGTTATCAGTCCTCGGGCCTCCTGATTTGGGGGCTGGGGGGGGGGGGAGAGGAACAAACGGCGGCGAGCTGCAGGATGTAAACTTTCCGTTCAGTTTGCAACCGCGCGTTTCACGTTGGCTGGCCACCGACAAGCAGTGCAATGTGTAGGCTGCTCCAGCGGGTCCCTCAGGCTGCCCGCGGATGCCAGCGCGGCTCCTAGAGCCTTGGCGCGCAGTGACCCTGGCAGCCGGGTGCCGCGTGGGGCACCGGAGAAGGAGACGCGCCAAAGTGGGGTCCCTGCGCAGGTCCCGCGATCCACCCCCGACTACGCCCTGGCTGGTCCGGCCGTGTCTTGCCTTCCCGGGGGAGCGCTGGCTGAGTCCCACCATGTTTCGTGGCAGCTGGAAAAGCTGCAGGGAAGGCAGCAAATGTACCCGCCTTTCGTCTGACGCAAGACTGCTGCGAGTTTTCACCGTCCCTCCGCCTCCTAGGAGCTCGGAGGAAGTGGGGGTGGGCGGGGGGCGCCCGAGAGTCCCGCGCCGCCCACGCGGCCTCCATGGTGAGGATTCAGGCTTAGTCTTTCCACGTGGCCCCGGCCGATGGCCTCACCTTGGCCTCATCGCTGTCAGGAATGACCAGGTTGGACTAGAATTGATCTCAGGTGCACCTAGGCAATTGATATTTCTTACCAAGTCTTTCTCAGGCGTGTATCTCGGTTAGTTGTGATAATTAGTTCAATCTACTTCGAATCTTAATCTACCTTAGTTTTAAGTGTCCTGGAAAGTTTGGTGGCCTCGTGCAGTGAATGTCAGCTATTTTGTGAACTCTTCACTCCAGGTCCTGCACTTCTTACAGCACCAGCACCCCAGTATCTACCCCAACCCCAATTCCCAGTGTAGCCTCCTACTAATCTCAACCAGCCTCAACCCCCTTCACCCATCGCTCCTCTGGGGACCCTTAAATCAAACCACGGAGGCGGCTGCTGTTATATTCAGGGTGCCGCAACCGCGTGGTACTCAACAGCTGCCTGTACCCCTTTTCTCTGGTGTTGTATCTGCTGCTGTGATTCACCATAGACCTTCCTTCACCCTTCTCCCCCACGTCATGTATCCTGGTTTTCACCCTGCCCTATACTCGGAAGTTTCTGGCCTGTCTCCTGCCTTTAGGAAGCTCGTAAGCTAATTAGGGAGCCTGGCCAAGGGGCAACTCAACTGAGGCCATTGATCAGCTGAGTGGTAAAGGAGGCCATCTAGCAGTCGGCCTCTGACTACTCCACCGCTGAAGTGGAGAGAAGGGGTGATCAACCTGGACAGGATAGGGGGCAAGGGCTCAGGACCTGATCCCTAGAAGCAGGGTAGGTCTAGATGGAAGGCAGGCCTAACACTCCTCACCTCTTCTGTTGGATGGATGGTATCAATAACCTTGGCTTTGGGCAATGGCCAAAAGGCATTGGAGTGGCCTCTAGCTCAGCTCCTGACCCTCACCTCCACCAGATCACTAGAGTGGAAAGAATGGCCCTCTTTTGGGGCTCTGTAACTTTTTTTATGGAAATTAGAGATCCCATATCCCTGGGGGGTAAGGGGAAGAGGGCCAGGGTGAGTGCGAATTGAGAACAAGAGCCCTCCTCTGGGTTGGGTGAAGCTGGGAAATCAGCCAGCTGGGTGCTGGGAACTGAGCTGAAATGGTGAGGCCCTTTTAAAGGCACTGCGAACTGGTGGGCCAGGAGGGCTTTCTTGGCTAACCACTAAGCATGGTTGGGCTGTTGGGGAGCGCTCAGCCTTCCTGTCTGTTTTTGTAAAACATTCAGTTGGGAATGCTGGGTAGTCTCCTTGGCAGCCCACTGGAGGGTCCTCCAGTCTGCTCTGTGCCTTTTTATTCTGCATGGAGAGCTGTCTGAGTTAGGGTCCCTGCCCTCCCCCATTTAAATCTTTGTAGTATTGAAGGAAGCTCCAACATGTTGCCTGAACCAGGCCTGACTGCCTGCCCATTCTCACTCCTTGGTATTCTGGGCAGGCAGTTTGCTCTCTCTCACTTCCCCAGAATAGTCCTTTTCAGACTTGAAGCAAGTCACAGCTAGTCCATTACTGGGTAATGAAGTCAGTTTAATGAGTCATGATTCGCATTTTAAAAAAACAAAATGAAAAATACCAGAGAATAGTGCAGATAGTAAGGCTAATATTATGCCATGAAATTTGTTTCAATTAAGTGTGTAGTTGTGGGGTGTGTAGGAGGTATGTGAGTTTAAAATCACAACTTAATCATGTGTTTCTTAACTGTGAGCCTTAGTCAAAAAAGTTTGAAAAACACTGGCTGGAATAATAAAGCATTTTGTTTGGAACTCACAAAACTCAGACTGTGTACCCCTTCTCTGTCAGCAGGTGCCACATCTTTAATATGCAGAAACATGCAAATCTTACCATGGATCAGTGGCTTTTATACTCTAACCAACAATCAGAAATTAATTTTATATCAGAATTCAGAATACACATACATGTGTGTATACATACAAACTCAAGTTTCCTGAAGTAATACCTTTACTATATGTGATGCGTTCACTTATTTGTTTCATTCAATAGCAATGCTGCAGAGTCCATTAGACCACATGTTCATGTTAGTAATGCATTTAACTTATTGAAACATATTTATACCTTTATCTCAGAATTTTAAGAAAGATAAAGTAGGGAATAAATTTCCATGCATGAGTCTTTTGAAAGGCTCCTTTAAAATAGGCACTTCTAGCCTGTGCCAACAGGATTTAGTTTGCAAAAGTGAAATAATCTCCTACTTAACTAGGATCACACATATTGTGCAGAACAGTGCCTACCGGTATCCTGTGTGGCTGCAGAACATGACCTGGAAGTGTCTTTGACTTTCTCTAGAATTAAAGTCAGAGGCATGAGCAATGCTAGAATCGCCTCCAAGGCCAAGCCTGCCCTCGTTGGAAAAAGGAAGCATGTATAAACTTGAGGACTGGGAATGGGTTTCCAGTGCTGAGTTAGCAATTTGTCTGGAACAGCCATAAATCCAGCAGAACAGTGGCCTGCTGTTTTCCAGCTCAGAGGCGGCTGAGCGATGGGACTGGGAGGAGGTGTGCCTGTTCCAGCTGGCGCTAGTGTAGGCACTCGGCAGTTGACAGTGCCCCTGGGAGTGCCAAAGAGGACCTGGGGATGCAGGATAAAGAAGTCAGAGTCACAGCACACGGAGAATGAATCACATTACAGAGGATGTGTGAAAGGCTGTAGTTTGCTACATGAGTAGAGGAGAGGAGTGGGCAGCTTGAAGCCAAATCTTGGAGGAATGACATGTGGCCTTAGAAGAGGATGGTGCCTGGGAGTGCCCGGTATTTTGAGGGATCTGCAGGAGATTGGTTGACACGTCATCTCTCATTAAATATGTGCTGATTGGTCCTGCCGGTGGCTCAATGGATAGAGCATTGGCTGGTATATGGACAGCCTGGGTTCAATCCCCAGTCAGGGCACACAGAAGCAACAATCTGCTTCTACTCTCCCCCTTCTTTTCTTCCCCTCCCACAGCCAGTGGCTCCGTTGGTTGAGTGTGGCCCTGGGTGCTGAGGATAGCTCTGTTGGAGCACATCAGTCTCAGGTGCTAAAAATAGCTCAGTGGATCCCCATCAGTGTGCATGCTGGACGTCTGCCTCACTATCTCCCCTCCTCTCACCTAGGAAAAAAATGTGCTGATTGATCAGGAAGTGATGCAATTGAATGAAGCAGGGGTTGTGGAAGGTGTCAGAGGCCTTGGAAGCTAGTGAAATCTGGCCACATGGGGTGGTACCAAGGTCTGCAGCCTGGGAGTGTCCAAGGGCAGGTTGTCCTCTTGGTACACATCCATCCATACTGGGTTGACTGGAGACGCTTCAGGGTTCTGGCTTCAAAGAAAGCTGGTTTGAGGGACACCGCCCTTGAGGGAAAAGTGGAGGCTGCAGGGTGTATCTCCCTAAGGCAGTGGTTCTCAAAGTGTGTGCCATGGTGCACTGGTGTGCCCTAGAAGATTTCCAGGTGTGCCTATGACCTATAACAGAAGACAAGAAGTAATTATCACCCTTATCAAATCTCAAGTAGACTGAGTGCCTCCTCTGTGCCAGACACAATTTTAGGTGTAAAAGATAGACTGGTAAACTAAACCAAAATCCCTGTCCCATGGAGCTCACATTCCAGTGAACCTCATCATGGCACATTTGAAATACAAACTCAAAACTCAGAGTCCTAGCCCTGGCTGGTTGGCTCAGTGGATAAAGGGTTGGCCCGGCATATGGGTGTCCTGGGTTCTATTCCTGGTCAGGACACAGAAGAGAAACGACCACCTACTTCTATTCCCTTCCTGCTCTCCCTTTTCTCCCTCTTCCCCTCCTATAGTCAGTGGTGGCTTGATTGGTTAGAGCAGTGATTCTCATAGTGTGCGCCAGGACGCACTGGAGTACCCTAGAAGATTTCCAGGTGCACCCTATGGTATTCCAGAGAAATATGTGCCTGTTGGGGACCAAAAAACCAACAGGGTTTTTGGAGTTTAGATTTTGGGGGGACAGAGGATGGGGAATTGGCTGTAAGCTGACAGTCTGCCCAACCCCCCACCTCACTTGCCTGATTAGGTTGCAAAAGGCTGTTAAGCTGTGGTGCTGGATTGTTTACACTACCCCCCATGTTCCCGGAAAAGACTGGAGGCAAGTTTTTTCTATCCTTTGTTTGGTGTAAAGTTGAGATGATATGTATGGTGGGGGTTTCCTGCACTCAACACAATTAAGAGTAAAAAGAGAGGAATTCTTCAATGTATTGACAAGGAAATGAGAGTTTGCCTTTCAAATATATTCGCAAACATTGAAGAAATCGCTAGGACACATCAGGCTCATGTTTCTCATAAACACAAGAATGAAAAAACACATTTGCGCTGAAACCTGCTAAATTTACTAAATCTTACTAAGAATGTATCTATATATATAAAAAGATAACTTTTTTATCGTTTTCTTATTTTTAACCCCTCTTTTTTGTGAATTCTAAAAAGCATCACTCAAAAAATATAACAAAATGTTTTTTAATGTCAGAATAAATTTAATTTTGTCATATTTATTTCATTTAATTACCATAAAAACACGCTTGGACTTTATATTTTTTTGTTTAATATTTGACTTAATTATTATAACATATTTCTCAGAATTTGTATATAGTGTGCCTGCAATTATTTGTAGGATTTTAAATGCGCCCCAACTTCAAAAAATTTGAGAACCATTGCCCTAAGGTGATGATTCTTCCATAGGAAGAGGCTAAGCTGGTTAAAAACTAGTGCTGTTGGCCCCCGCGGATAGCTTGGTGAGTTAGAGCCTGAAGTACAGAGGATGCCAGTTCCAAACCCTGCTCAGGGCACACACAGGAACAGTCTGATGTTCCTGTGTCTCTCTCTCCCTTCTCTCTCTAAAATTAATAATGAAAACAAAACACTAGTGCTATTAAGAAAAAAACACCAAATAACAAGGGGGTGATGGCAGGGGAGCCTGCATCCTCCCCCACAGCCGGTCTGTTCAGTGGGAGGTAGATACCCATGGTTTGGGGAGGGTGGGGCAGCTTTAGAGAGAGAGCATTCAAGGAGGCCAGATCCTTGGGACCCAAAGGGATGATAGGTAGAGTGTGGGGAGTGGGACAGGGCCTGAGATGTGGGCTCAGAGCTTGGTATCAGAGGCAGGGTGATGAGATGATGACTTTTTTGGTGGTCCCTGCCCCCTTCTTACTAGTTGAACTTTGACCTTTGGTCCGAGGCTGATCACTTTCACAGGAGGTTCTATAGTGTGTTGCCAATAACCTGAAGTGCCATTGCTGGTGGTAAATGAAAGCACTTGAAAAATGTGCTCCCACAACTGCGATTTGTCTCCATAAAGGTTATGCAGTTTACACTCCAATTTCCCTATGCTTTCACCAACACTGAGTATTATCAACTTTCTTTTTGCCAATATGATACCTGAAAATACCACATTCCGCCCCCCCCCAATAAATTTTTGTTTTTTGTTTAAGTGAGAGGAGGGGAGATAGTGAGACAGACCCCACACATGCCCTAACTGGAATCCTCCCAGCAACCCCAGTCTGGAACTGATGCTCAAATCAACCAAGCCACTTTTAGCACCTAAAGCTGACACGCAGACCAACCCAGCCATCCTCAGCACCCAGGGAAATGCTCCAGCCACTGGCTATGGGAGAGGAAGAGGGAGAGAGGAGTTAAGTGGGAGGGGACGAGAAGCAGATGGTTGCTTCTCATGTGTGCCCTGACTGAGGTCAAACCCAGGAAGTCTATATGCCAGGTTGACGCTCTATCCACTGAGCCAACTGGCCAGGGCCTAAATTTTTTTTAAAAGCATTGTGTTTTGATCTTTTGAACCTAATACATGAATTTGTTTTACTACAATCCCATGGCAATTTAAGAAGTTCCCTGATTTGATATGACTTTCTAAAAATCAGTTCACAGAGATGCCTAGCAAAGAACATATTAGTAATCTGAAAGTAAATTTAAAATTATGTGTACATAATGAGAAAATGTTAAACAGGGTAACACTCTGATTTGAAAACAAGGTAAACTGGCCCTAGCAGGCTTGCTCAGTAAATAGAGCATCGGCCTGGCATATGGATATCCTGAGTTCAATTCCTGGTCAGGGCACACAGGAGAAGCGCCCATCTGCTTCTCTCTCTCCCTCTCCTCCTTCTCTCTCTCTTTCCCTCTTGCAGCCAATGGCTCTGTTGGTCCAAGCATCAGCCCCATGTGGGCGTTGCAGGGTGAATCCCAGTTGGGGCGCATGCAGGAGTCTGTCTCTCTATCTCCCCTCTTCTCACTTAAGAAAAAAAAGAAAAGAAAACCAGGTAAACTAAGAAACATATATTAAACAAGTTAGCTTCTTTATTTTTTCAATTACAATTGATATTCAATATTATATTAGTTTCAGGTGTACAGCATAGCAATTAGACATTGACTGTATTCCCTATGCTGCACTTTACCACCCCCGTGACTGTTTTGTAACTATGAAAATACCACACACATTTTAAAATTTGCACTTTTTTTTGGTATCTGGTGTTTGAGTTTTTGTAAATTACTGATGATCACTTTGTTAGTTCTTCTATAAATTGCTTACTTATTATATCTTTGCTAGGTTTTTTAACTGGGTTTTTTTTTTTATCATTTAAAGAACTGAATTTTGGCCATGGCCAGTTGGCTCAGCATTAGAGCATCAGCCAGGTGTATGGAAGTCCCCGGTTTGATTCCTGGTCAGGACACAAAGGAGTAGCAACCGGCTGCTTCTCCACACCTCCATCCCCTTCTTCCCCTCCCACAGCCATGGCTCATAGCTCATGGCTTATGGCTCGAATGAGCAAGTTGGCTCTGGGGTGCTGAGGATGTCTCTATGGCCACGCCTCAGGTGCTAGAATAGGTTGGTTGTCAAGCAATGGAACAGCAGCCTCAGATGGGCAGAGCATCAGCCCCAGACGGGGTTGCCCGGTGGATCACTTCCCAGAGCATGCGGGAGTCTGTCTCTCTGCTTCCCTGCCTCTCACTTGTTTGAAAAAAAAAAAAAAAAGAATTGTAGCCTGACCAGGTGGTGGCACAGTGGATGGAAGTGTCGGCCTGGGATGCTGAGGACCCAGATTCAAAACCCCAAGGTCACCAGCTTGAGCATGGACTCAAGCTGGCTTGAGTGCAGGCTTACCAGCTTGAGTGCAGAGTCGGCAGCTTGAGCATGGATCATGATTCCATGGTCACTGGCTTGAGCCCAAAGGTTGCTGACTTGAGCCAAGGGATCACTGGCTCAGCTGGAGCCCCCTAGTCAAGGGACTTATGAGAAAGCAATCAATGAACAACTAAGGTGCCACAACTATGAGTTGATGCTTCTTATCTCTCTCCCTTCTGGTTTGTCTGTCCCTGTCTGCCTTTCTTCCCCTCCCCTAAAAAAATAAAAATAAATTGATGTGTAGAAAGTCTTGACCATTTTCTTTGAAGGATCTTTGTTATGTATGTTGAAGGAGTTTCTCCCCTGTCACATCTGTCACTTACTTGCGTTTAACTGTTTATGGGATCTCTTCCATATAGAATTTTAAATATCAAATGTGATCGAATTTGTATTTTCTTCTATGGTTTCTGGGATTTGTGCCTTGCTTATAAAACTTTCCCATCTTGAGATCATAAAAATATTCCCTTACATTTTCTTCTAATGCTTATATTTAAAAAAACTTCTTTAATTCATCCAGATCTTTAAAAATCTGTAGTGAGGCAGGAATGAAATGTTTTGCTCCTTACATTTTCCTAATGCCATTTATTATGATACATAGGTCTTTTTACCCCATCCGTTTGAATTCTGCCTTTATTATTTTCAAAAGCCCCACACATACTGCTTGTCTAGTGACTATTTGGTCCTATTGATCAATTTGGCAATTTCTGAACCGTTTTTTCTCCTGGCTCCCTCGTAACCTGTTTTCCCCTTTGAGGAAACTCTTGCGTGCTCACATATGTAGATTTTAATCCCTTTGTGACAGTCAAGAGAAGGGATTTCTGGTGCCTGATTTTTTTTTTTATAAATAAATTTTTATTTTAATGGGGTGACATCAATAAATCAGGGTACATATATTCAAAGAAAACATTTCTAGGTTATCTTGTCATTCAGTTCTGCTGCATACCCATCACCCAAAGAGAGATCGTCCTCCGTCACCCTCTATCCAGTTTTCTTTGTACCCCTCCCCCTCCCCCTCCCCCTCCCCCTCCCCCTCTCCCTCTCCCTCCAACCCCCCACCCCCCCCCTAACCACCACACTCCTGTCCATGTCTCTTAGTCTCGCTTTTATGTCCCACCATTGTATGGAATCCTGCAGTTCTTGTTTTTTTCTGATTCGCTTATTTCACTCCGCATAATGTTATCAAGATTCCACCATTCTGCTGTAAGTGATCTGATGTCATCATTTCTTCTAGCTGACTAGTATACCATGGTGTATATGTGCCCCATCTTCTTTATCCAGTCTTCTATTTTTTTTACAGTGATTAAAAGCCTTTAAGCAAACTCTTGGCCAATACAGCAAGAATCCATAAAAGAGTAGTGTCCTTAACATGTTCACCAAGTCCAAGTTGGCCCCAACACCATGCCAAATCCCTGAAAAATGCAACCCAACCACAGTTCAGTCTGTTAGGAGTTGTCACAGGGAGCAAGAGTCCAGGAAAAGTCCGCATTGGTGCCTGATTTTTAATCATGTGATTTGTTCAAATATTTGGGGGAGGGTGGTTGGGGTGGGGAGGATGGTGAGGGCCTCTCTAATCACTGGATTCATTTATTCTGTGGAGTGATTTACTGAGTACCAGCTATTAAAGCAATCTTTGCTTTAGAGATGTAAAATATAGATGAGGAAAGCAAACTCTGGGTCAGAGAGAGGACATCGAGTGTGAAACAGATGCTGAAATGGGGAGGCGTAGTGGTGGAGTCCAGGGTTGTTTGCAAAGATTTCATGGAAGGGAAGTTGATTGTTCCTTGAAAAGCTGGTGATATGTGGCCACCCAGGGGGTCCTTTTCTTTGGAGCCAAGTGCAGTGGACTTGAATGGGGGACAAACAGCAGTGTCCCTTTTCTGCCCAGGCATTGGCTGATGGTCAACTAGGGAGGCATTCAGAGTCCTAGGTCTGGCTCAGACCAGATGGGGTGATCCCTTCTGTTTCTCTAACTCTCCCCATGCCTTTTACATGCCAAGGTCACACCACACATGTGTGATGGTGAGTTCTGGTGTGTCTGTCACTGTGAGTTCCTTGAGGACTGGGGCTGTGACTTACCTTTTGTTGACAGGGTCAGTAACAGGCACCCCGTAGATGGAGGGAAGAAATGACGAGAGGAAGGAAGGGACATTAGCAGCCCTAATTTTGTTGAGACCAGATGCTTGTAAATGTTTCTCTCAGTGTCACATTTTGCAGTTTAATTTCAGAATCACAGATAAGCCTGACCAGGCAATGGTGCAGTGAATAGAATATCAACACCTGGGACACTGAGGACCCAGGTTCGAAACCCTTAGGTCGCCATCTTGAGCGCCGGGTCACTGGCTTGAGTATGGGATCATGGACATGACCCCATAGTTGCTGGCTTGAGCCCAAAGGTCGCTGGCTTGAGCAAGGGGTCATTGGCTCAGCTGGAGCCCTGTAGTCAAGACATGTATGAGAAAGCAATCAATGAATAACTAAGGTGCCACAACTATGAGTTGTTGCTTCTCTTCTCTCTCCCTTCCTATCTGTCCTCCTCCCTCCCTCCCTCCATTCCCCCCCCTTTCTCTCATTAAAAAAAAATTATAGATAAATAAATGGGTTTGGGGTGCTTGTGAGAGGTCTTGTATCAAGCTCTCTACTGTCAAGCATGGCCCCGACCAACTCTCCTGAACAGTCGCTGTAGTGTACATATCATTTCTCTTCTTTCTCTGTGTAACTTGTCCAGATTCGTCCCTGGGCTCTGGGCTGTGCATAGTTAATATAATGGGTCCCTTGCTCTTGAACCAGATGCCCACTGGCCTTTCTGTTTCCAGAACTGATGTGGGAAAGAAAGAGTGTTCTTGTGGGATCCAGCCAAGAGCTCTACTGAGGAAAATGCAGACTTCCACTCATGGGAATCAGACCAGATGTGGGTGGGACCCGACAGGCCGTCTGTCCCAACCCTCTTATTATACAGATGGAGACCAGCCTGGGGGTGACATGACCGACCTAGGTCTAGAAACCCAGCCGCCTGACTCAACTCTTAAGCTTGCTGCTGTGTGACAATGCTTGCTCCCTCCGTCCCCACCCGGGCAGCCAGTTTGGGCACAGCATGTGCTTGTCCACCTGCTCCATCTCCTGGGGATTCTCATTGAGTGTTTGGGCAACAACATCCTTGTTCTGGGAAGATGGCCTGGGATTCTACACGAACTTAGGAAGACTGTCTTGGGGTCTGGCTTAGCCTACAGGGCTATGATGACTCTTGAAGGTCTTATTTTTCACATAGGTATTATTTTCAGTCTCCTATTGCCCAGGTTTCTGAGCAATTATGGACCAGTTTAATTGTTCTTGCCTTACTTTGGTCTCTATTTTAGGAAACCTTTTTCTTTCAAAATTTTTGTCTTTCATTCACTTAATTTATTCATTCAGCCAATCAGCATTTATTGAGTGCCTTCCAAGTACCAGCATGGGGCCTTCAAGGTAGAATTAGATTCCACCTCTCCTGTAGTTGCTCAGGGTCATTGGAGGCGGTGATGTTTCCATCACCTTCTCATACAGGTCCCTTGAGCAGCGCCTGCTACTGCGCCAAGTGCTGCACCTGTCCCATATTGTTGCCTCCTCTTACCCAGTTGAGGAGGCTGAGGCCCAGATACATAGTCATAAAGGATGCGCTTGGATTTGAACCCAGACCTCACTGTGGGGTATGTAAATGGTACACAGATGCACTGCCCTTGCCTTGAGTGTCCAAAGTCAGCCAGCATGTAGGAGCCCCCGCTTTGGGCAAAGAAGCTCTAGGAGGTCTTCCAGGTCAACTCTGTGGACCCAGCTGTTTCCTCTTCTACCTCAGGACTGTGAAGGCCTTATTGTCCGCTCGACCACCAAGGTGACCGCTGATGTCATCAATGCAGCCGAGAAGCTCCAGGTGGTGGGCAGGGCTGGCACAGGCGTGGACAACGTGGATCTGGAGGCTGCAACCAGGAAGGGCGTCCTGGTCATGAAGTGAGTCGTGGAGGCCGGGGGTGGGTGTGGAGATGGGCCTTGGGGAGGGGTAAACAACTTCTTTTAGAGAAAGTCAAGTCAGAGTTAGAAGTCTTCCAGGAGGAGGCCTGGTCTAGGCCGAGTCCAGATAGGTGGTCCATGCTTACAGCTTAGTGCTGCCCAAGGGTTTGACATTGAGACTCTCTTTGAAAACTCAGTGCTTCACAAACCCACCCCACAGATGTTTGTACATCTTCAACCTAGCTTGGGAGTCAGAGGAAAATGAATTTATCTGTCTTCTCTGCTCTAGCTCTGTCCCCTCCCCACCCACTCCCATTGTCCTGCCTGGAGTCAGGTGTGTTAGTTCTATTCTTACTCTGTATGCAAATGCACAAGCTTTGCTACTAGAGTGACTCTACATGCTTTGTCTTCCTCACTGTTCAGGACCCCCTTGGGGCCAGGACCTCAGTTTCTATTTCATAGGCCAATTGGAAAAAGGTCCCCATTGGAGTGGTTTTTGCAGAAACCCAGGGGAAAGGTCATGTCAGCATGCTAGTGCAAGGGGACACTCATTTCTGGCTCCTGTCTGGCACTTGGTGAGGCAACACTATCCCTGGTCCACTTCTCTGTCCCTTGAAGTCCTTTTCTCTTCCCTGGGAAATGTCATTGTCTTCAAGTCCTTTCCCTCCACTCCTCCTTACAGGGTAGGGGTGAATCGGCCCATAGTAGAAATGTTAAACACCCATGGACACTCTTGCCCAAGACCCAGAGGCAGTAGCCCCCGGTGGCCTGATCCAGAGCAGTGGATAAAGTGTATTCCTTGAATGCTGAGGTCACTGGTCTGAGACCCCAGGCTTGCCCAGTCAAAGCACATATGAGGAGCAACTATTACAAATTGATGCTGTCTGTTCCTACCTCCGCCCCTTCCTCTTTCTCTATCCTCTCTAAAATCAATAAATAAAATATAAGAAAAATAAATGAAATATAGAATCTTTTGACTTTTTATCACCTCATAATCTTAATTTCCAGAGATGAAAAGACCCCATAGGTGAAGAAGGAGGGGGAACATGTATGTTAAATTCTTTCAAAAACAAACAAAATGCCTTTAAGAAAAATAGTTTCATTGGTTGCCATCTGTCCTTTTTCTGTAAGTGTGCAGAGTCAGCATTGCTCTGAGTATGAAGGTGTGAGGCAGCTTTCTCAGTTCAGAACTTATTGAAGGATAGGAAGAGGAGCCACACAGGTGGAAATAAAAATAATCGCTTTGTTACTAATAAAAGCCAGGTTGGTTGGGCATCTTGGTGAAGGTCAGTGGGCAATGGGCTGACCTCTGCCTCTTTTATTATTATTATTATTATTATTCAGTGAGAGGAGGGAGGCAGAGACAGACTCCCGCAATGCACCCTGACCGAGATCCACCCATCATGCCCATTAGGGGCAATGCTCTGCCCTTCTGGGGTGTTGCTCTGTTGCTCAGCAACCTAGCTCTTCTTAGCACCTGAGGAGGAGGCCATGGAGCCATCTTCAGCGCCCAGGGCCAACTTACTCCAATTGAGCCATGGCTGCAGTAGGAGAAGAGAGAGAGAGAAGCAGAGAAGCGAGAAGGGGAAGGGTGGAGAAGTAGATTGAAGCTTCTCCTGTGTGCCCTGACTGGGAATTGAACCTGGGAGATCCACGTGCTGTGCTGACAGTCTACCACTGAGCCAACCGGCCAGGGCCTGACCTCTGCCTCTGATTGATGCACCACCCATCATGGGCTCAGCCTCAGTCAGATTAATGGCATGGAGCCATGGGGGACTTGTGCTTTCTGGATGCAGATAGATCAGGAAATGAGAGGAGACAGACAAAGGCTGAACCACACACATCTCTCTCAGTCGAATGAGACACTTCTCTGCCTGGGGAGAAGGGAGTTTGGGTAGAGAGGCTAGGTGTGTTTCTCTGTTGGAGGTCCTTCTGCATGAAAATACAAAGCCAGTATTCCGTCCCAGCTGGGGAAGGATGTGGGCAGCAGTACATAGGAGAAACAGGGACAGACAGGCACAGTGGCATGGTGTTTGTATAGAGAGCAGGTAAGCTCATGGAGCAGGAGAGTGTATGTCTATCGGGACAGGAGTGGGAGTACGGGGTCTGGGCCCACTGATGTCCCCCCCCCCTTTTTTAAGTCTGTGGTTCTTTATTCAGAATAATGTTTTTACACACATACAAGAAATACTTAAAATTACAATGCATGTCAATTACATTGAAAGGCAGTTGGCAAAACATTAAAACATATGCTTAATAGCCCTGGCCGGTTGGCTCAGTGGTAGAGCGTCGGCCTGGCGTGCAGAAGTCCCGGGTTTGATTCCTGGCCAGGGCACACAGGAGAAGCGCCCATCTGCTTCTCCACCCCTCCCCCTCTCCTTCCTCTCTGTCTCTCTCTTCCCCTCCCGCAGCGGGGCTCCATTGGAGCAAAGATGGCCCGAGCGCTGGGGATGGCTCCTTGGCCTCTGCCCCAGGCACTAGAGTGGCTCTGGTCACGACAGAGCGACGCCTCAGAGGGGCAGAGCATCGTCCCCTGGTGGGCAGAGCATCGCCCCCTGGTGGGCATGCTAGGTGGATCCCGGTCGGGCGCATGCGGGAGTCTGTCTGACTGTCTATTCCCGTTTTCAGTTTCGGAAAAATACAAAAAAAAAAAAAACAACAACAACATATGCTTAATATATAGCAATTAACTTTCTTTATTAAAACATTAAGGAACAATTTCCAATTTCTAGTAATAAATCTAACAGTTACTATAACTTTAAAAAGCAGAAATGGATATAAAAGGTATTTTGAGATAGTGATAACTTTGATGGAGGTAACTAAGACTCATCTCATGATGCCCCCTTTTTTCTTTGCTCTGTAGCACCCCCAATGGGAACAGCCTCAGTGCTGCAGAGCTCACCTGTGGGATGATCATGTGTCTGGCCAGGTAAGTCACTGACTTCTCAGCAGAGTCAGTCCCTCTGGTATGTCGGTTAGAACGACTCCCCAAGCGAAGTGACTCACAGAAACTTGGCGACGTGCAGACTGCTCAGAACCTTCAAGGCTGTCGGTCCTCTGCTGAACACTCAGCACACTGGTTCTGGAGCTCTGTGCTCAGGTTCCAAGTGCTTGCAAATGGGAAGGACAGCTACCCAGGTACTGCCCATGACCTAGGAGCAGGACTGTGGAGAGAGGAATTGTCCGTGACCTTGCATTTCTCCTTACTAACCTTCCACTGCCTCATCCATCCTCTGTGCCACTCTTGGTTTCCACACACGAACTTCTAACCTTTTCAGTCTTGCAGATGCTCTTTCCACCACCTTGAGCACTGTCCCACATCATCTTCGTCTAGGTAACTCTTCCTACTCTTCAAGATTAAGCTCTAGTGTTAACACCTCCAAGAAGCTGTCTGTGTCTGGGTTCCTCAGCTGAGTGGTGTCCCTCACTGATTGATCCGCCTGGTCCTGGTGACGGGGCTTACCTCTCTGTCTCTGTCCTCACATATCTGTGTTGTAACAGAATAAAACGCCGCCCAAGACGTCATGCCTACTTCTGCATTCAGATATGCAAGGGGTCATATCTGTTGCTCTTTTAGCCAGAATTCTGAGGGTAGGGACTTCTTGAGTAGAGGGGACAGCCTCAGAGCCAGTAGATGTGACATAATATGTGTGAATCTTATTGTTGGATAGTAAAATGATTGTGTTGAACAGAAAATTCTAGCATTTCTGTGGTCAAGGGGAAGGGCATGGAGCCAGGGACAGGGCAGGAAGATGTCTA
Source organism: Saccopteryx leptura (assembly GCF_036850995.1). Taxonomy (NCBI): domain Eukaryota; kingdom Metazoa; phylum Chordata; class Mammalia; order Chiroptera; family Emballonuridae; genus Saccopteryx; species Saccopteryx leptura. Next base: position 209,392,786 of record NC_089505.1, on the reverse strand, counting down.
GGCCCCTTATAGAACCTTGGATCTTTTTTTTTTTTCTTTTTTCTTTTTCTTAATCTCTCAGTCACTTTCCTCTTCATTAATGGCATGGAGCCATGAGGGACTTGTGCTTTCTGGAGGCAGATAGATCAGGAAATGAGAGGAGACAGACAAAGGCTGAGCCACACACATCTCTCTCAGTTGAAGGAGACACTTCTCTGCCTGGGGAGAAGGGAGTTTGGGTAGAGAGGCTAGGTGTGTTTCTCTGTTGGAGGTCCCTCTACATGAAAATACAAAGCCAGTATTGGTATCAGGTCCACAGTGGAGGGTCAGAAGCATCTATTGGAATTGCATCACTGTGACCTTGGATTCTTAAACCGGCAGCCGGGCAGCTGGGACTCTTTACTTCTCTACTCAGGCCTGCAGTCTTATGGGGCTGAGAAATGACTGTTTCTCTTTCTCCAGACCAGTCCTTCCTCCTGCTGGGGATGATCTGCAGGGGTTCACCTTTGTTCTAACTCTTCCCTCAGATTTATACCTGAGATCTTAGGTATTTGTATAGTAAAGAGGAGAGGAGGTTAGGGAAAGAGGAACAGGGACAGCTTCCACAGCAGAAGGGACCCAGCCTGCAAGGGGTCCTTGAGTTGGCTGTCTGTGTCTCCCAGACCGTCTGGGCTACACATATCTTCCCTGGACAGGTGTGGAAGTCTGATGTGCTGATGTCACTGATGCTGTTAAATTCAGTGGGGTGTGTGTGTATGTGAGTGTAGGTGGTGGAAAGGCTTGGGAGCTAGGAATAATTTCCCCCTATTCCAGGACCAGCTTCATTTTAAAATGTCGGTAAAGTGGAATGACTTAAAGCAAGCACCCCAGTCTCAGTCCCTCATCAAAATGCATCGAAACAAAGAAATAAGTACCCTTTAAGAAGGAATTGCCATCTCTCATAACTTGTATGTTTAACCAGACTGTGCTCCGAGCAGGGCAGCGGAGGTGGGTTGGGAGCCAGCAGAGGCAGGCAGGAAAGTTGAGGGCCCTGGACCACGTGGGTGCAGAGGCCCGGAGTGCGCCTCACTGCAGGGGACTGGGAACAGATGGCAGGAGAGGGACCGTGACACAGAAGGAAAGAAAGGAGACCATAACAAATGCAACTTCCCATTTTGTCCACTTTGCTTTCTCTTGTGAGTCAGGCCACTCGAGGGACCCCTCGCCTACATCATGGTCCCCCAAGACTGGCTCGGGGGGCTCTATGACCCAGTGGGTACAGCAGCTAAAGGGAGGGTCTGGGGACTCCTCGTGCCCCATGGTGCCATGTGTACATCTGAGACTGCACCATGGGGTCAGGTGGGCAGAGATCAGGAAGTGAGGGAACTGTGAGGAGGCCATGGGGGCGTTGGGGTAGGGGCTCATCACACTGGGTGAGGGACTTGTCTGGCTGGCTTTGCTAAGAGAGCACTTACTCAAGGCAAGGCACTTTCTGTAATTTCTCCCCGGAAATGGGAAATGCGACGTGATGGGCCAGAGCAGGGAGATGGAGCTCCCCACCCAAAGCTTGTTCTTTACGCTTGGCTGAGTTTACTCATGAGCCCATGGAACTCTCACACAGGAGAAAGCCCTGCCTCAGGAGGAAGTCCTATATCCTCAGGCGGATAACCTGGAGACATGAAAGAACTTCCTATAAGAAGTCAGTGAAGGCCCTGGCCGGCTGGCTCAGTGGTAGAGTGTCGGCCTGGCGTGCAGAAGTCCCGGGTTCGATTCCCGGCCAGGGCACACAGGAGAGGCTCCCATCTGCTTCTCCACCCCTCCCCCTCTCCTTCCTCTCTGTCTCTCTCTTCCCCTCCCGCAGCCGAAGCTCCATTGGAGCAAAGTTGGCCCGGGCGCTGGTGATGGCTCCTTGGCCTCTGCCCCAGGCACTAGAGTGGCTCTGGTCGTGACAGAGCGATGCCCTGGGTGGACAGAGCATCGCCCCCTGGTGGGCATGCCCGGTGGATCCTGGTTGGGCACATGCGGGAGTCTGTCTGACTGCCTCCCCGTTTCCAGCTTCAGAAAAATACAAAAAAAAAATAAAAATAAAAAAAAATAAAAATAAATTAAAGAAGTCAGTGAAGTACAAACATAGGAACGATGTTTTGGTAGCTCTTTTTTTGCATGCATGCACTCGTGCGCGCACGCACAAACACACACACACACAAACACCACTGAATTTGGGGGCTGGCAGGAAAGTCTGCATTTAAATACTTAGGAGGCCTCCTGGTGGGAGGTCTGCCTTGGCTTTGAATCAGTTCAGCTGCTTCCAGTTGGGTGAAGGGAGGAGGTGTTTACCCCCCACTGTGCAGTTGTAAGCATTAATTGAGCTAATACAATGTGTGTCTGAACATTTCCTTTAAGAGTGTCTAAAATACAGAAGATACTCCTTAAAAATTCTAAGTATTATTTTGTCTCTTCCTTTTTTGCTTCCAGAGAAGCCTGGATGACCTTGTTCCACATGACATATCTTACCCTGGGACCTCTTTGTCCTAACTTCCTTTGTGTCCTCCAGAAAACACATGGAGATGCAGACTTCCATGTTAGCTAATAGGAGGAGAGAGCCGTGGAGGGTGTGGTGAGACAGGAGGTTACAAATGTCTGGACTGTGGCACCCACCCACCAAAAGCTAACCTGAGGCTGCTAGGGCTTAAGAAACCCCCGAGGAAGAATAAATAACCAGCTGTCCCTGACACAGTGGATGCTGTAGGTTGTGGCCCGGAGTGGAATAGGAGAATGAAAACCCTTGAATTTCTGGAGCACTTGATGCCACTGAGTCCTTCAGCACCACACTTCCTCATTCCTACAAATCTCGGAGGATTGGCTGTTGTATTTTGCAATAGTGAGGAGCCACTCTCTCCCCACAGTGGCTGATGTGGAATCAGAACCTCTTCCCAGATGCCTAGCTGGACAAAAGTCCCAGGACTTCAATTCAAGTCTTGCCAAGGGTCTTCTTGCTGCGCCACCTGAGCCTTCCTCTGGTGTTCCTGACCTGAGCCCCCAGACCCAGGCTGAGCTTGGTGCATGACCAGCAGAGGTGGTGGCTGTGCAGATGGCATGTCACGCCTCCTCCTTGAGCTGGTGGGGGTCTGCGTGGCCAGCTGATCCTGTGTCTGTCTGTCCTTGCAGGCAGATTCCCCAGGCAACGGCTTCCATGAAGAATGGTAAATGGGAACGGAAGAAGGTGAGCAGCAGCCTTGCCTCTCCCGTCTAGCTCTGTGCCTGAGGTTCACCCTTGATGCTGACTTTGGCTTCTTTGCCTCTTTGGTTATAGTTCATGGGAACCGAGTTGAATGGAAAGACCCTGGGAATTCTTGGCCTGGGCAGAATTGGAAGAGAAGTGGCCACCCGGATGCAATCCTTTGGGATGAAGGTAAGGGGTCGGTCGGCTTCCTATAGAAAGTTTGGAAGAAGCAGCTTTGTTTGAGTTTGTTTGAGAGAAACTGAAGGCTTTGTCTTCGGAGGGCCAGACCCTCAGCCTCGTTTTAGAGCCCCTGACTTAAACAGGCAGTTCAGCAGGGAGGAGAGAGCATTTCCTGCTGGTGTGGACACTTGAACTCAAAATCTGGAATTCTTGGTGGAGGTCCTCCAGCTCGGGGTGACTAGTGTCCCTGAGTCCCAGTGGAGCAGACAGAGGTCCTGCATCCTGCCGACCTTTGCTCCCCTGCTCTGAGGGCCTCTTTGTTTGCTGTGTCTGTCATCTGTGATAATTCAGAAAACACGAGCACATTCATAGCCTTACAACAGAGCAGTTGTCCACCCATCTTCCAGCCCTGCCCACAGTTCAGAAGAGATTGAAAGGTGCTTGTCTGTACACTGAGATGGCCACAGAGCCAGTGGTGGCTGAAGACCCCACGCACTTCTCAGAAATCATCCCTGGCCCCTGCCTCATCCTATTGTGGGAGGCGTGCAGTTGAGGGAGAGTGCCAGACGCTGCAGAGGGGCGGACTCTCAGCCGAGAGAGGGGGTACGCAGACAGGCTGGAGTGACGGGTACCGGAGAGGGCTGGTAGACGGATGGCCCTCCCTTTCTACAGTGGTTGTGAGGGGATTGTGGGTTCACATCGCAGCCAGGGAGGCTTTAGTTCAACATTAAAGAAAGTAGCTTTGAAAATCAGATCGTTTCAGGTCAGAAAAATTTACATAGTACTGTCACAGGATTTCCTTCTTTGCCCGTGCTCCCTCTCTTTCTGTTTGTCCTTCCACCTGTATAGAGTTAGAGGAACCTTAATAGATGAACACTTAATTTTTTATATGGAGTTTGTAAATTTTTGCTAAGAGCTCACAGCGAATGGATGACAGACAAGAGCTCACGTGGGCGCCATTAGACCATGTTGAGCAGTTTCCTCTGCCTTCTGCCTGCACTCCCCACCACTTTGAAGTCAGCCAGACAGCTTCCCTAGGATCTCTAAGAGCAAGTGGGTGTGGCCTGGCAGGATCTATCAATTGTGAAAACAAACGAACCCCGAACCCCGAGAAGCCGCAAAGAGCACTTTTCCTCCTGCCTCTTGTGAAGGATCAAGGTGAAGGTTTAGCTCACAGGGAATTCTGATCATCTAGAAGCAGAGGTCAGGGGTTCGGCAAACTCCCAAGTACACATTGCCAAACTGGCGGGCACTTGTTTCATTGGTGTTACAGTAACTTCAGAGCAGGTTCCAGGCCTGAAGGCTGTTCTGTTCCTTTCACTCCATAACTCAGGGACATCTGTTGTCCAGTGCTTGAGACTTTTGGCAGTGACCTAACCCAGACAGAAAGCCTCTCCTCGTTTCTTGAACAATTGATGTGATCAGTAAGCCTATCTGTTCACCCGGCAACACTTGGCTGTTCAACTCCTGCGGAGCTGCTCTGGGAGGCCGAGGGGGGAGGTGGGACCCTGAGCATCAACAGTGGAAGTGACTTGACCCCTCAGACGTGTGTTGGATTCAAAGAGATGTCTAGAACTTGCTCCATGTTAATCGGTGTTTCTGGGCACAGCCTGTACCATGTGCCCACATGTTTTATTCCCAGCATGGCAGTGAAGGTGTGGGTGCTTCACTTTCGGAGGTGCTGCCGAGATGTCTTTGGAGGATCACTCTGAGCTGTCTTGCTTCTGAGACATGCTGTTTGTAAACCCCCATGAGATATGCTGTTTGTAAACCCCCGAAGCACGCCCTGGATTGTGTCCCCAACTTCAACCCTTCAAGAGCTGCTTGGCCTTGGTCATTGTGGAGTGACTCAGGTGGCCTCTCTTCCCTTTCTGCTGCTCACTTTGCCTGAGGCCCCTAACACATTGGGGGTCTGGATGGCTTTTGTCTCAGGGCAGAGAGATTACTCCCATAACATCAGCTTGGCCAGGGTCGTCTCAGACCTTTTTCTGTGCATTTGCATAAAATGCATACATTTTCTAGAGAGAAGAGAATATTGTGCATAGATTTACCATATTTTTAAACATCCTTTAAGCCTCACTGGTGTGCTGAGGGAGATTTCTTTCAGGGCAGGGAAGGAAGATTCTTAGATGGTCATCATCTTCCAGTAAGAAACAATGGTCAGTGTTTGCTAAACACATTATTTTATTTACTTACTTAATGGGCTATAAAATTATGTGGTGGCCACAGCTGGAGCCTGGGTCCTCTGCACAGAAACTCTGGTATGAGTCTTTATAAGATAGTCAGACTTGGTGACCACAGTCACCCTCCAGAGGCCCCAGGGTGAGAGAGCTATAAGTTCTTGAAGGTGACATCAGATATGGCTGCAGTGAAGATGCCCAGAGTGGCAATGCAGCCCCTGGCCGAGGGGCAGCAGTCACCAACACCGGCCATCGGCAGCAGTGTCTTGGGCACAGGGGCTGAGGTGATGCCAGTGCCCTTGGGGACGGGGATGAGGCTCAGCAGCACAGAGCCACAGCGGCCAGTCACCTTGCAAGGAACAGTGGGGCTTGCGATCTTGTTCCCCCAGCAGCTTCGCTACTGAGACAGGAGAGAGCTTGGCCTCATAGATGCCAGAGCAGCATGTTCATTGTGGTCCCCAGTGGTGACAGATGCCTTAAACCTGGTCTTCTGGCCAGCGTGGGTCTGCTTTTGCTCTGTCATAATCTTCAAAACCTTGTCCTGAGAGACTCCCCCAGGAAAAAGTGATCTCAGACTCATTGGTGGGCAGTGCAGAAGGGATAGATCCCCTCCAGGGACTTGATCTTCCTGTCCTTGACCAAGCTGCCTAGCTTGATAACGGGGATCCACTCTTTTGTCCCTGCCAAATCCCCCACAGATGCTGCGGCTGCCTCCATTCTGGGCCCTCCCAACTCTCCCACAGCACCTGCATTATTGGCTGTTTGGTGTTTTCTCAAAGAAACAACACAAATTATTTTAAATTGGCCTTGTTCTGTCTTTGCACTGACACGAAAGTGGTAGGTCGTGGAAGTCCCTAGATATCACGTACCAGGGCTATTTAAAATTATGTTTTAATCATGCAGTAAGTGAAGGCTTTCTCATAAAAACTGAAATGTAGGTAAGGGTCTCCTTGATTACCATTCCAATTCCAGTCTCCTCCCATAACATCAGCTTGGCCAGGGTCCTCTCAGACCTTTTTCTGTGCATTTGCATAAAATGCATACATTTTCTAGAGAGAAGAGAATATTGTGCATAGACTTACCATAGTTTTAAACTGCTGTGTGGAATTCTGTTGTATGGATAAATTGCTTTTGTATTCAGTCTTCCCTTAAAGATGGACATTTAGAGTGTTTGAAAATGTGTATTTGAACAAGACATTGGTCAGGTCTTTCAAGATTCCCTTGGGGTTAAGTTGGAAGCTGAGCTTGTTGCTAAAGGGTTACTGACTGGTAAAAGGATGGAAGGCGATTGTGCAGGATGGTGCAGGGTTCTGCTTTGTCTGCCATTCTTATCAGCAGCCTGTATGATGTCATTTGTGGATGACAGGAAGCTGAGAGAAGAAGTAGTTAATACTTAAGAGTGTAGACTCAGGTCCATAAAGACATAGGAAAGCTAGAATGGCACCCTAGTAGAAAACTTAGCTAAAATACATATCAGTGCCCTACATATGGGCCCCATGTATACAAGTGTAGGATGTGGAGATGTTTATAAAAATCTTTTCTAGAGAAGGAAGCTTTTGATTGACAGAAATGCAGTGTGGTTAACAATAGCTTGGCTGATAAAGAATGTAATGTGACTTCTGGCAACATTATAAGAAGTATGGCTTTCAGAGCAAGGGAGGTGACATTCCTCATGCTCTGTACTGTTTAGATCTGTGAGTATTATGAGCAACCAGGGCCCCATGCTTGAAAGATTGAAAGCTCTGGAGATGGAGGAGATGGTGAGGGGCTCATGTCTGTATTTCCTGAGGAAAGGCTGAAGGCACTGGGGTCATTGAACCTAGACAAGACTTGGGAGTCATAATGGAGGCTCTTCAAATAGCTAAAGGGCACCCCGTGGGAGAGTCTTGCTCTTTAAAGAGTGACTCCTGGCAGGAATGATAGGTGTAAGGCAGAGAGAACAGAGCTAGTCAGAGCTGGCCCCAAGTGGCATGGGTGGTCTTGAGAGTCTCCCACCACGGCAGATGCACACACAAACACAAGGCTGGGTAACCGCTGGGCCAGCGTGTGAGGAGGGGATGTGAGCATTGGTAGGGAGGTAGAAGCAGATACCCTTCAAAGCCCTGACATCTATGAGCATCTTGCACCCTGTGAAATGGTCCTTTAGCAGTGAGTTCATTGTGTGGTCCTAAAAAGTGATAAAAAATTATTAAGGACTGTGATTTGCTACAGTAACTTCGAAGAACACTATGACTTGAAGACAAAGACTGGACCAGGAGGCATCAGGGACACTTTGAGTCATTCTAGTTGAGCTGGCTCAGGCAGAACTGCAAAGTATGGTTATTTTATCATCATTTCTCTCCCTGACACATGGGGTCGTGTCCTGTGCCCTGATCTGTCACCCAGTCTGTTAAATCACTACTAATCTCTGACTCCTTTCAGGGTATCATGATTTAAACGTTGGCCCCTTCATATCACAGGAGTTAGGGAGGGACCGTCTTATGCTCACAGGTTGGGGAGGGACTGTCTTCTTTCCCCTTCTTTCTTTGTGACTATCTGGTCACTCAGAGATGGGGGATCCTAGACTTTAGCTCTGGGGGGAGCTTCGCCAGGTATCTTCCCAATACCACCAGGTGTGTATGTTGTGGTTGGGGAGGGAGAGCCCACCTCCACTGCTGCCCCCACCAGACACACGCCTAAGAGCCTTGACCGGCCATGGCCACCGTATAGCAGCTGCTGACTCGCTCTGAGCCTCATGGCGCAAAGGTGGGTTTCAGGATGATTCTGGCAGCGCAGCCTGCTGATGGTCTGAACCATCTGGCCTCACTCTGTAACATTTTCTGCTTGAAACTTTTTCTCAGTAGTGTTGCTAAATCGCAGGTAATAACTTTGGAGACTTGACTCATCCATGCTGTCCTCTAAAATGTATTAAAAGACCCATGTCAGGCAGGCGCTGAGCCTTGCACTTTCTTATCAAGGTTTTCTGTGAGGCGCAGACCAGCGTCTCTCATGTCGCTTATGTTTCTTTGTGGCCAGTGTTGTGATGGATTTGACTCAGCCCGGAGGGATGGACATTGAACTTGACGTACCAGTGGTCACTGATTCTCTCGAGTGCAGCTAATGCGTACTGAGGTCTGCTGTGTCAGATAATGTGCTGCAGTGACCTTGTGGAGTCAATATTGTCCCAATTGCAGATAAGGAAAATGAGGCCCAGGGTGGTTCTGTGATATGCTCAAGAAAAGAAGACTAGAAAGTGGTGGAATCCCGTTCAGACTGTGGGTCGGGTCTCCTGACCTCTAACCTGGTGCTCTTAGCCCTGTACCACCTCTGCTGTCTTCATTCCTGACCCCTTTTAGACAGTCCCTTCCCGGAGTTCTTCTAGGACAGAAGCTCTGCTATCTCACCCTGGCAGCTGGAATTCCTCCTACCCTAAAGCAGTGATACTCATATTCTTCCCAGAGCCTCAGGTTCTAGGAAGGTATCTCAGAGACATGGGGAGGGGTCTGGTGGGGCTCTGGGCCTTCCCCTCTGCACTTTGAATTGATCTGGTTTTATGTTAGGCTTCTGTTTAAGATTTCATTGTGGGTGGAAGAGTTCCAAGGTTAACCAAAAACTGGCTCCAGGGTAGAAAGTGGGTGTGGCTGTTGGCTCCTTCATTGGAGCCCCTTTCTCTGGAGGGCAACCTTGCTCCCCTCCACCCCCTGCTGAGCCAGGCGGCACAGAGCAGGCATCCTGGGGCTGGGATTGAGTTGGGGCGTTCCCTCTGCATCTCCCCAAGGCTCCTCTCTAGGAAGTCTCCGATGGTGTGTACCCAAAATTGCCCCAGCGTCAGCGCATGCGGACATCTGACCCTTTCCAAGACATGTCAGGACCCCACTGAGGGTCTTGGTCCTTGGGCCTGATATCACCCTTTTGACTCCCCCCAGCATGGTCTTCTGGTGTAAGGACCCCAGGTCTTAGCTGAGCTCAGCTCCCGTCTGCCCTGGGTGTTTCTAGTGAAAAACAGACAGGGGGCCCTGGCCGTTTGGCTCAGCGGTAGAGCGTCGGCCTGGCGTGCAGGGGACCCGGGTTCGATTCCCAGCCAGGGCACGTAGGAGAAGCGCCCATTTGCTTCTCCACACCCCCCCCTTCCTCTCTGTCTCTCTCTTCCCCTCCCGCAGCCAAGGCTCCATTGGAGCAAAGATGGCCCGGGTCCTGGGGATGGCTCCTTGGCCTCTGCCCCAGGCGCTAGAGTGGCTCTGGTCACAGCAGAGTGACGCCCCAGAGGGGCAGAGCATCGCCCCCTGGTGGGCAGAGCATCGCCCCTGGTGGGCGTGCCGGGTGGATCCCGGTCGGGCGCATGCAGGGAGTCTGTCTGACTGTCTCTCCCCGTTTCCAGCTTCAGAAAAATACAAAAAAAAAAAAAAAAAAAGAAAGAAAAACAGACAGGGGTTTTCTTTCAAATTCTTTGCCTACAGCTGATGAACCAGATAGTGTCTCCCTGTGAAGGAATGCTGAGTCGGCCTGGGAGGGTGTGGGAAATGGTTATCTCTTCCTGTCCCCAGCCCTTTCCTTTAGCCCTGGTGCCTTGGGCAGGGGCACTGGGCCAACCTCAGCCTGCAGACCCTTCCTCCAGACAGCTCCCCACCCCTGCCCCATTCTTGATTTCTTAGAGCCCAGGGTCCATAGAGTCGTGGGAACCACTCCTTCAGGCTTGGCTCTGTGGCCTCTGTTGGTGCCCGGTCCTCTTCCTACTCACAAAAGTACATCTGGGTTAGAGATGAAGGGACCATTGTTCCAGCCAGCCTCAGAGCCATCGCACAAAGACGATTTGTGAGATAAGGGCGGGATCCTCCCTCCCTTGCACATTTCACTCTCACCAAGAGAGACGAGTAGGCTCGCGCTGAAGGGATGACCATGTGGACCTGTCGAGGTCACCTGCTGGTGATCCTACAGGGCATGGGGAGGCATCCTCCTTCCCCGACACATCCACCGGGGTTGGGGTGGGGCCCACCTGGCTTTCCTCCTTCCACAGGGTGATGGAGAATGTGATCCAAAAGCTACACTTCACCCACAGCCATTCTTGCTTTCTTCTCCAGAAGCACCGGGTTAGATTACAGCCATGGTCTTTGCTATTATTTCCTAAAATCTCTGTATTTCTATAATTCCAAAAGAATTTCATAATTAGTAGGGAAGAGTTAAACACAGGAAAGCACAGAGGAGAAGAAAATTAATTCCACTGCCCAAAGATAACCAGGGTTGAAGTGTTACCCTGCTTTCTGTTCTTTCTGGTTGTTTTTGCTTAATCCTGTGCCAGCTTTGAATGTTCTCGCAGGGTTCAGGGAATGCTTTTCAAGGACTCTGAAACTATCAATATTAAAAGTTAGAGCAGGGAGTAACATTGAAACCATCCACCCAGCTTCTTTTTTTTCTTTTTTTTCAAGACTTATTGGTTGTTGTTTTTTTGTTTTTGTTTTTTTTTTAGAGAGAGCGAGAGAAACATCGGTTTGTTGTTCCACTTATTTATGTATTCATTGGTTGCTCCTTGTATGTGCATTGACTGGGGAGTGAACCTACAACCCTGGCATGTTGGCCTGGCGCTCTAACAACTGAGCTATTTGGCCAGGGACCCAGCTTCTTTACTTAAGATTGAGGACCCAGGTCCAGAGAGCACTGACGTGAGCCTGGGCATACTTGACAGTGACTGTGAGGCAACCCAGGTCCAGCTGTTCTAGTTCACAGTCCATGTTTTGGGGGCCTGCTCAGGTCGGTAGCTGCCCTGCCCTCTGGAGGACATGGATGCCTTTGAGATTCTTAGGACTCCAACGCCTTTTCCCGGCGAGTCTGTATTGCTGACCTGGGCCAAGTTCATGGAGAGAGCTCTGGGAGGCTGCCTGGGTAGTTCTTGCTGTTGCAAAAGGTAGATGCTTCTCACCTGGTTGCAGGAGCTTCCCAGCCGCTGTGCTGGCTTAGTGACCTTTAAAGCATTACCCTTGCTGGAGGATGCATGTCTGGCATCTCCCTCTCCTTTGTTTTCCTGGGTGGGGCTGTGGGCCTCCCCACTCCACTCTGGATTAGCTGGTGGGCACTAGGAATCCAGGCTCTGAATCAATGTTAGTTTGTGTCCCAGCTCTACCTCTTGCTGTTTGTGTGACTTGGCTGAATCATTTAACCTCTCTGTCTTGGCTTCTTCATCTGTCAGCAGGGGAATTGTTAGTACCTGATCCATCAAGTATGAGTTAGATGGAGGCACCTGACACAGAGTAGATGCCACATCCATGTTTGCCTCATTAGCTGTGATTGCATGTCCTGTCTTCCTTTCTCTGAGCTTTGCCTTCTCCATCTTTGCTTCTTCCCATCACTAATATGCAATGACCTTTGGCCAACTGCATGAGTTTGAAGCATATACCCCAAGTTTCCTGCCTGCCCTCACCTCCCCAGAGTCAACCTTTCTTCCTTCTCAGTAACCTCAGGGAGGCCCCTCTTCTTTGGGGGCTTGCCTGCTTCCCAGACCAAGGTTCATTCTGGGCCCTTCCCCACTCATGGTGCCTTGATGTCTCACTTTCCTCATCTTATGTCCTCATTCCCCACCCCCATCAGCCCGCCTTGTGGAAAGCATCTGTCCTTTGTCATTTATACCTTCCTGTGATTAGTCACCACATTTTGCCTTCCAAGACTAGTTGCACTAGATGCATGCATATTAAGCCTTACTAAAACTTCAGGAGAGGGGCCCATCCCTCCCTGTTGGTACTTCACCCCTTCCCTGGTGACAGGTCCTTGCCTCTAACCCTGTTCTGCGCCAGCACCGCCCTCCCACCCTCTTCCACACTCTGTTCAAGTAGCCAGCGCCCCTGCCTGTTTCCTGGCCCTGTGGGTCCTCCGGCGGCGACAGCCAGTCTCTCTCCTCCCTTTCTGGTTGTACTCCACACTGCTCCCCATGTGACCGTCCTCCCTCATGTGGGCCGCCTGATTTCTAAGGGCTTCCAAGCTCCACCTTGTCCACATACAAGCTGCTCTTGCCTTTGTGGTTAGGAGCATCCAGGCAGACACACCTCCCTTTCACCTCTGGCCCTGCCCCCTCCTAGTGTATAAGCCCCAGTCCTCCAGCTCTGAAGTGGGAATAGGAATAGTGCCAACCCTGTTGTGCTGTTGTGAGAAGTAAACAGGTGTCTGCAAAAGGCTTATTATTAGCACGGGCTTGGTATGCGGTAAATGCTCAATGGTTACCATCATTAATACAAATCCTAAGAATTAATGATGACACTCACCCCTTTCTCTTTCTCTCTCTGTCTCTTTTGTAACCAGACTGTAGGGTACGACCCCATCATTTCACCAGAAGTCTCGGCCTCCTTCGGGGTTCAGCAGCTGCCCCTGGAGGAGATCTGGCCTCTCTGTGATTTCATCACTGTGCACACCCCTCTGCTCCCCTCCACCACAGGTAAGTGGGTCCCTACCTTGTGGTTTAGCCACAGAGGCCACAGACCAGATAAGGGTGGGTCCCCAACCAGGGGCTTCCACAGACATTAGTGACTAGCTCTGGGGAGGGACCCCTAGGTCTGCCAGCATCAGCATGGGGGTGTTTTGGAAGATACCCCGTACCAGAGGGGAGGGGTGAACCAGTAAGAGATACTTGGTGTCTGGTGAGCTGGTGGACCAGTGTGCCACAGATACTCTGCAGGCCGTTCTGGTTCCAGACCCACTTGAAGCAGTGGTATCTCAGGGACTCTAGGATGTTTCTCCACTGAGTGGCCCAGATCATCTGAGAAGGGAGAGGTGAGGCCAGAGAGGCCATGGTCCCAAAGGCAGGCCTGTGGGGAAGAGCTGGGTGCCGAGGGGGCAGCCGGAGCCAAGCGCACGGGATCCAGGCAGCATCGCTGCAAGAGAGCCGTTCCCTCCCTTCCAGGCCTGCTGAACGACAGCACCTTTGCCCAGTGCAAGAGGGGCGTGCGCGTGGTGAACTGCGCCCGCGGGGGTATTGTGGACGAGGGCGCCCTGCTGCGGGCGCTACAGGCCGGTCAGTGCGCTGGCGCAGCGCTGGACGTGTTCACGGAGGTCAGTGCCGGGCAGGGCAAGGGAGAGACAAAAAGAGCACCCTTGCATAGCCCTGCACAGTGTGATGGGAGGCAGCTGAGTTGTCTTCTGCGGAACTTGAGTTTTAAATAAGACCCAGTTCCAGATCTGCTGTGGCGGTAACTTCAGGGAGGACAGTGGCCCGTCAGTTCCAGGGGCGAGGACTGGGCAGGGAGATACGGCTTCATGAATCAATACAGACAGGTCCCTGATGAAGTGAATCCGTGCCACGTCCACCCGAGTCCACTGGCTCTCCTTCCCCGTCCTCTCCCATGAGGGAAGGAAGCCCAAGGATGGTGGTTAGGTACCCCCAGGTCCTGGGGGGCTGCTCTCCGTAGGTCTCCATCACGCATTCCCCCACCCTGCCCTCACACCAGTCCCAGTGGTGAAGGTTGTATTTCCACTTGAGTGCCATCACTTCTCTTAAAATGTCAGAGATCCAGGGAAGAGGCATGGACTTCGGATGGGGCAGCAGGCATTTGCTGACTGGACGAGAGCTGTGTGGCCTTGGCAAGCCCCCCGCCCTCTCCGAACCCCCATACACTCCCTGTCTGCTCCTTGCCCAGGGTGCACCGTGCATCAGTTTTGTGTTCCTGATAACATTTCTTAGCTAGATCATAAGGCCTCTGACAGATGCGCCTGGCCCCTCCCTGTTTGTCCCCCAGCACAGCGCCTTCCCCTGCTGTCCCGTCCCCCTTAGAGCACTTACTGCCACAGTGCTGGGACTCATGGGTGATCTGGGGGCCCACCAAGCCCTGCGGAGAAAGACCTGAAGAGTGGAGGCCTATGTAACATTGCCAAGAGCAGTGCTCTGTGCCCAGGAGTGGAAGAGGTAGACACTGGAGGGAGGGTAGAGGTGCTCAGGTGGGCCGTGTGTCCTGGTGAGAACCATTGTAGAGCATGGCCATGAGCGTCCTAAGGGTGCAGGGGAGCAGGGCTTTATAGAGAGGGAGACGCCACAGCTGTGCTGTGGTGAGATGTCCAGGAGAAAGCCGTTGAGTCCAGTGAACACCCTGACAAAATAAAAGGAGAAGGCGACATCCCTTTTGCCTTCCTCCTCTCCAATGTCCTGCACGCCCCCGGCAGTCCATGGCAACCAAGCAGAGGTGTCTCTTTCTGGGCAGGAGCCACCGCGGGACCGAGCCTTGGTGGATCATGAGAATGTCATCAGTTGCCCCCACCTGGGAGCCAGCACCAAGGAGGCCCAGAGCCGCTGTGGGGAAGAAATCGCTGTCCAGTTTGTGGACATGGTGAAGGGGAAGTCCCTAGCAGGGGTTGTAAGTATCTCCATGTGGGGTGGAGCCTGGAAGTCACAGGGAGGAGCAGGAGTCTTGGTGACGGGAGTGGTGACAGTAAGCTGAGCCCGGGTGTGGCCAAATTCAGCTCTGGGAGCTGAAGATACAGGGTTCCACCTCAGTCAGCCTCTGGGTGGGGGCTGGAGCTGGCCTGTCTTTCCCCTTAATGGCCCAGGCCTAGCATCAGGGGGCCCAGCTCTGCCCTGATACATTATAGCAGGGGTCCCCAAATTTTTACACAGGGGGCCAGTTCACTGTCCCTCAGACCGTTGGAGGGCCGGACTATAAAAAAAAAAACTGAATAAATCCCTATGCATACTGCACGTATCTTATTTTAAAGTAAAAAAAAAACAAAAAAAAAAAAACGGGAACAAATACAATATTTAAAATAAAGAACAGGTAAATTTAAATCAACAAACTGACCAGTATTTCAATGGGAACTATGGGCCTGCTTTTGGCTAATGAGATGGTCAATGTCCAATTCCATATTTGTCACTGCTAGCCGGAACAAGTGGTGTGATGCGCTTCCGGAGCTGTGCTGCGTGCATGCCGTGTCACCGGAAGTAGTACTGTACGTGAGCGACGCTGCACTTTGCGGCGCCACCACATACAGTACTCCAGGAGCACAGGATGCATCCGGGGCTTTATAAAGAGGGAGAAGAGGGAGATGCCACAACTGTGCTGCGGTGAGACGTCCAGGAGAAAGCCGCTATGAGTCCAGTGAACACCCTGACAAAATAAAAGGAGAAGGCGACATCCCTTTTGCCTTCCTCCTCTCCAACGTCCTGTGCTCCTCTCACTGACCACCAATGACAGAGGTGCCCCTTCCGGAAGTGTGGCGGGGGCCGGATAAATGGCCTCAGGGGGCTGCAGTTTGGGGACCCCTGCATAATAGCCTTGGGCAGAGATCGGAGTTATTCCCAGAGCCCAGCGCCTGAAGAAAGGCTCTTTTGTTTTCAGCATGCCTTGTGAGTGAGGGGAGTGTGGCTGTGGTGAGGGCTGGATGCCATGGGTGTGGGGCAAGGAATGGTTTGGTTTGGGAGAAAGCCCGTGAGAGTACTCCCACCTCGCAGCCCTGAGCACTGCTTTCATTGTGTCTATCTTAGGATGCTGGGCCAGGACTCACCTGCCCCAGCAACCTGCCCGCTTTGTCCCATGAGGAACCGTCCACACCAGCTGGTCCTAAAGTCATGTCTTCATATCCCCACATGTCTTTGTTCCCACTGGGCCCTTCCTCGCTTATGTTTCTCCTCCAAGCCTAACCTGGCTTATCCCACTAGTCCCATCTCATCTGGTCTTCACATGTCCCTAAAGCTCAAGTGGGTCCCAGATACTGTCGTAACCCTTTGGGACACAGAGATGCATAAGGAAGATGCAGCTGTCCTTCAGGGGCTCACTGCCCCTTCACAAAGACTTGCTTGACCTTTCTTGCTCTCCAGTCCTTTTGCAATGAACCACATCCTCTTGTTTTTAAAGTTTCATGAGTTTATATTTTTCTCTTTAACTGAATTCTTTTTTTATTTTTTACTTTTTTATTTTTCTTTTTATTCAGTAAGAGGAGAGGAGGCAGAGACAGCCTCCCACATGTGCCAGGACTGGATCCACCTAGCAAGCCCATTGGGGTGATACTCTGCCCATCTGGGATGTTGCTCTGTTGCTCAGCAACTAAGCTCTTATTAGCACCTGAGGCAGAGGCCATGAAGCCATCCTCAGCACCCAGGGCCAACTTGCTCCAATTGAGCCATGGCTGTGAGAGGGAAAGAGAAAGAGAGAGAAATAAAGCAAAAGGGAAAGGGGTGGAGAAGCAGATGGGCGCTTCTCCTGTGTGCCCTGTTCAGGAATTAAACCTGGAACATCCACATACTGAGCCAGTGCTCTACCACTGAGCCAACTGGCCAGGGTCACTTTAACTAAATCCTAAGTTCTATGAAGACCAAAAAAGGAAATAAGCTTCTCTGCAGCTGACATGGCTCTGCCCAGAGCATTCAATCAATACACTAAGATTAGAGTGAATGGGAGTGGGGGGCTAGAGTGGCCCCTGACCTTCCCGGCTGACCCTCCACGCAGGGATTTTCACTGCTTCAACAGAACTGTTGTCAGGAGAGATGCAGGCTGCTCAGCTCACTCCTCCAGCTCTCAGGGCCACACTGCCTTCTGCGTCCTGAGAGAGGAAGGGACCCAGCTGCTGCCCTACAGGAGGACCCCTCAGCACAGCTCTGCAGCATGGGGTACACTTCCTCACTTCTGCATAGCCAAGGCTTCTGAGCAGCTTCACTCCTCCCACAGGGTGTGGATCAGAACCCAGGCTGAGGTTTGGGTCATGGCCGTTGCGAGCCAGTCTGGCCTTGGCTCGTCCCCTTTGCTCTTTAACAGGCAGGCCTCTGCCCTCACTGTGGCAGCCCTTGAGAGTCAGTCACGTTGTCATTGGGTAGCAGAGGCATTCTAGGCTTTTTGTGAAGGGGACTCCTTAATACCAGCTCCATCAAATGGAACCACTAAATGTCTCCATTTTACTTAAGAAGTAAAATCCATTGGACAAAATAGTTAAAATTGGGCAAATTTAACTAAGTAAACCAAAGCAGCTGGTGGTCTTAAGAGTAGGCATTTAAGAATAAGGATATTTTTGTCACGCAGGAACTGTGTGTCTCCCAAATTTTTCATTGCATCTTCTTCAGTTCAGTTCTGTCCCAGCTTAGACAGTGAGCCACTGACTAACGGTAGGGGCTCTTGCTTGCCTTAAGACTGAGAGCTGTTTTTAGTGGGCAGACCTGTGATGGGACTGGGCTGTGCGAGTGCTGCACAGAGGACAGGCCACGTGGGGGCCTGCTTCTGGAAGCTTGTGTACTTTTTCTCCACCTGCCAAAAGCTCCCTGCCCACCCACCTGTTTCGTGACACTTAGGCTCTGCTCCCAGCAGCTGGCCTTCTCTTGTCTCCCCCCACACACACCCCACCCCCAGCTCCCTGCTGCTCTTTGCTGTGTCCCCTTGGAGAGGAGCAAGGGGAGCCCTGTGCCAGGAGTCCCGAGGCTGGCTCACATAGACGAGTCTGCTGGGAAGCCCACCTCCTTGGTCGTTTTTGACATCATGATGCTCTTTTGATTCTCTGCCAGTTATGTCTCTACGACAACGGGAATACAACAACCCAGCTTTTTTGTTCCATACATCTTGTAGCAGCCTGTTTGATTTCTGTCAAACCCAGGTTTCTAATTAAATCCTTCTTAGATGGTTCTTTCCACAGGTTGCCTCAAAAGTGGCCAGTGATTATCTTAGAGCCAGAGTTTCTCAAAACATAAAACGAAATAGAAAATTTGATCCTGGATAAGCTGGCTTTGTTATCAAACTGCTGGTGGGGGTCCTACTGGCCAGACCCCAGACTTACAACTTTAGAAGGATATGTGGCTTCCACCTTCTTCAACTGCCCAACACGCCTGTGGTGGGCTTCTCGGGGGTCAGTGTTTGAAGAGTGATAGGATTGTCTAAATAGATGAAATCCATCCAGCTTTATAAATTGTGTTATTTGGTCTAAGTGTTAAATGATAATGTAAACACTTTTTTTTATTAAGTAGAAAAGAGGAAGGCATATTAGGAATGCCACCCAGAGAGACCTCCACCCCATATCCAAGTGACCTGTGACTCCCCAGATGTTTTATGTGCAGACCCTTCCCCAACACAGGGGAGGTCTCCTGTGGAGGGGGTGGGGCTGGCTCAATTCAAGGAGGGGGAAATGCCTCCCTAAGCCCCTTTCTGGCAATTTGGAGTGGTCTTAACCTTTTGTGCCCTTTTGGCTTTACAGCTTTCCTCAACCATGGGAACAAGTGGGGATCTTGGTGGTAGCTAATGGAAACTTTCAAAAGCCAGGGTGGCCTGTGCCTTCTGCTCTGCACGAGAAGCTGAAGCTCAGCAACGAGACCTGTTTGGACAAGTGTGCCCTGTCCTGCCTCTTCCTAACCTCGGCCTTCCTCCCTGTTTCTGCAGGTAAATGCCCAGGCCCTGACCAGTGCCTTCTCTCCACACACCAAGCCTTGGATTGGTCTGGCGGAAGCTCTGGGGACACTGATGCAAGCCTGGGCTGGGTCCCCCAAAGGGACCATCCAGGTGGTAACGCAGGGTGAGTTGGGGACGCTGCGGAAGTGGGGGGTGTGAACTCTGCAGCCATAGGGTGTCTCTGCTGAGGTCAGACAATGAAGGAGTCAGAGGTGACCCTGGTCTTGGGACTCTGTCCCATGTTCTGAGTATGGCTCATGTGCGACTAAGTGGAGACAAAAGAGGGAGAGGCAAAAAGTGTCACTCGGAAATAGACTTAATTTTCACAAGTCCTGTTTGTGCAGTGTTTTAAAGATGTGCATGTTAGGGGTGCAAGAGAAACCACAAGAGAGTGTCACGTGAGAGGTGCTAGGGATGGTGGTGGGAGTCCTGGGTCAAGTTGCAGGACGTTTGTTTTCTGGTTTTGACCCTCTCATCGTGGATTCATCATGTGGGAAGTGAGAGTCAGCGTGGGTGTTCCAGACGAGGTGGAGGTGGTGGGGACATTCTGTGCTCTGTGACAGACTCAGATGGACCCTGGGGACCTGAAAGTCCAGCTGTGGTGTGATGTGCCCTCTGTCTGCCCCTCGGTGACTGAGCAGACTCAGGCTACCTTTGTGGTGGGTCCAGCCCTCTGCAGGCTCCGCAGATGTACGTGGAGGACCAGGGAGGGCTCCAGTCTCCTCTGTCTTGCAGAGGCTTATCTGTCCCAACGACTGTTGGGTGTTGACTCTCTTGGGGAGAGATTGGGTGGGGGGTGGATATTCCCCAAGCAAGCCGATCCCAGGCAAGGTCCCCACTGGCTTGGGGCCCCAAGCCCCGGAGGTAGCAAGACGGAACTGGACCACGATTGCCTCAGTTAACTCATTCCATCTGACATTTACTGAGGCCAGTAAGTGTGCGAGTGCTGCAGAGGGGAGCCATAAGTCTTTCAGGTGTCCCCTTAGAGGGTGACAGCCAGGCCAGGCCAGGTGTATTGGGGCACTGGATTTGTCTGACTTTTGGTGAGGGGTTTCTTAGACTGGTAGACAGTGTCCTGAGGGTCCTGACCCAGGCTGGGACAGGCCTGCTGACCCAGCTTTTCCTCGCCCCCCAAGGAAAGCAAGACTTCTGGGGCAGGCTTGCACCGGGGTCCCCAGCACAGTGACCTTATGGTGGCTTCTTTTGGTCCCCAGGAACATCTTTGAAGAATGCTGGGAACTGCTTAAGCCCGGCAGTCATCGTCGGCCTCCTGAAAGATGCTTCCAGTGGGGCAGATGTGAACTTGGTGAATGCCAAGCTGCTGGTGACGGAGGCTGGCCTCAGTGTGGGTGCCCCTGCCCTTCCCGCCCCATCGGCACTGCCTGTCTCAGCCCCCCTACCTTTTCAGAACACGCTCACAGTTAGTGAGTGGGAGCCCCGAGTGCAATCCTGCCATTGACACTGCCCGTGAGAGGTAGTCTAAATTACGTCTTCATCTGCAAAGTGGGGATACTGCCTTCCTCTGAGCATTGCTAGGTGTGAATTCATATGCGTGAAAGTGCTGTGCGTGCGTACTCCGTGATAGCACCCCATTTCACAGCCTCGAAAGCCAGGGAGCCAGGCTGCATCTGCTAAGGCTGGGAGTCAGCCCAGCATGCTCGGCCTCTGACTTGATCCAGTGCGCCAGTCACCACAGGACTGGAGCCGTGCTCAGCCTGCCGACTCCTGGGAGCTAGCAGCACATCTTACCCTCGGCTGCCCTTGCAGCTTTTCTGTGGCGTCTGTCCCTCTGGTTCCCTTTGTAGATCAAAGTCTATGTGTCTCAGCCAGTGGGAGCTGGCAGAAGCAATGGGAAGTAGGTCTCCCGTGACCCCCTCTTCTCCCCTCTCTACCCGTGCATCCCAGTCAGGCCACTGGTTCTGTGCAGTAAGCAGGAGGGCAGATTGGGTCAGCCTCCGGGCAGACCTGCTAACCTGGTCCTCAGCCCTGCCTCCCTGCCTCCCTCGTCCCCACTCCTCCCCTCCAAGCCCTACCTGTACCTGGCAGGGTTATCTGTGGGCCACTGACTGGCCTGTCCTGGAAGCTACTGTTCAGAGGCTCAAGGCTCAGTTCACTGGCCCTCTCCCTGGCCCTGAACTGCTCCCCAGGTGGCCAAGAAGAAGCCTTGCCAGTCCACTCTGGGGCCTTGGGGGAGGGTAGGCACGAGGCAGGCAGGAGGGGTAACGGCCCTGCCTTCTCTCTGCAGGTGACCACCTCCCATAACCCTGCTATGTTAGGAGAGCAAGGCTGTGGGGAATGCCTCCTGACCGTGGCCCTGGTGGGTGCCCCCTACCAGGTTGTGGGCTCGGTCCAGGGCACCACACCTGTGCTGCAGGCACTCAACGGAGCTGTCTTCAGACCAGAGGTGCCCCTCCGCAGGGGCCTGCCCCTGCTCCTGTTCCGGGCTCAGCGCTCCAACCCTGCGATGCTGCCTACTGTGATTGGTGAGGAGGGGCCTGGAAGGCTGACTGGGGTCCAGGGTGGGTTGGCCAGTTGGCGAAGGGGGTGTCCTGTCCTGGGATTGGGTTCCACAGGCCTGTCCCTCCCTCAGCTCCTTCCCAGCCTCAGGGCGTGTCTGAGTCTGCACACCGGCTGCCATGCCAGTTTCAGAACATTGGGAAGTAGAGGCGGAGTTCAGAGGGAAGTTCCTTGTCTGAGACTGCAGGGTAGTGTGGTCGGGGTTGGATCCCAGAGCCCTGTAACTAGGCTGCTGACCATGTGATGCACAGTGTGGACCTGTCTGCAGAGCCAGGATCTCAGAGCTTCTGACTGCAGCCAAGCCTGTCGGGCATCCCCTCCAGCACCATGGGCATCTGAACCTGGCGCCAGGCCGCTGGGAGTTTGGGAACACTTTGTGGCAGAGTGTATCCTCAAAGGGCCTAGTTTCCCCATCCAGGGGAACTTTCCCCTGCTTTTTCTCTCGCTGTTGGTTCAGATAAAGCTGGCAGCCAGCGAGTCAGGTGACGGCTCCAGCTTTATGGCTCATCTTCCCTTCCCTGCCTTGCCTGATGGGCCGCTGTTCCTAAAGTCTGGAACAGCAAGGGGAGCTGGGCGGCTGTTCCCTCTCTCGCTCTTTCTTGATTCTGAGACCATCACTCCTGTTGCAGCTTTGATCACAGACAGCAGTCCTAGACTCCCAGCTCTCCCTCCTTCCCTGTGTTCTGTGCCAACCAGAGGTTTCTTCTTCCCAGGGCTCTTGGCAGAGGCCAGCGTGCAGCTGCTGTCCTACCAGACTTCAGTGGTGTCAGATGGAGAGACCTGGCATGTCATGAGCATCACCTCCCCACTGCCCAGCCTGGACACCTGGAAGCAACACGTGACCGAGGCCTTCCAGTTTCACTTCTAACGTTGGGGCTCCGGGGACTTTGTGATCAATGGGGAGAGACCTGGGGCTGGCACTGCTTATGTGGTCTAACCCTGTAGCACAGAAATAACCACCTAATAAAACCCACCCCCAAGCTCCTAGTCTTCTGTTGTCATTACCCGTAGGAATCACCAGAGGGTGCCACAAGCAGCCATGGGGTTGGCTTTGGCTACAGGAGGCTAGGTGTGTGGAGGAGGATAAGGATAGGCAAACAGCATGCCTGGATGTGGGTGCTCCAAAGATGGTAGCCCTCCTGTCTTTCAGGCTATTCAGAGGCTTTTTTACAGGAACAAAGCTTGGTATTTCTGGTCCCTTCCACCTGGAACTATACAGACACATTAATAAATATTCAACAAACATCGACAGCATATGTACCAGCCACTGGGCTAGGTGATTGCCTAAGGGAGGCATTAAAACCCAGACTTCTCCCATAGAAGTCTCCATGTGGTGGGAGGGCCAGCCACCGCAGGTCTGTGTGAATTCTGTGTAGTCCAGGGGGGTAAGCAGTTCAGCTGAAGGTGGTATCTCTGAGATGTTTGGGAGGATTTCATACGGGCAAGAAAGTGCGAGCGAGACATCGCCCGTGGGGATATTAGGCAACTTTATGAACCCAGCTCAGTACAGGCTGGGTAGTATATTAATTTTTTTTTAAAGATAATTTTCATGAAATATGACAATGGCACTTCCTGACCCTAAGGGTGTTACCTGTTGAGGGTTTTCCCAGTTAGTAGAGAAGGCTGCATCTCTACCTTGTACCCAGTAGCTTCTGTTTTTAGACTTTTGCCAGGGCTGAAGCCTGCCTGGCACAGGGCACCTGATTGGCACTGACAGGAGCGAGCCCACCACTGGGGCCTCCGTGTGGTTGAGCTGGAGGTGGGTGGGAGTGTCACCAGGAACTTCACTACTGTGCTAGCTTCTGCAGTGAGCTCAGGTCTGTTGTGTTGTCACCTTGCAGCAGACGTGGACGAGGATGGGGCAACGGGAACAGCAAGGTTGGCTTTAAGCAGCTGTGACTCAATGCAGTGTTTATGGGAAGTACCTGAAGCAGATGGTAAACCTTATATTTTTCATTCCCGTGCCTTTGAGTAGACATCTCAGTCTCTTGTGGGAGACTGCAAGCTGACAGGGCCCTTGCAGTTTAGATTTGGGGGGGGACAGGTGTGGGGGACTGGCTGTAAACTGACAGAGTCCTTGCTGCCCATCCCCCCAGCTCACTCCCTTAAATTGCTAAAGGCTAAACTCTTTCCCACAACCTCTGATTAAGTTGCTAGAGGCAATTTACATGCCCTCCCCTTTGTTTGTTCTGCTGTTGATTGATTTCAGTTCTGCCTGGTGGGGGGATTCCTGTTTATACCTCAGATATGTGACTTCGGAAACTTCCTCATTTGCATATGGCTCTGCACTATATAATAAAGCAAACGGTGGGTTTTGGGTTTTGCTTTGCTCTGGCTATCAGCCTCCAGATAGTTGCACTGGTCCACAGCAGTCTCTTAATAGAAGCCCTTGCACTACAGAACCTGCCTCTTGACAGTGTGATAATACTCAGCCAGATCTGGATGGGGTGTCCTGACTACCAGATAACCCATCCCCTCCTACTGGAAAGAGACTTACATGTCATGTGGCATCTGGAAGGGGGATCACTCAAGCCTACTGAATGCTAGAAAAACAGGCAGAGGTTGATGAAATTAAAAATTGAGCTCACTTTTCAACCGCAGCATCTTCCCCCAGAGATCTTTAGACAAGCAGATTCTGTGCATTAAGGTGGCCAGAACAATTCTGGAACCAAAATTACTTGAGCATCACAATTATCTTTCTATATGAAGGTGGCATGTCAAAGCATGAGGCAATTTTATCACATTGCCCTGTTTCATGACTGTCTATGTAAACTCCCAAATTTAAAAAGGCAAGATTAATTTTAAAACACAGATGGTGCTCCCCAGATGGTGCTGTGTACTCCTTTGTGTCCTCTGGTTTGTGGCATCTGCCCCGCCTAACTAGAGTGGAATTTCATTCTTGTGTATCTTGACCTTGGCAGGGAAGATCCTGGAACTCAGATTTAGAAACGTGTGTGTGCACACACATGCCCCCTGGAGACCTGATGTTTTCTCATGGTCAGTGGGCTGGATGGACCGTTCTTCACATCTGTTTTACCAAAGCATGTTGAACTTTTGCTTGAGATGAATATAGCATGGCTCAATGTCCTATTCTAGTAGTCACTTCATCTTTCTTGCTCTGAGTCACCCTGGGTGACTTTTTGCCCAGAATACAGGCAGTCCTTAGTGTGATACGGTGAGAGGGCAATTGGAAGATCATTTCCTCATATGTTGACCTTTTATAGGGAGAGGGCTTAGTTCAGATCCAGCAGGAGTCTGTTATTACTATTATTATAAATTTTCCCGCTGATTTGAGAGAAAGAAGCATCACCTTGTTTTTCCACTTAGTTGTTCTATTTAGTTGTACACTCATTGGTTGCTGTTGGGCAGATAAAATATATTATGCTCACTTTGTTAAAGATAGTTCTGCCCACGTGGAAGCCCGTCGCCCAGGTAATAATATTAGTTGCCCTTCTTGCTTGGGATGGGCATGATTATGTTAATATGTGTTGGGGCAGGGCTTTTGCGCCAAAAGGTTTTAAAAAGAAGAGAGATCACATTGTTCCAGGAGAAGAGTGATTACGTTCTAGGAGGAGCCCATGCTGTAGGAGAGCAGAGTAAAACCACGTGGAGGAGAGGAGAAGCAGCCAAGATGGCGGAGTGCTGAAGGAGAAGCCAGTTTGTGCAGAGAGAAGGAGATGGAGAACAGAGGTGAATAAGGCTGGTGAGCTAGAAACCTCAGATTATAGGAAACAGATGAGTCAGTGGCTTTGGGAGCCCTGAATCGAAAAGGAAGTGTTTTTCCACTGTGTGTATTTCTTACCCGCTGAGTGCAAGCTAGGATTAAAGGTGATGGCTCACCAGTTCTTGGCTCTGTTATTTCATTACCGTCTGTCCGAATCAAATGCGAACCTGCACAGGCCAGGCGGCTGTGATGGTGGCTGTGGCTACTGGCTTTACAGTTGCTTCTCATCTGTGCCCTGACTAGGGATCAAACCCACAACCTTGGTGCACTGGGACAGCACTTGATCCACTGAGCCACTTGGCTAGGTCCAGGAGTCAGTCTTTTTTTCCCCTTTATTTATGTATTTGTTTGTTTAATGAGAGGAGGGGAGGCAGAGACAGACTCCCATTTGCTCCCCAACCAGGATCTACCTGGCAAGCCCACTAGGGGGCAATGTTCTTGCTCCATTGCAAGGAGTCATTTTTTAGCACATGAGGTGGAGGCCATGGAGCCATCCTCAGTGCCTGGGGCAAACTCACTCCAATTGAGCCGTGGCTGCAGGAGGGGAGAAGAGAGAGAGAGAAGTGAGAGGGAAAGGAGTGGAGAAGCAGATGGGTGCTTCTCCTGTGTGCTCTGATTAGGAATCGAACCCGGGACATCCACATGCTGGGCCCACACTCTACCACTGAGCCAGCCAGCCACAGCCCCAGGAGTTAGTTTTAATGAGGTGGATCCCAGAGCTACCAGACGAAGGCCTAGGGCTGACTGTCGAGCCTCTCTCTGTAATGGTGGCAATGACCAGCACCATCCTGAGAGCCCTGAGTTGAACCAGGGCTGCTTCTCGGCAGGTGTACAGGCGTATGGGCAGCATCCAGTCAACTGATCAGCACCCTGATATCCTCATTATTAAATATCTTTAACATCATCCTTGTGCTTTGTCCAAATGACTGAGTGGAGATATCACGTGCTATGGAAGGTCCTGGTTGCTGAGGCCCAAGGAGGCAGTTGTAGCATATAGAGCTCCCAGTAAACTGAACAGCAGGCAAGTTCCGGAGTCTAAGCTTAAGAACTCGGGTGAACATGGGCTTTTCTCCCGTGACTGCAGACACTTAGGAGATCTCCAGAAAGGCATGTATTGTGCTGCCAGAGAGGCCAGCTAGACTGAGGGCTGCACAGCTTGCCGAAGGGTCACAGGAGTAGCACAGAGGGGCCGTTAAGGGGCAGCCACAGTTGGTGTAATTGAGCCAGCAGCTGGGGAGGGCCTGGGCAGGGAGTGGGCTGATGCTGGATCAGCTGCTCAGATTGGGGTTTAAGTCTGATTTTCTGCTTGTCTGTTGGGACATGGACAGCCCTGGACAAAGAGCAAAGTGGGCGGACCCACCATCTCATTCCCACATGTCCAATGCCCCATTATCACCAGCCCCCACCCCCAGCCAGCCCTGCTCCCCACCAATGGATACATTCTCTCCTCCTAAGTGCCCCTTTACATTGGGGTAGCTGAAGAAACTTTCTAAAAGGAAATTAATGACAACTCCGTGTCCTCCCAGTCCCCACCCCCCTGAACCATTGCTAGTTTATAAGAGGATCTTGGAGAAAGCAGTGCCCTAACCCAAGGGGACAAACAACCCTTTAATGGAAAAATGTCCTGCTAGGTATCAAAAGTGTTTTTCTGGCTGGAGAAGCCAAGAATGTAACCTGTAACCTATTAACCTCTGCCCTGTGTTTATTTGTTCAGATGACACTGGCAAAGACCAGGGAGCTTTGATCTACAAGTCCTCTCTGTCATCTCTGGGCCCTGTCTGCTAGCTGTCCTCTGTGGGGCGTCTTTAGATGAGGGCGCCAAAGCTGTGTGACTGCCTCTGTTTGCCCCTCCTCCAATTCTGGAGGAGATTGTGAGGGGAGCATTCAGCAGCTGTATTGTGGTGGGGGTGGGTGCCTGGTCATGTTGGGGGCAGGGGGGACTCAGAGCCAGAAGCCAGAAGCCAGGGGGAGCCAAGAGGTTTGGCCAGTTCTCTGCAGGGCAGCTGGTGCATTTTTCATGTTCTGGAAGAATTGTTTCTTCCTTTTCTTTTTTGAGCATTTAATTTTATTTTCTTATTTGTGATTTTTGTTTTCAGTGCACAACTGGGGCCTGGTTGCCTCTCTTGCCTTTTACTTTGAGAGGTGTGTGTGTGTGTGTGTGTGTGTGTGTGTGTGTGTGTGTGTGTATTTCTTGTGTACATCATTATAATTTGACATCTACAAAGTCATCACCCCCCCCCAAAGTCTAATTATTATCCAGTGCCATAAATTGACCCCCCTTCTCTATCTTTTTAATGGTGTTATATTAGCTTAGTACCAGGTATACATTTAGAAATTCACAGAAAACCTAAAGAAAGAGTAAACATGTAACAGCACAGAAATTTAACAATAACAATAAAAACAAAGCTATAACAAATGATAGACAAGTTATCTGGATCTTGTAGACAACTGATCTGCCACATTTTTGGAAGTCAGGAGCAGGCCTTCTCTCCACCTCTCTTTTTCACAAAGGGCCCCTGGCCCACAATGTCACAAGCTCACAACAGCAACTGCAGCAGGAAAAAGCATGAAGGACCTACTGAGGGTGGCCGTCACGCTACAGAACAGGGCATATGGGGCTAGTGTGTCCAATCCAATCTATTTACCAGCTAAGAGTGAGCTGTTGGTTGTCTTTTTAATATGATTCGTGGGCAATAGCTCTGCTAGCGTTCCCAGGAAGCACTCCATGGAGCTGTAGAATTTAAAGAAACAATGAAAGGACAGTCAATCAGGAGTCTCACTCTGGGCATCCCCTCCCCCAGTAACTGCTTCTCGCCTGAGGGCTGTGCACAGGGGCTCTTCTAACTGCACCCTGAAGTCTGGGGTACTCCACTGTCCCCTCACCCAGCTCCAAGACCTGACATCTGAGGGACCTGTGCCCAATGCCAGGGGAGCCAAGGCTGGGACACTAGCTTAGTCCCCAGGACAGCCTCGGAGGGGAGCAGGTCGGGCAGACCAGGCAGTGCAGAGACCTGTAGAGCGCAGCAGAGTGCTGCACTGACCTAAAGTCCCTATTTTTCAGCTAAAATCTCGGTGCAGGTTCATTCCCACGTGAGTTCTGGCCTTTAGACCAGTCCGGGAGCCCAGCTTCTCCCCGCACAGGTACAATGCTGCCTCAGCGCTGCTAGGAGCTTGTTGGCCAAGAGCAGGAGGGACTGGACACTGAAACTCCAAAATTCATCCTCTCTCTCTCCGCCACATACCTTGAAAAGCCCAAATTTCTCCCGTTCTCCCTCCCTCCCCTGCCCCTCCTCCTGATGACTTAAACTAGCTTTACACATTTA
The DNA here is from genome assembly GCF_036850995.1 of Saccopteryx leptura. Taxonomy (NCBI): domain Eukaryota; kingdom Metazoa; phylum Chordata; class Mammalia; order Chiroptera; family Emballonuridae; genus Saccopteryx; species Saccopteryx leptura. The sequence goes on along the minus strand of NC_089505.1, from coordinate 209,364,374 downwards.
ATAGCACCCTCTTTGCTACTGACTTTCTCTTAGGAACCATATTTCAAACAAATAAACAACTCTTGGTTGTATCTGAGTCTGGTGCACCTGCTTACTGAGCCTGCCTTCTCAACCACACCTGTAGCCCCTGCCCCCCTCACCTGGCCCCTGACATCCAGCTGGTCAGCAGCCCAGCACCTGATGGGCTGGGAGTGAGCTGAGCCCCACCCACCCTCCAGCCTATGGTTTTCCTGCTTTATTTCAGCATCCCCTTCATCCGTGGACTTCTCCCTCCTGCCCCACACCCTGTCTGTGGCAAACCTTTTTTAGTCTTACCCCTTCATCTACCAAAGGAAAAGAAACAAAAACCCCAGAAAAATACAAAGGAATTATTTGGGCATGGGACTGTATTTATTGAGATGTATGGGTTGTAAAAGGAATTGCTTCTCACTCTTCTTCTTATCTTAATAACTTACATATAAACTGAAAGCAGATATCTGGGTCCATGAACTATAAGATTCTAATTCCAAATACTTAATTCTCCTTTAAAAAGTATCTTAGGCCTGACCAGGCGGTGGCGCAGTGGATAGAGCGTTGGACTGGGATGCCGAGGACCCAGGTTCGAGACCCCGAGGTCGCCAGCTTGAGCGTGGGCTCATCTGGTTTGAGCAAAGCTCACTAGCTTGGACCCAAGGTCTCTGGCTCAAGCAAGGGATTACTCGGTCTGCTGAAGGCCCACGGTCAAGGCACATATGAGAAAGCAATCAATGAACAACCAAAGTGTTGCAATGTGCATTGAAAAACTGATTGATGCTTCTCATCTCTCCGGTCCTGTCTGTCTGTCCCTGTCTATCCCTCTCTCTGACTCTTTCTCTGTGTCTGTAAAAACAAAAACAAAAAAAATATCTTAGGCCCTGGCCGGTGGCTCAGTTGATAGAGCATTGGCCAGGCGTATGAACATCCCACATTCGATTCCTGTTCAAGGCACATAGGATAAACGAACATCTGCTTCTCTTTCCTACCCTCTTCCCCTCCTGCAGCCAGTGGTTCAATTGCAGTGGTGGCATTCAAATAATTTAACAACCAGTTCTCTGCCCTAATGACCATTTTCAGTATAAAAAATGATATACTGAAAGGTAGTTTATTATTTCATACATTTAATACTTAAATAACAAAAGAGGTACACAAAACTAGATTATGTTATAAGAGTTTTAAAATATTAATGAAAAAATATTAAATGATACCTGACAAAAAACAATGGAACTGTTATATTTCCATATTGCTTCTTGATTGGCATCCTCACTTCCTACTAAAGTAGCAAACGCGAGCGAATTAAAATGTAGTATTTTATCACGGGTATATAATGAGTTTTATGAAGTGAATAAATATTACATAGTTCCATTGAACTTTTTTCACCTATGGATGGAATGAACATTACTACGGGTACGTAGGATACGTTGTTGTGCAGATGAACATAAAAAAAGAGTAAGGAATGTAAATTTGTGATCTCCACATTGGGCAGCTGTCTAGGAGCCCACCCTAGAGAGAACCCTGATTACAAGTGCCATTTTAACTGGTTTGCAAATTCAACAATAAATTAGGTATGGGTTCTGCTGAACTGGTGCAAACAGGCTGAATCCCACCATAGCTCATTTGGTTTGAGTGTGGCCCCAGGTGCTGAGGATAGCTCTGTTAGAGCTCTTTGGCCTCAGGTGCTAAAGATAGCTCGGCCCCAGGTTTCCAGGCGGATCCCAGTCAGGGTGCATGTGGGAGTCTGCCTCACTGTCTCCCCTCCTTTCACCTTCAAAAAAAGGTATCTTAAAGAATTCTCCTGTTTCTCCTCGGGCCCCAATCCTCTTCCATTAAACTCTCCTCTCTTTAAGATCCTGTTTCTTTATCAGTCTGTCCCCACCAGATTGGTGTGCATATTTTCTGAAGTTATTTATTTTTATTATTGATCTCACCCCTTTGGGGTAATGAGTTCCATAGGTTCAAGGTCACAGTCTGCTTCCCCTTATGGGTGCTAAGTTTGTTTTATCAAGCTCGTAGGAGAGCTTCCTATCATGAACAGATCAGATAAATAAGTTGGTTCTTTTATTCACATTCAAGATTTAAGAACATGCTTCCTCTCCTGCTATTGGCTTCCAGGGAAAAGAGCTCTAAGTGTTTTACCTGGTATTCATGGTACAAGCTCCCCACCTCTTATCATTTCAGGGGCTACAAACCCTCTTGGGCCTAGTTACACTATCAGAACTGCATCTGTTTCCCAGAGGAAAATCTTTATGCAGCCAACCCTGAAAAATTTCACTCACCACCTTTAGACCGGACACCGGGCATACTTCCGGCGATGTAGCTCATCCACTCTGTCCAGGTACCAAGTACCTGGGAAGAGGCTTTCTGTGTCACCAGGGGGTGAGTAATTCACTGTGAAATGAGAAGAGGCAATACTCAAAAGAGCTCTATGTGGTTGGGGAAGAGGAACTAGTAAATACGGACACCTATAGCTTCGTGGTGAGACTCTCCTGGCTGCACTGTAAGGGGCCGTGAGGTCATCTATTATGTGCCTAACAGCACTGGACCAGCAGAAAGTCCAGGACTAGCTATCTGGGATCCAGTTCTTAAGGCTTGGCTATCAGTGATTTTATTAGAGGAGTACAACATGCCCTTTCTCCATCGAATTCTTCAGCATGTCCTTCTGTCAGTGGTACTTGGCTGGAGGTGTACTTCAGAGCTTCCTGCTTTCCGATAGACACTTCCTTCCACGTCCTAAGTTCTCTGGCTCTAATTTATTGTAGTATTTTAGTATTTTGTCCATTAATGTTCATTTCAGTGGTCTTGTTTTCATTTTTATTGTTTTCGTCTTTCTCAAATGTGTCCCATGTTCCAGATAAAATCAATAACTACTACATCCAGGTTTTCTGGAACATTACCAATTTCATATGTTCTGTCCCCTTTTCAGATCACACTGCAATGCATGTGTCTCAAGATTTGCTTTTGAAAAGACAGTTACAATTGAAGGGAAAGACCCTGCACAAATATAAACGGCAGTTAACTGCAGAGCAGGGGTTACTTGGAGACAAGAGATCTTGGAGTGTATTAGCCATAATAGGAGACTGGCCTGTGGTCATTGAATGCAAGTACACAGGATTTTTGGAGGAATGCCTCCAAGAACCAGATGTCCTTTATGATGGATAAACTCTGAGACTCTGACTCTTCTTGTGTCCTTGATCACAAAGGAAACAGTAGATGTGCAGGATTGGGGATGGGATGGTCGGGAATAAAGGCTTTTATAGCTTTCTAGTTTTATCTGCTGAGCTGTGGCTTTTAAACTCAATAAATAAGCAGTGGCACAGTTTCTCTGGGCTGATTCCACTTCTGAGTTTCAGCCTCTGCTTATACTACTTTCATCTGATGTGTCTTATTCCTTGCGAGTCCAAACCGTAACATACAATGATTTTAGAATCACCATCTGATCTCTCCAATCATAACTTCAGCTTTGGCTGACTTCTCTTTTGTTGCTTTTTTTGGGCAAAATTTTGTTTTCATGTTTGGTAAGGAAAGAGGGCAGTTGGGTAGAGAAAGTCCAATTTGTTCATAAGTTATTTTAATGCATTCATTTATTTAATGTGTTTGGCAATCCTGCAAAGTTGGTATGATTTTGGAAATGAGACAACTGAGAAAAGTTCAATAATTTCCCCAAAGATTAAGAGCTAGTGAGAGTCACAGGTCAGTTTAGATTTAAATATCTAGCTCCAAGTCTGGGGTCTTTCAACTGTTGCATAGATGGCACTTTCAAAGACCGTACATCTGGCTTCCATGGGACTGTTTCAGGTGGTTAGCTCCTGTCGTGCTGAGAAACCACATGTTGCTGATTACCTTTTCCCAACTCTGTCTTGTTTTCTTACCCAATTCTTGGCCCTGAGCGCCTAACAGCTCTCCTCCCGATCATATCGTAGAGACATCTTCACCTTGGCCCGCTATATTCTAGACTTCTGACAAATCCCTGGCTCTCAGCAACTGGCAAAGAATCTGAGAAAAATGGGCTTCTCCTTCTCTCTTCCTGCCTTTTTCTTACCCTTCTTGAAGAAGTGTTCTCTTTGTTCCATTATCTCTGTGAACTGCTCAGGAGACATGCGCTTCCGGGAGGCGAGGCGTTTTGGAAGGTCTGAAATGCTAGATACCAGCTTCTCCAGGGGGGAGCCTGGAGAGGAAAAGCACGATTGAGAAACTTGCTTCATTGTCATTATCACTGCCACAATCACCAGTGCGGGAGAGAGCCAGGCTTCCTGGGAGTGCGAACCTTGGGGGAACGTGCTGTGTGGCTTAAAATGTCAAGAAAAGATAAAGGTTAGCACCTGTGATGTCAGCTAAACATAGGGGCAGACACACTCACGTGTGCTTAGATGCATAATTTTTATTACATTCCTCATAAAATAACCAATAATTACTTACTGGACATCTCAAATTCATCAACTTCTCCTTAACCAGATGGCCTGTTTGCTGGGACAGCTTGACTGGTTTTCCCACACCTACCTCTGTTCCTCTTCAAGCTAGTCCTCTAAGCCAGTGGTCCCGAAACTTTTTTGGGCCACGGACCGGTTTAATGTCAGAAAATATTTTCACAAACCAGCCTTTAGGGTGGGACGGATAAATGTATTAAGTGACTGAGACAGCGTCAAGAGTGAGTCTTAGACGGATGTAACAGAGGGAATCTGGTCATTTTTTAAAAATAAAACATCGTTCAGACTTAAATATAAATAAAACGGAAATAATGTAAGTTATTTATTCTTTCTCTGTGGACCGGTACCAAATGGCCCACAGACCGGTAACAGTCTGCGGCCCGGGGGTTGGGGACCACTGCTATAAGCAGTAGCCAGGGATGTGCTTCAAATACATAAGTTTGACAGACTTACTCCATTGCTTAACTCCCTCTAGGGATTTCCTTTGCTCTTAAGCCCATTATTTTGTTACGGTGGGAGCCTCAGTGGTGGCTAGAATTGTTTCTTTTAACCTTGCCAGAGGTGCCTGATGGGAAGACGGCACTCACCTGGAGAAGCATCCTGGGACACCCGAAATGAAAAGAAACTTGCCGCCAAGCCTGAGCCATAGGAGAAGGCGCCAATCCTGGAGCCAGCCAGTTCCTGGGCAGAGTGCCTGCAGGGGAAAAAAAAAAAATCAAAGCGTAGGAAACACAGGGGCATCATATCCTACGCTTTTAATAAAAAAACAAACAACCTATCAGCCCGATCTAATTCACCTCTTGCAACCAGAAATGCATTCCCAGTACTTACATAAAGAGGAACTTCTGGACCCTGGGGATAAGCTCAGAGGAGAAACAGCTAAAATCCAAGATACAAAAGAAGTATACAAGGAGCTTCTCCCCACCCATATGGACCACGTGAATTTAGTGAACTTTGAAAGCATCTGAAGGAGGTCAGACGCTGGACTCAGCCGGTTTTCGTGTCAACTGGGAATGCTTCAGCACTTGTAACTCTTACCGTTCCCTCAGTAATCATTTCATCAAGGTTTTACATATCTATGTATCTCTTATATTACATTCATGTACTATAATGCAAGTATTTCCTTCTAAAACCCACAAAATAGATTGTCAATAGAAATAACAGTTAACATTAGAGCATCTACTGAGCATTACAGTTCTGGCTGCTTTAGACACATAACACTCCTCAAAATCCCAGAAGTGTCATATGTATTTTATAGATGGGGAAAGTGAGGCACACAGAGGTTACATATTTTCCCAAGGTCAAAGCTAGTAAGTGGTAAAGAGATTTGAACCAAGGTTGTGGGCCCTCTTAACCACTGTGCTTTGCTAAGTATAGAGATTTTAAAAAGATGAAATAAAAATATGCATAAAAATGCTTCTATTTTCTTGCTGCATCAAGTAGATCTTTACATAACACATGAACTTCACTTGGGAGATGATTGTTTAGTACTGATAGTAAGCCTCCTTCCTATACATACCTTTAAAACAAGGATTTTTTTCACCTCCATCCCTCCTTCCTTCCTTCCTTCCTTTCTTTTCTTTCTTCCTTCCGTTTAAAAAAAAGTCTGAACCAGAAGAAGAACCAAACTTGGTGACACTTCAGACCATGGCTGAGGATAGGAGGTAGGGCCAGTCATAGTACTTACTGGGACAGAAGCGAGGCCAGGCACCCATACAGGGAGGAGGTGTATGTATTCCCGTTGTACGTAGAAAGGTAAAGGGACGCTTTGGTTTTCTTGTTGAATGTGTCCAGGGAGGCCTTCTGAAAGGCTTTCTCCACGTCCTTGTTGGCATAGGTGTCTTCCAGCTTTAGCCCCCTGTGAGGCAGCCAGAGCAACAGGCCAGTGAGAGGCCACCGGAGGGCAGGGCGGCAGCAAGGGGAGACCTAATGCTCTGGAGAGAAGACTTCTGGACACATGTTTTTACTACAGACTATTTAAAAATACAGAAAAGTGCAACGGAAAAAATGTCACTAATAGTCCTACATTCAGAGAGAGCTCTTAGGTCATATTTTTTTTGTGTGGAATCCATTCCTGCTTTCACACAGCTTATAGGGAAAGAGAATCATGCTTACATTCTGTTTAGCATACTTCCTTAGCCCTTTTTCTCCGGGACATGAAATTACCTTCTACAACACTATTTTTAAAGGCTGCCAGGATTGGCTATGATAGGACTGACCATACTGTGGCCCAGCTTACCATTCCTGTTCTCACTAGTTAAAAATATTACCAAAAAGAAAAAAAAGCTACCTGTTCTTTTAGATTTGTGAAATTACTGAGTCAAAGGTATGCACATCTTTAAATTACCTTTTCCTGGCCCTGAGCAGTAGAGCGTCTGCCTGGCGTGCGAGGGACCCCGGTTCGATTCCCGGCCGGGGCACATAGGAGAGGCACCCATTTGCTTCTCCACCCCCCCTCCTTCCTCTCTGTCTCTCTCTTCCCCTCCCGCAGCCAAGGCTCCATTGGAGCAAAGATGGCCTGGGCGCTGGGGATGGCTCCTTGGCCTCTGCCCCAGGCGCTAGAGTGGCTCTGGTCGTGGCAGAGCCACGCCCCAGAGGGGCAGAGCGTCGCCCCCTGGTGGGCAGAGCGTCACCCCCTGGTGGGCGTGCCGGGTGGATCCCGGTCGGGCGCATGCGGGAGTCTGTCTGACTGTCTCTCCCCGTTTCCCGTTTCCAGCTTCAGAAAAATACAAAAAAATAAATAAATTACCTTTTCCTGTTTATTGCTCAACACCCTTGTATCGATTTATTTATCCGCTAAGGCCATGTAAAGAACATGCTAACTTGTTTAACTTTGTTACTAATAAGCACACACATTTAAAAATATGGCTATTGCCCTGGCCTGGTAGCTCAGTTGGTTAGAGCATCATCCCCATATGCCAAGATTGCGGGTTTGATCCTCAGTCAGGGCACATATGAGAGTCAACCAATGAATGCATAAATAAGTGGAACAATAGGTCGATGTTTCTCTCTCTCTCTAAAAATAAAAGTTAAAATATGATTATGTACATTTCTTTTTTGAGGAAATTTCTTATCCATATCCTTTTCTCAGTTTTCTGCTAAAGTGTTTGTCTTATTATTGATGAGATTTTCACATATTAAAGATATTAGGCATTATTTTTGGTATACCTGTATGTTTAAATTTTTTTTTCACAGAGCAGGTCTCATACGCAGTGCTTGTGCTCATTTTGGTGTTTCAGTCAGTGGCAGGGCTAGTAGTAGTAGTTCGTAGTGGAGTCAGATGTTGGTAGCATGTTACAAAACTGGAAATGAACAGTTACTATGAAGAAAGGGAGCTTCTCCTAGTGGGAACTCTCTGTATTGAAAATTTTTCTTTTCTAAATATCTTGGAGTAATACATCACTAACTGGCATTTTTCCTGCTTTATTGACCTCTACGGTGAGCTGGACTATCTCAATTACATAGGTGGGGAAATTGCGGCAACAAGCAAGACATTAATGAAGTCAGTGGCGAGTGAGAATGAGACCGGACACTCCCCAACTTGCCTTCCTGTTCAGAGATTAGTTGTTTCTAGGTGGTTCTGTCCATATACACTGTGAGAGCTTCTAGCCAGAGAACATGGAGTCACATTGTTTTTGTGTCCCTAGAGTCCAGTATGATGACCTACACATAGCTGATGTTCATCAATTGTTTACTGACTGAATGATATAGTCACATTCTCTTTCCCCTTTTTCCTATTCTCTGAAGTTTTTAAAAATTTTATTTATTTGATTTCTTTTGAGAGAGAGAGAGACAGGAAGAGAGAGAGATGAGAAGCATCAACTCATAGATGCAGCACTTTAGTTGTTCATTGATTGCTTCTCATACATGCCTTGAGCAAGGGGCTCCAGATAAGCCAGTGACCCCTTGCTCAAGCTGGTGAGCCCGCGCTCAAGCTGAATGAGCATGCACTCCAGTTGTTGACTTTGGGGTTTTGAACCCTGGTCCTCAATATCCCAGATTGATGCTCTATCCAATGCACCACCAGTGGTCAGGCTATTCTCTGAAGCTTTATACAGTCACTTGATCCAGAGGTATTGGCAATTCCCTCTGCTCCCTGAAAAAAAGGTGAGGACTAGATGTACACAATAACCCAATAACCCATTTAAGACTTGGAGTCATTTCTACTGTGTTGGAGGAGTGTCTTTTTCCCCCACAGGAGTGGCTGGTGGTCCAGACTCAAGGCATGAGGAAGCCTCCTCCTTCTTCACCCCTCAGGAGCCTCTAGGCTCCCCACAAAGAAGACTCACCTGAAGGCCTCCAGCCCCTTGTAGCGGCTGGCCTGTGTCTCACTGCTGGCGGACAGGAAGTCATTGAACACCATGCGAGCCAAGGATTTCTGAGTCAACTTGCAGAAGGGTGTGTGGAAGATCATGAATTGTAAGTCATCGAGAGTAAAAGGTCGGTCGATACCAGCTGAAGGAGGAAGTGTGGAAAAAAAAGGTGTGGCATGATCAATAGATAAACCACTTTGCTTCAAGATTTAACTGTGCTGAGGGGCATGGGGCCCTGCCTCCAGCAAGCACACATAAGGGTTGCTCATTCATCATACAAGCATTTCACTAAGCACCCTACTTACAAAGAAAGAAAGGAAAGAAACAAAAAATTCTTCCTATCTAAGATTGCCAAACTCAATGACAAATAATTGCTCCCAATCAAACTTGTGATCTATAGTTTCCTTTTTCGTCCAGAGGAGGAAACAGTGTCTACACCCAGCTTGAAAAATGGCAAACTTCAGATTCAGGTTCTATTGTCTCTGACTTCATAGTTCGGTCTGTTTCTTTTACTTCGAAGAGGAAGAAGGGCAATGCAATCTCTGCCTTTAGGAGGGAAGTTTCAATTTAGTGCTGACTCCAAGGAGCATCATTCAAATTCCATGTGAGAACAGGGAGTAAAATTAGAGCGTCAGAAGAATTTAGAGGAGGCGAAAGCAATTAGCCAATAGGAATTTTACATTGGAAGGGCAGAGGCAGAGAGGTCCAGGTCTACTCCTCTCCCCTGGGGGCACTGGTGCTGGCATTTCACCCACTGCCATGGAGAGGGGTAGGTGTGGCGCCTCGTGCGCCCCCACCGCATCCGTGTTCAGGCGCTTCAGCCTCGCCCTTTCCTACACTGGCACTGGCCTTTTGCAGGTGACCACTGGGGCATGGCTAAGCAGCTGAGAACCCTTTTTATTTTGTAAAAATAGGTTTCTCTGTATTTTTCAAATAAAATTTGTTTCTTTCCTGCTTATGAAAGCAGTGCATATTGTTGACAGGAAATTTTAGAAACTGAAAGTGAAAATAAAATCAACTTGGAACACTACCATCCAGAGAAAAATCCCTGATAACAGTATACTGCAAGTACAGGCAAGATTTTTCAACATCAACCAGGCAAACTATAAACCAAGAATCAAGCCATTCCTGACTTCAGCAGAAACAAATGCTAGGCCCAGTCGGATGGGGGTACTCTGACTCCCTGTGGTACCTCCCAGGTAGCTGACACCCACGGGTTTCATACTGATGGCTTTGACCTAGATTGATGACTTGATTTAGCTCGAGTTAGAGGCAATTTCATACTTGATTTTAGGTGACTTCCAAATGGACGTGGGTACAGACCCAGGGAAGGGTGTAAGAAGGAAACGAGATCATTTTCAGAAGGGAGGAGAGACCTTGTCCTTAAGCTTTTAGGACAAATGTGTGGCCCCATGTACACAGAGTCCTGCCTCTGAGCCCCGTACCTTGCTTCCACTGGGTCTGGATTTTTTGACGGTATACTGCGTAACATCGGTCCAGGGCCCGTAAGTAGCACTGGATGGAGAGCTTGCCATCTACAATTGGGTATTCTGTTGTCCCGTCTGGCTTGTAGAAATCATATACGTTCTCCATGTGGGTTCCCCGAAGTCCTGGCAAGGCACACATTGGGATTCAGGGACTGCACAGAGCAGCCACGTAGAGCAGAGAGGAGGGAGAACTAGGCACAGCTTCCTGGTCTTTCTCTCGTGTCCAAGCCTGAGCTCACACACCATCCTCATATGTTCAAAAGCAGTTGAATAGATTGCTGCTCTCGCATAAATAAGATTTATATATCCCTTTTCACACCTATATGGGCTCAACAAAATCTAGAATGGATGCCAAAATTCTCAAAGGAAAGGCTTTTTCTTTATACCCAATTATCATCTTTCATTTTCTTTCTTTTTTTTTTTTTTTTTTTTGCATTTTTCCGAAGCTGGAAACGGGGAGGCAGTCAGACAGATTCCCGCATGCGCCCGACCAGGATCCACCCGGCATGCCCACCAGGGGGCGATGCTCTGCCCATCCAGGGCATCGCTCTGTTGCATCCAGAGCCATCCTAGTGCCTGAGGCAGAGGCCACAGAGCCATCCTCAGTGCCCGGGTAAACTTTGCTCCAATGGAGCCTTGGCTGCGGGAGGGGAAGAGAGAGACAGAGAGGAAAAAGAGGGGGAGGGATGGAGAAGCAGATGGGCGCCTCTCCTGTGTGCCCTGGCCAGGAATCGAACTCGGGACTCCCGCACACCAGACCGATGCTCTACCACTGAGCCAACCAGCCAGGGCCCATCTTTCATTTTCAATTGCCAGTTCAGCTCCTTAAGGTCCTTGTTAGCAGCATCAACAAGATTTATTCCATGCATCATTATCTCAACATGTGATGCTGCAGAAGAGGGAACCTCTCCAATCCCTCTCTTCCCTTTTCCCCTGCCCTCTGCTCCCCAGTCCCACCTTTTGAAAGCAAATGATATCCTGAAATACCTTCTTCAGCCCTACATAGTGGATATGTCAATTTGGGATCAGGAGCTATGCATTTGGCCATGCCATGAACAGTCTCCTAGTACTGTGTGTTTGCAGGTTACTACAAACCTCTCTCAAGGACCAGGGGAGCCTTGGGTCCAATCAGCATTGCTACAGCTCCAGCACCCCCTGTGGGGCGAGCGTTACCACTGGCATACACAGCGATGTCTCCACAGACCACCATTGCATATCGACCTATAACAGAAGACAAGAAGTAATTATCACCCTTATCAAATCTCAAGTAGACTGAGTGCCTCCTCTGTGCCAGGCACAATTTTAGGTGTAAGAGATAGACTGGTAAACTAAAAGATAGTTTTAGGCACAATTTTAGGTGTAAAAGATAGACTGGTAAAAGATAAACAGGTAAAATCCCTGTCCCATGGAGCTCACATTCCAGTGAACCTCATCATGGCACATTTGAAATACAAACTCAAAATTCAGTGTCCTAGCCCTGGCTGGTTGGCTCAGTGGATAAAGGGTTGGCCTGGCATATGGGTGTCCTGGGTTCTATTCCTGGTCAGGACACAGAAGAGAAACGACCACCTACTTCTATTCCCTTCCTGCTCTCCCTTTTCTCCCTCTTCCCCTCCTATAGTCAGTGGTGGCTTGATTGGTTAGAGCAGTGATTCTCATAGTGTGCACCAGGATGCACTGGAGTACCCTAGAAGATTTCCAGGTGCACCCTATGGTATTCCAGAGAAATATGTGCCTGTTGGGGACCAAAAAACCAACAGGGTTTTTGGAGTTTAGATTTTGGGGGGACAGAGGATGGGGAATTGGCTGTAAGCTGACAGTCTGCCTAACCCCCCACCTCACTTGCCTGATTAGGTTGCAAAAGGCTGTTAAGCTGTGGTGCTGGATTGTTTACACTACCCCCCATGTTCCCAGAAAAGACTGGAGGCAAGTTTCTTCTATCCTTTGTTTGGTGTAAAGTTAAGATGATATGTATGGTGGGGGCTTTGGATTGATGATTAAACATAAAGAATTGTCTCTTGGGGCCCTGGCTGGTTAGCTCAGTGGTAGAGTGTCGGCCTGGCATGCAGGAGTCCCGGGTTCAATTCCTGGCCAGGGCACACAGGAGAAGTGCCCATCTGCTTCTCCACCCCTCCCCCTCTCCTTCCTCTCTGTCTCTCTCTTCCCCTCCCGCAGCCAAGGCTCCATTGGAGCAAAAAGTTGGCCCGGGCACTGAGGATGGCTCTGTGGCCTCTGCCTCAGGCACTAGAATGGCTCTGGTTGCAACAGAGTGACGCCCCCTGGTGGGCGTGCCAGGTGGACCCTGGTCGGCGCATGTGGGAGTCTGTCTGACTGCCTTCCCGTTTCCAACTTCAGAAAAATACAAAAAAAAAAAAATTGTCTCTTGAAGCCTTTTGGATGTCTATAAAAGAAAAATATGTGGCAATATCTAAAAAAGCTTTGAGCATTTTACTACAATTTTCAACATCCTATTTAAGTGAATTAGGATTTTCTACCCTCAACACAATTAAGAGTAAAAAGAGAGGAATTATTCAATCTATTGACGAGGAAATGAGAGTTTGCCCAAACATTGAAGAAATCGCTAGGACACATCAGGCTCATGTTATACTCTAGATGTAAAATGCACGTTTATTCAGAATTTCTTACCTGAATTCAATGAACAATTTATTAATTGGCACTTTTGGAAGTAATTTAGGTTTGTACCCATCACCTTTAGCACTCTGTGGCTCAAAGTCCTTCTCATAGAAGGCCAAAAGCTAAAGAAGGAAACTAACATTTGAAAAACTAGCTAGACTAGACCCTAGTTATCTTCATCCAATGCGGCAGATAGCATCCACATTTACAGAGGGAAATACTGTCTTTCAGAGAGATTAAGTAACATAGTGAATGTGGAATTTAATATACAAACCCAGTTCTGACTGAATCCTAAACTATGTGCTTCGAACAACTTCACAGTATTTTCCCTGAGAAAAGGGTTTATGTTGAGTCATCACATTTAATGTAGATGATCTGCAGTTATTACCTCTGTAATAGTCACACTATTATTCAATAAATAATTGCTGTCTTGACTATTATTTGTTTCACTTTCATCTGATAAAACTGCCCTCCCACCCCCCAAAAAATCCCCGCACTTGAGCTTCTGGGAGAGACATGACAGTGAGTTTAGTATTCTGTCTGACCTGTAGGAAGCCCTTAGGATTTATTCCAGTGCTATGTTGGGAGCCATATTTGTATATAATTTATCCTCATGATAAGCTTATATATTAGATATAATTATACCTCTCCTTTTTTTGTATTTTTCTGAAGTTGGAAACGGGGAGGCAGTCAGACTCCCGCATGCACCCGACTGGGATCCACTCGGCATGCCCACCAGGGGGTGATGCTCTGCCCATCTGGGGCGTTGCTCTGTTGCAACCAGAGCCATTCTAGCGCCTGAGGCAGAGGCCACGGAGCCATCCCCAGCGCCCGAGCCAACTTTGCTCCAATGGAGCCTTGGCTGCGGGAGGGGAGGAGAGAGACAGAGAGGAAGGAGAAGGGGAGGGGTGGAGAAGCAGATGGGCGTTTCTCCTGTGTGCTCTGGCCAGGAATCGAACCCAGGACCCCTGCACTCCAGGCCGATGCTCTACCACTGAGCCAACCAGCCAGGGCCATAATTTTCCCCTTTTTATAGACAAAGAAATTGAGGCCCGAAGAACTTAAGTCACTTGTCCAGAGCCACACAGCTAATAGCTGGTACAATAAGGGTTCAATCAGGTGCCAACCCACTTTCACTGAGACCCAAGAGCCGTCTCTAAGAAGTATAACAACACCAACTCCAACTCCAACAAAAATGTATTTTTTCATATATATATATCTTTGTTTATGTCCATGTATCTATTTATATGTATGTATGTATGTATGTATTTAGAAGCTATGCAGGAAAAAAATCAGTAAAGTCGACTACTTAAAAATTAAAACCTAGGGCCCTGGCCGGTTGGCTCAGCGGTAGAGCGTCGGCCTGGCGTGCGGGGGACCCGGGTTCGATTCCCAGCCAGGGCACACAGGAGAAGCGACCATCTGCTTCTCCACCCCTCCCCCTCTCCTTCCTCTCTGTCTCTCTCTTCCCCTCCGGCAGCCGAGGCTCCATTGGAGCAAGGATGGCCCAGGCGCTGGGGATGGCTCCTTGGCCTCTGCCCCAGGCGCTGGAGTGGCTCTGGTTGTGGCGGAACGAAGCCCCGGAGGGGCAGAGCATCACCCCCTGGTGGGCAGAGCGTCGCCCCCTGGTGGGCGTGCCGGGTGGATCCCGGGCGGGCGCATGCGGGAGTCTGTCTGACTGTCTCTCCCCATTTCCAGCTTTGGAGAAGTACAAAAAAAAAAAAAAATTAAAACCTAGGCCCTGGCCAGTTGGCTCAGCAGTAGAGTGTCAGCCTGGCCTGTGGAAGTCCTGAGTTCGATTCCTGGCCAGGGCACACAGGAGAAGTGCAGGAGAAGTACCCATCTGCTTCTCCACCCTTCCTTCTTTCCTTTCTCTCTCTCTCTCTCTCTCTCTTCCCCTCCCAGAGCCAAGGCTCCATTGGGGCAAAGTTGGCCCCGGCACTGAGGATGGCTCCATGGCCTCACCTCAGGCACTAAAATAGCTCGGTTGCCAAGCAATGGAGCAGTGGCCTCAGATGGGCGGAACATTAGCCCCAGACAAGGGTTGCCGAGTGGATCCTGAGTTTGTCTCTTCACCTCCCTGACTCTCACCTGATTAAAAAAATTAATTAATTAAAACCTATCTGAATGAATCTCAAAAGACAAACTGAAGAACTATTTGCAATACTTATAACCAATAAAAAGCTATTTTCCTTCTTTTATAAAAGTCTCATGAAAAGACAAAGTGTGTAATAGAAAAGTGGCCAATAAAATATTGAAGTTCTCTTATCATGAAAAAAAGGTAAATTAGTGACTATTATTTTACTTATAAAGTTGATAAAGAGTAGAAAGTTTGATAATATGTATTGTAGAAATATACTTTTAGTAGAATATTTTGAAAAATTGGGGACATTTTATCAAACTTTTAAACCAACACAACATACCCTGCAATTCCACTTCTAGAAATCTGTTTATACAATACTTTATCACAAGCATGTAAAGCTTGTGCAATGTTCATTAAAACATTATTTATAATTGCAAAAAACCTTACAACAATCTAAATTCATCAATATGGGGCTGATTAAGTAAAGTCTGACATATCAATGAATAGAGTATTATGTAGTTTTTAAAAGAACAAAGTAGACCTTGTGAATATTGATATAGAATGACCTCTAAGACATAACAGAGATGAGGAATAATATGTACAGTATTAAAAACTAAACTTGGACAGATATGTGTATGTTTGCAGGCACATGGAAAACATCTGGAAGAATACATAGAAACTGTTAGTGTTAAATTCTGGAAAGTGGTAATAAGGTGTCAAAAGGGAAATTTTTCTTCACTTTACACCCTTTTGTGTATGTATATGTGTACATTTTTTTAAGTATGAATTTCACTTACTTCATATAAAAAAAGACAAGGAGCCCGACCAGGCAGTGGCACAGTGGACAGAGCATCAGACTGGGACACAGAGGACCCAGGTTTAAAACCTCGAAGTTTGCCAGCTTGAATGCTGTTTTGTCGGTTTGAGTTTGGGATCATAGACATGACCCCATAGTGGCTGGCTTGAGCCCAAAGGTCACTGGCTTGAAGCCCAAAGGACACTGACTTGAGCCCAAGGTCACTGGCTTGAGCAAGGGGTCACTCACTCTGCTGTAGCCCCCAGTCATGACACATATGAGAAAGCAGTCAATGAACAACTAAGGTGTCACAATGAAGAATTAATGCTTCTCATCTCTCTCCCTTCCTGTCTGTCTGTCCCTATCTGTCCTTCTCTCTGTTTCTGTCACACACACACAAACACACACACACACGACAAGGAAACAGGAGGTCTCCTAGGCCATCTGAACCAGAACTACTTGTATCCTGCTGTTTCTCAGGAGCAATTCAGAACTTCCTGGTGAGTTCCAGAACCACCTCTTCCTACCCGAAGGCCCCTGGATGGCTGGCAAGGTCAGAAACAGAGATCTCTCCCATCCGCATTGGTCTACTCTAGTCTTGGCAGTTGCCATTAAGCTCAAGCTTATATATTCTTTTTGTTTACATACAAACTAACAATTCATATCTCAAAAGTTGTCTTTAATTTTTCCCCCACCAAGAAGGACTCATTTGCAGCCTTCTCTTGTGAAATACCCAGGCACTCAGCAGAATCTACTTACTTGAAATGACATGCTTAAAGCTGATAATGTTCCTAAATCTAGGCTCTGACTTTTTTTTTTTTTAATTTTTTTACAGAGACAGAGAGAGAGTCAGAGTGAAGGATAGACAGGGACAGACAGACAGGAACAGAGAGATGAGAAGTATCAATCATTAGTTTTTTGTTGTACATTGTGACAACTTAGTTGTTCATTGATTGCTTTCTCATATGTGCCTTGACCATGGGCCTTCAGCAGACCAAGTAACCCCTTGCTTGAGCCAAGCTGGTGAATTTTTGCTCAAACCAGATCAGCCCACGCTCAAGCTGGCGACCTCGGGGTCTCGAACCTGGGTCTTCCGCATCCCAGTCTGATGCTCTATCCACTGCGCCACCGCCTGGTCAGGCTGACTTTTGCTTAAAGGCTGGTAAGTGTCCCTTGCCTTTTATTTCTACTCTCCAACTAAATGCTTGGTTGCACATAGTATTGGCGGTGAAGGTAACAGGGAGTGCTGGAGAGGTAATAATACAAATGCCAAGTAGGAAAAGCACTGTAAGAACAGATTTGATGAAGTAGAGACTGGAGCATACCAAATCAATGAAAGTGCTGATGGCGGGGCTATGCAGGACAATTGAAAGAACACCGAATGGCTGTGTGGAACTGCACTGCTTGCTGTGTGAACATAAACAAACCATTCAACTCTTCTTGGCCTCTTTTTAAAATAAAGACTATTGGTTAGGTTAGATGATCTCTAAGGTTCCTGCCAACATTAAGACTTCATAATTAACTTTTTTTTTTAAGTGAGAGGAGAGGAGGAGATAGAGAGACAGACTTTGTATGTGCCTAGACCAGGATACACCCGGCAACCCCCATGTGGGGCTGATGCTCGAATCAACAGAGCTACCCTCAACACCTGAGGCTGACACCCCAACAGAGCTATCCTCAGCACCTGAGATCAATGCTCGGACCAATAAGGGAACTGGCCGCAGGAGGGAAAGAGAGAGAGAAAGAGGAGAGGGAGGGGAAGAGAAGCAAATGGTCACTTCTCATGTGTGCCCTGACCAGGGATCCAACCTGGGATGTCCGCACACCGGGCTGACACTCTATCCACTGAGCAAACTGGCCAGGGTTGAGATTTCATAATTAATTTTATAATTAATGTTCATTGTGGTTTCTAAGGTTTCAATTCTAGTTTCTAATTTAGTAAATATGGATTGTCTTGACTGCCCAAGGTACTGTTCTTTCACCTCCATGGATATCTAGGTAGGCAATTAAGAACTATGAGGTTTGCCTGACTGGTGGTGGCGCAATGGATAGAGTGTCAACCTGGGATCCTGAGGTTCCCGGTTCAAAACCCCAAGGTTGCTGGCTTGAGCGCAGGCTCACCAGCTTGAGCATGAGGTTGCCAGTTCTTGAGCGTGAGATCATAGACATGATCCCATGGTTGCTGGCTTGAGCTGTCTCTGACTTAAAGCCCAAGGTTGTTGGCTTGAGCAAGGAATCACTGGCTCAGCTGGAGCCCCCCCACCCCACCCAAGCAAGGCATGGATGCAAAATAATCAATGAACCACTAAAGTGTCACAACTACAAGTTGATGCTTCTCATTTCCCTCCCTTCCTGTCTGTCTATTTCTCTCTCCTCAAAACAAAAACAAAACAAAACTATGAGGTCAAGGAGGTTAGGGAACTTGTCAGCAATTGTTGAGGGAGCTAGGTTTTTAACTTCAACTTGTACGATTTCCCTTTTCATGCTGTCGAACGGGGGATTCTTCCTTGCAATTGAAGGAAGACAGACTAAGATACAGGGTCATGTTAATGTGCAAAAACAAATTTGAAGGAACCAGGCAAGGGAGAAAGAGTAGAAATATTCTGTAATAGTCTGTCCTATGATTCTTTGGACCTATTCTTACCAAGGTGTTTTCCTCTTAGCACCTAACTTGTTTAAATCTTTCAATGTCACCAATCTCTTAGCACTCCGACACTTAAGAGAAGCTTTAGAGAAACAGGCACAGTGAAATGGGAAATATATTGGGTTTGGTTGGGTATTGCTCTTGCCACACACAATATGTAAGATGTCAGCGCTTCCATTTTCTCATCTCAGAAGCAGGATGGGGTAAGGATAGACGAGTGACTATGTGAGCATGCTACTCAATTAACTGTGTAAAGCTATACAAGTCTGAGCAGTTATTATCATGGTGGTTGTTGGATGATAACTGTGTGATGGAGTAGTTGTGTGAATAAGCTGTCCTTCCCTCCCTGGGTAAAACCACCTGGGGAACAGAGAAGCAAAGCTGAGGTCCAGTCTCCAGCCCCAGCTCCTTTCATATCTAAGCCCTCTGGCTGCACATACCGTCCCAGGAGCTGGACTCCATCCAGTTGGCAGCATTGAAGAGGGAGGCTGTGCCTCCGTAGCAGGCATTGGTGGTGTCTATGCCCTCAATGTCAGTGTTGCCGGAATCCTGGAAGAGCTCCATCAGCACAGTTTTGACAGCCTTAGACTTGTCGATGATGGTCTCAGTGCCCACTTCCAGCCGGCCCACAGAGTCCCACGGGAGCTTCGTGCGCTCCATCAGCTTCTGTACCACCGTCAGGCACAGGGAGTTGATGTCCTCCTTGACTGAGCAGAAGCCCATGTGGGTTTGGCCCAACCCCGTGGTGAACTTCCCTGCTTCCACGTGGTAGTACTTCTCTAGGTCTGTTTGGTCCACATATTGGGCTGGGAAGTAGACCTCCAAGTCAAGGATGCCCACATCCTTCGGCCAAGGATCTGTTTTGGCCAAGGGGACAGCTGAGGCTGTAGAAAACCTGTAGTGGAAATAACAATCAGAACCCCACTAATGGTCTCTAGCCAATTTCCTCCAAAAACAAAAAAACGAGCAATAATTTCATCCATTTTTAAAATATATTTTGAAGCTATGTTATCAGAAGAACACAAATTTGGGATTGTTGTATATTTCTTTTGCATTGACTATTCTTTATTAAATGTTCCTCTTTGTGTGGTAATCTTGCCATAATGTCTACTTTTCCCGATGTTAATAAAGCTGTATTAGTATTTTTATTTTTGTTTGCTTTGTATATCTTTTTCTGTCCTTTTCTTAAATTTTTTATTAATTTTAATGGGGTGACATCAATAAATCAGGGTACATATGTTCAAAGAAAACATGTCCAGGTTATCTTGTCATTCAATTATGTTGCATACCCATCACCCAAAGTCAGACTGTCCTCTGTCACCTTCTATCTAGTTTTCTTTGTGCCCCTCCCCCTCCTTTTTTCTGTCCTTTTATAATTTTAACCTCTTAGGGTCTTTATATTTCACATGAATCTATTCTAAACAACATATTGTTGGGTCTTTTTAAAATTTTAACAAGTCATCCCTGGCTGTTTAGCTCAGTTGGTTAAGAGCGTCATCCTGAAACAACAAGGTTATGGGTTCGATGCCCAGTCAGGGAATGCGTGGGAAGCAGCCAATGAATGCACGACTGAGTGGAACAACACATGAATGCTTCCCTTCCCCTCCTTTCCTCTCCCTTCCTCTCTCTGCCTCTGAAAATAAAACATAAATTAAGCCCTGGTCGGCTAGCTCTGTCAGTTGGAGTGTCCTCCTGGAGCCAGAGGTTGCTGATTGGATTCCCTAGTCGGGCACATACATGAGCAGCTCCATGTTCCTGTCTCTCTCTCTCTCTTCCTGCCTCTCTCAAAAAAATAAATAAATAATTTTTTTTGGACAAGTCTTACAGTATTGGTGCTTTAATTGGAGTAATTAATCCAATTATATTTATTGTAATTACTGATACAATTGGGATTAAAGCTACCATATCACTGTTTGTTTCTATTTGCCTCATATGTTCTATATTTCTCTTTTTCTATATTCTTTTGGATTGAATAAGTATTTATTACTTCATGTTATCTCTTTTTCTTTTAGTAATAATCTTAGTGATTACAATGTACATACATGGCTTATAATATAATGTAAATACTTCTACCACTTTCTGAACAGTGCAAAAACTTACTTTAATTTAACTTTATTTGTCCTTTCCATCCTTTGAGCCATTATTGTCATATAGTTTACTGTTACATGTTATAAACTTCATAGGACATAATTTTAAAAAATTCATTCATTTTTTTCCTAAATTTATTAGGATGACATTGGTTTGCAGAACCATACAGGTTTCAATGTAGCACCATCTGCACACCTTGTCTTGTGCCCTCTGCCTCAAAGTTTCTTTTATCCCCATTTCCACCCTCCTTTGCCCCCACCCCCTTTTCCCTCAGCTGTCACCACCCTGTTGTCTGTGTCTATATGTTATGAATATATGGTTTTTGGCTAATCCCTTCACCTCCTTTCATCCAGTGTTTAAAGTACTGCTCTTATTAATCCCCTTTCTCCTTTCCTTTCTTTTTTTCTACACAAGAACATATAGCCTGACCAGGCAGTGGCACAATGGATAGAGCATTGGACTGGGATGCAGAGGACCTAGGTTCAAAACCCCGAGGTCGCCAGCTTGATTGCGGGCTCATCTGGTTTGAGCAAAGCTCACCAGCTTGAGCCCAAGGTCACTGGCTCAAGCAAGGGGTCACTCGGTCTGCTGGGACAAAGGCACATATGAGAAAGCAATCAATGAACAACTAAGGTGCCGCAACGAAGAACTGATGCTTCTCATTTCTCTCCCTTCTGGTCTATCTGTCCTTCTCTCTGTTGGTCAGAAAAAAAAAAAAAAAAGGAACATACCTACTGGTTTTCTGCTTTTTAAAGGAAATGTTCTGCTTGACTTCATCCTCTCTGCTTTTCTTGATTGGGCCTCCCAGTATTTACTGCACACACTCAACACAGTGCTGGTTCCAGAGGTACAGTAGTGAATAAGACAGTCTTTGTGCCACCAAGAGGGCACAGTGTAATGGAAGAGGCAGATATTTTCACAGCTAAACATATGGTGAAACAAGCAAAAGCTGTGAGCGCACAGAGGGCAGAGAGCAGTTCTAAGTGGCAGCAGGGAGAAAATGGGGAAAGTGTTAGTGGAAGAAGAAAGAGACAATCTTTTTTTTATTATAATTGATTTTAAAGGAGGAAGCGAGAGAGAGAACAACTTGTGCTTCACTTAGTTGTGTTCCCATTGATTGCTTCTCATATGTGCCCTGACCAGGACTGGAACCAGTGCCCTCAGGAACCAGCTGTTGTTCCAGGGATCAGCGACCCTGGGATCAGTGACCTTGGTGTTCCCGAATGGCACTCTATCCACTGTGCCAGCAGCTGGGGCTGGAGTTTCTTTTTCCATCTACAAGTCCAGAGCTCACCAAGTCCACCTCCTACCTGCTCCCACATGAAGAGTACCTGAACTCTGGTCACTCTAGTGATATCCTTCATTTTACAGATGATGACATCAAGGCACTCACTGGTGAAATGATAAGCTCAGGTAACTTCACAGTTTGTCATGTGTTAGAAGTCTTTTGTCCTTTCACTGACCAGTGTGTGCTTTACTCATGAGTGACACCAAGTTCCTTTGACTTGTATCTAGCTACAGACTTTTTTTTTTTTCAAGAGAGTGTGTGTGTGTGTGTGAGAGAGAGAGAGAGAGAGACAGGAAGGGAGAGAGAGGGTGCGAAGCATTAACTCGCTGTTGCTTTCAGTATAGTTGTGCATTGATTGTTTTTCATACATGCCTTGACCTGGGCGAGTTCATGTCCCCTTGCTCAAAACAGCAACCTTGAGCTTTTCATGCTAGTGACCTTTGTGTTTAAGCAGGTGAACTTGGGATTGTGTGGACAATCCGCCATGGAAGCCAGCAATCCCGCGCTGACAAGCTCATGCTCAGAGCCAGCGACCATGGGGTTTCGCCCTGGTGTTGTCGGCGTTCCAGGTTATCACTTGACCCAGTGTGCCACCACTGGTCAGGTTGTCCGCAGCCTTTCTGCCCATGGAAGAGGAACAGTGCATCTCTACAGACTTACACATTTAGCTCTGTGCCACAAGAACTGCAGCTCTGATTGAATGAGTCTGTCAATCTTCCTGAGGATTCTGGGCTCTGGCGACCCCACTTCTCCACCGGTAGGGTTATTTTAAGGACAACTGTGAAGCAAGGTGGATCCTCTGATCACAAGATAGTGGGCAAAGTGATAGATGTTCACCCATATCTGACAAGAGGGTTTGCAGTTTAGTTATCCCCCCTACTTACTTGGTAGCCCCCAACAGTTGGAGCTTGTACTCCCAAAAATTTGTGGGGTAGCTCCCCCTGGACCTAGGAGCTAATGGTCAGCCAGCATTGGTACTGAATATGGCTGGCTTTTCCCTCAGCCTCCTTTTCACGCTGCCTTCTCTGAGCTCCCTCCCTTCTGCTTCCTGGTTAGAAATCTAAGCCTGAGAGGTGCATTGAATCAGTCACCTGGTAACTTTTGTAACTCTCTGGGTAGGTGCCTACTTCTGGAGGTGGATTCCAGAGCCTTGAAGAAAAGACAATGTGTAGAGGTTTCTGGAAATCTCAGACCGCTGCAGCTCAGAGCATCCTTCACATCTTGTACTTGCTCTATGGCACAATCATTTTATCTTAAAATCTTTTTTTTTTTTTTTTTTTTGCGTCATGTCCCAGTCAGGTGCATCACCCCACGGGGCCAGGTACTCACAGCTCCCTGGAATGCCTCTGCAGCAGAGTGAGTCCGCAATAGAACTAGTTTGGTTTTGACATTACTAGGGTCAAGAACATGCCACAAGCTTTTGTGTCTCTACTTTATCTCATCTCCTTCCCTTATGTTTCAAAGTTAGTTATTAGTTGCCAGGCACTATGCTAGGGAGGCTGTGGGGTGAAGGGGGTGGGCAAGGAAAAGAGGGGGCCAGGGTTCTATGGACCCTCTTGACAGACAGAGCCAGGGCTAGGCACATACACACATAACCTACCCCGAGTCAGAACGTGATAAGGGCCACAAGAGGGATATGGGCAAAACACCGTGTGAGCTCATGGGAAGCAGGTTCTTTGGGGCTGGGGGGCTCAGGAGAGGCTTCATGGAAGAGGTTACACTTGAGATTGACCTTGGCGGAGAAGTGGAGCTTCTGCTGATGAAGAATCGGAGGGGGCTTGAAGAGGCAGTAGCCACTGAACAGGTGAGGCCAGCTGGAGTGGAGATGAAGGGAGGAGGAGGCGATGCATGAGAAAAGCAGGTGGGGACCACAACGTGGAGGGCATGGTTCTTCATGTTAAAGGCAGTGAAACCCGTTCTGAGATGGGAAAAGCTCTTCAGTTGACTTTAGAGCTGATGTGGGGTGGATTAGAGGGGAACAAATAGAGAAAAAGAGACCCAGAAAGAAGATTCTCCATAGTTATTTAGGCCCCAGGAAGTGGGATTAGCTGTGAATACACCAACAAGGGATGTGGGGATGAGGATTTCAAGAGCTTGAACCAAGAGCATCAGAAGGAGGGCAGTTTGGTGAGGACTGAAGTTTGTTTTCTGGCGAGCAGCCAACTATTGTTTATTGAAACAAGCAAACCCACATCAGTCCCTTCCTCACAAACACAAAAGCAGGTGAAATTCTGAGCTGGAACATTTGATCTGTGAACTGCGGATTGGGGAGAGTGTGAATGAGGGAGAAAAGTCATAAAGAAAATAAGAAGGCTGAAGAGTGTCACCTATCCCACACATCCATACAACCAGGTTCCTCGGGTCCCAGGCAAGGGAGGACACGAGATCAAATTCATTTTTCTAAGCATGCATGGAATGCAGGGTAGAAACGACAGGAGGAAGGGGCTAGTTCTAGAGCACAGTGATGGCTGAGGATCCTGAGGGACCCCCTGAGGCTGTTATCACCCGTGTGGGGCGACTGCAAGGACGGGGGGGGGGGGGGGGGGGGCGGACTGGGGAAGCGTTTACAAAGACAAGGAGAGCACACACACACTCCTTTGCATCTTGTTTTACCTTTTCATGAAATCAGAGGACAGAGAGAGGCACTGCTTATCCCTACCTGGTCCTTTTTGAATCTTGCTGCAGGGACCTGAATCAGCCAGTTTTACTGCAGAACCCAGAAGGTTCTGGTGGAGGCTGGGAGCAAAGGTGAGGCTGCTGGTGGAGAGGAGATGTTTCCTCTGCTTCGTGCAGCTCAGGGAGAAAAAGGTGTCCTCATTTCCAAACAGCAAGTGTCAGAGGTTTGAGACCTGGGGCTCTGGAGTTGGGAGGGGCTGTCCACTTAGAGATGAAGTAACTCAGACCCCGAGAGGTGAGCTCGCTTAACGAAGCCTTGCCAACTGCTAACTTGGGTGGCAGGCCCTCTGCCTGTCCTTTCCTGATTCTGTGGCACTTCTCTAAGAGTGGCCTGCGCAGTCCCTGGGAGCAAAATGACTCACCTTTGGTGGGCTGCTGATGGAAGGCGAGCAGGTGTGACAAGCACTTCCTCCATCACTCTCCTCACTTGCAGGGCCTGTTTTGCAAGGGTCAGCAGACGCTGCATTTTCTGAGGACAAGCAGAAAGCCAGCAGCTTATAGGCAGTCCTT
Organism: Saccopteryx leptura; assembly: GCF_036850995.1. Lineage (NCBI taxonomy): Eukaryota > Metazoa > Chordata > Mammalia > Chiroptera > Emballonuridae > Saccopteryx > Saccopteryx leptura. Next base: position 209,339,416 of record NC_089505.1, on the reverse strand, counting down.
GGGAGAGGCCCTGCAGCGCCCAGTAGGGCTTTATACAGCCCCCAGATTCCTGCCCCAGGAGGCCACGCCCCTGCTTACTAAGGCTTAAACTGGGGCAAAGGTTTTGCTCAGAACATAGGCGAGTCAAAGAAAAAACATCTCTCCAACATGTACATAGTCGTCCTGCTCCTGGGCATGTGCAGGAATGGGTGGCTCTGACTCCTCCTTCTTGGGCCCCTGTGGCAGCCTGTGCACGCCAGACCACCTCAGGAGGTTGCGATGTTCCTGGTAACACGTCCTATGATGATTACCTGGCCTGTCTCGGACCCCAGCCCCTCCTCTGAGCTACTCTCACTTGGTGGTCCAGAGTGCTCTCTGTGGAGCTGGCTGTTATTATTTTAATGTATTAAGCATAATAAGAAAAATATTTCAAAACCCAAAGGAATGAATCTTTTAATAGTAGCCCTTTAAGTAGTTGGGAGTGGTAATTGGCACAGAGGCAGATCAGAAAGGGTATGGAGCCTGCTGTATTTCTCCTGTCTTGACAACCTTTATGGTTGTCTAGCTCTACACAATTTCCAAGTGGAACACAGTAATTGCGACAATACAATTGATTTCAGGGAAGTAGGGGAGGGGTGGGGTGGGTGGGGTGGGGGAGGGGGATAACGGTGATGGATGGAGACTTGCCTTGGAGGTGTGAGCCACCATACGGAGTAAGGAGATGGCTGTAGAACTGTGCACCTGAAACCTGTACCATGAGTGGAGGCTGGGGATGTAGCTGTGTCTTTTGACTCCAGTTTCCAATCTTTCCACTTTTCTCAATAAAAAGGTTCCCGTCATCTGAGTTTCCAGTGATTCTCTCTCCAGCCTCTTGCACGGCACTTCTGTCTTTTATGAGGGTCTTGTACTCATAAAAGTCACTCAGGTAAGCCCATCTAATGTAACTCGTAGAAGGCGGGGAGAAGAGTCCGAGCAATTCTTGTCGAAGGGGACACAGCAGTGACTATGTTTTCCTGAAGACAGAAAACTAGGTGCCCCCAGAAGTCCAAGTCTCCTAGGGTCACCACCATCTTTTGAGTCTCCCTTCCATCCATCCTGTGCCTCACTGCTCCTACCCAGTCTCCCGCCATGCTGTTACCCCATGCTCTTTCACTGAGCCTTTTGCAAAATTCTGCTATCCCAAACTTTATTTCTTTATTTCCAATCCCTTCTCTAAAAAAATAAAGATGGGCCCTGGCCGTTTGGCTCCATGGTAGAGCGTCGGCCTGGTGTGCAGAGTCCCGGGTTCGATTCCCGGCCAGGGCACACAGGAGAAGCGCCCATCTGCTTCTCCACCCCTCGCCCTCTCCTTCCTCTCTGTCTCTCTCTTCCCCTTCCGCAGCCAAGGCTCCATTGGAGCAAAGTTGGCCCGGGCCCTGAGGACGGCTCTGTGGCCTCTGCCTCAGGCGCTAGAATGGCTTTAATTGCGGCAGAGCGACACCCCAGATGGGCAGAGCATCGCCCCCTGGTGGGCGTGCCGGGTAGATCCTGGTCGGGCACATACAGGAGTCTGTCTGACTGCCTTCCTGTTTCCAACTTCAGAAATAAATAAATAAATAAATAAATAAATAAATAAATAAATAAATAAAATAAAAAATAAAAATGCTCTGTCTCAAACTGTAGCCTTCAGATAGTGGTTGGGCTCTTCACCTCCCCCACAGTATTCACCCGCTGGGCACCCAAGTTCTTCAGCTCAGCGCAAGGCATAGGTCCTCTGCTCTGCATGGATACTTGCTTTGCATTGATACAAAAATACTTCTGTATTTTTTGTCTCCCTCTTCTCAAAAGTCGCCCTCTCTTCAAGCTCATGCAACAATTCAGTCTGGGCCACCCTGTGCCTCTCGCTCTATCAGTCAACCAACACTCTTGCTCCACTCCCTTCGTTCCTAAGGTTGAAGCATATGGACCGCTGCCTTCCTCTCCACCATCAACCCTCTCAACATTCTTGGAGGTGTGAGTCTCCACCTAGGTAATTCACTCCCCACCCCCGGCTCCTCACTTATGTCCCTACTTCCATGATCTGTCCACATGACCTCAGCCTCCCACTCTACAGTTGTTCTCTCAACCTTATCATTACAGTATCTTTACCATCTCCAAAATTTTAATTTCATCAGTCCGTTTTCTAATAACCTCTATATTCCCAGCTCACTTTCAAAGTGCCCCACCTTTTTCTCCCACTAGGACTCCAGTGACTTTGCCACTTGTTTACCATTTCTCATACCCAGGACATCATTCTTTACTTAGTTCAGATTATTCCTAGTGCATTACCATCGAAAATCTTTCACACACACCTGGCCAGGAACTCTGCCGGACTAGCCAAACAAGCCTTCAGTGTTGGCTAAACCCACCCTTGGTCTACACTCTGCTTGTGTCTGAGCAGCCAAACATGGCTGAAAGAAAACACACCACTGTGCTGACTGACTCACTTTACTTTATAACCACACACCTCAAGTGGACCCTTAGCACAGCCTTTCTATTCCCTGCATTTTCCTAGTCTATTCTTCTCCCAGTCCCAAGAGAACTAGTCACACCTTCTCTTCTGCCTTCAGGACCTCTTCTTGGCTCATTCTCAGCTGATTTCTTTGACTTTGTTTTTAGTATATGTGCTGCGGAAGCAAGCACTTTGACTTTGTTTTTAAAGATTTTTTTTTAACTTTTTTTTTTTTTTTTTTTTTTTTACAGGGACAGAGAGAGTCAGAGAGAGGGATAGATAGGGACAGAGAGATGAGAAGCATCAATCATTAGTTTTTCATTGCGACACCTTAGTTGTTCATTGATTGCTTTCTCATATGTGCCTTGACTGCAGGCCTTCAGCAGACCGAGTGACCCCTTGCTTGAGCCAGCGACCTTGGGTCTAAGCTGGCGAGCTTTTGCTCAAACCAGATGAGCCCGTGCTCAAGCTAGCGACCTCAGGGTCTCGAACCTGGGTCCTTCCGCATCCCAGTCCACTGTGCCACTGCCTGGTCAGGCTTAAAGATTTTATTTATTGATTTTTTTTTTTTTTTTAGAGAGAGAAGAGAAACAGGGTGGGGGAGGAGCGAGGAGGCATCAACTCGCTTCTTGCATGTGCCCTGACCAGGCAAGCCCAGGGTTTTGAGCCAGTGACCTCAGCATTCCAGGTGGACGCTTTATCCACTGTACCACCACAGGTCAGGTTCTTTGATTCTGGTTTCACTGAGAACATAGAAACAATCAGTAGAGAATTACTACAGCTTTCATTAGCAAAGTCAGCAAATTCCCTGCCTTTACACTCCACGCTCTGCCTTCCCACTGTTCTTCTCTAAAGGAGAGTCCTGCTCTGCTTTAAGACCAATGTCACATGGATGCAGATTGTTATTGCCTCTGCTCACAGAGAAACTGTGGTACTGCAGTTTTCTCTCTTTTTTATGATCAATTTTCCTTTCTACTAGGTTGTTCTTATCAGTGTCCAATCTATCTATAAAACTCCCTCTAGACTTGCCTGATCTGTGGTGGTGCAGTGGATAGACCATCAGCCTGGAATGCTGAGGTTGCCAGTTCGAAACCCTAGCTTACCTGGTCAAGGCACATATGAGAAGCAATAAATGAACAACTTAAAGTGAAGCAAATACAATCTCACACATACACACACACACACACACTCTCTCTCTCTCTCTCTCTCTCTCTCTAATCACTAGATAAAATCTTTAAAAAACAGACAAAAAAAAGTATTTCTGGACCTGACAGGTGGTGGCTCAGTAGAGAGCATTGACCCAGAATGTCAAGGTCACAGGTTCAAAACCCAAGGTCACCTGCTTGAACACAGGTTGCCAGCTTGAGCACAAGATTGCTGCTTGACCCTGGAGTCGCCAACATGACCCCAAGGTCACTGACACAACCCCAAGGTCACTGTCTTGAGCCTGAGATCACCAGTTTGATCTCTGGTCAAGGCACATATAAGAAGCAATCAATGCACAACTAAGTGGAGCAACGAGTTGATGATTCTTTCTCTCTCTCTCTTTAAAAAAACAACAACAAAACCTCTCTCTTGACCTGTTCTACTATGTGTGCCACCAGGTCTGTGCTCCCCTCTGTAGAAAGAGCCATTAAAAACACTGTCTGGGCCCTGGCCGGTTGGCTCAGTGGTAGAGCATTGGTCTGGCGTGCGGGAGTCCTGGGTTTGATTCCCGGCCAGGGCACACAGGAGAGGCACCCATCTGCTTCTCCACCCCTCCCCCTCTCCTTCCTCTCTGTCTCTCTCTTCCCCTCCTGCAGCTGAGGCTCCATTGGAGCAAAAGATGGCCCGGGTGCTGAGGAGGGCTCCTTGGCCTCTGCCCCAGGTGCTAGAGTGTCTCTGGTCTCGACAGAGCGACGCCCCGGATGGGCAGAGCATCGCCCCCTGGTGGGCGTGCTGGGTGGATCCGGGTCGGGCGCATGCGGGAGTCTGTTTGACTGCATCCCCGTTTCCAGCTTCAGAAAAATACAAAAACAAACAAACAAACAAACAAACAAAAACACTGTCTGTTCTCAGTGGTTCGCATCCTTACCTCATTCCATCTTTAATGGATCCATTTAGGCTTTTGTTTCTAGAATTCCATTGAAATTCTTTTGTTAAGGTTGTCTGTGACTCCTTATTGCCAAATCCGAAGGCTGGCCCTGAGCTTTCTGCTCCTAGACCCTCAGGTGCACACGGCGAGGGTTTCCACCTTCTCTTCTTAAAGTCCCCCCACTTTTTCATTTAGCTCCCAGACAATACCCCGGTTCTCCTCCACACCGCTGGCCGCTCCTCACTGCTGCCCCTTCCCTCTCTGCCCTCCAACTGTCAGAGTGCTCCAGAGAGGTCCCTATTCCACTAGGAAAACAGATACCACTGAATAAGATTATTAGGCTCTTAGACCAAAATATACAAATATTCCACAGGACTATAGACACATAACAGTTCATTTTGATAAAATCGAAGACCAAAATCAATCTAATATAAACTTTATTTAGTACATATAACAAATTAGGCACCATGCTATAAGTACAAGGAATACAGACAGAGGATTGACTGTTCCTTTCTCTCTTTTAAGCAGCCATGCGCTAAGTGGTTTCTGGTGGCCAGGTATACTCTTAGTGCATTATCTCATTTAATTTTCACAACTATCTGAGGTGAGTAATATTAATAAATCTGTTTTACAGATGAGAAAACTGAGGTTTAGGAAAATCATATAACCTTCAGTGGTTTTAGATCATGTAAAGGCTGAAATGAGCTTTGAATCTGTACTCTTTGGCTCTACATATCATCTGAGATAACCTTTAGCCATCTTTGACCTGAAAAAGTGGCAATTCCATGTGGTTCAACCTAATGTTAAGTTGTCCCTTTGGAATAACTTGTGGATTGTGGCTGTACCAGGAATATAAAGTATAAATGGGGGAAACAATAGCAAAACACCATCATTTGGGAGCTTTTCATAGCAAATGGCATTTAGTTGACTTAGTCAAGTACTGTAGTACTCAACTACAATCAAGTAATTAGTTTTTCTATTAATTGCCCAAGGTGTTGAAGGAAATAGATTAAATATCTGGTTGTTATGTTTAAAGAAGGTGCCTCTCAAACTTGTAAATGGCCTGACCAGGCGATGGCACAGTGGATAAAGTGTCAGACTGGGATGCGGAAGGACCCAGGTTTGAGATACCGAGGTTGCTAGCTTGAGCGTGGGCTCATCTGGTTTGAGCAAAAGCTCACCAGCTTAGACCCAAGGTCGCTGGCTCAAGCAAGGGGTCACTCGGTCTGCTGAAGGCCCGCAGTCAAGGCACATATGAGAAAGCAATCAATGAACAACTAAGGTGTTGCAATGAGCAACGAAAAACTAATGATTGATGCTTCTCATCTCTCCGGTCCTGTCTATCTGTCCCTGTCTATCCCTCTCTCTGACTCTCTCTGTCTCTGTAAAAAAAAAAATTAGCCCCTATAAAACTCATATTCCCCCCACCCAAACATTCTATAAGGTTAGAGTTAAATTGCTTGCTATTCTCTCCCCTGATAGCTGCATGGCCTTCACTTCGAAATGTAGCAAAAGTTTACCTTCAGTGGGAATATCTAGGAAAGCTTGCCTTGGGGAGGGACCTGACCATTTTAAGGGAATCTAAATCACAATAATTGTTGGTAAAAGCCTAAGTCACAGACATAGAGCATCAGCCTGGCATATGGACTAAGCAAAGTAACAGACTCTGGCCCCCAGCTATTCCTGGGAGACTGACCTCTTGGCTGTCTTTAGAATTTACCAAGGACACCTAGCTAGTGCTACATCAAAGAACTTGTCTCAGCAGCAGGATTTCCCCTCCTCCTGCTCATTGTCAAGCCAGTGATCAAGGTCTCAAACTCCCAATATGCTATTCTGAGCTTACCCAGGTGCACTCAACCCATGCCAGCAAATGCTTGCAACAACCTCTATATCTAAGGCTTGCTCTCGCAGCTTGGGGCTGACACCCTTTGGTCTTAGTCCACTTGCACCCAAGCAATTTTAAAATAAACTTTCCTTTTGGAACATACCAGCCTCCTGTTTTTGGTTCATCTGGGGGTTTCTACCTTTCATATACCAATTAAGACAAATACTTGATAATTATGTATCAACAAAATTCTGAGACTTAAAAAAAAAGCAAAGGAGATCACTTAGGTAAATTGGTTACTTTGTGACATATTACTTATTATGGACATAAAATGCCTGTGAGCACGTAATTTTTTTCAAACTGCTTAAATGTCTGTGAAGGTGAAAGTTGATGATAAAAGCCAGGGAAGAGAGGACAGATGATCCCAGAGTCCACTCACAGAGCATCCTGGGCAACTGGAGCACTACTTTGCCGTGTTGATATTGGATCTTTGCACTGAGTCACACGGCACCTTGCTAGCTTTGCTCCCTGGGTGTATCATAGACATAACAGCATACCTGGGTGGTGAAAATCCAGAAACAACAAAATCGGCCCTGGCCAGCTGGCTCAGTGGTAGAGCGTTGGCCTGGCGTGCAGAGGTCCCAGGTTCAATTCCCGGCCAGGGTACACAGGAGAAGCGCCCATCTGCTTCTCCACCCCTCCCCCTCTCCTTCCTATCTGTGTGTGTGTGTGTGTGTGTGTGTGTGTGTGTGTGTGTGTGTGTGTCCCCCCGCAGCCAAGGCTCCATTGGAGCAAAGATGGCCCGGGCGCTGGGGATGGCTCCTTGGCCTCTGCCCCAGGCGCTAGAGTCGCTCTGGTCTCGGCAGAGCGACGCCCCGGAGGGGCAGAGCATCGCCCCCTGGTAGGCAGAGCCTCGCCCCCTGGTGGGCGAGCCAGGTGGATCCCTGTCGGGCGCATGCGGGAGTCTGTCTGACCATCTCTCCCCATTTCCAGCTTCAGAAAAATACAAAAACAAACAAACAAACAAAAAACAGAAACAACAAAATACCAGTTGCTCAATGTTTTTCTTCTGAGAAATTCCGTCAGACTCCACGCCCTTTCCCCCACCTTTCTCAGGACCTCTCACCTAATTAGATAAAAATCTATTCACATTACCTATAAGCTTCAGTATCCTTCCTCATAAAACTCAGATCTGAGTGCTGTCCCAGGCAACCACAGACAGCAAGACCTGCCAAGGAAGACATAGGTTAACTGAGTAGCCAAATCACAGGAGCAGCGCTCTTCCCCTCCCACAGCAGAATGCATGTGTGAATGCAGTGAGAGGCTTAGAGGGCTAGCTGCTCAGATACAGGCACAGCTAGACCAAGAGTGGGTTAAACCAATGTTGACATGTGTGTGAAGCCACTTCAAAACGGATAAAGCACCAGGTGTGCTGTATCATATTTGTATTGTGAAATAAACAGGGCTCATAATCAAAAACATAAAGACCGGTCCTTGGGTCTGGACTGCAGAAAAATAACTTTCCTGCCCACTTCTCAACACCTGGAGTTCTGAAAGCTTAAGGCTGCAATATAAAGCATAGATCTGCCCGGGAGGGGCTGTCGTCGGTCCTGGGCACCTGGGAGAAACGCATTTTCAGGGTGTTTGTTGAAACAAGGACTGTGAGTCTCTGAGATGGGAGACAGGCAGACGTGGCTACACAAGGTAAACCCCGTGCCTGGGACCTTGTTTATAACTTGACTCTCCTCAACCAGCTCTCTTGACAGAATTGCTTAAAAATCAAACACTGTTTTTGCAAGACTTCATTCTGGTTGTCTAAACATTTTATCCCCTGATAATCAATTTCTCTGATTCTTAATGTTTATCCAGCACCTGACACACATTTTTTAATTAATCAATACTCTTTCATCAACATTCAGCTGAAGAGCTGCAACCCAGGAGTTGAAGGCCCTGAGACTTCAAAGCAAAACTAAAAATGTCTGTTTTCACCTAAGAAATATAAAAATGTGAGTTCATTTACATTTTTGTTTTGTTTTGTTTTGTTTTATACAGGGACAGAGATAGAGTGAGAGAGAGGGATAGACAGGGACAGACAGATAGAGAGAGATGAGAAGCATCAATCATCAGTTTTTCATTGCAACATCTTAGTTGTTCATTGATTACTTTCTCATATGTGCCTTGACTGCAGGCCTTCAGCAGACCGAGTGACCCCTTGCTTGAGCCAGCGACCTTGGGTCTAAGCTGGCGAGCTTTTGCTCAAACCAGATGAGCTGGGCTCAAGCTGGCGACCTCAGGGTCTCGAACCTCAGTCTTCCACATCCCAGTTTGACGCTCTATCCACTGCACCACCGCCTGGTCAGGCCTATAGGGGCTAATTTAACCCTAACAGTATACTGTATATTTGCATACTGTATATTATCATGTCAAAACTATTTCTACTTGGCAATATAGCTATAGAATGCTTCTTTCCAAATCAACCCAGAACACACAAGAAAAATGAATAAAGCATGAATTGGAGGAACAACTTTTTTAAAAAGCTGTGAGAAATCCCTGAGGAGTCTGAAGGATGTCTTAGATGGGGGTGAGGGCACAGGGAGAGACGAGGTTGGAAAGGGGGCTGGAGCCTGGAGTGGAGGATGGCTGGAGGGGGGCGGTCGAAGGAGGAACATTGTAAAATCTATCCTGCTAGCAGGTCATGTAAAGACTTGCGGATTAACCAATCATACTGATGATACCTGTAACAAACCCCATTCTCAAACCCGAAACAGACAGCCCAGCGATATTTTCTCCTGATATCATTGTTCCCTAGAAGTTAGTTGTGAACTTGGTCAGGGGTGTCTCCTTGTGAGTGGAAGCAAAGAGGAATGGTCAACAGCGTTATGCAATTTCTGGGGCTCTCCCCTGAGGACTTGTCCCCAACCCTCACTTGAAATATACACATAGTAGGGCCAGGACTTTAGTGCTTCCCCAAAACACAGCACCAGAGAGTAGCCAGTACACTCAGGGTACATGAATGCACACACCAAAATAACAATACTCTGAAGACTATAAAAGAAAAAGTACTCTGAATAACACATACCATCTGAAACAAAATATTTGGAAATAGACAGACCAAGCATTTAAAATAACCATCTGTGTGCGTAAGAAAGGAACAGAAGGCCCTAGCCAGTTGATCAGTAGATAGAGCATCAGCCTGACGTATGGATGTGCTGGGTTTGATTCCCGGTCAGGGCACACAGGAGAAGAACCATCTGCTTCTTTCTCTCCTCCCTCCCCCCCTTTTCTCCCTCTTTCCCTTCCTCAGCCACCAGTGCGATAGGTTCAAGTGTGGTGCTGGGCACTGAAGATAGCTTGTTTTATTTGAGCATCGGCTCCAGATGGGGTTACTAGGTGGGTCCCCGTCAGGGCGCATGTGGGAGACTGCTTCGCTATTTCCCCTCCTCTCACCTAAAAAGGAAAGGAAGTGCCTGACTGGTGGTGGTACAGTGTATAGAGTGTTAACCTGAGATGCTGAGGTCCCAGGTTCAAAACCCCGAGGTTGCTGGCTTGAGTGCAGGCTCACCAGCTTGAGTGCAGGGTCTCTAGATGAGTGTGGGATCATCGCCATGATCCCATGGTCACTGGCTTGAGCCCAAAGTATGCTGGCTGGCTTGAACCCCAAGGTCACTAGTTTGAGCAAGGAGTCACTGGTTTGACTGGAGCCCCCTGATTAAGGCACGTATGAGAAGTAATCAATAAACAACTAAAGTGCGGCAACTACAAGTTGATGCTTCTCATCTCCCTCCCTTCCTGATCTCTGTCTCTCGCTCTCTTTGTCTCTCTTTTGCTGGAAAAAAAAAAAAAAAATCCATACTGTAAGACTGTAGAAACTGTAGGAGAGGAAAAATGATTTTCCTTTTACCCCTCTAGGTTCTTGGATGATGTAGTACTCCAGCCCACTGGGAACTACCAGTGTCACATGGAAAAAAACTATTCAAGACACAAACTGATGTCAAGAGGAAGAGGGGGCCTGACCTGTGGTGGCGCAGTGGATAAAGCGTCAACCTGGAAATGCTGAGGTCACCGGTTCGAAACCCTGGGCTTGCCTGGTCAAGGCACATATGGGAGTTGATGCTTCCAGCTCCTCCCCCCTTCTCTCTCTCCTCTCTCTCCCTCTCTGTCTCTCTCCTCTCTAAAAATGAATAAATAAAATTAAAAAAAAAAAGAGGAAGAGGGGGAGGCGTGCCAAGAGAGGCAAAGAAGACCTGGATTTCCTTCTCCCTCAGCTTTTATTGATCAGAAGCAGAACAGAGGTAACAGGATTACAAGGGAGGGAGGCCAGGTGATATGGGGAAGGAATGATTAATGGTCATTTTGCTGACATGGAGAAAGGGCTAATTTGGGTCAGTACATTATTTATTTATTTATTTTGCTAATTAACAAGCACAAAGGGAGGGGCAATCTAGAATCTCTAGTCTAATTTTCTAAAAGCTGTTCACATGCATTCCTTTGTGTCTGCACAAAGGTCACTCACACAGCTTCTTGGTGTTTGATCAAGAGACATTTACAGTGCTCAGGGCTTTTAACTAAAGTTCTCCAATCCAAGTCATCGAGGGATCAAGGTTAGATGGGTGATTCCTTACAGCCTGAGGCCTCCAAGAGAAAATCAGTAAGTTTAATAAACTTCTGAATACATGGGAGATCCCAGGAAAACTGAGTAAAACTCTCTAAAATGGCCCAAGCCACAACTTTAAATACCATCTTCAGCTAAAGACAAAAGAAAGGTCTTTTTGTAGAAAAAAATATTTGACAAAATTCACCTCCTATCTTTGATGAAAAGTTAGCAAACTAGGACTAGAAAAGAACTTTTTGGGTCCTGGCAAAGTGTCAACTTCCGATGTGCTCGTGCACAGGCCAGATAGACACACAGAGTTTTCTGGAATCCAGGTTGTAAGGCCAGAAGCCAGGGCAAGGGCCACTATCACAGCAGCCTTCTGGCCCATGCAGGTTCGCATTGGATTCGGACAGTTGGTAAGGAAACAACGGAGCCACAAACTGGTGGGCCATAATCTTTAATTCCAGCTTGCACCCGGCGGGCAAGTAAAAACATACACTCTGGGCTCCAAAACCCACTCACATTCAGTGCCCACAAAGCCACTGACTTATCTGAGTTTCCTAGAATCAAAGGTTTCTAGCTCACCAGCCTTATTCTCCTCAGTTCCCCATCTCCTTCCTTATCCCAGATACAAACTCTACACAAACCGGCATCTCACTCAGTACTCCGCCATCTTGGCTGCTTCTCCTGGCCACGTGGCCTCCTTCTGCTCTCTGCTCTGCTCTCTCCTCTAATCATCCCAGGAACCAAGAGCGCAAACTCCCATTCTACCCCCACCCTATACTGCAGATTCAAACCCTTTAATCCAATATACAAAATAGGGAAGTCTCCAATACAGTCACTTCTCTGAGGCATGATTGGACTGCACCACCCCACATCAAGATGGGTGGGAGAGGCTCAATCTCAAAACCAAGCCCCAGGCTACAATGATCCTGTCTGCCCCCAACACACATCATTATCACCTGGGCGATGGCATCTTTAACAAAGTGAGCATAATACACTCCATCCGCCCAACACAGGTTGTCTCCTTTGATGCTGTCCTTGAGGCCTGGCAGAGAGTGTCAGCTTGTGTCACAGATGTAAGCAGCTAATTATGACAGCCCACGTGTTGGGCAGATAAAATATATTTATTGGTCAAATAAATTTGTAAATTGATATATATGTTTTCACACTTATAGTTTGCATTGTGTGTGGGGGACAGGCTGTAAACGAGCCGAGTTGTTACACCTGGGGCTTAGTTTTAAGACTAAGCTTTTCCCCACACCCTTGACTGATTGCATGATGTGGGGTGGTGCACGCTTATGAGGAATCCCATTATGTCTCAGATAAGTGACTTTGCATCAGAGGCTTTCTTGTTTGTATATTGGATTAAAGGTTTTGATTTCTACACTATAAAGTGGGGCAGACCAGGAGCTTGCTCTCTCGGTTCCTGAGATTAGCATTAGAGAGGAGAGTAGAGAAAGGTCACATGGAGGAGGCCAGGAGAAGCAGCCAAGATGGTGGAGTGCTGAAGGAAAAGCCAGTTTATGCAGAGTTTGTGCAGGAAGAAGGAAGGAGATGGGGAACAGAGGTGAATAAGTCTGGTGAGCTAGAAACCTTTGATTCTAGGAAACTCAGATAAGTCAGTAGCTTTGTGAGCACTGAATGTGAGTGAGTTTTGGAGCCCAGTGTGTGTGTTTTTACTTGCCCGCCAGGTGCAAGCTAGGATTAAAGATGATGGCCTACCAGCTTTTGGCACCGTTGTTTCATTACCGTATGTCCGAATCCAATGTGAACCTGCATGGGCCAGGCGGCTGTGATGGTGGCCATGGATACTGGCTTTACAATATTATGCTCACTTTGTTAAAGATGGCGCTGCCCACATGGAGGCCTGTTGCCCAGGCGATAATATTAGTTGTCCTTCTTGCTTGGAATGGGCGTGATTATATTAATGTGTGTTGGGGGAGGGCTTTCACGCCAAAAGGTTTTAAAAGGAGAGATCACGTTGTTCTAGGGAAGAGTGATTACATTCTAGGAAGAGCCCATGGAGGGAGAGCAGAGAAAGGCCACGTGGAAGAGAGAAGAAGCAGCCAAGATGGTGGAGTGCTGAAGGAGAAGCCAGTTTGTGCAGAGAGAAGGAGATGGGGAACAGAGGTGAATGAGACTGGTGAAGTAGAAACTTTTGATTCTAGGAAACTCAGATAAGTCAGTGGCTTTGGGAGCCCTGAATGAAAAGGGAAGTGTTTTCCCACTGTGTGTATTTCTTGCCTGCTGGGTGTGAACTAGGATTAAAGCTAATGACTCACCAGTCCCTGGCTCCATTGTTTCATTACCGTCCGTCTGAATCAAATGTGAACCTGCACAGGCCAGGCGGCTGTGACGGTGGCCGTGGACACTGGCTTTATACCACGTGACCTTCATAGAGGACAACTACATTTGTTAGGCACTTAATGCCAGGCCCCATTCCAAACTTTTTACCTATTTTAAGTAACTGAAAACACAGGTCCCTGAGAAAGAAGACAAAGGAGGCTTAGAGCCCTTAGGCTCCATGTCATATAGCCACTTGGTCCTAGGGGCCTCATTCCAACCCCTTTGCTCTGCCCAACATCATAAACCACCTTAGGCTGTGGCTGAAGTTTTATATACGTGAGCACATCTTGGGAAACAAAATCTACCTGATTTGTCTCTTTTTTGGCATCAGATGGTTCTCCAGTCTGAGTTCAGACACTTGATTCTAAAGTCCTGCCTACAGTGGGGCCTTAGGAACCAGTCCCCAAAGGATGGCCCTTGGCCCCAGGAAGAGAACCGCCTCAGCCACCCCCAGCCATGTGCGTCAGCAGGGCCACAGAGGAGGGCTGGGCAGTATGTCGCTGCCCAAAAGTACACAGCTCAGGGGGCAGGGCTGGGTCAAAGTCCTGCAGGCTTTGGTCCTGTGGGTTTCTGGGGCTGTGTCTTCCCAGAGGGGCACTGTAAAGCCAGTAGCCACGGCCACCATCAGAGCCGCCTGGCCCATGGAGGTTCGCATTTGATTCGGACGGATGGTAATGAAACAATAGAGCCAAGAACTGGTGGGCCATCAGTTTTAATCCTAGCTTGCACCTGGTGGGCAAGAAATACAGTGTGAAACACTTCCCTTTCTATTCAGGGTTCCCAAAGCCACTGTCTTATCTGAGTTTCCTAGAATCAAAGTTTTCTACCTCACCAGCCTTATTCACCTCTGTTCCCCATCTCCTTCTCTCTGCACAAACTCTGCACAAACTGGCTTCTCCTTCAGTACTCCACTATCTTGGCTGTCTCTCCTCTCCTCCACATGGCCTTTCTCTGTTCTCTTCCAGCATGGGCTCCTCTGCCCCATTTTATAGTGTAGAAATCAAAACCTTTAATCCAATATACAAACAAGAAAGTCTCTGATACAAAGTCACTTATCTGAGGCATAATGGGATTCCTCATAAGAGTGCACCAGCCCACATCATGCAACAGTCAAGGGTGTGGGGAAAAGCTTAGTCTTAAAACTAAGCCTTAGGCTATAACGACTTTGCCGGTTTACAGCCTTCTTCCACACCCAATGCAAACTATAAGCGAGCAAACATATACATCATATTTACAAACTTATTTGACTAACAGGCACCTTCCTACAAAGGCACCATACCTGCAGCAGATGCCTTGTCCTCTAAGTGAAACTAACTAGACTCTTTGGGCTCCAGGGGAGTTACAGGTGATATAACTGAACTAAGTTAACCACCACATTCCGTCCTCCTGGCCATAGAGATTGGTTAGAGTGAGTATGCAACTTGAGACTATTGGCCAATGAGTGGCTCCCTTTCCCAACAAGGTAACGGCTGGAGCCACTAGAGCCGCTGGAGCCAACCTTGCCACCTGATGGGGCCGGATAACAAAATTAATTCCCAGCAGAAAAGGTACAAAAAATAGAGAGAAAGCTCTATCCTGGGGACTTTGTTGAGCCCTTAGTCAAATTATGCCTGAACTCCAAATCTACTTGTGGACTGTAGGGTAACATAAACCAATAAATTTTCTGTTTTGCTTGAAAGAGTCTGGCTGCCAGTTGTGACCAAAAGCACACTAATATTCTATACATCCCCCTTCACGGCTTTATATTTTCCTTATAACCTGTCACCTCTTCATACTACATTTTTCACTTATTTCATTGTTTTTCTAATTTCCCTCCTCACCCTTGCTAAAGTGTATATTCTCTAATGTCCAGGAATTTTATGTTTTGTTCATTGATGGATTCCTAGTCCCTGAAATGAGTTCTGAGCACAAGGCAGAGAGTCAATAATTTTGTTGAATGCTATTCCTCTTCAGTGGATTATTACGAATTACTAAAATGGCTCTGGCTGATTAGCTCAGTCAAAGCATCGTCCTGAAAGAGCAAGGTTGCAGGTTTGATCCCCAGTCAGGGCACACATATGAATCAACCAATGAATATATAACCAAGTGGAACAATAAATAAATGCTTCTGTGTGTCCGTCTGTCTCTCCTTTACTCTCTAAAAATCAATTTAGAAAAAAAGAATTATTATAATCAATTTAGAAAAAAAAATTATTTTATACATGTGGATAAAAATCAGTGCTGTTCTAGAGGACTGCGATCAGCATGTGCCTGTTTAGGAGTGTCACAAAGCTCACTCGCGCCCACATGCAGATCGTGGTCTTCCAGCGGCTCTGGGGAGGGCGCTCAGTCACTGTAACGTCACCAACGTTGTTTTAAGTTGGTGATTCTTTTCAGTTGGAACTGGTTTTAAAACAGTTTTATTTTTTTATTTTATTTATTCATTTTAGAGAGGAGAGAGAGGGGGAGAGAGAGGAGAGAGAGACAGGGGGGAGGAGCTGGAAGCATCAACTCCCATATGTGCCTTGACCAGGCAAGCCCAGGGTTTCGAACCGGCGACCTCAGCATTTCCAGGTCGACGCTTTATCCACTGCGCCACCACAGGTCAGGCAGAACTGGTTTTAAATATAATATTTTTTTTGTATTTTTCTGAAGTTAGAAATATTCTAATTATTTTTGATATAGTTATAGAACAACTGATTTTCTTTGTGTTTGGTATATCTGCTATTTGTTACTTGCTGTACTTTTATTTTAGTCATCTCTTTCTTTGTTATAGTGAGGGTTTTTTTCCTCTGGATATTGTATATGTATTAGATGGGTCAAGATGTCTTTTCTCTCTCTTATGTGCCACAGTCAGAAAAAAATTTGAGAATTTCTACCCTTGGGGGATATTCTCATCCAAGTTTCCTTACCTTTTTTTTTTTTTAGTTCTAACAGGTAATACCACAGAATCTAGCACTAATCTAACAGGAGTCTTTTTTTGGCTCATATTCACCATTTATCTACCATTTCTGTCGTGGAATCTGATACTTCAGTGGGTTTCTCTTGACAGTTACTTGCCCAGCACCTCCTAGGAGCCAGCAATGGCTTCTGCTGAAGTAACCAGACGCTTCACAAGGTTGACCCCTTTCCACCTGCCTGACACCTTGTCTGAACTCTCAAGAGGAAGAGCGTTTCCTTTGGGTTAACTAGCTTTTTAGTGCTGGTGAGGAGAAATACATTATTTCTGATATGTTCCTCTTGGACAAACAAAGAGTGACCAGGGTGTGACAGGAGGAAGGAAGAAGACAGGAAAGGAGAAGAGGAGGGGGTGTGGGCAGGGCCAAAGCTCTGTCTGTTTCCTTTCCCCTCTGCACTGTACCCTCCTCCCATCCAGCACTTGTTAAGGTGAGTGTAAGGACCAAGAGAAGATCAGAAAATAAGCAGGGCACTAATGGAACAGGGAACTTAAGGGTTACAGGCAGGTCCTGCTCCTGTTCTGTTAGGAGTAACATGCCCAAGGTCGTTCAAGAAGCAGAGACAGATAGGGACTCTGGGAAGCTGAGAGAGAAGAAAAAAAAAGAAAAAGAGACAAACGTTTGCATTCTATTGGTTAAAAGACCCTTATCAGAAGTTTAGGTTTGGAATTCGCCAATGAGCTAGACCCCAGCCCCTGTTGCTATGCTATGTGCAGCCCCCTTAGCAAATAGGTTACCGCCACATCTGCTTCTATATTAGGCTTGCTTGCTTAGCTTATAAAAAGATTTAGCTGTGAGCGCTAGGTGCTATTCCCATCTGTAGCTCCTTGTGAGCACGGTGTCTCTGGACACCTCGGGAATTTGCCCCTGCGCAGGTAAAACTGGCCAATAAAGTTACATCTATACTCCTGAAAGTCTCCGACGTTTGTTCTTGTACCCGGTGGATGCTACAGTGAGCAGGATGATCTCGGGTCAGGGTGTGAGGCTGTGTGTGTTTGCTGGTCGGCAGTGCTATATGGGTGAAGCGGCCACTCACATGTGGCCCGGTCACATGTCCTCTCTTCCCTGCTGGTGTTTCCCTCTAAGAAATGCAAACGTGATCATACCAAAGCTACACTTTCTGTAATCTTCAAGTCCATATTTTTCTTCATACATTGCCAAGTAGACCCCTGACCTAGGGAGTCACGATCTTCATGAGGCAACATTATCTCCATAGTCTTGTTGCAACCGCCTCTGATAAGGAATCTTAAAGCTCACAGCAGACAGACTTGAGCAAGGCCACACAGGTTGTTAGTAGCCAGGTTGTTAGTAGCAGGGAAGAGACAAGCACCCAAGGCTGGGTCGTCTCCCCTTGGGGGCTTCAGTCTACACAGTTAAGCACCCCCACTCACTCAGCCCTGCTCAGAGGTCGGGCAGGCATGCCACCTCCCTCTCTCCTCTATCACACCAGGGCTGCACCGGGGCAGGCACTGTTCTGAAGAGATGAGAGGCAGGACTAGGAGGAAGGAGGTGAGAAAACCTGGGTGTGGTTTCTGAGTCTCATTTCACCTTTCTCTTCCATCACAACTGAGCTGGACCGAAGCACTTATCTGTTAAAAGATGGCCCTGGGCCTGACCTGTGGTGGCGCAGTGGATAAAGTGTCGACCTGGAAATGCTGAGGTCGCCGGTTCGAAACCCTGGGCTTGCCTGGTCAAGGTACATATGGGAGTTGATGCTTCCAGCTCCTCCCCCCTTCTTTCTCTCTGTCTCTCCTCTCTCTCTCTCTCTCTCTCTCTGTCTTTCCCTCTCCTCTCTAAAATGAATAAAAAAAAAAAAATAAAAAAAAAAAAAAGATGGCCCTGGAATTTTATGGTCCCATCAGCCTGGCAGGGACTATATTGGTGGATGGTCCCGTGGTCAATGGACAAATGAGCAGGCGACTGAAGAGGAGGATGTGGACAAGAGAGAGAGGGCAGAGGGGTGCAGAAGCCAGAGGTTAGAGGCTTATGCCTGGTTTATTCTTCCCATCTTCAAACCTGTATCCCAGATGTCTAAACACCCAGGTCTTTAATCAGTGAGAGATGTGTACTCCTAGCCCTGGACAAATAGAGGTGGGAGGGAGAAAGAAAAGTACAATGGACAGTGATAGGGGTGAACATTTAGAGCTAGAAGCCATTATTCTATCAATGTTGATGTCTCTGCCTCTAAGCCTAATAAGAACCTCACCAGCCATAGCTACTATGTTTACTTTCAGAGACAATGATCATATATGTAGCCAGCATGGCCGAGAAGAGGAGAGGCTCCTGCAAGGGCTGGCAGAAATCTTGATTCTTGTTCTATGGTCGGTACTTGCACAGGAAGTGTTGTCGCTTGTTGCAATCATTGCTGTTCCAAGTTAAAAAATCTGTAAGAGAATAAACAGACATTTAAAAGCACCTGGTGGTACAGGGTATTGAGCTTAGCAGTGTTTCCTGGGTGTTTTGCTTGGAACCAGAGATAAGGTACAGTGATGGTGAATTTTGTGTGTCCACTTGGCTAGGACATGGTGTCTATGGTTTGTTAAAATACCAGTCTAGATGTTGCTGTGAAGTTTGTTTGTTTTTTAATTTGCTTAGCATTTAAATCAGTAGACTTTAAGTAAAACAGATTATCAGCCCTAATGTAGGTAATGATCCAATCAGCAAAGGCCATAAAGGAAAAGATTGAGGGTCCCTGGAAAAGGAAGAAGTTCTGCCTCCAGGCTGCCCTTGGACTCAAGCCTGCACATCAACACTGGCAGGGACTTCCAGCCTGCTGGCTGGCCCTGTGGATTTCAGATCTGTCAGCCCTAACACTCGTATAAGCCAATTCCATAGGATAAATCACTATCTCATTCCCTATGCATTCTATTACTTCTGCTTCTCTGATTCAGACAGGTATGAACTTTGCCAACAGAAAGGAACATGATTTAAACATCATCCGCAAGTGCCGAAGCTTTGCGGCAGCACCAGGCTTCACGGCAGTGCTGCTTTGGAGGGAAGACAGAGCTTGACATAAATCACCAGAAACGGGTGCTCTTGCGTGTTTGAAACAGGATGTTGTGTGGAACAGAGGGTGATCTTCTCCAAGGTCCACAGCTGAGGCTCTAAGAAGCTCCTGTTTGCCCTGGCCGGTTGGCTCAGTGGTAGAGCATCGGTCTGGCGTGCGGAAGTCCCGGTTTCGATTCCCGGCCAGGGCACACAGGAGAGGCGCCCATCTGCTTCTCCACCCCTCCCCCTCTCCTTCCTCTCTGTCTCTCTCTTCCTCTCCCGCAGCCAAGGCTCCATTGGAGCAAGGATGGCCCGGGCGCTGGGGATGGCTCCTTGGCCTCTGCCCCAGGCTCTAGAGTGGCTCTGGTTGCGACAGAGTGATGCCCCGGAGGGGCAGAGCATCGCCCCCTGGTGGGCAGAGCGTTGTCCCCTGGTGGGCGTGCCTGGTGGATCCCGGTAGGGCGCATGCGGGAGTCTGTCTGACTGTCTCTCCCCGTTTCCAGCTTCAGAAAAATACAAAAAAAAAAAAAAAAAAAAAAGAAAGAAAGAAGCTCCTGTTTGAAGTTCCAAGAATTGGAAGTTGTTGAAGCCAGCCATGTCTCAACAGGCCACTTATTTATACGAAGAACTGAAAGCCTGGAAAAGTGGTCTTTTGAAGGACTAAAGTATTGTTGAGAGGTCCAAGTATTTCCCTTCCAGAATCACTTGTCATCTGGGGTGACTGCCACAGAGTTGTTAGATGTCTGCCTGGGCTCTAAGGCGCAGGTCTCAGCCGGGCACCTGGATGTGTTGGGTAGGTAGATGAGAGCCCTAGGAGAGAGGGCATGGTGGCCCAGCCAGGCCAAGGGAGTGAGACATGCCCCTCCTGTCCCTAGTTCTGAGGAGTGATGGAGGATGGGTCCTGCTCATGCCCACATTCATGGCACTCAGCACTGGGGCCACAGAGTGTAATTGAAATAGATACTGCAAGGTTTCTGGGCACTGACACAGGTTGGGACAAAGAGAACATGGCACGAAGCTTCAAACACCCAGTCAGCTTCCCATGGGCACTAACTTAGGGAGGTGTCTGTTTTACTCTCCTCCTCCCATCCCCAACTCCAGAGGGATGTGTGCAAGAGGCAGTGTGTGCGAGAGACCATTTCCCACCCCCTCCCAGTCACGGAGCCACAAGCAGAGCCTGTTGCGCAATAAGCACTTCACGTATATTGTGAAGATCAATACTATTTTTTTCCCTCTTCATCGTCCTCTTCTTCTCCTTCTCCTCCTCCTCCTCCTCCTTCTTCTTCTTTTTAAGTGAGAGGAGGGAAAATAGAGAGACAGACTCCTGCATGTGCCCTGACCAGGATTCACCCAGCAACCCCTGTCTGGGGCTGATACTTGAAATCAACAGCTATTTTGAGCACCTGAGGCCAACACTTGGACCAACCAAGCTATTCTCAGTGCCTGGGGCTGACGTTTAAACCAAATGAGCCACTGGCTACTAGAGGAGAAGCGTGAGAAGGAGAGAGGAAGGGGAAGAGAAGCAGATGTTTGCTACTCGTGTGTGCCCTCACCAGGAATTGAACCTGGGACATCTGCATGCCAGGCTGACACTCTATCCACTGAGCAAACCAACCAGGGCCTATTTTTTCCTTTTTATAGAGAGGCGTCTAAGGCACAGAGAAGAAAGAAATATACTCAAGGTCACACAGCTAAGTGGGGGAGCTGAAATCCCACCCAGTCATTCAGAATACAGAGCCCATGGTCTTGACTGAAACCACATTGAATATGAAACTTATTTTTAAACTGTAGAATCCTAGTTATCATCATTAAATGTCTCAAACAGAACCAGTAGGTGAGTCAGGATGTGCTGGGAAAGGCAACTCTCCAGAGTCACAAAAGTTACATTGTGATGTAAAGTGGACTCAGGCAGCTGAGAGGAAGACAGATGGATCAAATGTCCTTTTAGGGTCTTTCTCAATAGATATAAAAAAAGGAACTAGTCAGGATGTGTGTGTTCCTGGGTTTTGGGAGATTAATATATACTTTTGAATCTTAAAGAAACAATTTAGCCACTGAGTTGGTGGGGCTGTTATACAAATTTACAAGGACATTGATGAGGCTGAGGGTAAGGTCTTTTGAAATTCTACCTTCTAATCCTTGTTTCTCTTTAACACTAGTTTCACCCCTTGTGTTTTTCTGTCTCCGGAGCCTGTGTTCCGACAGCCAGGCGCTGAGCTGCAGGGATCTAGATGGGAAGACTTGGTGTCCTCTGTACGACATTAGGCTTCTGGTTCCCACATGGGCACTTAGCTAATATGAACATGGACTGACGGGAAAGATTTTGTTCAAGAACTTTGTCCAGTTGAAATCTCAGATTCCTGGGAGGGATTTCAGGGACATCTGGTCTGTAGCTTCCCTCAAGCTGGTCTGGCCTCCAGCCCTACAGATTCTGATGTTGTAACAACAAGGTGATCCCTGGAATTCGTATTTTTTAAGTGTTCCCCAGTTAGAGTCTCACATGCCATCACGCCTCTCTGCTAACACTTCTGAGGCTGCGACTACAAGACCAGCTACAATGCTCACTTGTGCTGGGCTAGCCCATTGTATTTTTGAATAATGCTCATTGTTCAAAATTTTTCTTAGTTTGGATAAAAACCCCACATTTTGGTAGCTTCTCCTATTGGTCTTGCTTGTGTTCTTTTCTTCTGACTTTAACAGCAGTTGTGTGGTCTTTGTGAGCCTGAAAATTCTTCCTTCTTCTGTGACAAAGTGTTCTATGTCTGAGGGTCTCCCTGGACTGCACTTCAGCGTGGGCCTCCGCATGTCCACCATTCATCCTTTGCTGTTAGAAAGCATCCCTGCTCTTTTCCGTGCATATAAGTTGTGATCCTCAGCCAACAGTAACTTCTGCTCTGCATCCCTGTCCACCAGAGCCTGGTACCAGCATCCTCAGTCCAGGCGTCACAGGCCTGCTTCTCCCCTTGGAGGGTAGCCCCGCTGAGACCACAGTGGCCTCAGAACCCACTGGGCTGTTCTCTCTGGCATCAAGTGTCGTTTTCATCTTTGCTACTCTGTTTTGTTTAGCACCTGAGATGTTAGACATCACTTATTAGCTGTGATTCTCAAATGGGAGTGATTTTGCTCCGCAAAATAGGGGATTATTTAGCAATGTCTAGAGACATTTTTGGTTGTAACAACCTGTGTGGGGGGGTGGGGGGTGGAGGTGCTACTGGCATCTACTGAATAGAGTTCAGGGTCTGTCTACAAAGTATAAGGCAAATATTATTAGCACCCACCTGTCATTAATACCAAGGTTAAAAGAAAACCCCAGGCCCTGGCCGGTTGGCTCAGCGGTAGAGCGTCAGCCTGGCATGCGGGGGACCCGGGTTCGATTCCCGGCCAGGGCACATAGGAGAAGCGCCCATTTGCTTCTCCACCCCCCCCCCTCCTTCCTCTCTGTCTCTCTCTTCCCCTCCCGCAGCCAAGGCTCCATTGGAGCAAAGATGGCCCGGGCACTGGGGATGGCTCCTTGGCCTCTGCCCCAGGCGCTAGAGTGGCTCTGGTCTCGGCAGAGCGGCGCCCCGGAGGGGCAGAGCATTGCCCCCTGGTGGGCAGAGCTTCACCTCTGGTGGGCGTGCCTGGTGGATCCCAGTCGGGCGCATGCAGGAGTCTGTCTGATTGTCTCTCCCCATTTCCAGCTTCAGAAAAAAAAATGCAAAAAAAAAAAAGAAAAGAAAACCCCAAAACTCTAAAGACATTAGCATAAAAAGCAAAGAACTAAGGCAGGCAAGGGAAATGAAGGTCTCAAATGAAGTGTGCAGCTGCAGATGTGGTTCTGGGCACTGTGCCTGGAGGAGGGAGCCCCGGGACACAAGCAAGAGGGAAAGTAGGCAAAGACGAGGTTTCCGGGCTCCTGGAAACCCTTACCATAAAGAAGCCAGAAAAGAGTCACACGCGTGTGCTGCCTGTAGTCTGGGTTTCCCAAAATGTGACATATTCTCCCCTCATGGTACAAAATAGGATTTAAAAATAAATGCATTTTAGAAAAAAGTGAGCAGATAGGAAAATGTGAATAACTGAACAGCTCGTACATTGATATGGCAGATTGTAAAATGTTCAGCAAAGACTGGAGGTTGGTACACAATGTTTGTGACAAGGCCACTGTCCTGTGGAACAAGGGAGCCGCTGGTGTGAAATGGGGGGATGTCCATCTCTGCTCTGAATTGGTACAGGGAAGAGGCAAGGGTGATGCCTTAGAACTTACTGTTGTTGGTGCTCATCTCTGCACAGTGCTTGTTTGCAGCCACGGACCTGCCAGACCAGGTTTTGAAAATATACATGGCCCCGTCGATCCACCGCCACTGCTGCCTCTGTGCATAACAGGAGAAGAGGACAAGATGGAGTCAGCTGCACACCCTCTCACAGCCCAGGTGCCTCCCCACAGGCCCTTTAAAATGTAGTGGTTTTTTTTTATTTGTT
Source organism: Saccopteryx leptura (assembly GCF_036850995.1). Classification (NCBI taxonomy): domain Eukaryota; kingdom Metazoa; phylum Chordata; class Mammalia; order Chiroptera; family Emballonuridae; genus Saccopteryx; species Saccopteryx leptura. The sequence continues at coordinate 209,315,740 of NC_089505.1, read as the reverse complement.
TGTTTGTTTGTTTGTATGTTTTAAACAAGAGGAGAGAGAGAGAGATAAACTCCCACATGCACCCTGACCCACATCCACCCAGAAACCCTGTCTGGGGCCGATGCTCGAATCAACCAAGCTATCTTCAGCACCTGAGGCTGACACTGAAACCAAGCAAGCCACTGGCTCAGAGAGGGAAAGAAAGAGAGAAGGGGGAGAGGTGGGTAAGAGAAACAGAGGGTAGCTTCCCATGTGTGCCCTGACTGGGGGTCAAACCTGCAATCTTGGTATTTTGGGACAATGCTCTAACCAACTGAGCTAACCGGCCAGGGCCCAAAATATTATTTATTAAGACAAAGTAAGTCCCTGGCTGGTTGGCTCAGTGGTAGAGTGTCAGTCTGGTGTGTGGAAGTCCCAGGTTCAATACCTGGTCAGGGCACACAGGAGAAGTGACCATCTGCTTTTCCACCCTCCCCCTCCCCTTTCTCTCTCTCTCTCTCTCTCTCTCTCTCTCTCTCTCTTTCCTTCTTCTGCAGCCATGGCTCAGTTGGTTCAAGCACATTGGCCCAGGTGCTGAGGATGGCTCCATGGAGCCTCCACCTCAGGCGCTAAAAATAGTTCAGTTGCGAGCATCAGCCACAGATGAGCAGAGCATCAGCCTCAGATGGGGGTTGCTAGGTGAGGTGGATCCTGGTCAGGGCGTATGTGGGGGTCTGTCTCTCTTTCTCCCCTCCTTTCACTTGGAAAAGAAGAAAAAGAATAATTTTTAAAAAAGACAAAGTAAAGTTTGATAACATGATAAATGAAGTAATGTCACTTTAATTTGCATTTCTTTGATAACTAGAGACATCACAAACTTTTTAGAATACTTATTTACCACTTATTTTGCTCAGTCATAAATGTAAAAAAAGTAAATTACAAAAACTATCTAGAGGAAATAGATGTAAGTATTTATTTTTCTCTGAATGAGAGAACTCTGGCTGATAGCAGTGTGAATACATACAAAATGGAAAATTAATTGTAAAAAAACACTGCTCATAAAAATTAGGGAATCAGGGAATGTGCAGATACTTCAGTACTTTCAGCCTTTTGTATAGTGCATTTTCACCAATGAAATAAAAGGTGATTTGCATCTCATTTGCATAATCAAACAACTTTCTCTGACTTGTTTTTTGCTTTTCTGATTTTCTTTTTTTTTTTTTTACAGAGACAGAGAGAGAGTCAGATAGATAGGGACAGACAGGAACGGAGAGAGATGAGAAGCATCAATTTTTCATTGTGACACCTTAGTTGTTCATTGATTGCTTTCTCATATGTGCCTTAACCATGGGCCTTCAGCAGACCAACCCCTTTCAAGCCAGGGACCTCAGGTCCAAGCTGGTGAGGTTTTTGCTCAAAGCAGATGAGCCTGTGCTCAAACTGGCGACCTCGGGGTCTCGAACCTGGGTCCTCGGCATCCCAGTTCGATGCTCTATCCACTGCGCCACCGCCTGGTCAGGCTGATTTTCTTGTTTAATAAAAAAAATCAAATGCTTTTTTTTTTTTTTATTGCTTCATATTCATTTTGAAATCTCCCCTCATATATGTGAGTAGTATATTTGTGACATCCATGGCAAAGTGTTATCAAGAAACAGTCTGGGCCCTGGCCGGTTGGCTCAGCGGTAGAGCGTCGGCCTAGCGTGCGGGGGACCCGGGTTCGATTCCTGGCCAGGGCACACAGGAGAAGCGCCCATCTGCTTCTCCACCCTTCCCCCTCTCCTTCCTCTCTGTCTCTCTCTTCCCCTCCCGCAGCCAAGGCTCCATTGGAGCAAAGATGGCCCGGGCGCTGGGGATGGCTCCTTGGCCTCTGCCCCAGGCGCTAGAGTGGCTCTGGTCGCAACATGGCGACGCCCAGGATGGGCAGAGCATCGCCCCCTGGTGGGCAGAGCGTCGCCCCATGGTGGGTGTGCCGGGTGGATCCCGGTCGGGCGCATGCGGGAGTCTGTCTGACTGTCTCTCCCTGTTTCCAGCTTCAGAAAAATAAAAAAAAAAATAAAAAAAAGAAACAGTCTGGGATTCCCTCCTGTGTTCCTGATGTTTGTGTGGGTTACCATAGCAGCCCCACAGAGAATCTGTGCCCTGCAGACCCCACAGAGACTCCAGCAACCAGCCCACAGACCTCCCGGCTGTCCCCCACAATGAGGGATTGACAGAGAGGAAAATGAAGGTCTAGTGCAAAAAGTTAACAGTAACATCAAAAACACAATAGCATCTAGGAAAAAGCTTAGCTCTAAGTTTCCAACTTTAAGCCAAAATCAAATGGAGATTTAATTACACCAGGTCCCATTACAGGTCTGTGTGTGTGTTTATATATGTATGTACTCATTTATATACCTACACAAACATTTATTTTGAAGGCTCTGAAAAGGTGATAATTTGGTGTTCTAAAATTCGGGAGGACTTTAATTAGATAAATGGTCTATAAAATGATGCCACAGATATTGTATTCTCCATTGAGAGTCAGCACTGGACCCTGACCTTGAGGCCCTGGCCTTTTAGAAGCATACAACTGAAGAAGACCACTATGTGTGCCCCTTGTCAGGAGACCTGGCAAGCCAGTTCCCAGAGAGGGGCTACCTATCTGGTTTTCCCAAAGGGCATCTGTGGGCCACGTCTGAGTTTACCTTCTGTGGGTCATGCAGACCAATCCACACGGGCAGATTTTTTTGATAGCCACTTATGTACTCTGCTATGACGCTGGCTTCCTTTGAATTCAGTACAGACGCCAGGTGGGCTCCATTTCCAAAGGACTGACACTCGAGCTGTGGGCAAGGAGAAGTTGCAGTAATGATGCCTTGAGGTTTAAAAGCACAGCCCTTATCTCAGAACCCCAGAGTGCCAGGCAGCATGGACTCACACAGCCCACCTCCTCAGTGAGTTGTAATCTAAACCCTACAGAAGACTTCCTGTCCTTCCTGTCCCCAAGGGAGAGAATATACCGTTACAAGTGTCAGATCTCAGAGGAAGAGGCAATTCCAGGCAAGGGCATGAGATTTAGGGTCAATGGATGTGCCTGGAGTCCTGGTCTTGCCTCTCATTAGTGTGTGTGTGTGTGACCTTGACAGGTCACTTCACCTCTCAGGCCAGTTTCATTATCTGTAAATGCAGAAAATAATCACCGCCACGCAGGGAGTTGTCAGGAAGGTACATTTGTTATAGTTATGTATTATAATACTGCATTTCAAACAAATCTAAGAAACCACTGATTGTGCCTGACCTGTGGTGGCGCAGTGGATAAAGCATCGACCTGGAAATGCTGAGGTTGCCAGTTCGAAATCCTGGGCTTGCCTGGTCAAGGCACATATGGGAGTCCTCCCCCCCTTCTCTCTCTCTGTCTCTCCTCTCTCTCTCTCTCTCTCTCTCTCTCTCTCTCTCTCTGTCTCTCCCTCTCCTCTCTAAAATGAATAAATAAAAAATTAAAAAAAAAAAGAAACCACTGATTGTGACATGTGCTATCCTCTAACATGAAACTTACTATCCAATGAAACAAAGCAAACATTTTATATATATGCATTTCATAAATAGAGGTATATATTTATGCTCTTTAAGGTTGTATTACAGAAACTGCCTATGCAACAAAACTTTAATTTAATAAAAACATGGGTTGGCTGTGGTTGTTACTCCAATGTTTACTTTTAAGATCTTGTTTGGAATTAGATGTGGTTACTGGTGATTTTTAAAAAATTTTTTTATTGATTTATTTTATTTTGTTTATACTTTTAGAGAGAGAGAGAGAGAGAGGAAGAAAGAGAGAGGGGGAAGGAGAGAGATGAGAAGCATCAACTTGTAGCTGCTTCATTTTAGTTGCTTTTTATTGATTGCTTTTCATATATGCCATGGCTGGGGGCAGGGGCTCTAGGTGGGCCAGCGACCCCTTGCTCAAGCCAGTGACCTTTGGGCTCAAGCCAGTGACCACGGGATTATGTCGATGATCTCACACTGGCAACCTTTGGGTTTCAAACCAGGGCCCTCAGCATCCTGGGTCAATGCTCTATGCACTGTGCCACAATCGGTCAGGCTATTGATTGATTTTAGAGAGACAGAGAGAGGAATTGGGTGGGGGAGAAAGAAGGAATCATCATTTGTTGTTCCACTTTAGTTGTGCACTCACTGGATGCTTCAGGCATGTGCCCTGACCAGAGATTGAACCCACATCTTGGCATTTTGGGACAACACTGTAACTGACGGAGCCAACAAGCCAGGGCAAGCCTGCAGCACCTGGTATTTCCAGGCAGTCTCCTAGCCAAGCACTGACCAGACCCGAGATCAAACTGAAGTATAGAAAAGAAAGGCTTGTGAACATAAATAATTTTTGGCAAACTTACTTTCTCTAAAACAAAGAGACTTTTAGCAGAACTTACTTTTTCTGAAAGTAAGTTACTCCCTATTGGCCTTGAGGCTGGTTTCCCAGATTGTGGCCTTGGACTAGCTTTACGAAGTAGCAAGTGTTCTCAGAGTGTTTCTCCCTGAATTAACCCTACAAATAAACACTGTAAGAAAGCTTGTTTCACTGTTTTGTTTTACTGCTATGCTTTCTCCCCTCCCCATTCCTCAATTGGTATGTAATTCTCCCTATGAAACCTGACTCCAAAATGCAGTCAGAGCTGCATTGATTTGAAGGGCTTCAGCCTCCGTGTGGTCCGGGTAGCGGGCTAATTAAAGACTCCTAATTTCTTCATTTGGCTGATTGATTGTGTGGCAGGACATCTTATCTTGCTGTTCCGATACAACATAAATGAGATCAGGCGCATTCAGGGTGGTATGGCCTTAGATAGATGTGGTTACTGTTTAATAATAATTTAGTTCTCACACTTGCCACCCACTTTACAATTCCAAAATGCTTTTATACTGGGTATTTTAATGGACTTTCAAACATGTGAGGCTTAGAAGCCAGATTAGCAGTCAACATTTAGTGAGTGTACCAGCCACTGAAATTCCCAGAACAAAAACTGAAATGGGCTCAGACTGTTTAAATGATAGTTTCCCTCAAAGTTCACACAGCTGGTAGTGACGAAGCTGGAACAGAACTCAGACCTCCACCTTTTAAGTCTGAGATCGGAGCTACCTATCGCCCTCCCTGTTCCTTTGATTGGCTTCCAGGAGTCTTGAGAACTAAGACTGGCCACCAACACTGACCAGGAGTCAAGCAGCAGCAGTGACCATGGTGTCCAGAACTTTCTGTGTCCTCCAGCTCTGCATGGTTGATTTTGTAAGTGTCAATCCTATGGACCTTTTTTTTTTTTTTTTTGCCTTGAAAACCTGAATTGAGCATCTGCCTTGTGCCACAGGCTTTTGGCAGGTTATTTTAATAAATCCTCCTGACACCCCTGGGGGTAAAAGTGATATCCCTGTTTAACAGCAAGATAATCAATAAAGTAAGGCCCATCTGTGAGTAATGAGCGTCGGCGTCCTGACTTAAGCTCAGGTCTGTGGTACCCCAGGTCCCTGGCCAGCTTGCTTCTTGTTCTGGCAGAATTCGTGCTGGACTCCCCAAGGACAGGCGCACAAAGGCCCTCCTGGGCTCTCCTCCAGCTGCTTCCCATGAACTGAGGAGAGAGTCCCTCACTCTCCATGGGTTCTTTTTCTTTCAGTGATAGTCTGGGGACCCTTGTTTGTTTAGCTCTTTTTTATTTTTTATTTTTAAACTGTCATTTGCATCAGCTCAGGAATGTGTTACCTCAGGACTGGCTTTCCTGGGTTTGCTACTTACTCTCGTGGGGATCTTAGACAGTCACTTATGCCCACACTGACTGCACTGGAATTTCCTGGTTAATGTCACAATTGTGTATTCATTCTGCACTTTTTAAGGCCAAAGAAGATTTGTGTCTCCGGCGCTGTCTTGCTTATCTCAGGGGTTCTGAGACAATCCTGGGCCCAAATCACCCAAGTTTCCCTGGGAGGCTCCCCCACAGTCACTTCAACTAAACAACCACAGTTCAGAGAGACAGAGGCATGGACCCCATGTCCCATGGACATGACTGAGACTGACTGGCTCTTTGGGCATCTCTCAGACAAAGCTCAGTGAGATAAAAACTGATGCATTTGTGGGGCTGTGCAGGCAACAAAACGCTCCATCTTTCTGTCCCACATTCTGTTGGGGCCCCAGGCCTGGCCCCACACCGGCTCTCCCTCAGTAAATCTACTGCAATTCATTTATTCTTTCTCTGAGTTCCTCAGGGTCTCAGCCTCCTTGGATCTGCGTATTTCTATCTTTCTTACTGACAATGAACTCCTGGAGGGTAGAGGCTGTTTCTTGTTTATTCTTAGGTCTTTGCAGCCCACCTAGGGTCTGACGGAGCACCTGCTCTGTCAGTGTTCAATGAGTGGAACACCCAACCCTCTTCCTGCCATTTCACCAGCCAGGTGACCTCTCCAGGTGCTAAGCAAGGCCCCTTGATTCTCAAACGAGACCTGGAACACAGGGGGCCCCTTGCTCTAGAGAAGCCAGTCCGAGTGTGGCTCCACTTCTTACCTCAGCATCAGACCAGGTCCTCAGCTTCCGGAAGTATCCATAGCAATTGGACTTGTGGTAAAACCATCCAGTAGCACAGCTAGGCCTCAGGATTATGTCTGCACATAAACAAAAGACAATGACAAGTTACGGTGGCAGAAACAATGCATTTCCACACCGGCTCCAGTTTATAGACCTGGAATCCCTGAGGGAGAGGGAAGCTGGGTGCCTCTGTGAAAAGATGGCCGTGAGCCTTTCTCCCAGCCTCTCCCAAAGGACCTCTGCCTTTCCCGTGGCCGTGTGCTGGGGGGAGGCAATATCAGACCCTTTGAGGGTTACTGGATGCTGGCTCTGAATGGACACTAATTCCAGGAGAACCAGAACGTCACTGTGGCCCACCAGTCAGAGGAGGGGTGGACGGGGGTCAAGCGATCAGTGGAGTTTGGGCTTCGGTTCATCTCACAGTAGTCCCCGTGGGTCCCCACACCTCTCCTGTTCTTATTCCCCCAGTTACTGAATGCATAACCAAATAGACATCTTCAGCAACAGGCAGAACCCCACACTGGCACTGAGATCAAATAGCTAGAACTCAGAGCATCTCAGCAGTGGGTGAGGGGCATACAGTAGTTTCAGACTTTACAAGAAGGGAGGGCTTTTCTGTCCAGGAAGACAGCTGATAGGTTAAATGGCAACTTGGTTGAAACTTGACAATAGGTGGGCTGTGAGTCAGTAGCAAGGGGGTGGGGGGGGCACGCTGGGTACAGGAGGTGGGTGGGCGGAGGAACAGAGGCAATAACGTGCAAGGTGGGCCCAGAGAGAATCAGCGCTGGTTTGCCTGACATGTCGGGCGTTTGTCCGGCAAGTGTATTGGAAAGGGAAGGAGAGTCAGGGCCCGGAGCCGAGGAGGCAGGAGCCAAAGAGGCTCTTCCTGATTGGCGACTGGTGAATGAGCCATGCCACCCACTCATTCTGCTTGCCTTGTTTAACTACCAGAGCCTTCCCAAGAGATAGAGATGTACATCCCCATCGGACAAATAAGAAGAGCTCCTCAAAGAGGTGAAATAACCTGTTAACTCTCCACTTAGCTGGAGAGTGAGGTGAGACCTGGGAGAGAGCTAATGTTCCTCTGACAGCCCCAGGACCCTGCCCTCACCTGCCACCGTGTGTGAGTCAAGAGCCTTCAGCTGCCAGCATATTGCCTGGACTGCTAACAGTCTGTTTACTCCACCACTTCTAGACATAGCCTTGGAACATTATTTAACCTCTTTTAGCTTTCGTTCTTCTATTTGCACAATGGACTGACAATATGTACCTGGCTCATTGGATTAAAGGGATAATGTGTGGACACTGATTAGCATAGAGCTGGTGTGCAGTAATTGTTCAATAAATAGTAGCTACTTGCCTGACCAGGCGGTGGCACAGTGGATAAAGCGTCAGACTAGGATGCGGAAGGACCCAAGTTCGAGACCCCGAGGTCGCCAGCTTGAGCGCAGACTCATCTGGTTTGAGCAAAAAGCTCACCAGCTTGGACCCAAGGTTGCAGGCTCAAGCAAGGGGTTCTTTGGTCTGCTGTAGCCCCCCAGTCAAGGCACATATGAGAAAGCAATCAATGAACAACTAAGGTGTCACCATGAAAAACTGATGATTGATGTTTCTCATCTCTCTCTGTTCCTGTCTGTGTGTCCCTATCTATCCCTCTCTCTGTTAAAAAAAAAAAAAAAAAAAGTAGCTACTTAACCAATTGCAGCTATTAAAATAATCATATTATCATTACAACCAATGTAATATTTTTGAAAATAGTCACTGGATGAAGTCTTTCACTGTCCACAAATCATGCTGCTTTTTCTCTCCCCATGCGCTCAGTGAATTGTTTCAGGTGCAGGACAGCTAAGGACTAGGACAAAGAAATCACTGCTGAGGCAACAGGGTGATGATATTGACCATCAAGTCTCACTGAGAGAGAAAATGCACTTCTCAGTTCCCCACACTCCCCTTAATGCAAGATTAGACTTTTTCCATAAACCATAATGCAAAAATACATAAAATGTGGCCCTGCCAGGTTGCCTCAGTGGTAGAGCATTGGCCCAGTGTGTGGATATCCCCAGTTCAATTCTTGGTCAGGGCTCACAGGAGAAGTGACTATCTGCTTCTCTACTCCTTCCACTTCTCTCTCTCTTCCTGTCCCACAGCCATGGCTCAATTAGTTCAAGTGAGTTGGCCTCGGGGGCTGAGGATGGCTCCATAGCTTCCACCTTAGGCGCTAAAGAATGGCTCTGGTTGCCAAGCAATGGAGCAATGGGCCCCGGATGGGCAGAGCATCGCCCCCTGGTGGGCTTGCTGGGTGGATCCCCATCAGGGTGCATGCGGGAGTCTGTCTGCCTCCCCTCCTCTCACTAAAAAAATAAAAAAATAATAATACATAAAATGTGTCGTGATAGGTTTCCCCAAGACAGTAAGAATAAGTAAAAGTCTTTGTACAGTTGGAAGATCTGTAAAAAAGTAATGGGTGGACCAGCAGTGAGTGTTCTGGCTTTGAAGCTGGCAGTTCAGTGGCACCCCAGAGCGGGGGAAGGGGCTAGTGTTTGTCCCAGGACAGAGCTTGGGCAAATTTCAGGCTGCCTTAAGGAAGCCAGAGCCAGAGTAGCAGGAAGCACCTAATTAGTTGATTAGAGACGGCCAAGGAGGCGGCCCTGTTGGGAGGGGCCTCTCAGAGCCCTTCATACTCTTGCACCGGTTCAGGGAAGGTATCTGAGTGCCAAGGTCCTGAGCAGCCACAGATGGTTGAGACGATGGTGGCTGGACCACAGACTTCAGCCATGGCCACCAACATGATGCCCGAAGAACCCTGCCTCTTCTCTTTGTATTTCCTTCTGATTGGTCCTCCCCCAGCCATGGCATTGCCCTCTGGGAGAAGTGCCAGGGAATATACAGCACTGGGTGCCCTCGGGAGGCCCTCTTCTCAATAGAAGACTGCCTGGACATGGTTTCCTCACTTACCCCTCCTTGTACAATGCCCAGCAAGGCTGCCAGGGACCTCAGAAGCACCTAGGACAGGGGCCAGGGCATCCCCTTGAGCCAGGACAGTAAGAAGCTAGGAAAATTCCTTGGCAAGTGGAATGGGGCAGCTGAACAAACTGGCTGAGCAATTTACAGCCAGATACAGAAGGTCACCTCCTTAGATATAACATCTAGGCCTCACTTTCATTTCAGCTTCTGGCCCAGAAAAGCAGCAAAACCGGTGGATGACACCAAGACCAGCTGCAATGACTAATGACCCCCTGTCCTGCCGCTGACCAATCAATGGAGGCCACACCCTAAAAGGGCACACCCGGAAAAGTGGATATTCTATTGAGATCTCCCCTAAGACCGCCCCTAAACTCCCAGCCTGTTAGGACCCTCAAAACAAAGGCCCAGCTACAGTGCACTCATCTTCCTGGGAGCACACCAGCACCTGGCCCTCTCCCTTATTTCCTCTCCAGCGGCAGCTCCTAAACTCCAAGGATCCCCACAGGACTTGTACCCAGGGGAGCAGCGGGCAGCGGCAGCTGGTCCCCAGCTAACACCCCTGACCCTGTCTCCAAGGGCCCTTTGCTCTGACTTCCCAGTGAGCCAGACCAGCCCCACCTGGGCTCATTTCTTTCCTGTGACATTTTTGGAGAGCCAGGGCAGCCCCGCCTGGGCTTTCTCCTGTTGCTTCCTCTATCCTAGACCATTCATTTTTTCACTGTCCCCAGCTTTAATAAACTTACTCTAAGAATCACCTGGACTTGTGCTTTGAAATCTTCCCTGCATGAAATCATGAACCCCTGCACTACCGGCTGGCCCTAGGCAGACCCGAAGGGCCAGGTCCCTGTCCAGTAACACCATAATCTTACTGAGTGAACTTGAGCATGTCTCTACCCTTCTTGGGGCCTCATTTTCCTCATTAACTGATGTTACACCAAACAAGCCTGCATTTCATTTTCTTCCATCTCAGATATGCGGTGGTACTTATTTTTAGCTCACTCACACAGTTTTCTTCCTGTGTTCCACACTGGGTGATTCTAAGGCACTGCTTCTCACTTTGTGGCATGTCACTTTATACCTGATGCTGGGTCCACACCTGTGTAGGAGCCATCTTTCTAACCCAAATTCCCCGTAGGTTCAAGTAGGAAAACAATGCATGAACATTGGTAGTTCTCATTATATCTCTCATTTATTGATGGCAAGGTATCAGGTCCTTTATACGCATAATCTCTACCCTTCACAATAAACCTGTAAAATAATTATAATCTACAGAGAGTCGGTGATTTAACTATGGCTCGCAATCACACAGGTTAGGATTTGTTTGATTCTGAATTCCTGGCACTTTATTTTTATTTAGTTATTAATTTTTTTAACTACATCACATTATCTTTCATTCTTGTCGTTCACATCTACTTTCTGAAGTGCCTAAATACTTTTGGGGGCGAGTGCATCTGGCTGTGCCATGTGAGTTGCAGGAACATGGGCTGTGGGCTCAGTTCCAGCTGAGCAGGACACTCACCTCCCAGGACTCCAGGGCCGGCTGCACAGCTGACCAGTATGAGCAGCCACACGCTTTTCGAAGCCATCTTCCTCTTCCCCTGGAGACAGACGTGCTCTGGTAACCTTTACCGTACGGATCTCAGAGCCCTCGCCAGTGTTTCCTTGAAGCTCTCGGGTTCACCTTGATCTGTGATCTGAACACATTTGCATTGGGGAGACTGAACCAGCAACTTAGATGCCAAATCACATATTGAGCAAAAAATATATTTCGTTTTCTGGTTAAACCAAGATACAATGAAGAGAACCTCAAACTAAATGTTTAGGGGATTAGGAAAAGTTAAGTTACGAGGTGTTGTTCTCACCTGCAAGTTCTCTCTGGGCTAGTTAGTACCAGGCATCTAACTACACTGGAAGGAATGATTTACAAGTCCGAATGGAGGCATTTGGTAGATTGTGAAGAGCCTGCCCCTGCTATTTTTAGAAGGGCCAGCAGAGGGCGTCACAGGCAAGCCCTTCTTCATAGATGAGGCAGTAATGGGCTTCCAACAGCCAAGTCAATGAAATCAAGTTGGTCCCAGCTGTGAACTGTTTGATGTTAGATTTAAAAGTGAACATATGGTCTAATACCCACTCTTTACAGATAAGAAAACCTGAGGTTGATGGGTTTGAAGTCATTTGCTCATTGTCGCACAGCTACAACCAGATTTTCTGACTCAGCTCAATCCTTTTAATTTAGGTGATACCACATTTTTTTTTTTTGTATTTTTCTGAAGTTGGAAACTGGGAGGCAGTCAGACTCCCTCATGCGCCCGACCGGGATCCACCGGCACGCCCACCAGGGGGCGATGCTCTGTCCATCTAGGGCTTCGCTCTGTTGCAACCAGAGCCATTCTAGTGCCTGAGGCAGAGGCACAGAGCCATCCTCAGCGCCAGGGCCAACTTTGCTCCAATGGAGCCTCAGCTGCAGGAGGCGAAGAGAGAGACAGAGAGGAAGGAGAGGGGGAGGGGTGGAGAAGCAGATGGGCGCCTCTCCTGTGTGCCTTGGCCGGGAATCGAACCCAGGACACCTGCACGCCAGGCCAACGCTCTACCACTGAGCCAACTTTTTGCACATTTTTTGATTGTTTACCTTTTTTTCTCAGGAATCCTTGAAGCCTTTCTTTGAACAGTTATTGTCTTTTGTATGTTACTAAGCATTTTTCCCAGTTTGTATTTTCTCTTTTTTTGCAATTCTGAAAATTTCAAAAATTGTCACATCTATCTTCTCCTTTATAACATTTGAAATTTATACCAATAAAACTGGCCACCACCATCCACATATCCATCCATGTTCTCCTCTATTTTCATCCATCTGGTATTTATTTGAGTGTAAGCCTGGGATTGGGCCCAAGATTTGTTCTCCAAATAATTAGTAAGATGGGCAATTCATTGAATTCTCATTTAAGCATGTTTTAAGATCCAAAAATCAGGATATATGTTCTAACTCCCAAATAATAGATTGCTTAAGAACCTAATATTTGAAATGGAAACTTTCCTGGAAAATCTAAAGAAGAGCTCCATACGAGGGTCCATGTGAATACTCAGACACGGTGTTTATGAAGAGGAAACTGAATGATGAAGAGTGGGGAGCAGTGATGACCAGTCCCCCCCAGAATCACTGCATTAACTCCACACTCCTCTGACAAACTTCCCTTCCAAAAGTCACAGTCGTATTTTTAATGTCCTGAAACCCCTTTAAAACACAAACAGTAAGAACCTCTCAATCAAACCAACTGCCTGTGGGGAGGGTGGGACAGCACCTTTTTGAATTATCTATGTATGAATGTTAACGAACTGACATTCACCGAATGCTCACATCTCAATTTAATTCTCATAACTAGGCTGCATTGCAGGTATCATTAACTTATTTTACACACGAAGACACTGACCTTTGTTAAGATTAAGTAACTTTCCTAAAGTTTCACAGCTGCTGGATGGATGGCAGAGCCACGATTTCACCCAGAACCATTTGACACCAAAGCCAATGAATGCTCTTTATAATCAGGGAAAAAAGAAAACAAGTCATTCAAATCAAACAAAACAACAACAAAAAGCATCCCTAACATCATTAGAGCTGAAATTGTTCATTTCTGGCACATACTAGCTGGCAGAGAAAAGCAGATGTTCAGAAAAAGTCCTTTGCCCTCACCTGCAGGGAGGATTACCTGGTTGGCATTCAAGGCTCAGAAGACCTGCCTTCTTCAGCCTCCTGAGAGACCACAGGCAATTACTGGACTTCTTATATCTTCTTCCCTCAGGAATGATACAACTTCTGTTTTAATCATAAAGCAATAACATTGTTTACAAATAATAATCCATCCATAAAAGTCTTATCTACAGTCAGAGCAGACCGTAGGAGAGATGGCTTGACAATGGATGTAAGTTATGTTTTCAGTGGGCAGGAGAGCCTCTCCCTGTTTGCACACAACCTTCTTTACAGACCGGGTTGGCAAAGCTGGCATTATCTTGTAATCGCTTATAGCCTCATCTTCCTCCCCACTTATTCTTTGGTCTCCTTTTTATCCCTTTGCTTTGCTGATTTTCTTTATTTCTCCTTCCTTTCTATAAAGGTGCCCTGCTTCAACTCTGGAGACTCACAATGTTTGTACCCTTGCAGGAAGGATGTGCCATTGGGGCAGGACATAGGCTATGTACCTGTGGTGAACTTGAGGGATATGTATAGACTTTCCCTCTAAAGACAACCCCACCCCCTCAGCCTTCATCTGGTTCCTCAAATCTCTAGTTGAGTTCCTCCTCCTTGATCCTGAGGAACAAGACACTGAATCTCATCCTAACACAGGGTAATTATGTCTGCAATGTCTTACTTGACACACAATATTTTACAATAAAGTGTTTCCACCTATGTCATCAAATGAGACTTAATGGAAACCCTGGGAGTGATGTGGAGCATACACTCCCTTTAACATCTAAGAAACCTGAAGTTAAGAGAGTTAGGAAGCCTGCCCAGGGTCATGATGCTGGTCAGCAGTGGAGCTGGACTCTAAACCTAGCTCTACTTCTTGAAGAATCATAACCTTCGGGTTTTTTGGTTTGCTTTTTTAGTTTTTCATTTTTTAAAGCCTGTAAGGCCAGGAGCCTCCATCGTGGCCATTCACATGCAGGTTCCCATTGGATTCGGGCAGACGATAAAGAAATGGCGGAGTCAGAGGACGGGGGGCCATCCTATTTATTGGTGTCTCACCAAGACAGGCAAACCACAAAAGAAGACAAGGGAAAAGCAGAAAACCAGCTCTTCCCATGAAGGGCAAGGGATCAGGGAAGCCCCTGCAATTGTGATAGCAGGAACTGTGTGTCCAAGTTCCTGGTCTGTCCCACTTTATAGTGTAGAAAACCAAAATCCCTTAATCCAATATACAAACAAGGAAGTCTCCGATACAAAGTCACCCATCCAAGGCATAATTGGATTCCTCATGAGAGTGCACCACCCAGATAATACAATCATTCAAGGGTGTGGGGAAAAGCTTAGTCCCAAAACCAAACCCCAGGCTACAATGACCCGGCCTGCCTATAGCCTGTCCCCCACACCCAATATAAGTCACAAGCGAGCAAACATATATATCACATTTACAAACTTATTTGACCAACAAAGCCTGTTTGTAAAAAGTAATAAGATTTCCTTCTCTAATGTAGATAGCCAAGAATTCACTTTGTGTACGTGTCAGAGACCATTCAAACCTCATCTAGACTAGAACCTCAACAGACTAGAACTTGAAGTCTGGAAAGGATAATGGTGTTGTTTACCAAGTCCCACCTGCCATACTGATAAGGAACCTGAGCCCATAGAAGCACCATGGCTGGTTCAATACACAGGTAGTTAGAAGCTGGTTTCCGAAGCTGGGCTTCCTTACTACTCAGCCTTTGTCACTGGGTTTTTCCAGACTGTATATAAACTCATGGCAGAGCAGGAGAAAGGAACATTTCCATGGTTTACAAGGATAGTTGAGAGAACCTGCCATTCTGATGACACTCTGCAGACAGATCTCAAGGATTGGCTTCCAATGGATCTTAGTTCGGGTACTAATTCTATTACTCACTCGCTGTGCAACACTGGGGATGTTCCTGAACCTCTTTGAGCCTCAGTTTCCTAGCTGTGTGTGTTTGATATTATCAGATGAGTTTTATTTTTAACACTATCTATTAACACACAGCCCCTTCCCCTTTGGGGAAATGAATGGGAATGGTCATTGCTCCACGGCACAGCAGAGAACAAAGATATTAACTCCAAGTCTTTTCAGTGCAAAAGCACTGGTCCAGATAAGAGAGAGAAAAGTTTGACAAAATATGTATAAACCTCCCCATCCTCTAACCCTGCCATCTCCATGCCACTATCTAAAGGTTTTAAGTCTTGAGATGAGAGAGGAAAGAGAAGATGAGAGAAGCAGGTTCTCATGAGACTTTAAAGGGTTCTTCACTGACTCTCCACTACTTATGTCCAAAGGTGGGCGCTGATAGAACCCCCATAAAAGTTTGGGATTCAAGACCATAGGTGTAAGGCCAGCGGCCACTGCCATGGCCATGCAGGTTCCCACAGGATTTGGGCAGATGGTAAAGGAACTGTGGAGCCAGGAAACGGTGAGTCATTCTGTTTATTAGTCTCCTAACGGCAGATGAGCAAACAGGCAGGGAAGACCGCTTTGCTCTCACTCAGGGCTCCCAAGCCCCTCAGCACTCTGGACTTCTGGACTCACGGACTCATTCTCCAGATTTACTAGACTCACAGACCTCCACCAGCCTCAGCACTCTCTCTCCATCTCCCTCTCCCCCCACCTCCACTCTCCACTCAAAACCTGCTGGGAGGGAAAAAACCCTTCTCCAGCAAACAATGGCCCCTCCCAAGCAGGAAGGCAATCCTCTATTTGCAATCTACAGCCCTGAGGGCAAGCACCACAGCCTTCCATAAACTATGCACAAAGGGCGCTGCCCCAATACGAGGGAGCAAACCTAAAACCACTTGGTACAAACTGGTTTGCCCAACAGTAGGTAACTAGGGAACTATCTGGATTGAAAGGGCTCACTGAAGACTGAGTAGAATTATTAAAATATTTTCTACCTGTAGACATGCCATCCATGAAATTTAGAAAGAGAGAATCCTAAAATAAAAAATCAGCAACAATTACCTACAAAACAACAAGGATCAGAATGGCACTGCACTGGAGAAATAAAAATGGAACTCAAACAACCTTAAATTATCTTTAAAATGTAAAGAGAAAGAACTTTTATTTTCAGGACTTCTGTTAGGAGTTTTTTGATTACTGATTTGATTTTGTTAGCAGTTATTGGTCTGTTCAGATGTTTTGTTCTCATTATTTATTTATTTTTAGAAATTAAATTTAATGGGGTGACATTGATCCATAAGAACACAAAGATTTCAGGTAAACATCTCTATAGTATTTGAACTGTTGATTGTGTTGTGTGCTCATTACCCAAAGTCAAATAATTTTTTGTCACTGTATATTTGTCCTTCTCTACTTCCCTCCCCCAATTTGTCTTTCCCTGGTAACCACTTCACTTTTGGCCATATCCATGAGTCTCAGTTTTATATCCCACTTATATATAGAAATCATATAGTTCTTTACTCTTTTTTTTTTCTTTTTTTAGGTGAGAGGAGGGAACACAGGCAGACTCCCGCATGCACCCTGACTGGGATCCACCCAGCAACCCTATCTGGGGCTAATGCTTGAGTACTATGCTATTTTTAGGTCCTGAGACTGATGGCTCCAAAGAAGCTATCCTCAGTGCCCAGAGCCACGTTCAAACCACTTGAGTCACTGTCTGCAGGAGGGCAAGAAGAAGAGAAGGGGGAGAGAAAAAGGGGGAGATGCAGATGGTCACTTCTCTTGTGTGCCCTAACTGCAATCAAACCTGGGGCATCCATATGTTGGGCTGGCACTCTATCCACCGAGCCTCTGGCCATCGCCACTTAGCTTTTTCTGTTATACTTATTGTTGACCGAGGACGCACCAACAGAATTCTAGACTCAGGGTAAAACAAAGAAAAGTTTATTACACTCGCGAGCGAGCCCAAGGCAAGGAGATGGCCAAGAGCCAAGAGCCACTTCAGCAAGCAAGTTTTATACTTAATTTCAGGGAGGGGAGTTGTAACGGTTCTCAGGGTGATTGATTGCCTCAGATGCTTGCGGCCTTGCCTTTCCGATAAGCCCCTAATCAAACACCGGATGCCTGTGGCTTCTTCAAGGAGCCTGGGCAAACATCTAGGGGTCAGGTGGGCCAGTTATTGTTTTACAAGCCAAGATGAGTTAAGCAAAGATCAGACGGAAAAGATCAGACGGAATCCACTGTTACACTTATTTCACTTAGCATAATGGTCTCAAGGTCCATCCATGTTGTCATAATGGCAATATATCATCATTTTTTATGGCTGAGTAGTATTCCATAGTATATATGTACCACATCTTCTTTATCCTATCCTCTAATGAGGGACACTTTGGTTGTTTCCATGTCTTGACCACTGTAAATAATGCTGCAATTTTGTTTCTTCTTGAGTCAGTCTTGAGAGATTGTATATTTTTAGAAATTTACTCATTTCTTCCAGGTTGTCCAATTTGTTTATAGTATTTTCTTACAATCCTTTGTTATTTCTGTGGTGTCAGTTGTCATATCTCCACTTTCATTTCTGATTTTATGTATTCAGGTCTTCTTTTTTCTTGACAAGTCTAGTTAAAGATTTATCAATTTTGCTTATCTTAAAAAAACTGCTTTTTGTTTGATTTTTTTTGTTTTTATTATTATTAATTTTAGTGGGGTGACATCGATAAATCAGGGTACATATGTTCAGAGAAAACATCTCCAGGTTATTTTGACATCTGATTATGTTGCATTCCCCTCACCCAAAGTCAAATTGTCTTCTGTCACCTTCTATCTGGTTTTCTTTGTGCCCCCCCTCCCCACCCCCTCCTTCTCCTTCCACCCTCCCCAACCGCCACATTCTTGTTCATGTTTATTGATGTTTTGTATATATTTTTAGGCACTATGAAAGTAAACAGCTTTCAACATTAAATTCTATACCCAGCCAACAAATCATTAAGGGTAAGCATAAAATAAAAACATGTTAAAATTGTAAAAACTCAGAAAGGTTATTGTCCATAGACTCTTACTGAAATTACAGCTCAAACATAGCCTTTGGCAAAAATTAAAATGATTCCTGAAGAAAAGAATGTGATATAATAAAGAAATATGTGTTGCCTGTAAGAAGTAATTATAATGATGTATGGATTAAGATTAATAATAACTTGGCTCTGCCTGACCAGCCAGTGGTGCAGTGGATAGAGCATCGAACTGGGATGCAGAGGACCCAGGTTCGAGACCCCAAGCTCACCAGCTTGAGCGCGGGCTCATCTGGTTTGAGCAAAAAGCCCACCAGCTTGAACTCAAGGTCGCTGGGTCCATGTAAAGCCAGTAATCAGGGCCAGGGCCACTATCACAGCCACCTGGCCCATGCAGGTTCGCATTGGATTCGGACAGTCGGTAAAGAAACAGCGGAGCCAAAAACTGATGGGCCATAGCCTTTAATCCTACCTTGCACCCGGCGGGCAAGTAAAAATACACACTGGGCTCCAAAACCCAGTCACATTCAGTGCTCACAAAGCTACTGATTTATCCGAGTTTCCTAGAATCAAAGGTTTCTAGCTCACCAGCCTTATTTCCCTCAGTTCCCCATCTTCTTCCTTATCTCAGATACAAACTCTGTACAAACTGGCATCTCACTCAGCACTCCGCCATCTTGGCTGCTTCTCCTGGCCTCCTCCACGTGGCCTCCTTTAGCTGCTGGCTCTACTCTCTCCGCTCTCTCATGCTAACCTCAGGAACCCAGAGCCGAGTCCCGTTCTGCCTCCCTTTTATAGTGTAGAAATCCAAACCCTTAATCCAATATACATAATAGGGAAGTCTCTTAATACAAAGTCACTTCTCTGAGGCATGATAGGATTGTACCACCTTACACCAAAAAGGGTAGGAAAGGCTTAATCCCAAAACCAACACACATTAATATCACCTGGGCAACGGCCTCTTTAACAAAGTGAGCATAATACATTTTATCTGCCCAACAGTCCAGCAAGGGGTTACTTCAGTCTGCTGAAGGCCTGCAGTCAAGGCACATATGAGAAAGCAATCAATGAACAACTAAGGTGTTGCAACGCGCAATGAAAAACTAATGATTGATGCTTCTCATCTCTCTCCGTTCCTGTCTGTCCCTGTCTATCCTTCTCTCTGACTCACTCTCTGTCTCTGTAAAAAATAAATAAAATTAAAAAAAAAATGGACCAGGGATCTGAGTAGACATTTTAAAAAATGAATAAATAAATAACTTGGCTTTGGCCAGTTGGCTCAGTGGTAGAGTGTCTGGCAGGCGTGTGGATGTCTTGGGTTCGATTCTTGGTCAGGGAACACAGGAGAAGCAACCATCTGCTTCTCCACCCCTCCCACTTCTCTCTCTCTCTCTTTCTCTTCCTATAGCCATGGTTTGATTGGTTTGAGCAAGTTGGCCTCAGGTGCTGAGGATGGCCCTGTGGCCTCTGCCTCAGGCAATAAAAAAAATGGCCCCATTGCTAAGCAATGAAGCAATGACCCCAGATGGCAGAGCATCGCCCCCTAGTGGGTTTGCTAGGTGGATCTCAGTCAGGGTGCATGCAGGAATCTATCTCTATGCCTATCCTCCTCTCACTAAAACAGAAAATTTTTTTTTTCAAAAGATTAATAACTTTATTTAATTGTTTACATATAAACTGGAACTAAAATAACAGACAATAACTATTGGAGTGGATGAGATTTTGGAATAAAGTTAAAATGTTCTAATACCTGATACTGATTAAATTTAGACTTTATAAAAATTATTTTAATATTTTTTATTTTTTAAATGTTTACTTTATTGATTTTAGAGAGAGGAAGGAGAGAGCAAGAAACAGGAACTGTTCCTGTATGCCTTAACTGGGGATCAAACTGGCAACTTTTGTGCTTCAGGACAATGCTTTAACCAACTGAGCTATCTGGCTAGGACAAAAATTTTACTTTGAGGTCCTGGCTAATTGGCTCAGTGGATAGAAAATTGGCCTGGTGTTAGCTTGCAGAAAGAGGGATGCACAAGGCCTGGTGAATTTTATAAGAAGTTTATTTATGCATCTGCGAAAAGATGGGCTGAGACCCTAGCGGCGTCAGCAGCGAGAGGCTGAAAAGCCTCTTCCAATATGGGACTGAGTTTGGGTGTGTTTCTTGCTGCAGGGGGAAAACTTCAGTTACCTGTGGATTTTTATACACTGGGGGAGGGAGGGTGGTGCTAAGTAAAGAATGCTCAGGTAAGTGATGGAGGAATGACTAACTGTCAGGGTGCCCCAGGGTTGGACAGAGGTAAAATATAATCAGGACTGCTCAGGTGGAGAGTCACAGGACCTGCCCTGGTCCAGGGTCACCTAAAGCTCAACCTGGCTAGTTGAGGCTATTGGTAAGGGGTCCTGGACCCCAAACCTAATACACAGCAAATGGACGTCCCGGGTTCAATTCTCAGTCAGGGCATACAAGAGATACGACCATCGCTTCTCTCCCCTTTTCTCTCCCCCTTCCATCCCCTCCTGCAGCCAGTGGCTTGATTGGTCTGAACATCAGCCCTGGGCACTGAGGATAACTTGATGATTCGAGCATTGGCCCCAGACCGGGATTTCTAGGTGGATCCTGATTGGAGCATATGCAGGAGTTTGTTTCACTATTTCCCCTCTGCTTGCTTAAAAAAATTTTTTTTGAGTATGTATATGCATTTCCAGAGTACCATTTGTTTAATGCAAACTTGATGTTATCTATATGATGAAATATTAAAATTGAAGCCTACTTCCATCCAGGAAAACTTTCCCAGACTTAGCCCCCTTCTGTGACTCTAGTCTCCCACACTGACCTTCATCAACTCATACTTGTGCTCCATCAGCACTGCGTGTTGGTATTTCCTGGGACACACCATACAAGGTCATGGTCTCGTGCCTTTTTGCCTATCATTCCTTTTGCAATGCTCTTCTTTTATTTAGTCATATTTATTCACCTTTTAATTAATTAATTTAATAAATGTTGAATGTTATTGTGGATGAAAAAGGGGTTCTACAGAAAGTAAACTCACAGGGAGATCTGATAATAAATTTCTAATGGGGCAGGTCACGGTGGGTAGTCATACCCTAGGCAAGTAACTTTTTTAGTAAAAGATTTATCATTGCCTTAAGCAAGTCCTGTTCATTGTTTTTGTGTATCTAGGTTAACACACACACTTTTTTTTTTAAGTGCGAAGAGGGGAGATAGACATCTGCTTGTACCCTGATTGGGATCTACCTGGCAACCCCCCTCTGGAGCCAACGCTCTGCCCACCTGGAAAGGGTTGAATCAATACAGCCATGGCTGTGGGAGAGAGAGACTGAGAGAGAAGGGGGAAGGAAGGAGAAGCAGATGGTCGCTTCTCCTTTGTGTGCCCTGACCAGGAATCGAACCTGGGATGTTTGCACACCAGGTTGACGCTCTACCATTGAGCCAACTGGCCAGGGCCTAACACACCTTTGAAATAAGCTAACCATCCTCAAAAGAGCTCATAATCTTGTTAACTATCCTATAATCCAAATCCTGCCTTGCTTTCTCCCAACTCCCTGTAATCTTTCTTCTGTTCCCTTCTTAGTCTAAAGCATTAAAGAAATTGGCAGAACTCTAATTCTTAGGAGCGTTTGAGATCTCCTTTCCTGGCAATTGTCTTCAGTTTGGCTCAAATTCTTATGAAAATTCTCTACAGGTTTGGACATTTTTACATCAATACTATTAAGTGCAAGGGTCTGCAAGTGTGAGCGTGGGTGTGAGTGCAATGGTGAAGAAAACAAGAGGTAAGTTTGAAGACCCATCTGGTCCCAGACTGCAGGAACTTCAATGACTCGGCAACTTACTGTTGGAAGCTTTTCCTCCTTCTCCGCTGACAGCAGAGGTGCTTCTCCTCTGCTCACCTACCACATGCTTGTACTTGTCAGTGGTCCCCAACCCCCGGCCATTTGGTACCAGTCCACAGAGAAAGAATAAATAACTTACATTATTTCCATTTTATTTATATTTAAGTCTGAATGATGTTTTATTTTTTAAAAATGACCAGATTCCCTCTGTTACATCTGTCTAAGACTCACTCTTGACGCTTGTCTCGGTCACGTGATACATTTATCCATCCCACCCTAAAGGCCGGTCCGTGAAAATATTTTCTGACATTAAACCGGTCCGTGGCCCAAAAAAGGTTGGGGACCACTGACTTAAATTCTGTTTTCTGTGTGTCTTCCTAATAAATCTCTAAGCCACTTCAGGTCTGGCATCATGCCTTCCTCATCTCTACAACCTTATGCTCAGGAGTTTCAATGCCAAATGGACCAGAAACCAAACCTGCTCCTTTCTTTTCCTTAGTGTTTGCTTCTAGAGGACAAGCAAGCTCATGCATATGTCCCCCCACCCCCAACCCCCAAACAAAAGCTTCACTTTTTTTTTTTTGAGAAGACATTCACCTCTTTTTGAGAAAGAAATGTTTTATTTCTTCTCTTGGCAGAATTCATAATCTAAACCATTTACAGTATTTTGCCTTCATCTACTAGATTCTACTAGAATTCCTGAAAAGACCTCCTGCAAGTGCAAACGCATGATATGCCTCTGCAGAAGGGAGATAACATTTTTGAAAAGAGGAAAGTGGTTTTAAATACTTATAACAAAGTGAATTTTCTGATGGAAAATAAAACATGAACCTACCCTGGCCAGATAGCTCAGTTAGTTAGAGTATCGGCTGGAAGTGCAAAGGTTGCTGGTTCAATCTCTGGTCAGGGCACAGACAGGAACAGATCAATGTTCCTGTCCCCCTCTCTCTCTTTCCCTTCCTCTCTCTAAAATCAATGAAATAAACATTAAAAACAA
Organism: Saccopteryx leptura; assembly: GCF_036850995.1. Taxonomy (NCBI): domain Eukaryota; kingdom Metazoa; phylum Chordata; class Mammalia; order Chiroptera; family Emballonuridae; genus Saccopteryx; species Saccopteryx leptura. The sequence continues at coordinate 209,292,793 of NC_089505.1, read as the reverse complement.
ACAAAACCATGACCCTCCTGTGATATTTCCACTAATATTCAGTAAGCTCTTGTTAAAAACAAAGAGCCTGAGGCCCAGGTGGAGCTGCTTGCCCCAGGACACAAGCCTAAACCACAGTTTCTGCTCCTCTCAGGAGTGGAATTTGAAGCTGGAATTTCCTGATCAACACTGCTTAGGTCATCTGTCTGGTAACAGCCCTGCCATCCCCTTCCCTCAAAGATAGGTGACTTTACCCGCAACAATCCTTTCTTTCCTTTTGCTAACTCTTTTGTCCTATCCAGGTTCCTGCACAAACCTTGTGTCACCTGTTGAGGGGTTCTTGCCCCCTTTCAGGATAGAAACCAAGCGAGCAGGCGAAACAGATTCAAAAGAGCAGACATTTACTAAAAACTGGGTGAGAGGAAAAGGGAGGGGGAAGGAGGTCACGCCAGCAGAGTTTGCCCCTCACCCCGCCTTCCCTGCCTCGCAGTAGTCTGGCTCACAAAGTGCGTATTTCTGCGCAGGTGCAGACTGGATCTCTTTCTACTCCAGGTTCCCGCCAGGGGCCGGAAGTGACTGATGCTACACATGTCTGGAGGCTACCACATCAAACAGTGTAGAGCAAGAAAATGGGAGTAGGTTTTTTGTACAAACTGGTAAATGGGAAACAAAAGAGAAATTGTTCCTATTGGCAAGGAAGCTTAGAGACAAGGGGAAATTGGAGAAGTGAGTCCTGAGAACTTGAAGGAATTGTGGGCAGTTTAGAGGAGAAAGGTGTAGAATTTGAATTTCAGTTAAATTTAGTTAGATGTTTAAGCTGACACCTGGGCTATACTTCACTAAGAAATCTCTGTCATATCTGCAGGATGTTTTCTGACTCCGGTTGTCCTTGGATGACAGTGACACTTTACCTTCCTCTTCAAATGACCAGTGAACTCCATTTTGAGTCAAATAGTGGAGCTTCTCATTGCTTCTTCATTTGAGGTCAAGGAATAATTTTCTCCAGCTTTGGTGTGACAGCAAGTCACTTAGTACTCATTTTAACTAATGAACAGTTCCTACTTTACTGTTGGTGCCTGTTGGAAGTTTTGTAAAAGGTCATTTTTTTGCCTTGCCTTGGTGGCTCCATAGACAGAACCTTGTTTCTGCATACAGAGGTCGCAGGGTTGACTTCCCATCAGGCACAGATGAGAAGCTACCTGTGAATGCACAACCAAATGGAACAAGTAAGTAGAACAACAAATAAGTGTTTCTCTCTCTCTCTCTCAAATCAATGAAAAAAATTTTAAGGATATTTTTAAATTTTTATTATTTTTGTATCTAAATGTTTGAATACTATTAGATTGGCATGAAGGAAGAGCCTCAGCCAGGCAGAGGCGGGGGGTTGGAAGCACCTGATGAAACAGTCAGTGTGAGAAAGATGAGATAAAGGTGCTTTAGGAGAATGTGGAAAATGAAGTCTGGTAGAAGGATCTGGGGGAAAAATCTTAAGTGACTGTATAATGCAGTGGTCCCAAACCCCTGGGCCGTGGACCGGTACCGGTACCGGTACGTGGGCCATTTGGTACCGGTCCCAGAGAAAGAATAAATAACTTACATTATTTCCATTTTATTTATATTTAAGTCTGAACAATGTTTTATTTTTCAAAAATGACCTGATTCCCGGCCCTGGCCGGTTGGCTCAGCGGTAGAGCATCGGCCTGGCGTGCGGCGACCCGGGTTCGATTCCCGGCCAGGGCACATAGGAGAAGCACCCATTTGCTTCTCCACCCCCACCCCTCTCCTTCCTCTCTGTCTCTCTCTTCCCCTCCCGCAGCCAAGGCTCCATTGGAGCAAAGATGGCCCGGGCGCTGGGGATGGCTCCTTGGCCTCTGCCCCAGGCGCTAGAGTGGCTCTGGTCACGGCAGAGCGACCCCCTGGAGGGGCAGAGCATCGCCCCCTGGTGGGCAGAGCGTCGCCCCTGGTGGGCGTGCCGGGTGGATCCCGGTCGGGCGCATGCGGGAGTCTGTCTGACTGTCTCTCCCCATTTCCAGCTTCAGAAAAATACAAAAAAAAAAAAAAAAAAATGACCTGATTCCCTCTGTTACATCCGTCTAAGACTCACTCTTGACGCTTGTCTCGGTCACGTGATACATTCATCAGTCCCACCCTAAAGGCCGGTCCGTGAAAATATTTTCTGACATTAAACCGGTCTGTGGCCCAAAAAAGGTTGGGGACCACTGGTATAATGAATGGTAAGCCTTGAAATTTTTTAAAATTCTAAATCCTAAGAAAACAGCATAAACTACTCATTATTTAAAAGAAAAAAGACTATGGAAGAATTCTTCCGCACCCCCCCAGGGTGCACATTTTTACAATCTTGGACTTTGTCCTTTCATATTTGACAAAGATATTGATCATGAGCACTGCTTCAAGCAAACCCTGTGACATCCCATGATTCTGGAACAAATCCTATCAGCAGGAGAGATGAAATGAGTCATTGAGGATGTGTTCATTAACTTTTACTGCCATGGAAAAACTCTAGTCTTGAGGACAGTAGAGTTTCTGCCCACTCACTTAGCCTTGATGGGGACAGGTGGCACACAGCACCTGTCCCCACATTTCCTGGACAATCTATTATGTATTTTGTGGAAAGCTCTGTTAGATAGAAAGCATCAGTTGATTTGCTCAAGAGATGCAATGGAAGTTATGCCACAAAGTCAACTGAAAAGTAGACAAATAATACACAGATGATGTATGATAGAGTTGCACACCGGAAACCTATATAATTTTATTAATCAATGGCACCTCAATTTAAAAAAAGTCTTTATGTGACTAGCTTCCTCCTACCCTCCTTCCCTCCATTCCTGCCCTCATTCTTTAAGTCAGGGGTCTCAAACTCGCGGCCCGGCCCGCCGAACAATTTTGTGCGGCCCGCAGACTAATCCACGAAGTTCAAAATATTTTGGATAAAATTAAGTAAGCCTAGGGGCCTACTTGTATTTTTCATTTCTCTAGCATCCTAGCTAGATATTAGCTTAGTTAACAGCAGTTGTGATGCGAACTACAGTTTCTGGTCGTTTTGTGACACTGAGTAAACTGCATGTACGATTGTGCTTGTTGTACTGATTTTTTTTTGTTTTTAACTGCAATGAGAAAAGTGTTGCGTAACAGTTGCCTTTTGTAGACCTAGTGCAGCCCGCCGAACGGCTGTGATCTTCCTCTGCGGCCCACATGTTGAGTTGAGTTTGAGACCCCTGCTTTAAGTCACTTCATTTTCATTGTACTATCTACTTGCTTCTCCTCTGAGGGGCCTTAGCATATCACATCTTTCAAATGACTAGGTGGAAATGAAATTCCCCTTGTTGCCAAATTCCTCATATTCTTCATATAATTTTTCTTGTTTTGCATTTTACAATGATTTTTATGTTCCTGGCTGGTGGCTCAATGGATAGAGCGCCAGCCAGCATATGGACATCCCAGGTTTAATTCCTGGTCAGAGCACATAGGAGAAGCCACCATCTGTTTCTCCTCCCTCCCTCTCCCCCTACTCTCCCTTTTCCTCTCCCATAGCCAGTGCCTCTGTTGGTTTGAGTGTGGCCCCAGGCACTGAGGATAGCTCTATTGGCCTCAGCCTCAGGTGCTAAAAATAGCACAGTACTTGAGCATCAGCCCTAGATGGGGATTGCCAGGAGGATCCCAGTCAGGGCACATGTAGGCATTTGCCTCACTATCTCCCTTCATTTCACCAAAAAATAAAAAATTATAATGACATTATTTTATTAAGTTTACTTTACATTGAATAAAATGCACATACCTTAAATAGGAAACTGGAAGGATTTTGACAAATCTAAACACCTATATGTAACAATAACCCAAATCCAGATCTAGAACATTTGTTACCCCAGAAAACTCTTTCTTGGCCCTTCCCAGTCAGTCCCCAACCAAGGCAACAACTATTCTGACTTCCAACAACACAGATTAGTTTTGCCTTTTTAAAAAAACTATTATATGAATGAAATCCTATAATATGTACTGTTATGCCTGGATTTTTTTTCACTTGACATAAGGTTTTTGTGACTCTTCCATGTTGCCACCTGTATTAATAATTTGTTATCATGCTGAGTAGCATTTTGTTGCATGAATAAAGCACAGACTGTTATTGTGATCACTCCTTTAGTTGATGGACATTTGGCTGTTTCTAGCTTCTGACTAAAACTGCCTTGGACATTCTCAGTCCCAGGTGGACATATGTTTTCATTGCATGATTAGCAGTGGGATTGCTGGGCTGTGGGATGGGGGTAGATCTGAGTTTGTTTGAAAGTGATAAACTGTTTTCCAGAGCATTTGAACCATTTTACCCTCCCACCAGCAATGGATGAGAGTTCTAAGCACTCCACATCCTCAGTGACACTTGGTGGTGACAGTCTTACTATTTTCCTTTTTTAAAATTTTTTTTTATTTTGTCATTTAGTTCTGTTGCATACCTATCACCCAAAGAGAGATCGTCCTCCGTCACCCTCTATCCAGTTTTCTTTGTACCCCTCCCCTCTCCCCTCCCTCCATCCCTCCCCCACCCCCCGTAACCACCACACTCCTGTCCATGTCTCTTAGTCTCACTTTTATGTCCCACCAATGTATGGAATCCTGCAGTTCTTGTTTTTTTCTGATTCGCTTATTTCACTCCGCATAATGTTATCAAGATTCCACCAATCTGCTGTAAGTGATCCGATGTCATCATTTCTTCTAGCTGACTAGTATACCATGGTGTATATGTGCCCCATCTTCTTTATCCAGCCTTCTATTTTTTTTACAGTGATTAAAAGCCTTTAAGCAAACTCTTGGCCCATACAGCAAGAATCCATAAAAGACTAGTGTCCTTAACATGTTCACCAAGTCCAAGTTGACCCCATCACCATGTCAAATCCCTGAAAAATGCAACCCAACCACAGTTCAGTCTGTTAGGATCTGTCACAGGGAGCAGGAGTCCAGGAAAAATCCACATCCAGGAAAAGTCCTCATGGCACTGGAATTGTTGTCACCATTCTATACTTTGCAGCTCATGTCCAAGTCCCAGTGACCGCTGCTTCTAGCTGGTAATGATTCAGGTAGACTGGAGAAGCCATTTGCAGCATGTGTGGATATGGAGCTTCTGTTCTTCTCTGCCTGGAGAGATGAGACCAGGTAGCTTTTCCCTGGAGCTCTGTGACTGTGGCATGGTAAAGAGAACCTTGGGATACACTAAACTGGGTGGCAAAGGTAGATTCATAATAGAAGTTGGCAAAAAGGGGGAAAGAGAAATCTAAATTAGGAGTAGGTCCCAGCCTGAAATATGAGTGGGGCATTGAGATAGGAGGGATAAAGGAAACACTATATATTAAGCAAAGCAGCAGAACATAGGACTATCAACACCCACAACAGAGATCTTTGAGGGAAGAATAAAAAACCTGACTATTCAGGCAAAACATAGTTAAGTGGCCCTTGTGCAAATGAGATCAGTTTACCTGATTCTTGGAAGAAATACCCTGGGCTCGTCCACAGTGTCGTAGATGGGGCCAATGGCCCTGGGCACCTTCAGCCTTCAGTGGCAAACCCCAGCTTTCTGGGCGAGGTTAGGTCATAGGTGGTTGGAGCAGGGCTGGAAGAGACTGAACCCTCCCTTAGAGGAGTGAGGGGGAAGCCTACCTTCCAGTGTCCCTGTTTCCTCATAGTAGAGGCATGTAAGCCTGGCAGGCTTTAGCTCAATGACCTTCCTTTCCACTATTGAAGCAGGACCCAGATGGCATCCTAGGAGACCCCTTTGGGGCATTGGAGCCTTTAAGGGCGTATCCTAAAAGCTGGTAGTTCCCCTGATCTCTATTGGGCTTTTTCTGCCTCTAGGTATCTTAAAAGCCATGCTCAGAAGATCTCGCTGAGGGGTTTGAGGATCCCCATCCGCCTATATAAATCTTTTCCATATATCTGGAGCTATTTGGAAAAAGAAAAAACAGTGTATTAGCTGGATCTAATAAAGAAGGTAGTAGTTTGCAGGCGAAAAAGATTTGGTGTCTCCTGTTCATCAGCATTCAAAAGAAATGTAAAAAAAAAATTTTTTTTAAAGTAAAAAGCATGATATGGTAGACCCATAGGAGTTCCAGGATATGACTACTCCCTTTAAAATTTTTTTTTTAATTGACCTTAAAATGTTTGCGGAGTACACTTTAATAATACCTTAACTTTAAAGATTGTAAGCATGACAAAATACAGTAAATGCTTTTGCTCCATATGCAGGAGCATTTTCAGTTAAGCCAGTTTAGGAAATCCAATAATAGAACAATGCATACAGACCATGAGCTATAGCATGCTTAGCAGCCTCTCCTGTTCTGACAGAGGTTACTATAGATCCAGAATTTCAGCATTTGCCATATTCCCCCTTTAATCTATAGACAGACAGCAAATATTTACTTATGGTGTTTCCACTATAAAGACTGCTGTCTTAGGGACAAATGCTGATGAACTATTTCAGCAGTTCCTCCTTCTTCAAAGACTTATATGTCAACATAGAGCTCCATGTTTCATAGGACATACTCAAGCTCACTCCATGCTCCCTGGAGCTTTAACACAAAGGAATGCCCTTTTTTTTTTTACTCTTTTCTTTTTTTTTTTTTTGTTTTTTGTTTTTTGTTGTATTTTTTCTTTTATTTATTTATTTTTTGTATATTTCTGAAGATGGAAATGGGGAGGCAGTCAGACAGACTCCCGCATGCGCCTGACCGGGATTCACCTGGCATGCCTACCAGGGGGGAATGCTCTGCCCATCTGGGGTGTTGCTCTGTTGCAACCAGAGCCATTCTGACAACTGAGGCAGAGGCCATGGGGCCATCCTTAGTGCCCGGGGTGGCTTTGCTCCAGTGGAGCCTTGGCTGTGGGAGGGGAGGAGAGAGATGGAGAGGAGGGAGAGGGGGAGGGGTGGAGAAGTAGACGGGCGCTTCTCCTGTGTGCTCTGGCCCAGGAATCCTGCACACCAGGCCAATGCTCTACCACTGAGCCAACCGGCCAGGGCCTAGGAACGCCCTTGTTGATCAAGCTACCCAAAAGAAAATTATATGGAGCAACCATGACAGACTGAGCAAGTCAGTCTCATACTATTCGTCACCAGAACGCTGCAGCCTGGTGTAAACAGTTTCAACTTTCTCGAGAAGCAGCACAGCAGATTGGGAAATCCTGTCCAAGGGGTCCTATACTGACCCCTCATTTGGAGTTAACCCTCAAGGACCCCTACCAGGACAACTTTGGCAGATGGATGTTACTCATATACCTTCATTTGGCAAACAGTCGTATGTCCACATTACAGTGGCTTACTATTTTCCTTTTACCGTAAAAGGTAAGACAGTCATGGCCTGTGCTGTAACTGATCACAGAGGATAGGATTAAAAACTGCCCAAAGAAAATGATCTAGACTTTAAGGAGAAGAGATTTCATATGTGGGAGAATCACTCTTTCTTTCTGGGCCACATTATTGTTTCTAAAGTAATGGCACTGGAGTGAATAATTTCTGAGGCATTTCTAGTTACAACAATGAACTTATTTATAATTTTTTCTTATTTTCCAAATGAGAGGAGGGGAGATAGAGAGACAGACTTCCACATGAGCTGGACCGGGATCCAACCAGCAACCACCATCTGGGGCCGGTGCTCTGTCCATCTGGGGCCATGCTCCCAACCGAGCTATTTTTAGTGCTTGAGGTAGGGGCTCCACAGATCCATCTTCAGTGCTTGGGGGTCAATGTGCTTGAGCCAATTGAGCCATGGCTGTGGGAGGAGAAGAGAGAATGAGAGAAAAGGGGGAGGGGAAGTAGAGAAGGTTGCTGTTCCTGTGTGCCCTAACCGGGAATTGAACCCAGGACATCCACAACCTGGGCTGACTCTCTACCACTGAGCAAACCGGCCAGAGCCCAATAATGATTTAAAGGGAGGCAGGCGAGCATAGTTGTTAATGCCTGGGCTTTGGCATCAGAGACTAAGATTCTCACTGGGCTCTGCCACTTCTTCACTGGAGGCTTACAATAGATACTTAGCCCCAATTATATTCTATTTTCTTACTAATAAAATCAGATGTGAATTGTACATATACCATAGAAATGTTAAATATTTCTATGATAGATGAATATTAAATGAGATAATGAATGCAAAGAGTTTTGCATAGTAAGAACATAACTATCAAAAAAATTTTTAAATGGACATTTTTAAAGTATATGCTGGGGGAGAAAGTGGTATTCTCATGAACATGGCCAACTCTCATGTGGCTCTCATGATGGAGAAAGCAATCTTCCTCCTGGGATCTTCACAGACTTGAAGGACTTCATTATCACAAAAATTTTCAAACATAAAACAAATTTAAAAGACTTTACAAAGGTGATATATTTTTACCTGGATACTCATCACTTAGAGTCTATCATTAGAATTTTACTATTCTGGCTAGATCACATACTGATTCATTTACTATCTCCCAATCACCTATAAATCTCTGTTGGTGTTCTCTTTATGCATTTCAAAGTAGATTGCAGACATCAGTACACTTTTCTCTAAATTCTTCATTGTACATATCATTTACTAAAGTTTAATATTTATTTTGCTTTTTATTTTGAGGTACATTTTACATACAACACAATGCACACATCTCTAGTACATATTTGCAGAGTTTTGACAAGTGCAAACTAACATGTAAACCAAACCATTTAAAGATATAGAACATCTCCATCACCCTAGTTCTCCATGCCCCTTCCAAACAAATTCCTATCCCATCTATAGGCCAGTACTATTCTGATTTTTTTCATCATTGAGTAATTTTAAATTCCATAACTTTTATCACTGGAATTAAAGAGTGCATACTCTTTTGTGTATACCCTCTTTCAATTAATAAAATATTTTTGAGATTCATCTATGCTGTTCTTTGTATCAGTAAATCTTTTCTTCTTATTGTTCTCTGTATTTCATAACAAATATATCAAAACTGATCTATTCTATGGGTAGATATCTGAATTTTTCCACTACTTTGCTGTAATAATAAAGCAGCTATGAACATCCTCATATAATTCATTTTGTGGACAAGTTTTAATTCTCTTAAATAGAAACCTAGGAATTACTGAGTAACAGAATAGGTAGTTATTTAGCTTTGTAAGAATCTGCCAAACTTTCTTCCAAAATGCTTAAAGCGTTTTACATTCCCACCAATTATATATGAGAAGGGAGAAAGCTTTTGCTGCTTCCAAATGGTTTTCCATCTACATGTGTGCATTTGTCTAACTGGAGACATGGCTGATGAACCACCATCATCACCCTGGGCTTTAGAAAGTAGGTTAATAGTGTAAGGAATCCCAGGACCAGCATGAGCTCTTGTCAGACCATGCAGGGCACTCAAGTGATTAGGGCAGAGGAGTCTCTGAGGTCAGTGGGTGGGAAGTGTCTCATGGTGAGTCATTACACCTGGTATCCCTTGAAGATAAGGATAGTAGTGATACTAATACTAATACTAATACTACTAATAATATCATATCCCAAAACCCAGGTGTTGATAGATTTAAAAGAGAGGAATAGAGGGTTAATACCAAGAGACAGCCAGGGGGCATTAAATCTGAGCCTTGGGGTCAGAGTGGAGTCAAATATACACGGTTTTTGAAAGAAATCACTAGTTGTTCTTTCAGAGCAGACATTTTTTGGGGGGAGGAGGCTTATTTTTTCCTGTAATATAACCCATATGCTTAGCTGAGAAAGCTTCTTTATATCTCTTCGAATGACAATGTCCTTGTTCAACAATTTGCTAAACATTCTTTAGATAAGAATTTTATGGGTGTCCTTCATTGGGTTCAGCCTTAAAATTAATAAATCTTATGGTTTTATTGCAAAGCCTTGTGTTTGTTTTCTTTTCAAGATGACACAATTTATAACATGCAAGCTTTGTCTCTGTCTCCTCCCTTTATGTACACATCAAATGAGCAAACATTTGGCCATGGCACAGATGGTCACAGAGTTGGTTCAATACTGTGAATACAGCCACCAGGAATCTCTTATCTAAAATGGCCCTAGGAATGCCAGGACACAGGGGATGGAAGGTGTTCAACTAGCTCCTTTAGGATATGTGCTTCTAGAAACAAAGTAGTTGAAAAGAAACCAGAATTACAGAATGTCAAGCCAGAGGAGAATTTAGATGTCATTGATACCTCTTCCTCCTCTTACAAGGGAGAGAATGGAACTGAACCATGGGTAGGCCCGACTTTCATGCTTACAGTTCACTGGAGATCGTACAGTTGGTGAAAGGGTACTAGAATCTAGCAAGTTCAAATTCAAGTGGGTTTACTTGAAAGGGTAAAGAAGCATCTTGCTGAAACAAAGCATGACTGGGCTTTGTGAGCTTTGGCTGGGGAAATGAGAAGCCATTAGTGGTTGATGCAGTGATGCTGGGATAAATGGTCTATCCTTCCTTTGGGCATCTATTCTACTCTCTTGCTCCTCCCTTAGGCGCATTCCTTGTGTTTTTACCAACATATAATTGAACTGGCTGCCCAGCCACAGTACTGTGTAACCCTTTAGGTCAGACTGAAAAGCATGAAATGGCTGGCTTTTTATAACATGTCTGTTGGGATGAGAGTATAACATCCCAATATCTTGACTCCTGGTTTAGTGATTTATCCTAAACTTTCTTTTCAAAACGTGAGCACAGATAGTGGACAATCTTAGCCTCAGATCCCTCATTGTTAAGTCAGGGACAGTAACAATTCTACACTGCAGAGCTTTTGTGAAGATTAAATTCATTTAATGTGTGTAAATAAAACAATGCCTAGAAAGTATGATACTGGTGTTACCCAATATTGTTATAGGGTATTCTCCCCCACTCACCATTCTTTCCACTTGCTCCAGATCCACACTGACCTCCAGAGACAGGTTGTGTGATGGAGACCCTCTGTAGGCTAGAGGTAATGGTGGGAGACGTTGCCATGGGTTTTACTTTCTGACGTTGGTGGGAATAACAGAATTCTGGAGAAGAAGTGAAGGACAGGAGAAAGCACTTACCTATCTAGAGGCAAGGTGGGAATAATTACCTTGAGAGGCAAGGATATGTGGTGGTGATGAATTATCCTGGGGTCCTCAGGAATGAAATAGATGGGAAGCTTTCTACAAAATGGTTTGATTTACATAATAATTAGAAAAACGCTAGTGTGGGGTGACAGAGACTTGATTGAGTCACAACAGTGGGAATTTGTGACCCCTTGTCAGTTCTTGGACCTGTAACTCCTTGACTGAGGAACAAGAGTATGTGGGCTTATTTGCTTCTGGCTGTGAGGAATGCTAATCGATGAGGATTGTGGTGATCATGAAAATCCATCACTCACATCTCCAGCTGCAGGAAGCATGCCTCACCCGCAGCACCAGCCGGTGTGCTCTAGGTCCGGGGCTCTGACACCATCCCAGGCCAGCACTAGCCCAAGAGAGCCTCAGCTCCTTGCCCTCCAGTGAAACCTTGTTCTATACATTTTCTAAATATTTATTATTATTTCTCCTCTTAGCCATGATTTATTTATCAGTGTATTAAAATTAAAAAAAAAAATTCCAAATATATGTAGTTTTTGTTTATCATTTTGTAATTGTTTTATATTATCTGTAGTTGATTTATGAGAGATTCTGGTATGTAAGATATCTAATTTTAATGATGTGAAGGTTTTTATGAGCCAGTAAGAGACCTGCTGAACTTACTCTGAGCTCCAGCACTGGGACAGTGGCTCAAAAGTCACCAGGAACATATGTAGAGGAACTGAGTTGTCTGGCTTTGGGGTGAGAGTTGGAAGAGAAGCTTTCTCCTGGACAGAAATGCTAGAAGAAGCCATTGTTCCTTTGCTGAGCCCTCCCCCAACAGAGCCAGCAGGCAAGTGCCATAGCTGAGTGTTCATCAACCTGGCTCACACTGTTCACCCACCCTGGTGATTCCCTGAGGCCACACCCCACCCAACTTTCAGGCCCACCCAGGTCATTTCCAGAGGCTTTTCCATACAAATGGTCTATCAGATATCCTATCTTATCTAAAATCTCTCAAACAAGCAGCATCTGGCCTTGGCATGCACCCTACCTCTTGATAAATGGCCCCAGGCCTGGCACTAGTGGCAGCTGTCCTCGATTTGTAGCTTAGCTTCTCCCAGGAACCTCCAGACCAATTAGGGGTGGCAGCCATCTTTAGCTTGCTCTGTAACTCATGCTGGGTGGCCCTGGGCAGGGCACAGGCAGCAGCTGGTCCTTGCCTGCATCTCCTGGGAGGCCCCAGGGCCAGTGCACCTTTGGTCAGCTTCAGATCATGCTGTAACACCACTCCATCACCCCCATGAGCAACACACTCAAGAGGCAGAGTCATTGGACACCAGAGCCCTACTGAAGGGAGTCTTTCTCCATGGGGTCAACCTTTGCACAGCAGATCTGCTATATGCTTGGGCAGTCCTTGCAGCCCATTGGCCTGGGGGTAAATCCCTCTCATTGATGTGCCAACAGCAATCAAGGCTCAACTACAACTGGAGGGTATACACGGCCCACATGGGGGATGCACCTGGAATGCCCAGCTCGCATGACCAGTAAGGCTGGGCTCTACCCAAGACTGGAAAACATAGCAGCTCTACATAATAGATAGAAACAAACACAAGGAGGCAGCCCAAATGGGAAGGCAAAGAAACATGTTCCAAATAAAAGAACAGAACAAAGCTCCAGAAAAAAAACTAAATAAAATGGACACAAACAATCTACCAGATGCAGAGTTCAAAATTCTGGTGATAAGGATGCTCAATAAACTTAAAGTAAGAGTATAGGAACTTAGTGAGAACTTTAACAAAGATAGAAGCATCATAAAAATGCAGACCAAAAACATAAAAAAACCCAGTCAGATATGAAGAATACACTAACTGAAATGAAGAATACATTACAGGAAATCAGCAATAAAGTAGATGAAGCAGAAGATAAAATTGGAAGATAAAAAAGCATAAAACACTCAGACCAAAAAGAAGTAAGAATTAAAAATAAATGAGGATCATTTAAAGAGCCTTTGGGACAACTTCAAGCATACCGACATTTGCATCATTGTGGGTACCAGAAGAAGAAGAGAGAGAGTAAGGGATTGAAAACCTATTTGAAGAACTGATGATGGAAAACTTGCCTAACCCTGTTGAAGAAAATAGACACACAAGTCCAAGAAGTTCAGAGTCCCACAAAAGATGAACCCAAAGAGGCCCACACCAAGACACATCATAATTAAAATGCCAAAGGTTAAAGACAAAAATAAATCTTAAAAGTAGAAAAAGAAAAGCAGTTTGTTACCTAAAAGGGAGCTCCCAAAAGACTGTCAGCTGATTTCTTAACAGAAATTTTGCAGGCCAGAGGGATTGGCACAAAATATTTAAAATGATAAAAAGCAAAAACTTACAGCCAAGATTACTCTATCCAGCAAAGAATTGAAGGCCAGATAAAGAGCTTCCCAAATAAGAAAAATCTAAAAGAGTTCATCAACACTAAAGCAGTATTACAAGAAATATTAAAGGGTCTTTTTTAAGAAGAGGAAAAAAATATATATATGAATAATAAAATGGCAACAAATATTTATCAACAATTACTTTAAATATAACTTGATTAAATGCTCCAATCAAAAGATATATGCATATATAGCTGCATGGACAGCAAAATAAGACCCATATATATGCTGTCTATAAGAGAGCTACTTTAGATGGACACACACAGACTGAAAGTAAAGGATAGAAAAGATACTTCATGAAAATGGAAAGAAAAAAAAAGCATGGGTAGCAATACTTGCACCAGATAAAACAGATTTTAAAAACAAAGGCTATAAGAGACAACAAAGGACCCAGCAATTCTACTTCTGGGTATTTATCTGAAGAAAATCAAAACACTAAATTGAAAAGACATATGCATCCATATGTTCATTGCAGCATTATTTACAATAGCTAAAGTATGGAAGCAACCTAAGAGTCCATCAATAATAGATGAATGGATAGAGGAATATGACTCAACCATAAAAAAATGAAATTTTGTCATCTACAATGACATGGATGAACCTAGAAAGTATTGTGCTAAGTGAAATAAGTCAGACAGAGAAAGACAAATACCATATGATATCATGTATATGTGGAATCTAAAAAACAAAATAAACAAACAGAAGACCAGAAACAGACTTATAGATACAGAAAACATTTTGACAGTTGCCAGATGGAAGGAGGGTTTGGGGATGGGTGAAAAAGTTGAAGGGATTAAGAAGTACAAATTGGTAATTGCAGAATAGTCATGGGAATATACTCAGATGGGTACTAGATTTATCAGAATGACTACTTTGTAAATTATATAAATGTCTAGTCACTGGGTTCTATACCTGAATATAATATTGTATGTCAACTGTAACTGAAAATAAAAAATATTAAATTGGGTGATGGGTAAACAACATAATCGACAGTTCAAGTGCTATAGAGATGTTTACCTGAAACCTATGTACTCTTTTTTTTTTGTGTGTGTATTTTTTCTGAAGTTAGAAGTGGGGAGGCAGTCAGACAGACTCCCGCATGCACCCGACCGGGATCCATCTGGCATGCCCACCAGGAAGCGATGCTTGGCCCATCTGGGGTGTTGCTCTGTTGTGACCAGAGCCATTCTAGCGCCTGAGGCAGAGGCCACGGAGCCATCCTCAGCGCCTGGGCCAACTTTGCTCCAATGGAGCCTTGGCAGCAGGAGGGGAAGAGAGAGATAAAAAGAAAGGTGAGGGGGAAGGGTGGAGAAGCAGATGGGCGCTTCTCCTGTGTGCCCTGGCTGGGAATCAAACCCGGGACTTCCACACACTGGTCCAACGCTCCACCCCTGAGCCAACCGGCCAGGACAAAACCTATGTACTCTTATTGATCAATGTCACCCTGTTAAATTTCATTTTCTAAATAAAATTTAAAATATATATATATATTTTTTTACAGAGACAGAGAGAGAGTCAGAGAGAGGGATAGACAGGGACAGACAGACAGGAACGGAGAGATGAAAAGCATCAATCATTAGTTTTTCGTTGCATGTTGCGACGAACTTAGTTGTTCATTGATTGCTTTCTCATATGTGCCTTGACTGCAGGCCTTCAGCAGATCAAGTAACCCCTTGCTCGAGCCAGCAACATTGGGTACAAGCTGGTGAGCTTTTTGCTCAAACCAGATGGGCCCACGCTCAAGCTGGCAACCTTGGGGTCTCGAACCTGGGTCCTTCTGCATCCCAGTCCAACGCTCTATCCACTGCACCACTGCCTGGTCAGGCTAAAAATATATATTAAAAAGGAAAAAAAACAGTTTGGCAAAGGACATTTTCCCACAGAAGATATAAAGATGTCCCATAAGCTTATAAAAAGATACTCAGGCCCTGGCCGGTTGGCTCAGCAGTAGAGTGTCGGCCTGGCATGCGGGGGACCCGGGTTCAATTCCTGGCCAGGGCACATAGGAGAAGCGCCCATTTGCTTCTCCACCCCCCCTCCTTCCTCTCTGTCTCTCTCTTCCCCTCCCACAGCCAAGGCTCCATTGGAGCAAAGATGGCCCGGGCGCTGGGGATGGCTTCTTGGCCTCTGCCCCAGGCACTAGAGTGGCTCTGGTTGCGGCAGAGCGACGCCCCAGAGGGGCAGAGCATCGCCCCCTTGTGGGCAGAGCATCGCCCCTGGTGGGTGTGCCGGGTGGATCCCGGTCGGGCGCATGCGGGAGTCTGTCTGACTGTCTCTCCCCGTTTCCAGCTTCAGAAAAATACCAAAAAAATAAAATAAAATAAATAAATAAATAAAAAATAAAAAGATACTCAACATCACTAATCATTAGGTAAAAGAAAATCAAAATCACAAGGAGATATCACTTCATATCCATTCGGATAGCTAGTACCAAAAACAATAGCAAAATGAACAAACAACCCGACACAAAAATAGCAGATGTTAGGGAAGATGTGGAAAAACAGGGACTGCTGTGCATTGCTAGCAAGAACATAACATGTGCAGCTCTGTCTAGGGCAGTCTGGTGCTACTTCAGAAAATTAAACAGAATTATATGATCCAATAATTGTACTTCTGGGTTCATATAAAAAATGAACTGAAAGCAGGAACTCAGGTATTTGTACACCCATTTTCATAGCAGCAGTACAATAGGTAACAGGTGAAAACAACCTGAATGTCCCTTGATGCATAAAATGGATAAATAAATTGTGGTCTACGTGATGCTCCTTGGCATAAGATGTGGTTTTGTCTTTAGAAATGTATCATAAGTTAAAAATATAATAAGTCAAAGAAGCATTTAACACATCTAACCTACTAAACAGCATAGCTTACCCTTGCTTACTTTAAATGTGCTCAGAACATGTATATATCTACATACAGTTGGACAAAATAACCTAACATAAAGCCTAGTTTATAATGAAGTGTTGACTTTTTCATATGATTTATTGATTACAGTACTGAGAGTGAAAACAGAATGATTGCATGAGTAGCACTTTTGCATTCTTGTAAAGTCAAAAAATTGTAAGCCAAACCATCACAAGTTGGGTCATCTGTACATCCTATGAATTATTAGTCAAGCAAGGAAATTCTACTACATGCTATACCAAGGGTGAAACTTGAAGGCATATGCTAAGTGAAATAAGCCAGACACAGAATATTGCATGATTCCACTCTCATGTGCTACTTAATCGAATTCATAGACACAGAAAACAGAAAGCGGTGTTTCCCAATGTGGGGCCCATGCCCCACAGGGGGGCAATTCGATAGTTAAGGGGGGCAATTTGAAAATGGACTCGACACGACTTTAACTCTTTCGCCCTGGGCCATTTAAATGCAATGCTAGATATTGGTGCCAAATTTAACAAAAAATGCAATTCTTAAATAATTGCGGTAAATAATTATTAAGTATAATTTCATTTGACGAGACCAAAATATCAACTGGGTGATTGGCGTCGTCAAGTAAACTTCGCCCTGGGTTCACCGTGGAGCATGCCGTCTGCCGCGGGGAACCCCGGATGTTTTAAAAACTCGCTAAACAACGCAGATATTCTCACCTAATTGGCCCATAGCAACTTCTGTAGTGTTTCACATCATTCAGTTGGTGTTAATTTGAAATAAGTGTCAGTCAAAACTGTTGTAAAAGCTCGTTGATTTAATAAATATACATATATATTGTATAGATATAATTGGTAAGTATTTGATTTTATTTTTATCAATATTAAACTCTTTATTAAGTACTTCTTGCATCGGGGCTAGAAAGCACTAATATTTTATAAATATTATTGGGGCTATAATAATGCATGCACAATTTTAATTTTAGAAGCATAACTTTCCAGAAATTTTGTCAAGTGGAAAAAATATAGATACTTTTTGATTTGCGGTGGAAGTGCAGTAAATGTGTTATATACATTTAAATAAATATGAATTTTTAGTATACATTTACTCTATGTCACATTGAATATATTTTAACACATATTTTAATATTAGTTTTTAATTGATCTTATTTTTATTTCTTATAGCCCATTGTAAAATGAGTGGTGCAAGCAAGAAAAAAACTCGTCAATATTTGGAGAAATATTTAAAATTTGGGTTCATACCCACTGTTCACGATGAGCGAATTCCTTTTTGTCTTTTATGCCAGCAATGCTTGACCAACGAATCAATGAAACGAGGTCGTCTTGAGGCGCATTTGAAGGCGAAACATGTGCTCATATTAATTCAGATTTGAGTTACTTTAAAACTTTAAAGAAAAATTTTGAAAAAAGAACAACATTAAAGTCTCTATTTACTGCTCATACTTCAACTAATAATCGTGTTCTTGAGGCTAGTTATCAAATTTCTTTATTCATCGCTAAAACTGGAGAAAATCACACTATAGGAGAGAATTTAATAAAACCATCAATATCAACATTTCTTAAAACGGTTCTTGAAAAAGATGACAAAGATGTAAAAGCTATGCCACTCAGTGACAATATTGTTAGCAGAAGAATAGACGAAATGAGTGAGGATATTGAAAAACAACTTATTGAAAAGCTGAAAACAAGAAAATTCTCCTTGCAAATGGATGAATCAACTTTGAGAGACAGTGAGGCAGTATTGATAACTTGCGTAAGATATATTGATAAAGGACATTTTGCTGAAGAAATGTTGTTCTGTAAAAGATTAGAAAGCACCACTACCTCCAAAGATATATATAATAACCTAAAAAACTACTTAGATGTCAATAATATACCAATGAAAAATATAACATCTTGTGCTGCAGATGGTGCTCCCAATATGATGGGCAAGAAAAATGGCTGCTTAAAATTGATGAAAGATGCGAATCCAGAAATGATTCTTGTGCATTGTGTTATTCATAGGGAAAATTTGGTAGCTAAAAACATCTTGCCTGTTCTGAATGAAGTATTACATACAGTAATAAGGTGTGTTAATGCTATTAAAGCTAGTGCCAAATGTGAGTGTCTTTTCAAGCTATTTTGTGAAGAACAAAATGAAGACCATGTGAGACTTTTACTTCATACTGAAGTAAGATGGCTATCTAAAGGAAACTGTTTGAAAAGATTTATGGAACTGTTTGATACTCTTAGTGATTTTTTAAGCGACAAACCTGAGATGAAGTATCTGTTAACAATAGATGGTAAAGCATTTGTGAGTTATTTAGCTGATATCTTTGAAAAACTAAATATATTAAATAAGCAACTTCAAGGAACAAATAAAACTCTTGTCGATGCAAAAGCAAAGATATTTGGTTTCATTACCAATATTGAGTTATGTCAGAAACATATTAACAACAAAAACTTTAAACAGTTTCATTGGCTCCAAAAATGTGAAGTAACTGATACCGCTTTACTTGTTATTGTCAATCATTTGAATATTCTATCGGCTGATTTAAAAGAAAGATTTTCTGATTTAAAACAAATTGATTTTCCAACATGGATGATGCAGCCAATGTTAGTGGATTTGTCTGATATATCAAATATGCAGTATCAAGAAGAACTCTCAGAATTGCAAAATGATGAGTCAGTTAAAGCTTTATTTAATATCAAAGGAGCGATGGCATGGCTTTGTGAGGAAACAGAAATCAAATACCCAAATTCAACCAAATGTGCAAGAAAACTATTGCTACCGTTTCCATCTTCATTCATTTTTAGCTGAATGTGGATTTAGTGCTGTAAATGATTTACTGGTAAAAAAAAGAAATCGGCTGGATATAACACAACGTGGAGACTTGAGACTAAAGCTAACCAAATTGGAACCTAATATAAAATCTCTGTGCAGCAAGCATCAAGTGCAAGGATCACACTAAATTAAAATAATAAATTAATATAGAAAAATCTGTATTAAAATTATTTGGAATTTAAATTTCTGTTTTTCATTATATGTTTTGAAATTTTACTTACTGTGTTTTGTTAACAATTTCATAGTGATTTCTTCCTAGAACCTATCATTTATGTTTATTAAGTGAACAAATCAATTTTTTAATGTTAAAAATTAGGCCCTGGCCAGTTGGCTCAGCGGTAGAGCGTCGGCCTGGCGTGCGGAGGACCCGGGTTCAATTCCCGGCCAGGGCACATAGGAGAAGCGCCCATTTGCTTCTCCACCCCCCCTTCCTCTCTGTCTCTCTCTTCCCCTCCCGCAGCGAGGCTCCATTGGAGCAAAGATGGCCCGGGCGCTGGGGATGGCTCCTTGGCCTCTGCCCCAGGCGCTAGAGTGGCTCTGGTCGCGGCAGAGCGACGCCCCGGAGGGGCAGAGCATCGCCCCCTGGTGGGCAGAGCATCGCCCCTGGTGGGCGTGCCGGGTGGATCCCGGTCGGGCGCATGCGGGAGTCTGTCTGACTGTCTCTCCCCGTTTCCAGCTTCAGAAAAAAAAAAAATCTAAAAAAAAAAAAAAAATTATGTATGTTACATAGGGGGGGACATAAAAATTTTAGAAAGGTTAAGGTGGGGCATGCACAAAAAAGGTTGGGAAACACTGGTAGAGCATCCGGGCCACAGGGAAGAAGCAGTAGGAAGTTGTTATTTAATGGGGATAGAGGTTCAATTTTGCAAGATGAAAAAATTCTGGAGATTGGTTTCACAATAAGGTGAATGTATCTAACACCATTAAACTAAAAAATATAAGACCCGAAACTGTAAAATGTTTAGAAGAAAACATATGGAAAAAGATCCTTGGCATTGATCTTGGAAATGATTTCCTGGATAACCCAGGAAAAGCACAAGCAATAAAGAGTTAAAATAAACAAGTGGGACTACAGCACATTAAAGAGCTCTGCATAGTGAAGGAAACAATCACTACATTGAAAAGACAACTTGGAAAATGGAAGAAAATGTTTGCAAACCATATATCTGAAATATATAAGGAATCTAAGATTCAACAACAAAAAAGCAAATAATCCAATAGAAAAATAGGTAAAGGACCTCAGTAAATATTTTCCCAAAGAAGAGATCTAAATGGCCAAAAAGCATACGAGAAGATACTTAACAGTATTAATCATAAGGAAAATGCAAATTAAAAACACAATAAGACATCACCTCATAACTGATAGAATGGTTATTATTTAAGAAACCAAGAAATCACAAATGTTGATGAGACTGTGGAGAAAACTTAAACACTGTTGGTAGGAATGCAAATTGGTACAGCCACTGTGAAAAACAGTATGGTAGTTCCTCCCAAAATTAAAAATAGACCTACCATATGATCCAGCATCCCATTCCTAGGTATATATAAAAAGGAAATGCACTCTATATTTCAAAAAAGAGATATTTGCACTCCCCTGCTCAATGCAGTATTATTTACAACAGCCAAGACTTGGAAACAACCTAAGTCTCCTTCACTGGATGAATTGATAAAAAAAAAAAAAAAATGTGATGTGATGTGATGTGTGTGCACGGTGGAATGTTATTCAGTCATTAAAAGAAATCCTGTCATTCGTAACACCATGGAAGAACCTGGAAGGCATTATGGTACCTGAAAGAAGTCAAACAGAGAAATAGAATTTCTACGTGGTATTACTTATATGTAGAATGTAAAAAAAAAAAAAAAAAAAAAAAAAAAAAAAAAAAAAAAAAAAAAAAAGAAAGAAAGAAAGAAAGCACTAATTTCATAGAAACAGAGACTAGAGTTGCCAGAGGCTGGGGGAAGGGGAAAGTGGGTATATGTAGGACAAAGGGTACACATTTTCAGTTATAAGTAACATGGTTCTAAGAATCTAATGTACAGCATGGTGACTGTGGTTAGTAATACCCATAGTTAATAATATACCTGAAATTTGCTTAGAGCTCTCTTAAGCATTATCACTCTCCCCCAAAATTAACTATGTGATGAGACAGATCTGTTCATTACTTCGATCTTGGTTGCCATTCCACAATGTATATGTTTATCAAATCATCTCGTTGTATGCTTTATATCTATACAATTATATTTGTCAATTATGTCTCAACACAGTAGAAGAAAAATGGGTAAGATGGCAAATATTATGTACTTTTTATCACAATTAAAATTTTATTAAACACATTTTCTAGTGGGTAAATATCCATACAGTTTTTAAATAAATCCTCTCTCTAAATTCACTTACTTAGTATCTATAAAAGGCTTCCTTGAATAATGTCATTACTTTTCAGTTATGTGATCTTGAACAGATTATTTAACCTTGTTGTGCGCCAATTTCTCTTTTGGGAAGGGGGCAGTGATAATAGCTACCTATCAGAGTTGTTTTCAGGAGTATGCCATTGATACACGTGAGACTTTCAGAACACTGCCTGGCATGCTGTGAACTCTCAATAAATGACAGCCACCATTACCATGTTTGCAGTTGTTAATCAATGTCCTTGTTGATTTTTTTTAGGACATTTTCTAGTGATGCCCAAGCTTGACAACCACAAAATAGGAGTTATCTTGATGGTCTCTGAATAAAAACAGACCCCAAGCAGTCTACGGGGGCCACTATTGTGAGGCACCTCAACTTCTATAATTAGAAGAATGACTGGCTAAGAAAAGAGGAGATTAGAGTGGGGATAGTGGACTTGCAGTGACACTTGGAGAAGGAGGTGTCCTGAGGCAAGATCAGAGAACAGCAGGAAGGCTCAGCCTAAAGAAGATTTGAAAACACCTGAGCTGACAAGGTCTGGGAAGGATGAGACCCTGCCTGGGCCGAAAAGGCAGGCACTGACTCCTCCGAAGGGTCACTCAGTCTTTCTCTCCTCCCTGTAAAGCACTGGACAAAGGGAAGAGAATTTTTGGAGGCAGCATGGGAGTACTTGGGAGTGGAGGGTGTTCTTCACTTTCTTATGACCAACCTAGGGGTGTGACAAACCTAAAGCCAGGCATCCCTCAGCATACATGCACACAAGACTTGTCCCTGTGAATAGAATCCCAAAGCACAGAATATTGTTAGGTCCTTGACCCCTGCACAGTGCCAGGGCTTGTCATCATTTACACACTGTGGAGCAAAGCATGAGATTAGCTAGCATCCTCAACCCAAATGAGGTCACCCCAAAAACTGAGTCAAAGGCTGGAGTGACCCATACAGTGACTGTACAGAGGAATATACTTATCTGAGTGACACCTTCATAAAGTGTCACTATTTTTAAAATGTGGGGTCACCATTTGTTGTTCAGGGTGGGACACAGGCACAGACATTTTCACTGATCACTGTGAGGGAGGCAGAGACAAAGACAAATAATTGCTTTGTTCACTGGGATTCTGAGAGACAGGACTTGACTCTGAAAACCACTGTAATTCTGTTGTAATTCACAATGTCCAGAGCCTTAGTGTTTGGAAAAGCCATTGGCATTCTTCTCTGGACATGTAAACCCTAATCACAAATGGAAGGGCAAGTAAATAGTAGGAAAGTCAAGTGCACTGATTTGTTTCCCCAAACAAGAATGTCGTTTATTGGCTTATCAAAACTAGAAGGAACAGAAAAAAATTGAAGAAACAATGAGCTTGTTCACTCTTTGACCCTGCCTTTTGGACCAACTGCGGATTTCCCGATTTCTTTTTGTTCTTTTTTAACTTTGTTTGCCTCAGGTTTTACAACTTCAGTGTTAGTTGGTGGTGTTTCTTTTTGTCTGGGTGTGAAATAATTTCCTATAAGTCGTCTGAAAAACACAATAATCACAGAGATGACTAACAAAAAAAGGCGCACTAACATAAGGGACACGATCTGAACTGAGTCGGGCACCTCCACTTTCAGCAGTCCCGGGGGCCCACTGTCAATGCTTCCTCCGTACCCCGCATGCTCACAGAATGGAGGTGCCCAGCCATACAAGCAGTGGCAGTTTTTGTTATTATTGCAATAGCCTCTGTGGTTGCACTTCTCTGGCAAACAGTCAAATTTCAGGGCTGAACTATTCAGACAACTTCTGTTCAAACACACCCGATCCTTTCCACAGGAGGTACCGTCATTTATCACACCAATGTCGAGGATCCCCATGGGTACCATGGACAGCTGATAGCCTAGGCCCCAGCACAAAAGATTTTCATTCCGCAGATGAGTAGAAATGATGTTAGTATGATCTGGCATATCAGGGAGGGTTTTGACATTTATACACTGTACCCTGCCACATTCCACATTGCTCTTGGTGCACTTTTTATAGTCACTAATTCCTTTAACACCACAGTTCCCATATTGATCACCTATAACATTAACTGTTTCATAACACTGATTAGGAGCTGCCGTGGCATCAGGTCCAAAAATGCTCTGGCACTGCATATATGTGGATTGGCACCCCTTCCTGAAACAACGGGCTTCATACCTGCATGGTGTTCCATCCTGCTTATATGTGTCATTTGGGCAGAGATTCGAGGCCCCCGTACAGTACTCTGCAAGGTCACATTCATTTTCTTCCTTCCGACACATATACCCAAATGGACGAAAGTGACAATTATGACAGCAAAGCCCAATGCTACAATTGACACCATGTTTCAATTTACAACCTGGTTGACAACACTGGTCTCTTTCACAGTCCTCTAATGAACCACAGTCACATTCTTCATTGTCTTCCACAATTTTGTTTCCACATCTCTTAATCACAAAATCTTGTCCTGGGATGTTATTTAGACAGTCTCCTTCTTTATGTACGTGGTTAAAAAACTGGATACTACTACAATTACTAAACCCATTTCGTCCAGTGCCCATGATGCAACTACGCCTACCGTTACATACGCAATCTTTTGCATCATGTAACATTCCCATGCTATGGCCCAGATTATGAGCGCCCCAAGTGGCTGGTCCAAGGATACTTGCATCTGGAAAAACACTTACAGATCCAGCATATCTCTTAGTACATACTTTCCCCCAGGACCATGCAAGAGCATCTATATAATGTCTTTTCGTGTATAGCTGTGCCCAATCTATTGTAAACTTAGCACTTATTATATTTCTTTGGTATATCAAAAATTGGCCTAACGCTTGCTGTAATGTTGGTAAAGCAACATTTGCTCTGTCTTGATCTGTCCATACTTCAAGTGCGCTCAGTAGTATTCTCGTATGGAGTTCCTGAAAATAAGTGTCCATAATTGAAGTCAGAAGAATGGCATCATCTGTGACGTCACTAAGATTGGAATTTGAATACAAATATCTCTCATGATCAAAGAACAGGCCTAATTCCAAGTATTTTTGGTGCATAGAGGGTCCAGTAAAGTCCCTTATCCTAGCCACATTCTTATGCTGGGCCATCTGCTCTTTTATTTCATCTTGGGGTAAGCCACAGATCTGATCATGAAATTCCTCCTTGTTCTTCAGTTGATATATGACATGTTCAAAACTGGAAGAGGTCTTGAGGGGCTCGATTTGGTAATGTTTGCCATCAATTTTCAATATGCCTCGGAGACCCCCGGTGCATGTACTTAAAGTAGCTTGAGAATTCTCAACTCCTTCAATCAAGCCCATATAGTTGCAGTCCCTGGGTATGTAAGGGTAATCTTCCAGAAGTTCCCCTTGTTCTGTGTAGGAGAAAACCTGCAGATGTCGGGGCAACAGAAACCTCTTGGGCCTTAGGTGGAGGACATGCTTCTGACCTTTTACCTGCAGGAGGTAGGACACGTGGTTTGTCACACCCTGCTCCCTTCCCCAGCTCAGCTTTTTGGGGATAGTGATTTCATACGACTCAAATTCCAACTCTGGGTGAAAAATTAAATCCTCGCCAAGGGAGTCAACCAGGAGCACCGCCAGAACCAGCACGGGAAGCAAATGGCCTTGGGAGAGTAAGGTCCTCACTGACCTCATGGCACAGCTGGGCTCCCCAGTTGAGTCAACCCCTGCACTTCTAGGCACCGCCGCTAGAGGCGTGGGAGCGCAAAGTGCGGAGTCGGAGCAGGCAGCGTGCTGGAGCGCCAGCCTAGGTCTGGGATGGGTCAGGGCGCAGGGCCTGTCCAACGCATCTAGTTCGTTTTCTGGGCGGTGCCGTTGGGCGCACGTGGAAGAAACCAGAGACAGGTGCGCGAGAGTAAAAGAGAAAGGACGGTATAAGATAGAGAGCTTGAGGACAGAAGGAATGGAGAAATAGGAGGAAGGCAAGAGAATTTGTTAAGGCTGACTGCATCCTGTGAACCCCGGATGTTTTCTAGGCCTCTGTGCTTAAATTGCCACCACACCATTCCCAGTTTCCCACTGGATGCGATTGAGGAAAAGGGAAGGAGCCCGGAGCCTGCAAGAGGAGCAGCAGAGCCTGAGAATATCAGACGCTACACCCCGACCCAGACCCCAGGCCCAGCAGCACCTGTTTTCAGGCAAGAAAGTTTCCCAGAAAGCTTCACTTTGTCAGGTGGTTTTTTCTGCTGTGTGTCCGTGAGGTGCCAGGGGATCAACACGATTCGTTGGTGTGTTTGCTGGTGGGAGCATCTAGGAAGAGGAAGATACCTGAAAAAGAGACAAACCAAGAACTTTAGATAATAGCAAATAGTTGCTTATGTTTTTAGTATAAAGGATGGGCAAGAAAGGAGACCCCAAAGATCTGCTAAGAGCCAGTGTCAGACAGAGGAGGGACTTGTCCATAGATAAATCACAAAGTCATAAAGTCTGTTCAGGGATCTGTCACAAGGACATTTTAAGGTTTGTTCTTGGGAATTCATTCTGGCTGCATTCCAAGGAAAGTTTTGAAAAAGCCAGGCTTGCCCTGGCCAGATGGCTTGGTTGGTTAGAGCATCCTCCTGAAGTGCAGAGAGCCCCATCAGGGCACATACAGGAACAGATTGATATTCCTGTTTCTCTCTCTCCCCCTCCTCTCTCTCTAAAAACCAATAAAATAAAGATTAAAGAAAAAAAAAAAGACGAGGCTTGAGTTAGGAAGAGCTAGTTAAGAAGCTCTTGTATAACAATCCAGACAACCAATGTTGTCTGTAGGCCAGAAATAATGGCATTGGGGCTTACAAGAAACACAGTATTTGTGGAAGGCTTATTGTGTGCCAGGCACCTGCCTAGGCTTTTTGGATGAATCAGTCCATTAATTCTTCACAATAACCCTATTTTGCAGATAAAGCGAACCCTATTGTTACCATTCATATTTTGCACATGAGGAAACCGAAATTGTACTTTGTCTCAGATGGTGATGTTTGTGACACAGTCGCTACAGACATCTGGGCCTGTATTCCTTTGTCACCTCTGTGCTCTCTCTGGGGAAAGACACAAATGGACAGCTTTAAAAAATATGAACTGATGCAGACTCTCCTGGATTTAATGATTGAATGGATTCTGCCTGCAATGAAAAAGGCAAAAATTAAAAAGAACATTTACACCATACTAAACAGCCAGAGTAATCAAAACAGCATATTACTGATATACAAAACAGACATACAGAGCAATAGAACCAAATAGATAACCTAAAATTAAACCTACACCTATGGTCAATTAATCTATGAAAAAGGAGCCAAGAACATACAATAGGGTAAAAACAGTCCAGTCAATAAATGGTGTTGGGGAAATTGGACAGATACATGAAAAAAATGAAACTAGACCACCTTCTTACATCATTTACAAGAATAAACTCAAAATGCATTAAAGATTAAATATAAGACCTGAAACCTTAAAACTCCTAGAAGAAAACATAAGCAGCAAAGTCTCTGACATTCCTCTTAGCAATATTTTTTTCTGACATATCTTCTCAGGCAAGGAAAACAAACAAACAAAATTAACAAATGAGACTGCATCAAACTGAACAACTTTTGCACAACAAAGGAAACCATCAACAAAACAAAACAAAATAACCTATTTAATGGGAGAAGATATGCACCAAATTATCCATTCCATAATAGGTTAATATCCAAAATTTAAAAAGAACTTATACAAATCAGCAGCCCCTCCAAAATTAAAATAAATAAATTCAATCTAAAAATGGGTAGAAGACCTGAATAGACATTCTTGATGGCCAATAGACATATGAAAGATGCTCAGTATCATTAATCACCAGAGAGATGCAAATTAAATCCACAATGAGTTATTTCCTCACCCTGTTGGAATGGCTATTATCAATAAATCAACAAATAACAAGAGTTGGAATGCAGACTGGGACAGCCAATATGAAAGACATTGTGGAGGGTCCTCAAAAATTTGAAAGTGGTACTTGCCTTATGACCCAGTGATTCCACTTCTGGGAATATATTTTTAAAAATCCAAAACATTCATTTGAAAGAATATATGCACTCCTATGTTCATAGCAGCATTATTTATAATAGCCAAGATATGGAAGCAATCCAAGTGCCCATCAATAAATGAGTGGATAAAAAAGCTGTGGCACATATATGAAATATTACTTGGCCATAAAAAGATGAAATCTTACCATTTGCAACAGTATGGATGGACCTAGAGGGTATTACACTAAGTGAAATAAGTCATTCAGAGAAAGACAAGATATGATTTCAATAATATGTGAAATCTAACAGATTTAAGGTGTCAGAGGAGAGGAGGATGAAGGGAATAAGAAATACAAATAGGTTGTTACAAAACAGTCATGGGGATATAGATTACAGCAGGGGTCCCCAAACTACAGCCCGCGGGCCGCATGTGGCCCCCTGAGGCCATTTATCCGGCCCCCGCCACACTTCCAGAAGGGGCACCGCTTTCATTGGTGGTCAGTGAGAGGAGCATAGTTCCCATTGAAATACTGGCCAGTTTGTTGATTTAAATTTACTTGTTCTTTATTTTAAATATTGTATTTGTTCCCGTTTTGTGTTTTTACTTTAAAATAAGATATGTGCAGTGTGCATAGGGATTTGTTTATAGTTTTTTTTATAGTCTGGCCCTCCAATGATCTGAGGGACAGTGAACTGGCCCCCTGTGTAAAAAGTTTGGGGACCCCTGGATTACAGCATAGGGGGTACAATTAACAATATTATAATAAAAATGACCATTATAATAATTTTTAGTACCATGTAGATACTAAAAATATCAGGGGAACACTTTGTAAAGTATATGACTGTTTAACCATTAGGCTGTACACATAATACTAATACGAACGAGTACATATTGAATATAAACTATAATTGAAAACTAATTTTTTTATTAAGTGAGAGGAGGGGAGGCAGAGAGACAGACTCTCGCATGCACCCTGAGTGGGATCCACCCAGCAAGCCCTCTATGGGGCAATGCTCTGCACATATGGAGTCATTGCTTCATTGCTTAGCAACCAAGCTAATTTTAGCACCTAAGGCAGAGGCCAGGGAGCCATCCTCAGTGTCCAGTGCCTGGGGCCAACTCCCTTGAACCAACTAAGCCATGGCTATGGGAGGAGGAGAGAGAGAAAGAGAGAGATAGAAAGAAGGGAGAGAGGGAGGGGTGGAAAATCAGATGGTCACTTCTCCTGTGTGCCCAGGAATCAAACCCGGGACATCCACACACTGAGCTGATGCTCCACCACTGAGTCAACTGGCCAGGGCCAAAAATAAAAATTTTTTTTTTTTTTGTATTTTTCTGAAGCTGGAAATGGGGAGAGACAGTCAGACAGACTCCCGCATGCGCCCAACCAGGATCCACCCGGCACACCCACCAGGGGCGACGCTCTGCCCACCAGGGGGCGATGCTCTGCCCCTCCGGGGCGTCGCTCTGCTGCGACCAGAGCCACTCTAGCTCCTGGGGAGGTGGCCAAGGAGCCATCCCCAGTGCCCGGGCCATCTTTGCTCCAATGGAGCCTTGGCTGCGGGAGGGGAAGAGAGAAACAGAGAGGAAGGAGGGGGGGTGGGGGTGGAGAAGCAAATGGGTGCTTCTCCTATGTGCCCTGGCCGGGAATCTGTTGGGAGCCGATCAATGACTGCTGGCTGACAAGGTCACAGCAGGAGAAGACCCACAACTGCTGGCTGACAAGGTCACAGCAGAAGAAGATCAAAAACTGCTGATTGACAAAGTCACAGCAGAGAAGACCAATGGCTGCGGGGTGACAAAGTCACCGCAAAGGAAAGGCACAATGATACTTCCCCCTTTGACTTTTTGAATTAATCTGGCCTTATATCCCCCCTTTTCTGGGTGTGTGCTATTATTTATGGCACAGGGATAATAGTACCGTGCTTTCCCTGTAGATTTGTAGTAATTTCTTTGGAAATGAGACAGAAGGTGTAAGTTCCACAGAAAAGCCTGTAAGCCCCTTGAACTGGGCTCATAGATATAAGAGGCTGGCTATGATATCCCTTGTAAAGGATTAAGTTTGTAGGAGAATTTCTTCTTAATCATGTTAGAAAGAATAGATTGTGACTTGTGAATGGGTAGGAGGCAGTGGCTGTGCAAAGCACCTTTCGGCCTTCACTTAATTCATCATTTTTCCTCCCTAGCCTTTTCATGTGATAGAGAAACTTTCCTTTCTTCTTGCTTACCTGACCTGCAGATAGTGGAACACTCTAAGAAGAATATAGTTAGAACTTAACTAGTGTGTGAATATAGTAAATAAATAAAATTTGACTAGACAATAGAATCTTAGGTAAGGTGTTATGGAATGGCCCGTTGCGTGGCCTGGGATGGGAATGCAGTCAGCAAGAAAAGGATGTTTTGCTAAGAGAATTGTTTTATGACTGAAGGCAGTTACTGGGCTTTCTCAGTGAGACATTCTCATGAGATTCATATACTTTCCCAAGGTTTTTCGTTCAGATAATAAAGAGGAATATGGAAGAATCCATAGAAGCAATAGCAATTAATGCCTTCTGATATTATGTTGCTACTAAGCTATCTTGCAGGTGCACTCTATATATCTTTAAGCAAAAGTTACTCTTGATGTTATGACAATTTCTTAATAAGCAAGCCTTTTGAAGTCTTGTGAGAAAAATTAGGACACTGCATGAACTCAAGGCCATTTGCCTGAGCAAGCGGTGGGCCTTTGCTAGTCCTTAATGATTTTGTCTGCTAATCTCTCTCTTTGCCCTTGACTCACAACAACAGTAAAGTAGAGTTATTAATTAGTACTAATCTTTTAGAAGTTTGTACCAATATTGTTATTGCTATTGTATAACTGTACTTTGAATAACTTACCACCTGATTTATAGTTTATAGATATGAATTAACTGTTATCTGGAAACATGTAACCATAGTGAAACAAAATACCATGTGATTGTAACTTAGTATGTGTGCATAAAAAGAAAGCTAGACCAGCATTTGGTAGAGATGCCTGGCAGTAAATGCTAACTAGAGAATAAAGAGAAAGAAAAGAATTCGGCTCTCTCACTCGATTTCGCCGACGCCGTCTCCTCCTGTGGGACCCCTGGATCCCCCCCTGGGGCTGGACCCCAGCATTTGGCGCCCGAACAGGGACCCACAGGTAATCCCCCCTCGTTGTCTCGGGACGGCTAGGACTCCACTCAGGGTGCTGCAGACCCCCCTGTAAGAAAGACAGGGTGAGGATAGGTGGAGAATTTCAGAACTTAAGATTTTGAGAAGTCATGGGCCATACTGAGTCTAAAGAAAGAAGACTCTTTATGAAAGTCATTAAGTATACACTTTCCCAAAAAGGAGTTAATGTTTCCTCTCAACAAGTAGCTCGTTTTATGAATTTTGTACAAAAATGTTCTCCATGGTTTCCAGATGAGGGAACGCTTAGTTTCGAGAAATGGGTTAAAGTTGGAGAAGATTTAAAACTTTATTATAAGCTACACGGACCAGAAAGGGTCCCAGTTGATACATTTGCTTTATGGAGCTTGATTAAAAATGCCTCAAATCCAGAACATAAGATGCATAAACTTCCTAAGGCAACTGCTCCTCCAAAAGAAGAGACTCCGTTAATTAGAAGTAAAAGGCAGTCTCAAAATAATACAAATCATGCTATGGCCTCTTTAAAATTAAGTAAACATCAGGATGATAGTGAAAATCATTTATCTCCAACAGATGAGGCTGAATTAGAAAATGAGGCAGCTAAATATAATAGGAATAATGAGAATTGGAAGTCAAAAACAGTCTTGCCCATATTATATTCCTCCAAGACTGACAAAAAAGATGAAAATAAGGCTATTAAAATATCTTTGCCTCTACCAGTACAATCACCAAATGTTAATGAAAAGAAAAAATCATCAGGGTTAACAGGGTTGCAGAAGGCAATTCAAGCTTCTTGTGACCAAGGGGAAACTGATTTGGCATTATGTTTTCCTGTGGCTGTGGCTGGTGAATTTGATAATGAGAAGAATCCTACATGGGAGCCGCTTTCTTATAAATTATTGAAAGAGTTGAAAATGGCTTGCAGTCAATATGGACCCACCTCTCCTTATACTATGTCTTTGATAGAAACAGTTTCTCATAATTGGATGACTCCTTATGATTGGAAACAAGTGGCTAAAGCTTGTTTATCTGGAGGAAATTATCTCCTTTGGAAAGCTGAATATGAGGAGCAAGCTAAATAACAGGCAGTTAGGAATAGGAGGATTCATAATCCTGTGATTAGAGAAATGATTACGGGAGAAGGAGAATTTGCTGATGTTAGTGAACAGTTAAAACTTTCTAAACCAGCTTTGATACAAGTGAATGGTTGTGCTATATCAGCTTAGAGAAAGTTGCCGGCTTTGTCTGGTGGAGATGTTACTGTGGTAGGAGTAAAACAGAAAGGTGATGAACCTTATGAGGAGTTTGTTGCTCGGTTGATTCAAGCAGTAAGAAGAGTTATTTCAAATGAGGCGGCAGGAGATATTATAATTAAACAGTTGGCTTATGAAAATGCTAATTCCACTTGCCAGGCCATGTTGCGGTCAGTGAGGAGAGAAGGAACGATAGGGGATTTCATCAAAGCCTGTCAGGATGTAAATCCTGCTTTTGTTTAGGGAGTAACTATTGCTGCAGCTTTAAAAGGAGAAACATATCCTCAATTTATTAAGACCATGTATCAAAGAAATGCCTGGCAGTAAATGCTAACTAGAGAATAAAGAGAAAGAAAAGAATTCGGCTCTCTCACTCGATTTTCGCCGACGCCGTCTCCTCCTGTGGGACCCCTGGATCCCCCCCGGGGCTGGACCCCGGCAGGAATCGAACCCGGGTCCCTCGCATGCCAGGCCGACGCTCTACCGCTGAGCCAACCGGCCAGGGCCAAAAATAAAAATTTTTAAAAAGCAGAGTTGAGGATACTTATATAAATTTATTGCCTGTTACACAATGTAAAAAATAGCTATTTCTGCTTGGTATAGCATGATCATCTTATTGATGCCTCACATTTATTTGAACTCTAGTATGTAAAAATGTTGGCTTTGTAACCATATTTGATACATAGATGGCTATATGCTATTCTATGTATTTAACTCTTATGACATCTCCACAAGGGATCAGGTAGAATACAAATAAATGCTTGTTGATTGAAAATAAAAAGCTTCTTTGATTTCTTTTAACAATGTTGTATAGTTTTCAATGTATAAGCCTTTCTCCTCCTTGGTTAAATCTATTCCTAAGTCTTTTGTCCTTTTTTGATGCTACAATAAATGGGATTGTTTTCATAATTTCCAATCACTGTTCATTGTTATTGTATAGAAATTCATCTGATTTTTGATGGTTGATTTTATAACCTGCAACTTTGACAAATTCATTTGTTAGGTCTAATAGTTTTTTGGTAGCTATTTAAGAGTTTTTATATATAAGACCATATCATCTGCAAACAGAGTCTTTTAATTCTTTTTATTTCTTTTGCATGCCTTTTATTCCTTTTCATGTCTGAGGTAGTTTCATTCTATTCCTAGTCTGTTGAGTGTTTTTATGATGAAAGTGTTTTGTCAAATGTTTTTTCTGCAGGGATTGAGATAATATGTTTTTGTCCTTCTTTTTGTTAACAAGGTGTTGATTTTCATATGTTGAACTATCCTTGTATCCTGATATAAATCCCATCTGGTCATGATTCTGTTAATGTGCCACTGAATTCTGTTTGCAGAAGTTGTAAATCTTATTTACAACTTTGGTATTGATTCATCAGGGATATTGGTTTATTGTTTTGTTGTATTTTGTCTGTTGTTGTTATCAGGACAATGGTAGCCTTATAGAATGAGTTTAGAAGTGACTCTTGGCCCTGGCTGGTTTGCTCAGTGGTAGAGTGTTGACCCAGTGTGCAGAAGTCTTAGGTTCAATTCCTGGTCAAGGCACACAGGAGAAGCAACCATCTGTTTCTCCCCCTCCCCCTCCCCCTCCCACTTCTGTCTCTCTTCTTCCCTTCCCACAACCATGGCTTGATTGGTTCAAGTGCATCAGCCCCAAGTGCTGAGAATGGCTCCAGGGAGCCTCTGCCTCAGGTGCTAAAAATAGCTTGGTTGTGAGCATGGCCACCCATCAGCAGAGCATCGGTACCAGGTGGGGGTTGCCCCAGTGGACCCTGGTTGGGGTACATGTGGGGGTCTATTTATCTCCCCTCCTCTCAAGAAAAAAAGTGACTTTAGTTCTTTGAAGAGTTTGACAAGGATTGGTATTAATTATACATTAAATATTTGCTAGAATTCTCCAGTGAAACAATCTGATCCTGGGCTTTTATTTGCTGGCAGATTTTTTGATTACTGCTTCAATCTCCTCGTGAGTTATAGGCCTGTTTACATATTTTCTTTCTTCATAATTCATCTTTGGTAGGTGATATGCTTCTAGGAATTTATCCTTTTTATTTTTTATTTATTCATTTTTTCAGAGAGGAGAGGGAGAGAAAGAGAGAGAGACAGAGAGAGAAGGGGGGGAGGAGCTGGAAGCATCAACTCCCATATGTGCCTTGACCAGGCAAGCCCAGGGTTTCAAACCGGCGACCTCAGCATTTCCAGGTTGACGCTTTATCCACTGCGCCACCACAGGTCAGGCGGAATTTATCCATTTTTAATGTTATTTAATTTATTAACATATAATTTTTCATAGTAGTTTCTTTTCTTTCTTTTCTTTTTAAGTGAGAGGAGGGGAGATAAAGACAGACTTCTGCATGCGGCCTGACCAGGATCCACCCGGCAAGCCCCATCTGGGGCCAATGCTCTAATCAACTGAGCTATCCTTAGCACCCAAGGCCATGCTTGGACCAATTGAGCCACTGAGTGCGGGAGGGGAAAAGAGAAGGGGTAGAGCAGCGGTCTCAACCTGTGGGTCGCGACCCCAGCGGGGGTCGAATGACCAAAACACAGGGGTTGCCTGACCCACAGGTTGAGAACCGCTGGGGTAGAGGAAGGGGAAGAGAAGCAGACGGTAGCTTCTCCTGTGTGCCCTGAGGATTGAACCTGGGGCTTCTGCACGTCGGGCTGACACTATCCACTGGGCCACCAGCCAGGGCTGAGAGCTTGCTTCTTTTTTAACATCAGCACTCATTGCTACGAATTTTCCATTAAGTACTTCTTTTGTTGCATCCCATGTTTTTATATGCTGTATTTTTGTCTTCATAATTTTCTAAATTCCCCATGATTTTTCTTTCACTAATTTGAGGATTAAAAGTTCATTGCTTCATTTCCACATATTTGTTGATTTTCTTGTGCTGTTATTTCTGGTTTCATTCCATTATGATTGGAGAAGATATACTATATAATTTTTCTTAAATTTATGAAAACTTATTTTGTGGCTTTATATGTGGTCTATTCAGCAGAATGTTCCATATGTACTTGAGAATGTCTATTCTATTGTTGGGTAGAGTGTGCTGTATGTGTCTGTTATGTCCAGTCGATCTCTAATGTTCAAGTTCTTTTCTTAATTGACCTTCTGTTTATCAATAACTGAAATTGTGCTATTGAAGTCTTCTCCTTTTACTGTGTTGCTGTCCGTCTCTCCCTTTAGTTCTGTTGGTAATTCCTTTATAGATATATTACGGTGCTCTAACATTAGGTGAATACTTACAATTATTATATCCCCATGGCCAATTGACTCTTTAATTATATTTCCCATGTTCTTAGTGACATTTTTTGCCTTAAAGTCTAATTTGTCTGATATAGTGAGAGCCAGTCCTCTCTCTTTACATTTCTAATATCTTTTTTCACTTTAGCCTATGTGAGTTCTTACATCTAAAGTGAGTCTCTTGGAGGGAACCTACAGTTGAAACTTTTAAAAATATGTTTTTCCATCGGTATGTTTAATCTGTTTACATTTAAAATAATTACTGACCAGGCGGTGGCGCAGTGGATAGAGCATTGGACTGGGATTCAGAGGACCCAGGTTCGAGACCCCGAGGTTGCCAGCTTGAGCGCGGGCTCATCTGCTTTGAGCAAAGCTCACCAGCTTGGACCCAAGGTCGCTGGCTTGAGCAAGGGATCACTCGGTCTGCTGTAGCCCCACGGTCAAGGCACATATGAGAAGGCAATCAATGAACAACTAAGGTGTCGCAATGAAAAACTGATGATTGATCATCTCTCTCCGTTCCTGTCTTTCTGTCCATATCTATCCCTCTCTCTGTCTCTGTAAAAAAATAAAAAAAAAATAATTACTGACAGTGGTGGGACTTAGCCAGTTTGCATCGGTTCGGCAGAACTGATACCTAATTTTTTGTTGAGTTCAGTGAACCGGTTGTTAAAATGGCACTTGTAATCAGAGTTCTCTCTAAGGTGAGTGCCTGGGAAGCTGCCCAATGTGGAAATCACAAAGTTACATTCCTTACCTTTTTAAATGTTCATCTGCGCAACAGCACATTTTAAATGCCTGCCTGTAGTAATGTTCATTCTGTCCATAAGTGAAAAAAAATTGCAAGTGAGGATGCCAATAAAGAAGCAATATGGAAATACCTTAAATAAGTTTTATTGTTTTTTGTCAGGTATTATTTTTTCATTAATATTTTAAAATTCTTTTCCTAAAACATAATCTAGTTTTGTTTACCTCTTTTATTTTTCTTAAGTATTAAATGCATGAACAGTTTTTTTATACTTAAAATGGTCATTAGAGCAGAGAACTGGTTGTTAAATTATTTGAATCTCACCAACTTACTACCATTTAAAACACTGTTTTTTATGTTAAACTATTTTACTGCTTTTTACATCTCAATGTCTTCCTTTGTGTTTCATTTATATATGCGTTAAAGATTTTATTGATTTTAGAAAGAGGAGAGAGAAAGGCAGGGGTTGGGAGCAGGAAGCCTAGTGCTGGGCCCCATGGGACTCAGAACGAAGATAAGGACTTGTCCCTAAGCAAATGGCATGAGCGAAGTCACTGCCAGAGCAGGGATGCAGGACCGAGGAATAAAAACTGCCATGCTACTGAGCTTCACATGTAACTGTTTTTATTTTGTGATAAAAATGCTTTCATATAAATTTCATCTTAACTACTTTTAGAATGAAACTTTGAAAAGTAAAAACGAAGTGTGCATTTTCCTTACTAGGTATAGTTAGGAAAATGCAGTCATTTTATTGGTTACTAGGCATCTCATACATACAGATATAATATCATTCAAGAGAAATGTACATAAGGAAGGAGCCACAGTACCAAAGTCAGGGATGGGAGCCTCAGGGCATACAGCATGTCCTATCAGATAGTCATCATGCACCCAACATGTTGGTGAAGGTCAAACTCCCCACACCAACTGCCCACAGTACGTTAGACCTCTGGTTCTTTCCCATGCAAGAATTATGAGGGAGCAAATGTGCTACTAAGATGACATCATGGACTTGGGCATCACAGCAGATTGATTAAAATCGTTAGCTCCCAGTCTCTCTTGCCCCCAACAACTGACCTCCCTCACCATCATATAAGTCAGAAGACAACGCTTAATACAAAACAAAATAAACAAAAAAATCTATCCCCAGAGGATGACAGAAGAGTCAAATAAATTCATACAAATAAACCAAAAAATAGGGAGTTGACCTATATACGGCATAAAAGCTGGGATGCCTTAGAAGTTAGTCTGCCATTTGGAACCAAGTGAGTCTCGTTCTTACCCCTCTTTTATTAGGTATGATACAACTCAAGGGCCCTGAAAACCTAAGAGACTGGCCAATGCCTGAGAGGCAGAATCTTCCTCTTCATCAATGGGGCCTGTTGTCTGGAACTGCAGCATTCACATTCCTTTCTCCTAAACCCAAACGATTCTAAGCAGAAACAAGCAAGTTAGGCCTATGCTGCGCTTAGAGAGGGAGGAGGTTATAAAAGATCCAAGCTGCTGGATCAGAGGCTGATACTTTCAACATGTGGGGCCAGAACAGGGTGAGCAGGGAGGTGTGGTGGGGTCCACAGTGATCCAGGCCTATAGGTCCCCCCATCTGTGAATTAGCAAATGGGGCCAACGACAGAAAGTCAGCATTTAAAATGATAAAATGTTACCCACTATGAAAGGGGCTGGCAGAGTTCCCACACAATGGAACAAAATACAGAATGAACAGACAGACACTCTGCTTCTATTAGAGCAGAGTTAATTGTTTTCGTTGGTCATGATCTGGGGCAGGACTGAAGCAATCATTTGTAGACTCATGCTAAGACACACAGGACTTCTATGTGGGGCCAGTCAGTAAGCAGGAAGCACTGGGGACACTGCTGGCCATGGCAGGAATGAAGACTGTCATTCAAACCAAAACAGAGTAGGCAATTCACCTGTTAACATCCACCAGATGCTCCAGCAGAACTAATGTCACAGGTGTCATGACATCAGAGCACCAGGCAGGTGTGACAGTGTGGCCATAGGATTTACTGACTCAGAAAGAAGGGGAAAAAAACTGTCCTCCTGTTTCTAGTGTTAACTAGAACACATCTGCCCTTGTCAAAGGGTCAAGGAAGTTGACAAAACCACAAATACAAAGGACAGACTTAGGTGAGATGCAATTTCAAAATGAACATGAGGATGACAGGGACTGTGTCTGTAACTGTCCCTTATCGTCTAGAAGGCAACTGCAGGTAAAGAAAATGTTCCTGATAAGTTTCTTGTTAGTTACCTACAAGGAGATGTCATGACTGCTTCAAAGGAAATGAAATGGTAGCAAAAAACACTAAAGGCTGCCTCAGAGTTCCTCCTTTCCAACCTCCTTATAGGACTTGGCTTGACCCTAGAAAACTAGGCCAGCGTTCTATTCCCTGCCCTTGAAAATTGCTGTGTTCAGTGAGAACGTACTGGGTGCACTAGTGACCCAGACCAGACCATGTGGGAGGAAGACTGGAGGACAGCCTGCGGTCAGAAAGGGAAGCGGGAAGTAGAGACTGATCACCTGACAAGGAAGGGAAGACTACCATCCTGGGCACCCTTGAGCAGAGAAAACTTCCATTCTAGCAGGTGAGGGAATACCATTTGAGACACTGTTTTCTCTAAGGATTGATGGAAGGAAAGTCTCAAGATATAGGCTAGCTTCATCTGCTGGGTGAGTGAGGGAAGCACCCGAGGGCTCTAACGTCTGGGAACTAATGTGTTTCACGTTGGAGACCATGCTCAGCTCGGCAGGACGGGAAGGGATCGGTCAGAGGGTAACACTTCTTGCATTAGTAGGTCATTCCAACATCCCAAATTTTTGTGTTTGTTTTTGTAAATGGGATCAGAGTATCTACACTGCCAAGGATAGAACTTCACACTAACAAGGCCCACAGATGGAAAAGTGGATTCTTCTCCCTCCTCCTGTAAGGTTTATTATATGAAGCCCTGTGGGCAGGCAAGAGAACTAGCTGCAGCCTCTGGAGGGGCTCTCCTGTCCCCAAATTGGGTTCAAAGAAAAATATTTTGTTCCTCTTCTAGGAATGCTATTATGTAGGAGAATGCAGTGTGTCCATTTTCTAAAGAAACATACTAGAAAGGTTTATGCTGAGAACCATAACCAAAGTGAACCCTGTGAGACTTCCAGGGACACTGGACAGTGGGAGGGAAAGGAGGCGGAATGTACATTCCAGAACAGGAATGATGGAAGGCACAAAGGCCAGGCCCTATGACTTGTGGAGGGGCTACCACCACAGAGGTGCAAAACTTAAAGCACCACACGAAGTCAAAAGATCTTCCAAGGCTGAGAAAATGAGACAGGTCACTTCACTTCGGCTAGAATTGCAGGGCACAATCCCAGGATTCTAGCGTAGAATCTTCTTGTGGGTATGACAGAAGCCACCAGGGCTTAAAATGTAGTCCAGGCTGCAAGAACGTCTGGGCTACAGCAGGCTTCCAGTCTTGTCTCCAAATAAAAGAGTGTAAACATGGTTCCCAGTCTTGTATTCATCTTGCAAGTCTACAAAGTGGCTTGATGGACAAGAGGTTAGAAAGAGTGTTGTCACCCCCCCCCCCCAAAAAAAAACTCCCCTGCAAATACCCAGTGAAACTGATGAAATTGCTTTCCTTGCATTATCTGGAAGGGAAGAGCGTGTTCTCTCTTCTGTCTTCAGAAGCTGGTTCCAGAGATTTCTTCATTGCTCTCTGGATGGCCTTCATTTTCTGCTCAGCAGCATGTTCAATAGGCAGTTCTGTCCCAACATGGGAGGCAGATTCTTTACGCGTAAACCTGCATGTTGCTGCGTGGTGGCTCAGACATGTGTGTCCCAGGTCCCCGCTGACCTCCTCCAGCACCGCCAGGAGTAGGGCTGGTGGTCACATCTGACCAATCAGAGGCAGAGTGAGGTGATGAACTGGACCACTGGTCAGGAGACTCTGGGGATGGTGTCAGGTAGGGATGTTCACCCTGCAGGTGGCCACTGTGACTGGGCGTTCGCTCAGCAGCATTTGAGGAGGCATAACTATGCTGTGAAGGGGGCGTGGGGTACTTGCCCACAGAGGCTGGGAAGGGATGGTAGGTTGGGAGAATGGTCTGAGCAACCTGCCCTTCCTGCTGGGGCATCATGGCAGTGGGGAAAGCCATACTGGGCAAACGAGCCATTTCTGGAATCTGGTACATTGTAGGCAGGGGGCCTGCAACAGCTGGAGGGCAGTTGGACTGAGGCTGGGGTGCCCCAGCTGGCTGGGCCATATTGCCTTTGGGGATCAGCTGGAAAGTCACAATAGGGGGCAAGGGTTCCCGAGGGGTGGTTATATGCTTCCCTTCTGGTGGCCTGCTCTGGGGAGCCAGGCCAGGAGGGGTGCCCTCAGCCGGCGCCAGTACCATACCAAGCATCTCGTTGTACTGGCTGTCATTCATCTCCATGCGGTTCACCCACTCTGCTGGGACAGGAACTGGATGCAGCCTGCCTAGGCTCCCCGTTCCACCACTGCCTGGGGGCACCATGTGGTGGTGGGAGAGCAGCTGGCTCACCGAGGGAAGCACAGTGGTGGCCCCATGAGCCAAAGGCTGAATCTCATGGAGGTTAGAGAAAGACAGTGCATGCTGTGAGTGGATGGGGGCCGGGGGCCCAGCAGTGGCCAGCAGAGGGTTGGGCGAGGCCTGTAAGAGGCCAGGGGAGGTAATCATTGGGGAGGATGTGGTGTCAGAAATGTAGGTATGAGGGGATTCTAGGGAATCAACAGGGGATAAAGTCACTGAGCTCTCAGACAGCTGGCCCTTATCACTCAGCGACTTCTTTCTCCTATTACCCTTGGCATCCTTGGCCTCCTTGGCCAGGTTAGACAGGCTAGTGGGCATGGCACTCTTGGCATTGGGCCGTCTGGGTTTCTTGCCCATTGGAGTGTGTTTCAGACTGAGGAAAGATCTGTTGGGCCCACAGATGACAGGGGAGAGGGCAGCAGTCAGCACAGTGCCTGGAGGGCTTGGTGTTACATTGTACTCATCCAGGAGGCGCACAATGTCATGGTGCATGCGTTCCCGAGCCACATCCCGGGGGAGACGGTCCATGTGGTCGGTGATGTCCCGATTGGCGAAATGGTCTAACAGGATCTTGGCTGCTTCATAGCTCCCCTCCCGGGCAGCAAGAAACAGAGGTGTCTCTTCCTACAGAACAGGCCCAGAGAGAGCATGTTAGCAACACCCTTGAGGATAGCAGTGTTTCTCAATCTTTTTATTATTGCCTCCTTAGGCATTTTTTCTAAACGGCCTCCCTGTATGAAATTTTAATAAAACAGATAAACTGTATTCCTACTATGTGCTGAATGGATACCTATACTTTAGACAGAAAAAGAGGAAGATTATTTCAACCCGCCCCAGAACCCCTTTTGCCCATAGTGGGCAGGATCACCTTAGGTGGAAATGTGTGAAATAAAGCACGCTACTGAGCCAGAGACTCACTTAAAAGAACACCAAGCTTATCAAAGTAGGGTTCTAAGGGGAGAAGAAGTTCAAAATAAGAAAGCTAAGAGGGAAGAACCTAAAGGATGTGCAGAGCTGGGAAAATAATAGAAATAAAAGGAAGCAGAGAAAATACTTGGAGAAGACCTAAAAAGAGGGAAACCAGAAGATAAAGATGAGCCACAGAGGAAAGTAGCCGTTCCACTCGGAGCAGGAAGATACCTGGTGTCCAAGCACAGACAAAGCCCCAGGAAACAAAGAAAACAAGCACGGGAAAAGGAAGAAAGCATGAGGCCAGGAGGGGAACACCAAAGAAAAGCAAAGCAGGGAAGGCAACAGCAAGCTTATCTACAGAGCAGCCTGGGTCAGACAGGACTGAGCAGACAGACGACTTAGCCCCGCTCTCCCCTTGCTACGCCTGATGCCCTTCTGCAAGCTCTCCAGAACCAGCTCCCGTCCCCTGCTTCCACCTGCATCTCCACCTATCACGAAAGGAGCTGGGGGAGAGAAGGGCACGGCTATGCCTGCCCTCCACTCAGAGCCCATACTGCACCTTGTTGTCCTGCATGTCTCGGTTGGCCCCATTTTTCAACAGCAGAAGTGTCGCCTCCACGTTATTGACAGCAGCTGCCCAGTGAAGAGCAGATTTTCCTATAGGGAGAAACATTCGTAGAAGCAGACAAGGGAGAAGGACACATCCCATTCCCAGTATAAGGGAGCATCGTGACTTGCACAAAGAAACTGGGCTGCCCAGAGAGCAGCAGGAAGTCTGTTCTCGCTGGGGGCCTATAGGGAAAATCTAAGTGTTATCTTCTTTCCCTCTGCTCTAGAAATACTTTAATACAGGCTGCTTAGCCTTCAGAAGACCGCTGGGTATAAGGATCATTTGTCTGTGGCACTCCTCTCCTGCACATGATGCAATCTACTCTGTCACACACTGAAGAAAATAACCTCTTTGTGTCTTACATGCCTATATTTAGGATATCTAACAGTACCCCCACCCCCAGTCCCAGTGAACTCAGCTCTCATAAGTCCTCATGTCAAAGTGGCATGCCAGGGACCTTACATAGGCAAACCTTTCACAGACCTGCACTGAAGTCCAAAACCTCTCACTAACAACCCCTTCCCATCTTCATCTCTGGACCTCCCAAATGGCTCAGTTCTCTGAGCTCAGGGTGTTAAAAGGAAGAATGAATGAATGAATGAATCTTCAGTGAATCTGGATCTGAGGTAGGTCTTTAAGGATCATGTAACAACTCTGCTCTTTAGAGGAATCTTCGCAAGTAAAAATCCCAGCCCCCGCCTTGTGCTCACCATGGTCATCCACCGCATTCACATCAGCTTGGCAGTTAATCAGTTCTGCCACCATTCCCTCCACAGCCAGGCGAGCTGCCAGGATCAGTGGCGTGGTTCCATCGTTCATCCTAGCATCTAGATCAGTTACTCTGTTGCGGATCAGAATCTAGAAGAAGAGAAAGTAAAGACAAGAGGGTTACCCAGATTAAGAATGTAAGGAAGCTGAGAGAAGAAACAAGGCCATCATAGCTGAGGCTACTCTAACTTCCTGCAGGACAAGAAATGTCTTATTTTTGTGCCCAAGTTACCACCACGGTCAATCAACACATGTTTGCTGGATGAATGAGTGAACAAACATGAGCTCAACAGACAACAGTCCCCTGTAAAGTGAAGTACTTCTACTTTCTAAAGAAAGAAGAGGGCCGTGGGAAAATATCACCATCTCAAATACGGTGTACAGAATGCTTCTAATTTCCTCGTAAGGGTGTAATAAAAGGGCATCAAGGAGGACACTGTGAACCCACTTAAAGAAAACCACAAAGGACCATGTGGAAGCCCATATGGTCAGACTAATCTACAGGCAGAAGCTGACAATATCAAAGGCTTCGTAACAGGTTATCACTCCCATCTGATATACTCATTTGGGAGACATTTTGGCATATCAGAAAACATGGTGATTAAGAATCAGAAGATATTAAAAATTACAACTAAACTACAGAACTATCATTCAGAACCTCCTGAAATCTGGCTGAATGGAAATTGTAAAACTAGGTAATTAAAAAAAAAGAAGCCACATTGAGACTGGGGGCGGGGGGGAGATGGGGAATGGGTTGGTTCCACACCCACGTGTGGCAAATAAAAATTGGGGGGGGGGTTTATCTTGGCTGCGGAGGTCTCTCCTGAGGAGCCAGGATCCCAGCCCCACACCAGGCCCTCAACCCAGTTCTAGGAGGAGAAATCCCCATAACTTCTGGCTATAAAAATCAGTGGGAATTGAGGATAAGGGAGACAAAGGCTGCTGGAGCCCCACACAGTTTCTCTGAAAGGGCCCATGTACAGACTTACTGGGACTCACTCCCTCTGAGCTCCAGTACTGAGGCAGCAGCTTGAAAGGCACCAGAGACACACGGTGAGGAATAGAATTATCCAGTATCAGAGTGAGAGCTGGGACAGCTTTCTCCTTGACAGAAGTGCTGGCAGAGGCCATCTCTCCTTGATAAGCCCTTCCCCTCAGAGCTGGTAGGTGGGTACCATTTCTGAGACTATCAAGCTGGCACACACTGTGTGCCTTGCCCTGTGATTCCCTGAGACTCCTGCACCACCCAACTTTCGGTCTCACCCACGCTGTTTCCAGTGGCTTTTCCATTTGAATAGCCTGGCTGGCTCATGCTTCAGATTTCCCTAAAATCTCTCAAACAAACAGCATCTGGCCACATCGTGCCCAGTATCTCTCCCTAGGTCAGGGGTCGGGAACCTTTTTGGCTGAGAGAGCCATGAACGCCACATATTTTAAAATGTAATTCCGTGAGAGCCATACAATGACCCATGTACGTTATGCATTATCCAATAAAAATTTAGTGTTGTCCCGGAGGACAGCTGTGATTGGCTCCAGCCACTCGCAACCATGAACATGAGCGGTAGGAAATGAATGGGTTGTAATACATGAGAATGTTTTATATTTTTAACATTTTTTTTTTATTAAAGATTTGTCTGCGAGCCAGATGCAGCCATCAAAAGAGCCACATCTGGCTCGCAAGCCATAGGTTCCCGACCCCTGCCCTAGGTGGCCCG
This sequence comes from Saccopteryx leptura, assembly GCF_036850995.1. NCBI lineage: Eukaryota > Metazoa > Chordata > Mammalia > Chiroptera > Emballonuridae > Saccopteryx > Saccopteryx leptura. The sequence continues at coordinate 209,248,288 of NC_089505.1, read as the reverse complement.
AGGCTCGGTTGGCAGCAACCAGGCTTGGTTTACAGCTTGGCCTCCCCTGGGCACCTCCAAATCCAGCACGAGTAGAAGAAGCTCATGCCAGGTGGCCCCGAGCAGAACACAGGTGGTGGTTAACCAGGCCTGCACCTCCCAGGTGTCCCCAGAGCAAGTGCACCCAGTGGACAGCTTCGGGGCACATTGAAACCTCACCACCCAACTACCTCCATAGGTCACACACTCCAGGGGCAGACTCAGCAGGCACCTCTGTCTCTTGGAAGTAAGTCCTGCTCTGTGGGGTGGGTCAGGACTTGCAGCTGATCAGCCTGGGGAAAAATCCCTCCCACTGACGTGACAAAAGCAATCAAGGCTCAACTACAACAGGAAGGTGTACACGGCCCACATGGGGGATGAGGGGTGGGGGTGGGAGGAAGGGTGCACCTGAATCTAACAGGATGTTAAGTGCCTTAACAAAGATAAGACATTACAGATCATAAGGAACCAACTCTTTCCATGTTCTTTACCTGGAAGACACCTTGGGCATCAGCAGCCACTGCAGCATGGAGAGGGCAGCGGCCCATGTTGTCCTGGGCGTTGGCATCGGCACCTGCATCCAGGAGACGCTTGGCGGCATCTGCCCGGGAGTAGCGCGCTGCGAGGTGCAGGGCCATCTCGCCGGTCCGGTCTGTCTGGGCCTGGAGGCTGGCACCCTGGTAGACCAAGTCTGTGATGATGTTGGCAGAAGAGTCCTCTGTGTCTTCATCTTCGTCACTCATATCTGAGCTGCCTACTCGGAGGGAAGCCAGCATCAGTGGGGTGCACCCATCTATAGGAAAGGAAAATCCCAAAGAATACTCAATGAGGAGAAAGACATTAATGTTCAATTAATCCTACATTTGGAATAGTTCAATACGAGTGAAAATTATTGGTAGTAATTTTTTTCATTTTTCTTAAGTGAGAAATGGAGAGGCAGAGAGACTCCCACATGCTCCCCAACCGGGATCTACCCAGCAAGCCCACTAGGGGGTGATGCTCTGCCCATCTGGGACCCTTGCTCCGTTGCAACCGGAGCCATTTTTTAGCACCTGAGGTGGAGACCATGGAGCCAGCCTCAGTGCCCAGGGCTAAAATTTGCTCCAACCGAGCCATGGCTGCAGGAAGGGAAGACAGGGAGAGGGAGAGGGAGTGAGAGTGGCAGTGAGAGAGAAAGAGAGAAAGAGAGAGAGAAGGGTTAGGAAGAGGGGTAGAGAAGTAGATGGTTATTTCTCCTGTGTGTCCTGACTGGGAATTGAACCCGGGACATTCACATGCTGGGCCAACGCTCTCACGGAGCCAACTGGCCAGGGCCAAGTGAGTGAAATTATTCTGATAGGAAAATATCCTTGTGCTTCTTATGGTCAATGGGCACCTCCTTACTCTTCCTCTGATAATGTCCTTTCTATAGAGTAGTGAGACACAAAGAAGAGGTTCTTCTCTAAGTTTATCAAACCTTTCTGTTCAAGTTTCTAAGTGTTAGGTTATTTTTAAATGGACATTTTATTTATTTTTTTAAATTTAATTTTATTGGACTGAGACTGGTGAACATTATTATACAGGTTTCAGGTGCCCAAATCTACAATACATCTCTGCACACCATATTGTGTGTTTAACTGCCTCAAGTCAAGTCTTCATCCATCACCAATTATCCCCCAATACCCTCCTCAACTTCCCTCTTCCCCTTCCCACCCTGGAAATCACCACACTGTTGTTGACTGCCGATGAGGGTTTTTTGTCCTTTTTTGCTCTATTCCTCCACTTCCCTCACTCAACCCCTACATTTGACAGCTGTCGGCCTGCTCTCTATGTATGAGTCTATATTTCACTTGTTAGTTCATTTTGTTCATTAGATTCCACATATAAGTAAATCATATGGTACTTGTCTTTCTCTGACTGGCTTATTTCACTTAGCATAGTGATCTCTGGGTCCATCCATACTTGGACAACATTTTAAAATATTCTATATTAATAGAACTATAGGCAGTAAGATACCACCTACAGGCAATAAGATACCAGCTGTCTGACCTCTGCTTTGGTATATGATTTTTCATCCTACTAAAATCTATTCCATATAATCAGCCTCTTTTCTCAAGCATGCTGTTATGTGAAGCAATGTGAAATCCTTCTCACACACGTTTATAATTTCTGCATGCCTGTATTCCTTAGGCATTTGTGTCCTCAAGCTGAGTTACAGTCTGTGAGATTGACAGGGGGTACATCACCAAGTACAGCAAACACGGGAATGACAACACACAACAGGGCCAGGCACGGCCTTGTGAAGGGGGAAGCTGGGGTGCTGACCTGGGCCCCGGACATTCACGTCCAGCACATCCACCTCCTGCTCTGCCTGTGGAGGAGTGAGAGCCAATGATGGCGTCCTACGGATGTCTGCGGCTTCGAGGTGTTGCTGTGTCCACGGGCGTCTATCAACGGGATCTTCTTCTTCTGAGAGTAAAGCCTCATCTTCAGCCTGAAAGGGGACAACTTTTGCTATCAACCTGGCCCACCACCAGGAACTGCAGACACAGAGCTAGTCTGGCCTCCCCCCATTTCTCTTCATCTCCTTCCCAGTTTTCTCCCCACTCCTACTCTGTCCGTCTGGGTTTGCACCTGCACCAGTCACCCACGACTCTCATGATGTGGCTCCTATTTACCTGTAGCATCTGTACAACTCTCTCGACCCCCTCATCCCAAACTGCAGGCTTCAGCCTGGATATGTAACCTTACCTGCCTTGACATTCTATTTATAGATCCCTACGGCAGCATTTTCTTGCTTCTGGGTGTTTGCTCATGCTGTTCCTTCTATCTGCGCTAGTCTCTCCCAATTCTTGAACTCTCAAATAAATTTAGACTTTAATTTCTTTTGTTGGTCCTAAAAAGCACATTCTGCTCACTTCTACTTAACTGACACGTGTTAAGTACTCACGTGGGACTTCACAACCGTCCCTACCACTGGACTGTGTGAGGTTCATGAGAACAGGGGACAGCCCTTTTCCAGGCTGCCTGCCTAGATGGTCTCAATGCCCAGCACACAGCAAGTATTCAGAACTCAGGACATATTTGCTACGCAATAATTATTATTATAATGTGAAAAATATCCACCTTTTATGGAATATCTAGTATGTGATAGAAAATAAGGGAGACACTTTACACGTACAGCTGTATTTAATCCTCACAAAACTCACAGGGAAAATAATGATTAATATCCCTACTAAAAGCCTTATTTTACAAATAAGGATAATTAAGTACAGCAAATAATTTTGCTGGCTATTAGATAGCAGAGTTTTGGACTTGACTCTGATTCTGACTGTAACTACAGCAACGCTCTCAGCCACTGCATGCTTGTATCACTCAAGACACTTCCCCACACTGAGTGTCAGTGGGTGCACACATACCCAGCCACAGAGAGCTGCGGATGCACGGTCTCCCTTTTCACACCAGCCTCAGCCCAATCTCCCTCTTACTTCTCAATGGTTTTTGTTTCCTGGGCTCAAGATGAGGAGTCTCTAAAGTCAACGGTCACTGGCTTTATTCCACTGTTTAATTCCACCTTCCCTTCCGGAAGCAGAAATGCCCAGACATAATAAGGGAGAGATATAGCCATGTAGGAAATTACTATTTAATACACATCAGTCCTTATTTGACAAGTCCTTATTTGACAACCATCTATGGCACTTCAGGAAGGAAGCATGTTTGTTTATTATTTTTAGAGTTCTTACTGAGAACATATATAGGTAACCCAAGGGTATTGCTGACCTAAAGAATTCCTGTTGTGACAACCTGGGGTGGCCACAGGCTGGGCAATGTATAAAGACTATCACTCCCATTTGGGACACTCTGGCTACCAAGGACAGAACCTGAAATGTGACCAGCTAATGTCTGATGATGGCCAACTTACCTTGGCTTTCTTTGGCTGGGGCCCTTCATCATCAGCCCAATGTTCACTTGTTCCAGACCGAATTATGTTAGCCTCCGAGACTTGCACTGAGAGATTTCTGATATGCCAGGATTGTGAAGGAGAAAACAAGAGCAGAGGCACAACATCAACTAAGATAGCAGATTTCAATACTTTACCCACCATGACACTCTCACTGCTATACTCAGACTTGTAGGGGCCCTGGTGCAGAAAGGCGGGGCAGTATTTCACATCCCGTTACATGAGTAAACATCCTTCCCTTTTCCATTGATTGAGAGCTTACAACAAAAGTACACCCCGACACAGAAGCTGAGTACCCAAGCGCTAACATGTACACAGCAGAGGCACCCAGACTCTGCCTGTTTATTCCGTTACTCAGTGGGCATTTGGAATTACACTCAAGTGTGATAACGTGGCGTGGCCAGAGCTTAGAATTGAAAATCATGACTCAAAAAGATCTGCTTTTCTGACTGATCCCTGCTTATCATGACTGTGAGTTGTGGCGGGTTGGCAAACCAGCTTACTTCAGCCCCACGGCATCCTGCCCCACCGGCTCCCGGCGTTTGTGATTGCTGGAGTCCCGGCGGAGAATGAAGCCTTCAGGCAACCAGAGAGAGCCATGTTTACGCTTGCGCTTTGCCATGATAACACCCAACAGCAGGATGAACAGGAAGATGACCACCGCAACGGCAAACAGATAGAGAAGCTGGGGGCGTTTTGGAGTTGAGGATTCACCTGGAAGCACAAGTGACAGGAAGAGTGCAGAGGAAACGTCAGCCCGATGACAGCTCTAACCCTGCCTGCAGGGCAGTGCCAAGCTCCCCAGCCCTGACAACCAAAGGGCTGCACGTAGAAAAGTGTGCCCTCTCCTCCTGTGCCACAGGTGACACCCTCCCCTCGCACTCTCCTGTTCCCAGCAGTGCTACTCACTGATGACGGAGACAAGGGGATAGGACAGGGTGCCCTGGATGGCATGGGAAGCCAGGAGGGCCGCTGCCGCGTCCGTGTTCTTGAAACACTGGTCTGAGTCCTGGATACACTGGCGGTTGTCCATTTCCAGAAACACCTTAGAGCTGTGGGTGCCAAGGGAAAGGGGAGGAGAGGGAGAAGTGAGGAACACGGTACCATCCAGGCAAGCCAAGTCAGAAGCTGCGTGAGTCGTCCTTCATCCCTGTCAGGCCTGGCCTCACCACCACCTTCAGATGCTGCCTCCTCCAGAAAGACCTCAGAATTACAATACATTCCATTAGATCCTTAACATTAACTTCCACTCAGGGAATGTCTCATCTTCCTTGGCCTGGCTGAGTTCAAGCCTTCTGACCCTGGTCACATGGCTGAGAAGCCAGTGAATACAAAAGGAGACGAACTACAGGGAGCTGAGGCAATCTGGCAAGAGGCTCGGGGTCCCGGCATCTGAGGCCTTTCTGACATCCCCCTCCTGCTTGTTCCAGCCCGCCTGTCAGGATCCCAAGATCAAGGCAAACCTTTACCCTTTCACACAGATACTGGAATCGTGTGTTTGTTTTACCCGGTGGGCTGTTCTATTTGTTTGAGCTTTGCATTTTGATAGTTTCAGTTATGACTTTTTCTGGGTTTCAAAGTGCTTAGATTTATAAAGTTAAACTTTAAGGAGGTCAGAAAACAAAAACCTACCCAGCCACCTCTTGTTCCTGATCATCAGGAAGGGACCTGCGTGCCACCCTCTGCTTCTTCATGGCAGCTGACTTCTCCCCATAATAGGGGTAGACCATGAGCTTCCCCTGAGAGTCCTGTTTGATGCGCAGGTTGGTGTGCAGCAGGGTGCCTAGTGCCCGCAGGAAGCTGCGAGCATCCTGGAGGAGCTGTTCCGGTGGCATCAGCACCACGATCACCAGGGTGCCCTCCGCCAGGTTCTCCGGCTGGTCAGCAGCACAGTCCAGCCCGTCCCAGCCACACTCCTCACTGTTGCAGCCCTGGTCACAGTGGTTGTCTTTGAAGTGGTCTGCACAGTACTTGTCATACCTAGGTGGGGGATAGAGAGAGGGATGGGGCTCAGAAGAACTGGAACTTATTTGGTTTTCCACTGGGAACTACTGGGGATTTTTCCTACCCGTCTTCTGCAGCCCAGACCAGACCCCACCTGTCCATGAAGCCCTCCTTGAATGTCCCATCCCTGCCATCGTAGAGTCCAGAGTCTACGCCACACAACACCAGTGAGTGCATGCTGTATGAGACAACGCGGTTCCCACTAGGTCACATGGGCTTATGGGCCCCCTGGCGGCTCATCTTTTTAAGTCAGATGTGTGTGAACAAAGCTCCATGCCTGAAATGAAATTCAACCTGGTTCATGCCTCCTGTATTTTTGTATCCACTGCCCCTGGTGAGGTAATGATGGGCTTTTGGAAGTAAAACGTGTTTCCAGAACCTGGATACAGACCTCTGAACCATCAAGAGTTGCTACACAGAGGACCTTGTCAATATGGCCTATTTTTTTCCCCAATCAAGACTAAATGTCAACTATGGAAGGTGGGTGAGGAGGTGTGTCTCATACAGGATACCACTGGTACAGCCCCTTTCAAATACTGGGAAAAGGACACCGAGTCCCAAAATCTGAATGATGCACAAATCATTTCATCTACACTGCCCCACAGTGCCCCCTCCCAAGCCCTTGGCAGTCACACCATTTGGTCCAACCTGCCATACCAGCTCAGTGAGAGTATGAGGCCTCCGGAAGTGCTGTGCACGCTCTGATAAGTGATCTAACCTCCCAGGTCTCGGCACCCCCCCACCTTTGAAAGACCAGTCACAATACCTATTCCTTTCAAAGCTGTTGAGAATTCATCAGGGTCAAACTGAATGGGATGGCTAAAAGGAAAGTTACTCTGTAAACCACAAAGCACCTGGTAACTGCAAAGTGAAGACAGGAGGATTAAGTGGCCCAATCTAGCTTATGCTTCCTGATGAACTAGAGGGGAAACCCAGTCTCAGGGACAGGGACGGGGTGAAGAGACAGAGGTACAGACCTTTTCATCCATCCTGCAGGCAGGTTATGTGAGACGCTGCCTGAGAGTGGGTAACACCACTTCAAGTTATTTCCCCAGGAGGTCACGAGAGCAGCAGGTGAGAAGGCAAAACTAGGCAGAGAGAGGGTGGCGGTGCAGTGAGCACTCTTGGACCTCTGTCAGCAAGGGAGAGCACAGGGCAGCGTGCGATGGGACAGGCTGACACCAGGGAGAAGAAGGCCTCAGGGCACCAGTCTGAAAAGCAGAGGCAGCTTGGGCCGAAGTGCTGGAGTGGTTAGAAGCGAGAACAAGAAACTGTGTGTGTTAGTGACAGTCTCCCGCATCTTCCAGGGACCCTGGACCCTTACTTGCATGCCTTGCTGTTCCCCTGGCATTCAAAGTTGTCAAACAGGCACTCGGCTGTGTTGCATAGCTCATCACACTGGTTGTTGATATAATCCCAGCAGGGAAGTGGGGAGGAGCAGTTGGCCCAGGGGTTCTCCATGGTGAGGGAGCAGTCTCCCCCATCCCACTGGCAGGCATGGCTGTTGCAGGCCTCATCGCAGACGCCGTCCCGAGCTTTGTCAGCACAGTATTGGCTGAGACAGGTGGCAGTGGGGGTGGGCGGGGCCGTGTGCCATTCACAGCGACTGCCCCAGAACGGCGGAGTGCACTGGCAGGAGTAATACGGGGGCTGGCGCTGCGGGAAGCAGCTCCCCCCATGCTGGCAGGGGCTACTGACACAGCCTGACTCGCAGTCCTGGGGGTTGGGGCAGAAACAGCGGGGGCCTGAGGCCGTGTGGACACATTGCTCCCCTCTCCTACATTTCACTTGTCCACAGCTGCTCTGGCATCTTGCGCCGGAGAATCCCTGGGGAAATCAGCAAACAAATGGGGATGGCGGATCAATTCTTGAGGACATGCCCCATGCCCCCCCCCCACACACACCACTAGGGAGTTACAGACGAGAACCTTGGCTGAGAACCCCCCTCCCCACAGCCTCCTGGATCAAGTTCTAGGAGAAGATCTCATCAGGTCAACGTACATGTCAGGGTTAAAAGTTCCATGGGGTGATGCAGAGTCTATCAATTTAAGAGATCACCTCCAAAGTAAGTCCACAGGTTGTGGTGGGATAAGGCACAGGTAAAACTATATTAGCACCTTTCCTAACCATCATTAGATCACTAATAGCCTGACCAGGCAGTGGCACAGTGGGTAGAGTGTCAGCTTGGGATGCTGAGGACCCAGGTTCGAAGTCCCAAGGTTGCCAGCTTGAGTGCAGCCTCATCCAGCTGGAGCGCGGGCTCATCAGCTTGTGTGCAGGTTCACTGGCTTGAGCCCAAAGGTTGCTGGTTTGAGCAAGGGGTCACTATCTCAGCTGTAGCCCTCAAGGCACATATGAGAAAGCAATCAATGAACAGCTAAGGTGCTGCAGTGAAGAACTGATGCTTCTCATCTCTCTCCCTTCCTGTCTGTCTGTCTCTATCTGTCCCTCTATGTCTCTGTCTCTCTCGCAAAAAAAAGATCACTTATATAATGGCTTTATAGGAGTGCAGGCAATCATATCAGGAGTTATGAGTGAATAAAACTTTTCCATGTCAGTTCATTCTTAGACTTCCTGCTTAGCCCAGGCCAACGTTACCACCTAGGTCTCCTGTTGGTGTCTCCCCACACAGTGATGGCTGTTTCAGGGAGGTTTCCACTTCTGGCAGTGGCAAAAGAGTTTGAACAGAAAATGGCTAACATTAGGCTTACTTCCAGTTTAAGAAGCACCTGGCCCTCAAATAGCCCTGGTAAGGAATGGAAACAAAGTAGCATTTCCAACCAATTCTGTTCCCATCTGGGCAGCAAGACTGCCTTTCAACGTAGGACCCAGAAGCCTGAGACAGTAGTCCTTTATTCCAGGGAAAATCCCACCACTTCTTGTGGTTCTCCCTTAGTGCTTCTGACGATCGACAGTCACAGATTATGGAGCTCACTGTTTTGGGGAGTATCTTAACAGCCTAAATGGAAAACCCAAGCACATTCTTTTGAAGGAACTAAAATTAAGAACCTACCCACCAAGAAAGCTCCCCATAGAACCTGGGAAAAGCAGATTTACACTCAGTTTTGTTAGACTGTATGGAAGACAACATGGCACTTACCGGGGGACAACGGCAAATGAAACCATCAGGCATGTTGCTGGCCGCAGAACAAGTCCCTCCATTCAAGCAAGGCTTCTGGGGACACACATCCACGAAAGTCTCACAGTGACGACCTCAAAGTGGACATGAAAAGGAGCTTTAAAAGGCAGAAGTAGGGACTGCAAGTCACCGAACAGAACCCTGCTAAGACAGGAGCTGACCAGAAGGGTCAGAGATGGAGGAAGGGGGATGAGAGTCCCATTCTAAGCCTAATGGGACATGAGAAGATAAAACACTCACTGGATCTCAATGTGACCGGCCCACGCCCGGATCAGAACAGTCCCCTCACCTGTTTGTCTACATCATGAGCATGCATGGCATACATCCTGACTGACTCACAGAATAGATATGAAAAATGACTCTAAAACCATCACCACCAGAAAAAAAAAGGGAAAATGACAACTTTTTTGGGGGAAGGCACTTAGTTTTCATCAGTCAAAAGGAACGTTACCAAAACTGTTCATTACATTTTGTTGACATTGTCTGCTTCACAGGAGAGGCAGCCCGAGGCCAACACAGATAAATGGTGATTTGCAATTTATAGATATTTTTCACCTGTAAAAATCTCTTCAGTCTTATTTTTTAGCCTTTCTGTAACCTGATTGGCATTGCTTTAAAACTTGGCTTCACTTTCCCACTGCTCCACAATAAAGTGGAGCATCTGGATCCTGGGGAGGCCTGGGGAGGCCGGGCCACCTGGCAAAGAGCAGGAGACAGGCACCGTTTGCCCCGCAGTCACGTAGAAGGGAAGAGGTGGCTTTACAAAGGAAATTCGAGTAGTAATCATTCTGGCCAAGTAGAATGAAAAGCCATAAATCACAGGTGTTCTCCTCTTCAAATCACAGCAGCAGCCATCACCCAAGAGTAGCCACTGCATGAAGACGGGCTCTGGGACCAAGGTCTCTCAATGCTCATCTCATCAACAGCACCCCACAATCATTCCAGTCAGCGAGCTCCAGTCACAAGCGGGGGAAATGCATGAACACCACTTCCCGGCCCCCTGACTCAAGGCAGTCTCCATTCCTTGCTCATCTGTTTCCCCCTTTCCTTGTCAGTGCCCGTCACTGCCGCAGAGAAAGGATGCCTCAGTACAGCGAAGGAGCAGAGGCAGCTGGCCACCCTGATGCCCCCAGCACACCGTGGCGGACGTGAGGCGGTGGGCAGATGTTCACTCTCCTGCCCAGTGCGACCTCAGTGGGTATGACGCACACAACACACTGTTTCTCTTCTGATACTGCAGCCAGGCATCCTTCATATGGCAAAATCCTCCCCATTCTTTATAAAATCCCAAAGTTCTTAAAGGTAACGTATCTTCAAATTGGAAGAGAGGAAGTCTAGAGATGGTCTCAAAATGCAGCCTAGGCCAACTCGCCGAATTATTAGCAAGGAGACCACTCAGCCTGTTTGACTCCCAAAGGTACCCCACAGGGTAAGAAGGGAAATGACCCCAGGAACACAAAACAGACTTCTAAATGGAGTCTCTGATGATACTGCCACCTTGAGACACAAACAACTATTTTAGTCTCCAAAGTCACCAAACTGCCCTTTTCCAGAAGTAACTAGTGAGTGCCTATGACAAAGTCCCTATTCCGATTATCTTCATGCTCTGTGATGAAAATAAATAAGAGCTTGAGAGAAGTCTTAGCATTACAGGTCACCCGGGTGACTGCAGCAGCTTCCCAGTGCATGACCCCATCCACTGACTGGGCTCAGTGCACCGCAGTGTGGATCACTTCTGCTAGGGTCCCGGAAGACCCTCCACCTCTCTGCGTCCCAGAGATGAAAAGGTCACAGTGGCAGTGAGTACAGTAACTCAAGTCATTACATGCCAAATGAAGGCAGCGTGATGAAGCCAGAGTTAGAGGTAAGGGTCCTGAAAACCAATCACTCCTTTGCTCAGATGAAGAGTCCTGTGGCTGGCTGGTGGTGACGGTAGCACGACACTGTGGGTGTGATCAGTAGCACTGAACGGTACACTTGAACATGGTTAAGATGGTCAACACTGCTATGTGTATTTTACCACAATTTAAAAATGTTATTTTGCTCAACTACTCCCAACATTCTTTTGCTATCCATTGATTTTATATGCATGTATGTATATGTGTATATATGGTAGACACACACATACACATGTAGAGGTTGGCAAAAGTAGGCTTACAGTTAGTATGAAAAACAACACAGTAATTAATAATATAAGAATCAACTTTCACATACTTTTAACTATAAACTTACCTTTGCCCACCCATTTATAATGTATATACATACATAAAGCAGAAATACAAAGAAAACAGAATGCTATTTTGCTCAGATGAAAAGAGTTCTGTGGCTGGCTGGCTGAGACTGATTAAAACATCTGTGGAGCACAGATGTAAGAAAACAACAGGGCCCTTGCACGAAGCTGGGCTAGTGTTTCCTGCAGAAGACAAGCGTCCCTCAGGTCTGGGCAGGGTCACAGAGGCCCATCCTCCTCAGGAGACATGCCTGCATGCTGGGCCAGAGCCTCTGGCGGCGCTCACCAGTGAAGGTGCTGCGGCAGACGCACAGGTAGTCATTGGTGAGCTGCACGCAGTCCAGGCTGCCCTCGGAGCTGCAGGGGCTGGAGAGGCACTCATTGATGTCCCCCTCACATCGCTCTCCAGCAAAGCCAGGCAGGCAGCGACAGCTGTAGCCCCCAATCTTATCCACGCACTGACCACCGTTAAGGCAATGGGGCCCCCTGGCACAGTCATCAATGTTCTCTTCACAAAGCAGGCCTGGAAGAAAGAGGAGAGACAGTTAGGATAGTGCTTAGAACACTGCTTGCCAGCAAGGACAGTCCCCCATGCTGGCACTTTCAAAATTCATCACTTAATAAAAAAGAAAAGGTCTATCCTAAAACTATCTCTAATTAATACCAAGTTCATGGTCTAGCACTGATTAACTATTCAGTGAACACCCATGTACTCTCCCACATTTCCCAGTCTCCCCTGGAGTCAGGGTGAGATCATTTTACTAATTCTGGCCAACGTCTTACTATGAGCAGTTGTGATGGCGGACGTGAGGCTATGGGCCGCACAACACACTGTTTCTCTTCTGATACTGCAGCCAGGCTGTATACACTTCCAGACTGCTATACAACCCTATAAGTCTGCTTCTCTGCCTCTACTGAGGAGGCCATGAAGGCCAAGTATTTCAAACTACACTTCTAAAATTCACAGAGAAGCAACCCAACACACTCAGGAATTTGAGTGACCAAAACAAAACAAACAAAAAACAAAACCATTGTTGTGTTAAACTATGGATATTTGAGGATTAAGTTGTTATTACCAGAATCTTAGCTAGTCCTCGAAACAATATACTTATATTCAAAGGAATAAACTAATAATCAAAGGTGACTTCTACTTTTGTTTCAACTATTGATTTCTAGTGCAGAGAACAACTCTCCTATTCATGGGACAAATCTTTAAATGTTTAGAGGTTTGTTTCTTCTTAGTTTTCTTTCCGCTTTAAACCCACTGCTCATAACCAGCCTACTACTTGGGTACTATTCTATTTTAATTTAGCCAAACTCTGAACTCAAGGAAAGATTTACTGACACAAAGGTCTAAGTAAGTATAAATACTTCCTTGACATTCTCTTTAACATTGAGATGAGTTTCCCACCACTGTGGACGGCCTCTTACATTTTCCCCCTACACGCTGTTAGAACAGGTACCATTATAACTACATCTCTTCTTCTTCTTTTTTTTTTTTTTAAAGTGAGAGGAGGGGAGATAACAGTCTCCTGAATGCGCCGGGATCCGTCCAGCAACCCTGTCTGGGGCTGATGCTCGAATCAACCGAGCCACTGGCTGCAGGAGGGGAAGAGAGAAAGAGAATGGGGAGGTAGAGGGGAAGAGAAGCAGATGGTTGCTTCATCTGTGTGCCCTGATGGGGAATCAAACTCAGGATGTCTGTACACCGGGCTGACACTCTATCCACTGAGCCATCAGACCAAGGATACAGGCCTACTACATCTCTTTTAACAAACAATACTTTGAGCTCCTTGCAGGAGACAGAGGCCATAGCAGAATGACGGCTCCACCGTCCACAGTCCAGGACTGTGTCTCACCAGGCCTCACTGCAACCCTTAGCTACAGTAAGGCTGTCAGGCTCCTCCTTGGGTTGATGAAACCAGGCAAATATATTCATCCATTTATTTTTCCACCTTAGGGAGGCAAGACTTGGTAAATTTAAAAAAATACATAAGCTGGTAAATGTGAATTTATTCAAGAGGCCACTGGTGGTTTTTCCTTGAAACTCCAAGAGATCTTGCTAACCAGGCTAATTTTGTTGCAACATTATACATTTCCACATTCTGTTTCATGGAACATAAGATGTCAACGTGATCCAAACAGCACTAAAAACACCAGTCAGAACTTCAGAGCCAGGCAATAAATGAGAGAATGAAATGGCTGAGTTACCAAAGTTTAGGACTAAATGTCTGATTATAAAAAAAACCCAGGCCCTGGCCGGTTGGCTCAGTGGTAGAGCGTCGGCCTGGCGTGCGGAAGTCCCGGGTTCGATTCCCGGCCAGGGCACACAGGAGAGGCGCCCATCTGCTTCTCCACCCCTCCCCCTCTCCTTCCTCTCTGTCTCTCTCTTCCCCTCCCGCAGCCAAGGCTCCATTGGAGCAAAAGATGGCCCGGGCGCTGGGGATGGCTCCTTGGCCTCTGCCCTGGGCACTAAAGTGGCTCTGGTCGCGACAGAGCGACGCCCCCCTGGTGGGCGTGCTGGGTGGATCCCGGTCGGGCGCATGTGGGAGTCTGTCTGACTGCCTCCCCGTTTCCAGCTTCAGAAAAACAAACAAACAAATAAACAAAAAAAACCAAAACCAAAATCTCAACAGTAAAATTGGTTTTATAACTTAGAGACTTCCCTGGATGGAGAACAGGTAAGGCTGATGTCATACCCCGAGTGCCTGGTGGGCAGGAGCACTTGAAATGGTTCACCAGGTCAATGCAGGTGCCTCCATTCTGGCACGGCTGATTCTGGCACTCATCCACTTCATACTCGCAATTGACACCCTGATATCCTGGGGAGCACTGCCGGAGCAAACAGAAAGACAAGAACTACTGGACCATCGCTGGAAACAGGCCATGAGAGCGAATGAGATCAGGAACGTTACTGTGACCCTCTGTCCCGCAAGCTCCCCCAGCTCTTGTATATTTCTCCAACATCGTCACACTCCCAGTAGTCACCCTGTGCGTGCCAACAGCAGCTTACCAGCATGTACTTCTCCCTGCTGAAAAAGCCATGTTAAAGAAAAGGCAAGGACCGAATATCAAGGGATAGTTCAGCTAAGGCCCCTGGGCAAAACTTCTGTCCCTCCTGTGTGCAGGCTGTCCCACCTTCAATACACACGTTCCTTTGGATGTGAGGAGGACGCTAGCACTGAGTCAAGCAGTCTGTGTGGGTCTCAGTAAAGACCCTGCATTTGTTCATCTCTAGGACCAGGGAACCGCATGCACGTTGAGACAGGCTGCAACTGGGGTGAGGGAAGGGAGGTGGGAAAGCAAGATGTGGGATTTCAGGGCTGATCGAGAAAAAAAGATACTGACCACAAGGTGGCTTTATTTGGGCAATGCTGTGACAGGTGTCAATGCAGAGGAAGTCCTCCATAGCACACGATCACCCGAATGGGGAAGGAGGATAAGAAGAGAAGGGAAGGGGTAACTGAGAGGGATTAACATGTTTGGTGATGTCACACAGCAGCCAGGCCAAAGTCTCTAGGTCGGACAGCTTTGAAGGGCAGCAGTGCTTGGGGTCTTATGTTCTTGGGCTTAGCTACAGCTAGCAGATACTGGGTGCTGTTTTGCAGAATACACAAAGCAGGTAGGCCCAAAATGCCTAAAAATCTGCTTATTACAGCTACGTTTAAAACAAAAGGATGTGTAAAGTTCTGAGTTCAGCACTGGTAGCCTCTGAGCTAACGCGCCCCGCCTGCTATGAAAAAAATAAACATCTGGGGGCAAATGCAGAGGCCACCTGTGGCTCATGCACCAGAGGTGGAGAAGTAAAGCTTTTCTCGTTGTGCTTAGTGGCCTGCCTTGGTATCAAATTCATGACTCTGGTACTGTGTAACATCTTGCTGAAACCATTTTCAGCCCTGACATTTAGACAGTGAGATGTCCCTTAAAAGACACACAATTCCTCAAATATACAATATAACAGTATAATGCCACCCGGAACAGTCTGAGCAACATTTTTTTGAAAGAATTATTAGTTGACTGCTCAGACTGGATACAAAGATGGCATCATCAAAGGGACACTCCTCACAGTGGCTTCTCCTGTTTACCTGCTGTTCAGGGCACCGCCGGGGCCACGGGGCTGGGTCGGCCTGTGAGTGTGCCCAGGCAGTAATTCTGGCTCTGAATCCTGGAGGCAGTGCTGTGGAAGTGAGATCGTTCCAGAACTCTATGGGAGTATCTTACCAGAGCTACGTTAACTTACTGCACAGGGGACTGAAAGAGACAGTGATGAGTACATACTACAACGGGGACTGGTTAAAAAATTGTATACACTTGTAAAAATAAGACAGAAGCAGCTAAATTCAACATGCTAGCGTTCACAATAGTGTCGCCATCTCCTAGGAGGTCTCCGAGGGGCGCTGACTTATCTTACCTCACATCTGTATCCACCAATGAAGTCACTGCAGGTGGCTCCGTGCTGGCAGGGGTTGGGTGAGCATTCGTCCAGCTGCTCCTCACAGTAGCTCCCTGTGTAGCCCAAGGGGCACTGGCAGTGGTGTGAGTTGCCAGCATTGATACAGACGCCTGAGTGCTGGCACAAGCGATCAATGGGAAGCCCTGGGAAACCCCATGAAGGAGAAAACGTCACAGAAGAGCACATGACATGTCAGGTTCAGACCAACTAATGAGCAAACTCATCAAGCCAGCTGACACAACTAATTTTGATTCTTGTCTAATTCATGACCCTCAACACCAGACATGTATTGGAAATAAGCCCTAAAAGTGGAATATACCTTTGTTTCATTTAAAATATATTTCTCATTTTTATTATAGTCCACATACAATGTTTTTTTTTTTTCACATACAATGTTGTATTAGTTTTAGGTGTACAACGTCATCATAATTTGACATTTATATATCTTAAAAAGTGATCACCATGATAAGTTTAGTAACCTTCTGTCACCACACAAAGTTTTATGGTATTATTAACAGTATTTCCTATGCTGTACATTACATCCTCATGACTTATTTATTTTATAACTGAAAGATTGTACTCCTTAATTCCCTTCATTTTTTTTTTTTTTTTTTTTTTCGTTTTCTGAAGCTGGAAACGGGGAGAGACAGTCAGACAGACTCCCGCATGCGCCCGACTGGGATCCACCCGGCACGCCCACCAGGGGCGACGCTCTGCCCACCAGGGGGCGATGCTCTGCACCTCCGGGGCGTCGCTCTGCCGCGACCAGAGCCACTCTAGCGCCTGGGGCAGAGGCCAAGGAGCCATCCCCAGCGCCCGGGCCATCTTTGCTCCAATGGAGCCTTGGCTGCGGGAGGGGAAGAGAGAGACAGAGAGGAAGGGGGGGGGGGTGGAGAAGCAAATGGGCGCTTCTCCTATGTGCCCTGGCCGGGAATCGAACCCAGGTCCCCCACACGCCAGGCCGACGCTCTACCGCTGAGCCAACCGGCCAGGGCCCCTTCATGTTTTTTTTTTTTGTTTTTTGTTTTTTGTTTTTTTTTTAATGTAAACTCTTTTATTTTAATACGAGTCTCTCAAAATATCTTTTTTTTTTTTTTATAATAATTTTATTTTTTTAATGGGGTGACATCAATAAATCAGGATACATATATTCAAAGATAACAAGTCCAGGTTATCTTGTCGTTCAATTATGTTGCATACCCACCACCCAAAGTCAGATTGTCCTCTGTCACCTTCTATCTTATTTTCTTTGTGCCCCTCCCCACCCCCTTTCCCTCTCCCATTCCCCCCTCCCCCCCGTAACCACCACACTCTTATCAATGTCTCTTAGTTTCACTATTACCCCTTCATGTTTTTAACCCATTCCCTCAACCCCTCTCCTCTGACAACCATCAGTTTGTTCTTTGTATCTGAGTCTTTTCTGGGTTTTTTTTTTTAGATTTCACATATAAGTGAAACCATCTGATATTTGCCTTTCTCTGACTTATTCCACTTAGCATAATATCCTCTAGACATCTATGTTGTCACAAATGGCAAGATTTCACTTTTTTATGGTTGAGTAATATTTCCTTGAATATATACCACATCTTCTTTATGTATCATCTATGATAGAATGTACAATGGAAAAAAGTCTCTTCAATAAATGCTATTGGGAAAGCTGAACAGATACATGGAAAAAGTGAAGCTCTACCGCTTTCCATTGATTTAAGAAAGAGGAAGGAGGGGGGAAGAGGGGGGGGAGGTATCGAGGTATCGACTCATTCCTCTTAGTTGTGTACTCACTGGTTACATGTCATGTGTGCCCTGACTGGGGATTGAACTCGTGACCTTGGAGTGCTGGGATGATGCTATCACTTAGCCAGGGGCTAAAATCAGCCACTTTTTTTATATCATAAACAAAAATAAACTCAAAATGGATTAAAAATTTAAATGTAAAACTGATACTATAAAACTCCTAGAGAAAAACATAGACAGTAAACTCAACAGCATTGGTCTTAATATTTTTTAATATATATTTCCTTCGGCAAGGGCAACAAAAATAAACAAATGAAACTTTAGCAAACTAAAAAGCTTCTGCACAGAGAAGGAAGCCATTAACAGACCGAAAGGACAACCTATTGAATGGGAGAAGATACTTGCAAATCATATATCTGATACAGAGTTAATATCCAAAATATAGAAAGAATTCATATAGCTCAACATAAAAAAACCCAAAACATTTCAATTTTTATAATGGGTAGAGCACCTGAAAAGACATTTCTTCAAAGAAGACATATAGATAGCCAACAGATATATGAAAAGATGTTCAATATCACTAATCATCAGGAAAATGCAAATCAAAATCAGTGAGATATCACCTCACACCTGTCAGAACAGCTATTATCAGAAAGTCAACCAATAACAAGTGCTGGTGAGGACATGGAGAAAAGAGAACCCTCTTGTCCTCTTGGTAGGACTGTAAACTGACGTAGCAACTATGGAGAAACAGCATGGAGGCTCCTCAAAAAATTAAAAATGGAACTGCCATATGATCTAGCAATTCCACTTCTGGGTATTTATCCAAAGAAAAACACTAATTTGAAAAGATATGTGACTCCTCCATTCATCACTGAATTATTTACAACTGCCAGGATATGGAAGCAAGCTAGGTGTCCACTGATAGATGAACAGATAAAGAAGAAGAGGTACACTAATACATTGCTTTTTGGAATCTCTAAACCTCTTCCTCTGCCCCTTCATCTTCCATCTCAGACCAGAGCCAAAGCTGTGCCCCCCAGCACTGTCTGTCCTTCCCTCTCATCCCACAATAACACTGTCTGTCCTATGAGGCTGCTGGCCAGTCAGTACTTCAGAGACTGACCCTCAGGCCTGAGGGGGTCTTACCTTTGCGGGAGGCTGCTACGTCACAGGAGACACTGGGCACATCACAGTAAGCACCAGCCCACCCAGACGGACACAGGCACCAGGACTCTGCTTTCTCCTGAACACAAGTACCTTTGTTTTTACATGGAGACCGGCTGCAGAGGCTCACCAGGGTCTGGAGCAGAGGCAAACACACCAACATCCACATACAAAAAGTGAAGAAGAGAATTTACACTGCATTTTAAGAAATTAAAGAAAAGCACTTAATTTTTTTAAAAGGCCCTCACACAAGCCTTAAACTAGATCCACTGTTCCCACGTAATCTAATCGTTGTATGTAGTCCAATTCCTCTTAGCTCTGCTATTTAAAAAGTTCTTACCATACCATAGAAATTTAAGCCACCCTGTAGGGCTAGAAGCAAGAGTCAAAGCTGTCAGACAGGTAAATAACTCTCTGTGGAACCCCGTGTGAGAAAGCCACATGGGTTTTGAGCAAATCTGTCTCTGGTGATGAGTAAAGGACTTAAAAGTCTGTGAATAAACCTAAAACTGTCAAACAGCTTATTCTGAGGGGAGAAAATTGGGTTTATGAACAACATGAGGCAGAATGTGCACAGACTGGCGCCTTTCTCCACAGTTCCCATGAGGGGCCTGGTCTCTGGGGAGAAGAAGGTAAGTTTACAATACAGAGAGGAAGGCACGTTTGTGAGAGAAGGGGTCCATGCGGAAGGGCAGAGTGTTCCGCCATCATTTATAATCTCACATCACAAGAATGAGCAGACAATGGCAAAAGCTGTTTCACATGCAGAGGTGGTAAGAGTTGCATGTCCAACACAGACAAAGCCTTGCTCAAGTGCACCTGGAAGGCTAGTTAAACTTGGCCATTTCTAAAGTCTTTAGAGTTCTGTAATTCTATCACTTTAGCTTTGTTTTAAGAGGTAAAATAACATAAAATTAGATACAATGTTTGATATGAAACTTTGGAAGAGTTACTTTGTCTCTCAGGCACTCAGTTTCTCCTTGCAGGAAATGAGAACCTAGACTTATTGGTTCTGAGGGGTCCTTCCAGCCTGAGAGTCTACAAAAGTGTAAATTTACATATTTGAATTTAAAAGATGAGAATATTACATGATAGGGCATCATACTTATTATCCCCTTTGATACTGTATCTGACCTTTAACGATCGGACTGTGATTGTTCTCTCTTCCCCTTTCCTTTTCCAATGTAACAATGAGCTTACTTCCCACATGTATTATATTTCCCACAGTTCTCAGTGAGCCTGGTAAAAACAGGCCTCCTCCTGCTCATTCTCATCGTCCTGCCAGTGTCACTATTTTGGAATCTATCAGCTATTAAGAAGCTACCTGATTTATCTCAGGGACATCCCTGAGATCTAAAATTTTCTCTTTGAGGATGGGCTTATTCTGCCTAGAAGAGAAATAGGTACAATACTTCGGTAGTCTGAGGAAGTAGAGTGAGTGGGCTGGTATCTAATTACCTGACAGTTTTTCCCAGTGTAGCCCAAAGGGCAGGTGCAGCGGTAGGTCCCCAGGCCATCAACACATGTTCCTTCGTTCAGGCACGGATGTGAGTTGCACTCATTGATCTTATGGAGGCAGAATGGGCCGGTGAAGCCCACAGGACACAAGCAAGAGAAGGAGTTAATCCCGTCAACACACGTGCCACCGTTGAAACAGGAGCTGAGAAGCAAACAGGGAAAGCACCATCAGCTATGTCATCTGGTCCTCTGACCTGCTATTTAAAAAGCAAGGTTCCTGGAATCTAAGATGCTACAGAGGCAAATACTCCTGGGCATCCCAAATTCCTACATCCAGTAAATTTTACCTTTTCCCAAACTAGACTGGCTGCCCATTGGCCTTGAGTCCCAGCTTCCTTTCCACAGCCCAGAAGCTTACAGAAGTATCTAAAATGCTATGTTTATGAGAGATTTCCTGAGACAGTGAAGGTTTCCAGGTTTTACCCTGTCTTTCTACGTCATATTTCATTTTATCCCTAAGTCAATTTAATTTAAAAGAAAAGTGTTAACTAGATGGTTCTTGACTCTAGATTTCTTTATGAAAGAGAAGTACAATAAATTTGTTGATATTTAAAAAAAAAAAAGACCTCCCAGAAATTAAACAGTGATGACAAATCTGCAAAAAAATGGGAATTTTAAAATTGTCAACTAATAGGAACAAAAGAAAAAGAGGAGAATTTGTTTTTTGTTCAGAATTATAGCTCTTTCTGTTCCCTAAGCAGGGAATAAGATGATGACCCATCCCACTAGGCTTGTCAACCCTGGGCCTTGGAGCTGCTAACTACACATCCATAGGAGTCAGGACTGGGCAGCAGAAGCTGCCTGTGGCCTGGCCCCGAGGGGATGCCTTCCTCCGCCCTGCAGTCCCAGTCCTGTGCACCTTTCCCGTAAGACACTGACACCGCGTGCTGGCGGCTCACCTCTCAGTGCACTCGTCGATGTTGTTCTCACAGTGGATGCCTTCAAATCCCACCTGGCACTTACAGGTGTAACTGTTGACATAGTCAGAGCAGATGCCTCCATTCTTACAGGGTTCGCTCAGACACTCATTCAAGTCTGCCTGGCACTTGTCCCCAGTGAAGCCCGGAAGGCACAGGCAGGAGAAAGTATTCACTTCATCCACACAGGAGCCTCCATTCTGGCAAGGATCTGAGTCAGTACACACAAGAATCAGAGCTCTGAACAGCAGCAGTAATTTAATCTTAGTTTCATAATGGTGAGTGGCCTGACATGAGTCACACAAAGAGCTATAACAATGCTGACTTTCCTGCATGTGAACTTTTCCTTAACTCTTTGCCCTGACTCCTCCGTTTATGAACATGAACGCAATCTTACTTGCCCTAGTCTTACCCTGTTTGAACTGCAATGAACTTGACAGACACTACAGTTTTGCAAAATTAAGAGTCATAACACTTGCACCCCCTGCCGCCATTTACAAACCAAACATGTGCCCGAACACACAGAAGCTCAGAAAAGTCAATAAAGATTTTCTGAAGCTGTACGGGGCAGGGAGTGAGTGGGACAGGACAAATCAATCAGCCTCTGAGCTGATCCATCAGTCTTTCTTTTCTTTTCCCGCCATTCCTGCCTTTCATTCTTCCTCTCTTTTTGCTTTTAATTTTTAGGTTTGGGTAGAATTAAGAAACAAAAGTTTTTTGTTTTGTTTTTGTATTTTTCTGAAGTGAGAGGCGGGAAGGCACACAGACTCCCACATGCACCCAACCAGGATCCACCCGGCATGCCCACCAGGGGGCGATGCTCTGTCCAGCTGGGGTGCTGCTCCATTGAGGCCAGAGCCATTCTAGTGCCTGAAGCGGGGGCCATGGAGCCGTCCTCAGTGCCTGGGCCAACTTTGCTCCAATGGAGCCTTGGCTGCAGGAGGGGTAGAGAGAGGTAGAGAGAAAGTAGAGGGGGAAGGGTAGAGAAGCAGATGGGCACCTCTCGTGTGCCCTGACCAGAAATCGAACCTGGGACTTCTACACGCCAGGCTGACTCTCTACTGCTGAGCTAGCCAGCCAGGGCACAAAGGTTTTTTAATTTTAAATATCACATAGCTCAATCTCAGAACACATTTTATACTCATATCAGTTAATCAACAAATTTTTAGCTACCATCAGGCTCCATCCTCCACAATTTGATGGCATTCAAATCAGAATAAGAAAAATGAGATGCAGCCTTGCTCTTAAAGACTTTAAAATATAGCCTGACCAGGTGTGGTGCAGTGGATAGAATGTTGGACTGAGACACAGAGGACCCAGGATCAAAACCCTGAGGTTGCCAACTTGAGTGTGGGCTCATCTGGTCTGAGCAAGGCTCACCGGCTTGAGCCCAGGGTTGCTGGCTTGAGCAACGGGTCACTAGGTCTTCTGTAGCCCCTTGGCCAAAGAACATATGAGAAAGCAATAAATGAACAACTAATATGCCACAACAAAGAACTGATGTTTCTTATCTCACTCCCTTCCTGTCTGTCTGTACCTACCTGTCCCTCTCTCTGATTCTCTCAGTCTCAAAAAAAAAGAAAAAAAGAAAAAAAAGACTTTAAAATATAATTGCAAAGATAGGCCATAAATATATAAAGAAAACTAAACACCAGGTAGGTAATGGAACTCCTATTTTATAAGAGGAATATTTAATACACCTTGTTCTTCCATTAGTCTCATTTAATTCTGGGGCTCACCTGTAATCTCTACTATAGACAGCAATTGTAAAACTTGTATTATCCCTTCTGGTTCACAGGACACAGTATACAGCTAGCATAATTTCCATGGTATCCTCTAGGAAACTCACCATAATTTACTGAGTTATTTTAAATTAATTGTAAGCATTACTAGTTTTACTTCAAATAGAAAAAAAATTTTAAATACTGAAAAATTTGACTGACATACTAATTAATGTGGGAAAGGAATCCAAATGGTTTGATCCCACTTCCTTAAATTTCTCCATCAGTTATACCTAGAACACACTAAATTGCAATAACGCAAAATAAATAAATAAATAAATAAATAAATAAATGCACATAGATTTCAAAAGAAATAAAAGGTATTATGGTTGTATTTATTTAGAGTTAACATGATTATCTCTGTAAAAAATATCATAGGACTCTAAAACTAGCAGCTAAACTAATCTAGAATGGTGAATTTAGCAAGAAAACATAATTACTCTTTAAAACTTACAGTATACGTAAAAAATTAACTCAAAATAGATTATGGACCTAAATGTCAATGCTAAAAGTTATAAAACTTTCAGAAGAAATCAAAGAAGATAAAACCTCAGTGGGTCAGACAAAGATTTATTAAACAAGAAACATGAGCTATGAAAGTAAACAATAGGTATATTGAATTTTATCAAAATTATAAACTCTTCCTCTTTAAAAAATTAAACAGAAGCTATATGTTGGCAGGAAATAGTTGTAATGCAAATATATGACAGAATATTTATCTAGGATATAAAGAACTTTTTAAACTTAATAAGAGAATCAATTTTTGAAACGGGCAGATTTGAATAGATACTCCACTAAGTAAGATATAAAACTGGCCAATAAGCACAAGAAAGATACTCAACCTCATTAATATATAGGAAAGCAAGTTAAAACCACTGTAAAATGCTATATGCATCCAGCAGCATGGCTAAATTAAAATGAATGATCAAATCAAGTGGTCCTGAAGATGTGATTTATGTGGAACTCTCATACAATGCTTATAAGAGAAAATCGTACAACCACGTTGGAAAGTATTTTGACAAACAACTTTGTAAAAAGTTAAATATACACTAACTACATAATTCATTTAGTCATCTGTAGTCTAGCTATTTAATCAAGAGAAATAAAATCACATATTCACAGATTTTTATTGAAGCTTAATCTGTAATACCATCAGACTGCAAAAAAGCTAATAAATGTCCTACTAGTGAGTTGTATGTCCAATAACGAAACACTTCTCAGTTATAAAACGAAATGAACTATTCACACACACAGCATGGATTAGTCTCAAATAATATGCTGAACGAGAAAGTCACATTCCCTCTCCCCGCAGAAATAGTTTGTATTATAGGATTCCATATATAAAAATTGTAATAAATGCAAACTAATCTACAGAGGTAGATGCCCGGATTGCCCGGAACAGGGAAGAGAAAAGGGGTTAAATTACAAAAAATAAGAACACTTTTAGGAAGATGGATATATTCATTATCTTGAGTGATAGTTTCAGTTGTCATATATCAAAACCCACTGAATTATATATACATTTAAAATATTGGCAGTGTACTAAGTGTTAGTTATACCTCAATTTCTGCTTAGAAAAGAGCTATCATAGCACTGCCACACGCTGTCAACGTAAACCATTATGTGGATGCTTAAAAGAGATTCCGTTGCTTTAACTCCTAAATCTTCAAAAACAAGATTTTAAAAATACTAATATTAAAGACACATGATAAACTATGGGGGTGGCCAGTATTGGCAACAAGAGGCCGCGGCCTCCACTGAGCTCCTCTGTGCCCCCGGTGTGCTGTTCTGTCCCTCAGGGCTTCGGAGCGGCTGCATACTCACTGGCGAGGCAGTCATCGATGTCCTCCTCACAGTCCATTCCACTGAAGCCCAGAGGACACTCGCACATGTAGCTGCCCTGGGTGTTATGGCAGAGACCTTGGTTCATGCAGGGCTTGGAGACACACTCATCAATGTCAAGGGTGCACCGCTGACCTAGGAACACAGGAGCAATGAATGGTCCAGTCTTTAAAAGCTGACTTCCAGAGAAATTTACGTGGTACCTGAGCTTCAGTTGAGGTAGATGGGGCTACTCCATGGGTATTCTGGTCAGTCCCCTGCTTTGAGAAGTCCCTTAGGGCTTCTATGCCCCCAGTAAATTGCTGCCCAGTGCTAAACTTCCCTGTAGGACATCAGGGTTTCAGATAAAGGCTGGAGTCTTCCAGCCACTAGGGGACGCCACAGACATGCAAAATGGAAAGAGTTTCTAAATCATCCCAGTTAGCAGCTCCTATACAAGGCCTGTGTTCAGGACAAAGACCCAGACCAGTGATCAGCAAACTCATTAGTCAACAGCCAAATATCAACAGTACAACGATTGAAATTTCTTTTGAGAGCCAAATTTTTTAAACTTAAACTATATAGGTAGGTACATTCCTTATCGAGGTAGCGCCCGCACATGGTATTTTGTGGAAGAGCCACACTCAAGGGGCTAAAGAGCCACGTATGGCTCACGAGCCGCCGTTTGCCGACCACTGACCCAGACCTACCATGTATTCTGATGACCTGACTACTTTTAAAAAAAAGCCTTTTGGTTTCTCTCCTCTCGCGTAGTTACCTTGCCAGCCAGGAGCACACAGGCAGGTGTAACTCTCAAAATTCGGTGCCTCTTTGCAAACAGCAGCATTCTCACAAGGGTTTGGAGAACAGGGGGCCAACACAGTCTGACAGTTCTTGCCTGCAAAGCAAATGACAGAGTTTATAGAGAAAGCTGGCCAAGGAAATGGAAATTCCCCCAAATTCTATACCAAAGGATGCTCTCTGAATGCAAGTCTAAGTAGTGGTTAAGACCTTTGGAATCTGAGACACTTGTGGTCCTTCAAGTCTTGGCTCTGACTTGATTACTAACTGCATGGCCTCAGGCAAGTTCTCTTCTGGGAGCCTCCCACTGAAGTAAAATGGGAATCAGGATGGCCCATGACTCCTAGGCTTTTTGAGGCTTAAGTGAGAAAATGCTTACAAAGTCCTTATAGCACAGAGCCTGGTGCACAAAGTGAGTGCTCAACAACGGGTGGGCTGCTCCACCTTCATGTTAGTTACTATCACGAGAGCCTGCATGCACTGGGCCCCCTGCAGCAACCAGGAGTGACAGTTTCTGCATCTCCACAGCTAAGACTCTGCTTACTCAGAGGCTCAGCCACACAGGTCCCCCTTCATGTGAGCAGGAAGAAGCAACAGCATGGCCTCCTGTTCCTCACAGCCTCTGCTGGCCTGCTCCAGAAGGCACTGAGGTTGATCAGGAGGCCAGAGGCAGAAAAAAATAATTCTGACTGCCTAGTAACATGTCTCCTCATACTGACATCAACAACATGACATCGGTATTTGCCCATTATTTTCTGCCTTAGTTTGCAGAATATAGGCTTCTAGCAAAAAAAAACCCAGATGCTCTTATTACAAGGAAGATGAGGTTGTTTTTCAAGTCAAGTCATAATTAACTCAATTTAAAATTTTATTCTAAAATTTTGTATTCAGAAAGAAAAAGAAATACCGTATTCCCCCCATGTATAAGACGCTCTCATGTATAAGATATATCTTAATTTTGGGGCCCAACATTTGAAAAAGATATATTACATAAAGTTATTGAACTCAAGTTTTATTCATCATACAACTCCTCATCACTGTCAAAACTCCCATCCATTAGCTTGTCTTCATCTGTGTCTGATGACGAATCACAGTCGTCAACAATGAGTGTAAAAACAAGCATGAAAAAGTGAGAAATGAAAAAAAAGTGAGAAATGCAAGTAAAAATCTACAACCACTATATAAGACGCACCCAGTTTTTAGACCCCAAATTTTTTGAAAAAAGGTGCGTGTTATACATGGGGAAATACGGTACTACAAATGATCACCAATATCTGCAGCCAGCCTTGAGTGTGTGTGGTCAGACTGGTGGCTCACAGGGGAAGACCCTGCTGCTTCGTTCCCCACATGCTGGCCAAACTCAGTGACACATGGAAACCTTCACTAATCTCGGCACTAAAATTGTACCTGTGTGGGCTTTCAGTCTAATATAATTTCTCAAGTTCACACATAGTAAATCCTTTTATTGGAAGAAAAACCAACAGCCAGCATATAGTCAAATATTCTTACAATATCTGAATAGCAAGAAAACAAATAATTTCAGGATGAACTGTACACATGTCACATTCAGGTACGTCTATGATGTGCTGAGTACAGTGACACCTGCTAATTTCTCCCCACAGCTGTCAATTCTGTCTTTATGGTTTTCAGTGAGATGATCTCCTCACTACCAACAAATGTGGTCAGTCACTATGAAATGGCAGGGTAGAGACTGTCTTTGTCTGGGGACAGCAAGGGTTAACCTTGATTTTATCAACCAGGCTGGCCAAATGCCTTCCCCTAGATCAGCGGTTCTCAACCTGTGGGTTGCGACCCACAGGTTGAGAACTGCTGCCCTAGATGAACATTTCTCCTAAAGCCGGGCAAAGGGAACAGTGCAGTGTGGAGTCTTTCAGGTCAGAATCATGCTCCTGGCCATTCCGCCACTCTACACTGCTTAGAGTCACTGGTCACAACTCCCATGAGCAGCCTAGGACTCCCAGGCAGGAGGGCTCAGCCATGCTCTTGCCTGCATGCTGCACACTGGACAACCATGCAGAGCTGTCATCCATGTTTCTGTTCTGTTCCCCAGAGACGAGGAAAATAGATGACAAGGGGGTAAACAAGCCACACAAATACAACCAATCACAAGACAACAGTAACAGGCAGGGGAACACAAAGCGGAAATGTCCAAGCACACTCTTAAAATAGCACCTGAAATAAAGATCGCCTGGTATGAACTGAAGTCACACCCACGTCTTCCATATGTGATCACCATCCAGGGGCAACACCACTCTGAATGAGACACAGTTGCACTGAACGTGAGGAGAAGAATGGCAGGTAAGAGGACAAGCTGTGGATTCAGAACTTGGATCAAGACCACCACCTATCTCTGTGACCTTCTGCAAGTATCCTCTCTTTGCCTCAGCTTCTTCATGTACACAATGGTGACAGGAAATCCTATTTGTAGAATTATTGTGAGAACCAGAGTAAATAATTCAAAGTAAGTCAAGTGTCTGGCACACAGTGAATTCACAGTAAGTAGCAGGGTATTTTTGAAACTAAGACTAAGAACACAGGCCATGGAGACATGGGGTCCATTCACATAATGGACTAAACTATCCGCTATGCATCAGTTCAACCCTAAAGAGCAAAGAAGGCAAATAAGTCTCCCCAGCACTGGCATGGAGGGAGGCCAGAGAGCTTTCTCAGAGCTCAGGATCTGGGCAGTGAGGGAAGGATGGGCGACAGGGGGAGTCCTCAGAGTGTCGTTCCTGGCCCACAGGCCCCGTTTCTGCGACACAGAGGTTTGGAATGACAAGGCGGGCCCGAGCGTCCCCTCTATCCCTGCGCCTACAGGGCTCACCTGTGTATGGCAGCACACAGCGGCAAGTGTAGCCACTTATGTCATCCAAGCAGGTTCCTTGGTTCAGGCATGGATTTGAAGCACATTCATTGATATTCACTTGACAGTTATAACCTGTGGGCAGGAAAGAAGAAAGAGCAAACACATTGAAACTGCCTGTTAGCCTCATGATCTGAACCACTAAGCACTCCTCTCAGTGGTAGTACTTCCTGAAGTAACCAAGCTGCCTTCCCCTGATCCAAGACATGAAATCTACTCCCACCACAAAAGGAAAAAAAGCAAAGAAGCATTAGTGGGGACAGGACAGTACCCTACACTATACTCCTGTGCTTCTTCAATAAGGACTGGCTCAGAGCCTTAGACCAGAGGAACTACAGGACTGTAAAAAAACAAAAGTATGACCTGGGAGTGCCAAGGGCTTGCTAGCCAACAACCACCCAATTATGGATTGTGCATTTTGATTCTTATTTTGTTCACTGATCAGCAAGTCTCAGTGACATAAAGAAATAAAAGTGCTTTTAAATCTGTAAGTTTCTTTGCAAAGGTAATGTAATATGTCAGTAAATTAATGACTAAAATATGGTTTCAGAAAATTTTCAAGTCATCAAATAAAGGGACTCTGAAACATACTGATGATTCACAGCAGCCTGGTACAAGTTTTGAGTGGGGAATTCAATGCTAAGTGAGTAAAGCAGTTCAAATATGAATGACTTATCCACAGATTTCTCTCTCATGAGTTTCCAAGAGAAAACTGATGGCAGAAATACAAGTGACAACTCCAAAAATAATTGTGTGCAATATGCCCCTATTATGCCTTTTTCCAGAAGGCCATAGGGAACAATGTGCCTACGAGTATCTCAGCACATGACAGAATTTGCTGGAAGGTTTGAACACATGAAAGCTTCCATGATATTACTGCTATCAAAATTACAATGAGACAGTATTTTCATTCTACTCCCAATATCTCTTTTGAATTATAGAATCGAACCTGCACCAAAAAGCTTACAATTAGAACCTATCCAAAGTTATGTAAGTGGCATCCTAGGTGCTCACCTTCAATAGCATTGTTTCAATAGCTCTCCTCTCCACTAGGCTGGAAGAAGAATCTGTATCTATTTATGTTTTTATTTCCTAAGTGCCTCATAAATATTAGGTGCTTAAATTATGTATGTAGTACAAATGAATAGAAAAAAGGAAAGAAAGAAGTAAGCAAGTAAGCCTAGCAGCATGTAATATAAGAAGGCAGAGCAGGGAGACTGAAATATGCACTTCTGTCTTTACCTTTAAAGCCCTTCTTACAAGTACATCTGTATCCATTCACCAGGTTGTCACAAGTTCCTCCATTCTGACATGGATTGGAAAGACATTCATTTTTGTCCACTTCACAGTTGATGCCAACCCAGCCTGCATCACAGAGGCACTTGTATCTGAAAGAAGATAGAATTCTTTACTAAGGGAGATGAATGCACAATTGAGTCAGAGTTGAATATAGGATTTGGTGAAGAAATGAGAGACAGAAGATGAAGGTAAGCTAATCTCATTTCTACTCTTCTGGGGACTTATGAACAAGGTGTGAAGCATGTGAGCCCATCTGGAGTAAAATGACCTTTCTTCCTGGTGTTTACCTGGTTCACAAAGATGCTAGAGAAATTAATTATACTGAGCTTTCATATGTAAAGAGCATTGTTGGTACAATACATTAGACCAGCGGTTCTCAACCTGTGGGTCACGACCCCGGCGGGGTTTGAACGACCAAAACACAGGGGTCGCCTAAAGCCATCGGAAATGTATTGTATAATAAACATGTATTTTCCGATGGCTTTAGGCGACCCCTGTGTTTTGGTCATTCGACCCCCACCGGGGTCGCGACCCACAGGTTGAGAACCGCTGCATTAGACCAATCTGAAATACACATCAACATGGATAAATCTGCAGTTGTTTTCTTATATATAAAACTAAAGTAAAGCAAACATTAGGATCATTTGTTTCTGGTACAAAACAGAAACCCAGGAAGCAGATTAGTATCAGAGACTCTAAGTCACTATGAAGATCTCCTGGATTTCTGATGTCTGAGATATGCTTTGTTCTTACTTGAAACCCTTCCCCAGAAAGCACTTAGGGTACTGAGCAGAAAAAGGATAAAAAAATTAAAGTTGATTAAAATATATGGACATTGCTCACAACTTGCACATCACTAGCACTTAGGATGTGGTAGCAGGAGATGACAGCCTCCTTGTAGAGATTTTTTAGGAAAAATGTGGATGGGTTGGGATGCTTTGAAGGCTGTGCTACTCTGAAGCAGGAATAGATGAAATTCGTCTGAAAAAAATAACTTGATTTCCAATTTGCCTGTAAACACACTCTTCATTATTTCACCTCTTTTAAATAAAGCAATATCCAGAGCCATGTCCTCTGGCAAGCATAGCAAGAGTATAGGTCTACTTTATAGGTGACACTTTGTGATTATAGAAAATTACCTAATACCTGATCAGCAGTGGTGCAGTGGATAGGGTGTCAATCTGGGATGCTGAGGTCCCAGGTTCAAAACCAGCTTGAGCCTGGGTTCATCTAGCCCGAGTGTGGAACACTGGCTTGAGTGTGGGATTATAGACATGACCCCATCCACGGTCGCTGGCTTGAGCTCAAAGGCCTCTGGTTCAGCCACAGCCTTTCCAGTCAAGGCACGAATGAGAAGCAATCAATGAACAACTAAAGTGATGCTTCTCGGCCCTGGCTGGTTGGCTCAGTGGTAGAGCATTGGCCTGGCATGCAGGAGTTCCAGGTTCGATTCCCGGCCAAGACACACAGGAGAAGCGCCCATCTGCTTCTCCACCCCTCCCCCTCTCCTTCCTCTCTGTCTCTCTCTTCCCCTCCTACAGCCAAGGCTCCACCGGAGCAAGTTGGCCCGGGTGCTGAGGATGGCTCCATGGCCTCTGCCTCACGCGTTAAATGGCTCTGGTCACAAACAGGGCGATGCCCCAGATGGGCAGAGCACCGCCCCCTGGTGGGCGTGCCGGGTGGATCCTGATCAGCGCATGCGGGAGTCTGTCTGACTGCCTCCCTGTTTCCAGTTTCTGAGAAATACAAAACAGAAAAAAAAAGTGACGCTTCTCATTTCTCTCCCTTCCTATCTGTCTTTCTCTCTCTCTCTTTCTCACTGGAAAAAAAAGAAAATTATGTACCAACATATCACTAACTCTATAGGGCCTGCATACCTCAAACATTTTAGCCAGGCCCCGTCTGAATCTAGCTGAGTACACCTCTACTTCAGAGGCACACACTGGTAATGTATTAGAACAGAATTGAGCTTCTTTAAGCAGGAGAAAGACATAGAGAACCTCCCTCAGAACTCAATCTGGCAATAAATATTAAAAGCACAACTGCCAAAGACTCATAACCCTGCCATGGGTTTCTCCCATGTGCTGACTACCCACACGAGGAAGACATTGCCCCTTGCCAAAGACTCATAACCCTGCCATGGGTTTCTCCCATGTGCTGACTACCCACACGAGGAAGACATTGCCCCTTGCCAAAGACTCATAACCCTGCCATGGGTTTCTCCCATGTGCTGACTACCCACACGAGGAAGACATTGCCCCTTGCTTTCCACCTGCTCAGTCCCTGGAGGTAGGGAAGAAGGGATCATTCAGAAGACTATGATACAGACTGCCAAACCTTTAGCCAAATCTCAGCTCAAGTCCCTGACCGACATCTACACGGTCTGGCCAGAACTTAAACCCATCTGGCTTGCACAGGTTGCTCAGAAACTACTACTGCACAGCAGCTACTCACCCACTGAGACCCCCGGTACAGTTTCCGTGGATGCAGGGGCTGCTCAGGCACTCGTTCACCTGTGAGTAGCAGCTGGGGTGATGGGGCCCCTCGGGGCATACACAGCGGAAACCGTTCACATTGTTGATGCATGTTGCACCCTTGCGACAGGGATTGGAGGCACACTCGTCAATGTCAACGTTACACCTCTGCCCTGTAGAGAAGGGGGACAGTGTTTGTCAAATCCAAAATGCTTAGGGAACAGACACAGAACCAAGACACTGTGTTGGAATCTTCATCTGCACAGGCACCAAACAACACCATTAAGAAATACAACACCAGAAAGCACTCCATGCCAAGAGGGAGAAGCAAGCAGCACTGTCTTTTGATAAAGAAGCAAAGTTAACAGAGTGCTGGAATGGTGTGTAGTGTTCTGACCTACATGTCTTCTTCACTGCACCCTAGAAAGGGGAAACGCCTTGAGGATTTAGAAAGAGAATATCAGTCACCAAAGTACTTGACGTTTCTCTGAGTGGTCTCAAAGAAACTCATCTTATCACTGTCCTCAGCTGGTTTATCGGAAATTCATGGTTCCAGTTAGTCAACCTCTCACATTTCTAGGTACAGCAAACCTCAATAAACTAGAATGCTAAGTAAACTGAATATTAATTGAATGATTAATTTGGTTTAAAAAAAACTATTTTGCTTTCATTTGTAGAGCTGTATTAATTATCTGCCTCAGGAAGAATATTTTATATATATATATACATACATATATACATACATATATATATATATATATATATATAAAATGTCTTCTGATAACAGAAAATCATTTAGGGTCTTTCAATCTAGACCAGTGGTTCTCAAACTTCAATATGCAAAAAGAGCTGCTTAAAGTACTTTTTATTTTTAAAGGAGATTCTTATGTCCCATTACCGTGGACTGTGATAGGTAGGGACCAGCAAACCACATTTTAAATAATGCGGGTGGTTCAAATGTACTACATTTTGAGAAAACTCTAATCTAAACAATTACTAGGTTATCATCATGGAATAATGTAACTGCTCAGAACTTACGAAATTGAAGCATGTTCTTCCTCTAAAACATACCTAAGATAGTACTTTGAACAGGTACCTGCTACAACCTTAATATTTATCACATTAAGCTGAATAAAGATACCAGTTATGAGTTTTGCTTTGTTACATTTTGACTGAGATTTAACTATACATTCCACAATAATAGAAAAGTTTAAAATAATCCATAATTCTGTACATGAGTGGCAACAAGTAACTGTTATAAAGGAACTCACAAATTTCAAAGACTGCAATGTTCTGACTCAGAAAAAAACTCCATTTTTATTTAAGAAAGAGTAACCCTGCATTTAGAGCAGGAAATTCCAAATGAAATAGACACACTCCTTTAAAGTATGGGTATTAACATTTTTTCACCCTCCGTTGCCCTCTACACCATGATTGGTGGTTCTTTTGGTAAAGACCTATAATCTGGTGTGGTTGCTGTATTCCCCTTAAGTGTTTTATTAATAACTTATTTTAAAATACGACTTCCTTCGCCTCAACCTCTAAATTTTTTAGATGTTTGCCAATGGCACCAAGACAGGAACCAGAACTCTGCAACTGCAGAGCTATGTTCAGCCTGCAATGCAGTGGAGAATGAGAGGGAAAAGCCTTCATTTTCTGTCCTTTTTTGGAAGCATCTTCTCAGAAGCCACTCTTTCCAAGTTTTCTTCATTTGCTTTTAAAACTTTCCAGAATCAATTTCTGAGAGAGTTAAGTGCAGCCTTGTGCAGTCTCCTACGTGAACTGGCTGGCAGCTGCTTCCGTAGCCAGATCCTAAACCTCAGGAGTTCCTACGCAGCATCAGAAATGCCCAGTACAAGGTTATGAACCTTGTTGGGCTCAGGAACTACTGGGTGAGAAGTTAACCAATGTTTCTCAGTTTGTGTTTAATTAGTGTTCAATGAATGAAATCACAGGATAGCTCAGACTCAAGAGTCTGTTGTTGGATGTTAGAGGTCCCATATTTGAGTTCTAGTCATTTATTGAGCAACACTTACTGTTTCTTCTGTGCCAGACATTGTTTTAGACAATGGCTAAAAAGATGATCAGAAAAGTCCCTACCTTCTGAACTCATAGTTCTAGCTGTGTGATCACTAACTGATAACATGGGCATAAGCCCTATCTCTCAGTTGCCTCACTTGCTAAATGGGGATAATAAAACTCCCCTATCCAGTTTTGTCCCATTAATTATTTTATTGAGATATAATTGACATGTAACATTGTATAAGCTTCAGGTATGATACATACGTGTGTGTGTGTGTGTGTGTGTGTGTGTGTGTGTGTATCTCACATCCTTTTCATCCTTCATCCATTGATAAGACACTTAAATTGTTTCTATATCTTGGCTGTTGTAAATAATGCTCCAATAAACATGGGTGTGCAGATATAACTTCAAGATACTGATTTCAATTCCTTTGGATATACTCAAGAATGAAATTGCTGGATCATATGGCAGTTCTATTTTTTTTTTTTTTTTGGTATTTTTCTGAAGTTGGAAACGGGGAGGCAGTCAGACAGACTCCCGCATGCGCCCGACCGGGATCCACCCGGCACGCCCACCAGGGGGCGATGCTCTGCCCATCTGGGGCGTCGCTCTGTTGCAACCAGAGCCACTCTAGCCCTGAGGCAGAGGCCACAGAGCCATCCTCAGCGCCTGGGCCAACTTTGCTCCAATGGAGTCTTGGCTGTGGGAGGGGAAGAGAGAGACAGAGAGGAAGGAGAGGGGGAGGGGTGGAGAAGCAGATGGGCGCTTCTCCTGTGTGCCCTGGCCGGGAATCGAACCCGGGACTCCTGCATGCCAGGCCGACGCTCTACCACTGAGCCAACCTGCCAGGGCTATTTTTAATTTTTTGAGGAACCGCCATACTGTTTTCCATAAAGACTGTCTATTTTACATTCTCACCAACAGTGCACCAGGGTTCCCTTTTCTTCACATCCTAGCCAACATTTGTTATCTCTTATCTTTTGATAATGCCACACTATCAGGTGTGTCATGATATCTCGTTGTGGTTTTGATGTTCATTACCCTGATAATTAGTGAATTGAGCACCTTTCCCATTTGTATGTCTTCTTTGGGAAAATACCTATTCAGGTCCTTTTGCCCTTTTCCCCACCCTGATTCTAAACATTTGTTTTCTTCCATCATTTATGCATTTTTGGAATGTATATACATTGCTTATACTTTTTCCAATCACTTTCTTATGTATGCAGTCTGCATTCCCCATCATACTTTAACTCTCTCTAAAGTCATGAACTCATTTTCTACCACCTTTGCCACAGGGCAGTGCTCCTCACTTCTTGTTCTCAGCAGTGCCCTCTGTAGCACATGCTGTGCAGCCCACTGCCGGGCTGGCTAAAGGACAGGGAACCAGAAGCAAATGCATATGCAACATTTGTAAGTTAGTAATTTATAGACAGTTATACATGTCATTACTTACTAGAAACTATGATAAGAGATTGACATTATAAAATATAGTTATGTTCTTTCTTGTATTTTGGTGGTTTTCTATAGTTTTATAATGGTACTGTAATGATGATTAGCTATACTAGTAGACTTGTTACTCATGGTTAGCCTTTCAAAGGTTATTTGAAAATCACTAGGCTTTGGCAAACTGTGAAGCTTTCAAAACTTCACCTGTTTCAGATGATACTGGATTTCTAAATACAAACAATGATTTACAGCTTAAAATGGCATAGTCTGTGTTTAAATCACATAGCTTTGAGAGTTTGTGTGGACATTTCCAGTATTGTCTACCCAGAAATTATTGGAAAATTTCTAATAATATTTTCTAAAATTATGTTTAGCTATTCCCGTCTATTGTGTTTTCATAACTGAGGAATAATAGAATACAACATTATATTTGTTTCAGGTGTATTGTACATCACAACTTGGTATTTGTACATACTGCAAAATGATTACTACAATGTCTCGTTAACACACATCACCATACATAGTTACAAAATCTTTTCCTTATTCTTTTTCCATTTTTAATTAGATTATTTGCTTCTTTCTTACTAAGTTATACGACTTATTTTTATGTATTGGATATTAGCCCCTTATCAAATGTTGTTTTTATAAATATATCTATAAAAATGTATTTTGTATATTATAAATGTTTTTTCCCATTCTGTAGTTGCCTATAACTTATTGTTTCCTTTGCTGGATTAATGCAATCTTACTTGTTGATTTTTTTTTTTTTACTTTTTAAATTTTATTTATTCATTTTTATTAGAGAGAGAGGGGAGAGAGAGGGGGGGGGGAGAGAGAGAGAGAGAAGGGGGAGGAGCAGGAAGCATCAACCCCCATATGTGCCTTGACCAGGCAAGCTTAGGGTTTTGAACCGGCGACTTCAGCATTCCAGGTCGACGCTTTATCCACTGCACCACCACAGGTCAGGCCAGTTGATTTTTAAAAAATCATTGCACACGCTTTTTAGTTTCTTATCCAAGCTCTCTACTTTTATGGACTTAATGAGAAGTCAGCAAAATAATGAATGTGAAGGTAAAGCTGGTAGTTTATAAAGTCGAAAAGCACCTTATCAAAATAGCACATGATTTCTTGGTTTCCCATTCAGTCGGTAAGTATAAAGAGGCCTGAGGAGAACAGAGATGTTACTCTTAAAAAACAACAAACTCCCTTGATAAGATGCATTCTGAAGAAGAAGGACTACTGTATATATAAAATGTATTTTGCAAAAACCTAATGGTAACCACACACACACACACACACACACACAAATCCAGAACTGAGACACATAATATAAAAAAGCAAGAAACAGAAGGGAAAAAATCAGAGAATACCACCAAACTAAAACAACAGAGAAAAAAGGAAAAGGAACAATGGAGACATAGAGCTACCAGAAAACAAATGGTTAGGCAACCTCAATACACCCATACTCAACCTAAATGTAAATGGCAAAGAGTAACAGTAAAAAAAGGCAAGAGTAGCAGATTATACAAAAAAATAAAACTGCCTTTAAAAGGTATACCTCAGCTGCAAGGAAAAGTATTAGAGTAAAGGTGAATGGGTAAATGATTTTCTTTTCTTTTCTTTTTTTTTATTTTTGTGAGAGGACGGGAGGCAGAGACAGACTCCCACATGCGCCCTGACTGGGATCTACCCAGCAAGCCCACTAGGGGGCGATGCTCTGCCCATCTGGGCCCTTGCTTTGTTGCAACTGAAGCCATTTTAGTGCTGAGGCGAAGGCCACGGAGCCATCCTCAGGGCCCGGGGTCAACTTGCTCTAGTTGAGTCTTGGCTGCAGAAAGGGAGGAGAAGAGAGAAGGGGGGGGGGGAAGAGAAGCAAGAGGGGGAGGGGTGGAGAAGCAGATGGGCGTTTCTCCTGTGTGCCCTGACCAGGAATTGAACCTGGGACTTCCACACTCCAGGCCAACACTCTACCACGGAGCCAACCAGTCAGGGTTCTTTTCTTTTCTTTTTTTTGTATTTTTCTGAAGTTGGAAACGGGGAGGCAGTCAGACAGACTCCCACATGCACCCGACTGGGATCCACCCGGCATGCCCACCAGGGGGCGATGCTCTGTTGCAACCAGAGCCATTCTAGCGCCTGAGGCAGAGGCCACAGAGCCATCCTCAGCGCCCGGGCCAACTTTGTTCCAATGGAGCCTTGGCTGCGGGAGGGGAAGAGAGAGACAGAGAGGAAGGAGAGGGGGAGGGGTGGAGAAGCAGATGGGCCCTTCTCCTGTGTGCCCTGGCCGAGAATCGAACCCGGGACTCCTGCACACCAGGCCGATGCTCTACCACTGAGCCAACTGGCCAGGGCCTCTTTTCTTTTTTTAAAGGATGTCTTAGCTCTTTATTGATTGCCTTTTAGAAAGACAGAGAGGGATAGAGAAGGATAGAGGGGGATAGAGGGGGACAGAGAAAGCATGGAGGAGGAGGAGAAAGAGGAGGAGGGAGGAGGAGAAGGAGGAGGAAGAGGAAGAGGAGGAGGAGGGAGGAGGAGGAGGAGGAGGAGGAAGAGGAGGAGGAGGAGGAGGAGGAGGAGAGGAAGAGGAGGAAGGAAAAATATATATATATACACATGATAACAGAAGGGGATATGACTTTGGGTGGTAAACACATCATATAAGACACAGGTGATAGGTCCTGGCCGGTTGGCTCAGCGGTAGAGCGTCGGCCTAGCGTGCGGAGGACCCGGGTTCGATTCCCGGCCAGGGCACACAGGAGAAGCGCCCATTTGCTTCTCCACCCCTCCGCTGCGCTTTCCTCTCTGTCTCTCTCTTCCTCTCCCGCAGCCAAGGCTCCATTGGAGCAAAGATGGCCCGGGCGCTGGGCATGGCTCTGTGGCCTCTGCCTCAGGCGCTAGAGTGGCTCTGGTCGCAACATGGCGACGCCCAGGATGGGCAGAGCATCACCCCCTGGTGGGCAGAGCGTTGCCCCTGGTGGGCGTGCCGGGTGGATCCCGGTCGGGCGCATACGGGAGTCTGTCTGACTGTCTCTCCCTGTTTCCAGCTTCAGAAAAATGAAAAAAAAAAAAAAAAAAGACACAGGTGATATACTCCAGAATTCTACACTTGAAACCTACATACATTTATTTATTTATTTTTGTATTTTTCTGAAGCTAGAAACGGGGAGAGACAGTCAGACAGACTCCCACATGTGCCCGACCGGGATCCACCCGGTACGCCCACCAGGGAGCGATGCTCTGCCCCTCTGGGGTGTCGCTCTGTTGCGACCAGAGCCACTCTAGCGCCTGGGGCAGAGGCCAAGGAGCCATCCCCAGCACCCGGGCCATCTTTGCTCCAATGGAGCCTCGGCTGCGGGAGGGGAAGAGAGAGACAGAGAGGAAGGAGAGGGGGAGGGGTGGAGAAGTAGATGGGCGCTTCTCCTGTGTGCCCTGGCCGGGAATTGAACCCTGGACTTCTGCATGCCAGGCTGACGCTCTACCACTGAGCCAACTGGCCAGGGCCAGGAAACCTACATACATTTGTTAACTAATGTTACCCCAATAAATTTAATTAAAAAATTTTTAAACTCCTTTAAATCTGTTTAAAATGTAGTAACAAAATAAAACAAAGGAAAAACTAAAGCATCTCACTTTGATAGATCTGACTATATACCATAGTTGTCTCTGATATTTTCAGCAGCTGGTTTAAATCCCCCATCCTCCCCAAAATCCCAAACCAGACTAGAAAACAGTTCCAAGAACAGGGTACCACCCAGTAATCAAAACATTCCATTTTTTGTTTATGCAGTCTCATTCTACACCTTAAGTTTATTTTAGAATATTTTTAGCCTATGTTCTCCCTCCTTGATCTTCCTGGTTTGCTGAATGTTACCAAGAAAGAAACTATGACTCACTGATATTTCCAAAAAGGCATAGAAAATGCTTATATACCTAAAAAGAAACCACAACAGACACCTGCTTAGGCTGACCAGTGAAGTGGGAATGACTGTGGGCTCTAGAGTAGGATCCCCTGAGATGGATCCTAGCTATAGTGCCCTACTGATATTACTCAACTTCTCTAAGCTATAGCCTTCTCATCCATACTGTAGGAATGACAACAGCAGTGACAATTAAATGAGATTAAGCACTTAATTTAATGCCTAACTCAAAATAATTAAGTTCTTAATAAATGGTAAGTATTCTCTTATTTAACAAAAATGCATCTAATATCCTATCTAGCAGGAATTTTGTGTATCTTGTTGACTGTCACCTAATCTTGTAGTAATAAGTTAGTTTCAGGACATAGAAGTACACTTGGCCACCACCAGTAGTGCTGGGCACCGAACACAAGAGCTTTCATTATACATGTCTTCTGAGTGATCTCCCATTGAACAGGGATCACAGTGACCCATGCAGGCCATCAGCATTCCTCTCCAGCATCCACAATCACACAAAGCAGGAGCACTGTGAAATACAGAGGAATGTAAATTCCTGGCAGGCAAGAGGCAGACTTTATTGGCTCCGGTTGCCTTTTGACATCACAACTAAAGAGGCTTTGAGGGAAGTTTCTCAGATTGGTTGCAAATGACCTCATGATATTTATTAAATGGTCACATCATGATGTTAGTGCCTGGTGTGAGTGGCACTTTCTAGGAAGGATAGGCTACGCAGAGTATATGCCCCCTGATGATGCCATTAAGGCACAGGTGTGTAAGGACCTCGTTTCCTCAGAAGCCTCGAGCATTTTTTAATCAGGAGGGTAAAAGATAATTGGATTAACAACAAGAAAGAAAAGAGAAGATGTGCATACATCTTCATGCATACATGTGTAAATGCTCTAGATGCTTATAGTTTAAGAAGGATTCAA
Organism: Saccopteryx leptura; assembly: GCF_036850995.1. NCBI lineage: Eukaryota > Metazoa > Chordata > Mammalia > Chiroptera > Emballonuridae > Saccopteryx > Saccopteryx leptura. Next base: position 209,207,793 of record NC_089505.1, on the reverse strand, counting down.
GCCAATTTTCTTTTAGGCGATAAAGTTGTTCCTCTTGCAGAGAAAACACCTCAACTGTGCTAGCCAAATGAGGTTGGTTCTGGTTTCATCCAACAAGCTCCCATAAGAAGTAGTACTCAAAAAAAAGCATTTAGTACTTCACAGAATTTGACCCTGGCTACGCCATCACAGAAAGCATTCACTACCAAGTGTAAAAAAATAAAGGTGGCTTTGGAAGCTATCTAACTCAAGCACAGTGAGTGACAGAAATTCAGGGTCTGACTAGACATTCTTCTCTGGTAGCTATAAACACATGGTCTGAGAACCTAACTAATGAAAAGTTTCATGTTACAGTTTAGGGAAGGCCTGTAAGGAGAAAACTGGGCCAGAGAAGCACAAAAACATACGTCTAACCTTCTAAGAGACAAAGAAATGGGAAACATTTTAAAAATAACTCTCCTGCCCTGGGCACTGAGGATAGCTCGGTAGATCTGGGTGTCAGCCTCAGTCAGATGCTTAGGATAGCTAGGTTGTTTTGAGCATTGGCCCCATATGGGGGTTGCTGGGTGGATCCCGGTCAGGGCACCTGTGGGTGCCTATCTCCCTTTCTCTCACTTAAAAAAAAAAAGTAATGCTCCTTGAGATGCCCTTTTACCAAAGGAATGGGGCTGAAGGTGCATTCTCCTTCAACAGAAAGAAGCCTTACCTGTGAATCCTGGTGAGCAGACACAACTGTAACGATTAACTCCATCCATACAGACTCCATGGACACAAGGGTTACTTGCACAGTCATCAAAATTGATTTCACAATTAATACCTGCAAGGACAAAAGCAATGCGGACCCATGCAACACTACCAGAGAAATACGCAGGATGTGTATGCGTGATGCTAAGTGTTAAGAAGTCTAGAGTAGCCAGCCAGCCAGCCAGCCCCGGGGGAGAGCAGCAAATCTCACAGTGCAATTCTCCAGACCCTGCCAGGGGGACTACGAGGGCACGTTGATCTTTGCCATCACACTAACCCACTCTTGGCCTTTCTCACTGACATGCAAAAACAATGGCAGTAAGTCTACTGGCATCTTGGCAGGAATCAGAGCAATGGCACCACACTGTGCTGGTGATCACTGCATTGATCGCCTCCGTACACTCCCAGTAAACACTAACCAAAAAAACAGGTGCACTTAAGAATGACTTTGGTGAAGAAGTCAAAATTATTAACTTTACCACTTTACTATATTTTGACCCTTGACTATACTTTGTTCTGTGTGATGAAGTGGGAAACAGACGTGAAGCAGCTCCACGGCACGCCACATACAGAGCTGTCTCCGGCAAAGCAGTGTGCGGTTGAGTCAGACTGAAACAGCTGCTTTTCCAAGGAATCTAATTTTCATGGAAGGAACAATTGACAGACGAACCAGGGCTATTCAGACCTAAGTATTTAGTTCATACTGAATGAAAGAAGAAAACCTGTCATTCCAAAACAAACAAACAACTGATAATACTGTGCTCCAAAGATAAAATTTAAGCTTTTACATGAAAATTAGAATTTTGGAACTTGTATCCACCCCTACAAGCTTGAAACTGACAGTCACTATTCTGGGCTAAAGTTCAGGCTAAATTTTAAAGAGTCTGGTAACTTTCTTCTAGAGTGTGCTGCCTTCCGCCTGGTCCATTCCCAGAATGAACTGTATAGTCTGGCTATGTTAAGAAAGGTTTAACTAAAGATATGGGTAACTACACAGGAGAGACTTACCTGTCATTATTGTTAGCATTATTTGGTAAAAATACTCATGATATTTCATGATTAATTTAACAAGAATTTAGTGATCTTTTTTGAGTACTATAGAAGAATACCTTGGTGATTTGAAAAGTCTAAAACATAAAACCTGGTAATAAGAATGATAAACTAATAAATGAAACTTTAGTGATATAATGCTATACTTTTGATTCACTTTGTATTAACATTTATTAATAGCAATAATTTCATCAAAAATGTATTAATCCATTATGTACAAAGTACCCTGCTTCCCACTTCACATAACTTTTCTCTAATCTTCTAACTCAACCATCAAATCAAGTTGCGTGACACACATTTCATCATGACTTGTATAATCACAGCAGCAGAATGGGATGTGCTCTCTGGACTCTACACTGTTCACCACGCCATACTGGTCATTCTGTGAGTGATGATGCTCTGTTGCCTCTTTATCCACAAAGGAGGCAAGGGTTTCCATATTTCTTATACACTTGTAAGAAATATGTCCAGCCCTTGGCTGACAATCCCAATTTATCCCCATATGACCAAGCAGGCCCTAGAATGCTAGGTCAGTGTGACTCCATCCTCAAAACCATGTTTAATTTGAGCAGGAAGAATCACCTGGTCCAAGCTGGGCCAGTGCGATTTTCTCACTGGAATGTAGAACCATGAATTATGTGACCTATGGTGTGTAGATGGCCCTGCTTCCTGCTAATGTCTGCAAAGCTTTATTATTTATTATTGTTGCAAACTCATTTGAAATCCATAAGATGCTTTTTTGTGCTTTCAATAAATTCCTTCTGCTTGGTGATTAATAATTCTTTAAGCTAGTCAAATTGGATCATGTGATTCCAAATCAAAAATAACTTAAAACAGTGCCCCATTATAAGAACACAGGTGAAAAAAGGCGTTGGCAGTGAGTGTGGGTAGTACCTCCTACTTTCGGTGCCCAGCAAGAAACCACAACAGCAACCAGCACATTGTAAAGCATCCCTTCTACGTACACACTCATCCAACCTAGGGCCATATGAATAGTTGTAAATTCTTACTCTAGAACTCGAGAGTCTATTCATAAGGATTAACTGAATGAATCCCTTCACCCAGGGCCTTACATGCCAGGTCTCTCTCCAGCGATACAGGATTCCTTTATGTTGTCTGGGTCTCTCTGCTAGAATTCTCCTAACAGCCACAGGAGTGCCTCTCTGGCAGCTGCTGAGGTTCTGGGCCTTCCTTCTGTGCTGCCTGCACAGCACTCACATTCACGTCCTGCCTCTCAGTGACAGCTACGTACACCTCGCCTTCGCTGTCCTCCCCAGAGAACACACCTGATACATCCTGCTGTGATGATATCAACACAGAGAAAATGAAGTGCTTGCTAACCCACCACTCACCCAGGCTTCCAGTATGCTTGCTCAAATGGGAAGGAGAGCAAGGCCTGAAACAGCCCCACCACTCTAAAGGCCTCCATTCAATTGCTTGTAAGTCTCTCAAATTTCTTTTCGTACTGCAATTTCTCATGTCTGGGGACCAGCCCGGAAGCAAATTGCTTTTGGAAGGTTGCACAAAGATCCATTCAGCCCTTTTAGTGAGTTATCTAAACATAGGGAGGGGGAGGCATTTTCCCTCTGGAGGCATGGGATGTTTTTCATATGCTTGAGCAACTGAAAAAGGACTTTGTTTCCAAACCTGGCATGTACGAGGTCCTGGATGAAGCCCAGGGCCTTAGACAAGTTTGAAGGAATGCATTTGGAAATAACAAAATAAAATGAGGGCAACTAGCCACCTCCCCCACCTTTGCCCCCTACCTAGGACGTTTTCCTTAGATGGAGAATAAATTCTTAATAAATCACTCTGCTGTACCGGCAGGCTCCCTCCTAACAAAGGCACACACTAGTTAACCTTCCACTAATACGTTTTCCTTTGATCTGAGACATAGTACTTCTCTGTCCATTAACCACAGTCGTGACCATAATTATTCCTCCAGTAAGTAAGTAAAACAGAACCCAGTGAGACCTGTGCAGTGCTGCTGCTTGAGAAAAGAATTCAGCATTCCCCCAGCAAGGAGCAGCATGTCCTCACCACTGAGACAGCCGGTTAGCCGGAGTCAGGAAAGCGCAGTGGACGCAGGAGGAGAACCGCTGGCTCTGCATTCTAATTCCCAGTGACTGGGGGTGGAGGGGGTGGAGGTCTCTCCCCTCCCTTACAGTCCCCACCAATGCCCAAAGCCACCAGAGACAAACGGCACAAGACAAGCATCACATTAAGATACTGGACTCTGAAACAGAAAAGTATTGGACAGACAGGCTGGAGGGTGGGTGCAGGAAAGGGACGGGGCGGGGGGACAACCTTATTACAATAGTCTGTGGTGGAGGCTGCAGAACAAAAAAAGACAATAAAAGCAAGGTTTTCAATTTTAAATAATAATTTCAGTGTCTTGAAATGGTCTGCCTCTTTTTAGGGAAAACACACACATAAAATCACCAGCTCTATAGAACTCTTGTCTAATTTATTCCCTGGCCAGAGCCAGCTCCCTCAGCAATGTTTCTGCCTGTGGCTTGGGCTGTGCTTCTCAGAAAAAGGACTGTTTTTCAGGGATTTACCCATGTGCCGAGAAAGTCGGAGGCATCTGCATAAACCGTTTGGAGAAGCAGGGAAAACGCCAGAGGCAACAGGCAGGGAGCGCTTACCTGACGTGCCCGGCTGGCAGTTGCACTGGTAGCCATTCACCAGGTCTATGCAGCGGCCCTCATTCAAGCACGGGCTGCTGTAACATTCATTGATCTGGTCGCTGCAGATGGCGCCCATGTACCCCGGGCTGCAGATGCAGGTGTAGGAATCAATCCCGTCCTGACACTGGCCATGGTGGCAGGGATCGGGGTTACAGTTGTCGATGTTCTCCTCACACAACATGCCCGTGAATCCTTGGGAGGAATGACACGGAGGCTTACAAACCAAGGCAGGGACGCCTCGCTTGAACACGTGGATGGGGCCACATCCACGTATCTGGCCACTCCACGCTTAATTCACATTGCAGGAAGGAGCAGTTGAGATGGACTATTTGCACTGATTTTAAAAGCAGACCTAGAGAGTTGTGCTTAAAATAAAGTTCTTCAAGTCAAATTTGTAGAATTCAAATACCCCTTTCCCAGTGATCAGTACTCATTGCAGAGATGCTTTAAGCACATCTTCATTCCATATCGAGCTTCAGTGGGGAAAAGCTCCATGTTTCTCCTGACTCTGTTTACCTCTATATCCCTCTCCTCCCAAACCTGACATGCAGGTGCTACAGTAACAGTGTCAGGGATATCATCTTCCCAATTCTGACTTCAGAAGACAGAGGACTTTTCTTTATTTCTCTCAACTCTTCCCAGAGAACTATGCATATATAATAAGTTTTCAATAAATACTTGTTGAATAGAATGAACAAGTTATGAGCATTTAAATGAAAAAGGGACAAATGAAAACTCTATGCAGCATGAAATCTCTTCTAGAAGGCTCTCCTCCCTTACGACCATGGCCTCAGGGATTCCCGCCTCTCTCCCACTAACGCTGTTCACCATGAGCACAGTCTAGCCAGAGGAGGCCACATCAGGAACTTCTCCAACCAGAGACAGCAGTTCAGGACGGGAGAAGGAAGTTCAGTGCTTCCGCTGATGGGGCCTAATCTAAATAAGTCTAGTCAGTGGTAATGTTCCAATATTACTAAAATTGTTTATTTTTGTGACATAGTTTGCTTTTCTGTGATCAGATATGCACATAATATTTTATATTAAGAACTCATTCTCCCCTCAAAAAAGAGTCTTATATTATATTCCTAACTTATTTTTTATTTTTTTTTGTATTTTTTCTGAAGCTGAAGCTGGAAATGGGGAGACAGTCAGACAGACTCCCGCATGCGCCCAACCGGGATCCACCCGGCACGCCCAACAGGGGGCGATGCTCTGCCCCTCTGGGGCATCGCTCTGTCGCAACCAGAGCCACTCTAGCGCCTGGGGCAGAGACATCCCCAGCGCCCGGGCCAGAGCCATCCCCAGCGCCCGGGCCATCTTTTTGCTCCAATGGAGCCTCAGCTGCGGGAGGGGAAGAGAGAGACAGAGAGGAAGGAGAGGGGGAGGGGTGGAGAAGCAGATGGGTGCCTCTCCTGTGTGCCCTGGCCAGGAATTGAACCCGGGACTTCTGCACGCCAGGCCGATGCTCTACCACTGAGCCAACCAGCCAGGGCCTCTAACTTCTTTCTCAGTTAAGCAATGGGATAAAAAGGAAATCGGAAAATCACCTTTTCTAATCATTTCTAGTGCTTTCCTACAATTCCGGTCCTGTGCGGAAACCAATGTGTGATAGGGCATGTTTGGCTTATTCAGATCATTCCCAAAATGGGAAATGTGGCCACAGATCAGAAATGTAGACTATTTCTAAACAGATCCTTTTTCACACTAGTAGCAGAATTCTGGAACGAGGACTCACACTTCTCAGACAGAGCTCCCGCACCTGCTCAGAGACACACCTGGCTCTCACACATGCATCCTCTTTATGCAGGAACCCTCTGCACTTGCACACAATCGCCCTTAAGATTTCTGCGCCTTTGTTCAATCATTTCCCTCAAGAAAGACAGCGAGAGGCCTCCTACCGAGAACCCCCGTAAAAAATAGCTTTCCACTGGAATGCGTCCCTTTCCCCAGGGAGCAAGTCAAGCCAGCTGGAAATTCACCACTGCCAAAATCTGTCCCAGAAAGTCACGGACACTAAATGGAAATGTCCAGGACAGGCCACTATTGTGGTGGAGAAGAAGGCAGGTGTTGTGGAAGGGAACAGAGATAGCAGCAAAAACTGCTGGGACAAGCTCTCTCCAAACACAGGCCAGCCCCGTCAGTAGACTGGCAGGCAGGGCTGCTGGACGAGGACAGCCCACGGCTTTGTACAGGTGGACCCACCAGAGGAGTAAGTATGGGAACACTCTTACCTGTGGCACACTGGCACTCGTAGCCATTCGGGTGATCAATGCACTTGGCCCCGTTCAGACACGGAGTGCTGGAGCAGTCATCAATATCAATCTGGCACACGGGCCCAGTGAAACCTTCAAAGTACACAGGGATGACACAAGTCAAAGGGTCATCCTATGTCCTCCCCTTTACTAGAAGAGTATTGGGTTAAGTGACTGGCAGGGCTTAGACCAAAGGGTCAGCAAAAGTAAAATGATTCTCCCCACAGGTAACTGGACAACTGGGTGAAGCTCCAGGCACCAGCGGCACCTGTGTGTGTCTCCGCCTCTGCTTCTTCCCCACACGCATTTCACCTCCAGGTAAAAGAGGGTAGGGGGTTCCAGGCGAAGCATGACAGCCAGAGTGCAGTGGCAGAAGAAGGGGACCTGCCCCTGAAAACTACAAGAGACGCTACCGTGCACTGCGGAGCTCGCGGCCTGTCTTCAACAGCGGCTTTGGGAACAAAAGGAGAGGCAGAGCAGTCTTTGGAAAAAACTGACTTGCGTTGTCTGTTTCTGGACTTTGAGGTGAAATGTCTAAAAGTAATAACCTCACCAACGGGCTCTGAGACGATGACCCATGGCAGGAAAAAGTAAAATCCTGAATAGCCTAAACCTTAGACCTCTGTCAGATACGGACTTCTGGAAACATACAAGCAGAGACGTCATGGGCCTTTTGGAATAGACTTGGACATCTGGCCACAAAGGGCTGAAAGACACACTAGATGAAACAAATGCCCTGTTCTGCACACACTCTCCTACCCTGAAGCTCTCACTTTTTTCTTGTGTACGGCCCACACACAGTCTCTCCCTCCTCTTCCCCCTGTGGTCAGTCAACTCTGTGTTTTCAGAGATAACAGGGGCAGGTGGTGGGCACTTACCAGGTGGGCACAGACACTGGAAGCGATTGACTTTATCCACACACTGCCCATTGTTCACACAAGGGTTGCTGTGACATTCGTTTATCTCCAATTCACAATGAACACCTTTGAAACCTGAACAAAAGAGACCACACAAGTGGCTCAGAAAGAGAGAAAGGCATATTCTAGCCAGGAAAGCATAAACTTGCAAAGATTATTATATTCTCTGTGAGCATGAGCATTTCTACAGAGGACAGGAGGACTGGGCCATGATAGTGACAGTTACATCAGACAGGAGAATCCTCTGGGATATCCATGTCACTATGAAGAGGGGGAAGAGGTTACCTCCAAAGACACTGGTGAGACCTAGCATGCCAACAAAGACTGTGCCACATTCTCTGACCAAGTCAACCTTCACTTTCAGGATAGTACCAGGCTCATAGGATGCCCACCACTTGCTCCTAAAGACCAGTTAAGTCAGAGATGCTGCTGCTCTCACAATGCAAGTCAAGGTCAGGAGGGCCTCCCAAGGCTAGAGCGACTGGCATCCTTAGTGAGGAAGCAGTCACTGCCAGCCTGCACCGTGAGCTGGCTCTGCTGTGCTCTCTGAAGACTCAGGAGTGGTCCTTGCCAAAAAGCTCCAAACTACAGCTGATTAACTATGGGGACATCACTACAGATAAATGGCGGGTTCCTATATAATTATGGGTAAAACTAATTTCTATAAATGGAATACATAAGGGAATCAGGAAAACTTGCTATTTTAAAGAGTTTTATGGTAAGTTATTAAATTAAAGAATACTTGAATAAAAACACTTCTGAAATTTTCTGAAATTTTATATGTTTCTGAGTTTGACAAGATAGGCTTGTTTATCTGGGTCTTCATAGCTCTAAGAATTCTAGCACTGCCTCACTCCTCACAGGTCCCTTGGCCAGGAACCCTGTCGTTACCAAGAAGGGAATGCTATTGGTGCTCATGGAATGGCCAGTGTCTCGAGTGCCCCACCTCAGGGAAGCACGGTTCAGTGCCTCCTGTCTAGACCCCGCACACGGAGGGGCCCAAGTACCTGGCATGCACAGACACGTGAAGCCTCCAATCTTGTCCAGACAGGTGGCGTCGTTCTGGCAGGGGTCTGAGTGGCACTCATTGATGTCCATCTCACAGCGAGGCCCTGCGTAGCCTTTCAGACACTCACAGTGGAAGGCACCATCGGTGTTCACACATTTCCCCGCATGCTCACAAGGATTGCTATTGGCTGAGAAAGACAAGAACCAATTACCAGGATCAAAGCACTTGATAGAGTTCCCACAAATGTGGACTACAGATGTGGGTCTGATTGTCACAAGCATTACAGCTAGGCATTTAATAGTCTGGTTCTCAGTTTCTTATTTTCTTGTTAACAAACTAATTAAAAGACCAGGGCAATCTCAAGTCTCATGTGTCTCTGCTGCTCTTTTACAAAACTGTCTCTAAGGCAGGGCTTTATGCTAAGAATCACCATATTTCTCCATGTCCAAGACACTCCCATGTATAAGATGCACCTTAACTTTTGAGGCCGAAACTTGAAAAAAAAATGTATTACATAAGTTATTGAACTCAAGTTTTATTCATCATAAAATTCATACAACTCCTTGTCCATGCAAAAAAGTGGGAAATGCAAGTAAAAACCCCCCTAGAACCACTGTATAAGACACACCCAGTTTTTAGACCCCAAATTTTTCGAAAAATTGTGCATCTTCTACATGGGGAAATACGGTAAGCACAGACTGCCCATATATTTTAATTTCCCAAACAGAACTTATGACCACACCGAAAAGTTAGCTGTAAACAGTGGGCATGTAACAGGGGATCTGAGGTTGGGAGAGGCATGCTCCTCGAGAAGATATGCTCTAGTTTAAATACTTGTTGAGCTCCACAGACACATGGGGGAGGGGAGAGTCTCCGTGAACTCACCCATGGTGCACTCATCCACGTCCTCTGTACAGTCAGCCCCTTTGTAGCCTTGTGGGCAAGTGCAAATATACTGCCCATTCAGGGGGTTGGTATCACACAGTGCCCCCTTGTGGCAAGGATTGCTGATGCAGGCATCATCCAGATGACACAAGAGACCTGTGGCAGAACAAAGAGAAAATAAAATGTCTCTACTTGGGGAAGAGTTGTCTCTCTCACAGAGGAGAAAAAACCTTATATGGATTTATAATATTCCAATATGGAAATTGAGGCAACTTTCACCTGATCCTACCTCAGAGACATGCTGCCAAGTAAGAAGTGTCTGCAGACAACCCTGGTGTTCTCACCCTATCCCTTGGCTAGACCTCTCCTTGGGGGTAGGTCACAAAGTGAGACAGTTACATGACAGACAGGCAAGTGGTGATAATCTTCCTATGGCACTGCCAGATTGAGCTAACAAAAACAGAGGATGCCCAGGTCAATAGTAACTTCAGATAAACAGTAAGTCATTTTCTACTGTACATACAAAATACTGCATGGACCTGTATTTTATTTGGCAACCGACTTTCCCAAGATCACGTTACCTGGTGACCACGGGGCACCAGCATCTCACTAGCTTCAGAAGAGAAAAAAGCCACTGAATACCATCTGCTATGCTGGGCATATGTTGATCATAGCATCAACACGCCTGTCTCAGGTGCCCTCGGGACTCTGAAGGTATCAGCAGGCCCCGTGTTCTGCATAGTTTACATGGGAACTGGGTTTTTCACTCTGCAATTAGCTTAAGAATAGGTAGCTACTGCTCCTTTTACAAAGCTGGAGGTAGGGCTTTTGGAAAGGCCTAAAAATGAGGACATTTCAGAAATGCTGGGCACAAAGTTCTCTCACCCAAGCTATCTTCTTCCATCACATTCCTACCTTCCTTGCTCTCTACTCCTGAAACCAGAAGCTGTCAAACTGAAGAGCACAGCAATACTAATAGTGAAGTCAGTAAAAACCCTCCCTCAGAGGAATGTTTCTACAGATGCTGACAGCTGGAATGCTCTTACATGCTTCTGTCCTGCCAACCCCTCTGAGTCAATGGGTTCTTTCTTCTTAATATAGAGTCCCTCCATAAATTTATTAGTAATTTTGTCTTAATTTCTGACATGCTTTTCAACCTTGAGGTCAAAAGATGCTCCCAAGGCAATAGTGACTTTCTTTTTTTCTCTTTTTCAGGGTAAAAGACTGAGGTACATAAAGTTGAAATGAGAGCCAAAGGTGCTAAGTAAGAAGACTAACTTCATAGCACTCTGGCTAATGATTACATTTCCAGAGCAATCTTGAGTGATGGGTTCCTACCAATAGTAATTAAAAGGACCCAGCTACCTGAATGAAGAGAAGATGGCAGAAATCTGAATGCTCATGGGCCCCTTCCCCAGTTCCAGCTCTGTCCTTCTGCTGGGCTCACCTGCCTTTCCCTCTGGGCACATGCATGAGAAGGAGGCCACTCGGTCGATGCAGGTGGAGCCTGCAGTGCAGGAGGCAAAGGCACAGTCATCGATGTTCTCACTGCAGTCATCTCCACTCCAGCCATTCACACACACGCAGCCATAGCCTCCATTGCGGTTGGTGCAGGTGCCACCATTCTGACAGGCATTGGGCTGCAGCAGGCACTCGTCCACATCCTCTGTGCAGAACTGCCCTATGGGGGGGGGGGAAGTGCTTTGATTAGGTCTCCTAAGTCTCCAAGGATCAGCACAATGCCAGTCTCCACCCTAACGTGACTTGCTGCAGATTAAGGCAGCAGAACGCATAGCAGATCAGGTTCCCACAGGGATATTAGGGTCACCTTGAGCCCTCCAAATGCTCTTATTCTACGCCAATAACTTTTTTTAAAAAAAGTGAAAGTTGCTATCCCTAGAAACTCTGACAACATGAGAATTTAGCCAATATGCTGAGGAGAAGATGTCTTTTAGGATTCTTGACTCAGTTACATTCCTGGGACGATGAATATGTAACTGAGAAGAGCAAGGAAACATGAGCCTAAGAGATAAGCAAGGAAAAGAATAATAAGAAGGAATGTAAAAGTCAAAATGTTACGGCAATTATTCTGTATCACAACTATCAATGTCAGCAAGCTGGTTATGCTACTGTACAATAGTACTGCAAGGTGATGTCACTTCTGAGGAAGACTTGGTCAAGGGTGTTAACACAACTGCATGTGAAATTACAATTATCTGAAAATAAGAAGTTTAATTTAAAAATGAAGGTAAGGGCAAGCTAAGGTAGGAAGAAAAGATTAAGGACAATAAAAGCCTTAGTCAAATATGGACGTGACAACAAAGCCGAGATGACAAGAGGGTACAAACTGCTCAGCCTGAGTCCCCCCCTGGCCTCAGGATGCAGATTTGTGGATAAGACACAGAATGTAGACCCCATGTAATAGAAGACAGAAAAAAGGTCAGCCCTGGCTGGGTAGCTCAGTTGGTTAGCGCGCTATCCCGGTACACCAAGGTTGCGGATTGGGTCCCCAGTCAGGGCACAAACAACAATCAACTTATGAATACATAAATAAGTAGAACAAACCACTATTTCTCTCTCTCTCAAATTAATACATTTTTTAAAAAGAAAGAAAAAGGGGTTAGTATGCTCTGCTTGAAAAAGAGCAAACTGGAGAATAATAGACACAAGGCCATTATGGGCTCACCGCAGGCACTACGACAGCAATGGATGGGGGACTATGGAGAAGGCTCTCGGGACCCATGACCAGGAACAAAAGCATGTCTTCAACTCACAAGCAAGGAATTTGTGATTAACAAGCAGTTTCGTGCTAGGCCAGTTGAACTGTAAAACAAGCTGATGAATTGGTCTTATTGGAGGTCTTTTAAGGTCAGTTTAGAGAGCTACCAAAGGGAACTAATATTAAGGTCATTTAAATTCTCTAAAACAAGCACAACAAGTGGCTAAAACTCAAAAAACTTCAAGATGTCTTTAAAATTTTCTTTGTAAAAGAACTCAATAAATAACTCAAAAAGACAATCTGAAGAAGAGGCTTCTTAATGAGAACGTGCACGACGCTTACACTCAGAAAGTGTGTAGGCTATCCCTAGTCCCCAGGATACCTAACAGTAATTTAACTGGCTCAAGTATTTTCAGAAAACCTGCAACGTGCCAGGCATGTAGCCATCACTGCTAACGGGAGCTAGGTGTATCTGCTCAACCGTGACTACCCATTTTATTTATTTATTTATTTATTTATTTATTTATTTATTTATTTAGAGAGAGCTAGAAAGGGAAAGGAGAAGCGTCAGCTCCTAGTTGTGACACTTCAGTTGTTCATTGATTGCTTCTCAAACGTGCCCAGCCATGTAGCCATCACTGCTAACGGGAGCTAGTTGTATCTGCTCAACCCTGACTACCCATTTTATTTATTTATTTATTTATTTATTTATTTATTTATTTATTTATTTATTTATTTATAGAGAGCTAGAAAGGGAAAGGAGAAGCGTCAGCTCCTAGTTGTGACACTTCAGTTGTTCATTGATTGCTTCTCAAACGTGCCCAGCCATGTAGCCATCACTGCTAACGGGAGCTAGTTGTATCTGCTCAACCCTGACTACCCATTTTATTTATTTATTTATTTATTTATTTATTTATTTAGAGAGAGCTAGAAAGGGAAAGGAGAAGCGTCAGCTCCTAGTTGTGACACTTCAGTTGTTCATTGATTGCTTCTCATATGTGCCTTGACTGGGGGGCTCACGCTGAGCCAGTGACCCCTTGCTCAAGCCAGCGCTCTTGGGATCATGCTGATGCTCTCTCATTCAGTAATCTCGTGCTCAAGCTGGCGACCTCAGGTTTCCATCCTGAGGTTCCAGTTTGACACTCTAGCCACTGTGCCACCACTGGTCAGGCGAGCATCCATTCTTTATACTCATTACATTCATTGCAGAACCAACATCACTCTACTGCACTTATTTAATGGCACATCTCCCATCACTTGACTGCAACCAACCTCTCAGTTCAGAGGTTTTTTTTTTTTTTTCTATTCCCTGGTAAGATTCCATGCCTAGGATGGCAGGACGAGTATGTGGGCATCTCTGAAAGTCCGTGCTCAGCGACTCCCTTCTGTGCACCTTGCTCGTCCCATTTCATCTATATAATTCCCGAAGGAGCCACCAGGTCTTTTTTTTTTTTTTTTTTTTAAATAAATTTTTATTGATGGTAATGGGATGACATTAATAAATCAGGGTACATATATTCAAAGAAAACATGTCTAGGTTATTTTGTCATTAAATTATGTTGCATACCCCTCACCCAAAGTCAGATTGTCCTCCGCCACCCTCTATCTAGTTCTCTGTGCCCCTCCCCCTCCCCCTCCCCCTAACTCTCTCCCTCCCTCCCTCCCATGTCCTCCCTCCCCCCACCCCTGGTAACCACCACACTCTTGTCCATGTCTCTTAGTCTCGTTTTTATGTTCCACCAATGTATGGAATCATATAGTTGTTTTTTTCTGATTTACTTATTTCACTCCGTATAATGTTATCAAGTTCCCACCATTTTGCTGTAAATGATCTGATGTCATCATTTCTTATGGCTGAGTAGTATTCCATAGTGTATATGTGCCACATCTTCTTTATCCAGTCTTCTATTGAAGGGCTTTTTGGTTGTTTCCATGTCTTGGCCACTGTGAACAGTGCTGCAATGAACATGGGGCTACATGTGTCTTCACGTATCAATGTTTCTGAGGTTTTGGGGTATATACCCAGTAGAGGGATTGCTGGGTCATAAGGTAGTTCTATTTGCAGTTTTTTGAGGAACCACCATACTTTCCTCCATAATGGTTGTACTACTTTACAGTCCCACCAACAGTGAATGAGGGTTCCTTTTTCTCCACAGCCTCTCCAACATTTGCTATTACCCGTCTTGTTGATAATAGCTAATCTAACAGGGGTGAGGTGGTATCTCATTGTAGTTTTGATTTGCATTTCTCTAATAACTAATGAATCTGAGCATCTTTTCATATATCTGTTGGCCATTTGTATCTCTTCCTGGGAGAAGTGTCTGTTCATGTCCTCTTCCCATTTTTTTATTGGATTGTTTGTTTGTTTGTTGTTGAGTTTTATGAGTTCTTTGTAAATTTTGGATATTAGGCCCTTATCTGAGCTGTTGTTTGAAAATATCATTTCCCATTTAGTTGGCTGTCTGTTTATTTTGATATCAGTTTCTCTTGCTGAGCAAAAACTTTTTATTCTGATGTAGTCCCATTCATTTACCTTTGCCTTCACTTCTCTTGCCATTGGAGTCAAGTTCATAAAATGTTCTTTAAAACCCAGGTCCATGATTTTAGTACCTATGTCTTCTTCTATGTACTTTATTGTTTCAGGTCTTATATTTAGGTCTTTGATCCATTTTGAATTAATTTTAGTACACGGGGACAGGCTGTAGTCGAGTTTCATTCTTTTGCATGTGGCTTTCCAGTTTTCCCAACACCATTTGTTGAAGAGGCTTTCTTTTCTCCATTGTGTGTTGTTAGCCCTTTATCAAAGATTATTTGACCATATATATGTGGTTTTATTTCTGGGCTTTCTATTCTGTTCCATTGGTCTGAGTGTCTATTTTTCTGCCAATACCATGCTGTTTTGATTATCGTGGCCCTATAATATAGTTTAAAGTCAGGTATTGTAATGCCCCCAGCTTCATTCTTTTTCCTTAGGATTGTTTTGGCTATTCAGGGGTTTTTTATAGTTCCATATAAATCTGATTTTTTGTTCCATTTCTTTAAAAAATGTCATAGGAATTTTGATGGGAATTGCATTAAATTTGTATATTGCTTTGGGTAATATGGCCATTTTGATTACATTTATTCTTCCTATCCAAGAACAAGGAATATTTTTCCATCTCATTGTATCTTTTTCGATTTCCCTTAACAATGCTTTGTAATTTTCATTATAAAGGTCCTTTACATTCTTTGTTATGTTTATTCCTAGGTATTTTATTTATTTTGTTGCAATCGTGAAGGGGATTATTTTTTTGAGTTCGTTTTCTAATATTTCATTGTTGGCATATAGAAAGGCTATGGACTTTTGTATGTTAATTTTGTATCCTGCGACCTTACTGTATTGGTTTATTGTTTCTAATAATCTTTTTGTGGAGTCCTTCGGGTTTTCGATGTATAGGATCATATCATCAGCAAAAAGTGATACCTTTACTTCTTCTTTTCCGATATGGATGCCTTTTATTTCTTTGTCTTGTCTGATTGCTCTGGCCAGAACTTCTAGCACCACGTTAAATAAGAGTGGAGAGAGTGGACAACCCTGTCTTGTTCCTGATTTAAGGTAGAAAGTCCTCAGCTTTATGCCGTTTAAAATGATGTTGGCTGATGGTTTATCATATATGGCCTTTATCATGTTGAGATATTTTCCTTCTATACCCATTTTGTTGAGAGTCTTAAACATAAAATTGTGTTGTATTTTATCAAAAGCCTTTTCTGCATCTATTGATAAGATCATGTGGTTTTTGTTCTTTGTTTTGTTGATATGGTGTATTACGTTAACCGTTTTGCGTATGTTGAACCATCCTTGAGATTCTGGGATGAATCCCACTTGATCATGATGTATTATTTTTTTAATATGTTGTTGTATTCGGTTTGCCAGTATTTTGTTTAGTATTTTAGCATCTGTATTCATTAGAGATATTGGTCTGTAGTTTTCTTTCTTTGTGCCATCCTTGCCAGGTTTTGGTATGAGGGTTATGTTGGCCTCATAAAATGTGTTTGGAAGTATTGCTTCTTCTTCAATTTTTTGGAAGACTTTGAGTAGAATAGGAACCAAGTCTTCTTTGAATGTTTGATAGAATTCACTAGTATAACCGTCTGGGCCTGGACTTTTATTTTTGGGGAGGTTTTTAATAGTTTTTTCTATTTCCTCCCTGCTGGTCTGTTTAGGCTTTCTGCTTCTTCATGACTCAGTCTAGGAAAGTTGTATTGTTCTAGGAATTTATCCATTTCTTCTAGATTGTTGTATTTGGTGGCATATAATTTTTCATAGTATTCTACAATAATTCTTTGTATATCTATGATGTCTGTGGTGATCTCTCCTCTTTCATTTTGGATTTTATTTATTTGAGTCCTGTGCCTTTTTTCCTTGGTGAGTCTTGCCAAGGGTTTGTCGATTTTGTTGATCTTTTCAAAGAACCAGCTCCTTGTTTTATTGATTTTTTCTATAGTTTTTCTGTTCTCTATTTCATTTATTTCTGCTCTGATTTTTATTATCTCCTTTCTTCGGCTGGTTTTGGGTTGTCTTTGTTCTTCTTTTTCTAGTTCCTTAAGGTGTGAAGTTAAGTGGTTTACTTCGGCTCTCTCTTGTTTGTTCATATAGGCCTGAAGTGATATGAACTTTCCTCTTATTACTGCTTTTGCTGCATCCCAGAGATTCTGATATGTCGTATTTTCATTTTCATTTGTCTGTATATATCTTTTGATCTCTGCACTTATTTCTTCTTTGACCCATTCATTTTTTAGAAGTATGTTGTTTAGTTTCCACATTTTTGTGGGTTTTTCCCCCTCTTTTTTGCAGTTGAATTCTAGTTTCAAGGCTTTATGATCAGAAAATATGCTTGGTACAATTTCAATTTTTCTAAATTTGCTGATATTGTCTTTGTGGCCCAACATATGGTCAATTCTTGAGAATGTTCCATGTACACTAGAGAAAAATGTATACTCTGTCGCTTTGGGATGAAGTGTCCTGTAGATGTCTATCATATCCAGGTGTTCTAGTATTTCGTTTAAGGCCACTATATCTTTATTGATTCTCTGTTTGGATGACCGATCTAGAGCCGTCAGCAGTGTATTGAGGTCTCCAAGTATGATTGTATTTTTGTTAGTTTTTGTTTTAAGGTCAATAAGTAGCTGTCTTATAAATTTGGTGCTCCTTGGTTTGGTGCATATATATTAAGGATTGTTATGTCTTCTTGATTCAACTTCCCCTTAGTCATTATGAAATGACCATTTTTGTCTCTGAGTACTTTTTCTGTCTTGTAGTCAGCATTATTAGATATGAGTATTGCTACACCTGCTTTTTTTTGGGTGTTGTTTGCTTGGAGTATTATTTTCCAGCCTTTCACTTTGAATTTGTTTTTATCCTTGTTGCTTAGATGTGTTTCTTGTAGGCAGCATATAGTTGGATTTTCTTTTTTAATCCATTCTGCTACTCTGTGTCTTTTTATTGGTAAGTTTAATCCATTTACATTTAGTGTAGTTATTGACACTTGTGGGTTCCCTACTGCCATTTTATAAATTGCTTTCTGTTAGTTTTGTATCTTGTTTGATTCTTCTCTTTTGTTTTTCTATCATTTGTTTTTGTTTGTTTGTGTTCCATACTTCTTTCCTCTGTTGCTACCTTTTTTAAGTCAAGTGTTTTTGTGGTGGTTTTTTCTAGGGTGGTTACCATTAAGTAATGAAAAGGGTACCTACCATATTCATTGTAGTACCCTATCTTATGAGTATTTCTGCACTTCATCGTCCTTTGCTACTGTTAATCTCCATCCTCTCCCCCCTTTTTTTCCTTTGTTGTCACAGTTTAAGTTTGGTTTTATTGTGTTCTTGGTGGAGCTGTTACTTGTGGTGTTGTTTTCTTTTGTTCTTTGAATCTGGTTGGAAAACCCCCTTTAGTATTTCCTGGAGTGGGGGCTTTCTGCTGATAAATTCTCTCATCTTTTCTGTATTTGTGAATATTTTTATATCTCCTTCGTACTTGAAGGATAGCTTTGATGGGTATAGTATTCTTGGCTGAAAGTTCCTCTTTTTCAGGGCTTTAAATATTGGGGTCCACTCTCTTCTAGCTTGTAGAGTTTCTGCTGAGAAATCTGATGATAATCTAATAGGCCTTCCTTTATATGTTGTACTCTTCTTTTCCCTGGCTGCCTTGAGAATTTTTTCTTTGTCATTGGTTTGTGTCATCTTTATTATGATGTGCCTTGGAGTGGGTTTGTTGGGGTTAAGAAAACTCGGTGTTCTGTTTGCTTCTTGAATTTGAGGCTTTAGTTCTTTCCACAGGCTTGGGAAATTCTTGTCTATTATTTGTTTGAGTATATTCTCCATTCCATTTTCTTTCTCTTCTCCCTCTGATATACCTATTATTCTTATGTTATTCTTTCTGATGGAGTCAGACAATTCCTGTAGGGCTTTCTCGTTTTTTATTATTTTTAAATCTCTTTCTTCTTCTCTCTGTTGTGCCTCAAGTTGTTTGTCTTCTATTTCACTAATCCTATCTTCAATCTGGGCTGTTCTGTTAGCTAAGTTTGTTACCTCGTTTTTCAGCTCGTGAATTGAGTTTTTCATTTCTGTTTGATTTGTTTTTATAGTTTCAATTTCCTTGGTAATATATTCTTTGTGTTCATTGAGTTGTTTTCTGATTTCCCTAAATTGCCTTTCTGTTTTCTTGTATATTTCTGAGTATTTTTAAGATTTCTATTTTAAATTCTGTCATTTAGCTCCAAGGCTTCCAATATGTTAAGTCTTTTCTCCATAGATTTTTCCACATCTATTTGTGTTACCTCTCTTTCTTTTGTATCCATAATATTCGATTTCCTCTTTCTTATTGGCATCTGAGGGTGGTCTTGTTGATAGCACTAATTAGAATTAATAAAGAGTAAAAAGTAAAAAAAAAAAAAAAAAAAAAAAAAAAAAGGTAAAACACCCCACACACAAAAAAAACACAGTAATAATTTATTATTTCCCCCTTTTTTCTTTCTTCTCTTTCCCTCCTCTCTCCTCCTCAGGGAAATATCGTGATGACCTGTGAATTATATTATGCTAAATGGAACAAAAACTGCCTATAATGGAGGACCTGATTTGGGGTGAAGAGTTCAAGGGGCAAAAAAAGGGAGTAGGGACCTACTAAATGCAAAAAAATAAAAAAAATAAAAAAAGGAAGAAAATCTTAGACAAGCATAAGATGATTTGCTTGTAAGTGATGGTCGACTAAGAGATATAATGAGAGGGATAAGAGGGAACCAGAAAAAAGGAGGAAAAAAAAAGAATAATAAAGAAGAAAAAAAAATAATAAGTAAAAATCTGTTGTATTAAGTGGAGCGAAGACTAAATACAATGGAGACCTTGGGTTGGGAGGAATGCTAGTGAGTTAAAAAGCAACGTAAAAAGTACCCAAAATGCCACAAAAATAAACAAACAAACAAGAAAAAAACAAAAACAAAAGCGAAAAAGAAAAATAAAGCCAAAAAAAAAACCTTGAGTCCCAAATTAACTAATTTGTTCGTGATTGAGGATTAAATGGGAGGAAAGTAAAACGAGAAAAGAAAAAACGAATAGAAAGGAAAAAATAAGAAAAAGAGAAAAACGAAGGAAGAAAAAAAAAAGGAAGAGAAAAAAACAAAATAAAGCAAAACAAAAAAAAAAACAAAAGAGGAGAGAGTGAGAGTTAAGTGTTTTGGAGTATAACCTTAAAGGAGGGTGAGGATGAAGAAGAGAAATAAAATGTAACACTCATGGGTAGTGTAGTTCAAGAAAAGGGAAGCATAAGATGGGCAGAGAATAGAAGGACTGAGGTGGAGGAAATAGAAATAATAATAATAAAGGCAATAAGATAGAAGAAACAACAACAACAAAAAAATTAGTGGAACAAGTTGTAAAGTCTGTGGATTTTTCTTGATTTTGAGAGGTTAACTTCTTCCTTTTTCTTTTCTCTCCCTTTTCCTGGTCGGTGACTCTGTACCCCAGGCTCTGCCCCTGTGTCACACTTAGGTAGGGATTTGCAGTTGATGGGATTCTATGGCAATGTCATATAATTGGCTTTAGTCTTGCTGGTAGTCAAGGCTTGTTGGCGTTTACAGGGTCCAACGATGAGAGAGTTTGCTTTCCTGGAGTCTCTCTCCTAGTCCCCCCTTCCTGAATTAGCAGCCTGGTGATCCAGCTATAAGGCTGCAACTGCTTCTGCCTGGGGAGTAAGAGAGCCACCAGGTCTTTACACGAGCATACCCTCCTGGGCATCACTGACTGATACAGGAGGGCATCTGATACAAGTTATATATCATTATATCTCTTTCCAAGCTTCTTGACTGAGGACCTTTGGGTACATGAACCAAAAGAATAAAGTGGCTGGTAGAGAAAATAATAGAGGTGAATCAGAAGTGCACACAAAAGAAGAGAATCACAATGCATTCAAGCTAATGGTTCCAGTTGTTCCTGAAGCCCACTACTCCAAACCCTTTCAGGAGCACAACTATTCTGAGAGGTGTCCCTTAGTGGATTTCCCTAACTTCAAATAGGAACCTGTCAGTTGCAAACCAGAGTATTCACCAGTACAGAGTTAGTGAGTGAGTGCACGCACTGGCGATGACTTCTCCCAGGGCAGATGATGTCATCTATTACAGAAAGCTCTGCTCCCTACTGCACTGACAGACAGACATGCTACCACAGATATGTAATTAGGACACAGGTGGGATTTAGAAATAAAAACATGACCAAGCAGTAAGTGAAGAGTTGCTGTGACCTGGAAATTCCTGAGAATCTTATCTCTTACACTTCTGCTAACTTAAACATCTATGCTACCCTTAAACCAAATGACTTGCTCAATGTGAGCAATTTAGATGTTATTTTTCTTTTTGATTGGCTCTGTGATGATTCTGAGTATAAAACAATCTGTGTTTAAAAATATCTCATGTATTCCTCATGCATTATAATACCCACACATTTATATACTGTAATAAGACAGACTAGGTAAATAAACAGTATGTGGAATGCAAGTTTGGCACTCTCCGGAAAGAAAACCAAAAGTCATTAACTGTCTGCTATGAAGTAGGCATTGTGCTTGAGCTGTAACCAAAATTGTGTCATTTCTAGTTGAGGAAATCAGGCTCAGAGAGGTATAATAACTTCCTGAGTGTGAAGTTTTCCACACTGAAGGAGCTGGGATTTGAACTAGAGCTACCTGATTCTAAAAGTCTCAACAAGGATTTGAGATGTGAATCTCACCTTATCCAAACCATCTCTGCATGTCTCAGGTTCCCAAGCACACAGGCATGGGGAAGTGGAGAGGATTAAGAAGAGGTGAGGATTAGAATCATGACTCATACAATCTGTTTACTGGAAAAATTTATGAGTGCAGATTATTATCCAAAAATCAAATGGGTTCAGTTTACCATTTTTTGAATGAGATTGATTTTTGAAGGTTAACAGAATACCTTAGGATTGTGTATCTTAAATATATACGTACTTTGCGATAGAGAAATCAAATCTAGAGGCAATAGCACACTGGCTTATAAGAATTTTCTACAGAATGGATTGTTTTTCTCTAAGTTGCAGGCACATTTCTCCAGAACAACATTCCTTTCCAAGCTCATTTCTGCCAGAATTTTTTTTTCTTTTATCTCCACTTAACTCCAATTCTATCAACCATTTTTTAAACTCAGAAGGTAGAAAACAGTAACCAAGGTGGCCACTACAGTTGCTTATTCAAAAATTCCCTATAGAAATATCTACTGAGACACTGCGCTTCCTTCATGTCACCACCCTGTTGGGCCAGCAGGAACCCAACACAGAAGCCCACAAATAAGAAGCTCAGAAAGGTAAGGTGGCCTTCCAAACCCAGATTAGCCTGACTCCACATCTACTGCCTTCTACCACAGCACAAGTAAGTATCCAACTCTGGATTTGATCAACAACATCTGCAGATAGGTCCTTGATCCTAGGATTTATTTGTTTGTTTGTTTATATTTATTTATTTGTTCTTGTATTTATTTATTTATTGAGTGAGAGGAGGGGAGGCAGAGACAGACTCCCGCATGAGCCCCGCTAGGATCCAACTGGCAAGCCCACTAGGGGGAAATGCTTTGCGCATCTGGGGCCCTTACTCTGTTGCAACCAGAGCCATTTTTTAGCACCTGAAGCAGAGGTCATGGAGCCATCCTTAGCACCCGGGGCCAACTTGCTCTAATCGAGCCATGGCTGCAGGAGGGGAGGAGAAGAGAAAGAGAGAGACAGAGACAGAGAGAGAAGCGAGTGGGTGAGGGGTGGAGAAGCAGATGGTTACTTCTCCCATGTGCCCTGGCTGGGAATTGAACCCGGGACATCCACATGCCGGGTTGATGCTGTACAGCTGAGCCCACCAGCCAGGGCCAACTCTGATCCTAGGATCTTAAAGCACACTGAGAAGGTATAAAAGCATGAGACAATTAAAGACCATCCTTGTTAGAAATGAGTAAAAGCAAAAGAAATGAATTTAGTATGGTAGAAATGTACTATATACTAAAGTAGGAAAGTGTCTTGGTGATCATCTAGAGCAGTGGTCCTCAACCCCTGGGCTGTGGACTGGTACCGGTCCGTGGGCCATTTGGTACCGATCCGCAGAGAAAGAATAAATAACTTACATTATTTCCATTTTATTTATATTTAAATCTGAACGATGTTTTATTTTTTAAAAATGACCTGATTCCCTCTGTTACATCCGTCTAAGACTCACTCTTGACGCTTGTCTCGCTCACGTGATACATTTATCCATCCCACCCTAAAGGCCGTTCCGTGAAAATATTTTCTGACATTAAACTGGTCGTGGCCCAAAAAAAAGTTGGGGATCACTGATCTAGAGAGCTGGTTTTCAACCTTTTTACACTTGGGGACCGATGAAAAGAGAAGAATTATTTTGGGATGACTAAGGCAGAAATCACCCTGAGCATAAGCAAATTTGACTGAGATCACTGGGTATATGATCTTCATACAACGTCAAGATGCTTAACTCTTTTGCAGACCTACACAAAATTTCTGGCGGACCAGCGATTGAAAAGCACTGATCTAGATCTAGAGAGGTGGGGTGCATTTAGGTCATTCAGCTCTTCCCACTTCATCCTGGGCTGGAGGGACGTGCTCACTAAGGTGGTAATACTTGGTCTTGAAGATACCAAAACAACTAAAATATACTCTTTGTGGCTGAGGTTTAAAAGGAGAAAGGCTGGGGATTGTTTGAAGCTATGAATCCAATTATGAATTCTGAACTTGATACAACAAGCAAGGGAGTTATCATAGGCTCATGGGGTGGGGGGGGAGACAGAATCAAAATTGCCTTTGAAGATTAGTCTGCAGTAAAATGTAGGAGGGACTAAGAACAAACAACTTTCTATTAATAGGGAGAGAAGGAAGGAGCACTAAGTTATGAGCTACCTAGCACATAAAAGCCTCTGGTGAAACCATGCTACTAAATCCTCAACAAACAAGTCTCAGCCTGTATCATCACCTGTCTCAACAAACTGCTGTGAACTCCAAGTATGTTGTACAAAGCTCAGTTAGACAAGTTTGTGAGGGTGTCAATGATCCCTCTGAGCAATATGACCTGCCACATCGTGGGGCTGCAGTCACTTAACACTAGAACTAAGGTCCTTCCCCTTTTTGTGTGTAAAAGAAAAATAAATCACTTATTTTTAGAAACTACCTTCTGGATTGCCACCATTAGTCTGGACTAACTTGGTATAAAATGCCACACAGCCAAATCCTTTCCTGACACCTTAAATGCTTAGAGCCTCCTGTAACTACCAATAATTTCCTGGCTGATAGTTCTGCCTACACATGTATCTGAAATTCATATCTTCCCTTCACACATTTTACTCCAGCCATGACAGCTTACTGTTGGTTCCTTAAACATTAACTTCTTCCCTATCTCGGAACCTCTGTATATCCTGTTCTCTCCCCCTCAAATATTTTCCTCCCACTTGTTTATATGGCTGGTTAGTTCTCCTTCCACATTCGAATGCATGAGGGCAAAGGTTGTGTCCACCACTCACCTCAGTTTACATGTCAAACACTGTACCAGACCCTTGGTATCAGTGGTGAAACAGACCTTAGACCTAATCCAATGTGTTCATTTTTACTGATGAGGAAAGTAAAACCAGACGGGTACAGTGACTTGTCTCCATCTGCACAGCAAGTTGGAAGAACAGTTAGAGACAAAATTAAAAATGAAAATCGTTAAGTGCTGACAGCAGATCAAGTTAGTTTTCAAAATGGGGAAGGGGACTCTGAGCTGACTATTAAGGGACAGGGCAGGATTAAAAACCACAGGGAAGAGAAAGTGCCTCAGGAATGCTTCTAAGGAAAACAGCACTCTGAATTCACCACTAGAAATACAGCACGCTGTGTCAGCTTGACAGGCGCAGATCACTTTCATGCTGATTGCTTCTTATTGTCATCCTATTGTCTGAAAACCATCGGGCACATTTTGGTGCCGTGTGGCAATAAATATAACAGTGAACCCAAGGGGACTGCTGAAATGGACACTACGACCTGGACCTCATTAGCATCAAGTTCTAGCCCAGGGTGCTGTGGACCATGAAACAGACACCAGTTGTGAGCTGCAATACCCTGGGATACAAACAGCTCATTGTAGCTTTCTCAGGACACCACAAACAAACCATCAATCTGACTTGGAGATACAAGGACTGAGAAGTAAGAGGAGGAGGGGGGGGGGAAGAAAAATGATCACTGAGCCTTACCACTTTGGGAAGAAGTCTTCTCCCTTCCTAGTCATCTCTCAACTGTGAAGTGTGTAGGAAAGACTTTTATCACATCAATGGCCCTGTTAAGGGTCAACTCTCATTGCAACAGCAATCACCACATGAGAACATATTTTTAAAAAAGAGCCTGCCTGGCCCTTGCCCTGACCCTGCTACCTCCTCTTCTGTAGTTAAATCAAGAGAATTCGGTCTCCAATATATGCTTTCAACCAGTAGTCGCCCAAGCTCCTGAGTGGTGGAGTTTCATCTCTCCATTTCATAGCAGAGTGTTCTTATAACCTCTGATCTACAACTACAAAACCTTCTCTAATACAGCTTTTCCGTTCCTCTGCTGAAGTGAGAGGACAGGGACAAGCCTGACCATTCTGCCACCTGCTGGGATGACCACTGGTCGAAGCATTTCTGTGTAAACCCTGGAGTCCGCAGGGCCTGCCTCATGAGAGAATGTGTGTGCACAAATGCACAAATATGAATGTGTACATGAGGCCCAGGGTATATAGTGGCTGAGGGGGGAATGCAGGGATGAGGATACACGTATGGATAAATGCAAGAGTCTCAGTGAATGTGAATGCTACCACAATTCCTAGACATCATCACCATTTTCCAGACTCCTCAAAAGCCTGGTTTCCTTGCATCCTGATCAATAAACTTACTAAAGAGTCACCAGAATAGTACCAATGTGTACAGTGGACTGTGCCCTCCCTCTTATGGCTTCCATTATACTTAGGATAAACTTCTAAATATACCCAGGTTTTCTGCTCATCTTTCTAGTTTCTTCTTTTGAAAGAGCATTAGCTCTACCTTTCTGGCTTTCTTTGCTTTTTCAAACTTATCACAATTTTTCCCCCTTTGGGGTGTTTGCACATGCTGTTCCCTTTGCCTGGAACACTCTTATCCCCACCTTTTTCTAACTAATTCTAACTTGCTGTCCAGACATGAAATGTTACCTTCTTAAAGAGACTTTGCATGCTTACCCCAACTTCAGTTATTTCTTCCTCTTAATATGCTCTCCTTTTTTCCTGAAGGCATTTATTACAGGTCAAAATCTTGAAATAATTACCTGATTTATATCTCTGTTTCTTACTAGACTTAAGTTCCATGAAGAAATGGGTGGTAGTAACTCACTCCATGGGTAAATCCTCAACACTTAGCACAGTGCCCAGCTAACAATACAAATATTGATCTACTTATGACCTATGCAACTTACAACCATTCGACTTTACGACCACAATCGCTAGCCACGACTGCTCCACATCTAGCAGCGCAAGCGTTGCCCAGCTGGGGCATACAACAGTGCAGACCAGCTTCCGGCAGCACTACCATCTCCGCATGCACCATTTCAACTGTTATCCCAGACTCGGTACAGCAATTTGTGTTTTGTGTCTTGGATATTTTTCATCAAACCTCTCCCAAGATGTCTACCAAGAGGAAATTGTCTTTGCAAATATTAAACCAGTTGTACTGGTAATGCAGTGTTTTACTTAAGCCTGAAAAATGTAAAAATAAGAAACAAAATGGTGTAGAGATGATATAAATGGCATAAAATGAACAAAGAAACTGATATATGACAATAATAAAAGAAATTTATGATAAAATATGACTTAAAGATTTTTATAACATCATTTCACACTACTGTACATATAGCCTACTCAACTTACGACCAAATCGTGTTACGACTGGTCTGTCGGAACCAATCGTGGTCGTAAATCCAGCACTAGCTATACTATAGTTTGAGTACAGGGGGTTCTCGTGTTATGACAGTCTCAACATACGCCGTTTCAAGTTTATGATGCTCACTCCCAAAATACTTAAAAATTTGAGATGTGAGTGTTTCGGCTTACACTGTTACAATTGTACTTATAGACTATGTAGGCGAACTAGTTTGGTTGTGTGAGGCGGAAGAATACATAGTAACATAGTATATGAGTGAGGGAGTTGGACTTTTTCTGTGGCTTAGTTGTGTTTTTATGTTCTAGATTATGATTTTACAACTGTGTTAGGATAGGTAAATGACTTAGGCTAGGGTGTGTTTCGACTTACACCAAAATTCGGGTTACATCATTGTAATAGGAATGGAACTGTGTTATAACCTGAGGACCCCTGGTAGTATTCAAAAATATCTGTTAAACAAATGTTTATATGCTCCTGCATTCTCTTAAATCACTTTAATCCCCAAATAATACTCATCTTTCATCTCCTTCACACCTTTAGGGTGTCTCTATTCTATTCATCCTTCCAAAGTCTGCATCAACCCTTTTTCTCCATCCACCAATCAATACACACAACTTCTTATTCCACCCCCACTCCTCAGCTGCTGAACTCCATCTCATTTGGGTAATTCTACATTATAGTGGGTACCTTCCCTCTTAAATTCAAACCTAAGATTTCCCCAAAGACTATATCCTAGTCAGCCCTCTTTGAGAGAGGTCCTCCTCTAATTGCTTCCATTTGCATGAAGGTGAGTAGGCAAAGAATACATGTTTTCTTTATTTCTTACTTAAAGCAGTAAAAAATTATTCATTACTTCCAGGTACAAGCCATTGTGTTATGTGCTTAACTGGTTGTCAAAGGTAATCCTTTCATACAATTACAGTACTCCAGTTTGGCAGATGCAGTGCAGTCTGGTTCACACTAAAGAAAGATACTACAGGCCCTGGCCGGTTGGCTCAGCGGTAGAGCGTCGGCCTGGTGTGCGGGGGACCCGGGTTCGATTCCTGGCCAGGGCACATAGGAGAAGCGCCCATTTGCTTCTCCACCCCCACCCCCTCCTTCCTCTCTGTCTCTCTCTTCCCCTCCCGCAGCCAAGGCTCCATTGGAGCAAAGATGGCCCAGGCGCTGGGGATGGCTCCTTGGCCTCTGCCCCAGGCGCTAGAGTGGCTCTGGTCGCAGCAGAGCGACGCCCCGGATGGGCAGAGCATCGCCCCCTGGTGGGCAGAGCGTCACCCCTGGTGGGCATGCCGGGTGAATCCCGGTCAGGCGCATGCGGGAGTCTGTCTGACTGTCTCTCCCCGTTTCCAGCTTCAGAAAAGTACAAAAAAAAAAAAAAAAGAAAAAAAAAAAAAAGAAAGATACTACAGTATCTCAGGAAAGTAAGGACAGAGACCCTGAAAGAACCCAATAACAGACCTAAATTTGTATAGATGACGGCTGGGCAGAAACAAATGGAAAATGTAATGCCCCAATTCATTCATTCATTCAACAAATATGTGCATGCTATATGCCTACACACACTGTAATTATAATGGTGAATAAAACAATTGTGGCCTCTTCCCTGCAGAACTTTTCGACAAATAGGGGTTTTACAACTAAACAAACAATTATACAGAGGGCGGAAACTGTTCTAAACAATACATGTTGTCTTGGGAGCACAAAGTAGGAGAACAGAGAATAAGTATATTCTCCAGGACCAGCTGGGGACAATATGTTTCCCTGGCAAGCTACAATCATGGCACCTAATGACATCCCATATCAAGGCAGTGTCTTCTTTTTGATAATTTATTTTCCTATAGGCTATCCCTTCAAACAACCTAAGTTTGCATTAACAACAAGAATTTATTATCCAAATATTAACAGTAATGGTAGCATTTGGCTCCATATTCTAAAGTCATAGTGGTCTCCCGGTTTAACTATTTCTAAAGTTCTTTTATCCACTTGTTTGCTGCTGTGTAATCCAAACCCAGAGGATTCACTACTGCCAGAGATTGCACGAATCTATGAAATGGCCAGAAATAAGTACAATAGAATATCTGGGGAACAGACTCAGAAGCATGCCATCCAAAGCTACCTTAAAGTCAGAATAAGCTGCATTATGGCTGGATGAACCTGAAATTAGATAGAGAGAAAGACTGGCTTTCTATGTTAATCAGGTTGTGTAAGAGTTTGTGCGTGTGTGGGAAGGATGAAGAGGAGAGTATTTCAGGCAGAAGGAAGTATATGTACACAGGTTTGAACAGAAGAGAAAACATGGCTCCTTTGAGGCAATGAAAAAAATCAGTGTGGTTCAATTATAAGGCACATATTGCAGAGATAGGGCTGCAGTGGGAGCTATAATGCAGAGCCTTGGAAGTCTATCTAAAGACAAGAACAGAGTTTCAAAACATTGAAGTGTTTTAAGCAAAGAGGCAACACAACCCCACTGGTGTCTCAGAAAGCCCACTCAGCTGCTGTGAGGAGAATGGACTGAACTCCATCTCACCCTTCCAGGTCAACAGCAATTGAAAACACTGTAGTGTTTCAGGGCTCCTGTAGCCACTGGAGCAATGAGAAAGTCCGCAGTGCATCTGGGGCAAATTCCAGTTGCAGCAGCACCAAAGAGCATCCAGCTTGAACTGCATGGTGAGCAACAGAGGCTGTGCCCACGCTGGGTGTTCTGCTGACCCCTGGCATAGCAGCTTCTCCACACAGTGAAGACAATGGTGCCAAGCTTCAGTCCTCCTCCTAGAGGCCCACACTGTTTCTCCCCCCAACCTGCCCTGGGCTGTTGGGCTGTTGTAACAGTTTACATCAAGAGCCCCTCACTTCATTGGGAGAAAAAACTAACTGCAGCAGGGGTTCCAAAGAGAATCAGCCTATCTAGTTATGGGCAAGCAGTGACCTCGAGCAGAACGAGTAAAATGGAAGAGCAACAACATGGGCCCTTGTAAGCCATCCTGAAACATGAAAGATGGGGACATGCCACTGAAGATACAGACAAAGGGCGCACTCATGAAAAATAGTCACTTCCAGGCCCTGGCCGGTTGGCTCAGTGTAGAGCATTGACCTGGCGTGCAGGAGTCCCGGGTTCGATTCCCGGCCAGGGCACACAGGAGAAGCGCCCATCTGCTTCTCCACCCCTCCCCCTCTCCTTCCTCTCTGTCTCTCTCTTCCCCTCCCACAGCCAAGACTCCACTGGAGCAAAGTTGGCCCGGACGCTGGGGATGGCTCTATGGCCTCTGCCTCAGGCGCTAGAGTGGCTCTGGTTGCAACAGAGGAACGGCCCAGATGGGCAGAGCATTGCCCCCTGGTGGGCATGCTGGGTGGATCCCAGTCAGGCACATGCGGGAGTCTGTCTGACTGCCTCCCTGTTTCCAACTTCAGAAAAATACAAAAAAAAAAAAAAAAAAAGAAAGAAAGAAAAATAGTCACTTCCAGGGACTAATACATTTTAGAAAGAACTGCTTCTGTATTCTCAAGAAATGTAGATACATGTAAGCTCTAAAAAGAAATGAAAAATAATGTAGAGCACCAGACTCTGATGAGAGAAGGCAGGCTAAGAGAAAGTCAGAAACAGAGTAGACCTATTTACAATGAGTAAACATTGTAATAATATAAAATGCAGTTCAAATAAAAATCAGAGCTGGAAGCTACAAAGGACAGAACTAACAATGAAGAAAAATAATTCAGTGTTATGAATAAAAAGCTTAAGGAGTTCTCATAAAATGCAAAGGAAAAAACAGTAAATTGAAGTACCAAGAGAGAAGATTTCGGCCACGGGGAAGAATGAAGACCTAATGTAAAGATAATAGGTGTTCCTAAAAACACAGAAACAAATGAAAAAGACAGTATTTTCTTTTTTTTTCTTTTCATTTTTCTGAAGTTGGAAACGGGGAGGCAGTCAGACAGATTCCCGCATGCGCCCGACTGGGATCCACCCGGTATGCCCACCAGGGGGCGATGTTCTGCCCCTCTGGGGCGTCGCTCTGTTGCATCCAGAGCCATTCTAGCGCCTGAGGCAGAGGCCACAGAGCCATCCCCAGCGCCCGGGCCATCTTTGCTCCAATGGAGCCTCGGCTGTGGGAGGGGAAGAGAGAGACAGAGAGGAAGGAGAGGGGGAGGGGTGGAGAAGCAGATGGGCGCTTCTCCTGTGTGCCCTGGCCGGGAATCGAACCCGGGACTCCTGCACGCCAGGCTGATGCTCTACCGCTGAGCCAACCGGCCAGGGCCAAGACAGTATTTTCTGAGGTGAAAACAGACCTGAGTCTGTAGATCCAAAGGGCTCAAAAAGTCCTAGGATAAATACCAATAATCAACATTAGTTAAAAATTTGATGTGAGGGAGAGGAGACAGACACAGAGTGACCTGTCTGACATTGAACTTTCCTATAATACGACAAAAAGCAAAGGAACAATGTCCAGGAACTTGATAAGATTAATTTGTGACCCAAGAATTCAATATCTAGGCAAGATGCCATTTGTTTATAAAAGCAACTAAATCAAAAGATATTTTCCAAAAACTCAAGAGCTCTGAAGATATGCCCACATGTAAATTTTCTGGGGGAAAAAATAATACTCAAAGATGTACTAATTTAACACACACACATACACACAAAAAAATAAAAAACTCAGGAATGAAGCCATTGGCCATTGTGATAGAAATGTACTGGTTGTTAACACAAAGCAAGTTACACATAGAACTAAGTCTAAAACATTCTAAACTGGATTATAAAAACAGTATAAATGTCAAGATAATTTTTAAAAATATGTATAATTTTAAAATTCAATGCTAATACTACTATAATATAAAAATCTAAATGCCAGGTCATATAAACAAAATCTGGAGAGTGAAGCTTGAGACAATATTCCTTCCCTTACAGAAAAGGCAATTAATATAGTTTCATTTTGATACTAAAGCATAGAGAGAAGTATTCAAATCCAAATATATCTAAACATGTATACCTTAAAAATAAAGAGAACACTAAACACTATAATTTAAATCACCTCACCTCTGTCTATTGTCCTCATGGACCAATTTCCACCTCCTTAAACGGATCAGGCACATGGCTTACGTTCTTCTCGCTCTTTCCTCTCCCATCTCTCATGACATCAATATCTGGGTTAGGTACCAGTAAGGTCATTTGGGTCAAGAGTTCTTACTGTTCTCAACTCTACAGACCTCCATATCACAAACAGACTCACGTTCTGGATCTCATTATATGACACTCCCTGTTCCAATTCCAAGATCTCAAGCTTGGTATACTCTCTGACTATAACTTACCATCATCTCCCTCCTTTCTCATTCACAATAACCATTTCACCTCATTTGTTCCCCACTAAAATTTGTAAAACTAAGTCCCTCCTAAATAACCCAGTTCATTAACCAACCCCCTTCTAGCTCTCTTAATTCTTAGCCTAGCCAAGGTTCTATGGCCGGGCATAGGAATAAAGCTTCCGTGACCTATAGCTCCAGCTCTGCACCTCCCTCTCTCCCTTTTCCAGCTGTATAAAATCTTGAGTCAGTGACTATGCCCACTCCTCCCCTTCCTCCTTCCTCAACACTCACTTTTCTTTTTAACCCCTTGCAATCTGGCTGGCCTCTTTCTCTCCTTTTTATTGAAACCACATTTTAGAAGATTTCTAATGAATTAAAAAATTCTGATTAACTCTGTGCAGTTATCATTCTTGCTTGAGTGTCCTGGTTGTCATCCATTCAATGAACATCATTTGTTAAAACTGAACCTGGGAATGCCAAAATTAAGTAAGGCCAGTTCCCAATCCTCCAGAGGCTGACAGTCCACTAGGTGAAACAAGCATATAAGCCAGAAAGATTACAGGTACTACAACAGAGGAATGTGGAGTGGAGTTAAGTGCACAATCTTAAAACACACCCCTGACTTGGTGATGCTATAATGGTGAGCTCCTTCCCAACTTCTACACACTCCCCTTCTTTTTCTTTTAATTTTTTATTTTATTTATTCATTTTAAAGAGGAGAGAGAGAGGGAGAGAGAGAGACAGAGAGAGGAGAGAGAGACAGGGGAGAGGAGCTGGAAGCATCAACTCCCATATGTGCCTTGACCAGGCAAACCCAGGGTTTCGAACCGGCGACCTCAGCATTTCCAGGTCGACGCTTTATCAACTGCACCACCACAGGTCAGGCTATACACTCCTCCTTCTTATCTTCCTTCTTTGCATCCCTTTCCTGATCCATTTTCTTCAGTGTAGACATTCTCTCAATTCGGATCCCAATCCTCTGTTCTTCTTACTCCACACACCTTCCCTTACAGACTGATACAGTCCCAACGCAACCAAAAACAAGACTCAAGATCTGAGTCTCTAGCCCCTACTGCTGTTCTGAACTCCTAGGTCTTACTGCTGAATATTTTTCACTTGGAAAACTCACATCAAACTCACCATCTTCTCTAGCCTATTTCTCTGTCAACAGTCCCCACATTCTCCCATTACTCAGATTCAAAACAGGAGTTAGCTCTTCTCAATCTCCCCCTCATCTGATGGTACTTAGATAGTCCCCAACTCCTAATCATCCTTCTTTCAAATTCACATCCATTCACACTTTCTACCTCTATTATGGTTGTGCAGACTTCTTTCTAGTAAATCTGACCCTTCCTTAAAGATAGAAATAAATGTATCTCAAGACTCCTGTGGCATCTAGCATAGTACACTGAATACAGCAGTTATTCAATAAATGTCTGTTATGGAAGCGACCTTACAAATATTTTGTGGGGGCTTTAACAGCCATGGAGAAAAACTGGCTCTCGCCTGGAATGTAGCCAAAGCTGGACACTGAGTCGTGGATGAGGGTAGAAAAGTTCCCTCAGTCTTGCCTCCGCATTTAGTGCGAGGCTTCACTAACTGCTCACCCCTGTTCCCACCAACACAACACTCATCAGCCCTTGACCTTTGGGGTGAGGATGCTTCAGGTTAACACTCTGGCAGTCTGCCCAACTGACAGCAAACTGAAATTGGGGTGGGGAGGCAGAATTTCAGAAAACAGGCTCATTATTAAGCCCTGAGCATCAGAGGTGACAGCACAGAGAGTGAACTGGAAGGTGCATTCTCCCATTCTCCATGCAGAATGCAAATAAGAAAACTTCTCCAGTCCCAGATAGAATTCAAAGGCTTCCACTCTCAACTAAAAGGAGCAGAAAAGTGGTTGTAAGAAAAGCCTTATCCTAGAGAATAGCTGGTCCCCAAGTCGAGGCTAGACTGGAATAGGAGGAGCGTTTAGTTCAAAACCAAAATACTACCATGAAAAGACTCCACTTTCAGACATGAGGAGTTCATGCAGCACCTCTGGCAGTATATCTTTGCTGGCTTGTGACACATTTTTTTTTACTGAAATTGGAGCAACAAACAGCAAAGGGAATCGTAACACACTTTTGGGGCTCATTGTGACACAAAGGAGAGCCTAGAGAAAATGTTGTCAGTTTTGACTCGCATCCACCGAGCTTCCATTGTTTGCTTCTGCTCTGAGTCCCAGAATGCTATTCTAAGCCCAAACTGAAATTACGCTCTGGGTTAGTAACAGGCAGAGGAAAATAAATCATGTCTGCCCTAGGAGTGAACCCAAAACCAAGAGCTGCCAGAGAGGAATTTGTGAGTTGATTTCAGAGGTAACTTTAATTCTAAAGGAAATGAACCTTTAAAAAGAAGTCAAGTGCCTGACCTGTGGTGGCGCAGTGGATAAAGCGTCGACCTGGAAATGCTG
Organism: Saccopteryx leptura; assembly: GCF_036850995.1. Lineage (NCBI taxonomy): Eukaryota > Metazoa > Chordata > Mammalia > Chiroptera > Emballonuridae > Saccopteryx > Saccopteryx leptura. The sequence continues at coordinate 209,173,351 of NC_089505.1, read as the reverse complement.
AGGTCGCCGGTTCGAAACCCTGGGCTTGCCTGGTCAAGGCACATTAGGGAGTTGATGCTTCCAGCTCCTCCCCCCTGTCTCTCTCTTCTCTCTCTCTCTCCCTCTCTCTCTCTTCTATAAAAATAAATAAAATAAAAATTAAAAAAAAAAAAAAAAGAAGTCAAGTAACAATCTACGTAGACAAAACATTAATCTACACTGCCTTAGTTAATTTGGGGGATTTTCATAACTTTTTTCCTTCAGTGGATATCAGCCAGTCCAGGACTTCTCTCACATCATGGTCGACGGTCGGAGCCAAACGCAGTAACAGTGAAAACATTTGGGCTCAGGCTTCATCAAATCCGTAGGCACACTTCAATTTTGTAAAAAACACCTATCTCTATAACAAGATCCCAATAAAAAAGTCAATCATTTGTCCAACCCCAACATCATTTCTTCCTTCTACTTGGGCTTTAGCTTGTCCAGAAGGCACAAACTAATACTAGATATAATACCTTGATAGCAACGTCAGGTAGAAAGGGTCTGTGTTAGGCTGGAGAACAGCTCTGCCCACCACTGATGTGGAACCACAGCAGAGCGGCCACACCTTCCTCTAGTGAAACCAGCACAGGGCCCCCTTTACGGATAGCTACCAGTCCACCCTCTATCCCCCGGGTTCAAAAAGGATACACCCTCACCATGGCTACCATTACTCCCCAGGATCAGAGGATACACCCTCACCATGGCTGCAATGGTAAATACCTACAGAACATCTACGCACCTAAAATAGTGTTGTCCAACAGAAATATCTTAGAGATACAGATGTAATTTTAAATTTTCTGGTAGCACTTTAAAAAGAAACTGGTAAAATTAACTTTAATACTATCTTTTATTTAATTCACTGTATTTAAAACATCATTTTAGCATCCAATCAATACTTAAAACATTATTAATGCGACATTTCACTTTTTTTCATACTACACCTGCAAAATAAGCTTTCTACAATTGTGGCACTCCTAAATTCAGACCAGTCATGTTTCAGGTGCTTAATATCAAGATGTGGTGGCAGCCCTGGCCAAGGGGCTCAGTGGGTAGAGCATTGTCCCAATGCACGGAGGGCATGGGCTCGACCCCCCGTTCAGGGCATGTTCAAGAAGCAATCAATGAGGACATAACTAAATAGAACTAAATGGAACAATAAGTTGATGCTTCTCTCTCCCTCCCCCCCCCCCCCCCGTCTCTCTCAATCAATGGAAAAAGTAAAAAAAAAAAAAAAAGTTGTGGCTAGTGGCTTCCGTATCACAGCATAATATAGAATGTTTTACATGATACTTGTTTGCTGAGTAAATGAAAAACTCAAAAAGCTTTTTACTGCATCACTTATTCATCCAACACCCCAATAAAGTAAGGAAGAGCTATTAGTTCCATGGAGAGCAAATAAAGCCTTAAAAAAAAAAAAAGGAAGATGACTCATTTATCCCAAATCAAACCATAAATAGACTTGTAAACACTTCTGGTCATCCTGAAGTCTAAAACTTGCTGCAAAAGACTGACCCTTCATATGCATACACACAACACAGTATGTATCAGGCTATTCTCATTAATAATACGGTAAGTTCCCGACTCTTCTTTTATTTCAAATTGATACTGAGTTTTTTTCAGATGTATAATTCCAATTCCATCCATTCTTTTTTAGATAGCTGGCAACTTCATTCCCTCATGAGTAGCCTACTCTAACCCTTCCTTCTCTGTTTCTGTTTTGTCCAAAGCCAGACCAAACAATTCATGCTTCAACTGTACAGCTGGAAATTATTAAAAGGAATTCTGAACAAAGTTGTAATAAAATTCTTAGGTATAAGGAAGAAAAAACCCACCAGACCAAATATAAAGCATTAACTTAATGTTAACTTCTAATCTCAAAGTAATCAGATAAACTTTTAAAAAGGAAAAACACAAAAAATAAATCATCACACCAGAACATAATATAACTATAAATTGAACTTTCAATCAATGAAAACAAATCAGAGTTCTTAAAAATAAAAAATATATATTATTAAAGACAACCCATAGAGTAAATTTGTATAGGAAAAAAGACCACAGACTGAGCACAGACTTGGAGTTCATTAAGACTGGGTTCAAACTCTAGCCCAACCAATATGTGCCCTGAGTAAACTGTTTAGCCCTTTTTGGATCCATCAACTCCAAAAAGGGTACATAATAAATTCTACCCTAATGCAGTTATTGCAAAGATTATACAAAATAAAACATTGTAATTTGCACCATATTTGGGTGCTAATAAACATTAGTTAACTCCCAGCCCTCAGCCACACCCATTTCTTTAATTTGTATAAAGCAGAAAATACTAATCTGAATTTATAGCTCTAATACCAATAGAAATAGGAACTCTATGAACCCAAATTATCTTTCTATTCTTCTCATAATGAGGTGGGAGCTCAGCTACATGCTACTGAGAACAAAGGTCTATAAAGAGCTCTAGAAACTGGTGTCATATAGAAGAGTTGACCCCCTGCCCCCGTAACTTGGTACTTACCACACCTCGAGAATATAATGCCAATTTTAATGTTATGAGCATTATCACAGAGGACTGGATGGGACAGTGAGGAAGCCCAGAGCAGAACACTTAGCTCAGCCTATAGAGAAGTGAAAGAGGTCACAGAAGGCTTCCTAAAGGAGGTAACCACTTAATCTGAGCCAGCCAGGCAAAAATGGTGATGACCATAGGGAGAGGAGAAAGGACATCTAGAGAAAAAAAAAACAGTATCAAGGGAGACACAGGACATGGCAGATGCAGGAGAACTGGAACCAGTTCTGATGGCTGCAATATGAAGTGCTACTGAATGCATGAAAAGCCTGGAGAAGCAGACAGGACTGAGGCCAGAAAGGACTTCATTCATACCAAGTGGAAGAGCCTGGTATTTTATCTTGTTGGTGATGAGGAGAGCAAAAAGATACGGCTGTCACTGGAAATCAAAGAACCAGCAGGAGTCAAATAGAGAAACCAAAGACTGAGGGTCACTTAAAGTGACAGATCTAAAGAAATAAATGGCCCTGGCCGGTTGGCTCGGCGGTAGAGCGTCGGCCTAGCGTGCGGAGGACCCGGGTTCGATTCCCGGCCAGGGCACATAGGAGAAGCGCCCATTTGCTTCTCCACCCCTCTGCCGCGCTTTCCTCTCTGTCTCTCTCTTCCCCTCCCGCAGCCAAGGCTCCATTGGAGCAAAGATGGCCCGGGCGCTGGGCATGGCTCTGTGGCCTCTGCCTCAGGCGCTAGAGTGGCTCTGGTCGCAATATGGCGACGCCCAGGATGGGCAGAGCATCGCCCCCTGGGGGGCAGAGCACCGCCCCTGGTGGGCGTGCCGGGTGGATCTCGGTCGGGCGCATGCGGGAGTCTGTCTGACTGTCTCTCCCTGTTTCCAGCTTCAGAGAAATGAAGAAAAAAAAAAAATAAATAAAAATAAATAAATAAATAAAGAAAGAAAGAAAGAAAGAAATGTTGCCACAGTGAACTTATCCATCATTTCTACCATCCTTTCTAGAAATACCAGAATACACAAAGAAAAAAATATCTCATAAGGACCTTCACAGGAAAGAGGTATTTATTAAACATCCTGGGGTAAGAAATTTTGGTAAAATACCATTTTACTGGGAAAGTTTCCCCCAAGATTTTTTCCCAATTAACAGCAAAGCAGGAAACTGAGTGGTATCAAAGAAAAATCGGCAATGAAATCACAGTATCAATTCATCCTGATTGGCATCAGAAGCCTTAGTATCATCCAGAGCCATTCTCCCCCAGGGCCAGGGAGAGATGAGAACGGGGTCAAGTTCCTAACAAGTATCTCATCCCATTCAATACCACTGCGAGGGACATTAAAAAGAGAAAAATTCAAATCTTTACAAAAGGTTGTCATATAATTAACTTCACAGTAATTTTAGTTAGAAATAAAAAGGCCTTATAAAATCTACTAGAGAAATGGCAAAAGCTAAAGAGAGAACAGGACAGAAAGAGCAGAGGCTGGGGAGCGAAGTCCTAGTACCAAGACAGCAAGGAGAAATTCTAGGGGAGTCCAATTCTAGGGAAACCTGGTGGGAAAGTATTAAAAAAGGACAGTTTGGGGATTAAAAGCAGAAATGTGTGCCCTTCCAGGAAATTCTGTTATTAAAGTTTTAAACCCTTTTAACCGTTTTTTTATTCAGAGTCTACAGCTCTAAAAAGTACTCTAAATAATTAACTGCTATCAATAAGGAAAGCAATTTGCAGCACTAAATACCAGGTAGCGTTGGCGGCAATCCAATATCAAGACTTCTTTTCTGGGCACCAACCCTCACTGGTACTGTCTAGTTTCTTCCTCAACTGTAACTTAATCTTGGGTTTCCACATTAAATCAATCAATTTCTCTCAAAAGGCTCCATTCTTAATCACTTAATCAGTTCTTAATTGTCTCCACTTTCAGTTAAATAAACAAACAGAAATTGGATCCAAATGTCTGCATAAAATCACTTCACTTTCAAACAGGAGTGGGAAAATCTGCTTAAGACAATATTGGAAACTTTCAAGAGGTTGTAAAATTAAGCAAGAAGACCCTTCTAGTGTCAAAGGCCAGAAAATCTATTTTTGTCCTATGTGCAAAAAGGATACAAGAAAGGGAAAAACAGAAATGTAGATGGATGTTATAAAAATATGTCATCAAGAGTGCCTGCCCGGCCCTTTGCATAATTTAGGACACCACAATAAGAAGAGACAGGGTTCTGTCTGCAAACAAACAACAAACTCTGAACTCTTGAAGTCTCTATAACTCCACCTTTTCGTAAGTTGAAGAGTATTCTAACAGCTTTTTCATAGCAAAACTTGACAAGTTGTAGTGTCTTTTTTTCCCCAGTTTCATTGAGATATGCTTGACATAAAACACTGTTTAAGGTCCACAATGTAATTATTTGATATACATAGATAGCAGATAATTACTAAATAAGATTAGTTAACATATCCACTACCTAACATAGCTACCACATGTGTGTGTTAACATGTACAGTTTTGCACTGAAACATGTTCTTTTCCATTCAAACATTCATGATGCATCTAGTATGTTCCAGGCAGTGTGCTACTTTTCCCAGATAACTCAGATTCTGTAAATGCCCTTCTCTCATATCTGCTACAGCACCCAGCACGGTGCTAAGGTCAGAGCAGCTGCCCAATAAATACCTGTGAACACATTTCTTTAAGGGAACACAGGAGAACATGGAAGGTCAGCACAGTGATTTGGCACAGAGACCCTTGTGACAGGTGCCTACTTCACCAATGGCCCGCCTCTGGTTACCAACCTATGCCTCATGCTGGTCAATTTGCCACCCTGTGCATACCTGTCCACTGAGGAGGGCAGCGGCAGTTGTAGGTGTTGACCCCGTCCACACAGACCCCTCCATTCTGACACCTGTGGTTAGGGCAGTCATCAATATTCCGCTCACAGGTGCTGCCTTCAAAACCTGGTCAGAGAAGAATAAGAGAAAGTGATGACTGCACAGAGGAAGTGACTTCACCTCCCAACACGGTCATCAGCACGGCCCCACTTCATGACTGAGGCCCACCACCAACAGCCGGCTGACCCAGGGCTCACCATGTTAAAACCCCACAAGTTCCTACCTCCTCTTGCCTCCAGCACAGTCAGACAGTTAAAGTGACTCATTATGCCAATGACATGCTTTCACAGTTACCTCACAAGTATTTCAAAGTGTGTCATGAAATAAAATACCAGAGAAGATAAATTTCTACTCTTCATTGGTTTTTCAAGAAGGGGAGCCCTGGCCGGTTGGCTCAGCGGTAAAGCGTCGGCCTGGCGTGCGGGGGACCTGGGTTCAATTCCCGGCCAGGGCACATAGGAGAAGCGCCCATTTGCTTCTCCACCCCCACCCCCTCCTTCCTCTCTGTCTCTCTCTTCCCTTCCCGCAGCCAAGGCTCCATTGGAGCAAAGATGGCCCGGGCGCTGGGGATGGCTCCTTGGCCTCTGCCCCAGGCGCTAGAGTGGCTCTGGTCGCGGCAGAGCGACGCTCCGGAGGGGCAGAGCATCGCCCCCTGGTGGGCAGAGCGTCGCCCCTGGTGGGCGTGCCGGGTGGATCCCGGTCGGGCGCATGCGGGAGTCTGTCTCTCCCCGTTTCCAGCTTCAGAAAAATACAAAAAAAAAAAAATACAAAAAAAAAAAAAAAAAAAAGAAGGGGTTGTAGATTTACTCCTGTTCCATGCTAGATTACTGAGAAGAACAGGTAAAAGATTATCTAATTAGATTTACATCCTTCCCCCCTTGGGATAACTGCTTGGGAAAACTACATAGGGGTGAAGGGCATGAGAAAAATATTGAACTTAAAGTGTGAAGATATAAGACAGGTTCCAACATCACTACCTAGAAGCTACTTACCACCTGGTAAATTCCTTGCTCTGAATCAGCTTCCTCGTCTGTGAAATGACGCTGACTCCACCGGCCTGTCCTGCCTTTCTAGCTTGTTACAGTGCCACATCACAAGTCAAATGCAATATAAATATAAAAAGCTATCTGAAAATGGGGTGACATTATTACTAATTAAACTTCCCAACTCTTCAAAGTCTTCACCCTCCTCTTGACATTTATAGCATTGCTTCCTTCCTCTTGATTTTCCCCTTTTATGAAAAATGAAACTAGCATAGCAAACTGTACCTCACTGCCCACAGTAATTTAGGTATTGGGCTTTTCCCTTTCTTTCTCCTCGTAACTAAATCCCTTAGCTATTTAAAATAGAAGGCTACCAGCTTTTAAAACAAGACAATATGCACTAAACATTATCCTATTTGAAATATAACATGTCTACGTACTTGGCCTCTTCAAGATGTCTGTTAAGGTTCCCTCTCACACTCACAACACTTCTTGAGTCTTATACAAGGTACTGGGGAACGTAAGAGTGAGTAAAAGAAAGAGAGAGTCCCTGCTTTCACAGCCTTTACAGCTTGCTGGTTGGGAAGACATTAATCACACCTTACTTTACTCATTCCTTACCACAAGTGACTGTGGTATTCTACACCTGCTCTGTGACACCAGAACATGGCTAGTTTCTCTGAATTCATTGGCAGTCATGTGAGTATAATCAAGTGGCCAAAATCATTTCCCAGAGACCAAGGGAAATCACAGAAGATGGGGATAAATGAAAGTTTGACTAGACAAAATTATTTCCCCTTGTATTTGGTGCTCAGGTCATTCAAGCAGATGAATCGCTAAGTTTGAGAAAGACAATAAAAAATTTCAGACACAGATTTTAAAAAAATTATCATATTACATATGTGTAATCCTATGAAAGTCTTACAAATGGGTAAGTCAGAAAATGTTATGATAAAGTGAGGGCAAATCTACAGATCCACCCAGCAGCAGTCCCCAAACAAGAAACCAAGTTCTATGTTCCCAGTCTAGCTCTCGTAATGGAAATAGCCTTTAGGGTGTTAAAGTTTCAGTTTTAGAGTGTGGGAGAGAACTCGGGTTCCTGATCCACCATTGCTAGAATCTGTGAGATCTGGTGATGTTCTAGAATGGGTAATGGTCATCCGCCCCCTAATCTGACCCCTCTGGTGACTAAGACTAAATATAATATATTATTGACTAGGGTGTCAGAGAGATGATGAAGTCCTTGCAACCAAACTATAAGGACTGGAAACGGTGACTCTGTATTTATATAAGCCAATGCTACAACTACCTGAATTCACCAACCACAGACAAATTAAAAAAGCAGAAGCATTTCAGCATAACGACAACATACAAGAAATAAAATGTTTCCTTTTTATGACTGACTAATTGTTCTTTGAGGTAGTGCTTCCCTGCCACTAGGTAGACAGGTAAGCAGGAGAGAAGGGATAAAGTTACTTCATGGTTAAAACATGGGACTCTGGGCCAAACTGCCTAGGTGCAGCTCTCAGTCTTGTCGAGCAATATCTGAGTTAATATGGACAAGACACTTAACCTTTTCTCCCTGGGGGAAAAGACAGGATCTACCTCAAGGGATTGTTGTAAAGGTTAAATGAGTTAAGATATAAACAACAACAACGATAACATTTGATTCAATAAATGGTGCAATTAGGTATCAACATCCAAAAGAAAAAAGTTGGACCCCTTCCTCACAACATGAACAAAAATGAATTCAAAATGGTAGTCAAGGCCCTGGCCGGTTGGCTCAGCGGTAGAGCGTCGGCCTGGCGTGCGGGGGACCCGGGTTCGATTCCCAGCCAGGGCACATAGGAGAAGTGCCCATTTGCTTCTCCACCCCCCCTCCTTCCTCTCTGTCTCTCTCTTCCCCTCCCACAGCCAAGGCTCCATTGGAGCAAAGATGGCCCGGGCGCTGGGGATGGCTCCTTGGCCTCTGCCCCAGGCGCTAGAGTGGCTCTGGTCGCGGCAGAGCGACGCCCCGGATGGGCAGAGCATCGCCCCCTGGTGGGCAGAGCATCGCCCCTGGTGGGCGTGCCGGGTGGATCCTGGTCGGGCGGATCCTGGTCGGGCGCATGCGGGAGTCTGTCTGACTGTCTCTCCCCGTTTCCAGCTTCAGAAAAATACAAAAAAAAGGTAGTAAAAATTATAAAACTCTTAGAAGAAAACTCAGAAGTAAATCTCTGTGACTTGAGCTAGGCAAAGCTTTCTTAAATATGACCAAAAAAATTAGCAACAAAAGAAAAAATAGTTTGGACTTCATTAAAATTAAAAACATTTGGGCTTCAAAGGACACCAACAAGAGTGTGAAAAGACAGCCCACAGAATGGGAGAAAATATTTGCAAATCATATATCTGAGAAGAGATTTGTATCTAGGATACACAAAGAGCTCTTAAAACAATAATAAAAATACAATTTATATTATAGTAAAAAGACAACCCAATTACAAATGGGTAAAGGGTCTGTATAGACATTTCTCCAAAGAAGATATACAAATGGCTGATAAGCACATGAAAAGATGCTCACCATCATCAGCCATCAGGGAAAAGCACATCAAAACCACAATTTTTTTTTTCTTTTTTCTGAAGCTAGAAACGGAGAGAGACAGTCAGACAGACTCCCGCATGCGCCCGACCAGGATCCACCCAGCACGCCCACCAGGGGGCGACGCTCTGCCCACCAGGGGGCGATGCTCTGCCCCTCCGGGGCGTCGCTCTGCCGCGACCAGAGCCACTCCAGCACCTGGGGCAGAGGCCAAGGAGCCATCCCCAGCGCCCGGGCCATCTTTGCTCCAATGGAGCCTTGGCTGCGGGAGGGGAAGAGAGAGACAGAGAGGAAGGAGAGGGGGGAGGGGTGGAGAAGCAGATGGGCGCTTCTCCTGTGTGCCCTGGCCGGGAATCGAACCCAGGACTTCTGCACGCCAGGCCAACGCTCTACCACTGAGCCAACTGTCCAGGGCCAAAACCACGATTTGATATTAGTTCACACCCACTAGGATGGTGATAATCAAAAAGACAGATAATAACAAGGATTGGTGAGGATGTGGAGAAACTGGGAAACCTTATACACTGTTGATTAGAATGTAAAATAGTATAGCCACTTTGGAATACAGTCGGGCAGCTACATAGTTAACACACCACTCAGTAATTCCTCTCCTAAGTATATACCCAAAAGAAATGAAAACATGTCCACACAAAAACTTGGGCAAGAATGTTCATAGCAGCATTATTCATAATAGCCCAAAAAGTAGAAGCAGTCCAAATGTCAATTAACTGATGAGTGAATAAGTAAAATGTGGTAAATCCATATATACTATAGAATATTATTCAACTATGAAAAGGAATAAAGTATTGATACCTCCACAACATGGATGAACTTTGAAAACATTAAGTGGAAGAAGCAAATCACAAATGATCACTTACTGTGTGTTTTGATTTATATGAAATGTCCATAACAGACAACTCTACAGAGACAGAAATTAGATTAGTAGTTGCTTAGTGCTGGGAGGATGGAGAGTGACTACTAATGGGTACAGGGTTTCTTTTGGAGTGATAAATGTTCTAAAATTGACTGTGGTGATGGTTATACATATTTTTGAATATACTAAATACCACTGAATTTTACCCTTTAAAAGAGCATAACATACAATATGCAAATTATATCTCAATATCTTATTATATTAAGAGGGAAAGTACTTAAAACAGTACCTCATGCTTTACAACTGTTCTACATATATTAGCTAATACTATTAATCAATGGGATCAAAGCATCTCTTAAGAGATTACCTGCTCTAACCTTTTTATGTTACAGATGAAGAGCCTGTGGGGCCCCAATCCAAGTTTCCATGACTAGCAGGTAGAGGTCTGTACTGAACTAGGTATTTCCTCTAGTTTCAATCAGCATGTTCTCTGGGACCTCAGAGTTCTCTTTCAATAATCTGAAAAATTGTCCTTAGGTCAAAAGTTCCCATGTCTGAGAAAAACTCATGCCAAGTCAGTTCTCCAAAGTTAAGACAGGATCTGTTTTAAAAATAGAGACAGAACTCTTTTTCGAAATTCTTGTAAGGAAGTCTGGGGCGGGGGTAAAGTTTACATGAATAAGTTACAATGCAAGCACTTCTTTAAAATATATTTTAAGGTTTCAGGGAAAGGGAAACAGACAAGGCTCCAGACCTGTGTGTGGGATGGGCGTAGCAGCTTACAGAGAGGCTCCCATGACCGTACTGAAAGGAATCTACTGCTTAAAGCCAATTCACATCCTTAAAAGGCCATGAGGAGAAATTAAACTTAGGAGGAACATTTTAAGACTGCTGTTATAAAACCGTGGGCCATGTAACTGATAAATAATGGCAGTGAGGGTGGGGAGCAAAGGAGAGTTCTTTGAACTTGTCATCCCACACAGAGAACAGCATCTCTCCAGAGAGTGTCCATATCTTTCCGATTTCAGACCCCGGGAGGTGTGAGGGTGAAAAGGCTAGATGGAGAGGCTTGAAGAAGAGAACAAGATGGAGAAGATGAGATGGCACAGCCCGATTCTCCCCAGCCAGGCTGAAAGTGCCAGGAAAAGCTTCCGTGCACAGGGATTAAAGAATGAGGGAAAACCCAGAGATGCCTGCAATGGTGGGAACAAAGGCAAGAAGGTAAAAATCTACAAGACTTCCTTCTTCTCCACCCCCTGGAAAGAAGCCTGTCACAAAAGCACCTGGTCCTATCTGGGTCCAACTGATCTTCTTGGCACATATCTTCCATCTTCCAAATGAGCCAGATGAGCTCACTGACCCCTATGACTAGCCCCCCGGTCCTGGGCCACACCACCCACCCTGGCTGTGGCTCCTGCCTGCCTCTGTTGGAATCTCCCCAAAGCTCTACACTTTCCTTTCTAACTTTAGCAACAAAGAAGTCGTGAAAGTGAATAAGGGGATTCAAAAGAAATGAATTCAGTACATTTTAAAAAATTATGTAATATAGGAATTCTCTTCTGTATCACATTCAATTCATTCACTTGTCAAATACTGAGCCTCAATTCTGGGCCAGGCACTAGCTGGGTACTGGGGGAAAGTTAAAAAGAGAGTATCTACTGGGAAAGATGAAAAAATAAACACTCTGCTACAGGTATACAGGTTGCCAAAAGACCCTAGAGCAGGGGTCGGGAACCTATGGCTCGTGAGCCAGATGTGGCTCTTTTGATAGCTGCATCTGGCTCGCAGAGAAATCTTTAATAAAAATAATAATAACGTTAAAAATATAAAACATTCTCATGTATTACAATCCATTCATTTCCTACCACTCATGTTCATGGTTGCGGGTGGCTGGAGCCAATCATAGCTGTCCTCCGGGACACCACCAAATTTTTACTGGATAATGCATAACGTACACGGGTCATTGTATGGCTCTCATGGAATTACATTTTAAAATATGTGGTGTTCATGGTTCTCTCAGCCAAAAAGGTTCCGGACCCCTGACCTAGAGGGTCTCTTATCCCCAAGGGGGGAGGGAAAGCAGAAGGCGTTTCAGAGAAATAGGTGCCTTTGACACATCATAAAGCCTGAGTTCTATATAAAAATGTGGAGTGGGTGTGTGGGGGAAGAAGGTGAAAGAAAGCTAAGGACAGAGCATTGGCAAAAGTACCTAGCATGGGAAAACAGGAAACACTTCTGAGAATATCAAGAAAACTGGACATGGGGCCCAAGTCAAAGGAGCTAAACAATGCACCATGGAAAAAGGCATCAGCAGATTTCTGCACCTGCTCCAGAGAAACTGCCAAGCTATGACTGCCACGATGCCCAGGAGAACATCGCACGCCCTGTGTATGAGAATGCAGGCTATGACTGCCATGATGCCCAGGAGAACACTGTATGCCCTGTGTATGAGAATGCAAGAGGGGATGCTTTCTAACAGTTAAAAAATTTTTAAATTTACTGATTTTAGAGAGAGAAGAGGAGAGGGAGATAGAGAAGAGGAGGGGGAGAGGGAGGGAGAGAGGAGGTAAAGGGAAGAGGGAGGAAAAGAGGGGGGAGAGAGAGGTTGATTTGTTCTTCCACTTATTCATGCATTTACTGGTTGAGTTTTATATGTGCCCTGACCAGGGATATGCAACCTTGGCATATTAGGTCGACACTCTAACCAACTGAGCTACCCAGCCAGGGCTATTTCTAACAGTTTTAAGCTCAGCAACAATGGGGAAGACATAAAAGCCATAAAATGTGCGTGGCTTTATTCCAATGACATAGGGATAGTACACATAATCACCCTGTGAAGTATAGGGTGGTTTACAAAAGGATAAATGCTCATTGTTCAGAGAGGACAGATCAGACGGCTTTTTATAAAGTTTTTTAAAAATCACAGAGGAATAAAAAGATATGGGAGAGAAAGAAAAAGGGAAAGTACATTGGGGACTATTTAATCCAACTGTGAACTCCTGAGGCACAGCCAGTAGGTTCAAACAACCCACTGTTTGCATATTATATGTGCGACTTTTTAAAATGTCCACAAACACAAAACCAGACTAACTCATTCTCTCCCCACTTACTGGCCTTAATCCCAAAATACTGTGAGTCAATGACTGAATAATTTATTTTCTATTTTGTTCTTCTGTTAAAATTATTCTGGCTGAGTGCCCCACCTCAGAGCATCTGCTACACCCTGCACTTAATGGTAGCGTTGTGAGGGTCTACGTTATTAACAGCTGCTGATCCGAGGAGACGATGAAATACAGTTCCTGGGTCTAATTCTATTAGTTCCCTCTTGAATATATATTTTTTTCTTCCTTCTATAGAGAAATACTTCTTTCTTTGTCACACAAGGTAAGTCATTTTTCCAGTTTTAATCCCCCCTTACAATAATACTAAAATCAACTCACTGTAACAATAATGCCTTTTGCAGGAAAAGAACTATAACTAAACCATTTCAGTATAATCATTAGCTTATGTGGCGTTCACTGACTTCCAGAGGAGAAAAGCACTCAAAAACTCTTCTTATACAGTATTAGAGAATACAAAAACAAAAGGAGAAGCCAGACGAAGATGCCTGCCACCAGGAAGAGAATGAGAAGATCACACAAAGTTACATTCCCAATGCTGCGATATTATACTAAACTCAGTCAGTCGATAAATATTTGTGGCCCTGGTTTTAGGTGTTTGAGATACATCACTAACAAAAACAAAGGTCCTAGCTTTCATGCTGGAGAGGGGAAGAGGGAGCAGAATTTGGAAAAGATAGACAATAAACAATAGACATATGAAGTAAATTATATAGTGCAAATTACACAGTAAGAAGATAAGTGTTCTAAAAAAAGAGGAGAAAAAGTAAAGAAGGGCCAGTAATGAAGGGGCTTTGGGGGACAAGAATAATCTGAAAAAAGATGATCGGTGTAGGCCTCAACTGGAAGTACAGAGACTTGAACTTGAAATGTGGTGGGAAGTGGCCATCTGGGAGTCACACAACAGCTTTACAAGCAACTCTGCCTCCTCCTGACTTGGTTTCTCCATTTTTAGCAGTGAAATATTGATTCTCTTCAAATAAAGGTGTTATTTACATTGAGACAGTAGTCACTATTTTAAGTAACATTTTAGTTATTTAGTCATTTAGGACAGTGTGGAGGGCAATGGACAGAAGCACAAGAATGGTGTTGCATTTATCAAAAAAAAAAAAATATTCTAAAAGAAGATCATCTTCCAGGCACTATATGTGGAAATAAAGTTAATATTTTCCAAACTCCACCTGGGACATAAAAACTAGGAGCATAAAATCTTACAAACTGTGCAAATACCTATTTAATCAGTGTTACTGCCTCATCTGTTCTTCTGTATTCTTTTTTAATGTAAACATTGTCCAAGCTGATGTCATCTATTTTATAGATCATGGGATCCTGAAAGGCAAGAACTAGTCTACCTAACAATTTTTAAATGTCTGCAAGATGTCATACTTGCAGATATTAACGAATACTAGTCAAATGTAAGTAGAAGTATCTCTTTTTTTCCTTACAACATGAACGTACTTTTCTTTCTAACTCAAAAACCTCAAAACATTTAACAAAAGTTTCAGACACATTCAAAGCCCCTTCGGAGTAGACAAGCAGTGCAGCGTGATGCAGGCAAACTCAAAGCACAGGCTTTGGAAAGAACCTGCCTGGGTTTTGGGACTCAGCCCATTAGCAATGCAACTTTGGGTAAATCATTTGACATCTCCAAACTGGCGTTGCTTCACCTGGGGAAACTTGAAAAATAATACCTGTCCCTAAGCTTTTGTGTAAATGAGCTAATGAATGCAGAAGGATCTGGCATCATGCCTGACTCATAAAAGGCATTAAATAAATGTTAGTTTTCTCTTTGCCAAATCACCACCCCCACCCCTCGCAACCTCAACACACACACACACACACACACACACACACACACTTCTCATCAGTGAGTAAGTAAATGTCTTGCTTTAAACTACACGCAGAGCATAAGAGAAAGCCAAGTTCTCCTCACTGCATCCCAGAAGCCTGGCAGCCTCTCAGCTGTGGAATTCCTGGTTATTTCCTTTCTCAAGGAGGAGATACTATTCTGGCTTGACAGAGCCTTTCCTGACATACTATCAGAATTCTCTAAGGTTCTTATCGCGGCTAACGAATAACAATGCAGAGACTATGGGGGTGAGTAATCACTCTCTCCTAGCTAAAAACTTCCTTTATTGACTTCTCTAACTTCCCGTCAGTATTTTGCTGCCAAATCAACTGCCTGTTCTAGGCACCTATTTAAAGTAATTCTCTTGAAGCTTAAAAACACATGTAGCCTTCCTTCCACAGTAAATCACACTAACCTCAATTACTAGACACTAACACTAGTAGCCTATTAGAATATTAGTAAAATTAAATTGTTCACATTTCTATTTCCTTCCTTAACCTTTGAAATGAAAACAGGAATAAAGAAAGATACATTTAAGCTATTCTTTCTACAAGATAATGTAGATGACAGCAATATTATGTCAATGCAGTTTATTTAGTGTCTAGAGTAATAATATTATCTACTCTTCATTAAAAGAGAAACTGAAAGCCAGGCAGTGAGAGCTCACTCTTATGGCTTATGGTTAACAGTGTCATGTTTTCTATGACATGGCAGTCTTGTATCGCTGTCAGAGCCCAAGCACATAGCAGTGCCTAGAACATGACTGGCTGTCAGTAAATTTTCACTAAATGAAATAAATAAATCCCATTTGGTTTTATTCTGGGGACCAACGTATGACCTTTAATTCCCAGAAAAGAAAATACACAAGCCCATTACATGTGAACCACATATCTTCACACCCAGAATCAAAAACTCTCATTCCCAAAGAGTAGAGAGAACAACTTCTTTTTGAGGCAATTCTGCTTACTTAGCACATTATTGCCCCGTCCAGTTTTCCTTCTTTTGTTTTTGTAAGGAGGGTAACTGTATAAAAACAGAATCTTTGTTGCTTAGTAATTCATCCGTTCCAGCTGCTTGTGTTCTGTTCCCAATCAAAATTCTGTTTTCAGCCTCATCGTTTTTATAAGAAGTTTAGTGAACTGGCCAGGCTTGCTCCTTCCTCCACCTCTGCAGATGCTGGGCCCCTGTTCCCATGATGCCTCTTTTTGTAACTATCTTGGGGTTATGTATGATTGTGCCATGTACAACCCATCAGTGTCCATTCATAAAGTGCTCACTGATTAACAGAGCACCACCCCTCACCCCAGTTCCCAAACCCTCTAGCTTCAAGTCAGGACAGGGTTACCCCAAAGTCAGAGAGGGTAGCTGGAGAGGGCTCTGAGGGACAGAAGCCCGGAGAAAGTCACAAAGGTGTAGGTGGGTACATGTAGGTAGACAGGAAAATATTTTTTTAGAGATAAAAGCATATAGGAAACTTGATCACTTATTACTATTAGTTCAGTTTAAAGCATGTCATTAACCACAGCAATTTTCACTAATTCTTGTGTTCTTTTCCATTCCACATACTTGTCTACCCCTTTCCCATAGCTATTTCTCTTACTTCTGTTTCTCCAAAAAGGATAATAAACAACTTCCTAGCCACTCATCATCATAAACCCTGACATGTTAAATTACCCCCTGCTCAGTTTATACACCACATCAGGCCCATAAAACTCTGTCTTCATCAGTAACGCCCCTCACACAAAGTTCTCACTTCCCCTTTTCCCTGCTGGGAAGGGCACCTTCTAAAGGAGCAACTGGGCCATACCCACCACCGTCCTTCTGTGCAAGAGGTGCATCTCCCGTTCCAGGACGTGAGAGAGACTGCTTACCTGGAAGGCAGTTGCACTCAAAAGTGAAGTCACCCGTCTGCCGGCAGGTGCCTCCATTGACACAGGGGGAGGGTGCACAGGGCATGTAGAGGCTGTCACAGTGCTGGCCTGTGAAGCCCTGGGGGCACTGGCACTGATAGGAACCCGGCAGGTTGAGGCAGGTACCACCATGCTGGCACTGTCCTGGAATGTCACACTCATTGACGTCAGTCTCACATTTCTTCCCTGTGAAGCCTGCGAGGCACTTGCAGGAGAACTGGTTGGACACAGTGGTACAGGTGCTGCCATTCGCACAGGGATGAGACAGGCAGGCATCAGTCCACTGGCAGTGGTTACCTGGGGGAAGGAAAATAGATCTCAGCACTGCTCACAAAAATGGGAGCTGGCCCCGTCCTCACCACTCCACGTCTCCCACCCAACAGGTGATCTCCAGTAGTTACTGCATGGAGAATTCCTAAGCTCTCTGAACAAATAAAATGTATTCATCTTTTCCATAATATATAGTCACACATAGACCTCTTCGAAGATACAAACACGTCAATACTTCTTCTATTTCCTTTAAACACAACACACATGCACACCTATTCTGGGAAACATTTTATTAATTGTGAGGCTGCTATCAATATTGCTTGATGTGTCTGAAGAGGATGAAGAGTCCCTGGTTCCTTGTTTATGAAAACTAGACAGAACTAGAAGCTGTCATGAGACTAAAAGTCTAGAGAGGTAACTCCTGTGGACTCTCTCTGGTAGGAAAGTTCCAGAAGAAGCAAGAAGGCTCTAATATGCTCGACACTAAGGCATGACTACAGGAAGCAGAGTAGAGAAAGGTAGAAAGGAAAAAAAAAACACACCCATGCTGGTATTCAACTTGGTATTCATGTGGCTTTGTGCTGTCATTAGCTTAAGCTTTTGTTACAAACTAAAGATATGAGAGTCCCCGGAATCCGTAACACTCCAAGTAGCTGTCAAAGTAAACATCCAAATCTTTGGCCCCACTGGGAAGCAAATGACAGTAGTGACAGCTTTTGTAAAAGAGAGAACAAGGTAACACTGAGCACATAGAACTGCTCTCTGCCCATCAGGAATGTCAAACCCAAGGGGGAGGTGCACTAAAACTTGGGCACAACACATACATCTAAGCAGAAAGAAAATGAAAAAAACTGCTATTTTTCTTCCTACTTTCTCTTCATTCCACTGAGTGCTACTTACCTACAGTGGAAAGGAGATTAATGGTTACTTTTGACAACCATGTGTATCAGTGTTGGCCTATAACTGAAATAGGTCCCTGAACTTGGTTTTCTACAAATGTTACATAGTAAAAGCATTAACATCCTGCCTCTGTTTCTTCATCTAAGAGGGTATATCAGCTTCTAAAGTCAGACTGGGAAGGATATAAGTCTACCATCAAACCAAGAGGGTGAACTTGACGTGGGACTGACAAAAGTGGCAAATGTGCAAAGATGATCAGACATGGCAACATCAAGAAGAAACCCTTCTAATGGCAAAGGGAGAAGTTTTAATTTGGGGATCATTTCAGAGTAACATTTTAATTATAAAAAAAGGCATTACTGCCATTTCACCCAGTCAGGATTAAACTCTTCTAAATGGGCATGGCCTCCCTTTGCCTGTGGAACAAAACAGCTCAAAACTAATAATCAGGAAAGATTTATTCTCTCAAAGACTCCCAGCACTGATGTATCACAGTCACAACAAAGATAACGGACCACCCCTACTGTTATCTACACTAGTGGTCCCCAACCTTTTTTGGGCCACAGACCGGTTTAATGTCAGAAAATATTTTCACAGACCAGCCTTTAGGGTGGGACGGGTAAATGTATCACGTGACCGAGACAAGCATCAAGAGTGAGTCTTAGACGGATGTAACAGAGGGAATCTGGTCATTTTTAAAAAATAAAACATCATTCAGACTTAAATATAAATAAAACAGAAATAATGTAAGTTATTTATTCTTTCTCTGCAGATCGGTACCAAATGGCCCATGGACCGGTACCAGTCCGCAGCCTGGGGGTTGGGGACCACTGATCCACACCTACCAACACCCTTTAATGAAAAATCAATAGAGCAAAAGTTCCAAACCAAATGATCCAATCTCATTTTCTAAGTGTGTTTTTTATTTTTTCCTGATTATATTTACAGGATTATTGGTGCTGTGGGGAACAAAATGGTGACTGGTTCTCCTTTTCTCATCCAACTTAATAAACACTCCTGATTCATTCTGAATAAAGCTCAGTGCTACTTTTGAAGAACCCATAATCTACTCAGATGAGAGATGTAAAAAATGAATTACAATGAATTGTGACACATAAAATAATAGAGCACAGAGACTAACTGCCTAAAGAAATAATGAAAGGGCCAGTGAGCCAGAGTTTTAAGTAACATTGGGTAATCACCAAGTATAGGAAAAGGTATTCCCAGCAAAGGAGTGTGCAACAGCACAGAGGCAACAGGAAAGTGTGACATTTTCAGGAAATGATGAGAATGACGGCATGACTGGAGCTCAACGCTTGTGGGAAGGTGAGGCTATAAAAAGGTGTAAGGGCTAGACTGTGAAGGGCTAGGGAAGCCATGTAAAACAGTTTGCAATTTTCCCAGTGGCTGATGGGAAGTCATAAGGCATTGTAAGCAGGTGAGTTTATGAGAGGATTTGCATTTACAATGAAAGCTATGGTAATCTGACAGGTGAACAAATGGGAAGGTGGTAAAGGCAAGGAGACCAGTTAGGAAATGACTGCAGAAGTCCAGGTGAGAGATGACTGGGAGAGTAATTGCAGGGCAGGAGAGTAAATGGAGAGGAGCAGACAGGTCAGAGGTAACTCAGAGGGTGATTGATTGGGTGCTGAGTCTAACGGAGTTAAGGATGAGGGAAAGTTTCTAGTCTGAAGTACTACTTGGAGTGTATCACAATTTATATTACCATGTTGAGTCTGAGGTACCTGTTGAATTTCCAAGGATAATAGGCAATACATAGTTAACAACATGAGTCTGAATGTCAGGGTTAGGATGAAGCAAAAAAGATGACTATCAGAGTCAATAGCAACTGATGAAGACAAAGACAATTAAAGCAATCAGAGATCACGAGATTCCCAGGGAAAAGCTGGAAGACTTAAAAGAGGCCTCAAAACAAAATTTCAAGGAACACAAAAATGCAATGGACAAGGACAAGGCAATGCAGAAGCAAAAGGAACAATTGGAGTTCAGAAAGTCATAACAGCCAATGCCCTGAATGTCCAGGGAGAGAATATTTCAAGAAGCAAGTGATTAACAGCTTTTCTTCCGGTGACAGTGAAGTGATCCTGATCCCCAAGCCTGACTTGTATACTTTCAGCAGTCCAATACCTCTGAATATTTGACTCTTTTTTCTTCCTCCTCTTTTAAAACTCTCAAAAGGAAGCTAAAAATAGTTGTTTAGAACATTCCAGTTCCTTACCATAATATTAAGTATGTACCAGAGTTGGGGAACCCTTAAGAACCAGATGTCAAGATCTAAAAGATGCTAAATAAAGAGACATACTGAGAATAGTAAAGTGTGGGCCAGAGTCCCATTTGATACCTGTAAAACCAACTTGGCAGGTGCACTCATAGTTATCCTGGCTGAGCACATGACAGGTGCCTCCATTTAGACAGGAGGGAGATGTATAGCAGGGGTGAGTGGTTGAGTACTGGCAGTCCTCGCCTGTGAACCCCAGAGCACACTGGCATGTGGCTTTCCCCAGCATGGCCTGGGCCACACACGTGCCTCCATTCTGGCAGCGGTTCTTCTCACAGGGGTCTCGATGTTGACAATATTCTCCCAAGAAGCCCTCTGGACACCTGTGTGGAAAAGAGAGGAATCCATAAGAACATTTGCCATCTTGCAGTCCAGAAACATACAAGATGATGCAGTCAAGAAAAGACTAGATTGTGGACTGAGAGCCCGGAAGGTACAGCTGTATAACTGCCTTGCTTTAAGAGCAGAAGTGTTTAGAGAACTTAATTAACCACATACTCCATTGTCCTTTTGAGTCTAGGCTGGTGACAGAATATTAGTTGGTGATCCAGCATGGTCTGCCAGGGCCAGTCAGCATGACTACTTAAAGGCAAAATGCATCCATATTTTTTCATGTATATACAGGCTGGTATGGTGTAACAGCACCTTTTTGTGCAGCATTGTTGATACATGTCTGTGTAAATACATTAACTCTCATTTTGATTAAGCTGTTGGGAAGGATTAAGACATTCAAATATAATAATGCATGGGCTGACCCTCTTATCCTTTCCAATTTAAAGTATATAAAATACCACATGTCTTCTCTCAATTAAGCATTAAGAAATAGTGAGTTCTCCTTTTCCTGTTTCCACTGAAACACCAATCAGTCCAGATTTCTGGGTTATTTTCATGGAGTTGAGCCTATGATGAAGAAAAAGGAGGTACAGAGGAAATAGGGAATGGTTCACAGGGAAAGTGTTTTTCCTTTCAACCTAAATCTGTTTAGATATAAGTAGTAAGCAGCTTTTTTTTTAACCAAATTAAAAAAGCACAAAATATAATTAAAATGACATTAAAAATATCTGACTGTATAGACACCAAAGTGAAGAAGGGAAAACAATTCAAGAGTGGCATTCTATAACATTTCCACATGGTGTATTGAGGAATTTCTGTATATATATCACCCACTGATTCATAACATGCACCATCCCAAATTATCTGTAATAGATGTACTTAAAACAATTTTCTCTGAACACCATTAAAAAGGCATGGAAAGTGTCCATTTTCATAATGAAGAGGTTGTTTAAATGTGACCCCTCTCTAAGAAGAATTTAAAAGATATATGATGACTTTGATTCTAACCATAAATTTTGCCACGTGGCTGTCACCCCCAATGATTCGTTTCAGAACGATTTCTCCATATTTACTTCTAGGGGCACAGAAAATTAAATCTACAACAATGTTCCACCATTACCTCAAAAATAACACATTTAATTAAACCCTAGATCTTCTTTCTCAAAATCAGTCCCTGGCAGGGGCGTTGGGGACTGGGAGAATGAGATGAGGGGATTAAGAAGTACAGATTGGTAGTCACAAAACAGGACCATGTGAAGTGCAGCATAGGGAACAGAGCCAATAGTACTGTGATAACCGTGTATGGTGCCAGGTGGGTACTGGAAATATCGAGTGGGACACTATGTAAAGCATATGGTTGTCTAACCACCACGCTGTATACCTGAAACCAACACAAAATAAAGTTGAAAGTAATCTGTAATTGAAAACCAATAAATGAATAAAAACCTGCATGTGCGCACGCGAGCACACTCACAACACACACACACACACACACACATACACACACACACACACACACACACACAGACATATTTCTGCTGCTATTACAGCTTCTTCAACCCAATCACTGTGTCCTGATTCTCCCAGTCATCCAGACTTGAAGCACTGGCATCATGTTGTATGTACTTCTTCCTGCCTTTGCCAGTCATACCCCAGACTTTTAATTAGCCCTTGGTTGGCAAGGGGAAAGTCTTTAGAGGTCATAGTTATTGAGAAAAGAGGAGAACCAAACATTAGGGAACTAATATAGAAAATGCCCAGAAGAAGTACTCAGTAGCTAAAATGGCTGAGGAGGAAACAGGTGGTAAATAGCCACAGTGGGAATGATGTAATTAACTACAACCTCTTCATGCCTTCCCAGTGCTGTGCACAGTCGGCGCACAGAGCCAGGGGCAGCCGGAGCTTCCAGCATCTGCACGAGCAGGTGAAGCTGGAGAAGAGAGGCAGTGAGGGGTGGGAACAGCATAAAAACCAGAAGCCACCTCCAGTTTCCAGCAAGGAGTCTGCACCACCTCGTTTGGTCAGGCCTATTTGGAGTCCTGGTGCTGTAACCTTGGACAACATTCTTTTTTTTTTTTTTTTTTTTTAAACTGATCGAATCAGGCCGTTGTTTTTTGTTTTTTATTTTTTATTTATTCATTTTAGAGAAGAGAGGGAGAGACAGAGGGAGAGAAGGGGGAGGAGCTGGAAGCATCAACTCCCATATGTGCCTTGACCAGGCAAGCCCAGGGTTTTGAACCAGCGATCTCAGAATTTCCAGGTTGATGCTTTATCCACTGTGCCACCACAGGTCAGGCCTGGACAACATTCTTAACCTCACTATTAGTTTTCTCAGATTGCAAATAGTAAGACTTAAACATTGTGGGGTTGTGGTAAGAATCAAATAAAATCAAGTATGTGAAAAACCTTTGTATTAAAAAGATTCACAAATAAAAATTTTTTTCCCTCTCTTGTACTTACCGAGGAAAATGATGCATTATTTAAATCACAGTTTGATTTGATAATAGGTTATTTTCTGTTTTGTTTTGTTTTTTAAGTTGGAGAGTAAAACTGCCAATGTAGCATAGCTAAAATTAACCCTGAGCTATATTATTAAAAGCATTTGCAACTTATTCAAGAAATCTGTTCTGGATAATGCGGTCCTCTGGACATTAAGCCTGGCTGACAACACTTGATTCCCCCATATAGGAATTACCTTGTAAATAGTGGCAAACTTTTAAATGTGGGTGGGCTCTGCCCAGGTACACTACCATGACCTCCCCAACACTATCATGTGGCATCTGCTCAGCTAATGCAAACTCACTGAAGTGTCAGCATCATAAACACATCATGAAACCAGAAGTTTCCCAGGAAAACAGAATGAAATATGAAAAATTCTGGCGCCAAACAAAAGTACTCCTGAATTATGTTACTAGGTTCAATCTACATTGTTGCTCCCTCTATGGAAAAATAATTTCAACTACAGTATGCTTAAGAAACCAATAAAAGTAGAGGTTGGCAAAGTGCTCTGGAGGGTGCACTCAGGCCCACTGCCTGTTTCTTTTTTTGTTTGTTTGTTTTTTGTTTTTTTATTCATTTTAGAAAGGAGAGAGAGAGGGAGAGAGAGAGAAGCGGGGAGGAGCAGGAAGCATCAACTCCCATATGTGCCTTGACCAGGCAAGCCCAGGGTTTTGAACTGGCGACCTCAGCATTTCCAGGTCGACGCTTTATCCACTGCGCCACCACAGGTCAGGCCACTGCCTGTTTCTATATGGCCTGCGAGCTGAGAATGGTTTTTATATTTTTAAGTGGTTAGGGGGAAAAAAACCAAAAAAAAAGAATATTTCATGACATTTGAAAAAATTATGTAAAATTAAAATTTCAGTGTCCATAAATAAAGTCTTATTGGGACACAGGCACACACCTTTATTTATGGATTGTCTGCAGCTACTTCTGCACTACAATAACAGTGTTGAATAGTTGCAATGAGACTATATGGCCCACAAAACTATTTACTATCTGGTGCAGAAAAGTTGTCAAGTCCTGGGTAAGAGAATATATGAAGCCTAATTCTGTAAGTAGCATCCTACATGGTTATTAATAATGATATTTTGATGATGAAAAAAATGTTCTCATATCTGTTTCCACAAAGAATATTACACTCATTCATTCCTCCAACAAACACTTAGTAAGTGTATTATCTGTCAGGCATTGTTCTAGTGCTAGGAAAATCCTTAACTTGGGGACTTGAAAATTCTAGTAAGAGAAAACAGAAACAAAATTAATAAGTAAAATATCTAATTTGTTAGGTGCAGTTAAGTGCTATGAAAAAATAGAACAGGAAAAAATAAAACCGAAAAGGATAGAATTGGGATGGTAGGGGGTAGACAGAAGTGAAGTATGTTGGTGTTAAATAGGAAAACCAGAGAAGACCTCACTGAAAGGGCACATTTGGGCCAAGACCTGAATGAGGTGATAGACTAGCCATGCCAGTATCTAGGGGAAGCGTGTTCAAGGCAGAGGGAACAACAAACACAAAAGCCCTAAAACAGAAAACAGCCCTGCCATGTCTGAGGAACAGCAAGGAGATCTCTGCGGTTCTACCAAAGGGATTAATTTTAAGAAAAGAGTAGCTGAAAACAGATCGACAGCTGTGACCAAAGGCAGATCACGAGGTGCTTTCAGGGCCCTGTAAAGAAGGATTCAGAGTTTTACTCTAGTGAGATAATATTTAGACATGATTGATGTATAACTGATAATACTCTCCTAAAGTCCATACACAGAACCACATCTTATCTTTATGTGAAACTAGACCTATTGTTAGTATAATAATGAAGACTTAATTTCTTATTTAAGACGTTCTCTGCAGCTAGACATCAGTCCATTTCTTTACAGTGCAACTCTCCTTTAGCCTACATTTTTCACTAAGCCTCTCATTTCCCTTTCACAGCCAAACTCCTGTAACTGTGGCCTAGGTTCACAGGTGTTTTCCTTTCCTTTCCATCTACTTCTTACTTATCCCTTTGTAACACAACTTTCCTTCTAATTATTGCCCAGAAACTATGTTCTAAGAGCAATGACTTTCACCTTGTGAACTTCAGTGGTCTCATCTGAGATTCCATCAAAAGGAAATTTTCCTCCTATAGGAGGTATTGCTTCCATCATTTAAATCCTTTTTACATGTGGCCTCTGTGACTCCCTCCATCTCCAAGCTCATCAATGCTTAATGCTGATTGCTCTTCTCCTTCCCCATCAATTCTGGCCACCTTAAAAGTTCAAGCCTCAGCTGCCCTGCTCTGTTCTCTCATATGCATTTGTTATTGCTGTTGTTCATTTGACTTTAAACAACTACCATCATATAATATACAGCTCCAGTTCCCTATGTTTATTTACTAAAGTCATCTCCTTCCCCTAATATATACTGCCAATACTTGAATCAAAACATTTAAAAAGTGGCATCATTTTTCCATAAGACTTCAAATTCCTCCATTTTTCTAAGGCTCCATTCACAATCTCAAAAGTCACTTTTGGTTAATCCTTTTAAGTTACATATAGTTTATTACCATGTTCTGACACTCTTGTTAACTGAACTCCTATAATAATTATCATTCAAAAATTCTAATCACCTGCCTCAGGACAGACATCTTATTGCTGGCTTGTTCCCACTTCCATTCATCCTTGGAATAACAGAACCTTGGGATTCAAGACAACCTAAGGTAATTTCCACCCAGTGAGACAATTCTTTGTAAAATATTACTGAAAGATGATTAGCAGCCTGTGAGAAATAGTTAGAATTTAATAAATGTTGAGATTATTGTGCCTGCTATTAATAGTACAAACTCTAGAACCAGACCACCTGGAATTCAATACCCGCTCCCCGTTTACTCAATGAGTGGTCTTGAGCTAAACCCTCCTTGTTGTAAAATGGATTTAATAATAATGTCTACGTCATATGGTTTTTAAATAATTGTAAAGCACTTATGATATCTAGCAAGCACATAGTAAATGCCATGCATTTAAGTAAAATAAAATTACTGGCTCACTACTTCAACAAGACAACAATCTTTATTATGGGTGGATCCCATTGATGGAAAGCATTTTCTTCCTGAGGTTGAGAATCCTGCCTCCCACTTAGGTATATACCCAACATAGCTAAAAGCACAGGTCCACACAAAATCTGTAAAGAATGTCTGTAGCAGTATTATTCAGAATCCAATGTCCATAGCTGATGAATGGACAAATAAAATGTGATATATCCATACAACGAAATATTGTTTGGCCATAAAAAGGAATAGAAATCTAATACTTGCTATGACCTGGGCAAACCTGAAAACGTCATGCTAAGTGAAATATGCTAAACACAAAAGGCCACATATTGTATGGTTTCATATTTATAAAATAACCCAGAATAAGCAAATCCATAAAGATTAAAAAGATAGATTAGTGTGCACAGGGGCTAGGAAGAGGAGGAAACAGAGAATGACTACTAAGGGCTAGAGATTTTCTTGGGATCGGGGAGGAGAGGATGAAAATGTTCAGAAATTAGATGATTACACATATATGTAAATATACTAAAAATCACTAACTTGTACAGTTTAAAAGGGTAAATTTAAAACTGTATAAATTATCTTATTTTTTAATATTATGCCTCCCTACAATTTCCACCCACCGGTTAGCCTTGTCCTCTAGAACAAAAAGGAGCAAGCCTTCTGCTCTTAAACAAAGCCCCTCAAGAATGTGCAGATAGTTGTGTTAGTCCTTTGTTTTCTTTTTTCCAGGATTCAGTGCTTTGGCCTATTTCTTAGTATAAAATCATTTCTAGGATTCCTCATTATTTCAGTGGCTCTTCTATGCTTAAGAAAACAACAACAATAATAATAGTCACTGACATTTTTGAAGCACTTATTATGTATTTGCTAAGAATTTCACAGCTGTTATCTCTTTTATTACTCCCTAGAACAGTGCTTTATATTATCATATCCATTTTGTAAATGAGGACCTTGAAGCTTAGAAAGAGTAAGATTTCACAGCTAGTAGACAGAAGAAGTATCAATCCTATCTTGGTCCTCCCACTAGATCCGTGATGGCAGAACTTTTTATAAAAACAGTCCACTTTTGCAGTGCTGGTCAACCTGGTCCCTCCCACCCACTAGTGGGCGGGACCAGGTTGACCAGCAGTGCAAAAGTGGGTGGTTTTTCTAAAAAGGTTTGCCATCTTGGCACTATCAGGCGTCCCCAAACTACAGCCGGCCGGCCGCAATGCGGCCCCCTGAGGCCATTTATCCAGCCCCCACTGCACTTCTGGAAGGGGCACCTCTTTCATTGGTGGTCAGTGAGAGGACCACTGTATTTGGCAGCCCTCCAATGGTCTGAGGGACAGTGAACTGGACCCCTGTGTAAAAAGTTTGGAATCCGGGATTCTAGTTCATCAAAACCTCTTTAAAAAAATATTTCATGCAAACGGAAAGGAAAAAAAAAGCTGGGGTAGCAATACTAATATCTGACAAAATAAACTTTAAAACAAAGGCTATATATAGTAAAGGATAAAGAAGGTCACTATATAATGATAAAAAGAGCATTACAATAGAAAGATATAACTATTATAAATATATATGTGCCTAATATAGGAGCACCTTAATATATAAAACAGATTTTGATGGACAAAAAGGGTGAGATCAACAGCAATACTATAATAGTAAGGGATTTTAATACCCCACTAACATCAATGGATGGAACCTCCAGACAGAAAATTGACAAAGAAACAGTGACCTTAAATGACACACTAGATAAACTGTATTTAATAGATATCTTCAGAACTTTTCACTCCAAAGCAGAATATACATTCTTTTCAAGTGCTCACAGTACATTCTCTAGCATAGACCACATGTTAGGACACAAAACAAGTCTTAATAAATTTAGGAAGATTGAAATCACACCAAGCATCTTCTCTGGTCACAACGACATGAAACTAGAAATCAACTACAATAGAAAAACTGAAAAACATTCAAACACTTGGAGACTGAACAGCATGCTATTAAATAATGAATGGGTTAACAATGAAATCAAAGAAGAAACCAAAAACTTCCTTGAAACAAGTGAAATGAACATACAACTCAAAATTTATGGGACACAGCAAAAGCAGTCCTGAGAGGAAAGTTCACAGCACTACAGGCATAGCTTAAGAAGCAAAAAAAAGCTCAAATTAACAAGTCAACCCTGTACCTAAAAGAACTAGAAAAGAATAACTAAAGCCTAGAGGAAGTAGAAGGAAGGAAATAATAAAAATCAGAGCGGAAATAAATGACATAGAGGCAAAAAAAAAAAAAAAAAACCCATAAAAAAACAATACAGAAGACCAATGAAACCAAGAGCTGGTTCTTTGAAAAGGCAAACAAAATCAAAAAACCTTTAACCCAGTGGTTCTCAAAGTGTGTGCCTGGGCACACTGGTGTGCCCTAGAAGATTTCCAGCTGTGCCCTATGGTGCTCCAGAGAAATATGTGCCTGTTGGGGACCAAAAACCCTGTTGGGATTTTGGAGTTTAGATTTATTGGGGACAGAGGTGTGGGAAATTGGCTATAAACTGAAAATCTGCCCAACCCCCCACCTCACTGGCCTGATTAGGTTGCAAAAGGCTGTTAAGCTGCTGTGGTACTGGATTATTTACACTACCCCTTATGTTCCTGGGAAAGACTGGAGGCAAGTTTCTTCTATTCTTTGTTTGGTGTAAAGTTAAGATGATACGTATGGTGTAGCTTTTGGATTGATGATTAAACATAAGGAACTGTCTCTTGAAGCCTTCTGGATTTCTATAAAAGTAGAATATGTGGCAATATCTAAAAAAGCTTTGAACATTTTACTATAATTTTCAATATCCTATTTATGTGAATTAGGATTTTCTACTCTCAACACAATTAAGAGTAAAAAGAGAGGAATTCTTCAATCTATTGAAGAAGAAATGAGAGTTGGCCTTTCAAATATATGCCCAAACATTGAAGAAATCGCTAGGGCACATCAGGCTCATGTTTCTCATAAACACAAAAATGAAAAAACTTAACACATTCGCGCCGGGACCTGCCGAATTTGCTAAATCTTACTAAGAATGTATCTTTATATATAAAAAGATAACTTTTTTGTCATTCTTAAAATTTTTTAACCCCTTTTTTAATGAATTCTAAAAAGCGTAACTCAAAAGAGTAACAAAAAATGTATTTTTAATATCAGAATAAATTTAATTTTGTCGTATTTACTGTATTTCGTTTAATTACCATAAAAGCACGCCTGGACTTTATATTTTTTTCTTTAATATTTGACTTATTATAACATATTTCTCAGAAATTTGTATACAGTGCACCTACAATTATTTGTAGGATTTTAAATGTGCCCCAACCTCTAAAAGTTTGAGAACCACTGCTTTAACCAGACTCACCAAGAAAAAAAGAGGGCTCAAATAAATAAAATTAGAAATTAGAGTGGAGAAGTAACAACTGACACAGCAGAAATTCAAATGATTGTAAGAAAATACTATAAAGAACTATATGCCCACCTGACCAGGTGGTGGCGCAGTGGATAGAGCACTGGACTGGGATGTGGAAGACCCAGGTTCGAGACCCCGAGGACTCCAGCTTGAGGGCGGGCTCATCTGGTTTGAGCAAAAGCTCACCAGCTTGAGCCCAAGGTCGCTGGCTCGAGCAAGGGGTTACTTGGTCTGCTGAAGGTCCACGGTCAAGGCACATATGAGAAAGCAATCAATGAACAACTAAGGTGTTGCAACGCGCAACGAAAAACTAATGATGGATGCTTCTCATCTCTCTGTCCCTGTCTATCCCTCTCTCTGACTCTCTGTCTCTAAAAAAAAAAAAAAAAACAAAAAAAAAAACTATATGCCCCAAAATGGGAAAACCTAGATGAAATGGATAAATTCCTTGAAAAATATAATCATTCAAAAATCAATCTGGAAGAATCAGAAAACCTAAACAGACCAATTACAACAAAAGAGATTGAAACAGTTATCAAAAAACTTCCAACAAACAAAAGCCCTGAGCCTGATAGCTTCACAGGCGAATTTTACCCAATATTCAAAGAAAAACTAACTCCTATTATTCTCAAGCTATTTCAAAAAATTCAAGAGGAGGGAACACTTTCAAGCTCCTTTTATGAGGCGAACATAATCCTCATTCCAAAACCAGGCAAAGACAACACAAAGAAAGAAAACTATAAGCCAATATCCCTGATGAATTTAGATGCTAAAATTCTCAACAAAATATTAGCAAATCAGATCCAGCAATACATGAAAAATAATCATACATCATGATCAAGTGGGATTTATTCTGGGGAGACCAGGCTGGTACAATATTCACAAATTAATCAATGTGATTCATCACATAAACAAAAGGAAGGAGAAAAACCACATGATAATTTCAATAGATGCAAATAAAGCATTTGATAAAATCCAGCACCCATTCATGATCAAAACTCTCAGCAAAGTGGGAATACAGGGAACATACCTCAACATGATAAAGGCCATCTATGACAAACCCACAGCCAATATCATACTCAATGGGCAAAAATGAAAAGCAATCCCCTTAAGATCAGGAACAAGGCAGGGCTGCCCCCTTTCACCATTCTTATTCAACATAGTTCTGGAAGTCCTAGCTACAGCAATCAGACAAGAAGAAGAAAGGCATCCAAATTGGAAAAGAAGAAGTAAAACTTTCATTATTTGCTGATGACTTGATACTGTACCTAGAAAACCCTAAAGTCTCAGTCAAAAAACTACTGGGACTGATAAATGAATTCAGCAAGGTGGCAGGATATAAAATCAATATTCAGAAATCAGTGGCATTTATATACACCAACAATGAACTGTCTAAAAGAG
Organism: Saccopteryx leptura; assembly: GCF_036850995.1. Taxonomy (NCBI): domain Eukaryota; kingdom Metazoa; phylum Chordata; class Mammalia; order Chiroptera; family Emballonuridae; genus Saccopteryx; species Saccopteryx leptura. Next base: position 209,142,471 of record NC_089505.1, on the reverse strand, counting down.
AAATTAAGGAAACAATCCCCTTCACTATTGCAATTAAAAAAATAAAGTACCTAGGAGTAAATTTAACCAAGGAGGTAAAAGACCTGTACTCAGAAAATTATAAGACATTGATAAAAAAAATCAAGGAAGATACAAACAAGTGGAAGCATATACTGTGTTCATGGATACGACGAATAAATATCATTAAAATGTCTATTCTACCCAAAGCAATATATAAATTCAATGCAATTCCTATTAAAATACCAATGTCATACTTCAAAGATATAGAACAAATATTCCAAAAAATGTATACGGAACCAAAAAAGAACACGAATAGCCTCAGCAATCTTGAAAAAGAAAAATAAAGCAGGGGGTATCACACTTCCTGATATCAAGTTATACCACAAGGCCACTGTACTCAAAACAGCTTGGTACTGGCATAAGAACAGGCATACACATCAATGGAATAGAACAGAGAACCCATAAATAAACCCACACTTTTATGGACAACTGATATTTGACAAAGGAGGTAAGAGCATACAATGGAGTAAAGATAGTCTCTTTAACAAATGGTGCTGGAAAATTGGTCAAATATATGCAAAAAAATGAAACTAGACCACCAACTTACACCATTCACAAAAGTAAAGTCAAATGGATAAAAGACTTGAATGTAAGTCGTGAAACCATGATCATCTTGGAAGAAAACATAGGCTAGGCACTAAGCTCTCCGACATCTCTTGCCACAATATACAGTGTGTCTGTAAAGTCATGGTGCACTTTTGACCGGTCACGGGAAAGCAACAAAAGACGATAGGGAATGTGAAATCTGCACCAAATAAAAGGAAAACCCTCCCAGTTTCTGTAGGATGATGTGGCAGCATGTGCGCATGCACAGATGATGACATAACACCGTGTATACAGCAGAGCAGCCCACGGCCATGCCAGTCGAGATGTGGACGGTACAGAGGAAAGTTCAGTGTGTTCTGTGGCTCACTAAATTCGAATCCATGACCAAAATGCAATGTGAATATCAGCATGTTTATAACGAAATGCCACCACATAGGAATAACATTACTCGGTGGGATAAGCAGTTGAAGGAAACCGGCAGTTTGGTGGAGAAACCCTGTTCTGGTAGGCCATCAGTCAGTGACGAGTCTGTAGAGGCTATACGGGATAGCTACATAAGGAGCCCTAAAAAATCTGTGTGTGAACCCACATCGAACTGCACTGAATAGGTATGAAACTGGGAGAGTTTTCCTTTTATTTGGTGCAGATTTCACATTTCTATCATCTTTTGTTGCTTTCCTGTGACCGGTCAAAAGTGCACCATGACTTTATGGACACACTGTATTTACTGATTTATCTCCACAGGCAAGTTAAATAAAGGACAGGATGAACAAATGGCACTATATCAAACTAAAAAGCTTTTGCACAGCAAAAGACAATATGAACAAAATAAAAAGAAAACCCACACAATGGGAAAACATATTCACCAACACGTCCGATAAAGGGTTAATAACCAAAATCTATAAAGAACTTAAGAGGACTTACAGATGGCCAATGGGCATACGAGAAAATGCTCAACATCACTAATCATTAGAAAAATGCAAATTAAAACCACAATGAGATACCACCTCACATCAGTCAGAATGGTGCTCATTAACAAAAACAACACATAACAAGTGCTGGCGAGGATGTGGAGAAGGGGGAACCCTCCTGCATTGCTGGTGGGAATGCAGACTGGTGCAGCCACTGTGGAAAACAGTATGGAGATTCCTCAAAAAATTAAAAATGGAACTGTCTTTTGACCCAGCCATCCCACTTCTAGGAATATATCCTAAGAATAACAAATCACTGATTCAAAAGAAGAAATGCTCCCCCATGTTTACTGCAGCATTGTTCACAATAGCAAAGATCTGGAAACAGCCCAAGTTTCCATCAGTGGACGAGTAGATTAAAAAGCTGTGGTTCATATATACAATGGAGTACTATGCAGCCACGAAGAAGGAAATCTTACACTTTGTGACGACATGGATGGACCTGGAAACTATCATGCTAAGTGAAATAAGCCAGGCAGAGAAAGTAAAATATCATATGACCTCACTCATATGAAGAATCCAATGAACAATGTGAACTGAGGAATGGAAGAGAGGCAGAGAAAGGGTTAAAGAGGCCAGAGGGAAAGCAGTCATAGGGAAAGGGGATGAGAGGAAGGGATCAAAGAAAAGAAAGACATTAGGGAAATTATATACATATATAACACAGAGAGAAAAAGAGCAGGATAGTAAATCATGAAGGGAAAGGGGGAAGGGCGGTAGGGGAGGGGGCTTGGGGGTAGCAAGGAGAACACGGGGGGTGGAGGGAGATATATTCGGGGGAACACTTGTAACTATGTAAACACAACAATTTTAAAAAATAAAATATAAAAAATAAATTAAAAAGCTGGGACCCGAAATGGTAGGAAACACCCACAACCCACATTCTCACTGGCGCAGCGCAGCTGCATCATCAGCCTGTGGGTGCTGTGTTTCTCCCACTGCAGCCTAAAATTCTGTTTACTTTTTTAGAAGCCACAAAGTACTATTTCGTGCTATTGAACACACGGCCAGTTAAAACGCCCTGATATTTTTTACATATACTATTTTTATAGCACACTCTTCTATACTCACACAACATGTCTGAACCTAATGATTGAAGCTATTATTTGTTCCTTTTAAACTCACCATGTTGAATCTTTACCCCGTGCTTTCCTGATTGAGATAATGTTTGCACTTTATTCATATGATCACAGAATTTCAGTACTCACCATATTTCAGAAGCCAACTGGTCTGAACACCTACTGCACTGATGACACCAAGGCTAATGGACCCGCCTCCAGGTGTGTGGATTTAGCAATTTCCCCTAGTTTTGCACCATCCATAACTGTGTCTTTTTCTTTAGATCTTTTATCAAAACATAAAAAAGCACTTGACTGAAAGTGTTCTACTAGGTCTTGCCCTGAGACTGGCACCTACTCAGTCAGCTTTTATCATCTTAACAGCACCATCATCCTATTCACACCTCTCCATAATAGCCAGGAAATTCCTTGCTGACACTAATCACACTGCTTAAAGAATAACCCTTTGAAAGCACGATTTTGATCATGTCACTTCTCTGCTCAGAAACAAGTATTAGTGACCAACCCTACAAATCCAAGTCCCTTAGAATCTGTGACCTCCCTATCTGCACTACTTAGTAGTTCACAATACAAACACTGCAGATTACACATCCACACTGCTGTCTACTGATCCCTGTATAAAAATTCTTCTTTCTATTTTCCAGTGAGAAATACTGTGCTTTCCCATCATTGGGTCTCTAATTTATGTTCCTTTCTTCCATATTTGCTTTAAAGATCTGCTCAATACTCATGTCCTCCACTAAAGCCTCTTCCAAACCATCTTACCCAGCTCTGATCTCTCTAACAGTGGATGCAATGCCATGCTATGCACCACATTATTTCTGCCAGGATGCCCTCCTTCACTCTAGCCATTGTTTTGTCTTTTCTGTGCCTCTGTCAAACTCCTACTTGATTTTCTGGGTTGTTGGGGTGTAGGGGGAGGAGTGAAAGGGCATGTCTTGAGACCCTGGTATACTACAAACACCTATGCAGCATTAGGCAATGGTTCCAAAGCAGGTTAAATTTCATAGGATGGATGAAGCCAGTCTCTCAATCCAAATTTGCTACAAATCCCCTTCCAACCCCACACTATACTCTGCATGGTAGAACACAGGCCAAATCAACTCTAAGAATCATCCTGAGGTACCAGATTATCCCTCAATCCCCAGGAGGCTCAGCAGAATTATGGACATGGAAAGAAAGGGGAGAAACGAGTGAGACAGCTAGAAATAAAGGCCCATGTTCCCTACAGCAAGAGACCTTTCAACTCTGCAAATCCCTGTTCAACTCTAATCCAAATATACCACATATCCTGCTAATCTGAGTGGGAATTAAGACTCCGCCTGAAAACAAGAGCATAACTAGCTCTCTTCCTGAGAAGACTCAAGTTGAGTCTGGGTCGAGGCTGGAAATACGGCTAATCACCCCAGCCCCCCACCCACAAATCTAGTCAGTTACCCCAGCAAAATTCTTCAGAAATTAGCCTCCATCTTGAATAAAAGTCTATGTAAAATATATTCTAAAATATAACTGAATAAATCTAACAGCTGCCTTTTGTTCCCAAAACGATCTGAATGCCCCCTCCTGGAAGGAATCTATCACTTAGTTTAGTGGTTCCTTGATGCCTGCCTCCTACGCTGTCCCCCTCCACTAGCCTGAAACTCTGAAAGAACACTGTCCACAGAGGAGGCTGTGGATACAGGGAGCCTTCTGGGGGGCTTTTTTCCTGTAAAATAATCCCCAAAACTGATCTGAATATTTATCCAATCCATAGAGATACATATATATTCATGCGTTTTCTGACACAGTCTGACATTTCTGACACGAAAAGGTCTACACTTTCAGCATTACTGTATACACACACGCTCGCACAGCAATGAGGTGAAGAGGAGAGAAGAAGGGAGAAAAAGTGAGAAAAACAAGGGGTTCCTCCTAATGGAACTAGAAAACTTTTCAATAGAGAGGGTGCCCATACAGCCCCCTAAGCAAAGCAGATGAAAGCCAGATCCCAGCTCTCACGTGTCACTGGCAGCCGGGTTTCGTTTACATGTAGCCACTTTACAGATTTCAACGACCCTGGGGTTTGAATAGCAATTCCAACTTATCTGGCCAGCTGCTTCTCAGGCTCAGTCTCCCTAGTTAGTAACGCAGGACAGAGAAATGTGTTCTTTCAAGCTGCTTAAGTGAAGAGCCACTCGTCTAGAGAAAAGCTGACAATCCTGCAGCAGCATGTCAGCTCCAAGATGACTGAGGTCTGGGCAGGAAATAAGCCCCTTTTCCAAATCAAAGCCTGTGTTCTGGGTCCTTATTTTCTCAGAAGAACGTTCTGTGTCTGCAGGGTGAGCCCGAATTGCATCCAGGGCTTTGCTGCCACTTAGCTGTTAGCTTTTTTAGTGAGGATTTGGTCATTAAAAAAAAATGAAACAACAAAGCAAAAACCCCATCACATAAAAGAAGAAAAAAAGGGGGCGGGATTTACAAAAGAGCTATTTCAAAATCATGATTTTTTTAAAAAAACTATATAGAATGTGGAACGGAGGGGGAAAAAATGTCTCACATGGGGTGTGTCAGCCCTGCAGCTGCTCCTCGTTAAAGCTCCTCTTTACTCCCTCTGGGCTCGTTTCCAGCAGAAAATTCTTTAAACAGAACTCTGCTTTCAACCCACTTTCTTCTTGCTCTGGGCCTCTCGGCCCCCAATCCGCAGTGGCAGCCTGCCCTGGCTGAGCTCGAGAGGGGGGAGCTATCGTTAAGGTAAATGAGGTAACAACAGGGGGGGGGAGGATAACAAAACTCAGAAACCAAATTAAGCATTGGTCCAGCAACAAAGGTCTGCAGTTTGAAAGGGACCCCAATCAGCCTGTTCTTTTCTGTGACCAGAATGCTAGCCTAGTTTCCTGCCCCCACCCCTGCTCCGCCTGGTAAAATAGATAAAAATAATTGCTAACAGCCAAGGCTAACTGTAACCAGTGAAAGTTCCTATTTAACATTGAATTCCCAAGACTCTGGTTACAAACTTCTAGAAGCCCTGTAGCCTACAGAATCAAGTAAAATAAACTCTTTGGTTGGCATTCAAGAGGCTCAACCTATTAGTCTTACTCATGGTTTGCCTCCTCCCAATACCTCCAGTCTAACATCTCACCAGACTGTCAACTTGTTAATTTCGTCACTCTGTGTAAAGGTCACTAACTGGGTTATGCTAATTACTGATACTGTGAGAAAAAGAAAAAGGAAAAAGAAACATAGTACATGAAGACTTCTAGCTAACTTCCTGGTAGAGAGGGGAAGAAAAGGGAAGAAACTGTCATGTTGACTTCCTGCCATTCTCTCTCCCACTCTCACTCCCCACCAAAAAACACTATAGCTTACTCAGCAAGACGGGGAAACAAAACAAACAAACAAAACTTAAACAAAGTATTCATGTGCCTGACCTGTGGTGGTGCAGTGGATCAAGTGTGGACCTGGAACACTGAGGTCACCAGTTCAAAACCCTGGGCTTGCCTGGTCAAGGCACATATGGGAGTTGATGCTTCTTGCTCCTTCCCTTATCTCTCTCTCTCTCTCTTTCTCTCTTTCTCTCTTCTCTAAAATGAATAAAAATAATTTTTAAAAAAGACTAACATAAAAAGAAGTATTCATGTACAAATAGTGATCTACTTACGACCTATGCAACTTACGACCATTCGACTTTACGACCACAATCACTAGCCATGACTGCTCCGCGTCTGGCAGTGCAAGCGTTGCCCAGCTGGGCATACGACAGTGCGAACCAGCTTCCGGCAGCACTACCATCTCTACATGCACCATTTCAACTGTTATCCCAGACTCGGTACAGCAATTTGTGTTTTGTGTCTTGGATATTTTTCATCAAACCCCTCCCAAGATGTCTACCAAGAGGAAATTATCTTTGCAAATATTAAACCAGTTGTACTGGTAATGCAGGGTTTTACTTAAACCTGACAAATGTAAAAATAAGAAACAAAATGGTGTAGAGATGATACAAATGGCATGAAATGAACAAAGAAAATGATGATAAATAACAACAAAAGAAAATTATGATAAAATATGACAAAGATTTTTATAACATCATTTCACAGTACTGTACATATAGCCTACTCAACTTACGACCAAATTGTGTTACCACCGGTCTGTCGGAACCAATTGTGGTTGTAAGTCGAGCACTAGCTGTATAGAGTTAGAACCCCTATTGGGCTGGTTTGTGGTAAAACAATTTCCAGGGCTTTGCTAATTGGATGTAAAGGAAACAAAGTCAAATATACAATCAGTTCTCTCTCTCTCTCTCTCTCTCCCACACACACACACATTTTACCACAACTAATAAATAGAAACTACCAGATACTTCAGGACAGCCCATTTTCCTACTATGTAAATTCAGCTTCCGGAACAGAACATTTCTGCTTTTCTTGCAGAGGTATTTCAGAAAATGTTAATCTTGGTTCCCACATTAGACTGAATGCTTCCAAATTAAAAGTTTCCCACAGGAAAAGAATTTCACAGGGAATTGTGAGGCTGGGAATCATCTGAAACGCCACCTCACTTGGTTTTCATGTGTTCAGGTTTTTCACTGTCCCCCCTTCATCTGAATAAAGCAGTAAAAACACACTGATTTTCATAAATCCAAACCCAAAAGAATCTGCGGGGGTACTGCTCTGAAGCTGTTCATTCACAGCATCATTCATCTTCATCAGGGACTCTGAAATCAGAAACCCCTGCATGGGAAACCAGGCTTTATTTACACAAGAATTTGCAAATGCCCTTATCTTCTATTTTGCAGTCTGGGCTCATTTATCAGAACTCCAACACCAAACTGAGCACCCAGTCTCTTCCATCATCACCTGGAAAATTGGGCAAGGGCACACTAATGGTGCTGAAAGATGGTGCTGCCGCTGCAACACAAGGTGGTCTCTCCTCTGTCTTCTAGCACACAATCAGTGCCTCACCATACGTCACCACAATGAACCCTCAGAAAGCGTCTACTGTGATTAAAACATGGCACACATACTCTAAACATATGAGTTTACAAAAGCACCCTTCACAGTAGCCAGTTGTTCCCAAGCTTCGCACTGTAGTAGTTATGGCAGAGAGCCTGCAAATGCTTAGAAAGCACTCTCCAGACTACTAATGTCCTGTCCACATTTAAGTGGATTTTAGATGCTATTGTGATTATTAAACTATAATGGTAGTATAAAATGGTTATTAAGTTCTTAGTGGATCCCCATATGCATTGTATTCAAACGAGAGACTGAGAAATGGTTTCATCCCAAGAGCATCCCTCCTTTACGCATTACATTCTTATGCATTACTCACTTCTTTCAGCTCCCAGAATGTGCTACAACACACAGCTTCTCACCTCCAGACCTTTGTACAAGCTGTCACTCAGCCCAAAACACTTTTTCCCATCCTCTTCTCAAAGCTAAGCCCTAAAATTATTTTAAGGTTCCACTTAAACGTTTTTTCCTTGGAGAAAGAAGCTTGATACTCTCTGTATATTCCCATAACTCTAAACCAGCATATCTCTTATTATACTTTATTATGAACATGTATCCTCCCCAACAAACTAACATTTGTTCATCACCACATTCCAGGTGCCTAACACAGTAAGTGGCATAGAGAAGGCAGTCAACTATTCAGTGCTCATATTCTTAATAAAAGCCAAAAGGCAAAACAGAACAGTCTGGGGAATCTCTATACCTTAAAAAGACCTTATTTATACTAAAAGTCTGGGAGCTTCTAGGTTGAGATATTTACTCAAAGATTATCAAAATAAATTAACATTCCTGATATATAGAAGACTTTTTAACCTTCATTCATCCCTAAATCATTCAAAGTGGGCCAGCCAATGCCATATGGAGACTTTTTTAAAATCACATTTTCCCCAAAACATGACATTAACACACACACACACACACACACACACACACACACACACACACACGGCTTCATTTCCTCTTGCTCTTTTATTAATTTCTGATAAAACACTGACTGCATGAACCACCAGGAGCCTGGAGCCCTGAGGGACAGAACATCCCCGGCCTCAGAGGAGTGCACTGCTGGGTACTTCAGAGACTGATTAACAAGACTTTAAGGAAGAAGAGTGTGGTGCTTGCATCTGTTCTCTGAGTAAGTGGATGACTACTTTCCAAGTTCTGAACTCCAAAAAAAATGAACAAAACAGTTCCAAAAGCTATCGTTTGATCTGAAAAGATTCCTAGAGTTCAAAATAATTGTACCCAAATTGTATAAAGCCAAATGTGCCTGTAAAAGTAAGCTAGAGAAAAATCTGCATTTCCTCAAACTTTAAGAGGGCAAAAATATTTTTGTAGATTTTGAATAAATCATTCTCACCCTGGCCAGTTGGTTCAGTGGTACAGTGTCGATCCAGTATGTGGAAGTCCCAGGTTCGCTTCCCGGTAAGCGCCCATCTGCTTCTCTACCCTTCCCCCTCTCCCTCTCCCTCTCCCTCTCCCTCTCCCTCTCTCTTTCTCTTTCTCTCTCCCAGTCCCTCCTGTAGGCATGGCTTGATTGGTTGGAGAACATTGGCCCTAGGCACTGGGGAGGGTTCCCTGGAGCATTCACCTCAGGTGCTAAATATAGCTTGGTTGTGAGAATAGCCCCAGATGGGCAAAGCATCAGCCCCAGAGAGGGGTTGCCGGGTGGATCCTGATAAGGGTGCATGTGGGAGTCAGTCACTCTAACTCCCCTCTTCTCACTTGGAAAAGAAGGGGGGGGGGAAACCATGTCTAGTGGCAGGTAAAATGTATTTAATGCATTGGAAAAATATGATACATATATATGAATAAAAATATAACTAGCATATTGTTTTAAAAAATATCTCACCCAAAACCTTGAAAGGCTCCCAGATCTTTTTGATAGAGTGGCTCCCAACAAACCTTCCTCTGGACCAGCCCTGGCTCTGCTACTAGATGTTCACTTTGAACAAGCCACTTTACCTCCCTGAGCTCAACCTCCTCATATATTAAAACAAGATGCTCGGGCTAATAATTTCTACTATTTCTCTAGTTCTAAAATGGTGTGATTCTATCAGGGACATTCCATAGTCCCTCGGATATGAGGAACTCAAAAGAATTTCTAGTGTTTTGTTTTATGGAACATTAAAAAACAAAATGTACAGCTAGAACTAAAATTCTTGGTCTTTCAGAAAAATTGCCTCGAAAAAGCCCTAAGTTTTTTTTAACCCTCCATATATATTATATACTAATACTATATATAATATAAATACATAATATATGTTAATAAAATATTCAGCCACATCAGTTCCTTGAGGGCTGATAGCAACAATAAAAAAATATAATGCTGAATCTTTCGATTGTCTAAGTGAGGCTGGAGAAACAACTTTCAGTCCCAGTCTACATTCTAATTAGTTATATAACACAGAATAAGTCATGTGGCAATATTAAGCCTTGGGCTCCTCACATACAAAACAAGATGGGTAGAAAAGGTGCTCACCAAAGTTCCTTCATTGTCCTAAGTATGATGACTCTCCAATTTTGGCTTTTCAATTCCCTCAGCAATACTGCCCAAGGATGCAATACTTGCTGATGTTAATGGCTGGGGTCAGTGGTTGTGTATGTCTCAACCTTCTACCTATTCTAAGCAAGGGCTCCCTGGGGCAAGGAGTGCACCTAGTGCCTCTTCTTCTCTATTCTCCACACTGCCTACAAATTATCCTTGTAAATGCACTGACAGTTCAACACTTGTACAGTGAACTGCTGCACAATTTACACTCTCACCTAACCCCTCGCAGGAAGCATGGGGAAGCAAAGAACAAGCAAAGGAGAAAGAAAAAATATATGTAAACACATGAACGATAAAAAGGAATCCTGAACTTAAAAAAGTCTTAGCATCTTCCCAAACAACTGGCCAACATGAGAGCCCATTTAGTTCAGCACAGAGTGGTGGTAGACCCTGAAGTCTCTTTATGGAATCTGAGCTGCTATTATTACACAAGGCTAAAAATGACTGATGTGCTTATAAAACAACAGTCTGGGAAGAGATGCACCAGATTTAAATTTGCAGGGAATCAAACACTCAAATCCATGCAGGACCTTTTTCCAGGTATCATTTTCATATATCCTCTCAACACATTAGGGCCTGTCTTACTCCCCCAGGCCATGATGCTTAGAATTTAGGAAAGAATAGGTAATATACCATAATGCTTCTGTGGAGACAAATTATGAACACTGAGAATCAGTGACAGCCTTTGCCTGGAAGGAAATGAGTCAATGTTTCATTAGTAATCAAGCTGTCCATTTTTGAACAGTGACCCAGAAATTCAAGGCTGTAAGTTTTAACAGCGCGAGCTAGCAAATCAGACACTACAATCATTACATACAAATAGGACTAAAGCAGAAAAACTGAAGTCAGAGAGGTTCCTGAGGTACTCCAGGATGACTGAGGTTTCAGAAGGGGCTAGCTGCGCAGTGAAATAATTCCTCCAGGAAATGTGTCTGGCTTCTACAACAAGAACCAGCATTTCAAAATCTTAAAGGAACAGGTGATTAAATGGCTATGGCTCTCCCATGGTTGAGGCAAGAGAATCATAACCACTGTCAAATGTTTTCCAAACAGAATAGGCAGCCTTGATTTACTCGGGATAATTGGGGGTTTGGCGATGTACTTCGTCATCAGAGGAAACAGCAGTAAAGGACGTGAGCTAATTTGGGGTAACTGGGCATCTGGCTAACAATACTGGCTCACTCAGGATCCCTGACCTGAACTGGATCGGGCCAGTGAGGTGCTGGACAGAGATGTGAAGCTCGGATACCTGACTCTCAGTCCAGAGAAGGCCCTATGTTGTGGGTGAAAACTCACCCTGTTCTTAAAGTGTTGCTGCTTTCCTGTCACTCTGCCTATCCCAGTCCATTCTTCCTGCCTCGGAAATTCTTGAGTTATGACTGTCAATGATGTCCACAAGCCTATCTGGCTGCTCTGTTCTGGAAGCAGCACAAGAATCTACAGTCAAGTCCAAAAAGGTGTGATGGGGACACAGGGAGGAGGTGAGTGCCCCAGCTGTCCCCTTGTCTTGTCCCCAGGTCTTACCCCTTATCCCTCACTCCTATATTCTACCTACAAGCATGCCAGCTAAGGAATGACTTTTAAGGCACTTGTCTGTTGCTACAAAACCAGATTAATCCACATACTGGGTTAGTAAACCTCATGCAAACTGACATATAGGCAGAAGGGAGTGACCAAGATGTAGAAAAGTTTCAAAACTATGTCATTGAGAAAAAAAATGAGCCCTGGCCAGTTGGCTCAGTGGTAGAGTGTCGGCCTGGCGTGCAGGAGTCCCAGGTTCAATTCCCGGCCAGGGCACACAGGAGAAGCGCCCATCTGCTTCTCCACCCCTCCCCCTCTCCTTCCTCTCTGTCTCTCTCTTCCCCTCCTGCAACCAAGGTTCCATTAGAGCAAAGATGGCCCGGGCGCTAAGGATGGCTCCATGGCCTCTGCCTCAGGCACTAGAATGGCTCTGGTTGCAACAGAGGAACAGCCCAGATGGGCAGAGCATCGCCCCCTGGTGGGCATGCCGGGTGGATCCCGGTCGGGTGCATGCGGGAGTCTGTCTGACTGCCTCCCCGTTTCCAACTTCAGAAAAATAAAAAAAATAAAAAATGATGAAGATGTTGGTAATGATTCTGTCAGGAAATAATAGCGCTTTCACTTCCATCATTTTACCTATCCACCTCCTAAAGCAGGGGTCTCAAACTCACGGCCCACCGAACAATTTTGTGCGGCCCGCAGACTAATCCAATAATATTTTGAACTTCGTGGATTAGTCAGCGGGCTGTACAAAATTGTTCGGCGGGCCGCGAGTTTGAGACCCCTGTCCTAAAGCATCAAGAGTATGTTCAAATTTGTAACCCTAAGTTACCCACTAAAACTCTTCTGATTTTTGTCCTCTGTCCCAGCTGCTCTCTTGTCTGAATCACCATAGTTCTTAACATCTATGCTGCTATATCGAGCAATTACAAATGGTTTTATTTTTATACATATGTACGCCTCGTCTCCCCAATAAGATGGTGAGGTTTCAGAGGACTGCCACCATGTCACATACTCTTCCCAATACCCACCACAGTACTCAATTACAGCAGTTGGCTCAAACAACACAGTGTGATGAAACTTAAACTCTTCCTTGAAGAGTTATAGACTGAATGTTTGTGCTCTTCTCTACCCCCACAAATTTGGATATAGAACCCACTTCCCCAATATGATGGTATTTGGAGGTAGGACCTTTAGGAGGTAATTAGGTAGATGAAGTCATGAGTGTGGGGTGCTCACTATGGGATTAGTGCCCTTATAAGCAGATAAAGTAACCAGAGCTCTCTCTCCCTACCATGTGAGGGTATAGTAAGAAGGCTGACATCTGCAAACCAAGAAAGTCCTCACAGAGAACCAAGTCAGCCGGCACCTTGATCTTAGACTTCTCAGCCCCCAGAACTGTGAGAAATAAATGTTTGTTGTTTAAGCCACTCAGTGTGTGGTAGTCTGTTATAGCAGCCCAAGCTGACTAAGACAAAGAGTGAGGATCGTACAGTGCTTTGGAGTCTATCTGACTTTCAGTATTCAGGATATAAATTTATAACATAGTAACTGCAGGAAAGTGGCCTGAATCTATAGAGACTCAGTACCCAAAATGCTACTGTTCTCTAGAAGTCCTAACCTGGTTATTTTCTCATTAACACCTACTTACCTTCTCCTCATACTTGTGGGAGGAAAAAGCATTGGTTATAATATTCCAGTTGGATGTATTCACTGAGTAATATCATCTGTTACTTAAATAATGCCTTTATTAGTCTTTGCTTTCACTTTTCTTTTATAAAGGCCTTTTCATAAAGATCCAAGTAGGACATGTTTAGGAGAGGAACATTTTAAACAGAATATAACTGTATTAACAAGGACAGGCTGAAGGCAACAGTATAAGAATCAGTGATACATTTTTGGACACAAAGGACAAAGTGCTAGTGAAGATTCCTGGCAATGGCAAAACATAGACAACTTTGGGAAGCCCCAGAGAAACTATGGTATACCTTAAATTGGGATGTAAAGTAAAACGTAGCTAATACAAATATGGAAACAAAATTCCCACATAATACATACACAGTGGGGTGAAGGAGACCATAAAATTCATTCCCAACTACAAAATCCCTAGGTACGGATGCTGAGAGGAAGCTTAATGAAACTTCCATCATACACACACATTTATGCTCGCTTAACAGAGAAGACAGTACTTGGAAATTTCTAGATAATCACATTTTTATCACATTCTGATATTCCCCGCCCCTCTGTATCCAATCTTGATAAAAGACGGACAGCCAATATTTAAAATGAAGGATTTAATTAAGCTACTCCAGATCCTGAAAGAGAAGTATTTCTGATCCTGCTTAGTCACAAGAACAAAAAAGGGGGCAAAATAATTCCTAAATGAATTAATAGTGCTGACACACCACTATGAGACAATAAGAAAGACACTATACACATGATTATGGTTAACCTGGGAACTGTGCTAAAAGACGTCTAGTTCAAGTAATGTCTCTTTGTGCCAGGTTTGCAGGCCAAAATGAGCTGATTTACTTATTGGCAGTTACCCAAGATAGGCAAAAAAACACAGGCCTAGCCTAAGCACCACCCTCTCTTAACACTGAAGTTTATAAAAGTTCCAACCTAAAAAATAAAAATTAGTGAAAAGCATATGGGAATTCTGTTGTTATATATCGACAAGAAGCTGATAAGCAAGATATCCCTTATGAAAAATTCCCAAGGAACACTTAACATACTTGTTTAAGAGGATGTTTCAAGGATATGTGTCACTCACTTAGGAATGATACTGTTGAAGGTCCAGATCTAAGTCCTCAAGGAAACCTCACAGGACATATACCTGGAACTTGTTATACAAATATAAGGTGCTATGTTTAATGGCCTGTGGCTCTGCTCTGGCTACAACATTTATCAGAAGTCACTGAATCTGACCCTACTCGGGTTCACAGCTGCCTCAAATCTGTCTGGACTTGCTCATCTTCCATTAAGAAGAAGAGAGAAGTTTCAAGTTTTTTCATTCAGTTTTCTCCACTAAAGAGCATTTTAAAGGACAAGACCCTCTATCCCCACCTTCACTGCTCTCGTCTTATATTTAATCTGCAGGAATTACACTAAGATGTCAGGTCAAAGGCCACTTCCAAAGAATGTGGCATTAGCCAAGCCTGGACCCTGTACACTCATGTGGCTTACAAGCAGGTTCAATATCCTAGTATTCTCTGAGCTGCCTATGCCTACCTAATATTACTGTCTGAATTTTAAAATCAGGAACTATATAGAGTTTTAACAATATCCCTTAGCTGAATAACCACCTTTCCTATTCTTTCAGATGTTCCACATTTCCTTAATAGAAGGTCCTGTTTGAACTACCACTTTAAAATAAGCAATTTTCCCCCATTTTACTGGTAGGCAAATTGAGACTCCGAGTGAAAGCACATTTCCTAAGAGGTCAGCTACCTAAGAGTTATGTGACTATGGGCAAGTTATTTAACCTTTCTGAGTTTCCACTATAAAACAGACATAATAAGACTAAGTACTTTACATGAGGACTAAAATGCATGTAAAAAATTTAATTGAGCACAAAGTCTAGCACATAGTAAGTGCTTGATAAATATTAGCCAGCAAAATATTCTTTAACTTGTCAAAGATCTGAGTGGCCACAGGAATTACAGCTGAGACTCAAGTTTATCTGATATAAAATCCTATGTCCTCTCCACGTCACCAGACAGGGCACTTCCAAATGCCTTAATCCACTTACCAGTGGCAGACTGAGCTATACTGGAGTCTGGAGCAAAAGAAAAAAATCATTAATACTGCTCTCCTCTTTACTTAATATTTGGATATCGCCTGACCTGTGATGGCAGAGTGGATAGTGTCAATGCTGAGGTCGCAGGTTTGAAACCCCGGGCTTGCCCAGTCAAGGCACACACAAGAAGCAACTATCAGTTGATGCTTCCCACTCCCTACCCTGCCATCCTGCCATTCACTCTCTCTAAAATCATAAGTAAAATCTTTTTAAAAGAAATAAAATTTGGATATCTTTTATCATAGTGTTTTGAATTAATTTTGATTTGTGAACTACTGCATAAAAATATTATTTATCTTGATTACTGAGTTTTTTGGCACCCTCTTGAACTTTATGCCTGAGACAAACGCCTCACTCACCTAACTCTGGTGCCAGCCCCATTCACTGGCGGTTCACACTCAGTCATTTCACAGCTGACTTTATGAGACTCTTTAAGAAGTCCAGGTTAACCAACTGATAATTAATTATATGGCTTCCCAAAGAACTGTGAAATAATGTGATAACAATATCAATTATGACCACAGACTTGAGTTATGTATTACACGGTTACATACGGTATACATACCAGCATGCACTAAGTAATTCATGAATAACTCCTTAAGCATCACATTAAACACACACACACACACACACTCTCTCTCTGTGAAAGGTAGTGAGCCAAAAAAGCAGCATTCTTCATTTGATGGTAAAGATAAAAGAATTATGAAAAGGTGGCCAGGCTTTTGCTAGCACCTGCCAGCAAAACTTGATGTGCTGCTCTGTTAAACAAGGAACCTCACCTGAAAGAACTGTGAGGGCAGAGCCAGCTTCAGCAGAGCAGGAGGAGAAAGGGACTGGGCAGCTGGTGTTTCTCCCAATACACCTCTGATCTACACTGCCCCAGAACAGCGCTGGGCACACTAACAAGGTACGTGAGAGGGGAAAGGCTGCCAGCCGTGACTGTAAAATGCCTTCCTAGGGGAGCACCATCACAGCACAAACACCGCTGATACCTCCTCTGCTCTGAGCCAGCTCTGGAAGATTCGAAGGGCCTCTGCAGACCCTGACTACACAGAAACCTATTTACAGGACAAAGCAACTCCTCCAGTTCTCTTGGGTGGTTTTAGGAGGCCTGGACCACCACCTTTACTACCTAATCCTAACAAGGAAAGTCAATAGTCATTAATAACTAATGTTTCTTATAGCTAGTAGACAAATTTTAGGTAAAATGTGACACAAAGTTGTATTTTATAACATATTTATAATGATTTACTTTAAAACGTTGTTTTTAGTTAGCTACTTTGGCAGAAAGTGGGGACTCTCAAATGTGACCCCCAATCCACAGGAACCTGTGTAACTTGTGGTGTCTTTCCACTACTTAACAAACAGTTTCCTAGTTACCTTGTTAGGGGTATGCAGATCATCTTGTAAGACTACTTTATAACTATAATTTTTATCATCAAAACTACTAGCAAGTAACATACAGGAACAACTCTACTGCTTTTAATAATTATAAACTCTGGACAAAATATTGAAAGTACCAGAGAGCAGCACTGGCTGGTGGGCTCGGTGGTAGAGCACAGCCTGGTGTGTGGAAGTCCAAGGTTCGATTCCTGGTCAGGGCACACAGGAGAAGCAACCTTTTGCTTCTCCAACCCTCCCCCTCTCCCTTTTCTTTATCTCTCTCTCCCCCTTCCACTGCCATGGCTCCACTGGAACAAGCTGGCCCGGATGCTGAGGATGGCACCATGGCCTCCACCTCATCCACTAAAATGGCTCTGGTTGCAACAGAGCAAGGGCCCCAGATGGGCAGAGCATCGCCCCCTAGTGAGCTTGCCAGGTGGATCCTGGTCAGGCACATGCGGGAGTCTGTGTCTCTGCCTCCCTGCTTCTCACTTAAGAAACAAAAAGTACCAGAGAGCAACCAAAAGCAGGCAAAACTAGAAGGGATATGGGCCTCAAAAAAAGAAAAGCAAACTATATAAAACCTACATGCACACAGCTTTTTCCCTGAAGATGTCCCCCAGGCCATGTAGCAGAAAAGCAACAGAATGCAAGCAGAAAATGGACTGGCTGAGCAATCCAAGGAGTCTGGAACTGTCAAAACATCTGGAAGAGCCTGGAAAAGACAACACCACAGAGGGGGTAGTCCTAAAATATGCATGCAACTCCACTCAATTCCTTAAATGATTCCTGACTATGCATGAAAAAGATGATATTTAGGAACCCAAGTAGAAAGCAAGAGTTGGAAGGCTGAAAGGCTGAGCATGGTTCTAGGGAGTGGGAGGTTTGAATTCAAGTGCTAACAAATTGGAGGTGCTAGGGAAACACCCCGGGTTTTGGGAAACACCTTACATTTCCACTGAACCTCCTTAGGAGTCATACATTGGGAGTAAGACTCATATCCCAGGACTAAGACTTAAACCATTGGACTAAGGGCAAAACAGACCCACCATAGCAAAGCCTAAAACCAAGTCTTCCATAGGATCAAGGTAATCTTCCAGTAAATGTAGCTGCCTGCTAGAACAAAACTCAACATTCTTTAGTGGAAGATAAACTATCAATATAAGATGCATCACCCACAAGGCCTAGTAAATAATAAAAACTACCATAAATATGAAGTAAAGGAAAACTGTATCCATAGTTGAGAGAACAAGTTATTGATAGAAACACACCTAAAGACAAACCAGATGTTAAGAATTGGCAGATAAGAACTTTAAATAATTATGATAAACATGGCATGAAAATAAACACTTTATGAATTTTACAAATCATAACATCATCCAGGCCCTGGCTGGTTGGCTCAGTGGTAGAGCGTCGGCCTGGCGTGCAGAGGTCCCGGGTTCGATTCCCGGCCAGGGCACACAGGAGAAGCGCCCATCTGCTTCTCCACCCCTCCCCTTCTCCTTCCTCTCTGTCTCTCTCTTCCCCTCCCGCAGCAGGGCTCCATTGGAGCAGGGATGGCCCAGGCGCTGGGGATGGCTCCTTGGCCTCTGCCCCAGGCGTTAGAGTGGCTCTGGTTGCAACAGAGCGACGCCCCCTGGTGGGCGTGCCGGGTGGATCCCTGTCGGGCGCATGCGGGAATCTTTCTGTCTCTCCCCGTTTCCAGCTTCAGAAAAAACAAAACAAAACAAAAAAAAAAACATCATCCACACCCAAAATTCTAGTGAACATGAGTTGCTCATGATTTTTAATCAAACTGGGATTTGGAATGGTTTATATTGAAAGTCTGAGACAAACTACTTCAATGTGATTAATGACCGCTAAACTTAATTATATAGTTACACCTCCCAGTAGGACATGGGAGAGAATGAAATGTCTCATCTCTCTGTAGTGAGAGGGCTTTACTAAGATCCGACAACAGCTATTTAGAAGCAATAATTGAGTTTTATGCAAGATTACACAGGTTCTTCTTGTCTGGCATCCCAATCTAATCAAAGACTGATTGACTACTTAGGCTCCTAACAGTGAGAAAAAAAAATAGTTAAACTGTGTACAAAACTAACTTTCACAAGTACTTATCCTCATCCCTCAATGTGATCTTATCAAGGATTTCTATAATTTCTGTAAACAACCATTATATTTTAGCTGAATCTGTTTTAGCAGCATTATGCTCTTGAAACAGATAATCAGATACCTGTTACTTTAAAACGTTTTTCATTAATTGCCACTCCCCCCCCCAAAGGAATTTGGCTTTAACTTTCTTTTCTTAATCTACTAAGCAATCTTATGAATAAAAAGATAATGATATGCCCTGCATTTCTGATGTAATTCTTATAAACCTTCTAAGTGTTCTAATATTCATTTACAATTTTGTGAAAATAATATTTACTGAACAAGCTGGATTACCTACCGTCTTTCCCCAGGGAAAAGGCAAAGTTGATGAAGAATATTGAAAGGTCTGCTAAGTAGATGTTATTTTTGCTTAAAAGTTTGCTTAACATTCTACAGAGATTGGCATGGGATTGTAGGGATGCCTG
Source organism: Saccopteryx leptura (assembly GCF_036850995.1). Taxonomy (NCBI): domain Eukaryota; kingdom Metazoa; phylum Chordata; class Mammalia; order Chiroptera; family Emballonuridae; genus Saccopteryx; species Saccopteryx leptura. The sequence goes on along the minus strand of NC_089505.1, from coordinate 209,123,003 downwards.
ACTTAGCCTCCCTGATACTGTTCTTGCCTGCTTTTCCTGTGTCCACTTATGCTGACACTGACCTCCTACCAACGCTAATATGACTTGTATAGAGGCTGAGAAACACTCTTTTTGCCCAAGTTTTGTTGTTCGTATTTGTCTCCCAAAAGGATGGCCTCACTTGTTTTTGTTTTTTCTTACTTAGATCATTCTCAGGGAGCTGTTTCCCTCACAACAGGCTTGGAGGACATCTGAGGGACCCACCCAGAACTAGACCCATACACAACCCATCCCATCAACAATTAACCAGTATCCAGGGACAGATTTTGGGCAGCTCCGTTTATGTCCCCCACAAAGTGAGTTCCCTGTTCCCTAGCAGTGCTTCTGCAAGAAAATGGGGGCGATTTTGTCTCTCTCACCTTGGTCGAAGCATTGGAGAACAGCAGCCCATAAATCTGTTTGCTCCCAAAAGTGACCCTTAGTGTCTTCTCCTAATAAGTGCTCTAGAACCATCTCTCTCCATGTCAGACCACATGTATGTAAGGCTGACTATTAAATCTATTCGAAATTCTCCTATGTAAGTCATCAAGATGAATTATCTCCAAGTACTGTAGTTTGAAAGTAAACTAAATCCCCTCCTTTTACAGTACTACCACCCTACATGCCATGTGAAGCAAATAAAATCTTTAGAGGATAAGACCAGTTTCTTAAGACAAATAGATTTTTTTAATGTAAATGATGATGTCTACTGAGCATTTCTGGTTCAAGAAACACATTACTAAGCACTAGCTACATGCCAGACATTACAACTACACAAGGATGCGTAAGACCAGGAGGAAAAACAAATACATCAACCTAGTAGGAAAAACAAATACATCAACCTAGTAGAAAAAACAAATACATCAATAAATGATCATAATGTAATGGGTTAACTATCATAAGAGAGCTGAATAATAGAATAAAGCAAGTAACTAAGACACCAGATGCCAAAAAGGGACGAAACAAGATTTCAGCAGCTGATTCTAAGGTATTAAGTTCCTTCCCTTATTATCTCCAGTTATTTCCATTCTGTGGGGGAGAATGCATCACATGTTTTGGGGTGGCTTTTTTCCAGCTAGGAAAACTAAGTAAACCCCACATAATCGGTTACATAAAATAATTCATTCCCAATGTTATCTTTATTCCAATCCAAACAACCTATTGTTAAGCCTCACTGTCATTAGAGCTTAAAATATTTTCATTTCAGTGAAGAAAATTTTTTCTGACTTGGGGAAACTCATGTTTATGACATTAAAGAACCTAGACTCTGGTCAGCATGAACTTGATGGGAACAAATGTCATTACTGTCTTGATGGTATTTGATTAAATGTCCAGAGAAGAAACAAAAGCATTTTGGATAAACTCCCTTAAAAAGTTTATTAAGCAAACACCTGTACCAAAGCAAAAAACAAAAAAACAAACAAAAAATATATATCTCATAAAAGTATTAAAGAAGATAAATTTCATATTATCAAATCTTATTTTCTATGATATAAACAGAATGAGCACATATTCCTATAAAAATTTTTCAATTGAGGCCCTGGCCGGTTGGCTCAGCGGTAGAGCGTCGGCCTGGCGAGCGGGGGACCCGGGTTCGATTCCCGGCCAGGGCACGTAGGAGAAGTGCCCATTTGCTTCTCCACCCCCCTCCCCTCCTTCCTCTCTGTCTCTCTCTTCCCCTCCCGCAGCCAAGGCTCCATTGGAGCAAAGATGGCCCGAGCGCTGGGAGTGGCTCTGGTTGTGGCAGAGCCACGCGGAGGGGCAGAGCATCGCCCCCTGGTGGGCAGAGTATAGCCCCTGGTGGGTGTGCCGGGTGGATCCCAGTCAGGCGCATGCGGGAGTCTGTCTGACTGTCTCTCCCCGTTTCCAGCTTCAGAAAAATACAAAAAAAAAAAAAATTTTTTTTCAATTGAGTTAGAAGAAAAATAAAGATCATAGGATATCTAGAAAAGCTATTTACTATTGACTTTTTTTTTTAGAGAGAGATGAAAGAGAGGGAGAGAGGGAGGGAGGGAGGGAAAGAGAGAGAGAGAGAGAGAGAGAGAGAGAGAGAGAGAGAGAGAGAAAGAGAAAGAGAAAGAGAAAGAGAAAGAGAAAGAGAAAGAGAAAGAGAAAGAGAAAGGGGTGGGGTGGAGCAGGAAGCATCAACTAGTAATGCTTGCTTCTAGCATGTGCCGTGACCAGCAAGCCTGGAGTTTCAAACCAGCAACCGCAGCGTTCCAGGTCAACACTTTACCCACTGCAATACCACAGGTCAGGTGAAAAGCTATTTTTATGAGATCATCTCACAGGCTTCCTCAAACAAACAAAAAATATGGCTAGACTAGATGGTTGGAGAAAAAGAAAAGAAACACTCTTGAAAACTAGCCTCTGCTTCATCCTTATTCTTTTAAAACCACATGACAGTCACCCACAGCCCTGCCTCACCCCACCCTCACAGGTATGTGTGTGTCCTCTTCCAGCACAGTCTCTTTCTGAATGTGTATACTACCAAGGAAGAGTTTCATACTGTCATATCCGTGCATACTAAACAGAATTAAAAGTTAATATCTATCTAGTTTAACTTAAACACAAGATCATCACTAACATGTTGACGAGTGATTCTACAGGTTTGCCTTAAACTGAAAAATGTAAGAGAATGTACTCAGTATGTATTAACTAGCCTAGTTAATTAAAAACTAGCTTAGTCTTTCAAAATATTCACAGAAAAGTCTTTTCACAATGAAAAAGATAACAACAAGGCAATAAGGAGTTCTTATTAGCCATTCATATCATAATCGCATCCTTCCATCCTCATCCACACAAGAACTACATAAGAAAAGTTAGAGAGCCCATAATATTTCACAGAAGTATTGAAAATAGAACTGAATTTTGTCTAGTGTCCTACTGAGGGAAAATAAAATTTGTGACGAAAAAAAGAGAAAAACTTACTTGCAGTATCCTGTCCCATTGTGGTAGGTAACACATATTCCTTCATTTACACAGGGCTCATAACCATCCCGACACTGCAATGCTAAAAATAAAAACAAACACACATTAGAAATAAGTCACTAATCATGACCCTCAGGCATCAAAGAAATGTTATCCTGTCTAAGTCAGCATTCATTACCCATAGCCAGCCTGATCTGGGTTTCCTTTTAGAGTTTTAATCATTTTATTTTCTTTTGGCATCTGAGGTCATAGAAGCATGGAAGCACATTCCAAATGTCTTCTCCCACTAAAACTGCATTGTAGTCTTGAATGATGCTTTTAATTATCTGTGCCTCGATCTCTCCAGCTGTTACTTCCCTCTCTCCCAATGATCCTAGGGAGATTCAAGCTATAACAGCCGTGACATGCCATGAGTGCCTTGGAATTTGGATACTTCAGATGAGTAATGTAAAGATGCATCAGTGCATATTTAGGAGTACCTGGGCAGATGCTAGGTCACCATAATATTAATTACTTAAGCCTTCAGGTGAGGTTTCCAAAAAGGCCACTTGAAGAAATAATCGGACACATCCATAATATTCATTCAACAAACTGTAGTATGCACCATAATGTCCTAGTATGCACCAGACATTATATCATGTATATTAGGACCCGGAGAAAAAAGAACTGGAATACATCGAGAAATAAAACATAATCTTTAACTTGAAGAAGAATAGACCATGAACAAAGGTTACAGAGGAAAGGGATAAAAATAAAGAAAATGAAAAAGTTCATTTAAACATACAGATAACATAATAATTCTCAAATTCTTGAACCCCAGTCCCTTTACAGGGCAATGAAAAAGCCCTTCATCACCTTGAATCCCTCCCAAAAACAGACTACTCAGAAATAAACAGCATAGTAGAAAGTTTCATTGATTTAAGCCAAAAGAGGAGGAAAGCTATCCAAAGTCTGTCAATCATTGCTATATAATTAAAATACCTTGATTGTTTAGCTTTAGGAGTTGACAATTTCATCACCAAGATGCTTATTATAATTCTAATTACTGAAAAGGCAAGACAGAAAGAAACCTAGCTAAACAATAGAAACCAGAATGAAAGAAAGTCTATGAACTTTTTCTGGAAGATTATTAATTTTTTTTTTATTTATTCATTTTATTTTATTTTTCAAATTTTTTTATTCATTTTAGAGAGGAGAGAGAGAGAGAGGAGAGAGAGAAAAGGGGGGAGGAGCTGGAAGCATCAACTCCCATATGTGCCTTGACCAGGCAAACCCAGGGTTTTGAATCAGCGACCTCAGCATTTCCAGGTCGACGCTTTATCCACTGCGCCACCACAGGTCAGGCTACTTATTCATTTTAGAGAGGAGAGGGAGAGACAGAGGGAGAGAGAGAGAGGAGAGACAGAGAGAGAGAAGGGGGAGGAGGAGCTGGAAGCATCAACTCCCATATGTGCCTTGACCAGGCAAGCCCAGGGTTTTGAACCGGCAACCTCAGCATTTCCAGGTTGACGCTTTATCCACTGCGCCACCACAGGTCAGGCTGGAAGATTATTAAGATTTCCATCTCCTAGGATGGTTCATACATAAATACCCGAAAGCAAAACTGAGAAGTCTCCACTGTGTTTCCGCCAGCCACACCACTCTGAACAAACTGTGCAGTATCGGAGGCTTTAGGCCTGCCCTCCCTGGGCATCAAAACCAGCTTCTTATCACAGCAGGGCCCAGGCATTAGCTGGATGTTAGAGAAACTCCACTGATTACTGCATAAGAACCCTGTATTTGCCCAGTCCTGTTATCAACTGATGGAACTATCTGAGAACATGTTTACAAAAATCTCATCTCTTAAAATAGTAATAGTAAAAAAACAGTAATAATACATAGCACTTAATTAAATAACAGGTACTGCCCTAAGCATTTCACATAGACTAATTCAATCTTCCCATCAATCCTATTGAGACAGTACAGGGACTTGGGCCCAGGAACAGAAAATACTGACTGGCCAGGAAGCCAAGTTGAGACCAGGTGGCTAGAAAGAATGCAAGATGTAACCACCCCTTCATTCTCTACTCAAAAAAGGACAGGTAGCTGATTTTATCTTCCTTCTAAATGCCTGCTTAAAATACTGACCCACATGCGCAGACGATCACAGCTTAGCTGCTATATGACCCTCATAGGGTGGTGAAAATGAGCAATGCCACCATCTTACCCTCGTAGTGCAGGTGCAGAGACAGTTGCCAAGCAACCCAACAGAAGAAGAAACATGCCCTGACAAGAAAAATTCCACTCACAAGCCAACGTTTGCACAAGCCACCTTTTTGCGCAAGCCCGCCTTTTTGCGCAAGCTTGTCTTTTTGCGCAAGCCTTTTTCATGCAAGCCTGTCTTTTCATGCAAGCCCACTTTGTTCCCAGCTTATAAAAGCAGCCGAGCAGAGCCAGCCTGAGCCACTTCAGAGGACTTCCTTTACTTGGTGCTGCCTCCCTTGCGCTCCAGCATAAATTTAATAAAATCTGTCTGGAAATTTTTCCAGGGTTTCCTCAATCTCTATCTTAGCGAGCCCAAGAATCCTAATGATGGTAACATTTATGGCACTCTATGTGTCCCTATAGCAGCAGGACAAAGCTGAGAGAAAACAAGTCACAAGTTGGCCTCACTGCACTTGATGAGCAGTCAAACCTGAACCTCTGATTCAGCATCAGTGTGATTGGTGAGTGTGTCTCCCAACCCGTCTCTAGCCCTCTCCTCCTGCCCAGATAGATTTTCTTTCCTAGACTGTTGGTCTTTTTCTCTCATGTGATTGTCTTGTCTTGTCCTTATGTCCCTGAAAGTGGGTTTAAGTCCCACTGCAGTTCTTGAGGTTTGGTTCGAGTTCTACCACCACAGTTGAGTTAAAGTCTCACTGCAGTTACAGTGGCAGACAGATGGATTGCACCCTCTGTCCCAGCATGAGTGTCTTGGATCTGACTCTCGAGGTCAGGTTCCAGTCCCAAGGCAGGGTCCGACTTCCATCACAGAAGTTATGCCCGTAGGCAGACAACTGCTTCCCTCTGCTCTAAGCGTCTTGGCTCAAGTCACTCCCAAGGTTGTGTCCCAGTCCCACCTCAGAGGTTAGGTTGTTTTTGTGTTCTATTTCTGTTTTGTGTGTGTGTTTGCTTCCACTTGATGAGATTGACTTATAGCCTACTCTCTTCAACACTAAAAGAATAAAATAAAAATTAGTTTTCTTTTACAATGTGGCCTAGCCCCAATATTCTCTAGGGGATCAAAAAACAATACTGACCGTAAAGGAACAGCCCTGAATGGGCTTTCTGCCTGCAGTTCAGGGATCCCTGACCAGTAGCAACCTCTTCAGGTTCTGTCCAAGCATTTGCCTGGATGGATTTTTCCAGGGACGGACCTGTAGTGCTCACCACTGGTCAGGCTTAGCTGACCAACAGCATTTTCATTTTGCAGTGAGGAAATTAGGTAGTTGATTACTGGAAATGTATCTGTTATTTGTTCAATCAATGTCTCAACCTAGCCTTGGAGTTTTGTTTTTATGTATTTCCCCATGTATAAAACACACCCTTTTTTGAAGAATTTGGGGGTCTACAAATTGGGCGTCTTATACAGTGGTTGTGGCATTTCAAATGCCATAGATGAACTGAGGACGAGGCAATATATGAAGACAGTGATTCGTCATCAGACACAGATGAGGACAAGCTAATGGATGGGAGTTTTGACAGTGATGAGGAGTTGTATGAATTTTATGATGAATAAAACGAGTTCAATAACTTTATGTAACACTTTTTTTCCCAAAATTTTGGGCCCCAAAATTAAGGTGCATCTTATACATGGGGAAATATGGTAACATAAATTGGTTTTGAATTTAGTGTAGAGCTGGCAAATTAAATCTGAAAATACAGTATGTTGGGGGTGAGGGGTATATGAATGTATGTGAGAGACATGTTGTATGCTGATGTTCTTTTAAATGATTTGACTTTTAGGAACCACAGGTCTTGGTGACCACAGCAAACTCCTTTGTGAGAGTTGACGACGTAAAAGCACTGCTCTCTTCCCCAGCCCCTTGGGCAGTTCCTAGAGGCTTGGGGATGTCACACACTCTTCGGGCTTGTACATGTCAAAGCAGCTGGCAAAGGTAGCTTGTCCAGAGCACAGTCCCTTGATTTTTGGCAGTGCCCAGAGAGGCATGCAGGTGGCGGATGTTCCGAGTTCCACCCGCTTCCCTGGGTTCTAATGGTTAGGACCTGGTACTCTTACCATCACAATCCCAGTTCAGTTCCCAGTCAGTTTAACCCATGACTTGCTTGCTGCAGCCACCCAGAAAGAGAAAATATCTCATTTTTGCAGCTTGCTCTCATTGAGGGGATCAAACACAGGCGTAAAATGGCATCTGAGGCTTCTTCCCCTCCCCCAATCTGTCTCCAGACACCTGGCAGGAGTCATCCTGTGCTCAGGCTGCTGCCAGTGCCATCATCCTCTGGGATGCTTTAGATGCGGGTATTCTGTAGCCACTCTTACCCTCTGAGCTTTCTAACCTTATTGTTCATCTTCACTTTCCATTTCCTGTTGTTTGTGCTTATCAACAAGTCCACCTTAAGAGGCGCCCTTGAAGGGGAGGATCCCAGGCCTCTCAGAGATAACAGAATACACTCTAGATTGGCTATAATTTTAAAGTGGCTCTAAAGAAATTCTTACAGCATGCAAAGCTGTGGTCAACTGAGCAAAATCTTAAATTAGTAACAGGCTAACCCAAATACTTTTCAGAATCACATGATTTGGGCTGGTTTGGGTTTGATTTGGTTAAATAGACATACCTTTAATATCATCAGAATTAAATAATACTTTTATTCTACCTGGGTTTATTAGTTAAATAAGTTCATGTAATTTCTGTGGCAAAATCGTCAGCCAGAAAAATAACTTGGTATAGTAAATTTTTCATAAGTAATCTAAACTTAGTAAGTTACTTCATAAGTAATCTAAACCTAGTAAGTTAAATATAAGTGGGATAAAAAGTTTCTCTTAGGTTAACTCTTTAGCGATAATTATAGTGTTTATGTAATTAAATTGTCTTATAAATCTCTCTGGTAACTTGAAACTTTAAAGCTTTGCTAACTAAATTAAATGACTGATATTCACTGAATGTCTTGAACATTTCCAAAAAGATAAAATAATAAAACATTAATTATTCATAATGCTTATTATAAAGAAACTAAAGACATTTGGGTCCACTGGTAAACATATTTTTGTGCCACATTAAAAAATTGTGCTATGACCCTAGCCGGAGAGCTTGGTTGAGCATCATTTCGGAGCATGAAGGTTGCCGGTTCAATTCTCCCATCAGGGTACATGCAGGAACAGCTCGATGTTCCTCTCTCTCTCTCTCAAAAAAAAGTGCTATGAGAAATATATTCTTTAGAAAATTATTAAATGTATTCATAATGTATCAATCTAAAGAATACAAATTGCCTACTTTTTAGTTGTCACTAAAAATTAAAGTTTATAAGAGTTAAGGTTTCTAATTCAGTTGGAAAGAAACTATGTTTTTAGTGACAGAAGGCATATGATATGAAAATACATTTTTCGAAAGAATTAAAAGAGTGAGGTTTGTCTTAAAATAAGGTTGGTTGTTTCTGAATGAGTAAAGAGACAAACTAAGAGGTACTAGAAAAGTTACAGAAGGTCAGTGAAAAAAATCTTGAGGAAATTTTATATACTACAGTTTAAATAAGATTAAAATTTAAGTAAATGAATTTAAATATCAAGTCAGCAAATGCAGAATGCGAGCTTGGTTCTTTTTCATTCTGTTAAAAAGCAAAGCTTTTCCTGTATTTATTGTTCCATTCAGATAAGATTATAAAAATATTTCTGCCTAGAAAGCACAGATTCTGTTTTATTAAAATACATGTCATATTGTTTTAATTAGACCCTTGGTTACTTACTAAAACAACCTTCTGAATCCTAAGAACTACAGTTTTGCTAACCTGCATTTTAATTTAAACCTTTTTATTGTCACTTTGGGTAAATAAATAATTTAACATTGTTTCCTAATGATATATGATCATTTTGGTGAGTATGTTTGACAAACTTTCCAGGTTCAAATTTTATTTTGAACTGAAAAAGAAGACATTTTTCTTAACCTAGAAATGGTTTGGGGTTGTTCCAATGGGCCTCTGTAACATCTCAAAGGATTTGTTTTCTCTTTCTCTCCTTGCAGGGAGAAGTTTTGAACGAATTAATTAGTTCTATTTGATATGCTTGAATTGCACAGGAAACTTTGTCAGCTAAGGAAATAGTTGTGTTGCATCTGTGTGCATATATTTTTGTTATTAAATGGATATTATATATTGGAGACTATATAAAAATCTCCAGGAGTCTACAAAGTCCTGACCCAATACTCATTTGTAATTCTTGTTATATTAAAATATGTTACAGAAAAGCAAACTTATTTGTCAACTGCATTATAATCAGATATACAACTATGTCATTTTAACTTTTATCATTTACAGTCATTGTTTTACTTTAAAGCTTCTGTGAATATGTTTCATCTTCAGAAAGATACACGGAAAGGACTCTAAGTTATTCTAAAATAAGAGTTTTTCTGAGAATATACTTTCAGATCATACCTTTAAATTAGATGAAGATTTATAAAGCTCTAAGGAATAAACTGGATTCATAAAATGCTGACAAAGGGTCAAGACAGGCAGGAATTAATTATACAGGACTGAATGAACTGAGGATAAATATTTTTATAACTTTTTGTTGGAAATATTGCTGATTTTTATTTTTTTTATTTTTATTTTTATTTTTATTTTTTGCATTTTTCTGAAGCTGGAAACAGGGAGAGACAGTCAGACAGACTCCCGCATGCGCCCGACCAGGATCCACCCAGCACGCCCACCATGGGGTGACGCTCTGCCCACCAGGGGGCAATGCTCTGCCCATCCTGGGCGTCACCATGTTGCGACCAGAGCCACTCTAGTGCCTGGGGCAGAGGCCACAGAGCCATCCCCAGCACCCGGGCCATCTTTGCTCCAATGGAGCCTTGGCTGCGGGAGGGGAAGAGAGAGACAGAGAGGAAGGTGCAGCAGAGGGGTGGAGAAGCAAATGGGCGCTTCTCCTGTGTGCCCTGGCCGGGAATCGAACCCAGGTCCTCCGCACGCTAGGCCAACGCTCTACCGCTGAGCCAACCGGCCAGGGCATATTGCTGATTTTTAAATATTTCTGTCTTCTAGATAAAAGGAACTTGTTTTCTCCTAAACTACCTATGACTTAGAGCAGTTTGGTAAATTATGTGTTTGTAAGCCATATAAGAACATTTCTGGCCCTGGCAAGTTGGCTCAGTGGTAGAGCATCGCCCCAGCATGTGGATGTTCTGGGTTTGATTCCCAGTCAGGGCACACAGAATCTGCTTCTCTACCCGTTGCCCTCTCACTTCTCTCTTTCTCTCTCTCTCTTTCTTCACCTCCTGCAGCCATGACTCAATTGGAGCGAGTTGGCCCCAGGCACTGAGGATGGCCTGAGGCACTAAGAGCTTGGTTGCTGAGCAACGGAGCAACACCCCAGATGGGCAGAGCACCGCCCCCTAGTGGGTTTGCCCGGTGGATCCTGGTCAGGGCACATGCGGGAGTCTCTCTGCCTCTGCTCCTCTCACTGAATAAAAGAACAAACAAACAAACAAAAATTTCTATTTTTCTCCCTACTTGATAACTCCAGAAATGTGGAGGCTCTGAATGAATATTATTATTTTCATGGCAATATGATTGTTTGCATAAATTCAATAGAAAGTTTTCTCTTATTATAATAGGACACACTTGGAAACTCTTGATGACTGAAATGTCATGTTTGAAAGAAACATGCAAGGACTCTGGATCTCACTAGAGAGCTGTAGGGAATTAAGACTGATTTACAGGCTGATAAACACCCCTGGAAAAGCAACCTGGAATCTTCCTTATGTGGTTCACAGCAGTCTTCCCTGGTAAAGAACAAAGGTTACTTTCCTGGGAGATGGCAAAGGAAAAGCCTCAAGGCATTTTGGGAAACCTGGAGAACCAGAGTTCACTCAAATCTTTGGTATTGCGATGGCAACTATGTGGCTTGGCTTCTTAGCCCTGAAAGACTAATTAAAGTTCAATCTGGAACGTCTTATAAAATTCCAGATTCAAAAAAGCCTATATGATCAATTACTATTCTTGTCATACTTTCATAACAAACAGGCCAAGTTTATTGAAACAAGATTTATACAATAAATTAGTCTTAACTTGGCTATCCTTGATAAAATAGGGGGATTTTAGAAAGAGAAATTGATTCAATAGAAACCATAATACACAATTATAGTTCTTAGATTCTGGCCAATTGATTATCTTTAAATTTTTATTTTTTTCACCTGTGGACAGACGGGATCCTGACTTTTCCTAATGAAAGTGTTTGGCTGCAGTCCTCTGAGCTATTGTTTCATTTTCTCCCATCCTTTGCCTTGGAATTATTGAAAAGTAACCTTTTTATTTTTTCTGAGCCTTGCAATTACAGACTTCAGCTGGACAACATAATGTAACCTTTGGAGAAATCGTCACAACAGGCTACCCAGTTAAAAGGAGTACACCCTGGAAATCCAAATTAAGTCTGGGAAACCATTAAAGGCTACCTACACTGCTTACCTGGTTCCTTCCCCTTCTGGAGCCCCTGGTGGCCCTTCTACTTCTACTATTATTTGGTCCTTACCTCTGTAACCTTCTCGTAAAGTTTGTCTCTTCCAGATTGCAACAGTTCCACATAAACTGATAGTCATGCAAGGTTTCCAGCCCATCCCAGACAAGGAAGACCCAGGCCCTTACTGCTCTTTAGATCAGAGAGTAAGAGAATTGTATTTCTCCCAAGTATAGGGACAAGGCCCTTGTTCAGCAGAAAGTAGTTACAGAAGAGACCTCCAACTCTAAACCTTTAAGAACAGGAAGGATAAAATCTCTCAGGGGAAAGTGAGACTGTATAGGGACTTGGGCCCAGAACAGAAAATAAGGGGTGGCCAGGAAGCCAGGTTGAGGCCAGGTGGCTAGAAGGAAAACAATATGTCACCACCCCTTCATTCCCAACTGAAAAATGCAGAGGTATCTGATTTTATTGCTCTTCTGACTGCCTACTTAAACAACTGATCCACATGGGCAGCTGATCAAGCTTTGGCCACTATATGACCTTGCTGGCGTGGTGGTAATGAGCAATATCACCATCTTGCCTCCACAATACAGGTGCAGATACAACTGCCAAGCAACCTGGCAGGAGGAGGAAGCAACCTCACTCTGACATGAAAAATTCACTCCCCAAACACTTCACAGGCCTGCCTTTTCACAAAAGCCCACCTTGCCTCCCACTTAGAAAAGCAGCCATGGAAAGCCATCCCCTGAGCTGGATCAGAGCACCTTCCTTTCCTCTGAGCTGCCTCCCTGTACTCAAGCATCAGCTTAACTCTGGAAATTTCTCTGGGGTTCCCTCTCAATTTCTATCTTGGGGAATGAACCCAAGAACCCTAATGCCAGTAACACTGAAGTAGTTAATTTAATTATGCCCATTCCACAGAAAGGATAAGTAAGTTGCCTATTGTCATACCAGTGAATTAAGAAGCCAGAATTTGAACCTAGAAACTCTGGGTTCCATGAGAGTTTGAGCTCTTGACTACAATTACACATTTTCTTCTCAGGATGGGCAGCATGGGCATTATTATACCCACATACTAGAATGCGATGGCCAGGAAGGTTCAATAACCCATTGTAGGACACCACACCACTAGCTTTGGCAGTACTTGGGCCTGGGATCCATGTCTCTTACGGAATTCAGGCCCCTCTCTGTGACTACTATTGGGATCACACAAGCAGTCACTAGACTGCAGCCTGAACAGGAAGATTCAGGAAAAGGGTCATCTTGTTGTCTATATCCCAATTCCCTGTAAGGCTCAAATGTTCCCTCTTCCCACACTGATAAGCCCAATGCAACAACTATAATTAAAAGTTAATGTCAGGTTATTTCCTCCATACCAAACTTCTCAAAACTTTTTTTTTTTTTATTCTCTTTGGACATTTTTATTAGTTGCAATGAGAACTTCCTACTTTTTACTGTTTGCTTTTTTTTCTTTAAATAAAAAAAAGAAAACCACTCAGAAAGAAATATCCCACAGGCAGAGAGCAAACTGCAGCTCGCACCATCCCCCTGCAGGAATCCTGGTGCAGTGGAGGGAGTCGGGAGACTGAAATCTTCCTCTACCACTCTTGAGCTGTGCTGCTGACTGTAAGCAAAGCACGACCTCATGCGGGCTCATTTCCCTACCTGTAAACCAAACTAGGGTGAACTAAATGCTCCTGAAGGTCCCATGTGACCCAGCAGTGACACCTCCCTCATTAGAAGTATATGAATGGCATGCCTGGTACCTAGAGAAATCTATCCAGAAAAGCAAAAGGACCCAGCTGTCCATAACTCAGAGAGCCATGAATGCAAAAAGGAAAAGAAAAAAAAAAATCACAGTCTGTTGCTAGTAAGTGTCCTGACAAATCAATACAGTGACAGGTTTAGAGAAATGCAAACAAGACAAAGTCAATATGTGGCAATCAATCTTCCAAATAACTTTACAGTCTCGTGTTGGTGAACCAGTCAAATTCAGTGACCAAAAAGGAGGTGGGTTTATCAGGCTAATAATTAATGCCATTTGGAGGACCTGCAGGGTCATGTTACCTTGAACCTCTAACATTTACTAAAACCATGACTTCTCACACTTTGGTGTGCATCAGAATCATATGAAGGGTCTGCCGGACTCCACCCCCATGATTCTGATTCAGTGATGCTGATGCTACCGGTCCAAAGAACACTTAGAGAACAACAACAGCTTAAGGCATGAGTGCCCACTTTAAGGGCTCCCCGAAGACTATACAATGCACTAGAGCAGTGGTCCCCAACCCCTGGGCCACGGACCGGTACCAGTCTGTGGGCCATTTGGTACTGGTCCGCAGAGAAAGAATAACTTACATTATTTCCGTTTTATTTATAGTTAAGTCTGAACAATGTTTTATTTTTTAAAAAATGACCAGATTCCCTCTGTTACATCCATCTAAGACTCACTCTTGATGCTTGTCTCAGTCACATGATACATTTATCCGTCCCACCCTAAAGGCCAGTCCGTGAAAATATTTTCTGACATTAAACCAGTCCGTGGCCCAAAAAGGGTTGGGGACCACTGCACTAGAGGTCTTGGATGCTCTCATATTGGCTGAATTAACTAAAGAAAAATAAAATTTGAGACTCATGACTTTGCCTGGGGGCCATTTCTAAATGAATACTGTAATTATTTGTTATATGAAGAGAAGTTAAAACTTTGACAACTCAAAACCATGGCAGTGACTGGAAAAGACCTCATTTCAAAATTCAACTTACTTTTTTTCCAGTGTAAAACATAAATTTAACAGTAAAAGTAAAAGCAGCTTCACATTTGTGGGGCAAAAAACTCAAAATGCTCAATTATACCACAGTTGGAGAACTGATGCTTAAACTAATGTTTTCATAAACTCAAAGAAACTAGTTATTCACAAAAAGTGAATTTTTCCCAATTTTTCATCTTAAGCCACAAATGGCAATCACTCAATAAATACTGGTTGACTGAAACCAATTTCATGGTGTGTGTGTGTGTGTGTGTGTGTGTGTGTGTGTGTGTGTATGTGTGTGTACACGCCCTCCACACAGGAGACAAAAACAAGGAAAAGTAGTAGGTTTCAATTTCATCACCCCATCAGAGGGCAACGTAACATAAAATCTAGAAGCCAATTTCTAATTCTCCATGCAGCATATTGGGGACTGGTCGTCTAATATTCAGAGCATACAGAGCCCCTGGTATGTAAGTTACAGGCCCTGTTATCAGGGATACCACGGCTAACAAAATAAATTCCTGATTTCTAGAAAAAACAGCTAATAAATAAACAAATAAAATTATTTCAGACAGTAGTAATAGATTCTGTTGGAAATAGAATCCAGTTATCACAAAGTAATTACAAAGGCTGGATGACTACAGAAGGCCTGTGTTAGGAGGTATCTTTAAGATTTAAATGAACAAGAATCACGAAAATACGGGGAAAGAGTTAAGTCCAGGCAGAGGAAACAGCAAGTGCACGGCCCTGAGATGGGAATGAGTCTGGTATTCCAGATTCAGATGGCTACAGATTATTGAGCAAAGAGGGGAGTAACTGGAGACAGGCCAGAGAGGCAGGCATGGTTAGATCACAGCTTCTGCTCCAAGCTGAGGGTAAACTACTGGGCAACTTTAAGCAAGAAAAACGAGTCAGATTTAAGTTTGAAAAGTGTCAAGACTGTACAATGTTTCAGTGACCATTTTTTTCTTCCTTATAGAAGCTTACTCAAGTCGTCCATTTTTAGACTAGGCTAAAGATGCCCACTTTCTCAGCTCCCCCAAAATGGTCAAGATTTTATTCTAATCACATCTAACCTTCCAGAAGCACCACGTGCAATGTGTCACTCCACCACTCTCTAATCCAGTGATTTTCAAGCACTGTCATCTCATGGCACACATAAGCTAATTACTAAAGTTCTGCAGCATGCCAAAAAATCTATTTTTTTGCCAATCTAATAAAAAAAGAAATAATTTTTATTCGTCCACACTAGACAGCTATTTTGTATTGGCTCTTGTCATTTTTTATTTGACAACCTAAGGCTGATGAACTTGAATAAGTCCTAGAACCTTGTCTGGATGGACTGAGTTACACTTAGTCCTCAACAACAAGGGTTAATTTCTTAAGGTTCTTTTGGAGTGATTCTGAGATTGATATTAAGAGGGTCTGCTAAAGGTATATAATAAAAGCAATTTTTATTTTGTTCATATTAGAGTCACTTGGGTTGGTGATATTCCCTCTTTTCCTACCCCTGACTTCCTTCCGTTAAAGTATATAAACCATGACGATAAGAATTGCTTTATTCCTGTTTGAATTCTATACAATGCCTAGAAGAGGGCCATGCTCCCAGTAGTTGTTCAACAAATATTAATAGAACTATGTTAAAATTGAATGACATATTTTTCCATATGCATTTTAGTTTTAGGAAATCACTTCTTATGCCTGCAGTGCTATGCCTTTTCTTTTTTTTTTTTTTAAAGAGCAGTGGCCTTTGGTTTTTTGTAGTAGTTTATACAGGCAAGACCTTCCACCAGCAAGAAGATTATAGCTCACTTTATTGCAGTTTTCTGGAACCAAACCTACAGTATCTCTGAGGTTTGCCTGTAAACACAACAGCAAACAACAGAATGAGCTGTCATTGATTTTAACCAGTTTCAATGCCTCAGGAAGTTGCCCGCATAGGGGCAGGCCCAAGGTGTCTGAGCTTGATGGAATCATCCCTAAAATTTTCTCTAGGCATTTACCTAGGTTTTCCAGGGCTTTTCAGAATCGTGCCAGGTACCTATCACTGTTTCAAAGCCTCCCTTTGTTTTAGGAATCTCTTAAATAAAAGTCTGCACCCCAGCTGGTGTAATCTGAGCAGCCTTCGATGTGTTTCACTTGTTGTATTAACATGTAATCGCATTAAATTGGCATTACTGGTTGCTTTGTAGCCTCTTCAAATAAGCCTGTCCATTGTCTGTCTCACATGATTTTTTCATACTTTGTTCCCTCTGCCTGCAGTGCAGTATCTGTTTGTGCTTCCATCCATTGCTCACTCAAAAGACACGTTAATGCCTTGAAAGGTTGGACTTCCTAAAGTGGAGGTATACAGGGCCCTTTTAATTTCCTCTTCAATGTGCACGCAGATTTCAAAGTAGCAGCATTTGAGAAAGATGAAGTCAGAGTCTACACTCTAGGGCTTCTGCTGTGGCTGGCTGCCGTTGCTTCAAGCAAATGGTGTCTAGAAGGGGTTCAGGAAAATGAACACAAGCACAGTTCTCTAAAATGACTGCTTTCATTATTACTAAAAATAGGAGAAATGAGGGCAGACAGAGAGACATCAGGGATTTGCAGTAATTCTTGTAGCACCCTGCAATTGCAAACAACAAAGCTTTCACTAAATTTTTGTTCTGTTTTTTTGGGATCAAGCCATGCAAAAAAAAAAAATCCAAACAAACAGAAGTGCAGAAGCTTCAAATCCCAAGTGGCACATTTAAATAAAAACAAAGTACAGAAACATCTGTCTTCCTCCTTGAAATTCGTCTTGATTAAAAGGCAAGTAAATGCAACAAGGGAGATACCAATATTTTTCTGATAATGTTCCAAGGACTTCTCTGCCCTTTACAGATATCATCTAACTGAAAATATGTTTTTTCTACTTAAGAGATGCTGATACCAGACTCACCGAGAATATTAAGGCTAGCCTATCGGGCTCATAGCAAAATATTACTACTTTTCAAAAACACATATGCCTTTATTTAAGAAAATATACCAACAAGAAGTAAAGTTATAAATAAGGGTATTTTTGACATTAGTAATAGAATTTTTGTTTTATCAAGATATTCATCCCAGTGACTTTCTCTCACTGAGCTGACAAATCTAAAATAATCTTTGATTTTAAAAAATCCCAATTTTGCCCTATTTTATAATATTGGATTTATTCCAGAAAACAAAACCCATCAACATTTGCTGTGCTATACTTACTTATACTAGGCACTGTGGGTCGTGCTCCCTTTTTCTTTTATTTTTCCGTCTTTTTGAAGACTGAAGAAAATTTTATTTGTGAGCTACATTTTAATGTCCCAGTTTGGGGCATGAAAACAGGTTTGGCTCTTCCATATGAAATGCAAGATTTGAACTATCTGCATATGAATCAGATGCGGCTCATTTGTTAATGATCACCTCCACACACATGCACACTCTTCCACATGGAAAACACTGCTCGCTCCTCTCTTCCTTCTCTATCTTGCTAAAGCCTACTAATATTTCATACCATAGATAAGGCATTACGTTGCTTAAGAAGCCCTCAGAGACCCTTCAGTCTGATTCATACGGTACCTTTCTTCCCCCACTACATCCTAAGAAGATGTGTTGTTAGTGCTGGCTTACACATCTCTCTCACCAACCTCTGTACAAATTCCCTAAAGGCAGTGATCATGACTGGCTCATCTCTGTATCCCCTGGGACCTAGCCCAGTGCCTGGACCACAGCAGGTATACTTAGCACTCATAAGATAGTCAATGAACTAACTCCTGTAACTAAGACAAAACCTATTAACAAACTCAACAATCTATTTATATGTTTAAAATTATCTAAGGCTCCAATTTTATTTAGTAAGTATAAGGATACCCAAATGTGACTGTCCCTATTAATTCTGATTTCATTTTGTATAGGAGTATACAAAATGAGAAGGACAAAATGCTGCAAATTTCCTGGCCATTAACAAGATAAAAAGTTGAGAATGGAACTATATTTTTCTAATCTTCACAAAATTAAAATTTGTGTGAAGATACACTCTTTCCCATGAATCTTAAGCCATGTGCATAATGTTAAGAATTGAGGATCGTTGCCGGTTGGCTCAGTGGTAGAGCAGCAGCCCAGTGTGCAGGCGTCCCAGGTTTGATTCCTGGTCAGGGCATACAGGAGAAGCACCCATCTGCTTCTCCACCTCTCCTCTTCCCCTTCCCTTTCTCTCTCTCTCTTCTTTCTTCCACTCCTGCAGCCATGGTTTCATTGATTTGAGTACAGTGGCCCAAGGCACTACAGATGGCTCCGTAGAACCTCTGTTCAGGTGCAAAAAATAGCTCAGTTGGGAGCATGGCCCCAGATGGCAAGAGCACCGGCCCCAGATGGAGGTTGCCAGGTGGATCCTGGTCAGGGTGCATGTGGGAGTCTGTCTCGCTATCTCCCCTCCTCTCACTTGGAAAAGGAAGAGGAAGAAGAAGAAGGAGGAGGAGGAGAAGAAAAAGAATTGATTGAAATGGATTGAATAGAAGCTAAACAATTTACATGTAAATGGAAAATACAGAAAACAGAGCAATAAAAATTCCAAATGAATAGTAAGCTAATATGTTTTCATTGTACTATGCCATTTCCCCCTTGAATAGATTCACTGATACACATCCACAGAACAATATGTACCAGTCCTCAATGCATTTCTTTGCTATAAATATCTAACCCTTTGTAAAATGACACTGACCAAAATAATTCCAACGTTTACATGTC
Organism: Saccopteryx leptura; assembly: GCF_036850995.1. NCBI lineage: Eukaryota > Metazoa > Chordata > Mammalia > Chiroptera > Emballonuridae > Saccopteryx > Saccopteryx leptura. The sequence goes on along the minus strand of NC_089505.1, from coordinate 209,103,911 downwards.
CAAAAGGTTCAGGGTCTTGATGTAACAAAACCCAACAAGGGGAAGAAGCTATATTATATCTAGATGTTAAATTATTTGCCACAAAAAGGGCTACATATATTTGTGTACTTCTTACTAGTCAAAGAAGACCAATTGAAGTGTTGTTATTCCATTGTCTAATCTTATACTATTATCTGTTCTGTTCTACGACCTATATCTCTTCTGTTATCAGAGACAAATTCTGCCTATCACCAATTTCCTGGGCTTTTAGTAAATGCCTCCTTCTTAAAGCTTCTTAGAGACTATTTTGTTAAGTACAGCTTCATTTTTTTAAGCCCTTAATTTTAAATATATGCTTTTTAAAAAGTACCCTTGCTGAAAAAGAATTTTATAAATATATATAATCTTCCTACCCATGCAAAAAAACAGTGCTCTTTTCATTTAAATTGTTTAGAATGCTTTTTAAATGGAGTAGGTAATTTCTTTTGTTTGTTAATTTAGAATAGACCACCCCAAAAAAGAAAGAATAAGTTACAAAATTATGTTAAAAATGAAAAGAGAGGTCCTGGCTGGTTTGCTCAGTGGTAGAGCACTGGCCCGGCATGTGCATGTCCTGGATTCGATTTCCAATCAGGCACACAGGAGAAGCATCCACCTGCCTCACCACCCCTCCCCTTCTGGCTTCTCTCTCACTTCTCTCTTTCTCTGTCCCCCTCCTGCAGCCATCGCTTGACTGGAGCAAGTTGGCCGCAGGTGCTGAGGATGGCTCCATGGCCTCTGCCTCGGGCGCTAAGAAGAGCTTGGTTGCTGAGCAATGGAGCAACGCACCAGATGGGCAGAGCATCACCCCCTAGTGGGCTTGCCAAGGTGGATCCTGGATGGGGTGCATGTGGGAGTCTGTGTGTTCCTCTCCTCCTCTCACTGAGTTAAAAATAAAAATGGAAAACCTAAGTGTTACATGTTATTATATAAAATCATGGAAACTGCCTGACCTGTGGTGGCGCAGTGGATAAAGCATCAACCTGGAAATGCTGAGGTCGCTGGTTCGAAACCCTGGGCTTGCCTGGTCAAGGCACATATGGGAGTTGATGCTTCCAGCTCCTCCCCCCTTCTCTCTCTCTGTCTCTCCTCTCTCTCTCTCTCTCTCTCTCTCTCTCTCTCTCTCTCTGTCTCTCCCTCTCCTCGCTAAAATGAATAAATAAAAAAATTTTTAAAAAGAAAAATAAATAAATAAAATCATGGAAACTTCCCAAAACCAAATGGAGAAATCCAAGAACAAACTCAGATTTCCCTACAAGCATTCTTCCCCACAGCTTTTGAAAGAACCCTTGGATGGTAGCAATGAAGTCTGCTCACAAGAACTGAGTCAACAGAACACCATAATAAATGTGCTGTACTAATGGGTTATAGGAATCTGAGTCCTACATAAAGCCCCACTACATGTATAGCTAACTGTTCTGAAGTCATAGTTTGCAGAAGAGAAGCTTCTAACATTTGGGTTATTTCTCTATTATTATCTGGGTCACAGAAGTTCTATATCTTCAGCCCAAAACAAACCCTATTCACCTATGGACAATATTCAACTCCAAATTCCTGCATATATCACTGAGAAGCGTCTAAGCCTCAAAGCTCAAAAGGTCCTATAAATCCAGAATATTCCAGATAAGCATAGAAACCAGCATTGCAAAGAAACTATCTAAATCTGGAAGTGGTTGATACGCAGTATTCCCATTTCCAGGGAACATACCTGGGTCAAACAACCTTGAAACATAAAAGAAGCTAGCAAGAAAATATCCAATCTTTATTAAATATTGAGGGGAGATAAAAACATGAAATGTAGTCCCAAACTTCAATGTTTATTTAGCTTTGTTTTCGGTTGCTCCCTTCTTTTGTGTCTTCACACACAAATCAATGCCAACTCACATCAACATAACTTGGGCCCCAAGGTCAACAGAAAAAATATATAATAAAGTATACTTAAAGATACTTTAAGTTGATGAAGAGCTCATAAGTTCAATGCCCAATCGACTCCTCTTAAATACCTAGTCCTCCAATTCCATGAACCTTGCAACTACTCATCTTTTTTCTTTACTGAGAGTGTAAGCAAGAATTTATCTCCAAGACTAGTTTTCTGAAGTTTTAACAGCCCGTTTAATAAAAACAGCTCAGCACACCAACAGATAGTCAATGATCTGGTTTGCACAGGCTCATGTCCATTCTTGCTCCCTCAACTGCTGATGGATGAGCAAAGAAAGGCAGCAAATACAGAAGATGTGCGCACACCAATAAACAACAATACTGGAACTTAAACTCCACATCTGTGTCTTCAAACACGGGAGATCTAGGTTTCTCCATTTGTAGCAACATCTGATCTAGCAAACCCCAAAGTCACATTCCCTTTGACAAAAGTGATAGGGTGTTTTGTTTTGTTTATTTGTTTTTTGGTTCTAGAGGCCAAAAGACTTCTCTTGTTCCAGCTTCAGTCTAGAGTGCTCAGAAAGAACAAAAGAAATTACTTAAACGCCAATATATTAAATTAAAATTTGGGCAGGTTAATCCTGTGGAGGTGTTGACTTTCTGGAGCCTGGTGCTTCCCCTTGTATAAGTAAGCCATAAATTCCTAGAGAGAATACAGAAAAAAGAAAAAAGCAGATGCCCTGGCCCACAACCCATTTCATTTGCTTTATGGCCACTTCTCTTGCCTGGCAACCCAAGGGAGTTCCAGCAAGACAGACTCCAGACCGGGCAACACCTACACAGTGTCTGCTCCACCTGCTTCAACCCACTCGGATGCCAGGGACATGGCAAATGATGCAAAACATTTGCTGAGCCAAATTGGGGAAGGAGCAGGACAGTAGTTTTCTGTCTTCCTCCAAGAAAACATAAACAACTCCTTAATTTCCCACAAAAGGAGACAAAAATAAAACCTGCAAAATGATAGTTTATTCTAGCTTTCTAAGATCACAATGACCTGGCAGAGGAGATAATTTAATCTTTTGTTTATCACTCTTAAAATACTCTCCTCAATAAAAATTCATTTTATTTTGGAGACAAGGAGTGACACTCATGTTAAACAAAAGGGATTTAAGAGTTTTACCAATTATACCACTCAGGCTCAGTGGGAACGTCCTCCTCACCATCACCTCATCACATTAACCGGATTAATGCTGGTTTTCCAAGGGACTTAAAGTAAGTAACCCTCAGTCCACGCAAAGGGGCAAAGGATTGAGTGAATGTGGTTATTTGCGCAATGCTAGTAATAAAATAACATTTCTCCTCCTCCCCACCAGAGCACACAATTACCTCATTGAAAACATTAAAACCTAGCCATTGTAATCATTTTGGCTACAGGCCTAAATATAAGTTACCATAGGAAGTCTCAAATACTCTTAAGTTTTATATTAAAAACATCAAGTGAATCAAGTATCCTCCTCCTCAATGTAACCTGGCTTTAGAATGTTAAGACAAGTTCATAAATTTGAGCAGAGTGAGCTTCCCTTCCCCCTCCACAGAATAGAACCCCAAATCGGCATCCTTCCAAAGATGCAATACCTTACCTCAGTAATTAGTCAGTCATATCCTTAATTAGTTGGCTGGTCAGTGTCCTTCCAGTAAAATAAGAGTGACTGGCACCTACCCTACCTAAAGACAGAGGTGTTGTCTTGGCAACATGTATTTAAGATTAACATCCCAGCTTCTAAATGTGCAGGTAATTTCAGTTGATCTCTGAGTTCCCATTCAAACCTACCAGCATGCTAAAGCCCATGTGACACTTTGGCCAAACAAATCAGAAAGTTAACTTACAACCTTTGATTTCCCAGCCCTGAGAAGGCTGAATGGACCCATAGGAACTGCCCAAAGACAAGGAAGGCCTTCCTAATGTACAAATGTGTTCATACAATCTCATCTGATCCCCACAACAACCCTGGAGGGCATGTAAATTGGTATTAGCACCATCTTACAGAAGAGGAAAGGACAACTCAAAGAAACATGGGACTTGCCCGAAGTCATTCAAGTCAAGATGGCCAAATCAGCCTGAGAACACAAATTTTTTACCCACTAATCCAACATCTTTTCACTCATGCAGTTAGAAAAACCTGATATGCACCCATCTACATAATATACATTTATGACGGTAACATTCACATGTAGCTAAGCACCCATGGACTAGCTATGTATATAAAAAAGTTATGCCAAAGATCAGCTAATGACCACATGCTTGTTAAAAGCAAACTTAGGACTGAGTTCCCAGGACTAGAGGGGACAGCAATACTGCATTTCAGGACCACTCTTCACAAACATGCCCTAATAAGGACAGACATCCATTCATTAGCATCAGCCCTACCTCCACAACAACATTTTTCAAAAACTTATGAAAACTTGCCAACTCTGGGATTCAATCTACTGCTATGTATTATTTCTCAGAAAAAAACAGAAAAACAAACTACCCTGTGAAGTAAAAGAATGGGTGAAATTGTATACAGAGTGCTTCCTTTGTAAAACTGTAACTAGATACTATTTCTTCTGAATAACAGAATAACATCACAGAAGCAAAGGAAATTATGGAATTAGAGCATAAAGATGATCACACATTATCATGACAAGATTTTACTCTTGAGAATGGTGACCTTATTAAAAGTAAGCAACTCATCACTATATGATAAAGTTACCCACAACTTAATTGATCAGAAACAAGTACCTCCAAGAACACATCTGCAGTTAAATTGGTGAAAACTGAACACAAATTGGAGAAGTGTGAACTGCTAACCAGAGAAGGCGGGGCATCACTAATGTTGTGAACCAGAAATGCCTAGCAGAGAGTATTTCCTTCATCGGGTCTGTTTCTCTCCAATTTAAGGAATCAACTGAGAGGAGAAAAAGACAAAAACTCACCTTCTCAAACCAAGAAATAAACTAGTCAGACACATACCCTGAATAACACTGGCTCCCACTTGAGGAAACTTCAGACAGCTCACAGCACTATTTTTCCACAAGGCTGAGAACACCAGATTCTTGTCTTCCAAAGTCAAAGGAATAAATTTCATCACCATGGTTTGGTACAACAAGCCATAAAATACACCACCTTACTTCATGTCCACACCACTAAAGAACTGTAGAAAATAATGACACGGTAAAATAGATTACTTTTCTGTTTCCTTAAGACATTTGTTTTAAATTTATTTTTCCCATTGATTTAAGAAGGAGAGGAAAGAGAGAAAGGGAGAGAGGGAGAGAGGGAAAGGAAGAAAGAAACGGGAGGGGGAGAGAGAGGCATCAACTCGTCCCACTTAGTTGTTCCATTTCGTTGTACACTCATTGGTTCCTTCTCTTATGTGCCCTGACCGGGGATCAAACCTGCAACCTTGGCATACAGGGACAATGCTCTATCTACTGAACCACACAGCCAGGGCCCCTTAAGACATTTTTAAAGGATATCTGATGCCATTACCAACCGTGGTCCATGAATTGATAGGTGAATTCAAAATAGTTTTAAACTACAATTAATCTATAATAAATAACATACTCTACTCTCTAATTCAGTTCATCTGAAATCAGAAATCTAAGGAAAAAAAGGATTTTTGAGAAGTCGCACACAAAAAGAAGACTAAATGGCTATATAATTGAGAAAGAAAGGAAATGGGCAACTTTTTTCTTTTTCTTTTTTTTTGCATCTAAGCCCCACTTTCGAAACAACAGCTGTCTTTGCTCAGCTGGAGGAAAACCACAGGCCTTGGAATAACTCACTTAATGGACTGTCCCATCTTAAGCGAAAATGACACTGTTGACTCACCCGCAGTAGGACATGTGCTTGGTTTAACTCGTTTTTCCAGTAACAATAATGAACTGAGCTGCTCTAACACTGGAATGATCTGCACCCACACAACTGAAAAGACTATTTGGAAATACGTGTAAAGAATATAGATGGCCCGAGTTTGCCTGGCTCTGCTGTGTAGCCACAGTGAGTTTTACTCCTCTCTCCAACATGCTCCCCGGAGTCTCTCCACAAAGGACAGCAAGTGTTATTCCTTTTTATTCCATTATAAAAACAGAATTTCTGCTAATTAACCAAAATAACCTTTCACTGCATTCGCTCAGTATTATCTCTGTTTTAGCTAATCCCCATAAACCTGGGCTTCCAAACTCTGAAATGAAATACAGAGTTATTTTCTTTACTTCTGATTACAAGCCTTGCTTAACTTTGGGTGATACTGTAAAAGACCTACAATGAATCAATACCCCTTGCTTGGTACAGGTATCATTCAACAGCATTCCACAGGAAAGTGTTGTATATTCTCCATCCTACAACTCTGTCATTTCTAGTTTGTTCCCTAGTTCAGGCTGAAGGAATTATTACTTTTTCAAAAACAGTAAACATTTACTAAGCGCCGATATGGATTAGGAAGCAGGTTAATCAATATAATGGTGGGGAGGGAAGGCTTCATGACATCAAACAAAAGTTCAGCCCCAACGCAGACCATGAAAGGGAAGATGTTCAGTCTCCTTAGATCAAAATCAGCATATTTTCTTAAGGGAAGATTCAACCTAATTCATAAACATCCTCCATCTTTATCTCTTGCACTCTGGAAAAACAGCTTTTTTTTTTCCCCCCTTCATGCATTACTCAATAGTGCCACATTTATCATTTTTACCAAATACATTTAAACAACAGTTTTACAATTCCTTTGAGGGCTCTCTAGTATTTTTGTTTTTTTTACAGAGACAGAGAGGGAGTCAGAGAGAGGTATAGACAGGGACAGACAGACAGAAACGGAGAGATGAGAAGCATCAATCATTAGTTTTTCTTTGCGCATTGCAACACCTCAATTGTTCATTGATTGCCTTCTCATATGTGCATTGACCGCAGGCCTTCAGCAGACCGAGTAACCCCTTGCTCGAGCCAGAGACCCTGGGCTCAAGCTGGTGAGTTTTTGCTCAAACCAGATGAAGACTCGCTCAAGCTGGAGACCTTGGGGTCTCGAACCTGGGTCTTCCGCATCCCAGTCCGATGCTCTATCCACTGTGCCACCGCCCGGTCAGGCTGGAAAAACAGCTTTTTAATGCAAGACTTAAGTTCAAAAACTGTGTTGCAGAGGGACATTAGAAAAAATGCAAGTAAATATATAATCTATCTAATGAAATAGCTTTGACATTAAGGTCTTCAATTTTCATTCTGGACCAATGGTCTGCAAAATGGGATGTACATCCCAGGGGTAGAGAAGTGTAAGACCATTTACTGCAGTACCAGAAAAACTTTCAGACTATCTACATATTTACATTCTAAAAAACATATAATTACACTTTACTAAGAGATAACACAAGCATGTATGGTTTAATAGTTCGTACATGAATATAATTTAGAAATATCTATTTACTTGGAGGAGAGAAAGGTTTATGCTCAAAAAAACGTTTTTCTTGAGGTATACATTTCTTTTTCAAGTTTAGCAGTTCCTGCTTTAGTCCTGCATTTCACAACTAGGACACACATAGCATTTGGGGGGAAATGCAAAGAAATGGGACAAACCTGGTACATGTTCCTGGTATCTCTATCTCTATTTCATTTACTCTTGGGTAACTGACAGTCATTCTTTTCTGTAATCAGGTGCTTTCAAAGACAACTCTGTCAAACAAGTCTTTGGATGAAAGGAACCCCAGAAGGATGACCAGGTTCTATGACCAGCTATTTGTCACCAAGCCATCTAGCTGAAGACCAATCACTTCACTGTTTAAGCCTTTGAAGCTCCTTCTCACTCAACTTCTGACTCACAAGTTAAGGTTTTCATCCCACCCTTCCTTGCTTCTACATGTCATTCCTCTAACGCAGGGGTCCCCAAACTTATTACACAGGGGGCCAGTTCACTGTCCCTCAGACCACTGGAGGGCCGGACTATAAAAAAAACTATGAACAAATCCCTATGCACACTGCACATATCTTATTTTAAAGTAAAAAAAACAAAACGGGAACAAATATAATATTTAAAATAAAGAACAAGTAAATTTAAATCAACAAACTGACCAGTATTTAAATGGGAACTATGCTCCTCTCACTGACCACCAATGAAAGAGGTGCCCCTTCCAGAAGTGCGGCAGGGGCCGGATAAATGGCCTCAGGGGGCCGCATGTGACCCACGGCCGTAGTTTGGGGCCCACCAATCTCGGCCTGGGCCTGCATCCCTGATGAGGTCCTGACTTTGCTACCATCAGCTTCCACAGACCATTTGAATGATGCTAAAGGGCCCCTGCTGGGAGGGTCTGTAAGCATTCATGTTATTCCCAAGTACCCCCAGTACTTCTGGGCACACCATGAGCCCGTGGGAGTAAAGTGGGGCAACATTCTGCATGAGGTACCAACATATGTCGTCACCTGATCATGCTGCCGATCTGTGGTCCTACCCCCGATGCAAATCAGCAATATACTAATGTAAGGGGAAAGGTTAAAGGAACCTGAAGTCCCCACCTAACTAAAGTACATGGTGTGGCACAAGAAAATGAAGCTGAGACCATGAGGAAAATGGCTCTGAACCTGGCAGGAACAAAATGAGGAACTGGGGACAGCACAGAGAAGTGTTAACTCATGCTGGTGGGATGCCCCCTTCACTCAAAACAGCCAAGTTCACATCACAGCCACCCTGTCAAAATAATTTCTGATTAAACGAGTTAATACGTGAAACATGCTTATAGCCTGGCACCATGAGTTCATATTATCTTCATGCCAACAAGCACACCAGAGCTAGCTGGAGAATTTAATCATTACCTACAGGCTTTGGGTGATCCATGGCAGAATTTTCACCTACCCAGAGCAGGCTGGGATTCAACTTCCCTTTTCAGACTTTGTCAACATCTCTAAAGGTTCCATGGCATACCTCCTATCACATGGAAAGAGAAGGCTCAATTCCCAGGCAACGTGGCACACTTCTCAGGAAGCAGTAAGGTGTGAGGAATAAAGTAGAGCCCGGGGCGGAAGTCAAACATCTTGTCTCTCTTCCATTACTATTTTTATGCTCTTGAAAAATTACTTAATTCTCAAAGGCCTGAATTTTCTAATCTGCTTTAAAAAATGATTTGATGACCTATGATCCCATAACCAACAAGGCAGTAGCTTTTAAATATTTTTTACAGGGTTCTACTGTAAGAAATATAGGAAGTCAGAACTCAATGTTCACAGGGAAAACAAAAATTTCAAGAAACAATGCTTATTCTGACTGTAATATTTTCTACTTTATTCCATTTTTCCCCCAAAAGAGTGCTGGCTGAGACCTACCACACTGGTTTCAAGACCCACCAGTGATCACAGTCTGTAGCTTAAACACTGGACTAGTGAGCGCATGGTGGCACCGAGTGTGGCCTTGAGGCGGGCAGACCACGCTCCACTACCTGGCGGCACACTCTTGGGTAAGTTACCAACAGTTTTGAAGCTGAAAACACCAGGGTTGTTCTAAGATTCAATGGGAGAAATGTAAAGCACTTAGCCACCCTGTGTAGGACACAGAATAAGCACTCAATCAAAAGTTATGGTGATGATTAATAACAGCAATGCCATTATTTCTAAATTCAAAGATTCCAAAAGAGAGTCAAATAAGTAGAAGGGAGCTAGGAAAGGAACAGGCTCATTTGTGAGCTGCAGTAATGAGCAGGATTGACATCAGGTTAGCCCTGGCCTAGGCTCATGAAGTTCACAGACGAGGGGGTTTCTGTGCACTTTCTTCACAGTATCCCCTAACAACTGTAACAGTCCCTGGCACACAGTGGATACTCACATTTTTGTTGAATTAATTAATTAATTAATACATCCGGAAGCGCTCCTCTGTACATTAGAAGAGCTATGAAAAAAATCCCAGCCAAGCTTGCATAGAGCTCCCTTTGCCCTAAAACTTGAACACCTGAAATTGCTCCTGGTCTGTGGTTCTCCGTGTGTAGTTCTCCAAACAACAGCAGCAGCACCTGGGAACTTGTCAGAAATGCAAATGACCAGGTCCCACTCCATGCCTACAGAATCAGAACCTCTGGGAATGGGCCCAGCAATCTGTGTTCTAACAAAGCCCCAGGACCTGAGACACACTCAAGTTGAAAAACCACTATTCCAAAACATGCTGACTTGGAATCGTATACAGCCCCAGGGAGCAACATGGACAGTCAAAGGGGCTCATGGGAAGTTCATTAGTCCTAGGAACTAGTTACTCATCTAATACAGTCAAGACTCTTTAGAGCTGGCTATGCCCTCCAAGGGAAGTTCCCAAGAGTTGCTTTTCCTCTTCTGCTTCTCCTTAGCTCACCAACAGGAGCCTACACTTGAAAAAGAAGTCCCTTGACACAAGGCTTGACTTTTAAAAGGAATGCAAAATCTATTTCTTAAATGGTCTCTGCTACACAGGTTCCCTCAGCTCACACTGTTCCAGACCAGGTCTCCTGACCACAGGCCCAGGGTGCTTCCTGAAACTACATCACTTTTCAAAAAATGAGTTAGGTCTCCCAGCCTGCACACAGCAACCTTGGCACTGAAGTTATATGGCACTGCTCTACCAACACCATACATCTGACCACCTGCCAAATCATCCATTCTGCACACAGCTTCAGAAAGATCAATATTAAAACTTCAACATTAAACTTTATAATATGTCAATAAGTCAAAGAACGCATTTGTATCACTATATTGAGTCTGCTCCTTCAGAAAGTCATGGAGAAGCTTGCTAATTTCTATCAAAGCTTCATTTTCCAAAAGGCATCTTAATCAGAAGCCCAACAGTGCCACCAGACTCTTGTTAGAAACAAGACTTAGGCCCTGGCCAGTTGGCTCAGTGGTAGAGCGTCGGCCTGGCGTGTGGAAGTCCCGGGTTCGATTCCCGGCCAGGCACACAGGAGAGGCATCCATCTGCTTCTCCACCCCTCCCCCTCTCCTTCCTCTCTGTCTCTCTCTTCCCCTCCCGCAGCCAAGGCTCCATTGGAGCAAAAGATGTCCAGGGCGCTGGGGATGGCTCCTTGGCCTCTGCCCCAGGCGCTAGAGTGGCTCTGGTCGTGACAGAGCGACGCCCCGGATGGGCAGAGCATCACCCCCTGGTGGGCGTGCTGGGTGGATCCCGGTCGGACGCATGCGGGAGTCTGTCTGACTTTCTCCCCGTTTCCAGCTTCAGAAAAATACAAAAAAAAAAAAAAGAAAAAGAAAAAGAAATAAGACTTAGAGAAAACACAATGATTTTTATCAAATGACAGAAAAACATAACTGTCTTCTTTCCACTCTGGAAAGAATTGCTACCATAACTTCCAAGGGTAAAAGGGTACCCTTTAAAAACAGGGTCCATATTTCTGCCAATAAAATAATCATCCAGTTATATACACCAAGAGACAGACAGAAGACCTGGCTTTGGTCTCAGCTGGCCCTGGCACCTACAGGGTAGCTCTGGATTAGGTCTTATAGGGTCTCTGACTCAGTATCCACAGATGAACACACAGCCTAGTAAAAGAGATAATGTACATGAAAGTGCTTAAATATTGCAAACTATTAGATAATACCTTCTCAACATGCAAATTTATTCCTGTGAATCAATTCCTTCCCTCCCAGTCACAGGACCAAAATGATTTATACTAGAAAGTGCTCATAAGTGGTTTGACAGCAGTTGTAACATAAAATGTAAACCAGAATAGACACTGAATACTTTTGTACACATAAAGCAGCAGGAAGCCACAGACATGAAGCCTCTCAAATGACAAAGATATATGTTAGAAAAATGATCCACAGTACTTTGGGCCCTTCCTTGTTCGGTTGGCAAAATATTTGAGCTAGAAAAACATCGTATTCAAGAAGAAAATGTTTTGCAAAATAAAGTGAATTACTTCAAAACTTCACAAAAGGGTATATTTAAAGAGAAATCGGGACACAAAGGGTTAGGGAGGGCTAGTTTTTGTCAGATCTGACATATCCTTTACTATGGGCACACTGTCTTTTCATGTGGCCCCAGAGAACAGTGGAGCCATTGCTTGTTGATAATGACGACCAGATGCTGATGGGATGATTGCACAGCGACAGTTCTCAGACTCAGGTCTTGTGTAATTGGGTGTGTCAATCTATGTCACTCCACAAATGGTTATTAAACTAGTTACAACTTCCCTAAATCTTTTCACTAGACCTGAGCGACATTCTGGAAAGTTACTCTCTCTGCCAACTGAGAATAGGCACTCTTATATAATAATTTTTAAAAACCAGTTTCAAGGTCTACCCTTCCTCCCAACACACGCGCACATGCGTGCACGCGCGCGCGCGAACACACACACACACACACAGATAGCAGGGATGTTTATTTAATTTAAACATCATCAAATTTGAAATTTGAAACTTTACCAAAACCATAAGTATTCCTTTACAACAGCGAATGTAACATGTCTATTAATTTCAACCTGTCATAAATAAAAATATATACAATCAACCCCTAATTTTCTATGAACACATTATCTACATTTTGGATAATCTATGTGCCTCAGGAGTAATCCTGCCATCAAGGCTCTTGGAATGAAGGAGAAGGGGAAATGCCAGCTCTCATCATCTAGACATGCCAAATTCTTCCCAGCGAGAGAGATATGTGGCCCTGAAGTGACCAGATGGCAGTGACCTGCAAAGGAAGCTCTCAGATGGACCACAGGGCTTGGCCAAATGTTCAGCTGGATTGCTGGAAGAGTCAAAATGGTCCACTTGGCATTCAGTTGATAGTAAGGTGTCAAACCTTCAACTTGCAATAAGCTGTCCTACGCTGTACACCTGAAGGAACGTGTGCTGAGATGGCTTCGGCGAGTGAAAAGCACACCTTGTGAAATGCACTCGTGGGAAGAATAGCATGGTTTCATAACACCAATAGATGCAAACAAGACAGAGACTCATATAACTTAGCAGCCTTAGAACTAGCAAGCTAAACTGAAGTACAGTGTGTGTGAGCTTGATCATTTTTCTTTCCCCATGAACATCTGGCCATTAAAACTTTAGCCATCCTGCATTTTCTTTCCTGAAATGTATCAGTTACAGTTCTCACAGAAGCTAGCTATGCATTTCCTTGTGGGTGTATGTGTAAAACTACCATAACAAAACATTTTCTATTTCCTCATTTTGATCTAAAGGGAAGACAAAATGCTCAAGTGCACTTACATAAGTGACAGTGCAATCCAGACATGCTTATCACAATACACAATTTATATTCTGTTTAAACTTAAAGGTTATGATGATTAAGGAGAGAAATGCCAAAAGCTAAGAAATGAGGTAACACTAAGCAGTAGCCCATGCTGTGTGCTCTTAAGAGACCTTAGGAAAACTGGAAAGAACAGCAAAGTCACTTCAGGCCACTCAAGAAGAAAGAACTAAGGCTTTGAGATGTTAAAAACAGCTGAGGAAAAGTACTAAGAAATAGACAACAGAGCACATAAAGTGCATGTACATGAACGTGACATTATGGACCCAGTGGCAGAATATCTAGAAGTTGCGATGTAGTAAGCTGAGCCAGCCACATGCTGACGTTTTTACTTTGGATCTACATCCTGTCCAGGTAACAGGGATAACTGGTTACTGCAGGCATAAAATTGCATTAAGAAAAGCCAATGACTCATCGAGGGAAAGAATCCTCCACCTCTGTTCACTGCTGACATGCTTGAACTGACACAGCAAATTAAACAGAAAGGAAGAGAATCCTTTCATAGCATGGAGAACAGAATTCAGGCTTATAGACATTATGGAGGAAGCAGTGTGGTATGAAACAAGAACTACAGCCCTAGAAATCAGAACCTGGGTTCGAATCCTGGCTTTACCATATACTCACCATGTGATCCAGAAGAATCTCCATAAGCCAGTGGTTCTCAAACTTTTTGAAGTCAGGGCACATTTAATTCCTACAAATAATTGTAGGTGCACTATATACAAATTTCTGAGAAACATGTTATAATAATTAAGTCAAATATTAAAGAAAAATATAAAGTCCAAGCGTGCTTTTATGGTAATTAAATGAAATAAATATGACAAAATTAAATTTATTCTGACATTAAAAAACATTTTTGTGTTACATTTTTTGAGTTATGCTTTTTAGAATTCGTAAAAAAGAGGGGTTAAAAAATTTAAAAATGACAAAAAGTTATCTTTTTATATATATAGATACATTCTTAGTAAGATTTAGCAAATTCGGCAGGTCCTGGTGCAAATGTGTTAAGTTTTTTCATTCTTGTGTTTATGAGAAACATGAGCTTGATGTGCCCTAGCAATTTCTTCAATGTTTGGGCATATATTTGAAAGGCAAACTCTCATTTCCTCGTCAATAGATTGAATAATTCCTCTCTTTTTACTCTTAATTGTGTTGAGTGCAGAAAACCCCACCATACATATCATCTTAACTTTACACCAAACAAAGGATAGAAGAAACTTGCCTCCAGTCTTTCTGGGGAACATGGGGGGTAGTGCAAACAATCCAGCACCACAGCTTAACAGCCTTTTGCAACCTAATCAGGCAAGTGAGGTGGGGGGTTGGGCAGACTGTCAGCTTACAACCAATTCCTCACACCTCTGTCCCTCCAAAATCTAAACTCCAAAAACTCTGTTGTTGTTTTTTTTGGTCCCCAACAGGCACATATTTCTCTGAAATACCATAGGGCGCACCTGGAAATCTTCTAGGGAGCACCAGTGCACCCTGGCGCACACTTTGAGAACCACTGCCATAAGCTATTTGAGATATATTATTCTCATCTGTAAACTATCACCAGCCCTCCTTCCTTAACAGAGTTCATTAGTGGCTCAAATAGAATCATGTTGAGAAAAGTGATTATAAACCTGGAGGCACTATTTAATGTTAAATACTATTTTATGTAAACTTCTTAATCCTAAATTTTGTGAAACAAAAAACCCTCATCATCTAGCCCAGAAATGATAAACTACTAATTACATGATTCAGATTAGTTTACATATATCTATAAGACCAGCCCAAATGGGGGTGAGAGATATATATGTGTTGGACTGGTATAACCAACTTCAAAAATTTTTTAAATTTCCCTATTGCTCTCCTGGTGTCTCAACAATGCTCAGAAATGACAAGCAAGAGCGCTAATCTCCTCAGCCTCCCCAAGCCTTCTCTGGCACAGAAATCCGACATAGGCCACTTCACATGCCTGATTAGATAAGCTCTCCCAATGCTGAAAACCAACTGCTTCTAACATTTCAAACCTGATTTCCATGAAGATTCAGAGTTGAAAGATGGAAACAAATAAGCCAACCAAGTAGATCCTCCTCATGAAAAAAGTTTGCCAGCTTTGACTTGAAACACTAAATAATTTTTTTTCTACAAATCAATTGCTTCTGAAGTCAAAGATGCAAGATGCTGCAAATCCTGAACAAAGTATCATGCAGTTAATCTACAAACTTGAAATTACTAGACAACAGTGCTTTACTCTTTTTTAGGTGACCCATAATCTGGCCTTGGCAATGGAGTGGAGTCTAAAGTCAATCATTAAAAGAAAACTTAAACAAGGAGGTCCAGAGACAAGTATTCCCAGCCTGTAACTTCCAACTGAGGGAATTACCATGAGGCTAATTAAGTTCAAACTTTGGGGGATCCCGCACTTGAGGGCCAATTCTGTGCTCAGAACCATGCAATTAAATGTTGTTTCCAACATTTACCAATAATCCTGCAAATTAGGTACTATTGCTATTATTCCCATTACATAAATAGGGGAACTGAAGTTAAATGGCTTGCCCAACATTCTTAGCTAAGAATCAAGAGCCAGGTCGAGCTGGTTCCAAAACTCACTAGCCACACTAAAGTAAAAATCAACATGTAGTGAGGAAGGGTATCTAAAAGTCATTCCAAGAGATAATTAAAAAATAAACAATCAACTTTCACTGTCATTTACCTCTTTCATTATCCTTAATATCCCTGGACATTCTCTCCTTCACCCTTCAACTGGCAGCTAATACAACTAAACCTTAAAGAGAAAGTCCAGTATGTTTGCAAGGACCCACATGTCTGAGCATTCATCTGTAGGACTGTATCTTAAAACAAAAGGGATTATCTGTTGGTATCAAACACACTTCTCTCATTTATTACTACAGACAACCATCAATTTTCAGTAACAAAGGAGATAATAATAAGAAAAAAGTTCACAGAAAATAAACCCCAAGGTTATCTCCTCATGCTTTTTCTATAATGATATGTGTACAAATGCTGCACACAGTTAATTCCAACATTCCCAGGCCAACATGGATAGTTTTAGTAATTGGCTATGTCCACTGTTCACAAGCTGAGGCATCCAATCATTTGACGAGCTCTCTTACATCCTTTTCAGAATGACACAGCACACAGTCAAGAAAAAGCTACCTATAACTGAAAAAGCTGACACACATATGACTCTGGATTGCCATTTTCAATCTTTCAAAATGTTTTTATTAAAAAGAAAAAGTTCCACATTCATTCCTGCTCTAAATTTACTGAAGAATTTCTTTTAGGATCAAGAAGTTAACAGAGAAAGAAATGCTAAATAACTCCCCTTGGATTATGACAAACATTATCCATTCTTCCCCTTTCAAAAAGGTTTAGAAAGAACAACTCAAAATGGAATATTGAAATATAAATCATTTCCATAGTATACAAATGTTTACTCAGAGGAAAGATGTCAAGAAGAGTAAAACTTAAGTCAGTTTAGTACACAGAATATTAGTAAATCCAAAGCTACACTCACCTGTGAGACTACAGACAGTGGCATCACTGAGAGTATGTATGTGAGCTTTGGGACCGGGGAGAGAGGCTCCAGCGCCCCCTGGTACCCCCAACACCACTGGCAGGCCGGTGAGCTGATGCCCAGCCATTAACCTTCTGGTAAATAGGAATCCTAACACCCACTGTGAGGACTAAAGGAACAAGTAAAGCACTTTTTCCCCAGGCAGCTGTCACATAACAAACCCTCAGTATATGGAAGCTATTGTTACTTCTTACAAGCTCTGTGAGGACAGAGACCGTTGTCTGTTTTTTTTCACTCTATTAATAAGGAAGCATGCCCTGGTTAGCTTTCATGCAAATACTCCCAGTTCCTCCAAAGTGGCACTCTCATTTGTTTTTTAATTACATTCAAATACTGCTATCCTTGATGTATTCCTCCTCTTTTACTGTAAATAAATGGCTTCAGCTGCCTTTTTGGAAAGATTTAAATTATTGGAAAATATTTCAAGTGTTTTAAGGGTATATGAGTTAACATATGCACCACTTACATTTTCTCTAAACAGTGTACTTATGCATAATTATAAATATCTCAGACTATAAAAGAAAACCTTTCATAGTACTCCCACAACTGAAAAACAAAGTCTTAGAAATAATTATAGAGGGAGCAGAAGGGAGTGGTAGGAAGAAGACTGTTTACTAAATCGGCAAATAAAATTTGGAGTTTTGTCTTAAAACAAAAAAAAACCTGACAACTATTGGCTCAAGGCTGCCAAAACTTGAGAATAAGCAAACAAACTGTCATAGGAAATGAATCTTAAAATGTGAAACCCTTTTCTAAGAAAGTAACTCCACCAGTCCTGGCTAAACCAATTCTGAATCACCAATGACACTAGCCTTGCTGGGTTGTCTTAACCACTACAAAGACATCCAAAGGGACAGCAGGGGCTCACGGGCAAATATTTTCTCTGCTGTCACTGACATGCTCAAAATGACCACACTGCTCCCCTCCCCCACTTTCCCCATTCCCTTAACTTTTCCATTTTCAGATCTCAAAAAAACCGAGGGTTGGCCTGACCTGTGGTGGCGCAGTGGGATAAAGCGTCGACCTGGAACACTGAGGTCGCCGGTTCGAAACCTTGGGCTTGCCTGGTCAAGGCACATATGGGAGTTGATGCTTCCTGCTCCTCCCCCTTCTCTCTCTCTCTGTCTCTCTCTCACTCCTCTCTCTCTAAAAAAATCAATAAATAAAATATTAAAAAAAAAAAAAAAAAAAAAAACGAGGGTTGACACATTGATACATCATTTGAGTAGTGAGTGTAGAGGAAAGGTCGTCTGACTAGAAAACAAGAGCTTAGATTCTGGCCGCAACCTTGACTTTGCTCTGGGCCTTTTGATCAGCCACATCTTTGGGCTTTGGACTACATGGGTGGTTCCCAGACTGAGATCCTCAAATCTCCGGAAGCCCCTGAACTTTTTTTTTTTTTTTTTTTTTTTACAGAGACAGATAAATAGGGACAGACAGGAACAGAGAGAGATGAGAAGCATCAATCATTAGTTGTTTTTTTTTTAAGATTTTATTTATTCATTATAGAGGAGAGAGAGAGAGAGAGAGAGAGAAGGGGGAGGAGCAGGAAGCATCAACTCTCATATGTGCCTTGACCAGGCAAGCCCCGGGTTTTGAACCGGCAACCTCAGTGTTTCCAGGTTAGCCCCTGAACTTTTAATAACAGATCTTGGGATATTTTTATTATTTCAAAATATCAAACTGAGGGACAGTCCATTAAGTGTGAGAAGGCTAATTAACATATCAAATATTCTGGCTTTAGGCTAGTACTCCACATGGTAACACTGGATGGCACAGGATGGTTGTCATATTGAGGAAATTGGGGAACAAAAGGGTTTAACCTGATATTGTCCTCAAAACTATACCTCAGAAAACTCAGTGTCTGTACTAAACATAACAACCAGCCACAAATGTCTAGTTAATAAATAACAGGGAAATAATTGTACACCTATCAATGCAATTTTTATAATAGACAAAAGTTGTTGTTTTTTAATTGGAGGTATACCCCATTAAGGGAACAGACTCAAATACAATGCCCTTATATGTTCATAGGGTCACGAGAAACCAGTGAACAATCTACATGCTACAAAGGTGAAGTTCCTATTTCTCACCACTTTTGACTAAAGAAAAGTGAAAGCAAAAAAAAAAGCCAGTCCATACTGCAACATAAAATAACACACCACCAGCAATGATTACTATTTACTGCCCTCTTGCTATGTGCCAGGTACTGTACTATGAATTTAACACTTATTAACTTATTTAATCCTCATAAAAACCCTAGCAATCACATGCTGCTATTATCTTCAGTTTATAAATAATGAAAATGAGGCAGAGTGCTTAAGAAACCTGCCCAAGGATACAAGGCTAGTAAGTACATCTAGAGCCAGGCTTGGAAGGATCCCCACCCTCATTCCCCATTAGCTGACAACTCTCTTGCAAAGAGAAGTCTCCAGAAACATACACAGGATGTCCCCAAGAAGAACCTTCAGGAGTCGGGCCTTTACTCCTGAGAGCAGCCCTTCGGAAGGCTCATAGCTGTGGCCCATTTGGGCCTAAAGACTCATCCTCAATGAGAACTCCCCTCCTTTCAACCCAATTTGCTTGTCCTGGTGATAAAAATCAACTGAGAGAAGGTCCATCAGTCAACTAATGCCTATCCATTTTTTACTTATTTAAAAGATATAAACAATTCCTAACAGCTGGCCCCTACATTCAAAACTGAACACTTTTCTAGTTACACACATTATCAAAATATGCATCTTCAGTGTACAGGAATGAGTAAGGGTTATAGAGACAGACAGGCTTAGCTTTAAATCCCAACTCTGGCACTTATTAATTGCATTTTCCCAAGCATGTTGTAGGCCTCAGTTTCCCCAATATGCCTACTCCCCATCTTGTAGGGTTGCTGATATATAACTATATAAATGCACACAAAGCACCATGGTTGGCTGCAGGCCCTGGTGTAAGACAGACATTTGAATACTGGCTCCATCCCTCATGAACCAGGAGATTCACTGCAATACCCAAAGCTATGAATCTAAGCTCCAATTTCCTTATCTGCAATATAGGTAAATACCGTCTACCCCAAAGGATAGCTATGTGAATTAAATGAAGAAATATATGTAAAGGCCCTAGCAGAATGAAAAACACATAGTAAGATTTGACCAAAAAAAAAAAAAAAAAAAAAAATTAGGCTGAAGTTCCCAGCTCTGTCACTTACTATCTGTGGCTAAATACCGATACACAAGTCAGCTGAGCCCTCTGAGGCTCAGTTGCCACCAAGGTTTTTTTGTGGATCAAAGGCTATAAGTATGTGCGAGTGCTCTGTGAACGCTACATTGCTATGTAAACTTTGGGACTGTTTCACTTTATAAAAATAAGCTTTATGTTGATTGTATTTACTGGTCCTTCCAAATGCTATCTTTACCTTTAAAATGGAAAAACTGAGGCAGAGAAATTTTAAGCCATAGAGGAAGGCTAATGGTTCCAAAAGCAGGACAGAGAAAAGGACGGAGGCAAAATAAATTCAGACCACGACCGAGCAGAAAACTAATAAGCCTTCAAGAAGAAAGATGAGGATAATGCTCATCAACCTGGTTTTAATCGACAGCTTCACATACATGCTGATTAAACTTCATGCTGCATAGTCTAGGCACAGAATTCTCTAATTTCCTCCTAGAAACAATATTAGACTCCAGTGTGAGATTCCTTATCAAATCACTTTTCTCATCCATAAGTTAATTTTGTGGATCTGGCACAGAAACAGAGACCATTGAACACAAACTGAAATCTCCCTCTCACTGCTAGTCCCTTAACTACAGCTTAGAAAAAGGTCTCAATCTTTCAAGGGAGGTTTCCTTCTTTGGTTGGTCCAAAACGTCCAGAAATGTGCATTTCCTTGTTCTTCAGGTCTCCTCATGCTAAATATGGCAATAGCTGACAAACAACCAGCCCAGTAAATTCCAATAATACTTCAGAAAGCATTCATATTGCCTGAAATTTCTCTCAATCAAACATATAAGACCTGCGGGGCCTCTCTCTGCACAGAGCAGTTCAGCTGGAGCTCTTAATGTCACAAGCAGCAGGGTGTCTAAAGAACACACAAATGTGAAAAACAAGCAATCTACTCTTTTTTATTGCAACATTCTTCAGCAACAACATTGATATCCTCCTACCCACTGTGCACAGGGCACTGCACTACCGCAGTGGGAGGCTGGAAGGAGAAATGGAAAAAACAGGTGGTGTCCATGGGGTGCCAAAACAACAGGTTGATTCAGTCAGTTCTGTCCCACAACTAATCAATATGATGAGGAGAGAGGGGAGGGAATCTCAGTCACCCTGTTGTCTGACCAAACTGAATGTCTATAACACTATACAATGATCAATTAGATCAAATGTCAGATTTATAGTCCATTAGCCCTGCCTCTCAGAGATGTTACCTCCACAGTCTTGGATATCTATCTAGGAAGAGAAGATAGAAACAGATTACCCTCCACCCACACAATATCACATATTTGGCTCCAGAATATACTGTTTTCCTCCAGTATCTTTTTATAAAGTATTAAAGCAAACGTGCATTTCTTTTTTTTTTTTTTTTCTTCATTTTTTTCTGAAGCTGGAAACGGGGAGAAACAGTCAGACAGACTCCCGCATGCGCCCGACCGGGATCCACCCGGCACGCCCACCATGGGGCGACGCTCTGCCCACCAGGGGGCGATGCTCTGCCCATCCTGGGCGTCGCCATATTGCGACCAGAGCCACTCTAGCGCCTGGGGCAGAGGCCACAGAGCCATCCCCAGCGCCCGGGCCATCTTTGCTCCAATGGAGCCTTGGCTGCGGGAGGGGAAGAGAGAGACAGAGAGGAAAGTGCGGCGGAGGGGTGGAGAAGCAAATGGGCGCTTCTCCTGTGTGCCCTGGCCGGGAATCGAACCGGGGTTCTCCGCACGCTAGGCCGACGCTCTACCGCTGAGCCAACCGGCCAGGGCCAAACGTGCATTTCTTGACAGCTTGTTGATTTATGATTCAGTCAGATTAGAATTTTAAAGTAGCTACAGCGAATGCCAGTGAACAAACACACAAAATATTAAACAAGTTCATTAGAAATCAAAGGATTAAAAAAATTAACCTATTTAATAAACAACTTTTATATCAATATTGGTGGCAATTTTATACTATGTAGTTTAACCTGTTGCACCATATTTAAGATAAACAGAGGACTCATATATTTATTATTTAAAGAGCTTTTCAAATGAGTAACCAAAAATAATCACCTTGATGGGTTAAAAAAAAAAACCCAAAAAAACTTAAAATAAGTAAGTAAAAGAAAAGACAATACAAATGGTCACTGACCATATGAAAAAACATTCACCATCACTGTAGTCATGAAGGCAAATTAAATTGAGGTATCATTTACCACTTATCAAATTAGTAGAGTTTTAATGGTTAGGAATGCTGACAAGCTGCTGATGGAAGTATAACTTGATCAAACTATATGAAAGGTAATTTGGTGGTGTGTATCAAAAGCCACAGAAAGGTCCATACTCTCTGATACAATAATTTGACTTCTAAGAGTTTATGTTAATGAAATAATTATTCTTACAGTAGGTTATCAACAAGAATGTTCATCATAGAATTATTTATAATTCTAAAAGTTGGAAACTATAAATAGATTTCAATTTAAATGAAATTTAATAATTCTTAAGGTAAAACAGTGGGAAGCCTTTAAAACCACATTCTTAAAAAACATTTACATATGTGGGAAAATGTTCACAATATTTAAACAGTGCAGAAGCAGGTGGTCAAACTATATGTACATTAAAATCCCAATTACAACAGACACAGAAAAACATTAGAATGTATCAGACTAGTAACTGTGGGTTTTGGTTGAAGAAGACTAGTAACTGTGGGTTTTGGGATTATTGGACATTTTAATTTTCTCTAATGTTTTCCTGATTTTTAAAAATCACTCTTTTGGACATATTAATTTTTCTTCCAGAAATCTAACTTAATGAAAAAATCCTAAAGAGGGAAATTTCTTTGTATATAAAAATGATCAGTATCATTTATACAGGAGAAAAAAAATGTGGAACCAACCAAATACACAAGCAGAACAAAGGAGAATAAACAAAACACAGTAACCTTATTAATTAGAATGTTATTTAACCATTAAAAGTCTATTTATAAAAAAATATTTATAACCACTGAAGGCAGAACAGACAATTGTACATATCTTTGGAATCACAACTTTTTAAACTAAAAATAGGAGGCCCTGGCTGAATAGCTCAGTGGGTTAAAGCAGTGGTCCCCAACCCGGGGCCGCAGACCGGTACCGGTCTGTGGGCCATTTGGTACCGGTCCACAGAGAAAGAATAAATAACTTATGTTATTTATGTTTTATTTATATTTAAGTCTGAACGATGTTTTATTTTTAAAAAATGACCAGATTCCCTCATGTTACATCTGTCTAAGATTCACTCTTAATGCTTGTCTCAGTCACGTGATACATTTATCCGTCCCACCCTAAAGGCCAGTCTGTGAAAATATTTTCTGACATTAAACCGGTCTGTGGCCCCAAAAAAGTTGGGGACCACTGGGTTAAAGCATTGTCCCAATATGCCAAGGTTGTAGTTTCTAACCCCAGTCAGGGCACACACAAGAATCAACCAATGAATGCACAACTATGTAGAACAACAAATAAACGCTTTCTCTCTATTGCTCTCTCTCCTCCTCCTTCTCTCCCACTTTCTCTCTTCAATCAATAATTTTTTATAAAAAAAACTAAAAATAGGAAAAAATACCAAAAAATGTACACCAAATACCACCACCACCTCCACAAATCTTGTACAAGTGCCAGAGAAAATCAACAAAATATAGATGAATTATATGTATACTTAAGAAATAATGCTGTTGCTCTGTAAACCTACCTTAAAACGTTACAATGTTTGTTTGTAGTTATAACCATTTTCATTAAATCTCTTAGAAAGTATGTGTCACCGGAGTCATGATATAGTTACTTACTTTAAATAGTAACATAATGCCTAAGACTTGCACGACTCACAGGATTTTTTTCCCTCTGATAATCCTCATAAAGATTAGAAAGTGCTTTAAATGTTATAATAAAGTAAATATCCTTAATGTCTACAATTAAAGAAGATCTAGCAAATAAAGGCATGCTCACAGCAAAGAAAAACATAATAAAAAGTAATAACCAAAATACACATGTCCACAAACTTCAATGAGTCTCAACACTTTCTGGACAAACAAAAGCAGGTGAAAGCAAAGAATTAAGCAGAAGTTTCTTTGCCACTTACCCCAGTTACCATTTTGCAAAATTAACACACATTAGTTTTCTAACTATACATATTTAAAAAGTCAACAGAATATATTAGTGAGTAAACAGTATTCAATTATTCTTATTTGAATCTTGGGCAAGTATACCAACATAAGAACCTCTCCCTGTTAGGTTCCAGTTAAAATGGGCTAGTACATCTTTGAAGCATAAAAGCCTTCCAGGTCTCCTCACAAAAGAGGGATGAGAGTAAAAACAGATGAAAAAGAAGCAAACAACAATTTAGAAATGCACCTGCCTCTGAACAAGGTACCCTACTTTAGAATGTAACCACAGCTTCTCATACAACACTTTATTCAGCAAGCAAAATTGTATTTTAAAGGGATGCTATTTGTTCAAAGACAACATATTATTAGGGAGACAATATCTGACTCCAATCAAAATACTATCATCATGTTTTCCTTACCTCACAAAATACACACACACTTTCTTCATGTGAATAAATATATATGAGGGTGGGAGAGCTACTCTTAACCCAGAAACAGGTTCTGCAACACCCACAGATCCAACCTGTCTTTGTGAGACAATGATTCTGTCTTGGCATGATGTGTGCTGATGTTAAAGAACCAGAGCCAGTGCCCCACTGCCAATATCCTGCAATATCCTGCAAAAGAACTGAAGACCAGAAACTGCCCTAAGGCAGGCCTCTCGTGAAGGTGATTTATTCAGTCCAATGGGAAGAGAGACCCAGACCCCTCACTTCCTGGCCAGAAGACCAAAGGTACCAAAGCTGGACCAAGGCAATTTCATCGGTGGCAAGGGACAATAAAATGACAACCCCTCAAGAGTTTGCTCAATCATATCTAGTAAAGCCCAAACTCTGAGGAGCTGGTAGAACAGGGTTTTGCCAAGACAAGCACAAGAGGGTGAGGGAGATGTTAGTATGATTAATCAATGCTACCCACCTAAGGCAGCAACTCTGGGTGTGTCCATACCACACCTCAGTCATTGCTGGCTGTGAGGAGAAGATCCTTCAGCTACTGCCACTGGGAGCTAAAGCTTCCAAAGAAGATACTTCCACCTTAACTTGTCCTAGATCATGCTTGGCATCCAGGCTGAGAACACAGCCCTCTCTCTTGCCACAAACCCACTAAGAGACATAATAGATACCAAAACATGTGCCAACTTTATATTTACACACTCGCCAGACAAAGGGTCTTTGTCTTTTCCCCAAGTCAAGTTTTTGTATTTCTAAATTACAGTGGAGAAAAAGGAGAGCAGCACACAAGCCCAGCGGGGGTGAGCTGGGGGTCGCTGTTCCCTGGAGGACCTGGTGTTTATTCTCTCAGACCCTACAGCTCTCGGTCATCCTGATTGCAGGAAACTGCGTTTTAGAGAGTGTAGATAAGTGATTAAATGACTGTATTTCATATTCCTACTGTATGCTCACTTATCTCTATAACAATGCTTGGGAGCAGGGCTCTATCTTCTACTTGGTCAGGGATTCCCACACATCTAGAACATACCCTGTACTCTCTACCATATGATGCTCTAGGAAACACACAAATTAAGGATGAAAATACACCACAATCTTCCCTAACATACCACTAAGAGAGCTACCAAAATAATAAATCTTAGAGTCAACAGATAGGACTCCTACCAGAATACTATATGGAAACATATATATCTATATAAATAAGTCAATACAATAACTATTTCGCTTTCTTACTCCAAACTATGGCTTTTATCATCCCCCTTAGTTTTACTCTTCTTTTTAAGGTCACAGCTGCTATTCCCCTCAAAAAGGAGAGGTGGGGAGAGGAACAGAGCTACAGCAAACCTCTAACCACCATCAATGAATACCTCAGTCTGTCCCATCCAGAGGTCATGAGTGTATTCTTCCAGATCCAAAGCCACTTCCTTCTTCCAATCAAGGACAAGACCACTGAGTGTCTTGTCAGAGGAACACTCCTAGGCCCCTTCTGTAGACTGCTCTGCTCTGTTCCAAAGGTTCTTACTTCCTCCTTTCTTCTTCTTTTTTATTCCATGTGCTGCAGTGGCCCAGATACTCCACAAACATGGCTGCTTGAATGTGTGACAATTCTCTTTTTGCACTAACACATGTGAAGGAAAGCCCTAATATTAGATGTGTTCATGGGTTAACAAAGCAGATGTCTCAAGGGCACCATCATTCACAAGAGCTGAGGATCAAAAAGACTGTGGAACTCCTATTCACTCTGGCATCACAGCTAATACTCCGATGGAGAGATAAGGAGGCTGCCACCAAACTCATACATGACACACATGTCAGTCCTAAGACTTTGGATAGTTTGCAGATTTTTTTTTAAGACAAAACAACTTTATTAACCTTATGGAGATACCTGAGCAGCTTCCTTTTGCCCAGTGACCTAGACATTCAACAAGAAGCACTTTCAAGAGGAAAGAAATGACCATTGGACCCATCAAAGCATCCCACACCTCTACCACCACCAGAGAACAAACAAATGAAACTAAACAAAAAAACCCTGCCTTCCTCAGATTTATTCTTCAGAGATTCCAAAACATCCCTAATATCAAAATTATCTGGATATTTCTTCAATATACAAATTCTCAGACACTATTTCAGACCCACCGAGTCACAATGTCTAGGAGAACACCCCAGATGGGATCATCTTCATGCCCCTCCCTGGGCTGAACTCCTTGGGGGGCAGATGTCAGTTCAGTAAAGAGTACCCCTTTTAGATCCGGCCACCCACATAAGACTCATGACTACCTGAGGCAAATTCCTGAGAATATGCGAGTCAGAATAAGATAGATTCCTTGTAAGAGGATCACATCCAGCATGGGATGGACAGAAGGACTGGATAAAATTTAGAGTTCCTGCCAACACATAGTTAGCAAAGAGGGAAGTTTCAGCTACCCATTAATTAACAAAAAGAGATAGCATAAAAGTCTGTAGGTGGGGTCAGCTTTCAACTGATCTTTCTCTTCAAAAGAGAAAGGAACATAAAGACACATCTGACTCACCATCAGCCTTTCCTCCAGGATGTCTCAGAGGTGAAAAGGACAGAGCAGGAGTCACAGGTGATGTGACCAAAGACTGCTGCTTGCCAACACTGCATATTGGGCACATACCAGACAAGTTTTGTGGACCAGAGAAGAGATGGATGTGACATAACCCCTGCCCTCAAGAAGCAAATCTTGTGGTGAAGATAGTTCACACATTTTATGGTTTTCTCAAATTTTTATTTATTTATTATCTTGCCTTTAGAGTTTCTGTCATTGGTAATGGTTTTCCGGGAACTCTCTTGGTGGGAAAAAGCACTTTGCCAAATGTACATAATCTAGTTGAGTGAAGTTTGTAATACATATCTCAAACTGAAAAAAAAAATCTCAAAAGAAAACCATCTAAACACAAACTTAGTTAAGTCTAAGTTATAAAATTAAAAAATATTATTCCAAAAGTCTCTAAAATGATCAAATTACAGTAAGTTATGTATGGTAATTCTCAACAAAATGATAGAAATTGCTGGCGCAGTAACATAGTGATACAGGAAGCAGTAGGAGCAACTCAGGTGAGAGGCAGGGAGTGGGTGCACTGCCACTGCAGCTAACTTCCAGAGGCAAAGGAACCTTATGAACTGCAGAAGCAATCAAAAAAAAGAAAAAGAAAAAAAAAAAGAGAGAGAGAAGAAACCAGAGACAGAGAAAGAAATTCAAAATAACAAGTTTAAATAAAACATCTGAGGAAGGGGAAAAATTGTTTATTTTCCCCCAAATTTAAGGTAAGCAATGACCCTTGCAAATAGTATTTTTTAAAACTGTCTTGGTGTACCATAGTAGTACAGAATAAGAGAATAACTAAAAGTTGTTCAGTTGAACAAACATTTATTGACAGTGTATCAGAGGGCAAAGCACTGTTCAAGGTACAAGGGTAGGGGTGTGAAAAGTAGAATAAATACATAAATGGAAAGACAATTTTTCCCCTCAAGAAGCACACATGAACAATAAGCACTGGAGGATGTTCTAAGTGGTTTGTGTATATGAGTTCACTTGCACAAGAGGTATAAGTGGTGTGTAGAACAAATGAGGTACTGGACTGAGGGCCAGAAGACAGAGATTCTAGTCTAAACCCTGGAAGTGGCTCAGTGACTAGGGACAAAGAACTGAGCAAACAGAGGACCAGTATAATAACCCTCCCACAAATTACCAGACTGATTAATAAGAGACCTGGAAGAGGATTCGCTCTTCTGGCTCCTAGTCCAGTGATCTTTCCAAAATATCATACATATAATACGTGTATAAAATACACACATAAAAAGAGAAATGTAGAAGAAAAGAAAACCTTTTTACTTCAAGTCATTTGCAGAGAAAGGGGGAAAGAGAGAAGAATCAGGAAAGGGTGGGAGGAAATTGTGGGGTCAAGTTGTGACATCTAGATAGAAATATAAAAAAATAAGGAGTGGCCTGACCGGGCGGTGGCACAGTGGATAGAGAGCAGGACTGGGATGTGGAGGATCCAGGTTCAAAACCCCGAGGTTGCCAGCTTGAACGCGGGCTCATCTGGTTTGAGCAAGGCTCACCAGCTTGAGCCCAAGGTCGCTGGCTTGAGCAAGGGGTCACTTGTTCTGCTGTAGCCCCCCCACCCCTGGTCAAGGCACATGTGAGAAAGCAATCAATGAAAAACTAAGGTGCCACAACGAAGAACTGATGCTTCTCACCTCTCTCCCTTCCTGTCTGTCTGTCCCTATATGTCCCTCTCTCTGACTCTCTCTGTCACAAAATAATAATAATAAGTGTAAACACAATATACAGAGAATGTAAGATCTCTTATCATATTCTCATCCATATCAGTGTTTTTATTATTTTTTAACTCTAAAGCCATTAAGGACAAACAGATAGAGGGTCCAAAATTATATATATGAATGAAGACTAAAGAAAAAGAGATAACAGAGAGAAAAAAGAGAGTGAGAAGCTTATAATGATATCATTCAAATACACAAAGCCCTTCTAAAGAGACAACGGGAATCTACTGTGCCCAGATGAAAAAGTGGTACTATATTCTATAGCTTTTATGTTAAACAGAGTGTTAAACACTGGAATGGCTAATGTTAGGGTCATTCTAGAAATTATTAAAATTAAGAAGGAATGATCCCTGCCTGACCGATGGTGATGCACTGGATAAAGCGTAGACCTGGAATGCTGAGGTTGCAGGTTCAAAACCCTGGGCTTGCCCAGTCAAGGCACACAGGAGAAGCAACTATGCTTCCTGCTCCTCCCCACCCCTTCTCTCTCTCTTTCTCCCTTTCTCCTCTAAAATCAATAAATACAATCTTCAAAAATATAAAAAAACTGACCCCCTATCATATACACACCTGAAGGCAGAGTAATAAACTATCAGTGGGTTCCACCCAAGTTACTGTATTAGAATCACCTATAAACCATGAAAAATAGAAATTCTCAGGCCTACTGTGTCAGAATCCCTGGGTGTTGAGTCCAAGAATCACTCCAGCTAATTCTGATGCAGCCAGGACATGGAGCTTTGTTCTATTACAGTGGACAGGGTAAGGAGGAGGGTGAGGAATGGCATCAGAAAGTGGGAACTAGATCAATGCAAATTTTGTGGGCAAAATAAAATTTCTGTGGGTATGCTATTTTTAAAATGTAATGTCAGGCTGTTCTGAAGCATCCAAGCATATCCCACTGAATTTAAACATTTCTAAAGGTCCCAAAGTCAGCGATCACAATCCAGGTGAAGCAGAAGTTACTCCTCCATGCCAAAAGACTGCAGAAGAGGCAGTAAAGTGGGAATGGTGCAGAAGACATGGGTAAATATTTTTAAAAGCCAAAATATTGGGAAACAAAAAGAAACTAGAAATAATCACTCTCCTTCATCCCCCTTTCCCCCCAAAAGGGAATAATAATATAGCAAGAAAGAAAAAGGAAAATAGTTTCATTTCCATCTGAAAAAAAAATTGTTCTTTGTGATTTTTTTTTAAGCAAAAGAAGATCTGCAGCTGAAAAATCATCTAGCAGGCACAAAACCAAGAAGTCACTTCAAATTGCAAGGCAAAAGAAAACAAGGAGCGAGGGGTGGTCTTGGGTAGCTGTTTAGACAAGCTGACAGATGGGTTGACAGCTCCTTGCCTTAGGAACTCAGTGATGTTTAAATTAACTGGCCACAAGCCAAATAAATACAGAAACACTCAAAAGTTTGGAAGGATGTGTTAGAATGGGTACCTTGGCAAAACACAATAGAAGATTAAGAAGAGTCAAGACACTGAAAAGATTTAAGATTTGTACCAAGTCACAAGTTTTTAAATTTCTTCCACTGCAGTTTAGTATCTGAAGAACACCTGACTAAAAATCAAAATATCGAAATCTTGCCTTTTGAGCACTCAACTTGTCCACCTAAAATCTAGCTAGTACTAGCAATGTTTCATCAATACAGAAGTAAAAAAAAGAACATCTGTGTACTGAGATCCCAAAATGAGAGAAGCCCTGTGTGTCAGAATTCTATTTTTGATATCAGCCTTATCATTTAACACTTAATTTTGCAAATTGCTCTGCAATCATATTTATTATTACCTCCAACTCTCTAGAGTAGGTTGTTTCTTTAGTTCTAGTTCATAGATGAGAAGACTACGGATCATGAAGATGAAGTTATTTACTAAAACAAGTTAATGGTAGACCAAGAATTGTAACCCTCAGTCTAGCCCATTGTTTATACTCTGCGCCACTCTAAAATCTACACTTATGCTAAAGTTCTTACTCAAAGAAAAAGACAAAACACATCTTATGTGATTTGTTAAATGGTCCCTCCTCCTCCACTTCTGAAATTTTTAGGGGCCTAGAGGTGTTTGGAATTTGAACTTTCCAACAAGGGTCTGTCTGGTTGGTGCTCAACAACCCAGCACTGTGATAACCTTGTTCTCTTTATAAACATCTGTGATTGGCATGTCGACTGCCTGTGAACAATGAACAAAGAGCAAATATTTTCTGAAGCTCATCTTCTTAACCTTTTCTTTGCAAAGAGACATAGTTCATGTACCAGTTTTTTGGGGTCAAGTTGAAAAATTCCTTCAGATTAGGCTACTTTGAGTTCAACAGATACACACAAGGCACCATCCCACTGGAAACAGAGTACAGAAAAAATAAAACACAGCCCTGTCCTGAAAGGACTTTATGAGTATCTTTGACTGTAATGAGTTTAATATACACTCTCTTAACTAATCCTATTAGCTGGATAATTTCATTCCCACTTTACTGGCGAGTTCAAACAGCAGGGCTGGATTTGAACCCAGGATTACAGAACTGGGCTCCAAAGCCCAAGCTCTTTCCACTAAACAGTCTGAAGAAATTTGGGATCTTGAGATCGTGGGTGGGATGGGTAAAAATGATTCGATTTCCTTTCTTTGATCCAACCGTGTTCAGAAAGACTTGCAAATACCCAACCACAAAGAGGCATTCTAAGGAAGCACTTTGAATTAACGCCTCCACTTCTCCTCACCTCCCTGTGCCCCACCCCCAACCTGCCAAAAGAGCAGCGAACGCGGCTGCCAGGCTGGAGAAGTTGGTGATCGTCACACCACATTCCTGGGGCTGGACACAGACTCTGAAACAGCGCCGGAGCTCCGCGCCTCGGAAAGAATTACAGCAGTTGAGATTTTTAAATCATGTGCTCAGCATGCAGCTACACCAGTTTTCCTACTGCTCCTGCCTCCACCTTTCAGAGACTTGAGTACAACAGCCTGGGATCGCCGGGAGCGCAGAGCCGGGGTGTCAGGACTCGGGCGCGCCGCACCACCCTGGCCCCAGCCACGCCACCCCCTCCCCGCCAGCCTGCGTGCCTCCCCTCTGCCACACTCCGCGGACGGCGAAGGTGCGAGCAGCTGGGCTGGGAGGCCCTGCCCCGCCGACCAGGCCAGAACCTGGCATTCCTTGGCTCGGCCCCTCTGCGGTCCGCGGCCGGCGATGGATTCTCGCGGGCAGCCCGCCCTCGGTTCCCCTTCAACCCCAAGAAACGCGGAACCAAAAGGGCAGGACTGCCCAACACCCCGAGCTCCTTGCTCGAGAAAGGGAGTTTCTGAGTCCCGCCGCGCGGCCGAGAAGGCGTGTGTGGGGCCACCCGCCGAGGGAAGCGGGCGGCTGGGAGCGCGGGGGAGGGGACGTGCCCAGGAGCGGCCCCCACGATGTCCAAACTTTCGGGAACCAAGTGGTCTTGGTCTGCGCCGACGGCCAAGCCCGGCCTTCCCGCACAGAGGTGGCCGGCCGAGGCGGGGGCGGCGGGGCGCGGACCGCGCCGCGAGGACAGCACCCCCCAGCCCGATACTCACCACGCACCGGAGCCGCGCCGCACAGCCAGAGCGCCAGCAGTGCCCACAGCCCAGCCGGGCGCAGGGCGGGCATCTTCTCGGTCGCCTCCGCCGCCGCCGCCACCGCCGCCGCCGGGGCAGATCCACATGGGGAGGGGGTCCCGACAGAGGAGCCCCCACTTTCACCTCCTTTCTCCTGCTGCTGCGGCTCACGGTCTCGCGCTGCGCCCCGAAACGCAGGCTCAATGCCTCCACTCCGTGCACCCTCAGTCAGCCGTGCCCCGACCGCCGCCTCAGCCGCCGCCCGAAGTTTGGCTGCAACTTTCTCGAGTGTGCAGCAAAGCAGCCTCGTGTGTCCTTCCGCCTCGGCCGCCTCCTCCCACCTCAAGCCCCGCCCCCGGTCGGCTCGGCCGGGCCCCGCCGCCTTCAGCACCCAGGGGGTTCCCGCAGGAAGAAGCGCCGGCCGGAGCCGCGCGCGGAGTGATCTACTACGAGTCCTCAGACACCCCCAGGATCCCCCAACCCGCGTCGGGTCCCGAGGCGCCTCGACGCCATCGGTGCTGGAGCGCCTGCTCCGCCCGGCCTCTCTGCTCGGGTGGGACGCCGAACTTCAGACACTACGGTGCTGAAATCTTGAACTTGCAGTGAGAGGCATCCCTAGTCCAGTGAACTAGGTATCGCCCCACACCCACACATTCACAGACTCCCCGGCTAACTGGGGGGAATGCGGGAGCGGACCAGTGCTGTCAAGGAAATGGGGGTAGGGTTCCAAAGCTATTGCAAGTGAACAGTGCCATCAACTGGGTTATGCTGCACCATTCACTCCCTCATTCATGCATTCATTCATTCATTCGTTCGTTCGTTTGCCCGGCACAATAGAATGGTACTAAAGACGCAAACGGAACAGCTACTTTTGAGTACCGAGATTTTGCTGGTGTGGGTTGCGAGATTCAGGGCAGGCTTTCATGGAGGAGCTGGGATGACAGCTGGATCTTAAAAGTTTAGTAAATTTGTAAGGACAAGGAGAGCAGCTAAGTTTATTCATTGTAACATTGTAATAGCCCCATATTAGAAACAACCTAAATGCTTACGCATAGAAGAAAGAATGTATGGTATATTTATAAAATGAAATGCAACACACCAATTAAAAGACTATACACATATGTCCATAGGGATAAATCTTAAAAATAAAATAATATTGAAAAACTATCAATAATTGCGGAAGGAGATATAAGTAGACCATGTATATCTACTTAAATTTTTTCATAACAATACCACATATTATTTAAGGATGCATACCATCCAGTATATAGTGAAAGAATAGAACCAGAACATTGGTTACTTCATGGGAGGAGAGGCAGGGTGTGATCAGGCATGGGTACAAGTGGGCTTGTTATTTGTAAGAAAATAGCTGAAATAAACAACAGCAACAAGAGTTTGTGTGGGCACAGCATTCCAAGGGAGAGCCACCATAAAAGCAAGGGGACAGAATAGCAGTGACAGGACTCAAGGAGGGAAAGGGGTTTGGGACCAGGTCCTGCAAGACCTTGAATGACAAACTGAAAAGGGAAAGGGGTGAGTGAGAAGGGGGGGGAGTAGTTAACTCTCAGGTCATAGGAAATCATTGAAGGTTTTTGGTTGGGAGCAAGACTTGACGGAAAGAAAGGTTACTCCAATAATCCTGTGCAAAATTGTCAGGAAAAAAAGATGAACTTTGTTTACCAAGGGGCAGTCAAGCGTTTGTAAAACAGTCCAGGCAGGCATGGGGTGATTAAGACTTGAATTAATGAGATAGATATCAAAGGAAAAGAAAGGGATGTATCTGAGACAATCTTGAAGAAAAGAAAAAAAAGATTTGGGTTAGGGGAACAGGCAACCCTATGTGACTAATGGGATGGAGGTTTATGGTCCTGTTGGGAAGGGAAGTCCTAGTCACAGAGCCTTTCCCTGGCTCCTGCAGGATAAAGTCCATACTTCTAAAAATGATAAATACAAGGCTTTTTCTTTGCTGGGTCTCCTCTCTTGTCCTCTCTGCCCCATTGTGAACTTTACACAATAACGGTATTGAATGACTTGAGATTCCTCCAAACATATTTTCTTGTTTCAGTCTCTGTACCTTCTGTCCCCTTGACTTGGAATGACTCTTGTAGTCCCCCTCCCCTCCTCCTCTTGGTGAACTTCTAATTATTCATCCTTCAGTCCTGAGAAGGTTTTGCTGACACTGTAACAAATTCCTCCCCCTCACAGACAGTCCCTCCACTGTACTGCTTCTGTATCATACACTGATATCTATTTTTCACACAGGACTGTTTGTATTTTTCTTTTCAACTAGACTTGGAGGTCCATATGGACAAGGACCATGACCTTATTCATTCCCAATGTCTATCACATAATTGATGTTGAATGTAAAATAGAACTAAACAAGTACAAGTCGCTATGATCATAAGCCTGTGAAATTCCCAACCGGATTTTAATAAGCACTTTATAATAGATAAGCAAGTGCTATTATTAAAAGTGAGTACCTTGGGATGCTAGAAACTCTCTTCAAAAATAACATACTCAACTTGTTTTTGGAATTTCCCTTGTGCAAATAAGTTCAGAGAAAGATAATAACATTACTTTTTATTTGTTGATGCCTAGTTATTAACTTGATCATTCTCTTTACTCAGTAAATACAGTTCATAGTGACTTGGCTTTATATGATTTTTTAAAAAAACCCCAAACCTTAGTTTTATCACTATTAAATATATTCAGAAGAATGTCAATGCAGTCATTCCCAAAGAGCAGCTCCAGAAAGACTGTGGCTGTGACACTACTATGACAATCGGTGCAAGGTTTTTCAAGGTGATTGTTTAAATAAAGTGATTATGTTAACATGTAACATTTTGGGATTTGTTATAATGTTAAACTTATTGCATACATTCTTATAATGGCAAGAGGAATAAAGAGTAAATGTTAGGAATGGAAATAGAGGTTATGACTGAAAGGGTGTTGTTAAAGACATGTTTTCAATGAAATTATTGATATAAATAGGTTAAAAAACAAAAAAGGGAGCTGAAAATCAAGGGAAGAAACCAGAATCAGCAGAGATTGAGCGATGAAAACAAGTAAGTCCCACTCATCAACCAGCATTGAACCAGGTTGAATATTTACCACAGGACAGATCCCATATGAGGAATAGAGGGATTAAGAAAGAGAGACTGTGATCAACAATTAAGATCCAGTGGGACAGTTGAGGGACTATGAGTCCTGGCTCAGCCGGGGCGGGGGGGGGGAGGGGGTTGGGGGGTTGGGAAGGCTTCCAAATCAACTTCAACAGCTGGACTAAAATTGGTGAACCAAAAGATTATTTAGTGATCTATGCTGTTTCAACCAAGCAAGGGAACAAGTATAGAGGCAGTTGAACAATAGAAACCAGAGCCTGTTCCCGAAAGTGGGAAGATAAAGACTTAGGCAGGGGCTGTGGGAATGTAGAAAAGATGGGCATTGGCTCCTAGTTCGTGATTGCTTCAATGAGAAAGGGAAGGTCCATCAAGGAATCAGCAATAACCTCAGTATCTTGAGGCATGATGGACACAGGAAATAAAGGGGAAGGGAAAAGGAGGTTTGCTAGATAAGATAAGCAAGCAAGATAAGAGATCTATGTAGCCAGAAGAGGGGAAACTGTGTTCAGTATCAGCAGGGACTGTTGACTGCTTTAGGGAGAGCTGGGAGTAGTGGGACTGATTAAAAGGATGAACTTGCACTGAAATATGCTTTCTACTGTTGGCCTCTCCTCAAAGCTAAGCCTCAATTCTATTATGTGCATGTAGGTGGCTATTTCACTATTTCCTTGATCCCAAGCGGAGGCCGGGTGTGGGTGGGGGAGTCTTACGGTGGAGTCCTAAAACTCAAATTCAGCTAAGGATGTGAAATGCCAGGAGCTGCCTAGAAATATTAGCCCCAAATGTACTCAGCAGTTTAACTGCTCAGCTGGGTTGGGAATGGTCTGCCCCAAGAACAGTGCTTCTAGTCAAAGCAAAATCTCCTTTATAGGAGGAATTAGCATGAAAACATTCATGTGATCCTATAACTAATCACAGCTATTGCTATTCCTCAACATTCCATAGTTTCACTGATACAAAAATGGATCTCACAAACTTTCCTCTGAAAAAAAAGTCTGTGTCCAAGCTCAAATTAAAATCTATGGACACCCACCCCCACCAAAAAAAAATCTATGGACTATTAGCAGTAGAGAAACATGAGTAAGGGCCATCACTAGTTTTTGTTTTAGTCAAAGCTAAAAATGTACGTGTATGTCTTAACTAATTAAAACTTGTATGTAGAATTGAGCCCTTATTTGTTTTCATGTCTGTTCTTTCAGATCTAGTGAGCTGAATAAACCCCTCAAGGGCAGAGATCCAATGGTATTTGTTTATTTTACCTCACTTCTAGCATGATAGTGCACATATGTGCTCAATAATGTATGATTTAAATAAATATTGAATGGGGAGCATCTATATCTATGTGGAATTGGAGAGAGATGCAAGAGTGGCAGAAGGTCTAGGTGTTTTGGAGAATCCCAGGCTGAATCAGTGAAACACGATAGATGCTGCAGACAAGCTCTGGCATACATATCAAGCACAGGTTGAGCTATTCCACACATTTCACCACGTGCCCCAGGAACCCAGGAATGTGTGATGCGGGAAACAGAAGGAAGGTTTCTTTGCAAAATAATGCCTTGCATTTGTGCAGTGCTTCAGGCTTTCCAAAAACACTTTTAAGTATATATCTCATTGGATTCTCACGGCAGTCAGCAGTCGTGGGAAAGAGCCAAGGCAGTCATTATGATTCCCATTTCACAGATGAGGAAACTGCGATAAGAGTTTAAGTGTTTTCCTAAGGTTAAATAAGTAATTAGTAATGGAGCTGAGACAAAACCCCCAGTTTATGCCTTCCGATCCAGTCTCATTCCACTCTTTCTCCAACAGTGGGAAGTATATTCAAGATGATTTTTGGTGTAGTGACCTCTGGGCAAAGGTCCACCAGCTTCTTATACTTCCATATTGGTTTAGAACAAGTTGATCCACTGTAATTATGAAGCCTAAGTAAGCAAATGCATTCTCTGATTTAAAAGCATTATTTTTTTAGAGTCTACCCTCTGCAAAGCACATCCTTGACTCTGTGGCAATACAGACATGTATCAGCCTACACTTCTGTTCTCTGGAGATGACAGAGTGTTGAGAGGTTGGGGGAACAACATACAAGCAACATAACTGCAGCACAGATAAAGCACAGGGCTGTGGGGAAGTAGAGAGCACTGTGATTAATTCTAAGGCCAAGTTCATTTTGCTCAGTTCCCAGCCTGTAAGATATGAATGACTTGACGTGACCTGTACAACTGAACTATAAGTAGTGTAGACACAAGGACCTCCCTTGTTCATGTTTGTAAACCCCGTCATAGTTGGTTCTTTGCCTTGCACAGAACATAGAGTAAGTGTATAGAGCATAGAGCACATTCTAGGAGGTCCACCAGGTTCAGTCAAACAAAGGACAAGTTCCAGAAGGCAGAAATCAACCCAACCTCAAGATTCAAACTACTCTTAGAATCAGGAACCAGTCAGACCCTTTAAATGAGCCTAGACACAACTGTCTCTGTTCTAATTGAGGGTATAAGCAATATAAGAAACTGTAATTTGGGCCCTGGCTGGTTGGCTCAGTGATAGAGCATCAGCCTGGCATATGGAAGTCCCAGGTTCAATTCCTGGTCAGAGCACACAAGAGAAACAACCATCTGCTTCTTTACCCACTCTTCTCCTCCCTCTCCCTCCCTCTCTTCCTCTCCTGTAGCCATGGCTCGATTGGTTTGAGCAAGTTGGCCCCAGGTGCTGAGGATGGCTCCATGGCCTCATCTCAGGAGCTAAAATAGCTCAGGTGCTGAGCAATGAGTAGCAGCCCCAGATGGACAGAGCATTCCCTATAGGGGGCTTGCCAGGTGGATCCTCACTGGGGTGCATGAGGAAGTCTATCTCTCTGCCTCCCTCCTCTCATTTAATTAAAAAAAATAAAAGAAACTGTAATTTGAGCTTCTTGATATATTTTTGCCCTTTTAAGAATGTGATTGTTTGAATTTAATATCAAGGAGCAGGAAATTTAAGATTGTCCTTGTATAATTAACTCTTCTCATGTATATATACTACATGATGAATGGTACCTAGAAAACCTACCTAGGAATCCAAAATTCTCTGCTAGCCATGAGATAAGCAGGAAAGGTAGTATAGGAATGTTCACTTCCTAGCATTAACTGACTTAAATTTTTCTTTTAAGTATTTTATGCTAGGAGATAATACACATCAATTCCTAATTTATATATCCATTGGCTGATTGGTTCAGGGGATAGAGTGTCAGCCTGGAGTACAGAAGTCCTGGGTTTGATTACCGGTCAGGGCACACAGAAAAAGTGACTATCTGCTTCTCTTCCCCTCCATCTCCCCCTTGTCTCTCTCTTACCCTCTTATAGCCAGTCGCTCAACTGGTTCAAGCATCAGCCTGGGGAACTGAGGATAGCTCTGTTAATTTGAGCATAGTCCCCAGATGGGGGTTGCCGGGTGGATCCTGGTTGGGGCACATTTGGGAGTCTGTCTACCTCCCTTCCTCTCACTTAAAAAACCCCAGCTGACCTGTATGCACCAGGATGTCTCCCCACTGGAGAGCACCAGAAATCCACAACTGGGTAATTAGCAAACCCCAGTACTGTGGGGTGAGTTGTTGCAGTGCTTCAGTCACTTCAGAGGTTATGCAACTCTGGATATTTGTGAAATGTTAGGTGCTTGTTCTCAGAGACTTCAATTGTTTCTACCCAACATTGTTAATGTTCTTCCCTCATGGGTTAGCCAAGAAATTCTTGAGCAGTGAAGTCCAGACATACAAAAAGCTTCCACCTTTAAAGTATGGAAAAGATTTTCATAGTATCTGAGTGCAGATCACATCTAAGCCCCCTGAAGCAGAGGAAAAGGGAAAATTTTCTTATGTGGAATGCAAAGTAGTTAAATAAGTGTGAGGATGGGGGCATCAAAAGTAAGGAAAAGAAATCCCATTTTTAAAAGTAAGCATTAAAAAGTCTCCTGCTAAAGTAATTCATCAGGAGATAATTAATGGCTGGCAACCTGTATTTATAATAGAAGCATACATGGCCTTAACGATGGGGTTTGCTTCTGAAAACATTCTAATTAAAAAGGGAAAGAGTAATTTTATAGGAAAGTACAAATCAGTGTTGTGTATGTGTGCTAATGTGTTGTGCGCAGAGACAGAGGTGGTAATTGCTGGGCTGTGTTGTGTATGTGTGCTAATGTGTGCAGGGACAGGGGTAATTGCTGGGCTGTAGTGTGTATGTGTGCTAATGTGTTGTGCGCAGAGACAGAGGTGGTAATTGCTGGGCTCTGCGCAGGTATCTCTTGCTGAAGATAATGACCTTGTCCATATACGAATAGGGTTTCCAACAAAGCTGAAAGTACATCATTGTTATTTGTCAGTGTGGAATGGAATGTGAAATTGGAACTCATCAGTTGCACGGTCACTGTACCTGATCTGGATGCAACTTGTTTTTCTTTTTCATCATTCTGATTTCTGTACTAGAAGTAGTGGGGTGATCACATGGTAAGGTATAAAAATGTCAAATCACTATATCATACACCTGAAACCAATATAACCACTATGTGATTGTATACCAACTATACTTAAATATAAAACATGAATTAAATAAATAAATTTTAAAATCATGCCATATGATTCCCCTGTTCTCTTGCTCGGATCACTGGGCTAATCATCTTCCTGTCACAGCTTTGACT
Organism: Saccopteryx leptura; assembly: GCF_036850995.1. Classification (NCBI taxonomy): domain Eukaryota; kingdom Metazoa; phylum Chordata; class Mammalia; order Chiroptera; family Emballonuridae; genus Saccopteryx; species Saccopteryx leptura. The sequence continues at coordinate 209,063,772 of NC_089505.1, read as the reverse complement.
CCTTCCCTCCTACCACACTCACTAAAAGTCTAAGCAAGACAAGAAGAAGAGTTGCTAGCAAGGCAGAATGCTCCCCACATTGAGATCTACATCCGGAGCCAGGAAAGTACCCTTCATTGCAAGAAGAACCCTGTGTACTGTTCACATCTCTGTTGGCTTCTTTTGCAAGATACAGTTACCTCAAAAGCACCTCCTTAATGGTCCCAAATCTTAGTCTGTCTACTGATGTCTATCATTTAAGATATTTACTAAAGACAGTGGTTGGGGTTTAGTTATTCTGAAGGAAGTGAAGGAATGGTTAGGCTGAACACAGACTGGTGTATGTAAACTCCTGGAATTAAAAGACAATCTTCATGTTTGAAAAAGGCAAACTTAGAATGTGCCAGAAGTTGTCTGTTTTCTTACTCATCCACCACTTAGGGTTTTGAGAAGAAAAGGGAAGTAAGAAGAGCTGAAGAGAAGAAAACCAGAACAGAGGAGTGGGAGAGGAAGGGGAAAGGGTGCTCGGGAGTAAGATGCACCTGTTTCGAGGTGGGGAAGCAGCAGAGACACTAGCAAAAGAAGAACCAATGTGGAGTTCCTCTTTGCATGTCTCCTTCTTCCCTCCTGAGGGCCTGGGGTGAACACACAGCACTGTTCTCACAGGGAGAGAGAACTAACTGCCCTCAATATCCTCAGATACCTTCCTGGACTCCCTCCAAAGAATTCGAAATGGCCAGGCCACATGGCTCCCTCCATCATCAATATTTGTATGCAATAATAGCAACCACATTAACAGTGATCATGGCAGTAAACATTTCTGGAGTGCTGACTCTGTGTCAGGTATGACTGCATTAAGCATTTTACCTACTTTATTGTTTGTAATGCTCCAACCAGTTTATGAGTAGGTATTATTATTCCCACTTCACAGACAGACAAAAGTGAAGCATGAGAAGTTGCCCAAAACTATACAGCCGTAAACAGTGGCATAATCCAGGTCCATATGCCTCCCCTGGTGGCACAGAATTGATCTCAGGTTGGTATCTATGGCACCCTATGTGTCTCTGCCTTAGAGATCTGGTCTTGTTCATTGCTTGGACTACCCACTTGAACCTGGAATAAGTTGTCCTATAATCATCTATTGTAAACCTAGTCTCCCAAGTTTCTTGAGACAAAGGCTTGATCACATTTGTCCTTTGTGCTGCCCTACAGCATGATAGCCAGTCTTTCGCTTGTCAGCCTCCAACCCTGGGTAACTCAAGGACATTATGTCCTTGCTTCTATTCCTCAGATGAGAGAAAGTCAATTTTGCACGGTGGTTCCACACTGAAACTTTTTATTCTGAAATACTCTCTTCTAAGTGTACCTAATCAATAACAAAGCACCTGACCAGGCGGTGGTACAGTGGATAGAATGTTGGACTGGGATGCGGAGGACCCAGGTTCGAGACCTCGAGGTCGCCAGCTTGAGTGCGGGCTCATCTGGTTTGAGCAAAAGCTCACCAGCTTGGACCCAAGGTCGCTGGCTCGAGCAAGGGGTTACTCGGTCTGCTGAAGGCCCGCGGTCAAGGCACATATGAGAAAGCAATCAATGAACAACTAAGGTCTCACAACAAAAAAGTGATGATTGATGCTTCTCATCTCTCTCTGTTCCTGTCTGTCTGTCCCTGTTTATCCCTCTCTCTGACTCTCTCTCTGTCCCTGTAAAAAATAAAAATAAAAAAATAAAATAAAATAACAAAGCCAATAGGGAAAGAACCAATTCTATTTATTACCATATCTTTGCTTAAATTATAAACCAAAAAACTTATTTAAAAATTACAAGAAAATCACCTATAATACCACCACTGATCACATTTTGGAACATTTTATTTAGTTGTTCCTTCATCTGCACATTTCAAATACTTATAACCAAGACATACATGCAATTTTTATCCTGCTATCTCAGCTAAGTAATATATCATAAATCTTTCCTTTGTTGCTACATAATTGTCATATGTAGCATTGTTAGTTTCTGCATGGTGTTTTGGCACCAATGATAAATGGAGCTAGAATACTTTCTCCATTAGCATTGGCCTGGGAGTCCAGAGTTGTCTATCTTATTGCTGAGAAAGCCCCTGCAGACAATCCTCCCATACTGCTTCCATTGCCAAAACCAGAGGGGTGAATGGGTAGGCCCTCCAGCGGCTGAAAAGGATCAGCCCAAAGAGCCCCCTGCTGCTGTTCTGTAAGCTCACTGCCACCCCACCAGCACCACTACCGCTACCTCCATGGCATTTGCAAAACGTCACCACTCTCCTGCATACCTCTTTCCCTCCTTCTGTTCCCTGTTTCCGTCCCAGCAAAAGGCTTCACTTCCCATTTCAATAAAGACATCTCTTAGCTTAGATATCATCTCCCCTATAAAAATACCCCTCGCTCTCCCCCTTTGCTACTGGGGGCCATCTGAAAACTCCTCCAACCCTCTCGTTCCACCTCCCAGTTTCTCTCATGTACCCACCCTTCCTTCCAGTCCTGTGTCCTGGAGGAAAGAAAGTCTTTCCTCCATGCCAGTGTGAATCTTTCTTTTCTGGCCATCGAGCTCACCTGCGTCTGCCTTTTGCAAGACCCTTTGCCATTCATTATGCTTTTACCTCCACTGTCACTGTCGTTCATCTCTTCTTCTCTGCTGGTTTAATCCCCTCAGCCAACAGTCTTATTTTAGCCTAAATGCATTACACACCACACACATTAAATTTGGCTCAAATTCCTGTTTTGTTTGTTCTTTTTCACTCCCAGGTCTCTTACAAGAGTAGTTTATCCCTTGCTGTCTTTACCTACTCAACTCATAATGGGTTCCTTTCTCTATATTTATTGAGCATCTACAGTGTGAATACAATGGGTAAATAGATATGAACAAGGCAGTCCCTACTCTTGAGGAGTTTCTCGCTAGTGGAGAGACAAAGATTAAACCAAACAACACTACACAATAAAATACGTGTCATAATAGTATCTAAAGAAGGGCTGTCTGGAGAGGCAATTGAAAAGACTTCCTGAGAAGTGACAGCAGTTAGGCCTTGAACAATGAATTCAATATTGCCAGGTAGAGACTATATATATTGAGTTGGGAACAGTGCAGGCCTGACAGAGGAAACAACTTATGCAGAGGTCTGAGAAACCACAATATTAACGATTACTTAGGGAATAGCAGACAGCTCAGTTACCGTGAGAGCTGAATAAGATTTGTTTAGGTCAATGGTTCTCAAATGTTAGCATGCGTCAGGATCACCCAGAGGGCATGTGAAAACACAAATTTCTGGATTCCATACCCAGAGTTTTGGGGTGGGGTCTGGGGTAAGGCTGGGTAATTTGCATTTCTAGCAAGTTCCCAGGTGATTCCAATGCTGTCAGTTTGGAGGCCACACTTTGAGAACTACTGGCTTAGTAACCCGGCTTCTGCTTGAATTGTTCTTAGTAAAATCACTTTTAGATGTCACCAAGATATTCAACTGCCAAACCCAATGAACCCTCGGTTCTCATCCCCTGGACCAGTTTGCAGCATTTTGATACAATTGATGACCTCTTAACTGGTCTCCCAGTCTCCAGTCTCTCTCACCTTCTTTCAATCCATTCACTACACTGAAAGCCACAAGACTGTCCAAAACAGAATGGTAAACCTAGCACTTTGTACTTAAAATCCTCCAGTGGCTTCCCATTCCCTGCATTTAGAGTCCAAATTCCATTCTGGCCACCTTTACCTCTTCTCCTGCTGCTGCTCCGTACTGCACAGTCTATGTTCAAGGCACATCAACCTACCAGCCAGTCTCCAGATGTGCTGTGAACTCACATGCTCTTCACCTCTGCATACGTACTCCCCCACCCCAGTATGCCCTTATTCCTCCCTCCTTCAACCATCCTACCCCTGACCTGTGGAATTCCAGCTCAAGGCCTAGATCCAATGTCATCTTCTCTGGGAAGCCTTCTTCACTTTTGTTGTGTTTTTCCCTGAGCCCCTCTACAGTTGGTTTCTGCATATCATATATAACATTTAACAATTACTTGAACATGTGACTGCTGAATTGTGACCTACTTGAGTATATAGTCTGATTCTTATTATTTTTAAAATTTATTTTAAAATTATAGTTGGCATACAATATTATATTAGTATCAGGTGTACAACCTAATGGTGAGATAAGAATGTACCTTGTGAAGTGATCGCCCTAAGCCTAGTACCCGCCTGCTGTCATACGTAGTTATTACAGTATCATTGACTATGTTCCCTCTGCGTACTTCACATCCCATCTATCTTATTATTTTTGTTGTTCTCATAGAAGACATTCAATTAGGTGTGCTGAATAAATGTTGGGTACACACAGAACACATAATTAATGACTTGAATACGTACTTGCTGCCTCCCCAGTGGAACCCAGTAGTGGGTAGCAGACAAAGGGGAGGGAGGAGGACATGAAGAGAAACTTCGTTAATGAGCAAGAGTGAAGGTGCTACCTCACACCCATCTGACTCCCTGATGGAAAGGATGAGCCATGGGCTTTTCTTTCCCATGACTCTCTTGCTTTAATGACATACCGGTTTGTCAGCTTCGTGGACCAAGGCAGTTATGCAGCTGCCTTCCTTGCTTTTGACAAAGTACTTTCTGGGAGACTCCTCCAAAGATAGGGAGTAACATCTGTGTTGATTGAGCAGGAAATGCTTCAGTTGCTTGGCTCCCTGAGCCTGTCCCCAGCAGGTAGCTATTTGCGTCCCATTTCTGTCCCACTGAGAAGTGCTGCACACTTTCTGCCTTTGGGGAGAAAGATCCTTCCCATTCTTCTCAAACACCTCCCTCCACCCCCATGTTACCCTTGCATATTCTGACTTCTGTGGTGACCAGATCCTGCAGAAATAAAACAGGAGGGCTGTTGTTGCTATATGGCCAAGCTGCGTTCTCCCCATTCTCTAATGATACCATGGATTAAGGAAGTATCTAGCAGCTAATGCGCTCAGAAAGCCATGCCTTTGGTCACCTAGGTTGTTCCTACCTCTGTGCAGATATTCCTGTGAGAGCAGTCATTTATTTTGTGACGACTATGTGCTAGATGTTTCCATACATGATATCACCAGCTCATCACAACATGCCTGCAAGATAGTTCTCTGTATCTTCATTTATCAAAGATTTTGAGGCTCAAAGAAGTTAAATGACTTCTCCAAAGTCAACAATCCAATGCGTGTGGTAGGGGTAGAATTTAAACCCACATTGTGATAATTCCAAAGCCTTTACATTTTCCATCTTCCTATCATCTTGGAGAATTGAAAAAGGTTGAAAGTTATAGACTCAGCAATGTCACAGCAGGGATTAAATATAAGGTGTCCTGATTTCCCAGGGCAGGCTAGAAATAATCACTTTAATTATTAAAGGAAATGTTTAAGTGGGTATGTCTAATGTTCCAAAGATTTATAAAACTTAAAAAATATGTTGAGGCCACAATGTAAAAATGACCCAGAACTGGAAAAGCTGCCTAATTGCCCAACGGTGCACCCTGTCTCTGTGCTCTTAGAGACGATGGTCAGTCACGTGCACTGAAGCAAAGATGCTTCCCTATCCTCTAAAGTCACACATTTATCTGTAGTTCAGACTCCCACTCAAAGCTGTGTTTTTAAATCTTCCTTTCATCCCTTCCCTTTCCTCTGGAGTATGAAGTATCATCAGGAAGAAGGAACAGGACTGTGACCGCAGGCACAACTAGTTTGACTAAATATAAATGATTATTTGTAAAACAAAGCCAATTTTAATAAAACAATAACTTTTCTCTTTCTTCCTGGCAAACTTGACCCTTAAAGAGTAGGTTTTCCTGAATAGTTCCCTGTTCCACGGGTGCTCTTGGCATTGTGAATAAATAGAGCTAATGATAACATCCATCAGATTGTTAAGCACACAGAGTGGGTGATAAAGTCAACAAGAAGTTGAAAACAAGATTTACCACGGATAAGCTGCCAAGAGTTGGCTATAGATTCAAAGTGGACATTGTGGCTCATCCAACTTCCCCCCTCAGTTTTCCACCCCAACAACATCACCCCTGCGTCAGCATTCACGACAAAGTAGGAAAGCAGGAGAGAATGGAAATTCAGTAGTCCGGTATGAGAGATGAGTACATAGAATAGACAATCTGACTAGTATAAATGCAAAGATTTACTGGTAAATTCTTTTTTTTTTTTTTTTTTCCAGAGGCAGAGATAGACAGGGACAGACAGACAGGAACGGAGAGAGATGAGAAGCATCAATCATCAGTTTCTCCTTGCGACTTCTTAGTTGTTCATTGATTGCTTTCTCATATGTGCCTTGACCGCGGGCCTTCAGCAGACCGAGTAACCCCCTGCTGGAGCTAGTGACCTTGGGTCCAAGCTGGTGAGCTCTTTGCTCAAGCCAGATGAGTCCGTGCTCAAGCTGGCGACCTTGGGGTCTCGAACCTGGGTCCTTCCACATCCCAGTCCGACGCTCTATCCACTGCGCCACCACCTGGTCAGGCTTACTGGTAAATTTTTAATGAATACTATGAGAGAACAAAGAAGAGCATTTTAAAAGTCAAACAACCAAGTCAAGGTCAGACTCTAGAAAAACAAGTAGAGAAATGATTGTGGGTTTCCTCCAAGGAAGATTTTTTTTTTGTCCTATCCTCTCTCAAGCCCAGCTAAGCAAAGTCTAGAGTCTGTCTATTGTTCAAAAATTTAATATTGTTTTCTTTGGATTATTCTCACTCCTGTATTTTCCTTGCCTCTTTTTTCAAAAGTAGGTTAAAGATATTTGGGTTTCCCTGAACATATTAATGAGTTAGTCATGATTACAACTGCATCATTTAAATTGCCCAATGGGTTGAAAGGTTGCCATGAAAGGAACTTCTACAAACACAAGAAGGGCTATGTTTCATTTTCTTTTTTTTTTTTTTTTTTTTTTTTTTTTTTTTTTTTGAAGCTGGAAACAGGGAGAGACAGTCAGACAGACTCCCGCATGCGCCCGACCGGGATCCACCCGGCACGCCCACCATGGGGCAACGCTCTGCCCACCAGGGGGCGATGCTCTGCCCATCCCGGGCGTCGCCATGTTGCGACCAGAGCCACTCTAGCGCCTGGGGCAGAGGCCACAGAGCCATCCCCAGCGCCCGGGCCATCTTTGCTCCAATGGAGCCTTGGCTGCGGGAGGGGAAGAGAGAGACAGAGAGGAAAGCGCGGCGGAGGGGTGGAGAAGCAAATGGGCACTTCTCCTATGTGCCCTGGCCGGGAATCGAACCGGGGTCCTCCGCACGCTAGGCCGACGCTCTACCGCTGAGCCAACCGGCCAGGGCCTTCATTTTCTTATGTTGTAAAATGTGCATGAGGAGTTACCTCCAAGTGCATGATTAGCATAAAAGCTGAGAGGACATAGGTAGGCTACTATCTCAATGGAAACTGTTGCTTTTGTTCCTTAAAGGAACCTGTGCATTGAAACTAATAAGGAGAAGCTTCCTGCTAACAAATGTGAAAGGGTTTCACAGTTCATGGCACATAATAAATGCTCAAAATTTGTTTCCTAGATTGGAATCTTCTCCATCATTTACTTCCCAGACAAGTAACCAACCCTAGCTACCTCTGTTTCTTCGTCATCCGCTCTTCTAAGTTAAACTTGTAACTCAAATTTCAGTCTTATAACCTATCACAGTGTTTTTCACTCCCCTCATTGCCCTCCTAAGCAGCATTTTTAGGCACTTTTCAATCACTCTCCCATGACATTTTAATACCACAGATATATGATTATATCAGTTTATGTATGTATATCTGCATTTTATACATTTAAAAAATGAGCTGTTTTCATCGTCCTGAAGCCCAAAGGTTGCTGGTTCAATCCCCACTCAGGGCATATACGGGAACAGAGATCGATGTGCCTTTCTCTCTCTCTAAAATCAATAAAAGTAAATGTTTTTAAAAATTAAGTTGTTTTTATCCCTCAAGAACCATGTTGAAAATGTATGACCTATGAGACCAAAGTAGACACAACAGACGCAGATCACAGAACTAGATGCTACATGATACCAACTTGGGAAAAAATCCAAGCAGGTAGCAGGCATGGGAATTTGTCTAGATTGGGCTTAGTATGGGTCAAGACAGACAGCTGGCCACAGAGGTTAGCCAAGCAGGACATAGGTTGGAAAATACAGCTGAAGGTAGTTTTGGTAGAAGACAGGAGATCAAAGTTCAAAGAAGGCAGAAGTGTGGAGAATATTGGTCCATTGGGTCAGAGAATGCCTCATTCAGAGAAATCCCAATACCCAGAGAAGTTCCATGGAAGAGAAATTACTCTTAGGTCTGAAGGAAGATTAGCCATTTTACCTTTGATCCTAAGAGCCTCTGGACCACTAGGTTGACTGTGCCCCATTGCTGAGAACATCTGATTATTATAGGGGAACACATCAAGTTGGTCCCTGTATTCCCTCAGAACTACCCACATTACCACATACTTTGAACCCTCTATGTCAAATGAAAAAACCGAGCCTTCCAACCTGACTTGGCGCTGTGTTGCAGTGTCATGGACTCGGGCATTCAAACAGATTGATGGAATAAAAAGTCTAGTTCTCCTCTTCCTCGAGTCATTTATTCTCTGGAGATTCTTTCTTGCCTGACATAACAACAGAGTGGTCTCTGGGCCCTGACTGAACACTCACTAAACTGTGCTTCCTAAAACCATTAGGACCTCTCAGTGGCCTTTCTCATCGACTTCCCAGTCAGCATCTCAGTGGTTGTTGGTGCTGCTGTGCATGCTCTTCTCTTTACTTAGAGGTCAGTCACTAACTCTGCTCTTCATCACACTGCTTCTATGAGTCTCTTGACACTCTGTGTCATGTCCAATTCCTCCTTCCTTCTTACCTTTCTCAAGGGCATCCTTCGTCTTCGATTCTTTTCTGTGGCCCTCCATGCTCAGGCATGCACATATTCGGTTTAATTTAACAAACTTGTTGATTGCTTGCTGTATGTCTAGCACTGTTATAAACAAGATATGGTCTTTGCACACACTTGTGGGAAAACAAGCAAAACAATGTGAGATATGTAATACAGATAAGTACAAAATATCTTAGCAATGCAAATGAGGAAGTGATTAATTGTCTCTTGAGGAGATCATAAAGGCATTGCAGAAGAAAATAATTTTCATTTGTGCCTTGAATGAATAGAGAGTCAAACAAAAAAGTTGGAGGAAGGGCATTACAGATAGACGTAGATGGGAAAGGCAGGGAAAAGAAGGGTTAAAAAGTCCACATGACTCAAGGGATGCCAGGTGTGACAGTGAGGCTGGAGGGGCGGGGGTGGGTGGCAGGAGAGAACCCTGGAGAGTCAGGGCACACTAGCTTTAGTTACCATTTAATTCTACATCTCTAAGGCTCATAAAAATAGGTCATCACTGTGCCTCGTACTTTTATTTTCTAAAAGTAAATTTTGTTCATATTTACTATACATCATGTACTATATTGAGTGCTGGTGATATGAAGAGAAATAAGCTGCCCTCTCAAGAGCTCAAAGTATGGTAAAGAGATAGGCATGTTTAAAAATTTAATGTACAACTGAGGCTAATCCAGGCCGTGATGGTATCATATATATGACACAAAACAGAGTAGAGTACAACTGTGTGGAAGGATTAACAGAGGATGCTTCAGAAAAAAATGCTAGCTGAGAAGTGAAGTATTGGCCCTGGCCAGTTGGCTCAGTGGTAGAACGTTGGCCTAGTGTGTGGATGTCCTGGGTTCATTCTCAGTCAGGGCACAGAGGAGAGGCACCTATCTACCTCTCCACACACCCCCTTCCTCTCTCTCTCTCTTTACCTCCTGCATCCATGGCTTGATTTGTGTGAGTTGGCTCCAGGCACCAAGGATGGCTTCATGGCCTCTGCTTCAGGTGCTAAGACCAGCTTGGTTGCTGAGCAACAGAGCAACGCCCCAGATGGGCAGAGCATTGCCCCCTAGTGGGCTTGCTGGGTGGATCCCAATCAGAGCACCTGCAGGAGTCTGTCTCTGTCTCCCCTTCTCTAACTGAACTAAAAGAAAGCAAGAAAAAAAGAAAGAGAGAAAGAAAGAAAGAAAGAAAGAAAGAAAGAAAGAAAGAAAGAAAGAGAAAAGAAGGAAGAAAGAAAAAAGAAAGAAAAGTGAAGCAGTTACCAGAGGAAGGGAGTTGTGGAAGGGGGAGTAAAAAGGGACAAATATGCAGTGACAGAAAATTATTTTAGTTTGGTTGATGGGCACACAACACAATCAACAGTTCAAATGCTATAGAAATGTTTACCTGAAACCTAGGTTCTCTTATTGGTCAATGTCACCCCATTAAATTAAATTTTCTGCATAAAATTACTTCTAAAAAAATAAAAAAGAAAAATACTAGCTGAGCTGAGCTTTAAGAGATCAGTGGGCGTTGGATGGCATGGCAGGCAGAATAATGGCTCCCCAAAGATGTCCGTGCTCTAACCTGTGGATATGTTACTTTGCATGACAATGGGGACTTCATACATTCAGGGAAGATGGAAAGATTACTGATCACCCAGGTGAGTGGATAGATTCACAAGGATGCTTGTGTGAAAGGGAAGGGGGAGTATCAGAGCCAGAGGAGATGTGACAATGGTAGCAGAGGTGGGGATGGTATGACCATCAGCCAAAACATGCAGGGAGCCTCTAAAAAAGACAAAGCACAGATTCTCTCCAGACCCTCCTGAAAGTGTGCAGCTCTGCTAACAACTTGGTTTTAGCCCCATAACACTAATTTCAGACTTCTGATTTCCCAAAAGGTAAGATGAATGACATGTGTGTTTGTGCCACAACATTTGTGGTCCCTTTTTGCAGCAGCCATAGGAAACGAATAGGGAGGGAGCAGTAAGCACAGGTGGGTAGAGCGCAGTCGTTGGAAGGAATAGCATGAGCGCAGAAGCAGGACTAGCATGCACACCCTCGGGCGGGGGCAGGGGCATAGGCAGCTCCATGTGCTGAGCTTCAAGGGCCACCAGGTAAGGAAGGAGCAGAAGAAAAGGCAAGTACTAGGGCCCTGGCCGGTTGGCTCAGTGGTAGAGCGTCGGCCTGGCATGCAGAAGTCCCGGGTTCGATTCCCGGCCAGGGCACACAGGAGAAGCACCCATCTGCTTCTCCACCCCTCCCCCTCTCCTTCCTCTCTGTCTCTCTCTTCCCCTCCCACAGCGAGGCTCCATTGGAGCAAGGATGGCCCGGGCGCTGGGGATGGCTCCTTGGCCTCTGCCCCAGGCACTGGAGTGGCTCTGGTCGCAACAGAGCGACGCCCCGGAGGGGCAGAGCGTTGCCCCCTGGTGGGCGTGCCGGGTGGATCCCGGTGGGGCGCATGCAGGAGTCTGTCGGACTGTCTCTCCCCGTTTCCAGCTTCAGAAAAATACAAAAAAAAAAAAAAAAAAAAAAAAAAAAAAAGAAAGAAAAAAAAAAAAGAAAAGGCAAGTACTAGATGGTAGGGGGCCTTGTAAGGGGCTGTGCTGCCACAGGGGTTAGGTATTGCATAAGCTTAGAGCAGGGGTCGGGAACCTATGGCTCGCGAGCCAGATATGGCTCTTTTGATGGCTGCATCTGGCTCGCAGACAAATTTTTAATAATAAAAAAACAATAACGTTAGAAATATAAAACATTCTTATGTATTACAATCCATTCTTTTCCTACCACTCATGTTCATGGTTGCGGGTGGCTGGAGCCAATCACAGCTGTCCTCCGGGACAACACCAAATTTTTATTGGATAATGCGTAACGTACACTGGTAGTTGTATGGCTCTCATGAAATTACATTTTAAAATATGTGGCATTCATGTCTCTCTCAGCCAAAAAGGTTCCTGACCCCTGGCTTAGCGGGTAAATTGGGAACCATTTCATGGTTTTAAACAACAAGGTAAAAATACTAGATTTCCATCTTGACAGAAAGGCGGACAGGGAAAAGCCTGCCAGGGAGATCATTTAGGAAGCGATTGCGGAAGTCCTGGGGCAGGAGCTGCAGCTCAACTAAGCCCTGTGCAGAGGAGGAGAAGTGAGAATGGAGACTTGTTTAAGACTCAGAAAGAGACAGAACACTGGGGGTAAAGACAACAGGGAGAGTCAAGGAGGACCCCCAATTTCCGAGAGCCTAATGGATAGCCATGCTGCCTCCTACTTGGATGGGGAAAACTAGAGATTTCTCCCAATATTCCTTAGATCTATATTTTCTTTATTTTAATGTCCACTAGGCTGATTAGTCTCACCAACCTATATTTAGATTGTTCTTAAATTCTCCTGGCTGTTTTTTTTTAATGTTCTCCTTTTCCCTATACAATCCATGCTCAGTGTTGTAGTTACAACAACTAATTCAACAGTCAACAGATACTTATTTAGTACCTACTAGGTACCAGGTACTGTTAACAGACCCAGGGGATATTCTAATGAACAAAACAATTTAAGAAATAAACTGGCTTGCATTTAACCTAGAAGGTCTTTCCAGAAGCTAATTTTGGACACACTTCCAGCACCAATTCACATCTTCCACAATGACTTTCAATTTCCTCTCACTTTAGGTCTAAATTTTTTGGTGTGTGCTCAAGCTCTCTGTCAACTACCTTGTTCCAAAATAACTGTAAGAAGCTTAACTTACAAATGGGTTGTGAACTAAAAGTAGTGCTTCTCAAACTGTCTGTGGGTTTATTGTTTTTTAGTTTTTTCTAAAATTTCCAAACTACTGTGGTCTCTCACCTCGTCGTCCTGCACATGACTTGTGCCCAGGTCATGTCCCATGTGAATCACTGTGTGAATTTCACAACACCCAAACTCACCCAGTACCCTGCTCAATGACAAGTCCATTGGTGAAGTGCTGTATGTCACAGCATTCTTAATTTATCAAGTGATTTTTAAAAAAGATTTTATTTATTCATTTTTGAGAAGAGAGAGAGAAGGGGGAGGAGCAGGAAGCATCAACTCCCATATGTACCCTGACCAGGCAAACCCAGGGTTTCAAACTGGCAACCTCAGTGTTCCAGGTCTACACTTTATCCACTGCGCCACCACAGGACAAGCTCAGCATTCTTAATTTGACTTGACAATTTTTAAGTTCTTCGTCTCCATTTCAACACTGTCCACAGAACACATGTTGAGTCCTCATACTTACAAAGTCCCTTTCTTTGTAAGGGACTTTTGAGGAATCTGGAACAAATTATAGGGTGATCACATGTTCTGTTAGCCCACTAAAACCTATATTGGCCATGCTAGCTTATAGTATTCCTATAAATAGACTCTGGACTACATGGAGGCAGGAGAATAAAGGTTCTAGAACTGCTGTTTGGTACATCACCGTTTTAAAGAGCAAATGCTTCCCATTTCCCTTCCTTTTTGTTTTTCTCTTACTTCTTTAGTCAGCTATCTCCTTAACTGAACCTCAACTTATGCAAATGAAGAATTAATGTGAATGGCCCTCAATTCTTTCTCAAGTTCCTGCCAGAGATAGTCGAATCACCTCAATTTCACTAGCTCTAAATAGATGAAGCCATTTTAGCATAAATCATAGTTTAATTCAACCTCAGGCTTGTGGGACTGGGAAATAACCTTTTGTCTCGGATTCACTGGCTCAGCGCTGGGGCTGGTTTATGCTGGACCTCCTCCAGCCCCCAATGAGCATGTTTGCAGCCTTTGATTACAGCTCTTCCAGGACCTTTTATCAATCCTCACCATCTTTATCTTTTCTTTGGTTTCAACACCACTAACTCTTTCTTCTCTGTGGAATAAACTCTTTTTCTGTGGCTACCATGATTCCACGTTGGATTTGTTCCTACTTCTTTGTCTATTCCGGTGTCGTCTTTGCTGTCTGGCTCTCCTCTCTCTCCTTTCCCAGGAGTTCCATCCTAGCCCTTCTCCTCTCACTCACATGATCTCCAGGTGCTCTCATCCTCTCCTGGGCATTCCATTATCATCTAGATATCCTCATGACCTGTACGCATTCTAAGTAAGAAACACATAATTCCAACTCTCTTCTTAATATCTTTATGTATGTAGCTCACAAGCATCACAAATTCAATTTAATGTTATTCTCTAAAACCTCTTCTTCCCTTATCCCATGTCAGGACACAGGTACCCATTTAAACAGTCAGGATAAATGCTTAAAATCATTCTTCACTCCTCTCTTTCTCTAGTATTAGTTCCTCATCTTCAACTAGTCCCCACTCACCATACCCCCACCGCTGGGTCTCTCCGATCATCCTCCTTTTCTCGTCGCCACTGCCGTGCTCCTGGCTCCCATCACCTCTCACCACCACCAGGCATAGTTCTCTGAACCCTCCAATCAGCAATGTCATGCTGGACTTGGAGCTGCGGCCCCAACCCTCTCTAGGGCAGCCTCTACTTAGCTGCTGCCTTGTCTTTCCTCTCAACAGGCTCACCCAATTATTCAGACTCTGGAATATTAAACTTCACAACTTTTTTACTAGCTCCTTAAAATACAATCAAAACTCCTTTCTCAGCATAGATTAGCAGGACTTTCACATACAGGCCTTGACTGGCTTTTGTAAACATTTTTACTTTAACAACAACAGCAAAATCACCATATCCCACAGTCCGTCCTCTGGGGTTTCTTTAACATTTCTCAAACATGCCACCATTTCCAAATTATCTCAGGCCTCTGCATCGCTTATGCATTCTATTATTGCCATCAGATATGAACCAACCCCAGCCCTCTGTCTTGATGGGCTACTGATCATTTAAGATGTGGTCCACACACTTTATCCTCTGGGGCAGCTCCTCCAAGTGCAGGTCAGGGTCCCTTCCACTGTGTCTCCATAGCACCTGGTAGGGACCTCTGTGGGCAGTGCCTTCAGTGGGGCTACATTCTAGAGGTACCACGAAGATGGTGCTGCCATCAAGGAGTTTACCTTCAATTAGTAGAGAAAGATATAAGTGTAAATAGTAAATACATTTATGATTTTTTTTTTAATCAATGTTACAGAACACACTAGATGCTATAGGATAAGTGTGAGCAGGACACAGTAGACAATAAACAAAGGAAGGAGTATTTAATTCTACCTGTGAGAGTGGAGATTAGAGGGGAGGAACCCAAGGAAATAAGCCTTCTCCCTTTTGTAAGAGAGGGCATTCCAGGTAGGGAGCAGTGTGGGCAAGGTCCTGGCAGAATGGAACAGCATGCCACATGGAGGGAAAAGTAATTGGTTCCCTATGTCTGATCTCCCACACTAATATCGATGCAGTTAGACAAGAGATCAGAGCACAAGGAGGAGTCACTGCAGGGTTTTAAGCAGGAACAGACAAAATGTTCCCATTTCTATATTTAGAGAAATCATTCTAGCAACAGTGTACCGAGTACAATATAATGCTTTTGGGTGAGTCTATATATCCACTCTCCCTATTAGATTTTGAGTTCCTTGATGTGAATTGAAGTATCATATTTCCTTCGTTTCTACCTTCTCAGTGCCTAACACACTCATTCACCAAGCAATGAGCCAGAAACTATGTGACATCAGGTCTGAAGCGTGGATCTGAGAGTCAGGGGAGCCAAGCTTAGGCCAGCTCGTGTTTCAGCTCAGTAAGACATCAGCAAGTCACTCTGTGCTTCATCTGTAAAATGGTGGCTTACTCAAGATCATCTCTCAGTTCTCTTTTGCTCTAACATTCTGTAATCCTATAAGGGAGGTTCCTTTTTCTGAAAGTTTGCAATCAATATTTGGTAATATAAATAAGAAATCTGTCTCTAGTTTATAGAGGTGAGAGGTAAGAGCTTAGTGCACCATGAAGCTCAGGTTGAGCCAAAGGTTGAGCCTTTCTCTGAACAGTGAGCAATGATCCTGGTTAAATCATTCACACAATAAAGGGGCAAGTTCTTCCTGCTGAAGTGGGTACAGAATTGACTCCTCAAATGTTTGAGACTTTTCTGAGAAAAATAAACAGAATTTAGATTATTGTTGTTATAAGCCTCTACGTGGTAAGACAAACACATTTTGAAAACCTTAGAAGCTTGAGAGAAACTCGAATCTTATCCACTTGTAAATTAGTTCTCTACTGATTATTAGCTCAGCAGAATATCTAGAGCCCTATCAGTTTCTCCATGTCCTTTTCATAATTTTTGTGTGCCTTTGACTTAGTAGAATATGCTGTCACATTTCTGCTTCATCAGTGGCATGCTGGTCTGATTACCAGAAAATGAGGATTTCTAGGAACAGGGCCAATTTCTACTAAAAAACAACAACAACAAAGGTTTCTCTTAGCCTTTATTCTATTTGATCTTTATCTGGCTGAGGCTTACAGCTTTCAGCTAACTCATAAAACAACTTTTTAAAATTTTTTTTATTTTTGGGCTTTTTTTTTTTTTTGGCTGATATGATTTTACTATCTTTTATCCAGAGGGTTTTTCTCTTTTTAAAAAATTTTTATTAAAGTAACTCATGAACATAGCTCTAAAAATTGCATAGTAATTACCATTCTTCTGAAGTTATATCATAATTTTTAAGCAAATCAACATTCAGAGTTGACACGATGATGACTGTAAATTTCTTTTTTGTCTGAGCTAAGTAGAATGGCATGACTTTGTTCTCTTTCTTATTCAAATTTAAAAATATTCCTAGAGTTATTAATTGGTTCTTTTATTTTCTCTTAATGTATACAATTGTTAATTCTAAATTTTATTTATTTATTTATTTATTTATTTATTTATTTATTTATTTATTTACAGAGACAGGGAGTGAGTTAGAGAGAGGGATAGACAGGGACAGACAGACAGGAATGGAGAGAGATGAGAAGCATCAATCATTAGTTTTCCATTGCGCGTTGCAACACCCTAGTTGTTCATTGATTGCTTTCTCACATGTGCCTTGACCGTGGGCCTTCAGCAGACCGAGCAACCCCCTGCTGGAGCCAGCGACCTTGGGTTCAAGCTGGTGGTCTTTCACTCAAACCAGATGAGCCTGCGCTCAAACTGGCAACCTCGGGGTCTCGAACCTGGGTCCTCTGCATCCCAGTCCAACACTCTATCCACTGCGCCACTGCCTGGTCAGGCTACAATTGTTAATTCTAAATACTTCTGTAGCTCTGTCATATGCCTCTCAATTCTGTTTTCCACAGAATTAGGAAGTTAGTTTTGGCTTTTTTATCCAGGTCCCCTTCTCATATTCCAACCTAGATTGTTTGCTTCCTAGACCTCCTGTTTTTCTTAATGAAAATAAATTAAATTATTTTTTTAATTGAAAGTTTCTTTTGTGTATTCTTCTACCATCATCTTTCTCCACTGATATTGGAATATAATTATTTAAACCTAATTTATTAAAGAATTTGTTTTTAAACTTTAATATCATTTTAGCCTTTTCCCAAGAAATAATACTATCTAATATTAAGCTCAAATATATAAATGATCTAATTTCTTAATATGCTATCTATTTTCTCTTTGACTACATTCTCATACTAAACAATGTCCCTGGATTCCTTTTTACTGTAAAACACAGGGGATACATTTGTGCCAGGGATAACCTCACAGAGTGGCTTATAAACCAGCTCCAGTAATCTGGACATGATTCAACTGAATTGAGCCTCTTTTATTTATTTTTTTAAAGTTTTTATTTATTTATTTTAGAGGCAGAATAGAGAGAGTGAGAAAGGCAGTGGTGGTTATGGGCTTAGTTGGAAGCATTAACTTGTAGTATTTGCTCCTTGCATGTGCCTTGACTAGGGAAGCCCCAGGTTTCAAACTAGCAACCTCAGCATTCCAGGCTGATGCTTTACCCACTGTGCCCCACAGGACAGGCTAGCCTCCTTTAAAATAAGACTTTAGAAAAGGAAAAGAAACCTGTTTAGTAGTTCAGTGGACACAAAAAGAAAGGTAGTGGTGACGGCACCCTTCCTTTATTCTCTCCCACACAAACTCGCTCCAGGTGGGCAGTGAAGCCTGTGATGCCAGTAACCCCTTGGGCTTTGACATAACTGAGCATAGACTCTGTTTTCAATTGCTTGGCTTGTCCTTCGAGAATGAGCTAGCAGGATGGATTGGGTCTCACAATGTCATCTAAACAAACAAAATGTCGAGTACAACAATTTTGCCTCCAGAGAGGGGCTTGGCTTCTAACAGTTGTTCTTAAGAAGAGACAAGACTGTCCCTGACTGGTCCATCTCTCTGAGGCTGTTCTTCTTCTTTTTTATTAAAAAAATTTTTTTTCTCATTGACTTGAGAGAGAGAAGATGGGAGACAGAGAGAGAGTGAGAAACATCAACTCATTGTTTCACTTAGTTGTGCACTCATTGGTTGCTTCTCATATGTGCCTGGATGGGGGATTGAACCCATGACCTTGGCATGCCAGGATGACACTCTGTTCACTGAGCCACCTGGCCATGGTCCTAAGGCTATTATTATTAAGGGGCTTATTATCATTGGCACAGTTACTGTAAACCCACTAACAGCATCTCATTTTCATTTGTTGAACTGCATCTGAAATATATTTAGGAGTATAAGATTAATGGTGCTTAGGAATCAAAAAACTCTAGCCAGGTCACTATGACACAATAGAAAGTTCTAAAATTTGCAGCAAATTTTGAACCAAAATGCATTATTTGAAACTGAAGCAGGATATAATTTTAGCTTCTCTTTTATCTTGTGAAGAAAGTAAAAATAACATTCTATGGAGAAATTCCCAATAAAAAGGATGTACTTCCTATTCCTTTTCTTATCTCCAAAGTGAGATGATTATAAAAACTTAAAAAATATCCTATGCAAGAAATAATAATGGGAAGAAGAAATGTTATCACTCCAGATGAGTTTCTCTTCCCCATCCTAGACCTAGCAGAACCTGGAGAAAATAACATAAGAGTTACTGAAATACTAAAATATCATATATTAATACATAGTTAGTCTGACTGCATTCCCATCCACTTCTTTTTGGTGACATTTTCCTAAGCTTATTAAATGTGAAAAGGTTAGCCTTATATCAAACCTGGGAGAAATGAGAGAAAATTGGGTATTAACTTCAGAAAATGGCAGATAAGAAAAATGAAAAGGACTTGGGAATGATCCAAGATGGTGGCAGAGTGGGTGGAAGTTACACTTATCTCCTCCCAAAACCAAATCAGAATTACAACTAAATTGCAGAACAATCAACCTGAATAACCAATGGAAGACTAGCTGAACAGAAGTCTTATACTCCAGGATTTACAAAAGAAGCCACAATGAGACTAGTAGAAAGGGCAGATACATGAAAGGGCTGGCCCTGTACCCACAAGTGGCAGTTGAGAATCAGAGGGATATTTCAGCTGCAAAAATGCCCCCTGAAGAGCGAGAAGTCTCAACCCTCAGCACCAGTGCCAGGATGAGGAGCCCATGAAGTATCTGGCTATATAAATCAGCAAGGATTTTGTTTACCAGGATGACATGGGAGATGGCTAAAAGCCCAGCTGCCCTCTTAAAGGACCAACACACAAAATCTAATTTGTGGGCACTCACCTTGGGCTCCCATTCTGCATCCTCCCAACTCACTGTGATCTCTCCTCGCCAAACTCACACCCTACGGAGGAGTCTTCTGGTTGCAGCCAGCCTGGGCCTGCATTGCAGTCTTTCTTGGAAGGCTCTCAGTGAGGTCTGAGAAGACTCAAGGGGTATTAGAAACACACAGGAAGAGACTGAGTTGTGTGGCTTTGAGACAAGGAGGATTTTCCCCCACATGCCCTGAGCAGAGAAACAGATGTTCAAAGAGGACTGGACTCACACAAGGAGAGATTGGGTTGTGTGGCTTTGGGGAGAAGGCTAGAGAGACAGCTGCCAATATCCCTGTGCTGAGTCCCTCTCTCATGCCCATGGATGCCATCTTTCCTGGGTCAAGCACTCCCTTCCATATGGCATCAGCCTAAGGGAATGACGCCCCACCCTCTTGACTCCCAGTGGTCCCATTCTGCCAAGCTCCTGCCAATTGGAGGAATTAGCTCGCTGCAGCCAGCCTGGGTCCATGTTGCAGACTTTGTTGGAAGGCTCTCGAGGAGGTCTGGGCAGATTCAGGGGATGTCAGAGATGTACAGGGAGAAAGTGAATGGAGTGGCTTTAGGGTGAGGGCTGTTTTTCCCATGCCTCTGACCTGAACCACCCCCCTTACAGCATGGGCCTGAGGAAATACAGTAGCTGCATCCTCCCAACTCACTGTGATCTCTCCTCGCCAAACTCACACCCTACGGAGGAGTCTTCTGGTTGCAGCCAGCCTGGGCCTGCATTGCAGTCTTTCTTGGAAGGCTCTCAGTGAGGTCTGAGAAGACTCAAGGGGTATTAGAAACACACAGGAAGAGACTGAGTTGTGTGGCTTTGAGACAAGGAGGATTTTCCCCCACATGCCCTGAGCAGTGCCACCGTTCATGTGCAGAGCCTACCCTCCACAGGGTCTAATTTTAATTTCTTTTAGCCTGATGACCTCTACTGGTTCCACCCAGAGTACTCCCTGAGACCCGGCCCCACTGCAAAGGTTCACAGGCCCCAGGCACATGGTGGCTGGCATTGGTATACACTGAGATTTTTGCTGAGTGGCCTCAGACTCAGCACCAGTGCCAACTTTGAATCTATATTAACCTGGCGAACACTACTCGTCTCTACCTCATGACTCAGAATTTGCTTCACATATCTCATGTACTGCCAGAGGCTCTTCAATGGCTGAGCCTAACAGGTAGCCAGCAGGTGGAGAACCTCAGAGTGCCGTAGGAATTGTGCTTACCTGTCCCAGACTCTACTAGTGAAAGCATGCCCCAGTAAACAGCTTGGCCCTTCCCACATACACTCAGGCCCAGAACAGGCAGTCACCATGTGGCTTGCTTTGTAGCTCCAAACAGGTAACTCAGGACCTCTTACAAGCAGCATTTGACACTGACCTACACGGGAGTCTCTCCTAAGAGGTACCAGAACCAATATACCCAGTGGCTGGCATCAGTGCACAAGAGCATGACTTGATTAACTCCACAAACAGCAAACCCAAAGGGAGATCTTGGCAGGCACCAGAACCTCCTGGGACAAATTCCACTTTATGGTGCATCTTTCATACAATTGTACAATATTGCTCATACACTGTAGTCAGAATCAATCCTTACAGTCAACCAGCCTGAGGGTCAAAGCCACCCACAGATTAGCCAACAGCAATGAAGACTAGACTCAGAAAAGGGATATTTCTAGAGAATCTAGATCAAATGATCAGAGAGACTGTACCAGTGAACCCCACAGGAAACCTACTAAATAAGGCCACCTTGCCAAGACTTGGAGACATCTCAGATACACCTAAAACACAGAAACAGATACAGAGAGGTGCCAAAATAAGGAGACAAAGAGAGAACAGAAAGAACTCCCAGAAGAAGAATGAAAAGAAATGGAGGTAAGCAATCTATCAGAGTTCAAAACAACAGTTATAAGCTCAAGAAACTTAGTGAGAACTTCGACAAAGAAATAAGCATACAAAAGGACATAGAAACCACAAAAAAGAACCATTCAGAAATGAATAATATGAAGAATACACTAGAAGGAATCAAAAGCAGACTAAATGTAGCAGAGGATTAAATCAGTGATTTGAAAAACAAGGTAGCAGAAAAAAAAACTTTTTAAATGAGATTTCTCTCTCTCTCTCTTTTTAGAGAGGCAGGAAGAGAGAGAGAGACAGAAACAATGAGCTGCTCGTGTATGTGCCCTGACCGAGGATCAAACATGGCAACTTCCACACTCTGGGACAACACTCCAGCCAACTGAGCTATCTGGCTAGGGCTTAATTTTTTTATTTATTTTTAAACTTTTTTTAGAAAGAGCAAGGGAAAGAGAAGTATTTGTTGTTCTACTCAATTGTGCTTTTTTTTTGGGGGGGGGGTGCTTCTTGTGTGTGCCCAGACTGAGGATTGAATCTACAACCTTATTGTTTTGGGACAACATTCTTAACCAACTGAGCTAACCAGCCAGGGTCAGATAATTGGACAAAATTATGCAAAAAGAACCAAACAAAACACCAAACATGAAACTAGACTACCTTCTTATACTATACACAGTAATAAACTCAAAATGTATTAAAGACTTAAATGTATACCTCAAAATCATAAAACTTCTAGAAGAAAACATAGGCAGAAAAATCTCTGACATTTCTTTTAGCAATATTTCTTTTCTGACATATCTCCTTGGGCAAAGGAAATTAAAAAAATAAACAAATGGGACTATATTAAACTAGAAAGTTTTTGTACAGTAAATTTAAAAAATGAAAAGACAACCTTCTGAGTGTAGAAGATATTCACCAATGATACAGCCAATAAGGAATTAATATTAAAAAGTCATGAAGAACTCATACAACTCAACACCACACACATACACACAAATCTCATTAACAAATGGGCAGAGGACCTGAACAGCCATTTATCCAGAGAAGATGAACAGATGGCCAATAGACACGAAAAGATGTTCAATGTCACTAAAATCAGAGAAGTACAAATTAAAACCTTAATGATATATCACCTCACACCTATCAGAATGGCTGTCATCAATAAATCAACGAACAAGTGTTGATGAGGTGTGGAGAAAAGGGAACCCTTTTTTACTGCTGGTGGGAATGCAGACTGGTGCAGCCACTATGGGAAACAGTATGGAGATTCCTCAAAAAATTAAAAATGGAATTGCCTTAAGACCCAGTGATTCCACTTCTGGGTATACCATATTTCCCCATGTATAAAATGCACTCTGTTTTGAAAAATTTGGGGTCTAAAAACTTGGAGCATTTTACACAGTGGTCGTAGATTTTTTTACTTGCATTTCCCACTTGAGGAGTTGTATGAATTTTATGATGAATAAAACTTGAGTTCAATAACTTTATGTAATTCATTTTTTTTTCAAATTTTGGGCCCCAAAATTAAGGTGCGTCTTATACATGGGAGTGTTTTATACACAGGGAAATATAGTATATTTGAGGAAACCAAAAACACTAATGCAAAAGAATATATGCACCTCTCTGTTCATTGCAGATTTATTTATAGTACCCAAGGTAGGGAGGCAATCCAAGTGCTCATCAAGACAGGAGTGGATAAAAAAAAGCTGTGGTATATATATACAATGGAATATTACTTGGCCATAAAAATGAAATGTTACCATTTGCAACAGCATGGATGGGCCTAGAACAGTGGTTGGCAAACTGCGCTGATGAGCCACATGCTCAATCAACTCGTGCATGAATCACGCGCTCCTCCCCTGTGCTGCATATCCTATGGCGCGCCTCCCCTGTGCTGCTGCTGTGTATCCTGTGGCGCCTCTCCCCATGGCCTCACCAACCGATACCACCCCTGCGTACCTGTGCTCCCGCATGTGACATTTTGTGTAGAGCCACACTCTAGGGGCCAAAGAGCCGGAGAGCTGTGGTTTGCCAACCACTGGCCTAGGGAAAGAAGCAGAAGGTATTTTGTGGTTCCCAACCTCTCTGAGCCTTGTTTTCCCCACCTGAAAAATGAAGAATGTGAAAGCTGAGGCTGTGATTACCTTGGAAAGGAGAGGGAAAGGAGGGGGAAAGGGGAGGAGAAACAGAAAGGGGGAAGGAGAAGGAATGGGGAGGGTTGAGGGGAAGGAAGGGGGAAGGGGAAGGGGGAGGGGAAGGAGGAGGGAAAAGGGAAGCCACATGCTCACTCAACTCGTGCATGAACTGTGTGCCTCCCCCCTGCACTGCTCATCCTGTGCCGTGTCCCCTCACCTGACCCACCAACCGACACCCCCCCCCCAGAGTCACACTCAAGGGGCCAAAGAGCTGCATGTGGCTCGTGAGCCACGGTTTGCTGACCACTGGCCTAGAGGGTAGTATACTGAGTGAAATAAATCAGGTCAAGACAAATACCATGTGCTTTCACTTATACGTGGAACCTAAAGAGCAAAAGAAATGAACAAACAAAATTGAAACAGACTCATAGATGCAGATCAGACTGATGGTTGCCAAATGGGAGGGGTGTTAGGGGGAATGGGTGAAAATGTTGAAGGGATGAAGAAGTACAAATTGCCAGTTATAAAATCTGCCATGGGGATGTAAAGTACAGCATAGGGAATATAGTCAATAATATTGTAATAACAGTACAGTACCCTACTGTACTGAACATACTGGGGAAACCACTCTATGAAGTATATGATTATCTAACTACTGTGCTGTACACCTGAAACTAACACCAAGTAATACTGAATGTAAAGTGTAACTGAAAAAAATTTTAATGCAGTTCCATTAAGATCTTCAGCAATCAAATGAAGTAAATAAATAAATATAAATAAAAAGAAAAGAAAAAGGTAATTTTTTTTTTGTGTATTTTTCTGAAGTTGGAAATGGGGAGGCAGTCAGACAGACTCCCACATGCGCCTGACCGGGATCCACCCGGCATGCCCACCAAGGGGCGATGCTCTGCCCATCTGGGGCGTTGCTCTGTTGCAACCAGAGCCATTCTAGCACCTGAGGCAGAGGCCACAGAGCCATCCTCAGCGCCCTGGCCAACTTTGCTCCAGTGGAGCCTTGGCTGCGGGAGGGGAAGAAAGAGACAGAGAGGAAGGAGGGGTGGGGTGGAGAAGCAGATGGGCGCTTCTCCTGTGTGTCCTGGCCGGGAATCGAACCCTGGACTCCTGCACGCCAGGCCTACGCTCTACCACTGAGCCAACTGGCCAGGGCTGAAAAAGGTAATTTGGTTATAAGATTTGGGATCTAGGGTTTGAGTTATACTTTTCTAAGGCAGTTAAATATTTCATTGGTTAATCAAGGGTATGAAAAATTATGTAATTGTTTCTCTGAATATTTAGATAGCATTTTAATATACTATTAAAGAATCATAATGTCATATTTTTAGAACTGCATTTTAGATCTTTACTTTTGTTGTATAAATGAAGAATTGATATCTTATCAGAAAAAAGGGTACTAAAGATGTGATCTTTAAACTCCTAGCCTACTTTATTGTTTTATCAGATAATTCACTTTTATTCAAGGTGAAGAAAATGGAATATATAGAATTAGAATACTAAAATTAACAGAAAGTAAAGAGAGAGAGAGAGGGAGAAAGAAAGAGAGTGAGAGAAAGCAAGGAAGAAAGAAAGAGAGAAAGAAAGAAAGAGAAAAAGAAAAATGAAAAGATGAGAGGTAACTTCCAGATTTTAATGCATATAAATAAACAAATTTTATGATCTTATTGAATATTAACATTACCGGTATATAGGTTGCTTTCCCATAGTAGCAACTAGAACCTGTTAAAAAATAGGTTCTGAAATTCTGGTCCAGCTTCTTTAAGAATGGCTCTACATGGTTTGTTCTCAAAAAAGTAACTCTACACTTACTTTGTTTCTTAAAGAGTTACTACTACCTCTTGTGAAAAAGAGGGCAGAAAAAGATGATTTTAAAAAGTATGCTTGTCATTTTGTTTCAAAAAGAAAGTTAAGGCCCTGGCCGGTTGGCTCAGCGGTAGAGCGTCGGCCTAGCGTGCGGAGGACCCGGGTTCGATTCCCGGCCAGGGCACACAGGAGAAGTGCCCATTTGCTTCTCCACCCCTCCACCGCGCTTTCCTCTCTGTCTCTCTCTTCCCCTCCTGCAGCCAAGGCTCCATTGAAGCAAAGATGGCCCGGGCGCTGGGCATGGCTCTGTGGCCTCTGCCTCAGGCGCTAGAGTGGCTCTGGTTGCAACATGGCGATGCCCAGGATGGGCAGAGCATCGCCCCCTGGTGGGCAGAGCGTCGCCCCTGGTGGGCAGAGTGTTGCCCCTGGTGGGCGTGCCGGGTGGATCCCGGTCGGGCGCATGCGGGAGTCTGTCTGACTGTCTCTCCCTGTTTCCAGCTTCAGAAAAATGAAAAAAAAAAAAAAAAAAAAAAAGAAAGTTAACAAATTTCAGGGGTAACAAATGAGCACCAAACATTTACACATCTAAGGGTGGTTTTAGGAAATTATTTACTTGGAGATACATACTAGGGCAGTGGTCAGCAAACTCTTTAGTCAATGGAGCCAAATATCAACAGTACAACGATTGAAATTTCTTTTGAGAGCCAAATTTTTAAAACTTAAACGATATAGGTAGGTACATTCCTTATCGAGGTAGCGCCTGCATGTGGTATTTTGTGGAAGAGCCACACTTGGGCCAAAGAGCCGCCTGTGGCTCGCGAGCCACAGTTTGCTGACCATTCTACTAGGCCAGCTAAGTCTGCAGAGCCAATGCATCATGGTGGCTGCAAGCGCAGCCTCTGGAGTCAGGTTGTCTGATTGTGAATCCTGGCTCTATCACTTTCTAGTCATGAGATCTTGAACAAGTTACTTACTCTCTGTGCTTCAGTGTCCCTATCTATAAGATGGAAGCAACAATGGTTTCTACCTCAGAGTTTGAATGGATGGATGCATGTAAAATGATCAGAAAAGTGCCTGGCACAGAGTAAGCACTTAATAAACGTTAAGATTGAATTACACTGATTAAAATTCTTCGTAGCAATGAATGGCCTCAGTTTTTGATAGGGTATAGATCATAGATCAAGAAACTTTAAAAAGGGATGGTAAAATCGTCTGTCTCCTAATATCCTGTTTACATTAAAGCAGCAATGGAAACCTTTATAGCTGGAACCTGTACCTACAAACATATATCCAAAATTAAATACGGGTGAAAAGAAAACTTTTATTTTGGCTCCTCCTCTTGTTCATTCTCTTATTCTTTCCCCTTTTTCTACAGGCATAACTTTTTTTTTCAATTACTATAAGTTGAGTACCAGTTATAATAAAGTCACTGGGCTAGATTCTGTATAGGAGTCAACCACATATGTGTTTCAGAGTTAAATAAACCATTAAAGTGATCTTACAATCATGTACAACATTGTTACTGGGAAAACACATTCCACAATGGCAAATAGTTGAGTATTCATCTCCATGAAGGCCTAGGGTTATTGATGACACTATCTCTGTTTCTTCATTACTCTTTGAGTAATTAAGACAAATACTCTTGCCTGGGAGAACAGGCATGATCTTGTAGGCCTACTTGTTGGCTGAGTGAACTAGGGCACATGCCCTAAGGGAAGTTCATTGCCAGGTTGCCATTATGAGTTAAGTGGTTACCAAATGTTGTGTCTTAAAGAGTTCTGGGTGAGATCATCTCTCCAGAGTAGCTGCACACTGACCTCTGCTCCTGCAATGACTTAAAATCCTTACACCCTTCAGGGGCTTCCCCACTGTGAATCACGGTTTGGCCATATAATGAAGGAGTAATGGATCATGCCCTCCCCCGGATTTGCTGCTGTTTCTCCTGAGTGGTTTGAAATACGGTTGTTAACAATGGTTGGTAGGCCCAGCAATTCAGGCACATTGTTGCTGTTAAGACTGAACATAAAAAGCCACTCTTCCCCCATTTATCATAACTGCGTTTCTGGAAATTACTTATAAGAAAATATAGTTAATTTGCTTATCAAATATAAAAAAATACCAAGTTGAGCATAGAAAATAAACACAAATTCCAGGTACAATGCAAGTATTGTATCAACTAGGCCATGCTGTCCCCAGCCTGACCTCACTGCCCAAGCTGATGTCTGCCTGGTGCAGATGCAGTCCTGTGCGATCTTCATGCCAGTGAGAGCCAGATGTCATTCCAGTTCTTTCTCCAGAAGAGTGGAGAAATCAGGAAATCGCTTATTTTATAGCTTGATTCCCAGCACTAGGTCCAGTGCTGGAAGCCAAGCCTGGCCTATACAGAACACTCAGTAAACATTGATTGAATGAACAAATAGGAGCCCTCTAGACAGTGGCTAGTGTGACTTGGGATGGATTTATCTGCTTGAAGCTTCTTATGTGCATTAGGCTTCACTTTCCCTACCTGCCTCTCACCATGTGTGGCTGACCATCCTAGCTGGCTCTTCTGATCCAGTCATCTGCTTCTAGTTTCCTCTCCAAATCCCCCGGGAGGATCCTGGGATAGTCTGCAATGCCAGCTGATGAACTGGAATAAGGAGCTGGAGTGAGGAGGGAAGTGGGGCGGGCCAGACCTTCTTAGTTGGACCCACTGATTCCATTTCCCTAAGCCAAGGCCTGTTCCCAGGGTCTCTTCCATTGCCTAGGAATCTCGTGATCCACAACCTTGAGTCTTAATAGTGAGAATCCCTCTGCCCAAGGCTTTGTACTGCTTCCTGACTCACTCCTTGGATACCACTGCCAGAATCTTCTCTGTATTATGACTCAACTCTGATTCTTTTTGCCATAAGGTATTTTACTCTCATCTGTTTTGCAATTCAAATCCAAGTATGAAATCTACCTTAACGTATATTCACCACAGATTTGCTCAAAACTCCCAAGGTTTGAGTTTACTTGGTCTGTTATGTTCTTGGTTTTCCCCCAGCCACTCTTATCTTTCTGAAAGAAATTGAAGTTACCTCCCTCTTAGAAGGAACCCTGCTTTCCTCACTTGATTTTTATGGGCTCCTTCTAGTAGCAGGTCAAATTCTTTCTTCCATATTTCTAACCAATCTTCAGTTTCTTTCCTTTCCATTTTTTTTCTGTTTTTCTCATTTTTATCATATCAATTAAGGCTTTTGTTAGTTCTTGCCTCAGTTATAGCAATACCTCCCACATGGTCTTCTTACTTCTCATACCAGTTTATACTGCCCAGCCCTATGATCTATGAGCCCTGAGGCAAGTTATTTTTCCTCTAAGGCCTAGATTCCTCATCTATCTAATGGGCATATTATAAATGCCTTGTAGGGTTACAATAAATATAAGCAAATGTGCTAGATTCCCCCCAGGCTATAAATCCAGAAGCAAATTAAAAATCTTGGCCCTGGCTGGATGGCTCAGTGGTAGAGCATCAGTCAGGAGTGTGGATATTCCAGGTTTGATTCCTGGTCAGGGCACACAGGAGAGGTGACCATCTGCTTCTCCCCTCCTTCCCCCTCCTCCTCTTGCTTTTCTTTCTCTCTCTTTTCTCTTCCCGCAGCCATGGCTCAATTGGAGCTAGTTGGCTCCTGGCCCTGAGGATGGCTCCATGGCCTCTGCCTCAGGTGCTAAGAAGAGCTTGGTTGCTGAGCAATGGAGCAACACCCTAGATGGGCAAAACATCACCCCCTAGTGGTCTTGCCAGGTGGATTCCGGTCAGGGTGCATGTGGGAGTCTGTCTCTCTGTCTCCTCTCCTTTCACTGACTTAAAAAAAAAACTTAATAGTTCTCATCCTCTCCCAAATATTCTGGGAAACCCACAAAATGAATGAATTCAATGAATATCAAATACTCTGTACTAGTCACTGACCTAGGCCCTGGGGACAGAGCAGTAAATACATAGACCGAGACAGTGCTTTTGTGGTTATAAGTGCTATGGAGAGGAAGTTGGGGTAGGGGGTGCTAGGCAGTGTTCAGTTTTATACAGGGTGCTCTCATTGAAAAGGTGTTGCTTGTGCAAAGACATTAGTGAGCAGATCTTATGTGTGTTCTTGAATTGGTCACACCATCATTTATTGTTACAATTAGCTTAACTAGATACCATGATGCTGGCTGTAACCACACCATAGTGAGCTAGAAGCCACCCCAGTGCCTCATTTGGGGACTTAACATTGTTCCCCTAGTCAACAATGCCTTTGAAAAACAGGAAGTAAGAGCCTGACCATGTGGCGGCCCAGTAGATAAAGCATCAGCCTGGGATGCTGAGGGCCCAGGTTCGAGACCCCAAAGTCACCAGCTTGAGCGTGGGGTCACTGTCTTGAGCACAGACTCATCTGGCTTGAGCATTGGCTCACCAGCTTGAGTGTGGGGTCACTGGCTTGAGTGTGGGATCATAGATATGACCCCACAATTGCTGGTTTGAGCCCAAAGTTCACTGGCTTAAAGCCCAAGGTCACTGAGCTTGAGCCCATGGTTGCTGGCTTGAGCAAGGGGTCACTGGCTCGGGTGGAGCCTCCTGGTCAAGGCACATATGAGAAAACAATCAATGAACAACTAAGCTGCTGCAACTATGAGTTGATGCTTCTCATCTCTGTCCCTTCCTGTCTGTCCCCCTCTTTCCCTCCAAAAAAGAAAAAAAGAAAAAGAAAAGGAAAAAGAAGAAAAACAGGAAGTAAGAGAGCCCATTGTTTCAGCATTAATGCTCAAGCTAAACTGCTACCGAACCAATGTCAGCTACTATTATCTTGCTACAAGTTAGACAGTAATTTTCTATCACCATAGCTGGCCCCATGGTGCTAGCCTTGGGGGAATTTTAAGGCTGAAGAGCCCCTGCGATGCCTGTCAGCACCCTTTTTCAAATTGTAAGAGGAAAAGCTCTCTTCCTGGGTGCTACATTCACTTACCCACTCACTGATAGGCCCTAGGGCATTGCAGAGTTTCATAAAATGGTTCTTTCTGTTACACAGAAGTCTTTCTTTGTTTTCTCCTAAGAAGAAACATGCAAGGAAGCTGAGTAAGGCCCTGGCCCGTGACAGCCAGACTGACTTCCAGGACTAAAGCCCAGCTTTCTCATTGCAGACTTCTTCCTCAACAAGTTGTGTACTCCCTATCAGCAATCAGCCTATCCCTGGAACTCTCTCAAGACATATCTATCAATGGCTAAAACCCTACTGAAGCCAGGATTTGAGTTTTACCCACAGCAAACTTCTCAGCCTCCTTGTAAATCAATGGATGCCAATCATTGCTTGAGGGGAAGGCATACCATCTTGTTCTGTATCACAGACAGATCTGTCTTAATTCGGGCTCATCTGGGCCTTTGTATAATATTACACAGTTACTAGGAACATTATTATAAAGTGACTGGCATGATTCTTTTATGGAGTAGGTGCCCCCCAAATTAGTAACTATCGTAATTATGAGAGTAGTTGAATCATGGAAAATTAGAAATTTATTCTTTATTATTTTTACTTTTCAAAGGGCTTTGTGAAATTATGTATCATATAATCAGAATCAATTTCTTAAAATTAAAAGAAAAACAACTCTTGGCATGTAGCTGTTTTCTTCCTTCCCTTCTCATCTAAACTAGGCAGAAGTGTCGTCTTAGACTCACTCTTTCCACTTCCTCAACCTGCTTCTATCTGGTTGCTGCCCCAACCATTCCTCTAAAATTGCTCTTACTGAAACCACCAACTATTTCTTAATGTCATTCCCTCAGGACTATGCTGGTGGGCTGGCAAAGGAGGCACTCTTGGGTAGATGATAACTTGGAGCAGAGTAAATTTGAGTTGAAGAAAAGGAGGTTAGGGGGCAAGAAGTAAGACCATTTCATCCAAGCTAAGATCATCCTTAGCATGATCTAAGACCAAACTTGAAAATCCAAACACTCACCTTGTCCAAGAGTCAAGCATTCTAGTTGGAAGTCAACTTACCTAAGCAGAAGAGGAAGTCCAGCAACAAGTCAGCTTCAAACAGGTAATAAGCTGACAAAGTAAGGTAGTCTCAGAAGGAAGGTACAAGAAGATGGCAAGCCAAGAGGAATTGCAAATTCAGGAGGTTACCAGCTGCATCTGGTTGGGCTCTCCTGGGAATGCTTGATGCGAAGTCCTAACTTACAAAGTCACTTTTCAGAAATGTGAGATGGTCTCCCAGGAGCACTCCTACACTGGATATGTCAACAAAGTGCCTGCAACAAAGTGCCTGCACACCCAACTTCCTCTTCAAGATGAAACTGCCCCACCCACAGCCCCCTGTTCTGAGCAGCAGAGCTAGGTGGTTCTTTACCCAGGGATGGCTCCTAATTGGACCAAGGATTGGCCTTTGACATGCGGCTGCCCCCCCAAAAAACCAGGGCGTGAATGCAAAAGATGAGTTCAATCAGACTGACAAGATGAGGTCCATCAGATTCTCTCTCCTTCTGGGATTTGAATTGAGAAACCTGGAGATAATGGGGTAGTTAGCTATGAAAACTGAAGATGAGAGGGTGCCATACAATGGAGTAGGGGCCCTGGAGAACTATGGTTATACAAACCAAAGTATGAGGAAGCAGAGAAATATGCTACAAAAGCAGAATTTATAAATAAGCAGCAATTATGCAGAAGAGAAAACACATGAAATGTAAACAGAATTTATTAGTTGGAATAGGATGAGGAAAAGGCAAACCTGCAAAGAATAGCTGAGAAATGGTGTACCCTGTTATGAAGAGCCTGTCATCTGGCTCTGCTAAAAGCTATTTTCCTGCCATCCAAATTTACTAAGGTTCCTGTGTCTTCAGCAGACCAACCCTAACTTCTGGGGTTCCTTGCTAATGTTTTTTGGGCTAATGTTTTAAATGAGCTAGGTCTGGTTGTGTGTGTTTAGGATCCATCACTGAACAAAAGAGAAAAAGTAGTGAGAAAAAAATCTTTCATTTCTTTTGGTAGGGTCTCTGATTCAAAGGGCCAAATTAAAATGTGTCTTTGCTTTTGCCCATGGTCCCATTGGTGAGGTCAGCCATGGTGTCATAATGAGTCTGCTTTTTCTTGAGAACACAATTATATTCATCCTCCCTCATCATTGGGGTGGTGGTTAAAGAATCAGAAGAAGAGAAAAGAATATAAGCTAAGAGACTGGATATAGAGGCAGCCAGCTAACATAGGACAATGGCAGTAGAGTGGCTGGAGGTTAGAAATTTGGCCATTATTGATCTTTGGTGAATCAGTTTTCTCAGCTAAAAATTGGAAGTAAAATACATAGTATCCTTCTCCTTGCACCATTGTAGGATTAAGTGAGAAAATGTATGCAAAGCATTTAGCCCATAGTAAGTGCTCAGTAAATTATAGCTGTTGTTGCTGGTGGTTTTATTATTAACAATCGTCTAGCT
This sequence comes from Saccopteryx leptura, assembly GCF_036850995.1. Taxonomy (NCBI): domain Eukaryota; kingdom Metazoa; phylum Chordata; class Mammalia; order Chiroptera; family Emballonuridae; genus Saccopteryx; species Saccopteryx leptura. Next base: position 209,031,108 of record NC_089505.1, on the reverse strand, counting down.
TTCATGTTTGATTGTGCTGCTAGGGAGACAATTAGATGGCATCATGTACTCAAGCCTTCTCTCTGTACCAGAACATGGCACCTTCATCAAAATTCCTTCAAATTGGTGCATATCTTCCCAAGTACTATCTCAGAGAAGTATCAATGGAACCAGGGAGAAGTGATGCAAGAAAATTAAGGATGAAAACCACTGTTGCACAGGAAAACTGTTCTGGAAGGAAGGGAACAATAAATTCGAACAGCAAAGTCTGTGGTGGCAACACTGGCCAGAGCAGCAGCTGTGTGGGAGAAAGAGAGAATGCAGGTATTCGCTAAGCACTACTCTTGTCATCCATCCAGGGGTGGTGGACAAATGAAAGTGAACTTGATAGGCCCAGAGGCTCTGGTTGGAAAGCAGTGCTTTGACAGACCATGGAAGCAGGAACTCTCTTTTGTACCATCAGGGTACAGTGGCTGGAGTAGATGAAGGAGCGATGCAGGGAGGGAAGCATGCCATCTTTATGAAGCTGTCAGTCATGACTGGGAAAGAGGGCAGACAGAGATAGAAGTCCCACAGATGGAGTACTGGAGGTGTGTGTAGATCAGAAGTCACAGATGCTGTTCAGGAAGACCCAGTTATCTTTGCTTGAGGTTCAAGTGTTGTCATGGTTGTGAACACATCGTGAGAGGGCCACAGATTGTGTTTTGGGAGCAGAATGGATAGGTGTCAGCTGATGATGCAGTCAGGCCTTTTTGGTGAGATGCATGCCACCTTACTCTTACTCTTATTCAGGACATCTCTGAGTTGCTCATAAGAGGTTCTAGATCTGGATGAGGCCCACATGGAGATGTCTGAAAGTTGACTACAACACTCAAACCAGAGTCTCCCAAGGCTGAGTGCCTCTGCTGTCCCTGGTACCTAGGCTTACAATACAGGCCCCTGCTCTGTGGTCCTGTAGCTGGATGTGTGCTGATGGAGCACCTGATGCATCTGAGATAAGGTGAGCCACCCACATAACATGAGCTGAGCTTCCAGGTCTGTTCTGGCTGCTCCAGGCCACTGCAGACTGACTTCAGTATCACAGCTTAGACCCTTTGCCTTGAAGATATCTTGAGAGCAAGCCATTCTCCTTCCCAAACAGGGATACAAACAGGGATAATGGAAGACCGGACAGTATTCCTCCTCCATCAGGATGGTCCCTCCACAGTGTTGCCAGCATCAGTACCAACAGTGTAAGGTTGAACTAGGTTGGGTGCCGGCTGCCTAGAGTTGGCACAGGTTAAGAAGACATATTCTGGGGCTGGACTGCCCACATTCAAATCTTAGCTTTTACTTCTTAGCAACATTTTTTTAACCTAGAGGAATTACTTTATCTCTCTGTCTCAGTTTCCTCATCTAAAAAAAAAGCAATAATAACAGCACATATCTCATAGGATTATTAGGACTATTAAGTTTGTTACTATAGACTCAGACAACAGTGTGGGGATTGCAGGAGGCAAAAAGGTGGGGGTGGGGGAGGGAAAGGGAGGATAGATGGTGATGGAGACTTGACCAGGGATGGTGAACACACAATGCAATGTACAGGTGATGTTTTGTAGCATTGTTCACCTGAAACCTGTATAATTTTATTAACCAATGTCACCCCAATAAATTCAATTAAAACTAAAAAAAAAAATGACTGCCTGGCACACAGTAAGTTCCTGCTAAAGCTATAATGGGGCAGAGGTGAAGGGAGTCTTGAGTTGCCTGAAAAATGGTGTCAACCTCAGCACATCAAACCAACTTCCTTCTCTTTTTTAGGAGGTCAGGAAGTCATGACTAGGTCAGTTGCACAAAAAATAACAAATTGTTATCAAGCATATCTTGGAATGTCTAGGTGTCCTCAAGTGACAAGGAAGGGGTCTATCAGTCCAGAATTATCGGCACCTGGTCACAATGGATTTGGTCTAAAAATGCCACACTTTCCTGGAGACTGTGTTGGAGGTGCCAATGCCTCAGGAAATCCAAGACTGTTGGGCTAGAATGTTACTTAGGCCTCATTGCACAGGGTATATGTGCAGATATTCAAGAGTATGTTAGGATATGGTTGAAGAAGTGCAAAAACCATCCCTTAGATCAGTGTTTCCCAACCTTTTTTGTGCCATGCCCTACCTTAACCTTTCTAAAATTTTTATGTCCCCCCCCTATGTAACATACATAATTTTTAACATTAAAAAATTGATTTGTTCACTTAATAAACATAAATGATAGGTTCTAGGAAGAAATCACTATGAAATTGTTAACAAAACACAGTAAGTAAAATTTCAAAACATATAATGAAAAACAAAAATTTAAATTCCAAATAATTTTAATACAGATTTTTCTATATTAATTTATTATTTTAATTTAGTGTGATCCTTGCGCTTGATGCTTGCTGCACAGAGATTTTATATTAGGTTCCAATTTGGTTAGCTTTAGTCTCAAGTCTCCACGTTGTGTTGTATCCAGCCGATTTCTTTTTTTTACCAGTAAATCATTTACAGCACTAAATCCACATTCAGCTAAAAATGAATGAAGATGGAAACGTAGCAATAGTTTTCTTGCACATTTGGTTGAATTTGGGTATTTAATTTCTGTTTCCTCACAAAGCCATGCCATCGCTCCTTTGATATTAAATAAAGCTTTAGCCTGACCTGTGGTGGCGCAGTGGATAAAGCGTCGACCTGGAAATGCTGAGGTCGCCGGTTCAAAACCCTGGGCTTGCCTGGTCAAGGCACATATGGGAGTTGATGCTTCCAGCTCCTCCCCTCTGTCTCTCTCTCCTGTCTCTCTCTTCCTCTCTCCCCTCTCTAAAATGAATAAATAAAATAAAATAAATTAATAAAAAATAAAATAAAATAAATGGGGCCAATGATGGCAGTGACGTCCTGTGGTATCATAAACGTCCAGCCCCACAGCCTTCAAAAAAAAAAAAAAAAAAAAAAAAAAAAAAAAAAAAGCTTTAACTGACTCATCATTTTGCAATTCTGCGAGTTCTTCTTGATACTGCATATTTGATATATCAGACAAATCCACTAACATTGGCTGCATCATCCATGTTGGAAAATCAATTTGTTTTAAATCAGAAAATCTTTCTTTTAAATCAGCCGATAGAATATTCAAATGATTGAAAATAACAAGTAAAGCGGTATCAGTTACTTCACATTTTTGGAGCCAATGAAACTGTTTAAAGTTTTTGTTGTTAATGTTTCTGACATAACTCAATATTGGTAATGAAACCAAATATCTTTGCTTTTGCATTGACAAGAGTTTTATTTGTTCCTTGAAGTTGCTTATTTAATATATTTAGTTTTTCAAAGATATCAGCTAAATAACTCACAGATGCTTTACCATCTATTGTTAACAGATACTTCATTTCAGGTTTGTCGCTTAAAAAATCACTAAGAGTATCAAACAGTTCCATAAATCTTTTCAAACAATTTCCTTTAGATAGCCATCTTACTTCAGTATGAAGTAAAAGTCTCACATGGTCTTCATTTTGTTCTTCACAAAATAGCTTGAAAAGACACTCACATTTGGCACTAGCTTTAATAGCATTAACACACTTTATTACTGTATGTAATATTTCATTCAGAACAGGCGAGATGTTTTTAGCTACCAAGTTTTCCCTATGAATAACACAATGCACAAGAATCATTTCTGGATTCGCATCTTTCATCAATTTTAAGCAGCCATTTTTCTAGCCCATTATATTGGGAGCACCATCTGCAGCACAAGATGTTATATTTTTCATTGGTATATCATTGACATCTAAGTAGTTTTTTAGCTTATTATATATATCTTTGGAGGTAGTGGTGCTTTCTAATCTTTTACAGAACAACATTTCTTCAGCAAAATGTCCTTTATCAATATATCTTACGCAAGTTATCAATACTGCCTCACTGTCTCTCAAAGTTGATTTATCCATTTGCAAGGAGAATTTTCTTGTTTTCAGCTTTTCAATAAGTTGTTTTTCAATATCCTCACTCATTTTGTCTATTCTTCTGCTAACAGTATTGTCACTGAGTGGCATAGCTTTTACATCTTTGTCATCTTTTTCAAGAACCGTTTTAAGAAATGCTGATATTAGTGACGTCACGGAAATGGCGCCGTGAGCAGCGCGTCCGACAGATCTCCCCAAAATCACAACAAATTTATCAACTAGAAACAGGAAAATTTATCTTCGGAGCATTACGGAGTTCCACACAAACTGAAAGCAAAAGGACTGTTATCACTTGAATCTGAGAGACGAGGGTGTGGAGGAAGCTACCGCAGGGACGTTCATTCAAGCCGCGAGGAAGTGCGCCTGTGGTAAGTCATCCCGCACTCGGGAGCCGCGAGCAGCAGCCGCGAGCCGCCGCCGCCAGCCGCCGCCGCAAGCAGCGCCCGGTCTGGTTGCAGACCGAGCATTGCAGACCGAGCACCGCTAACATTCCCAGCGGCCCGCGCACGGGAGCGGGAGAGGCCCCAGGGCGGTATTCCCTACTTGGGAGATTCTCTCCGCGGGCGGGGCACCTCACCCAGCCATTCAAGCTAACAATCAAGCGTTGGGGGAGGGGCGCGCAGGCAGCCTGAAATACCTTCGGGAGCACAGCTGCGACCCAATTACTAAAATTAACTTAACCCGTGAAATCTGCGCACCCTCGGTTCTAATTGATAAGATCACTCTCAGTTCACCGACCCAAGACAAGAGGCGTGATATTTTTTAGTGCCTCTCGCTAAAGGGGCGGGGGCAACTTCTGATTGATAGAGCCTCCATATTCAGGGATAAACGCTAACAAGAAGGACTTGGCAGATAATAAGATCTATACCACACTAGTCGCAAGCAGAGACTAGTGCCTCTTCTTACCAGCCAAAACAGGCTACAAAGTGTGGAAAGCCTGGGTTGAGAGGTCCAACTGAATGCTAAGCGCTGAACAGTCACCTTGACAACAATTGACTCCCACCCCCGCCTGATTACACTGGAGGCCCTGACTGCCAAAGCCCTTCCCAAAGCCTTGCACTGAGTGGGGATAGAGTAGGGATTTCCCAGCTCTTTGAGCCTCTTACTCCCCAGGCAGAAGCAGTGGCAGCCTTATAGCTGGATCACCAGGCTGCTAATTCAGGAAGGGGGGACTAGGAGAGAGAATCCACGAAAGCAAACTCTCTCATCGTTGGACCCTGCAAATGCCAACAAGCCTTGACTACCAGCAAGACTAAAGCCAATTATATGACATTGCCATAGAATCCCATCAACTGCAAATCCCTACCTAAATGTGACACAGAGGCAGAGCCTGGGGTACAGAGTCACCGACCAGGAAGAGGGAGAGAAAAGAAAAAGGAAGAAGTTAACATCTCAAAATCAAGAAAAATCCACAGACTTTACAACTTGTTCCACTAATTTTTTTTTTGTTGTTGTTGTTGTTGTTGTTTGTTTCTTCTATCTTATTGCCTTTATTTCCTCCACCTCGGTCCTTCTATTCTCTGCCCATCTTATGCTTCCCTTTTCTTGAACTACACTACCCATAAGTGTTACATTTTATTTCTCTTCTTCATCCTCACCCTCCTTTGGGGTTATACTCCAGGACACTTAACTCTCACTCTCTCCTCTTTTTTTTTTTTTTTTTTTTTTTTGTTGTTGTTGTTGTTTTTTGCTTTATTTTGTTTTTTTCTCTTCCTTTTTTATTTCTTCCTTCGTTTTTCTCTTTTTCTTATTCTTTCCTTTCTATTCGTTTTTTCTTTTCTCGTTTTACTTTCCTCCCATTTAATCCTCAATCACGAACAAATTAGTTAATTTGGGACTCAAGGTTTTTTTTGGCTTTATTTTTCTTTTTCGCTTTTGTTTTTGTTTTTTTCTTGTTAGTTTATTTTTGTGGCATTTTGGGTCCTCCCAACCCAAGGTCTCCATTGTATTTGGTCTTCGCTCCACTTAATACAACAGATTTTTACTTATTATTTTTATTTTTTTCTTCTTTATTATTCCTTTTTTTTGTCCTTTTTTCTGGTTCCCTCTTATCCCTCTCATTATATCTCTTAGTTGACCATCACCCGCAGGCAGATCAACTTATGCTTGTCTAAGATTTTCTTCCTTTTTTTTTTTTTTTTTTTTTGCATTTAGTAGGTCCCTACTCCCCTTTTTTTTTTGCCCCTTGAACTCTTCACCGCAAACCAGGCCCTCCATTATAGGCATGATATTTCCCTGAGGAGGGGAGAGGAGGGAAGGAGAAGAAAGAAAAAAAAAAGGGGGGAAATAATAAATTATTACTGCTTTTTTTTGTGGGGTGTTTTACCCTTTGGTTTTTTTTTTTGTTTGTTTCTTTTTTTTGTTTGTTTGTTTTTTTTTACTTTTTACTCTTTATTAATTCTAATTAGTGCTATCAACAAGACCACCCTCAGATGCCAATAAGAAAGAGGAAATCGAATATTATGGATACAAAAGAAAGAGAGGTAACACAAATAGATGTGGAACAATCTATGGAGAAAAGACTTAACATATTGGAAGCCTTGGAGCTAAATGACAGAGAATTTAAAATAGAAATCTTAAAAATACTCAGAGATATACAAGAAAACACAGAAAGGCAATATAGGGAGATCGGAAAACAACTCAATGAACACAAAGAATATATTACCAAGGAAATTGAAACTATAAAAACAAATCAAACAGAAATGAAAAACTCAATTCACGAGCTGAAAAACGAGGTAACAAGCTTAGCTAGCAGAACAACCCAGATTGAAGATAGGATTAGTGAAATAGAAGACAAACAACTTGAGGCACAACAGAGAGAAGAAGAAAGAGACTCAAAAATAATAAAAAACGAGAAAGCCCTACAGGAATTATCTGACTCCATCAGAAAGAATAACATAAGAATAATAGGTATATCAGAGGGAGAAGAGAAAGAAAATGGAATGGAGAATATACTCAAACAAATAATAGACGAGAACTTCCCAAGCCTGTGGAAAGAACTAAAGCCTCAAATTCAAGAAGCAAACAGAACACCGAGTTTTCTTAACCCCAACAAACCCACTCCAAGGCACATCATAATAAAGATGACACAAACCAATGACAAAGAAAAAATTCTCAAGGCAGCCAGGGAAAAGAAGAGTACAACATATAAAGGAAGGCCTATTAGATTATCATCAGATTTCTCAGCAGAAACTCTACAAGCTAGAAGAGAGTGGACCCCAATATTTAAAGCCCTGAAAGAGAGGAACTTTCAGCCAAGAATACTATACCCATCAAAGCTATCCTTCAAGTACGAAGGAGATATAAAAACATTCACAAATACAGAAAAGGTGAGAGAATTTATCACGAGAAAGCCCCCACTCCAGGAAATACTAAAGGGGGTTTTCCAACCAGATTCAAAGAACAAAAGAAAACAACACCACAAGTAACAGCTCCACCAAGAACACAATAAAACCAAACTTAAACTGTGACAACAAAGGAAAAAAAGGGGGGAGAGAATGGAGATTAACAGTAGCAAAGGACGATGAAGTGCAGAAATACTTATAAGATAGGGTACTACAATGAATATGGTAGGTACCCTTTTCATTACTTAATGGTAACCACCCTAGAAAAAACCACCACAAAAACACATGACTTAAAAAAGGTAGCAACAGAGGAAAGAAGTATGGAACACAAACAAACAGAAACAAATGATAGAAAAACAAAAGAGAAGAATCAAACTAGATACAAAACTAACAGAAAGCAATTTATAAAATGGCAGTAGGGAACCCACAAGTGTCAATAATTACACTAAATGTAAATGGATTAAACTTACCAATAAAAAGACACAGAGTAGCAGAATGGATTAAAAAAGAAAATCCAACTATATGCTGCCTACAAGAAACACATCTAAGCAACAAGGATAAAAACAAATTCAAAGTGAAAGGCTGGAAAACAATACTCCAAGCAAACAACACCCAAAAAAAAGCAGGTGTAGCAATACTCATATCTGATAATGCTGACTACAAGACAGAAAAAGTACTCAGAGACAAAAATGGTCACTTCATAATGATTAAGGGGACACTGAATCAAGAAGACATAACAATCCTTAATATATATGCACCAAACCAAGGAGCACCAAAATATATAAGACAGCTACTTATTGACCTTAAAACAAAAACTAACAAAAATACAATCATACTTGGAGACCTCAATACTCCACTGACGGCTCTAGATCGGTCATCCAAACAGAGAATCAATAAAGATATAGTGGCCTTAAACGAAATACTAGAACACCTGGATATGATAGACATCTACAGGACACTTCATCCCAAAGCGACAGAGTATACATTTTTCTCTAGTGTACATGGAACATTCTCAAGAATTGACCATATGTTGGGCCACAAAGACAATATCAGCAAATTTAGAAAAATTGAAATTGTACCAAGGATATTTTCTGATCATAAAGCCTTGAAACTAGAATTCAACTGCAAAAAAGGGGGGGAAAAACCCACAAAAATGTGGAAACTAAACAACATACTTCTAAAAAATGAATGGGTCAAAGAAGAAATAAGCGCAGAGATCAAAAGATACATACAGACAAATGAAAATGAAAATACGACATATCAGAATCTCTGGGATGCAGCAAAAGCAGTAATAAGAGGAAAGTTCATATCACTTCAGGCCTATATGAACAAACAAGAGAGAGCCGAATTAAACCACTTAACTTCACACCTTAAGGAACTAGAAAAAGAAGAACAAAGACAACCCAAAACCAGCCGAAGAAAGGAGATAATAAAAATCAGAGCAGAAATAAATGAAATAGAGAACAGAAAAACTATAGAAAAAATCAATAAAACAAGGAGCTGGTTCTTTGAAAAGATCAACAAAATCGACAAACCCTTGGCAAGACTCACCAAGGAAAAAAGGCACAGGACTCAAATAAATAAAATCCAAAATGAAAGAGGAGAGATCACCACAGACATCATAGATATACAAAGAATTATTGTAGAATACTATGAAAAATTATATGCCACCAAATACAACAATCTAGAAGAAATGGATAAATTCCTAGAACAATACAACCTTCCTAGACTGAGTCATGAAGAAGCAGAAAGCCTAAACAGACCAATCAGCAGGGAGGAAATAGAAAAAACTATTAAAAACCTCCCCAAAAATAAAAGTCCAGGCCCAGACGGTTATACTAGTGAATTCTATCAAACATTCAAAGAAGACTTGGTTCCTATTCTACTCAAAGTCTTCCAAAAAATTGAAGAAGAAGCAATACTTCCAAACACATTTTATGAGGCCAACATAACCCTCATACCAAAACCTGGCAAGGATGGCACAAAGAAAGAAAACTACAGACCAATATCTCTAATGAATACAGATGCTAAAATACTAAACAAAATACTGGCAAACCAAATACAACAACATATTAAAAAAATAATACATCATGATCAAGTGGGATTCACCCCAGAATCTCAAGGATGGTTCAACATACGCAAAACGGTTAACGTAATACACCATATCAACAAAACAAAGAACAAAAACCACATGATCTTATCAATAGATGCAGAAAAGGCTTTTGATAAAATACAACACAATTTTATGTTTAAGACTCTCAACAAAATGGGTATAGAAGGAAAATATCTCAACATGATAAAGGCCATATATGATAAACCATCAGCCAACATCATTTTAAACGGCATAAAGCTGAGGACTTTCTACCTTAAATCAGGAACAAGACAGGGTTGTCCACTCTCTCCACTCTTATTTAACGTGGTGCTAGAAGTTCTGGCCAGAGCAATCAGACAAGACAAAGAAATAAAAGGCATCCATATTGGAAAAGAAGAAGTAAAGGTATCACTTTTTGCTGATGATATGATCCTATACATCGAAAACCCGAAGGACTCCACAAAAAGATTATTAGAAACAATAAACCAATACAGTAAGGTCGCAGGATACAAAATTAACATACAGAAGTCCATAGCCTTTCTCTATGCCAACAATGAAATATTAGAAAACGAACTCAAAAAAATAATCCCCTTCACGATTGCAACAACAACAAAAAAATACCTAGGAATAAACATAACAAAGAATGTAAAGGACCTATATAATGAAAATTACAAAGCATTGTTAAGGGAAATCGAAAAAGATACAATGAGATGGAAAAATATTCCTTGTTCTTGGATAGGAAGAATAAATATAATCAAAATGGCCATATTACCCAAAGCAATATACAAATTTAATGCAATTCCCATCAAAATCCCTATGAGATTTTTTAAAGAAATGAAACAAAAAATCATCAGATTTATATGGAACTATAAAAAACCCCGAATAGCCAAAACAATCCTAAGGAAAAAGAATGAAGCTGGGGGCATTACAATACCTGACTTTAAACTATATTATAGGGCCACAATAATCAAAACAGCATGGTATTGGCAGAAAAATAGACACTCAGACCAATGGAACAGAATAGAAAGCCCAGAAATAAAACCACATATATATGGTCAAATAATCTTTGATAAAGGGGCCAACAACACACAATGGAGAAAAGAAAGCCTCTTCAACAAATGGTGTTGGGAAAACTGGAAAGCCACATGCAAAAGAATGAAACTCGACTACAGCCTGTCCCCGTGTACTAAAATTAATTCAAAATGGATCAAAGACCTAAATATAAGACCTGAAACAATAAAGTACATAGAAGAAGACATAGGTACTAAACTCATGGACCTGGGTTTTAAAGAACATTTTATGAACTTGACTCCAATGGCAAGAGAAGTGAAGGCAAAGATAAATGAATGGGACTACATCAGAATAAAAAGTTTTTGCTCAGCAAGAGAAACTGATATAAAAATAAACAGACAGCCAACTAAATGGGAAATGATATTTTCAAACAACAGCTCAGATAAGGGCCTAATTTCCAAAATTTACAAAGAACTCATAAAACTCAACAACAAACAAACAAACAATCCAATAAAAAAATGGGAAGAAGACATGAATAGACACTTCTCCCAAGAAGAGATACAAATGGCCAACAGATATATGAAAAGATGCTCAGCTTCATTAGTTATTAGGGAAATGCAAATCAAAACTACAATGAGATACCACCTCACCCCTGTTAGATTAGCTATTATCAACAAGACGGGTAATAGCAAATGTTGGAGAGGCTGTGGAGAAAAAGGAACCCTCATTCACTGTTGGTGGGACTGTCAAGTAGTACAACCATTATGGAGGAAAGTATGGTGGTTCCTCAAAAAACTGCAAATAGAACTACCTTATGACCCAGCAATCCCTCTACTGGGTATATACCCCAAAACCTCAGAAACATTGATACGTGAAGACACATGTAGCCCCATGTTCATTGCAGCACTGTTCACAGTGGCCAAGACATGGAAACAACCAAAAAGCCCTTCAATAGAAGACTGGATAAAGAAGATGTGGCACATATACACTATGGAATACTACTCAGCCATAAGAAATGATGACATCAGATCATTTACAGCAAAATGGTGGGATCTTGATAACATTATAAGGAGTGAAATAAGTAAATCAGAAAAAACAAGAACTACATGATTCCATACATTGGTGGAACATAAAAATGAGACTAAGAGACATGGACAAGTGTGTGGTGGTTACCAGGGGTGGGGGGAGGGAGGACAGGGGGAGAGTTAGGGGGAGGGGGAGGGACACAGAGAACTAGATAGAGGGTGGCGAAGGACAATCTGACTTTGGGCGAGGGGTATGCAACATAATTTAATGACAAGGTAACCTAGACATGTTTTCTTTGAATATATGTACCCTGATTTATTAATGTCATCCCATTACCATTAATAAAAATTTATTTAAAAAAAAAAAAAAAAAAAAAGAAATGCTGATATTAAAATATGTGTTAAAATATATTCAATGTGACATAGAGTAAACGTATACTAAAAATTCATATTTATTTAAATGTATATAACACATTTACTACACTACCACCGCAAATCAAAAGGTATCTATATTTTTCCACTTGACAAAATTTTCTGGAAAGTTATGCTTCTAAAATTAAAATTGTCATGCATGCACTATTATAGCCCCAATAATATTTATAAAATATTATTGCTTTCTAGCCCCGATGCAAGAAGTACTTAATAAAGAGTTTAATATTGATAAAAATAAAATCAAATACTTACCAATTATATCTATACAATATATATGTATATTTATTAAATCAACGAGCTTTTACAACAGTTTCGACTGACACTTATTTCAAAATAACACCAACTGAATGATGTGAAACACTACAGAAGTTGCGATGGGCCAATTAGGTGAGAATAACTGCGTTGTTTAGCGAGTTTTTAAAACTTTTTAAAACGTCCGGGGTTCCCCGCGGCAGACGGCACGCTCCGCGGTGAACCCAGGACGAAGTTTACTTGACGCCAATCACCCAGTTGATATTTTGGTCTCGTCAAACGAAATTATACTTAATAATTATTTACCGCAATTATTTAAGAATTGCATTTTTTGTTAAATTTGGCACCGATATCTAGCATTGCATTTAAATGGCCCGGGGCGAAAGAGTTAAAGTCGTGTCGAGTCCATTTTCAAATTGCCCCCTTAACTATCGAATTGCCCCCCTGTGGGGCGTGGGCCCCACGTTGGGAAACACCGCCTTAGATAGTCATGCAGGATACTGAGCATTTAATGTTGCCACAAGTTAAGGGGCATCAGGTTCACTACGAACTGTCTACACTAGTGGTTTTTGATGCCCGATGCCAGTCCATGGACCTGTCGCAGAAATTAATCTTCATACAACATCAGGGTGGTTAACTCTTTCATGGACCAACACAGAATGTCTGGTAGACTGTCAACTGTTGCAAAACACTGCTCTAGACACTTTTAGAAAATGATCATTCATTCTTTATATTCCAAATACAGCTAGTGAAAGGCAAACAAGGTGATAGGAATGGAGATGGTCTAATTTCATGAACACCCAGAGCTGGCCCAGGGTGAGCATGAGGGGACCGGACAGGATCAGGACTGCAGTAGTCCTAGCAGAGGCCCAGTTCTTTACTTTTCTCTTTCACAAAGTGTCCCATGCCTTTTTGAGAGAAGTAGAGGCCCAGTAGACCCCAAGGTCTATGAATTCCACTGAGTCTTAGGATATGGGGGTTGCCAGATATTATAGGACACCTAGTTGAATTTGAATTACAGATGAACAATGAATAATTTTTTTTTAGTATAAGCAATCCCAAATGTTGTATGGCACATTCTTATACTAAAAAAGATTTGTTGTTCATTTGAAATTTAATTTTAACTGGGTTTCTTGTATTTATATTTAATATCTCTAGTAATCTACTGAGGGTGTGGAGGTGTAGTTGTGGTAGCACGGTGGAGACGTGCAGCCTCCAACTGAGTTCAAAGAGCAGAGATGTTAGAGGAGTCTGGTGCCTTCACCTTACAGGGGTTCCATAATACTGGCTCACTCAGTTCAGGTCGCTGGGAGTGAAGCAGGTCTGGATACTTCTCCACGCTAACATTGTAGCTGGCCACTCCATGGACATCAAAGGCTCTTGCCAGTTAGTCATGGCTGTGAGAAAGTCCCAGTGGTGCCCACAGAGTGATCTTCCAGACTGTAGTTGGACAATAGCATCCTGCTTTTTCAATACATGATAAGTCGCACTTACATAAGTGTCCTCTGTCCCCAAATATAAATAGTGCATTTCCATAAACTGCTGGAACTAGATTAAAAAGCATGGCCACTAGGAGGGCAACCGAAGACAGAGATCTTGCTCTGACCACAGGCATTGGAAGACTTGGCAAGGTCTGAACAGTGACTTGTGATCTCAAAGCCAGCACCCCTGTTGCTAGTAATTTGTCACGTCTTCAGAGAAGATACAGCAGCCACCATCTGAGATGACACTCCTCATTTCCCTTCTGGGAGCTGAGATGCTGAAAATTAGCAGGAAATGCAGCCTTATAGACTGAGGGACAGTGTCTGACCTTACTCTCTCAAGTAAGAGTAGTTAGTAACCAAAAGTAGGGATATAGTTCATAAGCTAAGAGAGCATTTCAGAATCTCAGACATGTACAAACAGGTAGAGCCCAAAAGCCAAATCACAGAGACCTACCTAAATAGGTCAAACCATCAAGACAGTCTCTAGAGGCAGAGTTCAAAGAGAGTAAACCAGCGGCAGGCCAATGTTTCCAAAGTCAGCATATGACTAGCCATCTGTGGTTCATTCTTTTACCCCTGGGGGTCTAGGTGGGGAACATGGCTGGTTACAGATGCTTTTGGGAAGTTAGAGGTACTGTCAGGAACTGGGCCTCCCTGTCAACACCAATGGACATTTCCCAGCCCTGCTCTTTGAGTACTCTGCTGTCTGCTGCTATTAGACACTCTTTCTTTGTTATCACTCTCTACACACTTGGGTTCTGAGAATTTGTACTCTTCTGGTTTTCTCCTATCTGCTTTTTTCTATCTTCTTCAAGGGCTCTTCTTCTTCCTGATTTTTTAAAAAATATATGTTTTCCCATTGATTTGAGAGAGAGATAAAAAAACAAGAGTATTATTAAGTCATTGTTTCACTTAGTAGTTCCTTTTAGTTGTGCACTCATTGATTGCTTCTTATGTGTGCCCTGAAAGGGGTTTGAACCTGTAGCCTCTGGTGCATCAGGTTGATGCAACCCAGCCAGGGCTTCCTGATTCTTAAATATTTATATTCCTCAGGGTCCTGCCCTTGATCCCCCTGCTCTTAGCTTCTCTTTTTTCCATAGTGCCTGGCTAGTCTCAGTTGCTATTGTGGTTCCAAATTAAGGGCATATTTGATTGAAATGTGGTTTGTGGAGACAAAGGACGTGGGTCATTTAACAATGTTTAGTGAGACTTGCATGAAGTTTTTTTTTTAAGCTTCTTTAGGCTTCATAGCCTTATCTACACACTGAGGATGAATAAAACCAAGTAGCTTGTAAGACTGTTATATATATTAAATAATATATGTGAATTGCTTTGTGCAATGCCTGACATAGTAAGTGCTCAATAAATGTAATCATATAGCAATAATTTATTATTACTTATATGCTGCTGAATCTCAGATCTTTGTTGCTAGCTCATTACTTGCTTGGGGACCATACTCCTATGTCCATCTGTCTACTATATATTTCTACATGGATGTTCCAAAGACACATCATGTTCATTGGGTCAAAAATAAATCTGATCTTTTCTCCTTCTCCACCTCCTCTTCTCTATTCACTACCTCAGCTGCTGGCATCATCATTCATCAGTCACCCAGGCTGGAATCTTGGAAGTCATCCTTGACTCCTGTCTTTTCCTTCACACTTGCCTTCTACCTCTGCTCCTCATCAAATCATTCATTAGAATCTGATGATTTTGCCTGTTCAACTCTTTCAGTTTCTATTGTTCTTTTATTTCTTAATAAAAATCTCTTGACATTGTAGTGATTCAAGGCCAAGGCTCTGGCTCTTATGAAGTTTATGACTTTGGTGACAGACTCCTGTGGTTGATGATATTATTATTCAGAATACTCACTGCCCCTGCCTATAGGGCCTAGAGGAGAAATCTACATCTCTGTTCTATTGAATCTGGCTTGACTATCAACTTGCATTGGCCAATGATATGTGAACATATCTGACATGTGCCAATTCTGACTAGTTATGAGCAATCTAAGCAGCAGCTATCTTAGTTATCATGTGGTTTCACCATTGCCCTTTCCCCCTGCTGTGACACCACCATGTCCCCAATGCAGTCTGCTCCTTCAGCCTAAATCTCAAATAAAAAGGATGAAACAGGGCAGCAACCAATACATGACATACACACAATATGAACAGAAAATAAATCTTTTTTTTTGTTAGACTATGGAGATCATTTGTTACTACATCATAACCTAACCTGAACTTACTGATACAGTCCTTTCAGGATTATTCACAGAATATTTGAAGCTGATGCACAATGATATGAAAATAAGTGAGTCATAATGATGCAGGTATGGGCTTCTCCAACAAAATGAGCAAGCTGGATATGCTACCAGGCATCCCCGAAATGTGACACACGAAAATTCTTCTGGTCCAAGTTCTGCTTGGCAAAGTATGTTTTCACCATTTTGAAGATGTCAGTTGCTATAGGAGTTTTCAAAAGAGGCCAACAAAATCAGACTTAAAATAAAATCTATTGTGTGTATACATAACAGGAGGGGCCTGAAACAAGAGCTGACTGAACTGAGAGATACAAGGATGCACAGAGCTGCATATTGATGCTGAAGGAAAATGGCATTGCTGTGAATTTATTTGTGACCTACTTCAACATATTGGAAGAAATGTCAGCAATCTAAGGGTTGGTAACATAATTTTACAGAATTAGAATTTTACCAGCTTCAAAATTCTAACTTCACCGCAAGGCCCAAATCAGTCTGACCATTTCTAGGGCAAGGACCTTTGCTTGGCAACAACAGTAACAATAACTATAGGTAATGACAAATGATCACATATATTTAACTGTGTTAATACCAATAGATGTTAAACAGACAGTACTTTGCAGTTTCATGTGACACGTCTGTGTATTAACAGGGCCCTTCAAGAGCCTAAAATAGTTTTGACTCAATACTAAATACTCAATACTTAACATTAAAGCAGTTTCTGAACCTCAGCATATTGACATGTAAGGTCAGATAACTCTTTGTTGTGGGGATTGACTGCCTTGTGCCTTGCAGGATGGTTAGCAGCATTCCTGGCCTTATCCATTAGATGCCAGTAGCACCCACACAGTTGTGACAACCCGAGGTGTCTTCCTACTCTAAAGGAATGACTCTAGTGGTGGGAATTGAGAAACCATGGCATACGAAACTGAAGATACTCTGGAGTGAACAGGCTTTTAGGTTTCTCTAATTCATTCAGGTAGTTAGCACTTCACTTTGCTTTTAAGTCAAGCTAACTCTGCTTCCATTCCTAGTAACAGCTGTTAATTGAGGGTCTATCCTAAACATAATTTGCATAGCAAGCAGAGCGTGGAGATTAAGCACTTGGTTTCAGTGACAGACAGGCTGGGTCAGAATCCTGGCTCTGCTATTTGTTTGCTGGGTAACCAAGGGTAAGTTTCTTTACCTCTTTGCCATTTTTCCTCATCTATAAAATGAAATAGCATAGTGTATATGAAATAACATAGGGTTGTGAGAATTCAATGAGTCAATGTTCCTAAGATGCTTAGAACTGAGCCTAGGTTATGTTTACTGTTATTCTTAACTTGACAACAATTCTGCAACTTAAACAATATTATCTCCGTTTTATATATGTTGAAGCAAATATTCAGGGAAATCAAGTCCAAAATCATATAGCTGCTAAATTACTTGGCCAGCAAGAAGAGGAATCATGATTCAAACTCCAGGACTGAAGTGTCTCTCACTACACCCAGACTGGGTTAAGCCTGGGAGCTAAGGTTCTCTTTCAGGGAAAAAATTGGTACTTGTCCACTTGGCTTGTTGTCTTTGCACGGAGTAGTGGAAAGACCCACTGGGGCCTGGCTGGGTAGCTCAGTTGGTTAGAGTATCATCCCAATACACAAAGGTTGCAATTTTGATCCCCAATCAGGGCACATATAAGAATCAATCAATGAATGCAGAAATAAATGGAACAATGAATTAATTTCTCTCCCCCTTTCCTCTTTCTCTAAAATCAATCAATCAATCAATCAATCAATCAATATAAAAATTTAAAAAACACCCACTAGTTAGAGGTGGAAAACAGCCTTTAGCATTGACTAGTTGTGAGAAGTTGGGCCAGTCACTCGAAGATCCTGAGGCTGTTTACTCATCTGCAAAATGGACACAAAAACACCTGCTCTGTGTTCTTCACGGGTGGTGGTCAGAGTGATGTGAGAAAAAGTGCAGCAGAGCTCACAATGTAAGATTAGAAATGACACCCTGGCAGCTTTTATGCTGCTTGGTTGTAATGGCTAAGACCTCTCCTGCCCTTGGCCGTGTCACTCATCAGGCCCCATGTGTGCACAGGCACAGGCGGGGCCTTCTCCCTCCAGGTCTAGGGTGGGTAATCTGGGAGGTGACCCCAACATGAAGGCAGCAGCTGCTGCTTATCTGCAGTTAGTCATCCACCCAGACAGATGAGGTGTCCGTGGTGACCTTCCTGCCTCAGTGACTGTGGGAACTCGGGACTTTCCAAGGCCAGAGGGTGGGAACGTAAACAAAATGGCCCCTGCTGAAGCTCCAGCCTCACCTCCTCCCTCGGGCTGCTCTAACTTAGAAGGAGGCACCAGAGATGATGCAGGCACCACTGCTGAGGGTGTGGAGTGAAAGAAGCCGGGGCGCTGGCTGCCAGGGTCGCGCCTCCCCCCAGCACAGTTCTGATTCCCGCAGAGGTAGATGCTTCCTGCCAAAATCTCCGCCACCGCCACCGTCATCTTTGCTGTCTACACGGCAGAGTCAGAAATCTATCAACCCGGTGGAAACTCCTCTTCCTCGTTCCTCAGCAGGTTTATCACTGTGTTCCGTAGACGGCTTCCCGGTTAGTCATCTGTAAAGAGCAGGGAGTTCCAGTCTTTTTCTAGCAAAAGGCAGCAAACACGAGGGAGTGTGGCAGAAAAGGCTCCTTCAGCCCCCTTTCCTGGTCTGTGGAAGGCTCGGTCAACGGTGGGCTGCCCCACATGGACACCTGTGCTATTCTTTACACCCATTATTTCTCCATGCTTTTCCTGTGCATCGGAGTCTTTTTCTCAATTCCTGGCCATTTCCCACTCCACATTTCCTCATTCTTCCAATGGCACCTCTCAGAGGATTTGGTAGCATTTAAGTCAATTTCTTCCTTCTTCTTCTTCTTAGTGTTCCTCCTCTCCATCTTTCTGTTGGCCAGCACCTGTTCTGCACTTAACGTATGTGCCAGACGCAGTAAGGGTACCAGGGACATGTCAATCAGCAAGCAAGATAAACTTGATGACTTCTTGTAGCTTACATTCTATTTGGGAAGACAGATATTGGGCAAGTACTCTCAAAAACAAGGCATTTCGGGTGTTTATATCAGTAGGTGCAAACCCAGACCAGCTCAGGAAAGTCTGGTTGATGAGATGTCAGGGTTAAGCCTAGAAGCATGGGCGTTGCTCAGGTGACGGGTTGAGGAAAGATGAGAAGGTGTGAGAACAGTGTATGTGAAGGTGCTGAAGAAAGAGCATTTGCCGAACCCAAAATGAATAGCAGAGCAGCTTGTGGTGCATGCCCTGGGCTGTACCCTCCCCGCTGAGCTATGCTTTGTTCTAAAACACTTCTGCCTTTCTATCCTTCTCAAAGGCTTCTTGAAAAGTTCGAATGTGACACTATCACAAATGTGCTTTGTCACCATTAAGGGTTAACGCCAAAATAAAATAACATTACCACCATGTTCAATAAGTACAAACGTAATGACTAAACTCATTTGTTGAGTGCCACAACAATTCTGGTCTATACATAATGAAATGAAGCTCAGAATCTTTTGTGTCTGACTCCTAAGCAAACCAAGCAAAAAGCAGTAGCAAGAATGAAAAATGTGGTCATCACCAAAGAGCTAATTGTATGTAATGGCAAACCACCGAAGGGAGAATTCCACAGATGTGACCCTGAACCTCGAAGTAGGTAGTCTGATGACTGCCACTGTCTGGGACTCATACCCAGAGAACAGGGTGAAAGCTCAGAATCAGGTCCCGAGTAACACTGAGGTCATATTGAACTTACTGCCCACTGTGGAAGGGTCCCGCAGGGGGCTGAGTGGCCTGGGAGAAATTCATAGGTTTAGAGTAGAATTCAAGGTTGGGGCTGAAGCCAGAGGGTCTAAGTCTCCTGCTAGTCTTAATACATGTCTATCCCCTTTCTCCTCTGCATTACAGAATTTTTTTCATGCCAAACCCCAGTTCCGGGAAATTATTTATACATGATACACACACTGATGTAATAATGACGGATTCTTGAAATGTCAGTTTCTGAAAACGTGGGTGTGTATAACAAACTAATATGAATATATGAGCATGTGGGTTGATGTGTGTGGGCATGTGTGTGATAGAATGGCTCCTATAATTACACTCCCCCACTTGGCAAGAAGTGGCGCCGGCTCCCCGTGCAATAGTCAATGTGGGAGAAGTGACACCAAAAACAAATGAGATGAAAGAAGGTAACTGTGGTTTGATGCTCACAGATTAGACAATAAGCAATGAATAAGAAAGTCAGCCAGCTGAAAATGACTTGCATGCAGACTCTTCCTAGGGATTAAACTCCTGTATACGATTATAGTACACTTTGTTTAAACTCTTTCAAAGTACTGTGAGCTTTAATACCCATTTCCCCCTCATAGCAAAGACAGTCTATCTTAGAAGTGAGAACACATTCTGGGTTCAAATCCCAGTGCCAGCAGATTCTGCCGCTTACTGGCTGAATGATATTGAGCAAGTCATCACATCTGTATGCCTGTTTCTTCGTCTCTGATATGGGATGACTACTATCTACCTTGTGGAGCTCTTATAAGGATAAAGGAAAATAAAACGTGGTGAGTGTTTTGCATTCAATATTTAGGAAATGACTACTTGATAGCGTTTTTACAAGTGACAGCACAGATGCCCAGAGAAGACAAGTTCCCCCTCTGGGTCCCTCCCAGCCCCCCGCTAGTTTAGTGGCAGTACCAGGGGAAGCAGTCAGGCATCCCATCTCTGTCTGGCCCAGGGTTCTTTCTACTTAACCACGTGGAGCACCCACCCCACACTGAAATGACTTTCAGGTTACAAGTGACTTTTTGCGTGTAACCTCCTTAATTTGCACTACTCTGCCAAACACACATATTAGCAAGTTCAGAACTCTGAAGAAAATGTTTATGAAAGACCTCCTAGAAAATACGTTTAGATCTGGGGTGGCCTGAGGAGACCCAAAGAGCTGTGTGTGAGAAAAAAAAAAGACACCCTGCCATACACCTTTCAATTGTGGACATGGAGATTGTTTACTTTGCGGATTGAGGTGACACAATCTTTAATCCCAGTTGGCTACGCTCTGCCACTTTCCTCCACCATTAGTAGGTCTGTGTTCAGCAATGTAAACTCCGGAAAGTAACGCAAAACCGGGGAAGTAAATCTGCCATTTCACCTCTCACCCCACACTGCCTCCTCCCCTCCTTTTCTGTCAGTGCCCTCAAGCTTTAGAAAAGCACTATCAATTCCCTCTGCTCAACTTCCATTATGAAAACAATAGACCCACACAGGACTGGGGTTAGAAGCCAGGGGCTTTCATCCAGGTGTGACATTGGTTAACTATGGCATCAGACAAGTTCCATCAGTCCCTGGGCTTTGGCTCTTTATCTTTAACATGAAAAAGAGCATTGACTGAGTGCCTGCTTTGTGCCAAGTGCCTTTGGTGATGTCATTTTAGTCTTTTTAAATCTGTATTTAGGCAAATGAGAAAATAAAGGGGCAGAGAAGCTAAGTAAACTGCCGCAGGCCCAGTTGACAAGAGGAACCTGAGCTGAAATTTGAACCCAAATTTCATCTTGAGCTAGTAATCCAATACAATCTATAATGCTCCTTTCTATTCTGATACTATGCTGTGCCCTGAACACAGTCAATAGTTGGCTGAGTTAGTCACAATGAGTCATTCCTCCATGGCCTGCGGTCTTACACTGAATAGGCAGAGGCTGGGCAGGGATTTACAATAACCCTTATTTGGCCAGCTATTATTACATCAACTGTACACCTGATGTTATAAGTAGTTTCATCACCATCAATTGAAATTTGATACTTGCCTTCATCTTAAGTGCATTTTCCAATAAAAAACATTTCCCTGGAACTCCTTCCCTTATCCTTCATTGGAAGCTTAACATTTATATAATTGATTTAATTTCAAATGTGGAAGGCTGTTTATTAACAAACCAAAGATAGTTCACATTTTTATGTTTAAGAGATTCTAACCCGTATAGCATTAAGCACTGGTAGGAAGAGTATTTGATTCCTGGGAAGTGGGTGGATGAGGATATTGCTGAGGAGCACAGAACAGGGAGTTTCCAGCCACTCATCATTGTGGTGGAGATTTCTCCTTTCCCCTCTTATTCTTGGGTGCCTCTCAAGTTGGACTCAAGTAAGAATTTAACACGTCTCAACTGTAACTTCACCGCATAATGGCTGGAAGAGGGAGACACAGTGGAGTACAGCCCTCTCTCTGGGGGGAGAGACAGGAATACTAAATGTTACCTATTCCTTTGGTAGTCAACCAGGTATATCATGGAACCTATTGATAGTTAATTCACATTGTAGTTATGCTGTCTGAAGGTAAAGATGATGTTTGTTTTATTTTGTTGTTGCATCTTAAGGCAAGCCCAGTGGCTAAATATATAGCAGGTGCTCAATAGTGTGTTTTAAAAATGCACAGGATAAGGCAGGCCAATATGAAGATGATCAGGGGAACCTAGGCCTTGGTTGGCAAACCGCAAGCCACATGCAGCTCTTTGGCCCCTTGAGTGTTAGCAAAGGCCAGCTGAGGAGTACCCTAATTAAGTTAGTAACAATGTACCTACCTATATAGTTTAAGTTAAAAAATTTGGCTCTCAGAAGAAATTTCAATGTTGTACAGTTGACATTTGGCTTTGTTGACTAATGAGTTTGCCGACAACTGACTAGGCCATCACTTTATTAAATGTAAGTTCGCAATTTAAATCTATCTGAAACATATGACATCAGCTCCCTGAGAGTGGTGACCATATTTTAATCATCTTTGTGTTCCCTAGGATTTAGCCTTATATAATAGGGGCTTAACCATTTCTATGGAACTGAATCATCTTTAGGGACTCCAATATGTAGTAAAAACATTCTAGAAGATAATATGTTGAAGGATAAAAAAAAATGGTTGACTGATTTGAAGATAGTAATGTAAGGATGATAACAACTTTCACAAACGTGGTAATGCTGGAAGACAGGATGTTCCTGGAAGGAAGGATGCCAGTGCTGGCGAAGCTGTAACCAAAGTTGTCCAGGGAATGGTTGTGATGACTGAGTCCTCTCTCTGTTGCTCCCTGGTGCCAAAGGGAGTCCACTCACGCTGGCACTTTAGGGAAGGTGATTCCCCAACATTCCACTCCGTCTTGCCCCCATCATCTCCTAACGTCCAGAGTATCACAACTCTCACTGATCAGACTATGTTTTCTTTTTTCCTGTTCTCATATACGGCCACTTCCAGATCATACAAGTTGAGGCTCAGGATGGATTTCATCATCTTTACTCCTGAATCCGGTATCACATCCCTCTTCCTCTCCAGTGACAGCTTTTCTCCAAAAGGGTAGGGGAGGAGACTTTCACTGTGCTCACGAGTCCTCTCCTTGCACTACCCTCCTAAAGACTGCAATGTTCAGTGACTCCAAGGTTATTTCCCATTCTACTTGTGGCTGCCATCAGTGGCAACTTCTACTTAAGAGAAGAAAAACATACTTTTCCATCTTTAATGGGACACCTCTGGTTAAGAGGGCATCTCATTTTTGTAAAATTTACTGATTTTAGAGTGGGGAGAGAGAAACATCGATTTATTGTTACATTTATTTATGTATTCATTGGTTGATACAACTTGGCATATCAGGACAACACTCTTATAACTGAGCTACCTGATCAGGGCTTATTTTATTTTATTTTACTCTTTTAAGAGGGCATCTCATTATGTAAGAATCCCACCATGAGTAGACAGAGGATTTAGTGATGCTTCATAGATTTGTGATTGTGGGGTTAACCTAGATGTTGACTCAAAGTTAGCATGAATAGGAATAAATAATGGTTTTGGTTGGGGGTGAGTAGGACTCGTTTAAAGTCTGGAGAGAGCCTGACCAGGCGGTGGCACAGTAAATAGAGCGTCAGACTGGGGCGCAGACGACCCAGGTTCGAAACCCTGAGGTCACCAGCTTGAGCGCGGGCTCATCTGG
This sequence comes from Saccopteryx leptura, assembly GCF_036850995.1. NCBI lineage: Eukaryota > Metazoa > Chordata > Mammalia > Chiroptera > Emballonuridae > Saccopteryx > Saccopteryx leptura. The sequence goes on along the minus strand of NC_089505.1, from coordinate 209,007,278 downwards.
TTTGAGCAAGGCTCACCAGCTTGAACCCAAGGTTGCTGGCTTGAGCAAGGGGTCACTCAGTCTGCTGTAGCCCCCTGGTCAAGGCACATATGAGAAAGCAATCAATGAATAACTAAGGTGTTGCAACAAAGAATTGATGCTTCTCATCTCTCTCCCTTCCGGTCTGTCTGTTGCTATCTGTCCCTCTCTCTGACTCTCTCTGTCTCTGTCACACACACACACACACACACACACACACACACACACACACACAAAATAAACAAAACTAAAGTCTGAAGGGAGAAGGGTCCTACATGGATGAATAAGACAAGAAATATTGGTGAACGGAGCAAGAAGGTGGGAAACATTTAGATAAGAAAATAGACAAAAGAAAGAAATGCAGAGAACTTTAAAGTCCATATTGAATGTTTGGGAAAATAACAATAATTAACATGACCCAGCCAGCACTCTTCTAAGCTCTTTACATAGATTACTTCATATAATCTTCACAAGTTTATGAGGCAAGTGTTAGTATTACCACCACTTTACAGAATAGGAAACTGAGACATAAAAGTATGGAGTAATTTACCCAAGTCCACATACAACTAAGTGGTAAAGGAAGCTGGAATTCAAAGCTGAAGCTCTCTTCTCCACTAACATTCATTCAGCACTAACTATGAACTAGGTCAGGGGTCCCCAAACTACAGCCCGCGGGCCGCATGCAGCCCCCTGAGACCATTTATCCTGCCCCCACCACACTTCCAGAAGAGGCACCTCTTTCATTGGTGGTCAGTGAGAGGAGCATAGTTCCCATTGAAATACTGGTCAATTTGTTGATTTAAATGTACTTGTTCTTTATTTTAAATATTGTATTTGTTCCCGTTTTGTTTTTTTACTTTAAAATAAGATATGTGCAGTGTACATAGGGATTTGTTCATAGTTTTTTTTATAGTCTGGCCCTCCAACGGTCTAAGGGACAGTGAACTGGCCCCCTGTTTAAAAAGTTTGGGGACCCCTGAACTAGGTAGTGTGCTTTGGTCTAGATCTGGGGTGACCTCATGACCCCAGGAGACCCAGGATATGTGGCAGAAACACATATCCTGTCATATCCTGTTCAAGTCTCAACATGTAGATTATTTACATTGTGAATTGATTTTACTTTGTGATTTGTGTGACGCGATCTTTAAATCCTGTTGTTTTTTTTTATTTCTATTTTTTAAATATTTTATTTATTTATTTTTAGAGAGAGAGGAGAGAGAGAGAGAGAGAGAGAGAGAGAGAGAGAGAAGGGGGAGGAGCAGGAAGCATCAACTCCCATATGTGCCTTGACCAGGAAAGCCCAAGGTTTCAAACCGGCAACCTCAGTGTTCCAGGTCGACGCTTTATCTCACTGTGCCACCACAGGTCAGGCCTAAATCCTGTTGCCTTTTTTACGCACATCCTTTCTACAAAAAATTTGTATGTACACTTTGGAAATGTGAATAGGTTGTGGTGTTTTTGTTTGTTTTGTTTTGTTTTGTTTTTTGAGAGAGACAGGAACATGGAGCTGCTCCTATATATGCCCTGACCAGGGAATCGAATGGACAAGCTTCATGCTTCAGAGCTATCCAGCCAGGGCTTAACTTTTATTGATTTTTTAGAGAGACAGAGAGGGGAAGGGAGGGGGAAGAGGGAATGAAAGCATTTGTTGTTCCACTTAGTCATGCATTTTTTGCTTCCCATCTGTGCCCTGATCTGGGATTGAACCCACAACCTTGTTGTTTAAGGGACGACACTCTTAATCATCTGAGCTAACTGGCCAGGGTCATGTTGCGTGTTTAAATATTCAAACACAATTTACCATTATCCTTCAAGATCGTGCCTCATTCGTACCTCTAGTATTTAGCATGGTTTCCATTATATCCCTTGGAGGAAATAAGCCAGTCCTTCCACTTTACAGACAGTGAAAGTGGCTTGGAGGATGTCAATGACTTGAGCAAGGTCACAGGTCAAGTTAGCAGCATTTGGCTTACATCAGGATCAATAGCCTCAGTCTCTCCAGCCTGATCCTCTGAGGGTCGCCTGTCCTGGGGTCCAGGCCACATTCCAAATTGGGTAATCTGGTGCATGCTGCCTGTCTGAAATTCCCCTTGTGGTTTTGCTCACATCTGGTGTTTTTCACTTCTCTTTCTAAACACGTGCTTTGATCCTACTGCTGCTACAGCAGAAAGATGTCCATGGTTCCAAGGAGCGCAGTTAACTTAGTGCAAGGCGAAAGATACTCCTCTCAACAGGACTTCTAAAAATAAACAGTATCAGAGCCTCACCATGTCGTGCTTGAAACACTTCCCGGAAACCCCAAGATTTAGAGATAGCTACATTGTCTCTCTGCAGCCTCCAAACCTCTAATGTGCCTGGACTCCTAGCCACCCCCCACCCCCAGCCCCTCTCAAATGCCCAAAGGGCTTGGAGTCTTATGCTAGTCTTGCTCTTTGTCATTCTCAGCAGACACAGGACGACAACTGGTTAAGGGTCTTCCACAAGAATTCTGTGGTCATAACTCTGTCTCATATACACTGAGCTGAGAACCATGTATATTTACTTCCAGAAAAGCCTTATCTACAACTAGTTTTCCTGTTGCATTTATTTTATCAAACTTTGTTATTCATTCTGCCCTTTACCTTATCTTAGTAAGTCTGTTTCTTAATTATAAAAGTATTTTTCCATTATAATGAAAACTTTTGGGGAAATAGAGAATAAGGAAAAAAATTCACAATCCTAGTACTCTAACATAACCACTATTAATTATGTGGTTTGTTTTCTTCTGGACTTATTTTCCGTGTGTGTGTGTGTGTGTGTGTGTGTGTGTGTGTGTGTGTGTTGTTTGTTTTTACATAGCCAGAATCATAATTTACACACAATTTTTATATTCTCTTCTTTCATCACTTAATATTATATTATAAATGTTTTCCCATGTTACTACATAATCTTATAGATATAAAAGGAAAGGGGAAATGTATCTTTTGGCAAAGGGATTGGGACCTCCCACAAAGGAATGGGTTGTGACTGGCATTTGTAGAGATACAAATCATCCCTTCAGGGCTAGGATTTAGAATGGGAATAGAGAAAAAATAACTGATTACAAAGAATTAAAACACCCCCTTAATTTATTAAAATCAATGATTAATTTGAAGTCACAGATAGCTAACTTGAAGATTCAAGACAATTAACCCTCCTTGTTGAGATAAGTCAGAGACAAGTCTAAATGTTTGGGTAGTATCTACCTAAACAGTCTCCAGAAAAGAACATCTTATCCCAGATACGGCCTGAAAGAGGGATATTTGGAAAATACCCCTCCTTGGGAAAGAGCATGTTCCCATGAGCTGTGGGAAGTTAGAAGCTCTTTTGCTCACTCTGCTTCCATAGGGTTTTCATAGAAGAAATGGTGGGGTGAGGCATTCTTTGTAATGGAAGGAATTGTTTGCTGCCTGACTGCTTTCTCCCTTATCTTGATCCTTCTTTCCCTTTCAATCACCCAGTCAGACAGTCACCTCAGACTAAGACATCCCTCTCTCGCTTTTCTTTGCTGACCCTCCCAAACCCAAGGTGTCTAGCTAGCCCCTGTGCCATCTCACTCTCCACCTTCAGCCTTACCAGGTAAGGCCAGGGCTGAGCAGTAGCCACACTTCTGCTTAGCAGCCATGGTGAAGTCTTCGTCTTCTTTTTTGTTTTATTAAGTGAGAGGCAGAGACAGACTCCTGCATGCACCCTGACTAGACTCTACCTGGCACTGCTGGTCTGGGCTGCTGCTCTGTTGCTCGACAATTGAGCTATTTTAGTTCCTAAGGAAAGGCCATGGAGCCATCCTCAATACTCAGGGCCAACTTTTGCTCGAAACATTCGAACCATGATTGCAGGAGGGGAAAAGGGGGGAGGGGTGGATAAGCAGATGGGCGCTTCTCCTGTGTGCCCTGACCAGGAATCAAACCTGGGACTTTCACATGCCAGATTGACATTCTACCACTGAACCAGTCGGCCATGGCTGAAGACTTCTTTTAAGAACTGAGCAACCCCTGAATGACAAATGCCCTGCTTTACTTCTTTGAAACTGTTCTCCTGACTCTAGGGACCCCAACTGACCTACTAGGTGTTAGCTACTTTAATCCTTATAAGAATGCTGAGAGATGGGTGTGGCTCTTCTCAAATTACAACCAAGGAGGCCATAGCCCAGGATTTGTCTATGTAATAATAGATAATATTGTAGAGATAGATGTAAGAGAATCCAGAAAATGCCCAGAGGTGCGGGAAAATGTACGAAGCAACATCACCCATTATCATCCACTTTCCCAGAAGAATCAGTTAACTTATTTATAACCTGTATTTCCTTTCAGTTGTAGGGGCCAGGGGGAGAGAAAAAGGACAATCCATAACATGGACAAGTTTGGGATTATAGTGTTTCTGTTAGTTCGCTAGGGCTAGCACAGCAATGTACCACAAAGTGAGTGGCTTACACAACAAGAATGTATTGTCTCACGGTTCTGGAGGCTAGAAGTCTAAAATCAAGGTGTCGGTGGGATTGGTTCCTTCTGAGGGGAGTGAGGAAGAAAACATTCTGGCCTCTCCCCTGGCTTCTGGTGGTTTTCTGGCAATCTCTGTTTTTCCTTGGCTTCTGGTGCATCATCCCTTCCTGTGCCTACATCTTTGCTCACCCTCTGTGCATATCTGTCTCCACATGGCATGCTTTTCATAAAAACAACAGTCACACTGCATGAGGGAACTACCCTACGGCAGTATGACCTCATCTTAACTTGAATAATTACATTTACGATAACCCTCTTTCCAAATAAGGGAACATTCTGAGGTGCTGGGAGTTAGGGCTTCAACATATGAATTGGGATGGGGGAGGGGACACAATTCAAGCAGAGCAACTATTTATATACCATTTAATCTTACTTTTTTTTTTCATCACTCACCACTCTCCATTGAAAATTTTCCGGGACAGGTACATTTTCATCAGGGAAAGGGTCTGCAGTGCACTGAGGCCTCTGTGGCCAGGGAAAGAAGGCCTGTGGGAGGTACCACCATGAGAAGCTGCCCAAAGTTGTGTGGGGGGAGGGCAAGAAATGAGCGAAGCACAGAGCAAGGGCAGGAACGCTGTCAGCATGTTGACTGCTGTGCTGTCTGCCTCACAGGTCTTCCCAGTGCTCTCAGGAACACATGTTAGACAGACAGGCAAACTGCCAGGGCCGCCCAGTCTCCTTGTGACCAGCCCCGCCCACCTACCATTATTTAGCTTGGAAGACATCCTGGAAGGAAGACAAAACCATAGAAACAGACATGAGGGAATAAGTGTGAGGAAAGTTTTGGAAGGCAAATGTAGAAAATTTGTCAGCCCTGGCTGGTTGGCTCAGCGGTAGAGCATCGGCCTGGCGTGTGGGGGACCCGGGTTCGATTCCCGGCCAGGGCACATAGGAGAAGCGCCCATTTGCTTCTCCACCCCCCCCCCTCCTCTCTGTCTCTCTCTTCCCCTCCCGCAGCCGAGGCTCCATTGGAGCAAAGATGGCCCGGGCGCTGGGGATGGCTCCTTGGCCTCTGCCCCAGGCGCTAGAGTGGCTCTGGTCGTGGCAGAGCGATGCCCCGGAGGGGCAGAGCATTGCCCCCTGTTGGGCAGAGCGTCACCCCTGGTGGGCGTGCTGGGTGGATCCCGGTCGGGCGCATGCGGGAGTCTGTCTGACTGTCTCTCCCTGTTTCCAGCTTCAGAAAAATATAAAAAAAAAAAAGAAAATTTGTCAATGATGGAGCACTATAATAATATAACAATTCGGAAGTCCTATGTAGAGTCGGAAAAATGTATTTTCAAATTCTAGCTTTCACGCTCATTTTTTTTTTTTGCGACATCTTGGGTATTATTATCCAGTCTTTTTAAGCTTCAATTTCCTCCCCTAGTAATACTTTCTATTCATTAGTTTGCTGTAAAAATAAAATTGAGGTGATATAGTCCTGGTGGGATAGCTTGGTTAGAGCAGTGTTTTTCAACCAGTGTTCCGCAGCACACTAGTGTGCCATGAGACATGGTCAGGTGTGCCGTGGGGAAATTAACCATGGGTCCCCAAACTACGGCCCACATGCCGGATACTGCCCACGGAGGCTATTTATCTGGCTTGCCATCAGCCGCCTCCATCCGAACATAAACATTCCCTTCACAATCCCTCCAGCTATCAGCGACAGGAAGAGTGGAGGCACAGGGAACACTCACTGACCAATCACCTTCTAGGATTCATCCTGACCACTAGCGATGAACCAATAGTAGGCCACCTCTCATCCACACCCAGGAAGGTCCCGCTCCGGCTGCCCCGCACTTGTCATTGTGTGGCCAAGGCGAGTAGTTGAAGCTGCTACTCCTCCCCATGGTCCCGATTTCTAATCCTGGTCAGGACTGGAGGTAAATGTTGCCACCACTAGATGAAGCCTCAGCCTCAGCTGGTTATGTCTATCCTGATGGTGTATATAGATATTTGGCCTTTTTCTTTTTAAAAGAGGCCCCCGCAGAGGGTGATATACAATGCATCACAATGCACCACAATGTTATCTAACTTTAAAGCTAAAGTTTGCTGATCTTCCTTTGGACAGTCTTTGGTTATCTGTTGCCAAGGAGTTCCCCATTCTGGCCAACAAAGCTATTTTGACATTGCTCCAGTTTTCAACCACATATCTATGTGAGTTGAGCTTCTCAAGCTTGACTGCAATAAAAACTAAAAACAGAGAGAGACTGAGAACTGTTGAGGAAGAGCTTTGTGTGTGTCTTTCTACCATTCCTGCCAGGATATCCCTTTTGTGTTCATCGAAACAGGCCCAGGTTTCACACTGAGTATAAATACATTTAGAAACTGTATTATTAACTATATGTATAATATGTACTGTGTTAGAGTGTCATTTTGTGTCACTTTGGTAGGTGGTGTGCCCCAGGATTTTGTAAATGTAAAAAATGTGCCGCAGCTCAAAAAAGGTTGAAAATCACTGGGTTAGAGCATCATCCAGAAGCGCAGAGGTTACTGATTTAGGGCACTTACAGGAACAGATCCTGTAAGTTTCTTTCTCTTTCTCTCTCCTTCTTCTCTCTCACTAAAATCAATAAATAAAATTTTTTAAAAAAATTTAAATGAAGTGATATATATAAAGGACTTAATGTAGTACCTGGCATGAAGAGAGCACTTCATTTATTCATTCTTTCATTCAACAAATATTTGGAATCTACTGTTCCCAGGACTGTGCTGAATTCTAAATACACAGTGTGGTAAACAAACCCAGCAAGGTTCCTGTCCTTATGGAATTTACACTCCAGAAAGAAAGGCAACTGTTTAAGCAGATATGCATAATAATTAAAGTCCATAATTTTAAACATAAGTATAAATAATTTAAAGAAGAAAATTAATTTCTAAGATGGAAAGTGGGACATTTTCGTTTGGTGGGGGTAGGGAGGGTAAGCACTCTGAGGAAGTGATAATAAATTGAGACCTGAAAGTCAAGTTGGAAATAGCCCGGTGGAGGGGTGAGGGGCGGGGAAGGGAGTCCCAGGTAGGGGAATGGGGCCCAAGGCCATAAGAACTGGGTCAAGTAGAGGAACTGAAAGAAACACCGGTATGACTGGAGTATAGTGGGGGGACACGGGGGAATTCAGAGAGACAATGAGGACAGGTTTTAAAAGTCAAAAACTTAAGAGAGGTTGAGGAGGATGACTAAATGGGACCAAAGGATTTTGCAAGAAGCCCTGTGACCCGTGAGGCAGCAGGTCAGAGTGGGAGTTAATTGCTCGAGATGAAGAAGTACAATGTGGAGAGGAAGTGAAGGAAGAAGGAAGTTAGTATATATTCTTTTTAGAAGTGTTGCCATGAAGGAGAAGAGAAAGTTAGGTTGATAGCTACAGGGAGAATTTCTTTTTTATTTTTACTTTGGGTGGGAGAAATTTTGAGCATTTTTTAGGCTGAGGAGAAAGATCCGGTGGCTAGAGACTGAAAACAGGAAGAGAATGTAGGACTGAGTTAGCTTCCAGGAGGCCCCATTCCTGTGGGTATTTTGTCTGCAATTAGAAAGGGGTAGACTCTGGTGTCTTGATTGGATCTCAGAATGAAAGGATGTGATTTCAATTGTAGAGATGGTTAATCAAAACTCTGTAAAGGTGAAAGGTTATTGGGCAGATAAGTTTGTAAATTGTAATTTTATGTTCACTTTATTAAAGATGGCGCTGCCCACATGAATGGCTGTCACCTAGGGGATAATATTAATTACTTTCCTGCTTGGGAACAAGCTTGGTTATACTAATGTGTACTGGAGGAGGGGATTGTCCCAACGAAAGGTTTTAAAAGGAGGAGCTAGGAGGCTGTTTTGAAGAAGAGGAAACCACCTTGTTCCAGGGGAGAGAAGCCACATGGTTGCAGAGGAGGCAGGGAGCAAGATGGAGGTGTGTAGAGGGAACTGAGTGAGGCCTTTGATTCTAGGAAAAAAACAGAGAAAGTCAGTGGCTTTGGGAGCCCTGGGTGGAAAGGGAAGTGTTTTCCCACTGTGTGTGTTTCCTTGCCCACTGGTTGTGAACCGGAATAAAGGAAGGCCCACCAGTTCTTGGCTCCCTCGATTCATTACAATCTGCCCGAATTAAATGGGAACCTGCAAGAGCCAGGTGGCTGTGATGGTGGCCGTGTCTACTGGCCTTACAGAGGTCAAGAAGTACAAATTGCCTGTTATAAAAATAGTTACTGGGATATCAAGTACAGCATAGGGAATATAGTCAATGACATTGTAATTACTATGTATGGTATCAGATGGGTACTAGACTTACTGGGATGATCACTTCATAAGGTATATAAATGTCTAATCACTTTGTTATACATCTGAAACTAATATAATATTGTATGTCAACTGTAATTGAAAAAAATTTTTCATCATTTTAAAAGTTCTGTATAAAGCATTTCCATTTATTTTTAAAAATCAAAACAGATTTTTAAATTTGGGGTTTTAAAGTAGTTGCATTTAAAGTAAAATTTCAAAAAGTTTACATAAGATGCAATTAATAATTTATTCCACTGACACCTTAGTGCTAGTAATAGCCCCCTGTGGGCAGCTGTGTTAGGTTTGCTTGCTGGTGTGCTGGCTGCAAGGGCTTTGCCTGATTGATGCGTGAGCACAGGGCAGCACCACGTGTGTATGGCCTATATAAGGCTATGCGTGCTTGCACTCAGGGGGATTGTGGACTGCCTGTCCGCCACTGTGAGGGTCCGTTTTGCTGTTTGTTTGTCTGAGAGGTGGTTTTCCCTGCCTGTGTGCTTGTCCGCCATTGTGAGACTTTATTAAATGGAATGGCCCAACCCTTTCCAGCTCCACAGTTTCTCTACCGTCTGCCCAAATCCAATGTGGACCAGCCTGGCCTCGGCCACCGGCACTACATCCTCTTAATATAATCGCAGTTTTATTTTTGAATTGGCTAGAATCCTTTCTTGGCACCTTACCTTGGATCATTTCCTTGGATTCAAGCCCTCCTGGGACAGCCCCAGATTTCAGGTCAGTTTGGTATCAACAGCTCTTTTAAAGATTTTTAAAGTCTTAATTTCCCACTGCTAATCATTTTTCATTTCCTGCCTTAACAGGAGATGAAAAAAGGCCTGCTGGTTGATGACCTCAAGGAACAAGAATGCCCCCCACTTCCCCTGCTCCCTTGTCAGCTGGGACTGGTATCCCTTTTGTCTTACCTGCTCTTTTTTCACACAGCAGAAGAAAAATATGTTAATTTAGTTATTTATATCAATAGAAGAATAGTTCTACATTATTAAATAGCAGTGCCTCCCTCCATCCCCTCCCATTTCTCGTCCCCAGAGGAAATCACTCCTAATGTTTTAACTAATCCTTGCCCCCATTTTTTGTATCACCAATCTCTAAACAGCTACTTCCTACAATCTATTAACTTCCACCTGCCCATACCACACACACACACACACACACACACACACACACATATTTTCTGACTTATGTACCTGTATCATTATTAAATTGATACTCAGTGCTTAAATTGTGTTGAGTAAATAACTGCTATTCACACCTGTGTTGTTAATAAATTATGATCACTTTCCTCAATAGTATCTTGCTTTCTCTGGAGTTGATAATTGCATCATTTTTCATTTGCCTAGATGTTTCTCTGCCTGTGTCACTAATGTAATTCCTACCCAGTCTCCCCCAGTTGTTTGTTTACTCTCAAAATGTTCAAATTTGGTGTTTAATGAATTTCACCTTAAAGTTTTTCCAGAGCCTTCCAATCTGCTCTTAGTTGGGCTAATTCATCTCTAGGCTTGCTGTTGAAGGGAACCAATGTTTTGACATTCTAAAGCTGCCTTTGGGACATTCATTTTAAGCTGTTTATTAAGAAACAAGACTAAAAAAGAAATTTAAACACCTCCCTCCAATTTCAGGCCCAAGATCTTCAGGCAGAAAAAACTGTTTTAGGAAGAGACCCTTGGCTTAGTCACCTTAAGTATCTTTAGTGTTAGTCAGGAAGACTCCAAGCCTGCTAGCTAGGTACCCCTTGTGTCCCACTGTTTCTGAGCTGCCTAGCAAGAATTTTCCTGCCATATAAGTGTCCTCAACTACCTATAAATCACCTGCTGTCACTTCAGAAATATAATACCCCATCAACCCCCCTTTTTGTTCTTTGTACAAAGTGCCTTATATGTCCGATGTTGCATCACTGCCTGCCTTTGGAATTTCCAGTGTATGTGGATTCTCCATGTGCACACATTATATATAACTTAGATTTTTTTTCTGTTAATCTGTCAGTGTTAATTTGATTTTTAACCCAACTAAAAGAATTTAAAAGGTGGGAAGAAAAGGGAAAAGTATTCTTTTTTTTTTTTTTTTTTAAGGCTTCACCCAGTACAGCTGTCACCTTGGGATCTCCCTTCATCACATCCTGGGAACTCCCTTCACCTGTTATATTGACTGCTCTGGTTCTTGGATTGCACTTCTTTTTTATTCTTGACTCACTCCATTGTTTGGTGGAGCACATCCTTCAGTAATTTTCTAAGGAAGATGTCACAGGCCACCAATGCCCTGCCCACAGTCTCGGCATCTACCACATCCATGCATTTTAAATTGCCAGCACAAATGTTTCTTACCCTAAGGACTTTTTCTGGCCACTGAAGGTTCAATCAGAAACTCTTAGGGAATTAACCCCCTCCTCCCTAGGAACAACCTTTAACCAAGGACTGATAAGAGGTGATAGATAAACACCCCAGTTTCTTCATCCCTGAGTAAGGATAACTTGGAGGCACACTTTCTACATTGGTCTCCAGAATTCCCCGCAGGAATCAAGTCCCAGCTGTTTGCAGTAACTCACTGGACTTGTTGGCTTCCTTGTTGCACTTCCTACTGCCTTACAGGTGTTTCCAGAAATCATCTCCCAAATAAACTACCTGTGCTCGTCTGTCTTCTATGTTCTTGCTCTTATCTTTATGCTTTACTTTCTACTTTCCAAATCTCCTGAAATTTTTCTTTTAATTTTGCCATCATATTTAAATTTCTAAACTCTCTGTTTTGTTCTCTAAAGTATCTTTTGTGCCCTGGCCGGCTGGCTCAGTGGTAGAGCGTCAGCCTGGCGTGCGGAAGTCCCGGGTTTGATTCCCGGCCAGGGCACACAGGAGAAGCGCCCATCTACTTCTCCACCCCTCCCCCTCTCCTTCCTCTCTTGTCTCTCTCTTCCCCTCCCACAGCCAAGGCTCCACTGGAGCAAAGATGGCTGGGGTGCTGGGAATGGCTCCATGGCCTCTGCCTCAGACGCTAGAGTGGTTCTGGTCGCAACAGAGCGACGCCCCGGATGGGCAGAGCATCGCCCCCTGGTGGGCATGCCGGGTGGATCCCGGTCGGGCGCATGCGGGAGTCTGTCTGACTGCCTCCCGGTTTCCAGCTTCAGAAAAATACAAAATAAATAAATAAATAAAGTATCTTTTGTTTTTAGAAGTTTCTTTTTTTAAAAAAGTGTTCTGTTTTTATTTCATGTGTGCACTCTTCCCTCTTATCTCTGAGGATATTAATAACTTATTGTTGTTTATTTTCTCAGAGATGCTGCTGTTGTCAAATTCTCTTTAGGGCATTTCTCTCCAGTGTGTCAGGTTCCCAGAGCAAACTGTCATCTCCCCGTTGAATGCTATTAAGGAAGGAGCCCCCCTCCCCCATTGAACCAAGAAGCTTCAAGGACATTTTATGTTTTAGGCCAAGCATTCAGAGAGATTTTGTAAAGGACACCTTTGTAATTGTATGACATGTACTGTTATTGTAATATACTTCATTCCCTGCTTTGGAGTGCCTGTGGTGTAGACAGCAAAGCAAGCAAAAGGGATAGAATGTTGGCCAAAATAAGTTTGTAAAAATATGATTTTTATACTTGTGTGTGATTTACAATGAGAGCTAGGCAACACCAGTTAAAAATGGTCAGTGAAGTTACAGATTGTCTTCCTGCTTGGGAAGGGCTATTATTTTTCTAATGGAGAGGTTTTCATACTAGAAAGTTTGAAAGAAAGAAGGAAGGAGAAATTAGACCACCCCCTCTCCTATTCACTGAGGAGGAAGAGAAGCAATGGGGGGGGGGCTAAATAGCCCCTTCCTCTCCCCTTTTCTTAAAAGTTTAAGACCTTAATGGGCGATTTCCACCGCTTATTCTCTGATATCACTTAAACCTCCTCCCATCCTGAATTCGTGTGATTGAGGTGTACCTCTAGACCAGGGGTCGGGAACCTATGGCTTACGAGCCAGATGTGGCTCTTTTGGTGGCTGCATCTGGCTCGCAGACAAATCTTTAATTAAAAAAATAATGTTAAAAATATAAAACATTCTCATGTATTACAATCCATTCGTTTCCTACCGCTCATGTTTACGGTTGCAGTGGCTGGAGCCAATCACAGCTGTCCTCCGGGACAACACCAAATTTTTATTGGATAATGCATAACATACATGGGTCATTGTATGGCTCTCACGGAATTATATTTTAAAATATGTGGCATTCATGGCTCAGCCAAAAAGTTTTCTGACCCCCGCTCTAGACAAAGAGGATCACGAACCCCCTTGCATGTGAACTTGTGTTCTGTAAAGGGTATATAAGATGTAAGAAATCTAATTTCGGGGAGCATGTGTCTTTGGAGTCACTAGCCCCACATGCTCTGCTGGCTTCTTTTAATATATAAATTCTCTTTTCCTTTTATAAAGTTTCTGAGTGTCTGGCCTCCCTTGGGTGGCTTTCCTGCAACACTATGGTTCTACTCCCTCCTTAAGGGAAGAAGGCAGGATTTCTGGGTAATCTTTTTCACTGTATGCTGTCCTTTCACACAACTGTGCCTGGTCCTCCCTCTGTCTTACTCTCCCACCAAAAGAAAAACTTCCATTCTTTGGCCGTTGTGGCCTGACAGCAGCAAGGTGCCCTGGGGATCCTTGGGACCTCAATGCCTCTGACTCGACTTTCAAGTCATCCTACTTATTTTAACCACAGCTTTACTCACAAAATACAAGAGTACCTGGGGTGGCCAAACTCATGGAGGATCCTGAAATGTAAAGTGAGTTGCTTTAGCTTTCTCATCAGCTGGCTGAGAATTCTGCTTTCTCGGGTCTTCTGAGAAACTCTGGAAACACATAAGAAACTGGTAACAGCACTTACGCACAGGAAGAAGGTCAATGACATACTTTTTACTTTGTGCTTTTTTCTTTCTTTTTTTTGGTTTTTGAACCATGTGAATGTATTACTTCATCAAACATTAACTTTTGGTTGAGCCCTTGGAGGGAGTAAAGCACAGTGCAGGTGTTTAATCTGTTGTCTTTAACGAGGAATCTCCAGTGTTGTTTTTGAGATTTCTGTGAGGCAAGAAAGCAAAAATAAAATAAAGTCAGGACACCAAAAACAAATTGGAAAAAAATATTTGCAACTAATATGAAAAAGAGCTTTCCTTAAAATATGAAGTTCTTACAAAAGAATTAAAAACAGATCAAAGTCTAATAGAAAACAATAGGCAAAGACTATAAATAGAATACATTGGAAAAATAAAAAAACAAAGAAAAAAATACATTAGCAAATGGCTATTAAATGAAAGAAAAATGCAGCCCTGGTTGGTTGGCTCAGTGATAGAGCATAGCCTGGTATGTGGATGTCCTAGGTTTAAGTCCCAGTCAGGGCACACAGGAGAAGCATCCATCTGCTTCTCCACCCCTCCCCCTCCCCCTTCTCTCTCTCTCTCTCTCTCTCTCTCTTCATCTCCCACAGCCATGGCTCTGTTGGTTCTAGCACATTGGTCCCAGGCACTGAGGATGGCTCTGTGGAACCTCCACCTCAGGAACTAAAAAGAGTTCAGTTGCCAGCGTGGCCCCAGATGGGCAAAACATTGGCTCCAGATGGAGGTTGCTGGGTGGATTCCGGTGGGAGTGGATGTGGGAGTCAGTCTCTCTATCTCCCCTCCTCTCACTTGGAAAAAAAAGAAAAAGAAAAAAAATGAAAAAATGCTCAACCTCACTCATGATTTTAAGAATGAAAATCAAAACAGTGAGAAACCATTTTTAACCTATCAGAATGGCAACATCATAAAAATATGATCATATGTATTGGCAAGGTGAGAATATAGGAAGATAAGAAATCTAAAACATTTTTTATGTCGTTGAAAGTTGCTGCAGTCTCTTTGTATTATAGTACTATCTTTTTTATTTTAATTTAGTGAGAGGAGGGGAGGCATCCCGCATGCACCCCACTGAGATCCATCAGCAAAGCCCATTAGGGGGTCATGCTCTGTCCATCTGGGGCCCTTGCTCTGTTGCAACCAGAGCCATATTTTAGCACCTGAGGTGGAGGCCATGGAGCCATCCTCAGTGCCCAGGGCCTACTCACTTCAATCAAGCCATGGCTGCAAAATGGGGGAGGAGAAGAGAAAGAAAGAGAGAGAAGCAAGAGGGGAAGGGGTGGAGGTGGGGAAGCAGATGGGTGCTTCTGTGTGCCCTGACTGGGAATCAAACCCAGGACATCCACACACCAGGAAGACATTCTACCACTGACCCAACTGGCCAGGGCCTGGTACTATTAAGAAGTTACATCCTTTGACCTAGCAACTTCACATAGGACAAAATTTATCCTATGAATATTCTTGTTCTGGGCATTTATATTTAAGACAGCCCTGGCTGGGTAGCTTGGTTGGTTAGAGCATTGTCCTGATATGCAGAAGTTGCTGGTCTGATCCCTGGTTAGGGCACTTACTGGAACAAATCGATGTTCCTGTCTCTCACTCCCTTCCTTTCTTGCTAAAATCAATAAATAAAAATTTTTAAAAGATATATTTAAGACATATTTACAAGGATACTCATTACAACCTAATTTGTAGTTATAATAACTGTAAGCAACCCAACTGTTCACAATAGGAGACCGACTACATTGACTGTAGTATATTCATTCTATATACTGTATGGAATACTAAGCAGATATTAAACAGAATGAGATACCTTTATATTTATGAAATAATTTCCAACATATATTATTAAGTTTAATAACAAGATATGAATTAAATGCATCTGAATGGCTCCATTTTTGTATTTGGTTTTTCAAGTATTTTTTCTCAGATAAATAGGTGTATTTACATAAACACAGAATATCTCTGGAGAAAGACAGAAACTAGCAATTACGGCTACCTCTAAAGAGGGGAACTGGGAAAATAAGCGGTTAAGAAAGAGAAGACTTGCTTTTTTTTCTCTTAAATACTTTTTAAAAACTTTCTTTTTCAAACCAAGTCCAATCCAGAAGGATTGGAGATCTAGGTTTAGAGGTTACATATCCAGAAACAACTTCTAGAGCAATGCTATGAAGACACCAGTGCCTCCACTGCATGGATACGGCTGCTGGACAGTGGACATCCTGTTTGGATCCTGATCCTTGCTACTGCAACCACCACTACTGAAGCATCTGGAAACTGGATGTGGTTATTGCAACTAATGGCTCTCTCTGCAGAGCAGATCTAGCAGTCTTTGCTATTTGAGGTCACTAGTTCCTGAATCAAAGTCTATTGAAGATCCCTACACTTGTGTATAGCTGGAAGGGAGGCTGGAAGTAAATATCTGATATTTTTAGCTTCTATAGTGAGAGGTTGCCTCTATATCCCATTAGAGCCCATAAAGTGGGGAATGTCCCAAACATATAGAGTTTAGATAACGGGTGTAGCAAGGGAGACAGGGATAGGGAAAGAAGTTGTTTCCCATCAATTTTCACTTAGTTTTGGAGAAAAGTGAGAAATTCTCTCCTGGCTCTCATCAGAAAACTAACTTTCCTAGCTGGGTCTTTGAATGCACAATATTCAGAATCCTAGGTCTTTAGAATAAAAAGGGCCCTATAAACAACCTTGTGTTATCAGGGGGAAAATCCAAATCAATTAAGTTTGGGCAAACTCAGGCTGCCCAAGATTACCCAGTGAGAGTTTCTGATGATGTTATTGGGGCCTCTCTATCTGGGTCCCTAGCCTGCATAGAACGTTTGTTTATAAATCAGTACTATAGCAAAGGCTGTAATGAAATATCAAGATATAGATTTGTTTTTGGTAGAGCCTCTTCTTGAACAGCTGGTGCCATTGATTTCAAATCTTATTTAAAAATTTGTGTAAGACTTTTAAGGTTTGTTTTAAAAACAATTTTATTTTTAATAACTAAAATAGTTTAGTTATTAAAAATAGCAAACATTATAGAAGAATTTAAAGTAAAAAGTAAAATTCTTACTCTCATTTCCACTTTCCTATTCCACTGGAATAATCAATGTTAAAAGAATGATGGTGCTCTGGCCAGTATGCTCAGTGGTAGAGCCTTGGCCCAGCGTGTGTATGTCCTGAGTTCAGGGTACGGCACACAGGAAAAGTGACCATCTGCTTCTCCACTCTTCACCCTTACCCTTCTCTCTTTTGCTTTCTTTTCTCCTCTTTTAGCCATGGCTCAATTGGTTCAAGTGCATTGGCCTGGGTGTTGAGGTTGGCTCTGCAGAATATACACCCCAGGCACTAAAAATAGCTCTGTTGCGAGCATGGCCCAAGATGGACAGAACATTGGCCCAAGATGGGAGTTGCCAGGTGGATACTGGTCTGGGCACATGCAGGTGTCTGTCTCTCTATCTCCCCTCCTCTCACTTGGAAAAGCAGGAAAAAAAAGAAGTGTGATGGATATCTCTCAGTTCTTTTTCTGTGTATATATACATATATTAATTTATCGATCTAGGTAACATTATATACTTATTTATAGATTGCTGTCTCACTCTATATGTAAGGTGGATGTAACTGGGACTTGAACTGGCTGTGTGCCAGTTAAGTTACCCGCAGGTTGGTAAGTGGTGCATGGAGACACAACGTCTGAGCAGCTTCATCATGCTCCATTGAAGACTTGGTGGCAAAACGATATTTTTGGTCCAGAGGGCTTCACAGTGCCCCTCAAAGTGTAAATCATCTCTTATAGGAAAACATCAACAGCTCTGGCCTGCTAGCTCAGCGGTAGAGTGTTGGCCCGGCATGTGGAAGTCTTGGGTTCGATTACCAGCCAGGGTACACAGGAGAAGCGCCCATCTGCTTCTCTATCCCTCCCCTTTCCTTCCTCTCTGTCTCTCTCTCTTCCCCTCTCGCAGCCAAGGCTCCGTTGGAGCAAGGTTGGCCCGGGCACTGAGGATGGCTCTATGGTCTCTGCTTCAGGTGCTAGAATGGTTCTGGTTGCAACACAGCTATGCCCCAGATGGGCAGAGCATCGCCCCCTGGTGGGCATGCCAGTGAATCCCAGTCAGGCACTTGTAGGAGTCTGTCTCTCTCTCTGCCTCCCCACTTCTCACTTCAAAAAAATACAAAAAGAAAAAAAACAAAAAAAACAAAAACATCAACTTATTTATTCAGGATGGCTTTAAAGCAGGGGTCAGGAACCTATGGCTCACAAGCCAGATGTGGCTCTTTTGATGGCTGCATCTGGCTCACAGACAAATTTTTAATAAAAAAATAATAACATTAGAAATATAAAACATTCTCATGTATTACAATCCATTCATTTCCTACCACTCATGTTCATGGTTGCGGGTGGCTGGAGCCAATCACAGCTGTCCTCCAGGACACCACCAAAGTTTTATTGGCTAATGTGTAACATACACGGGTCGTTGTATGGTTCTCACAAAATTATATTTTAAAATATATGGCGTTCATGGCTGTCTCAGCCAAAAAGTTTCTCGACCCCTGCTTTAAAGCATGAAGGGACCTCCAAATCATCTAGTTCGACCTCATCTGTTGGTAAAGAACTACCCCCTAGCCCCCACCCCGGAGAAGGAGATGGCTTGGTTCCAGGCCTTGGCTAAGATCACTCAGCCAAGGAGAGTGACAAGAGCAAGTTAGAAAAAAAGGTGGAGAAAGAGAACTGTAAGGTTAACTTGCTCTATTTTTTGTCCCTTCCCACAGTGTGTGATAACCTAGGAAGAGCTGTCGGTTAGGAATAGGAGACAAGCTCTACCTCAATCTTAAGGACTTTTGACACACCAATGAAGCTGAGTTTACTCATCTATTAGGAGTCCTAATAAATTAGCTCCACAGGGTTTTCTTGTCTGATGATCCCTAAACTCCATTCACAAAACAACCTGCAATCTGGACTGTCCCTCATCTCCAGGGAGAAGGTTGGAGGGAGGCTTGAGCTCAGGGATGCATGCTCAGTCAGTGAGGGCTCAGACCACCCAGCGGGGGCAGCGGGGAGGGGACTGGAGACTCCAGCCAGAGCTGCGGTGGCCAGCCTGTAATTATAAGGAAACATTGCAGAAAACGTTTCTGTTGTGGTTGTTCCCTCTGTTTACTTTGGGCAGTTCTGTCATTTTTTAACTGACTCTTTCCAGATGAAGATTATCCCTTTTCAGCTTTTCAGCTGGGTAAAGTCAAAGCTTTGCAATTGATGGGGTATTTGGGGAGGCCTGGGCAGCTAATGACCCCCTCCAAACACACACACACACACACACACACACACACACACACACACACACACACACACACTTCAGTGAAGGGCTGCAAACTTGACCCGAAGCCTGCAAACCCAACATCCTCCTCTCCTCTGCCTCCCCTGCCTCCATGTAGCAAGGCAAAGAAAACAAAGCCATGAGCTTTTGAGCTTTTCAGAGCTGGGGAAGGCTGCAGCCATTCCTTTCCAGCCCCTCCCTCCTCCCTTGGGCTCACAGTCACACGGGCACAAGGTTATAGTTACAGTCAAGAACTGCTGACGTCTACTTTTCGGTTGTTGCTTAAACACACACACCCTTTCCTTCATGGTTTAGCTTCGCGTTGATTCAAACCCAAAGGCGCACGTTTGCTTTGCTTTTCGTGTTTTCTTAAGTTTGAACAAAATGAATGCCGTATTTTAGAGTCAGAGAGAAAGAAAGCTCATTGACTTAGTTATTTTCCTAAATTTTTCAGTTTCCTTTGGCCTCTGAAAACCAAATAATGGAGTCTTGTATGCCTAAGATTGGAAACATCTGGCCGTCACACTTGAGTCAGGCTGGGCTGAAGTCTGATGGAGCCAGGTGCAGTGGCCTGCCCACTTGAATTAGGGAAGTTTTAAGCACTGATGGGACTAAAAGTTACTAAATCCAATCTCTTGGTTTTACATGTAAGGAGACAAGTCCAGAGAGGTTAGGACTTGCTTAATGTCACACATCTTTATCCATGTCAGAGGTGAAGCCAGAACCCAGGAGATAAGTGGGAGAATCTCATTCCTGGGCCACAACTTTTTACACATGCCCATGCATAGGAAGGACTGACTATTGAGAAAAATGAAGTGTTTGTAAATACTCTTTGTAAGGTATTTTTCCCCGCCGAGAAGGAAGGAAGAGGGCTCGGAGCCACCAAGTGTGGAATAGTAAAAGGCTTTATTGAGTACAGAGTGCGCATCCCGCCCGGCAAGGTTCCCTGGCCCCGAGGTAAGATGGAGGCCAGGGAAGTTGCACAGATTAAACCATGTGGGAGATATTTCAAGGGTCCCTCTAGGGTGGTTGAGCTAATATGACGTGGTGAAATCTCACTGGCTGGCAGACAGTCGCTTTTTTCCAAATGGTTCCTGTGAAGCCTCTTTTGGCGCGCTTGGTTGTGGGCGGTCCTAGCCAAAGTTTGTGGGTCTGAGTTCCCCACGTGACTATTCCCCATTATCCACCAACCTCACACTCTTAACTACTCAATTTGACACACCCAACTATTTCCACTTTTGTGTATTTCCACCCAGCCCTTGTCTACCGGGTATATATTCTTCCTCAGGAGGAGGGAGCACCCACTCTGAGCCAAGTGATTACTTTACAGCTCCTCATTGAATTTTCATGACACTAATATAAGGGAGGCACCACTATACCTGTTTCATAGAGGATGAGATGGAGAGGTCAGACTTGCTTGCCCAAGGTCACACAACTAGAAAGGGGTGTAGCAGGATCCGAATCCAAGTCTCTCTGGAGACTGTAGCTCCAGATTCCAGCACAGCAAATTGCCATAGCTGCTGTGCAGGTCACACTTTAAATATGTACACTTCTCACTTTCAAAATCATGACCTAGTTTTCTTTTTTCTAACTTTTTAAAAATTCATGGATTTGAGAAAAAGGAAGAGAGAGAGAGAAACGTTGATTTGTTGTTCCACTTGTTTATGCATTCATTGGTGTATTCTTGTATGTGCCCTGACTGGGGTTAAAACCCACAGCCTTGGTGTGTTGGGACGACACTCTAACCCACCGAGCTACCTGGCCAGGGTACGACCTAGTTTTCATAATTATTACTTTTATGGATACATTCATTCTTTAAATAAATACTGACCAGGCAGCTACTCTGTGCCATGTACAGTCAAGACACAGAAGATAGAGTAGTGAGCAACAAACGTGAATCCCTGCTCTCACTGAGCACAGATTCCACAGGGAGAATCAGACAATGACCCAAATGAGTAAGTCACGTGAGGTGCTAAGTGGAATGAGGAGGATAAAACAAGGGATGGGAATAGGAAATGCTGGGAGCTGAGGGTGGGGAAGATGGCGATTTTAAATAGGATGGTCAGGGACAGAAAGCTCACCTGTGACATATAAAGGGGTGAGATAATGAACCAAATAGATACCTGGGAAAACAGGAAAGAGTGAGTTCAAAGTTATGAGGTAAGAGAAGACATGGTGTCTTCAAGAAACAGGAGGCCTGTCTAGCTAGAGTGGAGTATGAAAGAGGAAAAGTATCAGATGAGGTCAGAAAGTAACAGAAGCCAACAAAAGACATTGGCTTTTATACTAAATGAGGGGAGCCACAGAAGCTTTTGAATGGAAGATTAACACATTTAAATGTTCCCCATAGTTCCAATATCAACTGTAATTGACAAAAAAAATTTCCTGAAAAGTTTCTATGGAGAAGACAAGATGGCAATGGAGTAGGCAGACATACCAACTCCCACCTCCCAGAAAGAAAGTGGATTACAAACTAATTTTAGGAACTATAATCTGGAAAAACCAACTTTGGACTAAACTAAGAGGACTCTTCAACCAAGGAACACTGAAGAAGCCACACCGAGACTGGTAGGAAAAGCGGAAATGCGGAGAGGGCTGCCCAGCTCCCCGGAGTGAATGGCAGCTGGGAGAGACTCGTGTGGCGGGAAGTGAGTTTAGCAGAGAGGGGAGGGTCCTGAATCCCAGGAACAAAGCCCCAGCCTGCAGTCCCAGAGCCCAGAAGAGGCGTAAGGACAGTATTTAGCTGGAAACAAGTCTGGATACTGTTTGTGAGAAAGAGACTGATTTCTCAGACCAGGATTCTTCTTAAAGGGACTGCACAGAAAACCTTTCTCACAACCACTCAACCGGGGCTCTGGGAGACAGGGAGAGAGGAGAATACCAGAGTAGCAGGAAGAGAGTGTAATCTAGGAGGCACAGGGAGAAACATTTTGGGAGATAGCCACCCTAACCCCTGGGATGAGTCACTCCCCAAATCTGAAGTGAATATTTCCCCTGGAAACAGCAATACCAGCAAAGGGAAGCAGGACACCAGCCAAACAAGCTCTCCTGAGGCACTCAGAGCAGAGTCGCTTAGAAGGAGGGAGCTTTCGGGGCTAGAGTAGTGAGTGTTAGGGTCTGAGCTGCAGCGCCCCCACCCACACAGCTGAGGGCTCGCTGGAGGGCGGGCAGCAGGACACGGAAGCGTGGTTCTGTGGGCAAGGGCGGAAGCTGGGTGGCCACCACTGGGCCCAGGTGTGAGCTCAGTCTTGCCTGGCTGGGGAAGAGGGGGCATGCAAAAGTGGTCAAGCCCAGCTGCGGGCTGCCTATAATCCAGCCTGCGGGAGAAGGGCGGGAACCCCAGAAGGGGTGGAGACCAGCCCTTGAACAAGGGCACAGGAGCACAGCCTTGCCCCCACCTGCGGAACCCAGGCTTGTGGCCTGACTTGGGAGCCGGCTCCTCCCGTGGGGGTGGAGCCAAAAGCCCAGAACAGGTGGAGTCCCGCTACTGAGCATGGGCACGCAGTCCTGCCTGGCCTGTGGAGCCAAGGCTTACAGCCGTCCCCCGAGCGGGATCCTCCTGCAGGGGCAGGGCGAAAGCCCAGAATCAGGTGGAGACCCGCAACTGAACAAAGGTGCTCGCCACTGCCCTCAGGGACGAGCATAATGCCACCCACGGGGGTGGGGCAAAGGCCAAGGCCACCAAGGCTTGTACACTTGAGCATGTGATCACAGCCACTCCTGTGAAGGAGAGGTGGAAACCTAAGCAACAGTCCCAGTGGGAAGGCACTGGCAACGCCCATACCCAAATGCCCTAGGCAGCAACAGCAGAGGGGGTGGCGGGCCTGCAGACAGACCACACCTAGGGAACAGAGGCCACACCCAGTAGACTCCAGTGGCCAAGACTTTCTTTTACACAGAGAAGATGAGAAGGCAGAGAAATGCAACACAAATGAGTCAAGAGAAATCCCCAGAAAAGGACTTGAATGAATCAGATATAACCAAATTACCAGATGCAGAGTTTAAAATAATGATTGTTAGGATGCTCAAAGATATTAGAACAACAATAGATGGTCATTACGAACACCTAAATAAAGAGATAGCAGATATAAAAAAGGACATTGAAATAATAAAAAAGAATCAGTCAGAAATGACAAATACAATATCAGAAATGAAGAACACAATGGAAGGAATTAAAAGCAGGGTGAATGAAGCTGAGAATCGAATGAGCAAGTTAGAGGACACAATAAATAAAGGCATGGAAGCAGAGCAGAAAAAAGAAAAGAGACTCAAAAAGTCTGAGGAAACTCTTAGAGAGTTCTGTGACAACATGAAGAGAAATAACATCTGCATCATAGGGGTTCCTGAAGAAGGAGAGAAAGAACAAGGGATAGAGACATTGTTCAAGCATATCATAGCTGAAAACTTCCCTCAATTAAGGAAGGAAAACATCTCACATGTTCAGGAAGCACAGAGAACTCCATTAAAGAGAAACCCAAAGAAATCAACACCAAGACACATCATAATTAAAATACCAAAGCTAAGTGATAAAGAGAAAATATTAAAAGCTGCTAGAGAAAAAAAGGCTATCACCTACAAAGGAGCCCCCATAAGGATGACTTCTGACTTCTCAACAGAAACACTTGAGGCCAGAAGGAAATGGCAAGAAATATTCAAAGTAATGCAGAACAAGAACCTACAACCAAGACTACTTTATCCAGCAAGGCTATCGTTTAAAATTGAAGGAGAAATGAAAAGCTTTCCAGACAAAAAAAACCTCAAGGAATTCATTACAACCAAACCAAGGCTGCAAGAAATGCTAAGGGGCCTGTTGTAAACATATCAAAGGAGAAAAAGAATATAGCAAAAGAGGAATACAATTTTAAAGAATAAAATGGCAATAAACAATTACATATCAATAATAACCTTAAATGTAAATGGATTAAATGATCTGATCAAAAGACATAGGGTAGCTGCATGGATAAGAAAACAGGACCCATACATATGCTGTCTACAAGAGACACAACTTAAAAAAAAAGATGCACATAGACTGAAGATAAATGGATGGAAAAAATATTTCACACAAATAAAATTGAAAAAAAAGCTGGGGTAGCAATACTTATATCAGACAAAATGGACTTTAAAACAAAGACTATAGTCAGAGATAAAGAAGGTCATTACATAATGATAAAGGGAGCAATCCAACAGGAAGATATAACCATTATAAATATCTACACACCTAATATAGGAGCACCTAAATATATAAAGCAGACTTTGATGGATTTAAAGGACGAGATCAACAGCAATACTATAATAGTAGGGGATTTCAATACCCCACTAACATCACTAGATAGATCCTCAAGGAAGAAATTTAACAAAGAAACAGCAGACTTAAAGGACATGCTAGAACAACTCGATTTAATAGATATCTTCAGAACCTTTCACCCTAAAGCAGCAGAATATACATTCTTTTCAAGTACTCATGCTACATTCTCTAGAATAGACTACATGTTAGGGCACAAAAGCAGTCTCAACAAATTTAGGAAGATTGAAATCATATCGAGCACTTTCTCTGATCACAGTGGCATAAAACTAGAAATCAACCACAAGAGAAAAACTGAAAAATACTCAAACACTTGGAAACTAAAGAGCACATTATTAAATAACGAATGGGTAAACAATGAGATCAAAGAAGAAATAAAAAAATTCCAAGAAACAAATGATAATGAGCATACATCAACTCAAAATTTATGGGACACAGCAAAAGCAGTCTTGAGAGGGAAGTTCATAGCATTACAGGCATACCTCAAGAAGCTAGTAAAAGCTCAAATAAACAACTTGACCCTGCATCTAAAAGAACTAGAAAAAGAACAGCAAGTAAAGCCCAGAGCTAGTAGAAGGAAGGAAATAATAAAGATCAGAGCAGAAATAAATGACATAGAGGCTAAAGAAACAATACAGAGGATCAATGAAACCAGGAGCTGGTTCTTTGAAAAGGTAAACAAGATCGATGAACCTTTAACTAGACTCACCAAGAAAAAAAGAGAGAGGACTCAAATAAATAAAATTAGAAATGAGAGTGGAGAAATAACAACTGACCCAACAGAAATACAAAATATTGTAAGAAAATACTATGAAGAACTGTATGCCAAAAAACTAGACAACCTAGATGAAATGGACAAATTCCTTGAAACATATAATCTTCCAAAAATCAATCTGGAAGAATCAGAAAACCTAAACAGACCAATTACAACAAATGAGATTGAAACAGTTATCAAAAAGCTCCCAAAAAAGAAAAGTCCTGGGCCTGATGGCTTCACAAGTGAATTCTACCAAATATTCAAAGAAGAACTAATTCCTATCCTTCTCAAGCTATTTCAAAAAATTCAAGAGGAAGGAAGACTTCCAAGCTCCTTTTATGAGGCAAGCATAACTCTGATTCCAAAATCAGGCAAAGACAACACAAAGAAAGAAAATTATAGGCCAATATCCCTGATGAATTTAGATGCTAAAATCCTCAACAAAATATTAGCAAACCGGATCCAGCAATATATGAAAAAAATCATACACCACGATCAAGTGGGATTTATTCTTGGGAGGCAAGGCTGGTACAATATTCACAAATCAATCAATGTGATTCATCACATAAACAAAAGGAAGGAGAAAAAACACATGATAATTTCAATAGATGCAGAAAAAGCATTTGATAAAATCCAGCACCCATTCATGATCAAAACTCTCAGCAAAGTGGGAATACAGGGAACATACCTCAACATGATAAAGGCCATCTATGACAAACCCACAGCCAACATCATACTCAATGGGCAAAAATGAAAAGCAATCCCCTTAAGATCAGGAACAAGGCAGGGGTGCCCCCTTTCACCACTCTTATTCAACATAGTCCTGGAAGTCCTTGCCACAGCAATCAGACAAGAAGAAGAAATAAAAGGTATCCAAATTGGAAAAGAAGTAAAACTATCATTATTTGCAGATGATATGATATTGTATATAGAAAACCCTAAAGTCACAGTCAAAAAACTACTAGACCTGATAAATGAATTCAGCAAGGTGGCAGGATATAAAATTAACACTCAGAAATTAGAGGCATTTTTATACACTAACAATAAACTCTCAGAAAGAGAAATTAAGGAATCAATCCCCTTTACCATTGCAACCAAAAAAATAAAGTACCTAGGAATAAATTTAACCAGGGAGATTAAAGACTTATACTCGGAAAATTATAAAACATTGATAAAAGAAATCAGGGAAGATACAAATAAGTGGAAGCATATACCGTGCTCATGGTTAAGAAGAATAAACATAATTAAAATGTCTATTTTACCCAAAGCAATTTATAAATTCAATGCAATACCAATTAAAATACCAATGACTTACTTCAAAGATATAGAACACATATTCCAATAATCTATATGGAACCAAAAGAGAACATGAATAGCCTCAGCAATTCTTGAAAAGAAAGAATAAAGTGGGAGGTATCACACTTCCTGATATCAAGTTGTACTATAAGGCCATTGTACTCAAAACAGCCTGGTACTGGCATAAGAACAGGCATATAGATCAATGGAACAGAACATAGAACCCAGAAATAAACCCACAGCTCTATGGACAACTGATATTTGACAAAGGAGGTAAGAGCATACATTGGAGTAAAGACAGCCTCTTCAACAAATGGTGTTGGGAAAATTGGAAAGCTACCTGCAAAAAAATGAAACTAGAACACCAACTTACACCATTCACAAAAATAAACTCAAGATGGATAAAAGACTTAAATGTAAGCCATGAAACCATAAGCATCTTAGAAGAAAACATAGGCAGTAAGCTCTCTGTCATTTCTCGCAGCAATATATTTGCCAATTTGTCTCCACATGCAAGTGAAATAAAAGGATAAACAAATGGGACTATATCAAACTAAAAAGCTTCTGCACAGCTAAAGACAATAAAAACAGAATAAAAAGACAAAGTATACAATGGGAGAATATATTTGACAATGCGTCTGAAATTTATAAAGAGCTTGTAAAACTTAATACCAGGAAGATAAACAATCCAATCCAAAAATGGGCAAAAGAAATGAATAGACACTTCTCCAAAGAGGACATACAGATGGCCAATAGGCAGATGAAAAAATGCTCAACATCACTAATCATTAGAGAAATGCAAATTAAAACCACAATGAGATATCACCTCACACCAGTCAGAATGGCGCTTATCAACAAAACAACACAGAATAAGTGCTGGCGAGGATGTGGAGAAAAGGGAACCCTCCTGCACTGCTGGTGGGAATGCAGACTGGTGCAGCCACTGTGGAAAACAGTATGGAGATTCCTCAAAAAATTAAAAATCGAACTGCCTCTTGACCCAACTATCCCACTGTTAGGAATATATCCCAAGAACACCATAGCACTGTGTGAAAAGAAGAAATGCACCCCCGTGTTTATGGCAGCATTGTTCACAATAGCAAAAATCTGGAAATGGCCCAAGTATCCATCAGAGGACGAGTGGATTAAAAAGCTTTGGTACATATATACTATGGAATACTACTCAGCCATAAGAAATGATGACATCGGATCATTTACAACAACATGGATGGACCTTGATAACATTATACTGAGCGAAATAAGTAAATCAGAAAAAACTAAGAACTATATGATTCCATACATAGGTGGGACATAAAAATGAGACTCAGAGACATGGACAAGAGTGTGGGGGTTATGGGGTGGGGGAGGAGAGGGAGGGGGATGGGGGAGGGAGGGGCACAAAAAAAACCAATTAGAAGGTGACGAAAGACAATTGGACTTTGGGTGATGGGAATGCAGCATAATCTAATGTCAAAATAACCTAGAGCTGTTTTCTCTGAACATATGTACCCTGATTTATCAATGTCACCCCATTAAAATTAATTTAAAAAAAAGAAAAAAAAAACACAGAAAAACTAATAAATAAATATTTTATGAAAAAAAAAGTTTCTATGACTGTTACATTGAAAATAGAGAAGTGTGGGGAATAAGGATGAAAGAGGAAAGACTAGTTGGGAGGCCATTGCCATTTGGATGAGAGATGATGTGACTTGTACTGGGGGTCATAGAGAATGTAGTAAAAAGTGATAGAATATTTTAAAAGTGGAGCCAGCATGCTACTCTACCCTCTTTGCACGTCCTGATGTCATATATATTTATTTTAGAGATATAGGTTGTTCCAGCTGGTGCTATTACAGATAACATTCTCATTAACATTGCCACTCATGCCTTTTGCATCTCTTATTTCCTTAGGATAAACTATTAGGGGTTGGGGCCCTGGCCGGTTGGCTCAGTGGTAGAGCATCGGCCTGGCATGTGGAAGTCCCAGGTTCGATTCCCAGCCAGGGCACACAGGAGAAGCACCCATCTGCTTCTCCAACCCTCTCCCTCTCCTTTCTCTCTGTCTCTCTCTTCCGCTCCCACAGCCAAGGCTCCATTGTAGCAATTTTGGCCCCAGGCACTGAGGATGGCTCCATGGCCTCCACCTCAGGCGCTAGAATAGCTCCAGTTGCAACAGAGCAACCTCCCAGAAGGGCAGAGCATTGCCCCCTAGTGGACATGCTGGGTGGATCCCGGTTGGGTGCATGTGGGAGTCTGTCTCTCTGCCTCCCCGCTTCTTACTTCAGAAAAATACAAAAACAAAACAAAACTATTAGGGGTTGGATTACTGAATATGATCATCCTTATGCCTCTTGCTACATATCATGCCATGTTCCATAGTAGACTCCACTAACAGTACCTTAACGATCTTTCACTTTGATTGCTCCAGAATTCCTCTCCTATCCTAGCATCTCTCACCTTCTCTCCCACCATGATTTTCTTCTTTTACTCCCTCTCTTCCCTCTCCTTCTGGGGAACTTATAAAGGGACAGGGTAACAAAGACAAACAAAGGTTAAGGCTGGCCACAGAGAGAGGTATGAAAAGACAGGGAGAAATTTCTTCATTTTGCCCCCTGTGTTACAGCCCTGAGAAAGGGCCAGCTGCTTCCCTCAGTCAGATGTGAATCTTCTTTGGTAAGAATCAACAAACCAACAATACTTAGAGACCTTTTTTTACTTCTGGGGAGATCAATGAACTTAACAATTTCAATTATTTTTCACAACATCCCCTGGTGCTAGATCAAACAGTCTTCTCTGAGCAAACATTTCTCTTGCCAGGGTGGGAAGTTAATCAAACTTTTGGTCTCTTCATGCCCTTCCTCCAGCAGTTTGGTCCTCCTTTCCAACGAGCCCCACCCCCTGCTTTCCACAACTCCGAAGTCCACTTCCTCCATCGTCCTTATCCAATTTCATTCCTTGTCTGGAAGAAAAAATTTTAATCAAATATTAAAAGTGAGGGGTTTCTTATGAATTTTAAGATCAATTTGTCAGTTTCTGCTGATCCTAAAATTCATATGAAAAGGCATTGGACTCAGAATAGCCAGATGATCTTAAAAAAGAACAAAATTGGTGGATTCATGCTTCCTGATTTCAAACCTTACTGGAAAACTAGGTAATCAAGATAGTGTGGTCCTGGCATAAAGATAGACATATAGATCAATGGAATGGAGTGAAGAATCCACAAATAAATCCTAACAGTTACAGTCATTTGATTTTTGACAGAGAAGCCAAGAGCGTTCTATAGGAAAAAATTGTCTTTTCAACAGATGGTGCTGGGATGATGACTATCCACATGCAAGAGACTCTGGACTTGCATCGAATATCATACATAAAAATTAACTCAAAATGGATCATAGGCCTAAATGTGGGAGTTCAAACTGTAAGATTTTTAGAAGTAAAGATAGGAGTAAGTGACCTTGGGTTAGGCAATGATTTCTTAGATACAACATGAAAACCATAGGTGATAAAAGAGAAGATTGATAAATTGAGTTTCATCAAAATTTCTGTGTTTCAAAAGACATCATGAAAAAGTGAAAGGACAACCAATAGAATGAGGGAAAACATTTGCAAGTCATAAATTTATAAAGGACTTTATCTAGAATATAAAAAATTCTTAAATTCAATAATAAAAAGACAAATAACCCAGTTTAAAAATAGGCAATTACAGCCCTGGCCGGTTGGCTCAGCAGTAGGGCATTGGCCTGGCATGTGGATGTTCCAGGTTCAATTCCCAGCCAGGGCACACAGGAGAAGCACCCATCTCATCTCTCTCTCTCTCTCTCTCTTCTCTCTCTCTCTCTCTTCTCCTCCCCATGTGCAGCCAGGACTCGATTGGAGTGAGTTGGCCCGGGGCACTGAGGATAGCTCTGTGTCTGCCTCAGGCACTAAAAGAATGGCTCTGGTTGCAATGGAGCAAGGGCCTCAGATGGGTAGAGCATCGCCCCCTAGTGCTCTTGCTGGGTGGATCCAAGTCAGGGTGCATGCAGGAAGACTCTCTGCCTCCCCTCCTCTACACTAAAAAAAAAAAAAAAGGGCAATTACAATAGACATTTTTCCAAAGGAAAATAAGCATATAGAAAGTTAGTAGGAAAATGCAAATCAAAATCACAATGAGATACCACTTCTCACCTGCTAGAATGGCTATAATTTAAAAAAGCAGAAGCCCTGGCTGGTTGGCTCAGTGGTAGAGCATCAGCCTGGAGTGCAGGAGTCCTGGGTTCGATTCCCGGCCAGGGCACACAGGAGAAGCACCCATCTGCTTCTCCACCCCTCCCCCTCTCCTTCCTCTCTGTCTCTCTCTTCCCTTCCCGCAGCCAAGGCTCCTTTGGAGCAAAGTTGGCCCCGGGGGCTGAGGACGGCTCTGTGGCCTCTGCCTCAGGCGCTAGAATGGTTCTGGTTGCAACAGAGCGATGCCCCAGATGGGCAGAGCATCGCCCCCTGGTGAGTGTGCCGGGTGGATCCCGGTCAGGCGCATGCGGGAGTCTGTCTGACTGCCTCCCCGTTTCCAACTTCAGAAAAATACAAAAAAAAAAAAAAAAAAGCAGACAATAACAATTTTTGGTGAGGATGTGGAAAAATTGAAACCCTCATATATTGCTGATGGAAATGTAAAATGGTGTAGCGATTTTACTTTGGAAACCAGTTTGGCAGTCCCTCTAAATGCTAAAGATAGAGCTATCATATGACCTACCAATTCCAATCCTAGATATCTATCCAAGAGAAATGAAAATATATATCCATACAAAAACTTGCACGTGAATATTCGTAGCAGTTTTATTTGCATACCCCAAAATGTAAACATACCAAATGTCTACCGAATGATGAATGGATGAACAAAATGTGATAGAGCCATACAATGGAATATTATTTGGCAATGAAAAGGAAGGAAGTTCAGATATATGCTATAATACAGTTGAACCTTAAAAACATTATGCTAGGTAAAAGAAGCCAATCACAAAAGACTGCCATAAAAGATTTTATGTATATAAAATGTTTAGAATAGGCAGATCCATAGAAAAAGAAAGTACATTACTGGTTGCCCAGAATTAAGGGGAGCAAAAGGGTGGGGTGAGGGAGTGGAAATGGTGAGTGACTGCTCAAAGGTATAGGTTTTAGGGGGGATAATGAAAATGTTCTAAAATTAATGAAGGAAATAGATGCACAACTCTATATATATACTAAAAATTATTGAATTGTACACATTTGAACTTTACAGGTTAAATATTATATCTCAAAAAAGCTATTTTGAAAAGTTGTTTCTTGTTCATTACTGAAAAAAGAACACCAGATTGTTTCATTCAGTGCCCTCCAAAAATTTGTTCTTGTCATGCATGGAGGAGCATGTTATGAGAATTGCCCTAAGGGTTGCTAGTAATAAAAGCTGGAGGCACCAAAGGGCCAGGGGAAGAGGAGGATAAAAGAAGGGATGGAGGAGGGACGATGAGGAATAGGAGAAGAGATGCACCAGAAATGAAGACATAAATCATCTCAAGGTTGGACAGCCAGGTGGGAAAGGGAGAGGAAATGTGGGAGTGGAATCTGCAGGATATCCTTACTGCCAACTGTGTAGGAAGGGGTTGATGGTTCAAAGCAAAGCGGCAAAGCAAATTATTTCGAAAAGAAAGACTTCCCTATTCACTGAGTACATAACGCCGTGTAGAGCTGATGGGAATCATTTGGTAAAAGTACACGAGCACTGCAGCCAATTGGAAAAAGCAATCATGATCGCTAGCACCAAATTTGTATCAGAGAAAAATTATAATGCACTTCTGCAAATAGCCAGAAAAAAATACAAGATTAACCTTTTCTACAAACAAAGCTGTGGGTTAACATTAGAGAAACTCTAGAACAATGCTTCTTTTTCTAAGCAGAGACCTGTGGGCATAATCTTATTTGTTTAGACCTTTGCATCTCAAGTTTGTTTGTTTTTTAATTTCTAAAAAGGTTATCCCTAAATTAGAGCCGTTAAGAGAGATGTTGAATCTGAAATGTGCCCATTTTTAAGGAAGAATTTAAAGATAAGAATCCAGGGCAGGTGAACAGTGCAGTGGGAACTCATTGCTCACAGGTGTGCAGACACACATCATTCCCAAAAGTTT
This sequence comes from Saccopteryx leptura, assembly GCF_036850995.1. NCBI lineage: Eukaryota > Metazoa > Chordata > Mammalia > Chiroptera > Emballonuridae > Saccopteryx > Saccopteryx leptura. Next base: position 208,974,825 of record NC_089505.1, on the reverse strand, counting down.
AAAGCGTGACAGGATGCCAGTCGTACCCCTAGTAGCCTCTTCCTTGTCAGTCTTGGTCCTGCCCAGTCAAGAGTCCATCTCTTCCTCACAGCCCTGTCATATAGGGTAGAAAAAACAGAGACAGAAAAGCTGTGACCAGGGCTTACTCATCAGTACAGTCAATAAATGAGAAGGGTCATAATAATTAACATGTGTGAAGGGCTTTGCAGTGTACAAGCCACTACCATGCACTTAATCTTTTTTTTTTTAGCAAGAGAGACAGAGAGAGGGATGGATAGGGGCAGATAGACAGGAATGAGAGAGATGAGATGCATCAATTCCTCGTTATGTTATCTTAGTTGTTCATTGATTGCTTTCTCATATGTGCCTGAGCCAGTGACCCCTTGCTCAAGCCTGTGATCTTAGGTTTAAACCAGTGACCTTGGGCTTCAAGCCAGTGACTTTGGGGTTCAAACCAGCAACCATGGTGTCATGTCTACGATTCCACGCTCAAGTCGGCGACCCCGCACTCAAGAGGGTGAACCTGTACTCAAGCCAGCGACCTTGGGGTTTTGAACCTGGGTCCTCAGCGTCCCAGACTCTATCCACTGTTAAACTGCCCGATCAGGCCATTTGATTTTCATTTAATTTTAATCTTTACAGAAACCTCCCCCAACCCCATGAGAAAAATCAAAGCTTAGAAATGAAATGACTAAGATTTCTTAGGACTTTCTCAAGTGTGTAAACATACCTAAACCTCTCTCAGTTAAAAAAAAAAAAGAAAAATCCATTCTGTTCTTCACATGCCCTCCAGCCAGCCTATGTCTCTTCTCTCATTAAGTAAGCTCTTTCAAAAAGTAGCTCACACTCCCTGTCTCTTTGCACTCACAATGTGGAGTTCCCTCGTCTAAGGAATGTAATGTACACAGGCGGGTCACAGGCTGAAAGATGGCGCTTGGGGAGCGCAGTCCCCAGCTCCTGCAGCTGGGACTGCGCATAGTGTTAAACACAACTTGAGGGGTTAACAGGAGGAAATGTCCTTGATCTCTGAAGAGAGTGAGCAAACTCTGGGCAGGCAGTCAGGCTTGGGGAGCTTGCAACATTCCTCAGAGCTCCAAGGAGTTGCTTCTTTTATGGGTACTTTCCCTCCTTTCCTGTAGGAAGGGAAGAAAGAAAGGGAGGGATGGAGGCAAATAGAGAGGGAAAGAAGGAGGGAGAGAGGGAGAGAGAAGAAAGGAGGGTTGTTTCCAAATAAATTTATCTGACCACAAACCCATTTATAGTAGGGTCCCTTCCAACTCACTGCTGTTGGGGTTGCAAAACAGGCCACATTTTTAGAACCTGTAGCTCTGGCCTTGTGAGAAGATAAGGTCCCTCTACTCCAGAATTGTTCCTCTCACCTCCTATCCAAAGTACCTATAATTCCTCCATTTCAACCTCATTGTAAGCTAGATCTTGAAAGATTTTTTTGAGTTGAAGAGTCTTAAGAAGCTGAACCCAACAGGAGAGGGTGAGAATGCTGCAGGGGCAGGGCCAGGGTGATGCCCAAGGCACATGCCACCCGCTTCCCAGTGCTGGGCAGAGTCGGTCCGCAGTCACTTACAGGATCAAAAGTATGGTGAAAAGAAGCCAGGGAGTAATGGTCTTGGGTACACAGTTAATTCTCTCTCCCCTCCCAGCTGCACTAACCATACTTCCTGTTCTGTTATCTAAAGTATAAGGTTGGCACTCTCTGAAGACACAAATGCTCACTTCCAGCCAAGCCTGGCAGCCTTTCCTCCAGACCCAGCCAGGCATCCCTCTGCCCAGTGCTCTGCGGCTGCCGCTGTAAAAACAGGGCCCAGCACCCACCTCCAGGGATTTGGAGGTAAATGAACCCCGATGAGATGACCATGCCCAGGAGTTCCCAACCTGACCAGTGTCTAAAATCTAGATGTAGTTCCTACACATTTTCTCACACTCTCATCCCTTCTATAATCCTTCTGCTCAAGAATTAGTATCTCCTTTGAAAGCAAAGGGGACAGCTCTAAGTAGTCAGGGCAGGCCATGGCAAAGCCACAAAGGAGGGGACATGTAGCTTTGATGCTCCTATCTCTTTTCTTTCTCCTTCTCTCTCTACCGAGGTCAAGAAAGAGTCTGAAAATACTCGTGTGTAACTTCATGTGTATAAAGTTCTCTTGTATCTCACAGAACCTTTATCTGCAGTTATAGAATAAGCAAGTTTGGGGCACTACTAGAAGCAGCCTTTCAGGCAGGTAGCAAAGGGGGAGGCTTAGCCTGGGAGTCACCTCAGGTAGAGGGCTCTTGGAAACCTCGTGTACCCAGGATCTTCCTGCTCATGGAGCTGGACCATGAGGGACTTTGAGATGAATGGTCCACAGTCATTCATTTCAGGGACTTTACCCCAGCCTCGACCTCTCTGGTGGTTTTTCTGTCACCACCCACCTTCTTGGGCCAGTACCTGGGGACAGTCATGGTGACCCAGGAAGGATGGATCTGGGGAAGTGAAGAGCAGACTGTGCTGATGATTTATTAAAGCCTGTGGCTTCTGACTCCTCCACTGGCTCCTCATCAGACAGTGCGGCCGGGGTCAGGCTGGGCACTCAGCAGCTTTGAGGTGGGTATTGGTTTGTGCTTCCTCCTCTTTGCTTTCAATTCAGCGCTTTCCTGTTGCAGCTGAGCTGCTCTGGGTAACTGCGGCCTCAGAGCAGCTACCACCGCGTGCAAACCAGGTCTGTCCAGGGCTGATGCCGGGCAACCAGGCTGGAAGGGTGGTAAGGTAAGAAACAAAAGTGGTAGAAGCCAGCTGGAACTGAGAAAAGAAATTCCAAAGATAAAACGTCACGATGAATAATAATTGAAAAAACATTTCAGCAATTTAAAAAATATGTTCCAGTTCACATTCAGTCATGGTAATAGTCAATTCTGATCTAAGTTAATTTGTTCAAATGTGTTTTCATTAGGACATACCCTTAAATATATTTTTTAAAGAAATAAGGAAATACATAGGATGAGATAAAGTTAATTCAAAAATTAATTAAATTCATGGGCCCTGTCCAGTTAGCTTTGTTGGTTAGCGTTGTTCCCAAACACCAATGTTGTGAGTTTGACACTCGGTCAGGGCACATATGGGAAGTGGTCAAAGAATGCACAATTAAGTGGAACAATAAATGAATGCTTCTCTCTCTCTTTCTCACCTCCTTCCTCTCTAAAATCAATAAAAATAATAATTAATTAAATTCAGGGGTGAGGGAGGACAAAGAGGGTAACCCCTCTTTTTTATGAATTCTAAAAAGCATAACTAAAAAATGTAACATGTTTTTTAATGTCGAATAAATTTAATTTTGTCATATTTATTTCATTTAATTACCATAAAAGCACGTTTGGACTTTATATTTTTTCTTTAATATTTGACTTAATATAACATATTTCTCAGAAATTTGTATATAGAGTGCCTACAATTATTTGTAGGATTTCAAATGTGCCTCGACTTCAAAAAGTTTGAGAACCACTGAACTAAGGTGCTACAAGGAAGAATTGATGCTTCTTATCTGTCTCCCTTCCTGTCTGTCCCTATCTGTCCCTCTCTCTGGCTCATAAAAAAAAAAAAAAAAAGTTGAGCCTTAGCTGGTTGGCTCAGTGGTAGCGTTAACCCGGAGTGTGGAAGTCCTCGATTTGATTCCCAGTCAGGGCACACAGGAGAAGCGACCATCTGCTTCTCCACTCTTCTGTTTCTCTCTCTTCTTATCTTACAGCCATGGCTCAGTTGGAGCAAGTTGGCCCTGGGCACTGAGGAAGGTTCTATGGCCTCACGTCAGGTGCTGAAATAGTTTGGTTGCTGAGCAATGGAACAATGAACCCAAATGGGCAGAGCATCACCCAGTAGGGGTCTGGACAGGTGGAATCTGGTCGGATCGTATGAGGAAATCTGTCTCTCTGCCTCCCTCTCATTTAATTTAAAAAAGGGGGGGGGAGTTCACAGAGAAGGAGGAGCTTGCAAAGAATGCTGAAGATCTATGACTAAGACAGGAAAAGAAAGAATACTGCATGGAAACTAAGGGAAGACAGCAGGTCTTTCAAGGAGGTCAATAGCATCACCAGATGCTTAGAGTCAAGTAAGATAAAGACTAATGTGTCCATTGAATTTAGTGATATAGGGGGCATTAATGTCCTTAGCAAAAGCCCCTTCAACACAGTGGATGAGAGCCAATGCCAGATTAGACAGGGCTGAAAAGAGAGAGAAAGTGAAGAATCAGAATCAGCAAGGGTAGATAGCACATTCACTGAGGTGTGCCTACTCTCCCTCCCCCTAAATGCCCTCCCACACCAATCCTACTTGGTAAATTATTGCCCATTCCAGGATTGGACTGAAGTGAAAAGAATTTATCTGTCTGTCTGTCTGACTGTCTTTTAGTTTTATTTTGTATTGGTTTCAGGTATACAATGTTCCCCTCGATATTTCCAGTACTCACCTGACACCATACGCAGTTACCACAATATTGACTATATTCCCTATGCTGTACTTTAATATCCCCATGATTATTTCATAACTGCCAATTTGAAGTGAAGGGGATTTATAAACAAACAAAAATCTAAGTAATATATATATAATATCCTGGAGACAAATTCAGCCAGGGCTGGAAGTCAGGAAGTGAGTGATTTATTCTGTGCTCACCAGACCGGAACTTTGAACCAATAGAGGTCCATAGTCCCTGGTGCCCATGTGGGGGTGTTGGTCTGCATTATGCCAAGAATGTGATGCAATTCTTAAGAACAGGAAGAGGTTTGGCTGGAATGGAAAGATGACTCTGACTTGAGGATGGCAGGAGAGGGGGTAGAATGGGAGTGTCTTTTTTTTTCAAAAGAGCAGAGCCAAAAGAAATGGAAAACGGTAACGGAATGCCTTGCTAGCCCATCTCCGATGGCAGTAAAGCAGACAGAAGCATCGGATTCAGAACTGGCTCTTTTATTATTTACGAGGAGAGAACAAGTGCCCACCCCTCAAGACTTCCTTGACACATGGGGCATCTCCCAGCACTTTTCTCTTTAAACCAAGAGCAGCTATCTGATTCCAGGTGAGGAAATGTCCCTGTGAGGTGGGGCAGGTGGCTATCACCCTCACGGGAAAACAAGTGTGAGAGGGCCTCCTACACTATTGGAACAGTTCACGTGTTAGCTGCTCGTGTTCTTACACAGTATAGAAGCACAGGGACACTTTCAAACAAAACTGAATAATGAGACAATAAGAAAGGTAAGATATAGATAACATTTACTCTGAATGACACGGGCACACTCTGACAGACATATTTAGATAGTGTTGGGAGTCAGTTTTTGGACTTAGGTCAGCACCTTCAATGGAAAGAATCAGGCCTGAACAAGTTTCTGTTTCTTTCTTCTTATTAAAAAAATTATTTAAAAACTAGTGCTATGCGAGATCTAAAATTCTAGAGTTAAATGGGAAAACATGGCTAGGAGTTTCTGATTGCACAGGTCAAATCATTAAAATGAGATGAAAGGGACAGCTCAGGTTTTTTCAAAGGATACAGAAGAGACAAACTATTATTTGAAATGAATGTTTGTTACAGTATTTATCGTAAAGGGTCTGCCTCATCTGTCACTTACAGGCCATCATTTTTTAAAGGCTTTTCTCTTAGCACACTGATGGCTGCCAGAGGGGAGGAGGGAGTTGGGGGCCTGGGTGAAAAAACTGAAGGGATTGAGAAGTACAGATTGCCAGTTAAAAAATGGTCACAGGGATGTAAAGCACAGCACAGGAAACATAGTCAATAATACTGTAATAACTATGTTTGATGCCAGGTGGGTACTGGAACTATAAGGAGGAACACTGTAAAGTACATGATTGTCTAACCACTATGCTGTATGTACATCTGAAATTAATACAAAATAATACTAAATGTAAACTGCAATTGAAAAAAAATTGTTTTAAAAGAATAGTAAAATATAATAATAAAAATAGAGGCTGCTCCCTTTACAGTATAGTTGTTTTCTTCTCAAGGAGACACTGAGGTTAGCCACTTTGCGGAAGTGATGAAGAACCTTTGAGCTAGTTTTGCTTCCCTCTTCTGGAAGCATGAAGACATGACCTGAGTAATGGACAGTGCTGAGGATCCTAAACCCCACGGTATAACCAGATCTGGATACCGCTGCAACAGGAGTAAAGTAATTATGGAGCTGGTTGTTAGTTTCCAGAGGAACAAACAGGCTTGCACTGGTCACAAATGCTTCCCTGAAGTTAGGGTAATAATAGTAATAATGATGATGATATCCTGTGGTACTTACAGGTAGGTCACTTCACAGTTCATAAAACCCTGACAACCAATATTGATGTCTACTTGCTTTTATCCTCCAATAATCCATATGAAGTAGGCACAGCAGATATCACTTCACAGGAAACTGAGGCCTAATAACTTACCTAACATCCTCAAGGGGCAGAGAGGGGAGCTGGGTCTAGAAACCCAATCTCCTGAGTCCCTAGTTCAGTGTTTCCTCCCCTTTCACCTACGCAGACCACTGCTCCATGGGAGGGTAGTATCTGCTCTGCTGCGCTTTCATGTCACTACCCTTCACCAGCAATGTCTCATGATGCTCACTGTATTGATGAAACAAATGTGCTACTTTGTATAGAACTGTATACAATTCTAGTAAGGCTACAATAATATTGTGTAGTAAAAACAAAAATATATCTACCGAAATCCCACAAACAAATGGATGGACTATAGCAGAGCTTCTTAAACTTTTGCTTGGAAGTTCTTTAGTATTTTTAGTTTGTTTAAAATGTTTTTTTCAAGTACAGTTACCATACAATATTATATTAGTTTCAGATGTACAACATGGTGATTAGACATTTATACAAATTATGAAGAGATCACTCAAAGTCTAATGCTCACCTGGCACTATACATTGTTGTTACAATATTATTGACTATATTTCCTATGCTTACTCTACATCTTGTTTAAAAACAAGTTTTGGGCCTGACCTGTGGTGGTGCAGTGGATAAAGCGTCAACCTGGAATGCTGAGGTCGCTGGTTTGAAACCCTGGGCTTGCCTGGTCAAGGCACATATGGGAGTTGATGCTTCCTGCTCCTCTTCCCCCTTTTCTCTCTCTCTTCTAAAATAAATAAAGTCTTTAAAAAAATAAAAACAAGTTTTGTTTCATTTTCTTTTTAAAGATTCTTTGCACACAGTTTTGTAATAGCAAGGCCCAACTCTGCTACTGGGTAAAACTGAGTTTGAGAAAGATGGAAGAAACAGAAGACTATAAAGATTTAAAAAACAAAACAAGAACCAATTTGAAGGTAAAAGTACTTTTATTTTACAATTCTAAGTGTGCAAGTAAATGCACGCTGCATATTAGTGAACCGGCCAAACAGAAGGCATACAAATTGGCGTGCTCCTCAGTCTTCACTTTCCTCGGCCTTACCACGTGCCCTTGCATGCCCAGCCCAGCAAACCTCATCACACACCTACACTGGAACCACTGGGACAAGCTGGGCAGGTGCAAACAGCCACCAGCGGTCAAAGCTAAGCCATAACCAGTTTCACAACTTTAGCATGATAAAATACATCTTCCTTTACTGGGCACAATGGTCATCTTTGCCGTTGAGCTGGAGCCACTTTTCTGGATGACAAATTGGTAAGGAGTTAAGTGACATTTATGAGTATCCACACAACATAAAAGCAACCATAGGCACGGTGGCTCTGTGGCCAATTGGAAACATTGCCAGACCGAGATCTGCCAGTCTTAGACTTCGTATTTTCTCGTCTTATTTGCCTCCATGCCTGAATCTCCCACTCTTCACCCTCTTACCTTCCCATTGTTTCTGCCCTACAGAACTGATTTCAACAGCTGTATTCCTTTTCCAACATGTTCACTGTATAAGGAGTCTTCCTGCTGGTCCTCTTTTGTTGCGACTTCTTTTTGAATGTGCCTATTTCTTTTCCCATATCTTTATTAGGCCTATGCCATTTTATTCTATTTTGTTTTCTCTGTCATTGAAATTATGTGGATATCCATGACTTACAATTGCCTAGTTCTAGAAAACTTGTGCATGATTTTTGTTAGTATACTGATTCTGTAAATATTTTATTTTATTTTTTTTGTATTTTTCTGAAGCTGGAAACGGGGAGAGACAGACAGACTCCCACATACGCCGACCGGGGTCCACCCAGCATGCCCACCAGGGGGCGATGCTCTGCCCCTCCAGGGCATCGCTCTGTTGCGACCAGAGCCACTCTAGCGCCTGGGGCAGAGGCCAAGGCGCCATCCCCAGTGCCCAGGCCATCTTTGCTCCAATGGAGCCTTGCTGCGGGAGGGGAAGAGACAGAGAGGAAGGAGAGGGGGAGGGGTGGAGAAGCAGATGGGCGCTTCTGTGTGCCCTGGCCGGGAATCGAACCCGGTACTTCTGCACGCCAGGCCGACGCTCTACCACTGAGCCAACCGGCCAGGGCCTGATTCTGCAAATATTGCTGAGTACCTCTCACATCAGCCATTGCACTGAGCCAAGGATTCAAAAACACATATAACAATTGGTCTGTACCTCAGGGACCTCACACGGTCTACAACGGAGGAGACAGACAAGCACAGTGACTCCTTTACATTGGGAAATTCCATGCTAGAAATGTAAACAAGTTGCTATGGGAGGATGAAATCACAGTTTCTCCCAGGTTGGTGGGGAGAAGCACATGAGAACGTTAGAAAGGCTTTACTAGGGAGACATCAGAGCTGGGTCTTCCAAAGATTAGTGTAACTTGAGTAGATCGGAAGGAAAAGGACAGGGTAAAGTTTACAAAAAAAGATGTTCTGGAGAAAAGGTAATAATAAGCCAAGGCACAAGGTAAAGTGCTTGGCTGGTTAGAGAACAGATGATGTGATATGGCTCAAAGAGAAGAGGTGGGGGAGTAGCAGGTGATTCTGGAATGGTACACAGCAGTCAGATAGTGGAAGGCACACTGGAGTATGTGATCTTTTATTCTATAGGAAATGGGAGTGTGATTCACCCCTATTAGAAAATTTCTGGTATTAACATAGTAGTACTGGATTGGAAAAGGGACTTGTGTATGTAAAGCATTAAGGAAGCCACTGCAAGAATCCAGGGTAAAGTTAACTGAGCTAATGCCTAGCTCAGTTGGTTAGAGCATCAGCCCGATATATAAAGGTTGTTGGTTCGATCCCCAGTGAGGGCACACACAGAAGCAGATGTTTCTGTCTCTCTCTGAAATCAATAAAGAAAAAAATATTTTAAAAAAGTTAATGAGAGCTTGAATCTAAGGCCAAAAGAAAGAAAGTGATGTATGAGAAGCATTACGGTGGTTATTAGAAACAGGTTTTGGTTAACAGTTGAGAGGTGGGAGGCAGAAACATAGGAGTCAAATGCAGTTCATGACTTATAGATCTGGTAAAGGGATGGCAGGTGAGCCCTGAACACTGAAATACAGTAGGAAGCACAGGTGAGGTTTTTCCTGAGTACTGAAATGGAGGTAATGTTTTATTTAAATTTTTAATTCATTTTTTAGAGAGAAGAGAGAGAAGGGGGGAGGAGCAGGAAGCATCAACTCCCATATGTGCCTTGACCAGGCAAGCCCAGGGTTTCAAACCAGTGACCTCAGCATTTCCAGGTCGATGCTTTATCCACTGCGCCACTGCAGGTCAGGCTGGAGGTAATGTTTTAGATACAGTTATGTATTTTTACAAATATTCAATCACAGATATCCAAGCAGCAGCAAAAAAATTGGGGTCTGGACATCAATTTTGAGGACAGACAGGAACTCTTTAGAATTATCTCTAAGTGAAAGCTGAAGCCCTAGATATGGAAGACAAACCAGTGGAGCTTGTTCTTAAAGAATTCTGATGTTTGAAGTTTTTTTTCCCCCAAAGTGAGAAGTGGGGAGGCAGTCAGACTCCCACATGCGCCTGACCGGGATCCACCCGGCATGCCCACCAGGGGGCGATGCTCTGCCCATCTGGGGTGTTGCTCCCTTGCTGCCGAAGCCATTCTAGTGCCTGAGGCAGAGGCCATAGAGCCATCCTTGGCGCCAGGGGCCAACTTTGCTCCAATGGAGCCTTGGCTGTGGGAGGGGAAGAGAGATAGAAAGGAGGGGGGGAAGGGTGGAAAAGCAGATGGGCACTTCTCCTGTGTGTGCCGACCAGGAATCAAATCTGGGACTTCCACGCACCAGGCCGATACTCTACCATTGAGCCAACCAGCCCGGACGATGTTTGGAATTTTTAATAAAGGGACTCCTTAAAGCAGGGGTGTATTTACATTAATTAATAAGAGAACATAGTATACTACAAAATCAATAAAAGGTAAGATAATTTAATGCCTAAAAAGAAAAAGTAAATGAAAGTTGGTTTTGAAGGCCTTGCTTACAGAGCAAAGTTGAAGGGTTACTTTAACTCCTCAGTAAAAACAGCATCTAGGGAAATAAAATAAAAAGGGATAAAAGAAGTGAGGAAAAAAGAAAATGGGCAAAAAGACTAGAAGGGGAGATATATATATATATATATATATATATATATATATATATTATTTATTAATTTTGAGAGGGAGAGGGAGAGAATGAAATAGAGAAGGGGGAACAGCAGGGAGCATCAACTCCTATATGTGCTTGACCAGGGAAGCCTGGGATTTTGAATCAGCAACCTTAGCATTGCAGGTGGATGCTTTATCCACTGCGCCACCACAGGTCAGGCAGATATATTTTTAAAAATCATTTTGCTAAACCTTATGTGAATCAGATGGAGATAAATGTTGAATTAACATTGAGATAAAATGAAAAAGTCAAAGTTAGGATGAGAAAGAACAAATAAGAACTCAAGAGCAAAAAAATATTAAAAAGGAATACAGAAAAAATGACAAAAAATAAAATACAAAAAGAGAATAGAATAATAAAATGAAATTGTTAAAAAATATATATATCTTTCCCAAACAAAAAGCAAATGAAATAACTTGACAGAACAAAGTAAAATGCCAAGTGCTTAAGACAAACATGTCTGCATGATTGCTAAGGGGTAATAAACAGACTAGTGTACTGGGCACGTGTCTAGCAGTCCTGGAGTTGAACTGAGGTCCTTCAACTTGCTGTGGTCTTGGGCAAGCTGGGAAATGGTTATGAGGATTGCAACAATACATGTAAACGCCTAATACAGGGGTCCCCAAACGTTTTACACAGGGGGCCAGTTCACTGTCCCTCAGACCATTGGAGGGCCGGACTATAAAAAAAACAATGAACAAATCCCTATGCACACTGCACATATCTTATTTTAAAGTAAAAAAAACAAAACGGGAACAAATATAACATTTAAAATAAAGAACAAGTAAATTTAAATCAACAAACTGACCAGTATTTCAATGGGAACTATGCTCCTCACTGACCACCAATGAAAGAGGTGCCCCTTCCGGAAGTGCGGTGGGGGCCGGATAAATGGCCTCAGGGGGCCGCAGTTTGGGGACCCCTGGCCTAATATATAGTGCTCAATAAATGAAGGTTATGGGAGAAAAAAATTGGACATCTTGATTAGTACGTGGAAGTCAAATTTCCAATGATTTTTCTAATCTAAAGCATGGATTCAGTTACAGCATTTAAAATAAACTTTACCAGAACTGAGTAACTGAATTGCTCGAAATAGTTTTACACTGCTGGGTTAGCCTTCTCTGTAATGAGTAAGCAAATGATGTGACACTCAATTTGCCCACTCTATCTCAAACTACATAACACATGCAACACATTTTCTTGGGGATCTTTACAGTACAAGCTCTTTGGTCCAATCCAGTAATTTGCAATTATAGCAATAATATCTGTACACCTACTGCTCTTTGCCTTTTTGCTGAGCTGTTTAAAAATACAACCAGGAGAGGGTCCAGTCACTTTTGGTAGTTTTATTAACTAAAAAGCCTTCACTATGTGGCCACCAACATTTAAGTCTTTAGGCATCAAAACTCCCAATAAGATGGGAAATTAAATTATGTTTTCTTATACATGTATTATTAAATATTATGTGCAGAGATAATTATCCATTTGTCTTCTTAACTTGCTTTTGCTAGACTTCCTACTGATAAAAGAAAATATAAATTTAAAATCCTTAAATGTGATTTTGCAGAACTGAGACCAGTTTTTTTTCTGAACAACCCGATCCCTACATGTACTATAGAAAAATACTGGTAGAACTTTTTTGTACACAATCTTTCAGGAGTGCATTTCACCCACAGGTAGTTCGAATGACAGAGTTCTTCCAGCTCATCAGAATTGAACAGTTTTCAAGGCTTCTGGGTACTTACCTTTGAGTTCCATATCCTACCTATCTGAAGTTCTTAACTGGGGGATTGTGACCACTGGGTTACAAGCATGCTTTATGGAGTTCTTGATTCCCTGACAAAGAATGTGATGATACTTAGTATGCATGTACGTCAACTTTTTCTAGGGTAAAGGCACAACAGATTTTCTAAGGCTTTCCAAAAAGCTTAAGAATCAGTTAGACATTTAAATAAACATATGTATGTACAATTTGCCAAATATTGCTGTATTTTAACATTTGCGAGATTTCTTAATAAGCATCTTAGGAAGTGCAGTGTCATAACCACCAGAAAAGCTACTTTAAAAAGTAGGTCTTGGCCCTGGCCGGTTGGCTCAGCAGTAGAGCGTTGGCCTGGCGTACAGGAGTCCCGGGTTCGATTCCCGGCCAGGGCACACAGGAGAAGCGCCCATCTGCTTCTCCACCACTCCCCCTCTCCTTCCTCTCTGTCTCTCTCTTCCCCTCCCGCAGCCAAGGCTCCATTGGAGCAAAGATGGCCCGGGCACTGAGGATGGCTCTGTGGCCTCTGCCTCAGGTGCTAGATTGGCTCTGGATGCAATAGAGCGACACCCCAGAGGGGCAGAGCATCACCCCCTGGTGGGCATGCTGGGTGGATCCCGGTAGGGCGCATGCGGGGGTCTGTCTGACTACCTCCCCGTTTCCAGCTTCGGAAAAATGAAAAAAAAAAAAAAAAGTAGGTCTACATCTTCACTTCCTAGTAATTCCCACAATGCTTCAACCTACTGCAATCTGACTTCTGTCTCCAGTTCTCTAGAATTACTTCTGCCTTATAGAAGTCCAAATTACTAAATTCAAAATACATTTTTTGGTACTTCTTTTGACCACTTGGTGGTAGACTAAAAGGGAGAAAAGCAGACCCTGGAGCCAAACTGCCTAGTTCAAATCTTAGCTCCATCACTTTTTAGCTCTGCAACTTTGGACAAATTAACTCCAGGCCCGAGAGTAGTATCCTTTGGAAAAAATTTCTTCATTCATACGGTATGTACAGAACTTACTTCAAAATGTCAATGTGAGAATTAAGTTAGCGTCTAACAAAAAAAGCATTATGTAAATATTAGTTATTTGGTAATTGGGATTTCTTTCTTCAAAATCACTTGAAACCTGTCTCCGAAGTTTCACTCTACCTTTGATTCTTCTAGGCTCATCCCTAATGTCTTTTACACTGTGGCCAGAATGATCGTTTGAAACTATAAATCTGATGCCATCTCTTGCCCCTGATGTTGGGGTAGCCTACGCTCCTTAGCCCGGTAGACAAGTCCCTTTATGACAGTGGACCAGTCTAGCTCTTGTTCCTTAAGTCTCCATTCCTACACTTACCCTACCAGTTATACTAAACTAAGCTAATTACAATCCCCAAAATAGGCCTTATTCTTTTAACTTAGGACTTTGCATAAGCCATTGGCTGTCTAGAATATCCCATTCTGCTTGTCTTACCACATTCCTTCCCTAAGTAAATTAGGTGTCTTTTCTCAATGTGCCCCAATAACCCTGCAGAATAGTCACACATTCTATGTTAGATGGGGGTTTGGTTGCTGATACATTTCTTCTAGTCAGATCTTCCCTTCCCACTTCCTCCAATAAAGAACAGAAGCAGGAGCCGTATTATGACAGACTTGTTCTCTCTTTTTCTACCCTTGTAACCTTAAACCAACTTCTTATTCCTGTATGGCATTTCACAACCCTCTTCTCATTTACACTGAGTTTAGGTAGAAATATACCTAGAAGATTATATGTACTTAAATATAACTAGATAACAAAAGTTCACACTGAAGGGAACATTCTAGAAACATTTATTTCACTGTTGACCACTTGGTTATAGCATGCAACTCTCAATAACGAGCTGCCGCTCTCCACTCCTACAGAAGCACCAGATGCTACGGTGCCACCACCTAGCTTTTCAGCCTTTCAAAGGCTCTTATGACCAACATTATTACTTAGGGACAAGCCTTTTAGGGACCTAAAAGCACTTATTCTCTATAAAAAGTAACTTCATATTTCATGCACAAAATGCTAACTGGTGGACTGAGGTCCAAAATGGAAAGAAAAAAATTTATTCTAGTTCTATAAATTATTAGGAATAAAATAAGCATCTCTCCTTGCCTTATTATAAGGAAACAGAATTTTTTTTCTCTATCAGGAATCAGGACAGTAGCCTTAATGACCCCACAGAGCCATAAAACAGTTCAGTGGTTCAAGTTCTTTCTGAAAATGTTAAGAAATAAGAAGTTGGCTCATTTCCCTATATAATTTAAAGAAATACCTACAGTATTTGTAGGAGTTATAGGTTATATTGCAGACCCTTATGGCAATATTTAAAAGGCCTATACTCCCATTTAAAAAATTCTATCTCAGAAGGTAAAAGGAAATCCCCATTATCCCTGAGCAAAAAAGGGAAAAATCATAGGTACTGGTGTTAATAGAAGCCACTATAAATGAGTTATCTAGCGCTAGCTCATTCTCAACAAATTTATAGAAACTGAAGCAGGTGCTCTTAGAGTTCTTCGCAGATGTATTTAGTAGTTTGAGTAGTCACACTGCAAAAACTTAATTAAATATACAGCTGAACATTCTCCATTTTGAATTTGAGACTGTCCTCAAAGAATGCTTATGGGACATGAAATTACTGGGCACAGATGAATTTTAAAATATGTTAGCAAAGTGTGGCAGGAGGAAGACAGAGGGGAGGACTGTAGTGGAGACAGTGAGAAAGGGCAGGACAAAGCTGTAGATACAAGCTGGGCCTTTCTTCTCATTAAGTCAGGGCCTCTGGCTATAGGTACTAATATAAACCAGATGCTGAAAAATAAAATTAAGAATGTCCCAAACTAATTTAAGTCTTTTAAGGAATAAATGACAGAAAACACTTTAGCTTCTTAATCAAGGAGTGCTATAATATAATTTCAAGGCATCTTAATATAATCCATTTAATCCTACAATAATTGTGCAATAAGCAAAATATAAAAGGAAAATAACAAAGGTTAACTTCCTACAGGGGCCAAGAGACAGACCTTTGCAGCGCAGCAATAACCTTCACATACTGGATTCTTACTGAAAGGCCATCAAAAACTCAGATTACCAAAAATCACAAATGTTAGCAACAAAAGGAATGTTGATTAGATAGAGTCAAAAACCTTCCCAAAGGGCTGCCTTCTCTGAAGGAATTTCAGAATATTGCTGGCATGGGTTGGTTGAGTTAAATCTCACCAAAGGCTCCGTTACAGAATGAGATGCCCCAGTCAGTGCTGTTTTAAAAATGTAAAACACTGGGAGGAAAAAAAATCAAAACAATCAACTTTTCCCTAACATATATGGCTTAGCACCCAGAGAAAGCCTCTGTCCCCAAAGGAGACTTCCTACATAGGGTTAAGCTTCTTTAAATGAGGTGTAACCTTTCATTTTCAGGAGGTGTCTTTTCTTGCAAGGTCTTTAGAGGCAGAAGCTCGCTTGGATTCTAATATACATCTCTGTGAGCTCAGCTTCCTGCAAACACGCACCTGCCAGGCTCTAGGCTCTCCCTTGCCAGTGACTGGACTCACTACTTCACAGCCACCAGAATCGCACATACACTATTAACATGATGAAAAACACAGCAACTGCCGCAAGTTTGGCGTAAGTCGACCGCATGTTTAAGTACTTCGCATCCTGGCGGTATTTCTTGGACAGACTGGACAAATTGTTAGCCTTTGAATCCAATGCTGTTAAAGACGAAAAAACAACAACAAAAACCAACAACATTCATTAGTCCATGGAAGTATTTTATCAAATATATTAACACATTAAAATAACCAAAACTAATGGCACTATACCAAACAACCACAGAGCTTAAAGTATTTTTATTTTAAAAGATTGCATGTATTGATTAATTCATGATCCTAAAGCACTGAAAAATCTGCAGTGCATTTTAAAATTATCAGACCAACTTATGTTCAAATTCTTGTGACTATAATGAAGTGGTTAGGAGTACAAGTTCTGGCCTCCAACTCTTTGGTTCAAATTTCAGATGTACCAGCCATGTGATGTTGGGCAACTCGGTCTCTCTAAAGACTCAGTTTCGTCATCTATAGTAACGGGAATAACAGAAGCTATATCATAGGATTATAGGTACATGAGAATGCCTGTAAAGTGAGCACAATGCCTGCATATGGTAAAGAGTTGATAAATCTTAGCTGACATTAATGATATACATAATCTTTCAGTGGTATAAATCAATTCTCTCATAGTTTGAAAAAAAATAATCCATGTAAAATAAGACTCAGGTAACCAGAAAATGAGTATTAAGCTATCTCTCTCTCTTTTTTTTTTATTAAGTAAGAGGCAGGGAGGCAAGAGGCAGAAAGACTCTTGCATGTATCCTGACCGGGATCTACCAGCAAGCCCCCTACGGGGCGATGCTCTGCCCATCTAGGGGCACTGCTCTGTTGCTTGGCAACAGAGCTATTTTTAGCACTGGAGGCAATGCCATGGAGCCATCCTCAGTGCCAGGGCTATTTGAGCCATGGCTATAGGAGAAGGAGGGAGGGGGAGAGAGAGGGAGAGAGAAAGGGAGGGGGAGGGGTGAAGAAGCAGAGGGTATTTCTCCTGTGTGCCCTGACTATGAATTGAACCCAGGACTTCCATATGCCAGGCCGACGCTCTACCGTCAAGCCAACTAGCCAGGGCCTAAGCTATATCTCAGTGGTGACTGTTGCCAAATTTCTAAGATTCTCCACATAATAGACTATTATGATGATAAAGCTATCAGCAATTATATTTCAACAGACATAGGAAAGTTGTACTGTAATTGAAATACAGGAACAGGTGCTAGAAAACCACCAATATTTACTAAATTAAGCTTTTTAGAATCTTTGCCTATAAGGGCATCTATAATGTCATTATCTTCACATAATTGTTAACTGAGCACTTAGAGAAATAGCCAGACAGACACATGTTAGACTGGACTAAAATATACGGCATATTTTAATAATAAAAACAGACTCTCAGTCTGACAAAAAAAATTCTGATCAAATTTTTTACTTCTTTAAATTTTTGAAAAACTATGTTATAATCTGAATTTGTTTGTTCTTCTTCACCGAATGCTTTTGGAATATTTGGAGTTGCCTAATAGAGACTGGTACTGATTGATAAATGTAGCATTACTTAATAACACAGGCATAGCAGTTACTTCTAAATTACCAACTTGTCCTGTGAGGAAGAAAAACACCTAGTCATGTAAGAAACCAACCAAAGCAAATAAACAAACAAAAAAATCACAGGATGAAAAATAACCATGACAATGCTGTAAGGAATTTTTCTAGCCAGTCTACTAGAGTGCATAACTTATTGGACAGAGGGGTTTTATTAATTAAAAAAAATTTTTTTTTTATTTTAGAGAGGAGAGGGAGAGAGGGGGGAGGGAACGAAGGAGAGGCAGGGATGGAGGGAAAGAGAGTCACTGCTTTGTTGTTTCATTTACTTATGCATTCATTGGTTGATTCTTGTATGTGTCCTGACCGGGGATTGAACCTGCAACCTTGGTGTACTGGGACAATGCTCTAATCAACTGAGCTACCCAGCCAGGGCTGGACAGAGGTTTTTAACTACTATGTTTATTATTCTATCCCCAGTAACTAGAACAGAATTTGGCAGATAATCAGTGTTCAATAAATAAATATTTGCTAAATGAATCTAAATCTGCTGAGAAAAACTGGGCAGGCAAACAAGTATTAGGTCATATAAAATAAGTAATAGTTAAGAGAATTCTTTCCATAGAAACATTTAGAAGCACATGATATCATTAGGACAAAACTACTGCTTGGAAGTCATTTAGCAAATAAGTGACAACACCATGTGAAACGCTAGAGGATCCAATGATGGTCAAAATATGTTTTTTGATCCCTGTATTTGTGGAATTTAGTCTAGTAGGGTGACACCTTTGAATAAAAAAACAAAACTTATGGCTTAAAAAAAACAAGTATATTTAGGCAGTAAAACAAGGCATAATTTGATCTTGCTGAAAGAACCCACAGAACTATTCATGTGTCTTAAATGTAAAGTAGGCTAGCTATACAACTTTAAAATTAGAATTAGAAGAAGGCATAAAAGATGGATTCTCATTATAAAGAAGCTTAAGGAGAAAGAAAACTTTTTTTTTGAGGTAAGCTAATCTTTTCACTGTCCTTCAAATATGCCCTGATCAGAAATGCATTTTTTCTCTTAAAATACCATTCTTTACTTCTTCCTAATCTATCAAATTTCAAGAAATATTTCCTGCTCACTTCACATTTACCTACTTCATTCTACATTTTTATAGCCCTCATTGTCTATACATCTATTTAAAATGATCATACACTAAAGACAGACAACAGCTCAGTGGGCCACTAAATCCTACCCAGCACTAGACTTGACTTTTAGTAAGCTACTCAACTCTTCGGAGTCTCTGCTTCTTTATCGGGAAACTGGTCTGATACTACTTCACCAGGAGTTACTCCAAAGAATAAATAAGATGTAGGCAGTCCCCCTACCATATTGCCTGCGCAAAGTGTTCAATGGATGTTTGTTTCCTTGTACTATCTGTAATTTTCTCTGTGACAATGTTTCTGATTTTCCCAATCAGATGAAGTCACTTCAGGGTATAAACTAACTTCTTTTTCAATCAGCATATCAGCTTTGTAGCTACCAGCAAAGCACTAGGAGAGAATTCTTTACACTTTTGATAAACTGACAAAACTCCTTTGCAGGTCTGCTTTATCCCAGGTAGAAACTATAAGTCTGTTATGATGAAAATATATACAGACTCAAAATTTGATCTTTAAAGAATGTGAATCTATATATATATGCTGGAATAACTGCCTACTACTAACATCAAGGTTAACATTTGCAATATATAATTTATAAAAACATTATGAATAGCAAGGTTAAATTCTAGAAATAGTCATCAAGACATCTACTTGTGATCATTACTATGAGACAAAAAAAAAAAAAAGAAATATACATAAACATAAGCACTACCTTTAAAGAGTACAGACCCACATTAAACACTTAGGTAATATTCAAACACTTAAGAAACATTTAAACACTAAATGTTAATTATAAATTTATTTATTATTAATTATATTATATAGTAAATATATATATTTACTTTACAGGTAAATTAGATAAATAAGCATATACATATATGTACACAAACATCCCATTATATGCTAAAAAAAAAACCCATGTAGCTTAGTGCTTTAAAGAGCTTAATGTGATGTGGGCTATAAGGATCAGAAAAGGCTTCTTCGAAGAGGCAGTTCCTAATCTAGATTTTAAAGAACAGGCCAAGGATGATGTGAGTCAGAGTGTCAATGAACAAGAGAGCAGGAGAGGGATTTGTGATCTCCATGTCTTCCATTAGAGAACACAATGCTCTGCACATTATAAGCACTCATTAATAATGACTGAATGAATGAAAAGTAGGAGAGGCCAGACTAGAATTTATCTTGCAGTCTGAGGTTTTCATGTTTTTTAGCAGAGGAACGGCTTAATGAAAATGGCATTTTATAACACTGGATTTGGCAGCAGTGAAGTCCCCCCAGTGGCCACTCAGGAAACCACTGCCATTGACAATTTCCTATCATTCTTCTTTTCATTTCCTTTAACTTATATGTTTCTATAAATATTTACTTAACTTTGTAAATATCTTGGAAATAGTAATTGCTTCTGATATGAAATAAGACCCTTACTCTGTTTCAACTCAACAAAAACTAATCATGCTTAAAAAAACATTGGAAACTTTATAACGTAATCTGTTTCTGAGAGATGAATTCTTAACAGTGCTCGATAGCATCTGACAGCATAAAAGGTACCCCAAACAAGCTATCCTTGTCTATAGAATGAGAACCACCTCTTCCTACGACCCACATTGCTTTCAGATACCTGAGAGTGCTTCTCCTCGTTGTAACACTTCTTCAATGTTGGCCACCATAAGCCTCTGCACATCTTGCAATTCAGTGTTGATGGAGCCTAGGTTTCTCCGAGCACGACTGTCAATGTAGAGCTTCTTGGTTTTCTGAATGTAGGTCTCTAGAAGGACAAAGAAAAATGACCATTAACCACTTCTTTCACACTCATCCAAGTAATGAAGTAGGAAATAGGGTGTGCTGAGTTTAGTCCTGGATTGCAACTATCGATAGTTAAGCAAGCTCTTGAGTAAGTATCACAATGTGAGTTTTGATTCCTTCATTTATAAAATGTAAAGATATAAGTAGATGGCCATACAGGAGAACTGTCCTTTGCACACCTCTGAATTAGAGGCATCTATCCTCAGGAACCTTAGAGAAATTAAAACCTACTACAGTAAGACATTACTGAGAGCAGAAATTTTATTTTTATTTATTTTTTTATTAAAGAGACAGAGAGAGAGAGATAGGGACAGACAGACAGGAACAGAGACAGATGAGAAGCATCAATCATCAGTTTCTCATTGTGGCACTTTAGTTCATTGATTGCTTTCTCATATGTGCCTTGACCGCAGGCTTTCAGTAGACCAAGTAACCCCTTGCTCGAGCCAGTGACCTTGGGTCCAAGCTGGTGAGCTTTGCTCAAACCAGATGAGCCCTCGCGCAGGCTGGCGACCTCAGGGTCTTGAACCTGGGTCCTCCACATCCCAGTTCGACGCTCTATCCACTGTGCCACCAACTGGTCAGGCGAAAGCAGAAATTTTTAAACTTTATATCAGGGACCCTTAATGTTTCATTACTTAACTTGATACATTCCCTGAAAAGAATGCTGATAACAATCTAGCATTTCTACAGCCTAACATGGCAAAAGAGTCACTCTATTGTTAAAAAGTTGAAAAAAATGGTCTTAAAGTATTTTCTTTAACATACACTCCCAATTTCACTCTGCTCCTAAGCTTCGGGCAAAGCAAACATGTGTAAGAAGTTTCCCAAGTAACCACTATAAAACTGTAGTCTCTTCATGTTTGGCCCATGTCTGTATTTCTCAGAACTGTAAGAAGAATGACATTAGTAAAGATTTTCAACATTTGGAAAATCTTAAGCTATGTGTGCTGGATCCCTTTCCTTTGCTTCTTTCGGTCTCCTCTTCTCTCTCTTGCACCCTGCTTTTGCCTTGGGAAGCTGACCTACCTGGGCTACATCAATGGGCTCCTTGCCCCATAGCCTACAGTTAGGATCAGCCAAAGGGGGAGTCCCAAGAGTACGAAAAAGAATGAACAGTGACATCAGGATATTTACTGCTCTAGCTCCTCCCTGAGAAGTCACCTTCGGCAGGCAGTATCACTCCACTAAAAGTTGGCTTTCTCTGTAAATGTCTCCTTCCCCAATCCAGAAGCCGCTCCTTTCTCTCGTCCCTTCAGGCCTAGGGATGGTAACAATGACTGTTACTGGCCCAGTACTTTCCAGTTCACCTTAACCTGTTCATATCTTTGTGTATAATCCTTTAACCTAATTTGAGTGAACCCACTATTTCCTGTGTGATCTTGAAAACAGTACTCTTAGTTTTTTTCTTCAGTTTACTGGACCGCTATTGTCTACAAAAGTAAAATTTGAAAAACTGGGCATTAGAAAAATTAGCACTTGGAGCGTTTCGAGTTATAAAATACTGGAGTATTTTGCTAAATTTTATTCATTTCTAAAAAGGAAGATGGCTTGCCTGACCTGTGGTGGCACAGTGGATAAAAAGCATCGACCTGGAACACTGAGGTCGCTGGTTCGAAACCCCAGGCTTGCCTGGGCAAGGCACATGTGGGAGTTGATGCTTCCTGTTCTTCCTCCCTCTCTTTCTCCCTCTTTCCCTCCCCCTACCCTCTCTAAAATGAGTAAACAAAAAAGAAAAAACTGTAACAGAAGCAAATCTATTTAAAAAATCTATTTTAAAAAAAGGAAGATGGCTTTTTTCTCTAGAAAACTTGAAAGACTTCAGAAATTCAGAGATCATAGAAACCAATTTCTTTTTTTAACTAAAAATGTCAGTGATATAGTCTGATCATACTTGTTCTCACTTTCTCTAGTTAGGATATTTCCTTTGATGCTGCCATCAGATACTTGAACAGGACTGAGCAGTGAGAGTCAATAATTTTTTTGCAAATATAAACACCCATGCTCACTACTTCTGCAAGCAGTAATGTCATCCCCCAAAACCATCTATCTTCTGGTAGTTTTCTTTAAAATTAGACAATCTTATTTTTCTAAATGAAAGAAAACACCATTTTTTTCTGGTTTCTAAATTTTATCTCCATAAAACGAGCCTTACTAAGAGTGTGTGTGTATGTGTCTATGGGTTTGGGAAAAAGACTAAGCCTCTAGGCACAGTTCTTGATTGACCCTAATGAAGAACCAACCAAATAACCAAAAAGGGCAAAGGGCAACAAGTTCTACTGGGAAAAGATAAAAAGATAGAGAAAATTACTTATAAGAAGGAAGCCCCATTCATTCAAAAGGACAAAAAGAGATGGAATGGAAGAGGCAGAATCTAAAACTTCTGTAAGTAAACATCAGTAAACTGTGAAAATTATATCAGCATTACAAAGAGATTTTCTATATTCTTTGCTCCCTAAATAGAGAGGTGAGGAGCAAAAACTTACCAAACTCAATAAAGCAATAGGGTCTAGACACAGTGGGCACCTTCTTTCCATACTGCTCGTCAAATTCTGAGTGTAAATCTTCTAGGTAGGCAAATGCCAACTTCTTAGGGAAGGTAGCTTCACACAAAACCAAGTAACACACCCCTTGCTCAATAATGTAGCTGGAGAGACAAGAAAAGGCAAGAAAAAGTTGTTTATAGTGTAACAATACCTCTGACAATCTGAAATAGATTCTCAGTGCCATACAAACTTTTAAAATGATTCTAACCTAAGCCCTTTGAGGCTAAATCAGAAAGCCAATTTCAAATCACAAATCCTTGGAATTAGAAAGCAAACATCTTTCTATTACTACAAGGATATACCAAAAGGAGTTTTTAAATACATTTAGTATAATTCTTCAACAAAATTATCCTAATACCTAAAGCTTTATCTTGAAAACTTGTGGAGTTGTGACTCCATCCATACTTTGATTTTGTATGTTAAACTAGTATACACAGTTTTAAACTCCTTCCAGCTATAAAAAATGAAACGGGAAAATTTTGTGGATATTTAAAAGTTGGAAGTTAATGCCACAATATTATTGGGTACAGAAAATAACAACCTTGGGACTAATAATATTCCTAATATCTATAGTAAGAAAACTCTGTATCATCTGAAAACTATCCAGTAACAGAACTGACCTCCTCTTGTGCTTTCTGGCTCTGTGATTATAGGTCTGAGATAGTTTTGGAAAGATGTTAGGCTACTTGTGGTTTTCAGATGTCTTTTTAGCCATTGTACTCTTTATTTTAGGAAAAGTTACACTTAGAAGACCAATATGTATAGCAAATAAAGTAAGTTATTTTGTTTAAGTAGGAGTCTAAGGGCCCAAAGCATTATACACATCTCCCCTTACTAAGGCATCCTAGAATTTCAAATATATTTTAGGACTATAATGTAGTCTATTATATGATTTCTCAGGACATTTAAAATAATGATGATAATGATGATGACAATGATAATGATGATGATAATAAATAATAATAACTGCTGTGCTATCTCTTGCTTGGTTACCTGAATTAACTGGTCTCCTTGCCATTGGGCTAGACCATCTGCTAAACCATCAGTTTTATTCCTAAAAAGTGAATACAGCCATATTACCCTACTTAAAGACTCTAGGGGCTCACTAATACCTATAACATAAAATCACGTTCCTTGGTATATAGTATTTGCAGCCCTCCAACACAATTGTAAGCCACCTGCATCATATATCCTAACTGTCTAAAAGCACATCAAATGACATGCTATTCTCCATCAAGCTAGGTTTGTTCACATCCTCAGGGACTTCTATTTATGTTGTATTATTCTAACTGTAACACTCTTTAATATATCTGAAGAAACCTTGTTAGTTCTCTAATTTTTTTTCTAATTACTTTCTCTAATTCTCTCTCTACTCCCTTTCCTCAAATTTCCTCCCTACAAATAGGAATGTATTGCTTTGTTCTGTCTATTGTTTGCATATGCATCTCTCTCTGCTAGTCAGATATGCTCTTTAAAACTATGGACATTAAAGATAGGACTTAATACATGGTCTGGCAAAGAATAAATTTTTAAGAAATAGCTCTTGGATGGAAACAAAGTATGAGAATATTACTATAAAGGTCCAAAAGAAACAAAGAAAAAAAAGAAAAAAAAAGCTCTGCTCAATTCCACAAGAACTTTCCTAGATCTTCTGTTTCATTTGTACCTAACCCATGGTAAAGATAAAGGTGCTTTATAACTAAGTGCCTGTAATTTTTTGATGTTAAAACTTTTATGGAAAATGTTTTATCTATTCCACAAATTAATATCTTATAAAACTTAATATTCACTACTTTCTTAACCAACAGGCCAGGATTTTCGTTTTGGTTTTGTATACTTATTTGCTTGTTTTGGATAAGTGGAGGTTTTATTTCCTTTTATGTTAAATATAGAAGATTGCTCCCAGGCCTGTATTACCTTAATATCTGAGTTCCTAAAATAGCAAGGTATTCATCTATGCCTTTTTTATTTTTCTCTGATCTTCTTGTCCTCTCTTTTCTTTCTTTTTTTTTTTTTTTTTGGGGGATTTTTCTGAAGCTGGAAACGGGGAGAGACAGTCAGACAGACTCCCGCATGCGCCAGACCGGGATCCACCCGGCACGCCAACCAGGGGCGAAGCTCTGCCCACCAGGGGGCAATGCTCTGCCCCTCTGGGGCGTCGCTCTGCTGCGACCAGAGCCACTCTAGCGCCTGGGGCAGAGGCCGAGGAGCCATCCACAGCGCCCGGGCTATCTTTGCTCCAATGGAGCCTTGGCTGCGGGAGGGGAAGAGAGAGACAGAGAGGAAGGAGGGGGGGGGGTGGAGAAGCAAATGGGCGCTTCTCCTGTGTGCCCTGGCCGGGAATTGAACCCGGGTCCCCCGCACGCCAGGCCGACGCTCTACCGCTGAGCCAACCGGCCAGGGCCCTCTCTTTTCTTTAATCTTCCTATTTTATCATCTTCAAACTTGACATGAATTAAATAAACATTTAATACCAATTATCTGTGGATAATCTGAAATCTAATAAAGTGCATTTTATTCCTCTTTCAGCTGTATGTGTTATCTATAACCACTGATTGAGATACTCTTAAAGTATCTTTTATAATTTTCTTTTTTCTAAGTAATAATGGACTCTTATTGACTATTCTCTATGTGCCGGGCAAGATATTAAAAGATACACATGGATTCCCTCCATGTATAATCAAAACTATGATTACTTCTCCTATTTTATAAAGGAAACTGAGGCCTGGAGAATCTCTGTGAGTTGTTCCAGGTTATGCTGTTAATCAATGTTTAAGCAGAGTGCTAACCTCCATGCATCTGGTTCCCTGAGGCCCCTATTATTAAACAAAGCACAAAGCTATCTATTATTACATGACAGCACTCACAAGACACAGGAGAATAAGTTCAATTGTGTGTAAGTTGAAAAAACAAACCAAGACTTCAGTTTTACATAGCTAGAGCCAGGGAAGTTGCTTCCATGTACAGACTATACTTTCAAAGTTATCTTTACTTTTAAAAAATTGTTATCATTCTCATCAGGTGTTACTTACATTTACTGTATTTCATACTTAAGTGATGACAAAAAAGTCAGGGTTATACTCACTGAAAAGTCATGGCGCCAGCTTCCAAGGAACATCTCGTAGGGGACTGGTCATTCAGCTTCCGAAAGAGCTGCTTAGCCTGACTCTGGTACTTCTGAAGGTCCCGGACAGACTGAAAGAAGACCACTTCATTAAAAAATCTTCCACACACCCTCAAAACACTATAAATTAGTGAGAAGCATCAGATTATGAGGACACTATGTGAATAAGGTCCTTCATTTACAGGTTAGTAAGATTCATTTTAACAAACAGGCCTACTTTTAGAGCAAAAAGGAAGATAAAGTTCCTGGTTTTCAAGAAAACCATATTAGTTATTTGCTAAGCAGCAAAAGGTACTTTTCAACTATTTTTAAGGCAATTTTAAACTTTTTTTTGTTATTGTACTTAAAAGATAATCACTTAAAAAATTTTAAATACACTTTACATTCCATTTTATTCTGTATTAGTTTCAGGTGTACACTATAGCAGTTAGACCAGGGGTCAACAAACTACGGCCCGCCCGGCCGCATGCGGCCCCCTGAGGCCATTTATCTGCCCCCCCCCCCCCGCCGAACTTCCGGAAAGGACACCTCTTTCACTGGTGGTCAGTGAGAGCACAGGATGCAGAATACTGTATGTGGCGGTGCCGCAAAGCGCCGAGTCGCTCATGTACAGTACTACTTCCGGTGACACGGGATGCACACATCATGGCTCCGGAAGCGCATCATACCACTTGTTACGGCTAGCAGTGACAAATATGGAACCAACATTGACCATCTCACTAGCCAAAAGCAGGCCCATAGCTCCCACTGAAATACTGATCAGTTTGTTGATTTAAATTTACTTGTTCTTTATTTTAAATACTGTATTTGTTCCCGTTTTGTTTTTTTACTTTAAAATAAGATATGTGCAGTGTACATAGGGATTTGTTCATAGTTTTTTTTATAGTCCGGCCCTCCAACGGTCTGAGGGACAGTGAACTGGCCCCCTGTGTAAAAAGTTTGGGGACCCCTGGGTTAGACAATCATATACTTTACAGAGCAGCCTCCCCCAATATTTCCAGTACCCACCTAGCTTCATACATAGTTATTACAATACTATTGACTATATTCCCTATGCTGTAATTTATAGCTCTGAGACTCTTTCTTTCTTTCTTGTTTTTATGTGAGAGGAGGGGAGATGGTAAGATAGACTCCCACAAACACCCTGACTGCGATCCACCAGGTACCCTGTCTGTGGCCGATGCTTAAGTCAATCAAGCCATTTTTAGCACTTGAGGTTGATGCTCGGACCAACACTGAGACACTGTCAATCCAGTGTTCTTTCTTTTTATTAGGTAAGTGCCTCCTAACCCATTTCACTTGCATAGTTACTGGTACAAAATAGAACAACATGTTCTATACTTGGAAAAATCATGGGAACAACAAATTGATGAGCCTCATTCTTATGCTGGAATATCAAGCAAAATCCTCCACAGAGTGTTACAGTATTGAGCATTTCAGCAAAATTAAATGTGTGCACCAATGGCTGCAAATTCTTATGAACACTGAAACTGAAACTAGGTAAAAATGAATTAAGAAAGGACAAAGACTGAAAAGTCAAGTATCCACTATGTGGTTCCCAAGTCTAGATAACAAAATTTGGAAAACAAAGGATATATGCATACAAAACTGAAAATAATATTCAGATGCTAGAATTATAGGCAATATTTCCCTGAACAATTTCTAAATAATTTTACAATTTTGTTAAAAAAGAACAACCCATAGGGGAAAGTCTACTTGAGGAAAGAACAGTGTCACCAAAAGGAGAAAAATTGTACCTCACTAACTGACTAGATCCAAAAGAGAAAAGAATGCATGAAGAGCCTGACAGTGGACAGAGTGTCAACCTGGGACACTGAGGACCCAGGTTTGAAACTCTGAGGTTGCCAGGTTGAGCACGGGATCACTGGTTTGAGCGTGGGATCATAGACACGACCCCATGGTTGCTGGTTTGAGCCCAAGGTCGGTGGCTTGAGCAAGGGGTCACTGCTTGGCTGGAGCGTCCCCATTCCCCCTCTGTCAAAGCATGTATAAGAAGCAATCAATGAACTAAAGTGATGCAACTACAAGTTGCTCTCATCTCTCTCCCTTCTTGTCTCTCTGTCACTAAAGAAAATAAAAAGAAGAATGGGAAGCAAAAATACATTATTTATTCACCTATGTACCGGGGAGAAAAAACTCCTGCCATGTGATGGCAAGGATTTATTTTATTTGGGGATTATTTATTTTGGTTTGAATGATAAAATACAGTCTCCCCTGATAGATGTTTAATAACTACATGTTTAAATAGAAAAGTGTTTATACAAGGTTTGCCCTAGCTCTGGACCTGAGGTCTAATATTGAGAAAGTATTATACAAAGTGAAATCTGAAAATTCTAGATAGTAAATCACTGAGCTAAGCAATAAAAACAAGGAAGCAATAAAAAAATTGTGTAAGTAGCAGATAAGCAATGTACAAGTATAGCTATATTTAAAATGCTGAACTGGAAATGCAAATCAAAACCACAATGAGATACCACCTCACACCTGTCAGAATGGCTAATACCAAAAAAGACAAGAAATAACAAGTGTTGACAAGAATATAGAGAAAAGGAAACTTCCATACACCATTGGCGGAAATGTAAATTGGTGCAAACACTATGAAAACAGTATGGAGGTCTCTCTCTCAAAAAATTAAAAATAGAACTATCATATGATATAGCAATTCTACTTCTGGGTAGTTATCCAAAGAAAATGAAAATAGTAATTTGAAAATATATATACATCCTTATTATTCACTGCAGTATTATTTACAATAGCCAGATATGGAAACAACCTAAGCATCCAACAATACATGAATGGATAAAGAAGATGTGATGGTATAAATCCACAATGGAATATTATTCAGCCATTAAGAAAACAGAATCTTACCATTTGTGCCATTGTGGATGAACCTTGAAGGCATTACACCAAGTGAAACAAATCAGAGAAAGACAAATACTCTAAGATCTCACTTAAATGTGAACTCTAAAAAACAAAAAATCAAAAAAACAAGCTCACAGATGCAGAAAACACAGAGAACAGATTGATGGTTGCCAGAGGACAGGGGAGTCAGGGTGTAAAAATGGGTAAAAAGGATCAAAAGGTGCACACTTCCAGTTATAAAATAAGCAAGTCATGGGCATCTAATGTTCAGCACAGTGACTAATATTAATTAAAATGTATTGCATATTTGAAAGTTTCTAACAGTAAATTTTAAATATCCTCATTACAACTATGTAGGGTGATAGATGATAGCTAGATTTACTGTGATGACCATTTCACAGTATATACAATATTGAATCATTATGTTATATATCTGAAACTAATATAATGTTATAGGTCAATTATACCTCAAAAAATAAACAAAATAAAATGGTAAACTGAAAATTTAAATATGAGTAAGAAAGTAAATAAGCATAAGGTGAATGAACTAGAGGACTCTGGCAGAGACCACTACTAGATCTATCACTTTGTATATTTACCTTGTTTAGCACTGTCCTCGTGGCAATAATTTGTTATAATGCTGTTCACTGGAGAAATGCTTTTCCATTAACGATACATGTATATATATACATATACATGTGTGTATATGTATATATATACATAGTTTTATATATTAGTAATACTTTAAAATAATTAATATTATATACTATCATTAAACAATATTGTGAGCGCATGGGTGTGAGAGTGTGTGTGTGTATTTTTTTCATGACTGGTCAGCCAGTAAAGGAGAGTGAATACTATCACATGCTTTTAACTAGTACACAATATCCTACCTTCCGAAGTTTGAATGGTACTTGCCAATCTGTTTGCTTCCCTATGCCATTATGTGGCATTCAGACGAGTTCTGACCTCATGACAATAGATAAAAGGATTGCAAATAAAGTTGGAAATGCTACTAAAGTACCAAGAAATAATATCAATGTTGATTGATAATTTTCAACCTTGTTTTCATTAGAATCACCTGGAGATCTTTAAAAAGAAAAAAAAGAAAAACACTACTCATGTACAATCTCCAATTCCAAACCAATTAAATCAGCATCCGACATATGGAACTCATAAATTGCTATTTTTAAAATATCCACAACCACAGATGTTAAGTTGTTTGACAGTGAAAGGCAGGTGAGCATCTTAAAGATTATTTTACATTTGAGAAATCAAACTTGCTCAAGGACTTGGGACCAAAAAGGAAAGGGGCTACCATGTGAATACAAGTAGTCTAGTCTGAAGTGCCTGCTCGTAAGCATGCTATACCCCCTCTTTGGTTAAAACTGCTTTAGTGGCCCCAGCCAGAGGCTCAGTGGATAGAGTGTCGGCCCAGTGTATGGACATCCCAGGTTCGATTCTGGTCAGGGCACAGGAGAAGTGACCATGAGCATAGCTCAGTCCAAAGGGTGACAGCCTCAGGCACTATAAATGGCTTGGTACTTGAGCATCAGCCCTAGGTGGGTTACCAGGTAGATCCCTGTTGGGGTGCATCCAGTCAGGGCACATGTGGGAGTCTGCCTCACTATCTCCCCTCCAATCACCTAAAAAAACCCCAAAACAAACAAAACAACTGCTTCAGTGACAGCAGATCCATTAAACCATATTCATAGGAAATGCTCAAGAAATCATGTGGCAGCTAGGATCTAGATCTCACATAATCACTGCTTTACAGAAAAATTCTGTTTGCTCTCAAAATTAAATTCACAAAGGGCCCATAATCAGCCAGTCTACCTAAAAATATATAGTTAGATTATATATCCTAATTCTGCTTCCTACTTCATTCAATACTAGAACAGACGTGACCTTATTATATACACTATAGTGGAAAGATAACTGTTAATAATCCAATAATGAAAAGGATATGAATGAACAAATTCTAAAATGAATCTGAGGTCATCCAGTAGCAAATTAAGGATTTGGTTTTGTACAGAGTAGTAATTTATAACACAATTGCTGTACTTTTTTTATTGCTGTCACTAAGACTGCTGAACAACCAGTCGTATCAAATGCCATCTTTTGCATTTTCAAAAATACTCTTATCATTTTTAAATTCCTACTGAACTCAACTGGTCAAAGGCCAGAAGCACCAGAACCAACCACTTTCCTTTAAAAGCAATTACAGTAAGGTGATTAATCAAAATGTGTTTAACTGTAAACAGACTATCTGCTTTCTTGGAGCTCCCTGGTGCCTACTAGGTTAGCTCTTCAAGTCCCCAGAGCTGGGGGAAAATGAATGAGAAGAGAATATTATTCATTTTGAGGTAGAATAGAAAGGTCGATGAAGAAACTGCAAACATGTGAAAAAGAGAAATAGCAGAATGGAACAGGAAATAGATGATCAGTTAGGGAATCTAGGTTTGAAGAGAAAAGTTCATCTCCCTACCAAACCTGGGCCTACATTTCTAGTTAAGCACAGAGGACAGAGTACATAAGAAACTGCCTATATCACTTTTTTTATTTAACCCTCTATTGTATTATCTGAATAATTGTTCAACTGCAGTAATCAGACAGCTGTACAGTGACTAGCACCTAGAAACTACCTAAAATATAGTTTCTATTTTATCAGTGTAAATAAATGAAAAGGTACACTGAATTATTTGGCCTAAGCAATTAAGGTACCTACTATAAAACTATTTGGTTGAGATGCCATTTCTTAAAATGTTATTTCTGGACTCCTACTATGTTTTAATACATTATTAAAAAGTCATTATTAAAAGTCTTAGAACAAAGCAGTAAAGTGTAGCGGTTAGGTACTAAGGTTCTAGTCTGGAGTCAGAGAGATGTTGATTAAAAACCAGTGGTTCTCAAACAGGGTTGATTTTTGCCCCACCCCCCACCTGGGGACATCTGGCAATGTCTGGAAATATTTTTGGTTGTCACACTGGAGGGAGGATAGAGGTAGTGTTACTGGCAATCTAAGATGTAGAGACCTGGGATGCTGTTAGTTACCCATCCCAAAATGTCAGTAGTGCCAAAGTTAAGAAACCCTTATAAAAAATTCCATTGTGCTACTTTTGTGCAGTGTGACTTTACTCTTGAGACCCATCCTCTAACCCTCAGAGCTTCCTTATCTATAGATGGGGATATTAACAGTACCTATTGGTATGAAAACTGAATGATATCATACACTTAAGTCTTAGCACAGTGCATAGTATATAGTTAGCATTGTATAAACATTCTGTATACTGTTGTAGTAATAAAAATTAGTCTATAATATTTTTGTATATATTATAAGTTTAGGACTTTATCATTCAAAGCCAACATTTCTAAAGGAAATCAACACGTAATTACAAGCACAAAAACTATTTCTTTCCTTGTCAATTGAACAAAGCAATCTATCTTGTTACACCGATACCTAATTTGGAATCAAATTAAAAAACACATGATCTCCCTGTTTCCAGCTTCAGAAAAATGAAAAACAAAACAAAACAAAAAAAAACAAAAAAAAACCCCACATGATAAAATGGCAATGTTCCAATAAAGTATCAAAGTAGACAGTAAGCACCTACTAATATTGACTTCAAATCCATTTTATACTCTTTGCCCACATTGAAATTCAATGCAATAGTTGGAAAACTGACCAAATTTCTCCCATTTTGGGAAAATCATTTCTCAAATGATATAACTTTTAAGGAATTTCCCCCACACTATCCCATTTGTCCAAATCATATTTCATTTTAAACTCTCAGTCATTCTGCAGGGTGGTCTTAGAAAATCTTAACAAATTGGAAAAGAGAAAATTACTTCACAATTTAAAATTTAGGACATGCTCAATTTGTTCATATTTTATATCAATGTTTAAACTTTGTTTTGTTGAATGAATGGAAAACATTCAAATGGCATGACCTGCAACTTCAAACTCTGTATCACTATTCTTCTAAAAGTGAAGGTAAACATATTTCCATATCAAATCTACAAAGGCACATAACGGAAGAGAAGCCTTCCTTATTACTAGACACTACTGTCAGTTTAGATGTCATTTTATCTGGGAAGTTTCCTGATCTCTCTAAATCAACTTAGATACCATACCTTTTCCATGTTAAACCACAGAAACTCCTTTCTCTTTCATAGCAGTTACACTCCATTAAAATTGTTAGTTATCTAGCTTTTCCATTAAACTCTAAGCTCTGTGAAAGTAGGAACTATGTCCCCTAATTTCCTGCATTAGCACCATGCTTGGCACATTTGATGTGCTTAGTAAGTTTTTTTTTCATGAATATATGATCAGGCAAGCCCAGGGTTTCGAACTGGCGACCTCAGCATTCCAGGTCAACGCTTTACCCACTGCGCCACCACAGGTCTTTCATGAATATATGAATGAAAAGCCCAAGAAAAGATATGTGCAAAATAATTTCTTCTACAACTCTTTTTGTGTTTGTGTGTGTGTGTGTGTGTGTGTGTGTGTGTGTGATAGAGACAAAGAGGGACAGATTGGGATAGACAGGAAGGGAGAGAGATGAGAAGCATCAATTCTTTGTTGTGGCTCCTTGGTTGTTCATTGACTGCTTTCTCATATCTTCCTTGACCGGGTGGCTACAGCAGACCCAGTGATCCCTTGCTCAAGCTGGTGAGCCTTGCTCAAACCAGATGAGCCCGCGCTCGAGCTGGCAACCAAGATATTCCGCATTCCAGTCCGATGTCCTTTCCACTGTGCCACTGCCTGGTCGGACTGACCCATCATTTTTAAAGGCCTTGGGGTGTTTTTCTGAAACACCTCATTAAAAGAGAAAGTAAGATAAAATTGATTACTTTAAATAGGTTATAAAAATTTCATTCATGGCCTCCCTTCTTCAGGCACCTCCCAACCTTGCTCCAGAAACTTCTCACACAAGAAAGTTCCCTTGTGAGTTTAAGGCACAAAGGAACTCCCTTTCAAGATCCTGGAGTTGTTTTTTAATCAATTCAATACATTTTTGAGCACCTACTTGTATAAAGCTACTGTTGTAAAAGCTGTGGGAAACACAAAGCTGACTAAGATCTATTGTTTGCCTGCTGAAAACCCTACTAATAAAGACACAGGAAAATAGTAAGATAAAGGTATAAAGGGTAACAGGAATATAACACAGGGATTATAATTCCAACAGTAAGTATTTATTGAAGGAGGTAGGAACAGAGAGCATAGCCTTGAAAGAAGGTTCTGACCTGAACTTCAAAAAGTGCCTATATGTGGCAATATTACCTCACCCACGTCCAAAAGATGTCAGCAAGCTAGGACAAGGATCAGGTGCTGGAGTTGAAGCATTTGAGAGTGATTTAACCCAGGGAACTATCAGTCAACCTTATTATCAGAAAAAATGTAGAAACCTGAATTTGAACAAAGTCCCTAAAGAATTGCAGAACACTGGGCGATCACAATTAGACGAATTTATCTATTCTCTACAGCATTTTGTATGTTCGTTTAAGAGAAACAGGTAACACAAAAATCTACCTCCGCTTTCAGAACAGATTTCTTCTAACAGGTAGTTTCTCCAAAGTCAAAAGATAAAAGAGCCCTTCAGAGGGGACGGGAGTGCCTGGGAAGTCGCAAGTCTCCCGCGTCCTCAAAAGGAATCGGGTGCTCAGACCACAGCCCTCTGGCAGGGACTCGAGGTAGCGGGGATCTAGTGGCTCGCCTACCTGTTCGTCCTCCTGGATCGAAGCGGCCAGCGGGAGCCCGTCCGCCACTCGGGCGATCATCGTCAGCAGCAACATCTTCACAGGTTACAGGGAGCCAGCACGGCTGTCGGCGTCCTCTAGACTTCCTCCGCCGCTACAACAGTTATAGCTCTACCTTAGTTTCCAAAGATCCTGCGGCTCGAGTCTCCGCTTCCTGCTGAGGTGGCCGGAAACAAGTTCGGGAGCTTTCCACTACCGGTCCTCAGAATTGGATTCCCGTGGAGAATCACAGCTGCCGGAACACTGGTTCCGCGGTCTGTCCTTCCACTTTCAAAGCTTCCAAGGCCCCTCTCACTTTTCTAAATTTCGAGCTTCCAATAAGCCTTAACTCTTGAGGGGGCGTGGCACACAAACTGAAATAGAATCTTTTTTTATCCTAAAACTTTAAATTTGGGAAGAGGGCCGAGAAGGACAAAGGGAGTTAATGGGTACTTAGATGAAGGGTGTGTAAAATTAAAACCAGGATATTTAATTTTTCTATTTTCTATATTATATTGATATATTTTATACATAATATTGTATATATTCGTATATTTTGGGGCAGAGGTTTTTTTTTTTTTTTGGCTTGTTTAAGCATATCACCTGGTCCTTACACAGTTTCTGGTTAAAAATAAATAAATAAAGATATATAGGGTATGTATGAATAAATGACCAAGTACAGGACCTCTGCTCTACAGCTATTAGGGGAAAACTAGTATTATTTCTTTTTTAAATATATTTTAATTTTTTTTTTGTACTGACATGGTTTCAAGTATCCCATTCAATATAACACCCACTATCCACTGCATTGTGCCCCCCATGCCCCATTCAAAGTGTCTTTCCACCCCTGTTTTACCTCCTTTGCCCCCTCCCCCTATCTCATCCCCCCCCCTTTTCCTCTGGGAATTGCTACCCTGTTGTCTGTATCCATGTGTCATGTATATATTTGGCCAATCCCTTCACTTTGTTTGATCCTGTCCCCTATTCCCCCTTTCTTCTGAGATCTGTCCATCTGTTCCCTGTCACCCTGCCTCTGTTTCTATTTTGTTCCTCAGTTATTAGATTATACATTTAGGTGAGATTATATGGTATTTGTCTTTCTCAAAACTAGTATTATTTCTTGAGAGGTATTTGGGAGGAAGACCCAATAACACCTAATGATTGACTCCACACAAAAGCTGAAGAACAAGGATACAGGTAAGACAAGGAAATCAAAGATTCTATTAACAGAGGCCGGGAGAAAGTAAAATAGAAGGCAAGCCTTGTGTATATGAAAGCCTACATTGATTAAATCATAGTATCTAACATTTAGAATAACCCATTGTTAAAATCAGGTCTAACTTCCCATCCTCCACCTCAGTAAGTACATGCCTTCTACCACAGTATTAAATGATGGTTATCCAGCCTCTACAGAAACAATTCCAGTAATGAGGAATTATTAATACAAATATTTTACTAAGGATACTGCCATGAAGATCAGAGAAGCAGAGAGAGAATGTAGCAGGCATGCACAAGGAGCAGAGTTTGCACAAGTCCCAGCTTCTTTCCAGTTCTTAGCACTAGGCTCTTCCCAAGACCCATAGACATTCCTGCACACAGATTCTGTAGGCTACCATTATTTCTTTACAATAAATCCCCCTTTTGTTACCCTCAGTTTCTGTTACTTACAACCAAAAAAAAAATTAATTAATTGAGGAATGCAGAGTCCATCTGAAACAATACTTTCCTGAAACAAAAATATTCATACTTGCATCTCTTAGCCACACTAGATCAGTAGTAGTCAACCTGGCCCCTACTGCCCACTAGTGGGCGTTCCAGCTTTCATGGTGGGCAGTAGCGGAGCAACCAAAGTATAAATAAAAAGATAGATTTAACTATAGTAAGTTGTTTTATAATGATTTATAATGCCAAACTTAGTGAAAATCCGACATAAAGTACTCGGTAAGTAATTATTATTATATGCTTTAACTTGCTGTAACTCTGCTTTATAAATTTTATAAAGTAAAGTTACTTCCCTACTTCCCTACTTTATAAATCACCATTACTGTGGAACCAGTGGGTGGTTAGAACATTTTACTACTAACAGAGATACAAAAGTGGGCAGTAGGTATAAAAATGTTAATTACCCCTGCACTAGATGATTCTGACACCCTTTAGACACACTGAAATTATTCCTCCAGGGAGAGGGCAGTGGTCTTCTTAGGTCACAGAGCAGCCGTCAGGAGAAGGCCAGAGTTGTCTCTGTGTGACTTAGACCTCAGGAATCCTGAAATCTGAGTTGCTTTTGTTTCTGACTCCATCAGCATCATCTCATTCACACCCAGGAGTTACCTTTGAGCTCCTGCTCTTTGGTCCTTGGGTAATACAGTACTAAGTAATAATGGCAAACACTGATCAAAACCTGAAATGAAAAAGGTAGTAGCAAACATTGTTCACAATCTTAGAGTTTAATAAAGCTTATGTATATCCTTTGCCTGAAACATGGCAACAGTGTGAAATGGGTCAGAATCATGGAGCTTGTGAATATTGTAATACTAATAAAAAAAAAATTTAAAAAGGAAAACAGAACCCTTTAATATCAGAACTGCTAGCAAATTCTTAAAACTTATCAAAGAAACCAAGTAAAGCACATATCAAAATAAATTTAAATTGTTTCTAAAACAGGATAGATGTTCCATTAAAGAAAAGTCAGAAGGTCGCAGAGCTTTTATACAAGAGATCAAAGGAAGCAATAAAGGTTTGTGTTCGTTTAATCTTAAACAATTCTTGAGTACCTAATTATATGCTAGACACTGAGCTAGGTTTTGAAGATGAATAACAATCCTAGACTCCTGCGGCTCTTATCTACCCCCAGACCAAACACCGTGGCTTAGGAGAAAATATCTGTAATAGTAGCTCCTGTAATTACATGATTGCTTAAATGGAAAAAAAGCATTTCTCAGTTTGAGATGGTGCTCTTAGACACAAATAGATAGCCACAGCCACTATACCTGGGCTGATAGCCAGCCAGGTGCCAAACTATTTAAAAACTGAAACATTTTCTTACAGGTTAGTAAACAGCTATTGCGCCCCTACCACTCTTACGCTATCAGAATTCTTCTGGTTCGACCTCCGCAGGTCACCGAGGTCAGGTTCTGTTTGGTCGGTTTCTATGCCAGTCAGCCTCAAGAGCTCCGCCCCCTTGAGGGCGATTGGCTATTTCTGGGAAATACAATGGCCCGCCTTCATGTTGGTGCCCGCCCCTCTGCCACGCCCCCAGTTCTCTGTCCCCTGTAGCCACTCTCGGGCTGGAAGCGGCACCCTCAGATGGACGTACTGACACGGTCTATGCTGGTGACAATTTTGAAATATTATCCCTGACTAAGCCTTCGTACAGTGCGAGCCCCGTGAAAGAAGGAATTTGTCATGTTCATTCTTGAATTCGCTCACAGACCTTACCTGAGTCTATGCACCCAGTCTGTCCAGACATTGAAGTGAAAAGTAAAGATTTGGGGAGGAAGGAGGAGAAAAGAACACAGTGCATATTGTAAGTAATGTGAAAGCCCTTATTTAAAGGAATTACTGATTTAGATAGCCAGTTTCAGATACCGAGCCTGCCTTCTAGAAACTACCTCATGAAACTGCGTCTTTCATTGTCACCATACTTTGCCAGGAAAACCAGGCCCAGCTTGGAGTTTGCAATAGTGGGGGTGCGGTCAGGAGGGTGAAGTGTTGAGAAAAATAGTTGGGATAGTTTCGATAGCATCTAAATATGTTATTGAAATTAAAATAATTTTTAACATCTTTCCTTTTTCCCCTACTAATGCCTAAATCCTTTCAGAGCAGAAAAAATAGTCATTTGTTATTCCCTGGAGTCTAGTATCCTGTACCCGGAACTTAGAAAATGCTTGATTAATGTTTGTTGAATTAATGCTGAATGAATGGCATGCTCATGGATTGAGACAATACTTCATTGGCTGTATACAGCACAATTTTCAGTGGTACTGTATGTACTAAGTGAAAACATATTCATAGCCATTCCCTTCATCCAATTAGTTATTCTATAAATATTTACTATTCAAGAACTATGGGCTAAAAAGGATAGCAGGCACTGGGTTAACAGAGGAGAACCAAAGATACGACGTTTGCTGGTAGAGGTCATATTCTTCCTGTCTCTGTCTCTCCCATTACCTACCTCCCAACCCACCTCTACACCCATTCCTTTCCCACCCCTCAGTTGGAAATAATAAAAGCTTTGGATAGCAATTTTTTTTTTCTATCCTGAGTATCTACCCAGATGCCCTTCTCCCTTTCTTTGGAGTCCAAGTGGATTGAGTTGTTCCTAGTAGCCATTACAATTTCCTGATCTTAGCTGCTGTCTCAACAACTTTCACTGTTGACTGACTTTCTCTTCTCATAGTCCTTCAGCCATTGTGTCTTTATTGGACCCTCTCTCTTTTATCCACACTGGTCTCTCAGAAATTAGTGAACAGCTTTCTAAGTGATTTTCTTACCATCTTTAGAGTCAAATCCTTCAGTTATTACTGGTCTTTGTTGTCCTTCCTTGTTAAAAAACAAATATATATACACATATGCGTGACTTACTCAGCTTTACCTGCCAGAAAACTGAATCCAATATGTTTCAAATGTGACAAAATGGAGTACGACCTAACTGGCTGCCAGTGCTTTCTTGTGGTGAATTCTCTACTTCCCAAAGATGTAATTTTTGTTAATCAATTTCTTCTCATCATCCTTCCCAAGCCCCCTAACCAAACCTCTCTGTCCATCACTAAATGATGTGACCTTTCCCCCCCCCCCCTATTTTATTAGGGAATGTGATCCTATGGTTCTGGGAAATCTGACAGACCCAAAGTACTATGCACCGTTTCTCTAAGGAGGCCTACCTCAGAGCCCTGAGGCAGATGAAAACCAACACCCCAAAAGCAATTCACTTTTTTAAATCTTTTTATTTATGTAGCCTGTTGCTTCTTGAGACTATTACAATGGCAGGTTTGAGTCCAGATTTTAGGGGATTAAGACAACAATCCTTTCTTTTCTATGTTGAGATCAAACTAGGAAATAGACAGGAACCAAATAGAGAAATAATATTACTTTTATTACTGATTAAACTAAGTGAGGATATGGATTTAAATTCATGATGATCTAAAAGTCTTGCTAAAAGTTTATCCCAGAATTAGGCAGATTTACCCACCAAAGTGGGAAACAGCAGGTCTTCCCAAGAGAGGCAGGCAAACTCCTTACTTTGGAAACCAAACCAGAATGTACTTGCATTGTGGCCAGTGTCTTCTCAAAAATACCTACTACTGGGTTCTGGCCAGTTAGCTCAGGGTGTTGTCCCAAAGCACCAGGGTTGCAGGTTGGATCCCTGGTCAAGGCTCATTCAGGAAGCAACCAATGAATGCACAGCAAAGTGGAACAACAAATGAATGCTGACCTTGGCTGGTTTGCTCAGTGGATAGAGCATCAGTCTGGCATATAGACATCCCAGGTTCGATCCCCAGCCAAAGCACACATGAGAAACGACCATTTCCTTCTCTTCACTTCCCTTTCCCCCACAGTGGCTTGATTGGTTCAAGCGTTGGCCCTGGACGCTGAGGATAGCTTGTTGATTTGAGCATCAGCCCCAAATGGGAGTTGCTAGGTGGATCCCGGTTGTGGTGCATACAGGAGTCTGTCTCTCTATCTCCCCTCCTCTCTCTTAAAAACAAACAAACAAATGAATGCTTTTCTCTCCCCCCGCTCCTCTCTTTGTCTCTCTAAAATCAATCAAAAAATTAAAAATAAAAACTATTACTGGGTACAGCTGTACACAGAGGAGAACTGAGGCCTGCCAGTGGGCAAAAGTGATCTCAGCACCTTTGCATCCTCCAGTTTAGTGGTGGTGGTGATCCCATAGACTTGCAGCTGTTCTTTGTCTGGCAGCCTTTAGCTGGGAAGAAGTATTACAATACACTATTTGTGCAGGATTGGACTCTTGAAATTTGTGTATGATACAATGCCTTCCTTATCAGTCTCCTCATTCTGTATGCTATATACCACTTTATCGCAAAGTTCTTTCTTCAAAAATAAAATTATTAGTTTTTTATATTACTTTGGGATAGGATGTGTATTCTTGTTGGAATCCATCATTTTTGTTACACATGGCAAAACCTCAGCTTAAATTACCATATTTGAGCCTGACCAGGCAGGGGCACAGTGCATTGGTCTGGGATGCTGAGGACCCAGATTTGAAACTCTGAGGTCGCCTGCTTGAGCACAGGCTCATATGGCTTGAGCATGGACTCATCCAGTGTGAAGTCGCTGACTTGAGCATGGGATCATAGATGTGACCCCATGGTCACTGGCTTGAGCAAGGGGTCAATAGCTCAGCTGGAGTATCCCAGTAAGGCACATATGAGAAAGAAATCAATGAACAACCAAGGTGCCACAACTATGAGTTGATGTTTCTCATCTCTCTCCTTTCCTGTTTGTCCCTGTCGCTCTTGCAAAATAAATAAATAAATTACTGCATTTCAGTTTAGATTTTTAGTAAGTTTTATGTTGCTACTTGATTTTTTTTTCCAATATGCTATATGAAAAACGTCAGGAAGCTAGTATGTATGATGGAGGATATACCAGTGATGTCATAAGCTCATAAAACTTGTATAAGTTTTAAACCACTTTTTTTTGAAGAATGAAGGAAAAGGTTGAGGCAGTTTATATCCAGATTAGACTGTATACAAATGCCATTTACCACAAATTGCACCAGAGGCAAATTTGTATTTTTTTATAAGTTGGCATTCGTAGCTTTGTAACTATTGAAATTTGTCTCAGATGGAATTTTCTGGGAGTTTTGTTTGGGGAAGAAGATGCCGGTGGAGACCCATACTTTTCTTCAAAATATAATACATGGGTCAGACCTGGGCAGGTGGCCCAGTGGATAGAGAATCATCCAGGCATGCAAGGTCACGAGTTCCATCCTGAGTCAGGGTACATGTGAGAGGCAACCAACGAGTGCACAACTAAATGGAACAACTAGGTGGGGCAACAAGTTGATGCATCTCTCTCTCTCACACACACACCCTCTTCTTCTCTCTTTCACTCTCAAGTCAATGGAAAAAAACCACATACACACACACACACGGGTCAATTATGCTGTACACCTGAAACTAATACAAAATAATATTGAATGTAAACTGTAATTAAAAAATGAAATTTAAAAAAGAGAAAAGCTCAAAAAACCCACAGGAGTCAAATTAAAAATGAGAGAGAGGCTATTACTACTAACTTACAAAAATAAAAACTACTTTTAACAACTGTATGCCAACAAATTAGAAAAAAATAGATGAGACTGACAAATTCCAAGAGAGACACAGCTCCCTAAATTGATGTAAGAAGAATAGAACACCTTAATAGACCTATAACAAGGAAAGAGATTGAATCAGTAGTAGTAATAATAATACTAAAAAAAGTCTAGGTCTAGGCAGCTTAACTTGTGAATTCTAGCAAAATTTTAAAGAACACTAATCCTTTGCAGATGTTTCTAAAAGACAAACAAAAAAACAAAATAGCCTGACCTGTGGTGGCTCAGTGGATAGAACGTGGACCTGGAATGCTGAGGTCATTGGTTCAAAACCCCAGGCTTGCCTGGTCAAGGCACATATGAGAAGCAACCACTACGAGTTGATGCTTCATGCTCCTCCCCCACACCTCTCTCCTCTCCTCTCTCTAAAATCAATAAATAAAATCTTTTTTAAGAAATAGGAGAACATCTCCTAACTTATTCTTTGAGATCAGAATTACTCTGATACTCAAACCACACAAAGACTTCACAAGAAATGAAAATGACAGACCAATATGCCTTCTGTAAAAGTAAGTAGCAAAATAATAGTAAACTTTTTCTAGCAACATATACAATAAAAAGGGTAATACATCATGACCAAATGGGATTTATTCTAAGAATACAAGATCAATTCAACATATGAAAATCAATAAATGTAATACACCATATAAATAGAATAAAAGATAAAAGCCACATGATCTCAGTAAATGCAGAAAAAGCACTTGAGAAAACCTAAACTCTTTTTCTGTTAGAAACAATCAATAAACTAGAAATAGAAGGGAACTTCCGCAACCTGATAAATGGTATCTATGAAAAGCCCACAGCTAACATTATATTTAAAAGGAAAAGATTGAAAGCTTTTCCTCTAAGTTTTGGAACAAGACAAAGATACCCACTTCTACTCAACATTATACTGGACGTTGTGTCTAGGACTAAAAGTTAAGCAAGGAAAAAATAATAAAGGCATAAATATTGGAAAAGAAGAAGCAACATGAAGTCTATTTGGATGACTGGATCTTGTATATAGAAAATCCTAAAGAGTCCACAAAAAAATTAGAATAAGTGATTTCATCAAAATTGTAGGATACTAGAGCAATATGCAAAAATCAATTGCATTTTTGTGAACTAAAAATGAATAATCCAAAAATAAAATTAAGAATTCAATTCCACATTTACAACAGCATCAAAATATAAAAGCCATGGCCAGTTGGCGCCCCATCCCTCACCCCTTTTCTCTCTCTTCCTCTCCTGCAGCCAATGGTTCGACTGGTTGAATGTAGTGCAGGCACTGAGGATGGCTCTGTTGACTCAAGAGCATCAGGGTTGCGGGTTGGATCTCAATCAGTGGTGCATGTGGGGGATCTGTCTCATTATCTCCCCGACTCTCACTTAAAAAAATTAATGAGTAAAATAATTGAAGTATTTTGGCAATTCTAACAAAAACATTATTTATACACTGAAAACTCAAAAACATTGTTGAAAGAAATTACAGAAAACCTAAATAAATGGAAAGCTATCCCATGTTCATGGGTCAGAAGATTTAAAAGGTTTAAGATGACAATAACCCCCAATTCACATATTCATTGCAATCCCTACCAAAATTTCAGTTGGCTTTTTCTTTTTGCAGAAATTGCAAGCTCACCCTAGAATTCATATAGAAATGCTGAGGACTCAAAATATTTTTAAAAATCCTCTTAAAAATTATTTATTGATTTTTAGAGAGAGAGAAAAGACAGAGAAACAGATTTGTTACTCCACCTATGCATGCTATCATGGGTGATTCTTTAAAAAAAAATTTCCCATTGATTTGGTGGTGGGAGTGGAGAGTGAGAGAGAGAGAAGCATCAATTTATTGTTCCACTTAGTTGTTCCATTTAGTTATACACTCATTGGTTGCTTCTAGTATGTGCCATGACCAGGGATCTAACCCTCAACTGCAGCATGCTGGACAATGCTCTATCCACGTAGCCACCCAGCCAGTGCCCATTGGTTGATTCTTGTTTGTGCCCTGACCAGAGATTGAACCCACATCCTTGGCATGTTGGGACCAATTGGGTCTAAACAATCTTGAAAAAAAAACAACTCACACATCCCAATTACCAAAAAAAACCTCACACATCCCTTAATTACAACAAGCAACAGTAATTAAGACAGTGTTATCGGGAGTAAGGATAGACATATAGGTCAATGTAATAGAGTTGAGAGTCCAGAATAAACCATACATCTTCGGTCAATTGATTTTTTAAGTGGTTTTATTTATTATTATTATTATTATTATTAATTTTAATGGGGTGACATTGATAAATCAGGGTACATATGTTCAGAGAAAACATCTCCAGGTTATTTTGACATTTGATTATGTTGCATACCCGTCACCCAAAGTCAGATTGTCTTCCGTCACCTTCTATCCGGTTTTCTTTGTGCTCTTCCCCTGCTAAGTGGTTTTATTTATTATTATTATTATTATTATTATTATTATTATTAATTTTAATGGGGTGACATTGATAAATCAGGGTACATATGTTCAGAGAAAACATCTCCAGGTTATTTTGACATTTGATTATGTTGCATACCCGTCACCCAAAGTCAGATTGTCCTCCGTCACCTTCTATCTAGTTTTCTTTGTGTCAATTGATTTTTAACAAGGGTGCCAAAATAATTCAATGAGGGAAAGAATAGTCTTCTCAACAAATTAGGTTGGTACAACTGGATATTCACATGTAAAAAATTATGATGGAAAACCCTCCACCTCATGTCATATATAAAAATTATCTCAAACTGAATCATCAACCTAAATGTGTGACCTAATACTATGTATCTCTCAGAATAAAACATAAGAATGAATCTTTATGATCTTGGGTTCAGAAACAGTTTCTT
Source organism: Saccopteryx leptura (assembly GCF_036850995.1). NCBI lineage: Eukaryota > Metazoa > Chordata > Mammalia > Chiroptera > Emballonuridae > Saccopteryx > Saccopteryx leptura. Next base: position 208,929,943 of record NC_089505.1, on the reverse strand, counting down.
AAATGTGACACCAAAAGCACAGCAGAAGAAAAAGAAATTTGACTTCATCAAAAGTAAAACTTTTTTGATTCAAAGGGCATAATCAAAAGACAAACCACAAAATGGGAGAAAATATTTTCAAATCACATAGCAGGTAAGGGAATTGTACACACACACATAAACACTTTTTACAATTTTTCCACTGATTTTAGAGTGACAGAGAGAGAGAAAGGAAGGGAAAGAGAGAGAGGAAAGAAGAGATAGAGAGAGATACATCTATTTAGTTGTGCACTTATTGATTGCTTCTCACATGTGCCCTGACTGGGTATAGAACCTGCAACCTCAGTGTGCAGGGATGATGCTCTCTCCAGTGGGCCACCTGGCTATGGCCATGCACACAAACTCTTACAATTCAACAACCAAAGGAGAGAATAGATTTGAACAGACATTTCTCAAAAAAAATTTACAAATAGCCAATATGAACACAAACAGATATTTACCATCATTAGTCATTAAGGAAATGCAAATCAAAACCACAATGAGATGTCACTTCACATCTACTAGAATGACTATGATAAAAAAGACACATAATAACAAATATTGGTGAGTATATAGAGGAACTGGAACTTCCATGTCACCTGTTGTTAGTGGGAATGTAAAATCATGCAGCTACTTAAAAACAGTTGATATGTTCCTAAAAAAGTTAAACATACAGTTACCATATGACTCAGCAATTGTACTCCCAGGTATCTACCAAAAAGAATTGAAAATTATGTCCACTCAAAACTATGTTCATGAATGTTCAAAACAGTATTATTCATAGTAAAAATGCAAATAATTCAAATGTTGATCAACCGATGAATGAATAAACAAAATATGGTCTTTTCATACAATGTGATATATTTTCAACAATAAAAATAAATGGAGTACTGGCACATGCTACAAAGTAAGTGAACCTTGAAAACATTATGCTAAGTGAAAAAAGCCAGACACAAAGGGCTATATATTGTATGGTTCCATTTATATGAAATGTCCAGAATTAGCAAATCTGTGAAGAAAGAAAATAGGTTACTGGTTGCCAGGGGCTGGGAGGAAGGAGAGCAGATGATAGGGATGGAAATGGTGAGTGCCTGTGATGGCTATGGCCTTTCTTTTTGGGGTGATAAAAATAGCATGAAATTAGATAGAAGTGATGGTTGCACAATTCAGGGACTGTACTAAAAAAACTACTGATGAAAAAAATCAAAGAAAAACTAAATACACAGATATTCCATGATCATGGATAGGAAGACTCAATATTGTCAAGATGCCATTTCTTCCCAACTTGATCTATACATTTCAATGCATACCAATCAGAATAATAGCAAGTTGACCCTGGCTGGTTGGCTCAGTGGTAGAGGGTCGGCCAGCATGTGGCTATCCTGGGTTTGATTCCAGGTCAGGAATCACACAGGAGAAGCAACCATCTGCTTCTTCACTCCTCCTCCTTCCCCTTCTATCTCTCTCTCTTCCTCTCCCACAGTATGGCTTGATTAATTTGAACAGGTTGGCCCCAGGCACTGAGAATGGCTCTGTGGAGCCTCCACCTCAGGCCCTAAAAATACAGAGCATCTGCCCCAGATGGGGGTTGTTGGGTGGATCTTGGTTGGGCTGCATGCAAGAGTCTATCTCCTCTCCTCTCACTTGGAAAAAGAAGGAAAAAATTATTTAAAAAAATACTGGCAAGTTATTTTGTGGATATCAACAAACTGTTTCTAAAATTTATATGCAGAGGCAATATTGAAGGAGAAGAACAAAGAGGAACAACACTACCTGAGAAATCAAGACAGTGTGCCTGGTGAAAGAATAAATGAATAGATCAATGGAAAAAAATAGAGAGCCCAAATATAGACCAACAAAATAGAGTCAAGTGATTTTTGACAAAGAAGCAAAGGCAAATTAATAGGGAAAGGATACTTTTTTTCAACAAATGTTGCTGGGACAACTAGACATCTGCATGCAGAATAATGAATCTAGATACAGACCTTACCCTTTTTACAAAAATTAACTCAAAATGGATCGGACCTAAATGCACATGCAAAACTGTACAATTCCTAAAAGATAAGAGGAGAAAATCTAGATGGCCTTGGCTTTGGTGATGATTTTTTGGATATAACATAAACACGAGCCATGAAAGAAAGAATTGAAAAACTGAACTGCATTTAATTTGAATTAAAAACTCCTGCTCGGCCCTGGCCAGTTGGCTCAGTGGTAGAGCGTCGGCCTGGCGTGCAGAAGTCCTGGGTTCGATTCCCGGCCAGGGCACACAGGAGAAGCGCCCATCTGCTTCTCCACCCCTCCCCCTCTCCTTCCTCTCTGTCTCTCTCTTCCCCTCCCACAGCCAAGGCTCCATTGGAGCAAAGATGGCCCGGGCGCTGGGGATGGCTCCTTGGCCTCTGCCCCAGGCCTAGAGTGGCTCTGGTCGCAACAGAGCGACGCCCCGGAGGGGCAGAGCATCGCCCCCTGGTGGGCGTGCCGGGTGGATCCCAGTCGGGCACATACGGGAGTCTGTCTATCCCCGTTTCCAGCTTCAGAAAAATACAAACAAACAAACAAACAAACAAAAAAAAACCTCCTGCTCTGCGAAAGACACTGTCAAGAGATTGAGAAGATAAACTGCTCTTTATTTTGTCTTTCAATTTGGAATTTTCTACGGACCTACTTTCCATGTCAGTAATCCTGACTCCTGCTGCATTCGGACTGCTGTTAAGCACACTGAATGGGTTATTTCCAGTTATTGTAATTTTTATAATTAGAGTGTCCATATGATTTTTAATAGATTCCAGTTCTATAAGTAAATTTTATCTATCTTTTCATCTTTGCCCATCTTTTCTTCTGTTTTCTTAAACATATTAGTCATATTTAAAGTCCAGTCAACTCAAATATCTGTAACTGTTTCTATTAACTTTTCTCTTAGTGTTTAGTCATTTGGATTTGATTTTTAGCATGCCTCACAATTATATACTGGATCCTACACATTGTGAATAAAAAAAAAAAATTGTAGAGGCTCTGGAAGATGTTATCTACCTTTAAAGAGTTAAGTTTTATTCTAGTAGACAGAATACTGGCAAATCACTTTGAACCTGTGAAGATTGGCTTTAAGCTTTGTTAGATCTGTTTCATTCAGTATTGCCCTTATGCTAAAGGTGTGGCCTTTTCTGAGTCTCAACCAAAAGCTTTGGGTGTCTTTTTACCTTAGAGCAGCGGTTCTCTACCTGTGGGTCGCGACCCCGGCAGGGGTCGAACGCCCAAAACACAGGGGTCGCCTAAAGCCATTGGAAATGTATTGTATAATAAATATGTATTTTCCGATGGCTTTAGGCGACCCCTGTGTTTTGGTTGTTCGACCCCCGCCAGGGTCGCGACCCATAGGTTGAGAACCACTGCCTTAGAGAGACTTGACGTCCAACTTGTGTTGGATGCTGAAATCTCTGCTTAGCTCATTAGCCTCCAAACTGCTGTTTTCTGGTGTGGTTTTTGGCATTTTGCTTGTGTATGCGAGACTTAGGAATGACCACTATCTCGAGGGGACTTTGTGCCTAGATTATTGAGCTACTTCTCTACCATTCTCTTCTTCGGGAGTTCTCCTTCAAGTCCCAGCCACTTTCGTAGCTCTGAACTTTGACCTTTAACTCTTTAGCCCAGGAATACTGCCATCTTTTACTTTATTTTATAGCATCTGGTTTGGAAAATGCCCTCAGGAGAAAAACCCCAGAGTGAATATGGAGCCTCACCTCATGTGCTTCTCTTCTCTTTGGGGTCATAGATTCAAGTCCTGCCTGCTTTGGTTATTCTTCAATGCCTTCAAAAAGTTATTTTTGTATTTCTCTAGTTACATATGTAATATTCTCTAGTTATATATGTAATAATTAGTTATAACTATATAAATATAATATGTTCTATTTTATTTCACTGTCCCTAACCAGGGGAAGAGTTAGTCTGACACATGTTCCTTCATCTTGGCTGGAACTGGAAGTCTCAGCACTTCTTAACTTTTGGGTTTGTAGTAATTTTACTGAACTGTTTGTCTGCCTCAACTAAGGTTAATGATTCTCTTTAAATTAAGGAACCCCATTCTGATTCCTTTTAACTTATGTATTTTTTTCCCGGAAGTTAGAAGCAGGGAGGCAGTCAGACAGACTCCTGCATGCACCCAACCGGGATCCACCCAGCATGCCCACCAGGGGGCGATGCTCTGCCTATCTGGGGCTCGTTGCTCTATTGTGGCAGGAGCCATTCCAGCACCTGAGGCGGAGGCCATGGAGCCATCCTAAGTGCCAGGACCAACTTTACTCCAATGGAGCCTTGGTTGTGGGAGGGGAAGAGAGAGACAGAGAGGAAGCAGAGGGGGAAGGGTGGAGAAGCAGATGGGTGCTTCTCCTGTGTGCCCTGGCCGGCAATTGAACCTGGGACTTCCACATGCTGGGCAGATGCTCTACTGCTGAATCAACCAGCCAGGGCCTTAACTTGTGTATTAGATAAAATCTACAACTCTTCTGTGGGCAAAACCAAAGTCTGAGTCTGCTAGGATAGCAGCTTCAGCCAAGTAATACTACTAGAAGCCTGATTGTAGAGAATTCAATGGTAAAGAATGAATGGAAATCAGGAAGTGTAGACATCAAATGAACACAATGTAGTTAAGTAAACTGGTTCTAAGGGTAGTGAGAGATAGGATGGTGGTCATTGGAGGTAGGACTTTCTCAAATCAATGATAATAATAATAATAGCAATAGTGACTGTTGCCTATGAACCTTGAGATCCATAGTAGCTACTACAATGATAAACCTCTCCCTTGCAGGCCTGAGCTATAGAGAATAGTGTACTAGAAGCTTTCTGCTTTTTGGAGACCTGATAGCTTCCTTTTAGTTTAGAGGACACAGTGGGAATATACGAAAAGGATTTTTAGAACATTTAGTGGATTTATTTAACCTATGAACTTTTTTTTAAACCATAAAAACATTCCCTTGACTTGATGGTAGATACCAAGCTATATATACTTTGAGTTTTTAATGAAAAATGGCAACCAGAAAGTCTTAACTGAAAGGAAAATTGAGTATTGTCAAGGTTTTACAATAACAGGAAAATTGAAAAGAAAAGTAGATTTTAAAACAGTGGTTATCAGGCTAGATAGACAACAACCTGGAGAAGTAGTGTTTCCAGGGAGAGAGTAAGAGGATGACTGGTTTGGAAGGAGGAGGAAGACAAAAACCGGGAGAAGATGGAGAGAGGGAGTGAGAAAAGGGGAAACTTTTTGAGATTGGAAACTCAGGAAGGTAAAAATGGAGCTGATAGAAGAAAATAAAAGAGGTCTGAGAATGAAGACATCTCCAGGTTGAGGTAGTGGGTGGGTAGCAAATGGGGAGATGAGAGAGGGTGAAGCAGCAGCGGCGGGTGTTTGTGGGAGAGGGACAGAGCCATCTGGGCGGAGAAGGTGGCAGAGGCAGCGGGGAGGAGGCCTGTTCCTTCCAGGTCTCCGCCACAGCACTGTCAACCAGGGCGGATGCTCGTCCACACCCAGAGATTGCGCGATGGCAGTGCGGGAAGACCGAGCAGGGATCTAATTACTAGGACTGGGGTGGCCAGGCCCGGGAAATCCATGAAGAGGACAGACAGTGGGTCCTGGTGCTGCCGCCGCTGCTGCGCGTCCGGCCGGGCGCACCACGCGCCTTACTGGCCTAGGGACTCAGCGCGAGCCCCAAAGTCATCGCGGCAGTCTCCAGGCCGGGAAAGACGGCATCCCGAGCCGGCAGGGAGCTGGGCAGCGGCGGCCGAGGAGGAAAAGGAACCCTGGATGAGGTCAGAGCACCTGAGGGCTGCCGGGTTGCAGACGGTGCCGTGCGCTGGGTTGAAGAATCGCTCCCGGGGCTGGAGATCAGGGCGTCTGCCAGGGGTTGTTGCGGAGTGACATTAATCCGGAGAAGGTTAGAGGGCACCGGGATGGCGTTGGGCGGTGATAGGGCCAGAGGCGGGGGCGGAGGTGGTGAGACAGTGGGGAGTTGCCTAGCAATAAAGGTGTGGCGCTGATTATACTGAATTAAAGCTTGGGCAACCCAGTCTTTATCCCAAGATCTTTGCCTATTGTGTCGGCACCCACTTTGTTGCTGGAGATGAGAGTGAAGGTCATACCGTTTGGGTCAAGGGAGAGATGAGCGTATAATTAAGTTGTGGTGCCAGGGTGGCAGCATTAGGGGATAGAAGATAAGCGTGTGGATGTTGAAAGACTATGCACTGCCTTCTCTTCTTTTTTTGTTTATATTTATCTTAGATATAAACAGCAGGTTTGGGGGTCAGAGATAGTTCTGTTTTCCTACCTACTTTTTTCCCCCTGCAGAGCTGGAGCCCTACATGTTGGCTGGATGAGGCAATGCAGGACAAGCGCCACCTTAAACCCAGTCCTGACTTGGAAGACCAGACAAATTAGACCCAAATTTTCTTCATGTAACAGCAGCGGGATGAAAATCTGTCATACACACGATATTTTAAAAAGAGACAGATTGTGCTGCTGCTTTTTTTTTTTTTTTTTTTTTGATATAAGAATTTCCTCGTCATAGCATCTTTAGCGTATTCTTTCTGAGAGGCTCATACTCATAAATCCAAGTATAAGGCAACAATAGTCTGTCTCTTAGAGTCATTCGCTAACTGGGATCTAAAAGAAGTGGCTTTATTTCTCTAGGCTTCAGTTTCCTATGCATAATATCAGGATTTGGATCTTTTGGGTATTAATTAAGAAGTAAATATATATTAATGGACCCGTATTCTGTATTCAGGACTGTGCTTTATTTGTGAACTAGGAAACTTAGTTTATTCACAGACACTTGATTGTATTTATTCATCACAGTGTCCACTGTTTGAGAAAACCAAGTCAGATATTCAATCAACAATGCTTAAAGGAAACCACATTTCTATTTTTAAAAAATCAATAATAAATTACTATTTAAGAAGGAATGAAGCAAGAAGTATTCATTATTTGTTTTGTTTTTTTTATAAAATATAATCTTATCCCAAACATAATTACTTAAAAAGAAAATATATATCTATGGGGTGTTTATTTTTCACAGACAACTTTGAAATTTTTACAAGGCTGAAACCAAAAAAATAGGTTCATAACATATACTCCCATGTATAAGATGCACCCTTTTACAAAAAATTTGAGGTCTAAAAACTGGGTGCGTCTTATACAGTGGTTGTAATTTTTTTAAATCTTATTTTTTATTAATTTTAATGCCGTGACATTACATATGTTCCGAGAAAACATCTCCAGATTATTTTGACATTTGATTATGCTGCATACCCCTCACCCAAAGTCAAATTGTCTTCCGTCACCTTCTATGTGGTTTTCTTTGTGCTCCTCCCCTCCCCCTACCCCCTCTCTCTCATTCCTCGCCCCCCCCCACCCCACCCCCTGTTACCATCACATTCTTATCCATGTCTCTGAGTCTCATTTTTATGTCCCATCTATGTATGGGTTCATATAGTTCTTTGTTTTTTCTGGTTTACTTATTTCACTCTGTATAATGTTATCAAGGTCCATCCATGTTATTGTAAATGATCCAATGTCATCATTTGTTATGGCTGAGTAGTATTCCATAATATATATGTATCAAAGCTTTTTAATCCACTCGTCCTCTGATAGACACTTGGGCTGTTTTCAGATCTTCGCTATTGTGAACAATGCTGCCATAAACATGAGGGTACATTTCTCCTTCTGGAACAGTTCTATGGTGTTCTTAGGGTATATTCCTAAAAGTGGGATAGCTGGGTCAAAAGGCAGTTTGATTTTTAATTTTTTGAGGAATCTCCATACTGTTTTCCACAGAGGCTGCACCAGTCTGCATTCCCACCAGCAGGGCAGGAGGGTTCCCTTTCCTCCACATCCTTGCCAGCACTTACTCTGTGTTGTTTTGTTCATGAGCACCATTCTGACCGGTGTGAGGTGATATCTCACTGTGGTTTTAATTTGCATTTCTCTAATGATAAGTGATGTTGAGCATTTTTTTATATACCTATTGGCCATCTGTATGTCCTCTTTGGAGAAGTATCTATTCATTTCTTTTGCCCATTTTTGATTGGATTGTTTGTCTTTCTGGTGTTGAGATTTACAAGTTCTTTATAAATTTTCTTATTAACCCTTTATCAGATGTACTGTCAAATATGTTCTCCCATTGTATAGTTGATAAATCAGCAAATATACTGCTGCAAGAGATGTCGGAGAGCTTACTGCCTATGTTTTCTTCTAAGATGCTTATGGTTTCATGGCTTACATTTAAGTCTTTTATCCATTTTGAGTTTTTTTTGTGAATGGTGTAAGTTGATGGTCTAGTTTCATCTTTTTGCAGGTAGCTGTCCAGTTTTCCCAACACCATTTATTAAAGAGGCTATCTTTATTCCACTGTATGCCCTTACCTCCTTTGTCAAATATCAGTTGTCCATAGAGCTGTGGGTTTATTTCTGGGTTCTCCGTCCTGTTCCATTGATCTATGTGCCTGTTCTTATGCCAGTACCAGGCTGTTTTGAGTACAATGGCCTTGTAGTATAACTTGATATCAGGAAGTGTGATACCTCCCCCTTTATTCTTCTTTTTTAAGATTGCTGAGGCTATTCATGTTCTTTTGGTTCCATATAAATTTTTGGAATATGTGATCTATATCTTTAAAGTATGTCATTGGTATTTTAATTGGCATTGCATTGAATTTATAAATTGCTTTGGGTAATATAGACATTTTAATGATGTTTATTCTTCTTAACCATGAGCATGGTATACGCTTCCACTTGTTTGTATCTTCCTTGATTTCTTTTATCAATGTTTTATAATTTTCCGAGTACAAGTCTTTAGTCTCCTTGGTTAAATGTACTCCTAGGTACTTAATTTTTTTGGTTGTAATAGTGAAGGGGATTGTTTCCTTAATTTCTCTTTCTGACTGTTCATTGTTGGTGTATAAAAATGCCTCTGATTTCTGAGTGTTAATTTTATATCCTGCCACTTTGCTGAATTCATTTATCAGGTCCAGTAGTTTTTTGACTGAGACTTTAGGGTTTTCTATATACAATATCATATCATCTGCAAATAATGATAGTTTTACTTCTTCTTTTCCAATTTGGATGCCTTTTATTTCTTTTTCTTGTCTGATTGCTGTGGCTAGGACTTCCAGGACTATGTTGAATAAGAGTGGTGAAAGGGGGCACCCCTGCCTTGTTCCTGATCTTAAGGGGATTGCTTTTAATTTTTGCCCATTGAGTATGATGTTGGCTGTGGGTTTCTCATAGATGGCCTTTGTCATGTTGAAGTATGTTCCCTGTATTCCCACTTTGCTGAGAGTTTTGATCATGAATGGGTGCTGGATTTTATCAAATGCTTTTTCTGCATCTATTGAAATTATCATGTGTTTTCTTCCTTCCTTTTGTTTATGTGATGAATCACATTGATTGATTTGCGAATATTGTACCAGCCTTGCCTTCCCAGAATAAATCCCACTTGATCATGGTATATGATGTTTTTCATATATTACTGGATCTGGTTTGCTAATATTTTGTTGAAGATTTTAGCATCTAAGTTCATCAGGGATATTGGCCTATAATTTTCTTTCTTTGTGTTGTCTTTGCCTGGTTTTGGAATCAGAATTATGCTCACCTCATAAAAGGAACTTGGAAGTCTTCCTTCATTTTGAATTTTTTGAAATAGCTTGAGAAGGATAGGAATTAGTTCTTCTTTGAATATTTGGTAGAATTCACTTGTGAAGCCATCTGGCCCAGGACTTTTCTTTGTTGGGAGTTTTTTGATAACTTTTTTTATCTCATTGGTGTAATCAGTCTGTTTAGGTTTTCTGATTCTTCCAGACTGATTTTTGGAAGATTGTATATTTCAAGGAATTTGTCCATTTCATCTAGGTTGTCTAGTTTTTTGGCATACAGTTCTTCATAGTATTTTCTTACAATATTTTGTATTTCTGTTGTGTCAGTTGTTATTTCTTCACTCTCATTTCTAATTTTATTTATTTGAGTCCTCTCTCTTTTTTTCTTGGTGAGTCTAGTTAAAGGTTCATCGATTTTGTTTACCTTTTCAAAGAACCAGCTCCTAGTTTCATGGATCCTCTGTATTGTTTCTTTAGCCTCTATGTCATTTATTTTTGCTCTGATCTTTATTATTTCCTTCCTTCTACTAGCTCTGGGCTTTACTTGCTGTTCTTTTTCTAGTTCTTTTAGGTGCAGGGTCAAGTTGTTTATCTGAGCTTTTTCTAGCTTCTTAAAGTGTGCCTGTAATGCTATTAACTTCCCTCTCAGTACTGCTTTTGCTGTGTCCCATAAATTTTGAGTTGTTATATGCTCATTATCATTCATTTCTAGGAATTTTTTTATTTCTTCTTTGATCTCATTCTTAATCCATTCGTTATTTAACAACCTGCTATTTAGTTTCCATGTGTTTGAGAACTTTTGAGCTTTTCTGTTGTGGTTGATTTCTAGTTTCATGCCATTGTGATCAGAGAAAGTACTTGATATGATTTCAATCTTCTTCAATTTGTTGAGACCACTTTTGTGCCCTAACATGTGGTCTATCCTAGAGAATGTACCATGAGCACTTGAAAGGAATGTATATTCTGCTGCTATAGGGTGAAAGGTTCTGAAGATATCTATTAAATCGAGTTGATCTAGTGTGTCCTTTAAGTGTGCTGTTTCTTTGTTAATTTTCTTTCTTGAGGATCTATCTAGTGATGTTAGTGGGGTATTAAAATCCCCTACTATTATAGTATTGCTATTGATCTTGCCCTTTATATTCATCAAAGTCTGCTTTATGTATTTGGGTGCTCCTATATTAGGTGCGTAGATATTTATAATGGTTATATCTTCCTATTGGATTGCTCCCTTTATCATTATGTAGTGGCCTTCTTTATCTCTTACTATATTCTTTGTTTTAAAGTCCATTTTGTCTGATATAAGTATTGCTACCCTAGCTTTTTTTAAATTTCCATTTGCATAAAATGTTTTTTTCCATCCTTTACCTTCAGTCTATGTGCATCTTTTGTTTTAAGGTGTGTCTCTTGTAGACAGCATATGTATGGGTCCTGTTTTCTTATTCATGCAGCTACCCTATGTCTTTTGATTGGATCATTTAATCTGTAGTTGTTTATTGCCATTTTATTTTTTAAAGTTGTATTCCTCTTTTGCTATATTCTTTTTCTCCTTTGATCTGTTTACACCATGCCCCTTAACATTTCCTGCAGCATTGGTTTGGTTGTAATGAATTCCTTGAGTTTTTTTTTTTTGTCTGGGAAGCTTTTTATTTCTCCTTCAATTTTAAATGACAGCCTTGCTGAGTAAAGTAGTCTTTGGTTGTAGGTTCTTGTTCTGCATTACTTTGAATATTTCTTGCCATTCCCTTCTGGCCTCAAGTGTTTCTGTTGAGAAGTCTAATGTCATCCTTATAGGGGATCCTTTGTAGGTGATAGCCTCTTTTTCCCTAGCAGCTTATAATATTTTCTCTTTATCACCTAGCGTTGGTATTTTAATTATGATGTGTCTTGGTGTAGGTTTCTTTGGGTTTCTCTTTAATGGAGTCCTCTGTGCTTCTTGAACTTGTGAGAGTTTCTTCTGCATTAATTTAGGGAAGTTTTCAGCTATGATATGATTGAACAAAGTCTCTATTCGTTTTTCTTTTTCTTCTTCTTCAGGAACCCCTATGATGCTGATGTTATGTTACAGAGCTCTCTAAGAGTTTCCTCAGACTTTTTTTTTTTTTTTTGTATTTCTCTGAAGCTGGAAATGGGGAGAGACAGTCAGACAGACTCCCACATGTGCCCGACCGGAATCCACCCGGCACGCCCACCAGGGGGCAACGCTCTGCCCACCAGGGGGCGATGCTCTGCCCCTCCAGGGCATCGCTCTGTTGTGACCAGAGCCACTCTAGCACCTGGGGCAGAGGCCAAGGAGCCATCCCCAGCACCCAGGCCCTCTTTGCTCCAATGGAGCCTCGCTGCAGGAGGGGAAAAGAGAGACAGAGAGGAAGGAGAGGGGGAGGGGTGGAGAAGCAAATGGGCGCTTCTCCTGTGTGCCCTGGCCAGGAATCGAACCCGGGACCCCCACATGCCAGGCCAATGCTCTACCACTGAGCCAACCGGCCAGGGCCTCCTCAGACTTTTTGAGTCTCTTTTCTTTTTTCTTCTCTGCTTTCATGCCTTCATTCCAGTTGTCCTCCAACTCACTAATTTGATCCTCAGCTCTATCCATCCTGTTTTTAATTCCTTCCATTGTGGTCTTCATTTCTGATATTGTATTTGTCACCTCCAACTGATTCTTCTTTAATACTTCAATATCCTTTTTTATACTTGCTATTTCTTTATTTAGGTGTTTATAATGACCATCCATTGTTGTTCTAGGATCCCTAAGCATCCTTACAATCATTATTTTGAACTCTGCATCTGGAAGTTTGGTTATTTCCATATCACTCAGTTCATTTCCTGGATGTTTCTCTTGTGGTTTCATTTGGATTGCACTTCTCTGTCTTCTCATTATATCTGTGTGTTTGGGTGTTTTGTTTGTAGAGCTGGTTGAGTCTAGGCTTGGTGTTGTCTGCCTCCAGTTTTCAATTGTGTTATTTCTAGGTCTTCTTGGGTTGGCATCAGCTATTATTTGTAATCCACTTTCGTATTTGGGCCACTTTGAAGTCTTGATTTGTTTGTTTTCTTAACAGGTGATTATCTTGTTTGCTGATCTCAGCAGGGGGCTTATTTGAAACTGTATTCAGGAATGTGGTGGGTGTAACCTGAGACTCTGAAGTCCTCTTCTGACAGTTAATCTCTCTGGAGGTGAGTTGGTTTCTCAGCTTTAGTAGGGAGAAGTGTATCTCAGATGTCCATGGAGACCTGAGTTACTGCCCTTCATTCCCACTTCTTGTTTTCAGCTGTGTCTTGTTGTGCTGATTGGAGCTGGAGAGATGTCTGGAGATCTGTGACTTGGAAGCACTTCAGACTTTTGTTTTGTGGAAGGATCAGCCCCTCCCCCAGCTATGGCCGCCTCCAGCACTGAATAAGTCAGCTTTTCAGGTCATCCCCTGCATTCCTCTGCCCTCACCATCTGTCTCTCTCTCTCCCCTTTCTTTCTGGAAGACAAGCCAGCCCTTTCAACAGCACCTCATTCCCTGGTCACCAGGCAAGTGGCTGCGAGCAGTATTTACTGCTCTTTTCCTTGGAGTGAGATCTCTTCTGGGCTCTCAGCTTCACCCCCCCTTCCTGTTCCTGTAAGTAGGGGAGATTCAGGCACTCCCTACCAGGTTTGTTGCGGCTTCTTCTTTGCTTCTTGGTTTTTGAGAGCTGTTCTTGTAGTCCAGATTTGGTTTTTCATGCTAATTGTTCATAAATTAGTTTGCAATCCAGTTCAGTGGTGTGAGCTGGGAGTCTGCGTCTGCCTACTCTGCTGCCATCTTCAGGTCTCTGATGGAGAAATTCTTAATAAAAATACTTGAAAGCCTGGTTCCGAGGAAGACCACACTATGTCAATGTAGAAGCTACTGGGTGGAGGTTTTTCTTTTGATAACTGCTGCAGAAATGACATCTTGGAAGCTGATTTTGATGATCTGTTTAGATTCCCATCTGCTTAGAATATTCACATACCAATTACCAGCTGTCCTTGACCCAAACATTGAAAATATGGGAGTACCACATCTTAGTGCAATTAATTACAAAATTTTATGGTGTGCCTTGGTACAGCTTAATGGGGCCCCATCAGCATGCTCATCTCAGCTGTCCTTGGTCAGAAGGCAGGGAGACAGTCCATGTTTAACATTGGAGTCTCAACTGACCTGTAATTTTTTAAAACTTGCATTTCCCGCTTTTTTGTGCTTGTCAATTTTTTTGTGTGTGTGACAGAGACAGAGAGAGACAAGACAGAAAGAAGGACAAATAGTGACAGACCAGAATGGAGAGAGATGAGAAGCATCAATTCTTCATTGCAGCACCTTATTTCTCATTGATTACTTTCTCATATGTGACTTGACCGAGGGTCTACAGCAGACTGAGTGACCCCTTGCTCAAGCCAGTGACCTTGGGCTCAAGCTGGTAAGCCTTGCTCAAATCAGAGGAGCCCACACTCAAGCTGGCAACCTTGGGGTTTCGAACCTGGGTCCTTCGTGTCCCAGTTCGATGCTCTTTCTGCTGCGCCACCACCTGGTCAGGCCACGCTTGTTGTCCTTGAGCTCATTGTTTTACACTTATTACTGGTATATTATGGTAGGTTACGTTTTGCCATGTTCTGCCCAGAAATGACTCAGAAAATATTTTTGTACAGTGCTGAATTCAAGTTAAAAATGATCCAGGTTGCAAAAGTGAGTGGAAATCGTGCTGCTGAACGTAAACTTGGTCCTCTTCCAAGTGAAAAATCAATCGAGACTGGCTATGGGAAGAAGAAACCCTACTGAAAGTGCCACAGCAGAAGAAGGCCATAAGAGGCAAGTCAGCAAAGTGGCCTGATTTAGAGAGAGAATTGAAGATATAGATTGAAGAGCAAAGGGCAATTGGAATTCCTGTGTCCACAAAGGTGGTTCAGCATGAGGCAAGAAGAATTGCTGATGAAAAGAAGTTACTGATTTTAAAGGAGGACACAAATGGTGCTTCAGGTTCATGAAATGGAATGGACTAAGCATGTGTACACACACCAGACTTGTCCAAAAGATGCCTGAAAGCTATGAGCAGAATGTCCTTGAATTTCATCATTTCGTCATTCAGTGTCGGAAGACACATCAGTTTGAGTTGGGACAGATTGAAAATATAGATGAAGTCCCCCTTCCATTTGATGTCCCAAGTAACAGAACTGTTCATAAGAAGGGGGTGAAAACTGTAACTGTGAAGACAAGTGGACATGAAAAGAGTCATTATACCGTGTTCTAGCTTGTTGTGCCGACGGAACCAAGCTGCTTCCTATGCTGATTTTTAAACACAAGACAATGCCAGAAGAAGACATTGCTCGAGGAGTGATTGTCCACATTCATAACAAGGGTTGGATGGATCAAGATGGGATGAAGATCTGGTTTGAGAAAGTCTGAAGAAAGAGACCACGTGAGCTCTTATGCAAACCTGCTCTATTGGTGCTTGATCAGTTCAGGGCACACATAACAAAAAACACAAAGAAGATTGCCGCGGAGCAAAAAACAGAACTTGCCGTCATACCTGGAGGCTTGACATCCCAGCTCCAACCACTTGATGTCAGCATTAATAAACCCTTCAAAGCTGCCATGAGAGGCGAATGGAACCAATGGATGAAGTCTTCTGGGGACAACTTGACACCCACAGAAAGAGTGAAGAAACCAACTATAGATGTTTGTACATGAGTGAGAAGGTCCTGGGATAATATCAAGATTGAGATCATTGTCAAGTCATATAAAAAGTGTGGCATTTCAAATACCATGGATGGAACTGAGGATGGGGCAATACAGTCATCCCTTGCCATATCGTGGTTCACTTTTCATGGTCTCACTGTATCACAGATTTTTTAATTGCACATATCTAATTTTGTATCACGGATTTTTTCTACATTGTGGGATTTTGTGATATATAGGTATTTTTATATATTATTTTAATTATTTTTGCAGTAAAATAAGCACTTTTGAGCCTAAAAATGGAAAACAACATAAAAATATTAATTAAAACATATTAAAAGAATATTACTGTATATTCACTGCTGAGTGCCCATATAGAATTTTATATGTTGTTAAAATTACATACATTTACGAGTGTAGAAAGTGTTTAAGGGCATAGAAAGTGTTTATAAGAGTATGGGAAAGGTTAATAGTGTGGGAAAGGTTTGTAAGTGTGAGGAGGGTTTATAAAGCCTTAAAATATATAAATATAATAAAATATAAGGTTGCTACTTTGCAGATTTTTGCCTATTGTGGGAGGTTCTGGAGCCTAACCCCTGCAATAGATGAAGGACCACTGTATATAAAAACAGTGATTTGTCATCAGACACAGATGAGGATAAGATAATGGATGGGAGTTTTGACAGTGATGAGGAGTTGTATGAATTTTATGATGAATAAAACTTGAGTTCAATAACTATGTAATACATTTTTTTCCAAATTTTGGGCCCCAACATTAAGTTGCATCTTATACATGAGGAAATATGGTATGTACTTATAATTTAAAGTCTTCTTGAGTACTTTATATACATGGGGGTAAACTCTTTTTATCAAAATAAGTCAAATTTTAAATACATCATTACTTTGTCATAAAGGTGTGATTTTTTTTTTAACTGTCATTGGTAACACAAAGTTTGTAGAGTCAGAATTTGGTTCTCTAACTTGTAGTTTGTTGAAAAGATAGCACAGTTTCATTATTTCCCTGATAGTTTCTTCTGTCACCTCCACATTCCTCTCAGTTGATGTAATGCTGAACCTAGAAATGCTTTAAAGCATTTTTGGAATTCTCAAATGAGATTCTCAAATATCAGGAACTTCACCAAGTTTGCTGCTATTCTGACTTCTTTTAAAAACCAGTTCTCCAGGAAATGTGCAGCATACTTTAAAAAATATATCTGTTTTAGCTGTAGTATCAGAGGGTTCTGAGTATTAGAGACTTGCACATACTGAAGGGTGTTTTTGGTATTCAATATTCTAATTTTCAATCAACTGAAAATGTAAGAGAGCAGCTCTGCACATTATACAGATGTGATCTAATTCACAGTTATTACTGAGCAATGATGGTGGAGGCCAGTTCAAAGCTGGATGCAAAACTACCCTCAGGTAGCTCAGAATCTATAGTTCAAACTATGCTCATCTAGCTATAATATAAAGTACAGGTAACTGCTGTAACAGAAAGATGAACTGTGGAAATAAAAAGTAAGTAAAAGGATCACTCTGGGCGAAGTTATCTACGTCCCAAGAGGCCATCTAAGTGGCATTATGTAGGAAAATATATCAGAATTTGGTCTTTAGCATTAAACAAATCCACAAGACTATATGAACTGAGAATGGCCGATTATCAATTTATAATGAGGATTCTAACATCTTAGAGAACTAGACCCTCTTTCGTTATTTCAGTGAGGCCTCTTGACATCTTGCCACATTTGGAAGCAAAATTATAACCAAAAGATTATTTGTGTAACTTGACTTTAGAGCAAGAAGAGTTGATCAGTGAATTCTACTTTTTTTTTTTTTAAGTGAGAGGCAAGGAGGCAGAGACAGACTCCCACTTGAACCTCTACCGGGATCCACCCAGCAAGCCCCCTACCAGGCAATACTCTGCCTGTCTGGGATGCTGCTCTAATGGAGCCATTTTTTTTAAGCACTTGAGATGAAGCCATGGAGCCATCCTCAGTGCCTGGGGCCAACTTTGCTAGAACTATTCGAGCCATGGTTGCGGAAGGGGAAGGAGGGGGGTGTGTGGAAAAGGAGATGGTCGCTTCTCCTGTGTGCCCTGACTGGGAATCGAACCCGAGACTTCCACACGCCGGACTAATGCTGTACCGCTGAGCCAACTGGCCAGGGCCAAATTCTACATTAAAAATAATAATAATAATAATAATAATAATAGCAGCTTCAAACAGAGTATCAAGAGTTCTTTCTTCCCTGAATGGTGAGTGTCATCAATGAACAACCTCTCTTCTCATGTACACCTTTTTTTCTGTCTCTGATATGCTAATATGTTCAAGCAACTGGTTGGAATCCTGTGTCTCTTCTAAATGTCTGCACATTTCTGAATCAGTTTATCTTCATTGTAAAGTCTACATTCCAAATGACAAGCTTACATTTCCTTAAGTAAAATTCATGATGAGGGTAGAGAAGTGAGATGGGGAGGACTTTGTATAGCCCCTACTGTTAAGATAGTAGAAAGGTCTCAAGGTCTGGGCCATTCTTATTAAATGCTATTCTTGCTAAATGTTAAAATGTAACCTAGTATTTTGCAGACCAGTTGTGAACAGGATAAGCTTGACAGGAACCCAATCTGGTAAATAGCTAACTGCAAAGTAGAAATCTACATGTAAGTGACCACATAGTGTATAAGCAACTGTTAAGCCTTACTTCCAGGGATCAGAGCTTTGTAAATGAATCCCATCTTCTTTACTTGCTGCAAGTAAATAAAATTACCACGCAACAGTCATGTCTTGTTCATGAATAGAGAACTCCAAGTGTAGCCCCTTGAGTTCGGTAACAAATACTGCAACCCCCACCCTGCTTCCATCCTGAGATCCTGAGTTTGGTAACACTACATGCTGGCAATATGAACCAGGTGGTTAATGGCAATCAGACAGAGTAGTAAGAGGTGTAGATCAGAGAGGGCTTCACACACACAGTAGTTCAACTTTGGCCTAACTAGATAAGAAAGCCATTGTTGGGTGGGTAACAAATTTAAGTAGAGGTATACAGGTAAATGTATGGCCCTAGGAAAATGTCTCATTGAAGTGAGACCAGTGCTGTGATAGAACTTTTCTGGATTTAATTAAAGGCAATCCTCTTTCAAGTATACAACTATTTAAATAGAGGAATTAAGTGAGTTAGCCACCAATGGCAATCTGCTTCAATGTGCACTTTTGAAGCCTAGCAGATTGCCTATTCTAGGCAGATAGCCTGAAACCAGCAGATGACTGTCAGGGGATGGGGCAGGGGGGTCATGTCTGAGAAGGTTCAATGAGTTTCTAACATCAACCTTCAACCATTATGTCTCTTTAGCTATCTCTACTTTTGTTATTATTATTTTTGCTTCTTTATTGAGATATAATTAACATACAATAAACTGGGCAAATTTTAAGAGTTAGAAAGAGACAGAAAGACAGGAACATAGAGTTGTTCCTGTGTGTGCCCTGACCAGGAATGGAACTGGCAATCTCATAGCTTCAGGACAAGACTCCAATCAACCAAGCTATCTGACCAGGGCTTAATTTTTTATTTATTGGTTGATTTTTAGTGAGACAGAGAGAGGAAGGGAGAGAGAGGGAAAGGGGAAGGGAAGCATTAATTTATGGTTCCACTTATTTATACATTCATTGGTTCCTTCCCATGTGTGCCCTAACTGAAGATTGAATACTCAACTTTGTTACTTTGGGACAATGTTCTTAACTGACTGAACTAACCAGCCAGGGCCAAAAAATTTTGATATATGTATATATCTATGAAATCATCATGTCTATCATCACAAAAATTTTCCTTCATCCCTTTTAGAATCCCTCCATCCTGTCTATTCTTGACTCACTAACACACAGATAACTACTGATGTTTCCGACACTGTCTGTTAGTTTACATTTTCTAGAATTTTACATAAATGGGGTCATCAAGAATATACTCTTTGTTTTTTCCTGGCTTCTTCCACTCAGCCTGGTTATTTTGAGATTTAAGTTGTTTGGATATTAATAGTTCATTTGCTTTCATAGCTGAGTAGTGTTTTATTGTATGACTATGTATGTCACAATTTGTTTAATTCACCAGATTTGGTGCTCCCAGTTTTTTGGGGGGAACTATTACAAATAAAGCTGCTCTGAACATTCATGTACAAGTCTTTATGTGTACCATATGCTTTCATTACTATTGGGTAAATTTCTAGGTGTGGAATTGCAATCATACACTTAGCTTTTTAAGAAATTGACAGTTTGTCAAAGGGTTTGTAGCTTTACCTTCTCACTAGCAATGTATGAAGGTTCCCATTTTCCACATCCTTAGCAACACTTGTCACTGTCCTTTTTTACTGTAGCCATTCTAGTGGGTGTGAAATGGCATCTTAAATGGTTTTCATTTTCATTTCTCTACTTTTGATGTTGAATATCTTTTTATGTGCTTAATTACTATCTTCATATTTTTAGTGAAGTTTCTGTTAAAATATTTTCTCCATTTTTTTATTCAATTGTTTCTTTTTTATTGTTAAATTTAGGAGGTTTTATATATTATAAATACAAGTCTTTATTGTATATCTACTTGGAAAATATTTTCTCCCAATCTAGAGCTTGTCTTTTCATTTTAGCAATAGTGTCTTTTGAGGACCAAAGTTTTGAAATTTTGCTAAAGTAAATCCAAACTATCAAATTTTTTTTATAGATTTGCTTTTAATGTAATGTCTAAGAAACCATTGCTTAATCAAATATCACAAAAATATTCTCCCATCCTGAAGCACAGAGGTTGCAGATTCAATCCCCAGTCAGGGCACATACAAGAATAGAGCTTGATGTTCCTGTCTCTCTGTCTCTCTACCTGCCTCTCTCTCTCTCAAAAAAAAATCTCCTATGTTTTCTTCTAGTTTTAGCATTTTACCTTTTAGTATGTATTTAGTATCCATTTGAGTTAACGTTAGTATAAAGTTCAAAGTATTGATCAAGATTTTATTTTTTATACATA
This sequence comes from Saccopteryx leptura, assembly GCF_036850995.1. Classification (NCBI taxonomy): domain Eukaryota; kingdom Metazoa; phylum Chordata; class Mammalia; order Chiroptera; family Emballonuridae; genus Saccopteryx; species Saccopteryx leptura. Next base: position 208,909,623 of record NC_089505.1, on the reverse strand, counting down.
GATATTCAATTGTTAAACACTGTTGAGAAATTTATCCTTTCTCCATATAACTGTGTTGGCGCTTTTATTGAAATCAGTTGATCATATACAGTGAGTCTATCTGAATTTTCTATTCTGTTCCATTAATCTGTTTCTCTATCTTTAGACCAATACACTACTATCTTGTTTAATGTAGCTTTATAAGTCTTGAAATAATGTTGTGTAAGTCTTCCAACTTTGCTCATCTTATTCAGAGTTGTTCAGGCTATTCCAGTTCCTTTGCATTTATATATACATTTTAGAATCTACTTGTCAATGTAGACAATAAGCCTGTTGGGAATTTCAATGGGATTGTATTGAGTATATATATTAATTTGAAGAGAATTGATACTTTAACAATATTAAGTCTTCCAATCCATAAACATAGTATATCTCTTATTCAGGTCAGTGGTTCTCAGAGGGGGGGGGGCAATTGTGTTACAAAAGACATTTGACAGTATCTGGACACTTTTGATGATCATAACTCATGGCAAGAGTGAGACTGGCATCCAGTAGATAAAGGTCAGAAATACTAGTAAATATCTTACCATGGACAGAACAGTGCCAATGATGAAAATTATCCAAAACAAAACATCAGTAGTGTTGAAGTTGAGAAACCCTCATTTAGCTTATCTTTAATTTCTCTCCGCAGTGTTTTATGTTTTTAGTATAAAAGATTAACATGTTTTATGAAATACTTATTTCTAAATTCTTCATAGTTTTAATTATATTATAAAAAATAATGTCTTTAAATTTTCAACTTCTGGTTGTTCATTGTGAGTTTATGTTGATTTTTGTATATTGATCTTGTATCCTAGAGTTTTGCTAAATTCACTACTTATTTTTATTTTTTAGTGAGAAAGAGAGACAGTCAGACAGACAGGAAAGGAGATGAGATGCATTAATTTTTTGTTGTGGCACCATAGTTGTTCATTGATTGCTTTCTCATAGGTGCCTTGACTTGGGGGCTGCAGCAGAGCCAGTGACCCTTTGCTCAAGCCAGTGACCTTGGGCTTCAAGCCAGCGAGCGACCTTTGGGCTGAAGCCAGTGACCATGAGGTCATGTCTTTTATCCCATGCTCAAGCCGGCAACCTCAGGGGTTTGAACCTGGGTCCTCAGCGTCCCAGGACCACACTCTATCCACCACACCACTGCCTGGTCAGGCTCACTACTTAGTTTTAGTAGATTTTTTTTTTTGTAGATTTCAAAGACTTTTCTACATGACGATTATGTCACCTACAAAGAGAGAGAAAGAAATTCAGTTTTAGTTCTTTCTTTCTTTTTTTCTTTTTTTTTTTCTTCATTTTTCCGAAGCTGGAAACGGGGAGGCAGTCAGACAGACTCCCGCATGCGCCCGACCGGGATCCACCCGGCATGCCCACCAAGGGGCAATGCTCTGCCCCTCTGGGGCATCACTCTGTTGCATCCAGAGCCACTCTAGCGCCTGGGGCAGAGGCCAAGGAGCCACCCCCAGCGCCCGGGCCATCTTTGCTCCAATGGAGCCTCGGCTGCGGGAGGGGAAGAGAGAGACAGAGAGGAAGGAGAGGGGGAGGGGTGGAGAAGCAGATGGGCGCTTCTCCTGTGTGCTCTGGCTGGGAATCGAACCCAGGACTCCGGCATGCCAGGCTGATGCTCTACCGCTGAGCCAACCGGCCAGGACAGTTCTTTCTTTCCAATCTCTATGTCATTTATTCACTTTCCCTTATGCTTTTGTTAGCATCTCTGATACAAAGTGGAATTCAAATAGTGAGAGAAAACATCATTGTCTTGTTTCTACTTTTAGGAGAAAAGCATTCAGATGTTACCTGTAGGTTTTTCTTTTCTTTCTTTTTTTTTTTTTTTTGTTGTGTGTGTGTGTGTGGCAGAGACAGAGAGAAAGGGGCAGACAGATAGGAAGGGAGGGAGATGAGAAACATCAATTCTTCATTGCGGTTCCTTAGTTGTTCATTGATTGCTTTCTCATATGTGCCTTGACCGGGGGGCTACAGCAGACTGAGTGACCCCTTGCTTGAGCCAGCGACCTTGGGCTCAAGCTGGTGAGCCTTCTCAAGCTGACGACCTCGTGGTCTCGATCCTGGGTTCTCCACATCCCAGTCCAATGCTCTATCCACTGCGCCACTGCCTGGTCAGGTTACCTGTAGGTTTTTCATAGGTACCTTTTATCAGGTTGAGGAAGTTCTCTTCTATTCACAATTTTCTGAGTGGTTTTATTAGAAATAGATGCTTTTAAAATGTTTTATTTCTTGATATTAGGAGAGAGAGAGAGAAAAGCATTGGTTTGTTATTCCACTTATTTATGCACCCATTGGTTGAATCGTATGTGCCCTGACTGGAATTGAACCTGCAACTTTGGTATATTGGGGTGATGCTCTAACCAACTGAGCTACCAGACCAGGGCAGAAGTGGATATTTAACTTTACAAGTTAAAATAAAAACCGAGGGAGTGATGTCACAGAAATGGCGCCGTGAGCAGCGCGTCCGACAGATCTCCCCAAAATCTCAACAAATTTATCAACTAGAAACAGAAAAATTTATCCTCGGAGCATTCCGGAGTTCCACACACACACTGAAAGCAAAAGGACTGTTGCCGAGGAGGGAGTACACCTGTGGTGAGTCAACCCACGCGTGCAACTGCCCGCCCACACTCGGGGAGCGGCAGCCTGGGTACTGGTGGCCGCCGCTGCATGCCCTGAGAAACCGCGCCCGCGCCCCGTGCCGCGGTCCAGAGAGTCCCCGGATACTGGCGTGCAGAGAAACCGTGTGCGCGCCCCAAGCCACGGTCCAAGAGGGGCGCCAAGGCTGTCTTTCCTAGTCAGGAGATTCTCTCTGTGGGCGGGGTACCTCACCCAGCCATTCAAGCTAACAATCAAGCGTTGGGGGGAGGGGCGCGCAGGCAGCCTGAAATACTTTCTGGAGCACAGCTGCGGATCCAATCACTGAAATTAGCTTAACCCACGAAATCTATGCACCCACGGGGCTCTAATTGATAAGATCTCTCCCAGTTCAGCGATAAGGGGCGGGGGAAACTTCTGATTGACAGAGCCTCCATATTCAGGGATATACCTAACAAAAGGGACTTGGCAGATATTAAGATCCATAAAGCAAGCAGCAACTAGTGCTTCTTCTTCCCAGCCAAAACAGGCTACAAAGTGTGGAAAGCCTGGGTTGAGTGGTCCAACTGAATGATAGGCGCTGAACAGTCACCTTGACAACAATTGACTCCCAGCCCCACCTGATTACACTGGAGGCTCTGACTGCCAGAGCCTTACCCAGAGCCTTGCGCTGAGTGAGGATAGAGTGGGGATTTCCCAGCTCTTTGAGCCTCTTACTCCCCAGACAGAAGCAGTGGCAGCCTCATAGCTGGATCACCAGACTGCTAATTCAGGAAGGGGAAACTAGGAAAGAGACTCCAGGAAAGCAAACTCTCTCATTGTTGGACTCTGCAAACGCCAACAAGCCTTGACTACCAGCGAGACTAACGCCAATTATATGACATTGCCATAGAATCCCATCAACTGCAAATTCCTACCTAAGAGTGACACAGGGGAAGAACCTGGGGTACAGAGTCACCGACCAGGAAGAGGGAGAGAAAAGAAAAAAGGAAGAAGTTAACCTCTCAAAATCAAGAAAAATCCACAGACTTTATAACTTGTTCCACTAATTCTTTGTTGTTGTTGTTTCTTTCTTCTATCTTATTGCCTTTATTATTATTTCTATTTCTTCCACCTCGGTCCTTTTACTCTCTGCCCATCTTATGCTACCCTTTTCTTGAACTACACTACCCATGAGTGTTACATTTTATTTCTTTTCTTCATCCTAACTCTCCTTTAGAGTTACACTCCAAAACCCTTAACTCTCACTCTCTCCCCTTTTGTTTTTTTTTCCTTTCCTTTTTTTCTTCCTTCATTTCTCTCTTATTCTTATTTTTTCCTTTCTATTCATTTCTTCTTTTGTCCTTTTACTTTTCCTCCCATTTAAGCCTCAATCACGAACAAATTATTTAATTTGGGACTCAAGTTTTTTTTGTTTTTTTGTTTTGTTCTTTTTTTTCTTCTTCTACTTTTGTTCTTGGTTTTCCTTTATTTGTTTGTTTTTGTGGCATTTTGGGCACTTTTTACATTGCTTTTTAACTCACTAGCATTCCTCCCAACCCAAAGTCTCCATTGTATTTAGTCTTCGCTCCACTTAATACAACAGATTTTTACTTATTATTTTTATTTTTATTTTATTCTTCTTTAATTATTGTTTTCTCTCTCCTTTTTTCTGTTTCCCTCTTATCCCTCTCATTATATCTCTTAGTCGACCATCACTTATAAGCAAATCATTTTATGCTTGTCTAAGATTTTCTCCTTTTTTTTTTTTTTTTTTTGTATTTAGTAGGTCCCTACTCCCTTTTTTGCCCCATGAACTCTTCACCCCAAATAAGGCCCTCCATTATAGGCAGTTTTTGTTCCATTTAGCATAATATAATTCACAGGTCATCACGATATTTCCCTAAGGAGGTGAGAGGAGGGGAAGAGAAGAAAGAAAAAAGGGGGAAATAATAGATTATTACTTTTTTGTGTGTGTGGAGTGTTTTCCTTTTTTCTTTTTCTTTTTTCCTTTTTATTTTTTATTAATTCTAATTAACACTATCATCAAGACCACCTTCAGATGCCAATAAGAAAAAGGAAATCGAACATTATGGATACAAAAGACAGAGAGGTAACACAAATAGATGTGGAAAAATCTATGGAGAAGAGATTTAACATATTGGAAGCCTTGGAGCCAAATGACAGAGAATTTAAAATAGAAATTTTAAAAATACTCAGAGATATACAAGAAAACACAGAAAGGCAATTTAGGGAAATCAGAAAACAACTCAACAATCACAAAGAATATATTACCAAGGAAATTGAAACTATAAAAACAAATCAAACAGAAATGAAAAACTCAATTCAAGAGCTGAAAAACGAGGTAACAAGCTTAGCTAATAGAACAGCCCAGATAGAAGATAGGATCAGTGAAATAGAAGACAAGCAACTTGAGGCACAACAGAGAGAAGAAGAAAGAGACTCAAAAATAATAAAAAACGAGAAAGCCCTACAAGAATTGTCTGACTCCATCAGAAAGAATAACATAAGAATAATAGGTATATCAGAGAGAGAAGAGAAAGAAAATGGAATGGAGAATATACTCAAACAAATAATAGATGAGAACTTCCCAAGCCTGTGGAAAGAACAAAAGCCTCAAATTCAAGAAGCAAACAGAACACCGAGTTTTCTTAACCACAACAAACCCACTCCAAGGCACATCATAATGAAGATGACACAAACCAATGACAAAGAAAAAATTCTCAAGGCAGCCAGGGAAAAGAAGAATACAACATATAAAGGAAGGCCTATTAGATTATCATCAGATTTCTCAGCAGAAACTCTACAAGCTAGAAGAGAGTGGACCCCAATATTTAAAACCCTGAAAGAGAGGAACTTTCAGCCAAGAATACTATACCCATCAAAGCTATCCTTCAAGTACGAAGGAGATATAAAAATATTCACAAATACAGAAAAGATGAGAGAATTTATCAGCAGAAAGCCCCCACTCCAGGAACTACTAAAGGTGGTTTTCCAACCAGATTCAAAGAACAAAAGAAAACATAACCACAAGTAACAACTCCACCAAGAAAACAATAAAACCAAACTTAAACTGTGACAACAAAAGAAAAAAAAGGGGAGAAAGGATGAAGATTAACAGTAGCAAAGGACAATGAAGCGCAGAAATACTCATAAGAAAGGGTACTACAATGAATATGGTAGGTACCCTTTTCATTACTTAATGGTAACCACCCTTGAAAAAACCACCACAAAAAAACTTGACTTAAAAAAGGTAGCAACAGAGGAAAGAAGTATGGAATACAAACAAACAAAAACAAACGATAGAAAAACAAAAGAGAAGAATCAAACAAGATACAAAACTAAGAGAAAGCAATTTATAAAATGGCAATAGGGAACCCACAAGTGTCAATAATTACACTAAATGTAAATGGATTAAACTTACCAATAAAAAGACACAGAGTAGCAGAATGGATTAAAAAAGAAAATCCAACTATATGCTGCCTACAAGAAACTCATCTAAGCAACAAGGATAAAAACAAATTCAAAGTGAAAGGCTGGAAAACAATACTCCAAGCAAACAACACCCCAAAAAAAGCAGGTGTAGCAATACTCATATCTAATAATGCTGACTACAAGACAGAAAAAGTACTCAGAGACAAAAATGGTCATTTCATAATGATTAAGGGGACACTGAATCAAGAAGACATAACAATCCTTAATATATATGCACCAAACCAAGGAGCACCAAAATATATAAGACAGCTACTTATTGACCTTAAAACAAAAATTGACAAAAATACAATCATACTTGGAGACCTCAATACACCGCTGACGGCTCTAGATCGGTCATCCAAACAGAGAATCAATAAAGATATAATGGCCTTAAATGAAATACTAGAACACCTGGATATGATAGACATCTACAGGACATTTCATCCCAAAGTGACAGAGTATACATTTTTCTCTAGTGTACATGGAACATTCTCAAGAATTGACCATATGTTGGGCCACAAAGTCAATATCAGCAAATGTAGAAAAATTGAAATTGTGCCAAGCATATTCTCTTATCATAAAGCCTTGAAACTAGAATTCAACTGTAAAAAAGAGGGGGAAAAACCCACAAAATTGTGGAAACTAAACAACATACTTCTAAAAAATGAATGGGTCAAAGAAGAAATAAGCGCAGAGATCAAAAGATATATACAGACAAATGAAAATGAAAATACAACATATCAGAATCTCTGGGATGCAGCAAAAGCACTAATAAGAGGAAAGTTCATATCACTTCAGGCCTATATGAACAAACAAGAGAGAGCCGAAGTAAACCACTTAACTTCACACCTTAAGGAACTAGAAAAAGAAGAACAAAGACAACCCAAAACCAGCCGAAGAAAGGAGATAATAAAAATCAGAGCAGAAATAAATGAAATAGAGAACAGAAAAACTATAGAAAAAATCAATAAAACAAGGAGCTGTTTCTTTGAAAAGATCAACAAAATCGACAAACCCTTGGCAAGACTCACCAAGGAAAAAAGACACAGGACTCAAATAAATAAATTCCAAAATGAAAGAGGAGAGATCACCACAGACATCATAGATATACAAAGAATTATTGTAGAATACTATGAAAAACTATATGCCTCCAAATACAACAATCTAGAATAAATGGATAAATTCCTAGAAAATACAACCTTCCTAAACTGAGTCATGAAGAAGCAGAAAGCCTAAACAGACCAATCAGCAGGGAGGAAATAGAAAAAACTATTAAAAACCTCCCCAAAAATAAAAGTCCAGGCCCAGATGGTTATACTAGTGAATTCTATCAAACATTCAAAGAAGACTTGGTTCCTATTCTACTCAAAGTCTTCCAAAAAATTGAAGAAGAAGCAATACTTCCAAACACATTTTATGAGGCCAACATAACCCTCATACCAAAACCTGGCAAGGATGGCACAAAAAAAGAAAACTACAGACCAATATCTCTAATGAATACAGATGCTAAAATACTAAACAAAATACTGGCAAATCGAATACAACAACATATTAAAAAAATAATACATCATGATCAAGTGGGATTCATCCCAGAATCTCAAGGATGGTTCAACATACGTAAAACAGTTAACGTAATACACCATATCAACAAAACAAAGAACAAAAACCACATGATCTTATCAATAGATGCAGAAAAGGCTTTCAATAAAATACAACACAATTTTATGTTTAAGACTCTCAACAAAATGGGTATAGAAGGAAAATATCTCAACATAATAAAGGCCATATATGATAAACCATCAGCCAACATCATATTAAATGGCGTAAAACTGAGGACTTTCCACCTTAAATCAGGAACAAGACAGGGGTGTCCACTCTCTCCACTCTTATTTAACGTGGTGCTAGAAGTTCTGGCCAGAGCAATCAGACAAGACAAAGAAATAAAAGGCATCCATATTGGAAAAGAAGAAGTAAAGGTATCACTTTTTGCTGATGATATGATCCTATACATCGAAAACCCAAAGGACTCCACAAAAAGATTACTAGAAACAATAAACCAATACAGTAAGGTCGCAGGATACAAAATTAACATACAAAAGTCCATAGCCTTTCTATATGCCAACAATGAAATATTAGAAAACGAACTCAAAAAAATAATCCCCTTCACGATTGCAACAACAACAAAAAAAATACCTATGAATAAACATAACAAAGAATGTAAAGGACCTATATTACGAAAACTACAAGGCATTGCTAAGAGAAATAGAAAAAGACACAATGAGATGGAAAAATATTCCTTGTTCTTGGATAGGAAGAATAAATATAATTAAAATGGCCATATTACCCAAAGTAATATATAAATTTAATGCAATTCCCATCAAAATTCCTATGACATTTTTTAAAGAAATGGAACAAAAAATCATAAGATTTATATGGAACTATAAAAAACCCCGAATAGCCAAAGCAATCCTAAGGAAGAAGAATGAAGCTGGGGACATTACAATACCTGACTTTAAACTATATTATAGGGCCACAATAATCAAAACTGTATGGTATTGGCAGAAAAATAGACACTCAGACCAATGGAACAGAATAGAAAGCCCAGAAATAAAACCACATATATATGGTCAAATAATCTTTGATAAAGGGGCCAACAACACACATGGAGAAAAGAAAACCTCTTCAACAAATGGTGTTGGGAAAACTGGAAAGCTACATGCAAAAGAATGAAACTCGACTACAGCCTGTCCCCGTGTACTAAAATTAATTCAAAATGGATCAAATACCTAAATATAAGATCTGAAACAATAAAGTACATAGAAGAAGACATAGGTACTAAACTCATGGACCTGGGTTTTAAAGAACATTTTATGAACTTGACTCCAATGGCAAGAGAAGTGAAGGCAAAGATAAATGAATGGGACTACATCAGACTAAGAAGTTTTTGCTCAGCAAGAGAAACTGATATCAAAATAAACAGAAAGCCAACTAAATGGGAACTGATATTTTCAAACAACAGCTCAGATAATGGCCTAATATCCAAAATTTACAAAGAACTCATAAAACTCAACAACAAACAAACAAACAATCCAATAAAAAAATGGGAAGAGGACATGAACAGACACTTCTCCCAGGAAGAAATACAAATGGCCAACAGATATATGAAAAGATGCTCAGCTTCATTAGTTATTAGAGAAATGCAAATCAAAACTACAATGAGATACCACCTCACCCCTGTTAGATTAGCTATTTTCAACAAGACGGGTAATAACAAATGTTGGAGAGGCTGTGGAGAAAAAGGAACCCTCATACACTGTTGGTGGGAATGTAAAGTAGTACAACCACTATGGAGGAAAGTATGGTGGTTCCTCAAAAAACTGCAAATAGAACTACCTTATGACCCAGCAATCCCTCTACTGGGTATATACCCCAAAACCTCAGAATCATTGATACGTAAAGACACATGTAGCCCCATGTTCATAGCAGCACTGTTCACAGTGGCCAAGACATGGAAACAACCAAAAAGCCCTTCAATAGAAGACTGGATAAAGAAGATGTGGCACATATACACTATGGAATACTACTCAGCCATAAGAAATGATGACATTAGATCATTTACAGCAAAATGGTGGGATCTTGATAACATTATATGGAGTGAAATAAATAAATCAGAAAAAAACAAGAACTACATGATTCCATACATTGGTGGAACATAAAAACGAGACTAAGAGACATGGACAAGAGTGTGGTGGTTACCAGGGGCGGGGGGAGGGAGGACACAGGAGGGAGGGAGGGATAGAGTTAGGGGGAGGGGGAGGGGCACAGAGAAAACTAGATAGAGGGTGACGGAGGACAATCTGACTCTGGGCGAGGGGTATGCAACATAATTTAATGACAAGATAACCTAGACATGTTTTCTTTGAATATATGTACCCTGAATTATTAATGTCATCCCATTAACATTAATAAAAATTTATAAAAAAAAGAAAAGAATAAAAACCGATGTTCCTCCTCAACATAGATGCAAAAATTATTTTAAAAATTCTCAGCAGATCTAATCCAACAATATAGGAAAGATAGGTTATCATGACGAGGTGGAATTTATTCCAGAAACTCAACATTCATTTTACCAATCTTAATGTAATTTACCATATTAACAGTAAAAAAGATATAGGCATTTCAATGGATATAAACAGCCATTTCTTTTTTCTTTCTTTCTTTTTTTTTTTTTTTTGTATTTTTCCGAAGTTAGAAGGTGGGAGGCAGTCAGGCAGACTCTCGCATGCGCCTGAGACCGGGATCCACCTGGCATGCCCACCAGGGGGCAACAATGCTCTGCCCATCTGGGGCATTGCTCTGTTGTGGCTGGAGCCATTCTAGCACCTGAGACAAAGGCCATGGAGCCATCCTCAGTGCCCGAGCTAACTTTGTTCCAGTGGAGCCTTGGCTGCGGGAGGGGAAGAGAGAGGTAGAGAGAAAGGAGAGGGGGAAGGGTGGAGAAGCAGATGGATGCTTCTCCTGTGTGCCCTGGCCAGTAATCAAACCCTGGGATTTCCACATGCCGGGCTGATGCTCTACCACTGAGCCAACTGGCCAGAGCTAGCCATTCCTTTTTTATGTTTAAAATTTTATTTTTCAATTAAAGTTTATATTCAATATTTGTTTTTTTCTCCTTTTTTTTTTTATGCCTTGACTGGGGGGCTTAAGCCAAACCAGTGATTCCATGCTCAAGCTGATGGCCCTGCATTAAAGCTGGTGAGCCTGTGCTCAAGCCAGATGAGCCGGTTCTCAAACCGGCAACCTCAGGGTTTTAAACCTGAGTCCTCAGTGTTCTAGGCCAACACTCTACCCACTGTGCCACCACTGGTAAGGCTCAGTATTTATTTGTATTAGTTTCAGGTGTACATCATAGTGGTTAAATAATCATGTACTTTACAAAGTGGTTCCCCAGTATTTCAGGTACCCACCTGCCACCATACATAATTATTAAAGTATTATTGACTGTATCCTCTATGCTGTTCTTGAAGTTCTAAACACAGCAATCAGACAAGAAGAAGAAATAAAAGGCACCCAAACCACAAAGGAAGAAATAAAACTGTCATTACTTGCAGATGACATGATACTGTATTTAGAGAACCCTAAAGATTCCATACACACACACACACACACACACACACACAAATACTAGAACTGCGAAATGAATTCAATAAACTAACAGGATACAAAATTAACACTCAGAAATCAGTTACATTTTATATATCAATGATGAACTATCAGAAAGGGAAACTAAGAAAACAATCCCATTTACAATTTAATCAAAACAAAATAACCAAAAAACCCTAGGAATAAATTTAACCAAGGAGGTAAAAGACCTATACTCAGAAAATGATAAGACACTGAAGAAAATACAAATAAGTGGAAATATATACCATATTCATGGATAGGAAACATTAACATCATTAAAATGTCCACACTACCCAAAGCAATCAATAATTCAATGTAGCCTGACCAGGTGGTGGTGCAATAGATAGAACATTGACCTGGGATGCTGAGGCCCTAGGTTCAAAACCCTGAGATCACTGGCTTGGGCACAGGCTCACCGCCTTGAGTGCAGGGTCACCAGCTTGAATGTGGGATCATAGACATGACCTGATGGTGGCTGGCTTGAAGCCAAGGTCACTGGCTTGAGCAAGGGGTCACTGGCTTAGCTGGAGACCACCCTCTGCAGTTAAGGCATGTATGAGAAACAATCAATGAACAACTAAAGCGCTGCAACTACCAGTTGATACTTCTCACCTTTCTCCCTTCCTGTCTGTCTGTGTCTCTCTCTCTCACTCACTAAAAAATAAAATAAAATAAAAATAAAAATAATTCAACACAATTCCTATCAAAATATCATTAATGTTTGCTCTATATATTTAGTGCCCCTATGTAGGGTGCATAAATGTTTACAAGGGTTATATCCTCTTGTTGAATATAGCATTATATAATGTCCTTTTTTGTCTCTTATTATAGCTTTTGTTTTAAAATCTACTTTGCCTGATATAAGAATTGCTACCCTGCTTTTTTTTTCATTTCCATTTGCATGAAATATTTTTTTTCATCCCTTTACTTTCAGTCTCTGTGTGTCTTTCAATCTGAAGTGGATCTTTTGTAGACAGCATATATAGCTCTATTCTTTGTCTTTTAATTAGTGTATTTAATCCATTTACATTTAAAGTGATTATGGTAGGTATGTAATTATTGCCATTTATTATTCATATTTATGATTCTTCCCCTCCCTTCTTCTTAAAGATGTTCATTTCTTGTAATACTGACTTAGTGGTGATGATCTCCTTTAGATTTTTTTTGTCTGAGAAGCTCTTTATCTCTCCTTCAGTTTTTTTTTTTTTTCTTAAGTGAGAAGCGGAGAGGCTCCCAACTGGAATGTATGTGGCAAACCCCCAATGGGATGATGTTCTGCCCTTCTGGGGCCATTGCTCCTTGCTCAGCAACTGAGATATTTTAGTGCCTGAGGCAAGACCATGGAGCTATCCTCAGTGCCCAGAGCCAACTTGCTCCAACTGAGCCATGGCTGCAAGAGGGGAAGAGAGAGATCAAGAGAGAAGAAAGAGGGAGAGAGGTGGAGAAGTAGATGGTCTCCTCTCCTGTGTGTCCTGAATGGGAATCAAACCTGGTACATCCACATGCTGGGCCCGTGCTCTACCACTGAGCCAACCTGTCAGGGCTTCATTCAATTTTAAATTATAGATTTTCTGGATATTATAGGCTTGGTAGTAGTTCCTTGCTTTTCATCTCTTTGAATATTTTGTGCCAGTCCCGTCTGGCCTGAAAAGTTACTGCTAAGAAGTCAACTGACCATCTTATGGGAGCTCCATTTTAGGTAGCCATCTTTCTCTTGCTGTTTTTAAAATGCTCTTTGCCCTGCTTTTAAAGTTCTCTCTTGGGCCACTTACCTCAGTTGGTTAGAGCATTGTCCTGATACTCCAAGGTTACAGGTTTGATCCCTGGCCAGGGCACATAAAAGAATTAACCAATGAATGCATAATTAAGTGGAACAACAAATCAATGTTTCTCTCTCTCTCTCTTTCTTTCTCTCTCTCTCTCTCTCTCTCTCCCCCCCTCCCCTTCTTACTCTCCCTCCCTCTCTTCCACCTCTTTAAAATCAATTTAAAAAATTCTCTCCTCTTGTGCTCTGACTGGAAATCAAGCCCACAACTTTGTTGTAATGGGATAACACTCTAACCAACTGAGCTACCTGGCCAGAGTTTATATGTCTATTTTCTTTACCAGATCAGGGAAGCTTTTAGTCATTATTTTTTTCAATAGGTTCTCAATCCCTTGCTCTGTCTCTTTTCTTCTTCTGATTCCCTTATGTGAATGTTGTGACAATTGATGTTGTCCCAGAGGTCCCTTAAACTATCCTCATTTTTTTTCTGTGTCCTTTTTTATGTTTACTATCCTTCACTGAAGTTCTCACTAAGTTCTTGAACATCTTTATAATCAGTGCTTTGAACTCTATATCTGGTAGTTTGCTTGCCTCCATTTCATTTAGTTCTTTTTCTGGAGATTTATCCTGTTCTTTCATTTAAGACATGTTTCTTTGTTTCCCCAATTTGGCTGCTTCTTTGTTTTATTTCTATGTATTATTACTTCTGCTGTGTCTCCCAGTTTTGTCAAAGTGGCCTTATGTAATAGGTTTCCTGTGGGGTTCAGTGACACAGTCTCCCTGATCACCTGCCAGGTGCTCCAGGGTTGTCCCTTGTGTGGGTATGCTCTCCTGTTATAGTTGAACCTTGATTGCTATTAGCATGTCAGTAGGTGGGACTGACCTTCAGGCTGGCTGGCTGTGAGGATTGGTCATGTTCAAAGCATATGAGCTGCTGTGCAGGGACTGACACCATTGTGTGGGACTTTTCCCAGTGAGGTCTGGTGCTGAGACCATTCTCTGGTTGTGCATCTACTAGAACTAATCAGGTGGTCTTATGTTCTGGTCTGAAGCCAGCGACTGGGTATGTTGGTTCTGGGGCCTCTTAGGAGGGACTCCAGTGCAGGTCAATATCAGAAGCTGCCTGTGACTGACCTGTTAGAAGCTACAAAGTGATCACAGTTTGTAGTTGCCTGTGCTGGACCTGGATTCATGTGAGAGCGGCCACATTGCAAACAGAATCTGGCTACCACCAGTACCCTGCCTGGGGCAGGTCAGCAAAAGGCACAAGGCATGCTGAGTTCTACCACTACTGCCTGTAAGGGTTAGCCACTGAAAGAGCCTTGTGTGGTACAGGAGTTACGTGAGGCAGGGTCTCTGAGAGTCACTGAGAGGCCACCGCCTACCTGTGGCCTGGGGACCTTTGGGTGGGGCAGGGTTTCAGTGAGTCCTCAGGATGGAGTTTGTGGAGTTCACCAGAATCATACAGATTCAGATTTGGCCATGTAGGGAGAGGGCTCAACCCAGGAAAATGACAGTGGTCCCTCAGTCCTTGCCCTGAGGCCAAACAGCTCAGTTTCTCCCTAAATGTTTCTGGCACCTCTTAGCTCCACTGAAACTCCTGGAGAGTTTTTTAAAGAAAGACTGCTGCACAGGTCTAGGCCGGCTGACTACCTGGAAAAAGCCTGTGGCATTATGAGCATTGGGAGGGTCATGGTCTCAGGAAGTCATAGGGTGGAGCGAGTGGAGTTCACCAAGCTGATGCAGATTCAGATTTGACTGTGTTGGGGGAAAGCTCAACACAAAAAAGATGTCACCTATGTTTGCTGCATTGAAGGAGAACTCAAGATAGGGGCCATGGCAGCTGTCCCTCCAGTCCTTTCCCTGAAGCCATACAACTCAGTTTCATCTTGTATATCTTTGGCAGCTCGTGACCTACTGTCCCTCCATTGGAGCCCAGGGTGAGTGCCTAGTGGTGAGAGTCTGTATATGGGCCCTTTAAGAGGACACCTGGGCTTCCAGCAGTCTTCTATCTTACCTAGACATACAGAACTTTCTAATTTTCACAACCAGATGTTCTGTGAGCTCTTTTCCCCTGGCCAGAGCACTACTGCTCTGGGCTGGGGAGCCAGGGGTGGGATGAGCCCAGAGTGGGTATGGGGTCAGCCCATTTTGTATCTCTGCCCCTTGTACCAGTCTCAATGTGGCTTCTTCTTTATATCCTTAGTTATAGGACTTATGTTCATCTAGTCCTCAGATGGTCTCTAGGTTGATTGTTCTATAATTAAGTTATAATTTTATGTGGTCATGGGAAGAAGTGAACACAGCGTCCACCTACTCCACGTAAAGCATACACCCATCTTGTATGCTTATTTTTTTTTCCTTTCAATGATTCTAGATTTTCTTTTCCTTAAAAAAAAAAAAGAAAGAAAGATAAAGAAAACAAAACAACCATAAAAAGACTTTGAGCTTTGATGAAAATGGTGTGGTTTTTTTTATAGGATATGCTTTATTTATTTAAAATCCTTTTTTTAAATTTATTTTTTATTTTTTATTTATTCATTTTAGAGAGGAGAGGGAGAGACAGAGAGAAAGAGGAGAGACAGAGAGAGAGAAGGGGGAGGAGCTGGAAGCATCAACTCCCATATGTGCCTTGACCAGGCAAGCCCAGGGTTTCAAACCGGTGACCTCAGCATTTCCAGGTCGACGCTTTATCCACTGCGCCACCACAGGTCAGGCTGAAAATGGTTTTGAGTTCTCCAAATTATCATATCATGTGTGAAATTTCATTTGTTTTAGAATAATAAGCTGCATTATTAAATTCTAACTTTGCTTTCAATTCATAGTACAAAATACCTTAAGGCCAACACAGAGAGATAAATAAATTAAAAGGTAAATAAATTAAAATAAATTCTTGGTCATGTGCTGGGGCATGACAAGAATCTATCAAAAAAAACCATCAGTTAGCTAATATTTAAGTTAATAAAAATGAGTGAATGGCACATTTCAAAAGAGAATCTGGCACACTATTCAAATAACAAAGACTTAAAGCTCAGTGCCCAGAACAACTGACACACGTGTTCACAGAAGGGGGGCTTTTGTTCCCTGTGTGTGCTCATATATACCCACATTACCCATAGAGTATCTGCTCCAGGAAAGTGGAGCCAATAAAAGACATAACATGCACAAGTAACCTTAGTGTCCAAATGGAAACAATACCATATTTCAGCATGCTCTAGTTTCCCTAATATTCTAATATATAACATGATTTTGTCTCATTGCTATATAAACCTTGACTTTGCAATCTCCAACTAAATACTACAACCAAAATGTATAGCTTGACTATAATCTCAACAAGAAACTTCTTGATGGATTTTAACTTTCTAAAGAATGTTTTTTTGGTAGTAATTAAAAGCAAATTATGGAGAGGGAGAGCTTAGGCAGTATATTCTACAGAATGGTCTTATAAAGGTACTACTTTTCACTCCCTTAATTTTCACCATAAATTTAGATTTTCTGTTGTGCTGCCATAAATAAGTGTTCTGGATTCTTTGTCCTTCTTCTAAAGAAAATAATAGCCTCTTTCTGAATGGTGAGGGTGGATCTCTAACTCTTCAGCATGATCTTGGATTGTAGGAAGGTTCAGGAATATGTATCAGTTATCTATTGCTGCATAGCAAATCACCCCAAATTTTAGTGGCTGTAATGGTTAATTCTATGTGTCAACATGATTGGATCACAGAGTGCCCAGATATTTAGCTAAACATTATTTCTGGGTAAGTCTGTGAGGGTGTTTCCAGATGAAATTAGCTTTTGAAATCAGTAAACTGAGTAAAACAGAAAGATGGAGGAAGGGAAAATTTGCTCTCTCTGCCTGACTGCTTGAATTGGAATATAAGTTTTTTGACCAGATGGGTCCTCTGGTTGTCAGAACTCCAGCTTTTCTGAATGTCCAGTTTTCACACAACTGACCATGGGATTTCTCACCCTCCGTAATTGCATTAGTCAATCCCTTATAATAAATATCTTTCTAATACCAAGATTGTGATTACCAGGGATGGGGGGGGGCATCTTAAAGACTGCTTATCACAGTCAGCATCCACTACCTCAGTTCCTAGAAATTAGATGAAAAATGGGATTTATTCCTTTCCTTTCTTCCTTCTAGAATAAGGCCACTTCAAATCAAGCACAAAAATCAAGAAGTGTAGCCCTGGCTAGGTGGTTTAGTGAATAAAGCATAATCCCAGTCTGCATTTGATCCTCAGTCTGGGCACACATAAGAAGCAACCAATGAGTGCACAGCTAAGTGGAACCATGAGTTGATGCCTCTCTCTTTCTCTCTCTCCCTTCCTTCCCACTCCTCCTTCCACCTGACCCTTCCTCTCTCAAATGATAGGAAAATTTTAATTAATTAATTAATTAAGTGAGAGGCGGGAGGCAGAGATACAGACTCCCACATGTACCCCGATCAGGATCCACCCAGCAAGTCTCCTACCAGGAGGTGCTCTACCCATCTGGGGCCATTTCTCTGTTGCTCAGCAACCGAACTATTTTAGCACCTGAGGCAAGGCCATGGAGCCATCCTCAGTGGCCAGGGCCAACTTGTTCCAACTGAGCCAGTGCTGCAGAAGCAGAGAGAGAGAGAGAGAGAGAGAGAGAGAGAGAGAAGGAGAGGGGGAGGTGTGGAGAAGCAGATGGTCTCTTCTCCTGGGTGTGCTGGCCAGGAAGTGAACCTGGGTCTTCCATGTGCTAATCCCATGCTCTACCACTTAGCCAACTGGTCAAGGTTGTAGAAAATTTTATTTTAAAAATCAGGGAATGTAACCAGAACTAAGGCTGAAGACTTTGCCAAGCTATGTATGTCATGTTAAAGATTTTCACCTGTATCCTCAGAACAATAAAATCCCCAGACTTGGCCTTAGCCGAGAAAATCTAAATTTATGGTGAAAATTAAGGGAGTGAAAAGTAGTACCTTTATAAGACCATTCTGTAGAATATACTGCCTAAGCTCTCCCTCTCCATAATTTGCTTTTAATTACTACCAAAAAAACATTCTTTAGAAAGTTAAAATCCATCAAGAAGTTTCTTGTTGAGATTATAGTCAAGCTATACATTTTGGTTGCAGTATTTAGTTGGATAGGGATAGAGCGTCAGCCCAGCGATGGATGTCCCAGGTTCAATTCCCGGTCAAGGCACACAGGAGAAACGGCAATCTGCTTTTCTCCCCCTCCCTTTCTCCCTCCTCTCCCACTTCGCCTCCCACAGCTGGTGACTTGATTGGTCTGAGCATCAGCCTGGGCACTGAGGACAGCTTGGTTGATTTGAGCATCAGCCCCAGACAGGGTTTGCTGAGTGGATCCCAGTTGGGCACCTGTGGAAATCTGTCTCACTATCTCCCCTCTTCTCACTTAAAAAACAAACAACAACAACAACAAAAACCCAGACTCAACTTGCTCACTCAGCTCTGTAAGCATCTTTAGAAGACATTGCTGGCAGTGATTGGCTCTGGCTGTCTTCTTGGGTGCCTTAAAGGTGAGGGGATCAAGTCCTGGACAGACAATATAACCTGTTTGCAGCACAAGAGGTACACTGGTTGGGAAGCTCTGCCTTAGTTGACCTGCTGCAAGACCACCTTGTACAAGGTGGGGCAAAAGAGGTTTGTAGTTGTGCGTATGCAAAACAGTTTATTCTTGTATTATTATTTATTAATTATTGTATTATTTACTACACAAACAATTGTAAGCTTACTTTTTCCCACCCTGTATATTTAGTTTATTGATGGCCTCTAAGCCAGTATTCATTCACTAAAGATTGCCCAAGAAAAGCTTCTAGTTGATGTATCCATTGTCTCTCATATGGACTACAATGTAACAGTACTTGCAACCAATTTAAGTATGTTTGTAATATAAATTAGCAGAGCTGCACTCAGACCCCTCAGGGCTCTATAGAGACAGGAACTGAGGGAAAATATGCAGTTAAAATAACTATTCATATTAATATTAATAAAAATAATAACTATTGATTTTTAAATTAGTAGCTTTCATAATGTTTTTATTATTGCATCATTTTACTCAAAGTAATAATTAAAATGTTATAGTTTGGAGGGTGAACAGAATTTCAACATGTAAAGTATATAAGGAGGTTTTCATTTCAAATTATATCTAGAATACTTAAGCTATATTTGAGACTAAATGTTTAGATAGTAACAAAAATCTAAATGCCATACTTTATGTATTGCTAACATGTTATGCTGGTTAGGTATTATAGTAATGCACATGAGCACAAGTTTACAGATGTCAGACATAATATGAAGTCAGCTACAGTAACCCACTCCTTCCCCTGTACTTGAGGGATACATTCTAAGACCACAGTGGATGCCTGAAATCATGGATAGTACCCTAAATTGATACTATGTTTTTTCTTATACATACTTACATTTTCACTTCAAGGAAGCACTATATGGCTTCTCTTTGGCATACTTGAATTGCTAGCATTCTATTCTAGCCCTTTGGGGATGTTATTAAATGAAATAAGGGTCCCTTGAACACAGCACCGTGATACCGTGGCAGTCAATCTGATAATTCAGACGGCTATTGTGACTAACTGGCAAGTAGGGTATGCAGTGTGGATACACTGGATAAAGGGATCATTCGTATCCTGAGCAGATGGAGTGTGACAGCATGAGATTTCATCCATTAATAATGGCACACAGTTTAAAACTTATGAATTGTTTATTTCTGGAACTTTCCATTTAATATTTTCGGACTGTAGTTGACCATGGATAACTAAAACCATGGAAAGAGAAATTGCAGGTGAGGGGTGGGGGCACTGCTCCACTGGGTTTTGCAAAGCCAAAGCCAAACAGCAAATTTTGGTTCAAGGGCGATGCTGAACTTTGGTGCATCTCTTAAATTTTACACCCTTTTTTCCCTCTTTTAGTTTGACACAGGGCTAGTTTTTCCTCAACCTTCAACTTCAGCTCTTCAGTGCCTGCAGCATCTTTTTTCTTTTTCATACTTCAGTGAAACCTTAAAAGACTGTTATGTATCTTACTCTCTGCTGGCTCTCAGGGCTTCCCTTTCCCCATCCTCCCAGGATGATGCCCACTCGGTCTGTCGTCTCTCACCGGCAGAGATGGGAGGTCAAGGCAGACCAGAGGCAGGGCCCAGCCCCCCAAAATAAAGCTGACATACACTGAGCTAAAGAGCTACAATAAAGGAAATTTGAAGCAGTATCAGGCCCTTTGATACTCTGTCAAGAACTTGGTCAGCTCTTTGGGCGGTTCAGAGCTGTGACCCCAGAGGATAGGCTAAAAAAAAAAAAAAAAGACACAAGGGACCCAAAACTAGCAAGGCAGCCTGGCCCTTTGAGGCAGATACAGGTAGAGAGACAGAAGGCAGGCCTAGGGTTCCCCACTGTTAAGAACCAGGCAAGCCATCTGAAGGAAAATGCAAATACTTGTTGCCTACAAATGGCCTGGCAGGTAATAAAAATTGTGAAGCCGGTCAGGTGGAAGACCTTGCCAGGTAGTGCTGGTGAGTGTGATCACTGGGAATGTTTATGTCCCTTCTAAGAGCCAACAGTATACATGGTGAGGCCTCTCTGTAAGCTAGGTTCTTCAAGCAAGGGGCATCTGTTGATGGTTTGCACTGTCACAAGACCAAGTTTGGTATTGTGGATGGGCAGTTCTTGCCAAAGAAGAGGCTCCAACTTGGTAGTTTCCTAAGCAGCTTGAATTAACCAGCACTTGCATGAAGGTTGTGGATGGCTACTTTGATTTCCAGAGTCAACTGCAGTCTATGGGACAGGAAGACTAAAAGTGAGGCAGGTTTGGTTTTTGAGTTTCTTGGGCAGCTACCTCAAACAGAGTGGGGACTCGGGTTTTCTGAAAAGGACAGGCTCTTTAAAATTGCCTCTGAGTTACATCAGCAGAAGCTCGTGAGGCAACCTGTTCTTTTTCCCCCTCTCCCACCATATCCTCTTCCCACCTGTGCTACTGTCTCCCCCATGCCCTATATAAATCACAGAATCTTGTCCTTGAACCTTGAAACTATTTGGGAAGGAGGTTGAAAGAGCTGGCCTTGGCTCTCATAGTCACTTTAGCCTTGTGTTATGTTAAAGGTGCCACCCAGTGTCATAATGCACAGAGAGGTGCTGCCACCAAGGTGGGCAGAACATAGCACTAAAGAGCCCCAGTGGAGATGCAGCTAAAGGTTTGGCTCTTATCACCATCAGGAATGGACAGCCAGGGCCCCGACCAGAGTGAAGCAAGTAAGGCACTCACTCCCAAGGTTGTGCAAATGCAGAGGCAGATCCTGTTTTTGTTGAAAATATTGATATTTTGTTCATGAAGAATTTTTGCACTTTGTTTATTAAACTGTTGTGTTAAAATCTTTATTTTGACTACTGAGTTTTTGGCATCCCTTAAATTTTGTACCACAAGTGAGTGCTTCATTCCCCTCACACTAGGTCCAGCCCTAAACACCTTCACAGTTGAATCAAAATCTTTTTTATGTTTTTAGTGAGAGGAAGGAAGAGAGACAGGCCCCCCTTATGCACCCTGATCGGGATCCACCAGATAACCCCTGTCTGGGGCCAGTGCTCTGACCATCTGGGGCCATGCTTCCAACTAAGCTATTTTTAGCTCAATACCCGGGGCGATGCGCTGGAATCAATGGAGCCATGGCTGCGGGAGGAGAGAGAGAGAGAGAGAGAGAGGTGGGGGGGAGAAGCAGATGGTCACCTCTCTTTTTTTTTTTTCTGAAGTTGGAAATGGGGAGGCAGTCAGACAGACTCCCGCATGCGCCTGACCGGGATCCACCCGGCATGCCCACCAGGGGGCGATGCTCTGCCCATCTTGGGGCATCGCTCTGCAGCAATCAGAGCCATTCTAGCACCTGAGGCAGAGGCCACAGAGCCATCCTCAGCACCTGGGCCAACTTTGCTCCAATGGAGCCTTGGCTGTGGGAGGGGAAGAAAGAGACAGAGAGGAAGGAGAGGGGGAGGGGTGGAGAAGTAGATGGGCACTTCTCCTGTGTGCTCTGGCCAGGAATCAAACCTGGGACTCCTGCACGCCAGGCTGACGCTTTACCACAGAGCCAACTGGCCAGGGCCGGTCACCTCTCTTGTGTGCCCTGACCCAAGAATCAAACCCAGGTCTTCCACATGCCAGGTCAATGCTCTACTGCTGAGCCAACCAGCCAGGGCTGAATCAAAATCTTGAACCAGTTGAATAGTCTATCAGCACCAGAACCTTCTGGCCTTGTTTTTTCCCCTTTATCTCCTGAGGATCTACCAAAACCAATAAGTAGAGGATACAATAATTCTTTTCTGTATATTACAACCTCTGATTTAGAGTCAGCTAGTATTTTTGTACCTGTTGTTACATCACAGACCTATCCTAAAAAATGAGATATGCATGTCTAATTTAAATATTTTAGTTGAAAGGAAACATAGTGGTTGAGGTTGGATGCATTTGTTCTTTTACTGGACTGATATGATCTGGAATAGGATTAACTCTTACAGTCACTAACCTCACTTGAACTTCGCAAGGATAAAAGACTGTCAAGTTCTCATTTTTGTCTAGGATTGACAGATGTTTGATAATGAACTCCACAGTTCAGGATTTTGGCTTCTTTTATGCTAAGATGAAAATTAAAATAAAAACAGATACTCGAAAGTGGTATTTTTCTCATTAAAATTTTTCTTTTTAGGATGAGAGTTTCTGAGGATGTATTTCAATATTTCTGGACCTTTGCTAGCTGGAAGAAAGGACAAACAGCTGCTCTAAACTGTGAAGAAATGGACTTCCAGTAGTTCTAATTGTACAAGAGAAAATTTGTTTTTGTTTTTTATTTCACTTTTCTTCTGGGAATGATAGTTTTGGTGAGACCTCTTTCTGCAGATAAGAACCAAATATCTACGAGGAATAGCTCCAGATATGAATTAAGTAATTCAGTGAAGGTATGTCAGATTCTGCTTAATAGTGACAAAAGCTGACCTGGAAAAGGGTGATATAGTCTTTTAAATAATCACAGTAATTTAATTATTTTAATTATTCTTAGAAGATACACATTGAAATATCTAAGGGTGAAGAGTCTGTATCTTATTTTCAGATGGTTCATCAGTATTGCATGTGGGGTTTATAGGGAAGGGAGAAAACAAATGTCACAAAATGTGAACAACTGGTGAATCAAGTGAAGGATTTACAAGATTTCATTGTATTATTTTTTCTTTTCAAATTTTCCATATGTTTAAAATCTTTAAGTTTTTAAAAAACTGATTTGTTATATGAAACTGGTTTATATCTATGAGAATATATATATATACACACACACACATATATACATGCTTAAGATGTATACACTGCTCACAAAAATTAGGGGATTTTATTGCTTCATATTTATTTTGAAATATCCCCTAATTTTTCTGAGCAGTATATATACATCTGGTCCAATCTGTAGAGGAGACAGACACAAGGTTTCCCGGTGTCTGCCAGAATTTTAAATCCAGAGCAATTCATCTTGATTGATCAAGGGACTGGTAATTGATGGCGTGATACCAGAAACAAAGGCAGGGATCTTACATAGCTCTATGGCTGCCTTGTCCTTAGCAATATTTTCTAATTCAGAATCCAGTCTGAGTCCTAACCCAGGATCGTGCGCTGTGTTTAGGCACTGTCCCTCGAGGTTTTTAGTGGCCTACATTGCCTGACACCTGCTCCTGGCCATGGATCAGCACTACTTGTTCCCTGCGGGAAAATGACTCACGTTTTAGTGATGGTGCAATTGTCATGAATGCTTTGAAAGCTGTTTGTGCATTTATTCCAGTAACGTTACTGATTCCAGAAATGTTTAACCCTCGTCACACCATTCCTCTATTTTTAAAGCCCAATATCTATGTTCAAAGCAATGAGAATTATCCAGGTATTCCACACAGGTCTTTCTTCACTGTTCCAACCCCTCCCCCTCCTGGAAATGTACATACCACATTCCTTGCATGATCCTCCCTCCTCCCACATCAGATACACATAAGTAGTGGGTGTTGAAAGAATGTGGGGGATTGTATGAGTAAATTACCACCAGCTGTCTGAAGGCTTGATCATAATTTTTTCCTTGAGGCTCCTGTTACAGCTGACAGGGCTAGCTAGTGAAGGAGCTGGGTCTGAATAAAACACACACGTGCACACGCACACACACACACACACAGTCCTCAAGGCAGGAGAAAAGGTTGGGAGATAGAGGGAATACAGGATGAAGGCAGGTAGTGAGCAACCAGTTCATTCAACTTCATTGCCAGTGCCCTGGTCTCATATGATAAATCAGAGATCAGAGACGGGGAATCTGGCTCAGCCCTAGAGAGCAGTTTGGAACAGAACTGAAATTAAGTCCATGTCTCTATACAGGGTTGGAATCCTGCCTGGTATGCAAATTTTAATTAAAAAAATAGCTATGATTTATTGAATGCTTAGAATGGCTAGGCAACAAATTCGATACATCATGTATTATTTTGTTCTCACAACTACCCTATTATGTAGTTAATATCATTAACCTTATTTTACAAATGAGGAATCTAAAGTATAGAGTTTAAGTAACTTGTCAAAATCACCAGACTGCTGGAGATTGACGAAGTGTGTGTGTGTGTGTGTGTGTGTGTGTGTGTGTGTGTGTGTGTCCCTGGGGGAAAAGGTGGAAATTATTCAACCCAAGTCTCTTATCCAAAAGTCAGAAATCTTAACCACTCTGTTGTTAATGCCTGCCAGTGACAGCAGCTATATGCTGCGTGGCTCTTCTGGGTGAATGGGACCCTAAGCAGTCACTCAGAAGAAACCAAACATCTCTCCTTCTACTAGTGAAAATTCAGGTTGGTTAATAAAAGCGCGATCTTTTGTAATCCTAATATATGATAATGTTTTGTATTATTACTAGCATCATTCAGGATCCTATTCAGATGCTGCCTTCTTTATGAAACCTTCTCTAGTCAAGTTTAACTAATCATTGCCTCCTTTATGTTCCTCTTTGTACCTTTATTGTAGCACTTACACAATCTGATTTGTATTATAGTTTGACAACTGCCTGCCTGACTTTCCACACTAAGTTTTAAACATGTAATACAATACCTAGGATATGCTCTGTGTTTGTTGAATTTATGTTGAATTGAATGAACTAAGGTAACCAAATTGCCCCTGAGTTTTATCAGACTGTGGGAATAAATTAAGTCCCATGAACTCCCACTTGTTCATTTAGGAAATGAAGTCTTTTACCAAGTCCTCTTTTCCACAAAAATATTTCTGTTTATCCCAAGGGTGTTTCCCAATCCCTAAAGCTGCTCTTGGTTCTGATCGCTGTGGCCCTGAGGCACAGTTGCCACTTTGCTTCCTGTGTATGGTCCTCCTATCTCCCTAGCCCCTGCTCTGCTTCCGCTACTGAAGGGCAGATTCTTTAGTTCATCTACATACATCCAGCCTTTTCTCTTGGGGTTAGTTCATGACTGGGGGAACCAGGCACATGCGTCTGAGCCTCCGTTTTGCCCATTAACTTCCTCTGTTGCACTAATAATACAGATCACAGATTTGAATTTATGAACTATGTTGGTCAGTTTTTCACTACATGCAGCTCCAGTTTTATTATACGTGGGAACCTGCTTCTCTTACTTGCCTGTCATTTCATCTCTTTAAGAACCTGTTTTTTACCTGACCAGGCAGTGGCGCAGTGGATAGAGCATCAGACTGGGATGTGGAGGACCCAGGTTCGAGACCCCGAGGTCGCCAGCTTGATTGCGGGCTCATCTGGTTTGAGAAAAAGCTCACCAACTTAGACCCAAGGTCGCTGGCTCAAGCAAGGAGTCACTCGGTCTGCTGTAGCCCCCCGGTTAAGGCACACATGAGAAATCAATCAATGAACAACTAAGGAACCGCAATGAAGAATTGATGTTTCTTATCGCTCTCCTTTCCTGTCCGTTTGTCCCTCTCTCTGACTCTCTCTGACTCTCTCTGTCTCTGCCACCAAAAAAAAAACCCAAAAAACAAAAAAAAACTCGTTTTATCATTTATAAAAGAGGGCTGCCTTGCTGGGATGCTCTCTTAATGCTTCTTGGTTTCTCTTCATTGCACATACTAACATCTGGCATAGTGTAGTTTTTCTTTATTGTTTATATCAGTAGACTGTAAGCTCCATGAAAAAGGAGTCTTTGCTGCTCTCTCTCTCTTTTTTTAAACTGCTATAGCATCATAGTGCCTGACACACATTGGTCCTCAGTATATATTTTTTGAATCAATGAATGAGAAT
Source organism: Saccopteryx leptura (assembly GCF_036850995.1). NCBI lineage: Eukaryota > Metazoa > Chordata > Mammalia > Chiroptera > Emballonuridae > Saccopteryx > Saccopteryx leptura. The sequence continues at coordinate 208,883,304 of NC_089505.1, read as the reverse complement.
GTATCAGAATTCTTTTGTAAATTAGAAGACATTGGTCCAGTTGTCTATTTCTGCACAATGATGTGCTCAAAAACTTAGTGGCTTAAACCAACAACCATTTAATTGCATCTACTGATTTTGTGGGTCAGGAATTTGGACAGGTCTCACTGAGTAATGTCTCTGCTTCATGCAGTCAGTGGGTGGTATTCAGCTGAAGGTTGTTCCGGAGTTGCCAAAACAACCTCACTCACCGGCATAGAGTGTGAGTGATGCCTGATGCCTTCATGTAGACTGCTGGGTGGTCTTTCACAAGTACCCTGGGGGCTCCCCTGAGGGTCTCTCCAGAAGAGTGGCCAGATTTCTTTTATGGCAGTTCGTTGTATTGAGCCCTCAGAGTAACTGCCAGGCTTCTCAGAATTTATGAGCTAGTAATGCATTCTGTTGGTCAAGCAAGTCACCAAAACCAGTGTAGATTCCAGGGGTGGAGAATTAGACCCCAAGTTGCATGGAAAAAGTCGCAAAGAATTTTCAATTATTTCTAAGCCGCCACATTCCTCTAGCTTTTGACCATAAACATTACCACATGCGTTACTCTTTCCTTCCCAAAGCCCCCCAAATTTTATAACATTTACTGCATCAGCTCAGTTCAGAATCTATCTAAATCAGGCTCAGCTGAAGATGAGGGGCTTCTGTGGTACAGCTCCTTAAATATGGTTCTTCTTCTTTTTTAATTGAATTTACTGTGGTAACACTGGTTAACATAATTATACAGGTTTCAGGTGCCCAATTCTACAACACATCTCTATACACCGTATTGTGTATTCACTACCCCACAAGTCAAGTCGTATAGGGGGGATAAATGTATGGTTCCTCTCTCTTTTTTAAGATTTTATTTATTGATTTTAGAGGACAGAGAGAGAGAAAGGGGGACAAGGAGCAGGGAGATAGTAGTTGCTTCTCCTATATATCATGACCAGGCAAGCCTGGAGTTGCGAACCAGCAACCTCAGCATTCAGGGTCAATCAGTGCTCTATCCACTGCGTCACCACAGGTCAGGATGTATGGTTCTTCTTAATCTGAAGACCTTTTGGTCTAGCCCCCTGGGCTCCTGGTTCCATTCTTTGAGTCATTCTTTTTTTTTTTCCATAAGAAATGGTACATATCTGTAGTCAGGCAACTTTCTTAGCCTGCTTCCTCTCAGTAGCAGGTTGATAGTCCAAAGGCATTTTTTTCATTCTGCACTGTTATCGGGAGCCGATCAACAAATGCTTGCTGACAAGGTCACAGCAGAGAAGATCCACAACTGCTGGCTGACAAGGTCACAGCAGAAGAAGATCCAGAACTGCTGGTTGACAAAGTCACAGCAGAGAAGACCAATGGCTGCTGGTTGACAAAGTCACCACAAAGGAAAGGCACAATGATACTTCCCCCTTTGACCTTTTTGAATTAATCTGGCCTTATATCCCCCCTTTTCTGGGTGTGTGCTATCATTTATGGCACAGGGATAATAGTACTGTGCTTTCCCTGTAGATTCATAGTAATTTCTTTGGAAATAAGACAGAGGGTGTGAGTTCCACAGAAAAGCCTGTAAGCCCCTTGAACTGGGCTCATAGACATAAGAGGCTGGCTATGATATCCCTCGTAAAGGGTTAAGTTTGTAGGAGAATTTCTTCTTATTAATCATGTTAGAAAAAATAGATTGTGACTTATGAATAGGTAGGAAACAGTAACTATACACAGAGCACCTTTCAACCTTCACTTAATTCATCACTTTACCTCCCTAGCCTTTTCATGTGGTAGAGTAAAGAAACTTTCCTTTCTTCTTGCATACCTGACCTGCAGGTGGTGGAACACTCTGAGAAGAATAAAGTTAGAACTTAACTAGTTAAGAACTACTATATGAATATAGTAAATAAATAAAATTTGACTAGACAATAGAATCTTAAGTAAGGTAGAGTTATTAATCAGTACTAACCTTTTAGAAGTTTGTACCAATATTGTTATTGCTATTCAAGTTATTGTATAACTGTACTTTGAATGACTTACCATCTGATTTATAGCTTATAGAAATGAATGAACTGTTACCTAGAAAATGTAACCATAGTGAAACAAAAACAATTATTAATCAATGTATTCTGAATACCATGTGATTGTAACTTAGTGTGTGTATATAAAAGTAAAGCTAGACCAGCATTTGGCAGAGATGCCTGGCAGTAAATGCTAACGAGAGAATAAAGAGAAAGAAAATAATTCGGCTCTCTCACTCGACTCACGTCGACGCCGTCTCTTCCTGTGGGACGCCTGGATTCCCCCCGGGGCTGGACCCCGGCACACTGTCTAATTTCTTTCAGTCCATGCTGGCACAATTCACTTAAAAACTTTGAGGGTATCTTTTTTACAAATTTATAGTCAGTTCCTAGACAAAAGCCATACACACTCTTCATTCTGACACAAACTCTTCTCTACCTTGGGCTTTCTATAAAGCTGCTGGAAGATAATGGATCCATAAAATTCTGGGCTCCTTTGTCTATTGGAGAGGCACACACATAAGATTCTTACAGGTCTTTTAGTTTAACTGAAATGGTATATGAGACACCACTTTAAACCTTTTTGTGTTCTTAACTATCAGTCTAACAGTTAAAACCTGGATTTGACTTTTGCCCTGAAACTATAGTTGACCCTTGAATGACACAGGGATTAGGACTGCCAACCCCCACTCAGTCAAAAATCTGTGTGTGACTTTTGACTCCCCCAAAACTTAATTATTAATAGTTATTGTTGCCCTATCTGGATAGCTTGGTTGGTTAGAGTGTTGTCCTGATGAATAAAAGTTGCCGGTTGGATTACCAGTCAGGGCACATACAGAAACAGATCGATATTTCTCTCTTTGTCTCTCTCTTCCTCTTTCTAAATTCAATAAAATAAAATAAAATTTAAAAGTCCATTGTTGACTGGAAGCTTTATTAATAACATAGTTAACACATATTTTTTGTTATATGTATGATATACTGTATACTTACAATAAACAAAGCTATAGAAAAGAAAATGTTTTAAGAAAATCATAAGGAAGAGAAAATACATTTACAGTACTATACTGTATGTTTACCTCCTCTATTTTATTTTACTTTATTCTTATTTTTTTAGGTGTGAGGAGGGGAGATAGTGAGGCAGACTCTCACATGTGCCCCAACCAGGGTCCACCTGGCAACCCTATTAGGGGCCTATGTTCAAATCAACCAATGCATTTTTAGTGCCTGAAGCTGATGTGCTTCAACCGAGCTATCCTCAGGACCCTGGGCCATGCTAAGACCAGTCCAGCTGGTTATGGGAGGGAAATAGGGAGAGCAGGGGGAAAGCAGATGGTCGCTTCTCCTGTGTGTCCTGACCAGGAATCAAACTCAGGACATCCAGACTCTGGGCCAACGCTCTATCCACTGAGGCACCTGCCAGGACCTCATTTTATTTTTCAATTACAGTTGACATTTAATATTATTTTATTAGTTTCAGGTGTACAGCATATTGGTTAGACAATTATATAATTTACAAAGTGATCCCCTTGATAATTCTAGTATCTACCTGGAACCATGCAGAATTATTATGATTTTATTGACTATATTCCTTATTCTGTACTTTATATTGCTGTGACTATTTTGTAACTACCAATTTGTACTTTTTAATTCCTTCCCTTTTTTTACACAGCCCCCAAACCCTTCTTCTATCTAGCAACTATCAGTTTGTTTTCTGTATCTATCACTGTGTTTCTGTTTTGTGTATTTGCTTATTTTGTTCTTTTAGAGTCCACATGTGAGTGAAAATATGTGGTGTTTTTCTTTCTCTGCTGACTCATTTTACTTAGCATAATACCCTCTAGGTCCATCCATGTTGTCTGCAAATAGTTAGATTTCCTTTCTTTCTCTTTCTTTCTTTCTTTCTTTCTTTCTTTCTTTCTTTCTTTCTTTCTTTCTTTCTTTCTTTCTTTCTTTCTTTTCTTCCTTTCCTTTCCTTTCCTTTCTTTCTTTTCATTCATTCATTCATTCATTCATTCATTCAGTGAGAGGCTGCGAGGCAGAGACAGACTCCCGCATGTTTTCCAATCAAGATCCACCTGGCAAGCCCCCTATCAGGGAATGCTCTGCTCCTCTGGGCCACTGCTCTGTTGCTCAGCAACTGAGCTACTTAGTTCCTGAGGCAAAGCCCTGGAGCCATCCTCAGTGCCTGGGGCCAACTTTGCTTGAACCATTCAACAATTTGAGCTATGGCTGCAGGAGGGGAAGAGAGAGGGAGAGATAGAGAGGGGTGAGGGTGAAGGGTGGAGAAACAGATGGTTGCTTCTCTTGTGTGCCCTGACCAGGAATCAAACCCAGGACTTCTACATGGCGGGCTGATGCTCTACTATTGAGCCAACTGGCCAGGGCAAATTTCATTTTTTTATGGCTGAGTAGTGTTTTATTGTTTACATGTACTACCTCTTCTTTATCCAGTAGTTTATGTTTCCATATCTTGGTTATTGTTAATAATGCTGCAATGAACATAGGTGCACATGTGTCTTTTTGAACTAGAATTTTGGATTTCTATGGATATATATGCAGCAGTTGGATTGCTGGATCATAAGCTAGTTCTACTTTTAGTTTTTTGAGGAGCCTCCATACAGTTTTTCATGATGGCTGCACCTATTGCAGCCCATGAGAGTTTTTTTTAAAAATCATTGCCAACTTTTTTGTTGATTTATTGATGATAACTGTAAGGTCGGTGGATAGAGGGGTAGTCATGTGGAGAACTCAGACCCGCCCACTTTGGCTAGGACTGCCCACAATCAAGCCCGCCAAAGGAAGCTTCCCAGGAACCATTTGGAAAGAAGCGATCGTCTGCCAGCCAGTGAAATTTTGCCACGTAATAGTAGCTCCACTTCCCTAGAGGGACCCTTTAAATATCTCCCACGCGGTTTAATCCGTGCAACTTCCCTGACCTCCATCTTTCACCTCCATCTCTCTTTCTTTCCTCGGGGCCAGGGAACATTGCCGGGCAGAATATGCGCTCTGTACTCAATAAAGCCGTTTACTTATTCCACACTTTGCGGCTCTGGCCCTCTTCCTTCCTTCTCGGCGCGGAAAAATACCTTACAATAACCATTTTGACAAGTATGAGTTGATATCTCTGATGATTAGTAACATTGTGTGTGTGTGTGTGTATGTGTATGTGTGTGTGTTGACCATCTGCATGCCTTCTTTAGAGATGTGTCTAGTTAGTTCCTCTGCACCTTTTTAAATCAGATTGCTTTTTGTGTTTGGGTTTTTTTTTTTTTTTGGTATCGAGTTGTATGAGTTCTTTATAAATTTTGAATATTAACCCCTTATCAGATGTATCATTTTGCAGATATCTTCTCCCATTTGTTTTGTTAATGGTTTCCTTTGCTGTGCAAAATTGTTTCATTTTGCTGCATAGTCCCATTTGGTTACTGTTTCTTTTGTTTTCCTTGCCTGAGGAGATATATGAGAAACAATATTACTAAGAGCTATGTCAGAAATTTTATTGCCTGTGTTTTCTTCTAGGAATTTTACGGTTTTGAGTCTTACATTTAAGTCTTTTTTTTTTTTTTTTTACAGACACAGAGAGAGAGTCAGAGAGAGGGATAGACAGGGATAGACAGACAGAAATGGAGAGAGATGAGAAGCATCAATCATTAGTTTTTTGTTGCGCATTGCGACACCTTAGTTGTTCATTGATGGCTTTCTCATATGTGCCTTGACGGTGGGCCTTCAGCAGACCAAGTAACCCCTTGCTCAAGCCAGCGACCTTGGGTCCAAGCAGGTGAGCTTTGCTCAAACCAGATGAGCCCACGCTCAAGCTGACGACCTCGGGGTCTCGAACCTGGGTCCTCCGCATCCCAGTCCGATGCTCTATCCACTGAGCCACCGCCTGGTCAGGCACATTTAATTCTTTAATTCATTTTGAGTTTGTTTATTCTTGTATATAGTGTAGGAAGGTGTTTTATTTATTTATATATTTTTTGCATGTATGTGTTCACTTTTCCCAGCAGCATTATTGAATAGACTGCCTTTACCTGCCTTCTATATCATATATTTAGTGACCATAAAGGCATGGGTTTATTTCTGGCTGTCTATTCTGTTCCATTGGTCTATGTGTCTGTTTTTGTGCTAGTGCCATATTGATTACTATAGCCTTGTCATGTAGCTTGATATCAGGAAGCATGATACTTCTAATTTTGTACTTTTTTCTTGTAGTTTAATATAAAGTTTTGGGTTATTTGTTTTAGTTCTATGAAAAATATCATTAGTATGTTGATAGAGATTGGATTGAATCTATAGATAGGTTTGGGTAATAAGGACATTTTAACAATGTTAATTCTTCATATCCATGAACATGATATATGCTTCCATTTATTTCTATCTTCTTCAGTTTCTTATAATTGGCCAAGTACAGGTCTTCTACATCCTTGGTTAAACTTATTCTTAGGTATTTCCTTTTTTTGATGTAATGATAAGTGAGATTGTTTTCTTAATTTCTCTTTCTGTCATTTCATTATTGGTGTATTAAAATGTGACTGACTTCTGAATATTAATCTCATATCCTGCTACTACTTTACTGAATTTACATATCAGTTCTAGAAGTTTTGTGGTTAATCTTTAGGTTTTTGTATGTATAGTATCATGTCATCTGTACATAATGACAGTTTTATTTCTTCCTTTCCAATTTGGATCCCCCCCCCCTTTTTTTTTCTTGTCTGATTGTTGTGGCAAGGACTTCCAATACTGTGTTGAATAAAAGTGGTGAAAGTGGACAACTCTGTCTTGTTCCTGATCTTCTTCTTCTTCTTCTTTTTTCTTCTTTGAGAGACAGAGAGAATCAGAGAGAGAGAGAAACAGATAGGGACAGACAGACAGAAAGGGAGAGAGATGAGAAGCATCAATTCTTTGTTGAGGCAACTTAGTTGTTCATTGATTGCTTTCTCATACGTGCTTTGACCAGGGGGCTACAGCAGACCGAGTAACCCCTTGCTCAAGCCAGTGATCTTGGGCTCAAGCTGGTGAGCCTTTCTCAAGCCAGATGAACCTGTGCTCAAGCCAGCAACCTCAGTGTTTCAAACCTGGGTTCTCTGCATCCCAGTCTGACACTGTATCCACTGTGCCACCGCCGGATCAGACTTGTTCCTGATCTTAAGAAAAAGGCTTTTAGACCTGACCTGTGGTGGCGCAGTGGATAAAGCGTCGACCTGGAAATGCTGAGGTCGCCAGTTCTAAACCCTGGGCTTGCCTGGTCAAGGCACATATGGGAGTTGATGCTTCCAGCTCCTCCCCCCTTCTCTCTCTCTGTCTCTCCTCTCTCTGTCTCTCTGTTTCTCCCTCTCCTCTCTAAAATGAAAAAAAAAAAAACAGAAAAAAAAGAAAAAGGCTTTTAGCTTTTCCCTGTTGAACATGTTAGCTGTGCGTTTGTCTTATATGGCCTTTATTATGTTGAGTTGTATTCCCTCTATTCCCACTTTGCTGAAAGTTTTTTATCATAAACCAATGCTGGATTTTGTCAAAAGTTTTTTCTGTATCTTTTGATATGATCATATGACTTTTATGCTTTAGTTAAGTGGTGTATCATGTTAATTGATTTGCATATATTGAATCAATCTTGCATCCCAGAAATAAATTCCACTTGATCATAGTATGTGATCGTTTTACTGCATTGCTGAATATTTTGAATGTGGAAGGGGCCACACTGCAAACTGAGGCCTGTTTCTACCAGTACCAGGCCTGGGGCAAGTCAATAAATAGCAAGGTACCCTGAAATCTGCCACCACCTGCTGGCTGCCCATAAGGCTCAGCCACTGAAGGATCCTCAGGCAGTACATGAGTTGGGTGAGGCATGGTCTCATGGAGTCACCAGAGGGGGGAGAGTGGTGTTCATCAGGTTAATACAGAGTCAAATCTGGTTCCAGAGCTGGCCTGAGGCTACTCAACAAAAGTCTCAGGGTACACTAAGGCCAGCACCACCCACCTGGGGCCAGTGAATCTTTGCACTGGGGTGGGATCCCAGGGAATTTATAGGGTGGAGCCAGTGGAGTTTACCAGGGTAATACAGATTCAGTTTTGGTCATGTGGAGCAAGGACTCAACACAGAAACAATGGTGGGCATCCCTACAGTCCTTGTCTTGATGCCACACAACTCAGGTTTCTCCCTTTATGTCTCTCATACCCCTGAGCCTGATAGAATCCCTCCAGAGATTTTTAAGAAAGACAGCAGTGCAGGCCCTGGTTGGTTAATTCTGAAAGAGCCTCAGGCCATGTGTGAGTTGGGTCAGGCAGAGTCTTGGAGTCATCAGGGTAAAGCTAGTGGCATTTACCATACTAATGAGGGCTAAGATTTGGCATCTGGTGTGGGGATCCACACAGGAAAAATGGCACTCTTTCCTGCAGAAGGGCTTAACACAGGCACTATGGCAGCTGTTCCTCCAATCCTCTCATTGAAGCCACACAATTCAGTTTCTCCCTGTGTGTTCCTGGTAACACCTGAGTTTGATGGGAATTCCTCAAGAGTTTTTTTAAGAAAGATTGCAGTGCAGGTCCAGGCTGGTTATTGCTAAGAAAGCCTTGGGTCATGTGCTACTTGGGTAAGGTAAGGTCTCAGGGAGTTCTCAAGGTGGAGCTAGTGGAGGTCACCAGGCTGATGAAGATTTAGATTTGGCCATGTGGGAGGAGGGCTCAACACTGGGAAGATGGCACCTGTTTCTCAAACCTCACCTTCAAGCCACACAACTCAGTTTCTCCCTGTATGTCTCTGGTGTCCCCTGAGCCACTCCATCTATACTATACTGGAGCTCAAAGTCAGTGCCTATGAGTGAGGGTTTGTGTGCTGGCCCTTTAAAAGGACACTTACATTTGCAGCAGCCCTCCATCTCACCCTGATATATGGAATTCTACTGATTTCCACAGCCAGATGGTATGTAGGTACCTCTTGTTAGCACTGGTGTTCTGGACTGGGGAGGTCAGCATGGGGCTGAGAATCCTTGCTCCTCAGTGGTGACCTCTGCAACTGAGATATTTCTCTGGATTCTCAACTGCCACATGTGGTGTATGGCCAGGCCCTTTTGAATCTCCACCCCTTCTACCAGTCTTGACATGGTTTCTTCTTTATATGCTTAATTATAAGATTTCTGATCAGTCTTCAGATGGTTCTCCAGATTGACTGTTCTATAATTTAGTTGTAATTTTGATGTGGTCATGGGAGGAGGTACCATCTTGACCAGAATATCTACATTCTTTGTATACAAGATGAAAAAAAACAGTATGTAAGTGGACCAGCACAGTTCAAACCCTTGTTGTGCAAGGGTCAACTATAATTCTTTCTTTTTTTTTGAGAGGTGGGGATGCAGAGAGACAGACTCTCGCATGTGCCCCAACTGGGATTCACCTGGCAAGCCTCCTACCGGGCAGGCAATGCTCTGCCCATCTGGGGCTGCTGCTCCATTGCTCAGCAACCAAGCTATTTTAGCATCTGAAGTGAGGCCATGGAGCAATCCTCAGTGCCCAGGGGCAACTTGCTTGAACTGAGGAAGGAGGGGCAGGCCTCCTCTTCCCTGAGAAGGAAGAAATGAAAAGAATACGAGAGAAAGGAGCCAGCTGGGGTAACTGAGTCAGCCAGTGATAAATTATCTATATCCCATAGTTACAATACAAAACAAGAATAGCAGGATCTGTATGTAACTATGGCCAGTGATCTGGAAACCCCTTCCCCCTTGTTTACCCCATCAAAACTTTCCCTTCCCTCTCCCTGAGTCCTGGGAAACCTTAAACACAGAAATCACATGCCCATTGCTTAGATACTGTAAAGGTATATAACCTGTAAGAAAGTCAACTTTGGGGAGCTCGTGTTTTGGAGTTACAAGTGCCATGTGCTCCACCAGCTTTAGTAAATCCTACTTCCTTCATCAAGTTGTCTGGGCATTTTTGTCCTCCTTTGATTCCTGCAATAGAACCATTCAAGCTATGGCTGCAGGAGGGGACAAGGAGGGGGTGGAAGTGGAGAAGCAGATGGTTGCTTCTTCTGTGGGCCTTGACTGGGAATCAACCCAGGACTTCTACGCACCAGGCTGATGCTCTACCCCTGAGCCAAGTGGCCAGAGCTAATTCTTATTTAAAAAAAAAAAAAATATATATATATATATATAAATATATATATTTTTAAAGTCAATATATATATATTGACTTTAGAGAGAAAGAAAGTGGGTAAGAGAGAAATCAATGATTGATACTTATATGTGCCTTGACTGGGATCCAACCTGCAACCTTGGCATATTGGGATGATGTATCAACTGACTGAGTAAGCAGCCAGGGCCCATAGTTCTTATTTTGAAAGCTCTTGCAATCTAGAGAGACTGGCCTTAAGAAGTAGTTTGGTTTTTAACCTGGTCCTACTCTTTATATTTCCTCTAAATTCTGCTTAAAAACTGAATGGTTCTTTTCTTTCTTTCTTTCTTTCTTTCCCATCTTTTTATATGTGGTTAAAAGAAACCATTTAGTACTTTGTAAATTCTAAAGATTTCCTTTGCTAGATCTATCCATACATTGGGTACATTTTCTATTTTCCACATTCCAAGGAATAATAGTTTTGCTAAATTTCTGCCACTACATAAGACAGATTATTTTATTTCAGCCCCAATAATATTTTTTTTACTGTCCTTTATAGTTTCTCCACCAGTGTTTTTTTCTCCACCAGTTTTCTCCACTGAGAGATGCATCAGAATTATGGTGTGCATTTGAAGGCACCTCCTCCATTTTAGGCTGTTCCAGCTTTTGCTGTATCCAGGTCCCAAAGTCATGCCATTTATTTTAGAGTTTTGTTACAGTGACACTCACAGGTACCAAATTTGGTCCAGTTATCTATTGCTACATAGTAAATTACTCCAAAACTTATGGCTTAACATAAAAGACATTTTATTATATCTCATGATTTTGTTGTAAAGTACCGTTTCACTGGGTTTACATAGAGACACCAAGTCCAAATGAATTTTTAAGGAATTTTATTAAAAGGAGGAAATTTAATATGCTGGCTGCATATGGCTAACACAGGACATAGCTGACCCAAATCACCCGGGCAGCTCACAGTCCTGAGGCAGTTTATATACCTTTGATCACACACAGGTTGGTGGGAAAAGGGGGAGGGGGAGTGATGACACAATACATTAGCAAGCTTATAACACTCGTCTATAAGATTTATAAAAAACATTTCTACATATCAAAACTTACAAGGTAACACCATAGCGAAAAATGTTGTTCTACATATTAGAAGATAATCCCAAATTTTTTACTGTTCATTTGCCATTCCTTTGTTTAGAGGTATATACATCAATCACACGTTTTTCAGGAGGGGAGGGAGAATTTACATGGCCTCAGGGGATTAAGCCTGCCAATGACCCATTAAAGAAGAAAGAAAGAGAAAGGAAAGTGGCTTGCCTTGTCTCTCCCTCCCCTCCCCACACCTGGCTAGGTGTTTACTGTGTCTCACAGAGGTGGGGGAGGGGGAATCTAAGTCTCCCCAGCACAAAATCTCTTTACAACACAATGTTCTTGTCTATCCTGAGTTGGTGCAAATCACACACAAGTATAAAATCATATTCACAAAATCTCTCTGTATGCTTAGCCCAAATTATAAAATGGCCTTTAAGCTTCCTGGTAAAAAGGGTTTCCTACACAGTATGTCTCTGCAAGCCAAAAAACTCCCACATTCCTTTACTTTCACTCCCTACAGAAAGAAAAGAACAAGAAACCTGACTTTAAAACATCAATATTAATTTTTCAATTCTTTGGTACCTTACCACAGTTTGGGGGATCAGTAATTCTAGCATGACTCAGCAGAGCAAATTCACTCCATATAGCCACAGCTGGGGTTGCTTGATTATGTCCCGCTGTTGGCTGAACTGATCTGGAAAGTCCAAGACTGCTTCACTCATGCACCTGGCACCTTGATGGGAACTGCTAGGCGGTGCTCAGTTAGGCCCCTTCCTCTCTCCCTGTAGTCTCAGGACCTCTTCACATGGATTCTCTAGCAGAGGGGTTATTATCTGGCAGCAGGGCTTCAAAAGCGAGTCTCACAAGAGTCTTGCATGGAAGTTACAAGCCTTCATTTTGTATTGGCTTTGGCAGTCCCAGAGAGAATGTCTCTTACACTGCATTCTACGGTCAAGTGAGTCCCTAAAACCAACCCAAATTAAAGGGAGGAGAATTAGATTTTGTCCTTCCGTAGGAGAAGAGGAAAGAATTTGTGGTCATCTTTAATCTATCACAGAAACTATCTTTGATTGCAGAATGATTCCTCTCTGTCTGGAGAGGACATGTTTTTTGGGGTTTTGGGTGTTTATTTTGTATTTTTCTGGAGTGAAAAGCAGGGAGACAGAGAGACAGACTCCTGTATGTGCCGACCAGGATGCACCCGGCATGCTCACCAGGGGGGGATGATTTGCCCATCTGGGGCGCTACTCCATTGCAACTGGAGCCATTCTATCACGTGAGGCGGAGACCATGGAGCCATCCTCAGTGCCTGAGCCAACTTAGCTCCAATAGAGCCTTGGCTGTGGGAGGGGAAGAGAAATAGTGAGAAAGGAGAGGGGGAAGGGTGGAGAAGCAGATGGGTACTTCTCCTGTGCGCCCTGGCCGGTAATAGAATCCAGGACTTCCACATGCCAGGCTGACGCTCTACTACTGAGCAAATCGGCCAGGGCCTGGAGAGGACATATTTTAAACCCAAGGTTAGAGAGAATGACATGGAGCTTTGAAGGACAAAGGAGACATCTGCTGACTAACCAAGTTAGCTGAACCAATTGCAGAATTGCAGTGATCAGTGAAGGGACAGATGTTGCAGAGATAGTGTCCCCACTGTAAGTCTCAGTGAATGTAAGGGGTCAAAATCAGAAAAGCAGTATACAGTGCATAGTGAGTGGTTAGGCATGATGTTCTGGAGCTAAAGTGATTTCAGATCTCAGCTTTGTGAATGTAGGCAATATAATTTACCTCCTGCCTGTGCTCTACATGAGTCATTTACAGAACAGAGATAACTAGAGTCCATGTCATTACGTTATTTTGAGGATGGAAGGAATCAGTACATACAACACTTTTAAATCTTTTTTTAAATTAATTAATTAATTAATTATTCGCTCATTCATTTTTAGGGAGAGATGAAAAAGAGGGAATGAGAAAGAGAGAGAGAGAGAGAAGTGGGGGAGGAGCAGTAAGCATCAACTCCCATACGTGTCTTGACCAGGCAAGCCCAGGGTTTCAAACCAATGACCTCAGCATTCCAGGTTGATGGCTTTATCCACTGCGCCACCACAGGTCAGGCAGGTGTGATTATTTTTGTTATTGCTTTATAGTTCACAGAGTAATCCACATCCAGATCAATAGTCCTTTCTATCCAGAATCAAGCGGGGGAGGAGAAAGGAAAAAAAGGAATAGAAAATCTTAATGGATGGTTAAAGTACAATTGGAATATTTTCAGCCAACTCTAAAGATAGATGCCTTCTTATTTTTTGTCCTTTGTCATTAATTCAAACATTTCCTGAAGCACAATCAGTTGACAGGTTCAAGAGTAGTATATTCAGGAAAGATTAAAGTAACTGGTTTAATTTATCAACATTAACTACCCAGATTCTGTGAATTCTAATCCAGAAAACTGTGACAGAACATATTTGACCTTCTACATAATGAGCACTGGGACCTACAGTCTCTCTCTGCCTTAGTCTCGAAATGAATTAAAAAATAAAATAATACGTCGAGATAGCCAGGTTATGCTTCAGCAATAAAGAATTCCCTGATTTCAGTGACTTAACAAAACAAAAATGTATTTCCTACATATTGCTTATGCTCAATTGGGTCAGTAGGAATGCTGGTCATTAGAGTCATCCAGAGACCCAGGCTGATTAAACTTTCATCTTGACACATACTGATCTTCAAGGATCAATACAATAGTGGAAATTGACAGTTGCCTATTGTATACTGGCTCTTAAAATTTTCTACATTCTACCTAGAAATGGCTAGATGGTGACTTTCTTTCATTTCAATGGCCAAAAAAAGTTATATTTCATTGGCCAAAAGCCACACCTAATTTTAAATGGTGTAGGGAAGGAAAAGTTACCATGTATCCACAAGGAGAAAAGCTTAACAAAAAGAAGGAAATAGAGTAACTGGTAGATTGTATTATTGTTCCACAAATACTCACCTCTCCTGCACTCCTGTGTCCTACTTTGAGAACAATATTTCTCAGGTAGCTGCTACTGCTTCTTCAGTGTGGATCCTGGAATGAGAGATACATGGAGTAGATTTGACCCATGCATGACCAATTCAATCCTGAAACACAGATATTTGAGTGGAAATGGATATTTGTTGTACAATACTGAGATTTGGGAGTTCATTGTTAAGCAGCATTGTTTCAGCAAAAAGGTGACTAATATGGTCTAATACAGTGGTAGTCAACCTGGTCCCTACTGCCCACTAGTAGGCATTCCAACTTTCATGGTGGGCGGTAGTGGAGCAACCAAAGTATAAATAAAAAGGTAGATTTAACTATAGTAAGTTGTTTTATAAAAATTTATTCTGCCAAACTTAGCGAAAATCCAACATAAAGTACTTGGTGAGTAATTATTATTATATGCTTTAACTTGCTGTAACTCTGCTTTATAAATTTTGTAAAGTGAAGTTACTTCCCTACTTTATAAATCACCATTACTGTGGAGCTGGTGGGCAGTTAGAAAATTTTACTACTAACAGAGATACAAAAGTGGGCAGAAGGTATAAAAAGGTTGACTACCCCTGCTTTAATATATATAATATACAATGATTCAACACAACAGAATTCATGATGATTGGCTACTATAGATAATAGTTTGTAAATCAGTATATGGAAAAGAACTTATTAGTTAATATTCTGAGAAATAGAAAGTAAAATGCAGTGATGTTAAATATATATATATCTAAAATATCCATGCCCTGGCTGGAGAGCTTGGTTGGTTAGAACTTTGTCCTGAAGCACAGAGTTTGTCAATTTGATTCCCAGATAGGGCACATACAGAAACAAATCAATGTTTCTGTCTGTCTGTCTCTCCCCCCTTATTATCTCCCTAAAATCAATAAATAAAAATAAAATATCCTACCTATCAAATTATTTCTTATCTACTAAGTAACAAGAAAAAATAAAATGATGAATCCTAGTGCTGTTGAAGCTATGTAAGATGAAAAAATTAGTCCTTTTACCATAAAATTCTTATACCTTCAAAACACTAAAATAATGAATGCATGAAACTTCATTAACATATTGTTTATAAGTCTAATACTAGAAATAGAATAAGTGTGCAGTAATAGAACATTATTAAATGAACTATGGTTATGTTGATATTATATAATATACAATCATTAGAATATGAATATGAACACTCACTAATAACATGGTCAAATATTTAACAAGTGAAAAAAGGAGGTTATAAATTTATGTCTAAGTTGTAGTTGTAACTCTATGAATGGATACGTAATATATATGGATAATGACTAGAGGAATATGGAAAAATTTCAACAGCTGTGCTGGAGGGTGAATGGGTTGTTTTAAAAATATAACAAAAAGTTTCTTTTTTGATAATAAATGTAATATCTAAAACAACAAATTTCTCAATATACGTGTATGTGTGTGTGTGTGTTTGTGTAAGAGTCATTGTTTGGTTTAGAAAATACATTTTTAAAAGATTGGAAATAAATTAAATGAATTTTAGCATTGATTATCTCTGGGGAGTGCGGGTAATTTACTTTCTACATACTTTTCTGTATTTTTCAAATATTTTACATTGACTATATGATGAACTTTGTAAAAAAGTAATTTTAAGAACAAATGAGCATATTTTCTAGCCTCACTTCTGAGATCTCACACTTTATATAGTTAATATATGATTTCTTGAATGTAGTGCATGTCTGGCTGTAGACAGAGTTCCTCTCCAAACTCACTAGCCCATAATTTGATTTGACACAAAACTAAATATAGTGACAACTTTGAGATGGAGGGCAGAAACCTGACTTTCCCTGCCCTCCCCCTTTTAATTCCTTCAGAGGCAGCAGTAGAATCTTTTCAAGACCAGTGGCCTGTGAGCCTTGTCTCATTAAATGTTTTAAAATGTTTGCTGAAAATATTCTAAGTTCTGCAGCACTGTGGCCTTAGGTAGAAGTTAAGTGTTAAGGTTTGGGGGTCTTTTAGACAGTTCCTCTAAACTCTCAAAAGTTTTAGTGTTATCGTACCTGCCCAGCTTCTATTCTATACTGATAATTATGACAACTAATCCAAGAGATGGGAAGCAGGGTGACAGTTTGCCCCAGGATATAAGGTCCCAAAATCTCAGTCATGCGAGGGTCCTTCCTGAGTTTAACTGCTAGGATACCACTTTATTCTAGAGAAGCCTTGTTGATCTGATCTTCAGAGAGCATGTCTCTAGGGCCATACTTTGTAGAAAACATCCTTAACAGAGACTTTCAGCCTTTTGGGGCCTCAAATTTATCCTCCGTGAAATAACTATAACTAAATCAGTACTGCCACATGTGGGCACTATAAAGTTTTCTACAAATTAAAAAAAGGTCAGTGGTAATGCTAATAATAACAATGATTATGTCACTCAATAAAAAGGTTTTATTTTAGAGCTAAAAAGGAACTTCAGGGCTCTAACCACTTTAATTATAGCATGTCTGACTTGTTTAAATCTTGTTACATAAATAGATAACCCAGGGTCTCAGGCAGTGCTATTTCCAAAGGGCCTTTTCCATGATTTTAGAACTGTTATAAGGGAGAGATTCTAGGTCCTGATGGCCAGTGTCTTGAAGCTTTTCTAGTGTTCTGGGAAGTTCCGGAGCCCTTTGTCCTCTTGCAGCTAGTGGTAGATCCCAGTTGCTTCTGTGCTTGGGGAACTGAAACCCAGAAAGATAGAATACCATAAAACCAGAGATATCTGAAATGGAGATAGCTGAGAAGGCTGCAGGGTTTTGTTAGGATACTTCCCTTTCTGAGGAAGGTTCCTGCCCCCAAATTGATGATAAGACTGACATGTCAGATCTCTAGAAAAGTAACAACACGTTTATGACCATTTATGTAGTATGTGCATTTATCTGCATTCAGCCAGGAGTGCGCCTAAAACCTTTCTCCACCCCAGCTCTGTCTCGGGATTCCCTGTGGGTGGGGCGATGCAGGCACACAGAGGACCTCCTCTCTAAATTCTCCCAACAGTTGGTTGTTTTTTCCAAAGCCCCTCGGTGGAGTAGGCGAGGTGACAGAGGTTTGGTGCGAAGTAAGCCCTCTATCCTTCTGCCATCATCCTCAAGGCAGGGAAAGCTGGAGGGTGTGGACCAGCGGCCTGTAACCTGGGCCGGCTCAGCCCCTGCGCTGGGGCCGTTGGAGCCCCGCCTCCTCTCGCGGTTGACAGCTCAGCTGGTGCCGAGCCACTCGTGCCAGCCAGTCGTGTCTCAGCCTGCGCTGTCTGCCCAGCTCCCAAAACAGCTCCGGGCGTCCGGCTTCCTCCAGAGAACAGTCCCTCCCTTGTGCCCGTCGCACCGTTAGCTGGAGGTTCGGCCACGTCAAATCGGGTTTTCTAAAAACAACCAGGAGCAGAGCTCTCTCTTGGCGGACTCAGAAGGAGCGAGCTGGGGAGGAAAAGGCTGCTGCTCTTTGAACTGGAGACTCGTGGGCGAGCCTTCTCTTTTTCCCAGGCTGCTTCCCCTCCCGGCTGACGAGCGCCCGAGAGTGAGGACAGCGCCTGGAAAATGGAGCAGACGTGGACAAGGTGGGTGATGGCTGCTTCCTCGCCGCGTCCCGGATTTTGTTTTCCTCCCTTCAGCCCCCAGCCCCCAGCCCCAGCCCCGCGCCTTTACCGAGAGGTCGCCGCTCGCCACTAGGGGCCTTGGACAGCTTCTCCTTATGTCGCCTCGCCCTCCTTGGCTCCCAGCCCTTTGCTCTCGGTCCTCCTGCACACGTTCGATTCTCGGACGGGTCCTTGCCCCACGAATCTCCCCTCCACCGAGTCTTGATATGAAAAATACCCGTGAGGCTGCCTGGGAGTTTTTGTAAAAATGTTTCTCTGTCTTTTCCTTGTTCCATAGATGAGCGATTCCCGCGGATCTTTCTTTAGAAATACCTTTGAGTTCAGATACCTTGAAAAATATCACACTTCCTCCTCTCCCTGCCACGTTTTCCTTTCCTAACGTCGCCCTCCACGAGTCATACGAGTCATACAAAGGCAGAGGCTGAGTGAGCAGAGCCCAGCCATGCTCATCTCTGAAGCCTCCAGTTGGAGCTGACTGTGGGAGAGGAAAGGAGAAAGAGAGACCCGAGTGCCTGCCCTTCATTGCTCAGGCAGGCATTGTGGAAGCCAGGGCTACAGCTAGCTTTTAGGTCATGGTTTGGAGCTGCCTGGTGGAATTCTGTTTTATCTGTCTCCCACTCCTTCCCCCAAATATACTTTACCATGGAGCTCACTCAAATATAAGAGATGATGTGTTGAGACCAAGACTTCATTTTTGTTTTTCAGTGGGAAGGCAGGTGGAGAGACTATTCAGAGGCGTTTCCGTAAGCGAGATTCCTCCATCTCCAAGACTTGGCTTTAGAGAATTGGAGTGGGTTCAAAGGGTGTTCCGAGTCCTAAGGGAGCTCCCAGGCTGGACAAACACAGACAGTAAATGTGGACTTAACCATACTTGTGAAAAAGACCTGGGGAGTTCTAGCCAACTGCTTGACAGGAGAGAACTGTATAATGTGAATGTTAAAGAAAGGGCAAATTGAAGCTTAGGGTGTGCTGGTAAGAAGTACACCATCTAGATTTACAAGTGATGATTCCACTCTTCACTCTTTTCTGGTCTTCTCAGGCCTTTCCTAGGGGACTGTGCTCTGTTCTGGGCATCACAAGGTAAAAGGAAGGCAATCGAGACACAAGAGGGACTGAAAACTGTGCCGTGAGGGGTGGATGCAGGACCTGGAGCTCTTTAGTCTGGAGAAGTGAAGACTTGCGGAGCGGGTTATATGGTAGCTCCTTGCAACTATTTGAAGAGCAGCTGGTGGTAGAGGGAATAGGTCTGTTTGGAATCTGTTAGGACAGAACACCTGACAGGAACAAGTTGTGGGGAGGCAAGTTATGGCTGAGAGTAAGTGGAAGGCTTTCTGGCAAGTGACTTACGGGGGCAGTAAATAGATTCCTGACCCTGGAGGTACTCAACAAAGGCTTGATGACCACTTGATGGTAATGAGAGGGAGTATCTCAGGGATTCTTGCTCTGCATGTGTTTTTCACATTTAAAAAAATAGTATTATTAACTTTTGAACTTTATTTTTAGACAAAACAATTTTGAATTCTGAAATAATTTAGAAAAATCACAAAATATATGTTTATAGTCCAGCTAATTTCAAAAGCTGAGTATACCCATGTAATGGGTACTCAGACCAAGAAAGAGAACATTGCCCGCACCCCTGAAGCCCTCGTGACCTTAAGGATAACCATTATTCTCATTTTTAACACCAAAATTAGTTTCGCCTGGTTTTGAACTTTATGTAACTGAAGCTATCCACTGTGTACTCTTTGTGTCTGGCTCCAGTCACTCCTTTGTGTGCTTGCGAGATTCTTTGACATTGTTGCGCATAGTTGTAGTTCATTCAGTTTTGCTTCTATGTGGGATTGTATTGTGTGTAAATATGTCAAATTTATTTATCCATTCTATTGTTAATGAGCATTTGGGTAATTTCTAGTTTGGGGCTATTATGAGTGGTGTCACTCAGAACATTTCTGTACATGTTTTTGGGGGAACATATTTCTGTTGTGTAAAGACATAGAAATAGAATTTCTGGGTAATAGGAAATGCATGTTTAACTCTAGCAGATACTGCCAAATAGTTTTTTAAAGCACTTATAAAGAGGATTTCAAGAGGACAGTGACACAGTGAGATGCTCCACATCACTAATAATCAGGGAAATGTGAACGAGAACCACAGTGCTGTATCACTATATACCTATCAGACTGTCTGAAATGAAAAAAGACAGAAAATACCAAATGTTGGTGAGCTGAATCAGTCAGAATGCTCACACTTTTTTTTAACCCCTAGCCACAATAAGAAATGTGTTAACATTGCCACCAAGTACACTCCCATATGCAACTGAAACAAGTTTTATGTAACAATACTTAACCTTACTATGTGTTTTGTACTCTGATCTTTTCTACCATATTGCTTTTCTTTAAAAAATAAATGCTGGTGTGACTCGCTAAATTTATTTTGCCATCTAATGGGTCACACATGGAAAAATCCTTTAATCATATATTGTAACTGATGTCTCAGATACTTTCTAACTCACAGCTAAGATCAGTTCATTATTTAAAATGTGAGAGCCCAGTACAGATCAGGCACTGTGCTAAATGCTAAGGTAAAACAATGAATGAGACTGGTTTCTGCCTTGGAGGGTTGACTTTCTCAGGCTCTGTAATTGTGCTAGAGAGAGGCTAAGGCAGATGTGGGCGTTGGCGGCTCTGGGAGCGCAGGGAAGCAGCACAGCCTGGAGCATTCAAAGAATAAAAATTAACTACAAAGCTATCATTTATTAAGCTTGCATTCATTAGCTTGTGTGTTGTTAATTCCTTTTCATAATTTATTTTACCTAAGCCTCACAATCCTATGAGGTATAAGGTAAATGTTATTATACTCCTCTTAAGGATAAGAAAATTGAACTTAAGAGATATTAAATAATATTTTCAGGTAATGTGCACAGGTGAGGGAGACATACAGCCTGGAACTATCTGATTCCAAAGGCTGTGTTCTTAATAGCTTTGTTTAAATGGAAACTCATGGGTGACTCAGTTTCTGAAATGGTTCTGAAGCTGGCTACTTAACCTGACTACTCTTAAGCTTATGAGTAAGTTTAAGAGTGAGTCTGTTTCCAAGTTTTATTCTTGGCAGCTCTGGTTCTTCCAGTGAGCCCACATACTCTTTATCTTGTTTAGTCTTCCAAAAAAGGATGAGTATTTGAGTTCTCAAAGTTAAATATCCCCTACTCCCAGCTATACACATCTTCCCTGCTACAGATTAGTGGGAGTATTTGTTCACAGGAGTCTTGCCTGACTATTGCCAGACTCTTTGATTACCATATTTCCCCATGTATAAGTCGCTCCCATGTTTATATAAGACTCACCTTAATTTGGGGGCCCGAAATTTGAAAAAAGATGTATTACATAAAGTTATTGAACTCAAGTTTTTGTTTGTTTGTTTTATTTGTTTTTGTTTTGTTTTGTTTTTACAGAGACAGAGAGGGAGTCAGAGAGAGGGATAAATAGGGACAGACAGACAGGAACGGAGAGAGATGAGAAGCATCAATCATCAGTTTTTCATTGTGACACCTTAGTTGTTCATTGATTGCTTTCTCATATGTGCCTTGACCGCGGGCCTTCAGCAGACCGAGTAACCCCTTGCTCGAGCCAGCGGCCTTGGGTCCAAGCTGGTGAGCTTTTGCTCAAACCAGATGAGCCTGTGTTCAAGCTGGTGACCTAGGGGTCTTGAACCTGGATCTTCCACATCCTAGTCCGATGCTCTATCCACTGTGCCACCGCCTGGTTAGGCTCAAGTTTTATTCATCATAAAATTCATACAACTAATCACTGTCAAAACTCCCATCCATTAGTTTGTCTTCATCTGTGTCTAATGGCAAATCACTGTCTTCAACAATGAGTGCAAAAACAAGCGCAAAAAAGTGGGAAATGCAAGTAAAATAATTACAACCACTGTATAAGATGCACCCAGTTTTTAGATCCAAAATTTTTCAAAAAAGGGTGCATCTTATATGTGGGAAAATACGGTAAACATTTGGAGAGAGAATGAATGACAAATTTTACATGAATACATAAGCCTGATATTTTTATTTTATCTTTTATTTATTTTAATATATATTGTTTTTTAAATTATTATTATTATTTTTAAGTGAGAGGAGCGAAGATAAGAGAGACAGATTCCTGCGTGCACCCCACTGGGATCTACCTGGCAACCCCTGTCTAGGGATGATGCTCTGCTCATCTCACAACCAAGCTATTCTTAGTGCCCAAGGGGAAGGATCCACAGAGCCATCCTCAGCACCCACCCAGGCTAGGGCTGATGTACTTGAATCAATTAAGCCAGGCTGCGGGAGGGGAAGAGAGAGAGTGAGAGAAGGGGAGAGGGGGAATAAGCAGCTGGTTGCTTCTCCTGTGTGCCCTGACTGAAAATCGAACCTGGGATTTCCACATGCCAGGTTGATGCTCTACCACTGAGCCAACTGGCCAGAGCCCATAAGTCTTATAAAAAGCTGGTTTGATCACTAATCAAACTGATATCCATTAATAGGGTAGGGGATGTCAAAGGAATAAGCTGAAGGAGATGACGGGGAACCTGGTGATGAGGACAGTTTTGCTGACCTTGTAAATCCAATTAGACAAATAGCTTCTGCTGCTCTTAATTTTTAGAGTTCATCTATCTGAACTAACAATTCCCTAGAACCGTGTGGATGTTTCAGGGTCCGTTTGTAGTAGTTTCTTTTGATGCTGTCAGAATGACCATGAGCTTCATGACTTAAACACATGAATTTATTATTTGCAGTTCTGAAGGTCAGAAGTCTGAAAATTGGTCTTCTAGGCTAAAATTAAGGTGTCAGCAGGACGGTGTTCCATCCCTTGCCTTTTCCAGCTTCTGGAGGCTTCCCACACTCCCTGGTTCATGGTCCCTTTCCAGAAATAGCATCACTCTAACCTCTGTTCATCTCATCTCCTCTCATTCTTACTCTCCTGTTTATCTCTTACAAGGTCCCTTTGGTTTTGTGGGGCCTAACTGAATAATTCAGGATAATTTCTCTATCTCAAAACTTGTAATCCCATCAGAAAGTTTCTTTTGCTGCATAAAGCAGCATATTCACAGATATTAGAAACGTGGACTTCTTCGTAGGGCCACTGTTCAGCCTACCACACTGCTGAATGCTGGAAAAGTAATTACTAATTCTCTTCCCTTTTTAGGTGGAAATGTTCTGGTTCCTAGCATATGGAAAAGCTGAATAAAAGTCAGCTGAATCATATGTGAACCTTATAGGATTTCCCTGAACAAGTAACTCAAGAAAAAGTGAACTTGAAATGTTTAAGGGCTACCTATAAGACTGAAGTGTAGAAAAGGAAAACAAATTAATTAACCTGTTCTGTTTTGCTTTATATTAACCCATAATTTGACTTGATAAAATGCAAGCATTAATTGTATTTGCCTGCTGTGGCTGTGAAAATCTGAGGAAGGGAAGAAACATCCAAGAAAAATAGTGGCTTGGTCTCACAACTGAAGAATTTTTCCTTCTTTCCCACATAGCTAAAGTGTACCATTCGAGTAAGAGAAGATGCAGTTGAATTGCACTTAAATAACTCCCATTGATATAGATTATTTGCTTTTTTCCTGCTCAATCAATACTCTTAAGCTAGAGGAAGCCGGGACCTTTATTTCTCTTTGAATTCATAGTAAATTAGCAGAGTCCCATTTACTAATGCATAGTGGCAACCAGAGATGTAGTTTCCCCTATTTATAGATGTGGCAGCTGAGCTAGGAAAGTTAAGTAAATGTTGCAGCATGAAGATCTGGTTGATTTTGATACCTTTGCTTACCTTGGTGCTGTTGCCTTGCATGTTAGGGAAAAGCTCCTTTTCATAATTCTATTATCAAGACATCTTTGGATGTTGGATTTCCTGTTTAACATTCAGCACTTCTAGCAATTAATTTTCTGCATTTGGTGAAGGAATCTCTTTGCTTTCACAGCTCAGATAAACTCTGATCTGATTTAAGTGAGCCCATACCTGGATCTTGGCTTGAGAACTTTATTTTAGTTTCTGCTTTCCCCACTACGTATTTCCCACACACTAGATCAGACGAGGTCCTGCCACATTCTCTCCACTTACATGAATTTAAAGAACCAGAGGCCAAAGAGAAGTTGTGTTTGTCTCAGAAAGGATAAGTTGGTTGACTCCTCTCCATCACAGTGCCTTCTCCACTCTGTGGGACTCAGGGGTCATTTATTCATGGCTGTGTGGAGCACCCATTCATTCAGTGGGTGCCCTGCAACACTTACTACTCCTATTAAAATTTACCGTATTATATAAATAAAATTCCAAAGTTGGCTCAGAACATTCCACATATTGTCTCTGGCAAAATTCAAATAGCATTTAAAGTTGGAAGAAAGTCCAGAATAAAAGAGATGTCATGATGACCCAAAGTGGTTCTATCTGATTCTATTTTTAAATATTTAAATGAACTGAAGACTTGTTTTTCTTTGTCTCAGAACACCTGAGTTCTGTGGTCAGCAAGATGAGCATGATCTGAATTTTATTTTTTTCCCCTCATGGCTGAAGCACTTCATTAGTCATAGCCTATTTATTATAATAACAATAATAATAATAACTTATGTTTTCATAACCTTGTAATAGTTTCTATTATATTTCCCCTTAATCTGTCTCTGTTTCCAGTCCTTTTCTACTTGTTTCTTTTGCAGAAACTTCTTTCTTGCTTGGCTTTTGCAAGGCCAGTTAGGGAAGAGGTGTCCTCTCATCATGGCCAAGGTGGAAGGTGTGTAAAGAAACAGTAACTTGCCCTGGCCGGTTGGCTCAGTGGTAGAGCGTCGGCCCGGCGTGCAGAAGTCCTGGGTTCGACTCCCGGCCAGGGCACACAGGAGAAGCGCCCATCTGCTTCTCCACCCCTCCCCCTCTCCTTCCTCTCTGTCTCTCTCTTCCCCTCCTGCAGCCGAGGCTCCACTGGAGCAAAGATGGCCCGGGCGCTGAGGATGGCTCCTCAGCCTCTGCCCCAGGCGCTAGAGTGGCTCTGGTCGCAACAGAGCGACACCCCGGAGGGGCAGAGCAGCGCCCCCTGGTGGGTGTGCCGGGTGGATCCTGGTTGGGCGCATGCGGGAGTCTGTCTGACTGTCTCTCCTCGTTTCTGGCTTCAGAAAAATACAGGAAAAAAAACACACACACACAAAAAATAGTAACTTCTGAGATATAGAAAACATTGATTGGCTAAGAGAATTGAAAAGATTCTAGAATTTCATAAAATTGAAGAATATATTTACCATTCCATAATGTGGAATATTACTATTCTAAACGTAGAATAACAAGTCAGATGGAATAATACTTGACTCAGTCATGCCTCTATCCTAAGCCCTTTAGGTTTCCAATTCTTAACTGTTGTATGCACTTGATAAACATCTAGGTGCATAAAGCATCTTCTTTCCTAGGATTGTTTTTGCATGATAAATGTCCAGAAGGGGAATAACTATGTCAAACACTTCTAATTCTTGAAAATACATTGCAGTCTGCTTAGGGTTTAGAATCATATAACTCATAATAACATAGAGGGTATTGCATTCAACTTAAATATCATTTTCAAGACCCGACTCTCTATATGGCAGAGGGGAAATGGAAGCACACACACTGCCATAAAGGGGCATCTGTTAGGATAGCCTAGGGGAATCAGGAGCAATAGTCCCAGCTTTCACTTCTCTCTGGGTTAAAGTGCCTCACTGTTGCTATTATCTCTGTTACCATCTTGAAGTATTTCCTGAAATAAACAGAAAATTTTAATATAAGAAATAACAATGGATATAATTTACCTAAAATGCATACATATTAGGATGTCTATTGCAAGGAGAGAAAAAAAAATGAATGCTGTATTTGGTTATAGGATTATGGAACCACCTTTTGTATGCTGCTTTGAAACTAGGTCAGTCTATGTCTTTAAATCAGGTTACATTTATGTCTACCGAGTGACAACATGAACAGTTTGGAACTGAGATGGTTTTGGAAAGCTTCTTCTGTGCATTCCTTTACTTTGCAATTTCCAGATGATTGGCACCACAAGAGCAGCATTATTGTGGGCAGAAATAGGCAGCTAGCTATGGAGTATTATTTTATTCACCCTGAGCTAAAATGATTATGAGTGGGCTGCAATATACCAGTTGTCCCCACCTACACACCTATCCTTGGCTTTGCTAGGATAACTTTGTTTATCCTTCAGAGGTTAGTTACAGCATTACCTCCTTTTGGAATTACTTTTGGAACCTAGTTCTGATGGTTTCTGCAGCAAAGCACGCTCAGCCTTCTTTGTTGTAGCATGCAGCTAGTTATTTTCCTTGGTATTTTCCATACTCTAAGGTTATTGGAAGAAAGGATTGTCTTTTGTTTTTAAATCTTCAGTATCTTACATTGCTTATAGCACTCATCAGATCTTCAATTTAGAAGTTTCTGGAGAACATTCCCTACAAGGCTCATGTGACTGTTTGGTAGATATCTCATGATGGAACGGATATACCAGGTTATCAGAGCTTGGTGCCATTATACATTCAAATTGTCTTTATTTGTTTAAGAAATATGCATCAGGCCCTGGCTGGTGGTGCAGTGGATAGAGCATTGGCCTAGCCTATGGAAGTCCTGGGTTCAATTTCTGGTCAGGATACACAGGAGAAATGACTATCTGCTTCTCCTCGCCTTCCTGTCCCCCTTCTCTCCCTCTTCCCCTCCTACAGCGAGTGACTTGATTGGTTCAAGCATGGTCTTGGGCACTGAAGATAGCTCCATCTGAGTGCATCAGCCTCAGGTGCTAAAAATAGCTTGGTACTTGAGAATTGGTCCCAGATTGAGAATTGGGGTTGCTGGGTGGATCCCGGTTGGGGTGCATGTGGGAGTCTGCCTCATTATCTTCCCTTCTCTCACCTAAAAAGAGTAAAGAAAAAAGAAAAAAATGTGCATCAAATTCCTGTTAAGATCTAGACTTCTTAAATGGTAGGTAGATAATAGTGAATGATATAAAAATCCTGCCTTCAAGGTGCTGTCATTTGAGAGGCATCATCGGGCATGAATATATAATCCTATTGCAGCCAGACCTCACAGTCCCTCAATTCTAATTAACTTCAGTACACTGTAAGCATAGCCACCCTTTCCAGCTCATCTTCACTCCAAACTCTCCATCCCTATGATCCTTAACTCTAAAATTATATTCCCTGACCACAAGGTCAAGTCCTCATGTCTTCATTCTTTCTGAATATTCCATCTGCCTATCACTTATTCCAGTTGCTCCACTTCTCAGTATCTTCCAGGCCTTCTGCTCTCCATTCATTTCCTCACTGAGCACTGGCCTCAGAGTCAGCTGTTTAAGTGGTTCCCAGCACTTGCCGCTTCAAAAGTCTCCATTTTTGGTAACCCTCAGTCAGTTTATTATCCTCTAGCATCCTGCAAGCTCTGGTTTAGTATATTATAAAACCATACTGAGAAAGGAGATTCTAGATTCATTCTTTCTAATCTCTGTCAGGTCTGTAATGTTAATACTTTCTCCTCCTTCATTCACCTGACTCCTCCGGAAAACACATTCATCAAAACCTTTGATTTCTGTAATAAAAAATCAAGAAACACAATGGTTTGTTCACTGTTATTTTTATTTTGTAGAATTCACACAGGCATGTGAACTGAAGAGAAACTGGAAGTAAATACATAAGCCCGGGCTGTGTAGCTCTGTTGGTTAGAATGTCAACCCAATAACGCCAAAGTTGTGGGTTCGATCTCTGGTTAGGGCAATACAAGAATCAACCAATGAATACATGAATAAGCGGAACAACAGATCAGTTTCTCTCTCACTCTCCCTTCTTCTCTCTCTAAACCCATCAATCAATTAAAACATTTTTAAAGTAAATACATGAAAACCTTTATCAATATTGCCTTTAGATAGTGGTCTTTTTAAAATTATTTTTATATTTTTCTATACACTTTTCTCCTGTCCAAAATTTTCAGAAGAAGCACATAATCTTTTCAAATTGTTAGAAATAGACATTCCTAAGAAAGGAAACAGTAAAAGATAATGGGAATTAAAAAATTAAAAGTGTGGGGGGGTGAATCACCTATCTCTTGATGCTTGGTCTTGGGCTCTGAGAAGACTGAGCCAATTGCCCTGGCATACCCCAGTGCTTCCTGAATAGTGGTTGTTAATGGAAACTGAGGAGTACAGAATGCGTTGCCAGGACCAAAAAGGATTAAGCCAAGAAAAAAAACAACAACTTGTAGACACAGACAATAGTGTGGGGATCGCAGGAGGGAAACAGGGTGGGGGGTGATTGAAGAGGGAAGAGAGAGGATGGATGGTGATGGAAGGAGACTTATTTTGGGGTGGTAAACACAAAATGCAATATATACACGATGTATTATAGAATTGTGCACCAGAAATCTGTATAGTTTTATTACCAATGTCACCCCAATAAATTCAATAAAGGATGTTTTAGAAGTGGGTAGAGAGCCCTTGTGTCATTCCTGGGTGATGTGGCTGAATTCCAAGCAAATTAGTTTCACGTCTTTTATAAAAGAGTGATATCAGTGTCCTGGCTAATTTAAGGGACAGAGAAAACAGTCTATTACATATTTAGATGTCTGATAACCTCATAGGTCAAAGTGAGGAGTATAATTACTGAACTACCTTTATCTTTTTATAGTAGTATGTGATTTTTCTGAACCTTGATGGGTAGCAAGAAGAAAAAGAATGTTACTTCCCTTTAGGATGAAGACTTAATGCTGGAGCAAAATAAGTCATGAAATTCGAAGTTGATGCAGTTGCTTAACGGTGCTTGTAGCTCCCTGTAGCCATTGAGGACTTAGCACTCCAGAAAAACTGTCTCCCAGTGTTTGATTGGCTGTGGTCAGTCTCAGTGAATAGATTCTGTTGAGTGCAGGGTGTAAATTGCAGCCTGTGTTGGAGAAAACTGGATGTTACTGTAGCGTGCCAAGTCAGCCCACACTTAGCCGGTGTCAGAGGGAGCCCCTCACGAGTGATACTCTGTCTTGTCAAAGGGGCTTTGCCAGTTAAGCATACTAGCTTGCAGTTTTATAATGATAGGTCTCATGGTAAGAAAAAATTATATATAATAGTCTTGTTCTCCGTATCTGTGACTTCTACCCTATTTGCATTTGAATGTATGTTGTTGTAATTATGGTGCCAAATGGGGGGTGGTAGCTGGCAATATTTGGAACATAGAAGATATATACTCAGTGTCTCTCTTGGCAAAAGGAGAAGAGATCTGAGAAGTCTCACAGCTTACTCACTAATGGCTTCTCCAATTTTGATTGTATCTATTTGCATCACCACTCTCTCTCCTGCCTGTCAGTCCCTTTGTCTGTTACGGACAATGCCAAGTATTACCACAGAAGGGTTCAGGGAAGGCATGAATATTTGAAGAAATTTGGATAGAGATAGGGAAGTACAAAATAATGGATGGCTCACTTTTTAGGATAGGTCCTCTATAAAAAGTCATACTTGCCACTTCCCTTTTAGGATTTTAATCATTTGTCACATGGCATCTGTTTTTACTGGTACTCACACACTCAAGGGTGAGCTGCGCCCATTGGAAATGAGTTGGTGTCCTAAGAAACAAATTTGTGTCAGGATCTGAATCTAAATCCTATCTTGCCTGACCTGTGGTGACATAATGAATAACCTGGAATGCTGAGGTCAGCAGTTCAAGACCACGGCCTTGCCAGGTCAAGGCACACATGAGAAACAACTACTGTGAGTTGATGCTTCCAGTTTCTCCTCCCCAACCCCATCCCCAAATCAATAAATAAAATCTTTAGAAAAAAGTCTGATCTTCCTCCCACAGCACCACTGCCCACCCTTCCTCTCACCTGACTTTCCAGGCATCATCTCCCCGGAGTCAAGGCAGGTACAAAGGAGGCTTATCTACCCAGTAAATAAATACATGGGTGCCAATAGTGTGGCTAGAGCAGAGTAAAGGTTTGGAGTCAGAATTAGTTTTTGAACGAACTAGCCAAATAGCTCTTTAATCTTGGGCAAGTTACTTTATCCTTCTAGGCCCCTTGTTTCCCCATGTATAAAACTGGGGTAACAGTGCCTGTTTTACAGGATTTTGTGAGGATTGAATGAGATAATGTCTAGAAAATATTGGGCACTCAAATTATGGTGGTAGCATTGGTGGTGGGTGGTGGTGGTTGTCTCAATAATAATGATGGTCATTTAATTCAAGATTAGTGATGAGGAAAATTCCAGCGTAAGAAAATATGTTGAACTGTAAACTTGTGTGCAGGCAGTCCAGGGATTGTTACCAGTTGAGGTCTTTGTTTTTAAGTTGGCACTATTTGTGAAACCCTACCATTTATAAATTCTCAGAGCCAAAGCATCACATATTAAAGAAAGTAGGCCACAGCTCTCCTTCTCTTTCAGGCCCATTTATATCTGCAAGGGTTGAGTGTGGATATAAAAAAAATATGAACGATAGGTCTTTGAACATTAGAAAGATATCATTTGAACCTAATCTAGCAGCTCATGCCAAGTGAGGTGTAAGAATATGGGAATTAAGAGAGAATGTGTTTGATTCAGTGCCTAATACTGGAGGACCCCAACACAGCCAACTTTGCAATCTTCCCATCATACCACATGTGCCTCCTGTTTGAGAAGGCCACACTGAGCCTCATCCCTTTCATATTTCATCTTTATCAAGGGCACTCATTAGAAAAGCAATGTAAATTAAATCGAAAGATGGTTCCTCATTTTTAAAAAAATAAGAATTATACCATCCTACACCCCCCACCCCCCCCCCCCCCCCCCCCCCGCCTTTTCACTTCTCGGGAGTTTCTGCTAGTCTGTACCTGCAGGCATTTTTACCAGAGGGCCGATCAGCCCTGATACTTTCTTGGAGACATTATATGAAATCATCTTTGGGGGTTCTAAGAAGTTAGATAAAGCTATAGTGTCTGAGGAGGGATGTGAAAATGAAGAAATGGCTTCCCCCAACTCCCGTCAATGCTCCTACCTGACAGTTAGCATCTGGCTGAATAAGGCTTGAGGAGGGAAAGGTAAACAGGAAGTCAGAAGTGGTCTTTAGGGGTAGCCCATGCTTACTCAGGGGCAGGAACAAAATGAAATCCCTGACCACACCCTTCGTTCTCCTATTTTGGGGCATTGTCATGTTTTCTTATGTATCCGTACCTATCCTTCGAGGCCTGAATTTAATGTTCTCTCTTATCTGTAGATTTCCTAGCCCGCCTGGTACCCAGTTAGGATAAAATTAATTGTTATTTCATGTATATTCTGAAACCTATTTTAAATTTCATTATTCTAATAATCACCTTTTTGAATCGTGTCTTCCTCCCCCAATACACTCTGAACACCTTGATGACAAGGTATATTTCTTTTTCACTTTTATATCACCAGTGCTCAGCATATAAGCAACTTCTCAATCATTGTTTATGAAATGGAATGCAAATCCTAAAAGTAGCAACCAGAGCCTGTTTTGGTTTTTCTTGCTCTAAGTACTGCTGTAGTGGGTTTTTTTTCTCCTTCTGAATTTATGTTTATAATAAGAAAATCATATAAAAAGAAGTTTAAAGACAAAAAATGTCTCTGAGAGATGACCTTTGTCCCAGGCTTAGAAATGTGAAGCAGGGTGGTGGTGGGTGATGAACAAGGGGACCAGACAACCTCAGTGTGTGTGATTGGCCTGGGAGTTTGGACATTCATATGGGAAGCAATAGCCTTATATTAATGATCTTAATAGGTAAGACTAAGAAGGAAAAGGTAATGAGACCTAGACAGACAACAGCTCTTAGAAATATATAGTTCAGGGTGAGTTTGGTCTGGAGATACTAATATTTCATACCTTTCAAAGACTTGCTGGATGACCTGCTTTGTGAGGGTGAAGTAGTACAATTGCCATCTTGCCATTGCTCATGAATGATATGGTCCATTGTCACAATCCTCTTCTCAGCGCATAAATTAAACAAGCCAAAGCAAGGCAATTACACCAAATGCAATTTGCAAAGGACAATCTATGACTGCATTAGAGAAAATATCTCCACGCAAACTCCATTGTGGTGTCACCCTTTGCTAACGTAGAAAAACTGAAGTGTTTTGAGAGGCTAGACCAGTGGGACTAAAGTTGCTCAAATTTTGGAAAGGAGCTATATTAGTGGCCATTTTTAGTATATGTACTGCCAAAGCAAGCACATCAGTGGCCATTTTTAAGAAAAGCAAAACGGAGTGCCGTGGATATTCCTGACATAAGTGAAACTACCATACCTAGAAAGTTGTTGGAAGAAATGATCAGAGCACAGTTTGACAGTATCAGAGTATCAGAATGGAGCAGATGGCTTTGAGAGGGGCAATTGTTTTTTGATCATTCTCAACCTAGTCATCTTGGAAAACTGTAGGAAAAGCTAGTAATATGGGATAGTGAATGTTGCTGTATCATTTGAACCCAATGTCTTCATAACTACTTAAGAGCAAATCATGAAAATGTGGGTAATATACCATGCAGAAATTAAGTAGGTGAACAGTTGGTGGATGAGTTGCACTTGGAAAATGCTTGGCTCATCAAATTAAGCAGAAGACTGTCTTGGTAAAAATTAATGAATGAAATTTTAGATTAATTGGTGTCAGTATTGACAAATGGATGCAGTAGGGAGAAAAGGAAAAGGCTCATTGAAGGAAAGTATAGTTCATTTATACAGGAAAAGCACCATTTAAGGTAACAGCATCTTGAGGGAAAGATAGATATGTACATCTATGCAGGAGAGCTCTCAATTCCCTGGTGATCCACATAGAAGCTGAGCATGAGTCATTCATGCACTTGTGTTTAAAAAAGAAATCTAGAAAACACTTGAATTTGAGGAACTAGGACAAAGGATTTTCAAGTTTTTTTCCAGGCTTGGGTAATGCAGAATAATTTACTGACATATATTACTGCTTTGTATGTGTTGTTTTGTATGCAGAGAGGGGGGGCAAGCTTGGAGTCTGTCACTAGCATACTCTAATTCTCTTTGCACTTTGGTTTATCAGATGTCACAAATTGCAGTCCCCTAGACATCTACCCTGTGTTTCTTCACTATGAGCCCTTTCCCTGGGGGAGCATCAGATTTCTTACCAACCTTTCGGAGCAGCTGACTGAGCCCTCCTCTCTGGCAATAAGAGGGAACTTGAGCTGTTAATAGAGTTAAAGTGATTTTTGAAAAATCTCCTGAGATTGCAATAAGCCCATTCAAGTGACCTCTCTATCCTTTCAGTTATTGATTCATCCTGGACAGCAGCTAGCTCAGAGTGGGTGTGGGCGGACTAGGGAAGGTGAGGGACCTCATGGGGCCCATATGCATGGCCTTGCTGTAACCTGCTCCTGATCTAGAATGTGGAATCTTCAGAGCAAGGAAGATTGAATGAGATCATGTCTGGAAAGTTCCCCAGATCCTTGGAAAGTATTAAAATGGGTTTTATGCTTAAGCATCTAATATAATACAATTGCATTATTACTGCAAGGAACCCTGTAAATTCATGCACTCTTTTTTTACAAATATTTGAGGAAACTGAAGCCTGCAAGAGGTAAGTGACTTAAAAGCCAGTTAGTAGCTTATAATCACAAATTAATGAATCGCGCACTAAAGTCAATAGATTACTCGAAACTGTTTTACAGCAGAAATGAAATTCTGTTTGTAGTTCATCTGTATTGAGATAACAGCCTCTAAGACCTGTAAGGAGCCTGACAAGTATCACAAATGAGTTCACGAGTTATGACTACAAGGACAGGGAGAGAGAGGGACTATGACAAACTGGAGAATACGTCTGTTCTGTTTAAAGGCGGCAGCTTATCCCATTGTGGCTCGTTCATTTTCCTAGAGAAGTTAGAAATGAGTCAACTTTGTGTTAACCAAATAAGACACATTGGGTGGGCTGATTGTGGGATTTGCGTTGAGGAATGACCCTTCTCCTGATGTCTACCTCGATCTGTGGGCTGAGCATAAGGGAATTCATCTAACACATGGATAGAAGCAGCTAAGTATAAGTTTTATTCCCTACAAATTTTTCAAGATATTGTTCTAGCTCAGTAGTAGTCAACCTGGTCCCTACTGCCTACTAGTGGGCATTCCAGCTTTCATGGTGGGCGGTAGCGAAGCAACCAAAGTATAAATAAAAAGATAGATTTAACTATAGTAAGTTGTTTTATAAAGATTTATTCTGCCAAACTTAGCAAAAATCCGACATAAAGTACTTGGTAAGTAATTATTATTATATGCTTTAACTTGCTATAACTCTGCTTTATAAATTTTATAAAGTAAAGTGACTCCCCTACTTTATAAATCACCATTACTGTGGAACCGGTGGGCAGTTAGAAAATTTTACTACTAACAGAGATACAAAAGTGGGCGGTAGGTATAAAAAGGTTGACTACCCCTGCTCTAGATGATAGTTTCAACATCCAAGTAGCACATTCATCTCTTTCATTGTTCACTTTTCAAGGAAAGTTTTTATGAGAAGTGGAAAGGGAAAGAGACGGAGACCTGGGAGGAGCCACCGACTGGTGATCTGCTTTTGAATTGTCGAGAATCAGGAGGTTGTGTGTGTAGACCACTGTGTCCTTCCTGGTTCTTTCATTTCCATCTGGAACTTTTTTTTCCTTTTTTTTTTTAGAGAGAGAGCACAACTCATAGTTGCTTCACTTTAGTTGTTCATTGACAACTTCTCATATGTACTTTGACCAGGGCACTCAAGCAGAACCAGTGACCACTTGATCAAGCCAATGGCCTTTGGAATCCTGCCAGCAAGCTTGGTATCATATCAATGATCCCATGCTCAAGCCAGTGACCCCACATTCAAGCTGTCAAGCCCACACTCAAGCCAGAGACCTTGGGGTTTTGAACTGGGGACCTCAGTGTTCCAGATTGACACTCTGTCCATTGCACCACTACTGGTCAGGTTCCATCTGAAACTTAAAAAATGAAGATTTGTGCCAAAATCCAGACCTGAGGCAGAGAAGGATGAACATCAACAATTTCTAGACAAATACCAGGCTCTCTTCTGCCTCCCCGTGAATGTCTTCTGGCTTTAGTTATTATTTATTTTTAAAGATTTTATTTATAGATTTTAAACACAGAGAGAGTAAGATGGGGAGGAGGGGGAGACAACAACTCATAGCAGTTGCTTCCCATATGAGCCTTGACCGCAGGCCCAGGGTTTTGAACTAATGACCTCAGTGTTCCAGGTTGCTGTCTTATTATCCACTATACCACCATAGGCTAGGCTGTCTTCTGGCTTTTAAAAAGGGAAGCCCTCTAAATCTCTGTCTACAGAATTATTTTTGGAGCAGCCAACTGGGAGTTCCCAAGGTTTAAGGAATAAGCTAATTGTTGAAAGCATCTATCTCATTGTATTGCAATCCCCTGTTTCTGCCTTCCCCACTCAGCTGGTCTGTTGTCAAAACAGTAGCCAGCCCTTTTAGAACATTCATCACTCAATTCACCTCTCTTTTTGACTCACAAGTTGCCAGTGGCTAAATACTTCTCAGTGTTCCAAAAGGCTTTATATAATCTGCTCCCGCCCAGCCTCCCCATTACTCCCCTGACCTCACCTCCTACTACTCACCTTGTACTCACTTTGCCCAGCCACACTGGACTCCTTACTGTTTGTTCCAAAATTGCTCTGATGTGCTCCCTCCTAAGAGCCTTAGCGTTTGATTTTCTCTGCTTAGAAGACTCCTTCCCCAAATACCCCATGGCTACCCGTAGTGCTTTTCAGAGAAACCTTACTTACTGAAAATTGCCATTTCCCTACCCCATTACTTCTGGCACTCCAGATCTTCATTCTTACTTTAATTTTTAAAGTACTTGTCCCAGTTGCTAACTATACATTTTCCTTTTTTGTTCCCCACTCCTCTAAGTTCCATGAGTGCAGGCATTGTGTCTGTTTTATTCACTGCTACATTTGTAAAGCTTAGAACAGTGTCTAAAAACATAGCAGGTACTTGACAAGCATTGTTCATATATATATTTTAATAATTTTATTTTTTTAATGGGGTGACATCAATAAATCAGGATACATATATTCAAAGATAACAAGTCCAGGTTATCTTGTCGTTCAATTATGTTGCATACCCACCACCCAAAGTCAGATTGTCCTCTGTCACCTTCTATCTTGTTTTCTTTGTGCCCCTCCCCACCCCCTTTCCCTCTCCCATTCCCCCCTCCCCCCCGTAACCACCACACTCTTATCAATGTCTCTTAGTTTCACTATTATGTCCCACCTACGTATGGAATAATACAGTTCCTGGTTTTTTCTGATTTATTTATTTCGCTTCGTATCATGTTATCAAGATCCCACCATTTTGCTGTAAATGTTCCGATGTCATCATTTCTTATGGCTGAGTAGTATTCCATAGTGTATATGTGCCACATCTTCTTTATCCAGTCATCTATTGATGGGCTTTTTGGTTGTTTCCATGTCCTGGCCACTGTGAACAATGCTGCAATAAACATGGGGTTGCATGTGTCTTTACGTATCAATGTTTCTGAGTTTTTGGGATATATACCCAGTAGAGGGATTGCTGGGTCATAAGGTAGTTCTATTTTCAGTTTTTTGAGGAACCACCATACTTTCTTCCATAATGGTTGTACTACAATACATTCCCACCAACAGTGTATGAGGGTTCCTTTTTCTCCACAGCCTCTCCAACATTTGCTATTACCTGTCTTGCTAATGACAGCTAATCGAACAGGTGTGAGGTGGTATCTCATTGCCGTTTTGATTTGCATTTCTCTAATAGCTAAAGAAGATGAGCATCTTTTCATATATCTGTTGGCCATTTGTATTTCTTCCTGGGAGAAGTGTCTATTCATATCCTCTTCCCATTTTTTTATTGGATTGTTTGTTTGTTTGTTGTTGAGTTTTATGAGTTCTTTGTATATTTTGAATATTAGGTCCTTATCTGAGCTGCTGTTTGAAAATATCATTTCCCATTTAGTTGGCTTTCTGTTTATTTTGTTATCAGTTTCTCTTGCTGAGCAAAAACTTCTTAGTCTGATGTAGTCCCATTCATTAATTTTTGCCTTCACTTCTCTTGCCTGTGGAGTCAAATTCATAAAATGCTCTTTAAAACCCAGGTCCATGAGTTGAGTACCTATGTCTTCTTCTATGTACTTAATTGTTTCAGGTCTTATGTTTAGATCTTTGATCCATTTTGAGTTAATTTTTGTACAGGGGGAGAGACTGTAGTCCAGTTTCATTCTTTTGCATGTGGCTTTCCAGTTTTCCCAGCACCATTTATTGAAGAGGCTTTCTTTTCTCTATTGTGTGTTGTTGGCCCCTTTATCAAAAATTATTTGACTATATATATGTGGTTTTATTTCTGGACTTTCTATTCTGTTCCATTGGTCTGAGTGTCTATTTTTCTGCCAATACCATGCTGTTTTGATTGTCGTGGCCCTATAATATAGTTTGAAGTCAGGTATTGTAATGCCCCCAGCTTCATTCTTTTTCTTTAGGATTGCTTTGGCTATTCGGGGTTTTTTATAGTTCCATATAAATCTGATGATTTTTTGCTCTATTTCTTTAAAAAACGTCATTGGAAGTTTGATGGGAATTGCATTAAATTTGTATATTGCTTTGGGTAATATAGCCATCTTGATTACATTTATTCTTCCTAGCCAAGAACAAGGTATATTCTTCCATCTCATTATATCTTTTTCGATTTCCCTTAACAATGGTTTATAGTTTTCATTATATAAGTCCTTTACATTCTTTGTTATGTTTATTCCTAAGTATTTTATTTTTTTTGTTGCAATCGTGAAGGGGATTATTCTTTTGAGTTCCTTCTCAGTTGTTTCATTGTTGGCATATAGAAAGGCTATTGACTTCTGTATGTTAATTTTGTATCCTGCGACCTTACTGTATTGGCTTATTGTTTCTAGTAGTCTTTTTGTGGATTCTTTGGGGTTTTCGATGTATAGGATCATATCATCTGCAAAAAGTGATACCTTTACTTCTTCTTTTCCGATATGGATGCCTTTTATTTCTTTGTCTTGTCTGATTGCTCTGGCTAGAACCTCTAGTACCACATTAAATAAGAGTGGAGAGAGTGGACAACCCTGTCTTGTTCCTGATTTAAGGGGGAAAGCCTTCAGTTTAGTGCCATTTAATATGATGTTAGCTGATGGTTTATCATATATGGCCTTTATCATGTTGAGATATTTTCCTTCTATACCCATTTTGTTGAGAGTCTTAAACATAAAATTGTGTTGTATTTTATCGAAAGCCTTTTCTGCGTCTATTGATAAGATCATGTGGTTTTTGTTCTTTGTTTTGTTGATATGGTGTATTACGTTAACCGTTTTACGTATGTTGAACCATCCTTGAGATTCTGGGATGAATCCCACTTGATCATGATGTATTATTTTTTTAATATGTTGTTGTATTCGATTTGCTAGTATTTTGTTTAGTATTTTAGCATCTGTATTCATTAGAGATATTGGTCTGTAGTTTTCTTTTTTTGTGCCATCCCTGCCTGGTTTTGGTATGAGGGTTATGTTGGCCTCATAAAATGTGTTTGGAAGTATTGCTTCTTCTTCAATTTTTTGGAAGACTTTGAGTAGAATAGGAACCAAGTCTTCTTTGAATGTTTGATAAAATTCGCTGGTATAGCCGTCAGGGCCTGGACTTTTATTTTTGGGGAGGTTTTTAATGGTTTTTTCTATTTCTTCTCTACTGATAGGTCTGTTTAGGCTTTCTGCTTCTTCTTGACTCAGTCTAGGAAGGTTGTATTGTTCTAGGAATTTATCCATTTCTTCTAGGTTGTTGAATTTAGTGGCATAAAGTTTTTCATAGTATTCTACAATAATTCTTTGTATATCTACGGTGTCCGTGGTGATTTCTCCTCTTTCATTTTGGATTTTGTTTATATGAGTTCTTTCTCTTTTTTCCTTGGTAAGTCTTGCCAAGGGTTTGTCAATTTTGTTGATCTTTTCAAAGAACCAGCTCCTTGTTCTATTAATTTTTTCTATAGTTTTTCTGTTCTCTAATTCATTTATTTCTGCTCTGATTTTTATTATCTCCTTTCTTCGGGTGGTTTTGGGTTGTCTTTGTTCTTCTTTTTCTAGTTCCTTAAGGTGGGAAGTTAAGTGGTTCACTTGGGCTCTCTCTTGTTTGTTCATATATGCCTGAAGTGATATGAACTTCCCTCTTATCACTGCTTTTGCTGCATCCCATAGATTCTGATATGTCGTATTGTCATTTTCATTAGTCTGTATATATCTTTTGATCTCTGCACTTATTTCTTCTTTGACCCATTCATTTTTTAAAAGTATGTTGTTTAGTTTCCACATTTTTGTGGGATTTTTTTCCTCTTTTTTGCAGTTGAATTCTAGTTTCAAGGCTTTATGATCAGAAAATATGCTTGGTACAACTTCGATTTTTCTGAATTTGCTGATGTTGTTTTTGTGGCCCAACATATGGTCAATTCTTGAGAATGATCCATGTACACTGGGAAAAATGTATACTCAGTCACTTTGGGATGAAATGTCCTGTAGATGTCTATCATATCCAGGTGCTCTAGTGTTTTGTTTAAGGCCACTATGTCTTTGTTGATTCTCTGTTTGGATGACCGATTTAGAGCCGTCAGCAGTGTATTGAGGTCTCCAAGTATGATTGTGTTTTTGTCAGTTTTTGTTTTAAGATCAATAAGTAGCTGTCTTATATATTTTGGTGCTCCTTGGTTTGGTGCATATATATTAAGAATTGTTATGTCTTCTTGATTCAGTGTCCCCTTAGCCATTATAAAATGGCCATTTTTGTCTCTGAGTACTTTTCCTGTTTTGTAGTCAGCATTATCCGATATGAGTATTGCTACACCTGCTTTTTTTTTTATGTTATTTGCTTGGAGTATTGTTTTCCAGCCTTTCACTTTGAATTTGTTTTTATCTTTGTTACTTAGATGAGTTTCCTGTAGGCAGCATACAGTTGGATTTTCTTTTTTAATCCATTCTGCTACTCTGTGTCTTTTTATTGGTGAGTTTAATCCGTTTACATTTAGTGTAATTATTGACACTTGTGAGTTTCCTATTGCCATTTTATAGATTGCTTTCTGTTAGTTTTGTGTCTTGTTTGATCCTTCTCTTTCGTTTTTTTACCTTTTGTTTTTATTTGGTTGTGTTCCATACATCTTTCCACTGTTGCTATCTTTTTTATCTCATGTGCTTCTGTGGTGGTTTTTTCAATGGTGGTTACCTTTAGGTAATGAAAAGGGTTCCTACCCTGTTCATTGTAGCGCAGTATTTTGTGAGTACTTTTGCACTCCATTATCCTTTGCTACTGTTAATCTCCATCTTCTCCCCCCTTTCTTTTTGTTGTTGTCACAGTTTAATTTTGGTTTTATTGTTTTCTTCTTGGAGCTTTTACTTGTGGCTTTATTTTTTTTTTGTTCTTTGTATCTGATTGGAGAACCCCCTTTAGTAATTCCTGGAGTGGGGGTTTTCTGATGATAAATTCCCTCATCTTTTCTGTATCTGTGAATGTTTTTATTTCTCCTTCATATTTGAAGGATAGCTTTGATGGGTATAGTATTCGTGGCTGAAAGTTCCTCTCTTTCAGGACTTTAAATATTGGGGTCCACTCTCTTCTAGCTTGTAGAGTTTCTGCTGAGAAATCTGATGATAATCTAATGGGCCTTCCTTTATATGTTGTATTCTTCTTTTCCCTGGCTGCCTTGAGAATTTTTTCTTTGCTGTTGGTTTGTGTCAATTTCATTATGATATGCCTTGGAGTAGGTTTGTTGGGGTTAAGAAAACTCGGAGTTCTGTTTGCTTCTTGAACTTGAGGCTTTAGTTCTTTCCACAGGCTTGGGAAGTTCTCATCTATTATTTGTTTGAGTATGTTCTCCATTCCATTTTCTCTCTCTTCTCCCTCTGATATACCTATTATTCTTATGTTATTCTTTTTGATGGAGTCAGATAATTCTTGTAGGGCTATCTCATTTTTTTTAATTTTTGAGTCTCTTTCTTCTTCTCTCTGTTGTGCCTCAAGTTGCTTGTCTTCTATTTCACTAATCCTCTCTTCTATCTGACCTGTTCTATTAGCTAAGCTTGTTACTTCGTTTTTCAGCTCGTGAATTGAGTTTTTCATCTCTGTTTGATTTGTTTTTATAGTTTCAATTTCCTTGGACATATATTCTTTGTGTTCATTGAGTTGTTTTCTGAGCTTCCTAAATTGCCTTTTGTGTTTTCTTGTATATCTCGGAGGATTTTTAGGATTTCTATCTTGAATTCTCTGTCATTTAGCTCCAAGGTTTCCAATATATTAAATTTTTTCTCCATAGATTTTTCCTCATCTAGCTGTGTTACCTCTCTTTCTTTTGTATCCATGATATTCAATTTTCTCTTCCTTAATGGCATCTGAGGGTGGTTTTGTTGATAGTATTAATGAGATTTAATAAAGAATAAAAAGTTAAAAAAAATAAAAAAAATAAAAAAATAAAAAATCGAAAAGAGTTTTTTTTAAAAAAAAAATAATGAAATAAAGAAAAATAAAATAAAATAAAAATTTTAAAAAAAGGAAATTATTCCCCCCCTCCTTTTTTCCTCTCCTCTCCTCTCCCCTCTTTCTTGAGAAAATTTTGTGGTGAACTGTGAATTATAACAAACAATGCCTGTGATGGAGGGCCTGAATTGGGGAAAAGTAAAAAGGGGCAAAAAAAAAAAAGAAAAAAAAAGAAAAAAGAAAGAGAAAAGAAAAAATAAGAGCGTATGGACCCACAAAAAGCAAATAAGGAAAAAATTTGGGTCAAGAATAAAATGATTTGCTTTTAGGTGTTGGTTGTCTAAGAGTTATGATGAGAGGAATAAGAGGAAAACGGAAAAATGGGGGGACAAATTAAAAAATTACTATTGTATTTAGTGGAACAAGAACTAGATAAAATGGAGAGCCAGGGATGGGAGCACTGCTAGTGAGTTAAAAAGGTGAAGTAAAAACCCCCCAAAATGCCACAAACATAAGTTTGAGTCCCAGATAAGATAATTTGTTTGTTATTGAGGTTTGAATGAGAGGAGATGTAAAGGAGAAAGGAAGAAACTAGTATAGAGGGAGAAAAGAAAGAGAGAGAGAGAAAAAAAGAGGGAACCACTAAAAGAAGAAAAAAGAAAGGAGAGAGAGAGAGAGAGAGATTTAAGGGTTTTGGAGTGCAACCCTCATAGAGAGAAAGGAAGAGAAGAGAAAAGATAATGGGAGATGTAACTACTTATGGTGTAGTTCAAGGAGAGGAGAGTGTAAGACCGGCAGAGAGTTAATCGGCCAAATTGGAGGAGGAAAAAAAGTATCAAGAATGAAGATAAGAGAAACAAACGAACAAATATAATAAAATGGGATAGGTTATAAAGTCTGCAGATTATTCTTGATTTTGAGAGGTTATCTTCTTGCTTTTTCTTTTCTCTCCCTCTTCCTGGTCGGTGACTCTGTACCCTGGGTTCTGCCCCTTTGGCACGCTCAGGTAGAGGTTTGCAGTTGATAAGTCTCTATGGCAATGTCATGTATTGTGCTTTAGTCTCGTTGGCAGTCGAGGCTCATTAGCATTTATAGGCTCCGACAGTGAGAGAGTCCGTGTTCCTGGAGCCTTTCTCCTAGTCTTTCCTTCCTCAATTAGTAGCCTGATAATCCAGCTATGGGGTTGCTGCTGCCTCTGCCTGGATAGTAAGAGGCTCAAAGAGCTGGCAACTCCCCACTCAGCACAGGGCTCTGGGTAAGGCTCAGTCAGTCAGAGCTGCTAGCATAATCAGGCGGGCTTTCCGCCCACTCAAAGACCTCTGGCTCTGCCACTCTTTCTGGTAACACAGGCGGGCGCCCACTTCCAGGGCGCTTGGAGGAAACTCTCACTCACTGTCTGCGCGCGCAGACCAGGATATCCGGCCAGCAGTCTCACGCTCTGAGTGAAACCCCCAACCGCAGGGAAAAGTTGCAGCGTTGGAATTGAGTCTCGCTCCGTCCCCGTGCGCGGCTTTTGCAAGGTGCTGGGGCGACCCGAGATTCCGCTTTGGCCCACACAAAGGCCCCTGACTCTGCCCCTCTGTGCGATAACACGGGCACGCACTGCCGAGGCACTCGGAGGAATCTCTCATTCACTATCTGCGCACGCAGACCAGGATATGAGGCCGGCCGCGTTTCCCTCTGAGTGAAACCCCCTCCAGCACGGAAAATCTCCACCGTTGGAATTAGTTCTCACTCCCTCCCGTGCGTGGCTTTCCCAGGGCGCTGGGGCTGCCCAGAGACTCTGCCCTCGGCCCACAGAAAGGCCTCTACCCTGCCTCTCCGTGGGGCAACACGGGCACCCACTCCCGGGGCCTAGGAAGAAATCTCTTGCCCACTAACTGCGCGCACGCCGACCAGGAGACCGGGTAAAATGGCCACCCCGCTTGTCTTTCTTTGTTTGGGTTTGGCGCGAGTGTTAGCTTGTATTGCCCGGGTTGCCACAGGATCAGTTTTTCCTCGGCTTGGATCTCCGTGCCACAGCCTGGTTCGGCCGTTTGTGCCGCGGCCTGGATCTATTCACCCCCTTTGCCCGCCTCAGTTTCTATATTCACAGTTACCAGAGAAAGCCGCCCTGTTTAGGTTAGTGAGGAAGGCGGAGCATTTCTTACTCCCTATTTCCTTCGGGGTTTGGTTATATATTTAGCCAATTTTTCACTCGACCATACCTTTGGGTATATTGCGAAGCATCTGGAGGCTCCAAGTATAGGTTTTTCTGTTTCTGGTTGAAGATCTTGTTGAGTTTTGGGGGAGATTTATCGGTATCACTTCCTACCCCGCCATTACTCTGACGTCATCTCCTGTTCATATATTTTGAGATGTTTTTTCCCCTTCTGTACTAGGGATGGTGGTCTTCACTGTGCCGGGTAGATACTCCTCTTGCTACTGAATTTTGGGTTGTTTGTTTGTTTTACAGGGGTAAAGATTCAGAGAGAGGGACAGATAGAGAAAGACAGACAGGGAGAGAAGATGAGAAGCATCAATTCTTTGTTGCAGCTCCTTAGTTGTTCATTGATTGCTTTCTCATATGTGCCTTGACTGGGGGGCTACAGCAGAGCAAGTGACCCCTTGCTCAAGCCAGTGACCTTGGGCTCAATCCAGCAATCTTGGGCTTCAAGCCAGGAGCCATGGGGTCATGTCTCTGATCCCATGCTCAAGCCAGTAAGTCCACACTCAAGCCAGAGGCCTTGAGGTTTCAAACCTGGGCCCTCCGGGTCCCAGTCCAATGATATATCTACTGTGTCACCGCCCGGTCAGGCTTTATCTCAGTTTTAATGTCCTTTTTTCTGAGTTTGTCTGAGTTTCTCTACTAGTTAACTTGCTCTGCATTTTCCTTCATTACATTTGCCACATGATAATTCAGTGTTTATGGGATTGTTTATTCAATGGCTGTCACTAGGTGTACTTATTTAGGTTGAGAATCCTTCATATTGGGTTTATCTTTGTATCTCTGGCACTGAAC
The DNA here is from genome assembly GCF_036850995.1 of Saccopteryx leptura. NCBI lineage: Eukaryota > Metazoa > Chordata > Mammalia > Chiroptera > Emballonuridae > Saccopteryx > Saccopteryx leptura. The sequence goes on along the minus strand of NC_089505.1, from coordinate 208,839,007 downwards.
ACTGTCCCTGACACATAGTAGGAGTTTACAGAATACATGTGGAGAAGTAAATGAAAACAGAACATAGGTGTCTGGCCACCCCAGGGATTTGGGACTGTGTGGAGAGGTTACCTCATTAACTATTTGCTTTTCTCTACAGAGCTTATTTTGCAGAGGATGATGGGGAGCTTGTACCCAGAACAAGTCATACAACAGGTAAGGAAAGTATGGGCCTCAGACTTTTTCTGAATTTCCAAACATAGCACTGCAGCATATAATTCCTGACCTTCCCAGAACAGTGCAGTGAATCATAACCAAAATACTTATGTGAACTCTTTGGACTTTTAATGATTCTGTACTGCAAGATTAAAGTCATTTGTAAAATTATTATATTTTAATCTGTCCCTCTCTCTGAGTCTTTATCTCTGTAAAACAAACAAACAAAAAAACCCAAAATTCAGTAGCAAGAGGAGTATCTACCCGGCACAGTGAAGACCACCATCCCTAGTAGAGAAGGGAAAAAACATCTCAAAATATATGAACAATGCTTGTCAAGTACCTGCTATGTTTTTAGGCACTGTTCTAAGCTTGTACTCACTTTGCCCAGCCACACTAGACTCCTTACTGTGGCAGAATTTATTTAATTCTGCCACTAAGATGAAATCTTTGCTGTAATATACCATTTAAATGAGTATTAGTATTATATATCATAGATAACAGTGTCAACCTCGTAAGTGAGATTAAGTGGGAAGAGTTCTTTGTACAGAACTCATGAAGGAATAAGCACCCAGTCAATACAATTATTAAAGTATTCATAATAATATCACATCATTACTGCCCTAACATTATCCAGAGAGCTACCTAAATTACAAAACCAATGTGAAGATAGCTCACTTTTGGGGACAGTTTTTCACAAAAACTTAATTGTCTAAGGGTTTTACTTTGCTAAGTGTTTTGCCTATTTTATACCAGCCCTGAAACACAGATGGTTCAGATGCACAGTGTGGAAAACGCTTTGTAATTTAAATGTGTTAAGGACTTCAGAGTCACTTAAAATTAGCATTTGTAACCTGACTCATGGTGACACACTGGATAGAGTGTCAATGTGGGACGCTGAGGTTTCAGGTTTGAAATCCGGAGGTCACCATCTTGAGCATGGGCTTACCAGCTTGAGTGCAGGGTTGCTGGCTTGAGTGTGGAATTATAGTCATGATCCCATGGTGGCTGGCTTGAGCGCAAAGATCACTGGCTTGAGCAGGGGGTCACTGACTCAGGCGGAGTCCCCCAGCCAAGGCACATATGAGAAGGCAATCAGTGAACAACTAAGGTGCTGCTACAACAAGTTGATGTTTCTCATCTCTCTCCCTTCTTGTCTCCCTCTCTCTCTCTGGCAAAAAAAAAAAAAAAAAGTTTTATAGCAACATCATTCATTTACACATTATCTGTGCCTGTTTTGAGTGACAGAGGCAGAGCTCATGGTTGTGACAGAGAAGGTATGGCCCATGGGCCTAAAATATTTACTATCTGGCCTTTTAAGAAATGTTTGCCAGTCGGGGCTTAAAACAATGATTTATTCTTTCTCATAGTCCTGTATCTTGGCAAACTGGGCATTTCTTCTGCTGGGCCTCATTCGGGGTCACTCAAATACTGCAATCTCCTTGACAGCTTGGCTAGGGCCGAAGGTCCAAGATGGCTTTACTCAAGTGTCTGGCAGCTGATGCCCTGCTGTCAGTTAGGACATCTGCATTGCCCCTATACTTGGCCTCTCCCTCTCCAGGAAGGGGGACGGGTCTACTTCATAGCATAGTGGTCCTGGGGTCCTAAAAAGGACCTCAGAAATGCAAGGTTTCTCTAGGCTTTGTCTCTGGAATTCACACAGTGGTATTCTTTTCATATTCAATAGTTCAAAGCAAATTAGTTGGCTAATTCAGATTTAAGAGGTTGAGAAATAAGCAACACTTTTTGATGGAGAAGCAGGATCATCAAGTTACTAAGGGGCATGGACATAACTAGTGTGTTTTACTGCGTGGGGACCCTTATGAGTATGATCTACCACAGGATATTCTTTGTGAACTCTTCTCATGTGCCTCAGAATTGGTTTGTATTTTGCAAGAACCAAATTCTGCTGGATTATGCGGGTTGAAATGATCACGCCACCATTATATAACATGTTTTTCCATTTCACTGGCAGCTTTTCTTAGTGACAGTAAAGATCGAGGCCCCCCAGTGCAGTCACAGACCTGGAGAAGTTGTGAGAAGGTCCCCTTCGGGCAGACACATTACCTGAGAGCATTTGAAAAAGCCCCTCCGGTCCAGCCTCAGGCTCTTCGAGACTTTGAGAAGGTAAGTCACATGGCTGGGTGTCAGTTATCCCAGCAGAAGGAGTACCAGGGGGCAGTGATGTCTTATAAAAATATGGTCCATGGCTTACTCTGGATGGTGGGCCTTCTTACCATAATAGTGTCTCTTTTAAGAGCATATGTCCCATGGAAAGAGACTTTGCTTGGGGCAACGGGCACACAAAGCAGTATGCGGATGCTGTTTTGTTGAGTTGCACACTTGAAACCTGCATGGTTCTGTGAACCAATGTCACCCCAATAAATTCAATTAAAAATAAAAGAGCAGGGCCCTGGCCATTTGGCTCAGTGGTAGAGCGTCGGCCTGGCGTGCAGAAGTCCCAGGTTCGATTCCCGGCCAGAGCACACAGAAGAAGCGCCCATCTGCTTCTCCACCCCTCCCCCTCTCCTTCCTCTCTGTCTCTCTCTTTCCCTCCCGCAGCCGAGGCTCCATTGGAGCAAAGATGGCCCGGGCGCTGGGGATGGCTCCTTGGCCTCTGCCCCAGGCGCTAGAGTGGCTCTAGTCACAACAGAGCGACGCCCCGGAGGGGCAGAGCATTGCCCCCTGGTGGGCAGAGCGTCGCCCCCTGGTGGGCGTGCCGGGTGGATCCTGGTCGGGTGCATGCGGGAGTCTGTCTGACTGTCTCTCCCCGTTTCCAGCTTCAGAAAAATAAAATAATAATAATAAAAAAATAATAAATAAATAAAAATAAAAGAGCAGGCCCTGGCCAGTTGGCTCAGTGGTAGAGTGTCGGCCTGGCGTGCAGAAGTCCTGGGTTCGATTCCCGGCCAGGGCACACAGGAGAAGCGCCCATCTGCTTCTCCATCCCTCCCCCTCTCCTTCCTATCTGTCTCTCTCTTCCCCTCCCGCAGCCGAGGCTCCATTGGAGCAAAGATGGCCCGGGCGCTGGGGATGGCTCCTCGGCCTCTGCCCCAGGCGCTAGAGTGGCTCTGGTGGCTGCGGAGCGACGCCCCGGAGGGGCAGAGCATCGCCCTGTGGTGGGCGTGCCCGGTGGGGCGCATGCGGGAGTCTGTCTGACTGTCTCTCCCCGTTTCAGGCTTCAGAAAAATACAGGGAAAAAATAAAAAATAAAAAAAAATAAAAGAGCATATGTTCCAATGAGCATCTGCAGCATTAGCTATGTGCTGAATGCTGTGGTTCGTGGGCAGTTCTCTCTATTGGTGATTCTCAAGCTTACCATTTTTATCCCTGGTTTATTCTCAGATCAATTCAGGAAATTTAAATGGCATATGAGCCCAGGGCACCCAGTCCAGTGGCTGGCATTGTATTCTCTGTAGCTGGCTTGGACAACTTTGCATATCTGGATACTGTCTGTAGTCTGAGGTGGCTCGCCATTTGTTTCTCAACAAGATCTGTCATTGTGGCTCAAAACTGATGAAACTCTTTGAAGTGCTTTGCAGCTTGATATGTTTATCCTTAGATTTGGCCAAACCAAATTACTGATAATGTAATACAGGTCCCCAGCTCCCTGGACCCTGGATTGATCCCAGGAAGGGTGTACAATGGAACCCATCTACCGGTATTTATATAGCTTGTAAAAAGCACCCAGGATTTCTTACACCGTGTGCTAAAAATAGAAACAGCTCTTTGGTGCCCCCTGGAGGTTACCCAGGCATCCCGCCACAGAGGAGTACTGTATAAAATATATTTTGAGATACAGTGTGTTTCTTTTGTTCTTGAATTGACAGCTTTTGACATAAAATAATAAAATCCATTTTCAAAACAGGGTTAATAAAGCAGTGTTGACTTTGGTTTGCTCCGTCTTCCCTCAATTTGTAACTAGAAATGTTTCCCAAGGACTTAATGTACATCACACCAGACATTCCTGTGGACAAAGAAGATGCTCCAGGTCACATGTGTCTGAGAATTAATCAGCCTATTTTTGGTTTTGTTTTGTTTTCACCCGAGGTTGTCATGGATACTGTCCATTGGGTTTTTTTTAAAGAAGAGTTTGTAGGAATATTAAGTGGCTTTTGAAGACTAAACCTCTGAGCAGCTGTGGTGCTGGTGGTGGGCGTAGGGCTGGTAACACCCCAGTCCCTTCCTCGTTTTCACCTTTTGATTCTGTTTCAACACAAAGGGGTGAGCAGGCTGCAGTGCCCCCACAGCTGGGTGGGGCGCCCTCTGAGAGCCGGTCTGCCTACATGCTCCTTTTGGTTCCGAGGTGACTTGGAACATTAAAGTGAGGATTATCACCTCCATGAGAGAATGAATGGCTGGATGCTGAGTTGGGTGACAAACAGAAATCATCTGGCTTTCAGGTGTGGGGTTATAAATCCTCTCCTCTTACCATCCAGGTGTAATATTCCTGATTAGTCCTTCTCAATGCCACGAACCACTGATAGAAACCAACCTAGGACACAGAGAAAGGTCCAAGAGGAGATATTTTAAATCTCTCTCCTATGTGTCAAGTAATAAATAAATAACAACAAGGCTATGACACACTTTTTTTTCCGTCAGAAAGGTCATTGCTAGGGCTCAGAAAGGGTAATAGAATTTCTATACCGTGATCATAAATTTTGCCAGGTCAGAGAGATTATTACATAAAACTGTTGAGAAAAGCTCCTTCTTAGACGCTGATTACAGTACCCACACCACCACAGCATATCTGGGATGAGTGAGACGAGAGCAGCACATACATAATACTATATCTTGATCACTTTCTATGTGACGAGTACTGTTTTAAGTATGTGCAGTATGATCTCATTTAACACTCATGACAACCCTGTAAAGAAAGCAGCCCCTCTCCTTTTCTCTCTCTCTCAAATCAATAAATAAAATCTTTTTTAAAAAATAAAATAAATGATAAATAAAGGCACAAAAAAGAACTTACCTAATGTCTCATAATGTGAGACTGAAAATACTCATCATTTTTGTGACCTAAAATGGTGAGTGCTTCCTAGGTTAGGGAGCTCAGCCAATGAAAGTTTGGTGGTAATGAGACTGGAACCATTAGCTCCTCGTGTTTAGATAGGTACAGAGTGCAATTCTGTCTTTTCTAGGTAAACTGGAAGTGTGCCTTTATGTCCTAATATTCTCTATCACATGCTTTTTATTGCATTAATTCTGAACTGCTTGCAATTCCAAACTGTGTGACATTTCCCAGTTTCTGTTCTGCCTGGAATACATTTTCCCTCCTAGTCTCTAGTTAAAGCCTACTCATTCTTCAAGATTCAGCTCAGGTGCCATTTTCTGTGTTTTTAGGATGCCTTCCTTGACTTTCCAATCTCAGAATATATACCCTGACTCTATGGTTTTCAAGGGTAGAAAACACGTCCTGCTCATCCTTTTCTAGTCTCTAGAACCTAACATAATGGCAGTGTATATAGTACGTGCTCAGTAAATGCACACCAAGTAAACTAAACTTGTTAGATTTGCATTTCCCGTGGCTCAGGACTCACAGAATGTATTCACAGCAAGTTGGATGGTTCTAAGGAGGATATTGGTGTATTAATTGAATAATTAGGATAAGAAACTGACAAGTCAAGAAAAGTACACTTGTTTTTACGATGAGTTTAAAGGAAGACCATTTCCCACCTAAACTGGGATGATAAAATTACATACCAAGTAAGTGAAAGAAGCAGGGACCTTTTGAAATATTTGACAGGACTTAATAAGATCATTAATAGTAACTAATCATTATTAAATAACCAAATATTAAATAATATTTATTGAATTTTTATTATATGCTAGGTACTTTTCTAGATACTTAATGTATTTTATTTCAACCATTTTTAGTTAATTTGCCTACTTATCAGATAGGTACTGTTACATCCATTAAACCAGAGAAGAAACCAAGACTCAAATCACTTACCTAGAGCTATACAGGTTTAAAGTGACAGAACAAGATAACCCCAGTGATGTCCAAGGTTCCTAGGGAAATGAGAGGACCATTCAGAGATAGAGTTACGTTGGTGAAATGAGTGTAGTGTGGTTTTATATAGAGAATCAAATGGCAGATGCTATAGAAAAGCTATGGAGAGGTGGGGGTCTGTAGCTGTAAGGTTTAAAGGGGGCCTCCACTGCCCTCCCCTGCTTACACGTTTTTAATGATGTTGTCTTTAATGTGAAGATGCCAGCGAAACCAGCTGCAGTGTTTGCCTAATTATAGTCCGAAGCCAGCTTTCCCTGGTAATTGGAATCCAACCACAGAGTCAGCCTGGTGAGGCTCCACCCATCCTGGAAAATTTTTTTCACTTGACTCTTGAAATCTGGGGTGGGGGGTGGGGAGGACAGGGCCTGAAAGGGGCTTTTCTGTCTTTCTGGGGATATGAATTCTCACAGTCTGGGTTTCCTGTTCTGCTTTCAGTGAATCTGGACCACGTCACTGTTGTTCGTAGGTACAGCTGATTCTGTGTTTCTTGGGTGTTTCTCTCTAATTACAGCCTTGGGAAATGAATGCTACCAGTGAAGTGTGTTTTTATTTTTTTTTAAAAAACCCAGCATTTATGCTCCCAAAACTACACTACCCCAAACATACTGATTTTGTTTTCACTTGTGTTTGAACCATTCATAGTTATTAGATGAGAAGGCAAGGAGAGAAATCCTAAACTCCCAGCAATCATAAAGACCACATTTTCTTCTTTTCAACATAACTCTTCAGAGGGATTCCACAGTCATTCCAAGGAACTTCAGAAATGTTTTCATTTCTAAGCAACATTGTTAGATATGTATCAACACAACCATTTTTCCTTAAGAACTATGAATAAAAGAAATGATTCTGAGCATTGTAGAGGATACAGAGATGCATACTGTTACATTCTCAAAAAACCTGATTGGGTATATGGAATTTAAGTTATGCAAGATTTATTTAAATAATAGCTTAGGCAACTGTGAAAGACATAACAGAAGTTTAGAGTGTTTGCCAAATAAATTTCTGTCTTTAAAACTTAAATATGAAAAAACATTTTAAAATTTGTATTCATATATACATATATAAATGTCTCTTCTTTACTGTATGAAGAAAGCTCTATCTTTTTCCCTATGGACCTTGAGGAATTTTCATTTCAGTAATAATTTGCACTCCAAAAATGTTTTTAAAATAGCAACTAAAATAAGATACCAATTAATATTTATTGAGTGCTTACAGTGTGCAAAGCTCTATGAATGCACTTGGCTTACATTATCTTAGTCAGTTTTAATGACTGTCTACTGGTTGGTACAACCATTATCTTGGATTGTACAGAGAGGGACAGTGAAGCCAGAAGAAGTCTAGTGATTGCTAGAAAGGACTAGAGCTGGGTTTGAAGAGAAATGTACTTATTTCAAAGCTTGAAATTGATTTTAGAGAGAGAGACAGAAACATCAGTTTGTTGTTCCACTTATTTATGCACTTATTGGTTGATTCTTGTATGTGCCTAGACCAGGGGTCAAACTCACAACCTTAATATTAAGAGTTCAAGCTTTGAAACAAGTACATTTCTCTTCAAACCTTAACCACACTTTTATTATGCATCTCTATGGATAGCTGGTGCCCTTATTTATTGCACTATTTGTCCCCTTGTCCCCTCAGTGGACGGGTGTGTTCTGTGTGCCAGGCCCAGTTCTAGCTATTAAATGCAGAGTGATCAAATATGAATGTATTTTTTAAAATGTGTGTTCAAGAATGAGTGTTTGTTTCCATATTTTTATACTAATAAAATATTAGAAATACTTTCATTATCAAAGTGAGGGTTGAGTATTTCAGGCATGGTATATACATAAATAGAACATCATAGAGCAATGTACTGTACTGGCCAGGCAGATAGTAACAAATTTAAGATTAAACAATAAAACAGCAACAATTTGTCTTAATATTACATAAAATAATATCTCAATTTTGAGGGAGAAAAATTAGAAATATCTGGAAGGATATAAATCAAAATATTAATAGTAATTATATCTGGGCAATAGGATTAGTTATGATTTTTTTCTTCTTTATAACTTTCTATATTATCTGAATTTTTATAACATGTATTTTATTTATCTATTCATTAAACAAATATTTCTAATGTTCCTACTATGTAAATATCTTAAGTACAGCAAATACAATAATGAATATGCAAACATGGTCCCTGCTTTCATAGAACTTCCATATTAGCCAATTACAATGGAGTATAATCAGAATGTTGGAGGTAAAGAATGTTATACGATCTGTAGCTGAAGCTCCTAACTTAGTCCAAAGGGAAAGTTTCCTAGAGGAAGCTACATCTTACTGGGGACCTAAAAGAAGAAGAAGTATTAGCTGATAAGATGGACTGGGAGTGGGACAATGAAGAATGTTTCTTGCAAAGGAAACAGCATGATCCAGGTGAGAAAAAGAATTTAGTAAATTAATTTATCTTAGATTATGCATGCTAGAAATGTTAAGAGTTGACTGGAGAAAAAAAGGGCAAGAGAAGCCAGTATACAGGGCCTTGCAAGTTATGTAAAGGGTTTTAAATATTATCGGAGCTTTATGGGGAACCATTGAAAGCTTTTAAACAGAGAGGTGACATGATCAGAATTTCCTTTTGAAATGTCCCTTTGGCTTCTGTGGCTCTGGATTGGAAGAGCCGATCTAAGGCAGAGGGAGTAGCTAGGAGGCTGCAGCACTACAAAGGTTGTAGTGATGACAGTATAGAAGTGAGAGAAATGGACAGATGAGAGAGAGAGAAGCAGAAGTGACAAGACTAAGTGATTGATTGGATGTATGACCGGTGATGGAGAAGCCCAAGCATGACCTACCACTAACTCATCTCTCCATTCCCATTGCAGACTAGCTTGTCACCTTTTGTAAACTGCCAGAGTGCCTTGCACTTTTCCTTTAATAACATGATTTATTTCTTCAAAGTCTCTCTTTTCTGTTAGGATCTGAGCTCCATGAGAGCAGAGACAGAGTCTGTCTCATTCATTCCTAGCTATAGTGATTAACATAATGCCCAGTTATAGTAGGCATGCCTTTTCTTTCTGTTGTGTTTTGGATGAATGAATGATATCAAGCTTTCTTGCTAGGGCAACTTTGAGGTGATGCCATCCTCTGAGAAAGGGAACAGCTGGAACAGGCACATGTAGTTCTTTTATATCATTAAAACAAAAACAACAAAGACCAAAAACCAGTAGAAGGATTCTCATTTTTGGAGCAAAATTGAGGAGATCCTTCTGTTCTTAAGGAATCTAAATCTAATCGACAAGAAAAATAGATAATCCGAAATAGCAATGGTAGAAAGCACTCAGGAGGGACCCTAACATGAACTTTAGGGTCAGACAGGCTTCCTTTAATAGGTGGCTGTCTACATCAACTCCTTAAGGGCAAATTGGAGATAGTTTGGTCAGAGCTGAGTGGGTAGTGAAGAAGAATGGTTTCCAGGCCAACACTGATACCCATGACAAGTCCTGGAGACAGCAGAGAGCATTGTGAATTCAGAAATAGAAGACTTTCTGTCATAGCTGAACTACTGGAGTGTTGACTGAGGTTCAAGTTGGCAGTGTCTCCCCCTCCCCACCCTCTACTCTTGGCCTTATTGTTGCAGCCATGATCATTGATGGTATACTGTGGATTCTTAGCTCTATGTCTAGAGAAAGTCCTAGTTGTGTTGAAAATCTAGAAAAACAGGTGAGGCAGTAAGTTGATTTGTTTCCCCTTGAAGACTAGAAGCTCAGCAAATAATCTTACTGGAAAAAAAAAAGAAAAACAAATCTTCCTGGGTTGAACCAGTTATGCACAAACAACACCATTTCCTGCTGCTGTTGATGGAGCCACACTGATGGGGAATCTAGTTTGGAGCCTAAGTCTGTGCAGCTCACGGGCGCTTCTGCCATGGAGCCCCTTCAACTGCCTCTGACAGCATTGTTTCTGGCCAGGCTGTGTATTTTTGGTAGTCAGGGAAGTGACTTGTTTTGTTTTGGTTTTATATAGTTCACAGTGCTCTAATGTGATGATGACAACAGCACCTTGTTATTCCAGGATTGGGGGTGGTGCGGGTGTGTAGCTATGGTGGGAGAAGACAGCAGGAACATCATCTGACCCCCTATCCTTCATCCACATGATGATGCTGCCTGCGACAGGATTATTTATCGACCTGATGTCATAGCTGTTGTTAGCTCTTCTGTCACCAGGCCAGTTTTTTCAAGAAAAGGCTGTGTACAGGATGGGTATCAGTTTGCTTCTGAGTTTTAGGGGAGAAAATGGAATGATATGATTAATAATGTAGCATTTAAAAGACACTGGAACTAGAGGAATTATGTTGACATTTCAGAAACAATTTTAGAAGAAAGATTTGTTTATTATGCAACCTAAAAGAAATAAAGGTCTTTGTAGAGTTTGTAGACTGCTCTCTGAAGCAGACACCAACAGTTGGCTTATGGAATACAGGGGGCAGGAGTCCTGAGTGGAAGTGGAATTATTGATGAGTGGAAAATCAAGTTCACTGACTTCAGTTGACACTTTTCCTTGTTGAAATGGTCTGCAAAAGTTATGCATATTCTTCAGGGCAGCCTAATGAGTATGCTTTTCCTGTGTCATAACAGAGTGAATCACGTGTTTTCTTTCTGAGGACTGTAACAAAACCTTAACTTGATAAAACATAGTAACCCATGAGGTTTCCATATTGAGGACTAATTTCAGGGTACTTCATCTAGCTTCTATGTTAGGGCCCCTTCATCTAAGCAGGGCCAATATACAGAACATTTTGAAATGATCAGTTCTAAACCACTTTGGTTTTAGCTAAATTGAATGGAATTTAACCTTAACTGAAATTTAACCATTAAAAAAAAAATCTTTTGTAAAGGGCAAAGGACTGGGCGAGTTTCTTCTCTCTGCTTAGGTTTCTTTCTTTTTTTAAAATAACAACTATATTGAAATATAATTTACATACCATAAAATTCTTCAAGCATACAAGTCTATGGTTTTAGTATATTCACTTAGTTGTGCAACAATTACCACTATCTAGTTACAGAATGTTTTTACCTCTCCAAAAAAACCTCACACCCATTGGCAGTCATTTTCTATTCCCCCTCTACCCAGCCCTTGACAACCACCCACCTTGTTTTCCTCTCTATGAATTTGCTTTTTCTGAACATTTTGTATAAATGGAATGATTCAATATGTGACTTTTTGTGCCTGGCTTTTTTCACATTAGTGGCAGTACTTTGTCAGTCACAAGGTAGTCCTGGGTTCACAGGGCTCATCTAGTGTCATGATTAAGGCCCTGATTAATATGTAATATGTTAGAGTAGACTGTTGGATAGTCTGTGCCCGTATACTTTTTAGAGAAGCAAGTCAGCTAACTTCTTGATGTCTCACTTTCTTTGACAGTAATGGGCATAATAAAACCTAATCTGTTTACTTCACAAGATAAAATGAAATAACATACATGGAAGTGCTTTGTACATTGTCAGATTCTATGTTATTGTGAGAAAATGTAATTATATCCATTTAATTTTGTAAGACAAGTCCAAGTCATTCGAAACAGCCAGGAATTAAAATTTTGCATTGCTGCAACTTAGATTTGATCAGAAAAGCATAGGGACTCCCAGACACATAGATGTATTATATTGATAAATAAAAAATCTGTATTTCAGACATACTATCCTCCTTCTCCCTGCCTCATTCCTGTCTACCCCTGTCTTCCAATTCAAAACAAGTTGGGCTCCTAGAGTTGATTCCACTGGATGCTAAGGAGCAAGAAATACTCTCCATTTGTGTACTCTTTCTTTTTCTTTTCTTTTTCCTTCTTTTCCAAGTGAAAAGAGGGGAGACAGACAGAAGTGCACATGTGCCCAGACCGAGATCCACCTGGAAACCTCTGTCTAGGGCAAATGCTTTGCCCATCAGGGGCCATGCTCACAAATGAACTATTTTTAGCACCTGAGGCAGAGGTTCCATGGAGCCATCCTCAGTGCCAGGACTGATGCTCTCGAACCAATGGAGCCATGGCTGTGAGGGGGGGGGGGGATGAAGAAAGAAAGAGAGAGAGAGAGAAAAGAGTGGGGGAGGGTTGGAGAAACAGATGGTCACTTCTTTTGTGTGCCCTGACTGGAAATCACACCCAGGACATCCACACATCAGACTGATGCTCTACCACTGAGCCAGTCGGCCAGGGCAAGAGTATTTTTATTTTCATGAAATGTAAACATATGAATGGTCGAAGACAGTGGTAGTCAACCTGGTCCCTACCGCTCACTAGTGGGTGTTCCAACTTTCATTGTGGGTGGTAGTGGAACAACCAAATTATAAATAAATAAAAAGATAGATTTAACTATAGTAAGTTGTTTTATAAAGTTTTATTCTGCCAAACTTAGCAAAAATCTGACATAAAGTACTTGGTAAGTAATTATTATTATATGCTTTAACTTGCTATAACTCTGCTTTATAAATTTTATGAAGTAAAGTTACTTCTCTACTTTATAAATCACCATTACTGTGAAACCAGTGGGCGGTTAGAAAATTTTATTACTAACAGAGATACAAAATGGGCAGTAGGTATAAAAAGGTTGACTACTCCTGGTCAAAGATATCAAATTAGTAGAGTTTAAGTTGCAGAAGTATTATTATATTTGAAAACAATGTGTCAATTAAGACAGTTAATCATTTTTAGTGTAGTGGAACTTTAAATTTTAGGAGAGAATGATAAGAGATTAATATGTTTTCAAGCGTTTCCATTTATAAGAGCTATCTGGGGGGTCTGAATATGATTAGGCACATGTGAAACTGAGTCTTTTTTAAAGGCTGGCTTGACAGATGTTTGTGTTAATGGGGCATGACATGTGACAGCTGGGTTGTAATCCTCTTACTATTGTTGACATTGATTGAGTGCTTATTAAAGTCTTATTTCCAGTTTGAGCTAATGCATTAAGAAGCAGTGAGAAGAAGAAGTTAAGGGAAGAGTAGAGAGCCATTAATGTTTGGAAAAAATATTTTGAGGAAAGGGCAAAGATTTTTGATGTACTGTGTGAAAAAAGGAAGAACAAAGACAGATGCACTAAACCTTGTTCAAGAACCTGCATTGTTTCTTTCCTCAGTAATTCAGAGCTCACCAAAACATAGAGGCCTGGGACCTGCCCACCAGAGGCCCTGATTTAGTAGGTCTTGTGTGCATCTCAGATAGGTGCATATTCGTTTGTTAAGCTACAAAAAAATCAAACAAAACAATCTTCCTAGTAATCAGTTCCTGGCTCTCCCCCACTGCCTTTCTCTTCAGCTGTGTCCTAATTGAGAGCCAGGATGTGCCTGGAGGACAGGCTCAGTTCAGACTCCTGCTTCCGACTCTCATGATCTCCTGAAAATGGTTCTTCACTTCCCATGCTCTCTGTTTCCCCATCACAGCACAGTATGTGCCATTTGTTTCAGTCCAGTCGGCTCTCTGTACCTTAGCTGAAGTTCCACCTGCCTAGATTGCCTTGTGTTCTAACCCCAAGCTGAGCCAAACTTGATTCATCCTTTAAGGAGAGCTGAGGTGCCCCTTCTCTGGGGAGCCTTCTGACAGCTTTCTTTCCTAAGTTTTACAGTTTTTACTATTTGTACAGTTCATATGTCTTTAAACAATTAAATTAAGCCCCATTTGCTCAGATATCATACAAAGTTCAGATTCTGCATTGTGTATTAAAATTACTCTGTTAGAATAGTTTATTTTGCCCTGGCCTGGCTGGTTAGTTCAGTTGGTTAGAGCTTCATCCTGAAATGCAGAGGTTGCTGGTTTAATCCCCCATCAAGGCACATACAGAAATAGATTGATGTTCCTGTCTCTCTCTTTCTCCCTTCCTCTCTCTCTCTCCCTTCCCCTCTAAATCAATTTAATAAAAACAACAACAAAAAATCTTGTCTTAAAAAAAAGAGAATAGTTTATTTTACTTATAAGATAGCCTTTTTATAAAGAAGAATACCTTAGATATGCTCTTCATCCTAAAGCATCTTTATAATATTGTATACAGATTGAGTTCTCCTAGGATTAAATCTGGTGAAGTCAGTCAATAGGTTAACTCTTCATTCATTCTTTTTTTTTTTTTTGTATTTTTTGTATTTTTCTGAAGCTGGAAACGGGGAGAGACAGTCAGACAGACTCCCGCATGCGCCCGACTGGGATCCACCTGGCACGCCCACCAGGGGTGACGCTCTGCCCACCAGGGGGCGATGCTCTGCCCCTCCGGGGCGTCGCTCTGCCGTGATCAGAGCCACTCTAGCGCCTGGGGCAAAGGCCAAGGAACCATCCCCAGCGCCCGGGCCATCTTTGCTCCAATGGAGCCTTGGCTGCGGGAGGGGAAGAGAGAGACAGAGAGGAAGGAGGGGGTGGGGGTGGAGAAGCAAATGGGCACTTCTCCTATGTGCCCTGGCCGGGAATCGAACCCGGGTCCCCTGCATGCCAGGCCGACGCTCTACCGCTGAGCCAACCGGCCAGGGCTCTTCATTCGTTCTTAAAAAAATTTTTTTCATTGATTTGGAGAGACAGAGAGACATAGAAGGAGAGAGAGAGAGAAGGTGGGGAAGGGAGAGAGAGAGAAAGAGAGAGAGAAACAGCAACTTGTTCCACTTAGTTGTTCCATTTAGTTGTGTGTTCATATGCACTCTGACTGGGGATGGAATCTGCCACCAGGTGTGCTGAAATGATGCTTTATCCACTGAGCTACCCAGCCAGGCCTTCTTCTTCCATTCTTTTATCTAACACTCTTGGTACTGGTGAGATAGCAGTGAACAAAACAGGCAAAAATCTTAGAGTTTACATGCTAGTGGAAAGAGACAGACAAGAAGCAAAATAAATAAGTAACTATATTCTAGATGATGATTATGCTGTGGCAGGAAGTAAACAAGGAGAGATGGAGTGCTGGGGTAGAGCATAGGTGAGGTACAGTTTTAAATATCTAGAGAAAGAGTGTAACATATGGAGGACCTAGAAGCTCAAAGGGTCTGAGGATGGAGGGTGTCTGCTGTTTCTGATAAACAGCACAGCAGGTGTAGGGAGAGAGGAGTAGGAAGAGAGGAGAAGAGCAGGGAGAGAGGCTCCTGATTGCGTAGCGCCCTGGAGCCTCATGGGCTAATGAAGCGATTCAAAGTTTCACTCTAAGTTACGTGGGACGCCAGCGGGCTTTTCCAGCAGAGGGATAATCTGATATATTTTAAAAGGGTCACTGTGACTGCTATGCTAGGAAGAGATTATAGGGGTGCAAGGGTAGCAGCAGGGAGACCAGGAAGGGGGCTGTTCAAATAATTTAGGGGAGAGACCCTAGTGTCTTGGGCCAGAGTCGTAGAGGGGCCTGTAAGCACAGGTAGATAGAGATGCATTGAGAGCCATAGAGGGGCCCATAAGCACAGGTAGATAGAGATGGAGTGAGAGTCAGAAGAATGAGATTTACAGACAGCTGAGATGGTGTGTGTGACAAAGAAGAGACAAGAACTCAAAGGTTTTGTCCCAAACAACTGCAGGTATTGAGTTGTTACAAACTGAAATGAGGGCCCAGTGAGGAAGGAGTGTGTGCCCTGGGGAAGAGCAGAAGTGCAGAGTTAGATACCACAGACATGAGATGTCTGCATTCAAGCGGAAGTTTCTACTCGGAAGTTAGATGTGGACTGGGGATAAGGAAAAAGGTCAAGATGGGCATAAACTTAGAAATTTAAGAGAACAAAACATCATTTTTCAACAGTAATTATTCTAGCAAAGGTAGTTTCTTTGGAACTCTTGGAATAAACCTTTCTATATTATTGCAAAGTTGTGAGACCAATATAAAGCGAGGTAGCCTGTATTTAACAAATGTAATTAGCAAAATTTGAAATATATTGAACACTTATCTATTCATCAATTCAACAAATACTTAGGGAGTGCTTCCTAAATACTATGCAGTGAGAATACGAAGGCACAAAAATGTCCTTAAAACACCCTGGCCTGGTTGAGGTGATTGTCAAGAGACTGTACAGTGGCACGCATGGTACTTGCCAGGCCTTCTCGGTTGTGGTGGGAGTGAAATGAATGCAGAAAGACATGTAAGTTCTTGACCCTTTCCCTGGGCAGTTTACAGACTAGTTGGAGAAACAGAAACACACAAGGTAAATAGCTCTAGAAAGTGTAAATAACCATTCAAGACAATAGAACAGCAATATCATGAAGCAGCATGTGAACACTTACCAAATGCAAATTTTGATTTGCCTTAGGAGCTCAACAGAGGACAAAATCTTCCCAGGCTGGGGTAGCAGGAAACACTTTGTTTGGGTGGGATGTGAATTAGGGATGTGAAAAAAGAGGCAGCATATCTTGAGGGAATGTGATTGGGTTTTTCTTTAATTCTAAGAGGGATGAGATGCCTGCTAAAAGCTTTAAGTAAGAAAGATGGCAGGTAAGAGCTGAGTTTTGAAGGCTTTGCTTTAGCTATAATATGGAGAGCCGATGACTGAATTCTGGCACACATAGTTGGAGACTTGCAGATGTTTTTGCTATGAGATTTGTTGTGAGAAGGAGACATTCAACTTGAGCTGTCTAGCAAAGAGTGTGTTATGGAAGGCTACATCTTGAACAAGAGAGAGGACTTGGCTGGAGATTTGGGTGTTGTTTGGGAGGCAAAAGTGATAGTCTTAAAAGTGGATAAAATCTCAAAGGGAGAAAGTATGAAGAGAAAAAAAGCAGGAGACTAAGGACTAACCATTATCTAAGTACTCACTTTAAGGAGCAGCAAAAACCATAAAAGGGACCAGAGAGATAAAAGAACAGGGTTACAGGGCATAAAATGAAATAGACATTAATATGCAGAAAGAAGTATCTAGGTTCGATAAGAATACCCTGCATTTGCCCTGGCCGGTTGGCTCAGCGGTAGAGCGTCGGCCTAGCGTGCGGGGGACCCGGGTTCGATTCCTGGCCAGGGCACACAGGAGAAGCGCCCATTTGCTTCTCCACCCCTCCGCCGTGCTTTCCTCTCTGTCTCTCTCTTCCCCTCCTGCAGCCAAGGCTCCATTGGAGCAAAGATGGCCCGGGCGCTGGGGATGGCTCTGTGGCCTCTGCCTCAGGCGCTAGAGTGGCTCTGGTCGCAACATGGCGACACCCAGGATGGGCAGAGCATCGCCCCCTGGTGGGCAGAGCGTCGCCCCATGGTGGGCGTGCCGGGTGGATCCCGGTCGGGCGCATGCGGGAGTCTGTCTGACTGTCTCTCCCTGTTTCCAGCTTCAGAAAAACGTAAAAAAAAAATAAAATAAAATAAAATAAAAAAAAAAGAATACCCTGCATTCATGCAATTTTACTTTTCATAAAACTTTTGTTAGATTATTTCACTGAATAAAAGAATCCAAATAGACATCAAAAACGTTTTCAAACACTAATCATAAATCTGGCACCTGGTTCCCCTGTCCAAAGTGGAGGTGATAATAACTAGGTTATTTCTCTAGGAGCTTAGACTAAGAAAATGCCTTAAAAATCACCTAGTTTTCAACCACTTTGCTTTATAAATGAGGACATGAGGCCTCTGGAGAAGTGCCCTTCTAAGGTCACACAACTATTCAGTGATAGAACTGGGACCAGAAAACGACCTTCTTGAGTTTTAATTTAGACTTTTCTTTTCCTCACTCTAAGTCTAAATGACATTCATTTATTCTAAGAGCACAGATTTGACAAAAATAGCTAAGTCAATTTTAAATGTCTGCATTTTTTTTAAAATGAGGAATATTTTGTCTTAAGTTGCCAACAGTCTATGGTAAGAAATATGTTGACTGCTTATAATTCAAATCTATTCTAGAGAATGCTTAGTTCTAATTAGGCCCTCCTGAGGCCACTTGAGTTACTCAAACTTTTTCTATCTTTCGAAGTGAAGGGTAAGTGCAACTCTGAATGAGGTTTATGACATCAACCCAGTAAGAATCCCTTTGTCTTCCAGGTTGCCATAGATCCATTTGTTGGTCAAATAAGTTTGTAAATATGATGTATATGTTTGCTCGCTTTGGGTGTGGGAGACCAGCTATAAGCTGGCAAAGTCATTATGGCCTAAGGCTTAGTTTTAAGACTAAGCCTTTTCCTCCCTTCTAATACTAAGATCTTCTCAAAACTAAGCTTTTCCCCACACCCTTGACTGTTGCATGATGTGGGGTGGTGCACTCTTCTGAGGAATCCCATTTATGCCTCAGATAAGTGGCTTTGTATCAGAGACTTCCTTATTGGTATATTGGCTTAAAAGCTTTAATTTTCAACACTATAAATGAGACAGACCAGGGGCTTTCTCTCTCGGTTCCTGCCATCAGCATTGCAGAGACCTCCCTGATCCCTTGCCCTCTATGGGAAGGAAAAACGGGTTTTCTGCTTTTCCCCTGGCTTTTCTTGTGGCTTGCCTGTCTTGGTGAGACACCTATAAACAGAATGGCCCACCATCCTCCGACTCTGCCATTTCTTTACCGTCTGCCCGAATTCAATGAGAACCTGCATGTGAATGGCCACAATGGCAACCCCTGGCCATACACCAGTGTTTTTCAAACTTTAGGTGGAAATGTCAATGTGTCATGACATCAATTCAGTGGGTCACTCCAGAAAGAGAAATAGAATAAATAACATCAGCGTGCATCACACGTCGTGAGGGCAACATTACTTTATGAAACTTTCACGTCATGTATGTGTGTGTGCTGGATTGCAGTATAAAGTGTAAAAAGTGTGACTAACACAGGCTTGGAGGATTACAGTGTAAAACACACAGCTCCTACTACACAACTTATCTTAGTATCCCTCATGCCCAACATACCACCTGGTGAGGACTCAGTGTTGCTTGGAGCTATTATGAAGAGTTAAGAAAGAACTAGAAGAATGAAGAGCAGGTAGGTTGGGGAGGACGTGAACACTTAAATTAAGTATAAACTTTTTAGTCTCTTTTACTTTGAATGTTAATGTTAATTTTTTTCCAACCTAGTATTTATTGCAGCCAAGAGCCTGTGTTTGGTATGTGTGTCTCCCAGTCACCTTCAATGTCCTGTGTGATGTGCTATAAATAACACTTCCTGCTAATGTTGCAGCTGTCATTCAAGGATCTTAAATTGCTTTAGGAGCAGGATCTGGTGATGTGTGCCTGGCTCCACTTGGCAGGTGCCTGAGTTAAGAACCAGTGACTGGCTGAACTCTCTGGGCTCCAGGCTGACGCCTCCCTCCCTCCCCTCCCTTCCCATCCTCTCTTTCCCTCATCCCTCCTGGGGAGGAGCCTTTGACCCAGCCTTTCTGTGAGCTTGTGTAACTGGTAAACAGTTTGCAAAGATTACAGTTAACTAGAAGGTTCGCTCTTTCTTTTGGGGCTGGCTCTGGTGTATATGCGGGGAGGCCCATGGTAATAAAGGCTATTTATTGATTTAGGCACTTCTGGGATGGAAAAGTCAGGGGAGAAAACTGGGAAGGAACTGATAAGAGGTGAATGTCTGGATGGTCAAAGGAAATTAGGGACCCCTCTAGCAGTAGCTCTCTAAGATTTGCACCTGACAGAAAGGGGCTATTTGACATG
This sequence comes from Saccopteryx leptura, assembly GCF_036850995.1. NCBI lineage: Eukaryota > Metazoa > Chordata > Mammalia > Chiroptera > Emballonuridae > Saccopteryx > Saccopteryx leptura. The sequence continues at coordinate 208,819,270 of NC_089505.1, read as the reverse complement.
TGATCACCGTTTTGTGTACACATGTTCTTTATTTCTTGCTTGTGGCCGCATTCCGTTGGCTTTTATTGTGCAAATTAGCCACCAGTAGGTTAAATACCACCCCTCCCCACCCACTCTTCATTTCTTCCTCTTTTCTGTAGCCCCCACCATCATCCTGAATTACTCCCATTTCCCATTTCCTGGAAGCTTCTAGGGGTCACCCCCCTCTCTTTTCCGAGAAGCTCTTAACTGGCCGCAGTTGGGCCTGGGAGAGTGACAGCTTGGAGTCCCGGCTTGGAGTCAGGTTACACCACTTGTGTCTGAGTTCACGCAGCATGTTCCTCTGTCAGGGATTCCGCAAATATCTCCCAGAGGTAAAAAAGGAAAGTGCTCTGCGCTGCAGCACCCAGAGCAGTGAGCCCCGTCCCGAGTCCCTGAGAGAGCGCCAGCCATCAGGGCCATGTCGCGGTCGCAGTAGCCCCAGCAGCGTCCCGGCCGCTCGTTTCATGCCGCAGTGCAGCCGCACCACGTTCCTGGGGTGAAGGGGTGACTGGGCATGCTCCTCCCCATGGGTTGCCCACCATGTCTAATGGATATCGCACTCTGTCCCAGCACCTCAATGACCTGAAGAAGGAGAACTTCAGTCTCAAGCTGCGCATCTATTTCCTGGAGGAGCGTATGCAACAGAAGTATGAGGCCAGCCGGGAGGACATCTACAGGCGGGTGAGTGCGGGGTGCGGGCAGGGTCAGCGGCGCAGCGATATTCCAGGCTCTTCCAAGGTAGTGCTGTGCAGGTGAGCGAGGGAGGTGGGTTTCAGGCCTGGGCTGCTCACCTCAACTCCGTGTGACCTTGGACAAGCCCATTTCGCCTCCTTTGTGCCTGTTTTCTACTTTCTTTCTCTGTAAAGAGAGGGAGCCGGATTAAATCATAGGCTCTAACACTCCGGTGTGGAACTGTGCAGAACAGTCGCCCTGGGAGCTGGTTTAAAATGTTGCGGGATCAATCCCTGGTTCCGGTACATACAAGAGCCAACCAATGAATGCATAAATAAGTGGAACAACAAAGCAATGTTTCTCTCTCTCTTCCTTCCTTTCTCTCTAAAATGAATTTAAAAAAAAATTTTTTTTAATGTATATTATGTACCTCACACCCAGGGATTCTAATTTAGTAACAGGGAGGCAGAGTTTGGAAATTTGCATTTTAAAACCATCCCCAGCAGTCACTGAAGCAGGTAGCTACCCGTCCCACGCTCCCTCGCTCAGGTAGAGAAGGGCCCCTCTGGCTCTCCGTGGAGTCATGGAACGATGATTTGGAGAAAAGGGCAGCGACCAAGGCATTTCTGGCCCTTGAGAAATTTGTGTTTGTTTTTGCAGATTATTTGCAGATAAGCTTTTAAGACAGAATCTTGGCTATTTTCAGCCTTAGGAATAGATAACCTCAGAATGAAGAAAAAGGTACTTCTGATGGAGTAGCAGCCTGCCTGAGGAGGGGCGGAGGGGACATGGTGGCTTCCCTGAGGGAGGGCCGTCTTGATTGACAGCTGCGCGATGGGGTGGAAAAGAAGGATGGAGGGGATTGGCCAAGCTGGGAGTGAGATGAGACAGCACCTTGGTAAGAGGACATCAGGCTATGGGTTACAAGGATTAAACGTCCTCACTGGTTTCCACAATATTGGTTTCCACAGTCCTCTTAGTGTCTGGGCAAGCACTGAAGTGACCCCAGCTGGTCGCCTCTGATTTGATCAGAGGTTCTGAATCTTCAACTGTTTACACCAGAGAGCTATACAAATGTGAGCACTGTGCTGCTCCAGGAACCATTACCGGCTGCTAGATAGTGTCTTGATCAGCACTGGTGTCTATGACGTCCAAATGATCATTTGGTAAATCAACTAATGTGGACACCTAAATTGGGGGATTTAGTCCTGCTTTCTGTCTTTTCTGGATTTCCATGTTTTAAACTGAATTTTCCTGAAACTGATCTAGATTCACCTTTCATCTGTAATATGGCTAACTCGTCATGTGCCTCAGTGGAGCTGCCAGGGTCCGGAAGATGGAGAGAGGGGAGGAAGGTGGCAGAATTTGCCTCAGGGTAGAAATAGTGAATGAATTCGTTCGCTTTGTAGAGGGAAGAACATTTTCCCATTAACTGTCCCCAAAACAAGGCAGAAGGAAGAAATTATATAATTTCTTAGGTAATTTGAGGGAAAGGGTTTTTTTAAGTTTGAATGAACTGACTGCTTGAATCATTTGGTCTCACCCTCTGCTCTGCACTGGCTGAAGAGCTGTCTCCAGTGAACATGGGCAGGGTGTGCACAGGCACCATCCCTGTCCTGGAGAAGCCTGAATAAGATTATAGAAGTTGTTGAGGGGTGGAGATGGGGAGGGAGGGGTCACAGGACATTATCAAATGCACAGATGACAACCATTCTGTTAGACCAGTAATGCCACTAGTCCCATTTAGGAAGCAGATATGGTCCTGTCTCTGTTACTCTGTACTCTGTTAATTACAGTGTAGCCAGGCAGCTACTGGCACCATATGATTTGAGGAATCTGTGTTCCCTTATTTCCCTTCTCACCAAACTTTGTTCATTCCACCTGTCACATTACTCATCCCATTTGTGACTTGTGAAACACTAAAGGCTTAAGTTAAAATGCTTTTATTTGGGAAACAGAACACATAAAACCATTATTAATCATAACATTATAATTGAAATTAGTTTCTTGCACTACATAGTGATGACAGATTAATAGGAACCAGAGCAGTTTTGTATTGATGGAAGGACAAAGGATTAGAAAACCACCACATTAGGGGCCCTGGACAACCAGGGGACCTAGTCAAGGAGTTGAACCTCCCTGGGCTTGTTCCAGCCCCTGTAGAACTGGCATTAAGAACAATGCAGAGCACTGTAGGCACTGAAAGTTTTTTGTTGAGGGTATGTATGAATTAATAGCAACCATAAAGATTAGAAAAGAAGACATAGCAAACCACTTTGTTAAACTTCAAAGGAGTACCAGTTATATTTGTACTAGTAGTGATAGTTATTTTGATATTTAAAAACAAGAAAAGGTTTGATCCTTTTCATCTCACCCTCATATTCCCATGAACATGTTGTTCAGGAAGGGGAGACCCCCACTCCACTTCTTTAGCTCTTATGACTGGTCTAATAAAATAATAAAATTGATACAAAACTATATTAACAGGAAAAAAACAATTTAATACATGTATATCGGAGATTCACTAGATAATGCTCAGATCATAAAATGAAGCTCAAAGAAATGATCAAGCCAGGAACCTGTTCATACTATTTAAACAAAGAAATCACTGTGAGGAAATTATAGGTCAAAGGAAGTTGGTGCTCATTAGAAAGCAATCTAAACAAGGTTTGGGTATTCATTAATGAGGAAATGAAGCAAAGAAGTATATACATTAGAAAAGAGGCAACAAGATTTCTCACCCAGTTTTCAGCTGAGTTGTTTAACTCTCATGATAGAGAGGTGTCTTCCAGTCCCTGGAGGACACCTGTCACATGGGAGATTTATTTTCTGCATTCAGAGAGACAAGGGTGCCCTTCTGGGACCAGCTGTTTGTCAGGTAACTTTAATTCAAAGTAATCAACATGTCATTGTGGAGTGACCTGTCTTGGGCCCCAATAGTATCTTATGTTCATCCTTGTTAATTATATCATGATACTGTAAGATTAGGTTGATTAAGTAATAGCCATGTTGGTGAAGAGACATCAAGAATGACATGCATGGCATCACATGGTAACTCAGGTGACTCAGGTGGGGATTTAGAGCCTTGTTTTGTGACCAAACTTCACTTGATTTTTTTTTTTTTTTTTGCTGTTGGAAGGTCACTTCTTTAAATCATACCCAACTGAGTTAGAATCTGCAATAATTTGGATGCTGTATGCATGATTCTCTTAAATAAAACCAGTGTTTGTGGAACATGTAATGTGAGTCTGTTGTGAATAGTAATTATTTGATCACTTTACATATTTCTGTTACTTCAGATTTTGTTGAGATATTTGTATTTAGGAGTGAAAAATTACTGTCTTACGAAGAGACAAGCTTTTTGCCATGATGACAGCAAGGAAGGGAAATAAATACAGGAAATGTTAGGAGAAGAGGACTGAAGAGAGGGTTCTGTTCTTCTAAGTAGCAAATTGTCCCTTATGTAATTGATTAAGGGAGATATTAAAATAGATATAATTCATAAGGATTTTAATTAATTGTAAGAGAAGTGGTAGTTCTGTAAGACTGGCTACTTTTCTGCTGAGTGTTTAAACTATGCTTTAAGCTTCATTTTTAAAAACAATTAAATATACAGGGCCCTGGTCAGATGGCCTTGTGTTGGTCCTGATTCACAAGGTTGTGGGTTCTGTCCCCGGTCAGGGCACAAACATAGGAATGAATTGATGTTTCTCTCTTTCTAAAATCAATCAATCAATAATAAAAACAAACAAACAAACAAACAAAAACAGAAAAAAGCTGCTTATTCTCAGCACAGGAAAAACTGAGGCATACTGCCCCCTCTTGGTAGCAGATAGTAATTGTAGGTTCAGTTTTTTGGGGGAAGACAATTTAGAATGAATACAGCAAGGAAAGGAGAAACTATTGCAGTACAGTTAGCTCCTGATTCTGGAGCAAAGTAAAGTGAGAACATGCTGTGATGATCCACAGCTGAGTATGGCCCACTTCTATAGAGAGTGGCTTGTTGGCATTGCTGGACTGCAGCTGCTCTGGTAAACAATTCCTAGGTGGCAACTTGGTTGATTTCTTTATTGTTGTTGATTATCTAATCTGGCATCTTCCCATTATAGCTGAGTGTATCACCACTAGAAATATGTTCAGCCTCAGAATTTATGAAATCCACCGCCGTGTGGTAAACTCTCAATCCCCAAACAGCACACAAAAACATCATCCACTATGTTTTGCCTTAAGATGACTACTTGCATGCTAAACTTCTGTGAATTTATTATTAAAGTACTTTAAAAAAGATTTAAGAATAGAATTTAAAATCTGATGGGGCCAGATCTAATAACAAAAATATCAGGAGAAACTGAAGGTTGTCATCCTGGACCAGTGTTTAAATACAACATAATTGTCCCTGGCCAAGTGGCTCAGTGGATAAACCATTGTCCCAGTGCACCAAAGTCATGAGTTTGGTCAGGGCATGTAGGAGAAGCAATCAATAAGTGTACAACTAAGTGGAAAAAAGAGTCGATGCTCCTTTCTCTCTTTCTTTCTCTCTTTCTCTTTCTCTTTCTTCCCCCTCTCCCTTTTCCTCTTTCTCTCAAATGAATGGAAAAATTAAAAACAAACAAACCATAATTGACTTCAGAAGGTTAAAGTGGATCTGGCCTTCAGATGGGAGTTGTAAAAGTTGTGTTCTATTGTTCTTTGGCCCTTCAACTGCCCAACTTCTCTGAGTTATGGTTTCTCATCTTTGAAATCGAATGATATTTTTCCTGAGCTAACTTTGAAGTTTATATATAGCATATTAATGCAGCTAGGTTTTTAAAATTGTGATAAACAGACTACTGGCTTTACTTGCCTACCAGATTTTCAACATTTCTGATCCAGCTATCATTGGGCTTAGTAGTTAAGAATTTTGAACCAGATGGACCTGAGATGGCATCTTGGTTTTACCCTTTGCTACCATTAACTTGGATGAATACTATCATTTCTCTGAGCTGAAGTGGATGTTGTAATAGCATCTACCTTATAGGATTTGGACAAGGGTTAAATGAACCAATTAGTTGGAATCAATATAACATCTCTCATATAGTAAGCCCCCCAAAAAATATTTGCCTTTATTGTGACAAATTAAGAGATAACAAAATTATCCAGATAAGTCCAATGACTGGACACATTCACTCTGAACCATTTTTTATTCCAAATTAGTTTCTTTTTCCTCAGTAGTGGATTTGAGACCATTTGTCCTATTTGTCATAATCTCCATTTTAGTTTGCCTATGTATCAATAACATAATAGAATGTAAATCCCCCTATTGTAGCAAATTTACTGTTACCCTCAAATACAAATTGTTCCTTCAAAGAGAATAAGTAAGAAAGGCTGTAAATGAGTAAAAAAATATTTTATTTAGTAATGATACAAAGTCCTTTGCTTTTATTAAAATTATTATGGCTGTGATTGGTTATAATTCAAAGTGATTTATCATCATGGTTTAATACTTTCTGATGTTATTTGGTCTGGTTCTAAATTCAGCTTAAAAATTTTTTTTGGCATCTCTTTTTAAAATTGAGATAGATTGACATATAACATTATATTAGTTTCCGGTATACAACATAATGATTCAATATATGTGTATATCATGAAATGATGACCACAATAAATCTAGTTAACATCTATCACACACAGTCACAAAAGTTGTTTTTCTTGTGATGAAAACTTTTAAGATATACTCTGTTAAATTTCTTTTTGGCTCACTGACTGATTTCCTTTAGTCCTAACATGATTTTCTGTAGCCTTTGACCAATATGATGAGTGACAGCATGATGCAGCCATACTGTGCTCAGTATCCAGAGGTCCAAAAAGTGCCAAACCACTCCATCAGGCTCTGTGACTTGGGAACCCTGACTTGAACATGGAAGGCTATTACAGAAAGATAGTTGGCCTTGGCTGGTTGGCTCAGTGGTAGAGCATCGGCCTGGCGTGCAGGAGTCCCGGGTTCGATTCCCGGCCAGGGCACACAGGAGAAGCGCCCATCTGCTTCTCCACCCCTCCCCCTCTCCTTTCTCTCTGTCTCTCTCTTCCCCTCCTGCAGCCAAGGCTCCATTGGAGCAAAGTTGGCCGGGCACTGAGAATGGTTCTATGGCCTCTGCCTCAGGCGCTAGAAGGGCCCTGGTTGCAACAGAGCAACACCCCAGATGGGCAGAGCATCACCCCCTGGTGAGCATGCCGGGTGGATCCCAGTCGGGCACATGTGGGAGTCTGTCTGACTGCCTCCCCATTTCCAACTTCAGAAAAATACAAAAAAAAAACAACCCAAAAAAACCCAAATATACAAACAAACAAAAATAGTATGTGTCGGCCAGGATGTAGAGAAATGGTAAACCTTGTGCATAACTGGTTGGGAATGTAAAATGGTATAGCCACTATGAAAATGGCATGGTGATTCCCAAAAAATTAAACATAAAATTAGCATATGACTCAATAATTCTTCTTAGTTTATACCCAACATAATTGAAAGCAGGAACCAAACAGATATTTGTGCACCCATGTTCATAGCAGCATTGTTCACAATAGCCAAAGGGTAGAAGCAGTCTAGGGGTACATTAACAAAGGAATCAATAAAATATGGTAGGCACTGATAACAGAATATTGTTCAACCTTAAAAAAGGAGGAAATTCTGACATATATTGCAACATGGATGGACTTTGAGGACATTATGCAAAGTAAAATAAACCAGCCACAAACAGACAAATATTGTATGGGTCCAATTATATGAGATACCCAGAACAGTCAAATTCGTAGAGACAAAGATTAGAGTGGTTGTTGCCAGGGCTGTGGAGTGGCGATGGTTGGGGCTGGGGGTGGAGGTGGGAAGTTATTTAATGGATATAGTTAGTTGGAGAAAAACTTCTGGAGATGAATAGTTGCACAGTTATTTGAATGTAATGCCACTGAACTGTATACTTAAGAATGGTTAAAATGGTAAACTTTATGTTACATATATTTCACCACTATAAAAGAACTTTAAAGCAACTGTCAGTTATTTAACAAAATGTAGAAACCTTGACCAAAACCCTTTGTTCTCTGTTTTTTACTTAATATAACTTTTCTCATTTTAAAGATCTTTTAATTGGAAGTCCTAACACTTGCCTTTTGGAAGAAGTACTTTTTTCCTTTGACTACTTGAGACCTTTTTTCCTAATCGCTAGGAAACAAATCTAAAACTAACATCTGGAGGCTGACTTAATTCTAGTTCACTTTCAGTTATCCTCTTAACTACCATATTTCCTCATGTATAAAATGCACTACTTTTCGAAAAATTTGGGGTCTAAAAATTGGGTGCATCTTATACAGTGGTTGTGGCATTTCAAATGCCATAGATGGAACTGAGGATGAGGCAATATATGAAGACAGTGATTCGTCATCAGACACAGATGAGGACAAGCTAATGGATGGGAGTTTTGACAGTGATGAGGAGTTGTATGAATTTTATGATGAGTAGAACTTGAGTTCAATAAATTTATGTAATACTTTCTTTTTTTTTTCTCCAAAATTTGGGCCCAAAAATTAAGGTGCGTCTTATACATGGGAGCATCTTATACATGGGGAAATACGGTATGTCTGCCTAATTTATGCTCTCACTTGAGCTTACCACCAAACCACTCCTTCCTCTTAGTTTGCACATCCAGGTTTACGCACTCCTGGAAGTAGCCTGATATAGTTGAAAGGGGGCATTCTAAAATCCTGTCTCCGATGTTTCCCTTGTTGGCATTATCACCTTGGCCATTTGTTAGCTCAGGTTTGCACACATGCATGCATTCATCCAAACAGCTATTGATTATCCACCACATGCTAGCTACTGTGCTCGATGGGGAAAGACATTACAAATAAATAATAATGATTTAATAAGGGCTTCCATAGAGGTATGTACAGATTGATCTCTAGTACTAAAGAGAATAATAAAATCCACCAGGAAAGGCTTTGCCAAGTGTGTGAAGTTTGGATTGAATCTTGAAAGGTCATTAGCACAAAGAATGGGGAAAAGTGTTTCAGACAGAGGAAGGAGCAGGAGCATATATGATGACGTAGAGGTATGGAGAAGCTTGGTGTGCTGGGCACACTTCCCATCATGCAGCATGGCTAGAACGTGTGGTAAGGCTTGTGGAGGTGAGACGAAGACACTGGAAAGGGAAGCAGGGGACAGATCATGGAGAGCTTTGAATTTATCCACTCATTCCTTAATAAACGCTAATTGGGTACCTATATTCCAAGTACTATGGTAGAATTGGGGGTTCAAAGATTAGTAAAACACAAGTAAGCAAGAGTGGTAGAAAGCTGTGATCAACATGGTGCAAAGTTAGTCCATGGTTGGTGGGGTGGAAAGAAAGGGCTTTTGGCAGAAACAAAAGCCTGGAGGCAAGAAACCACAGGGTTCATGTGAAGAACGAAAGTGATTCTGTGTTGATAAATTTAAGTAGTAGACATAATATAAGACTTTAGCAGGGGTAGTCAACCTTTTTATACCTACCACCCACTTTTGTATCTCTGTTACTAGTAAAATTTTCTAACTGCCCACCGGTTTCACAGTAATGGTGATTTATAAAGTAGGGAAGTAACTTTACTTTATAAAGTTTATAAAGCAGAGTTACAGCAAGTTAAAGCATATAATAATAATTACTTACCAAGTACTTTATGTCAGATTTTCGCTAAGTTTGGCAGAATAAATCTTTATAAAACAAATTACTATAGTTAAATCTATCTTTTTATTTATACTTTGGTTGCTCCACTACTGCCCACTATGAAAGCTGGAACGCCCACTAGTGGGCAGTAGGGACCAGGTTGACTACCACTGCTTTAAAGCCTGCAGGATGTAATCCTTTGTGCCATTTTAAAGAATGTAGACTTTATCCTGAGGATGATAAAGAGCCATTGATGGGCTTTAAACATCAGGGAATGCCTAGATTCTGCTGTTGGGTAGGAAAGAGTAATTCGAGGAAGAAAGGCAGGAAAGCAGAAGACAGACAAGCCAAACAAACTATGGAGACAGTAAAAAGATCAGTAGTTGCCAGGAGATTGGGTGGAAGGGTAGGGATGAACAGGCAGAGCATAGAAGACTTTTAGGTTAATAAAACTATTTTGTAAAAAATTATAGTGGTGGCCTGACCAGGCGGTGGCGCCGTGGATAGAGCGTGGAACTGGGATGCGGAGGACCCAGGTTCGAGACCCCGAGGTCACCAGCTTGAGCGCGGGCTCATCTGGCTTGAGCAAAGCTCACCAGCTTGGACCCAAGGTCGTTGGCTTGAGCAAGGGAATACTCGGTCTGCTGAAGGCCCGCGGTCAAGGCACATATGAGAAAGCAATCAATGAACAACTAAGGTGTCGCAACGAAAAAACTGATGATTGATGCTTCTCATCTCTCTCTGTTCTTGTCTGTCTGTCCCTATCTATCCCTCTCTCTGACTTTGTCTCTGTAAATAAATAAATAAATAAAAAGTTAACAAGCACCAATTTAAATCATTAAGCAGGGGTCCCCAAACTTAAAAAAAAAAATTATAGTGGTGAATACATGTCATTATACATTTGTACCAACCTGTAGAACATAAAACACCAAGGGTGAGCGCTAATGCACACTATGAATGCTGGGTGATAATTGTGTGTCAATGTAGGTTGTTTGCCACTCTGTGCCACTTTGGTGGGGGATGTTGGTATGGGTGAAGCTGTGTAGGTGAAAACTTTACATGCTGCTCAATTTTCTCTGAACCTAAAACTGCTCTAGAAAAATAAAGACTTTTTAAAAGTGAAAAAGAAAAAGAAAAAATTTGAAAAGAGATTTATGTAGGCTTAAACTAGGGCTCATGGTGATAGAAACAGAAGGTAAGGAACTGATCTGTGAAATATTTAGGAGGTAAAATATCTGGGATGGGAGGAGTGAGGGAAAAGAATCAAGAAGACTGTCAGGTTCCAGGCTAAGATGAGTCACTCTTTCTCAGCCTCCGGTTGTTCATGTATAGAATGAGTGGGCTGGACCCCAATCACACCAGTGTCCCTCCCGCTTCAGTTCTGTGATGCTGAACAGGCTCTTTTGGATACTCTCACCCTGCCTTTAGGTAGTTACCTCCCTTCTCCCAGCCTCTCGGCTCATCTGATGCCTTCTCAGAATGGGAGGTGCCAGTGGAGCTGAAATGGCTTTAAAACTGCCAGCCAATGTCAGGAAAATCTGGTACTGTTACCAGGTAGCAGGAGTTATAATTAGCCCAGTTGCTAGGGGAAAACTGAGATTCTGAAGGCATGTGCTGCCAGAAACAGCTTTTCCTACTTGATGAATTGACTTGTTTGTAGGAACAAAGTGAATATGGATGGAATATTTTTAATGTGGTTTTAGGGAATTCTGTTTTTACCTAGGGTCTAGGGTATGCTAAAAGCAGAAAATGGCTTTGTGCTAGGGCTAATCAAGATCTTCTGTGTGGTAGAAGGAGTGGGCAGAATTCTGCTTTAATATACATTTGGATAGCTGGAAAGAGACTTGCTTTCACCTGAAGGGAGAAAAATAAGAACTTAGCATCAGAGTTCAGAGTTAGAGAGGATCTTGGAAATAATCTATATATAACCCTTTCACTTTTGCAAGAAAGCCTTTTATTTAAAAATAATTTTAGACTTACAGAAAAGTTGCAAAAATGATATAGAGAGTTTTTATATATCATTCATTCAGCTTTCCCCAATGAATAAACACCTTATTTTAAAGATAAGGAAATTGAGGCCCAAAATACACTGCTCACAAAAATTAGGGGATATCCTATAGCTTCATATTCATTTTGAAATATCCCCTAATTTTTGTGAGCAGTATAGTAAAATAACTTGCCTAAGGGCACACAGCAAATTAATGGTCAGGTTGGGACTAGAATCCAGGAGGCACTTGCAATGACTTCATTGGTCTTTAGCCAAGTCTCAAGGTTGTCATGATTGTCAAAAATTTAAACTTTCTTCCCTTTTTTACTAGTAGGGTTAAAATAGAAATATATATAGCAGAAGCTAGAATAATTGATAGGTGAGTGGCTCTGACTCCTGTGCCTGCTGCCAGGGCAAGCAATTATTTAGTTCCTTGGCCTACATACGCCTTCCCTTGGAGTTTCATTTATGTTTCCAAAAGCCACTGTGAACATTTTTTTTTATCTCTGCTTCCTGCTTTGCCATCTCATCTAAGCAAGTTCGAATTCACAAACTTCACAGCAAAAGAAGGCTCTGCTATACCGGGAAAGGCCCAGAGTGGGAACTGGTGCAAGCTGGGAAGCAGTCCACCCTATCATGTTAAAGAACAGCAAAGCCAGCCACACACCAAAGGATTTGGTACATGCTGTTTTGTGTGGAGCAGAGTAGCAGTCCAGGTGGCTTCTTGCCAAGCAATTTCAGAACAGACTTTGGGCCACAATGGGCAGTTATCAGCTTCACTAGAAAGGGTTGGGAGTAAATGAAAGGCACTGGGTGCCCTGTAATGCCAGCTCTTCATCTCTCAGCCTCACACAAGGCCCCGCTGTCATGAAGGGCACACAGCGCCCTACAAAGCCACATGGAGGCGTGCAGAAGAAGCCTACTTTGAGGCTGGTGGGTAAGTGAAAGGAGGCTGCTAGCATGAAGGTCATGACCTGGAGCTGCAAAAGGAGAGTCTCAGCCAGAAGTAAGCAAGTCCTTCTAGGCCACTTGCTCTTGGTAGGTGTCCAAGCTTCCTTGGAGGCCACATAGGTGGCTGCCCTCTCAGAGATACTCCATCAGACCTCCCTATCCTCATCCTGTCTAGTCAAACCAAGTCTGTGCTCAATACTAAACAGAAACCTGGTCCTGTCCACCTGGCACAGCTCAGTTGAGGCCCAATGTGTGTTGTCATCACTCTGCTCAAAGTCAGGAGCTCCCAAGTACAGACCTGGATTCCAGGTCTTCCTGGCACAGAAGTCACATGATGGTAGTGGAGCTCTGGGGCCCGGGTGAGCAGGTCACTTACAGATGGGGAGCACTCTCTGTTCTAAGTCGTCTTTCTCTCCGACCCTTTCTAGGCTTTAGATTGTGGAGGAGCCCAGCTTGCTTCCAGACCATCTGGTGGAGCCTCAGAGGAATCCAAGTCAGAATAGTAGCGACTGGTCCCTGGAAGCCTCTACAAAGTTAGGAGTGACAGCAAAGGGGCTCCTTCAGCTGTGGGAAGCTTGGTTGTATAGGAGCCACATAAGGGGGCTTGCCTGGATGGCAACAGGTGGAGGGAGGTGCTGTCCATTAGAACTGGAACTCTACCTTGGGCTTTCTCTGCCCTCAGCCCACGACTGCCAGCTTGCAAGTTCCTGTTTCTCTTTTCCCCTGTTTCCCCTGCTTCTTCAGGGTGTGTCAGGGTATGGCACCAGTGCTTCAGGTGAAAGCAAGTCTTCAGATAAGATGGAAGAAAAAATGCTCAGGAGAAAAACTCATATCTTTTCTAGGCTACTTCTCCCCAGAAATTTCTAGAGCCAGGTCTTGTCCCACCTCCTGGTATTAGTGTTCTGGCCACTTTTAGACTCTTTCTGTCCTTCTTTGTCTCATATCCTTTCTCCTTCCCCAATTTCACACATAAGTGCTAAATGTTTCCTACTTAAACCTAAACCCTCTGGAGAAGGAAATCCACTGAGTGTCACTGTGGGCCAGGCTCTGTGCTTTGCTTTTACACATATTTAATCTCAACCACAAACTAGCCCTGTGAAGTTGGTGTCCTCATTCTCACAGGGCCAGATCTGCCACCAGTGGCCCCAAGGAATATACATGGTATCCCAGTGGCTACATGGCCTGATTCTTCAGTTAATAATCAAGGCCTTGGTACATTCTTTAGAATTAAAAGTTAATCTTGCTTTTAAATGTAAATGATGTTTTTGGTGACTAATTCAACATTGTACTGTATTAAAGTCTGACTAAAGAGAGAAGAAAGAGTTCTAGTAAACTGGTATCTCTTTTTATAGGCTTTCACCAAGACTATGACAAGAAGGGTGGCATTATCTCTGCTGTATCTGCAGTAAAAGGTAGCATTGATATCATTTTTACTTATGGAACAGGTGCAGATTGCCATGTGGAATGTAACAGAAACCACACTATTTTTATCCCCCGGTACACTGCTCTGAGTCTGGTATGGAACTCCAGGAATATAAAGAAAACTAGGTAATATTCAAACCAAAGTAAAAATCAGAAAATGAGAAAAGGGCAGTGGAATTAGGATTTGTAATTTGGGGAAGAACAAACTTAGAGGTGACCAAATAGTAGCTTTTAGGTACCTGAAGTCTCAGTATGTGACAGATGGTGATTAGTTATGCTCTGTCTCAAATAAGAGTGAGTTGATCCTAATTTACACAGAAAAATTAGGCATTGTTCATTTAAAAAATATATTTGAACACCTACTATATTCCAGGTTCTATTGGAAGTGTTTGGAATATATCAATGAACAAAACACATAAGCATTGCCACCTTATAGAATTTATATTTTAGTTCAAGAAGACAGACAATGAACAATAAATATATAGAATACTGGAAAATGGTAAGTCCTCTTGGGAATAAAAAGAAATACATAAAGCAGGGTAAGGAGGTCAGAAAGTATAAGAACAGAGGGAAAAAAAAAAAAAAAAAAAAAAAAAGAACAGAGGGCAGGCCTGACCTGTGGTGGTGCAGTGGGTAAAGCATCGATCTAGAACGCTGAGGTCGCCAGTTCAAAATCTTGGGCTTGCTTCATCAAGGCACATACGAGAAGCAACTACTATGAGTTGATGCTTCCTGCTTCCCTTTCTCTCACTCTCTCCCCTATCTCTAAATCAATCAATAAGTAAAATCTTAAAAAAAATAAAAAAGACTAGAAAGCAGGTTGCAGTGTTAATGAGTAGTCAAGGGATGCCGCATTTAGAAAATAATTTTATTTTTTACTTATTTTTAATTATTTTATTTTTGTTAAGTGAGAGGCGAGGAGGCAGAGAGATGGACATCTTCATGTCCAAACCATTCAAGCTGTGGCTGTGGGAGAAGAGAGAGATAGAGAGAAGGGAGAGGGGGAGGGGTGGAGAAGCAGATGGTCGCTTCTCCTGTGTGCCCTGACTGGGAATCGAACCTGGGACTTCCACACACCAGGCCAACGTCTACCACTGAGCCAACTTGCCAGGGCCTAGAAAGTAATTTTAAAAACATACATACATATTTATTATTTTGTACTGTATGTGAGCTAGCACCCCAGGCACAGTTTAGCTGAGTTCCCCACTTAGGATTTCCCTAGGCTACAGTAAAGGTATTGGTGGGCTGAGTCCTCATCTGGAGACATGATTGGGGGAGAATCTGCTTCTGAGCTCACTGGGGTTGTAGGCAAAATTTATTTCCCAAGTTTTCACATGGCAACTTATTTCATCAAATCAGCAAGGAGAGGCTCTAGAGCAAGATGCTAGCAAGACAGTCTTAAAACTTAACATAGTCATAGGAGTGACATTCCCTACCTTTGTTATATTTATGGGTAGAAGCAAGTTACCATATTCCCCATGTATAAGACGCACCTTTTTCTGAAAAATTTAGGGTCTAAAAACTGGGTGCATCGGCCCTGGCCGGTTGGCTCAGCGGTAGAGCGTCAGCCTGGCGTGCGGGGGGACCCGGGTTCGATTTCCGGCCAAGGCACATAGGAGAAGCGCCCATTTGCTTCTCTACCCCCCCCTCCTTCCTCTCTGTCTCTCTCTTCCCCTCCCGCAGCCAAGGCTCCATTGGAGCAAAGATGGCCCGGGCGCTGGGGATGGCTCCTTGGCCTCTGCCCCAGGCGCTAGAGTGGCTCTGGTCGCAACAGAGTGATGCCCCAGAGGGGCAGAGCATCGCCCCCTGGTGGGCAGAGCATCGCCCCTGATGGGCGTGCTGGGTGGATCCCGGTCGGGCGCATGCAGGAGTCTGTCTGACTGTCTCTCCCCATTTCCAGCTTCAGAAAAATACAAAAAAAAACAAAACAAAACTGGGTGCATCTTATACAGTAATTGTGGCATTTCAAATGCCATAGAGGGAACTGAGGACAAGGCAATATATGAAGACAGTGATTCGTCATCAGACACAGATGAGGACAAGATAATAGATGGGAGTTTTGACCGTGATGAGGAGTTGTATGAATTTTATGATGAATAAAACTTGAGTTCAGTAACTTTATGTAATACTTTTTTTTTTCTTCAAATTTTGGGCCCTAAAATTAAGGTGTGTCTTATACATGGGAGTGTCTTATACATAGGGAACATGGTACACATGCTGCCCATAGTCAAGGGGAGGGAATTATACAAGACACATGAACACCAGAAGGCAGATATCATGGGAGTCCACCATGCAATTGTCCCACTTTTTTTTTTCAGAGATGGGATGGAAAGAGAAGTAGACACTAGAGTGACCAATAGAGGAAGATTTGTCCCTCAGTATTACCTTCACAGCATTTATAGCCATCAGACATTCCGGACTGGTGGTCTCCATGCCAAACGCCCTACTCACCTTTTGTGCTTGGCTATTTACATTGACCCTTCCTTTAGCATGTCTTCCTTCTCATATTTTTGTTTAAACCAACTTTAAGTGTACAGTTTGGTGAATTTGAACAAATATATACATCTATGTAACAACCGCCACACATTTGAGATGTGAAATATTTCTGCGACCCAAAAAAGTTACTGTACATCCCATTGGTACCAATTCTCTCACACCACTGACTGCAAGAAACCATTGCTCTGATTTCTGTTTATAGCTTATTTTTTAAAATCTATTCTAGAATTTCATATAAACAGAATCATATAGTAAAGATTCTGGTGTTTGGCTGCTTTTATTTAGCATAATGATTTTGAGGAGGGTCATTCATGATATTTGTGTCAGTAGTTCATTCCTTTTCATTGCTGAGTAATATTCTGTCATATGAATAAGACACAATTGGTTTATCCATTCACCTGTGGGTAAACATATGGGTTGTGTCCAGTGATTGGCTATTATGAATAAAACTGCTCTAAATATTCATATATAAGTCTTTGTTTTATTTCTTGTGGGTAGATACAGTAGTGGAATTGTTAGGTCATATAATAAGCATAGTTTTAATTTATAAGATAATGGGTAAACTATTTTCCAAAGAGGCTATGCCAAAGCAAATGTTTTTAAGTGACACCTTGAAGGAAGTGAGGAAGCTAGCCAAATATAACGGAGAGTAGGACAATTTGGGAAAGCCACGGAGTCTGAAGCAGAAGGTGCAAGGATGCTGAGAGAAGAGGCCCTAGAGCTAATGGAGCTGATATCCATCAGATAGGCCCTTGTAGATCATTTTAGACTTTGGCTTTTATTTTTATTGACAAGGGAGGCCATTGAAAAGTTTTGGACAGAGCAGTGACCTAACAAATGACAGTCCTATCTGACTTTTGAAAAGATCACTGAGGACTGATGGTTGACAGTGGGGGGAGAAAGGTTGGGGGGCTGGGTGAAAAAGGTGAAAGGTAAGAAGTACGTATTGGTATTTATAGAATAGTCACAGAGATGTAAATGACAGCATAGGGAATATAGTCCATAATATCAAATAAGTATGTATGGTTCTAGGTGGGTACTTGAATTATCTGGGGGAGCACTCTATAAAGTACATGATTGTCTATCCACTATGCTGTATGTACATCTGAAACTAACACAGAATAATATTGAGTATAAACTATAACTGAAAATTTTTTTTAATTTAAAGAAGATCACTGTGGTTATGGTATTGAGAATTTCTGGAGAAGGGCAAGGGTAGTAGCTGGAAGGGCTGTTAGGAAGCTATTACAGGAATCCACAGAGGAGGTGCTGGTGATCAGACTAAGGATGTGGGAGAAGTGGTGGAGATGGCACCAACATGATTCACTGAAGGATGGATGTAGAATGTGAGAGAAAGAAAGGAATCAAGGAAGACTCCAGGGTCAAAACCTAAGCAACTGGGAGGATGGAGTTGCCATGGTTAAAACTGGGAAGGCTATATGTAGAGCAGGTTTGAGGGTGGAGAATGGGATTTCAGTTTTGAACATTTTGTGTTTGAGAGATTTGTTGGACATTCTCAGTGACAATATCAAATGAGCAGGTGAATACATAAGTTTGGAGTTCTGGATAATGGGGTGAGCTGGAGATATAAATTTGGGACTTCTCAGCCTATAAATGGTGTTTAAAACCATGAGACAGTATCGGCTCACCAGGGAGTTAGAATTACCAAGGGGAAAGAGAGAAAGACCAAAAACATAACTGTGGGTCACTCAAACATAAATGGTTTGAGGAAAGGAGGAAGAACCAACAAATTAGGTAGAAAAGATGCAACTGGTGAAGTGGGAAGAAAACCAAGAGTCTGGAATCTTGGGAACCAAGTAAGGAAAGGATGTAATAGAAGGGGGTGGGGTCAGCCTTTTACAATGCTGCTAATAGCTCAAGTAGCATGATAACTGAGAATTGACTGTTGGATTGAACAACACCAAGGTCCTTAGTGATTTTTTGTTTTAAAATGTGCTAGAGAGAGAGAGAGAGAGAAGAATAGATAGGGACAGACAGCCTGGAAGGAAGAGAGATAAGAAGTATCAATTCTTTGTTGTGACATCTTAGTTGTTCTTTGATTACTTTCTCATATGTGTCTTGACTGGGGGGCTCCAACAGAGCACGTGACCCCTTGCTCAAGCCAGTGACCTTGTGCTTCAAGCCAGCAAACTTTGGGCTCAAGCCAGAGACTATGGGCTCATGTCTATGATCCCACGCTCAAGCCAGCAACCCTGCACTCAAACTGGTAAGCCCGCGCTCAAGCCGGTTGAGCCTGTGCTCAAGCCCGAGACCTTGGGGCTCAAACCTGGGTCCTCTGCATCTCAGTTCGACGCTCTATTCACTACACCACCTAGTGATCTTGATTAGAGTAGTTTTGGTGGACTGGTGGAGGCAAAGCCTGGTATTGCAGTAGGTTTCACAGAAAATGAGAGGAAAAGAATTGAAGTCAATGAGTATGACAGATTATGTTGATTTTTGTGGCCAAGGAGAGCAAAGAAGTTGGACAGTAACTAGTAAGGATTTTATAGAAGTCTTTTTAAAAAGATAAATGAATAATAGCATGTTTGTATACCAACAAAATTTTCCAGTAGAAAGTGAAATATTGGTGAAAGAGAGAAAGGGAGACTTTCTGGATGTTACTTTTGAGAGGTAGAGAAAATGTGATCTAATGCATAAATGGAATGTTTGGCTTTAGATGGGAGCGTGGATAGTTGATCTGTGGTCACGAGTAGAGAGACAGAGTGTGAGTGAGCTCAGATGCTGGTGGATGAATAGATATGGTGGTAGAAGAATGTCAGTTTTCTTCTAGCTGTTTTCAATATTCTGAATGAGGTAAAAAAAAAAAGTAAGCTTAATCTCCCACTATGTATTTTCAAACATGTTCCTAGAATGAATCAGTCTCCCTCATGTGTGCTAATTCCTGCTGGTATATCCTTGTTCACACCTGAAATTCCTGTATCCTTTTTCTCCACTTGTCCAAACTTTTCTTAGGTTGCAGAGTCCAACGCATATTCTACCTGCTCAATGGGCCTTCCTGGCAATTACAGTTTAGATACATTATTTGGCAAATGTTATTTAATTCCTGGATGGCAACTGTCTTTCCATGTATACACTTATTGTCCCTCCTTTTAGATTATGAACACTTTGTGGGGTGGATGGATTTTAAACTTCTTCTTGTAACCTTCAACATCAATTCAACATTGTTGAGCCTGTAATAAGAAACTCAGAAAGTTTGTGTTGACTGATTGCGAATATCATAGGAGTTGCAAGTGAGGCTTATCTGTACGGACAAGGAGGAAGAGGAGAACATCTTTTCATCCTTTGCCTCTCTTCTGCTTGAGAGGCCCAGAAGTGTTCATCTGAGCACTCCAGGTGAAGCCCAGCTCTTTCCAGAACTGAGCAGTCTCTCCAAGAGAAGGGCTGGCAATGGTAGAAGATAAACAAAATGAGAAAAGAAACAGGTAAGAGGAAGAAACTCTTGACAGTGAGAATTTGTTGCAGTAATATAATGTTGTAGTAATTAAATATATAGAAATATAGAAAAATATGGAAGATATAGAAATAATTAGGATATAATATTAAAAGAAATTAAATAAAATTATGGTGTCTGGATAAGAATTAATATAGTGTGTACATATATGATAAACAGACTGCCTTTCACACAGGTCTCAGTTAATGTGTGTTTGAAGTTATATATAGATAAAAAAGTGGGTTGATGTCATAGTTCTGTGGGTTGACGTAGACAGGAGGCTCCCCTAGGTACATCTTAAAAGTGCCTTGATGTAACACTTCAGTAGATTAATATAAAAAAGTCTCCCTGTGCCTGACCAGGTGGTGGCGCAGTGGATAGAGCATCAGACTGGAATGCGGAAGACCCAGGTTTGAGACCCCGAGGTTGCCAGCTTGAGTGCGGGTTCATCTGGTTTGAGCAAGAGCTCACCAGCTTGGACCCAAGTTCGCTGACTCGAGCAAGGGGTACTCAGTCTGCTGAAGGCCCGTGGTCAAGGCACATATGAGAAAGCAGTCAATGAACAACTAAGGTGTTGCAATGAAAAACTGATGATTGATGCTTCTCATCTCTCTCCATTCCCGTCTGTCTGTCCCTATCTATCGCTCTCTTTGACTCTCTCTCTCTCTATTTTTTTTTTTTTTTAAAAGGCTCCCTGTGAGGAACTCCCAAAAAGGTGGTTTAAGGTGATAATCCTGTAGATTGACACCTGTTAGAAGGCATTGGCCAGAAAAGGTACTAAAGCTGAGGGGCATCCCCTGCTGCGGTAGTCACCCAGACTCCAACGTGAACGTGGACTGTCTCCACGCTGCTCCATGCTGCTCTGACCAAAGACAGCCGAGAGGAGCACACCGCTGGGGTCCCTTTAAGCTGTACCCAGGCACACCATAGGATGTGTGAGTAATAAACTGCCTGTGTGATTGTTGCAGCTAACTTCTGTGTCGGTCCTGTCTTTCCTCCTGTGGTGGTTGGTCTCTACACTGATAAGTAGCGTCCTCATAGCCACCTCAAGAGTAGTCTCGAAGAGGCTGCCAGCCCTGCTGATAATCAGGAGTGTCCACTGTGTGGGGAAGTCGAATCATGAATCAGGGACGCCTGATCGACATAGAGCTTGGGCTCTACTGGGACAGAATTGTTTAAGAGTGGGCTGTGTTTTGTTTTGAACACCAGTCATATGATAAACAATGGGGATAAAAAAGTGGTGAGAATAAAAAAGAAAAATAAAATAAATAGAAAAAAAATGCTGAGAAAATATAGGGGGTCCCTGTCTCTTGACACTCACAGTTTAGTGTCAGAACACAGTTTGAGCTGGCTTTTGTTCAGTGTCATGCTTGTTATCACTCCTCTCATTTTGCTTCACTTATAATGAGCTGGAGTTATGTCCATATTTTGTTTGATGAATTCCATAACCCCATAAAATGGGTCAGAAGCCTATGGCTCACGAGCCAGATGTGGCTCTTTTGATGGCTGCATCTGGCTCGCAGACAAATCTTTAATAATAAAAATAATAATCTTAAAAATATAAAACATTCTCACGTATTACAATCCATTTATTTCCTACCACTCATGTTCATGGTTGTGGGTGGCTGGAGCCAATCACAGCTGTCCTCCAGGACAACACCAAATTTTTATTGGATAATGCATAGTGTACATGGGTTGTTGTGAAGTCAGGAAGTAAACTTCCCTCCTTTTAATCAAGTAATCAGCTAGCTAATTGCAGAAACCCTTTTGAAGAAGAAAATGGCTAAAAGAAAAAAAGATGAGGAGTATCATACTTTTCAGCAGAAATGGACAGAGGAATTCACCATTGTGTAGAGAGCAGGTTCTGCAGTGTGTCTAGTGGCAATGATAAAATTGCATTGATGAAACGGTCAAATATAAAGCAGCACTTCAACACACACCATACTACATTTGCATAAAAATATCCAGCGGGGGACAGCAGGAAGAAAGCATGACAAGAGCTATTGTGCAGAGTGCAAGCTAGTCAGCAGCAACTCCATGGTTGGACCCAACAAGGTGACTGGAATTTGGCTAGCTTTGCTGGTGCTTTAGCAATTGTGAGAAACAAAAAGCCATTCACAGATGGGGAGTATTCTAAAACATTCATGCTTGATGTTGCCAATGAACTTTTTGACGACTTTTTGGATAAAAACAAGATAATCAAACAAATAAAAGACATGCCTCTGTCAGCAAGAACTGTTCACGATCGTACCGTCATGATGGCAAATCAAATTGATGCAACACAAATGAAGGACATAAGTGCAGCACCATTCTTTTCTCTCGCTTTGGATGAGTCAACAGACTTAAGCCATTTATCCCAGTTCAGTGTGATTGCAAGGTATGCTGTCAGTGACACACTACGTGAGGAAAGTCTTGCTGTTTTGCCTATGAAAGAGACAACAAGAGGGGAGGATTTATTCAAGTCTTTCACTGAGTTCGCTAAAGAAAAAAATCTACCGATGGATAAACTTATTTCATGTACTGATGGTGCTCCGTGCATGGTGGGGAGAAACAGAGGATTTGTAGCGCTTCTTCGTGAACATGAAAAGAGATCCATCCTAAGTTTTCACTGCATCCTACATCAAGAGGTGCTTTGTGCTCAGATGTGTGGCGAGTAGCTTGGTGAGGTGATGTCACTGGTCATTCAGGTGGTCAACTTTATTGTTGCCCAAGCTTTAAATGATTGCCAGTTTAAAACACTGCTGGATGAAGTTGGGAATAATTATCCTGGTCTGCTTCTGCACAGCAATGTGCATTGGTTGTCAAGAGGGAAGGTGCTCAGCCGTCTCACGGCTTGTCTGAGCAAAATCCGGACTTTTCTTGAAATGAAAAGCGTCGAGCATCCTGAGTTAACTAACGCTGAGTGGCTCCTGAAGTTCTACTATCTCATGGACATAATTGAACATCTGAACCAGCTCAATGTGAAAATGCAAGGTGTTGGAAATACAGTCTTATCCCTTCAACAAGCAGTGTTTGCATTTGAAAACAAGCTGGAACTCTTCATCACTGACATTGAAACAGGTCGTTTACTACACTTTGAAAAACTGAGAGAGTTTAAAGATGCATGCGGCCCTGGCCGGTTGGCTCAGCGGTAGAGCGTCGGCCTAGCGTGCGGAGGACCCGGGTTCGATTCCCGGCCAGGGCACATAGGAGAAGCGCCCATTTGCTTCTCCACCCCTCCGCCGCGCCTTCCTCTCTGTCTCTCTCTTCCCCTCCCGCAGCCAAGGCTCCATTGGAGCAAAGATGGCCCGGGCGCTGGGGATGGCTCTGTGGCCTCTGCCCCAGGCGCTAGAGTGGCTCTGGTCGCAATATGGCGACGCCCAGGATGGTCGCAACATGGCGACGCCCAGGATGGGCAGAGCATCGCCCCCTGGTGGGCAGAGCATTGCCCCATGGTGGGCGTGCCGGGTGGATCCCGGTCGGGCGCATGCGGGAGTCTGTCTGACTGTCTCTCCCTGTTTCCAGCTTCAGAAAAGAAAATGAAAAAAAAAAAAAAAAAAAAAAAAAAAAAAAAGATGCATGCACAGCAAGTGACCCTGCTCAACATCTTGATCTCCAGCAGCTAGTGGGCTTCACATCTAATCTCCTGCAGTCATTGAAAGCGCACTTTGGAGAATTTCAGGAGCGCACTGTCTTTTTAAGTTCATCACCCATCTACACAAGTGTGCAGTGTACAGCACTGACCTGAGTTACATCCCTGGTATTTCCATCAGAGATTTTGAGCTACAAGCTGCTGACCTTAAGGCCTCAGACATGTGGGTGAATAAGTTCAAGTCACTGAATGAAGATTTAGAAAGACTTGCACGACAGCAAGCAGAGTTGGTGAGCAAACACAAGTGGGGAGAAATGAAAAAACTTCAACCCGTGGACCAGCTGATTGTCAAAACTTGGAATGCGCTTCCCATCACATACCACACACTGCAGCGTGTGAGTATTGCTGTACTGACAATGTTTGGCTCTACATATGCATGTGAGCAGTCTTTCTCACATCAAAAGAACGTTAAGACCAACCTATAATCACGTTTAACTGTTGGAAGTCTCAGTGCCTGCATGAAGCTTAACTTCACCACGTATCAACCAGACTACAAAGCCATCAGCAAAACCATGCAGCACTAGAAGTCACATTAATGGTAAGAAGTACTTTATTCATCATTGTTAGCAACAGCATAACAACTTTATTAAAAAGAATTCGGAGACTTATTGTACTTTAAAAGTGTTGGTCTTACATAAAATGCACACATTTACTTGTATTTAGTGTTAAACATATTGTATGGCCTTCATGGAGTTACATTTTAAAATATGTGGCGTTCATGGCTCTCTCAGCCAAAAAGGTTCCCGACCCCTGGCATAAAACATGTGCAGATTCTCCTGTACCACAGGATTAAGTGTGATGCAGGTCAGAGCCTGTTTCTGTGTGATGTACTTAAAGCTGGTATGTCTTTCTCCTAACATTGTATGGAGCCATGCTGTCAAACAGAAATATAATGAGAGCCACAGGGGAAATTTAAAAACTTCTACTAGCCACATTGAAAGAAAAGTAAAAAGAAATATGTGAAATTATGTTAATAATATATTTAAAATATTATTTCACCTTGAAATGAATATTTAAAAATTGAGATTTTATATCCTTTTTTTCTTTTTTTATGGTTAGCTTTTGTAATCTCAGTTTGGACTAGTCACATCTCAAGGGTTCCATAGTGACATGTGGCTTGTGGCTGCCATCCTTGATGTATAGTTTAAGTTCTCTGGTCCCAAGCAGAAGTACAACCTCAGAAGAGTTGCCTGATCCTAAGGCCTGGCTTCAGGACACAGCTAGGCTTTCAAGGGAGGAGTGACTTAGATTCCAGTTTGGAGCATAAGCTTCAGTGTTAGAAAAACTGTCCTGGACTTTGCAGGACACCAATCAGTGGCTTTATCCTTTTTGAAAAATAAAAGCAAGTGAACAACCTGACCTGTGGTGGCACAGTGGATAGAGCATCAACCTGGAATGCTGAGATCCCATGGTTGAAAACCCAAGGTTGATGGCTTGAGCGCGGGCTTGTTGGCTTGAGAATGAGATCAGAGATCATTGACATGATCCCAGGGTTGCTGGCTTAAGCCCAAGGTCACTGGCTTGAGCAAGGGTCACTGGCTTAGCTGGAGCCCCCCGGTCAAGGCACATATGAGAGATAATCAATGAACAACTAAAGTGAAACAACTGAGTTGATAGTTCTCATTGCTCTCCTCCCCTCTCTTCCTTCTTGTCTTTCTCTCTTTCTCTCTCTCTCTAGAAAAAAAAAACAACAACAAGTGAGCTGAATTTGGGGATATGTGTCAAATCATGTTAGACGACACAGATAATTTAAAAATAGTAGGCCATCCATTTCTTGTGCACCAATTTATCTATAGAAAAATCAATATAGTTTTTATACTTTTTAACTCCATAGTGAAATTTTACTTTGTTCCCAGTTCTATACCTGCTGCCCAAAGAGAAGCCAGAAAAAGCACAAGCTGCTTCCCCGAGCTCCTCTTCCTGAGTAGTGAGGGAAACAGGTCACTCTGAGCATCACTGTCAGCCCTTTGAGTGGGGCTGGGCTCCTGTCTCTGGACAAGGTATCCTGGGAATTGCAGGGGCTCTGGCCTCACCCCAACTTTTACAGGAGGACTGCACGTTGCTAAATTAAGCCCAGCCAGGCCTATTTGTGGACCCAGAGGCTCCAGCCAAGTGAGAGAGATTCATCCAGCTAAGGAATGTTCTGGGAGGGGAGAGCAGCACTGAAGTCATTGGTATTTATGTGTATGGCTTCTCACTTGCCAGACCACGTGGGCTAGATCAACAGAGGTTTCTGGGCCTTCTGAGTTCATTGTCTAACTACAACAAGCCCAAGACACCCCATATTCCCCTCCATATTTTGTAGTGGATTTTATTTTTAGAGCAGTTTTAGGTCCACAGCAAATGAGCCCAAGGTACAGAGATCTCCCCTATACCTCCTGCTCCCCACACATGCATGGCTTCCCCACCATCCAAATCCAAAGACATCTCATTTGAATCTGTTTTTTGAGGGGGTTCTTAAATTTATTCTTGACCAGAAATAGCCCTCTCTCCTTCTTAAGACCCCTGCATTTGGAAAACTAATTTATTGAACACCTACTCTATGTCAGATATTTTCACCGTATCTTTTCATTTAATTATTACAATATTCCTTGGTTAAGTGATTTACCACTAGAATACAGAGGTTAACTATATGGAACCATGTGAACCATGTGTAACTGATTGAGTATCTATACTTTTTGCTATTATTCAACCTAATAGAATATTAGAGCTAGTCTTTTAGTTCTAAAGTCCACACTTTTTGCATTGTACCCTACACTGCCTTAAATATTGGATTCTGTTTTCCCTTGGCAGTGTTGTAGATGCAGATTTATACCCTCTCTAAAGGCTAGAACTAGGGAGCAGAGAGGAAGGGCAGCCCAAGGTATGACATAGCACAAGTTGTGTCTAGAAGTGTTTCTCTGGAGGCTGAAGTTGGAATTATATGATAGACCTGTATTGATTTGTGTATCTGCTATTTACAGTCACCACCGGTGTGCTTGTCCATACACTATTTGATTCTGGGTACCTTCTATTTATCATACTGTACTGTAACCATCTGTGTAATTGCCCCTGGAGGCTGTATATTCCCCAAAGACTGAGATTATGTGTCTGCCTTGCCCTTTGTAGTACCTCTTAGAGTACCTTGCACATCCAGATTACATGCTTCATAAATATTTGATCAAAAAGAAACAAATGCTACATCTCACAAGTCACCCTGTCTTCTGCCCATTGTGCTCTCTCTTTCTCTCTTCTGTGTCTTTCCATACTCCTGACCTCCTTACCTCTTTACACATTCATAGCCTCAGTGCTTACTCAGATGTGACTGTCTGTGTTTGTCTGCTCAGGCGAGGGAAGAGAATGGTATTGTTGTCAGGCCCCTACTAAGGACTGACATGGGTTGAGCTTGTAGGAGTGACCTGAATAGGGGAGCTATGCCATTTGGATGTGGATCCTTGTATTATGTATTGTGTAAACAGAAATTTTCCACTTGGTTTTTTTCCATCTCTTTGGAGACTGGACATAAAAGCAGCCTCTGACAGGAAAGTGCCCTGGCCTTGTAGAGTCTTCTGGTTACAGAAGCTGTGGACACTTCCCTGCTGTTCTTTCCCTGGCAATGAAGGACACTTGTCACATGTTAGGGCAACTTATGTGTCTAATTTGCTGCTTACCTTCCTTAGTAGAGGACAGTGAACCTGGAATCTGAAGAAAGGCAGAAATTACACCTCTGACTAAAGTCTTTCCTTTATCTTATGGTCTATGGACTGTTAAAAACCAAAATTCAACTGAACAAATTTGAAGATCTCATTGGCTTTATTAAGCAATTCATGAATCAGGCAGCATCCTGAAAGATGATCCCAGAAGTTATACAAAACGGAAGGTTTTTACAGGAAGAAGGGTGAGGAAAGGGAGCTAATAACAAAAGGAAAGGATTGTTTTTAGATGCCTGGCATCTTCTTTTGGGGGGAGGGGAGCAGCATCGTTTTTATCATGCGGATTGCCTCTTCTTTCTGTGGGGGATGGAGAGGGCCTATGTGACAGATCACCTCATTGGTGTTAACCAGAAAATTCCAGACTGGTTGAGTAAGACCATGTTTCTGGGAGAGTTTGAATCAGCAATTGGGTCAGATATTAAATCTAGGTTGGGTATCATGGGTTTTAGCACAAAGTGATGCCATTTTGGGCCTGTGGTTTTCTCTTTAAAAGGACTTAATGTTTTGCATTTGAACACCTTCTGGCTTCAGTGTCTCACTCACGTCTACCCAGAAGATGAGCAGTGAGGATGGTATAATAATTCTTAGCTCTGATTCAATTTAATTGTATAAAAACATAAAGCTTTGGAGGGGCACACAGTTCGTTAATGACAGAGCCAAATATTTAGACCTACTTGGTTCTATTTTTGTTTTAAAACTGGGTGAATGGTAAGAAATTTTATTTACAAAGGAACTCTCTTAGAAGCTACTACAATGTACTTTTAGGAACTTGACCCAGCTCCTTGTCCTTTGGTCAGGACAAATAGAATTCTTATGAAAATACTCAGTGTAAGGTTGATAGATAATGGGGAAAGCTCAGGGCCGGGAACTTTGGCTAGGACCACCCACAACCAAGCACACCAAAAGAAACTTCCCAGGAACCCTTTGGAAAACAGCGACCATCTGCCAGCCAGTGAGATTTCACCACGTCATATTAGCTCGACCACCCTAGGGACCCTTTAAATATCTCCCACACGGGTCACCACTTGCGACTTCCTTGGCCTCCATCTTTCCTCAGGGCCAGGGAACCTCATCAGGCGGGATGCACGCTGTACTCAATAAAGCCTTTTGTTATTCTACACTTCGTGGCTCCGACCCCTTCCTTCCTTCTGGGCGGGGAAAAATACCTTACATTTTGGTGTCCAAACCCGGGAGGAATTGAAGTCCACAAGGACTGCTTCTATTCCCTTCCCCTCCAAGAAAGAACCAGGATCTCCGACCTTCCACCCACTTTGGCACACGGTGCAGTAAGTCCCCTGCCTCCAGCCACCCTTGAGTTCTTTCTTCCAAGACTCCCTGTCCAGAAACCGTAGCTACATCAGGGAAGTCTTTCTGTTCCAAGTGCATGTGCTTGTGGAGATGTCCTGAGCTCATCCACTTTACCTTACCCGTCTGTGGCCAGAGCTTGAGTTTTGGGACGCTGATGCTCAAATCTGACCACTCTGAGGACTGAAGGCGGCCGTGGGGGCACAGGAATCTCCCTGCCTAAAGAAGAAGAAACAGTTCTTCTTCTCCACTGTGGCCAGGCCACAGAACCCACTGAATTAGCCTCCTGGAGGGACTTTCGGTTTTAACACCTTCACCAATTTAACTATTGCCAAAAAAAGCTAGGAGCTGATTGGAGATCTCTTACATTCACGGCTTCTAGTTATTTGCACACCCATCCTTAATCTCTGTGCCACCTGATCCACCATGCAGGCTCATTTTCTGGTCAGAGAAACCTCACCTAAAACCTCCGATCCTGATCTTTCCTTCTCTGCGGACTCCCAACTCTCTTTCTCTCCTGCCTGACCCCCGGGGGCGCCCCTCTCTTGGGACTTCTCTCTGGTCCCTCTGTGGACCTCTTTTGCTCGGGTCTCTTCCCTCCGAAAGCCCTTTGCAAAATCCTGTTTCTTATTCACCACTACCATTCTGTATTTCTCCTCCCCTGCTGGCCAGGGGCCCCTCCCTTCTCCACTGTGTTCTTAAGTCCCTCCTCCGTCAGGCTATTCTCGACTTACTTTTGGCTCTTACACCAGTTTACCCAATTTTCTTGCAGGAAGTTCTGGCCCAGTCCTGCCTTTGGCTCCAGCGTTTCCTGCCGGATCTGGGTGCTGGGCTCCCCAAGAGCCCCAATCCTCTTATTCTCAACCCCCAAACCCCTATCCGGAACCTGTGAACATGGCATTTAAAGTTTTTAATGGGCCTGACCTGTGGTGGTGCAGTGGATAAAGCGTTGACCTGGAAATGCTGAGGTCGCCGGTTCGAAACCCTGGGCTTGCCTGGTCAAGGCACATATGGGAGTTGATGCTTCCAGCTCCCCCCCTTCTCTCTCTCTGTCTCTCTCTCCTCTCTGTCTCTCCTCTCTAAAATGAATAAAAAAAAAAAAAAACTTAAAAAAAATAAAAATAAAAAAAATAAAGTTTTTAATGGTCCCAACTAGTAGAAACAGGCCAAGGCTGTTCGCCAGGCCTGCATGCAGCAGAAGACAATGCTCCAAACCCAGGCTCTTGTGGCAACCCTGAGGCCTGCAGAGCAACAGAGGCAAGACACAGGAGATGCCCCAACCCAAGTCCAAGCCGCAAAGATAAATCCCAACAGCAGCTTGCTTTAAGTGTGGCAAGCAGGGTCACTGGTCCCGACAGGGCCCCTGCCTGTGGCTTCCCACTGAGCCCTGCCGTGACTGCAAACAGCCCGGTCACTGGTGGAGTGATTGCCCCTTTGGGCAACAAGCTTTTCCTCAGCACCTCTACGTGGAGGACAAGCTGCCCGAATGGGAGGCCAATCCAGCCAGATGGGTGCATCGCTCAAACTCCTAGGACACAGCCTGGACTTGGAGAACCCAGGGTATGCTGCAACTAGTAAGTCCATCTCATTTCTTGTGGACACGGGGGCTACCTTCTCTTTTTGTCATCACACTCTGGACCTCTAATTCCCTCACAGGTCTTGGTTATGGGAATGGATGGGACACCCCTACCTTTCCCTTTTTTACGCCACTCCTGACCTGCAGTTTTGCCTCAAGCTTGCCTCCTTATAGGACCACTGGCAGTCAGAACCACTGGACTCCATCTATCTCTGGCTCACTAAAAGGCTGGACCCTACAAATCCCTCATTACTCCTCTTTTTTTTTAATCTTTACAGGACTGCTTCCGTGAAGTTTCTCAACTCACGGCAAAATAGATGTTCCTCCTGACACCCCTCAAAACCACCACCTTCCGATCTCCCCCTCCCCACAATGCCCCTAATCAGCAGGAAGTAGCCAGATGAATAAACGATGCCCCTATTCTATTTAACACAAAAGGTCAGAATGTAAGGTCAGTGGATAATGTGGAAAGCTCAGGCCCAGGAACTTTGGCTAGGACCGCCCACAACCAAGTGCGCCAAAAGAAACTTCCCAGGAACCCTTTGGAAAACAGCGACCATCTGCCAGCCAGTGAGATATCACCACATCATATTAGCTTGACCACCCTAGGGACCCTTTAAATATCTCCCACATGGGTCACCACTTGCAACTTCCTTGGCCTCCATCTTTCCTTGGGGCCAGGGAACCTCATTGGGTGGGATGCATGCTGTACTCAATAAAGTCTTTTATTATTCCGCACTTTGTGGCTCCAGCCCCTTCCTTCTCGGCGGGGGAAAAATACCTTACATCAGTACTTTACCCTGTTTTGTAGAGCTATGGCTTTGCTCCACTGATATCAGAGAGGTCCTGAGAAGATATTCATTCTGCATACAAAAAATATTTATGAAGTATACTTTTCCTAAAAGAGATAAAACTCTAAATAGAAAAGATTTTAAAGTAAAACCAACTACTGTAAGGTATTTTCCCCGCTGAGGAAGAAAGAAAGGCGTAGTGTGGAACAGCAAAAGCTTTATTTAGTAGAGTGCTTCTGGAAGGAGGTTCTCTGGTCCACAAGACAAGGGCCAGAGAAGTCGCACCACCTCCTCTATTTGGGGGTAATTTATAGTGTTTTTAGGGTGGTCAGGTTAATATGATGTGGCAAAATTTCATTGGCTGACAGACAGTTGTTCTTTTTTCAAAGGGCTCTAGGCGTTTCTTTTTGGCGGGCATGGATATGGGCAGTTCCAGCCAAAGTTCCCAGGCCTGGTTCCTCACATGACCTTCCCCCATTGCCAACCAACCTCACAACTACAAAGATTTACTTTTCACTTTGGGTGAATCATCAGGAATTACACAAATTCTGCTCGCAAGATTTTGAGTCTCTTCCTCCTCCTACACTATGTTTTTTTTAATTCCTTCAGTTTATAGAACTGATTTAGGGTGGGATTTGGCCATATTTATTTTAGTCCCAAATAAAGACCCTTTTAGAGACCGTGTGTTCCTCTCTGGTGTGTTTCCTATGGTCTTAGGAGAGGCAATGTTCATTTCCTTCCACTGCTCACCCCAGTCCACCTCTTATTACACTGAGAGCGTCTTTGAGGTCCAGGACTCTGATGCTAAGGAAAACACTTTGGTTTTGGGAACCTTTTGTCTCCAATACATACTTGCTAATTTTATCAATGAATGTGTGCTGATATGCTATCAAGTTGTTTTTCTCTTACTCCCTTTTTTCTCTTCCTATTTCTCTCCTTCCTTCCTTCCCTCCCTCCCTCCCTTCCTTCCATTCTTTTCTTTCTTTTCTCCCTCCCTCCCTCCCTCCTTTCTCTCTCTCTCTCTCTTTCTTTCTTTCTTCTTTCTTTCTTTCTTTCTTTCTTTCTTTCTTTCTTTCTTTCTTTCTTTCTTTCTTTCTTTCTTTCTTTCTTTCTTTCTTTCTTTCTTTCTTTCTTTCTTTCTTTCTTTCTTTCTTTCTTTCTTTCTTTCTTCTCTTTTTGAGGGCCTACTCATCCCAGCAGCAAACTATGAAGGCTAGTAAGTAACATAAGACACATTTCTTGTTCTCAAGGTGCTTGAAGATTAGTTGAAATAAAACATATACACAAAAATGTGAACTTAAATACCAAAACAAAAATGTCAGTTAGCAATTCAAAACGGTTGGTAAAGCATTTATTCCATAAACATACCCAGAGAGCTGTGGAAGGAAAAGTACTTTTGCAGACATTAAAACCTAGAGGGAGGAGTCAGACATTAAAAGAAAAATATTAAGGGCCCTGGCCGGTTGGCTCAGTGGTAGAGCATCGGCCTGGCGTGTAGAAGTCCCAGTTCGATTCCCGGCCAGGGCACACAGGAGAAGCGCCCATTTGCTTCTCCACCCCTCCCCCTCTCCTTCCTCTCTGTCTCTCTCTTCCCCTCCCGCAGCCGAGGCTCCATTGGAGCAAAGATGGCCCGGGCGCTGGGGATGGTTCCTTGGCCTCTGCCCCAGGCGCTAGAGTGGCTCTGGTCGCGGCAGAGCGATGCCCCGGAGGGGCAGAGCATCGCCCCCTGGTGGGCAGAGCGTCGCCCCCTGGTGGGCGTGCCGGGTGGATCCCGGTCGGGCACATTGCGGGAGTCTGTCTGACTGTCTCTCCCCGTTTCTAGCTTCAGAAAAATACAAAAAATAAAATAAAATAAAGAAAGAAAAGAAAAAAATGAGGCGAGTGCTGTACGGAACATCGGCATCGATGACCATGAGCTCTGGTTTACTCAGAACAGTCCCGATTTTTGCCTGTTGTCCTGGCAAAAGAGTTTCAGAAGAGTCTCAGGATGGATGTTAACTTACAGTCCTCTTAGGTATAAACAAAGAGCATAAGTGCAGTGGGAGCGAAGAGAAAGGAATTAGTTTTGACTAGGGGGTTGGAAAGTTTCCCGGAGGAGGGGATGCCTGAGCTGAGCTGTAATGAACAGGCTTAGAAAGAGCAGAGAAGGCATCAGAGCTGACAGCAGCTCAGACAAAGGCTGGAGGCATCCAAGGGCACTTACGTGATTGATTTCTCAATCAGTAGAAGCCCTGGGTTGAGAGGAGTAAAGAGTGACACCAAAGGCTGGAGGAGTCATGGAAACTATGTTGCCACAAACTGCCATCACTCAGAACTCTGGTTATCAGAAACAATGGCCACTGGATGGTGGTCCTGTGTCAGATCAGAAGGGTACCCACTGTCCAAGTTGTGTAGGGTCAGAAGGGGGCAGAGGAAGAGAGTGAGGCAGTGTGAGAATTGGAAAGGCTGGGAGATGGTAAGAGAGAGAGTGAAACAACTGTGCCTTTACTAGTTCTGTCTGCACAGTAAAGACTCTTCTCAAACAGAAACTTGTTTGGAATTTATTCCTGCCTTTCGTCTTTCTTCCCTTTGACTCAGACACAGTGGTATTCTGAGATCCCCAAGTTTAAGAGGTTCTTAGAGGCACATTTATGTTTTTAATCCCTCAGTGTTGGGAAATGGACTGAGCAGCACTGTTTTGTGGCAGTCTGGTGGGTAAAGAAGCTATCCTAGGAGCTGTACATTCGCTGCTGGCTGACCTAATGTCAGTCATTCCGAATGTGAGCGTGAAGAATAAAAACGAATGTGGACACTTACCTTGTGATGAAAAAGTCCCTTTAAACCAGTGGTTCTCAACCTTTCTAATGCCGTGACCCCGCAATACAGTTCCTCATGTTGCGGTGACCCCAAACCAAAAAATAATTTTGGTGGCTACTTCATAACTGTAATTTTGCTACAGTTATGATTCAGAATGTAAATACCTGATATGCATTATGTATTCTCATTGCTACAAATCAAACATAATTTAAACATAGTGATTAATCACAAAAACAATATTTAATTATATATTGAGAAATATTTATTACTAATAGACCTCCTTACCTAGTGTATTGGGGCTACCATTCCGTAAATAGCTGCTTAACTAATGGATCTGTTTTTTCCAGATTAGTGGCAAGTTTTCTATATAGAACAGTGTGAACTATGTCATAGGATACACTGCAGTTTCTGCACAGCATGGTATCTTTCAGGGCTCTTTCACACTATAAAGCAGCAGTTTCTGCATTGGAATCCACATCTCATTTACTTCAATGGGAGACCCGTGGATTCTGCAGAAGAGAGATCCCCTGTACGGCAGAAATGCAGTTCCGACACATTTCTTCCTCTCCTACTCAAGTCAATAGGAGGCCGCAGCAGATTCTGCTCAAATATAGAGCATGTTGCTTAATTTTTTCCACGCTAGAACTTTTCCTAGAGCAGAAAAATTCCAAAGGAGGAATCCGCCACCCCCAATAGACTTCTATAGGAGGCAGATCTTTTACACTGCAGAATCCGCACAGCAGATTCCTCAGTGTGAGGCCTCTTTCAGTCTATTGGTGTCTATCAGTGTGAGGCTGCGATAGATTGTGTGGTAACCCGAGATTCTTGGGAGCTCTCTTCCACAAAATCCGCAGCACTCCCAATGAAATCAATAGGAGGCGGATTCAATGCCGGAAACCACTTATTTCAGCAGTTTCCTCATTCAGAATATGGGAAAATAGTGGGAGATATGGGAGATAATTATACATTGGGGAACAGTGTGTAGCTGCTTAACTAATGGATCTTATAACACTACATTTTATAGTGGTCTCTTATAGTATAAGACCGATGTAGTTCACACTGTGTAAATGTATGGTGCTTTGTGTAAGTGTAAGCTGCTTTGTGTACTGTGTAATGATTACACACAAAGCACCTTACACTTACACAGTATTGTGTGTATGGTGTGTGTACTGTTTTTACATTATTAACCTTTTCTACACCAGCAGGCTCTCTTGGCTCTCCGCCTCTTGCCTCTCCGCCTCCTAAGCTTCTATCCTCCGGCGCTTGCTGCACCCGCCCACTGATAACATCAGCAAGCGCTGGACACACGTAATGCGCTGCTATGGACTGTGGGGCGTGTCCCCCCCGCCCCTTAGGCCCCCAACGGATGCAATCACGTCTGCGCATGACCGCAGGCATTCAGTTTGGGACGCTTGTGCATAACAGCGTGCGTTCAAGCTGAATAGCGCTGCTGCAGACGGTAGCGCGGCTTCTCAGCGGCTAAAGCCATCGGGGAAATATGTATTTTCCCGATGGCTTTAGGCGACCCCTGTGTTTTGGTCGTTCAACCCCCGCCGGGGTCGCGACCCACAGGTTGAGAACCGCTGCTTTAAACTTTACATTACGAAAATTTTTCAAATATACACGGGAGAAAGGAAGTAGTATCTCCCATGTAACTGTGCTATGGATTGGTGACCCTTGTCCCTGTCACCCAACTTTAATAGTTAGCAACATTGTGCTGTCTCTGCCTTCCCCTTCTTCTTAGATCATAGAGCTATGTCTGGGAAGACATCAGAATGTACCTCTAACACATAAAGAGCTTTTTGAAACATAAGCATGTACTGCTATTTTACCCAAAAGGCTTTAAAATACTTCCTTAATACCAGCCAGTACTTGGTCCATTTTCCCTCTAAAATGTCCACTTTAAGGTCTGGAGATCTGAATTAGTATCTCGGTGTAGGCTTAGGAGTGGAATGTTGGACTGTTTGGCAGGGAGCAGGAGAGGCAGAGGAGGCTGGAATCCTAAGTTATATTCAGAATTCTAGTGACTTGGCAACTCTTTCTTTTTTTTATACCTCAGTTTTCACAGCCTTGTATCTCAATGGGTTAATAATATACTTCCTAGAGAATATTCTGTTTAAACCAGAGAAAGTCTTAAAAGCTCCCGATAGAGAGTTTTTTGCACAATCACAGCATTTCCTATCCCTTTTTACTCAGTAAACATTGTCATTCCACTTCTGCCTCCTCCTGTTCATCTGTTCCAGTTGGTCGGTTGGTTGGTTGGTGGTTGGTTGGTTTTCTCATTCAGTGTATTCACTACATACAAATGCAAAGCACTGCGAGGCCTCAGGTTAGTCACAGCTGCTAGCTATTTGAATGAGTTACTATGCTGGGTACTTTACATGGGTTATTCCATTTACTCCTCACTACAACCCTCAAGTAATTTTTATAACCCCTTTTTATAGATGAGAAAATTAGGTTCTAAGAATTTAAGTAATATACCCAGAAAAGATCACCCAGCTAGTAAATAAATGGCAGGAAGGCGTTTTTGCCTCTCTGGGTCTACCTGTCCTGAAACCCCTGTCCCAGCATCCCAAAGTTGAAAGGCAAAAGCGAAGACTAGCACACCTTGATAGTGCCACCTTTTCTCTGTCCCTCGGGAGCCTATGGTTTTTAAAAGGGTAAATAAGAAGTGTGTAGAAATACAAAGAGTTATGTGGTGTGTCGTAGGTGTGTTTCTATGGATGCACAAGAGAAATGATAGTATGAAAAATCAGAGGTGTAAGGAATGACTTTTTGTTCAGTGGACAGAGCGTCTGCCTGGCTTATGGAGGTCCCAGGTTAATTCCCGTCAGGGCACACATGAGAAGCAACCATCTGCTTCTCTTCCCCTCCCTCTCCCCCTTCTCTACCTTTTCTTCTCATAGCCAGTGGCTCGATTAATCCAAATATCGGCTCCAGGCACTGAGGACAGCCTAGTTGATTCAGCATTGGCCCCAGACAGGAGTTGCTGGGTGGATCCCAGTTGGGACGCATGCAGGAGTCTATCTCCCTTCCTCTCACTTAAAAAAAAAAAGGAAAAAAGAAATAATTTTTAATGGGGGAAGGAGACATAAAGAAAGGCTTCATTAGGGACATGCATTTAATGATGAAACTGCAGGGAACGGGGACGTGGTCCTGAGGAAGCACCAGATGTGTGTTGGAGAGTGTCAGGCTGGTGGAGTGTGATGGGAGATAAAACGGGATATAGGGTGAGGTTAAATTTAAAGAAATTGTTATTACCAGATTGCTGTGCAGTTAAAAACCATTACAGTTTTTTGACTAAAGGGAGTAAACTGATCAGAGCTAAGTGGTGGAAAAACTGTGGTTGGGGAGGCTGATTAAGAGACTGTTTGTTCCAACCATAGTGAGAAGGAAGGAGTATTTTTTTTTTTTATTTATTCATTATAGAGGGGGGGGGAGAGAGAGAGAGAGAGAGAGAGAAGGGGGAGGAGCAGGAAGCATGAACTCCCATATGTGCCTTGACCAGGCAAGCCCAGGGTTTTGAACCGGCAACCTCAGCGTTTCCAGGTTGACGCTTTATCCACTGCGCCACCACAGGTCAGGCCAGGAAGGAGTATTTAACAGAGTCCTGAACACAGAGGCTGCCGAGGAGGGCAGGATTGGAAAGAGATTTTGAAATATCCAGTGCTAATCTCTGTTAGAGAAGCTTGAATTATCACTGAATTTTAACTATTTTAACTTTCTAGGGCTTTTGGAAACACTTTTTTTTTTTTTTTTTTTTTTTTTTTGACAGAGAGAGAGTCAGAGAGAGGGACAGATAGGAACAGACAGACAGGAAAGAACAGACAGACAGGAAGAAACAGAAAGACAGGAAGGGAGGAAGATGAGAAGCATCAATTCTTCATTTCAGCTCCTTAGTTGTTCATTGATTGATTTCTCATATGTGCCTTGATCAGGAGGCTACAGCAGGGCGAGTGACCCCTTGCTCAAGCCAGTGACCTTGGACTCAAGCTGGTAAGCCGGTGCTCAGGCCAGCGACCTCCTCCATATGCTCAGGCCGGCGACCTCCTCCATACCCCAGTCTGACACTATCCCTTGGGGTCTCGAACCTGGGTCCTCCATATCCCAGTCTGATGCTCTATTCACTGAACTACTGCCTGGTCAGAACTGAAAACATTTTTTATAACAATTTGAGATAAAATTCACATATCGTTATTATTCACCCTTTGAGAGTATACAATTCAATGTACATGTCAATGTGTTTTGTATATTCAGAGTTGTGCAAATATCCCAGTTTTTATCATTCTAAAAGGAAACCCCAATTTATTCAACATCACTTCTAATTCCCTTATCCCTCTTCATCCTTTAGTCAACCACCAGTCTACTTTTCTTTTTTTTTTTTTGAGAACCCAGATGTATTTTACTGTGACAGACATTACAGAAGTTGCCAAAATTACCACTTTATTTCTCTGTGGATTTACCTATTCTGGATATTTCATATCAAAGAATCATATACTCTGTGGTGGTTTATGACTGACTTCATTCATTTAGCATAATCTGTTCAAGATTCACCTATGTATATATCATTTCTTTATTTTTATTTTTTAAAAATTTTCATTGATTTGAGAGAGAGGATAAGGGAAGGGTGAGGAGGTAGGTGGGAGTGAGAAAGAAAGAAGCATCAACTTGTTTCATTCAGTTGTTTGACCCAGCTGTGTATTCATTGATTGCTTCTTGTGCTGCCAACACAAGGACAGTCTGATTAAACACTGTGTAACTAGGCAGTGGGTTTTCTGCAGAAAGAGGTTATAGACTTTAAATTGGTATGTACTTGCATTTCCATGTGGTAAGATTTTGTAGCACCTATGAAATTACTTTGATCCACTGGACTTACTGATCAGATTTCAGATCTAATCTTGTGGAGATGAAGCCATTTTAGCAGTTCTATGTGAGGCTCACAAAATCATTGTCTATTTGATTGAATAGACATACTACTAAAGCCTAGAGGAATAATTCCATTTTTTATCTTTCCTTATTTTTTAAAAATGTTATGCTTTTCCTCCTTTTCATTTCTCTTCTCTGCTTATCTCAGAAGGATAAAACTTATGTGAAGATGTTCCAATTGGATGTGTATTTGTGTATAGGGTCCTGGTATAGCCCACTGTCGGTGTAATAAATTTATTTTTCTTTCTATGACATAATACTAGTTGAATATGTGGTTATGACTGAGAACTTTAACTGTCCTAGTTAGACAGGGTAAATTGTTGTTTTATAGTTAATAATAGTTAATAGTTTTTGAATGCTTACTGCATGCCAGGCACCGTGCAATGTAATTTGTGCGTTATTTCATTTGGTCTGTTAACACCCTTAAAAGAGAGGTGTCATTATGATCCCCTTCGACAGGGGAGGAGGTTATGCTCTTGGCCACTGCTCCGCATCTTTCGAGAGTACGCTTCATGTAGCATATTTTATAGCTTACCACATTCCACTAAATCAGGCAGAAATTGGCAGTGTTTCTTGACTGGTCTGTGGCTGAAATGGTCGGGTGGAATGCTGGACTCCATTACTGCTTGTATTCTAGGAGCCCTTCTGGGTTTCAATTTCCTTATTTTTAAAATGAGGGACCCAGAACAGATAAATGCTAAGATTTTTTAAAATGTTAATCTTTCATCAAATTAATTCAAGTATTCACTTCAAGAAGGGAGAGAGATGAGAGGCATCAATTCTTTGTTGAAGCTCCTTAGTTCATTGATTGCTTTCTCATATGCGCCTTGACTGGGGGGGGGCGCTACAGCAGAGCAAGTGACCCCTTGTTTAAGTCAGTGACCTTAGGCTCAAGCCAGCGACCTCAGGGTTTCAAACGTGGGTCCTCTGCATCTCAGTCTGACCCCCTATCCATTGCACCACCGCTTGGTCAAGCTCCCTTCATTTTCTTATCTAGGATTTAGAGCAGATAGAGCCCACATAATTGCATCCTCCATTTTCCACCCTTTAGATTTAAATATTTTTCTTGGGAGGAGCTGAGGTGGCACTAGTTGGCCTGGGAATGAAGGTTGTTGAGCAGCCATGTGCAAGGCAGTGTTCTAGGAGTCAGGTGTATTATGTGCATTATCTCATTTAATCCACACAAAGTCCCCTGTGGGATACGCATTATTGTCTTTATTGAAAAAGAGAGCAACCACACCACCCCTGTGAGAAAACTGAGGCTCATGTGATCAAGCCCATGACATAGTATTAATAAAATTCTTCCTGCTTAATTTGTGTTATGGATTCCATCAGGGGAGGAACTGACTCATCTCTGTGCACTTGGCTCAGAGCCTGAATCAGGTAAATCCTCCACCTAATATACATAGACTCCTCCTTACCTTCCCCCACAAACCTGCTCTTCCTTTTCTCTTCCCTAGTTTAGTTAATAATATGCATTACCACCCACTTGCTAGAAACCTCAGCCTTGGCTTTAGGCTCCTCCCTGTGGTCTAACTGGAACCTCTCACAAATCAGCGAGCCCTATGGATTCTGCCTCTGAAAGTCGTGTGTCTTCCTCCCTGTGCTTCGTTGGCCCCAGACAGTCCCCATCCTATTCTGGCCTCTTGACTCATCCATCTTCTTCACATCTGCCCTATATTCCTTCCTCAGTGTGACCCGGTCATGACAGTATTTTGCCTGCAGCTCCCTAGTAAGTTCTTGTTCTCTACTGATTACTCCTCAGTCTTCTCAGCATGACTTTCACAAACTGGTTGTGCACTGTTCTCTGTACTGATTTCCCACTCCTCACCACACACCAGGCCATGTCACCGGCCCTGGACACTCATGTCCACCCTCTCACCAAATCTTTGTTCATACTTGTCTTCACTTGGGATGTTTTTATTTATTTTTTCTCTTTGTCAATCTGACTTGTTGCTACTTCAACTCAATAAAAATTAATTGTTTCCTTCATATATTTGCCATCAGACTCTCGTCTCAACTGAACAAGTGCAATTTATAAAAGTTTAATTTTATGATAAAAGCAGTATATTATTTTCAAAAATGTTTACAACATAACTTCTTTAAATAATTCAACCCCTACGTATATTTAAAATATCCTATATATAGCACTTTGGTTTTCAGGAACAGACCTATGTTGGCAAGAAAAAAAATATTTTAGTGTATACTCTGTCCTCCAGTGCTTTAGAGAGCGGACAGGCTGGGCAGCATTCATCACCAGGGCTGTGATGAACTGATTAGGAGAATGGGTCAGTAGCTCCTAGGAAATCCTATAGCCGCAGCTCAGTCATCACTGGCTGGGTCACTATGTCAAGGGCCCTAATGAGGGCTGAGTTGAGATGACAAGCTGTGGGCCCAAGGCAAGATCAAGTTGGAGCCTGGTTCCAGGGTAGAGATCTGTGGCAGTTAATGACAATGCCTGTGTGCTTTTCAGAACATCGAGCTGAAGGTCGAAGTGGAGAGCCTGAAACAAGAACTCCAAGACAAGAAACAGCATTTGGATAAAACTTGGTGAGTTGTAGTCACCCTATTTGAGCTCTGGTCACTTCCAGAGTCTGGCTCACTAATCTGAGAACAGTCGATGTGGAACCAACTTCCTTAACCTGAATATGGCATTTGGATGTCATGTGTAGTTCAGGAATTGAAATCACGTGCTTTCTTTCCCTTGGGCTCTGTGTCTGTTACTAAGTCTGACAGACATTGTCATAGATTGCTAAACTCACCAGACCTAAACTTATAAATTCCCTATTCAATAATCTACTAACACCAAGGGCTTGCATAGAGTTTGGGGGAAATGGACACTCTCATGATGCTGTTGAGAGTGTAAATTGTGGTAGTATTTTTGGTATGTGGCACTCCCTATCAAAGAAAAAAATAAGCATTTCCTTTGATCAAATAATCCTTAGGAGGAATCCTTTCCTTATAAATGAAAACATGAGTATGAAAGGATAAATGTATAAGGATGATTACTGAATCATTATTTGTAATGGCAAAAACCTAGAATCAACTATGCCTCAGTATAGCCATCATTAAAGGCATTTTGATATAACCATATTGCAGAATATTATGCAGTCATTAAAAAGAATGAGTTAGCTCTATGTTATTATCCTGGTGGGAAGTCCTTGACAGACTAAATAAGGGGGAAAAGTGCTAAGTGTTGTTTATACTATCAGCCCCTTTGAGTAAAGACAAGCAGTCCTCTCTTGTATGTACATGTGTTTGCTTAATAATGCCTAGAAAAAACTGGAGGGTTATGTATCAAATCCTTTACATTGCTTCTAGCAAGGGAGTGAGAATGGAGTTTGTGATGGGGAGAAGACTTGATTTTTTCTTACATACTTTCCTGTTGTTAAAATGGTTACTTTTGTAATTTATAGTTTTTATAATTAAAAAGGTAAGTTTTAGCCCTGGCCGGTTGGCTCAGTGGTAGAGTGTCGGCCTGGCGTGCAGAGGTCCCGGGTTCGATTCCCGGCCAGGGCACACAGGAGAAGCGCCCATCTGCTTCTCCACCCCTCCCCCTCTCCTTCCTCTCTGTCTCTCTCTTCCCCTCCCGCAGCGAGGCTCCATTGGAGCAAAAGATGGCCCGGGCGCTGGGGATGTCTCCTTGGCCTCTGCCCCAGGTGCTAGAGTGGCTCTGGTCACAACAGAGCGACGCCCCGGAGGGGCAGAACATCGCCCCCTGGTGGGCAGAGCGTTGCCCCTTGGTGGGCGTGCCGGGTGGATCCCGGTCGGGCACATGCGGGAGTCTGCTGACTGTCTCTCCCCATTTCCAGCTTCAGAAAAATACAAAAAAAAAAAAAAAAAAAGCTAAGTTTTAAGTGATAAGTATTATTAAAATTGTTATTAAAAATAATTTTCAGGCCTGACCTGTGGTGGCGCAGAGGATAGAGCGTCAACCTGGAAACACTGAGGTCGCTGGTTCAAAACCTTGGGCTTGCCTGGTCAAGGTGCATATGGGAGTTGATGCTTCCTGCTCCTCCCCCCTTCTCTCTCTCTCTCTCTCTCTCTCTCTCTCTCTCTCTCTCCTCTCTATAATGAATAAATAAAAATCTAAAAATAAATTTAAAAAAAAAAAAAATTTTTCAGATTATATCCTGAGTACAGAATACATTCAATCTGTAGTGGTATTCTTACTATCGCTATAGCATCTCTTGGTACTTAGGATGGCAAGTCCAGCAAGATCAGAATACCCAAAACCAGACTCAATAATACACAATATACTGGTATTATTATACACTAAAGCAGGAAGTGAGCTGATAGATTTTAGGAAAACATGTAAAATAACAACTGAGTAATAGATTTTGAGATTTGTGTAATGCTTTAAATTTTTTTTATGTCATTTCAGCTTTAAAATAGGTAGCATCATTCTATTTTTACAAATGAGAAATTTAAGGTGCAGAGTGCTAAGACTTCTCAAATGAGTGGCAGAATCCACATCTTCTGGCATCAGTTCAAGGCACTGCTGACTTTAGAACAGCTGAAGCCTGTTAACTCAGGGTTCCCGACTAACTGAGCTGCTCAGAAAATGTTTAACTTCCATTCTCAAGATACTATAGTTAGCTTTCATTTAGTGCATTTATCAAGGAATACGGAGTCAAAGTAAAAGTTGATTCTTGAGGTCTGACTATTTAAGGCTTTCTGTTTAGGGTTATTCTTTTTTATTTTAAAAGAATTATTAATATTATATTTTAAAATTGACTCTGAACACTTGAGTTTCTATTACCTAATGAAACCTCACAATTTCTTATAAGGCTATTCTTTTGACTTGTGTTCCTCAATACCATCAAGAGCCTTTTATCCCCGAAAGGCTGTATAATGACATGGGAGCTCAGGTTAAATATAGCCTGTGGGATGGTACTGAGTAGTGTCCACCAGTAACAAAGCAATTCTCTGATCTTTAGGGAAGCTCCATTTGATCTCCATGGACACAACCCTCTAGGTCAAATATTAAAGAGCCACTGAGCTTGGGAAGAGTGACTTTGATTTATCACAAGTCTGTGGAGGTACAGTATTGTTCTCTGCCTGAACACAAGAAGGTGGTCTGTGGTTCTCAATAACTGGCTTAAAATAAGAATAAAACCAAACCGGAATTAAGATCATTCAGTACCTGATACAGCTCCCAAATTTCTAATCCTCAGACATCCAAGGGCAGCTGTTGTTAGCTAAAAATAAGCCGGTGACACCTTACTCACTTCGGGCTAGTGCCTGGACATTCATTTCTAAGGACTTCAGAGGAGCAAAGCTAGTCCTAAACCCTGGGCTTCCATAGTTTCAGTGTCCGCTTTCTGTATGGGACCATGAGAAAACTGGGTCAAACTCTGGACAGGTAGCTCAGATTCAGGACGGATATTTATGGGTTACGGGCTATAAAGGAGGAATGCATTTCTGTGGCTGTCCAAACGGATATTCTGTCCCAGCAACCTATATGGAAGGAACACTTTAAATTCCAATAATAAGGCCCTGGCAGGATGGCTTGGTTGGTTAGAGCATCATCCAGAATCTCAAAGGTTGCTGGTTTGATGCCCATTCAGGGCACACACAGGAATAGATCGATGTTCCTGTCTCTCTCCTGCTCTCCCCTTTCCTCTCTCTATAATCAATAAAATAAACATTAAAAAGAAAAGAAAAGAAAGATAAATTTCAATAGCAGGAAAGGCAGGGAACTAGCAAAGCACTCTGGGAGGACAGTCTGAATGGAAGACTCCAGGGACAGATGACAGTGAATGTGGATACTGAGTTCTGAACCATTTGGTGACTATCTACCTTCCCAATGAAAGATTCCCCTCATTAAGCTGAAGCAATAATGAGGCCTCTAGGGAGTAGTGTATTCTGATTGACAAGCAATAAAAATGTAGAGTTCCCAAAGACTGCCTGTAAAAGGTGGAAAGAGCATCCCACAAGTAATTGCAGAGGAGAAAAGGCTGCATTTTTCTGCTCATGAGTGTGAAACAGCCTTACTGGGTTCACGGGCTAAATTCCATGACTGGCTCTGACTGGCTCGTGCTCCGTGGTTTCAGTGCCGATGTAGAGAATCTCAACAGCCACAATGAAGCTGAGCTCCGGCGCCAGTTTGAGGAGAGACAGCAGGAGACAGAGCATGTCTATGAGCTCCTGGAGAATAAAATCCAGCTTCTGCAGGAGGTGAGCAGCCTTCCAGAGGTCCGGGCTCCTCTTTCCCCTCCTTCCCCA
Organism: Saccopteryx leptura; assembly: GCF_036850995.1. Classification (NCBI taxonomy): domain Eukaryota; kingdom Metazoa; phylum Chordata; class Mammalia; order Chiroptera; family Emballonuridae; genus Saccopteryx; species Saccopteryx leptura. The sequence goes on along the minus strand of NC_089505.1, from coordinate 208,774,662 downwards.
TGGCTCCGCCCCCTGCATGGCTTCCCAAACTCATCCAGTGACCCTGTGTTCCAGGACTCCTCACCTGCGTGGGGATTTTGCAGCCTCTCAGATGTTGTTGTTCTTGCAGGAATCCAGGCTAGCCAAGGATGAAGCCGCGCGAATGGCAGCTCTGGTGGAAGCAGAGAAAGAGTGTAACCTGGAGCTCTCGGAGAAGCTGAAGGGGGTCACCAAGGACAGGGAAGATGTGCCAGGAGACCGGGTCAAGCCAGACCGATACACTGAGGCCCTGGCCCAGAGGGACAAGTAGGTGCCTTTCTTTGGTGCTGTATTGTCACTTGTCTTTTGCCTGTTCTCAAGCCTATGAGCATATAGAGTAACTGCACTGTTCCCTTTTAAGGACTGACAGTGTCCATTTATAAGGCTCCGAGGCTCCCAGAACCAGAGACTTTCTTTTTAGGGTTGTGTCTTCAATGGTATTCATTAATGAAACTCATTTGTTGGCAATTGGGAGCCTTGGGCAGATGTAAATAGAAGAGCAGTCAAAGGGTAGCAAGCAGGAGACGTGCATTCATTTATTCTACAGACATTTTTTGAGCACTTGCTACTTTGCAGACACTGGGTCAGGCACTGAGGTTACAGAGATGAAAGGCCCAGTTCTCTCATCAAGAAACATGTTGCTATAAATGATCCGATGTCATCATTTCTTATGGCTGAGTAGTATTCCATAGTATATATGTACCAAAGCTTTTTAATCCACTCGTCCACTGACGGACACTTGAGCTGTTTTATATATTTACAACAACATGGATGGACCTTGATAACATTATACAGAGTGAAATAAGTAAATAAGAAAAAACTAAGAACTATATGATTCCATACATAGGTGGGACATAAAAATGAGACTCAGAGACATGGACAAGAGGGTGGTAGTTACGGGGGGGGGGGGGGGTGAGGGGAGGGGCACAAAGAAAACCAGATAGAAGGTGACGGAAGACAATTTGACTTTGGGTAATGGGTATGCAACATAATCAAATGTCAAGATAACCTGGAGATGTTTTCTCTGAACATATGTACCCTGATTTATCAATGTCACCCCATTAAAATAAAAAAAAAACATGTTGCGCAGTCCTAGTAAGTTCTCTGATAGAGGGACATGGGATGCTCTGGAGACATGTAGGGTTGCCATCTATTCTAGACTAAAAGTTTCTTAGAGGAGCTGAAATCTGAGAGTTGAAGAATGCATAGAACTTAGAAGAAAGCGTAGGTAGTGGGTGAGGAAGAGAAACATTCTGTGCAGAAGGAGACACTGTGGAGGGGACACAGGGAAGGGCATGTTTCAAGACGTGTTGCTAATCCCGTGTAACTAGAGCAAAGGGTCTGGGCAGAGTAAGAGAGGTAAACTGTACTGACCACAGGGGTATGATTGTGCCAGCTCTGTGTGCTATAGTGAGGAACTTGAATTTGTTCCTAAAAATAATCGGGCAGTTAAAAAAATAATAATAATCGGGCAGTTGGTAAGGCCACCACTGTCTGAGTTATGGCAGCAACTTCTAACTATTCTCTTCACTTCCATGCCAACCCCTCTACAGTCCATTCCATCCAACAGTTCAGAGCAGTTTTGAAGTGGAGACTTCAACATTATCAAATTGACAAATAATTGAGCCTCTTAGATGCCAGATATGATAGTGGCATAAAAAAACCCTTAAGTGGGCCTTTAAGTGCAGTGGACCTTAAACGCAGTGGATAGAGCATCAGACTGGGACATGGAGGACCCAGGTTTGAGACCCCGAGGTCGCCAGCTTGAGCACAGGCTCATCTGGTTTGAGCAAAGCTCACCAGCTTGGATCCAAGGTCGCTGGCTCGAGCAAGGGGTCACTCGGTCTGCTGAAGGCCCGCGGTCAAGGCACATATGAGAAAGCAGTCAATGAACAACTAAGGTGCCACAATGAAGAATTGATGCTTCTCATCTCTATCCCCTCCTGTCTGTCTGTCCCTATCTGTCCGTCTCTCTGTCTCTAACACACACACACACACACACACACACACACACACACACAACCTTAAGTGGTTTTTAACTGAATACATAAAAATGTACATAGCCAGTGTGATCTTTTTAGGACATAAATCTGATCTCATTTAAAAAGCTCTCCAATGCCTTCAGGAGATAAGATTCATTTTCCTTAGTGTGACCATCAAAGCCTTTTATGATCCAACCCCTGATTTCTCCCAGAATCATTCCCCACTCTGACCCCTCACACTTCACTGATGTCAGACTAGTAATAATGATGACAAGACTTGTTGCGCTGAGTACTTTACATCCTTGTTTAATTCTCCTCACAATGACAGAGATAGGGAGCATTATGCTTTATAAATGAAGAAGCTGACAACGCAGCCTGGTTTCAGGCAGAGCTGGAATCCATACCCGGAAGCCACGCTGCCTCCATGTAAAGCAGTAACACTATGTCAGAGCTCCAGAATGTTGCTCATGCTCTTTCTTCATCTATCTTTTTCCCACCAGGTGAACTCCTATTCATTCTTTAAATATATATATAATTTATTGGGGTGACATTGACTAATAAAATTATGTAGGTTTCGGGTGTACCATTCTATAATACATCATCTGTATATTGTATTGTTAATTTTTTTTTTTTTTTTGTATTTTTCGGAACCTGGAAACGGGGAGAGACAGTCAGACAGACTCCCGCATGCGCCCAACTGGGATCCACCCAGCACGCCCCCCAGGGGGTGACGCTCTGCCCATCAGGGGGCGATGCTCTGCCCCTCCAGGGCGCTGCTCTGTTGCCACCAGAGCCATCCCCAGCGCCCGGGCCAACTTTGCTCCAATGGAGCCTCGGCTGTGGGAGGGGAAGAGAGAGACAGAGAGGAAAGAGAGGGGGAGGGGTGGAGAAGCAGATGGGCGCTTCTCCTGTGTGCCCTGGCCGGGAATCGAACCCGGGACTTCTGCACGCCAGGCCAATGCTCTACCACTGAGCCAAACGGTCAGGGCCCTGTATATTGTATTGTATATTCACCATCCCAGTCAAGTCTACTTCCATCACCATTTATTTATCTCCCTTGATTCTGTTCTACCCCCTCTGGCCCCTGTCCCTTTTGTAATCCCCATACTGTTGTCTGTGTGAGATTTTTTTCCTTTGCTTAATCCCTTCACCTCTTTCATCCAGTCCTCTAACTGCCATCTCCTCTGACAAGTGTCAGTCTGTTCTCCGTATCTGTGAGTCTATTTCCTATTCATCCTTAAAAACTAAGACTTCTGTTACTTCTGTGAAGGTTTTTGTAAGGGCAGTATTCAGTCTGTATAGTTGCTTTTTTTTTATATACACATCTTTCACTGTACAATTCTCAGTGTGGTCTTGTATTCTTTCAGATCTTCCCTGCTAGACTCCGAGACTTGTTAAACTAAAATAAACACTTGTTAAATTAAAATAAAAAAGAAAGAAAGAAAACATATTTACACCTGACAGATGACTTGAGGGAGTTCATTCAGATGGTCTTGACCAGCTTTGTAAAGTGGGATCATCTGTAGGAACGGAAGGTCAGAGCAATGTGTGAGCTGGGAGACAAGGAAAGTAGAGATGTCCCAGCACTGATACTGTGCGTACTTTGTTACGGAGTCCATATTCAGCATCAGAATAAGCGTTACAGCTTGCATTTGTATAGTGCTCTTAAGTTCTTAGCCCCAATCTAAGCTGGTCGTCATACCCTAAATGAATTTGTAATTCATCTCTGAGATTCCTATTTGACTTTCTGGTACCCCCTCACTTTTTTGCCAAACGATTCTCCTCTCAAAGTGCTATCACTGTCTTACACTTACACAGTGTAATCCAAACAATTGGAAACATTTCATCTAATACAGCACATTTCCAAGGAAAGATGTGTCTAGTACTCAAAGATTTACAAACAGGGAAACCGCAAGATATGCCCTGCATGCTGTAGATGAAAAATAACTGTTGATTTGAACCTGTGGTTTGTACATTTCAGTACAGCATGTAGTCATTCCATTTAATCCTCATCTGAGAGTCCAGCCTCTTCTCCAACCATTGTCTCTTTCCCCCTCAGCCTTTGCTCCTTTCCTCTACAGTGACTCTTCCCCAAATACACCTTGTATCTTCATGCCTTCGTTCCTCTGTTCATGCTCTTCCCTCTTAGCCTGGAACATAACCCAATCTTCAAAATCTTTTCTCCTGAGCTTCCCCCTGACTCTTTCCTGTCAAACGAATCACTTTTTTTTAGCTGTCTTCTTATGGCTCCGTGGCAGCACCCAGTCTACCACATGGTCTACACCTCCAGTGTGATAGCGCTTCATTGCGCTCTGTTACTGTTATTTGTTTCTACTGCTCTGTCTCCCCACGCCCCGCACCTTTGGCGCACATATTGAAAGAATGTGAGGTTCTACAGAGCAGAGATTGTGTCTTTTCCAACTTTGTATTCCCAGGACTTGGTAGAGTGTGTTGAGTATACATAAAGGTTATCTAAGAATGATTTTTTGAGTGAAACAACAGTAATTACCACCTCCAAACCACAACATCTGGGCACTTATTTCAAGATTTACATACCTATGGTCTATAGATCCATAGGGTGGCTTCAGGAAGTCCAAAAACCTGGTGACAGTGTAAGCAAAAAGTCACTTGGGGCCCTGGCCAGTTGGCTCAGTGGTAGAGCCTCGGCCTGGCGTGCAGGAGTCCCGGGTTCGATTCCCGGCCAGGGCACACAGGAGAAGTGCCCATCTGCTTCTCTAGCCCTCCCCCTCTCCTTCCTCCCTGTCTCTCTCTTCCCCTCCCGCAGCCAAGGCTCCACTGAAGCAAAGTTTTCCCGGGCGCTGAGGATGGCTCTATGGCCTCTGCCTCAGGCGCTAGAATGGCTCTGATTGCAGCAGAGCGATGCCCCAAGATGGGCAGAGCATCGCCCCCTGGTGGGCATGCCGAGTGGATCCCGGTCGAGCGCATGCAGGAGTCTGTCTGACTGCCTCCCTGTTTCCAGCTTCGGAAAAATACAAAAAAAAAACACAAAAAAACAAAAAAAAAAGTCACTTGGGTAAATATTTAGGGGCTGGAGCAGAACATATAGCTTTCAGAAGGAAAGAAATAGTTTAGTGGCCCTAAAAGACAAAAAACCCTACTGTTTTGAACCATGCTCTTTTGGGAGTGGACTGAAAGTAATAATAGTATCATGACCTAATTGTTGTTACTTTTTCTTTGGTCCAGACAAATTGAAGAACTGAATCAGAGCCTGGCTGCCCAAGAGAAGCTTGTAGAACAGCTCTCTCAAGAGAAACAACAGCTGCTACATCTGCTGGAGGAGTCAACTGGCATGGAACTGCAGGTGAGGCCTAGGCTGTGCTTCCCGAGGCATGTGCTTCATGCTCTCAGGGGCCCTGCCTTTTTTTTTTTTTTGTATTTTTTCTGAAGCTGGAAACAGGGATAGACAGTCAGACAGACTCCCACATGCGCCCGACGGGATCCACCCGGCACGCCCACCAGGGGGTGACACTCTGCCCACCAGGGGGCGATGCTCTGCCCCTCCGGGGCGTTGCTCTGTCACAAGCAGAGCCACTCTAGCGCCTGGGGCAGAGGCCAAGGAGCCATCCCCAGCACCCGGGCCATCTTTGCTCCAATGGAGCCTCGCTGCGGGAGGGGAAGAGAGAGACAGAGAGGAAGGAGAGGGGGAGGGGTGGAGAAGCAGATGGGCGCTTCTCCTGTGTGCCCTGGCCGGGAATTGAACCCGGGACTTCAGCACGCCAGGCCGAGGCTCTACCACTGAGCCAACCAGCCAGGGCCTACTTTTTAATATCTAAATGTATTAGCTATCTGTTGCTGCGTAACAAATTACTACATATTTAGTGGTTTAAAACCATATACATTTAAGGCCTGGCTGGGAAGCAAAGTTGGATAGAGTATCATCCTGATACACTAGGTTGTGAGTTTGACCCCTGGTCTAGGCACATACAAGAATCAACCAATAAGTGCATAAATAAGTGGAACAACAAACTGATGTTTCTTTCTGTCTCTCTCTCTCTCTCTCTCTAAAATAAATTTTAAAAAATAGACATTTGTTATCCCACATTTTCAGTAGGTCAGAAGTCCAGGAATGGTTTAGTTGGTTCTTCTGCTCAGGGTCTCACAAGTATGAAATCAAGGCTTCAGGGAGCTGCTTTCTCTTCTGCAGGCTCACTTAAGAAAGAACTTACTACTAAGCTTCATCAGCTTATTGGAGGAATTTATTTCTGTGTGGCTACAGAAGTCATGGCAGCTTGCTTCTTCATAGCCAGCAGTGGAGAGAGGGAAAGAGAGAGAAAGAGAAGGGTGGAAGGAGAAAGAGAGAGAGAGACTTGCTTTCTCACTTCTAAACACTCTTTAAGGGGCTCACCTGATTAATCAGGCCTGCCAGAATGCCATCCTTTTTGGTTCACTTAAAGTCAACTGAGTAGAGACCTTAATTACATCTGTAGCATCCCATTACCTTTGCCATATAACATAATATAACTTTGTAGTAATAATCCATTACCTTTGCCTTATTCTATTGGTTGGAAGCAAGTTATATTTATTGTAGGTCCTGCCCACACTCAATGGATGGGGATTATACAAAGGTGTGGAGAGCTGGGAATGAGAATAATGGGGACTGTTAAAATTTTATCTACCTCACTGAGTGATATAGAATATGTAATGTGGTTTTAATATTGAAGATAGAACCCTGACTGGGGTGAAAATAACTGCATTGATCTAGATTGTTGCTCTCGGAAGTTATCTCAGAGGAACTCCTGTCCTCCATTGGACTTTAACTTACTAAAAAGATACTTTCTAAAGGAACCCTAGAATATAAATGTGTCCAGACCATATAAGCAATTACCAGGTACTGTATTCTTAGAGATCTTAGACCAATAATAAAGCAAAATAAATGTAGTTTAATTTATTGGTTCACAGATATAGAGGTTGGAACCAGGATAAAAAAAGAAGTGATATGAATTTGTTTAAAGCAGTTTCCCTCCCTTTCCAGTGTTGTGGCACAGGTGATAAATGATCCTATCTGTAAGGTGTAGTGGTAAATGGATGGAGCTTCTCAAATGGAGGTGTCCAGCTTAGGTGCTTAGGCCACAATGAGGGCAGACGAAATCACGTTCTTTGCCACGCTTGTAAACCTCTCAGACTATGGCTTCATTTCGGTTAGAAAGTTCTGGTTACACTTAGAAAATGATGTGTGTGCATATAATTTGACATGATGAGTAAAATTCAAGCTCATAGACTTTTTGCAAGATACATATTGAAATATGTGTAAATCTGATGGGACTCCTGAAAAGATTTCATAACACTTATTTAATTAGAAAGAACCTGACTGGTAATTTGGAGAATTTGATTTCTATACTAATTCTTTCTCTATTAACTGTATGATCATGGGTACATTCCTTTCTCAGCTTCTATATGTGTAAAATGGGAAAAATAGCCCAAATTATCTCCAAAGTCTTCTATAATTCTGACATTTTATCATAATGAATTCAGTATCATCAGAAATGTATTGTCCTCAAAGTATACACTTTGAAAAACTTAATACTCATGTGAATTCTGAAATAAAATCACTCTCACTGCTTTAGTTTTATACTTACAGACAACATAAATATGGATGTATTTGTGTACACGTGTTTATTTTCATCAGTGTCTTTGGTAAGCACCAAAATGGGGATATGTACTTTGTTGTTTGCAGTTACTGGGAGGACTTTATTTGGTACCAGTTTTCAGAATAAACTTGAAGAACAGAAAGATGGAAAAGACAGGACTGTGGTGGGCCGCTCAGAGGCACACTGGCCGGAACACCCAGGCTGGGAAGCTCTGCTACTGCAGTCTCTGACAATAGGGCCTCTCAGCGGGGACAGAAAGTCTCCCACAGCTCATGTTCCATGTTTTCCCTTTGGGTTTGTGCCTTGTGGGAATAACGAAGCCCCAAGTACTGGCCAATCTACATAGAATTATTTCGTCATCATTATTCCATATTAACAGCCCAAAGTGGCCTAGCCAGAGAACGCAGCCTTCTGGTGAGTGTCTAACAGTCCTCTGAAAGCTTCCTTCTCCCAGTATATTCAGATGCCAAAGACAAGGAAACAGTAAAATGGCAGGAAAGCATGAGCTCAGGTTTTGGAATTTGGATCCAAGTAGCAACACTTTTTTATGGTTGGCCTTGGGCAAGTTACATAACCCTTCTGAGTAGTTTCCTTCTCTGTATAATAAGCATAAAAACACCTAATGTTCAGCTATTTGTAAGGATTAGAAATAACATATATGGCCTGACCTGTGGTGACACAGTGAGATAAAGCATCGACCTGGAACACTGAGGTCGCCGGTTCGAAACCTTGGGCTTGCCTGGTCAAAGCACATATGGGAGTTGATGCTCCCTGCTCCTCCCCCTTCTCTCTCTCTGTCTCTCTCTCTCACTCCTCTCTCTCTAAAAAATCAATAAATAAAAAATTAAAAAAAATTTAAGAAATAACATATATGAACCCTGGGCAGGTAGCTTGGTTGGTTAGAGCACTGACCTGAAGAGCAAAGGTTGCCAGGTTTAATTCCTGGTTAGGGTGCATACAGGAATGGGTCAATGTTCCTGCCTCTGTCTCTCTCTGTCCCTTCCTCTATCACTAAAATCAATTAAAAAAATTTTAAACCACAAATATAAAAAAAGAAATAATATATATGAGGTGTCTAACATATTACTTAAAACATGGTAACTACTAGCATCATTATCTATATTAACAACCTAAAAGAGAGTAAAGGTGTTCTTAAAACGAGTAGCAGCTATAAAGAAAATGAGTCAGATATTGCAAGCCTCACTCATATTGCAACTATCTTTGTTTTACAACAAAGACAAAATTAAATATGGCAGTTATTAGTGAGATCAATGGTCGTATTTCTCCCTCTGGACTTGTTAGCCTTGAACAAAGAAAAACTATTATATAGGGAAAAACTGAACTCGTAGTTGTTAATGAGAGTTATTGCTCCTCAGGAGGACCATAACAGAATATGCATGGTTCAGGGTAAATTGGTCACAATGATAATTATATCCCACTTGAATCTCCTAGACAAAAAGAAATACTGAAGCACTTTCTGTAACATCTTGGGAACATTTAGTCACACTCAAATGATTCAGGTTACTATATAAAACCTAAAAGTGAATTTATAGGATTTCTTAAATACATATTCCAAGTGTAATTTAAAACATCAGTGAATATTCAACAACTTTTCTGTAATAATGAAATCAGCACATATTGTAGCATTTTTTATGTGCCAGGTGCTGTTCTTATATATAAAGTCAAATTAGCTCTGGGTAGCTCAGTTAGTTTTCATCATCTTGAGGTTCAGAAATTGCTGATTAGATCCCCAGTCAGGGCACATACAGGAATAGATCTATGTTCCTCTCTCTCTCTCTCTCTCTCTCTCTCTCTTTCTCCTTCTCCGTTCCTCTCTTGGTGAAATCAATAAATTAAAAAAAATTTTAATAAAAAAATAAACTCAAATTAATTTAAGTCTTAAAACAACCCTGTGAAGTATTTATTTATGTATGAGACATAAAAAGAGAGTAATTTATAATAAAATAATGTTTATTTTAATATGTAAATTCTTGAGCACAACTATATTAAAAAACATAAAGAAATAGATGCTTATACCTGTAATAAAAATTACTGTGACTATCACAGCTTCAAATGTGTTCTGATGTTATAAATGGAATTATAACATGCAGATAGCTTACACTGGCACTTCAGAAATGGAAAATGGCAATGCTGTTGTAATGAGCTAGTGGTCATGCCAGGTGATAATGAGCTAGTGGTGATGCCAAAGTGAGAAACTCTTGGTCAGTTTCCAGATGAAACAAAAACAGTCCTCTTTTAACTTACATAGCAGTTCAATTCATGGAAAATTTAGTGTTTAGTAACGTGTTCATATATACAGTAGAATTAAGTCCTAGGTTCAGACGACTATAAAAACAGTTTTATTACCCCCACCAGTGCCCTATGGGATATTTGGAAGTCATTCAAATGCCATGCTTTGTCCATTGCAAATTATGTAGCACCCTTTGCCCCACTCATCATTGTGACAATAAAAACGAGAAGCACCCCATGAATTTGCAGAATGTACTACAGGAGATTGTATAATTGCTTAGCAGAACCTTCAAAGGGTTTATAGTCCAATAAAAGGTTGGCATGTAAAGAACTAAAATACAGGATGATAAATAGAGACATAGAAATATACGTGTGGTGCTTAAGGGCCCCACAGATAACAGGGAGCAAGGAAGTCAAAGAAAGCCTCCCCTGGAAATCACCTTTGACCTGGGCCTTAAAGACTGAGTGCACCAGGCAGAAAACAGGAGAAGTGCATTCTAGGCAGGGGAACAGTATATGCAGTGGTGCGGAACATATTGTAGTTAAGGCAATGGGAGGATTGGTATTACCAAGTATACAGTAAGAGCTGGAGAAAGAACTGCATAGCTGGCAAGGCCTGTAAACGTCAAGCTAAGGACTTCATGTTGTAAGCAACAGAGAATTAAAAACAAATTAAACAAGGGGAATAAAAGCATATGGTTGCTTTTTAGAGAGACAATAATCCTGGTGGTTATTTAGATTAGTGTTTTTCAACTGTCAGTCCACTGACTGGTGCTGGTCCACCAGAAGTTTTCTGCCGGTCCACGAAAGAGTTAACCACCTTGATATTGTATGAAGATCATAGACTTGGTTGAAAAACACTGGTTTAGACAGAGGATTGCACAGATAATTGATGCCGCCCCTTGAGGTAGTAACCATGGTGTGACACTGCTGTTAACTGCTTCATCTAATCCATTCTGTGAATTAGACAGGGGCAGAGAGAATGTAAAGCCCATTTAAAAGCACTTTGTCTCCCCCTCTGTACACAAGAATGTGTGGCACCTCCTGCTGTTTGGGACACCTGAAGCCTTTGCTCTGGGTGTTATCCTTACTGCTAATATACAGTATCTGTTTTAGTTCCTTCAAACAAGACACACAGTTTTGATACAGATTATTTGACTTAATAGATTTTACTCTCCCTCTGTTTTTCTTTTCCAGTCTAGCAAAACATTATACAGCATCCATTTTAGCTGGAGTATACTTGCACAATACTTCTGAGCTTCTGTTGTATAATTAACTTCATACAACAACAAAATGCCATAAGCTTGACATGCCACCAATGGACAGCACTCTGGGTTGTGGCCCGTCTGTATATCTATTCAGATTGATAGCATGTTGTGATCAGAGTGCTCAGGAGCTGTTTGATGTGGCTGTCATCTTTTTCACTAGGGACTCAAAAAGCTGAATAAAGCAAAATTCTCAGAGCATTTCTCTCTTCCTTCATGAATGCATCCTCAGCATTTCCGGGGGAAGCCAGCAGTTGAGGGGGATCCAGTTATTGATATTATTCCCTTTTGCAGAATGTCGGAAGCTTCATCTCAAAGAGATTTTCAAATGAAACCAGTTCTGGGGGAGTGCAGGCAGGGGAAATGATGTGCTTGCAAAAGAAAGTCTGAGGAATTGTCCTTCTGTTTCTTTCCCTTTTTCTCTCTCCATTTTTCCCAATTATAAGATAAACAGTATTTTTTAACATGTAATTTCACAAGAAGACAACAGAATTAGGAAGAGGCACACATTAAACAATAAGGCACACACACAAAGCAGCAGATACTCAAGCCATTGCATTTATGGCTTGTTTGGAACCTAATGCAAATAGCACTGGGTTTAGTGAGGCATATTTCCTAAAATGGCAAACATTCCAGTGTTACCATGGAGATATCTGAAGTGGAGGTTAAGGCAGTACTGTACTCTAAGTGCTCAAGGCATAGATTGAGAAACTTGCATGGATTAGTAGCTTGGGCGGCCACAGCTAATTTCATATTAGATTTTTTAGAGCAGCTTTTCTGCATCCCCTTCTTAAGCAAATGAATGTTGAAGCTGGAGACTCACTGACAAATCTTCATTCAACATCACTGGCTTCTAGACATAACTCTCATTGGTAACATATATCAGAAACAGGTCTTATCAGCTAAGACAGTCATAGTTCTGACCCTTTAGAGCAGCAAAGGAGGTGGAAAATAAGAGACCACTTTGCAGCTTCACTGAAAATATTTACTGAGATTTACAGTGCACATACCATATATTCCCATGTATAAGATGCTCCTTTTTTTTAAAAAAAAATTGGGGGTTGGGTCTAAAACTGGATGCGTCTTATACAGTGGTTTTAGATATTTTGCATTTCCCACTTTTTCACGCTTGTTTTTGCGCTCATTGTTGAAGACTGTGATTCATCATCAGACACAGATGAGGACAAGCTAATGAATGGGAATTTTGACCGTGATGAGGAGTTGTATGAATTTTATGATGAATAAAACTTGAGTTCAATAACTTTATGTAATACTTTTTTTTTCAAATTTTGGGCCCCAAAATTAAGGTGCGTCTTATACATTAGAGCATCTTTTACATGAGGAAATATGGTAGTTTTGTTACGTGAAGGAAGAGAAACACAGAGATGTGTAAGTCTTCATCTCTGACTTCTAGAAATTATAATCTAATTGGAATGTAAAAAGGTCACTGATAGAGACAAAACAAGGCAGTAGAGAAAATAATCATCCTGGATGGGGTGAGCATCCACTGTGTGAAATATGAGTAGGAGTTTAATAAGAGATGAAAAGGAAAAGCATCCATTCATTCATTTATTGATTCATTCAATGATTATATACTTAGATCAAGGAACATACTGTTCTAAGTACCTCAGAAGATAACAAGATGAGTAGAGTGTATGGTTATTCTTCTTAAGGAGCTTACCAGCTAATGTGGAAAAGGCAATATGGAGAAATGACACACATATTACTACAGGTAAAAAATATTTTGGAAATTCAAAGATGAGAAAGATGTCTTTTGGCCTGACCTGTGGTGGCGCAGTGGATAAAGCGTCAACCTGGAAACGCTGAGGTTGCCGGTTCAAAACCCTGGGCTTGCCTGGTCAAGGCACATATGGGAGTTGATGCTTCCTGCTCCTCCCCCCTTCTCTCTCTCTCTCTCTCTCTCCCCTCTCTATAATGAATAAATAAGAAATTAAAAAAAAAGTAAGAAAGATGTCTTTTGAAGGGATTAAGAGAAGCAGCTTAAAAGGAATACTAGAACGTTAAATAGGATTTTGACAGGTAGAGGTGGTAGTGATTGGAAAGAACATACCAAGCAGATGAGATGGGGAGGTAGGGAAGTTCTGGTACTGAAACAGCAGTCGGAATAGAGTATATGCAGGGAGACAGTGAGTGTAGGCTAGAGAAACGGGGAAGCTAGTGTCAGGGGACCTTAAATAGAAGGTTAAGGAGTTTATGATCAACTGAGAAGTTATTAGGTCTCCAGGTTACTATGCAGGAAAGTGATATATCTGAGCTCTGTTTTAGAAAGATTAATCCAGAAGGAGGAGAGAATAGAAGGGGAAAAAGTTTAGGGGACTAATTATTATATAACTCTATTACTTAAGATATGATGTCACCAGAGGGTAGCCAAGAATAGAAGCTTCTGACAAGGCAAGAGAGTGAAACATTTTAAGAAATAATGAACAACTTGTTTGTTCATTCATTCATTCATTCACTCATTCATTCATATATAATAGTCAGTTACAATTTACTGAGTATCTACCATGGCCAAACTCTGGTGCTGCTAGGTGTTGGCGAAAGAGTAAGAATAAGAAAGGCAGATCTCTTCCCCTTAAGGAGATTACATGCCAATAAAGGAGGAAGATAAATTACCAGGTAATCAAACAAATAAATAATTGCAAATTGTGGTAAGTACACAAAGAAAACAAAGAGCAGGGACTAGCAAACTTTTTCTGTAAAAGGCTAGAGAGTAGATAATTTAAATTTAGACTTTAGCCACATACAATACATAAAGAAATTGGCATGGCTGGGTTCCAATAAAACTTAATTTACACAAACAGGTGGGGGTTGGACTTAGCCCACAGTCCGTAGTTTGCTGACCCCTAATAGAGAATTAGGAGGAAGGGGGGCATTATATGTAAGGGGAAAATAGCAATCAAGTCTTTCCTGTGGTAATTTTGAAATGTCGCTGACACATCATGCAGACACAAGTAGGTAGTTGGTTATTTGAGAATTGAACTCAGAGGAGAATTCTGGGATAAAGATATAAAAGGGAAGTTACTGGTATAAAGGTGGGAAAGGATGGGATGATATGGAAAGAGAATAAAAAAAGAGAGGTTTCAGGTGCCCAAACAGCAGGAGGTGCCACACATTCTTGTGTACAGAGGGGGAGACAAAGTGCTTTTAAATGGGCTTTACATTTTCTCTGCCCCTGTCTAATTCACAGAATGGATTAGATGAAGCAGTTAACAGCAGTGTCACACCATGGTTACTACCTCAGAACTCACTGAACACCTACAAAAGGTTCATTGTGGGTATGACTTTTAGTTTACAAATTCATTTATGCAGGGAATATCACATTGTTTCTTTAAACCAATTTAATGTCATCCTGAGTCCCTATCCTAATCAGGCTGGTAGGGTACTCAGGTTTATCCATTTGATACTTCCTCCTCCCCACTCTCAGTTATGTGAAGGTGAAGGTTCCTAGGAGATTACTCTGATCATTGGCCCACCAGTGAAGCAGCCCTGCCCCAGCAAGCACAGTTCTGCCAACCCTAACAGCTTGCTGTATTAGAATCTTTGATGGAGCCAGAACCCACGGACCTGGAGTCCAGCCTCTCCAAGTCACCCACTGCCTTCTCCCCTCAGGCCCTGCTGCTTCCCCAGGGCATTGAAATGGAATGGAGGTGGGTCCTTATTACTCTTTGACACCCCCTACAGACTCCCCCCATGGATGAAATTTCACCTTCTCCTCACTTGTTGATCTCAAAGGCATTTCTCTCTTTTTTTCTCCATTGGGACACTTGGTTTAATCTTCTAGGTAGGTTTAGAATTTTATAAAATTCAGGGAAACTGCCTGAGCAGTTGTGGTGCAGTGGATAAAGCGTCGACCCAGAACACTGAGGTTACCAGGTCAAAGCCTGAGGTTGCTGACTCTGAGCACAGGCTCATCAGCACAGGGTCACTGGCTTGAGCTGGGGAATGTCCATATTATCCCAAAGCTCACCAACTTTAGCCCAAAGGTCGCTGGCTTGAGTAAGGGGATACTGACTTGCCCCTGTCAAGACACATATAAGAAGTAATCAACGTACAACAAAAGTGAAAGCAACTGTGAGTTGGTGCTTCTTGCTCTCCTCCCTTGAAACAATCAATGCACAATGAGAGTGAAAGTGACTATAAGTTGATGCTTCTCTCTCTCTCCCTTCCTGACTCTCTCTCATACTCTCTCTCAAAAAAAAAATTACATATTTCTTTTTAAAGTCGGGGAATGTATGTATTTGATTTCAGCCTCTGCTTTTCACTCTTTAAAAACTCCTGAGTCAAGATGATGCTGTGGGCATTATCTGACTTTCAGATTAGAAAAGACGGAGGCAGGGGCATACAGGTAACAAAACATGTTTATATCCAAAACTTCACCTTGTCACCATTTGGTTAAGGAAGAAGTATGAGATGAAGCCAAAAAGTAGATTAGGATCTCTTTGTAGAGCTATTGAAATGCCAGGCTAAGGCTTTTGGACTTCTTCCTGTAGGTAGTAGACAATGATGGATCTTTACTAGAAATGTTCTGGAAATAGTATGCAGAATGCTTAGAGGAATAAGTTTCTAAGGCTGTGTGATGGTTCAGGTTTTAGGTTTCAAGAACCTGAAATAGAAAGTTTAGTGAAAATGTGAAGCAACATTTCTGAACAAACTAGAGATGCTCAGGAAAAGAATCAAAAATAATTTAGTGTTTGGTATAATAGGGAAGGATTGGGAGCAGTTCAAGGTAACAACTCTGAAGTTTACAAGTGACACAAAATGATGAGACTAACCTTATCTCTCCTGCTGATCTCTCTCTAGCTTTTAATAATGTTTGCCATTGCTCTCATTCATGAAACTGTCTCCTTCTCACCTGTGCTTTGATTGCAGAAGAGTTTTCTCAAGTCACCTAAACTCAACAAGGCCTGAATCAAATTTCTCATCTTTTTGCAAATGGACTCCTCAACTTCACATTCCTGTTCATTCAGGCCATTTTATCTAACACTCTTCCAGACTAAAAACTTTACCTCCATTTTTAATTTGTTCTTTTCCTTCATCCATTCTGCATATATGTTATCAAGTCCTGCTGTTCATTCCTTCATACCACTTTCTATTTCCACACCACACCTTTATTATCATCCCACATATGAATAACTGCAATAGCTTTTTAGTGGGTCTTCCTCTGACCATCCCAAAATCTCTCCCCGAAACTCCAATCTCTGACCTCTGACTGAGATTTTGACTGTTGTCTGGCTAATCTTTCTAAAATGAAATTTTCATTATGCCATTCTCTGCTCAAGTTTATAACATTAAGTCCCAATTCTGGTTGCCAAGGCCTTCTGGAGTACCACAGTATAGTGTCTGGCTTATAGTTGGCCCTTCATACATGTTCTTTAAATGAACAATCATAGAAGATAAGATATATAGAGTAGGATGAACCTGGCTATTCAAATGTCCCACAAAGTCTCTAATATCTCCCTTTACCTACAGGCTAGCACTATATTTAACCCAAGTTCCAAGACTTCTGATGATGCTATTTTCTTTTTCTTCAGGTACTTCCTTTATTTCCTCCATTCTAAACCCATCTCAAATGCCACTCTTGTCTCCCACAACTACATTAACCCATGCAAATCTCAACTTTTTCTGCACTCACATTGAATTTAAGTCAGTACCATTTAGTTTACCAATCAGTTGTTCTAATTGTAGCATCCACTTTTTTTCTGCTTTACCTATACTGAAAGCTCCCTGAAGGCACAGAGAGAAGAAACTGAGGCTGCATAAATTCTTGCTCAATGAATGATTGATTTAACAGTACTTTAAAATCCAATTAAACAGCCATGGGTATTTAATAATTTAATTTGAAAGACTGATGTTTACTATTTTAATGGATTCTGCTGATACACCTATTACTACAATCTGTAGTTGAACTGGAAATCTCCTGGTTTTAAAACAAGTATTGTGGGCCTTGGCTGGGTGGTTCAGTGCATAAAGTATCGACCTGGCACACCAAGAGTACGAGTTAGATCCCCAGTCAGGGCACGTACAAGAGGCAATCAATGAGTGCACAACTAAACAGAACTAAGTGGAACAGCAAGTTGATGCCTCTCTCTCTCTCTCTCTCTCTCTCCCTCCCCCTTCCCCTTCCCCTCTTTTATTCTCCCCCCTCCAATCAATGGAAATTTTTTTTAAAAAACCAAGTGTTTCTGAAATGCTGTATTAATAATTCATGCAGAACACGATTGTTTCTTATGTCTTAAAGATTTCTAGGCAGCACAGTAAAATCATGCTTGTGGTATTACCATAAAGGCTAACTGGCTTGATTTGGATATTCTTGCATTTCCTCATCTGCCAGAATCACTTTTTTTGGCATAGTTTTTAGTAATTAGAACAGCTATTTCCAATGTCATAACTAGGGCAAGGAAACCTAATACAACTGGTTTGAGACATGGGGATTTTTCACATCTGATTATCTTGGAAACTCTCTCCAAAACCAGAATTAGATTACCAAATAATCATGTTAGAACAGTTTCTAGTACTTTAGTTTACTGTCCACTTTGAAATACAGATTTTAAATATTTTCTTGAGGAGTGAACAGAGTGCCATCTTCAGATTTTCTTTGATTGTTGAATAATTTATGCCCATCTGTTGATGGAAGCTTAGGTATGTATAGTCTCTTTCAGTATATTGATCTTTACTTATAGCAAACATATTCTTCAATGGTAATTTTTCTTTTCTCCATTTATACTGACTTGCACTTCTCCACGGGGCCATCTAATATAATCATTAAAGTTTAGAGACTATCAGTCAGATGCAAAATCTTATTAAGGAATAGAGAATAATACAAAGTATTAGTTTCCTCCTGAAAAGTACTTTATTAATTACTTTTTCATTGGTATTTTCCCCAATAGAAAAATGTGGCTTGCATTGACAGTCAAAGAAGAGGCTTGATTAATGTCTTATTTTGCACTTTTATGTACCTTTGAATCCTCGTTGTTCTTTGGGACAATACTTAAAACTGGGTAGTGCCCTGACAGGCAGTCTGTCAGTAGAGTGAATCCAGAAACTACTTGCCTCTTTATAGAGCATTATAAATACCAAAGATCATTTAATTTCTTCTGACTTTGAAGGTCATAGTAGAGGCAGGGAGAAATGCAGCTGTAATGCATTTTACGTGAAACTATTTTACATTCTTGGTTTTAGGGCCAGACCAATCACATATGCAAAGTTCTGTAGCCTGTGAGGTCCCCAGCTCTAAGAACTGTCCTCTCTCCCTGTGGAGCTACTAAGATTTTGCTTTGATGATTAAATAAAAGAACAATATAATCTTAAATGTGCACAACTCCATAAAGTTTAAAAATTACTTTAAAATATTCCCTTTTATTATACATGTATTAAAATAACAACATTAGCCATCATTTAATGAGCTAAGCACTGTTAAAGTACTTGCCCCCAAATCATCTCATTTCATCTTCCATAAGAAGTCTGGGGGCTTATGAGCTTTCACTGAAGGCATGTCTCCCAAGTTTGGGAGTAGGGGCTCAGATATACTGAAAACTGTTGCTGGCCTTGACCTCTCACAAGGTCAAGTCAGTGAAACTCAGAATTTTCACTGGCAAATGTCCTGAGGGGGGTGGGGGTGGGAGGGACTGGACTCCAGGTAACTTCCTGGGCTGTTTTCCTTCCTGCTTTGTGTCTCTATGCCTCTCACGCCAAGAGAATTCTTTATTATGAATGACTTGACACTTGAATTCCTCCAAGTCAGAGCTGCAGCTTCCCTCCAGTCTCTGTGCTTCTCAAGTTCTCTACCGAAAGGTGGGATGACTTACAACTGTAGTGTTTTAAGTAAGACAGGGTACTTACTGAAGTCTGAGAAATCCCCAGCCCGATTTCCGCTGAAAGCAGCACTCCTGACACTCGGGACTCTTGCTCACTGAAGCTAGCTAGGTCTTTTGTTCTAGTGTTTGTCTACTCTCCCCACGCCCAAAGTAAGGACTTCCGTCTACCTGAACCTGAAAGAAAATTCGGTGATAGTGATCTACTCTCAGGTGTCAACATTGTTGAAAAAGCCCACTTTCTCTTCTATTATCTTTAAAATCTTGGTTAACCAGCTGCATTCACGTGGTATTTGCTAGACTCTCAGGTGACTGTTTTGTGCCTCTCTTGATTTCTATTCTAAAAAAAGAAAAAAGAAAAAGAAACGGCAAATCATCTGGGAGTTCTAAACCTCCCACCTTCTACCACATCGAGGGAAGAAACACTTGTCCCCTTTTCCAGTACTCCCAAAAGCCGAGGGCGAAGCTGATCTGATCCTCTGAAATGCGCCCTACCCGCCCCTTTTGGTTTAGCCACCCGTTCTCTACGCCCGCCTTTGCAGCCCCAGGGCCTTTGAATCCAGGCCCCGGGTAAGGAGTGGGGTGGGGCTGCAGGCGGGAGGGAGGCAGCACGCATCAGTCCCTAGTGGCGCTGCCTGGCTGCTCCATTCTGGATACGTGGCGCTACCCGTGGAGAGAGGGGGAGGGGACTCGGCCTTCCCCTCCCAGCGCAGAGCCTCGGGACACGCCGCAGGGGCCTCGGGACACGCTTCAGGGGCGGGAGGGAGGACCCCTGTGGGGACAGTGCACTTTTTTGGTGAAATCTTAGCAGATGAAAGTGGCCTGACAGGGGTCAAAATCCGTCTTGCTTCCCACTGGGAACGCACTGTGAGCCAGATCTATGTTGCACCGAGAGGGGAGGTGACCCGATTTGGGGGAAGGGACACACTCGCCACGTCGCATGCGCAAAGCCGGCGCGGCCCCTCCGGACTACAGTTCCCAGAGGCACGTGCCGGGGGGTGCGGGCGCTTAGCGGCTGACGCCATCTTGAAATCTGACCCTCAGTCTCTGAGCCTTTGCGTCAGCTACCAGCGGCGGCTGGTGCGCGGCGAACCTAGAAGCTAGAAGGGAGGACGCGGAGGCTAGCGGGAGAGACAGCCCGGGGAGACGGGGAGGTTCCGAGCGCGGTCTAGGCTGCTGTCACTCAGCACCGTCCCGAGGCGTTTCCTCCCTCGCGCCCTCCCGCGGGGCGGGGCTGACACTCCGGTACCCAGAGCTCGTGAGCGCGCGGAGCAGAGGTGATCCCGCGCACCGTGGGGACCCCGCCGGACTGTGCCATGCCGACCCACGGCCACCGAGGCGGGAGGCGGAGCGCAGCCCGGCGCGGATGAGCGATCTCCGAGCAGCCGCCGCCGCCGCCGCCGGGAAAGAGAGAGGGAAGATGAAGGAGATTTGCAGGATCTGTGCCCGGGAATTGTGCGGGAACCAGCGGCGCTGGATCTTCCACACGGCGTCCAAGCTCAACCTCCAGATTCTGCTCTCGCATGTCCTGGGGAAGGATGTCTCCCGCGATGGCAAAGCCGAGTTTGCTTGCAGCAAGTGTGCTTTCATGCTGGATCGGATCTATAGATTCGACACCGTTATTGCCCGCATCGAAGCCCTTTCCATCGAGCGCTTGCAGAAGCTGCTGTTGGAGAAGGACCGCCTCAAGTTCTGCATCGCCAGCATGTATCGCAAGAATAACGAGGACTCCGGCGTGGAGACCAAGGCAGGGAACGGGACGGTTGATATTTCCGGCTTACCCGATGTAAGATACTCTGCGCTGCTCCAGGAAGACTTTGCCTATTCAGGGTTTGAGTGTTGGGTGGAAAATGAGGACCAGATTCAGGAGCTACACAGCTGCCATGCTTCGGAAGGCCCTGGAAACCGACCCAGGAGGTGCCGTGGTTGTGCAGCTTTGCGGGTGGCTGATTCTGACTATGAAGCCATTTGTAAAGTGCCTCGAAAGGTGGCCAGAAGTATCTCGTGTGGCCCTTCTTCCCGGTGGTCCACCAGCATTTGCACTGAAGAACCAGCATTGTCTGAGGTTGGGCCTCCGGACTTACCAAGCACAAAGGTAGCCCCAGATGGGGAAAGCATGGAGGAAGGGACACCCGGATCCTCTGTGGAATCTTTGGATGCAAGTGTCCAGGCTAGTCCTTCACAACAAAAGGATGAGGAAACCGACAGAAGTGCAAAGGAACTTGTAAAGTGTGACTGCTGTTCAGATGATCTGGCTCCACAGCATGTGTGTATGCACAAGCTGGAGCTAGCACTTAACATGATGAAAGGTCTTGATTATAAACCCATCCAGAGCCCCCGAGGGAGCAGGCTTCCTATTCCGGTGAAATCCAACCCGCCTGGAGTCAGGCCTGGCGATATCGTGACCGATGGAGTTAGTTCCGATTTCCTTAGCAGGTCTTTGAAACCCTTTTACAAGACACCTGTCAGTTACTCCTTGGAGATTTCGGACCTGCAGGAGCTGTGGGATGATCTCTGTGAAGAATATTTACCACTCCGCTTCCAGGTATACAGAATGGCTACATAGCGCCTTCTTGATTATAATAATTATCCAGCCTTAACCTTCACGTGGTTTTTTGTCTGGATAAAGATTAATAAAATTCTCAATTTGAGACAATTAATCATTGAGCCCATTTTTGCTACACCTCTTGCTTGTGTCCCATTTAGTACATGTAATTCATAATCAAATAATTTGCTTTTCACAATCCTCTTTCTAGCAACATCTTTTAGCCTTTCTATTAATTACCAAAATTGCAGACCTTTTAAGACAAAAAATGTAAAGATTCCTAATTCACTTTGACCCCATGAAAACACGTATCTTATTTCTGGCACTAGAACTTTTCCCTCCTCCCCTCTTCTTTTTTTGTTTTGTTTTTATTTTTGATTTGTAGGTGTTTTCTTCCATTTGGTAAGGGAGTTTGTTCTCCCTGGAGTTTTATCCAAGGTATGCCTCAAACTTATTAGAGCAGAGGATAAAAGTTTGGGGAAACCTATTAATTCACCGAAGTACTGTAACATCCAGGTTATACTAAATTAATAGGTCATTTGAGGACTAATGGTGACTTGCTCATAAAAGAGATTTGGGAATTCAAGTGTTGTCATTTAAAATCTTAAGACAACTTTTCACAGCCAGTTTGTCTACTGAGCTCCTTTAGAAGATGTTTGATGCTAAGAAAGGAATCATCCATTATCAAGTTTATTTCTAAATAACTAGAAGATGGCAGTTGATTTTTTTTTTTTTTTTTACAGAGACAGAGAGAGAGTCAGAGAGAGGGATAGACAGGGACAGACAGACAGGAACGGAGAGATGAGAAACATCAATCATCAGTTTTTCGTTGTGACACCTTAGTTGTTCATTGATTGCTTTCTCATATGTGCCTTGACCGCGGGCCTTCAGCAGACCGAGTAACCCCTTGCTTGAACCAGCGACCTTGGGTCCACGCTGGTGAGCTTTTACTCAAACCAGATGAACCCGTGCTCAAGCTGGCGACCTCGGGGTCTCCAACCTGAGTCCTCGGCATCCCAGTCCGACACTCTATCCACTGTGCTACCGCCTGGTCAGGCGCAGTTGATCTTAATTTAAGTTGTTTATGTCTGGCCAGTTGATTTTCATGCCAGCGCCAGCTTTTAAATTCAGCTTCCTACAAGGACCTGACAGATGCTACTATATTTTGTTTCTGCAGCAACAGTGAATGCTAGGTTATTTACTTTGTGGAACATGTGGCAGGTTCTACTTGATACAGATTCTTTACTGATACTGTTATGAAGGTGGATATTCTAGAAGGTGTTTTTGGAAAACCTGCCACAGCCAACATCATCCTACAAACTTAGAGCTAGATAACAAAGGAAACTATAGATTGTCACTTGAAATTTTTTGAAAAGTCATGTTATTATATATGAAATTTGCATCACAGTGACAAAATTGGCAGAAACAGTATGTATGTTTCAACAGTCATGAAAAGGTTTTAAATGTTTTCGTTTGTGTAAAGTATCGAGTATTAGTTAGTATGCCTAATGCTTGGGCTGCTTTTCTGTTGCTTCCTTTTCTTAGAGTGCAGCCTCACAGCTAAATTTGGACATTCCAGGATTTGTGTGACCAGACATAGATGTCACAAATTAAACATAGTGTTTTCATGTTAGGATCTTTAAAAGTAGGCTAGGCAGGGTGGGTAGAAAAAAACTGTTTTTACCCCCTCATAGATGGTCTATATTATAGAAAAGTAGAGACTTAGAAAATTGCAGAACACAAGAGTAATTTTTAAATGCACATTTAATTGAAAATACTGTCCTTTGGTGCCTGCACTCATTAAATTTTAAAGGATGTTAAAGATCATCTCATGCAGGCCCTCAGTTTAGAGATATGGGAAGCTTATGTTTTAAATAACAGCCCAGGCAGAGCCAAAGATCCCTAACCATTCTCAGCCAAGACCTTTTTTCATTCTGTATATTACATTGCCTGCTATACATTGAATTAAATTTTAAACAAAGCCTTTTTCTATTGTATAACCTGAGGGTTCCAGGAGGATTATTGAGGGATTCTGTGAAGAAAATTGAGCACACTTAAATAATGTTGACTGTATCTTTAGGTCAAGTCCCTTTACTTCACTAAATCTGGACATTAAAAAAATAATCGTTTAAAACAATAGTTTATGACCTTTCTGCTGTCACCTGGCTTACATTCTTTGCTGTTGAATGATAAAACATCTAGAAGAGGGAGAACATAATATTCAGCTCGAATTAAGGCGTTTAATTATTATGCCATTTTCTCCATGTGGGGAAAAATACAAAGATAAACTGGGCTCAACGTGTAAATAAAATGTATATTTTGGACCCCTGGTCTGTTCTTTAGATGGAGTTGACTTTTAATTTTAAGCTCCCTATGTCTGTTGTGCTTTATGGCAAAGCCAGAGCAAAGTGAAACAAAAGGCAAACTGGTTTTTGTCTATTTCTCTGAGAAAATGGGGAAAGAATAGAAATAAATGTAAATTATTTTTTGTAGTTGTCTTTTTAGTTTGTAGAAAGAAAAAAATCCATGAAAGAAAAAAGATTTCCTTTAGTTATATTCTATTATAAATATGAAGAAAACCTTTTATCCTGAGAGCAAGATTGTTCTGTAAGGTCATTTTGAGTCCTTTGTTTAATCCTCTGCTTATCCCATTGTGTGCACTATTAAAATGTCACCATCACAATGCCTCCTGATTGCTCTTCTTCTTTTCTCTCTTTTTCTTTCTTCTTTATATTAAAGACAAACAGCAACAGTGTCATTCTCCTGCTTACACGTTTTCCAGTATTATATAAGTTGACTTACTTGCCTTCTAAAGAATTTATGCCTTCTACAGAATTATACCCAAGATTGTTTAAATATCTAAAGAAAGGTTTGAAGCCTTATTCTAGCTCAGCGGTAGTCAACCTGGTCCCTACCGCCCACTAGTGGGCGTTCCAGCTTTCATGGTGGGTGGTAGCAGAGCAACCAAAGTATAAATAAAAAGATAGATTTAACTATAGTAAGTTGTTTTATAAAGATTTATTCTGCCAAATTTAGCGAAAATCCGACATAAAGTACTTGGTAAGTAATTATTATCAATATTATATGTTTTAATTTGCTGTAACTCTGCTTTATAAATTTTATAAAGTAAAGTTACTTCCCTACTTTAAAAATCACCATTACTGTGGAACTGGTGGGCGGTTAGAAAATTTTACTACTAACAGAGTAAACAGAGATACAAAAGTGGGCGGTAGGTATAAAAAGGTTGACTGCCCCTGTTCTAGCTGGTAATTATTCCTTCTTTATTGTCTGGCCCAGCACTAGGAAAGCTATGATAGGAAGAGTGTGGTTCCTTAGTAAACACCAATTCAAGTCTGGCCCATGTGCAATTTCCTTTTCTGTCTACATTCAAAGAGCACACATCTTTATTTCAAGCTTTGCAATGCTAGGGTCTGCTCCTGTCTGACCATAAGTCAATTATTACCCTCAGAGTTTAGGTACGTAACATAAATCAGGCCCTTTGGAGTGCAGGTCCTTTGGAAGGTGTGTTAGATGCTGGTCAAGATTAGGCCTTTATATTTATGCTAGCTGATGCTTCTTATGTATCTCCTCCTATTGACAACAGGATAGAAAATTACAGCAGCTTGAGAACTATGACTTGCTATTGTGATGACTAGAAAAGTGCCTAGAGAAATGCTATTAACCCAGAAGATCTAAATGACTGCCTTTCAGCTTAAAGGACTTACAATATGCATTAGCCCTGGAAGCAATTCTTTTTTTTTTCTTCTGTTACTGGATTAGTCCTAACTGAATCAAAAGCAGCTTAATTAAAATTATTACCACATGATTTTAGTAACTGGTAGTCTAGAGACTAACACTGACCAGCCAAATCAAATAGCACTGCTTTCAAGCTCTAAAATTTTCATAGGAGCAATTGGTTTATGTACTTGAGAATTCACAAGAATTCACTATGAGCTGTTGATCAAGTGGGACTGAGTGCTTTTCTGGCATTCTGTGATCTGAAAGGACATTTTCTGAGATGTAAAATAATAGAGTATTATGAATAAACAAGAATCAAACATCTTCCAGCTTTTAGGTCAGTACATTATTGAATTGGGAGTTTCTTATGACAGTTTATGCCAAGGTGGGTTCAGATGAGATCCTGATTCATATGTACTTGTCTATGATATTCTTTGGCTTTCATGCTGCTTTTGGAATATCTGTATTCAATATCTATCTATCATCTATCTATCTATCTATCTATCCATCCATCCATCCATCCATCTATCTATATCTATCTATCTGGTCTTATTTCTAAGAGAGCCACTGAAGGATTAGAACATTTGCCTGAGAATTAGGAGACAGGCCTATTTTTTGTTTGCTTTTTATTGTTTTTTATTTACTAAACAAAATCTTTCGGTCTCTATAATATTTCAGGTATTACAGTAGGGAGTGGGTGGTTTTATAGAGGTGAAGGTACATTACCAAGTTTCAGTTTAATTGGAACCTTTTCCTGATTTCCTGTGTAGCTTTGGACAACTTACGTCTCTAAGTCACAATTTCTTCAAATGTAAGATGGGATTGGACCAGATGATTGGTGTTAAAAGTTTTCTTCACATCGCTAAGATTCTTGAAAGTGGCATAGATGTGACCACCTTTCCTGCTTTATTAAACTTGAGACTGTTTTCTCTAATTCTGTTTGTTATAGTTTAAATTTGAAAAATATCTTATAATAGACATTATTGATAAGTTGTTTTACTGGAGGAAGTAAGAAGCCAAGTTTTGTAGACAGTGTTTTACCATTAAATTAAATGATAACATTATTTGTCTTTTCAAATTGTTGTACCTAGCTATTAAATAGTTTACCTCTCCCACGTGTGACATGATCCACATTGCTTCAGGGCAAGGCTCCCTGTTCTATCATAACAAATATCTCAATTTTTTTAGGAGTCATTTTCCTTGCTTCTTTTCTCTTTTTCTCTCTTCCACCATCCAGTCCTATTGACTGTCCTTTCAGACTGTATTTACCCATTTCCCTTCCCATCTGTTACTACCACTATAATCCAGGTTGTCTTTCACTATATTACTGCAACAGCCCCCCACCTAGTCTCTCTGTTTCTACTACTGTCCCCCACAATCCACTCATCACAGAGCAGCTTGAGCAACCTCCTAAAATATCAAATGTGATTGGATTACTTTTCTGTTAAAACACTGCCATGAGAATGAAATTCAATCTCATTGACCCTGGTGTAGAAAAGCTTTGTATGACTTAACCCCTGCCGCCTTATCCACCTCACCGTATATGACTATCCCCTTTGCCCATTATGCTCTGTCCCTGTGCTGTCCAGCAAGGTAGCCATGAGCCTATTGTGGCTATTGAGCACTTGAAATATGACTAATCTGAATCAAGATGTACTGAGTGTAAAAAGTATACCCCTAATTTCTAAGACTTAGTATGAAAAAAATGTAAAGTATCTTGTTAATAATTTTTATATTGAATGCATGTATATGATAGTATTTTGGATATGATGTATTGAGTTAAATAAGATATTTTATTAAAATTGCATTCACCTATTTATTCTTACTTTAGCCAGTGAAGATACTAGAAAGTTATAAATTACATGTATGGCTCATTATATTTCTATTGGAAAGCAAAATTCTAGTCACTTAGGCCTTTCTCTTTCCCAGGCTCATATCCACACAAGGTCATTTCCATTAACTGTTCTATTTACCTAGCTTGTCCTATAGACAGATCTTTGCAAGATGGGCGCCATGTCATTTACATGTCCATTTAAATGTTGCCATATAGAGACTTTCTACTGATCACCCAATTTGTAGTGAGTTAGTCACTTAACCATGCTTTCTATTTTACTGCATAAGGCTTATCACTATCTGATATTTTATGCATTTCTTTGTTCCTTTATTTACATAGCTCCCCATTCTGACTTCCACAGTGCTTTATGTACTGTGGCATCTACCAGATGTGCTGGATAGTACAGGGTGGGAGTGCACTGAGCGGAGGAGATAGTAATACATGGTGAAGTAGAAGAATTGATAGAGCCCTGAAGGAGTAGAAAAGATTTTTCCTCTGAAATCTTTATGTTCCCAGTCAGTTGCTGGCAGGGAGGGATTCAAGGTAAGCTGTAGTTTCACTGCCTGCAAGGTGGTAGTCAGAGCTTGAAAGAGTGAAGGAAAGAAAACATGCATAGCAGTTGCCTTTTTTCTCCTCATGGTTATATTTTTTCTAATTGGAGTAGGGGTGGGGCGGGGAGGGAGGAGATGAAAGTAATGCCCAAGAGTTCCTAAAGCTTTATTTTAGTAAGTACTAGTAGCTCATAATGAATATGTTCATCTTACTCTGATTAATCATCCCATGTATAAATAATATGTGCTTTGGTTTTTTTTCGAATGAATTGTTTTGGTAAGTTGCTATAAGATATACCTCCTTCTCAGACCACTATGGATTGTAAAGTTAATTTCTAAATATTTTTACTTTTTATTTTGAAATAATTAAAATTTAGAGAAGTCATACAGAGGACGTCCATATTCACCAGTTGCCTAATGTTTTATTACATTGGCTCTCACTGTCTATATAGACACATTTTTATTTTTTCAATTTCTGAACCATTTGGGATTTAGATGCATATATTATGCATCTTTACACTAAATACTTCAGCATTTAAAGACAAAGATGACTCTTATAAAATGACAGTTATTTAGCATTGATAAAATGCTATTATTTAATGTATAGTCCATATTCAAAATTTGCCAGTGTTTCCAATCATGGGGATAGGCACGTCATAGAAAGATAGTTGGAATAAAACTTTTCCTCTCTGAGGGATGGCATAAGTTAGATCAGTGTGTCTTTTGAATTCCCTGATTGAAAACAGGATAAAGTGAATATTCAATATCATAAGCATTTTCTGCTTTGAATTCTCCCCTCTCTTTAAACTCTGAATTAATTGCTTTAACTGAGTAGTAGTGTTTGAGTTTGTAGGGAGAATTAGGAAGGGAAGCTAGGGGGTATAGTAAGAATGGAATTGAATCAGTACTGTCTTCAGGAATTCATACTCATAATTTATGCAACAACTCCAGTTTTCTCATTCTTAGGCAAAAGATGCTATAAACATTGGAAGATAAAATTTATTGTTGGCTACATTTAACTCAACTTCTCTTGCTGCTTCTTCCTAGCCCATGTCTGAAGAGTTACTCAAACAACAAAAGGTGAATTCAGATGAGACCATTATAATTCAACAGTCTGTATCTGATTCCCACTTTGCAGAACTCCAGGAAAAAATCCAGCAAACAGAGGCCACCAACAAGGTATGATCACCACCAGGCCCTCAGAGATCAGTCTTCCCTGAGAATGTGACTGGCTCTAGCTGAGTCTGTTAACTTCTCTGACTAGGACTTGGAAGATGGATACTGTGTATTTCTGGTAATATTTGACTTAAAAGTATAGTTCTCTATTTCTCATCAGGATTTTAACCTGGTGCCTTCTAGGTCTGTGATTAAAACTTGAACATAGCCTGACCAGGCGGTGGCGCAGTAGATAGAACGTCAGACTGGGATGCAGAGGACCCAGGTTCGAGACCCCGAGGTCACCAGCTTGAGTGCGGGCTCATCTGGCTTGAGCAAAAAGCTCACCAGCTTGGACCCAAGGTCACTAGTTACTCGGTCTGCTGAAGGCCCGCGGTCAAGGCACATATAAGAAAGCAATCAATGAACAACTAAGGTGTCAAAACGAAAAACTGATGATTGATACTTCTCATCTCTCTCCATTCCTGTCTGTCTGTCCTTCTCTCTGACTCTCTCTCTGTCCCTGTAAAAAAAAAAAAAAACAAAACTTGAACATAATTTTTAACTGTATTCGGTGTCAACGCAGTAGGTTTGTGCTTTTGAATTTAGCTTAACTTTTGACCTCTGCTGATGTTAAAAGCCTATGGATTTTAACATCTGCTTAGAAAAAGAGTCCCATAATTTGGGATGCTGAGCTTCTGGCCTGGTGTAGTCCTGCCCTAGATTAGATAGCAGAAGCTCCTTGGTTTTTGTGTGAGGGAACCACAGTGGATCACGTGGACCAGTGCCTGGTATGGCTGCCATCATGGAGAAAGCACAGTGCGTGAGAATTGAAGCAATTAGATCAGGGGTAGTCAACCTTTTTATACCTACTGCCCACTTTTGTATCTCTGTTACTAGTAAAAATTTTCTAACCACCCACTGGTTCCACAGTAATGGTGATTTATAAAGTAGGGAAGTAACTTTACTTTATAAAATTTATAAAGCAGAATTACAGCAAGTTAAAGCATATAATAATAATTACTTACCAAGTACTTTATGTTGGATTTTCACTAAGTTTGGCAGAATAAATCTTTATAAAACAACTTACTATAGTTAAATCTATCTTTTTATTTATACTTTGGTTGCTCTGCTACTGCCCACCATGAAAGCTGGAACGCCCACTAATGGGTGGTAGGGACCAGGTTGACTATGACTAAATTAGAGTGTGGAAGGAAGTATGTCATGTTTCCTTCTACTTTCTTCTGCTGATTGGCTTAGGATGTTAATGGTCACTGTATGTGGGGAAATTAACAAGGTAATATTCCCCTAAGAAATCCTTTAAACCTAAATGTGAGGGATGATTTTATGGCTGCATTTGAGGTTAAAAGAAATCACTGACCTGACTTAACCACTGTACTTTTCTGAATTCAGATTCTTCAAGAGAAACTGAATGAAATAAGCTGTGAACTTAAATCTGCTCAAGAGTCATCTCAGAAGCAAGATGGTATCATTCAGAACCTGAGAGAAACTCTGAAAAGCAGGGAAAGTGAGGTAAAGTATTTGGCAATCAAGGACCTGCGAGGAAGTTATTTGTCACATCCAAATCACCATATATTCTATATTTTTGTACAAATGGATATTGGCAGACTAACATCTTACCCCAGGGAAATTGTAGCTTAACCTAAATTGTTGTTTCAGAATAGTCCTATTACCAAAATTAGTACAGGTGAGAAAATGGAATTCATATTTAGTGTACTAACATAGTTTGTATTCCCACTCTCCTTTTCAGATTGAGGAGTTGTACCAGGTGATTGAAGGTCAAAACGACACAATGGCCAAGCTTCGAGAAATGCTGCACCAGAGCCAGCTTGGACAGCTTCATGTATGTGGGTTCACACAGGCGAGACTCCCGTGGAGGGGTGCCATTCTCTGTCAGTCTTATTTTGTTGGTCTCAGCCACCCAGTGCCTGCTCCCCTTGTGATCATGATTCTTACTCTTTGCAGAGTGCAGAGGGAACTGCTCCCGCTCAGCAGCAGGTGGCTCTACTTGACCTTCAGAGCGCTTTATTCTGCAGCCAGCTGGAAATCCAGAAGCTCCAGAGGGCCGTGCGGCACAGAGAACGCCAGCTGGCTGAGGCCAAGCGCAGTGTGCAGTTTGTAGAGGCTGCAGCCCACGAGCAGGAACAGCAGAAGGAGGCTTCTCAGAAACATAACCAGGTAAGCCATTAATCATTCTGTGGCCCTGCCTGCCGACTTTGCCCTGATGATAAAATTTTATCAGGACAGTCCATGTTGAAACCTTTAGTCACTTGCTTAATCTGAGTAATTCAGTTCAACATTTGTTGCCCTCATACTGTGTGCTGAATATTGGGCTGTGTTCCAGAAAATCAAGAGTGAATATCACAGGCAATTTTCTCATAAGTTACTTGTAATTTTTTTTAAAAATACTTTATTTATTGATTTTTAGAGAGAGGGGAGAGAGAGAGAGAGAAGGGGGAGGAGCAGGAAGCATCAACTCCCATATGTGCCTTGACCAGGTAAGCCCAGGGTTTCGAACCAGCGACCTCAGTGTTCCAGGTCGACGCTTTATCCCACTGCGCCACCACAGGTCAGGCCTACTTGTAATTTAGTATAATACAGTCACGTAGAATCTCAGTGTGGTAAGTGCTGTAGGCAGGATAAGTCTGGGGCCCTCTACAAAATAGAGGAGGGGCAGAGGAAGGGAGTCACGGAAAGCTTTATGAAGGAGACAATATATGAAGTTATTCTTTTTTTGTGTGTGTAACAGAGACAGACAGGAAGGGAGAGAGAAGCATCAATTCTTCATTGCGGCACTTTAGTCGTTCATCGATTACTTTCTTATATGTGCCTTGACTGAGGGCTAGAGCAGAGCGAATGACCCCTTGCTCAAGCCACTGACCTTGGGCTTCAAGCTAGTGACCTTTGGGCTCAAACTGGTGAGCCCGTGCTTAAGCCAGCAACTCAGGGTTTCGAACCTGTGTCCTCTGCCTCCCAATCCAACACTCTATTCGCTGAGCCACCACCTGGTCAGACTGCAGTTATTCTTAAAGGATGGGTATAAGTCATTGAGAAAGAAGTGGGGGAAGAACAACCAAGGTCAAAGGAATGGCATGCACCATTAACTGTGTATATTTTTAAATAAAACACATAATTTTTAATGGTTTCTTCATCTTGTTAGATTGCAGGCGTCCCCAAACTGCGGCCCCCTGAGGCCATTTATCCAGCCCCGCCGCACTTCCAGAAGGGGCATCTCTTTCATTGGTGGTCAGTGAGAGGAGCACTGTATGTGGCGGCCCTCCAACAGTCTGAGGGACAGTGAATTGGCCCCCTGTGTAAAAAGTTTGGGGACCCCTGGATTAGAGCATATACTATCATTTTTTTTTTTTTAAGATTTAAAAGGATGGTAGAAATATCCTATCCTTGAGCTTATTATAAAGGATCCAGGTTAACTCTGAGGCAGTTGCGGTGCTGTCTGTGCAGTCTCACTTAGTCCTGTCTGCTCCGACCCAACGGGTACCCAGCTTGTTGGTGGAGAGTCTTAGAAAATGAGAATAATAAAGATAAGTGGACTTTGAGATTCCAAGATGGCAGCGGAGTAGGCAGACAAACAGACTACCACCTCCCACGACCAAACAAATTAATTTAAGAACAACCATCGTTTAAAACCAACTTTGGATTAAAAGATCAGGACTCAAAAACCAAGGAGCATAGAAGAATCCACAGCAATCCTGGTAGGGAGTGCAGGGACATGGTGGGGGCTCTCTCATTCCCAGGAGCAAGGCGAGGCTGAGGCTGAGGGTCCAGAAGGGCTCTCGTTGCAAGGAGAGGTGGGGGTCCTCAGTCTCAGGACCAGAGCCTCAGGCTAGAAACACAGGAACTGGAAGAGACAGCCTGACAGCATTGAGTGGGGAGAAGAGCGAGAGTTCTGTCTGTGGGAAGTGGCTGGCAAAAGAAAGTGCAGCCTTAAAGGGCCAGCACAGAAAATATTGCTCACAGCCACTTGCCTGGGGCTCCGGGGGCATGGAGGGCTGAGAGGACTGGTCTTGCATGAGGAGAGTGGGGAGAGTGAGACACGGGGAACAAACAGTGATGGGGAGAAGAAAATCTGAGCTGAGCTAACTCATTCTCCAGTGCCCTGGCAGCCATAGCTGGGAAAGGGGTTGCTCCCTCCACCCTGTATAAGTCTAGTGTAGAACCAGTTGACCCACCTCCAAAAAGCTTTCCAGCTCCAATAAGCAGGAAAGGTTGTTCAGAAAGGAGGAAGTAAAGGGGAGGGGCAGTGACTCAGTTTTACAGGGAGATCTGAGCTACACCTCCCCCTTCATACTAAGAACACACACCACCCCCAGAGAGGCACTGGTCAGAACACACCTTCAGTTTTTTAGAGGCCACACCCACCACATTCCTGGACAGTTTCAGCTGGGGCTAAAAGCAAAAACAACAACAACAACAACAAAAAACCCCAAGATATGCCCACTTCTCCCCTCCTAAACAGAGAAGCCCCCTGCTGGGATCAGCAAACATAGATGCTTCCTGCTGGACTTGGCAAACAGCAGGGAAATTAAGACTTTTAAGTGGCTCTACTAGTTAAGGAGAATTAAAATCCAAGCAACCAGCAGAGACTGAGGAATAAAGTCCTGGAGAAGAAACCACATTCCATAAACCAACCTCAGACCCACAACTCTAACAAGCTTGCAAACCACACACAGAAAGAATGTGAAGACAGGAACGTAAACTATGAATCAAGAAAAATACCCAGAAAAATAACTGAATGAGATGGAAGTAATCAAATTACCAGATGCAGAGTTTAAAATAATGATTGTTAGGATGTTTAAGGATCCTAAGGTAGAATGGATGGACCTAATGAGCAATTAAATAAAGAAATTGCAAGCATCAAAAAGGACACTGAAATCATAAAAAAGAATCAATCAGAAATAACAATTACAATATCAGAAATAAAGACTACACTAGAAAGAATCAACAGTAGGCTGGATGAAGCAGAGGATCGAATCAGTGAATTAGAGGACAAGATAAACAAAAACACAGAAACAGAGCAGCAAAAAGAAAAGAGATTCAAAAAGGCTGAGGAAACTATAAGAGAACTCTGTGACAATATGAAGAGAAATAGCACCCACATCATAGGGGTTCGTGAAGGAGAAGAGAAAGAACAAGGGATAGAGAAACTGTTTGAAGAAATCATAGCTGAAAACTTTCCTAAATTGATGAAGGAAAAAAGTCACACAAGTTCAAGAAGCACAGAGAGTCCCAATAAAAAGAAACCCAATGAGGCCTACATTAAGACACATCATAATTAAAATACTAAAGTTAAGAGATAAAGAAAAAATACTATTAGCGGCAAGAGAAATGAAGTCAATTACCTATAGAGGAGCCCCCATAACGATGACATCCGAATTTTCAACAGAAACACTTGAGGCCAGAAGGGAATGGCAACAAATATTTAAAATAATGCAGAACAAGGTCCTACAACCAAGACTTCTTTACCCAGCAAGATTACTGTTTAAAATTGAAGGAGAAATAAAAAGCTTCTCAGACAAAATAAAAACTCAAGGAATTCATTACAACCAAACCAGTACTGCAGAAAATGTTAAGGGGCCTGCTGTAGAAAGAGCAAAGGAAAAAAAATCGAGAAAAAGGATTATAGATCTAAAGAATAAAATGACAACAAACAACTACATATCAATAATAACCTTAAATGTAAATAGATTAAATGCTACAATCAAAAGACACAGGGTAGCTGCATGGATAAGAAAACAGGACCAGTACATATGCTATCTACAAGAGACACACCTCAAAACAAAAGATAAACACAGACTGAGAATAAAGGGATGGAAATAAATATTTCATGCAAATGGAAAGGAAATAAAAGCTGGGGTAGCAATACTTATATCTGACAAAATTTTTAAAAAAAGGATATAGTAAGAGAAAAAAAGGTCACTATATAATGATAAAAGGAGCATTACAACAGGAAGATATAACTATTATGAATATATATGCCCCTAATATAGGAGCACCTAAATATAAAACAGATTTTGATGGACAAAAAAGGCAAGATTAACAGCAATACTATAATAGTAGGGGATTTTAATACCCCACTAACATCATTGGATAGAACCTCCAGACAGAAAATTAACAAAGAAACAGTTGCCTTAAATGACACCCTAGATCAGGTTTGAGACCCCTGCCCTAGATCAACTGGATTTAATAGATATCTTCAGAACCTTTAACCCCAAAGCAGCAGAATATATATTCCTTTCAAATGCTCATAGTACATTCTCTAGGACAGACCACATGTTAGGACACAAAACAAGTCTTAATAAATTTAAGAAGATTGAAATCATATCAAGCACCTTCTCTGACCACAACGGCATGAAACTAGAAATCAACTACAATAGAAAAACTGAAAAACATTCAAACACTTGGAGACTGAATAGCATGCTAT
Organism: Saccopteryx leptura; assembly: GCF_036850995.1. Lineage (NCBI taxonomy): Eukaryota > Metazoa > Chordata > Mammalia > Chiroptera > Emballonuridae > Saccopteryx > Saccopteryx leptura. Next base: position 208,739,420 of record NC_089505.1, on the reverse strand, counting down.
TAAATAATGAATGGGTTAACAATGAGATCAAGGAAGAAATAAAAAAATTTCTTGAAACAAATGAAAATGAACATACAACAACTCAAAATTTATGGGACACAATAAAAGCAGCCCTGAGAGGGAAGTTCATAGCATTACAGGCATAGCTTAAGAAGCAAGCAAAAGCTCAAATTAACAACTTCATCTTGCACCTAAAAAAACTAGAAAAAAAACCAGCAAGTAAAGTTAAGAGGATGTAGAAGGAAAGAAATAAAGATCAGAGTGGAAATAAATGACATAGAGGCAAAAAAAATCCCAACAAACCAAAACAAAACACCAATACAGATCAATGAAACCAAGAGCTGGTTCTTTGAAAAGGTAAACAAAATTGATGAACCTTTATCCAGATTGTCCAAGAAAAAAAGAGAGAGGGCTCAAATAAATAAAATTAGAAATGAGTGAGACGTAACAACTGACACAGCAGAAATTCAAAGGATTGTAAGAAAATACTATGAAGAACTGTATGCCCCAAAATGGGACAACCTTGATGAAATGGATAAATTCCTTGAAAAATATAATCATTCAAAAATCAGTATGGAAAATCAGAAAACCTAAACAGACAGATTACACCAAAAGAGATTGAAACAGTTATCAAAAAACTCCCAACAGGGGCCTGACCTGTGGTGGTGCAGTGGATCAAGCATCGACCTGGAAATGCTGAGGTTGCCAGTTCGAAACCCTGGGCTTGCCTGGTCAAGGCACATATGAGAGTTGATGCTTCCAGCTCCCCCCACCCCCCGTCTCTCTCTCCCTCTCCCTCTCTCTCCTCTCTAAAATGAATAAATAAAATAAAAATTTATAAAAAACAAAAACTCCCAACAAACAAAAGCCCTGGGCCTGATGGCTTCACAGGCGAATTTTACCAAATATTCAAAGAAGAACTAACTCCTATCCTTCTCAAGCTATTTCAGAAAATTCAAGAGGAGGGAAAACTTCCAAACTCCTTTTATGAAGCGAACATAATCCTCATTCCAAAACACAAAGACACTACAAAGAAAGAAAACTATAGGCCAATATCCCTGATGAACTTAGATGCTAAAATTCTCAACAAAATATTAGCAAATTGGATCCAGCAATACATGAAAAATAATACATCATGATCAAGTGGGTTTCTTCTAGGGAGGCAAGGCTGGTACAATATTCACAAATCAATGTGATTCATCACATAAACAAAAGAATGGATAAAAACCACATGATAATATCAATAGATGCAGAAAAAGCATTTGATAATAATCCAGCGCCCATTTATGATCAAAACTCTCAGCAAAGTGGGAATACAGGGAACATACCTCAACATGATAAAGGCCATTTATGACAAACCCGCAGCCAACATCATACTCCATAGGCAAAAATGAAAAGCAATCCCCTTAAGATCAGGAACAAGGCAGGGGTACCCCCTTTCACCACTCTTATTCAACATAGTCCTGGAAGTCCTAGTCACAGCAATCAAGCAATCAGACAAGAAGAAGAAATAAAAGGCATCCAAATTGGAAAAGAAGTAAAACTATCATTATTTGCTTATGACTTGATACTGTACATAGATAACCCCTAAAATCTCAGTCAGAAAACTACTGGAACTGATAATGAATTCAGCAAGGTGGCAGGTTATAAAATCAATATTCAGAAATCAGTGACATTTATATACACCAACAATGAAATGTCAGAAAGAAATATTAAGGAAACAATCCCCTTCACTATTACACCAAAAAAAATAAAGTAACTAGGAGTAAATTTAACCAAGGAGGTTAAAGACCTGTTCTCGGAAAATTATAAAACATTGATAAAAGAAATCAAGGAAGATACAAATAAGTGAAAGCACATACTGTGTTCATGATTAGGAAGAATAAATAATCATTAAAATGTCTATACTGGCCTGACCTGCGGTGGCGCAGTGGATAAAGCGTCGACCTGGAACAATGAAGTTGCCAGTTCAAAACCCCGGGCTTGCCCAGTCAAGCAACATATGGGAGTTGATGCTTGCTACTCCTTCCCCCTTCTCTCTCTGTCTCTGTCTCTCTCTCTCTCTGTCTCCTCTAAAATGAATAAATAAATTTAAAAAAATAATTTAAAAAATGTCTATACTACCCAAAGCAATATACAAATTCAATGTAATTCCTATTAAATTACCAATGTCATACTTCAAAGATATAGAACAAATATTCCAAAAATTTATATGGAACCAAAAAAAGAACACGAATAGCCTCAGCAATATTGAAAAGGAAGAATAAAGTGGGAGGTATCACACTTCCTGATATCAAGTTATACTACAAGGCCATTGTACTTAAAACAGCCTGGTACTGGCATAAGAAGAGGCATATAGATCAATGAAACAGAACAGAGAACCCAGAAATAAACTCACATTTTTATGGTCAACTGATATTTGACAAAGGAAGTATGAGCATACAGTGGAGTAAAGACAGTCTCTTGGCCTGACCTGTGGTGGCGCAGTGGATAAAGTGTCAACCTGGAATTGCTGAGGTCACTGGTTCGAAGCCCTGGGCTCACCCGGTCTAGGAACATATGGGAGTTGATGCTTCCTGCTCCTCCTCCCTTCTCTCTCTCTCTCTCTTCTTCCTCTCAAATGAATAAATAAAATCTTTAAAAAAAAAAGACAGTCTCTTTAACATGGTGCTGGAAAAATTGGACAAATACATGCAAAAAAATGAAACTAGGGCCCTGGCCGGTTGGCTCAGTGGTAGAGCGTCGGCCTGGCGTGCAGAAGTCCCGGGTTCGATTCCCAGCCAGGGCACACAGGAGAAGCGCCCATCTGCTTCTCCACCCCTCCCCCTCTCCTTCCTCTCTGTCTCTCTCTTCCCCTCCCGCAGCGAGGCTCCATTGGAGCAAAGATGGCCCGGGCGCTGGGGATGGCTCCTTGGCCTCTGCCCCAGGTGCTAGAGTGGCTCTGGTCATGACAGAGCGACGCCCCGGAGGGTGGGCAGAGCGTTGCACCCTGGTGGGCGTGCCGGGTGGATCCCGGTCGGGTGTATGCGGGAGTCTGTCTGACTGTCTCTCCCCGTTTCCAGCTTCAGAAAAATGCAAAAAAAAAAAAAAAAAAATGAAACTAGATCACAATTTACACCATTCAAAAAAACTCAAAATGGATAAAATACTTGAATGTAAGTCGTGAAACCATGATCATCTTGGAAGAAAACATAGGCAGTAAGCTATCCAACATCTCTCGCAGCAATATATTTGCTGATTTAACTCCACGGGCCAGTGAAATAAAGGACAGGATGAACAAATGGGACTATATTAAACTAAAAAGCTTTTGCACAGCTAAAGACAATATGAATAGAATAAAAAGACAACCCACACAATGGGAAAACGTATTCACCAACACATCCAATAAGGGGTTAATAACCAAAATCTATAAGAACTTGTAAAACTCAACACCAGGAAAGTAAAGAATCCAATCAAAAATTGGGCAAAAGAACTGAATAGACACTTCTCTAAAGAGGACATACAGAAGTCCAATGGGCATATGAAAAAATGTTCATCACTAATCATTAAAGAAATGCAAATTAAAAACACAATGAGATACCACCTCACAGCAGTCAGAATGGTGCTCATTAACAAAATACACATAACAAGTGCTGGCGAGGATGTGGAGAAAAGGGAACCCTCCTGCACTGCTGGTGGCAATGCAGACTGTTGCAGCCACTGTGAAAAACAATATGGAGATTCCTCAAAAAACTAAAAATAGAACTGCCTTTTGACCTAGCTATCCCACTTCTAGGAATATATTCTAAGAATAACAAATCACTGATTCAAAAGAAGAAATGCACCCCCATGTTTATTGCAGCATTGTTTACAATAGTCAAGATCTGGGAACAGCCCAAGTGGCTGTCAGTGGACGGGTGGATTAAAAAGCAATGGTACATATACACCAATGGAATACTACACGGCCACGAAAAAGAAGGAAATCTTACACTTTGTGGCAACATAGATGGACCTGGAGTCTATTATGCTAAATGAAATAAGCCAGGCAGAGAAAGAAAAATACCATATGACCTCACTCAAATGAGGAATCTAATGAACAATGAGAACTGAGGAACAGAATAGAGGCAGAGAAAGCATTAAAGAGTCCAGAGGGAAAGGGGAAGAGAGGAGGGGATCAAAGAAAGGAAAGACATTAGTGAAAGTATATAAACATAGCACAGAGAGCTAGAGAGCAGGATAGTAAATCATGGAGAAAAGGGTGGAAAATGGTAGGGGGAGGAGGGCAAAAGGGGTATCAAGGAGAACAAGGGGGGAGGGCGATATATTCAGGCGTACACATGTAACTATGTAAACACAATAAATTAAAACCAATAATAAAATAAAACAAAACAAAAAAAGGATCCACGTTTACAGTGGAATGGAGTCCTCCTTAGTAGTTTTAGAGGTCTATCATTTTTAAGCCAGAAAATCAGTATTGAACTATATATAATACCAAATCCTAACCCCATCCACACTTCCCACAATGTTCTACAATTTTCTATAATTTCAACAATTTCCAACAATTTCCCATATTCTATTTGATTCATGTACAATATTTCTGAATAATTTTAAGAATGGCACTTTTGGTGTGACCTATGGTGGCACAGAGAATAAAGTGTTGACCTGGAACACTGAGGTTGCTGGTTCGAAACCCTGGGCTTGCCTGGTCAAGGCACATATGGGAGTTGATGCTTCCTGCTCCTTTCCCCTTCTCTCTGTCTCTCCTCTCTAAAATGAATAAATTAAAAAAAAAAAAAAAGGCACGTTTGGCCCTGGCCAGGTGCTCAGTGGATCAAGTGTTGCCCAGCACACCAAGGCTATGGGTTCGATCTCCAGTCAGGGCATGTATGAGAAGGAATCAGTGAGTGCACAACTTAAATAAATAAAGAAAGAACAACTAAGTGGAACAAGGAGCACTTTCTGTTACTTTATATTTCATTTTACATGTCTGGAATTTTTCTTTTTTCTTTTCTTTTTTTTTTTTTTTGAGAGAGAGGGGACAGGGTATGGAAAGAGAGAGAGAAAGCATTAACTCATAGTTCCACTTAGTTGTGCCTTGATTGCTTCTCATATGTGCACTGACGGGGGCTCAGTCCTGTGACCCCAGGGATAGAAGATGCTGTATCCACTGCACTGCTGGCCAGGGCTGTCTGTAAAGTTTTAAGGCCTCTGTAGCTAATGACCATGTGAAAACTTTAGATTGTATAAAAAAAGAACTTGAGGGTGCATTTGATACCTTGCTTATGTCGTCAGCTTGGCGCAAATAAACTTAAAAAATTCAGAAAATAATATAACTAACAAAGGGAATCTGTTTAATTAAGGAATTGCGGAAAGCCTTGCAGCAGCTACGGGGAGAACTGCAGAGTAAGAGCCAACAGCTTCGTACCTCAAAGGCTGAAAAGTATAGTGAGATTCGAACCCAGGAGCAACACATTCAGCACCTGAACCAGAGTCTGAGTCACAGAGAGCAGCTGCTTGAGGTGAGTCACATAGTGATTACAGCTGAGACTGGGCACATAGAGCTCTGAAGTTCCTGTTCACATCATCTCAAGATAGCGGTCCATCTTTGCACTAGTGGGAGTAGAGTCGGGTGGGTTTAAAATAATAGAAGGTATAATCTGTGAACCAAGATGCTGACAGGAAGTGTAGGAAAAAAGAAATATAAGCTGTAGGCAATAAATAGTCAGCAAATAGCTATTAAGCACCTCTGTGAGACAGAAAGTATGCTAAGTGCTAGGAAGACGAGACATGGCCACTGCTTTCAGTCTAGTAGGAGAAGACATCTGTATAGAAGTTTCCCCAGATGGTAAAAGGAAAGTTTTAGGGGGAAATGAAACAGTAAAAAAAGCAGTGCTCATTTCTACCAGCTACTGTAAGCTGCAGTCATGTTGAATCCCTTACATTTCTCTGTGCATACAGTAGTTTTATAGTATGCATATATTGTGCGTACATTTTTACTCTGTTAGAAGTACCTTCGCCGCCTCTTTACTTGAGCAACTGCTAGTCATTTCAAGATGGAGCAAAAGTAATCTTTTGTGAGATCTTTAGTGACACCTTTAGGCAGAGTTAGACAATACATTCTGTGTTCCCCTAGTACAGGGTCAGGAACATTTTTGACTGAGAGAGCCATGAACACCACATATTTTAAAATGTAATTCCACGATAGCCATACAGCGACCTGTGTACTTTATGCACTATCCAATAAAAATTTGGTGGTGTCCCGGAAGACAGCTGTGATTGGCTGCAGCCACCCGTAACCATGAACATGAGCGGTAGGAAATGAATGGATTGTTATAATTGAGAATGTTTTATATTTTTAACGTTATTATTTTTTTATTAAAGATTTGTCTGCGGCCCTGGCCGGTTGGCTTGGCGATAGAGCGTCAGCCTGGCGTGCGGGGGACCCGGGTTCGATTCCCGGCCAGGGCACATAGGAGAAGCGCCCATTTGCTTCTCCACCCCCCCCCTTCCTCTCTGTCTCTCTCTTCCCCTCCCGCAGCCAAGGCTCCATTGGAGCAAAGATGGCCCGAGCACTGGGGATGGCTCCTTGGCCTCTGCCCCAGGTGCTAGAGTGGCTCTGGTCGTGACAGAGCGACGCCCCGGAGGGGCAGAGCATTGCCCCCTGGTGGGCAGAGCGTCGCCCCTGGTGGGCGTGCCGGGTGGATCCCGGTCGGGCGCATGCGGGAGTCTGTCTGACTGTCTCTCCCTGTTTCCAGCTTCAGAAAAATACAAAAAAAAAAAAGATTTGTCTGCGAGCCAGATGCAGCCATCAAAAGAGCCACATCTGGCTCGCAGGCCATAGGTTCCTGACCCCTGCCCTAGTAGCTAGCTAGCTGTGTGTGTGTGTGTGTGTGTGTGTGTGTGTGTGTGTGTGTTAACTATGTGTTATATTGTGGCTTTGTCATTAATATTATATACCTGTCTGTGTATGGCCACAATCAGACCACCTGTTTATTTTATTAATATTTACCATTGGCTATTTTTGAATATTTCTTTTAGAGCATATATATTTAACTGTCTGCCACGTCTTAAAGAAGTTCTTTACTTCCTGAATACTATAGCCTAATTCCTCCAAAATACTTCATTTATTATGTATATATACACATACATATATGTGATGCAGAATAGTTAAAAATTTATGTTTTGTATCTCTGCCAAACTGTGGGAAATCACTTTCCCCCTGGAAAGTGATCATATTTTGTTCTTTATCCTGAACAACTAATAAATTGCTTGGCAGAGGATGGGAATTCAGTTAATATTGGATAAGTGAATAAAGGAAAATATTTTGTGGTCTCACTAGGAATTTCGGGAGCTCCTGCAATATCGAGATAACTCAGAGAAATCCCTTGAAGCAAATGAAATGTTGCTTGAGAAACTGCGGCAGCGAATACAAGATAGAGATGTTGCTCTAGAGGTATGTCCCATAATTTTGCTCATGGTGCTATGTATTTGTCTGCCCACATAAGTCCTATAGAAATCTGTGTCTACTGATTTGATGCTTTCAGAGTCAATTCTCCATTCCTTTCTATTTGGATTCTTATTGAAAAAGGGTGATCAGAATAGTAGCTATTAAGGAGCCTTAGGATTCTTGCTTTCCTTGCAGCGGGCTATAGATGAAAAGTTCTCCACTCTAGAAGAAAAAGAGAAAGAGCTGCGGCAACTTCATCTAGCCATGAGAGAGCGCGATCACGACTTGGAGAGACTGCGCGGAATCCTCTCCTCCAATGAAGCTACCATGCAGGTAAAGGCACAATCTGCTGTGACTTGGCATCCCTCTCCTTAGATTCCTGAAGCATCATTGTTCTGAAAACCAGCATATTTTCTTTATAAGAAAAACAATACAAAACAAAAATTAACAGTTATTAGTTTCATCTTTATAATAAGAAGTGAGAAGTTTTAGCACTTTCATGAAATTTGTAGGGGGAGGCAGTGGATATTCCATATGTGGTCCCAATTAATTTCTAATACTTGTCAATATCTGTATACTTTTACATAACTATCACTAAGGTGCAACTATTGTAGCTTTGTTAATAATGTCACATACGTGTCCATGTATAGTCACACCAGAGAACACTTATTGACTTTATTAATACTTACTGTGGGCTATTTTTTAATATTTTAGAGTTTATGTATCTGACCATCTGCCACTTTAAAGTTCTTCACTTCCTGTATAGTATAGCTTACTTCCTTGAAAATACTTTATTATGTATTTCTCTACAAGCTATATGAGAGTTTCTAAAAACAAGAAATAGATTACCATGGCATTTTTAGATGAGATACTAAATTTTCTCCTTTTGTAAAATAGTTCATAATATAGGAGATAGTTTAAAAGTAGATTGTGTTTCTAGTATAACCTGACATGTGTGGGGTGGGCCTTTGAGTTATGGTTGCTTTCTTTGTGATTGTAGAGTATGGAAAATCTCCTGAGGGCCAAAGGCCTGGAAGTGGAACAGTTATCTGCTACCTGTCAAAACCTCCAGTGGCTGAAGGAAGAAATGGAAACCAAATTTAGCCATTGGCAGAAGGAACAAGAAAATATCATTCAGCAGTTACAGACATCTCTGCATGATAGGAACAAAGAAGTGGAGGCAAGACTTTAGTTAACTTGAAGGCAGTTGGTTTAGTGCTTATGTAATCTCAGTCTTAGCTTAGGACTCATGAGGTCTGGGAGGCAGTGATTCAAGTCTTTCATTCCATTCTGTGCCTGGGCAAGTCACTGGCTTTCCTGGGACTTTCATCCCTTCTGTAAACTCAAGGAGACAATTATCTTTCTCAAAGAAATTGTGTGAGGATTAGTGAGATCTAAAAATATACCTACAGAAGGGATTAAGAAGTACTAATTGGTAGTTACAAAATAGTCTCATGGATGTACAGTACAATACAGGGAATATAGTCAGTAACATTCTAATAACTCTATATGGTCCAGGTGGGTGCTGGAAATATCGAGGGTCACTGTATACAGTACCATATATGACTGTCTGACCACTATAATGTACACCTGAAACTAATACAAAATAGTGTTGAATGTGAACTGGAATTGAAAAATAAAATAAGAATTTGAAATGCACCTACAATATAATGACTAACCTTTATTAGTCATGGTGCTCATGCTATGTCATGTGCCATTTTAAGAGCTTAATAGATATTAACTAGTGAATCCTCACAAGTCTATGAGGTGCATCCCTCTTTTACAGGTAGAGAAACAGACTTCTGAAGTGAAGTAGCTTGTCCCCACCCATTAACATAGCCCATGAGGAGAGAGCCAGTGTGCGGCCCAGGTGGTGTGGCTCCACAGCTTCCGCCACCATGACTGCCTCTCAGTGCAGAAGCAGGGACTGCATCTCCCAGCTAATGGATGTAGTGCTCACTGTTCTTTTTCAGCTTATTGTTTTGTGTTCCCCCTATAAAGTTACATTGGGGAGAAAACAAATGAAATAAGTGAACTGCTTGTATATTTATCCTCAGCTAATATGAATTGTTATGTGCCCTGAGCAAATTGGGAAAGGTCTTACTTCTGAAAACAGTATGTCAGTTGCCATTACAAGTACTTTCCTGTATTGTTCGTGTTCTTTCACTGAGCGCGTGTTTACGGCCTTCTCTGCCAGGCTGTTCTGGATTAGGGAGACAGAAGCAAATGGAACATAGTTACTTGTTCTTCAGAATCTCACAGCTCTTTCTTCTATGATAGACTCCTGTAAGCCCTTTGATATGAGGTAGAGGGCATTCTTTCCTCCAAAACTTAGAGTTTCTTCTGTCTTAGGATGTTAGCGCAAAGCTGCTCTGCAAACTGGGACCAGGGCAGAGTGAGGTGGCCGAGGAGCTGTGCCAGTGTCTGCAGCGGAAGGAAAGGATGCTGCAGGACCTCCTGAGTGACCGCAACACGCTGGTGCTGGAACATGAACTGGAGATTCAGGGCCTGCTCCAGTCTCTGAGTACCCGGGAGCAGCAGAGCCGTGTAAGCACTGCCGCCCAGACCAGGGAGGTGCCACTCAGTGCACTTACCTTCTGTGAAAAGAAAGCGTTTGAACCTTGTAATGTGTGTGTTTATGTCATTTTACAGTTCACTCTGTTAGGGTTTGTTCCCCTTCAGCCTATTAACTAGATAACAGTTTTACATCAATCATCAAAGTATAAAATATTTTTAGAACACTTTGCATTTGGAAAGGTGCCTAAACAATGCATGTCTCACCCTGGTCCAGGGGCTCAGTGGATAGAGACAAACTTACATATAGTTCATCTTAATTCTTGTAAGATCTGAGTTAAGAGGAAAAGAAATATTTGCATTTTTTTAAAGCCATGATGAGAATAAATAATCTCATAATAGGGGATAAATTAATCTCAAAATAAGGGTACACAAGTATTTCAAAAGTAAATTTGTAATTTATCCTTGTTTTCATGTACCTTTCTCCTCAAGACACATTTGACTTGTGCCTGGATTTTAGGGACCAGCTGCTCAGACTCTCCCTAGTCAGTTTTCCGAGGGAACTAGAGTCTTAACCATCTGCCGTGTTGTTTGACGACAGGGTTCTCTGACACTTCTTGTGCTTTGGGAGTGGTGATCCTCCACTCGAACTCGCAGGCCCACTGACATCAGTCTGTTTTGTTAGAAGCCTGCTGCCATGTGCTTCAGAGTTGCTTCTAGAGTAGAGCCCAGCACAATCATTTTGAATTATTTAAGTCTTTGGAAACAGGCTAACAAGTCTTTATTTAAGTTTTCTTTTTAACTCTTTTATAATTTGAAAGAATTAGTCTTTTTTTTTTTCAATTATTGTTATTTATTTATTTATTTTTAGATTTTTTTTTTTAATTTATTCATTTTAGAGAGAGGAGACAGAGAGAGAGAGAAGGGAGGGAAGAGCAGAAAGCATCAACTCCCATATGTGCCTTGACCAGGGAAGCCCGGGGTTTCGAACCGGCGACCTCAGTGTTCCAGGTCAACGCCTTTACCCACTGCGCCACCGCAGGTCATGCAGAATTAGTCTTCTTATACCTCAGAAAGAAATATTATACATTGTGGTGGTAAAATAATGGGACCTAGGAGATGACTGAAATTACAAAAGTTTTTCAACTCAAGAAGAGTAATGATTTTATTCTTTTAGCTCTGCTTCTCAGACTTTACATGCATAACAATTTCCTCAATAACTTTTAAAAACAGATTCTCAAACTCACCCCCAGAGTTAGAAATTAGGAGGTATGGGAGGGGGTCAAGAATTTGCATTTTTTTCCCATCATAAAATCTCTTCACAGAGATTTTTAATAAGGCAAATTAATGTATTGATGTCTCTGTGATGGTTATCATCAGAGTCCAAATCTTACTAAAAATTGAAGGTTATTCTTTTATTTCCCTTAGAAATGATGACAGGAGCTCATGTTCTCATGTAAAACAATAGTACCCTGACCAGGTAGCTCAGTTGGTTGGATTATTGTCCCAATATGCCAAGGTTGTGAGTTCGATCCCTGGCTAGAGCACATACAAGAATCAGCCAATGAGGCCCTGGCTGGTTGGCTCAGTGGTAGAGCGTCGGCCTGGCGTGTGGGAGTCCCGGGTTCGATTCCCGGCCAGGGCACACAGGAGAAGCGCCCATCTGCTTCTCTACCCCTCCCCCTCTCCTTCCTCTCTGTCTCTCTCTTCCCCTCCCGCAGCCGAGGCTCCATTGGAGCAAAGTTGGCCCCGGGTGCTGAGGATGGCTCCGTGGCCTCTGCCTCAGGCGCTAGAATGGCTCTGGATGCAACAGAGTGACGCCCCAGAGGAGCAGAGCATTGCCCCCTGGTGGGCATGCCTGGTGGATCCCGGTCGGGTGCATGCGGGAGTCTGTCTGACTGCCTCCCCATTTCCAACTTAAGAAAAATACAAAAAAAAAAGTACCAATGAGTGCGCAAATAAGTGGAGTAACAAATCAGTTTCTTTCTCTCTCCCTTCCTTCCTCTCTCTAAAAAAAAAAAAAATAATCAAATTAAAAATTATAAAAAAAGAAATGGTGATAATTTTCCCATGGATAGCTTGTGCTATGATATAGATAATGGTTTTAATTCGTCATCTTTTACCCCTCCAGTAATTTTAGTCTTAGTTTATTATTTCCAGATGTTCTGATGAAATGCAGACTTTCTGTGTGGTAATGGTCACAAATCATGTTCTAGATCTCTTCCTTGCAATGCCATCAGCTATTTTAGAAAACAGATTTGTAGTGAATTAGCTGAGTTTGATAGTTTTGAAATTCAGATTCTCCTGCTCATGTAGTGTGATACGAATGTTTCTGTGTAATTGATTCATTCAGTAAATATGTATTGAGCGCCTGCTATGTGCTAAACCCTACTGTGGCCATTTGGGATTCAGCACTGAACAAAACATTATAGTACCTTCCCTTAGGAAACTTGGAAACTTACATCCACTTGGGGGGTGGGGGGAGAGAGAGAGAGAGAGAGAGACAGTAAACAGATATATCAGATAATGGTAAGCGCATAATTTTTAAAAATGTATATAGCATGAGGAAGGGAATTGGGAATAGAAAGGAGATTGCTGTTTTTGATAAACTATGCTGCAAAAGCCAATCTGATAAGGTAGCATTTGGCAAAGACCTAAAGGGAGCAAGCCAAATTAATGTTTTGGTGAAGAACATCTAGGTCAAAAGCACAGTACCCCAGAGTAAAGAAAGACTCTGTTATCCCAACTTAAACCAGAATCGTAACACCTTAGTCTCATAGAGATCTAGCAAAACCAATTTCAGATCATTTTCTCTTTAATAACATTTGTTATATTCAGTTTTTTCCCCAGTATTCTACCCACAGGAGACTCTCCACTCATCAGCTGTTTTTCTCTATAAACTGAAAGCAAGGAAACAATTTTCTAGAGTCGCACTAGCTTCATAAATGGTTGGATTTTAACAAATAACATCAAATACAAATTTTGTTTTCATTTGACTATCTTTTTAATGTTATGTGTGATTTCCTTACTAGGCTGCCTCAGAGAAGATGGTGCAAGCCCTAATGGAAAGGAATTCAGAATTACAGGCCCTGCGCCAATATTTAGGAGGAAAAGACTTCATGGTGTCCCAAAAAGTCTTCTCTAGCCAGCCAGCAGAAGTGACCTCCGTCAGCCCCCATCTTGGAGAGCAGACAGATCAAGTAAGAACTGTAGGCTTGCCTAGATATTCTGAGGCCTAAGTTTGATAATTACCTGAACTGTGTGAGAACATTCCAAGTCCTTGTAATTGTGATCATGGTTCCTGCACCTTCCTAAATCCTCTAACTCTTCTGATTTTAAGGGTGCAATGCATATGCCCTCCAGAGGTGAAAGCACTTCATTGACTACCACAGAGGATACCAGCATACCCAGGTCTTCATTAGGTAAGTATCATATTTCATTTCCTTAAGGAACCTCTGTTTTTCCTTTTTATAATTCTCTGTTAATAGGCTTGGCCAAGACTCTTTCCTGTCCTACCTTAATGGAAAAACTAAATTTGGATTCTCCTGAAAGGATGAAGACATGTCTATTCTAGAAGACTGCCTTTTCCTTAAGTTGAATTGAGGTGATTGCTCTGGGTACACAATTTAGCCCATGGAAATTGCATCCTCCTTTTCAGATAGCTTTGCTGGGATTCAGAAATGCAGGAGGTAGTGTTTCCAAAGCTGCACAGCAAGACTGTGGGCTGATACCTTCTGGGTATCTTTCAAGAAGACTGAGGACACTCACTGTAACTTAACATCATCTACATTATAGTTTTGGGAGGGCCAGGTGTACATTGAGTCACTTTCCAGGCTTACCTCCATCCAAGGGATGGTTGTAGGCTTTGAATTCCCTAAAAACAGTCTGATTTTGTGGATGGTAGCAGCAAAGTTCAAATGGATCCCTGGGATTAGAGTCTCTGACTTTCTCAGAGCAAAAGGTTGGGCTAACTCCATTCCCTACTGAGTCCCAGAAGTAAGGACTCACCATGATTACTGAAGTGGTGATTGTAGTCCTATGATAAGAAAGGTTTACGACTTTTAATGATATTAAGAATGTAAAAATTTAGTGTTTATGTTACAGTGTAGGACAGTGGTTCTCAAAGTGTGCGCCCTAGAAGATTTTCAGGTGTGTCCTATGGTATTCCAGAGAAATATGTGCCTGTTGGGGACCCAAAAACCAACAGGGTTTTTGGAGTTTAGATTTTGGGGGGACAGAGGTGTGGGGAATTGGCTGTAAGCTGACAGTCTGCCCAACCTTCCACCTCACTTGCCTGATTAGTTTGCAAAAGGCTGTTAAGCTGTGGTGCTGGATTGTTTACACTACCCCCCATGTTCCCAGAAAGACTGGAGGCAAGTTTCTTCTATTCTTTGTTTGGTGTAAAGTTAAGATGATATGTTTGGTGGGGGTTTTGGATTGATGATTAAACATAAGGAATTGTCTCTTGAAGCCTTTTGGATTTCTATAAAAAGAAGAATATGTGGCAATATCTAAAAGAACTTTGAACATTTTACTATAATTTTCAACATCCTATTTATGTGAATTAGGATTTTCTACCCTCAATTAAGAGTAAAAAGAGAGGAATTCTTCAATGTATTGATGAATAAATGAGAGTTTGCCTTTCAAATATATGCCCAAACATTGAAGAAATCACTAGGACACCTCAGGCTCATGTTTCTCATAAACACAAGAATGAAAACACTTAACACATTTGCACCGGGACCTGCCGAATTTACTAAATCTTACTAAGAATTTATCTATATATAAAAAGATGACTTTTTTTATTTTTTAACCCCTCTTTTTTATAAATTCTAAAAAGCATAACTCAAAAAATGTAACATAAAAATGTTTTTTAATGTCAGAATAAATTTAATTTTGTTGTATTTATTTCATTTAATTACCATAAATGCACGCTTGGATTTTATATTTTTTTCTTTAATATTTGACTTAATTATTACAACATATTTCTCAGAAATTTGTATATAGTGCACCCACAATTATTTGTAGGATTTTAAATGTGCCCTGACTTAAAAAAGTTTGAGAACCATTGGTGTAGGGCATTATGGAATTCCATAGATAAGTCACGCAAGTAGTCATTTTTTAGTAGGAAAACTTTATACTAGTTAAAAAGTAAAGAATGGTGGATTTGCCTGACCTGTGGTGGCGCAGTGGATAAAGTGTTGATCTGGAAATGCTGAGGTCGCCGGTTCGAAACCCTGGGCTTGCCTGGTCAAGGCACATATGGGAGTTGATGCTTCCAGCTCCTCCCCCCTGTCTCTCTCTCTCTCTCCTCTCTAAAATGAATAATAATAATAAAAAAGAATGGTGGATTTGTTTAATTTACTCTTTATATACCTTTTCTTTAAAAGTGCCTTTCCCCAACTTAATATTTTGCAAATTTCAAACCTACAGAAAGGAGCAAAAGTAGTATATTGAATACCCCTATACACTTTTATTAAAACTCACCAATTAACATTTTGCCACATTTGCATAATTTCTTTGCATGTACACACACATAGATATGTTTTTTCCAAGCTATTTGAAAATTACTTGTAGACATTATGACACTTCATTTCTAAATACTTCATTATGTATTTCCAAAGAACAAGGGTAGTTATCTATATAACCATAATTACCCAAAACTATAATATAATTGTGTGGATAAACTATAGTTTATTTAATCTTCTTCTTATAGGCATGTAGGTTGTTTGTAGTGTTCTGCTTTTATAAATAACGCTGCAAAGAAAACCTGTGCATATATGTTGTTTTTATTGTTGGAGTGTGTCTTCAAAGTAAATCCCTGAGAAATGAGGCAGCAGAGATCACATGTTAATAGTGATTAAAACTAACACTATTTTTCGATTTAAGGAGACTTGGACATAGTTGTGGTGCTGGAAAAAGAACTGAGTAATGCCAAAGAGGAACTTGAGCTCATGGCTAAAAAAGAAAGAGAAAGTCGGGTGAGTTTTCTAGTGAAGCCTAATTTCTAAATTCTGGTTTTTCTTTCAAAGTACTTTATATTTAAAAGAGTATAGTTCTCAGGTATAATATCTGGGTCCAAATACAATGTATGCCTTTTTTTTCTTTGTGGAGAAAAATATCTATTATTTCATATACACCTGACCTCTCCACGGTGCTTTTGTTTTTATAAATTGGGACTGTTAAAACTTTTTAAGTGCCAAAATAACACAGTTTTCTCTGCCCATTGCTAATTGGAATAAAATACTCGTAAAGTACCTTGGAATAAATGACATTCTGCTCTAAACCTTAGAGTTATTACATTAGATCCATGAAATTATGGAAACATGAAACGAGAAATTGAGAATGATCAATAATGTTTGCTGATTACTTGTTATGTGCAATGCGCTGTATTGAGTACTTAAATTAGCACTAATGCTTACAATTGTATGCAATGTAAGTGTTATCAACTCTAGTTTATAGACGAAGAAAGCTGAAACATGGATTTTTTTAAAATATGGAGGTGGGGAATAGTCCTATAATTACGAAATGCCAAAACTAAGATTTAAACTCAGTCTTTTGTGACTTAAAAGGCTTTTAAAGTAGTCAGTTCCTGGAACAAATGGTTTTTCCCATCCTTATGCTCTATTTCTAGTATTAAAGTATTCATCAATTTTCTTAGAAGAGACCTTTCAGCCTTACAGAATTTTTTCTCCTTCTGCCTCCCTATGCAGTTAGTTGTATGTCCAGCTGTGATGCAGAAAAAATATTGGGGTCTCACTAGAGTTCCAGACTAAAATTAAAACACCTTATGTTACCATGGCAACTGTGTTAGCCATCGGTCAATGTCATGGTTTCTAAGTGAAGTGCAGCTGGTTAATCTACATTGCTGCTCATTTTTGTTCCAAGTCTTTGGGTTAGTTAGAGCTATCATATAAAGCCTGTGTTGATTTTTGTGATGAAGTTATCGTATTATACCTCATATTTTATCTTTTTACACCATTTATATCTTTATAAACATACTCACATTATATGACTAAAGTTTTGAGGATATGAAATATTGTGGCATTTTAAAAATACCGGTTTTAAAAATTGCGTAGTTTCCCCACCCCCCTTTTTGACTCTACCTTAGCGGTTATAAGCTTATTCATGTCAGATACTTAGTTTCCATATGCTGTTCCTGTTTTTCTCATATATATTCGGTTCAGAGCAGGGCTGCTTTTTGGTTTGGTTCTGTTTTCAGGATTATAAAATTATGACTAAATGGATATTTTGAGTGAATGCTGTTTAACTACATTACTTACCATCCTAGGTCCTTAATCAGCTTCTAACTTTTCAGTTCAAGGCCTGTATTCATTATCGCTTTCCCTCTAATACTAGGTGTCTTCTAAAAGCCATGTAGGTTTTCTCAAATTTCTAAGCATTCTGTCTGCTATCTCGGAATAATAGCAGTACTGGTAACAGTAGTTCTCACTCACTGAGTGCTTGCTCTGTGCCAGGCACTGTGGGTACATCTCCTCTGTCCTCACACAGCCCTGAAAAGTAGTCATTACCCCATTTACAATCGAGGAAACTGAAGCTCGGTTTAAATGCCTTGTCAGGGGGTTATGCCATGATTTATATAAAACTCACCTGTGTCTGACCACATCCTTTGTCATAATGCAATCGCGTTTCTTCCTCATTTTTTCATTTTTCTTCTGTGGAGCAGATATCTGGATACTTAATGATAGAGATCTCTGAAGAGGGCCTCATGAATAGCACCCCTTTTTTATAACCCAAACCCAAATAAGCTGAGAAATAAAACAGCAATGGCAGGTAGTGTGATACTTTATCAGCTGTATTAGTGATGAAGGTTAGGTTGAGAGCTTACTATAAGAGCCCAGTGGACCTGCTAGCTGGTCCCTAGAATTCAGTGGACTCTCTACCCAGTCACAGGCAGCTCTGGGCTCCGGCAGACCCCCAGTCTGCATGGTAGGGAAGAGCCAGCCCTTGGAGAAGCTGTGGCCAAACAGGCTCTGCAGGCAGCTCCCCCAAGGTCGAGACAGGCAGGACTGTCAAGCACACTGGCTCATTCTTCCCTGTGTGCCATGAAACCGAGTCCTTCTGCCTCCTGGGGCTGAGTGAGGGAAGGGGTGCAGAGGGGTCAGGGGCTACACTACCTGGACCCCTTCGGCGTGCAAAGAAATGTGAGAAGGACCATTTTTCTCTGATGGGCCACGGTAGCCCAGAGCCATCAGATAAGTTTGTGTGGTTATAGGTCATCAGGAGCCCTCACAGTGATACTGTATGCATTGATGGAGTTAGAGGATAGGCAAGTAAAATTTTTATTGCTTATAATTTACATTTTAAATATTTAAAGAAAAAGGCTTTGCTTCTTTTAGGAAGCGTGGTTACACCTTAAACTAGCTGTGTGCTATCCGTCTTTACTTATGACTGATTTTTTTTAATTATCTCAAAATATTTCCTTAAAATGTTTACTTAAATTTACCTTAAAGAGTATGGTGGTGCGGTATCTACAGGGAGGGCGTTCTAGCTTAATGGTTCTGAGTCTGCTTTCTTGAGTTCATGTTCTGCATCTGTCACTCACTGGCTATGTGATTTTTGAACCAGTTCCTAAATGTCTTGTAGCCTCAGTCATCTCATCCAGAAACTGAGGAGTATAAGAGTAGTTACCCTACAGGGTTGTTGAGGATTTCCTCATTCATTCATCAACTATGGGCACCTTCTGGAAGCCAGAGCTAGTACTGGGAATGAAGTTGTGAACAAAGTCGACAAAGTCCCTGACCCAATGTAATTAATTTCTCCTGGAGAGATGTAGACAGTGTACAAATAAACAATATAGTTACAGATTATAATAAGTAATCTGAGGAAAATAACAGAAAGTAACATGGATGGGGACTAATTTAAATTGGCCAAAGACAACTCCTCTGAGTAGATGACATGTGATCTGGGGCCCGAGGACAAGAAGGTGGCAACTCTACAGAAGATATTTCAGGCAGAAGGAAGAGTAGGTGCGAAGCCCTGAGTTAGGAGAAAGTCTGATATTCCTAGCACAGAAAGAGTCCAATGTGCCTAGGAAATCATAAATGAGGATTAAAATGGCAGGTATTGAAGTTGGAGAAGTAGGTAAGAGCCAGGTCACTAGGTTTGTTAAAGGGATTAAATATATCCAAAGCTTTTATAGTGCCTGGGACATAGTAAGCACCTAGTAAATATGAATGCTATTGGTTATCATCATGCTTACTAGTGAACTTTGTTGTAACAGATACTGCCATTTTCTGGTTGATACAAGCCTGAAAGTATAGAGCGTCCAGTGCTGACTTTTGGTAGAATTTCAGAGCTGGGGGCATGATCTTCCATCAGGAGGCATGTAAGGTTTGGTGATTTCTTGTGATTTAGCAGCTATTGATGATAGATGCCTGTATCCATTTGCTCATTAAGGGTTGCAAAATACAGATACTCTATCATTGTTTCTTTCATTAGTTGAAATACGTACTTATTTAAAGAAAAACATCTACTTTTGCATCTGCTAATGATACAGTGGTGACCAACTTTTTAAGTATCATAAAAAATCACTAATTCAAAAAATTTTGTGTGTTATAGTGTTAAATAAATCAGAGGACATCATTAAAATCACTGTTACAGCTTCCCATAGTGTCCTTTGGGCCCCACCATGTGGTTTATCAGTCTGATCCAGAAGAAGGTCGTTCATGTTCTAGTTTCTGCTTGACTTACTGGTTTCTAGGGATGTGATAGAAAAACATTTGCCTCAGTGTTGAAATATCAATGTGATCGATACCGTTTTCTCAGCCCACTGACTTGAAGATTTCTTCTCTGCGCAGATGGAGCTTTCCGCTCTGCAATCCATGATGGCCACACAGGAGGAAGAGCTGCAGGTGCAGGCGGCTGACATGGAGTCCCTGACCAGGAACATACAGATTAAAGAAGACCTCATAAAGGTCTCTCAAAGCTTTTAAAAGACCATTGGAAGTCATTACAGCTCAGTACCTGTAGGGCATCTGCAAACAGTATTTGGGTGTATTGAGTCCTGTGGCCAGTGCTGCTTTCTTTGATACTGCTGTATTCTCATTGACTTATCATAGTTGTTAAGACTTCATAAGGAATATATTATTACCATCATATGGCTTATCAGCAGCCCACTTAAAAGTATAGCAGACTATTTTAGGAGAACTTGCTCCTTGGCTGAATAGTATTTTTATTACTATTGTTGTTTTTTGACTTCTAGGACCTGCAAATGCAACTGGTTGATCCTGAAGATATACCAGCTATGGATCGCCTGACCCAAGAAGTCTTACTTCTTCGAGAGAAAGCTGCTTTGGTAGAATCACAGGGTCAAGAAGCTTCAGGAAACCGAAGACAACAAGTCAGTAATTACAATACAAACCGTACTTTTTACTGTGAAATAAACATTGGAAAGGCTGTCAATCTCAGTTAGTTACGGAGGGGTCCACTGGTGGAACTTCATAGAGAGAATCTGCTCTGAAGTTTCCTGCCTTGGTCAGCGGCACCAAGGACCCTACTTTCTTGTATTTGTCATTCTGAAAGGAGAAGCAGTTCTTTTCGATCACATGCTGTCCCATAACTTTCACTGTGATCCATAAGTCACCTCTCTAGCCGAATCCTTCTTACCTTCCTGCATTTAACCATTTTTTTTAACTTATTCATTATAGAGATGGGGGGGGGGGGAGAGAGAGAGAGAGAGAGAGAGAAAAGGAGGGAGGAGCAGGAAGCATCAACTCCCCATATTTACCTTGACCAGGCAAGCCCAGGGTTTTGAACCGGCAACCTCAGCGTTTCCAGGTTGATGCTTTATCCACTGCACCACCACAGGTCAGGCCATTTAACCACTTTTTAAAAGTGGTTAAATCTTGCCTGACCAGGCAGTGGCAGTGTGGATGGAGTGTCGGCCTGGGACACTGAGGACCTAGGTTTGAAACCCCGAGGTTGCCAGCTTGAGTGTGGGCTCATCCGGCTTAAGCACAGGCTCACCAGCTTGAGCCACGGGGTCAGCAACTTGAGTGTGGGATCATAGACATGACCCCATGGTCGCTGGCTGAAGCCCAAGGTCACTGGCTTGAGCAAGGGGTCACTGGCTCAGCTGGAGCCCCCCAGTCAGGGCACATATGAGAAAGCAATCAATCAACAGCTAAGGTACTGCAACTATGAGTTGATGCTTCTCATCTCTTTCCCTTCCTGTCTGTCCTGTCCTTCTCTCTCTATTTATCTATCTCAAAAAAATAAAAAAATAAAAAAAAAGTGATTAAATGTTAAAATTTTTAAAGTTTTTTAAAAAAACAAAAAGAAAAAGAACTGTGCTTCTGTCCCAGATTCTTTTGTAACTGCCACCCTATGCCTAACCTTTTTTGGACCGAGAGAGAGACACATAGAGAGGGACAGATAGGGACAGATAAACAGGAAGGGAGAGAGATGAGAAGCATCAATTCTTCATTGCAGCTCCTTAGTTGTTCATTATTGCTTTCTCATATGTGCCTTGACCAGGGGGTTACAGCACAGTGAGCGACCCCTTGCTCAAGCCAGCAACCTGGGCTTCACACCAGCATCCTTGGGCTTCAATCCAGGACCTTTAGTCTCAAGCCAGCGACCTCAGGGTCGCTGGGTCCTCTGTATCCCAGGCCGACGCTCTATCCACTGCGCCACCACTTGATCAGGCCCTAACCATTTTTCAATGGTGAAGTTTTCAAAATACCATACTGTGCTCCCTGTCTCCACTATCATCTCTTTTACTACTGATCTCACTCCAATTTGGCTCTTAGCTCTACGTATTCACTTAAACAGGTCTTTGCTGGTTGTACACGATCATAGCTTGCAGTGACAAATGTGATTGATGAGTGTCTCCCCCTTCCCCGACTAGATAGTAAGCTTATCCCTAAATAGAGCCTGGCGCATGAGAAGGGGCTCAATAGATATTTATTGAATGAATAGGGAATACTAGTAGTCCTCTGTTTCTCTTGCCCTTCTCCTTTTTCTTTCCCTCCTTTCTCTCAGCTTCTTCCCAGTCTTGGGGCTCCTCTCTTCCTTCTACTTGCTTCCATGTTTAAATTCTGCCTTATTGTGTGTTAAAGATTTAAAAAGGTAACACATGTGACATTGATTTGAAAACTAAAATACTCTGGAAAGCGTAAGTAATAATAGAGTGATCTTTTTCCAGTCATAGTACATGCTAATGCATTCTCTTGGTCTCTTTCTCTGGATTAACTGGCTTCATGTCTCATGTCTCCATTTGTGTATTTCTTCTCTTCTTCTTCCTCAGTTGCTGCTCATGCTGGAAGGACTGGTGGATGAGCGGAGTCGGCTCAATGAGGCCTTGCAAACAGAGAGACAGCTCTACAACAGCTTGGTGAAGTTCCATGCGCATCCCGACAGGTAAGAGGGACTGCATGCACCTCCCTTTCTGTTATTCTTGTTAAGTGCAGATGCTTATGGCATTGAAAAGGGAAGGGAAGAAAGCAGAGACAGCTACCAGGACTACCCAATTTGCCATATGTTGTGTGAATTGCTCTGAGCCCAAGTGTCTGAATCTTAAGTCAGTCATATAGCTACTGTAGATTTCAAGTGAGAAGGCCTAGCAGGTGTCTGAAATAATGCCTTGCATTTAGTCGGCACTCACTGTATAGCTCTTTTCTTTCTCTGCTCTATGCCCTGTGAAAGGCTGTTATAGGAGTAAGGCTGTAAGGGGCACTGACAGCCACTGGTTATCACCGAGGAAAATTATTTTTTGTGATGGCAAATGTCAACCCAGGATCACCAGTAGCCATCATGTTTGGGTCATTATATGTATTATATTGTTCTGGCTCTCTTTGTGCCCCCTTCCCTTTCCATTTTGTCTTCCCTTCTAGCCCCCTTTTCTCTTTTCTGATTTTTATTCTTTTACTGTTAATTTTTTCTAGTTTATTGTTGGGTTTAAATTTTTTTTTCTTTCTACTTCAAGCAAATGAATGAAGAGGAAAGGTAGAATAGAACCCCTTGATTGTGTTACTTTTTTACAGAACATCTGGATCTTTAGTCTCTGAACTGGGTTCCTTTCAGAGCACTGTCAGGTTTGGTTAACAAACCAGAGAACAAACATCTTCATTAACAGTCCTACTTGGCTCAGTATTGCTTCAGTGTGCGTTAGATTTTCCCTGGGTTTTGGTTTTTCAGAAATTAACACGCTTAGTCAAATAATGAAATTTCTCTTACGTGTGCTGTAGGGGTGTGAGATAAATCTCAGGAACTAGATGTTTATGTGAGGCCGGCCCAGAACCTAGGTATCCTATACAGGAACAAGCTTTAAAGAGAGGAGCAGGCCTTGTTAGTCTCCCAGCACTGCACACAGACGCATGGCACAGACGCCTTCATGTGCCGTGTCCTGGACGACAGTTACTTTAGAAGGTCTCATGGCACTGGTGGCTCTTTGGAAGCACAGGGGGACTCATTATCATTGATGGTTAATCCGTTTTCCTTCCATGTGGCATGTTTAATCAGCTCTGAGAGAGACCGAACTCTGCAGGTGGAACTGGAAGGGGTCCAGGCATTACGCAGTCGGCTCGAAGAAGTCCTTGGAAGAAGCCTGGAGTGCTTAAGCAGGCTGGAGACGCTGGCCGCCAATGGAGGTGGGGAACTGGAGAGTGTGCGAGCTCGTCACAAGCATGCCTTCTGAGCCTGGTGGGTCAGGCTGCACCAGGACGGAAACCTGTCTGTACTAACCAGAGAGCCGTGTCTGACTTGGGCAGAATTCAGTGGTGACTTGCTAATGATAAAACTGGTACGAGTAGCATCAGCTACAAAGTGAAACTCACTTTAATCTACCTGCCTTTCACAGTACATACCCCACCTCAAAGTTGAATGGTAGAGGTTACAAAGTATATTTGCACATTTTAAATCATTCCATTTTAGTTTTTCCACCCGTACTCGTTCTTTCCTCCAGTCCTTTCTTCTGATTCCCTCATCCCTTTTGTGGGCCAATAAAGTTTATTCCTCCCCCACTCTCACAGTCCATTTCATGTTCCCTGCCGTGTCGTGAATGCATGTGTGTGTATTGTTTTTGCCATTCAGTCAACTCCTGTTCTTTAAGGGAGAGCAGTTTTGAAATCAAAAGTTTCAAGATGAGAGTGATGGAAAGTCTAAGAATGACTTTGCAAAGACGATTTAATTCTTATCAGATAATAACTGAAAGCAAGTCTTGCTGAGTAGACGATGTTATTGGGAAGGCCAAGTCCAAGAGCAGAGGCAAAAACTATTTAAGTATTTACAGTAAACCTTTACTGCTAATATTGTGTCAGAGTCGATTATTGAAGGACAGTGGAATTAGATTAGGAGCAGGTTAAATTCTATTAATTTATTGTTCTCTAAATGAAGGGTATGTTATTTAGTCAGAACCTGACTAAGAAAATGCCCAGGTCTTACAGAGTCAGAATCCTTCATGTAAAAAGATAATTTCAAATGAACGTCCCCCTTTAAGCCCTTTCAGTAGTGAGTTTTTTTCATGCTTGCTGGATGGTCAGGAGGCACGAGGATGTACAAGAATGTTCGTACTACTCAAAGGGTTAAATTTAGCATTTCCCTAAATAAGTCATTATAGCCTGAAGACTATTGCTTGTGTATTTCCAGTTGGTAGTGGCCCCGGATGGAATCCTGTATTTTTTACTTTTAGTGCTTCTGCTTTCCCCATATTAAAATAAGTAATATGCTTCAG
This sequence comes from Saccopteryx leptura, assembly GCF_036850995.1. Lineage (NCBI taxonomy): Eukaryota > Metazoa > Chordata > Mammalia > Chiroptera > Emballonuridae > Saccopteryx > Saccopteryx leptura. The sequence goes on along the minus strand of NC_089505.1, from coordinate 208,714,785 downwards.
GCTTTGAGGTGTTTGAATAGTTTAGAAAGAAATGTCACAGATCTGAGTTCTTAGGTTCTGGTCATTGTCTCAGTGCTTTCTTTGGGCAGTGTGACAGGTATGAGGAAAGGGGCACTGGAGATTGTGTTTGTGGGGTTGTCAGTGTCGAGAGTATAAAAAGTAACCAGGATAATTTTAGAGCTTTGTGAGTTCAACACTATGAAATTTCTTATTCTGTCAGATAGAAGTTTCTTAGATTAGAACTGAGATATTCTAGAACTTTAAACAATAAACAGTGGCTCTGCCACCAGGAACAAAGGGCCTATGAGATTTTAGTATTTAAACATGAAATTTAGGTGAACAGCACCTTGAGTGAGACTGCATACTCTGTAAATCATCAGGCGGAGCACAATGTTTTCTGTTTGCCCTCCATATTTTTTTTTCACATTCATGTATTGACCTGGCTTGCCTGACATTCTAAATTCCATCCAAGAGAAGCACTCTTGTATTGTCTTATTAAGTATTTTGCAAAGATTGATAGCCAAAGGCCTTTCTCTTAATGGGAATGTGTGCCAGGTTCAATGGCTTTTGGAGAAAAAGGAGTCATTTAAGGAAGGAGGTAGGTAGCATAAGCAAAACCATCTACTTTTCTTAGTCTTCTAACCTAAAGAGAGCCTGTCCTGCAGAGATTTCTGTGACTTTCTAGAAGTAAGGATGGGGGTAATTAAAATTTAAAACAGTAAACCAACCAAAACATTTAGGAAGTGGCTTTCCTTAATTTTATTAATAGACCAGAGAAGCTTTCTAGGTCTCCTAAGAATCATCCTTGGGTGATTCTTGGGTTCTAATGATTTACAGTGATTACAGAAACTCATGTTAATTACCACTGCTGCTGCTGTCAACCTCCAATTAGAGGAGGTATCTGAACTGTTGTTTAAGTATTAGAAATATTAGAAAGAAGAAGGGAGGGAGGGAGGGAGGGAGGGAAGAAGGAAGGGAGAGAGGGAGGGAGGGAGGGAGGGAGGGAGGAGCGTAGTGGTCTGGGACACAGAGGACCCAGATTCAAAACCCTAAGGTCACTGGTCACTGACTTGAGTGTGGGTGGAATCATAGATATGACCCCATGGTTGCTGGCTTGAGTAAGGGGTTACTTGCTCTGCTGTAGCCCCCTGGTCAAGGCACATATGAGAAAGCAATCAATGAACAACTTAAGGTGCCGCAATGAAGAATTGATGCTTCTCATCTCTCTCCCTGTCTGTCCCTATCTGTCCCTCTCTCTCTCTGTCTCTGTCTCTCTCACTTAAAAAAAAAAAAAGAGAAATAAGGTAGTTGGATGAATAATGAGAAATCTAACTTCTATTGAAGTTATCAAAATAGATTAGCAAAAAAATATAAGTGAATTTCTGGTTGGTCCTGATTTGGATTCTGAAAAGACAAGCTTGTTACTTGCCTTTGATACTAGTCTTTGGAAAACATTTTAGAAAATTAAGTGCTTTAGCTGCAAAGGATAAATGAAGAGTTTGATCTTGATACCATAGGTGTGACTAAAATCCACTACTAACTTTCTGGTCATGACAGCTGGAATGAGGCTCGCAAACACTTGCTGGACTAACTTTTGTGTGATCGCTTGACATCTTGTTAGGCAACACAATTCTGATGAAGTTTGTTCTGTAACCCATGTATAAGTGATGCTGTGATTGACCACAAATATAATCATATTCAGTATTCCATTCTGTCTTTGGAAGCACCCTTTTTCTTACTGGATTATTCTGTGTGAGGCATTTTTCAACATTACCATAATTTTAGATAAAATATTGTATGTTTTGCTTATAGAACTTTGTGACTGATTTAAAAAATCTCAGAAGAAAATAAATGAATTAAATTCTCCTTCAGGTCATGCTAAATCGGAAGTGTGGAACTTAAATTGAGAAAAGTCCATATTGATAGATTTGGTTTTTCTCATGTTTCCTTTTTGAATAATGGCAAATGTGCAAAGTAATGGTTGTGAGAGGTCAGAATAGATTCAGTCTCTAGTTCTTAGAAATAAGAGTTGAAAAGAGCCTCCAAGAGGGTTTTTTAATGAGTGAAGTGGAAGACAGAATTTCCCCTAAACTCTTCTCTATTGCAGGTTTAAATTATGTTATTGAAATATGATGATTGTTGTGCCTAGTATTGATCAACATTTTCCTGGTGTTCTCTTTTTTTAGCTATTTAGCCAAGTTGTAGCTGTTGAAAGGACATGATTGGGCTATTCTAATTCTATATTGCCAGTTTTAGTTTGATAGGGTGTACTCTTATCCTTACCCCCCCACCACCACCACCACTGCTCTTCATTCAGTTGTGGATGGCAGCAATATTTTTGGTACCTCTACTTCCTTATTTATGACTTTAAAAGGTTTGTCACTGCTGTTATATATAGTGAGAGCTCTATTAAAGATCAAGCAAACCTTGCCCTGTAGAGGATATTAGATTCTAGCTGCAGGACATTTTTTAAGAAGATTCTTTATGTTCCTAATTCCATATTTAGTCTTGAGAAGTTTGGCTTTTAGCTTTAGAATGGTTCAAGAAATTGATTTCAGTTTTCTGTCTTCCAGATGGATGTAGAATACTGTGATTAGGGAAGAGGAGGGAGCAGATCGGATTATACCAAAAATTGTCTTTGAGGAATAAAGGTTGATTGACCTACTTAAAGTCACTTCTCTTTGGACTGGAAGCCTTGGAGGGAATAGTACTTGAATACGTTGGTTTTCCTTGAGCTAGTATTGGAAAACTCTAGTTCCTGTCATTAGGATAAAGTCATTTTCTGGTTTCCTGGTCCTTTTAAATGAAAAAGTCACAAAATCTTCACATTTGATGTCCCTAAAAAATTCAAGTTGCCTCATCAACTAGGACCTCACTAGTAATGATACAGGTCTGCAGCCAGTGCCCTGCAGGGAAAGGTGAGCTTGGGAAGAAGTATCAGCAATCCACAGACAGTCCATTTTTCATCTTGTCTGACAAAAGTTGTAGTAAGGGGAGACTACATGAAATTAGCTTTCTTTTTCAGATACTAACATCCTTGAGATGAAGCCTTAGAGCATTTTCTCTCATTTCTCTTTGGGTTCAGGCTCAGAGCTTTTCCTCTTCTTTGGTGATCTAGACCCATTGATGCTGTAGGAGGAATAGCTGGTAATATGGAGCTCGTGAGACAACCAGTAATAAAAAGCAAGGAATGAGTCAACAGGATAGGTACATCAGAGTGATTTCTGTGGGTAATAATTTCTGGTTCTTAACGCATTTTGGAATATGATTTAAGCCACCCTCTCACTCGACATTTGGAGCAATAACTTTGTTAAGCTATTTTTATTATGATTACAAGACAAGCATGTTGCTGTTTAGTACTTTGAGTGTTGATAGAAGGTAAGTCCTCAACTTCTTCCTATATAATCACAGGAGCCAGGATGAGTTTCCCAAGTGAAAAATTAGCATTGTAATTAGCTCCCAACAAAGGCTGGGAAGTAGAAGGAAACAAAACTGTAGAGCTGAACAATACTAATTTTACCAGATTTCAAACAAGAATAATTAAACTTAGTGATGTACTAATTCTTTTTTCATTACTTTCCCTTTTGGTTGTTTAAAGTCAAATTGCAGAAATAAACATCTTTATCATACTGTTTTCCTCTTGCTGAAGCTGGAAGGAAAAAAATAGAAAGTTCAGCAACACCAGAAACTGTTTGATCTAAAATAATCTGATGAGTCAGGTGTTAAGCACATGAATCAAATCAGCCTCCTTGTTCCCTTTAAGGGACTCATAAATGTCTAGCAGATGCATATAGGTTTGCTTTTAGTCTGTAACCTGAGTACGCTGTGCTGCTTTTTGCAGTTAGCAAGGTCATTGCTCTAAAACACCAACCTCTCTCAAGCTGCATGTGTATGTACAAGTATGTTTTATAAGTCATGAATTTGTTTCCATGAAGTAGTAGAAGTTTGATAATAAAAACAGCTTTACTTTTACCACTTAAAAGTTTGCTCTTAGGCTGTTAAGAAAAATTAAAATGATTCATACAATTTAAATGAAGGAGGAAGTGACTTGTTAAACGATCCAGTGTCTTATTCGTTACTGCATTAGATTATTTTCAGGACTATTTCCCCATCACAATAAGCTGTGTATTTTCCTCTGGAAGTTCATTTCTTCTTGGCACTGTGCTGTGCTAAACTGTTAACATTTGTGCTGAGTATATAAGTGTTAGAATTTCAGCTACTTTAGTTGAGACACACAAAAAATTGTTACTGATCAATCAATAAAAGTATCCAGGACTAAACAGTAACTATCGGTTTCATCATTAAAAAATTAATGCGAAAAAAATAATAAAAGGAGAGAAAGCTCCTAACTTTTTTCCCCCTTATAGGAGAATCAGTCTGTTAATCATTGTACTAAAATTCCAAGTCAAAGTAAGACTCTGGAATGAGTGAGTGCCTTTGTATTCATTTAAAGGAAGGAAGAGGAAGAAACCTGCATTTTTCTGCTTGCGAAGAAGTGAGACTAAAGAAAGAGCCTTATATTTTCTGCAGAAAATTACCTAAAACCCTTTCCTTGCTCTTCTTGTAAAGTAGAAAGCCAGGTGGGGATGGGAGGAGCCAGTTGTTATGGTGGGTGGTGCTATCCCCTTAAATGTTCCTGGAAAGGCCTTGTCCTGAGTCCCTTGAGGGGATAAAGACCATGAGCAGGAAGCATTCCTTCACATAGAATTTCAATCACTGAAAACAGTTGCTTTCTGAGTAAAGCTGGAAGGCTACTTAAGAGATGTTGCAATTTAAAGACAAAGCTGCACTGTGAAGGGGCTTGTCCACAGACAACAGTTTTCTGGCTACTTCTCTAAAATCAAAATCTGTCTAGTTAAAGAATTTTATTTCTTGCCAGAAGTTTGTGAAGACTATATTAAATCTTAACATTTTCTATGGTCCAGAAGGGAGTTGATGCAGGTGAAATTGCAGAGTTTGATTGGAGAACGTGTTTCTTTGATTCACTCATATTGCATCAGAATATCTGAGCCAGCAATAGCTGGTCCATGATGTGGACATTGGAGAGTTCTCGTAAGGAGCCCATGGCAGACTGCCTAGAAGTGCAAGTGGGATGGGCACCGAGGACCTGGCAGGTGAGCCAGGCACCTGGGGGAGGAACAGCTGGGAACTTGGCACAGTGAACTTGTTCATGCTGTAAAGTTTTTAGCTCTTTGAATCTTCTTTCAAAATAGATGCGACTCCTAATATAGTCTGAGTAACTATATGGGAGAATATTATTCCTTTCCTCTTGGTCACATATCAATGTCTTAAAGGGGAAACAGTAATGATGTAGATAGCGTGGGGAAAATTGTCTTGTCACAACCCAGTTTGGGCTCCTTCCTGAAGAATTGAAGTAACACCTCATGGCTTTCCCTCTAACGCTTATTCATGCCTGATAGAGTTTTAAGGCAGTTATAATTTAATGATGATGAGCCCTGTGTGTGAAGCACCTATTATTCAAAAGAGTTCATCCTACTTACTTTCAACTATGTTTTTTCAATGATCCTGTGAAACGGGAGAGCAAAGTATTACTTCCAGCCTCCTACTGGGGAGAAACACTCAGGAGTGAAGTGCAGATAGACTCAATCAAGGTCATCCAGTTAATAACACTGGGTACAAAGTTTCCCTCTGCTGGTCATTTTTAGGTCCCACAACCTGCTTTTTCAACCCTCAACTCTTCCGCCTTGTCAGTTTACCAACAATACTAATAGAACAATAATATTATTTAAGGGCAATATTTATTGTCACATGCTTTATGCCAAGCACTGTTCTGAGCACTTCAAAAGCAGCAAACCCTTGGCCTGACCTGTGGTGGTGCAGGGGATAAAGCATCAACCTGGAACACTGAGGTTGCCGGTTCGAAACCCTGCACTTGTCTGGTCAAGGCACATATAGGAGTTGATGCTTCCTGCTCCTCCCCCCTTTCTCTCTCTCTCTCTCTCTCTCTCTCTCTCTCACTCCTCTCTAAAGTGAATAAATAAATAAAAAATTTTTAAAAAAAGCAGCAAACCCTTTAAAGTTCACAACTGTAAGGGGTGGATATTACTATTCACCCTAATTAACAACTGAGGGAATTGAGTTACGAAAAGATTGTGACTTGCCTTGAGTCACGTAACTGATGACAGAAGCAGAAATCTAACCTAGACATTCTGGCTCCAGAACCCATGTTCTTAATTACAGCCATCCTCAACTTACAAAGCTTCACAAACGTGTGAATTTTTGCCCTAATGAATATATTTGCATAGTGTTTCCATTTTCACCCAAGGATTTTACAGTATTTTGGAGGTTTGTTTTATTTCTGTGTACTTTATAATCAGATAGCTGGTAGAACAGAACTTTCTAAATCTGAAAAAGGAAGGTCTGGTGCCCCCTATTCTGTGTGGTTCAGAACCCGGAGACCGGCAAGAACCACAACTTGAGAACTACCATCGAATCCTCAAATAAAAGTTTTTAATGAAATTTCTATAACATAAAACTGAACCCTGGGGATAAAACCTGGAGAAGCAAATTAAATTTGAATGAACAGGTTCTTAGCTTTCAGAGATGCTAAAGGTGACCATTTTATTTCACATTTATGAAAAATAAGTAGGAGGTTCATTAATACAAAATATAACACCTTTAAATTAGAAATTTAAAGTATTCCAAGTCAGATTTGAAGATAGTGTTTTGTAGCCTTGTAAAAGCTTAGAAAGGGGTATTTCGCACACATAAAAAAAGGTTTTTATTATTGTCATTTATTTTAAAAATGAGAGCAGGAGGGATATCTAATGTAAAACATATAAGACCTTGTGTGTGATAATACTCATTCTAATATTTTCTGTAAATTAAAAAAAAAATTTATTCCACTGTACTCAAACACAAAAAAGCTTTTCGCATTCTAATTCAAGATGGTAAAAGGCTGAGCAGCCCTGAAGCTGTTCCAAAGGAAGTATAGCAGACTATAAACTAACTAAAAAAGTAACTAAGTAAAGTAAAACCCATGTGCAGGGGAGTGTTGGGTAAAATGGGCATTCTTGCCTGGTCTCCATTTAACTCTTGATGACTCGTCAAAACCATGGTACCCTGACCCTGAGAGAATTAGAGACAGCATTGCCTAGAAACACAGGTGTGGCACGAGAAAGGTGGCGGAGGTGAGTGGAGTGCAGAAAGTTAGACAAAAGCCCTCAGGACCAGAGACAAATCAGCCATTCTATCCCCCACTAACCCTGCTCCTGGAACCCAGTGCAGGAATCACCTTGGGATGTGGGCCCAGCATGGTTACACAACTCACCTCACCAAGAATGGTGTGGGATGAGGATCCTGATCTCAGCTGTGCGCTCTTCAGCGCAGCATCATTCCTCAACCAGTGGTTTCAACCTTTTTCATCTCATGGCACACATCAGCTAATTATTAAAATTCTGCAGCACGCACACAGACACACATACATACACAAAATGCATTTTTTGACAATCTAACCAAAAACAAGTATAATTTTGATTGATTCACACCAGACAGCTATTGTGTTGGCTGTTGGCATTTTTTTATTTGACAGTCTAAGGGAAAAGAGGTCAGTGTCCCTGACTAAATGACTGAATGTTTTAAAAATTCGTGCAGCACACCAGTTGAAAAGGCAGTGCCTTTGGGGGGTGTGGCAGGAAAAATTATGATTCTGATCTGTACTGTTGTACAGAAAAAAAAATTGGAAGTAAGCATAGTAGACAGATGTGGAGAGGAAGATATGTCCTAGTTTGTATTGTCCAATGTGGTAGCCACTAGTCACATGTGGCTGTTTGAATTTTAATTTAAATTAAATAAAAATTTTAGTTCCTCAGGTACACTAGCCATATTCCAAGTGCTCAGTAGCCATGTGTGACTACTGCCTACAGTATTGGGGAGCAGACACAGAATTGCAGAAAGTCCATTAGTTAGCACAGTTCTCGACTTTGCCCAGCCCACCAGGGGCAGTTTCTTGTCCCCTAATGCAGGGTATAGATGTTTGTACGCTAGAGTGACTGTATCCATCTTTGGGGGATAAAGGAATGGATTAAATCCCATTTGGAAAAAGCAGTACAAGAACCCTTCAGGCCATGGGTGTTGGCACTGAACAAGAGTCAGAGAGCTGGGGGCGGGGGGGAGGAGGTTAAGGAAGGAATTAAGAAACTCCTGTGCTTTGACTCTTAACTAGACCTGAGCTTCTGTAGGACACAGGACCCCTAGAGGAGAGATTGTCACCCATGCACAACTGGCCCTAACAATGGAAAAGTATGAGAGGAGCAGGGCTGCCCTAATCCCCCCAAAATCAGGAACCCCCTCAGCACTCAGTGGTAGAAAAAGGTTAGTCATGCTGGGCCCACATTCTAGAAGAGAAGGTTGTTGCACAGTCAGTTGGTGGCAGGAGGGGGAATAATTCAGGCTTTCTGGAAATAGGTGAGGGGTAACCACTGGCAGTTGGCTCCTTAGGTACAGGTCTGTGCAATCCAAGTCAGCTTATATTTTGAAGCTTAAACTTGAAGGTTAGAAAATATTTCATACAGCAAGAAGGCTCTTCTACAGATTTGGCACACTGGTTCTGCCTTCCCTGTCGGCTCTGCTGGCTAGGGGGCCATGCATATGGGGAAGGGAAGGAATTAGAGGCGGATGGCAAGGGTGTAATTTTAGCTGCTGACTGGAAGCCATCTGTGAAGGGAGTCACCTTTCTGTTTTGAACTTATTTCCAGGTGCAGCTGCAGGGGATGACACTGAAGATGCCAGCACCGAGTTCACCGACAGCATCGAGGAGGAGGCTGCACACAACAGCCACCCGCAAGTAAGTCTGAGGCAGGTTCTGGGTCCCAGGGTGGGAGGCTCATAGCCCTTTGGGGTCTAGCGGTCTCCTGTAGCCCTTGCAGACCTAGAGTGAGAAGCTATCTTTTTTATATAAACCACTTCCCGGTCTTCCTGCCCTTCCTGAGCTTCCCAGCAACCTTGCCAGCCTCTATCCTTATTCCATTTTTCTCTCCAATCCCCCCTTTAGTTTTTACTCCTTCTCTTGCTCCTGCTTTCTACCCCTCATGCACCTGTGCCCCTATGTCTTTATATAGCTGTAGCTCCAGAATTTTTATTTACAGCGAGACACAGACACTTCCCCTCTTGGGCTTTTGTAACTGAAATACACCATAGGGACAGTCGTTGAAGGGCTATTTGGGGAGGTGGCGGGACCTAGGACCTGCCCCAGAGGAATGTTCTCTGAGAAACTCTGAAGAGGCTAGGAATCATTCCCAGTGAAATCATATACAAAAGAGAACTTTGTTGGGCAACCTGACAAACCACCCAAGTCATGACACATCAGTGATCAGGAGAAGACACTTCAAGAGTCAGCCCCTGTCAAACCTCAGAACTTGGAACCCAAGGCTGAAACACTGTTCTCACCAGCCCTCAATGAAGGTATAACCAGCATGTTCTCAAGAATTGGATGGCCTGGACCTCAGAGATGAAGTCAGCATTAGTGATCCCAAAGAACTCACTTGTACTCCTGTGTGTTTCCCCCTTGCCCAGAGACATTTAGTAATCTCATCTAGATGGACGTCTGTCACTCTGAGTTATTAAAAAGAGAGCAGATTATTGGAACCTGCCCTTCTGCAAGGGCTGTTAGGAAAACTGTAGGGAAATGAGGCTTTCTGCACAAGAAAAAGAGGAGACAGCTAATAAACCAACCAGAAGAGCACAAGTGAGCAGTCCCTAAATCTCACAGGATTTGGCACAGTCTTTGGCTCTTGAAGACTAATTCTTGACCTTCTATCAAGATCCTTTCTTTATTGCTATAGATATACCTGATCCTTTCTTTTCCCTTAGTTTTTGCATGAGCTCTATTTATTCTTTTGCTTGAACAACTTCTTCTGAGTCCTCCTTCCTGATGCTTGTAACTTTGATTATGTACATGCAGCCCCTCTGGACAGGTCTCTGCCTCCCACTTCCTGATTTCATAGAGGATTCTGGGTGAGTGAGAGGAATCTTCAGGATACTAAATGCCCCTCATAAGACAGAGCTAGATTAGGATGTCAGCAGGTCTCTGATGTTTATTGCTGCTGTGGGTCAGGATTAACTTCAGCATAAATAGACTGGAGACACAGATATGAAGAGAGCCAGATTCTGATTGACACATCCTCCACTCTAATTCTCAGTTGGAGGCAAACTGGTTAGTAAAGTGACTTCTTCCTTAATCTTCTTTCCAATAGCCTCATGCAGAGAAAATCACCAGAGCACATTTTGAGGTCAGTTCAACCCTGAAGCCAACCTTTCCATTGGGGCATTTGTATTTCCCTTGCAGTGTCTTCCGTATTAGTAGGCATGGGAGATAATAAATTATGGGTTAGAAAAATCTTTGGATTGGGGCTTGACTCATGATAGACAAAGTATATACCTATTGGATGAAGAATATCTTGGATAAACACCATTTTGCTTTTCATCACCTTGTCTTGAAACTCTGATCTTCCGTTTTGGGTAAGAGGCGTGTGTAACCATTTTAAATTTACTTCAGCTTTTCTGGAGCTTGAGGGTGTGACTCTTCTGCTACCAGTTAAATAAAGCTTGTTTTGCCATAACTTGTTTTGTGTCCAGATTCTCAACAATGTGTTGCTTGCTTCCAGGGAAATGGCCCCTTAAGATTAGTCTCTGAGCTTCTTCTAGTTGTGTCTTTAGAAGGTTGACTTTATTCTTGACACAAAGCTCCCTTCCTACCTCAAACATACACACAACTGCCCTAACAAACACATCCCACTTTTGGCCAAGAACCACCTTTTGGCCAAAGCAAGTTGCTTTATCCTTATATTTGAACTCACCTGCCTCAGGAAGTCTCAGGTTTGGCCATGATGGTGATTTCCATTCTCAATCAGATGTAAGCTCTGTAATAAATACCTAGACCTAGGAAATTCCTGTGAAAGAAACCAGAGTAATCAATTATTGTGGGGGTTTTTTTTACTTGTACTTTTGCAATGGAGAAAAGTTAATCAAGAATCAAGATTCAAATCAAAGAAGAGAAACACCAGTAGACTGGTGTGATGAACTTGAGAAGAGAGTATTGTTTATGCCCTCAGGGCTGTCCGAGAACTGATTTACAGTGTGAGAGATGTGAAGCAACAGGGTAAAAACAAAACAAGAGATCTAGTCATATAAGAGATCAGAGCTACATGTAGACCTCTATGGGGGCAAATGGAAACCCAGCACACAGAACAGCTGAATTATACCATGGAAGCTGTAGAACAGATGAATTAGGGAATGTGAAAAAAAGGAAAAAAAAAAAACTATACCATATATAATTAACAACAAATCTAAAGGATTTATACTACATACTAGCACACATACTTGGGGTTATATTTGAAAGAGAAAAAGAAATACTAGCTTTCATGCATTTGCATTTTTTTCAAGTGAGAGGAGGGGAGATAGTAAGATAGACTCCTGCAAGTGCCCCTACTGGGATCCACCTGGCAAACCCTGTCTGAGGCCAATGCTCAAACCAACTGAGCTATTTTTAGCACCTGAGGCTGATGTGCTCAGACTAACCAAGCTATTCTAAGTGCTCAGGGCCTATGCTCAAATCGATCAAGCCACTGGCTGTGGGAGGGAAAGAGGGAAAGAAGGGAGAGAGAGAGGGGAAAAGAAGCAGATGGTTGCTGGTCACTTCTCTTGTATGCCTTGACCAGGAATCAAACCCAGGATGTCCATATGCCAGGCTGATGCTCTTTCCACTGTGCAAACCAGCCACGGCCCTCATGCATTTGTATTTAAAATTTAAAGACAAGTTAGAAAAATTAAGTTCTCTTTGCCATGGAAATATAAAAACCAAATTAGCCTGGGAACAAATCAGTTCAGTGTTTTCATATTTTAAAATAGGAAATTAGACCACATTGACCTTATGGTCCCTTTTAGTGTTAACATTCCATGGGTCTTAATTTTTTATTTAAAGAAAGTAGATATATTTAAATCAATAGAAAAAGGTATGCATACAAAAGACACATTAAAAATAGGTGGGTCCTGACCAGGCAATGGGGTGGTGGATAGAGCGTTGAACTGGGATGCGGAGAACCCAGGTTTGAAACCCATAGGTTGCTGGCTTGAGCACAGGCTCATCCTGCTTGAGTGTGGGCTTACCAGCTTGAGTGCAGGGTCGCTGGCTTGAGCGTAGGATTGTAGACGTGACCCCACGGTTGCTGGCTTGATTGAGCCCAAAGGTTGCTGGCTTGAGCCCAAGGTTGCTGGCTTGAGCAAGGGGTCATTCTCTCTGCTGTAGCCCCCGGTCAAGGCACATATGATAAACCAATCAACGAACAGCTAAGGAGACTAAGGAGCCGCAATGAAGAATTGATGTTTCTCATCTCTCTTCCTTCCTGTATGTATGTATGTATTTATCTATCTCTTTGTCTCTCTCTCTGTCTCTGTCACACACACACACACACAAAAATAAAGAAATAAAAATAGGTGGGTATTGTTAGATATTTTTAAGCAGAAGGAACCCTTAAGGTTTAGAAAAGAACAAATGTTGTGCCCATATTCAAAGCTAATGGCAATGTTAGTTGCAAAGAGATTACATAGAAAGATATCATATAGTTTAAATGAGGGCTGAGGTCATAAACTTTCAAAAGTGGTTATATCCAGTCCCTCTTCCTTTATTTTGTCTCAGATGCTTTGTGGCAGATGCAGGGGTGGCCACCAGTCTAAGCCAGCTTGATCGCCGAGGCATGGAGACAGATCTCAGGTTCACAGTCCCAGGTGGGGTTGGATGCCTAGGAAATTCAGTTGTGTTCACTCATCTCTTTCATCTTTGACATGGATAAGCATCTCTTTACAACCCCAACTTCTATGTTACTAACTGCCATTGCACATGTATGCCATGATCAGCACTACTACATACATGCCTGTAGCCTAAATCTTACATGCTCTGTTAAAAAGTCACAAAGATCAATAGCTTTGTGCCAAGCCAAGCAGCTCTATCAATAATTGACCCATTTACCTTCCTCTGGTCACTGTTCTATTCAACATATTGTGACTTTAATAAAGGAATAAAGCACTTAATTATTTCTACAACATGTACCTAATCAAGTGGCCACTACGTGACTTACAGAGATGCACATAAATAGCTTGATGACTTTGATAATTGGGAAGTGATTTTGTATAGTCAGAATGAATGTATAAGTGACAAGTACAAGACATAGTACACTGCTTATGAAAATTAGGGGATATTTCAAAATGAATATGAAGCGATAAAAAACATTTGAAAAAAAACATTACAGGGAACAAAATTAAAAAAAGAATCATTTGATTTTTTAAAAATTAAACATCAGAAGGGCAAATGAAAAGTCAAAGAAAGTTGTTCAATTATACAAATGAGATGCAAAACCAACTTTTATTTCATCGGTGAAAATGCACTATACAAAAGACTGGAAGTATTGGAGTGTCTGCACATTCCTTGATCCCCTAATTTTTGTGAGCAGTATATTTCTAGAGATAAAAGATGACAAACAGCGTGACCCAGAAATAGCTGTGGGGAGAGGTGGGGAAGTGGGAGGTCAAGGTTGACCTGACGTTAGGTAAAACCCTTCAAAATGTTGCTACTGAGAGGAAAAAGTCACATGACATTGACATAAAGATTAATATTGGACAGATGGGCAAATTCTTTTGCTAAAATAGTCATGCACTAAGTTGATTATATAACTTGGGTTTGGGTTTCTACACTTTTAAAAGCTTGGGAAAAACTGGAGAGGAGCGCAAGGTACATAAGAAAGTCTAAAAGTGAAGAATTCTCATTTGAGGGAAACACCATACGATCTGCTTTAGTTGAAACACTGATCAGTAACATCAAGAATATCCTTGCCTGACCAGCGGTGACGCAGTGGATAGAGCATTGGACTGGGACGCAGAGAACCCAGGCTCAAAACCCTGAGGTCGCCAGCTTGAGTGTGAGCTCATCTGGTCTGAGCAAGGCTCACCAGCTTGAGTCCAAAGTCGCTGGCTTGAGCAAAGGGTCACTTGATCTGCTGTAGCCCCCTCCCCCTCCGGTAAAGGCACATATGAGAAATCAATCAATGAACAACTAAGGTACGGCAATGAAGAATTGATGCTTCTCATCTCTCTCTCTTTCCCTTCCTGTCTGTCTGTCCCTATCTGTTCCTTTCTCTCTGTCTCTGTCAAAAAAAAAAAAAAAAAAAAAGAGTATCCTTGTTGGGAAGTTCTTTCTGCCTTGTTCTATTCTCACACTTAGATGTATAGAGGGAGTTTGGCTGGCAGATTATCCAGCAAGTGAAGTTGTCCACGGGCAGGTGGCCCCACTTGAGCATCTCAGCAATTGTGGGGTGTGATTCTCCTGCTGCCTGCTGGGAGATAGAGCTTGCTTGTCTTAATTGGGGCTTCGCCTGCATTCTGATTCTGAGATGTGACCCTGACTGCTGAGTGCCCTGAGTCCTCCCTCTTCACCATCCTTTTTTGAGTCTGAGTGAAAGACGCAGCTTAGGGTTTGAGCTCTGGCATCTGCAGCCCTGATCTTTGCAGTCAAGGACTCAGGTGCCAGGGCTGACAGAGCTTCCTGACTTGTGAGAAGACTCAGGGACGTCTGTCTCCATGGGAAGAGAAGAATCCCAGCCCCCACACGCTCCAGTCCTGTTTAAACGTCATCTGTTTGCATTTGTTTTAAATTCATTATATGCTTGTGACTTTTGCTCACCCACCTCTGGAATCTCCTCTTCCTGCCCATGGCCACGGTTCTCCCTGTTCCCAGGGTGTATCCTCCCCACCCAAACCAGCCTCCAGGGCCCTGGGTCCAGGAAGCCTGACGGGAGCTTGTTTTAGGTCTGCCTGTTTTTGTTCCCATTTAAGGCTGCCTTCGCAATCTGATGTTTCTCTTGGATCCTCTGTAACGACCTGACTTCTTTAAACCATGATTTTCTTTCAGTGCATCAAGGTGGCCTTGGAGAAAAGTCTGGCAGCTATGGAGACCCCAAAGATGTCTCTTCCCCCTCCGTCCCTGACAGCAGGGGAAAGTGACAGGGGTATTCAGGAGGAAATGCTCCACCTGAGAGCTGAGATCCACCAGTATTTAGAGGAGAAGAGGAGAGCTGAGGGGGAACTAAAAGAGCTAAAGGCTCAAATTGAGGAAGCAGGATTCTCCTCTGTGGCCAACATCAGGTAGGACATCCCCCTGGAGACAGGGAGTCTGCTAATTAGAGGCTACCATCACAGAAGGACTGCGATGGACTGCAGTGGGCAGCCGCGGGGCTTCTTAATGCACGTGCCCACTCCATGCATCTATGGTCTACAAATTCTTTAGAGGAAAGTGAATAATAGTGGATAATGGTGATTATCAATACTTACCATTCAAATAAATCTGATCCTAATTCAAAATGATAATGCTTATTATTAGCCAACCATATGACAGTCGTGAGTGGAAATCTAGTTTTGAATTGACTGAAAGAACCAGAACAGTCCATGAGGAGAATACACAGAGGAACTCTCATCTCCACTCAGCTCTCTCTTAGAAGTGTGAGTCCTTGAATCATGGAACAGCAATTTTATTAACTAAGCAGTTAAGCAATTTTATTTATTAAATTAATTAATTCAATAATTTAATTAAGAATTGTTAATTATAAATATGTAATTATTAATAAATAATTAATAATTTATTTATTTAATCAATTGATTTTTTTTTTTTTGTATTTTTCTGAAGTTGGAAACAGGGAGGCAGTCAGACTCCTTCATGCTCCCGACCGGGATCCACCCGACATGCCCACCAGGGGGCGATGCTCTGCCCATCTGGGGCGTTACTCTGTTGCAACCAGAGCTACTCTAGCGCCTGAGGCAGAGGCCATGGAGCCATCCTCAGCACCCGGGCCAACTTTGCTCCAATGGAGCCTTGGCTGCAGGAGGGGAAGAGAGAGACAGAGAGGAAGGAGGGGGGAGAGGTGGAGAAGCAGATGGGCACCTCTCCTGTGTGCTCTGGCCAGGAATCGAACCCGGGACTCCTGCACGCCAGGCCGACACTCTACCACTGAGCCAACCGGCCAGGGCCCAATTGATTTATTAATTAAGCATTTTTATCTTACTAACTTTACAAAAGTGGCAAAGAGCTGATTAATTAGTAGATTGGCCACTCTGTCTTTAATGGCTTTTTTTTTCTTCCAAAAGATGCTTGGGGAACATGTTGATAATAGGGTTAATTCATGTATTCATTCATCCCTGATTACCCATAATCATTGTCTAGAGCTGTCCAGTTGTACAACTTCTCATTCCTGCTCTATTATTTTCCAGCTGATTATGTGCCACTTAAACATCTCTGCACCACAGAATAATATTAGCACCAAACACAACCCTGGCCTCTAGCCTAATGTTCTTGTTTCATAGTCAAGGAAAATTAGGCCTAAAAAGTTCTAGTAACTTGCTTAAGGTTGCATGAAGTCTATGGCTAGACCCCCTAGCTCCCAACATTTGAAATCTATGCCTTTTCTTCTATACTATACTTTGTTATACAATTTTTGAAATATTCTTATGATCATAGTTCTTTTTTGCTTGTTCTTTTACTCTGAATTATCATATTTCTTTCTGTAAATTCTCCTGA
This sequence comes from Saccopteryx leptura, assembly GCF_036850995.1. Lineage (NCBI taxonomy): Eukaryota > Metazoa > Chordata > Mammalia > Chiroptera > Emballonuridae > Saccopteryx > Saccopteryx leptura. Next base: position 208,698,206 of record NC_089505.1, on the reverse strand, counting down.
AGTTGAAGTATACATTTTACTTAAACTGTTATTCGTACACTTAGTTGAGCTGCCATAGGTTAGAACAGGGTATCTCTCTTTTTTTTTTTTTTACAGTGACAGAGAGAGACAGACAGGAACAGAGAGAGATGAGAAGCATCAATCATCAGTTTTTTGTTGTGACACCTTAGTTGTTCATTGATTGCTCTCTCATATGTGCCTTGACCGTGGGCCTTCAGCAGACCGAGTAACCCCTTGCTTGAGGTGAGCCTTGCTCAAACCAGATGAGCCCGCACTCAAGCTGGCGACCTCGGGTCTCAAACCTGGGTCCACCGCATCCCAGTCCGACACTCTATCCACTGCGCCACCACCTGGTCAGGCAGGGGTATCTCTTTTGATCCTACAGTTGAACCTACAATCAAACCATATGTACATATTTTTGTGGATATTATCTTTTTTCCCCCAGAGTTACTGACCTGGAACTGATTTGTTTAACTCTCCATCCAACCCTAAGATTCACTGGAATTATAGAAAATAGAATTTATGCAATGCATAGCCTGTCTCTTGAGAAGATTTTGTTGAGCTTTGCTTTCATTAGTTTGTATTGTGAACATAATAGGGATTCCCCCAAAGCATAAAGTTTTATTATTAGATATTCTCTTCTGTACTACACATGTGCCTCTTTCTCTCCTTCTGACATCGCAGTTTTGGTAAAATATCAGCCCCCTTTTTCTCTATTGAAGAAACTGTTTCGGCCCTGGCCGGTTGGCTCAGTGGTAGAGCATCGGCCTGGTGTGCAGAAGTCCCGGGTTCGATTCCCGGCCAGGGAACACAGGAGAAGCGCCCATCTGCTTCTCCACCCCTCCCCCTCTCCTTCCTCTCTGTCTCTCTCTTCCCCTCCCGCAGCCAAGGCTCCATTGGAGCAAAGATGGCCCGGGCACTGGGGATGGCTACTTGGCCTCTGCCCCAGGCGCTAGAGTGGCTCTGGTCGCAACAGAGCGATGCCCCGGAGGGGGCAGAGCATCGCCCCCTGGTGGGCAGAGCGTCGCCCCCTGGTGGGCGTGCTGGAAGGATCCCGGTCGGGCGCATGTGGGAGTCTGTCTGATTGTCTCTCCCTATTTCCAGCTTCAAAAAAATACAAAAAAAAAAAAAAAAAGAAACTGTTTCATAGATTGTCCAAAGTAGTTTCTTCCTTAATTCATATTAGACAAGCTCTGCTCTTGATTCCAAGACTTCAAGATTCTGAGAAATTCAATGTGGGTGCACCGCCAGCTGCCAATGCTTCAAGTTGTGAAGTACTCACTTCCTTTGACTGTTCTAGTCAGCAGTTCTCATGCTTAAGCCCGACTATGGTGGCACAGTGGACAGAGCATCAGCCTAGGATGCTGTGCTTGCTCCCAGGTTTGAAACCCTGAGGTCGCCAGCTTGAGTGCAGGCTCACCAGCTAGAGCGCAGAGTTGCCGACTTGAGTATGGGATCATCAACATGATCCCATGGTTGGCTTGAAGCCCAAGGTCACTGGCTTGAGCAAGGGGTCACTGGCTCAGCTGGAGCCCCCAGTCAAGGCACATATGAGAAAGCAATCAATGAATAACTAAAGTGCCACTACTACAATGCCTCTCATCATTCTCCCTTTCTGTCTCTGTCTCTCTTACCTTAAAAAACAACAGCAACAAAAAACAGCACCTGTGGAACTTAAGTAACAATGTAGATTCACAGGCCTTATAGATTCTGAAGTTAGTGTTCCTCAGGTCTGCAGCTCGTACAGTAGAAGTCAGTGGCTTCTCCATTGCTGACCTGAGCTAACCACACACATGTGATTTCATTTAAGCATCCAATAACTCCACTGGGTAAACATTGTAATCTTTATTTCGTGTAAAAGGGGACCGAGACTCAGAGAGGTTAGGTGAATTGCCAATTTAAGTGAATTGCCTTGTTAAAGGCATGATTTTTTTTTTTTTATTACTTCCACCAGTCCCACTAAAGGGTTTGGTGGGAGGAAAAGGGGGGTCTAGATGTCTTGGTGAAAATTATTTGTTGAGTCCATTTTATTTTTTCAACAAATATGAATGTTTAATGTGGAGGCCCTGGGGGTATGGGCTGAGCAGAACAGACAGTCCTTACTCTTAGGAAAGTGATCTCTTATTATAGGAGGACATAAAGCAAATACTTATATAAGTTTGCTTTTTTTTTTTTTTTTTTTTTTAATGTTTCCATTGATTGAGAGAAACAGGAAGGGAAAGAGAGAAAGAGAGAAGCATCAACTCATTGTTCTATTTAGTTCCATTTAGTTGTGCACTCATTAGTGGCTTCTTGTATGTGCTCTGACTGGGGAGATAAACCACAACCTTGGTACACCAGGATTGATGCTTGATCCACTGAGCATTCTGGCCAGGGCGTACGTAAGTATGTTTGATTGAAATTCTGATTGTATTATTTATTTCTTCTGTGTTCCTAGGTGCCAATTTCTTATCCAATAGTTGAAAACTGACTGATGATAATTAATAGAACTGTGGAATCCATGATAATCAGTTTGTCATGGATAATAAGGCAGGTCTTAATTTTTTTCTCAACAGTGTAAGTATCCTTGTTTATTACAGGGGCCACTGAAAGTTAGAGCATGAAGCTATGTGGCCCAAGTAAAGACAACAAAACCGGTGCCTTAAGTCCAAGATTTGTAGTGATGGTGCTGCCACCAAATATCTGTGGGAGTGTGGGCAAGTTTCTTACTCTCCCTGGGCCCTAGTTTTCTTGTCTATAAGACAAGAGCATAATTTCAGGTCTCTGAGGTTGCTTCCTGCTCTGGGGTGTCTCTGAGTCTGTGATGGACTGACATGTAGGAAAGGGAGTTTAGGAACTGAGGCCAAGGCCAGACCTGGCCCCTGATGATGTATATTTCCTGCAGGAACACCATGCTGAGCCTTTACCTTGAGAATGCAGAGCTGAAAGAGCAGATGGGAGAAGCCATGTCTGATGGATGGGAGATGGAGGAGGACAAGGAGAAGGGCGAGGCAATGGGGGAAACTGTGGTGGCCAAAGGGGGTCTGAGTGAGAAGAGCCTTCAGGCTGAGTTCAGAAAGCTCCAGGGAAAACTGAAGAATGCCCACAACATCATCAACTTCCTCAAAGAGCAGCTGGTGCTGAGCAGCAAGGAAGGGAATAGTAAGCTTAGTCCAGAGCTCCTTGTGCACCTGGCCAGGGAGATCGACAGGATGAACACAGAGCTGGACCATTCTCCTGGGGAGCACCACGGCCAAGAAGAAGAGCTAGTGAGCATTAGGCCTCGCCCCAGACCCCAGAGCCTTGACCTTGGGGCTGCCCTCACAGTGGATGCACACCGAGTAAGTGTGGGAATGAAAGTTCTTTCGACAAGGGTGGAGAGGTCAGTTTCTACTTTGAGCAGTCTGCCTTGTGGGTCAGGAGGTACTGAAGGGAGGACTCCTTGGCACCACAAACAGTGGTCACACTATTCCTCACATATTCAGCCTTTAGAATGGCTTTTACTACATTTCAGAAATAGTTCTCAAGCAGTTAATGTTCTGTAAATATATCTTGAGTGCTTACTTTTCTAGCAACACACTAGGTAGGCAACAAGAAGACCCAGCCTGTGTCCTCAGGCAGCCAGTGTAGAGGGAGTTGGCACCACGCCAGGTCACTTCAGCAGCATGCCCTGTAGGGATGCGGGGGCTCTCAGGCAGCCAACAGTGGTGTGTAATGATATCTATTCCTTATCACTGCCATTGTCATCAAGCTCATCACAGGCGCGGTTCCTGGGTCTCAGAGGGGTTATCAGGGTCCTTTTTAAGGGGAGGGTTAGAGAGGACAGTGGGGCAGGGATGTGGAAAGAGATGAGTGGAGATTCCTATCCCTTCTCTTCCCAAACATTGAGCAAACATTCCCTGAGAGCCCTCCGCAGACTCGATTGGCACTGTGCTGTGTGCCATCGATACAGAGATGAATGAAACACCATCCAGCGCTCCAGGTGCTCTACCTGGAAAGCAAGTCACTGCCAAATGACATGAGCAGTGCTGTGACAGACACGTGCATCAAGTCCACAGGGCTCAGAAGGGGAAGTGGCCGTCACTGCCTGGGGGATGGCCTCAGACTGTCTTGGTCCCTTCACTTCCCTGTGCCGGCCCCCTTCCACAGCTGGACAGCCAACCCCAGGCCCGCAGCCCTGGGATTCAGTCAGAATTCAGCCTCCCGGGACCCATCAAGCAGCTGCGCTCCCAGCTGGCACAATGCAAGCAGCGCTATCAAGATCTCCAGGAGAAGCTGCTGATCTCGGAAGCCACTGTGTTTTCCCAGGCCAACCAGCTGGAGAAGTACAGAGTCATATTCAGTAAGTCTGTCTCCTCCCTGGGAAGCTACGTGCTTTGCAGAAAAGCTTCACTTTTCTTCCTGGCCTCAAAATGCACTTGATCCTGGATCCAGCACAGTGCTGGATGGGGGAAAGGGATATTTCTCTTTGACTTGTGAACAGCAGAGAGGAACGGAGGGATGAAGGAGTGTGCAGTGAGTGTATGGGGGAAAGTGGCTTATGCCTGGGGTTTCTAATGTCTGCTGTCTTCAGTAAATTGCCTTACCTCACTCACCATGTATTAATTGTCTCTCTTTTGCTCCTGTTTGCACCACATCAGATTCTACAAAACTATGTCAATCATTGTTGGTCTAGAATCGGTGCTTCCCAATAGAACTCTCTGAGGTGATGGAAGTGTTCTGTCTCTATCACATGGGGTTATTGAAGTGTGGCTAGTTTAAATCGGGAATTTTAAGTTTTATTTAACTGTAATTAATTTAATATAAAATCATCACAAGTGGCTAGGAGCTACCTTATTGGACAGTGCAGATCTGGATGACTTGGGATTCTAAATTACGTAGTTGAGCTCCATGATACGGGACTTGCTAGCTTCACTGGAGCCTCTAGAGATGAGGGGAGGCAATGCATGACTAAAGAAGCCTGGTCCCAACTAAGTTTAGGTTATCTGTAGGTGAGATCATCAGCGGCAAACACAGGCTCACCCTGGCAGAGGAAGTCCTGCTGCCTGGAGAGGGCGGGCACTCTACCACATGAGTCCAAAGAAGCATCTTTGTCCCACCCTGGATCTGACATCCTGTCCCCAAGGGCCAGTGGATGTGCCAGAGTCTGTGAGAAGCTCAGACACTCTACAGCACCCTCTGTCTCTCCCGAGCAGGTGAACCCCTGGTGAAGCAGGACAGCAAGCAGGTCCAGGTGGGCCTCCAGGACCTGGGCTACGAGACCTGTGGTCGCAGTGAGAATGAGGCTGAGCGGGAGGAGAACACCAGCCCTGGTATGATTACACGTGCAGGCTGTCTTCCCTCCCCACGTTCAGCTTTCACGTCTGGGTGCTACTCGCCCATCCCACACCTAATGAGGCGGAGGGGTGAAGGACTGTTGTAGACTGAAGGGGACACAGGACCAGAGAGGGACAGGAAATTCAAAGGAAAACTTGCCCAAGATGAGGATGAGTGTGAGTTTGAATTTCTATAGCATTCTATTATTAAAGCAAACACTATTCTATCCAACTGATTTTTATAGAAAAAAAATTACCAACGCTTACTTATTAATTAAAAGAGCAAATAAGCTTTTGGGAATATACAAACCATAAGTTAACAAATTGTTTCTCTATTATAAAAGAACTTTGACTGTAGGGATGCCCACCAAATTGAAATTAAGAAGAGGGTAAAAATGCTCAGTGACACAGAGGGTGGCCACACCTGATTTGCAGGGCAGTTATGAGGATAAGGAAGCCTGTATTCGAGCGCTACTCCAGTGCCAGGGCTGAAGAAAGTCTTGCTTTAAGTGTTTCTCTTGTAATTACTGTCCTTATTACCAAACCTGCCTCTGCTGGAAGGCAGAGGTTACGGCAGCATGCCCAGCTTTATTTAGGAAGATGTCTTTGTCTTTTCTCAGAGTGCGAGGAGCACAGCAGCCCCAGGGGGACAGTTTTCATGGAGGGGTTGTGCTCTCAGCAGGAGTGCCTGGACTCGACAGGGGCTAGCCCCCTTGGGAAGAAGCCCTTGGAAAGCCAGCTGGGGAAGCAGGAGGTGTTCCAGGCATATGGAAAATCAGAAGACATCTCTGTCCTCCATAAGAACATCAAAGACCTAAAGGACCAGCTGCAGACTGCCAACAAGATCATTCAAAACCTCAAGAGCCGGGTCCGGTCTCTCTCGGTCACAAGTGATTACTCATCTAGTTTGGAGAGGCCCCGCAAGCTAAAGGCTGTTAGCACCCTCGAGGGGTCATCACCTCATAGTGTCACCGACGAGGATGAGGGGTGGCTGTCTGATGGCACTGGAACTTTCTATCCCCCAGGGCTTCAGGCTAAAAAGGATCTGGAAAGTCTGATCCAAAGAGTGTCCCAGCTGGAGGCCCAGCTCCCAAAAACTGGACTGGAAGGGAAGCTGACTGAGGAGCTGAGGTCCGCCTCATGGCCTGGGTAAGGCGTGCATTCTTTGGACCCTTAATAGACTGATGATGTTTGAGTTTGTGCTTGAAGCAGGGTAGCAAGGCAGCTGAAAGTGAAAACCCATTGGGGCATTTATTTCGGTGGTCGACCTAGGTCTGCAGAAAGGGCAGGGGGCAGCCAGCAGGGCATTGGATGGGTGGCCCCATCTGGGAGAGACAGGTCTCTGGGATTGCCTCCTAGAAATATAGTAGGAAAGTAACAGTAGCCACAGTAGTTAGACTGCCTGGGTTTGAGTCCTGGCTCTGGCACTTAAAAGCTGCATAACTTATTTAGTCTTTCTGAGCCTATTTTTTACATATTAAGTGAGGGTAGTAAAAGAACTTATCTCAAAGAGTGGCTATTAGGTTTAAATGAGTTAATACAAATACTTATAATAATGCCTAGCACACATTAAGCTCTCAATACCCTTTGCCATTGTCATCATTGTTCTTTATATTTTATGTTTAGAAACACTGGGTAGACATCCATCTCAGTGTCCATCCCAGTTATCTGTGCTGAGTAACAAATCACCCTGAAACATAAACAGTGATTTGTGTGGTCTGACTGGGCTCAGCTGAGTGGCTCTCGCGTGTGGGGGTGTCTCTCACGTGGCTGGAGTCATCTAGAAGGTCTGGCTGGCTGGACACAGTGTCCTCGTTGATGTGCCTGGTGACTGTGCTCCTTCGCTTCTCTTTTTCTCCATGTGGCTTTTTTTCCAGGGCCTCTCCTGGCTTGGGCTTCTCTTAGGATCGTGGTCTCAGGGTGGTTTTATTCCTGTGTGGCAGCTGACTTCCAAGAGACAGAAAGTAGGATTTGCCAGGCCAGTTAAGGGCTTCTCTGCACTTGGCACTGTCACTTCCGCTCTATTATTTTGGTCAAAGTGGGTCACAGAGCCCAGTCAGATTCAAGGGGATGGAGAGTAGCCTCTACCTGCTGATGGAAGATCAGCCAGGCCTCACTGCACAAGAGCAAAGTAACAGGAGCTTGTGTGATGGACACCTTTGCAATGCAGTGGACATTATATGGATGGTCTTAGAAACAGAAGATATGAAAGGTCCTGTGCAGACTTAGGATTAAGTGATTCTACTAAATTTATTTCTAGTATTTATTCAGTATATACTCTATAAATACATAGTAAATATATACCTAGTATTTATTATCACTGTGAGTCTATTATCCTGGTGCTGTAAGGGGTGTAAAATATTATGGCTGTCTTTCGCCCACAGAACTTAGGATTCATTTTTGGACATGTGGGTAACATATATGAAGTGATGGAAGAACGGGCATAAATTGTTTGATGCAGTCATTTCTCAGAGCAGGATTTACTGCTAAATACCTCCTGTGGTTTATGTGCCAGAATTCCACTTGGGGGAGATCCTAGAGATGTTCTTACAGAAATCTCCATGGAAGCCCCAATAACTTATCATTCACTCTTTTCCATTCTCACTCTTTCCTCTTCTTCCCTGATCTAGGAAATATGACTCCCTGATCCAGGATCAGGCCCGAGAACTATCCTACTTACGCCAGATAATACGAGAAGGGAGAGGTATCTGTTATCTTCTCACCCAGCACGCAAAAGATACAGTAAAATTTTTTGAGGACCTCCTAAGGAGCAATGACATAGACTACTACCTGGGGCAGAGCTTCCGGGAGCAGCTTGCCCAGGGAAGCCAGCTGACAGACAGGCTCATCAGCAAACTCAGTACCAGTAAGTTGGCCACAGGACTTTGGAATAGACTCAGTTGCTCTCACACACTCTCAGGCCCAGATGGTTGGCACATCTTCATAGCAGCCTTTTAACCCAGCATCTGGCTTCCACTTCATTCCTGGGGCCATTGCAGAGTCAGGCCTGTAAGAGTAAGTAGCGGGTGAAGTACCCAAGAGGAACACACAGGGTTAGAGCGGCCATGATTAGCATGGTAGAAGCATCATCATTCATGTGACCTGTAGGGAAGGAGGCTCATCCATCCAGTGCTAAGGAGAGGGAGGGAGGTGAGATCAGAGGACCTTGCTGTAGTAAAAAGAGCTCTGAACTTCGAACTGCAAGACCCATGCTCTAGCCTGGATGTTGCTATAAACTTGCTCTGGGCAAATGACTTACCTTTTTAAAAAATATATATATATTTATTTATTTATTTCAGAGACAGAGCGAGAGTCAGAGAGAGGGATGGACAGGGACAGGCAGACAGGAACGGAAAGAGATGAGAAGCATCAATCATTAGTTTTTCATTGCGACACCTTAGTTGTTCATTGATTGCTTTCTCATATGTGCCTTGACTGTGGGCCTTCAGCAGACTGAGTAACCCCTTGGGTCCAAGCTGGTGAACTTTGCTCAAACCAGATGAGCCCACGCTCAAGCTGGCGACCTTGGGGGTCTCGAACCTGGGTCCTTCCTCATCCCAGTCCGACGCTCTATCCACTGCGCCACCGCCTGGTCAGGCCAAATGACTTACCTTTTTGGTGTCTGTTTTGTCATTGATTGCATGGAATCATACATGAATGTAATTAAAATATAGTAAAGCATCATGCCCTTTTGGACGTATTTGAGGCATGGTTTATCATAGTATCAGCCTAGGAATGTTGGTTATTATTTTATAAATGTTTATTTATTGATTTTAGAGAGAGAGGAAGGGAGGTCGGGAGGGAGGGAGGGAAGAGGGACAGAGAAAGAGAAACATTGACTTGTTGTTCCACTTATTTATGCATTCACTGGTTGATTCTTGTATGTGCCCTAACCGGTGATTGAACCCGCAACCTTAGTATATCAGGATGATGCTCTAAAGCCAACTGAGCTAGCCAGCCTGGGCAGGAATGTTGGTTATTAGTGGAGCTCTTTGCTTAGAGAGAATTTCCTGAGTACTGCAGGATCAGTCTTTGAGTCGACCACGCCACATCTGGTCGCAGGTGCCGAAGTGGGACAGGGCCTAGTCATCTCAGAGCAAGTCTAGGTTCTGCATGAAAGCCATGAAGGGACACATAGCTGTACACTGGGAGTCAGTGTATGGCATGCTCGGAGGCTGGATTATTCCAGAGGGAAGCTGGGCAAGTGCCCTTTAAACGTTTCCACTTTGATTTAGGGCAGAGGAAGTCATAGTGATCACCAGGTCAACCTGTGGGTCTCTTCTCTAAAGACACAATCTGAGGCCTCCTAGAATAGCTCTTCCATATAGCCTGGGCACACATAGAGTAATCATTATTCTGCATGCAAATAGGCTCCTGTGTTTACAATGTGTGAAGTAGGACCTGTTTAATTTTTTGACTGTTTCTTTTCTTTGGCTTGCAGAGGATCATAAAATTGAGAAAGATCAAGCTGAACTCGAGCCCCTGGCCCTCAGGTAATTCAAGTAGGATCTGGTGGAGGGGTCAGGAGCAAGGCCCAAGGGGTTAAGCATGGCTGTGGCTTCATGAATGGGGGAATGGGGTGCAAATTGCTGATTTTAATCTATTTATTCATGGAACAATTTACTGTTGTTGTATTTATTTATTTATTTATTTATTTATTTATTTATTTATTTATTTACAGGGACAGAGAGAGTCAGAGAGAGGGATAGACAGGGACAGACAGGCAGAAATGGAGAGAGATGAGAAGCATCAATCATCAGTTTTTCATTGCGACACTTTAGTTGTTCATTGATTGCTTTCTCACATGTGCCTTGACCGCGGGCCTTCAGCAGACCAAGTAACCTCTTGCTTGAGCCAGCGACCTTGGGTCCAAGCTGGTGAGCTTTTTGCTCAAGACAGATGAGCCCGCACTCAAGCTGGCAACCTTGGGGTCTCGAACCTGGGTCTTCCGCATCCCAGTCCAATGCTCTATCCACTGCGCCACCGCCTGGTCTGGCATTACTGTTGTTTTTAACCTAATTCTTTACTCTCTTTTGATATAATTCTGTTGATTTCTATTTGCATATTTATTCTCCAGGCTTGGTAACATGGAGTCAGTCTGTTTAAAAGTGAACTAAGCAAGGGTCCTCTCTGCTTCCCTTCTGTGTGTTTCTCTTTTTAAAATTGAATTTATTGGGGTGACATTGGTTCACAAAATCATACAGGTTTCAAGTGTGCAACTCAATAGAACATCACCTGCACACCGTATCATGTTGGCAACATCTCTTTCCCCTTTGTGTTTAAAGACCAGGGTATACTTTTTGCCCAGTTGGCTTACATCGGTTGAGTTGGCAGTTAGTTTATAGCCACCCAATTCCTTTGGGGAAAAAAATGAATTAAGTTACAGTTCCTGTTGAAAATGACCTGACATTGCAGTCCCCTAAGAAACTACAGTGACTTAGAAACCAGTTTTTGAAGAGTCACTGCATGTAACCTTATAGTGTACAATAGAATATTGTTGTAGCCACTAGTTCGAGCTACTTTGTGTCACAAGTGTGCTTTAGACCAGTGGTCCCTAACCCCAGGCCGCGGACCAGTACCAGTCCGTGGGCCATTTGGTACTGGTCTACAGAGAAAGAATAAATAACTTACATTATTTCCGTTTTATTTATATTTAAGTCTGAACGATGTTTTATTTTTTAAAAAATGACCAGATTCCTTCTGTTACATCCATCTAAGACTCACTCTTGATGCTTGTCTCAGTCACATGATACATTTATCCGTCCCACCCTAAAGGCCGGTCTGTGAAAATATTTTCTGACATTAAACCGGTCCATGGCCCAAAAAAGGTTGGGGACCACTGCTTTAGAGCACATAGTGATTCTCAAAATATCCGTAGTGAAAGACATAATGTTTTCGTTTTTGCTTTTGTTTTCATTTCTGATCCATCGCAGACAGGCATGGCCCATACCTCAGTCATCCAAGTGATCTTCCTTACTGTGCTCTTGGATGTTGAGGCAATGTCGCATTGCTCTGTGTTTCCCAAAGCTTATCTTCCACTTCCATACTGACCTGTTGGGAGATGGGTTACCAGAAGTTTCAGGCTGCAGCTGTCGTGGGGACCTTACTTTAGGCAGCAGTGCCTTGGAGGGCTCTTAGAGTCCCCGCTGGTCCCCAGCATATCATGTGCCCAGGCGCTGGGCAGCTATTGCTTCCCTCCCTCTGCACCACACCTGCTCCCACCCTAATCAGAGATGGGTTATTTTGATTACTCTCTGCAGGAAGGGCCCCCTTGACTTCTGTGTATTGCTCAAGTGTCTCAGCCAGGGACCTTGATTTCACCTCTTGTCCCCCCGCACCCCTCTAGGCTCAGCAGGGAGCTGCAGGAGAAGGAGAAAGTGATCGAAGTCCTGCAGGCCAAGCTGGATGCCCGGTCCCTCACGCCGTCCAGTAGCCACGCCTTTTCCGACTCCCAGCGCTCCCCCAGCAGCTCCTCCTTCCTGTCTGATGAGCTGGAAGCCTGCTCCGACATGGACATGGCCAGCGAGTACACACCCTATGAAGAGAAGAAGGCTTCCCCTTGCCACCCAGGTAATCTCCCCTTTCCGAGTGGTACTAGCTTTATCTAGGCTGAGAGGAGACCTCCATCACCAGGACTTCTAGACCTACGCTGGTGTGGATGACACTGAACATGGCTCTGGGACCAAGTGCCAAGCATAGGCCCCAGCGGGTCAGGGTCTTTGCTCTGCTTCTGACTCTTCCAGTTACCCTGTCCCCAGGTCTCCACCAGCATGTACATGCTGTTAGACCCAAGGGGAGAATGGGAAGATAATGTGGACTTTCGTCCCCACTGCCTCATGACCACAGAATCTATCTGCTGACCTCCTTTGTGATAGGTCTTCTGATGCTCTGGTTAGCTGCACCCCCAAGCATGGCATCCCGCTGGTGCTGCCGGTTGTGCCAGATATGACCGGAGGTGCCATATTCATGGTCTCAGGGTGCTGGGCCCAGTGTCACCTCTAAGGTGGCTTGCCTTACTGTATGAAAGAAAAGGATCCCTCCCTGCCCACAGTGCTTGTGCTTGGTGCTGTCCTGAAAGCAGGGCTTTGCCCTGGTGCCCTGTTTAAATGGAAGGCCAGGTCCCAATTCTCTGTGGAACATCAAACATTTTCTATTATTCATGGGTTTTGTAGACTCCATCCATCACCCCCGTCATCCTGCTGTACTGTCTTCTAAGCCATCATCCACCACTGCACCTCAGGCGGTTAAGGCCAAACCCAGCAGCAGCCCTGCCAGCTCACCTGCCTCCCGGCACCTCCCCCAGGAGGCTGGCCAAGCCCATCCAGGTATGCGACCATCAGCGGACAGGAACCTCATCGCTCTTCCCCAGCTGCCTGTTTGACTTTTCTTCAGGGACAGATGTTTTCACTGTTAGGAGCTTATTTGCATCAAACCTGAGACAAAAAGAAGAAACCATTCCTAATTCATTAATTGTGTTGTCTCTTCTTTGTTTTAAATATTTTAGAAAAATAAGTAATCCACAACAGACTTGGAGCTGCATACAAATTTTGACAAGTAGTTGGCCTAATCATTTTTAAATAAACATTTTCATTTCTTTCTCTCATTTCACCCTGGGGAGCAAAGTGGCAAAATCCTTCTCCCAGGATCAAAGTAGTCAAAGAACAACAACAAAAAATTCACAGCTGCTCCCCAGTACACATCACCCATTCATTATATTTGCTCCACAGCCTCTGCACCAGGTGGGGCTGCTTGCATTCTGGCTGAGGTGGCCCCAGGACCATCAGACAAGGTTCCCTTCCTATTGCGCTGTTGTTCAGGATTTATGAATGGGTGGGCAGTCCTTGATCCATACATGTGTGTATCCTGGGGCCAGTCAGAGGGGTACATTTCACTTACCTGCTTCAGGGTAGTCGCCAGGGTGCACCATTTAATCACAAGTCTGCACCAGCCGTGACAGGAAGAGGGCAAAGCTTGTCTTGGCTCCCTACCCCCCAACTTTCCCTGGCCACTGTCTTCAGTGTGGTCTGTGAGGAGGTTAGTTTGTGTAGAGTTGCCCCCAGAAAGCACAGCACTTCCTTCTGTTGCTTCCTGATGACCAGTCAGCTAAGATCTTAAGGAGGAAGATGTGGTCAAGTTACTGAGCCTCACACAGTGAGCAGCAGCTGCACCAGGAACTCATGGAGAGCTGCTCATCTGCATAAGTGCTCTGGGCTCAAGCAGAGTAGAAGGCCAAGGGTTTTACAATCAGAATGCTTCCCTGAAGGGTGCCTGGGCCTGGCAAAGTGTACTCATTTAAATACTATCTTCTTGCCTTGGCCAGATAGCTCAGTTGGTTAGAGCATCATCCCAATAGGCAAAGGTGGCAGTTCGATCCCTGGTCAGGGCACATACAGAAACAGATCAGTGTTCTCTCTCTTTCTTTCTCTCCCGCCTTCCCTCTTTTACTACCTCGCTCTCCCTCTCTCCCTTCCTCTCTCTCTCACATGAATAAATAAGGTGTTTTTCTGTTTGTTTGTTTTGTTTTAATGAAGGCATTCTTAAAAAAAAAGAAAAATAATTTTTCCCACGTGATACAAATACCCAGACAGGTTTGTAAACTATACTGTCCAAGTCACTTTGGGGACACCTCTGTTTTTCATCTGGTGAATGAACGTATTGATTTCAGATTCTAAAATCTGTTTACATCAGTCTTGAATTACATGCATTAATAACACAAGTTTTCCCATAGCCTTAGTGCACTCTTGCCCTCCTCAGGGTGAGCCCTAATGCTTTCAGGGAAAAGGGTTCTCAGTGTAGGGACAGTCTTGTCAATAAGAAGAACTGGCGCATGCTAGGAGCAGCACCCAGGGGCTCCAGGAAGCATTCAGACACAGCTCTCCTGACCTGCCCGTGGCCAGGATGGCTGGGACAGGCTGCAGCAGCCTGGCTACGGTAATGCCATTTGCCTTCTGTAGCCACTTGTTTTCAAGCTGAGCACGGACTGTGTGCAGGATGGCCCTGGCAGGGGATGGGGGAAGGGGGTGGCCAGGCCAGCCTCTTGGGGGTAGTGCTCCCCCTAGGCCATGGCAGTGATCACTCCTAGCCATCCCAGGCAGTGCCACTTTGAATGATGGCCACTCCCCAAGGAGACAGGTGGTTGAAGAATAGTTTTATCTCCTCTGTCTTACCCATTCCTTTTTCTTCCTTTCTCTCTAATGATGTGTCTACTTTCTCCCTAACTTTCTGTTTCTAGGCCTTCACTTTTCCTCTGTCCCCACGCTGGTTAGCCTCCCCCAGGCACCATTGCCCTCAGCTCCACCCAGCTTCCTGCCTTTTGGCTCCACTGGCCCTCCCCTCCTTGGCTGCTGCGAGGCCCCAGTGGTCTCCTTGGCCGAGGTTCAGCAGGAGCTGCAGATGCTGCAGAAGCAGTTGGGAGAAAGTGAGCACTTCCGCTGCATTTGTGTGCTTGCGAGCAATCCCCCAGCCCCCACTCCCTGTGTTGTTCTGCATGGCTGTGGCTTGATGGCAGAGTTTGGGGGAAAAAATAGGGATACATGTCACTTGTGGATGGATGATGGCGGGACAGCTCTGCTTGCTTTTTTTTTTTTTTTTTTTAAATGTATCGACTGTTAACTTTCTGGTGTGTGTGTCTCATCTGTTAACAGGCATATGCGTTCACCAGGTGCTGTCCAACAGCTGACAGTGTGTAATACACCCAGTGTGCCGAAAGCCTGACAGCCTGGTGACATGCTGGAGGGCAGGGCGTGGGAGGGAGCTTTGGATGAAGTGGCCATGGCAAAGATGGCCGTGTTTAGTGGGATTCTTCCCATGTCTATTTCCTGCTATGAAATGCTTTTAATCAAGGTCAGATCCTAACCTCCTCAGGTGAGGGCCATAAAGGGTGGTGACATAGGGATTCAGAAGGGGGTGACAGCCCTTCTTCCTATTGCACAGGTTCATTTCTGCCCCGGACAGGTGGCAGATGGGCAGTTAGAAACAGATACATGGGCTGTGATGTCTGCTCATGAGTTCTATCCTCGAACTCACAGAGGCAGTTGATGTGATGTAGTCACAGAATTCACGGACTGTTTACTGTCATCTTTTAGAAAAGAGTTTGATGTCTATATGGATTACATACCTCATTATAAATTTTTTTTTTTTTTTTTTTTTTTGCATTTTTCCGAAGCTGGAAACAGGGAGAGACAGTCAGACAGACTCCCGCATGCGCCTGACCGGGATCCACCCGGCACGCCCACCAGGGGCGATGCTCTGCCCACCAGGGGGCAATGCTCTGCCCCTCTGGGGCGTTGCTCTGCCACGACCAGAGCCACTCTAGCGCCTGGGGCAGAGGCCAAGGAGCCATCCCCAGCGCCCGGGCCATCTTTGCTCCAATGGAGCCTTGGCTGTGGGAGGGGAAGAGAGAGACAGAGAGGAAGGCGCGGCGGAGGGGTGGAGAAGCAAATGGGCGCTTCTCCTGTGTGCCCTGGCCGGGAATCGAACCCGGGTCCTCTGCACGCTAGGCCGACGCTCTACCGCTGAGCCAACCAGCCAGGGCTATAAATTTTTTTTCATGTGTGATCACTTATAGCTCAGGAAAACAATAAGAAAAGAACCTTACATGATAAATTTACTTTTTAGTAGTGCTTTAAAAACCAGCTGGAAAGCAGTTTGCCATCACTTAGAGCCATACTTTGTGCCTGCAGAGGGGCTCAGGTGAGCCAGATTGGTGGTGAGAACCACCACACAAGGGGCGTCCAGTGACCTAAGACTACAGAAAGGAATTTGTACACCTGAAGCCTCATATGTCATTTAGACCAGTTTGTTTTCTTTGTCAACCCCGAAAATGGATTCACTGCCCCATTTTTTATTTGATTTCCAGAACCAGGTAGACTAAGACTATTTTTTAGGAGAGTTTGTGCATCTTCCTTTCTGCCAGTAGTGAAGTCTGAGAGGCTACCTTCTGCTCATCGCTCACACAGGTACAGCAATCTAGGCTCACTTGGCAACATGGACCTGTTCTCTCCTGAGCCTCATGCACCTTGCGTGACAGGGGAGCCAGAGAGCGGAGCTAAGGCTCAGGGAAGGAGAGGTACCTGTTCAAGGGCACTAGGAAGAGGGAGAGGTGGTCCGTGTTTCCAGTATACCTTCTCAGCTTAGGATGGTTTTGTTACCATCCTGCTCAGATCGTGAGCTAAGCTCAGCTGAACGAATTCTGAGGCCTTTGCAATAGTCCTCTCTCTCTCTCCCTGCAGAGACCAGTGGAGAGTGCTGGTGTGTCTGACCTGGAACTTGCTGCTCTAGCAGCTCTGGAGCCAGCAGCTGACGGGTGACAAATATGTCCCATGCCAACGTAGCAAGAATGTTTTCTAACTTACTTTCCCCCTTTACGTTTCCACAGTTGTCAGTTTACCTCTGTCCAAGGGGACATAAAAGGAGAGCCCTGCATAGAAAGGGGTCTGGTGGTATGAACTGGAGTTGTATCTAGTCTGCGGCATTGACTAGAGTTGGGGTGGTCCCCGCATTGGTGAGGAAGACTGCAGCCCTTTCTTTGCCCTCCTGATGTGTGGTCCTCTCCAAGGGACCATTGCTTACCAGTGTTCCTTTTTTCTTTGAACCAAGCTTCCTTGTGGTGCATGGTGGCTTCTTAGGTTGCTTTGGGGCTAAAATCTGATGCAAGTCTGTGGTGTCTTTGCATGGTTAAGGGCATGTTCTCTGTCTTGTGTGGCCAGGGAGGCTGGAGAATGAGTATACTGATCACAGTGCTGACAGACTTGGAACCTCCTATGACCTTGGTTAAAAAGTAAGCTGTCAACAACCATGATTTCCCCCTTTGCCTTGTGAGGGGGTGCATTGAAGAGGGTAGGGAACAACATCTTTGTTGAATCTTAAATAAAATTTAGAGGCTTATGTTGTTCATCCTCTTCTTTAACTCCCAGTGATCCTAATGAATGTCTATATTTTGCAAATTGGGGAAGGAAAGACCCATCACAGTATTTCTCAAACTTTACTGCCTATTAGAATTACCTGGGATGATTTAGAAACATCCAGGGCTGTTGCGGTCCAGCCACGACAAGTATATACCGGGGTCCCGAACGGGAAAAGGTATGGAATTGAAATAGATGATAGGGACTTAAAGATATATATACATACAGATGGGTTCAGGAGGACGCCACAGCAAACAGTCTCTACTGTTCCTTAGCCGTAACGTCCGTGCTCCCAGAAATACATCCACTTTTATTCATAGAAAAAATGTGGTCCATCAGCAATTCAATTAAGTTTCCAAGGCAACTCAAAGACAACCCTCCATCATACCATCCAAATCTACTTTACACTAATAAGAAACTAGCTTCTAGCCTCCTCCGGAGAATATGGGTGAGACAAATGAGAATCGGGTGTAGCTCTTTGTTAACTAGGCAGGTGAGGTGGGGGTTTGGGCCCAGCACCAGATTGCAAAAATACCCTGTTTATTTATTCAGTCCCCAACACAGGGCCCAAGCTGTACCCCATACCAATTAGGCAACATCTCTGGGGGGCCTGGTAAAAACATGTATTTTTTACATTGTCCCAAGTGTTTCCAGTATGTAGCCAATTTGAGAACTAGTTACAAAGGGCGTTAAAAATTGGCAAGTGCCAATTGCACTAACTTAACTACTCAGAGGAATCTGGCTTTGCAGGAGGAAATGTGACCTCACTTCTGTTTATTTAGGTGAACATGCCTGTTTACCCTGCTACTCATGTGCATGCTACCTGAAAGAAAGCAGCCACGAGTATCAATATCCTAAACTATAGTCCTGCCCACCTCTCTCCCCCTCGCCCCAAGCTGGGCTCTTGTTACATAGACACAGACATGAGGGAGCTCAAGGGAAGGCCCATGACGTCATGAGATCAGTGAGAGCATCAGCCTATGAAATGAAAGGGCCTCCCTGCCTCTGCACAAGTCTTCAGTGATTCTTTAGACAGCAGTGGTGGATCAGTGTTGGGTGAGGTTTGCCTTCTGTAGAGCCTCCCCTAGCCTCAGCAAAGACTTCCTCAGTCTGGAGGAATGGGAACAACAATCTCTAGCTGCATTTCATGTCCCCTTTCTCCTCTGACAGCCCCAAAGGAAAAGCTCCCTGGTTACCTGCTGGGGAAGGCAAGTAGTGCTGGCCAACCAAATAGTCCCGTTCACAGGTGTGCTCAATGCTACATCCCATCACATCTTTGACCCCTGACTTTGGGAGTGAGTTCTACTCCTGGAACTCCCCTGGACTCTGTCGCAAGGAATTCTAGCAGGAGCCAGGGGGAGTACTAGACTTCCCCTTTGTGTACACCAGTGACTTTCATATACTTTGTCCCCTACCTTGTTGTGTCTCATGAAAGCAAATACATGGATTCTAGGTTATGTCTTGATCTAATTGATATTTGGCAGTGGGCTGGGATCCTGACATCCCATGTTGCCTTCGCGGACACTTCACCTCTGACGCTGTTTCCCACTCGTGTTTCTTCCCGCCCAGGTGTCAGCACCGCCTCCCCTGCCTCCCCAGGCACACTGCAGAGCAGCCACTTGGAAGCTGGCCTTGCCCACTATCTCAACCCTGCCCAGCCCCATTCTTCTCCCAGGGGCACCCTAGAACTGGGTGGAATTCTGAAGCCTACTAGGTACCTGGGAAGCGGTGGCCAGTGGGATATGAGACCTCAGAAAGGGAGCATGTCTGGAGACCTGTCCTCGGGCTCCTCCGTGTGCCAGTTTAACTCCAAACCCACAGGTAAAGCGAAATGAAATCCTACTTAGAGCCCACTCTTGTCCTCCCCGGGCAGGGCCTTTCCTTTCTCTCTGGCCCCTGGTGCATAGAGCAGGGGTGAAATGAAGGAGCCATACAGTGCTTCAAGCATCCTGAATCCTCCCTGCCCACGGCCTCGGTGCTGTGCGGGGCGTGGGACAGCCAGGGATCCCCCGCTGGGCTCATAGTCACGTCCCCTCTCCCTGCACCCTGAGCCCGGACAGCCCATTCTAGGACCCTTTCAGAATGCCAGGCCCCAGCACTCACAGGACATTCTTCCATCAGTCAGGAATTGTAACAGAAAGGATGCTGTCTCCACACAGCTCCCTGCCCCACAGATAGATTCTGTGAACAAAACCCAGTTCAAACTTTTCCTCTCCGAGCTCTACTGGTCAGGGCTGTGAGACATCGCACACATGGACAAGTTAGCTGTATAGTGAACATGGGGTGTGGCTCAGTTCCAACAGTGAGATGGTTGCCCTTTTCAGAAACAGACTGAGGCAGAAGCACAACGGTGTAGGTGACGTAGTCTGTTATTAGCACCCCTCCCACTTCTCTGTTCTGCATCTTTCATCCCCTTGTGGGGCTACTTCTTTCTCCTGTCTCACCAGCCCCCAGATCAGAGCCAGCTCCCCTTCCTTCCTCCATATGAGAGGGGTGAGAGGGCAGCATTGCAGACCATTAACCCCACGGGATGAGTTTATGTTCATAAAATCTGACCCAAGGCCTTTTGTCGGAGGGCAGAGAAAAAGCTTTGTCTCATGCCAAAGACTATTTAATTGAGTAGCAGTAAGAAGAGGTATTAGGGTGTGTGAGGCCTTCTCTGCCACAGCCAAAGTGACACTCAGGAGGTGGCCACACCGTTCCAGATGTCCTGTCCACAGCCCACAGCCTTCAGCTAGTTTTCTAAACTGTGTGGCACTGCCTTACCCTCACTAGTTACACCAGTAACTGCACACTTACACTAATAGTTCCCTTGCACTTAGCCCTTTATGGGAGGAGGTCCATGGGGCTTGCCTCGCACTGGGCTGTCCTGTGTTTCTGGTGCCCATATGAAAGGATGCAGTTGGCAGAAGGATGGTGATGTTTAGGGGTCTTGCTGAGAGGCCAGTGGCTGAACCCCTGCCCCACGTGGACCCCACCTGTGACCAGGATTCTCCATCTCCACCTCTTTCCTGTCTGGCGTGCTGCAGGGGCCGACCTGCTGGAGGAACACCTGGGTGAAATCCACAACCTGCGCCAGCACCTGGAGGAGTCCATCTGCGTTAACGACCACCTGCGGGAGCAGCTGGAGCACCGGCTCAGCTCCACTGCCCCTGGGAGCGGTAGGCCGGCCCAGGGGGCCTCCTTGGGTCACAGTTAGGGAGCCTCGGGAGGGAGGCCCTCTGTGCAGTACTCAGGCGCAGTGGTCTGCTTCACTGCAGTGGCTCCCTGCACACAGTCCAGCAAGGTAGCTGGGTCAGTAATATCACCTTTACTTGGTAGATGTCGGGGAGCTCAGAGGGTAACTTCCCTCACTGCAGAACCAACAGGTTCTGTCCCCAGAGCCGTGTGACTTCTCATTCCATCCTTAATCTGCTCAAGGGTGCTGTCTCCTCTGCACCCTTGTATGTGGCTAGCAGGTGATCGAGCCAGGTCTTGGGCCTCCCCAGCCACTTATCCCCCTCCCCCACTTTCCCCCAGGCTGCTGTCACTGGGAGGCCATCCTTTCCACACACCTTGTTCTGCCCACAGCGCAGCAGCCACAGCAATTTAGGGAACGGGCCCCCCCAACCGGTAGCAGCGAGGGCACGTGATGATGCAGCGAGGACCCCGAGAGGAGGCACAGGGAGCTGAGCCTCCAGCCCACCAGGCTTTCAGCCAGGACTGAGTCCTCAGGGTTTTCTGCTGGACTGGGACAGTATCTTTGGGGACATAGAAGGGACAATTGTGTAACTTGCCTGCTTGCACTTTTCGGAACAGAATCCACCTCTAACTTCTACAGTCAGGGCCTGGAGTCCACGCCTCAGCTGTACAACGACAACGAGAACAGGTTCCTTAGGGAAGAAAACCGGAGCCTGCAGGCTCAGCTGAGTCATGTTTCCAGAGGTGGGTGGTCAAAAACCACAGACTGTGGTCTCTCTCAGTCCCTTTCTTCCCTGGCCATACCAGTCACCAACTGGAGAAGCAGAGAGAGGAGGTGAAATACCAGCTCCCCAGGTCTACCAACCCCAAATTCCCATAGCTGTTCTCAGTCTGGGAAAGGGTGCTCCAGAGAGGGGCCAACTGTGGACCTCTGACCCATAGGCTCCAGGGACAAATAACTCCCGGAAATCTACCGCTCTGAGCCAACAGCCTGCAGATATGCAGAATCATCAGCTAGCAAAGTGGATACCACTTGGGTATCTGTTCTACCTCCCCTCAACCCACAGTTGATTGGGAACCAGAAAAGGAAGGAATGTGAGTGCCTATAAACCCTCTCAAGTTTCTCCAGACTTGACTGCAGCTCTGTGTGTCTGTCCTGTGTGTCTGAGCTGCCATCCCTGTGTGTCCTCCCCACGTCCCCTCACTCATCGGTAAGGCTTCTCTCTGGTCAGTAATCCTCAAGACTGTGTCTAGAGGTGCTAGCAAAATGTCTATCATTGCCCAGATTCCCATCTCTGTGCAATGGGCATTCATGGATGGGCATCATTTCCTGTGCGGCCTGGGGCACAGCTGACCAGAGTGTTAATTGACTTGCTCAAATCACTGTATTATCAACAACTGATTTTTATTTACAAATATTTATTGAATAGCCATAAAAGACTGGGAATAGTGTCTTAATCTGGGAATAGTTCTAAAAGACTGGGAAGATATGAGAGGATAGCTCACTGCTTGGGGAAGTTAATAGAACTTAATAGATAACAGAGAAGGCACAACTACTAAACTATCATTGCATGTCTGGAAAGACTAGAACAGACTTTACAGGTGAGAAGATTGTACTTAAATGAGTACAATTTGCCAGGCCAGCTAAATTCCTGCCCAGACCGTCCTGTCAAGAATCTTTAAGAAATCACGAAGATCAGAAAGATGACATAAGCCCAGAACAGATGTCCCTATTAAAATGATGACAATGCCTGACCTGTGGTGGCGCAGGGATAAAGCGTTGACCTGGAAATGCTGAGGTCGCCGGTTCGAAACCCTGGGCTTGCCTGGTCAAGGCACATATGGGAGTTGATGCTTCCAGCTCCTCCCCCCTTCTCTCTCTCTGTCTCTCTCTCCTCTCTCTCCCTTTCTGTCTCTCTCTCTCTCTCCTCTCTAAAAATGAATAAATAAAATAAAAAAAAATAAAAAAAATGATGACAATAACATATACTAAAAATGGTAGACAGGAAATCTTGATGTTGATCTTTGGCAAAATTCAAGAATGGATTATTGTGCAGAAGGTGGTGGGCACTTAGAAATAGTGAACGTTAGAAACCAGAATGTTTTTTCTAATAGCAAGGTAGGGCTTATTAAGTCAGAGGATCAAGTGCATTGCGAAGTCGGAGCCCCACCTCCTCGTTCCCCAGAGTGTGTGGGTATGGTGACCGGACACTTTGTTTGTCTCCTGGCTGACTGCAGCAGAAGCTGGCCTTCCTTTAGCCTTAGTTCTGTCTGTCAGGATGGATGTGCTTGGGCTCATCTCCTTGCTGACCTTGGCCCACAATCTAAATGCTCCTGATTCTGCCCTCCAGAGCACTCCCAGGAAACAGAGTGCCTGAGGGAGGCCCTGTTGACCTCGAGATCCCGACTTCAAGAGCTGGAAGTGGATCTGGAGCACCAAAAGGTGGGCCGGCAGCAGCTTTTGGAAGACT
Source organism: Saccopteryx leptura (assembly GCF_036850995.1). Lineage (NCBI taxonomy): Eukaryota > Metazoa > Chordata > Mammalia > Chiroptera > Emballonuridae > Saccopteryx > Saccopteryx leptura. The sequence continues at coordinate 208,675,358 of NC_089505.1, read as the reverse complement.
TGAAGGAGAAGCAGCAGGAGATCTTGCATTTCCAGGAGGAACGACTGTCCCTGCAGGAGAAAGACTCCAGGTCAGGGGGAGCCCACTGATAAGGAAGGTGGCCCTAATTTCACATTTAGAAGAAGGGATATTGGCAAGACAGTTAATAGTCCCTTTTGGAAGCCTCAGTTTCCCCTTTGCTATTCCTGATTTATGGGTACTGAGCAGAAGGAAGGACTTCTCTGGGATGCCTGTTTTCCTCCAGAGCTGAGCAAGTAACCCTCTGAAGCCAGCTGTGATGCTCGTCCCCAGCATAAAGTCTATAACTGCTTGGCAGTGTGCAAAGAGCACTTCCAGGCAGTAAGAATATTGTGCTGGTGTGTCCTAGCTATTGTGGCTAATGACGGGACTCTAAGTAAAGTTATTGCACCTCTCTGGGCCTCTGTATTCATGACCATGGTCTTCACGAACCCTGAGTTAACAGCTAGAGCTGAAACTCTGTGCTGCAGAGGTTGGCTCACAGCATGTTGCCCAAGTGTGACTGAGGGCCCCCAGCTCAGCGGCCTGTCTTCCCGTCTCCCCTGCAGGCTGCAGCATAAGCTAGCCCTCCTGCAGCAGCAGTGTGAGGAGAAACAGCAGCTCTTCCAGACCCTGCAGTCAGAGCTGCAGATCTACGAGGCCCTTTATGGTGATTCCAAGACGGGGCTGAAAGGTACAAGTTCCCCTCCTCCTCCACCCCACCAGTTTCCTACCCTTGCTAGAATCCCAGTGGGATCTTCTTTACCTTGGGAATTTGCAGATTTGGAGAAGCCACAGAGATTTTGGGAAGTCTCAGAAAAGCCACCTGCCAGGCCTGTGGCTCCCAGATCTCATACACAAAGCCCAGAGGTTGGTCACAGGAGCGAGATCAAGCCTAGCTAGACATCTTTAAAAATAGGCCACATGGGCCTGACCAGGCGGTGGCGCAGTGGGTAGAGAGTCAGACTGGGATGCGGAGGACTCAGGTTCGAGACCCCGAGGTCGCCAGCTTGAGTATGGGCTCATCTGCTTTGAGCAAAGCTCACCAGCTTGAAACCAAGGTCGCTGGCTTGAGCAAGGGGTTACTCGGTCTGCTGAAGGCCCACGGTCAGGGCACATATGAGAAAGCAATCAATGAACAACTAAGGTGTCACAACGAAAAATTGATGATTGATGCTTCTCATCTCTCTCCATTCCTGTCTGTCTGTCCCTATCTATCCCTCTCTCTGACTCTCTCTCTCTGTCTCTGTAAAAAATAAAAAAATATAAATAAATAAAAATAGGCCACCTGGGTCAAACTTCACCCACCATCTAGGCCAGAAACAAGTTTATTAAAGTCCAGATATGCAGTGATATTGTTTAAATACAAAGAATTGTCCTGGTAGTGTCATCATTTGAAAAAGGTTTTGAATATTATAAATAATACATACTGACTACCTGTGCAGCCCATGTAGCAGGCAGCCTGATCCCATTCTGACTCCTTTTCCAGTGAAAAAATTAACAGATACAATTTTTTTTAATGGGAATATCACTAATAAGACCTAAATGTCAAGGCTCAATTTAAATTTTACTCTTATTGAAGATGTTTGCCACCTGTTAAAATAACTTAAAAAAGTCCTGAGCTTGATTAAAAGTATCAGTGGTAGGCCCTGCCAGTTAGCTCAGTGAGAGCGTTGTCCTGAAGCTACCAAAATAATAATAATAAAATTTAAAAACAAAACCAAAACAAACAATAAACAAAAGAAAATACCAAGGTTGCGGGTTTCATCGCTAGTCAGGGCACATATGGGAAGTGACCAATGAATACACAACTAAGTGGAACAACAGATAAAGCTTCTCCCTCTTCTCCTCTTCTCCTCCTTCCTCTCTTGTCTCTCTAAAACCAATCAATAAATTGAAACAAACAAACAAACAAACCAGTGGTAGAAATACAGGATGAGGTAGCTTGGGTCTGCAGCTATTCCTGGGTTTGAGGATGGGGGAGTTAGGTAGGAACACATTTCCACAAGGAAGTGTAGGTCAGGGTTGCTAGAAAAGCCAACTCAGCCTGAGACCACAGCAGTGTGAGCAAGGTGTCCCTATGGTGAGACCACATCAGAAATATTGTTAGATGGTGGGCACCATCTTGTAAAAGGGACATTGACAAACTAAGGAACATAATGAAGACACAGACCACAAGGTCAAGAGACCAGAAATCTCCAACTGGTTGAAGAAACTTAAGTATTTTTAGGCTTGAAAAAGATCCTAAGAGGATGAGAACTGGCTTTGAATATCTGAAGAATAGTCAGGTGACCAAGAGCTAATGTGCCTGCAGAGGGCTGAGCAAAGGGCAGAGGGTGAGGGGTGATGGAGTTTGGATTTACATAAGTCATGTTTTCCTTAGCGCTAGAGCCGTCTGGTGATGCAACAGCTGGTTTGTGAGGAATGAGCTCCTGTCCCAGCCCTGTCTAAACAGAAAGCGGTGCTTTGTCAAGGACGACATAGAGGCAGTTCTTGCTTTGGATGGAAGGTTGACTCCCTGAGTCTTTCAACTCTAGTTTTTTTTTATTATATATTTAGAAATTCCATAAGCAATATGGTTTATTATATTAAGAATTTTCACTATTCAGCCCAATTTGAATTGTCATAAAACCTTCTTGAGTGTCCTAATTTTGCTGATGAGATGAACATGAGCTTGAAGAAACATTAGAGGGCACCGCAGGCTGAGAGCGGCTCACGTACAAAGTCACGGGACCTCCGGGGGGAGGCCAACCCGCCTGTGGAGAGCTTTGTATCCGTTGGTGTGAGGGTAGTGCTGGTCGGAAGGAGAGTTGCCAGTATATGGAAGACCTCTCTCTGAAATCAATAAAGGGCAAAATTTAACATTCTGTGAAGTCGGCAATGGAAAATGAGTTTGATTTTTCTGAGCAAAATAGGTACATGATGAAAATGTAATTTTAAGATGATAAGACTGATGGGACATATTGGAGTTGGCAGTCCTCTGAATCAGGGAAACCTGTTGAATGGGTATAGTGATATTTTGTATATTAAGTGATGAGAGTATAATCTAATGTGCTAGTGGGAAGAAAAAGGGGAATGGATAAATGAAAAACATTTTTTAATAAGCAAAATATGAGAATTTGGATTTAGGGAAAGAAAGAGAGGGAGGAGCATCATGGAACTTTGCAGTTAGTATCCTGAATCACCTCACCTTCTCTGCCTTTATCCATTTCCACAGGTATCTTAGGATTCATTTCAAAGCTACTCCTACTAAAGCCCAATAATCGCTTATCCTTGATTCTATTATTCAGTACAAGCTCTGAATTGAAATATTTTTCATATACTCATTTGATGACAAAACCTAACTTAACCAGCTTGAAAACTGAACCTACTGAAAACACCAAAGTGTTTTCATAATCTTCATTTATCTCACTTAGTGAGAATATTCATGTAACTCATTGCAGAAATAGTGAGCGTGCAAATCCTGTGGCCCAGACGCAGTACGTGGTGTATGTGGCACATGCATCCTGTCAAGTCCCTTCCCCCCAGCCCCTGCCCTCGTTAGAGTGCTGACCTCCTGTCTTGGAAGACACTGCTCACTAGCCAGCAGGACTAAAGTTAATACAGACATGAAATAACAGACTTGACCCCATCTGTCAATCAATTTCTGTTCTGACAAATGCTTAGAAATACTTGGATCAATGCTACCAACCCCTCCTCCCTCTTCTTTCAGCTTACACCTGGGATGCCTGTCACCCAGTACCTTTGAGCAGTGACTTGAGCCACCTGGTGGCAGAGATCCAAGCATTGAGAGGGCAGCTGGAGCAGAGCATTCAGGTGAACAACAATCTGCGACTGCAGCTGGAGCAGCAGTTGGACGATGGGGCCGGCAAAGCCAGCCTGGGACCCTCCTCCACCAGCCCAGACTTGGCAGCCCACATTGACCCTGGAAGCAAGCAGCCGCCCTTCCAAGGTAGGAAGGAAAGGGAGTCGGGAAGCCGTCAGCCAGCAGGGAGGCCACCAGGATGTCTGTGGTGGAGGGGACAGTCTTACCTCCTCTTAGCTCCTTAAAGTCAGGGTGAAGCTGGATATGCTCCAGTGTATGTGTGGGAAGGCATGGATTCAGGGTCAGACCCACCTCCAGTTCTGAGTCTGAGTCTACCACTTGCTGGTGTTTGCCTTGAGTCAGGGGTTTGACCTCCTCAGGGGTTTAAGCCTTAGTTTCCTCATTTTTTAGATGTAGATAATAGCCCTGACCAAATAAAAAGCTCAGTTGGTTAGAGCATTGTCCTGAAGCACAGAGGTTGCTAGTTCAATTCCTGGTCAGGGTACAGACAGGAATGGATTGATGTTCCTGTCTCTCTCTCTTGTCTTTTCTCTCTCTCTGAAATCAATAAAATAAATAAACAAAAAAGATGCAGATAATAATAATATCTAGTTTGTGTGGTTATTTGGAACATTAAGTGAAACAATTTACAAGTGTTTGATAAAATAAGAATTGCTCAGTAATTTGATAGCTGTGTAGCTTAACGATTCCTTGTATTTATGGAGTGTTAAAATTTACCACAAAATTTCAAGCAATATTTCAAACAACTTCACCTGAGGTAGGGCAGGTTTTATTCTGTTCACATGGGAAAACTCAGGCACTGAAACAGTCTAGGGCTGACAGGAGCTGAGAGACTGACCCCAGATTCAAACCATAGGTTTTGGTTTCCAGTCTGTGTTCCTTCCGCCTCACCTGCTCTGTCTCCATATTGCTGGCCTTTCCAGACTCGCAGGCCTGGCTTCCCTTTGCCTAACATGTGGGGAACTCAGCCATGTGGGAAACGTTCCTGTCCCCAAGGAAATCTGGCTGTTGGAAAGTGGTGGAAAGCAACCATATTTATTTCAGGTGGCTGTCAACCAGTTCTGTCCTCACACCTTGCCACCTTTGTCCACCTTTGCAGATGGAAATGTGTAACTGCTTTCTCCCTCTCATCTCAATATCCTTCATCACTCTCACTTCCCCTAGTTTTAACATGAATGTTAATACTGTCCCCACACTGCAGTCTCTTGACACATTTATTTCTACTTCCTCTTTCCTTTCCTGTTGGTCCACCATTAATTCATATCCACTCACCTCCATGGCCGTATCCTCAATTTTATTATAGTCAAAAACTAATTCTGCTCAGGATCACCTAGAGCTCAGCTTTCAAACTTTCTTGCGTGCTTTTCCTGAGCATGTTAATCTTTTAATTTTCATTTTTCTGGTTCTGCTAGATTTTCACTTATCAGACAATGACATCATCTGTCAAATGAAGGTGATACTCCCCTGATCATGTTGTTGTGGCTGTTAAATGAGAAAGCGGGCCCTGGCTGGATGTTCAGTGATTAGATCATCACCCCAAAACACCAAGGTTGTCAGTTTGATCCCTGGTAAGGGCACATATGGGAAGCAACCGATGAATGCAAAACTAAGTGGAACAACAAATAAATGCTTCTCTCTCTCTCTTTCTCTCTCCCTCTCTTCCTTTCTCTGTCTCTCTAAAATCAATCAAAATAAAAGAGAAAGAGAAGAAAGCATATATGGACTGGCACACAGAAACTGCTCAGCCTACACTAGTGGATGCCTTGCCCTATTCAGGCCAACATGATGGTTGTAGTGTTCAGTTGCGTCTCAACCACTCTCTAACCAGGCTTTCCCCCACAGTCTCCAACAACAGCCAGGACTCAGGCCCCTGGCTCAGTCACTGCTGCTCCTGTCCCACCAGAGGCCGACCTGGGAAGCGGCTCTCAGCCACGGATGCTGAGCAAGATTGTTTCTGTCTTTGTAATATTTTCCAAGCCCTCCACTCTAGGCTAGCCTCCTGGTCTCCCACACACGTCTCTGACCCACTGAGGCTTCTGTCTCCTGTTCTCATACTACTACATTTTTTTCCAATACTAACTCCTTATCAGAATGGTGATTAAAATGCTGATTTTAGGCCTTGGCTGGTTGGCTCAGCCGTAGAGCATCAGCCTGGTGTGTGGAAGTCCTGGGTTTGATTCCTGGTCAGGGCACACAGGAGAAACAACTGCTTCTATACCCCTCTCTTCTCTCTCTCTCTCTCTCTCTCTCTCCCCCGTTTCCCGCAGCCATGGCTTGGAGTGAGTTGGCCTTGGGTACTAAGGATGGCTCTGGGGCCTCCATCTCAGGTGCTAAAAAAAATGACTTGGTTCCTGAGCAACAGAGCAATGCTCCAGATGGGCAGAACATCCCTCCTACTGGGTTTGCTGGGTGGATTCCGGTCAGGACACATGCGGAGTCTGTCTCTCTGCCTCTCCTCTTCATAACAAAAATTGGAAAAAAAAAAGAATGTTTAGTCGCTTATACATCTGTTCATTCCTTGATTCCATATCTTTAACATTTATACTTAGTTACAAAGCATAGTATGGGCACTACATACAACATTACATTCAAAACCAGGGTTAGAAAAATATAACTAATAATTTTTAAACTACAATTCACTTTTGCCTGACCTGTGGTGGTGCAGTGGATAAAAGCATTGACCAGGAATGCTAGGGTCGCCAGTTTGAAACCCTGGGTTTGCCTGGTCAAGGCAAATATGAGAGTTGATGCTTCCTGCTCCCCCCACCTCTAAAAATGAATAAATAAAAATCATAAAAAAAAAATAAACCTATAAAAAAATAAACTACAACTCACTTTCTCATGGAATATCCTTCAATTAAAAGAACATCTGCCCTGGCCGGTTGGCTCAGCGGTAGAGCGTCGGCCTGGCGTGCGGAGGACCCGGGTTCGATTCCCGGCCAGGGCACATAGGAGAAGCGCCCATTTGCTTCTCCACCCCTCCCCCTCTCCTTCCTCTCTGTCTCTCTCTTCCCCTCCCGCAACCAAGGCTCCATTGGAGCAAAGATGGCCCGGGCGCTGGGGATGGCTCCTTGGCCTCTGCCCCAGGCGCTAGAGTGGCTCTGGTCGCAACAGAGCGATGCCCAGGATGGGCAGAGCATCGCCCCCTGGTGGGCAGAGCATCGCCCCTGGTGGGCGTGCCGGGTGGATCCCAGTCTGGCGCATGCGGGAGTCTGTCTGACTGTCTCTCCCCGTTTCCAGCTTCAGAAAAATACAAAAAAAAAAAAAAGAACATCTTGTTCCAAACTAGTGATTGTATAGAGGGTGTTATTTGGAGTGAGACACTTGAAACCATGTCAACACAATCAATTAAAAAAACAAAAACAGGAATTTGCGATTGGTTTGCTCTTGTTTTCCCTTGTGATGACGGATGTGTAAGAGGTGAGTTGTGCCGCCTGAGCTCTCATAGAGACCAGGGACCCTGCGTGTGTGTGATGAGCTCTCTCTTGTCTCCACCCCTAGGTTCAGCTGCCTCCCCTCCAGTTCGGGATGTTGGCATGGACCCAGTGCCTGGCTTCCCCAGCTCTCCCTCCGGGGCTCCTGGTGCGGACAAAGCTGTCTTCATTAGGACAGATGGTAAATATGGCAGCTACAGGGCTCAGGAACTGATGATGGAAAATTATTAATGCAAGTAACCTTTGCTTTTCTATAACTGCATTATCTGAACTTAGAAAGTTCTCTCTGCGTGTCCTGAGGCCTCTAGCCCTACTCACTGCGACCTCGGTGGCCATCTTTCCTGCCATGCATGTCCGCCTGCGGTTGTCCTATTGCAATGACATTGCCAACCTGTGCCCTGCATCACCAGCTTCTCTCCTGGCCTGTGTCTTCTCCTCAGAAAGTTTAAATTTTTAATTTATAGTATTTGTTCTGAATTTTTCACTTGTAACAAGCACAGCATTTGACTCATGGCAGTTTTGTCATTATGAGATGATGTAAGAAAGATGATAAAAACCCAGAGCCCAGGATATCTGTGGACGTCACGCCCACTTGTGCTTTTCCGTGACTGCCTCCCATTCCTGCATCTCCACTATTTGATGTGCCTTTTGGATTGAAGTGAACTGAAGACACGATGATAAATAACAGTGGGCTTCTTTGCTGTGTGTGTGTTGTTGTTTTTTTCCAGAGCAGCAGGGCTGTGATTCTTCTCCAGTAATGAAGAACCCTCCCAAGCTGGAGGGTGATGTGGCTGATGGCTCTTTTGCCAATAAGCATGGCCGCCACGTCATTGGCCACATTGATGACTACAGCGCCCTGAGACAGCAGATCGGAGAGGGCACACTGCTGGTCAGGAGGATAGCGTCCATCGCGCGGTCCGCCTGCAGCTGCCCGGGCCGTGAAGCTTGGGGCGCCGAGGTAACCCGTCACAGCTGCAAGTGCCCTTCTCCGGCCCTTTCCTTCTGATTTTACCTCCTTCTCCTACTGTTGTTTTCACACTCTGCATCACCCAACAGCTGAGGATCCGTCTTACCCAGCCAGGCCATTCTTCTCTGTCTTCTGTTTTCACTGTGAGCTCTGCTCTGTCCAGACGGAGCAGACTTGGTGTTTCCCCTCAGGACCCCAGAAAAGCCTGTGCAGCACCCCCGTGTTCATCAGCAGAGTGTCTGTTAGTGTGACATCCACGTGGTGCTGTGCCGAGCTCCCTTGGGTCGCTTAGTATCTGTTACAGTCCTGTTGGCACATGGCCATCCGTGGCAAGAATACAGTCACTTAATCAGATGGCTGGAAATTGCATATTCACATCCACATGGGCCACACGTGTGGATGGGTGGGAAGCCTGGTGGCCATGGGTTTCCCTGCTCCCACCGAGCAGGGGAGGGAAGCTGGCAGCAAGGCCCCTCAGAGTGCTCTCCCACAGAGAGACAGGCACCAGTGATTGTGCTGTCTGAGCCACTGGAGACATACAGACACATGGGGACCCCGTCTCAGGAATGCCCACCCCAGAGAGAAAGCCACTCATCCAAGTAAATGAGCACAAGGGGCTCCAGGCACAGTGGACACAGAGTGGCCATTAGCCCAGGCGAGCACAGTGATAGTGCAGGGGGACATGTGGGCTCTCTGGGTGGAGCGGGCATTCCAGGCAGAGAGGGTGCCACCTCTGTCCCCGTCCCCATCTCCATCCCCATCCCCGAGCTACAGATGGGTCAGTCTGGTTCAGCCTGGCCTAAGGTGTGGTTCAGGGCAGGGCAAGGCGTGCCAGCGCAGACATCAGGGCGTGGGCAGGAGCTCCCCCTGCCTCCCCTCTAGGTTCTCTGGCTAGCCTAGCCTAATAGTTACCTTGACATAAACAGTTTAATGGGAGCAACACAAATTTAATTTCACATGGGAGCCCCAAATACATGAGTCTCAAAGAAGTGATCAAAGCAGGCAGCTTTTATACTTTCTTGCACCTGCTCTTCCTTAAGTAACTTTAATTCAAATGAGTTCATATGTGAAAATGGTATGGTTTGCTCCCCTTCAGGACTTTAGACTCAAGACTATGGAGCAGGACTAAAAGCTCAGAGGCTGGGCAAAGCTTGAGTCACATGAATTCTTGCAAGTGGGTGGTCACTGCTGAGATCAGAGTCTGGGCTTCTAGGTTAGGGCTTCACAGGAGCAAGCAGACCCGTGTCTGTGCCTCATTCACAAAGGAAGCTTAATATCATTGAGAACTTATAGGACCCACTGTGCCTGGGGGGGGAGGGAGTGACCTCCCAGTCCCACGATGCCCCTGGTGTCCTCCCCCTTTCCCAGGCACTGGGCAGTGGAGGTGCCCATGAACTTCGGAGCCACGCCAGTGCCTTGCACCACATGTTGGAGGAGTCGGCCTCCCTCCTCACCATGTTCTGGCGAGCGGCCTTGCCAAGCCCCCACGGCCCTGCGCTGCCTGGCCAAGTGGTAAGATGCCAGTGTTCTTTTTTTTTTTTTTTTTAAAGGTCTCTCTTTTTTTTTTTTTAGATTTTATTTATTCTTTATAGAGAGGGAAGAGATAGAGAGAGAGAGAGAGAAGGGGGGAGGAGCAGGAAGCATCTACTCCCATATGTGCCTTGACCAGGCAAGCCCAGGGTTTTGAACCGGCAACCTCAGCATTTCCAGGTCGACGCTTTATCCACTGCGCCACCACAGGTCAGGCGATGCCAGTGTTCTTGACTGGTACTACCCCCAGTTACCACATTGCCCACTCAGTCCCTCAGATCCTGAAGGAGGAGCCCAACGGTGAACTGACACAGAGGGGACCTTCGAGGAGTGTTCCTAGGGGAGACTCCTCATCTGTGATGGCTGCTTCCAGTGTAGTTCTGACCACATCTCTTCTGCTCCCAGCCCCCACTTCCCAGGATGAGAAATCAAAGAGGGAAGGAAAGGATACAGAGAAGGCAGAGACAGGAGAATCCCGGTAACCTAAGCTGTAAATGTGCAGTGTCTTGAACTCTGAAGTTGGGCGAAGCTGCAGTTCAGGGACAGGTTAAAGCGTCAATACTCCTATCCACCCACCGTCCACACAGCAGGATCGCAGAATGTCACCGCGAGATGGCCAGACTCTTGTAACCACCTTCGGGAATCCCAACACATACTTAAGTCTGCATTTCTGGGTCTCGCTCTTGGGGGAGCCAGCCACCCCCAGGTGCCTGCTCTCTGGTTGGCTAGGCAGGTTTCAGAATCCCCTCCGAGGGCTTCTAATCCAGATTAATACCACTGACACCTTACTCAACTATGCTAATTCTAAGGGAGGAGACTTTTGCCATTTTGAGGTTGGCACAGATATCTACAAAACTAGACTGTCTCAAGCCAGCCCAATCTCCCCAGGCTTAATGTTCCTAACTGCCAAGGCTCACCTGTGAGGCCGAGTGAGGTCAATGATGATGCAAGAACTTGCGCTCTGGTTCCCAGCTGGGAATCTCACTACCAGCCTGGAGTAGGGCTCTCAGCTGCAGGAGCGCAGCTGCTTCCCGCATGGGGGCCCCAGGTTCTCAGGCTCCTCCTCCTGAGCTGCCTGCAACTGCAGGGTTTGAGACACTGTCATGGAGTTTGGTCTAGAAATAGGAAGATTGTAGATTTTTTTTTTTTTTTTCTAACAGAGAGTCAGAGAGAGGGATAGATAGGGACAGATAGGAATAGAGAAAGATGAGAAGCATCAATCATCAGTTTTTCGTTGTGACACCTTAGTTGTTCATTGATTGCTTTCTCATATGTGCCTTGACCACAGGCCTGCAGCAGACCGAGTAACCCCTTGCTCAAGCCAGCGACCTTGGGTCCAAGCTGGTGAGCTTTGCTCAAACCAGATGAGCCTGCGCTCAAGCTGGCGACCTCGGGGTCTTGAACCTGGGTCCTCCACATCCCAGTCCGACACTCTATCCACTGTACCACTGCCTGGTCAGGCTAGAATCTTATTTTGGATTGTAAAGAGCCACACAGGGTGCTTTAGGCCTTCTGACCATTGACAGATGGCCTGTCTCTCTTCCCCAGGGAGAGTCCATGAAAAGGGAACTTCTGGAACTGAGATCCAAACTGTCCAAACAGGAAAGCCTTTTTCAGAGCACCGCTGAGCGCCTGCGGATGGCCAGCCAGCAGAAGGAGAGCATGGAGCAGTTCATTTTCAGCCACTGTGGGTGCCCCAGGCCAGGGAGAGGGAGAGGAAACGGGCTGGGGGTGGGGAGGCACTGATGTGACGTCCCGAACATCCGGTGCCCTGGGTCATCATCATGCAGAGGGACAGTGGAATGGGCTCAACAGGATCCCCCAACCTGAGTGGCCAGAGAGACACACTTGAGAACACACACCGAAGGCAAGCCTGGGCCCAGCTGCTAACTTGTCTTGTTGGGCTCTTCTGTTGTTTCAGTAACCAGGACACATGATGTTTTGAAGAAGGCAAGGACTAATTTGGAGGTAAGAAACCCACTGCCCCAGTCAAAGCCTGAGAGCTTGCCCCAAGACCTCCCCTGTGTCTCGTCAGTCTGCAGGAGACTCTCGACCTCCTCTGACCACGTAGGTTGATTGGTCTGCGTATAGGAGCTCAGGTAGTCAACAGGCATCCTCTATCAGGGGTCCCCAAACTTTTTACACAAGGGGCCAGTTCACTGTCCCTCAGACGGTTGGAGGGCCACCACATACAGTGCTCCTCTCACTGACCACCAATGAAAGAGGTGCCCCTTCTGGAAGTGCGGCAGGGGGCCGGATAAATGGCCTCAGGGGGATTTATCCGGTCATTTGGGGATGTCTGCTCCTGCTCCTCCAGCCTTTCATCGGGGCTCTCTCCCTGACGGCCTGATGCTGCAGTTCATTCTCACACGGCCATCGTCTTCTCTCTTCTCCGGTTATCTATCCTTTTGTGCCATGCCAGGACCCCGGAGAAGGCCATATAGCTGATACTAGAGGTCAGGAATTGGCCTCTGATTTATTTTCAGTAAAGGGCTTCTGAGGTCAGTTCAGTGTTGGCGTTTTCTATGCAACTTGTGAAAAAAAGTAAAAAATAAAAGCAAGATGCATCCTAACAAATTGATTTCACTGCACACTATTGGGCTGAAAACAGCAGTTTGACTTCAATACATCTTTTTCTTTTCTTTTTTCCCCTGAAGTTGGAAACGGGGAGGCAGTCAGACAGACTCCCGCATGTGCCCGACTGGGATCCACCTGGCATGCCCACCAGGGGGCGATGCTCTGCCCATTTGAGGCATTGCTCTTTTGCAACCAGAGCCATTCTAGCGCCTGAGGCAGAGGCCACGGAGCCATCCTCAGCGCCCGGGCCATCTTTGCTCCAATGGAGCCTTGGCTGCGGGAGGGGAAGAGAGAGACAGAGAGGAAGGAGAGGGGGAGGGGTGGAGAAGCAGATGGGCGCTTCTCCTGTGTGCCCTGGCCGGGAATCGAACCCGGACTCCTGCATGCTAGGCTGATGCTCTACCACTGAGCCAACCGGCCAGGGCCCATCTTTTTCTTTTTTAATTTAAACAGTATCACAAAAGAAAACTGTTGGGTCTTATTGACCTAAAAGAGAGTTTGGTAATAAATAAAGGCTGAAACTTAAAGGGAAAGATCTGGTGTATAAGTAGACCGTCTCCAGTTACTTAAAACACTAACACATTCCTTGACAGGTGCTCCAAAGAAAAACTTGAGATGTTAGAAATGGCTGAAAAACCAGAAACCAAGTCTTAACTTAGACTGTAATTTACCATAAGCACTGAGCCTCTCTAACTGGTCCCTGAAGGAATGCTGCCCCCCACAGTGTGCAATGGGTTGGGCCTGGATTGAATTCTGCCCTCCCTTTTGTTTTCCTAATTCCCTTCTGTTTTTCTCTGATTCCTTTCTTTCCTGAGCCTTTTTAGAAGAACAGTTCCAAGATTGCCTCTGTAAAGCCTTATTCCTGTCACAGCAAAGGTAACTCAATGGCTTCAGTACCGCCAGCTTCCTCAGACTGAGAAGTTTCCTCTCTACTTCCGCTAGACCAGTGGTCGGCAAACTCATTAGTTCATTAGTCAACAGAGCCAAATATCAACAGTGCAACGATTGAAATTTCTTTTGAGAGCCAAATTTTTTAAACTTAAACTATATAGGTGGTACATTCCTTATCGAGGTAACGCCCGCATGTGGTGTTTTGTGGAAGAGCCACACTCAAGGGGCCAAAGAGTTGCATGTGGCTCGCAAGCTGTAGTTTGCTGACTGGGGCGCTAGGCCATTGCACAGGGCCTGAGGTCTGGGTTCTAACCTGGGCTTGTCACAACTAACTGGTTGTGTGGCTTTGGCCGGCCCCTTAGTCTCCGAGCCTGCTGCCACTCCTCTGTAAGAGATGGCACTAGACCTAAATGACCTCTTGAGGTCCCTGCTGACTAGGCCCCTTTCTCTCCTAGTTAAATAAATGGGACGTAATGGGACACTTGGTGCAGCCCTTTCTTTCCTCTGAGCCATCTGTGTGTGTGCATGTCATACTAAGCACTTCTTTTCCTGGGAGGTCACAGAAGCCATCATTTGGCTCCAAAGTGAATTGGAGAGTGAGCTGGCCTCTGAAGAGGGGGTGCTAGGATCCGGCCACCCTGAGTGCAGTGACTTTGAGCAGGATGTCACCATACGAGGAGGTGGGGAGCTTTCCTCTAACCTGGTGGCACAGAGCATCCCCTCAGCTCATCCTCTTAACAGGGTCTCTGTGCTCACGCTTCTGTCCAGCCTCAGCGCCCCGCAGGGCCTAGTAACAGACTCACTTTATTCTGTTTGTCTCCAGGTGAAATCCCTAAGGGCTCTGCCGTGTGCTCCAGTCTCGTGACCCCTGCCTTCCAGGAGCCATGCAAGAAGCGAAGCCACCAGAGGTCCTTAAAACAGCAGGAAGGATGGGCCTGCCCCCCTCTGGTGCAGCTCCCTGTCTGCGGGAAGAGATGTTGGCCCTACACCTCCACTTCTGCTGGGGGTCTAGAAGGAACCAGTCGTGGCGTCGGGCAGGGCGGAAGGCGGAGCCCTCCCTGCACTGACTGCCTACACCGGCCCCCCGCTGCTCAGCACTAAGCAAACACGTAGTTTGTAGAGGACTGTGTGGCTTTGCTTCTGAATGCCCGGCTCAATGGGAACCAGCAACAGCACAGTCTCGCCTCAGCAACTATCCTCAGATGGTCAACTCAGGGGAAACAGGGCCCTGCTGCCCACGGATGGAGCACGTGGTCCCAACACTGGAGCTCCTCGGCAGCTCTGAAAGCACCCGTCGGAGCAGGGTGCCCTGAGGGACTGTGGGGCTCACTGGCACCACTCACAGACCCATACCTGCTGGGGCAGCTCAGCTGGGCACCCGATACAGCAGCACCATGTTCCTGAATCCACCTGGTGGTAGGGGGGATTCCAGGATACCATCTCATGCTCAGCCCAGCACCTCTTATTTCTATTTATGATCTCCAAAGTGTACTGACCTCACTCTAGATATGCTGTCCTATTTTATCACCCTACCTTCTCCAGGGTATTGGGGACTGATGGCCAGACCAAACCATTGAGTCTTGTCTAAAGCAAACCAGTGACCATATTTAGGTGGCATGTGAGACACCCCAGTTGTGCTAAAGCCTAGTCTGTCTCCACAGTTCTCTTGAATGTGTGTGTGTATAAATGTATGATATATATTTATATGTTGCTATAGCGATATGTTGAAGGCCGACATAACTGGTGGACAGGGTCTGGAGAGGAAGTGAAACCTTATTTTCCTGGTGGCTATTAGAGCAAAATGTGCATAAAGAAATAAAAAGGTTTTCTTCGCCTGCGTTGTGTGCAGTGTCTGCTCTGTCTCAGCTGAGAGTGTAGAAACAGGAAGGACACCCTGCCCTGGAGAAGTGGTCTCATGCTTGAAGTCTAAGTTTAGAAGACAGAGGTTTTCTTTTTGTCATTTTGTAAGAATCTTGTCTAAAATATATATACAAGCAGTCCTCCTCAACTCCGGTGTCTCAGGATCAGCTGTGGGGACTAGAGAAGCTACTTGCTGGGCCCCAGCCTGACAGCTTCAGCTGGCATGAGCCCTGGGATCTGCATATGCACAAAAGCTCCCCAGAGGCCTGATGCAGGCGGGCTACAGACCACATTTGAGAGATACTTTCATAACACTGACTCAAAGCCAGAATTAATCTTAGCTTAATTCATAACCTCAAATCACGAAGTATATGTTATCCCATAAATGTTGACATAGATCTTAAAAATATTCCTTGGGGAACGTCCTTTGTTCTGCCACTTCCTTTCCAGAACTGTGGCTTTCCATGCCAGTTATTTCTTATAAACAGTTAGAAATGTAAACAACAGACTCCAGCTGAGCTCCAGCCATATCTTCCTTTCAGTCGCTGGTGTGACCGCCAGGTGTTCACGCACAGCTGTTCCAGGATGTCCATGAGTGTCTTCAGCGCTCAGTACAGAGTAACTTGCTGGAAGATTCAGCAAAATGGGTGAAAAGTTGGCAAAACTATTCATGAGTCTTTTCTTTATGGCATTACAGGTTTCTACTGGTAACATTACATTATTTCCAAGAAATATTTCTCATTAAATGGCTTCTGTACTAAGGGTGACACATAGCCAATGACTGCCACTAAACGCTGACATAATGACTAGAAATCTACTTGGCTTACAATTTACGTTGTAACCCAGTGGTCAGCATCAAACCTTTAGGGTTAAGGAGGGTCAAGGCCTCTGAGCAGCAGTCACAGCTGAGGGGCTTACTGTGCACACCACTCCATCAGCAGGGGCACACCAGATAGAAACCCCCTGATGCCCCCTGGGAGAACCAACCTGAAATGGTACAAAGCTGGGGGGAGGTGGCACTTTGAAACATATATGTACAGAGTGCCCTCCTGGTGCTTACTGTGGTTTTGGAAACCATCAAAAACATTAATGGAAAATGCTGCAATTTCTTTATGATCTGATGGACAACCCCAAGAAGCAGAAACACAATGGTGGATTCAGCCTCTGTTCATTTAAGAGTGAACTCCTCTGCCTGGAGCAGGAACAGCTGTCTAAAGCTTTCAGACAGAAAGCTTCCAGACGCCCCGTCGTCTTGTCTGCTCACCGTTCAGCTTCAGGAACTCGATGCCAACTTCTCTTTACCCTTATTCTGTCTCACAAATAAACCACTGCATCTCTCACCTCGCTGCGGTGGCTGCTGCGCTTAGGAGCCTCATAGACTTGTGGTTTGGGACAGAATGCAAGCAACAAGGATGCAACTCTGAGACCGGCCAGAAAATGGTAGCATTTCTTTCACCAGCGGCTTTGGTGCAATGGACAGATTCACAGAGAGACACAAACTACTGACACTGACTCAAGAAGATGCAGAAAACCCAAACAGAACTGTAACAAGGAGGTTCAAGGAGGAATTTTAAAACTTCCCACAAAGAAAGGCCCAGGCCCAAAGTATAAGTCCATTTCTTTTCCTAAAACATTCCCAACTCCCCATGGCCCTCCCATGTACACACTCTATATATACAGTGCATCAGTCACCCAGACGCCCAGCAGGGAGTCTCAGCTCAACTTCACTTTATTTAGAAACAACTTTTCTATTGAGAGAAGTATAAACAATCAGCAAGTAGGATATTTTTATATACAAATATAAAAACTTGCAAGAGGTTAGGTTTAAGGAGGCTGCTCTAGATAATTCTTATGGTCCTGGTCAGCTCTCCAAGTCCACGACTGCATTTATGGAAGGAGGACATTCTACAGTGCGTCTGAGTTCTCAGGAGGAGAGCACAGACCAACAAATCAACCAGCAAATCAGCCACAGAAAAATCAGATCAACTTTTGAAATATTCCTTTCAAGTCTAGTGAAGACCTAGTTAAAAAAAAAAAAAATCTTCGCTCCCTGCTACAATATAACAGGAATAATTCCTGAAAGGCTCAGCCTTCCAGGGCACAGAAAAGATTTTAAACTAATTCTGGGTCAAGTCCAAGAAATGGAGCCCAGAGGCCCATGCTGGAACTGCCTCAGCAAAGCTGGGACCACATCCTGAGATCTTTGGCTGCACAGGAAATTGTTATTTGGTTACTTTTAAGTTGATATGGGCTCTACTGCTGATTAGTTTAGAAGTCCCTTAAAAGAAAAAGTAGAGGCCTGGCGGTGGTGCAGTGGATAGAGCGTCAGACTGGAATGCGGAAGACCCAGGTTCGAGACCCCGAGGTCGCCAGCTTGAACGCGGACTCATCTGGTTTGAGCAAAAGCTCACCAGCTTGGACCCAAGGTCACTGGCTTGAGCAAGGGGTCACTCGGTCTGCTGTAGACCCTCGGTCAAATCACATATGAGAAAGCAATCAATGAACAACCAAAGCATCAATCAACAAAAAATAATGATTGATGCTTTTCCTGTCTATCCCTCTCTCTGACTCTCTCTCTCTCTGTTAAAAAAAAAAAAAGAAAAAAAAAGAAAAAGTAGGAAAAGGCACCACATTTCAGTTCTAAGTCAGTGTTAAAATCAACTTCTCTCTCTTTCTCCTCTTCCTTTTCTTCTCTTCCAGATGGCTGGTAGCATCAGCAAAAAACATAACTTCACTCTTTGCCTCACATTCCCTCTTGAGAAACTCAAGACCTGCCATATTGAAGCCAATAACATCCTGGGAGGAATATAAGAAAGATAGATTAAACAAATTTGCTCTCACCTCTGATATCGCAGCATCTGTGAGTCGGGACCATCACTGTAGGTGCTGTTATTCACCCCCCACCCCAGCCTCAGGTCTTGTTTCCCTATTCCTACCAGCTCCAAGGACAACCTGATCTCAATGCAAATGACGTCTAGTCCACCCCACCCAAGAAGGCACAACACACTATGCCACTTCTAAGTCACACACACACTAGGATTTTCCCCTCGCTGTTCTATCTATACAAACATACTCACCCGGACTTGTCTGACTTTTGAAATGGTTGTTTCCTTTAATTTTTCAATCAATGGCACAAGCATTTGGTTGCTAGTGATCTGCCCAAAGTGAATCCTAATAGAAAAACAAAACACCCATGTTATGAAGAGGGGTAGGGGCTGGTTCTATACATAGCAAATAGACAGTATCAAAGCAAAAAAAATATTTTATAATATCATGGGAGTATGGACATGCTTCTAACAAAAAAAGCTAAAGAAATTTCTTCCCTGCTATTCAGTTTTATCTGATTATAACTTAAAAAATATTATCCTAGACCTTATCAACATGTTCAAACTCTGACACAGAGCAGCAAGATGCCCTTGACGGCCTCAGGCTCCTTTACTTCTACGCCCACCATCTCTCAACTGTGCCCTGCCCTACCTGCCTGTGAGGTAGAGCCATCCACGCCCTCTGATAGGCCAGAAGGATTCATGGTGTTTCTGTTAGAAGTAACCCTGATTCAACAGCATATTTGCCATACCAGTAAAAATTAATAGTACTACTGTTGAATAGGAATTTATGTTCTCACAACTTGCCCCAAATTCTAAATATGGCAATAGAATAATATATTGTTCTTCTGCTAATATCCAGGTAGACGAAAAGAAGTGGAGGGTTAAGAATCATTAAAACAGTTCAATTCACCAACTTCACTAAACATACTTGTTTGTTTTAACTAATTGGTATAAAATAACTGACTAGTTTTTATTTTGTCCTCATAACAGCATTTTAAGTAATGTTCAATTTGTCCCTATTTCTGTTTTCTGTTATAACAGCTTCTAACTGAGGGGCAGAGAGTGGGAGGCAAGAATCTATTCTTAAGCCTTGGTCAATACTGCTCACAAAACTAGGGGATATTTTATAGCTTCAAATTCATTTTGAAATATCTACTAAATTTTGTGGGCAGTATATATTCTCAATTACATATGAACATGAATTTTCATGCCTAAAAATAGAATCTAATGAACATTCCAATCTAGTTCTTTCTGTCTGTCCTTTTGTATTCGTACCTATAGAAAACTGGAAAAGAAATCCACTGTTCTTGAAAAAGCTGGTAGGGGGACAAAACAAAAACATTAACTTAAACCATTAAGAAGGAAAAAACAGGCCCTGGCAGGTTGGCTCAGTGGTAGAGCGTCAGCCAACGTGTAGATGCACTGGGCTCAATTCCTGACCAGGGCACACAGGAGAAGCACCCATCTGCTTCTCCACCCCTCCCCCTCTCCTTCCTCTCTGTCTCTCTCTTCCCCTCCCGCAGCTGAGGCTCCATTGGAGCAAAATATGGCCCGGGTGCTGAGGATGGCTCCATGGCCTCTGCCTCAGGTGCTAGAATGGCTCTGATTACAGCAGAGCAATTGCCCCCTGGTGGGCATGCCGGGTGGATTCCAATTGGGTGCATGCGGGAGTCTGTCTGTCTCCCTGCTTCTCATTTCAGAAAAATAAAAAAATAAAGGAAAAAAAACAAAGGAGGCAAAGTGGCCACTCAGTACTGGAGCTTTTGGCAAACTGACTAGAACCAGAGCTCCCCTGCCTGACCGCAGCCAGAGACCTGTGCTTGCTAAAGCCCGGTGCCTCGGGCAACACGTGGCCGCTTATTAAAGGGCTGGGCCAGCGCTACCCTTGCTTTAAGGGCAAGGCCGATTCTGAAGGATAAGCTATAATTTATGTCAGGCAGCAGTGAAACTCTTTAACAGTCCCTGAAACCAAAACATCAGATTTTTCTCCCAAAGTCCTGACAGCTTCAGTGAAGGTTCTAAGCAGCAGTCCTGCTGAGCAGACACGGCTGCTGGGGAAAAGGACGTTACCTGAGGAGAAAGAAGAGGCCCCTACACAGCAGTTCAACATCCGAGCCCAGCTGGATGAACTCCTCCAGGAGGCTGAGGACGTCTGGCACGTAGGAGAACGGCAGCACGAGCAGAGACTCCTCCAGCTCGCTGAAGAGGAAACACGGACACGCAGACATCACACCCGACCCGTCAGCATGGGACCCTTCCTCTGCTGTTCCCTCCTACTGCTTTTCCTCTTCAACAGATCTTCAGAGTTAAAGTCAATAGTCATCTCTTTCCAGATGGTTCTCGCCTGTCAACGCTTTGTTTTTATATTGAACATTTTAATTTATTGCATGCACTGGCGCATGACATGGTAGAAGAATCTAACATTTTGTTTTCCTGATAATTTCTCCAAAGCCTTTTGTTGAACATTCCATCTTTATATGATGCTTCTCTTACCATTTATTGAACCTTGTACAGTATATGATAGAGTCAGTTTCAGGGCTTCTGTGTCTGTGTAGATGATCAACTGATTCTGACAACAAACCTGTACAGTACTATCTATTTTAATTTTGCTAATGTATAGGGGGTTTGTTTGTTTGATTGTTTAAATATAGAATAGCTGCTTTGGTTTTGGCTTGTTTTACTTTCCTTGAACTAGCTCTTTATCATTTCATCAACTCCAAGAAGATTTTAATTGGGATCACAAACCTGTAAATTAGTTTAAGAAAAATTGGCCCTGGCCGGTTGGCTCAGCGGTAGAGCGTCAGCCTGGCGTGTGGGGGACCCGGGTTCGATTCCTGGCCAAGGCACACAGGAGAAGCACCCATTTGCTTCTCCCCCCCCCCTTCCTCTCTGTCTCTCTCTTCCCCTCCCGCAGCCAAGGCTCCATTGGAGCAAAGATGGCCCGGGCGCTGGGGATGGCTCCTTGGCCTCTGCCCCAGGCGCTAGAGTGGCTCTGGTCGCAACAGAGCGACGCCCCGGAGGGGCAGAGCATTGCCCCCTGGTGGGCAGAGCGTTGCCCCTGGTGGGCGTGCCAGGTGGATCCCAGTCGGGCGCATGCGGGAGTCTGTCTGACTGTCTCTCCCCGTTTCCGGCTTTGGAAAAATACAAAAAAAAAAAGAAAAACTAAATCCTTAAAACACACAATCTTCCCATCTAGGAATGCACTGCACCTCCGTGAATCTTTTTTTATTTTTTTTAATTTTTATTTTATTTATTCATTTTTAGAGAGGAGAGAGAGAGGGAGAGAGACAGAGATGGGGGGGAGGAGCTGGAAGCATCAACTCCCATATATGCCTTGACCAGACAAACCCAGGGTTTCGAACCGGCGACCTCAGCATTTCCAGGTCGACGCTTTATCCACTGCGCCACCACAGGTCAGGCTGCACCTCCGTGAATCTAAATGCCGTTTTACACTTCTCTAGTGAAGTCTCATCATTACTCAGATAGGTCCTGTTTATTACGTGTAGCTCTACTTCAAAAAGAACATTATAATGAATTATTTTCCATAAAAATTTTGACCTAGTTAAACCTATAGGGATGATAATCATCACTTATAATTTCTATTTATCGCATGTTTAGATATGCACTCAATAAATGTTAGCTGACAAATGGTAATAACTGCTGAGACTCACCTTGACTTGATCCCTTTAAAAATCTCGAACACATAAGCGGAAGGCTATAGAGGAAGGAAACAGTGTTACTGACTCTCCTGACGGGTCTCTCCTGAACTCTCTAATCCCATCTCCTAAACACCAGACCCCCCACTCATGACAGTGTTCTAACAGAAAACAGCAGGATATGCATGAACCTGGCGTCACTCAGCTCTGGGCTCACACTCCAGCTCAGCCCCTAACCAGCTACGTCACCCTCTACCTGTAAGGGAGGCCTGCTTCCTGTCTGTCAGATGAAAATAGCTGACTCACATGGTTACTGTGACGAGGGAGACATGCAAGCAAAGCACTAAGGAACTGGAGACTGCTGACAGCACCCACTGCCCACTGCCCTCCCTCGTTCCTTGATCTGACTGATTCCTCTCAACTCTCAACTCTTCCCCCCAAACCTTCAACTTTCATCTAGAGCAGGGGTAGTCAACCTTTTTACACCTACCACCCACTTTTGTATGTCAGTAGTAAAATTTTCTAACCACCCACCGGTTCCACAGTAATGGTGATTTATAAAGTAGGGGAGTCACTTTACTTTATAAAGTTTATAAAGCAGAGTTACAGCAAGTTAAAGCATATAATAATAATTACTTACCAAGTACTTTATGTCAGATTTTTGCTAAGTTTGGCAGGATAAATCTTTATAAAACAACTTACTATAGTTAAATCTATCTTTTTATTTATACTTTGGTTGCTCCGCTACCGCCCACCATGAAAGCTGGAGTGCCCCCTAGCGGGCGGTAGGGACCTGGTTGACTAAGACTGATTTAGATGAACAGAATCTTCAGAGGGATCGGGACACTAATCAGGGATAAGCACCAGGAAGCAAGAAAGCCAGTCCAGTGCAAGCAAACGATGACTTGGAAGTTACACTAAAATGGTCCTTTTCAAATTCAAAGTACTCGAGGATGCCACCCTTCACGAAGGACTTTAAACGACAAAGTACTACCTCCTCTCTCAGCCCTGAGGTAACCTGACTGACCAAGGGGAAACTGTGGTCTACTCACAGAGATATTGCCGTAAGCCATCAGGATGGGGTTGGTGGGAAGAGGAACCTATGAAGAAATGATTAAATCCAGTCAATAAGAAATGAGACTGATAGTGTTTGTCACAGGGAGGGTGATCATAGTATTTACATTTCTGAAAGAGGAAACTGACCCCAAACCAATAGTACTTCCGAGTAAACCTGAGCAGCAGGTTCCCTCTAGAAATCTGACCTGGCTCGACGGCCCCCCGAACCCTAGGGGGGGCACGAGAATCTGCTCAGGACAGTAACCACCTCCGTCTACACTGTCCTTCCTCTGTTTTCATTGGACCAAGCTTCCTTCTCCCACACTTCCTCCATTCCTTCTTCCTAATGACTGAATGAGAAAGTTCTGCCACATTGCTCTCATTTCCTGATCTGAGCCAGTTATGTCCTGAAACGCTGGTTTTCTCCTCTGGGACCATCTCTATTTGACCCTGTCTCCCAGAGCGTAACTTAGTGGCTTTCAACCTCTTTCCCTGCGGCTTTACAAATGGCTTTGTGTTCTTTCATTCTTGCAGTTTCTTCTCGGTATAGCTCCACAGCCTCCATGATCCTCTCAGCCTGCAGAGATGACGAAGGACAGAGATCATCACAACACACTCCTTCATCCCCGATCACCGTACCTGGAAGGTGATGGGAAATCACCAAACAGCTTCACCCAGTTTAATAAAGATACACCAACAGTGCCGAAGTGCATTACGACACCTTGGGTTTTCTATCTTTCTTCCCTACTATGCAGGGAGGAGAGGCAGTGTTCCGCAGTGAGGGGACAGTGAGTGAGCCCCCTGAGAGAGCAGCAGCTCCGGGAATGTCTGAGAGGTGCTCCTTTCAGGAGAGGGAGCTTTCCTTTCTAGAAACCACAGCCGGACCAAACAGGTTCCATACCACCCTGTCCTTGCTTAGAAAGAAGGGAAACAGCTTTTGATCTCCATCTATAAATTCAATTAGCATTTTGCCACAAAAGGACTCCCGGATTGATAAAGGTCCTATGAAAAAAAAATCAACTTACCGCCTTGACTGTTTCAATAGTTTTCTTTCCAGTAAAGTAATTTTCACTTTGAGTCTCCCCTGGAACCTGCCAGAAACAAGGGATCCTTGGATAATGTTGTTGACAAGCATTAAAGAGCTAATACACTCTTATATTCATAGAAGGACAGGCATTATCCTTCTATCATTAACTGAGAACTTAGTAAGGGCCAGACACTATGTTAAGTATTTTACATCTATTATCGTAAACATATCCTCCTTTAAAAATGTTTAAAAATCATGCCCAATTTCTCATTTTTTCCTGATTTTTATTTTAGTTCTGCAGTAATTCCCTGAAGTCTCCTTAAACAGAAAAAAAGCCAGAGTACAGTAGAATACAAAGGACTACTCAGATTCTTTCCCCTATCAGCTGCTGATGACTTTGGCATCGAGTCCAATTCTAATTCCACCAGAAATTCTTAAAATTATAGTAAATTCCAGTAAAATAATTACAGGGGAACCCCAAGCACTTTACTTACTGCTGGCTGGCCTTTGGCCACACTCTCCTCATATTCTGTTTCTCGTTGCTGCCAAGAGACAGAAATTAATTTGAAAGAAAAAACAGTCTCTACGTGAAGCGAAGTGAGAATGAGACAGAGAGAAGTGGCTTCTTTCAAAATACAATTCCCTGTGGCATCTGTCTCTGCCTGGATGCTGAGAGTGACAGCAGGCTTGGAAACATCTCACGCAGGTCCTTGACTTGCACCAACTAGGTGTGACTGCAGCATACAGAAAACTTTGGGTGGGACAGCGTGCTAGGCACCCACTGTGTACTTGTAAAGATGTGTTATTTATTTTATTTTATTTTTTTAAGAGAGAGGAGAGAGAGAAAGGGGGTGGGGAAGGGGTGGGAAGTGTCAGTTTGTAGTATGCAGTTACTTCTCATGTGTCTTGACAAGACAAGGGCTGGGGTTCAAACCAGCGACCTCAGCGTTCCAGGTTGACACTCTATCTACTACGCCACCACAGGTCAGGCAGTATTTGTTACCAGACCTAGAGTCCTTACCATCTCCCTCTCCTCCTCGAGAATAAGAGGCTCCCTTGTTCTCTCCCAAAGTCTCAGAGATTTGTCATGGGACGATGACACGACATAGTCTCCACTGGGGCTTACTGCCAAGCACCAGATTTCCTGGTGGTGCCCCTGGAGAGAGGAAAGAAACCCAAACCCTGAGTTAAGAGTGTTACTCATACACTGCCCCTGCTTACATGAGAGGATACCAACACTTAATCTTTGAAGTAGTTCTCCAGCACGGAGCACACAAAGTGGGCAGAAGTTACCTCCAGCGTCTGTACGTGCTCAAACCTGTCTGCGTCCCACTGCTTAATCTTACGGTCCTTCCCAGAAGTGAAGAAGAGATGAGTCTTGGGGACAAATTGCAGGTACATCACACTGAAAAGCGAGAAAAGTACTCAAACATCATCCTATTCTACATTATGTAAAAGTCTTATACACAGAAGTAGCTTTTGACTAGCTGGTTCTAGAATGCCCTATTTGTATTTTAGAATTTTAAACATATGGCCGAGAACACTAAATGACGGTCACATCTCCGGGGAGACAGCACAGGTGACTGAAAGGGAGGTCTTTGAAAAGACGGCACCCACCTGTCATCATGTGCGAAGAGAGACTTGTGGCAGTCCCCAAAGTCCAGACCCCAGATCTTCACGTTCCTGTCGGCAGAGCCAGTTGCTATCAGGGCTCCATCCTATGAGGAACAGGTAACACGTCACTTTCCTGGATTATACAAAACTCTAAAATTAGACAAAGAAAAGCTAACCAGGACATTTAACCCATCTCTGTTCAAAACATTAAAATCAGTGCCCAAAAAGTAAATGCGTTTCTCTACCAAGAGCACCTACTTTTTTGCTTTTATCTACAGATCTACTTGAAAGCTTGTTAAGTGAAACCAAGACGTGTGGGGCTGCAATGTTTCTGCACAGATCCAGGCCAGGGCTGTGCCCTGATGGAGGTTATTTACTTTGTTAATTAGGAAAAGAATCTCCGATCTGTCATAGGATTTGGAGGGAGAGGAGAGGAAGAGGGAAAAAGGGCAGAGCGAGGCTGGGAAAGAATCTACCAGAATGTTGGCTCTAGCCTCTTATCTGATGTTGCCTATCACTATTTCTCTTCTTATCCCTGTTTCAATGTCTAGTTCAAGTGCTTGTGAACACAAGAAAATTGGAAATACTTTTAACAACTTGTTCTGTGAATGCACTGACCACACAGACAGAGCACAGGGCCAATGTCTTTTGTACACACTAGACGTCGTTTCTGAGTATATACTGCCCTCATCATAACCAGACACGGCAGAGATGTGATTCTGGTTAAGACACTAAAAGATACATTGTGCAAAATAGAGTGGATATCCAAATACAAGCTTAGGTCCACGTTCCTCACCCCCCATCAAAGCAAAAGAGGGTTACCTTTTTAAAGTTATTTATGTTTTAGGGTGCTCTATTTTATAGTATTTTAGACAAAATACTGTTTGAGGAATCTATAACAGGGAGCTAGTTATGAGGATTCATTCAGATATTTTGAAAATATTCTGAAAGCATTAAAGCAACATATACATGAGAAGTAGGATGGTAATATATTATTTTGATTTTGAGGGAGAAAGATGTACAATAGAATGAAAAAATACTCTAAAATGAAGACACAAAGTCAAGAACTAAAAAAAAATGCTTCTATGTGGAATCTAATGAACAAAATGAACTAACAAGCAAAACAGAGACATACTCACAGACAGAGAGCAGGCTGACAGCTGTCGGGGGAAAGAGTGAAAGAGATGGAGGGGTTGAGCAAAAAAAGGAAAAAGAATAATCTCGTGGACATGGACATTAAATAGTGTGGTGACTGCCAGGGGAGAGGTGGTGGGAAAGGGAGGAGGGCACGGGGGATAAATGGGGCGATGTGACGTGGGGGGGGGGGGAGGTGGACACACAATACAGTGTATTAGCACATCAATACACAGAAGATGTGTTGTGGAACTGTGCACCTGAAACCTCTATAATTCTCTTAACCACTGTCATACCAATAATTTAATAAAAAGGAAAACAAAAAATGAAAATCCTTTAGAAAAATAACTTGTTACTGAGTTACTATTTAAATTTTACTTACGTAAGAGATGTCCATGCATATAACAGGCAGTTTATGTCCATACAGTGAGAGAAAAAACTATACATTAAACAAAAAGAATATAAATAACCCATGTTTGTCTATAAAATGCAGGCACAATTTATCACATATGAATCTAAACCCTAAGATAAAGGACAATGCTGACACTGTTCTGTGTGGGTTTGTCTTTATTTTCAAAGATGACAAAGCACTGAGGACAGCGGTGTTCACGCCCGGCACACAGACCCTGCCCGCCCTGGCCAAGGACCCGGCAGCAGAGCGGAGTTAGGGACACTGCAGGGCCCATGCCTTGGCCCCGACACAGCAGAGACGGTCTCTGATCTCGCAGCTGAAAGGCCCCCAACCACTGACTTCCCACTCTTCTCAGGTCCAATCCAGTCCCACCAACCCTTTGGGGGGTGTGGCCTAGTAATCTATATTTTTAAAGCAACCCAATGTCCCAGGTGTACAGCCAAATGTGGAATCGTGACACCTACCGATGCTCTTAAAACTACTGGCTACAACAGACTTTTTCATCCACAGATTCTCTGAACATATGCTATATAACTTGCTCTGATCAAAAGTTATAAACAAGGCGGCCCTGGCCGGTTGGCTCAGTGGTAGAGCGTCGGCCTGGCGTGTAGAGGTCCGGGTTCGATTCCCAGCCAGAGCACACAGGAGAAGCGCCTATCTGCTTCTCCACCCCTCCCCCTCTCCTTCCTCTCGGTCTCTCTTCTCCTCCCGCAGCCAAGGCTCCACTGGAGCAAAGATGGCCCGGGCGCTGGGGATGGCTCCTTGGCCTCTGCCCCAGGCGCTAGAGTGGCTCTGGTCGAGGCAGAGCGACGCCCCGGAGGGGCAGAGCATCGCCCCCTGGTGGGCAGAGCATCACCCCCTGGTGGGCATGCCGGGTGGATCCCAGTTGGGCGCATGCGGGAGTCTGTCTGACTGTCTCTCCCCGTTTCTAGCTTCAGAAAAATACAAAAAAAAAAAAAAAAAAAAAAAAAAGTTATAAACAAGGCTGACCTGTGGTGGCACAGTGGACAGAGTGCTGACCTGGAATGCTGAGGTTGCTGGTTCCAAACCCCAGGCTTGCCCGGTCAAGGCACACTCACAAACAAATTGATTCTTCCCTCTCCCCACCCCTCTCCTCTTTCTGAAATTAATAAAATCTTAAAAAAAGAAGTTATAAATCTGAGGATTCTGCTAAAACTCCAGCTTTCCTAGTGCACCTAGTGCACAAAGTTTTGATTCACATACAACTTTTTAGAAATGCACTCCTGCCAGGGTCAGTCGGAAAGGAAGAAAAGTTTCCCAGGCACAACCATCATACCTTTAAGGTGTCGACATAGAAAACTTTCACTGTGCAGTCCAGCAAAGACACAGCCACCAGCTTCTGATCGGGAGAGTACCTGACACACAGAACGTCCTCCTCCAGCTGCAGGGCTCGGGTCTGCGTCACGGACAGTCTGCACCACAGAGCACCCAGGACATGTGAGTGTCTGCAGGGCCGACAGACCCCAGACCCTCTGAAGCTCAGCAGTCTGCACAGGGGCTCCCGTTTTCACCCCAGGAAACAGACACAAACGAAAAACATCTACTCGCCTCTTCTGGGGACTATTTTCATCTTTCACCAACTCAAAATCCCAGAACTTGACAGCTTTATCTGCACCGCCAGTCACAAAACCACGCTGAAAACCAAACGGCATTTCACTTAAAAAGTACTTATTAGAGAAACTTGGTTAAGACACACTAAGATAGTATAAAAGACCATTTGCATTTCCTGGCAGGGGGTAAAATGAAAGAAGACATGGACTCTCTGACCCTCTCATTCTCTCTTGGGGCCACTGCTCAGACCCCATTTGAGAACTAGGGGACACTGATGCAGACAGAGGACAAGTGGGAAGTTTTACTCACACTTTCATTCAGCGTCAGGAAGAAAGACTCAGTGAACACAGGGGTGGGGGAGGTTTGCTCCCCTAATAAGGCAGCAGTCTAACAATTTGTTAAGTAGTAAAGTAGTCTGACAAATACTGGATAATCTAAGTTTGTTCAACTATTTACCTCAGAAGAGTATAAACTTTTCCCTGCTTAAAATATGTTCAAAACTGTTTTCTAACATCAAGAAAATTAGTCTCGTCACATTGTGGTGTTAGTGTAAAGTGTCTAGAACAGCGATTTTCAACCGATGTGCTGTGGAATTTTAGTCATCAGTTTGTGTGCCATGAGATGAAAGAGGCTGAAGCCGCTGAGCTAGAACACAGGGGCGGAAACTAAACCTCAGGCGCCTGGTCGGCCATTCAGAGATTTGTTTATACACAGGAAACAACTGGACACTGATCCTCACTGCGGCTGTAGGGATAAACACTACCTGGTTTACAAAGTCACTGCAAAAGGAACAATAGGCCTTGGCTGGTGGTTCAGGGGATAGAGCATCACTCTGACATGCAGAAGTCCCAGGTTCTGTTCCATTTCTGGTCAAGGCACACAGGAGAAGTGACCATCAGTTTTTCCTCCTCCCTTCTCTCTCTCTTTTTCTCTCTCCCTATTCCGTAGTCATGGCTCGACTGATTCGAGTGCACTGGCCCTGGCACTGAGGGTGGCTCTGTTGAGCCTCAGCCTCAGCTTCAGGTGCAAAAAACAGGTTGGTTGCGAGCACAGGCCCCAGATGGGCAGAGCATCGGCCCTAGACGGGGGTCGCTGGGTGGATTCTGGTCAGGGTACATGCAGGAGTCTGTCTCTCTACCTCCCCTCCTCTCACTTAAAAACAAACAAAAAACAATAAAAGATGTAATGGATGTGAAAATCTTATAAAAGAGAGACCACTGTACAAATATAAGATGATATTACTATTTAAATTTTAAATGCAGTTCTGTTCTGACCCCAATGGCATTACCCACTCTAAATTCCAGAGCTCATTTTTCCCCCCAAATCACGTCCACTTCAATGAATGAAGGTTTGTCATCATTGACAATATTCAAATGTACAGATCACAATCTCAAGGGATTTTCACAAAAAATCTCAAAATGTCCTGAGCCACTGCACTGTCACTGGAGGGAGTGGACAGTCTCCGGTGACTCGTCTGAAGGGCAGCACACTGTGAATGACACATTCTCTAAAATCACTAGACGTACAGAGTCACAGGTGAGCGGACTAAAGGGGAGCCAAGAGCCCAATCTGTCCTCGGCACTGCGCAGCCCAAGGACACAGTTCCTTTTAAGGAGTGTCACCAACCACTGGCAGAAATCAGCAAGGTAAGGAGTCGGTCATGTAGCTGACAATCAGAAGCAGCTGAACAGGGACTCATCTCACAATGAGAGCTGGTCACATTATGTAGCATGTGATACAATCTCATATAAGAAATCTGAAGATTAGACAAAATGCAGCTTTCTGTAAAGAGGCCGATCTGAGATAAAACTGTGAGGCAGCAGTAACACCGACAGAAGACATGGGAGCTGCAGCCAGAGCCCAGAGTCCTGGAGTCCATACCTAAAATCTGGCTTAGTTACCTGATCTGGAGAGAGGGACACGGACCACACAGCCCCGTCGTGAGCATCCATCGTCTCCAGCAGCGTTCCCGAGGCCAAGTCACACAGCTGCAGCTTCCCTGTCTGCGGAGACACAGAGTGAGCATGGCCCCAGGGGCCCCCCGTGCCCCCTGGTCGTGTCCACACACCTGGGAAATTCACAACCAGCAGCAGCCATGCGGGCAACTGCTCAGGAAACAGATTCCACAGTCCATGCTCTGAACTGCATATCTGAATGAATGCTGAGAACCCACTCCTGACAAGCCGAGTGGACCCCGTCAAAGCTGCTATGCTGTCAACTATGGAATCGTACAGCCCTGGAGTACTGGACTCCAGGCATTTTCACTGGTTCCCCAACTTCAAAAGGGAATAGCATGCCCCCAGGCAAATAGGACAAACATAACAGCAAATGGCAAACCTAGAAAGCTCCCAAGGTCAATCGGTCCTTTAAGGGGACTCTCCTCCACGGTAATGAGCTTAACCAATCACTCTCCATCTAGATCTGGTTTCCTCCTCTACCATCACTGACCATGAGAAAGGGCAACTTGCCTCAGTGCTAGAAAGGGCTACGCAGCAGCTTAGAAAGCAATCGGCCACAATGCTGTTCAGAACTCCGTGCAGGCCACGGTCACGGTGCCAGCACAGAGCACACAGCGGACGGCCTACCTGTAAAAACCAACCTTTCTAAAGCATTGTGGGGATTAAACGAGATGGTGTACATTAACTACACGGCTCAGAAGCTAGGCTAGGGATTGTATTTCGGTCTTCAACGCAATTTGCAAAATAATCTCCCAACAGCAAATAGGAGATTAACAATTGTTGGGGAAGAATGAATAAAAAATGAGGAAAACGGCCCTGGCCAATTGGCTCAGTGGTAGAGTGTCGGCCTGGCGTGCAGGAGTCCCGGGTTCGATTCCCGGCCAGGGCACACAGGAGAAGCGCCCATCTGCTTCTCCACCCCTCCCCCTCTCCTTCTTCTCTGTCTCTCTCTTCCCCTCCCGCAGCCAAGGCTCCATTGGAGCAAAGTTGGCCCAGGCGCTGAAGATGGCTCTGTGGCCTCTGCCTCAGGCGCTAGAATGGCCCTGGTTGCAACAGAGCAAAGCCCCAGATGGGCAGAGTGTCACCCCCTGGTGGGCGTGCCGGGTGGATCCCGGTCGGGCACATGCGGGAGTCTGTCTGACTGCCTCCCTGTTTCCAACTTCAGAAAAATACACACACACACAAAAAAAAAAAAATGAGGAAAACTTTTAATTGAAATTTAATGCTCTTTCCCTGACAATAATACTAGGGCCTCTCTAGCTTATTTTACACTTGGTGTTGGGAAAAAGATAGCTAATGTAATACAGAGGTTTTCTAATAAAATAATTGTGCACATATAGGCATTAGTTTGCAGAGATAAAAATGACAAATACTTGAAAAGCACTTTTCAAAACATCCAACAGACCTTGCTCCATTTTAGTCTCCCTCCTATGCATCGCTGCTACTCTACCAGCTCTCATTAGTAACTTGCTATTAGCCAGACTCTGTGCCAAGTGCTCTGTGTGCTGGAAGGTGGATTACTTGTATCATTTCACATGAGAAAACGAGGCTTACTGGGTTAGGTAACTTGCCCCAGGTTCACACAGCCAGTGAGTGGAAGAGCTAGGACTCAATCGCAGGCACAGTGGGTGTGAAAGCATGTCAAAAGCAAGTGTCACTGTCCCATTATACAGATTAGGAGACACACTAAGAGAAGTTATGTGACTTGCACCAAATGACCCATTTTGTGAGGAAGATTCTGCCTCCAAATTCACGCCTGCTCATTCCCACATGGTTAACTCCCTGACGGGCAACTGTGTGGGGATGGTTCAGTTCAGCTAACAAGTGCTTCCGTCTGCCTAGCGCTAAGTGGGGTCTCACTGTATTTCATCACTAGTCTTCTCAGAGCACAGCTACACATGTGCTCAGAGATGCACAAAAGGCTGATCACCAACATGCTGATGACAGGGATCTCAGGGTCATGACTTTATCTTCCTCATAATTGGACATAAGGTTTGATTTCTTAAAAACAAATAAAACAAACCCGATTTCTCAAACATCTTTAAGAATACTGAGTAGAAAAGATGCCAAAATCCAAGAAGTTTGTTTACCTTCGTTCCTATGACCACCTGCCTGTCACCAGGCACGAAGAACGAGCATAGCGCATAGTCACAGGACACGGTGCGGATACACTGCAGTGTAGACCTGGGGCAGAGGGAGTGACAAAGACATGCTGAGAGAAGCTGCCTTAGAGGTCAATGTGTTTGGTTCACACCCAGCCACATACCGTGATCAGCAGGAGAGAGGACAAAGCCTGACTCTCTCCTGGCTGAGACCCAATTACAGTCAAGGGAGAAGATGCTGAATGACATCAAGCCTCGCTTTGCCTGCGGGGCTCCTGCTCCTGAGGAACAGGGATCACACAGCACAAGCAGGAGAGCACCCACTGGGCTCCTAAGACCCAACCTGCTGCCGCACGGATGGACATGAGGGGGCCCACAGGACTGCAGGTCAGTTAGCTCCTTAGTGCGTATCCCTGGAAGTTCATCCCATTGGACCATAAACATCCAGCCGCCCAACAAATATGTATCAAATGCCTACTTCATTCATCAAACATTTACTGAGCACCGAATCTCGTACAGCCCAACACTCTTTAGGAACAAGGCAAATAAATTAGAGCTCAGCTTACAGCAGGAGCTCTGGAGAAACAAGGTTGGGGGGGGGGGGCAGTGCGAGCATGGGGGAGGGAGCAGAAGGGCCACCTGACGAGAAGCTGGAGAAGACGGCAGTTGACTGAGGGAGTACAAAGCCAGGTCCCAGGCACACTCCTGTTGTGTTTGGGAATAATAAAAAGGCCAGTGTGGCTCTCATGGAGCCGAAGGGGACAGCATAAGGGAGAAGGTCTGGAAGGACTTTGGCTTTTAGTTGGAGTGAGATGGAGCTATTGGAAGTGACATAACTTTCACCCTAAAGACTGCTGGCTACTGTGTTAAGAAGAGATACTACAGAAGACAGGACAGAAGCATGGGGCCGGTCAGGAAGCTATCACAACAATCCAGACGAGAGACAACGTCCTGGGAGTCAGGTGCTGGCAGTGCAGGTGATGAGACGTGGCTGACTACCGCTGCACAAAGCTGTAGAAAGTGTCATCTCACAAACCTGTTCCAAATCTTAATGGAGTCAGCTGCTGCAGAAAGAATAGCGATGTTGTCCGAGCTGAAGGACAGGGTCCGCACGTCGCTGCGATGACCCGCGAGGGTGACCCTGCTTGTCCTCACAGGCTGAGGAGCTGGTGTTGATGGACTCAGTGAATACAGTTCCACCAGGTTGTTCTGCAGCAGGAAGACGGCCTTTAACTCACCTTGAGGCAAATGAATCAGGTCAAAGGATCTGCATGAGAAAATATTCAAAGATCTTTCAGCTGCCAACTGAGTCCACAAAGTGAACTTTTTCTAGGACAAAGGCTTTGCAATGTCCTCAACGTGTATGAAGTTTGAACAAGTACAAAGAATGTTACATGTAAGAGTACTCTGAATATTGGACAGTAGTCAAGTATAGGCTTTTAAAAGAAATCTGGGCTTAGATACTGTATGACAGGTTTTTGTGTTATCTTTTGTAAGTTCCTTTAAACCCTTTCAGAATAGATGTACATTTTTCCTTTCAATTGGCAGCAGGACAGAACAGTAAACCAACAGGTAAAAGACTATTATAAAATAAAACAAATATGAGATGATGAGTAGTGAGCCCACAGTGAGGGCAGTAGGAGCTGAGTATGACACAGGCATCTCATGATCGCTGTCTCCAAATATATAATTCGCAAAGACTGCTTACAAATAGCATGACAAAGCCAATATAACTTTGTAGCTTACTATTTCTATACTATTCCAGAAACTTCTCTCAGGCACTTCATATGCTACATTTTTACTCACTTGATTTTGGCAGAAGTCTTGATATTGATCACCCGTTGGATTTCATCCTGCAGAGTCATTTCAACCTTGACTTCAAGGTCTTCATCCTCCCCTTTGCCAGAATTTAATCTAGAGGGAAAAAAGACTGCCATGCTATCACTTTTCTAGAAGCATTGCTATTATTTGAGTCAAGTTTTGGCTCTGAGACCAAGAACCTGTGTGATCTTGGGAGAGTTAACTTAACCAGACAGGATTACCACAAGAATTAAAAATGCAATGTATGTAGAAATGCTTTGTGAACCACAGTGTCAGAAATAAAGAGTGGGACAAAAGCAGGTTTCCCATTGTGACTACATGAAATAAAATTTATTCTTATATTATTATTTGTTAATTACTGTATTATTTTTCATACTCACAACAGTAAACCTATTTCTGCCCCATCCTGAATAAAGTGTCACTCCATTTAGGGGTACTCTCAAAAAGTGGATTCTGAATGCAACAGCCCATACCATTTCCTGGGACAAGTCCTTGCATTTGAACTATTCTATTGAAATGTATCTATCTGGTAAATTTTTCTAACTTCAAGAATTTTTAGAAAATCCATGAATTTGCCCTTATTAATCCAATCATGTCAAATGAATGAGAGATCTCAAAAGAGTTGCCTAGGCAGATAACTTCTTATTTCTTTGAAACTTGATGAGTTTCAACCATTGAGAAGCCAATTTCTCTGGTTATAATGATCTATTTCAGGACTATGTCGTCTCCCAACATCAATCACATAATTGTCCAACCAGGCTTTCCTCTCACAGTTGCCAAAATTAGTTAGCATCATGCAACCCAGGTTCCTTCTGTGTGGGCTGCTGTCACTGACACACGGCTAGCCTCTGAGAAGTAAATCATTTAGAAACTCGTTTTAAAAATCTGCTTTCTTTCTAGTTCTGTGTGGCTCTGAGTTCAAGATTCAGGAATGCACTAGTTACAAAGCTGTACTGCACAGCAGAAATGTAAAACTCACACTACTGCAAAATCTCCTCTAGCCTTTACTAGTAAATGGTAACAGTAAATGTTTCTTTAAGAACTCCCGTTTTTCTATAAGTACTATGTGGGCCCACCCAAGATACTTTCTTAGTAGTAAATATCACAGAAATACACCTGGCTTTCTTTCTAGCTTTCTTCATCTTCTTCTCCATTTTCTTCTGCATCTCCTCTTTGGAAAGAATACAGAACAGTTCCAGCACAGAATCATTTCCCTAGAAAGACAAGAGGCGGGGAGTCCAGGATGGACAATGTGTAACTTAGCTTTTCTCAGAAAGAACTAAACCATGTTTCTTTTTCTTCCCTCAGTAGTTATATTTCCTTGGACAACTTAATCTCTCTGGGTTGACTGTCTCATCTTGTAAAGTGGGGGTGCCACCTCCCACTCACAGCCTTGCTCTGAAGACTAAGAGTTAGTGCTCTTAAACTGCACAGAAAAGCAAGCATTTAATAAATGGTTGCTAATAAGAACAATAATAGCAATTATTGTTATGCTGATAGAAGCTAGGGGGTATATGTCCACCTAATATCATCACGATCTTTTAACACAACCCAAGAAAGTCTCATTTCTATACTGAATATGAAAGAGCAGTCTCGGAAAGGAGTGGCATAGTCCTTGTTCCTTTCTGTAAGGGCAGAACTCACATGGCATGCCAGAATCCTGCCCGTCTTGTCGGCTGCGAGGTTCACGACCCTGTCCCTTCCTTCCCGCATGAGGGAGCCAACTTTTGTGCACGTGAGGATGCGCTACAGAGAAGCAAGAGAAGGTGAAGGTTAATGAGAATCTCTGAAAAGATGAGATTCCCAGAAATGCAGATGACAAAGACACTCCCCACAAGGATGACAAGAATTGAGAATTTAGTTGCAGTTTTCAGCTTTCCCACCCCTCAGCTCGAATAAAAATAAGAAACAGAAATGAATCACATCCTCTGGAGCTTCAGCACCCTTGAGGCTGCCACCCTCAGCTTCACGCGTGTCCTGCTTCCCAGTGGAGGACCCCTTGATCTTCTTGGGCTCTGGTTCTTCGAGGTCGTCAATCTGTTTTATCAAAATAAGAAACCTGAAATAATGTGTGCAGGAAGTGATGCTTCACCCTGAGGATGGAGAAGCCTGTCCTGACGGCACAAATGACTTCTGCTTAATGAACTCTCTGATCAGACCTCTTCAGTGGTGGGCTGTTTGTTAAAATGTATTAGAACCTGACTAAAACAGATGCAAACAAAACACTGTTCACCACACTACCTCCAGTAACTTTCCCAAGTATAAAGACTACTTTTTAGTAACAAGGTGACAAAGTGACGATCGACTCTTCATTAACTTTAAAACCTTCTTAGGTGAAGGTCTACTGTATTCTAGAATTGAAAATTCAAGCTAGCATTAAGAATTGCAAAGGCATTGAAAGAAAGGTTCACTTTCTCATTAAATTAAGAAAAGATAAGCCCTAGCTGACTAATGTAGAACCTATCCAAATAGCTACTGGACACACCACACTCATACCTCTGCTAAATTGAAGGTCTATAACCTTTTCCCTCACAAAATCTCTTGAGGATCTGAAAAAAAGTTATAGATCAGAATATACATATTTATAAACACAAATTTTTTGTAGAATTTTGTTGAGGGGAAAGGGTCAGAGATATTCTGAAGTCCATCCATGATCACACATCAACATCACCGGAAGCCACACGTCTAAAGCTATCTTCTGAGCCCAAATCAGTGAGGGCAGTGAGGCACAGAAGGGGCTGGCTATCGGTGTGATAGCATTCCTTTAGTACCACAGGAACCCAAGTGCAGGACTGAATATCTGCATCTGACTCCAAATCCGATGAGCCTCTAAAATGGCTTCAACATGACAGGTATTGGGCCCGTGGCACATGATCAGAAAAGGTAATCACCTCTTGCAGGTAGGCTATGTCCCACGCCCTCAGCTCACTGTCAGATGCCCCTGTGATGAGTCGCTTTTCCTCTGACACCAGAACCAAGCCCCACACCTGCAGAGTATAAAAAGATTTAAATAATACAACTTTTAAGACTCCAGGATGTTTGTATGAAGTGTATGTATGTATGTATGTTTGTATGAAGTGACATTCCAAGTTTCAGTATACTGTACTGAAATCTCTTTGGCATTTGCTAAGTCTAACATGAAGGCAACCCTTTCAACATATACTAAGAGAAATCCCACTGTTAGAAGAAATGACCTGTGGTAGAACTGTTGTCTATGTGATAACTAACATTTCTCTGCAATTTTCTATCCTGAAATTTAGAGAATGGCTGTTCAGCATAAATTTTAACTAGAATCCATTCAAATGAAGATTTTAAGTGATACTTCTTGCCTCGCACATAAAAGGAGCTCTGTTCATGTCTAGTGCATGACGTTCAGCCTCAAATATCCAAGAACTAAACAACAACAACAGCAGTACTGTTACAAATCAATAGTCAGTCAGTCAGCCTGTCAACTGCCAGCTGTGGACACGAAGAGCCGTGGAAGGACTAGGGGGACACCATTTTTGCTTCTGTCTCTCCATTCTTTCCCTGGCCCGAGAGCCCACACGTACCTCAGTTCGGTGGCCAACCATGGTTTTGAAACAGTGCTGAGTATCAAGGTCCCACCATTTCACCACGGCATCTTTCCCACTAAAAGAAATAGGAGGAAATCTTATTAGAAAAAGTCACTAAACTAACAGGGTAATAATCTAGGTCTCTTTTGTAGCCTTAAAATGGTAACATACAGCAATACTATCTGTGCTAGTATTCTACCCGAACTTTCTTTTAAAATGTACAGGCTCTGAACTCTTATGTGGATATTTTTAGGTAGAAAATAACATGTTTCACCTGTAAGCACAGAAACATTCTCGCACTAACCCAGAAACTTCTTAGGCCTCTCCTGCTCCTTTGTCTCCCACGATGCTAGTCCCCAAGTCCTGAAAATGCCGCCTCTGTGACCTCACTGGGGCTCGAGCCCTTCCAGTCCCTTTCTGTACACGACTGAATTCAAGTCCTACTGCCTGAGTTATTTTAACAGCTGGCCTCTCTGCCCACTCCTGTCTCCTCGTCACATCCAGTACACTTGTCAGATCATCTCAGTCCTCTAGGGCTGTGGTCGGCACACTCCTTAGTCAGCAGAGCCAAATGTCAACAGGACAACGATTGACATTTAACTTGAACTATATAGGTAGGTACATTGTTATTAGCTTAATTAGGGTACTCCTCAGCTGGCCTTTGCTAAACACTCAAGGGGCCAAAGAGCTGCATGTGGCTTGCGAGCCGCTTTGCCGACCAAGGCTAAGGTTACAGTAGCTTGTTTCTCTAGACTCAAAATCGGGCTCTTCAGCACCATTCTGAACCTGCCATTAATTGGCTCTTAATTTCGCTACTAATGGACTCTGCCCCTCCCTGCTTCCTCACCAACACAGTTCTAATAAAATCCTCCTTCATGACCAGAGTGGAAAAAAACCAAAACAATACAACCTGATTTACAAAGTCTTTCCTACATAATCCCACCTCTTAATGTTATTTCCTTCCCTTTATGGTCGCCAAACTACAACGCCTACATTCCAGTTGAGTGCAGTCATGCATCCTCGCACAGAAGCTGTCGTCTGAACAGGACACTGGGTCCCGCGTCCCCCCAAGACCAGCCCCCACTGGCACAGCACTTGGTCCTCTTGCACTTGCGTCCTCACTGTGGCCTTTCTCATTCCTGCCTGGCCCACCTCAGGATCCCACACTGTCCTGGGGGCCATTCCTAAGGAGTGGTAATTATTATACTAGGTTGAAGTCTATGAAATTGCTGATATCTGACCTACCATTTTTGACTGGCAGAAATGGAAATTTCAAAGGGTTTGACCTAACATGTTGGAGGTCTAACCATGGAGCACGTCTCTTCTCAAAAGACAGGCCAGGTCAAGGGGTATTCACGTCCGCCCCTGCTCACACTGGGCTTTCCCGAAAGCTCGTTCTACAGAGTGGACAGCTCATTTTATAGAGTGGACAGCTCGGTCTATAGAAGGGGTGTTGAGAGGTTAAGGAACATGAAAAGCTTGAGTAGAGGGAAATAAGGACAAGGCAGAAAACAAATTTAAAAATGCTGTAAGTAACTCTGGAGAGCTTCTCTGATACTAACTGGGGTGGGGGGGCAGACAGAGGGCAGAGGGACCAGCACAGGGGCCTGACTGGAGTGCGAGGTGAGGAATGAAGCAAACTCGCTCTCTAGAACCCTCTCTGATGAGTTTACCTAGAAAAGAACTGGAAAAAAAACCATTACTCCCTTACCTACTAACTAGCAGATTCTTTTCTCGTAGAAACAAGGCTTGTGTGATGGCGTCCTTGTGTCCCTTTAGACGGTAGAGGCCGCTTTCATTGATCACGTCCCACACAATGATATCTGTGTCCTAAAGGGATCAAATCATACAGAAGAATTTTCTTTACCATGTAAGGCCTAACAAAGGAATGTAATATTTTTATTATGAAAGGGATATATATAGCCCTTGCAGAATATCTGGAAAGCATACAGCAAAGCACAGAGGAAATAAATACCAGTTAAACCTGCCACCCAGATACAATCACCACAGATGCTGTTTTATATTGTTCCAGTCCTTATGTATACATAGACCCAGGTGATATTTTCCTATTAGAATACTGACACCATGCTGCTCATATCATTTAAAACTCTCATCCTTTCTTTCATTTAATGTATTTCTATTTTTCCATGTCCTTCCAGACTGCTCTCAATTCTTTTTTTTTTTTTTTTTGTATTACCGGGATCCACCCGGCATGCCCACCAGGGGGCGATGCTCTGCCCATCTGGGGGCGTTGCTCTGTTGCGACCAGAGCCATTCCAGCGCCTGAAGCAGAGGCCATAGAGCCATCCTCAGTGCCCGGGCCAACTTTGCTCCAGTGGAGCCTTGGCTGTGGGAGGGGAAGAGAAAGACAGAGAGGAAGGAGAGAGGGAGGGGTGGAGAAGCAGATGGGCGCCTCTCCTGTGTGCCCTGGCCGGAAATTGAACCCGAGACTCCTGCATGCCAGGCCAACGCTCTACCACTGAGCCAACTGGCCAGGGCCTGCTCTCAATTCTTAATAGTCACATAATAATCTAAAAAAATATACCATAATTTTACTTAATTTTTTTTTCTATTTTAGCCATTTAGGCAGTTTCCAATATTCTATGATTATATATATGTGGAAATGAACATTCTTGTACATAAATCTTTATGTATATAAATCTTTATCTCTGGTCAGAATAAACACTATAAAGGGAAATTCTTGGGTGAAAAGGTATTTCTATTTTTCAGATTTGCAATTCACACCATCAAGGTACTCTCCAGAGGAGACACCAATTCATAAGCCCCCCAGGGATCTGTGTGACATGGCGTGCTTTACCATCACCTCGGCTCTGGGCATTATCAGTTTCTCAAAAACCACTGCCAATTTCACAAGTTAAAAGTGGTGCCTCAGTATTTGACTTGCATTTCCAAATATCAATAAGAAATTCTGTACACTATCTATGGTACTAACTATGGAGTGCCTATCTGCTTCTCCACCCTTCCCCCTCTCCTTCCTCTTTATCTCTCTCTTCCCTTCCTGCAGCCGAGCTGGAGTAAAGTTTGCCCGGGCACTGAGGATGTCTCCATGGCCTCCGCCTCAGATGCTAGTATGGTTCCCGCTGCACAACACCCCAGATGGGCAGAGGATCGCCCCCTGGTGGGCATGCTCAGTGGATCCTGGTCGGGGGCATGCGGGAGTCTGCCTGCCTGCCTCCTGGCTTCTACCTTCAGAAAAATACAAAAAAAAAAAAAAAAAAAAAAAAAGAAAAAAGATAAAAGAAAAAAGAATGATATTAATCCTTCCTTTTGATATTGAAAATATTATATACTTTTCCTTTTTCACTGTCCTTTAACTTTCCCTCCCCCAGTTTTATTGAGAATTGATATATGTCACTGTGTAAGTTTTAGGTGTATAGCAAGATAGTTTGATGTAAACATATTGTGAAATGATTACCACAGCAGGTACAGCTGACTTCTACTTTCTCGGATAGATACAATAAGAAAAAAAGAAAAAACCGAAAACTATTTTCTCTCTTAGGATTTACTCTTAACAATTTTCCTATATATTTTTAAGTGTACAGATGTTTTAAAGTTAACTATTCAAATCTATCACTCTTTTTCCTTTAGGGTTTACCTCTTTGCTGATATGCTTGAAGTCCTTTTCCATCTTGGTATCAGGTAAATACTTACCTATGTATCTTCTAATACTTAAAATATCTATCACTCTTTAATATTTGTCTTTAATCTGTGGCTCATTTGAGTCCACGGCAGTAGGTAAAGCTTTAACTTCAATTTCTTCCCACCACGTTAGCCAATTGTCTAAGTACCATCTTATGTAAGTGATCTATCACTTCTCTATTCACCAGAAATATCATCTCTAAAGTATACTATTTAGCAAGAATAAAGTAGGTTAGTTTCAGGGATTCTTATTAGGTTGCAATAACTTATTTTATATTGATACAGGATTAATGGTTTTTAGATTATGATTTCGCAATGCATTGTAATATCTGAAACCTCCCATAACAATCTAACCCTGAAAAAAGACTAAATCTGAAACCCTCTATTAGTCTTCTTTCTCAGAATTTTGGTGTCTTTGATTCATTTTTCAATATATGCTTTTAAATCATTTGAGCGTGTTCTAAAAATGACAATAACACTCATTGGGATATTTATTTAAATTGCTTTTACTATATACACTAGTTAGAAAGCACTAGCATCTTTCAGTGCCTTGTCTTCCCACTCAAGTGCATGCAGTATGTCTCTACTTATGTCTTGCTTCATTCTTCAGCAATGTCATGGTATTTTTCTGAATGTTACTTAATATACTACACTGCTCACAAAAATTAGGGGATATTTCAAAATGCACTTTCAAAATCAGGGAACATGCAGATACTCCAGTACTTCCACTCTTTTGTATAGTGCTATTTCACCAATGAAAGAAAAGTTGGTTTTGCATCTCATTTGCATAACCGAACAACTTTTTTTGACTTGTTTGCTTTTCTGTTCTTGTTTAATAAAAAAAATCAAATGCTTCTTTTTTTTATCGCTTCATACTCATTTTGAAATATACCCTAATTTTTGTGAGCAGTATATATATGTTTTTTTTGTGTGTGACAGAGACAAAAAGAGTCAAAGAGAGAGAGACAGATAGGAACAGATAGAAAGGAAGGGAGAGAGATGAGAAGCATTAATTCTTTGTTGTGGCACCTTAGTTGTTCGTTGACTGCTTTCTCATATGTGCCTTGACCGGGGGCTACAGCAGATTGAGTAACCTCTTGCTCGAGCCTGTGACCTTGGACTCAAGGTGGCAAGCCTTGCTCAAACCAGATGAGCCCGTGCACAAGCTGGCGACCTTGGGTTCTCGAACCTGGGTCCTCAGCGTTCCAGTCTGATGCTCTATCCACTGTGCCACCACCTGGTCAGGTTATGAGCAGTACATTTTAAGTGGAATCTTTTACATTATATTTACTAACTTGAAGATACAGGAAATGTATCAATTTTACCAAACTCAATGGTAAAGAATTATCATTTTGTCTCTCCTTTTCCAATCTGGTTTTTCCCCTGGGTACTGTTTTGGGTGGCTCTTCCACAATGATGTTATATCCAGTGACCACAGGCATCCTTACCTTGTTCTTGTAGTTAGTAGGCTCTAAATAGTGACTATGACAGGAAACAAATGAACCTCCCAATTTGGACCCATCCCTCTCACTGTTTCTACCGTTTTGTATACCATATGCCCACTGTTTCACTCAACAATTTTTGTGAAAATCCAGATTAAGCATAGACCTTATACCTCTGTACTAGACCAAAGCATGGGCACCTGATTCAAGTTCTCACCTTGGACCCAGATGCTAGCCTGCCTCCTAGCTGATCATACTTCAGGGAAGTGATGGCTGCTCTGTGTCCATTGAAAGTCACATTCCCTTCCCCACTCAGGAGACTGAAGATCCGAACAAACCCGTCCTCATAACCAACAGCTAGGTGCAGGCCATCTGGGGAGGGGCACAAGCACGTGACTTCTTCTTTAAGGCCCCGAAGAATGAGAATCTGAAATCACAAGAATTAAAAAAAGTAGAGGGGTTAATAAGCATGGTATCAAGGGACAAACATGGGGAGAATCAGGTATTGTCAAAATAAAAGCACCAGCAATTCCGAATTAGTCTTACAAATATGAAACTGCAATCCATCTCAAGTTCTTTAGAAATTATTATTTGTACTGAGCAATGAAACAGTCAAGAAAAGGTAAAATTATTTTTTTCCCAAAGTCCTACATTAGCATAGTATGTGCAAAATTTTTTCAGGCAATGGAATAAATTACTAAGTCCTTATCGTATTTCAATACAAAATGATTTACTCCTTGCGCTGAGCTCCACCTCGTAAGAACCCAACCTACATGGCATCAGAGTGCTATGTGGTTTATGTTGTGGTTGATACAGCAACAAGTATCAATGTATTAACCTCCTGGAATCACACAGTGAGTGGACAAGATCAAAATGCCTGTATTTGCTTTGGCAGAAGAGGTAGGCTTCTGGAATTTAGAATTACAAACTTATCAAAGCCTAGTTAAAACAACCCTGGGCCTCATCTGTCTAAGAAAAAGACTCAGTCAACATAGCAGAGTACTATTCTTTTACAATGCCTGAATTTTAAAACTAGTTGTGAAAGCAAGTAGAAGAACCTGAAATATATAGAAGTAGTCAAGTAGAGAAAACAAAACGTGGGGAATAATGATTACTAATAAGTGTAAATATCACCCCAAATAGATTCCTAAGAGGTAAGTTCCTCTCTGATTGTGGCTTTCAGAATTTCATGTAAAAGAACACAGTAGAACCTAAAACCTGGCTATCTTGCCCAAAGGAAAAAGACTTCCCCTCTAGGAGCACACACATAAAAAAATCTGTGCATGATATATCAAAGCTCACTCTCTTCTGCCTCTCCCTCA
The DNA here is from genome assembly GCF_036850995.1 of Saccopteryx leptura. Taxonomy (NCBI): domain Eukaryota; kingdom Metazoa; phylum Chordata; class Mammalia; order Chiroptera; family Emballonuridae; genus Saccopteryx; species Saccopteryx leptura. The sequence continues at coordinate 208,631,118 of NC_089505.1, read as the reverse complement.
AATACCCACACATCAACATCGACCCAGCTGATTTTGGCTTACCTTCTCTCCTTTTCTTAAGTCCCATATGAAAACATGTTCACAGGCCGGTACTGCCACATAGCGTCCTTTTTCACCACGCAGTGTCACAAAGACAATATTGCCTTTTTGGCTGCCAATAAGGCCAAAGACTGCACTGGCAACATAGCGTAAGTACTGCTTGGTGAGCCCCATGGTAGAAGGTCTGAAACCACAGGGGCGGCAGCTGTGCAGGCAAATGAAGAAAACTCAGTTCTGCAGGTACTTCGGTTCTACTGGGCTAGCAAACACCCCATTTATCATGTGGTTAACCTATATAATAAATCATGGCATAAGATACTTGGACATCTTAATTTTTTATTCATTGATGGTTCAACATGTAATTCCTCATTCATCAAGCTGCAATCTTGTCACACTGTGACACCCCCTCACAAATATCTGACATAAGGCCTCACTGTCGCTAAACAATTAGCTTCTGCCCATTCTATCACCATCTAAATTTTTACAGAGATTGAAAGCCTGAGACTGAAAATATTTATCAATGAACATTTATTGTAAACTTACTAATTAGACAAGAGCTGTTGTAGATGCTAGAGAAACAGGAAAGCAAATGCCCTGACCCCAGGGCACTCACCTTCCAGCTCAGTGATTCTCAGACCCTAGCAAGAGGCCAGAGCATCCGGGGGCTTACAGAAAAAGAATTCAGGGTACCACCGCCACCTCCCCCTCCCCAGTGCCCATTTCTGATTCAGGAGGTCTGCAGTGGAGCCCAGGGCTTTCCATTTCTAACACGTTCCCAAGTGCTGCTGCTGTGATACCTCGCTTTGAGATCTACTGTTCTAGAACAGCCCTTGATTTCCAAGCCAGGGCAGCCATGCCCCATGCCCCATAGCACAGAAAATGGAATGGTAACCTGGCACACTATCTTTGAAGGATGTCATAGTTCCCCCACTAAACCACATTCACTGAAAACACTGGTTATGGATAAAAGAGACAAGGCATGAAGGAGATAACAAGCCAAGCCCATGTGTTCCTGATATGGAAAAGTGAAAGTATGCCCCCAAACAACCATGCAACTTAAAAAACACGATAATCACTTACTGGCCTCTTTTTTCTTACCATAGGAACTAACATAAGTCAGTTAAAAATCAAGGAAAGATACCATTAACATGGCATCAATGCTCTTAGCCTATGCCATTTGATCAATATTTTCCAGTTCATCTTGTTCCTAAACTGTCATTGCTCCTTATGGTAATCTTTGACCATCTGCTCACTCTTTCCACAGTATTTCTTAGAGACCGCCTTGGCCCAGGTACTACCACATCTCTATTTCCAGTCCTGTCCACATCTGTGAATACTAATTAGACATTCCATTTGAATACCTTGCAGCATAATGTTTAACATGTCTAAAAACAAACCTACTTTGATTCCTTAACCCTTCTTATTTTTTCCTGATTCTATGATATACAAACCTCCTAGTCATTCAGGCTCAAAACCTTATAGTAACCTTTGGTTGATCAATAAAAAATATTGTTGTCTGATCAGTGGGGATGTAGTAGATAGTTGACCTGGGATGCTGAGGTCACAAGTTCAAAACCCTGAGGTCACCAGCCTGAGCGTGGGGTCCTTGGTTAGAGTGTGGAATCATCAACATGATCCCATGGTTATTGGCTTGAGCCCAAAGGTCACTGGCTTGAGCAAGGGGTCAATGGGTGGGCTAAAGTACTCCCCCCCGCCCTGTCAAGGCATGCATGAGAAATAATCAATGAATAACTAACGTGATGCAACTAAAAGTTTATGCTTTATGCTTCTCATCTCTCTCTTCCTGTCTCTCACTAAAAATAAAGTTAGATAAAACAAACAAATGAATAAAAAATATTTTTATAGCAGCCAAGACTTAAAGAGTGCTTATTCATGACTTATGATGGGGGAACATCTGGATAAACCCATTATAAGTTGAAAATATTGTATGTCGAAAAATGCATTTAATGCATCCAACCTACGGAACATCACAACTGAGCCTAGTCTCCCTAAAATTTCCTCTGAACGTTTACATTAGTCTATAGTTGGGCCCAATCATTTAAGACAGCCAATCCACTGTAGTGTATCAGTTGTTTACCCTCATGATTGTGTGGCTGACTGGAAGCTACAGCTCACTGCCACTGCCTTGCTCATGAGTATCATGCAGCACAGAGTTAGCCCGGGAAAAGATCAGAGTTCTAAATTTGAAGTAAGGTTTGAAGAGAATGCATATCACTTTCCCATCATGATAAAGTAGAAAAATCCTAAGTTGGGACTGTCTCACTGTCTGTATATGTTACCTAAAACATGCACAAAACTGAGTAAACATATACCGTTGTTTAGTTACTACATATAGCAATTGAGTTAATTAAATGCATTCATATACATAAAGCACTTAGAAGGGCATCTAGCCTTGTGTAAATATGAAAAATTCTAGCCTGAACTATGGAGGCACAGTGGATAAAGTGTTGACCTGAAAGGCTGAGGTCGCAGGTTTGAAGCCACAGGCTTGCCTGGTCAAGGCATATCTGGGAGTTGAGGCTTCCTGCTCAACTGGGAGGAACATCTAGATAAACCCATTATAAGCTGAAAATATCCTCCTTCTTTCTCTCTTTCTCCTCTCCCTCTAAAAATGAATAAATAAAAAAATCTAAAAAAACCTCACCATAATCTTACAAGGCAGGTACTGCCCTTATCCCCATTTCACAGACCAGTAAACTAGACAGAGATGTGAAACTGCAAGCCCAATAACATTTAGTGAGTTTTAAGTGCCAAAACCAGATTCCAATCCCGTCTAACTCCAACATTTCTTCTTTTAACCACTAGGCTACACTGCTTCTCTTTGCCTGTTTTCTTTAGTCAGAAACATCCATTGAGCTGATTGTTTCTCTTTTCTCTCTTCCATTACTTTCTGTTCCAGTTCTTTTTTTTTTTTTTTATTACAGAGACAGAGAGTGAGTCAGAGACAGAGATAGACAGGGACAGACAGACAGGAATGGAAAGAGATGAGAAGCATCAATCATTAATTTTTCATTGCGTGTTGCAACACCTAAGTTGTTCATTGATTGCTTTCTCATATGTGCCTTGACCGCGGGCCTTCAGCAGACAGAGTAGCCCCTTGTTGGAGCCAGCGATCTTGGGTTCAAGCTGGTGGGCTTTTACTCAAACCAGATGAGCCCATGCTCAAGCTGGCAACCTCGAGGTCTCGAACCTGGGTCCTCTGCATCCCAGTCCGACGCTCTATCCACTGAGCCACCGCCTGGTCAGGCTGTTCCAGTTCCTTTATCAGAGCTCCTGCACTGGTTTTCCATGTAGCTTCTCCACCTGCATGGTTTACCAGGGGTAGTCAACCTTTTTATACCTACCGTCCACTTTTGTATCTCTGTTAGTAGTAAAATTTTCTAACCGCCCACCGGTTCCACAGTAATGGTGATTTATAAAATAGGGAAGTAACTTTATAAAATTTATAAAGCAGTTACAGTAAGTTAAAGCATATAATAATAATTACTTACCAAGTACTTTATGTCGGGTTTTCGCTAAGTTTGGCAGAAGAAATCTTTAGAAAACTTACTATAGTTAAATCTATCTTTTTATTTATACTTTGGTTGCTCCGCTACCGCCCACTATGATAGCTGGAACGCCCACTAGTGGGCGGTAGGGACCAGGTTGACTACCACTGGTTTATACTATTTTCATTTAAAAGCCATAACGCTACCACGTTAACCTTTTCACACGCACTGTCTCTACCCCAAAGACCTTGAGAAAGCTAAAGTGTTTGCATTTTCTAAGAGCTCATTCTATCTATCCGTGTTTATTTCTTGCACAATCTCTTGTCAGGCCAGCTGGTTTCCATCCTTGGCCTGCAACCTACCCTTCTGAGTGTTCCTGCCACCACAACAAACATTCTCTCCTCTACTTATTTTAATCAGCATTGTCCTCTGAGGCCCAATCCTTCAGGGCTAGTACAATCCTTGCAGTCTCTTCCATTGCCTCAACACTTAACTTGTCTTCCATACAATCTGGCATCGACCAGTTGTCTCACGGGCACAGACAGAGATCATGGCCTCTCTTCGGCTCCCCTACCATCTCTGCTTTCTAACCCAGGCCTCAAATATGTTGCTTCGAGGGTGGATGCACTGAAGGGCTGCGACGTGGTAATAGACCTATCAGACGTCAGTCAGGCGAGGGTCAGAGGGACTCCGCACGCCGACCACACTGCCGGAGAATCCTCGGGTGAACCCGTGCACCTGCGGGCCAGGCGGCACTAAGCGGCACACACCAACCCCGGACGTACGCGGGCGATCATCTGGTACGCGGAGGGGAGCGTGATCGCTCCAGTTTCCCTCCACCCCAGCGACTATCCCCATGTGCCCCTCGCCTGGTCTGCTGCTGGCACCACGAAGGCCTCAGCCAGGACCAGCCAAACCCGAGCCGAGGAGAAAAGCCTTCGGCTGCCTAGAATTTAAGGTTCTCACTCACCTCGGCCTCCACGAGGTTTCTGGCCGCTGGAACACGCCCACCGGACCCACCCCTTCCGGGTCGGCTCCAGGATCCTCTTCCTTCCGACGTTCCCAGAGCCTCCGAGGCGGAAATGACGTAAAACCAGGCTCTGATTGGTGAACGCCAACCGCGAACGGAAGTCGATGTTTCGCCGCTCAGAGCTCTGGCAGCTGATCGCGCCGGCTTCCTGGGACTTTGACTCGCTTTATCCCGGGGGCTGTCCGAGGATGCCGCTTCGCCGCTTTCTACGAGGAGCTTAACCGGGCCCGCCTGCCGCGTGGATGGGACCGCCGGAGCGCTGTAAGACTCTGGCCGAAGGCCAGGAGGGATGGGGGCGGAGCGGGCCGGGGGCGCGGCGGGAGGCGCCCGGGACTCGGTCCCGGCGGGGTGTGCGGGCGGAGGGTCGGTTCTGTCGGGTCTCTGCGAGAATGTCTGCCGCGTCTTCCCTAGCTGGCGGTCGGGTTCCTGTCGCCCGAGGCGCTGTCGGGGACGGCGTATTCTGGGGAAGAGACAGAGAGGGTGGGCAGACCCGGCACAGCGGCCGTGGTGCTGGGGGTTGGGGGGACGGGCCCTGGGGTGCAGGTGAACTAGGGCGGCGAGAGCCCTGCCGGTTGTAGTCCCAGAGCGGAGTCTGTTGCCGCGGGATGGACCGGGCGTCCCACGAACCGAGAGCAGTTCGAGTCGGGTGGGTCGGCGCTGACCCCAGGATGCCGAGTTGTGTGGATCCCCGTGGTCCCTGGAGTGACACTGGTCTGGCTCTGTGTTTCCGCCGCCTGGCCGCTTGAGTGGCAAGTGACCAGAGCTGACTCCTCCTTGCTCGGTAATTGAGGCGGTGGTCTGTCACCAGGTGGAGATGAGCTTTTCTCTCTTGCAGTTCTGTCCGCTTTTATTCTTGGGCTGCACAAAAGTGTTCAGAAATGAGCCCTGGTGTCTGTAACTGTGGAAAATTAAAGCTAATTTATAAGCTATACAAAAGAAATAAGCCTCAGCTTTTTGTTACTGAACCAGATACCTGTGGTCAGTCTAGAAATTAGACTTTTACCTTATCTGATTTTCTTCAGACGTTTCTTGAATTTTTAATACATGTTCAGCTAGTCTTTCATGTTCAAGAAAATTACAATAGTAGAGAATGAATATGCAGCAGCATAAATGTTTTTAAACGATTACTGTGGGTTGAATGAATGTAAAGAAAGGAAATTGTGGCAACAGACTATTTCAAAAATTGGGGGGAGGGGCGGGCTGACCAGGCGGTGGCGCAGTGGATAGAACTTTGGACTGGGAAGCAGCGGACCCAGGTTCAAAACACCGAGGTTGCTGGTTGAGCACGGGCTCAGCTGGCTTGAGCCCAAGGCCGCTGACTTGAGCAAGGGATCATTTGCTCTGCTGTAGTTCCTTGATCCAGGCACGTATGAGAAAGCCATCAATGAACAACTAAATTGCTGCAACAAAGACTTGATGCTTTTCATCTCTCTCCCTTCCTGTCTGTCCCTATCTGTTCCTCTCTCTGTCTCTGTCGCAAAAGTTTGGGGGGAGGGGAAGGGAGTATTTCGGTATGAGTAGTTAATATCTCTTATAGGTGAGGTGATTATATTATTGTAATGAGAAAATGTCTGCCTGAGTAGAAAACCTAATAGTCTAGATCAGGGGTCCCCAAACTACGGCCTCCATGCGGCCCCTGAGGCCATTTATCCGGCTCCCGCCGCACTTCCGGAAGGGGCACCTCTTTCATTGGTGGGGAGTGAGAGGAGCATAGTTCCCATTGAAATACTGGTCAGTTTGTTGATTTAAATTTACTTGTTCTTTATTTTAAATATTGTATTTGTTCCCGTTTTGTTTTTTTACTTTAAAATAAGATATGTGCAGTGTGCATAGGGATTTGTTCATAGTTTTTTTTTATAGTACAGCTCTCCAACGGTCTGAGGGACAGTGAACTGGCTCTCTGTGTAAAAAGTTTGGGGACCCCTGGTCTAGACACTATCCAGAATGACACCCCTTGGATTATCTGATTCTAAGAGCTATTTTACAAGTGTAAATAACTAATAAAAAGCTGTTAACTAATGTCAGAATCTGACTCTAATTGCACTGAGTCAATTAGAGGCTCAGTGGAAATTTTACCACCTTGTGCATTCATATTGTTATTCTTGATCTATTAAATGCACTCAATTTTGGGATTCCCTTTATCTCCCATCTGTCTGGTTCTTTTGTGAGTTAAATAAAATAAAAAACACATTCATTTTTATGTTGGAATGAGTCATTTTACCTTTAAAAAAATTCTCTTAACCTATTAGTACAATATTATGGGACAGGACAACCCCAGGTGGAAAAAAGAATTTAATAAAAGTTGGTGTGAAGACAACTGTGATTGAATGCTAAGATTAGGCATTTTATAAAACTCCCAACACATACACTTTACAAGAGTGTCACCCTAATTTCTTATCTAAGTTTCAAATTGCTCACTGTATTAATACCTAGAATTGAAAATAGTAAAGTTCTTTTATTATGAATGTGGTAGTACTAACTCACAGTTACAGCATATTCTTTGGAGGCTCTTGAATTATGGTGTTAAATTTGACCTGGGTCAGGCCCTGGCCGGTTGGCTCAGCGGTAGAGCGTCGGCCTGGCGCGCGGGGGGACCCGGGTTCGATTCCCGGCCAGGGCACATAGGAGAAGCGCCCATTTGCTTCTCCACCCCCTCTCCTTCCTCTCTGTCTCTCTCTTCCCCTCCTGCAGCCAAGGCTCCATTGGAGCAAAGATGGCCCGGGCGCTGGGCACGGCTCCTTGGCCTCTGCCCCAGGCGCTAGAGTGGCTCTGGTCTCGGCAGAGCGACGCCCCCTGGTGGGCAGAGCGTCGCCCCTGGTGGGCGTGCTGGGTGGATCCCGGTCGGGCGCATGTGGGAGTCTGTCTGACTGTCTCTCCCCGTTTCCAGCTTCAGAAAAATACAAAAAATAAATAAATAAAAAATAAAAATAAATAAATAAATTTGACCTGGGTCATTGACATGGCTTAGAAATGTTTTCGTTATACTGTATTTATTGTTGACATATTTGACCACTTGTCTTTCCAGATAAGTAACTTTAAAAAAAGTAATTCTTTGTTTGCATAGAATGTCTTAAATATATTTGATGTTGGGAGACGTGAATTGTGCACAAATATTTAATGTACCTTCAAGTTTTAAATATTGAAATACAAAGACATAAAGAATAGTAAACTCGTAGTTTGTGCAAAGACCGAGAAATTCATCTGGTCACAAATGGAGGTCACAAGCAAGGACCAGCTTTCTTTGTAGTTTTTTGCAGGCCTGTCTAATCAATGTAAACATTTTGAAAAACAGATTTAAAGTTCTTGTTTTCCAGGAAAATGATACCATTTCCATTTTCTTTTTATCCAGACCACAATCAGGTTGTTTTGAGACTGTGCTCCAAGGTGTTCTGCCTGATTCTGTTCAGTCTTGCCCAATACAAATCTAATCTCTCTAGCCAGTCTAGTTATTCTTATAAAGCACTATTTAGAAGGACTCCTTGAATTAAAAGACAACAAGATTTTTTTTAAATGAGTACTTAAACAAAAAGATGGCAAGATTGAGATAAAAGACAACCAACAGTGTAATTAGAACTGTTCATATTCATTGTGGATTTGAATTATGAAGTATACAGAGTGGATTCTCTTTCGTCTTTAGGTTCTCATCCACAGACATACTGAAGATAACCTTTAAGATAGTTTGGCTAAGGGAATAGATACGAGTCATTCTGGAATCATCTGTTTGTTCCATGTAGTCTTTTTGATCCTGGGACTAAAATGTCTTGCTTCTGGAGACTTTTTTTTAAACTAAGTTTTAGTGTTTGCTTATGAACTAATTTAAGGTACAAAACTGGCCTGACCTCGGGTGGCACAGTGGATAAAGCGTCGACCTGGGAACACTGAGGTTGCCGGTTCAAAACCCTGTACTTGTCTGGTCAAGGCATATATGGGAGTTGATGCTTCCTGCTCCTCCTCTCTCTCTCTCTCTCTCTCTCTCTCTCTCTCTCTCTCTCTCCCTCCTCCCTCCCTTCCTCCTCTCTAAAATGAAGAAAAAAAATAAAAAAATACAGAACTGGTCAGTTGATTTTCAGTGGAGAGTCTTGCTCCTTTTTAATGTTCTTCAATATTCTGGCTATAGCTCTAGCTTATTTTAGTCTTCCCCTCCTCTATCCTACCCCCTTACCTGAGTCCTCTGTTTGCATTCTTTCCATCACTGGGATTCTTAGTCTGAGTCTGGGAACACTCTCACATTTATTTGTAAACCTGTGCTTGTATGAGCTCATAGACTCACATTTTGGGTGGTGAAAGGGTATTTATTGCTCATGTGATTTTCAAAGGGGTCTATGACTCTAAGAATATTAAACATTACTGTTCTTTAAGGATTATGAATCAGATTTTTCTGCCTAGTTTGGCTTTGGTGCTCCATTTGCTTTATTGCTGAGGTGTGTGTGTTGGGGAGTGAAAGATTTAAATTTCTCTTTGATGAGAAAAATAAATTTCTGTTTAAAGATGGAGCTGAAAAAGAATTCACCTTTTGCCTGACCTGTGGTGGCGCAGTGGATAACGCATCGACCTGGAAATGCTGAGGTCGCTGGTTCGAAACCCTGGGCTTGCCTGGTCAAGGCACATATGGGAGTTGATGCTTCCAGCTCCAACCCCCTTCTCTCTCTCTGTCTCTCTCTCTCCCCCTCTCTCTCTCCTCTCTAAAAAAAAAAATAAAGAAAAAAAATTAAAAAAAAAATTCACCTTTTGTTAAATGCCATGGCACTGCCCATATAATGCCATTAAACTCTGCCCCACAAAAACGTTTAACACCCAGTGTCATGTAAGGTCACAACAATTTTTAAGATCTAGGGAGAAGATCCTACAAACTATAGTGACAAGATGAGATTGGAGATAAAGGAGAACTCCTAATATGTACTGTCAAAGATGATAATAGTTACAGAAAGGGATGAATCAACAGTAAATGCAGATAAAACTTGGTTAGTTCTTGGATGGGACATTTAGGGAGTTGCTGACTTTGCAAGGGCAGTTTTAGCATTGCTGTAGAGGTGGAAGCAAAACTGTGGTAGGTTGATAAATGAAAGAAAAGAAAGTAGAGCTGCAAAACAGATTGCTCTTAAGAAGTTACATTTCTGAAGAAGTGGTGTAGGAAAAAGTTTTGATAATAGGCCAACTCAAGGGAAGGAGAGATTAGATGTTGTGAATGAGAATTGACCAGACTGCATTCTCTTAGAGAACTAGTAAAGTGAACAGTGAGTATAGTCTTCTATTGTTCTCTGTTCAGCTTGTGTAGTTCAAACCTGGATATATTTAGTGTGTGTGTGTGTGTGTGTGTGACGGAGACAGAGATAGGGACAGATACGTACAGACAGACAAGAAGGGAGAGAGATGAGAAGCATCAATTCTTTGTTGTGGCACCTTAGTTGTTCATTGATTGCTTTCTCATATGTACCTTGACTGGGGGGCTATAGCAGACCAAGTGACCTCTTGCTCAAGCCAGCGACCTTGGGCTCAAGCTGGTGAACCTTGCTCAAACCAGATGAGCCTGCGCTCAAGCTGGCGACCTCAGGGTCTTGAACCTGGGTCCTCCGTGTCCCAGTTTGACACTCTAACCACTGTTCCACCACTTGGTTAGGCCAAGTCTGGATATTTGTGAATAAGTCAACAGAACTTGTGGTGCCTCCAGTTTCAAAGACTGATTGGATATACTAAATATCAACTTCTGGATAAGTTTCTCTATTTCAAAATAATTTCAAAGGAGTTCTTAGTATCAAATAAAGATAATCTTCTCATGCAATTTTATCATGGTATTTTTTTTTATTTTTATTTTTGTATTTTTCTGAAGCTGGAAATGGGGAGAGACAGTCAGACAGACTCCCGCATGCGCCCGACCGGGATCCACCCTGCACGTCCACCAGGGGCGATGCTCTGCCCACCAGGGGGCGATGCTCTGCCCCTCCGGGGCGTCGCTCTGCTGCGACCAGAGCCACTCTAGCGCCTGGGGCAGAGGCCAAGGAGCCATCCCCAGCGCCCGGGCCATCTTTGCTCCAATGGAGCCTTGGCTGCGGGAGGGGAAGAGAGAGACAGAGTGGAAGGAGGGGGGGGAGTGGAGAAGCAAATGGGCGCTTCTTCTATGTGCCCTGGCCGGGAATCGAACCTGGGTCCCCCGCACGCCAGGCCAACGCTCTACCGCTGAGCCAACCGGCCAGGGCCTTATCATGGTATTGATAGAGTAGGCAGCTAGATATGAGCAAAGCAGGTACGGAATGTCACCAAGGGCAAAAAGTCCTAGTGGACAAGACTAGAGAAAACAACTATTATAAGCTAGGACTTTCCTCCCAGGGTGTCCTTTCTTCCCTGTGCATGTAGTTGGTTATACAGTTTAGACTCTCCTAAGAGAAGAAACAAGGGGCCCAGAGAATAAATAGCCTTATAGGACTCCCATACAAGCCCTTGTAAGACCACTCAATTAAGCACCAGGGCCTCAGGACAATGAGGTCCTGATCAGTATCAATAATTTTAGGAACAAAGCCTCAGATCTGTTGATCACAGAGACAGAGTTTTAGTCAAACTAGAGATAACATGTAGGCCTCAGTTGTGTTTCAGCTCCAGGCTGATCAATCAGTAGAGACCATGACCCTGAAAGGACACACCTGGAGAGCTGATGAATATTCTGTTGACCTCTGCAAGTATAGCTCTCATGAAGCACAAACGCTGGTTCAGTCCCCAGGCTGGGCACGTATAGGAACAGATGGATGTTCCTGTCTTTCTCTCTCTTCCTCTCTCTAAAATCAATAAAATAACCATTTAAAAAAATTAAAAAATATATTGTGTTGAGATCCTTCCCCTACCCTAAAATTCCTGCCTTTATAAAACATAAAAATCCTCAAGGCAAAAGAGACTCTCAATGGGCTCCCTCTCCCCTTCCCTCCCCCATCCCCATCCTCCTCCCCCTCTCCTCCCCTCCCCTCCCCCCATCCCCATTCTCCTCCCCCTCCTCTCCCCTCCCCTCCCCTCCCCTCTTGTTCTTTTCTTACTCATGTATGTTTTGCTTTCTCCTAAGCTTCAAGGGCCCTTTTTCTTTTTCCTCTATTAACTTATTTTCTGAGTCCTTGCAGCCAAGCTAGCTCCCTCCTGTTGCCTCTGTGAATTTCTGTCTTAAAACGGCTAGATAAACCTCTTTCCCTAGAATTCTTGGTTCTGAATTCTTTCTTAGCTGAATTCAAGGACCGAGGTCCAACTCTGCTGTTAACAATATAATCTATAAAATCTTTCTGAAATGGTTATATAAATGACCACATTTCTTACTACACAGAGCTCATATAGGAATTAGCATATGTGTCAGATCTGTGGTTTATTCCATTTGGTGTGCCATGTCATGAGCAAGAAACACCAAGGCATTAAGCACAGAAGGGCGTTTTTCTTTTTTTTTTTTTTTCACAGACAGAGAGTCAGAGAGAGGGATAGACAGGAACAGACAGACAGGAACGGAGAGATGAGAAGCATCAATCATTAGTTTTTCGTTTCGTGTTGCAACACCTTAGTTGTTCATTGATTGCTTTCCCATATGTGCCTTGACTGTGGGCCTTCAGCAGACCAAGTAACCCCTTGCTCGAGCCAGCGACCTGGGGTCCAAGCTGGTGAGTTTTTTGCTCTAACCAGATGAGCCTGCTCTCAAGCTGGCGACCTCGGGGGTCTTGAACCTGGGTCCTCCGCATCCCAGTCCAATGCTCTATTCACTGCACCACCGTCTGGTCAGACCGTTTTTCTTGACTTAACAACAAACATTAGAATCGTACAGAAAAATTTCTCAAGAAGTTCACATGCTAACTTTTATTCCCTGATCATCTTTGTATATTCAGTGTTCTGAGCAACCTCCAATTTACAAAACCCACTAATAAGTTCTTAGATCTATTACTCAACCTTTCAATAGCATTTAACCCTAGCCAATCCTTCCTGTTATTTCTGGAATTACTTTCTTCATTTGGCTTTTAGGCTCCCATACTTTTCTGGTGTCTCTTCCATTCTCACCTGTTCTTCTATATCTCATTTTTTGACTTGTCCTCTTTCCAACCTATAAATTCTGCCTTAGGACTCAATTGTTGGTTCTCTTATCTCTGTTTGCATTTTCTCTCGGTGATCTTGTCCAGTTCCCATAGCTTTAAATACTATCTATATGCTGAGAGTCCCAAATTTATCTTTAGCTGGACTTCTTTGAGCTCTTGCCTCATATAATCAGTTGCATGTTTGACATAAATACTTGACCATATAATAGTCATCTCTTAACACTTAACACATGCAGAAAACATACAGGAGTATCTCTTTTCCCCATAACCTTCTTCAGTCTTCCCCCTTATCTGTAAATATCATCATCTACTTAGTTGCTCATGCAAGAAATCTAGGAGTTATATTTGATTCTGTTTATTTCCCTCACGTTTCATATTCATTTAGCAAATCTTGTTGAGTCTATCCTTAGAATCTATTCCAAATCATACCATTTCTCACCACCTACCTCACCATCTCACCTAGATTACTGCAATTGTTTTCTACTAGTCTCTGATTTTACTCTTGGGCCCCACTCAATTTCACAGAGGCTAGGTACTCTTTCAGTGTAATTTATAAAGTCATTCTCTGTATTGGCATACAAATGATATCTGGCCTTTCGCTCTTTCACCAATCTTCTCACCTACTCATGTAGCTCATTTTCCTCTAGCCAAACCAAGCTCTTTGCTTAATAGATCAAGCTCCTTCCTGCCCTTGCACTTGCTGTTTCCTCTTCCTGAAACACCCTCCAGAGCTTCACATGGTTTGCTGTCTTGTTTAATTTAGGTCTCTAGTCAGATTATCACCTTTTCTCTCCTGATACTCGTTTTCTCCAGTCATTCTGTGAGATACCTGCTTGCTTGTTTACTGTTTGTCATCTCTTCTCCAGGAAGTATAAGCTCTGTAAGGGCAGATATGTACCTGCTCTGCCTACTCACTAGTGCAGTGGTTCTCAAACTTTCTGAAGTCGGGGCACATTTAAAATCCTACAAATAATTGTAGGCGCACTATATACAAATTTCTGAGAAATATGTTATAATAATTAAGTCAAATATTAAAAAAATATAAAGTCCAAGCGTGCTTTTAAGGTAATTAAAGGAAATAAATACAACAAAATTAAATTTATTCTGACATTAAAAAACATTTTTGTTATATTTTTTGAGTTATGCTTTTTAGAATTTGTAAAAAAGAGGGGTTAAAAAATAAAAAAATGACAAAAAAAGTTATCTTTTTATATATATAGATACATTCTTAGTAAGATTTAGTAAATTCGGCAGGTCCCAGCGCAAATGTGTTAAGTTTTTTCATTCTTGTGTTTATGAAAAGCATGAGCCTGATATGTCCTAGCGATTTCTTCACTATTTGGGCATATATTTAAAAGGCAAACTCTCATTTCCTTGTCAATACATTGTGTTGTAGTAATATAAGGTTATAGTAATTAAATATATAGAAATATAAAAATATGGAAGATATATAAAAGTAATTAAAATAATATTAAAAATAGTTATTAAGATTAAATAAAGTTAGGCCATTTGGATAGGAATTAATATAGTGGCTTGGTACCATAATTCTGTAATGTGATAAACAGACTGACTTACAAGCAGAGCCCAGTTTGTATGTGTGTGAAGTTATACATAGATAAGAAGTGACTTGGTGTTATTTACATTAATGTACATTAAGAGAACATCTTAAAAATGTTTTTTTATTTTTATTTTTTTTATTATTATTTTTTAATGGGGTGACATCAGTAAATCAAGATACATATATTCAAAGATAACATGTTTACATCAAAACATTTTTAAGCATTTTGCAAAATGCTTAAAAATGTTTTGATGTAAACATTTCAGTAGATTGACATAGAGGGGATTCCCTGTGAGGAACTCCCAAAAAAGGTTGTTTGAGGTGATAATCCTACAGATTGACACCTGTTAGAAGGTGTTGGCCAAGAAAGGTACTAAAGCTGTGGGCCCCCCCCCCCCCGTGCTGCAGTAGTCGCTCAGACTCCAATGTTGATGTGGACTGTCTCCACACAGCTCTGAGCTCTGACCAAAGCCAGTCGAGAGGAGCACGCCAACGGGGCCCCCTTAAGCTGTACCCAGGCACGCCAAAAGGATTTGTGAGTAATAAATTGCCTGTGTGATTATTGCAACTAATTTTTGTGTCGGTCGTGTCTTTCCTCCGGTGGCAGTTAACAGTAGCATCCTCATAGCTGCCTCAAGAGTAGTCTCAAAGAGGCTGCCAGCCCTGTTGATAAACAGGTGTGTCCCACTGCACGGGGAAGTCGAATCAGGGACACCTGATTGACGAGGAGCTTGGGCTCTACTGGGACACGTTGAAGAATTCCTCTCTTTTTACTCTTAATTTTATTGAGGGTAGAAAATCCTAATTCACATAAATAGGATGTTGAAAATTGTAGTAAAATGTTTAAAGTTTTTTTAGATATTGCCACATATTCTTCCTTTATAGAAATCCAAAAGGCTTCAAGAGACAATTCCTTATGTTTAATCATCAATCCAAAACCCCTATCATACATATCATCTTAACTTTACACCAAACAAAGGATAGAAAAAACTTGCCTCCAGTCTTTCTGGGGAATATGGGGGGTAGTGTAAACAATCCAGCACCACAGCTTAACAGCCTTTTGCAACCTAATCAGGCAAGTGAGGTAGGGGGTTGGGCAGACTGTCAGCTTACATCCAATTCCCCATCCTCTGTCCCCCAAAAATCTAAACTCCAAAAACCCTGTTGGTTTTTTGTTCCCCAACAGGCACATATTTCTCTGGAATACCAAAAGGTGCACCTGCAAATCTTCTAGGGCTCACCAGTGTGCCCTGGCACACACTTTGAGAACCACTGCACTAGTGTATCCCCAGTGCCTAGAACAATACCTGACACATAAAAGATGCTTATTTACAAAGATTTATTGAATGAATTTATCTGCCATTTTACTGAAACAGTTCTCTGACTTATTGGCAAATTAAGTATCCTTTTCTCGTGTTAAATTTCCCATGACCTCTCTGTAGTGTTGACACTGTGTGTCTTCCTATCACTAGTCTCTTCTGATTTCTACGTTTCTGTACAATTAACCCACTACCACATCAGTGTCTTATGTACCATATCCTATAAATTGTCAAATCCTGTTCATTCTTTCTTTGTATATTGCCTCTTGGATCCATGCTGTCTCCATCTCCTCTACTTAGTTCAAAGCTTTATTATCTCTTGCTACTTGATTGAAGTAACCTCTCTGCTTCTCATTTTGTCTTAATATATCCTCCATGTTATCATTAGACTGAACTCCTTAAGTTGTACATATTACTTATCTTTATATCTCTTGCAGAACCTAGCACTTTCCCCTTTAATAGCACACACTCAGTGAGTGTTGAGTGACTAGTCCTGTGTTTCTGGAAAGGAGAACTGGTGGCTCTTGTGATTATTTTAATGTCTGCAATTCTCTGAAAAGAATTTGTGCTTAAATAATCCCTCTTTCTTCCTCTTTTAGAAAAGCTGGAAAAAATTAGAAAGGAAAATTTAGTAATTCTTTGTTTTATATTGATTTTTATGGATTATTTAAGTAACACAATGTACTTTTAGAGCACTTAACAGAGTTTTGTTGTTTGCCGTAGTAGAAGTAGAGTAGTATCAGTGCTTCTCAGTTAAAACAGTTGTTTCTTTTCTCTTCAGCTAACGTATCCAGTGAATATTGAATTGCTGAGGGATTTGGGAAAAGACAAGCGGAAGTTCCCGTCACATGGATCCCTTGGGTGCACCTTCCCAGTTTGTGGACGTGGATACACTGCCAACCTGGAGCGACTCCTGTGAAGATGAATTAAATGCTTCTGATTGTGCAGCTGAAACAGACACCATTAGATCACCTTTTCTTTATAACAAGAAGATCAATGGAAAAGTGATTCTTTGGTAATTTTTTGATTAAATCATATTATGATATGATAGTACATTCTCAGAACTTCTTCCTAATTTCTTTTTCTCAGAATTTCTTTTAAACTTTTTTTTGTAAGCCCTAACATTGTTGAATATTGCTTTGCATAGACATTTGTGGCTCTATTGAGTTATAACTGACATACAATAAACTGTACATATTTAAAGTATACAATTTGGTAAATTGTGACATGTATATATACCCATGAACTCATCATCTCAGTCAAGATAGTGAATATATTTATCACCACCAAAATATTTTTGTGTCTCACCTGACCAGGTGGTGGCGCAGTGGATAGAGTGTCGGACTGGGATGTGGAGGACCCAGGTTCGAGACTCCGAGGTCATCAGCCTGAGTGCGGGCTCATCTGGTTTGAGCAAAGCTCACCAGCTTGCGCCCAAGGTCACTGGTTCGAGCAAGGGGTCACTTGGTCTTCTTTAGCCCCCTCCCCCTCCAGTCAAGGCACATATGAGAAAGCAATCGATGAACAACTAAGGAGCCACAACAAAGAATTGATGTTTCTCATCTCCCTTCCTTCCTGTCTGTCTGTCTGTCCCTCTCTCTGACTCTCTGTCTCTGCCACACACAAAAAAAAAGTGTGTGTGTGTGTGTGTGTCACCCTTGGTAATTCCTCCCTCCTATCCTTCCCTGCCTCTACATCCTCAAACAACCATTGATTCTTCAGTCACTATAGATTAGTTTGCATTTTCTAGAGTTTAAATAAAAGAGAATCATGAACTCTTTTTTCAGTCTGACCCCAGCATAATTATTTGAAAGTTCAACTTTGTTGTTGAATGTATTAGTATTAATACTTTAGTTTTTATAAAAAGCTTTATTGGGATACAATTCACCAATTATATTGTATGAATTAGTATATCACAAAGTTGTGTAGCCATCACCACAATCATTTTTAGAGCATAGTCATCAACTCAAAGTTCTGTACACATTAGCAGTCACTGCCCATCTCCCTCACCCCCTTGTACATGCATAATCTCTCAACTCTAGCCAGCCACTAAGCTACTTTCTTGCTATGCCGATTTATCTGTTCTGGACATTTAATATAAATTTAATCCATCATGACTTAGTGTAATGTTTAGATTCATCCATATTGTAATATGAATCAGTACTTCATTCCTCTTCATGGCCAAATAATATTCCATTGTATGGATATACCACATTTAGTTTGTCAGTTCTTTAGTTGATGGACATTTGCGTTGTGTACACTTTTTGGCTATCATGAGTAATGCTGTTGTGTCTGAACTCTTCAGACCAACCACTGCTGGCATTATGAGCATATGAAGGAAGCAAAAGAGTAACATGGTTTTGTTTGTTTCAGGGTCATAGTAATTGTATTAAAGATCTATCTGGGATGCCAGATTAATCTTTCTGAGTTAGGAACTACTTTTCTGCTATTGCTTAAGCTTGTCAGCTAGCAAAACCAATATCATGAAGGGAATGAGGGTAGAATGTTTTGAAAGAAGGAGAAACTAGCTTTCTTATCTCTCTAGTCTTCCCACACTTGTTCTCTATTTATCATTTCCTTAGGAAAGGCGATGTGGCGTTACTGAACTGCACAGCCATTGTGAATACCAGCAATGAAAATCTCACAGACAAGAACCCTGTGTCAGAAAGGATCTTCATGCTTGCAGGGCCAGATTTGAAGGAGGAACTCCAAAAACTTAAAGGTGAATGAATTTTCTTAGGTGTTTATTGCTCAGGAAACATTTGTTTTGATAGTTGAAGAACTTATTTTTCATTTTATGTGAGAAAATTATGTAGATGTTTTGCTGCTATTGTTAAAACTAAATAAAAACAGCTTTTGAAAGCTCCACAGTGTGTTAGAAGCTGAACATTGAGACTTTACTCTCAGTAAAACTTCTCTGCCATGTTCTTGAATTTTGAATTTTTAAAAATGATTTTAGAGAGAGGAAGGGAGGGGGAATGGAGGGAGAGACAGAGAGGGAGAGAGAGAGAGAGAGAGACATCAATTTGTTGTTCCACTTACAAATGCATTCATTGGTTGATTCTTGTTATGTGCCCAACTGGGGATTGACCCTGCAACCTGGATATATCAGGATGATGTGCTAAACAAGTGAGCTCTCTGGCGAGGGCATGAAGATAGATTGTTAATGATGCACTGATGGGCTGGATTGTTCATCCTGTCCCTTTTTTCATCTTTAATACCAATTTTATAAATGATTATAAAGTATGACTTACCAAACTTGTAGATGATAGAAAGTTCAGAGGAATAACAGGAAACATTGAGTGGTAGACTAAAGGTTTTTAAATACCTGAATCGTTTGAAAGTAAGAGCCAAAAAATGATAAAATTGACAGGGATGAATAAAAAAACCTTCATTAAGTTTAAAACATTACCCAAATCAGAATAGAGCAGTCCAGTTTGCCAGCCTTTCTTATATAAAAAAGTATTTGCTGTCTCAGTAAAATGGCATCCACTCCCTCTTTCATCCAAACAACCTTTGGGTTAACACTGCCCTCTCCCTATTCCCTCATAAAGTCTGTCGTCAGGCTCTAAATATGTCTGAGTCTCTGCACCACCACTTCCTCCAGCCTCGCTTGTGCTGCCATTGTCCCCTGCCTGGACCACAGCCATCGCCTCCCTCTCCACTGGTCTCCTTGTGTCCATTCTTTTATTGTCTATTTTCCACACAAGTAAGCATTTGCCTTTTAAATCATAAATCCTTTTTTATTGCTCCCCTGTTTTAATCATGTAGTGGCTCCATTACATTTAAAATAAAATCCAGACTTCTTAGACTGGTCTCCAAGGACTTGTAAGATCTCATTCCCTTTCCTCCAGGCTCATCCCATGTCTCCGTGTCCCCTCTCACCATACTTGAACCAGACTGATCTCTTGTTGCCTTGTCATCCAAGCTACTTATCTGTTTTTCCTGTGCTATTTCCCTTTCTGTCAGTTTTCAACTCTTAAGTCTTTGCTTTCATCTCTTCCTCACAGCATTGCTTCCTTCTTTCTAGACTTGATCAGTCTCCCAGTGGGATATGCTCCCACCTGTATTGCTTTACTTTTGTCCTCTCATTACAATTGTAATGGTAAATTCTTTACATAATGACTATGTCTCTATTAAAAGTTGAACTCCATGAGGGCAGGCATGTTTAAGTAGCTGAGGAATAAATGGAAATTCCCTGGACTTTTAACTGACTATACTCAGAGGTAATAGTATTTTAGTTCTACTGGAAATGCTAATAATGTGAGACTACATTGTTAGAAATACAGTATCAAAATTGAAGGGAACTTGTTATCTTAAAATACACTGTTATATTTATAAGATGTTGTATATGAGCTTTATGGTAACCACAAAGAAATAAAACCGATAGTAGATACACAAAAGATAAAAAGACAGGAATTAAAGCATTAATTAGCTTTTAAAAAATTGCAAAGTAAGACAGCAGGAGAGAAACAAAGGAACTAATAAAAAAACCACTCAGAAAACAATGAACAAAATTGCAACAGAAGTCCTTACTTATCAGTAATTACTTTAAATGTAAAAAGGTTAAACAAAAAGCAGAGTAGCTAAAAGATAAAAAAATAAGATCCAACAATGTATAACTCACTTTAGCTTTACTGCCACATAGACTGAAAGCGAAGGGATGGAAAAAGATATCCTATGCAAATGAAACCAAAAGAGAGCAGGAGTGGCTGTGCTTATAGCAGATAAAATAGACTTTAGTCAAAATTGGTCACAAGGCACAGAGAAGGTCACTCTGTAGTGAAAAGGGTTTCGATTCATCAGCAGGATTTAACAACTGTAAATATGTTTGCACTCAACATGGGAGCACCTGAATAAGGCAGATACTAAAAGAACTGAATGGAGAAATAGACAGAATACAATAATATTCTGATACCTCATTTTCAATATTGGCTAGATCATCCAGTCAGAAAATTAATAAGGAAACAACAGGCTTGAATAACCCTATAGACCAGTGGTCCCCAACCTTTTTTGGGCCACGGACCGGTTTAATGTCAGAAAATATTTTCATGGACTGGCCTTTATGGTGGGACGGATAAATGTATCACGTGATCGAGACAAGCATCAAGAGTGAGTCTTAGGCCCTGGCTGGTTGGCTCAGTGGTAGAGCGTCAGCCTGGCGTGCAGAAGTCCCGGGTTCGATTCCTGGCCAGAGCACACAGGAGAAGCGCCCATCTGCTTCTCCACCCCTCCCCCTCTCCTTCCTCTCTGTCTCTCTCTTCCCCTCCCGCAACGAGGCTCCATTGGAGCAAAGATGGCCCGGGTGCTGGGGATGGCTCCTTGGCCTCTGCCCCAGGCGCTAGAGTGGCTCTGGTCGCAACAGAGCGACGGCCCGGAGGGGCAGAGCATCGTCCCCTGGTGGGCAGAGCGTCGCCCCCTGGTGGGCGTGCTGGGTGGATCCCGGTCGGGCGCATGCGGGAGTCTGTCTGACTGTCTCTCTCCGTTTCCAGCTTCAGAAAAAATACAAAAAAAAAAAAAAAGAGTGAGTCTTAGATGGATGCAACAGAGAGAATCTGGTCATTTTTTAAAAATAAAACATCATTCAGACTTAAATATAAATAAAACGGAAATAATGTAAGTTATTTATTCTTTCTCTGCAAACTGGTACCAAATGGCCCACAGACCGGTACCAGTCTGTGGCCCGGGGTTTGGGGACCACTGCTATAGACCACATAGACATCCAATAGCACCAGAATACACATTCTTCTCAAGTACACATGGAACATTCTTCAGGATAGATCACATATTGGGCCACAAACTAAGCCTTATTAAATTTATGTCTTTTTAGACCACAGTGGTGTGAAGATAGAAATCAATGGCAGGAGGAAAATGAAAAAAATTTACAAATACATGGTAATTAGGCAACACACTTCTAAACAATCAGTGGGTCAAAGAAGAAAGCAAAAGGAAAATCAGAAAGGCTTGAGACAATTGCAAATGAAAATACAATGCACCAAAACTGGGATGCAACAAAAGCCATGCTAGGAGAGAAAGTTAGAGCAGCAAGTGCCTACATTGAAAGAAAAGAACAATCTCAAACAGCCTAACTTTAAACCTCTAGGAATTAGAAAAAGAACAGTCTGTGCCCAAACTTAGCTGAGGGGAGAAAATAATAAAAGAATAATTAATAATAATTACTTCAGAATAGATTTAACCAAGGAAGTGTAAGATACGAACACTGAAAACTATGAAACATGGATGAAAGAAATTGATGAAGACATAAATAAATGGAAAGACATCCTATTTTTATTAATTGGAGAATTGATATTGTTATAATGTCCATATTACCCCAAATCATCGGTAGATTCAGTCAATTGCAAGCAAAATTCCAGTGGCACTTTTCACAAAAATAGAAAAAAAAAATCACAAAATTTGTATGGAGCCACAGAAGACCCTGAGTGGCCAAAGCAGTCTTCAGAAAGAATAGTGAAGCTGGAGACATCACACTTTCTTGTTTCAAACTATTCTGCAAAGCCATAGTAATTAAAACAGTACAGTACTGACATTAAACAGACGCATAGACCAATAGAATAGAATCAAGAGCCCAGAAATAAACCCCTGCATATGCAGTCAACTAATTTTTGACAAGGGAGCCAAGAATAATCAACAGGAAAGAATAGTCTTTTCCATAAATGGTGTTGGGAAAACTGGATAACAACATGTATGTGTGTAAGCACATATGTGTGTACCCATTATATATTGTAAAATACACATGCAATATTATTCAGCCATAAAAATAGGAAAATCCTACCATTTGCAACAACATGTCTGGACCTTGATGGTATTATGCTAAGTGAAATAAGTCTGACAGAGAAAGACAAATATATTATGATCTCATGTATATGGGGAATATATAAACTGAATTCATAGAAACAGTAAAATGGTGGTTGTTGGGAGATGGGGGTGGAAAATGAGGTGTTGCTCAAGTGAACAGACGTCCAGCTATAACATGACTAAGTTCTGAGTATGTAACGTACAGTATGGTGACTATAATTAACAGTTATAAATGTTATATACTTAGAAGCTACTAGGAAAGTAGATCTTAAATGTTCTTACTATTAAGTAAAAATAGTTACTTGAGGTGATAGATATGTTAAATAATCTTACTGCAATTATTTCACATTGTGTGCATATATCAAATCATCATATTGTAGACCTTAAACTTAGGCAATGTTTATATGTCAATTATCCTTAATAAGGCTGGGAGGGAAAAAGAAGTACAGCATCACAGTCAAGAGAGGCTGTTTTATTCTGTCCTGGTAGGACCTTATGGTGTGACTGTTCGTCTTATTTTATTAGCACTTTTTAAGAGTGATAAACTGAGGTACACCTGAAAGAAAATGCTTCACATGGTAGACATTGTGCAAAACATATTATTTGAAGAAATAGTTTAAAGAGCTAGAGTTAGCATAGAGAAGAGAAGATTTGAGAGCAATATGATAGTTTTTCTCAAATATTTGGGAAAGTTTTATATTGAGAAAAAAAGGAGGTAATTTTGTTGTGATTCTAGAATTCTTGGTAGGGATATACATGACAATTCAGTCAGAGAAACTTTTCTAAGAAATACACTGCTCACAAAAATTAGGGGGTATTTTAAACTGAATATGAAGCGATAAAAAAGGCATTTTTTTTTATTTTTATTAAACAACATCAGAAAAGCAAATGACAAATCAAAGAAAGTTGTTTGATTATGCAAATGAGATCCAAAACCAACTTTTATTGCATTGGTGAAAATGCACTATACAAAAGGCTGAAAGTACTGAAGTATCTGCATGTTTCCTGATCTTGAAAGTGCACGTCCTACAATTTCCCAGCCCTTGCAATGCCCCTGCAACACGATTTGCTTGAAAGCGAAGACTGGAGAGCCATGGGATGTCTTGAAGCTGGCAAAACACAGACGAGAGTGACAACAGCACCTGGAACATCCCAAAGCGTGATTAGCAGACTGTGGAATCACTTTCAAGAGACTGGCACAGTACGAAGAAGATGAAGGCAGAGTGGGGACAGTTTCTTGCTGCCACTAGACGACGGATATGCACCCATACCATATGAAATCAGTTCCATCATGTTGGACTGCATGCCTGGCAATCAGTGGTATGCATTCCATTAATCAGTTGAACACCATAGAACCCATAGAGGGTGGGCTGATGAGCATTGTCATTGGACCAGTGATGAATGTTCAACTGTCTTCTTCTCTGATGAGTCACGGTTCAGTCTGCAGTCTGACAATCACCACGTCTTGATCTGGCGTGATTGAGGAACATGGGAGAATCCACATTTCATTTGAGAAAGGGACTCCTTCGGTGATGGTGGAATCATGGTGTGGACTGGCATCAGCATTGGTGGTTGTACCAACTTCCATGTCATCAGAAACAGATCTCTGACTACTGTCAGATATTGAGATGAGGTCCTGCACCCTATAGTGGAACCCTAGGCTGGAGCAGTTGGAAACAACTTCCTTTTCATGGACAATAATGCAAGTCCCCACCGTGTGCATCTCGTTAACAACATGCTTCAGAGGCAGTAATCAAACGCATGGACTGGCCTTCATGTTCTCCTACCTGAATCCCATTGAACATGCTTGGGATGTACTGGGAAGACGTCTGGCAAACCGTCCAATGCCTCCGACCACACTTCTTGACCTGGAGGTTGCCCTGGAGCAAGAGTGGCAGAGGATCCCACAAGAACTGCTGGACAGTCTGATCCTGTCCTGCCCCATCGCTGTCAGTGTGTTTTGGCAGTCTGGGGTGACCATACACCCTACTGAACAGACAATGTGTGGCACTCTCGTCCAGTTTGACATGCTTCTGTTCACCCCCACCAATGTCACTAGCTTAATCATGATAATTGAGTTTGCATCTCTTTGCATAATAGAACAACTTTCTTGGACTTGTTTGCTTTTCTGATGTTCTTGTTTAATAAAAAAGTCAAATCCTTTTTTTTAATCACTTCATAGTCATTTTGAAATATCCTCTAATTTTTTGTGAACAGTATAGATCTGTCTAAAAACTGAATGGACAGATTTGTTTATTGTACACAAAGTTTTTTTTGTGTCTGACAGAGACAGGGACAGATAGGGAGAGACAGACAAGAAGGGAGAGAGATGAGAAGTATCAGTTCTTTGTTGCAGCACCTTAGTTGTTCATTGATTGATTTCTCATATGTGCCTTGGCTGGGAGGTTACAGCAGACTGAGTGACCCCTTGCTCAAGCCAGTGACCTTGGGCTCAAGTTGGTGAGCCTTGCTCAAACCAGATGAGCCAGTGCTCAAGCCTGCGACCTTGTGGTTTCGAAGGTGGGTCCTCTGTGTTCCAGTCCAACGTTCTATCACTGCGCCACTGCCTGGTCAGGCCACAAAGGTTTTTTTTGAGAAAATCAATCTCACATTTGCTCTTTGAATTTAGGAATTTTGTGAAATGAGCTCTGTGGGGTTTGTTATTTTGGTAAATAAACAAGGCATAGTAAGAGACAGCTAGATTGACATAATGGTCGGCTTGAAAAAAATCCAGCATTCTCCTTTTTATGACCCTGACTTGTTGAATGAACTAAGCCAAGGTGTTTTCTAAGAGGTCTCATTTTCTGGATTTCTCTGATTCACCAGGAGTGCCATTTAGTTTTGCTGCTCTATCTGCTGTATTTCCTATGAACTGAAAGTTATATATAATGGAATCAAGTGTGGATAAATTTCATAGGTGACCTTGTGCTGTCTACTTTCTATTGTATCATATTAGAAGATAATATAAAATCTGAGTGACCCATTAGTGGACCATTGCTGACCCTAAGTTGTCTCTGCAGTAGAGTGAAGAGAGTTTGACCTTTTCCTTTGTGCAGTTGTGTTTTATCTTTTGTGACTGAAAAGTAATCGATAGGGTGTTATTTAGGCTCAATGTATGTCCATTTCCTCATCAGATAGTTACACAGTGTTTTTAGCAGCAATTTATAGTCCTTGTCTGAATCAGTAATTTCACTAGATTATGAAGTTATGTTTTCTGAAATCTGTCCTTTGTCCATGCTTACTAGCTGGAGCTCTGCAAAATAAGGCCTTTCCTCAGAAAGGGACACATTATGTGGCTTCCTCTGAATTAAGTTCTGTTAAGGGGCAGAAGAAATGCTTGATGATTTTAATGTATTTTTTTCCAAATAAAGAATTGGTTTATTAGCCTCAAATGGTCCCTTTCTCTTTTTGAGTGTCATTTTATGCTTGTAGCTTTGCATTGATTAATGTGTGTAATTTACAAGTCAAAGAATTTTGTATCCAAATGTCTGATGGAAAGCAATAGTCCTTACCTTTCCTTCTCAGCTTTCATTCCTGTTCTCCAGGAGTGAATACTTTCAGACCTTTAGGCTCCTTACCTTACTTACCTTCTATTTCCAAATAATATGCTAAGACTAATAGCGGGATTTTTTTCATGTTTTTCAATATCTGTTGACTTATTGTAGAAATTAAAGATTAAATTCGCTTTCATTCTTTCCCCTTTTATATATACATACACCTCTCATACATTTTCTTCTCCCTTCACCACCTCCCCAAATTGGTTTATCAACTTTTTATGAAATGAATATTCAGCATTTAACATTGTGACTATTCAAATGTCACTCATGGCTGATTAGAACACAGATTGTTACCAGAACAAGCCAGGATTCGTGTTGCCCATCATCCTTTTTTAGCCAATTTCATGACAGATTGAGTAGGGATAAGAGCATCTTTAAGTCAAACTGCAGCAACTTGCGAAGACAGTGGACTCAGGTCTGGAAAACTGTCTTTAACAGTCTCAGCTGACTGGCCAATTTATGTTTTTTGGAAAATTCATTACTGAGCATGCAGTCAGTTAATTAACAGGCTGTAGGAGGTGGGGGAATTGGGAGTGCAAGGATGTCCTCCAGGGGGTGCAGGGTGTTTGATTGACTTCAGCTATGGCATAGAGGTCTTCAAGGTGCTGGCATCCTTGGTTCCTGGGAACTCATCTGGAAAGTAATTCCTTGCATTCCTGAGAGGAACATAAAACAGAGATCACACACATTGTTCATTAGTCAAGCTATTTGCTTTTTCTTAAGATAACTTACTGAATGTAAAACAGATTTTCTTTGTATAACTACAGACTAGTCTAGCAACTTTTACATAATCTATTGATTAAAACTAAAAGCTACTATTACTGAAGCCAAATTTCTAACTTTTGGGCTCCCCTATCAAGATTAGTATTTGTTTTGCAGTTATTTTTCCTCTAGATTATTGGTTGACTTGATTATTTAATTATGTTGGCTTGGCTCTTGAAGTAGATGAGCAGGAGCCTTTTTTTTTGTGGAGGGAGAGGGGACCTCTTGGTTCTCAGCATCTGTAGTTCCTTTGGTTTGGGCCTCTTTGTTTTCTGAAAGGACTCTCCCAGGGGTATAAGCCTGAGTGTATATATTTTGGAAGCCAGTTTGGAGCAGAGTATTCTCCTTGTTGCTGAATCAGTTACTTTTAGTTTTCTGACTTTGTGCCTCCTGTGGTTTTGATGATGCTTATCTGCTTCATGTTCTCTCCCATTCTTTTTGTCTCTGTTTTCATACCTATTGTACTGGTTTCACTGTCATCTTGGGAGCAGATGTTTGTGTTCAACCCATATTTTTAACTGAAATTTTTCAATGTTCTTAAAATTTCCTCTGTTCTATTGTGTTTTTCTAACACCACCATGACTTACATATCCTCCGTTGTTCCCAGGTTGCCGGACAGGTGAAGCCAAATTGACAAAAGGATTCCATCTAGCTGCTCGGTTCATCATTCACACTGTGGGCCCTAAGTACAAGAGCCGCTATCGCACAGCCGCTGAGAGCTCCCTGCACAGCTGCTACAGGAACGTCCTTCAGCTGGCAAAGTATGCGTCCTCCTGGGACACCATGCCAGGCATGGTTAAAGCCCTGCCGTTAAACTGACACCTAGCTATGGAAGTCACATTTTTAGGGATTTAGACAGTTTTAGAGGATCTTGAAGATAGAGTTGTTTCCTCAAACTTAGCTGAGTAAAAGCAATGGCTGTGGGTGACTTGAGAATTTAACTTGTTTCCATTTTACTGTGGCCTTTATTTGGAATATATTTCCCTCAAATGATGCAATTAAATTATATATCAATGTCATTAAATATTGCCGTTGGGGTAACTATTATAGTAAATTTGTCGAAGGGACAGGGAAAGAGATGTTAAGCTGCATTTTTAAATTAGTTGTGTGTTATGAGTGTTTGCTGTATAATTTTTGTGTTTTCCGTTTGATCATAGAGAGCTGTCAATGTCTTCTGTCGGCTTCTGTGTCATCAATTCTGCAAAACGAGGTTATCCTTTAGAGGACGCAACACACATTGCGCTTCGTAAGTGGTAACTGGAGTTGCTGTGCAGAAACTGGTGTAGTGCTTTGTACATGGCCTTAGGGGTGCTGTGCATAAATTGAGTCTTAAAAAATGTTTTATTACTAGGGAAATAGTTACAACCAAGGAAGATTTGCTGCCGGATCATGGCACCTGGAGGGAAGCTAGTCCTGACAAAGTGCAGAGATCTGAATTTGCTTTCTTGTGTTGACATTTTTACCCATTTGAATAAAGGCTGGGAATATATGCCTATTAAATTTGAAAATGGTACCAAGCTAGGAAATATAACCAATGCATTGGGTATTTGAATCCTAATTCAGAATAACCATAATAGCTGCAACAGTGAAATCAAACCGGATTGTATAATATCAGATTCACACAGCGCTTTGCTGTTTCAAACACGGCAGCATTTGCATGTGCTTTTTTAATGTATAAAACCCTGTAGTTAGCTTTCAAAAAAATTGGCTCAGTCATTGTGAGCTATTAATATAACATACATTCATGTATTTTATGTATAATGCAAAGTAGCCTTCAAAAAACTCATAGTCTAGCTATAAAATGCTGTGAGAAGTTTGCCAGTGGAGGCCTTCTCAGAATGCAGAGGAGGAGCAGAAGGTGGAGTTCTACACAAAGGAGATGGCTTTGACTGGGTTTGGAAAACTGAGTAGGTATTCATTAACAGCGTCATGGTGGTGAATGGTATTCTAGTGAAAGGTAACCATGCATGCACAAGTAGGGTGGCATAAAAGTGACATGTTCTGAGTACAGCAGAATGATTTGGCTGAAGCATAGGTATGTGGGGGTAAATAGGACTAAAGGGCAGGGGTGGAGGGGTGATTAGTTGAGGTCTCAGTGTGAAGAGCCATGCTAGCAACTTTGGCTCTAACCTATAAGCAGTCAGAGCCATCACAGTGTTTAGTAATGAGAACAGCATCAGATGATAACTCAGGCAAGAGGGATTACCGTATTTCCCCATGTATAAGACACACACTTTTCCAAAAAATTTGGGGTCTAAAAACTGGGTGCGTCTTATACAGTGGTTGTAGATTTTTTTTTTTTACTTGCATTTCCTGCTTTTTCATGCTTGTTGTCTTTGTGCTCGTTGTTTAATGATGAATAAAACTTGAGTTCAATAACTTTATGTAATACAATTTTTTTTAAATTTCGGGCCCCCAAATTAAGGTGCATCTTATACATGGGAGCATCTTATACATGGGGCAATACGATAAGTAGACTTGGAAAAGAGAGAAACAAGCGAACAGTTAGAGCTTATTGCCCAAGTCTTTGTGAGCACTGAGAGCCTGAGAGCAGCCAGAAGAGAAGAGTGAATGTCAGAGTGCCAGCAATGGGATTTAAAGGACATGAAGCCCATTGGAAATGCCAGGTGAAGAAAGGGGCAAAGGAAGTGCCAAAAATGTCAGGCTTCTAGCTTGGGTGAGGGGTGAATGTTGGTGTGTAACTGGAGCTGGACTACAGATGAAGGAGCAGGTTTGGGGGTGGGGAAAATGGAGATCAGGTTTGGACATGTCGAGTTTGAGGTCCCTTAGTAATGTGGGCAGATATGCCCAGTAGGTGGGAGGGAATTCAGGTTTTTTGCTCAGAAAACAGACTATAAAGATTTGAGAGCTATCAGCATTTGTGGTAGTACCTAACCAACAAATTAGCTAAAGGAAATATATATGTCAAGAAAATAAAATATGTGAGGATAGAACCTTGGAGGACAACATTTTTAAGGTGGCGCGTGTGCATTTAAAAACCAAGCTAGAGAAATCTCTAGTAAGTTAGGGACTAAGAGAAGGCCATCAGATCTCATTGTTAGGAAGTTGAAAGAGAAGAATCTGGATAACAGAAGTTAAGAAAAATGTAATTCAGCTTTGGACAGGTGGGATTTTGACCGGGATGAAGGGCTGAGTAGGACATCTAATAATTCAGATTTTCAAATGATGTGTTTCAAGAATTTTTAAAACACGCAATGCTTATTTAGTCAGAGGCACTCACCTCTTTTCTTTTAGGTTGTCCAAAAAAATGACAACAGCCAACATAATAATAGCCATCTGGTGCGAATGAATCAATATTATACCTATTTTTTTTTTGTCAGATCAGGAAAAAGTATATAGTTTTTAGTATGCTACAGAATTTTAGTAATTAGTTTATGTGTGTCATTAGATGTAAAAGGTTGAAAATCACTGATGGAACTGAATGAATGGAAAGACGGTTGTGCTAGATCATTTTGGTCAGGGAGAACAGCTGCAGACTAGACTAGGGAGACTGGCCCAGAGTTAGCAGCTCCTGTGGCCGGTGCTGGTCCAGGCACGGGCAATGAGGCCATAGAGAAAAGGAAGCTCTACCTGCGGGGAGCTCTCATTCTAGTGGATGGCAGGGGGCAGTGAGGATCAACATTAAACAGGAAACTCCACAAAAGGTCTATGGCAGTTGCTCTGAAGAAAAAGAAATCAGGAAAGGCTTTTTAAATAGGAAAGTCTGGGTTGGCTTCGCTGGTAAGGTGTCATTGAGCAGAGTCCTGAATGAAATGAGGAGTCATCCATTATAAAAATAAAACTTAGAAGAATTAGATTTTTCTCATCTATCAGTAATGTTTTTTTAATTGAATAATCTAATTTTTTTTAGGCACTGTAAGGAGATTCCTAGAGATTCATGGGGAGCCCATTGAAAAAGTAGTATTTGCTGTCTCTGAACTTGAAGAGGTATTTAGCTTTATTATATGGCATTGTTTAAATTTTATAGATAAGTATTTGTTATGAATAGAGGTGCAAAAGTCTTTAATGGAGTATTAGTAAGCTGAATCTAGCAATATACAAAAGGGTTATATACCATCACCAACTGGGATTTGTCTCAGGAATGTATGGTTGGTTCAATGTACAAAAATCAGTCAAGGTAATGCAGTAGTAGAATAATAATAAAATAAGAATAATAATATAATAAAATATAAAACAATATGATCGTCTCAGTAGATGCAGAAAAATAATTGGATAAAATTTATCACTCTTTCATGATAAAAACACTCAGTAAACTAGGAGTAGAAGGGAACTTTCTTAACCTGATAAACGGCATCAGCGAAAGACCCTAGCTACCATTATACTTAATAGTGAAGTAACAAAAGTTCTCTGCTAAGATCAGGAGCAAGACAAGGATGTCCACTGTCAGCAATTCTGTTCAGTACTGTACTGCTTCCAGTCAGGGTATTTAGACAATGAGAGGAAATACCAGCACCTGGATTGGAAAGAAAAAAATAGAACTATCTTGATTTGCATATGATATGATCTTGTATATAAAAATTCTAATTAAGCCTACAAAAATACCGTTAGAACTAACAGAGTTCAGCAGGGTTACAGGACATGAGCAATATAAAAAATAAATTATATTTTCTGTACAACCAATGAATCTGAAAATAAAATAGTTCCATTTATAATAACATCAAAAAATAAAATATTTAACAAAATATGTAAGACATGTACATTGAAGCTATAAAATACCTTTGAAAGAAAACACCTAAATAAATAGATACCCCTATTCATGAATTTAAAGACTTAATGTTGTTAAGAAGGCAGCATTCCCCAAATTTTTCTACAGAGTCAGCAGAATCCCTATCACAATCCCAACTGTCTTTTTGGTAGAAATTAATATATTGATCCTAAATTTATTATTAATATGCAAGGGATCCAGAAGAGTAAAAACAAAAAAACAGAAAAAGCATATCTTTGGAAAAAAAGAACAAAGTTAAAGGACTTACACATAACCTATTTTGAAATGTACTTAAAGTACTGTAATGAGGAGTGTGTGGCTCTGGTGTGTAAATAAACGTGGATTGATGGGATGGAATGTTTGACAAAGCTGCCAAGACAGTTACCCAGAAACAATCTTCTTATCAACAAATGGTATTGGAGCAGTTGGATTTCCCCATGTAAAACAAAGAAGTTAGACCAGTACCTCACATCACATACAAAAATTAAAAATGGGGCCCTGGCCGGTTGGCTCAGCAGTAGAGTGTCAGCCCAGCGTGTGGAAGTCCCAGGTTTGATTCCTGGCCAGTGCTCACAGGAGAAGCACCCATCTGCTTCTCCACCCCTCCCCCTCTCCTTCCTCTCTGTCTCTCTTTTTCCCTCCCGCAGCCAAGGCTCCATTGGAGCAAAGTTGGCCTGGGCGCTGTGGATGGCTCCATGGCCTCTGCCTCAGGCACTAGAATGGCTCTGATTGTGGCAGAGCAACGCCCCAGAGGGGCTGAGCATCGCCCCCTGGTGGGCATGCTGGATGGGTCCTGGTCAGACGCATACGGGAGTCTGTCTATCTGCCTCCCCTCTGCATCACACTTTGGAAAAATACCCTCCCCCCCAAAAAAATTGGATATAGGACCTAAGTGTAAAGCTAAAATGTTAAAACTGCTTGAAGAAAACAGAGGTATATATATCTTTATGACCTTGGATTAGGCCATGGTTTCTTTAATATGATATCAAAAGCACAAGCAGCCAAAATAAATATAGACCAGTTGGTCACGTATAATTCAATAATAAAAAGATAACCCAATTTAAAAATGAGCAAAAATTAGTACTTACCCGAAGGAGTTGAAAATTTATGTCCTCACAAAAACTTGCAGAAGATGTTTATAGCAGCTGTACTCTATTTGCCAAAGCTTGGAAGAAAGCAAGATTTTCTTCAGTGAGTGAATAAATAAACTGGTATTTCCAAATAGTGGAATTTAGATGAGCTATTAAGCCATAAAAAGAAATGGAGGTAACTAAATATATATTACTGAGGCTCTGGCTGGTTGGCTCAGTGGTAGAATGTTGGCCCAGTGTATGGATGTCCTGGATTCAATTTCCAGTCAGGACACACAGGAATAGCCACCATCTACTTATCCACCCCTCCCCATCTCCCTTCTTTTTCTGTATCTCTCACTTCCCCTCCGGCAGCCATGGCTCGGTTGGCTCCAGGTACTGAGGATGGCTCCATGGCCTCACCTCAAGCGCGAAAATAGCTTGGTTGCTGAGCAATGGAGCAACAGCCCCAGATGGGGTAGAGCATGGCCTGGTAGGATGCTTGCCGGGTGGATCCCAGTCAGGGCGCATGTGGGAGTCTGTCTCTCTGCCTTCCCATTCTCACTTAAGAAAAAAAATGTGTATTTCAGTGGTACCTTGAGATATGAGCAGACCAACATACGAATTTTTTAAGATACGAGCTGCGACTCGGTTCGTATCTTGGTTTGAGATCAGAGCGAAATTCTGAGATATGAGTTGTCATTCGGGAAGCTCCTGTTAGTTGGTGCGTTGGCACACGGGTCCAGTATTAGCAGCACACCACCAGCGTCTTGTTTTTTCTCATGTATTACAGAATCAAGTAGAATCTCATGCACTGTACTCGTTCTTGCATCATTTTTGCATTTTTTACTAACTGTTTTTGTGTGCTTCATGGGGCTGAAGTGGTGAGAAGAAGAAGAGAATGATGTCAATAGAAGTAAAGCAAGAAATAATAGAAAAACATGAGCGTGGTGTACGAGTGATTGAACTGGCAAGGCTGTACGACCACAATACATCTACAATTTGTACCATCCTTAAACAAAAGGATGCCATCAAAAGTGCAAATCCAGCGAAAGGAACTACAATTCTGTCCCAGTTAAGGACAAAGGATCCATGAAGAAATGGAGAAGCTTCTGCTGGTGTGGGTGAAAGAGAAAAGAGCTGGCAGGAGACACAGTGATGGAAACTGTAATATGCGAAAAGGCACGTATTATTTATGGCGACATGAAGAGGAAAGAACCATCAACCTCAAAAGAGGCAGCAGAAGATATGTTTAAGGCAAGTCATGGCTGGTTTAAAAATTTCAAGAAGAGTTCTGGCATCCACTCGGTGGTGAGGCATGGTGAAGCTGCGAGTGCTGACGTTAAGGCAGCTGAGGAGTACATCGCATGTTTTGCTGCGCTTATTTCAAAGGAAGGCTGCATCCCCCAACATGTGTTCAACTGTGAGGAAACAGGATTGTTTTGGAAAAAAATGCCCCAGAAGACTTTTATCACCACAGAAGAGAAGAAGCTGCCAGGCCATAAACCCACGAAGGACCGTCTGACCCTTGCATTGTGTGCAAATGCTAGCGGTGACTATAAAGTAAAGCCACTGCTAGTGTATCATTCCGAAAATCCTTGAGCTTTTAAGACTCACAGATTCTTTTTTTAATTTTTTTTTAATTTTTTTTTTTTTTCCAGAGGCAGAGATAGACAGGGACAGACAGACAGGAACGGAGAGAGATGAGAAGCATCAATCATTAGTTTTTCATTGTGCATTGCGACTTTGTTCATTGATTGCTTTCTCATATGTGCCTTGACCGTGGGCCTTCAGCAGACTGAGTAACCCCTTGCTGGAGCCAGCGACCTTGGGTCCAAGCTGGTGAGCTTTTTGCTCAAGCCAGATGAACCCGCGCTCAAGCTGGCGACCTCGGGGTCTCGAACCTGGGTCCTTCCGCATCCCAGTCCGACGCTCTATCCACGGCGCCACCGCCTGGTCAGGCAAGACTCACAGATTCTTAAAGAAAAACTGCAGGTTTTGTGGCGTGCCAATGCTAGGGCATGGGTTACGTGGCAGTTTTTTTTTTTTTTTTTTTTTAATTTTATTTATTTTTTTACAGAGTAAGAATGAGGGATAGACAGGGACAGACAGACAGGAAGGGAGAGATGAGAAGCATCAATCATTAGTTTTTCGTTCCTCATTGCGACACCTTAGTTGTTCATTGATTGCCTTCTCATATGTGCCTTGGCCGCGGGCCTTCAGCAGACCGAGTAACCCCTTGCTTGAGCCAGTGACCTTGGGTCTAAGCTGGTGAGCTTTTGCTCAAACCAGATGAGCCCACGCTCAAGCTGGTGACCTCGGGGTCTCAAACCTGGGTCCTCCGCATCCCAGTCCATTGCTCTATCCACTGTGCCACCGCCTGGTCAGGCACGTGGCAGTTTTTTATTGAATGGGTAAATCTCATCTTTGGTCCTGCAGTGAAGAAATATCTTCAAGAAAATAAACTCCCGATGATAGCATTGCTAATCCTTGAAAATGCTCTAGCCCACCCACCTGGTCTTGAAGATGACATTCTCGATGAGCTCAAATTTGTGAAAGTCCTCTACCTCCCACCCAACATGACTTCAGTCTTGCAACCTATGAATCAACAGGTCATTTCCAAATTTAAAAAGCTTTGCACAAAGCATTTGTTCCGCCACTGCTTTGAGGTGACTGAGAATACAAATCTAATAACCCTTTGAGAGTTTTGGAAAGATCACTACAACATTGTGATATGTTTATGCATTATTGACTTGGCATGGTAAGAGCTTATAAGAAGAACCTTGAACTCAGCATGGAAGAAGTTATGGCCTGATGCTGTTGCAGACAGGGACTTCGAAGGATTCGAACCCGAGGCCGAGGTAGAAGCGTTGGAGGAGATTGTGTCCCTCAGAAAGTCTGGAGGTAGATGAGGGTGACATAAACGAGCTGGTTGAGGAACATGAAGAGAAACTCTCAACTGAGGAGTTGGAGCTACAGATGTTGCAACATACTGAGCAAGAGATTAGTAGTGAGGAGGAGGTAGAGTCAGATGAAGTGATTTCTATAAGTGAAATTAAAGACATGATGGCAATGTGGAAGATGCTTTCAAGTTTCATTGAAAAGAAACACCCAGAAAAAGTTTCACCTGGCCCTTTCAGCACTTTTTAATGACATTAGTTTTCACATTTCCGTAACATTTTAAAAGGCAGGCAAAAGCAAACCTCTTTGGATAGATTTTTATTCAAAAGTCCTGCAACTGAAAGTGCAGCCAAAAAGGCAAGACCAGGTGATGATTAAA
The DNA here is from genome assembly GCF_036850995.1 of Saccopteryx leptura. Lineage (NCBI taxonomy): Eukaryota > Metazoa > Chordata > Mammalia > Chiroptera > Emballonuridae > Saccopteryx > Saccopteryx leptura. The sequence continues at coordinate 208,595,404 of NC_089505.1, read as the reverse complement.
TGGAAAATACATAATGTTAAGCTTAGGTTAAGTTTAAAGTTAAGAAAGTGCATTTTTTTACAATTAAGTTTTTGTGGTTTCATTTTAAGTAAAGAAAATACAGTTTTAGTTTTGTTAAAGTAAAGAAAATGCAGTTTTAGTTTACGACGTGTCTACAGTGCCTGCATCCCTTCTTCCCTCCCTTGTCCTCTGCCATTCACGTCCATTAGCCGCACTTGTCTGCCTCCAAGGTAAGAATACAGTACTGGCCCTGGTGGTTGGCTCAGCGGTAGAGCGTCGGCCTGGCGTGTGGGGGACCCAGGTTCAATTCCCGGCCAGGGCACACAGGAGAAGCGCCCATTTGCTTCTCCACACCCCCACCCCCCTCCTTCCTCTCTGTCTCTCTCTTCCCCTCCCGCAGCCAAGGCTCCATTGGAGCAAAGATGGCCCGGGGCGCTGGGGATGGCTCCTTGGCCTCTGCCCCAGGCACTAGAGTGGCTCTGGTCTTGGCAGAGCAACGCCCCGGAGGGGCAGAGCTTCGCCCATGGTGGGCGTGCTGGGTGATCCCGGTCGGGCGCATGCTGGAGTCTGTCTGACTGTCTCTCCCTGTTTCCAGCTTCAGAAAAATACAAAAAAAAAAAAAAAGAATACAGTACTAAATAATACTTTTTTTAAATTTCATATATTTTGTTAAGCATTTGTAAACTATATATGTGTTTCTTTTTCTTACAGAGACAGAGTCAGAGAGAGGGATAGATAGGGACAGACAGACAGGAACTGAGAGAGATGAGAAGCATCAATCATCAGTTTTTCGTTGTGACACCTTAGTAGTTCATTAATTGCTTTCTCTTTTGTGCCTTGACCGTGGGCCTTCAGCAGACCGAGTAACCCCTTGCTCGAGACAGTGACCGTGGGTCCAAGCTGGTGAGCTTTGCTCAAACCAGATGAGCCCACGATCAAGCTGGTGACCTCGGGGTCTCGAACCTGGGTCTTCCGCATCCCAGTCTGACGCTCTATCCACTGTGCCACCGCCTGGTCAGGCACGTGTGTTTCTTAATTAAAAAAAATGTCTTTTTTTTTATAATTTAGGATGGTTTGGGGATGTTTCACAGGGCTGGAACAGATTAAATCTATTTCAGTTATTTTAAATGTGAGAAATTTGATATACAAGTTGACTGACTTATTAGCTCGGTTACGGAACGAATTAAACTTGTATCTCAAGGTACCACTGCTCTGAGTGAAAGAAGCCAATCTGAAAGACTATATACTATGATTCTAACTATATGACAGACAGTAAAAAGACCAGAGGTTGAGGGTAAGAGAGAAATGAATGGGCAGAGCACAGGATTTTGGGGACAGTGAAACTATATAGTACTAGAACGGTGGTAAGGTGTCATACATTTTTGCAAACCTGTAGAATGCAGCACCAAGACTGAACCCTAATTTAGTGAGAAAGAGAAATACAGGAAGGGAGAGAGATTAGAAGCATCAACTCGTTGCAGTATTCTAGTTGTTCATTTATTTCTTCTGATACATACCTTGACCAGGGTGGGGATTCCAGCTGAACCCTTGCTCAGGCCAGCAACCTGGTATCATGTCTATGATCTCATGCTCAAGCTGGTAACCTTAGGTTTCGAACCTGGGACCTCAGCATCCCAGGTCATTCTCTATTCATTGCGCCACCACCGGTCAGGGAAGACTGAGGTCCAATTTAAGCTATGAGTGATTAAATGTGACATTGTAAATTCATCAATTGTGACAGATATACCACTCCAGTGGCTGTGCATGTGTTGTGACAGGGAGATGGGAAATCTGTACCTTCTCAGTTTTTTTAAAATACTAAACTGCTCTATAAAAAGTCTTTTTTAAAAAATGGGCAGAAGTTTAAAATAGACATTACTCTAAAAAGATATACAGATGACCAAGAAGCACATGCAGCGATGCTTCACAACATTAACATTAGGAAAATACAAATGAAAAACATTCCACATCTGTAATTCCATAGACAATATGTAGTTATGTATATATAAATGTGTGTGTATGTAAATATGTATGGCTATAATTACATAGCTAATAGCAAATGTTGGTGAAGATGTGGAGAAATCAGAAACTTCACATGTGTCCAGTGAGAATATAAAATTGTGCAGCTTCTTTGGAAAATAGTCTGGCAGTTCCTCAAAAGGTTGAACGGCAATTCCACTCTTAGGTACATATAGCAGAGAATCCAAAACACATGTCCACACAGACTCTTGTACACGCGATATTTATGTCAGCATTATTTGTAATAACCAAAAGTCAATGAAATACTACTGAGCTATTAGAGCGAATGACATACTTCTATATCCCAAAACATGGGTAAACCTTGAAACCATTGTGCTACATGAAAGAAGCCAGACACAAAAGCCCACAGCCTATATTCCATTCATATGAACTGTCCAGAATACCAAATCTATGTAGACAGAGAGTAGATTAGTGCCACAACTTTATGAATATTCTAAAACCCACTGAATTATAATATTTTAAAAGGGTGAATTTTATGGTATGTGAATTCTATCAGTTTTTTTAAAAAGGCTTTAAAGATGATGTCTTCAGTCTTATATATTCATCTTATGTATTTCTACGTGAAAGATGATGCAATATTACAGGTGACACAGTAACTGACAGATCATGATTTCTTGAATAATTTCTTTGTTTTTCTAAGCAATTCCATCATTCTTTGGTTTCTTACTTTAGTCTTTTTTTAGTATAGTTGGGAATAATTGATGGCTAAATATTAAAGTAATTCCTAGGATGAAGAAAGATACAGGAAAAATAAGAGTACTAAATGCTTATAATGTGTCATGGATTTATAAATGAGTCCTGTGAGCCAACCCATGGAAATTATAAGATAGAATGAGTTTCATTCTAATTTGTTTTTGAAAAAGAAAAATTTACCTTTGTTCTTCAGGAAACCTCTAAAGAAAAATAAAAGTCTTGAAATAGCAGTTCTTCACAGAGTTAGAAGCATTAAAAAAAAAAAAATCTCAAAAACTAAACCTGTCAGTAGACCCTGATGGCACATGGAGGATTGAGGAGGTGGCATCCGAGCCGAATCCAAAAAGACAAATGTTGTTAGGAAGGTGAAGGAGAGGGAAGGGACAGGAGTGGTGGGACTCGGTCCAGGCTCGGTCACCTGAACTGCTGGTACAGGAATCATGTTTAACTAGCAATGATGTCCTGACTTTAACACAGACCTGTCACAGAATATCTTGCTTTTTTGACACAGGCTACTTACCAAAAGCTGCTACCTCTGTACTTCCCAAGATCATTAAAGGAGGAAAGTCGATCGTTGCTGTATCTACCTGCAGATATTGGAAATGCAGAGGGGGAGCCTGTGGTGCCTGAACGGCAGATTCGAATAAGTGAGAAACCTGGTGCTCCAGATGGTGAGTTCAACCTTTGAGTAGCTATTAGTGTACCACTGAGATCAAGGCCAACTTAGATGTTTTTAGAGTCTTATTCTTGTTAAGATTTACTTTATAAATGAAAAAAAAATGCACCCACACATATAAATGTCAAGTCTGTGTTAGGCAATAGAAATTTAGAGGTAAATATAACAATATTCTTACCCTTACGTAGTTTATAGTTTCAACAGGACACTGTTGAGACAGTAGTCATGTACATTACCATCTAAAAACATTTTTTTTCATTTTAGCAAGAGAGAGACAGAGAGAGATTGAGAGAGATAGAGAGGAAGAGAGAGGTGAGAAGCATCAATTCGTAGTTGCTTCACTTTAGTTGTTCATTGATTGCTTCTCATATGTGCCTTGAGGGGGGTGGTCCAGCTAGGCCAGCAACCATGTGTTTATGTGGATAATCCCACATTCAAGCCAGCAACCCCGCCGTTCTCAAGCCAGTAACCTCAGGGTTCCAAGTCAGTGCTCTGTTCACTGCGCCACTACTGGTCAGGCACCATCTAAAATTTTCAATAGTGTCCTCTAAAGCCATACCTAAAATTAAATTCTAAGGCAAGAATACTAGAACTGTTCATTTTGTTTTTTTAGGTTCCATACTATTATAGATTGAAACATTGTAGAGCACAGTACGATGGGAGGTCCCCGAATCTGTTCTGTATGACAACCAGTACTGACCTTCATGGGTATATGCTTAAGGTTGTAAGTCACTTCTACAGAGGCAGCTTCAGTGCTGGAGATTGCAGCTTAGGAATTACTGTGCGATTCTTGCTGTGAAAAATTTTAAATCAGCATCAACTTAAAATCTCTGGGAGACTGCTCTTCTCTTTTTACTCACCAGCACACAGACGTAAATTGGATAGAGGGAACTGTAAATGATATAGCATCAAGAAATATCTCTGGACCAAGCTTTGCTGGAGGAATACCCATGTAATCTCAAGAGCCCCCAATAGAACACATGCTTGGATTATGCCCAGAGTCGTGTGGAAATTCTCATAATTGTGATCACCATTATAGAATATATTTTTTCTAAATGTATAAAGTGTATTTTATATAACAAGGAGTAATGAATAGCACAATCAAGGTTAGATGGCATTGCTGGGCAATTGGTGAGACTAACTCATCAGCCAAAAGTCTCCATCTACCCACCATTCTCAGAGAGTATTTGCATCTGTATCTCCGGGAATACTGTTACTTCATAGATGTAAGCCCTGCTGTTCATAAATATTTTCAATTAGAATGTTAAATCTGTTAAAAGAAATGTAAAATCAGCTTTTCTTGAGGGATTGAAAAATGATTCCTGGGTATTTTTTTAAATAGAAGCAGACCTTCTGAGCTGTGGGCCTGTCGCAGCCTGGAGCAGTGACATGGATATAAAGAAGGCCCGAGTCCCAGCGGGATGAACCGCCAGGCTGAGCTTCAGGTGGCAGCATTGCCTTCACAAGCCCCCCATAGTCCAGGGGATTTTGTTTTCATTAAAAAATTTTTTTTAGCAGATCTGGTAAGGCAGTGGGGAACATACTGGGGACATCATCTAGTCCCCAGTGACGTGCTTCTACTAGCCAAACATAAAATGATAATTTGGATAAATCAGAAAGTGAATTTAGTAATTTGTAGTGAGAACTGTAATTCTTATGGACCAGAATGTAGGCAGGACCCGTGTAGAAAACCAGGATGCTAAATTAGAATCGAACACACTATAGCGTATGTGGGTTACACCCTGCAGTCCTGCTCCATCCATCTTCCTTCATTGGTTACCTGACCTGAGGACTGAAATTCATGTGCCCACCAATCAGGTTCTCCCTTCTTACAAACAGTTCTGGATAAATGAGCCCAAACATTTGCTGGTTTTCTTTATTACTTCAGTTCTTCAAATGCTTAAATTTGATTTCACTTTTATTCTCTAAACAGCCTTAATCTCATTTTTAAAATTAGCTCAGTCATCCCTATTGTGTGTTCACAATCTGTAGCATTTACTATTAAGTTTGTTCCAAGCTCTCTGTTGACAATATTTTTGTTACAGACGATCAAGAAGAAGAGGATGAAGGCTTGGGAGTTGATCTCTCTTTCATTGGCTCCCATGCTTTTGCTCGAATGGAAGGAGATATTGATAAGCAGAGAAGACTGATCCTTCAGGGACAGTTATCTGAGGCAGCCCTGCAGAAGCAGCATCAGAGAAAGTAAGGAAACGCCTCTGGCCTGTGGAACGCTTAAGGACCTGAGAAAGAAGAAAGGGCCTTCCATCTGCTAAATGTTCTACATAGAATGTGTTCTCATTTATTCCTCATGACATCCAGCGAGAGTGGTATTGTCCTCGTTATGCAGATGCAGAAATTTAGAGCTAATTTATCAGTGGGCACAGTTAATGTGTGGAAGTCAGTGTTCAGGTCATGTCTGTTTCAGAGCTGCTCTTTTGCTGTAATTGTGGTGCCTCTGGGTGAGGTTCTGTTGTAAAAGCAGAAGCTAGGGAAAGGCAGACTTAGAGTTTACTAATTTTACTGTTTATAACTAAACCATAATCTACAGTTTTATTAAATTTAGAAGGCATTTTATTCTTCTCATTTTATCATTAGGCCCTTACAAAGCCGTTCCATTTTTTCAGGCGTTTTCTAAAGCAATTCTGAATAAATCCCTTTGAAACATAAAGAAAAGCAGCTTTTGTACTTCTGGGTAAGCTCTTCCAAGGGTCAACAGTTCTTAGAAGGCTAACTGCTTTTCAGTTTAAAGGAAAGAAAAAATTATAAGCTAAAAATGGTTAATATCATCCATTACCTTCTAGGGTTGGTTGAGGGGATGACATCTCATTCAATTCTGAATGTTAAATAAAATAATGTCAAGAGCTTAGTTAGCACAGCTTTTAAAATTGGTCACTGCTGTTTTCTTCAGTATTGAGCAAATCATGGTCTGTTTTATCTTTGAGCTTTGCTACTCAGCATCCCTTTGGACTAGAATACTCTGGTCCTTCAATTCCTGTCCATTCTCCAGGTTTCAGCTTAGAAGGGATGGCTTCTGGAAACTTACCTGTCAGAGATAAATCGGAATAGAGAACTAGAGGTCTGGAGTAGATGCCTCCTCCTCTGTGCTTTTTCGACTGTATTTGAAGCATAGCACAGCATTCATCCACTATATTTAATGAGGTGTAGTTGTCAGTCTCTATCTCTAAAGTGAGAGTTGGACTAGGTGACCTCCAGAGTCCCTTAGAGTTAGAATTCCATGGCTCCTAGTTTCTGGTCTTCACTTTATTCTGATTTAATTTTTATAAACAAAAGCAAAGTGGCCACTAGGGGGCACCAGTAAATAGCTTTTCCAGAGGCAGTTATACACTCAAATGATAGTTTCAGTGATTTTTTTTTAACTGATTTTGGGAGAGGGGGGAGATAGGGAGGGAGGAGAGAGTGAGAAACATCAGCTCATAGTTGCTTCAGTTTAGTTACTTATTGATTGCTTCTCATATGTACTTTGACTGGGGTCTCTAGCCAAGCCAGTGACCCCTTGCTCAAGCCAGAGACCTTGGAATCATGTTGATGATCCTGTGCTTAAGCTGCCAAGCCTGCACTCAATCTGGCCACCTCAAGGTTTCAAACCTGAGACCTCAGTATTACAGGTTGCTATTCTATTCACTGCGCCACCACCAGTCAGGCTAGTTGCAGTGATTTCTAAACTTGACCCTGTGTAAGAATTATCTGGCAAACATTTTCTTTAAATGCAGTGACTGGCTGTCCCTCCTGTGACTGGTACTATGACAGCTATATATATATTTTAAAGCTTTTTCACCATGATTCATGGTCTGCCTGGTTTGGGTACCTCTTTTCGTCTAGGGCAGTAGTTTTCAAATTGTTTGGTCTCAGGTCCCCTTTGTATTCTTAAAAATTGCTAAGGACTCTAGAGAGTTTTTGTTTACCTAAGTTATACCTACCAATACTTATCATATGAGAAATTATTCACTGAGAGGTGGCAAGATGGCAGTGGAGTAGGCGGGCATACCAATTTCCACCTCCCAGAACCAAAGTGAATTACAAGTTAATTTTAAGAACAGTCATCTGGAAAAACCAACTTTGGACTAAATTAAGAGGACTCTTTAACCAAGGAACACTGAGGAAGGCACACTGAGACTGGTAGGAAAAGTGGAAATGTGGAGAGGGCTGCCCAGCTCCCCAGAGCGAACGGCAGCCGGGAGAGACTCGCGTGGCGGGAAGTGAGTTTAGCAGAGAGGGGAGGGTCCTGAGTCCCAGGAACAAAGCCCCAGCCTGCAGCCCCAGAGCCTAGAAGAGGCGTAAGGACAGTATTTAGCTGCAAAACAAGCCAGGATACTGTTTGCGAGAAAGAGACAGATTTCTCAGACCCAGGATTCATCTTAAAGGGTCCACGCAGAAAACCTCTTTCACAATCACTCACCTGCAGCTCCAGGGACGGGGAGAGAGGAGAGGACAGGAGTAGCAGGGAGAGAGTGTAATCTGGGAGGCACAGGAAGAAACACTTTGAGGGACAGCCATCCGAACCCCTGGGCTGAGTCACTCTCCAAATCTAAAGTGAATATTTTTTATGGAACCAGCAATACCAGCAAAGGGAAGCAGGACACCAGCCAAACAGAAGCTATCCTGCTGCAGTCAGAGCAAAGAATAGCTTAGAAGCAGGGAGCCATCAGAGATACAGTATTGAGTGCTAAGGTCTGAGCTGCATTGCCCCCTCCCCCCACAATGCTGAGGGCTCGCCAGAGTGGGGTGGTGGTGGGATGCTGGAGCACAGTCCCATGGGCAAGGGCAGAAGCTGGGGGCTGGCTGTGGCTGTGGCCTGGGCATGAGTGCAGTCCTGCCCACAGAGGCAGAAGCTGAGCCTGCCGAGACTGAGGCCCGGCGCAAGCGCAGTCCCGCCTGGTTGGGTGGTGGCAGAAGGGGCGCATGAAAGTTGTCCGAAATGTGGTTGTGGGCTAGGCACGCGGGAGCAGTCAGGCCTTCAGTCCTGCCTGCAGGGGCAAGGCAAAAGCCAGTTCCTAGCTGAGACTTGCCGCTGGGCGCAGGAGTACAGCCCGGCCCTCGGGGCCAAGGCTTGCAGTCCCAGCATGCAAGCGCTGTCCCGCCCACAGGGCAAAGGCTGGGGCTGGCCAAGGCTTGCAGCCCAGAAGCAGGAGCACTGTCCCACCTGTGGGGGCGGGTGAAGGCTGGGGGGCGGCCAGGGCTTGCAGCCCAGGCACACAAATACAATCTGGCCCAAGGAGGCGAGGTGGAAGCCACAGCAACAGCTGCTGTGGGCCTGCACTGGCAATGCCCGTTCCTGAATACCCGAGGCGGCAGCAGAGGGGGTGGTGGGCCTGCAGACAGACTACAGCTAGGGAACACAGAGGCCACACCCATCAGACTCCTGTTGCCACACCCTTCTTATACACAGATGAAATGGGAAGGCAGAGAAATGCAGCCTTAATGAATCAACAAAAGAAATCCCCCCAAAAAGATTTGAATGAGACGGATATAACCAAATTACCGGATTCAGGGTTTAAAATAATGATTGTTAGGTATCTTAGAGCAACAATGGATGGATATAACGAGCACCTAAATAAAGAGATAGCAGGTATAAAAAAGAACATTGAAATAATAAAAAAGAATTAGTCAAAAATAACATATACAATATCAGAAATGAAGACCATACTGGAAGGAATTAAAAGCAGGATGGATGAAGCTGAGGATTGAATCAGCAAGTTAGAAGACAAGATAAACGAAAGCATGAAAGCAGAGCAGCAAAAAGAAAAGAGGCTCAAAAAGTCTGAGGAAACTCTAAGAGAACTCTGTGACAACATGAAGAGAAATAACATCCGCATCATATGGGTTCCTGAAGGAGAAGAAAAAGAACAAGGGATAGAGAATCTGATTGAAGAAATCATAGCTTAAAACTTCCCTAAACTGATGAAGTAAAAAGTCTCACAAGGTTAGAAAGCAGAGAGTTTCATTAAGGATGAACCCAAAAAGGCCAACACCAAGACACATCATAATTAAAATACAAAAATTAAGAGATAAAGAATATTAAAAGCTGTAAGAGAAAAGCAGTCTATTACTACAGAGGAGCCCCCATAAGGATGACGTCTGACTTCTCAACAGAAACATTAGAGGTGAGAAGGGAATGGTAAGAAATATTCAAAGTAATGCTAAACAAGAGCCTACAACCAAGACTTTGCTATTCAGCAAGGCTATCATTTAAAATTGAGAAATATAAAATTTCCCAGACAAAAAAACAAAACAAAAAAAAACTCAAGGAATTCATTACAACCAAACCAATGCTACAAGAAATGTCAAGGGGCCTGCTGTAAACAAAACAAAGGGGGGAATATAAATCTAGTAAAAGAGGAATGTAGATTTAAAGAATAAAATGACAATAAACAACTACATATCAATAATAACCTTAAATGAAATTGATTAAATGCTCCAATCAAAAGACATAGAGTAGCTGCGTGGATAAGAAGACAGGACCCATACATATGTTGTCTACAAGAGACACACCTCAAAACAAAAGATACATATAGATTGAAAATAAAGAGATGGAAAAAATATTTCATGTAAATAGAAATGAAAGAAAAGCTGGGGTAGCAATACTTATGTCAGACAAAATAGACTTTAAAACAAAGGGATAAAGAAGGTCACTACCTAATGATAAAGGGAGCAATCCAACAGGAAGATATAACCATTATAAATATCTATGCACCGAATATAGAAGGACCTAAATATATAAAGCAGACTTTAATGGACATAAAGGGCAAGATCAACAGCAATACTATAATAGTAGGAGATTTTAATACCCCACTAACATCACTAGATAGATCCTCAAGAAAGAAAACAAAGAAACAACAGACTAAAGGACACACTAGATCAACTGAATTTAATAGATATCTTCAGAACCTTTCACCGTAAAGCAACAGAATATACATTCTTTTCAAGTGCTTATGGTATATCCTCTAGGATAGACACAAAATGAGTCTCAATAAATTTAAGAAGATTGAAATCATATCAAGCATCTTCTCAGATCACAATGACATGAAACTAGAAATCAACTACAATAGAAAACCTGAAAAACACTCAAAACATTTGGAAACTAAATAGTATGTTATTAAATAACGAATGGGTTAACAATGAGATCAAGGAAGAAATGAAAACTTTTCTTGAAACAAATGAAAATGAACATACAACTCAAAATTTATGGGACACAGCAAAAGCAGTCCTGAGAGGGAAGTTCATAGCACTACAGGCATACCTTAAGAAGCTAGGAAAAGCTCAAATAAACAATTTAACCCTGAATCTAAAAGAACTATAAAAAGAACAGCAAGTAAAGCCCAGATGAAGTAGAAGGAAGGAAATAATAAAGATCAGAGCGGAAATAAATGACATAGAGGCCAAAAAACAATACAGAGGATCAATGAAACCAAGAGCTTGTTCTTTGAAAAGGTAAACAAGATAGATGAACCTTTAACCAGACTCATGATGAAAAAGGGAGAGGACGCAAATAAAATTTGAAATGAGAGGAGAAATAACAACTGACACAGCAGATACACAAAGGATTATAAGAAAATACTATGAAGAACTGTATGCCTTAAAATTAGACAACCTAGGCAAAATAGACAAATTCCTAGAAACATATAATCTTTCAAAAATCAATATAGCCTGACCAGGCGGTGGCACAGTGGATAGAGTGTTGGACTGGGATGCCAAGGACCCAGGTTTGAGACCCTGAGGTCACCAGCTTGAGTGTGGGCTCATCTGGTTTGAGCAAAAAGCTCACCAGCTTGGACCCAGGGTCGCTGGCTCAAGCAAGGGGTTACTTGGTCTGCTGAAGGCCCATGCTCAAGGCACATATGAGAAAGCAATCAATGAACAACTAAGGTGTCGCAATACGCAACGAAAAGCTAATGATTGATGCTTCTCATCTCTCCATTCCTGTCTGTCTGTCCCTCTCTCTGACTCTCTCTCTGTCTCTGTCAAAAAAAAAAAAAATCAGTATAGAAGAATCAGAAAACCTAAACAGACCAATTTCATCAAATGAGATTGAAACAGTTATCAAAAGCTCCCAAGAAACAAAAGTCCTGGACCAGACGTCTTTACAGGCAAATTCTACCAAATATTCAAAGAAGAACTATCTTTCTCAAGCTATTTCAAAAAATTCAGGAGGAGGGAGACTTCCAAACTCCTTTTTGAGGAGGAGATAATACTGATTTCAAAACCAGGTAAAGACACTACAAAGAAAGAAAACTATAGACCAATATCCCTGATGAACTTAGATGCTAAAATTCTAACACAATATTAATAAACTGGATCCAGCAATACATGAAAAAAAATCATACATCATGATCAGGTGGGATTTACCCTAGGGAGACAAGGCTGGTACAATATCTGCAAATCAATCAATGTGATTCAACACATAAACAAAAGAAAGGATAAAAATCACATGATAATATCAATAGATACAGAAAAAGCATTTGATAAAACCCAGCATTCATTTATGATCAAAACTCAGCAAAGTGGGGATACAGGGATCATACCTCAACATGATAAAGGCCATCTATGACAAACCCAAAGCCAACATCATAGTCAATGGGCAAAAATTAAAAGAAATCCCCTTAAAATCAGGAACAAGGCAGGGGTGCCCCCTTTCACCACTCTTATTCAACATAGTTCTGGAAGTCCTAGCCACAGCAATCAGACAAGAAGAAATAAAATGCAAACAAATTGGAAAAGAAATAAAACTATCATTATTTGCTGATGACATGATACTGTACATAGAAAATCCTTAAGTCTCAGTCAAAAAACTACTGGACCGCATAAATGAATTCAGCAAGGTGGCAGGATATAAAAATCAATATTCAGAAATCAGAGGCTTTTTTTTTTTTTGTATTTTTCTGAAGCTGGAGACGGGGAGAGACAGTCAGACAGACTCTCGCATGCGCCCCACTTGGATCCACCCGGCACGCCCACCAGGGGTGACGCTCTGCCCACCACAGGGCGTCGCTCTGTTGTGACCAGAGCCACTCTAGTGCCTGGGGCAGAGGCCAAGGAGCCATCCCCAGCGCCCGGGTCATCTTTGCTCCAATGGAGCCTCATTGAGGGAGGGGAAGAGAGAGACAGAGAGGAAGGAGGGGGGGGATGGAGAAGCAAATGGGCGCTTCTCCTATGTGCCCTGGCCGGGAATCGAACCCGGGTCCCCCGCACGCCAGGCCGACGCTCTACCGCTGAGCCTGCCGGCCAGGGCCATCAGAGGCATTTTTATACACCAACAAAGAACTGTCTGAAAGGGAAATTAAGAAAAAAATTCCCTTCACTATTGCTACAAAAAAAATGAAGTACCTAGGAGTAAATTTAACCAAGGAGGTTAAAGACTTTTACTTGGAAAATTATAAAACATTGATACAGGAAACCAAGGAAGATACAAACAAGTGGAAGCTTATACCGTGTTCATGAATAGGAAGAATAAACATCATTAAAATGTCTATATTACCCAAAGCAATTTATAAATTCAATGCAGTTTCTATTAAAATACCAATGACATACTTCAAAGATATAGAACAAATATTCCAAAAATTTATATGGAATCAAAAAAGAACATGAATAGCCTCAGCAATTCTGAAAAAGAAGAATAAAGCGTGGGGTACCACACTTCCTGATATCAAGTTATACTACAAGGCCATTGTACTCAAAACAGCTTGGTACTGGCATAAGAACAGGCATATAGATTAATGCAACAGAACAGAGAACCCAGAAATAAACCCACACCTTTATGGATAATTGATACATGACAAAGAAGGTAAGAGCATACAATGGAGTAAAGACAGTCTCTTTAACAAATGGTGTTTGGAAAATTGGACAGGTACTTGCAAAAAATTGAAACCAGATCAACAACCTACAACATTTCACAAAAGTAAACTCAAAATGGATAAAAGACTTAAATGTAAGTCGTGAAACCATAAACATCTTAGAAGAAAACATAGGCAGTAAACTCTTCGATATCTCTCGTAGCAATATTTTTGCTGATTTATCTCAACGGGCAAGTGAAATAAAGGACAGGATGAACAAATGCTACTATATCAAACTAAAAAGCTTTTGCACAGCAAAATACACCATTAACAAAATAAAATGAGAACCCACACAATGGGAGAACATATTCGCCAATATGTCTGATAAGGAGTTAATAACCAAAATTTATAAAGAATTTGTAAAACTCAACACCAGGAAGATAAACAATCCAATCAAAAAATGGGCAAACTATCATGCTAAGTGAAATAAGCCAGGCAGAGAAAGAAAAATACCATATGACCTCACTCATTTGAGGAATCCAGTGAACAATGTGAACTGAGCAAAGGAACAGAGGAGAGGCGGAATCAAAGGGACTAGAGGGAAAGAAGAGAAGATGGGATCAGAGAAGGGAAAGAGATTAGTGAAATTATATATACATAACAACATTATAGAGAACAGGAGAGCAAATCCTGGAGGGAAGGGGGGAAGGCATTTGTTGGAGGGGGAAAGGGGCGGGCCTGAGGGTAATAAGAGGGTGGGGAGATATATTCGGTGGGATACTTGAATCTATGTAAACATAAAATCATAAGAAAAGAAAGTGTTCACTGAAAATAATTTTATGAAAAATTACTTTTTTAAAATTAGAGGAGGAGAGTTACAGTTTTACATTTTTGCAAATCTTGTAATTTTTGTCTTAGTAAAGGACAGCTGGATTCTCATATCAATATTCAAACTACAAGTTGTTTTGGATGAAGTATATGAAGAAAATTAGACCTTAGATATAAAATTGGAAAAGGGAGGAGTATTTCAATAGTCTTTTCTAATAATTGGGGATATTCTTGATATTACATCATAGCTCAATAAATAGTAGTTTAAGTCTTAAAGTTTAGTTGTAATGTGTAATTGCAAACTATATTCATGAATTTTTGTATTTTATATTAGAACTTAGAATTTTTTTAGTTCTAAGCAAGAGAGAGGGGGACAGAAAGGGACAGACATACAGGAAGGGAGAGAGATGAGAAGCATTAGTCCTTCGTTGTAGCTCCTTAGTTGTTCATTGATTGCTTTCTCATATGTGCCTTGACCGGGGGTGGGGTGGAGGGATGGCTACAGTAGAGCGAGTGACCCCTTGCTAAAGCCAGAGACCTTTGGCTCAAGTCAGCGACCATGGGCTTCAAGCCATGACCTTTGGGCTCAGGCTAGTGACCATGGGATCATGTTTATAATCCCACACTCAAGCCAATGACCCCACGCTCAAGCTGGATGCATCTGCATTCAAGCCAAAGACCTCAGGGTTTGGAACCTGGTCCTCATTATCCCAGATTGGTGCTCTATCCACTGTGCACTGCCTGATCAGGCTGAATGGATTTTATAATAGGAATTTAGAGCATGAATATGTAGCATGATACATTGGTCTTTTGAAAACTATGCACTGAATTTTTCAGATCTTTCACATTGACATTTTTTGCTACACAATATCAAAAGATTATATTTGTTAATTTCACCACTGATATAATCAGAAAAGTCTAAGTATTAGGCAGTGTAAAATTCTAGTGGTGGAGAAAAATTTTCCAAAATTTAGCCTGACCAGGCGATGGTGCAGTGGATAGAATGTCAGACTGGGACGTGGAGGACCCAGGTTCGAGACCCCGAGGTCGCCAGCTCGAGCGCAGGCTCATCTGGTTTGAACAAAGCTCATAAGCTTGAGCCCAAGGTCTCTGGCTTGAGCAAGAGGTCATCAGTGTGCTGTAGCCCCCAGGTCAAGGCACATATGAGAAAGCAGTCAATGAACAACTAAGGTGCCACAACGAAGAATTGATGCTTCTCATCTCTCTCCCTTCCTGTCCGTCCCTCTCTCTAACTCTCTCTGTCTCTGTCAAAATAAAAAAGAATATTATTATTAAAATTTTTCCCCCAAAATTTACATATATTTTTAGAGATCACGTTTTATCATTGGCAGTCAGTACTGTTGGTTGTTTTATTTGAAGTATCAGGGTCACTTTATTCTTTTTTTTTTTTTTTTTTTTTACAGAGACAGAGAGAGGGATAGACAGGGACAGACAGACAGGAATGGAGAGAGATGAGAAGCATCAATCATTAGCTTTTCATTGCATATTGCGACACCTTAGTTGTTCATTGATTGCTTTCTCATATGTGCCTTGACCATGGGCCTTCAGCAGACCAAGTAACCCCTTGCTCGAGCCAGCCACCTTGGGTCCAAGCTGGTGAGCTCTTGCTCAAACCAGGTGAGCTCATGGTCAAGCTGGCGACCTCAGGGTCTCGAACCTGAGTTGTCAGCATCCCATTCCAACACTCTATCCACTGCGCCACCGCCTGGTCAGGCTACTTTATTCATTTTTGAAAAATGATCTGCTGTCTACTAATGAGAATAGCCATGCTTTGCCTGTCAGTCATTATTTGAAGAAAAGCAGTGATCCATGGAAAAACACAGCTTGCAAGTCAAACACATAGCACTTGTCTTCCCAACAGTGTCATGCTGCAGTGTGCAGGCTGCTTGCTGTGTTTCCCCATTTGTGACACAGTGATATTAAGCAGATGTGTTCCCAAGGGTTGATTTAATACAATTATTAACTTTTACCTTCTCATCAAAGACATTCTTGAATGAAACTGGCTTTTATTTTCCTGTGAGTGTTTTGGCAAAGAAGACAATGCCTGCTTGCTCAGTCAGTGCCTCTGTGTTGAGCTCTGTGCCTGGAGCCCTGCGGAGGCCCCAGCACTTTTACATAGCTGTTGCTTTTACACCATCAGTGCAAACGTTAGCACAGTGGGCAAGGCAAATGATCTTTCAATATTATTATGAAAATAGTTTTCGCTTTGCAAAGCCCCAGAGAAAAAATCTCAGAACTGCGGGCCCACTTTTAGTACCACTGGTGTGTGGTCTGTCCCCAGTACTTTAGAGCTGAAAGAGATTTTGGTAATCATTTGATACAAGTCTCCACAGTGGAGCACACTGTCTGTGAGCACTAGGGTCATCGGGGTGCTTGCTAAAAATTTGTAGGTCCCGCACCAAACTTCCTAAATCAGAACCTCTGGGCAAGGGGCTTGGAATCTATCTTCTAAAGTTTCTTAGATGACTCTTATGCCCTAAATCACTCATCTACCCTGAGTTTTTTACTTAACTGAGTAAGTGAACCCCAAGAGTTGGGGACAATTGATCCCTAGAGTTAGAGCCCACTGAAGAAGAGCCTTCACAATGGTCACTGCAGTGTATATCACTTCTGTCCCTCATCCTTGGCTCACTGCCCTAGACCGCTGTGGAGTTGTGGGGAAAGGGCTAGAGATAACTGAATTGTTATCTCCTTTCTGAAATCAGTCTCTTCTCCCCTCTCCCCTCTCCCCTCTCTCTTTCCCCTTACCCCTCTCCCCTCACCCCTCTCCCCTCTCTCTTTCCCCTTTCCCCTTTCCCCTCTCCCCTCTCTCTTTCCCCTTTCCCCTCTCCCCTCTCTCTTTCCCCTCTCCCCTCTCCCCTCTCCTCTCTCTCCTCTCCCCTCCCTCTTTCCCCTTTCCCCTTTCCCCTCTCCCCTCTCTCTTTCCCCTTTCCCCTCTCCCCTCTCTCTTTCCCCTCTCCCCTCTCCCCTCTCCTCTCTCTCCTCTCCCCTCCCTCTTCCCCCTTTCCCCTTTCCCCTCTCTCCTCTCTCCTCTCCCCTCTCTCTTTCCCCTTCCCCCTCCGCCCTCTTCCCTCTCCCCCTTCCCCTCTCCCCTCTCTTTCCCCTATCTCCTCTCCCCTCTATCTTCCCCCTTTCCCCTCTCCCCTCTCCCTTCTCCCTTCTCCCCTCTCCCCTCTCCCTTCTCCCCTCTCCCCTCTCTCCTCTCCCCTCTCTCCTCTCCCCTCTCTCCTCTTCCCTCTCCCCTCTCCCCTCTCCCTCTCCCCTCTCCCCTCTCCCCTCTCCCCTCTCCCCTCTCCCCTCTCCCTCTCCCCTCTCCCCTCTCCCCTCTCTCTTCCCCCTTCCCCTTTCCCCTCTCCCCTCTCTCTTTCCCCTCTCCCCTCTCCCCTCTCTTCTCTCCCCTCCCCTCTCCCCTCTCCCCTCTCCCTTCTCCCCTCTTCCCTCTCTCTTTCTCCTTTCCCTTCTTCACTCTCCCCTCTCCCCTCTCCCTTCTCCCGTCTCTCTTTCTCCTCTCCCCTCTCCCCTCTCCCCTCTCTCTTTCCCCCTCCCCTCTCTCCTCTCTCCTCTCCCCTCTCCCCTTTCCCCTCTCCCCTCTCCCCTCTCTCTTTCCCCCTCCCCTCCCCTCTCTCCTCTCCCCTCTCCCCTTTCCCCTCTCCCCTCTCCCCTCTCTCCTCTCCCCTCTCTCCTCTCCCCTCTCCCCTTTCCCCTCTCCCCTCTCCCCTCTCTCCTCTCCCCTCTCCCCTCTCCCCTCTCTCTTTCCCCCTCCCCTCTCCCCTCTCCCCTTTCCCTTCTCCCCTCTCTCCTCTCCCCTCTCCTCTCTCCTCTCCCCTCTCTCTTTCCCCTCTCCCCTCTCTCCTCTCTCCTCTCTCCTCTCCCCTCTCCCCTTTCCCCTCTCCCCTCTCTCCTCTCCCCTCTCCCCTCTCTCCTCTCCCCTCTCTCTTTCCCCTCTCTCCTCTCCCCTCTCCCCTCTCCCCTCTCTCTTTCCCCTCCCCTCTCCCCTCTCCCCTCTCCCCTCTCCCCTTTCCCCTCTCCCCTCTCTCCTCTCCCCTCTCTCCTCTCTCCTCTCCCCTCTCTCTTTCCCCTCTCCCCTCTCTCCTCTCTCCTCTCTCCTCTCCCCTCTCCCCTCTCCCTTCTCCCCTCTCTCCTCTCTCCTCTCCCCTCTCCCCTCTCTCCTCTCCCCTCTCTCCTCTCTCCTCTCCCCTCTCTCTTTCCCCTCTCCCCTCTCCCCTCTCCCCTCTCCCCTCTCCCCTCTCCCCTCTCTCTTTCCCCCTCCCCTCTCTCCTCTCCCCTCTCCCCTTTCCCCTCTCCCCTCTCCCCTCTCTCCTCTCCCCTCTCCCCTCTCCCCTCTCTCTTTCCCCCTCCCTTCTCCCCTCTCCCCTCTCCCCTTTCCCCTCTGCCCTCTCTCCTCTCCCCTCTTTCCTCTCTCCTCTCCCCTCTCCCCTCTCCCTTCTCCCCTCTCTCCTCTCTCCTCTCTCCTCTCCCCTCTCCCCTCTCCCCTTTCCCCTCTCCCCTCTCTCCTCTCCCCTCTCTCTTTCCCCTCTCCCCTCTCTCCTCTCTCCTCTCCCCTCTCCCCTCTCCCTTCTCCCCTCTCTCCTCTCCCCTCTCTCCTCTCTCCTCTCCCCTCTCCCCTCTCTCTTTCCCCTCTCCCCTTTCTCCTCTCTCCTCTCCCCTTTCCCCTTTCCCCTCTCCTCTCTCCTCTCCCCTCTCCCCTCTCCCCTCTCCCCTCTCCCCTCTCCCCTCTCCCCTCTCCCCTCTCCCTCTCCCCTCTCCCCTCTCTCCTCTCTCCTCTCTCCTCTCTCCTCTCCCCTCTCTCCTCTCCCCTCTCTCTTTCCCCTCTCCCCTCTCTCCTCTCTCCTCTCCCCTCTCCCCTCTCCCCTCTCTCTTTCCCCCTCCCCTCTCTCCTCTCTCCTCTCCCCTCTCCCTTCCCCTTTCCCCTCTCCCCTCTCCCCTCTCCCCTCTCTCTTTCCCCCTCCCCTCTCTCCTCTCCCCTCTCCCTTCCCCTTTCCCCTCTCCCCTCTCCCCTCTCCCCTCTCTCTTTCCCCCTCCCCTCTCCCCTCTCCCCTCTCCCCTCTCCCCTCTCCCCTCTCTCTTTCCCCCTCCCCTCTCTCCTCTCTCCTCTCCCCTCTCCCCTCTCCCCTCTCCCCTCTCCCCTCTCCCCTCTCTCTTCCCCCTCCCCTCTCTCCTCTCTCCTCTCCCCTCTCCCCTCTCCCCTCTCCCCTCTCCCTTCTCCCTTCTCCCCTCTCTCCTCTCTCCTCTCTCCTCTCCCCTCTCCCCTCTCCCCTCTCCCCTCTCCCCTCTCCCCTCTCTCCTCTCCCCTCTCCCCTCTCCCCTCTCCCTTCTCCCCTCTCTCCTCTCCCCTCTCTCCTCTCTCCTCTCTCCTCTCCCCTCTCCCCTCTCCCTTCTCCCCTCTCCCGTCTCCCCTCTCTCTTTCCCCTCTCCCCTTTCCCCTCTCCCCTCTCCCTTCTCCCCTCTCTCCTCTCCCCTCTCTCCTCTCCCCTCTCTCTTCCCCCTTTCCCCTCTCTCCTCTCCCCTCTCTCCTCTCCTCTCTCCCCTCTCTCTTCCTCCTTTCCCCTTTCCTCTCACCTCTCTCCCCTCCCCCTCTCTCCCCTCTCCCCTCTCTCTTCCCCCCTTCCCCTTTCCCCTCTCCCCTCTCTCTTTCCCCTCTTCCCTCTCTCCTCTCCCCTCTCCCCTTTCCCCTCTCCCCTCTCTTTCCCCTCTCCCCTCTCCCCTCTCCCCTCTCTTCTCTCCCCTCCCCTCTCCCCTCTCCCCTCTCCCCTCTCCCCTCTCCCCTCTCCCCTCTCTCCTCTCCCCTCTCCCCTCTCCCCTCTCCCCTCTCCCCTCTCCCTTCTCCCCTCTTCCCTCTCTCTTTCTCCTTTCCCTTCTTCACTCTCCCCTCTCCCCTCTCCCTTCTCCCGTCTCTCTTTCTCCTCTCCCCTCTCTCCTCTCCCCTCTCCCTTCTCCTCTCCCCCTTCTCATAAACACACACATACACACATCCCACATAACTTTATTTCTCCATGAGTCGTACAGGACTTTTTAAAGTTTGTATTTGGAAGAAGTCAGTTCTAGGAGGGAACATAAAGGTAGCATCTACAGTGTTCTTCTCCTTGGTAGAGAGACTTGATCTTGAGATTCAAGTGGGTCACACAGTTGACAGCTTCCATTCATTTCAGGATGGAATGCAGACTTACTTTGTATAAGGTAATATTCTAGATACTGAACTGTACGGAGATAAAGTAGTCCCTCTCTTCTGGAAATTCATGACTCCGCCATACCATCTTCAGATGTCAGGCATGTTCTGACAGTACTCAGGTGGCTGTGTGCCTCTAGGCTCATGTATTTGTAGACTTGGAGGAGGGCATGGCCCACGGCTCCGCCCCCCAAAAAAGCCTGAACCAAGAAAAAGGGCTTGGTGCCCCTGCCACGCAGGTCTCTTGAGTGACAAGTGACTTCTGAATGGAAAGATTTTCAAATATCCCATTTATGTGCCCAGTGCCTATGATGATTGAAGTCTTATATCTATGTCACAGACTACTTCAGAGTAATAACAGCAGCACAGAAATGTGATCCAAGGGAATCTGAGACCCTCTCAGGGAGCCTGTGAAATCAAAACTATTTTTTTGATCAAAGTTACTAAGATTTATTTGCCCTTTTAATTCTCATTCTCACAGTGTTCAATGAGTTTTCTGGAGGCTGCCTAGCATGTGCTATTGCAGTAGATTGAATACAGAAGCAGGTGTGAGAATCCAGTGGAAATTAAAGAGATTTGCAAAAGTGTAAAAGAGTAACTCTTCTCCCTAAATATAGTTTTTTAAAAATAAAAACTTACATTTATATAATTAGTTTTTATTTTCAAATGAATCATTTTTTAAATTTCTATTTTAATTCCTAATATGGTAAAATATTGGTGGATATAGCTGACATAAACATAAAAGGGTCCAGAGACCAAAAAGGTTTAGACCAGAGGTTCTCAACCTGTGGGTTGCGACCCCAGCGGGGGTCGAATGACCAAAACACAGGGGTTGCCTAAAGCCATCGGAAAATACATATTTCCGATGGCTTTAGCTGCTGAGAAGCCATGCTACCTCCTGCAGCAGCGCTATTCAGCTTGAACGCACGCCATTATGGACGTGTGTTCCAAACTGAATGCCTGCGGTCATTGCATCATCCGTCCGGGGCCTAAGGGGCGGGGAAAGCGGGGGGGAACGCTCCACAGTCCATAGCAGCGCGGCTGCTCGTCCATAGCAGTGCATTACGTGCTGACGTTATCAGTGGGCGGGTGCAGCAAGCGCCGGAGGATAGAAGCCTAAGAGGCGGAGAGCCAAGAGAGCCTGCTGGTGTAAAAAAGGTTAATAATGGGCCCTGGCCGGTTGGCTCAGCGGTAGAGCGTCGGCCTGGCCCCGGGTTCGATTCTCGGCCAGGGCACATAGGAAAAGCGCCCATTTGCTTCTCCACCCCCCCCCCCTTCCTCTCTGTCTCTCTCTTCCCCTCCCACAGCCAAGGCTCCATTGGAGCAAAGATGGCCCGGGCGCTGGGGATGGCTCCTGTAGACTTCTATAGGAGGCAGATCTTTTACACTGCAGAATCTGCACAGCAGATTCCTCAGTGTGAGGCCTCTTTCAGTCTATTGGGGGTGGCGGATTCCTCCTTTGGAATTTTTCTGCTCTAGGAAAAGTTCTAGCATGGAAAAAGTTAAGCAACATGCTCTATATTTGAGCGGAATCTGCTGCGGCCTCCCATTGACTTGAATAGGAGAGGAAGAAATGTGTCGGAACTGCATTTCTGCCGTATAGGGGATCTCTCGTCCTCAGAATCCACAGGTCTCCCATTGAAGTAAGTGAGATGTGGATTCCACCGCAGAAAGCGCTGCTTTATAGTGTGAAAGAGCCCTGAAAGATACCATGCTGTGCAGAAACTGCAGTGTATCCTATGATGTAGTTCACACTGTTCTATATAGAAAACTTGCCACTAATCTGGAAAAAACAGATCCATTAGTTAAGCAGCTATTTACGGAATGGTAGCCCCAATACACTAGGTAAGGAGGTCCATTAGTAATAAATATTTCTCAATATATAATTATTGTTTTTGTGATTAATCACTATGTTTAAATTATGTTTGATTTGTAGCAATGAGAATACATAATGCATATCAGGTATTTACTTTCCAAATCATAACTGTAGCAAGATTACAGTTATGAAGTAGCCACCAAAATTATTTTTTGGTTTGGGGACACTGCAACATGAGGAACTGTATTGCGGGATCACGGCATTAGAAAGGTTGAGAACCACTGGTTTAGACTGACTAACAGTTTAGGAGTTTATGATGTAACTGAGCTGTAACCCATCTGTGTTCATACTCTGCCATGTGCTGAATGTTTAAGATCACAGATTGTAGTGTTTAAATTTTATTTTCTCTTACTCTTTTTCAATCAGGCTATTTACATAAAACAGTCTGGTTTCTGTTGGTCATGTTAGTTGATCAGGTTGAGCTACTGATGAATTTTTCTGAGGAAGTAAGT
Organism: Saccopteryx leptura; assembly: GCF_036850995.1. Lineage (NCBI taxonomy): Eukaryota > Metazoa > Chordata > Mammalia > Chiroptera > Emballonuridae > Saccopteryx > Saccopteryx leptura. The sequence continues at coordinate 208,572,843 of NC_089505.1, read as the reverse complement.
AGGTCTTCAGTCAGCGATATCTTTTTGGAAGCCTTTCCTTCTTCCATGAATAATAGAACGAAAGTTCACATGGATTGGCTAAGTTTGATCATTCCTTACATAGCATTGTTTTGCAACATCAGTATCTCTGTGAAATAATTCTCTTTAACATATGAAAAAAAACACCACGTATTATTTAATTCTTGATTAATATTTCCAAGTCTTCAGTAGAGACACTAATTTGGATGTATCATAGGATGGAAGTTGACTTACTTACAAAAATTAGGAAGCAATCTATTTTTTCAAAAAGATGCAGCTCTTAAAACTCTAATTATTTTACAGTACCTTTTTTCTTTTTCAAGTGTCCTTGGTTGGCTTAAGGTCCAGTTGCCTGCAACTCTTACGTCATTTCTCACAGTAAAAACTTCATCTCATTTATTATTAAATATTTATTGAGCTCTTACTAATGTGCCAGTTGTGCCAGAAATGTTATAAGGTAACATGCAAGACAGATACAGTCCCAGCCTTGTGTGGCCTAGGGTCTTGCAAAGGGAGAATTGTTAGACTGATTCTTATGTGATTGATTTATTTAGATTATAGGGCATAATAAGAGTGTATAACAAGGGTCTTAACCAGGTCCAGTGTGAGGAGGTTGTATGAGATCAGGAAAAGCGGATTAATTCCAAAATTTTCCTTGGCTGTTGGTTGTACACAGATGGGTTAGGTATTGCTCTTTTAAGAGTAGTTTAGCTTAAGTGTTCTTTATCATTCATCTGTTGGTTGTGCAGTTAGGTGGTAACTGATTAACTGGAGTAAATTGCCTTTTATTAGCTTTGTAAGGACAGCATCCAACATTAGTTGATTAAAGCTTACTGAGACACTACTCAGTATTTATGCCTTTAGAGTACTTGTAGTGGCGACTTTTGCTGCTACATATTTTGTGCGACTGTTTACCCATGATTAAGGTATTTTACCGTCAAGTAATAGAATTTAGTTGGAGTAAGCTATAGGAAAATAAACAACTTTGAATTGATATTTTTCTTTTTTAGCTTTAGTTTTGATTGTTGAATTGGAATCAAAGATTGAATGTTTTTACTGAAATAAACTACAGCAAATGTGAGGTACAGTTCATGAGAGATAAAATGGAAACTTGTAAATATTTTTGAGTAGATCAAGAAAACACGGAAAACATTACTTTTTTATTGGGTAAGGAGGCAAAACTAATATTTTTTTGCTTTTGTTTCCTCTTCCCAAATACTAATTTAAAAATAAGATAATCAAGTCAAAGTTACACAATCTATACTGGGAATGGAGGACATTAAATTAGGATAAAGAAGAAAGCAGGTGAGATTCCTTTCATGTGTTATTGAGTTGGAATTCATCTCATGGTCCTTAGAAACTGAAGCAGCACCACCGTCCCAACAGTGATTGAGAACTTTTTTGAATCTTAAAGCCTTTAAGATTCTGATGTAAACCTTTTCCCCATAAACATGTTCATGTGGATTTTACCAACCAAAAACTATTCTGGATTCAGCCTCAAATTGTTAATTACAGATCAAGATTAAAAACATTTTTGAGTTTATATTATTTCAGAGTTCACATGGACTGAAATCCGTTTTAGATGGATTAAAAAAATTAAAACCCATTGAAGAAATTACAGGTTAGTATCTTTCATATCTTGGAGGAAATAGTTTTCTTAAGCTATAAAAAGCACTGACTAAAAAGAAAAAAATAGTTTTGACTATATTCACTTTAGAAAGTGGAGCAATGGAGATTAAAGAAAGTGAAAAGCAAGTTACAGACTGGGAGTAATTCACAACATACAAAACTGGGAAATGATTAGTGTCATGTATATAAAAAGAACACTTACGAGTAAGTGAGAAAAGAACAAACAGCCTAATGCAAAAATGGACAAATGACGCGAACAGATCTCGCAGAAGAGGAAAGCAGTCAGCAAGCATGACAGGATCTCCGCATCGTTAGTGACTAAAAGGCGATAGACCATTGCAGACTTAATTGATTGACCAACGTCTGCTAACACTAAGTGTTGAAGAGGACACAGACTCACAGGATCTTCTACTCATTGTTTGTAGAAGTGTAAATTGGTAGTACACTTTGAGAAGAGATTTGGCCTTACCTCCTAAAAGTAAACAAACCATATAACCTCGCATTTCCACTACTACCTTGTCTACCCAAGAGAAGTCATGCATATGCATGCCAGGAGACACGTGAAAGTAGCAGAAACCTGGGTACACCCCAAGTGCCCTTCAGTAGGAGAGTGGATGAAAAAAAGCTGTGGTTTCCAGATAGTATAAATACATTATATATAGTAGTCAAAACAAATGAACAATATTGACACCTAACAAAATACGTGAATCTTAGTAATATGCTAAGTCAAAAAATAAGACCCAAAGATTACATAAAGTATGATCAGCCTTTTTTCTTTTTTGAAATAACCAAAAAACTTTTTGGGAATACATATAGATGAATTAAAACTATAAAAAATAAAGCAAGAAACTGATGAGGTTATTGCAAGGGTACTAACTTTTGTTTTGGGTACTAGGTTTTGGAGTGCTTATTCATTAAAAGTAATTAGTGATATAACCAGTTTTCTTTAAAGGGAACTATGCATGTACTAGTGATTGAATGTTTTTAACCAATGGTGATTAACTCTATATTTTATGCACCTAAATTCCAGTTTACAAACAATTGTTTTCAGAGCTTATTGAACACATGGTTACCAAGTGTCAGGAACTGCCCTAGAGATTTGCTGGAGAGAGAGACAAGTAAGGCACATTCTCTATCTTGTGGTCTAATACAGCAGAAGCAGACAGTGCAATAAAGGGTTAAAGCCTTATGCTAATCTTTGTGATACAAGATGGGAGCAGTCCTACTAACATGTGTGCCCCCCCCCCCCCCCGACTCAACCCCCTCACCTCTCCTCCTGCCTGTTCCCCTTTCAGCAGACTTAGGTGTCTGGTGGATTGCTTGTCTCATTCTCTCTTATTACAACATTAAATTGTCTATGTAATATGTTTATCCTATATATTCAACCTGAAACTCTTCGAAGCCAGGGGTCTTACTATTCTCAGGTCTCCAAAATACCTTGAATAATTCTCATGCCTATTATTTTATTCCACAAAGATTTGAGTTTCTGCTATGATTTAGGCGTTGCATTTATACACTAAATCTTTGAAAAATGAGCTAATGAATACATAGAGTGTAAAAATTAATGGGTATTTACCAAATTCCTGTTACATGTTCTGTGCTAGGACTTGTGGTGCTTATAAGACATTTATGAAATATTATTGTGTTTAGTATTGTGAGGTTATCTAATTATAAACAATTAAAAAACAGTATAATTGAGGATTCAGTAGAAATAACCATATGGAAATGTAGAGTAGTACTTATGCATAGGAAGAGCCACAGTGCACATGTTCTTTTCTTGACTTGCACGTTATATCTTAAAACAAAATTAAAAGCTATTGTCTTTGACTTTTCAGTTCACATAGGTGAACAAGCTTCTGCATTTAAAAAGGCAGTCTAGAACTATGCCATACCAGGTGTGTTTTTCACAAGCAGTCACAATCTCTGTGAAATTTGTTGATTACAATCTGTGTGTAATAGACTTCCTATTACATAGTCTTAGTTGTGTGATTGTACTGTCTGTTCTACATAAACACCATTTTGCAGGAAACTGAAGTCCACAGAGATGAAATGATTTCAGAAAATGATAGGATTAGAACCCAAGTCTCCTCTCTCCTGGTTTAGTTCTTTTATGTTAGCAGATGTCACCATATGTGACCTAGATGCTTCACACATTTAGGTGCCTTTTTTTTTTTTTTTAAATTTTTCTGAAGTTGGAAAAGGGGAGGCAGTCAGACAGACTCCCGCATGCGCCCGACCGGGATCCACCCGGCATGCCCACCAGGGGGCGATGCTCTGCCCATCTGGGGCGTTGCTCTGTTGCAACCAGAGCCTGAGGCAGAGGCCATGGAGCCACCCCCAGCACCCGGGTCATCTTTGCTCCAATGGAGCCTTGGCTGCGGGAGGGGAAGAGAGAGACAGAGAGGAAGGAGAGGGGGAACGGTAGAGAAGCAGATGGGCGCTTCTCCTGTGTGCCCTGGCTGGGAATTGAACCCAGGACTCCTGCACTCCAGGCCGACGCTCTACCACTGAGCCAACTGGCCAGCGCCTAGGTGCTTTTTATAGTCAAATAAATGGCACTTTGAACTTTAAGAAAGCAGCATGAAATAGAAATAGTGATGAACTTTCCAGAAATCGGGAGACCTGAATGCTACTTCGAATTCAGCTTTCCGTTTGACTGGTTGGTAACTGGAAGATTAACTGGGCCTTTTCCAAGTCACTTCCCCTGTTTGAGATCTTTAAAGTCCTTTTTCCAGCTTTAATATGCTTTCAGCCAAAGCCAGACTGCAGTCCCCATGGTCTGGTATGGGTGGTATAAGTGCAACTAACTAGTTTGACTAATCAGAAAAGAAGCCGGACTTCACAGATAAAATTACCTGGTTCCTTTGGTCCCACATGATGTGTACGACACTTACCTGTTTTTCTTCTGAAAAGTAAACTCTATGAGAGCACTGACCATGTCTTTTACTATGGTATTCTCAATACCTATCGTATAATAAATAAATCTTTGTTGAATGAGTGAACAGCAATTTTGTAAAACTGTTGCTTTAGGCCTTCTCTGTGCATTCTTTTAGCAAAGGAAAGTAATAGTATTTAAAGAGTGTTAATTTGATAACTTGGTATCTGAGCCATTCGCATGAGTAGTCTTCATTGGATCATAAAGGGTTTCTTAAATATTTATGAACACCTTCCTTTCTCAGTAAGTGGTTCTGTTTTATCAATAATACATAGTAGAGATTCTGCATAGTATAGCAGCCTCCTTGCCTCTTTCCTCGTTATGATAAAACATTCTTTAGGAACAGGAGAAGATTAAAAACAGGTCCTGTTAAATTTAATTTACAAGGACTTATAATAATTAAATCTTTTGTTTCTCTAGTTATAATCGCTGGTTATGTCAAGCAAGATCTGAGGATCTATCTGATATTGCTTCTCTAAAAGCCTTATACCAAACAGGTGAGCTTGAGGATATGGTAACTTAATTCTTTTATTAATTAAGGACCCTACCTGTCAGGCCTTTAGAGACTACATTTTTCTTTGATTTTGTCCATTTTATCTATGAATAAAGTGTTTTTGTACTAATAAAGATAGAACCTATAAAAATTTCAACTGGTATTTCTACATTGGTCAACTTGATTTCTTCATAATATCCTTTTTTTACCTTTAAATTTTTTTTCTGCTTTTAGAAGTACCATATACTTGCTATATGAAATTCAAACCTTATATAAATATATAATTGAGACAATGAAAGTTCTCAGGCTTCCATACTTTCTACATGATACTATTTTCAGACAATACTTTATTAATTTTCATATCTGAGTTCAATTTAGTTTTTCCGGATCACTAATGTTATTAAAAGTTATAATAAATTCAAACAAAAAGCTATTTATAGAAAGATCTTTGTCCTGCAACCTTACCTTTGACTGTTCCTGATTTAAAACCCAAAAGAGGACTTCTCTTAAAAGTAAGGGCAGTTGTCGAAACCTCATAAACTAAAAAAGTGGTGTTTTCTACATAGTAAAAGAGATCTGAAGATGAAATGTGAAAAACATACGTTCCTGGTTCCCAGTATTTTACATTTATGTAAAATATTTTTAAAAGGTTAGTGCCCAGGGAAAATAATACTTTTGGAATAAAGTTTCTGGGTACTGATTACATTTCCTGTTTATAGGTGTTGATAACTGTGGTCGCACAGTGATGGTGGTAGTTGGAAGAAACATTCCTGTCACATTAATAGATATGGACAAGGTAAGCCACAACAAGGCTCTGTTTTACAAATAATGTTGATTGAAAATTAAGTAGGATATGAATTTGGAATCGGTGCTGAGGATGTGAGACGATTGTATATTTGTGGTGGAGGAGGAGCCCTCCGTGGGGGACTACAGGTCTGCATATGTCATTTTAGTTAAGTTGGGGCTTTGGCTTTGCTCTGTGGGAGAAACAGAATTACTGGAATGCCATAATGTAATCTTCAGAAACGCATCAGCTTTGCTCTGGATATCATGTAACCGGCAAATTTTCGGTTGGAACCATTCTGTATTGTCATTATCAGTGTACTAACAACCAAAGTCTGCCTTTCAACAAAAAAAAAAAAAAAAAGGAAAGAAAAAAAATTTGAGTATCTATCTGAAGAAACCAGAGATGTAGTTTACCCCAAGATGTCATAATTCCATAATCCCTTCAGTTGGAGGCACAGCAGAAAAAAAGACAATTCTTAGAAGAAAAAATGGTATTGCTGGTAAATGAAAATTTAAAGTTTCATCCCGCTGTGTAATCCAAAAAAAAAAAAGCTGAATTAAAATGAGGTATCTTTTTTCACCCTCAAAATTAGCCAGAACTTTTAAATTACTGTGATCAAAGATAAATTGATTTTAGAGAGAAGAGAGGCAAAGGAGGTGGTAGGAGCGGGAAGCATCAGCCTGCAGTAGTTGCTTCTCGTATGTGCGTTGACCAGGCAAGCCTGGGGTTTCAAACCAGCAACCTCAGCATTCCAGGCCAACACTTTATCCACTGCACCACCACAGGTCAGGCTCAGAGATAAAGTGAAATTAAAAGTGATCACAGTAATTGACCCAGTAATTCTATTCCCAAAACCTTGTACTAAGGAAATAATCCAATATATGAAAGTAGCCATAAGCCCTGAAACTACCCAAGTTGGAATATGCAGGCAAAAAACAGTTGAATTCACAGGATAATGTAAAAATTGCACAAAATTTTAAGATAAAACATAATTGTGCAAAAGCAGATAATTCTGTCTAAGCCCATAGAATCCTGGTCACTAGTGTTGGGTTAACAAAGAAGATTGTGAAAGGAATGGATCTGGCATGTTACCCACAGGCTCATGGTAGCACAACATTGTAACTTAAATTCCTAACAGGAAAGCCACACATGGAATGTTCTGTGACCCTTAAAAATTATGGTTATAAAGGTAATTACTGTAGAGAAATATTTACATTGTAATATCAACAGGAGAAAAAGTGATACATTAAATTGTATCTACACTGACTTTTTAAGGCATTAAGATAAAAACGAAGAAATTATCTGAAAGTGGATTTCAAGGTTTGGGGGAAATTTGTTTTGTACATTTTTCTGTTACATGGCTGTATTTCTTTATAATGAAAATATTGAAGTTAAAGATGGGGGATTTGTAGCTAAAAATAGGTATGTTAATTGCCCTGGGACAGGGTGTAGAGTAGATAGAAAGGACCAGAGCAATCTTGTCAGAACAGAAATGATAAAATTATATAGTAATAAAAATACATCCACACAAAGGAAAAACTCACCTGAGTTTTATAACATATATATACACACACACACATATACATATATGTGTGTGACGCACATACATAATGCAAATTATATCAGTAAGTTTCTGCTTGTGGTTATTTATTTTGTGTTATTAATCAGTATAACAGTCGTTCTTATTGATAATGTGATTGGTACAATAAAAACATAGCCTCCCTTCATGTGATGTCATTGTGCACTTCTGTGGTGTTCCCTCTATTTGTTATGTATCATTTCATATAAAATAATGAGATACATTGTGAGGTCAAACCCTGTGACAGCCATGTTTTCTTGGTGCCCTCTGTTCTGGTAGCAGCTGCATCCTGATCCATGCTAACCCAGTGAGTTGGGAAACAGCCTGTTTGATAATAATCGTTTAGTTGTTACCTCTTAGCTTCCTCCTTACTGTAGTTTATAGCTATATACTACTGCATCATGCTGACCCTGTCCATAAGTCTGTCTGCTTTAGGTTTGTTTCTCTTAATGTTATCTTCTCTTGAATTAGTATCTTTCTCTCACCAATCTGGGTCACACTAAGTTGAGTCTCTCGGACCTCTAGAAATGCTGCCCTGCCCATTGCCATCTCCTGGCTCAACCTGTTCTCACTTTCATCATTCAGCTCAACAGTAAAGGTGCTAAGAAAATTAACCCTCAGAATAAGCCATCTGAGGTGTCATTATAAAATTTATGGTAATTTTTAGCTACAAGAGAGCCATGAGCCTCTGTCTCAGTAGAGACTGCAAAGATTTTCATTGACTTCAAGCAAAAACTTCAAGTATGATTAAAAGTCTAGAAATTCTACTTCTAATGATTTTGATATCATTATCCTAGAGCAGGGAAACCTAGTAGTTGACCAGAGAACTCTTCGAGTATTTGAAGAGTTATTTGAGAGGGTAGGGACTGATTATTCTCGGTCATCACTTAGAATAGGACAAAAAGGGATTGTACCGTAGTATCTTTTTAAAGAGAACTGGCACTCATCAGAGTGCAATTTCCATTCATCTGCAATGCCTGGGGCATAGATCAGGTTAATCTTTGGGATTTTTCCCCTCTCGGCCTCTGGGAAATAGACTTGTGTGCAAAATGACCTTTACCTTTATTCCTCTTGTCTTCCAGGCTCTCTTATATTTTATCCACGTGATGGATCACATTGCTGTGAAGGAATATGTATTAGTATATTTCCACACACTGACCAGCGAATACAATCACCTGGACTCGGACTTCCTGAAGAAACTCTACGATGTTGTTGATGTCAAGTTAGTTATTTTTGCAAATTATGAAGGGGGAAGTAGCTTCTTTCTTGTCTAACTGAAGCAGTAGCAAACATTGCTATGTATTCTGTGAAAGCATATTTCATGTAACAAAGATTTTTATCATTCATAGTTTAGATTTTTTAAATAATATTGGGCTCTCCTTAATTTCAGCTTTGAAAAATCTATATTACAATTAGTGTGCAAAGAAGGCAAATTACCATAATTTTTAACTCTCTTACTTAAATCTCCCCTTAAATCTCATCTTAATTAGCCACAGGAAAAGTTTCGATTTCTTCATAGATACCTTTTTAGCTTGCTCTGAATGTGGGTTTCATCAGGAAACTTCACTTCACTGTAATTTTCTCTGTACCACTAACTGTTCTTTAACTTTGAACAGGCCTCACCTATGAAATGAAGAGTTTGTACTATTTCTCTGACATCCTCTCCAGTTCACCTTACGTGAACCAATTGTGATCATAAGCCATTGAAATGATTCTAGGCACACCTGGAGAGGCTAGATAGAGTAGGGATGAGATTACGATGCTGGAACCATTCAGCCAGGGTTCAGTTTCTGGCTCTACTAGTTGACGGCTGGGGACTTTTGAAAGGTTAAAATTGAGACAGTGTTAGTACTCAGTTCATAGAATTGTTATGAGAATTAGGTATAAAATCTTTGTACAACTTCTGGGACATAGTAAACTCCCTATATTTATTGTTGTAATATGATCATTTAAATGTTTCGTTTCTAATTTTTGTTCTAATGTTAAGTGGTTTTATTGTTTAATTTATAACTTGATCCCAAAGATTTTAGGTTCATATAAAAAAATGACATATAATAAATGTTCATTAAATATAAATTTTCTTTGTCCTACCTATAGAAGGCTCTTTTACAGCCAAGAAAAACAGTATTTTTGATAAAACGCACTTAAATAATGACATGTTCTCTGAACTGTTTTTGTTATTTCACCTAAAATGCAATATGTAAAATAGAGCTATTAAAATTTTTTTTCTCCGTGAATATATATACTCAAGCAGAGTGAATTGTCCATAATGGTAACTGGTTTTAGGCATGACTTATACTGACCCTTTTTTAAATTTTAAATCAGGTACAAGAGGAATTTGAAGGCTGTTTATTTTGTTCATCCAACATTTCGTTCAAAGGTACAGTATTTTTGTTTTTAGCTAAATCCTGAATTTAAGAGCACTGCATGCCAGCATATTAAGGTATATTTCAGCATCTTAATTCTTGCTGTCACCAGTGTAACTGCTAATTTCTTTCTTTATTCTTCCTTGTTAAGTGGGCTTGAGCTGTGGTCCTAATGTCAGTCTCATGGGATTCTGTATCCTTGTAGACAAGCCGCACAAGCTGTTGGCTTCTCAGTCTTTGCTCTCCCTGCTCTTTGTTCATCCGGGCTTTGCTTATGTTGGTGCAGAATTCACTTTCCTTCCTCTGCTCATGGCTGATTTACTGGTCCTCCAGATCTCAGCTCAGCAGTTCCTTTCCATAGAAAACCTTCCCTGAAAATCCTGCAGCTAGTAGGGGCTCCTGATTTTACCTCCATAAGATTTGATTGTGTTCCATCATCGTTATTGTTTGAATTCAAATGACTTGTTTAGCTTTCTGTATTATATGTAAGCCTACAAGATCTGGGAGAGCTAGAATATAGCCATCTGGCTCACAGCTCCATCCCTAATATCCAATCCTACATTTTTACTACATCAAGGCATGTAGTCCTTTGGTCCTTTACTTTTGCTGAAAATGTCATCTCTTTTTTGTCCTGATTTTTTCCCCTCTTCAGCCTAAAACCCATGTTCCATCACCTCAGCCACTCCTGTAAATTACTAAAGAGCCTGGGACTCATCCTTTCATCACACTAGCCCAGAGGTCTTAATCTTGAGATACCCCATCGTTCCGCTTTCTTTACTCCTGTATCTGGGTTCTTGAGCACTGGTGGAGAAATCCTAGAGCCACGGGATTTGGGGCTGATGGGCAGACTCATGGGGCTTTCACTGCTACAGGCCTTTGATACTTGATGGTCAGTGCCCAGTGTGGCTCTCTGCTCTTGTAAGCCCTGACCTACCAGCTGCTGCTCTCTCCCAGCAGATGGCTGGCCTTGGGCTTAACAAGAGCATAGGAAACCTCAGTAAGGAGCTTCCTCTTGTCTCCCTCCCACCCCATACTTACCAGCTTCTTATCATTACCTTCTTTTGCTCTGTCACAAAAATATTTCTCCTTAATAAAGGGAAGTCCCCTCCCCATACTCTGTATCCCATAGTAATAACAACAGTTAATGTTTTCTAAGCACCTGCTATACTCCAGTTCTTCCCATGAATCATTTTGTTGGAGCATTATAACGTGTCTGTAAAGTAGATAGTTATCTATTTCCACTTTACAGACAAGGAAATGGATGCTTAGAGAGACTAAATCAGCCCTGTTGGTTGGCTCAGTGTTAGAGCGTCGGCCTGGTGTGTTGAAGTCCTGGGTTCAATTCCCGGTTAGAGCACACAGGAAAAGCGCCCAGCTGCTTCTCCACTCTTCCCCCTCTCCTTTCTCTCTGTCTCTCTCTTCCCCTCCCACAGCCAAGGCTCCATTGGAGCAAAGTTGGCTGGGACTCCGAGGAAGGCTCCTTGGCCTCCGCCTCAGGCACTAGAATGTCTCTGGTTGCAAAGCCATTCAGAGCAAAGCCCCAGATGGGCAGAGCATCGGCCTCTGGTGGGCACATGTGGGAGTTTTGTCTCTCTGCCTCCCCGCTTCTCACTTCAGGAACACACACACACACACACACACACACACAAAGAGAGACTAAATCACTTGTCCACAGTAAGCAACTATTAAATAGCAAAAGCAGGATTTGAATCTGGGCATTTTAATTAGAAAGCCGACACTCATAACTACACAGTACATTTCTGTTTCCTCAGGAACCTCTTCTCCTTGCTATCTTACACTGGCTGGAAAGTTCAGTCCAATACTGAATGGAAGTGGGGAGAGCAGACATTATTGCAAAGACATACTACAGATCAAGCTAACTCTTCTGTTCGTCTTATACAGAGAAAAAAATCTTAGATGCTAAATGAACAAAAATATAAATGAATGATGAGAGTTTGGGAAATAGTCAAGCATTACTTCCTCAAGTATTCCATCTGCTGCACATAACAAAATTGTGGGAAAGTTAATAATATATGTTAGCTGATAAGACCAGGCAATCAAAACATAACTGAAGAGAAGGAAAAGTCCTTCATTTAACTGACTTCACAAACTGTACTTGTTCCCCCCTTTTATTGGCCTGGCCAAGCAATGCTCCCATAAGCATTTAGTTAGAACTTATTGTGCTGTTCTAACACTGACAGACCAAAAGGAGATTTGCAATTTTAAAAATAATTACTTAAATGCTTTATGCAAATTTTAAAGATGATATTTGACTAAGAAACTCAACAACAATTCTGTAAACCGTGAGAAATCCCAAAGTGGAAAACATTCTCTCACTGAAGTCTTAACTCATCTCTCTTCATCATGACATATAATGACTTGTCACCATTTATCTTACTTAATTTCTCCACAGTGCTCTAAAATAATGACTGTCTCTCCTGTCTTTGATGCTTTTCCCATCTGCCGGCTCCATGGCATTAGTCAAATCTGGGTTTTCCTCTTGGTTTTTAGATGACTTAACTTCCCAGTCTCCTTCCTTTGTGCCAAGGCTCTGTCTTCACTTGTCCTCTTTACTGAGTCTCTGATTTTATTCATTAGCACACATTTAAAGAGCTGAAGCTCAGTTTACTTGATATTTTCAATCTGTGATTCCTACATCTGATGCCACCTGGGAGTCATGGATGACCCAGTCCTTTCTCTCACTCCCAGTCATCCAGTAAACCACTAAACCCTGGGTTTTTATGTTCAAATGAGTTATTTTTTTCTTTAAACCCCACTGATGTACTTAGGTTCTTTTTTTTATTTTTATTTTTTGCCTGAGACCATATTTTGGCGAACTTTTGCAAAGGATCCTATAGTAAATACTTCTGGACAACAGTAACTTTATTAAAAAATTTCATTAGTCAGGTCTGAAGACAGAAGTGATGGAGTCTGCTGAGAGGTGAGGTAGGGTAAGTTCTGAAGGCAGCCTCCCTGATCTTTGGCTTGGCCCCTGACTAGAGAGTGGTCCCATTTACTTAGATAGGGAATATAAAAAGTAGATTGGGACTTAGGGGTTAGGAAGGACATGCTGAACTTCAGGGGCCTGTAGCACATCTAAGTGAAGATATCTAGTTAGTATTTCAACATGCAGCTCTAAGTATAGGAATGATGATGAGAGCCAACAATTACTGAGTGTTCAGTCTGTGTAAGCCAACGTTTTAAGCATTTTAATGTATTAATTCTATTTCAACAACCCTAACAGGGTAGGTACTATTATCATTCCCATTTTATAGATGGAATTAAAGCATATCGAGGGGTTATATAACTTACCTGAGATGAGAAGCTGGTAATCAGTAGAATTGGGATTAGAACCTACATTATCTTAATCTCAGATGCAGAATGGTGGCATATCTCAAGATTAAGCTTTTAAACATTAGACTTGCTAGCTCCCCAGACATATATTTGTGGGTTGCATGTATTCTGAAGGGTTGCTGAAGCCACAGGAAAAAAAAAAAGCACAGAATGAAAAAACAGGGTAGAGAACTTGGGAAGAGCAGAGAAAGAGGGAACAGCAAAGGGGACAGAAGGAGCAGCTGGAAGCAGGAGATAAGCTGGGCAAGTGAGGTTTCAAAGAAGTCAGGACAGAGTGTGTGGAGGGAAAGGTGATCATGGTGTTTGAGGTCAGAGGGAAACAGGGTAGACAGACAGAACAGCATCCACAGGGCTTAGTAACAGAAACGACCAGTGATTTGGCTGTGAGCAGCTTTAGCTGCCATAGTAGGATTCGAACCAAACTGGAATAATTTAAGGGGTCTGAAAAATGGAGATGGTGAGCAAAGAACACAGATGACACTCAAATATTTTGGTTGTAAAGGCAAAGAGCGGTAAGTGGAGACTTTAGCATGTTTAAAAGTTGATGAGTTAGATCCAGAAAAGAACACTAGAGGCCAGCACTGCCTGCTTTCAAAGCTTATTCTAAAGCTACAGTATCCAAACATTGAGGTCTTGCCATAAAGATAGACAGTTAGACCAGTGGAGCCATGGTAGAGAATCTAGAAATATTTTTTGACAAAAGTGCAAAGTTAGATCAGTGGACAAAAGATAGTCTATTCAGCAAACACTAGTGGAACAATTGAATATCCATATGCAAAAAAAAAGAACTATGTTTTACATCTTGCATCACATATAACAATGAAATGAAAATAAATTAAAGACCTAAGTGTAAAACTTACAACTGTTAACCTTTTAGAAGAAAATATAGGCAAGAAAGCTTTGTGACCTTGAGTGAAGCAAAGATATCCTAGATACAATACCAAAGTTCTCCAGATTAAAAAGTATAATCCATAAAAGATATTAGACTTTATCAAAATTAAAAACATTGTCCTTTTATTTTAAAATTTTTTTATTTATTGATTTTAGAGAGAAAGAGAAACATCAATTTATTCTACTTATTTACACATTCATTGATTGATTCATGTATGTGCCATGACCAGGGACAAACCTACAACCTTGGCATATAGGGATGACAATCTCACTAGTTGAGCTACCCACCCAGGGAATAATGTCCCTTTAAAGATAGTCATGAGAATGAAAAGAAAAACCACAGCCTGACAGAAAAATCTTTTTTTTTTTTCCTTTTTTTAGGTGAGAGAAGGGGAGATAGGCAGACTCCCGCATGTTCCCCAACTGGGATCTACCCGGTAGCCCCATCAGGGCGATGCCCGAGTACCAAGCTATTGGTGACTGAGGCTTATGTGCTCCAATGGAGTTATCCTTAGCGCCTGGGGCCACTCTCAAACCAATCAAGCCACTGGATGCGGGAGGGGTGGAGAAGCAGATGGTTGCTTCTCCTGTGTGCCCTGACTGGGAATTGAACCCAGGGTGTCCATACCCCGGGTCGATATGCTCTGTGCACTGAGCTACTGGCCAGGACCAAGAGAAGAATCTTAAAGCATTTATTTGATAAGAGACTTACCTTTAGAATATATAAAGAAATCTCAAACGTTTAGAAATAGGCAATAGATTTGCATAAACACTTTAATAAAATACACAGATGGCAAGTAAGCATATGAAAAAAATGTTCAAGAGAATTAGTCATTAGGAAAGTACAACTTAAACCAAACTGAGATATTCTCTTCCTATTAGAGTGGCTAAACTTTAAAAGACTGTACCAAATACAGTGCTGATCAGAATACAAAACATTAGAGAAACTTTGGAACACAATTTAGAGTTAACCATATATCTACTATGTGATCCAGCCATTCTACTCCTAGATATTTACCCAAGACTAATGAAACATGTCTGCACAAATGCTTATAGCAGCTTTAGTTGTGGTAGCCAAAAATCAGAAACAACCTATATGCTGGACACTGGGAGAACTGGTAATAAAATTGTGGTATAACCACATAATGGAATACTACTCAGCAATGAAAAAGAACAAATGATACATTCAGCAACATGAATGAATCTCAATTATGCTGAGTAAAAGAAGCAAGAAAAAAATTGTATATACTTTATTGTACCATTTGTATACAATTCTAGGGAATATAAAGTAATGTATAATTACAGAAAGCAGAGCAGTGGTTACCTATGGATAGAGAGTAGGGGCAGGAGTTACAAAGGACCTGAGAACCTCTAGGGAGGGATGGGCATGTTCAGTTTCTTGATTATGATGATGGTTTCATGGGTATGTACATATGTCAGAACTTAACAGATTGTATACTTCCAGTATGTGCAGTTTATTATATGTCAGTTATATCTTAACTGTTTGAAAAATATACTGCAGTAAGATACCACTAGATTGGCAAAAATTTAAAAGACCAACAACACCAAAATTGGCAGTGATACGGAGCAACTGGAATTCTACAACTGGAAATGTGAAATTGTGTAACTATTTTGAAAAAAGTTTTGACAGTTTCTCATAAACTAAATATATACCTAAGTGTGTGATCTAGCAGTTTCATTGCTGGGTATTTAGTCAAGTGAAATGAAAATATATTACCTAAAAAGACCTCTGTAATAATATTCACAGTAGTTTTAGTTCCATCAGCCCAGGTGTCCATAAGGTTATAAATAATTAAACTCTTGTATATTCTTGTAATGGAATATTTCTTGGCAGTAAAAGAGAACATACTGCTGATACACACAACAGCATGAAATAATCCTAAACATTATGCTGAGTGAAAGAAGCCTTACATAAAAAAGTCACACAGTGTGATTCTATTTATGAGATTCTAGAGCAGGCAAAACTAATCCATGGTAGAAAAAAATTACAACCGTGTTTGCTTGGGGACAGGGGCACAAGGGAACTTTCTGGGATGATGGAAATATTTGTATCTTCATAGGAATTTTGCTTCTACAGTGTGTGCATTTGTCTAAAGAGCAAAAGTACACTGAAAATCTGCATTTCATTGAATAAATTTTATGGCAAAGAAATGGAACAAATACTGAACTGTAGTTAAAAATATGAATGCTGTATTTGGGAAAAGTTTGCTGATACCTGCAGTTTTACTTTGAAATGCAGCAAAAAGGTGGGGTGGTGGATTAACTTAGAGAAATGGATAGATACATTTTAAAGAAAAAGTTAATGGTTGTCTGGCTATCCTGGTGTTCACTGTAAAATTCTTTAGTGAATGAACACTTTCATAATGTGTTTAATGGAAAGAAAAAAACTTACTCATGTCACAATTCAGAAGAATGTTCCTTTATATCAAACATATGAAAATATGTAGCCACTGTTGGCTAAGATCTTACTTTAACCCCTCTGCCCCATACTAGAGTCAATAAATAACTGTCTATCCTTCACGTGACATTAATTGATAGATGCTACCAGAAATTTCAGTGTTAGAGTCCCTGGCCTTGGTTGTCAGGCTGTTGGAGTTGCCTCAGATAGGAGTGAATGAATGCCGGTCGGGCAGAGGCTGAAGACCACGTCTGTAACCTGAAAGCCATCCTGTTACCTCTCCATAATATTTTGGGATTGGGAAAAGGAGGGAGGATTGAGAGAATAAAACCCCTGTGTAATGAAGTCCACTATCATTTTATGTTAAATCAAAAACTATAAATGGAGTGTTTCTAATTATAATATAATGAGATGAAATCAAGGGATACTAAAACATTCCAGTCACACTGTCCAGTCACACTGTTCTGATTTTCATACTCCTCAGATCTTTTCCAGGCCACTCCACCCAAAGCAATAATTGACTGCTCTATAAATCACTACTCTCGTTCTTCTTTGAAATTTACTAACAGGGTGCAAATAGGATTTAAACCCATTGTTGACGCTGATTTTAGTGGATTACTGAGTTCACCATTACTTGTGCGAACCATCTTTTCCTCGTTTATGTTGTGACCTTGTGTTCTTGGCTTAATGTCTGTAAATAACTGGATGAAAGAATCTCTAGCATTTACAGACTGTCACAGCAATTCTTTTCAAGTTAATTTTCTTCAGTCTTTTTAAATGGTAGATACTAAGGAATGCAGTTTACCTAACTAAATTATAACATAAATAATGGTGAATTAAAAGCCAGGTTATATAGAACTAAAATGGAAAAAGTGAAGAGAGTGTTCTTGGGTCTCCCTGAACAGAATACAGCTAAATGGATTTCTGAATCTGTCTACTTTGGGTAGTTTTCTCTTGGTAATACTTGAAGGATGTGAAGGAGGTAATGGGAGAAAATGGCACAGAAATGGGAGAAAATCTCTTTCAAAGATTGTATGCCTGAGATCACTGCCTACTCTTCCCAGGCCCTTTTGTCTTTGAAATTTGTACCCTTCCATGTCTGCATGATACAACATATTCAAGAGTCCTTCCATAGATTTGCAGAATTAAGAATCACTGAAAATCATTTAAATCTAACTTGCTCATTTTATGAAGAAACTGAATCTCAGATTGAAGTACAATTATTGTAGAATGAAAGAATATTAGACCATTTCTAAACAGTAAGTCCAGAAACTCTTATTCTTTTATTTATTAACACAATAACAAATTCCTTTTTATGTTGGACATAATTAGTCCTTATGAATGTGTTATGGAATCAGACCATCACACATCAGGGAGTTTACAGTCTATTTAGAGAATCAGATAATACAGTACAGAATGTTAATTATGCAGTAGTATGAGTAAACACAGTACTGTTGGAACACTTCGAGGAAGTTCCTTTTCCTTCTTTGGGTTGAGGATGGCCAGGAGAGCTTCTTCACTGAGGTGACCTGATCTGAGCTCTGAAGGACAGCTACCTAGACAAAGAATTGAGGAGGAGGAGTCAGAGCTGAGAGAGCAGCCTGTGAAAGGCCTGAGGTAAGTAAGAGACTGTGGCACAGAAATTCCCTGCGTAGTCTCTTCTAGCTCTGTAACCTTACACTTTTTCCCAGATACACAGTTCATAGTCATGTTTTTTCTTTGGGCCATTCACTGCATTTAGTACATTTTGCCTTAGGTGGTTATTCTTACGTTATAATCTAGGTCCTCTACTAGGTCAAACCCCTCTTAGAGAAATGGCCTCATTGCTACTACTCATGAACTCTACAGCCATGCCCAGTGCTTAGAACACAGTGGATAACCAGTGGGTGTTAACTCCTTGCTCACATGTACCTCCACACAGCCGTAATGTTCTCACTCTACAGTCTTATTTTTAAAGGTTTTTCTAGAATCTCTAAAATTTACATAGCTTATTCGTAGCTCTTACTGGTTTATCAGCTGTCTCTGTGGCTGGTTGGAGAGCTCCTAACATGGATTTTTCACAAATCTGGTTTACAAAAGTTTGTATCAATTGGTATATAACAGCATGTGTTTTTTAAAAAAACTTATGTTAAGCCTGACCTGTGGTGGCGCAGTGGATAAAGCGTTGACCTGGAATGCTGAGGTCGCTGGTTCAGGGCTCTGGGCTTGCCCAGTCAAGGCACATAAGGGAGTTAATGCTTCTTGCTCCTCCCCCCTTTTTCTCTCTCTAAAATGAATAAAGTCTTAAAAAAAACAAAACTGATGTTAAAAACTGATTTTGGTTGTAATTAAGGGACTTTAATCTGATTTGAATTAACTCACTTGGTAATAGTAAGGCCAAGGCCTCCCCTGGTCTCCCGCCTCCCTCCAAATAAACTTGGTAAGAAGGGAGGGAGAGGGTAATGTCAATATTTCAGGCCTTATACCAGTCATTGTATGTAGTGTAACCAAAATAGAATAGTGACCCAAGCCATAAAAATCATTATAAAATAGGCCTTATCTTTATTCTTTCTTTATCATATACTTGAGAGTGCATGGTTCTGTCTGTACTTTATAAAACTTGATTGTTCTTTGATTGTCTACTAGGAAAGTTACAGAAATGAATGTAAGTAACTGAAACACCAGGGAGTAGGAGTAAGTGCCATGAATGCGATGTAAACTCAGGCTGTACGAAGTCATAGAGGGAGTGATATGTTTGGAAATGGGAGGGGAAACAATGGTGTGATGAGTCTCTACCAAATTTGGCAGTTTGGATAGGATTCTGATAGAGATGAGTTGGTTCCATGTTGTCTCTGTTGAGTCTATGTATTTTCTCATAAGTAGGCATGAAAAAAAGTGTGTTATATTAGAAGGGTTTGGAATATGTGAAAGGTTTGGAACAACCACTAAAGAATGTGATAGAGTGTCAGAGAAATTAAAAATGGTAGGTATCAGTGGTAGTGCCTAAAGTGGCATGGATTCATTATGTAAGCAGTTATACATTTGGAGTATACTATACCAGTCCACTGAGAATGTATATACATGTTACCTTAATTATAGAAATATATACCATGCACTAGATTACCTTATTCTGTATTCCACATGTTGATAAAAATAAAATAGGGTCCTGAGTATCGTCACAAAGCACAAAGGTTGCTGGCTCGATCCCTGTTCAGGGCACATATGGGATCAGATCGATGTTCCTGTGTGTGTGTCTCTATCTCCCTTCCTTTCTTGCTAAAATCAATAAATTTAAAATAAAATAGGGATAGCAACAATATCACACCCACCTCATAGAGCTGTTGTGTAGGCTGTTGGTAAACAATCCAGTTATGATCACCAGTTTAGATAGATGAATAATAATTTGTTAGTTCTAGCTATTACCTAGTTTATGTCAGTACTGTTTGCTATTGAGAGTTCTTATTTTGGAACCAGCAAAGGTTGCGACTAGCTTTTACAGAGGGGTCACGTGTAATAATGTCAAGGGAACCAAGGTAGCACCACGTCCACGGAAGATGCACTGGAGAAAGACTAAATGTCTGAAATGTTTGCAGAAATTTCTTTTTAAGTCTCATTTGAAAAGAAAATGAGGCCCTGGCCGGGTTGCTCAGTGGATAAAGCATCCTGGCATGCCTAGGTCACAGATCGATCCCTGATCAGGGCATGTATAAGAAGCAGTCAATGAGTACACAACTAAATATATGGAACAGTGGTCCATGTAAGTGGAACAATGAGTCGATGCTTCTCTGTCTCTATCCCTCTCGCCGTCTCGGTCTCTCCCTCACTCAGATCATTGGGGAAAAACGAGAAGAGTTTGTGAGACATGGAGATTTGACCATTTTCAGAGTACCTGTGGGCCAGTTATTCTACCAGCTGTGCTGCGGATTGACAGTACCCACAGACAGTGTGTTGTGTCAGTGCACGACATGCAGGGGCACAGGGACACAATGGAAACACGGGTTCAGGAAACAAAGCTCCTCTGTACATTCCCCAGTGATTGTCACTCCAGTGCATTTCTTTTTTTTTAATGCACATCATAACTAAATTGCACATGGCCAACACCCTGCACTTTGAAAAACTGTGCTTATTATAAGATGTTTCTAATATCAATTTCAGTTTTGAAATACAGTTTATATGTATTATAAATTCTCAAACTCTGTATTTTTAACTGACCACTGTCTTAAATTCTTTTCTATTAATCAGGTATCAACATGGTTTTTTACCACCTTTTCTGTCTCAGGACTGAAGGACAAAATCCACCATGTGGACAGCCTCCACCAGCTGTTTTCTGCCATCTCCCCAGAACAGATTGACTTTCCTCCTTTTGTCCTTGAATATGATGCCAGGGTGAGTACCAGGAGTTCTACCTGCCCTGGTGTCGTGTCTAACTGTCTGCAGAGCAGTGCTTATTAGTATAACATCCTTTCATTGTAAGATAACATTAATGCAATTAGTGCATTTTTGTATACTTGATTGTATTATTCAACATTCTTTTTCTATAATAACATTAGGAAAATGCTTTATCCTAAAAGAGGTCCTTTTCACCAGGAAACTTTTCAATGACAAAGTTTTGTGCTATAATTTTTGAAGCTAGTCCTTGGTTGTATTGTGAATTTTCTTTTTTTTAAATGTTTGTTTTATTGCTTTTCATCTACATAAATAGAACCAGAGAATCTACTAGTGTCCATTTTAGTACTAATGGTAAACCAGATAGCCTGTCTTAGTAGTCTTTACTAAAAGTTTCATTTTGCTGAAAGTTTATATAATGTTATTATAAATATCAACCAATACTATTAGTATTATTACTTATAGGTGCTTTTCTGACTCTGTTTTTTAAATACTAGTGAAGGGTCACTCCTGAATTCCATCATAGCTCTATTCCATTGTATTTATTCACACTATCGCTTTAATTGTTAAAACAAAACAAAACAAAGGTGAGTAATATGCTCTACCCAAAGATCGTCAGCCTCCTTATTCAGTTGTTGCTGATTAAGGTATTTTTATGCAGGTCAGGGAATATAAATATTTGACAGTTGTACTAAGTTTGAAATGAATTCTTCTTCCCTAATTATTGTACAACCTATGTACTATAAAATAAATATCCTACAACACATTTTCTCTCTAACTTCTCTGACTTCAGCTAGGATTTCTGTGCTCTTATATGTGAAGAGCAGAGTATTTCATGTGTTGTGATGGCTAATAAGATCTCACATTTGGCTTTTGTACGTGAGGACTTGTAACTAGAGCACCTGGGTCATAGATACAAGGACTGTTGAGTCTGTGGGAGGGAAGGACATCAGTTTGTATTTATTGCAGACTGCTGGAGCAGAAAGTGGCCTTACTGTTATTCTTTTCAACTATATACATTACTCTTAATACTATTTAAAAAAATGGATAGGAGGAAATGTGAAAGGCTCTAAAAGACATATGATACCAAAATTTGACATGATAATTCAGAGCTAGTATCTGGATTTATAATTTCTTTTCTGGGGTAAAAATGTACAAGTTGGATTGTATTAGTTAGAAAACCCAAAGGACTGTTTTTTAAGCCAACACATTTTCTATATACTTGCCATCTTAGAAAGCAGGATTTCATTAAATATTAACATCACACTCAAGCTTGGATTTTTTTGTTTGTTCATTTGTGTTTGTTTTAGAATTTTGTTACATTTTGTGTCAAATACAGGCCTAATTAATATGACTAATCAAAATTAAATAAACTATAACCTATCACTTGGGCCGTTGGACCACCTCTCCACACCTGTACTACCGTTTTCTAAAATTGAGATGCTAGAGACCCTCTCTGTGTAAAAGCCAAAGAGAGGACTAAAAGGTGGGAAGAAACTAAAAAAGGAGTCAGAGATGATGGGGGAGGCAGGAACGGGTAGGGCACTAGGTGCTAGAGCCTTACTTATTTTGCTGCGGTATAGTTGGCCCTTGAACAATGTGGAGGTTAGGGGCACCAGCACCCTGCGCTGCTGAGAATCACGTGCAACTTCAGACTCCCCCAAAACTTAACTACTAAATCCTACTGTTGACTGAAAGCCATACTGTTAACATAAACCGTCAGTAAACACATATTTTGTATGTTATATGTACTACAGTGTGTCCGTAAAGTCATGGTGCACTTTTGACCAATCAAAGGAAAGCAACAAAAGACGATAGAAATGTGAAATCTGCACCAAATAAAAGGAAAACCCTCCCAGCAGTTTCTGTAGGATGATGTGGCAGCATGTGCGCATGCGCAGATGATGACGTAACACCATGTATACAGTGGAGCAGCCCAGGGCCATGCCAGTTGAGATGTGGATGGTACTGAGGAAAGTTCAGTGTGTTCTGTGTCTCACTAAATTCGAATCCGTGACCAAAGTGCAACGTGAATATCGGCGTGTTTATAACGAAGCGTCACCACATAGGAATAACATTACTCGGTGGGATAAGCAGTTGAAGGAAACCGGCAGTTTGGTGGAGAAACCCTGTTCTGGTAGGCCATCAGTCAGTGACGAGTCTGTAGAGGCTATACGGGATAGCTACTTAAGGAGCCCTAAAAAATCTGTGCATGAGCCCAACATCGAACTGCACTGAATAGGTATGAAACTGGGAGAGTTTTCCTTTTATTTGGTGCAGATTTCATATTTCTATCGTCTTTTGTTGCTTTCCTGTGACCGGTCAAAAGTGCACCATGACTTTACAGACACACTGTATATACTGTATTCTTATAATAAAGTAGGCTAAAGAATAGCAGATATTATTAAGATCATCATAAGAAAGAGAAAATACACTTATAGTACAGTACAGTAACATTTTACATTTTCTGTTTACAAGGTAAATCATCTGTCTGTCAGCACCTACACCAATATTGTCTTAAAGGGTATAAAACACTGTAGATGTTACAGGTATTACTAGCACTAGATATCAACAATGAAAAGCTAATGTGAAAAACCCACATTTCTTTACAGGTATAACAATTTGTGCACTGATGACGAAGCAGCAGCACAATGATTGCTTTCTGGTAGCTTAGTGTAAACTGATACTTTCTTTACAGCAGCCTTGCCTGTACACTAATAAATGAATCATAAACTTTTCATGACATTCATGATTATTTCACTCATACTTACAGTGCATATTGGAAACATTACATTTTTAAAAAAAATCTATGCTGTAGGCTGATAGACAGTGTTTCCAATTAAGAGAGAGTGTGGCATACTGTATAATTCCTTAGAAGTTATAAAACAGTAAGAAAACTAACAATTAATGCCTATGTAAGGATAGACTATCCACTTCCATACAAATCATGCACATAATGTTCTACATGATGAATATTTAGGTGATGGTGATGATGATGCTAAAGACACAAAAACATCTCATACAGTTCTCATCATACAATTAATAGATTTTTACATGAAGAAACCCATACACAACAGATGAGTTTATTAACTGTACAGCATGATGATTATTTACTATTCATTAAGCGGAAGTGGATCGCGATACAGGTCTTCTTTCTCATCTTCACGCTGAGTGGGCTGAGGAGGAGGGAGGAGGGTTGGTCTGGTTGTCTGTCTGTGGTGGCAGAGGCATAACAGCAGGGGGGGAAGGGAGGCAGCAGAAGCAGGCACACACTCTGTGACATTACGGAAAGACATCATACTTTCTGCTTGACTTTTTTGCTTTTCATTTCTCTAAAAATGGTTCTATGTGGTACCAGTACTTCTCCTGTTTGCTGTAGTTTCAGTGCCTGTATCCTAGAATTTTCCATGTTGTGAGAGATCAAAAACAGCTTGACTAATCAGAATCCTTCTTCCAGATGGGCTAATGTCAGTTTCTTGTCTGACATTGCTTCCTCTACATCTTCTTCCTCATCATCTGGCTCTGGTCCAGAAGCACCCATCTCCATCACATTGTTTTCTGTTATTTCCTGTGGTATGATGTCTGTTAACTCTTGAATTTCTCAAAGATCCATATCATGAAGCCTTTACATGTCCCCTGACCCCCCAAACACCTTGATTAGCTGTGTCAGAAATCCTGTGAAGTCACACACAGTGTCTGGACACAGTTTTCTCTAGCAGAAATTTATTATTTTGGGCTTGATGGCTTTCCCGGCTTTTTCTATAACAATGATGGCATCTTTGATGGCTTAATCCTTTCATATTTTCATGATGTTCTCTCTGCTGGGGTTTTTTTCCAGACTGTTGACAACTCCTTCCATAGAGTACTATGTGTAATGACCTTTAAAGATCCTTATGACCCTCTGATCTAGAGCCTGAATTAGAGACATGGTGATTAGGAGTAAGTAGACCACTTTGATGCCTTCAGTGTTGAACTCATGGGGTTCTGGGTCACTGAGGCATTGTCCAATATCAAAAGAACTTTAAAAACCAGTTCCGGCCTGACCAGTTGGTGGCGCAGTGGATAGAGCGTCGGACTGGGATGCGGAAGGACCCAGGTTCGAGACCCCGAGGTCACCAGCTTGAGCATGGGCTCATCTGGTTTGAGCAAAGCTCACCAGCTTGGACCCAAGGTCACTGGCTCGAGCGGGGGGGGGTTACTCAGTCTGCTTGAAGGCCCGCGGTCATGGCACATATGAGAAAGCAATCAACGAACAACTGGGGTGTCGCAACGAAAAACTGATGATTGATTCTTCTCATCTCTCTCCGTTCCTGTCTGTCTGTCCCTATCTATCCCTCTATCTGACTCTCTCTCTGTCCCTGTAAAAAAAAAAACAAAAAAACCCAGTTCCTTACTGGGGAGGTACTTTCTGACTTCAGGGACAAAGCAGCAGTGGAACCAGTCCAGAAAGGGGTCTCGTGGTCCAGGCTTTGTGTTGTACAGCCCAGAGACTGGCAGCGGCTGGCTGTGTTTTCCATTCGGGGCTTGAGGCTTAGCAGACTTATAGATAGGGCCAGTCCTGATCATAAACCCGACTGCTTTGGCATATGACAGTAGAGTTGCCTATCCTCCCTCCTTGTATCCTGGTGCTCAGTTTTCTTCCCCACTAATAAATGTCCTTTGTGGCATTTCTTTTTCTCCAGAATAGGGCACTTGTGTCTGCATTAAAAACCTGTTCAGGCGGATATCCTTTCTCTTCAGTGATTGTCTTAATGGTGTCTGGGAACCTCCCTGCTGCTTCTTGGTCTGCAGAAACTGCTTCTCCTGTTATTTTGACATTTTTTAAGCCCAGTCTTTTCCTAAAATTATCAAATCATCCTTTGCTTGCATTAAATTCCCCAGCTATAGGTCCCTCATCTTCCTTGTGCTTTAAGGTGTCATCTGATGACTTCACTTTTTCTCGAATTATGTGCGAGTCTTTAGGTATATGCCTTTCTTGGGGCAATCCTGCACTCACACAAAAGCCGCCTTTTCAATATGAGATAAAAATGTGTATTTCACAAAAAAAGCAAGTTTTTTGCATCTGCTGGTTTAGCTGCAATGACAGCTTCACGAATTTTCTTTCTTTTTTTATAATAGTCTTTATGCTGGATTCATTTATCTTGACGTGGTGGGCACCACTGCTGCAGGCTACGTATCAAGCACACCAACTTTTTCTTGTAATGTCATGACTTTTTTCTGTTTCTTGGGAGCACCTGCAGCATCATAAGTGGCACTTTGTATGTGTCCCATGTGTTCTTCAAGTTAAGCAGTATTGTACTGAACATGAAAAATACACAAGAACCATGCTTGAGAGATTTACTACAGTACACTGTGCAATTTCCTGGAGCAATGAACTGCTCACACGGAAATGATTACAGATGATGGAGAGTATGTGACATTTTAAGCAAATGTTCGCAACACTTGAACTCACCACAATAGCTACAGGAGGTGGCTATGAAATTATTACAGTAGTATAGTATATACCACATATAATTTTATGTGGTTATGATTTAATACTGCATTTTCACATTTGTTTACATTTCTCTTGAATGGGGACATGTACTGTTATTGTGTGCATACTGTTGATGAATTTTAACTTTATAATAGATTTGTGTTTATTTTATGGTAATAAATGATAAAAATAGACTAGTATCTATATATATTTTTTATGCATTTCTGATACACCTCGCTTTTTAAATTTTGTCAATATTTCTAAGCTACACAGTTTGTCTGCAGGTTTTTTCAAATTGTTGCAAATCCCTCCCCCCCCCAATTTTTTTAATCCGCATATAAGTGGATGCACACAGTTCAAACCCATGTTGTTGAAAGAACTTCGACTCTGTAGTCTGTGGGGAATGTTCTGCAAGGGAGAGCTGCCATTGTAGTCCTGTTTAGGAAGACGGCTAAAGAAACAGCACAGAATGATGATGTGTTCAGGGGGTCTGAGGTGCCCATGCAGCACTAAGATGCAGGTTCAGGACGTGGTTGGAGTTACCTTACAAGGAAACTTTCCTTTGCTAGGAAGAAGTAAAAATGTGATTAGAAAAAAAGAAATGAGTATAGAGTTGATTAATTTTATTATGTTCAGTTATGCCTGGCACATAGTGTATTCTTTATCTGGTGAGAGCATGGTGCAGTATCTGCTGATGGCATCACTGGGCTTCTCTTTTTCTGGGTCTTATGTGACTTAGAATAGCGATGTAAGTTTTATGGGATTAAAAGGAACTTTTGAAGGTAATTAGAAGATAAGTTTTATTTATCTGCATCAAAATGGTACTGAAACCATTTCAGAAAGGAAATGTTAGTCAACGTTCTTATGACTATATATAAAGAAGAGAGTATATAAATTTATCTGGTAACATTCTTTAAATTTCTATTATTGTTTCCAGAAATAGAGAAAATACAGTGTGTCCGTAAAGTCATGGTGCACTTTTGACCGGTCACAGGAAAGCAACAAAAGACGATAGAAATGTGAAATCTGCACCAAATAAAAGGAAAACTCTCCCAGTTTTATACCTATTCAGTGCAGTTCGATGTGGGCTCACGCACAGATTTTTTAGGGCTCCTTAGGTAGCTATCCCATATAGCCTCTACAGACTCGTCACTGACTGATGGCCTACCAGAACGGGGTTTTCCACCAAACTGCCGGTTTCCTTCAACTGTTTATCCCACTGAGTAATGTTATTCCTATGTGGTGACGCTTCATTATAAACGCGCCGATATTCACGTTGCACTTTGATCACGGATTCGAATTTAGCGAACCACAGAACACACTGAACTTTAATCTGTACCGTCCACATCTCAACTGGCACGGCCGTGGGCTTCTCCGCTGTATACACGGTGTTACATCATCATCTGCGCGTGCGCACATGCTGCCACATCATCCTACAGAAACTGCTGGGAGGGTTTTCCTTTTGTTTGGTGAGATTTCACATTTCTATCATCTTTTGTTGCTTTCCTTTGATTGGTCAAAAGTGCACCATGACTTTACAGACACACTGTATATTAAGATTCAGCACACAGTATAACTCAGTCTAACAAAAAAGAACCGGGCATTGTATTCAAATAGCTGTGGCTTTAAATTCAGGCTCTTCTGCTCACGAAGTAAGTGAGCTGAGGTGAGTTACACAATCTGTGTGAGCCTTAGTTTCCCCTTCTGTAAAGTGAGGATGCTGCCTGCTTCACAGCATTGTGTGAGGATATAAACGGGTAAGGAAAGAAAAATGCTGACAATGTTTCTGGCATACAGAATAGTCAGTGAGTGGTAATGTTATTAAGAAATAATCATCATCCTGATTACCTCTACCTATTGTACAGCAACTGACTGATTCCATGGAAACTTCTGTGATGGTTGAGGGCCTGCTCAGGACCAGCATGCGCTAGACATTTTATATAGACTGAGTCCTTGACTATAACTTCCTGTTTACATATTCCTGGTGAAATTGATCTTATGACTTAGTGTTCTTGTCTTTTTTTCTTTCTACAGGAAAATGGGCCTTACTATACATCTTACCCACTATCACCAGATTTGTGACCCACCACTTTTTAGTGCTGCAGGTTTCCAAGGACGCCACTTTCTCCACGAATCACTACCTATTAAAGTGATCCTCATTTTTGCTGGACAGATCCAGAGAGCCTTTTGTCCCCACCTCTCTGGTATTTTTTTATTGACTGTATATTTTCTGGCACATAGCAATCTGAAAATGGTAGGCCATTCTAAATTGCACACTTATTTTAAATTTGTATATTTGTATCAAATGAAAATGTTCATTTTTAAAAGGTTGTTTAATAGCCACTGTGGAGCAACTTTTGAGTATCTTCAGTTTCCTGAAAGGATGCTGGATTCTCCATTAGACAAGCTACCAATACTGTTCATATTGTCTCTTTAACACTGCATGCTTCCTTTATGTACATAAATGTTTCTCAAAATATATAGAACCAGTGTATGTGACCGGGTGCATTATTGCTTCAGCTCCTGACATCACATGTCATACAGATAATGTGATGATAAAAAAGAGTTGTCTGGGGCCAAGGATGTGGAACTGTACTTGATCAAAAACATAAAAATCGTTAGCAGAATATAGGTCTTAGAATTTTACTGCATTGGTTAAGACAAAGATTTAAGTACTAAAGTTCCTTGGATTATATGATTTGTTAAGTTTGTCTGGTCTCAATAGTGGGGGAAACTGTAAGACAGCCTTTTCCCTGTAATCATGGGTGATCTGGTATCCTTATTCAAAGGGCTGTGCATGTTAGGATCTGGATGTGAAGGGCTTCACCTAAGACTATTGGTGAGCCTTTAGAGAGGGGGCTGTCTTCCAAAGTCATGAATGATCTTGTCTGGCTCTTAGAACGACCCCCTCTAAGGACGTTTCCTAGCTGCCTACATCAGTATGGAGGGAGTGTGTTGCTTGGAACAAAACTCTGCACCACTTTTGTCACTCAGGCTCTGTTTGTGCCTTAGCTTGCTTGTGAATAAAAATGTGAATCATGCTCCCTACCTCACAGAGGTATCATGAGGATAGCATTTAGAAAGGGCTTGTGATGGCTTTGGATGAAAAATGTCAGGGGAGTTTGTGTGGTGGCGTTGTCTTCAATTAGCTCTTTCAGTGATAATAAATAAACTTGAGTAAGTACTACAAACCATTCCTCTTGTCCTTAGCACCTTTGGAATGATTTTTCTTTTTGGGGGACAAGAGCTATTAGAGCAGAATCTCAACTCTGAGACCTCCTTCATGCTCTGTCCAGAATTCTTCTGGCCTCCTCCTCCCCCAATGCTATTGTAAGCACTTCTTCTTGAATTAAGGTCAAACTACTATCATTTCCATCTGGGTGTCTTCGTGTTCCTTTTGATTCCTATGCCCACCCTTCTTCACCCCAGCACGTACACTGGCATTTTGGAGGAGAAAAGGTAGACGTCTTCGGTTCTAAAGTACTCAGGATTGGTGCTTCCAAGGGTCTTGTTCCCCTGTGCTCACACTAATGCTTCAATGGAAGGAGAAGCAACAACTTCTCTTTATTTTTGATAGAGAAATCTCCCTGTAGTTGTGTTAACTGCATCCTGCATTTTCCCATATACACAGAAAGAGGCTTTACATTTCTTAGATAAGCTCTCTCCTATTTTGCATGAAATGGATTCATTTACTTTCTGTGGGAAATTCAAACCGCTTGTTACTTAAATATGCTCATTTGTTAAGGACTTCCTGATGGCTTAATTCATCAGGTCCAGTGAGCCAGTCAGATGTCTGGTATTAAGCTTCCTCTCAAATAGTAATCCTTTAACCCCTTGAGCCTTGAGTCTTAAAAATCTGAAAAATTAGCTTCATCTTCTCCAGGTAATTGTTAGGTCATGTTTGAGGTATCTTTCCACTAGGAGCAGTTGTAAAAATACACCAGCTTTTCTTTGCTAAAGCTAGACTTGGCCACATCAAAATGGTCCGAGTCATTTTCTCTATAGAGAATAGAGGCTGCAAGCTACTTTGCCATTTTGAAAGGAAGCAAATTTATATGTACAATTTCTTAAATAGGCAATAATTTTTAAAGGATGTCCCTTCGCTGTATGCGTGCTAGTATATTAATGCTCAGTGACACAAGCAGGTTTCTACTACATATACTGAGATTGTAGGTGTTCTAGGACTAGTATAGGGCTACGTACATATCAACTGCATTTCATAATTTAATGGAGATCAAAGATAATGGCTACTCTTCTCATTGAAACTAAATTTGGTATGGGTTTAAGTTCATGCTTTTATAGCTGTCTAAAGTGTTTTATAATAAAGCTGTTTCTCGATGTACTAAAACCCTAGGAGTGGAACATAGTGACTTTGGCATTGAAGTGATTAGGTAATGTTCAGTATATATCTTCCTCTGTCAAACGGTTGGATAGCCTGGGTAACATGCCCTTTTCAAGGTCACATTTGAAGATGAAAGGGTGACTGGGTGGGGATGACCACTAGCATCTGATGTTAATTCAGAGCACCACTCCAAGTCCCTAATTCAGTTCAACTTTGGTCATGCCAAATGCTAGTTAAATTGAGGAAGAAACAACTCACAGAATATTAAATTTATTAATTTATATAAAATATAATATGAATTTTTAAAAACTGGCCTTTATCTTGAGTTTCTTGATAGCAAAATTAACCTTGTGAAAAAAACTGACTTTATTAGACTCTTAAGGTTTAGAGACCAAAGTGGTTTATATATTTTTTTCCATTGATATGTGTGGTGTGTGTGTGTGTGTGTGTGTGTGTGTGTGAGAGAGAGAGAGAGAGAGAAAGGGAGAAAGGGAGAAAGGAGGGGAAGGTAGAGAGAGAGAACCATCAACTCATTCTACTTAATTGTCCCATTTAGTTGTGTACTCATTGGTTGTTTCTCGTACTGACCAGGGATCGAACCTACAACCTCAGAAAATTGGGATGATGCTCTATCCATTTAGCCATCCAGCCATGGCACAAAGTGGTTCATATTTTAAAGATTTTCTTTAATATATATCTTATTTTATTGGCTGGTGCTCCAATTTTTAAAGGAATCCATCTCCAGTAGTTTGAGACTAATCAAGAGAGAATATTCAGAGTATTTTTGATAAGAAAAATGAATTTTCTTACCAAAGGTTTTTTATTAAATATCCAAAATCTGAAAGGATTAAAATATTTCCTATTTGAAGAGATAGATGAGTATAATCACTTTAGAATAAAAATAATAGTCTATTTCTACTTGTTTTCTATTTGATGAGATATTGTTTAATGAATTCAAATGGTAGGTAATGGTTTAAACTTTTCTTTGCAACAGTTAATAAGAAAGTGATCTTCATTACAGGCTGGAAACACTTTTTATGTTTCTCTTGATGCATTGTCTGTATATATAGAGAGAATTTAAATTGATTAATATATGGACAGACATTATTAAAATTTGAAGTATTAGAGAAGAATTATGTGGTTTTAGGAGCAGTGGAGTGGTTGATTATATTTAGGACCAAAAGGACTACAGTTATATAAACTTCTAAAATTGGGGTTCTCTTAAGTTAGAGTCATTATAATTAACATGGACAAGAGCTTTTTAGCTATACTGGAAGTTTTAGTATGTACCTCATGCTATGTGATGGAATATTGGTCTGCAATTGCCTGAGACCATGAAGGATAAGGGAGAGTTCTACCTGTAATCTAAGTCATATCTAAAAATAAAAAACTCAGAAATTATAAGGATTTCCCAGTAGGCCTAAGCCCCCATCCCCCATAAATATGTATATGTACACACAATAATCTGCTTTGCTTTCTTTGAATGTGATTTCTATGGCCCATATGTAGAGAAATAGAGCAGTAAATTTTTGATTCTACCAAAATAGCCCTTTGTAGATGGTATCAAGGACATTTTAGATATTAGTGGCTCTATTGGATATTAGTTGTTAACTTTGTTTTCTGTTGTTTCCAAGAACAGTGTTTTTGAACCTTTTTAAGTACAGCATGCGTTAAACCTTAGGACTGCTGAGTTCAAGAAGAAAGCATAGATATTCTGTAGGGGAATTACACTAACAATCGGAACTGGTGGCTGCGATCTAATATTTTTATCAGTTAAAACTGATATGTTTTATATACACAATCACACTTTTTAAAATGTGTTTCATTAGTGTAAGCACGCAATCATTATAAACTGATCCAGGACTTTGTCATTTGTCAGGCCAGGTCACGTGGACCAAAATATTTAAATTGGAGCTTAATATACATAAGTGGTTGTAATTGTTATTGGGCATAGGAAACTGAAAAGTGTTCCAATGGAAATGACTGTAAAAGTTATTCATTCAATATTCAGAAAGCTTTTATGAATTTTTTTTTTTTTTTGTATTTTTCTGAAGCTAGAAACGGGGAGAGACAGACTCCCGCATGCGCCCAACTGGGATCTACCTGGCACGCCCACCAGGGGGCGACACTCTGCCCACCAGGGGGCGATGCTCTGCCCCTCCGGGGCGTCGCTCTGCCGCGACCAGAGCCACTCTAGCGCCTGGGGCAGAGGCCAAGGAGCCATCCCCAGCGCCCGGGCCATCTTTGCTCCAATGGAGCCTTGGCTGCGGGAGGGGAAGAGAGAGACAGAGAGGAAGGGGGGGGTGTAGAAGCAAATAGGCGCTTCTCCTGTGTGCCCTGGCCAGGAATCAAACCCGGGACTTCTGCACGCCAGGCCGACGCTCTACCACTGAGCCAACCGGCCAGGACTTATGAATATTTTTTATTTAAAAATATACATCAGTCTTTCTGATTTGAAAGTTAGGTCTCTTTTCGAAAGATTCCCACTCTGCACATACAGCCTGTGAAGAACCAGTAGTAAAGTGGTCATGTTTATATGGAATTCCAGGGGAGGACAGGCTGTTTTGGCCATTTATGCCCGGCATTTCTCTAATCACCAAAGTTAACCAACAGAGGAGACGAAGTGCAGTGAATTTTTCTGTCAACCCCTTTGGAGGTCTAGAGCAGTGCTTCTCATGCTCTGACGGGTATCTGTTATGCCAGCTGGCGATAGGTTACAATGCAGATTCTGACACAGTAGGTCTTGGAGCTGAGCCTGGCTTCTGTTTCTAATACGCTCCTGGTCCAGGACAACACTTAGAAGTGCTTAGACTATACCCCGCTGCCTTATTTTTCCTGTTTCCCAGCAGAGACAGACCATCATCTAACCCTCCAGATCCTGTGAGGTGGGTGGTGACAGAGAGAGGCTGAGTGACCTGAAGCCCACACAGGCAGTGCAGTATAAAGCAGTGTTTTTTCAAACCTAAATAACGCACATCTGCTTTTATTGAGGAAAAATTCTCTTAGCACCTCAGTTTTTGCTTTATTTATTATAATGTTATCTAAGTATATATAAGGATAAAGCTACAACTAAATGCCTGTAGCCCTTGCACAAGTATGAAACCAAAAGAAGTTTACAGATCAGACACAAGTAGAACTATAAAACTAATAAAATTTAAAATAGCATTAATTAAATGTGGTGGATGATGATGTTTTGCCTCAAACGAAACTGCCACTGGTAATGTGATTATGGTGCTCAGTGCTGAAGCGGTTCCTTGAGTTCAGCATGCACATGCTGACTGTGCTGGCTGGTGACTCAGTTCCCCCACTGTTTTTCTCTGTTCAGATTGTTACTTTGACTTGTCAGGCACATCATGATGTCATTTGGCCTTCAGCTAGCCGGACTGCATTGCTGCCCTACGAAGGCAGCTGTGTTCTGTGTAAGTCTTCCACAGCTGAAGCGGAACCCTGCTCCGGTGTGCCACGGAGTGCAGGTGCAAGCCTGGCACTGACGTGCTCTCTCTGTGCTGCTTTGTTTTAGAGCATTTGTCCAGAACATTCAGAACATGAAGATTATTTTAAAACGTTTTTATCAACATAAAAAATGTCCAATTCTCATAGCAAACTCTTGGATTCCCCTACCCTAATACACACACACACACACACACACACACACACTTTTCTCCCTCCCTCCCTCTTGTCTCGCCACAAGAATTTTTAAATTTTTTAATATTCAATTTATTGGGATGACATTGGTTAATACAATTATGTTAGTTTCAAATGTACAATATATAGTACATTATCTGTATATTGTACTGTGTGCTTACCATCCAAAGTTCAAATCTCCTTTCATCACTGTTATATTTGACTCCTTTACCTTTTTTATTCCTCCTTCCTTTTGTGTGTGTGTGTGTGTGTGTGTGTGTGTTTCTGAAGTTGGAAACGGGGAGGCAGTCAGACAGACTCCCGCATGCACCCGACCGGGATCCACCCAGCCTGCCCACCAGGGGACGATGCTCTGTTGCAACCAGGGCCATTTTAGCGCCTGAGGCAGAGGCCATGGAGCCATCCTCAGCGCCTGGGCCAACTTTGCTCCAATGGAGCCTTGGCTGTGGGAGGGGAAGAGAGAGACAGAGAGGAAGGAGAGGGGGAGGGGTGGAGAAGCAGATGGGCGCTTCTCCTGTGTGCCCTGGCTGGGAATCAAACCCGGGACTCCTGCACGGCAGGCCGATGCTCTACCACTGAGCCAACCAGCCAGGGCCTATTGCCCCTTCCTTCACTTAACTGCCATACTGTTATCTGTGTCTGAGTCTTTGTTTTTCTTTGTTGTTCATTTGTTGCTTTCAGTTTTATATCTCATGTTTGAGTAAAACCATACAATTCTTGAATTTTTCTGTCTGACTTAATTTCACTTAGTATGATACTCTCAAGATGCATTCATGTTGCTGCAAATGGCCGTATTGCATCTTTTGTTATGGCTGAATATTATTCCATTGTAAATATGTATCACATCTTTTTTATCCAGTTGTC
Organism: Saccopteryx leptura; assembly: GCF_036850995.1. Lineage (NCBI taxonomy): Eukaryota > Metazoa > Chordata > Mammalia > Chiroptera > Emballonuridae > Saccopteryx > Saccopteryx leptura. The sequence goes on along the minus strand of NC_089505.1, from coordinate 208,537,683 downwards.
TGTTGAAAGACATATCGATTGTTTCTGTCTTGGCCTCATTAAATAATGCTGCAGTGAATACAGGGGTACATATATCTTTATGAATAAATGTTTTCAGAATTTTCAGGTAGATACCCAGAAGGTCTCCACAAGAATTTTTAATAGTGGCTAGTAGCATTGGTGCTTTGGCTCCTCACATATCTGGGTTCAGACTTGGGCACATTCTCAACCTTTTCTGAACCTCAGTGTTTTCATATTTTAAATAGGGATAATAGCACTTATTGAATAAGAGAAATAAATGCAATCATGTTCATGAAGCATGCATAGTAAGTGTAAGTGATGGCTATCATTGCTTTGATTAGAAATAATTAACATTTTGCTAAGTTCTTGATATTATTTTATATATTGAGTGGTAGAATCAGGATTTAAACCCAAGTCTGACTCCAAAGCCCATGCTTTTAAAAGAATCTTTTTTTTTTTGTATCTTTCTGAAGCTGGAAACGGGGAGAGACAGTCAGACAGACTCCCACATGCGCCCGACCGGCATCCACCCGCCACGCCCACCAGGGGTGATGCTCTGCCCACCAGGGGGTGACGCTCTGCCCCTCCGGGGTGTCGCTCTGCCGCGACCAGAGCCACTCCAGCACCTGGGGCAGAGGCCAAGGAGCCATCCCCAGCGCCCGGACCATCTTTGCTCCAATGGATCCCTGGCTGCAGGAGGGGAAGAGAGAGACAGAGAGGAAGGAGGGGGGTGGGTGGAGAAGCAAATGGGCACCTCTCCTATGTGCCCTGGCCGGGAATCGAACCCGGGTCCCCCGCACGCCAGGCCGACGCTTTACCGCTGAGCCAACCAGCCAGGGCCAAAAGCCCATGCTTTTATGAAAAACAATTTAATGTAGACCATCAATATCAGTTGCTTATATGTTTTTTAATATTAAATTATATTTTCTCAATACAGTATTTGTTATAAAATTAATGTTTCTGTGGAGGGGAAATGGCTAAGGTTTTTTTAAATAATTGTGTGAATATGCTAATAAATTGAAACAAAATAAATACGAATTTTATTTACAGGTTGTCATACTAGGTTGTGGTCCAGTAAAGGAATATTGAGGCCATTAGTCCCAACTTGTACCTTATGTTACACATTTGTGGTTTGTAACTAATGGTAACATGAGACTACCCCTAAATCTTGATAAAGTTTTTGCAGAAAAAGAGTTCTCCCCCGACAAGTATTATCCTGATGTTCCTTGATAGTTCTGAGAAATAGTAGACAAATATTTTAAATTTCACCTGTGAAACGTATTTGAAAAATTGCTTTAACTGTTCTTTAAAATAATTTTTAGTAAGTCTTCTATTTTTTTCCTAATTGCTAAAATAAATTCTAGAGTTCTGAAAAATGAACAAACATACACGGCAGGCTGGATTTTTTTAATTTTTTTTATTTGGCTTTTTTCTCTCATTGGGTGATGGGAGAAAATACCAAGAGAGGGTTTTAAGAGGAACTAAGTTATTTTTTAACAAGGATAGTATGTATCAAATTCAAGTTCTTTTTCTACTTAGTGTACCACATTTGTGTAGGTTATTAAAGTAGTGGAAACACCTAAATGAGGCTGACACTGAATTTCATTCAAGTCTGTTTTAAAAATATTTTCCTCTCTGCCATTTTATACAGAAGTATGGTACTCATCCATGTTGCAGAAATTATTCTTTTTTTGCAGTCCAGCCTCTTCCTCCCATCGGCAGGGTCCTGGAGTTGAATGAACGCATGCCTCCTCATCTGTACAGGTGGGTTGCCAAGATAGAAAACACGTGGTACCTGGCAGCCCCACCCCATAGGACAGCATGAGGCATAGCCTGTTCACAGCCACAGCAAAGGCCCAGCCTCCCTGGCGTGCTGTTTCATCAGCCTCCTGATTGCTGTGGGTTGTGAGCTCTGCTTCAGTTCAAGTTATTTCCCTCTTTAATAACACAAGTAAGATTGGCTTATTATCACAGTTCCTTTACTACTTGGTTGAAATGGCCTCAAGTATTTTGCTTCTTTCAAATTCAAATTTATTCTTTGTAAGTAGGTATATAAAGCATTTGACTGTTTCATTATGTCTTCTAGGTTAGATGTATCTGACGTTTTCATTTTGAAATGCTTATAACATTGATTTTTTTTAAGCATTGTTTTTAGGTGGGCTATGTTATTTATGAGTTTTATTTCTAATAGTAAAGTAGGTATTAAAACTTACTATGACAAGGGGTATTAGTTCTCAAACAGTTAAGAACCACTCAACCCTCTCATTTTACACATGGAGAAATGGATGTCCGGCAGGTTAAGATGGTTGGGCTCCTAGCCAGAGGACATGGGTTCCAGGCGCTTAAGGGTGGCTTTGCCAGCTAGACCCTGAGCTCTTTGCTTTAACTGTGTTTGCTCAGCTGCTTGACTTTGGCATTCCCTCTTATGTTCTCCAAGGGGTTGGTTATTTATTAATTATTTATTTATCACTTTCTATTTACTGTATTTCCCCATGTATAAGACGCACCCATGTATAAGATGCACTTTAATTTGGGACCCGAAATTTGAAAAAAAAAATGTATTATACAAAGTTATTGAACTCAAGTTTTATTCATCATAAAATTCATACAACTCTTAATCACTGTCAAAACTTCCATCCATTATTAGCTTGTCTGATGATGCCTTCAATAATGAGTGCAAAAACAAGCACAAATAAGCTGGAGATCCAAGTAAAAAATCTACAACCACTGTATAAGATACACCCAGTTTTTAGACCCCATATTTGTCGAAAAAAAGGTGTGTCTTATACATGGGGAAATACGGTAAGTTTCACTTGCTCAGCCAAGTTTCAAGGGAGGACCAGAGCCAGTAGTCGGCAGCAGAGGTCATTCAGGGACTAAAAACAATTGGGAGTATGAGGTAAATGTTCATCTAAAGCAGTGGTAGTCAACCTGGTCCCTACCACCCACTAGTGGGTGTTCCAGCTTTCATGGTGGGCGGTAGTGGAGCAACCAAAGTATAAATAAAAAGATAGATTTAACTATAGTAAGTTGTTTTATAAAGATTTATTCTGCCAAACTTAGTGAAAATCAGACATAAAGTACTTGGTAAGTAATTATTATTATATGCTTTAACTTGCTGTAACTCTGCTTTATAAACTTTATAAAGTAAAGTTACTTCCCTACTTTATAAATCACCATTACTGTGGTCTGACCTGTGGTGGCGCAGTGGATAAAGCGTCGACCTGGAAATGCTGAGGTCGCCGGTTCGAAACCCTGGGCTTGCCTGGTCAAGGCACATATGGGAGTTGATGCTTTCAGCTCCTCCCCCCCCTTCTCTCTCTCTGTCTCTCCTCTCTCTCTGTCTCTCCCTCTCTAAAATGAATAAATTTTTTTTAAAAATCACCATTACTGTGGAATCAGTGGGCAGTTAGAAAATTTTACTACTAACAGAGATACAAAAGTGGGCGGTAGGTATAAAAGGTTGACTACCTCTGATCTAAAGTTAAAAGTTTGGAATTTAGTTATATACCCAGCTGTCAGGAGGTCTCCCATCCAGTTGCTGAGCAGGGCCAACCCTGCTTAGCTCTGGAGATCAGACCAGATCAGGTGCACTCAGTGTGGTTTTGGTTTTGATTATACCCAGCTATCCACTCACTATCCCACTTCTTAAGTAAAGATTTTTTCTAGCAAAGTTGAACCAGAAGGCAACCATCTCTTTGGAAACCAAGTAACGTTGAGAATATGCTTATCAGAGAATGATGAAATCATGCCACCTGGAAAACTGCACAGATTTGGCAGGGCCACGCTGGCGCATGTGCCAAGGGGTTGACGGTGCACCAGGAGAGGCTGCACAGAAATCATGGGGGCTCGTGCAGAACAAACAGTTCTTATCCAGGAGCCCCTGTTCCCACCCTTTTACAGCACACACATTCTTATTGCCTTGTTCCTGGTTGGTGGGCAAGGTCACAGAGTAGAGAAGCTGCACTTCTTCCGCTCCTTCAGTGAGTGACTAGGGATCTGTGTGTTAAATAGTGATGTTGGGTGCTGTGACACCCTGAACATGCCCAGTGGCTTAAACACAATAAAAATGTATTTCTCACATGAAGTCCAAACAGGTGTTACTGATGAGAAGGAGCTCTTTTATAGGTCCTGATTCAGAGACCTACACTCTTTCCATTTTGTGGCTGTGCTCTCTTTATGTGGCTTTCGAAGCTTCCATCTTCCCCCTTCAAATGGGCAGACAGGGAGGGAACATGGAGGGCTTCACTGCTGCAGGTGCTCACCAGTTCCACTCATATTCCATGAGCAAGGACTCAGCCATCCCACAGGAGGCCAAGGAATGTGGGCTCACTGTGGGTCCAGGAGGGGAAGGATAGGAACTTGGTGTCCGACTTTCTGCAGAAATCCAGTCTACTAGGAGCTGGATACAAAAAAAATGATAAAAGATTTATTCCAGCCACGTAGAAATGACTGGAATAAAAGACACCCTCCAGCAGAGATAGAGCAAATGTAAGAGAGGTGTTGGCACACGATCACAGCTGTGCCTGGGACAAAATCCCCTGGGGGAGCTCCGGACATGCCTGAAAACTGAAGCCACTGGTACCCAGAGCCTCTCTCCCCTAAAGTACATGTCCTCTAAAGCAGACGGCATGGAGGAGCACCTAGATGCCCTTCCCTCAGTCTTGTGATACTTCACTACACAGAGTCAAGTCTGCATCAGGAGCAGTGACCTGTTTGGAATGCGGCTTGGGCCTCACCCCAGAACCACAGCCAAACTGCATTTTGTCAAGGTCCCTGCTCATTGGTACCCGCATTAAGGTTTGAGAGTCACTGTTGTCATCCTGGCTCTGGCATTTACTGGAAGCATGATGTTAGCTAGATTGCTTAACCTTTCTGTGCCTCCACCTCTTCATCTGTGAAGGGGGGGGGGGTGTTATTGGATATATCCCTCCAGAGATAATGTACACAAATGTTAACACCTGACACTTAGTAAGCATTGGCTGTTGCCACATGCTTAGATTCACTTTAAAAAATATAAGGAAATACAGCTTTTGAACTGTAACTGTTTGAACTCACCCTCTTTCAATCTTATTTGTCACACTAAGGGCTTTTAGCTCTTTGAAAAGGTCTTGAGATGATTTTCTTATTCAGAAGGTTTAAGTCTTTGTTCCTTAGAAATGAGTGAGCACAGAAAAAGTCAGCAAATGGTGTTTGTCCTAGTAAACCCTGATATAGACAGCAGCCATAATTTTAATATATAACCAAGTTCTGTGAACTTAAAAGTATACACAGAAACAGTCTACTAATTTGTTGAACCTGGAGAGGCAACCTGTGTAATGGGCTATAGTCATAACATGTGGTAACTAACCCTAGATTAATTGAAATAGCCCAAACAGGATTATTTAGATCAAATAATTTTGTTCAACCAGAAAATAACCTGGTTTTTCAAAGTTAATTTTGGCTTTACGTCCTGATTTACATAAATCCCATGGTGCCTGACCTGTGGTGGTGTAGTGGATAAAGCGTCGACCTGGAAATGCTGAGGTCGCCGGTTCGAAACCCTGGGCTTGCCTGGTCAAGGCACATATGGGAGTTGATGCTTCCAGCTCCTCCCCACCTTCTCTCTCTCTCTCTCTCTCTCTCTCTCTCTCTCTCTCTCTCTCTCCCCCTTTCTCTCTCCTCTCTAAAATGAATAAATAAAAAAATTAAAAAAAAATTCCCATGGTATCTCAGGCTCATCCTTTTCACACTCTTAATTCTTTGTGCACAGTAGAGAAAGTTTTCAGAGGCAGTGCGGACTCTACTGCCCAAAGAATGCCATCTCGGCCTTTAGAACATTTTTTTTAAGCGAGAGAGACAGAAACGGACAGATAGAGACAGGAAGGAGAGAGATGAGAAGCATCAGTTTTTTGTTGCCACACTTAGTTGTTCGTTGATTGCTTTCTCATATGTGCCTTGACTCAGGAACTCCACCTGAGGCAATAACCCCTTGCTCAAGCCAGCGACCTTGGGCTTAAGCCAGTGACCCAGCGCTCAAACCAGATGAACCCACACTCAAGCCAGCGACCTCGGGTTTTTGAACCTGGGTCCTCTGCGTCCCAGTCCACCGCTCTATCCACTACGCCACTGCCTGGTCAGGCTATAGCATCTTTGAGTCAGTTCCCAGTATTTGTATTCTTGACTTTTGCCTCTTAAACTCTTAATTTTTAAATTTCCAGTTTAATTACTGTATATTTACTGATGTTATGGGTGGTTTACTTTAGGTTCATCAAGTTCTTTAAAACTGGGAAAGAAATGGCAGCCTTAATTTTGTGGCCTTTACTCAAGGCAATCTAGCACCATTCATATGTGAGTTCACATAAGAACAAGGCCTCAAATTTAACCTGAATTGTTAGATTATACCATTTGCTGGTTAGGATCATGAATCAGTGATAACTTCTGTTTCCAGCTGAGTCAGAGTTAGCACACAGGCCGAGGCGTTCAGACCCTGTCTCTCCCCAGTCCCTAGTGAAACCCACTTACATCTGACCGGTGCGCCTGACATGCCGCACGGCGGTCTCCTTGCATAGAGTTTAGGCCAAAGTGGAACTAAGTGGTGCGGACGTTTCCTTGTTGGAGCCATCTTGGTGTGGACAAGGGTGTCCTAACCAATAGTTTTGAGCCTCCCATTACTTCCATGAGAGTTACACAGAAACGGAGAAAGGCACGAAGCTCCCGTTTAGGTCACAGCAGTGGAATGGCACCGTAAGACCACGTGCATCTTGGGGCTTTGGTTTGTTTTTATGTTTATAAAAATTTATTGTGATATGTACCAGAATCAAATTATAATACATTATATTCTTTTTCAATATAGACTCCTATGACATATGCCTATTACTCTTAGCCTTACAGAGTATATCCTTTTTTGGTTTGTTTATTATGGTTTTCTCATTCTTTTTTTAGCGGCTTGTTGGAGATATATAATTTGGTGTTATAAAATTTATTTAAAATGTATCGTCCAGTGTTTTTCGTGTCCTCTCAGGCTTGCACAGCCATCACTACTGTCCACGTGGAGAACATCTCAGTGCCCAGAAAGGAAGCCTCATACTTATGAACAGTTGTTTCCTTTCCCACCCTCCACCCTCCCACCTCTGTCTGGCTTGCACTCCTCCGAGTCACACTCACTGCTGGACAGTGTGTCAATGATGATGAATTAACGCCCATGAAGCCACAAGCCGTGGGTGCAGCTGACGAGTGACGGAGCGGGCAGTGGGTTGGGTGTCAGAACACTGGATTTGGATTCTCACTAGCTGTGTTGCTTGGGTTCATAATCACTCAGTCCTTTTATGCCTTGGCTTCCACATCCATAAAATGTAGACAGCAGTCTACTGCACGGTGTGGTCCTGAGAATCACGTGAGAAAATATGGCCACAGCACTTGGCATAGCGCCTGGCCTACACTGGGAGGGTAAGACTGGTTCGCTGATGAAAGAGAAACCCCTACATTGGTGACCAGGGGAACTATGTAGCACAGGGGTCCCCAAACTTTACACAGGGGGCCAGTTCACTGTCCCTCAGGCCGTTGGAGGGCCGGACTATAAAAAAAACTATGAAAAAATCCCTATGCACACTGCACATATTTATTTATTTATTTATTTGCATTTTTCTGAAGCTGGAAACAGGGAGAGACAGACAGACTCCCGCATGCGCCCGACCGGGATCCACCCGGCACGCCCACCATGAGGCGACGCTCTGCCCATCCTGGGCGTCGCCATGTTGCGACCAGAGCCACTCTAGTGCCTGGGGCAGAGGCCACAGAGCCATCCCCAGCACCCGGGCCATCTTTGCTCCAATGGAGCCTTGGCTGCGGGAGGGGAAGAGAGAGACAGGAAGGCGCGGCGGAGGGGTGGAGAAGCAAATGGGCGCTTCTCCTATGTGCCCTGGCCGGGAATCGAACCCGGGTCCTCCGCACGCTAGGCCGACGCTCTACCGCTGAGCCAACCGGCCAGGGCCACATATCTTATTTTAAAGTAAAAAAACAAAACGGGAACAAATACAATATTTAAAATAAAGAACAAGTAAATTTAAATCAACAAACTGACCAGTATTTCAATGGGAACTATGCTCCTCTCACTGACCACCAATGAAAGAGGTGCCCCTTCCAGAAGTGTGGCGGGGGCCGGATAAATGGCCTCAGGGGGCCATAGTTTGGGGACCCCTGATGTAGCATATAGTCACCCTGGTCACCAACCTAGGGGTTCAGAGAGGCATAGCACTTTCCTGTGCCTTAATCACCCTGATCCCCTTCCTCAGAAAAGAGAATTCTAGAATTCAATGTAGAACTATGTCCTTTGCCTTACCTTGCAACCTTGCAGCTGCTGCCTTTCCTGCGTGGTGCTGGCTCTCACAGCAGGGCCCACACTCTTTAGAAGCAGGCACTGCTCAGCTGGCCATGCAGCACTGCCCCCCTGGGCGAATTGCCAGCCCCTCAGCCCGACCTCAGTGTCATTGCTCCTGTCCCTCATGGGCATGGAGCCCGCTCCAAGATAGGCTGCCTCCCTTAGTCCCTGGCAGTCTAGGTCTGATCGCCGTATCTTACAGAAACTAGGGGACAGAATTAACCATCTTTCTCTCCTACTGTTCCCACCTCTCCTGACCCAGAGTTGTCTTTGCAGATTTTCTATGCATGCATCTTACAGAAGCAGCTTCTACCCAATAGTGATGAAACAATAGCTATCATTTATGGAAAGCCAGGCATTGTAAATATATTATCTCTAAGCCTTACATTGACTTTGCAAACTAGGTATTTTCCCCATTTTACAGAAGAAGAAGAAAAGATCTTAGAGAAGTAAAGAAATGATAATATTAGGGAATATGTTTTGGAAAGGAGAGATGATACCTATGCAAAGCTTCTTAAAATAGTAAGATTGAGCTATCCATTACGTGGCATTGGGCTCGCACCTAAGAAGCACAGGCTTTGATTCAAATCACAGCTCAGCAGTTTACCAGCTTTATGACTTTGGGCACATTCCTGACCTTGGATTTTCAGTTCTCTCATAGGTGAAGAATATTTACCTCTTACAGTTGTAAGGATCAAACGACTTAATACTTATAAATTCTGGCTCTTACTTAAATATTCTAATTGTTATGGCCAAAGTCTCATTTTGTGGATTTATCAGACACATTTAGGTCTTTACTTTTACCAATTCAGAAGATGGATAATTGTGTTTGATATGTCTTTCCTTCAAGAGAAAATGAAAGTTTAGGGGAGGGGTTGGCAAGATTTTGGGGAGCTGGTCAGATAGTAAATACAGTGTGTCTGTAAAGTCATGGTGCACTTTTGACTGGTCATAGGAAAGCAACAAAAGACAATAGAAATGTGAAATCTGCACCAAATTAAAGGAAAACCCAGTTTCTGTAGGATGATGTGGCAGCATGTGCACATGCGCAGATGATGAACTAACACCGTGTATACAGCGGAGCAGCCCACAGCCATGCCAGTCGAGATGTGGACGGTACAAGGAAAGTTCAGTGTGTTCTGTGTCTCACTAAATTCGAATCTGTGACCAAAGTGCAACGTGAATATCGGCGTGTTTATAACGAAGTGCCACCACGTAGGAATAACATTACTTGGTGGAATAAGCAGTTGAAGGAAATAGGCAGTTTGGTGGAGAAACCCCGTTCTGGTAGGCCATCAGTCAGTGATGAGTCTGTAGAGGCTATACGGGATAGCTACCTAAGGAGCCCTAAAAAATCTGTGCGTGAGCCCACATCGAACTGCACTGAATAGGTAAGAAACTGGGAGAGTTTTCCTTTTATTTGGTGCAGATTTCACATTTCTATCGTCTTTTGTTGCTTTCCTGTGACCGGTCAAAAGTGCACCATGACTTTACGGACGCACTGTATTTTAGGCTTTTCAGGCCGTGTCTATTGTCACAACTAGTCAACTGCGTTGGGGTAGCACAAAAGCAGCCATGGGCATGTCTTTATTTAAGGAGACTTGAATTTAAATTTCAAATAATTTTCAAGAATAACAATCTTGAATGACTGGTGGTGGTGCAGTGCATAGAGCGTCAACCTGCAATGCTGAGGTCCCCGTTTTGGAACCTCGAGGTCACCAGCCTGAACGCAGGATCGCCAGCTTGAGTGCAGAATCATCGACATGATCTCAAAGGTTGCTAGCTTGAAGCCCAAGGTCACTGGCTTGAGCAAGGGGTCACTGGCTTGGCTTGAGCCCTCTGGTCAAGGCATGTATGAGAAGTAATCAGTGAACAACTAAAGTGATGCAACTACAAGTTGATGCTTCTCATCTCCTCCATTCCTGTCTCAAAAAAAAAGAATGACAAAATACTATCTCTCTGTTTTTGGCTGTCTGAAAATGTAAAAAACACCAAACTCAAGGACCATATAAAAACAGCCAGTGGGCTGTACTTTGGCAACTCTCATTTTAAGTAATTCAATGGTATTTTAAGGCTGATAGATCCAGCAGAGCCCTAATTTGGGAAAAATAATGAGGAGGAAACTCAAGCCTGCCACTGTCAGCTAGCCAGCCCACATCACAGCTTTCTTAACATGCCTGGCCTAACAATTCACTCAACCACTTTGAGCTAACCTTTTTATCTATAAAAATTAAATAGTGATATCACTCTGATCTATACCAACTTCCTCCTGGTGAAGGGACCACTTTAGTGAAGTAATAGAGAATCAGGAAGGAAAATGACCCACTTGAGGTTACAATGCCAATATCTAAGCCCAGGTGTCTGACTTATACTTCTTTCTGCAAACCCTCCAAACCGCTCAATAGAATATAAACTCTGTGAGCATAGGGACCTCATTGGACTCATCCTGTGTTATATCCCCAGTGCTAGGCTGGTAGCTGCTGTATAACAGGCATGGAATAGATGCTTGTTGGATAAACGAATGAGAGAAACTTTCAGTTATGCCATAGTTCTTCATCTTCTCATGTCAGGAATGCCTTTGAGGAACAGTTTAAATTCTGGGCCATCTCTCCAGATTTACCCAATCTCAGACTGAAAACCCTCACTTTGAGTATTTGGCCAACTATCTGAATAGTATCATTTTATATTATTTTTATAAGCATAGAAACAGGACTCGTCTTATATAAAATGGGAGGTGTCTTTTTGTTGAAATCAGGATGGAGAGGGTGTTAAAGCACTGCTCATTGCTCCTGGGCATTTGTTTAAAACTCTTGATTCCCTTGAAAGTGAGCTTCTCAAAATTTACTATTTGAAAATGACCTTTATCAGATTCAATTGCTTCAACATGAGAAGTGACAGCCACAGCCCATTAAGATTAACACGCAGTTTTTGTGTTCAGACAACTGTGAGGGAAGTAGCCACTCTTCACTGCCCAGGGCCAGCCCAGTCTGTTACAGGGGGCCTGCTGCCGTGTCTGTTCTTGTCATTTTCTCACAACTTTCCTTCTCCCTACTCACCTCCTGTTAAGTCAGTGAGAGGGGGTTATTAATATTCAGACCTGATGAAATTCAGATGTTACCAATTTTTAATCTTTTCTCCTATAAAGCATCTCCTGTTTATGTTCCCTTTTCATTTATACCAGAACTGTGTGATCATGGCTCATGCAGGTAAATATACTGCTCACAAAAATTAGGGGATATTTTATAATGAATACGAAGCAATAAAACATTTGATTTTTTTTTTTACTAAACAACAGCAGAAAAGCAAATGATAAGTCAAAGAAAGTTGTTTGATTATGCAAATGAGATGCAAAAACAACTTTTATTTCATTGGTGAAAATGCACTATACAAAAGGCTGAAAAGTACTCGAGTATCTGCACTTTCCCTGATCCCCTAAATTTTGTGAGCAGTGTGGTAAGATTAAGGATATTTTGTTTTCACAGAATGCCATAAAAAGAAAATCTGCTGTTTATGGAGACTTAAGAAAATATTAAGGTACTGCCTTTGCCTGCTACTCCCTTCCCACTTTTTCACTGCATCTCCCCCAACCCCCCCAAAAAAGTTCCATTGTAAAACAAGAGTATTTTTTTTTCACTGTTTCTGGGATAAATCACTCTATTCACATTTTGGTCATGTCATATTTAATTTCTCTCCATGGCACTATTACTAGAGCTCATATTCAGCCACATCAATTGTTAAAAGTACTTAAGCACTTCCCTCTGAGTAGGTGAATAGCTGCTGTGGTGAGCCCTCCAAATGCCTTTGCTACCCCACCCCTCCCACAGTCCAGCACCTAAAGGGTTAATGCTTCCTGCCCTTCCAGGACCCCACTCTAAGACTATGGCCAACATCTCTTCTGATTGGTCAGTACCGGTGCCATACCAGTTAAAAAAATCCACCTATTTATTACCATAAAATTGTATTAATACATATATATGGTATATGTAAGTGACTAAGGGCATAGACTTCTGTTTTGCTCATTGTGGTGTTCCCAATGTCTCCTTGAACAGTCCCTGACATGTAGTAGACTTTTAAATAATTGCTACAAGGAAAACTACAGTATGTTTATGCTTGCAGTATCAAAGAATTAAGAGCTACAAGCAGGAGAACCACTTTGGGGAACTTCTTGGTGAGTCCTAGGAGCAGGAAAGACAGGAGTTAAGTGACTCCCTATCATCCTTTTTGTAAACAAGCCAAATGATCTGTCCTTCAATTAATAGCCTTGCTTCACAACGTTAACTCATTAATTTGCTTTTTTCCAGGAAGGTGGATATAAGCGAAGATTGGGTTTCAGGTCTCAATTGTCTCATTAATGACCAAAGACTAGACCTGGAGGTAGAAGCTAGTGGTCTTATCCTAAGCCAAAAAGGTGCAGGTGCCCTGGGAGGGCTCTGAGGGGAGGAAGCATTGTTGCTGACGGGGTCTGTGCAGTCTCCTGCGGTGGTGGAGATGGAGTCACCAAAAATAAGTGATGTGAGCTGTAAAGCCTAAGTGGCCAGAGCTGTTCCTGTCCATCCTGACAGCTGGTCTCCGCACATACAGGAGAGACAGCACTTGTGGTGGCTTAATACCTACCACTGGAGCGTCCTGCAGTAAAGCTCACCTACACACACCTGGGCATCAGTGCGTCTCCCTTGCTGGGAAAGGAAACAGAATAAACATATAATTAGTGGAATCCAAAATTCAGTGTGGAGCATATTAAGAGTTCTCTAGCACTTCCTTTCCTTAATCGCCACCTGTGAATGCTCCTGCACTTTTTCTGAATCTGTTTCCAGCCTGTGCCATCTCTTATTCTCTAATTTTACTCTGTGACATTTAATCTTGTATTTGTTCTAAATTTGCTTTTTTTTTTTAAGATTCAAGGAGTACCTGCAAGCATAGCATTTTATAATTCGGTGGTCATTTAGTTCCACACCTCACTACCCCAGTGTCTCTTCCTTGTGTAACCATCTGCAGAAGCACATAGCTCTTAACCCGGTCCCATGTTCTTGGGGGACTGTTACCTGGCTAGTAACCATAAACTGTGTTTTTGGATCCATTACTGTTCTTTATTTTATTTTATTATTTTTTAAGCTGGGGGGAAGAGAGAGACAGGGAAATATTGATTTGTTCCACTTATTTATGCATTCATTGGTTGTTGATTCTTATATGTGCCCTGACCAGAGATTGAACTCACAACCTTGGCATATCAGGATGATGCTCTAACCAACTGAGTTACCCCGCCAGGGCAGCTCCATGACCGTTCTTAATCACACCAAAGAGATGTGTGTCTTCTTCCTCTGGACAGCAAAATAATGGAGGAGAAACAGGTGACAATCTGCCTTCTCAGCTTTAGTACTGTAAACAGTTTCCTTTTTTGGTCTATTTAGTTGTGCATTTTGCATTTTTGCTCTTTGTTGATTTCACTGTTTTGTTTTGTTTTTTATTTTTTTTTTTTTTTACCAGAGTAACAGGCTTTATTGAAAGGAAGAAAGGAACCCTGCCGGACACTTCTCCTGGGGGAGAAGAGCACCGGTTACAGACTAGGGGCGAGTTATATAGTGTTTGGGAGAGCCTGAGGGGATACTGAGGCAAAAGTCCTGGTATGTCTGGAGCCCCTCCTTGGGGCGGCTTCTCAGCTTTTTGGAATTCCTCTGTCTCAGGGGCAATAGTCCAGTAAGGGTGAGGTCTGACAGATAAGTGGAACATCAAGAGGGCAGTTTGGAATTTACATATCTATCATTTCTCAACTCTGTGGTTACATATAAAAGAAAGGCAGTTATTAATTTTATAATATACGGTAAGGGGTGATGAGGAGAAAAGGGAGAAAAAATTGGAAAATTATTGCTTTTTCTGGAGAGAACTCAAGAAGAGAACCTTGCCAAGCCAAGTCCCTCATCCAGTTAAGGAGGTCGTCAATTTACATGCTGTAAGGTCTGAACCAGGCGATGTCTTCGAAAACCTGAGTGAGGAAGTAAAAAAATTTTGCGAGGAAATAATTGTGGATTCCTTGCTGTGAGTGCTGAGTGGACAGTGACATGGTGATACATGGTCTCCTGGATGAGCCTCATGAGACATGCTGGTCTGGTTCCTCTCAAATGGGAGGACATGTGGAGATTTTTAGAGACAGGAAACCTGTTGGTGTAAGTTTTTAGAAGAACTGAATATTAAAAGGAAGGGGGTTTGGAGAACACTCAGGAGGGAACTTCTCGGGCTGAGGGGCGGCTTCTTCCTGCTGTCATCCCCACCTATTTGATATTTCCCTCGTGAAGTTCTCCTTGGGGTGTTGGGGATAGGAGTGTAGGAGCATTTGATTGTAGGTAATCCTAGAGATTTCTCTCATCCAGGCCTGTAGGAACTTGATAAAGAAGGGGGCAAATATTTGGAGATTAAGAATGCAGAGATAAGGAGGGTTGTATAGTGGGGGGGGGGGGGGGGGGGGGGGGGGAGAGGAGAGGTGAAAGTTTTTCCATGGTAAAGAGTTAGAGATATTTTTCCTGGCAGCCCTGGAGAGAGCCTTTAGCTTGAGCTAAAAGAAATGTTTCATGTCCATTTGTAGGCTCTTCTTTGGCCAAGAAGACCCAGCGATCTTGTCCTCTTACTAAGTGAAGGGTAAAAAGACTGAGAAGTGTTGAGGTGAATGCTATTTATTCTCCTAGTTCTTCAGGGATACGGGAGAGCTTTAGGGTTAGGGGACCTGTAGGGATTGAAAGATAGGACTTAGGAGGTTTGCTGATATAGGGTTTCAGATTTTTCTGTTTCGTGAGGGCAGGTTTCAGGGTTGGTGTGTAGGGTTAGGTAGATTTTTCCAATTTTCTGATTGGTGAAGGTCTGCATGCGGTTCTATAAGAAAGTACTGAACAAACGTAAGAGGCAGGGTTAGAAAAAGTTAGAAAAATAAATAGGAGAGTGAGTGGACTAATGAAAGGCAATAGTCAAGACACCCAGTTTGTGTGAAACCACTGATTCCATGTTTACAAATTTACTGGGCTTCAGAGAGAGAGAGAGAGAGCAAATAGGAATAAGACAGGGAAGTAGCAAGTCCCCCTGCCCCTAGATCTACTTTTGTAGAAATTCTTAAAGCAACAAGAAGAGAAATTACCTGTATAGCTCGTTTGGTCCTTAGATTGATGGGTCATGTATTAGGAATTTAAAGAGGCCCATGAGGTGGGATTAGGTTGATTTTTGGGGTGAGATAGATTAGGGTACAGGTTTCTGTTCAATTAGTAGGGAGATACGTATAGGTGTTGGTCCCATATGAGTAGAAAGCCCCTTATTGGGTGAGGTAGGCTGAGAGGCGAATAGAGAATAGAAGGACAAGGGGTCAGTTTTGTTTCTCTGTTTCTGAGCTCCAGATGGTCAGGGTGGAGGAAAGAGCCACCCTTAGCAGCAGTGGGAGTTGTCAGGATCACGGTGTGTGGACCTGTCTATGTGAAAGTCAGTCCTTGGGTGATGTACTGCTGGAAGCAGCTCTTGGACAGTGTTTGAATAGTTTGCTGAGTAACCTGTAAATCCTGCAAGTACTTAGGGAAAGGGTGGTTACATTTCTACACTTTGTAGTTAGAGTTTAAGTCCTAGTGACCACTGCTTCTAGCTGGAATTAGCAGCAGGTCCCAGCCTATAATAGGCATCGGACATTGAGATAAGAGGAACAAAGGAGATATTATACATTAAATAAAGTAACAAACTCAGACTGTCAATACCCACAGTAGAGATCTTTGAGGGATAAATAAAACTTAAATATTCAAGCAAGGCATAGTAGATGGCCCTTGTGTTTATAAGAAATGAGATTAGCTTATCTGCACTTGGAAGAAATACCTTAGACTCCTGAACGATGTCCTTGGGCCTTCAGTGGCAATTCCCAGCATGCTGGGCAAGGTCAAGTTACAGGTAGCTAGAGCAGGGCTAGAAGAGACTGAACCCTCCCTCCATGGAGCAAGGTGGCAGCTTACCTTCTCGTGTCCCTCTTTCCACAGCACAGATGTGTCCCTTGATGGGACCGGGAAGCCTGGCAGGCTTCAGTTTAATGGCCTTTCTTTCCACTCTGGAGCAGGGCCCTGATGGAATCCTATGAAGTCCCTTAGGGTGCTGGAGACAAAAGCTGGTATTTCCTGACTTTTTTAAAAAAAAAATTATTTATTTATTCATTTTAGAAAGGAGGGGGGATAGAGAGGAGAGAGAGAAGGAGGAGAGGAGCAGGAAGCATCAACTCCCATATGTGCCTTGACCAGGCAAGCCCAGGGTTTCGAACCAGCGACCTCAGCATTTCCAGGTCGATGCTTTATCCACTGCGCCACCACAGTCAGGCTCCTGACTTCTTTTGGGCCTTATTTGCCTTTTCTGTTAACTTCCTTGGTCATTATAGACCTTAAAAACCATGCTCAGAAGATCTCACTGAGGGGCTTGACTAAGAGAGCAAAATTGGAAATCCAGTGTTTATTTATTTATTTTAAAAAAAATTTTATTTATTCATTTTAGAGAAGAGAGAGAGAGAGAAAGAAAGGGGGAGGAGGAGCAGAAAGCATCAACCTCCATATATGCCTTGACCAGGCAGGCCCAGGGTTTTGAACCGGCATCCTCAGCATTCCAGGTTGATGCTTTATCCACTGTGCCATCACAGGTCAGGCAGAAATCCAGTGTTTAAAGAGGCCTGTTAGGGTGAGGAAAGAAAAGATTTGATCTGTGGTGGTAGGTGATTGGAGACTGTGGAGGGTCTGAGTTTAATTTAGGGTGAGACCTCAGGGGTGGGGGTTAAGGCAATGCCTAGATAGACTAGGGACTGAAAATAAAGTTAACCCAAAACAGAGAAGACACGATATCACTTCATAGTGAGGAAGTTAAGAAGGGTGATCAAGTGTCTCCTTGAAGCAAACCGGGAGGGGCTGCCGAGGAGTAGATCATCTACATATTGTAAGAGAGTACTAGTTTTGAGATTGCATGCTGCTAAATCCTGAGCTAGTGCCTGCTCAAACAGGTGTGGGCTGTTTCTGATCCCCTGGGGTAAGACAATCCAGGTAAATTGCTGGGCTGCATTAGTGTCTGGGTAAAGGCAAACAGAAAGTAAGAGTCAGGGTGTAGGAATGGTAAAGAAGGCATCCTTGAGGTCTAGGATCATGAAGTGAGTGGTGTTTGAGGGAATGTGTGACAGTAACCTGTAGAGATTAGGGACTACTGGATGGAGGGGAATTACTGCCTCATTGATTAAGTGTAAGGCTTGTACAATCAATAAGCCCCTGAAGGTTTTCGAACAGGAAGGATGGGGGTACTGTAGGGAGAGTCCGTGGGGATGAGTAAACTTGGTTTAAGAGGTGGGTAATTATTGGTTTAAGGCCTTAGAAACAGACACAGTTACACATTAAACAAAGACTTTACATAAAAGTTATGAATTAAGGAATTTAAATGAGCATGCTTTACTTGTTTCAATTCAAATTATACTAGAGATATTTTCTGACAAACAGAGACAAGACGGATTACTTACTCACAAAGCTTAATAGACAATTTTGTTTTTGTAAGTTTTTCGAGATGGCAGGGAGTTGCCAGCAAAAGAGGGGAGGAAGAGAGAAAGCAGATGGATGGACAGTGTGAGCAGCTGAATGAAAAAAAAGGAGGGTCAGAATCTGCAGGAGGAGGAGAAAGATGTTAAAGTATTGGTGTGGCACCACATGGTCAGAGGAGTCAAAAGGATTTAGAGTTCTGAGGAGAGGGGAGAGGATGAGGAGGAAAGAGGCACAGTCATAGTTTGAAAGGAAGGAAGAGGGGTTTAAGAATACTGTGGAGAAGGGAGGGGCCCCTGGCCAGCAGGAGAGGAGAAAGAGAGAGTGTGGTATTACAGGTGAATGAGGTGAGGTTTCTTTGGCCAAAACAGTCTGCGTGTAGAACAGAAGGCACAGAAATTAAGGACAGGAGAGAAGGGAGAAGAAAGCCTGCACGTAAGGAATTTCTGATGCCCTTCCCGTCCGGTGGCAGAAATTGTCAAGATCTCTTAGGATATTGTAATCGAATGTCCCATTTTCAGGCCAATGGGAGTCATTGTCTAGTCTGTACTGAGGCCATGCCGTGTTACAGAAGAAGATGAATTTCTTCGGTTTGAGGTCTGAGAGACTGAGTTTAGTGAGGTTTTTTATGAGACATCCTAGAGGGGTCTGGTTGGAAGGCTTAGACTCTGAAGAGCCCATAGTGGAGACAGGTGAGCAAGAGGGGGCATCCCTGCCTTTTGCCACTGTCCCAAGTGGAGAGAATCTCCATGTGGGGGAGCCGTCCCTGATAGAGTTTGTCACCACCTGTCAGGGAGCTCCGAGGACAAGAAGTCCGAGAGAGTGGAGAGGTTTGGCTAGGCACCTAGTCTTCCATGCAGTCCACTGAGACTGAAAGTCAAACCCCTCAAAATGTGAGGCGTGTCAGAGAAAACCGTCCGACCAGGAAGGGGTGTTTTTAGAGAGAAATTTGAAGGCCAACCGGGGAAGGAGAAGGGAGAAACTCTTTATTTTTCTGGTCCAGCAGGGGTTCAGGACAGGATTAGACTGCCGGCCAATCGACCTACAATTACATTTCCAAACAGAATCAGGGAGTAAGCCCGGGATGAGCTGCCGCTGCCCATTGCTTCCCTGGTTGTAAGTTTGGACGGCAAAGAGGGATCGTCCAAGCAGTTAGTACCCTGTCCCAGGTTTCGGCACCAAATGTTGGAATCCATGGGAGTCCGAAAGACCAGACTAACAGGCTTTATTGAAAGGAAGAAAGGAACCCTGCCGGGCACTTCTCCTGGGGGAGAAGAGCTGATTTCACTGTTTAAAATGACTCCCAGTGTAGTACTGAAGTCAAGCATAAGTTATGCTGCTATTGACTATGACCTCGGTGTTAAAGAACCAACAATATATATTACATATGGAATCTTTAAACAGCGACACACATATTACAAGGTTATGGTTTGAGCAGATGAAAATGTGACCTGAGGCTTAAAGGAACCTCATCTTGTAGTTCTAGGAGAAATGTTTCAGTACTCACTAATTTAGTGTTTGCAGCAACTTTATAGAACATAACTATTGCAAATAATAAGAATTGGTTGCAGTTGTGAACAACTGAACCCACTCTACTGTGTTGGTCCTGCTAAAGAGTTAATAGACTCAAGTTTGCTACCTGCTCAAACACTACTTGTTAAGCAGCTACTATGCACTGGGCTCTACAGATACAGGATTTTTTTAAAATTCATTTTTTAAAAGATTTACTGAGTTTTTACAGAGAGGAGAGAGAAAGAGAAGAGTAGCAAGCATTTACTCATAGTAGTTGCTTTTCTTATGTGCCTTGACCAGGTAAGCCCAGGGTTTTGAACCAGCGACCTCAGTGTTCCAGGTCAATGCTCTATCCACTGCACCACCACAGGCCAGGTGTACAGATACAGTCTTGCACAAAAAAGGTTACAGTCCTTAACTTCATGCATCTGGAATAGTCTGGTAGGATTATTAAATTTGAAAAATGTCTTGCAAACATGCAGAAAAAGTGTGAATCTGATACTGATGACCAGTTCTCCCACAACAAGGGACGGACAAAACCCTTAGCCGGGGGACTAGGGAGAGTCTCTTCTGTGAGCTGTTGCCCTTCTCCCATCAGCACTAAAATGACCTCAGCTGCCTGCAAGCTCCCTTCACTCAGCTCTGCATCCAACGCGAGTCTCGGTAACAGGTCTGTTCCCACTCATCAGAGATGTCTGGAAAAGGCCCAGTCCAAGTGTTACGGAAAGGTTGTATTTTGGATGCTAACTGACCACAGCTGCTTACATCACAGTAATGAGAGTGGCCACGACCTCCTGGGCTGAGCAGGAAAAGTGCTGGCATCTCATAGTGACAGCTGGTGGCCATGTGTTTGCCTAAGTCTCCATGGCTACTGTATGTATGTCTACACACATATATGGTGACATATGAGGAGCCCTGAGGAGCCACTGCGCCACCTCACCAGCAGGTGTTGTAAAGTACCAAAAGTTACAGAATTGATATTAATATTTTAAAAGGCTTAAAGAACATTTTATTAATTTGGGTTAAGGTGTGCAGAGAAATTTTGTGAATAATCTCTGTACTGTGTGATTGGCATAAAACCAGGATGGCCCTTGGCATTGTATTGTAAATGCAAAGGGAAGGAAAACATGGATTCCATGACCTTCCACCACACCTGTGGGGAAAGGGGTGAATGGCTAGCCAGGTGCAGGAAGAGAAAAGCCAAAATAAACCTTTTCTTATACTAATGAGCCATTTGCAGGCATTTGTTCCCAGGAAACTACCTCTCCCATATGAATGCATATAGTTAATGTGTGTGTCTCTGGACAAAGAGATGGCAGATAAACATTAGAAAATATAGGGATGTCTCTTAATATGTAAAGAGACATCTTTCTATCATTGTGTTGACTTAAAAATTTTGTTTTCTCCAAAATGATGTATGGCTTGCAAATTGAACATGGTCCTATCATGTTAAAAGGCATATGACTATAACCAATAGTGGTAAAGGGCACCTAATTGTAATTTTTAAAAAAATTTATTTATTCATTTTTAGAGAGGAGAGAGAGACAGAGAGGGAGAGAGAGGAGAGAGAGACAGAGAGAGGGAAAGGGGGAGGAGCTGGAAGCATCAACTCCCATATGTGCCTTGACCAGGCAAGCTCAGGGTTTTGAACCGGTGACCTCAGCATTTCCAGGTCGACGCTTTATCCACTGCGCCACCACAGGTCAGGCCTAATTGCAGTTTTTGCTTCTATACTTCCTGCTTGCAAAACTATAAAAACTAAGTAGAAAAAAGGGCTGGCGTGCTCTTCCTCAGATTTCTGTCGGAGTTGCTGCCACTTGGCCAAGCTAGACAATAAAGCTTTGGTGTGTAATCGACGGATTTTGTTCGTGTCTTCAATGTTTCGAGTCCCTCTGGATTAGGCTTAACACACACACACACACATATATATATACACATACACACTTATGGAGAAAATAAATTGGCAAGCTTCATTCTGGTGTAAGTTATGATATATTAACTGAGCTCAGTGTTAATGAGCCAACAATATATATTGTATACATATATATTTAGATATAGATATACTTATCTTTTTAAATTAAAAAAATTATTTTAACTTACTGATTTCAGTGAGAGAGGAAGGTGAGAGAGAGACAGGAACATCTCCTGTATTTGCCCTGACCGGGAATCAAAATCAAACCGGCAACCTCTGTGCTTTGGGACAATGCTCTAACCAACCGAACTATCTGGCCCGGATATATGTGTGTGTGTGTGTGTGTGTGTGTGTGTGTGTGTGTGTGTGTGTGTGTGTGTGTGTATAGTAAAATTATATAGTGAAATTATACATATGCTTTCTACTTAGTCAGCGCCAGGCTGGGATTCTGGATTCTCTTGCTGTGCATTTTACTACTTTCCATATGATTCTGAGAATCTTCCTAGTCTGGAGCTTCCTGAGTTGCATTCGGCAGTCTTTCTTTAAATTCTAACATCTGCCCTTTGACCTTGTTTTGGGACCACACACCTATTCTCACCAGAGGAGCCGACAACACCCCACTTGTATTTATGATGGTTCTGTCCTTGTTGACCCCGCCCATCAGAATATTATCATCAGGAGGCTAATCCATAATTTTATGGAAGCTTATTTTCCTCTAGGTCCTTTCTCATCACACTGGCCTGTCTCCATCTGCTGTGTGATCCAGCCTAGTGTGGGAACCCTGTGGTCTGCTGGACTGGTGACCTTCCTGCAGCTAATTCCAGAACGTTATTTGTCACTGAGAACAGTTGCTCCAAGTTCAAGCTTCAAAGTGTAGAATCCTTAGCAGATGAATTCCTGTGGCTGCAGCCATTTCTCTACCCTTTTGTACTTGGAAAGTAGTGGTAATGTGATTTGTCAATCTTCATCAATTCTGCATATAGGCTTTGGGTGCCACCTGCTACAAAATAGTTTTTTCTCAATTGCTGCAGTTACAAAAGGAGTTTTATTGACCTTCCTTGTGGGATTTGGTAAGAGACAACATCCTACCTAGACTGTGCACTTCAGTGGGGCAGACTATGTGGTCCTTGTGGTGCTGAGCACAACAGCTGCCTAAATATGTCTGTTTTTCACTGACTGATTGGACTGAGTGTCACCTTAGACCAGTGGTTCTCAAAGTGTGCTCCAGGGCACACTGGAGTGCCCTAGAAGATTTCCAGGTGCACCCTATGGTATTCCAGAGAAATATGTGCCTGTTGGGGACCCAAAAACCAACAGGGTTTTTGGAGTTTAGATTTTTGGGGGACAGAGGTGTGGGGAATTGGCTGTAAGCTGACAGTCTGCCCAACCCCCCACTTCACTTGCCTGATTAGGTTGCAAAAGGCTGTTAAGCTGTGGTGCTGGATTGTTTACACTACCCTCCATGTTTCCTGGAAAGACTGGAGGCAAGTTTCTTCTATCCTTTGTTTGGTGTAAAGTTAAGATTTGCTAATGGTCTCACTTTGCCCTATAAACAAAGCAAGATGCGATTTTTGGCTGTGCTTTGTTTTTGCCAGCAGCAATTACAGGGCCCTCCCGACCCTGTATTTTCTTAATTCCGCACCATTCCCACTTGAGACCTGGAATTACTAGCATGTCCTGGTTCATGGCACGTGCCCAGATATAAAAATAAATATAGTTACTCTATTATACCATTTCATTACAGAATACTGCTCTTTTTATTAACACATCATTATTATATTTCTTATTAACACATCATTATATTATTTTTAGATAAATACACCCAAATAAAATGGATAGATTTCTCAAAAAGAAGCATGATATTGAAGAATCCGATTCTGGAAGTGAACAAAAGTTAAGTATAAATAAAATAGGACTTGAAGGCTGACAGGCAGAATTTAATTTATAGCAGTGGTTCCCCAACCCCCAGGCCACGGACCAGTACTGGTCCATGGGCCATTTGGTACCAGTCCACAGAGAAAGAATAAATAACTTACATTATTTCCGTTTTATTTATATTTAAGTCTGAATGATGTTTTATTTTTAAAAAATGACCAGACTCCCTCTGTTACATCCGTCTAAGACTCACTCTTGAAGCTTGTCTTGGTCACATGATTCATTTATTTGTCCCACCCTAAAGGCCGGTCCATGAAAATATTTTCTGACATTAAACCGGTCTGTGGCCCAAAAAAGGTTGAGGACCACTGATTTATAGCATTTTCCACCACCTAACTCTGAAAAATATGATTAGAGAAACCCATTCATGGAAGCTTCAAGTGATTTTGGTTTAACATTAACAGAAGAAGAACTGGCAGCTATAATCCACTGATCGTGGAGTGATGATTAAACGCAAGGAATTTTCTCCTGAAGCCTTTTGGATTTCTATAAAAGAAGAATATGTGGCAATATCTAAAAAAGCTTTGAACATTTTACTACAATTTTCAACATCCTATTTATGTGAATTAGGATTTTCTACCCTCAACACAATTAAGAGTAAAAAGAGAGGAATTCTTTAATATATTGACGAGGAAATGAGAGTTTGCCTTTCAAATATATACCCAAACATTGAAAAAAATCGCTAGGACACATCAAGCTCATGTTTCTCATAAACACAGGAATGAAAAAACTTAACACATTTGCTCTGGGACCTGCCGAATTTACTGAATCTTACTAAGAATGTATCTATATATATAAAAAGATAACTTTTTTGTCGTTTATTTTTTAACCCTTCTTTTTTACAAATTCTAAAAGGCATAACAAAAAATATAACATAAAAATGTTTTTTAATGTCAGAATAAATTTAATTTTATTGTATTTATTTCATTTAATTACCATAAAAGCACATTTGGACTTTATAATTTTTTCTTTAATATTTAACTTAATTATTACAACATATTTCTCGGAAATTTGTATATAGTGCACCTACAATTATTTGTAGGATTTTAAATGCACCCCAACTTCAAAATGTTTGAGAACCACTGCTTTAGACACTTACATTAATTGGAAGACCTGTCCTTTATAGTTACTTCTGGACATGACATTATAAATATGTACTCCTTGACTATAGTTCATAATTAACCTAAAATAGCCTCCTTATTATTGGAGGTATAGGCAGTATTGGACTGCTTCATACCCATTTTTTTTTTATGTTTTCTTAACTTTAGATTATAATATACCATGAAAAACAATTAGGCATGTATTTACAAAGCCATATGTTACAATTGGGGGTAGAGAGATAGGAGAAAGAGGTGGGAAAATCAATATACAGTGTGTCTGTAAAGTCATGGTGCACTTTTGAATGGTCACAGGAAAGCAACAAAACACGATAGAAATGTGAAATCTGCACCAAATAAAAGGAAAACCCTCCCAATTTCTGTAGGATAACATGGCAGCATGTGCACATGCGCAGATGATGATGTAACACCGTGTATACAGCGGAGCAGCCCATGGTCGTGCCAGTCGAGATGTGGACGGTACAGAGGAAAGTTCAGTGTGTTCTGTGGCTCGCTAAATTCGAATCCGTGACCAAAGTGCGACGTGAATATCAGCGTGTTTATAACGAAACACCACCACATAAGAATAACATTACTCGGTGGGATAAGCAGTTGAAGGAAACTGGCAATTTGGTGAAGAAACCCTGTTCTGGTAGGCCATCAGTCAGTGATGAGTCTGTAGAGGCTATACGGGATAGCTACCTAAGGAACCCTAAAAAATCTGTGCGTGCGTGTGCTCGACAATTACATATAAACAAGACTACAGTTTATAAGGTGTAAAGAAACGTCTCTGTTTTACGGGGTACAAATTACGGCAACAAATGGAGCCCACATCAAACTGCACTGAATAGGTATGAAACTGGGAGAGTTTTCCTTTTATTTGGTGCATATTTCACATTTCTATCATCTTTTGTTGATTTCCTGTGACCGGTCAAAAGTGCACCATGACTTTACGGACACACTGTATTTCCTTGGTTTAAATAAGTATCTAAGTGATATTTGGTGTTGAGTTATTTATAAAAAAGAGATAAAGGGTGGATTTTTTACCAAGAAGGCATTCTTTGGCAAGTGAAAGAGTGCCTGTCCCAGTTCAGTAAGAAATGCTGAATAGTTAAGGGTTGTTTTCTTCTTGTCTTCCTTATTTGAAGTGCTTAACTTGGTAGAGTTCATGGAAAGAACATGAGCTCTGAGGTTAGAAGACCTGGTTTGGACCCCAGCCTCTCAGTTTTCTTACCTATCTGGCCTGTAGTTCTAGCCTCGCTCTCTCTGATAATTGTACTTCATTACCTCTCAATGGACTTGAAGGTTAACTGTAAACTGTAAAGCATAAAACCTGACATGGAAAGTGCCATCATCATCACACCCTTTAGAAGTCAAGACAACCAACCCCTGGACCCTGATATTGCATGGATTTACCAGAATTGTATATTTTAGGATGGGCCCCTGCCTGCCCAAGTCTAGCATGATAAATGCAAGGACTTAGCCAAGGCAAATTCCTGAAAAGAACACAATGCAACAGAAGCAGTTCACAAAGTCCTGTGGGTTTTGGTCAGTGATTACATCCTGTGCAGTGTTAACAGTGGCTGGCAACCAACCTGAAGATAGAGAAAAGAAGTGATGAAAATGTCAAGATTCCTCAAACAGATATGTCATGGGACAAGCTGGAGTAGACCAGGACATTGTGTTCAGCAATAAAGGCCAGGAGATTTGGCCATCTCTGTACCAAATTATTAGCTCCTTTAAAGAATCTCACTTTGCCGTGATGTGTTGCAAACAAGCACATTCCAGCAGAAAATTATTAGTCCTGCCCTTTCTTCCGGGTGACTTATGGACAGGAATACTATACTGTACTTTCTTGTCTTAACTTTTTTTTTTCCCCTCAAATATTTGGGGAATGTAGTGTGACAATTGCAACTGAGCATTTAAGGAGACTAGAACTTTAATTGAATGGGAGGCTATTCCAGAGAGACTGTATCATGGTCATTCTACACATGATGCCCTTATCTGGTCATGGTTCTAGTGAGGTGTGACCTTGTTAGATTTTCCACAGAGGATAGGATTTGAAAGTATGGTGAACTCAACTGAATTTTTTGACATGTCCGTTAGCATTCCTATGAGTGCTCCTGAGTTGGATTTTTGAAAACTTTCTGAGCTCCAGGTGTGATGAAGGCACACAGGAATAGAAAACACACATTCTCTTTGTTTTCTACAGGAAGTTTTGTTGACAAAAGTCTCCTAAGTCCGGTCCACTACATGGTTCCCAAAGCACTCCCTGCCAGTGGGCAAACCATGAGGCTCCATGCTTTTTTCTCCACCTCCCCCGGGATAACTGATAATCGGACCCAAGTTATCAGGCTTTGGCCTCTGGCACATTCTCCCTGACATTGCTATACATCTGAAAATGAGCTCTGTAGGGAGAAGAAAAACCAGTATCAACAAACCAACCAGAGAAAAAAGGGAAAGGAACTAACAAGAAATTGAAGAAGGCCGATGGAAATGGATTATGTGGGTGAAGAACTTGCTGTATCAGGTGGCTGTGACCACATCAAAGGAAAACGCTGACAACTTCTCTGTCTTCCCAGGGTTCTCTGATCATAGGATACATGCCAGTGAGTCTGGGGAAAGACCAGGGGCATGAGGTCACATTTCTGAGCACCCTAAATTCTGCTTCACGATCTTTTGAGCTTGCTGAAACTGTGTCAGTGCCTTTTGCATGTAAAGTCACTAGGCAGCAGTGAGAGCTCAGGGAGAGGCTGGCAGAGTGTGGTGAGCTGAATGATCAATCACACAGCTGCCATTTGTAATCCCTGACCACGTGCCAGGCATCATCCCAAATATATGAACACATTGGATTCTCCCAACAGTCATGTGAGGCTCGAAATTTTATTCTCCCTACTCTACAGATGAGGAAATTGACCACAAAGAGAATTAAGGCCCAGAGTCACATTAGTGACAGGGCCAAGATTTGAACCTGGTATTTGAAGTCTCCAGGGCTCCTATTTCCCAAGTGATAGTGAGGGGCTGTTACTTCCTAAGGATGCCCAGTGAGTCAGTGGGCATTCAGACTCTTGGGCTCCCCTGAAGTGCGTAATGTTGAACTTTATACAAAGAATATGAAAGCGACTAAATGGGAATATATACTTGACCACAACCATTTTGTACTGTGGTTTAACATTTGCCCTTGCTATGACAAGACTTGTCATGGCCCCCACCCACAACAACTGCCTGTCCCAGGATGAAACAAGAAATGACACTCTCCTGTGGCAACTTGGAAAAGAAGGTTCTTAATCTACAGAGATGAGGTCCTGGAGTTCAGTGTGTAGTTACAGTCAGAAAGAAGTATTTCGTGCAGTTATCTTTTTTGGGTTACTTTCAAGCCTCTTTTGATAATTTCTGGATGTACTTTGACCAGACTAATCACAAATATGATTTTCTCTTTATTTCAGCCCTGTTTGCTCTATTAGAGGCAGGACCTTTGCTCCAGTTTTATGTATGTAGGTGAGTAGGACCCAAGCTGAATTACAACACACTGTTTCCATCATCTTTCTTTTCCCCAGTGTTCATTTGCACACTCCATGTGAAAAAGCTTTACCCCAAACCTCAAGACAGCATTATGGCCCAGCCTGTTTTTGCAGCTGTGTCTCCTTCGCATGACATCCCCTCCACTTCCCTCCAAGGGAATTGGGCTGAACCGCTCCCAGAGCTTGTTTCTTGGAATCTGTACTGTTCCTGAGTGTCCTCTAAGTGCTGTCATGCACCCTGACCTCTGTGAAACCATCCTCCATTCTCCTCACCTCATTGATGTCCCTGCTCTGAACATGATCCCTGTTTTAAGGCTCTTACCCTTAACCTTCCTTGTAGAAGAGTTGTGTTCCCGTCTCCGGCCCCTACATTCCCGCGGATGGGGAAGTGTGTCTTACCCACCCCTGTGGTACCAAGTCTGACACCTCCCTTCTATCCCTGCTTGGTCAGGGGTATGCATTGTGAGGTGATGGGCATAGATGTCAAATAGTAACTAGAGAGGGGACCTTAGAGATGAACTAGTATCACCTTTTATTCTATAGATGAGGAAACTGAGAGGTGCAGATCCCACCCCCACCCCCAGGTCATTGTTGAAATGGTGGCAGAACCAGGTCACCTGACACCCTGAAAATACCACCTTCTAAACTGTGGAGGAGAACATGCTGTTGGGAGAGAACCCTTTTGGCTTATGAAGTTTTATGGACTGTTTATACCCTGATGGGAATAACAGAGCAGAGAGGGGAACTTGATGAGACGATGATTGCAGGAGGGAAGGCGTCCAGGATGTATGTGCACGGGTGGAATCCAGTGCACAAATAGAAAACTTAGAACACAGCCCGGACAGCTTACCCACGGGGACAGTAGGGACACTGAATATGCTACAGATATGGCTAGGTATCAAGAGCATGTGGAAGTTGTTTCCTGAACTTTTCTGTTTTGTTGTTATTGTTCTGTTGAATAAGAAATATGATTTTCAACTGAAAGTGAGGAGGAGGGAAGAAATATTGTCTATGGGAGTGGGAGGAGGAACTGATAAGGAGTCATAAGCGGGCTGGGAACAGGGCTGACCACTGGAGGTCAGGGATGAAGCAGTACTTCTCAGTGGAGGCCCAGCTGGCCTTTGGGGCCGGCATGTGGCTGAGCATGTAGCATCCCTGGCCCTGGGTAGTACCCCTTCACAATTGTGCTCCCTGCTGCGTTTCCAACTCACCCGAAGGAGCTGGCTTTCCTGATGGAGCAGCACTGCTGGCAGGAAGTAGGATTGATGAGTGTTCGAGTTTGACAGACAAGAACACTGCCAGGAGAGAGGGGTAGGGGAGTTGAGGGTGTATGTGACGGAGTGATTGTGGCAGTTAGATTTTCTGAACAACAACATACCTCTGCTGGCTGTAGGGGCTCAGGGACACCCCAGTGCTGGAGCTGCCCTGCCTACTACCATTTCTGCACATTCGGCATGTGTACAGTTTATGGCTATTAGGAATAAAGTGCTATGAAACATTCTTATACACATTTTTGTTTGAACATATGCATTCATTTCTCTTGGGAATGCACTCAGGGTGGACTTGACGGGTCACAGGGAATAGGTGTATTTAGCTCTCTTAAAAACTGCTGCTCGGCCCTGGCCAGTTGGCTCAGCGGTAGAGCGTCGGCCTGGCGTGTGGGGGACCCGGGTTCGATTCCTGGCCAGGGCACATAGGGGAGGCGCCCATCTGCCTCTCCGCCCCTCCCCCTCTCCTTCTTCTCTGTCTCTCTCTTCCCCTCCCGCAGCTGAGGCTCCATTGGAGCGGGGATGGCCCGGGCACTGGGGATGGCTCCTTGGCCTCTGCCCCAGGCGCTGGAGTGGCTCTGGTCTCAGCAGAGCGACGCCCTGGAGGGGCAGAGCGTCACCCCTGGTGGGCGTGCCGGGTGGATCCCAGTCGGGCGCATGCGGGAGTCTGTCTGACTGTCTCTCCCCATTTCCAGCTTCAGAGAAGTACAAAAACAAACAAACAAACAAAAAACAACAACAACAAAAAAACTGCTGCTCATTTCTTTAGAAGTTGCAAGTACACTTACCTATGAATAGCCATTCCATTCCAAGTATTTAACTAAAATAAAACAAGGCATATGTCCACACAAAGACTTGTACTTTAATGTTCATAGCAGCTTTATTGGCAATAAGAAAGAACTGGAAACAACCAAAATGTTCCCCAGTAGGTGAATGGATCACCGACTTTCCAGTGCAGCGTGCAATGGATACTACTCAGCATAGTGACAGATACAACAAGATAGATGAACTTTAGACTCATCATTTGAGTAAAAAAAAAAAAAAATACTAACAACAAAATACATGCAATATGATTTCATCAATATAAAATTCTAGAAAGGGAAAATTGATGAGTCTGAAGGGGAAGAATTAATTACACAGATGATGGAAGGAGTCAAAAAGTCAAGCAAGTGAAATTAATGGTAGTAGGAAACAACTGTGACCCCTACGCTGGAGGGAATAAAGGGAGGAGGAAGAGTGTTCCTGGAGTCACAAGGTGGAAGCTGGAATCCTGTCGGTAACCAGCAGGACCTCGAGCTACAGAAAAGAGGTAACCAGTGTGGGAGACTCCACGAGGGGCAGAATGGGAGAGGACAGAACCCTGGCTCCCCCCCTCCTCCAGCCTGCTGTGTACCTCTCAGTAGCTCCCGTTGCCTGAATCTACCAGAAGCAGCTGACATGGAAGCCTGGGAGGCCAGAGTCTGCCTCCCAAGGATAATTGGTGCCTAGAGAAGGGCATGGAGTGGGCCCCAGGGCAGAGGCTCAGGACTGGCCCCCCACCTAAGCCCAGAGCATTTTTGTCAGATTAATAATCAGTTTTTCTTCTAATTCTTGGGTCAATTTGATT
Organism: Saccopteryx leptura; assembly: GCF_036850995.1. Lineage (NCBI taxonomy): Eukaryota > Metazoa > Chordata > Mammalia > Chiroptera > Emballonuridae > Saccopteryx > Saccopteryx leptura. Next base: position 208,506,961 of record NC_089505.1, on the reverse strand, counting down.
ATTTATATTTTCAAAAAATAATCATATTTTTCACTAAAATTTTAAAATTATTAGTTATATGACATTGTGTTATATTTTACCATTTTAAGTAATTTCTATATGTATAGTTAATTCCCCTTTCTTATTCCTAATTTTGTGTTTTCTTTAGGTTATTTTTGTGCATTTGTAACTATTGCCTGGGGACAAAAAATGTATCATTTAACATGTTCCTCTGACCCCTGTATGTTATTTGGTAAGTAGGTCTATAACCTGATCCAAGTCAGAATCAGCTATTTTGTTGACCTGAATCCTTCACAGGCAACGGATTATACCTCCATCAGGGACTTGTAAATATCAGTGTCCTTCTCAGTGTTAACAGCCATTGACCTTCTGCAATAGGGGTTGCAAATGCTGATGAAATGTATCATTTCTTTTTTTTGTTTATCAGCTGGGAGACTTCTATAAAGAGAAACCCTTGTTATATTCAGTGGGACATTTGAATCTATGTAAACACAATAAATTAAAATTAATAAAAAAAAGAGAGAGAAGCTTTTCCTCATCATTATTTGATCACGTTTGGCTATCTGTTGACTTTTTACCCCCTTTAACCCTTTCAGATATCTGATTTCCTTCACTGGAAGGGTCATCTTTTTTTTTTTTTTTTTAAATAAATTTTTATTTTAATGGGGTGACATCAATAAATCAGGGTACATACATTCAAAGAAAATATTTCCAGGTTATCTTGTCATTTAGTTCTGTTGCATACCCATCACCCGAAGCGAGATCATCCTCCGCCACCCTCCATCCAGTTCTCTCTGTACCCCTCCCCCTCCCCCTCTCCCTCCTTCCCTCCCCCCACCTCCCCATAGCCACCACACTCCTGTCCATGCCTCTTAGTCTCGCTTTTATGTCCCACCAATGTATGGAATCCTGCAGTTCCTGTTTTTTTCTGATTCGCTTATTTCACCCCGCACAATGCTACCAATACTCCACCATTCCTCTATAAGTGATCCAATGTCACCATTTCTCCTAGCTGAATAGTATACCATGGTGTATATGTGCCCCATCTTCTTCATCCAGTCCTCTATTTTTTTTTACAGTGATTAAAAGCCTTTAAGCAAACTCTTGGCCAATACAGCAAGAATCCATAAAAGAGTAGTGTCCTTAACATGTTCCCCAAGTCGAAGTTGGCCCCATCACCATGCCAAATCCCTGAAAAATGCAACCCAACCACAGTTCAGTCTGTTAGGAGCTGTCACAGGGAGCAGGAGTCCAGGAAAGTTCCCCACAGGAAAAGTCCTCATGGCACTGGAATTGTTGTCACCATTCTATATTTTGCAGCTCATGTCCAAGTCCCAATGACCGCTGCTTCTAGCTGGTAATGATTCAGGTAGACTGGAAAAAGCCATTTGCAGCATGCGTGGATATGAAGCTTGTGTTCTCCTCTGCCTGGAGAGTTGAGACCAGGTAGCTTTTTCCTGGAGCTCTGCGACTGTGGCCTGGTAAAGAGAACCTTGGGATACACTAAGCTGGGTGGCAAAGGTAAATTCATAATACAAGTTGGCTAAAGGAGGAAAGAGAGCTCTAAATTAGGAGTAGGTCCCAGCCTGAAATATGAGTGGGGCATTGAGGTAGGAGGGATAAAGGAAACACTATATGTTAAGCAAAGCAGCAGAAAATAGGACTATCAACACCCACAACAGAGATCTTTGAGGGAAGAATAAAAAACCTGACTATTCAGGCAAAACATAGTTAAGTGGCCCTTGTGCGAATGAGATCAGTTTACCTGCTTCTTGGAAGAAATACCCTAGGCTCGTCCACAGTGTTGTAGATGGGGCCGACAGCCCTGGGCACCTTCAGCCTTCAGTGGCAAACCCCAGCTTTCTGGGCAAGGTTAGGTCATAGGTGGCTGGAGCAGAACTGGAAGAGACTGAACCCTCCCTTAGAGGAGCGAGGGGGAAGCCCACCTTCCAGTGTCCCTGTTTCCTCGCAGCAGAGGCGTGTAAGCCTGGCAGGCTTTAGCTCAATGACCTTCCTTTCCACTATTGAAGCAGGACCCAGATGGCATCCTATGAGACCCCTTTGGGGCGTTGGAGCCTTTAAGGGTGTATCCTAAAAGCTGGTAGTTCCCCTGATCTCTATTGGGCTTTTTCTGCCTCTAGGTATCTTAAAAGCCATTCTCAGAAGATCTCACTGAGGGGTTTGAGGATCCCCATCCGCCTATATAAATCTTTTCCATATATCTGGAGCTGTTTGGAAAAAAGACAGAACAGTGTTATTAGCTAGATCTAATAAAGAGGGTAGTAGTTTGCAGGCGAAAAAGATTTGGTGTCTCCTGCTCATCAGCATTCAAAAGAAATGTAAATTTTTTTTAAGTAAAAAGCATGATATAGTAGACCCTTCGGAGTCATTGGCCTGGTGTGCAGGATTCCCGGGTTCGATTCCTGGCCAGAGCACACAGGAGAAGTGCCCATCTACCTCTCCACTCCTCCCTCTCTCCTTCCTCTTCGTTTTTCTCCTCCCGCCCGCAGCCAAGGCTCTACCGGAGCAAATCCACCCTGGGCACGGCCTCCGCCCCAGTTGCTAGAATGGCTCGGGTTGTAACAGAGCAACACCCCAGATGGGCAGAGCATTTCCCCCGGTAGGCATGCCAGATGGATCCCAGTCAGGCGCATGCAGGAGCCTGTCCGACTGCCTCCCCATCCCCATCCTCAGAAATATACAAAAAATAAATAAATAAAAGAAAAAATACTAAAAAAAAAAAAAAAAAAATGGAGGGGGCATTCCCTTGTGCTAAAGCTCCAGGGAGCATGGAGTGAGCTTGAGTATGTCCTATGAAACATGGAGCTCTATGTTTACATATAAGTCTTTGAAGAAGGAGGAACTGCTGAAGTAGTTTATCAGCATTTGTCCCTAAGACAGCAGTCTTTGTAGTGGGAACACCATACGTAAATATTTGCTGTCTGTCTATAGATTAAGGGGGGAATATGGCAAATGCTGAAAAGTCATGATCTTTGTGACCCTCCCCTCCCCCAACCCCCTCCCTCTCCTCCCCCCACCCTGTAACCCCAACACTGTTGTTCATGTCTCTGCGTCTCATCTTTATGTCCCACCTATGTATGAAAACATATAGTTCTTAGTTTTTTCTGATTTACTTCTTTCACTCAGTATAATGTTATCAAGGCCCATCCATGTTGTAAAAGATCCTATGTCATCATTTCTTATGGCTGAGTAGTATTCCATAGTATATATATACCAAAGCTTTTTAATCCACTTGTCCTCTGATGGACACTTGGGCTGTTTCCAAATCTTTGCTATTGTGAACAATGCTGCCATAAACATGGGGGTGCATTTCTTCTTTTCAAACAGTGCTATAGTGTTCTTGGGGTATATTCCTAACAGTGGTATAGCTGGGTCAAGAGGCAGTTCGATTTTTAATTTCTTGAGGAATCTCCATACTGTTTTCCACAGTGGCTGCACCAGTCTGCATTCCCACCAGCAGTGCAGGAGGGTTCCCTTTTCTCCACATCCTCGCCAGCACTTATTCTGTGTTGTTTTATTGATGAGCGCCATTCTGACTGGTGTGAGGTGATATCTCATTGTGGTTTTAATTTGCATTTCTCTAATGATTAGTGATGTTGAACATTTTTTCATATGCCTATTGGCCATCTGTGTGTCCTCTTTGGAGAAGTGTCTATTCATTTCTTTTGCCCATTTTTGGATTGGATTGTTTGTCTTCCTGGTATTAAGTTTTACAAGTTCTTTATAAATTTTGGTTATTAACCCCTTGTCCGACGCTATGTCAAATATGTTCTCCCATTGTGTAGTTTGTCTTTTTATTCTGTTCTTATTGTCTTTAGCTGTGCAGAAGCTTTTTAGTTTGATAAAGTCCCATTTGTTTATCCTGTCTTTTATTTCACTTGCCTGTGGAGACAAATCAGCAAATATATTGCTGCGAGAGATGTCAGAGAGCTTACTGCCTATGTTTTCTTCTAAGATGCTTATGGTTTAACGGCTTACATTCAAGTCTTTTATCCATTTTGAGTTTATTTTTGTGAGTGGTGTAAGTTGGTGGTCTAGTTTCATTTTTTTGCAGGTAGCTGTCCAGTTTTCCCAACACCATTTGTTAAAGAGGCTGTCTTTACTCCATTGTATTGTCTTACCTCCTTTGTCAAATATCAGTTGTCCATAGAGCTGTGGGTTTATTTCTGAGTTCTCTGTTCTGTTCCAATGATCTATGTGCCTGTTCTTATGCCAGTACCATGCTGTTTTGAGTACAATGGCCTTATAATATAACTTGATATCTGGAAGTGTGATACCTCCCGCTTTTTTCTTCCTTTTCAGGATTGCTGAGGCTATTCGTGTTCTTTTTTGGTTCCATATAAATTTTTGGAATATGTGTTCAATGTCTTTGAAGTAAGTCATTGGTATTTTCATTGGTATTGCATTGAATTTATAAATTGCTTTGGGTAATATAGACATTTTAATGATGTTTATTCTTCCTAACCATGAGCACGGTATATGCCTCCACTTATTCGTATCTTCCCTGATTTCTTTTATCAATGTTTTATAATTTTCCGAGTACAAGTCTTTAATCTCCTTAGTTAGATTTATTCCTAGGTACTTTATTTTTTTGGTTGCAATGGTAAAGGGGATTGATTCCCTGATTTCTCTTTCTGACAGTTCATTATTAGTGTATAAAAATGCCTCTGATTTCTGAGTGTTGATTTTATATCCTGCCACCTTGCCAAATTCTTTGATCAGGTCTAGTAGTTTTTTGACTGAGACTTTAGAGTTTTCTATATACAATATCATGTCATCTGCAAATAATGATAGTTTTACTTCTTCTTTTCCAATTTGGATGCCTTTTATTTCTTTTTCTTGTCTGATTGCTGTGGCGAGGACTTCCAGAACTATGTTGAATAAGAGTGGTGAAAGGGGGCACCCCTGCCTTGTTCCTGATCTTAAGGTGATTGCTTTTCATTTTTGCCCATTGAGTATGATGTTGGCTGTGGGTTTGTCATAGATGGCCTTTATCATGTTGAGGTATGTTCCCTGTATTCCCACTTTGCTGAGAGTTTTGATCATGAATGGGTGCTGGACTTTATCAAATGCCTTTTCTGCATCTATTGAAATTATCATGTGGTTTTTCTCCTTTCTTTTGTTTATGTGATGAATCACATTGATTGATTTGCAAATATTGTACCAGCCTTGCCTCCCAAGAATAAATCCTACTTGATCATTGTGTATGATTTTTTCCATATATTGCTGGATCCGGTTTGCTAATATTTTGTTGAGGATTTTTGCATCTAAGTTCATCAGGGATATTGGCCTATAATTTTCTTTTTTTGTGTTGTCTTTGCCTGGTTTTGGAATCAGAATTATGCTCGCCTCATAAAAGGAGTTTGGGAGTCTTCCTTCCTCTTGAATTTTTTGAAATAGCTTGAGAAGGATAGGAGTTAGTTCTTTTTTGAATATTTGGTAGAATTCACTTGTGAAGCCATCAGGCCCAGGACTTTTCTTTTTTGGGAGTTTTTTGATAGCAGTTTCAATCTCATTTGTTGTAATTGGTCTGTTTAGGTTTTCTGATTCTTCCAGATTGATTTTTGGAAGATTATATGATTCAAGGAATTTGTCCATTTCATCTAGGTTGTCTATGTGTATTTAAGAGAAGGCACCGGCCTGCATGGTCCCTCCATCCTGAGACCCTCTGATGCTTTAAAGATGGGTAAACTGCCTTTGAGGAAAATGGGAAGATTTATGTGCAGATTTCCCACTCCCACACAATGCCTAAGTGCTTCCAGAGGACAGTTCCAGGGCCTTGTCCACCCAAACACTCCGTGAGGACAGGCGAGGCCAGCAGGCTACGTCATGGCCTGGAGGCATGCATGGGAACTGGCAGGCCCAGGTTCAGCATCCCAGATGCAGCACTCTGGGGAAGGAAGTGCCCTGATGCCTGAGCCCTCAGACCTCCACGATGGCCAGTACAAGCAGACTGGGTGGCGAGACCTCGGGCCAGCAGAGGAGAGCACTCCAGCAGCGTGGGCCCATGTGGCTGACTCCCGCTGGTGCCAAGCGGAAGGTTGTAGCACTTTCCCCAGGATTCTGGGGGGCCTGAGGCTCAGCGCCTGGCCCGTCAACATCCCGGATCATATTCAGGTGGCCAGAATCTTCTAGAAGGACTCTCTCCAAAAGAGTTCTTCCCTCTTGGCACATCTGTTTGGTTTCTGATCTTTGCAGTCTCCTGTGGAAAAGAGTGACCTCTTCTCCACATAAGATTTAGCTTTTGGTAGTTCAGCCTGGGCTGGGCTGGGAATGTTCTTCCTTATCAGGGAGCTTCTCACTGAGCAAATAAAAAAGCTGAATTAACTCTTTAAAGGCATCTAACAATGCCACTATGTTTGTGAATGGTTCTTCTGTCTGAGAGAACAACCTCTATATACCACAGAGCTGTGGCTCTCCAAGCACGAACTTCACACCTATACCGTGAGCGTCTGCATCACCTCGAACTTGGTAGAAATGACTTAATGAGTGAGAAATTCTGGGAGTAGGGTTCAGCCATCAGCATTTTCATGTCTTTCCAGAAGTTTTGGTGAATGCTTAAGTTTGAGAACCACTGCTCTAGAGAAAAATGTAGAACCCTAGCAATGCTGAGCAGAGAAATCGGTGGCCACCTGGTCATATGATGGATGAAGGGAGTGAGGGGGATGTGTCCTGGGAGAGATAGAGGACAGATAACCTCTGGGCTCTTCCTCTCCCACAGGGAAACTCAGATATTTTCTTTTTGAATTACTGTCCTTTCCCAGAAGTTCTAGCTGCTCGCTGGTCCTCACATGATCAGGTGACTTTTAACAACTCACTCTGTGTGCTTATGTACATCTAGTCTTAGTGTGCAGTAATGGATAGGTGAGCCTAAGTGTATACAGTGCTCAAGAGACCTCAGAGAGAGAGTGGCTGAGATGGAGTTCCCTGGAAGTGATCTGGTGACAGAGAATGGTGTGCAGTTTTCTTGAGTAAGCTTCCATAATGACACCTATAAAGACTGGAAGAAATGGGAAGAACAGCCCCCAAATACGAGACCTTAGATAATCCTACAGGGTGCTCCGGAGCTGGGACGAGCTTTCAGAATTGTCTGCAATGGAAGCAAGGGGGCTTGACCTTTATATCACTGTGTCAGCCAGCCGGTGGCTGTGAGCCAGCCCCCCCCCCCGGGGGGGGGACTTATTCTTGGGCCGGGCAGCTCTCTGCCAAGGGCATTGCCTAGGAAAGGACACAGCTGTGAGCCATTGGGAGCTGGCCACACCAGCCCTGAAAACGGGATGCAGAGAGGATATAAAAGCATTCTCGGGGGAAGACATTCCAGATTTGGGGGGTGGGTGGCAGGGTCAGAAAAATTCATCTGCTGGAAATAAAACTGAAACATCCAAGACTCAGCATTATAAGAAACATTTTAAAAGGTGTGTTGCTGATGAGGTTAAAGTACTTACCATTTCTACTAAATACTCCCAAATCTAGTGAAGCAAGTCATGCCTGGTAGGTGCTAGAACTTTCCAGCAGGTGTGCTAAGGCCTACTGATGAGCCACAATGAGTCACAGTTGTAGGGGAGGGCTTTTACTCCCTTGGAGACTTGGGGTAGCAGAACGGACTTGTGGTGATGGAGACCCTCTGCCAGGTCACCCCAGTATACCAAGCAGACATTGCTATAATGTTGGGTGCACCGTGTACAAAACATTGGGAAGCACTAGCTTGTAGAGAAAGTTCTTACCTACTCAGTTGTACCCTATTATGTCTGAAGCAATGCTGGCCTCACGGATGGAGGTGGTCTGTGTAAATCTTCACAGAACTGTTTGGTGTTGCTCAGGCACCGTGTCGGAGTGGGAGCCCTCCAATTCTGAGGCCCAGCGCTGTTTGTCCAGAAACATCTCCCAAGTGCAGAAGGGCAGCTCATTCAGGTACTCTAGAATGAGCTGTCCCTTAAGAACAAGAACCCTTGTGAAGCTTTGCTCTGCTTTCGTCCAACTTGTGGACAGCTGCTTTGTGTTCTAGCGTCAGCTCTCCTCGTTGACAAGGCAACCCTCACTGTCATTCGAGATCTTTTGTAGAGACTCAGTTCTCCATCGCCTGCTAGCCTGTTAGGAGTTGAAGGGATGAAGTACCCAAACTGGCAGAGCTGAGGGCCAACCTCTGGATTGTGGCGACCCAGTGTGGTGACCTGGGCCACTCCTGGTCCCAGCAGCTTCATTTAATGAGTAAGAAAGTATCTCCCACAGAAGGGACTGGCCACTGGAGAAGCAATATTTTGCCCCAGGGCATGTAAGAACTATGGGGCTGTGCTCTGTGCTGAGAGCTGGGAAGGCTGAGAACGAGTTTGAGAAGCCTTGACGACAGACATCTGACCAGTGACCCCAGCTGACTCCCTGGGGCGTAGCCGAGTCCTGCAGGACATTCAGCTCTCTGCTCCATAATTGCTGGTCACAGGGGCATATTAAGGGAGGCACTAGCATCTTCTCCTTTTCTCACTGCATTGCTCACCTTTCTGTAGGAGAAGACATTCGGCGTTTCCCTGTGTGGTGTGAGCCTGATCCAAAACCTCAGCTGACCTGGCCCCAGAGCAGACCCAGGGTGAGGTCACAGGTGGACTTCAAACTGTTTCTGCGCCCCCCAACAGGGCCATGGGGAGGAGAGTCCCCTGGATTTCCTTTCTGAGGAGAGGGGCAGAGGTAGTCGTGGCCTGAAAACCTTGTCCCTCTGCCCATGGATTCCTGCTCATTGGCAGGAAACTCCCCACCGCCCCCAACACACACACAGCAGGTTTGCTCTCTAACACCAGAGCAAGGGGCACCAGCTTCCTCTGGGCAACAGCACGGAGGGTGGTCCGCCCAAGCAGGTCTGGACAGGGCTGGCTAGTGTTTCACCTGACTGTTGGTTTGGGAACCAGTGAGCTGAGGGCTAAGCAGGAAGGGGAGTGAGCCCAGCCTGACCCTGGGGCCCAGCCCAAGTCCCTCTATCCAAGGAAGGGTTGCTGCTGTTCTCTGGGGCTGTGCCAACAAACTCTGGGGGGAGAGGTGTCATCTGTGTTTCTCAGAGCCCACTCCTAGTGCTTTGGAGCAGCCAACCAGACTCTGGCGCCTCCTTCTCATTGTGCTTGAACACGATGCCAATAGGCTTCACCTTTGTCCTGCTGAGAGAGGGACAGCCGCTGCCAAGCCTTCAGCTTCTGGACTGTAGGCCCAGGGCGTCCGGGGGCCTCTGGCTCACCAGGTCCCACCAAACCCCCTGGCCCCTGCACACTGCCAGAGGGTCATCGCATCACGAATGGAGGTGGTCTGCGTGAACTTACACATAACCACTGGGTGCTTCCCATGCACTGTGCCAGAGTGCCCTCCAATTCTGACAGCCAGTACTGTTTCTCCAGAGATGTCCCGACTCTGACCCTGCCTCAGTCACAGGCTGCTGCTCACATCTCTCTCCCCGTGTCCTCCTTTTTAAGGATGGGAAGAATGACTTCTTTATTTCTCCCAGCCCCATGTCACCTAACACAGAAAGTTGGTAACAAAAGAAGACACAACTGCCGTCTTGCACCCACAGAACAGCACAGTCACCCCAACAGTGAAAGAATATTCTTGTTCTAGGAGAGAGCTGGGGGAGGAGGTCTTACCTCAGGTTGGAACAGGGCAACAATTCCCCATGACAAAGTTCTTCAATTTTCTCACCATTCCTCTCAGTTAGAGTCTCTTGGTGCCACAGGGACAGAAACAAAAGTGTCATCCATTCACACAAATCTGTGACTTTTGTCTAAAGTAAGGCATCTTGACTGGTAATACCAGATTTCCACAACCCTTTGATGACTAAGTCTAGTCCAGTGTTCCTGACTTCTACTGGCTCCCTGCTCCTGTCACCACACAGTGAAGACACCTCAGGCACGAGTGGTCAGCCCCTCCCCCCACCACTGGCCACTTAGTGTTAGGGTAATTTTCATTTTGACCTTGCTAATATTGCTGATGTAAGAAACATCCAAACCTACAGAGAATTTTTATGAGTTTATTTGAACCAAACTGATGACAATTGCCAGGAAGCAAAATCTCAGCAGATTGAGAAAATGCTCCTGCCAGCAGCAGTTTTACAGCTTATTTGATACATTAGAATCAAAGGGGGAGACAGAAGGCGGGGATTACAGGACATCCATTGGTGGTAAATTAGGGAGGTGGGAGAATGCTAAGTGGGGAATCCCTGAGACTGGATAAAGAGTGAGATGGGAAGACAGACTTCTTTTACATCGGTGGGTACAGGATGGTTAACAGTGAAACTTCCAGCACACAGAGGTGGGATTTGGGGGATCAGATAACAAGGAGGGGTCCTGTGGTCCTGTGCCCTGGTGCAATGGGTCCCGAACAAGGGAATTAAGGGATTTGGAATAAGAGAATTTACTCTGACGTTCCAAGGATGTATTATCTTAGGTGCAGAAAGAGAGTAAGTAGGCCCACTTAAGGTAAAGATGGAACTTTGTCAAGGAAGCTACAGGCCTAGGACCTGACTATCTGTCATGACCCACTTTTAACTTAGGAATTTGTATGTTCAGACCATCATCTTATATGCTTACTTTTGGTCTTTTTTTTTTTTTCATTTATTAGAGAGAGAGAACCATCAATTTGTTGTTTTACTTATTTATACATTCATTCATTGATGCTTATATGTGTCCTGACCAGGGATTGAACCCGCAACATTGGCATATTGGGATGGTGCTATAATCAACTGAGCTACTTGGCCAGAGTCTACATGTGGTCTTTGAGTTTGTTGGACCTGCCATGCTGGCCTCTCTTGAGCTTGTCAGGGTTAGTATGTAGCCCCTTCTACACCCACAATACTACAAATAATATAATGACTACTGTCCTCTCACTGATGGGGCTGACTCTGCCAGGAATGACATGCTTTATCTCATGCATGGCAACCTGGCTGACTCAAGTCATGCCAGATCCCACCCATGGCTTTGTCACAGCAAGGCCTCGCCCTGCCCCTCACTGACTATCCCCATGGTTGTTTGGACTCTGCCCTGTATCCAACAAGAGAATCCAGATCAACTGGGCTCCTACTGGTCCTGCTCGGGGGGCTTCTCTGAGGCTGTAGTGCTCAGCCCAGCGCTGCTTAGGAGCCGCCCGGTAACTTACAGTAGGGTTTCTTTGTCATTGCTCGGGCAGCTGTCTCGGAACTGCTACAGCACTCTGCATAGTCAACTCTAAGAGCATGATGGTCACCAAGATGTTCCTGGGGCTCCACTCTCTTTACTGTCCTTGACTTTGTCGGGAACTATGGATCTCAGTGTACTTGGGGAAAGTCTCACTGCCCCCTTCTGATGACGTACTATCTTGAGAACGACTCTGCTATGACTGCTGCTCCCTAGACTCCCAGGATGCTATTTATTTGTTTATTCAAAGAACAGTGATGAGCACATTCTACATGGACAGAGTGAGTAGGACACGGTCCCGATGTCAGAAGAGGCTGCAGGCCGGGCGGGGGAGAGACAAAAACACATGGCAGTCATAGAGCACTGGGAACTTGGACTTGAAATGATTGTGCAGGAAGACTTCCCACAGGGGTGACATCAAGATACATTTTAAAGGAGTAGGGAAGGGGTCCAGGTGAAGGGATCTAGGATCAGGACTGAGTCATAGGCAGGAGGAGCAACTTAAATATTGACTGAAGCAGATCGGTTTCCCTCTGTTCTCCGTGACTTAGGCAGATGCACCCCTGGTGCTCGGCTCTCAACCGGACCAGAAGCCTAGCTTTACAGGTGACAGTCTCCGCTGTGGGAGCTCAAACCAGCCCCCTCCTGGGAAAGTGGACTCTTGGTGTGTATCATGCAGCGCTGTTCTTTCTGCCTCCTAATGTCCCTGACACGGATGGTGGGCCCACCTAACCCTGGCATCGGAGGCCCTTCTATTAACTGAGCTATATTTTTCTATACTGCTCTGATGAATTTCATTACCTGAATGTAAGGAAACTTGTTTCAAAATGCCTTTTTGTCATCGTTTTAGAAGCTCCATAGCATCTAGACCACTACCCACTATATCAAACTAGAATAAGCCAGACCTCTGTCCCTACCAACCCTCCACCCAGGAGCATGTATGGAAACTTTGGTACTGTTCATTGGACTCTCTGGGCCTTACACTGTTCTTACACAGCTTGTTGAAAATGATAACTTTTCCTGTCACCACGTAGCCTTAACTTGAGACAGGCATGAAGAAGGTTGAGACCCCTGTCCCAATTCTCAGAGAGAGAAAACATCAAAAACAGCTAATCTGGGGTTTGTGCTTGGCTTTATGGTTTCCATGAGGTTTGTTCAATTGATGCCAGCAACATCTGGAACTGGGAGTGTGTCTTGTCACATTGCAGTAAAAGGAGGTTCCCTTGGCTGGCTTCCCTGCAGGAAGGGGTCCAGGAGGTGGAGCAGCAGAGCGGGTGCAAGGGTGTCAGAGGGCGGGGCCGATTTTTCTAAGGAGGGAGCGGCAGTCTCCTTGGCTAAGGCAGGACCCAGCCAGCAGAGACTCGCCACCCATAGCCAGTCCTCTGCCCCGTCCTGCCTTTCACCAGCCTGTCCCTCCATGTCTTCAGCCTCCCACTCTTTTACTCCTGGCTGCTAGCGCTCTTCTGCTCTGTGCCATGCTGCTGACTCAACTCTAAATCATTCCCAACCTTCTCCCATCAAAAGATTTCTGACCACTACTCCTATGTTTAAAAAAAAAAAAGCCTCAGTGTGCAGAGGGACAAATGCACAAAATATCTAACTGTAATCAGTTTTTTAAGACAATAGTGCAAGGGTGACTTCCTGCCATAAAAATTCCTTTATGATTATTATTATTATCATATTTTGTTAGTAAAAGTAATATTTTTTTATTTCTTTCTCTTTCCTTCCAGAATTTTGAGTTTACTATCAATATATTGCCAATCCTTGATAAATTAGGTTAGGGTTATATGCTAATTGCTTAGAGCTTGCTACTCCCAAAAGCAACTGGACTTGTAAGATGGATTCTTGGAGTCAACTGATCACCAAACAGCATTTCTCTAATATCATCTCAGTAGCATAGTTGAGATTTTGGGTGAGGGATAGGTATAGAGTCCCTGGACCTTAACAGCTGGCACAGATGTTGCCAGTAGTGGAATTCTCAGAACACCCAGGACTGCTGAAGCACTTCCAGTTATGGGAACTCACTTCTGTTGATGGCAATTTAACCTGTGGATATTTTTGTTAGTGAGGTCCATTTTTAAATTTTAATTTTTATTGATTTAAATTATGTGTTTACATAGTTTCAAGTGTCCCACCGAATGCAAGATTTATTTTGTTTTGCTGAAAAAAATATACCTTCGCGAAAATTCTTTTTACCAAAGCAAGTTAGATCTTCTGGAACTGAAATAATTCTAATCCCTCTCCCCCGTGATAGTAGGTTAAATATTTAAAAGTAGCCATCACACCCTGAGCTTTTTTCTTTCTAAGCAAAAAATAAAGCAAAATAAAATAAAACAAAACAAAAAACCAAATCAAACCAAACAAAAACAACAGCAAAAGAATCCACAAGACCCTAAAATTCCTTCAACCCTTTCACCCTTTTCTGGTGTAACTCACACACAAACCTGCCCTCCAGGAGCCTCTCTAGTTGGGCAATGTCCCTTTTCAAATATTGTGCCCCAGATTGTGCCTGAACTCTGGCACATTCTAACCATTTGCAAAATAGAGTGTGAGTCTTACAGCTCTTGTAGCAACCCTGGGGCCATTCCCTCACGTTAAACTTGCAGTAAATATTCCTTCCTTCCTCCTGTCTCTGCCTCTCCCCTACCCTTTTTCAGATAAACTGCTGTTATTCAGCTCTTTCTAAAAACCACGTTGTTCCTAGGACATTTTCAGCCTCAGCTGAGAGCTTTGTTTTCCATCTATGTGCATGCAGTTGGCCTTGTTTAAGCTTGCAGTCTGGTGCTGGCACCCAGTGGACTGGCTGTCCCTCCACGTTTCAGGTCTGCATACAAAGACCAGAGGCCAGGGACAGACTCATTCGTACCTCCACTCAGGCTCACACTGAGCAGTATCCTCTGGCTTGCTCAGTCAACAGCAAACACATGCCATTCTATTTTGATTCCATAGCTCTCTATCTTGTCTGCAAGAACAAATGAGTCATTTTATCCAAAGCCTTGCTAAGCCCATGTCATACCATTTTCATGCCGTCCATAATCATGTTACAAGTCCAACTGCCCAGTAACAAAAGGAAATCACATTTGTCAGTAACTCATGGAGCTCCTAGCAGGCACATGAATCTTTTCTAAATGCCGATATGTCATCTATTAGCAGTTTGTGATAGGAATCAACATTGTTGATTGACATTATTTTTTAAAGTCCAACTTCTAAAAAATCAGGCCATTTAATTATTTTCAATTTGCTTTCATATCTCTAACTGATATCCTAAAAATTTTTAACAGCCACATCTGCAAATTCTTTTAACATTCTAGGGAAAAATTCATTTGGCCTGGGACTTTAGCTCATCTATGTTGGTGAGACACTGTCTCCTTAGTTCCTGGCCTATTGTTCCCCTCTATTGTTTTAAATGTAATACTTGGTACAGTCAATAGTATTTATCACAAATATGTAAAATATAAACATATTATATATACATACATAATAGTGCACTATAACATAATGAGCACCTGGAAACCCACAAATCAGTATAAAATCTAGAATTTAACCAGTAACTTGTAGCTTTCTACTTGTTCTTCTCATGTCGTCTGCTTCCTCCTTTTCCTCCCCACTTAGATAAAAGACTGCTCTCAATTTTATATCTCTTTTTAAAAATAAAAATTTTGTCATTAATATAAATATATGCCTAAACAATATATTATTTTATTTTATTTTTTTAAGTGAGAGGAGGAGAGATAGACAGACTCCCACAAGTGCCAGCTGGGATCCACCCGGCAACCACCCCGTCTGGGGCCGATGCTCAAATCAACTGAGCTACTGGCTGTGAGTGGGAAGAGAGAGAGGGAAGAGAAGAGGTGGCGCCTGTGTGCCCTGACCAGGAATTGAACCCAGGGCATATGCACATTGGGCTCTATCCACTGAGCAAACTGGTCAGGGCCTGTATTATTTTTATTTGACCTAGAGAGTTCTGAAAATATTATTACATTTAACATAATCTTCTGGGACTGCTTTCCTTCCACTCAAATTATATTTAAAGAACTCATCCATATGGCCGGCAGCCACAGTTCATTTACATTCACTGTTATATATAATATTCAGTTGTTAGAATAATTTACTTATCTACATACTCTTTTGCTAAGGGACAAGTGGTGGTTTTTAAAACATGCTTGCAAATTCTCTGACACTCCTCTTATCAAAAGGTAATTGACTTTCCCTTGCAGAGTGGCTAACATTGGTAACTTGCCTTTGATGAATATATTATATTTGGTGAATGCAGCAAAAGTGATGCTGTATGATTTCTGATGATAGGCCAAAGTTGTTTATTATAGTACACAATTTTCTCTCAGCCTCCATTTCTTCCTCCCTTCTTTTCTCTCTATCACTCTCCCTCCTTCTCTCCCCCTCTACTTGGGACCCAGCCACTACTCTCTGAGGAAGCCAGGCTGTCGCTGGAAAAGTCTCATAGGGGCAGTGGAGCAGCACTAAATGAGGTCCCAGCTAACAGGCAGCACAACCACCAGCCGAGTGATGAGTGATGGCACTTCAGATGACTCCAGTCCCTGCTGCTCCAGCACCACACTGACTCTGGGTAAAGCGAGGCTAGCTGTCCCCTCTAATTCCTGCTACAGTTGCAGGCTCATGTTGTCATTTTAAGCCGCTGACTTTGAGGTTGTTTTTACACAGCCAAGGATGACTAGAAAAGGACACTTAGATGATTGTCAGCTTTTGCTCTTACAATCAGTGCCACTATGAATGTTCATATACTTGCCTCCTCATGCACAAAAGCAAGATTGGAGCCACAAAGTCACAGGACAAATAAATATTCAGCTAATAAGAGTCAAATTATTTTTCAAAGTAGTTGTATCATTCTTTACCCCCACAGTGTGGTTTGTGTTTCTACTTTCTTTTACTGTCTTGTGATCAAGAGAAAATTTTAATTTTAATCTTTTCTTTTATAGTTAGTATATATTATCTTGCTTAAGATATTCTTTCTTAAGGGGAAGGAATTAAGAAGCACAAACTGGTAGTTATGGAGTAATCACAAGGATGTAAAGTACAGCATAGGGAATACAGTCAATAATATTGTGATAACTATGTATTGTTAGTTTTATCAGGATGATCACATCATAAGTTATATAAATGTCTAATCGCCATATTTATACCTGAAATTAACATAATTTGTGTATCAACTCTAATTGAAAAATAAAATATTATTAAAAAGAAGACAGTCTTTCTTGCCCCAAGGTCAGAAAAGCATTCTCTGTATTAGTATGCATTTTTTAAATTTCTCCTTTCACATTTCATTTTCTTATGCATCTAGTACTGATTTTATGTAAGGAGAAGGTTGGGGATCTAATTTAACTTTTTTTCTGTATGAATAATCAACTTACCCAGTGCCATTTGTTGAATAGTCCTTCCTTTCTACAATGATTTGTGATGCCACATATACTTATAATGGATCAATGTTCCATGGATGTGTAAACTTACTTCTATTTTTATCTACTAATCAATTTATCTATTTGTCTATTTCTCTTACTTTATAATAAATCTTCATACCTGGTAAGGCAGGATCTCAACCTATTCTTCTTTCTCATCCTTTTGCTCATATATATATATATTATATATTTTGCTCAAAAAAATTTTTTTTAAATAGGTTTGTTGAGTTCCAAACAAGTTGAAAGTGTGATGAAAACTATAGAATCCATCAACTTGGAGGTACTTGACATATTTATGGTATTGAACTCTTCTATTCATGGACAAAGAAAATCTCTCTATTTATTAAAGTCTCCCTTTTCCAATAAATTAAAAAAATTTCTACATATAAGTCTTGGACATTTTTTCTTATTTTTTAGTAGCTCTTTTTATTGCTTTAACAAATGGTTTCCTTTTACAAATTATATTTCTTGCTGCATAAAAATACAAATTTATCTCTTATCTTGTTCTTTTTAGCCAATCACCTTGCTAAATTCTACTATTTTTAATTCTATTGCTTGGGATTTTCAGTGTAAACATAGTGTTTGGAAATATGTATGTTGTTTCTTTTTCTCCTATCTTATGTTCCTTGTTGTTTTTGTTGTCTTACTCTGCTGGATGGAATTTGCAGTACAATGTTGACTAGAAATCTAAGTGGTGGATATCTTTGTCTTCTTTCTAATTTTAAAGGTAATGCTTCTAACATTTCTAAATAAGAATGATTTGATGTAAATTTTGGGTAGTCTTTATCAGAGTAAGGATGTTTCCTTTTATTCATGTAATTTACTAAGATTTTGTATCATGAAATAGGTGTGGAATTCTACATAATCTTTTTTTAAAAAGACTTATAGAGATATAATTTAGATACACTAAAATTCACCTTTTAGAGTGTATAGTTTAATTAATTTTAACAAATATATGCATCAGTCTGACCTGTGGTGGCAAAGGTGATTGACCTGGAATGCTGAGGTCTCTCGTTCAAGACCCTGGGCTGCTGGGTCAAGGCACATATGAGAAGCAACTACTACAAGTTGATGCTTCCTGCTCCTCTCTCTCTCTCCTCTAAAATCAATAAATAAAATCTTTAAAAATAGATAGATGCAGTCATATAACTGCTACTATAATCAACATGAAGATTATTGCTATCACCCTAAAAAATTTCTCACAACCCTCTGAACTTAGTCCTTTTGTATTCTTTTTTAAAAAGCAGATGGATTTAGTTTTCTAACATTTTATTTAAGATTTTTGTATGTAAATTCATGAGTGCTTTTGTCTTGTTATTTTACTTTTTTTACTATCTTCCTCTGGTTTTGGCATTGAGATCATTCTGACTTCATAGGACTTATTGGGGGAATGTTCCTTTTCTTTTTTTTTCTGTTTTGTAGAAGAGTTTCTATAAGATTAGAATGATCTGTTCCTTAAAAATTTAGTTGAATTCACTAGTACAATTGTGGCTCTGCTATTTTATTTATTGAAAAAATATTTAAATACTGCTTCAAGTTATAATGATAGTAATATTAAGGCTTTCTATTTCTTCCAGAGTCAGTTTTAAATTCTAGGATTTTTCATTTTGTCTACATTTCAAATTTATTGGCATAAAGTTGTTCACAACCTTTTCTTTTTAATTACTGCCATATGTAATATTGCTTAGTTGTACATTTCTTTTTTCTTCCTTATCAATCTTGATAAAGGTTTAGCAATTTTATTAGCCTTTTTAAAGCTTTTAACTTTTGGCTTTCTTGATGCTTTCTAATATTTCTTTGTTCCCTATTTCATTGTTTTCTACTTTTATCTTTATTATCTCTTTCTTTACTTTCTTTTTTTCTAATTTCTTTTTCATTTTTTTTTTTTGTACACCAGCCAGTGACACTTTCTCCCCTTCAATTCACAAACATTATCATATGGTCTTAATCATATAACCATCCAATGTTCACCTGCTCAGTTACCTCCTTCACCCCCTCTCATGTAGAGAAATAAATGGCTTCTCATTAAAAAATATTTTTAATTTATTAATTTCAGCTATAAAGGAAGGATAAGAGAGAGAGAGAATATGTGCCCTGATGGGGGATTGAACCGACAATCTCTGCACTTCAGGGCAATGCTCTAACCAACTGAGCTATCCGACCATGATGGCTTCTCATTTTTATTAGACTCTGGGTCTTGTTATTCCTTCTTGGTTTCCTTAACCCTGTCTACCCCTCTGAAACTGGCCCATTTTTTAACACTCTTTCATTTGAACATCTGAGTGAAATTCTCTCTTCTGCTAGGACTCCATCTAGCACAACAGTTACAGATCTTGGATGAGTTGTTCAAATACCCTGAACACCAGACTTTCAAAATATATATAAAAAAATATTTTGTGGTTTCTTGTGAAGGTTAAGTAAATGGAGACAAGATTATAGCTCAATAAATTCTAGTGATGATTTTTATGTCTTATAATCTATAGTCTTCTTCTTCCACTGAAATTGCATTTATAAAAGTCACTATTCAGCAAATTCTTTGACATGCCTAGTTAGGTGGAGGAGTGATTTAGAAGTTACTGAAAAAATATAGAAAAGAAAAAAGGAGTACCTGAATTTATGAAATCATTGGAAGCAGATTCAGGAACAGAAAGATATTAACAATACATATAACAGAATATCAGTGTGAAATATCTCACAGAGTTAACATCGTTATTCCACTCACCCCACCCAGTATAGGTGCCCCTCCTGGGTCTGTGTTGCAGCCTTCTCTGACCACGTAGACACAATGGGCTCATACCTGCTGACCCATCTGGAGTTACTGTTTTTTCTTCTTTGTAAGGACAGGTTTATTGAGGTATGATTCATATAAAATGAATAGCACCTATATAAAATAGCTTTTTAAAAATTTAATTGTGGTAAAATACATATAAAATTTACTGTTTTAACCATTTTCAGTGTTCAGTAGTGTTGTGTGTATTTACATTGTTGTGCAACCAATCTCTAGAACTCTTTTCATCTTGCAAAACTGAAACTCTAAATCCATTAAACAACTCCCACATCTTAGTCCATTCAAGCTACTACAACAAAAATACCACAGTCTGGGTGGGATGGATAAAAAAACAAACAATTTCTCATAGTTCTGAAGGCTAGAAAGTCCAAGCTCAAGGCACCAGCAGATTCAATCTCTGGTGAGAGCCCACTTCCTGGTTTATAGAGGGCTGTCTTACCACTGTGTCTTCATGTGGAGCTCTCTGAAATCCCTTATATAAGGGCTCTAATCCCATTCATCAGGGCTTCACTCTCATGACCTAATCACCTCCCAAAAGTCCCATTTCCTAATACTATCACATTAGAGGTTAGGATTCCAACATATGAATTTTGGAGAGACACATTCAATTTATGACACTCCATTTTCCTCTCTCCACAACCCCTGTTAACCACCATTTTATTTTCTGTTTATGAATCAGACTGCTCTAGATACCTCATACAAGTGCATACAGTATTTGTCTTTTTGTGACTGGCTTGTTTCACTTACCACAATGTGCTCAAGGTTCATCTATATTGTAGCATGTATCAGAATTCCCTTCATCTTTTTTTTTTTTTTTTAAGGTGAGAGGAGGAGAGATAATGAGGCAGACTCCTGCATGAGCACTGACTGGGATACACCCAGCAACCCCATCTGGGACTATTCCTTGAGTACTGAGCCATTTTTAATGCCTGAGGCTGATGCACTCCAATGGAGCTATCTTCAGTGCCCAGGGCCATGATCAAACCAATTGAGCCACTGGCTGCCATAAGGGAAGAGGGAGAGAAGGGGAGAGAGGGAGGGTGGGAGAAGCAGATGGGAGCTTCTCCTGTGTGTCCTGACCAGGAATTGAACCCAGGACATCTATATATTAGACCAACACTCTATCCACTGAGCCACTAGCCAGGACCAATTTCCTTCCTTTTTAAAGTTGAACAACATTCCATAGTATATATATATACCACTTTTTGTTTACCCATCCGTCAATGAAGACTTGAGTTGCTTCTACCTTCTAGAGAATGTTCGAGTTAGCACATATTTGCCTGAGTCCTTAGTCTAGCTTGACCTTTGTCAACAAAACATAGCACATATCATCCAACACACCCTTGATAAGAATTTACTAAAATATTGTGTTAATCCCTTACTGCTTATTTACTGTGTTCATTTGCTAAATCTGGGTGTGTCAATCTTCAGTAATCTTGACTCCTCTTGTCAGGATGAGTGTCACTGTCTTCAGAATAATGGTGCTGGCCTCAGGAAAACTCTCTGAGAACATTCTCACCTTAACTCTTGCTATTCACCAATTCTTTGAAGAACTTGTAGACATTTTTATGATCAGGACTTTCTGGGTCAAATTAATCCTCCTTTCCATTGTGTGTTGGCAGGCTCTGTTATATTTCAGATTTGAAATGCTATTTCTTCCTCACCAAGGTGATATATGTTTCAGTATATTTCCTTTTAATTAATAATAACTTGGGATATTTTTATTTCTCTGGATGAATTCTTCTCATAAAGAGTCATTATGATTCACTTGGGAAAGCAAACTGAAAATTTATGTTGCTCATAAATATTTGAAAAGAGGCCACTTCATATTCCAGGATAGGAAATCATAGGCTTGCCATGTGGATGGTCTATTTGAGGGCTCTTGGTTTTGAAATAAAGCAAGGCTCTTGGTTTGGCATCTGTGGGAGCAGTATTTGTATGTATGCCACTAGGTAAGGCCATGTGTGAGCTCATCCTTGCAGAGCCCTGCTGACCACTCCTCGCTGGACTGGTGGCATGAATAAAAGTCATGTGATCACCTCAGACAGGCCAAGTTGGTTTGGATTTTTAGTTCTTGACTTCTTGGGGACTTAGGCCATTCTCCAAGAATGTAAATTCTAAATTCTATGATAACAGAAACTTATATAATGCCAAATAGGAGAGAACATTTCATATTTCACTGGTCTAATTTAATTGGACTACCTAGTAATTTTGAATTGCATAACTAAACCAGTTGTCCTGCTGTGAACCTGCCCCTTACAGCCTTTTGTGTGGGTAGAGGGCAGGAGTTTCCTCCTCTGAGCAGGAGGAGATGCAGATGTCCCGGAGGAAGCAAGGTCTTTTTACAAATAGAGGGAAACAAAAGGAAGGATTGTACAAGTCTCCTCTAGAGGACTCCGCTGAACAGGAAGGTTGGGAAATGCCTGAAGCTACCATCTCCGAGAGGCAAGAGCAAGAAGAATAAAATTTTTCTGCAAGTATCTGAAGGACTTGATTTAGAAACCATTGAAAAGGTCAGAACTGATTTAACTGGGGCCAAGACTTCAACCCAAGAGGGGGGATGGGTCTGGCATACCAAGAACGTGGTGAGGCTACTCTGCCCACCACTGAAGCTGGCTGGGGTGGTGCTGGCAAAGCCGTCTCCTTCCTAATCTTGAAAGTCTCTTACACATATACCATCTTTGCAATGTTTCTCGACATGCATAGAGCACATCCTGCTCTTCCCTGTTGCTTAACCATTTCTTTTCCCTCTCTCCTTAGAAGAGGGGTATTCTCTTTTCCTCTTAGAAAGATCCATTGATAGACTGGGTCCACTCTTGTTTGCTTCAATCTTGAGCTAATGTGTCTCCATCTCTCATGTCCTGATTTGACAAATCCCCCCCCCCCCCAAAAAAAAAGAACAAACAAATCCAAAACTCTATCTGGATGAACTGATTGGTACAAGAGAACAAAGTAGAGTGCCCCCACTCCAGGACCTATGAACTGATCAAATTTAAATCTTATTATAATTAATTTTACTATAAACTTTTTATTGCATCCAGAATACATGGATGTAATAAATACTTGCAATAAAGAGGTCACCAGTCTAGTTTTTTACCCACTAGTGAGAATGTATTTATGATAATTGTCCAAGGCATTGTTCTGCTAGAAAGAGGTCCTGAAAATACAGATAAAAGTGTATGCCTGGGAGGCCGGGGCCTTTTGTCTGCTCTGAATTGCTAGGGTCATTGCCTTGGCCCACTAACACTTCTTGTATAGGTTACTTGCTTAAATTATTAAATGAAATAATCAGGACACATTTTACCACTAGTACAACTCAAAATTTGTATCAGCTGGTGGACTGTGATCCTTGCTAATTAGCTTAACTCCACAGGTTTGACTGCAACTCTATAAAACAAAGGCATGATCTATTATCCTTTTTAAAAATGGATACTCTTCTGTAGATCATTAGCTTCTCTAATATTTCAAACAAGTTTTATGCGAGTTTACTCTAACAAATTATAGGTCTTGGTTTACCAATCTGATACTTTACAAGGGGAGCAAAATCTGTTAAAAATAATATAAGACTGTTTTCAGTCCACCATCAACCGTTGCCTTGAACACCTCAATGATGCCAGTCTCTGCATAGCAACTGGGGTTGATTTTTCTGAAACTCATGGTTGATTATGTCATTACTCTTCTTAAAGTCATTCAGTATTTCCCACTGCCCTCAGATAAAGTCCAAACTCCTGAATACTGGGTTGCAGAAGAACAATTGGACAAGTTTAGCCAAATATCCCTGGGCCTAATAGCAAGTTTCAAATGAACTAAACATTCTTTAGGCCACATACTCTAAAAAAGGAGGTGACTTATTTATGGATCGGGTGATATTAATCCAAGAGCAAGAATTGGCACACTCTTTGTTACCCCTGTCCCCTCCCCCACAGTGCCGGGGCAGAACGTGTTCAAGGTTGGAGTGTTCTTTAAGTAGATGTTGTGCTAGTGGCTGCTCCTAGGCCATGGACCAGCTGCGGCTCCTCCAGTGTCCACCCTATGAGGATGAGGAAGTGGAGCTGAGACAGGACATAATCCGAATAGGATGTGTTATACCAATAAGCAGGAGCCTGGTCTGTGTCCAGGCCCAGATTTCATCATGTCCCCCCTTCCCTGTTTGACCAGCAGGCTTAGGTCTTTTCTGGGCCTCCTTCTCTCAGGCTAACCCCTCACAAGTGGGCTTTAACTCTTGCTGGTTTATTTCCTGACAAAGCATCACATTTCATCTGTGAATGGGCAGCCACTGAACAGGGACCAGTTGATGCCTGGTGGAATATGAGTTCAGCTTTACCTGCTTGTTCTTGTTTTCTTTTTTAAAATTAACTTATTGATTGTTAGATAGAGAGGAAGGGAGAGGGAGAGACAGAAACACAAGCATCAATCTGTTCCTGTATGTGCCCTGACCAGGAATTGAACCCACTGTCTTTGCATATTGGTACTACTGATGCTCTAACCAACAGAGCTATCCAGCCAGGGCTCTTGGTTTTTTATTTTAAGAGAAACTAGAAATCTAACGTTTTGTATGTGTTATTTTAGCATGCTTAATTTTTTAAAATCACTGAGTGGGTCAAGGAGAACATATCTCTGGACCACTTTTGGCCCACAGAGCACACACGGACGAGCTCTGCATCCACCCTGGAGGTGAGGTGAGGGTTCGAGGTGGCTGGTCATGCTGGACGTGTAAGGGCAGAGTGAGCTGTTCTGTCTGCCAGGTGTTGTGGCTGAGTCGGGCAGGGCGTGCTATCTCACAACTCTGCTTGCTTCTTGTCACTTCTCCCTCCCTCGCAGGCTCTTCTCCATGCCTGTAGTCCTCCGGCCCCTCTTTCTCTCCTCTCTTGTGTTTTCTCAGACCCAGACCACAGAAACACTTCCTGGCTTAGGTTACCTGGTTCTCCTTTATCTAAATGCTGATCCCTCCCTCCTCAGGAGGAAGAATTCTTTTGAAAGGTGCAAGAGACAGACACTTGGGCTGTTTCCAGATCTTCGCTATAGAGGACGAGTGGATTAAACAGCTTTGGTACATATATACCAGGGGTCTCAAACTCGCGGCCCATGGGCCGCATGCGGCCCGCCGAACAATTTTGTGCGGCCCGCAGACTAATCCACGAAGTTCAAAATATTTTGGATAAAATTAAGTAAGCCTAGGGGCCTACTTGTATTTTTCATTTCTCTAGCATCCTAGCTAGATATTAGCTTAGTTAACAGCAGTTGTGATGCGAACTACAGTTTCTGGTCGTTTTGTGACACTGTGTAAACTGCATGTACGATTGTGCTTGTTGTACTGATTTTTTTTTGTTTTCAACTGCAGTGAGAAAAGTGTTGCGTAACAGTTGCCTTTTGTAGACCTAGTGCGGCCCGCCGAACGGCTGTGATCTTGCTCTGCGGCCCACATGCTGAGTTGAGTTTGAGACCCCTGATATATACTATGGAATACTACTCAGCCATAAGAAATGATGACATCGGATCATTTACAATAACATGATGGACCTTGATAACATTATACGGAATGAAATAAGTAAATCAGAAAAAAACTAAGAACTGCATGATTTCATACATAGGTGGGACATAAAAACGAGACTCAGAGACATGAACAAGAATGTGATGGCAACAGGGGTAGGGGTGGGGGGAGGGGGGATGGGGTGAAGAAGGAGAGAGGGGGTGGGGGTGGGGAGGGGCACAAAGAAAACCAGATAGAAGGTGACAGAAGACAATTTGACTTTGGGGGAGGGGTATACAGCACAATCAAATGTCAAAATAATCTAGAGATGTTTTCTCTCAACATATGTACCCTGATTTATCAATGTCACTGCATTAAATTTAATAAAGAAAGAA
Organism: Saccopteryx leptura; assembly: GCF_036850995.1. NCBI lineage: Eukaryota > Metazoa > Chordata > Mammalia > Chiroptera > Emballonuridae > Saccopteryx > Saccopteryx leptura. The sequence continues at coordinate 208,481,714 of NC_089505.1, read as the reverse complement.
AGAAAGAAAGAAAGAAAGAAAGAAAAAAGAAAGGTGCAAGAGAGTAATGTCAGTATTGTTACTTCTTAGAAATCCTTTTGACTCTGATCTCTTTTAATGCAAAATAAGTAGCCTCCCTAAATTACCAGTACAGGTACTTGAAATTTGCAGTTCCTGATAATGAGGCTTCTTAATGCAAGGCGCACCTGAAGAGTAAGACCAGGAAACTGGACGCAGCCATCTTCCGCAGAAGAGCCGTGGTGATATGTTGAATCACATAGCTGGCCAATTGGAAACACGAAAGTTAGAGATGTATTGCTATGGCATAACATAACATTATTTTCCCAAAATAAACAGAGGCTATTTGTTCCAGCTGGGTCTTATTAGTGGTTTTCTTGTTTCACTCTTGGTCAGCCCCCTCCAGGCCACCCTCACAGGCTGAGCTTCTTATAGGGCCAAGAAACGGGTTTTCACACATAGACGCTCCACACACACACGTGTGTACATGCAAGTGCACCCCTTTCCACACACAGTCTACAGGTCCAGGTGGCTTTCCTACTGCATTCGACCAGATAATTAAGGCAAAAATAATATCAATTCCTTGTAAAATCTTCCAGAAAATACAAGAAGGAAATATGTTTACCAACTCATGCTATAAAGTCAGTATTACTGATACAAAACCAGTGAAGGACATTTTAATAATACATACCGATATTCCACATCAACGCAGATGCAAAATTCTGAACAAAAGTTTAGCAACAGTATGTGAAAATGACAATATAACATAAATATTGGATTTATCCCAGGATTGCAAGATTAATTTAACATTTGAAAGTCATTCAATATAATTCACCATATTAACAAAAACAAACCCATGTTTTTATTTCAGTACATATAAAGGATGCATTTGAAAAAAAAATAGCATCCATCTAGGATTAAAACTTTCAGCAAACTAGAAATAGAAGGGAATGTTCTCAACCTGATAAGGGGCTCTACAAAAATTATAGCAAAACATTGTACTTAATGGTGAGACTGAATGTTTCTCTCAAAGTTGGGGTAAAGGAAAGAATGTCTACTCTCACTTTTTCTCTTCAACATTATAGATTTTAGCGAGTGTAATAAGAGAGGAAAAATAAATTAAAAGGCATAAAGTTGGAAAGACAGTATAAAACCACCTTTACTCACTAAGTAAATGATTAATCATATTAAAAAAAATCTTAAAGAATTTACACAAAAGCTACTGAAACAAAAAATTGAGTTTAGCAAGTTTGTAAGATACAAGGTTAATTTAAATAATTCAATTTTATTTTCTAAATACTATAAATAAAACTCAAATGGAAATTAAATTACCATTTGTAATAGCATCAAAATATAAAATACAGGACTTAGAAATAAATCTGACAAAAGATGTATAGAGCTGTATGTTGAAAACTACAAAAGATTGCTGAGAAAAATGAAGAACTAAATAAATGAAGAGCTATGCCATGTTCACGGATAAGGAGACTCAATATTATGAAAATGTCCATTTTCACCAAATTGATTTGTAAGAATCAATACCATTGCAAACAAAATCCTGGCACAATCTGTTGTAGAAATTGAAAGACTGATTAAAAAATTGTGAAATACATGTATCAAATATGTTTTATATATCTTAAACTTCTAGAATGTTATATGTCAATTATATTGCAATAAAAATAATTTCAAAAATTGATATGCAAAATTTTTCTCCTCTCCATTGTCTCCCCAAACCTGGACCACAAGTTGTGTTTGTTTTTCTTTTTTCCTTTTCTTTTTATTTTCACTTCTATGGGAGTTCCACTGCATCCAACTCTTTTTTCTAAGGCAGCATTATGGCCCCTCCTTTCCCTAGAACTGTAAAGCTGCAAAAAAACATGATCATCTTATGCTTAGAAATAAAAAAGAGGGGGGAAAATGGTGATGGAGTAGGCGGATGTTACAACTCCCACCTCCCAGAACCAAAGTGGATTACAACTTAATTTAGTAACAGTCATCTTGAAAAACCAACTTTAGACTAAACTAAGAGAAATCTATAATCAAGCATAACTGAAGGAACCACACTGAGCTGGTAGGAAAGGCAGAGACACGGAAGGGGCTGCCTCTATCCCTGGAGTGAGCAGTGGCCTGAAGGGTCTCTCATGGCTGGGTGGGTTTCCAGAAGAGTTGTGGACCCTCAGCCCTAAGACCAGAGCCCCAGCCTGGAGCTTCAGAGACTAGAGGAGGCATATGGACAGTATTGAGCTGAAAGAAGATCTGGGTTACTGTTTGTGAGAGGGAGACAGAACTCTCAGACCCAGGCTCCATCTTAAAGGGACTGCACAGAAAACTTCGTTCACAGCCACTTACTTGGGGCACCAAGAGGACTGGAGTTGCAAGAGGAGAGTGTAGTCTTGGGGGCACAGGGAGAGACTGTGGGGGAAAGCCACCCTGACCCCTTTGCTGGGTCACTCCCCAAACCTAAAGTGCCCATTCTTCCTGGGAGAAGCAATTACCCCACCTATATCAGAATATGCGCCAATGTTGGGCCTTCATACACACAAAGTCTTGCTTTTGCCACAGACTTTAGGGAGAGATTTCCAGGACAATACTTTGATAAAAGGCAGAACAAGCAAATGAAGGAAAGTTGGGGAAGTACTTCTGCCTGTGGATACTGTTTCCAATGTGGGGGTGTAGGACATTTTGCTAGAAACTGCCTTGCTCCCCCTGGATATCAGTCTTGGCCTCTCTCTCAAGGACGGCCAGCCCTTAAGGCTCTGGACCTCTGCCCACTTTGTAGGAGAGGGAAACTCTGGGCAAACGAGTGTAAGTCTAGATATAATGCTGAAGGGCAAAGGATTCAGAGGAGCCGCGGAGGCTCCTGCCACCTTGTGCCTGAGCAGCCCCCATGCAGGCCCGCCATAGTCCCCTCTTAGGAGTGCAAGCCACCGCAGGACCTGACACCAGGCGGCGATGGACGGGGCAGACCCAGAGGGCAGTGGAGAAGCATTCCCTTCTCAGTGTAAATCTAAATATACTACCAAAGGCCAGGGAAATGGACAATGGGGCCCTCCCCGGCCCCATCAAACAATAGGGGCGATGTGGGTGTTTCCTCAGCAAATTCTGATTCCAGCAAGCCAAACATTGCCCAACTATCCCAGGCAACAACAGGCAGTTCAGGACTGGACCTCAGTCCCACCTCCCAATTCGTATTAACTCCAGAGATGCGACCTTGACCTATACCCACTGGAATTTTTGGGCCACTTCCCAGTAACACAGTAGGACTCCTATTAGGCAGAAGTAATTTAACTATGAGAGAATTTTTTGTTCTCCCTGGAGTAATAGACTCAGATTATACAGGGGAAATTAAAGTAATGGCTCACACTCTGAGGAATATAGTCACTATCTCCCCTGATATGAAAATTGCTCAATTAATCCCTTTACCTTCTTTAAGACAAGGCCAAATCCTGCTAAAGGGACCCCGAGAGAATTGAGGATTAGGTTCCACTGATGCTGCCTATTGGGTTCAAAAAATAGGCCATAAATGCCCTGAAATGGAACTAACAATACAAGGGCTTAAATTTAACGGACTTTTAGATACTGGAGCCGATGTACCAGTTATTGCTAAGCTACATTGGCCTCCTTCCTGGCCCACTCATGCAGCAGCCACAGAATTACAAGGTATAGGGCAAAGCAAATCCCCTCAACAAAGTTCTAGTTTTTTACAATGAGAAAATAAGAAGGTCATTCTGGATTTTTTTCAGTCTTATGTGTTCCCTGGATTGCCAGTTAATTTGTGCAGTAGAGATGTTTTGCAAAATATGGGAGCATTGCTTGTCAGTCCTAATGGTTTAGTCAGTGCTCAAATGCTTGATCAGGAATTTTTTCCCACTAAGGGGTTAGGGAAAGAACAGCGGGAAATTCTCACCCCCATAGAAGTGGCACCCAATACCAGAAGGAGTGGATTAGAATATCAAAATTTAACATAGGGGCCTTGGTAGCTCCTGCTACCCCAATAATGCACTGTGCACACCTTTTTACTTGGAAATCAGATAATCCTGTATGGGTAGACCAATGGCCCCTTTCTCAGGAGAAACTTAAGGCAGTTGCTCAATTGGTACAAAAGCAGCTATAGCTTGGGCACATTGAACCATCTAATAGCCCATGGAATACACCTATATTAGTTATAAAAAAAAAAATCAGGAAACTGGAGGCTATTACAAGATTTGAGAGCAATAAATAAGATTATGGAAATTATGGGTCCTCGCCAGCCAGGACTCCCTTCTCCTACTGCCATTCCATGGAATTTTCACCTTGTAGTTGTTGACTTGAAGGATTGCTTTTTTACTATTCCTTTAAGCCCTCATGATTGCAAGCGTCTTGCATTCAGTGTTCCTTCACTTAATTTCCAGGCTCCAATGGAGCGATACCAGTGGAGAGTTTTGCCTCAAGGTATGGCTAATAGTCCTACCTTGTGCCAAAAATATGTTGCTCAAGCTGTCTCTCCAGTATGAAGGCAGCACCCTAAGGCCTACATAATCCATTATATGGATGATATTCTTATTGCTCATCCAGATAAAGACATTGTGTTGACTATTTTGCAACAACTAGAATATTCTCTGAAAGAATCAGGACTTTATATAGCTCCTGAAAAGGTACAGCAATCTTTACCTTTTTCTTATTTAGGACAAATTATTGAGGGACAACAAATTCTCTCACAGAAAACAGAAATCAGGACAGATCATTTGCGAACTTTAAACGATTTCCAGAAACTGTTAGGATACATTAATTGGCTTAGACCTTCCTTGAAATTAACTACTGGAGAACTGAAGCCACTTTTTTATATTCTTAGAGGCTCGGCTGAACCAGCTTCTCCTCGGCTACTTATAGCTGTGGGACAACAAGCTTTAAAGCTTGTAGAAAAAGCCTTGCAACAAGCATAGCTAAAACGCATAAATCCTGAAGAATCAACTGCCTTACTAATTTGTCCTTCGAGTTACACTCCAAAGGGACTATTGTGGCAAGCTTCAGGTCCTATTGAATGGATTCATTTAGCTGTTACTCCTAAGAAAGTTTTATCTCCGTATTTTGATCTTGTTGCCTCCTTGATTATCAAGGGGCATAGCCAACTCTTACAGCTTATAGGTTTGAGCCTCAAATTATTGTTGTTCCTTTTTCAAAGGATCAACAAAAATGGCTCTGGCAAACTTCCACAAAATGGCAAATTGCTTTTGCAAATTTTACAGGCCAAATTGATTCTCACTACCCAGCTGATAAAATAGTTCAATTTTCATTAGTTACTACATTTGTCTTTCTTAAGACAATTGTTAATGAGCCCATTCCTGAAGCACCTACAGTCTTTACTGATGGATCCAGCTCAGGAATAGCAGGTTTAATAATCGATGGACAAGTTTATACTAAAACAGTTGCTTTAAAATCAGCTCAAAGAATAGAATTACATGCCATTATCATGGCTTTTCAGCATTTGCCATGTTCCCCCTTTATACAGACAGCAGATATTTACTTATGGTTGTTTCCACTATAGAGACTGCTGTCTTAGGGACAACTGCTGATGAGGAACTATTTCAGCAGTTCCTCCTTCTTCAAAGACTTGTACATCAACATACAGCTCCATGTTTTATAGAACATATACGAGCTCACTCCATTCTCCCTGGAGCCTTAGCACAAGGGAATGCCCTTGTTGATCAAGCTACCCAAAAGAAAATTATTGGAGCAACCATGACAGATCAAGCAATCCAGTCTCATACTATTCATCACCAGAATGCTGCAGCCCTGCGTAAAGAGTTTCAACTTACTTGGGAGGTAGCATGGTGGATTGTTAAATCCTGTCCAAGGTGTCCTATACTACAATCTGTTCCTTCATTTGGAATTAACCTTCAAGGACTCCTACCACGACAACTTTGGCAAATAGATGTTACTCATATACCTTCATTTGGCAAACGGTCCTTTGTCCACGTTACAGTGGATACTTATTCTGGATTTATGGTAGCCTCTGCCAGAACAGGAGAGGCTGCTAAGCATGTTATAGCTCATTGCTTGTATGCATTTTCTATTATTGGACTTCCTAAACTAGTTAAAACTGACAATGCTCCTGCATATGTAGGAAAAGCATTTACTACATTTTGTCAGACTTTTGGATTTGACCTAAAGATGGGAATTCCTTACAATCCTCAGGCATTGTAGAGCACGCACATCAAACGCTTAAAAATCAATTAGAAAAAATAAAAAAAGCAGTAATTATACCCTTGAACTCCTGCAAATCTTCTTTCTCATGCTCTTTTTACTTTAAATTTTTTGAATACTGATGTACAAGGTATTTCAGCAGCTGAAAGACTCTGGAACCCTACAAGGAAAACCTTCCCTGAAGTGCAATGGAGGGACCCACTCACAGGAATCTGGCAAGGGCCAGACCCTGTTCTCTTATGGGGCCGAGGGTATGTGTGTGTTTTTCCTAGGTCTTCTGAAGCTCCTTGGTGGATTCCTGAACGACTGGCGAGACACCATGATTCTGGATGAGAGACTCACTTTAAAAGAACAATTGTATAAGACTTATTTTATTCTGCTTTCATTCCTTTTTTTCTGTTAAGAGTAATTAGAAGATTGGGATACTTCTTAAAGTTGTATTATTATCTAATTTTCTTTAATGTTCTAGATCATTTTATTTCTTTCCTGTTCCATGCCTGGAAAGAGGAAGAAAGAGGAGCCTGTTTGGATGTGCCTAAACAAAAACCTCACACAGCCAACTTGAGATTTTTAAAGAGAGATTTCTGTTTAGTATTTATCTTTACCACTTTCCTATTAAAATAGCCCTATGTAAGATCAAGCAGGTCATATTCTAATCTCTAAAATCCCGGGTTTCACTCTTGATTTGTGTGATTGTATGTGAAGTCTTTGTTTAATGTCTAAATGTGTCGTCTTCAAGGCCTGAATTAAGTTTATGCATGCAAAAAATTGAAAATGCCGGCTCTAATATTGTAAAAATAAAATATCATCCCTACAAATTTAAAAAATTTAAATGGAACAAGTAAAGTGCGCTCATTGAGATTTGGATAAAATGAAATGTAGATCTTAAAGACTTCCTAATTTGGCCAAACTGCTCCAAGCTAAAGTTACTGCAGCTGCAAAGCTTGAAGCAGGGTGGATTTGCTTAACAAAGGTGTAAATTTTTTTTTTACTCTTTGAATTGCCTATTGATTAATTAGGTAGAAGTGTTTTGATGGGTGTGGGAATGTTGCTTGAAAGTGCATTTGCTGTATTTTGTTGGAGGTGGCATTGAGATGGGTGTTTCTTGCAGCTTTTGAGGTCAAGGTATTGTGAAATGTACTCAACAAATGCTAAAGGGTCAATTGTAAAAAAAAAAGGGTGGGGGGAGAGTCATGTCATGGAACTCCTGCAAATCTATTTACTTTGAAGAATTTCTTTTGAATGCTGATGTACAGGAGATGCCAGGCCTCTTTCTTTTGCAAACTTCTACCCTCTTTTATTTGATCCAGCTAGTAACACTGTTTGTCTTTTTCTAAATAGTTCCAGATATACAGAAAAAGTTTATATAGGCAGATGTGGACCCTCAAAACCCTCAGCAAGATCTTCTGAGCATGGATTTTAAGGTCTGTAATGACCAAGAGGAAAAGAAAAGGCAGACAAAGCCCAAAAGAGATCAGGAAAAATAACAGCTCTTGGCATACACCCTTAAAGGCTCCAATGCCCCAAAGGAGCCTCATAAGACTCATCAGGGCCCTGCTTCAAGAGTGAAAAGGAAGGTCATTGAGCTAAAGCCTGCCAGGCTTCTATGCCCCCACCAGGGCCATACCTTTGCTGTGGGGAAAAGGGACACTGGAAGGTAAGCTGCCCCCTCACTCCTCTAAGGGAGAGTTCAGTCTCTTCCAGCCCTGCTCCAGCCACCTGTGACCTGACCTTGCCCAGCCTGATGGGACTTGCCACTGAAGGTTAAATGGTATCCAGGGCCATCAGCCCCATGTCAGTGTGGATGAGCCTGGGTATTTCTTCCAAGTAGCAGGTAAACTGCTCTCGTTTCTTGTGGACACGAGGGCCACTTACTATGCCTTGCCTAAATATTTGGATTTTTATTCATCCCTCAAAGATCTCTGTGGGTGTTGATAGTCTTTATTTTCTGCTGCTTTGTTTAATATATAGTGTTTCCTTTATTCCTCCTGCCTTAATGCCCCATGCCTATTTTAGGCTAGGACTTATGCCTAATTTAGATGAATTTACCTCTGCTACCCAGGATAGTGTATCCCAAGGTTCTCACCATGCCATGGCTGCAGAGCTCCAGGGAAAGGTACTCTGGGTTCATCTCTCCAGGTTAAAGAAAATGGAATCTCCATCTCCATACGTGCTGCAGACGGCTTTTCCAGTCTACCTGAATTGTTACCAGCTAGAAGCAGTGGTCATTGGGACTTAGACTCTAGCTGCAAAGTGTGGAAATGTGACCACAACTCCAGTGCCTTGTGGACTTTTCCTGAATGTGTGTGACTCCTGCTTCTTGGGACAGTTCTCAGACTGAAGTGGGGTTGGGTTACATTTACAAATAATATGAGGTGATGATGGTGTCAACATGGACTTGGTAAAATTATATTAACATGTTAAAGACATTTAAGACTGTAAGAATTTTATTTTACATCCTGTTGTATTAGTTAAGACTTTGCTTGATAATCTAATCACTTAATTGTATTAGGACACTTGTTATAGTATCTGTTAGCATTAGCTATTTCAATTTTGTTATTTATTTTATATTTTTTCCAGTCTGCCTCCAAATAGAAACATGGGAATTCATATGAGTATGAATTATAGCACACAAATTGAAGTTTTAAAAAATAAAAATAAAAAGGGTGAAATGTTGGGATGGAATAAATAAACAGGGTATTTTTGCAATCTGGACAGAGGTGCTGGGCCCAAACCCCACCTCACCTGCCTAGTTAACAAAGAGCTACACCTGATTCTCATTTGTCTCACCCATATTCTCCGGAGGAGGCTGGAAGCCAGTTTCTTATTAGTGTAAAGTAGATTTGAATGATATGGTGGGGGTTGTCTTTGAGTTGCCTTGGAAACTTAATTGAATTGCTTGATGAACCACATTTTTTTCTATGAATAAAAGTGGATGTGCTTCTGGGAGCACGGGCATTACAGCTAAGGAACAGTAGAGACTTTTGCCATGGCATCCTCCATAACATATATATATATATATATATATATATATATATATATATATATATATATATCCCTGTTTATCATTTATTTCAATTCCATACCTTTTCCCATTTGGGACCCTGGTATATACTTGTTGTGGCTGACTGCCACAGGAACTCGGAGAGGTAAGGAGTCCGAACTGTGGCCTGCAAGCCTGTGCTGGTGCCCAAGTGCCTGAGGAGGTGGAGGCAGAGGGGGGGGGTCGGCAGAAAGACCTTACATTAAGAATAAAGAGGCCACAAACACTGGCCAAGAGTAGATAAATCCCAGCCTATGAGTGCAGCTGATAGTTACAATGGCATCAGGGCCCAGCAGAGGCAGCCACAAATTCTGGATTGCTTGTAGCTCCAAGAAGGTTGCTAAGGGCCAGTCAAAAGCAATTACCCCCACTGGTCTGCACCAGGTTCTGGCCAGGGAGGTCCATCCAGAGGCCAGATATGGAGAGCATCAGCTCAGAACCTAACAACCATAGTTAGAATGGTATTTAGTCTATACAGAGACAAAATGGGAAGACAGAGAAATGCAATTCAAATGAATCAACAAGAGAAATCCCCAGAAGAAGAACTGAGTGAAATGGAAATAAACAAGATACTGGATGCAGAGTTTAGAATAATGATTGTTAGGATGCTCAAGGATCTTAGAGCAACAATAGATGGACAAAATAAGCACCTAAATAGATAGCTGGCATAAAAAAGGACATTGAAATAGTAAAAAAGAATCAGACAAAAATGATAAACACAATATCAGAAATGAAGACTGTAAGGTATTTTTCTCCACTGAGAAGGAAGGAAGGGGCCAGAGCCACAAAGTGTGGAATAGTAAAAGGCTTTATTGAGTACAGAGCATGCATCCTGACCGGCAAGGTTTCCTGGCCCTGAGGAAAGATGAAGGCCAGGGAAGTCGCAAGTGGTGACCCGTGTGGGAGATATTTAAAGGGTCCCTAGGGTGGTCGAGCTAATATGACATGGTGAAATCTCACTGGCTGGCACATGGTCGCTGTTTTCCAAAGGGCTCTAGGGAAGTTTCTTTTGGCATGCTTGTTTGTGGGCGGTCCTAGCTAAAGTTTGTGGGTCTGACCTTTCCCACTATCCACCGACCTTACAAAGACTACACTAGAAGGAATTAAAAGCAGGCTGGATGAAGTAGAGGATTGAATCAGTGATTTAGAGGACAAGATAAGTGAAAGCACAGAAGCAGAACAGCAAAAAGAAAAGAGGCTCAAAAAGTCTGAGGAAACTCTAAGAGAGCTCTGTGACAACATGAAGAGAAACAACATCCACATAATAGGGGTTCCTGAAAGAGAAGAGAAAGAACAAGGAATAGAGAACCTGATCGAAGAAATCATAGCAGAAAACTTCCCTAAATTAATGCAGGAAAAAGTCACACAAGTTCAAGAAGCACAGAGAATACCCTTAAAATGAAACCCAGAGACCTACACCAAGACACATTATAATTAAAATACCAAAGCTAAGAGATAAAGAAAAAATACTAAAAGCTGCAGGAGAAAAGCAGTCAATCACCTTCAAAGGAGCCCCTATAAGGATGACATCCAACTTCTCAACAGAAACACTTGAGGCCAGAAGAGAATGACAAGAAATAGTAAAAGTAATGCAGACAAGAACCTACAAACAAGATTTCTTTATCCAGCAAGGCTATCATTTAAAATTGAAGAAGAAATAAAAAGATTTCCAGACAAAAAAAAAAAAAAAAAAAAAAAAATTCTCAAGGAGTTTATTACAACAAAACCAATGATGCAATAAATGTTAAGGGGCCTGTTGTAAACAGAACAAAAAGGGAAAAGAATATAGTAAAAGAGGAATAAAGCTTTAAAGAATAAAATGGCAATAAACAACCACATATCAATAATAACCTTAAATGTAAATGGATTAAATGCTCCAATCAAAAGACATAGGGTAGCTGCATGGATAAGAAAACAGGACCCATACATATGCTCTATACAAGAAACCCACCTCAAAACAAAAGACACACATAGACTGAAAGTAAAGGAATGAAAAAAAATATTTCATGCAAATGGAAATAAAAAAAAGCTAGGGTAGCAATACTTACATCTGACAAAATAGACTTTAAAGCAAAGGCTATAGTAAGGGATAAAGAAGTTCACTAAATAATGATAAAAGAAGAAATCTAACAGGAAGATATAACCATTATAAATATCTATGCACCTTATATAGGAGCACCTAAATATATAAAGCAGATTTTGATGGACATAAAGGGTGAGATCAACAGCAATACTACAGTGTGTCCATAAAGTCATGGTGCACTTTTGACCGGTCACAGGAAAGCAACAAAACATGATAGAAATGTGAAATCTGCACCAAATAAAAGGAAAACCCTTCCAGTTTCTGTAGGATGATGTGGCAGCTTGTGCACATGTGCAGATGATGATGTAACACCGTGTATATGGCAGAGCAGCCCATGGCCATGCCAGTTGAGATGTGGACGGTACAGAGGAAAGTTCAGTGTGTTCTGTGGTTTGCTAAATTCGAATCCATGACCAAAGTGCAACGTGAATATCGGCGTGTTTATAACGAAGTGTCACTACATAGGAATAACATTACTCGGTGGGATAAGCAGTTGAAGGAAACCGGCAGTTTGGTGGAGAAACCCTGTTCTGGTAGGCTATCAGTCAGTGACAAGTCTGTAGAGGCTATACGGGATAGCTACCTAAGGAGCCCTAAAAAATCTGTGCGTGAGCCCACATCAAATTGCACTGAATAGGTATGAAATTAGGAGAGTTTTCTTTTTATTTGGTGCAGATTTCACATTTCTATCATCTTTTGTTGTTTTCCTGTGACCAGTCAAAGTGCACCATGACTTTACGAACACACTGTATAATAGGAGGGGATTTCAATACCTCACTAACAGCACTGGATAGATCCTCAAGAAAGAAAATTAACAAAGAAACAGCAGACTTAAAGGACACACTAGATCAACTGGATTTAATAGATATCTTCAGAATCTTTCACCCTAAAGCAGTAGAATACAGTATACATTCTTTTCAAGTGTTCATGGTACATTCTCTAGGATAGACCACATATTAGGATACAAAATGAGTCTCAATAAATTTAGGAAGATTGAAATCCTATCAAGCATCTTCTCTGATCACAATTATAGGAAACTAGAAATTAACTATAATAGAAAAACTCAAACACTTGGAAACTAAATGGCATGTTATTAAATAATGAATGGGTTAACAATGAGATCAAGGAAGAAATAAAAAATTTCCTTGAACCAAATGAAAATGAACATACAACAACTCAAAATTTATGGGACATAGCAAAAGCAGTTCTGTGAGGGAAGTTCATAGCATTATAGACATACCTCAAGAAGCTAGAAAAAGCTCAAATAAACAACTTGACCCTACATCTAAAAGAACTAGAAAAAGAATAGCAAGTAAAGCCCAGAGGAAGTAGAAGGAAGGAAATAATAAAGATCAGAGTGGAAACAAATAACCTAGAAGTAGAAAAACAATACAGAGGATCAATGAAATCAAGAGCTGGTTCTTTGAAAAGGTAAACAAGATTGATGAACCTTTAATAACCAGACTCACCAAAGAGAGAGAGAGAGAGAGAGAGAGAGAGAGAGAGAGAGGAGACTCAGATATATAAAATTAGAAATGAGAGTGGAGACGTAACAACTGACATAGCAGAAATACAAAAGATTGTAAGGAAATACTATGAAGAACTGTATGCCAAAAGAGTAGACAACCTACGTGAAATCACAAATTCCTTGAAACATATAATCTTTCAAAAATCAATCTGGAAGAATCAGAAAACCTAAACAGCTGATTACACCAAATGAGATTGAAACAGTTATCATAAATTTCCAACAAACAAAAGTCCTGGACCAGATGTCTTCACAGGTGAATTTTACCAAATATTCAAAGAAGAACTAACTCCTATCCTCAAGTTACTTCAAAAAATTCAAGAGGAAGGAAGACTTCCAAGCTTCTTTTATGAGGCAAGCATAATTCTGATTCTAAAACCAGGCAAAGACAATACAAAAAACCCTCAAAACTATAGGCCAATATCCCTGATGAATTTAGATGCTAAAATTCTCAACAAAATATTAGCAAACTGGATCCAGCAATACATGAAAAAAATCATACATCATGATCAAGTGGGATTTATTCTGGGGAGGCAAGGCTGGTACAATATCTGCAAATCAATTATCATGGTTCATCACATAAACAAAAAGAGGATAAAAACCACATGATAATATCAATAGATGCAGAAAAAGCATTTGATAAAATTCAGCACCCATTTATGATTAAAACTCTCAGCAAAGTGGGAATATAGGAAACTTACCTGAACACAATAAAGGCCATCTATGACAAATCCACAGCCAACATCATACTCAATGGGCAAAAATTAAAAGCAATCCCCTTAAGATCAGGAACAAGGCAGGGGTGCCCCCTTTCACCACTCTTATTCAACATAGTCAACATAGTCCTGAAAGTCCTAGCTACAGCAATCAGACAAGAAGAAGAAATAAAAGGCATCCAAATTGGAAAAGAAGAAACAAAACTATCATTATTTGCTGATGATATGATACTGTACATAGAAAATCCTAAAGTGTCAGTCAAAAAACTACTGGACCTCATAAATGAATTCAGCAAGGTGGCAGGATATAAAATTAATATTCAGAAATCAGAGGCATTTTTATATACCAACAATGAACTATCTGAAAGAGAAATTAAGAAAACAATCCCCTTCACTATTGCAACAAAAAAATGAAGTACCTAGGAGTAAATTTAACCAAGGAGGTTAAAGACGTGTACTCGGAAAATTATAAAACATTGATAAAAGAAATCAAGGAAGATACAAACAAGTGGAAGTATATACTGTGTTCATGGATAGGAAGAATAAACATCATTAAAATGTCTATATTACCCAAATCAATTTATAAATTCAATGCAATTTCTATTAAAATACCAATGACATACTTCAAAGATATAGAACAAATATTCCAAAATTTTATATGGAACCAAAAAAGAACACGAATAGCCTCAGCAATCCTGAAAAAGAAGAATAAAATGGCAGGTACCACACTTCCTGCTATCAAGTTATACTACAAGGCCATCGTACTCAAAACAGCTTGGTACTGGCATAAGAACAGGCATATAGATCAATGCAACAGAACAGAGAACCCAGAAATAAACCCACACCATTATGGACAACTGATATTTGACAAAGGAGGTAAGAGCATACAATGGAGTAAAAACAGTCTCTTTAACAAATTGTGTTGGGAAAATTGGACAGCTACCTGCAAAAAATTAACCACCAACTTACACCATTCACAAAAATAAACTCAAACTGGATAAAAGACTTGAATGTAAGTCAGGAAACCATAAGCATCTTAGAAGAAAACATAGGCAGTAAGCTCTCCGACATCTCTCGCAGCAATATATTTGCTGATTTATCTCCCCGGACAAGGGAAATAAAAGACAGGATAAACAAATGAAACTATATCAAACTAAAAAGCTTTTGCACAGCTAAAGACAATGTGAACAAAATAGAAAGACAAACCACACAATGGGAGAACATATTTGACAATACGTCTGATAAGAGGTTAATAACCAAAATTTATAAAGAACTTGTAAAACTCAACACCAGGAAGATAAACATTCCAATCAAAAAATGGGCAAAAGAAATGAATAGACACTCTCCAAAGAGGATATACAGATGGCCAATAGGCAGATGAAAAAGTATTCAACATCACTAATCATTAGAGAAATGCAAATTAAAACCACAATGAGATATCACCTCACATCAGTCAGAATGGCGCTCATTAACAAAACAACACATAATAAGTGCTGGCGAGGATGTGGAGAAAAGGGAACCCTCCTGCAGTGCTGGTGGGAATGCAGACTGGTGCAGCCACTGTGGAAAACAGTATGGAGATTCCTCAAAAATTAAAAATGGAACTGCCTTTTGACCCAGCCATCCCACTCATGAATATATCCCAAGAACAACACCACATTACTGATTCAAAAGAAGAAATGCACCCTCATGTTTATGGCAGCATTGTTTATAATAGCGAAGATCTGGAAACAGCCCAAGTGTCTGTCAGTGGATGAGTGAGTTAAAAAGCAGTGGTACATATACACAATGGAATACTATGGGGCCATGAAAAAGAAGGAAATCTTACCTTATGCGACAACATGGATGGACCTGGAAGCTATTATGTTAAGTGAACTAAGGCAGGCAGAGAGAGAAAAATATCATATGACCTCACTCATTTGAGGAATCCAATGAACTGAGGAACGAAATAGAGACAGAGGCGGGATCAAAGGGACCAGAGGGAAAGCAGACAGAGGGAAAGGGGATGATAGGAAGGGTTAAGAGAAGGGAAAAGTATTGGTGAAATTATATACACATAACACAGCGTTATAGAAAGCAGAAAAGCAAATCCTGGAGGGAAGGGGGGGGTGTTGATGGGAGGGGGGCAAGAGGGATGTTGTAGGGAACACGGGGAAGGGGTGATGCATTCAGGGGGACACTAGAATTTATGTAAACACAATAAATTAAAATCAATAAAGAAATAAAAAATATATCAATTATGAATTTCAAAATATTTTCCCATGAAAAAGAATGTTTAAAAGCGTAAGACAGGCTGCCTTGCATGAGACTGAACTGTCAGTTCCTAAAACCATTGAAGAGAAACTGAACACTCTTCATTCAACACTCACTCAGAACACCTACCAAGAACCAGATAGAGGAATACAGGTGGTAAATAAGGCAGACGTGGTCTTCTACCCGCATGGGTCTTAAAATTTAGATGCATGTCTGGGATTACATCAAGTAGAGATTTAAACTGGGTAACTACAGAGTTCTTTTCTAGAGGTCTATAAATGTATGTTTCTGGGCAACCTTTGTCTTCTAATAAGGCAGGTGCTTCTCTTGTGTCCTCTCTGTCCAGGGCTTGATGGTGTTAGACTGAGTGCAAAGGAATAGAGAACCCCAACACTTATGAAAACAACCCTCCAGCCTAAAACAAAACAATCTGCTGACACCTTCATTAATCAAATCCATTTGTACATGAGAGTGTTTGGCCTCTGCCAGAAGGAAATGTCAAACACATGGTCTCAGGCCATTCTTACCCCTGGGAAAGCTTGGAAGGGACTTGTCAGAAAATGCAAACCCATTTCCAGGAAAGTCTACCTTCTGGCATTGCCCCTTTCCTTGGCTTCAGGGACTCTGTTTCAGGAGAGTGAGGCAGCCGTGAGCCTCCCTAAACCAAAGTTAGCAGATGGCCTGGCATTCTGGGAACATTCTAGGCATATTCCTCCAAGAACTCCGCAGAACGAGGGGCAGTTCCAGGAAAACAAGAATTTGTAACTAGACTCATGGCTTAGGCACACTAGACCAGCAAAGTTTCCCAGAGCAGACTTGTTGGAGTTGGGCTGGAGGAGGCAGTTGGCTCTTGCAAACAAATCAGTTTCATTCCCCGGCTTGTTGGACACAATCACAGCTCCCTCCCAAAGATACCCCTTGGATCTACGGGCTGATGGCCAGAGGCAGCTCTTAATCTCTGGGAGCAGGCTCGCAGTGTTGAAGGAAGTGAAGGGACATTGAAGCCTCTCCCTATTACCAGTTTTGCCCGAAGTGATCTTCTGCAGCCTTCGTATCTTTCTCCATGCTTTGTCTTCTTCCTGGGAGCTTCTTTGCCTTCAGTCCTGGTTAAACCCCACTTTTCTTCCCAGGGTTATTTTATTTTATTTTTTCTTAGGGTTATTTTAAGTGCTACTCTTTCATAAATCTTTTCTGAATTCCTTCAGTTCTAAATAACCTCTCTTCTCATAGCATTCTATATTGTCTTATAGCAAATATTATACCTTATATTACAGAATTTTGTAAAAATTTAATTTTTAATTAACAGTTAGATTCCAAGTAACTTAAAGATGGAGACCATATCTAATTCTTCTTTTATGTCTCACCCTGTCCTTAAAGGAGATGCATCCTGCCCGAACCCCTTGTATTTGCAGGTGGTAGGATTAGGAAAAACTGGGGGAATAGGGTTGAGGAAACAATCTTTACAGCAGTCACTGAGAACAGTCATGAGTCTTCCATTCCTGTGAAGGCCAAGAGCAGGTCTCTCCAACTATCTCTAGGAGGTCAATCATGGCCCTTTCTGTCCCAATAATCTAAAAAATTAGAAAACTATACTTATACTCAGTGATGCTTAATTCATCCTGAATTGTTGGGAAATAAGCAGTTCCACCTAAGTGAATTTTCCAGATCACTGGAACTTACTTATTAGAATTCAAAACTTTTAAAGTGATTTTACAAAACATACTTTTCTAAAGTAATTTAAAATATCTCTGGAGAAGTCCAGAAGAGATTGGTTACAGTGGTTGTATCCATGGAGAATAACTTGGAAATTAAGGAAGAGAAGTAGGAGGAAACCTGCTTTACACTATGTACCCATTTGTACCTTTTGAATGTTTTTTTCTTCTTTTTCCAAGTGAGGGGAGGAGAGATAGAGAGACAGACTCCTGCATGTGCCCTGGTTGGGATCCACCCTGCGATCTGCATCTGGGGCCTGACGCTCTGCCTATCTGAGGCCATGCTTGCAACCAAGCTATTTTTAGTGCCTGAGGCAGAGGCTCCATGGAGCCATCCTCAATGCCTAGGACTGATGCGCTTAAACCAATAGAGCCATGACTCTGGGAAGGGAAAGAGAGAGAGATAGAGAGAAGGGTTAGGGGGCAGGGTGGAGAAGCAGATGGACGCTTCTCCTGTGTACCCTGGCTGGGAATCAAACCCAGGACATCCACACTCTGGGCTGATGCTCTACCACTGAACCAATTGGCCAAGGCTCCTTTTGAATTTTGAATGCCGTACATTTATCACCTGTTAGTTTGAAACTAATGGCACACTTTCTTAATTCCTTAATATAGTTGCCAAACCTAATTTAACTTTTCTTTCTGAATCAAGGTCATCATTATTCTTTTATTGTCTTGTTTCTAAACAGCATCATTTCAACAGGGGATATTAAGTTATAGAGTTATTTGCCCCTTACTAAATGGTTCCCAAGCTTCTAAGCCTTCAGAGATTTGGGCTTTGGTTTACTTTCTAGATTTTCTCTATCTTCCCGGGCAGCTAGCTGTTTTTGTTCTTCTTAGAGTGACTTCTTACAGCAATCACTGTCCTTCCTTCTGATTTGCTCATTTGTTCTGATCTGACTTGGAACGCAAATGATTTTAGATGATAGGATTCATTAAATGGAGATGGAAAAAGAGAATTCCAGGACTTAAAAAACAATGCTCTCAGCTGTGTGGACTATGGTTTTAATAAAGTGGATTGGGTTGAATGGTGTTCTCACCCTACACCAGATTTTCTTTTCTCTCACTCAACACTGTACAGTGCTGAGCCCTCAGGTAGCAGGACCTTGTGTGAGGCAGGCCTAAGGGACACCAACGTATTTTAAAGGCAATGCTTAGGAGAACGAAGATAAAACCTAAGAACTCAGAAAATGGTAAAGATTGGTGTCATTCAATATAAAGACTTCATGAAATCTTTCTTTATTCTTTCTGTGGCTTTTCTGCTTATTTCTGATTTTTTGTGTTTTATTTGTTTTTGTTTTTTTCTTATTTTAGATAGGTGAGTGACTAGCTAAGTGGTTTCTAGATAAGTAAAGTTACAATTTATGTCATTATTAAAATTTTTCTTTTCTCTTTTGATCTGAATGAGGTTCAGAAAATCCTGGATAATTAACTGGCAACATAGATTTAAGCAACACTAGTTCCAAATACAGACTAAGCCACACCTCTGTTAATGCTCAAATCTGTCACCAGCAATAGTGCCCCAAGCATCACCATCCTGGGTTAAAGCACAAAAAGTTTGAAAAATTATTGGGAATCTGAAAAGAGAGTTGAAAATTAAAGGCAGAGACTGCGGAGAGGCCATAAATATAGTATTAATGTTCAAAAAAGAAAGCTAATTGTGGAAATTACTGGCTAGTAAATTGGATAGTCATAGTAATAAAACAGATGTTAACAGTGAAAATCCATCAACATCTGGAAAGGATAAAGTCACAAAAAATTTATGAAAAGGAGCAAGTTCAAGAGCTTCAGCCGAAGAGAAAAGCAGGGCGAGGTCAGGTCTTTAGTACAGGATCTGGAACTGGGTGAAGGACTTTGCTCAGCCTGCCACGCCATTGCTGCTCAAAGCCCAGTTTGGACAGCTTTGGATGAGAACGTGGTCACATGGACTCGACAACCGGCTGGGCGATCATAAATGAAGGAAAATGATATAAATACCCAGAAACAGCTCTAGTGAGGGGAGTGGGGCTAAGGGCACTTCCCTAGAGAGCAGGATCTGGTCTGGTTTTAGTTAATGTCTTTGCTAATGTTTAAGCAAAAACAAACCAATGTAAGCAAGTGTAAAAGGCATATCCACTGTAAATAAGGTGCACATACCTGCCAGTAAGGGTTTACCCAACAGGCCTGAGAACAGTTACCAAAGGGAGTGAACATCAACTAGGTCCGAGCCACCTGGGAAGTAACCCGAAACCAAATACCAGTCACTCTTTGGGGCTGAATGGGCAAGAGGAGGAGGGGAGTTGGAGGGATGGGAAGGAAGGGTGACCAAATGCAGTTGCAGGGGACCCATAACATTTAACAGCATAACATGGAAATGAGGAATCCCAACAGAACAGAGGTCCTGCTTTGAGGGTTGTAAATGTATGGCTGTGGTTCAACAAATGGGAAATTGAAACTGACTCATTTATTCAGGGTTGCAGGAGAGAAAGATGGTAGGTGTGTGCAGACTGGGCTTTCGACATTTATCCAGAATGTTCAAGTCCTCAGGGTGCGTATCTCTGCACTCCTGGGTCACACCCCTAGAATGTTTGAGGTCCCATGACCTAGCACAGAACCTGGCACATAGTAGATTCTCAGTGACTAGGAGGCTAAGGAAGAAAGTTCTGTAAAAGTCTTAGTATATCTGAGAGCTTTGAGTGAAATAGGGTGAGGGTTGCCACTAAAGACCCTTCCAGCTTTGAGATTTAGGGACTCTATGTATGGAAGAAAAAGAGCAGACAGGTGCTTAAGCAAAAGTGAGTGAAGGCTGTCCCACCTTCTGCTCTGAGGACCTGGCTGCCCCTTTCCTGCCTATAGGATGAAATTGTGGTACATCTACTGCTCTTTCTGGTTCTGGTACTCCTGCTCTTGACCTTGACTAAGAGACTCGTCACCTGTGAGCAAGCCTTACTTCATTGTGTCCTTGCCCCTGTCTTCTGTCCAGGAAGGACTCAGCTGAGATTCATTGTTTTCTCTAACTGTTTAATTCCATGTTAGCAGCTCAGAAGAAAGACTCAAGCCCCTGGTCTTGACATACATTCCCCGTACCACAAAATCCATTGTTAGCTGCTTCTAGACCATAGAGACCAGGGCTTCTCACACCTTCATGTGCATTAAAGTCCCTGGGATGGAAGACTATGCCTTTCTAACAAGCTCCCAGTCCACAATGTTGGTCCACAGTCTATACCTTTGAAAAACAAGGCTCCAGAGCAGCAGTGTCCAATAGAACTTTCTGCAATGATGGGAATGCTTTTTATCTGCACTGTCCAGTATGGGGGCCACATGTGGCTGGCGATGAATACTAACGTGACTCATGAACTGACTTTTCAATTTTACTTAATTTTAATTTAAACGCAAATAGCCATATGCAGCTGGTGTCTCCTCTAGGGGACAGCACAGCTCTAAAGCAATTCCGGCGCACATTACATTTTGAGAAGCACTGGTCTGGAGAACGTCAGGTTATGCATGTCTCTTCTCCACCGGCATCTGGGCTATGCAATACTGCACATTCAGCTGGACATAACCTGCCTGACTGCACATATGTGTTTAGTTTATATTATGGTTACTTCTGTAATAAAATTGTAGTGTACTTACAAAAATTTAATAAAGAGATGATAAGACATTTAAGTGAAGAAATTAAAAGACTGACTACATTTGAGTTTTGCTAAATAGTTTTATGGACTTACAGTTGACATATAATAAGCTGTATATGGTAAAAGTGTAAAACGTGACAATTTTGGCATATTCCACAACTACAATCAAGGTAATGAACATGTCCATCACTCCTAACAGTCTTCTTACACCCTTCGCAACCCCTTCACTCGACATTCCCTTCTTCTCGTTCACCTCCAGGCGCCCACTGCGCTGCCTTCTGTCACTAGACCTCCATTTGCATTCCCTAGAATTTTATATAAATGAAACCACACAGTGTGCACAATTTTGTTTTCCTGGCTTCTTTTATCAGCATCATTAAGATTCTGTATTGTTGTGTGCACCAATGGCCCATACCTTTTTATTGCTCAGTCGTCTGCCAACATTTGTTTATCCATTCACCTGTTAGTGGGCATTTTGTTTGTCTTCAGTTTTTGGCTATTACAGAAATGCTGCTATGAACATTGTAAACAGGTATGAATGGACACGTGCCCGACGCTGGAGCTTCCTGGCATCACAGTACGTCTGTTGTACCCAGCTGGTTTCAATTGCTTCCCAACTGGCCTTCCCACTTCTACTCATTTCTTAGCCCTCCCAACCCACTTCCACATAGCTGCCAAAGTCATATGAAAAGATTATGTCCTTCCTTTACTTAAAATTCCTCAATGGCTTCCCATTGCACTTAGAAGAAAATAATCCCAACTTCAATTGCTTAGAATGCTATTTGAGGTAGTTCCTTATAATTTCATCGTCATACAGATCTGGATACAGAGATCTCTCTTCAGTTTCTCAAATACGCATAAGGCCCTTACTTAGGGCCTGTGTCCATGGCACTTCCCTTTCTAGAGTGTTCTCATCCCATGTGGCAGACAATGGAGTTCAGTGTCTTTTGTCTTCTTTCCCCACTGAGTAGCAGCCCTCTGTGTAAATGAAGCTCTACTTGGTTTCAGCCATCAAGATCAACTCATTCTTTTTTTTTTTTTTAATTATTTATTTTTTAAGTGAGAAGAGGGAAGATAGAGAGACAGACTCCCACGTGTGGCTCGACTGGGATCCACCTGGCAACCCCTGTCTGGGGCTGATGCTTAGATCAACAGAGCTATCCTCAGAACCTGGGGCTGATGCTCAGACCAATTAAGCCACTGGCTTTGAGAGGGGGAGAGAGAGAGAAACAGGAGAGGGAGGGGAAGAGAAGCAGATGGTGGCTTCTCCTTTGTGCCCTGACCAGGAATTGAACCCAGGATGTCCATATGCCAGGCCAATGCTCTATCCACTGAGCAAACTGGTCAAGGCCTATTCTTCTTGATATAAGTAGGCTCAAACAATTATCATGATATTCCTTTGGCTACAGAAGTTAGTTCAGAAATGGCCCAATTAGTGCAAAACTCAGGACTTTCTTTCTTTTTTGTGTGTGATAGATACAGATAGAGACAGAAAGAGGGACAGATAGGGACAGACAGACAGGAAAGGAGAGAGATGAGAAGCATCAATTCTTCATTGCAGCTCCTTAGTTGTTCACTGATTGCTTTCTCATATGTGCCTTGATGGGGGGGGGGGGGAACTTCAGCAGACTGAGTAACCCCTTGCTCAAGCCAGTGACCTTGGGTTCAAGCTGGTGAGCTTTGTTCAAACCAGATGAGCCTGTGCTCAAGCCGGCGACCTCGGGGTTTTGAACCTGGGTCCTCTGACTCCCAGTCTGACTCTCTGTCCATTGCACCACTGCCTGGTCAGGTGAAACTCAAGACTTTCATTACGTGTTTTACAGGGGTGCTTTCTCTCAGCCCCTGATGTGAATGAAGAAGCATGTGGCTGGCCCACTTACTGCTATGGAACAAACTGCACCAGCCTGCAAGCAATGCCGATAGTAGAGGAAGGCAAAGTGGAGACAGTTAGAGAAACGGAGCTAGACCTGAGCAAACTGATCCTGGTCATAATGCTTTGGAGGTTTTCAGCTATGGGAACAAAAACAATTTCCCTTTATTGTTTAAGCCAGTTTGGGTTAATTTAATGTGACTAATGATATTGTTTTACAAAAATGCAATTGTCACTAGCGACATAAATATGTTAATTACTGCTGTGGTGCCAGCTTCCTTGTATTGAGCATGACTTTAGTACTATTGTATTCCTTCTGCTATGTTTCTCCATTCTCTATTCTTACAGTGGGCATTTGGCTTTCCATGGTGACAGGGCTGCATTCATACATCAGGTCTACTTCTCTTTATTTCCTTATTAGCCATTCAAGGTGGCCTCCATGGTGTCTCTGATTTGTGTGGAAACACAGACACAGATGTGGGCATCAAACTCCTCTGTGTATTTGGCCATGAGGAGTTCCATGGTGACTCAGAATATGTCTATATTCGTTTGTTAAATTATCAGCACAATAGACACAGCATTTGAAAATCTTCAAAGAAAACTATGTATCTGCAGGAGGACTGCAGGAGCTGTGGCCTCATACTGAACATCATCAATGTGGTGGGAAGCACACAGGACCAAGTGCCAGAGACCTAGGTGTCCTGGCTCCTGGCTTCCTGTTCTGTGACCCTGGACCAAGACTGACCTTCTTTTGATCCTCAATTTCCTCGCCTCTAACAGGGAGATTACTCACCTGGAAAACTTGTTTTTTCATAATTAAAAAAAATTATCTTTAATGTTTATTTTATTGATTTTTAGAGAGAGGACGGGACAGAGCAGGAGAGAGACAGGAACACCTGTTCCTGTATGTGCACTGACTGAGGATAGAACCGGCAACCTCTGCACTTTGGGATGATCCTCTAACCAACCAGGCTATTTGGACAGGGCTCACTTGGAAAACTTTTATGAGGTGTCTGCTGTGGACCAGGACTGTACAGCCTTCCTCTCACTTCAGAGTTGTTTTGAGGCTCAAGTGAGATTAAGTAGTAGGAAGAGTTATGCAAAACCAAACCTGCAACAATTGCTAGTTATTTTGTTCTCTTGTCTCTCCCTTCTGAGCCAGATAAGCAACTCTGCACCTTTCAGATGTGTCTTGGAGGTTGTCCTCACATCTCCCCTCCATGTTCTCATGGCAGCCTCTCCATAAACCTAACAGCTCCTCTCTTTACCTGTCCATCTCTCCATCCTGGCTAAAAGATGGGCCAGGTCAGGGCTGGTGCCTGGTATGCAGGGAGTAAATTAAGTGTGTGATTGCCAGCAGACAGCCCTGAAGGCTGTAGATGAGGAAGATGAGGCCCAAGAAGACAGGGCAAGGAAGTCAGGCCCCCTTCCTGCTCGAGGGTTCTGTCTGAGCCTGGCTCTGTTGGCACCTCCCATCCCTGGCCTCCCCCACAACCCTCGGGTCAGTCCACTTAAGATCACAGTAAGAACATCAGCAGCAAGGTGTGAGTTTGTTCTGTAAACCACAACTGATTCAGAGCTTTACTTCCCCCTCCAAGAACTCCCCTGGGAGTGATTGAAAAGTTAAGGCTGCTTTCATCTTTAGGGACACCAGTCCCTGTCCTGAGGTCCAGTATAGTGACAGTGGTGACTCACTGGTCGTTTTAAGGACTGCTGAAAGAGGGCGTACCTGGGCTGGCATTGCCTACTGAGAGGTGGAGGGCTGGAGGGCTGGGCTAGCAGCAGCCATTCCAAGAGAGGAGGAAGGGTAGGAGGTGGGGAAAGGGCTAGGTTTTCTGAGTTTCACTGGCCTGGTCCCTGAGCTGGGGGTTGGGGAGAGGGTGGACAGAGAGAGAGCAGCTACTCCACGCTTTGCTAAGCCCAGATGGTGGGTCTGTGAGAACCACTTAATTACCCACAGAAAGAGGACATTGCCCGTTGGCAGAAGACATAAGCTAATCAGAAGCAGCCCCCACCTCTCTTCTTTCTTCCTTCCCACCCCCTATGAGTTCAGTTTGATGAGTACAAGGGGAAGTTCCAGGACTCTGATGCCTGATCATGGTACCCAGCCTCAAGTGTGGGACATGCAGAAACAACTCAGGAGTTTTTTTCATTGGGAGTGGGTAGGCGAGTTCCTCTGTGAGCCTGCCTTGACCAGGACTCTCCCTCGAGCTCCTAGCAAACCCAGCTCTTCCTACTCTCAGCCAGAAAACTTTCTGTGTGTGTGCCTGAGTCTTCACTGGGGGTGGGGATTGGGTGATGCTTGGAAAAAAGTAAGAGGAAATTTATAAGTATACCAGTGAAGTAATTTGGGGCTCTACCATTTTATCCCCTACCATATAATAACTACATGACCTCAGAAAGTCCAGTAACCCCTAGAGCCTTAGTTCAGCAAAATGAAGATGAAGAGACCTACCTGAGAGCACATTATGCAGAAATGTGTGAAATGCCTGCCACTCTTTCAGGGCTCCATGGGGGCAATTCTTTTCTCTCCCAGGCTGATGAGATGCTCAGGTGAAAGCTTGGGCTCAGACCTAGTCCTCTGTCCAAAGTTGTTGTTTACTATGCAGACTTTTTTCTCTCACCTCCTTTGCTATCTAGTTCCTATTTTCTTTTGACTGTGTCAATCATGTCAGTCTTAGGGTTCTTATGATTTTTATTGCAAAGTCTTAAAACTCCATTCTACGTTAGAGCTGGGTATAAAACAATCATGTGTATGTATTTTTGTATTATATATATATATATATATATATATATATATACACACATATACATGTGCATATATTTACAAAACATAAAATATGTGCAAGTGCAACGCAGTGTGCCCACACGCACACATGGCTTTGTCACAGTAGAGGTTGAAACCACAGTAAGTTTTGTAATCTCAGGTGGGCTTCTGAAACAAGTTACATGTAAATGTCATCTTGAACAGTGACTCCTATTTGAATACCCTTTTTTGGACATTCAGCAGATGGCAGGTGTTTTCAGAGGCCTCTAGCCCTGTCCCTTGGCTATTCCCTATTGCTCATGGCCCTGGGGCTCCCCACCCCCATCCACTTCTGAAAAAGGATGGGGCTGGAGAGTCCTTGCCCCTTCCTTTGAAGTGTCCAGTCTCTCTGTGTGCCTCCAGAACATCACCAGCCACATTTTCTCATTGCTAAGAGACCCGAGTGAAGGCTGGCTGAGTGGGGGTTGGGTGGGGAGAGTATATCCTCTTCTGTTCTGACCTACCAGTATTCCCACACAAACTTTCCTCGCCCGGCCAAAGCCTAGGAGGAGGGTTTTAGGCACACTCCAAGGCATTTGCTGCCTCAGTCTTACTCGACCTTTAGCAGAAGCCTGCAGAGCCAGATCACACCGACCTGGCCCTAGAGTCGCCAAAAGCTGGTTCTGTTCCAGTCCCAGCTGTCACAAAGTATGTACTCCCAGAGTAGTCACTTGTCACGGTTACACGTCCACTGCTTCTTCAACTCTAAAATCAGTGGGAAGACTAAGATGACTCCTAGTCTGCCTCCGGATTCCAGACCCCTCAGGGAAACGTGGGCGTTGCGTATGGCCACTAGGTGGCAGTCCTCGGAAGGACACTGAGCTGGAGACCCCGTGGGAGCGCAGGACTAGGAAGTACCTAGCGCTTCTGAGATGCCCAGGTGCAGCCTGATGAAAGAGCTGTCAAGATCACTTGCTCAGCTCAGCTGGTCCCCACTATTACAGCGCACGAGCGTGCAGTCATCTGCTCCCGCCCTTTGCCACCCCCCTCTCCGTCGCAGAAACAGCTGCACCCTCTCTGGGCAAACCCCTCGGACTCTCCCTCACAGATAGATCCTCGCTCCCCTCCTCCTTACACGTTTATTCTTGCCACCTCTGTCTCTCCACCGCCTTTAACCCACACCTTGATCATGACACCACCCCAGAGAGTGATCATTGTCCTGTCTCTTTCCATTACTGGATTACGAAGTCCTTGAGGACAGAGACCAAGTTTTCTTCATTTCTGTTTCCCTGATGCCCAACGTGGGGCTGGAACAATGCCTGCTACTGTGTATTTGTGTTTTGGATGAATGAATTGATAAATAGAGTTTGGAAAGACCGAACTAATCTTTTTATTACATACTTTTGATCTATCTTAATTCTTAGTATTCAGTTATGTCCTTTTTAATTCTGATCCAGAAGCATTACTTCAGTGGGGTTTTAATCTTCATTAGCAATGGAACTCTTGGTTCAAACAATAACCTATGACCACCAAACATGTAAAACAAATGACGAAGAAGCTACTTGAGCCAAAGCTGGGACAGAAAGGCCTGGAACCTAACCTCTGGCTCCCACCCATCCCCAGGTCAGGGGACACTTCCTTAAAATCTGAGGGCTCTGTAAAAATAGTTTGATAAACACTCCCCTGATTTTTATGATAATTTGTCTTCTATTTATCCCCAGTTCATAGAAAAGATGAATGACTTGGGAAGAACTGCATTTCTTAGGGCAGGAAGCCTGTTCCTATCATCATACAACTTTGGCAAACAGTACACACACAGTGGATGTTTGATTGATAGAGTAGAGTGAAGTTAAATTAAAATGACAAACTTTGAAGCCAAGTTATTGCTTTAGAAATTGGAGAGGAGTGGCTTTGCCTGGCTCTTCCCCAAGGTAGACGTGAGAAGGTGGTGATGGACACGGCTGTCCTGTTAACGACCTCTATCCTGAATTAATTCATTGTGATCTCTGAACCAGAAGGGGCTCACAGCCCCACTGTGAAACTGGATGATCGAATCCATAATGTAATTTCAGTCTCTCTGAGTGTCCCACCTGAGTCAGTGTGTGGCATTACAGATACAAAAATATCAATAAATGATTGTCACATTAAAGAATCTAAGTTAGAAGGTACTACTGGTTTGACTGGGCTCATCAAAGGAAGAGCCTTTCCACTAGCATTGCTGACGGTGGGTCTGCTCCCATAGCGACAGGGAGCTCACTTCTTTGAAGGGCAGTGTGGCCATTGCCAGACAGGGGTCCCTTACACTGGTCTCTATCTTCAAACTCTTTCTTTCTGATGGCTCCTCCCCCCTTTGTATAAATGTCTCAGGTCTCTCAAGGTTTCCTTGTTCAATCAAAAAATTTTTTATTCTTTTAAAATATTCTCTCTTTACCCAGTACCTCTTTAAATCTGTTCTTTCTTTCATAGCCATGTCTCTTTAGAGCAGCTATGTTCTGCTTCTACTTCCTCATGCCCCCCTCATCCCTAGGCCCACAGGATCTGAGGATCCCTACCATCCACTGACACTACTCTTGACTAGATAAAAACTGTCTTTTTGGACATTTAGCAGCTGTCAGGGGTTTTCAGAGGCCTCTAGCTTTGTCCCCAGGCTACTCTCCATTGCCTGTGGCCCAGGGCTCCCCACCCTTATCCATTTCTCAAAAAAGATATAGCTGGGGAGCCCTCTCCCCCCTTCTTTGAAGTATCCAGTCTTTATCCATCCCCAGAACATCACTATGCCCAGTACTTATTCACTGTTTTTCTACTTGAAACTCTTTCTTGATCATTCATGATCACTCATGGCCTCTCTTCTGGTTTGCTTCTTCTCTGGATGCTTCTCCTCTACTCTCTTCTTGGTTTGCTCTCAGCTCATAAACAAGGCTGTTCTCATTCAAGGCCCACCACGAACTGGACCCCTCTCTACCTCTCCAGCCCCTACCCACCTCCTTTTTTTCTGTAACCAAATTCACTGTTAGAGAAATGCTACATTGTTCTCAGGTTTCATTACAATCTCTTACATTCTATTTTTTCAGAATGAAAAAAGAACCTCCTCTTCTTAGCTGTACTTCTTACCTAAACTTCTGTACAGTACATCCATCAAAGCCTGGCTCAGCTGTTACCTCCACCGAGGAGCTTTCTCAGGCCCTCCCAGGCTGGGAGGGGCTTCCCACAGGTTTCCCAGAGCAGTCAGTCCACACTTCCACCTTAGCAATCCTGAAACTATATTGGAACTGTGTACTTGATGCCATAAACTATATATACTCTGTGAACTGTGGGCTTCTTTGGGACAATGGTTTTTAAAAACATTTCTGTCTCCCATTATGTTACTATGGTAGCATAGTACCTGAAGGTGCTCAATAATACCTAGAATAAATTAATACCAACACAACAACATTTATACTAATTTCTTTATGAGTCTAATTTGTGGTTGTAGAATTCCTTTTTGAAAGTCAGCACTATTTGGAATACTGGCTGGTATTCCTGTCCCTCCTGGTTATGATTTGGGAGTTGACGTGGCCATCTTCTCCCAAAGCCACTCCCACTTTACAGCACCAATCCATTCCACTTTGATGATGAAGGTGAAGTCCAGTGTATTTCCACCTTCGCTAACACATTCACACTCTACACAATAAACATGCCAGTGGAGTATATGAAAACTTACCAGATGAATGAAATTTCCAGCGAAAGGTTTAGAGCATGTACCTCCCAATTAGGTCTAATATCAGCTCTGACTGACTCTCAAACATAGACTAGGAAAACACCACTGATGTCACTCTTCTGGCTGGGCATTATGTAGTATAAGGCCAGCATATCTTCGCTGTTTCTCTCTCCATTTATTATCAAACAAATGCTGCATCCCTGTGTACACAGCCTTCTAATACATGGCTACTTTCCAGAGGGCTGTCCTGGGAAGTGATGTTTCTGCACCCTCAAAGCCCTGCCTTTCCTTCTTTCTGATTTTTGTATGTTAAGTGGAGAACTGGTAACTAACAAAAGACAGAAATCATTTGCCTAGTAGAAGTAATATCACAGCTTATATTTATTATGTGTTTCCTGTGCTAAGCTCTTAGATCTTATTTTATTCTCATAACTGTCCTATGGGGAAAGTATTGTTAGTAAACCTAGTTTACAGATGAGCAAACTGAGGCTTAGGGAGATGACTTACCATTTCCAAGCCACACAGCTAGTGAGAAGCAAGGTGGTGTTTCCAACTGAGGCAGTTTAATTGAGGACCCATTTCTTTTAACTACAAACTCTGCTGCCTGATACTGTAAGAGTGCTCATTTCCTGCAAAACAAGACTACATTGTGATACCACCTCGCACCTGTTAGATTAGCTATTATCAACAAGACAGGTAACAACAAGTGTGGAGAAAAAGGAACCCTCATCTACTGTTGGTGGGAATGTAAAGTAGTGCAACCATTATGGAAGAAAATATAGTGGTTCCTCAAAAAATTAAGACTAGAACTACCATATGACCCAGGAATCCCTCTACTGGATATATACCCCCAAAACTCAAAAACATTAGTATGTGAAGACACATACCCGCCATGTTCATCACAGCATTATTCAAGATGGCCAAGACATGGAAACAACCAAAGTGTCCCTTAATAAAAGATTGGATAAAGAGATGTGGCACATATACACTATGGAATACTACTCAGCCATAAGAAATGATAACATCGGATCATTTACAACAAGATGGATGGACCTTGATAACGTTATACTGAGTGAAATAAGTAAATCAGAAAAAGCTAAGAACTGTATGATTTCACACATAGGTGGGATCTAAAACTGAGACTGATGGGCATAGATAAAGTGAAGTGGTTTGGGGGGTACTAGGGGAAGAGAGTAAAGAGGGACAAGTATACTATGACAGAAAGTGGTTTGACTTTGGGTGATGGGCACACAACACAATCAACAGTTTAAATGCTGTAGAGATGTTCACCTGAAACCTATGTACTCTTATTGGCCAATGTCACCGCATTAAATTTAATTTTCTAAATAAAATTGTAAAAAAAAGTGTGCTTGTTTAACATATAGTGTTTTCTTTATTCCTCCTACCTCAATGCCCCACTCATATTTCAGGCTGGGACCTACTCCTAATTTAGAGCTCTCTTTCCCCCTTTTGCCAACTTCTATTATGAATCTATCTTTGTCACCCAGCTTAGTGTATCCCAAGGTTCTCTTTACCAAGCCACAGTCACAGAGCTCCAGGGAAAAGCAACCTGGTCTCATCTGTCCAGGCAGAGGAGAACAGAAGCTCCATGTCCACACATGCTGCAGATGGCTTTTCCAGTCTACCTGAATCATTACCAGCTAGAAGCAGTGGTCATTGGGACTTGGACGTGAGCTGCAAAGTATAGAATGGTGAAAACAATTCCAGTGCCATGCGGACTTTTCCTGGATGTGGACTTTTCCTGGACTCCTGCTCCTTGTGACAGCTCCTAAAAGACTGAACTAGGGTTGGGTGGCATTTTTCAGGGATTTGGCATGGTGTTGGGAACAACTTGGACTTGGTGAACATGTTAAGGACACTACTCTTTTATAGATTCTTGCTGTATTTGCCAAGAGTTTGCTTAAAGGCTTTAATCACTGTAAAAAAAATAGAAAACTAGATAAAGAAGATGTAGCACATATACACCATGGTATACTATTCAGCTATAAGAAATGATGACATCGGATCACTTACAACAAAATGGTGGAATCTTGATAACATTATATGGAGTGAAATAAGTAAATCAGAAAAAAACAAGAACTGCAGGATTCCATACATTGGTGGGACATAAAAACGAGACTATGAGACATGGACAAGAGTGTGGTGGTTACGGGGGGCTGGGGGAAGGAAGGAGGCAGAGGGGGAGGGGGAGAGGGAGGGACACAAAGAAAACTAGATAGAAGGTGATGGAGGAAAATCTCTCTTTGGGTGATGGGTATGCAACAGAATTGAATGAAAAGATAACCTGGACATGTTTTCTTTGAATATATGTACCCTGATTTATTGATGTCACCCTATTAAAATGAAAATTTATTTAAAAAAAAAAGTGTGCTCATTTCCCCATTGTTTAAAATATTTTATATTATTTTATTATTTTCTAATTGCAGTTTACACCCAATATTATTCTGTATTAGTTTCAGTGTACAGCACAGTGGTTAGACAATCATATACTTCACAAAGTGTCTCCCCTGATATTTCCAGTACCCACCTGGCACCCTACACAGTTATTACAATATTATTGATTATACTCCCTATGCTGTCCTTCACATCTCATATTTTATTTTAATTCTGATTGCTCTTCACTTGGCAATAGCTAACTGCTGGCCAAACAGTTAAGGGGCTTAATGGTTCGTAAACTCTTCAGTGTATATCAACCATTTATTAAATTTTTTTTTTTCTTTTTAAAAAAATATAATTAAGGTATCTTTTTTTTTTAAATAAATTTTTATTAATGGTAATGGGATGACATTAATAAATCAGGGTACATATATTCAAAGAAAACACGTCTAGGTTATTTTGTCATTAAATTATGTTGCATACCCCTCACCCAAAGTCAGATTGTCCTCCGCCACCCTCTAGCTAGTTCTCTGTGCCCCTCCCCCTCCCCCTAACTCTCTCCCTCCCTCCCTCCCTCCCATGTCCTCCCTCCTCCCACCCCTGGTAACCACCACACTCTTGTCCATGTCTCTTAGTCTCGTTTTTATGTTCCACCAATGTATGGAATCATATAGTTCTTGTTTTTTTCTGATTTACTTATTTCACTCCGTATAATGTTATCAAGTTCCCACCATTTTGCTGTAAATGATTTGATGTCATCATTTCTTATGGCTGAGTAGTATTCCATAGTGTATATGTGCCACATCTTCTTTATCCAGTCTTCTATTGAAGGGCTTTTTGGTTGTTTCCATGTCTTGGCCACTGTGAACAGTGCTGCAATGAACATGGGGCTACATGTGTCTTCACGTATCAATGTTTCTGAGGTTTTGGGGTAAGTACCCAGTAGAGGGATTGCTGGGTCATAAGGTAGTTCTATTTGCAGTTTTTTGAGGAACCACCATACTTTCCTCCATAATGGTTGTACTACTTTACAGTCCCACCAACAGTGAATGAGGGTTCCTTTTTCTCCACAGCCTCTCCAACATTTGCTATTACCCGTCTTGTTGATAATAGCTAATCTAACAGGGGCGAGGTGGTATCTCATTGTAGTTTTGATTTGCATTTCTCTAATAACTAATGAATCTGAGCCTCTTTTTTTTTTTTTTTTTTTTTTTTTTCATTTTTCTGAAGCTGGAAACGGGGAGAGACAGTCAGACAGACTCCCGCATGCGCCCGACCGGGATCCACCCGGCACGCCCACCATGGGGCGACGCTCTGCCCACCAGGGGGCAATGCTCTGCCCATCCTGGGCGTCGCCAGATTGCGACCAGAGCCACTCTAGCGCCTGGGGCAGAGGCCACAGAGCCATCCCCAGCGCCCGGGCCATCTTTGCTCCAATGGAGCCTTGGCTGCGGGAGGGGAAGAGAGAGACAGAGAGGAAAGTGCGGCGGAGGGGTGGAGAAGCAAATGGGCGCTTCTGTGTGCCCTGGCTGGGAATCGAACCCAGGTCCTCCGCACGCTAGGCCGACGCTCTACCGCTGAGCCAACCGGCCAGGGCTAAAAATTTTCTTTTTTTTTATTTTCTTTTTCTTATTTTTTATTTTAGAGAGGAGAGAGAGAGAGAGAGAGAGAGAGAGAGAGAGGAGAGACAGAGAGAGAGAAGGGGGGAGGAGCTGGAAGCATCAACTCCCATATGTGCCTTGACCAGGCAAGCCCAGGGTTTCAAACCGGTGACCTCAACATTTCCAGGTCGACGCTTAATCCACTGTGCCACCACAGGTCAGGCCTGAGCATCTTTTCATATATCTGTTGGCCATTTGTATCTCTTCCTGGGAGAAGTGTCTGTTCATGTCCTCTTCCCATTTTTTTATTAGATTGTTTGTTTGTTTGTTGTTGAGTTTTATGAGTTCTTTGTAAATTTTGGATATTAGGCCCTTATCTGAGCTGTTGTTTGAAAATATCATTTCCCATTTAGTTGGCTGTCTGTTTATTTTGATATCAGTTTCTCTTGCTGAGCAAAAACTTTTTATTCTGATGTAGTCCCATTCATTTATCTTTGCCTTCACTTCTCTTGCCATTGGAGTCAAGTTCATAAAATGTTCTTTAAAACCCAGGTCCATGATTTTAGTACCTATGTCTTCTTCTATGTACTTTATTGTTTCAGGTCTTATATTTAGATCTTTGATCCATTTTGAATTAATTTTAGTACACGGGAACAGGCTGTAGTCAAGTTTCATTCTTTTGCATGTGGCTTTCCAGTTTTCTCAACACCATTTGTTGAAGAGGCTTTCTTTTCTCCATTGTGTGTTGTTAGCCCCTTTATCAAAGATTATTTGACCATATATATGTGGTTTTATTTCTGGGCTTTCTATTCTGTTCCATTGGTCTGAGTGTCTATTTTTCTGCCAATACCATGCTGTTTTGATTATCGTGGCCCTATAATATAGTTTAAAGTCAGGTATTGTAATGCCCCCAGCTTCATTCTTTTTCCTTAGGATTGTTTTGGCTATTCGGGGTTTTTTATAGTTCCATATAAATCTGATGATTTTTTGTTCCATTTCTTTAAAAAATCTCATAGGAATTTTGATGGGAATTGCATTAAATTTGTATACTGCTTTGGGTAATATGGCCATTTTGATTATATTTATTCTTCCTATCCAAGAACAAGGAATATTTTTCCATCTCATTGTATCTTTTTCGATTTCCCTTAACAATGCTTTGTAATTTTCATTATAAAGGTCCTTTACATTCTTTGTTATGTTTATTCCTAGGTATTTTTTTGTTGTTGTTGCAATCGTGAAGGGGATTATTTTTTTGAGTTCGTTTTCTAATATTTCATTGTTGGCATATAGAAAGGCTATGGACTTTTGTATGTTAATTTTATATCCTGCGACCTTACTGTATTGGTTTATTGTTTCTAATAATCTTTTTGTGGAGTCCTTCGGGTTTTCGATGTATAGGATCATATCATCAGCAAAAAGTGATACCTTTACTTC
The DNA here is from genome assembly GCF_036850995.1 of Saccopteryx leptura. Lineage (NCBI taxonomy): Eukaryota > Metazoa > Chordata > Mammalia > Chiroptera > Emballonuridae > Saccopteryx > Saccopteryx leptura. The sequence continues at coordinate 208,446,849 of NC_089505.1, read as the reverse complement.
TTCTTTTCCGATATGGATGCCTTTTATTTCTTTGTCTTGTCTGATTGCTCTGGCCAGAACTTCTAGCACCACGTTAAATAAGAGTGGAGAGAGTGGACAACCCTGTCTTGTTCCTGATTTAAGGTAGAAAGTCCTCAGTTTTATGCCGTTTAATATGATGTTGGCTGATGGTTTATCATATATGGCCTTTATCATGTTGAGATATTTTCCTTCTATACCCATTTTGTTGAGAGTCTTAAACATAAAATTGTGTTGTATTTTATCAAAAGCCTTTTCTGCATCTATTGATAAGATCATGTGGTTTTTGTTCTTTGTTTTGTTGATATGGTGTATTACGTTAACCGTTTTGCGTATGTTGAACCATCCTTGAGATTCTGGGATGAATCCCACTTGATCATGATGTATTATTTTTTTAATATGTTGTTGTATTCGGTTTGCCAGTATTTTGTTTAGTATTTTAGCATCTGTATTCATTAGAGATATTGGTCTGTAGTTTTCTTTCTTTGTGCCATCCTTGCCAGGTTTTGGTATGAGGGTTATGTTGGCCTCATAAAATGTGTTTGGAAGTATTGCTTCTTCTTCAATTTTTTGGAAGACTTTGAGTAGAATAGGAACCAAGTCTTCTTTGAATGTTTGATAGAATTCACTAGTATAACCGTCTGGGCCTGGACTTTTATTTTTGGGGAGGTTTTTAATAGTTTTTTCTATTTCCTCCCTGCTGATTGGTCTGTTTAGGCTTTCTGCTTCTTCATGACTCAGTCTAGGAAGGTTGTATTGTTCTAGGAATTTATCCATTTCTTCTAGATTGTTGTATTTGGTGGCATATAATTTTTCATAGTATTCTACAATAATTCTTTGTATATCTATGATGTCTGTGGTGATCTCTCCTCTTTCATTTTGGATTTTATTTATTTGAGTCCTGTGCCTTTTTTCCTTGGTGAGTCTTGCCAAGGGTTTGTCAATTTTGTTGATCTTTTCAAAGAACCAGCTCCTTGTTTTATTGATTTTTTCTATAGTTTTTCTGTTCTCTAATTCATTTATTTCTGCTCTGATTTTTATTATCTCCTTTCTTCAGCTGGTTTTGGGTTGTCTTTGCTCTTCTTTTTCTAGTTCCTTAAGGTGTGAAGTTAAGTGGTTCACTTGGGCTCTCTCTTGTTTGTTCATATATGCCTGAAGTGATATGAACTTCCCTCTTATCACTGCTTTTGCTGCATCCCAGAGATTCTGATATGTCGTATTTTCATTTTCATTTGTCTGTATATATCGTTTGATCCCTGCGCTTATTTCTTCTTTGACCCTTTCATTTTTTAGAAGTATGTTGTTTAGTTTCCACATTTTTGTGGGTTTTTCCCCCTCTTTTTTGCAGTTGAATTCTAGTTTCAAGGCTTTATGGTCAGAAAATATGCTTGGTACAATTTCAATTTTTCTAAATTTGCTGATATTGTCTTTGTGGCCCAACATATGGTCAATTCTTGAGAATGTTCCATGTACACTAGAGAAAAATGTATACTCTGTCGCTTTGGGATGAAGTGTCCTGTAGATGTCTATCATATCCAGGTGTTCTAGTATTTCGTTTAAGGCCACTATATCCTTATTGATTCCCTGTTTGGATGACCAATCTAGAGCCGTCAGTGGTGTATTGAGGTCTCCAAGTATGATTGTATTTTTGTTAGTTTTTGTTTTAAGGTCAATAAGTAGCTGTCTTACATATTTTGGTGCTCCTTGGTTTGGTGCATATATATTAAGGATTGTTATGTCTTCTTGATTCAACTTCCCCTTAATCATTATGAAATGACCATTTTTGTCTCTGAGTACTTTTTCTGTCTTGTAGTCAGCATTATTAGATATGAGTATTGCTAAGCCTGCTTTTTTTGGGGTGTTGTTTGCTTGGAGTATTGTTTTCCAGACTTTCACTTTGAATTTGTTTTTATCCTTGTTGCTTAGATGTGTTTCTTGTAGGCAGCATATAGTTGGATTTTCTTTTTTAATCCATTCTGCTACTCTGTGTCTTTTTATTGGTAAGTTTAATCCATTTACATTTAGTGTAGTTATTGACACTTGTGGGTTCCCTACTGCCATTTTATAAATTGCTTTCTGTTAGTTTTGTATCTTGTTTGATTCTTCTCTTTTGTTTTTCTATCATTTGTTTATGTTTGTTTGTGTTCCATACTTCTTTCCTCTGTTGCTACTTTTTTTAAGTCAAGTGTTTTTGTGGTGGTTTTTTCAATGGTGGTTACCATTAAGTAATGAAAAGGGTACCTACCATATTCATTGTAGTACCCTATCTTATGAGTATTTCTGCACTTCATCGTCCTTTGCTACTGTTAATCTCCATCCTCTCCCCCCTTTTTTTCCTTTGTTGTCACAGTTTAAGTTTGGTTTTATTGTGTTCTTGGTGGAGCTGTTACTTGTGGTGTTGTTTTCTTTTGTTCTTTGAATCTGGTTGGAAAACCCCCTTTAGTATTTCCTGGAGTGGGGGCTTTCTGCTGATAAATTCTCTCATCTTTTCTGTATTTGTGAATGTTTTTATATCTCCTTCGTACTTGAAGGATAGCTTTGATGGGTATAGTATTCTTGGCTGAAAGTTCCTCTCTTTCAGGGCTTTACATATTGGGGTCCACTCTCTTCTAGCTTGTAGAGTTTCTGCTGAGAAATCTGATGATAATCTAATAGGCCTTCCTTTATATGTTGTACTCTTCTTTTCCCTGGCTGCCTTGAGAATTTTTTCTTTGTCATTGGTTTGTGTCATCTTTATTATGATGTGCCTTGGAGTGGGTTTGTTGGGGTTAAGAAAACTCGGTGTTCTGTTTGCTTCTTGAATTTGAGGCTTTAGTTTTTTTCACAGGCTTGGGAAGTTCTCGTCTATTATTTGTTTGAGTTTATTCTCCATTCCATTTTCTTTCTCTTCTCCCTCTGATATACCTATTATTCTTATGTTATTCTTTCTGATGGAGTCAGACAATTCCTGTAGGGCTTTCTCATTTTTTATTATTTTTAAGTCTCTTTCTTCTTCTCTCTGTTGTGCCTCAAGTTGTTTGTCTTCTATTTCACTAATCCTATCTTCAATCTGGGCTGTTCTGTTAGCTAAGCTTGTTACCTCGTTTTTCAGCTCGTGAACTGAGTTTTTCATTTCTGTTTGATTTGTTTTTATAGTTTCAATTTCCTTGGTAATATATTCTTTGTGTTCATTGAGTTGTTTTCTGATCTCCCTAAATTGCCTTTCTGTGTTTTCTTGTATATCTCTGAGTATTTTTAAGATTTCTATTTTAAATTCTCTGTCATTTAGCTCCAAGGCTTCCAATATGTTAAGTCTTTTCTCCATAGATTTTTCCACATCTATTTGTGTTACCTCTCTTTCTTTTGTATCCATAATATTCGATTTCCTCTTTCTTATTGGCATCTGAGGGTGGTCTTGTTGTTAGCACTAATTAGAATTAATAAAGAGTAAAAAGTAAAAAAAAAAAAAAAGGTAAAACACCCCACAAAAAAAAACAAAACCAGTAATAATTTATTATTTCCCCCTTTTTTCTTTCTTCTCTTTCCCTCCTCTCCCCTCCTCAGGGAAATATCGTGATGACCTGTGAATTATATTATGCTAAATGGAACAAAAACTGCCTATAATGGAGGGCCTGATTTGGGGTGAAGAGTTCAAGGGGCAAAAAAAGGGAGTAGGGACCTACTAAATGCAAAAAAATAAAAAATAAAAAAAATAAAAAAAGGAAGAAAATCTTAGACAAGCATAAGATGATTTGCTTGTAAGAGATGGTCGACTAAGAGATATAATGAGAGGGATAAGAGGGAACCAGAAAAAAGGAGGAAAAAAAAAGAATAATAAAGAAGAAAAAAATAATAATAATAAGTAAAAATCTGTTGTATTAAGTGGAGCGAAGACTAAATACAATGGAGACCTTGGGTTGGGAGGAATGCTAGTGAGTTAAAAAGCAACGTAAAAAGTACCCAAAATGCCACAAAAATAAACAAACAAACAAGAAAAAAACAAAAACAAAAGCGAAAAAGAAAAATAAAGCCAAAAAAAACCCTTGAGTCCCAAATTAACTAATTTGTTCGTGATTGAGGATTAAATGGGAGGAAAGTAAAACGAGAAAAGAAAAAACAAATAGAAAGGAAAAAATAAGAAAAAGAGAAAAACGAAGGAAGAAAAAAAAAGGAAGAGAAAAAAACAAAATAAAGCAAAACAAAAAAAAAAAACAAAAGAGGAGAGTGAGAGTTAAGTGTTTTGGAGTATACCCTTAAAGGAAGGTGAGGATGAAGAAGAGAAATAAAATGTAACACTCATGGGTAGTGTAGTTCAAGAAAAGGGAAGCATAAGATGGGCAGAGAATAGAAGGACCGAGGTGGAGGAAATAGAAATAATAATAATAAAGGCAATAAGATAGAAGAAACAAACAACAACAACAAAAAAATTAGTGGAACAAGTTTTTTTCTTGTAAAGTCTGTGGATTTTTCTTGATTTTGAGAGGTTAACTTCTTCCTTTTTCTTTTCTCTCCCTTTTCCTGGTCGGTGACTCTGTACCCCAGGCTCTGCCCCTGTGTCACACTTAGGTAGGGATTTGCAGTTGATGGGATTCTATGGCAATGTCATATAATTGGCTTTAGTCTTGCTGGTAGTCAAGGCTTGTTGGCGTTTGCAGGGTCCAACGATGAGAGAGTTTGCTTTCCTGGAGTCTCTCTCCTAGTCCCCCCTTCCTGAATTAGCAGCCTGGTGATCCAGCTATAAGGCTGCAACTGCTTCTGCCTGGGGAGTAAGAGGCTCAAAGAGCTGGGAAATCCCCACTCTATCCCCACTCAGCGCAAGGCTTTGGGAAAGGCTCTGGCAGTCAGAGCCTCCAGTGTAATCAGGCAGGCAGGAGTGGGAGTCAATTGTTGTCAAGGTGACTGTTTAGCACCTAGCATTCAGTTGGACCACTCAACCCAGGCTTTCCACACTTTGTAGCCTGTTTTGGCTGGGAAGAAGAGACACTAGTCTCTGCTTGCGACTAGTGTAGTATAGATCTTATTATCTGCCAAGTCCCTCTTGTTAGCGTTTATCCCTGAATATGGAGACTCTATCAATCAGAAGTTGCCCCCGCCCCTTTAGCAAGAGGCACTAAAAAATATCACGCCTCTTGTCTTAGATCGCTGAACTGAGAGAGATCTTATCAATTAGAACCCATGGGTGCGCAGATTTCATGGGTTAAGCTAATTTCAGTGATTGGGTCCGCAGCTGTGCTCCCGAATGTATTTCAGGCTGCCTGAGCGCCCCTCCCCCAAAACTTGATTGTTAGCTTGAATGGCTGGGTGAGGTGCCCCGCCCATGGAGAGAATCTCCCAAGTAGGGAAGACCACCTTGGCTCCTCTCCCACTCGCCCCGCTGCTGGCGGCTGGGGCGCACCGGGCGCAGGATAATGGGGCACCCTGGGTGTGTGGGCCAGTAGGGCGCTCTGGGCACGTGGATTGCCCAGGGCACGCGTGCGAATGGGGTGCTCCGGGCACCGGTGGCTGGGGTCTCTCACTCGCAGTGCACGGGCCGCTGGGAACATTAGCGGTGCAACCGGACCAGGCGCGCGCCGGCTGCTCGCCGCTCCCGAGTGTGGGCGGTACTCGCTCTGCAACCCGACCGGGTGCGCGCCGGCGGCTGCTCGCCGCTCCCGAGTGTGTGCGGTGCTCGCTCTGCAACCGAACCGGGCGCGCGCCGGCGGCTGCTCGCCGCTCCCGAGTGTGGGCGGTGCTCGCTCTGCAACTGGACCGGGCTCTGCAACCGGACCGGGCGTGCGCCGGCGGCTGCTCGCCACTCCCGAGTGTGGGCCGACTCACTGCAGGCGCACTCCCTCCACGGCTCCCGAGTGTGGGCGGTACTCGCTCTGCAACCGGACCGGGCGCGCGCCAGCGGCTGCTCGCCGCTCCCGAGTGTGGGCTGACTCACCACAGGCGCACTCCCTCCGTGGCTTGAATGAACGTCCCTGCGGTAGCTTCCTCTACACCCTCGTTTCTCAGATTCAAGTGGTAACAGTCCTTTCGCTTTCAGTTTGTGTGGAACTCCGGAATGCTCCGAGGATAAATTTTTCTGTTTCTAGTTGATAAATTTGTTGTGATTTTGGGGAGATCTGTCGGACGCGCTGCTCACGGCGCCATTTCCGTGATGTCACCTCTATTAAAATTTTTTTAATTGATTTATTTTAGAAAGAGAGGAAGGAGGAGAGAGGGAAGCATTCATTTGTTGTTCCAGTTAGTTGTGCACTCACTGGTCACGTCCCATATGTGCCCTGACCCGAGATCAAACCCACAATCTTGATGTTTCAGGACGATGCTCTGACTAAGCTAGCTGATCAGACCCAACCACCTATTTTTAATTCTTTTTCTTTTCTTTTCTTCTTCTTCTTCGTCTTTTTTTTTTTTTTTTTTTTTTTTTTTTAGTGAGGGAGAGAGGAAAAAAGAGAGAGAAAGAGGAGAGGACAGACAGGAAGGGAGAGAGATGAGGAGCATCAATTTGTTGTTGAAGCACTTTAGTTGTTCATTGATTGCTTTCTCCTATGTGCCTTGACCCAGGAGCTCCAGCTGAACTAGTGACCCCTTGCTCAAGCCAGCAATCTTGGGCTCAAGCCAGTGACCTTGGGGTCATGTCTATGATCCCAGGCTCAAGCCAGTGTGATCCTGTGCTCAAGCTGGTGAGCCCACACTCAAGGCAGATGGGCCCACACTCAGCTGGTGACCTCAGGGTTTTGAACTGGGTCCTTAGCGTCCCAGGTCAGTGCTCTAATCCACTGCACCACTGCCTGGTCAGGCAATAGAACAACTTTTTTTTTTTTAAAGATTTTATTTGTTGATTTTTAGAGAGAGAGCGAGAGAGGCAGGGGAGAGGAGCAGGAAGCAACTCTCAGTTGCTTCTCACATGTGCCTTGACTGGGGGCAAGCCTGGGGTTTCGAAAAGGTGACCTCAGCGTTCCAGGTTAACGCTTTATCCACTGTGCCACCATAGATCAGGCACAACCACCTATCTTAAATGTTAAGATTTTTATGTAATTCAAATTATCTGTACTGTGAGCATGGATTTTCCTATATTGACATTCTTAGAACCAGACACACCTGTCTTAGAAATGAGCAGTCCAGAAGATAGGAAGCACTATTTGTAATTAAGTGGAAAATTCCCCCATGGCTGTGAAGTTAAATTAAGAAGGAACAGATTAAGCAAAGTTAAGAGAGTACTATTAGTCCTTCTAGTGAAAACTCTTTGTTTGCCCAAGCTAAAGAGTTGCCATTTCTGAACAGAAGTCAAACACTTGCTGCTTCAGAAAGGAAAATTTCAGACCTGGTTTTTCAGTGCTATTGCTGATAAGGCTGACCATAAAAAGCTTCCAAAAGTTGACATCTGGGCCCCAAAGTTTATCTTCCCCTCTGCTTATTTTCTTTATCTGTATGTGTGCCTTAGCTGGAAACATAAATTGTGACGCCAGTTCGAGACTTGCTCCCCTCTTTATTTCCGGAAGGAGCATGGATTTGGGTGTGGTCTCTCTAGATAAACAACGGACCCTCATGTCAGCCCCCACCCTGGCCTGGTCAGCGTTGGCTTCTAGGGAGAGGCGGGATGGCATGGCTCTTGTGGTTCCTCTCTCCTCTGCTCTGGTCCAGAGACAGACTACTTGTCTAAGCCAGTGAATGTCCAGCCTTGGACCAGGTGCTGCAGCTGCGCTGAATCTGTCCTCTCAAAGGGCCAGCTGACCATGCTCTTAAGTCATCTAGGGTGGGGGTCTTGGGTACATATTACTGTCTTGAGAGCAGACCATCTAACATAGTAATTTGATCACTTGTTTGTCTACAGATAGCACCCTATCACCTGTAGCTCCCCCAATCCCAATAGACTTTTGATCTATCTGATTTTAAACAACCTTCATAGGTAGAGTGGCCAAACATCTTGGGACTGAGGGATTTCCCAGGAAGTGGGATGTTCAGTGCTGAAATTGGGGAAGTCCTGGGAAAATTGGAATGAGTGGTCAGCTTATTTCAGGTTGATTATGGTTTATAGCAGGAGTTGGCACTCGGCACCTACAGGCCAGGCCAGACGACAACCTGTTTTTGTAAATAAAGTTTTCCTGCACTACAGCCAAGCTTATTTACTTATACATTGTTTAGGGCTGCTTTTATGCTACAGCAGCAGAGTGGAACAGTTAGTTGTGACCAAGACTATATGAATCACAAAGTGGTTTGTGTAATGTTTGTCCCTTTACAGAAAACATTTATGGATATTTGATTTATAAGAGAAAATCCCCAAACTCAAGCCCTCCATCATGAGCTGACTGCCTTCCTCTCCAGTCTCATTTTGACTCTTTCCTCACTCACTCTGATGACTCTCGTCCGACTACCCAATTATAGCCCCAGAAAAGTGCCAAATGCTTCTTGTTCACTTACTTCTTTTTTCCACATGCTGCTTTCTCTACCATGAATGCCTTTCTCCTCACTCTGCTTGGCTAATTGCTTTTGGTCTGACAGAATAGAGCTTCTTCTCCAGGAAGTCCTCCCTGACTATCTTCCATCCACCCCTGAGTTCATGTGCAGGTTGAGCCTCCTATGTACATCTCACCATTGCTGGTTTGCTTGTTGGTTTCTCCCACCGGGTTTCATCAAGACCTTACAGGTACCTGTTCACATTTATACCCCCATACCTTAGTTTGACTGCTACATGGAAGAAACCCAGTAAATCTTTATGGAATTATGAATCTGTAAAATGGCAATAAAAATTTCCTAAGAAATTTACCTCTATGTGTGTCTTAGCCAGAAACTTTGATGTGGCACCAGCCCAGGACTTAATCCCCTTCATATCTGGAAGACACATTGGTCTGGGTGTGGTTGCCCTAGACAAATAGTGAGGTCCCCATGGTCCAATGAGCCCTGGTTTGGGGAGGGAGGGGGCACGTGGGTAATATGGTATTCTTTCCAGTGTGGACATGGATAGGAGCTATTGAGCAGGAGAGAGAGCTTTTGTGAGAATAGTTTTCTGAGTAACAATAAAAGCTGGGTCACAATAAAATCTGAGGGTTTTTTTTTTCTTTCTGAGAATAACTTGTTTTCTTGGAAAACTCAAGGAAAAATATGGGAATCCCCTTCCTCCCCTGTATTTTGTGTATTTTTCCCCAGGCCTGCCTGTTTCCAACTATACTATTATAGATGCGATAAATTTTTAGAAATAACTGAGTTCTATGTTTTATGGCTCTACGTTAATAAAAGGGTTTTAGGTCGGCAATGGCATCAAAAAAGTACTTGAAGGTATGGTAATTTTCCCAAAACTTTGTTTTTTCTTTTAAGAGGATTTTTTGGATCTGTTGCTTTTATATTCCCAGAAACTCCTCCAGATAAATTATTGTAGTCCCAGAACTGAGGAAGGAATCCTGAGCGCAGGCGTGACTCTCCGGGGGGCACTGAGAAGCCTGCCTGAGGATCTGCATGGCTGGTGGGCGGAGAGAGGCCTGGGAAACGGCAGAGGGGCACCAGGGACGGAGCGGCCCCAAGCCAGACCGCTTTGTCGCCCAGATCAGCCGCTAGCACCGAAGGGCCTTGGGTTTGCAGACCTTGGCATCACTCCCCTCTGAAAAGGGGGTTTGGCCCGAGTTCACGGTCAGTTAACGTTCAGGCTGCTGACTCTGCCCTCTCTGGACCTTTCGTTCCCACAGCACCTGCGTGCCAGACCCGCTCTCCTCTCCATATGGCCCAAACATGGGATGAAAAGGCAGCCTAGAGCAGGGACAATCGTGGTGCCGCAATCCTGGCCTGAGCATGCCCAGCATGTGGGATCCAGGACAACTGCTTTGCCTTCTCTACCCCTGATCTTTCTTCTGTAAAATAGTTTATACCTCCAAAGGTTAAAGTTTAAGCGAGATCACACATGGGAAAGTTTTAAAAGCTCCTGACACATGGCAGATGGCTTTAGGCAGTCCTGGTGGAGGGTGCCGGAGCCTGAGCAGAGACATAGGCTCAGAGCAAGGGGCAAGCTCCGCCTTGCTCTCTAGAGGGCGCCAATCTGCCAGAGACCAAGAAGGCGGGGCTCAGCCTCTCCCTGCCTTCTTCCCAGAGACTTCCCCGAAACCTAGCACCAAACTTCTCGGCCAGTGCCTCTTGTGGCCCAGATGGAAGCCAGGAATGAAGCAGATCCTGGGGAAACTGGACAGCTCTGAACCTAGGCCCACCTCAAGGGCTGTTCCTCAGGGGCCTCTCCTCAGTCATCAGATCTGTCCTACATTTCATATTCCCTGGAGGACTCAAAACTTCCCTCTCCCTACTATTCAAGGCCTCCCAGATCAGATCTCCAATGTGTCCTCCCTTTGAAGGTAGAGACAGACTTCATATTTGCTGGAAAGCTCCACGGCACACGGGCACATGGGTACTCTAAACTCACATTCAGTATTGAACTCATGTTCTTCCTCCCTTACACTGACTCCTCTTCATATGTTCCCAATATGAGCTAATGGTATCATCCGCCATCCTCTTGGCAAAGGCAGAAAGTGTGGAGCTCTCCTAAGCCTCCTCCTTTTCTGTCTGTCAACAACAGAGTCCGTTCTGCAGACGTTCATTGTTGAGCGCTTGCTGAGGGTTAAACACTGTGCTGCGAGTTGGATAAAAAGTAATGAACAAATAAACATGGTTTTTGTAAACTAGACAGAGACAGACATTAAACAAACAAATATACAAATTAATGCATACTTCTAAATTTCAATAACTGTTGGGAAGGAAAAGCATAGGGTGTTTTAAGGAGTACATCAGGAGAACCAAATTTAGATTGGGAATCAAGAAATGTATCGTAGGAGCTTTTCAATTTCAAATAACGGGAGCCCAATATGAAGTAGTTTAGCCAAAAGAAGGAACTGATTGAAAAGCTATTGCGCTAACTCACAGAAGCAAGGAAGAACTGACCATCCAGGGATGGAGATGGCTTGAAGCTTGGATGATGTGTCCAGAGACTGGCTCCCAGTCTGAACTGTCTCTCTTCTTCTCCATGTTTCTGGGTCAGCCTCATTCTCTCCTACTCCAGACAAGCTCTCTCTACACATCAGAGAATGTGATTTACAGCCAAGGAGCTCTCTAACCCAAGGACAAGAGAACCTTCCTTACCACTTCCCGATGAGAAACCCCAAGAAGAGGACTTACACTGGCCAGGGAAATGGGATACTATAATGTTGGTCCCACCAGGGTCAGTGTTCACCCCCATAGCTGGGCAGTGAGGGGAGCTGCCTGATGAAGAAAAGGTGAGGTGATGGTGGTCATCAGAAGGCTTTTGGAGGAGGTAAGATTTAAAGTGACATGAGACCTAAATGAATATGATTTAACCAGCTAAAAAGTGAGGAAAAAACTTGTTAGATAAAAGAAACATCAGGCATTTATTAATTTATATAGCAAATATTTATTAACTATTTACACATCTCTGGATTATGATAGTAAATATTAAAATAGAAATTACAATATGACTGAGAAAAAGAAAAATAATGTTCCTGTCCTTTGAGAGTTTATAAGAGAAAAGAGCTGAGGCAGGGAAACAACCTCTCAGAGAGCTACAAGAAGGTTCACATGCCTACAAGGCAGTGAATGAAGAGAGGAGCAGCACAGGGTAGCGCTGGAGAGGGAAGAGGAAGTCATAGCATTCGGACCCTTGTAGGCCATACCAAGGCTTTGGATTGTGCCCATAGTGCAATTAGAGGTCACTGAAGGGACACTAAAAAGGAACATGATCTTGTTTATATTTCTAAAGATCACTTTGTCAAAGGATTGTAAAGGAACAAAAGTTTAAGGACACCCGTTAGAAGACTGGTGTCGCAAGAAAGGAGGGCAGCTTAGACTAAAAAGATGAGAAGGAGGAAGGAAACAGGAGATACAGAGACCACCCCCTTGTCCATGGGGATATGCTCCAAGATCCCCAGTGGATGCTTGAGACCAGAGAAAGCACTGAGTCCTCTATATATCATGTTTTTTCCTATACATACATACCTGTGATAAAGTTTAATTTATAAATTAGGTACAGTAAGAGATTAACAACAATAACAAATAATAAAGTAGAACAATTATAACAGTACACTATAATCAAAGTTATGTGCATGTGGTCTGTTTCTTCCTCTCAAAATATCTTACTGTATACTGTACTCGCCTTTTTACTTAAAGGAAGCATTTTGTGGCCTCTCTTTGGAATTGTCAGCATCACTACTTTTGTACTTTGGGGCCATTATTAAGTAAAAAAAAGTGACTTAAACACAACACTGCAATACTATGACAGTCGATCTGAGAACTGAGAGGGCTACTAAGTGTCCGACAGGTGGGTAGTGTACGCGGCACAGGGACGCTGGACAAAGGGATGCATCGCGTCCCAGACAGGATGGAAGAGGATGACATGAGATGTCATCATGCTGCTGAGAATGGCATGCAATTTAAAACTCAGGAATTGCTTGCTTATGAAATTTTCCATTTAATATTTTTGGACCACAGTTCACCATGGGTAACTAACTGAAACCATGAGAAGCAAAACTGCGGATGAGGAGGGACTACCGTATATTTAGGAGTTAGAAGAAGTAATGCCTGGTTATAGATTGATGTGGGGGGTGAAGGAGATGGAGACTGGATGACTCCCAGATTTCTGTTCTGAGTTACTGAGTGGTTGAAGGTGCCATTTACGGAGATGGGAACACTACTAGGGAACTGCCTTAGAGGAGAAAAGATGAAGAGTTTAGTTTTGCACATGTTCAGTTTGAAGTGCCTAAGTGACAGCTAAGCAAAATATCATGTTGTCAGGGGTGTGTGTGTGTGTGTGTGTGCGCGCGCGTGCGCGCGCACGTGTGCACCTGTGTGTGTGATCATTCGGATGGCATATAGAGACAAGGAATAGATGACTTCAGTTTTGAAGAGTGTAGAGTGAAAGAAGAGATCCAGGCATAAAGCCCTGGGAGTTTAACATTTAGAGGATGGATAGATGTTAAGGAAAAAAATATCTGAGCAGAAGCAGTCAAATTCTATAGAAGGAGAATTCCATCTTGAGAAGCCAAAAGAACACAATGTTTCAGGAATAGAGGTCAACGATGCCAGTAAAACTAAAGCCAATCATTTAAAAATGTCTTTTGAATTTAGCAATATAGAGGTCATTGTGGCCTCAGCAAAAACAGCTTCAGGGGAGGGAGGTGTGGGCCTGTGAATGGACCCTTTACATTTGGAAATAAAGGTGCCTACTCATTCTGTACCAATTTGCTATTGTGCTGGTGGTCACAATAAGTGAAACAATATAAAACAAATAAAAAGAAGGTATGTAATTTTTTTTCTTTTCCCAATGAGAGGAGAGGAGATAGAGAAACAGACTACTGTATGCGCCCCAACTGGGATCTACCCAGCAACCCCTGTCTGGGACTGATGCTCTACCCATCTGGGACCATGCTCACAATAGAGCTATTTTTAGTGCCTGAGGCAAAAGCTTCATGGAGCCATCCTTAGCACCTGTGGCCGATGTGCTCAAACCAATTGAGCCATGCCTGTGAAAGAAAAAAAGAAGGAGGAGGAGGAGGAGGAGGAGGAGGAGGAATAATAATAATAATGAGAGAGAGAGAGAGAGAGAGAGAGAGAGAGAGAAGGTGGGGTAGGGGGAGAAGCAGATGTTTATTTTTCCTGTGTGCCCTGACCAGGAATCAAACCCAGGACATCCACATGTCAGGCTGATGCTCTACCACTGAGCCAACTGGCCAGGGCCAGGTATGTGAATTTTAAAGGAAGAAACAAATTGCTTATTATTTGCAGATGACATGATTGTCTATTTGGAAAACTGAAAATAATTCATTAATTATTAGAACAAAGAAAACTTAGCAAGGTGACTTGATATGAGATTAATATACAAAAGTCTATTGCATTTTTCTACCCAGCCTAAATAGAAATATTTTTTTAAAGTTAGTATCTAATGGCAACAACAACAACCACTCAAAATGGAAGGTATCCAAACATGTGTAGAATCTTTATGAAAACAATACATAAAATTTTACTAAAAGACAATAAGATCCAAATTAGTGGATCTTATTAGTAATAAAAAAAATATTAGAAAAATGTCAGTTTTCCTAAGGGATACTTAGTCTACCTTAAAAGGAGATTTTAAAATAAAGTAAAATGGACACAGATGCAGGTATACATGTAGATCTGGTGGTAGGCAATAGATATTCCTTTAAACTCCATATGATCCCAGACATCTTCATTTTTGCAGTCTGCTTAAAATCTCCTTCTACCTTATGTATCTGACAAACTTCTACTCATCCGTCAAAACCCTGAGCAGACCTGATTGCCTCTGTTTTCCTGACCTTCACACACAGAATCATTTATTCTCTCTTCTGAGCTGCTTCTGAATCTATGCTTACTTCTATTATTGCTTGGGACACAGAGCATTCTAATTATGGGTTTTTATGTTTACTTCAAGAGAGACTTTCAGCAGCAGGATTTATGTCTTGGGAAATGATCAGATAGGAAGGTCAGCTAAGGAGTTTTCTAAAAGTGTGAGTTCTTAATAAAGATCTATTGAGTAATAGAGTACTCAGAAGTAGCCCAAGCCCATAGGAGAGGATCCTGAGCAGATCATTTATTCTGTTCTTCCTCCACCATCCTAATCAGGTTCCTGGGAGACCTGAAATAGCCTGAGAGTCTGAGGGCCTGGATGGTGTGAGCCCAGGCATAGAAGCGCCCCCCCGGGGCTCAAAAGCCAGGTGCCGCTGTTCCTCTTTTAAACCGAGCAGACTGTGTGGAAAATGCCATCTTCTTCCTCAAAGGCCCTTTGGCCTTCACAAAGGATTCCTTTCTTAAAGGAGTGACCCGGCCATTGTTCACAGATTGTTAACTACATAAAGGAGAGGCTGTGGCTGGCAAAGGACTCAAAGCTAGGATCCCAGAAACTGTCGTCAAGTTAGCATAAATCACCCTGGCCGGTTGGCTCAGCGGTAGAGCGTCGGCCTGGCGTGCGGGGGACCCGGGTTCGATTCCCGGCCAGGGCACATAGGAGAAGCGCCCATTTGCTTCTCCAACCCCCCTCCTTCCTCTCTCTCTCTTCCCCTCCCGCAGCCAAGGCTCCATTGGAGCAAAGATGGCCTGGGCGCTGGGGATGGCTCCTTGGCCTCTGCCCCAGGTGCTAGAGTGGCTCTGGTCGTGGCAGAGTGACGCCCTGGAGGGGCAGAGTATCGCCCCCTGGTGGGCAGAGCATCGCCCCTGGTGGGCGTGCCGGGTGGATCCCGGTCGGGTGCATGCAGGAGTCTGACTGTCTCTCCTTGTTTCCAGCTTCAGAAAAATACAAAAAAAGAAAAAAAAAGTTAGCATAAATCAGAAATGCAGGGAAGACACCTCTGAGATAGCAGCATTAAGCAATGAGGAAACACGATTTATTTGACAAAATATTTTTTATCTCCTAATAACTTTTCAGCAAAACCATGAATTTATCAAGGGAGAGGCACCTGGATACTCGGTGAAGTTTTTATAGTAAAAATTCTTTATCTACGTCATGACCTTGCCTTCCATTATTTGAAGGCAGTTTGTAATCTCCTGGAGGACAGGAACATGGCTTACTAAATTCTGTGTTTATACAGAGCTTTGCATGTAGTAGGACACACTAAGGGCAAAGAGAATGTTGATGAGCTAAGCAGAAGACACCCATGAGGTTAAAACCTCATGTTTAAGTAGAGGAGAGAGGGTCCTCCTGGGCATTTTCAATAGCATTTTATGGTATCAATTTTTTAAATATATAATGGAAATCAAAACGTATACTGGGTGTTTTGCCTTAAAATGATCCTAGAGAGGATCTTGCTGCATACATTTCCAAGGTCTGGGACATAGTTGATTGAGAGGCTGAGCAAAACTACCCTCTGGAGGGATAATAAGATGTGTATTTATAAAGCAAATATTCCTTGAGCATCCACATGTGCCAGGTTATTGTTCAAGTCATTGGAGGTGAGCCAGAGAGGTGTCCTCAGGGGAACCTACAATCTGATTGTGGAGATAAACATGCACAGCTATAAAAACCATTCAGGGACGGGAGAGGAACCTGGAAATGCTCAGTGAGAGCTGAGCTCGTAACCCCCTTTTTCGGTGTTCCAAAACAGCCCCTGGAAATGTTGGAAATACTAAAGGAGGGTCTAACTGTGGGGAAAAGAACAGAGCAGATGGTGAGGCCACCACTTCATTGGGGGTTTTTTGCTAAATTTCTATCAAATACGTGGATGTGGCTAAAACAGGAAGGAGAGATTCATAATGAGATGAAAGCAACATGCTTCCACCTCTGTTGGCATGTCCGAGGGATAACCACTTTTAATCTCTCCAGCTGTTTATTCTGGCTATATAATTCACTTCTATTACTATCTTTTGATTTATAAATTCAGAATAGTATCCACTGATGTTCCACTTTCCTAGATGAGGCGGTCCAGGCCCACCTTTCCCTATCTAGAGGCTCTAATATAGTTGTCAGTATTTGAAGTTACTCAAATGTTAAGCTCCTTAAATAAATATACATGCCTTTATTTCTTTTCCACTAAATATGACAACCTCAAACGAGACCAATGACAGTGTAATGCAATGATTATTTACATGAAGGCTCCAGGATACCCCAGGGCTAGCAGCAGGACGGCTTTTGCTACCCTTAATGTCTGGAGGGACAAGAAGAGAGAGGGGTGATCTCTGGGCCCATGGGAGCTGAAGCCAATGACATGGGGTGCCAAGCAGGAGTATGGCTGTGGAGGAACATGGCATTACCAGAATCGCAGCAGGCCAGGAGGGAATGGTGCCATTAAATGCTCTGCCCTCTCCTTCTACTCTCCTGTCGGCCATGGGGCTGCCCTTCCTCCATCCTGACTGTGCCCAAGTGGAAAGTCAGGGCCAAGAAACCAGGGTTCACAGTTGGCTGAGCTCAGCCTCCTGGACACAGAGCGGGGCAGTGGAGGGTGAGGAAGGATCTGTAGAGGGGAGGCAAGTGGAAAGTAACCCACATAATTCTCACATCAGCTCTGTGAAGGGATGGCATCATCCTCCCCATTTTCCAGATGAGAAAAACTGAAGCTCAAGAAGTTCATAGGATCCCACAATGAGACTTGATGAAGCCAAATCACTACCAGGTCTCTGTCTCCCAAATCTAGTGCTCTTTGTTTTCTGTCGTCCAGGCACTGAACATGCCACCAGCAAGCCACCGACCCAGGTCATCACACCAGAGCCCTCTGCTGTCCTCATTGTGTTGGTCCTTCAACGTACCCTTACTGAACACTCACCAGGACGAAGCTCAGGGGTAAAAACCAGACTGAGTGTTGTATCTTACTGCTTAGAACTGTTTTGTGCCCACTTTCTGCCCTCGTGATATTTACTCAGCTTCTCCCCTGCCCTCCCTCATCCCCACTTTTAGCTGATGACCTCACTTCATGTTTTATTGAACAGATGGAAGTCTTGAGAATCAAACTCTGTTCCTTCTCCACCACCCAAGTTTTCCATATTCTTGGATCGACACCCTCCTCGTCCATTAGAACTGAAATGGTGTCTCTTCTGTCAGAGACCAGTCTCTCCACTTGGGCCTTGAGTCCCATTCCCTCTCATCTTGGACCCTTAGTTGTTCCTTTTCTCTTTCTTCTCCATCATTCATCTGATTAGATCGTTCTTATTAGCATAACATACACTGTATCTCTTTCACCTTAAAATTCTTTCTTGGTCCCACAGTTTTCTCCAGCACCTACTCCAAATCCCTGCCCCCTTTATACCATGCTTTTTTTAAAATTTGATTTTTAAGGAGAGAAGAAGTGAAAGAGAGAGAGAGAAAGCAAGAGAAACAGTGATTTGTTGTTCTACTCATTCATGCCATCATTGTTTGAGTCTTGTATGTTCCCTGATCCAGGATCAAACCCACAGCCTCAGCATGTTGTGAGGATGCTCTAACCAACTGAACTACCCATCCAGGGCCCCTACGTTATTTCCTGTTGTTGATTTGACCCCAGGATCACCGGATGGAGTTGATCCTATCTTCATTTCAGGTCACCCTATAAATTGTGGTCCTGAGCAAGGTGCTTCTCTGTCCCTGGACCACAAGGCTGCCTTGCTGTTTGTATTCTGATGATGATGACCGAGAGTGTTACTGGTTTTTATTAAGTTATCTTGTATCTGACAGCTTGATGAAGTCTCTTGGCAGTTTTTGTTAAAAAAAAAATTGATATTTAGGGAGAAAGGTGGGAAGGAGGAGCGGGAAACATCACCTCTCATATGTGCTTTGACCAGGCCAGCTCAGAGTGACCTCAGCATTCCAGGTCCAAGCTCTATCCACTGCGCCACCACGGGTCAGTCTAATCCTCTTAGCAGTTTTAATGTTTCATATTCTGTTGCTTTTTCTCTGTAAGAAATCATGTTGGAGTGGTAGTTTCATTTCTCCCCATTGAATCTATATCTTAAAGGGTTGATGAGGGTCTCCAATTCTCTGTCAAACATGATGATAGTGAGCCTTTGGTCTTATTCCTGATCTTAAAGAAAATGTTGCTGAAGTTATTTAATTAAATATGTATTAACATTTTATACTAATATACTATATAGTATATATTTGGTATATATAATATTAAGTTTTGGGTACATAAAACTTTACCAAGTTAAAGAAATTCTTTTCTCTTCCTACTTTATAAGTTTTAAACAAACTGTGATGAGTTTTACCAAATGCTTTTTCTGCATCATACAATTAAATAATTTTTCTCCTTTAGAGTTCTATAATATTGAACTGTTCTTGCAGCCTTAAGATAAATCATATTTGTGTATTTTCTAATATTTGTTTTACTACTATTTTATTTAGGATTTACACATATATGCTCAAGGTGAAATGCCTATATTTTTATCTTCCTGAAATAGTCTTATCCAGTTTTGAAAACAAGATTACATATGTATATATTAGTCTCATGGGAGAACAGTTTTCATTCTTTTCCTATTGTCAGGAACTCATTTAAGACAGGAATTATCTGATAAAGTTCATATGAAAAACCACCTGGACTTGTGCATTTTTAGGAGAGCTCTTTGATTACTATTTCATTTTATTTAATACTATTGATCTATTCAAATTTCAAATTATCTCTTTTTTGTGTGGCAGAGACAGAGAGAGTCAGAGAGAGGGACAGATAGGCAGGAAGGGAGAGAGATGAGAAACATGAGTTCTTTGTTGTGGCATGTTAGTTGTTCATTGATTTATTTCTCATATGTGTTTTGACCAGGGGCTACAGCAGACTGAGTAACCCCTTGCTCAAGCCAGCGACCTTGGGCTCAAGCTGGTGAGCCTTGCTCAAAACCAGATGAGCCCACGCTTAAGCTGGCAACCTCGGGGTCTCGAACCTGGGTCCTCCACATCCCAGTCTGACGCTCTATCCACTGTGCCACCACCTGGTCAGGCTCAAATTATCTTTTTTAAAATCAACTTTTGTGTTCTATAATTTTCTAGAAATGTTTTTATTTTACCTAGATTTTAAAATGTATTAGTATAGAGTTTTCATAGTGTACTTGTCTTAGTTGATGTGGGCTGCTATGACAAAATACCCTAGACCGGGTGGCTTAATAACAGTCATTGTCTCAGTGCTGGAGGCTGGGGAGTCTGAGATCAAGGTGTCAGCAGATTTGGTTCTCGATGAGAACTCTTGTTCTGACTTGGAGACAGCACCTTTTCATTGTGTGCTCACTTTCCTCAGTGTATTCATAGAGAGAGTGAGAGAGAGAGAGAGAGAGAGAGAGGGAACATGCTCAGGCCTCTGGGGTCTCTAACTCTTCTTACAAGGGCCCTAATCCGATCCTAGGGGCTCCATTGTCATGATTTTAACTCTAATCATATCTCTAAGGATTCACCTTGGGGGTGGTATTTGGTGGTGGTGGGGGATCACTCACTTAGTCCATAACTATACTTAAAATTTTCTGTTATATCTATATTTATTTGTCTGTGTTGTGTTTATTTGTATCTTTTTTTTCTTGATCTGTCTTAACAGAGACCTATCTTATTAATCTTTGGAAAGGACCTGGTTTTATGTAGTTTTACTAATGTTCTTTTTTGATGTTATAGTTGTCACTCTCTAGCTCACTGATTTTGGCTCTGGTTTTTACTATTTCCTACTATCTTACTTCTTTGAAGTTGGCTCAGTTGCTGCTTTTCTAAATGTTTGAGTTGGTTTTTGATCTCTCTTGCATCCTGATGAATGTGTTTTATACTACATGTTTACCTTTAGGTCTCACAGTGTTTTCATTGACATTTAGTTGAAATTATTTTATAATTTCTCTCTTTTTTTTTAACCCAAGAGATGCTCTTTAGTTTCATACAGATATAGGTGCTTAAAACAAAATATTTTTGCTATTCGTTTCTAATTTTGTTTCACATGTTAGAGAACATAGACGGAATGATGATTCTTTTGGCTTCTTTAATGACTTACTATTTGGGCAGGTCTGTAAGTGTTCCGTGTGTACTCAGACTGAGATGATGCTGTCATGTGCTACACATAGTGGGTTGCAAAGGCTGGATGTGAGTGGGTCTTACCTCTCCTTATCCCCACCAGCAGGGAAAGCAGGTTTATTGAAAGATGTGGAGCTGGGTCAGTTGGCATCTGGCATCCTTTCCGCCATTATGGTTCTCCAGCCTTCCCTCTGGATGGGGTTCATGTCTTCCATGGATGTTAAGGATCAGAGTAGAGTGCAGGAATGCAGAAACCCCAGGCTTGAATTCTGAGCTTCTGGCTGTTCTCAAGAAGGTCCCTCACCACTTATAACCTCTGGCAAGTTCCTTTATCTCTCTCCAAGCCTATATTCTGAACTATAAAACAGGGATAATTGTATCTGTCCAACCGAAATCCCAGGGCTGCTGTGGGTTGAAGGAAGGGACTGTGTGTGAAAGAACCAGAGCTGGTTTAAACTGCAGTGGAGTCTCAGTAGTGTCCATTCCAGGCCTCAGTTTAAGAGGTGCTGCACCGATTTCAGACACCCTTTGGTGAAGATAGAAACTTCGTTATGGAGTTCTGGGGATTTTTACGGATTTGAGTCCATCTGCTCACTTTCTACTTATTGTGGGTCTGGGTCTGCTTAACTATGCTGAGTATGGGCCTGTTTGAATGATTATCATGTTTGAAGGATGTTTTATTTAATGAAATGTAAGCTACTGGGATTTAGCTGTTAATGTTTCCTGTGGTATTTTTTGTGTTTTTTGCAGTAAGAATTTTATAAGCAGTTTTATAGTTATAATAATATTTCCTATCTACATCTATAAGAGCAGCCAAATATCTGATTTCCAGTCTTCTGTTCATCTAAGTCTCGGCTGGGGGATTGGGGGGGGGGAGGAAGAGAGAGAGAATATGAATATGAATGAGTCTTTGTGGAACTCCTGTGAGTAAATGAAATTTCATTCATATCAAGTTGAGTCCAAACAAATTCTTAGATTCTGCAGAAGAAAAGGGAAACATAAAATAGCTGTTTTCTGAGCAAATGCATTTATAAGTTAGTTTGCTTCAGTGTTTGGGAGTGTTTTTAAGGTTATTATTAATACAAGCATTCCCTGTGGCATAAACAATTTATAAGCAACTCTTACTTAAAAATGACCACCACACATCAAGCTGTAATCCCATTGCTCCAGACACTTCTGAACAGTTCCAGTTCCATGGGTAGGTCACTTATCCATTCAACAAACACATTAAGAGCCTAGTGTAGCTCCAGAGGCAGCATGGGGCTGTGTCTGAGAATGTGGTTTCTTGAGTCAAATGGTTGAGTTTTATATTCTGGCTGAGAAACTATGAGCAGCTCTTCAAAGACCAACGAGACAATTTCTTTTTATCTTAGTTCCACAAATAGCTTTGCTTCTCCACTTGAACTCCATGCCCTATAGACACTACGAATCTTGCAAATGGTTGTGGTTTTCCTCTTGTTGTTGATTACAAAAAGTCAGAGCTAACTACGCATGCACTCTCTCTGGTAACTAGGACTCCATGACGAGCATTTTGTTAGCAATTTTGTACATACTGCCCTCTACTTCCTCTTTTCCTTGCCTTGCTGAGTTTTCTTGCTGGTCTTTAATTTTTGGCTTTCACGTGACCCATTTCCCTGCCTTGCTGCAGTGAATCTTCCCAAGTCTAGCTGGATGGTAGGTGGTTAAGGGCAAATTCAGAGTAACTTGTCAAGGTGACATCATTACCATGTCACCTCGGCCAGTACTCTGTTTCCTCATTTAAAAGAGCTACTGTGAGGATCAAAAGCTTTCAAGCAAATATATAAAGTTCTTAGATTACTGCCTGGTATATGGTAAGTGTTCACTAATGCTTTTACTAGTATAATATCATGATACAGTCGGGATGACGTCAGAGTAATGGCGGAGTAGGAAGCGATACCGATAAATCTCCCCCAAACCTCAACAAGATCTTCAACCAGAAACAGAAAAACCTATCCTTGGAGCCTCCAGATGTTTTGCAATACACCCAAAGGTATGATCGAGCGAAAAATTGGCTAAATATATAACCAAACCCCGAAGGAAATAGGGAGTAAGAAATGCTCTGCCTTCCTCACTAACCTAAACAGGGCGATTTTCACTGGAAACTGAGAATATAGAAACTAAGGCGGGCAAAGGGGGTGAATAGATCCAGGCCGTGGCACAAACGGCCGAACCAGGCTGTGGCACGGAGATCCAAGCCAAGGAAAAACTGTTCCTGTGACAACCTGGGCAATACAGCTAACACTTGCGCCAAACCCAGACAAAGAAAGACAAGCGGGGCACCCATTTTACCTGATCCCCTGGTAGGCGCATAGTGGGCGAGAGATTCCTTCCAAAGCCCCCGGAGGGTGCGCCCGTGTTACTCCACAGAGAGGCAGAGTCAGAGGCCTTCGTGTGGGCCGAAAGCCTCTGGGCTGCCCCAGCACCCGGGGAGAGCCGCACCCGGGGAGAGCCGCACATGGGGAGGAAGCGAGAGCTAATTCCAACACTGGAACTTTTCAGTGCGGGCGGGAGGTTTCACTCAGAGGGTGAGACTCCGGCCTCACATCCTGGTCTGCGCGCACAGAGAGTGGGAAGGAGACTCCTCCCAGCACCTCCGGAGTGGGAGCCCGTGTTGTCCCACAGAGGGGCAGAGTCGGGGGCCTTTGTGTGGGCCGAGGGCGGAGTCACGGGCTGCCCCAGCGCCTTGAAAGAGCGGCACACGGGGATGAGCGAGAGCCAATTCCAACATTGGAACTTTTCAGTGCGGGCGGGGGGTTTCACTCAGAGGACGAGACTTCCGGTCTAACATCCTGGTCTGCGCGCGCAGACCCGCCCGTGTTACCGGACAGAGTGACAGAGCCAGAGGTCTTTGAGTAGGCGAAAGCCCCGGCTGATTATGCTAGCAGCTCTGACTGACTGAGCCTTACCCAGAGCCCTGTGCTGAGTGGAAATAAGAGTGGGGAGTTGCCCGCTCTTTGAGCCTCTTACTATCCAGGCAGAGGCAGCAGCAACCCCATAGCTGGATTCTCAGTCTGCTGGTTGAGGAAGGAAAGACTAGGAGAGAGGCTCCTGGAACACGGACTCTCTCACTGTCGGAGCCTATAAACGCTAATGAGCCTCGACTGCCAACGAGACTGAAGCACAATACATAACATCGCCATAGAGACTTATCAACTGCAAACCTCTACCTGAGCGTGCCAAAGGGGCAGAACCCGGGGTACAGAGTCGCCGACCAGGAAGAGGGAGAGAAAAGAAAAAGCAAGAAGATAACCTCTCAAAATCAGAATAATCCGCAGACTTTATAACCTATCCCATTTTATTATATTTGTTCGTTTGTTTCTCTTATCTTCATCCTTGATTTTTTTTTTCTTTTTTCTTTTTTTTTCCTCCTCCAATTTGGTCGTTTAACTCCCTACTGGTCTTACTCTCTCCTCTCCTTGAACTACACTACCCATAAGTGTTACATCTCCCATTATCTTTTCTTTCCTCTTCCTTTCTCTCTATGAGGGTTGCACTCCAAAACCCTTAACTCTCTCTCTCTCTCTCTCTACTCTTCTTTCTTTTTTCTTCTTTTAGTGGTTCCCTCTTTTTTTTCTATCTCTCTCTTCTTTTCTCCCTCTATATTAGTTTCTTCCTTTTTCCTTTACATCTCCTCTCATTCAAACCTCAATAACAAACAAATTATTTTATCTGGGACTCAAACTTATGTTTGTGGCATTTTGGGGTTTTTTTATTTTACCTTTTAAACTCACTAGCAGTGCTCCCATCCCTGGCTCTCCATTTTATCAAGCTCTTGTTCCACTAAATACAATAGTAATTTTTTAATTTGTTCCCCCATTTTCCTGTTTCCCTCTTACTCCTCTCATCATAACTCTTAGTCAACCAACACCTAAACGCAAATCATTTTATTCTTGATGCAAATTTTTTCATTATTTGCTTTTCGTGGGTCCATACCCCCACCTCTTTTATTTATTTATTTATTTTTTCTTGCCCCTTTATTACTTTTCCCCAATTCAGGCCCTCCATTACAGGCATTGTTTGTTCTATTAAATACAATATAATTCACAGTTCACCACAAGATTTTCTCAAGAAAGAGGGGAGAGGAGAGGAGAGAAAAAAAAGAGGGGGGGAATAATTTCCTTTTTTAAAATTTTTATTTTATTTTATTTTTCTTTATTTCATTATTAATTTTTTTTTAAAAAAAACAACTTTTTTCAATTTTTTATTTTTTTAACTTTTTATTTTTTATGAAATCTCATTAATACTATCAACAAAACCACCCTCAGATGCCAATAAGGAAGAGAAAATTGAATATCATGGATACAAAAGAAAGAGAGGTAACACAGATAGAAGAGGAAAAATCTATGGAGAAAAAATTTAATATATTGGAAACCTTGGAGTTAAATGACAGAGAATTCAAGATAGAAATCCTAAAAATACTCAGAGATATACAAGAAAACACAGAAAGGCAATTTAGGGAGCTCAGAAAACAACTCAATGAACACAAAGAATATATGTCCAAGGAAATTGAAACTATAAAAACAAATCAAACAGATGAAAAACTCAATTCACAAGCTGAAAAACGAGGTAACAAGCTTGGCTAATAGAACAGGCCAGATAGAAGAGAGGATTAGTGAAATAGAAGACAAGCAACTTGCACAACAGAGAGAGGAAGAAAGAGACTCAAAAATTAAAAAAAATGAGATAGCCCTACAAGAATTATCTGACTCCATCAGAAAGAATAACATAAGAATAATAGGTATATCAGAGGGAGAAGAGAGAGAAAATGGAATGGAGAACATACTCAAACAAATAATAGATGAGAACTTCCCAAGCCTGTGGAAAGAACTAAAGCCTCAAATTCATGAAGCAAACCGAACTCTGAGTTTTCTTAACCCCAACAAACCTACTCCAAGGCACATCATAATGAAATTGACACAAACCAATGGCAAAGAAAAAATTCTCAAGGCAGCCAGGGAAAAGAAGAATACAACATATAAAGGAAGGCCCATTAGATTATCATCAGATTTCTCAGCAGAAACTCTCCAAGCTAGAAGAGAGTGGACCCCAATATTTAAAGTCCTGAAAGAGAGGAACTTTCAGCCATGAATACTATACCCATCAAAGCTATCCTTCAAATGTGAGGAGAAATAAAAACATTCACAGATACAGAAAAGATGAGGGAATTTATCATCAGATAACCCCCACTCCAGGAATTACTAAAGGGGGTTCTCCAATCAGATACAAAGAACAAAAAAAAATAAAGCCACAAGTAAAAGCTCCAAGAAGAACACAATAAAACCAAATTTAAACTGTGACAACAACAAAAAGAAAGGGGGGAGAAGATGGAGATTAACAGTAGCAAAGGACGATGGAGTGCAAAAGTACTCACAAAATACTGCGCTATAATGAACAGGGTAGGAACCCTTTTCATTACCTAAAGGTAACCACCATTGAAAAAACCACCACAGAAGCACATGAGATAAAAAAGATAGCAACAGTGGAAAGATGTATGGAATACAACCAAATAAAAACAAAAGGTAAAAAAACGAAAGAGAAGGATCAAACAAGACACAAAACTAACAGAAAGCAATCTATAAAATGGCAATAGGAAACTCACAAGTGTCAATAATTACACTAAATGTAAACGGATTAAACTCACCAATAAAAAGACACAGAGTAGCAGAATGGATTAAAAAATAAAATCCAACTGTATGCTGCCTACAGGAAACTCATCTAAGTAACAAGGATAAAAACAAACTCAAAGTGAAAGGCTGGAAAACAATACTCCAAGCAAATAACATCCAAAAAAAAGCAGGCTTAGCAATACTCATATCTGATAATGCTGACTACAAGACAACAAAAGTACTCAGAGACAAAAATGGCCATTTCATAATGGCTAAGGGGACACTGAATCAAGAAGACATAACAATTCTTAATATATATGCACCAAACCAAGGAGCACCAAAATATATAAGACAGCTACTTATTGACCTTAAAACAAAAACTGACAAAAATACAATTATACTTGGAGACCTCAATACACCACTGACGGCTCTAGATCGGTCATCCAAACAGAGAATCAACAAAGATATAGTGGCCTTAAACAAAACACTAGAGCACCTGGATATGATAGACATCTACAGGACATTTCATCCCAAAGTGACTGAGTATACATTTTTCTCCAGTGTACATGGATCATTCTCAAGAATTGACCATATGTTGGGCCACAAAAACAACATCAGCAAATTCAGAAAAATCGAAGTTGTACCAAGCATATTTTCTGATCATAAAGCCTTGAAACTAGAATTCAACTGCAAAAAGGAGGAAAAAAATCCCACAAAAATGTGGAAACTAAACAACATACTTTTAAAAAATGAATGGGTCAAAGAAGAAATAAGTGCAGAGATCAAAAGATATATACAGACTAATGAAAATGACAATACTACATATCAGAATCTATGGGATGCAGCAAAAGCAGTGATAAGAGGGAAGTTCATATCACTTCAGGCATATATGAACAAACAAGAGAGAGCCCAAGTGAACCACTTAACTTCACACCTTAAGGAACTAGAAAAAGAAGAACAAAAACAACCCAAAACTAGCCGAAGAAAGGAGATAATAAAAATCAGAGCAGAAATAAATGAAATAGAGAACAGTAAAACTATAGAAAAAATTAATAGAACAAAGAGCTGGTTCTTTGAAAAGATCAATAAAATTGACAAACCCTTGGCAAGAGTTACCAAGGAAAAAAGAGAAAGAATTCATATAAACAAAATCCAAAATGAAAGAGGAGAAATCACCACAGACACCGTAGATATACAAAGAATTATTATAGAATACTATGAAAAACTTTATGCCACTAAATTCAACAATCTAGAATAAATGGATAAATTCCTAGAACAATACAACCTTCCTAGACTGAGTCAAGAAGAAGCAGAAAGCCTAAACAGACCTATTAGTAGAGAAGAAATAGAAAAAACCATTAAAAACCTCCCCAAAAATAAAAGTCCAGGACCTGACGGCTATACCAGCGAATTTTATCAAACATTCAAAGAAGACTTGGTTCCTATTCTACTCAAAGTCTTCCAAAAAATTGAAGAAGAAGCAATACTTCCAAACACATTTTATGAGGCCAACATAACCCTCATACCAAAACCAGGCAAGGATGGCACAAAAAAAGAAAACTACAGACCAATATCTCTAATGAATACAGATGCTAAAATACTAAACAAAATACTAGCAAATCGAATACAACAACATATTAAAAAAATAATACATCATGATCAAGTGGGATTCATCCCAGAATCTCAAGGATGGTTCAACATACGTAAAACGGTTAACGTAATACACCATATCAACAAAACAAAGAACAAAAACCACATGATCTTATCAATAGACGCAGAAAAGGCTTTCGATAAAATACAGCACAATTTTATGTTTAAGACTCTCAACAAAATGGGTATAGAAGGAAAATATCTCAACATGATAAAGGCCATATATGATAAACCATCAGCTAACATCATATTAAATGGCACTAAACTGAAGGCTTTCCCCCTTAAATCAGGAACAAGACAGGGTTGTCCACTCTCTCCACTCTTATTTAATGTGGTACTAGAGGTTCTAGCCAGAGCAATCAGACAAGACAAAGAAATAAAAGGCATCCATATCGGAAAAGAAGAAGTAAAGGTATCACTTTTTGCAGATGATATGATCCTATACATCGAAAACCCCAAAGAATCCACAAAAAGACTACTAGAAACAATAAGCCAATACAGTAAGGTCGCAGGATACAAAATTAACATACAGAAGTCAATAGCCTTTCTATATGCCAACAATGAAACAATTGAGAATGAACTCAAAAGAATAATCCCCTTCATAATTGCAACAAAAAAAATAAAATACTTAGGAATAAACATAACAAAAAATGTAAAGGACTTATATAATGAAAACTATAAACCATTGTTAAGAGAAATTGAGAAAGATATAATGAGATGGAAGGAAGAATATTCCTTGTTCTTGGTTAGGAAGAATAAATATAATCAAGATGGCCATATTACCCAAAGCAATATACAAATTTAATGCAATTCCCATCAAAATTCCAATGACATTTTTTAAAGAAATAGAGCAAAAAATCATCAGATTTATATGGAACTATAAAAAACCCCGAATAGCCAAAGCAATCCTAAAGAAAAAGAATGAAGCTGGGGGCATTACAATACCTGACTTCAAACTCTATTATAGGGCCACGACAATCAAAACAGCATGGTATTGGCAGAAAAATAGACACTCAGACCAATGGAACAGAATAGAAAGTCCAGAAATAAAACCACATATATATAGTCAAATAATTTTTGATAAAGGGGCCAAGAACATACAATGGAGAAAAGAAAGCCTCTTCAATAAATGGTGCTGGGAAAACTGGAAAGCCACATGCAAAAGAATGAAACTGGACTACAGTCTGTCCCCCTGTACTAAAATTAACTCAAAATGGATCAAAGATCTAAACATAAGACCTGAAACAATAAAGTACATAGAAGAAGACATAGGTACTAAACTCATGGACCTGGGTTTTAAAGAGCATTTTATGAATTTGACTCCACAGGCAAGAGAAGTGAAGGCAAAAATTAATGATTGGGACTACATCAGACTAAGAAGTTTTTGCTCAGCAAGAGAAACTGATAACAAAATAAACAGAAAGCCAACTAAATGGGAAATGATATTTTCAAACAACAGCTCAGATAAGGGCCTAATATCCAAAATATACAAAGAACTCATAAAACTCAACAACAAACAAACAAACAAACAGTCCAATAAAAAAATGGGAAGAGGACATGAATAGACACTTCTCCCAGGAGGAAGTACAAATGGCCAACAGATATATGAAAAGATGCTCATCTTCTTTAGTTATTAGAGAAATGCAAATCAAAACTGCAATGAGATACCACCTCACACCTGTTAGGTTAGCTATTATTAACAAGACAGGTAATAGCAAATGTTGGAGAGGCTGTGGAGAAAAAGGAACCCTCATACACTGTTGGTGAGAATGTAAAGTAGTACAACCATTATGGAAGAAAGTATGGTGGTTCCTCAAAAAACTGAAAATAGAACTACCTTATGTCCCAGCAATCCCTCTACTGGGTATATACCCCAAAAACTCAGAAACATTGATACTTAAAGACACATGCAGCCCCATGTTCATTGCAGCATTGTTCACAGTGGCCAGGACATGGAAACAACCAAAAAGCCCGTCAATAGACGACTGGATAAAGAAGATGTGGCACATATACACTATGGAATACTACTCAGCCATAAGAAATGATGACATCGGATCAGTTACAGCAAAATGGTGGGATCTTGATAACATTATATGAAGTGAAATAAGTAAATCAGAAAAAACCAGGAACTGCATTATTCCATACGTAGGTGGGACATAAAAGTGAAACTAAGAGACATTGATAAGAGTGTGGTGGTTACGGGGGGAGGGGGGAAAGGGAGAGGGAAAGGGGGAGGGGGAGGGGCACAAAGAAAACTAGATAGAAGGTGACAGAGGACAATCTGACTTTGGGTGATGGGTATGCAACATAATTGAAAGACAAGATAACCTGGACTTGTTGATCTTTGAATATATGTAACCTGATTTATTGATGTCGCCCCATTAAAAAAATAAAATTATAATTAAAAAAAATATCATGATACAACAGTGTGTGTGTTCTAGAACATTCTTTTTTAAATGTAAGGTTGTGCTGGGGCACACATCTGAGGAAAAAACAGAGGGCTGAAATTAAGCCTGTGCTCCATTCTCCAAAATTAGGGAGAACTGTACCCACTCCCAAAAAGGGATGTCTTTTAAAAATAGGCCCCAACTTGTTTATGAGTTGAACATTTGTGAAAAATAACAATTGACAAAATTGAGGAAGATTTTCCTTTTGGAAGAGGTTTAATCTGGTTTCAAAAGAAGTTTAATCAAAAAAAGTTTAATCTGGTGTCCACTTGTATCCAAATGGACAGTTCCTTCCAAATATGTATGTCCCAAAAGCCTTTATCTTACTAACCCTTTTTTTTAGAAACCAAACTGTAATAACTGCACCTGCCATAATGGAGAAGTTCGGTTACTTACCCCAAAACTGTGTGTGTGCACGCACACACCCACCTGTGACCCTACGCCCAACCCAATCCTTCTCTTTGCTCACCTGCTGTCCCGTACTGTAAGAGAAGGGACTCAGACCTCACGGAAGTATCTGCCCTCAGGACCACTGAGCTCTGAACCACCCAGTCTCCATCTCAGCTGCCTCCAACCTGCAGGTGCCTTCAGAGTGTGCCAAGGCATGGCCAATGTGCAGGGGTATGGGCTGACCGAGTCACCACTCCTGCTGTCCCAGAGCCCAGCTTGCTGCTTCCATAACTGCCTGCGTAGGTTGGGCCAGTTCATCCAGCCTGGTGCTGCTCCAGGAAGAGGAGGAGGTAGCCACATGAGGACGCCCAACAGAAAAACTGCTTGGGCCCTTAGGGAACAATTCTTAGTGGCACAGCTCTTTTAGTTCACACACATAGCCTTTATCTCTACTCTCCAAGACCCCCCCCCCCCCAAGTTGGGCCAGAGTCAAAATGGCATCCCATATCAGCTGCACGCTGTGTCTGGAGTTAGCACTGCCTTTCATTAGCCCCGTTTCTTCCCACCTCCTTCCTTTGTGGAGTGTTTCCTCGTGAGGTTTTCCCTTTCTCCACTGCCTTTCCTACTACCTGGCCTCAGCTAAGCCTATCTAGTTTATCACATGAGACTTAATTATTTGGAAAGTTCAGGAAAAGAGGTTGCATTGCCAATGCCCTTTTCCCATTTGACAGTAGCCAAAACCCCACTGTCAAAAGATCTGTTACAACACGGGGATGTCTCACCCTTCATCTCCAGCATCTCAGCAGCAGGCTGAGACCCAGCCAAGCTCCTCCCCTGCCCCCCACCATCTTTCCCTGGGAGGGTCACTCACTGAACCCAACCACAGTCATCTTCTCTGTATCTACAAAGTGCTTGTATGGCCAGCAGTCGCGGCCGTCACAGCCATGCACATGCAGGTTCCCATTGGATTTGGGCAGACGGTAAAGAAACAATGGAGCCAAAAAATGGTGGGCCACACCTTTATTCAAGTCTCATACCAGCCGAGGAGCAAACACACAGGGAAAAGCACTTCCTTTTCACTTAGGGCTCCCAAAGCCACTGACACATTCTCTGGTTCCACAACCAGGAGAATCTTTTCCGGTTTTTTCTAGAATCAAAAGTCCCACCAGTCTCAGCGGAGCTCACAAAAGCCCTCACCTCTGTTTCCCATCTCCTTCTCTCTGCTCTCACTCTGCAAAAATGGCTTCCTCTCCTCTTCTCCTTTTCCTTCTCCTTTTAAAACTTTTCTGGAGTGAAAACCTCTTCTCCAGCAACATTAGCATAACAATGGCTGTTCCCAAGCAGGAAGGCAATTAGCAATTTCACAGATCACATACCTGGCATTGCCCAGCACCATTTTTAATAATAAAAGTGAGCAAACTCAAATAATACAAATTTTACAAACTCATTTGCCCAATAGTGCGCACGTCAACACCTTGCACGATTCCCAGGTTTGATTGCCTCCTAATTCCACAGTCAGCTCTCTTATCCGCTCATTAGGTATAGCCCTCAGAGCACGTTCCTTCTGGAGCCCACCTGACATTACCTAGGAATCTGCTGACTCATGCAACAGGGGACAGCAGCAAAAGACTGGACCCAGAAATCTCAGCAGGTAGTTAAGGACATCAGCCTGTCCCACTCAATAAGTAAAAAATGGACTCAGGAACTGGCTTCCAATGTGGGGTTATCAGATTTAACAAATAAAAATGCAGGCTGCCCAGTTAAACTTGAATTTCAGATAAACTACAAATACTTTCTAGTATAAGAGTGACCCGTACAAGTTGAGCATCTGTGGTTTTTCTGGTCATCCTATTCCAAGGTCCTTTGAGCGACTCTCAAGCCCACTTAGCAGTCCCGCAAGCCACAGAACCACAGCACTGCCTGGCCTGCTCAGGGTTTACTTCCCAGTCTGGGTGTCTGAGAGGTGGTCCTGGGTCACACACAGCCTTCGTAACCACCCAGCCAGGGAGGTAAACTAGGGTGAACAGCTCTGGGATGCAGGAGGGAAAGAGGGTTTCCAGAAAGGGATTAGAGCAGAGGACGCCTGCTTCTGCTTTTACGAGAAGGACCCCGCCCAGTGTGCTAGTTCTTGGCATCCAGCTTTCCCACGTGTTTTCCTTGGAGAAATGCAGTGGGATGCTCTGCTCGATAGCATGTGTGCTCTCTGAGGAATGGGAAGCTTCTCTCCCTCAGAGGAGCATTTTATAGAGTGCTTTTATTCCTCTAAACTCCGCACTTGCGGCCCCTGGAGAGGAAGAGGAGGCGCAGGCTGGGGAGGAGACAGCCAGCCCAGGAGTCCAGGAGGCTGCTGTCCAAGGGCCTGGGCTATGGCCGCCTGGAGGGCAGACCACTGACCTGAGCAGCCTCCCCAGTCCTGGAGAGTGTCCTGCGGGGATTTCCAGTACTTCCAGACCTGAATGATCCAGAAAGGAATAACAATAAAAATTCCTTACACTTCAAAGCTTACAAAGTGTTTTTATAGCCATTCTCATTGGGCCCTTCCAGCAGGTGTGAGACAGGGTGGCCTGAGAAGGAGATTCCCGGAATTAAAAGTCTGGTGAGGAATGGAGCCGAGACTCAAACACAGGTGCCTGGCCTCTTGCCAGAGGCCTTTGCAAGGCAGTTCTATGTCTCCTCCTTCCTTCCGGGTAGCTTGGATGGCCATGGGCAAGTCCAGAGCATGGTGACCAGCTGTCCAGTTTGCTCAGGGACCAGGGATTTCCCAGCATGTGGGACTTTTAGTCCTGGGTCAACCGGGATGGCTGGTTACCCTGTTGTGAGCCAGCCGGGGCTCTCTCCTCCTGATGGGGTCACCTAGCAGGGCCTTCGCCTGGGACGCGGGGGAGTGAGAAAAAAGGTGGGAGGAGGGGTAGAGAAGCAGAGGGGTGGGATGGATGTTGAAGGCCATGCAGTCTCAGTCTGTCTTCACCCAAGGTGACTCTCCCACCTGGAGCCAGCTGTTGCCTGTTCTCTGCTGTCCCTCATTCACTTCACCCCTTTAGTTTTCTGGACAGGACGTGGGCACCACCTCCTACAGGAGCAGCCCAACTGCCCTAGGACTGTGGTAGGTATCTTATGCACACACCCAATGTATGACACCTTCATCACAGAATTTTCTGTTCAGTTTGCTTGTTCATTTGCCTATCTCCTCCCTCAAAAGCAACTCTGTGAGGGTGGGGGCTGTCTCTTCGTGCATTAATTAATTCAACAAATACTGATGGACTGTCCACTATGTGTCAAATACTAGGGGATTCAGTATATCCTGGGGATACAGTGACATTGAAGACAAGTCCAGTCTTGTCTTTGTGGAGCTTGTGGTCTCTTGGGTGAGAAAGATGTGAATTAAATGCCCATGTAAGTGCAGACAGCCCCAGGGCTCAGCTGTTTCCTGCAATCGTGAGAAATCAGTCTGCTTGTGGTGGGTTCAGCTTGGGCGGGCTCTTTTTTTTTCTTACACGGACAGTGCCCTCAGGTCCAGAGGCATAATATGCAGGGGCTGTTGCAAAATGAAAATGCAGGCCACTTGTTCAAAAATTATTAAGAATTTCAAAATGGTAACAGCAGGGCATTAAACCAATGTCCATGGTTTTCCCAATGGTTCACTTTTGGCATTGTATATTCTATGGGTTTGGGTAAATGTATAATGATGTAGAGCCATCTTTAGAGGATTGTGCAGAGTATTTTCACTGCCCTACAAATTCTCTGTGGTCTGCTTATTTATCTCATCACCTCCCACACCTGAAACCACCAATTTCTATTGTCCCCATATTTCTATTGTTTTGCCTTTTTCAGAATGCCTCGGAGTTGAAATCATACAGTATGTAATCTTTTCAGATTATCTTTTTCACTTAGTAATAAGCATTTAAAGTTTTTCCTTTTTTTTTTTTTAATTGAGAAAGAGAGAGAGAGAGGCAGGTAGAGGGAGAGAGAGGCACACTGAGCTGCTCCTGTATGTGCCCTGACCAAGGGATCAAACTGGCAACCTCCACACTCCGAGACAACGCTCCAACAAACTGAGCAATCCAGCCCTGGCTTAATTTTTATTGATTTTTAGAGAGACAAAGAGAGGAAGGGAGATAAAGAGGGGAGGGTAAAAGGAAACATTTGCTGTTCCACTTAGTCATGCATTCTTTGGTTGCTTCCTGTGTGAGCCCTGACTGGGGATTGAACCCACAACCTTGTTGTTTTGGGACAATGCTCTTAACTGGCTGAGCTAACTGGCCAGGGCTTTCCATTTCTTCCTATGGCTTGACAGCTCATTTCCTTTTAGTGCTGAATAATATTTCATTATCTGAATCACCACAGTTTATTTATTCATTCACTTGCTGAAGGACATCATTGGATGCTTCCAAGTTTGGGCAATTTTGAATAAAGCTGCTGTGCATATTTATATGCAGGTTTTTTTTATGTGGACATAAGTTTTCAACTCTTTTGGGTAAATACCAAGAGTGTGATTGCTGGATTGTATGTCTAGTTTTGTAGAGACCGATAAACTGTCTTCCAAAGTGGCTGCGCCATTTTGTATTCCCACCAGCAATTCGTGTTGCTCTTGCATTTGGTGTTGCCAGTGTTCTGGGTTTTGGCCATTCTCATAGGTGGGTAGTGGTATCTCATTGTCTTGATTTGCACTTCTCTGATGATATATGATGTGGAGTATCTTTTCATGTGTTTACCATCTTATATATCTTCTTTAGTGAGGTGTCTATCCAAGTCCATTTTTTTTTTGTATTTTTCTGAAGTTGGAAATGGGGAGGCAGTCAGACAGACTCCCGCATGCGCCCGACCGGGATCTACCCGGCACGCCCACCAGGGGCGATGCTCTGCCCATCTGGGGCGTTGCTCTGTTGCAACTAGAGCCATTCTAGTGCCTGAGGCAGAGGCCATGGAGCCATCCTCAGCGCCTGGGCCAACTTTGCTCCAATGGAGCCTTGGCTGTGGGAGGGGAAGAGAGAAACAGAGAGGAAGGAGAGGGGGAGGGGTGGAGAAGCAGATGGGCGTTTCTCCTGTGTGCCCTGGCCAGGAATTGAACCCGGGACTCCTGCACACCAGGCTGACACTCTACCACTGAGCCAACCAGCCAGGGCCTCAAGTCCATTTTTTTTTTAAATCTGGAATATGCATTTTCTTTCTTTCTTTTTTTTATTAATAAATTTAATGCAGTGACATTGATAAATCAGGGTACATATGTTGAGAGAAAACATCTTCAGATTATTTTGACATTTGATTGTGCTGTATACCCCTCCCCCAAAGTCAAATTGTCTTCTATCACCTTCTATCTAGTTTTCTTTGTGCCCCTCCCCTCCCACACCCCTTCTCTCCTTCCTCGCCCCATCCCCCTTCCCCCCACCCCCCCACTCCCATTGCCATTACATTCTTGTTCATGTCTCTGAGTCTCATTTTTATGTCCCATCTATGTATGGATTCATATAGTTCTTAATTTTTTCTGGTTTACTTATTTCACTCCATATAATGTTATCAAGTCCATTTTTAAGTTAGGTTTTCTTACTGTTGAATTTTAAGAATTTTTTGTATATTTTGGATAACAGTCCTTCATTAGATGTGTTCTTTGCAAATATTTTCTCACTATCTGTGGCTTATCTACTGATTCTCTTGATACTGTCTTTTACAGAGCAGAAGTTTTTAATTTAATAAATTCCATCTCATCAGTGATTCCTTTCCTAGATGGTGACTTTGACATTGTGTCCAAAAAGGCATCATCATCCCCAGGTCATCTAGATTTTTCTCCTATGCTCTGTTCTAGGAGTGTTATAGCTTTGCATTTTACATTTAGGTCTATGATACATTTTTTTTTCTATGATATATTTTGAGTTAAGTTTTGTGAAGGGTACAAGATTTGTGTTTCTTTTTCCCCCTTTTTTTTTGGTTTTGTTTTTAATTTTTTTGTCTTTTTTTTGGTTATTATTTTGGCTATAGATGTGCAGTTGTTCCAGCAACATTTGCTGAAGGGACTGTCTTTGCTCCATGATGTTGCCTTTGTTTGTTTGTTCTGACTTACATTTTAAAAGTTTGCTCTGGCTACCATGAGTGGAAGGAGAGAAACTGGTTAGGAGATGCATGCGTAAGTCAGTGGCAAGTTTCCTGTCACATGAGAGATGCACACTGGGACTTCCGGAAGAGGGATGGTGTACAGGGATTAAGGTCTTGGCTCCAGGTCTCCTGGGCCAAGTCAGTTGTGCCGAGACAGTTACTGCATGAATACTAAGTTCCATATAAGGACAGAGAGGCAGAGTAGAGAGTATAAAATAATGATTGTTGGATGAGAAATGAGGCCCAGGAAAAAAACAACAACAATTGCTTTTCACCTACAGTGCCCACCCTTCTCTAACCCACATGGGAGCTGACAGCTGTGGGTCCCCACTACGCAAAGATGAGGCCCCAGGTCTGATCTGACCATAGCTTAAATGCAGGAGTCAAGACACAGGACAATGGCGGATGCATGAGAGGGGACACAGGTCAGCAGCGCAGGCTCAGTGGCAGTGTATGTGCCGTGGTGGACCAGGGGCAATTCGGACAAGGTCAAAGCTATGGGAGAGCAGACCGCTAGACAGAGATGCAAGGGGCTCATATTTGATTGACGGGACCTAGCAAGAAGACAAGCTGCTTTACAAGGATGTTTGTTGAATAAGTGACCTGAACCTGCAATACTGTTGAATAAGTGACCTGAACCTGAACAGGACAATGGTAGCCCCCAGAGAATCTGTTGAAGAACAAGACATGAAGTATGTGGACTTGGTGTCATGGAGCCTCAAGAGAACATTCCTTGCATCAGAAGCGACACCTGGTTTATTTTTCAGCGATGAATTTTTAAAAATACAGATACAAACTATTTTCATTCATTTTCCTAATTCAAATCTTTTAGTGATAAAGCAACAGTCAAAAAGGTATACCTACTTGCTTTGTGGCAGCAAAGTGTAATGTAAAACCATTCACCAGAATGAGAAATTGATCAGATTTCTCAGGAATGGAGAATATTTGGCTCTTGAAGCCCAAAGGTCTTCATTTACTACATGTTTGAACATGATGGGTTAAACAACTGCTTTTTACTCTGATTTTGCTTGACTGTCAGAGTCTTACCCTTCCCAGGCACCTGTAAGTGTCCTGTGAAACAAGGTGATGGAAGATAGGAGAGGGAGGGCAAAGGAAGGAAGGCAGACATAAGAATCGCTGAGTTCTGTTCTCATTTCTGCCTGGAGAAGCAGGCTGAATGGAGGCTGAGAAGCCTGTATATGCACGTATAGATAGCCTGTTCACTGACTGCTGAGATTCCTAAGATTTCTCGAGGTATCCAAGGTATTTTCAAACTTTGGGTAAGTTTACAGATTAAGAAGTTATGTGACAGTTTGAAAGAAAAAGAATCAACCAGAGTCATTGAAAAAGGCTTTGATCACATTGTACCTGGTCTTTTAGCCACAACATCTCCCAGGGGAAGCAGAAAGTCTGATCTTCAAAAAGGGGCTCATTAATCCTCATTCTCCACCATCACTTTCATCTTCAGAGAAATGCAGTCTGCTGTGACCATGCCCCTTTTCCTTCTCTAACTGTAAGCTATGCCTCAGAAAAGGGAGATCTTTTTAGTTCATTGCAAACCTTCTCATTTACTGTGTTAATAGGAAAAAAGCTGGTCAGACTATCTCTAAGTAGTTTTCTTCCCTTCCAGCTTCCAGAGGAAAACAAACATCCTAGTTATCTTGGGTTCCTCTCTCTCCCTTGCCTCCCACTCCCAGTGGGCTGCCAAGTGCTACCAGTCCTGCTTCATAACATCCTTTACATCAGGCATCCCCAAACTACGGCCCGCGGGCCGCATGTGGCCCCCTGAGGCCGTTTATCCAGCCCCCCGCTGCACTTCCAGAAGGGGCACCACTTTCATTGGTGGTCAGTGAGAGGAGCATTGTATGTGGCGGCCCTCCAACCGTCTGAGGGACAGTGAACTGG
Organism: Saccopteryx leptura; assembly: GCF_036850995.1. Classification (NCBI taxonomy): domain Eukaryota; kingdom Metazoa; phylum Chordata; class Mammalia; order Chiroptera; family Emballonuridae; genus Saccopteryx; species Saccopteryx leptura. Next base: position 208,408,327 of record NC_089505.1, on the reverse strand, counting down.
CCCCTTGTGTAAAAAGTTTGGGGACCCCTGCCCCTTGCTCCTGTGACTGCTTCCCAAGCTAGCCACCTAGCTGGCCTCCTGGTTTCCTGTCTGTCCTCCTCCTCGGTGTCGTTGTCCTCCACATTACAGCACATTCAGTGCCTGGGGTCCCGAAGTGGCTTAGTAATGGTCACCGACTTTGAATATCTGATTTTTCCACCATCTTATTCAGAACTCTGGACCCTACACATGAAGTTGGAACTCTGTGGCCTGTCCCTTGAGGCCCTTCCTAATCTGGCCCCGTCTACCTGTCATTGACTAGACTCAGGGAACTTCCATTCCAGCCACCCTGAGAAACTGCTCATGGTGCTCCCTGCCTCTTGTCCTGATTCATGCTCCTCTCTCTCTAGTTCAATGCTCTGTCCTCCAAAGGCTACCTGTTCTGCAAGACCAAGCCCAGAGCCACCTCCTTCTAAACGCTGTTCCTGATCCTATGCAGATATACCCTTTCCTTCCTCTCCACTTCCTAAACACTTATTTTGCTCTTTCTGGTGTGGAACTTATTGTCATTTAAGTACATGCCATCTCAGGTTGTGCACATTTTGAGAGTTACATCTGGGTCCTTATAGCATACATATGTAAGGTATACATCAGGATGACTGGCATTCACAGGTATGCAGTGAAAGTTAGTCTCCTCCTTTTCATCAACTTTTTCTAAGATGAATCACTAAAATCTCTGCAGTACAACTGCTTTTATTGAGAAACCCAGGGATTTCACAGTTGTGTCACACTGCTTATTTTAGGGATGATGACATGACGTAGCAGAGCACAGCTGGCCCTGGGCCTGTCATCTAGTACCTCAGTGATTTAAGAACATTTGCTTACCTTCATTTTTTTCCTAAATAGACTCAAATACAATAGGAGTTTATTGTCCTTTCACATAATGACCCATTGGTGATTGGAGACTGTTCTCCAAGGCCAGCCAGAGACCTGGGTTCTTTTTTCCTCATCACTCTAGTGTTGCCCAGGCAAACAAAAGCTTACACACCAGCTCCACATCTATTTCTAGTTTCCATGAAGGTGGAGGAGGGAGAAAATACCTTCCTTAGTAAGGGCTTCATCTCAAAGTTGTACATATCATTTTAGTTCCAATCCTAGAATTAGGCACATGGCCACACCTAGCTGCAAGGGAGGCTTGGAAGTGTTTACCAATCCTGAGTATCTGATTCTACCATCACCCTATTAAGAAATAGTTAGGAAGAATAAATATGGAGGGACAAGTACAAGTCTTTGCCACATCTACTTCACAAAGTTGTTGCAAAGATTGGGAAAGCACCCAACATTATGTGTAGCCAAATCAACATTTGTTTCTTCCTATTTTGTCTTGGTAGTTCCCATTTGTTTAGCAGGCTTTGACATAGCAAGCTTTCACTATATTTTTGGTGATTGAATGCCTGAATGAATGAGCTCATTTAGAAGGCTCACCATTTCTAACTATATAAAACCATTGTAATTTGCTTACTTATTGCTGTTATATGGAATTTTGTTGCTAAAGTAGTTTACTGATTAATGGGTAAAGAGCTCTTGGTCTACATTAACAGTTTACCAAACTAATGAAATTATCCTGAGTAATCTAAGTAATCTATCCTCTAAGCCTTAAAAATTCCCAAATGAAGACAACTAACATTATTGAGGATCTGTGGCTTAGTGTGTGATTGCTAAATTCCATTTTATGTGGATCTCTGCTGTTTCTCCAGAGAGCTGATAGCACAAGAAGTGATCTACACCAGCTCCTCACATTCTTCATTTTGAGCACTTAGGCTTGGACTGTCTCCAGAGACACAGGGTAGAGAAGTGGATGGGAAGAGGTAGGGGTCTGCTGTCTTGGATATCCCAGGAGAAGCTGAGCAGGAATGTGGACTGCTCCAGGCAAAGACTTGTTGGGAAAAAGTACATGGACAAAAGTCTGCACCAGACTGGAAGTAGGCAGCCCACCTGGCAGAAATACCGGCATTCTCTCCCCCATCCTAGGCAGCCTCAAAACCAGCTGCTGTCAGTTTCAGCCTGTTACTAGAGCCTTTGGTGTTGCAGCCTGATGCCTGAGTCAGTGAAGTCGCAGACTCCTTTGAAGAAAAGTTCTTAAGCAGTGACTCAGCAAATGACTTGACTTAAAATGTCTAGGAGTTGTCATTAAAAGCAATCCCCAGAGCTCTGGAAAACTGAGCAGACTGACCTAAATAGAAAAGCAACTTTTGGATGTCTAGAGGGAAGCAACTACTGTTTCACTAGACACTTGGTTCAGAGGAAGCACTGGAAACCTGCAGACCCAGCCTGAAAAAATCCTGTGAGGACCCAAGGCACCCTCCCAGAGGGGCCAGAGTCCGGGGGGGGGGGCAGATGTGATCGTGGCCAGCCAATCAGCACCGAGGCTCTAAGAGACCTGATTCCCAGGGCTCCCCTGGCGACTCCCTTGCTGGGGAAAGAGTCCCACTCCTCTGAGTCCTTCAAAATTGCTGTTAATTTCTTCTCCTGAAACCTCAGAATTTGTATACTAAAATATTTCCTGAAATTGGATTCTGTATAGTCATATGTATGTGTGCACAAATATGTGTATTTTTAGAGATTTCTCTAAATATTCATTTACTCAATGTTTTGGGGTGCTCACTATGCGAAGGTATTGTTCCAGTTAATAAGACCCAGCAGTAAATAAAATGCACTATGTACCTATCTTGATGAACAAAAAGATATTACATAGTGTGTAGTGTCTTTACATATATTATGTGTATAGACACACACGCGCACAGACACACACCACAGTGACCGCCATATAATTAGTACCCAATAATTAGGAGCCCCCCAAAAGTGAGAGATAATATTTATTGAGTACTTATTATGTGCCAAGTGCTCTTTTAATTCCTAATAACCCTAAAAGATAAGAACTATTATCTTCATTTACAGACAGAAAACTAAGGCACACAGAGAGAACACAGATAAGAATTAGTAACGTGAGGGGTTGAGGAATTGAGCAAAAAAGAAAAATAGATAAAAAACTCATGGACATGGACAACAGTGTGGTGATTGCCAGGGACAGGGAGGCTAGAGAGAGGTGGTGTAAGAGGGCATGGGCAGATAAGTGATGACAGACAGGTACTTGGCTTGGGGTGGTGAACACATGATACAGTGTAGAAACATGTTGTAGAATTGTAAGTTTTTCAACCATTGTCACCCCAATAAATTCAATACAAAGAAAAAAAAATGAAGGTCATTTGTCTCAAAAGAAAAAAAGAAAAGAATTAGTACCATGAGATTCAAGCCCCGATTCTGTCTCTAGTCCCGAGTCCCTATTCTTTCTCTTGGAAATGGGTTGCCTTTATTAAAGGGCAGACTGTAAACTACTCTAAATCTGTCTGTGCTATTCTAAGAAGAGCATGTTTCAGAGAACGGTCTGGGGAAGGAGAACAGAGCTGGGTTGGGGCAGACCTGTGAGACTGTTGTTGGCCTGAAGTGGGAGTGGGATTCTTCTCCTCCAGTGTTGCTTTTTTTATAGAGTGTGCTGCTTCTGAGTGTGCTGGAACAGCCCAGGTAAGGGGCGGCAAACCCAGCCCCAGAAGTCTTCCCTAGAGGCCCAATAGTAAGGCTAGGTCTTACTATGATCCTACTAGCTATTGGTCTGAAGTCACTAAAAAACAAGCTCATAAACTGATATTTCAGGCTATGGAATCATACCCCCATTTGCATTTATGAACTCACTAGGTTTTGTACAGTCAGGGAGAATTGGAATCCTAGCAATGGAAATAGTGATATATAGGAGGAAAGAGACAAATTGGTGAACCTGAACCTTCAAAGCCCCTCTGTAACATTCCTCACTGCACCCACTCCCACCAACTGGAGGAAACTAACCATCCACCCTACGGGGCTCCACTGCTAGATCTGCCTACTCTATGCAAGCATTTGAACTCAATGTGCTCTTGGGTGGGGGGTATGAAGAATTAACGGAGAGAAGAAGTTATAAAGGAATACTGTTAAGATGAGATAAACTGTGTTGCTATAGACTTGGGTGTGCTATTAGTAGTATCATTTGCTAAGTAATCCATATTCTGATGAATATCAGATGGGATCTCAATATAACTGGAGAAGGAACGGAGACAACTTGGCTATCTAGACTCAGTGAACATGGCTTTGTTGCATCACCTGGGATGCAGTAGCTGATGTAACTTTGAATTTGCATTTGTGGTTGTATGTGGCATGTCAGATCATGTTGGGCAAAAGTATGTTGGATATATGGATTGAAATATACTCTGTGTATGTGTGTGTTTTATGCTAAGCAACTAAGTAGAATGTAATAAACACCACGTGCAGCATTTGCCTGGGTCACAGCAGTGCCCCCTTCTCGAGGATCTCCCCTAAGACTCTGGGTGGGCCCATGAAGCCTTTGTCTATACACACACACCTCCCAACCACCCCTGCCTTCCACCCGCACCACCACCATGGTTGGATGCAGTGCGGTGCCAAAAGTTGGGCAAAGGAAGAAACATTCCTGAGAGCAGGCAATAAGGAAGTCTGTACGAATTTAAAAGCAATAATATAACCAACTAGAAGACAATCTGCTTTTTATTACCGCCATGTGATGGCAATTCAAAACAATGTCTTGATAAGAAGTAAAAGAAAAAACCCTTCCTGAAATAATCTTTTGTTGATCTAAGTTCTAAACAATTGCTGCATTATTGTTGTCTTTTAATAATATGTATGTAAGCTTCAAATTACCATGTCCTTATTACCTTTATAACTTGCATTCTACATGGAAATTAATCAGAAAACTCCCAGATTTTCAGTCACACTCCCATACAGACTCAACCACACAGCATGTATCAAGTAAATTCTTAACAGTTTGGAATCATTCAAGCCCACTTTGTGTGCCCAACCCTGTAGTGCTACAAACTCCTTTATCTAAACAGCAGATTCAAAATAAGCAAAACTAGCAGTGATTACAAACATGAAGAAACAGAACTGGAACTACTTTAGTTGTGTCATGTTGTGAATTCCAGGAAAAAAGATGCTGGTCTTAGATGACAGCAGAAATCAAAAGGGCAGTGTTTGAGTGTCCTGATCATTATCACCAAGAACTGGGCACTTGATATAAAGCAATGGGTCAAATAATGCTTGGGTTAAATCAGATATTTACTCTGATTTCTGTAAAATAAAACTTTGGGAGATTTAACTAAAAATGATTAAAATGTTTGAGGAAATTGCTGTTGTACTACAAAAAATTCAACAATGTCAAATTTAAAAGCTCTGAGAATTAATACCTAAGACATATTCATGAATGAGATCGTAAGTCCTTGAATTCACTGTCAAATGAGATTTTTGGAAATCTTTGCTAAGTTTATTCTTATGTTTAAAACTTTTTCTACTTATTTATTTATGTTACTCTATGTGAAAAAGTTATTTATTTATTTACTCATTTATTTAATTTTTAGATTTTATTTATTGATTTTAGAGAGAAGAAAGAGAGAAGGGAGAAGGAGCAGGAGCATCAACTCAGTGGCTTCTTCTCATATGGGCCTTGACCAGGCAAGCCCAGGGTTTCAAACTGGCGGGTTGATGCCTTGTCCACTGTGCCACCACTGGTCAGGCAAAAGAAATTTTTAAATGAAAATTAATAAAAAGTGTTATTTGGTCAACTATGAGCAAAGATAGATGGGCCCATCTTATACTACATATTGAACATGAACATGCAAATATTAATTTTTGACAAAATTACTTGCAAGTTTACAAAAGTTACAACTTAAAAACAAATATTGAAATGTTATTTATTCATTACTGGTGACAGACCAATATGCAAGTACAACTTTATTTTCCTTTTCCCCCCTAAAATACAGTAATGTAATAAAGAGTACTTTTTTTTTTTTTTTTTTTTTTTTTGGTATTTTCCTAATGTGAAAGATGTGGAGGCAGTCAGACAGACTCTTGCATGTGCCCGACCGGGATCCATCCAGTATGTCCACTAAGAGGGCGATGCTCTGCCCATCTGGGGTGTTGCTCCATTGCAACTGGAGGCATTCTAGTGCTTGAGGCAGAGGCCATGGAGCCATCCTCAGCACCTGGGCCAACTTTGCTCCAATGGAGCCTTGGCTGCGGGAGGGGAAGAGAGAGACAGAGAGGAAGGAGAGGGGGAGGGGTGGAGAAGCAGATGGGGCTTCTCCTGTGTGCCCTGGCCGGGAATCAAATCCAGGACTTGCACATGCTGTGGTAACGCTCTACCACTGAGCCAACTGGCCAGGGTAAGAGAGTACTATTTTGTTACTTTTTCTTTCATTACACAATAGATGTTTTATTTTGTATCTTTTTAATTTACATTTTATTGATATGACCAAAAAGTTTAATAGTAAACTTGTTTCATTGTGCTTCTTTTGTGCCATTATTATTATTATTAGTTTTATTTCATGATTATTACTTAAAATAACTCTATTGAGAAGGATGTTAAAAATGATCCATTTTGACTGGTCATCTAAGGCACATAACTAACACAATTGGGACCAATGAGTTCTCCTGGGAATGTGACCCATGGCTGTGAGGGACACTACAGCTGTTGTGCTGAGTTGGGTCATGGCCAGCACTGAAGGAACTGCTCTGGGGCTTACCAGCTGCCCAGCTCTGCCCTCTGCACAGCATCCCTGGACCAGTGAGAGACCCCAGGACCATTCCAGTCAGCCTCCCCTGTCTCCTTAGAACCAGCATCAGTGCCTGCAGCTGGGGGACTGTCTTCATTCCCAACCCTTCCAGGTTGGCGACACAAACCCCATCATTCAGCACCGTGCCTTAGCACCAATAGAACGAGACTGAGTTCCACAAAGCAGAGCAGACACTATGCCATGGCCCAGGAATGGAGAAGGGTGAGCTCATGCTCTAAAACAGGGGTAGTCAACCTTTTTATACCTACTGCCCACTTTTGTATCTCTGTTAGTAGTAAAATTTTCTAACCGCTCACCGGTTCCACAGTAATGGTGATTGATAAAGTAGGGAAGTAACTTTATAAAATTTATAAAGCAGAGTTACAGCAAGTTAAAGCATATAATAATAATTACTTACCAAGTACTTTATGTCTGATTTTCGCTAAGTTTGGCAGAATAAATCTTTATAAAACAACTTACTATAGTTAAATCTATCTTTTCATTTATACTTTGGTTGCTCTGCTACTGCCCACCATGAAAGTTATAACGCCCACTAGTGGGCAGTAGGCACCAGGTTGACTACCACTGCTTTAAAGGCACATTTTCCCACATTGCAGTGACTGAATTATTTTAGGCTAATGTAGCTACTCTTTAGTTGCACTCAGGCCGTTTTGCACACAGCCCTCTTTTTTGCACAAGATGCCCCATCACCAGCTTGGTTTTTGCACTCGGCACTTTGACCTTTGTGCCCCACTCTCTTCCTTTCGCAGCGGAGCATTCTTTTCCATTCCTGGGAGCAAGCATCACTCCTGACCTAGCTTGGGTCTTGAGGAAAGATTGGATCTTTTGGATGATAGCTTGGTGACATTTTTACACAAGGCAGGGCTAAAGGGAGAGGAGGAAAAGGAAGATGGGAAAGCCACCACCAGCGAGAATGTCTAAAACATAAACACCCACCCGGCTTCCTTGATCCCTCTGCTTCCAGTTCTGGTCTCATCCTTAGAGTGGGGTCCAACCGACAGGCCCGGCTTCTCTGGGGATGGCACAGACCTCCCTGCCACTCTCTGCTGGCTTTCTGCTCTCTGTTCCTCTGCCCCCCCCCCCAGGGCTTACCAGTTAGGAGAGCAGCCCTTCAGCTTTGCCCGGGGTCCGGAGGGAGGAGAAGGGAACTGAATTTCCCAATAATACGATGCACAGGCATTTTTGTGCAGGAGGTGTCAGGGCATCCTGACAACAACCCCGTCAGGCAGGGAGGGCTCGCCTCAGTTTACATGGCAATGCGACCCACTTCTCTGTCTGCAAGAGGCACCCGGCCTCCGCAGCCTTCTGTCCCTTCCGGCCTGGCCCGCCCCTCTCTGTGGCCTTGTTTCCTACACCAGAAGCAGCGCAGATAGGAAACCAGCTACTGTTGGTCTCTGAATACATGATGCCAGAGAAAGGCTCTATTTTCATCCAAACCTGGTTTCCTGGTGGGCACGCAAATTGTTGCCTGCTGAAATAGCAACTCTGGCAAAAACGTCTCCACTCTGCTTGGAGATGCATCAAATGAGGAGCTAGCCTGGCAGCTAAACCAACGACTGTTTCCAATGAGCTGGAAACAAAACTCCCCTGAAAGCTACCAGCCTTTGGCCCAGAATCACAACTAGAAACGTGGGCAGGAAAGCAAAGCTTCCTCCTACCTCTGGCTCATGTCAGCCTTGTCAGTAAGAGTCTTGCTTACTCTTCCCAGGCCCTGCGGTCTAGGGCTAGTGCTTTCACACATGCACATACGCTCTCATGAGTAGTAATAGCATTGGTCAAGCCCAGTCCTGGAGCACATGGTCTCTGCCTTCAGGGAGCCCTCCCTCAAGATGAGGAGATAGACCCCTCAGACTTCTTCCTCTGTACTCTCCAAGGTCTCTCTATCCACCACGCCCCCACCCCCTTGCCTTTTCCTAATTAGGACCAGAGTAACAGGACCAGTGTTCACAGCCTCTAGGAACATAAGTGAGTAATAACATCACAAACTCAAATACCTCAGGGGACCAGGTAGGTAGTAATAAAAATAGCTGACACTTTCTCAAACATGATAGGTTGCCTCCAAGCCTTTGTGCTTGCTGTTCCATCTGCTTGCACACTCTTCCCTCAAGCTCCACGTGGCTCACTCTTCACCTCTCTGGAGACTCTTCTGTAGGGCTCTCTTATCAGTGGGGTCTCCCTGACTGCCCTTTTCAAATTGTACCACCAGCATTCTCCAGCATCTTTCCTGATTTAGCTTCCTTTATTGCGTTTGTCACGATGTTTACTATATAATCTACTTTCTTGTTTATTTTCTCTCCCCTGCTATGCCTTATATAGGTGCCATAAGGGTGGGCATTCATCTGTTTCATCCCTAATGGAACCGCAGTCCATACTATCTCCTTGCCCATAGTGTGTGCCCAATAAATATTTATTATATCAATATAACCAAAGGCCAGGCACGGTACTAAGCACTCGAATGTATTAATTCATTAATCCTTACAACACACCTATGAGATTTGCTGTTATTATCATTTCCATTTTTCAGATGAAGAAGTTGGGGTACAATGAGGTTGTTGGGGTGAGTCCAGGACTCAGACCAGGTGATGTGGCTGTTTCTCCAGCTGCCACCTTGCTTCTAGCACACCCTGCATAGTGTGGAACAAGACAGGAGCTGGTGGGAACGGTGACAACTGGAAAAGGCTGACCCTGCCTGCATGCATTCCATTAAAAAAGAGAAATCTTGTTCTGGACCCAAACAAAATAGTCTGTTGACTTTACTTAGCCCTTAGCCCACCAGTTAGATGAGGATCACCTAACGTAGAATTGCAGACAAAAATAGGCTTTTATTGGGTGGAGAGGGAATAGAGAGTTAAAGAAATTACCCAACCAATCCGTGGTGTTGAAGAACCCACAGGTATGTTTTCCTTGGCTGTTTGCCCTCTGGCAAGAGGGTGTGCGCTAAGGGACATTCAGGGGAGTGGTTTGAACAGTCTTCTTGTGGCCCTTCCTGGAGAACTAATCTCAAGGGCCACCCAAAAGACAAGCGGGTGGTTGACTGTCACAGGTGATCTCCGGAAACAGCAGCAGCTTCACAGAGGAAGGACAGAGCCACAGACATGTTCCTTGTCTTGGCATCTTCTGTGGCTATTAAGGCACACTTTCGGGGATGCCCCAGATCACCAGTTTCTTTGGCAGTGGGGCAGTATGGCCGAGACACCCAGCTTGCTTCAGAACCCAGCCATCTCACACTTGGGCATCCAGTACAGGTGGAGCAGGGATTGAAATGCCAAAGCCAGTCCTGTTGTCTGGCCCCATGGACCCATGACTAAACAACCCAACCCACTACCAACAAATCTGCCCGGCTCTCACATGCACCAGGTCTGGTTCCTCTGGCATCACCACTATGAAGAAAGTGGTCACCAGCTCTGGCTGGAGGCCAGGCTCAAGTGCAGGAAGGTTTCCCAGGGAGCTGCAGATATGAAAGTATTCAATCTGCATGATGCTCAACATGGCTATCTGCTGACTAGAGTATCTTTAAGTATGAGTCCCTTCAGACCCCAGAAAGTCTGTTTCTTTTTGTAGTGAAATGACTCTTTGAAGGTGTTGTAAACCATTTTTCAAAAAAGATAAATATACTAATTTTTATGAACCGGTGAATATTCAGAGCAAAGTTTTATGGCTGTACAAAAAGCTTATCGCTGCCACACACGCCGTACTACACAAACTTCTGCCTCTGTCAGTCCTGAATGTCGACCTCTCTAAATTTTCATGAATTTCTGTTTCACGAGGATAATTCTTTGATATGGCAGTGGCATACACATAAAATACTAAATATAAAAAAAAATAAAACAAAATGCCAAAGCCTTCAGAAATGCCTTCAAACAATAATATTCAGAAGTCACAAATACTGTTGGATACCAGGGGTTACACTGACGTCATGACCCAGACTGTAGGAAAAATATAAAAAATCTTTCCTTTGGTGGGGCAGCTATGGCTAGATAATAATCAGCCCAATCTCTCCATGCAACTAAAAAGGGCTAGAAGGTGTCAGTTCCTCTAACACTCACTCAGTCACCATGGACTGAGCACCTAGTGGTGCAGTCACATGCAGTAGGATGGTCGACAGGCATGAGACAGGTGCATCCCAAACAGTGAGCACAGCCACGTCTCACATGTGTGGCTGACAGCTGTCAGAATGCAGAGGCACCAGGCCCCACCTGGGATACATTGTTTATTGGGGGGACAAAGAAGCAAAGAGCTGAGGTCAGTGGGGCTCTGCTGGAGGAAAGTGTTCTCTAAGGGGAATGTCAGGTCGGCAGGTTGGACAAGAGTGTTCTTCAGAGACAAAAAAGACTGTGGAAATGTCACAGGGTCCAGCTCTGGGTGGCTTGCCCCATGGCACAGCGAAAGCCCATAAGCCCCAAAGCAGCAGAACAGGGCCCACGTGGGCTGAGGTAGAAGGGGCAAACTCCAAGTCCCCTCTGCCTCGGATGCCACCTCATTCCATGGGACAGAACTCACCCTTGGCACTCTCTTCGCATCTCACTGAGCCTCTACATCTGTGAGTGGGTTCCACTAGCTTCTCTGTGCCCAAGATCTTGCTTAGGCCTTGAAGTCAAACATACCTGGGTTCAGATTCTTGTTCTGCCACTTACTGGCTGTGTGGACCTCATACAATTTAGTGACTCTTCCAGAGTCTCTGTTTCCTTGTCATCAAAATGGCACAGTGTCTAACTTGGAGGATTACTGAAGAATTAAATGAGAATAGGCAACTATAGAACTACACGTATTGTGTTAGCACAGGGCACATAATAGAATTATCTCTTAGGAAAAGTGCTTTGCAAACTATAGAGGCCAATGCAAATTAGTTGTAATGATTTTTGCTAAATGTAACCTCCATGAGAGTGGGGGGTTTTGTCTGTTTTGTCTACAGTTATGCCTCCAGAGTCTCAGACAGTGCCTGGCACACAATAGACATCAGTTATACTTGTGGCATAGATAAATGACTGCAAGCCCAAAGGAGGTATACAAACTGAGAAGTCAGCAGGTGGCAGTGGGCCAGGACTAGAAGCTGCAACTCCACATGGGCAGCCCCCACCCTGCTGCAGGTGTGCCAGCTCATGGTGTGTGTGGTGCAACCCTGGCTGCCTTCCTGGAGCTCAATCGCAACCCCAGACCTGACCCTTCCGGGACCCTCTCTAGCTGCAGGCTGGGTAGCATATGCCTGTCCCTCTGTGCTCCATCTAAGCTGGTTTCAGTAACCACCTCCAGGCAGGGGGCTATTTTGGATCTGCCTGGAGATAAGAGTACAAAAGAACCAGTCTTGGAAGTTGTGGTTGAGACATGGGCTGAGAATACTGGGTTCTCGCCCCACATCTACACTAGAGCCTGAAATAGCCATGAAGCTAAAGAAAATCTCAGAATAGCTTTCGGCTTCACCACAATTCCAGGCTGCAGCACAGCACATACCCAAGAGGGGCGTGGGAAAGTTCTTTGGGGGTGAAAAATGAAAATCACAATATAAAACCCAGGCTTGTCCTAGTTTGGGGAAGAGTGACAGCATCTTCAGTGACTCTAATGGTACAGCCAATAGATGGTAACCAGTGAGGCGAGGTCATGGAGCCAGCAGTGTGGCCCTAGCTGAGGGTGTTGAGCACTGGAGAGCCCTAGGTGAGAGCTTCCGAGTATCCAGAAGAATTTCAAAAGTATTCCACTCACCAGCATGCGATCTTCCCAGGCAGGGGCTGTGGAGGGACCAAGGGCCTTAAGTCCAGAGCCAAGGGTGCCAGGCCCTGGACCGTGCATCTCAAAGATGTTCTCCTACTGAGTTCTCATCCCAAGTCTGAGCAAAAGGCACTGTGATTCCCACTGCAGAGCTGAGAGCACTGAGGCTCATAGGTATTAAGGAATTAGGCTCAGTTAGTGATAGAACTAGGATTTGAATGTTGGTCTATGGCAGGGGTCGGGAAGCTATGGCTCGCAAGCCACATGTGGCCCTTTTGATGGCTACATCTGGCTCCCAGACAAATCTTTTTTTTTTTAATTTTTATTAATTTTAATGGGGTGACATCAATAAATCAGGGTACATATATTCAAAGAAAACATGTCCAGGTTATCTTGTCATTCAATTATGTTGCACAACCATCACCAAAAGTCAGATTGTCCTCCGTCACCTTCTATCTAGTTTTCTTTGTGCCCCTCCCCCTCCCCCTCCCCCTCTCCCTCCTTCCCTCCCCCCGCCCCCCGTAACCACCATACTCTTGTCCATGTCTCTTAGTCTCGTTTTTATGTCCCATCAATGTATGGAGTCCTGCAGTTCTTGTTTTTTTCTGATTTACTTATTTCACTCCATATAATATTATCAAGATCCCATCATTTTGTTGTAAATGATCCGATGTCATTATTTCTTATGGCTGAAGAGTATACCATGATGTATATGTGCTACATCTTCTTTATCCAGTATTCTGGGGTTTTTTTTTTTACATTGATTAAAACCTTTAAGCAAACTCTTGGCCAATACAGCAAGAATCCATAAAAAAAGGTAGTGTCCTTAACATGTTCACCAAGTCCAAGTTGGCACCATCACCATTCCAAATCCCTGAAAATGCAACCCAACCCCAGTTCAGTCTGTTAGGTGCTGTCACATGGAGCAGGAGTCCAGGAAAAGTCCGCATGGCACTGGAATTGTTTTCACAATTCTATACTTTGCAGCTCACGTCCAAATCCCAATGACCACTGCTTCTAGCTGGTAATGATTCAGGTAGACTGGAAAAGCCATCTGCAGCATGTGTGGATATGGAGCTTCTGTTCTCCTCTGCCTGGAGAGATGAGACCAGGTTGCTTTTCCCTGGAGCTCTGTGACTGTGGTGTGGTAAAGAGAACCTTGGGATACACTAAGCTGGGTGGCAAAGGTAAATTCATAATAGAAGTTGGCAAAAGGGGGAAAGAGAGCTCTAAATTAGGAGTAGGTCCCAGCCTGAAATATGAGTGGGGCATTGAGGTAGGAGGAATAAAGGAAACACTATATATTAAAGCAGCAGAAAATAGGACTATCAACACCCACAACAGAGATCTTCGAGAAAAGAATAAGAAACCTGACTATTCAGGTAAGACATAGTTAAGTGGCCCTTGTGCAAATGAGATCAGTTTACCTGCTTCTTGGAAGAAATACCCTAGGCTTGTCCACAGTGGCATAGATGGGGCCGACAGCCCTGGGCACCTTCAGCCTTCAGTGGCAAACCCCAGCATTCTGGGTAAGGTTAGGTCATAGGTGGCTGGAACAGGGCTGGAAGAGACTGAACCTTCCTTTAGAGGAGCGAGGGGGAAGCCTACCTTCCAGTGTCCTTTTTTCCTCACAGCAAAGGCATGTAAGTCTGGCAGGCTTTAGCTCAATGTTCCTTTTCATTATTGAAGCAGGCATCCTATGAGACCCCTTTGGGGCGTTGGAGCCTTTAAGGGCGTATTCTAAAAGCTGGTAGTTCACTTGATCTCTATTGGGCTTTTTCTGCCTCTTGGTATCTTAAAAGCCATGCTCAGAAGATCTCGTTGAGGGGTTTGAGGATCCCCATCCACCTATATAAACCTTTTCTGTATATCTGGAGCTATTTGGAAAAAGACAAAACAGTGTTATTAGCTGGATCAAATTAAAGAAGGTAGAAGTTGGCAGGGGAAAAAGATTTGGCGTCTCCTGTTCATCAGCATTCAAAAGAAATTTAAAAAATTTTTAAGTAAAAAGCATGATATGGTAGACCTGTAGGAGTTCCAGGATATGACTCCCCCCTTTTAAATTTTTTTAAATTGACCTTAAAATATTTGCTGGGTACACTTTAATAATACCTTGACTTTAAAGATTGTAAGAAATACCCATAATTCGAAAGGTTTGACAAAATACAGTAAATGCTTTTGCTCCATATGCAGGAGCATTGTCAGTTTAACCAGTTTAGGAAATCCAATAATAGAACAATGCATACAGACAATGAGCTATAACATGCTTAGCAGCCTCTCCTGTTCTGACAGAGGTTACTACAAATCCAGAATAGGTATCCACTGTAACGTGGACATAAGACTGTTTGCCAAATGAAGGTATATGTGTAACATCCATTTGCCAAAGTTGTCCTGGTAAGGGTCCTTGAGGGTTAACTCCAAATGAAGGGACAGATTGTAGTATAGGGCCCCTTGGACAGGATTTCCCAAACTTCCATGCTGCTTCCCGAGAAAGTTGAAACTGTTTACACAGGGCTGCAGCGTTCTGGGGATGAATAGTATGAGACTGAATTGCTCGATCTGTCATGGTTGCTCCAAATAATTTTCTTTTGGGTAGCTTGATCAACAAGGGCATTCCCTTGTGCTAAAGCTCCAGGGAGCAAGGAGTGAGCTCGAGTATGTCCTATAAAACATGGAGCTCTATGTTGACATACAAGTCTTTAAAGAAGGAGGAAATGCTGAAATAGTTCATCAGCATTTGTCCCTAAGGCAGCAGTCTTTATAGTGGAAACACCATAAGTAAATATTTGCTGTCTGTATATAGATTAAAAGGGGAATATGGCAAATAATGAAAAGCCATGATAATGGCATATAATTCTAGTCTTTGAGCTGATTTTAAGTTGACAGTTTCAGTATAAAGTTGTCCATTGATTTGCAAGAGCGATTTGCCATTTAGTGGAAGTTTCCCAGAGCCATTGATGTTGATCCTTTGAAAAAAGGAACAACAATAATTTTGAGGCTCAAAACCTATAAGCTGTAAGGGTCACCTATGCCTCTTGATAATCCAGGAGGCAACAAGATCAAAATATGGAAGTGTATTTCATGGGGTATTAGATGGTTCAATGTGCCCAAGCTGTAGCTGCTCTTGTACCAATTGAGCAGCTGCCCTAAGTTTCTCTTGAGAAAGAGGCCGTTGATCTACCCATACAGGATTATGGTAGTACTGATTTCCAAGTAATTGGGTCTGCACAATGCATTATTGAGGTAGCAGGAGCTAACAAGGCCCCTATGCTAAATTTTGATATGCTAATCCACACCTTCTGGTATTGGGTGCCACTTCTATGGGGGTAAAAATTCCTCGCTGTTCTTTCCCTAGTCCCTTGGTGGGCAAAAATCCCCGATCAAGCATCTGAGTACTGACTAAACCATTAGGACTGACAAGCAACGCTCCCATATTTTTCAAAACATCTCTACCCCACAAATTAACTGGCCATCCAGGGAGCACATAAGGCTTAAAAAATCCAGAATGACCTTCTTAATCTTCCCAATGTAGAAAACTAGAACTTTGTTGAGGGGATTTACTCTGCCGTATACCTTGTAATTCTGTGGCTGCTGCATGAGTGGGCCAGGAAGGAGGCCAATGTAGCTTAGCAATAACAGATACATCAACTCCAGTATCTAAAAGTCTTTTAAATTTATGCCCATGTATTGTTAGTTCCATTTCAGGGCGTTCCTAACCTATTTTTTTAAATCCAATTGGCAAAATCAGAGAAGCCAAATCACCAATTTTCTTGGGTCCCCTTTTGCAGGATGTGGCCGAAAGCAGAATTAGCATCCTTATACTATTCTTCTAACTGCCTGAATTAGCCATGAGACAAATTCTTTTTTTATTTTTTATTAATTTTAATGGGGTGACATTGATAAAATTGTCTTCTGTCACTTTCTAACTGGTTTTCTTTGTACCCCTCCCCTCCTCCCCCAACACCCTCCCTCTCCTCCCCCCCACCCTGCAACCCCAACACTGTTGTCCATGTCTCTGAGTCTTATTTTTATGTCTCACCTAGGTTTGGAATCGTATAGTTCTTAGTTTTTTTCTGATTTACTTATTTCGCTCAGTATAATGTTATCAAGGTCCATCCATGTTGTTGTAAAAGATCCGATGTCATCATTTCTTATGGCTGAGTAGTATTCCATAGTATATATATACCAAAGCTTTTTAATCCACTCGTCCTCTGACAGACACTTGGGCTGTTTCCAGATCTTTGCTATTGTGAACAATGCTGCCATAAACATGGGGGTGCATTTCTTCTTTTCAAACAGTGCTATGGTGTTCTTGGGGTATATTCTTAAAAGTGGGATAGCTGGGTCAAAAGGCAGTCCAATTTTTAATTTCTTGAGGAATCTCCATACTGTTTTCCACAGTGGCTGCATCAGTCTGCATTCCCACCAGCAGTACAGGAGGGTTCCCTTTTCTCCACATCCTTGCCAGCACTTGTTCTGTGTTGTTCTGTAGATGAGCACCATTCTGACTGGTGTGAGGTGATATCTCATCTTGGTTTTAATTTGCATTTCTTTAATGATTAGTGATGTTCAGCATTTTTTCATATGCCTATTGGCCATCTGTATGTCCTCTTTGGAGAAGTGTCTATTCATTTCTTTTGCCCATTTTTGGATTGGATTGTTTGTCTTCCTGGTATTAAGTTTTACAAGTTCTTTATAAATTTTGGTTATTAACCCCTTATCAGACGCATTGTCAAATATATTCTCCCATTGTGTAGTTTGTCTTTTTATTCTGTTCTTATTGTCTTTAGATGTGCAGAAGCTTTTTAGTTTGATAAAGTCCCATTTGTTTATCCTGTCTTTTATTTCACTTGCCCGTGGAGACAAATTGGCAAATATATTGCTGCGAGAGATGTCCGAGAGCTTACTGCCTATGTTTTCTTCTAAGATGCTTATGGTTTTCCGGCTTACATTTAAGTCTTTTATCCAGTTTGAGTTTATTTTTGTGAATGGTGTAAGTTGGTGGTCTAGTTTCATTTTTTTACAGGTAGCTGTCCAATTTTCCCAACACCATTTGTTGAAGAGGCTGTCTTTACTCCAATGTATGCTCTTACCTCCTTTGTCAAATATCAGTTGTCCATAAAAGTGTGGGTTTATTTCTGGGTTCTCAGTTCTGTTCCATTGCTCTATATGCCTGTTCTTATGCCAGTACCAGGCTGTTTTGGGTACAATGGCCTTATAATATAACTTGATATCCGGAAGTGTGATACCTCCCACTTTATTCTTCCTTTTCAAGATTGCTGAGGCTATTTGTGTTCTTTTTTGGTTTCATATAAATTTTTGGAATATGTGTTCTATATCTTTGAAGTAAGTCATTGGTATTTTAATCGATATTGCATTGAATTTATAAATTGCTTTGGGTAATATAGACATTTTAATGATATTTATTCTTTCTAACCATGAGCATGGTATATGCCTCACTTGTTTGTATCTTCCTTGATTTCTTTTATCAATGTTTTATAATTTTCTGAGTACAAATCTTTAATCTCCCTGGTTAGATTTATTCCTAGGTACTTTATTTTTTTGGTTGCAATGGTAAAGGGGATTAATTTCTCAATTTCTCTTTCTGACAGATCATTGTTAGTGTATAAAAATGCCTCTGATTTCTGAGTATTGATTTTATATCCTGTCATCTTGCTGAATTCATTTATCAGGTCTAGTAATTTTTTGACTGCAACTTTACGGTTTTCTGTATACTATATCATATCATCTGCAAATAATGATAGTTTTACTTCTTCTTTTCCAATTTGGATACCTTTTATTTCTTTTTCTTGTCTTATTGCTGTGGCTAGGACTTCTAGAACTATGTTAAATAAGAGTGGTGAAAGGGAGCACCCCTGCCTTTTCCTGATCTTAAGGGGATTGCTTTTAATTTTTGCCCATTGAGTATGATGTTGGCTGTGGGTTTGTCATAGATGGACTTTATCATGTTGAGGTATGTTCCCTGTATTCCCACTTTGCTGAGAGTTTTGATCATGAATGGGTGCTGGATTTTTTCAAATGCTTTTTCTGCATCTATTGAAATTGTCATGTGGTTTTTCTCCTTTCTTTTGTTTATGTGATGAATCACATTGATTGATTTGCGAATATTGTACTAGCCTTGCCTCCCAAGAATAAATCCCACTTGATCATGGTGTATAATTTTTTTCATATATTGCTGGATCTGCAATTTCATATATTGCTAATACTTTGTTGAGGATTTTTGCATCTAAATTCATCAGGGATATTGGCCTATAATTTTCTTTCTTTGTGTTGTCTTTGCCTGGTTTTGGAATCAGAATTATGCTCGCCTCATAAAAGAAGCTTGGAAGTCTTCCTTCCTCTTGAATTTTTTGAAATAGCTTAAGAAGGACAGGAGTTAGTTCTTCTTTGAATATTTGGTAGAATTCACTTGTGAAGCCATCAGGCCCAGGACTTTTCTTTTTTGGGAGTTTTTTGATAACTGTTTCAATCTCACTTGTTGTAATTGGTCTGTTTAGGTTTTCTGATTCTTCCACATTGATTTTTGGAAGATTATATTTTTCAAGGAATTTGTCTATTTCATCTAGGTTGTCTAGTTTTATGGCGTACAGTTCTTCATAGTATTTTCTTACAATATTTTGTATTTCTGTTGTGTCAGTTGTTATTTCTCCACTCTCATTTCTAATTTTATTTATTTGAGTCCTCTCTCTTTTTTTCTTGGTGATTCTGGTTAAAGGTTCATCAATCTTGTTTACCTTTTCAAAGAACCAGCTCCTGGTATCATTGATCCTCTGTATTGTTTCTTTAGCCTCTATGTCATTTATTTTTACTCTGATCTTTATTATTTTCTTCCTTCTACTAGCTCTGGGCTTTACTTGCTGTTCTTTGTCTAGTTCTTCTAGATGTAGGGTCAAGTTGTTTATTTGAGCTTTTTCTAGCTTCTTGAGGTATGCCTGTAATGCTATAAACTTCCCTCTTGGGACTGCTTTTGCTGTGTCCCATAAATTTTGAGTTGATGTATGCTCATTATCGTTTGTTCCTAGGAATTTTTAAATTTCTTCTTTGATCTCAGTGTTTACCCATTTGTTATTTAATAACATGCTATTTAGTTTCCAAGTGTTTGAGTATTTTTTAGTTTTTCTGTTGTGGTTCATTTCTAGTTTCATGGCATTGTGATCAGAGAAAGTGCTCGATATGATATCAATCTTCTTAAATTTGTTGAGACTGCTTTTGTGTCCTAACATGTGGTCTATTCTAGAGAATGTATCATGAGCGCTTGAAAAGAATGTATATTCTGCTGTTTTAGGGTGAAAGGTTCTGAAGATATCTATTAAATCGAGTTGATCTAGTATGTCCTTTAAGTTTGCTGTTTCTTTGTTAATTTTTTTTCTTGAGAATCTATCTAGTGATGTTCATGGGGTATTGAAATCCCCTACTATTATAGTATTGCTGTTGATCTCACCCTTTAAATCCATTAAAGTCTGCTTTATATATTTAGGTGCTCCTATATTAGGTGCGTAGATATTTATAACGGTTATATCTTCCTGTTGGATTGCTCCCTTTATCATTATGTAGTGACGTTCTTTATTCCTAACTATAGTCTTTGTTTTAAAATCCATTTTGTCTGATATAAGTATTGCTACCCCAACTTTTTTTTCATTTCCATTTGTGTGAAATATTTTTTCCATCCTTTTATCTTCAGTCTATGTGCATCTTTTGAATTTAAGGTGTGTCTCTTGTAGACAGCATATGTATGAGTCCTGTTTTCTGATCCATGCAGCTACTCTATGTCTTTTAATTGGATCATTTAATCCATTTACATTTAAGGTTATTATTGATATGTAATTGTTTATTGCCATTTTATTCTTTAAAACTGTATTCCTCTTTTGCTATATTCTTTTTCTCCTTTGATCTGTTTACAACAGGTCCCTTAGCATTTCTTGCAGCTTTGGTTTGGCTGTAGTGAATTCCTTGAGGGGTTGTTTTTGTTTGTAAAGCTTTTTATTTCTCCTTCAATTTTAAACAATAGCCTTGCTGGATAAAGTAGTCTTGGTTGTAGGCTCTTGTTCTGCATTACTTTGAATATTTCTTGCCATTCCCTTCTGGCCTCAAGTATTTCTGTTGAGAAGTCAGAAGTCATCCTTTTGGGGGCTCCTTTGTAGGTGATAGTCTTTTTTTCTCTAGCAGCATTTAATATTTTCTCTTTATCACTTAGCTTTGGTATTTTAATTATGATGTGTCTTGGTGTTGATTTCTATGGGTTTCTCTTTAATGGAGTTCTCTGTGCTTCCTGAACATGTGAGATGTTTTCCTGCCTTAATTGAGGGAAGTTTTCAGCTATGATATGCTTGAACAAAGTCTCTATCCCTTGTTCTTTCTCTTCTTCTTCAGGAACCCTTATGATGCGGATGTTATTTCTCTTCATGTTGTCACAGAGCTCTCTTAGAGTTTCCTCAGACTTTTTGAGTCTCTTTTCTTTTTTCTGTTCTGCTTCCATGCCTTTATTTATCATGTCCTCTAACTCGTTGATTCAATTCTCAGCTTCATCCATCCTGCTTTTAATTCCTTCCATTGTGTTATTTCAGATATTGTATTTGTCATTTCTGACTGATTCTTTTTTATTATTTCAATGTCCTTTTTTTATATTTGCTATCTCTTTATTTAGGTGTTCGTAATGACCATCTATTGTTGTTCTAATATCTTTGAGCATCCTAACATTGTTATTTTAAACTCTGCATCTGGTAATTTGGTTATATCTGATTCATTCAAGTTCTTTTCTGGGGATTTATCTTGGTTCATTTGTGTTGCATTTCTCTGCCTTTGAATTTTCTCTGTGTAAAGGAAGGTTTTGGCCACTCGAGTCCACTGGGTGTGGCCTCTGTTCCCTAGGTATCGTCTGTCTGCAGGCCCGCCACCCCCTCTTCTGTTGCTGCCTAGGGCTTTTGGGTTTGGGCGTTGCTGGTGCCTGCCCACTGGGGCTGTTGCTGTGGTTTCCACCTCTCCTTCACAGGAGTGGCTGTGATCATTGTTCGGGTTTACAAGCCTTGGTGGCCTTGGCCTTTGCCCCACCCCCATTGGTGGCGTTATGCTCGGCCCTGAGGGCAGTGGCGAGCACCTTTGCTCAGCTGTGGGTCTCTGCCTTTTTCTGGGCTTTTGCCCCACCCTTGCAGGAGGAGCCCCCTCGTGGAACGCTGCTAGCCTTGGCTCTACCGGCCGGGCAGGACTGCGTGCCTACACTCAGCTCAGTAGTGGAACTCCGCCTGTTCTGGGTTTTTGGCTCCCAAGTCAGGCCACAAGCATCAGTTCCGTGGGTGGGGCAAGGCTGTGCTCCTGTGCCCTTGCTCAACGGCTGGTTTCCACCCCTTCCAGAGTTCCCGCCCTTCTCCAGCAGGCTGGATTGCAGGCTGCCCGCAGCTGGGCTTGACCACTTTTGCATGCCCCCTCCTCCGTAGCCGGGCAAGACTGAGCTCACACCTGGGCCCAGTGGTGGCCAGCAGGCTTCTGCCCCTGCCAACAGAACTGCGCTTCCGCATCCCGCCGCCACCCACCCTCAGGCGAGCCCTCAGACGTGTGTTTGCAGGCGCTGCAGCTCAGACCCTAACACTCACTACTGTAGTCCCGAAAGCTCCCTCCTCTAAATGACTCTGCTGTGAGTGCCTCGAGAGAGCTTGTTTGGCTGGTGTCCTGCTTCCCTTTGCTGGTATTGCTGTTTCCGGGGGAAATATTCACGTCAGATTTGGGGAGTGACTTGTCCCAGGGGTTAGGGTGGGTGTCTCCCAAAATGTTTCTCCCTGTGCCTCCTAGATTACTCTCTTTTCCTGCTAGTCCAGTCCTCTCCTCTCCCCCCATTCCCCGGAGCCCCAGGTGAGTGGTTGTGAGAGAGCTGTTCTGCACGGTCCCTTTAAGAAGAATCCTGGTGGAAATGATGTCATAGTAATGGCGCGGTAGGAATCGATACCGATAAATCTCCCCCAAAACTCAACAAGATCTTCAACCAGAAACAGAAAAACCTATCCTTGGAGCCTCCAGATGTTTCGCAATATCCCGAAGGTATGGTCGAGCGAAAAATTGGCTAAATATATATTCAAACCCCGAAGGAAATAGGGAGTAAGAAATGCTCCACCTTCCTCACTAACCTAAACAGGGCGGCTTTCACTGGGAACTGAGAATATAGAAACTGAGGTGGGCAAAGGGGGTGAATAGATCCAGGCCGTGGCACAAATGGCCGAACCAGGCTGTGGCACAGAGATCCAGGCCGAGGAAAAACTGTTCCTGTGGCAACCCGGGCAATACAAGCTAACACTCGCGCCAAACCCAGACAAAGAAAGACAAGCGGGGCAGCCATTTTCCCTGATCTCCTGGTCGGCGTGCGCAGATAGTGGGCGAGAGATTCCTTCCAAAGCCCCGAGAGTGTGCGCCCGTGTTGTCCCACAGAGAGGCAGAGTCAGAGGCCTTTGTGTGGGCCGAAAGCGGAATCTCCAGGCCACCCCAGCACCCTGGGAAAGCCGCGGACGGAGAGGGAGCGAGAACTAATTCCAACGCTGGAACTTTTCCGTGCGGGTGGGAGTTTCACTCAGAGGGTGAGGCAGCTGGCCTGATATCCTGGTCAGCGTGCACAGAGAGTGGGCAAGAGATTCCTCCCAGCAACTCAGGAGTGGGCGCCCGTGTTACCCTCCAGAGGGGCAGAGTTAGAGGCCTCTGTGTGGGCCGAAAGCAGAATCTCCAGGCCGCTCCAGCGCCCTGGGAAAGCCACGCATGGGGACAGAGTGAGAGCCAATTCCAACACCGGAACTTTTCCGTGCGGGTGGGGGTTTCACTCAGGTGAGACTGCTGGCCTGATATCCTGATCTGCGCGCGCAGATAGTGAGTGAGAGATTCCGAGTGCCTCGGCAGTGCCCGCCAGTGTTATCTCACAGAGGGGCAGAGTCAGGGACCTTTGTGTGGGCCAAAAAGCGGAATCTCGGGCCACCCCAGCGCCTTGAAAAAGCCGCGCCCGGGGACGGAGCAAGAGCCAATTCCAATGCTGGAACTTTTCCGTGCGGGTGGGGGTTTCACTCAGAGTGTGAGACTGCTGGCCTGATATCCTGATCTGTGCATGCAGATAGTGGGCGAGAGATTCCTCCAAGTGCCTCGGCAGTGCACGCCCGTGTTATCCCACAGAGTGGCAGAGCCAGAGGTCTTTGAGTGGGCGGAAGCCCCACCTGATTATGCTAGCAGCTCTGACTGACTGAGCCTTACCCAGAGCCCTGTGCGGAGTGGAAATAGAGTGGGGAGTGGCCAGCTCTTTGAGCCTCTAACTATCCAGGCAGAGGCAGCAGCAACCCCATAGCTGGATTATCAGGCTACTAATTGAGGAAGGAAAGACTAGGAGAAAGGTTCCAGGAACATGGACTCTCTCACTGGTCGTGCCTATAAATGCTAATGAGCCTCGACTGCCAACGAGACTGAAGCACAATACACGACATCGTCATAGAGACTTATCAACTGCAAACCTCTACCTGAGCGTGCCAAAGGGGCAGAACCCAGGGTACAGAGTCACCGACCAGGAAGAGGGAAAGAAAAGAAAAAGCAAGAAGATAACCTCTCAAAATCAAGAATAATCTGCAGACTTTATAACCTATCCCATTTTATTATATTTGTTCGTTTGTTTCTCTTATCTTCATTCTTGATATTTTTTATTCCTCCTCCAATTTGGTCATTTAACTCTCTGCCAGTCTTACTCTCTCCTCTCCTTGAACTACACTACCCATAAGTGTTACATCTCCCATTATCTTTTCTTTCCTCTTCCTTTCTCTCTATGAAGGTTGCACTCCAAAACCCTTAACTCTCTCTCTCTCTCTCTCCTCTTTTTTCTTCTTTTAGTGGTTTCCTCTTTTTTCTCTCTCTCTCTCTTTCTTTTCTCCCTCTATATTAGTTTCTTCCTTTCTCCTTTACGTCTCCTCTCATTCAAACCTCAATAACGAACAATATCTTATCTGGGACTCAAACTTATGTTTGTGGCATTTTGGGGGTTTTTTACTTCACCTTTTTAACACACTAGCAGTGCTCCCATCCCTGCCTCTCCATTTTATCTAGTTCTTGTTCCACTAAATACAATAGTAATTTTTTAATTTGTCCCCCCATTTTCCTGTTTCCCTCTTCATCCTCTCATCATAACTCTTAGTCAACCAACACCTAAAAGCAAATCATTTTATTCTTGACCCAATTTTTTTTCTTATTTGCTTTTTGTGGGTCCATATGCCTCCTTCCCCCCCCCTTTATTACTTCTCCCCAATTCAGGCCCTCCATTACAGGCATTTTTTGTTCTATTTAGTACAATATAATTCACAGTTCACCACAAGATTTTCTCAAGAAAGAGGGGAGAGGAGAGGAGAGAAAAAAGGAGGGGGGGAATAATTTCCTTTTTTTAAAAAAATTTTTATTTTATTTTTCTTTATTTTGTTATTAATTTTTTTTAAAAAAACAACTCCTTTCGATTTTTTATTTTTTTTAACTTTTTATTCTTTATTAAATCTCATTAATACTGTCAACAAAACCACCCTCAGATGCCAATAAGGAAGAGAAAATCGAATATCATGGATACAAAAGAAAGAGAGGAAACACAGCTAGATGAGGAAAAATCTACGGAGAAAAAATTTAATATATTGGAAACCTTGGAGCTAAATGACAGAGAATTCAAGATAGAAATCCTAAAAATCCTCCGAGATATACACGAAAACACAGAAAGGCAATTTAGGGAGCTCAGAAAACAACTCAACAAACAAAGAATATATTTCCAAGGAAATTGAAACTATAAAAACAAATCAAACAGAGATGAAAAACTCAATTCATGAGCTGAAAAACGAGGTAACAAGCTTAGCTAATAGAACAGGCCAGATAGAAAAGAGGATTATTGAAATAGAAGACAAACAAATTGAGGCAAAACAGAGAGAAGAAGAAAGAGACTCAAAAATTTAAAAAAATGAGATAGCCCTACAAGAATTATCTGACTCCATCAAAAATAATAACATAAGAATAATAGGTATATCAGAGGGAGAAGAGAGAGAAAGTGGAATGGAGAACATACTCAAACAAATAATAGATGAGAACTTCCCAAGCCTGTGGAAAGAAATAAAGCCTCAAATTCATGAAGCAAACAGAACTCCGAGTTTTCTTAACCCCAACAAACCTACTCCAAGGCATATCATAATGAAATTGGCACAAACCAACAGCAAAGAAAAAATTCTCAAGGCAGCCAGGGAAAAGAAGAATACAATATATAAAGGAAAGCCCATTAGATTATCATCAGATTTCTCAGCAGAAACTCTCCAAGCTAGAAGAGAGTGGACCCCAATATTTAAAGTCCTGAAAGAGAGGAACTTAAAGTCCTGAAAGAGATAAACTTCCAGCCACGAATACTATACCCATCAAAGCTATCCTTTAAATATGAAGGAGAAATAAAAACATTCACAGATACAGAAAAGATGAGGGAATTTATCATCAAAAAACCCCCACTCCAGGAATTACTAAAGGGGGTTCTCCAATCAGATACAAAGAACAAAAAAAAAAACAAAGCCACAAGCAAAAGCTCCAAGAGGAACACAATAAAACCAAATATAAACTTTGACAACAACAAAAAGAAAGGGGGGGAGAGGATGGAGATTAACAGTAGCAAAGGATGATGGAGTGCAAAAGTACTCACAAAATAGTGCACTACAATGAACAGGGTAGGAACCCTTTTCATTACTTAAAGGTAACCACCATTGAAAAAAACCACCACAGAAGCACATGAGATAAAAAAGAGAGCAACAGAGGAAAGATGTATGGAATACAACCAAATAAAAACAAAAGATAGAAAAACGAAAGAGAAGGATCAAAGAAGACATAAAACTAACAGAAAGCAATACATAAAATGGCAAGAGGAAACTCACAAGTGTCAATAATTACACTAAATGTAAACGGATTAAACTCACCAATAAAAAGGCACAGAGTAGCAGAATGGATTAAAAAAGAAAATCCAACTATATGCTGCCTACAGGAAACTCATCTAAGTAACAAGGATAAAAACAAATTCAAAGTGAAAGGCTGGAAAACAATACTCCAAGCAAATAACATCCAAAAAAAAGCAGGCGTAGCAATACTCATATCTGATAATGCTGACTACAAGACCGCAAAACTACTCAGAGACAAAAATGGCCATTTCATAATGGCTAAGGAAACACTGAATCAAGAAGACATAACAATTCTTAATATATATTCACCAAACCAAGGAGCACCAAAATATATAAGACAGCTACTTATTGACCTTAAAACAAAAACTGACAAAAATACAATCATACTTGGAGACCTCAATACACTGCTGATGGCTCTAGATCGGTCATCCAAACAGAGAATCAACAAAGATATAGTGGCCTTAAACAAAACACTAGAGCACCTGGATATGATAGACACCTATAGGACATTTCATCCCAAAGTGACTGAGTATACATTTTTCCCAGTGTACATGGATCATTCTCAAGAATTGACCATATGTTGGGCCACAAAAACAACATCAGCAAATTCAGAAAAATCGAAGTTGTACCAAGCATATTTTCTGATCATAAAGCCTTGAAACTAGAATTCAACTGCAAAAAAGAGAAAAAAAATCCCACAAAAATGTGGAAACTAAACAACATACTTTTAAAAAAATGAATGGGTCAAAGAAAAAATAAGTGCAGAGATCAAAAGATATAAACAGACAAATGAAAATGAAAATACGATATATCAGAATCTCTGGGATGCAGCAAAAGCAGTGATAAGAGGGAAGTTCATATCACTTCAGGCATATATGAACAAACAAGAGAGAGCCCAAGTGAACCACTTAACTTCACACCTTAAGGAACTAGAAAAAGAAGAGCAAAGACAACCCAAAACCAGCTGAAGAAAGGAGATAATAAAAATCAGAGCAGAAATAAATGAAATAGAGAACAGAAAAACTATAGAAAAAATTAATAAAACAAGGAGCTGGTTCTTTGAAAAGATCAACAAAATTGACAAACCTTGGCAAGACTTACCAAGGAAAAAAGTGAAAGGACTCATATTAACAAAATTCAAAATGAAAGAGGAGAAATCACCACAGACACCATAGATATACAAAGAATTATTGTAGAATACTATGAAAAACTTTATGCCACTAAATTCAACAACCTAAAAGAAATGGATAAATTCCTAGAACAATACAACCTTCCTAGACTGAGTGAAGAAGAACCAGTAAGCCTAAATAAGCCTATTAGTAGCGAAATAATAAAAAAAACCATTAAAAACCTCCCAAAAATAAAAGTCCAGGCCCTGATGGCTATACCAGCGAATTTTATCAAACATTCAAAGAAGACTTGGTTCCTATTCTACTCAAAGTCTTCCAAAAAATTGAAGAAGAAGCAATACTTCCAAACACATTTTATGAGGCCAACATAACCCTCATACCAAAACCAGGTAAGGACTGCACACACACACAAAAAAAACTACAGACCAATATCTCTAATGAATACAGATGCTAAAATACTAAACAAAATACTAGCAAATCGAATACAACAACATATTAAAAAAATAATACATCACGATCAAGTGGGATTCATCCCAGAATCTCAAGGATGGTTCAACATACGCAAAACGGTTAACGTAATACACCATATCAACAAAACAAAGAACAAAAACCACATGATCTTATCAATAGATGCAGAAAAGGCTTTTGATAAAATACAACACAATTTTATGTTTAAGACTCTCAACAAAATGGGTATAGAAGGAAAATATCTCAACATGATAAAGGCCATATATGATAAACCATCAGCTAACATCATATTAAATGGCACTAAACTGAAGGCTTTCCCCCTTAAATCAGGAACAAGACAGGGTTGTCCACTCTCTCCACTCTTATTTAATGTGGTACTAGAGGTTCTAGCCAGAGCAATCAGACAAGACAAAGAAATAAAAGGCATCCATATCAGAAAAGAAGAAGTAAAGGTATCACTTTTTGCTGATGATATGATCCTATACATCGAAAACCCCAAAGAATCCACAAAAAGACTACTAGAAACAATAAGCCAATACAGTAAGGTCGCAGGATACAAAATTAACATACAGAAGTCAATAGCCTTTCTATATGCCAACAATGAAACATTTGAGAACGAACTCAAAAGAACAATCCCCTTCATAATTGCAACAACAAAAAAATAAAATACTTAGGAATAAACATAACAAAGAATGTAAAGGACTTATATAATGAAAACTATAAACCATTGTTAAGGGAAATCAAAAAAGATATAATGAGATGGAAGAATATATCTTGTTCTTGGTTAGGAAGAATAAATATAATCAAGATGGCCATATTACCCAAAGCAATATACAAATTTAATGCAATTCCCATCAAAATTCCAATGACATTTTTTAAAGAAATGGAACAAAAAATCATCAGATTTATATGGAACTATAAAAAAACCCCGAATAGCCAAAGCAATCCTAAAGAAAAAGAATGAAGCTGGGGGCATTACAATACCTGACTTCAAACTATATTATAGGGCCATGACAATCAAAACAGCATGGTATTGGCAGAAAAATAGACACTCAGACCAATGGAACAGAATAGAAAACCCAGAAATAAAACCACATATATATAGTCAAATAATTTTTGATTAAGGGGCCAAGAACACACAATGGAGAAAAGAAAGCCTCTTCAATAAATGGTGCTGGGTAAACTGGAAAGCCACATGCAAAAGAATGAAACTGGACTACAGTCTGTCCCCCTGTACTAAAATTAACTCAAAATGGATCAAAGATCTAAACATAAGACCTGAAACAATTAAGTGCATAGAAGAAGACATAGGTACTAAACTCATGGACCTGGGTTTTAAAGAGCATTTTATGAATTTGACTCCAATGGCAAGAGAAGTGAAGGCAAAAATTAATGAATGGGACTACATCAGACTAAGAAGTTTTTGCTCAGCAAGAGAAATTGATAACAAAATAAATAGAAAGCCAACTAAATGGGAAATGATATTTTCAAACAACAGCTCAGATAAGGGCCTAATATCCAAAATTTACAAAGAACTCATAAAACTCAACAACAAACAAACAAACAATCCAATAAAAAATGGGAAGAGGACATGAACAGACATTTCTCCCAGGAAGAAATACAAATGGCCAACAGATATATGAATAGATGCTCCTCTTCGTTAGTTATTAGAGAAATGCAAATCAAAACTGCAACGAGATACCACCTCACACCTGTTAGATTAGCTATTATTAACAAGACAGGTATGTTGGGAGGTTGTGGAGAAAAAGGAACCCTCATACACTGTTGGTGGGAATGTAAAGTAGTACAACCATTATGGAAGAAAGTATGGTGGTTCCTCAAAAAACTGAAAATAGAACTACCTTATGACCCAGCAATCCCTCTACTGGGTATATACCCCCAAAACTCAGAAACATTGATACGTAAA
Organism: Saccopteryx leptura; assembly: GCF_036850995.1. Classification (NCBI taxonomy): domain Eukaryota; kingdom Metazoa; phylum Chordata; class Mammalia; order Chiroptera; family Emballonuridae; genus Saccopteryx; species Saccopteryx leptura. Next base: position 208,378,497 of record NC_089505.1, on the reverse strand, counting down.
GGCACATGCAGCCCTATGTTCATTGCAGCATTGTTCACAGTGGCCAGGACATGGAAACAACCAAAAAGCCCTTCAATAGATGACTGGATAAAGAAGATGTGGCACATTTACACTATGGAATACTACTCAGCCATAAGAAATGATGACATTGGAGAGTGACGTCACGGAAATGGCACCGTGAGCAGTGCGTCCGACAGATCTCCCCAAAATCACAACAAATTTATCAACTAGAAACAGAAAAATTTATCCTTGGAGCATTCCGGAGTTCCACACAAACTGAAAGCAAAAGGACTGTTATCACTTGAATCTGAGAAAGAGGGTGTAGAGGAAGCTACCGCAGGGACGTTCATTCAAGCCGTGGAGGGAGTGCGCCTGTGGTGAGTCAGCCCACACCGGGAGCGGCGAGCAGCCGCTGGCGCGCGCCCGGTCTGGTTGCAGAGCGAGTACCGCCCCCACTCGGGAGTGGCGAGCAGCTGCCAACGCGCGCCGGTCCGGTTGCAGAGCGAGTACCGCCCACACTTGGGAGCGGCGAGCAGCCGCCGGCGCGCGCGCACCCCCGGTCCGGTTGCAGAGCGAGCACCACTAACGTTCCCTGCAGCCCGTGCACTGGGAGTGAGAGACCCCAGCCACCAGTGCCCGGAGCGCGTGCCCTGGGCAATCCACGCGCCCAGAGCGCCCTACTGGCCCGCGCACCCAGGGTGCCCCATTATCCTGCGCCCCGGTCCGCCCCAGCCGCCAGCGGCGGGGCGAGCAGGAGGGGTGCCAGGGCGGTCTTCCCTACTTGGGAGATTCTCTCCGTGGGCGGGGCACCTCACCCAGCCATTCAAGCTAACAATCAAGCGTTGGGGGAGGGGCGCTCAGGCAGCCTGAAATACATTCGGGAGCACAGCTGCGGACCCAATCACTGAAATTAGCTTAACCCATGAAATCTGCGCACCCACGGGTTCTAATTGATAAGATCTCTCTCAGTTCAGCGATCTAAGACAAGAGGCGTGATATTTTTTAGTGCCTCTTGCTAAAGGGGCGGGGGCAACTTCTGATTGATAGAATCTCCATATTCAGGGATAAACGCTAACAAGAGGGACTTGGCAGATAATAAGATCTATACTACACTAGTCGCAAGCAGAGACTAGTGCCTCTTCTTCCCAGCCAAAACAGGCTACAAAGTGTGGAAAGCCTGGGTTGAGTGGTCCAACTGAATGCTAGGTGCTAAACAGTCACCTTGACAACAATTGACTCCCACTCCTGCCTGCCTGATTACACTGGAGGCTCTGACTGCCAGAGCCTTTCCCAAAGCCTTGCGCTGAGTGGGGATAGAGTGGGGATTTCCCAGCTCTTTGAGCCTCTTACTCCCCAGGCAGAAGCAGTTGCAGCCTTATAGCTGGATCACCAGGCTGCTAATTCAGGAAGGGGGGACTAGGAGAGAGACTCCAGGAAAGCAAACTCTCTCATCGTTGGACCCTGCAAACGCCAACAAGCCTTGACTACCAGCAAGACTAAAGCCAATTATATGACATTGCCATAGAATCCCATCAACTGCAAATCCCTACCTAAGTGTGACACAGGGGCAGAGCCTGGGGTACAGAGTCACCGACCAGGAAAAGGGAGAGAAAAGAAAAAGGAAGAAGTTAACTTCTCAAAATCAAGAAAAATCCACAGACTTTACAACTTGTTCCACTAATTTTTTTGTTGTTGTTGTTTGTTTCTTCTATCTTATTGCCTTTATTATTATTATTTCTATTTCCTCCACCTCGGTCCTTCTATTCTCTGCCTATCTTATGCTTCCCTTTTCTTGAAGTACACTACCCATGAGTGTTACATTTTATTTCTTTTCTTCATCCTCACCTTCCTTTAAGGGTATACTCCAAAACAGTTAACTCTCACTCTCTCCTCTTTTGTTTTTTTTTTTTTGTTTTGCTTTATTTTGATTTTTTCTCTTCCTTTTTTTTTCTTCCTTTGTTTTTCTCTTTTTCTTATTTTTTCCTTTCTATTCATTTTTTCTTTTCTCATTTTATTTTCCTCCCATTTAATCCTCAATCACGAACAAATTAGTTAATTTGGGACTCAAGGGTTTTTTTTGGCTTTATTTTTCTTTTTCGCTTTTGTTTTTGTTTTTTTTCTTGTTTGTTTGTTTATTTTTGTGGCATTTTGGGTACTTTTTACGTTGCTTTTTAACTCACTAGCATTCCTCCCAACCCAAGGTCTCCATTGTATTTAGTCTTCGCTCCACTTAATACAACAGATTTTTACTTATTATTATTATTTTTTTCTTCTTTATTATTCTTTTTTTTTCCTCCTTTTTTCTGGTTCCCTCTTATCCCTCTCATTATATCTCTTAGTCGACCATCACTTAAAAGCAAATCATCTTATGCTTGTCTAAGATTTTCTTCCTTTTTTTATTTTTTTATTTTTATTTTTTTGCATTTAATAGGTCCCTACTCCCTTTTTTTGCCCCTTGAACTCTTCACCCCAAATCAGGCCCTCCATTATAGGCAGTTTTTGTTCCATTTAGCATAATATAATTCACAGGTCATCACGATATTTCCCTGAGGAGGGGAGAGGAGGGAAAGAGAAGAAAGGAAAAAGGGGCAAATAATAAATTATTACTGTTTTTTTTTTTGTGGGGTGTATTACCTTTTTTTTTTTTTTTTTTTACTTTTTACTCTTTATTAATTCTAATTAGTGCTAACAACAAGACCACCCTCAGATGCCAATAAGAAAGAGGAAATCGAATATTATGGATACAAAAGAAAGAGAGGTAACACAAATAGATGTGGAAAAATCTATGGAGAAAAGACTTAACATATTGGAAGCCTTGGAGCTAAATGACAGAGAATTTAAAATAGAAATCTTAAAAATACTCAGAGATATACAAGAAAACACAGAAAGGCAATTTAGGGAGATCAGAAAACAACTCAATGAACACAAAGAATATATTACCAAGGAAATTGAAACTATAAAAACAAATCAAACAGAAATGAAAAACTCAATTCACGAGCTGAAAAACGAGGTAACAAGCTTAGCTAACAGAACAGCCCAGATTGAAGATAGGATTAGTGAAATAGAAGATAAACAACTTGAGGCACAACAGAGAGAAGAAGAAAGAGACTTAAAAATAATAAAAAATGAGAAAGCCCTACAGGAATTGTCTGACTCCATCAGAAAGAATAACATAAGAATAATAGGTATATCAGAGGGAGAAGAGAAAGAAAATGGAATGGAGAATATACTCAAACAAATAATAGATGAGAACTTCCTAAGCTTGTGGAAAGAACTAAAGCCTCAAATTCAAGAAGCAAACAGAACACCGAGTTTTCTTAACCCCAACAAACCCACTCCAAGGCACATCATAATAAAGATGACACAAACCAATGACAAAGAAAAAATTCTCAAGGCAGCCAGAGAAAAGAGGAGTACAACATATAAAGGAAGGCCTATTAGATTATCATCAGATTTCTCAGCAGAAACTCTACAAGCTAGAAGAGAGTGGACCCCAATATGTAAAGCCCTGAAAGAGAGAAACTTTCAGCCAAGAATACTATACCCATCAAAGCTATCCTTCAAGTACGAAGGAGATTTAAAAACATTCACAAATACAGGAAAGATGAGAGAATTTATCAGCAGAAAGCCCCCACTCCAGGAAATACTAAAGGGGGTTTTCCAACCAGATTCAAAGAACAAAAGAAAACAACACCACAAGTAACAGCTCCACCAAGAACACAATAAAACCAAACTTAAACTGTGACAACAAAGGAAAAAAAGGGGGGAGAGGATGGAGATTAACAGTAGCAAAGGACGATGAAGTGCAGAAATACTCATAAGATAGGGTACTACAATGAATATGGTAGGTACCCTTTTCATTACTTAATGGTAACCACCCTTGAAAAAACCAACACAAAAACACTTGACTTAAAAAAGGTAGCAACAGAGGAAAGAAGTATGGAACACAAACAAACATAAACAAATGATAGAAAAACAAAAGAGAAGAATCAAACAAGATACAAAACTAACAGAAAGCAATTTATAAAATGGCAGTAGGGAACCCACAAGTGTCAATAACTACACTAAATGTAAATGGATTAAACTTACCAATAAAAAGACACAGAGTAGCGGAATGGATTAAAAAAGAAAATCCAACTATATGCTGCCTACAAGAAACACATCTAAGCAACAAGGATAAAAACAAATTCAAAGTGAAAGTCTGGAAAACAATACTCCAAGCAAACAACACCCCCAAAAAAGCAGGTGTAGCAATACTCATATCTAATAATGCTGACTACAAGACAACAAAAGTACTCAGAGACAAAAATGGTCATTTCATAATGATTAAGGGGAAGTTGAATCAAGAAGACATAACAATCCTTAATATATATGCACCAAACCAAGGAGCACCAAAATATGTAAGACAGCTACTTATTGACCTTAAAACAAAAACTAACAAAAATACAATCATACTTGGAGACCTCAATACACCGCTGACGGCTCTAGATCGGTCATCCAAAAAGGGAATCAATAAAGATATAGTGGCCTTAAACGAAATACTAGAACACCTGGATATGATAGACATCTACAGGACACTTCATCCCAAAGCAACAGAGTATACATTTTTCTCTAGTGTACATGGAACATTCTCAAGAATTGACCATATGTTGGGCCACAAAGACAATATCAGCAAATTTAGAAAAATTGAAATTGTACCAAGCATATTTTCTGACCATAAAGCCTTGAAACTAGAATTCAACTGCAAAAAAGAGGGGGAAAAACCCACAAAAATGTGGAAACTAAACAACATACTTCTAAAAAATGAATGGGTCAAAGAAGGAATAAGCGCAGAGATCAAAAGATATATACAGACAAATGAAAATGAAAATACGACATATCAGAATCTCTGGGATGCAGCAAAAGCAGTAATAAGAGGAAAGTTCATATCACTTCAGGCCTATATGAACAAACAAGAGAGAGCCGAAGTAAACCACTTAACTTCACACCGTAAGGAACTAGAAAAAGAAGAACAAAGACAACCTAAAACCAGCCGAAGAAAGGAGATAATAAAAATCAGAGCAGAAATAAATGAAATAGAGAACAGAAAAACTATAGAAAAAATCAATAAAACAAGGAGCTGGTTCTTTGAAAAGATCAACAAAATTGACAAACCCTTGGCAAGACTCACCAAGGAAAAAAGGCACAGGACTCAAATAAATAAAATCCAAAATGAAAGCGGAGAGATCACCACAGACATCATAGATATACAAAGAATTATTGTAGAATACTATGAAAAATTATATGCCACCAAATACAACAATCTAGAAGAAATGGATAAATTCCTAGAACAATACAACCTTCCTAGACTGAGTCATGAAGAAGCAGAAAGCCTAAACAGACCAATCAGCAGGGAGGAAATAGAAAAAACTATTAAAAACCTCCCCAAAAATAAAAGTCCAGGCCCAGACGGTTATACTAGTGAATTCTATCAAACATTCAAAGAAGACTTGGTTCCTATTCTACTCAAAGTCTTCCAAAAAATTGAAGAAGAAGCAATACTTCCAAACACATTTTATGAGGCCAACATAACCCTCATACCAAAACCTGGCAAGGATGGCACAAAGAAAGAAAACTACAGACCAATATCTCTAATGAATACAGATGCTAAAATACTAAACAAAATACTGGCAAACCGAATACAACAACATATTAAAAAAATAATACATCATGATCAAGTGGGATTCATCCCAGAATCTCAAGGATGGTTCAACATACGCAAAACGGTTAACGTAATACACCATATCAACAAAACAAAGAACAAAAACCACATGATCTTATCAATAGATGCAGAAAAGGCTTTTGATAAAATACAACACAATTTTATGTTTAAGACTCTCAACAAAATGGGTATAGAAGGAAAATATCTCAACATGATAAAGGCCATATATGATAAACCATCAGCCAACATCATATTAAACGGCATAAAACTGAGGACTTTCTACCTTAAATCAGGAACAAGACAGGGTTGTCCACTCTCTCCACTCTTATTTAACGTGGTGCTAGAAGTTCTGGCCAGAGCAATCAGACAAGACAAAGAAATAAAAGGCATCCATATCGGAAAAGAAGAAGTAAAGGTATCACTTTTTGCTGATGATATGATCCTATACATCGAAAACCCGAAGGACTCCACAAAAAGATTATTAGAAACAATAAACCAATACAGTAAGGTCACAGGATACAAAATTAACATACAAAAGTCCATAGCCTTTCTATATGCCAACAATGAAATATTAGAAAACGAACTCAAAAAAATAATCCCCTTCACGATTGCAACAACAACAAAAAAATACCTAGGAATAAACATAACAAAGAATGTAAAGGACCTTTATAATGAAAATTACAAAGCATTGTTAAGGGAAATCGAAAAAGATACAATGAGATGGAAAAATATTCCTTGTTCTTGGATAGGAAGAATAAATATAATCAAAATGGCCATATTACCCAAAGCAATATACAAATTTAATGCAATTCCCATCAAAATTCCTATGAGATTTTTTAAAGAAATGGAACAAAAAATCATCAGATTTATATGGAACTATAAAAAACCCCGAATAGCCAAAACAATCCTAAGGAAAAAGAATGAAGCTGGGGGCATTACAATACCTGACTTTAAACTATATTATAGGGCCACGATAATCAAAACAGCATGGTATTGGCAGAAAAATAGACACTCAGACCAATGGAACAGAATACAAAGCCCAGAAATAAAACCACATATATATGGTCAAATAATCTTTGATAAAGGGGCTAACAACACACAATGGAGAAAAGAAAGCCTCTTCAACAAATGGTGTTGGGAAAACTGGAAAGCCACATGCAAAAGAATGAAACTCGACTACAGCCTGTCCCCGTGTACTAAAATTAATTCAAAATGGATCAAAGACCTAAATATAAGACCTGAAACAATAAAGTACATAGAAGAAGACATAGGTACTAAAATCATGGACCTGGGTTTTAAAGAACATTTTATGAACTTGACTCCAATGGCAAGAGAAGTGATGGCAAAGATAAATGAATGGGACTACATCAGACTAAGAAGTTTTTGCTCAGCAAGAGAAACTGATATCAAAATAAACAGACAGCCAACTAAATGGGAAATGATATTTTCAAACAACAGCTCAGATAAGGGCCTAATATCCAAAATTTACAAAGAACTCATAAAACTCAACAACAAACAAACAAACAATCCAATAAAAAATGGGAAGAGGACATGAACAGACACTTCTCCCAGGAAGAGATACAAATGGCCAACAGATATATGAAAAGATGCTCAGATTCATTAGTTATTAGAGAAATGCAAATCAAAACTACAATGAGATACCACCTCGCCCCTGTTAGATTAGCTATTATCAACAAGACGGGTAATAGCAAATGTTGGAGAGGCTGTGGAGAAAAAGGAACCCTCATTCACTGTTGGTGGGACTGTAAAGTAGTACAACCATTATGGAGGAAAGTATGGTGGTTCCTCAAAAAACTGCAAATAGAACTACCTTATGACCCAGCAATCCCTCTACTGGGTACTTACCCCAAAACCTCAGAAACATTGATACGTGAAGACACATGTAGCCCCATGTTCATTGCAGCACTGTTCACAGTGGCCAAGACATGGAAACAACCAAAAAGCCCTTCAATAGAAGACTGGATAAAGAAGATGTGGCACATATACACTATGGAATACTACTCAGCCATAAGAAATGATGACATCAGATCATTTACAGCAAAATGGTGGGAACTTGATAACATTATACGGAGTGAAATAAGTAAATCAGAAAAAAACAAGAACTATATGATTCCATACATTGGTGGAACATAAAAACGAGACTAAGAGACATGGACAAGAGTGTGGTGGTTACCAGGGGTGGGGGGAGGGAGGACATGGGAGGGAGGGAGGGAGAGTGTTAGGGGGAGGGGGAGGGGCACAGAGAACTAGATAGAGGGTGGCGGAGGACAATCTGACTTTGGGTGAGGGGTATGCAACATAATTTAATGACAAAATAACCTAGACATGTTTTCTTTGAATATATGTACCCTGATTTATTAATGTCATCCCATTACCATTAATAAAAATTTATTAAAAAAAAAAAAAGAAATGATGACATCTGATCATTTACAGCAAAATGGTGGGATCTTGATAACATTATACGAAGTGAAATAAGTAAATCAGAAAAAACCAGGAACTGCATTATTCCATAGGTAGGTGGGACATAAAAGTGAAACTAAGAGACATTGATAAGAGTGTGGTGGTTACGGGGGGAGGGGGAGAGGGAGAAGGAAAGGGGAGAGGGAGGGGCACAAAGAAAACTAGATAGAAGGTGACAGAGGACAATCTGACTTTGGGTGATGGGTATGCAACATAAGTGAACGACAAGATAACCTGGAGTTGTTATCTTTGAATATATGTATCCTGATTTATTGATGTTGCCCCATTAAAAATAAAATTATTAAAATAAAAAAAATAATATTAACTTAAAAAATTAAAAAAAAATAGAAGAAGAATCCTGGGTCTGAGAAATCAGACTTTTTCTCACAAACAGTATCCTGACTTGTTTCCAGCTAAATACTGTCCTTACGCCTCTTCTGGGCTTGGGGGCTGCAGGCTGAGGCTTTGTTCCTGGGACTCAGGACCCTCCCCTCTCTACTAAACTCACTTCCCGCCATGCGAGTCTCTCCCGGCTGCCTTTTGCTCCAGGGAGCTGGGCAGCCCTCTCCGCATTTCCGCTTTTCCTACCAGTCTCAGTGGGGCTTCTTCAGTGTTCCTTGGATTGAAGAGTCCTCTTAGTTTAGTTGTTTTTTCCAGATGATAGTTCTTAAAATTAGTTTGTAATCCACTTTGGTTCTGGGAGGTGGATGTTGGTATGTCTGCCTACTCCAGCGCCATCTTGTCTTCCTCCAAACAAATCTTTAATAAAAAAAAAATAACGTTAAAAATATAAAACATTCTCATGTATTACAATCCATTCATTTCCTACCGCTCATGTTCATGGTTGCAGGTGGCTGAAGCCAATCACAGCTGTCCTCCGGGACAACACCAAATTTTTATTGGATAATGTGTAACGTACACGGGTCATTGTATGGCTCTCATGGAATTAAATTTTAAAATATGTAGTGTTCATGGCTCTCTCAGCCAAAAAGTTTCCCGACACCTGGTCTATGGGATTCCAAAGTGCATTTTAACTGGGGCTGTACAAATGGGAAGGATTCTGACCTCTTGAGAGGGGCCAGGGTAGTGGAGAGGATGCAATTCCAGCCCTCGCGTGTTTGAGAACTGTCTCTTGAAGCCCCCTGGGAACACTGGCCGTACCACCATCTCGTGCACCAGTGCTTTAACAGAGACGGAGATGGCACTGGAGGATTAGAGCTCTCCGAGTGTCTTCCGGTCCAAACTCTGCTCCTAGGGCAGGCACCCTCCTCCAGCATTCTTGAGAAGTGGGAGGTACAGGAAGGTGGGATCCAGGAGACCAGGGAAACCAGAAAGCCCTCCAACCTCCACAAGGTTCAGGGTGCTTCTTCTGTCTTTGGAGGCCCTTCTATTCCATCCCAACCACCTACTCCAGGGGGTATCACATATCCTTCCAGGGTCTGAGACTCTCTCTTAAGGCTAGACATTGCGCCACTTTTCAATGATAACCAGGGTGTCCTTAGAAGTGGCTTTGGGATGCAAGGGAGGATGGGTCAGGTGAGAGAGAGCAAGAGCTCAGACTTAACCACATTTGAGATTAACCCAGCCCCATTCCTAACCTGTTGCCCAAGACCATTAACCAGCCATCACACCCACATCCACTGCTGTCCTCTGTTCCCTTACCCCTCTGAGGCAGAGACCTGCCTCTTTAGAATTATGTACCAAGGTGGACACTGGGGAAGCTGTGGAGGGAGACTACCACTAGGGGGAAGTGTGGAGCAAAACCCCCATTTGCGGTATTGCCAAGAACGTTTATTTACTTCCTTAACGTCCCAGGACCAAACAGCCACTCTTGAATGTATTCTCAGGGATCTGCCAGCTTTGCATGGAGAATCTTTACTTTCATTGCATTAATTTCCATGATAACTTAACTGAGTCACCCACAATACCTTATAACTGAAGACTGCGCTTAAAGGCTGTCCTTGACAATTTGCAGTAAGTAACAATACTTTAATTGACATAAACAAAGGAGTAAAGAGCAGAGGCTCATGCAACATGAAAATAAAGTGCTTGTTCTGCGAGAAGGCAGGTGATACCATCATGCTGAAGCTCTACAGTTCATCCAGTAGATCTCCTGGTGCACGAGCCAGGTGCAAAGTGTAGGGCGAGCCAGGTACAAAAGAGCCTGGACCGTGGCTGCTACTTGGTGAGAGGCAATCAACTCCCAGCCAAACCACCACCTCCATTTCAGTCCATTAGACACTTTGGACTTTATTTGTTGTGTTTCTTTGATGATATCTAACCTGTACATTTACTTTAGATTTAGGGTTGTATGATTTAGCAAGTTATATCTCTTTTTATGTGTGTACATATTTAAGTAACATTATAAAATATAATTTAAGTCAATACTGGTAGACTGTGAACATTTTTTCTTCTAACTTACGTTATAAACATGATTCAGCTTGCGTCTGGATGAGGCACGCAGAGCACTTGGAGTGGGGAAAATGGCCTAGGAAGGCTGGGGTGTGAACAGGCTGCATCCTCCTTAGAAGAGGCGGAGGCCAGGGAGCCAGGGGGAGACTTTGGACTTGGAGCCAGAAGACAGGAGCTCCAGGCTGACCTGGCCACTTTGTAGTTGCCACCTCGCTTCTCTGGGCCATGTCTTCCTTGGCATAGAGACCTCTGTTTCGGAAGTTTGGGCTGCTCAGTGAGCTTCTTGCCCTCTAGCAGCGCTCCCCCCTTAGCACTCCCCCAGCTGAGGGCCAGGGGCTGCTGGGGGGTGAAATGGGTTTCCGTGGGAAACAGCCTTGGGGCGCACAGACCTGCTCGCTGTGTCTGGCTGCTGCTGGCCCCACTGCTCATCTCCAATGAAGCTGCCAGTTACTCTCCAGTGGGCCCCTTAGTCAGGTTCAGGGATGGGTGGGCACCGGCCCATGGTGGGCCCTTATGGGAAAGGGGCCAGCTGGCCAACGCTTGCATGGGCCGCCCTTGCTCTTTGGCATACCCAGCACCCACAGACCCATCAGACCAGAGATGCTGCAGATCTGGGGTGGGGAACAGAGGAGCCAACTTCAAGGGCAGGAATAAGGTCAATGCCACCTGGCAGAGAAAATTTCTAAAATCCCTGTGGCATCCTCCAGGACAAGTTTCCCTCAGCTGCTGTTTAGATGGGCTGGGCCCCTTTCTTCAGGCTCAGGTTCATCACCAGCATCAATATAAGCATTTTTACAGTTTATGAAAGATGTTCATATATATTATTTCATTTGATCATCTGAATAAAGAACTCTGGGAGAAAGAACCCATATGGCACAGAAAATAATATGTGTCTGAAACCACAGTCATAAAGAAGACACTGGAGACTAAAATTCAGACATTTGGACCCAGAGCCCCTGCTTCCCCACCACACATGCTGTTTTCACACGCACGGAGAAGTTGGGGATGCTGGTGCTGCCTTCGGGACACGCACATCTCAGATGTTTAGGTACTAACTTCCCAACTTAATCATAAGACACTAGGATGCATCTCAGGGTCTCCTAGAACACTCACATATAAATGCTTCTTAGTTTGGTTTTAACTTCAGAGGCTAAAGTTGGAGAGATCTGGCCATAGATTCTGTTCCTCCTCTTGCTTGTTACTGGTGACTGTCCTTGAAGAGAACAAATTCTTTTATTTCACCACACAGGTATTCAGTCCTTTTCCAGAGGGAGGGGCTGAGGGTAGGAGCACTAAGCATGAGACGGTGGGACTAGAGAAGGGAGGAAGGAAGCAGGTGAGATATTAAACTTTATCTCCTTCACTGTTGCCTTGAGTATGTAAAATGCATATAACCTGAGGAACTGGGCATGCCAAGCTCGAACCATTTGTTTTAAAACAGAAACCTCTTTTTAAAGTGGAATCTTACTCGGAAATCCAATACTTCAGCAAAAACAAACAGAGATTCTCTTATTAGCGAGGAAGGGTAGAGAGGCCTGGAATAGCACCCCGGCCCCCCAAACCGCCCCTCCCTCTGGGGCTCCTCACAGCACAGGTGGGCGCAGTTTGAGAATCAGCTGGCCAGAGAATTTGCCATCTGGGTTCCAGGAAAACAGTGGTCAGATCACTCTGACACCAGGGCCACGGGCTGTGACAGAGCTGCCCGGTGTTTTGGCAGCGGAGGAGAGCAGTCTGCCCTGAGCATGGGAGGAGGGAGTGGCACAGGGGAAGCATCTCAGCAGCAATGGCACTGGCATACTTTTCAGAACATTTTTGCAAAACAAAAATGAAAAATGTTTGTATAAAAACTCTTTTGATGTTCAAAGATAAAATTATATTCACGTGGTTACTGTCAAAATGGTCCACATTCTGGAAGCAACCAGGACACTTGAGGGTCAAGAAGCCATGTCATGTCATGTGTAGAGAGGCACTGGGGTGCTCATTCTATGTCTGGCTGCCTTGCCAACTGGCCATGAATGTGTGTGTCTCCTTGGGGAGTCCTATCATCTCTGGCCTCCACAGAGACATGGCCCTTGGGAAACCCACTGCTGTGCCAAGTGTCCATGGATGGAAGGGACATCAAAATACCTCCAAGCCACCCATGACCATGCCTACTTCTGCTCTGACCATCGCTTCACCTCTCCTAGTGGGACTCAGCTCTCCCAGACATCAGATAAAATTATTGGGAGGAAGCACCTCTCTCCCGCCTGAGGTCAGAAAAACACTGAGAAATAAAATGCAGGAGCTGCCCATGGAGTGCAGCCCTGGGGAGGCTGGTGCCCAAGCACAGTGGAGCCCCCCCCCCAGCAAATCCAGCTTATTGTACCCACATTCAGCCAGCACATCAAGTTACTCTTCCCCCAGGCAGATTCAGGCCATGGGGTGGAGGAGCCCAGGGCCATTGCCCTTCTCCAGCTCCCTCATCAGGATGAAGCCCTGAAGCAGTTCTCAGCATTCTTGGTTAATCTGCACTGTGATCCCCTTACCTGCATGCAGATCAAAGCAGAGGCCCAATGCCTGGTCCAGCAAGCAGGTGCAAAGGCCTGTAGAACTCTATCTGTGAGGTCAGGAGAGGGGGTTGGGGCTCCCTTCTACCCCAGGCATTCGAGTTCAGTGCCTGGTTCTTACCTCTGGTCCATGGGCTCTTAGGGGCTCCATAGCTGGACTCAGAGGGGGAGCCATGTGCACAGTTTTCTGGGAGGAGGATCCACAGTTTTCCTAGGATTCTGGAGTTGGGCCCAAAGCCTCCAAATTATTATTAAGAACCACATGCCCAAAGTTGAAGAAACTGGAGTGTTGCATCTGGAGACTTGTCCTCATATATCTGAAAGGTTGTCATGTTAAAGGAAGCAAACACTGCGTGGCTTCCTAGAGAGAAGCTGGAACCAGCGGGAATGGCTCAGGGAGGCCAGGTTCAGCTCACTGTAAGGCTCATCTGTTTGATTAGTGTGAAAATAGAATAGACTGCTGCCCCAAACAGTGAGTTCCTCATCACTGAAGTATTTCATCAACGGTTGTCCCTGGTGTTGGAAAGCCACACAGACTAGACGGGTGGCCACGTGAGTCTGGCCTAGCTCCACACTGGACTGGCCGAAGGGAGGCTGTGGCATCTGAGGCGTCTCAGATGAAAAAGTGAGAAAAGAAAAAAAACGTTCTGCTGTGCCTTTGAAATGTAGGGGGGAAGCCTCGGTGTGGGGTGTGTGAGCTGACAGCCTGTTGGCCTGTTTCACGCCCATCAGTGGAAAACAGCTTCTAGAGCCTGGAACTCAGAGCTCAAGTTTCCAGAGCTCGGTGGGGGCTGGACATTCCTGACTTTGTCCTACTGACGGGCAGCAACTGGATCTACACTCTGGTACCTGGGATCCACAGAATCTGCCCTGTTTGTACTTTTAAGGTGGACTTCCTCAGCTAGGTTCTGTGTGATATTATATGAAGTGTTTATGGAGTTGCTCCAAAAATTATTATTAATATTTACTTGATTTTTTTCTATTGATTTGTGAGGGGTGGGAGAGAGAGAGAGAGAAGCGTTAAGTCGTTTTTTCACTTTGTTGTTCCATTTAGTTGTGTACTCATACATTGCTTCTTATCTGTGCCCTGACCAGGGGTGGAACCCATGATCTCAGCACTCCAGGCTGATACTTTATCTACTGTGCCATCTGCCAAGGCCTCTACAAAACTTATTTTTGAAACATGCAAGAAAATCATTAATTATGGTTTTTTGTACTTTTCTGAAGTGAGAAGCAGGGAGGCAGAGAGACAGACCAGTATCCACTGGGCATGCCCACCAGGTGGCAATGCTCTGCCCATCTGGGACATTGCTCCATTGCAACTAGAGCCATTCTAGTGCCTGAGGCAGAGGCCATGGAGCTGTCCTCAGTGCCCAGGCCAACTTTGCTCCAATAGAGCCTTGGCTGTGGGCAGGGAAGAGAGAGACAGAGAGAGAAAGGAGAGGGGGAAGGGTGGAGAAGCAGATGGGTGCTTCTCCTGTGTCCCTGACTAGGAATCGAACCTGGGACTTCCACATGCTGGGCCGATGCTCTACCACTGAGCCAACAGGCCAGGGCCATTAATTATGTTTATTCGGTAATTATAGGTTAAATATTTTTAAGAAAGAACTACCACAGGGAAAATGCCATTCTTCTGGAAAAACTGATGCTAAAATTTCCAGAAATAATCATTATTGATCCAGCATTTACCACCTTGGGTAATGTTGAGAACTGGTGTAGTCAATGATTACCACCTTCTAATTTGAACATATCCATGTTTTCTTTTTAGTTAATATTCACTGAATACTTTTATGTCACAGACATTTATTTCTTATGGATCTGTGGCTTATAGGAGGAAAATTTTACATGAAAAACAGAGTCATGTGGTTGGTTCTCAGCCTGTCTGAATCATATAAGCAAATAGACACAGTACTTCAAAGGGAAGGTGAGCGCCATGGCCTTTGATTTCTACAAAAATATTGGAGAACTATTGTGGACGAAACACTCTTTGGGAGCAGTCTAATCAGAATTATCAGAGAACTATCACAAACTTGTTTCAAGGGCCAAACACTGCCCTTATCCTGGTTTCCCTATTTGTGAAGTTGCCACACCCTCACTGGCTACCTGGAGGTAGCTGGCAATGTTCTAACCAGCAGAATCAGTCTTAAGGGGCCAGAGAGCCCGGCGGGCAGGACAGAGCACACCGCAGCAACTCACAGAGCAGCCAGGGCTAGCCTTCCCTCCAAGTGACTACCACTGAGCTGAGTCTTCCTGGTAGAGAACCCAAAACCAAAGACCTGGACCGTGGCCAGGGGAGCTGTGTTGGATGCCAAACCCAGCCAATAGGACTGCATTTCCTGGAGAAGGTGAAGCAGAGGTCCTGCCTGCAGACCAGGCTGGAAGAGTGGTGGGTATTGCCCAGCAGGAAGGCGCTGGGCTCCAGTGTGCAGGCTAGTCAGGGTCATGTGGGCCTGCAGAGAGAGCCCAGGGGGAGGTAAAGGCGGGGAGGAACTGTCAGCTTCCTTTTCTTATCTTAGCAGGACCTTACAGCCAGAAGCTCACAATATCTCTGTCCCCTTGGAGGACTGCAGTTGCTGACGGGGAAATCTGACCAGCATCCATCTGCCCCAGACATCCTGATTAGACAGTGCTTCAACTTTCCTGGTTCTTTTATAACTCTTGGGTGAGGTAGTAGCTCATAAGAGGCACATTGACTTTGACATGGGATTTTCTAACTCGGAAGTCTGATCTCTTTTCAATATTCACTCCATCTTGCCTGCATACCCCAGAAAGATCTGCTATGCAACTTCCATTTCTAATGGAGGTCACTGTTTACAAACCCCTTTGTAAATCCTGGTGTCTTTTTTGTGAGATGTGTTGTCACTATATCTGTATGACAAATGAACTCATGAGGCTCAGAAAGGCTAAATGACTGGACCAGTGTCACATAACAGTCAGGGTTCCATTCAAATGTGCTCACCTGCTCTCAGGAATCCTGAAGAATGTTCTCAGAAGGCAAAGGGTTTAACGAGCTCTGCCTCTGCCTTGCTGTATATAACCCAGCTCTCTGTGTTGGGGAAAATGCGTCTGATTCTTGGAGGCAGAAGGAGAAGCAAAGTTAGTGTGACATCTGGAAGGCTGAGAAAGGACCTCACGTGGTAAGGATGACCCTGACAATTCACACACATGGGCAGGTGTCTGTTCATGCACGGTCTTTAGACCATGGCTTGCTGTCGATGACAAGGATGGAAATGACTGTCCAGCTCAATGTAGGGCCAAAGGCAAAAATCTTAAAATATTTTCATTTTCTTAAAATATAGTATAAGTTTATTAGACTACTCAGTTTTATAAAGAAAGCAGGTAAGCAGTTATTTTTATTATTATTTTCTAAAGTGCAAACCACAAAATAATCTTAATGAAGCAAAAGTTATTCACTAAAGGAACACCAAAGGGAGGTGACTCGTAACATATCTGTGACTGTGGGAGTGACAGTGGTCCAAAGATGTGGGCTGTGTGGTCTTGGGCAGGTCAGCCAACTTCTCTGAGCTTCAGCGGCCTCCTCCATAGACACTGCACTTTTCAGGGAGTGGTGGTGATGAGCATATGACACGCCATTCCAGAGGAAAGGGTAGTGAGTCCCATTACCAGCCACTGAAAACACTTTGTGCATGGCCTTATCAGAGTACCTTTCACATGTGACATCACTTCCTGCTTGCTTGATCTCCCCGCATCAACTCCACCTGCCACATCGCGGTGCTCAATGAATGTCTTATGAAGGAATGAATGAAAGAATGAATCAACAAGTCTAAAAGGCACAAGGCAGACTTCTGCATTGTTTTTTTGTTCTTTTATGTTTGTTTCTTTGCTTTAACACAGATATATACATGAGTCACAATGCCAAGAAACTCATTTTCTAATCTTCCGGGTCATAGCAAGAAACCTAAAATTATGGAATATTTGAGGGAGAGTCATAAGTGGCATAAAGTATTTAAAACAGCCATCAGAAAATACATATTTATTATACAATACATTTTTAAATAAAATATGTATTTCCGATGGCTTTAGGCGACCCTTGTGTTTTGGTTGTTCGACCCCCGCTGGGGTCGCGACCCACAGGTTGAGAACCGCTGTTGTAGAGGTTGCCGTGAGACAGGAGGAGAGCAGGTCGGAGAAGGTGGGGGCCGAAGTCGTAGTACAGCAGAAGTTTTCAGGCAGTGTGAGTTGATCCTTGAGGACCCCTCACCAATTGAGGCCTCATTTGAGTCTGGGGCTCCCCAATGTGTTTTTCTGCCTGGTAGAGCTTCACATGCATTCACGGAAAACGGGAGGCATTCTAAAGAAACTGTAGCGTAGTCAGAACAGAAGGCAGGGTTCTGCAGATCCCAGAGCAGTATTTTCATCTCTTTCTTCTACATTTGTGTTTTCTCTGAAACTCTTTCCTATAGGTACGTTTTATTTTTACCAAGTATTTTTGTTTCCATTGTCTTTGGTACTTATATTTTAGCTTTTAACATTAAATGTTCATTCTTTAAAAATGTATTGTATAATAAATACGTATTTTCCGATGGCTTTAGGCGACCCCTGTGTTTTGGTCGTTCGACCCCTGCCGGGGTCACGACCCACAGGTTGAGAACCGCTGATTTAAAACCCTTGCATTCCTGCTCCTTTGGCACAATGAGTTTTGTCCCTGAGGTCTGCTTTCTCCCAAGTATCTGCCCAATGCTCACTTCACCAAGTCCTCCCAGATGCTCCAGGCGTGTACTGGAGTGCCAGCAGCTGAGACCTCAGAGCTGGCTGGGCCTTACGATCCCTACCTCTACATCTGTCTCACAGATAAGGAAACTGAGGCCCAGGAAGGAGAGTGAGTTGTTCCAGGCCCTCTGGCAACCTGGTCAACAAGCCACGTGATCACTTAGAAGCCTGACAATGCACCCAGCACTGCCCCCCAGCCGCGTTCCCAGAGGGCCCGAGACAGTGCACAGAGGCTGGATCACCATGGAGCGAAGTTTGCCTCCAAAATGGGGTGATTATACAAATGATCCAGTAACATGCAGAATTAACACTAATTCAGTGAACATTTCCTGTGCATTTGTCACGTGTCAGGCACTGGGTTTTTAAAGTAAAATATGAGGGGTTCACAACAATTTCTTGTTTGGGCAGGCCACTTTGGATTCGACATCCCAAACTCCAGGGACTGTAACCACTCTTCTCTTGGTGGGAGGGACGTGTGTGGCACTGACTTCAGCCTGCTGACTGTCGTGCCCTGTCCTCTCTCTGTTCCCAGGACTTCTGCTCTACTCCAGACCTCACTTTTGAAGAACCCCCCTCCCTCCCTGAGACTATCTCTGCTGTCCTACCTCCCTTTGCTTTGTGCCAGCAACATCAGGACCTTTCTTCTGTCACCCCAGGGACAATGGAGAAGAACAGCTATGAAGGAGAAGGTCACACCTTGTGACCCTGGGGCACAGCTAGCCTGTGCTCTTCCCTGCTGCCTGGCAGCTACCCAGGACTTTGACACCAAGGTTCCCTTTTGCCCCACTGTTCTGTGGCCCCCCGAGACCCTGGCCCAGAGCGGAGAGGCAGCCAGGCACCCCAAGCATTGGTGTGCTCCAGACAGACAGCTTCCAAGGGAAGATAAGAACCCTACCGCAGACCAGCCCTGTGTCCAGAAGGGGAGGAAAACAGAAAGTGCCCGGGGAGGAACTGAATGTCAGGCAGGAGGACCCAGGGGGAAGTTCAGAAGATGGCTCTGCTCTGAGTCCACGCAGGTGCAAGGAGGGAAGTATCCTCAGCTGGGCGAGGCCCCCGGTCATCCAGTTCACCCCCTTACATCATAGATGGAGAAACCAAAGCCCAGAATGGGGAGGCAACCACCCAAAGCTGCACAGCTCACTAGAGACAGGGCAGGACTGGGAAGCACTGAGCCTGTAGTATGTATTGGGACCGGCTGCTCAGGTGTCTGAGGACCCTGACCTTTCCCTCCTATGGTGGTCCCACTCTGCCATTGATATCACTGCAGTGTTTCATGGGCATTTTAGAAGTTTGAACCCAGTTGGTCCTTATACAAAAATGTGTCCAACGATTAAAATTTCAGGGATCATTTCTATGGTTTGTTACCAAAAATGTGTCCAAACCCAGTGTGTGATTGCTGTCAGGATATTTAAACGAGTAATTCTGCTTCAGGAGACTCTACTGAACCCTAACCATGAGCTTAGGACTGTTTGGCTTGGGAAGGACACAGGTGAGGATGCAAGCAGTCTCTGACTTCCCAGAAGCATGCTGTCCAGTGAAGGAGAGCCATGTATGAGCAGGACACGCTGAGGCCTTGCAGGGCGAGGCAGCCTGGAGCACGGCACTGAGGAAGGCTGCTTATTACACCTGCATTTTCCTGCAAAGAGGGACCTTGCTCTGGATACTGATTTAGAGCCCCATTTTGCTCCTAGGCTTTAATAGGAATGGAATGAAAACAAAGGAAAAGAAGTAAAAGTCCCTTGTTTCCATCCCAGCGGTGGTGTTCTTGAGCTGTGTGACTGTTGGCCTGTCCCTTTACCTCTCTGGGCCTTCTTTTCCTCATGTGAAATGAAAGGATGGTCTGTGTGAGCTCTCAGATTCTTCCAACCCCAAGACCCTGACTCATACAAATTCAAGGAAGACCTGTTCACACCTGCCCAGCCTGGGACTTTCTCCTTGCGTGGCATCCTCTGTGGTGTGGCCCTCAGAGTTTATAACCCCGGGAACTGTCACCCCTAGTGTGGAGCTGAAGAATGACTCCACTTAACAGAACAGGAAAACCATTTTTTTTTTTTTTACTGCCACTTGTCACATGACGTAGGAAACACGCAGGTCTTGGGGATACCAAGCTAACCAAAATTAAACCAACTTTCTCTGTGGGGTGATAAATTAGTTTTTATTGCATACCAATAGCCCCAACAATGAAACCACTTGGTTTTTGATGCTGAGGAATTCTGTATCTAATTCTGCATATTTGGCCTGTCGTTCTTATCACTGAAACTCTTTTTGGTACCCAAGGTATTTGCTTACACTTTGACTTTGCAGACATGTTGCTGAGTTTAAAAGAAGGAGAGGGGTATATGTTCACTGTTTATATACACGCTTCCCTGCACTTGTGTACCCCTCAAACTGTCCCTGGATGGCTCCCTATGGAGGGCACAGCCTGGAAGACTGCACATGACAGCCTGGTCCTCAGAGCAGCTCATCTTCTGCTTCCTCAAACAAAAGACTAATTTCCTTCGTGTTATGACTCTTCAGCCCTGACAACTGAGACAGGAACCTTTAGGAGCTGGATTCCTTATAGAGTCAAGTGGTTCACTTGGGATGGCGTCATCCTCTGCCTACCCAGATCTGACATAAGAGAGAGTGGTCTTCACAAAGCACAGCACCACACCCATGCAACTCTTCCTGGAATGCCTGTGCCTATCTTGATCTGATTCCTCTTTCCCTACCTTCCCCCTGCCTCTGTCCTGGGTACCAGGCATGACTTAGCATTGGTTACAAAATTTATAGGCAACAACCAACCAGAAAACCTCAATGAATTTCTCAAGGACCCTAAGGCCTGGGCTCAGAAGTGACACACTGTCACTTCAGCTTTATGCTACATGCAAGCACACCACACAGGGCTGGGAAACGCTGTGCTTTTCAGAGAGGGACTCCAAAGTCACCTGGTAAAGGCTTAGAGAGAAGGAAGGATAGAGAATGGGAACACTGATGAAGTTAACCCACCACACCCTCAACTTTCCCATATTTTGTGCTGTCAGACCCTTCCTCCCGTATCTCAGGGTCTCCTCCTCTCCTTGATCAGACTCAACCCAAAATATGTTTAAGTTGTTCCTATCTTGTGAAAAAGTCTCATATATTCCTGTAAGCATTTCTCACCTTGTATTTCCCTCTATTTTTTAGGGACTTTATCCTAAGAAAGAAAGGCTACAAAATATAGAAGTGTGTGTATAATATAAAAAGACTATAATGTACAGGTTAGTGTTGTTCATAACAGTGAAACCGAAGGTAATGCAAACTCTAAAAGAGGAGGAAGAATTTGGCAAACTGCTACACATAGTGGGTGAATGTTTATTATACAGTCATTATAAAAGAGGGTATGGAAACTATACAATAATATTTTAAAAGGCATGTGAGATCAAGTTAATTGAAAAAATAAAATATAAACCACATGTACAAGCCTATTATGATGTGTTAACAAAATAACCATCACACGTAAACTGATGAAATCTAAATAAGGTCTGTGGATTGTGCCAGTGTTAATTTCTAGTTTTGATATTACACTATATTGACGTAAGACATTACCATGGGGGTGGGAGATGGTTGAAGGGAACATGAAACCTGTTTTTTTAAAAGCCCCAAATATTACACAGAAAGAAAAAGCCTGAAAAAAACAAATGGCTATATTATGTGATAGAAATAGGCATGCTTTTTTTCCCCTCCCTAAATTATTTCATTTTTTAAGGTGAATATATTATAATGCAAGGCAAATACCCACTGTATTTTTAAGAGAGAAATCCTGGATTCCCTCACTGGGTCTGCGTCCCCCTCCCAGTGTCTCTCATGCCATGTGGCTCTTTCTAGCACATTCTTCAGCCCTCTCCCTGCCGGACAGTACACTTCCTGAGGACATCCCCTCTCCCTGTCTGTGCCCAGACCAAGGCTTCATACAAACTTACTCATGTATTAAAAAATATGTCTACTGGACTCTAGGGATCCAGAACTGGTTATGTCAAGGTGTGCGGAAGAGCACTTGCCTCCAAGGGCTCACAGCCTTCAGACATGTGTGCTTAATCTGACACAGCAAAGGTTCCTACCGGGATCAACAGAGTGTGGTGGGCAGGGGGTGGGCAGCTGTACTTATGGTTGCGGGATGGCCTAACGAAGGAGCTGACACCCAGTCTGGGCCAAGGGCAAGGAGCATGTGGTCAGATGGCCCACTCAGAAGGGTATTTTCCAGGAAAGAACTATCTTGGGCAAGAACATGGAGGAGCAGATGAGCAGAAAGGTGCACACAGCATTGCAAACCCACCGTTTTCATCCTGGGGATGTTTTAAATGTAAATTTTTAAATTGGAGTTATATAAACTTTAATAAGTTTTTGTCAAGAAAATTCTTTTTAGAGAATTAAATTTAATGAGGTGATATTGATCAATGAAAGCACACAAGTTTCAGGTAAACACCTCTATAGCATTTGAACTGTTGATTGCGTTGTATGCCCATCTCTCAAAGTCGAATCACTTTCTGTTACCACATACTTGTTACTCTTTACTCCCCTCCCTTCCCTCTCCTGCATGTCCCCCTCCCCCTGGTAACCACTTCATTTTTATCTATGTCCGTGAATCTCAGTTTTATACCTCACCTATGAGTAAAATCATATAGTTTGTAGCTTTTCCTGATTTACTTATTTCACTCAGTGTAATGTTCTCAAGGTCCATCCATGTTGTCGTAAATGTCACTAAATCATCATTTCTTCTGGCTGAATAGTATTCCACTGTGTATATGTACCACCTCTTCTTTATCCAATCCTCTATTAAAAGACACTTTGGTTGTTTCCATGTCTTGGAAGAAAATATTTTCCAGCATGAACTCTGTTAAGCCAATTTATTTTGTTCATCATTTTTTCTATACACTGCAGTTAATCACTTCTTATTTTTCCTTACGTTTGTGTTACCAGAATTATTTTTGCCACCTGTTCTTCCTTATATTTTATTTTGCAGCATACAGCAAAGGTTTCATTCATTGACCTATTCATTTAGTTCACATAAAATTGTACTAATTAAAGCTGGGCCATTATGAGGTGTATGCCTATATTCGACTTTCCTGGGTAAAATTTTATATAAATATAGCCAGCAACCTACGAACCCCTGACAAAGAACTGGCCTAGGAAGAGACAGTGTATCCTGTTAGCAGAATCTCCTAGTGGCTCCAAAAGAAGGTGATGAAGGCACAGACCAGATTCCACAGATGTGTGAGTTTTGTGGTTACATTAAGATCACAAAATGTAAGAGCTGAAAAAAGTCTTAAAAAGCATCCTCTCTACTCCCTCTCATTACATAGGAAGGCACTAGGACTCAAAGAGGGAAAATACATTTCCTAAGACCCCATAGACATTTCCAAGATGAACCAGGAGTGGAACCCACACCTCAAAACTGTCCTATATCATGTGGCCTCCCTATGCCTGCCTTGTGCTAAAACAAGGTCTCTGATATGACTAACCATGTGTGTTCTTACAGGGGGAAATCCCAACCATAGTTTCTAAGACAACACCAAAGTATTGTTTCTTCTTTCCTCTCTCACGTAGAATGAGGAGATTTCCAGGAAGCTGTCAGAGAGCAGCAAACAGTCATCACAAACCAGGCACTTAATGCCCACTTAGGTAACAGGCTTCTGAGACTAGATTGCTAGACATGTGTTTGAAACTGTTTCGATCTTGCCCAGAAGCAACGATGAGGCTGTGACTGTGGCTTTGATCCATGGTAGTTCCCAGTTAATATTATCCAGAGGAAAAAAAAATACATCCCATGACCGCAGTTAGCACTTGTGAATGAGGTGGTTGGCAACACACAGCATCTAACGAAGGGTTACAGATTCTGAGAACGAACACAAGGCACCAACAGTGGTTCTCCCAAGGCGGCCACAACCCTCACCCCAACCCATCCCTGGTGGCCTCAGCCACCAGGTGTATGCCTATATTCGACTTTCCTGGGTCAAATTTTCTGAGTACTTTCTGAGTACTTGATTCATCTGACAACAAAATGGGCTCCCTCCTGTAGAAGTAAGTCTCTTTCTAGTCCTCAGAGCTGCTCAAGCCTGGGGCCTGGGTGCCAAATGACCAGGGAGTTCGGTCCAATTGGGTCTTACAATCTTTCCCTGAGGGCTCATGCAGGCTGGGACTTGGTGTTGGTGCTCAGGGAAGGGTGCCAAGAGGACCAGAGTGACCTGGGTAGGGGTTGGCTATGACCTCTAAGACTCTTTCCTACTCTATAATGGATGGAATTCTCTTATTGGTTACAAAGGGAAAGAGGTTCACCTTTACTAAGCAGCAGTTATGGACCAGGGGGTGGAATTGGTTTTATGCACATCCTCTTATTTAACCCTAACCACAGCTCTGTGAAGCAAGCACCTCATGTCCCCGTTTTTGCTAACCAGGAGGCTCCAGAGTTAGGTATTAACAAGAGAGAAGGGAGAAAGCTGGCTAAATCTAACTAAGTCTGGAAGCTGTACAGCTGAATCCTCCAAACAGACACTAATTCCCAAGGCTGGAGAACCAGTAAAGGGGGAACTCCTCTGCTGAGCATGCACAGTAGCACCAAGATGAGACACAGAAGGGAGGAATCTGACCTGGAAAAATCTGAGGAAAGGATCCAATAGGGTAATGGAACCATGAAAGATCGAGGAAAGGGATTGGACAGGGAGTGGGCCTAGCACAAGGGGAAGGGCTTAGCACTCAAAGAATTAAGAAGAAGATTGGTTAGTTTGAAAGAAAACCTACTCTCCCCAAAACCCAAGGAAATATAGGGAAAGCTTAACAAAGGCCTGAGGTTCATTGTCCATTCACCTGTGCTCTTCCCCTTCAGTAGCTGTGTGGGCTGGAGCACAGTGCAGGGTCATGGCCCCAGCGCCCCTGAGCCTTGGTAGCACACATGCAGATGGAGAAATGAGACACAGATAAATTATGAATCTCTGGGTCATAGTTCCTCCTGGGCTTGATGAGGACAAATATGGGCCTGAGGCCTAAGAAGTCAGACGTCTTCCTTAGCCAGACAGAGAGAGCTGAGCCGCCTGGTCGCAGAAGAGACATTAGGTATTCTTGGACAGTCCTTTGTTTTTGCTCCAGTAGACCTTGCCACAATTGCTCACATCCTCCTGTGCATGGATTCCCAAAGTGCTTTTCTTGAGACTCAGTAGAAGAATCTTATTTCTACCAGCAACATAGAGACCAAGTCTAGGGCATGCAGCTCAAGTCTTGATCCCTTTGACTCCAAAGGCTGAGCTCTCTAGCTGCTACATCACACTGTCTCCAGAAGTACGAGAAGGATGTGCCCCTGGGGGAGCTTTCAGGTCCCTGTGAATTTATAATTGAGTGTATTCTTGGCCTGTACCTGGTGCACACATAATAAGAAGAAGTCCGGGAAAACAAAAATGTGTTAATGAGAAGTGGAAGCTACTTGCACATTTCCGGCCCACGTGTTGTGGGATATTTAAATCTTTACAAACCAACCATGAAGGTCAGAACCCAGGATAGTAGGTGAGGGTGTGTGCGCACGTGTGTGCGTATGTATGTTTGCTTTGGAATGGGCATGTGATCAACCTGTGTGATGATGGTCTCTCCACACACATTAGCTTTGTATGTGTATGAACAGAACAGGCAAGCATGCTTTAACAGGTAAACAATCGACTTACTTCATTTCTCAAAGCACACAAAACAAAACAAAAAAATTTCTACTTTTAGTTTCAAGATACGTAGTCTTCAAAGATCTATGTGACTGGTAATGTTAACTTTTTCTAGAGTTTCAAACCATGTATTTAAACACTCAGAAGTGCATGCAGTGGCAAACTTTGAATTTTAAGAACCAAGCAAAGGAAACATACATCATGACGAAGCTAAATAAGTAGTAACTGGCTAGTCAGGTTCTCTGGAAATTCTTATCTCGGGATTGCACACATTGGGGCCAGGGACAAGCAGACCTGCCCAGTGGGTGTAGGGTGGGGCTGAGTGAGAGGAAGGCCGATTTCAAGCCAGGGGACCTTCTGCCTTCTTTATTTGTTCCTTCTGGAACTACCAGAACTTAGCAAAACCCAGGGGGAAAGCAGCTTATTTTCAGAAAGTGCTTCAAGTTCTCCACCAGTGGCATGGGTGACAGGAAGAGCATACTGGACCATTGAAGCTTCCAGCATTGCCAGTGGGGACCAAAGGGCCTGAAGTTCAGTGGGGAGAAGGGCCAGCTATCAGGACTGGGGGCAAGAGTTCTGCAAGGACTGAGCAAGAAGGGCCCTGGCTGAGGATTTCCTCACTCAACCTCTCAGCCACCTGGAAGCGTGCTTGTACCTGCAGCAGGACTTCCTGGCCCCCCTTCCCCCGCCCGAGCGGGGTGGCCCTGGGTGCCCCTCTGCCCTCAGCCCAGCGCACTCCCCGCATCCTCAGGGTCTGGCGCACTGCTCAGCCCCCGGCAAGAACCCAAGTCTCTACCCCCCTGCTTCCTGCTCAGTCCTACAGTAAGATTCCTGGAGTAACTCAAAAGGCCTTGTCTGTTTTGACTCTCTGAGCCACCAAAGGAAGTGTGGGTTCTACTGGACAATCAAGAGGAGAGAAGTTCTAGGTAGATTATATTTAACTCAACAAGCATTTATTGAGCATCCATAGCATGGTACATGGGGTCCAGGTGGCAGGGAAACACAACTGAGTTGTAAAGACTGTAAGTCTGTGGTGCACCCATGGCAGTCATTAATAATTGGTCATAGCCTCTTGCGTGCATAACCAGAGGTGGCCTGAGGACTTCTCAGCAAATCTGTCTAAGCAGTCACTACCAGGGACCAGAACTGGCACTGAGGATGGAGCTTATTTGCTGCCCTGGTAGTGGTTGTGTGCCCGGGCCCAGCTTCTGTACTCAGCTCAGCAAGTAAGGCACACATGAAAAGCTCCTGGACTCTGGAAACCTGCAGCTGGGGCACAAGCCAACACCTGGGAGGTGAGGGGTCCCTTCTTCCTGCCATGTTGACCAGGGCCACATGCTGCATGGTGTGGAGAACAAGATACTCTTCAGCTCAGGAAACCCCAGTCTTGCCCACAGAACCACAAGAAATACTGAGGTTCTGATGCAGCAGCAGCACACACACACATGCCCCACAGTGAGATCTGACTCCTTCAAGGCAAGCCTCCCTCCCTCCTCCTTCCCTCAGGACCTCGAGTCCCTTCTCCTAGGTCCCTGTCATCTTGAAGCCCATGCACCTCCAGCAGCCCCCCACCACCACCATGCGGCGTGCCTCCTCCATCTCCACTCCAGAATCAGCCTGGCTTCCACTACCTTCCTGAAAGCTGCTGGGTGTGAGATTGTTTGGAAACTCCACACTGAGCGGCCCCAGGGACTCATTTTCAGTCATTCTTCCCCTGCTAAAGCTCAGCTTCCACAGATACAGTTCCATGCTGGAAACACAGCCCTCCGCAGTGCATCCAGTTCCTGGAGTCACCTGGCAGGGTCCTGGGCAGCCCCGGACACTCTCCAAGAGCATCCTTCAAGGGGTTCTTGCATTACCAACAGGGAGCCCAGAGCCCAGAGGGCGGCAGGAAGGAGGTGGGTGGTGCATCGTCTTTATTTATGCTGGGCTGTCACCACCATCCCAAACACTGTCTTTGTCGTCATCCCCAAACATGCAGTGAGGTCCCGCCTGGGCACACGGCTTGTGTTTTGCAGTAGGGGCCATTCTGTTGGGGAAAGGGGCTCTCCACATGAAGTAACAAGTACAGCTCACCACCTTCTGTGCTCAGGGGTGAACCAACAGCACAGATACTCCCCAGGTGACCCCAGTTCCCAAAGCATATTAAAAAATAAAAATTAAATTAGAATCTGAATCAAATCTCAGTTTATTTACTTATAAAGTTGGTATTTGTTATACTTTCCTTGAAAGATAACTTGAGGTCAGATTTTCAATTTCGTTTTTTAAAAGGCAGTAAAAACTTTTATATTTTATATAAAGGTTACATGCCAAATGTCAAGTTTTCAAGCATCTGCCTTAACAATAACATTCCATCTGGCAGAGCCTGTGACCTGGGATTGGGAGTGACATGCTGGGCTCAGCAGAGGGCGAGCTGAAGGAGCACAGAGGGGGGTTTGGTCCACGTTGGCATCGACTCAGCCTCGACTCACCCACCAGCCACTCCCCTCCTCCTCCCAGTACCAACACTGGCCATTTGGGTCATGAGACAGGCTGGACAAACAGCCTGGTCCATCTGCAGGAAAATCAGATGTTCCTATTGTCTAAAAGAATCCTATCCCCTCAAAGTGTGGTTTCGCAGAGCACAGGCTCTGTACAAACGGCTCTGAAAGCCTGTCGTGGAGGCTCCCATCCCTGTGCTGATTGTATCCTGCCTTGTGCCTGCCATCACTTGGATGATTCCCAGCCGTATTTGTGGTCTTAGCGTAAATGTCACTTCTGGGAAGTCTTCCAGAGCTCCCATCATTCATCGTATTGGGACCTCGGACTCAGCTGAGGGCTAGAACTTGTCCACTTGTTTCACCATAGCTCAGCATAGTGCCTGCTACATGGTAAGGGTTCAAAACACATTGGATGAGTGAAATGAGTGAATGAATGAATGAATGAATGAATGAACGAACGAACATGCAAACAAACAGTCCTTGGGGACGAGGCACTCTCCCAACTATTTGGGCGTGAGGTTCTCAGTGGCCAGACATATAAGGGCTCTTCTCAAACACCGGCCTTCCCACACCAACACATTTTCTCTCCCATACAGAGCAAACACAGATAAAAATCTGCTCAAACAGGCAGTCCTAGCATTCTTCCAGCACAGAGATGGGCAAACAACAGCCCACAAAATACGTTCTATGGACCCACGCTCAGCCATTCACATATGTCTGGCTCTGTCCACACAATGTCAGAGTTAAGCAGTTGCAACAATCTGGCCCCCAAAGCCTTAAATATTCACCATCTGGCCCTTTACAGAAAGGGTGTGAGCCCCACTTTAGAACTTCAGAGCACGTTAAGATCAGACGATGACTCAGGGACAGATTGAGGTGGAGGAACAGGGACCCTCAGGTAGGAAAGGGGTTGGTGACATGGTGAAGGTGCAGCAGAGGAGTGGGGGTGGGAAGGTCAGAAGAGGTGGTCTGAGCCCAAGAGGAGCCTTTGAAACTCTCATGCAGGCCGGAAAGTGTGTGGGCTTTGGTGCAAGACAGACCTGGGCTGGGCCTTGCTACCATGGTTTCCTGCTGCGCAATTTTAGGCAGCCCTAAGCTGGGAGTGACCTCCCAGCCCTAAATTTTGGTTTCTTCATCTTTTAAAGATAAACGGCCCACATCACAAAGCTCTTGTGAGGATTAGATGAAATAAGACAGGTAAAGGGGTTCTCAGAGATAACACAGTACTTGCAGATCCAGGTTCAAATCCAGACTCTGCATTTTACTAATGCTCGGGTCCTGGAAGACAGCCTGTGAGCCCGTGTCCTCACCTCTTACCAAGGGGGAACACTTCCTAGCAAGGCTCTGTTGTAAGCAGGTACGTGCCCAGCACAGGCCCTGGCACCAGGAGGTTCTATGTGCTGCTGCTGTTAGACTGTGAGAAGCAGGCCACAATCTGTGGCAGGGACTAGTCACCAAGCTCCTTCCATCCTTCCTCCCACACGTGGTCGGGACCTGACACTGGGAACTCCCGCGCCTGCCCTGCTAACACCCTGCTATGTGAGGCTGGCCAACACAAGGGGCCTCCCGAAGGCACTAAAATTGGCTTTTAAAATGAAGGGCTTGGTCTCTTGGTGGGGTGTTTCCAAATTCTCCTGGTGATAAAAATCTCTATGGAACCACATGACACGCAGCCTTCCCAGCCTCTTCCTTCGAGATTCTGGCCCTGGAGGCCTGGGATGGGGCCCAGGTTGGAATCTGTCATTTAAGTAAGTATTTCAGGTCATCCTTGATATCAAGATGGGTTGGGCAATACTGGCCTCCTTGAGCACTAAGGTCACTTAGATTGTGGTGGTCCTGCACACTTCAGTCCCACAGCCCACGGCAAGTGGGGGGGCATGACTTCTGGCTTACAAAACTGTCAACTGGGCATTAAA
Source organism: Saccopteryx leptura (assembly GCF_036850995.1). Taxonomy (NCBI): domain Eukaryota; kingdom Metazoa; phylum Chordata; class Mammalia; order Chiroptera; family Emballonuridae; genus Saccopteryx; species Saccopteryx leptura. The sequence goes on along the minus strand of NC_089505.1, from coordinate 208,348,572 downwards.
TTTCAAAAAGATATTAGGTTGTCAGCTTTTGAGAATTAGTCACCACATGACGATTCCAATGTGCAGGCAGCCAGCGTGTGGACGTGACCTGTTTGTCTCTGTCTGCTGACTCATATTTGCTTTCCACCTGGTGCCTCTGCCCCTTCTGAGGAGCGTGAGGGCCAGGGCCTGCAGCTGCGCTGTCTCACCAGCCAGTCTCCAAAGATGCTTTCTCATGAATTTCTAGAAAACTCATCCTTCTCCCAGCCCGTCTCAACATAGGCCAGGACTCCAGAGGGCCCAGTCTGGGGGAGGAGAGCTTGAGCAGGCTGAACTGGAGCCCCCAGAGGCAGAGGCAAGAGGCAGAGCTGATGGGGGTGGCAAAGAGAACGTGACTTTGGCTTCAGAAGGCCTGAGTCTGAGTCCATACTTGTCTGTGACAATTGCATGCCTTGGAGCAAGTCACTTTACATGTCCAATCTCAGTTTCCTCATCTGTAAATACCTCTGGCACAGGGTTACTGTGAAGGTTAAATGAGACGGTGAGTGAGCTCTTGTTAGTGACTAAACTGCCCTGCCCCGCCCCGCCCCCACCCCCTGCCAGGTGCATCTCCACCGGTCTCTGTTCCCCAGTTATCTTGAAAGTTGCACCTGCAGACATCCAAGTTTCTAGTGACTAGCTCTAGTTTTTCTTAGTCCCTTAGAAATGCAAAGATTTACACACCTGGAGAGTCATGTAAGATATTCTGGTTTCCAAGCCCTGTTTTGACCTCAAAGAGAAGGCAGTAGGTCCCTAGGACCTGTCCCTGGGGCTCAGGTGGACGGAATGGATGCTGCAGGCTGTGGGTTGTGTGCTGGGAAATGTTTGTGTTTGTGACTGAGGCTCTGAGTCTGCACTTGGTGTGTGTGTTTGTGTGCTGGTGTGCACACTGTTTGTGTTCACGTGGCTCTGTAGAGCAGTGATTTTCAACCTTTTTCATCCAATGGCACATGTAAATTACTCAAATTCTGCGGCACACCCAAAAATATATTTTTTGCCAGTCTGACAAAAAAATTAAATAAGTAAACAGTAATTTTGATCATTCACACTGAGTGGCTATTGTTGTCTTTTTTATTTGACAGTCTAAGAGAAAAGAAGTCAGTGCCCTTGACTGAATAGTCAAGTGTTGCATGTTTTAGAAATTCTTGCGGCGCACCAGTTGAAAATCACTGCTATGAAGTGTTCATTCTCCAGAAGTAGACTGACTGCTGCTCCTACAATCGTGTCACATTTACTACCCATTGGACAGAAGCCCAGACACTGGAGCTGCAAGGCCTGACTGTCCTTTCCCAGGTCCTACCCACAGGTCACAAGTCGGGGTGGGACCCGTGGGTGAGTGGCCTCCCTGTGCGTGCTCCCTTCTCCTGGCCCCAGCTTCCTCCCAGCCCCCTCATAGCCCTGAGTCCTCCCACACGTACTGTCCAGCGAATCTTTGCCGTGATCCTGAACAGACACCAGAGTTCGGGGGAAAGCTTGCCAGAACTGAAAGAGGTCGAGAGGCAAACAGACCGCCTTCCTTACTGCAGATAAGAAAACTCTGAAACCCAGAGAGGTCAACTGGCCAGTCCCAGGTCGCATAGCCAGTTGTTGATATTTATTTCTCACTTATTCGTGGACAAACATTCACTGAGTCTGTACTGCGTCTGGAGTTAGATAACGAGGGAGGTGTGGTCAGGGGTCAGAGGAGACTTCAGGGAGTGACATTAAAGCTGAAAAAGGTGGACGAGGAGGAGACAGCCAGGTGACAGGCGGGTGGGTGGGCAGCGTGTCCCAAGCAGGAGAAGCTCCACGTAGACTGGCCCTGCAGCAGGAACTTCTCCCGTTCCAGGGTGTGAGAGTCCTACTCAGTGAGGATGAGGAGGAAAGCAGAAGCCATCCCATGTGGGCTCGGAGCCTTGCTTCTCGTGTGGCAGAAACATTTCTGCTGGGGCGAGGAAGATTTTTCAAAGGTAATTTTTGGAGCATAAACTGGCGGGAGCAGAGGTTGTGAGCTAAGTTTGAGCTGCCTCTGGCCACGCTGTCATGGCACTGCCTCATTTAAACCTCATGACAACCTTAGGAGGTGGCTGCTGTCATCCCTGTACCCCTGGGACTGCAGTATCAATGGGTAAACAGACTCAGGGAGCAGGAGCTGCCTGCAGGCTTCGCAGCTGGTGAGCTGTGGAGCCGGTGCTCCCAGGCTGCGCTGCTGCCTACTGAGCTGTACTGCCCTTTCTTTAAGAAAATTTCTCGCACTTGGTCTGCACTTCCCATTTACTCTGCGACCCTGGCCACAGGGCTTTGACCCCTCTGTTCCATGAGCCGGCCTCTTTAGTCAAACCAATGTGATATGTGCATTCACCAATCTGTACCAACCTTGCATGCTGCCAACCACCCCCCTTGGCTCCTGGGACATCGCCCTCCCCTGGCTCTCTGCCGTCCTGGTGGCTGCTCCTTCTCAGCCTTTCCTGGGGTGTTCCCATCTGCTAGCTCTCTGTGGAGGATGCTCCTCAAGGAGTCTGTCCTGAGCAACTCTTCCCACGTGAGTGCTTCGAACGCACAGGAGGCTGCAGTTGCCACCTCCTCACTCTGATTCCCAGTGGTCCATTCCTACCCCTCATCCTGGTCTTGAGCTCTGAAATTATACTGGCAATTATTAACATTGTCTTCTGAAAATCATTGTAACTGAAGTCCCTGAACCACCCACTTATGTTTCTTGTCTTGGTAAATGACACCACTGTCCACCCATAGAAATTTCTATTTCCTGCCATAGAAATTTATTTTTTCTCCTCTGACACCATTACACCTACATCCATTAAGGCTTCCAATATGTTTACCTTCTAAATCCTGTGTCGGGCTTTCTTTCCCATCCCCATAGCCACCACCCTGATTTGGGTCCTCTTCAACCTCCTCGGCAAGGTGTGCAGGGTTCTAGGGTAGAACTAGGTGAAAGGGTCTATGCCCTTCCTCATGAACCACGTAATAGCAAGTAGCAGCCTAGCTCCTAGGCATCATGCCTGTTTCCTGAGATAGGACGTCATCATGGTGTAGGGGTAGCCGAGAGAAGGCCAGCTCCTCTGACCTGCAGGAGCTACGGTGTGTGCATGTAGGGCTCCCCTGAGGAGGGCTCCCTGCCCTCTCTCACCCGCTGTGGTGCTTCCTTCTGCAAAGGGCACCATCACTGCCTACTCATCTTCCACCACAAATACACTCACCTTATTGTTACTTAGTGTAGTGGACAGATCCTAAAATTCCAATGACCCCACTTCATGATAATCATGTCCTTGTTCAACCCTTTTTCCTGAGTGTGGCCATGCAGGAAATATGATTGGATTCTAACTAACAGAACACTGCAAAGGTGATACGATGTCATTTCTATGATGAGGTTCCATAAAACTGTAGCCTTGTTCTTGATAGAAGGCTCCTATTGCCTCTTTGACTTGCATGCTTCTGTGAAGCAAGTGGCAACTGTGGGCCTCCTCATCCAAGGAACTGAGGGTGGTCTTCAGCTGGCAGTGAGGCACTGAGACCCTCAGCCTAGCCACCTGCAAGGAACTGAATTCTACCAGCAACCACGAATGTAAGCTTGGCAGTGGATTCCTCTCCAGTTGAGCCTCAGATAAGACCCCAGCCCTGGCCAAGTGCTTGACTGCAGCCTTATAAGAGACCCTGAAGCACAAGACCTGTGTGTACACTATGCTCTGATTTCCGACCCTCCAGAAATTCTGAGACACTGTGTGTGTGTGTGTTTTATTATTATTATCTAGTGAGAGGAGGGGAGGCAGAGACAGACTTCCACATATGCCCCGACTGGGATCTACCTGGCATGCCCACTAGGGGATGATGCTCTGCCCATCTGGGGCCCTTGCTCCATTGCAAATGGAGCCATTTTTTAGCACCTGAGGCAGAGACCATGGAAACATCCTCAGCTCCTGGGGCCAACTCACTCCAATGAGTCATGGCTGCAGGAGGGGAGGAGAAGAGAGAGAAAGAGAAAGAGAGAGAGAAGGAGAGAAAAGCAAGAAAGGGAAGGGTGAAGAAGCAGATGGGCGCTTCTCCTGTGTGCCCTGACAGGGAATCCAACCCGGCACTTCCACACGCTGGGCCTATGCTCTACTGCTGAGCCAACCGGCCAGGGTCACTCTGTGTTGCTTTAAGGTGCTAAATTGCCCTGGCTGTGTAGCTCAGTTGATTAGACCATCATCCAGCAGTGCAGAGGTTGCAGGTTGGATCCCCAGTCAGAGCACTTGCAGGAACAGATCAATGTGTCTGCTCTCTCTCTTCCTCTCTCACTAAAATCAATTTTTAAAATGAGGTGCTAAATTTATGCTTATTTATTACAATGCAATAGGAAATGAATACTTTTACACCTTCTTCTCTTGTTTGGACCAATGGAGGCAATCACTTTCTGCTGTAGCAGGGATATAAACAGAGGTGCATCAAACCCACTAGACCAGCCCATCTTACTGACTTCTTCTGTGTATCTTCCCCATTGTTGGGCAGATAAAATATATTATGCTCACTTTGTTAAAGATGGCGCTGCCGACATGGAAGCCTGTCGCCCAGGTGATATTAATGTGTGTTGGGGACGGGCTGTGGGCAGGCAGGACCCTTGTAGCCTGGGGCTTGGTTTTAGGACTAAGCCTTTCCCACCCTTTTTGATGTGGGGTGGTGCAATCCCATCACGTCTCTGATAAGTGACTTTGTATTAGAGACTTCCCTATTTTGTATATTGGATTAAAGATTTTGATTTCTGCACTATAAAGTGGGGCAGACTGGGAGTTTGCTCTCTCAGTTCCTGAGATTAGCATTAGAGCAGAGAGTAGGTTGGAGAGCAGAGTAAGGCCACGTGGAGGAGAGGAGAGGCAGCCAAGATGGTGGAGTGCTGAAAGAGAAGCCAGTTAGTGCAGAGTTTGTGTAGAGAGAAGGAGATGGGGAACAAAGGAGAATGAAGCTAGTGAGCTAGAAACCTTTAATTCTAGGAAACTCGGATAAGTCAGTAACTTTGTGAGCACTGAATGAGTGGATTTTGGAGACCAGTGTGTGTTTTTACTTGTCTGCTGGGTGCAAGCTAGGAATAAAGCTAATGGTCCACCAGTTTTGGGCTCCATTGTTTCTTTACCGACTGTCCGAATCCAGTGCGAACATGCATGGACCAGGTGGTTGTGATGGTGGCCGTGGATACTGGCTTAACATTTGGCGTAGTCTGTGGCAGGATTCAGAGATTGGTATGGAGCCGCCACCCTTGATGTGCATGGTAGAGGACTGGCTGCTTTTATGGTTCCCCATGGCTGTCCTTTTGGGGGCTGTAGGCTGGCTGACTTTTACAGCCATGTGTGAGGAAACCAAGAGCTCTGTGGAAGAGGCTGCCCGGGACCTGCAAACCGAGCAGTGGAAGGAGCTGGAGCAAACGTGGGAGAAAGAGATGTCGACCCTGGAGCTGAAGCAAGCACCAGAGGAGGCCGACCAGGTTCGCGAGACTCATTTGGAAATGGAGCAGATGCTGGAGAAGGAATCACAGGTTCGTGAATTGGAGATTTCCCTGGACGTTGTGGAGAGCCAGCAGCGGCAGGAGGCTGGGGCTGAGGCTGGGTCCAAGGCTGCAAAGCTGGCAGCGGAGCTGGTGTTTTCAGTTCCTCTTTGGAGGATGAGGAGAATCGGCCTGGAGTTGTAATCCACGGCCTCCAGAAGATGAGAGCCCAGCAGCAAGGAGTTCTTACTACGGCCCTGGTAGGTGTTGGAATCCATGGGAGTCCGAAAAGACCAGAGTAACAGGCTTTATTGAAAGGAAGAAAGGAACCCTGCTGGGCACTTCTCCGGGGAGAAGGGCACTGGTTACAGATTATGAGGTGAATTTTATAGGATTTGGGAGAGCCTGAGGGGGTACTGAGTCAGAAGTTCTGGTATGTTCCCTTTTATGGTTTTAGGATTTCAGCTTTCTGGAATGCTCCTTCTTGGGGCAGTTGATTAGCTTTCTGGAAGTTTTCTGCTTCAGGGGCAATTATCCAGTAAGTAAGGATGAGGTCAGGCAGCCAGGTGGGACAACAAAAAGGCAGTTGGAATTTCATATATCTATCATTTCTCAACTCTGTGATATGATAAAAAGGAAAAGAGGTGGGGGAAGGAGAGGATATGGGGTTCAGGAAGGAGGTTTGTCTCAGACCGGCCATCTTCTGGAGCTACTTCCTGCTGTTATCCCTGTTGGGGGCCTCCTTTGTGAACCCTCCCCCGGGGGGGAAGTTGTAGTAGGAGTTGTAAAAGCATTTGATTGTAGGTAATCCTGGAGATTTCTCTCATTCGAGCCTGCAGGAACTTGATAAAGAAAGAGGCAAGCATTAAAATTAGGCACAGAATTAGGATTGGTCCTATAATTGGTGCTAGCATTGAGAACAAGGGGTTTTTCCACCATTGTTCAGAGTAGGGGTGTTTTTATAGGGTTCCAGATTTTTCTGTTTCATGAGGGCAAGTTTCAGAGTTGGTGTGTAGGGCTAGGTAGATTTTTCCAATTTTCTGATTGGCGAAGGTCTGCATGAGGTTCTGTAAGAAACTAGTGAACAAACGTAAGAGGCAGGGTCAAAAAGTTAGAAAAATAAATAGGAGAGTGAGTGGACCAATGAAAGGCAATAGTCAAGACGCCCAGTTTGTGCAAAACCACTGATTCCATGTTTACGAATTTGCTGGGCTTCAGAGAGAAAGAGAGAGAGAGAGAGAGAGAGAGAGAGAATAAGACAGGGCAGTGGCCAGTCCCCCTGCCCCTAGACCTGTTCCTGTAGAGATTCCTAAGGCAACAAGAAGAGGGATTACTTGTACAGCTCGTTTGGTCCTTAGATTGATGGGCAGTGTACTAAGAACTGGAAGAGGCTCATGGGGTGGGATTAGGTTGATATTTGGGGTAAGATAGATTAGGGTACAGGTTTCTGTTCAATTAGTAGGGAGATATATATAGGTGTTATGCCATTTTTCTACTTTAGCAGCAGTGGGAGTTGTCAGGATTACAGTGTGTGGACCTGTCCACGTGAAAGTCTGTCCTTGGGTGATGTACTACTGGAAGCGCCTCTTGGACAGTCTTTGAACAGTTTGCTGAGTAGCCTGTAAATCCTGTAAGTACTTAGGGAAAGGGTGGTTACATTTCTACACTTTGCAGCTAGAGTTTAAGTCCTAGTGACCACTGCTTCTAGCTGGAATTAGCAGCAGGTCCCAGACGCTTTATAAGCTTTTCAAGATGGCAGGGAGTTGTCAGCATAGAGGGGAGGAAGAGAGAAAGCAGATGGATGGACAGTGTGAGCAGCTGGATGGAAAGAAGGAGGGTCAGTATGTGCAGGAGGAGGAGGAGGAAGAGGTTGAAGTGCTGGTGGTGGCGCCACATGGTCAGAGGAGTCAAAAGATTTAGAGCTCTGAGGAGAGGGGAGGGGGCGAGGGGTAGTGGAAGGCACAGTCAGTCTCTGAGGAGGGGGAAGGATGGGTCGAAGAAGAAAAAGAGACAGAGCCACTCATCTGTAAGGAGGGAGGAGGGATTTAAGAACACAGTGAAGAAGGGAGAGGCCCCTGGCCAGCAGGGGAGGAGAAAGAGAGAGACTGGTATTTGCAAGTGAATGAGCACAGGTTTCTGCGAAGGGAGGGGGCTTTCTGGAAGGGAGAGACTCGAGTGGAAAAGATGTGCAGAGGGACCAGAGAGGGGTCTGGAGAGAGGGGTGCCCCCGGGGGTCAGGCAGGAGGGGAAGAGAGTTGGGAGTCCACGGAGAAGAAAAGATTAGGAGCAGAGGTTTTAGGTGAGGTTTCTTTGGCCAAAAAATGGCCTGCGTGTAGAACAAGCAGTACAGAGATTAAGGACAGGAGTGAAGGTAGAAGAAAGCCTGCACATAAGGAATTTCTTTTTTTTTTTTTTTTTTTTTTTTTTTGCGTTTTTCTGAAGCTGGAAACAGGGAGAGACAGTCAGACAGACTCCCGCATGCGCCCGACCGGGATCCACCTGGCACGCCCACCATGGGGCGATGCTCTGCCCACCAGGGGGCGATGCTCTGCCCATCCTGGGTGTTGCCATGTTGCGACCAGAGCCACTCTAGCGCCTGGGGCAGAGGCCAAGGAGCCATCCCCAGCGCCCGGGCCATCTTTGCTCCAATGGAGCCTTGGCTGCGGGAGGGGAAGAGAGAGACAGAGAGGAAAGCGCGGCGGAGGGGTGGAGAAGCAAATGGGCGCTTCTCCTATGTGCCCTGGCCGGGAATCGAACCCGGGTCCTCCGCACGCTAGGCCGACGTATAAGGAATTTCTGATGTCCTCCCTGTCCGGTGGCAAAAGTTGTCAAGGTCTCACAGGATATTGTAATTGAATGTCCCGTTTTCAGGCCTGTGGGAGTCATTGTCTAGTTTATATTGTGCCAGGCTGTATGGCAAAAGAAAATGAGTAGAAGACAGCTCAACGGGGTTTGGTCAGACAGCTTCTACTCTGAAGAGCCCAATGTGGAGATTAGTGATCTAGAGAGGGTGTCCCTGCCTCCAATCACAATCTCAAAGGAGAAAGCTCTCCTGGGAATGTGGAGTTGTCCTACCTTGGAGTCATCACTGCCCAAGAAAAAGCTCAAAGAGAATGTGGAGGGATTTGGCTAAGTGCTTAGACTTTTGGAATGTGCTGTCCCTGGAACAGAAAAATGGCAAACCCCTCAAAATGTGAGGCTGACCAGAGAAAGCCGTCTGATGATGGATTAGGGACTTATGGGTCGAATTAAAGCCAACTGGGAGAGGGAAGGGAGAAACTCCTTACCTTTCTGGTCCAGCAGGGGTTCAGGACAGGGACTGATCACCAGCCAATCAACCTACAATTACACATCCAAATAGAATCAGGGAGTAAGCCCGGGACGAGCTGCCACTGCCCATTGCTTCCCTGGTTGTAAGTTTGGACGGCAAAGAGGGATTGTCCAGGCAGTTAGTACCCTGTCCTGGGTTTTGGCACCAAATGTTGAAATCCATGGGAGTCCGAAAAGACCAGAGTAACAGGCTTTATTGAAAGGAAGAAAAGAACCCTGCTGGGCACTTCTCCGGGGAGAAGGGCACCGGTTACAGATTATGAGGTGAATTTTATAGGGTTTGGGAGAGCCTGAGGGGATACTAAGTCAGAAGTTCTGGTATGTTCCCTTTTATGGTTTTAGGATTTCAGCTTTCTGGAATGCTCCTTCTTGGGGCAGTTGATCAGCTTTCTGGAACTTTTCTGCTTCAGGGGTGATTATCCAGTAAGTAAGGATGGGTCAGGCAGCAAGGTGGGACAACAAAAGGGCAGTTGGAGTTCTGGTAAATTCATATATCTATCAGTAGGTCTGTGATTTTAGGACATTAAGGGTGGATGCCATCATGCTCTCTAGAAAAGAGATGAAAATGCTGACTGCCATTGCCATGTGCTCCTCTTTGGGACAGTGTAAGACCTGCCAGGATGGCAAGGATGAGGGGGTGGCTGAGGCCCCATGTGCATGGACTGATTTCCTGGACTACGACCGGAGTGGGCACTGGCTCCTATGTTGGATGGACTTACGGATTTTGGACAATGTGAAATACCCTGATGGGGGTGGGGGGCGGCTTTGTTGGAGGCCATCCCCTGCCCCGGGAAGCTTTTCAAACAGCTAGAAAGAAGTCCAAGGACATTTTGCACTTTTGGCAAAGTGCTCAGAGACTGGTGAAATGTACCTTTGTAATTGTTGAAATTGTATAATTTGTCATGTTGTTGTAATTTGTTTAATATGCCTAATTTCCTTGCACAGGGATGCCAGTGCTGTAGATTGTGGGTAGTAAAGTGAGCATAGGTGTGGATTGTTGGGCAGAAAAAATATATTATGCTCACTTTGTTAAAGATGGCGCTGCCCACATGGAAGCCTGTCACCCAGGTGATATTAATGTGTGTTGGGGGCGGGCTGTGGGCAGGCAGGATCCTTGTAGCCTGGGGCTTGGTTTTAGGACTAAGCCTTTCCCACCCTTTTTGATGTGGGGTGGTGCAATCCCATCATGCCTCAGATAAGTGACTTTGTATTAAAGACTTCCCTATTTTGTATATTGGATTAAAGGTTTTGATTTCTGCACTATAAAGTGGGGCAGACCAGGAGCTTTCTCTCTTGGTTCCTGAGATTAGCATTAGAAAGGAGAGCAGAGAAAGGCCATGTGGAGGAGGCCAGAAGAGGCAGCCAAGATGTTGGAGTGCTGAGTGAGAAGCCAGTTTGTGCAGTTTGTGCAGGAAGAAGGAAGGAGATGGGGAACAGAGGTGAATAAGTCTGGTGAGCTAGAAACCTTTGATTCTAGGAAACTCAGATAAGTCAGTAGCTTTGTGAGCACTGAATGTGAGTGGGTTTTGGAGCCCAGTGTGTGTTTTTACTTGCCTGCCGGGTGCAAGCTAGGATTAAAGATGATGGCCCACCAGTTCTTGTCTCTGTTGTTTCATTACCATCTGTCCAAATTCGATGTGAACCTGCATAGGCCAGGCGGCTGTGATGGTGGCTGCGAATACTGGCTTTACACCCATACCAACTTTTCTATTATTCCCTGAACATATATATTCTCTGTATAGAACATTGGTCATTTCCTTGACCAGTGAAATCCCTTTTATCTATTTTTCCTCTATAGAATTTATTATGGACCCTGACTGGTAAGCTCAGTGGTAGAGTGTTAGCCTGGCGTGTGAATGTCCTGGGTTCAATTCCTGATCAGGGCACATAGGAGAAGCAACCACCTGCTTCTTCACTCCTCTCCCTCTCTTTTCTCTCTTTCTCTCTTTCCCTCCTGTAGCCATGGCTCGATTGGTTCTACCAAGTTGGCTCCAGGCACTGAGAATGGCTCCCTGGAGCCTCCACCTCAGGTGCTAAAAATAGCTCAATTGCCAGGCAACATTCATATATAGGCAGAGCATCACCAGTAGGTAGCTTGTTCGGTGTGGATCTTGGTGGGTGTGTATGTGAGAATGTGTCTGTCTTTCCTCTTCTCACTTTAAAAAAGAAGAAGAAATTTATTCTGGACTAGATAAATGACACCTCCTCCATGAAACCCTCTGAGATTGCCCCCTGCTATGGGATTTCATGGCTTACTGAGTGTACCAACTACCCTGTACCAACTACAATATCCTGTGATTGCCTGCACTTAGGCCTCACACGCCACTCAGTGACCTACATCTCATTTTATGTTCAGAGCATATTAAGTCATAGTGATACAATAAATGTATGCTGGATTTATGAATAGCTCAGCCTAGCACACCTCCACCAGGAACATCACAACCAACAAGGGAGCTCAGGCACCATACTGAGTAGAGGACAAGGCCTTTCTGTCACCATGGTGGCCCTCTTGAAGAAGGTTATCATATGATATTTATGTAAGTGGGGAGAACTACCTTCACAGGAGAGCAGGTATGGGTGAATGAAAGGCCCTTTTGTTGTGCTCAGAGCCAGGGTGGTTTTGGATATGTAAGCTAACCTGCAATACAGCAGGGGGTGGGGGTGAGGAACTGTGACAAAAGCAGGGACCAGCAGGATGGTGGAGCTGAGGACCACAGGGGGCCCAGACAGTGAGAAGTCCCCAGTGTGGGGAAGGCTAGGAACAGAATGTCAAATGTTCAATTTAATGCTGTGGGATTGCTTTTAGAGTTGCTAGATTTAGGGAAAAAATTGAGGGACATACCATAAAAAAAATGTCTGAAATTAAAATTTAACTGGGTGTTATGGGTAGTAACTGGAAATATTTCTGCCATGATAGAAACCCCTCTATAGATTTAAAGTCAAGGTTACAATTAACATGTCTTGTATGATTTGGGGTGTTTTGTAGAATTGTGTCAGAGGATGAATTTGGGCTCTGGGACCACGGGGCACAGGACCAGGAATAGTACAGGAATGCAGGGTAATCTGCAAACCAAACACATTCAGTGGAAGCAAGAGTTTAGATTCAGAGGTGACAACATAAGGTAATCTTGGGAAAATCTTAGGAAGGACTTAGAACCTTTCACAGGCAGAGAGGGAGGGCTGGGAGCAATCTTATCTAGGTAATCTGTAGAACTCAAGGGAGGGAAAGACCAGGCAACACCTGGATGAGACTTAGAACACCTGAAATGCTCTGAATAGAGTCAGAGGAAATTTATTCTCTTCCCATCATCCCTCACCTCTATGAGGAGAGTTTTAGATTTAGAATCCACAACAAAGCAGCAAAGTTCTTCAGCTAAGAGTCAGGGAGCGCAGACCTTGGCGGGAAGAAGGTGGCTCTTCTCCTGTGTGCTGTGGCTTAGAGGGTCATTGATGGCGTAGAGCAGCTGAGAAAGCCCCAGTCGGCTTTTCCGACATACACACTGGAGCAGGGGCTGGGTTTTCACCAGGCTCATTAGAACCCCCAATGTAAAGACAGTGTGTGAGGAGGGGCTCAGTGCTCCCCTTCCAGCTGTCAGATAGGTCTTGGTGGAGCTGCTGGACCCCCAGAGCCCTGGCAGCCTACAGAGGAGTCCCCTCCACATGCCAGCACTAGCTCAGGGGCCTCTTCTGGGGCTGAATGTTATCGGGAACCAGCCTGTGTGGTGTCCTCACTACTGCCTGTGGTTAGCATGTCCAGTCGCGGTACTGGGCTCCCAGAGAAGGACACTCTTTGGGAGGCTTGGAACCCCCAACCCTGCGGCCCTTCGAAGCTCACTGCTTGGGGGCGAGACAAGCTATAGTCCAACTCTGCAGCCTGGACTGTGAGGCCCAGCCTTGGGTTTAAGCCTCATCTCCAGGTGCCCCTTACTCCACCTGTTCCACAGCAATCCACCCCACCCACAATGGGCATCTCTTTCTTGTTTGAACACACCAGCCGTATCCACACCTCATACTTTCCTACAATGCAGTAGTGTTAAGACAAGGCCACAGATTCTCTAACTGTCCTCTCTTCAAGAGTTGGACCTTGAGACCCCTTCCCTTCTGTGTGGGCTGGATTGGGACTCCCTTCTGACAGATGGAATAATGTAGAAATGACATCATGTGACTTCAGAGACTAGGTCCTAAATGCACTGTGGCTTCCTCCTTGTTCTCACTTATCACTCACTGTCAAAGCCACCTGACATGTCACGGAAACTGTCAAGTAGCTGATGCAGAGGCCTATGGCTGAGGAACTGAGGCCTCCAACCCACAGCCATCTAGGTACGAAGGCTTCTGCCCATGCCCAGGTGAGTGCGGAGAAGCCATTCTCCAACCTGAGCAAAGCTTCCATGTGACTGTAGACCAGACAGCACCCTGTCGGCCATCCCAGCAGACTCTGGGCCAGACTCATCTAGCTAAGACACTTCTGAATTCCTGTCCCACAGTCAGTGTAAGATAAGAAGTGTTTTGAGCATGGCTCTGGCCTGTTGGCTCAGCGGTAGAGTGTCGGCTCTACCAGGTTGGAAGTCCCAGGTTCGATTCCTGGTCAGGGCACACAGGAGAAGTGACCATCAGCTTCTTTCCCCTTCTTTTCTCTCTCTGTCTCTCTTTTCCCTACTGCAGCCAAGGCTCTACTGGAGCAAAGTTGACCCAGGCACTGAGGATGACTCCATGGCCTCCACTTCAGGTGCTAGAATGAGGGAGCAATGCCCCAGATGGGCAGAGCATCGCCCCCTGGTAGGCATGCCAGGTGGATCCCAGTCAGGTGTATGCGGGATTGTGTCTCTCTGCCTCCCTGCTTCTCACTTCAGAAAAATACAAAAAAAAGAAAAAAAGAAATGTTTTGAGTTGTGAAGTTTAAGGCACTGTGTTAAGCAGCAAAAAACAACTAATACACACCTGCTTTTTCCAGGACTTAAACAGCCCCTCCTCTACCTGGCAAACATTTCCTCATTCTTCAACATACCATGTAAATGCCACTCCACCTGCGTCCCCTTCCACAGTGCTCGAGGCCCAGGGAGCCGCTGTTTCTCCTAGACTCCTCCAGCAGTGGTATGCATGTCCATTACAGCCCTTACCACACTGAATCACAACTATTTGCTTACTGTCTCTCTCTCATTGGAATCAGAGCTTCTTGAGGGATTATGTTTGATTCGTATTTATATCACTGATGCTTACTACAATGGTAACAATTAATATCTAATTACTTAATTTAATCAATTGATGCAGAGATAGGCTGTATAGCATGGTGCCTTCTTCTTTAATTTATGAAAAGATTCTACCTGAGAAATAGAGTTGACTTGTTATACTCCTTACTAATTGATGGTCTTGCTGACATCTTTATATGGCTGTCATATTTTTATGTCATTCATTAGCTTAGTCAAAAGGGGTTTGTTGGTTGTCTCTTTGGTCCAGGGGCCAGGAGCAGGTACACTGTGACAGGGTGATCCTTCAGGCCTGAACTGCCCAACACATTAGTCATTAGCTACATATGGCCATTTAAACTGAAATAAAAAATTAGTTTCTAAGTTGCACTAGCTCCATGTTAAGTGCTCAGGAGCCACACCTCACCAGTGGCTACCATAGTGGATGGTGTAGATCTAGAATTTTCATTGTTGCTATAAGTGCTATTGAACAGAATTGACTCAGAAGACTCTGGAGGTACATTATCTAAGGAGGGTCTAAACTGAAGCAGTGACAGTGAGATGGAGGGCAAAGGTCTCTCCCAGAAGCAATGTGATTCAGGGTGACCAGAGGTAGGTGTATTTAGAAGCCTTCGATGTTTCTCCCAGCCCTGAACAGGGGACGGTGGAACCATGCACTAATATAGTACATATAGGAGAAGAGAAAGGATTTGGGAAAAAGAGATAAAATCAGATTTGGACCCAGGGAGTGACAGGTAACAGTGGGACAGTCCAGTGCCTGGGCAGCTGTTGGCTCTCAGAATGGGATCTGTGGGTCTGTGGAGAGAGAGCTCCAAGGACTGGGCAGCCGCATGGGTGGGGGCTGGCACTTGTCTGGCCGAGGGCACCCAGGGAAAATGGGCAGCATGACATGGCCAGTGGCAACATCAGGGCCTGGGGGCTCTGGCATTTAGGGCAGGGTTTTCACACTGTGGGTAGGTCCTAAAGAGAATAAGTCTCCACCAGCCTTCAAAAATAGTATCGAAAATATTAGTGTCCTGAGCATATAACTTCGGTAAAGCTCTTTCCTGAAACTTCTGTTGTGACTGTATCTACATGTGTGCATATATGTATACTAGGTTGCAAGGTAAACTCTATTTTTGGGTTGTGCTCCAATTAGTTTGCATGCCACTGATTTATAAAATGAGCACCCAGATTATCACATGGGGCATGGGAACTGGGACAGTGGCCTTTTGTTCATTATCACCCGAAACTCTGGCACATATAAATACTCAGTGAAGACATACTTTGTGCAAGAACAGAGCTAGAGGGGAAGAGATAAGAGGGGAACAACCCAATGTCAGGTGTCAGACATTTGGCAACATGCAGAGCACGTATAGCCTTATCTCCAAAATGTCCGTGCACTGGCAAAGCAGAGGCCAGACTGCACAAGTAAATGGGAATTGGGGAAGAGAGATGGGACAGGTGACAGTGTAGACAGAAAGGCATTTGTTTTGTAGTGAAGACATAAAAGTGCTATATGTACGAAGAAGAGATTATATAGGAAAGGCATGTTCTAGAACTGCATTGTCCAATAACAGAAATGCTAGCCTCATGTACCTATTTAAATAAGTTAATGACATTAAAATGCAGCTCCTTAAGCACAGTAGCTAAGTGGCCACTGTACTATGCAGTAGTCAAGTGCCAAATGGCTACTGTATTGCACATAGAACATCCCCATCATTGCAAAATGTCCATTGGCCATTGCTGCTCTAGAGAAGCTTTAATTCATCCTAACTGTGCTGGACTCAGTGAAACAAGCCTAGGTTAAACCAGTGCCTCGGGCCCCACCCCATCCACTACCTCCCACCCAAAACATTCTCCAAACCCAGCAGGAAAACTTTTGGGGGATGACAGTACCATCTCTACACAACAAAATCACATTAGGTCTTAGTGAATGAGAGGTAACCCTGGGAGAGGTCACTGGGGACAATAGGGAAGCTGCTGGACCTCAGAATGTGGTCTAAGGGCAATCTGGGAATTCTCTGAATTCATGATGTTTTCTTACCAAATCCAACAGAGGTACATGACCACTAGAAGCCCTCACGATTGCCCGACTGACTACATAGGAAACAAAGCTATAGGCTGGGGAATAATGACCATAAGTGTGGAGGTATCATCTGAACAGGAAATATTGGGGCATTCAGGTGAGGATCATGATAGCAAAATTCCAGCTCTACTAAATTCAAGTGACTGGCAGAGAGCCAATAAATGATGTTTATGATTCCTGTGTGTAATTTTCATGGTTTTTATATGGCACCTTAATAACAAAAAAGAATGTGGTAGAAGACTGAAGTGTTCTCCATCAGAGCTATCCACTTAGAAATAAGTCAGACAAAGAGAGACAAATATCATATGCTCTCACTTATATGTGTAATCTAAAAAACAAAATATATAAACAAAAAAACAGAAATAAACTCATAGATTCATTTTATCTGCATGTACCTGTTTAATTTTTCTAACACCATTTATTGAATAGACTGTCTTTACCCCACTGCATGTTCTTGCCTCCTTTGTCAAATATTAATGGACCATAAAGGCATGAGTTTATTTTGGGGCTCTCTATTCAGTTCCATTGATCTATATGCTTGTTTTTATGCCAGTACCATGCTGTTTTGATTACTATGGCCTTGTAAGTATAGTTCGATATCAAGTAGTATGATTTCTCCAACTTTGTTCTTCTTTCTCAAGATTGTTGAGGCTATTCAGGGTCTTTCTTTGGCTCATATCAATTTTTTGGAATATTTGTTCTAGATCTGTGAAATATGCCATTAGTATTTTAATAGGAATTGTATTAAATCTATAGATTGTTTTGGCTATTTTGGCCATTTCAGTGATGTTAATTCTATTCATCCATGAAACAGTGTATGGTTCTACTTATTTGTATCTTCCTCAATTTCTTTCTTTAATATCCTATAATTTTCTGAGTACCGATCTTTTACTTCCTTGGTTAAATTAATTCCTAGGCACTCTATTTTGTTTTTGTTGTTGCAATAATAAATAGGATTGTTTTCTTTATTTCTCTTTTTGTTAGTTCATTATTGGTGTATAAAGTGTCACTTATTTCTAAATATTAATTTTATATTCTTCTACTTTGCCAAATTCACTAACCATCAGAGAAATGCAAATTAAAACCACAATATCACCTCACTCTGGCTAGATGGCTATCATCAATAAATCAACAAACAAGTGTTGATGAGGATGTGGAGAAAAGAGAACCCTCCTGCACTGCTGGTGAGAATGCAGACTGGTGCAGCCACTGTAAAAAGCAGTATGGAGTTACCTCAGAAAATTAAAAATGGAACCGCCATATGACCCAGCAATCCCACTTCTGGGAATTTATCCAAAGAAACCCAAAACACTAATTCAAAAGAATATATTCACCCTTATGTTCATTGCAGCGTTATATACAATAGCCAAGGTCTGGAAATAGCCCAAGTACCATCAGGAGATGAGTGGGTAGAAAGGCTGTGTTACAGATAAGTTATTTCTACTCCAATAAAGAAGGGATTTAAAGCTGGTGCTGGAACTATTTCTGAACTAGTTTCTGGTGAGACAACTGAGGCTCATAAAAATGAAACAACTTGCCCAAAGACATGAAGATGACATATTCAAAACCCAGTGCAAATGAAATTGATTCCATTTCATAACAATTGGATCTTACAAACATGCTGTTGAATGAAAGAAGCAAGGGCTAAAAGAATAAAATTGTGAATTCTGTCCAATAAGTTCAAAAACAGGCAAAACTAAACCAAGGCACTTAGAGGTACACACACAGTGGAGAAAACCACCAAGAAAGGGGGGAAACGAGAGCATCCCAAAGGTCAGGAGCACAGCACCCTTGGAAAGGGGAGAGTGGGGCAGAGCTGGGTTGGGGGTGAGGGTGGGAGGGCTGCTACTGGAAATGGTAGTTATTCTACCAATAAGGAAAAGTTAAGTACAAATCTTCTCATCCTGCTAATTCCAAAATGACTTTTTAAAAAGCTCCATCCCTTGGATTTACCAATCCTGAATCAAATCCGGGGCCCTCACAGAGGGAAAGTGACTTTTGAGAACTGATCCTCAGGCTGTGGTCTGGGGGTGCTTCTGCCACCAGGGAGGGTACGCAGGCTGTGGACAGCTCCTCTGGGTGCTGACTCCATTTCCCTTCCTCTCACTTTGCAGGGATTTCAGCATGGTCCTGGGGGCTCTGTGCAGGTGGGTCAAGGGTTTCCAAGGGAGCAGTCAGCCACTGAGCAGGACTGGTGGCCCCCCATCTGGCAGCACAGCTGCTCGACTTCCAGCTGCTTCACAGAGGTGAAGCATGGGGGTGGGCACCCCCATGGGCTTCATTTGAACAATGGCTTTGATGCCAAAACAGAAATGCAGAACATCTCTGCGGTATCAATTTGCCCACACTAAGTAATGGACATAGAATTTAGAAATACTAGAATCACTTTTTATTTTTTAAAATCTCTATTCCAGACTCCTCATTAAAAAACCAACAGAGTTTTTGCAGTTTTTTGAGGGACAGAGGTTTGGGGAGTTGACTGTAAGCTGACTTATCCCCCCACCTCACTTGTTCTGTGAAGATGCAAAAAGCTAAACCCTTCCCCACACCTCCATGTTAGCTGTGATTCTCATCCTACCCCCCATGTTCCCTGGAAAGACTGGAGGCAAGTCTCTTCTTTGTGTAAAGTTAGGATGTTAAGTATGGTGGGGGTTTTCTTGGGTTGCCTTGGAAACATAATCAAAGATCTCATTGATTTGCTAATGGCCCACTTTGCCCTATAAACAAAGCAAGATGCGGCTTTGCAGGGCCCTCTGTTGCAGCTATCAACTTCGCAGAGCCCTCCCAGAAGCCATTCTTTTTAATTCTTTAAGCCTATTTTCTTAATTTCGCACCATTCCCACTCAGGACCTGGAATTACTGGTCACGGTGGTTCACAACAATTAAGCACTGTCCTTCAGGCTTCCCTGCAGGGGTCCCCAAACTTTTTACACAGGGGGCCAGTTCACTGTCCCTCAGACTGTTGGAGGGCCGCCACATACAGTGCTCCTCTCACTGACCACCAATGAAAGAGGTGCCCCTTCCGGAAGTGCAGTGGGGGGCCAGATAAATGGCCTCAGGGAGCCGCATGAGGCCTGCGGGCTGTAGTTTGGGGACCCCTGGCTAGACACTGGGCCCTGAGGTCCCGAGTCTTGCTCCCTGACTCCCCATTTCCTCCCTTCCAACCACATCCTCCCCAGCTCTGGGCTGAGGGAAAAGCTGCTTCCTTGGACACAGGGACCAATTCCAGTGATGCTGACTCACCCGGTGGTCTTCAGGACAGAGGTGGCTTCTAGAAGGTGGAGTCCCCCAGTCCATACTGGAAAGGGCAGACAGTTGGGCCACTGGAGAAAGGAGTTGGGGACCCATCGCAGCCCCTGCGGTCTGGGTTCCACCCGGCTGGGCCCTGTGCTGCCAGGTCTGATGGCCCTGCTCTCAGCTTGTCCCAATGGGCGCAGGGCTGCTGGCCTCCTGTCTGACCTGCTGGCTTCCAGAGCTGCTGACACAGGAGTCAATCACTGTGCAGGCCGCCTGATCCCTGCCCTAGCTAGTTGGGCACAGTGAGGAGCAGTCATATGATGGCTGGGAGCCAAGCGTCAGCGAGCCGAGGCCCAGGCCATCAGCATGGAAGGGGCCGTGTGCAGGACTGCCCAGCGCGATGGGAACGGGAGGTGGGACCTTGCTCAGAGCTAGCCCCAGCCCTACTCTCCCTCTCAGAGGACAAGCGCCCTCCAGAGAAACTTGCCGGCTATGGCTCTGAAACTAGTAGACAGCATGTATTATATAACCAAAGGCAACTGTTCTTCTCGGCCTCAGGCCAAAACTTCATTATTAAAAACAGCTAAGGCCCTGGCCGGTTGGCTCAGTGGTAGAGCGTCAGCCTGGCGTGCAGAAGTCCCGGGTTCGATTCCCGGCCAGGGCACACAGGAGAAGCGCCCATCTGCTTCTCCACCCCTCCCCCTCTCCTTCCTCTCTGTCTCTCTCTTCCCCTCCCGCAGCGAGGCTCCATTGGAGCAAAGATGGCCCGGGCGCTGGGGATGGCTCCTTGGCCTCTGCCCCAGGTGCTAGAGTGGCTCTGGTCGCAACAGAGCGACGCCCCAGAGGGGCAGAGCATCGCCCCCCTGGTGGACAGAGCGTCACCCCCTGGTGGGCGTGCCGGGTGGATCCCCGTCGGGCTCATGCGGGAGTCTGTCTGACTGTCACTCCTTGTTTCCAGCTTCAGAAAAATACAAAAAAAAAACAAAACCCAAAAATAAAAACAGCTAAGACCATTTACTGAGTTATTACTACATTCCAGATACTGCTAAGTGCTTTATGTACATATCTGGGTCAATCCAAGTTCATCTTACCTAAATGTTAAGTATTTTTTCCTTTTTACTGATGAGCAAACTAATACACATGGAGGTTTGGTAGCTGTCAGAATTACTGTGTCAATACAGGTGAACGCGGGAACGAACGGCCCCATCCAACTCACTGAATTATCAGCAGCCATCACACTGCGGCACAGGGCAGGCCCACCATGACGCTCACCTGTGCAACCTGAGGTCCTGCACAGCCCGCATTTCCCCACAGCCACGGTTTCCAGCTTTCACATGCTCCCCACCCTCATCAATCCCCCGACTTTCATTTTCTATGGGGACTTCCATGGCTTGTCTCACACAGGGTCCTCAGCAAGTTCCCAGGATAGTTCTAACTTTGGGGGACCCCAGGATTGTTCTCAAACTTCAAGGACCATCTATATGTGTTTGCATTCATGGCTACAGTCTAATATTTGATGATCCTAGTGATATCTCTTGAGTTATCAAGAACAGATACAATTATGCCTGTGATCTGTGTGCCTTGGACAAATACTTCATCTCTTTGTACGTGTCCTCATCTATGAAATGGTGACAATACTTGTACATACTTCACAGGGTTGTTGTGAGAATTAAACTAATTAACCCATGTAAAGCACTTAAAACTGTGCTAAACTCATTTTATTATTTTATTATTATTATTATTATTATTGGTATTGTCATTTTATTACTCTTACTAAAGCAAAAAAGTATGCAATGAATTTAGAAATAATTTATCAAGAAGGTAAAATTTTGGAAGTGCTGGATTCTGGTCGTGAGAAACAGGCTAGCCCAGCCACTCTTGGCATCTGAGAGGCCGGATAACCAGAGAGGTACAGCCCTGTAAGGCCACCAGAGATAAGAGATAAAGGACCAGGGAGTCATTCCATTAGCCTGATCTTTCTTGAATTGCCAAAATATATAGGTTTCCTAATTAGCAATATCCCTCCTTCCAGGGTCTTAAAGAGATCGAGTAATAGAGGATGCTTTTAATTTGAAAAACAGCATTGATAGTATAATCTCTTTCACCAATAATTTCATTGCTCCTCCCTCCCCCACTCCTTTGCACACTGTCCAAAGACAGAAGCTGGCTCTGGCCTTTGGCTGACATGGGATGCAACCTTCACTGCTGAGGCTCCATCATGCAGTCCAGTTCTGGAGAGGAGTGGGCAGATGACATGGACGTCTTTCGGGGGCTTCATCAAAGCTCAACCCGCCACAGACTGCACAGCTGTGCTCAGTATATTTTAGTTATTTCACCACCACAAATGCTGTAGGTTCTACCTGTTCTGAACACAGCATGAATAGAGAGATTTATTGTTATTGATAATTGGTTTAATTCAAAAGAAACCTTAATACATGTAAGAAAACTACAAAAATCTGAACCTACACAATGGAATGAAGTGTGCTGAAAATGACAATTGCATGGCTTAATTAAGATTTTTTTCTTATTATTTAAATCTCTTCAAAATAAACTTTCAGGGGCCCTACCAAAAGGAGGTCACATTGGGATAGTTAAACAAGGCAAACGAAACATGAGCATGTATCTCTGACTTCACTTCAGTCCCAGTGATAATGACAGAAAAAGAATAAAGAAGGCCAATGTTCACAATGACAGTGAGAACGGGAGAGGGAAGGACAGCTGTGAGAGCACCACACACTCTTCTGGAAGTCGGGAAGTGGTTCGATGATAGCGACTGAATTGGCAGGCTTCAGAGAGCCGAAATCAGGGCTGGGGAGGGGAGAAACAAACAAAAAGCTATACGAAACTCAAAGCCTCAGAAAGGCTTAGGAATTAGAGCCTTTGAAAGTCAGAATGTGGGCTGGACAGAAAGCCAGAGGATCTGTAAAAAGTCTTCATAAAGAGCTGCACTTCATAAAGAACTCCTTCCCAAGCCTGCGCTGTTTGGCAGCTGCGCCCGCCTCACCTGGTGGATGATGGAGGGTGAATTAACAAGGCTCTGGATTTAAGGAAACCAGACACAGCTAAGGGGATGCTGAGCCACCACTCTGAACGTGGATATTAAGTGCAAATCCACACAGTTTACCATGATTCAGGCGGTGACAGTAATCTTGAGGCCCACCAGTGGAGGTTAAGATGTAGAGCCAGGCTCTAGGAGCTGGAGCCCAGAACTGGCCAGCCATGGGGGACATGGACTCAAGCCTAGAAGCCCAGGTCACCTTGGGGAGCATCCAGGACTCTGGATGTTGTCTTTTGTTTATAATTCTTGTTCTTTCTTTATTTACTTTCCTTTTGTTCTCTTTAAAATGTCTTTTTTTTTAGATGAAAGAAGGGAGGAGAGTAGATAGTGAGGCAGACTCCTACATTCCCCCTGACCAGGATCCACCAGCAACCTTATCTTGGGTTGATGCTTGAGTACTGAGCTATTTTTAGTGCCCGAGGCTGACCCATTCAGACCAACCGTGCTATCCTCAGCACCCAGGGCCATGTTTGAACCAATCAAGCCACTGGCTGCGGTGGACAGGGGGAGAGAAAGTGGAAGGGGGGAGAGAAGCAGGTGGTCACTTCTTTTGTGTGCCCTGACTGGATATTGAACCTGGGATATTTATATGCTGAGTTGATGCTCTATCCACTGAGCAACAAGCCAGGCCCATAAAAGGTCTTTTTAAAAATTCAGCTTGTTTCAACTGGCTCTGGGAAACCAAGAGTGTTTAGTGGTGCCCCTGAGGGGGCAGTCTGCAAAGGAGGAGCAGCCCCTGGGCCAGTGGGGTAGCAGGGTCAGGAGCGAGAAGGCTCAGATGGGCAGGGAGAACAGCTAGGTCATTTACTCTTCCTGCTGGAAGATTCTTTCACAGTTAAAACCTCAAGACTGGGGATAGTACTATGGAAGTGAAATCTTTCACCAGCACCGTCTGAGCAGACTTCATATCTTGGACTCAGTTTTGCTCTATAAACCACAAATCCCCCTGATTTTAATACTATTCAGTACACGGTTCCTCCCCAGAAACAGTAATTTATTTTTTCAAAATCTGAAGTAAACATGCAACGGTTTAACAATAGTCAAGTAAAACCACAAAAATAAAACTATCTTCTGCACCCTGATTTAATAGCCCAAGAAAATGACAGGCAGATTGGTTTCTCATTGAATTTATGTGGGCAATTCTTTAAAAATTCAAGCCAAGTCCAAGTGTAGACATTTGGCTTATGGGTCTGATGTTTCTGGTCACATTTTCTTCTTGTTGAAAATTGTGACATGTGATCCCATTTTCAAGTATTTTCAACTATTTTGACATCCTCTGGGATGTCATCTCCTGTGACTAAGCCCCCAATTTTCCAGCTTCTAAGGGCCCTCTGATGGTCCCTGCTCCTGTGGAGCATCTCCTCCTTAACCCTCATGGCTGTGGTGTCTAAAGTCTGGAGAATTATTTGGGAATGAGCCCCTGACCCTACCCCAGACCTAGTGAATCAGAATGTGAGGGTGAGATCTTAGGAGTCTGAATTTTTAACTAATGCAGTAGGTGATTTCAATCAGGCAATCTGAGGACCAAAATGCAGGCCCCTGCTTTACTGGAGGGTCACCCTGTGTAAACACACACACACATACACACACACAAGCACTCATAGATGTGTCTACACACACACAAAGGCGATCATTTAGTACCAGTATCTTTACTAACGGTATCTCTTTTAATCCTTACACCAACCAGAGCAGGTAAGCATCCCCATTTTTACAACCAAGGAAACAGATTAAATACCTACCAAAGGTCGCTGAGTTGGGAAACGGCAGTGCAAAGTCCATCTGTCTCCTCAGCCCTCACGGTATGTCACTGTCGCTGTCTCTTTCCTCGGGAAGCACAGACACCAGAAGGAAGCGCAGACAGACAGCAGGAGGAAACTCATTGTCCCTCAGATACTCTCCACATGGCTTGAGCCTTCTTGACTAATCCTTGCCAAGGTTGAGCCTCTCTCATTATGTCCCCCTCTATCACCTTGTCCTCTGAACACCTGAATGGCCTGTAGAGTCCCACTGACTTTGTTAGCACCCTTCTATCCTTCGACTCATTGTGGAGAACATCCATAGTTTCCACATATGGGACTTCCACCTGCCTTAAGCACCTGGCATGGCAGGCTGTTGTTCTTCCAAAGCTCTGACAATCTGTGTGCCTGTTGCAGAAACACACTGACCTGGGGAAGGAGGTCCGAGCCAGGCAGGACCGACCCTGTGGAACCCAGCCTGGGGATACAGTCAGCGACTGCCTCTCAAACAGCCCAGGACCCTACAAGAAGTGGTAAAGATTTCTGCGGTCTGGTAGTCAGCCCCCAGGATACCTGCACTTGCTTAGCGGAGCACCTTGGAACCCTGAGTGTCATGGGCAGGAAGGGTGCATTTGACTCAACACTAAGAGGTATGACTTGAAAGTCCCAAACAAAGTGTCCCAAGTTTTAAGGAGTTTTAAGGAGCAGAACCAGCCTGCCTAGGAGGAGGTGTATTATTTAGGGGCTCTATGAAGAACTGAGAGAGGGAGTTCATATTTTTTGAGAACATAGAAGAAATTGTGATGGGAAGAGGGGCTTCCCCAGCTGGGCAAGAGGTGTGCTGGAAGGCGGACCAAGAGGACTGCACGGGGCGGAGGTCAGTGGTGCTCATCTGGCCGGAACCTCCAGGTCCAGCTTCAGCTGTGGTGACAGCAAGTCATGCCAGCAGGTGCCATGGGCAGCCACACAAGACCCTGAGGACTCTGGGTGGAGGGAGTCAGCAGGAAGCCAGTAGCACACAGGTAATGGGACTGGAAGTCATCTAGCTGAGGGCCATTAGGGGTTGGGGGAGTCAAAAAAGAGCAAGAGTTTTCCTGTGTAGCAGACTGTCGTCCTGGCCAGGACTGGCTCGTCTGTCCTGTGCCTGTGTACATGCCATCGGCAAGTGACAGTGAACTTCACATTTCAAATGGTTGGAAAAATCAAAATAATATTTTATGTTATATGAAAATTACATCTAGTTCAAATTTTAGTGTCCCTAAATAAAGTTTTATTGGAACACAGTCATGCCAATTTATGTACGTATTGTCTACGGCTATTTTTGTGAGAACAAGTGTCCCACTCTGTGACAAGAGACTATACAGCCTACAAAGCCCAAATTATTGACTCTTTGGTCCTTTAAGAAAAAGATATTAGAAGAACCCTTAAAATATTCCCAGTAAGTAATGTATTGAATCAGTTTCTGCGATGGCTGAATCAGAACCTCACTCAAGCTACCCCCACGTGGCTATGCAGTGTCTCCCTGACTTTTCCCACAGGTCCTAGCTGCTGATGCTGCTAGAAGTCACTGGATGTTCTTTGGGTGGGGAAGCACTGGTCTGGCAGAGGAAACACAACTGTGCGAGGATGTGAATGTGCCAAATCCCAGACAGGCAAAGCCCCAGCTCCAGGGACTCTGGTGAGGGACTGTGGAGGGGCTGGCCCCAGGGCTCAGGTGGGCCAGAAACATATGAAACAGCAGCTTTGGAGAGAGATGTGCCCCTTCCCTGCAAAGTCCTCTTTGTTTATCAATACCATTATGAGAAATGTGCACATCCCAGCAAAAACCCACAGGTCACACATTCACAAATGAGCATGCCACGCTGGAGCAGGAGTGTTCCGGGCCTTTTCAGCCTGCAGGTTCTCATTCCTGGGGCAGGAAGCTGTTTGGTAAAAGAACAAAGTGTCTTCATTGCACAGCGAGAGACCTGCTGCCCCCAGAAGGAATCTCATTTTCTGCTCACCCCCGGCGCAGGAGTGGGGGACGTTGTCTGAAGTTCTGGGGAACTGCGTGAGTTGGCAACACCTCAGAAGTGAGGCTAATTGGTTGTTAGTTGGAATTATAATGATATTGTAACCCCTGAGCCAATGGGCCATCGGGCAGGCTGCCAGGACAGAGCACTGGCCAGAGCCCCAGGCTCCCAGCCCAGCCACTGGGCGTGTTCCACACCATCTTGGCTCCAGGTATGGCATTGTTCAGCCCCGGCTGTGTGGGTTGCTTAACCTTTCTGAGCCTTGGTTCCTTGTCTGTTAAGTGGGAGGTGGGGTGGGCAGAGAAACTGCTACACTCACCTGGCAAAGTAGTCATGAGCATTAACAATAGTATAGGTGAGGCCCTTCACTGGCCCTGTCGGTTTCAGTAAGTAGTAGCTAGTGTTACTCTGTGTTTCCTGATGTCTGACAGAGCTGAAGAGTCTGTGGCACCCATATGTTAGTGCTTGTAACACCACTTAGTTTCTCTTAGCTCCACAAGCAGATTGTAAACTCCTGGAGCACAGAGGATATCAAGGTTAGATACCATCTGTGAGCACCTAGCATTGGGCTTGGGGCTTCAATGAAATATCGTGCCTCTTGAATCCCCAGCAACCCAAAGCTGATGGGCGGTGAGTAGGCAGGGAGTAAAGGCGCTGCGTTCAGACCTCTGGCTCCAAAGTGCCTGCTGCCCTCACTGTCTCTGATACTCTGCCCCTCTGGAGCCCCTCCCCTTTGATCCCTGTGTCCTGCTGGGTACCTGGGCACAAAACTGGTGCTCAGGCAAAAGGCTGAAAGCACTACCCATGGGGCCTTGGAACCCGGAGCTGTGGCGTCCAGCCTCTGGGTTGGCATTTCCTGAAATAGAGGCTGCACCCAATTCAGCAGCAGCCAAAATTCAAAGGCAAAGAAAGACTCGTTTTCCTTTCAGTAGTATCTAAAGGGGGCTGGAAAATTAACCTACCGAAAAGCTGCCTCTGCTACCAGGGCTGGAGAGAGGGGCTCTTCTCCTGTCCCCGCGCCCACCCTGAAGGCCGAGGAAATGAACCCCTCACATTGGGGGACAAAAGGTACAGGACAGTCAGGTGCATGGCGTGGACCTGAGAGGAGGGAAGAACCACAGACACTGGTCATTTGCGGGAGGCCCTGATAACAGGGGTGGCAGAGGAGCCAGGCTGCCAGGAGACACTCCTAGCTGCCCAAACGGGCTTCTCCAGCCTCTGGCACACAAGGGTCAATGTAAAGATGCTATTTAAAAAAAGCCTTTGCCTAGCTGTAGTGTTTACTTAAGGATAAGATGGCCCAGCTTCCACTATATTTAGTGCATGAAGACCTACAGGTGTTTGACTCTAGGGAACTGCTTCAAGTTTTGCTATTATTTTGAGTCCCCTCCCTTCTCGGTTTCATTATTCCGGAGCTGGGCAAGCTGGGTCGCTGACCCTGTGCCTCCCGAATGCCCTTCCTTCTCCAGCCTGCAGGTAGTGTCCCTACCTTCCATTATGTAACTTCTAGGGATGCTGTTTCCATTTCAACCCTAATTTAAATTTTTATGCCAACCTCAGTCCACAATAGGCTCCCTATGTTAGCTTAGTCAGTCGGCTTAATTTTTGTTTTTGACTAGAACAATTGAATCAGTTCCTTTGGCCTCCAGTTTAATACTCTGTTTGCTAACCATAGATCGGGAGGTGTGTTCATTCCTCTTCAAAGGCTCCTGTCAGAAGGCGGATGTTTGTCTTGTGCCTCGTCCACATGCTACCTTGCAGAGTACACGTGGAAGGCAAAGCAGCATGTAGCAGGGGGCTAAAAGCTTGAGCTCTGAAGCCAGACACCCTACAGCCAGTACTGGCTCTGCCACCATATTGACACTTGGTCTCCTCTGGACACCTGATGGTCCCATCTCTTTGCTGTTGGGAAAGTAAATGCTAATGGCTAGTGCAGGACCTGGCACTCACTTGGTGATATTCCCCAAACAAGTTAGTGGGCCTGCAGGAGGTCCCCCTACCCCCCCGCCCCGTCCCCACCTGAATCACAAAGGGAAGGTTGTCTGAGAAAAGCTGCTGCCCTGTCCAAGGAATTCCTTTCCTGTATAAGGGGAAGCAGATCTATTACCAGGCAACTCAACACTCCTCGGCCCTCAAGAGGGACCAGCACAACAACACTTATTTGTGTGGGGGTTTATGAGTTATAGAGTGCCCTCAGGGTTGTGCTAGTGAAGAATGGGCCTTGGAGTTCGGTTGTTGTGCACAGGGCTGCCTTGCACAAAATACATGACCTTGGGAGTCGCCAGAACACTGCTGCCCACTGCTCAGGCTTCGGAGGCCACGAGCAGCACACACGGGACGTGTGGCTGGGAAACCCAAAAGCCTTAACCAATGTGAACTATAGTCCCTCCATTTTCTCATGGCTTTAGCTTCCAACAGAGCCCTGAGCAAAGGCTCACACACAACCCATACTGAAAGTACTAAAATTGTTCAGGAGAGTCTGGCCAGAGTCACTGTTGTGCTCTCTCTCTCTCTCTCTCTCTCTCTCTCTCACACACACACACACACACACACACACTATAGCTGCAGGTGAGCATCTGAAAGAAGCCAGGTGACTTGCTCCTCACACCTTCTCCTAGGGCCACCTTTAAGAAATTTCCTCCAGTAGAAGGCAGCCTGAGTGGTGATGGGCTTCAATGAAACATCCTGGAGTTGGTAGAGCTGTGGTAGTTGTGGCCAGACCGGTCTAGCAGGCTCACTATGAGCCGGGCAAGGACTCGCCCCTCAAGCATGCCCGGCCTCCCTGGCTTCCTGAGAGTGTTCCCAGCATCTGCTCAGACAGCGTGCCAGGAGAGTGGCTGAGACATATGGCTCATCTGCCAGGGAGCACCAGCTTCTAGACAGCATCTACACCTGCAAGAGGTACACTGACCGTGGTCCAGGAGGAAGCGTGGGCTCAGATGGCAGGAAGCCAGCACTGTGGACCCAGCTCTGCTGTTGTCACCTGGGGCAGGAAGTCACTTGACCTCACCAATGTCCCCCTCAGCTTTTGAGCAGGGGTGGAAGGTGGACCAGACACTGAGCACGATGCCATCCAACATCTTACTATGTATATCCCAGACTGGCTCCACCCTTACCTGCCTCTTCTTGACCTTGCTCCCCTCAGAAACTGTGTGGTAAACCCCCTGAGGTCCTGCTAATGCTCTCAGCATCTTCTAGCAGATAGCAATCCCAGTTACAACCAAATATGTTACTATCCCACCAAGTCACTATTTGGACAGTGAAGGGAAAAACAACCCATTGATTGAAAACATACTTCCAGAATCCTGGAGATAATGGTGCCAATGGGCACACTGCTCCAATGCAGAGGTATTGCTACTCGATGACACAGGAGAAGTTCTACTAAAACATCCGAAGAGAACGTCTTTTAGAGGTACTAGGAGAGTGGGTGGTTCGGGAGAATACACTGGAGTGTGAGGACTGAAGCCATAAGAACTGACCTTGATTAGGAAGTTGTGACCAATGGTGTCAGTGTCCAGGAGGTGACTGCTCATTCTGAAGAACTGGGTGCCACCACTTCCCACGCACATCGATCCACATGTAAATATTGGTCTGGACAATGCCTGGACTAAAATGTTTTCTGGCACTACAATAAGGCATTACAACACACCCCTGTTAATATCCAGGATTTAGCGTTCTGGTTGCTAGTGGCCCAAGTCCAAGTCCTTTAGGGACAAAAACACCCAGTTCACCATTAGAAGCACCAAGCCTCTGCCAGTTGTGCGGAAGGACAGGCAGGGGAAACGAAACCAACAAGTGCTCCCAGTCTAGGTAAAGAAGTGATACAACCTAGCTAACGCACCAATAGAAACAGCAGGTCGGAGAAGGGAGGGTGGGTTTTTAGGTAGGTGGGTGTTTCCAGGCTCTCTGCATGGACAGGTGCCTGGAAGGAGCTGTGTGCTCTGGAATGGGAAGGCAGATTGGAGCTAGCTGTGCAGGACTCCTCACATTTCTCAGTGCGACATCTACCCTTGCACAATAAGGTCTTTGGGTTTTAATGTTTGGTGGGGCAAAGGCACATCTGTTTTAGAAAGAACCTTTGAATGAATCAAGAAAAATGAGGGAGGCAAGTGACAAGACTCATGAAATAGCCCATGCAAGTGCTAAAGGCAATATCAAAAGGGCAGAATTGAAGACCACTGCAGAAGGAACACGCAGTGACAGGGAGGAGGAAAAGGAACCTACAGTTGGCTCACAGGCAAACATAGCAGGTCCGCAAAATCGCTCTTTGATTTGGGTGCACTTCTATGATCATGGAAGGGGAAGAGAGTCACTTCAACCTTCCCAAGCAGTTCCACCACAGGTCAGGCACAGTGCTAAACCCAAAGTCCAGCCAATGCAAGGAGACGTGACAACAAAGGAAGTCAGCTCTAGGGTCAAAGATGCAGCAGAGATGGTGTGAGCGGGCTTCAGAGAAGAAAGGGCCACTGAATAAACACTCTCGGAGGAGGCGATCTGGAGGAGGACCCCACACCGACAGGACTCCAGGCAGCACTCAGCCTCAGACTGAAAGGCTTGAAAAGGAGCAACAGGCAGGTTGAAGACAAGGGGTGAAGGATTTTTATACATAGACATTTTTTTATGATAGTTACAGAAAATACTGTAGGAGATAAAGAAATTCAGCACAGAAGAGAGGACATGGAAGGGGCAGGGCAGGGGCGCAGAGGTGCTGTGAATTGAACCAGAGGGATCAGGAAGCAAGCTGATCACCACCCAAGATCCACAGTCTCTCTTTACACCCTACAAACATCTACTAACTACCCAAATATCACTTGTTCACTTCTATTCTTCTTTTAAAATGTGAAGAAACCATGATAGCAGTTGTATATAGTAAAGTTATTTTGGTTCTCTTATTGAAAGGGGCATAGGGCCGAGGTCAAGGTCATAAAAACAGCTTTTAGCACTGAATCAAACAAGGTGCCTGTGAAGGAAGATTTCAAGACTATACCACCTAACGTGGGCATTAGTGGAGAGGCTGTTGTCAACAACAAAGCTCAGTTTAAATTAGTCAAGAACCTTGGAGAAGAGCCCAAATATTAAGGGAATGATGCCTCCCGAGGTAACCACACAACCCCCAGAGAAAGCACCATCTTTCAGAGGAGTAGCCAAGGTTACCTTTGATGACCACCCACAATGATGCAACAACACCTTACCCGAAAATTAAAATAATTTCACCACTAAAGAGACACACAAAGAAATGAGCACAAGAAGGTTTCATAACTGACAAGGTGTTTCTTTTAAATAAATTTTTATTTCTCAACTTAAAGCTCTATTTTATCAAGTTCTAATACATTTGCATTGCTAACTGATTTTACCTGCTTCACATAAGAAGGTCAGTGACCATTGTACCAAAGAGGAAACCTCAGGAGTCCTGGGTGCCAAAGTAAATGAGCGTTTCCAAGGCTATGTCAATCGAGAGTAACAGCTTCCAATTTGGTCTAATGAATATCTTACTTTTTACTTATATTAATTTGGAAGTTAATGGATAAAAACTCTTAATTTTCCTAATGCAGCTATTATTTTAACCCATTAAAAAACCCCTAGATGGCTTGAGTTTTCAAACACCCACAGATCCATATTATTTAACGACTTCCTCTTTAGTGGTCTTCCACCTTCCTATGCAAACACACATGACAATTTGCACCAACTCGCACTCTTCCAGGCAAAACTCCAAGCATTTTCTTTTGCTGACACTGTTATTTTGTTGTTTTTATTTTTAAGTGATAGGTCAACAAGATTTAGAACTTGAACTCACACAAAAAAAGCATTTTTTTTTCCTGTTCCTCACCTTGGAAGTCTCCACAAATAATCTTGAAAAGTTGCCAGGTCTTTTTAAATATACACTCCCCATCCACCCCCAACACACACACTCTCACACACACACCTCCCCTGGTCCTCTTAATGTAACCACATGAATTGGAATATGTTCCAAAGTCAGCTGTCACATTCTGGTCTCTGCCAGATTATGTATGAATTTAACCTTGGCAACTGGAAGTTCTTTCACCTCACGGAATCCCCCCAGAGGGTTTTCCCTAGTGTGGAGCCCCAGACACCCCAGAAGTGATGGCCCCAGTGAGCATCAAGGTCCCTGGTCATAAGTGGGTAACTATCATTTATTTTCTGTAAGAGGACATTTAAGCTCAGAATCTGGCTGCACCCTAAAACAAGGCACCAGTACCAGAAAGTTAACTAGAAAGGAGGTATTCCAAAAATTTGGAAGTTGCTTTTGAGTGGCACCATTTCCCAAAGTTAAGAAAGCCCTATAACCCTCACCTACCACGCTAGCGGAAAGGCTGAAGGACAAGCAGTGTCAGGCTCCAGCCATTTGCGTATTACTGCGTCACCACAAAAAAACCCCAAAACAAAACAAAACAAAGAAAAAGAGGTTCACACACAGCTCACCATAACTCAATACTCCAGGGAAAAATCAAACAGGGGGAAAAAAATTTAAATGCCAAACTATACTTGTCACCATATATCAAGAACATTTCTCCACCCCTCTGCCAGCCCTCCTGGGTGTGGCTCAAGCCACATCCCACATGTGGTCAGCAGGAATGCTGATTTGAAGGTGTCAGTGATGCAGAGTTTAGTTTCAGAGTTGAAATTATTGAGTGAGGAGTAGTGTCATGCTGTCAAGGTGAGATTTAAGGATGAGACTGAAGCTCAGGGCCAGGAATTTGGTGTGTACCCTTCTTCCAACACAAGGGGAAAACGTACTGTTTTACTCTCACTGCTGCTTAACCTGATTCCAAGAAGCAGGCTTGGGTAACAAGCTGCACACTCGTAGAAAGCATCAGAAAACGGTTCAGAGCCCTGAAACAAATGAGATTGCTTTATATATGATAACTTGCACTTGAACTTTAGTGCCCTTGGCCACTGCCAAGTTTCATGTTACTCAACACACAGAAAGAACCACTGGACTCGGTACAAGTCCAGAGGACGTGGTACTTGTGAACAGAATGAAAGGCAGGTTTCAACTGGAATTTCCCGACACCTGAAATTCAAGGTTACCTGGTCTATTCTGAGGCAGGTAAAAGGCTCACAGAGCAGGTGGAGACACCATTAGCGCAGGGTGCTGTTTTTCAAAAGTGCAGCTTTTACCCTGATGCTTCTGGAACACATGTCTACTCCCAAACTCCAAAACAGCTGGGCTGCCCAAAACCTGCAGGGGAAGGGACTAGCGAACTGGCCATCATACATAGGGGCAAAGAACTCTGGGGCTGGGAATTTTTAGCATCTTCTGTGCCTCCCTTCATTCTTAAAGAAGATCCAATACCAGGTAGGGGGGAAATGAGCAGAAAGAACTCCAAGGACAAACTGAAATTTAATTACTTGATGTGATTCTAACCCCTCTGCATCTGGAGCCTTCTGGTAGATGCATACTGACTTCTATTAGTGAGTGCTTTTGTTGGAGGCTTCATCATATTTCAAAGTTTTGGTTAAACAGGTCTGTCATTTTGGGGCAAATATGTTGCCATCTGACCACACTGGCAGTCTTTTAAGGTCATGGATGACCACGTCATTTTTAAAGTTGGGATTCACTCTTCATTGTCCCCCCTTTAATATTGAAGCACCCTGCCCCCTCCTCTCCAATGTTGAACCGGCCTTGACTCAAAGCCACTGAATTCAAATATGACTGGCTCAAAGGAAACTGGAGCCGGTTTCTATATACTAAGAAGTGGCTTCTATTTACCTAACATAGCACAGCCTGGATACCAACTAAGCTTTGGGGTTTAGTTATGTCCCATCTGCTTTTAAGAGGACCAAGACATCACATTCTAAAAAAATCCCCTGAAAATGTCATCTTCAGAAAAAGGTAAACCACTTATTTTCTATTAAGCACTTCCATATGAAGGTAACTTCATTGCTTAGTAAAGCGAGGGGAAAGCAATCACTCAGAGCTTGGGGTTTTTATGGCCACAGGAGAAATTCAAAATTAGGACCATGGGTTAGATTAAGTCACTTTAGAAACCAAGCTAGCTGGCAATATGAGTTTCTTTGCCTTTAACATCCTACCTAAAGTGATGCTTGCTAAGAGATTGCACAAAAAATTTCCAAACAAAATCCCTTATTTAATCTACTGGGAAAGCTAGAACTCTCCTATTTACTAAGCTTGCTTTAGACTAGAGATTAATACTGTTTTCCTTCTAAAGTGCAGAATATAAACAGGTATGGTCAAATCTACCAGATAAGGAAGATTCTTCTTCATTCACTCAATTCTTCCCCACTTATACCAGAATTGATCATTGCAAGGTGCCTTGGTACTGTCGATGCACACACGGCCCAAAGGGATGCTAACCCTCCACCTCACACACAGCTCAGGGACAGCAGGTTCCATTTAAAAGCAATTTTAAGCCAAAAAACTCTGCCAACAAGAGCAGATCATTCCATAGGTCACCCTGTTTTACTGACATTCCTGGATTCACTTGCTGTCAAAAAAGAAAAAAAAAATCAAAAAAGAAAAAAAAAATTGGTGGAGAAAGCTGCCACTTTTGAAAAGAAAATAACAACAACAAAGTCAGCCCAAGTACTTGAAAAAAACAGCTTGTCATGCTTGGAATGTGACCAAAATGGGTTTCCAATTAAAACATGGGAAGACCCTCACATGTCAGTTACTGCAATGACCCTAGACTCAGCATAGTCCTCAGTCTTGGGAAGAGAAAAACAAAATGATGAACTCATAAGGAAAAAAGAAGCGTCATTCAATAAGAATTCCTTAAAAAAAATTGAACATTCATGTTTCCTATTTACAATCACCATCACCCATCACCATTCTATTTTAACATTGTTCCACATTCCACATTTTATTTTGTTTTCAAGTTACATTTCAAGAAGAGATCTTTTTTCTTTTTTTCCTCAGCAATATGTCACACAAGTCCTCATGATAGTACAGCATCTAAACCATAAACCACTTCAACCAGACCTCACTTCTCCAGCTACTGGCTTTGGTTTATTAATGAGAGAGAGCCTCAGCTCTGCAGACTGGTTAGAAACTAAGCAATCTAGTCTGTTGAACAAAAAATTAAGTCACAGGAGCACCCTCATGTTTACCATTTTCTGCCTGACTAAAATTGACACAAGAAAATACAATCAGCACACCTTTCATGTAACTGAGAATCCCAAGTGAGAGTAACATTGCCTACTCCAGGCTCAAGTGAGAATACAAGTAGCTTAATACTTCTCATACACTGCCCACGCGCACCCCCAGCCATGCTACAGCAGAGCTCAGGCCACCTGTGCTGATGCGTGGGACGTGGCATGTTAGTGTCTATCTTGGAAAGATGTGGATAAGCCATACTTCCTATAGCATTTTCCAAAGTGGTACTGGAATAATGGGTCCCTTAGGGTTGGCTCATGATACACTGTAGACCCATTCCAATGGGTACACAAAGAAAAAAAAAGCAGAATCAGAGCTGAGTTCCCCCTTTAAAAGCCAAACACCTACGGCTCCCTACCTGAGAACCCTTGCCCTATGGGGGTTCCCACTGTGGAAACCCTCAGGTCTTAAGGTTAGTTACAGGGCAGCCAGGTGGGGTAGGGCTGGCTGTAGGTCACTGGAGGCTGGGCGACATAGTAGTTGTTGAAGTTGCCGTCACTGACGTATGGAGCGGGCTGG
Source organism: Saccopteryx leptura (assembly GCF_036850995.1). Taxonomy (NCBI): domain Eukaryota; kingdom Metazoa; phylum Chordata; class Mammalia; order Chiroptera; family Emballonuridae; genus Saccopteryx; species Saccopteryx leptura. Next base: position 208,312,805 of record NC_089505.1, on the reverse strand, counting down.
TAGTAACAGGTGACGTTGGTGGCGCTGGGGATGATGTTCTGCTCAGCCAGCACACGCAAGGCCAGGAGGGAGATGAGGTTCAGGGTCTGCCTCCGCTCGTGGCCCATGAGGCACACGGTGCTCTCGTTCACGACCCTGCGGAGGATCATGAGGTAGTCGTACTTGCTCCTCTCTTCGTCCGCGAAGTGGTTCTGCAGGTAGGTCTCCAGCTTCCTCTGCTGCTCGAGGATATCCGGGAAGTCGATGAAGAACCGGGAGCACATGTAGCGCTCCAGGGTTTTGATCTCCTCCTGGTCTGTGGGCCGGAAGTCCCGCACCAGGAGGTTGCTGTACTTGAGCAGCCCCCCGCCCCTAATCTCCTCAGGGTTCTTGGTGGCAATCAGTCTGTTCTGCAGGTGGTCGAAGGCTTCCTGGAAGTCCCCATACATGCTCTCCCCGATCACCGTGGGGTGGACATGCTCGGAGATGGGCTGGCTGGAGCAATCATAGAAAAAGAGCAGAGAATCCAGGATGATCTGGAAGGAGTCCACACTGAACTCAAACTGCCGGCGGATGGAGTCGACGAATTTCAGCTCCACGTTGCGTCCGTTCTTGTTGGAGAGGGAGATGAGGCTCCAGCGGTCGGTGTCCGTGCAGACCTTCACCAGCTTCTGGACATACGCCTCCTTCAGAGTGACTGGGCTGATTCTGAGCTTGTTCACACCCTCCGGCAGGAAGTTCAGAAGGGAGCACAGAACCACATCCCTGACCAGCTGAAATTCCACTTCGCTGGGAAGAGCCACGTGAAAGATCAGGTCCAGGTCTTTGCAACCCAAGCCGTTGTCTTTGACCAAGACGTGGCCAGCAGCGGAGCCGTTCAGCCGGATGTCCTGCACCTTGATGCCCGCCTCCTCCAGTTGTCCGCGGACGGTCTGGACGATGTCCTTCAGAGTTATCTCCAAGGTCGGAAAGTTGCCCCGGCCATGGATGGGCACGACCTCAGTCAGGACATCGTGCAGCCGGCTAACCTGGTCCCAGCTGAGCACACTTAAGGACATGCCATCCCTGCTGCTGCTGCTCTCCTCAGCCATCTTGGGGGATGTTCTCACCAAGGAAACTGAAAGTGAGGGGTGACAAACAGAGTTAGGATTCACTTCTATGGGGAAAAACAGCTTGAGAGACTCAAGAGATGACGTTGATTTTTCTCTGGACATTTACATTTCCTGTAAAATAGTAATAAATGGCACCTACTGCTAGGTGTTACTGTGAGGATTAAATGAGTTAAATATGTAAAGAATAGTGCTTTCATGAAGTAAGGATAAGACACACATTTACTTTATACCAAACTGGACAAGTTCATAATTTTGTTGTAGGTGCTTGTTTCGTATGTTTACTTGTTTTGTGTGCGTGAGGGTGGGGGGTGGACGGTGGGGATTTAAGTGACAGGAGGGAGAGAGACTCTTACATCACATCACCTGAACACAACATTAGTCAACCGAGGACCTGCAGGTTTGCTAAGTCTCCCTTGTCATCGGTGGAGACTACCTCTCCTGCTCTGGCACCCTAACTGCACCTTGAACTCGTGGAGCCTGCGCCACTCGCAGAACACAGGCTCCATGAGGAAAGGCTCCCTTCACTCCATGAACGGATGGGTTCTCAACTCTGGGCTGCAACCACCCAAGAAGAGGGGGTCAGGTCAGTCCTGGTAATATCAACTACATGGATGTCACAGTAGCATCAGCCCCGCATCCTTTTCCCTCGTGGGAGTGGTCCACCCTATGACTAACACCTTTGTTATCCAGGCTAGGACCAAGGAGCTGTTTAAATGACAAAATTCCTGGTTTAAAAAGGGTTAGGTCAGCTATGTAGTGGAGCAACTCTGCCCACTCTGCCCAGCAAGGAGGCCCCACACAGCATGTGGGAAACTTCCTCGGGGGAGTGTCAATTTTCACCAGTATTTTGAAAAGTAGTACCTTGATGCTATCCAAGGAGAAAGCTCGCACTCAGCGGGAGTAAAACACCACCACTCATGCTACACCTGCTGGAGCCACAGTCACTAATTTTCAACTAAGTTATACTTTGCAGAAAATGAAATGCAACATATTCCTGGAAATCTTAATACACAGAAAAAAGTACTGATATATTAGAGTCAAGGTGACATTAGCTACAAGGATGAAAGAGCTGAAACAAAAGGTCAAGGTGTTCTCAGATTTCACAGTGAGCAGTCTTCCCACCCCCTTCACCTTTCTGACTCACTGGACACACGCAACACCCACCCCAGTGACCTCTGCAGTTGCACTTCTGAATGCACACCCAGCACCTGTTGTCCTGGGATTCCAAGTGGAGCTTTGGTCATGCCCTGGGGCCAGGGATCCTTGCCTTACCTACAGTGCTCAGATCAACCGGGCGGCTGTCAGGGCTGGGCGCCACTGCACCCAGTAAGCGGAGCTTTCCAGGAGCTGGCTATTAAGAATGTGAGTGAGAACATAATATATCAGTATAGGCTGTGTATGCTAGAAAGAAAATGTAATATAAAGAAAGAAGTGTCCTTTGGGTGGCAGAAAGGAGACTTATGAGGACGAGACACAGGACAACTGAAAACCAGCATGAGCTCGTGGCTGGAATTGACGGGCAGAGGCAGCATGCAGCCAAGAGCTGGCCATGTCCAGTCTGGCCACTGTGCACCTCTCCTCAAGTCAATCACAGGCTCCTATTTACATGTAGGTTAAGACCCTGAATTTGCTTGGCTGGCACAGGAAGGCTGAGCTCCAGGAAGATCAGTCCAGGAATGAGTGCTCCTCTGCTTGCTACAGAAAAATTACTTGCCAAGGGGAAGATAAAAATTTCCCTTCAAACCTGTTTGGACAGTGTTAAAGTCCTAGGCTATCTGATCATTCTACCAGAGCACTCCCAAGTTCCAGAAACCACACAAAATTTGTGATGAAATATTGAATGTCTACTGTGGCTGGCATTTAGCTTCTAGTCAGATTTGGGACAGAAGTTTTCTTTCTAATGAGCTCTGTGTACATTTGGTTCTTCATGACCCCTTTTATGATGAGCATACAGTGTAATTGTGCCTATTATACAGGGTACTACCCAGTAAGTTCCAATGCCCACAGAAAGGTACAGCTCAAGCTTTGTTTCAAACCACTGGTAAATGATCTGTGATTTGGTGACAGATTTCGGTCAAGTATGCTGATCTACCTGTAAAAATACAAATGGAGGAGCTTTAATCCAATCGGTAGTTAGAATAGAAAGAACAATTAATTTTAAGAAAATCTCCAGGAAGAATCTGGAGGGTTATTCTCACGTTGCAGAAAATCACTGTAGGAATAGCTTTTGACTCGGGCCTTTCTTTCTAAGGAATTGTTAAAAAAAAAAAAAAAAAGAAAGAAAAAGAAAAAAGGAAGAAGTAGTGGAGAGTTAAAGTCAGGATTACACCCACCTCTAAAACAGTGTGGTTCTTAACATTAGAGGAGGGACATCTAACACCAGTGAGAAGCTGGTGAAGCTATCACTGCTTCTGGGAGAGAAAAGTGCATATACATGAGAATTTTCATATATTTTTAAATCTCTGAACTTGTAGTAGATTCAAAGTTAAAATTTGTTATAGACCAAGAATTTGTAAGGTTCATATGGGAGGAGGGGCAGTACTAGATGGAAGAGTAAGGGAAAATAGGACTGATGTATATTAGCCCCATAAAAGACATTATGAAGCCACAATAATTAAAACATGTGGTACTAGCAAAAAAAGACAAACTGATGGAAGAGAATTTTTTAAATCTAGGAATAAAATCTAATAATAAGGGTATTTGTATATATAATATTTCAAAATAGTAAGGGAAAACTTGAGACATCTGAATAGTTATCTAGATTCAAAAAAATAAACAGGGTGGCTCCTTATCTTGTGCCAAATTAAGATCTCAATGGGTGAATTAAAAACTTAAGTATAAAATATGAAACCCTAAAGTACTAGAAAAAAACATAGAATTTATATACTTACATAGAGTGAGTAGTCCTTTCTAAATTACATAAAACCTAGAAGTCACAAAACTGGTGCATTTGCCTATGTAAAAATTAAAATCTACATAGTTAAAAAAAACATAAAGAAGTCAGAAGACAAAAGATATTTGTAACATTAGGCAAAGTATGCATTTCCTTAATGAATAACGAGCTTCTACAGATCAGAAATACTAGAACCCTATCAGAAGAAGGGTCAAAGCACATAAACAGTGGCTCAGACACATAACATATTCACCCATACCTTAAAAGGATGGGCAAATTAAAACTTCAGTGTATCCTTTTTACCTATCAGATTGGCAAGATCCAGAAGCAGTCACCTTAGGTACAATGCCCAGGAGTTCTCTCTAGAGAACAATGTGGCAGTCTCAATTTTCAGTAGATATACCCGTGGACATAGCAATTCTACTTCTAGGAAGTCTACTTTGGATTTATCCCCTGGGTATACTTGCAAGTATGCTCAAGACTATTCATTGGAGAATTATTTATAAAGCTTAAAATACCAATGCATACAGTTGTCCATAGAGTTGACAGCTCTATCTGTATGAGTGTGAAATGCTCATCAAGATTTATTAATAGAAAGCAAGTGTATGAAAGTACAAGTCTATGCTTATACAATCACAGACATCTCTGGAAGGACACAGAGTGGTTCAACCTGTACCACGTATCACCTGTAGGTTGGGAGACAGAAGACAAAGAAAAACTGATTTCAACCCCTTTTAATTTAGAACCTATACATGTGTTAGTTGAAAAAAGTTAAAATCTTATGAGCTGTGTTCTAAAATCTTTCCCCATGAGCTTTCTATTCATCTGCTACTTTAATTCCTTCAGCTCCTTTCCTATCCTTCCCAACTATGCCCATATCCATGTTCCAAAATCAAACAAATTTAGAAGCTTCCCATCCAAGCCTTAAATGCTGATCGCTAGAGGGGTGGGAAGGGAAGGAGAGACTATTTTCCCTCCAGAATGGAGGAAAGTTTCTGTCAAGTTTCTACTTAGGTATTGTATGAAAGATGATGTCCACTGTTTACCAAAACAAACAAAAACCCCCCAAAACTTTTAAAATAATTGATAAGCCGTCTCATCTGTCTCATCTAGTACCTTTCTGTTATTAAAAAATGGTTTTTGGCTCTTGGTTCCTGGGATGATTAGCATGAGAAAGCAGAGGGAGCAGAGCAGAGAGCAGTGGAAAGAGGCCATGTGGCCAGGAGAAGCAGCCAAGATGGTGGAGTGCTGAGTGAGACACCAGTTTGTGTGCAGTTTATGCAGGGAGAAGGAAGGAGATGGGGAACTGAGGAGAATAAGGCTGGTGAGCTAGAAACCTTTGATTCTAGGAAACTCGGATAAGTCAGTGGCTTTGTGAGCACTGAATGTGAGTGGGTTTTGGAGCCCAGTGTGTATTTTTACTTGCCCGCCGGGTGCAAGCTAGAATTAAAGATGACAGCCTATCAGTTTTTGGCTCCATTGTTTCTTTACCGACTGTCCGAATCCAATGCGAACCTGCATGGCTTCTGGCTTTACATTTGGCGTAGTCAGCAGGATTCGATACAGCTCGGCAAGGAGCCTTTGAGTGGTGGAGTAGAGGACTGGCTAGTGTTAGGGTTCCCCATGGCTGTCCTTTTGGGGATTGTAGGCTGGCTGACTTTTACAGCCATGCATGAGGAAACTGAGAGCTCTGTGGAAGAGGCTGCCTGGGACCTGCAAACCGAGCAGTGGAAGGAGCTGGAGCAAACGTGGGAGAAACAGATGCTGACCCTGGAGCTGGAGGAAGGGCTGGAGGAGGAGGTCGACCAGGCTTGCGAGATTCACCTGGAAATGGAGCAGCTGCTGGAGGAGGATTCACAGGTCGTGAGTTGCAGATTGCCCTGGATGTTGTGGAGAGCCAGCAGCGGCAGGAGGCCAGGGCTGAGGCTGAGGCCAGGTCTGGAGCTGCAAGGTCTGCAGAGCAGAAGGCGGCAGCGGCCTGGGGCTCGAGCCCAGCAGCCGGAGCTGGTGTTTTCAGTTCCTCTTTGGAGGATGAGGAGAATCGGGTTGGAGTTGCAATCCGCAGTCTCTATAAGTTGAGAGCCCAGCTGGAAGGATCACCTACTACGGCCCTGGTAGGTCTGCGATTTTGGGACATAGGGCTAGACATGCTTTCCGGAGCAGAGATGGAAATGCTGACTGCCATTGCCATGTGCTCCTCTTTGGGACAGTGTAAGACCTGCCAGGATGGCAGGGATGAGGGGGGTGGCTGACGCCCCATGTGCATGGACTGATTTCCTGGACTACGACCGGAGTGGGCACTGGCTCCTTTGTTGGATGGACTTACAGATTACGGATTTTGGACAATGTGAAATACCCTGATGGGGGTGGGGGATGGCTTTGCTGGAAGCACTCCCCTGCCCCAGGAAGCTTTTCCCATAGGCCGAGGACATTGTGCGCTTTGGGCAAAGTGCTCAGAGACTGGTGAAGTGTACTTTTGTAATTGTTGAAATTGTATGATTTGCCATGTTGTTGTAATTTGTGTAATGTGCCTAATTTCTTTGCACGGGGATGCCGGTGATGTAGATTGTGGATAGTAAAGTGAGCATAGGGGTGGATTATTGGGCAGATAAAATATATTATGCTCACTTTGTTAAAGTGGTGCTGCCCACGTGGAGGCCGTTGCCCAGGTGATATTAATGTGTGTTTCTGTGGGCAGGCAGAATCCTTGTAGCCTGGGGCTTGGTTTTGAGATTAAGCCTTTCCCACCTTTTTTGATGTGAGGTGGTACAATCCAATCATGCCTCAGAGAAGTGTCTTTGTATTAGAGACTTCCCTGTTTTGTATATTGGATTAAACTTGCAGGGATCTCAAACTCGCGGCCCATGGGCCGCATGGGCCTGCCCACCAATTTTGTGCGGTCCGAAGACTGGCCCGCAGATTAATCCACGAAGTTTGATTAGTCTGCAGGCTGCACAAAATTGGTGGGCGGGCCGCACCGCCGCGAGTTTGAGATCCCTGGATTAAAGGTTTGGATTTCTACACTATAAAATGGGGGCAGAACGAGAGCTTGCTCTCTTGGTTCCTGGGATGATTAGCATGAGAAAGCAGAGGGAGCAGAGCAGAGAGCAGTAGAAAGAGGCCATGTGGCCAGGAGAAGCAGCCAAGATGGTGGAGTGCTGAGTGAGACACCAGTTTGTGTGCAGTTTATGCAGGGAGAAGGAAGGAGATGGGGAACTGAGGAGAATAAGGCTGGTGAGCTAGAAACCTTTGATTCTAGGAAACTCGGATAAGTCAGTGGCTTTGTGAGCACTGAATGTGAGTGGGTTTTGGAGCCCAGTGTGTATTTTTACTTGCCCGCCGGGTGCAAGCTAGAATTAAAGATGACAGCCTATCCAAAAAAAAAAAAAAATGGTTTTTGGCCTGACCAGGCGGTGGTGCAGTGGATAGAGCATTGGTCTGGGACATGGAGGATCCAGGTCAAAACCTTGAGATCACCAGCTTACACGCGGGCTCACCAGCTTAAGTGCAGGGTTGCTGGCTTGAGTATGGGATCACAGACATGACCCCATGGTCACTGGCTTGAGCCCAAGGTCGCAGGCTTGAGCAAGGGGTCACTTGCTCTGTTGTAGCCCCAGGTCAAGGCACATATAAGAAAGCAATCAATGAGAAACTAAAGAGCTGCAATGAAGAACTAATGCTTCTCATCTCTCTGCCTTCCTGTCTGTCCCTATCTATCCCTCTCTCTGTCTCTCTCTCTCTGTCACAAAAAAAATTTTTTTAAATAAAATAAATAATATAAATAAATGTTTTTTGTAGTTTTATAAGATTTGCTATATCTCACTTCAGACATTATGGCTTCTGTCATATGAAAGTGTTATGTTGATCATTAGCTACAGCTGCAAGAATCTTAATAAATGCAATAAACGTCGTTTCAATACTCTAAAATGCCTGTGGTTGGCTTCTTCCACGTCAGCTTCTGACACATATATGAATAACGATATTAACTTTTAGAAAAAAATCTAGATACAGGCACAGTATGGGACACAACAAATGCCAAGGCCATGGTGTAATTTTTTTTTTTCTGTATTTTTCTGAAGCCGGAAACGGGGAGAGACAGTCAGACAGACTCCCGCATGCGCCCAACCGGGATCCACCCGGCACACCCACCAGGGGGCGACGCTCTGCCCACCAGGGGGCGATGTTCTGCCCCTCCAGGGCATCGCTCTGTTGTGACCAGAGCCACTCTAGCGCCTGGGGCAGAGGCCGAAGAGCCATCCCCATCTTTGCTCCAGTGGAGCCTCTGCTGCGGGAGGGGAAGAGAGAGACAGAGAGGAAGAAGGGGGAAGGGGTGGAGAAGCAGATGGGCACTTCTCCTGTGTGCCCTGGCCGGGAATCGAACCCGGGACTTCTGCACGCCAGGCCGATGCTCTACCACTGAGCCAACCGGCCAGGGCCCATGGTGTAATTTTTAATTCTCCTAATTTACCATGATCTAGGTATAGGGACTCAAGGTACTGAAAGCGCCAATTTAGGCTGGGTTCATATTCAGTACTTTGCTCACTAGAAGAGTCCAGAATGAGCTAGTGGTGCCTACTAGAAAGGAAGTCTTTGTTTTCCCTCACCCACCCAAACAATTTCAAATATCAGAAGTACATTTTCTAGTTACTTAGACAAACATTGGTATTATTAATAAATCCAATTCATAGGCCCTAAATGCTTAGAGAACACACCACAGCTTAGTGCGACAGTTTTAATTAACCACTTGAAATCAATATAGATGTAATCCCCATATAAAAGAATCACACAAAACATACATTCCCAGCTCATGAAAGGTCCTGCTTAAAGGCAAATTCTAGTTCAAAATTTCATGAAATAGTGATTAGAAAAGTAATCTGAAGCCTGGTAAATTAAAACTAAAGTGTTTTATTTTCCTTTTACTGTCTGAGAAGCAAAATCATATTTTGAACAGAGGAAACGAGAAGGTAGGAACCATGACTTCTCATTGACTTGAAAATCCAGGCACTATTACAAGTGAGGATGACCAACTTCCTACTCAGTTCAAGCTATTTAAACTTCTAAAATGTTTGACTCACAAAGAACAACTATCTTGGGTACCCTTGAATTCCTTTTCTTCTACCATCTGTCTGCAACACAAGTGTCAAATAGACACATGAAAAGAACACAGGTTTGCAGATAGCAATCAAAGTGGGAGGAAAAATCCAAGGAGGCTGGAAGATTACACCAAGCTACCTGACAGAAAGTTGATGCCTAGTTTACTTTGTTTTCCCATAGCCTGGGACAGAGCCATTCAATGCAGGATGACCTGAAAACCTATGTTTGAGCCCATTAATTTTTTTGGAAGATGGGTATTCTAGTTCTGCTTCATACTTTACCTAGAACACAAAAACAAGAGTGGCAGAGGCTATGAAAGCATGAAGCGACTCAGGGACTCAAGGCAGGCTCATAGGACAGGCAGAGGGACAGCTGGAGATGAGAGTGCTGAGAACATTTATAGCCCTTCCCGGTCTCATGGTCAAAGGCTTAGGTCAAATCAACACTGACTCCTGCGTGCAACTGGTATGAGACAGCCTGTCCAAAGAGTCCTTGATGTGTGAGGAGCTGTACCTCCACGCAAATGGTACACATGTAAGTCAGGTCTGTGATACTTAGCATGAAAGCTGTAGAAGTTCTTGTGCAGAGGTTTCATGGAAATCCTGCAGCTCTCTTGCTACAGCAGCCCCTCCATCCAGCCCAGAGACAACTGAGAAACATCTTCTTCCTCTGACCCTTTAAGAATACAAAAAAACCTCAAACACATTTCAGCATTCTGTTGACAGCAAACTTTCCTTTCACTGTTATTGAATGTTATCTTGAAAGCCTGGACCTTCCTAATAACAATTTCCTGCTCAGGGCAAGAGACCCAGCCATGGACAATGGACCAAGTCTGGTGACACCTGCTGTCCCTGGCTTCTGGATGAGACGAGACACATACACCTGTGGAGGCATCCTCCGTACAAACTATTATTCTCCATCTACAACAGAGGACCCTTTAAGCAAAAAGTTTCCTTACCTATAAAAGCCCAGAGAATGTAAACAGAAGTGGAAGTAGATGACAATATGCATCATGAAGTCCCTCCCACTTCTTCCTTAGCTAGCCGAGGGAATGAGAAGCCCAGTCTGGGCCTGTTGCTTTGTTTCCTGAAAAAGGAAGGTGTGCAGAGGCACATGTCAAAGCAAATGAAAGACCACTGAGCGCGAGCCACTCCACATCATTCCCATTTCACTCTCACAAGCACTGCAAAGGAGCAGCACTGTCCCTTCCCCACAATTTAGGAGCAAGGATCGGGAAGGATTAAGTGAATTGTCCCCAGATTCTCAGCTCCTAAGTCAGTGTTCTAAGTCCTGGAATTGGTGGCAACTACCACCAGTTCTTGCTCCTGCTAAAGAGATCTTTTCTAAAATAGAGATTTTATTGGTCCTGTCCAAAAAAGGAGAAAGCAACCTTCTGTTGCTGACTGGTGGTGGTGCAATGGATAGAGTGTCAACCTGGGACACTGAGGTCCCAGGTTTGATACCCTCAGGTCACCGGCTTGAGTATGGGACCACTGACATGATCCCATGGTCACTGGCTTGAGCCCAAAGGTTGCTGGCTCAGCTGGAGCCCCCTGGTCAAGGCACGTATGAGAAGCAAGCAATGAACAACTAAAGTGATGCAACTATGAGTTGATGCTTCTCATCTCTCTCCCTTCCTGTCTGTCTTTCTTTCTAAAGAAAAAAAAGGAAGACAGAAAGCAGCCTTCTGTAAACCACATCACTAGGCACATACCTCCCTACTGTCTCTTGCCCCCACCACGTAGAGACAGCAAAGTTTGAATTAATCACCCTTCAATGCCTATTTAGTGCAGACTCCAGATGAGGGCAGTGGTCATCTTCCAGGACACCAGGGTGGCTCTGAGGGCAGAGATGCACCAGAAAAGGCAACTCACTGCCCACTGTGTGCTGTGGGAAATCCTAGCTCTCAGTGGGATGCACAGCAGTTATTTCATCACTGAGTACTGCACTAACCCCACCCACATCCTTTCCCCCCCAGAGTAATCCTACCACTTCCTCAGGCTCCAGCAGGTACTGACAGATACAGAACCCTCCAGGGGCTCTTTGTGTGGCCACAGGCATGGCCCAAGGACACCAAAGTGACCACATGTTTAGCCAGGTGTCCTGATATGAGCCACCAAACTCTACTTGACAACATGCCAGAGACAGTGTGGTAGGGCTGTGTGCAGACTGCCGCAGTGACTTCTTCAGCATCCCTGGAGAGGGAGACCCGATCTTGTCCCCTTACAGACGAGAACACTGGGAACAAAGAGGATCCACAGAATAACTGGGAAGTGGCAGAAATGGGACTGAGAGGCTACCTGGAGGCGAACACTGGAATGTCTGTGTTGGGGTGTGGGCAGGGCTTAAAGACAAGGAAGCTGCTCAGGGAGTTGTAGGAAGTAGTCTGCAGCAAGAGGAAGGGAAGGGAAGGAAGGCAGGAAAAGGGGAGAAGGTGTGAAGGTTTCTTACAAGATGGAGGGAGAGATGTGTGAAAGCCATCTGAGAAAAGTCAGTTGGCAAGTGCTGAAAGCAAGACAGAAGCACAGAGAACCAAACTAGTGACTGTCCGTACAGAAACTCTCCCTCAGAGTCAGCCTGCACTTAGGGGCTGTCGGCAGGCTAGTGAGCCACCAGAACTGAATGTAATGAAGTCTAGAAATTCTAATAGTTGTGCCAATATCTATGTTAAAGAAACAGTGGCTGGGAGATGAGGGCCTGGGGTCCTCTCCCGTGGGAGCTCCGCAATGCTGGCTCCGTGGCAGGGCAGTGGTGATATCGGAGAAAGCAAGCTCAAAAGGGAGGACCCAGGAGTGGAAGGAACTGGGACAGTCAGCTTGCTGGGCAAGCATTATGAAGAAAAATAATGGCACAAGTGGCAGATTCTAGGAATGGGTCAATCTTTACTTATCTGGGCAACTGGGCCCTTGGCTCCACTCACAGAATAAAGCAGTGACTGCCAGGATCTGTTCTGGTGCCTGAAAGATCGGGAGTGTTCAGCTACTGATAAAGCAACAGAACAGGACACTCCCTGCAAACAAGAGGGCAACTTGATCAGATCCAGGAAATAGATAACTCAACTGGAGCTGCAGAGACAGGTAGGTCCATCTGCAAGAAGTGACCAGGACCCCAAGGGCAAGCATAGAAAAAGAGCTGGAACAGAACCGAAAATAGAAGCAGCCTGGCACAGACTGACCCATGCGTGAACGGTGAACCTGGGACTGGACACCTGCCACTTTCCCACCTGGGTATAGTTTGATCCCTGAGATTCCTTCATCATGGAGAAAAGAGCCAGGCGCTTTGAATGACCATGGCTTGACATATGCAACAGCAGATAAGTGGGCAGAAAGGAGAAAAACCAGGGTCAAGGTGGATTTGGCTTTCTGAAGAGAACCTCCCTCACTTCTTCAATTCCTAGAGTGGTGAAGGCCAGAAGTTATCTAGGACCAGGGGGCAGCCTGAGCAAGCCTTTTGTCTGCTGGCTGCCAGCCAGACCCTCTCACCAGGGCCCCCGCCCCCACCACCACGGAGGTGGGGATATTCTGGTTGACTTCCTCACTGCCCCCAAATACATTCAAGAGTTATAGATAACCAAGGCACACACCTGTGTTTAATGTACATGGAATAGAAGTTTATATTAGTAGATGGCTCAGAGCAACAAAACCAGATAAAACAATGCCTTGCTTATGAAAAGGACAATAAAATATTTTGTGTTTACTTTTTCCAAGAAGTTATGTTTATAGTTGCGTATGCAAACACCCACAAATACATTCTACCTTGGTTCAAATAACTGCACCATGCCACAGAGCTGGGCCCAGAGAAAACATTTCTAAGTCAGTGACACAACAGACCCGCAGATGGCCTTTTCTCACTCTTGGCTCAGGTCAAACTCAGGTCTCAATCTATTTTCTCAGGGTTATCAGCATCCTCCGAGCCACTCAACACTGATGTTTACCAGAGCTGGAAAATTTGGTCAGATTCTCACAGTAATTGAGAAAGAGAGAGTGTTGGACCAAAGCAGAACCTGGTGCATCCTTGCTGTGCACCAGGCTTTCCGAGTGTGAGGGGTCCTCACAAGTTCTTCCTCCACATTGTGTCAACACAGCCTTGGTTATCAATGACTGGGCTCTGTCCACAGACACCCGCCCTGAGACACTCCAAACAGAAAGCTCATCTGTCTGTCAAAATAGGATGCTTCAGCAAGTGTGGTGGAGAGATAATGCTACAAAACAGCAGGAGCAGAATCAAAATGCTGGCCCACACGTGACAGGGACACCACAGACGTTCAAGTGCTTAAAGGGATATGCTAAAATTGTTGCAAATGTAGATATGAACAAGGTCAGAACACAGACATGTTTTGATGGAAGCTAAGCAGAGAAGCCTTGGTTTTTCCAAGGTGTCAGCATTATTAAGTGCTAACTATGCAACTAAACTGGAAATAATCCTTGTTGCTACTGGGTGGACCACTCTCTCTTAACAAATGCCTCTTTCTAAATCAGAGATGTTACTGGTCTGAACTCGTGAAGAGAGATCCCCAGAGCTGGTCCCACTGTTTAAACTGACTGACTAAACTGAGAAAATAAGACATTTTCTAGCAGACCATTGACTGTAAGGATGCTCAAGGTTGAAGGGCTGACAGTCCAGCCCTCAGTTTTATCAAGGGCTGCTTCCACAGGCTGCTTTACCATAGACTCTCCAGCTGCGAGCTCTGAACAGCTGTCAGCTGTCCAAACCAGATCCTCAGTCCCCTAACAGTCTAGTCACTGGTAGCATCACTGGGCCCTCTCAGGAACGGCACAGGCCACTCTCAGGTGCTCAAATGCAATTCATAAACATTAGACACATATACACACCCTCACTCACATATGTCTAAGGACACTAATCACGCACATTTCATCCAGGTTTGTCTTTTGCACAGATCCTTCCCTGTGGAGTTAACATTCACGTAGGGATCCCTGACCTCTGGTCTGAGCGTGGCAGCAGGCTCAGTGGTCCCTCTGACATTATAAAGGCTGCTAAGAACAGAAATTTAAGTAAACAGGCAGAATTGAGGAAGGGCTGGGATTAAAGTGAAAGGGAAAACCATGGCGTGGCACCTCTTTCTACAGCAACTGCATCTCAGGTGGCCAAGCCACCTTGTCTTTGGTGTTCCCAGACGTGCGTAGTCATAACAGCCATGGCCATGGTTCACTAGGATAATTACCAATAAGTCAGCATTTACCAACTCATGTGTTGTTGTCATTACACATCTCATAGGTACCGTTTACTTGCAAGTTATTTCTTCTTACAGTTTTAAATTTTAATTGTTCATATATTGTTGGAGTCCTGGTCCCCTGCCACTCTCAGATTTTATCTGCAGTTCTTTGATTACCTTATGATAACTCATAAGTTTTCTCAACTACAGAAAAACAAAATAATGCACGCCGGACTAGGAATCAAACAGCCTGTGTTCTAGGGTCATGTCTGACTCACAGGGTGAATGATTACCAATAAATTGGCCACCATGACTGAATTCCCTTTCATTCTTTCAAATATGAGTTCCTACTATGTTTCTAGGGCTGTTCTGGGAGCTTATGAGACAAAGCAAGAGACAACGATCTCTGCTCTGGCAGAGCTTATATCCCGGCTGCCACTCTTCTTTCATAACTTCGTGTTGCTAACTCTCGTCTCCCACACAAACAGAATCAGAATTAGAGAGTCTAGCATTTTCAAAGATGGTGGAGACCTGAACTGCCGAACACTGTATCCAAAAGACACACTGGATTTCACTGAAAAAAGTAAAATCTCTCGTTAATATTGTTATAAAGATTACAAATTGAAATGACAGTTGACACGATGGGTTCAATAAAATTAAAGTTCTTTTCACCTGTTTATTTTTACTTTTTAAATGTGACTACTAGAAACTTAACTGTGGCTCTCATATTTCTACTGAATAGTGCTGGTCTATTGTCCTTATTATGATGAAGAAACTGGAGCCTGAAGAGGTCAAGGCGCTGCCAGGACCAGAACTCAGGTGTCCTCACAGCTAAGGCAGCCTTGGACAGGGAGGAGGCAAGGATCAAGACCCCCAGGGCCCTGGGCACCAAGACTCTGGGCCAGCACCAGACACACGCAGGTGCTAAGGGAGTAGCCACACCTCCTCTCTGCCCTGGATGGGAGCACCCCCCACTGCAGCCTCCTTACAGCTCCTTCACGTGGTGGGCTGGATGGCCACAAGGGCACAGCCGGCTAACCGTGGAGTCCTCATGCCTGCCTCCTCACTATCACAGGTACAGGTCAGGGATAAACAAACAGGGTGAGTTTGGGGTGAGGCAGCTGGCCAGGTGATGTGGAGGACTGCCCCTTCTCCCAATCCTGAGGGCTAAGCAAGGTGAAAGCAGCTATGTCCACCCAAAGGGGGTGGGGGCAGTTCAAGAGTCATGGAAAATGTTCTCACAGGTGTTTTCAGGGAGCGTATATGGAGACAGATATGGGATTTCTGTGTTCATCCAACTGAAGACAAGATTTGGAAAAAGTAGAAAACAAGGCATGAAGCAGCACTGTGGAGAAGTACTGAAGAGGAGAGGCACGGGAGAAGGGTAGCACAGATGGGGTAGTGCAGGGGCCTCTGAGAAGGGTGTGAAGACAGATCAAAGGACAGTGTGGGAGGAGGAGCGTTCATCGGATCAGATGTTTGAGTGTGCCTTCTGTGAGGTGAGGCAGAGCAGCTGGGAGGGTTCTTCCACAGGAGGTGAAGAATAAACAGAAGGTCAAAAAGGTTCAGGCCCTGACAAGATGCTCAGCTTCCTGAGGGTAGGGGAGTCCCTGCGAGTTATGAAAAGTGGTGTTCCAGGAACTTGAAATGCAGAATTGGCCGAAGGCGGGGAGAGGAGCTGACTACTACTCTCATCAAGTTACTGTCTGTAGGGCCCTAAACCAGGTCAGTGATGGCAGTGGAAAACAAAAAATTAAAAAGACAAAGAGTCAGCAGAACTAGCCACCCGGTGTCTGTGGAAAGAGAAGGGCTGATGGCATGAGGCTGGTATTGAGTGAATGGGCAGGCTGGGAGTGCAGAAGGGAGCAGGGTAACCGCTGAGAGCTTTCAGCTGTGAGCCAATTAGTGGTCCCTGTCCCTCAGCTCCAAACCTATACCTGTGAAGCCTCCACTTAAAAAACGGCCCAGGAACCACCCTGCATTTTAGGAACTTTTGATCTCAAAAGCCGTAGCCCCTTGGCCCACAAGGGTGACACGTACTTAAAGTAGGCCTCCCTCTCTGAGAGGAATGGCAGCCAAATGCCGGCAGAGCACTGTGTGCCCTTAACCTCTGTGTGACAGGCCCTGCTCCAGGGCTGGGGAGCAGCAGTGAGCACACAGCCCTGCCCCCTGGGGACCTAGTGCTGGTGGCTGAGACAAAGCAGTGCAACTGAGTGCCTGGAAGACAACGAAGCTGCCCCAGCTCCTCCTGCACCCTAAGCTCTTCCACAGGCCTTCCCACAGCCCGTTCCCTGCGATCCTCAGCACCTGGCACAAACTACTGCCTAGGCAGCACTTTTAACCACTTACTGACTCAATCACTGTTATCCAAGAAAAAAAAAACACTGACAGTAGGTTAGTGACCAAGACCCCAAAAGGCTCTGAAACTAAAAACATGCTATAGGGAGAGTTACTCAACATCAGCAATTGTTTCTTCATAGTAGTTTTCTCCTGTTGTTCCAAGAAGTTCTGCAAACAGTTTTAGAACAGGCTACAGGGGACAGCTGTCTAAAATCTATTAGTTCTAAACAATTCAGAAGGCTATTTCTCACATAGCTGGGTTATATAAAGATGCTTCCTCCATACCCTTTAACCACAAATATGAGCTTCCTTATAGCGCATGTGTAGTGAAAGAATAAAAAAGTCTGCGATCAGAAATCCCAGAAGGAGCACAAGAGATCACCACTGCTGTATCTGAGTGGTTGTACACACATGAACGTTTCTTTACACAGGTGTCTGCTTCACGTAATACAGCGTATGCCAACTTCACATGCTATAGTCAAAACACTGAGATGACAGAGCATGTTTTTCTATGTTGCCTTGCTTAATTTGGTGACAATACTCAAAATAAGCAAGGAGCCTTATCTAACCAGACACACACCCCTACAAAATAACAGATACAGCCCAGAGAACAGTGTGAAACCAAGAAACCCAAGTACAAGTTTAACTCCTGAAACTAGCCTTGGGCTTCTACAACTTCTCTAAGTAACACCACATCCATTCAGAGCATGTGGCTTGTCATCCTTTAGTGACTGACTCCATGTGCACAACATATCAAAGATGAAGACAAGGGACTACTTACTTGAGCAGTTAAAAAACAAAATATTATTTTCTAATTCAGTATCAAATGTGTCTGGTCACTGGCACTGGCAAAACAAGGGCACTACAGTCCACACTAAGTTATCTGTATTGCCGGGCAGTTCCTTGAACTTTCAGAAGTGCGAGGGCTTCTCTGTTCTCTAGTGGGTAGTGCAAAACGTCCATAGCCTGCTCTAGCCTTGAACGCTGGGCATGTGGCTAACTGGGGTGCTGCCGGACGAGGGCTGTGGGGGGGCCTCTGCAGCTCAGGCTGGGACTTCAGAGTGCTGCTGGAGCTCAGACTAGAGCAGAGGGACTAAGCAGGGGGAACTGCTGGTGCTAGGCTAAATCACAGTCACTCTGACAAACAGGCCAAGGGCCAAATCCCTTCCTTTAGAGTTACCCCAACTTAATCCCTAGAGAGGAGGGAAGTTTGTGGAAGAAAGTCCACACAAGGAGTGTTGCTGTTAGCTCTACATTCACACACTAATGTTCCTTATAAAATTAGGGATCTTTGTTTTGGGTAACAATGTAGAAGCCTCCTGACAGAGAAAAAATGGTCTTTTGTTCATTTGTTGTTTTTTAATGTTATGGGACTCTCCCCACTGCTACCTGAACAATTATATACAACATACTCAAAACTTCTTTCTAAAAACTACTTGAATATAAGCGTACTCTAAATATATGAGTATACCTGAAGACACAAGGTTTCAGTTATCTCAAGTAAAAGCTTGCCTCCAGAGATATTAAGTTTTCCATCTTCACAAACAACAATGGCAAAGGACAGAATTCCTGCTGGTCCAGCTCAGACCGCTTCCCTGAAAGCGAAGAGAAAAGTCAGCATTCCCTAGGCCCCACCCCGCCCCCTTCAACAGCAGGGTCTCATGTGCCGTTCTCACCCCCCCCCCAAATACCTCTGGGGATCTCAGATTCAGCACAATTCTTGATAAGTGCTCCTACCACCCTTACCTTGCTTCCTTGCTCTCTT
This sequence comes from Saccopteryx leptura, assembly GCF_036850995.1. Taxonomy (NCBI): domain Eukaryota; kingdom Metazoa; phylum Chordata; class Mammalia; order Chiroptera; family Emballonuridae; genus Saccopteryx; species Saccopteryx leptura. The sequence continues at coordinate 208,294,449 of NC_089505.1, read as the reverse complement.
CCTTGTCAAGTTATACTTGTTGAAAGGTTAGTATAGCCAACAATAGCCTCTCATTCCCCCCTGGAGGGCAGCTGAGCCTGGCCCAGAGTCGGCTTCAGGAGGATTTAATCATCTTAACTTCATTTCCTGGGGAAATTCAGGTTCCTAACCCACCTACCAACCAAATATCGTGAATACCAACTGTCACAATATAAATATCGTAATTACAGTCTACATAAACGCTTACAGTAATCGGTGCACTTTAAGCACTGCATTGTTTGCATATTGTAACTCCATAAAAAAAATCAAACAAAAGTTAAAAAGCAGCAGGTCCCTACTTAAGGACTCGGGCAGCCCAGTCGAAGCCCTCCTCTAAACCAAAAGGGGGAAGGGAGCTGAGCTGATCGCTTCCGCGGAGTCCAGTCCTAACAGTCGGTTTTAATGAAGATGGATTAAGTCCGCCCTCCCCCGCCCCTCCCGCTTCGAGGTAGCGCTGTTTTGCTCTGCCGCCCGCCGGCGTTGAGTTTAGGTCTACAGGCTACCCACCTGTACTTAGGTTCGCCACCTTCCTCGGACACCCCTCCCACCTTCGTGATCTGGACTGCGACACCTCCTGGGCCAGCGGCGCCTTTGAGCCACCGACTCGGCACCGCTAGCCGAGTCAACTGACTGTCATGGCTTTTAGTCTCTACACTGTAAGCAAGTTTCATTTCTAAAAGGGACGGAACCAGGTCGCAGACACCTTATTTCCAAAACGTTTCCGAGAGAAAGAGCATCGCACAAGTCACTCGCTTGGGTCACTTTACCGTGTCTACAGCCTGGTGTGAGTCCAAGAAAAGTGAGCGATCTCCGCCCGGGCCCTGGCACCCAGCCTAGGAAGCGCCCCTCCCCGGCCCGGCCGGATACCAGCCCCTGACCGCTGCGTCTCCAACTGCGCCTCCCCAAACCGCCGCATTCGAATTCTCGGTGCGCGGGCCGGAGAGGGTGTAGGTGCCAGTGGGAGCGCAGGTGCGAGCCCGAGACACTGCAAGCGAGGAAGGGGTGGCGGGGCGCCGGCGGACCCCGGGCAGCAGCCTAAGGCCCCATCACGTACGCTTCGGCCTCCCCGCCGCGCCCAGCCAGCGCGCAGCCCGCGGGACGCGCCGAGCAGGAACTCACTGAAGTTTGCCAAGACCCTGCCGAAGTCTCTGGAAAGTTGCAGCTCGCTCTCGGAGCGTCTCGCCTGACCCACGGGAGCGGGGGCCGGAGGGAGACTGCCACTGAGAAAGCTGCTGGGGGGCGGGGGCGGGGGGAGTACACCAGGTCCTGGCACCTGTCCGCACCACCCCTCCCGCCCCCGGCGCCCTCATTGGGCTCGGCGGGGACAGACCCCCGAGGGCAGAACGCGCGACTCTCTGGAGCCACCGCATCCTCGCCCCTTTGAAGGAGGGGGCCCTAGACTCACCTTGGCGGCGGAAGAGAAGACAGTGGCAGGTCCTTGGCGTTGGGCAGCCCCCAACAGGAGCGACGCGGGCACTACTGTCCACCGACAGAGGCACAGAGTGAACCGCTCGGCCGCCGCCCCCTTCGTTCTTATACGGACTGACCCCGCCCCCGGCCACCGTTCCCGCCCCGGCCCCCGCCCCTAAGCCTGCCTCCCAAGGGAGCGAGGGGCAGGGCTGGGCGGAGCCAGCGCCCACAGGGTTCTTCCGGCTGGACGCTGACACTGAGGGCAGGGCGAAAGGTGCCCTCTGATTGGCTCCTCGGGTGAATGGTTGCCGAGAGACAAGTAAATCTTCAGCGGCGAGGGGGGAGGGGCGGGTGTGTGTGTGTGTGTGTGTGTGTGTGTGTGTGTGTGTGTGTGTGTGTGTGTGTGTGTGTGTGTGTGTGTGTGTGTGTGTGTGTGTGTGTGTAGCACTGCGCAGGCGCAATAGAGAGGGGCTGTTGATACCTCCTTAACTTCAGAATATCTGGGGCTCCTTCTGTTTTCACTTTCCACTACGGTTTTTTCTGCCGTTCCTGTCACATAACTTTCCCCAAGCTTTTCCCATCTCCATCCCACTCCCTGTTGGACTGTTTGTTTTTTCTTCTGCTTCTCTGGAAGTTTCGTGTTGGTTCTTGCTTTTCAGGAGTGGGGAGTGAATCCCTCAGCCTACCTTTGCGGTGTGCTTAGAAGTCGGAAAAAAAGCATGGTTTCTGAACTGATTCCCGAACCAAAGTGCCTAGAGATCATTGGGGAAAGCAGTTCGTTCTCTGGCCGGAGTTAACCACCTGCGTGAGGGACTAAGAGCCTCGAAGAATCCATCGCCAAGCCTGGCATCCGCCACAGCTTCCGCCCTACGCAAAATGTCACAGGGCTCAGCCGGGTGTGTTATATAACATGCAGGCGAAGCTTGGACACCACCCATTCATTCCACAGCAAATGGTTGAGCCCAGGTTCTAAATTCATATAACCTGAGTGGGATTTCCATTTCACACCTATCTGTAAGGCCTTGGGCAAGTAACTTAACCAATCCTCCATAAATCTCCATCTTTCTTACCTGTACCATGGTTCTAAAAATGGAACAGCTTTGTAGGGTTATATAAGAATTAAATAAGAAAAGGGAAAGTTATTAGTTCAGTGCTTAATTATAAAGTGCGTGGTAAATGTTATATCAAATAGTAACTGTTGTTTATCAATAAACATTTATTGAGCTTGTACTGATCCTCCACTGGGTAGTGGGAGAAAAGATTGTTTCCCAGATGCGGTATTTCTGTACCCTGCCCCTTCCATTCTTGCCTGAAATAAAAAGGGCTCTCGGGCCTGACCAGGCGGTGGCACAGTGGATAGAGCGTCGGACTGGGATGCAGATGACCCAGGCTCGAGACCCCGAGCTCACCAGCTTGAGCGCGGGCTTCTCTGGTTTGAGGAAAAGCTCACCAGCTTGGACCCAAGGAAGGGGTTACTCGGTCTGCTGAAGGCCTGCCGTCAAGGCGTGTATAAGAAAGCAATCAATGAACAACTAAGGTGTTGCAACGCGCAATGAAAAACTGATTGATGCTTCTCATCTCTCTCCATTCCTGTCTGTCTGTCCCTGTCTATCCCTCTCTCTGACTCACTCTCTGTCTCTGTAAAAAAATTAAAAATAAATAAATAAAAAATGGCTCTCGGAGTCTGCCAGGATAAAAAGAGTTCTCAAATATTGATACATGCCTTCTCTGGGGAGGGAAAAGTTCCTGGAACGTCAAGGAGCTAAGAGATCAGGATGAGTACTTGTAAGGAAAGCCACAGTGACTCTATGTTGGACATGAAATTAAGATATACGGTCTGCATTTTTTTTTTTTACTTTTTGTTTTTGAGGTATAAATTCATTAAAGTGTACAAAGCACATACATACAGAATTATGAATTTCTACATATGTGTACACCCATATAACTGCCATCCAGATCAAGACATTGGCAATCTCCAACTTTCTTATGCCCCTTCCCATTCAGTGTCCCACGAGGATAACCACTGTTCTGACCTCTATCACCATAGATTAGTTTTACCAATATTTGAACTTGATATGGATGAATACATAGTGTGTGTACTTTTGTGTCTGGCTTCTTTCGCTTAATAGTGCATCTATGAAGTTCGTCTGTGTTGTTGCACGAAACAATGGTTCGTTGTTTTCCAATAATGTGTATTATTTCATTATATAAATATTCAATAATTTATACATTTATTCTACTAGTGGATATTTGAGTTGCATCAAGTTTTTGCCTGTCACAAATAAAGCTGCTTATACATAATCTTTTTTCCCAGTTTTATTGAGGTATACTTTACAAATAAAAATTGTATATATTTAAAGTGTGTAACATGATGTTTTGATATACAGTATGAAATGATCAGCACAACCAAGCTAATTAACATATCCAATGCCTCACATATTTGTTACCTTTTTATATGTATGTGTAACGAGAATGCTTAATACCAACTCTCTTAGCAAATTTCAAGTATGAAATACAGTGCTATTAGCTATAATTACCATGCTGCATATCAGGTCCCTAGAACTAATTTGTCTTATACTCAGGATTGGAATTACAGGATTATAGAGTATACATGTATTAAGTTTTAAACAGACTGCCAAACAATTTTCCAAAGTGGTATAGCAAATTATATTCTAGCCAGTGATATGAGATTTCTGGTTGCTCCATAACTTTGCCTGTATTGGTATTGTCCTTCTATTTACTTTAAAAAGGGGTTTTAAAGTGTATTTCATTGTGATTTGAATTTACATTTCTTTAAGAATCAATAATGTTGAGCAACTTTTTATATGCTTATTGGCCACTTTGATACCCTGTCAATGAAATAGCTGTTTAAGTCTTTTGCCCATTTTCAGGGAGTTGTCTGTCTTTCTGATTTATGAGTACTTTACATATTCTGCAATGAGTCCTTTGTCCAATACATGTATTACAAATATCTTCTCCCAGTCTATGGCTTTTTTTCATTTTATAGTGTTATCTTTTGATAAACAGATATTCTTGATTTTAAAGAAACCTAACATATTAATCTTATTTTTATGAGTAGTACTTTTTATGTCCTGTTTAAGAAATTTTTGCCCAGACTAAGGCCATAGAGGTCATCTACTTAATTTTCTACTAGGAACTTGATTGTTTTAGCTCTCATTTTTAGGTCTATGATTTATCTCAAATTAATTTTTTGTGTAGTTTGGGGAAACTTTTATTTTTTCCATATGGAGATAAAATTAGCTCAATGTCATCAGCAAGTATTTTTGTTGAATAGATGAATGAATGAATGAACTGCTGAAGAATTCTGTTAAGAGAACAAAGTGAATGGTTACTTAAAATCCAGATTGTCCATAAAAATCCAGTATACATAGTCACATTAAAATTAATGCAAATATTATATTATATCTACTTTTTTAGTATCTCATGGGTACCATTAGCTCAGGTAGCCTCAGGGTAGAACACAGGTCATAAATTCTTACTGAGAACTTGGTCTGGCGTTGTTTGGTTCTACCTTTGCTTAGGTAAAATTTTGTCTAGCTTTCTGACCATTAGGCAGTTTTGTGGTAGGTATGATAAGAGAGCCAAGAGCCAGAAAAGAAATGCATTATTTATCTATTTTCAAAAATGCGTATATAGTTTTCTTTGGGCCCCTTTTTATTTCAGGGGCATGACTTGACTTTTCTAGAATTTTGTTCCTCTTATTTTTTTTTTAAATACACAGTGTTCTTTCTACCTCATAAAGCTGTGGCACCCTGGAGCTGTACGGAGTCTCAAGAAGTCACCAGGTACTGCCCACTGGACATGGAACCACGTATTGAAATTGTCCTTCTGAGATTAGAGCCTCCTTCTTGGCAAATTCCAGCCACTGCTGGAGCATAGCCAATGAAAATGGTTCAAGACCTTTGCATTCAGAGTGAGTCTCTGATCTGTACCTCAGATTGCTGAGTCAAGAAAAGCAAAGGCAGGAAATAGTTTTTAAAACGCAGGTTGTATCTTACTTGTGGCCATGACCCTGAAAAAGTTTTATGTCTCAATAGAATCTTATTTTAACTACTTCAGGAAGCAAAGAAATTCTATCATTAATCCTTTTTGTAAGGCAAGGAAAAAAGTCTTCTGTTTAGTGCCCAGTTATCCTCATTGACCAGTTCCTTTAAGTCTGGTGTTTTTTCTATTACTTTATCTCAAGGTGGATCACCATGATAAGCATTTATTAAAATGCCCTGTATGGACTGGCTTTAGCTCAGTGGTTCCTTCTAGTCAAGTTTGCTTGCTAAAATGCCCTGTTCTAAATGTCTTATCTTTCTTAAAATGATTTTAAGCCAAGGTTCTATTGCTGTATATTGACATATAGAGCAGCGATCACAAGAGCAGATCATAAGAGCAGAGCTTGATGAATTTTCACAAACTGAACAAACCAGTGTCACTGGAACCCAGATGAGAAGCAGAGAAGCATCAAGTACATAGGGCCTGTTTTGAGGCCACCACGGTAGCACCATCTCCATTCTAGTGAGTTTCTGGAGAAGCCAAGTCAGACTGGCTTTCCACTTTCCATCTAGAACCCTCACCAGTAAAGCCCTGTCCCTTCTCGAGCATTTTCCAGCCACTGTTTTCTTGGGTGCTGCAGAAAGAACACTAATTTTGAGTCAAAAAGGCATGTAAGTTTTACTTGGAGAAAAGCACAGGAGGAGGGAACTAAAAATTGGTCAGATCTGGTGGGGTAAGGAGGGGGAAGGCTGCATCTTTGGGGATGATCATAGCAGCAGAGACACTGGGGCTCCAGGGCTTTGGGAAGGGAAGAAGATAGGGGCCCAGGAAGAGGAAGGGATGATAGTGGCCCTGCCAGAGGAAAGAGGATAGGTGCCAAGGATGACTAAACTGACCTCATCAATGATGAGTAACCCTTCCTGTCTACCTCCTGAACGGTGTCCCTGGAAGAAGGGTGGAGGGTTGGGTCAGATGGTTCTGTCCCTATCAAATGGCTCCCCGATCTGAGTCTTGGCTTCCTTACCCAAGCATAGGAATGATCATTCACCTCCTGCTTCACAGAAGTGCGTGCTGTCAGACAAAGTGTTGAATTCCTGTGCAGGCAACTGGCCCTGTGCACAAATGTCTCCCTTTGCCAACCTTGGGCCCTTTCTCAAGTTACTGTCAGGACTGCTTGGCAAGCATGTTGGAGGATAGGAGAGTGAATTCTCCACACCATGCTATGGTTAATGTTTTAAAATCTCCCATCTCCCTTCAGGGAAAAGGGATTCAGTGAAAATGTAAATTGTAAACTGCTTATTCCATAACTTGTGACCAACCCCTGCATCCACTCTGAACTTGCCCTACATTTAGGCCCTGGGTATCTTTTTCCAGTTGCCAAAATGTCTAAACTCCCAGCACTGGAGGCCATGCCTGCTGGAGAAGAGGCTTGTCACCTCTACAACTTGCCAAAGGATGGGGACATCCCCTCCAGGAACAGCTAACTCACCTGCCAGGTGTGATTCTCAATGTTCAAACATTATCTTCCAGTTCTCATATCAGTCTAGATATTTAGTTGCAATTAATCAAAAATGACTCTGGATAATTTTAACAAAAGAGAATTTCTTTAGAAGATATTGGGTAGCCCACAGAATGAGCAGGATGGCTGGAGAATTTGGCCACCACCACCACCACTGTCACCATCGATTGATAAGCTAGTCTTTGTGTTCCTGTTTATTCCCATCATTAGCTTCTGATTGAAAATCTAGGAGGAGCCCAGATCGTGAGCCCAAACCCCAGTTACAAAGAAGGGTTGGAAACAAGAGTATCTGATCCTTTTAGTTTTGACTCTGGGAAGATGGCTCTATCTCTGTAGATGGGATTCTCCAACCAGCAAAACAGGTTCAGATTCTGGATGACATACCTGTTCCCTTCAGCTCCTATGTCCACCCTTTGTGAGCATTGCTTGAATGGATCAGTGTCTTTTGATCAGTCTACCGCTGGGTCACAGATGCAGATGAGTTTCTGAGGCCTACAATTTGGAGGACCAGGAAATGGATTCTTGAGAAGCTTTGAGGATGGAGATGAGCCAGCTGGCGCATCCTGCCAATATTCTCTGCTCTTGGCCAGTTGACACTTTTCCTCCAAATTTCTTAGAATAGGTACTAAGTGGATGTTTGATGGAAAAAAGAAATAAAAAAGAGGCCTTGGCCTGACCTGTGGTAAAACAGTGGATAGAGAATCGACCTGGAATGCTGAGGTCCCGGGTTCAAAACCTGGGGCTTGCCTGGTCAAGGCAATAGGACAAGCAATCAACAAACAATTAAAGTGAAGCAACTATGAGTTGTTGCTTCTCGCTCTCTGTTGATCTCTCTCTAAAAATCAATAAAATCTTTTTAAAAAGAAAGAGAAGAAAAGAAGAGAAGAGAAAAGAGGCCTCGGATAACATCAACACTCCCTCAACCTCAAGTCTCAGGTTTCATTTCAAGCTCTGCATTATATTAGCCACTGCTCTACACCTCAGTGTCCCAGCTGGCAAAAAACAAAATCAAAACCAAAAAATGGACCTGGCCTAGCTTACCTTCAACACATATGGCTCCAGCAGTGACGTGAAATGAGGGTGAGTGGCTGTGCTGCCCAGCACCCCATAGGGTTGGCTGCATATAATGACAGTGTCCCAGAGCTGGTGCTTGTGTAACAACAGGCAGATATACCAAGAGAGATGGCTGTTTGCTCAGCAGCCGAGAAGTCTATAATTAGACTGTCACAACATCAGCAAAAGTACAGAATCAATGTAACCATAGAAGAAATGGAAAAGAACACAACATCGGTTGGAGCCTCCAGCGGGTCCTGGTAGTTTCTGGAGCACTAATCACCCAGGCAGGTTCAAAGTCCTGCCTGTGGCTTTCGTCCTGGTGATAATCAACTGGGCTTGCACCTATGTTGATGCCCATCTTGGCCACCAGCTCTCCTCCACTTCCCTTTCTGTTTCCCTCTGCTCACTGAGTCTTAGGTCTGAGAGTCCAAGGGAGGCTGGATTGCACCTACATTCTGTAGCAAGGGCTCTTCATGCCTCATTATGTCTATGGGAACAGAGGAGGGCCAGCTTCTTTAAAATGCCGATCTCTGGGCCCGTCTTGGCCCTCTGGGGTAGATGCCCTGGAATCTGCATTTAGCACATCCTCAGAAGATTCTGTGCATGCTGAAGCTTGAAGACCACCTAGCTGAGACATCCTCTGTGCCATGGGAGCCTTGACCCCTTCCTTCTCCTCGGCACCTGGTATGATTAGAACACAGTCAGGGTGGCAGCAGTATTCAGGGCAGCCAAGGTTAAAGGGCGTTTCCAAAGCCAAGGAATGATAACGAGTCTCTTATTTCCTTTTAATCAGGTTAAAAATTCCAAGCTGCAGATGCGATTATCTCATTAATCCTCATGACATCTGATCTAGTGGCTAATGGCCAGTGTCTTCAGTTTCCTTCCACTGAAGTGGATCAGGGCCCAGATCTGCCCTTGACAGACCTGGATCCCAGGGGTTCTAGTCTCCCCTGAGCCTGATTCTCATAGATAGAAGCAAATGGATTTCACAAATCTGTTATTTTTCGTTTCTTATGCAGTTTTAAAACATAAACAATACATGTTACATGGCATACAAATCAGAGAAGCAGAAGGGAGAAATAAGTCATTGTTAATCCCTACAGCAATAATTCTGTCAGTGCGTGGTGTTTACCCTTCCATATCATGGACGGGTGCCTGTGCATACTCACGCACGTGTTCTGTTCTTGCTTCAGGCAGGGTCCTTGAGCAGACATTGGCACACTAGCGCAGGGTGACTGAAGAGAGCTTGAGAGGGACCATTTACCTAGTTGTGGCAAGGTTAAGGGAAACCATAACAAGGGACAGAGCAGCCCTGAGGGACTGACAATGCCTGAGCCATTTCCCTCTGTGGCTGGAGGGATGAGGAGAGGGAGGTTCACAGAACCTGGGGAAAGGGCGGCCTTGTAGGAGCGGTAGCCTGTGGCTGAACACCGATCTACTCCCCACAGGGAGGGAGCCAGGGGAAAACACCAGCTGCTTGTCCCTGTGCCCTCTGATCCCTGCCTGTGCCTCCCTGTGGCCCAGCATAACTAGAATGCAGGTTGGTGCCATTTCTAGAAGTCAGCTCCCTGAAACACAGAGAGGGCATTAGATGGGTGGAAGGAGGGTCTGGATGGGTAAATGGAGATAGTCCAGCTCACTTCACTATGTGCATTTATGAATGCAACAACTGATTCTGAATTTCTAGAATTCCAGCTCTAGAAAATGTAGTGGTGTCTTAATTCCGTCCTTGACAACAAATGTTATTTTATGGTGTTGCCTTCAATGCAATGAGTTAGAAGCCCTGGCTGCTAGCTCTGACCTCTGGTTTGCTCACTGGAGGCAGAATCAGCTCTTCAGTTCTGTGGTCAGTGCAGCCTCCTCCATGGGGTAACACACACTGCTGGGCACCTCGGGGATGCAGGAGGACTGGCCTTCGGGGCACAGCCTCACCGGGCTGTGGGCACAGCACTGACATCTATAAACCAGGTGGAGGGGCAAGCCCATGAGGACAGCACAAAGGTCTACATGAATAAAAGTGATTTATAAATAGAAATCAATCTTTTAGGCCAATAGTAATTGATATTTAATAGTAGGTAATGCTTACTATATACTGGTGCTGTTCTAAGAACTTTGTGGTTATTTACATTGTTAATCCCCTAACACCCCCATAACCTAAGTTATTATTATTATTACTATTATTATTATCATCCCCATTCTGTAGCTGAAGAAATCAGCCTGGAAAAGTTAAATAGGTAAGCCAGAATTTTAACTCAGACAGTATGATTCAAACGCCCATTTTCTCAAAGTCTATGCTCCACTACAGTGAGTCTGGGCTCAGAACTATTTTGATAATAAGACTGTCAATATTTGCCTTCTGAGCTCTCATTCCCTCATGAATACACAATGAAGTCTCTAGAGCCTGTGACAGGTGATGACATCACTCTGAGGCTCATGGAATGTGTGTTGTGTTCTTGTGTTCTAAAACCTTCTTTCTCACTCTGAAGTTCTATTGCAGTAAATAGCCACAGAAGTAACTCACATAAATCAAGGCTCTTTGGTGTCCTCAGGGGGTCCTGAGGGGTCATGTAAAGGGGGCTTAAGACCAAATCCTGTGGAAGGAAGGGGACCCCATTGGCTTACAAATCAAATTGATTATCACTAGTTTCCTTGTCTAAATCATAGGACAGTGTACGGTAGAAGCTGTACTAGAAAGTTATAGAGCCCAAAGGGACCAGGCGGGTCATCTGGCCCATTCGCTTGGCTTTGGAGAGAGTGGCTCTAGGTGGACTGTGGGCTTCCCTGCCCCTGGATGCCTCATGTGCCCGCTGATGGCCAGGGTGGCCCTGCTGGTCTTGTCCAGGATCCCTGGGCCAAATCCATGTCAGGCCAGGTTTGAAATTCTCCAGGGGAGTTAAGTGTCCTGTTTCAAGGTTACACTAGTAATATCTGTGGTCTCATTTGTGAGGGAGAGTGGACGGTTACGGCTTTGTGATTTTAGAGGAAGAGCATCCTTTTCATTATCTGGCAGGATTTGTAAAAGATGATTGCAATGTGCCTCAGTTTTTTCAGTCTATGAAATGAGGAGTAAGTAACAGTAATTGCTTTTTCTTTTTTTGTGACAGAGACAGAAAGAGAGACAGAGAGAGGGACAGATAGGGACAGACAGACAGAAAGGCAGAGAGATGAGAAGCATCAATTCTTCACTGTGGCTCCTTAGTCTTCTTAGTTGTTGTTCATTGATTGCTTTCTCATATGTGCCTTGACCAGGGGGCTGCAGCAGAGCAAGTGACCCCTTGCTTAAGTCAGTGACCTTGGGCTTCAAGCCAGCAACCTTTGGGCTCAAGCCAGCGACCATGGGGTCATGTCTATGATCCCACGCTCAAGCCAGCAACCCTGCGCTCAAACTGGTGAGCCTGTGCTCAAGTTGGATGAGCCTGCGCTCAAGCCGGTGATCTCGGGGTTTCGAACCTGGGTCCTCTGCATCCCCAGTCCGATGCTCTATCCACTGCACCACTGCCTGGTCAGGGAGTAATTGCTTTTTTTAAAAAAATTATTTTTATTTATTCATTTTATAGAAGATAGACACAGAGAAAGAGAAGGGAAGGAGGAGCAGGAAGTATCAACTCCCATATGTGCCTTGACCAGGTAAGCCCAGGGTTTTGAACCGGCGACCTCAGCATTCCAGGTCAATGCTTGATCCACTGCGCCACCACAGGTGAGGCGAGTAATTGCTTTTTAATGAATGTATTCTAGGAATTGTAGCAAATGAATTTTATTCAATCATGGGGGAAGACTGCAATCTCTAACACTAGGGATAATATCAAATAATAGACAGTTTTTACTTAAAGATGAAAATAAAATAGGGGGGAAAATGTAGGTAATGGGAACTGTAGGTTGGTAACCAACCTCCATTTCTCCTTTCCTGATGGGGTGGGTTGGGCTGCCATGATGCTTAGATAGACTGGACATGGATCCCGTCCCACAGTGTCCCAATAATGGACCCCTGTCCATCAGTGTAATTTTATCCCCTTGATCTGGGATCATTCCGGGATAAGAAGTCACCTCCTGCCCGTGGTCAGTGGTTGGAGATAGAGAAGCAGTGAACACTCACCTCTGTCTGGACAGGATGGTGTGTAGATGGGAGTTCTGCAATGGCTGCTGTCACCAGGTTGTCAGGAGAGACCCCAGTGTGTGGTGAAGGCTACATACCAGCGAAGGCTGGCCAAAGACCACGCTAGCCAAATCAGAAGGCCACACTCTCACTGAACTCTTCTTTCCCAGGAGCCCATGACTTCCTGTGTTTGAGCCAATTTAACTGTATTTTCTGATACTGATCAACCAAGAGCAACTGAAATAATTAAACAACTTCTTTCCAACTCAACTACTGTCAGAGAACAGGACTGTCATGTTGACCAAACAAAAAGTGTCACACCTGCAGTTTAAGGATAACCCTGATTTTACATCATCCTCACTCAAGCTGACCTTCCAAATGACATCTTCATTGTCCCAAAGTCCCCTATTGCACCTTACACAGAGGCATTTTCTATACTAGTTTTTTTTCTCTAAATAAAACTTTTTTTTTATTGTTTTATTGTGTGGTAACCAAGTCATCAGAAACTTTAGCTTCAGCATTCACAAGTGTCAAGGAAAAAGGAGGCCTAGGAGGGTAGCACCACGTGCATCATGATGACCACTTAAGCCGACTTGGGTCCAGATTTTTGTGGCAGAATAAATGTGTTCGGGTGAGGGGCATAATTTGCAATGGTGGTTTGAAGTCCAGGCTCCCAGATCAAACTTGCTGGGGTCAAGTTCCAGCTTGGCCTGTCCTTCTGGGAGAGTGATTTGACCATGTTCAGCCTCAGCTACCTTATCTTAAGATAATAAGATATGCTAACAGAGAACTACTCTCTGGTTCTAGACTAACTGGGGTAACCACTTCTTAAGGTGATCACCATGTTGTATACCTGAACCTAATATAATATTGTGTGTGACTGTAATTGAAAAATAAATTTGAAAAAATAAACTCCAATAGTCATTTTAAAAAGAGAGAGAAGGCCCTGGGTGGTTGGCTCAGTGAAAGAACGTCAGCCTGGCATGTGGAAGTCTTGGGTTGAATTCCCGGCCAGGGCACACAGGAGAAGCATCCATCTGCTTCTCTACCCCTCCCCCTCTTTTCTCTTTCTGTCTCTCTCTTCCCCTCCCACAGCCAAGGCTCCATTGAAGCAAGTTGGCCCAGGCACTGAGGATGGCTCTATGGCCTCTGCCTCAGGCGCTAGAATGGCTCAGTTTGCAACAAAGCAACTGAGCAGAACAGATGGGCAGAGCATCACCCCCTGGTGGGCATGCTGGGTGGATCCTGGTCAGAGCGCATGTGAGAGTCTGTCTCTCTGCCTCCCCAATTCTCACTTGGGAAGAATACAAAAAATAAATAAAGAAAAATAAAAAATAAAGAGAGAGAGAGAACTCTCTCATCTGGATGCTGTGAGGATTAAGTAGCTAACTCATGTCCCGTGTGTGTGTGTCAGACAGGAAGTTTTCAAAAAATGTCAGCTAGAGACTATCCAAGATACTTCCTCTCCTGGGATTCATCTCCTCCCCTGATGAAGGAGGGGGTGCCCCAGAGTAATGAAGGTTCCCTTCCAGCCTGACATGCTGCCTTTGGCCGAGAATGGAGTGCCCGCATCCTCTACCAAAAAAAAAAAAAATGGAGAATGGAGCTGAGGGACCCTGTGCTCAAAGGTTTACTCATTGAGGGGCAAAGGGTCCCAACCAAAACTCACCAGTGCACCATGCAAGGCCACCCTGTCCTCAGAAATGTCACAAGGGCCTGCACGGCTCTCTAGGAGGACAGCAATGTTTGTTTTCTTTTGTTTTCAGTGTAGAAATAGCAGTAGAAACACACAGATCCAGCCCATGCTGCTCATCGCGTATACTGGACATCAAGTGCAGGGTGCACTGCGCAAAGACCATAGGTTTGAGTCTCAGGTGCTGTGTCGTTCTGTGGGCCCATCAACAAAGAGGGATCACCCTCCCTGCCTCTCAGAGGAACTGTGAGGATTATGTAAAATTGTCCACGTGACATGTGAAAGTGCCTGTCACATAATGGTGTCTCGTCAATATCTGTTTTCTTCCTCTATCTGGAGCCACCAGCCTCCACTGAAATGAGGAACAGAGCTGGGGAGAGCTCCACCTGAGGTTGCAACGAAATAAGTTCTGTCACAGGGCTTCAGCCAGTGAAGACTTCTCAGAAGTTGCTGGGGAACCGAGGACAAAGGCATCTCACAGAGACCTCAGAAGGGAGAGCTGACCTCATAGCACCCACAACCTGGTTTGGGAACTAGAAAGTCACAACGGATCTCATTGTTCCCTCGGCACCATATTACTTTCTGATCATTCATGAGACTCGTCTACTATCTTTTCCAGCGCCTTCTCCCACCACGGATTCACCACACCTATGTTACCTAAAATCAAACTCCCAGAGGGGAGGGTGGTGCCAGCAACTCCATGTGGCTGTGTGGCTACTAGGTTGGGATGGTAGAGCACAGGGGCTCAAGGGACAGCAGAGAAAAGCCCAGAGCCCAAGGCCTCACAGAGGGGCAGGCGGTGTGTGGCTGAGGCAGCTGTCACCAGGAGGCTTCCTCCTCCCTCCCTTCCTAGGTAGATTCCTCCCAGGCCAAGGATTCTTTCCCGAGCTGAGGTCATCACAAAGCAAGAGCGAGGACAGTGCTGTTACAGAGCGTTTCTCCCAAAGGGCTTGTTTTTATATGAAAAAGCCTAAAACATCACAGGCCTGGTGTTTGCAGACTAGACAGAGGTCTTGTAACCACATGGGCCAAAATCTATACAATCAGCTCAAGCAGAGGGTGGGATGCCTGTTGTTACCTGGCCTCCGGTCACTGTAATGAATCAACACATAAGACCCACACTGCAAACAAGGCTGCCTTTGGAAGGATGTGGGGGAGCTCATCACAGGGTCCCCTCATCTGGGGAAGAGGTAGGGGTGCCTCTCAGACTGGAAACAGCTGAGGCCCCAAGGAGCATGCCCAGCCCTGGGGTTTTGACTGAAGTGTCACGAGAGGGCTTCCCATCTGTGGTAGCAGGTTTGTTCCTTCATTTAGGATACTGTTCTTCAAACTTGAAGACTGTTGGAACCACCTGGGGTACCTGTTAAAAAGGCCATGTCCCAACCCTGAGGCTACTATTGCATAGCTCTGGAGTAAAACCCAGGGGTCTTTGGTTTTGACAAGCACCCCTGGTTTTTCTGACCTGGATGACCAAGGACCACAACTAAAGACATCTGGTCTAAGGAAAGGTTTTGGTGTGAGGCTGGCCTGAGGCCACAGCCCGACTCTGCCACTTGCTGACTGTGCTGTCTTTGGCAAGCTCTTTAATCTCTCTGTGCCTCAGTCTTCTTAATGAGACTTAATTATTTCTCTTAAGAGAAATAGGAACACTATCAGCCTCATTATACCATTAAGAAGAATAAACAATATGAGATGCTGTTCTCAATGCACGGGTGACAGAGTGTGACTAAAAACCCCTTCACAGACCTAGATCTCTCTAGGGGCACTTTTTGTAAGAATGAACATTAATTCCAATGTCTTGAAGGAATGCTAGCTTAGGCTGCTCTGTTCAGAATCTGTACTGATACACAGCCCACCCCATCACACCTCCATCCCAGCACGCTCACACCTCCTCCTTTCTCTGCCAAGTGGACAAGCCCTCTGCCTGGAAGTGCCCTGTGCTCCTTAGGCCGGTTCCTGCCCCTCCACCTCCACTTAGGGCACTATCAGCACCAAGCATGTCTCCTGTGCTGACATCACAGCTGAGCAGAGGTCTCATGTACTCACCATGAGCACTCTTAAGTGCTTCTGGTTTTTCTAGTAGTATTCCAAGAACTGGTGTCCAGCCGTTGGAGAACTATGACATCCTGTGTGGTCAAGTATCCGGGCTCACTGGGAGACGGTGCATAATATTTTAAGGTGTACACACTAATATTTTAATGTGGCTACTTATACAGAACTTCTGGCCACTCCCAAGTTCTGCTGAGTATAATTTTATCCTTGAAGATTAGAAAGTTACTTTAAAAACTTGTAAAGCTTTGTTGTCCTTCTTAGGAGAAATGGTTATCACTGTATCTGAGAATCCCCAAACTGGCCTTTCTACTAATTAGAATTCAGGGTAAATCAGCTTCTACCTCATTAAGCTTCAAGTCCTGCCAAACATCCAAAAATGATGCCCATCCCACACAAACCAACTGGGGACCTCTGGGTAGGGAGGGCTCAGAGACCTGGCTCTAGGTGTGGCTCTCCTGAACTTGCTGTGTGACCTTGGGCAAATCGCTCCTGAGCTTCAGAGTGCCCTTGTATGCAGCGAGCCACTGTCCTTCAGTTCCATGCCCCCTACTTGCAGTCTGTAGGTCTGGGTGAGGGCACGGCCAGCATGTCCATAGAATAGTGCTTGGTCTTGGTTCTAGTTTACAGGTCAGAGGGCAGCTAGTGCCTATTCTTGATGCCAGTGAGCAGATACAAAATACATTTCTATTTGTTTTGCTGAACAAATTCTCCAGGGCGGCTGTCCAGGTGGAGCGGAGCTGGTGGTAATGGAAAAAGCCCAAGATGAGGACATAGTTTTCAGCGCCGAGAACACTAGCCAAGTCTTCCGACGCCAGGACAGCGAGGGGAAGAGTGGACAGCGCCTCTGGGCACCCACTCTTTTGGCCTGACCTGTACCTTGTCACCATGCTAACAGAGTCTCCCCTTCTCTGGCATTGTGCAAGGGGACACAGCTCTGCGGGGCAGCCGACAGGCCCGTGTCTTATGGTGCATGTCCGGGACAGCAAGGCTCGATTCTGAGTGGCCATCATTTCCAGGACAGCAAGGCTCGATTCTGAGTGGCCATCATTTCCAAGGTGGTACCTGGCAATATCAACTAGAGTGGGTCTCTGCCTGGCTTGTCCTTCATTGGACCAGCGTACTGTGGGCCCCGGTGACATTGACGTGAGGGAAGGCTCTGATGGAGATGACAGAGCTTTTTATTTTTACTTTTTGTATTTTTTAAAATTTAAATTTATTGTGTTTACCTAGATTCTAGTGTCCCCTCCCAAATGCATCCCCCCTCCTCCATGTTCCTCTCAACATCCCTCTTGCCCCCCTCCCCACAGCATCCTCCCCCTTCCCTCCAGAATTTGCTTTTCTGCTCTCTATAATGCTGTGTTATGTATATAATTTCATTAATCTCTTTCCCTTCTCTGATCCCATCCTCTCATCCCCTTTCCCTCTGTCTGCTTTCCCTCTGGTCCCTTTGATCCCACCTCTGCCTCTATTCCGTCCCTCAGGTCACATTGTTCATTGGATTCCTCAAATGAGTGAGGTCATATGATATTTTTCTTTCTCTGCCTGGCTTATTTCACTTAACATAATAGTTTCTAGGTCCATCCATGTTGTTGCAAAAGGTAAGATTTCCTTCTTTTTTGTGGCCCCATAGTATTCCATTGTGTATATGTACCACTGCTTTTTAACCCACTTGTCCACTGACGGACACTTCGGCTGTTTCCAGGTTTTGGCTATTGTGAACAATGCTGCCATAAACATGGGAGTGCATTTCTCCTTTTGAATCATTGATGTGGTGTTCTTGGGATATATTCCTAAAAGTGGGATGGCTGGATCAAAAGGCAGTTCCATTTTTAATTTTTTAAGGAATCTCCATACTGTTTTCCACAGTGGCTGCACCAGTCTGCATTCCCACCAGCAGTGCAGGAGGGTTCCCTTTTCTCCTCATCCTCACCAGCACTTATTATATGTTGTTTTGTTGATGAGCGCCACTCTGACTGGCGTGAGGTGGTATCTCATTGTGGCTTTAATTTGCATTTCTCTAATGATTAGTGATGTTGAACATTTTTTCATCTGCCTATTGGCCATCTGTATGTCCTCTTTGGAGAATTTTGCCCATTTTTAAATTGGATTGTTTATCTTCCTGGTGTTGAGTTTTACAAGTTCTTTATAAATTTTGGTTATTAACCCCTTATCAGACCATATTGTCAAATATGTTCTCCCAGGGATGACAGAGCTTTGAAGCAAAGCTGACCTGACTTCCATGGGGTTAGTCTCATCTCCACACTTGTCCCTGAGCCTGTCTGTTCCCAGCTGAGTCTAACTGTGAGCTGGAGAGAGAGAGAGAGAGAGAGAGAGAGAGAGAGAGAGAGAGGCTGATGAGGATGAGGAGAGGCTGCTGGAGTCAAAGGTAGTGATGGTCAGAACAGTCGCTCATGATCATTACGTGCTCGCTGTGTACCAAGCGCTGTTTCCTGGAAATGGGGCTTTTACTTCACATAGGAAAATGGAGGCAGAGAGACTAAGAGCCTAGTCACAGGCACGGGGCTAGTGAGCCAGGAGAAAGGACTCGAAATGGGCCATCTAGCTCCAGAGCTGGCCGCTCTTGAAGAGCAATGTCTCTCCAGCATGTTTGAGGGCAGGGATGGCCCTCCAGACACCGCGTGGGCAGCTCAGGGTGCCCCCTGCTTGCCTCCTTTCTTGGAGCTGTGGCCTGGAGAGCATCCAGCTTTTCGTTTGACAAGTTTCCAGTATTTGTGCAGGGCAACCTGATGTGTGTGTCCTTTTCCACCTGAGGGACTTGAAGATGACAGCTCGAGTGGCTCAGAGCCTCTGCCCTCCAGGTCTTAGCTTCCTAAATGCTCCTCAGCTTGCCATCTGGAGAGGCTTTTAAAGAGATCACTTTTGAACCCCCCTCCCACCTCTAAACAAGAATCTGAAGCACCCAGAGCCGAAGATTTTTAGACTTGAAGCTGGCCTGGAGCACCAGCTTCGAGGCGGAGAGAGCGGGCTTCGGTGCCACTGAGTCAGCTACAGAGCTCTGCGAGCACTGGTCTCCCTGTAGGGTGCAGATAAGAACTGCCTCATCCACACCCCAGCTTTATTGTGACGGTCAACTACGACCACAGTGTGACAGCTTTCTCAAGAATTTCAATTACTACTTAGCATTTACCCAACTTTCAAATAAGCACTTGACAAGCATCGTCTCCATGTTTTCAGGTGGGTGAAAGAACAGACATAGAGAAGTTGAGGAGCATCCGAGAGCCCTCTGCAGAAGCAGCAGGGCCCAGGCTTGCTCTTGGCTCCATCTGAGTCAGAGTTCTGCAGTCCCTGTCCAGGTGCTGTCATCATGTGAATGAGCATCACGGTGATTCTGTGCCCACGGCCAGAGAGCCGAGTTCCAGAAACCAGGGTGGGGCCGAGCATAAGCAGGAGCATAAGTGTCTACAGGAGAAACTGAGGATACGTCTCCCACTGACAGAGACTGCCACCTCGGTCACTGGTCAGACAGGGAGCGCCAAGGTCATTAGAACCTTCAGCCAAGCCTGAAGTCACACTATGTACCTGGCTTCAACTACTGCCTTGTCACTTCTTGTCAGAAGCATCACCGAGGAGGCCATCCCTTGGGAATGCCGTTCTGCAGCAGAGCGCCTGGGCTTAAGTCATCAAGCATGAGTCCCATCCGTTCTAGGCCCCCAGTCTGTGTGGTTTGCATTATTGTTACTTTATCTATAACATTAGTCACAAAACATTTGTTCCTATGTAACCCAGGACTGACTACATGTTGGACATTTTGTGGTGCCCTCTGCCTGCATCATCTTAGGGAGTCACAGTAGGACGTCATTATTCCCACAGGACAGATTAGGAAATGAAGGTGCAGAGAGATTACATGATTAGCCAAGTTCAGCAAGCCAATAGATGACAAAGATGGGAAATAACCTTAGGCTGTGGGACTTCAGGCAAAGCCCATGCCACACTGCCACGGTGTCACGCAGACACGGCAAATGGCAGCCCTGTGCTCTTGGTCTGATCATCTGCCCCTGCTCCAGACCCTGCCATTCCTCTGCCCTCCTAGAAATCAGGGTGTGGCACCCATGGAGAGACCCCAAGTCCTCATGTTCCCAGACTTGGCTCTGTCTCCTCTCTACCAGCCCACCATGTACCCCCCCCTCCCTGCCAGCCTCCTCACCCATCCATTCTCACGGCCCTGCCCAGTCCACATGCCTCCTCTGCCAGCCCTAGGATATTTCCAAAGGCTCCCAACATGTATCCTGCCTTCCAGGTTTCTCATGCTTCAGTGTCTCCTGCTGGTGGCTGCCAAAGGCCTTCCCTGAATCATTCATGATCTTTCCTAAGCAAGACATCCAGCCCCGGGCTGCAGTTTACAGCGTCAGGCCCAGACTTTGGCCTGGCATTCAGACTCCCGGTCTGACCAAAGCTTCCTCAGCCTATCTACCATCACTGTGCCCTTCAGTCTGGCCACACTGCCTCCTGATCTCTCCCTCCAGTCACTCCACACACAGCTTGCTCACTTAATCATATGTGTTGAGCATCTAGGCATGGTGGGGACCCAAAGCCCAGAACCTGCCGTTTGAGCTTGTACATTAGCTGAGAAGACAGAGTTTGGGTTCTTTGAGGAACTGAGAAGTCTGGGTGAGCTGGGGGAATGTGGCTTGAGAGGAGGCTGAAGAAGTCAGCAGGGATCAGGACATATAGGCACCACTGGCAGGTCACACAGAGAGTTTCATGCGACTCATGGTACAAATAGAAAGCACTAGAAGGTTTTAAACAAAGGAGTGACATGATATGATTTCAGAAATACCACTGTTAGTGCTGAACCATGCCTTTCTGATCTCTCCACCAGATGGGAAGTCCATCTCAGCCCTCTGTGACTACAGAGACCAGAAGAAAGCAGGACTATTAGTGGGGTGCCTTGTTGAGGACTGATATCCCATAGTGACCCTTGCCGTGTGTCATCACCATTGAGGAGCAGTGTGGTAATGACACATAAAAAACAGTGCGGGACAGGTCACATGCAAAGACTAACCCTAATGACAAGAATAATTGGTTCCTGGAAGGGACTTCGGGGAGGAGCTAGAGTGGTTAAGTGGGCACTTGAGTAGCAGGTGTATGGGACTGGGGAGGGCGACTCTGGACAGGGAGGACGGAGGCACATGTGAGGACTTGCCCTGTTGGAGGCATGGTGTGTGTTGAGCAGCAGTAGGAGACAGATGGGCTAGTCTTAAGTGGGGCAGATAATGGCATTCTCAGTGCTGTTGAATAGTTGGAGTCTACGAGTGCCCACTGTACCCACCCTGCATCTGAATAGAGCTACCACGGTGGTTCTTTAGCCACTGGTTGCCATACTTTGGCTCATGCCACCATGCAGTTGGCCATAAGTAACCAGTTGGCCTAGGGCTTGGCAACTGACTCCTGGAGAAGCATTGATGAGCTGGTCATGAGGACACCAGAGACCTTCAAGATGGCCTGGCACAGAGCTCTGTCCAGCAGGACTAGATACCAGAAATGCCCTAACCACATCTTCTCAGGGAGTTTCTAGAGCAACCACACAGAGATGGCTCCTGTAGCAGAGCGCAGCAAGCTGCAAGTCCCCACAAGAGATGGCAGTGAGCAGAGCCACAAAGCATGAGGCATTCTGAGCAAGCAGAAGCAAATGAGATGGAGAAGAGGGGAGAGATGGGGGATGGTGGGGGGGGGGGGATAGTGGCCGCAGCAGCAGCAACCGAGAACAGCCGAACTGCAAGAATGATGAAGACCCAGAAGCAGGCCAAGGAGAGAGGCGGCACCAGTCCTGGCCTGGCTGCTGAGCTGAATGGAGGCAGCTCCTTAAGTCCTGCTGACGCAGCTGAGTCTTGGCCCTGCCAGCAATGCCTGGGGCTGCCTGAGTGTGGAGACTTGGGTCCTTGCACCCAAAGCACCAAAGACAAATCTGCTGTGAGCTGGGTGGGGGCTGGGTGCTGCTGGGCTACAGATGCAGCTCCTCCAAGGCCTTTGTGATAATTACGCGGAGCGACCACACTGGACCAAGATTTGCTCGGAAAGTCTTCCATGCTGGGGGAGGCTGCGAGCATTGGGTGGTAAATTACAGGATTGGAGGCCACAGAAAGCCACAGGAAAATTCCCGTCAGGGCCAGGAGCAGACATGAGGGGGAGGCTGTGAATGGCTCCCTGGATGGGAGGGAAGAGAGAAGCAGCCAAAGCTTAGCCTGATGTGGTGGAAAGGAAATGGAGAAATGATGGAATCTGCCTGGAATCCCCGAGTGGGGTGGCTGGCAGGGAGCAAGAGAGCTGTGTGACCAGATGTTTGCTTTGCCTCCTGGATGGAGAGCACTCTGAGTGGAGAACTGTCCCAGACTAGTGAGGTCAGAATCTATGAGCAGCCCTGCTTCCACAAAGCAAGATGGCAGAGTCCACCAGATCCTCTGTGCCCACCGTGAGAACACTGGGGCCGTGGGGCAGGCAGCATGACAAAGACTCAGCCCCCTCCCTTTGACCCCTCTGAGACACATCTCTGCAGGACGAATAGAGTACAGCAACGAGTCATTTGCTCCCCAAGTTTACACACCCGGCATTGGGAGAACGACCCACGGGAAGGGAACCACGTCCGAACCAGAGGCCAAGAAATGTTTCCCTTGGTCTGTGGCAGGGGCTGATGTTGGTATGCCTCCTTCTTGTCCACAGCAGATGGCACAAGTGAAAGCAAACAAAACACAGGCCAACGCGAAGGGCTTCTTGGGCTTTCTAAGTGAGAACGACCCAGGAGCCAAGGCCAGGAGCATAGGAGGAGTAGGGTGGGGTGAGGGAACCCTGCAGGAAAGCTAGCTAGCTCTAGCGACCTGCTCAGTAGTCCAATGTCTGGTGGAAATAGTTAAAGGGCAGACCGTGTTGAGAGTTCCCTTGTGTTTCATCTGTGTGAGTGTGCACGCACGCCTGTGTGTGTATGTGTTTTATTTGCGTCAACTGCCTCTTTCACATCAGCTTCCAAGACTTTTCTCCTCTCCTCTCCAGCAGGTCATGGGACACCTCCTTGGGGACCCTTCCTCTTAATACTGTCTGGGTGGTCAGTTTGTAGTAACAAGCAACCCCAAATCTCAGAGGCTCAGTTAGAAACATTTCTTTCTCACTCACATCACATAGGTGGCTGTCAACTGTGGCCCCTGGGGCTCTGCCCCATGACTTCTCATTCCAGGCAGAGCCCAGGCTGTTGGAGCTCCGCATCTGGGTCAGCTGCTTCTCACGACAGAGGAAAGAAGCAAGTGCGATGCTAGAAACTCTCTTGGTGCATTTTAAATTTTGCTGAGACCTGGACAATGTCATCACATCTTCTCATTCTATATCAAACGATCAAGTCCAAAGTCAATGGGTTGAAACGTGTTACTGTGAAAGGGAAGGAGGGCACGGATAAGTGCAAACAATGATAGGACCTACTCTCTTCCCACAGGTGTTCCTGCAGCCCAGCAGTCTCCTCTGCGCAAGCTCCTTTTGTCCCAACAGCCTTATGGGCAAACAGCAACTGCAACTGTAATTAACATGTACTGTTTCTTTGTGCCAGGTGCTGTTCTAAATGTTCTATAGGAATTATTTGAGTTAATGCTCATGGTGATTGTAAAGGTAGAGACTACTGTTGTCCCATTTAACATAGAAGAAAACTGAGGCCGAGAGGTTAAGTGACTTGCCCAAAGTCACACATACACATGTGCGTGCGTGCACAAAACACGCATGTAAAAGTCTATGGCTAAAGTCACGCATGTAAAAGTCATAGGCTAAAGTCTATGGTTGAGATGCTCAAGGCTCTTAGCCCCAGTGCTACATTGTTTCTTCCCTTGAAGTCAGGTTTGGGGTTGTGGTCCCATTTGGCCCAAAGATGCACATTGTAAACCAGGGGTCCCCAAACTACGGCCCGCGGGCCGCATGCGGCCCCCTGAGGCCATTTAGCCGGCCCCCGCCGCACTTCCAGAAGGGGCACCTCTTTCACTGGTGGTCAGTGAGAGGAGCATAGTTCCCATTGAAATACTGGTCAGTTTGTTGATTTAAATTTACTTGTTCTTTATTTTAAATATTGTATTTGTTCCCATTTTGGTTTTTTACTTTAAAATAAGATATGAGCAATGTGCATAGGGATTTGTTCATAGTTTTTTTTATAGTCCAGCCCTCCAACGGTCTGAGGGACAGTGAACTGGCCCCCTGTGTAAAAAGTTTGGGGACCTCTGTTGTAAACAGAAGTAAAATTTAAATGCCCTGCAGTCTAGGCAGAAGCCATTTTCTGAGCACCTCACTGCCCTCCTGGAGCCCTCTGGCTGCCCCGGCTTCTGGGGATCCTGGCTTTCTGCTCAGCAGATTCTCCCCCTCTCCAGGCTGAGAGGCTCTGTCATTCAGCACTTGGAACCATGACCACCTCCCCCCTTCCTAGATAGGTGCCGTCCAACACTGCCCATTGCTTGGGCAGTGAGCCTCCTGCACCTGGGTTTGAGCAGGGTGCAGGCCTGGGACTGTGCCTGTCACAGTCTGTCAGCCTTTCCCTGGGGGCCGCCTGGCACAGCACAGAAGCCCCTGAGTCCTAGCTCCACCACTGACGGCTTCAGGCAGGTTCCTCTGAGCCTCACCTACTTTTTTGGTGACACAAACACCCCAGAGAGCCTGGAGGGCAGTGCTCACCGCTGAGGAACTGGCCCTGCTTGCACCCCGTAGCCCTGTCACTCTAGATTCCACATTGGCTCGTCTCCCTCACTCTCTGCCTTCCCTCTGGCCTTCCTTCTGGGGTGTGGGCTACTCCCTCTGCCCACCTGACAGGCTCCTGCCAAGGTGCGCTCCCCACAGCATTTCAACAAAGACCCGATGGGCTGGCTCTCTGCACTGTCTACCTGTACACAAATATGCATGGGCACACACACATATGCACTCAATATACATGCACATATACACAGAAGCACATAGTTGTATAGATACATATACACACGTGTATACAGACACAACACAAACACATACATACACACACATGCATACACATGTGCATGCGTGCACAAAACACGCATGTAAACATACACATATACATACACACAGTCACAAGATACATATACATATGCTCATATATACAAATATATGTACACATAGACACAGACACTCCTATACAAACACAGATGTATGTATATACACACACACAGAAACCCATGTACACAAACACATACAAATATACATACTCCAGGCACACACAGCCACCAGGCCCTCCCCTGCATGCAGGTACTCTTCTGGGACAGGGCTGGGTCCATGGCTGGAGAAGATCGCATGAAGGTCCTTGGTGGTCAAGTGCCACCCAACCTCACCTACTAGTGAGGAAACTGAGGCCACGGAAATAATAATAGCTAATGGCCAGTGCTTACCATCTGCCAGGCACAGTTTTTCACATGTATCAACCGACTTAGTACTTACAATCACCCAGTGAGGTAGCTGCGGCCGAGGGTCACGGGTGAGTGCTCGCACAATGGGTGGCCCAGTCGGGTTTAGGCGCACTGGCTCCAGTGCCCGCATCCCTAGCCACTAAGCTGGGCTGTTTCTCTGCTACCAACTACGACAGTGTGACCCTGGTTAAAGGGACTTGTGATAGCAGCAGAATCCAGGTTAGAACCCAGAGCTCTGACCTGGCTGCCTCACGCTGCTACCTGCCTCTCCTCTGACCAGCAGTGGTGTAGGTGGGCCATGCCTAGACAGATGGGGCCGGCGGGAGGACGCCTGGGAGCTCAGTGGGTGCTGCTCTCTTCCCTCCTGCTCCCTGGCACAGGCATGCATGGTCCACATTTCCTGAGGAGTGAGACCAGCATCTGAGCAGGCTGGATGCCTGGTTTCTTTGGCAAGTTGCTCACATTCTCCTGGCTGTGCTTTTTGGGCTTGATTTAAGTTTAATTCCAGATGGAATGACTGGAAATGCCAAGTATTTCACTCGGATTAATGCCTGGTTCCAAGAGCCAACTGCCTCCACCACAACCAGGTACCATGGGCCTCAGAGGATCCTTAATCCCAGAAAATCTTCGTGGCTCGGGCCCTCATGGCTTCTCAGCTCCCGGACAGCCAACGCAGTTTACAGCTGTCCCAGCCTCTGCCTAGCCCAGCGAGGGGGGACGCGGCTGCCCCAGCCTCTGCCTAGCCCAGCGAGGGGGGACGGGGCAGGATGAGGAACCTCAGCGCAGCCTGGTTCTCCCACTAGGACAGTGACCCTGTCAGCAAACACTGTGGCGAACATGGGGACATGGGCAGTGGGGCAGGCAGAGGGGGCAGGCAGAGCTCAGTTTCCTCAGCCTTGCCCTCAGGGGACAAGCTGGCACCATGCAGTGGTCCCGGGCACAGCTCCTGGGCGTAGGTTCATGGTCCTGGCCGCGTTGTGTAACTGCCCTGCGCGTGGTTTCTCCTGTCTAAGCAGGGATGAGGACAATGTCGCCCATGCAGAGCGGTATGGACATTAAATGAGGCAATGCTTTCAAAACACATAGCACAGTGCCTGTCACAGGGAAAGCCCCAAATAAATATTAGGTACCAATGTGAGACAGTAGGCTGGTCTCACCTGCCAAACCAACACTCTGTGCAGAGGAAAACAATAAAAACGTGAAACACCCACTTCCCTAGGAGATTGAGCTGGTTTTCTCTGCCACCTATCAGTTCCAACCTGCGAAAGCCCCAGCCAGACACATGAGGGGGACTGTCTAGCCCAGTGATTTTCAACCTTTGTCTCACGCACTCATAAACTAATTACTAAAGAAAAAGGGGCCCTGACCTCTTCTCCCTTAGTAACTAATTTATTTGTGCCATGAGATGAAAATGGTTGTATTTTGTCAGGGGCACTGACCTTAGTAATTAGTGTGTGTTTGTGCCATGGAAAAAAAAGGTTGAAAATCACTGGTCTAGCCATAGGCATGGCCCCGCCAGACGGCACCTGGTGCCCACATTGCACTCTGAGCGAGGTGCTGCTACCCAGGGCAGGCATCCTTCATTGATCCTTTTGCAGCATCCACCTCTGAGCCTGGCTCCATCTTCTCTGTCCTGGTTCTGAACAGCCACCCTGCTGGCACCCCAGATGCCCTCTGAGGTGGATCTCTGCTCTGAGCCCACTTGGTGACCAGTGATCGGTGAGGGGAGGTTATCCGTCCTATTCTATACTAGTTCTGAGCTACGGTCTTGCCACCCACAGACAGATCTCCAACAGTCACCTGGGCATCAACTGCCTCCTGGAGTCCCTGTCCTCCATAAGCTGCTGGAGCAGAACTACCCCTGCAGTGTGGCTGAAGAAGCCCCACAGAGCCTTGCACCCCATACCAGACTATCACAGAAGGGGAAAACTCAGAGTCAGGAGAGTTTTCGGGAAAGACAAGTGAAGTTCATGGGGAGAGCATGGCACATGCCAGGAAATGTTCATCACATGTAGTTTGAGGCTGCAAAGCAGTGAAGAATTGCCCACATTATTCTCCAAGATGAATGCCTTGCTCCCCAGTTTCTCTTGGTCATCTCAGCAACCCAGCAAGGACTTTAATGATGGTCATAGCCTGTGCCCATCATGCACCTTCAGTCCTACCACACCTGCAGAAGCCCTTCCTTCTGCTGGAATGCCTGCCAACTTTCCCTACCATGTATTATGAGCAAACTCCTATTTATCCTTCAAATCCAGCATGAATGTCACCTCTTGTCACAGAACTTGGCACTGAGTGAAGGCTCAGCTAGTGAAAGAAACGTCCAGAGGGGCTCAGAAGTCACCCACTGGTTCCTGCAATGAGAAGGACATCATGCCAGGTGGAGACCTGAAGCGCCAGCAGCATGAAGATCAACAGTATCTTTTTTCTTTTTTTTTTTTTTACAGAGACAGAGAGAGAGAGAGTCAGAGAGAGGGATAGACAGGGACAGACAGACAAGAATGGAGAAATGAGAAGCATCAATCATTAGTTTTTCGTTGTGCATTGCGACACCTTAGTTGTTCATTGATTGCCTTCTCATACATGCCTTGATGGCGGGCCTTCAGCAGACCGAGTAATCCCTTGCTCGAGCCAGCGACCTTGGGCTCAAGCTGGTGAGCTTTTGCTCAAACCAGATGAGCCCTTGCTCAAGCTGGCAACCTCGGGGCCTCGAGCCTGGGTCCTCTGCATCCCAGTCCAACACTCGATCCACTGCGCCACCACCCGGTCAGGCAACAGTATCTTTTGATTAACCCTTCACACCCTTATGTCAAATCAAATCAAATCTAGACTGAGCCCTCTAAGGAGCTAGATACTTAAGACAAACATCAAGACAAGGTCCCAAACATCACACAGCCTCAGGAAGATATCACACACACCTTCAGGAGGGGTATGTCAGAAAGAAACGTCCAGAGGGGCTCAGAAGTCACCCACTGGTTCCTGCAATGAGAAGGACATCACGCCAGGTAGAGACCTGAAGCGCCAGCAGCATGAAGAATAAAAAAGCAGAGTGTGGCCCAAACTGAGAGTTTGGCCCTCGCAGGCTGGGCACAGCAAAGAAGTGGCCCAGGAGGAGAAACAGAGCCAGGCACGACCCCTATCCCACGGGTCTGCAGGTAGAAGAACAGCCCAGTAATGTTGCTCTCAAGCTAGGACACTCACTTGGTGCCCCTTAGTCCCAGGCCTGACTCTGTTGACCCTTCTGCCGTGGGCAGAACTAGCAGGTGGGCAGTGGTTCCAATCTGCCAGGGCAGTGCCTGCACCCTGCCCTCCCTGATCACAGCCCGACCAACTGCTTACATGCTGCTGCCACCAACTGCTTGTCCTCGCCTGAGTCCTCTCCTCTCTGACCTGGTGCCCAGGCTCAGTCTCAGCCACCATTGCCTCCAACCTAGTATTCTAGAGTTCAGCCTCTGGGGCTTTGTTCTTCCAGCCTTGTCCCGAGATGTCCCTCCAAACTCGTGCTCACCTTTTTGTCCATATTCCCACCGGTCTTTGTGTGGCTCATGGGTTCCCAGGAGGATAACCAGGATTATGTTTCCAGTGGCCTGGAGCTGCAGGGTTTGCCACCCATACAACCCTAGGGTGTGTGTGTGTGCGTGTGTGCATGTGTGTGCGCACGCACACGCATGTGTGTGACTCTCTGACCTCAAGTTGTCAAGCTATTTGTGACCCTCAGCAATTACCCCCAAGGCCCCAGCATTCTTTCGGGAGTCAGGGGAGGGGTGACTTTCTCTGGCCTTGCTGGTGGAAGCCTGGAAGGGAAGGAAACCCTCTCCTTCCTGGGCACAAACGCTGGTTCCTCTGGGCTGAGAAGGGCTCTGTGATTGAATGAAGAACGCCCTCATTCCTGCGCCCACCTGCACGCTCCCTTTGGTTCCCAGGCAGGTGTCCAGCAGACACATCCCAGGACAATGAGCTGGGGAGATGGTCCTCAAGGCCTGAAGCAAGTTTCTCCCAGCCTGGCTGAGACAGGTCCCCTTAGCACAGGGACTGGTGGACATTCATTCCCTCCACTGCTTTCCAAGTCCCTTTTTGAAGTCGTAGCACTAATCAGCCTGAGACACCAACTGCCATGGAACTCCCTGGAAGTCTCCAGCCTGAGAAAGTTCCCACCAAGGGGGTTCCTGTTTCTCACTTTGGGTCAAGGGCTCAGGGCTTTGCCTGCACACCTGCGGGGCCCTCAGAATCAAAGTGCCCTCTGTAAGAGGCGTGTTGGGGTGTGCATCATGAAAAGTGGTGTTGGTGTTCCCTTAGTCAACAAATATTTATTGAGCTCCTTTATTGCCTTTTCCTTCAGTAAATAATTGCTTCACATGTACTTTGCAGCTGGAGCCACAGGAGACAAGCATTCCCCACCAGGACCAGCACATTCCTGAGCCTCAGTCATTCCTCTACTGCCCCCTCTGTGGGCTGGAGGAAAGTTCCAGAGGAGAGGCCCTGGCCAAACACAAAGTAGAGCAAGCTAAAGCCATAGGTCAGGGAGGGTGGGCGTGGGCACTGGGGCCCCTGCGCAAAAGAGGCCCTGTGAGGGGGCACATGAGCCTGGGGTGAACATACTAGGCATAGCCTGGGCGAGCCTCTGAGGAGGCCTGGAAAATGACAGAGCTGTGCCCTAAACAAAGGCAAGGAACCCGGGAAGCTGAGCCCAGGATGGGGCAGCCCTTGGAAGCGGAGAGCGCAGGAAGCAGAGGTGGTTTCGGGAGGAACAGCAGAAGGGAAGAAGCCATGGGAAAGACCATACAGAATGCCTGTGCACTGAGCCACACGACAGTCAACAGAGCCCCATGCTGGGGACATGGAACAGTCAGATTGGAACAGTGCCGGGCCTCAGAGCCATGTGGAGTGGAATTGGAAGAACGCCTGGCAGAGATGAGCCTGATACAGTGGGTCTCAGACTGCAAATCATGCAGGGACCAGTTAGACACGTAGAGTCTCAGTTCCCCCAGACTTACTGAGTCAGAAAATCTGAGGGTAGGCCCAGCAGTCTGCGTTTCAGCAAACCCTGCAGGGGACTCTGAGGCAGGCTGAGTTTGAGAACCTCTAGCCTAATGAAATCCCTGATCCTTCCCCTGACATCATAAGGGAGGGCTAGGCAGGGCGGCTGGGCCTGCAGGGGTGGGCCCTTGAGGAACCAGAGCCCCCAGCCTGTGGCTTCCAGGGGCAGGGAGGGGGTCAAGCCCTCCCCTAAAGGGAAACAGAACAGATGAAAGCGGCACCTGCCTCCAGCTGCTCCGTGCTGGGTCTGTGGCCTTGTTCTTTTGTTCTACTCACAGGAACCGTGGCCTCAGCCCCTGCTCCAACCGGCCACCTGGACCAGGCCTGGGGCCCTCACAGTCACCCATGCCGGGACCTCTCAGGCCTTGAGCAGCACTGTGGGGCACCAAGGGTACCCTCGTTTACCCCCACAGCCCCCCACCACATTGGGGGGTTCAGTGTCCTGCTCTCACAGGTACACTGGCACCCTTCCAGGGGGATTAGTAACTCACCTGGTCTGCTTAATCTAAGCTGCAGAAGCTGAACTTGAACCCAGTCACAGGCCCACTGCTTCCCCTGTCTCAGCCCTGATTCTCCAGGTCTTCACAATGGGGGGCATGGGGGGAGGGTACAGACTGGTGTCTCAGTGGCCCAGGGGCTCCCTCTCAGGGACTTTACTTGGCACGGTTCTCTGTCACAGAGATGTGACTGTGTATGTCTGTCCAGCAACTCGCAGGAATTTGCTGTGGAAGGAGTTTGTGTTTCTAAAGCCTTCTGGCCTGGCCTCCCCCAACCCACACCCACCACTGCATTGGCAGCGGTCTGCAGGCAGCACGGAGATGGGAGGAAAGCCCAGCCCCATGGGATTCACCTCACGGGGCCTGCTTTGTGCTACTCCATTGCATGCCCATGTGTGCTTTCACAAGTACCCTGTCCTGGGGGAAACGCAGATGGGCTTGGTGTGCGGACAGGAAGCCACAGGGCAGCTTTTGTGCCCAATAGGTCTCCTGACTCAAGACAGAAGGAAGCTCCCAAGCCCCGGATAAGCCTGAGATGAGGGTCAGAGCATCCCAGGGCAGGAATGCTGAGCTCAAAGCTGTGCAGGTGTCAGGAGAATTGGTAGAAATGCAGATTCCTGGGCCCGCCCCAGACCTACTGAATCAGAAACTGTAGAGTGGGCCCTGCAGTCTGTTTTAACAAGCCTGCAGGAGACCCCAGAACGGGCACTCCCAGACAGGTCCCGTCCCCCTCCAACCTCTGCTCTCACCACGAGCCCACACCCTCCATGGTCCTCACGGCCTTCCTTGGCACAGCAGGTCCTCTTACCATCCCCGGAAGGCAGACGCTCAGTGATTCACTTCACTTCCTTCACTGATGTTTTTCCTCCACATTGGACTTTCCCTTTCCCGGGCTTTATGCCTATTTTCCTAACTCCTAAAAGTAGAATCCTTCATTCATATTTGACAACCTCACCACACCCGCCTCCAGCTAACATTTGTCAACTTTCTAGCACGTGTCACAGAGCATAGCCACAGGCCCCAGCTCTCCCAGAGCCTACAGTCTATGGAGACTTGTGGAAGAAATGGCGCTGAGATCTCTTTTGAGCCCTCCACCCTCTTACCCCTCTGGGCGCACACATACACCAGGCCTGCCCACACTTCCCACACTCTGAGCCTCACTGTGCCTGATGCCATGGTGGGCCCAGGTCTCAGTGCTGCAGTTGGTCACTCCAGCAAACAGGAAGTGAGCCCGCGACACATGCACAGCACTCCTTACAGCTCTGCAGAGGGGAGGGAGAACGGAATGGGCGTCACTGGGCAGGACCCAGGAGGATTTTGGTAGCCACATCAATACCTACTCCTGTTCACTCTTGGTAGCACAGGGAAGAGGCATAAGAATTGTCGCCCTCCACTGAACACAAAGGTAAATGAATAAAAACCATTTTGCATCTTAAAGAAGAAATTTATTTGGATGATTAAGATGACATTGGTTTGCAAAACTGTACAGGTTTCAAGTGTACAAGTAAATATAACACCATCTACACACCGCATCATGCACCCTCCGCCCCAAGCAAGTCCCCTTCCATTCCCGTTTCCCCTCCTTTCCTGCTTCCACCTACCTGCACGTCCCTTCCCCTGGCTGTTGCCTCCCTGTTGAATGTGTCTATGCATTATGTATATATGTTTTTTGGGTAATCCCTCACCTTCTTTCATCCTACCTCCTCCCCCCACCCCTCTGATTGCTTTCCGTCTGTTCCATGTGTCCATGCCTCTGTTCATCAGTTTATTGTATTCATTAGATTCCACATATAAGTGAGATCATATGGTCTTTCTCTGACTGGCTTATTTCACTTAATGATCTCCAGGTCCATCTGTGCTGTCACAAAGGGTAAGATTTCCCTTTTTATGGCTGTGTAGTATTCCATTGTATAAATGCGCCACAGCTTTTTTTACCCATTCATCCAGTGATGGGAACTTGAGCTGTTTCCAGATATGTTTGACTATTATAAATAACACTGCAATAAATACAGGGTGCATATATTCTTTCAAATTAGTGTTTCACGATTCTTAGGAAATATTCCAAGGAGTGGAATCGCTGGGTCAAAAGGCAGACTCACTTTTAATCTCTTATAGGAAATGCCATACTGTTTTCCACAGTGGCTGCATGAGTCTGCATTCCCACCAGCAGTGCAGGAGGGTTTCCTTTTCACCACACCCTCACCAACACTATTTGTTGATTTATTGATGAGCGCCATTCTGAAAGTTGTGAGGTGATATCTCATTGCAGTTTTAATTTTCATCTCTCTGATGATCAGTGATGTTGAGTGTTTTTCACATGTCTATTGGCCATCTGTATGTCCTCTTTGGAGAAGTGTCTATTTGGGTTCTTTGCCCATTTTGTAATTGAATTTTTTTTTGGTATTGAGTTGTATAAATTCTTTATAAATTTTGGATATTAATCCCTTATCAGATGTGTTAGCAAATACGTTCTTCCATTCGGTGGATTGTCTTTTC
Source organism: Saccopteryx leptura (assembly GCF_036850995.1). Lineage (NCBI taxonomy): Eukaryota > Metazoa > Chordata > Mammalia > Chiroptera > Emballonuridae > Saccopteryx > Saccopteryx leptura. Next base: position 208,261,184 of record NC_089505.1, on the reverse strand, counting down.
ATTTTGCTGATGGTTTTTTAGTTTGCTGTAGTCTCATTGGGTATTTTTTCCTCCTTCTCTTGCCTGAGGAAATATATCAGAAAAAATATTGCTATGAGAGATATCTGAGAGTTTACTGCTTATAATTTCTTCTAGGACTTTTATGGTTTTGTGACTTAAAGTCTTTTATTCATTTTGAGTTTATTCTTGTGTATGGTATAAGCTGGTGGTCTAGTTTCTTTTTTTTTTTTTTTTTTGCAAGTACTTGTCCAATTTTCCCAATGCCATTTATTAAAGAGACTGTCTTTACTCCATTGTATGCTCTTGCCTCTTTTGTCAGATATCAATTGACCAGAAAGGTGTGGGTTTATTTCTGGGTTCTCTATTCTGTTCCATTGATGTACATGCCTATTCTTATGCCAGTACTTGTTTTGATTATTATGACCTTGTATAACTTGATATCAGGATGTGTGATACCTCCCACTTTGCTCTTTTATTTCTCAAGATTGCTGAGGCTATTCAGGTTCTCTTTTGGTTCCATATAAATATTTGGAATATCTGTTCTAGATCTGTGAAATATTCCATTGTTAATAGGAACTGAGTTGAGTCTGTGGATTGCTTTGGGTAGTATGAACATTTTAATTATGTTAATTCTTCCAATCCATGAACACGGTATATGCTTCCATTTATTTGCACCTATTTTTTTTTATACCTTGACTCCTTTAGTGGATACCAGAACCAATAGAGGCATTAGATTGCCTCAAGTGTGGCTGAATTTTCTGTTAAGTGTTGTCCTCACAGAGTTTTCTAGAAACCAGCCCCACTGAAATATTCTCAGGCCTCTACACCTGTCAATTCAAGGCTGCTTGACCAAGAGTACCTATTGCCCACCTACCAGACAGTATAGCAGCACAGTGTCATGGGTGAGGGTGCGACCTAAGGAGTTAGACCCACTAAGATCAAGTCAACCCCCTAATCTACTACCTACTTACTGTGTGACCTCAGACAAGTTACTTAACCTTTCTGTGCCTTCATTTCCTCATTCCACTGCCAAAATGAGCAAAGTGAGAAAGTCTACCTATAGGATTATTATCAGGATTGGATTAATTAATACAAATAATGTATTGAGTAAATAATAAATGGTAAGAATTATTATGATTGGCTGACTTGGGGATGACAGCATCAAAGTACCATATTTCTTACCAGGAGTGGCATTGTCACACAGCAGATGACACCTGAGACCTCACCAGAAAGTTATGAGAATGTCCACAGGAATAGTCACTTCCCTCTTGATTTATTGTCTACCTTGACAATTAGGGTTCCATGGGAAGGTGCCCTGGGGATTTCCACAGACCCATGAGATTGACAATTCCTAGTTACTAGTTAACCTAAGTTTTAACAAGTGTGAGGCTGGGTCAGGTCAGTTTTCAGGGGATCATCCACATGGACGGGAGAAGGAACCGAGGCCTGAGCTGGTTTCTGGTCTACCAGCACTGGCTTGGCCCGCACTGCTCGTGGGGTGTGGAGGGCTCAGCCTTCTTTTCTGGAAAGCAGCTTGGCAACACAGAGGAAGAACAGTAGATATGTTTATACCCTCTCACATCATAACTCCACTTCCCAAATCCGCCTCAAGTTAATAAAATGCACTAAATGAGTAAGTGTATCCATCATTGCATTGTTTGTATTTTAAAGTAAAACAGGAACAAATGTCAACTACTAGGGCAATAGTTAAAGGAGGTACCTGCCTATGACAGAATAGTTATATAGCCTTTGACAATCTCTTCAGAGACTATTGAACAATGGGGCTGAGGTTAAACAGGGAAATCAGGCTATAAGATGGCTGGTGCACCCCTCTTTGCTTCTCTGTGAAAGGGGGTGACCACACACCACCCAAAGTGTCTCGTGAGCCTCCATGAAGCACTGAGTCTGGTGGGGCACATACGCCTGATTCACAATCAGTGAGGGGCAGCTGTTATTGTCTCCCACCAGCTCTCATGAGGTCAGGGCTGGCTTTCTGTTTCAACAAGGATCACCAAGCTCAGAGTGGTGAGGTTGCTGGTCAGGGGCCACAGATTGAAACAAAGATACCATCCCAGCTTCAGAGGAAGCGGGTATGGGTGTGACTCCCCCAGACCACTCCTCGCCCAGCGTTGCTGGCTAGCAGGATGCCCCACTTTTGCACAGCACCTTCGGGTTCTCTTGTACATTATTACTGCAAACCTCTCCGCACCCCAGGGACCTTGGCTGGGCCGACATTAATCAGCGCACCCAGCCCGACAGAAACGGGTTCAAATCCAAACACCACCACTTCACAGCTGCCGTGAACCCAGTTGCCCTCATGGGAGCTTGGGTTTTGTTTCAGTTGATGAGCCTGTTCCCGGAAAGGCAGCGAGGAGCAGAGGAGGGGGTGTCCTTCCCGCTGCGTGACGTGCTGCTCCACGCTGTGTTTTCAGGTGAGGAAACAGAGGCTTGAAGATAGTTTTAAAAAATATTGCCCATGGTCCTGGGGTTAGGCAAAGACAAAATGGGAAGCTCCTCAAAAGTTCTAACCTTTTTTTTTTAAAACAGCTTTGTGAAATATAGTTCACAAACCATAAAATTCACTCCTTTAAACTATTTAGTTCAGTGATTTCAGTATATTCGCAGAGTTACACCACCAATGTCAACCACAGAAAGAAACCCTGTCCCCATGCCCCCTCTCCCTCTGCCCCAGGCAGCCACTAATGTACTTTCTGTCTTTGTAGATTTGTCTAATCTGGGCAATTCATATAAATGGAATCATAATACGTGGTCTTTTGTGACTGGCTTCTTACATTTAGCATAATGTTTTCAAGCTTTGTTTAAGTTGAGCATGAATTAGTATTTCATTCCTTTCTATGACTGAATAATAGTCTGGCAATTGGGCATTTTGTTTAGCCACTCATCAATTCACAGATGTGTGGATTATATTGTATCTGCCTGTTGACCATTATGGATGAAGCTGCTGTGGACGTTCATGTACGGGTTCTGTGCAGACATAGGTTTTCATTTTCTTGGGCATACACTCAGGAAAGGGACTGCTGGGTCATCATACTTTACCCCAGCAATTTCCAACCTTTTTTTGCCAGTATGACAAAAAAGAATGGATATAGTTTTGACTCACTTCCATTGAACAGCTTTTGTTGTGTTGGCTGTTGTCATTTTTTTATTGACAATGTAAAGGAGAAGAGGTCCATGCTACTGACTAAATAGGTATCGCATGTTTTAAAAATTCTTGCAGCACACTGGTTGAAAATTGCTGCTTTACTGTATAATTTCTTGGAACTTTTGATATATAGTAATGTGCATTTTTCAAACTTATTTGGACAAGTAACCCGTTTTCTTTACAAAACAGGTCAGAAGATTTGGGGAAAATCTGATTTAGCCCAACTCCCTCATTTTGGAGAAAAGGAAGCCTGGAGGGTTCAGCAACCCGCTGATACAGGGCCTGGGCTGGGCCAGTGCTGAGGGAGAGGTGACGCCATCTCGTGAAACTAGAAGAAACATGTGCCTGTTTGAGTGGGAAAGAACCTCTCAAACATGAAGGATACTGAAGAAATCACGTAGGACAAAAAGGCAAACATGGCTGTGCACATGAGCATTTAACCTTTTGAACCTCAAGCTAGGTATACACAAAATTAACAAACAAATGACCACATTAACAGAGACCACCGTCTTTGAACCCTGGCTACATCAGAGGCGCACTAAGATTATCAAGCCCAGGTCTATCCCACAAGATTGATTTAAGTTTTTAAAGCTCCCAGGTGATTTTAATCTGTATCTAGTATTAAAAATTAGAGAACCCAATGTCAATATAATGAATAGAAAAGATTTATTAGAAGATCAGTAAGAAAGAGTCCTGTACTGCATAGAAGAGTGGGCAAAAAACATGTTATAGTATTTGTTGGAGAAGAAAGACAAGAAATATAAAAGTTCAACTTCACCACTAGCCAGAGAAATGGAAACGATACATTTATTAAGCACCTACCATGTTCCATGTGGCTTATCGTAATAAGCTTCACAACAATTCCATGATGTATTCCCATTCTAAAGATGAAGAAACCGAGGCCAAGGAGCAGGCCCTAGGTCACACTAGTCAACCCCAGAGCGTGCACTTAGAGCAGCACACCATGCGTAGTCTCCCCAGTGGGGTGCCTTGCTTACTCACCAAACTGGAAATAACCTAAAAACGCCGACTCTCCGTGCTGAGGAGGCCACAGGGAAAGAAGTGCTTGTGCCCACTGCTGGTGAAAGTGTCACTTGGGCCAATCACTCTAGAAAACCATTTGGCTACATGTAGCACCAGTCAGTCTTAAAAGCACTGGAGCCCTTTGCTCCAGGACTTCTACATCTGATCGTCTATCCTGAGGAGTCAGTCCAGAGGGGCACATAGGACATTCCAGGCAAAGTGGAATCCTCGCCTCATGTTGTATGATGAGAACACTGCAGCTCAGAGAGATCAGTAGTTTCCCATGCTACCTTGGGTCATTAAAAATGAAGCGTTGCCACACAGGGCAGAGGCCCAGCACTAGGTCTGGCGGCATAGGCAGATACCTCTCTTGCTGACTCAGGGGGCTGTCTTGGCGCAGACACCATGGAGACCCACTCCGGGCAGTGCTGACAAGAGAGCCTGCAGCTGCTCGGGCCGAGCTGGGCAGTGTCCCCACACCAAAACCGTTCTCCCTGAGGACTCTGGTCCAGGAGGCCACACTGGACCCCACCTCAACCTTCTGCCCCCCTACTCTCCAACCTACAAGTCAGAGTAAACCCAGCCCCCCCAGGAGGCTGGCTGATCCAGGAGGCCTCCTGTCCCACTGTGTTTCTGGGAGCAGCCTTAGTACCCACAGCAGTGCCGGTGACACAAAACAAGATCTCAATAAATACTCATTGAATAAGTGACTGATGAAATTTGGATTTGCAAACAAACTGTTTTCCTCTTAGTACCCTTTGTTTTTATAAATTAGTAGCAATGACTTTCACAACTTTTGCCTCTGAAAAGACCTCTTGTGGAAATCAAAATCTGCATAATAATTTTGTCTTGTTGTGCTCCTGTTGTAACAATCCTACCCCACCCCACCCCACCCCCCACCCCTGGGAAGCCACAGACAACCTGGCTGAACCCAGAGAAGGCTGGTGGCAGGTGTGGAAGACGTGGGGTGGGGGGGAGGGAAAGCCTGCAAATACAGTTCACCACATTTTCTCCCTAACTGGCGCATGTGTGTTATTATTGTTATTATTTACCGCGGACGCCATTGGAGATGCCATCACGGGACACTCGCCGTCACCTGGCGGAGTCCACCTCCAGCTCTGAAGTCCTGGAGGCCAGGCTTGTGGCTTGCTGCCACTTTCACCCCAGCACCTAAGATCAGGAACAGAAATTTTAACATATTTAGTAATTCTTAGCTGTCACCCTTCAGGGACCCTTGCTGTCGACTCTGTCTGCTGCAGAACAATAGGACAATTGGTTAGAGGAACAAGCCCTCACTGCCAAGGTCTGAAGGACAGAGAGGTGAGCCCTACACCTGGTTTCCAAGCCATGTGACCTTTAGAAGTCACTTAACCTTTATGAGTCTCAGGATCCTTATCTATAAAATGGCTGCAATAATAGATTGCATAGCCAAGAGGCATTCTCAGTAAGGTGATTCTCCTGGCTTCCTCCTCATTCTGGCATTTCACTGGCTGTGACAAGCTAAAGGGTAGGTAAATGGCACACATAGGCCTTCTTAGTCCCCTTGAATAACATATGCTTCCCCATCTGACCCGTGCAGTAACCATACCGTATAGCCCCCAAATCAGCTGACACTGTGTGGCCATGAACCACTGTGTCTGAAGCTCTACCTTGTCTGTGAGCACTTCATGCAGCTCAAGGACAGCTGGGCCACTGCCCTCACCCTCACTTGCCAGGGCCCGAGCAGTGATCACCTCTCTGGGTAACCAGGCAGGTGGCAGCTCCACACATACACACACCAGTTCTCTACTGTCACCAAGGAGATGCTGAGTGTCAGTCTGCAAGAGTAGGAAACAGGTGCCTGGCTCAGTTGGAAGCTGCCCCACAGCCTAAAGCCTGAGGTTCAGGCCACCACGCCAGTTGTCCTAGTTTGGTACCCACATATGCTGGCTGCCCCCACTCACTCAGAAGTGTCCAGCCCACCCTGCAGGGAAATCTGGCTGGGACCCACTCCACAGCCCCTGCAGCAGCTTCCAGGGGCAGGGACATGGACCATCCCTAAACATCTCCTCCTGCCAGCCACAGGGTCCAGCCTTTGTTTTTCTAATATATATTGATACAATGTTCCAGGCACTGGGCAGGACCGTGGAGAGGAAAGTACAGTCCTTGTGATGGGACTCAGGCTAGCTGGTGCACGGACAAGTGAAAAGGAAACTACAGATAGCCACGGCCATGATAGGGATATGTGCCTGCGATTTGGGAACACACCTAGGGCTGAAGCAAGAAGGCTTCCTAGAGGAAGAGATACCATCTTACATTGATTGGTGGGGTTGCATTGAGGTCTTTGAGGCTATCGCCTGGCTCATGTGAACAATGTCTGGATTGATTAGTGATGTCTGTTACCTGCTACAGAGGGAGGACTTGTGCCAAATACTTACTGGCCCCATGTTAGGCCTTAGTACGAACCAGTACATCAGATTCTTTCTAAGGAACTGACAAACGGAACTCAGATTATTTTGATAACAGCAAAATTTTAAAAAAACAAAAAGCACTTTGCGATTATTTCTTATATGTCAGGCAGAACACTGGATGATTTCACAACAACCCTCTGAGGTAAGAACTATTTTAATCTCTATTTTTTAGATGAGGAAATTAACCCGGAGAGGTTAAATAACTTGCCTGTGACCACAGACAACAAATGTCAGAGCTGGAAGGAACCTCAGTGATCCATGGTCTAAAACCCTTCTTTTATAGTTGAGGAAAAGGACGTCCAAGGTCATTCAGAGCTGGAAGGTGGACGGTGAAAGGGAGGGAGAGGTCCCCAGACCCAGGAGGCTGGGGGATGGACCGTGGGCAGCCAGGGCCTGTCGAGGAAAACCAGGTGCTGTTCAGAGTGGAGCAGGAGTAAGTCCAAGACCACTAGCCATCCCGTGTCCATGCTCTCTTTTTCATTTGAATAATAAACCTTGCTGAGTTTAAGCGGGGCACATGGCTGTCTTATTAGAAACCACATTTCCCAGAGTTCTTTGTGGTAGGTGTGGCCATGTGACAAAGTTTAGGCTGACAGATGTGAACAAAATTGCCCCTGGCTCATCTTCCTGAAGGCCAGCACAACTTCTCTTACCTTCCTGCTGTCTGAGAACTGGTGACATATGGGACAGTTGCCATGGACACAGCCATATATCCAGGCCTCCTGTGGAGACTACCAGAGCTGCCCCACTACTGGTCCCTGGACGGCCTCAGGGCACTGAAATGCCTACTCAGGATGAGAGTCCCTGAGGGTCTCATGTAGGTGATGAAATAGGCACTTGTGTATCCAGCTCAGCAGGGGTCAGTACACCCTGAGCTAGCTCCAGGCAAACAGTCGACCACAGGGGCCGGTGAAGCCATCCTGCTGCCTGCCTGCAAGGTGGAGCACCGCAGGTATACAGCAGTGATGAGCACCACCAGCTAACCCTGCAGTTCTGCCTGGGGCTAGTCCTCCATGCCAGGAAGTCCTACAGCCTCAGCTCACAGAGGCCGGCCCGCAGGCCAGTGTGGGAGCCAAAAGGCCTGTTGGCTTCTAGAGCCCCTGGCATGCTCTAGAAGCTCCAGACAGAGTGCAGAGCACATGCTCCCCACCTTGGCCTTCCCAGCACCCAACCAAGGCCTGGCCCAGGGGCTCAACCCTACGTGACAGGCTGATGGGTGAAGAGAAGGCTGAGTGGGCAATAAAGAAAGAGCCTCCTCCTGTGGTGGCCCACCTGGGGCTTGGTCAGCTTCTCCTGGGTCCAGGTGCAGCCGAATTTGCTCTTGGCTTTCTTCATCACGTATCTTGGATTATTCTCATTCAATTCCATAAACACCGACTGAATGTCTGCCAGACACCAGGCGCTTTTCTAAGGCTCCTGGGGCCACAGGGATGGATCAAGTGCAGTTGCTTTTGCTGGGGGCTCTTGGTCTGGAAGGACTGAGAGACAAGCACCAAGAAATGACCCCCCTGCCCCAGACAGGAAGCTAGCCTGTGCTTCGGAGCACTGAGCAGGGAGCAGTGATTCTGCGTGCCCTGCTTTGAGCGCAGAGTGGAGGGAGTTGAAAGATTTTTCTGAAGAGATAACAGGTGGACAAGGCTGGCAATGGGAACAGCATTCCAAAAGGGTTATGGAAGGTAGAAGGACCTACCTGACTGAGCAAAGGATGAGGTAGGCGCGTGAGTGCCAGGCTTCAGGGCATGTGGCAGAGCCAAGGGCAGGCACATTGTCTGCCCAATGATGGCCTCTGCTTCCAGCTTAGAGAGAGCTGACCCTCCCACTGCCTTGAAACAGAAGATAAAGGTGGACCTTGCTGTTATCCTACTATTACCTTGAGGAGTTATTTTTCCTTTGGGCCTCAGGTTCCTCCTCCGTGAATGAGGGGCACCAAGCCATGCTAAGCAGCCAAAGAGCCACCATAGTAGGAGCTATGTTGGGGGTGTGTCTGTTGTCTTTGGGGTTCAGTGCCAGGTTCTGCTCTGCCCCAAGGGACTCTGACACCTGTCAGGCTGGCTGGCTGGTTCCCCGAGGCCCCACCCTTGCGGTGGGGGCTCCCCCTCTCTCTAAAGGTGAAGTGGTGACGTCAGCCAGTCCACTGTGGACATTTCCCACCGGCTCTTCCTCCTCTTCCCAGGCACAGGTGACAGAAATGTACCCTGGCAGCTGCTAGGAGAAAGGGCCTTTGACTAAGGGGAGCTGGGAGGGGCTTGGTTTGATTTGTTGACTATAAAAATGTCAGCTCCTTTGGGCAGCTTCTTGAATCAATATTTGCTGTTCTGAGGCTGAGTTCAAATGCTTGGTGATCCACTGGGCCTGATGTCTTCCACCCTTACCTGGGTGAAGTCTCACACCCACAGACATCTGGCAGGGCCCCTGACTTCCGGAAGGGGGGAGCCTGCTTCTTCCTCTCCCTCTCCAGAGGGGTTACAGTGATCTCTCACTAGGAAGGAACTTTCTGGGAGGAAAGACTTCTCTGCATTTCATTTTGCTTATCTGAAAAATGGACATAATTCTAACACCCACTTCCCAGGGTGTTGTAAGGTCAAATAAAAGAAGGGGTGTGCAAGGGTTTAATCAGCTGTCGAGTCTGCAGCCTAGCAACAATAATCCCGACTGTGATGACGACAATGGCGAAAGCCTTTTGCCATAAGCCTTCCAGGTGTTGCTGTTGGCCCAGGTTATGCTCTAGCCCAGGCTAAGGCAGTGACCTGAGAACAAACAGATTCTGGGACCCTTTTCCTTGGGAAACTCTGCCCCAACGGCCAGCTCTCAGCTTCCAGCAGCGCCACCGAGGCCTCTCTCTGAAAAGGCACCAGTGGGATGTTAGTGGGGAACATGGGGCTCCGAAGGAAGATGGAGCCTTGATTCCTCACTTAGTGCTGTGTGCCTTTTGGCCAGTTCTGTAACCTCTCTGAATGTCAAGTTCTACTCTCCAAGACAGAACAAGGCTTACAGACTTGCAGAGTTGTTGTGGGGTTTAGCGATATCATTCACAGAGTATCCAGCGGGCCCACTGGAGCTTAGTGGGTGCTTCACAAATGTTCCTTCTCTTGTTCCCTAGGTGCCTTTTCCGGGTCTAGCAGTTCCCTCCCTCACAGTGGGTCTGCACACTAGACAACACCATCCCAACAAAACAGGAGGCTTCTTCACTGGCACGTAAGATGCTCCCACTGTAGAGAGTGCTTTCAGGTGACTCTGTACCCTGCCCTGGCTTCTAACTTGGCATGGCTGCGGGCTGGCAAGCAGCCTGATTCCTGCAGAGGACAGGGCAGAGCCACCGCCTGGGCAGGTGGACGCCTGGTGTCTGGTGCTTAGAGTGGCCTTGCAGTAAAGGTCTGATGCACACAGCACCAGCCTGGGCTCATCAACATCACTGCAGGTGGGCACAGGGTCCCAGACTGACACCACCACTGCTGGTGGCAATATGTTGACAGGTTGGCCATTCCTTTTAAGAGGCATCATGGGCAAAAGTCTCACATGCCAGAGAAAATAGTAAATGGTACAATCACTTAAGAGAACTAAAAAATTTTTTAAAAGAGAAACAATCATTTATTATAATTTGATTTTAGGGTGAACAAGAATAAAATCACATTTTTGCCCTTTATCACAATTAGCACTTGAAATGTATTTTTATGTTTGTTTGTTTTGTGTGTGTGAGAGAGAAAGAAAGAGAGGGACAGACAGACAGGAAGGGAGAGAGATGAGAAGCATCAACTCTTCATTGCCACACTTTAGTTGTTCATTGATTGCTTTCTCATATGTGCCTTGACTGGGCGGGGGGGTGGACTTCAGCAGAGCCAGTGACCCCTTGCTCAAGCCAGTGACCTTTGGGTCATATTTATGATCCCATGCTCAAGCCTGTGACCCTGTGCTCAAGCTTGTGATCCTGCGCTCAAGCTGGCGACCTCGGGGTTTCGAAGCTGGGTCCTCCACATCCCAGTCTGACACTCTATCCACTGTGCCACCGCCTGGTCAGGCAATGTATCTTTTGAAAATGAAGTAATAAACGTAAATGATTGAAGAGTTGATTAATTCAGTAAGACTTGAAAACGAAAAACTGTCTTCAATTGTTCCCTTTTTCTAAGAGTGCAATCATGTTTCAACTCTATTAGTTGTTACTTTTAATTTAATTTTCAGTTTTTCAGACTGTTCTGTCTAAATGACTTTTCACTACAAAAGATGAGAATTTGGGTCTCTTTCACCCCTGCTACTTCACACACAGTGTCTCCTGTCACCATCATTCCTGTGCAGCGAGGTCTCAGTTTTTGTTGGATAATTAGTATTTAGAGGTTGTGAATAAATACTATTAATGCCTGAGCCATGTACTATACTTTGATTATTTTTCCTTTCTTGCTTACTTTTAGTTTTTGTGTAAGTTTCTTGTTTATTTCTTTAGTTTTTAATCTTAACCCAGAACCTCCAAAAAGCAGGGTCCAAAGTAGAAATTCTACTGCTTAAACTTTATGTGGAAGATGCAATGCCGAGTTCGGAGGATGAGGAAAAGGGAAGGCAGGCAAGAGAGGACGGGAGGCAGTGCAAATGACGTGTCTCCACGCGGCAGGTTGCTTGGTATGTTCATTTGCACCTGAGATTTCTCCAGGTAAGCTGCAAGGTTAAATAACTCATGTCTCAGCGTCCTCCATGGAAGAGAAGAGGGAGAGAGTCTGCCTGTCTGCCTCCTTCCTGTCTCTGGTCTCTTACTTGGTAACATTTGCTCCATAACACTTGCTCTTCCAGGTGCATATCCAGTCTCTTCTTGTGCTGCCTATTTGGATACCAGATCCCACACCTTGTGGCAGAGTGTTTCATCAAACACTCGAAGTGATGGGAGGACACAAACTCTGGGGACTTCGGGTTGGCCCACTGCAGGGACAGCTGGAAAGGCTCCCAGAGTTTGTGTCTGACACAGTTTTCCATATATGATCACTTAAGCCATCTCAGCTCTCATCTGTCCATCTAAGCCCCCTCAAGCCTTCAGAGACATCAGGCAGTCTGTCAATTTCAACTTCCTGGAGCTCTTTCTCTGGATCCTTTGGACCTGCTGGACTGGTTTCTAGCTATACCTGTTGCACAGCTGTGATCCCAAAATCTCCTTTCACCATTAATTAGAGATTTTCTTCCTCCCTCCATTAAGTTGGAACTCCTGTTGCCTGAATCTCATGTTTTCTTCTTTCTCGGTTTACATGTTCATTTTGGTATAAGACCACCTAAGAAATGGGGCATAGTATGCACAGGCTGTGTACTAGCTTTGGCCTTAGTATTAACCCTCAGCCTTAAGAAGGCCAGAGAGCCAAATGCATACTTCACCATTATTTCTGGCACCCATGAGTTTGTGACAGTCAAAAGTTGTGTGATCTTAAAAGTTACTATCATATCTAATTAGCACAAAAAGTGTCAGTAATATAAACATCATGGCATTCAGATTATTGTTTTTTGTTTTGTTTTGTTTTGTTTTTTAAGTGAAAGGAGAGGAGATAGTGAGGCAGACTCTGCCATGCGCCCTGACTGGGATCCACCTGTCAACTGGCTCCCCCCATCTAGGGATAATGCTCGAGTATTGAGCTATTTTTAGCACCTGAGGTCAATGGGCTCAGACCAACCAAGCTATCCTCAGCACCTGGGGTGACACTATAACCAACTGAGACACTGGCTGCAGGAGAGAAAGAGGGAGAGAATGGGGAGAGGGAGTGGAAAGAAGCAGATGGGCACTTTTCCTGTGTGCCAGAGAATCGAACCCGGGATGTTCATACTCTGGGCTGATGCTCTATCCACTGAGCCACTGACCAGGGCTATTGATTATTGTTAATATTGGAATACTTACCTTCAAGTATTAGTAATCATTTGGGTGCATTTTGGAGTGAGAATCTCTTTGTGTACTTTTTAATTCTATAAATAACTTGAATATAAATGTATGTCTAATGTCTCAAAATAGAAATACTACCATAATGTTATTTTACATTATAAAACAATTATGAAAAAACATTTGAATAGTTGAATATATAGAAAATAGGTTATCAGTTGATATGAAAGGTAAGATAGAGTGGTTAGTTAAATTATCTAAAGAACTTTTTGAACTAAAAATGTTAATAAAAAGCCAAATACCACAAAGAGAATAATAGTGATTAAATCACAACATAATTTGAATCATTGTAGAACGTTTTGATGTACTAGCATTCACAACATTAACAAAATAAACATTAAGAGATCTGCTTCACTTTTTATTATTTAACTCCATTTAGGCCAAAGGTGTTTCAAGAAAATTTGCCATGGCTTTTGAGCATGTACTTTGTCCCCTAGACATTTCATAAAAAGGCAGAAACTTCAAAACCATGTACCACATCATCCATGATAAATCCTCTTAGATCCAGACATAATAAGGATATAAATAATGAATAAAAATGAAAGTTTTTTGGAAAAAATGAGGAAAACAAAATACATTTTCTTGTCATTTGGCTAGTGGTTCTTAAAATATTGTTTCTATCTCATTCTCTTTTTTGTTCTCTGAGATACTAATTACATCCACACTAGATCTTTTCATGGTTTTCTGTGCCTCCTGCTCTCTATTTCCATCTTTTTTCTGTCTCTTCACTTCAGTATGGATATTTCCTATTAACCTGTCTTCCTAATCATGAATTCTCTCTTCTGCTATGTAAACTCTGCAGTTCAAATCATCTGTGTAAAGCTTAATGTCAATTATTTTGTTTTTTCAGTCCTATAATTTCCACTTGACTCTGTTTATAGGTTTCAATTCTCCAATAAAATTCTTCATCTTGTCATCTGTTTCTTTGTTTTGTTTTAATTCAGTGAGAAGGGAGGCAGAGACCAACTCCCACATGTGCCCCTACTGGAATCCACCCGGCAAACCCATTAAAGGGTGATGCTCTGCCCATCTGGGGTGTTGCTCCATTGCTCAGCATTCAAGCTCTTCTTAGAGCCTGAGGTGGAGGCCATGGAACCCCAGCACCCAGGGCCAACTCACTCCAGTTAAGCCATGGCTGCAGGAGGGGAAGAAAGAGAGAGAAGTGAGAGGGGGAAAGGTGGAGAAGTAGATGGGTGCTTCTCCTGTGTGACCTGATTGGGAATCAAACCTGGGACATTCACATGCCAGGCTGATGCTCTACCACTGAGCCAACCCACCAGGGCTTTGTCATCAGTTCTTAAAAATATTAATCAATTATTTTTAGAATCATGTCTGATAACTTCAATACCAGGATCATCTGTGAGACTGTTGATATTTCAAGGTTTTTTTCTTGGATTTCAGTTATGGTGTCCTATTTGGGAAAGACAGTCTCATCAAGAGAATGGTGAAACTGATGGAAAACATTCATTCAGAGAATATAAAAAACAATCTTTAGGTTGACAATAGCAAAATCATAGTGAAGAAAATAAGTGATTAAGGAATCATAAGCAAAAAATTTTTGTATACATCCTTAAGTTGTATGTTAAGAATGAAATTATAACAGTATAGCTGAACAGAATTACAGGCCAAAGCAAACCAGGGGACCACTGTCATCATTCTTCTTTAGCTAAAGAGAAACGACATGACTTTGGAGTTGTTTTGTCATTTACTTATATGAGATAGTCAAACAAAAGGAAACAGCAGCAATCACATATTAAAAGATAACTTGATTTTTAAAAAATGCCTAACTGGTCCCTGGCCAGGTTGGCTCAGTGGTAGAGTGTCTGCCTGGTGTATGGATGTCTCAGGTTTGATTCCAGGTTAGGGCACACAGGAGAAATGCCCATCTGCTTTTCCACTCCTCCTCTTCTCTCTTCTCTCTCTCTCTCTCTTTCTCTCTCTCTCTTCTCCTCCCCTCCTGAAGCCATGGCTTGATTGGAGCAAGTTGGCCCCAGGTACTGAGGATGGCTCCATGGCTTCTGTCTCAGGCACTAAAAAATGCTCAAGTTGCAACAGAACAAGGGCCCCAGATGGGCAAAGCATCACCCCCTAGTGGACTTGCCAGTTGGATCCCAATCGGGCCGTGAGTCTGTCTCTGCCTCCCCTCCTATCACTAAAAAAAAAAAAAAAAAAAAAGATCTGACTGGTAGTGGCATGGTAGATAGAGTATCCACCTGGAATTCTGAGGTCAGTGGTTCTAGGCCCTGGGTTTGCCCAGTCAAGGCACATAGAGAAGCAACTACCATTTGATTCTTCCTACTCCTCCCCCTCACCTTTCTCTCTTTCTCTCCTCTCTCTAAAATCAATAAATAAAAATCTTTAAAACAAAATGACTTAATATTGTATGTATGAAGTAATAACACCAAGTTACTGGGATTTGCTTACACCTACAGGTTGGTTGCAGAGAAATTAATTCATTTGCCAGAACCTGCTGTAGAAGTAACCAAAATGATGAACTCTAAGAGGACAACCTCCTCTTTTCTCCTTTCATTCTTCTCTAGGAAAAATGCTGAAATCAGTGTGCCTGCAATAAAATCTTTGATACAGGTGGAAACATAGATTTGGTTATTCTGAAATCTAGTCTCTTACTTTATTTCCATACTTGTTTATTTAAGGTTTCAAAAAATACAAATTTGTGTGAGAACAAAAATCTGAAGTTTCATTATGAAAATATTCCAACAGTACGAAACTTGAATTTGTGGGCAGGCTTCAATTAAATAGCATCTTCATAAGCAATCAAATCGCTAAGTAAGAGTTGAGAACTAAATAAGCATTACCTTGGTATGGCAGAGAAAAGAAAAGATTCATTACTTGGGAGCACCATCAGGGGTACCCCACACTGGCAAGGAGACACTAAAAATAGCTTTCTCCTCCACCAATCCTCAGTAGGAAGTGAGCATCTGCTTGTATGACAAATATAATGATACCAGGAGTGATCTAGCAGCTTGAAGGCTGACAAATTGCTGCATTCCAATTTCAAACTTTAAAAATTGACCTCTGGAACTTTTAATAGTTAAACATATTAAGTAGTAAACTTTAAAAGTAAAATTTCTGATTTAGTCATGTGTCTCAGGGGTTCATTCAATGACAGTGATTTAGGGACTTCAGCCAATACCATTCATTCTGCAGCATCTCTCACTGGGTGGCACATTTTTAAGACCTTGCTTGTCTGAAAATGTCCTCATTTTAGTCCTATGCTTGACAGTTTGATCAAACGTAAAATTCTCGGTTGCAAATTATTTTCTCCCAGAAACCTGAAAGCAATGGTCCACATGTTCTAGCCTGTAGGGTTACTATTGAGAAATGCAAATCCGTTCTGGTTCCTGATCCTTTTTATATAACCGTTAGCATCCTACTCCAACTCTTTAGAAACTTTCCAGATTGTTTTCTTTCTTATTTTTTATTAAAACTTTTTCCCATTGATTTGGAAGGAGGGGGAAGCATTAACTCATTGTTCCACTTGTTGTGCACTCATTGGATACTTCTCACATGTGCTCTGACCGTGGATCGAACCTGCGACCTCAGCGCACCAGGATGACACTCCATCCACTGAGCCACCCATCCAGGGCCCCAGGTTGTTTTCTTTATCCACAGTGTTCAGATATGTCACAGTTCCAGTTGTGTTGTCTATTTCACCTTCTGTGATGGGAACTCAGAGAGTCCTTCTAATGTGTAAATCATGTTTGTCAGTAGGGAGAAATTCTCCTTATTTCTTTGGTGATTTCCTCCTCTGTTTTCTCTCTCAGTAACTCCAATTGTGAGGGTGTTGGTCTGTTTCTCAGGAACTGCCTTCTGACACTGAACTTGAGAAATCTACTGTTAAAATCTAAATGCAAGGCTTATATTTATCTCAAAATCTTATTTGTTGTAAAAACCCAAACCTCTTCACATAAAGAAGGAAGACTGGTGAGTGGGGGTGGATGGAAATACAGGCTGGAGTCTCAGGTTTCCCTTCCACTGCCTGCCTCTTAACCAAAACACGTCTGCACCTGTCAGCGGGAAGGGACCTGGCCCCACACCCGACCCGCTTCCATTCGCAGCCTGCGCTTACTGTGGAGGGATCGTGGGCAAGTGCATCCACTTCTGGGCTGTCCCCTCATCTGCAGACAGAAACGTGAAACGTGAAAAATACTGGCTGCCCAACCTGACCAAATGGTAGGATCTACTCGTGCAGGGAGGTGCAGGGAAGCATGAAGAGCTCGTGAGAGCAGGGAGGAGAACTGGGCCGCGCTTTGTTCAATGGAAGGAATTTTTATTGCAATAACTTCAGACATGGTAGTTTTTAGATAGTGTATGTGTTTCACTCTCCCCTACGATGTTTTTCTAGTTTCTGAGGCAGGAAAGCTTCAAATGACAATTGCAGAGACAGGTTTTCAACGTGACAATTTGGCAAGCACCTCCCACAATGACAGGATTAGAAGGCATAGACTGCACGGATGATGTCATTTGTAAGTGAAAAGAGGTCAGCTTCATGTGGTTCCAATTCCAGAGGCCTTGATGTTGGGCCCAGAACCCAGACCTGGTGTTGGAACAGTGCTGCAGTTTCCCCGTTTGAGATCAGAGGCCTGTGGCTGTCATTTTGGCTTTAAGAGCTTGGCCATTAGGGGCTGTATCTCAGGATAATCCTGCGGTGTCCTTTTCATGTCCCCCAGCCCACCCTGGCCTGTCACTACTGTCACTGCTGCAACCTCAGCCCAGGGCCTTGCCATTCCTGGCCTAGACTGTGGTGAAGTTTGCTAAGTGTTGCATCTGTGGCCTTCTTGTCCCTCCACACTCCATGTGTGAGCAGTGCCACAGTCACTCTGACGTTAAACTGAGCCTGATCAGTCACTCTGACGTTAAACTCCTCGATGGGACATGTGACTTTTCCCTGTTCTCATCATTTGGTCTTGTCTTGCACAAATAGCATACCACTGTTTTATTTTAACCTGGCTATTTCTGTCTCTCCTCATTCTTGCCTTTTTAAACAATTAATCAAATTATTTCTGTACTTTATTTCCCTCCTCTACACAGTTGAAATGTTTGCAAACTATTTTTATTTCGTTAGTGGTTACTTTCAAAGTTTACTGTACATATTTAGTCTAAAGTCTTAAAGTTGAAGTATATTTATTCTTCCTCTCCTAGAATTTAGCCCCATTTCTCTCCCTCTGAACTCAGTGCTGTTTGGAATATTTTTTAATTCAGCAAAAAACACTTTTGAGTTTGTTGATATAGTTACCACCTTTTCTCGCCTATCACACTCCACTGTCAGCGTCATTTTCTTCCTTGAAGTTTATTCTTCAGAATAGCGCTCTTGGTAGCAAATGTTCTAAATGTAGTTTTCTGTAAATATTTTGTTCTCATTCACATACAGTACTTTTGCTGAGTTCACAAGTCCAGGTTGGCAGCACTTTCCACTCAACCCTTCATGGCCCATCTTCTAGTTTCCTCCATTCGGTTGAGAAGGTAGCTGTCAGTCTAACGGACCTTTTTAAGCCATCCGTCTTTCTTTCTGGCTGCTTTCAAAGTCTTCTCTCTGTCTTTGATGTTTTGCCATCTTGCTACAGTGTGTCTAGGAGTGGATTTGGTTTTAACTTACCCTCCTCTTGTTACGCTTCCCCGACCGTGGGCTCACCTGTCTTGCTTGCCATTTCAGCGAGCGTGGCCTCTTCTCCATTCTCCCTATAGTTTCCTTTCAGAATTCCAATCAGAGAGAGAAATGGCACCATAAGGAGCGATACCGATAAATTTCCCCCAAAATTCAACAAGATCTTCAACCAGAGACAGAAAAATCTATCCTTGGAGCCTCCAGAAGTTCCACACTAAACATGAAGGTATGATTGAGCAAAAAATTGACTAAATATATAATCAACCCTGAAGGAAATAAGGAGGAAGAAACACTCCGCCTTCCTCACTAACCTAAATAAGGGCTGCTTTCACTGGGAACTGAGAGTATAGGAACTAGGGTGGGCATAGGGTGTGAATAGAACCAGACTGCGGCACAAACGTCTGAACCAGGCTGTGGCATGGACATCCAAGCCGAGGAAAAACTGTGCTTGTGGCAACCCAGTCAACACAAGCTAATGCTCGCGCCAAACCCAGACAAAGAAAGGCACTTGGGACAGCCATCCGCCCCAATCTCCTGGTCGGCGTGCAGATAGTGGGCAAGAGATTCCTCCTAGAACCCCGGGAGTGGGTGCCCGTGTTACTGGACAGAGGGGCAGGGTCAGAGGCCTTTCTGTGGGCCAAAACTGGAGTCTCGGGGTCGCCCCTGCGCCCCAAAAAGCAGTGTGTGGGGAGTGGGAGCGAAATTCCCTATGCTCAAACTTTTCCGTGCGGGTGGGGTGCCTCACTCGGAGTGAGAGGCAGCTGGCCTGATCTCCTGGTCGGTGAGCGCGAAGAATGGGCGAGAGATTCCCCCGGGAGTGGGCGCCCATGTTCCTGGACAGAGGGGCACAGTCAGAGGCCTTTCTGTGGGCCGAAACCAGAGTCTTGAGGTCACCCCTGCACCCCAAAAAGCAGCGTGCAGGGAGTGAGTGGGAGCAAAATTTCCTACATTGGGACTTTTCCATGTGGGCGGGGCGCCTCACCAGGAGTGAGAGGCGGCTGGCCGGATATCCTGGTCAGCGAGTGCAGATAGTGGGCGAGAGATTCCCCCAGGAGTGGGCGCCCGTGTTCCCGGACAGAGGGTCAGAGTCAGAGGTCTTTGTGTGGGCTGAAGCCCCGCCTGATTATACTAGCGGCTCTGACTGATTGAGCCTTACCCAGAGCCCTGTGCTGAGTGGGAATAGAGTGGGGATTTGCCAGCTCTTTGAGCCTCTTACTCTCCAGGCAGATGCAGCAGCAACCCCATAGCTGGATCATCAGGCTACTAATTCAGGAAGGAAAGACTAGGAGAGAGGCTCTGGGAACATAGACTCTCACTGTCAGAGCCTGCAAATGCTAATGAGCCTCGACTGCCAACGAGACTGAAGCCCAATATATGACATCGCCATAGAGACTTATCAACTGCAAACGTCTACCTAAGCATGCCAGAGGGGCAGAACCTGGGGTACAGAGTCACTGACCAGGAAGAGGGAGAGAAAAGAAAAAGCAAGAAGATAACCTCTCAAAATCAAGAAGAATCCACAGACTTTATAACCTATCCCATTTTATTATATTTGTTCGTTTGTTTCTCTTATCTTCTTGTCTTGATTATTTTCTTCCTCTTCCAATTAGGTCGTCTAATTCTCTGCCGGTCTTACTCTCTCCTCTTCTTGAACTACACTACCCATAAGTGTTACATTTCCCATTATCTCTTCTTTCTTTTTCCTTTCTCTCTATGAGGGTTGAACTTCAAAACTCTTATCTCTCTCTCTCTCTCTCTCTCTCCTTTTCTTCTTTTTCTTCTTTCTGTGTTTTCCTCTTTCTTTTTTCTCCCTCTATATTAGTTTCTTCTTTTCTCCTTTACTTTTCCTTTCATTCAATCCTCAATCACGAACAAATTACTTTATCTGGGACTCAAATTTTTCTTTGTGGTGCTTTGGGGTTTTTTTACTTCACTTTTTAAACACATTAGCAGTGCTCCCAACCCTGGCTCTCCATTTTATTAGTTCTTGCTCCACTAAATACAATAGTAATTTTTAAAATTTTTTCCCTTTTTCCTGTTTCCCTCTTATTCCTCACATCATATCTCTTAGTCGACCATCACCTAAAAGCAAATCATTTTATTCTTGACACAAAGTTTTTCCTTTTTTGCATTTTGTGGGTCCATACCCCCTTTTTTGCCCCTTTATCACTTCTCCCCAACTCAGGCCCTCCATTATAGGTAGTTTTTGTTCTATTTAGCACCATATAATTCACAGTTCACCACAAGATTTTCTCAAGAAGGAGGGGAGAGGAGAGGAGAGGAAAAAAAGGGGGGAATAATTTTTTATTCTTTTTTATTTTTATTTTTTTAACTTTTTATTCTTTATTAATATCATGGATACAAAAGACAGAGAGGTAGCACAGATAGATGAGGAAAAATCTATGGAGAAAAAATTTAATATATTGGAAACCTTGGAGCTAAATGACAGAGAATTTAAAATAGAAATCCTAAAAATACTCAGAGATATACAAGAAAATACAGAAAGTCAATTTATGAATTTGACTCCAAAGGCAAGGGAAGTGAAGGCAAAGATAAATGAATGGGACTACATCAGACTAAGAAGTTTCTGCTCAGCAAGAGAAACTGATATCAAAATAAACAGACAGCCAACTAAATGGGAAATGATATTTTCAAACAACAGCTCAGATAAGGGCCTAATATCCAAAATATACAAAGAACTCATAAAACTCAACAACAAACAAACAAACAATCCAATAAAAAATGGGAAGAGGACATGAACAGACACTTCTCT
Source organism: Saccopteryx leptura (assembly GCF_036850995.1). Classification (NCBI taxonomy): domain Eukaryota; kingdom Metazoa; phylum Chordata; class Mammalia; order Chiroptera; family Emballonuridae; genus Saccopteryx; species Saccopteryx leptura. The sequence continues at coordinate 208,240,250 of NC_089505.1, read as the reverse complement.
CAGGAAGAAATACAAATGGCCAACAGATATATGAAAAGATGCTCATCTTCATTAGTTATTAGAGAAATGCAAATCAAAACTGCAATGAGATACCACCTCACACCTGTTAGATTAGCTATTATTAACAAGACAGATAATAGCAAATGTTGGAGAGGCTGTGGAGAAAAAGGAACCCTCATTCACTGTTGGTGGGAATGTAAAGTAGTACAACCATTATTGAAGAAAGTATGGTGGTTCCTCAAAAAACTGAAAATAGAACTACCTTATGACCCAGCAATCCCTCTATTGGGTATATACCCCAAAAACTCAGAAACATTGATACGTAAAGACACATGCAGCTCCATGTTCATTGCAGCATTTTTCACAGTGGCCAAAACATGGAAACAACCAAAAAGCCCTTCAATAGAAGACTGGATAAAGAAGAGGTGGCACATATACACTATGGAATACTACTCAGCCATAAGAAATGATGACATCGGATCATTTACAGCAAAATGGTGGGATCTTGATAACATTATACAAAGTGAAATAAGTATATCAGAAAAAACCAAGAACTGTATTATTCCATATGTAGGTGGGACATAAAAACGAGACTAAGAAACATTGATAAGAGTGTGGTGGTTACGGGGGGGGGGGGGGGGGGGGGGAGGAAAAGGGGGAGGGGGAAGGGCACAAAGAAAACTAGATAGAAGGTGACAGAGGACAATCTGACTTTGGGTGATGGGTATGCAACATAATTGATTGACAAGATAACCTGGACAAGTTTCCTTTGAACATATGTACCCTGATTTATTGATGTCACCCTAGTAAAATTAAAAAAAAATTCCAATCAGATACATTAGGCCTCTTCAGTCTTTTTGTCCATATTCTTATATTTCTTTCCTGCACTCTAAATAAATTCTCTTTTTGATGTGTCTAATCTTCTGTTTCATCCATTGTGATTTTTCTTTTTTTACATGAGAGGAGGGGAGATAGACAGACTCTCGCATGTGCCCTGACCAGGATCCACCCGGCAACCCTGTCTGGGTCCAATGCTCGAACCAACCAAGCCAATGCTCTATCCACTAAGCAAACCAGCTAGGGCCTGAATGTGATCTTTATTTCAGTGGTTACAGCTTTCATTCCCAGAATTTCCATTTGTTATTCAAATCTGTAATTTTAGTTGGTTTTCTGCAGTAAATGTATCTTTGTAATTGGATTCTTATTTGGAATAAGACAGGAGTCAGGGTCAAAGAACGACTCAAAATAAAAAATCTAAAATACTCAGAACTAAATGAGAGTATATAAGACTCGTGGGAATGTAACATGTGTTATGTTTGGAAACTTTAATGTCCTGAAACACTTCCATCAGAAAAGAAGAAAACCTAATTAGGTAAGACTCCATCCTAAGAGTTTAGAAAAAAGACAGAAAGCCCAAAGATAGCAGAAAGAAGTAGATAATAAAGATAAGACTGGAAATGAATGACATAAAACACAGAAACAGAGTTAACAAAGCCAAAGGGTGGTTCTTTTGAAACAATAATCTATACTCATTCTCTTCACACCCACAATCTGGCTTTTACCCTCATCATTCACTGTACTGAGGCTTCTCTAGGAGAGGAAGTTGTAAACATTTCCTGCATACCAAATCTTAGAGAAATCTGCTAGTCTTCATCTCATTTGCCTTCTGGGTGGCTGTCAGTATTATTTCCTTGAAGTTCAGACCCAAGAGTCCGAATGCCTGCTCAGTGTCTCCACTCAGATATCTAGTGAGCATATTCAGCTTAGGCCAGCACTTGGATCGGAACTCCCTGCCCCCAGCAGGACTCCTCTGTTATTTCCCTCCATCAGAAAGGTCAGCTCTACTTTCTGTTTCTCAAACAGAAAATACTTTACAAGTTGTCCTTGCTTCCTGTCTTGACCTTTTAAAAGTTTGTTCTTAAACCCAGAGCCACAATCATCTCTTAAAAACACGTTATCAGGTCATCAACTCCTCCAGTGGCTTCATCATCCTCAGAATACAATCCAAGCTCCTTATTTGGCTCCTCCTGACCTGGCCCCTGTTTGTCCCTCCAAGTTCTCTCACCATTCTTCTGCTCATTCATAATGCACCTGCCATCAGGCCATCAAACAGGTTTCTACCTCAGGGCCTTTGTGCTTGCCGTTCCTTCTCCTGGAATGCTCTTCCCCACAAAGTGCTCAGGCTCACCTCACTGCCTCATTCAGATCTTTGCTCAAATGTCCCACCTCGGAGAAGCCTGTCCGACACTGTGCTTGGAATGAAACACACATGCCTTCCCCATCCACATGCACTGCCAGTCCCTTTACCCTGTTTTATTTTAATTTATAACAGCACCAACATTACATTTATTAATTCACTTGCTGGTATCTGTTATCCATCTCCACCCTATTGGAATGTATGCCAATTGTTGGGACTTTATCTGTGTTACCCATTCTGCACCCCCAGATCTAGAACAGTATCTAGGACACTGTGGACCTTAATAAATATTTGGTGAGTGAATGAATGGATGACTAAATATACGAACAAAGTGACTTGGCAGGGAAGAGCAAAAGAGGGATGAGACAGACAGAGGGATTGCAGCATTGGGGAGGGTTTTTTTTTTCTTTCTTTTTTCTGAAGTGAGAAGTGGGGAGGCAGAGAGACAGACTTCCACATGCGCCCAACCAGAATCCACCTGGCATGCCCATCAGGGAGCGATGCTCTGCCCATCTGGGCTGTTGCTCCATTGCAACCGGAGCCATTCTAGTGCCTGAGATGTAGGCTGTGGGGTCATCCTCAGCGCCCGGGCCAACTCTACTCCAATGGAGCTTCGGCTGCAGGAGGGGAAGAGAGAGACAGAGAGAAAGGGGAGGGTTGGAGAAGCAGATGGGCACCTCTCTTGTGTGCCTTGGCTGGGAATCAAACCCGGGACTTCCACATGCTGGGCCAATGCTCTACCACTAAGCCAACCAGCCAGGGCCAGAGAAGTTTGTTTTAACTCTCCATTGCCTCCTTCCTCGGACAGCTTTCCTAATTCCCAGTCATGCAAGCTTCCCTCTCCGCCCACAGCTTGTCATGCCTTTCCCTGACATTTTGGACACATTCAGACTGTGATCTTGAGAACAACGACTGCATCCCTTTTCCTCTGCACCCCTGATGCCTACCAGTACCAACCACCTTCGAAGATGCTCACTCAATGCTTGTGCAGCTGAACTGAACCCATACCGGCTACACTAACTCGAACTAAAAATGTCTTTAGCCTAATTGTTAGCCAAGTCACTTCCCTCAAAGCAAACCAGGTTTAAAAGTTACAGTCAGAAAGACTAGATGGGATGATTTCTCTCTGGAGTGATTTTCCTGATTCAAAGTAGAAACGACATATAGTGATAAGTCCCTGAAGGTAGGGACTAAATATAACTAATCCTATAAACCTTCCGTAACCCAGCACTAATGATTATAGCATGTGCTTTGTAAATAAACAAATGTTACATGAATAATTTTTTTAAAACCCCCTTCCCACCTTCCTCCTTTTTTTTTTAATTTCCTAATTTTCAAATTTTCTCTAAGGACAGTCAAGCTAGAGTTTAAAAAAATTATTGCTCCTTAAGAGGATGCTGGTGATTGTTCTAGCCGAGCTGGTGGAAGCCATGGAAGCTTTATTCTGTAGCTACGATGTGCTGGTGGCTTCACCCTGCATGTCCTCTACTTTCCGGATGTTGCTGTGAGACCAGGAACATGTCAACTGAGGCCTCTTCTGACATCTACTGGCTCCAGGAAAACCCAGGGCCCTGCGTCCCTGCTCTTGCATTTGGAGAAGCTTTGTTGGCTGCCGGGTCTGAGTGGCCGCTGGATTGCCCCCTGCAGGTCTCCCTCAGGACTCCCCACCGAGAGACCAAGGTCCTGTGAACTGTGTGTGCCCAGCTGACCCAGGTCCTCAGCCTAAGCCGGGTGGACAGAGGACACGGGCGGAGGCAGAAGGAAAGGACTAAATTCAGCGAGGAGTACCAAGTGTCCCATAAATCACAGATGTTTGCCAAGTGGAAAAATACCCAATCCCCAAAGGGCTTCTTTCTGTGTTTCTTAGAAACACTTCCTCTAAGGGGTAAAATGAACTACACCGTATCTGCCAGGCCAGGTGTGTGCCATTTCCCTCTGTCCTCCACAAAAAGGGCTGCTGTTTCCAGGCACTTGCTCTGAAGAGGGCTGGCCCTGAGTGCCCCGAGGAACTGTCACAATGTGTCACACTGGTGCCCTTTCAGGTGGATCTCCTCGACAAGCCATTCCAGAGGCCCGGCCCTCAACTCATTCCGAGCACGTCGGGCACACCTTGGATAGCACCACTCCTGGCCGCTGCAGCCAGGCAGAGAGGATGCTCAGGGCCACCTGCGCCACTGCCTGTGGGGCTGCTTCCTCTGAGCCCCCTGGGATGGGTTGGGGGTCCTCCCAAGATCTTGGTTAGGGGCAGAGCCCTGTGGGCCACCCAGAGTCCTGGCTGGACTGGCTCAGCCCTGCCCATACCTCAGACCAGGATGTGGAAGGACAGGCCCACCCAGCTCTGTAGGGGGTGGCAGGATCCCTGTAACTACTGCAGAGGGCACTGGCTCTCAAGGAAGGTGGCCTTTGTGCTACCGCAGCCAGGGCTGGGCCCACGGGCAGAGTCAACTGTTGCCAGAGGTGATGTAGGCCAGTGGTTAGGAGTGTGTGCTTTCAGTTCAAAGGACCAAGGGGAAGCAGCTTAGCCTCTCTGAGGTTTAGCTTGCTCATCTGCAAATGGGAGAGATCTTAGTACCCACCGCACGCTTTCTTAAAAGGATTACATGAGAGGGTGCTTGTCGTGTGATGAGCATGGTGCCTGGCATTTTAGAGGGGCTTGGAATACAAGGGTATTATTCTTCAGCTGAGTGTAGAGGAGTCACAGTCTTCACACGAGGCACAGCAAATACCCGCCACCTGTAGAGCCTGGTGGATGGCGAGGAGTCGAGCAAGGCTGCAGTCAGATGGCCCGTCTGCAAGTGAAGCCCTGGCCTTGGCCCGCGCCACCAGCAGGACAGTTAAGGATGGTTGTAAGATGTTGGGCAAATAAGTTTGTAAAATTTGTGTTATTTGATTTTGCTCACTTTTATTGTTAAAAATGGCCATTGCCCATGTGAAACAGCTAATTATATTCCTCCTTGGGAAGGGGCTTTTTTATGCTAATGTGTGCTGGAGGAAGGGTGTTTGCACCAAGAAAAGTTTGTGAAGAAGGAGAAAGGAAAGAAAGAGGCCCCGTTTTTTCAGAGGAGGCAGCCAAGATGGCGGGGTGCTGAAGGAGAAGCAAGTTTGTGCAGACTTTGTGAGGAAAGAAGGAGATAGGAACCAGAGGGACTGAGCTAGTGGCAGCCTTTGATTCTAGGAAAACCCGGATGTGTCAGTAGCTTTGTGAGCGCTGAATGAGTGGGTTTTGGTGCCCTGTGTGTTTTTACTCACCTGCTGGGTGTGAGGCTAGAATAAAGGGATGGCCCACCAGTTTTCGGCTCTGCAGCATCTCTACCATCTGTCCAAATCTAATGTGAACCTGCACCTGCCTGGCTGTGATGGTGGCGACCCCTGGACTTACATAAGGCCAGTGGCCGTCACTGTCATGGTCATACAGATGGAGGTTCACAGATTTGGACAGTAAAAGAACTGTGGAGCCAGTAAATGGTGGGCCATTCCATTTATTAAAATCTTGTAAAAGTGGACAAACAGGCAGGTGACCGCTTCCCTCTCTCCCTCTGGACTCACCCGGACATATAGGCCCCCACAAGCAAAACAGCACTCCCCAGCCAAACAGGCCAGGCAGAAATCTCAGCGCTCCCAACCCTTCAGCACCCTCTCTCTTTCTCTCTCTCTCTCTTTCTTTCTCCCTGGAGTCTCCAGCAAAACAGGCTGGGGGAAGAACCCCTTTTCCAGCAAACAATAGCAAACAATGGCCCCTCCCAAGCAGGAAGGAAATCCGCAAATTGCAATCTGCCACCCTGAGGACAAGCACCCTAGCCTTCTATGGACTACACACACATGGCACAGCCCCTTGCCAATGCAAAACACAAGCAAGCAAACCTAAACACACTCGTTTACCCAACAGATGATCTGAGCCTCAGTTGATCTGACCTCATGGTGCCATGTGTGGCAAGCTAATTAATCCTCCCAACCACCTTGTTAGAGGTCCCGTTTTTCAGATGAGAACACTTAGGCTTAGGACATTAGATTAGTGGCTCACAGTCACATCGTGAATATGCACCAGACCTAGAATTTACACCCTGAGCATATTTGACCTTATAGGAACAGCTGTCCTTTCCATTGTTGCTACCTGCCGGCTCCTAGGCAGGCTTCCAAGTTACAGGGAATCCATTGCTACCTGAGTCTCAATGCTTCCTCAACTTTTAGCCAGAGTGAGCAGCCAAACCCTTCCTCACTGTTCACCCCAAACATAAACTTCACGCCTGCAGAGCAAGGGCCAACTAAGAACAGGTCTGCCATGGTGCCACAGTGTGGGCTGTGCCTGGCAGTGGCCTCCTGCCCCAGGGCTTCTGTGGTCTGGCTTCCTGAGCCCCAGTCCTCTGCAGATGATCTGAGTCCCCATATGTCCTTCTCATAAGTCCTTTTGGCTTAAGTATTCAGATCTGGTTCCTGCCTCTTGTGTTGAAGAGCACTGGTCCAAAGCCATGTTGGGCCACTCCTCAGTGACCCTGCCTAGGGTGACCAGGACAAGCAGGTGGGTGCTGCTTTGGGCCCTGTGTACAGGGCAGAGGTTAGTGGTTACCCTTCACCTCATCCTTTCCTGCTTGAAATGCCTTTTTGTTAAGCATAGAAGTAGAGGGGAGTCCTGTTGGCCCTCAACAGCTAAGCTTGACTGTAGTGATGGGGGTGACCTCAGTGGAGAATGTTAGGGTTTGCCCAGGTAATCAGCCCCCTATGTGTGACCCCTCTCAGTGGTCACAGAGTGGAACACCTACCAGACACAGCTGCACCCTCTCGCGCACGTGCAGCACTGTGGGCACACAGCCGCATGGGCAGGCTCAGCCGGGTAGCTCCTCGGCCCAGCGACCCTCCTGGCGCCATAGCCAGCGGAGCTGCCCACGTTGGTGCAGGTGCCCTGAGAGGTGTAAGGCCCCGAACACAGGCACAGAGGACAGAAAGCTGAGTGACTTGGGGAGCACAGAGGGCTTGTGCGCTGTGAAGGCCAGGCTCACTGTGAGCGGGCAGAGCCTCTTAGTGGCGGTCACATACTGCACCCTGAGGCCCTCCACCTCAGTGTCCCATTAATGACTGGACACTGAAGAACTGGTGGAGTGGGGGGTGGGGGTGGGGGTGGTATTTGACTTATTTAATGCTCCCCTCAGGTACAATTTAGGAGCTCTTGTCTCACATACTTCCTTGTCACCAATGCCCTTGGGGTCAAAGGCAGTTTGAGGGCGAGGCTAACTTCTTTGGGTTCACTCTTCCTAGATTTTGGTTTGACCCAATCCCTCACTAGCTTGCATTTCTTATATGCCTTAAAAAAAATATTTCTTTTGTTTATAAAATTTCATTTGGCTTTTTAAATTGTCCTCTGTGCGCGGGGTGGGGGGAGGGGAGGGATGGCAAGTCTGTCGCCACTAGTCCAAGTGGATAACCCGCTGCTCCCCAGGGCTTCATGTACCTGCTTTCCTGAGAGACATTCCTTGTTCTGATTCTGATCTCCTTCTCCTTTACCCTCAAACCCCGACGCCACCTCCCCCATGCTCAGTCTTATCTACAGTGTGTCCGTAAAGTCATGGTGCACTTTTGACTGGTCACAAGAAAGCAACAAAAGAAGATAGAAATGTGAAATCTGCACCAAATAAAAGGAAAACTCTCCCAGTTTCATACCTATTCAGTGCAGTTCGATGTGGGCTCACGCACAGAATTTTTAGGGCTCCTTAGGTAGCTATCCCGTATAGCCTCTACAGACTCGTCACTGACTGATGGCCTACCAGAATGGGGTTTCTCCACCAAACTGCTGGTTTCCTTCAACTGCTTATCCCACCGAGTAATGTTATTCCTATGTGGTGGCGCTTCGTTATAAACCCACCTATATTCACGTTGCACTTTGGTCACAGATTCGAAATTTAGCAAGCCACAGAACACACTGAACTGGCATGGCCGTGGGCTGCTCCGCTGTTTACACGGTGTTACGTCATTATCTGCGCATGCGCACATGCTGCTACATCATCCTATAGAAACTGGGAGGGTTTTCCTTTTATTTGGTGATTTCACATTTCTATCATCTTTTGTTGCTTTCCTGTGACCAGTCAAAAGTGCAGCATGACTTTACGGACACACTGTACTAGGCTTCTTATTGCACTGAAAAATCAAGCGCAGTCAGAAGAGAACTTCCCTGTGCTCCCCCTTCCCAGAGTCTCACCTGCCTCTCTTCCCTGGCGCTCTGCCCTCCCTCCTGGTGAAATGAGTGGGAGCCTGGGAGGCCTCTGCGCAGGGGACCGTGCACTACCCATAGGGACTGGCTCCCACCCCGCAGCGCCCCCCCCCCCCCCCCCCCCGGCCAGAGTACAAGCAGGTAGCCACAGCTTCTGCTAAGAGAGAATCTGTTCAGGCCCTGGCTGGTTGGCTCAGTGGTAGAGCGTCGGCCTGGCGTGCAGGAGTCCCGGGTTCGATTCCCAGCCAGGGCACACAGGAGAAGCACCCATTTGCTTCTCCACCCCCCCCCCTCCTTCCTCTCTGTCTCTCTCTTCCCCTCCCGCAGCCGAGGCTCCATTGGAGCAAAGTTGGCCTGGGCGTTGAGGATGGCTCTGTGGCCTCTGCCTCAGGCGCTAGAATGGCTCTGGTTACAACAGAGCAATAGGGGCAGAGCATCGCCCCCTGGTGGGCATGCCGGGTGGATCCTGGTCGGGCGCGTGCAGGAGTCTGTCTGACTGCCTCCCCGTTTCCAGCTTCAGAAAAATGCAAAAAAAAAAAAAAAAAAAAAAAAAAAAAGAGAGAGAGAGAATCTGTTCTTGGTTCCAGATTTTATGTTCCCCACTGCACCAAAACTCCTTCAAGGACTTGCTGACATGGTCCACCTCTTTCCCTTCCGTTTGTTTTTGCAACTACTCTGAGCTGGCTTTTGTCCCCACCATCTCACAGAATAGGTTTTGTCAAGGTCACTTGTTGGGCAAACCACTGTGTCGAGTGTGTTATATTTTGCCTATTTGCCTTATTGTTGTATTGGTGCGAGGCAGCGCCATGTGTGTATAGTCAGAAGCGGATTAAGGTCGGTTGAGGCCCCGGGCACAGAAGAAAATATTGGGCCCCTTAAAAAAAAGAGAGGGAAAATAAAAATACATGTTAACCATATTTTTAAATAAACAAAAAATATTATGTACTATTAGTGTTAAAATTGCATATGTGACAACCAAAGTTGGTGTCATTAGAAAAAAGTGTCAAGTTGGGGTTTTGAGGGCCCTTCAGAAGTCAGGGCCCAGGGCGTGCTCCCTGTGCGCTTGTTAAATCCGCCTCTGTGGACATGAACAAGAATGTGATGGCAACAGGGGTAGGGGGATGGGGGGAGGGGGGAGGGGGCGAGGAAGGAGAGAGGGGGTGGGGGAGGGGAGGGGCACAAAGAAAACCAGATGGTGACAGAAGACAATTTGACTTTGGGTGAGGGGTATACAGCACAATCAAATGTCAAAATAATCTGGAGATGTTTTCTCTCAACATATGTACCCTGATTTATCAATGTCAGTGCATTAAATTTAATAATAATAATAAAAAAATCTGCCTCTGTGTGTAGTCTGTGTTGGGCTGCGGTGCTTGCCCTCTGGGCAGCAGATTGGTTTTGGAGAGGAGGGAGTGGGTAGGAGAGAGATAGAGAGAGAGAGAGCTAGCTGAGGGGTTTGGGAGCCCTGAAATTTCATCCTGGCTTGTTTGGCTGGAGAGTGCCGAGGCTGGTGGGGGCTGTGAATCCGGGTGAATCTGGAATGCTGAGGTGCTTGGGAGCCCGGCCTGCTCATTCATCTTCCATTACAAGACTTTAATAAAGGGAATGGCCCACCATTTTCTGGCTCCACAGTTGCTTTACCGGCTGCCCAAATCCAATGGGAACCTGCATGCCCACAGTGGTGGCCACTGGGCCTTCTTACAGTCCCCAAGGATCTCCAGTCGCCAAGTCCTCTGGTCAGTTCTCAGCAATCACCTCACTTTATCCTCAGGGGCAGCCTCTCACTCCCTTCAACCACTTCCTTCTCTAGCTTCTCATTCTGCAGACCCCTCACCTAACCATCTGCATGCCTTTACATGGTTTCTTTTCTCTCTTTCTCTCCCCTGACCTAACCCCCTAGGTCAGTGGTTCTCAAACTTTTTGAAGTTGGGGCACATTTAAAATCCTACAAATAATTGTAGGCGCACTATATACAAATTTCTGAGAAATATGTATAATAATTAAGTCAAATATTAAAGAAAAAAATAAAGTCCAAGCATGCTTTTATGGTAATTAAACCAAATAAATATGACAAAATTAAATTTATTCTGACATTAAAAAACATTTTTATGTTACATTTTTTGAGTTATGCTTTTTAGAATTTGTAAAAAAGAGGGGTTGAAAATAAAAAAATGACAAAAAGTTATCTTTTTATATGTATATAGATACATTCTTAGTAAGATTTAGTAAATTCAGCAGGTCCCAATGCGAATGTGTTAAGTTTTTCATTCTTGTGTTTATGAGCAACATGAGCCTGATGTGTCCTAGAGATTTCTTCAGTGTTTGGACATATAGTTGAAAGGCAAACTCTCATTTCCTTGTCAATACATTGAAGAATTCCTCTTTTTACTCTTAATTGTATTGAGGGTAGAAAATCCTAATTCACATAAATAGGATGTTGAAAATTGTAGTAAAATGTTCAAAGCTTTTTTAGATATTGCCACATATTCTTCTTTTATAGAAATCCAAAAGGCTTCAGGAGACAATTCCTTATGTTTAATCATCACTCCACGATCAGTGGATATAGCTGCCAATTCTTCTGTTAATGTCAAACCCAAATCACTTGAAGCTTCCATGAATGATTTTCTAATCCAGTTGGATTGTTCAGTGTTAAGTGATGGAAAATAAGACCTCAATTTTTCTTCTAAACTTATTAAATGTTCAACTATTATTGGAAGTGTTTCATTTATGCAAGTGTTATTTACAAGTAGAAACATTTCGGGCCTGACCAGGTGGTGGCGCAGTGGATAGAGTGTCGGACTGGGATGCGGAGGACCCAGGTTCGAGACCCTGAGGTCGCCAGCTTGAGCGTGGGCTCATTTGGTTTGAGCAAGAGCCCACCAGCTTGAACCCAAGGTCACTGGCTCTAGCAAGGGGTTGCTCAGTCTGCTGAAGGCCCACGGTCAAGGCACATATGAGAAAGCAATCAATGAACAACTAAGGTGTTGCAAAGCACAATGAAAAACTAATAATTGATGCTTCTCATCTCTCTCTGTTCCAGTCTGTCTATCCCTCTCTCTGACTCATTCTCTGTCTCTGTAAAAAATAAATAAATAAAAATTAAAAAAGAAAAAATTTCCAAATTACCTTCAACAGCGTTTCTTTTCCAAATCTGTAGTTTTTCTGAAATGCTTTCATTTTGTCAGTGGATGTGAGAATATTTTCTTCTTTCCCTTGCATGCTAGTATTCAAAATATTGATCTGCTGAAATATATTAGCCAAATACTGTAACCTGGCAATCCAAAATTCGCACTGAAGGAGGTTACAAAAATGTAACTTTCATCTCTTCAAAAACCGCAAGAAGTTCTTGCCATAGTTCGTGTAGCGGGCTAAGTACTTTTCCCCTTGATACCCACCTCATCTCAGTGATCTCAGTGTGTAAAAGCAGCCGTCTGTATTGTGAATCCATATTGATACAAAGCTTTTCGAATAAACACTGACAGGTCTTGTTTTAATAAAGTTTACCATCTGAACAACTTGATCTAAAACTTCTCTTAATTTTTCTCCCAATGTTTTTGCCATCAAGGCCTCCTATGAAGAAAGCAGTGAGTTACGATAACATTCTCATTTTGTTTTTCTACAAAAGATGTAAGACCCTTAACACAGCCTACCGTGGAAGGGGCACCATCTATACAAATGCCTACACACGACTTCCATGTTATCTGCCATTTATCAAGATAGTTATTCAAAATGTTAAACACGTCTTCACCTTTTGTAGACACACCTAATTCTTTGCAAAAAAGAAACTGATTTACTATTTGATCTTCACTAATAAAACGGACAAATGCTAAGAGTTGTGCCGTGTTGGTAATGTCTGTTGACTCATCAACTTGCAATGCAAAATTTGAATACTGAAGCTTATTACTGCATACATTTTTCTCGATATCAGAAGACATTTCTATGATACGCCTGTGAACTGTATCGTTGGGCAGAGGAATCTTGCTTATTTTCATTGCTGCTTCATTTCCTAGCATTGTCATGACGATTTTTTTGCATGCAGGCAAAAGAAGTGACTCACCTAAAGTATGAGCTTTCATATTTTTTGCTGTCAGTTCTGAGACTTGATAAGAAGTGATTTGAGCTTTATCAGAAACAGTCATTATACTTTTAAAAGAATTTGCCGCTTTTGTTTGCTGTTCAATCTCTTGAAAAAACTTAGATTTATCTTGTAAATTAGAGTGTATAGTTTTAAAATGTTTACTCAACTTACTAGGAAGCAATGATTCATTTGCCATTTTACATCCACATACTGAACATAGCGGTAAAGGATGATCTTCACTTCCAGTGCAAGTGAAACCAAAGCTTAAATAACTTTCACTATATTTGTGAGTAGGCTGCGATTTTGCTTTCTTACTTGCACTTCACTTCTGCTCACTTCCAGAATCGGATTCTTTAATATCACGCTTCTTTTTGAGAAATTTATCCATTTTATTTGAGTGTATTTATCTAAAAATAATATAATGATGTGTTAATAATATAATAATGATGTGTTAACAAAAAGAGTGGTATTTCTGTAATGAAATGGTATAATAGAGTAACTATATTTTTATATCTGGGCACATGCCGAGAACCAGCGCAGCTAGTAATTCCAGGTCCCAAAGGGGGAACGGTGCAGAATTAAGAAAATACGCAGAATTAAGAAAATATGGGGTCGGAGGGCCCTGTAATTGCTGTTGGCAAGAACAAAGTGCACCCCAAAAACCACATCTTGTTTATTTATAGGGCAAAGTGAGGCCATTAGCAAATCTTAACTTTACACCAAACAAAGGATAGAAGAAACTTGCCTCCAGTCTTTCCGAGGAACATGGGAGTTAGTGTAAACAATCCAGCACCACAGCTTAACAGGCTTTTGCAACCTAATCAGGCAAGTGAGGTCGGGGGTTGGGCAGTCTGTCAGCTTACAGCAAATTCCCCACACCTCTGTCCCCCCAAAATCTAAACTCCAAAAACTGTTGGTTTTTTGGTCCCCAACAGGCACATATTTCTCTGGAATACCATAGGGCGCACCTGGAAATATAGGGTGCGCCAGTGCGCCCTGGCACACACTTTTGAGAACTACTGCCTTAGGTGATCTCAATAAGCCCAAATGGCTGCCTACATGCTGGTGACTGGCCACATCTCTTGTCTCCTGAACTCCAAGTTCACAGGGCCAATGGTTTATGCTCCACGTTCACTTAGATGTCTTATAGGAATTGCAAAATTAGTATGTTGAAAAAAAAATTCCTAATTGCTCCCCTCCTAAATCATAAATATGTTTCCTTTTCCCAGAAAGTCTCTGCCTTGTCTGTTATAGCCAGGTCCCTACCACATCCAACCAGACTGTTGTTCCTCACACTGCAGGCAAATGCTTCCTCTCTGAAAGCTTGCATCAGGATGGTTTGGATTCCTCCTCTCCTTCATCTTCAAACCTTGTCCTTGCTCCACGGAAGGGGAAGACTCGGGCTCATGATCAGTGATATGGTGTCTCATACCCTCCTGCCTTCCCCCCACCAGTAGTGTCTCTCTTCTAAGCTCCAGCAGCACTCAGTACACACCTTTCCTAGAAAACATAGTTTCTGGCTTGCTGGTTTATCCTCTTCTACCCCAGAGGACACACAAGTATCATAGTTGGCTCTATAGTCCCAGTGCCTCACATGACTCTTGCCACATACATGTTCAATAAATGTTTCAAAAAAATAATAATTCCAAAAGGATTTAAGCAGCATTGTGTAAACAAGAATAACTGTGAGTGGTGACAGAAGAAGCCTTGACTTGGGGTGGTGAACACACAATATAATAGACAGATGATGTATTATAGAATTGTACAGTTGAAATCTATATAACTTTATTAACAAGTGTGTTGAGTAAACAAGTGTTTTTTAGGTTTGCTCGCTTGTATTGGGGCAGTGCCATGTGTGCATAGTTTATGGAAGGCTGTGGTGCTTGCCCTCAGGGCGGCAGATTGCAAATTGCGGCTTGCCTTCCTGCTTGGGAGGGGCCATTGTTTGCTCTTGTTTGTTGGAGCAGGGGTTCTTCCCCACAGCCAGTTTTGCTGGAGAGTCCAGGGTGAGAGAGAAAGAGAGGGTGCCAAGGGAGTCCTGAGGGTGAGTCCGGGTTGTGGCACCAGCCACCAAGTAGGGGCTGGGAGCCCAGACACTGGTGGGGTCCTGAAATGGGAGAAAGGGAAGCGGTCTTCCCTGCCTGTTTGCTCGTCTGCTGTTAGGAAACTAATAAAGGGAATGGCTCACCATTTTCTGGCTCCACTGTTCTTTACCGTCTGCTGGAATCCAATGAGAACCTGCATGGCCACGGTGGTGGCCCCTGGCCTTACACCAGCGTCACCTCAATAAATCCAATATAAAAGAAAAAAAGAAAAAACTTAAATTAAAATTTCATAAAGATCTGTAATTACAATTTGATTTATAAAATGTCGTTGAATATACTATGCCACAACCCATCTATTGTACTATGTAAGCTAAAATTATTTGTAGGGTTCAAATTAAAAATTTTCTAGGTCTAGGTTATATTTTTCATCTTCTAAAAACTTTTATCTTTTAGTTCAAAGTTCTTTTTAAAGGAAGGAAGTCTTTTTAAGGCAATATTTGTCTTCTGTTTGACAAACATTTCATCACTGACTTGATTTCAACGGGGCATGAGCCCTGGGGTGGGCAGAGTCCTGTACTGAGGCTGCTGTTGGTCCCGGCAAGTCCTTAGTCACAGGCTTACCTGGGCAGTCAAGACCTGTGGTGTGCCTGTTAGTCAACCTCAGGGTGTAGCAAAAACTTAAGTCAGAGGCTTCATTAAAACTAAGGGGAGGCTGGGGGGTGTTGGTGGGGAGTTGTTGAAATAAAGAGACGTTAGCGCCCTCTGGTGGCACACACTTCTAGCTTTTTACTGCTGAACTGTTTGAAAACACTGTGCCCATGCTAATCTTTTTGGATCATCCAAAGCTTTGATAAGTATTTTTGAAAGATATTTCCAGGGAGTCCCTTAACCTTTTCCAGAATAACATTCATTTTTTTTTTTTTTTTGTATCTCATGGGCTCTGAACCCAGACTTTCGGGAGGGGGAGCCACTGTGGTGATCATGGTGGGTGCCGCGGGGCAATGGACAAGGCAGACTCAGGGTCTGAAAAGGACCGCACTCGAGGACTATTGTTATACAGGTCTGAGTGAAATGGATGTCCCTCTCAAGTTCAATGCTAGCCTTCCTACCTCTGCTTTGGATCTTTCCAAACCTACCCTAAGCTTAATTAGAAGTTCCTCCTAATTAGAAGCTCCCTATAATGCAAAATGCATTCCTCCATCAGACCTTTTGTCACAATATTAAGCAGGTCAGCTCATTGTGGGTAGAGATTTTATATTTATTTCTGCATACTTAAAGCTTATTAGAGCATTTGGAAACAGTAGATAAAAGCTCAATAACTGTGTCTAGAATATAATAACCATATCAGCTATCTCATGCATCACATTTGAATTTTCTAGTCCAGACCCCTTGTTTTATAAATACACTGAGGTCTGGAGAAACCGGGTAACTTGTCTTAGAATCAATCAGGGAAGGATGAAGAACTGTAGTTCTGGGTTCCTGACTAGTCAGAAATCCCTGTTCATCTCACTAGAGCTTCCCGACATTGTTGCACCAACAGCCCTGTGCAGTTCCCTCAGCTGCATAAAAAGGCACAATACATGCCACATCACTGTTATAATGTTTACTTTAGACTTCTCTGTCTATGGCTTTGCTAAAGTTTTTGTTTTTGTTTTTAAATAGAAAACTCCAAATCAAGATAAATGGACTCTAATCACCCTTAAATGGGGCAGCCTGGTCTGGTGGAGAGTACTGAGGGCTGAGAACTGGGTGTTTATTCAACAGATAGTCAAAATGTTAAGTGGAATAAAAAATGACTAGGATACTGTCTACGTTCTTAAGCAACAATCAGGAGAGACGGTGAAGGCATGTCTGTAGTAAATGGAAGGCAGGATGTGATAAACTGCAAGAATAGAGCAGGAGCAATGGATGCAGAGATGGGGAAGAAATCACTCAAAGGTAGGGAAGTTAGGAAAGTTTCTGTAAAAGTTTCAGTGTGTGAGAACAGAGATGAGTAGGATTTTGATAAAAGTGTATAAAGACCTATCAGGCAGAAAGAATAAAGCTTTAAGAAGGCTAACATTTGTAGAGGGATTGATAAGAAATATCAAAAAATATTGATCCATCCATTCATCTCCTGTTTATTCCTGGAATGGCAGAATCTTTCCCCCAAAAGAAATAAAATGGACAAAAATTCCTAGAAATTGAGCAAAGGCATACAGAAAATCAGAAAGCATTTACTCAAGAAAAATCATTGACTCTGGGTGAGTCAATAGGATATCTGGCCCAGCAGGACCAGCAGGGAGGGGATGACTTCATTTGGAGTAGAGTACAGAAAAACTCCATTTGCCTGGGCTTGTCAGAAACAGAAGCATCTCAGTGGCAAATGAATGGGAAAAGTCAACGCAGCTAACCTGAGGTTTTGGTTCTAGCAGGGACAAGCAACAGATTGGCAGACCAGCCAGAAATGTAACAGGGAGATGGACCCATGGGATGAGACAAACCATGGAATGAGACAAACATAGTGCACCTTGCCATAGAGCCCTTGGGGTTGGAAGACTGCACGCAAGAGCAAGGGCAGGGTACTCATTCAGGGAAGACCACAGACAGAGCCTTATCTGCATGTGTTCCTGGCTGAACATGAGGCCCATGACATAGGCAGAAAACACACAGAAGGGCCCAGATCAGGGAAGACTCGGAAACTGCCTGAACCTTGAATGTGGTCCCCACTACACACAGATCCACTGGCAAAGGGTGGGAGCCCTTCCTGCCTAAAGGCATTTGATAACCTCGGACAAATCACTGGCTGACCACCAAGCTATGCTGACACAGGGATGTCTCCTAGGAAACAAGATTTAAAAATATGAGTAATATTTTAAAAATACAAAACTGAGCAGAGACAGCAGTGACCATATACCAAGAAAAGATCATCTCCATAGATTTAGTCTGGGGATATCACTAAACAAACAAACAAGCAAACAAACAAACAAGACAGTAGCAACAACCACCACCTCCTTGGGTAGAGGAGGTCAGATCAGAATACAGAGTTGCTACAACAAAATATCTAAAATGTCCAATTTTCAATAAAAAAATTATAAGATATGCAAAGAAATAGAAAAGTGATCAAGTGATCTATTTTTAGGGGGAGAAACAGCAGTCAAATATCATCTCTGTCCCTGACCTCCACCCACTAGATACCAGTTTCCCCTTCCTCCAGTCATGACAATCAAAAATGTCTTCAGACATTGCCACATATGTCCTGGCAGGTTGGGCAAAATCAACCTCTCAGTTGACAACCACGGCTCTAAAGCTACAATAATCAATATAACGTGGTATTGATTAAGGAAAGACATAGATGGATGCAGCAAAAGAATCTACCTCGTTTATGCTCAATTTGATATTTCACAAAGGCACCAATTTAGTAGGGATTTAATAGCAATTTAATAGGAAAAGGATAGGTTTTTCAATAAATAGTACTGGGATCGATACCCCCATGCAAAAATGACTTTAGACCCTTACCATAACATGAGAGGTTAATTCAAAATGAATCACAGCATAACTGTTAGAGCTAAAATAATAAGTTTTAGAAGGAAGCCTAGGTCTAAAGTCTTTGTGAACTTGGCTTAGGCAAAAAAAGACAGTCCATTAAAAAAAAGATAAATTGCATGTTATCAAATTTAAAACATTTTTCATTTCGAAATGGACCACTAAAAATGAAAAGACAAACCACACTCTTAGAGAAAATAAAGAATATATAAAATACTCTTACAACTCATTAAGACAATCCAATTTTTTAAATGGGAAAAATATTTAAAAATTCACTTCATGGAAAACATATACACGACTAATAGTACTGGTGTTCAACATCCTAAGGTATTAAGAAAATGCAAATTAAAACCACATTGAGCATTGCCCCAGGCACTGAGATTAGGGCACTTCAGCCTCAGGTGCTAAAAATAGCTTGGTTGATTTGAACACTGGCCCAACACAGGTGGATCCTGGTCAGAGCACATGTGGGAGACTGTCTCACTATCTCTCCCCGTCTCACATAAAAAACAAACAAACAAAGGCAGACAAGTGCTGATGGGGATGAGAAAAAACTGAAAGTTCCATCCTTGTACACTGCTGACAGGAATGTAAAAACAGTTACTTTGGAAGACAGTATGGTAACATCTAAAAAGTCATACATAACTTTTACCATATTACCCAGCAATCCTACTCCTAAGTACATATCCAAGAGAAATGAAAATATGTCCAAAGACTTGTATGCAAATGTTCACAATGGCATTATTCAGAATATTCAGCAAAGTGGAAACAATTCAAATGTCTACTACTGGTGAATGGATAAACAAAGTATGGTATATCCATACAATTAAATATTTTCAGTAATAAAAATTACCCACAAGTCAGCTCTTCATCCTTCTGTAAGATCAAGGATCGTGATGATTCGCAGAACCTAAGGAAATACTCCGAATGGAGGGCACTGGAGACCACCAGCTGCTGCAAAAGACAGATATGTTCTGTAGTTAGGAAGACTTAACCGTGTTGTCATCAGTGGGTACAAATTAAGGACAAAGACTTTTCACTTAAAGAACATCTTTATTTGATCTTTAATATACAATATTACCTTTAATTTATAAAAATTACATACGGAGAACATGACAGGAAATCAGTTCAGGAGCAGCCAGCAGTAGATTGAAGAGCTTACACTTACTCCACTTACTAGTTTAAGAAAAACTGTATCAGTGAATTTGAGACCAGTGAGATTGAGCAATGGCATTTCAACTGCCAAATCCAGCAATTAAAACGGGATACTTAATTGAATTAATCCAACAAAAAGCTAATTTCTCAATTTTCTAAAAACTAAGTTTTTCCAAGAGCTGAGCTTATCTCCACGGGGTTTTCTGGTATGCAGTCTGCAGTAAAATTCTGTAATATAGATCAATAGTTGCAAGACACTCTCAATTGTTTCAAGTCCTCCATGTACACACGCATGCAGGCTTCTGTGTCTGTGCTCCTTCACACTGAGCTGCAGCAGTCTGCACAGTATACTGGACCTAGGAAGGCAGCTCAGATAATGTGTGCTCCCTGTCACTCTGAATACGGGCTTCCTCTCCTCTAGAATTTCCAAAAATACTTGGTAAACTTCTTAGCAAAAAACTGATTCTCTCTCAGGATGACTGGTGCATTGCCATGTAGCTACTAGTAATGATGTTGAGTAATTTCATGAGTTCTGCTGAGCTCAAAGTTTCAAATGGATTACTTTAAATATGATGCATACAGACATTCTGAAATAATGATTAACCTGTGAAGGGTTTCAGGTGAGTTGTGCAAGGAAAGAGGAAGGGGGACTGTCCTTTTGGACGCATCTTTTCTCTGCACTCCTCAGATTCGGGCAGTTCTAGAAGTAAGAGGGGCAGTCTGAAAAGTAGCAGTGGCTACCAAATGGCACATAACTCATTTTTTACTGCTTAAAAATTTTCAAGAGATTGGTTTCTGTAGCACAAGGTCACAAATTCTGTCATATTCTTGTCAGAGGGCTCTAACAGTATTCAAGTGCAAGGATTTTTGCAGACCCAGCCATCCAGAGTCCTGGTCCAAAGGTCAATCAGCAGGCAGAATTTAGAAAGAATTACTATTCTGACACCACAGAAACACTTTTACATGGGGACTCTGGAATTAAATGACAAGGCAAGGGCCCTGGCCGGTTGGCTCAGCGGTAGAGCCTCGGCCTAGCGTGCAGAGGACCCGGGTTCGATTCCCGGCCAGGGCACACAGGAGAAGCACCCATTTTGCTTCTCCACCCCTCACCACGCTTTCCTCTCTGTCTCTCTCTTCCCCTCCCGCAGCCAAGGCTCCATTGAAGCAAAGATGGCCCGGACGCTGGGGATGGCTCTGTGGCCTCTGCCTCAGGCGCTAGAGTGGCTCTGGTCGCAACATGGTGACGCCCAGGATGGGCAGAGCATCGCCCCCTGGTGGGCAGAGTGTCGCCCCATGGTGGGCGTGCCGGGTGGATCCCGGTCGGGCGAATGCGGGAGTCTGTCTGACTGTCTCTCCCTGTTTCCAGCTTCAGAAAAATGGAAAAAAATAAAAATGACAAGGCAAGGATTCTGGCTGACAGCATACCCCAAGGACAAAAATATGTGCCTCTTTCATGATAGCTGCATCATATTGAAACCTAAACAGACTCCAGAGGAGTGTACCTACTTTCAAGACAACAAAATATATATTTAGGTTACAACAAAATATATATTTAGGTTACACAAATACATACAATCGTACATACACATATCTTTTTGCTTTAAAAATGAATTATGCAATTCACATACAGAGAAAAGATGCAGATCAAAGATCACAGGGTCTTACACAAATTAAACTTTGGGACCAAGGTTAACAACTGTGACCCATTAGGCAAAACGCAGCCCTTCTCGTTTGGTATATAATGTTTTACTGGAACATAGCTATGCCCCTTCATTTACATAATGCCTATATATTCTTTCACATTTCAACAGCAGAACTGAGTAGCAGAGACAGAGACTGGACGGCTCACAAAGCTGGAAATATTTATCTGGACCTTGACAGAAAAGCATGCTGAGCCACAGACCAAAGAGAACATCTCCATCATGATCTGAATGAGCTAAAGGAACAGAAAATCATCATTACCAATGTTCTTGAACCAGAACAAGTGTATTTAAATTTCTTCAGACCATATTTAATTACTCAAATATTCTGCTTAGATGTTGTGCAGCCAAAACCCAGTTAACAATTGTAAACACACAGTATTAAAAATTTCTGTGTATAACTGTATTTATGTATTCATGTAAAAGGTGGGTAAGATGTGAGCTAGCCAATTTGAGGGTAAGAAAACGTAAAGAAAAATAACTCAAAATACTATTACTGGGAACTATTATTTGAAACTTAGAAATATTTTAGTATATTTTTCTTTATATTTAACAGCACAGAACCATTAGTAGGACACATAGCAGAACAAAGATAATTTACAACTGAAAGTTTTACCCATGAATTAGGTGACAAAATTTTTTGAATATAAAATAACCAGTATTTCTAGAAAACATTAACTTCTAACTATACAATTAAAGTGGTAGAGCAAAATAAGAATGTATTTATTTCTAAATCTTTTAGTCAGCCCTGGCCGGTTGGCTCAGCGGTAGAGCGTCGGCCTAGCGTGCGGAGGACCCGGGTTCGATTCCCGGCCAGGGCACACAGGAGAAGCGCCCATTTGCTTCTCCACCCCTCCGCCGCGCTTTCCCTCTCTGTCTCTCTCTTCCCCTCCCGCAGCCAAGGCTCCATTGGAGCAAAGATGGCCCGGGCGCTGGGGATGGCTCTGTGGCCTCTGCCCCAGGCGCTAGAGTGGCTCTGGTCGCAACATGGCGACGCCCAGGATGGGCAGAGCATTGCCCCCTGGAGGGCAGAGCGTCGCCCCTGGTGGGCGTGCCGGGTGGATCCCGGTCGGGCGCATGCGGGAGTCTGTCTGACTGTCTCTCCCTGTTTCCAGCTTCAGAAAAATGAAAAAAAACAAAAAAAAAAAACAACAACAAAAAAAAACAACCCCTAAATCTTTTAGTCAAAGTTGCATCAGGAATCAAGTATTTATTTCTTTGACATTTTCCAAGAGACTTTAGTCATTAACTACAATTATAGCTGTTGGGATTATATAGTAACAAATTCTTTAAAATGTAAACAATTTTTTTTACTCTTTAAATTTCAATGAAATAGAAAGTTAAGATTTTGTAACACGATTCATGGAAAACAGTTAAAATGGTATGAACCACACTCATAGAGAAAATGCCACTGTAATCACGAAGCGTTGTACATGGAAGTGCCCCGCGTGATGCCTGGCATATGTGGGTGCTGTGTGTACGCACATGCTCTCACTCACTCATGCATTCATTCAGAGAAGCCCAGGCTGAAGGAAAAACTACATGATGAGAATGGCAAGCACAATCTTTTATCAACACAGTTGTAGTTTTGACAAAGACTTTGGCAATAGAAAGTGGAGATGAGATGAACAAAACTTCAGAATGCTTGGTTACAATCTATCAAGTGAACCCCTAGATGACATCACAGAATATTCCACAAAAGAAATACATTCCTTTAACACCCAGTTATATATAAACATTGGCTCAAAGACAGGAATAAGTTGGTGTCAGAGAGACACAAACAGCATATATCCACCAGAAATAAGAACCCTTGACTGGCAACTTATTTTTCTGCACTGAGACGTCTTCTTGGTTAGGGCCACATCTTCTTGGCCTTAACTTCATACTGGTTTTAACAAAATGGTGTGATTCTAAAATTGTAATAGAAATAAATGTAGAAGGTAGAGGGGTATTCAACATCTCTTTTTTTCTTTTATGTACCAACTGATATATCTACTTTGCAAATCTGTGCCAGAGGCACAGTGAGGTATCCTCTCTTCGAGGAGACACCTTTGAAAGGACCATTTCTAGGCTCTTTGCTGGAGCTTTTACACAAGGACTGAGTTACACAAACTGAGTCACAGGGCTACAGAATGCAAAGGACTGTCAAGGACAGGAAGTAAAGAATACTCTTGGAAACTAAGCAGAAAATGACCTAAGGATTGACCTCGGAGAAAAAAATTTTAAAAATTCATAACAAAAATAAAACATGACACTGGCAAGTCATTTGTAGCTAACTTTAATTTAATTGCCTTTGGTATTCAAGAAGGAAAGAAATGGAAGCATTCTTAGAGGTTCTAGTCTTCTCATAGGCACAAGGCAGGCAGGGGGGTGACCCTTCCCTGTCTCTCTCAAACTCTGTGCTTGAATTTACCAGGACTGGCCATGCTTGTACACTTGTCCGCCTTCTTTTAAGTTCCCTGCAGGCATTTGAGAACTACACAGAGGACTTAGGAGTGAGGGTTCTGCCTTAATCCTTGAGAAGTTCTTGGGGAGCTCAGGAGGGAGGGCCCTTTCCTCTGCATGCTTTTAGACAGTGCAGGGGGGTTCAGTGCCATCTGCATAGCTGTCCTGGGTCCTTGCTGATGCAAGTTTTTTGCTTTTTTTGAGAAAATACTTTACTTTCCCTTTTTTTGAAATTAATCATCTAACCTCATTTAAAATTTTAATTTTCAAGTAGTAAAGATATTATAATTTCAAAATATAAGCTAAAACTGAACTCTCTTAAAGATGTAAATAATGTAACTGACTCCGCCCCCTTGTTTTCTGTGTACACAGAAAGTCTTGGGACGGTTATCATTACTGGTCATTCGCTGAACTTTACAGGCTGCTTGACTATTTGTGGGATAAGATGATCACCCTTAGAAAAAATTTAATTTTATTAATTTATAAATCTTTGCCCAATTTAAATCTACTACATACCCATAAAAAGTTTAAAATAAAAGCTATTAAAATAAGGAATTAAGACTTCAGAATTCCAAGATGGGCTTCTTATGCAAACATTTTTTTCTTGAAATCTTCAAAGTCAGAGTAAATATTAGACTAATTAAACTACTCCCAACTTTTTATTGTTAATGGAAGCCATCTGTATTAAATATAAAGAGTGTCTTGCACTGTGACATAGTTCAAGGGACAGAAAATTTATAAGCATTAGATACTTATCTTACAATATAGTTCTTGATAAAATTTAAGCTCTTCCTCCAAATATAAAGAAATATTAATTTATTTAAAAGGAAATAGCATTGTAAAATCTATTGAATGGTATGAGAAAATTCTTTAGCTATATCCCAAATTCAGTGTAATATGATTAGTTACACCACACTAAAAATTATTTGCCAGCTATTTTGATTAACTCTTTGGATTTCTATAAATATCCTTGGAGAAAATAAAAGTTTATTACATAAAAATATTCTTGAAAAGCTCACTCATCTGATGAGATAATAAAGGACCCCATGTTCCCATTTCAGATAAACTATTTAAGGAAGTTTCACTGAATGCATTTTGTTTTTAATGATCTGCCACAGGAATCTGGCTCACTAGGGTAAATGCAGAGCTACATGACAGTACAGCAAACTTGGCCAAGCCACGAAAACAAAGCTGTAAGTTGAGGGGCTCTACTAAGTTTGTGATGAGGTTAAAATGATTAAAGGCTGCTTGGTAGATTTGCTGGTTAGGAAAAATAATCTCCTACCAGCAGAACCAAGGCTTTCCCTTAGAATAGGTTTCAGGGCAACAACTGCGGCATCCCCCACTTTCTGTCACGCTGCCAACCGCAGGCTCAACGACATGCACAGAATGCCAATCCCAGCTCCGAGCAGCGGCTGTGACCCAGAGCTTCCATGGCTCCATGTGCAGACAGAGGCTCACAGATTATTCTCTGTAAATCATGCCCCAGAGAACATTTATCTTAACTAAGTAATTACTGTGGAATAGATTGGGATTTGAAATGGTTGCCAGTCTGGTCATCCAATGGGGAATGTGGAAATTAAGATGGGGTAGGTACATCTGTTTCTCTTCTGAGTCTTCCTGCTGCTGACACAGTTACACTGTTCTTTTCTTCTTGTGTATTTTAGTCAATTCCATTATTAAAAACGGAGAAAAGGGGGATAAACAGGCGTAAATATTTGATTGGAACGCTGCTCCACTTTGGGGGAGACAAATATAAACTGGTGCCAGAGGCCATCTCTAACTTCAGCAAGATGCTCCGCCCACACTCTTGGCTTATTCTTAGGAAGTCTAGCCTCCAGATTCAGGACTCTAAAAACAAACAGTATCGTAGCAACTGGCATAACTCCTCATGTGACCATCTCGTTAAGAATCAAAGCACATCAGATCTCTGTCCTACACACGTTGGAATATGTTTTGGTCAGGTATAAAATGGAATTATTTTAAAATTGAGATCTACAAGTTGCGAAGTCTGTGGGGAATGAGTCATGTTTCACCCTGCCATGTGGGCCTAAGAGGTTCAGGTTTCCAATGTCCCCTCTGCAGACTAACTTCTGTGGTGGTCCATGTAAACAACACACAGGTGAAAATGGGCTTTCTGGAGCTGCTTTCATCGAACAGCAGGGCTTCCTGAAAGTGTGGTGTTGGCTAAATGTAACACAGGCAGAGGGTGAGCCTCCGTGTTGAACACCCAGTGGTCTAAAGGTAAAAGGTCGTCACCGGAGAACAGCAGATACAAATACCTAAAAATAAAAGGAGAGAAAATGAGCTTCAATCAGAATTCAACAAGAAGACCCTGGGGTCCAGTTATAATAGCAGAGGACACCAGTAACCTATATTGAGCAGCACTGCTGAAAAACACATCAGAGGATGAACCCCAGTCATAAAGATGATCTAAAACAGAAAACCAGTGTGTCCCAGAACGGCGCCTAAGTACGCCCAGGACGCTGCATGGCGAGACCTCTGAGTTACCTGAAAGGACAGGTTCACACACCTGTCTGAGGCACGGAAAACAACAGGCTGCAAAATGCAATGAGACAAACCACGTCATAATTTTTCAGACATTCTTTTAAAACTAATGTATCAGTCATATGTTTTGGCAGCTTACACAGCATAAATAGAAATTAATAAATTGACATTTGTAAATAAATACTGAAGGAAATAAAGTACATTATTCAGATATAGCAAGAACATTTATACACTCCTATTATATTACTAGCTTTTGCAGGTGCTACAAACTATTAAATAAAGGTTTCAGAAACATGGATTAATAGGAGGTTTAGTAATTATTAATCTTTCTTCATGAGTCACAGCACTGTTTATATGAAGGCAAGGATTCCTGACCTTTCCACGAGAAAGGCAAGCCACAGTGCTTACTTAGGAATCACAAATGATAGATTTAACACAAAGTGTGATTCTTACCTATAGCGCTGGGCAAATTCCAATCTGAATTCTATTGGGGGGAGAGGTCATAAAAGAGAATAAAAACTAACTACACACAGAGTAAGGAACTCTGGGTTCTAACTCATAACTTTAGCAACAACTAGCTGGGCTTTGATAAGCTTCAGTAAATAATTCCTTTACAGTATTTTAGCTAAAATTTATTTTTTAAATGGGCATTTGAATATCTCTTCTGATTACTGCTATAGTTCTGGATGATGGAGTATAAACACACAGCACTGACATCAATGGAGACTGCACATCAACTTGACAAGCACTAAAGCTGGAGGATAGAGGGACGGGCTTCCAGGCTTAGTCCTTGACCCTGGACCTTGCAGCCTGCTCGAATGATTCACCCCACAGTAGGCAGACATTAGAGCTGAAAAGACAGCCTTGGCTGGACACAGCAAGACGCTCTGCTAGGTCTGCTTACCGAGTGGAGACCAGGAGCACAAAAATGTCCAGGAAAGTTTGTGCCACTTTCCTGGTCTGTCGGTTGAATGTGGGCTCATGGATCAGCCTCACTCGAATCTCATCACTTTCTGAAGAGGTGTGAGTAAAGGAAGGAAGAGAGAAAACACAAGAGCTTCCTGAAAAGCAATTCCTTTCCATGGGAGACGCTATGGAAGTACTTCCAGGTCAACAGAAATGTTATAAAAATCAGTAGGGTAACAAATGGGAACATTTTAGATAACAAAAGAGGCCATTATTTTTTTTTTAAGGATCTTAATTAAATACTACTATAGTGGGCTGAATACTGCATCCTTTCTCCCAATTCACCTAGAGCCCCCAAATGTGATCTTATTTGGAAACAGTATCTCAAGGATCTCAAAATGAAATCATTCTGATGTAGTGTGGGCTATAAATCTAAGGGCTTGTATGGCTGGAAGAGAAAGGCGGGGGATCTGGGTCCAGAGACACAGGGACGGTCATGTGAAGATAGAGGCAAAGACTGAAGCTGTGCTGCCACGAGCCAAGGAGCACCTTTAAAAAGAGCTGGTTTCAGACCTCTAGCTTCCAGAGCTGAGAGAAAATAAACTTCTGTCATGCCACCAAGTTCGTGGTAATTTGCTACAGAAGCCCTAGCAAAACAACACAATTTCCATCCCTACCCTCTCGGAGACCTGTGGCTCTTAAGTACTGCTGCTTGGTCCTGGGGTCTGGAGCAAGACTGACCCCTTCTGGCAGAATCAAACAATGCATGAAGAGCAGGGGCTGACACTAGACCAGGGGTCAGGGACCTATGGCTCGCGAGCCAGATGTGGCTCTTTTGATAGCTGCACCTGGCTCACAGACAAATCTTTAATAAAAAAAATAATGTTAAAAATATAAAACATTCTCATGTATTACAATCCATTCATTTCCTACCACTCATGTTCATGGTTGCGGGTGGCTGCAGCCAATCACAGCTGTCCTCCGGGACACCACCAAATTTTAATTGGATAAAGTGTAATGAACACGGGTCATTGTATGGCTCTCACAGAATTACATTTTAAAATATGTGGCATTCATGGCTCTCTCAGCCAAAAAGGTTCCCGATCCCTGCACTAGACTTTTAAATAATATAGTGTACAGTTAAAATTTGTAACAAAGTCAATATTCAAAATTTAAGTAATACAGCTAAACAACTCTTTTTAACTCTGGATTATAAATTCAAAAAAGGATGTCAAGGACACAGTATAGTATTGATTTAAATTTAAAAATTTTAACCTGGAGTTTAAAAATAGAACAATTAAAGGAGCATGATCTTTGCTGTGAAAGTTGAGAAAATCTATAGTCTAAATTAGTTGTCAGCCTACTAGATATTTTTTCTTCTAATAAAGATTTTTTAGAAACTACAGTTCAAGTTTAGAGATAATACAGTGTGTCTGTAAAGTCATGGTGCACTTTTGACCGGTCACAGGAAAGCAACAAAAGATGATAGAAATGTGAAATCTGCACCAAATAAAAGGAAAACCCTCCCAGTTTCTGTAGGATGACGTGGCAGCATGTGCGCATGCGAAGATGATGACGTAACACCGTGTATACAGCAGAGCAGCCCACGGCCATGCTAGTCGAGATGTGGACGGTACAGAGGAAAGTTCAGTGTGTTCTGTGGCTCACTAAATTCGAATCCGTGACCAAAGTGCAACGTGAATTTCGGCGCGTTTATAACGAAGCGTCACCACATAGGAATAACATTACTCGGTGGGATAAGCAGTTGAAGGAAACCGGCAGTTTGGTGGAGAAACCCCGTTCTGGTAGGCCATCAGTCAGTGAAGAGTCTGTAGAGGCTATAGGGGATAGCTACCTAAGGAGCTCTAAAAAATCTGTGTGTGAGCCCACATTGAACTGCACTTAATAGGTATGAAACTGGGAGAGTTTTCCTTTTATTTGGTGCAGATTTCACATTTCTATCATCTTTTGTTGCTTTCCTGTGACCGGTCAAAAGTGCACCATGACTTTACAGAACACTGTACATTACAAATGACTTTGACCGAAGCCTGTGGGTATATAAAAAGGTGCTATTAAGTAGCTGTTTCACTGGATGTCTTGGTTACTTTTGTCTAGACCTATTTTTAAACGCTGTTTTTAAACGCTGTGAAAACAAGACACTCAGAGGTGGTGGTGCTGCCAGAAGCCATCAATGCAGCGCTAGTGGAAACTAAATAGGGGGCTTTTTCAGAAGGTAGTCAACCAGTCTGACAAGAAACCTGTAGAGTAATGGTAAGGCCAAAGGGGCCAACCACCACCTTAATGAATTCTTATTTAGTCCCTTATGTTTATTTATTAAACAAGCCTTGAGGACTCAGTTATTCTTTTTCACAACTACCAATGGCAACGTTGAGTACATTATGGACAGATTACAACTCTAAAAAGGCTTGCATTAAGGACTACAAGGAACTGCTAAGAAATAGACTGTTTGAAAAATAATTTACTTAAAAATTCCATTTCATTTATATTTCTACTATTTAAATAGTATCTCTGGAACTGACTGACTGGTTAGAAATCAAATTAAAATTGCAAGTAAAAATTATATTCTGAAGGATGATGAATTAAAACACACAGCCATTAAGCTCTTCAAAGGATTGGCCCCTCTCTGCCCTTCCCAACATCTTTTGTCAAATCTTAAAGTTCTTTTCTGGGGGTGGGGGGATAGGGAAGAAAAAACATTGAAAGAAACATGGGTATATTATGGATTCAAATGCAAAATACACATGCAGTTTTTAAAGATAAGATGAAGAAGGCAGACATCTTTGGTATGTGGTGATGGGTCACACTTTGTCCTGATAGGGAGCTAAGGAGAATTCATTTTCTTCTGCCCTCAAGGGTCAAGTGAGTTAGGATAATTTTGCTTATAGGAGAAGGGATACCTAAACTACACAAACAATTGGAGTTATCTCGCATAACAAACAGCCCAGAGGTAGATGGTAACAAAGGTTGGTTAGGTTTGCAGTAAAACATTGTAGGGCTCCCAATTTTATAAGGTTAATGTAAAAGTATTACAATGTTCCTCTTGACAAAAGACTTTATCTCTCCTTCTGTTTTTTCTTAGATGACTGCCTTGAGAAAACCTGTAATTATCCCTTTAATATGTATGTAAATCTTTTTAAAAGCAAACCTCTTCCCAGTTTTACAATCCAGATATGTTTTTCTTCAAGGCCAGGGTGCTCTGTCCTTGAAATGTAAATATCAAGGAAGAAAGCAAGCCAACCTCTCTGTCACTAGGGCAGGTTAGTTTAGGTAACTTCTATAATTAAGACAGAAGTACTCTTTTTTCTTTGGGTTAAGGTAATGAACTAACACAGATGGTCACCCCAATCACCATGTGCCCTGAGAATGAACTACTATAAAAGACGGTGCTATGGAGACAGTATTACTACATGAGGACAAGTTATCATTTACCTTCAGAACATGTATGCAACGGTCTACCCCAGTTACACGGAAAGGTGGGATTTCCTCCCATCTTTGCAATGTGCCTGTGATGCAAACTGCAGTCTGGCTTAATGCTTACTTAGCAGTAAAAATGTTTTCTTTTTCTGCTACACTTGCGCACAGGATCTTCTGAGTTGGGAGATTTTGTTTTTTGATTTTTTTCCCCCAGTTATCAGGATCTTAGTAATATTCTTGATTTCTTCCTCAGAATTATAAGATGCTCCTTGCCTTACATCTCCACACAAGGACGTCCAAAATCAGAAAGTAAAGGCAGATATCTCCCAGATGTGGGTCTATTTTGATAGTTTAACAGGTGTGCAGTAGTATCTCGTAGCTCTAATTTGTATTAATGACATCAAGCATGTTTTCATCAGCTCACCTGTCATCCTTATAATCTTCATTAGTGAAGTAGACACTTTAGCTCTTTCTTCTGGTTTTAAATTGGGTTATATGTTACCCTATTGTTGGTATACAGTCTAGACACTTTTCATTGTTTCATTTAATTTTCTTTCATTCTTTTTCAAACATCTTTCAAAGCAGAGATATTTTAATTTTCAGACCAAGTGATTCATTTATTCCTTTTTTTCTAACTCCTTTCAAAAACATATGACTACGGGAATTGGGGGCTGGTTGAGAAGGTGAAGAGATTAAGCAGAGAAAAACTCAGACAAAGAGAACGGCTTGGTGATTACAAGAGGGAAAAGGGCAGGGGAGGGGGAGGGGGGTAAAGTGGGGAGAAATGGTGGCAGAAGGAGACTTGACTTGGGAATGGTGAATACAGACTACAATTTAGAGATGATGTATTATATAATTGTACACCTGAAATCTATATAATTTTATTATTCAGTGTCACCCTAATAAGTTCAATTAAAAAATGAATAAACAGAATGTGGCATATCCATATAAAATACTACTACTTGCTAATAGAAAAGAATTAACTACTGTTGGGCAGATAAAATGTATTATGCTCACTTTGTTAAAGATGATGCTGCCCACAAGGAGGCCCGTCGCCCAGGTGATATTAATGTGTGTTGGGGTGGGCTAAAGGCAGGCAGAATCCTTGTAGCCTGGGGCTTGGTTTTGGGATTAAGCCTTTCCTACTTTTTCTGATGTAGGGCGGTACAATCCAATCATGCCTCAGAGAAGTGACTGTATTAGAGACTTCCCTGTTTTGTATATTGGATTAAAGGTTTGGATTTCTACACTATAAAATGGGGGCAGAACGAGAGCTTGCGCTCTTGGTTCCTGAGATTAGCATGAGAGAACAGAGAGATCAAAGCAGAGAGAAGAGAAAGGCCACGTGGAGGAGGCCAGGAGAAGCAGCCAAGATGGCGGAGTGTTGAGTGAGAAGGCAGTCTGTGCAGTTTGTGCAGGGAGAAGGAAAGAGATGGGGAACAGAGATGAATAAGTCTGGTGAGCTAGAAACCTTTGATTCTAGGAAACTCGGATAAGTCAGTAGCTTTGTGAGCACTGAATGTGAGTGGGTTTTGGAGCCCAGTGTGTGTTTTTACTTGCCTGCCGGGTGCAAGCTAGAATTAAAGAAGATGGCCCATCAGTTTTTGGCTCTGTTGTTTCTTTACTGACTGTCCGAATCCAATGCGAACCTGCATGGGCCAGGCGGTTGTGATGGTAGCCATGGCCACTGGCTTTACAACTACTAATACAAGCAACAACATTGATTAATCTAAAAAATATTATGCTGGGAAAAAAAAGACAAAATATAAGCGCATACTGCATGATTCCAATTATATGAAATCCTAAGACAGGCAACCTGGTGACAGAAAGCTGTGTGTTTGGTGGTGGAGTGAAACCTCCTGCAAGAGTAGGATAGAAATGTCCCATGTTAACTAGGGTGGTAGTTACCAGGCTTATATAGTGCCAAAATTACAATGAACTGAACACTTAAAATACTTCAATAAAGTTAACTTTTAATGTTGAAAAAAAAAAGACTAATGGAAAAGGATGGAAAAAATAACTAATAGATTTGTAAATTCCAAACTGCCCTCTTGATGTTCCGCTTATCTGTCAGACCTCACCTTTACTGGACTACCGCCCCTGAGACAAAGGAATTCCAAAAAGCTGAGAAGCCGCCCCAAGGAGGGGCTCCGGACACACCAGGACTTTTGATTCAACACCCACATGCTCCAAGCCCCCAAGGAGGAGCATTCCAGACATAACAGGACTTTTGCCTCAGTATCCCCTCAGGCTCTCCCAAACAGTATATAACTGGCCCCTAGTCTGTAACCGGGGCTCTTCTCCCCCCCCCCCCCGCCCCCCCCCCCAGAAGTGCCCAGCAGGGTTCCTTTCTTCCTTTCAATAAAGCCTGTTACTCTGGTCTTTCGGACTCCCATGGATTCCAACAATAACTTTATTATTTGTAATTGCTGCATAAGAACAATTTGGCTTGTAGTTCCCTCTACTGTAGCAGAAAACAATTAGCAAGGATATTTCTAAGTACACAGTTTTGAAACTGAAAAAAATGCTTATATTGAACAGTCTGATGAAGTTAACTCTGTGTGTTAAATAAATCCAAATAGCCTACTATTTGGATTGCACTGTGACACTGTAATTAGGTCCTAGGCCTCAGTATACCACCTGAGGAGAAGGGGACTACCTGACATAGCAGCTAAACAAGATCTGCCCACCTGACCGCCTGGTGTACTAGCTAGCCTTCGCCACACAGCAGAAGTAATTTCTTCATCTCCATGTGCTCCCTGTTGGGCAGATAAAATAATATTATGCTCACTTTGTTGTTAAAGATGGCACTGCCCACATGGAGGCCATCACCCAGGTGATATTAATATGTGTTGGGGGCGGACTGTGGACAGGCAGAATCCTTGTAGCCTGGGGCTTGGTTTTGGGATTAAGCCTTTCCCACCCTTTTTGATGTGGGGTGGTGCAATCCCATCATGTCTTATCAGTGACTTTGTATTAGAGCAGGGGTCCCCAAACTACGGCCCGCGGGCCACATGCGGCCCCCTGAGGCCATTTATCCGGCCCCCACCGCACTTCTGGAAGGGCACCTCTTTCATTGGTGGTCAGTGAGAGGAGCATAGTTCCCATTGAAATATTGGTCAGTTTGTTGATTTAAATTTACTTGTTCTTTATTTTAAATATTGTATTTGTTCCCGTTTTGTTTTTTTACTTTAAAATAAGATATGTGCAGTGTGCATAGGAATTTGTTCATAGTTTTTTTATAGTCTGGCCCTCCAACGGTCTGAGGGACAGTGAACTGGCCCCCTGTGTAAAAAGTTTGGGGACCCCTGTATTAGAGACTTCTCTATTTTGTATATTGTATTAAAGGTTTGGATTTCTACACTATAAAATAGGGGCAGAACGGGAGCTTGCTCTCTTGGTTCCTGAGATTAGCATTAGAGAGAGGAGAGCAGAGAAAGGCCACGTGGAGGAGGCCAGGAGAAGCAGCCAAGATGACGGATTGTTGAGTGAGAAGCCAGTTTGTGCAGAGTTTGTGCAGGGAGAAGGAAGGAGATGGGGAACAGAGGTGAATAAGTCTGGTGAGCTAGAAACCTTTGATTCTAGGAAACTCGGATAAGTCAATAGCTTTGTGAGCACTGAATGAGTGGGTTTTGGAGCCCAGTGTGTATTTTACTTGCCCACCGGGTGCAAGCTAGAATTCAAGATAATGGCCCATCAGTTTTTGGCTCCTTTGTTTCTTTACCGACTGTCCGAATCCAATGCGAACCTGCATGGGCCAGGCGGCTGTGATAGTGGCCGTGGATACTGGCTTTACACTCCCATAAATGGTCACAGCTATCAGTGGCTCTCAAAGTGTATCCTCAAGACCATCAGCATCGCCTGGGAACTTGAGTTTCCTACTCATCAGAACCTTCGGTGATGAAACCCAGCAATTTGTGTTTTAAGAATCTTTCCAGGTGATTCCGATGCATGCTCGAGTTCTCAGAACCACTGCCCTAGGTTTACCAACTTTGTGTGACTTCTTACAAGAGTTAGTTTGTACCCTTTCTGCTTTTCTCTTCCTGTGGGCACCGGAACTTCTGACTCTGCTGAAAACAGATGCTGAAAACTCCTGACTCCCCAACTTTTCACATCCTACTTTGGGCCTCTCCTATTTGCTTTATAAATTCCTTAACCCATTCATTATTACCAAGCTCCTAGCACCAACTGAACTGTGTTCAAGCCCTGAGTCCCAACCAGGAAATAAAATAGATCTATTATTCTCTTCTTACTGCTCCCATTTCTGGCAAAATCTTAGGTAATCCTGTTTCTCAGCCGTCTCTTTTGGAATCAAATAACTCACTCCTTTATTTAGCAAATATTTCATACTGAAACACAAACGTGTAGCCTCACCATAGACACTGGGGAAACAATAACTACTGAAAACGTACAAAAAATCACTGCCCTGGTGGATTTTCACTCCAGCTGCAGAACATCTAGGAAATTCTATGGTAATGTTAAGACGAGAGGTGCTATGCAAAAAGGTAAAGTAAGAGAAAATGATAAAGAACAAGGGAGCAATTTGAAATTTTATACAGAAGGATCAAGGAATGTCTTAAAAATACAATTAGAAATTTAAAAAGAGAAAATAAAAGCTATTACTTAAAACCTTGAAACTGTAAACTTGTAGAAGAAAACACAGTAGAAAAGCTCCTTGACAAGGATCTTGCAACATTTTTTAGGATATAACATCAAAAACACAAGCAACGAGACAAAAATAAGTGATACAACATCAAACTAAAAATCTTTGATACACAGACAAAGAAATAATCAGAAAAATGAAAAGGCAATCTACACAACAGAAGAAAATATTTGCAAATCATATCTGATAAGGGGTTAATATCCAAAATACACCAAGAACTCATACAACTCAATAATAACAACAAAAAATCCATTTAAAAAAATAATCAGAGGAACTGAATAGCATGTTTCCAAATAGCAACACATACATGCAAAGATGCTTAACATCACTATTCACCAGGGAAATGCAAATCAAAACAACAATGCGGTGTCACCTCATACCTGCTAGAATGGCTATTATCAAACAGATAAGAAATAAGATGTGGAGAAAGGAAGCCCTTGTGCACTGTTGATGGGAATGTAAATTGGTACAAATGCTATGAAAAACAGTATGGAGGGTCCTCAAAAAATTAAAAATAGGGCCCTGGCCGGTTGGCTCAGTGGTAGAGCGTCGGCCTGGCATGCGGGGGACCCGGGTTTGATTCCCGGCCAGGGCACATAGGAGAAGCGCCCATTTGCTTCTCCACCCCCACCCCCTCCTTCCTCTTTGTCTCTCTCTTCCCCTCCCGCAGCTGAAGCTCCATTGGAGCAAAGATGGCCCGGGCGCTGGGGATGGCTCCTTGGCCTCTGCCCCAGGCGCTGGAGTGGCTCTGGTCACGGCAGAGCGACGCCCCGGAGGGGCAGAGCATCGCCCCCTGGTGGGCAGAGCGTCGCCCCTGGTGGGCGTGCCGGGTGGATCTCGGTCGGGCGCATGCGGGAGTCTGTCTGACTGTCTCTCCCCGTTTCCAGCTTCAGAAAAAAAAAAAAATTAAAAATAGAACTACCATATGATCCAGTAATCCCACTTCTGGGTCATATCCAAAGGAAACAAAAACAGGGTATCAGCTATCTGCACTCTGTGTTTATGACAGTATTACTCACAATAGCCAACCTAAGAAAATATTAAAACAACCTAAGAAAATGTGAAACCCATACACAATAAGTTACTATTCAGCCATAAAAAAAAAAGAAATCCTGTCATTTGGGAAAACATGGATGGACCTTAAGGGCATTAAGGAAATTAAATCAGACAGAAAGTCCAATACTGTATAATATCCATATGTAGAATCTAAAAAAGCCAAAAACTTACATGGAAACAGAGGACAGAATGGTGATTACCATGACTGGAGGGTGGGGTAAGGCATTAAGAGAGATGTTGGTCAAAGGTACAAACTTCCAGTTAAAGATGAGTAAGCTCTAAAGATCTAATGTACAACACTGTGATTATGGTTAACAATGCTACATTATATTCTTGAGCTGCTAAGAGAGAAGATCTTAAATGTTCTCACAACAAAAAAGAAAGAGTAATTAAGTGATGTTAGCTAACACTATGGTGGTAACTGTATGGCAATATATAAATGTATCCCTAATCAGCATACTCTATACCTTAAACTTACATAATGTAAGCAAAAGAGTGAATATATAAATGAAGTCACTAGTCAAACTGTTAAATTTCTAAACTCAAGTAGGTGGAGGTATGAGGAAATTAGTCTATTCTTCTTTTAACTAGCCGAGAAAACTAAACTTTTGAATTTCCAGTCCTGCAGCAATGCCTGGATATATAGACATCAGAACTCCAGATAACCTAATCCTCTGATTACCCTAGAAGGACTAAGAAAAGAATGTCCACATATCCAGACCACCTGACATCCAACTGATAACATCCTGGACCAATCCCAGGGCTAACAGTGTAGGGCTAATTATTCACTAGAATGCATTTGTTCTGTGAGAACCCTTAACTTTTCTTCCTTTATGGAATATTTCTGAGTTTTTGCCTAGCTGTGTTTCTATTTGAAAACCCTAAGACCCTTAAATAAATCTTTATCATTTATTTCTAGCCAAAAAAACCCCTACTAGAATGATCAGAGTACAGGTACAAATAGTCAACTTTTTTCTTACTGAACACACAGGCTAAAGACGTATTCAACAAATTCAAAACATATTTTTCAAGTGCCTCATACACTGTGCTGGGTTCTAGGGAGGTGAGAGCAGTTAAAAGGCAAAGTCCCTGTAATTGTGAAGCTTATTCTACTGACACGGAAAGATAATAAACAAACATACGTCAGGTGGTTAACATGATATAAAGAAAAATAAAGCAGGACGGGGGAAAGAATAATGGAGTGTACAGATGATATACATACATACATAGGGTTTCTTTTCACAGGCAGCCACACAACAAATACAGCAATTATAGGTTAAGGAAAGTGTGAATGTGCCTGGTAAGTTCCCTGATATCAGGATGTATCCTGAAACAGCATTGGCACATACGAGGCACTTAATAATAAGTACTTGTCTGATGAATTATCGTACATAGTACATTGTATCATCTCTATATTTTAAACACCATTTACTTAGAAGATTTAAAAAACAGTGTGCAGATAAAGAACAAAGAGGTGAAATACCCATTAACTTCCCAAGATCCTTTGATTATTTGACTTATCTATGTTCTTAACCTACAGAAAAAAAAAAATGTGATTTCTTCTCTTGTCTGAGTTTATTCTTAATCACTAAAAATTCAAAATAATTTAAGATAAACTTTTTAAAAAGCCCACTCATTCAAACCTTCCTTTAGCTATCTTGTGCAATGTTTTTTTTTTCTTTTACTTCTCAGAACACCCTTGATTCTAACATTTCTATCTTCTTTTTTTTATTTTTAAGATCTTTATTTATTGATTTTAGGGAGAGACCAAGAGAGAAAGAGAGAGAGAGAGATCATAGTTGCTTCACTCTAGTTGTTCATAGATTGCTTCTCATATGTGCCTTGA
The DNA here is from genome assembly GCF_036850995.1 of Saccopteryx leptura. Taxonomy (NCBI): domain Eukaryota; kingdom Metazoa; phylum Chordata; class Mammalia; order Chiroptera; family Emballonuridae; genus Saccopteryx; species Saccopteryx leptura. Next base: position 208,202,492 of record NC_089505.1, on the reverse strand, counting down.
CCAGGCAAAGCCCAGGATTTCAAACCAGCGACCTTGGTGCTCTAAGTCGAAGCTCTATCCACTCTGCCATCACAGATTTTGTGAAGAGTTAGCTCTCTAGGCTTATTCTGTTTAATTAAAGTTATAATTCAAATGTATATGCCCTTTGACCTAGCCATTTTACTTCTAGGAATCTAAACCAATATATTCACACAGAAAGTGAATATATACAAAAGGGCATTCACTATTTATGATAGCAAAGAACTAGACCAACCAGATACCTAAAAATAGGGCACTGATTAATAAAATTGTGATATACTCCTCAGTGGGTTTATATGTGTCCACATGGAAATCTTTTCTAGAGTAAGATGAAAAATTCAAGTTTCAGAATAGGAGGTATATATAAATGTATCTGGGGGGGATAAAAGGCTATTAAAAGGGTATATATATTATAAATAGTTTTATTGATTGATTGATTTTAGCAAGAGAGGAAGGGAGGGAGACAGAGAAACAGGAACATCGAACTGTTCCTGTAGATGTCCTGACTGAGGATCAAACCAGCAACCTCTGCACTTCAGAATGATGATCTAGTCAACTGAGCTATCCGGCCAGGACATAAATGTGTTTTTATGTTTCTAAAAGAAAGGCTACATCAAGGACTGTTGAATAAGAGTTATCTTTGGGAAGTAAAACTGGATATGGGATACAGAGAAACTTATTTTTCATTTTTTATGTTCCATACTATTAAATTCATTTTGCCATATCCACATATTATTTTAATAATTTAATTAATAATAAGCTAAAGCAAAAAGGAAGCACCCTGCTTAGTGTCATTTCACCTTTCTGAGTAGCTAAAACACATAGACTGCTACGCTTTCTTGAATTCACAATAAATTTCAATCACTTGATAGACTATACAATTTCAATTAAGTTACTCAGCTTCTGACAAAAGTCTACTTAAATTAATATTTGAGAAAATTCTATGGAGTCAGACTTACTGTCATTCCTCTATAGTTTTAAGCTCTAGCTTAATAAGAAAAATATAAACATACAACTATATTAGTCTTCACAGAAATGTCTTGATTCAATTGCATTTTAATATTGTCATCAGTTTTTATAAAGAGTAAGTCATAGTGAGTGTTTTTGCATTCTCTATAATATCAATGTTTTAATATATTTATCATTATGTATTACGTTAAATCACATGGAATTGACAGTATTCAACTGTTTTTTACTTAAAAAAACAATTTTATACCATTTACCTAATAGTTCAATATTTTTTAATAATGAACTATCAAATTAAGTTACCTTATAATTTAGCAGTATGGAAAACTTTTGTTTCATCTGTCAAAGCAGCATGTTCTCTCAACTCACAGATAAAAATGACACTGAGCAGGAAGTCCCCTTTGCTTTAGCTGCCAGGAAGCTCAGTGCTGAATGCTGTACTCAATTGTTGAAATTTTCATAGCCTAGGTTTCATTATAATTACTGTATGATTCCTTGTTTGATCTTTTCTACTTTTACTAACCCAAATGTATATATGGTTTTTCTGAAAGCATTATAGTAATTTATATAGATATATAACAGGTTATCTAGAGTACTGCATTGAGAAGGATTCTTCCAGAACTAGGTAGGGAAAATTACCAAAGTCAACTGGTGCTATTCCCTATGTATACACTGGAAGGGACCAGGCAGCAAGGCCACACATTTGCAGCCCTATCCAATGTGGTCAAGTGCTCAAGGTCTGCACTAATGAAGCAGTTAAGAATGAATTATGAAAGCCAAACTGCAAGAAGTGAGATATGAACTAAATTTAGAAACAAGAGCGGGGTATTAATTACAAAAAGGGTAAAAGTATTCCTGCCAGAACCAATAAAATATGAAACAGACAATGACATGCACAGGAACAACTTACATGTATAGCTATATGTACATGTTTATATAGGTGAATATTTGAATATAGAGTAGCTGGGTTTAAGGATAGAATCTGTAAGTAAAAAAAAATGAGAGATGAAACTAGAGAGGAATGAATCATTGTCGCTTTTGAGGAGGAAAGTGATATGAAGAAAATGGTATATACATTTTGAAAATCAAAGTAATTTAATTTTAAGACTAAAAGGAACATCAGAATGAGCATTTTACCACTACTACAATAATATCTGATTCAGGCAAGATGCTAATAACAGTGAATGAAAGACTGTTGGAAAAAGGATATTCAGTCTGAAAGTTACCAAAGTTATTACTTATTATTTATAAAAAAAGATTCTTTACATAACCTTATAATCAAATCTAAGCTTATGATCACACCTAAAATCACCAATTAGGTGTTAAACTGTTATCATATGTCTCTTTAAAGAATACAATGAGAACACCATTTTTGTAATATTTGCTTCAAAAATCTTTAAACTACACCCTGGTTGGTTGGCTCAGCAGTAAAAGTGCCGGCCCAGCGTGTGGAAGTCCCGGGTTGGATTCCCAGTTAGGGCACAGAGAAGTGCCCATCTGCTTCTTCCCCCTTTCCCTTCTCCTTTCTCTCTCTTCCCCTCCCACAGCCAAGGCTCCATTGGAGCAAAGTTGACCCGAGCGCTGAGGACGGCTTCCTGACCTTCACCTCAGGTGCTAGATTGGCTCCGATTGCAGAGGAGCAACGCCCCAGAGGGGCCATCGCCCCCTGGTGGGCATACCGGATGGATCCTGGTCGGGTGCATGTGAGAGTCTGTCTGCCCCCCCCAACTTTGGAAAAATACAAAAACAAAAAGAAGGTCTTTAAACTAAATCTGATCATAAGGAGACAATCACAAATATATAAATATATAATTGAGGAACATTCTTCAGTACAATTAGCCTAAATACTTATGTCAATGTCGTAACAAAAAAAAAAGCAAGGAAGCCTTGTTCTAGATTAAAAGAGACAAAAGAGACATGACAACCAAATGTGCCATATGATCCTTCGGGGGTTAAAAAAATGTTTTAAAGTACATTATTAGGACAATTGAGAAATCTGAAAACGGCTACATAGGAAATAACAGTGTTATATGTTGTTTCCCAAGTGTGATAACTGTATTATGACTTATGTAGGGTTATGCCCTTTTCTTGAAAATGCTTATAATAGTATCAGAAATCTGGTAACTCTCAAATTATAGAGCAAAAAATTTAAATAAATAGTAAAACTATGCATGTGTACATACATCTATTCAGGGGTAGGGGGGTGTGGCAAAAATTAACCAGAGGTAAATCTAGGTGAAAGACATACAAATACTCATTGTATTTTATTCTTACAATTTGGTTAAAAAAAATAAGAGCTCATATAATTTGGGTCAATTCCACAGTTTTCAGATGTGATCACTGAAAGCAAAATTTTATTCTGTCATGGTCATTCAGCTAAGTTGTAGCAAGTGTGTAACTAACACCGCTGTGATTTAATCTGACAGTCCAGTGCTCTTTCAACTCTCTCAGTCTCAAGCCAAATCACACAGGATACATCAAAACAGAAATGACTATTAGAAGTAGGGAACTGACTACCAGGGAGGTGTTCTAAACCATCTCAGTAGTAACAGAGTCTCGCTTAGGGTCAACTGTAAATATGGAAACGAGAGGCAAAATAAAGAAACAACATAGCAAGACTTAGTGATATATTAGGAGAAAAAAGAAAGCTGTCTAATGCACAAACTGAAAACGTGCAAATAAGAGTACTAGTTTTAACAAAAGAAAAATTGAGCCTAACCAGGTGGTGGCACAGTGGGTAGAGCATCGGACTGGGACGCAGAGGACCCAGGTTCGAAACCCCAAGGTCGCAGGCATGAGTGCAGGCTCATCTGGTTTGAGTAAGTTTCACCAGCTTGAGCGGAGGGGTCTCTGGCTCGAGCGGAGGATCACAGACATGACCCCATGGTCACTGGCTTGAGCCCAAGGTTGCTGGCTTGAGTAAGGGGTCACTCGCTCTGTTGTAGCCCCCGAGTCAAGACACATATGAGAAAGCAGTCAATGAACTAAGGTGCCGCAACGAAAAACTGATGCTTCTCATCTCTCTCCCTTCCTGTCTGTTCCTATCTGTCTCTCTCTGTCACAAAAAAAAAAAAAAAAAAAGAATGAAAAAGAAAAATTGAATAAAGATGGCCATTAGGATATGAAACTTAGTTTTAAACATAAATTTACTATGTAAGCTAGAAATATAGTAGCATAAAAACTTCAGGAGAGCAGGAATATTTATCTTTTTTGCCTATTGATTTATCCTCAAATAACCTGAGCAATGACTGAAAAATAACATTTTTTTAACAAATGATTTGACAGTTTGTGAGGCATTCAGGTACAGACAGACAGGAAATAGAAATATGAAGCTTAAGAGAAAGGATCAAGACATATTTACTTTGTAGTCTTTAGGGAAGTGGACATACTTAAGGTCTTCACCTTTGGCCTGGCCGGGTCGCTCAGTGGGTAAAGCATTGTCCTGGCACACCAAGGTCATGGGTTTGATCCCCAGTCAAGGTACATACAAGAAGCAATCAACAAGTACACAATTAAATGGAACAACTAAGTAGAACAATGAGTTGATGCTTCTCTCTCTCTCAAATCAATGGAAAAAATTAAGGTCTCTACCTTCTTTCAGTCATTATAAAGAGAACTCTCCCTGAAGTTCTGAATATAAGCCCAAATAATAACATTGTCATTTTTCTTTTCCATTGTTGCCTTTGTGTATATCTTTACGTGAATCTCTACTGAAAGAATGGGTGGCTATGGTCATATATTCTCTAGTACTATCAAAGTGCCACGATTACTCCTAACAAAATTCCTTAGCTAGTGCAGGGAATTCGGGTGTGGTTCCCAGACCAGCATCATTCATATCGCCTAGGGGCTTGTCAGAAATGCAAATTCTTAGACCAGTGGTTCTCAAACTTTTTGAAGTCGGGGCACATTTAAAATCCTACAAATAATTGTAGGCGCACTATATACAAATTTCTAAGAAATATGTTATAATAATTAAGTCAAATATTAAAGAAAAAATATAAAGTCCAAGCGTGCTTTTATGGTAATTAAACCAAGTAAATATGACAAAATTAAATTTATTCTGACATTAAAAAACATTTTTATGTTACATTTTTTGAGTTATGCTTTTTAGAATTCATAAAAAAGAGGGGTTAAAAAATAAAGAAATGACAAAAAAGTTATCTTTATATATATATAGATACATTCTTAGTAAGATTTAGTAAATTCAGCAGGTCCCTGCCATGAATGTGTTAAGTTTTTTCATTCTGTGTTTATGAGAAACATGAGCTTGATGTGTTCTAGCGATTTTTTCAATGTTTGGGCACATATTTGAAAGGCAAACTCTCTTTTCCTCATCAATACATTGAAGAATTCCTCTCTTTTTACTCTCAATTGTGTTGAGTGCAGAAAATCCCCAACATACATATCATCTTAACTTTACACCAAAGGATAGAAGAAACTTACCTCCAGTCTTTCGGGGAACATGGGGGGTAGTATAAACAATCCAGCACCACAGCTTAACAGCCTTTTGCAACCTAATCAGGCAAGTGAGGTGGGGGGTTGGGCAGACTGTCAGCTTACAGCCAACTCCCCAAAAATCTAAACTCCAAAACCCTGTTGGTTTTTTGGTCCCCAACAGGCACATATTTCTCTGGAATACCATAGCGTGCACCTGGAAATCTTCTAGGGCACACCAGTGCGCCCTGGTGCACACTTTGAGAACCACTGTCTTAAGCTAAAAATCAAACCCTAGACCTACTGAATCAGAAACTGCAGGGATGGCTCAGTTATCTTTAGTTGAAGAAGTCTTCCAGGTGATTCTAATGCACAATAAAGAACTAAGGAAAAAACAAAGGCACTAAACTCTGATTTGCCAAAATATCTACCTCATAGTCATTCTTCTTGAGATGCAGCTAACAAGTTAAAACCAATTAAATAAAAAGATATTTGTAATAAAATCTAGTGTAATATATTACAGTCATAATTCATCATGTAGTGATCATCCTGCAAAACCAGCCTACAATAAAAATGACTAAAAAGGCTTCTACTTACTTTAATGTCTCCGCAAGAAAGAAGCTCTGCTGCACATCATCATGTGCAGGGGTGGAGGAGTACACATCCTTCACCCCGGAAAACCCACCACTGACCCGGCAGGACTTCTCAATGGCCTGGGAGAGAGATCAGACAGAGGATCAATTCCACAAATGTCAAGTGTTGAAGGACCACAGTTAAAACTTCATAGAGCTCTATATGAGAATTTGACAATTTAAGAATAAAATTTATTATCATATGGAAGTATTTCCCTCTGGAAAAACTAATTGAGGTATCCTGCCTCCTGTAGAATTTCTCCCTCTTTAAAACTCTTAAAATATTTTTAGGACATCTTATATTTTCCTAACTTAAGAATCAAAGTTAGACTACTCACACTGGATTCGAGACCTGTAAGGCACAATTAAGTCTCACTAATTCTGACAAATCAAGAGGGAGGTCAATCTGAATTAAAATTAAAAAAAAAAAAATAAAAAAATAAAAAAAAATAAAATAAAGTTTTTTAAATGCAATTTTATTACTTCCAAAGATAACAATAATCCAAACATGCTAAAAAACAAACAAAAGTATTACTTTAGACTTCTGCCTAGGAATAGCAATGTGATAATATTTATTGTAAACATACTATATGACAGAGATTGCATCACCCTAATTCTATGAGTTAGGCATTATGGGTGGTACCTGCCAGCAGGAAGTGCCCACCCACACACCTATCATAATAATTCCATGTTAAGAGCCAGCAGTGGTGAAGTATCGACTGTGCTGAAGACTCTTGTCAGAGCTTTACATGTATTAACAATTAAATTCCCAACAACACCAGGAGGTGGTCTCAGCTCTACTTCTCAGATGGGAAAACTGAGGCAGAGTAATTTGTTCCACATTATTAACTGACTGGGAGTGGAAAATTTTAATTTATATCTTCATTTGCATCTTTGAACATGTCTAAATGAAATATACTGAATCAAATGGAATCTGTTCAAAAGCATGTTTTTAATTCAAAGCCACCAACTATCCTACTTTTGTAGGTATATTACACTCCAGAAATCAGCCGTCCACAAGAGGCTGAAAGCAGGTGTGGACTTCTTTCCCTACCAGACCCTGTGACACTGGAATGAAGCTATGCTCATTGTTCCTAGTCTTGCTACTTTTCTTATTCTTCTGGTCTTCCTCCTTTCAAATGAGAAGCTAATTAACTCTAATCATATTTTCTTAATAAGACTGTTCTTTTTTTATCTAGTTCCATTTTGATTACAGCTGGGTTTTCAAGTCTTCTTACCACAGGATTTGTCACTTTTCTCCATCTAATCTTTTAAATGCAAGAGTTTTTAAACACCATGCTCTGCATAATGATCGTGTATCTTTACCCCCTCAGAACTATCAGAGCAGTTGAAGAATACTGAGAAAGTAGGAGGCATGCCTGATCATTAAGCCACTTAAAAGTCATTTCTTAAAGGCAAATTTTCATACGTGATATACTTTAGTGTCTGGAAGTTTGAATTCGTACATGGAAAAGCTAAAGCTACAGAGGACCTGAGATAGCACTATCCTGTCTCTGTACATCTTCCCTTTACTTTCTTCACATCCAAAAGGGGAGGGTGTGACAAGCAAGTTCTATTTATCATGTGACTCCTCCTCTTTGGTCTCTACCCCTGCCTCCTTTCTCATCACAAATTACTTTTGAAACTTGAATTTAAAGCATAAGTATTTCAGTCTTGTTCTTTATACTTTGTGTGTGCCCATATGTGCTATTAGAAGCAAAATTTAAACTTGTATTAATTCAAATTTAGACAAATATGGGTTAAAATTTGAGTTTATGAAACCTTTTTTTTTTTTTTTTTTTTTGTATTTTTCTGAAGCTGGAAACAGGGAGGCAGTCAGACAGACTCCCACATGCACCCGACCAGGATCCACCCAGCATGCCCACCAGGGGGCGATGCTCTGCCCATCTGGGGTGTCACTCTGCTGCAACCAGAGCCATTCTAGCGCCTGAGGCAGAGGCCACAGAGCCATCCTCAGCACCTGGGCAAACTTTGCTCCAATGGAGCCTTGGCTGCGGGAGGGGAAGAGAGAGACAGAGAGGAAGGAGAGGGGGAGGGGTGGAGAAACAGATGGGCGCTTCTCCTGTGTGCCCTGGTCGGGAATTGAACCCAGGACTCCTGCACGCCAGGCCGACGCTCTACCACTGAGCCAACCGGCCAGGACCAAAACCTCTTTTTGATGGATAAGAAGGTGCACAAGAAAAAAGGACCTTAGGAACAGGATAAATTACCCTAGTATTTCTTAAGGAGTAGACCTTTCTGTCACCACCCTTTAGCCCCGATTCAGATCTATCCCCCTTTTCCTCTAAGTAAGAACCATTACACATTAGGGACACTCAAGTCAGGTTCACTGCAGGATTTTACCTATCTCTTGCCCCTATCGGAAATATTGTTTGACTTACATAAGTGTTGGTAAGCCATTGCTACCAACAGATGTGTGTCTTGTTTTTGAGCCATGTGGCAACAGCCTGTCTACCTTCTCAACTGCAGCACAGAGTTTCACCAGCACCTCTGTTCCCAATTCTGGACCCAGGTGGAAGAGCAGCAACAACAAACGCTGCCTCTGCTTCTGTTCTATGTTACCAACCTTCCATTACTCTTCTCTTATAATTAAACTCTGTAAGGACTTTCCCTGTCTGAATGACAAATGACATGTAAGTGTCCTCACCTTACTTCAAGTCTATATTGCATTGTTCCCAGAGTACTGCAGCAGTCTCCAAAACCCACCAGTTTGCAGATTACAGTCAGACCCTTCTGTTTTCTTACTTTCCACTAAAAAGCCTTCAAGTAGTTCCTCCCCCTTTGAAAAATCTTCAGTAACCCTATAATGGATTCTTCAAGTTAGGGACCTTTGGAGGGGAGCAGATGGTGAGGAAAAAGATCTGATGGGCTTTATATACTGCTCACAAACATTCAGGGGATATTTTATAGCTTCATAATCATTTTGAAATATTCCCTAATGTTTGTGAGCAGTATATATGAGCAAAAGACTTTTATCACCATATGAAAAACACCTACGCAGTAAGTGAGAAGTGTGTGAGTGTGTGTGTGTGTGTGTGTGTGTGTGTGTGCGCGCACGCACGCACGCATGCATGCATGCACATGCTATTCCTGTGTCACTGAGATCTGGCATGTAAGGCCATCTTCACAATGGTTTCAAACCGCTCTCTCTGGTTGCCACTGTGAAGCATTCTGTTTCCATACATTGGTTTGCATTCTGCCCTAGAACATATCTTGTACATTCTTGTCTGAGCAATTTACTGACCTTATTTATCTCATTCTAGCTACACTAGAGGCTTATGTTAAACAATTTAAAGATGAATATTCATCCTAATTAGTACTATTTATCATAATTAGTATATCTCAGAGAATATAACACTCCACTCCCAAGAATAAGCTATTCTTTCACAAAAAGACTTAACGGCTTTCTTCCTGCCCTGACATTGAGAGCTGCAAGGCTCTCAGGCCCATGTTGTAAGAGTAAACCACTTACTTGCTTACTTTACTATTAAAAATTCCTTGTTTTAAACATATATATTTATCCATCAGTCTAAAATTTTTTTAACAATTCATTGATCCTTCTTATTGTGATCCACTAAGGAATTACTTGGAACACAAGCTGAAATAAATTAGGGGGCAATCTACCTATGCTGTGAATTTGGACAGTTTTACAATATTTTCTTTTTTTTCAGAGTTTGAGCATTAGCAGGGAAGTATAGAAACTTTATAGTCATAGTGAGAAATTGCCTTTTAAATGTCTCTCTATAGTTATTTGATAAGAATAATGAATAAATACTAGTAGGAAAACACGACTATAGAACTAAACTGCATTCTATTTTTTTCTTTTTTCTAGGTGAGAGGAGGGATAGAGAGATAGACTCACGCATGCGCCCTGACCTAGATCCACCTGGCAACCCCACCAGGAGCCAATTCTGGATGCTCAAGTACTGAGCTATTTTTAGCAACTGAGGCTGATACGCTCCAATGGAGCTATCCTCAGTGCCCGGGGCCACGCTTGAACCAATCAAGCCACTGACTGCAGGAGAGAAAGAGGGAGAGAAGGGGAAGAGGGAGAGAAGGGAGAAAGGGAGAGGAGGGAAGCAGATGGTCACTTCTCCTGTGTACCCTGACTGGGAATTGAACCTGGAACATCGATACGCTGGGCCGAAGTTCTATCCACTAAACAACCAGCTAGGACCTAAACTGGATTCTAAGGTTTACTTCTGCTGCTTAAGAAAGTTAAACTGACCGACAGAGTTTTCTGTCAGATAAAGGTAAGTAGCCCTATGGTTACTGAACCGGAGGTGCATGGAGGAGAAGTGACACTAGAAAGGACTTGACATAACACATGCACACGAAATGAAAAACTGGTTTACTTACCAGAGCTGCTTCCCAGCCCCACTGCCTATATCTTGGATCGTGAGTGAATCGCCACAGGTACCAATACGTTTCAATGACTTCTGGTCGGAGGATGTAATACTTCTCAGCCTGCCGGACTGCCACAGCCTCGACTGCACCATCAAACTTGAAGGACTCGGGACCCAGCTTTAAGGCTGTAACACGACAAAAGAAATAAATGAGAAAATAAACTATGCGTGTTTGTATGCCGAAGCTTTTTCCTCCCCTGAAGGGATAGGGGATGAAATAGTTATTGTTGTCCTTTGTTTTATTTTTATTGTTGCTGTTTTGCAAAATCAGTCACTTTATAAGATCCACATTTGGTTTTCTTATAATAGACTTTTAAATATTCCTATTATTCTGACATGAAATCTCTCTCATAAATAATGTACATCAACTGTTAAATCTCCATATACTGACAAGAGTCCAGTAGTCCTTTGGAAACGAATGCAAAGGCAGACAGAAGCACATTACATGTTCTGTTTTGTTCCAAAATAAAATGAGACTGTACTGTATAGAACTATTTTTTAAAAAGTCAACACAATTTTGCCTGACTGGTGGTGGTGCAGTGGATAGGTTGTCGACTTGGGATGCTGAGGACCCAGGTTTGAATCCCTGAGGTTGCCAGCTTGAGCACGGGGTTGCTGGCTTGAGCGAGAGATCAGAGACATGATCCTATGGTCGCTGGCTTGAAACCCAAGGTCGCTGGCTTGAGCAAAGGGTCACTGGCTTAGCTGGAGCCCCCTGGTCAAGGCACGTATGAGAAAGCAATCAATGAATAACTAAAGTAACTCAACTACGAACTGATGCTTCTCATCTCTCTCTTTTCTGTCTGTCTCCAACTAGCTTAAGAAAAAAAAATATTAAAAAACAGTGGAACAAAGGAATTTTGAATCTCAGTTCACATGTTCTTTCCATAATCACAGTCTTTCATATCAGCAACAACAATGTCATTATAAAATATGATGATCAGAAATATAATACAAGCCCTGGCCGGTTGGCTCAGCGGTAGAGCATCGGCCTAGCGTGCGGAGGACCCGGGTTTGATTCCCGGCCAGGGCACAGGAGAAGCGCCCATTTGCTTCTCCACCCCTCCGCCGCGCTTTCCTCTCTGTCTCTCTCTTCCCCTCCCGCAGCCAAGGCTCCATTGGAGCAAACATGGCCCGGGTGCTGGGGATGGCTCTGTGGCCTCTGCCTCAGGCGCTAGAGTGGCTCTGGTCGCAACATGGCGACGCCCAGGATGGGCAGAGCATCGCCCCCTGATGGGCAGAGCGTCGCCCCATGGTGGGCGTGCCAGGTGGATCCCGGTCGGGCGCATGCGGGAGTCTGTCTGACTGTCTCTCCCTGTTTCCAGCTTCAGAAAAATGAAAAAAAAAAAAAAAAAAAGAAATATAATACAGAGAATTTTTTCATAACTTTAGTATTCTATGAATTTCATACTTTCACCTATAAGCAACCAGTGTAATGCTTGACATATAATAGGTGCTCCATGTTTAATGGGGTAAATGATTAATTATAACAACTATGGTATATTTTGAATATGCCTGTTATATTTTAAGATCTTCCTATTTTATAACAATTATTTGATTTGTGGTCAAAATCTGAATAATAACAAGCCTTATTATGGGTACTAACACAAACACTGAATATCCATCCTGGTCCTTAACGTGTTACTAACTGGAGTTCTATTTTAAGTACATATTTAATACTCTATATCATCAACATGATAACACAATTTAGTTTCTATTTGTAACTCGGATCATTGATTTTACATGAATTATATACCAACACTTAAACTACCCTAAAATAAGATCTCTTTTGATTTAGTTAATTTTATGAAATGGAAGCCCTGACTTAGTTACTGAGGAAATTAAAGGGTTAATTATACCATAAGTTCAATTTCTTATTATATAAAAATAATTTGACAGTTTTTAAAACAGAATAAATTTTATGCCAGTTGTATTTGTGTCATGGTACCTGATGTAAAATTAACCCTAAAACAGAAATTCAGTTGTTTAATATATGGACAATTCAACTTCTGAAATCACAAACAGGAATCATTGATTTTTATTCTTTCAGGGAACTCATTACCCATTATTTCATATAGAAACATACATTTTTAAAGCCACAGAAAACCTTGAAAGGTCTAGTTCAGTTTTCCTCAATCTTATTTTAAAGCATTTAAAAAATCTAATTGCCTTTTTTCTCCATGAAATTTTAATAATACATACTGTTTACCTATATATAACTGTATGTACATCTATGCTTTGTATATAAAAAAACTATTTTTCACCCCCAAGAATCAATTATTGTCACTGCTGAGAATCATCCCATTTTCCAAGTAAGGATAAAGCCCAGGAAATATTACATATTTGCCTAAAGCAATGCCAGAGAATCTTTTTAGTTAAAGGCACAAACAACTCAAAAAATTATTGGTAAACTAAGAGAGAAACTGCTAGTTACCTAGATACCAATTATACAATCAATATAACCACTACTATCTTATTTTCACAAGAGAATAGGCAAGGCATGTCACCTAAATCAGTTAATTTTGTGTCCTCTTTAAAGTAACTATTTTTATAGAAGCTGAATTGAATGGCTAAATAGATTCTTACTATATTAAAATAAATACTGTTATCCCACATATCCCCAAATGTCCTAGCTCTTGATTTTAAAACAACTTCTTCAAAATCTTTATTAACAGAAACAGTAGCAGAATTCAGTAATAATAAAAAGAAAATGATGCAGGAATACATTTCCAGAATTAAAATTCAAGTTCTTAAGAAAATAATTTATTGTATTAAACTCTTTTGAAATAAAAATGTCTATATATTTTCCTTCTAACTCCTGAACATATTTTTATCTTCTAGGATATTTTAGACTAAGTAATTGGTGTTAATATTCTTACCAGTTCTGTCATAAGACTCATGACATGTATGTGCAATTTCCGCCCCTAGCTCTAAATAATGACCAGCTTTGTCCCTGGAACCATCTGCTCCTAGTGCAAACATTCCCCCAGCAAAGCAGGCCAGATGCCCCATCTTCCTCTCCAGGTGCCCGTTCTTCCACTCTCCAATGAAGGTGAGGCCTCCACGGGACTTCTTAATGAGATGTTTTTCTATAGCCTATAAGAAAGAGTAACTATTCAAAATTTCAGAAGCAAAATATTAAGAGTTCAAACTTACTGCATCCTTCTGACTATAAGACCTGGGTAATATATTCTACAGAGCAGTACCTTTTCCAAACTGAGAGGCTTAATTTACAATAAGTAAGTTTTGGAATGAATAATCAAGTTGCACATATTTGAACAAATATCCCAATCACTACTTTAACAAAACAAGGTATAAGAGGGGAGAATAGTTTAAAGATCATCTTTCTTCTTGAGCTAAAATAATCAGTCAATTGAGATCACGATGACATATTAAAACCCAAAGGCTCTGTGGATTTATTTTCTATTTCATTCAACAAAAACTGAATAGAAAGAATACCTAAGATAATCAGAAAAATATACTTTGATAATTAGTAATGGTTTCTCCTTTGTTGTATAACTATACCTCTACTAAAAGTACTTTAAAAAGGCACCATTAGGTAAGATACCTTATATGTTATAAAGCTTAGGAAACTAGTTGTAAGTTCAAATTTAACTGCTTAATCCCTTACTTTGCAAAGTGAGGCATTATTTTGGATGTTGTGCCATGTTTAGGAGAGGCCATGTGGTCCATCCTCCTGGAATGTCCATTTTACTCAAAATACATGGGGATGGCAAGAGAAATATTTTATATTAAACTTGAATATAAAAAAGTAGAGTCCAACAATTACATTTAATTTTTTAAATGAGATTTGTAAGAGCTTTGTTACTTTGGACTACGTTCTCACACATCGCTGATGGAATCTATGGATTCTCTTCCTCTAGAGATAGTTTTATGGGAAAGATTAAGAAACTGCGTTAATTCAGTTCTCTTTGGTAGACCTTATTATATAATTAGAGACTAATTTCCTGACAATAAAAAGGAACTTAAATTAACTCACATTTTTACTGTGGGGTTTTCTCTAACAAGCTCAGTAACAATCAGCTTTGGAAAAATTTATTCTATTTTCTTTATAATAATGTTTTACAGAATTTTAAGTACTATGCCTTATTCATCATCATCTTATATGCCACAAAGCCTGTAAGTATAATACGCACTCAATAAATGTTTAATTAATAAGTCATTTTATAAATAAATGGTAAAAAATTGTATTTCACCTGTTAGGGGAATGAGGAGTGGTTGATAAGCTTAATTAGGGGCTACTGGATTATGAATGTTCATTGTTTGCTTTAACCACAGCACTCTGAAGCACAAATGAGAAGACTAGTGTGTGAGTACAGGGACCACACCCTTCACCTGTGGACCTATGGCATCTAGAATGTGTTCCACATGTGAGGCACTCAGTAAATACCTAAAGGAGCATATCCAGTTTGATACCAAACCACTTTATGATACTTTTGTCATTTTGTTATTTTTGTTCATTATAAAACAAATCTTACTATAATTAAAAGTTACCAAACATATCCATGGATCTAGTAGAATTAAAGTAAAAAGTAGATATAAAGATAGGACTTTTGACCAGTAACTCACTTGTAAGGCTCTCTTCTCTCTAAAAAATGACAAATGTCTAAGAGTTTAACTTATATAAAATGCCAAACTATTGAATTACAATTAAGAGTAATATTATTGCCCTCTATTCAACAAACCTTCATAAATAATGCATTACTTTCTTATTCCTTAAAAAGTATGTTTTTCTTAATTATTTCAAAAATTAAAGACTAAATAAAAACTTGATCAGAGTAGGGGACCTGAAGATGGCAGTGGAGTATGCAGATGCACAGACTCTCAGCTCACACCACCAAACTGGATCACAAACTAATTTAGGAACAATCAGCGTGTAAAACTAACTCTGGACTACAAGACCAGCTCTCAAAAACCAAGGAGCAAAGAAGAAGCCACACTGAGCCTGACATCTCTCCAGCTCCAATCAGCACAACAAGACACAGCTGAAAACAAGAAGTGAGGAGGAGGGGCCTCCATGGAGATCTGAGATACACCTCCTTCTACTGAAGCAGAGAAAGCACCCCGCCCCCAGAGAGATTAACTGGCAGATTAGACCTTCAGAGTCTCAGGTTACACCCACTGCATTCCTGTATAGTTTCAAATAAGCCCTCTGCTGAGATCAGTAAACAAGACTATAACTAAGAAGAAAACAAACAAATCAAGACTTCAAAGCAGCCCAAATCCAAAAGTGGATTACTAATAACAGCTGATGCCAACCCAAGAAGACCTAGAAATAACACAACTGAAAATTGGAGGCAGACAACACCAAACTTAGACTCAGCCAGCACTACAAACAAAACACACAGACATAATGAGAAGACAGAGAAGTGCAATCCAAATGAAACCACAAGAGAAATCTCCAGAAAAGGAACTGAGTGATATGGAAATAACCAAACAGCCAGATGCAGAGTTTAGAATAATGATTGTTAAGATGCTTAGCGATCTTAGAACAACAATGGATGGTCATTACGAACACTTAAATAAAGAGATAGCAAGTATAAAAAAGGACATTGAAATATTAAAAAAGAATCAGTCGGAGGTGACAAATATAATATCAGAATTGAAGACCACAATGGAAGGAATTAAAAGCAGGATGGATGAAGCTGAGGATCAAATCAGTGAGTTGGAGGACAAGATGAACAAAGGCACGAAAGCAGAGCAGAAAAAAGAGAGACTCAAAAAGTCTGAGGAAACTCTGAGAGATCTGTGACAACATGGAGAGAAATAACATCCGAAGATAAGAAACAGGGATAGAGACTTTATTCAATCAAATCATAGCTGAAAACTTCCCTAAATTGATGCAAGGAAGGGTCTCACAAGTTCAAGAAGCACAGAGAACTCCATTAAAGAGAAACCCAAAAAGACCTACACCAAGACACATCATATTTAAAATACCAAAGCTAAATGATAAAGAGAAAATATTAAAAGCTGCTAGAGAAAAGAAGGCTAACACCTACAAAGGAGCTCATAAGGATGACATCCGACTTCTCAACAGAAACACTTGAGGCCAGAAGGGAATGGCAAGAAATATTCAAAGTAATGCAGAACAAGAACCTACAACCAAGACTACTTTATCCAGCAAGGCTATCATTTAAAGTTGAAGGAGAAATAAAAAGTTCCCCAGACAAAAAAAACTCAAGGAATTCATTACAACCAAACCAATGCTGCAGGAAATGTTAAGGGGCCTGTTGTAAACAGATCAAAGTGGGAAAAGAATATAGCAAAAGAGGAATACAGCTTTAAAGAATAAAATGGCAATAAACAATTACATATCAATAATAACCTTAAATGTAGATGGATTAAATGATCCAATCAAAAGATATAAGTTAGCTGCATGGATAAGAAAACAGGACCCTTATATATGCTGTCTACAAGAGACATACCTTAAAACAAAAGATGCACATAGACTGAAGGTAAAAGGATAGAAAAAAATATTTCATGCAACCTGACCAGGCGATGGCACAGTGGATAGAGCGTCGGACTGGAATGCTGAGGACCCAGGTTCGAGACCCCGAGGTCACCAGCTTGAGTGTGGGCTCATCTGGTTTGAGCAAAAGCTCACCAACTTGGACCCAAGGTTGCTGGCTTGAGCAAGGGGTTACTCAGTCTGCTGAAGGCCCGTGGTCAAGGCACATATGAGAAAGCAATCAATGAACAACTAAGGTGTAGCAATGTGCAATGAAAAACTAATGATTGATGCTTCCCATCTCTCCATTCCTGTCTGTCTGTCCCTCTCTCTGACTCTCTGTCTCTGTAAAAAAAAAACAACAAAAAAAACTTCATGCAAATGGGAATGAAAAAAAACCTGGGGTAGCAATACTTATATCAGACAAAATGGACTTTAAAACAAAGACTATAGTAAGAGATAAAGGAGGTCACTACATAATGATAAAGGGAACAATCCAACAGAAAGATATAACCATCATAAATATCTACGCACCTAATATAGGAGCACATAAATATATAAAGCAGACTTTGATGGATATAAAGGGCGAGATCAACAGCAATACTATAATAGTAGGAGATTTCTATACCCCACTAACATCACTAGATAGATCCTCAAGAAAGAAAATTAACAAAGAAACAGCAGACTTAAAGGACACACTAGATCAACTTGATTTAATAGATATCTTTAGAACTTTTCACCCTAAGGCAACAGAATATATATTCTTTTCAAGTGCTCATGGTACATTCTCTAAGATAGACCACATGTTAGGACACAAAAGCAATCTCAACAAATTTAAGAAGATTGAAATCATATCAAGCATTTTCTCTGATCACAATGGCATGAAACTAGAAATCAACCACAACAGAAAAACTGAAAAATACTCAAGCACATGGAAATTAAATAGCATGTTATTAAACAACGAATGGGTTAACAATTAAATCAAGGAATAAATAAAAAAATTCCTAGAAAGAAATGATAATGAGCAAACAACAACTCAAAATTTATGGGACACAGCAAAAGCAGTCCTGAGAGGGAAGTTCATAGCACTATAGGCATTCCTTAAGAAGCTTGAAAAAGCTAAAATAAACAACCAAACCCTTCATCTAAAAGAACTAGAAAAAGAACAGCAAGTAAGGCTCAGAGGTAGTAGAAGGAAGGACCTAATAAAGATCAGAGCAGAAATAAATGACATAAAAGGTAAAGAAACAATATGGAGGATCAATGAAACCAAGAGCTGGTTCTTTGAAAGGGTAAACAAGATCGATGAATCTTTAACAAGATTCACCAAGAAAAGGAGAGGACTCAAATAAATAAAATTAGAAATGAGAGTGGAGAAATAACCACCGACACAACAGAAAAACAAAATATTGTAAGAAAATACTATGAAGAACTGTATGCCCAAAAATTAACCAAGGTGAAATGGACAAATTCCTTGAAAGATATAATCTTCCAAAATCAATCTGGAAGAATCAGAAAACCTAAACAGACCGATTACAACAAAAGAAATCAAAACAGTTATCAAAAAGCTCCCAAAAAACAAAACTCCTGGGCCCGATGGCTTCATTGGCGAATTCTACCAAATAGTCAAAGAAGAACTAACTCCTATCCTTCTCAAGCTATTTCAAAAAATTCAGGAGGAAGGAATACTTCCAAGTTCCTTTTTTGAGGAGAGCATAATTCTGATTCCAAAACCAGGCAAAGACAACACAAAGAAAGAAAATTATAGGCCAATATCCCTGATGAATTTAGATGCTAAAATCCTCAACAAAATACTAGCAAACTGGATCCAGCAATACATGAAAAAAGTCATTCATCATGATCAAGTGGGATTTATTCTGGGGAGGCAAGGATGGTACAACATTTGTAAATCAATTAATATGATTCACCACATAAACAAAAGGAAGGAGGAAAAACCACATGATAAGTTCAATAGATGCAGAAAAAGCATTTGATAAAATCCAGCACCCATTTATGATCAAAACTCTTAGCAAAGTGGGAATATACCTCTCAACATGATAAAGGCCATCTATGACAAACCCACAGCCAACATTATAATTAATGGACAAAAATGAAAAGAAATTCCCCTAAAATCAGGAACAAGGCAAGGATGCCCCCTTTCACCACTCTTATTCAACATAGTACTGGAAGTCCTAGCTACAGCAATCAGACAAGAAGAAGAAATAAAAGGCATCCAAATTAGAAAAGAAGAAGTAAAACTCTCATTATTTGCAGATGATATGATACTGTATATAGAAAACCCCAAAGTTTCAGTCAAAAAACTACTAGACCTGATGAATTCAGCAAGGTGGCAGGATATAAAATTAATGCACAGAAATTACAGGCATTTTTATACACGAACAATGAACTGTCAGAAAGATAAATTAAGGAAACAATCCCCTTCACTATTGCAACAACAAAAAATAAAGTGCCTAGGAGTAAATTTAACCAAGGAGGTTAAAGACTTGTACTCAGAAAATCATAAAACATTGATAAAAGAAATCAAGGAAGACACAAACAAGTGGAAGCATATACCGTGTTCATGGTTAGGAAAATAAGCATCATTAAAATGTCTATATTACCCAAAGCAATTTATAAATTCAATGCAATACCAATTAAAATACCAATGACATACTTCAAAGATATAGAACACATACTCCAAAAATTTATATGGTACCAAAAAAGAACACGAATAGCCTCAGCAATCTTAAAAAAGAAGAATAAAGTGGGAGGTATCACACTTCCTGATATCAAGTTATACTACAAGGCCATTGTACTTAAAACAGCCTGGTACTGGCATAAGAACAGCCATATAGATCAATGGAACAGAACAGAGAACCCAGAAATAACCCCCACATCTTTATGGACAATTGATATTTGACAAAGGAGGTAAGAGCATACAGTGGAGTAAAGACAGTCTCTGCAACAAATGGTATTGGGAAAACTGGACAGCTACCTGCAAAAAAATGAAACTAGACTACCAACTTACACCATGCACAAAAATAAACTCAAAATGGATAAAGAACTTAAATGTAAATCATGAAACCATTTGTATCCTAGATGAAAATTTAGGCAGTAAACTCACCGACATCTATCGCAGCAATATTTTTGCTGAATTATCTCCACAGGCAAATGAAATAAAAGGATAAACAAATGGGACTATATCAATCTAAAAAGCTTTTGCACAGCTAAAGACAATATGAATAGAATAAAAAGACAAACCACACAATGGGAGAACATATTTGACAATACATCTGATAAGGAATTAATAACCAAAATTTATAAAGAACTTGTAAAACTCAACACCAGGAAGACAAATAATCCAATCAAAAAATGGGCACAAAAAATAAATAGACACTTCTCCAAAGAGGACATACAGTTGGCCAATAGACAAATGAAAAAATGCTCAACATCACTAATCATTAGAGAAATGCAAATTAAAACCACAATGAGATATCACCTCACACCAGTCAGAATGGTGCTCATCAACAAAACAACACACAATAGGTGCTGGCGAGGATGTGGAGAAAGGGGAACCCTCCTGCACTGCTATTGGGAATGCAGACTGGTGCAGCCACTGTGGAAAACAGTATGGAGATTCCTCAAAAAATTAGAAATAGAACTTCCCTTTGACCCAGCCATCCCACTTATAGGAATATATCCCAAGGACACCATATCACCAACTGAAAAAAAGAAATGCACCCTCATGTTTATGGCAGCATTGTTCACAATAGCAAAGATCTGGAAACAGCCCAAGTGTCTGTCGGTGGACAAGTGGATTAAAAAGCTTGGTACGTATATACAATGGAATACTGTGGGGCTATGAAAAAGAAGGAAATATTACCTTTTGCAACAATATGGAGGGACTAGAAACTATTATGTTGAGTGAAATAAGCCAGGCAGAGAAAGAAAAATATCATATGACCTCACTCATTTGAGGAATCCAATGAACAACGAGAACTGAGAAACGGAACTGAGACAGAGGAGGGATCAAAGGGACAAACCTGAAGGGAAGACGGAGGGAGCTGTAGGGAGGGTGGCAGGGGAGATGTTGAGGGGAATAGGGAGGAGGGGTGTTGCATTCGGGGTGACCCTAGATCTATGTAAACACAATTAATTAAATTAAAAAAAAAAAAAACTAAAAAAAACCAAAAACTTGATCAGAATATAAAACCTATAACTGTACATAATTTTGAAAAGAAAGCTAAGATGTACAACATTAAGTATATTATATTTCAAATTAAAATTTAATTGTTACTTTATAAGTATATTTAAAATATAAAAAACATATAAAAAATATATGTTAAGCATGACCAGGCGGTGGCGCAATGGATAGAGCGTCGGACTGGGATGCGGAGGACCCAGTTTCAAAACCCCGAGGTCGCTAGCTTGAGCACGTTCTCATCTGGTTTGAGCAAAGCTCACCAGCTTGGACTCAAGGTCGCTGACTCAAGCACGGGGTCACTCGGTCTGCTGAAGGTCTGCAGTCATGGCACATATGAGAAAGCAATCAATGAACAACTAAGGAACCACAATGAGAAATTGATGTTTCTCATCTCTCTCCATTCCTGTCTGTCTGTCCCATCTGTCCCTCTCTCTGACTCTCTCTGTCTCTGCCACAAAAAAAATATATATATATGTTAAAAATATTAAATATACTGTAGTTGTTCATTTATCAAATACTGAATAACCTATTGTTTCAGGTGTTACACAAGGTGCTGACACACTGGCAAACAAATCAGTCTGCCTTCAAGGAACCCACAGTCTATTGGGAATGGCTAAAAGCAGGGGTCCCCAAACTACGGCCCGCCCCTGAGGCCATTTATCTGGCCCCCGCCGCACTTCCGGAAGGAGCACCTCTTCCATTGGTGGTCAGCGCAGCGGCACTCACGTACACTACTACTTCCGGTGACGCGGGACGCACATGTCACAGCTCTGGAAGCGCATCATATCACTTGTTATGACTAGCAGTGACAAATATGGAACCAGACATTGACCATCTCATTAGACAAAAGCAGGCCCATAGTTCCCATTGAAATACTGGTCAGTTTGTTGATTTAAATTTACCTGTTCTTTATTTTAAATATTGTATTTGTTCCCGTTTTGTTTTTTTACTTTAAAATAAGATATGTGCAGTGTGCACAGGGATTTGTTCATAGTTTTTTTTTTATAGTCCGGCCCTTGAGGGACAGTGAACTGGCCCCCTGTGTAAAAAGTTTGGGGACCCCTGGCTAAGAGCTTTGTATTTTCAACACTATGATTCTAAGACTACTACATTCTTCCTAGAGATGACTTTTCCAAGTCATAAAACCTTCTAGGCCTAAAGTTTAATAACACAATAACTTTCCAAAATGTAAGAATTTTTGAATTTTTGAAGTCACATACTAAAATGAAGATTCTTGATTATACATTAATTTAGTTCAATTTCTTAGTTAACTCAGTTCCCCAAGAAAATGTATCTAATGCCTACAATGAGCAAAGTACTACATGGTACATATTAGTTCAATTCCTCTTCATTTTTGTAAACAACTACAGAAAACTGTTTCCCTAAACAGCCGTTCTCAACCTGTGGGTCGCGCCAACCGATAGCTTTAGGCGACCCCTGTGTTTTGGTCGTTTGACCCCCGCCGGGGTCGTGACCCACAGGTTGAGAACCGCTGCCCTAAAAGGTAAAGATATAAAATAGGTAATAAAATCCTTGGTACAATTTAAAAACAAACAACAACTATAACTCTAAATACTGACTGATGACTACAGTCAGAATTGTATATATATTTTAGTATATACAAAATATAGGACTTTAAAAAAGTGCTTAAAATCATTAAAAGGATATGTTTATACTAGATCAAAAAGCAAAGAACTTACTAAGTAATTAACAAATTTCTATTTCAGTTTTTGCTTGGAAATATCATGTGTGTTTCCAAGAATGAAACTTTTTCCAATTTCAAACTGTCAGGGCATTGTGGCATGAGGTTATATAAATGTAGTATAGTACAGTGGTTATGAGCACAGGCTCCAGAGCCAGACTGTTTGGTTCCAAGCTCCACTACTTATTAAGTGTGTGGCCTTCATCAAGTTACTGAAGCTCTCAGTGACTTAAGGTCCTCGTATGTAAGATGGCAGTAAAGACTAAATTATTTTACATGTGAAAAGGGCTTAGAACAGTGCTAGAATTAACCAACAGGCTCCCCAAAATTAGGGAATCAAGGAATGTGCAGATACTCCAGTACTTTCAGCCTTTTGTACAGTGCGTCCGTAAAGTCATGGTGCACTTTTGACCGGTCACAAGAAAGCAACAAAAGACGATAGAAATGTGAAATCTGCACCAAATAAAAGGAAAACTCTACCAGTTTCATATCTATTCAGTGCAGTTCGATGTGGGCTCATGCACAGATTTTTTAGGGCTCCTTAGGTAGCTATCCCCTACAGCCTCTACAGACTCATCACTGACTGATGGCCTACCAGAACGGGGTTTCTCCACTAAACTGCTGGTTTCCTTCAACTGCTTATCCCACCGAGTAATGTTATTCCTATGTGGTGGCGCTTCGTTATAAACGCGCCGATATTCACGTTGCACTTTGGTCACGGATTCGAATTTAGTGAGACACACAACACACTGAACTTTCCTCTGTACCGTCCACATCTCGACTGGCATGGCCATGGGCTGCTCCGCTGTATACACGGTGTTACATCATCATCTGCGCATGTGCACATGCTGCCACGTCATCCTACAGAAACTAGGAGGGTTTTCCTTTTATTTGGTGCAGATTTCACATTTCTATCATGTTTTGTTGCTTTCCTGTGACCGGTCAAAAGTGTACCATGACTTTACGGACACACTGTATAGTGCATTTTCACCAATGCAATAAAAGTTGGTTTTGCATCTCATTTGCATAATCAGACAACCTTCTTTGACTTGTTGACTGCTTTTCTGATGTTCTTGTTTAATTAAAAAAAAATCAAATGCTGCTTTTTTTATTGTTTCATATTCACTTTGAAATATCCCCTAATTTTTGTGAGCAGTATATATACGTGTTTTGCCTTTCTTATTTACCAATCAGCTCTCAATATGCAGGTTCAGTAGGTCGTTTAAAAGAAGAAATTTAATGGAAGTACATGTAGTCAGAAGTTTTTCCAGTCTCTGCAGACAATAACTGGAATTATTTTAATTATTTAATTATTTTAATTATTAAAATAAATTTTCATACATAAATATGCTACACTAAATTCTTTCAATAATTTCTTTAAAATGTCACAATAAAGGAAAATTTAATATGACTTTTATATTAAAATACTAACAAACTTTATAGCAAGTGCATATAATAAAATGCATATAAAATATTCATCTGTTATATCAAATACACTGGATATCAGTATGTTAAATTAGTAAATTTTCTGACTGTAATTACCTCAATAGCATCATCGTACATTTTTCTCGCCTCATGATCTGTTTTATCCGACATCAGCCATGCTTTCAGCAAGTATTCATAAAAACTGTCTCCCAAACCACCAACTGATGTATGATCTGTAACAAGAGAGAAAACAATGCAAAAATGTTTTTCAATTATAATGACTATTACAGGTCAATAATTTAAAAATTATATTAACAGCTTTATTTCCAACATATAGTTCAAATTTAGTCCAGTAAGAGCACATCATAATTACTCTCCCCTACACGTGTATCCAATTTGCTAGAAAATCTTTTCCTGCTAGTTGTAGTATTTCACAGTTAGTAGTCTTTTCTTTAGTCACATAGTTTGCATATTGTCACACATACAAATGTTTCCAGAACTGAAAATAATTATCCTTCATTTTTAGTGGCTTTAACTATATAAGCTATAAGATTAAATATGAGATATACTTAAATATGATGTTAACCAAAAAGAGCTCATTTTTCTATAGAGTGGTGAACAGTGATTTCTGTGCTGAAGACAGTAAATTAAAATGAATCTACAAAAAAACAAAACAAAAAAAAAAAACAGCCCAAGAATTCCTTTGCAATATTTGCTTACATTCTATAGAATGTTCCTAAATCAATACCCTTGATTACTATTTATATAGCTATTAGTACCTATTTGTCCTAGGTATATTCTTATTCTATCCCATCTATTCTAACTCGATCCAATTTAATATCACTCCCAAGGCAACCATACCCTACATCCACGAACTTTGTTTCAAAACTCACATCTTCTCTGCATGAAAAGAAAATGATCATGTATCTAATAGCCCCTTCAATCATTCATTTAGAATTATTGTTGGGTTTTTTTCAAATTAGTGAGGGAAGGATAGACTAGTCGGTAGTTTATGGCAACAACTGTCAGGGGGAAATGCATATCAATATTTTTATCTTTAGCTCACAAAAATAAATTTGTGTTGGATTAGGCCCTGGCCGGTTGGCTCAGTGCTAGAGCATCGGCATGGCGTGCGGAAGTCCTGGGTTCGATTCCTGGCCAGGGCACACAGGAGAGGCGCCCATCTGCTTCTCCACCCCTCCCCCTCTCCTTCCTCTCTGTCTCTCTCTTCCCCTCCTGCAGCGAGGCTCCATTGAAGCAAAAGATGGCCCTGGCGCTGGGGATGGCTCCATGGCCTCTGCCCCAGGCGCTAGAGTGGCTCTGGTCGCAACAGAGCGATGCCCAGATGGGCAGAGCATCGCCCCCTGGTGGGCGTGCCAGGTGGATCCCGGTCGGGCGCATGCGGGAGTCTGTCTGACTGCCTCCCCGTTTCCAGCTTCAGGAAAAAAAAAAAATTGTGGTGGATTAATGATTTCAAAGTAAACAGAAAACTTAAGTATACCAGAAAAAAATATAAGAAAATGTCTGCTCTTCTTTAGCAGATGATCTTAAACAAAACACAAAACAAAGGTGCCATAAAGGAAAAGATTTATTGTATCATATGATAGGTATAAGCTATCATAAATGAATCTGTAAGACAAGAATGAGACTGGGAGAAGATATTTGTAACATATATAATAGAAATAAGGGCTCATGTTCTACACAAAGAACTCTGAAACCTAAGGAAAACTGATACAGGGCACATATAAATAATTAACAAAAAAGAAATACAAATTGATAATTAACCTAAGAAAGGAAGCTCATCTCCATTAATGATCAGAGAAAATCAAATGAGATTTCATTTGATTTTCACAATGAGATTTAAAACAATGAGATTTCATTTTTTTCTATTTAATGTACAAACATTTTAAAAGATTAATAACAATGTTGCTAAGGTTATGGTTCACAGTTGCTGGAATTGAAGAGCAATTTTGTAGTAGCTATTAAAATTAAACCTTGGTTTTCTAGTTTTGGAATTATCCCGTAACAATACTTGTATAAATACACAGAGATTTAAATGCATCACAGCACTATTCCCACTAGCAAAATAGTAAGATTCCTCATATATCTAGGGAAGTGGCTAAATAAATTATGTCTAAACATACTCCAGCAGACCATGAAATCATTAAAGAGAATCAGGTTAATCTATAAGTCATATTGAAGGATATTTATTATATGTTGTTGAATGCAGTGGGGAGCAAAAAAGCAGGTTTCATAACAATAGTTTAATACTACTAAAAATTTATGTGTTTAAATGAATGCTATGTACACATATAAAAGGTTTGACAAGTGTCAACAGTGATTAACTCTAAGGAAGGAGCCCTTCAATTTTTACTTTATGTACTTATATTTTATTAGAATACATGTAACTTGCATAATTAAGTCATCTTTTGTTATAGAAAGTAATAAAAGGGGGAAAAGTGCCCTCATTCACTGTAGGTAATATGTCTGCTGATACTCTAATAATTCACTTGTACCTTAAACAACTTGCATCTAAAATGCTCTTATTTCTTTTTTTAACCATAAATATACATTTAATGAATTTTTACATATGTATATAGCCACAAAACCACCAAGATAAAAATATATAGCATTTCCAGTATCTAGCATCCCAAAATCTTCCTCATGTGGCTTTCAAAATCAATGCCTAACTCCAAAGATAACCATTTTTTCTGATCTCTATCATCATGGATTTTTTTTGCCAAGTTCATATATAAACTTATATAAATGGCCATTAAATAAAACAGAATTTACTTTCAACTGTAATTTGTTAGCTTAACAATCTTCTCCACTGTTTTCCATCTAAATATTTAGGAGGAGGACGCCTCTGCTTATTTGACACTCTGTGTTTCTGACACTGGTAAGTGGATATTAGAGAAGACACTTAGAGGAACAGAAGACAGTTACCATGTGATCCCTTACTCTAAGCTTCAAACTGCACACATGCAAAAAAATCACAATTAAATTTCTAATAGCATTCAATACTCACCATACTTACATTTAAGAATTTTATAATAATATATGATGATGGGTTTAGAGGATAAATTATACCTAGATGCTAAATTAATTCTAACACTTAAACATTTTATAATTATAAAAAATCAAAAAGACAACATACTTATAATATATTAAAACAATATGGAATAGAGTGGGAAAGTCCTTCATACTTAACAGGCATTTGGGACAGAGCAAGGATTAGGGATGCCGTTTGGGCACATTATTTGGCAATGAATAAAAGGCAGTGGTTTTATATTCAAAGCACTATAACAAATATCTCCATCAATACTTCTACTTCAGTTTTGTGGCTATGGCAACATGTCTTGACTCAATGAGGAAACGACAGCATTACTATTTGACCAGCTGCCTGGGTTTTTCTTAGACTTCATCAGCTGCTTAAAATCATGCTGTATTTTAATTGTCTTCCTATCTTAACCATGACTCTCTCGCTAGCTTTTAAGTTTTTGCCCCAGATTTTCAGTTGCCTCCTATCTTTTTCTTTTGTCATTCGTATTGTATCCCAGCCTCACAATCAAGTTACTCAGGCTTACATTGAGTCTCCCCTGCCCTTCTTCTGCCCCTAGAGACCTTCTTCCCAATCTTATTTTCTAAGCACATTGTACAAGCGATCGTCGAGACTTTTCTTGCTTTCCTGAGTTAGACTCACTATTTCCTCCAGCTTATGTCTTAGTTTATACCTCTTTTACTGAATCATATTATCACAGAATTTCCCAAGAAAGAATATGTGGGATGTAACCATGCTGTCTGAAAATGTCTTTTTTATACCCTCCCCCCCATTCTATTTTGTGTAGGTCTCAATTCCCCCTCCTCTCACTCAACTGGCCTTCCTGAGCTTTAAAATCTGCATTTTGATATTGGTTAATTTTTTCCCCTACATTCATTGTGCTGAGCACTTTTCATATGTATTTCAGCTTGGAGAAAATGCTCTTACATTATTTATTTTCTCCACATCTCTGCTCTGAAACTCACACTAGCTGGAAATTGTACCTCTTAAGCTGACTCTAGTATTCTTTACTCTCAATTTTTAGTCTCTCGGTCTTCTTTCTCTTTATTCTGGGAACTTTTAAAAAATCAATTTTATCTTTTAGTCCTTATACTAAAGCTTTAATGTCAGCAATCATAGTTTTAATCTCTGGGTTCTTTTCTGTTCTCTAATTGCTTCTTTTTCATAGTATCCTATTCCTATTTTAGGAATATATTTTTAGAGTTCTTTGAATTAAAGAGAGGATTAAAAATGTTTATTTATAAAATTGCCTTAATCTCCTTTGGGATCCCCTTTGTAAATTTAAACATTTTTTTTTTTGCTGTGAAATTTGACATTCATACAAAAAAGCATGTAAAAGATAAATATTATGCTCATTATAGAGAACATTTGTATAACCTCTGCTCAGAATAATGTCAGTACCCCGAAAGCCTACCCCTTTTCAATCACAGTTCCCACCTTCTAGAGGTAACCAATATCTTGAATTTGGGAGTAATCACTTTGATTTTTCCATATGGTTATCATGGAATACCCTCTTCTAACCACTATTGCTTTATTTTGTCCTTCGGTATACATAATAAGTGGCATTATTTATTCTCGTGTCTAGTTTCTGTATTTCAACACTGTGAGATTCAATCATGTTGATGTATATAGCTCTGCTCCACTGAAGTTCTGGGTAGCTAGTTGTGGGTTTCCTCCACTGAACAGTGGGTGTTCCTCCACTAGAAAGATATATCTGTCACTACATCTCTTTCCTGATTGGGAATTCTGACTGGATGCTTTCTGTGTAGGCTAAGGAGGACAGGTGGGCTAACTGGCAGGCTTTGCTTTAGAGATAGGAATGATGTACATATTGTGCTCTGTGGATCTGCTTGAATTGTAGAATGAAAGGAGGCATTATTCTGGGGTACCAACATCCATATAAAAAGTCTTACCATTCTTCAATGAAATCATTCAATTTTTTAAAAGAGCTGCATGATAATGCCCACTAGTAAATGCCAAGAATAAGGTGGTGGATAAGAATTTCAAGTAAAGCCCATGTACCCTATAATCACCTTAAACAAAGCTACTTTTCATGCATGCGTTCAACTACTTGAAGGCCCTGGCCAGTTGGCTCAGCGTTAGAGTGTTGGCCTGGTGTGTGGAAGTCCTGGGTTTGATTCCCAGTCAGGACACACAGGAGAAGCACCCATCTTCTTCTCCACCCTTCCCCCTCTCCTCCTCCTCTCCTCTCTCTCTCTCTCTCTCTCTCTTCTCCCGTAGCCAAGGCTCCATGGAGCAAAGTTGGCTCAGGCACTGAGGATGGCTCTATGGCCTCCACTCCAGGTGCTAGAATGGCTCCAATTGCAGTGGAGCAACACCCCAGAGGGGCCGAGCATCACCCCCTGGTGGGCATGCCAGGTGGATACCGGTCAGGTGAATGCAGGAGCCTGTCTGTCTGCCTCCCAACCCTCACCCCCACTCCCACCCCCACTTCTTACTTTGGAAAAATACAGAAAAAACTGGTAAGTATATTTTTAAAGTGTACTAAGAAAAAAAGGAAAAAGATAATATTACCCAAAATAAAAATTCCATTGAAAAATTGGCAAATATAGAAAATTTTATTAAATCTACTTGAAAAACAATGAATCGATCAGAAAAAAAATCAGACTCAATCTGAAAACAGCCCTGTTTAATATTCTGAGAAGTCAGAATTACCTGAAAGGAAATCAGATTCTGCCCACCTATGAGCAACTTGACAATGGACACTCACATTATTGACTTAAAAGCTTCTTTACAGCACCTGGCGCAATTCCTACAGTGACGCGTACTCAGTAAGCATGCATTAAACGAATGGCTAAATTTCCATTTTCAAGTATTAATAGCATTTCACAATTATAACCTGTCTTTAAGGTACTTTTACTTTAATAAATTAAACCATTTAAAAAAATGTTTCCATTTGCATAGTCTCTCATGCCTTTCAGTTTAGAAAAACAAGTAATTATGACATAGGTAGTAATACCTAGCACAATAATTACAAGTTCAACAAAAAAATGTTTGCAGAATGAATACATTAAATACCTGAAGTACTCATTCAAATTTTAATAAAATTTTCATGTGTATTATTTTAAACACTTCCTTATTCCCCCAATATTAAGGTGTCCATAACTATAATACATAAAATTGTTTACATTGAAAAGATAGTTTAAAAAACTACTCCAATAATGTGAATTATTAGAAAAATGAACAAAAATCTTGATACTAAGCTTTTCCTTTTGGAGTTTTATAATCTTCTGTAAACATACCATTGCACCTACAGCTTTTTAACCACCTCACAGTTCAATGTCCAGATAAAATACTTCAGACTACTCAGGTGACTGCAGTAGAAATGTATTTTGTAAAAATATACAATTCCACTCCTCTCTTCTCTCTTTAAAGAGTTTGAATTGACAGCTGCTTCCTTTTCATCTACTTACTCCTTAATCTCCTAAATTCTGGCTTTAGCTGATAATATAGCCAAACCAAATGATGCTCTACAGTTTAAGAGTCATTTTTTCTCAGTCCCCACTCATGAAGGAAATTGGTTATTTCATGTAAAGGGCACTGTGGAAGATGAAACCAGTAAGGAGTGATACCGGACTGTGGGAGAGAACTGAAGGCCTAAATTAACCAAAGGGAAGAAGAGATGAAAGAGCAGATTTTAGAATTACTAAGAAGGTAAAAACAATAGGATGTGAGTCTGTTCAGATTGCCAAGTTTCTGGCGCAGGCTACAGACTATGTAGAGTGTAGGTGAGACAAGAAATCACAGGAGTAAATTTTAAGGGAGAGACAAGAAGTTTAATTCTGTAAATACTGAGTTTAAGATACCTAAAAAATAACCAGAAACAAATACCCTCGACATGAAGAGAAGTTTAAAGCTCAAGAAAAGTAAATAATGAAATATACAGTTTGTTTTAATGCATTTGCTTTATTGTGCTTTGCAAATACTGTGCTCTTTAAATACTGAAGGTTTGTGGTGACCCTGTCTCAAGCAAGTCTATTGGCGTCATTTTCCCAACACCCTTTGCTCACCTCTTATCTCTGTGTCACATTTTGGTAATTCTCACAATATTTCAAACTTTTTCATTATTACACTTGTCAGGATGATATATTATAGGTTTGTATTGCATCTGTTTTGTATTATAACTTTTAATATTATTAATTGTTTGGGGCACCATGAACTATACCCAGATAAAACGGAAAACTTGGCTGCTCTAGCAACTAGCTGTTTCCCTGTCTCTGTCTCCTCAGGCCTCCCTATTCCCTGAGACAAAACAATAATGAAATTTGGTGAATCAATAACCCTATAAACCTCTCAGTGTTCAAGTGGAAGAAGAGCTACACCTCTCACTTTTCATCAAAAGTAATGATTATGCTTAGTGCGAAAAGCATGTTGAAAGCCAAGCTAGGCTTCTTGAACCAAACAGCCAAGTTGTGAATGCAAAGGAAAAGTTCTAGAAAGAAATTAAAAGTGCTACTCCAGTGAACACACAAATGATAAGAAAGTGAACCGGCCTTATTGCTGACATGGAGAAAGCTTTAGTGGTCCAAACAGAAGATCAAACCAGCCACAACAGTCCCTTAACCAAAGCTTAATCCAGACAAGGCCTCAACTCTCTTCAATTTGATGAGGACTAAGAGAAGTGAGCAGGCTGCAGAAAAAGTCTGAGGTAAGCAGACATCGGTTTGTGAGGTTTAAGGAAAGAAGTCGTCTCCATAACATAAAAATGGCAGGTGAAACAGCAACAGCTGATGTAGAGGCCGCATAGAAATATCCAGAAGATCTAGCTAGGAGAATTAATGAAGGTGGTGACATTACATAACACATTTTAAATGTAGACTAAACAGCCTTCTACTGGGTGAAGATGCCACCTAGGACTTCCACAGCTAGAGAGAAGTCAATGCCAGGCTTCAAAGTTTCAAAGGACAGGCTGACTCTTGTTAGGGAACTAACACAGCTGGTGACTTTAAGTTGAAGCCAGTGCCATTCTGAAAATCCTAGGACCCTCGAGAATTATGCTAAATCTACTCTGTGCTCTAGAAATGGGAACAACCTGCCTGATAACAGCACATCTGTTTACATGGTTTAATGAATATTTTAAACCTACTGTTGAGACCTACTGCTCAGGAAACAAGATTCCTTTCAAAATATTATTAATTGACAATGTGCCTGGTCATCCTAATGAAGCTCTCTAATGGAGATGTACTACAAGATTAATGTTGTTTTCATGCCTGTTAACACAATATCCAATTTGCAGCCCATGGATCAAGGAGTAATTTCAAGTCCTATTATTTAAAATATACATTTTTGTAAGGCTAAGGTTACCATAGGTAGTAATTCCTCTGCTGGATCTTGGCAAAGTACACTACTCACAAAAATTAGGGGATATTTCAAAATGAATATGAAGCAATAAAAAAAAGAAGCATTTTTTTTGTGTGTGTGGCAGAGACAGAGAGAGTCAGAGAGAGGGACAGATAGGGACAGACAGGAAGGGAGAGAGATGAGAAACATCAATTCTTCGTTGTGGCTCTTTAGTTGTTCATTGATTGATTTCTCATGTGTGTCTTGACCCCTTGCTCGAGCCAGTGACCTTGGGTCCAAGCTGGTGAGCTTTGCTCAAACCAGATGAGCCTGCGCTCAAGCTGGCGATCTCAGGGTCTCAAACCTGGGTCCTCCACATCCCAGACTGATGTTCTGCGCCACCACCTGGTCAGGCTGGTTTTTTTTTAATTAAACAAGAACATCAGAAAAGCAAATGGCAAGTTAAAAAAAGTTGTTCAATTATGCAAATGAAATGCAAAACTAACTTTTATTTCATTGGTGAAAATGTACTATACAAAAGGCTGAAAGTACTGGAGTAGTATCTTCATGTTTCCTGATCCCCTAATGTTTGTGAGCAGTTTATATCGAAAATCTTCTGGAAATAATTCACCATTCTAGATGCCTTTAAGAACATTTGTAATTCATGGGAAGAAGTCAAAATACCATCATTAACAGGAGTCTGGAAGAGGCTAATTCCACCCCTCCTGGACACCTTTGAGGTTCAGGACTTCAGTGGAAGAAGTACAGATGTGGTAGAAATAGCACAAGAGCTAATATTACAAATGGAGCCTAAAGATGTGACTGAATTGCTACAACCTCATGATAAAACTTTAATTGATGAGTTGCTTTTTATGGATGAACAAAGACAGTGGTTTTTGAGATGAAATCTCCTCTTCCTGGTGAAATGCTGTCAAGACTGCTGAAATGACAAAAAGGGATCTAGAATCTTACATTAAGCAATTAGTTGATAAAGCAGCAGTAGGGTGTGGAAAGAAGTTCTAAGATGCTCTCAAACAGCACTGCAGGTTCTGTGAAAAGAATCAATTGATGCTGCAAACTTCATTGTTTTCTTATTTTAAGACATTGCCGCACTGCCCTGGCCAAAGAGTTTGGTCAGTTGGAGTATCATCCCAGAGCACAGAGGTTGCTGGTTCAAATCCCCACTCAGGGCACACACAGGAAGAGCTCGATGTTCCTGTCTCTCTCTCTCAAAAACAAAAAGGAGAAAAAAGAAATTGCCATAGGCACCCCAACTTTCAACAACCACCACCCTAATCAGTCAGCAGCCATCAACATGGAGGCCACTGTGAAGGATGTATTGGTAAGGGGTGATACCGAACTGTGAGAGAGAACTGAAGGCCTAAATTAACCAAAGGGAAGAAGAGATGAAGCCAGACCCTTAAAGGAGTCTGAATTATAGGCATGTTGACTTTGAAGTGCCAGATGAGATGGCTATCTAAATTACTATGCTAAACAGTCAATCAGATATGGAGAAATCCAGAGAAAGAGCTAAGGTGGGAGTTATCAATATATAAAATGGATCTAAGCCATAAGAGTTTATCCAGAGAGAATGCACAAAGTGATTAAGGGACACAAATAGTATCATATTCCCCCCTGAATATATAAGACGTACCCTTTTCCAAAAAATTTGGGGTTTAAAAACTGGGTGCATCTTTTATAGTGGTTGTAGATTTTTTTTTTTTACTTGCATTTCCCGCTTTTTCACACTTATTTTTGTGCTCGTTGTAGATTTTTTTATTTGCATTTCCACTTTTTCACGCTTGTTGTCTTCTTACTCATTGTTTTGCATTTGTTACCGGTATATTATGGTAGGTTACCTTTTGCCACTTTCTGCCCAGAAAGGCTCAGAAAAGATTTTCATACAGTGTTGAATTCAAGTTAAAAGTGATCCGGTTTGCAAAAGTAAATGGAAATCGTGCTGCGAGCCTAAGTTTGGTCCTCCTCCAACTGAGAAATCAATCTGAGACTGGCTACAGGATGAAGAAACCCTACTGAAAACACCACAGCAGAAGAAGGCCATGAGAAGCCAGTCAGCAAAATGGCCTGATTTCAAGAGAGAATTGAAGATATGGATTGAAGAGTAAAGGACAATTGGAATTCCTGTGTCCCACACAGATGGTTCACCATAAGGCAAGAAGAATTGCTGTTGAAAAAGAAGTTGCTGATTTCAAAGGAGGACACAAATGGTGCTTCAGGTTCATGAAATGGAATGGACTAAGCATGTGTACACACACCAGACTTGTCCAAAAGATGCCTGAAAGCTATGAGCAGAAGGTCCTTGAATTTCATCATTTCGTCATTCAGTGTCGGAAGACACATCAGTTTGAGTTGGGACAGATTGCAAATACGGATGAAGTCCCCCTTCAATTTGATGTCCCAAGTAACAGAGCTGTTGATAAGAAGGGGGTGAAAACTGTAACTGTGAAGACAAGTGGACATGAAAAGAGCCATGATACAGCTGATCTAGCTTGTTGTGCAGATGGAACCAAGCTGCCTCCTATGCTGATTTTCAAATGCAATACAATGCCAGAAGAAGATGTTCCTCGAGGAGTGACTGTCCACATTAATGACAAGGGTTGGATAGATCAGGATGGGATGAAGATCTGGTTTGAGAAAGTTTGGAGAAGGAGACCAGGTGGGCTCTTATGCAAACCTGCGCTATTGGTGCTTGATCAGTTCAGGGTGTACATAACAAAAACCACAAAGATTGCTGCAGAGCAAAAATCAAACCTTGCTGTCATACCTGAAGGTTTGACACCGCAGCTCCAACCACTTGATGTCAGCATTAATAAACCCTTCAAAGCTGCCATGAGAAACAAATGGAACCAATGGATGAAGTCTTCTGGGGACAATTTGACAGCAGCAGGAAGAGTGAAGAAACCAATTATAAGAGAAGTTTTTACCTGGGTGAAAAGATCCTGAGATAATATCAAGATTGAGATCGTTGTCAAGTCATTTAAGAAGTGTGGCATTTCAAATGCCGTGAAACTGAGGACGAGGCAATATATGAAGGCAGTGATTCATCATCAGACACAGATGAGGACAAGCTAATGTATGGGAGTTTTGACAGGGATTAGGAATTATATGAATTTTATGATGAATAAAACTTGAATTCAGTAACATTATGCAATACATTTTTTTTCAATATTTGGGCCCCCAAATTAAGGTGCATCTCTTATACATGGGAGTGTCTTATACACGGGGAAATATGGTACTTTGGAGCATAAGACTTTTCAAAGAGCAATTAAAATAACATAATATAAAGGACTTTTTAAAATTTTGTACTTTGGCCTCATATATATATACATGAATATGTTGTAGATCTAAGGAGAAAACAAATAAGTAGGAAAGAAAATGAGGTTAAAAATTTAACAGAATTAAAGGAGGTGAAATAGAGGGGAAAGCAGGGAAAGAAAGACAAAAGCCTTTGGCATCATGGTTTAGGAGAAATGTGTTTTGGATCTGTGAGTTATTGCAGTTTACAGATTTAGTTGTATGTTACTTAGGTTGTACGATGTAGACACAGTTCTGCTGACAGGTTCTCTGCAGCTCCTCTAGGCTGTTGCTCCAGTGGAAGATTATACATTTAATATTTATTAATTGTATTAATATACAGCAGAAACCTGACAACTATCACCCAGTAGTCTGACTTTTTTACTTGAACCACTGAATCATGACTGCTAGCTGTCAAATTCAATGGACCGTGTCCCTCAAAGGTCCTTCTGATATTCAGAAATTGATAACACATTATAAGCACTACTAAATATCAATGATTCATATAATCTATGTCAGCATGTCATGAAGTTAATGGCAGTTTCTAACAGAAGCTATTTATTAAAGTGTTTTATAGAAAATTCTAGAATTAAAAACTAATATTTATATTATGTGTTATAATTTATGAAGCATTTTCAAATATATTAACTCAAAATATGACCCAAATGATTACCCTATGAAATAAGTACAATCAGAACAGATGAAGAAACAAAGGCATAGAGAAGTTAAATAAATAAATTATTAAGTGGGAAAGCTAGGATTAGTCTTCTAATTCCAATATTATACCCATTCTGTTTTTTTCACAATTTTTAATTTAGTAGTATAAAATTTAATGAATCATTAATGACCAGTTACCTATATTTTCTCCACTTCAGTCATTAAATGGCATAGGCTAAGGATTGTACTTAGAATACTAGTAAAAAAATTAAAAATAGTAATGATGAGCCTTTAAGTTTAGGTTTGTTACTATATTCTTTTATATCTGTTGGAAAGAACTTTTCCTAAAGGTAATTACCAGTAATTACTCTGTGATTGCTATGTGCATGTCACAAACATTATCATTACCCTAATTACAACACAGTTAGCCAAAGCTGAATTGTTAAATTTCAATTCAATTCACTGTTTTGCAGACTATTTATAGACATGACAGATGTACACTGCTCAAAGATAATAAAGAAATTTGATATACTTTTCAGAAGCCGATATAAAATACACAAAACATGAAAAGGAATAAATTGTACAATTTAGTAAGGGCTACAGCTGTGAAAGGATACCCGGGCAACCCCCTAGTATATTCAAGACCCTTGCCAAAATAACCATTGAACAGCTCTGGACAGCACTCTCAAAATTAGTAACTGCTGAGAGTAAATGCATTCACTCTCAATGTATTTTGCAGGAAGAAAACAAGGAAGAGTGAAAGGATTATTTTTATTGCCATTCTTTATGTGGTGAAATATATATAACATAAAAGTTCCCATTTTAACCATTTTTTAAGTACCATTTAGTGGCACTAATAACTTCACAATATAGTACAACCATCACCACTATTTCCAAATTTCGCATCACCTCAAACGGAAACAGTACGTATTGAGCAATAACTCTCCATTCTCCTCATCCAAGCCCCTAGTAACCCCTAATCCACTTTCTGGCTCCATTAATTTGACTACTCTAGATATTTGATATAAGTGGAATCATACATTATTTGTCCTTTTAATGACTGTTTGTTTTTTTTTCATTTAGCATAATGTTTTCAAAGTTCATCTACGTTGTGGCATGTGTTAAAACTTCATTCCTTTTTATGGTTGAAAAACATTCCATTGTATAAATATACCAGTTTTGTTTATCTATTCATCTGTTGGACACATGGCTCTTTTACTTTTGGCTATTGTAAATAATGCTGCAATGAATATTAGAATACAAGAATCTGTTTCAGTCCTTTTTCAGATCTTTTGGTTACATTCCTAGGCATTGAATTACTGAATCATACAGAATTCTAAGTTTAACTTTTTGAGGAAGCATCAAACTGTTTTTCCCTGTGGCTGTACCATTTTACATTCTCACCAGCAATGTAGGGGGTCCCAAATTCCCCACACACTTTCCAAGACTTACTTTCTGTCTTTTTGAATACAAGAATACAACCATCCTTGTAGGGATGAAGTGGGATCTCACTGTGCTTTTGATTTGCATTTCCCTGATGACTAATGATGTTGAGCATCTTCTGCATGTGTTTTTCCATTTGTGTATCTTCTTCGAAAAAATGTTCAAGTCCTTTGCCCATTTTTAAACTGTTTGTCTTTCTGTTGTTGAGTTGTAGAAGTTCTTTATATAGTCTGGATAATAAATCCTTATCAGATACGGTATTTGCAAATATTTTCTCTCATTCTGTGGGCTGTCTTTCACTCTCCTGAGTCCCTTGATGCACAATATTTTCTCATTTAATGAAATTCAATTTATCTAATTTTTCTATTGCTGCCTCTGCTTTTGAAGAAATTATTGCCAAATCGAAGGTCCTAAAGATCTGTGCCTGTTTTCTTTCAAGAGTTTTATAGTTTTAGGTCTTAAATTTAGGGTCTTTGATACATTCCAAGTTAAATTTTGTATATGGTAGAAAGACACAATTTCATTCTCTTACATGTGGTTATCCAGTTTTACAACACCAAATGCTGAAGAGAATGAGTTATATGGAGCGAAAAATACGGTATATTAAGATGTTATCAATGCTATACTGTGGGTTATTTCAAAGGCTGACAACTCTCAAACAGTGATTTATTTTTTTTCAGTATTCTAAGATTTGGGGCTGGAAGATAGCATCCTCTTTTTTATTTAAAAATGTTTTTAATATTAATTTAAAAGTAATAGATGTTCATTATCAAACTTAGGTTATTAAAGGTAAGCAAAGAAAAAATAAACATTCAGAAAAAAACACAGATAACACTCTGGATTCTATTCTTCTAGTGTTTATCTTCTCTCTCTACATGTCATATTTATCTATGCCAAATATCATACAACATAACTCTTTTTTTTCCATTTTTTCCAAGTGAGGCAGACTTCCACATGTACCCTGACTGGATCTGTCTAGCAACCCCCATCTGGGGCTGATGTTCAAATCAACTGAGCTATTTTTAGCACCTCAGGCTGACTCAACCAACAGAGCTATCCTCAGCACCTGGGGCAACCCTCAAACCAATTGAGCCACTGGCTCTGGGAGAGGAAGAGGGAGAGAAGGGAAAGAAATAGGGGGAAAGAAGCAGATGGTCATTTCTCTTGGGTGCTCTGACGGGATCGAACACAGGACGTCCATACCCTGGGCTGATGCTCTATCCACTGAGTCAACCGGCCAAGGCCTCAACATAACTTTCAATGGTTTCATATAACACATCACATCTGGAGGCACTATAATTTATTTCACCAAATCTCTTTTATAGGATGTTTTAAAATTGCACTCTCTGGCATAGTAGGCAATAGTCACAAGCAGTTATTTAAATCTAAGTTAATTAAAAGTAAATAAAACTTAAAATGCAGTTCCACATTGTACTAGTCACATTTGCAGAGTTCAATAACCATATGTACCTACTGTATTAGCACAGATTTAGAACATTTTCCTCATCATAAAAAGTTTTACTAAACTGGATAGCTTAAGAATGCTTCCAAATTATCCCTAGAATAAATAACTAAAAATTACTGTAATAAACTTTTTATATATATAGCTCTGCAAATTTCTTTGGAATAAGTTCTTAGAAATGAGTTGCTGGTTCAAAGGGCATACAAATTTCCACTTTTTGAACCACTGCATCCAGAGACATGTTTATTTCCTTTATCAATTTAATAAATAAAGGCCTTAGTGTCTTCGGAAACCCAAAACACTAATTCCAAAGAATATATGCACCCCTATGTATACATTGTAGCACTATTTACAATAGCAAAATATGGAAGCAACCCAAGTGCCCATCAATAGACAAGTGGTACATATATACAATGGAATATTACTTGGCATAAAAAGAATGAAATCTTACCATTTGTGATAGCAATGATGGACCTAGAGGTATTATGGCAAGTGAAATAAGTCAGTCATGGAAAGACAAATACCATATGATTTCACTTATATGT
Source organism: Saccopteryx leptura (assembly GCF_036850995.1). Classification (NCBI taxonomy): domain Eukaryota; kingdom Metazoa; phylum Chordata; class Mammalia; order Chiroptera; family Emballonuridae; genus Saccopteryx; species Saccopteryx leptura. The sequence continues at coordinate 208,162,431 of NC_089505.1, read as the reverse complement.
GGAATCTAAAGAATAAAATAAGAATAAAATCAACAAACAAACAAAATGGAAAGAGACTCATAGATACAGAGAACAGACTGGTAGTAGCCAGAGAGGAGAGGGTTTGGGAGACTAGGTGAAAAAAGTGAAGAGATTAAAAAGTACAAATTGGTAGTTAGAAAACAGTCATGGGGATGTAAAGTACAGTATAGGGAATATAGTCATTAATACTCTAATAATAGTGTATGGTACCAGGTAGGTACTGGAAATATTAGGGGAAACACTTTGTAACGGACCGTATTTTATGCTCCATAAGACATATCTGACCAAACCCAGGGTTTTAAAAAGGAAAATAAGAAAAAAAAATTCTGAACCAAATAGTATGTTAAAATATTTAATAAAATATAGTATTTTTCACTCCATAAGACGCACGGACATTTTCCCCTCCACTTTTGGGGGGAAAAGTGTGTCTTATGGAGCGAAAAATACAGTATATGACTGTCTAAAGCTAAACACTATGCTGTACACCTGAAACTAATGCAAAATAAAACTGAATATATACTGTAACTAACAAAAATTTTAAATTAAAAAAATAGTAATAAATAAAAAATACTGCCAACAATATTGGAAAAAAAGAATACTGTCTTCTGTTTAAAAGCTATATTAATTTGATTAGGGAGGTGGTGAAGTGGGAAAAGAGAGAAACAAAGGTCTCTGGCCTGTAGAGATGCTACAAATATGGCACCAAAGAAGCTCATCTTTATAAATCTTACTATAGTACAGACATTACATTGTCTCCAGGCACCACTTTTAAGGTTAAGTATGAACATGTGTTTATTGGTCATTTGTGTTTTTTCATGAACTGTTCTTAATCTATTTTTCTATTGGGGTGATCATCTTTTTCTTATGTTATTATAAGAGTTCTTGATGTAGAGAGGATATAAAAATTTTGTTTTCCAAATATGTTCAAATATATTTGCTTAATTTGTTACTTGCCTGTTGTTATGAACTGTAGATTAACATTTAAATGTAGTAAAACTGACACCTTCTTCTTTATGGTTTTTGCTTTATGTGACATGTTTAGAAAAGGTTTTCCTAATTATAACCAATCTTTTATTTAGTACTTTTATAATTTCATTTTTTACAATTAAATAGTTATACCATATAAAACATATACAAGCATATAAGGAAAAAAATGAACATAATTTCCCCCCAGTGTTAGAATATTCCCAAATCTTAATATAACTCTAAGGATAAAAAATTCCCCCAATTACTGAGTTGACATCCAAACTAGTCATCCTTATGTAAAATAAGAAAAGTACAATTTTATGTTTTAGAAATGCTGCTCACAGGGTTTTGTTTTTTCAGAAAGTACCATTTCCACTCAGTCTAGGAATTATATCTAGAAGATGAGCTACATGTAAAGACTTTCAGGAAAGGAAAAATACATATGAGCCAAAAGATCAATTTGTTCCCAGATCCATGAAAGACATAACTGTATTGGCCAATCTGCTTTCCTTTCATAAAATAGAGGACAATTCCTTTGAGTGGAATCCAAAAGACAAGTCTATGGCAAACGTTTTCCTATTCTCAGTAGCATGAGCCCACATAACTTCTTACTGCCAGATTCAACAGTGATCCTCATAGATAAAATTAAGTAATTGCTACTTCTGCCTCTTTTTTACTACTTCATTATAATGTTATTAGTATCAAAAAATGTCCAAATGTGTTTACACTAGAGGCAAAGTCACAACTTCTATTTGTTTCAGTTTTCTGATCTTTTAATAGAAAATGATTGATAAACCCACAATTTATTAAAATTCTGCAAGTTCCAAGCCTAACCTGTGGTGGTGCACTGAATAAAGCCTGGAATGCTGAGTTCACCAGTTTGAAACTCTGGGCTTGCCTGGTCAAGACACACATGGGAGTTAATGCTTCCTGCTCCCCCCAATTTTCTCTCTCTCTCTCTCCTCTCTTAAATAAATAAAGTCTTAGAAAATAATTATTATTAAAAAAAAAAAAGCCTGACCAGGCAATAGCACAGTGGATAAAGCATCGGACTGGGATGCAGAGGACTCAGGTTTGAAACCCCGAGGTTCCCGGCTTGAGAGTGGGTTCATCCAGCTAGAGCGTGGGCTCACTAGCTTGCGCACAGGGTCATTGGTTTGAGCATGGGATCACAGACATGACTCCATGGTCACTGGCATGAGCCCAAAGGTCACTGGCTTGAAGCCCAGGGTCACCGGCTTGAGCCCAAGGATGCTCACTTAAGGGGTCATTGCTCTGCTGTAGCCCCTGGTCAAGGCACATATAAGAAAGCAATCAATGAACAACTAAGGAGACTTAATGAAAAACTGATGCTTCTCATCTCTCTCCCTTCCTATCTGTCTGTCTCTATCTGTCCCTTTCTCTGTCTCTGTCACAAAAGAGAAAAAAATTCTGTAAATCCCACATTTCCACATAAATATTTATTATTTTTAAAAAGTCAATTCTTGCCTGACCTGTGGTGGCGCAGTGGATAAAGCGTCGACCTGGAAATGCTGAGGTCGCCGGTTCGAAACCCTGGGCTTGCCTGGTCAAGGCACATATGAGAGTTGATGCTTCCAGCTCCTCCCCCTTCTCTCTCTCTGTCTCTCCTCTCTCTCCCTCTCTGTCTCTCTCCTCTCTAAAAATGAATAAATAAAATAAAAATAAAAAACTCCAAAACCTTTCTTTAAAAAAAAAAAAAAAAAGTCAATTCTTCAAAGAGCAATTCTAAAGCTCTAATGAGAAAATCACTGCTCTCCAAACAAAATACTTTGTCCTCAGAGGGAATCACTTCTACCACAGGCTCACATAACAATTGGAACACTATTCTGCTACCACATTATATTCCAGCTACTTCTAAGTGTGTTTGCCTGCCTACCCAGCTATACTGGGAGCTCCCTGAATTCAGAATAACTCTTAACGTACTTCTTCCCTACCTCCAGTTTCATCCAAGAATTTGGTACAGAGCCTGGTAAATAACAGACATTGATACCTTCTTTTAAAACAAAAGATGGAACATAACCCCCATTTCTTTTTTTTTTTTTTTTTTTGTATTTTTCCGAAGCCAGAAATGGGGAGGCAGTCAGACTCCCGCATGCGCCCAACTGGGATCCACCTGGCACGCTCACCGGGGGGCGATGCTCTGCCCATCCGGGGTGTTGCTCTGTTGCGACCAGAGCCACTCTAGCACCTGAGGCAGAGGCCACAGAGCCATCCTCAGCGCCCAGGCCATCTTTGTTCCAATGGAGCCTCAGCTGCGGGAGGGGAAGAGAGAGAGAGAGGAAGGAGAGGGGGAGGGGTGGAGAAGCAGATGGGCACCTCTCCTGTGTGCCCTGGCCGGAAATCGAACCCGGGACTCCTGCACGCCAGGCTGACACTCTACCACTGAGCAAACCGGCCAGAGCCATAACCCCCATTTCTAATCATTTAAGATACTCATTTGTTCTTCATATTCCTTTAGTAAATACCTATTTACATGAAAATAGGCCTTATAAATAGGGGTTTAAAGTACAACCCTTGGTGAATGCCCCACCATATTTTAACAAACTACTTACACAAACATAAAATAAAATGCTTTGTGAGACAGGTTAATGTTTCCATTTTACAAGTAGAAAAATTGAAGCTAAAGAGATGAGAAACTTGCCAAAGGTTAACATTCTTATAAATCACAAGGTTAGACACTAACTGGGGCTTCTCACTCTACATGTGTTGTACATTTTAGCACCTCAAGCAAAGTTTTCACACAAACGATACTTTAACAAATATCAAGTTGTACTAGAAATACTTACATTGACCCCAGCGACCTGTTCTTGGGTTCAAATAATTTGGATAAAGACCATTTGGACGATCCATTTTCTGAAGTAGTTTCCGAATGTGCATGACCTAAACAAAATAAAGAATGCATATAACAAAAATAAATGTCATCGTGGCTTTATATTAATCTAAGGTTTGTGTTTTTTCTTCACTCAGAAACTTCACCACCTCCCTGCCTGTTTTTTTGTTTTGTTTTGTTTTTTTGATATGGTGGTCAAGAATGCCTCATTTTTATGATGACATATGATCATTATTTTAAAATCAAGAAACAAAATACAAAGCAAAAAGCCACTAGATTTTCGACTAGCACTGAACTGATACTACAGATCAATTTGGAGGTGACTGAAATTCTTATGATATTGTTTTAACTATACATGAACATGATATATCTCTCTATTAAGGTCCTCTTCAATGGTATTCAATAGTTTTAAACTTTGTTTACCTTTTGGTAGATTTATCTGTAGAAAATTTACACTTTAGTTCCTGCCGTATAATGTATGTTTTCTTGACTGTTGTAGCTGGTGTAAAGAAATGCTACTGATTTTTAATATCTCTACTAAAAAAATATATTAAACTTATTTCTAATAATTTCTAATGTAGATTATTTTAATATTTCAGGTAGATAAACATGTAATTTATGATTAATCATTGTTTTCTTTCTTCCGTGTCAATTCAATTATTGAACTTTTGGTTTACTTTGTTTTTCTTGCCTTCCCATGCTGGCTAGGAATTTCAGCACAATGTTGAACAGAGATGGCAATGAATTTTTTTTTTTTTTTAATTTTATTAATTCATTTTAGAGAGGGGAGAGAGAGAGAGAGAGAGAGAGAGGAAGAGAGGAGAGAGACGGGGGAGGAGCTAGAAGCATCAACTCCCATATGTGCCTTGACCAGGCAAGCCCAGGGTTTCGAACCGGCGACCTCAGGCAATGAATTTTTAAAAAGCCTAATAGTGGTTAAAATTTCTCAAGTAACAGTAAATATTTTAAATATGTTCTAAATAGAAAGAATATTTCTTTAGATAATTTAAAAAGAAAAAGAAGGCCAGAGTCCTGATACCCATTTTCTAGAAAGGTAATCATTTTCTAAGCATTCATCAAGTCTTTTGGTAAAGCTTAAAGGACTCTTTTATAACAAAGAAAAGAAGGCAAGAAAACTAACCTTTTTGTAGTAAACTGGGTCCCCTGTCAAGTAGCTGAGGTGGACAAACTCCATGTGCAGTGTCCCAAATTCAGCGAGAATGCTGCTACCTGCAGAGGCCCAGCCCCAATTCCGCCCAATTCCACTGAGTGAAAGCAAAGGGAAAAGGAGACAGAATTGGATAAAGACCAAAACATCTTTTTAATGAAAACATAGACTTTAAATAAATCTCTTAGAAATTATTATATCTAACAAAAGATTTTTAATATCTAAAATTTTATTATTTTTTGACTAGGTACTACATCCACATTTTAAAAATTAAAACAGAAAAGTAGATAGTAAATATATTTCACCCTGGAAATCTCAACCTCCTTACACGCCAAGCCCCATAGGTAATCACTTTCATTAACTTATGTGTTAGTACAGAGTGCTTATGCCTATATAAGCAATCTAAATATATATTCTTATTTTCCTCTTTCTTTAACAAAACATAGCAAAGTATACTTACTGCTCTGTACCTTGTATTTTACTCTTAAGATATACCTCAGTAGTCTTTCCATATTAGTTCATAAAAAACATCCTCATTTTATTTTTACAGCTGCACAAAACCCCATGATAGGAATGATTTGCAACTAGAAATGCCCCACCCAGAGGCCTATGAAAATGTGTGAGAGCATTCTGAGTTGTCTCAAACCTTGAAGGTGCAACTTGCACTTACTGTGCTTGGGCCAAAGATGTAACATGTCCTATAAGGTCAGGACAGTATCATACAATAAAGAACTTGTCCAGCCCCAAATGCTAATAGTGCCAGTGTAAAAGCTACATTATATGAATAGATATAATTTAACCAATCCTCTATAGGTGGTCTGTTAGTATATTTCTGATATTTTGTTAGTATGAAAACCTGTACAGTGAATCATCTTATGTACATTTCTTTTGTGCAGATGTATTGCTAGGATATATTACTGCCTTTTTCTTAGTCTGCCTTATAATTTTTTATTGGAAGCCAGGCAAGTTAAATGAAAATGTGTTGAGGCTTTGGACATTCTCTTTTCTAGGAAGGTTAAGCTTCTTTTGAAATACAGGTTAAATACAGGCAGATTACTTTGGTGTTAGGCTTATTTAAGGATCATTGATTTCAGTTTTACCTCTACTCCTTTGGCCATCTGAGATTCAGCTGAAACCAGGGGTATTTACCAATAGACCTTCACCTTGGCAGTATTAAACACTAACTTCTGTCTCCCTAGTGCCATGTGACTGTTAGCTTTTCATCTTTGCCCTTTAGCCTCCAAATGCTGTTTTCTACTGGGTTTCCTTGAGTCTTGCCCTATGAATGTGCAGTCAAGAGAATCAGCCAAAAACTTGAGGAAAATTTGTACATAAAACTTTGAGCTTTTCCTCTGCAACTTCTTTCTGCTTAGAGATTTTGTGCCTCATGTCTCAGTCATTTTGGCAGCTCCAATACCTGATCACAGCCTCCTCTACTCCAAATGACCAGCATGTTAGTCTTGACTTTTATTACCCTATGACTTGAAAAATGCCCTCAGGAAAAAAGCTAGCCTGACCAGGTGGTAGCACAGTGGATAGAGCATTGGACTGGGACATGGAGGATCCAGGTTCGAAACCCTGAGGTCACCAGCTTGAGCGTGGGCTCATCCAGCTTGACTGTGGACTCACTAATTTGAGCGCAGGGTCACTGGCTTGAGCGTAGGATCATAGACATGACCCCACGGTCGCTGGCTTGAAGTCCAAGGTCACTGGCTTGAGCAAGGGGTCACTTGCTTTGCTAGAGCTGCCCCCCCCCCCAGTCAAGGCACATATGACAAAGCAATCAATGAACAACTAAGGTGCCGCAACAAAGAAGAGATGCTTCTCATCTCTCCCCCTTCCTGTCTGTCTGCCCCTATCTGTCCCTCTCTCTGTCTGTCTCTGTCAAAAAAATTGAAAATTAAAAAAAGAAAAAAGAAAAAGCCAATGTTTATATGGAGATGACTTTCACTTAGGAAGTCCTACCTGAGTCAGCTGCTCTCCAATGCCCCCAAACCATTTTGCCAACCTTTCATGATTGTTTTTGGCAATAGGGGTAAACTGACATAGGCTATTCCATGATTGGAAATGGAAGTCTAGTTTAAGTATTCACAGGCACAGTTCCTGAGTTATTCCTCCTAGAACTCGAAACCATTCTCAAGAGTCTTTACTTTGTTGACAAAGTAAAAATATAAGTCTTTTACTCATTGTACATCCACTTGTATACTGCCAATTCAATATGACATATTTTATTTATCTGTGTTGGGAAAACATTAAAATAGATGTCAAGATATTGTCACTGCTTCACTTCAAGTTCTTTAATTATTTGGTGCAGTTTTTACACTGTCTTAGAAAATATGGTACCAGTAACAGATTTTTTTTGTTGCTAGAAGTGAGAATCAAGGAAGAAATATAAATACATATCAGTAAGTAACTACGTAGAACTGTCACTCATTTCCAAATAGTAAGTGCCTATTATGCTCCAGGAGATAGAGGAGTGAACCTAACATGTAACATTCCTGCTCCCCTAATAAATGAAAATTAAATAGAGATATAGAAAATGGGTACTAGTGAAGAAGGTGAGTTAGAAGAGATTTTTTTATGTATAATGTTCAGAGAAAATGTTTCTGAAAAGACAGTTTGGAACTGAGACCTGAATGATATGAGGGAGGAGCAAGTGATGACTAGATCTGGAAGAAGAGACTTCCCAGCAAAGAAACAGCAAATGCAACGACCTTGAGGAAAAAAGAAGGTGGCTGGTGCAGCTAGAGCCCAGGAAGGTGAAATAAATGTTAGAGAGCATAATCTAAACTACATAAGAATTCTGTAAGGTCATAGTAAAATTTTAAAGTCATGGAGGACTTTAAGAAATGTAACATAAGATTTAAGGAATAAATCATATCATTTAGAAAGATTACCTAGGCACCAGCATGGAGAATAAATAATAGTGTGGTCAAGTATAAACACAAAGTCCCTAGGAAGTCCAACAGCTTCCCCTTCCCCTTCCCTGTAAACACTTTCTGGCCAAAAATCCCAAATGAAAGTTTTATCCCATAGTGCATTTAAACACTTCCTAGAATACTAAACTTTTTTTTTCTTTTTTTCCAAGTGAGAGGAGGGGAGACAGAGAGACAGACTCCTGAATGTGCCCCGAGTGGGATTCACCCAGCAACCCCTGTCTGCGGCCAATGCTCTGCCAATCTGGAGCCATCCTCAGCAGCTGGGGCCGATGTGCTAGAACCAATTGAGCCATGGCTGCAGGAGGCGAAGAGAGAGAAGGAAGTGGGAGGGTTAAAGAAGCAGATGGTCTCTTCTCCTGCGTGCCCTAACCGGAAATTGAACCCGGGACATCCACACACTGGGCCAATGGTCTACCACTAAACCAACTGGCCAGAGCCAGATGCCCTCTACTTTATAACATTACTTGGGTCCCGTGTTCACTCCACTGAATATCACTCACATAGTCCTGGCTGGTACTTTGACAGGAAAACTGAGTATTCTCCACCCAAATATCTACAGTCTCTTGCTTAGGAGTATGCAGAAAATAATTAAATGCTATTCCTTACTGAGTGTTTGATATTAGTATAAAAATGAAAATATGCAACATATAATACTGAGAGTAAATAATACAAGGATATAATTACTATATTATGCCAGATGGCCAGAGTCCTAGAAAAGTATAACTTATTAAAATTTACTTAAAATAAATAAAAAACTAATTATCTATTTTATCTAATTATCTAATTTATTTAAGTAATAAAAAATATTAAATCAGCAGTATAAAACTTTCTCAAAATTCCAGACCCAAATGACTTTACCAGAAGCTTTTACCAAGCATAAGGATAAAAATGAAAAGTGTTTTACAACCTTTTCCAGAGAAGAAGAATATAAAAACACTACTCAACATATTTTCTCAGAGAAGCACAACCTTGATACCAAAACTACACAAGAATATTAAGAGGAAAAGTACAGACCAATATCCTACACACAAAAAAGATGCAAAGACCCTAAACAAAATATTAAAAAAGCAATTCAAATTCTGACATCAGAAACAATGAAAAGCATAGTAAGAATAAAACCCATTATTCAAAAATTATACATACACTGAAAATATCTTTTAAGAATGAAGGCAGGCTTTGGCCAACTGGTTCAGTGGACAGAGCATCAGCCCAGAGTATGGACATCCTAGGTTCGATTCCCAGTCAGGGCACATAAGAGAAGCAACCATCAGCTTCTCCCTACCGCCCCTGCCTTCTGTCCCTCTTCCCATCCCATAGCCAGTGACTAGATTGGTCTTGGCCCTGAGCACTAAGGATAGCTTGGATGGTCTAAGCAGGTCAGCCTCGGGCACTAAAAATAGTTCAGTCGATTCAACCATAGACCCAAGACAGGAGTTACTGAGTGGATCCTGGTCAGGGGATATGCAGGAGTCTGTCTCTCTCACTCTCCCCTTCTCTCATGAAAGAAAGAAGAAAAGAAGAAAGGAAGGAAGGAGGGAATGAAGGAGGGAATAAAGGAAGGGAGGAAGGGAGGGAGGAAGAGAATGAATGCAAAGGTTTTAGTTTTCTTTTTTTAGTGAGAGAAACAGAGAGAGTGAGTCATACAGACAGGACAGGAAAGAGATGAGAAGCATCAACTCATAGTTGTGGCACTTATGTTCATTGATTGCTTCTCATGTGTGCCTTGACTGGGGGGCTCCAGCCGAGCCAGTGACCCCTTGCTCAAGCCAGCGAACTTGGGCTCAAGTCAGGTAAAGACTTTATCAAACAAAGAAAATAAGAATTCACCCCAACAGATTATCACAAGAAATGCTAAATAAAATTCTTCAGGCCGATGTGAGGTAATTCCAGATTAAAACTCAGATCTTTAAAGTCGAATGAAGAATACTGGATAATACATATTAGATTCCCCACAATTCTATAAAATAATAAATAGATCTGTTTAATATTTTAACAATATATTCTGAGATTAATAGTGTATTAGATGTAATTTACTTGCCAACTATAGCACATAATGGAGGGGAGGGAGAGTATAAAGGAACAGGTATGGTTGAAATGTTTCTATACTTTACATGAGGTGTTAAAATATTAACTGTTAACTGAAAAATTAATTATGTATTAATTATGTACAGTGTGATTCCTAAAGCAACCACTAAAAAATAGCTAAAAAATAAATTAAAAAATCCTAATAGATAAATTAAAATAGAATTCTAAAACAGAAATAACCATATAAAAATAGAATCTACCTTTTCAGATTCACCATTGCCCAGGGAATCCCAGTGGGTGTGTTAAAGGCAGGAAGGAGTTTCTCAGCCAGCTGAACTGCTTTAATCTTGAATATCTGAGATAAAAACATGAATATTCATAGATGATAGCCATCACTATTTGCTGGTCTCTCCTACAATGCATATGTAAGATACTAGATACATGGAAGAAGTTCAGGGCAAAAAATGCCATCTCTTTGGTACCATGTGGCAGACAGCAATCAGGGAAAATATAAACTGGATACTGAAGAAAGCTACCCAATGTATAATGGGCTGAAATTACAATTAATTGAAAGGGAAAGACATGGTTTTGGTGTTGCTAGTATCTGTATTTTCAGCTGGAAAAAGATCTAAGAGAAAACATTATTAGGCTTTGAAATGTTCATCCATGATATACAAGACTAGTACAAAAGAGAAGCAATAAAATCTGGATAAATGCCCTTGAAGTACTATAAGCACATTTATGTCTCAACATTTTCAATCAAGGTTTATTCAAATTATTAAAGGAAAAGAAAACATCTGTTAACATTCCAAGTTTAATTTTGAGAGTTATAAATACTTCATCCCTTGGTCCTAGTTGTTGCTTTTTTTGGTACCTGAAACAATCAATTATCTAAATATCAGTGGTTTCCAAACTTTTAAAATCATATATTATTACCAAGATATATATTGTAAAATTTCTAATATTTCTAGCATATCAAAGTAGGTTTGTGTACCCTATTTTGAAGAATATTGACTCAGAGGCTCCAAACTGAGATTGGATCAAACATCCTATCAGAAAATGTAGCTCATTCTCATATGTCTCAAGCCTATCCTCCCTCAAATAGATCTCAAATTAATTGGTTATTTAAGGTTCCATCTTTTCACTGTAGTCAAATGTTTTTCACAAAATATTCAAGTAAGTAAATAGGTGAAGATCTGGAATAGATCAAAGTTCTAAGCTAAGATTGTATTAAACAAAGCACAAGAACATTACTGGGGGTAGAACACACGGGAGAGAAAATGTTCAAGCAAAGAACCATGATGCTAAGACAAAGGCAGGAGGCTAAGATAAAGTAGCAAGGCTACTTAAATATGGCAAAACCTATTAGCAGAACTTTTAATTAGATATACTCACAGATCAACAATTTACCATGTCCTTGAATATCTACTGTAATACAAAAGTCCCAAAAATATATATAACAATTTATGATAAAAGTTTTAATAATTTTCTTATATTCATCTCATTAATTCACAAATGTAAATTCAGTTCTCTTTGTACTAACATTTATATGTTAGTAAAAACACATGACATTATATAATAAATAGTATTGTTTCTGTTTACCATGAGGACAAAGGGACTAAATTCTTATCTAAAAACTAATATTATTAATGTCATGTATCTGTTAATCACAATTTTGTATCATATCTTTTCTACATATAAAATTAATACTCAAAATGGTAAACTGTCTTACAAACATAAACTTTTCCTAAATAGAAAGCATTCTCTATTTACTTCCAGAAGTAATCAATGACGTATTTTCTATTTTCCAATTACCTGTGCCATTAAGTTAACATATATAAGTAATAGAGTTACACAGCCCCTGAAAAACATGTTAATAATCATTGAGAAAACTCTCCTTCTATACTATGCTTATCTTAATTTATTCATAAATATACAAACTCTTTAAAAAGAAATACATCATAGTCTAACATTCCCTATTTTCAAAACCATATTTTAGTAGACAATGGCAAGAATTAAAACAAATTAGCTTTTAGTATGCAATGCAGACAAATAATACAAAATCCAAAGAGTATAAATTCTTTTCCAGTCCTATCCCTTAACTACACAGTTCCTTCTACAATGCAAACAACAATCTGTTTCTTAAATATCTAGTAAATATTTTGTGCTAAATCAGTTCCATGGTATGCATAGTTCCTAGCTGTGTCACATCAGATCCTCATTTTCTGGTTGCTCCAGAAACAAATTCTGTTATCGTTTACACACACACACACACACACACACACACACACACACACACACACAGCCTTTGTGTCTGTCTTTCCCACACACAGAGTATCATATACTCTATTCTGAGCTTGCTTCTTTTACTTATTGTACCCTGGAGCTCTTTCCTTATCAATCCACAAATCTATTATCTCCTTATCTTTTTTTTTTTTTTTTTTTTTTTTTTTGTATTTTTGTATTTTTCTGAAGTTGGAAACGGGGAGGCAGTCAGACAGACTCCCGCATGTGCCTGACCGGGATCCACCCGGCATGCCCACCAGGGGGCGATGCTCTGCCCATCTGGGGCCTTGCTCTGTTGTGACCAGAGCCATTCTAGCGCCTGAGGCAGAGGCCATGGAGCCATCCTCAGTGCCCGGGCCAACTTTGCTCTAATGGAGCTCAGCTGTGGGAGGGGAAGAGAGAGACAGAGAGGAAGAAGAGGGGGAGGGGTGGAGAAGTAGATGAGCGCTTCTCCTTTGTGCCCTGGCCGGGAATCAAACCCGGGACTCCTGCACGCCAGGCCGACGCTCTACCACTGAGCCAACCGGCCAGGGCCTATCTCCTTATCTTTAGTGGCTGCAGAATTTCCTCCTCTGTGGATATATTGTAATTTATTTAGTCAGTCCTCTATTAATATACATTTGTTTCCAAACTATGAGATTGTGTAAGATAAATCCCAGAACTATTAAATCAATGGGTATATTCATTTGTAATTTGGAGAGTTAATGCCAATTTGTCCTCCACACGTTTTACTAATTTATATTCCTACCAGAATTTGAGTGGCTGTTTCCCTGTATTTTTCTTAACACCAAAGTTATTGAAATTTATAGAACCAACATGATATGAAAAAGAATATCCCAATGTCATTTTTATTTCCATTTCTTTTATGATAAATGTGGCAGATATTCAACACTCATTCAGTCCTTTCAAGCATACCTTCATAAACTGCAGAGGATAGAAAACTATATAACATTTCTCAGACTCCACTCCAGCTAAGGTTCTAGATAATGGCGTAAGCATTGCCAAATATACCAACATATGTAATATTGGGAAATAAGAAGCAAATGATCTGAGGTCGTGGTCTTGCAAGCACAGTGGCAAAGGTGTCTGTTTCTTCTGTGGTAGCTCTAACAGAAGTTCTAGCAATCGGTCTTCATCTTCATGGATACCTCGTATGCAATGAAGGCAATGGAGCTGGTGCTTGATCACCTGTATAGTATGCTTTGGAATTTCTCTTGGCTGCCTGGTTCCAAGCTATGCAACAAAAAGCATCTGATTTCATGTCCCTCCCAAAGATTCTGTTAGATAGTCATTAGCCTTTAATAAGTCACTAGGTAAAACAAATTCTGTTTTCTGCTACTAGGACCCTTGACCAATAAGATGACAAAAGTAAATCAATTACTCGCCTGTTTAAGATTAAATGTTAGAAAACATTTATTTACAGAAAAAAAATCTTTATGTATTCAATGTCCATTATATAAAATCAACTTTCTTTATATTAAAACTGGTCCTACATTTGAAAGAATTAGGACTGAAAAAATTATTCCTAGATCTGAGGAATGGGGCCAAACAGAAACAATATGGCAAGATTACAAAGACCTTTAAAATATAAGCAATAAAACAAAGCAAGACGATAGATAACAAGAACCATGGTAGATTCTTGAGGAGGAAAATGATATTAGAATCTATGGGTGCTTTTGTTTTCTATATTGGATTATTTAAATTACTAAGGTAATATACTCTTCAGCCTATTTTCAACCTAGCAGTCAGAATGAGAATGTTAACTAGAAGTCAAGTTTGGAATGCTAAAATGGTACCCCATCTCATTCAGAGTAAAAATCACAATCCTTTAAAAGGATATAAATCTTTAAGTGAGCGTTTCTATGGCCTTACTCCCTCCTTTGTTCCCCCTACAGGAACCTGCTTCTACCTTACTAACTTCTTTTGTTGATTCCTGAGAATGCTAGTGATGCTTTTGCTTCACTATCTCTTCCTTTGCTGTTCCTTTCAACTCAATGCTCTTATAACAGGACATCCACACAATTCTCTCATCCCCTTTAGGCCTTTACACAAATTTTTACCTTGGCACACACTCACCTGAATTAAATTTGAAATTTAATTTCAAATTTCTATTTGAAATTAAAAACCCTTTATTCCCTGCCATGCTTTATTTTTCTCCTTAGCACTTTCCTTTTTAGTGTATGTAGCTGTACATGTATATGTGTAAGCGCACATTCTCCCACATATCTATCTTGTTTATTGCCTGTTACTCCTACAGTAATGGGAAGAAAATGTTTTTGTTTTATTCACTGTTGTATATATACTTGGTACCTAGCATATACGAGGTGCTCAACAAATGTCGAATGAATAAATTTAGGAAGCCAAAGGGCACAGAGATTTATAATAAACAAGTAAATCACCTTCTCTTTCTTTCATACCAACCCCTATCTCCTTGAAATAGCCAATGTTAATATACAAAGGTCTTAAGCACTTTTTAAGACAGTCTACAAAAATGTTGGAATGATGACTATTACGCTAATGACAAACAGATATATTAACCCATTTAATCTTCACAACAACCCAATGAAATAAGTATCATTGTGACCACCTTTCTACAGAGTAGGAAACTGAGGTATCAAACAGACAAGTTAACTTGCCCACAGTCATACAGCTAGTAAGCGGTAAGCCTAAACTTAAATCCAGGTAGTCAGATCTAGAGTCTGTGTTCCTGCTTGACTATTTCACTGTACAGCTTACCCTTGAACAACACTTAAATGGTGAGCCCACACAGGTCAAACCTGTATTGTTCAAGGGTCAAGTACAATAAATACAGATATTGACATTTAAATATCAATATTTACTTACAGACGTAGATACTGTATGTTACATGCGAGTGAGTAGACTCCAACTCCTGTCAACTCTATGAATGAGTGGCGTCCACAATGTCCTGTCCTCAGCAGCCCTGCTCAGCTCCTATAGACTCATGCCATGGCTTCCTTCAGAGTCAATCCACCTCCTATTTGATCTTACTCTTTTCCTGCTTTCTATTTTTCCCAGCATTATTGTCTTTTCCAAAGAACCTTGCCTTTTCATGATGTCCCCAGAGTAAGCTTCTGCTTTGTCATTTTTTACTACAGTGATGTTTCAGGCTTAATTTGTCTAGGACCCACTTTCTCTTTCCAGGGTATCTTCAGAGCTCTCTCCAATATCATAATTCAAATGAATCAATTTGTTCTCCATTAGCCTTCATCCCTGTCCAATTTTTTAATCCATACACAGTAAGTAGGAACATGAGGGTGTATATGATCTTAGCCTTGGTCTGTAATGACACATCATTGCTCTTGGTGCTTTCTCCTAATTCTTTCACAGATGCCCTTCAAGTCTCAGCCTTTTCTTAATTAAATAGCCACAGTATCCATCTGAATTAATGACTTGCTCAAGGAAAACAAAACCTTTAGCAATTTAAATATTTTCATTGTCTATGTTGAAGTTATGCATTTCTTCTGTGGTCATGATTTTTGTCTTCTCGTTGTTCAAATGAAATCCTACTTTGGCACTTTCTTCATTCACTTTCGTCAGAAGTCAGTAACATCAGCTTGGTTCCACCCACCAGCCAGGCCAAGGAAAAAGCGATCCAAGATGGCAGCAGAGTAGGTGGAAGCTACACACACCACCTCCCAGAACCAAAATGAAATTACAGCTAAATTATACAACAATCATCCTGAATACCCAAAGGAAAAATAACTGAAGTCTCATAACTAAGGATTTACAGAAGCCACATTGAGACCAGTAGGAAGGGCGGAGATATGAAATGGCTGGCCCAGCATATGTAGGCAGCGGCTGAGGTTCTGGAGGGATCTCTCAGCTGCAGGGGGCTCGCCCTGAGAAGGATGGGATCTAAACCCAAGTAGGGCATAGCAGGGCACCCCGGCCCAGAGCTTAAGAGCTGGGAAGAGTTAGCTATATAACGAACATCTGGCTATGAAAAGCAGAGCAGTTTGCCAGAGCTGTCTGGCAAAAAGAGATGGGAGTCTGCTATAGACACAGGTGCCTGCTTAATTGGCCCATGCACAAAATTTCATTTGCAACCACTCACTCTGAGCTCTGGCAAAGGGAAGGTGGAGCAGTATAGAGCTGTGTGAGAAGAGTCTGGGGCTTGTTGCTCTGGGGAGAGAGCTGAAGGGAAAGCCTGTGAGATCCCTGTGCCGAGTTATTCTCCCATATAGCAGACACCATCTTTCTTGAGTGGAGCACTCCCTGCCATGAGGGATCAGTCTGGGAGAAAGCAAAAGCTCCACCCTGTGGAGCTTACAGCTACTGCGGAGTGGAGCCAAAGGCTCTGTCAGTGACTGAGCCTAAAGGTAGCTGGAAGGTGGAGGCAGATCTTGGGGTGCCTGGGAGTTTTGCTGACCTGCCCCGGGCCCAGTGCTGGTAAAAAAAGAGCCTAGGCACACAGTTTGGTCTTTGCTGCATGCACCCAGGTCCAGCAAAGGCAGCCACAAATGATGGATTGCTTGTAGCTCCAAACAGGTTGTCATGGGCCAGTCACCAGCAGCATCCTACACTGGCCTGCACCAGAGAACCTCTTAAAACGCCCAGAACAAATACATCCAGTGGCCAGCTTCAGATAACATCAGACAGGATCTAATAAACTTCACAGGCAGCATGTACAAAGGGAGATCTCAGCAAGCACCAGACCCTGCTGAGGTGAATTCCGCTCCAGGTAGTCAGCACCTGCACAGCAGCTCGCATGCCTTCATAGGGGTTGAGCCTCACAGTCAGCTAGCCTGAGGGCTGATCCCACACACAAACAGGCCAGTAGCGGTCAAGACTCAATTACAGCAGGACAGCCCACATTACCCACACCAGGTACATTCCTGGAGCATCCAGCTCAGGTGGTAAAGAAGACTGCACCATGGACTTCACAGGAAACCTGCTATAGAAGGCGATCCTACAAAAAGTAGGAGTCACAGCAGATCTATCTAATATATAGAAACAGACACAAAGAGGAGCCAAAATGAGGAGACAAAGAAAAGGCTCCAAATCAAAGAACAGGAGAAATCTTTAGAAAAAGAGCTAAATGAAATGGAGTCAAGCAATTTATCACATATAGAGTTCAAAGTAATGGTGATAAGGATGCTCAACAGCATGTAAAAGGACACAAAAACCATAAAAAAGGACAAGTCAGAAATGAAAAATACAATATCTGAAATAAAAAATACACTGGAAGAAATAAACAGAAGGTTGGATGAAGCAGAGGATCAAATGAGTGATTTGGAAGACAAGGTAAGAAAAAACACCCAATCAGAAAGCAACAAAAAGAAAAAATAATTTTAAAATGAGGACAGTTTAGGAGATACACCTCCCCCTACTGAAGCTGAGAAAGCACCTCCCCCCAGAGCAGCTGGCAGTACTCCTTCAGATTCTCAGAGGTCACACCCACCACATTCCTGGATACAGTTTCAAATAAGCCCCCTGCTGAGATCAGTAAACAAGCCTACCACTGAGTTAAGTAAACTGAAAAGAAAACAAACAAATCAAGACTTCAAAGCGGCTTTACTAGGTAAGGAGACCACAATTGGAACAAGCCTGCAAGCCACACACAGAAACAATGGGAGATAGAGAAACATAAATCATATGCTTCAACAAGACAAATCCTCAGAAAAAGATCTGAAGATGAAACAGAAATAATCAAATTACCGGATGCAGAGTATAAAATAATGATTGTTAGGATGCTTAAGGATCTCAAAGCTACAAAGGACGAACTTAATGAACACCTCAATAAAGAAACTGTAAGCATCAAAAAGGGCACAGAAATCATAAAGAAGAACCAGACAGAAATGACAAACACAAATATCAGAAATGAAGACTACACTAGAAGGAATTAAAAGAAGGCTGGATGAAGCAGAGGATTGAATCAGCGACTTAGAGCACAAGATAACTGAAAGCACGGAAGCAGAACAGCAAAAAAAATAAAAGAGGATCAAAAAGTCTGAGGAAACTCTAAGAGAGCTCTGTGACAAAATGAAGAGAAACAATATCCACATAATAGGGGTTTCTGAAGGAGAAGAGAAAGAACAAGGAATAGAGAACCTGTTTGAAGAAATTATAGCTGAAAATTTCCCTAAATTGATTCAGGAGAGTACTCAGGTTTAAGAGGCAGAGAGAACCCCATTAAAAAAAAAACCAAAGAGACCCACACCAAGACACATTATAGTCAAAATACCAAAGCTAAGAGATAAAGAAAAAATAATAAAAGCTGTAAGAGAAAAACAGTCAATCACCTACAAAGGAACCCCAATAAGGATGACATCAGACTTTTCAACAGAAACACTTGAGGCCAAAAGGGAATGGCAAGAAATATTCAAAGTAATGAAGAACAAGAACCTACAATCAAGACTTCTTTATCCAGCAAGACTATCATTTAAAATGAGGACAGTTTAAAGGGCCTTTTGGGACAACATGAAGTGTTAACAACATCCACATCATAGGGGTACCAGAATAAGGGAGAAAGCAAGAGATTGAGAACCTTTTTGAAGAAATAATGACTGAAAATTTCCCTAACCTGGTGAAGGAAAAAGCCACACAGGTCCAGGAAACACAGAGTCCCAAAGAAGATGGACTCAAAGAGGCCCACACCAAGACATATCATAATCAAAATAACAAAGATTAATAACAAAGAAAAAATCTTAAAAGCAACAAGAGGAAAAAAAAGAACATACAATGGGGGTAAAAATAGTCTACTCAATGAATGACGTCGGGAATATTGAACAGATAAGTACAAAAAAGTAAAACTAGACCACCTTCTTACACCATACACAAGAATAAACTCAAAATGGATTAAAGACTTAAATGTAAGACTCAAAACCATAGACAGTAAAATTTTGCACATATCTTGTAGCAATATTTTTTCTGATATATCTCCTCAGCAAGGGAAACAAAAGAGAAAATAAACAAATGGGACTACCTACACCAAATTAAAGTCTTTGCAGAGCAAAGGAAAAAAACCAACAACATGGAAAGGCAGCCCACTGAATGGGAGAACATGATTCACCAATACAGCTGATAAGGTGTTAAATCCAAAATTTATAAAGAACTTATAAAACTCAACCAAAAAGCAAACAATCCAATTTAAAAATGGACAAAGGACCTGAATAAACACTTCTCCAACAGGCATATGAAAACATGCTCAATGTCACTAATCATCAGAGAAATGCAAATTAAAGCCACAATGAGATTTCCTTATACCTGTCAGAATGGCTATCATCAATAAATTAACAAACCACAAGTATTGGTGAAGATGTGGAGAAAAGGGAACCCTCTGCACTGTTCGTGGGAATGCAAATTGGTGCAACCACTGTGGAAAGCAGCACAGTTTCCTCTAAAATATAATAAAATAAAATAAAAATGGAACTGCTTTAAGACTCAGCAATTCCACTTCTGGGAATTTATCCAAAGAAACCTGAGACATTAATTTGAAAGAATATATGCACCCTATGTTGATTGCAGAGTTATCTGCAATAGCCAAGATTTGGAAGCAGCCCAAATGCCCAACAATAGGTGAGTGGATAAAAAGCTATGGTATGTGGCCCTGGCCGATTGGCTCAGTGGTAGAGCGTTGGCCCGGCATGTGGAAGGCCTGGGTTCAATTACCAGCCAGGGCACACAGGAGAAGTGCCCATCTGCTTCTCCACCCTTTCTCCTCTTCTTTCTATCTCTCTCTTCCACTCCCTCAGCAAAGGCTCCATTGGAGCAAAGTTGGCCTGAGTTGGCTCCATGGCCTCCGCCTCAGGCACTAGAATGGCTCTGGTTGCAATGGAACAATGCCCCAAATGGTCAGGGTGGAACCCAGTTGGGCACATGCAGGAGTCTGTCTCTCTGTCTCCCTGCTTCTCACTTCAGAAAAATACACACACACACACAAAAAGCTATGGTATGTTTACACACTGGAATACTTCTTGGCTGTAAAAATAAAAAGAAGGAAATCTTACCCTCTCTGACAACAACACGATTGACCTGGAGAGCATTATGCTAAGTGAAATAAGCCAGTCAGAGAAAAGTACCATATGATTTCACTCATATGTGGAATCTAATGAACAAAATGAACTAATAAGCAAAATAGAGACAGCTCCTTAGAGGGCAAGCTGACAGCTGTTGGGGGGGGGGGTGCTAAGTGGGGGCAGGGGTGGAGGCATTGAACAAGAGAAAAAACTCATGTACACAGACAACTGTTTGGTGGGGGGAAATGGAGGAGGATATGGGGGGATAAGTGGTAATGGACAGAGACTTGACTTGGGGAGGTGAATACATAATACAGTATACAGATGATGTGTTGTAGAATTGTGCACCTGATATCTGAATAATTTTGTTAACCAATGTAACCCCAATACATCAATAAAAAGATAAAAAAATAGTTGCAAAAATAAATCCCTCAGAAATGTTATTTACATTATATTTTGGCACTGTTATTCTTTTAATGATCGTCTTCCAGTTTTACTCTAATAATGATTGATGTTAACAGTTCGTGGTCAGTACAATCTGTTCCTCATCTTGTTTTGGCAGAGAAAGTACAACTTATCCATCTCCTGCTTCCAATTACACAGTCTGTTTGATTTCTGTATTGGCCATCTGGTGATGTCCATGTATACAGTTGTCTGAAGCATGTGTTTGTAATGAACAAGTTGTTGACTCGACAGAAATTCATGGACCAATCTCCTTCATTCCTGACCCATAGTCCAAATTTTCTAATGGCATTTGATTCTGCTATATTCCTACTTCTACCATCCAGTCTCCTATAATTATTATCCTGGCTTGTTCTGGTGTGTGATCAATTTTTTCTTGGATACTTGTGTAAAAGCTTTCAGCCTCTGCAGTTGGAGCATAGACTCGAATGATGGTTATGTAAACAGGTTTTCCTAGAAGTCTGATTGACCCATGCTACACCTTGCCTCAATATTAAAGCCATTCCATTTCCTTGTTGTATGTGTGTTGGTCAAATAAGTTTGTAAATATGATATATATGTTTGCTCGCTTGTGACTTATATTGGGTGTGGGAGACAGGCTATGGGCAGGCCAGGTCGTTGTGGCCTGGGGTTTGGTTTTGGGACTAAGCTTTTCCCCACACCCTTGACTGATTGTATGATCTGGGTGGTGCTCTCTCATGAGGAATCCAATTATGCCTTGGATAAGTGACTTTGTATCGGGGACTTCCTTGTTTGTATACTGGATTAAGGGATTTTGGTTTTCTACACTATAAAGTGGGACAGACCAGGAGCTTGGACACACAGTTCCTGCTATCACAATTGCAGGGGCTTCCCTGATCCCTGGCCCTTCATGGGAAGAGCTGGTTTTCTGCTTTTCCCTTGTCTTCTTTTGTGGTTTGCCTGTCTTGGTGAGACACCAATAAATAGGATGGCCCCCCAT
Organism: Saccopteryx leptura; assembly: GCF_036850995.1. NCBI lineage: Eukaryota > Metazoa > Chordata > Mammalia > Chiroptera > Emballonuridae > Saccopteryx > Saccopteryx leptura. The sequence goes on along the minus strand of NC_089505.1, from coordinate 208,140,773 downwards.
CCTCTGACTCCGCCATTTCTTTATCGTCTGCCCGAATCCAATGGGAACCTGCATGTGAATGGCCACGATGGCGGCTCCTGGCCTTACAACTGGCGTAGTCGGCAGGATTCAGAGATTGGTATGGAGCCACCACCCTTGATGGGTGGGATAGAGTACTGGTTGCTGCTCTGGCTCCCCATGGCTGTCCTTTTAGGGGCCATGGGCTACATGTTTTTTACTCAAGAGGAAACTGCCCGAGGTCAAAAGTTTCAGCATGAATTGCAAATAGAACGGCAGAAAAGGCTGGAACTGGAGCGAGCACTGGAGAAGGAATTACGGGTTCGCGAGTTGCAGTTTACCCTGGAAGCTGAACGTCTTCACCGGCAGTTGTTGGAGAAACAACTGCGGATTCAAGAGCTCGAGTCTCAGCTTCTGGCCAAAAGCCAGCAGCCACAGGAGCCTAAACGGTCACCAAAGGAGCAGCAGCATCCGTGCCGGTGGATTGGCTTTGAGTCAGCGGGAGCAGGCTCTTGCGACTCCTCTTCTGAGGATGAGAAGGCTCAGGCTGAAGCTGCCATACGCACACTGAGAGCCCGACCAGTTGTCGCCAAGAAGGTAAAAACCCAGCAACAAAGAGTCCCTCAGGGGCAGCCACAGCCTCCTGCCCAGGTAATGGAACACTCTGTGGTCCGGCCCTATACCCAGGCAGAGCTGATGGAGTTGGGGGCACAATTTAGGCAGAAACCTACTGAATCCCTGGTAGCCTGGTTACTACGATTATGGGATATAGGGGTGGATGGCATCATGCTCTCCGGAACAGAGATGGAGAAATTGGCCGCCATTACCACACACTCTTCCTTGAGGCAGCGTCTTCAGAACTGCCATGGCAACCCAGGAGACCATACCCTATTAGAATGGGTGATGGCTGCCATTCGTATGGTCTGGCAGAATGCTGGAGAACTGCCGGGGGCAATGAGTTGGTGGCAGTGCTACAGTGAGTTAGTAAAGGTCCTTCGAGAACTAGGTATGAAGAATGCTGTTTTCAACCCTGGGTCTCGTGGGCCAGACGAGGAAGTGTTTACGGCCAAAATGAGGGAATTTGTCCTTGCTAGCGCCCCATCAGCCCTTTTTGGGTCACTTGTGGCTATCTTGGGCCCCTATGTGGGGCAGCCCATCAATGCAGTTACACAGATGGTAGCAGATTTGGGAGAGCTGGAGGCCGCTCGGGATCATAAAGCAGTGAGGGCTGCTGCCTGTATTTCCCCCCCAACTAACAAGGGAAACGGGCCTGTAAAGGTTACCCGAACGCAGATGTGGGTAGACTTGATTGCGGCTGGAGCAGATAAGGGGAAATTGGATGGCCAGTCTAATAAAATTCTTTTGGAGCTTTGGCGGCAGCTTAAACCAGAACAGAAGTTCCAGCCACTGAGACGAAAGGCCCCAGCAGCTACCAATAAAACGTTTGGTGCGCGCACAGCTCGGTTACAAGATTATATGATAGAGACGGCCGAGGGAGAGGGGAACTCCCAAGACCCACTGTACCAGTTTGAATAGGAAAAAGGCCGAGGGACCCGTCTAACGGGGATGGGCGGGGACCGGAGGCCACATGTGGAACTGGCTATCCACTGGTCCCCTTCCAATGTACAACAGGTGTTGGCCTTGGTGGATACAGGTGCAGAATGTTCCCTTCTCTATGGAAACCCAGAGCGGTTTGCTGGGACCCCAGTGGCCATTGACGGTTATGGGGGCCAAACTGTTCAAGTGAAGCCAATAACTATTCCATTGGGGATAGGGAGACTGCCTCCTAAGCCATATAAGGTGTATGTATCTCCTATACCTGAATATATTTTGGGGGTAGATGTCTTGCAATGACTGTGGTTGGAAACTACAGCTGGGGAGTTCCGGCTGCGGATCAGGGTTGTGAAGGCAGTATTGCAGGGACATGCATCACATTCCCCTTTGCAATTACCCGTCCCTCGGCGTGTGACTAACACCAAGCAGTACCGCCTGCCAGGTGGTTATGAAGAAGTCACAGGGACAATCCTTGAACTAGAAAAGGTGGGGATCATCTGGCCAGCACACAGTCCTTACAACTCCCCAGTATGGCCTGTGCGCAAAGCAGATGGAACCTGGAGAATGACAGTAGATTACAGGGAACTTAATAAAGTTGTTCCCCCTTTGCACGCTGCTGTTCCCTAGATAGCTAACATGATGGATCGGCTAAGCCATGAGTTGGGGACATACCACTTTGTGGCAGACTTGGCCAATGCTTTTTTCTCTATTGATATAGCTGCAGAGAGTCAAGACCAATTTGCCTTCAGTTGGGAAGGGAGACAATGGACCTTTACAGTGTTACCCCAGGGCTATTTGCATAGCCCCACCTTGTGCCATGGGCTGGTGGCTGCTGACCTGGCTAAATGGAAACAGCCAGAGGTAGTCCGCTTGTACCATTATATTGATGATATTATGCTAACTAGTGATTCTCTTTCAGAATTGGAGCAAGCAGTCCCTACCCTGCTATCCCATTTGAAAGCATGTGGCTGGGCAGTTAACGAGAACAAATTACAAGGACCTGGGTTATCTGTTAAATTCTTGGGAGTTGTCTGGTCGGGTAAGACAAAAGTTATCCCTGACGCAGTTATAGATAAGATTCAAGCATACCCCGTGCCCACTACGGTAAAACAGTTACAGGAATTCTTAGGTTTGTTGGGGTATTGGCGAGCATTTATACCGCATTTGGCTCAGTTACTACGCCCCTTGTACAACCTTATTCGAAAGGGGGTTCACTGGGATTGGACTGAGCAGGCGCAAGGTTCATTTGCAGCTGCTAAGAGAGCTGTCAAGGTGGCACAGGCCTTGAATGTGTTTGATCCTGCCAGGCCCTGTGAGCTGGATGTTCATGTAACCTCGGAGGGGTTTGGATGGGGCTTGTGGCAGCAGACAGAGCGCCTACAGCAACCTATTGGATTTTGGTCCCAATTGTGGAAAGGTGCTGAAGTTCGTTACTCATTAGTAGAGAAGCAGCTGGCAGCTGTGTATGCTGCCCTCCTGGCAACTGAGAGTATTACAACCACAACACCAGTTACAGTCAAAACAACATACCCTATAGCTGGATGGGTGAGAGATACTAAACCACGTAGTGGTATGGCCCAAATGTCTACCCTGGCCAAGTGGGGTGCCTATCTGCAACAACGCTGTGCTCTTAGCACCAGCCCATTGAGGGCAGAACTGCAGGAAGTCTTGGGTCCAGTCACCTATGCGACCTTAGAGTCAGGTGCAACTGGGGCTCAGGAGGCAGAACCTGAGGTCAGTCCCTACCAGGAGGGGCGGGTGCCCATCCCCGAAGATGCCTGGTATACTGATGGTTCTAGCAGGGGCCAACCTGCCAAATGGACGGCTATCGCCTTCCATCCGGCCACTGAGACTATTTGGATGGACACGGGTACAGGTCAAAGCAGCCAATGGGCAGAATTAAGAGCTGTTTGGCTAGTTGCCCATAATGAACCTTCACCTCTGGTGATCTGTACTGACAGTTGGGCTGTCTATCGTGGACTGACCCTTTGGATTGCTACTTGGCACATTAACCAGTGGATGGTAATGCACCGTCCATTATGGGGTCAGGCCATGTGGCAGGACTTATGGGAAATAGGACACCAGAAGCAGGTGACAGTATATCATGTCACAGGGCATGCCCCTCTAGCCCATCCTGGGAATGATGAGGCAGATACGTTGGCAAGGGTGCGATGGTTGGAGACTGCACCTGCAGGTGATGTGGCACAGTGGCTCCACCGGCGCCTGCTCCATGCAGGACAGAAAACTATGTGGGCTACGGTTAAGGCGTGGAACTTGCCTGTGTCCTATGCAGAGGTACTTGCAGCCTGTGAGCAATGTGCAGTATGTTCCAAGGAACACCCTCGGAGACCACTGGTGTCACCTGGACAGATCCAGAGGGGTCATGTCCCACTGACACGATGGCAGATAGACATCATTGGACCCTTACCAAAGTCAGAAGGGTACCAGTATGCAGTCACTTGTGTAGATACTGCCACCGGGCTGCTTGCTGCTTACCCCGCTCGTAACCCTGACCAGAGGGCAGTCATACAGGCTCTGGACCGCCTGAGTGCTGCATACGGGCGACCGCTGGTCCTTGAAAGTGACAATGGTACCCACTTCACTGGTTCAACGGTGAGGCAATGGGCTCAAAAGCTGGGGGTGGACTGGAAGTACCATGTTCCCTACCACCCCCAGGCTGCTGGTATCATTGAGCGTTATAATGGACTCTTAAAGCAGGGACTGCGACAGGAGGGGGGCACCGGCTCTCTTACTGGATGGACACGCCGCTTATGGACAGTACTTCGGATTTTGAATGAGCGACCTCGACGGGGAAGCCCAGCTCCAGTAGAGGCCCTCCTGCATCGGACAGCTGCCCCTATTCAGTTGCAGATACGCACCAAGGACATTTTACTCAAGCCAGGTTTCGGACAGCAGGGCAATGTGCTCTTGCCTGCTCCAACAGCCCTTCTTAAAGGACAACGGCTTCAATGGACTTGGCCCTGGACTGTACAGGCCCCCCATCTGAGATGGGTGGCCTTGTTGGCACCATGGGGAAAGGGGTTAGAGGTGGACCTCCAGTTAACCCCTTGGGCAACCAGCACCTGGCCACCTAAGGTAGAAGTGTATTATCCCTTGAGTGCTCAAGGGGACAGCATTTTGAAGGGCACCTTTGTAATTTCTTTATGGCCAATAATGAGTTCCCCTATTTTACTACACATAGAACCAGCAGATGCTGGTGTATTGGCCAATAAGGTTTGGTATGCCCGCTCAGGGCGGCCTCTGGTGCCAGCTACGGTGCTGTCTGCAGACAAAACTCTGGCCTGTATTCTGCCAGAGGGAAAAGATTTGCCTCTCTTGGTGCCACTGACAGCTCTCTCATTTCGCCCATAGTTTTTGATCTGTTAATCCTATTGCTGTAGTTGGTACTATTTCTGTTTATGCAATGTATCCTACTCCTTGCACAGTGACCATCATGGAAGATGCCTGTGGTTTAGATTGTAAAGCGAGCAAAAGGGGTGGAATGTTGGTCAAATAAGTTTGTAAATATGATATATATGTTTGCTCGCTTGTGACTTATATTGGGTGTGGGAGACAGGCTATGGGCAGGCCAGGTCGTTGTGGCCTGGGGTTTGGTTTTGGGACTAAGCTTTTCCCCACACCCTTGACTGATTGTATGATCTGGGTGGTGCTCTCTCATGAGGAATCCAATTATGCCTTGGATAAGTGACTTTGTATCGGGGACTTCCTTGTTTGTATATTGGATTAAGGGATTTTGGTTTTCTACACTATAAAGTGGGACAGACCAGGAGCTTGGACACACAGTTCCTGCTATCACATTTGCAGGGGCTTCCCTGATCCCTGGCCCTTCATGAGAAGAGCTGGTTTTCTGCTTTTCCCTTGTCTTCTTTTGTGGTTTGCCTGTCTTGGTGAGACACCAATAAATAGGATGGCCCCCCATCCTCTGACTCCGCCATTTCTTTATCGTCTGCCCGAATCCAATGGGAACCTGCATGTGAATGGCCACGATGGCGGCTCCTGGCCTTACAATGTGTCATTTCCAGAATAAAACACTTTGCAGTTGCATGACTGGAAATGTCCCAAGCCAGGCAATTTTAGCTCACCAAGCAATGTAATGTTAAGATGGTCCCTTTCTTGCTCTACAATTTCCAGTTTACCTTGGTCCATGCTTGTGTTCCATGTTCTGACTGTGCATACCATGCAAGCAGTGCCCTTTCCTTTCACCTTGGCACACAGCAGCCAATAGACCTCCTTCGGCTCTGGTCTAGCTGCATCCCTGAAAGTATTGCTGCATAGCTGCAATAACCTGGGTAAGGAATAGTCAGGGCCTTGTATTCTTCGTATTCCCAGCAAAAGTGAGCAAGGACATTCAAGCACTATGGTTGACTGCTTTCCTAACCCTTCACATCAGCAGTGGCAACACCTCCTTCCTGCAACAACAGATGAATCCACTTTGCAGTTTTTCCAACACCCGCAGAACCAGCTTCATCACCCTCAACCCTCACTCCAGGGACAGCAGCAGGCGCACCACCTGCAGCGCACAGTCATGACAGGTCTGTTTCAGCTCTGCATAGCTCTTCCTCTTAAGGTTTCTAAGATTTAGTAATGAAACCTTTCCCCTTAGTCCCTCAGTTCTGGTTGCTTCCTGTAGGAGCCATTTCCATGACACTTTACTCATTTTTTAAATTAAAATATAGTTCATGTATAATATTGTATTTGTTTTATGTATATCCTATATTTTATATAGATTGTGTATTTTATTACCTTACAATGAGTTGTCTAATTACCACCTGTCACCATAAAGTTATTACAATTATTATTGACTATACTTCCTATGATGTACATATTCCCATAATGTATTTATTTTATAACTGGAAATTTGTGCCTTTCCCTCCCCCTCCCCTAGCCCCTCTCCTTCCCCCCACCCCGCACTCCCCTGACAATCATCAGCTTGTTCTCTGTATCTATGAGTCTGTTTCTGTTTTGTTTGTTTTTATTCCACATATAAGTGAAATCATATAGTATTTGTTTTTCTCTGACTTATTTCACTTTAAATACCCTTTAGGTATTGTTTTTAATCTAGCATTTATCAAGTTAACTTTATGCCTAGTTATTAATACTTTATATTAAATTCTGTTCAAATAACTGGCATAGTTTCTAGCTCCTAATGGACCTGAATGATAAATAAATAAGCCATATTTTTTATTATTGTCTATTATTAAATGTATGCTTATTTTAAAAACCAAAAAAATAAAAAATACAAAAGGAAAAGTTTTAAATCTTGCATGGTTCCTGCATATTTTGATAAATTTATATCCTCTTTTTTTCTGTATATACTTATAATTTTTAAGTAGCTGGATTTTTATTCTATCTTTTCCTGCTACTAACATAACACAAGTACCTTTCCAATTTTTAAAAAATTGTCTACTTTACTGTATCCATTTCCTCTCCTCCTACTTACTCCTCGACCTATCCCAACATGGCTTCTGCCTCATCATTTCACTGAAATGAATCTTGCAAAGAATTAGCCACACATCTGAGTAAAAAGCATTTTCAGTCATTACTGGGCAGTTCTTCCCTTGTGTTCAGTAGTCCTAAAATACCCCTGCCTCCTTCACTGACTTATCCTCCTCATATCTAACCTTTAATGTTGTATTTCTCTTCCTAGCCCCTACATTGCACATGTGAGCGATTTCACGTAATTTTTTTCAATTATCAGCTACATAGCAATTGACTCCCAAATTTATAAATCGAGTCAAGACTTCTACAAAAAGCACCAAATCTACTACTGTCTACTACCTATTTCTACTTAAATATAGCAAAATCCCTCAAACTCAAAATACTTAAAATGAACAATGATCTTCCTCCCCAATCCAGTATTCTTAAAGTATTCTATATATAATAACTCTCAGATCATCAGTCTAGTTTAAAAACCAGAAATCTGGAGACAAGCCAATTCCTCCTTCTGCCTCATTTTCCCTCCAAAATATCACTAATCCTTTTGAATTTACCTCCGAAATCCCTAGAAGTCATTTGTATCTCTCATCTCTACAACCCATCTTAGTTCAAGATGCCTTTATGTATTACCCAAAATACTGCAATGACTAACTGATTAGATGAATGGAACACACACACACACACACACACACACACACACACACACACAGCAAACATACTTTCTAGTTAAAATATAACAAACTTATGTTCATAGTTCTATAGCATTCTATAGTAAGAGATATAGTAATTATTCAACCATTCCCCCTAGGTCTTTTCAAATATTGACTACTATAAACACAATGAAATCTCCTTCCTAAGTATATCTCATGTATCTACATTTTTACTTTTAGGGAGTATATTGCTAGAAGTGAATTACTGTGTCAAAGAGAATTTTAAATTTTAAATGTTTACCTGACACTTTCAAATAATTTTCCAGAAGCTGTATCTTCTGTATTCTTTCCAACAGCTTATCATACATTTGTTAAAATTCAAACTACACATTTAATTAATTTCATACATTGAAAGTGGGTGCATTTTATTGCATGTAAATTAACCTCAACAGAGTTGAAGTTCTTTACTAGATAGAAAGCAGAAGGATGAGAGTTTATTTCTGTCAGAAAATTATGGAATAGCTCTACAAAAATACAAAGAAATAAAAACAATGTGGTCTAAATACATAGTCTCATGTATGCAGAATTTGAGGCTTTCCTCTCTGCTCCCTCAATCCTGGGTTTCACACCTAAATTTCGAACTCCTATGGTAGGAGACTCCAAACACTGTCTTCTGATTTGTCCAACCAGTAATTATAACCATAATCAGCAACTATGAATTGGTATTAGTTCTGTGACTTTAAACATGTATACATGTATGATTGTGTACAAACTTGTATATGAACTCACACATTTAGGAGAAAAATGTTGAAAGTGTATTTTAAAATGTTATCCGGGTCAGCAAAGCAGAGTGAAATGTTTTGTCTAATTACCAACACTTCCATAGAAAATAAAGATAACAAATTTTCAATGAAAATTTCAGCAATTTTTGGAGCAAAATCAGGTTTTCCAAAAATAAATTGAGAATTTGTGCAGTAGGAGATTAATGACCAATATATAAAGCAGGGAAAATAAATACTCTACATTTTTTTTAATTCGCAACTTTTATTAAAGGACTTTAGGTAAAAAAAAGATATCTCATTTGTCTAAGAAAATATTCCTGAACTTATTCAGAAATGATCTTATCCTATAAGCAATATAGTACCATTTGGGTTTTGGTAAAGAAAGAGTTTGGTGGTGGTGTTTCTTTTATTTTGTTTTTATTATCTGTGAAATATGTGTTAAACTCTACATAATCATTTCTCTACTCCACCTGACAGATTTCAGATACGGTTATCCACATAAATTACATTATTATCTTACTCAGGAAAAGATGCCACTTTGATAACTATTAAAAAATGAGAAGAGACAATCCTGTAAAAGAAATGCCATATATTTGAGGCTAGCAGCAAGTAAACATAATAAATCATCAAGATTTTTAAACCTGTGAGTATTTAATATAAATAGCCTTGTTCTAAGAAAAGAAAATGATAAAGTTTCACATTTATGATATGAATAAATCAACGGTAGAGGAACACTTTGTTAGGATGACATTTAACCCTCAAGTAGTTCCCTATCCCAGAACACAAGAACACATGTAAAATGTTCCAGAAGAGAGGCACTTTGCCAGTTATAGGTAATTTTCTGGCTTATGTGAGATGTATAAGTTTATTGTCTATCCAGTATTAGAATATATCATATTTAAATTATTTTTCTATGTTTTAACTTCTTTTTAGCCAACTTGAGGGACTCACTATTGGTTTCCTGGGACATATGGATTAGAGCTTTCAATGTAAAATGATCAAAGAGAAAAGTAAAATAGTAATATTCTATTGTATGAGAAAGTCACAAAAGTAAAACACATTCTCTTTATTTTTTAGTAGACTATATCCTAAGAAGTTAATATATGATGGCTATTTAAAAATAAATAAAAGGGTTCCCCACCCATTAGAAATAGACTATTCACCACACAGAAAAAAGTCAGAAGAGGAGGAAAAATACAGTAGAATCTACTGAGTCAGGTATTACTTTAGGCACTGTCATGTAACTTAACCTCACAGCTTTCAAGTGAACTCTCACATTTTCACAGATGAAGGAACTGAAGGTAAGTGCCTTGCCAGATATCATTAACAAAGGGAGGCAGAGTAGTAACTCAAACCTCTAATGTCAAAGCATATGTACTTTCCTCCATCTCAAAATGTTTCTTCTTAAAGTTTGGGACATAAAAATGGCAAAAAGAAATGCTGGTAAGATTATAAACTTTTTCATCATTTTAGTGTTTTCCTATGACAGCAGCAACCAAACTGTCAACATTCTGTTTCAACCTTCAGATAGGGAGCCCAATGTGAAACTGCCAAAGCTGACACTTCTCTTTCACAAGCTGTTCATAATGAATTCTGAATCATATGCCTTTGATAGGGAAATTAATCAAGTATGCCAATTGCACACAGAATATTTAGTATTTCTTCTACATAATCAGATAAGCATAAAAGTAAGAAGAAAAATGCTCTCCTTTCTCAAGGACATGTGAGGGGAAAACTCTGAAATTGAAAGCATCAAATAGTTCCATTTTCTTCGTTGTTTCATATTTCACTCTAGAAGCTCCTGAGGTCCAGGGTCAGAGCACAGAAGGTATGACTGAAGCGGGCATAACTTCCTGGAGGGGGTGGGACCAACATGAGGAAAGTAAGGCCGACCAAGCAAAGGAGTCCATGTGAAGATGATACACCCAACCAGGTAGCAGCCTGGTGAGGTCAGGAAGTGGTTTCATCCAGCAAGGCTAAGCCAACAGGTAAATACATAAGGAATGTTAGAAGGCAGGTTTCTCACTATTAGAGAAGTAGAAATATGAAAAGGCAGAAAGCTAGAATGAATCTTACTGTGTTAACTGAAATTAGAGCTATTGGCATGAACTCATGGCTTCCACTATGTATATATATTATCTATATATCTAGATCTAGATATATATTATCTATATATATAGATATATAGATATAGATATGTAGATATATAGATAATATAGATATATATAGATAATTATAGTTATATATAGATAATTATATAGATAATATGCATATTATCTATATATAGATAATATATATAAAGACAAAAAAGAGTATGGACATAAAGGAGAGGAAGCATGGAGTAACGGCAGTCCATGGCTTGGGGAGAGGCAAAGTACATATAGAAAGAGACACTCTCTGAGGCGCAGGCATTCCTGTGGTAGAGCAAGAACATTAAGAAAAACTGGTCTGCAAACCAGGTCCACTCTAATTACAAAATAATGATAGAGGAATTTAAGCCTAGTGTTATACTACAGGTAATCTGAGCAATAAAAAACCTACACCTGGTTCAACTCCAGACTCAACTGACAGCTAACAATACAGGCACACTAATCCAGGCAGAAATATCATTAGCCTCAGTCTTTATTGCCCCATACACAGTATTTGGCATTCAATCAAAAATTATAAAATACCCAAGAAAGGAAGAAAAAAAAACAGTCTACTCTCTAGAGAAAAACTAAGTAACAAAACAGACTCTGAGATTGAAACAGAATGTAAAATGACTATGATTACTACCTTAAAAGATCTAGCTAGTGAACAAGGTGGAAAATATGCATAATATGCATAAAGACAACGAGAATTGTAACAGAAATTGAAACTGTAAATGTCAAATGAAATACTACAATAATAATAAAAAGTCAAAGCAAGAAAGATGCCAAATGTCTTCAACAGGCTTAAAAGTAGAATGAACAGAGCTGAGAAAAAACGTCAGTGAACTTAGAGGTAGATTTATAAAAATTACCCAAACTGAGACACAAGGAATAAAAAAGTTGTGAATAGGAGAAAAAGGAATATCAAATGCAAGAGCCATGAGACAATTTCAAACAGACTAATGTATGTGTAAGTGGAATTCCAGGAGGAGGAGAGAAAGGAAACAGAAGAAAATAATTTAAAAGATAATTAAAAATTTTTCAAAAGAAAAATATGAAACTATATCTAAGAAGCTCATAGAACCTCAAACAAGATAAATAAATCCCACTCGTCCCTCCAAAAAAAAAAAAAAAAGAAAAGAAAAGAAAAACCACTCAGATTCTTCATATAAAACAAAATATGAACAGATAATCTTAAAGGCAGCCAAAAGAGGAATGGGGTGGGTAGAAACATTTTACATACTGAGAGACAAAGAATTACAGAGACTTCTCATCATCAACTATAAGATAATGTAGTGACATTTTTAAACTGTTGAAAGAAAAAAACTCAACCTAAATTTAACACACAGGAAAAAAATTCATATAGACTTTCAAACTAAAAGAAACTGAGAGAATTTACAGCCACTTAAAGGAAGCACTTCACAGCTTCTTTTTTGGCATATCCTAATTGCTAGTATCACTACTCCTATGTTTTGAGACCATTATTAGTAAGATAAGGGTTACTTATACAAACACTTGTGATATACTGTGATAATCAAGCTGATAAGAGACAGCAAAGTGACTAATGGGCAGGCAGTAGGGGGTAGGGTGACTATAAAGAGAAAAGAAATTTTCTGGGAAGAATTCTTCTCTATCTAGATTATGATGGTGGTTACTAGACTATATTCCAGGGGTCCCCAAACTTTTTACACAGGGGGCCAGTTCACTGTCCCTCAAGACCGTTGGAGGGCCGGACTATAAAAAAAAAGAAACTATGAACAAATCCCTGTGCACACTGCACATATCTTATTTTAAAGTAAAAAAACAAAACGGGAACAAATACAATATTTAAAATAAAGAACAGGTAAATTTAAATCAACAAACTGACCAGTATTTCAATGGGAACTATGGGCCTGCTTTTGTCTAATGAGATGGTCAATGTCCGGTTTCATATTTGTCACTGCTAGTCATAACAAGTGATATGATGCGCTTCCGGAGCTGTGACATGTGCGTCCCGCGTCACCGGAAGTAGTGGTGTATGTGAGTGCCGCTGCGCTGACCACCAATGAAAGAGGTGCCCCTTCCGGAAGTGCAGCGGGGGCCAGATAAATGGCCTCAGGGGGCTGCATGCGGCCCGCAGGCTGTAGTTTGGGGACCCCTGCTATATTCACTGCCAAAACTCACAGGAGTATACACAAAAATGGGTAAATTTTACTCAATGTAATAATATCTCAATAAATCTGACCTTAAAAATACTATCACTTAATTTACAATAATTTTACTCAAATAAGCTAAGTCAGAATTTCTCAAAGTATAAAAGCACCATTTCCAAAATCATCTTTAACAAGAAGCCTCCATAAAAAAACATTAAAATAATGGTCTCCACACTAAACCACCTGAATCACAGTCCTGCAAGGAGGGTTTAGAACCTTAATTTTTAAAAAGCACCCTATGTGATTCTGGTACACACTAAAGTTTGAACACCTGTTTGCTGGCCAGAGTACAACTGAGTTCTGTGAAAATTGTATTAAATGTGAACTGAAGTATTCTGGCTATAGCCAAATGGGTTGAAGGTATTTTAACAAAGTTACATAATAAAGTTTGACAGTACATACCAGCATCTTTAGAAGTAAATACTAGAAAAATATATTACTTCTAAAAAAATTATACTACAGAAATATCTCACTCTTTGCACACATACAAGCACACAACATAGATGAAATATTTAAATATAAGCATATAAAATCATTAAAATCCAGAATAAAGGTGGGAATTTTTGTTGTATAATATACAGACATGGGGATGACTTTCTAATAAACAAAATCTATAAGTCATAAAGGTTAAAAAAATTCTAAAAATCATGAATTTAAGGTTAACCAACAAACATAAAAACTAAAGACAACATAGAAATCCATCTTTACAACACATAGAACAAAAGATGAATTTTCTTAAATTTACAAAGAGCTCTTGCAATTATTTAGACCAACAAACCAATTAAATATTTAGGGGAAGTAGTGTCTCAGCAAACGGAACAGAAAAAACTTATAACCTCCTTCTCTTAGTCTCTCTTTCTCCTCCTATTCAGCCCCATTCTTTACCCCATCTGTGTTGAAAAGGAAATTTTCCATGCCCACTTCCCCAACACAGTAGGTCTCAAGTGTGTCCCTATTAACACTAAGACTGCTAGAAAGGAGAATTTAGTTATTTTGTTTTTTTAACTTATAGCAAAAAAAAAAACTGTATTCAATTTCAGACAGTTTTAATAATTAATTTTTGATCTTAAGAGGATCCATATTCAATATTCCTGATTCATTCTTTAATTATGGTCTTATTTATTTCCCCCCTTTGTTTTGACCATGTAATTAATTGCAGTGGCAACAGCTTGGAGAAGGATGGCTCTTGCAGAGGAGACCTGCTATATATAAAGCTAAGATCTGTGATGAATTTATGTTTTATTGAGATTCTCAAAATGAAAAGCTATTTCCATAGAACAGTCCCACCTGCAGCCTCCAGTTCTTCCAGCAAACCTTAAAATTGTTCAATATTCAACAATTAAGAAAACAATATGCTGTGCTAGAGGAATCTTTCACTTTATTAAATTCCATTCACAGTTCCTTCCCCAACACAAACAATGTGTTACTTGATCTTGCTCACCTTCTCTCCTGAAAGGTAATACGCTGCTAATAGGCCTCCAATAAATCGAATGTTGACTTCAAACACAGACACCTCTGAATTCTGTGAAAACATATTGAAAATAGTCACATATACTTAAGTCTTTAGAGTTTTTCATACTTCATATATTCCTTGCAAACATCCTGTGGAGAAGGTTTTTCCACTTTCTACATCTCCATTTTCTATGCAACTGCAATCTCCCCTCCCATTTGCTAATGTTACTGCTGCTCCTCCATTACTGTCCTTGCTGCTTCCTAACTGACAAAACAATAGGCCATTTTCATGTCCTTTACATATTATCCTGAAATTATCAAAATATTTGATACTAACCCAAAAAAAGAAAAGCAGAAGTGGCAGAGAATATGACCAAAGAATTCACAGGATATACACAACCAACCAATATAAAGATAACATTTATGATTAATTTATTAAAAATTAAAAGGAAATACATATTACCTTGAAGTCTTTCCAACATTCATAGACAGAACACTTCATTTGATAACACAAGTATATTTCTCCAATATAGAATTTTCACAATACAATGTAACTTCTAATAACATAACTGTCATCACACCCCAGCCTCAAAAGCACGGTGCTTTATATTATTCCATATATTCCCAATATTTAACGTACTGTAACAGACATTCACAAATATAGACAGCAGGGAAAGAGGGAGGGAAGGCCTCTATCACCTTAATAATCTTCTAGCCAGTTTCCCTGATTTCATTCATCCTTACCCTTCTGCTTACACTCTATCTATACAGCATCCTATAGCTGAGTAATCTTAAATCTGTTTAGGCTATGAGTCTGCGCAAATCCTTACAATGACTTCTGGCTATACTCAGCGTAAAATGACTGATAAGACTCAACATAATCAGATTACTCACAACCTCTCTGATGTCACTTCCTACCAATATTTCTTGGACTCACTTTTTTATTATCAAATGGCTCTACTTGCTGTTCCAGAATTGACAACACAATGTAAAATAGTAAAATAATCCCTTATCACTAATGCCCCTTTATCCTGCATTATTCCCCTGATTAACAGTTATCATCTGATTACTATATAATTAGTTATTTGTAAAACTCATACCTTCCCTCACAAGAGAAGTTCTAGAAGGAGAGCAGGGAGAGAATGGGAGACAGGCATTATTCAAACGAGTAGGAACTGAGAATCTTCCAAAATTGATAAAAACATAAATCCTCAGGCTGATAACACCCTGAGTCCTTCAAAGGATAATAGACACATGATAATGGAATTATACTACAACAAAGCAAAACATAAAATATTAAAATAAGGAGAAAAAAGACATTATTTTGAAAAATTAGACACTTTTCAACAGCATAACAGAAACTAAACAACAATGGAACTGTATCTATAAAAGGTTAAGAGAAAATAATGATCAATCTCTAATTCTATATCCAGCTATAATATCTATTAGAAAGAAGCCTTATAGCCATATGATTTCCCTGGGATCTCCTCTTAAAAATATCATCATAACAGAGTCCTTCAAAACTACCCGCTGTAAAATAGCAGTCCCAAGGACTACTTATTCCAATCCTACTTACTCTATTGTTCTCCACAGCACTTATTACCAACTGATAGACTACTTGTAACTTAGAATATTTGTTTACTGTGTGAAAATGTTATAAATGAAGCCATTTCAAAATGGAATCAGAGCTGTCATTCCAGAGGAGCTACCTGGCTATCTTACTCCTCTAACTTTCGGTATATTTGAACTGGGCAACAATACCTCTGAACTGGGCAACACTAATGACAGTATATTGCAAGCAGCTGTTTGTAAAGCTAACAGGAAGCAGAAATCCTGACAAGGACTGAAAATTAAGGACTCTCTTTAGAATTAGAATAGCGAATAACTCGGCTCATTAGTACCAACAGAAATTCCTTCCTTTCAATCACATTTTTTTTTCCTTCCTCATAAAAAGCTCTTGCCTTCCCTCCTAATTGGAACATAACTTGGGGTTCTGCTGAATTTATATTCTTATATTTCAATTCTTTTTGATCCCAAATAAATTCTTGTTGCCTCTCACTTTCGCTTTTCCTTTTTAGATTAACAACTGTTTTTCTCCCAAAAACTGGAGTATAACCTAAAGAAAGAGATATGACTGTTTTGTTCATTACTTTTTTCACAAAATCTAAGTGTCTTTTACAGAGGAAGCATTCAATATATTTATTTATTCATTACTTTATTTGGAAGTTTTAAATACAAGTTGGGACCAATTAGATAAGAATTATAAGATAAGAGGGGAATGAACTAAATTAAAGTATTCTGAGATGCTTATGTTCTCTAGAAGGAGAACAAAGAAACTGATTAATTTTAACCTTTGATAAGAATACATATAAAATTTTAAGCATAACCCTAAAATGAATGGGAATGAAAAGTATAAATGTCAGACTAGTAGAGGGAAAAAGAAACATGAAGTAATTTAAACCAAAATAAAGACAGAAAATAAAAGCAAATGAAAAGTACAATAATAAAGGCAGCTGAACAAAGACGAAGCTCCAACTCTAAATATGTTATAATAAATATACTTACTTCACACTTAACACTTAAAAGCCTCCAAGATTTAAAAAATATAACAAAAACAAAATACTACCATATGTATAATGTACAGTTAAACCTATGACACAGGTTAAAAGTAAAGGGATGATAAGTGATCGTGCCAATCATTAAGCTATGTTTACTCAGGTTCATACCCACCCTCTGTACTCTCATATATCAGAATTGGAACTCTGCAAATGCAGCTCTCATTTGCCAGCTGGCTGTCTTCCAGGCTATCCCAATAGGAAATTTACGAAGATAATACAAGAATAGAGGAAGGAGAAAGGACTTATTCCACCCAATTTACCTCTAGTTTCACCCTGGCAGTGGCAGTTGGTTCCAGATTACGGTTCCCCTGCCACACATACACAATCTCCCCATCAGCTTCATTACGGCTGTTAGCAATACCAAGTGCTAGCTAGGTATCTGCTCCTCAGAAGTCTGAGGCCCAGCTCCAAGAAAGCCCTTCTAACAGCTCCTAAGGTACCAGAAGCAGAGTCCCTAGCTACTAAATTTTCATTATCCCAATCTCTTCACATTGTTCTCAAAGTCCCAGGGGTGGTAGCTGTTTTCTAGAATTACTACTACCTCTTGTGATATCACAGTGTCCTCTTTTTGCCTTTTCAGTTCCCCATTATTTGGTTAACAAATTTTAAAAGCAAATCTTCTAATTAAAATAGTTTAGTTCTGATTCCTGATAGAGCCATTAGATAAAATAACACACAAGCAAATTATCATAATAAAGCTGCCATGTTAATGAACAGGAGTATTTTAGATTGTACTGATGTCAATTCTCTTCAAATTAATCTATAAATTTAATGTAATCCTCATCAAAATTTCAACAGTATTCCAGAGCTTCAAAGAACAAAGATCTGCCTTTTGACCTGGAATGCTGAGGTCACTGGTTCGAAACCGTGGGCTTCCCTGGTCAAGGCACATACAACAAGCAATCAATGAACAACTAAAGTGAAGCAACTATGCGTTGATACTTCTCAGTCCCCGCACTCCTCTCTCTTCTCTCTGTAAAATCAGTAAATAAAATATTTTTTTTAAAGATTTCTTTTTTTTTATTTTATTTATTCATTTTAGAGAGGAGAGAGAAAGGGAGAGAGAGAGACAGAGAGGGAGAGAGAGAGAAGGTGGGGAGGAGCTGAAAGCATCAACTCCCATATGTGCCTTGACCAGGCAAGCCCAGGGTTTTGAACCGGCGACCTCAGCATTTCCAGGTCGACGCTTTATCCACTGCGCCACCACAGGTCAGGCTAAAATATTTTTTTATAAAAGAATGAAAAGCTGCAAATAAAGATAGACAAGATCAGATATCAGGATTCAAATACAGATATCAAGTTTCTTATAAAAATATTGTATTTAAGACAGTTTAATAATGAAGGGGTAAAGAAAAAAGGGCAATAGAAAATAATAGGCTAATATGACTAATGTGGCATGTACAAATAGTGGGGAAATACATAGCGCTATCGTTAACTGATAGTAGCCTACATAAAAAATCAATTCCATGGCCCTGGCCTGTTGGCTCAGTGGTAGAGCGTCGGCCTGGCATGAGGAAGTCTGGGGTTCGATTCCCGGCCAGGGCACACAGGAGAAGCGCCCATCTGCTTCTCCACCCTTCCCCCTCTCCTTCTTCTCTGTCTCTCTCTTCCCCTCCCGCAGCCAAGGCTCCATTGGAGCAGAGATGGCCTGGGCACTGGGGATGGCTCCATGGCCTCTGCCTCAGGCACTAGAGTGGCTCTGGTCGCAACAGAGCGAAGCCCCGGATGGGCAGAGCATCGCCCCCTGGTGGGCGTGCCGAGTGGATCCCGGTCGGGCGCATGCGGGAGTCTGTCTGACTGCCTCCCCGTTTCCAGCTTCGGAAAAATACAAAAAAAAAAAAAAATCAATTCCATATGAATTAAAGACCTAAGTGCAAAAACAAACATTAAATATTTAAAATTAAATATAGCAATATATCTTCATGACTCTGGAGCAGGGCTTTCTTAAACCCGAATCAAAAAGTACTACATCTATAAGGACTACATAGCCAAATGGAAGTTGGGGGGAGACTGCATTTCTCAGCCTTCCTTTACAGTAAGGTAGAGCCATATGAATAAGAGGTCCTCAACAGTATAAAAGAAAAAGTGGGCTGATCAACTCTCAAGAAGTGTTCTTAAAAAACAGTAGCACATTCCTCTATTCTTTCCTCTTTTCTGTAACTGGAAGGTTTCTCTACCTTATCTTGAGAAGCCACCTTGTACCTGGAGTTCTAAGCTGTACGCTGACGTTGGTGAGACAAAAAACTATAGGACCTTGATGATCAGGAGCTATCCAAATCAACCCTACACAGCTTATCTCTGTACTTAATTTGAATGAAATAGAAATAAACATCTATATAATCTAAGCTATTTCATAATACATTTCTTGCCACTCACAGCCAAGCCTAAACCTACCTGATAATAGAAATTGTTCTAATTGAGATGTCCAAACTACTAGAATAATATAAAAGAAAGTAATCAGTTTTGTCTAGTTAGCATCAGGAAAGACATCAGAGAAAAAAGTAATTATAAATTTAAATCACAATTAGAGTAATACAAAGTCTGCCAAAAAGAAAAACACATAGAGGAGTGTGAGCCACTCTCATAGAGGAGCCAGAGCACAGCAAGCACAAATACCATGAGAGATGATAATGAAGACGACAAAACAGTCCACACATCTTTTAGATAAAGACTGATAATAATGAAAATAATTGCTTTCATTTACTGAGCATTTTCTATGTACCAGATTATCTCAAATAATTCTCACAATATTGCAACGGGAAAGCACTTCAATGATAAGGTTACAAAGAATAAGAAAGTTTCCCAAGTCACACAGTAGATTGTATGTGGATGGGCTGGGCTTCAAACCTAAGCAGTACCACTTAACAACTGTGCCAAAATGCTGGAAGGATGGGCACAGGCCTAATTAGGAAGGTTCATCAAAGCTGCACCAAATCATTAAATCTTAAATAAATAAATAAATAAATAAGAAAGCAATATTTACAGTTCATGCTTTCCTCATATTTCTAGTTCAGTGTACCCCTCCCCCAACTATTGCCTTAACACACTTAACACACTGCCTCAAATGATAAGGGCAAGAAAACTACAAGGAAGATGGTGAGAGTATTTTATGCAAAAATTAAATAACAACTAATAATCCTCCCAAAAAATGAGATTTAGGATTTCCTTAAACTGCAAGTGTAGTGCTCAAAACTATTATGGTTCAACACTGTTTTTCTCATAGTCAATCAAAGAAATCATCAATCATATACTCACCACGCTGAAATCAAGGTTGTCTTCAATCCATTTTTGCCCATCTCGGAATTCATCATGGAGTCCCATGACATAAAGGGTATCCAAAGCATCTACTATGGTAGCACCCATTTGTGAACTTCCTGTATTTGGAAAGGAAAAACTGTCATTAAAAAGATACCCTTCAGCCCTGGCCGGATGGCTCAGCGGTAGAGCGTCGGCCTGGCGTGCGGGGGACCCGGGTTCGATTCCCGGCCACGGCACATAGGAGAAGCGCCCATTTGCTTCTCCACCCCCACCCCTTCCTTCCTCTCTGTCTCTCTCTTCCCCTCCCGCAGCCAAGGCTCCATTGGAGCAAAGATGGCCCGGGTGCTGGGGATGGCTCCTTGGCCTCTGCCCCAGGCACTAGAGTGGCTCTGGTGGCGGCAGAGCAACGCCCCGGAGGGGCAGAGCATCGCCCCCTAGTGGGCAGAGCGTGGCCCCTGGTGGGCGTGCCGGGTGTATCCTGGTCGGGCGCATGCGGGAGTCTGTCTGACTGTCTCTCCCTGTTTCCAGCTTCAGAAAAATACCAAAAAAAAAAAAAAAGATACCCTTCAAAGAAGAACAAAGACAACCCAAAACCAGCCGAAGAAAGGAGATAATAAAAATCAGAGCACAAATAAATGAAATAGAGAACAGAAAAACTATAGAAAAAATTAATAGAACAAGGAGCTGGTTCTTTGAAAAGATCAACATAATTGACAAACCCTTGGCAAGACTTACCAAGGAAAAAAAAGAAAGAACTCATATAAACAAAATCCAAAATGAAAGAGGAGAAATCACCACGGACATCGTAGATATACAAAAAATTATTGTAGAATACTATGAAAAACTATATGCCACTAAATTCAACAACCTAGAAGAAATGGATAAATTCCTAGAACAATACAACCTTCCTAGACTGAGTCAAGAAGAAGCAGAAAGCTTAAACAGACCTATTAGTAGAGAAGAAATAGAAAAAACCATTAAAAACCTCCCCAAAAATAAAAGTCCAGGCCCAGACAGCTATACCAGCGAATTTTATCAAACCTTCAAAGAAGACTTGGTTCCTATTCTACAGAAAGTCTTCCAAAAAATTGAAGAAGAAGCAATACTTCCAAACACATTTTATGAGACAAACATAACCCTTATACCAAAACCAGGCAAGGATGGCACAAAAAAGGAAAACTACAGACCAATATCTCTAATGAATACAGATGCTAAAATACTAAACAAAATACTAACAAATCGAATACAACAACATATTAAAAAAATAATACATCATGATCAAGTGGGATTCATCCCAAAATCTCAAGGATGGTTCAACATACGTAAAACGGTTAACATAATACACCATATCAACAAAACAAAGAACAAGAACCACATGATATTATCAATAGATGCAGAAAAGGCTTTTGATAAAATAAAACACAATTTTATGTTTAAGACTCTCAACAAAATGGGTATAGAAGGAAAATATCTCAACATGATAAAGACCATATATGATAAACCATCAGCTAACATCATACTAAATGGCACAAAACTGAAGGCTTTCCCCCTTAAATCAGGAACAAGACAGGGTTGTCCACTCTCTCCACTCTTATTTAATGTGGTACTAGAGGTTCTAGCCACAGCAATCAGACAAGACAAAGAAATAAAAGGCATCCATATCAGAAAAGAAGAAGTAAAGGTATCACTTTTTGCAGATGATACGATCCTATACATCGAAAACCCCAAAGAATCCACAAAAAAGACTACTAGAAACAATAAGCCAATACAGTAAGGTCGCAGGATACAAAATTAACATACAGAAGTCAATAGCCTTTCTATATGCCAACAATGAAACATTTGAGAATGAACTCAAAAGAATAATCCCCTTCACGATTGCAACAAAAAAAATAAAATACCTAGGAATAAACATAACAAAGAATGTAAAGGACTTATACAATGAAAACTATAAACCATTGTTAAGGGAAATCGAAAAGATATTATGAGATAGAAGAATATTCCTTGTTCTTGGTTAGGTAGAATAAATATAATCAAGATGGCCATATTACCCAAAGCAATATACAAATTTAATGCAATTCCCATCAAAATTCCAATGACATTTTTTAAAGAAATGGAGCAAAAAATAATTAGATTTATATGGAACTATAAAAAGCCCCGAATAGCCAAAGCAATCCTAAAGAAAAGAAATGAAGCTGGAGGCATTAAAATACCTGACTTCAAACTCTATTATAGGGCCACAACAATCAAAACAGCATGGTATTGGCAGAAAAATAGACACTCAGACCAATGGAACAGAATAGAAAGTCCAGAAATAAAACCACATATATATAGTCAAATAATTTTTGATAAAGGGGCCAACAACACACAATGGAGAAAAGAAAGCCTCTTCAACAAATGGTGCTGGGAAAACTGGAAAGCCACATGCAAAAGAATGAAGCTGGACTACAGTTTGTCCCCCTGTACTAAAATTAACTCAAAATGGATCAAAGATCTAAACATAAGACCTGAAACAATAAAGTACATAGAAGAAGACATAGGTACTAAACTCATGGACCTGGGCTTTAAAGAGCATTTTATGAATTTGACTCCACAGGCAAGAGAAGTGAAAGCAAAAATTAATGAATGGGACTACATCAGACTAAGAAGTTTTTGCTCAGCAAGAGAAACTAATAACAAGATAAACAGACAGCCAACTAATTGGGAAATGATATTTTTAAACACCTGCTCAGATAAGGGCCTAATATCCAAAATATACAAAGAACTCATAAAACTCAACAACAAACAAACAAACAATCCAATAAAAAAATGGGAAGAGGATATGACAGACACTTCTCCCAGGAAGAAATACAAATGGCCAACAGATAATGAAAAGATGCTCATCTTCTTTAGTTATTAGAGAAATGCAAATCAAAACTGCAATGAGATACCACCTCACATCTGTTAGATTAGCTATTATTAACAAGACAGATAATAGCAAATGTTGGAGAGGTTGTGGAGAAAAAGGAACCCTCATCCACTGTTGGTGGGAATGTAAAGTTGTACAACCATTATGGAAGAAAGTATGGTGGTTCCTCAAAAACTGAAAATAGAACTACCTTATGACCCAGCAATCCCTCTACTGGGTATATACCCCAAAAACTCAGAAACATTGACTCGTAAAGACACATGCATCCCCATGTTCATTGCAGCATTGTTCACAGTGGCCAGGACATGGAAACAACCAAAAAGCCCATCAATAGATGACTGGATAAAGAAGATGTGGCACATATACACTATGGAATACTACTCAGCCATAAGAAATGATGACATCGGATCATTTATAGCAAAATGGTGGGATCTTGACAACATTATACGGAGTGAAATAAGTAAATCAGAAAAAACCAGGAACTGCATTATTCCATACGTAGATGGGACATAAAAGTGAGACCAAGAGACATTGATAAGAGTGTGGTGGTTATGGGGGGAGGGGGGAGAGAGAGAAGGAAGGGGGAGGGGGAGGGGCACAAAAAGAACTAGATAGAAGGTGACAGAGGACAATCTTACTTTAGGTGATGGGTATGCAACATAATTGAAGGACAAGATAACCTGGACATGTTATCTTTGAATATATGTATCTTGATTTACTGATGTCACCCCATTAAAAATAAATTAATTAATTAAAAAAAAGATATCCTTCATATAAGGTTTATTATAATGTTTTATATATATATAAAAATAAAACTATCTGATCTCATAGTGAGCATCAGAGAAAAATTTAGGAGAATTGCTGCACTGTATGGTAAGTTTACATTTAACTTTATAATACACTGACAAACTGCCTTCTAGAGTACACAATTTTATACTTCTGGTAGCAATATGGAGTTCTAGTTGCTGTATCATCTTTGTCAACATTTGGTATTGTTTGTCTTTTAATTTCAGTCATTCTAATGGCTGTGTAGGATGTTGAACTATGGCTTGAATTTTAATTTCCCTGGTAGTTGATGTGCTTTATTGTCTATTCATATACCTTCTCCGGTATCTGAATTAATTACATATTCTGAATAGATCTTTGTATACATATACCATATACATCTCCAAGTCTTGTGGCTTGTCTTTTCATTTTCTTAATGTCTTTTGGAGAGCAAATATTTTTAATTCTTTAATGTCTAATTTACCATTTTTTTTCATTAACGGTTTATGCTTTTGTATTCTAAAAACTCTTTACTTACTCAAGGTCACAAAGATTTTCTCAAATGCTTTCTATTAGAAGCTTAAATTTTTAGCTTTATATGTTTAGATCTATGATCCATTTCAAGTTAATGTTTGTGCACAACGTTGAAGAGTCAAGGTTCATTATTTTTCTACATGAATATGTAGTGAATCCAGCATAATTTATGGAAAGACTATCTTTTTACCTACTGAATTACCTAAGCACCATGGATGAAAATCAATTAACCATGTATGTGCAGAACTATGTCTATTTTTTTCCATGGATCTCTAGCTGTCCTTATGCTAGCTAAGATCATACTGCCCTCATTACTGCAGCTGTACAGTAAATCTTAAAATCAGGTAATAGAAATCCTTCAATTTTGTTCTTCTTTTTAAAAACTGTTCTATTTCACATGCTTTGCATTTTTATATAGATTTCAGAGTCAGCCTATCATTTATACATTAAAGTCATGTTGGGGGGAATGCTTTAACTCTAAATCTAAATTTCGAGAGAACTGACATTACAACAATATTCAGTGCAGTAGCCACCTCCTTATCCACAAGAGATACATTCCAAGACCCCCAGTGGATTCCTGAAACGCAGACAGTACCAAACTCTATACATACTATGTTTCTTCTTATACGTACATACCTATGATAAAGTTTAATTTATAAATACGCATAGTAAGAAATTAACAATAACAACTAACCATGAAATAGAACAATTATAACAATATACCATAATAAAAGTTATGTGAATGACTTTGGGGTCATTTTTAAGTAAAAGGGTTACTTGAATACAAGCACTGCAACAGTCGATCTGATAACAAAGACAGCTATTAAGTGACTAAAGGGAACGTAGCATATATAGACTCTAATCTCTATTGGAAAAAGTAGTATCAGTGTTAATTTATGTCCAGCAACATTTCCCTCTCCCTATCCACAAGCTCCAGCAGTGAGTCCTAACTGGGCAAAACCAAACAAATAAATCTCATCCTTCTGGGTATAGCATTTGGTTCAAGGATGGGCACAAAACCCAGTTAGAAACAAGAAACAATGAGTCTTTCAATGAAGTTTCTAAACAGCCAAGTGCTCTCTTCCCTACAGTGTTCTTTTCTGTAGATGTGGTAGTATGAAACACACAGCTTCGAGCTGCTGCAGCCACCCTGCTGAAAAGCCAGTCTGAATTTACCAGCCCACAGAGGAAAACAGAGAAAAGAAATAGAGAAAAAAAGCTTAGCTGGAATCCAATCTACTCCAGGACTTCATTAAACTGATTAAATTTCTTTTTTAGTTTAAGCCATTTTGAAATGGATTTTCTGTTATCTGCACATGAAGAATCTTCTGATGTGTAGGACTAACTGGATAGAAGTAAAAGGAATACTGGTTTTTGTATAAGAACTTTTTAATCATCAAAGCTTAAAAAAAAGTAAAAAAAAAATGTTTTAAGCTGTTTTATGTATAATCTAGAATATTGTAACTAAAGGTACCAATACTCGCCTGTATGTACCTATACTAATAGAGAGGCTAAACTTCTGAAGTTCTTTTGAACTCTAAGATTCTGATTCTATAAAGGCATACTGAATTTGGGATGTCAAATGAGACACTCAGAACTACGACCTCTCTTTTAGACTTCTATTTAAACAAAGAAAAGGTAAAAGAACAGATTTAAAAAAACACAAACTCCCAAATTATACTCACTACCAAGAATATTAGATACAGAAAAGGAACAGAGTACATAGGAAACAAAGTTTTAAACCTTGTTTATTAATCCTTTAATAAATTAATTGTAGATCTAAAACATAAGATTTTAAAAAAAAACAATAAAGGATCCATTCCTAAACTCTTATTTGGCTGGGAAAATAATTGTAACCAACTCAAAAATATTAATAATAAATATAAGCATCTCATTTTGACTATTGAAAATTCTGCAGATTGCATTTTCCCTTTGTCTACTATTTCACTATATTTTCCTTCTCACATGGATTTTTTCTCTGCTGATAATAACTGGATTTTTTTGTTTGTTTCTATCTTGAAGGATTCTTGAATCCGTTTAGAATAGTGCTTACAAACATGGATCTTGGCACCAGGATGTTTGGATTCAAATCCTGGTCCCATTAGTTCCTCTGTGACCTTGTGAAAGTTAGTTGATTCAGACTGGCTTGCTCGTCTATGCAATGGAAACAAGTATAGTATCTGTCTCATAAAGTTGCTGTTGGTACTACATAAGTACAATTCACATAAATCTCTGAAATGAGTCCTTGGCACATACTACATTTATTAGACAGCTTGGCTGCCATGACAAAATACCATAGACTAGGAGGCTTAAACAAGGAAATTAATTTCCTCTCAGCTCTGCAGACTAGAAGCCTAAGGTCACGGCTCCAGGTTTTGGTGGTTTTCTCCTTGGCTTGTAGGCATCCACCTTCTCACTACGTCCTCACATAGCCTTTCCTTGGAACATATGCAAAGGGAGAGAGAGCTCTGGTGTCTCTTCCTCTTCTTTTAAGAAGCCTCACACTTATGACCTCATTTAACCTTAAGATTAGAGTCCTACACTTACAACCTCATTTAAACTTAACTACTTCCTAAATGCTCTATCTCCAAATACACACTGGAGGTTAGAGCTTCAACATGTGAATTTGTGAGGAACACAATTCACTTCACAGCACTATAAACTATATAAATACTGTGGATGTTAATTGCTATTAATGTGTATATGACTACTGCTCTAAAGAAAAATAGCCTTATTCACAAACCAAATTACAAAATCTAAAGCAAATAACTGACCTCAGGTCAGACTGGCAAAAGAGAATATAAAACTTTTTTTTAATGATTGATTTTAAAGATAGAGGAAGAGAGAA
Source organism: Saccopteryx leptura (assembly GCF_036850995.1). Classification (NCBI taxonomy): domain Eukaryota; kingdom Metazoa; phylum Chordata; class Mammalia; order Chiroptera; family Emballonuridae; genus Saccopteryx; species Saccopteryx leptura. The sequence goes on along the minus strand of NC_089505.1, from coordinate 208,113,632 downwards.
AGGAAGAGAAAAGGGAGAAAGAAAAGGGGAGAGCTAGCAAGAGAGAGAGAGATAAACATCCATTTGTTGTTCCACTTAGTTATGCATTCACTGGCTGCTTAACGGCATGTGCCCTGACCAGGGACTGAACCCACAACCTTGTTGTGTTGCAACGATGCTCTAGTGGACTGAGCTAACTGGCCAGAACAAAAGTAAAATATTTTATTGGAATATATAGCATGTCCGTAAAGTCATGATGCACTTTTAACCAGTCACAGGAAAACAACAAAAGACAATAGAAATGTGAAATCTGCACCAAATAAAAGGAAAACCCTCCCAATTTCTTTTTTTTTCTTTCTTTTTTTGTATTTTTCTGAAGCTGGAAACGGGGAGAGACGTCAGACAGACTCCTGCATGCGCCCGACCAGGATCCACCCGGCACGCCCATCAGGGGCAACGCTCTGCCCACCAGGGGGCGATGTTCTGCCCCTCCGGGGCGTCTCTCTGCCTCGATCAGAGCCACTCTAGCGCCTGGGGCAGAGGCCAAGGAGCCATCCCCAGCACCCGGGCCATCTTTGCTCCAATGGAGCCTTGGCTGCGGGAGGGGAAGAGAGAGACAGAGAGGAAGGAGGGAGTGGGGGTGGAGAAGCAAATGGGCGCTTCTCCCATGTGCCCTGGCCAGAAATCGAACCCGGGTCCCCCGCACACCAGGCCGACGCTCTACCACTGAGCCAACCGGCCAGGGCTCCCTCCCAATTTCTGTAGGATGATGTGGCAGCATGTGCACATGCACAGATGATGACATAACACCATGTATACAGCAGAGCAGCCCACGGCCATGCTAGTCGAGATATGGACAGTACAGAGGAAAGTTCAGTGTGTTCTGTGTCTCACTAAATTCGAATCCGCGACCAAAATGCATCGTGAATATCGGCGCGTTTATAACGAAGTGCCACCACATAGGAATAACATTATTCGGTGGGATAAGCAGTTGAAGGAAACCGGCAGTTTGGTGGAGAAACCCGTTCTGGTAGGCCATCAGTCAGTGACGAATCTGTAGGGGATAGCTACCTAAGGAGCCCTAAAAATTCTGTACATGAGCCCACATCGAACTGCACTGAATAGGTATGAAACTGGGAGAGTTTTCCTTTTATTTGGTGCAGATTTCACATTTCTATCTTCTTTTGTTGCTTTCTTGTGACCAGTCAAAAGTGCACCATGACTTTACGGACACACTATATATTTAATTAACATTCACTTATATCAGGGGTCCCCAAACTATGGCCCGCGGGCTACATGCGGCCCCCTGAGGCTATTTATCCGGCCCCCGCCGCACTTCCGGAAGGGGCACCTCTTTCATTGGTGGTCAGTGAGAGGAGCACATTGACCATCTCATTAGCCAAAAGCAGGTCCATAGTTCCCATTGAAATACTGGTCAGTTTGTTGATTTAAATTTACTTGTTCTTTATTTTAAATATTGTATTTGTTCCTGATTTTTTTTTTTTTACTTTAAAATAAGATATGTGCAGTATGCATAGGGATTTGTTCATAGTTTTTTTTTTATAGTCCGGCCCTCCAACAGTCTGAGGGACAGTGAACTGGCCCCCTGTGTAAAAAGTTTGGGGACCCCTGACTTATATAATGATTCCTCTGAAATGAAGGACCACTGGGAAAATCTTGCTTCTATACTCAGTTAACCCAGAATGAAAGGGTTTATTTTGTAAAGTCTTCATTCCCAACTTTAACTTCCTTTGACTTTTATGATCTCACAAATAACTCTTAGTGTACACAGTAAATCAATTTAAGTGCTCCTAATGACCAACTAGTAAGAATTCACCTGATATAATCTGAACCTGAGGCCCTACTCATCATTTACCAACCTAACAAAAAAGTGATCTACAAAGTTTACATTTGAACAAGTCTGACAGAATTACCAAAACCAGAACTGCCTTTCATTTTTTAAATATTCTATTACTTTTAAAAAGAAAAACTTTTAACAAAATTATATTCAGTTAAGAAAGAAACATCCCTTTGCACACTAAAAGATTTGTATTGACTTTTAAGAAATGAAATTTTTAAAGTTACATGAAAGCTCATTAATCTTCTGAATGTAAATTCAGCAATCTTTCCTAACAGTTATTGCAATGATTAAATAAAACTATGTATGTTATTCACCTACTACATTGCCTAGAACCAGTATCTATTTGATAAATGTTAATACATTAACTATTTTGAGAAATAAGGTTAAAATAACAAGTAAAAACTTAATATCCAACTCTTGTTTTCCATACATTTTTATACTCCAATCCTATAAAAGGGCTATCTACTACTGAGTTTAATATAAAGGGATATCTACTTAAAAAGAGGATCTAGTTTTAATTAACCATTAAATATAATGGATTTTACTGCACTAATGTCTCACACTGTGGCATCCATAAAGCAATGGGAACTCGTCCAACTGTAACCTCTGCTGAGGAAATATACTTTATTTCATTAAGTGATTTTTACTAAATTAAATGTCATATAAAGAGATCTCAAGCATCTCATTATAATTTTTAAATAATATAAATTTTAAAATATATATTCCATTACTCTTTCGTCCCAATATCTTTCATACCCAGGGAAAATTATATTTTCATTCATTTTCTTTTTTACAGAAAACACCCTAGCAAAAGCAAATTATAAGCGAAACAAAGCATTAGAAAAATTTTTCCATGGTTTCACAAAGAAAATGCTGCTATTTGAATGACTGTGGTGGTGTGTTACATTTAGTAAAGACAACTACACTGCATATGACTGCTTTATGTACCTTGTTACCCCATTAATATTTTCATCTATTGTTACTTAAAAGATATCCATCACAACAAGGATTGAAAATAGTGAAAGAAGTGAAGACTATAAAGAACAGCTTAATAATTCTCAAAATTAATCATGAAGTTAAGTAAAAGGTGTTAGTTAAGTAAGTTAACTTTTTTAAATTGAGAAGTTTAATAAGTGGACTGAACTCAAAAGAGGTAGAAAGTTCGAGAGAACTGAACATATCTCTTCCCCAGATATCTACCTACAATCACACTTAATATTTTCTTTGTAACTGTGAATGTACAACATAAACCACTCAATTTACCAAATAAATCACCTTAAGCAGGTTAAATGTTTTATACACAGGCACACCTCACTTTATGGCACTTCGCATTCTTGTGCTTCACAGAGACTGTGTTTTTTACAAGTGGAAGCTGTGGCAACCCTGCATCAAGCAAGTCTATCAGCCCCAATTTTTCCAACAGCATTTGCTTACTTCGTGTTTTTTTTTTGTTTGTTTTTTTACTTCGTGTTTCTGTGTCACACTTAGATTAATTCTCACATTTCAAACTTTTTCATTATTGTGATGTGATCTGTGACCAGTGATCTTTAATGTCACTGTTGTCATTATTTTGTGGTCTCCATATAAGATAAACAATTTATAAACATATATGTCCTGACTGTTCCACTGACCAACTATTCCCCATCTCTCTCCCTCTCCTCAGGTCTCTGAGACACAACAATTTAAAATCAGGCTAATTAATAACCTTACAATGGCCTCTAACTATTCAAGTAAAAGGAAGAGTTGCATGTTTCACCCTAAACAAAAGCTATAAATAATAAAGCTTAGTGAGGAAGGCATGTCGAAATCCAAGGCAGGCCAAAAGCCAGGCCTCTTGCACCAGTTAGCCAAGTTGTGAATGCAAAGAAAATTTTCTTGAAGGAAATTAAAAGTGCTACTCCAGTGAACATACAAATATGAAAGCAAGCCTGACCAGGCGGTGGCACAGTTGATAGAGCGTCAGACTGGGATGCAGAGGACCCAGGTTCGAGACCCCGAGGTTGCCAGCTTGAGCGCGGGCTCATCTGGTTTGAGCAAAAGCTCACCAGCTTGGACCCAAGGTCACTGGCTCGGCAAGGGGTTACTCGGTCTGCTGAAGGCCCGCGGTCAAGGCACATATGAGAAAGCAACCAATAAACAACTAAGGTGTTGCAACGCGCAATGAAAAACTGATTGATGCTTCTCATCTCTCTCTGTTCCTGTCTGTCAGTCCCTGTCTATCCCTCTCTCTGACTCACTCCCTGTCTTTGTAAAAACTAAATAAATAAACAAATATGAAAGCAAAACAGCTTTATTGCTGTCATGGAGAAAGTTTTAGTGGTCCAGACAGAAGATCAAACCAGCCACAACAGTCCCTTAAACCAAAGCTTAATCCATACAAGGCCCTAACTCTCTCTTCAATTCGATGAGGACTGAGATAAGTGAGGAGGCTGCAGAAAAAAGTCTGAGGCTAGCAGAAGTTGGTTTGTGAGGTTTAAGGAAAGAAGCCGGCTCCATAACATAAATATAGCAGGTGAAACAGCAACAGCTGATGTAGAGGCCGTAGTGAGTTAGTTATCCAGAAGATCTAGCTAGGAGAATTAATGAAGGTGGTGACATTACATAACACATTTTCTAAGATTTTACTTATTGATTTTTGGAGAGAGGGTAAAGGAGAGAAAGGTAGGGAGGAGGAGTAGGAAGCATTAACTCAATAGTGGTTGCTTCTCACATGTGCCTTGGCCCGGCAAGCCTAGGGTTTTGAACCAGCAACCTCAGCATTCCAGGTCGACACTTGATTCACTGTGTCACTACAGGTCAGGCATACCACATTTTCAATGTAGAAAAAATAGCCTTTTATTGGAAGAGGATGCCATCTAGGACTTTCACAGCTACAGAAAAGTCAATGCCTGGCTTCAAGGCTTCAAAGCTTTAAAGGACAGGCTGACTCTTTTGTGAGGGGCTAATGCAGCTGGTGACTTTAAATTGAAGTCAGTGCTCTGATGTGCCGTTCTGAAAATCCTAGGACCCTTGAGAGTTATGCTAAATCTATCCTGCCTGCACTCTATAAAAGGAAAAACAAAGCCTTGATGACAGCACATCTACTGACAGCATGGTTTACTGAATATTTTAATATTTGAGACCTACTGTTCAGGAAAAATAATTACTTTCAAAATACTACTCATTGACAACACACCTGGTCACTCAAAAGCTCTAATGGAGACTATGAGATTAATGTTGTTTTCATGCCTGCTAACACAACATACAATCTGCAAGAATAATTTCGACTTTCAAGTCTTATTATTTAAGAAATACATTTCATAAGGCTATAGCTGCCATAGGAACATTCATAATTCACAGCCCAAGGCCAAAATATCAACATTAACAAGAGTTGGAAGAAGTTGATTCCAACTTTCATTGATAACTTTAAGTAAGGAGTTCTGGATTCCAGTGAAAAAAATAACTGCAGATGTGGACATAGCAAGAGAACTAGAATTAGAAGTGGAGCCTGAAGAGGTGACTTAACTGCTGCAATCACATAATAAAACTTGAACAGGTAAGGAGATGCTTCTTATGGAAGAGTAAAGAAAATGGTTTCTTGAAATGGAATCTACTCCTGATGAATATGCTGTGAAGACTGTTGAAATGACAACAAAAAATTTAGGCCCTGCCAGTTGGCTCAGTGGTAGAGCATCGGCCTGGCATGCGGCGGTCCCGGGTTCGATTCCTGGCCAGAGCACACAGGAGAGGTGCCCATCTGCTTCCCCCCCACCTCCTTCCTCTCTGTCTCTCTCTTCCCCTCCCGCAGCAAGGCTCCATTGGAGCAGGGATGGCCCGGGTGCTGAGGATGGCTTCTTGGCCTCTGCCCCGGGCGCTGGAGTGGCTCTGGTCGCGGCGGAGCGATGCCCCGGAGGGGCAGAGCATCGCCCCCTGGTGGGCATGCCGGGTAGATCCCGGTCGGGCGCATGCGGGAGTCTGTCTGTCTCTCCCCGTTTCCAGCTTCAGAAAGATAAAAAAAATAAAATTTAAAAAAAAATTTAGAACATTACATAAACTTAGTTAATAAAACAGTAGCAGGGTTTGAGAGGATTGACTCCAATTCTGAAATAAGTTCCATTATGGGTAAAATGCTACCAAAATAGCATCTCATGCTACAGAGAAATCACTGGTGAAAAGAAGAGTCATTTGATGCAGCAAACTTCACTGTTGTCTCATTTTAAGAAATTGCCACAGTTACCCCAACCTTCAGCAACTCCCACCCTGATCAGTCAGCCAGACCCTGTATCTGCAAAAAGACTGAGACTCAATGAAGGCTCAGATGATAATTAGTAATTTTAGCAATAAAGTACTTTTTAATTAAGGTATGTACATTGTTTTTTAGACATCCTATTGCACACTTAATAGACTATAATACAGTATAAACATAACTTTTATATGCACTGGGAAACCAAAAAATTTGTATGTTGTGCCTTATTGCAGTATTCACTTTATTGTGGTGGTCTGGAACCAAACCTGCAACATCTCCAAGTTATGCCTGTACACAGCACTACTGATATTTCCTTTCCTTCCCCCCTGTGATCTATAATGTGTGAGTATCAGAACTGGTACTGTGTTGAAGAAATGGAATTACAAATAGATACCTAATTTCTCAGTATTAAAAATAACGCAAAAAAAGCTTCAAAATACTCTATCAATGACTAAAGCACATATATGTACACTGAAAATGCAACATAGCAACCATAATCAATCTTGACTGAAACTTGAGAAAAAAATACATGTTGCTCCAAATTATAATTCCATAGAAATACTCAAGTTTTAGCAAGTATTTAAAAAGTTAGAAATTGTTTTAAAAATGGAGATAGAAAATGGAAACTGTAAGAAAAAACGTAAACTTACCAAATATATTAGTGGAGTGTCCTTTCTTTGCAATAGGTCTGAGTTCATTATGTCCCCATCCATATATCCTATAATTATCCCAGGCATGTTTCATCATCTGAGGAAAGAAAAATTATAATCCATAAATTCCCATCATTCACTATTATCTCTTCATTTTATGTAATTTATAGATTTTATCACTATATCCTTACATATTCTCCTATATTTCCTACATTAATATGTTATTCTGTTAACATTTATATCAGTGTGAAACACATAAGTAATGTTTAATCTCAGTGTTTACACAACACTAGAAAAAATTGGATGTAATAGACAAGTTCTGTTTACTAAAAAGGAAGGTGTCTGGCATTCTTTTCTTTTAGGAACTGCCAATTCTTTTGGGAACTAATCTCCTTCCCTCACTGTGATTTCGATAGAGCTGTCAATCAAGAGGCTCTGATTCCACAACAATTAACAAGGCCTGGCTAAAAAAACCCTTATTCTTAGACCAAAGATCAGCAAACTCTTCCTTAGAGTAAATATTTTAGGCTTTGCAGTCCATACAGTTGTATATCAACTACTTAAGTCTGCTGTTGTAGTACAAAAGCAGCGCTAAACAATACATAAACAAATGGGCATGCCTGTTCCAATTAAACTTTATTTTTAGAAAGGCAGAATTTGGCCCACAGGATGTAGTGTACCAACCCCTGACCTAGACAAAATGATTTAAGCACTGACAATCAAGTCCTTTTACACATATTTTTACAGACAGTAGGAGGCAGAGGAACTCTCTCATTTTGCAACCTCAAAGTCTAAGTAACATAGAATCCTAGAGTTGAAGGGGGCTAACTCTCCCCCAACATAGAGAAGTTAATAATGAAAGAAAGAAAGAGAGACAGCTACATATTATTGACAATAACATCTACAGACCTGGATTCAGCCAACCTTGAAGCCCTCAGAGCCATTAAGCTAATAATCATTTTTGTATCAATCTGTTTGAACTGAGTTTCTTACAACCCAAGGAGTCTAAGCAACACAACAGCAAAGTGTTTAATTATATACCAGTTTAATTATTTATATTTAATAGTAGAACTTTAGTGTATCTAGAATCTGGTCATTTAATAGTACACTATTAATTAAAACATTTCTCAACTTGTTTTTTTACTGCCAGCCTTACTAAGACACCAAAACCAGGCAAAGACATTACAGTCTGACCAGGCGGTGGCGCAGTGGATAGAGCGTTGGACTGGGATATGGAAGGACCCAGGTTCGAGACCCCGAGGTCGCCAACTTGAGCGCGGGCTCATCTGGCTTGAGCAAAAAAACCTCACCAGCTTGGACCCAGGGTCGCTGGCTCCAGCAAGGGGTTACTCAGTCTGCTGAAGGCCCGCGGTCAAGGCACATATGAGAAAGCAATCAATGAACAACTAAGAAGTCGCAACGCGCAACAAAAAACTAATGATTGATGCTTCTCATCTCTCCGTTCCTGTCTGTCTGTCCCTGTCTATCCCTCTTTCTGACTCTCTCTCTGTAAAAAAAACAACAACAGGCAAAGACATTACAAGGAAACTAAAGACCAATGTAAAACACAAATGTAAAACTACTGAACAAAAATTAGAGATAAATGAGGATACAATGACCAAATGCAGTTTAACCCAGGAATATAAGGCTAATTTAACATTAAAAAGCTGAACAATATATTATAATTCACTATGTTAACTGAATAAAAGGAAAAACATCATCCAATAATCTTATAGATGCAGACAAAGCATTTGACAAAATCCAATACCCATTCATGATAAAAACTGTCAGTGAACTACAGCTATCAGGAAATGTCCTCAACCTAATAAAGGGTATCTTCAAAAAACCTACTTCTGGCCCTGGCCAGTTGGCTCAGCGGTAGAGCGTCGGCCTGGCGTGCGGGGGACCCGGGTTCGATTCCCGGCCAGGGCACATAGGAGAAGTGCCCATTTGCTTCTCCACCCCCCCCCCTTCCTCTCTGTCTCTCTCTTCCCCTCCCGCAGCCAAGGCTCCATTGGAGCAAAGATGGCCTGGGCGCTGGGGATGGCTCCTTGGCCTCTGCCCCAGGCGCTAGAGTGGCTCTGGTCGCGGCAGAGCGATGCCCCGGAGGGGCAGAGCATCGCCCCCTGGTGGGAAGAGCATCGCCCCTGGTGGGCGTGCCGGGTGGATCCTGGTCGGGTGTATGCGGGAGTCTGTCTGACTGTCTCTCCCCATTTCCAGCTTCAGAAAAATACAAAAAAAAAAAAAAAGTAGCTTTGTTCACCTAAAGCCTTAGACTGTGTCAGATAGTTTATGTGAACAATGTGATTTATGGTAGGGGCCTTGGGCCATATAGTATCAGCCTGGCCCCTGTAGGAATTGGAGAACTAAGCTCAGCCAAGTTTACACATAACAAACCAATAAAAACCCTGAACACCAAAGCTCAGGTGAACTTCCCTGGTTGGCAACACTTCATACACACTGCCACACATTACTGCTGGGAGAGTTAAGCACTGTCCATATCACTCCACGAGGAAAGGAAAACTAGAAGTTTGTACCTGGTTTCTTCTGGACTCTGTCCTATGTGCTTTTTCTATTACTAATTTTAATTTTGCTGTAATAAACTGAAACCACAAATATAATAGCTTTGCTAAGTCCTATGAGAACTTCTAGCATATCACTGAGCCTTTGGGTGGTGTTAGGGTCCCCTAAACACACAGTTACCTATCTAAATTACTAGGTACATGAGAAAGTATTTCAGTAAATCCTAATGGCATCTAAAAATGCAGGTCAGGCATCTGAAAAAAAAAACTATTAACATCTCCCTAACACTATCTAAACAAAGTGCCTAAGCAGTCTATGCATAAACAAGACACCAGGGGTAAGATAAACTCAGAGTACAGTTCTATTTTTATTCCATCAAGGTCAAGGTCTTATAATAATTTATAAGGCCAATCTTAAAGTACCTGCTAAATGGTTCATATTCATTACTAGAATATATTCATAGAGATATCTGATTATTTAAAATATTGATGATGCTATTACACTCAGACAAAATCTTCTTTTACATGAGTAGTACAACTGCAAATTATACCCAGAATTAGCTGGAGTTCTAATTAATAAAGTTCATCTGAAATGTTCACTAAATACCCTCCACCCAGTATTCTCTTTATCTCTAAGTCATTCCCAAAATAACAAACTGAAAGACTTCTGTGACTAAACAAATTTTAAAACTTCTGAGATCAATCCCTCCCCATTCTTCAATCCACTGAAACTCTCTGGAAGGAATATGTTCTTAATCAGCTGTATAGTTATGGGTTTTATGACATGTCCCTTAAAAGATGGCAGATATAATGCTAACTCTTCATAAGCATATTTATAAGGAGATATGCACAGTACCTAACAGAGTCCTTTATAACTTAACACTTAGAAAATTTCTCATTCAAAGATAAATTATTTATAGAGCTATTCTATATTATTTATAAAATGCTAAATATCAACAAATCTCTGAACACGGGTTGAGTGATGTAACCATCCAAACAACATTACAAAATTTTAAGTGTCCAATAACTATATTATAATCCATATTAGGAGAGTTCTAGCCCTTACTGCCAACTCTGAAGTCAAGCTACAATTATGACCCAAAAACAAACAAGATCAAATATGACAACATAAATTGTGTGTGCGTGTGTGAATCTCCAGTCAAATATATATCCATAACCACTCTGTATCATAAATTTCAGCTTATTATTACCTCTTTAATTTTGTCCCTTTTCTTTCTTATGTCATTATCTTCTGGGTCTCCACCATTTATTCCTAAAAGATTTGGTATAGGGACTGGTGGCAGTGGCTTTTTCTCTTTCGTCTTCATTTCTTGGAATACCTTATTTTTCTCTGTCTGAATTTCTGCCTGGATTTCTTCTCTTGACTTTTTTAATTTTTCTTTTGCTTCTTCCAGGGCTTTCTCGTGATCAGCTCGAATTTTATTTCTCAAACGTTCCTCTTCTTCCCTTTAATAAGAGGAGGAAAAAAAGATTGGTTAGCATGACCCTTAAGAACTTCAAGCTTTAAATGTAAAACTTGAAGTTTCCTCCACCAACCTCTGATAGCTTCCTTCTTCTGTCATTAAAAGTTAAGAATGATCTGTAGAGATTCGATCTGTAGAGATTCTGATCTATCTGCTAAAGAACAGGACAAATATAACTTGGTATGGGTCCTGGATGCTGTCAAGCTAACACTTTACAGAATGCATGAAGAGAAAACCTAGAAAGAAAGTTGCAATTTCAGGGCCAATGAGAACAGAGAAAACAGCAATCAGTAACCTATCAGTAGACACATGAAAAGGGGGGGGGGGCAGGGAAGGAGGAAGAAAGGAATGAAGGGAGACATACCAGTGAGAAATTAGATGGGAGGGAGAAAATTAAAAGTAGAATTAAGGGCCCTGGCTGGTGGCTCAATGGATAGAGTGTTGGCCCGGCATATGCTTGTCCTGGGTTTGATTCCCAGTCAGGGTACACAGGAGAAGCAACCATCTGCTTCTCTTTCCATCCCTCTCCCCCTGCTCTCCTTCTTCCTCTCCCATATTCAATGACTTGACTGGTTCAAGCATCAGTCCCAACACTGAGGATAGCTTAGTTGATCCAAGTGTCAGCCTCAGGCACTAAAAATAGCTCAGTTGTGAACACTGACCCCAAATGAGGGGTAGGGGGGTGTTGCTGGGTGGATCCCAGTAGGGGCATATGCAGCAGTCCATCTCACTAGATCTCCTCCTCTCACCTAAAAAAAAAAAATTGCCTGACCTATGGTGGCACAGTGGATAAAGCCTCAACTTGGAATGCTGAGGTTGCAGGTTAAAAACCCTGGGCTTGCTGGGTCAAGGCACATACAAGAAGCAATTGCTATAAGTTGATGCTTCCTGCTCCACCCTTCTCCCCATTTTCTCTCTTTCCTTTATCTACAATCAATAAATAATAAAAAAAAAATAGAAGTAAGAACTAATTATCAAGATGGACAAAAATATATATAGGGTCAAGGAAGGAAATAAGCCAAAAAATAAGAGGATGGGAAATTTTTCATTTATTATATGGTACATCATACTCTTCTAAAACTTTTGCATACTGGAAATACCATAGAGCTTATAGCACAACAGTTCCCAACTAATGTGGGCATGATGACTTAAAAATCTCTTGAACTATTGTTAACACTACAGATTCCAGTTCAGCAGGTCTGTGTAACACCCATGAATTTATATTATTAAGAGCTCCCCTGATTCTGGTGTACACAAATATTTGGAAACCACTACTGCAGTGAACACTGGGTTTTCTACCCAGACGTACTTTGTGAAAGCTCAGTGTTCTCTCCACGTCTGCCTCAATCCACATGAATGAATACAGAAATGGCAGCTATTTTAAAATCAACCAATGATGGCTACTCCAAGAGTAAACATCTAACCCAACACCTTCCAAATACCTTTGTTCCTTGAAAAGCACAGACAAATGACAACAAAACTAGTAACTGTTGTGCCTTAGCTGTCAGAGGCACTCACTGGCTTAGATTATCTTATTTAATTCTCACACCAATTTGTGAAGTACCCGCTATTAAACACTGTTCTGCATCTTATTATAAAATAGTAAGGCACAAAGAGAAAATTAACCCTTTGAGTAGTGAGTTTTTTTCATGCTCACTGACCCCTGGGAGTTTTTTTTCAAAAAATGAAATTAGTTTCAGTTACAGTTCTATTAACTTAAAATCATGTTTGTTTGATAACCAATTTATGGAAACAAGAAGAACATACATTTGCCTTTTTAAATGTTGCCTTACACATTTTTAAAATAAAAATTTTGTACGGGCCTTGGCCGCTTGGCTCAGTGGTCGAGCGTCAGCCTGCCGTGCAGGAGTCCTGGGTTTGATTCCCAGCCAAGGCACACAGGAGAAGTGCCCATCTGCTTCTCCACCCCTCCCCCTCTCCTTCCTCTCTGTCTCTCTCTTCCCCTCCCGCAGCCAAGGCTCCACTGGAGCAAAGTTTGCCCGGGCGCTGAGGATGGCTCTGTGGCCTCTGCCTCAGGCGCTAGAATGGCTCTGGTTGCAACAGAGCAACGCCCCAGATGGGCAGAGCATCGCCCCCTGGTGGGCGTGCCGGGTGGATCCCGGTCGGGCGCATGCGGGAGTCTGTCTGACTGCCTCCCCATTTCCAACTTCGGAAAAATACAAAAATTAAAAAATAATTTTGTACGATCATACTCTGGATGGTCAGGAGGCACAAGGACGTACATGAACGTTCATACTACTCAAAGTAGTACAAATTAAGTTATGTGTTCAGGGTCATGAATTATTGTAGAAAGTAGAAAACCTAGCACATGCATTTGGGCTTTTTAAACACTACGTAAATAGTATGCCTTTCAGTAGGAATAAATTTTAAGAGTTTGTCTCTTACTGTCTTCAGTGGTTGGCAAATTGTGGCTCGCGAGCCACATGCAGCTCTTTGGCCCCTTGAGTGTGGCTCTTCCACAAAATACCACATGCAGGCACTATCTTGATAAGGAATGTACCTACCTATATAGTATAAGTTTAAAAAATTTGGCTCTCAAAAGAAATTTCAATCGTTGTACTGTTGATATTTGGCTCTGTTGACTAATGAGTTTGCCGACCACTGGAGATACTAACACCTGTCTCTCAGTATCTTTTCTCTCTTATTCCTTTGTCTTAGAGCCCTCGATTTTTAGATAAACACCTGACCCTGCTGTATCAAAAGTCTATTTCTCAGCCCCCCTTATTGACAATGCTCCCACAGAATTCATGTGATCAAAAATAAACTTCCATCTTGTTTAAGCCACTGTTATTTTGTGATTTTTATGGCTGGTAAATAACCTAATCGTAACTGAGCCACTCCACATCCAGATGTTCTCTTTCCCTGGAGCTCTCATTAGTATCTGAGGGATGATTTGCCAGAAATAAATTAAACAAGGGATAGATTTCCTTCTCCAATTAAAATCTTTAAATAAATTATATTTGGAAACATTGTGAAGGACAAATACAATCCTCAATTACATAAGGATATATAAAATTACACTGAAATCTTGTTTGGCAAAGATTTACACAAATATACCAACATTTTCCCTTTATATTCACTCTCTTTAGACCTTCACTCTTCACCTACAAACACAAAGTCTCAGCCATCCTTTAAAGACAAGTAAATAGATAAATAAAAACTTCTCTCAAAACTGCTTCCTCCTTCACCTTGGTTGGTATTCCCTTTCCTCCTTTTATCACTATACTTTTCCAAGGAATACTACATCTGCTGTCTCTACTTTCCTCAACCTCACATTAGTCTTGTATGTACCACAGTTAAAAACTGGTAGCGGCCCTGGCCAGTTAGCTCAGTGGCAGAGCGTCGGCCTGGCGTGCAGGAATCCCAGGTTCGATTCCCGGCCAGGGCACACAGGAGAAGCGCCCATCTGCTTCTCAACCCCTCCCCCTCTCCTTCCTCTCTGTCTCTCTCTTCCCCTCCCGCAGCCAAGGCTCCATGGGAGCAAAAGTTTGCCTGGGCGCTGAGGATGGCTCTGTGGCCTCCGCCTCGGGCGCTAGAATGGCTCTGATTGCGGCAGATCAGATGGGCAGAGCCATTGCCCCCTGGTGGGCGTGCCGGGTGGATCCCGGTCGGGGGCATGCGTGAGTCTGTCTGACTGCCTCCCCGTTTCCAACTTTAGAAAAATGCAAAAAAAAAAAACAAAAAAACTGGTAGCTAAGTTTATCATTCCTTTGAAATTCTCTCTTCCTCAGACCTGCCTTTCCAACACATTGCTTATCATTGGCTCCAAAATCATCAATGTCCCCCAAAAATGTTTTATTCCATCCTCACTTCTGTTTGTACTCTATATACTCTTCCCATTCAACATCATTCAACTGTATTTTCTCAACTGTTATAATGAAATACACATGGTCAGCCATTCCCAGGTTACTAAGTACTCCAGAACCAAATTACTAACACTGACAATGTTTCTGTGGTCTACCTACATTCATCTGGTTTCTCAATAAGATATTACATCTTAGACTGAATGTTTGTATCCCTAAAAGTTCATATGTTGAAGTTTTAACCCCAAACATGATAGTATATGGAGAAGAGGCTTTTGCAAAAGAAGTAATTAGTGTTAGATTAGGTCAGTGGTTCTCAAAGTGTGTGCCAGGGCGCACTGGTGTGCCCTAGAAGATTTCCAGGTGCGCCCTATGGTGTTCCAGAGAAATATGTGCCTGTTGGGGACCAAAAAACCAACAGGGTTTTTGGAGTTTAGATTTTTGGGGGACAGAGGTGTGGGGAATTGGCTATAAGCTGACAGTCTGCACAACCCCCCACCTTACTTGCTTGATTAGGTTGCAAAAGGCTGTTAAACTGTGGTGCTGGATTGCTTACACTAACTCCCATGTTCCCTGGAAAGACTGGAGGCAAGTTTCTTCCATCTTCTTCTTATTTGGTGTAAAGTTAAGGGGGTTTTCTGCACTCCACACAATTAAGAGTAAAAAGAGAAATTTTTCAATGCATTGATGAAGAAATGAGAGTTTGCCTTTCAAATATATGCCCAAACACTGAAGAAATCACTAGGACACATCAGGCTCATGTTTCTCATAAACACAAGAATGAAAAAACTTAACACATTTGCACAGGGACCTGCCAAATTTACTAAATCTTACTAAGAATGCATCTATATATATAAAAAGATAACTTTTTTGTCATTTTTAAAATTTTTTAACCCCCTTTCTTTACGAATTCTAAAAAGCATAACTCAAAAAATGTAACATAAAAATGTTTTTTAATGTCAGAATAAATTTAATTTTGACATATTTATTTGGTTTAATTACCATAAAAGCATGCTTGGACTTTATATATTTTTCTTTAATATTTGACTTAATTATTATAACATATTTCTCAGAAATTTGTATATAGTGCACCTACAATTATTTGTAGGATTTTAAATGCACCCTGACTTCAAAAAGTTTGAGAACCACTGGATTAATTCATAAGAGTGAGGCCCTCTGATAGGATTAGTGGTTTTATAAAACAAAGAAGAGAGAAAGAAATACACTGCTCACAAAAATTAGGGGATCAAGGAACGTGCAGACACTTCCTTACTTTCAGCCTTTTGTAGAGTGCATTTTCATCAATGAAATAAAAGTTGGTTTTGCATCTCATGTGCATAATCAACTTTCTTTGACTTGTCATTTGTTTTTCTGATGTTCTTGTTTAACAGAAAAAAAATTAAATGCTTTTTTTTATTGCTTCATATTCATTTTGAAATAGCCCCTCATTTTTGTGAGCAGTATATCTCGTCGCTATTTATAACTTTCTCCTATCGCCCACCCCAACACCCCCTCCTGACCCACTGCAAGCACAAACAAAGGTCATGTAATTATGCAACAAGACAACAGCTACCTGCAAGCCAGGAAGAAGCCTTCACCAGAAATCAATCCTGCTAGACTTTGATCTTGGACTTTCCAACCTCAAACTGTGAGAAGTAAATTTCTGTTATTTAAACCACCAGTCTATGGTATTTTGTTACAGCAGCCTGAGAAGACTATGATAGCCCCCTGCCCTCAACTCCAAGCCCTGAAGCCCAAAACTAATGCCAAGAGTTTTATATAGTTTTTTTAGCTTTTACATTAGGTCTTTGATTGATTTTGAGTTAATTTTTATATATGGTATTGGAGGCAGATTTTAAATTGCGGGAGGGGGCTTGAATAGGAATCAAGTCTCTTGAACTAAGAAGAGACCAGAAGCAGAACAAGAAAGTGAGAAATGATGTTCAAGCTGTACAGTGCAGACTGTGAAGCAATGGGAGCCGGTACGCATTTCTAGCCCTCATTAAGATGATCCATGTAACCTAGTGCTTCTCAACTGTACTATGGGCATTTTAGGCAAGATAACTCAGTTCTTTGTTGTGCAGAACATCAGGGCACTATGGTGGAGTAGTTAGCATTCCTTGCCCTCATCAACTAAATGCCAACAGTGTCACTCAGAATTATCTTCATGGTGACAAACAAAAAATACCCTCATGTTTCCAAGATTCCTCTCTAAGAGGAGCAGTACTGGCCTATTTTAACGCACTGCACAGAAAGTGCTAAAAGAGTAGAGTCTAGGAAAACTTTTATATCTACATTTCTAAATAACTCAGCACAAGTTAAGAACTTTATCCTCAACTATAATACAAATCACTGTAATAAAATTTAGGGTTCTTTCCAATTTACTTTACATTTCTTAATATGTTAATATGTAATCCCCTATCTAAATTCAAATTTTCAGTTTACTGGTAACAGAATCTCTTTTCTTACTATAGAAGCCAAATGGTCCTCAGTACCTTATCTTTCTATTGTCTAACAGCATGGCAAGGCCCTATGACTTACACTAGCCAGTGGTCGGCAAGCTCATTAGTCAACAGAGCCAAATATCAACAGTACAACGATTAAAATTTCTTTTGAGAGCCAAATATTTTTAACTTAAACTATATAGGTAGGTACATTGTTATTAACTTAATTAGGGTACTCTTAAACTGGCCTTTGCTAAACACTCAAGGGGCCAAAGAGCTGCATGTGGCTCGCAAGCCGCGGTTTGCCGACCAAGGCCTAGGGCAATCAGATGGTCTGGCTGAAAACAAAGATCTGGACTAAGTGACTTAAAGAAACAAGAACTCAGCTTTAGAAATCAGTCAGAAAGCAGAGAAATCAGTGTCCCAAGGTAGCAAAGCCATAAGCAGACTCAGTGACTAGCCGCACTGACAATGGTACATTAACTGTTCCTTAATCTTCAGCATGGTTCTGCCATACCTGCCTTCCCTCAATGCTTTTCTTCTAAATCTAGTTCTCTAGACCTTATGTCAGTTCTGAAAGCCAACCCATAGTCTTCCAATTAATACCCATTTTACATGCATTATAGTTGGTCACTACTATTTGTATACAAAATTCCTCTTCTACAAGTCTTTTCAGTGCAAATATGGACAAGGTATTCTAGGACTACAACCAAAGTACATGCCTTTGACTCAATCCCTCTCAATTCTTGTTAAACAGTTCAACTAACATAGAATAGAAAATTCTGGCCCACCAACACCACTGAAATAGGGTCCAACTTACATATTTAAAACTCAAAGTTATTCTGAATATGACATAAGTGAGAACAAGATGAAATATAGGGAGACAGTCAAATAGCACATAATTACTTTTTACTATTAATCATTCAATAGAAGTTACTTTCAGAAATCTGGAAAGAGATGTGGGACCTCGCAAGGCATTAACCTATATAGCCTGGTCTCCTGCAAGACTGTTCCCATGCCTGAGTTAAGAACTGCTATAACAGGGGTCAGGAACCTTTCTGGCTGAGAGAGCCATGGATGCCACATATTTTAAAATGTAATTCCGTGAGAGCCATACAACAACCCATGTACATTACGCATTATCCAATAAAAATTTGGTGTTGTCCCGGAGGACAGCTGTGATTGGTTCCAGCCACCCGCAACCATGAACATGAGTGGTAGGAAATGAATAGATTGTAATACATGAGAATGTTTTATATTTTTAACGTTATTATTATTTTTATTAAAGATTTGTCTGCAAGCCAGATGCAGCCATTAAAAGAGCCACATCTGGCTCGTGAGCCATAGGTTCCCGACCCCTGTGCTATAACTTCCAGCACAGGCTAAAAAGGTCTGCCTCAGTCATTCCTGGGGAGAGGTCTTGATCATCTACCCAGTTCAAAACCATCACCTAAGGGAGATGAAAAGCCTCTCTAGAGAAAAGGCATCCATTACACCTGAGGCCCCTCATCTCATACCATACACAAAAACTCAACATAAATATAAAACACACACAACCTAAATATAAAAATTAAAATCATAGCCTGACCAGGTGGAGGCACAGTGGATGGAGCATCGACTAGGGACACTGAGAATCCAGGTTTGAAACCCCATGGTCATCAGTTTGAGCATGGGTTCATCTGGCTTGAGTGCAGGCTCACCAGTTTGAGTGTAGGATCATAGACATGACCCCATGGTCACTGGCTCGAGCCCAAAGGTCGCTGGCTTGAGCAATGGGTCATTGGCTCAGCTGGTGCACCCCCCTCCAGGTCAAGGCACATATGAAAAAGCAATCAATGAGCAACTAAAGTGCCGCCACTACAAGTTGATGCTTCTCATCTCTCTCCCTGTCTCTGTCTCTCTCTGTAGCTCTCTCTCTCTCTCTCGTTTAAAAAAAAGTTAAAATCATAAAAGTCTTTAAAAAAACGGAAATCTTCATGACCTTGGTTGGCAATGGAAGGTTCCTAAATATGATGTCAAATACATAAGCCACAAAAGAAAATAAAACTTTTTATATCAACAGACATTATAAAGAAAGTGAAAACCTACAGAAAAGGAGAAAAATATTTACAAACCATATACTGATAAGGGTCTTGTATCCAAAAGATATAAAAAACTCCTACAACTTAACAACAAAATTACATGCCACCCAATTTTAAAACTGGACAAATAACTTGGATGGACATTTACCCAACACAGATATAACAAATGACCAACAATACAAAAAATGTTCAACTTCATTAGTCATTAGGGAAATGCAAATCAAAACCGTAAGATACTACTTCACATACACTAGAATAGATATAATTTTTTAAAAGTGTTGACAATGACCATAGAAATTGTAACCTTTAGACATTGTTGATGAAAATATAAAATGATTCAGCTACTGAAGAGAACTGACAACAGGAACTCAAACAAACACATTCACTTTGTGCTGCTGTAACACAGCACCATACATAGCCTGAGTAGCTTATAAACAGTAAAAATTTATTTCTCACAGTTCTGGAGGTGCAAGTCTGAGATCAGGGTGCCAATGCAGTCAGGTTCTGGTAAAAACCCTCTCCTGGTTGCAGACATGAAGGAAAGAATAGAAGGCGAGAGAAAGCAATTGCTCTCATGTCGTTTTATAAGGGCACTAATCCCATTCCTAATTATAGAAATATTACCTCCCAAAAGCCATGAAATTGGGGAACAGAATTTCAACACATAAATTCTGAGAGGACATAAATATTCAGTCTATACATTATATAAAGCTATAATTATTACTACACTTATTATTATTATTATTAAAACAGCATGCCATACTGATCCAACAAAAATATACAAAAGGTCCTAGAGAACCTAGAAACAAACCTATGAAAATACAAAAAATTGTTATATGGCAGAAGTGGCATTACAGATCCATGGGAAAGGACAGACGCTTCAATAAGTGGCATGGGGACAACTGAACACCCATATGGAAAAATACAAATTCAATCCCAACCTCAACATACACAAAAACCAAAACCAAGATGATTAAATTTCTAGATAGGATAAACAAAACTTTAAAACTACCAAAACTGAAAATAAGGAGACTATAACTAAAAGGTAGAAAAGCATTCCCTAAGCAAAATCCAAAAAGTTATACCATAAAGAGAAATACTGACAATTTAAATTACATTAAAATTTATCACTTCTGTAATACAAAAGACACCATAAACAAAGTATAAAAATAAGAGATCCACTGCAAGAAGATACATGTGATGTATCTACCTAAGAATTCATCAGGATATATAAATAATTCCTACAAATGAGTAAGAGAAAGGAAAACCCGTAAGAAAAATTGGCAAAAAAAAAATGTGAGTGAGCAACTAAAAGACTAGGAAACACAACCAACCAATAAATATGTTTTAAAAATATTCCACCTTATTAGTAATGAGAAACATGAAAAGTAAAATTAACATCAGATTGGTAAAGATTTTTTAAATACACAATACCATGGTTTGCAAAGATGCAGGTGTGAGTGTAAATTGGTACAACCACTGGAGAGGCTAATTGAGCAACAAAATTTAGAGTCAATAACACACATACTTTACAACTTAATAGTTCTATTACTAAGCTTTTACCTTGGAGAAAAAATACAGATGGCCAAAAATACATGTACAAGAATATTTTGCAGCAAAAATATGGACTCAACTTAAAAATCTATCAACAGGGGCCTGACCAGGCGGTGGTGCAATGGATAGAGCATCAGACTGAGATGCAGAGGACCCAGGTTCGAGACACCGAGGTTGCCAGCTTGAGCGCGGGCTCATCTGGTTTGAGCAAAAAGCCCACCAGCTTGAACTCAAGGTCGCTGGCTCCAGCAAGGGGTTACTCGGTCTGCTGAAGGCCCGTGGTCAAGGCACATATGAAAAAGCAATCAATGAACAACTAAGGTGTTGCAATGCGCAATGAAAAACTAATGATTGATGCTTCTCATCTCTCTCTGTTCCTGTCTGTCTGTCCCTACCCCTCTCTCTGACTCACTCTCTGTCTCTGTAAAAAATAAATAAATTTAAAAAAAAATCTATCAACAGGGGAATGTATAAGTTGAGATTTAATCATATATCTAAGTGTATAAAATAACTGAACCACAGCTCAATATATCAACATACATAAATCATTTAAAAATGTTGAGTAAGCCCTCCCTGACTGGTTAGCTCAGTTGGTCAAGAGTGTCATCCTGAAACAACAACATTGTGGGTTCTATCCCCAGTCAGGGCACACACGGGAAGCAATCAAAGAATGCACACTGAGTGGAACAGCACATGAATGCTTCCTTTCCCCCTGCCCTCTCTCTCTCTAAAAAAAAAAAAAAAAAAAAAAAAAATCAATAGAAATTAGCCTGGCCTGATAGCTTGGTTGGTTAGAGCAGCGGTTCTCAACCTGTGGGTCGCGACCCCAGCGGGGGTCGAAGGACCAAAACACAGGGCCATGTGTGTTAGACTCCCGCCGGGGTCGCGACCCACAGGTTGAGAACTGCTGGGTTAGAGCATCATCCAGCTATATTTATTCAATATATATATTGTAGAAGTATGAAACCATGTATTGAGCAAGATAACATCAAACTCAGAGGTTTACCTCAAGAAGGGTAATCTTCAGTTAAAATGTTAAGATTTGAAATAGTGGATACAGTGACAATATTATTTGTTAATATTTTTATGTATGCTTATAACTTAAAAACTAAGAATTATAGTGAAAATATATACCAGATATCTAAACATAGTATTATAAAATGATACAATTAAAATATGGTGCAGCCTGACCTGTGGTGGCGCAGTGGATCAAGCATCGACCTGGAATGCTGAGGTCGCTGGTTCAAAACCCTGGGCTTGCCCTGTCGAGGCACATATGAGAGTTGATGCTTTCTGCTCCTCCCCCCTTCTCTCTCTCTCTCTATCTCTCTGTCTCTATTCACTAAAATGAATAAATAAAAAATAATAAAAACAATAATATCATGGTGCTTTTAGGAATAACCAGCAAAGTCTACGGCAGGAGGAAGTTAAAAAAAAGAATTCTGTACATATATTGATATATTATCATTTATGTAACTAATCCCCTATTGACAAGACATTTAAATCATTTACAATATGTCATATTTTAGCTTTAGGGGACATTCTTGAACATTACTTTGCACATTGATGTGAAAATTTACCAAAAATAACTTCTTAGAAGAACTGCTGGATCAAAGAATATGTACTCTAAATTAGTTATTACTAAATTGTTCTTCACAAAAATTCTATTAATTTATACTTAACACCAACAGTGTAGGCACAAGAGGAATTAGCTGCTCAATGCTCACCACACCATAGGTATTACCAATCCTTTTAATACAGGAAACTATCTAGGTCATGAAAAAGGAAGTGCTTTATGATGGCATCACAAATTAACAAAAAATTCACATTAATTATTACACACATAACAGATATACAGCAAACAGATATAAACTTCATTTCAGATGCTACCATACTGCCAAGTAACTAAAGAGGTCATGTAGGAACATACAAGTTTTTATATAAACTTAACAAAAGCAACCATGTAGCTACATATAAATAGCTTTAGGTACATCAACACATACAATTGTGCCAGATCTCAATTTAGCACAATGATTAGTTTATTTTTTTCAGATGCTAGGGTCTAGTTCCTTATTGAAAAAAGCTGCAAGAACATTGCAACTTATATCCAAATAACCAGTCCATATGCCAGAAATGTATAAGTTAATGCATGTTAGAAAAAAAAGGAAAGATAAAGCAATAACTTACCTAAACTTTCAAAAAAAAATGCCAATGATCTAAATGCATGCATCAGAGCTTCACCTAGTTAAAAGATATTGTTAAGAACCCCTAGAATCTGACTCCAAAGATGATAATATATGCTTTAAGAATTATGTTAACCTAAGATTTAAACTTTTCAGTAGTATTTGTGTTAAAATTAGTCATCTATATTAGTGGTTTTCAACCTTTTTAACACTTGGGAACCAGTGAAAATAGAATTATTTGGGGACTACTAAAGCAGAATTCACTCTCAGCATAAGTGAATTCGACTAAGATCACTGGGTCTATAATCTTCACACGACATCAGGGTGTTTAACTCTTCTGTGAAACAGTACAAAATTTCTGGCAGACTGGCACCTGAAAAACACTGGTCTATATTATTGTCCAATAATCCCCAATACTTAGTATAATGCTTAGCACATAATAACTACTCAAAAACATTTGCTGAATAAATGTGACCAATATTTTTTTAAGTGAGAGGAGAGGAGATAGTGAGACAGTGCTCCCGCATGCTCCCTGACCAGGATCCACCAGCAACCCTCATCTGGGGCCTATGATGCCGGACTCAACTGAGCTGTCCTCAGTGTCTGAGGCCAATGCATGAACCAGTCAAGCTATGGCTGCAAGAGGGGAAGAGAGAGAGAGAAGGAGGAGAAGGAAAGGAAGAGAAGCAGATGGCCACTTCTCATGTGTGCCCTGACTGGGGATCAAACCTGGGATGTCCACATGCTGGACTGACACTCTATTCACTGAGCCAACCAGCCAAGGCCAAAATGTGACCAATATTTTTTAAGTGATGTAATGGCAATATCACTAAGGAGATATCAAGAAATCTGCTTAAGGAACAGAGATTAACTTTATAAATATGTAAATGTCAAGAATATAAAAAGAAAACAACACACATTGTTCTTTGTATTCTCCAGGTTACTTCATATCCTTTTGTTTTGTTTTTTTAACTATATAACTTGTCCCTAAAGTTCTTGTTAAGATATGGAGAATAAAAGAGAACACTTTCAAGGGTGTTTCTCAATATTAAGGTCAGAAAATTTGTCTTATTTTTAAGATTTTTTTTTTATTGATTTTACAGAGAGAGGAAAGGGTGGCAGGGAGGGGGGTTAGCGAGAAGTATAGTTGCTTCAGTTTAGTTGTTCACTGCTTGCTTGATGCTTGTCATATTTGCCTTGACCAGGCAAGTCCAGGGTTTTGTACTGGCAACATCATTCCAGGTCGACACTATCCACTGTGCCACCACAGGCCAGGCAGAAAATTACAATCTTAAACACAAGAAAATTTCACAAGGTCTGAGGCTAGGACTATCATTTTCTACAAAATCTATCCTAAAGTCTTAGATAAATTAAAAGATGTAATTGTTAACTGGGCTAAAAAATGAGACCTGGAAATACTTTTGTAAATATACCTATTACCTTCAGGCTGGTATATAAAATGTTCAATAAATTTTACTTTTAAACTTATGAAAAACAAGAACATATAAAACAGCACTTCATTCATTTACTTTTTAAACTGGTACAGATTTCACTTTATAAATAATCATATACAGTAGGTAGGACCCCTCTTATCCACAAGGGACTCATTCAATATGTTTTTTCCTATATACCACACTTTTTCACTTAAAGCACATTATGGCTTCTCTTTGGCATATGAGAGTTGTCAGCATCATTACATTTTTGCTTTGGGGCTACTATTATGAAAAACAAGGGTGACAAACACAAACACTGCAGTATCAGGATAGTCAATCTGATAACTGAGAGAGCTACTAAGTGACTAACAGATGGGCAGTGTACATACAGTGCATGGATACACTGGACAAAGGGATGATTTACATCCCAGAAGAGACAGAATGGGATGGAGTAGGATTTCATCATGCTACTCACAATGACACACAATTAAAACTTATGAATTGTTTATTTCTGGAATTTCTCATTTAATATTTTCTGACCACGGTTGACCACAGGTAACTGAAACCTCAAAAAGCAAAACCATGGACAAGAGGGGACTACTGTAATATATAAATGAATTGTAGTCATTTATAAAATGATTTTTTAAATCTCAATTTTTATATATAAAAATGGCACTGCTAATTCTATTTAGAATACATTTTTATTTTCATGGTTCCCTGCTTCATAAAATTACTCGTATTTCATATGTATGAGCTAGAAGGAATCTTTAAAGATTAAATCAATTTCCTCGTTTTATAAATAAGACACAGACGTTAATAGCTTATCTAAATACACTCCAGCAAGTAAGAACAATGCTAAAACCAGAGCTTCTATTTTTTTTTTTTTTTTTTTTTTTAGAGAAGGGGTAGGAGCAGGAAGCATCAACTCCCATATGTGCTTTGACCAGGCAAGCCTGGGGTTTTGAACCAGCGACCTCAGCATTCCTAGGTTGCCGCTTTATCCACTGTGCCACCACAGGTCAGGCTCTGGAGCTTCTATTTTTTAACACTGAGCCCAATGTTCTTCTAAATATACAATAGTGATTTCCTTCTGGAATACATAAAATTCCAAAATAAATCATTGGAATGAAAGCCCTTTGAAGATTTCTCTTTATCTTAAATCCTAAAACCCAATCTGCAGATAAATCTCCAGTGCATTCATGACAGATATGTTCTAAAAGGAAAAAGATTCCAGCAAAAATTCAATGGCAATCAAACTACACAATGGGAGAACATATTCAACAATATGTCTGATAAGAGGTTAATAACCAAAATTTATAAAGAACTTGTAAAACTCAACACCAGGAAGATAAATAATCCAATCAAAAAATGGGCAAAAGAAATGAATAGACACTTCTCCAAAGACGACATACAGATGGCCAATAGGCAGATGAAAAAATGTTCAACATCACTAATCATTAGAGAAATGCAAATTAAAACCACAATGAGATATCACCTCACACCAGTCAGAATGGCGCTCATCAACAAAACAATACAGAATAAGTGCTGGCAAGGATGTGGAGAAAAGGGAACCCTCCTGCACTGCTGGTGGAAATGCAGATTGGTGCAGCCACTGTGGAAAACAGTATGGAGATTCCTCAAAAAATTAAAAATGGAACTGCCTTTTGACCCAGCTATCCCACTTTTAGGAATACACCCCCAAAACACCATAGCACTATTTCAAAAGGAGAAATGCACCCCCGTGTTTATGGCAGCTTTGTTCACATTAGCGAAGATCTGGAAACAGCCCAAGTGTCCGTCAGTGGACGAGTGGATTAAAAAGCAATGGTACATATATACTATGGAATACTATGGGACCGTGAAAAAGTAGGAAATCTTACCTTTTGCGACAACATGGATGGACCTGGAAACTATTATGTTAAGTGAAATAAGCCAGGCAGAGAAAGAAAAATATCATATGACCTCACTCATTTGAGGAATCTAATGAACAATGTGAACTGAGGAACGGAATGGAGACAGAGGAAAGATCAAAGGAAACAGAGGAAAAGAGGACAGAGGGATAGGGGATGATAGGATGGGATAAACCTGAAGGGAAGGGGGAGGGCACTATGGAGAGGGAGGTAAAGGAGATGTTGAGGGGAATATGGGGGAGGAGGGATGCATTTGGGACAACACTAGAATCTATGTAAACACAATAAATTAAAATCAATAAAAAAATTCAATGGCAATCAAAAGAAACTTTTATGACTGAATTTGCACAATTATGGAAAATGAAAGAACCAAAATGATTTCCCTAGGCAATGAATTTGGAGAGTCAGCCCAAATATTTTTATAATTGCCACACAATAGAAACTATAACATTTGCCCAGCTGAGCAATTGTATTAATGTTTCGTGTACCACTGAATAGGTGTTTGGCTTCTACGGTGACAATCTCCCAACTTTCAGTATGATCTAAGTTTTACAGTACCCATATTTTGTAAAACTGATATTACTAATACTCAACTTATAGATCAGATGTGAAAACCAAAAATTAAAGCCTGACCAGGCGGTGGCGCAGCAGATAGAGCGTGAGACTGGGAAGCGGAGGACCCCGGTTTGAAACCCCAAGGTCACTCACTGGCTTGAGCACAGGCTCATCCAGCTTGAACATGGGCTCATCAGCTTGAACATGGGGTCACTGGCTTGAGTGTGGGATCATAGACATGACCCCATGGTCACTAGCTTGATCTCAAGGTCGCCGGTTTGAGCAAGGGGTCACTTGCTCTGGTGCAGCCCCCCCCCCACCTCCCTGGTCAAGGCACATATAAGAAAGCAATCAATGAACAACTAAGGAGACTAAGGAGCCACAACAAAGAATTAATGCTTCATCTCTCTCCCTTCCTGCCTGTCTGTCCCTCTCTCTGTCACAAAAATTTTTTTAAAAAAATTTTTTTAAGAAAAATAAAGATTAAATATGTGAAAATAGTCATTACATACTCTTTATTGTTTTCTTTTCTTTCCCTTAAACAATGAGAAATTCAATGGGGGGGGGCATGTAAAATGCCTTCGACACATTTTCAGGAATAAGTATGCTCTAGAAAGGGTCAATACAAATTATTCCCTAATTTTTTAAATTATTTGTTATAAAGGGCCTTTATTAAAACTATCCTTCTCACTTTAAGACATTATTCCTCCTACTTTAGTATCTTCTCTCTCAATTCTTCCTTGCATTCTTCTTATACTTTCTCTTGCGGAATCCGTCACCTTACCATGGACATCATTTATTCAATAGGTATACAATTTTACTAAGACATTTCAAGCACTGGAGATATAAAGATAAATAAAAGATAGTCATCTGTCCTCAAGGAGCCCATGTTAAATTGGGAGAGACAGATAAGCAAGTGACAGATAAGCAATCAGAGACAATCCATGAGAAAGATAAAAGTATGCAGGAAAAAGACTACCTAGAGGCAGGAGAGCTAAGAGACTAAATCTATACATGACGTTGGGAAATCTCAGCTGTTAATACATAAATTAACATTAACAAGAACCACTAGATGAGAGAACGCTAATAGGAAGTAAGATTAAATGCATACCACTCAAAGTAATTTCAAGCACAGTTTTACAATAAATGATAAAAACAACACTTAATTTTAAACTACATGTTATAGAGGCTTACATAATCTACATAAGTCGATGTTAATAATATGGAAGGAATATTCTAAGTTTGTATGTTGTAAGATTGTATGTTTGATTCTTTAACAAGTCCAGCCTTGCCTGACTAGTGGTGGATGCTGAGGACCCAGATTTCAAACCCCCGAGGTTGCTAGCTTGAGTGCAGGGTCATCTGGTTTGAGCGCAGGCTCACCAGGTTGAGTGCAGGGTCGCTGGCTCAAATGTGGGATCATCATGATCCCATGGTCTCTGGCTTGAGCCCAAGTTCGCTGGCTTGAGCAAGGGGTCACTGGCTCAGCTGGAGCTCTCCCCACCCTGTTAAGACACATATGAGAACCAATCAATGAACAACTAAAGTGACACAACTATGAGCTGATGCTTCTCCTCTCTCTCCCTTCCTGTCTGTCTGCCTGTCTTTCTCTCTCTCCTTGCTTAAAAAAAAGGGGGTGGGGGTCCAACCTGGCCTGTGGTGGATCAGTGGATAAACTGTCAACCTGGAATGCAAAGGTTGCTGGTTCAAAGCCTGGGTTTGAGTGGTCAAGGCACATATGAGAAGCAACTACTATGAGTTGATGCTTCCCGCTCCTCCTCCCCACCCCCGCTTTTATATTTCTCTCTAAGACCAATAAAAATAATAAAATCCTTAAAAACAAAAGTCCAAGAGAAATATTAATAAATAAGAGTCAATAAACATTTCATAGCCTTAGAACACTTTTCTTTTTGAAAGAGAAAGGAAAAGGGGGAAAAGAGGGAAGAAAGGGCAGAGAAAGAAAGAAGCATCAACTTGTTGTTCCACTTAGTTATGCACCCATTGACTGCTTCTCATATGTGCCCTGATTGGGGCTCAAACCAGCAACCTCAGGGTCAAGCCAGGGCCCTCAGGATCTAGTGGGCAACCTTGGTGCTCCAGGGCAATGCTCTATTCACTGCCCCACCAGCCAAGGCCCTAGAACATTTCTTATAAGACCCAAGAGAAATTAGAAAAAGGTAAAGATAGCTTTTAAAGCAAATAAATTAATGCTTGAACAAATTTTATTTCCCTAAAACATTTAACTTCATCTAATAAATACTGTTCACCTATTAATATTCAACTTGTGTGGCACTGTACAGTATGTCATTTTCTGGAACTTCCAACACTTACTGATCAACATGAAAATCAGGATTGCTACCTTAGCATTCTGCATTTTAACCATACCATACTAATACTTTATTCATTTCTAAGAAGAATGAAAAATATACTGGTATGTTCAGTGATTTTAAGATGCTAAACTAAAAAAAAAAGCAAAGTCACTATCACTTTACTTAGCCCCAAAATATAGCCTTTTCCAAATCAATATTATAATTCATAAAAATGCAGAAAATGGTAAAAACTCAGACTATCAAAGAAACAGGAGCCATCATAACAGAATCTGGAAGAACTGTTTATTTACTTATAACCATAGCTAGAATATACAGAACACCAAGACCAAACTCATGAAACAAAATATGTCAAACTACCACCCTATCCCAAGTGTAACTTATCTCAGCAACCAGTCTGTTCCAATGAAAAAATGGGACAGAGACTTCTATGTAGTCAGAATACTGTTCAACTTGCCTTTCCCCACAGTCCCTTCTTAATTCTTACCTTATTATCTAACTAGTTAGGTTCTTATGAGAGCAATTCCTGGAGGACTGGGGAAATTAAGCACATGTGAAGTATAAAATGAAAAACTGCATTCTAGGTGGCAAGGGACAAGACAAAAGAAATCTCAGCAGCTGTCCACACTGCCAACTGTCTCTGAATTTGGGAAAGACATAAAATCTACTCCATCACCAAAACAGATGAGAGGACAAAAGTCTCTACCATCACTGTAGAATAGAGAAAAACAGCCTGAGAGCTGTATAGATCAACTGATGAACTACACAGCTGAAAAGAGGTATTCATTCAATACATGTGATAAAGTCATCTATATTACAGGCTACTGATAAATATCAAGTATAACAGACCTTACCTTATTCATATCTGAGTGATATGGGGGAAAAGAATGGATAAGACGAGGAAATAAAGAAAATTTAAATTACAAGAGTGAGATTTTAAATCTCTACTTTTGCAATAAAAAACAAAACTGAATCAAGCAAAAATATAAATCATGACATGAAAAACCTGAGAATTTCTTATAGAGCACACCGCAATTTGAACCAGCCACATTTCAAGTTCAGGAGCCAAATATCACTAAAGGACCATATTGGCCAACACAGGTTTAGAATAATTGTCTAGTTCAGTATCACAAAGCTAGTTAGTAGAACCAAGAGGCAACTTTAGGACCTTCTAAATCCTAAGCCTATGTTCCTTCTGAGAAAACAATCAAAAGTTAACATATACCTGACCCTCAAGTATTCAATTCAGACTAACAAAATCGTGACTGGTAGCTGAAACTTATTGGCAACTCAAAAAAGTATTTAAGAAACAAAACAAAACCACAAAGTCCATTTATATAATACCATTATTTAAAACAAATGTCAGTTTTAAAAAAATGAAAGAAATTAGAAAGGAAATTTTTAATTAGGTCTAGTATATATACAAATTACAAACATAATACTTCATGTATATCTATATACATTTATAACAACATTCATGTATATTATAGCCAACACTTGTTTTTGTTACTTTAAAATCACAGATGCTAAAAATTACTATCATCCACATCAAACTATACATTTCATGTTATCTTCTGGAAGGTATATATTGTCTGTAAACTCTAAATTATTTATGAACCACTTAATGAAAAGGAACACATAGGTTTTCTGGTGAAAATATTTTATCTTAAATTCATGTAATATCAATTACATAAATTTAAATATAATATATATTTCTTAGTAATCCATAATCATGTCACCCAGAAACTGGGAGTTATCCTGGACTCCCACCAAGTTCTGTGAAACTTAACGGTTAAACAGCTCTGGAATCAACCACTTTTCTCCACTTATTTTTGTCCTCCACTATCACCAGTGTGGTCTAAGCCAATATCATCTGGGACCTAGAATCTCCTAACTGATTTCACTACATCTCCTTCTGTTCTTTCCCAATCCAGTGTTTACATTACAACCAAAGTGATTCTTTTTTTTTTTTCAGTAATTATGTTATTCCCTTGCTTTAATGAAAACCCTTCAATGACTTCCCACAGAAACACTTAACTACAAACTCTCCAGGATGCTGCCTAGAAAATCTGAACTCAAAATAACCAGGTTAGATTTACTTATGTGGCAACTTGATTGAGTGGCATAGAGAGAGTAACTGCTTCCCAGATCCAGCTGAGTGCTGTCCTCTGAAAACACAGACTTGGGTGCCGCCATAAACTCTAATTTTTAAAGAGAAATCAGAAATCCATACTTCTATATGAAGTCTCCTGGTATGTGAATGCTGGCAGCTAACTCCAACTTTCTGAACAACAATAAGGAGACCGAATCTGATCTCCCTCCTAATCTCACCTAGCCCCACACTGTAATCTCTGTATCAGCCATACTGAACATTTCTCAGATCCTCAGTGATGCCAAGCTTTTTGACCTAAGGGCTGACCCACATCATGTCCTCTGCTTTGACCACATTTTTCCCACATCTCTACTTCCCTCAGAGATCTCCAACTTGTTTCAAGTTTCTGAGCCATTGCTTTCTCAGGGAGGCATTCCCTATTCTGCTGCCACCCTCCACACCCAGCACCCCCTGGGGCCTCCACAGGCTAAACACACTGTGTGTGCTCTGATAGCACTGAGAACTTCCTAACACTCATCACATCTCAAAAATAAATTTATTTATTTAATGTCCATAACCCCCCCCCCCCGATGGTCCATAAAAGCAGGGCCTGAACACATAATACACATTTGTTGCTAACTAATTTGGTTATAAAACGTTCCTTTAGACAATAAGGTTCTGATATACTTTTTTTTTTTTTTTTTTTTTTTTCACATGCCTCCAGCCTTTTTTTTTTTTTTTTTTTTTAACAGAGACAGAGAGAGAGTCAGAGAGAGGGATAGATAGGGACAGACAGAAAGGGAGAGAGATGAGAAACATCAATTCTTCATTGCAGCACCTTGGTTGTTCATTGACTGCTTTCTCATATATGCCTTGGGGGTGGGAGATATAGCAGAGCGAGTGACCCCTTGCTCAAGCCAACAACCCTGGGCTCAAGCCAGAGATCTTTTGGCTCAAGCGAGCGACCATGGGGTCATGCCCATTATCCCACGCTCAAGCTAGCAACCCTGTGCTCAAGCCGGATGAGCCCTTGCTCAAGCCAGTGACCTCAGGGCCTCGAACCTAGGTCCACAGCATCCCAGTCCAATGCTCTATCCACTGTGCTACCACCTGGTCAGGCAAGGTTCTCATATACTTTTGAAATATTAATGTGTACCCAACTTTCCAGAAGCATGTATAGTACTTAAATGTAAGTAGACTCAGAATTAAAATATTCAATTAAAACTGTAATTATTGATAATAATAATAGCTTATGTGTGTGTGTGTGTGTGTGTGTGTGTGTGACAGAGACAGAGAGGCACAGAGAAAGGGACAGAGAGGGACAGACAGGAAGGGAGAAAGATGAGAAGCATCAATTCTTCACTGCAGCACCTTAACTGTTCATTAATTGCTTTCTCATATGTGCCTTGGTCAGGGGGCCATAACAGACCAAGTGATCCCTTGCTCAAGCCAGCGACCCCAGGCTCAAGTTGGTGAGTCTTGCTCAAACCAGATGAGCCTGAGCTCAAACTGGTGACTTTGGGGCCTCAAATCTGGGTCCTATGCTTCCCAGTTCCATGCTCTATCCACTGCGCCACTACCTGGTCAGGCAATAATAGCTAATATTTACTGGGCGTTTACTAAATGCTAGGAACTATGTTAAGAAATTTGCATGTACTGGCCCTGGCCGGTTGGCTCAGTGGTAGAGCGTTGGCCTGGTGTGCAGGAGTCCCGGGTTCGATTCCCGGCCAGGGCACACAGGAGAAGTGCCCATCTGCTTCTCCACCCCTCCCCCTCTCCTTCCTCTCTGTCTCTCTCTTCCCCTCCCGCAGCCAGGGCTCCACTGGAGTTGGCCCGGACGCTGAGGATGGCTCTGTGGCCTCTGCCTCAGGCGCTAGAATAGCTCTGGTTGCAACAGAGCAATGCCCCAGATGGGCAGAGCATTGCTCTCTGGTGGGCATGCCGGGTGGATCCCGGTCGGGCGCATGAGGGAGTCTGTCTGACTGCCTCCCCGTTGCCAACTTCAGAAAAATACAAAAAAAAAAAAAAAAAAAGAAATTTGCATGTACTATCACATTTAATATAACAATCTGTAAAGAAGATGCCATTGTCATCCAGAGGAAGCAACTTAAGTACAAAGATTAAAATTTTGCTCCTGTATACATTTTATCAGTATGAATCCATGCAGTCTAAATCTAACTTCAGAGCTTAAGTACTTAAACTACTATAATAAACTAAAACTACTATAATAAACTAACTCATTAATAAAGGAACCAATTCAAAAAGTATCTCTTAAATACTGTGAACAAGAAATAACAGACATGATTTATTTTCCATTACTCATTCTCATCCCTCTATCCTGCACCTTTCTCCACACACACACAAAATTAAGATAAATTATCAATTTATTTTTTCCAAATTAAGAAAGATGTTTTTCTGACCCACACTCAAATTAGGTATGATCTTAGTATCAACTAATTCTATTAAAATGCTATCTTTCTGAATTTTTCAGTAAGTTAATGTTTAAAAATGATTTGATGTTTAATGATTCACATTTTGAACTTGTTATTTGAATGATCTCTAATCTGAAATGTACTTCATTGCTCAAATTAGAAGACTTCTTATACCACTGCCTGTGTTTTCAGATATGGTTAAGTAACAACTTATAACACACCAAGCAAATATAAAAATAACTGATAAAACCCAGAAATTTATGCAGAGATACCTTGCTACCTAATCTCTATGTGAATTCCTGCTTTCCAAAATTCAGGAAACAGATACATTTGAATAAATTCTCACATACAGCACTTGCTATCCAGAGTCTCAGGATTTGGCTCACTTACTATCCCTTGCTATTAGAATTCAATAACCAGGGGGCGATGCTCTGCCGCAATCAGAGCCATTCTAGCGCCCGAGGCAAAGGCCACAGAGCCATCCTCAGCGCCCTGGCCAACTTTGCTCCAATGGAGCCTTGGCTGCGGGAAGGGAAGAGAGAGACAGAGAGGAAGGAGAAGGGGGAGCGGAGGAGAAGCAAATGGGCGCTTCTCCTGTGTGCCCTGGCCGGGAATCGAACCCGGACTCCTGCATGCCACTGAGCCAACCGGCCAGGGCCAAAGAGATTTTAACTAGAGCTCCCATTTTATTTTATCCTAATTTGACCAAACTCTCCCAAGAGCTCACTTCAGATTTGGCAATTTGAAAGAATGTGGACCCTTTAATCAACCATATCTTCTAATAGTTACTCCACACACTCCATCTCTCAATTAAACAAAGAATGAAAATATATATATCATGGTTAAATTTAAAAACATAACCAAATCTTGTCTACAAGATTCACAAAGTGAAATGACAAGATTCAATGACATCTTTATCTTAACTGACTCCATACAGAGCACACAAAAACACCCCCTGAAAATAACAAGGGTATTTTTGCATGTTAAGAAATGACATGCAAGATATTCTGCTATTTATCTTCCTAAAAAACTAAGGTTCACTATCAAGCTTTAATTATTCAGTCACAGAATGAAAGCCCTTTGGGAGAGGACAAACCAACAGAAGCTGTCAGGATTCCCTGTCTATTTCACTGGGTAGCACAATGACTGAATGCAACATATTCTTAATAAATGCAGGCATGGAGTGTGCCACTATTTTTTAGGTTATCTCTGGACACTAATGTTTCTCCTGCATAAGATGAAGGAGCTGAACTATATATGGGGTCCTAGGAGCCTCTTCAATCTATGGTTCTACTCAACCAGTTTCAAAATAACAAGTCTCACAACTCAGGGAAAGTTGCATTTTACTGCAAAAAAAAAAAAAAAGAGAGAGAGAGAGAGAGACAGACAGACAGATCTGATGCAAGAAACCCTACTTTGTTCTGCTAAATGTTAATTCAGAAGTTCTGAAATAAACAAACCTGTGCCTATGTTCATCGGGTCCATGAATCAGGAAGATGCCACGGTTTTTAGCCCCTTTGCTGGCATCTACATGAGGAATTAACACATCTTCCAAACCCAGATCAAAGCGTTTGTGTTTTGAAGAGTCTGGCAGGAAGAAGAATGCCCCAAAACACAGGGTGATGAAGGCACTTAGAATAAGGAGGAGGATGAACTTCTCAGAAAGTCTCAAGGTAGCCCTGTGATGTGGGAAGGAAGGTGGCCCCAAGTTCAGAGGTGGTATCCTTCGTCCAGACAGGGGCAGTAGGGCTGGGGTAGTCATCGTTATGCTCTTGGACAGAATATTTTTTTCAAGTTCTCATCTTACATCAAATGTACAATACATTGAACAGTCTTCAAAATCTTGTCCAAAAAATGGGAAAATTCAATTTTTCTCCTCGTAAAGGATTGCTGTGCTTTTTAAATAGGACACCTCTTCCACACTCGTCCAGTCACATTCGGAAACGCGTGTGGCCCCCAAAAGATCACTGGTTCCTGTCCTGTGACAGCTGCCTTTCAGGACCTCCTCTGGGTTCTTACAAGCGCCGTCCTCATTCCTAAGGGTGGGTCCGGCAAGCAGCTCCGCCGAGAGGATGCCAGGTGGGCTCTTCCATTCCCGCACCCTGCTGAGGCTCCAATGTAGTCTCCCGCCCCCCGAGAGCAGCCTGACCAGATACGCGGAGTAGCGGGAGGCTCACTTCTCCTCCTCTGATGCTTCGACCCCAGAATCTCTCAACCTAAGCGGTGGACAAATCAGGGTTTCTCCACGAAGTCGGCCGACTGGGAGGGAGGGCGGTCTCCCGCCGCGCCAGGAAGCCGGAGCAGCGGCGTCGGGCGAGGCGGCAGAAGGTCTCAGACCCCCGCGCCTCCCGCCGCGGCTCCGAGCTCCGGGGGGAGCTCCAACACTGCCCCTCGACGGCGGGCGCGAAGGGCATCGGCGCCCCGGGGACCCGCGCCCACCTGCCGCCGCTGCTGTTGCTAACGCCCGGCTCTGTCAGCCAGCGGAACTTCCTCCTCGGGCGGCCACTGAGCAGCCCCGGCGTGCGCGCGGGGCCGCCCCGCCGACTCCTCCTCCTCCTCCTCCTCCTCCTCCTTCTCCTCCGAGCGAGGCCGCCGCTACCCCCGCCGCGCCCGCTCGTGGTGACCGAGCCCGCGCGGCTCTGCGGCGTGAGGAGAAGCCGAGCCGCGGCCCCTCGGTCCGAGAGCCGGGGGCCGGCGCCCGCTCATTCCTCGCTCAGCCCTGGAGAGGCGGCGGCCCCGGACGCGCGGGAGCGGCTACGCCTCGGGCGGGCAGAGATCGGCCCAGCTGCCGGCCGCCGCGCGGGCCTCCTCCGTGCTGCCTCCGGTCGCTGGCGCGGCTCGCTGACGGCGGCTGCGGGAGAGGCGGCGCGTCCACGCGGTGCGGGGCTGCGACCCGGTCCTGCCACCGGCC
The DNA here is from genome assembly GCF_036850995.1 of Saccopteryx leptura. Taxonomy (NCBI): domain Eukaryota; kingdom Metazoa; phylum Chordata; class Mammalia; order Chiroptera; family Emballonuridae; genus Saccopteryx; species Saccopteryx leptura. The sequence continues at coordinate 208,077,165 of NC_089505.1, read as the reverse complement.
TCCTCGGGGCCAGAGCGCCGCACAGCTGGCCGCCGACACTCGTTGGGCACACGCCGGAGAGGCAGCCGGGCGGTGGGGGGCGGCCGGGCTAGAGCTGGCCTGACGGCCGGGACTGGCGAGCGGGCGTCCCCGGGCGGTGGAGTGTGAGGTGCGCGCGCACGCTCCCGGCCCGCCGCCGCCGCCCCGCCCCCGCCCCGCCGGGCCGCGCTCCGGCCTCCGCCGCTCCGGGCTCCAGCGCCCGCCTGCCGCCCGCCGTCCGGGCGCGATAGGGCCCGGCGCGCTTCTGTGCCTCGCTGACAACTTCAGCGGTGCCAGGCGCCCTGCCATCGCCAGTTGGGGGAGGAGGGGCGGTTGGACAGCCGTTCGGGCCAAGGGGAGGAGAGGAGGCTTGGGTCGCTGAGGTTTCCCTGCAATTAAGGAAAACTGGAATTAAGGGTTCTGACGTCTAAGGCTAACCTTTAATCTTGCTTCGTGGAAGTCTTGTCTGCAATTACAGATCTATGATCCCGAGGGCCCGACAAGGGCTCAGACTTCTTATATGCAGCCCATGTGCACGCAGTTGGGCACCCGAGGCTCGAGTCATCAATACGGAGCACCAACCATGTGCCAGGCTCTGTGTTAAAAAGAAAATGGCGACCTTGGCTTTCCATTAGTCTTCCTTTCTGAGGAGTCTGTGACACAGCTTTCTCCTGGCTCAGTGTCTGGAAGATGTCCCCCTCTCATCTCTTGTGTGGATTCTGTTAATCAGAGTATTGAGAAGAACCAGGTTGTGATTAAGTTTTAAAAAATTCTTTGTAATATATAGATATGTATTTTCACTTCCAGACCCCTCTACATAACCTTACTGATGACTGGGAATTGGACTGGAGGCCCTTAAATGGAGGGGGGGGGGGGGGGGAGGTTCAGGCTTAGGTTAAAAAAAAAGCAAATATCCTCATGCTCATTGGCATAATTCAAAGTACATTCCAGTCTGCACTATTTCCAGAAGCTCTGCATATCTAACTACATACCATATGACAAAAGAAGTCGTTGTCATGGACCCGGCTTCACCAAATCTAACAAAGACGTACAATGATAAGTCCAGCTCTCAGCGTTCACCCAGTCAGGGTGGCAGGAAAGAGTGCCCAAAAAAGTGCGAGTTCTCGTGAAGAGTAGATGTAAGAAAGTCACTGCCTTCCCAATGTGTCTTTATAAAATGTCAGTTTTATGAGGAGGTTTCTAATGATGAACCTCTGAAAGGAAAACACTTTGGTTTCTTACCTTTGAGATCATTATTCTCCATGAAAAGATGAGGAAAAATAAATATTGACTTCTGAATGAAATAGCAAGTTATATGAAAAGTAAATATATCTAGGTTGACACCATTAACCACAGAGATAAATGAAACCTGCCATCACCTAGTTGACAAGTGTGATATAAGCAGGCTCAGCCTATTAGCCAGAGGAGACTTATATGTGCCCCTGCCATTTTTTATTTTTGCCCTTTCCTGTTTTATAAAATTTATTTTTCCTTTAGGAGAGTAAAAACATCATTATTTAAATTAGGGGTTATTGCAAGATGTTCAAGTGCAGTCTGCAATTCTAAGGCCAGTGATGATGCTATCAGTTACTTTATTTTGATCCTACACCAGCATCAAAAAATATGGTGTGTGTATTTTCTCCCAGAGACTAACTAGGTCTGTCTTATATGAGGTTTTTTAAAATTATTTTTATTTATTGATTTTAGCAAGAGAGGAAGAGAGAGAGGAACATAGAGCTGTTCTTGTGTGTGCCCCAGCCAGGGATTGAACCAGCAACCTCTCTACTTTGTGGCATTACTCTAAACCAACTGAGCTATCCAACCAGGGCTCTCAAATGAGTTCTTAAAAAAATCAGTTCTGCTTTGTTTTTTAAGGAAGTTGCAAATTTATTCATAAATTAAGATTTACAAGTATAAAATATGCATATAAAAAGATGAAAAAGGAATATTTGAAAATATAGCTGTTGTATTAAGATGTTGGTATTACATATGATTTTCCCCCATGGGTTCGTGTTACTTTCATAATTAAATAAGTAAATAATTTTAAAGACACTGGTACTTGAGAAAGTTAAGGTCAGATTTCAAATAGGTGGACACAGGAATGGGTTCATCTGAAGGTAATCAACAGAAAGTGGATAGTACATGAGATAGATAGATAAATAAATAAATAAATATGCAACAAGAAAAGATGTCATTCTAGAGGGTCTAAAGACAATATGTCATCTTCCAAGAATAGTTACGCTTTGATCAAAGGTATAGAGAAGATAACAAAGTGGCTATAAAGTGGTGATTTTCCTTTCACAAATCTATATAAATTAAAAACTATTTTAAGAAATTAAAATTATTAAATTCCTAACAAAACAAAATTTACCCCTACATAATTCAGATTTATAGGACCATTCCTGAGATCCACTATGTACTGCAATATAAACTTAACATGTATTTGTTCAATCAAATGTTTTGTTTTTCATTAGTGAAACAATTTTTTTTTAATAATAATTTTATTTTTTTAATGGGGTGACATCAATAAATCAGGATACATATATTCAAAGATAACAAGTCCAGGTTATCTTGTCATTCAATTATGTTGCATACCCATCACCCAAAGTCAGATTGTCCTCTGTCACCTTCTATCTTGTTTTCTTTGTGCCCCTCCCCCTCCCCCTTTCCCTGTCCCATTCCCTCCTCCCCCCCATAACCACCACACTCTTATCAATGTCTGGGAAAACTGGAAAGCCACATGCAAAAGAATGAAACTGGACTACAGTTTGTCCCCCTGTACAAAAATTAACTCAAAATGGATCAAAGATCTAAACATAAGACCTGAAACAATTAAGTACATAGAAGAAGACATAGTACTCAACTCATGGACCTGGGTTTTAAAGAGCATTTTATGAATTTGACTCCACAGGCAAGAGAAGTGAAGGCAAAAATTAATGAATGGGACTACATCAGACTAAGAAGTTTTTGCTCAGCAAGAGAAACTGATAACAAAATAAACAGAAAGCCAACTAAATGGGAAATGATATTTTCAAACAACAGCTCAGATAAGGGCCTAATATCCAAAATATACAAAGAACTCATAAAACTCAACAACAAACAAACAAACAATCCAATAAAAAAATGGGAAGAGGATATGAATAGACACTTCTCCCAGGAAGAAATACAAATGGCCAACAGATATATGAAAAGATGCTCATCTTCTTTAGCTATTAGAGAAATGCAAATCAAAACTGCAATGAGATACCACCTCACACCTGTTCAATTAGCTATTATTAGCAAGACAGGTAATAGCAAATGTTGGAGAGGCTGTGGAGAAAAAGGAACCCTCATCCACTGTTGGTGGGAATGTAAAGTAGTACAACCATTATGGAAGAAAGTGAAACAATTTTAACACCTATTACACATGCACACTCCTTCTAGCTCTGTGTTAATAAAACTGAAATTATATGCTAGAGGGGGGAAATACAGTTGATATGCAAAAAGAGGTTTTTGATTTACTTATATAACCTCTTCCTTCTTACTTTCAACTAGTTCCCAGAGTATCCAAGGAAGATACTAGAGAAGAAATTATCAGACATGGCCATGTGTAGAGAAATGTATAGGACATGTAAAAAATATATAGGGTGAAAAAATGACCAAAGGACCAGGCTTTAACTTAGCTCTTTCCTCTCTTGTATTCTAGGCACTGATTTTCAACCAGTGTGCCTTAAGAATTTTTAAAACATGAAATACATGACTTTAGTCAGGGACACTGACCTCTTTTCCCTTAGATTGTCAAATTAAAAAATGACAACCAACACAATAACTGTCCAGTTTGAATCAATCAAAATTATACCTATTTTTTTGTCAGGTGAACAAGAAATATCTATTTTTGGTGTGCCGCAGAATTATAATAATTAGTTTGTGTTTCATAGGATGGGAAAAGATTGAAAATCGCTATTCTGTGAAGCTTTTTTTTCTCCGAGGTCAAAGGTAGGCTGAAGTTCAGTGTTATGAAACAAAGCTGAAAAAGTTTCAGCTGTTTCTCTGAGCTAAAGCCTTTGAGGCTCATTTGCTTATAACAGTTCTTTGTTGGACTACTGTGTGACAAACCCTCTACTGTGTGTCCAAAATTGGAGAAATAAGTCAGAATCCCTAACCAATGAGCTCACAGTCTGACGTGGGGAGACAGGTGAGCCCTGGCAATTACAAGACAGGAAGAAGAGAACAGTTAGAATAAAGCCCCAGGGGCTCATAGGAACACTAAAGGAGCACCAGAGTGAGGGGAGGGGGATTGGGAATGTGTCAGGAAGGTTCCTAGACCAAATGCCACCTAAGCTGAGCCTTTAATTAACCAGGAGAGAGAAGGGTGGTGTTCCAACCTAGGTAGCAGAACATGCACAGGCATACATAGCTGCTTTTTCCTGCCACTTATTCTCACCCCTCCCTTGCTTCACTCTTCCAATATATAGCTTTCCTGGCCCTAATCCCCCAACATTCTTGAACTGGGGGAGTGAAATTTACAACTTTTAGAAAAACATATGACTGTGTAAATATGTTGCTAGGGCTTCTCCCAGTGCCGAAGACAGAGCTAAAAACAATGAGGAACCAAGAAGGTTAAACTTCACTGGGTTCATCATAAATCTATTTCTGTTCTGCATCCAGCCATCTTTAAGGATAGTTCATTCTGTAAACTTCTCATTTACACAAGCCTATAAATTTCTTTTTAAGTAAATTAGTTTCTGTGGCTTGCAGTGCAGAGTCTTGGCTAATACACAGCATGTCTTTGCACACAGGTGGCTGCCAGGAAGATGTAAAGCATCAGTCGTTCCACAAGAACAAAGCATCAGGGACCAAAGGTACCCACTTTTTAAGGGCCAACAGGCTTGGGCCAGGGACAAAGGTGGGGTAGAACAAAGAGAGAGCCACTGTCTTTTTGGGACACCAGGGGGAGAAGACCTAAAATTGAAAGGGCTGGACAGAGATAACAGCAAAGCTGTATGGAACCAACCTAGCAGCTCCCACATACATTCAAAATCGAATGCCCATGTCCACCTTAATAAAGAGCAACCTGAGCCTGAATGGTGGTTGCACAGTGGATGGAGCATTGTCTTGGGACGCTGAGGTTGACACTATCCCAGGTTCAAAACCCCAAGGTTGCCAGCTCAAGTGCAGGCTCACCAGCTTGAGCATGGGATCACTGGCTTGAGCTGAAAGGTTGCTGGCTTGAAGCCCAAGGGCACTGGTTTGAGCCAAGGGTCACTGGCTGGAGCCCCCTGTCAATGCATGAATGAGAAGCAATCAATGAACAACTAAAGTGCCACAACTATGAGTTGATGCTTCTCATCTCTATCCCTTCATGTCTTTCTTGCTCTCTCTCTTACAAATAAATAAATAAATAAATAAATAGCAATCTGATGCCAAAGGAGGTTAAGCATTCTTTATCAATTCTCATATTAAATTGTTATTAATCCACTCAAGGCAGTTAGTTTGAGAATGTTTCACTGATTTACATATTCATTCATTAAATATTACTGAGCATGTCTGAAAAGGAATAAAATATGAGAGACAGCTGGCTATAATGAAAAGAATATAAACTCTGAAACTAGAGAACCTTGGGCCTAATCCTACCTCACCATTTACCTGTGTAACCTTGAGAACACTGGAAACCTTCCTTATGCTTAATTCCTTCACCCTTAAGATTAAAATAAAAATCCATACCTCATAGGGTTGTTATGAGGATTAAATGAGGTAAATACTGCTCCTCCATTGTTGGCATTCAGTAAATATTATAGGAGTTAGCAGAGAAAGAGGTGGGAAGAACCTGGGGAAAGACTTGGATGAAGGAGAAAGGGCATGGCATATGTTAGGAGTTCCTCCTTTCCCCTGATCCCATTTTCTAGGCGGTTAGGGGACTGTCTTGGAAGCGTATTCTATTAGAATAAAACTTTTGGCTCCTATACCACTAACCTTCACACTCAGAAATGAGTTACTTTATTGGAGAGTACCATTACCTTCAATGGCTCATAGTTTTTGACTGGATGGAACTAATCTATTAAAAAGACCTCCAATTACTGAAGATTCATTTTCTAGTTCCCTTTCTGCCCCAGACCAGTGCAGATGGTGATCCTGGGTAAACATGTCTGCTCTACAGACCCTGCCTTACCCTTTGGTGGGCTATTTGGAGGCTAAATTCTATGATGGTTGAAAGCTACAGAATGTTAGCAAGCTCTTTCGGGTTACAGACCTAGAATTTTGTTCTTTATTAACTTATCTGTAAGAAAGCTGACATTTTAAAAAACTCTCCACTTGATTATCCTCTTTGTCTTTTTTCATCCAAAATTTTTTTTGGGAGGATGAAGGGAAAGGGCATGCAATTTATTGATCTTCTAAAGAAATTAACTTTGGCTAGAACATAGATTGTAGAGGAAGGGATGGTGAGATAAAGCTGGAATGTTAAACACAGGAAAATTTCTGCTTGAGTTGGTGCAGTAAGGTCATGTTTTGATCTACTCCCTTTACCGTATACAAATAATAATGCTAGCTAAAATATAGGAGAAAACCAAAAAGACATAACCAGGCTCAAAAACAAACCTTTTCATAGATCAGAAATGGAACTGAAGCAGCATTTAGCAAGTCTGAAGCCACAGGGTCCTCATGGACCTATTTCAAAAGCCAAGATTTTTGTCTCCTGCAGGGAGACAGGAACTGAAGCTGCTCCAAACAAGGTGGAGGAGAGAATTGACACTTAGTTCTTGAGGTCAGGAGTTGGTGAAAGGGGGCTGGAAATAAATAATTGCCAACCCACTGCCTGGGGAAGCAGCAAAGATCCAGCCTTAGAGTCAGGAACCAGGCCAAGCAGCTAGCCATGTGATTGGTTCTGCAGTACCCCAATGTCACTGTGAGGTAGGAGCATGGAAATGCCAGTGTTACACTGATTCTAGAATGGAGGTCCAGGAAAGTAGGTGGAGGCAAAATTCACGGGACATGCAGGGACAAACACAGAGGGGCAAGAGGAAAAGAGTAACACTAAACCAGCAGAAACAGAGAAAAGCAAAGGAAAACTTCCCATTCAGCATGAGCATGATCGGCAAGTTGCAAACACACACAAATATCTAATACTAAGAAAAAGGCCAACCAAATGAGCAATCAGAATGTGAATTTACTCCACATAAAATTAACTCCATGGGACTGTCTGACAAAGATTATTTTTAATTAGTATTTTTGTATTCTCAAAGTAACAAGTGAAGGCATAGCACTCATTTTAAAAGGACAAGAAATTAGGTAACAGATACAAGCTGAATTGAGAATAGGTAAATATGAAAAAGAACTAAGAGATATATAGAAAATAAAAATACGATCATTGAAATGAAAAAAGTCAATACGTGAAGTTACTGGGAGCTGGCCAAAGTTGAAGAGAAAACGTAATGGATTAAAGGGATGTATTAAAGAATTTACCCAGAACACAAGTAGAGAATAGTAAAGGGATTTAAAAATGTGATTTTTCACAAGTTAAGATTCATGGGGTTCTGTTGAGTGGCACCAAGATATGTCTTACAAGAGTTCCAGAAGGAAAAACTGAAGAGTACAAAAGCTATATTTTATAAAAAGGAAGATATAACAAAGATTTTCTAATCAAAAACATCAGAACACCATGTGTAATGAGCAAGATAAATAAAAGTAAACTAACACATTTGTCACATTATAGTGAAACCACAGAACAATAAGGAAAAAGATAAAATCTCAAGTTACCAAAGGAAAAACATTGATTATCTACAAGGGGACTCTAGTGCTGAAAAGCAAGAACAGAAACAAGGCAATTGAGTATATTAGAAGTATCGAATGGAACACTCTCAACCAAAAATTTGATTTCCAGATAAATTGTCATTTCAGGAAGAGAGAGAGCAAAACAAAATATTTCAATCATAAAAGACTAAGAGAGTACAACATTCACAGACCTACATGAAAAGAACTACTGAAGAATGTACTTCCCAGTAAGAAAAATAAGCCCAAAGGGAAGGCATAGGCTACAAGGGATCCTGGGGAGGAAAGATATTAATAAATGTGATGGTAGAATAAAAATAACTACTCTAGTGTTAAAATAAAATAACAAGAAAAAAGGAAATGCACAATGGGTACGTAAAGCATGCTAAGGCCTTTGTCAGATTTGGGAGAGGTGTAAAATAATGATGTTGAATACTTTATAAGATACTTTATATTAATAAAAAACTGATCTGGAGCTTCTAAATCTGCAACAAGAAAAATGTGGCCGAAGGTTGGGGAGATTTGATATAGAAAACAGATCATTCAATAGAAGGCAGAAAAGGAGAAAAAAAGAAGAAAAGAAAGGCATGTCAAACAACACACAGAAAAGAGAATTAAGTCCAAATATACCAGTAAACACAAAACTGAACAGATTTAAATTCCTTATTAAAAGACAGATTATCAGGTTCATATAAAATAATATTCAGGTATAAAAAGCTAGCAAAAGACACACAAAACTAAACCATAGAAATACTGGACATAAAGGGATAAATAATAAATTATTAAAATATTATCAAAATGAAAGCTGATGAAGCATTATTAATATCAGTCAAAAAAAACTTTTAAACCAAATGTATTAATAGAAATAAAGAAGCTCATTACCAAGAAGTTAAATGTTCCTAAAAATATTGCCTTCAATTACAGAAAGCAAAACCACCAGAATTACAAAGAGAAATTGATAAGCCCAACCTCTGAGTGGGAGATTTTAACAATCAATCAGACACAGCTAGATCAGGCAGACAAAAACAGAGCTAATAGAGATGGAATCATGAAGGGCCTCTAAGGAGGCCACATTAAGGAGTTGGGTTTTATTCTGAGAGCAATAGGAAGCCATTAAAGGGTTTTAAGCAGAGAAATGATTAGATCAGACATACATTTTTAGAAGGATCACTCTGGCTATAAAATAGAGAATGGACTTCAGGGTGGTCAGACTACATAAAGGCAGGGACATCAGTTTTTCTAAAAGAATTCCTCCTGGCCCTAGCCAGGTAGCTCAATTGGTTAGAGCAGGGGTAGTCAACCTTTTTATACCTACCGCCCACTTTTGTATCTCTGTTAGTAGTAAAATTTTCTAACCGCCCACTAGTTCCACATTAATGGTGATTTACAAAGTAGGGAAGTAACTTTACTTTATAAAATTTATAAAGCAGAGTTACAGCAAGTAAAGCATATAATAATAATTACTTACCAAGTACTTTATGTTGGATTTTCGCTGTTTGGCAGAATAAATCTTTATAAAACAACTTACTATAATTAAATATATCTTTTTATTTATACTTTGGTTGCTCTGCTACCGCCCACCATGAAAGCTGAAACACCCACTAGTGAGTGGTAGGGACCAGGTTGACTACCACTAGGTTAGAGCATCATCCCCATATGCTAAGGTTGTGGGTTCAATCCCCAGTCAGGGCACATACAAGAATTAATCAATGAATGCATAAATAAGTGGAGCAACAAACTGATGTTTCTCTCTCTCTCTCTCTCTCTCTCTTTCTTTCTCTTTAAAATCAATTGAGCCCTGGCCAGTTGGCTCAGCGGTAGAGCGTCGGCCTAGCGTGCGGAGGACCCGGGTTCGATTCCCGGCCAGGGCACACAGGAGAAGCGCCCATTTGCTTCTCCACCCCTCCGCCGCGCTTTCCTCTCTGTCTCTCTCTTCCCCTCCCGCAGCCAAGGCTCCATTGGAGCAAAGATGGCCCGGGCGCTGGGGATGGCTCTGTGGCCTCTGCCTCAGGCACTAGAGTGGCTCTGGTCGCAACATGGCGACGCCCAGGATGGGCAGAGCATCGCCCCCTGGTGGGCAGAGCGTCGCCCCATGGTGGGCGTGCCGGGTGGATCCCGGTCGGGCACATGCGGGAGTCTGTCTGACTGTCTCTCCCTGTTTCCAGCTTCAGAAAAATGAAAAAAAAAAAAAAAATCAATTGAAAGAAAGAAAAACAAAAAACTCTACCATCTAGGCAAGAGATACAAATGACCTGAACTATATAGTAGTATCATTGGTGTATAAGAACAGTAGGCATTTCAAGAAGCATTCAGATGGCATAGTAGATTGGATAGTGGAGGAGAGGATCTGAGACAGTATCCATATTCCTGCCCTAAAGAACTTGATGCATGGCAACAAAGAGGAAGAGTGGGACTTTGGGGAGAAAGATGAGATTATTTCCTTGTTTCTGATAGTGCCACTTAATCTCCAGCCCTCAATTTTGGCATTCAAACTGGTTCATTAAAAAGTTAAATTAGGATGACGTCAGAGTAATGGCGGGGTAGGAAGCGATACCGATAAATCTCCCCCAAAACTCAACAAGATCTTCAACCAGAAACAGAAAAACCTATACTTGGAGCTTCCAGATGCTTCGCAATACACCCAAAGGTATGATTGAGTGAAAAATTGGCTAAATATATAACCAAACCCCGAAGGAAATAGGGAGTAAGAAATGCTCCGCCTTCCTCACTAACCTAAACAGGGCGGCTTTCTCTGGTAACTGTGAATATAGAAACTGAGGCGGGCAAAGGGGGTGAATACATCCAGGCCGCGAAACAAACGGCCGAACCAGGCTGTGGCACGGAGATCCAAGCCGAGGAAAATCTGATCCTGTGGCAACCCGGGCAATACAAGCTAACACTCGCGCCAAACCCAAACAAAGAAAGACAAGCGGCGCGGCCATTTTACCCGGTCTCCTGGCTGGTGCGCAGTTAGTGGGCGAGAGATTTCTTCCTAGGCCCCGGGAGTCAGTGCCCGTGTTGCCTCACGGAGAGGCAGGGTCAGAGGCCTTTCTGTGGGCCGAGGGCAGAGTCTCTGGGCAGCCCCAGCGCCTGGGAAAGGCACGCATGGGAGGGAGTGAGAACTAATTCCAATGGTGGAGATTTTCCTTGCCAGAGGGTGTTTCACTCAGAGGGAAAGCGGCCGGCCTCATATCCTGGTTTGCGCGCGCAGATAAGGAGTGAGCGATTCCTCCGAGTGCCTCGGCAGTGCGCGCCCGTGTTATCGCACAGAGGGGCAGAGTCAGGGGCCTTTGTGTGGGCCAAAGCGGAATCTCGGGCCGCCCCAGCGCCTTGCAAAAGCCGCGCACGGGGACGGAGCGAGACTCAATTCCAACGCTGCAACTTTTCCCTGCGGTTGGGGGTTTCACTCAGAGCGTGAGACTGCTGGCCGGATATCCTGGTCTGCGCGCGCAGCCAGTGAGTGAAAGTTTCCTCCAAGCGCCCCGGAAGTGGGCACCTGCTTGTGTTACCGGACAGAGTGGCAGAGCCAGAGGTCTTTGAATGGCCGGAAAGCCCGCCTGATTATGCTAGCAGCTCTGACTGACTGAGCCTTACCCAGAGCCCTGTGCTGAGTGGAAATAGAGTGGGGAGTTGCCAGCTCTTTGAGCCTCTTACTATCCAGGCAGAGGCAGCAGCAACCCCATAGCTGGATTATCAGGCTACTAATTGAGGAAGGAAAGACTAGGAGAAAGGCTCTAGGAACACGGACTCTCTCACTGTCGGAGCCTATAAATGCTAATAGCCTAGACTGCCAACGAGACTAAAGCACAATACATGACATTGCCATAGAGACTTATCAACTGCAAACCTCCACCTGAGCATGGCAAAGGGGCAAAACCCGGGGTACAGAGTCACCGACCAGGAAGAGGGAGAGAAAAGAAAAAGCAAGAAGATAACCTCTCAAAATCAAGAATAATCTGCAGACTTTATAACCTATCCCATTTTATTATATTTGTTCGTTTGTTACTCTTATCTTCATTCTTGATATTTTTTATTCCTCCTCCAATTTGGCCAATTAACTCTCTACCGGTCTTACTCTCTCCTCTCCTTGAACTACACTACCCATAAGTGTTACATCTCCCATTATCTTTTCTCTTCTATTCCTTTCTCTCTATGAGGGTTGCACTCCAAAACCCTTAACTCTCTCTCTCTCTCTCCTTTCTTTTTTCTTCTTTTAGTGGTTCCCCCTTTTTTTTTCTCTCTCTCTCTTTCTTTTCTCCCTCTATATTAGTTTCTTCCTTTCTCCTTTACATCTCCTCTCACTCAAACCTCAATAACAAACAAATTATCTTATCTGGGACTCAAACTTATGTTTGTGGCATTCTGGGGGGTTTTTACTTCACCTTTTTAACTCACTAGCAGTGCTCCCATCCCTGGCTCTCCATATTATCTAGTTCTTGTTCCACTAAATACAATAGTAATTTTTTAATTTGTCCCCCCATTTTTCCGTTTTCCTCTTAATCCTCTCATCATAACTCTTAGACAACCAACACCTAAAAGCAAATCATTTTATTCTTGACCCAAATTTTTTCCTTATTTGCTTTTTGTGGGTCCATACGCTCTTTTTTTTTTTCTTCTTTTTTCTTTCTTTTTTTTTTTTTTTTTGTTTGCCCCTTTATTACTTTTCCCCAATTCAGGCCCTCCATCACAGGCATTGTTTGTTATAATTCACAGTCCACCACAAGATTTTATCAAGAAAGAGGGGAGAGGAGAGGAGAGGAAAAAAGGAGGGGGGGAATAATTTCCTTTTTTTTTTTTTTTTTTTTTTTTAAATTTTTATTTTATTTTATTTTTCTTTATTTCATTATTAATTTTTTTTTAAAAAAACAACTTTTTTCGATTTTTTTTTATTATTTTTTTAAACTTTTTATTCTTTATTAAATCTCATTAATACTATCAACAAAACCACCCTCAGATGCCATTAAGGAAGAGAAAATCGAATATCATGGATACAAAAGAAAGAGAGGTAACACAGCTAGATGAGGAAAAATCTATGGAGAAAAAATTTAATATATTGGAAACCTTGGAGCTAAATGACAGAGAATTCAAGATAGAAATCCTAAAAATCCTCCGAGATATACAAGAAAACACAGAAAGGCAATTTAGGGAGCTCAGAAAACAACTCAATGAACACAAAGAATATATGTCCAAGGAAATTGAAACTATAAAAACAAATCAAACAGAGATGAAAAACTCAATTTACGAGCTGAAAAATGAAGTAACAAGCTTAGCTAATAGAACAGGTCAGATAGAAGAGAGGATTAGTGAAATAGAAGACAAGCAACTTGAGGCACAACAGAGAGAAGAAGAAAGAGACTCAAAAATTAAAAAAAATGAGATAGCCCTACAAGAATTATCTGACTCCATCAGAAAGAATAACATAAGAATAATAGGTATATCAGAGGGAGAAGAGAGAGAAAATGGAATGGAGAACATACTCAAACAAATAATAGATGAGAACTTCCCAAGCCTGTGGAAAGAACTAAAGCCTCAAGTTCAAGAAGCAAACAGAACTCCAAGTTTTCTTAACCCCAACAAACCTACTCCAAGGCATATCATAATGAAATTGACACAAACCAACAGCAAAGAAAAAATTCTCAAGGCAGCCAGGGAAAAGAAGAATACAACATATAAAGGAAGGCCCATTAGATTATCATCAGATTTCTCAGCAGAAACTCTACAAGCTAGAAGAGAATGGACCCCAATATTTAAAGTCCTGAAAGAGAGGAACTTTCAGCCACGAATACTATACCCATCAAAGCTATCCTTCAAATATGAAGGAGAAATAAAAACATTCACAGATACAGAAAAGATGAGGGAATTTATCATCAGAAAACCCCCACTCCAGGAATTACTAAAGGGGGTTCTCCAATCAGATACAAAGAACAAAAAAAAAACAGAGCCACAAGTAAAAGCTCCAAGAAGAACACAATAAAACCAAATTTAAACTGTGACAACAACAAAAAGAAAGAGGGGGAGAAGATGGAGATTAACAGTAGCAAAGGACGATGGAGTGCAAAAGTACTCACAAAATAGTTCGCTACAATGAACAGGGTAGGGACCCTTTTCATTATTCAAAGGTAACCACCATTGAAAAAACCACCACAGAAGCACATGAGATAAAAAAGATAGCAACAGTGGAAAGATGTATGGAATACAACCAAATAAAAACAAAAGATAGAAAACAAAAGAGAAGGATCAAACAAGACACAAAACTAACAGAAAGCAAGATATAAAATGGCAATAGGGAACCCACAAATATCAATAATTACACTAAATGTAAACGGATTAAACTCACCAATAAAAAGGCACAGAGTAGCAGAATGGATTAAAAAAGAAAATCCAACTGTATGCTGCCTACAGGAAACTCATCTAAGTAACAAGGATAAAAACAAATTCAAAGTGAAAGGCTGGAAAACAATACTCCAAGCAAATAACATCCAAAAAAAAGCAGGTGTAGCAATACTCATATCGGATAATGCTGACTACAAGACAGGAAAAGTACTCAGAGACAAAAATGGCCATTTCATAATGGCTAAGGGGACACTGAATCAAGAAGACATAACAATTCTTAATATATATGCACCAAACCAAGGAGCACCAAAATATATAAGACAGCTACTTATTGATCTTAAAACAAAAACTGACAAAAACACAATCATACTTGGAGACCTCAATACACCGCTGACGGCTCTAGATCGGTCATCCAAACAGAGAATCAACAAAGACATAGTGGCCTTAAACAAAACACTAGAGCACCTGGATATGATAGACATCTACAGGACATTTCATCCCAAAGTGACTGAGTATACATTTTTCTCCAGTGTACATGGATCATTCTCAAGAATTGACCATATGTTGGGCCACAAAAACAACATCAGCAAATTCAGAAAAATTGAAGTACCAAGCATATTTTCTGATCATAAAGCCTTGAAACTAGAATTCAACTGCAAAAAAGAGGAAAAAAATCCCACAAAAATGTGGAAACTAAACAACATACTTTTAAAAAATGAATGGGTCAAAGAAGAAATAAGTGCAGAGATCAAAAGATATATACAGACTAATGAAAATGACAATACGACATATCAGAATCTATGGGATGCAGCAAAAGCAGTGATAAGAGGGAAGTTCATATCACTTCAGGCATATATGAACAAACAAGAGAGAGCCCAAGTGAACCACTTAACTTCCCACCTTAAGGAACTAGAAAAAGAAGAACAAAGACAACCCAAAACCAGCCGAAGAAAGGAGATAATAAAAATCAGAGCAGAAATAAATGAATTAGAGAACAGAAAAACTATAGAAAAAATTAATAGAACAAGGAGCTGGTTCTTTGAAAAGATCAACAAAATTGACAAACCCTTGGCAAGACTTACCAAGGAAAAAAGAGAAAGAACTTATATAAACAAAATCCAAAATGAAAGAGGAGAAATCACCACGGACACCGTAGATATACAAAGAATTATTGTAGAATACTATGAAAAACTTTATGCCACTAAATTCAACAACCTAGAAGAAATGGATAAATTCCTAGAAAAATACAACCTTCCTAGACTGAGTCAAGGAGAAGCAGAAAGCCTAAACAGACCTATCAGTAGAAAAGAAATAGAAAAAACCATTAAAAACCTCCACAAAAATAAAAGTCCAGGCCCTGACGGCTATACCAGCGAATTTTATCAAACATTCAAAGAAGACTTGGTTCCTATTCTACTCAAAGTCTTCCAAAAAATTGAAGAAGAAGCAATACTTCCAAACACATTTTACGAAGCCAACATAACCCTCATACCAAAACCAGGCAAGGATGGCACAAAAAAAGAAAACTACAGACCAATATCTCTAATGAATACAGATGCTAAAATACTAAACAAAATACTAGCAAATCGAATACAACAACATATTAAAAAAATAATACATCATGATCAAGTGGGATTCATCCCAGAATCTCAAGGATGGTTCAAATTACGTAAAACGGTTAATGTAATACACCATATCAACAAAACAAAGAACAAAAACCACATGATCTTATCAATAGACGCAGAAAAGGCTTTCGATAAAATACAACACAATTTTATGTTTAAGACTCTCAACAAAATGGGTATAGAAGGAAAATATCTCAACATGATAAAGGCCATATATGATAAACCATCAGCTAACATCATATTAAATGGCACTAAACTGAAGGCTTTCCCCCTTAAATCAGGAACAAGACAGGGTTGTCCACTCTCTCCACTCTTATTTAATGTGGTACTAGAGGTTCTAGCCAGAGCAATCAGACAAGACAAAGAAATAAAAGGCATCCATATCAGAAAAGAAGAAGTAAAGGTATCACTTTTTGCAGATGATATGATCCTATACATTGAAAACCCCAAAGAATCCACAAAAAGACTACTAGAAACAATAAGCCAATACAGTAAGGTCGCAGGATACAAAATTAACATACAGAAGTCAATAGCCTTTCTATATGCCAACAATGAAACAACTGAGAAGGAACTCAAAAGAACAATCCCCTTCACGATTGCAACAAAAAAAATAAAATACTTAGGAATAAACATAACAAAGAATGTAAAGGACTTATATAATGAAAACTATAAACCATTGTTAAGGGAAATCGAAAAAGATATAATGAGATGGAAGAATATACCTTGTTCTTGGCTAGGAAGAATAAATATAATCAAGATGGCTATATTACCCAAAGCAATATACAAATTTAATGCAATTCCCATCAAACTTCCAATGACATTTTTTAAAGAAATAGAGCAAAAAATCATCAGATTTATATGGAACTATAAAAAACCCCGAATAGCCAAAGCAATCCTAAAGAAAAAGAATGAAGCTGGGGGCATTTCAATACCTGACTTCAAACTCTATTATAGAGCCACGACAATCAAAACAGCATGGTATTGGCAGAAAAATAGACACTCAGACCAATGGAACAGAATAGAAAGTCCAGAAATAAAACCACATACATATAGTCAAATAATTTTTGATAAAGGGGCCAACAACACACAATGGAGAAAAGAAAGCCTCTTCAATAAATGGTGCTGGGAAAACTGGAAAGCCACATGCAAAAGAATGAAACTGGACTACAGTCTCTCCCCCTGTACAAAAATTAACTCAAAATGGATCAAAGATCTAAACATAAGACCTGAAACAATTAAGTACATAGAAGAAGACATAGGTACTCAACTCAGGGACCTGGGTTTTAAAGAGCATTTTATGAATTTGACTCCAATGGCAAGAGAAGTGAAGGCAAAAATTAATGAATGGGACTACATCAGACTAAGAAGTTTTTGCTCAGCAAGAGAAACTGATAACAAAATAAACAGAAAGCCAACTAAATGGGAAATGATTTTTTCAAACGACAGCTCAGATAAGGGCCTAATATCCAAAATATACAAAGAACTCATAAAACTCAACAACAAACAAACAAACAATCCAATAAAAAAATGGGAAGAGGATATGAATAGACACTTCTCCCAGGAAGAAATACAAATGGCCAACAGATATATGAAAAGATGCTCATCTTCTTTAGCTATTAGAGAAATGCAAATCAAAACTGCAATGAGATACCACCTCACACCTGTTCGATTAGCTGTTATTAGCAAGTCAGGTAACAGCAAATGTTGGAGAGGCTGTGGAGAAAAAGGAACCCTCATCCACTGTTGGTGGGAATGTAAAGTAGTACAACCATTATGGAAGAAAGTATGGTGGTTCCTCAAAAAACTGAAAATAGAACTACCTTATGACCCAGCAATCCCTCTACTGGGTATATATCCCAAAAACTCAGAAACATTGATACGTAAAGACACATGCAGCCCCATGTTTATTGCAGCATTGTTCACAGTGGCCAGGACATGGAAACAACCAAAAAGCCCATCAATAGATGACTGGATAAAGAAGATGTGGCACATATACACTATGGAATACTACTCAGCCATAAGAAATGATGACATCGGAACATTTACAGCAAAATGGTGGGATCTTGATAACATGATACGAAGCGAAATAAGTAAATCAGAAAAAAACAGGAACTGTATTATTCCATACGTAGGTGGGACATAATAGTGAAACTAAGAGACATTTATAAGAGTGTGGTGGTTACGGGGGGGGAGGGGGGAATGGGAGAGGGATAGGGGGTGGGGAGGGGCACAAAGAAAACAAGATAGAAGGTGACAGAGGACAATCTGACTTTGGGTGGTGGGTATGCAACATAATTGAACGACAAGATAACCTGGACTTGTTATCTTTGAATATATGTATCCTGATTTATTGATGTCACCCCATTAAAAAAATAAAATTATATAAAAAAAAAAAAAAAAAGTTAAATTAGGCCCTGGCCAGTTGGCTCAGTGGTAGAGTGTCGGCCTGGCGTGCAGGAGTCCCGGGTTCGATTCCCAGCCAGGGCACACAGGAGAAGCGCCCATCTGCTTCTCCACCCCTCCCCCTCTCCTTCCTCTCTGTCTCTCTCTTCCCCTCCCACAGCCAGGTCTCCATTGGAGCAAAGTTGGCCCGGGTGCTGAGGATGGCTCTGTGGCCTCTGCCTCAGGCGCTAGAATGGCTCTGGTTGCAACAGAGCATCGCCCCCTGGTGGGCATGCCGGGTGGATCCCGGTCAGGCGCAGGCAGGAGTCTGTCTGACTGCCTCCCCGTTTCCAACTTCGAAAAAATGCAAAAAAAAAAAAAATAATAATAATAATAATAATAATAATAATATCCAAAAAAAGTGCATCTATTCTAAATAATTGTTTCCACAAAATAATAATAGTCTTTTAAGATTATTTATATTATATTGCATATTTTCATATTTCTATATGTATATAGATAATGGATTTTCAAACACACCTATGTGCCTAAGTACTGAAGAAATAAAGTAGTCATGACTTTCCTTAGGGCACAGCTTGTATTAAGAACAAGTAAATCCTGTCTGATGACCTGTGAATTCTTACCGAGTCATAGATTTCATAGCATATGACTCTTTTTTCTTTTCCTGCTTGTTATTAAATACCTTAAACTACTGTTTGAATTTACAATGTGTGTTATCCTTCTAAAAACAATGATTTTTCATTGACTGATGTTGGGTGCAGTGGCAAACTGAGATCACTTATAAGTGCTGAAAATTAAGGAGCTGATTTTCCAAAGGCGCTTTATTTAGTAGCTTTAAGCATGAAAAAGATGGAAAAGACTTACAGGTTTCCAATATAAATTTTAAGGTTTCATATTTATTTTACAGTCATTCCAAAATGCAAATGAGATGTAGTTTTAAAGTTCCAGACGGGCTGTACAATTTCAGCCAACATTCTATCGCACTGCTAAAGTTTGAGCGTGGAATCCAGAACAGGACTGCTCCAACAACTGAGAAATCCTTTGGAACCTAAGAGGGAATCCAACTGGGAGTCTGCAGACTGGAAGTTTCCTGATAGTAAAAAAAAACCATAATGAAATGTGTGACTATACTATTGCCTCTTAAATGATGGCAAGGATGTGTTTTGAAGAGACAAAACCTTACTTTGTGTCAAAACCAACCTTTGTGTGTGTGTGAGAGAGAGAGACAGACAGAAAGAGAGAGAGAGATGAGAAGCATCAACTCCTAGTTGCATTACTTTTAGTTGTTCATTGATTGCTTCTCATATGTGCCTTGACCTGGGGGTCAAGTCAAGTCATTGACCCCTTGCTCAAGCCAGCGATCTTGGGCTTTAAGACAGCAACCTTTGGGCTCAAGTCAGTGACAATGAGGTCATGATGATGATCCCTTTTTCATGCCAGCAATTTTTGTGTCTGATTTTTAAAGTTAACACTTTTTTGAGGGCTCAGATTGCACTAAATTTTACACCTGGAGGCTGTTGTTTATTACAAGCCATTATTGTATAATTTCACTTTAGACCATCTATATTCCTTCTTCAATTGCAGCCCTCCGCATCCAGGTAGATGTAGTGAAAGCAAAATAGTGAATGGGCTTCTCCTTTAGGGCCTGTTGCTATGTCCCTGAACCTAAAGCATGATTTGGGTGCCATAATGCAATACAGATACCTCTCCGTTAACTGGAGAAATGCTGAAATCACAGAGGGCCTGCTATCAGGGTGTTGTAGGCGGCATCTTCCTATAATGCAAGGTGAGGGAGCTGACATACTTTACTTTTCTGATATTTTTCAAAATTACAATGTGTTAGTTTTAAACATAATGGACAAAATTAGGCCACGGCAATAAAATTATAGTTCTTTATTTTTCCAGTTGATTGACATATGTATTAAAGTTGAGGGGGTTTTGTTTTTGTGTTTGGTGGTAAATATTTTCTTCAAATCTTTGTACTTCCCGAAAAATAATGTATATGGAAGGAAGGAAGGAAGGAAGGAAGGAAGGAAGGAAGGAAGGAAGGAAGGAAGGAAGGAAGGAAGGAAGGAAGGGAGGGAGGGAGGGAGGGAGGGAGGGAGGAAGAAAGATGGAGCAAGAGGTACAGGGCTGCAAGTAGATTATGTTATAACTTTCCATAGAGAGATGGGTCTCTTGATGAGACTGCAGCACAGCAAAGGCACGGAACTCTGTTTATTTGTAATGAAATAGCCAAATAGTCTGGTAGCATGTAAATTTTTATCATCATCACATCATCATCACTGGCTCCAGGTGTGTTCACCTTTCTCTCTGAACCAGACATATTAACGACCCATCTGATCAACCAGTTCCAGTGGTTCTTCGTTTCAGCAGTATATCATCATTACTATAGAATTTTGTTTTTTTTTTTTAATCTGCATACTCCAGCCCCTTTCCTGAGCCACTAAATAAGAATCTCCTGGAGTGGGATTATGTAATGAACCCTAAGGTGCTTCCCTGGGAACAAAAGGCTGTCATAGTGTCACCACCACCCACCTTGGGTTCAGCCTTTCAAGAGCAATCAGAGGAGGAGCCGGGGTTCAGGCCTGAGTGAAGAAAACACCCACCTGCAGGCAGTCACTCCACTTCCAAGCAACCAAGGTCAGAGTGTGATGCCTTTGCTTACCGCTCCACTGAAAGTTACAAGCTTTACAACACCTGGTTGTTGGTGAAGGTGCAGAGGTACTGAGTCGAAAGCACTGGGGCGAGTGTGGGTGGTGATAGATTTATCCATGAGATTGCCTATGGGTGGTTTTAATTCATATACCGCCAGAGAATGGAACTGTGGCTCATCTTCCGTAATTTGTGTAGATGATTCCATGAACTTTCAGCAATTTGAACACACTTCAGACAGTTGGAGGGAAGAGAGGGTACAGGACCATGAATAAGAGCAGACTCTAGAACCATGATGACCTGGGTTTAAAAATTGGTTCTGGCACTTACATGGGCATCTTATTTAGTTAAGCTCTGTGCCTCAGTTTCCTCATCTGAAGCATTAGGAGTAAGTGCTCCAACGTCCTCGGGTTATTATGAAGACTCAATGAGTTGGTGCTTGTGTAGCTGGAGAACACAGCCTGGCACATAGTGTTAGGTGGTCAAGGTCAAGTGATGTTGTGAGGAGAAATGTTTTACCCCTTTGGGACACTAGGACCTTGCATCATGTTTTGGTGACTCCTCTGGTGAGTCTGCTGTGCTGTGACTGAGTCAGGGCTGCCGTCCTTCTGTGGAGGCATAGGGACACAGAACAACCCTGGAGAAACCTTGAGTCCGTTCTTTCTCAGACAATTATAATCCGAGAAATAACACATAATCATCCTCAGAGCCTATTATTACTGCTTTGGAAAACATCAGAATCAGACAGCACAATTTGTCAAATAAACTCAAAGTCAGCCTAAATCTTCATGGGCAGAGATAGCGGTCCCCTTCCTGAGAGCCCACAGCTCTGGCCCATTCCTTTATTTATTATATAACACTTAACACCTCAGTGAATTCCTTGCAGTTCCCCTAAAGTGTCTTGTTCATTTTTGCCCCTAGGGCAGGGGTCTCCAAACTTTTTACACAGGGGGCCAGTTCACTGTCCCTCAGACCATTGGAGGGCTGCCAAATACAGTGGTCCTCTCACTGACCACCAATGAAAGAGGTGCCCCTTCCAGAAGTGCAGTGGGGGCTGGATAAA
The DNA here is from genome assembly GCF_036850995.1 of Saccopteryx leptura. Taxonomy (NCBI): domain Eukaryota; kingdom Metazoa; phylum Chordata; class Mammalia; order Chiroptera; family Emballonuridae; genus Saccopteryx; species Saccopteryx leptura. Next base: position 208,055,322 of record NC_089505.1, on the reverse strand, counting down.
TGGCCTCAGGGGGCCACATTGCGGCCCGCGGGCCGTAGTTTGGGGACGCCTGACCTAGGCCTTAGCAGAGGCCGTTTTTCCTGCCTGGAATGAGTTTCCCACCCCACACTCTCTGCGTTATAACAAATTACAATTGTCTATTTATTTGTCCACTATCCTCAGTAGGCTAGAAGCCCCTGGACCAGGACTGGGTCTATCTGGCTCCCCATTATGTCCCCAGCACCTAGAACAGTGACTAATACATAGCAGGCACTCCAAAAATATTTAAGGAATGGATGGATAGTTAGACATAGCTAGTGATGGATTAGCTGCTGTGTAACTTAAAGCAGGTTACTTGATTTCTCTGATCCTCATTAAAGCAGAGATAAAATTACTTCCACGTAGGTTACTGCAATGACCAAAGGACAGAGTGTGAGGAAAGTGGGTGGCATAGTGCCCAGAACAAAGTTAGTGTTAACAGTTAATACACGTTTAAAAAAGCACAACCAATTGCACCCAAGCCTTTCATTTTCCTAATTTAGTCTCTTTCCTTATTTAATAAAAATTGATGTTACAACCATAATTGTCACTCTCAAAGCCCCAGCAAACAGGGGAGACAGGATGAAAGGTCAGAGGTTTCCACTCTGCAATTCTCTCAGGTAGACATTTATTAAAACTGCTTCATTAATATTCATTAGATGGCTTGTAGAGACCAGGTAAAGCAAAAAGGGAAAATGGCCAACTGAGAGCTCCAGCCTACTTTCATGCCAGCTCCTCTGCACAGAAATGAATCCAACACAAAATCAAAATTTGCAGAACTGAAGTTAATGACATAATTTAAAGCCTGGCTAAAAGTACCCCCTACTTGCCTATCCGAGAACCTGAGCTCAGGGACAAAAGAACCATCAGTCACACATCAGATGCCATTTGAAAAACATGTGTCTGTTTACTCTTTTTTTTTTTAAATAGTGTGTTGTTATTTTTGTTTATTTTATTCAATGTTTCCAGTTTTATTGAGCTATAATTGACACACTTCACCGTATAGGTTTAAGATATATAGCATGACTTACAATTATTGTGAGTCTATATATATAATATTTATTGAGTGCTTACTACATGTCAGATATGTGCTATCTCTTTTTTAAATTTTTTTACTTTCAGACTTTTGAAAGAGAGAAGGGGAGAAAGAGAGAGAGAGAAACATCTATTTACCATTCCACTCATTCATGTACCAATTGGTTGATGCTTGTAATGTGCCACGACCAGGGGTTGAAACTACAACCTTGGTACATTGGGGCAATGCTTCAATCATCTGAGCCAACCAGCCAGGGCTCTTGTAATGATCAGAACATAGTTTTTCCATTTTTGAAATAAGGAAACTCAATGCTGCCAATGAAACTGCATAGGTTTAGAAATGAGCCTAAGTAAGATCAGGTGGTTAGTAGGAACCAGCCTGTCTGACCCCGCAGCCTGGACTCATAGCCACTGCACTGACCTTCCTCCTAAGGCACCAGCCTCTCTCCTACTGGCCAGGCAGGTCCAGTCCCACCCTGACTTCCATCTCACTTTGAAGTCTGATTCTCTGTGGCTGAGCTTCTCTCTCTCTGTGTGATGAAGCGGAGTGAGAACTGTGGATTCACGTGACATCTGAACTGTAGGAAGCCCCTCCTTTGCCTATCCCACAGTGAAGAGAACAATGTAATTTCAAGGCAGGATCACACCAGGGAACTCCTGTCTCTGCTCATTTAGGCATGCCGGCCCCAGTGAGCTCCCGCAATGAGGGGACACAGCCATTCAGGCGGATGCAAGAAATTATTAACCGACAGCAGGAGCTCGGGGAGAAAAAGAGAGCCAGGAATAAGCCAAGTGATTAGAGATTTGTATTCACTATGTCAGAGCCAAGAGATGTGGATTATCATTGGTGGCAAACTGTCACTTTCATTCCGTTGTGCCTGGTGTTGTTCTTGCTTTGAAACCAGCCCCTCCTAATCTTCCTCCCTAAGAGCAAAGGGGCTCTGGGTTTTATACTGCAAATGAAGAATATGCCATAGTGCAGAAGATTCTAGTAGTCTTAATTTTGATACCTCAAAACATTGTAACAACTACATTCGCTTATATTTCACCCAGAATATGCTTAAAAGACACTTCTCTCTGTAATGACAAACTTATCTGTAAAGCTTATACACATTTGAAGGCTATTTTAAAAGACAGGAATAAAGAGGCCTCTTCTCTAAATGTCAATCATTCACGACCCACCCCTCTACTCACCTCATCCTGGTCCTCATTGATAGGAAAATGAAGAATGCCCCTAGACTTTATTTCAGAATACTCTCTATACCACATTTTGTACTGACCTGTATGTGGAATGTTTACTTGCTAAAAATAACCTTGTTTCATTCCAATCCTATTTTGCCTTGGTTCTATTTTCTAGAATGAGCAGAAAACTGAATAAAATATTACTGTGTTCCCCATTTTTCTTTTTCCTGCATGAGGTTAATGGTGACTTGAGAAGCTGCTTTTCAAAGCAGTTGCCTCTGTGGCAATTGGCCGGAGTCTGAGCCCGCAGGGCCCCAGCTGGACTCAATGTGGTCACCAAACCAGTGAGCTGTGGTCAAGACATTTTCCTGATTTTGCTGTCATTTCACAGAGAAAACTTCTACAAGAAAGGACCAGAGCAAAGGCACTGGCAACAGATTTTTTTTGAGGGAAGAGGTTAGTGGGTGTGGGGCAAGGGATGTAGAGATTGAGAATTTTAATTGCAGATTTTTTTTTCTCAAGAATTTCACAGAGGCAAAATGGGCTGGAAGCTGGGTTATATTGCTGTCACTAAATCTAAAAGATAAGAGGGCTCCACACCCTCTCCTACAAGCACACACACCCTCCCTCCAACACCCAGCTATTTCTGTCCACGTTTTGCTTTCACTTTGGGAGTAATATCTCCTCATGTCAGCTGTGTAAATGCAATTATGAGACACTGCCTGCTTCTCAGGTCCCACTGGAAGGCTGCCTTCATGCCGAAACAGAAGAAAACCTGGTTGTTGTTTTTGTTTCCCCTGCAGGTAGATGAAAATTAGTTGCTGAATTTACTATTCTCCAAATTTTTTAATGGTGGTGTTTTTTGGAACCTTCATAAAAACAAACCACGTTGAGCCAGAATGCAGCCTCTAATTGAAGTAAATCCTAACTTGCCTACAGTGATTAAAGTGAGTTCATAGTTTGACTTACCCTATTTGACATTCTTCTCTGTCCACAAAGTACATATAAATCTTTATGGAATGACCTATTAACTGCCCACTGCTAGGACCAAGCTTTGGGCTCTGTTTCAGTTATAAAATAAGGTCACTCTGCTTTTGGTAAAAACTGATATAGCTGTTTTGGTAATTAAAATCTACAGGGTCCTAAAGAGATTATGTGTTTAAACCTCTAAAAAATAATGTGGGAGCTATAAAATTACAAAAGAAGAGGGATTGGGTCCTCTATTACTACTCATCAAATTATATGTCAGCAATGGGGTATTTATGTCACTGTTGAAAAACAAAGAATCTCAAAAAGTGTTTTGGAATTGTTAAATCCAAGTCCCAAACCACTTCTTGTCTGGCAGGACGGCCCCACCAGGAGAGGGCAGCTCCAGAGAGGACTGCAATGCCTTCTGCTCGGTGTGAAGCACTCTACTAAACAAATTCACTGATGCACCAGTCATGGGGTTGAGACTCAAAGGGAATTATCTTGGCCCTGCCAGGGGGTTTATCCATAGACAGATCGGCTCCTGTCAAGCTTGTATGCCCTGACCCACTATGTGAGAAGTCCCCTCACCCCTTTTTTTATGGCTGTAATTCAAAACAAGTTACTTCCAGCTCAAGTGTGAGAATACCATATCAGGAAGCAGTACCTAGAAATGAGGTCAAACAGATGCTTTCTTCCTCATGAGGTTCCAGTGTTCCCAGGGCTAGGATTAAAAAAACCCAAAAAACATTACTCTTTGAGTTGAAAAACTTTTAAGCTAAGTCCGAGATTTTTATAACAAAGTACCCTAAGACCACCTTGGGCAAGATGCTCAGCCTTGTTCAGCCTCGTGTTAATCATTTATAAAATGAATACAATCATAATTTATTTTATGAATCACAAGATGTTATAAATATTAAAAACAATGGTGCCTATGGAGAGAGCACTGCATAGTGCAGGTATCTGGCAAATGCTTCAAAATATTAGATAATATAAGGAAGGTAGAGCAAATATTTCAATTCCATTTTACAGATGGGAAAACTGAGGCTTGGAGAGTTTAAGTGATGATGTGCTCGAGTTAGAAAATGAACAGTGAGGCCTGAACCTCAAGTTAAAGGTCTGATGAGATAGTACAGTCACTTCTAAGTGGTATGGGCTAGAATTTTCTTCTTGTAATAGGTTGTTGTACAAATCCCCCAATGGTAGATTAGCCCAGTCACAAGTGGGCAGAAGTTCTGCACACACACTAGCCCTGCAGTGCCTGCCTGGCTCTCCCCTCCCCCATCCCACCTCTGCCCCCAGGAGAATAAATAGCCTTGCTCCCTGGGTAGCACAGACTAGGTAGAGGCCTGCCATTGGCTCCGGATTGAGTTACTGTGAGAGCACCTTCAAAGTGTGGAATCCTACTTCAATTAGAGAGGCTATGTCTTAGCCTTGGCTCTCCTTCCCCTTTGCCCCTGCCCCTTCCTTGTACCTTTCTTTCTAGATCGATCCCATCCCTCCTTCCCTTTCTTGTCTTTGTCCTACTTCTGTTTCCCTTTACCCCCTCACTTTCTCCTTCCTCATTCCTCCCCCTCCTCTCCTCCCTCTTCTTCCTCCCCCACCATCACCATCATCCCATATAATCACTACTCATTCCTTCCAAGAAGGTCCAAGCGCCTTGAAAGCAGAGAGACCGAGTTTGAATCCTCTCTCATACTGCTTGTGTGACCTTGGGCAAGTTAGTCTCTTTGTGTCTCGATTTCCTCCTTTCTAGAATGGGACAGATAATGGTAAGTACTGGTAATAAGGCAATTGATAATAATAATAATAATGGGCATATTGTGTCAATACATGTCATTTTCTCCTTGCCAACATCTGCCTCCTCATGCGACCACTCTTTGTGATTGTGATGTGTCACCCCATGTACCTCTGCCCACAAGGAGGGCATGGTGGTGTGCCAACAACGGCATCCCTCCGCTTCCCATGGCAGTGATATTTCTCACAGTACAGAAACCAGTGCAGACCTCGGTCCCTCACGGGTTTGGTTAGGGTGCTTCAGTTGACTTTGAAAGCAAAGTTCTGGGACACTGACAGCGAAGGACAGATCTTACTCCTGGCTACTCAATGGAATAAGGCCACCTGTGAAGTCCCCAAGGGGACAGCCAGCCTCTCCTCCCCTGGCCGCCCCTCAGCTTCAACACATGCTCACTTGGAGTACCAGCTTCATTTCCCAGCTGTGTGGGCTTCAATTATTTTCTCTTATTGACTCGGTTAACTCCTCTTTAAAGTTTACCTGCTTCAAGGTCCACGATGAACAGCTACAGATGCTATATATGGGAAATACTCCATAGGCTGCAATGCACTATATAAATGTAAGCCATTATTTTTGAAAATTTTACATTAAAATCTAGGACATTTTTCATTCTGCTTCATTCTGTCAAATGTGAAGACAAACCAAAATTAGAAGGGACTTTAAAATTCAGAGAATCACATTTGGAACAGTACTTGAGAACCATTTTGAAGCTTAAAATACATATTTACAAATTTTTACATTATGTGCATATGAGGTATATTATTACATGTTTATGTTTATTATGTTGAGTCATTGTTATAACCCAGATGGTGGAATTTTAAAGCAACAAAACACAGTTTTATGTCAGTTAGCGTATGTGTAGTTTCTGATATGATCTATACGTAGCTTTTACCTTGAGCTTTATTGACTGTTTATTTATTTACCCTGCCCCAATCATTAGAAATTATTTTCTGAAGTATAAATGGGAACTCTAGGAGCCCCAAGTGACCCATCTCTGCTTGCTGTAAACTAGATTAGATAGCAGAATAGCTAAAGGTACTGAATACCAATGCTTTCGTTTGGAATTTTATCACTCTCACTGGCCACTGAACCTACCAGTTATAAATCACCTTTTATTTCTATCTAGAAAACAAACTAAGTGATGAGAAAAACAGCTGTTTGAGATGTAAAACTCAACTGAACAAATACCCATTTTCCCCCTGTGTGGAGTGGGGCAGGGGCAGAGCGGGAGAACATGTTTGTTTTAAAGTAGCTGGAACACCTGACTCTGCTGCAGGGCCTGTTACTTCGGCAGCTGGTGCAATCATGTGATGGCCTACCAGCGGGCAATCAGAGGGGTCCACCAGCCATCTCTCGACCACCTCCCCACCTCCAATTCCCCTCGATGAACAAGGGTTGCTATGGCCTACCGTTAGCCACGAGCTCTTTTGGATAACTTTCTGCATTTCTGCTTGTGCTGATCTTGATTGGAGATGTCACTTCATAGCCACCTTCAGTCTTTAAAGACCTTTGCTTCTTCCCTGGTTTACTTCAAACATAAGTTCATCCTGTTAGCTGCTTTTATGTTTTGCTCCTGCTGTTTCTGTTTCATAATTTTTCTAATCTGCTTTATAGATTTTTTTTTTTTAAGTGAGAGGAAGGGAGATAGAGAGACAGACATTTGCATTCTTCCTGATCAGGATCCACCCAGCAACCCCATTTGGGGCAGATGCTCAAATCAACCAGCTACGTGCAAACCAATTGAGCCACTGGCTGTGGGAGGGAAGAGAGAAGAAGGGGGAGAGGTAGGGGGAGAAAAGCAGATGGTTGCTTCTCCTGTGTGCTCTGACTGGGAATCGAACCTGGGATGTCTGCATGCTAGGCCCACACTCTATCCATTGAGCCAACCGACCAGAGCCTAAACTTTTTTTGTGTGTGTATTTTTCTGAAGTGATAAGCAAGGAGACAGAGAGACAGACTCCTGCATGCGCCCCACTGGGATCCACCTGGAATGCCCACTAGGGGGCGATGCTCTACCCATCTGGGGTGTTGCTTTGTTGCAACTGGAGCCATCCTAGCACCTGAAGTGGAGGCCATGGAACCATCCTCAGCGCCCGGGGCCAACTTTGCTCCAATGGAGACCTAACTGCGGGAGGGGAATAGAGAGATAGAAAGGAGAGGGGGAAGGGTGGAGAAGCAGATGGGCACTTCTCCTGTATGCCCTGACCAGGAATCAAACCCGGGACATCCACATGCCAGGCCAACGCTCTAAGCCAACCGGCCAGGGCCTTTTTTTTTTTTTAATTCTTATTTATTTATTCATTTTAGAGAGGAGAGAGAGTTAGAATGAGAGAGAGAGAGAGAGAGAGAGAGAGAAAGGGGGGAGGAGCAGAAAGCATCAACTCCCAAATGTGCCTTGACCAGGCAAGCCCAGGGTTTTGAACCAGTGACCTCAGTGTTTCCAGGTCAACGCTTTATCCACTGCGCCACCACAAGTCAGGTCCAGGGCCTTTTTTTAATGCCGTCTTTCCCCATCTTATTTCTACTCCATTCAGGATGCATGAGGTTTGAACCATGTAAGATGGTCAGAAACTATGTTTCCCAAAGTATACAGCATGCAAACTGTGAATGAGCATAAGTGGGACTGGATACGTTTATTACCCATAGTGGCCAGACACTGACACTAAACAGCACTGAATCACTTAGTGAGAGAGTTATCCAGTTTCCAATTCTCTCTCAGGTCTGCTGATTACTTCAAGGAAAAGGTTTCCATTTGGTCTGTCACTTGCTAATCTCCCCTTTTAAAAGAGAGCTGGCCTCAGGCTGAAAGCCTTTGGCATGTAATAGTATCTAGCTAGTGTTTTATAACATTTAAGTTTTTATTACACAAATACCTGTTTTTATTGTTATCTCCTATTTATGCCAAGTGATATAATTTTCTTTTTAGAGTCATGATATAAAGTTTTCTTCTCTGAAAGGGTGTAAGTATAAAGTGCACATTAGTTTAAAGAAAAACACTAAGGACAAAGAAATGGCCAAAATGTTGAAGGTGGTGGCGTGGGAATGACTGAAATTAGGGAGATACCAGCCTCGACTCATGCCCTCAATCTTTGTAATTTTCTTCCTTTTTCTTTTTGCTTTCTTTTTTTTATTTTTATGTTAGTATCATTAGTTTAATAAGAGACATGGAAAGTAGTATTTACATGATGAAAGATTTCAGAACTTCAGTGTCCTTTAGAACTACTTTGGTGCCTCCATATTCTGCAAGAACTTTATCTCCAACTTCCATGCTAACTGGCTGAATCTCTCCACCCTCCCTTTGGAACCCGATCTGACAGCTAGCTACTACTGTCGCTTGCAATACTTTCCCTTGATATTTTTCTGGAAGCATAATAGTTTCTACAGCACTCCTTTCAACTAATATTCAGTCATAGAAGGGAAGAAACTTTCTAAATGCCTGTCCTGCCTCGACTCTGGCCACTGCAGTTCACGCTCTGCTCTGATGCCAGGTGCGTCTGCAGGACACGTGGACTTGGGATAAGACTGACCAGTGAGCAGACCGCGCAGGCTCACTGGCCCCGGACCGCCTCATGCCCCTCCCCATGGACAGAGCGGCCCCAGCAGCGCAAGCCCCTCCCTTTGTTATTTTCTTATTGCTTTACAGCAGCATACGTTAGTTTTCAAAGTATATTTGTTAATAACATCTAGGCCTAGACACAAGTCATTCTGCTTCCAAATTCTCCAACTGCAATTTTACGCAGATTATTTCACGGTCGTATTTTATTCCTTTCAATCATGGGGATTTGACAGCCTTCTGCTCAAATACTGAAAATCACTGATGTTCCAGCAGGCAGTCTGGGGCAAGCACTGTGGACAGTGGTCTGCTTTAATTAATCTATTCAGAATGCTAAAATCTACACCTTTTGTTAAACCCATTTTCCTGCCTTTTCCATGAGGAAGCGTAGAGGCCATAGGACCTCAAGACTTTTACAGGTATCAGGAATTCCTCAAGGTGATCTCGTTAATCCCAAGCAAGGCAATTTTTGCAAACTTCCCCCTAGAGGGAAAAGGGTCATGCCGCTCTCTTCTTCTATGCTGTTTTCCCTGAAGACCACTGAGCCCCGTTTGCAGAAAGGGGAAATTTGATTCCAGAGAATTACCTTCTCCTCCACCTCTCTTTCCACCCAGCAGTGGCACTCTCTAAGATTTTCAAGTTTATCCTTGGAGATGCAGTTGGAACAGCCTCAGGAGGAGAAGTCTTTGGCTGGTTCCCACACCTGTGTTCTAGGCTTCAGCTTGCACAGGTGGAGCCTGGGGGCGATTCCCGAGCTCCTTCCAGCCTGCAGTCCACGTGTGAATCACGTTTGAACCCTCTGAGTAAACGAGGGTTCTTCCCCCGGCAGCTTCCCCATTCCTGCTTTTTGTTTCAGGCACACAGCTGCTGCTGCCTACATCCACCTCTTCCTTTCCTCCAGAGAAACTCTAGCCTTGCGCCCCCAGTTGCAGAGTGGGGAGGGGTAAAACCTTTACGCTAAAACCACATAATCCTCTTCACCCTTGTAAAAGGAGGTGGGTCAGGTGTAGGTCAGAGTGATTGGAAAGTAATCTTTGCGTGTGACCCGCTGTTCTGCACGGCTTGAACACCAAATCCCTTCTGTTCTTTTTGGCTCCCCTCTGATGTTCTCAAATCTCTGCATGCCTGGTGACTGCTACTGTGAGGGACAGAGCCAATTCATGTCTTGGGCCACTTTGCCATGAATGACTCTCCTTGATGCGCTTTACCTCCGGAATGTTAAGCATGGCTTTTCCTCTTGGTCAAGGTCTTTCTGCAGGCAGCCTTGATAGCCCCCTGCAGGACAGCTCTGCCGCCCAGTTTTCTGGGCAACGTTCCCCACATTGTTTCTTGGAAGACAGCCTCGGGACTGGAAGGAGGCCACTGTAGGTCTTCTCAGAAGCTCTAGATCTGAGGCGAGGCCCTTGCCTTCCTAGCAGTTCAGTGGCTGCCCCAGTGGTCTGAGTGACTCCTAGCTTCCTGTCCCTAGTCTGAGCAGCTGGAAGGAATTAGGAGCCTGTTCTTAAACTGGCAGCTGGAATTTTAATTGAAGTATTCCGCTCAAGGCAGCCCCTAAATTGCCTGTTCACAGAGTGCCTGATCCAGATTTTCTTCTCTACCATCAGAGGGTCTCCAGTTTTAATAAATAAGCTTCTTGTTTATTTTTCAGCCCACTGATGATCTGGCAACTTTGCTTGTGCAGCTCTATAGTTGGTAACACTCCCAAATACCCGCTCCAGAGTTCTCCAACGTTTAGCCACTGTTCCTGAAGTGCCACATGACTTAGGGTATATATAACTTCAAATGTCAAGCCTCTCAGGTTCTGCATTCACCCCTTCAATTTCCTAAATGAGATGATGCTTGTCAAGGGCTTTGCACAATGCCTGGTGCCTTGTAAGCAATCGGTAAATGCGAGTTATGGTCACAGTTGTGTTTGGTGCCGTTAATACTCTACTTCTGATGCCTGCTGTTTTTGCAGTGTTTGCATGGTTTTCCTTTGCCAGGGTGTGTGTGTCTTCCCCTGCACTGTGAGGAGCATACCAGCTTTTGCCTCTGACCACATGGTTTCCACCACTCTGTCCCAGAACATAAGCAGCTGTACTTATGGCAGGTGGCCGGCATGGGTTTAAATCTGTTGGATGATCATTGACCCAAGGACTCCGGTCATGTCTGACATTCATTGCCTGTCGTGATCTAGGAAGAGGTTCAATATTTATGGAAATTCATTATTTAAGGATGGGTGGGGGAAGGTAGGGCTGAAAAACAACTTTCCAGATGCTTGTCTCGCCAGGAGATGCAAAGTAAGTTCTAGTAAGGCTGCATTTGCTTTTTCTTCCTTTCTGAAAAAGTTGCAATATCCTTACCTTTCTGAGGTCTTTAAAGAAGGCTATTGAGTGTTTTTAATTTCAGCTTCTTCACTATTCCCTGGCACTCACAGATGAATGAGGACCCACATCCACTTCCATGCATATCACTCCTATAATATCACTGCCATTTCCAAATAACAAATGACTGTAACTTTTAGAGGAAATAACAGTCCTTGGGACATATCTATGTATTTCCAGGATTCATAAAAATTCTGGAAGGAACCCTGAAATATAACAATATTCAGACTTTATCACCCTGCAAGGCCTCACAGGCATTTATTTATACCCAAATTGGGGTGGTTCTGAGCATAGTTCCTGCCCTCACCCGTCTCCTGGAGGATGTGCCTTGAAATCCAATCTTTCTTGGGTTCCACTGTTTCCGTGAGTTCCTGTGAATGTCTGCATATCCTCTCCAGCCTGCTAGTGACGCTAGCACTCTGAAACTGCCCGTCTTGGTAATGCGTGCTTGGGACTCTCTTGCATTTGCCCTCTATTCAAGGATCCAGGTGTGATGATTTGCCTTGATCTCACTGTTACTTCCTGGTTTCATGTCTCATTCTCAGGGTTCTATGACAGCTCAGTAGTCTTTTTGAAGGAGATCTTCTCAGCCATCTTTCCAGGGTTATAGCAAAGCTGTTGGGGCCCCAAAGTGCTATAGCTTTTGGAGTGTGCTGCTCTTTACACACACACACACACACACACACACACACACACACACACACACACACCCCGAGGTTCCATTACAAAGCAAAAATAAATAGACTGAGACAGGTCACTGGCTTTCCTAAACACCATCTTCCTATTGTAAAACTTCAGCGTTATTCAGAAAGTCTCATTAGAAAATAACTTAAATGACTATGGAAAATAAAAGCACAGCTATACAAAAAGAAAAGACTCTATTGCTCATTTCCAGTAAGTGTAGATTTGTCATGTCTAACAAATTACTTAATAGAATATTTGAACTTTGCAAATGTAAATATAACACAAGCACACAGAGTCCCTCGCAGACCTCGAACCCGTTTCTAACGGTGTTCTAAATTAATACATTTTGTACATTTTCTAAAGGAAGTCACAGAAACTCAACCATATCTTCCCTTCAACTAAATTTCTTTTAAAAATAGCACAATGGTACCATGCACAGAAAATCCAGTTTCGACAGCAAATAGAGTTCACCTGCCTCTTCGCTCTTGTTTTTCTTTCTTCTTCTATGACTGAGACTCAGCTTCCAAGAGTGACAGGGATTGTGGGGATCTGGTCACCCAGATCCACCAAGTCAGCCCTGACTGTGAAACAGACCACGTTTCAGTTTCACATCTATTCCTCCCATCCTAAAGCCTCAAAAATCACACCACATATTTCCTTCCCTACATTAAGGCCCTCAAGTAGTAAATTGGAAATTACAGTTGATTGTAATTCAGATTTTTTTTCAAATGACCCATGCAGTTCAAACTCATGTTGTTCAAGGATCAATGATAGTTATATTTGAGACTAGGAAGAAACAAATAGTCCAGGATATAGAGTATGGACCCCAATCCTGGTTTTGATTGGCTGCCTACTAGCACTTGAAGCTGTCAGGCAAAATTTGCATGCAGACCATGCAGTCCTGCATTACCTACAGGGATTTAGCTCCAAACCCCAGTGCAGTCCTATGGTGAGATCTACCTTTTATCTTTATTTTTAAGAGATTTTTAAGAGTTTTGCTATACAAAACTCTAACTTTCATGCAATCAAATTTATCAATCTTTTCCTTTAGGACTTCTGGATTTTCTATAAGTCTTGTCCATTCTAGTATTATAAAAATATGCATCCACATGTTCTAAGATGTCTGTGATTTCATGAATTACATGTACATCTTTACCTATCTGGAACTTATTTTGGCATCAGAAGTGAGATCCGAAACCAATTTTACTTGTCTTTTCCCCCAAAAATGTCAATACAGTAAGTCCAATTACCACTTATTGAATAATCTACCTTTTATAGGGGTCCTTTAAATATCAACTTCCCCATGTACATTTTAAACATGATTTGATTTATATAAGCTCTACATATGCATTGATAGAAGTTTTATTTAAAATGTAATATGAGAAATAGCTAGGTGACTGTGGAAGTTGTTTACCCCATTCCCCACCTGAGTTTGTTTCTCACTTATAAAAATGGAGACAACAAGCCCTGGTCAGGCAGCTCAGTTGGTCAGAGTGTTGTCCTGATACACCAAGGTTGCAGGCTCCATCCCCGATTAGGGCACATACAAAAATCAACCAATAAATGTATAAATAAGTGGTACAACAAATTGATGTTTGTCTCTCTCTTTCTCCCCTCCTCTCTCTCTAAAATTAATCAATCAATAAAAAATGGAGATAACAGTGTCTATCTTCCAGTGTTCTTGTGAATATTTTATTTATTTATATATTTGGAGAAAGAGAAAGAGGGGGAGGAGGGAGAGAAAGAGAAAGAAGTATCAACTTGTTTTCCACTTAGTTATGTAGCCATGACTGTTTCTCACACATGCCCTAACTGCGGCTCTAACTAGTGTGTCCTGGGATGGAGCTAGCAACCCCAGTGCTCCAGGAGGATGGATACTCTAGCCACTGCACCACAGCCAGGGCTCTTGTGAAGATTTTAAAAAGCAAAGTATGTGGATATATATGTCTACCTCAATAAATAAGAGTGTTTAGCTGTTCAATTTTCTGTAATAAAGCAATGTGGGCCCTGAGAATGAAGATCCAATGCAGGCGTAAGACTCAGTTTCTCTAATTACTTCTTGGCATATAGAGACAGCAAAGGGGATTGTGGCTTTTTAAACAGTAACATGTAATTGTTTTCCTCTCTTCTTTTCAGTTCCACAAATATTTCTGCAAGGCATGGTGTTAGGGACAGCTTGTATCACACAAATCTGAATTCCAGTTCTACCACTTAACAAATATGTGGCCATTCCTGAAGGATAATTTAAAGCACGGGTCCCCAAACTTTTTACACAGGGGGCCAGTTCACTGTCTCTCAGACTGTTGGAGGGCTGGACTATAAAAGAAACTATGAACAAATCCCTATGCACACTGCACACATCTTATTTTAAAGTAAAAAACCAAAACGGGAACAAATACAATATTTAAAATAAAGAACAAGTAAATTTAAATCAACAAACTGACCAGTATTTCAATGGGAACTATGGGCCTGCTTTTGTCTAATGAGATGGTAAATGTCCGGTTCCATATTTGTCACTGCTAGCCGTAACAAGTGATATGATGCACTCTGGAGCCGTAACGCGTGCATCCCGCATCACCAGAAGTAGTACTGTATGTGAGCAACACTGTGCTTTGTGCCACATACATACTCACTGACCACCAATGAAAGAGGTGCCCCTTCCGGAAGTGCGGGGGTGGTGGTGGTGGATAAATGGCCTCAGGGGGCCGCATGCGGCCCACAGCCCGTAGTTTGGGGACTCCTGATTTAAAGGGAAAGAGTAATAGCCCATATGTCATAGAGTCTTGATAGGATTAAATAAGAATCCATAAGGAATGCAAATTCCATGAGGGCAAGAACCTTATCTTGTTAATCACAATACCCCTAGTGTTAGAATAGTGCCTGGTGTACAGTTGGCATTTATTTGATTAGTACTGAAGGAAGGAAGGAAAGAAAAGAAGGAAAGGAAGGAAAGAAAGGAAGATGAAAGAAGGAAGGAAGGAAGGAAGGAAGGAAGGAAGGAAGGAAGGAAGGAAGGAAGGAAGGAAGGAAGGAAGGAAAGAAAGGAAGGAAAGGAAGGAAAGAAAGGAAGATGAAAGAAGGAAGGAAGGAAGGAAGGAAGCTGCCAGAGTAAGTGGGCTAAAACTCTTAGCTATAGACAGAAGTCAGACATAACAAAGATGTGGTCCTGTCCTCAGGATTAGAACCCAGGTCTGAAAGCTAAGGTATACAGCACTTACATACGAGGCACAATGAAACATGTTGTACTGTATAAGACAAGCGCAAAGTACGTGGAGACAAGTGGGAAACAAGGAGCTCCAACTGGAGGATCAAGAAAACACTTCATGGACAGGGCCTGTGTTGAAGCTGGACCTTGAAAGAACTGATTTTCTTTTTTACTTATTTATTGATTTTTGAGAGAGAGAGAGATCGATTTGTTTTTCCACTTATGCATTCATTGGTTGCTTCTTGTATGTGCCCTGAATGGGGCTCAAACCTGCAACCTTGGCACATTGGGATGATGCTCTAACCACCTAAGCTAACCAGCAAGGGCCAAGAATTGATTATCCTAAAAAAAACAAAACAAAACTATTTTCCAGGCTGGGCAAAAAGTTATAAAACTGGGGAGTGTTTGGCAAATTGCAGGCCTGGAGCTGAGTATGAGATATAAGAGTGTGTGTGAGTCAGGTAGAAGAAAGAGCAACTGGGTCAATTACAGTGGCCGTGAATGTTCCATCATGGTGTTCGAGACAACGTTCAAACCTGAGAGTTTCTGAATTGCTGTCAAAGGACAGGCTCAGATTATTACTAATATTGTGTATTATTTATTTATTGCTTATATTCATTATTCAGAAATCAGTATGAAGGATGAATTAGGAGCAGTAAGCATTTAAAAAGCTACTGCAATAGCTCAGGAGAAAAGTCATAACAGTCTTAGTGAAAGAGCTGCAGAGGAAAAGGAGGGGAGGAAGAGATTTAGCAGGGAGAAAGATGTGCAGTCAGACACAGCTGAGTTTATCGTTGGGTGGTTAGGCTGATGACGATGTTTCCTGAGGTTATATGAGGACAAACAGGATCAGGTTAGTCTGGGAAGAGTTGAGCTTAAGGATGCTTTATTGGACATTCAGTTGGAAAAAGGCCATTGATGCCCAGCAAGATGTCAGAGGAAAAGAAGCAGAGATATGTCAGCATTTCTCCATCATTAATGAGACAATCGGACAATCAAGGTTGCTTTTCTAAGATGTTTGCAGTCAACGTAATATATGGAAGTGGAAGTATCTCAGATCAATGGAGAGAGATAAATTATTCAGTAAATAGTGTTGGAAAAATTGGCTGGCTATTTAGTAAAAAAATGTGGTACACCATTCATACTGTCCACAAAAATGAATGCCAGATAGAGTAAATGTGGAAGTGAAAATATTGAAAAGCCAAAAAATATTGAGGAAAGGCATATGTATGTATGTAAGTATACACATACATGCATATAGTATATAGCTATAGATATATGTTAGAGATAGATCTATATATACATATTAACCTTTAAATTTCTTTCCATATCTATATATATTTATTGAAATCTATAAGCTTACATTGATACCTCCATTATCAATTTAACACTCCAGTGTTCATTTTCATTTTCTCCCTTTCCTTGTTTCTTTTTTTTTTTTTTTTTTTTTTTTGGTATTTTTCTGAAGTTGGAAACGGGGAGGCAGTCATCAGACTCCCGCATGCGCCAGACCGGGATCCACCTGGCACGCCCACCAGGGGGCAATGCTCTGCCCATCTGGGGCATTGCTCTGCCGCAATCAGAGCCATTCTAGCACCTGAGGCAGAGGCCACAGAGCCATCCTCAGCGCCGGGGCAAACTTTTGCTCCCATGGAGCCTTGGCTGCGGGAGGGGAAGAGAGAGACAGAGAGGAAGGAGAGGGGGAGGGGTGGAGAAGCAGATGGGCACTTCTCCTGTGTGCCCTGGCCAGGAATCGAACCTGGAACTCCTGCATGCCAGGCCGATGCTCTACCACTGAGCCAACCAGCCAGGGCTCCCTTTCCTTATTTCTTTATTTTTAAGTGAGAGGAGGGGACATAGAGAGACAGACTCCCACATGTACTCTGACTAGGATCCACCCAGCACCCCCCATCTAGGGCTGATGCTTGAATCAACCTAGCAATCTTCAGGGCCTGGGGCTGACGCTCAGACCATCAGAGCCACTGGTTATAAGAGAGGAAGAGGGAGAGAAGGGGGAGAGGTAGGGGATGAGAAGGAGATGGTCACTTCTCTTGTGTTCCCTGATTAGGAATTGAACCCGGTGTCGGGAGCCGATCCACTAATGCTGGCTAACTAGGTCACAGCAGAAGAAGATCCACAACTGCTGGCTGACAAAGTCACAGCAAAAGAAGATAGAGTCACCGCAGTAAGACCAACAGCTGCGGGTTGACAAAGTCACCGCAAGGAAAGGCACAACGACACTTCCCCCTTTAATCTTTTGAATTAATCTGGCCTTATATCCCCCCTTTTTCTGGGTGTGTGCTATTATTTGTGGCACAGGGATAATAGTACCGTACTTTCCCTGTAGATTTGTAGTAATTTCTTTGGAAATGAGACAGAAGGTGTAAGTTCCACAGAAAAGCCTGTAAGCCCCTTGAACTGGGCTCATAAACATAAGAGGCTGGCTATAATATCCCTCGTAAAGGGTTAAGTTTGTAGGAGAATTTCTTATTAATCATGTTAGAAAGAATATAGTTAGAACTTAGCTAGTATATGAATATAGTAAATAAATAAAGTTTAACTAGACATTAGAATCTTAGGTCAAGTGTAGTGGAGTAGCCTGTTGCATGGCCTTGGATAGGAGTGCAGCTGGCTAGTAAAGAATGTTTTGTTAAAGACTTGTTTTGTCACTGAAGGCAGTTACTGGGTTTTCTCAGTAAAACATTCTCATGAGATTTTTGTATTTTCCAAGAATAGGAGAGGTATGTGGTGGGATTCATAGCAGCAATAGCAGCTAATGCCTTCTGATATTATGTTGCTACTAGCTATCTTGCAGGTGCACTCTATGTATCTTTAAGTAAAAATTACTCTTTATACTATGTCAGTTTCTTAATAGCAAGCCTTTTGTAGTCTTGTGAGAAAAGAATTAGGACACTACATGAACTCAAGGCTATTTCCCTGAGCAAGCGGTGGTCCTCTGCTAGTCCTTGATGATTTCGTCTGCTATCTCCTTCTGTGCCCTTGACTCACAACAAGAGTAAAATAGAGTTATTAATTAGTACTAATCTTTTAGAAGTTTGTACCAATATTATTATTACTATTGTATAACTGTACTTTAAATAACTTACCACCTGACTTGTAGCTTATAGATATGAATTAACTGTTATCTAAAAATATGTAACCATAGTGAAACTAAAACAATGATGTATTCAAAATACCATGTGATTGTAACTTAGTGTGTGTGCATAAAAAGTAATGTTAGACCAGCCATTGAGAGAGATGCCTGGCAGTAAATGCTAACTAGAGAATAAAGAGAAAGAAAAGAATTCGGCTCTCTCACTCCATTTTCGCCGACGCCGTCTCCTCCTGTGGGACCCCTGGAACCCCCCCGGGGCTGGACCCCGGCAACCCGGGACATCCATATGTCAGGTTGATGCTCTATCCACTGAGCAAACTGGCCAGGGCCCCTTTCCTTATTTCTAACTCTCTTATACAACAGTGAGAAACTTTCCTCCCATTATTTTTAATATATTTATTTATTCGACCAACTCCCCTGTATGTAGCCAGTTTCTTATCCTGCCACTGCCCTTTTTCCTGAATAGAGCCATCTCCACGCTCATCCTATTGGGCTCTGACACCCCGCACCAGGCCACCACCACCTTGCGCTGCCCTACATAATGGCTTTAGGACTGAATTGTTCAGAAAGCAGAAGGAAGAGGAAGAAAACAGAAGAGAAAGGAAAGGAAGGGGAGGGGGGAGGGGAGGGGAGAAGAGGGGAGAAGAGGGGAGGGGAGGAGAGGGGAGGGAAGGGAAGGGAAGGGAAGGGAAGGGAAGGGAAGGGAAGGGAAGGGAAGGGAAGGGAAGAGAAGGGAAGAGATCGAGGAGACCCTTCTGTTCTTTGTTTATGTAGCAGCATCAGTGGGGGCCACCTTTGTAGTGTGGGTTCTCTAAGGTAGCTGATAGCACTATAGTACAACCTGGCACAGTCCAGGCCGTCCGGGCCGTCCGGTCAGGCCTTCATGATGTTGATTTTTTAGAACATATATCTAAGTGAACTTTTTTCAATGGGACACTACCTTGATGATGGCTCTAATTATCACTGTGCTGCCCATTTGTCTAAAACAGAAAATAAATACTCCAAATTGCCAAAATCTACTATTACATACTAATTTGACTCCGTTGCATTCAGCTACAATTCATCAAGCACTTTCTGTGCTGAATGCATTGTGGGAAAAATAAAGTAATCCAGGAGTTCATAATCTCACTGGGAATATTAAACATAGAGACCTAAAGCAGATAAATAACACAAATCAAAAATAAGCAGTTCAATACAATATTGGCACAAGTTGGTGCCAGATCTTTGATTCTCATGGAGCCAAGTGGATAAAGACATGATTTCTACAATCCTGACTCATCTGGGGCTTGGCGCTGACAGCCTCAGAGGGCAGGTTGAAGACTCACCTTTCGTAAAAGGGAGATAGCCTGTGAGGGCAAGGTTTCTTCCCAAAGACATTTTATCATAATCGTTTCTTCCCCTCAGCTAAATTGCTACTGTCCCACATAATATAAAAGAATATTTAGGAAAGGCATAATAATCCTCTGTAAATCCTAATAGACCATTGCCCCATTCCCAAATAGAGCAGGATCTAGGATCCTAGGCTCTCTACCACTCAGACTCCAAATGAGACCCTTTCAGGAAACAAGAGCGTGGGGACTCTAATAGCCTCCTCTTTCATTTTGTTACCTAAGTAATACAGACTCTCTCTCTCTCTCTCTCTTTAAAGAAATTACACACAGGCAAAGGCACAAACATCACCCCATACTCTTTTAGAACAAAAACTTTTAGAACAGATACTGTCAGAAATGTGTTTCTGTGCATTTGTATGACCTCGGGTAAGTTACATAATTAATTATTGAGCTTAAGTTTTCTTGTTTGTGAAATAAGATAATAATATTACCTATCTCACAGAGTTTTGGGGGCATAAGCTAATTCACACAAAATTCTTCAAATAGTAATGGTGCATAGATCTATAAAAGTGATATTATCTATATCTATAGCATTTATCTATCTAGATCCAGCTGTATATTTTTATAAAATGGGGCAGTATTCATATTTCTTTATAGCTTGTTTTTTTTTAATGTATTAATATAGCATGAACTTCTTTCCTCGTGTGACAGTTTTAAAAGTACAAAGAAACCGCCTGACCAGGTGGTGGCGCAGTGGATAGAGCGTTGGACTGGGATGCGGAAGGGCCCAGGTTCGAGATCAGCTTGAGCGTGGGCTCATCTGGTTTGAGCAAAGAGCTCACCAGCTTGGACCCAAGGTCACTGGCTCCAGCAGGGGGTTACTCAGTCTGCTGAAGGCCCGCGGTCAAGGCACATATGAGAAAGCAATCAATGAACAACTAAGAAGTCACAACACGCAACGAGAAACTGATGATTGATGCTTCTCATCTCTCTCCGTTCCTGTCTGTCTGTCCCTGTCTATCTCTGCCTCTGTAAAAAAAAAAAAAAAAAGTACAAAGAAACCATTAGATCCTTCAAGTGATTTTCAAAAGTGAAGAGTAGTGTAACAAATAGGCCTTGGTCCTTCGAGGGGTTTAGTTCAAGGTGATGAGCTATGTTAGGGCAAGGTCTGACCTAATACTTCTGGAACAAGAATCTTGGGAATGCTGTTTGTATACAATTTCAGAGTCTGAGCACTGAGCACAACCTTGCAGCTCTTCTAGCTCAACAGTTTTCAAACTTTTTATTATTGTTGTTGGAGCAGTAAAACCATGTTCCTTCCAACAAAACCTTACACGAAGCTCTACCCAATAAGTAAAACAATTTTTAAAACATCAGAGTAAATTTATTTTATCAGTTCAAATGTATAATATTTGCATGCTATAAAACTTATCTACATGATGAGTAAGGCTATTTGATTAAGAAAAACTGGACTCCAAGGATATGGATGATGAATACATTCTTATGTCAACATCAGCTTTCCTAAAATGGGATAAAATATTTGTGAAATCCTGTGGTCCCAACGCCATAGAATGAAGTATGTATTAGAACCAGCATCTCAACAGTCTTATTGCACAGATAAGAAAATGAAGGCCCAGAGATGTTGCGTGCTGCTTGGACTTTTAATATCAAAAGTCCCAATAACAAAAATAATATAATAATAGGATGAAAATAAATATATTACCAAAGAAAATCTCTGGTATGGTTAAATGTATTATCCACAAAATACAGTTCTTTCCAAGTTAAGTGATTGCCATATAGTTCTCCAATTAATAAAAATGGAAACGGTCAATTATCTTAGCTGTTGTTCTTTATTGTTTTGCATTATCCTCATAGCTTGTATGCCCTGAATTGTGCTGACTGTGTAATTTGTATTTTATTCCATTAGTAGATATAAAGATTTACTGATTACTTCTAATAAATTAGATTATGCATTTCACCTTATGAATCAGCCTCCCGTTTTCAACATATCAGCTTTTCTTGTCTATTAAATATTCACTCCATCGTCTCTAATTTCAGTTGTTTTCTCATCATGAGGCTTGCCTGTAAAACTCAGGAAATCACTATTGACAAACAATCTTCTTCTTTAATTAAACGAGGCCAAACTTCACAGACAGAAAGTTAAAAATCTAATTCCATATTTTACACTGCTACTTCCTGCTACACCCTGGACATTTGATGCACAGTGACACAGGGGAAGTACAGTTATCCCACTCTGACTGAGAGCTCGACCTCCTTTATGCAGAACTTTATGTATACTTTCTCTTTTCAGAAGCTACAAACAGAAAAAAGCTGTTCTTGCAAATAATCCAAAGTTTTCAAAAATTATATCTCTGACATTAGATTTTGTGAAAAGATTGCTACTTCTTTAGGAATACTCCTAACTCTATTCTAGTCAGTATATAACTGAGTTATACAGGAGGACCTCAGGTTACGACAGTCTCGACATAGAACATTTTGAGTTTATTATGCTCACTCTCATAAAAACTTTAAAAAATTAAAACGTGTTTCAGCTTATGCCGTTAGCATCATACTTTTCTTTACACTTGTTTTTTGTCATTTTTATCTGTTACTACAGTACAGTATATTTATGTCCTTTTCCTTTTTCTATGGCTTACTTGTGTTTTTATGTTCTAGATTATGATTTCACAACTGTGTTTGGATAGGTAAGTGACTTAGGCTAGGGTGTGTTTTGACTTACATCAAAATTCGGGTTACATCACTGTCATAGGAACAGAAGTGTGTCATAACCTGAGGATGCCCTGTATATTAAAGTTCCTGGAAAATATTGTTATAAGTTATGTCAATAACACTTGGGAATTCTGACTCCTATTCTTGGTTGGTTTACTAGCTTTGATTCCTGTAAATCTAAATGTTTCTTTTGGGCTGAGCTGTGTTAACACGATCATAAATATGCAAACAAAATAAACTGAGATTTGATGGATGTCAGGATTAATGGAAAAACTTGGAGCAAGTGAAGAAGAGATAAGGAAGGGCAGAAGAGGTAGGAAGGTAACAACGAGATGTGGAACTTAAAATTAGAAAGAGAAAAATCAAGTGAGTAGTTGGGAATTGTGCCAAAGGCAGCAGAAAGGTCAGGATAAAATGAATCAAAGAGACCTTCATTAGATTTGGCCAGAAAGTGAGCATCATTTACTTTTGAGCAATTTATGTGGAGAAATGAGGATAGAAGACCGAGGGATTTTACCAACTAAATTAACATTACATAAAGCCTGAACCTCCTCTTTTGCCCCAAGTTTATTCTGCTGGTTAGAGTAAAATAATAAATGCAATTGTATCCATTTTCTCATTCCGCAGGTCTTTATTTAACACTATTCTATATGAGCACTGTGCCAGGGCAGGGGAGCATAAAAGTGGATAAGACAGACATGGTTCCAGGTCTGATTAAGCTTATACTCTAATAGAAAGATACAGTCAATTAATAAGAAAATAAATTATTAGGAGGTCTAAGAAGGCCGTGGCACAGGAGGATGCTAACCTCGCCCTTTCTGTGAACAAACTCAAATATACATGCATATAGAGAGCTGAATGAACGGCTGCTGAACAACAAGTGAGATAAAGAGAAGCCGAGAGCCCTCTGGGAGCTGTGGGAACTCTGGGCCGGAGGAGCCAGTGATGGCCATTGTTTACACCCCCTCTGCTTCAACAGGGTGGCTGAAGCTCTATTCTTCTGCTCTGGAAACTGGCAAAATCACAGCAGTGCATTCATAACTACATCGCCTGAGCATTTTGTCTTTGCACAAAAGAGGCAGGAACAACAGGGTGTCACCACCGCACCTGACCTCCCTGCCAGAGCCACTCCAGCCAGGCCAGCACCCCAGGCACCACAAGCACCTGCCTGGCTCCAAATAGCCTCCCCAAACTACCCAGCATATAAAGCCCACACAGAAGTTGTAGGGGCTCTATCCAGGTACAGTGACTTACTGGGAAGGTTGCTGCAGTGCATTCCCAGACACATCATCTGGGCTTGGCTCTAAACAAAGGAAGCAAGCAAGATCAAAAGGGCATTACTACACATACCTGGCCTCCCCACCTGGAGCATCTCCAGATTGGTAGGCCCATGCACCAGATACCTTAGGCAATTGCTCAACTCCTACTGGCCTGCCAAAACCACCCAGCACACACAGCCTTCACAGAGCCTCTTTTAAATAAGGCCACTTTATCAAGACTAGGAGAGATAGCTATTTTGCCTAATTCATCCAAACAAACATAGGAAGTCAAACAAGATAAAAAAAAAAAATAGAAAAATATCTCTCAAATAAAGGAACAAGAAAAAAACCCAGAAAAAAATCCTAAAGAAATAGATAAGTAATTTGCATTATAATGAATTCAAAGAGCCTGGCTAGTAGTGGCACAGTGGACAGTGCATCCATCTACCTGGGATGCTGAGGACCCAGGTTTAAAACCCTGAGGTCATGAGCTAGAGCGCCAACTCATCTGGCTTAGCACAAGGCCACCAGCTTGGGTACGGAATCATTGACATGCTCTCAAGGTCACTGGCTTGAGTCCCAAAGTTGCTGGCTTGAAGCCCAAAGTTGCAGGATTGAGCCCAAGGTCACTGGCTTGCCTTGAGCCCCCAGTCAAGGCACATTTGAGAAGCAATCAATGAACAACTAAAGTGATGCAACTATGAATTGATGCTTCTCATCTCTCTCCCTTCCTATCTCTCTGTCTCCCTTTCTTTTTTTCTCTCTCCTTCACCAAAAATAAATAAATAATTCAAAGAAATGATTGTAAGAATGCTCACCAAACTTGACAGAGAAGCTTAGGGAGAACTTCAACAAAGAGAAAGTACAATAAAGAACCAAGCAGACTTGAAGAATATAGTAACTGAAATAAAAATACATTAGAAGGAATCAACAGCAGTTTGAGCTAAAAGAAAAGAATGGCTCAGTGACCTGAAATGAACTAGTGGAAATGAACCAGGCAGTACAGCAAAAAGAAAAAAGAATTTTAAAAAACAAGGCAAATTTAAGGATCCTATGGAGTAATATCAAGTGCTCAAACATTCACATTATAGGATCCAAGAAGAAGAAAAAAAGGGACAGAAATTTTATTTAAAGAAATAATGGTTGAGCCTGACCAGGCAGTGGCACAGTAAATAGGGCATTGGACTGGGACATGGAGGACACAGGTTCAAAACCCCGAGGTTGCCAGCTTGAGCACGGGCTCATCTGGTTTGAGCAAGGCTCACCAGCTAGAGCCCAAGGTCGCTGGCTTGAGCAAGAGGTAACTCACTCTGCTGTAGCCCCCCCCCCCATCAAGGCACATAAGGGAAAGCAATCAATGAACAACTAAGGTTGATGCCACAATGAAGAATTGATGCCTCTCATCTCTCTCCCTTCCTGTCTGTCTGTCCCTATCTGTCCCTCTCTCTGACTCTCTCTCTCTGTCTCTGTCAAGAAAAAAAAAAGAAATAATGGCTGAAAACTTTTCTAACTTGGCATAGGAAACAGACATCTAGGTCCAGGAAACACAAAGAGTTTCAGATAAGGTGAACTCAAAGAGACCCACACCAAGATATATTGTAATTAAAATGACAAAGAAATATAAAGAGACAATCTTAAGGAAGCAAGAGGAAAACAATGAGCTACATACAAAGAAACATAGGAAGTTGATAGCCCATAAGGCTATCAACTGATTTCTCAGCAACAACTTGATGGGCCAGAAGGAACAGCAGGGCATCTTCAAAGTGCTAAGTGAAAGGAATCTACAACTTAGAATTCACCCAGCAAGGTTATCATTCAGAATTGAAGGACAGAGAGGTTCTTAGACAAACAAAAATTAAAGGAGTTCATCATTATTCAATTAGCTTTATAAAAAAAATGTTAAAAATATTTTTTATTCAGAAAAGGAAATCCTATAACCAGAAATAAGAAAATGTGAGACAGGAAAAATTCTCACAGGTAAAGCCAAATATTTAATAATTGCTGATAATCAGACATTTAAACCGCTACTATGAAGGTCAAAAGAAAAAGGTATTAAACTCAACTCAAACTACAATAAGTAGTTAGAAGATGTACAACACAAAAAGACCCAAAATATGACATTAATAACATAAAGAGTGGCAAAAGGAGTAAACATATAGTCCTCATAAAATATATTTAACCTTAAAGGCTAATTGGCTTAAATAGACTGCTACAGATACAGAGTGATCATATATATATATATATATATATATATATATATATATATATATATATATACCTCATGATAATCACAAACCAAAAACCTACAAAAGATATACAAAGAATGAAGAGAAAGAAACCTAAACAAAACACAAAAGAAAAACGGCAAATCACAAACAAAGAGATCAAGGGAAGAAGAAAGAAAAAGAGAACTATAAAAACAACCAAAAAACAATGAACAAAATGGCAATAAATACACGCTAATCCATAATTACTTTATATATAAATGGACCAAATGTGCCAATCAAAAGACACATAGTGGCAGAATAGATGAAAAAACATGCCCCACCTATCTATATACTGCTTACAAGAGACCCACTTCAAATTGAAAGACACACACAGACTAAAAGTGAATGATGGAAAAAAGATATTCCATGCAAATAAAGATGAAAACTGTGGTAGCAATACTCATATCAGACAAAATAGACTTTAAACTTAAAATAATGTAAAAAAAAAATAGACATTATATACCATATTTTTTGCTCCATAAGACGCACCTGATTATAAGACACACCTAGGGTTTTAAGGAGGAAAATAAGAAGAAAAAAAAAATCTGAACCAAATGGTGTGTTAAAATATTTAATAAAATACCATATTTTTTGCTCCATAAGATGCACGGGCTTTTCCCCTCCCACCTTTGGGGGAAAAGGGTATGTCTTATGGAGCGAAAAATATGGTAATTACAAAGGGTTCAATTCAAGAAGAATTTTAAATATTTATATACCCAACAAAGGGAGAAATCTGCAGTAATACAGTAACAGTAGGGCATTTTGGTACTCTTCTCACATCGAAGGACAGACCATCCAGATAGAAATTAATAAGGAAATAATGGCCTTAAATATCACATTGGACCAGATCAACTTAATAGACATTTATAAGACACCTCATCCAAAAACTGTAGATCCTCTTTTTTTTCAAGTGCACATGGAACATTCTCTAGGATAATTAACATAGTAAGCCAAAAACAGGCCTCAATAAACTCAAGAAGATTGAAATCATATGTAGTATCTTTTCTGACCACAATGGCGTGAAACTAGAAATCAACTACAGGAAGAAAATAGAAAAAAACACAACAGTATATTACTAGACAACCAATGGGTCAAAGAGGAAATTAAACAGTAAATAAAAAACTATCTTAAAACAAATAAATATGAAAACACAACTTTTCAAAATTTGTGAGATGCAGCAAAAGCAATTCTAAGAAGGAAAGTTTATAGCTATACAAGCCTACCTCAAGAAACAAGAAAAATCCCAAATAAACAATCTAACTCTATACCTAAAGGAACAAGGGAGAAAAAAAGAACAAAAAAAACTCCAAAGTACAAAGACAGAGGAAATAATTAAAATCAGAGCAGAAAAAACAAAACAAAAATTTTAAAAATGATAGAAAAGATCAAGAAAACTAAGAGCTGGTTCTTTGAAAGAATAAACAAATTTGACAAACTATTAGCCAAACTAATCAAGAAAAAAAGAGAGCCCAAATAAATAAAATCACAAATGAAAGAGACATTAAAACCAAACCAGAATTACAAAGAATCATTAAAGAATACTATGACAAATATGTGCCAACAAATTCAACAATCTAGAAGAAATGAATATAGAGATAAAGGAAACCTCGTACACTGTTGGTGGGATTGTAAATTAGTGCAGCCATGAAGAAAAACAGTATGAAGATTCAAAAAAGTAAAAGTAGAGCTACCATACAATCTAGCAATTCCACTTCTGGATATTTATCCAAACAAAGCAAAAACACTAATTTGAAAGGGTATATGCACCCCTATGTTTATTACAGCATTACTGGAAATAGCCAAGATATGGAAGCAACCTAGATGTCTGTCAATAGTTGAATGGATAAAGAAGATATGATATCATATATCAGTATATATATATATATATATATATATATATATATATATATATATATATATATATGTGTGTGTGTGTGTGTGTGTGTGTATGTGTATATATGTGCATGTGTGTCTGTGTGTATATATATAAATATTTATTATTCAGCAGTAAAAAAGAATGAAATCTTGCCATTTGCAGCAACACAACAATGATGGACCTAAAGGGCATTATACTAAGTGAATTAAGTCAGACAGAGAAAGACAAATACTGTATGATTTCACTTATATGTGGCATCTAAAAATACAAAACAAATAAATAAACAAAGTAAAACAGAAACAGACCCACAGATGTAGAGAGCAAGCTGAAGGTTTGCCAAAGGGGAAGGGTGTAGGGGGATAGGAATAAAAATAAATAAATAAAAAGGTGAATGTGAGTGACTGTCCTTGTCCCCGGGGAGGTCAGTGTCTACTGGGGAAAAGAGATGAGTCAACATGTGGATAGGGGCTAAAAATGAGCTAAGAAGACTTGAGAGGACTTTGAGAAATTCACCCATTCAAGACACATTTATTGAGCACTGTGTTAACTGAAAATAAGATTCGCAGATATAGGGGATATCATTTGATCCACTTAACTTAATGAGTCTCCCATTTCTTCTGGTAATTACTGTACCCACTTCACCTACTCCAAACCAGGTGGGTCAACCAAACAGAACCTCACTCTCCCTGGCCTCAGGAGTATCACATCACCTGGGTTTAGGCAGTGAGAGTATCCCATACATGGAACTATGGCCTAAGGCCAGAACTTTCACAGTTGTTCTTGCGATAGAGTTGGATACTGGGAAGGAGAGGCAGTCTTTTTCCTCTGGAGTCACCAAGGTGGAAAGATACAGTTTGACAATATGTGTGGCCATTTCCCCCCTTTCCCATTCTAGATTCACTTACTCCCACCTCCTCTGCATAGAAACCTTTTGTGTAATTGGACATAATAAGGCAAACACCTGGAATAAAGTTGAAATATAAAAAAGGAGAAAAAGATCCAGGGTTGGCAACTGACAGCACTTTCTGACTCTCAAGGACCCCTGTGGCCAACTTTTTTCTGAACTTCCTTTTTAAACAAAAGCCTCTTTTTGCTCAAGGGAATTTGAGTTTGGTTTCAGTCACCCACAACCTAAAACCCAAAGAAGTCTACTGCAGCATGTTAACGAGGGAAAAGAAAAGTCAGTTAATGTTGATACACCACAGTCTCCACGCAGAACTCTCTTTCATCACTAGAAACAGAGGTATGTGAATGAATTGGTGTCATCGCTGAGACTTCAGACCTTCCCCAGCCACTACAAAGTTATTACATGTAAATGCTTCATTGACCATCCACATTCTTCCATGCCTTTCCCCCAGTGGTGTGCTGGTGCACTGGCTTTTGGGGAGGCGGGGGTTGCTGATCTGTAACATTCAGCACCTTCTGCTCTATAAATTCTTTCACCATGGCAGATCCGACTACCAGTGGTCTGACAGCCAGCTAGAGAACTCCTGAATCTGGGACTTGGTAAGGGCAGCCTTCAGCATACCACTGCTTTCCTCTCTTTCTCCAAAGAACCTCACTCCTCACTCCTCCCTCCCTGCGACTATTACACACAACTCCTCCCAGGGGTTCCACGACCCTTTCTCCTTCCCTCTGAATCTCAACGTTGGACCCTCCTGTTCCATGCCAACAACACAAGAACATTGGAAAAAACAGAGGCTCTGCAGTCAGATTTAGATTCAGTCACTTGTGACCTTGAGTCATTTACTTATGATGAGCCCTGGTTTCCTAATCTATAAAGTGATAAAAATAATACCTCCCTCCTACCATATGAGACAATGGGTATAAGAAGTGCCAAGTGAAGCTTTTGTCTTTCCCATGGCCCTCAGAGGGTGGCAATTCCTTGTTCTGTGCTCCCAGGACATCCCCCAAGGAGTTCCTGCCGCAGCTTTCCCTTCACTCCTCTGCCAAGGCTTTTTGTCTTGTTTATCTTCACACCCAGATTCTAGCCTGGTCGCAACAGCCCCATCCATATTAAAAGAATGCTGTCTTTCTTACCCATTTTCTATTTGATCACAGCTGGGACAGACAGGATTGGGCTGTAGAAGAAAATGGGAAGAAGGCTGGTAGCCCGGAGACTGGTACGGATGTGGACGGCCAGCACAGCAGTTGGTCAAGGGTGGGAAGATTGCGTGCGAAGCTGATTTGTTAGCAAATGGATCATTGAGTTCTCCCACTGACCCAGCTCATTATTTTACTTGGTACACAGAGCTAAACAGAGCCCAGGGGAAAGATAATTCACTCTACAACATTCACTCCTTTTTCTTCTCTTGTTTATCTTAGTTGCTGCTACTCATGTCATATCTTGAAGTTTCTTTCACTGAATGCCTTTTTGGTTTAAATCTTTGAGTTATTTTTTTTCCTTCCTGTCCTGAAAGACATATGCACAGGAGCCAATAAAATAAGAGATCTCTTTTTCCTTCACGGCACTAAAAGCTTTGCATAAATGTTTCCTCACTTCTATTTTATGGCCAGGACCAGATGCAGAAGTGCTAAAATATTTTGATAAGCACTGTCCTGGCAGCAGTTCTTGCTTTTACAGCTATCCAGAGGGAGAGAATTAGCTAGGAAGCCAGCCCACAGTGAGGAGAGACAGAGCTATGAAATCTCTCCACTGATCAAGATTCTCAGTTACTTCTCAAATGGGTTGGATGGGGAGAAAAAGAAAATGTTTAGGCCATTTCATTTTCTCTAAATGAAAATCACAAAATAAATTTGAAGCCCATATAATAATTCCTAATATTTATAGGGGCAGTTTCCTTAGAAGTTTATAAAGTGCTTTATTTAACATACAGACTGATATCCTGAGACCTCGAGTTAAACACACACTCCCTGACCCCATAGTACCTACTAAGTTGTATCTATTAGAATCCTCATGGAACATTTGAAACTAATGCCCAGACAGGTTAAGTGGCTTGCCCAAGGTTACACAGCTGGTCAGTGCTGATGCTGGTACTTACACAGTATACTCTACCGCCTTTCCTCTGTTATGCAGGGAAGGAGTCAGAGGTGTCAGGGAGTGTCAGTGAACTGTCCAGGGTCACCTAGAACAGGAAGCAGAAGGTCATTAGTCCTGCTTCCCCACTCTACAATTAGGTCATTCTCTCACTCTGAGCCAGGTATTTGCCTCATGTTCTTTTCCATTTTCTATGTTTCCCTGTAGTGTGACCACTCTTGTTTCACTCCATCCCATCCCATTCATCCTCTTTGTGTCCTTTGGGGGCTCTGTGTTGATCCCTCAGGGTTCTGCACTCCTGGCTGTATTTCAACTGAGTGCTGAAGTCCTTCCCATATGCCAGTGCACACGCATGTAAATATTAACTCCCTTTCATTCCCCACAACAAACCTATTTGGCACACACTATAATGATCCTTTACAAATGAGGAAACCAAGTTGCTGTACTAGCCCAAGGTCCCAGAGCTAGTGAAGGAAAGAGCCAAGATCCATGGCTGAGCAATCTAAGTTGAAAGCCACATCCTAAATCATTTAGTGACAGCTACCTCTCATTTGGGCCTTGAATGTACCCACATCTGTTCTCCAGGATACCTTCCTACCTAGGTTTCTGTGGACATAGATGCTCTATGGATGTCATCATTTTCTATTCCTTTGAGATACCTTTCATATAAATGTAGGCTGTGAGCTGGGAAGTGGCTTTGGGAAAGGAATTTCTAAGGTCTAAGATTCTCCAAGCTGAGATGAAATTAAAACTCAGGTTTTCTGTGACTCAGTCTAGGATGCTATTTATTGGCTAGTTTGTTCATTTGTCAACCTGTTTTTCTCTGCTACCTGCTTAAGAAGTAGCAGGAAAAAGAAAAACAACTCTAAACAGTGAGGATCCTTAAAGGCTTGGTTCATAATGATGAAATAGACTATTTGTGGAATAGGCCATGATATGTTGGCATCTATAGGAAACATTATTTTCCGAAGGGAGAGAGGAATTTAGCCTGACAGAGGGAGGATAGCCAACATGGGAATAGTAATGAAATAAAAATTCTGAATCTAATTTCCTTTGGTGAGATGTATTAGATTTTAATTATCTGAACCAAATGGCTGAAACCCATTTAAAACCCAATCAGCTAAATTTTGCTGTGCATTTGCTTATGTAAGATCTTTCTTAATTTGCCACTAGATCGAAAGCTCCTGTATGAAAAGGTTGCTTTTTGGTCTCCTCCACATGCCTGGCATGTGCCTGGCACAGAGCAAATGCTCAATAAGTGTTTGCTGAATCGAACCAAAAAGAAAACATTCATGACTTATCAATTCTACCCTTATTGTAGGCGAGAAAAGCAGGACTGTGGTGCCCTGCTCTGGTAAGTGTGACAATAAAGACAAATGCCATCTCAAGGCTGGTAATTGAAGAATATGGGGCCCCTGGAGTGAAGCCTTTCCACGATAGTGAATTGCTGGCAAGGCACATTGTAGACCAGGGTTTACTCTGACAATACCACAGGATAGCCCAAAGTCTTTCTATTTTAATTCTAACATCTCCAAGATCAAAGAAGATAAAACTCTCTGAAAAACACAAATAGTTACTCATGATATTTTATCTCAACTTAAAGTTCATCTTTTAACTTATATTTGATGTAGAACAGGGGTAGTCAACCTTTTTATTCCTACCGCCCACTTTTGTATCTCTGTTACTAGTAAAATTTTCTAACCACCCACTGGTTCCACAGTAATGGTGATTTATAAAGTAGGGAAGTCACTTTACTTTATAAAATTTATAAATCAGAGTTACAGCAAGTTAAAGCATATAATAATAATTACCAGGTACTTTATGTTGGATTTTCGCTAAGTTTGGCAGAATAAATCTTTATAAAACAACTTACTATAGTTAAATCTATCTTTTTACTTATACTTTGGTTGCTCCACTACCACCCACCATGAAAGCTGAAGCGCCCCCTAGTGGGCGGTAGGGACCAGGCTGACTACCACTGATGTAGAAGAACTTGAGAATTAAAATCAGGCTTGTTAAGTCTTATGGTTCTGTTCAGAGTATTTTTGTGTGTGGCGGGGGGGGGGGGGGGGGAAGAGTGTGGGGACAGGTGATTTATCATATCCCTGTCCTTTCCACTGACAGAACCAATTATGTGAGGCACACAGGGGTCAGGCCGAAGTAAAGTGAAAATATAATCTTTATTACTTATGAGGGAGGTGTTTGGAGTAGGTGGTTTAGATCTGTTAGCATATGTTCTTGCTAGTAGCCTGCCCAGACTATGTTCACCCCTGTCCCATCCTGCTATGTCAGCCTTAGTCAGAGCTGAGCAGCCTCAGACCGCTGATTCAGGGACCTGACCCTTACCTTGATGGCATGGCAGTGGGGACTGAGTATATGCTTCCTGTGGCATATAGATCCCAAGGGAAGAGTGAAATGGGCTGACATAAGATCACCCAGTTTGGTTTTCCAGATAGAAAGTCACTCCTCTTTTCTTGGAAGTGGGAAGGAAAGGGTCTTGGAATGTTATTCTAAGGGTAGTCCCTCCACACAAAACAATAGAGAGCAGGGACTACTTGTTCCCGTCAACATATGACATATTTTACAACAGATGTTCTCTGTTGCCAGTACTGTATAAGTAATTTGAATTTTATCTTTGGGAAATGATGTTATTAAGTCCCTTGTGCCAGGCACTAGACTAAAAGCTCATTTGTTCCTGAAAAATAACCTAATGAGGGAAAACCATTTGGCATTCCCTTGATAAGTTAAACTTGGAATTACCATATGACCCAGCAATTCCACTCCCAGGTATATGCCTAAAAGAATTGGAAACAGATGTTGAGACAAAAACTTATATGTCAATGTTCATAGCAACACTATTAACAATAGCTAAATGATGGAAACAACTCAAATGTACACCAACAGATGAACAGGTAAACAAAACATGGTATATTACGTTGTAATATTACTCAGCCACAAGAGGAAAGAAGTGCTAGTACATGTTGCAGCAAGGATAAACCTTGAAAACATTGTGCTAAGTGAAAAAAGCCAGACACAAAAGGCCAGATTGTGTGATTTCATTTCCATGAAATATCCAGAACAGGCAAAGTCATAGAGACAGAAAGCTGATTTGTGGTTGTCAGAGACTAGGAGAGGGGAGAATGGGGACAATTGCCTAATGGGTGCAGAATTTCCTTTTGGAGTGATGAAGTCCTGGAACAATATAATGGTGATAGTTGTACAGCGTTGTGTACATAACACCACTGAATTGTACACTTTAAAATGATTAAACTGGTAAATTTTGTCATGTGTATTTTATCACCATAAAAGTATCCTAGAAGATAAGTATTATGATCCAACTTTACAGATAAGAAAACTGAGGCTCTAAGGGAGATCAAGAATATTACTATCAAATAGGGGATAGATCTAAATTTTGTGTGGTATGATTTTTTTTACAATTTAGGGAGCCTTATTTAAGAAAAATAATAAAAATGTATGGCTATAGAACTGCTTGGGTATCTCCAAAGATCTAGCAAAGAGTCTTTGCAAAGGAGGACTCTGAAGCTTAGGCCTTACTAACTCTGTAAATTTACATTTGTTGTTAATAGCTTAGAATTAGAAAATAAACTTAATTTTTAAAACTATAACTCCATTCTTTTTTATTTTATTTATTTTATTTTTTGTGATAGAGAAACAGAGATGGACAGATAGGGACAGACAGACAGAAAGGGAGAGAGATGGGAAGCATCAATTCTTCGTTGCGGCTCCTTAATTATTTATTGATTCCTTTCTTATATGTGCCTTGACCAGAGGGCTACAACAGAGCAAGTGACCCTTTGCTCAAGCCAGCAAGCATGGGATCATGTCTATGATCCCACACTCAAACCGGTAAACCCACCCTCAAGCTGGTGAGCCAGCGCTCAAGCCACATGAGCCCATGTTCAAGCTGGCAACCTCGGGGTTTCAAACCTGGGCCCTCTGCATCCCAGTCTGATGCTCTATCCATTGTGCCACCACCTGGTCAGGCTATAACTTCATTCTTAGTAACAGCAAAAACATGCAGTACTCAGGAGTAAATTTAACAGAATATGTGCAAGGCCTCAACACTGGAAAACATTCCTAAGGAAAATTGAAAAAACCTAAATAACTGGATAGATATACCATGTTTACAAATTGGAAGACTAAGTATTGTTAAGATGTAAATTCTCCTCACATTGATCTATAGATTCAAAGCAATTCCAATCATAATCTCCCCAGAGTTTTTGTAGAAATTTTCAAACTGAATCTCACATTTATATGCAAAGAACATAAACTGTGCAAAGATATGCTGAAACAGAACAGAGTTGGAGGATTTAAATTGGCTTCAAGACTTATTATGAAGCTCCACACTCAAGACAGTGTGGTACTAGGAAAGACAAGTAAATAAGTCAGTGAAACTGAATAGAGTACCCACAGAGGCGAATTTAACGGCAGGCGCATGGGGCATGTGTCTTGGGCCCAGACTTCTGAAGGCCCCACAAAACCCCAACTTTACACTTTTTTCTAATGTAAGGGGCCCAAGATTCTCTTCTGCACCTGGGGCCTCAACTGACCTTAATTCACCTCTGAGTGCCCAAGAATTGACCATTTATATATACAGGCAACTGTTCTTCAACAAAGACACTAAAACTGTCCACTGGGGAAAGAAAAGCATTTCCAAAAAATGGTGCTAGAGGTACTGGGTATCTTTATGGAACAGGGAGTAGATAGGACTAGACTTTGACCCTAGGTTTGTCTGCTCTTTCTACTTCCCTCCACTACCTCTCTGTTCTCACCCTTGCCTGTCCTTGCCCTACTTACCCTCTCTGGCTACAATCTTCAGAAAATTAATCTGAAGCTTGAGACAATGGAGCAGCCAAATCAATTACAGTGTCAGCTGTTGATAGAAAGATTGAGGGAGTGGAGTCATGATCCTGAACGAGTTTACTTGCCTTGGGTCTTAAGGTGCCTGGGACCTATTGTGATGCCTCGGTCTTGGGCTGTCTGGGACCCTATTGTCTATTGTCAGAAAGGGAAAGGAGAGTCTGTCAGAGTGCTAAACTAGAAAATCATAGTACCCTCTCACCATCAGCAGAATGACCAAAGACTGCTCTCAGAGGTGTCCTGGTAGAGAAAGATTGCTGTACTTTCCCTCAGAGTTCTTGGGTTCTGTTCCATCTCTGCTTCTGTATGACTTTCGGTGTGTCACTTTAACCTCTCCAATCCCTAGTTGCCTCATCTGAAAAACAGGGATAATAAATAGGGATAATGTCATCAATGCTCTAAGGGACCAGTTTATAAGGTACTGCACTGGGGGCGGAGCTTCTGAGCCTGTGAGGACCAGAGCAGACTTCACAGAGCTGGTGTTGCTCTTAGTTGGGACAAAAAAAAGAAAAAGGACTTCACCAAGACAGTCTAAAGTAGGTGGTAAGGGCATCATAGTCCAGGGAAACAGGTTGGAGAATTGCTAGAGAGCATGACATGCGTAGAGTTTAATGTCAAATCGTAGGGTTTAATGTGGCCAGAGAAGAGACTGGAGCAGCTGGCAGAACCAGGCCATGGACAGCCTCAAAGTCACACAGAGGAGTCTGGTCTCTATTCTGTCAATGTCAGAGTCATTGAAGGTTTCCAAGCAGTAGAATAATAAAATCAGCCACACTAGTCTTCTGAATTATGGAGACTTTGCTCTCAGAGGTACTCCTGGTGGACACTGAGTGCATTTGGGTTTCGGGAGCAGCATGCTCTCTGTAACACAGCACCAGACTTTTCATGATAAAGCAACTTCTGGGCTGGGTGGATCACGTTTGGGGTTCGTGCGGCCATTCTTGTTCTTAAGCTCCCTGAGGAAGCCAAGTAGAGTTCCTGGTGAGGTTTGGAAGTTTCCAAATGAGGCCTGACAGTATAAACTTTGGGCTTGTCCTTTTAGTTGACAATGTCCTCCCTCTAAACTTCTGATATAAGCCGATGGGGGCTGGAATCCCATGGCTCTCCTGGAAGCCAACAGGTCTCTGTGCTCCTTCTGCTTCAGATAATTGAAGGATTCTGGAATTTTCCTTTAATCCCTTACATAAGGTCTTGTTGCTTGCCATTTAGAGACCTAAATATTTTCTCATTTTCCTACCATGATAGAGGTCACCTGGACCTTAAACATGACTTTAGGAAACACTCACTATTTCTGGCTGATTTGAAGTGGAAAAAATATGCAATGTTTTCTCCCAGTGTCCTGGGATGACCAGGTGGCCTTAGAGAAAACAACTTGAAGAGAGACAGGCTGCCATGTGACATGTCTCTGAGAAGGTGGAAGCCAACGTTGGAAAAAGTGAGCAGACACAAAAGCTCCATCTGCAGAGACGCTGACCAAAAGGCCAGCAGTCATCAGCAGCTAAAATAATTAAGAATTTAAGAGTTTTGTTAAATTAAATGTTCCCTTTATTTCTGACTGGCATTTTTCAGTGTTACTGCCGAAAAGGAGGTATTTGTGGCTAACACATGATATTCTTATACATGAATAACAATTAACTACCTCCAGCTTCCATAGTTACGACACCTGATCAGGATTTCTCCCGCTCTTTTTAAAACTAGAGCAGGTCTGGAAATTTCCCATTGTTAACCCATTTCCCTTACGTGGAAGATTAGCACTACAGGCCATTCAAATGCCAAGCTCCTGGGAGTACTCTTAGATCAGAGCGAGGTTATTCATCATTTGCCTGCAGAAAAGCCAGGCTCGGCCTCTTGTCCCCAGCACCGGCCTTTGTGACAGGGCCTTATCTAATGGTGTGAAATAACATGCCTAAACTCGCAGGAAAATTGAATTCTCCCACAGGCTCTCTGGGCCGAGGAGGCACTTCACTCTCCTGCATGGTGTCCCTGCAGTGGGGATGGGATGCGTGGGAGGCTGCCCCTGCTCGACAGTTCCACTGGGTGCATGTTGGGAGTCGTAATTAAATGGGGGACGGTGGAACTCGTCCCTGGCTGCTCAGCACCCAGTCCATAGATGTGATCCAGATAAGTAAATCTACGTACGGTCTTACTGGAGGAGATTGCAATTCAGTGTAGTACTTAAAGCCAAGGTATAATTATTATAATAGAAATTCACATACAATGCATTCTTCATTAGCTGATAACGAAGTTCAAGAGAGGACACCAGAAATTGCAGAGCACAGATAATCCAAAATGCTCATTTCAGATATATGTTCTTTTTCATTCAACATTTATCAAGGGCAATGAACTTACTCTCTAATGATAATAGTAATTTATGTTTGTCATCACAAGAACAAACATTTGGTAACCAGTGGTAATTAGACTTACTGTGGTGACCATTTCACAGTAGATATAATGTTGAATCTTTATGCTGCACACCTGCAATTAATATAATGTTATATATGTCAATTATACCTCAGTGATAAAAAAAAATCACGTTTAATACGTGGCCCTTTTATATACATCAGTGATTTTCAAGGATGTTTTTAGCAACAGATACATAGTTTCATACAAAATGTCCTCTGGGACCTCAGTATATAAAGCAGATAAAACTGGAGCTGTCAGACGTCGCTAGGTGTGTGTTTAAGGGGCAGGACCCCCAGCGTATTCCTGCCCTCCTTACCCCTTGTAGCAGTGGCTCCTGAGAAACCACTAGGGAAGTCTGGAGCCTGAAGAACACAATTTGAAAACCACTGACATATAAGTGCCCTCCCTGTGAGGTAGATGGGTCAGGGATTAACATCCTTATTTTATAGATAAAAACAGGTGCAGGGAGGCTGTGTCACACAGGTAGCAATCAATGGAGCTGGGACTTGAATTCAATCTTCTGACACCAGATATAAAATTCTCACTATGCGTAAACCCTGCCCTTTGATCACTTCCCTGATAAACCCTCACAAGGTAGGAGCTCATGGAAAGAAAGCTCACCAAAGGAGAATTAAGGAATAAGATAGACACACATTCAGACAGAGAGATAATCGTCCACACCCATTGAATCGTCCTTTCCCCGTTCCAGAAGAAACAACATCCTCCAGTCCAATGGTGACAGTCAGGTTGGAGTGAGAGCTGTTCTTTCTCATGGATCACCTCTAGTGACTGGAAGTTAATTTCTTAATAATTTCTGTCACTGCTTGGCTATGTCTAAATATTTAGGCTGATCTGTACAGAGTGGATTTGTCTGTTCAATATGTTGCATGTATTTATGCATTTTGATCGTCAGTGAGGAAACACACCAAAGAACACAGATGTGATCTGACAGCAAAATGTGGCTCTCACTTTTCCCAGCATTCCCTGCACATCTCAAAGACAGAACTGGATCCTCCTTTTGGACCATGGACTCCTAGAGAACTTGGCCACCTGACATTTACTTCCCATACTCCCTTTCTGCAAAACTTAGGCATACCCATGGCTTCAGTCACTTTCTCAAATTCTAGTAATTCTCAGTTTTATGTCCTCTACCCTAACCTCTCTCTCCTAAGGTCTAGACCTACATTTCTAATAACTTACACTATGAGGACAAGATCACCTCATGAAAAGGCAGCAATCAGGGATGGTCAAACCCAGACTATGATCCACTGATTTCTTTCGCTGGGCGACCTCCTCATCTTCCTTTAAAGACACAAATGAGAGGCTGAGTTTATACTCCTCCCCAATAAAGGTACATAAACCAAACAGCAGACACTTATAAGGCCAAAAGAAAAAAAGAAAACAGAAATAAAAGTACCCAGATAACTGAGGAATGCCACTGCTAATAAAAAAAAAGGTAATAAACTGAATTACCTATACTACGCGGGATAGACAGATTAAAAACTTGAACAAGTATAATACTATCAAAGAGTGACACAAAGAATATTGTTAACACAAAGTGAATATAATAATTTTTAAAAAGATCAAGTAAAAATTCTAGCTAGGAAATATATAACAGTTTAATTAAGGAATACAATGGAAGAGACCACAAAATAGATACATACAAATTTCAATTAGCAAACAAAAGATTAGGTTGAGGAATATCTCACAAGGCATCAGGAAGAAATAAAGTGAAAAAACTTTAGTGGAAAAGGTAAAAGTAATGAAAGCCAGACACAGAAATTTAACATCCGTGTAACGAGTCCCAGAAGGAAAAACACGTTAAGAGAGGAAGATGTGGTGGGTTGTAACAATCTGGTGCCCAATGAATCCCATTTCTCACTATGTGTAGTCAGTCTCCTCTCACATGGATGCTGAGCTTGGTCATGTGCCTTACTTTGACCAATGGGACATCAATAAACAGGAAACAAGCAGAGATGTGTTAAGTTCATGTGACTTTGAGGAGGGGAGTGCACAGGTAATTATGTGACTCATTTTGACTAATGTAACATCAGTAAATTTGAAGCAGACTTAATAAGCACTTGGGCACACTTCTCTGACCTCGTGAGGGAATGCAGTTTAACCTCCTTGAGGATGGAAGCCCTCATGGAGACAGAGGCCTAGTCATCTCACTTCTGTCCTCAGCTCTGGTTTTTAAGGGGTTTTACTCCCTTGGTAGGAAGCAGGAAGAAGAGCCACTATAACCTTTGCTTTTGTGGCTATCCATTTCACGCCTCCTCGCAACAGGCTTCTAGACTGACATAACACCAACCCTCTGCTGGCCTGGAACTCTCTCCCCTTCTCTCAGTGATGTTGGGGCAGGCAGTGATCCACCCAGGGCACTTCTCTTTTTAAGTCTTTTAAAGACTTCTCTCCACTTTTGACTCTCCCTCTGTGGGGGAGTTGGCCACAGGCCAATATCTGGAGCCTGAGTAGACCCCTCACATTCTCAGCTTCAACACCTTTGTGAAGTTCCCTCCTTTTGAAGGCAAATACTTATTAGTAATTAAATTCTCTGGCTCTTAGAACTTTCAGATGTTCTTTGTCTTCCCTCTGTAGCCTTCTAGTCTGGTGGCTTCCTTCTTGTTGGCTTGTTTTGCTATGTTAGTTGTCTATTTTTGTTGGGTGACATCTAGGAGATTAAAAATCACACCATTTTAGCCACCATCTTGTCTCTATTCTCCTTCTAGCTCCATTAAAAAAAAATCTTATCTACAGGACAATTTTTTTTAGCACACTCAACTGATGAGAATCTTTCCCACTCAAATACAACCCAGAGCTTTCTTTTCCCTGAGACCCTCTATTTTGGGGCCCCTCCTTACACAACCTTGTTTTTCACTCCACACACAGCCTTCTCTATCTTAGAGAATAGATGAAGCTCTTTCTTGCCTCTGCCTCTGCTCAGAATGTTTCCAGAACCCATCCCAGCCTTCCCCTCTAGCTAACTAAGTCTTCACCATTCTCTGGGGACCAATTCAAGTCTTGCCTTTTCCAAGACCTCCCCTCCCATCCTCTCTCTTTTCCACATCTTATCAGTGTAAACAGTTACATTTTTGAGCACTTATATTTAAATGCCAGGCACTGCAAAATACTCTGCATACATTATCCCACTTAATTCTGGCAAGAACCCTATGAGATGCTACAGTTACTATCCCACTTTAAGAAAACTGAAACTTAGAGAAGTTAAATATAACAAGGACAGGTAACATAGTGGCAGAATTGGGATTTAAGCCTACTTTGTGTCTTCAGGCTACACTCTCGATCATTTTGCTACAAGGATCTGAGAGATGGTAACAATTAACTTTTTTAGTGAACATCTTTCCAGACATTTCTGCCTTTCTCTTTTTAGATATATATATATCCATTCTCTCTCTCTCTCTCCCCTCTCCCTGTCTCAGATAGAAAAAGATAAAAACGGTTTTGCATACATTTTAATATATAAAATTTGCATAAATCATTCCCTTGATTCTGAAAGTTACTAGTTATAGAACCAAGAGCAGTCTGGTCTCGTTTGCCTTCCAATTAGATTTTAAATTCCTTGGTGGCCTCTTGCTTCTGGATGTCTCCCTTCATTCCAATTAACTCCTTACTGAGCACTGAGCAGGTGCATTATAAATGCTTGTTGATGGACTAAAGTACAAAGGATGTAACTGAAAGAGGCTAATTTACAGATAGAGTTACCAATAGGTTGTCACAAAGGCCTAAGGGGCCAGAGAAATGTCTGCTACTTCCCTCCAGTCACACATTTCTGGGTGACATTAGGCAGATACTTAGAGGTGTGTGTGTTGTGGGGGGAGGTTAATAAATGAAGCTCTTATCTCTGCAGCTGTCAAAGAAGGCCAATCATATTCATCATGGCCATCAGCCCCTCCCCACCAAGAGGGAGGTTCAGAGGAGAAGGGAGGTAACATCTATCAAGTGCTCAGAATTCCTGCAGGAGCCTGACTACACAGGGACCCAGGATAATTGCTGAGAGACAGAGGGGGCAGGAACAGGAGAGCCAGCCCTTGTGCTCACCCAGCAGGATGGGAAAAATTCAGCTGAGTTCTTTTTATAGTTTCAATCATCCCTGGTAATGAAGATTCTGCTATTAAAACTCAGCTGGCAGTTGTGTCGGGGTGTGTGGGGCAGAACAGAATCCTGGGTCTGCAGGAGGGCAGGCCTGTTTACAGGGAGTCTGGAAAGCGCTGCTGGGAATGAGTGAGGTGATGTAAAGACGAGAGCTATTTTTATGGGCCATTTTCTAGCCATAATCACTCCTTAAGTAAGTGCCATTTGGGCATTATGGCTCTCACATTTTATGTTGACTACTTCAGTTCTCAGTTATCTGCACAAATGGAGGGAAATCTAATGCAAGGAATAGAAACAGCGACACTACATTGATTTAAGCCACCACCCATTTGGAATTGATGATCATTTTACCTAGGCTTAAGTGGAGTTTCCTTGTATATATTCTAGGAAGAAAGGATTGGTTGAAAAATATTCAAGGTGGATTATTAATTAGCCTACTTGAGAGGACATACTATTTTCAAATACTTAAGCATAATGATAAGGAAGTTTTATTGAGCACTTACTCTGGGCTAGGCACTGTGCAAAACCCTTTACACGTATTACTGCCTGTAATCTCTTAGTTGCCTTGCTAGATAGGCACTGTTATCAACTCCATTTTGGAGGTAGGGACATGGGCCTGTTGTCCAAGTTGCACTGTCAGGAGGTGGCAGATGCTGGCTTGAAACCCAGCCAAACCTGCCTAGACTCTCTTGCTCTCACATGTGAGCCAGTAACCTGGTCACGAGCCAGTAACCTGGTCATGAGCCAGGATCCTCTCATCAACAAGACATTGTGAAGAACGGCTAGTTTGGCATTCGTTTAAATAATTAGTTTTGCAGAAAGTTTTACAACAGAAAGAGAAAGCTACACATTAGGTTTTAAATATAGCAAACTTAGCCCCTCTATGCAATTATCCAGACCCAACCTTTAATCTCGGGCTGATTTAATCTCTGGATTTGCTCTACCTTCCTTCAGTCTACTACATTCAATAGATCAGGGGTTGGGAACCTATGGCTCACAAGCCAGATGTGGCTCTTTTGATGGCTGCATCTGGCTCACAGACAAATCTTTAATAAAATAATAATAACGTTAAAAATATAAAACATTCTCATGTATTACAATCCATTCATTTCCTACCGCTCATGTTCATGGTTGCAGGTGGCTGGAGCCAATCACAGCTGTCCTCTGGGACAACACCAAATTTTTATTGGATAATGCATAACATACAGGGGTCGTTGTGAGGTCAGGAAGTAAACTTCCCTCCTTTTTTTTTTTTTTTTTCTGCAGTTTAAAAGGTCTCACATTTATTACTGATCCAGATCCTATTGCAAAAAAAAAAAAAAAAAAAAAAAAAAATTATCATAGAGAAAACTCATTTCCCCAACAATCTCCCAATTAAAACAGCCAACTGTCCGACAGCAGTGCTCTTTCCAGTGATTTATGAGGTGTAGGCAACGTGAACACAGCATAAATGTGAGCCATCTCATGTATGGTTCCTTACAGACCCAGTTTGGTTCTCCTCCAGTGCCTCCTCTTAGAGTTGTACCTGATTTTATTACCAGTTTTCATCCGAATCCATTGGGGAATGGGCTGATTCTGCTTTTGTTTTTTGGCCAGGAACTTCTTGATCCTGAGTCTTGTGAGAAGACATGGCGAGGAAGAAACAACCGCACGCACCACGATGGCGGAACTTCCCTCCTTTTAATCAAGTCGTCAGCTAGCTAATTGCAGAAACCCTTTTGATGAAGAAGATGGCTAAAAGAAAAAAAGATGAGGAGTATCGTACTTTTCAGCAGAAATGGACAGAGGAATTCGCCTTTGTAGAGAGAGCAGGTTCTTCAGTGTGTCTAATATGCAATGATAAAATTGCATCGATGAAACGGTCAAATATAAAGCAGCACTTCGACACACGCCATACTACATTTGCATAAAAATATCCAGCGGGGGGCCCTGGCTGGTTGGCTCAGTGGTAGAGCGTCGGCCTGGCGTGCAGAAGTCCCGGGTTCGATTCCTGGCCAGGGCACACAGGAGAAGCGCCCATCTGCTTCTCCACCCCTCCCCCTCTCCTTCCTCTCTGTCTCTCTCTTCCCCTCCCGCAACGAGGCTCCTTTGGAGCAAAGATGGCCCGGGCGCTGGGGATGGCTCCTTGGCCTCTGCCCCAGGCGCTAGAGTGTCTCTGGTCGCAGTGGAGCAACGCCCCGGAGGGGCAGAGCATCGCCCCCTGGTGGGCAGAGCGTCGCCCCTGGTGGGCG
Source organism: Saccopteryx leptura (assembly GCF_036850995.1). NCBI lineage: Eukaryota > Metazoa > Chordata > Mammalia > Chiroptera > Emballonuridae > Saccopteryx > Saccopteryx leptura. The sequence continues at coordinate 208,011,320 of NC_089505.1, read as the reverse complement.
TGCCGGGTGGATCCCGGTCGGGCGCATGCGAGAGTCTGTCTGACTGTCTCTCCCCTTTTCCAGCTTCAGAAAAATACGAAAAAAAAAAAAAAAATCCAGCGGGGGACAGCAGGAAGAAAGCATGTCAAGTGCTACTGTGCAAAGTGCAAGCTAGTCAGCAACAACTCCATGTTTGGACCCAACAAGGTGACTGGAATTCGGCTAGCTTTGCTGGTGCTTTAGCAATTGTGAGAAACAGAAAGCCATTCACAGATGGGGAGTATTCCAAAACATTCATGCTTGATGTTGCCAATGAACTTTTTGATGACTTTTCAAATAAAGACAAGATAATCAAATGAATAAAAGACATGCCTCTGTCGGCAAGAACTGTTCACGATTGTGCCATCATGATGGCAAATCAAATTGAGGCAACGCAAGTGAAGGACATAAACACTGCACCATTCTTTTCTCTTGCTTTGGATGAGTCAACAGACATAAGCCATTTATCCCAGTTCAGTGTGATTGCAAGGTATGCTGTCAGTGACACACTACTTGAGGAAAGTCTTGCTGTTTTGCCTATGAAAGAGACAAGAGGGGAAGATTTATTCAAGTCTTTCACTGAGTTCGCTAAAGAAAAAAATCTACTGATGGATAAACTTATTTCGGTGTGTACTGATGGTGCTCCGTGCATGGTGGGGAAAAACAGAGGATTCGTAGCTCTTCTTCGTGAACATGAAAAGAGACCCATCCTAAGTTTTCACTGCATCTTACATCAGGAGGCGCTTTGTGCTCAGATGTGTGGCGAGCAGCTTGGTGAGGTGATGTCGCTGGTCATTTGGGTGGTCAACTTTATTGTTGCCCAAGCTTTAAATGATCACCAGTTTAAAACATTGCTGGATGAAGTTGGGAATAATTATCCTGGTCTGCTTCTGCACAGCAATGTGCGTTGGTTGTCAAGAGGGAAAGTGCTCAGCCATTTCGCGGTTTGTCTGAGAGAAATGAAAAACATCGAGCACCCTGAGTTAGCTAACACTGAGTGGCTCGCTCCTGAAGTTCTACTATCTTGTGGACATGACTGAACATCTGAACCAGCTCAATGTGAAAATGCAAGGTGTTGGAAATACAGTCTTTTTTTTTTAATTTTTTAAATTAATTTTTAGAGAGGAGAGAGAGAAAGGGGAGGGAGGAGCAGGAAGCATCAACTCCCATATGTGCCTTGACCAGGCAAGCCCTGGGTTTTGAACTCAGGCGACCTCAGCGTTTTCAGGTCGACGCTTTATCCACTGCGCCACCACAGGTCAGGTGGAAATACAGTCTTATCCCTTCAACAAGCAGTGTTTGCATTTGAAAGCAAGCTGGAACTCTTCATCATGGACATTGAAACAGGTCGTTTACACTTTGAAAAACTGGGAGAGTTTAAAGATGCATGCACAGCAAGTGACCCTGCTCAACATCTTGATCTCCAGCAGCTAACAGGCTTCACATCTAATCTCCTGCAGTCATTCAAAGCACGTTTTGGAGAACTTCATGAGCGCACTTGTCTTTTTAAGTTCCTCACCCACCCACACGAGTGTGCAGTGTACAGCACTGACCTAAGTTACATCCACGGTGTCTCCGTCAGAGATTTTGAGCTACAAGCTGCTGACCTGAGGCCTCAGACATGTGGGTGAATAAGTTCAAGTCACTGAATGAAGATTTGGAAAGACTTGCATGACAGCAAGCAGAGTTGATGAGCAACCACAAGTGAGGAGAAATGAAACAACTTCAACCAGTGGACCAGCTGATTGTCAAAACTTGGAATGCGGCCCTGGCCGGTTGGCTCAGTGGTAGAGCGTCAGCCTGGCATGCAGAAGTCCTGGGTTTGATTCCTGGCCAGGGCACACAGGAGAAGCGCCCATCTGCTTCTCCACCCCTCCCCCTCTCCTTCCTCTCTGTCTCTCTCTTCCCCTCCCGCAGCCAAGGCTCCTTTGGAGCAAAGATGGCCCGGGCGCTGGGGATGGCTCCTTGGCCTCTGCCCCAGGCGCTAGAGTGTCTCTGGTCACAGTGGAGCGATGCCCCGGAGGGGCAGAGCATCGCCCCCTGGTGGGCAGAGCGTGGCCCCTGGTGGGCGTGCCGGGTGGATTCCGGTCGGGCGCATGCGGGAGTCTGTCTGACTGTCTCTCCCTGTTTCCATCTTCGGAAAAATACAAAAAAAAAAAGTAAATTAAAAAAAACAAAAACAAAAACTTGGAACGTGCTTCCTGTCATATACCACACACTGCAGCGTGTGAGTATTGCTGTACTGACAATGTTTGGCTCTGCGTATGCATGTGAGCAGTCTTTCTCACATCTAAAGAACGTTAAGACCAACCTAACAATCACCTTTAACGGATGGAAAGTCTCAACACCTGCATGAAGCTTAACCTCACCACGTATCAACCAGACTACAAAGCCATCAGCAAAACCATGCAGCACCAGAAGTCGCATTAATGGTAAGAAGTACTTTATTCATCATTGGTTAGCAACAGCATAACAATGTTATTAAAAAGAATTCAGAGAAGACTTATTGTACTTTAAAAGTGTTGGTCTTACATAAAATGCACACATTTATTTGTATTTAGTGTTAAACATATTGTATGGCTCTCACGGAATTACATTTTAAAATATGGGCATTCATGGCTCTCTCAGCCAAAAAGATTCCCAACCCTTGCAATAGATGAAGAATACAAGTCATTTTAATTTGAGCAAATCTATGGTGGAAAAAAGATCTATATTTTTAAAAAATCACCAATTACATTCCAAGAGCAACTATCCAAAACCCTCGCTTTGTGATCATCTGCTATTTTGAGTGACTTGTGCCAACATTCACTGCCATTTGTGTGACTAATCGAGACTAGCTGTCCACACATTGCTCCTGATAAATATTGGCATGCACATATGCAGAAGTTGGGGAAACAAGACTGTGTTCCTGACTTCCCTTCAGGTAAGTCACATGGGTGGTCTGAGATCAGACCTGGGCTGGTTATGGTGGTGGATGGGTTTGAAGTTTGACTGAGTCCCAGACTGGGGTAGGGGTGAAGATGTGGAGGATGGTTTGAAGAGGTAGTTTAAATGGGAGGGTGAGGAACGAGAGCCGAATCCATCTGCGCTCGAAGTGAAGGGCTGCTAGCAGGGAGAGGTGAAATGACAGCTGTGCAGGGCCTACTGGCCCAGTGGGGGGGGGGGGTGGAGTGGGGAGTGAGCATAACCCTGCTGCTGTTGCTGGCACCACAGCCAGGCCAGGAAGGACTCCCCGGTGGGTGTCAGCATCCACCTGCCCGGGCTGGCTACCTGTGTGTCCAAGGTGCAGCCTGCACAACCAGGAAAGGTTGCTCTGGCGTCTAGATGCAAAGCCTGGAAAGATCTTTAGAGGGAGGGACTCAGAAACTGTGGGAAACGTTATAAAAATAAAATTAAGAGCCACGTACATGTGGCATTAAATATATACAGAAGAGCCTGACTAGGCCATGGTGCAGAGCGTCGGCCTGAGACACTGAGGACCCCGAGGTCGCCGACTTGAGCGTGGGGTCACGTCTCTGGCTTGAGCCCAAGGTCACTGGCTTGAACAAGCAGTAGCTGGCTCGGCTAGAGCCTCTGGTCAAGGCACATATGAGAATGCAATCAATGAACAACTAAGGTGCCACAACTATGAGTTGATGCTTCTCATCTGTCTCCCTTCCCGTCTGTATGTCTCTCTCTAAAAAGATACTGTATATATATTTACATATATATACTTTATATGAAATAAAATTAAAAATTTCTACCCCCAAAGCAACCACTTTTGATACTTTCTTGAACAGTCTAAAAAAAATAATGAATACTTATATATAGTTGTACAAATATTCACATATTTTGAGTTTACACAAGGTGTCCTATTAGACATACTTTCTGCACCCTGTTTTTTTCACTTAATGTATTTTGAAGTAATTTCATATCTGTATATGTTAACCAACTCCTTTCTTTTTACTGACTTCATGGTCCTCATTACACAATGTACTGTAGTTTAGCCAATCTTTCGTTATTGGATATTTAGAGTTTTCCTGAACTCCTACTATTTTGGTATTTCAGTAGATGTGTTTTCTGTCTCTCTTTGTACATTGATTGGGTAAGGAGAATGAAATGGAGTCACAGTGCCATGCCCCCCTCATGGTACTGTGACCTAGCAGTCACACTGAGGACGCTGGCCTGGCAAATCTCTGGCCTTCCACAAACTTGACTTACCGGTAATGGCTGAAGCTCAGGGCCAGGCGGGTTTTGAGAAGAGAATAACACAGGTAGTGCAGTGGAAATGCACCTTGCTTCTTGTGGGTCTGCCTCAAACTGCAGGTCCTTTTCTAAAGAGATCCATAGGGCGGCATGGAGCTCAGCCCCGCAGCACTAACCCTCGCACCAGTCCTGAGGTGGAGAAAGCCCTCCCTGCGTGACACCATGGGAAGGGTGACAAAGCAGGCGGAACTGCCAGACGGCACTGAGGGACGCGGATCCTGAGGAGCAGCTGTGGACGGGCTCCCCTCGGAGGTCTTATTTCTATGAGATGGATCTTCAGAGAGTTCCCTTCACTCTGTGGTTACAGCCCATTTCAGAACCCCCTACACTTTCTGTGAAGGATGGCTCTGTGACTGAGTTATGCCTAGCTCTGCTGCCAGCTTTCCTAAATTAAGAAGTTGGGGGAGAGTTTCCATTAATGACCTCTTCTCTTTCTTGAAGGTTCAATCAAATGATAGGGAGGCAATCTGCATAGTAATTACATCACCCCCCCCCCCCCAAGTGAATCTAAATCACAGGGAGGTCAATTCAGGCTGCACCATTATAGTCAGAGGTAACATATAACATGCTGGTCACTGGGAGAGCTCATGCTGTTCTCAATAGCAGAGGGCAACAGGACATAAGCCGTCACCTGGATGAGACTTGTGCTGACAGGGACCTTAATTTGGAACTGCTTTATGATGGTACCACTGACTAGTCTCAAATTTGAATGGAAGTCTTGCCTTTACCAATGTCTGAGCCGAAAATATAACGGCCAGAGTCCTTGTTCTAAATCCTCAAAGCAAAGGACCACAAGACTAACAAATATAACGGTGATAGTGGGTTATACTTTAGGGGAGTTAGAGGTGTTTGTGGGGAAAACACATATTTGTTACCTGTGAGAGTGTCTGTCCACACAGCTCATTGGTACATCCATCAGCCTGTGATGCTGAGAGGACTCATTCATTCTCATAACCTAGCATAGCATTTCTCATGTTACTGATAACCCCAACAAAATTAAATGAGGTCTTTCCTTTCTGAGATGAAATAACTCCACTTAAAGATGAAATAAATCACCGCTATCCTCAGGGCTCTGGTGGTAACTGAAGAACTGTATCCTGGAGCCTCCAACCTGCCAGGATTCCCTAGGATTCCTCAGCCCCCAGGTCTCTCCTATGCAGCCCACTTGCCTCTCCGCTGCTGGGCCACTGCTGGCTCTGTCCAAGTCCAGCATATCAGTGAGATCCTGGACATTGGCTCTGCACGTTGTCCAGCTGGGCTTTTCAAGCAAGATGTCAGTTACATTCCTTTTCTGTTCACTCCCGACAAGCTCCCCAGCCCCAACATTTCTGAGAATGACATCCTCCCGGAGCCTCAACACAACCATTGCCTTTGTTGAGCTTAAGGTTCTGCTTTGTCCCTGTGCCAGGCCTCATCACCACAAGTGGTGCCATGTGTGAGGTGAGCCTGTAAGAAAGTGCTGAGTGAGAGGTGTCAGATGACCACTAACAATTCTACACAAACTGAGCCATCCACACTATGAGATGCTGCCGCTGGATGATACACACTTTGACACTAAACTTCACCCTGTCGCCCCGTATTGTTTGTTTTATTTGTGTGTGTGTGTGTAAGTCAGTACAACCCCATTCTCATCTTCTTACTGGAGAGTTGGACTATTTGCAAACTGTTACACACTATTAGTTTTTCGTGGCTGCTGTAACAAAGTACTGCAAACTTGGTGATTTAAAGCAACAGCAGTTTATTCACCAATAGTTCTGGAGTCAGAAGTCTGAAATCAGTACCACTGGGCCAAAATCAGGGAATTAGTAGTACTACTGTTCCTTACCTCCTTCAGTTTTTGTTGGCTACCAACATTCCTTGGCTTGTGGCTGCATCACTCCAGTTTTCAAGGCCAACATCTTCAAATAATCTGTGCTATATCATCCCAGTGCTTTCTCCTGTGTGTGTGTGTGTGTGTGTGTGTGTGTGTGTGTGTAATCTTCCTCATCCTCCCTGTATAAGGATTTACATGTATAAGGACACATGTGATTGCATTTTGGGCCCACCTAGATAATCCAGAAAAATCTCTTCCTTTCAAGTTCCTTTATTTAACCACATCTGCAAAGATGTTTTTTCCAAATAAGGTAACATTACAGTTTCTAGGGACTAGGACTAGCTCTCTTTGAGGGACATTATTCAAGCTACTACACATGTATCTTTTTATATTTTTTATGTTGTGTATACTCAGTGGGTGCTTTATAAATGCTTCTTTAACTGAATCAAACCTTATTGAACTGGGCCACAGAAATCCAAGAGATAAGCCTGTGTGAACTCATTAGACAGGACCTCACACCAGATTTTCCACTTTGGGAGGAGGGAAACCACCATGTGTTGCAAGTTAGATACTATCCTAGGCTTTTCCCATGTTCTGACTCACTGAATTCTCACTCTAGTTTGTGCCACCTACTAGAATGAACCCCAAAAGAATTAGTGGAAAACAGTTGAGGTAACCAAGTAAAAGAGGAAGTAGAAAGGTGATTGGGGTTATTTTCCTCTTGCTCAGAAAGAAGATGATGAAATTAAAGCCAGAATTAGAATATTGATTCATATTCCTTCTGGACACCCACCCATCAAGTCCTACTCAGATGAAAGGATAAGTCTCATGAACACAAAAACCTCTGAGCATGATGGTCATAGGCATACAACACATGCCTAGAATTGGGCCCGGGATAGTCAGTTCTCCTCTCAATGACCAATTGAGAATATCAATTCTCCCATGAGTCTGGAACAGACTTCTGTAGTAGTAGCTGTGTAATTGCTATGATCGTAAAAACAATAGAACACACCCGAGTCTCTCGCAACAGAGATAATCTGGCTTTAGCTCTAGGAAGATAATAATAATAACAAAATCCAAGAGGGATCAGAAGTTTGGGGCTTAATAAAGAAAATGTTTAGATTGAGAAAAAGTTTAGGAATAAGAAGAAGAATGAAAAGACTGGACAACCAGGAACAGAGAAAGTTGTCATACAGAGGGGAGAGGAATCTGTTACCAAAGGACACAAGGACAATTGTGTATCTAGGACAACCATTCAGGCTGTAAGAGGTGAAGCTTAGGCATCCACGCGGAGAGAACTGTTGTCTGTTCTTCAGTTTCAAGCAGTTACTTTCATGATAAAAAGACTCTCTCAACCACTTCAAAGACAATTTCTTTCACTTCCTAATTTGGTGTGAAGCCCAACTCTTCCCTGACATACACTTTGACTCGCTTCCTAAACAGAGAATTGTTCTTAGTCCCATGTACCAAAGAGCAAGAAGGTGGGTGGTCAGTACTTTCTTCCCCAGAGCTCTAGGTTGCTTCCAGACCAGTGCTACTCAACATTCATGCCGTATGGCTAGTTTGTGCCCTGTGCTTCATCATCACTACCCCCACCAAAATCTTGATGACTACCTCAGATGCAGCGAATACTTTGGCCCCTAGCTTAATATAATTCTTTCTCTCTTCTCCTAACTCTGCCATCTTCCTAGACACCACCCTGATGCTGGCCCTGGGGAGGGTGCTCAGGGCAGAGTGGTATGGGAGGGGTCCATGGGCCAGACATCACGGGAAGATGTGGGGAGCATGTTCAAGACAGGAATATTTTTCTTCCTAGCCAGAGTCATACCAACCCAGAATCCCCACATCCCCACAGTGAGAGAGCTGTGGGGAGACAGGGAGGATGCAGAAGGGTGTGGAAGGTGACGGTGCAGGGCAGAAATGACTGTGCTTCCTGCTGGTAATCTGCAGCTGGGGAGCAAGTCAGCTGCCCAAGGACCAGTAAAGAGGGGCACAATAGGAGTAGAGGGTATCCCAGCAGCCGGGGCTCTGACAGCTAGCACTCTCCAGCCATCATGTGGGCTTCCCCTCCACCAAGGGTAAATTTGTGGAGCTACACATTCACGCCAAGGTGGGCGTTCTGGGAGAGTTTAGCCTTGTTGCTTTGTAACCTATGGATTTAATGTTTACTGTAATTTTCTCTAGAACAACCACTTCCTGCAAGTTATACTAATAGAACGTGGAATGTGGTGGAGCTGGACACCACTTACTTGCCCCATTTAGCAGCTAGTCACATCAGTGCTTGCTCTAGATTGGTGATCATCCTGAAACTGGTGACCCTCAGCACTCTTGGATAGCTATAACTTTGAACTTGAACAATGCTATTTCTTATCCCACACTATTAATTTCTACCTCTGTCCAATATGTCTGCATTACATTCAGTTGTGTGTGTATAATATAACAAGCCTACAGAAAGTTTCTTTAAATAAAGATATGATTAAACAATTTGTAAAACAAACCCCTCTGTAACATACTTGTGTCAAGACATAGAACTTTACTGGCACCCTAAAAACCTTTTCTGATTTGTAACCCCTCTCTTCCCTAGAGGTAAATACTCTCTTGGTTTTTATAATATTTAATTCCCTACTTCTATTCATACTTTAAGTCCTAAAAATTATTTAATTTTGCCTTTTAAAAATGTTAGTGTAAATTACATCATACAGTATGTGTCCTGTATGGTTTGGGTTTTTTATTCAATACTGTATCTTCAAGATTCATCTTCTATGTGTCATTTAGCTATACTTTTTCTATTTCTCACAGTACAGCATTTCAGAGTCTGAATATGCCAAAATTTTTTACTTATGCTATTCCTGGTGGACATTTAGGTTGTTTCTGGTTTTTAGCTATTATTCAGTACTGCTATGAACATTTTTAAATATGTATCCTGGTGCACATAAGCATATGTTTTATGGGAATTAAAGGGGAATTGCTGGGTCATAAATTATGCATTTCTTGTAATTTGCTAGATGATGTCAGTCTGGTTTCCATAGCATTTATGCCAATTTACACTTCGCCAGCAGAGTATCAGAGTTCTTGGTGTTTAATATCCTTACAGCACTTGGTGTTGGCTCTCTAGTAAGTGTCTTATCAGTGTGATTTTAGTATACATTTCCCATTAGCTAATGAGGCTGAACACCTTCCTGTGCTTATTTTGTGGGGTGCCTGTTCAAATTTTTGCCCCTTGTTTTTATTGTGTTGGTTGTTTTGTTTTCTTTTCTTTTGATTTATAGATTTGTAGGACTTCTTTATGTATAAATACCCTTTGTTGTTTAGACTCACTGCAAAGTGTTCCCACATTTCTCTCTTTTGGTGGTAAACTTTATGAAATTATGTCCTTAATTTGACATAGTCATCTTTTCAATTCTTTTTATGGCAAGTGCTTTGGTGTCTTGTTTGAGAAATCTTTCCTGATCCAGAATTCATAAAGATATTCTCCTATAGTATATGCTAGAATATTTATTGATTTGCTTTTCCCATTGGATCACCTGGAAATGATTTCTGTATATATTGCACTGTAAGAGTTTATTGATTAATTTTTAAAGGATTTTTTCATTTTTGATGAAGTTGAGCTTCTGCACCCTTGGTTTCACATGTCCTAAATTTGAGGTTGGTCAAGGTGGCAAGTCTACCAAATACCTAGATAGAGCAGTGATCTACCAGGTCTTTAAAGTGCCAACAGAATTTAAATGCATAATACAATTTATACAAGCAATACTCATATACATACAAAAATGAATGATAATCATGTATCAAGAATAGAAAAAGGTGTCCTTTTATAAGGAGATAGAAAGACATGATAGTGAAAGTGACAATGCTTTAGGAGAAGACAGGAAATATGAAGGATTGCTTACTGACAGAGAAGCCACGGTCTAGCATTTGCTAGGTGCAGTGGACACCTACAGCTTTTCCTGAGCAGAACAAGAAGCCTCTCTTAAAAGCCTTATCGGAATGTTTGCCTCATGAGATTAGGGCCTTGTTGGTCTCATTCACTGCTTTGTATTCTCCACATTTGGCACAGTGCCTCGCATCACACAAACACTCAATAAATAGCTGTTGAATGAATGAATGAATGAATGAATGAATGAAATGCTCTGTCTAATATCATGGTTCAATTACAGCTATCATTTTTTGTAGGCCACCTACACAGCCTTAATGATAATAATAATAGCTTTCATTGCAAATTTACTACATGGTAGAGAAGATGTTAATGACTGACATTTATCATATCATTTATTCTCTGAAACCACTTCACAAGGTTTTCAAGGTTCCAAGCTGAACCAGTAATAATAGCTAACAATTATTGTGGTACCTTATTGCAGGTACCACATAAAATTATTTACATGGCATATCACATTTAACCATTATATCATATAAAACCAAAGGAGTAGATATCATTATGATCCTCATTTTACAGATAAGGAAAAAGAGTTAAAAGAACTTAAGTAACCTGTCCACGGTCATACAGCTAGTAGGCAGGAGAGTCAGTGTTTGAACCTCTTACCCACTGTGCTATCTGCCTTTTCTAAGACCCTCTATCCCTTGTTTCAGAGAAAAAAAAACTCAACAAGCTAGGCCAGTTAGAGCCCTTCTCTGGAACTTTTGAACTTGAGACTATTCCTTTTTGGTTGGGGACATTGTGAGTCTGTGAGCCAGTGACAGCCACAGTCCCCACAGGGTGGCAGATCCTATCTGCAGTAGGAGAGAGTGAAGCAGGCTGGCAGAGGAAAGCAGACTGACAGAAAGAGTGAGAGTCCTGGTGGCTCTCTCTCTCTCTCCAGCTCTTCCTTTTGTTATGAGACCTTTCCAATAAATCACGCCCTTCCACTCCTTTGTAGTCTGTCTAAACTAGTTCAATCCATGTTCTTGTACTGGTCACCAGAGTAATCTTAGCTAATACAGAAGGCTGCAGTGCTCTCCCAAAGCATCTTTGATAAACCCTTTGGAGTTTATCACAAACTGTATGTCCTGACTTCACATGTGGTGTATGAATGAAGATAGTGACCTTTATGAAAGTTCTCTTTGGGTTTATAAATGAGTAATTCTGATCCTGTTTTGTCAGATGCTGCAATATCGTGTGCACCTCTTTCCAGTGAAGGGGATGGCCTGATACATACACTTATAAAGTAAGTATTTTTTTTTTCTACCTGTTGATCTAATATGTCAAAATGTAGACTCTTTGCAATAGCTCTTCTGGGCAAAATGGTCATGAGTCCTGGACTCCCACAAATAGATATATGGTTATATTTCTTCACTGAGTTTTGAGACTTCTTTACTTTCATTATAGCTCCCTGAATCTCCATCACCTTATCTACAAAATGAAGGGAATGGATTGCAAGGGAACTTTAGGACCATTAGTGTCCTTTCCAGCTTTGAGCTTGGTCATTGAAACCACATCTAATAGTAACTAAGAGGTATTGGCGGTCATTTGCTTCATTGGTCTTAGTGTTGGCTTGGATGAGATAATGCCTGTCATTTCGTAGTGTGGAACTCTCTCTTTCTTAATTCACCCCTTCAATATCTATTATCTCATTTCTCCCACCCCCTGCCTACCATCACCAGTGTTCTGCAGGATAAAACACTGGCCTTTCGAATGCTCCTCAATAAAGGATTTCTTGATCTAAAATTGTATGTTCTATTCTACTCAGGGATTGACTATGCACACTGGTAATTGAAAGGCTATGGAAAGTTTTCTAAAGAAATCTATGTAACTTACTTTACTCTAAGATTTTCCAATCTTAGTTAGTCACAAAACTCTCTTTTTGCAAAAATGCACATTGAGATCCCATTTGGGAACTGTTGATTTAACACCTTCCCTCTAGGTCTTTGCAGTAGAGTAGATGTCATGATGACAGTGTAAGTATATTTGAAATATAATGATGTTATCTTTAATTGTCCCACTTCCTGGGTGTAGCTTTTTGTGAATTGAAAAGAGATTGCTTGGAGATTATGATTTGGTTTTATTACTAGGAGGCATCATATTACTCCTTTCCCTGAATTCTCAATGACTATTAAGATTCTCTTTAGTTGACCAGAAGAGGGAAGCAGAGGACCTGGGATGGCCCCTGAGGCCCCTGTCACCACTTGGGAACAAACCTGAGATAGGCAGCAACAGCCCGGGAACTTGCATTGGCTGCTGCTGTTCATTCCCACTCAGAGTGAGTCATTCACATTTCAGCAACACCGTCTGCAGAAAGTGAGGGCCCATTGCTAGGGACCATCTCATGCCCTATGTGTTTACCAGAGCTTCCAGAGGAAACAGATTTCCTTCAAGTTGGGGAGCATCAGGAGATCTATTGGGAAGAGACTGATGGAGACAGCAGAAAACCGTGAGGCACAGCCAGCAAAGGAGCAGACCCTGAAATCACAGCAATAGGTCTCAAGAGCAGAGGCCTCCTCACAGTTGTGTTTGCTCCCTGTGATCCCTGAGCAACCGCTGTTCAGCTGGGCTTGGAGCAGAGCCGTCACCTGCCCAAGCCTTAGCCACAGTGCTCATAAAATGGCAGGTCTATGATCACACCTATGTTGCTTGGTTTGGGTGACATGATATTCTTTTGGGGTAGTATCAGGCTTGGGCCTAAGGTTCTGAACACCAGACACACACTCTTGCCAGAGTTGTATCATTGCTCATGGAGTCCACAAGAGAGACATCATGCTCAGGGCTAGGGCCAAACAACTGCATGCATTTTATTTTATATGGTATTTTGGCCTCAAACACTACTCTAAGTCTTTAAGAGGCTGGGAGTAACCACTGAAGGATTCTTTTTCTTACTCTAAAGGCAAAACTCAACATTATAGGTAGAGCAGGTAACCTCCTTGACACCTTTTCTCTTAAGATTATACCTCTTTCTTGGGCTTCTATATTTTAACTTTCTGATAACAAGAAAAGATGGATGCAAGCATTCTAAGAAAGGAGGGAGGCATGAGTTTCTCCTAAAGATCTGGAACAGAGACGGTGTAAGCACTGACTACAGCCCTGCTTAGCACAGCAGAGGTACAACAGGGAGATCCCCAAGACATCCTCAGGAGAGTGATGTGACCAACACAATCCCTGTGAGCTTGGCTCATCTTCATTACCCTTCTTCTGCTCTCTTCCCTAGATGTGTAGGTGGGAAATGACAGGGGATGAGGGAAGAAACATGGAGTGCGGAACATACAGGTGGCCATTTTCTTACTCCTCTTGTTTCCTCTCTCACCTTGCCCCTCTTTTCCTTCTATCCTAGTCTAACATGTCGGAGCCCCTAATAATAAGCCCGAGGGTCACTGTGCTGAAATATCATCAGCCACGCTATGTTATCTTCTACTTTCTGCCTCTTGGTGGTTCTGTAACAAAGAGAGAGGGGTCTGTTACTAGATGGTGTTACCTATCTTCTTCCTGCACCTAGGGAACCCAGGAACACTGAACTCTGCCCTTTCCAGTGTTCCTTCTTACCATTAGCTTCCCAAGGGGATTCTGTGCAAGGCAAGGAGCAACAGCAAAGGAGAATCAATAGCTGAGCAGATGCCTATTAATTCTCAGTGCAGGGTTTATAGGAATTGAAATGTGTCTGCCCCAAAATCATATATTAAAGCTCTAAACCCAATGTGGCTGTATTGAAAGGCAGGACCTGTAGGGAGGTAATTAAGGTTAAATGAGATCATTGGGTGGCACTCTAATCTGCTAGTGCTGGTATCCCTGTGAGTAAGAGACATGAGTGATCTGTGTGTGTGCGTGGGGGGGAGGGGTACAAGCACACACGCACATGCATACACACAAGCATACACAGAAGAAAGGCCATGTGAACGGTCCAGTGGCTGGCTGTCTATGAGCCAGGAAGAGGTGCCAATCCTGATGGCACTTTGATCTTGGACTTTCTATTCTTGGAACTGTGAGAAAATAAATTTCTGTTTTTAAGTCACCTGGCCTGTGGTATTTGTTATGGCAGCCTTAGCAAATACCACAATTACTCACTTGCTTTATCTCAATTGCACACACAATAATACCATTGCTATCCACAAATAATATGATTACTATAGTTGTTTTAAGTTATATAATGTATTTTGTCTTTAGAGTGTATATACTACCAGAGATAGGCAGTCAGATAGATTACTATGTCTTAAGGTCACTTTGACTAGTTAGGTTTCCTTCCTTTTACTTTTTACTGTTAGGAGTTGCTTTTTAAATTTTGGGTTTTTTTTTCATGATTATGTAAAATAGTACATGATTTTAAAGTCAAATCTAGAAGACATGCTTTATTTATAGAATTCTAGCATTAGCATTCATATGCTCAATTACAATTCTGTTTTTCCAAAAGATTTAGAATAAATTTGAGCGGACATATAGCAACCTTTGCCACAGTGGTAATTTGTGTTTTCTCTCCACTTACTTTTAATTTTTCTCTTTTTTGTGTCTGTTTTATAATTTACCATAATGTATATAATCATAGATTTAATTTTTTATTCCATTGAGGACTTGGTGTGCTTTTTCTTTTTAAGTGAGAGGGATGGAGGCAGAGAGACAGACTCCCATATGTGCCCTGACGGAGGTCCACCTGGCATATTCCCATCTGGGGCCAACGCTCAGACCCGCAGAGCCACTGGCTGCAAGAGGGGAAGGGAGGGGGAGAGGGAGAGGAAGAGAAGCAGATGGTCACTTCTCACGTGTTCCCTGACAGGGAGTCAAACCCGGGACTCTATCCATTGAGCCAACTGGCCAGGGTTGTGTTTTTTAATCTAAGAATTTAATTATTATCGATTCTGAAAATATCACAATAATTTTCATATATTTTAGCTGTCATTTTTTTTTCATCTTTTCTTCAGAACTATAATTTCTCCTCAGTCTATCTTTCCTGACTGAATTTTTTTGTCATTTATTCTAACTCTTTACACTTGGTATTACATTCTAGTTTTCTCAGATTTAACTTCTTGAATTGTGTTTAAATCTGCAATTTAATTTTTCCTTTGAATTTTAGTTTCAGTCTTTTTACCATCCTACCTCCTTTTATCACTTAATCATTTAAAACCACTTAATTTTATTGTTTCTTCAGATTGTGGATCCTAAATTGGAGATGGTTTTGTCACACAGTAATTATTTTCTTGTAAGTTTATCTTTAGTGTGAGATTGTTTCCTCCTTTTGGCTTTGTTTGTGCTCTTGATCAGTATTGGCAAGCTTCTTTTTCTCAAAAAAGCAAGATAGCAAATAGTTTAGTCTTTGCAACCACATCCAGTCATCAAGTCTCTATCTCTTCTTACCAGAGGCGGATTTAACAGCGGACGCACCGGGTGCTCGCCCTGGGCCTTGACTTCTGAAAGGCCCCGCAAAACGCCAACTTTACACTTTTTTCTAATGACACCAAGTTTGGTTTCCTATGTGCAATTTTAACATTAATAATACATAATATTTTTTATGTATTTAAAAATATGGTTAACCTGTATTTTTATTTTCCCTGTCTCTCTCTTTTTTTAAGGGGCCCAATATTTTCTTCAGTGCCCGGGGCCTCAACTGACCTTAATCCGCCTCTGCTTCTTACCCTTCTCCTCTCTTTCTCCTTCTCCTATCACCCTTTGAAAACACAAAACTTATTCTCAACACAAGTCATACAGAAACAGGCCATGGGTGAGAGTGCCAGAGGTTTTCTAGCCCCAAACCAGTTTTACATTCACTGTTTTACCTGGGGATGCCTATTCCACCTGAGTAGTGAACATCTGGGCTCCCTGCTTATGCAAAGTACAGCTCAAGGTTTTGGTTTTTAAAGGAAGAGTTTTTCTTTTTTCTCTAATCAGAGTATTAAGCAAATTCAAATTTCCTTATCTCTTTTCTGGCCCAGGGAATGGAATGTCTCTTGTTCCTAGAACACTGAGTAAAATTGTTCCTAGTTCATTCCTCGAGGTCCCAATTTTATATAAAAATCTTAGTCACAGCCTCCTACCTCATGCAGGCTCCAAACCATATATCCTAGATCTTAATGGACAAAAAATAAAAACAAAAAATTTTTTCGATGCTGATTTTTGGCCATTAGAGCGAATATTGGGATTTGATACCCCCACCGTATTCTGCATGTCATCACCACGTCAGCTTTTAATTCTGGCTCTAAATTCTTTCATTGTTTATGTAACTAAGTTTTTCTTTCTTGTTTAGGAGCCCAGCTATTATTTAAATTGTGTGTATCATATATCATCTACCATTTCTCCATGATGAGTGAAGAAAGGGGTCCAAGTTAGCTCATTCTTCTAAGGTGCCAGAGTACCTCTTAATCAGAATAAGCGTTGAATTTTATCAAAAGCCTTTATTCATCCATTGTGATTATAAAATAAGTCTTACTAACTGAAAAGTACTCTATCATGTTATATTTCTTTTCTTGGATTTTAAGTTATTCCTGCATTTCTGAAATGAAGCTTTCTTGGTTGTGAACCATGAGTCTTTTAATATACTGTGAATTCAATTCAGCAGGTGTACAATTCCAGATGCAGAAAGATTGGTTTAAAGTTTAACATGCTTTCCCTTCCTTTCTTTCTCTTTTTTTTTTTTTTTTTTTTTTGTCAGATTTGGTATCAGAATTATCTGAGTTCTGTTTAAAAATTCTGAGTTGCCTTCTATATTTATTTTGTATGTCTTTTTTTTTCTTTAATTCTTGATTAGATGCTTATACTTTTCCTCTAAAACAACTAAACCTGGATTTTCAGATCAATTCTGCTCTCTTTTTGTCTTTGCATTAATTTATTTTGGTTGTTTACTTTATTGTTTCTTTCTTCTTATTAAAGACCTTTTTATCTTTATTCTAAGTTCTTGAATTAACTCAACAATTCAATTAATTCCATTCTTTCTTCAATAATGAGGAATTCAGAGTTATTCATTTTTGCATTCGCCACCTCCAGTTCTCTGACTGTACAGTGTAGGCTGTGTCCCTGCTGGAGTGTGCATTTCCTGGGTCTTTAGATGGTCCAGTCTTCAGAGGGTCCAGTCGTCCTAATGTTCAGAGCTCAGCTTAAGTGCCGTCCAAGAGGCCTTCTCAACCACAAGTAGCACCATCCCCAACTGCTCACTCTCAGTTTCATCATTCTCTCTTATTTTTATAGAAGCAAGTATCACTCCCTGATATTTTCAGTTTTATTCATGTACTTGTTTACTAGCTATCTTCTTCCAATCTAGGGGTAGAAATATAAGCTCACGAGAATAGACTGTATCTTTTCAATGCTGTCTACCTGCTTCCTCAAACAATGTCAAGTACCTAGTAGTGATCAACAAGTGTTTATTACATGAATGCATGAAAAGTGTTCTCCATTGCATTATTTTTAAAATAGCCTATATCAATACTTTTTATTTCATGTTGTCGGAATAGCTATGCAGAAGTTTGCCCTTCACTTCAAGTGGATGGTTTATTTGTTTGTTTAATTTTCAATTTTAGCACTCTGTGATGCGATAAAATGGCTCATATAAATTTTATGCTTGAAAACTTAGCTTTCATCCTGGCCGCTTATTATAAGATCGCTTTTTGTAAATGTTCCACAGAAACTGCAAGAGACAGCATTTTTGACTCTTTGTAAAAGAAGAATTCTATTTACAATTGAGGTTGACTATGGTTTTGTCAATTCTTGTTTATTTTAACTCTCAGAGTTTGAGACATGTGTTTAAGTCTTTCATAATTATTGTATTTCAAGTATTCTTTTTCTTATATTACTAACATACTTGTTACTGTCACAGAAAGGTTCCAGCTGTTAGATCCTTATTGTGAATTGTGCCTTTATATGATATAAAATGTTTTTCTTTGACCTATTTCACCTTTTTGACATAAATTCTATTTGTCTGGACTAAACCACCCCTTGTCCTCCTGCCCAGCTCTTTTCTGGTTTGTGTTCGTCTGAAGAGAGAATCTGAGAACCTCCCATGAGTCCGGGAGCCCCTTTCCTGATGTTCAACCAAAGGGTAAAATGATACCCTGAAGGCAAGGGAATTTGAAGAGGTTTTAATGCATATATTTCAAATGCTTCCCTTATAAGAAAAAAAAGAAAAAGAAAGGGTATATGGGGAATTATTCAGGAGTGCTGAAGTTACAACTTTACTAAACCCAGAAATTGTATACTTGTCACCAAGCTTAGAAATGTCCCACAGTGCCCAAGATTGTTTACAAAGTGGCTGCAGTTGGAATTCACCCTGGACTATGTAATTGACCTTTTATGAAGATGTACCTGGCATTGACCAGGGATGTGAGATAGCCAGACAGGTTCCTAAGCACAGCTATGGGAGCCAGGGCAAGGGGCAAGGCACACGGAAGCCCAGGGGTTGGGCAGGATGCCACTTCCCCCAGACGCTCTGGGTTAGCTTGGTTTGCAGTGGTTCAGGACACACCCATCCACTGCCACCTAACCCCAGCCCCAGTCCTGAGGTGTGGGAGTGGAGAATGCTGGAGAAAGTTCATGATGCTCTTATGATGGGGGTCAGCCCTGAGTAGTCCTGCCCATGAACAACCAAACATAATGTGCAGGCTGGGCTTCGCGGCACCTGAATGTGGCAGCAAACTAAGAGGTAAGCAATATTGTTGTGGCAGAACCTTGGCTGAGTGGCAGAAAAGCTGTGTGTGACTCTTTGTCACTGTCACTGACTTGGCATATGTTACTTTGCATTGTGTGAAAAAATGGGCATGAACAGGCCAGGGAGTACCTCCCTTCTAGAGCCTTCTGCAAGTGGATGAGAAAAATGTGCTAGTTTGTTAAGTGTTGGAAGCTGTTTGGAAGAAAAATGTAGCTTTTTTATTTTTAAAAGACAAAACGGTATAAGCTGTAGTGAAAACTGTGATCTGCCACCAGCTGCCCCCTCCTTTTCAGTGAGGGGCTGGCTGTCCCAGCTGCTGGAGCTGTTGGCAGAAGACCCTTGCCGCAGGGAGCCTCCCCACCCAGCTGGGCTCCTGTTGTGGGGTGGCCAACACTCAGGAACTGATCCATAGAAGATATAAAGGTCTTGTCATTCTGTTTCAACTCAGGAAACCCTGAAGGTCAGTTAGGTCTACAAATGTCAGAGGAGCCCTCTGAGAGTGTCCCTGAGACGGCTGAGCTGCGCTGCTGGTGAGCCTGACTGTACCATGAACTGCTAGGATAGAAGGGATTATTTATTTCTTCAACGTTCTTTCTCCAGGAACTCAGGCACATAGACCTCACTTAAGCGAACCACTGTTTTTGAAAATGTGAATTCTTTTCATCTTTTTTTATAAGTGAGAGGAGGGGAGATAGAGAGACAGACTCCCATATGTGCCCCAACTGGGGTTCACCTGGCAATCTCCCATCTTGGCCAATGCTTGAATCAACTGAGTTATCTTCAGCACCTGAGGCCAACGCTCAGACCAACCAAGCCACTGGCTGTGAGATGGGAAGACGGAGAAAAGAGGGAGAGGGAAGAGAAGAAAAGCAGATGGTTACTTCCCATATGTGCCCTGACTGTGGATCAAACCCGGGATGTCTGCACACCAGGTTGACACTTTAGCCACTGAGCCAACCAGCCAGGGAGAAAACTGAATTTTTAAAAAGAATTAAAATTGAAGGGAAGTTTTAACAATAGTTACCATTAAGTTAGCACTTAATATAAGTGCTTTATATCCTTAACTCGTTTGATTCTCAGAATAATCTTCTGAGGTATATAGATACTAATTTAGTTTTACTCTATAACTGTGGGAAACTAAGGTTAGAAATGTTAAGTATTTGCCCAAGTTCACATCTAGGATTTGAAATTCAATTCTGTCTGACTGCAAAAAAATAAGCTAATTAACAACAACACAATATCACCTCTTACAACTGTGCTACCCATGCTTCCTTGTAATTCCTGTAAACAGCTGAGTCATCTGTAGCACTGAGAAGGGATTAGATTTGTATTTTCCACCCAGAAAAGGGAGTGAAAGGAAATGTTATATTTTTAGGGGGAAAAAAAGAATACCAGGCATTGCATAAATATTAAATCCTTCCTTGTGGTCTACTGTCTTCCATGTCCATGAAAAGAACTGGAAATAGAATAACAAGCTTTTCTCAATATTCAAATACATCTAGAATTTACCAGTATAAAATATTTGGAACAGTAGGGTCCATGAAAATAAGGCTTATCTGTTGCCCAAAAGGTAAGGGGCTATTTGGAAGTTCAATGACCTCATTGGTTTATGCAGACAATGTTAAGCAAAATAACTTTTAGAGCATCTTTAAAAAAAACAAACAAAAAAACCACTTCAAACAAGAGGTAATTGTATCAAAGCCATTTTTGATGTTAGTCCCTCATTTTCAGTCCCTCAGGAAGAGGGACTGAAACACCTGTTCCTCGTGCCTACCGAGGGCTACGCCCTTTGAAGCCCTGCTTGCTCCTGCAGCTGTTCCATCTGCTGAAGAGACCTGCCTCTGATCCTCCACGAGGGAAAGCAAACTGGCCTGTATTTTCACAAGAGCTCTATGACCTCTCACCCCAGCACCATGGTCAGCTTAGCCTCTCCCCTTCTCAATTCATTCCCTTCCTTGCTGGGAATTCAAGTAACACGTAAAGCACTAGTTGGGCAGCATTCCAAAGAGTTTTCATTTTAACACTCATGTCTCCCCTTCGGCACCGGCACCGGCACTGCAGACCAGATCCCAATCTCAGCACATTATTCATCTACGCCTGACTTGGCTAAGAAAGAACAGAACAAAATTCTTGGGTCACAGGCCACATTCTTGTATCAGATCATCTGAGCTGTTCCTGGCACCCTGGGCCTCGTGACTGAAGCCACGCCTGCCTCTGCATATGCTCAGAGCCCCTGGCCATGCCTGGCACCCTCCAAGACTCGCCAGAGTTGTTTGAACAGCCTGTTATGTTTGCTCTTTCCATCTGTGCAGCCCCACAGGATCAGGCCACAGGTAACTCCATGCCTGAGTGTGGGCTATATGCTGACATGGAATGCTCACAGGGGTTGGGGAGCCACAGAGGACACTACTCCAGAAACTGGCTGTGAGGGTGGTGAGTGCTGGGTCTGCTTTAGCAAGCTTTCTGGGTAAAGCTTAACGGCAATGCTAACTTTTATTGAGTATTGATTATGTACCTGGTAGCAGTTTAAATGCTTCACCTACATTGTCACTTAATCATCCCAAGGATGTTATGAAATAGGACCAATATTATCCTCATTTTATGGATGAGGAAACTGAAGGTTAGAGAGTTGTGTTGCCCAAGGTTGCAGAGTGAGGCTGAGCCAAGATTCACATCTGAGCCAGCAACGTGCTGCGGAGGCTGCACAGGCCGCCTGGGGGCTGGGCTGTGCTTAGCCTGCCAGTGTTTTTATTTCTTTTTTTTTTTTTTTTAATTTTCTTTATTTTTATTTTACAGAGACAGTGAGTCAGAGAGAAGGATAAATAGGGACAGGACGGAGAGAGATGAGAAACATCAATCATTAGTTTTTCGTTGTGTGTTGCAACACCTTAGTTGTTCATTGATTGCTTTCTCGTATGTGCCTTGACCGCGGGCCTTCAGCAGACCGAGTAACCCCTTGCTGGAGCCAGCGACCTTGGGTTCAAGCTGGCGACCTCGGGGTCTCGAACCTGGATCCTCGGCATCCCAGTCCGACACTCTATCCACTGCGCCACCGCCTGGTCAGGCCCTGCCAGTGTTTTTAAAGACATTTTAAAATGTGAGCCAATATTTAAAACATAAGAGGTTTCATGTATAAACACATACAAAATTTTAGCACATCTTAAAAAATGGATATGTCTGCCATCACTGGGTCTTCAAACCCAAAGGCTTCTATCTACTGGAGGTATTAGCCACCTCAGTAGATGGAGCCCGTGCTCCCCAGTCTCCAATGAGCCTACTCTGCAGGCAGGTTCTGTTCACATCCCTGCATGGCTCCCGTGGCTCCTGAACTGCACTCCTACTTCACAGCCCCAGTCCATGATTTCTTGGGTGTGAGGCCTATCTCTGGCCTTGTACCGCCCTGGAAACAGAATTTTGGGCTAACAGTCACATGTCTGGTTGGTTAGGGACAGAGAACACAAGTGCAAGCTGGTGATGATTTGGAGCAGCATGGCAGGTCAATAGTTCATGGTTGATTCCAAGGTCAGTTCATCTCCAATGACAGGATGAAGGAATGACATGGGAAGAGCTGGCAAGTGACCATGGACCTGGAATTTACTCCAGGTTCTGCCACAGGCTAGTTTGGTGAGCCAGGTCAGTCCCTTTTCCTCTATAAAAACTCCCTTTTCAACTATAAGTGGATGAAGTGGATGAAGAGACTGAGGCAGATAACAGCTCTGAAACTCTTCTGTGCTGCTGCTTGTAGGACAGTTTTCATGTGAGAAGGGACTGCCTTTGAAGGCACATCTTCCGGAGCTGAACGAGTCTTTGTAAATTCCCTTCAGTGTGTCCAAACAAATGGGTAAGGAGCCAACGACTTTGGCGGGCACAAGTTCAGAGCAGCAGCGAGGCCACAAGCCCAGCCCGGTGAAGAGAGGTGTGGCCTCAGTCACCGCACGGCTGTTTCCAGGGCCAGGGCTTTCCTTCACGTTGGTTCAGGGTCAGGCCAGGCTGGGTTCTTTATTTAGAAAACCATAATAATAACCATGAAATCATTTCTTGCCAGAGCAAACATCTCACCCCAAACAATATCACTGGGAACCATACGAGAGAGATTTTCACAGTCTCTCGGGCATTCAGAGGAACTCATAGGAACTGTATTGTTTTCTATGCTCTCTTTAAAGCACAAACCTTATCATAACAAAGTGAACCTATTTCTCAAATAAGAGTAGCATTGAAAATAAATAGTTACGCAAAAGATTACCTTAAAAGAAATCAAGATAAGGCAAGAGATCAAGCACAGGTCCATGGCAAAATCCTCATAATACATTTTTCTTATATGCTCTTTCATACATCTGTGGCTCTCCTAATTTCTCTGGCCTATTGTGATCTGTGAGTACAAGTTTAACTAGCTTCTTAGAGTAAGACCTATTTTCTCTTTGGCAAAGGTGGTGGTTGCAACCTCAACTTCAGTTATTGTCAGAAAACCTGACCTCAGGTATGACTTTCCAGTGTCCCCCAAGCTTGGGCAGCTATGAGGGTGGGTGTGGGGACCTCCAGGAGAGATGTGGCATTTCTGACAGCCAAATACCAACTGAGGCTCTTAGAGGCTCTCTGAGGAGGTCAACTTGACCTGGACTGAGCCTACTGGCTTGATGTTACAGACTTACCTCTGCATCTGGAGCTAGATGACCTTCCAGCTTGTGCTGGAGGATGGGTCTCCTACCGCAGGGTTTTCAAGCTTTAATATGGATACACATCACCAGCTAAAGAAGATTTTGATTTAGTGGGTCTGGGGTATGGGCTGAAAGAGAGTCTGCATTTCTTACAGGCTTCCTGGTGATTCTGATGCCTGCATTCTGAGTCGCAAGATCCCACACTAGTGGTTCTTAAAGTATTCCACCAATGCCAGAAGCTATAGCACCTCCTGGGAACTTAATAGAAATACAAATCTTAGGCCCAACCTAGCCCTACTGAATCAGACACTCTGGCTATGTGGCCCAGCAATCTGTATTCTAGCAAATCTAAGAGATTCTGTATCTGCTAGAGTTTGAAAACCTGCTGACATACATCCTTGTTATGGGTTGAATTGTGACCCTCCCCAAAAAATATATTGAAGTCCTAATCTCCAATAGCTGTGGGTGTGACCTTATTTGGAAATAGTCTCTGTGGTTTAATCACATTTAAGATGAAGTCATAAGGGTATGCCCTAGTGCAGTATGACACATGTCCTTATAAGACGACGACCCTGTGAAGACAGAGACACACAGGGGGAAGATGGCATGTGGAGGTGGTGGCAGAGATTGGAGTAATGCATCTGTAAGCCCAGGAATGCCAATGATGGCCAGAAAAAAATAGTTTGTAAGAGGCAAAGCAGGATTATTTTCTATGTGGTTTACAGGCAGCGTAGCACCGCCAACCCCTTGATTTTGAACTTCTAGGCTCCACCAGAGCTGTGAGTCAATAAATTTTTGTGATTTTAAGCTGCTCAGTTTATGGTACTTTGTTTTGGCAACTTGGAGGAACATGTAACTAAATTCCTGCTATTGGAATGTGAGCAGAAGTAATCTGAACGTCAGTACCACAATGCTTACAGTGGAAAAGGCATGTGCCCCACTTTCTGTTTGTGCTGTGGCAGCCACCTTAAAGCAATGGTGGGAGCTGCCTTGAGAAGGGAGAGCTGCCCCAGGGCCCGCATCTCAGATGACCTTAAGGAACAGCCTGCCCATCTGCTCTGTACCTCCAACCAACCCTTACCAGAGGAAAGATTAAACTTCTGTCTTGAGCCACTATATCTTTTGGTCTCTGCAGGACAGTTAGACCTGTGACATAACTCACGTATCCAGAGTTCACCTTTTGGCCTGTCTCTGGCTTAGCTCAGGACCACAGAGGCATTTGCCCGATCTGTCATAATCTGTGTGTGGTGACAGCGTGAGGATTCTCTTGAGTGATTTTCCAGCATAAATAGATCATGATTCCCACCTGGCTGTCATTTCTTTTAACTCTTCCTCTCCTCTGTCTCTGTTCACTTGCTCTTTCTTTCACAGTTCAGGTACTCTGAACATTTGGAGAACAGAAGTTATGGAGTCATGGGGTTTTTGCCAGGTCACGATGCCTTGGGGAGATGAACTAGGAGAGAGGGGAGGCGGGTGAGATTCTGAGTTGGAGCCTTAATTACCTGGAACTTGGTTCATCTCAACTCGTAATGGAGACATTTCTACCACGTCTTCAGGAGGAAACTGTAAGCAAACAAGCTGCTTCAGCCCAACTGACTCCTCTCCGCAGCCTGGTATGACACATTAGACATCTGTCCTAATGGCTGTGAGGCTGTCTTTCCAATCCCATTTTATTCCTACTTTGTCAAAGTGAACATGTTCCCACTACGGAATGTCCATTTGAAGAAAACAATGCTAAAATGCTATGGACTGTTCACTTTAAAAAAACAATGTCCATTTTAAGGAACTTATGCTTAAAAATATTCTACAAATGATCAAAGCTAACTGTATGAGGATGTTCATTTTGGCATCATTTGCATTATTTAAAATCCTGAGAGAATTTCATGTGCATTAAAAGGAAAAAGATTAAATTGAAAAGTATGGTTTCTCATATTGCAGAAGGCAAAGGTAGCCACACCAGAGGAGATAGGTCTGTATGAACTGACCTGCAAAAATGTACATGATATATTTTTAGTAAAATTATTGTACTTCTTATAAAAATGAACAACTAATCTTTATGTATATATTCTCATACCCCTAGAAAAATACCATATTTCCCCATGTATAAGATGCATCTTTTCTTTGAAAAATTTGGGGTCTAAAAACTGGGTGTGTCTTATACAGTGGTTGTGGCATTTCAAATGCCATAGATGAAACTGAGGACAAGGCAATATATGAAGACAGTGATTCGTCATCAGACACAGATGAGGACAAGCTAATGGATGGGAGTTTTGACAGTGATGAAGAGTTGTATGAATTTTATGATGAATAAAACTTGAGTTCAATAACTTTATGTAATACATTCTTTTCCAAATTTCGGGCCCCCAAATTAACGTGTCTTATACATGGGAGCATCTTATATATGGGGAAATATGGTAGTTTGAAAGGATACACATAAAATGATTAATAAAGGTTACCTCTGAGGAGTAGAACTAGGGGAGGTGGAGTACATTTTCCTATTTTACTCTCTATGAGTCTACATTGTTTGACCATTTTTATCATGGCAGGAATATACTGGGAAGCAGGGATCACTCTTACCCTGCTCACTGTCCTTTCATGGACAGACTACAGGAGTGACCAACAATAATAACTAAGTAAGGTAGCACTGACCATGTGCTAGGCACTGTCCTTTGGATTTTGCATATGTTAATCAATCTAATTTTTCATAAATATGCTATGAAATCAGTACTAGTATCATCTTCATTTTACAGAAGGGGAGACAGGGGCACAGAGAGGTAAGCACGCTGTCCAGGGAACAAAATGAAGGACCTGCGATTGAATCCAGACAGCCCGGCCCCAGAGACTGCTCCTAGCTACAGTACCATGTTGAGCTGATTAATTGATGGAATGAAAAAAATGCTAAAGTTTAAGAAGAGTTTTCTGGCTAAATGTCTAGTAAGTAGAAGAATCAGTGAACCGGTACAGCTCATTTCCAGAGAAGTCTGCTTAATCAAGGTTCTACAGTTTATCTTTCATTGCAAGGTAATGGGCTGTTTATACTCAGAGCCTCCCAAATGCTGAAAAGACACTGATGTTAACAGTTGTTGATGAGTGACTGGGCAAGAGCTGAACATTTTAATTTAAAGTAAGTGAAAGAATTAATTGCCAGCAAATTAAAAGTCTTCATCTGCCACTTCCCTGCTCCTCTGTCTTCTGCCTTCCACCAGAACAATAACGAGGCCTGCGAGCACCAGCCCGACGGGCTGGCCTTTTCTTCCCAAGCTGCCTGCTTTTGCCACTTGTGCTCACATCTGGGGATGCAGGAAAGAATTCTGTACTCTGGAAGCATTTCCATTTCTCAAGAGAATGATAGGACTCTCCCCTCAGGGAAAAAAGGCTAACACATAGACATGAGTCCCTAAAGTGGAGGAAGTAGATTTCATCCTATTTGTGTCCTCAACATATGGCCAATTTTCTGGCACATTAGTAGGAGCTTTCCATAGTACTGGTCATCAGCACTATCAGGTCAGTAGAAATTGTGATGGTATAGAGGAAGTTCTAAGAAAAATAATAAACACTCCTTGATTGAAAATAGTGTTTTCTAACTCTACAAATAATGTTCATTATGCAAATAGATACTAAGCACATACTCCAGCAAAGTACTGTGAAAGATACAGGTGAATACAAAATAGTCCCAGTATTCAAGAATCTTAGAGTCTGAGACACATACACACTATGTGGGCACCGGCTCTTTAGAAAAAGAAGTTTTGTAAACCTGAGGTCAAGGAAAAGCAGCATCTCTCTCTCTCTCTCTCTTTATCTTAAACATTACCCAGGAGTAATTTTGTGGGCCTACAAAGTTTACATGCATGCCTAAACTGAATTTTAGTAGTCTGTGGGGAACAAACAGAATCACTTCTCCAGGACAACAGAATGTAGCTTCATGGCAGAGAGGGGGTTGGTTTATCTGTGCAGAGTTCAGTTAAGGGTAGGTTTGCAGACACGCATTCTTCCATGGGGAGTCAGATGAAAATCCCACAAGAAAAAGAGATAGCTTGTTTAACGAGACAAATGATCTAATGAAAGAGGGAGAAAGAAGAGAACTTAAATTAACAACTATGCTAGCTACTTGACCATCAATGATCTTAACAGAAAGGATGCAGAGCACTAAGTCCCTAAGACACAGACTGTGGTGGAGTTAGAAAGGCACTTGGGCCACATGTGGACCACTCACACTTCTGTCTTTCCCAAGGTGGGTCTGTGCAAGCACTGAGCTTCTAAGCTGCCACATACCAGGAATATCGCAATTCTCAGTTTGTTTCCAGTTAGACACATTAACACGTCAGGGAATAATTTTCATGACTCTTTGAGTCTTTGGGAAGACAGCAGAGCACAGTGGAAGCACTGATGTCAGACAGCCAGTGTTCAGAACTCATCAGCTGTGTTGCCCCAGACACAAAAATTTATGTGAACAGTAATGCATTCAAAAGGTCACTGTTAAGAATAAAGGAGATAATATACATGATATATGTGTCACATTCTAGGTACTCAGTGACTGCTACTACTGTTTGTTCCATAGTAACAAGTAATGAGTGCACAACCTTAGTTTACAAAGTGTTCTCACAAGCAAGTTCTGAGGGGAAGCACTGTCTTTCAGGTGAAACCTCCCGGCTCATTCAAATCTGAGTTCAAATACTGGCTGCCTTCTCATCTACTCTGCAAACAGGGGAAGGTGGTTAACAGCTGGTTAATCTTGAAGCCTGTTTTTTCATCTGTAAAATGGGATGATAACAGTACGTAAGTGTATAAGGTAGTTGTGAAAATTAAGTAACATGTAAGTTGTTTAGCACACACCGAGTGCTCGATATATGTTCACAATTATTAATCATCCTACTTCTTCTAACAGCTCTGTGATGAGGCACCTAAGACTCAGAGCACTGTACGCTGGAGTTTTTCCTGTCAGAGACACATTCCGACCACACACCAGCGCAAGTGGAGCACTTCCCTGTGGTGACATACAGGAGGCGTGTCAGAAAATGAGGTGTTCAAGGAGACACACCCTGTACCTGAGCCAGGAAAGAAAATTCTAGCCTCAGAGGCCTTAAAGCCAAGAAATCCTTCTCTCCAGAGGGAGGGTGCATGTGAGTCTGGCACAGTGACACAGTGATTCCCTTCACCTCCCTAAATGGGGACATTAAAAGTGGACATTCTTTAATGGTCTTATCTCTGGTCATCAGGAATAAAGGGTGAGGAGCTCATGATATGCCCAGAGGGCTCTTGGCTGTCCTCAGACTTCTGCTGGGTGTGCCTAAAATCAAAGAGAGTGTGACCTGTGGTGGCGCAGTGGATAAAGCGTCGACCTGGAAATGCTGAGGTCGCCGGTTCGAAACCCTGGGCTTGCCTGGTCAAGGCACATATGAGAGTTGATGCTTCCAGCTCCTCCCCACCTTCTCTCTCTGTCTCTCCTCTCTTTCTCCCTCTCTGTCTCTCTCTCCTCTCTAAAAATTAAAAAAAAAATTAAAAAAAAATCAAAGAGAGTGTGAAACATGGAGTCAGGGAGGAGAGAACAGCTGGGGCCTCTTGGATCATCCCCCACAGTGATGTTGTAGGACAGTGGTTCTCAAAGTGTGTGCCAGGGCACACTGATGTACCCTAGAAGATTTCTAGGTGCACCCTATGGTATTCCAGAGAAATATGTGCCTGTTGGGGACCAAAAAACCAACAGGGTTTTTGGAGTTTAGATTTTTGGGGGACAGAGGTGTGGGGAATTGGCTGTAAGCTGACAGTCTGCCCAACCCCTCACCTCACTTGTCTGATTAGGTTGCAAAAGGCTGTTAAGCTGTGGTGCTGGATTGTTTACACTACCCCCCATGTTCCCCAGAAAGACTGGAGGCAAGTTTCTTCTATCCGTTGTTTGGGATAAAGTTAAGATGATATGTATGGTGGGGGTTTTCTGCACTCCACACAATTAAGAGTAAAAAGAGAGAAATTCTTCAATGTATTGACGAGGAAATGAGAGTTTGCTTTTCAAATATATGCCCAAACATTGAAGAAATCTCTAGGACACGTCAGGCTCATGTTTCTCATAAACACAAGAATGAAAAAACAACACATTTGTGCAGGGACCTGCCAAATTTACTAAATCTTTCTAAGAATGTATCTATATATCATTTTATGTATATCTCTCTCTTTATATTATGTATATCTATATATATATAGATATAAAGATAACCTTTTTGTTGTTTTTTTTATTTTTTAACCCCTCTTTTTTAAAAATTATTTTTATTCATTTTAGAGAAGCGAGACAGAGAGAGAAGGAGGGGAGGAGCAGGAAGCATCAACTCTCATATGTGCCTTAACCGGGCAAGCCCAGGGTTTTTAACCAGTGATCTCAGCATTCCAGGGTGATGCTTGATCCACTGTGCCACCACAGGTCAGGCCTTAACCCCTCTTTTTTTACGAATTGTAAAAAGCATAACTCAAAAAATGTAACATAAAAAATGTTTTTTAATGTCAGAAAAAATTTAATTTTGTCATATTTATTTCATTTAATTATCATAAAAGCACACTTAGACTTTATATTTTTTTCTTTAATACTTTACTTAATTATTATAACATATCTCTCAGAAATTTGTATATAGTGCGCCTACAATTATTTGTAGGATCCTAAACGTGCCCCAACTTCAAAAAGTTTGAGAACCACTGCTATAGGATAAGGTGACTCAGCCCTGAGATCTGCTGAGTCAGAGACAATTGTCTCCTTGCGGGGGGGGGGGGGGGGGGGTAGGGGGCACTTGTAACAATTGCAGCAAAAGAACTTTCTCCCTCAGTTGATTCTATCCTCCATTCCCCCATTCACTTTCTCTTCTCCCCTCCAGTAATGTCCTGAAGCACACTTCTTTAGACCCAGCATTCTCCCTCTATAGAGATGCCCACTCATTCAACCCTATTTTTGAGCTGTATGCATGCTTAATCCCCTATGTGGAGCTGTGCTGATTGAGCTGAACGTCTGCGCATGTCCACGTCAGCGCTTACCCCAGTGTGCCTATGACTGTGCATTGGTGTGATCTAGATATGTAGGTGTCAGGCACTAAAAGCAAAATCATGAAGCCAAACTGAAAGGAGAAAGCTGGTTTGCTGAGCTAAGGCTGATCTGAAAGTCAAGCTTTTCTTGAATCAAAGCTTAGAAGAAAATGGCTTGCTTCGATTTAAGGCAGCGGTTTTCAACCAGTGTGCTGTGGCAGGCACACTGGCATGCCACAAGAATTTTTAAAACATGTAGTACCTGCCTATTCAGTCAGGAGACTGACCTCTTTTTCTTTAGATCGTCAATAAAAAAATAACAACTGCCAACACAACAATAGTTGTTCAGCGTGAATGAATCAAAATTAGACCTATTTTTTTTTGTCAGATCGGCAAAAAATATATTTTCTGGTGTGTGGCAGCACTTTAGTAATTAGTTAATGTGTGCCATGAGATAAAAAAGTCGTTTAAGTTTTAAGTAGATAATATATTTACATGATTCAAAATTAAATAACTACTGTTGCAGTAATATAAGGTTATAGTAATTAAATATATATAGAAATATAGAAAAATATGGAAGATATATAAAATAATTAGGATATGATATTAAAAGCAATTAAGGAAATTAAATAAAGTTATGTTGTCTGAATAAGAATTAATATAGTGTGTACAGATATGATAAACAGACTCTGCCTTTCGTGCAGGACCCAGTTAATGTGTGTGTGAAGTTACATATAGATAAGTGGCTTAATCTCATAACTCTGTAAATTAACATAAACAGAAAGCTTCCCTAGGAACATCTTAAAAGTAGCTTGATGTAACATTTCAGTAGATTAACATAAAAAGGATTCCCTTCGAGGAACTCCCAAAAAGGTGGTTCAAGGTGATAATTCTGTAGATTAACACCTGTTAGAAGGAAGCCCCTTTTTGGGTTTGGTATATGAGAACTGTCCATAGAAGGTGGGTGCTGTTGTTTGGGATGGAAGGGCAGAGTAGGCTGAGGAGGACATAGACATACACATCCATCAATTAACTGCATAGGAAGAATTAGCTTTAATTAAAAGTCTTTGAGTGAGGTTAAGAGAGTGTTCTATATATGTGGCCTCTAGGAGAGAGGAGATGGGGGTGGCATGTGTGATGCCCAGTAAGAGAGAAAGTAGAACTGGTGTTAGGAGATCAAGAACTGGGGGCATGGTGGTTGGGCTTAGGGGTGATTAAGAGGAAGAGAAGAGGAAATTGAAAAGCCGCTGTTTCTTTTGGAGATAATTCAAGTAGAGAACCTTGCCAGGCCAAGTCCCATCCAGTTGAGGAGTCCGTCAATTTCACTGGAGTGAGGCCTAAATTAGGAGAGGTCCTCAGAGGCCTGAAGAAGGAAGTAGAAGAATCTGGCAAGGTGGTCATTGGCAGTTGCCTGTTGTGAGTGCCTGCTGGACTGGGCGGTATGGCAGGATATGGCCTCTTGGAGGAGCATTATGAGATGGACTGGTCTGGTTCTTCTGGATAGGGGAACATATGGAGATTTTGAGAGATAGAGGACCTGTGGGGGTGGAGATGTAGGTTTTAGGGGTATTGGCGGGATAAGGCTTAATGTGGGAGAGGTGAGTCCAGTGTGAGTCTCCTTCCACTTTGATGTTGGTAGGGGTGGACAGGATAACAGTATGGGACCCTGTCCAGGTAGGCTGGAAAGGGGATTTCCCCCATGTCCTCTTGTAGACCTGGTCCCAGGGAGGATTGATAGGTGTGAGTCCGTGGTTGGAAAAGGCTGTGGAAGGAGCTTGTCAAGCTGGGAATAATAGGTTTAGTATAGCTTGTTTGCTCAGTTTGCAGCTGAGGTGGAGGTAATCTCCTATGAGAGTGCTGGCCCTCTCAAAGAAGCTGGCCCCTTTCTGAATCTTGTACATGAGAGTGGTGTGAAGGAGATAAGTATTATTAAAAGGAACAGGGAGAGCTGAGTAAGCTGAAGATGACATGGACAGACATACCCAGCAGTTGGCTGCATAGGAGGAGTTAGTCTTGATTACAAGATTTTAATTAAGATTAAGAGAGCTTTCTAGATGAGAGGATTCCAAGACGGAGGATATGGGGGCAAAGCATGCCTTTAAAGCAGGGGTAGTCAACCTTTTTATACCTACCGCCCACTTTTGTATCTTTGTTAGTAGTAAAATTTTCTAACCGCCCACTGGTTCCACAGTAATGGTGATTTATAAAGTAGGGAAGTAATTTTACTTTATAAAATTTATAAAGCAGAGTTACAGCAAGTTAAAGCATATAATAATAATTCCTTACTAAGTACTTTATGTCATATTTTTGCTGTTTGGCAGAATAAATCTTTATAAAACAACTTACTATAGTTAAATCTATCTTTTTATTTATACTTTGGTTTCTCCACTACTGCCCACCATGAAAGCTGGAATGCCCACTAGTGGGCAGCAGGGACTAGGTTGACTACCACTGCTTTAATGGTAAGGAGATAAGAAAGAATAGAGCAAGCTGGAATCTCCATCCCATCTGTTATCAGGGGGTAATCACAGTTACTCCCGGCTCAGGCTGTTCTTTTTCTTCTGGGATTTTAGTCAGACTGAACTTGGTGGGCCCTAAGGGGGAGCAGGCATATCTAGGTGATGATTCAGGTTGACTGGAAGGGTCATTCGTAGGCATGTGTGGAGATGGAGCTTTTGGGGATTTGTTTTGTTTTGTTTTGTTTTAACCTGGAGAGATGAAACTAAGGGGCCTTTCCCTGGAGTTTTGCAGCCATGGGGGTGGTGAGGAGAACCTTGGTATTCACTATGCTTGGTGGTAGAGGTAAATTTATAACAGAATTGGGCAAATCTGGCTGGCCAAGAAGCAGTAATAGAAACAACTCTGAGGGCGGGAAGTGAAAGGAGAGAGAGGCTCTGAATTTGGACAGTAGGTTCTGGCCTAAAATAGGCATAGGGCATCAAGGCAGGAAAAGAAAAGAGTGTGCAGAGGAGACACCATGTATTAGACAAGGCAGTGGATCCATGGCCAATAGGGAGGAAATAGGACCATCAACACCCACAACAGAGATCTTTAAGGCATGAGAAGGACCCAAATATTTGGGCAAGGCAGAGTAAGTGAACCCTGTGTCTATAAGAAATGAGATTGGCTTACCTGCTACTTGGATGGCTACCCTAGGCTCTTTGATGGTGATGTGAGATGGGGTCGACAACCCTGGGCACCTTCAGTTATCAGTGTCAAGTGCCAGCAAGTTTAGGGCACAGGTGGCTGGGGCAGGGCTAGATGAGGCTGAACCTTCCCGTAGAGGAGCGAGGGGGCAGTCTACCTTCCAGTTTCCCTTTTTCCCACAGTGAGGACAAGGCCTTGGTGAAGGCTGAGGAGCTGGACAGGCTTTTGCCCAATGACTTTTCTTTCCACACTTGAAGCAGGACTCTGGTGGAGTTTTACGAGGCCCCTTAGGGACGTTGGAGACTTTAAGAGCAGCCTCCAAGAGCTGGTATTTTGCCTGATCTTTTTTGGGCTGTCTGCCTTCTCCTGTTCCTCTTGGTTATTATAGACCTTAAAAGCCATGCTTAAGAGATCTTGTTGAGGGGTTTGGCTAAGAGAGCAAAATTCGGAATCCAGTGTCTAAAGAAGCCTATTAGACCAGTGGTCCCCAACCTTTTTTGGGCCATGGACCAGTTTAATGTCAGAAAATATTTTCACAGACTGGCCTTTAGGGTGGGACGGATAAATGTATCATGTGACCGAGACAAGCGTCAAGAGTGAGTCTTAGATGAATGTAACAGGGGGAATCTGGTCATTTTTAAAAATAAAACATTGTTCAGACTTAAATATAAATAAAACAGAAATAATGTAAGTTATTTATTCTTTCTCTGCAGACTGGTACCAAATGGCCCACAGACTGGTACTGGTCTGTGGCCCGGGGGTTGGGGAACCACTGTATTAGACCAAGGAAAGAAAGAATTTGATCCATGGTGGTAGGTGGTTGGAGACTGTGGAGGGTCTGAGTTTGATCTAGGGTGAGACCTCAGGTGGTGGGGGTTAAGGCAATGCCCAGATAGACTACAGTCTGAGAGTGAAGTTGAGCCTTAGCAGAGAAGATACAATATCCCTTCATGGTGAGGAAGTTAAGAAGAGTGGTGGTATGTCTCCTTGAGGCAGGCAGGGAGGGGCTGCAGAGGAGTAGATCATCTACATATTGTAAGAGAGTACTAGTTTTGAGATTGCATGCTGCTAAATCCTAAGCTGCTCAAACAGGTGTGGGCTGTCTCTGTACCCCGGGGGTAAGACAGTCCACGTAAGTTGCTGGGCTGCATTAGTGTCTGGGTCAGTCCAAGTAAAGGCAAACAGAAAGTAAGAGTTAGAGTGTAGAGGAATGGTAAAGAAGGCATCCTTGAGGTCTAGGACCATGAAGTGAGTGGTGTCTGAGGGAATGTGTGACAGTAATGTGTAGGGATTAGGGACTACTGGATGGAGGGGAATAATAGCCTCATTGATTAGGTGTAAATCTTGTACGAGGCGATAAGCCCCTGAAGGTTTTCAAACAGGGAGGGCGGGGGTATTGCAGGGAGAGTCCGTGGGGATGAGTGAGCCTTGATTTAAGAGGTGGGTATTGGCCCTGGCCGATTGGCTCAGCGGTAGAGCGTCGGCCTGGCATGCGGGGGACCCGGGTTTGATTCGGCCAGGGCACATGGGAGAAGCGCCCATTTGCTTCTCCACCCCCACCCCCTCCTTCCTCTCTGTCTCTCTCTTCCCCTCCCGCAGCCAAGGCTCCATTGGAGCAAAGATGGCCCGAGCGCTGGGGATGGCTCCTTGGCCTCTGCCCCAGGCACTAGAGTGGCTCTGGTCACGGCAGAGCGACGCCCCGGAGGGGCAGAGCATCGCCCCCTGGTGGGCAGAGTGTCGCCCCTGGTGAGCGTGCCGGGTGGATCCCGGTTGGGCGCATGCGGGAGTCTGTCTGACTGTCTCTCCCCGTTTCCAGCTTCAAAAAAAAGAAAAAGAAAAAAAAAAAGAGAGGTGGGTATTTATTGGTTTAAGGCCTTAGAAACAGACACAGTCACATACTAAACAAAGACTTCACATACAAATTATAAATTAAGGAATTTAAATGAGTGTGCTTTACTTGTTTCAATTAAAATTATACTAGAGTTATTTTCTGACAAACAAAGAGACAAATTAGATTACTTACTCACACAGCTCAATAGACAACTCTGCCTTTTTAAGCTTCTCAAGATGGCAGGGAGTTGTCAGCATAGAGAGGAGGAAGAGAGCAAGCAGACAGATGGACAGTGTGAACAGCTGGATGGAAAGAAGGAGGGTAAGAATCTGCAGGAGGTGGTGGCATAACGTGGTTAGAGGAGTCAAAAAAGTCAGAGCTTAGAGGAGAGTTGGAGGAGGATGGGGGAGAAGAGGTTTTTGCTCAAAGTATTTGGTAGGTTGAGCAAGAGGAACAGAGGGAGAGTCGAGCTTGGAGAAAGAAGAAAGCTGTACATAGGGAATTTCTGAGGCCTTGCCAGTTCGATGGCAAAAATTGTCTAGGTCCCAAAGGATGTTTATGTCAAATGTGCTGTTTTTGGGCCGTTTTGAATGATTGTCAAGCTTGTATTGGGGTCAGGCTGTATTGCAAAGGAAGATTAGTTTCTTTGGCTTGAGGTCCAAGAGACTGAGTTTATCAAGATTTTTTAAGAGACAGCCTGGGGGAGTAGCCAGAGGGTCATGATTGGGAGGAGCCCATTCTGAGCGAGCAACAAGGGAGGGGACAGGCATCCCTGTCCTGATCCCTTATTGTAGAGAGAAAACAAGAGACAAGAGACCATCGATCATCACCAAAGGTCTCGAGTTTAGAGGTCTAAGGACTGGGAGTGACCCAACTAGGCACCTAGATTTCCAGGAAAAAGAGAAATGAGACAGGCCAGTTAAATGAGAGTCCTCCCAAAGCACGACCCTGGGCCAGGGATGGATGAGAGGCACAAGGATCTACTGGGGATAGGAAGACCTCAAGGAAATTCCCTACCTCTGGTTCAGCACAGGGTCAGACCACTGGCCAATCAACCCACAATTACACGTCCAAACAGAATCAGGGAGTAAGCCCGGGACGAGCTACTGCTGCCCATTGCTTCCCTGGTTGTAAGTTTGGACGGCAAAGAGGGATCATCCAGGCAGTTAGTACCCTGTCCCAGGTTTTGGTACCAAATGATAGAATCAATCAGAGTCCGAAAGACCAGTTTAACAGGATTTAATGAAAGGAAACCTGCCAGGCTGTCTCATAAGAAAGAGCAGCACCAGTTACAAACCCAGACCATGTTTTAAGGGCTAGGTTTAGGGAATAGGAAGGGTAGTGGGGCATTTGCTGATTGGCTGTTGCTATCGCTGGGTGAAGAACTGCTTTTGCACCAATTATGGATGTTGGTTCATTTTCAATCATCAGCAGTTTCAACTGTCCATGACTTCATCGGACATTCCTTTGTGGTTGGTCACCTGCCGCAAGCCCTGAAACGAAACTCATGCTGGCAGGGTTAAAGAAATGAAACCTGAGAGTGTTTAGTTTGAAATCTTTTACTTTATGACTTCTAGATTTTGTATCATAGTTAGAAAGGTCTTCTACACTCTGGATTTATAGAGACACTTTCCTTTTAGGATTTATTCTTTACATTTAATATTTGATGCACTTGGAATGGATCTTAGAGTAAAGCCCCTCACTGTTTCAGGGACAATCTGGAGAGTAAGGCGAGGCCAGAAGGGTGTTCCCTGTGGACTGACGCTGGAATCAAACACAGTTAGATGATTCTCATGGGTCTGCCTCACTCTTCCTTGTTGCTTCCCACTCACACGTAGCCCTTGCCCCAGGAGTGAATATTTACTCACAACAGATCAATCAGATCCCTTCTCAGCAATTTCTAAACTTGGGATCAGAATGAGACTCAGTTCTTGATTGAGGTAACCATCAAAGGTAAATATTGGGACGTCCATGGGCCAGACTTTCTTCACATGAGATAGCCAGGCAGCAATGAAAGAATGAAACTAACACAGAGGAAAAGGCAGATTGATGGAATACTACTCAGGGGTGAAAAGGAATGAACGGTAGAAATATACAACAATATGAATCAATCTGAGCAAAGGACTCTAGACAAAGATAAGTACTTACTACATGATTCTACTAATACAGAACTCTTGAAAATGCACACTAATCTACAGTGACAGAAGGCAGATCAGTAACACTGCAGAGAGAAGGATCAGGAGAGCAAAGCAGGCATGAGACAGGAATAGCAAACAAGCCCAGGGAAAATCTGGGTGTGATAGATATATTCACTATCTTGATTGTGATGATGGTTTCATTTCAAAATTTATCAAAATGTACACTCTAAATATATACAGCTCGTTTTATGTTATTGACACCTCAATGAAGCTGTTTTCTAAAAAGCAGATGTGTGTGTGCGGTGGGGGTAGAAATGAACACAGAAAGAAGCAAAGGTGAGAAGTGTATGTTTAGGAGGGAGGGGAAACGAGGAAAGGAATAATTTTAGAGTTACATGGACCTCTTGTTCCAGATGCCCAGCTATGTCTCCAGGTTGCTTCCTTAACCCAAACTTGGATTCTCAGAATGATGCATTTACCACATTGCGCAAACTGAGTGTCTATCTTTTGGAGACAGAATAATAGAACTATATCCACCCCCTTCCCAAGAAATAGCCCTAAGATTCCATTTTGGCTCCTTTTCTTCCTTGTCTTTCACATCCATTTCCTCAGCAAATACGACCAAGTCCACCTGCAAGCATTTCTTGCATGTGTCCCCTCCACCCAGGCCTGCTGAGAGTCCAGCCTCTCACCGTTCTCCAATTAGATTCTTCTCAGGCCTCCCAGCTGAGATCTCCTCCCTCTTCCACTCTCCACATTGTTTCCAGCATTTAAAGCACAGATCTGATGCTTTCATTCCCCTTCTTAAAATAATAATATCAACAACTGGTGCCTGACTGGTGGTGGCACAGTGGATAGAGGGTCGACCTGGGAGGCAGAGGTTCCAGGTTTGAAACCCCAAGGTCGCCAGCTTGAGTATGGAATTATAGAAATGATCCCATAGTCATTGGCTTGATCCCAAGGTCGCTGGCTTGAACAAGGGTTCACTGGCTTGTCTTGAGCCCCCAGGTCAGGGCATGTATGAGAAGTAATCAGTGAACAACTGAAAGTGCCGCAACTATGAGTTGATGCTTCTCACCTCTCTCCCTTCCTCTCTCTCTCACATTTAAAAACAAAAACAAAAAACAAAAACCAGGTGACCACTTAGCATATTCCTCACTGCACTCCCACCCTGACCCCAGCGTCCCCCCCCCCCCAGCATCTTTAGCATTGTCTATGACCTGGCCTGCACTGGACTCCAATCATACCAGCATGCTTGCCCTTGAGTAAACCTATCCTATTTGTCCACGTGACAAACATCTAACATATTTAAAGCTAACTTGAATGTTACTTTTTTATAGCTTTATTTGGCTGTCTCAGGCTGAATTAATTGCTCCTTCATCTGTGTTCCCGTAGCTCTTATCATCTCCGTGTGGTGATAGATGAGTCTGTCTTTCCCATAGGATGATAAACTTCTAAATAGCAGAAAGTATGGCTTAATTTATCTTTATAAACCCAGAAACACCATAATTCACAAAATGTAGCAGGTGCCTAATTAATGTCTTTTCATTGATTTAAATTGAGAGAAGGAATCAAAATCAATCAATGGTCTTAAGTCTTTTTGAACATCCCTTAATACAGTTCTTTTAAAAAAGAAAACATTACAAGGAATCTCCATATGTAATTCAGATAAAGGTGGAACTGAACTGGTTGAAGAATGAATGAGTTTGACTCAGAGACTCTTTTATCATTCTGGTTTTCAAGTTTTCTCTCTATCGGCAGCCATGTTTAAGAGATTTGCTTTTATGCCACCTTCCCTCACTTCCTCATCTTCTCTATCATCTGATGGAGTCTCCACTCACCTTCTCTAGAAGTACCCAAAACCCTTCTCAGTCACAAGAGACCCAAAAAGATAACTCCCCTGTTTTACCAGCACCTTTTCTCATGGCTTTTCTGTATCATAAGAAATTCCCAATTGTGGGGGGAAAAGGTATTGGACAGTCCTTACAAAGAGGCCTCTGGCTATTGGATCAAATTACTGAGCTAGTTTCCAAAAAAGTCAAATGAAAGAATAAGTGTATCTCCAAAGTGCTGAGGGGTCAGGGGGCTAAGCCATTGCTGTTGGATGCTTCTTCCATTCATTCTTTCTGCACAGTCTGTGGTCTTTTATTTCCAGAGTTTCACTTTACAGAATTGATTCTGTTATTATTTCCTGTCTTATATTAATTCTCCCTGCAGTTTTATAAACAAAGCTGGTTCAATATAAAACCCAGTCGCTACTTTGGGAACCCAGAGGAAGTATTCACACAATTTATGGCATATAGAATTTGTGATAAAGTTAAAACTGAGGCAATTTCATTGTGTTTGAAGAAAAAATGAGGGCACTGTACCAGATGATCTCCAAGGGCTCCTCCAACCTTGTGAGTTTATGATTTCTGGGCAGATGGGAACACATCATAGGTTTTAGGTGAATTGTGTGAAAAATAAATTGTTCTTTGTACAAATGAATAAAATCTAATGGCAATAAATCTCAGAAAGAACATTTCAGGAATCATCTTTAATGCTTCATTTCATGTACAGTTTTATTTTTTGTATTATTTTTCTTACTTTTGTTTTTCTTTTGAGAGAGAGACACAGAAAGAGAGAGACATGAGAACCAGTTACTCATAGTAGCAGCTCCTTAGTTGTTCATTGATTGTTTTTCATATGTGCCTTGACTGGGGGGCTCAAGCTGAGCCAGTGACCCCTTGCTCACACCAGTGACTTTGGGCTCAAGCCAGTGACCTTGGGCTTCAAGCCAGCAGCAACCTTTGGGCTCAAACCAGTGACTGTGGGATCACGTTGATGATCCCACGCTCAAGCTGGCAATTCTGCACTCAAGCTGGTGACCCTGTGCTCAAGCTGGCAACCTCAGGGTTTCAAACCTGGGACCTCAGCATCTCAGGTTGATATTCTAACCACTGCACCACTGGTCAGGCTATTTTTCTTATTTTCTATGAAATGACCCTGGCATGGGTTTTCAAGTGTGATTCAGGAAATGGTATATCTACTTGTGAAATCTTCCAGACCCCCAAGGACAGAGGCCAAAGGACCTAGAGTCATGTTGCAAGGTCAATAGAACTAAGTAAGAATACGAAATGACTTTCCTCAGCTACTAAAAATGTACAGAAAGAGGGAGTTTCCAAAGTTGGTCTGCTGATAGAAATCCAAAATGCAATTACCCAAACCATTAAGGTTTTATGATTAGGTTACCAGGCCTGATTCCAAGAGCTATTTAACCCAAAAGGTAATATAAGAGGACCATTATTTTGATATATTTAGCCTCACTTATAGCATCATATTGGGGAGGGGGTGTCTATTTCGTGGTTCCTGCTAAAATGTTGTGGCCATATCTCCCTCAGCCCAGCAGTAGGCACAGACAGGCCGGCAGTGGTAGGGCAGTTATAGGCAGGTGGTCCTAGCTACCCACTATTCAAGCAAGCTCTATATCTGCCTAAGAGAAGGCAAAAGTGTTCCAAACTGGGAACAAGGAAAGTTACCTTGAAGAATGGAGTTCTGAAAGTTAATACCCCCATTCTTGCTTAAATTATTCTGTAAATGAAATATTCACCAAGGACTGCTTATCTTTGCATTAATTTAGAATCCTGTTTTATAACCATGATTGAGGACTCAGAGGTTATTTTGCTCTTTGTTATAATTAGTAAATGGTTTTATGTTCCTTGATTATAATAAATTTGTTTTCAAATTTCAATATAGTATCTAAATTGACCATTATCACAAATAGATGTCAGTGCTTGGCTGTCAGGCTTTTCTTTTAGCAGAAATAAATGATCCAAATTTTTTGAATTAATGTTTTGTGGGGTTTCTCTTAACTACTGGAAGAGCACAGAATGATAAAGTGTATTTTGAACCAAACATAAGCTCAATCATTCATTCAAAAAACATTTACTGAGTACCAACTATTGGGCTGAGTGCCACAGAGTACTCAAGAGTAAATAAATCACATTTCCTGCACTCATGGAAGTCATGAATTACAGGAAAAAAAATATAAGTAAATAACTCTACTAAAGGTAAAATGAGTAAGCTCTGAGAGTGATGACAGAGTTCTTTGGCAACAAAGGAGGGAAGAGGACTTTCAGCTGATACAGAATTTTCCCAGAAAAACTGGTGCATTAAGTGGTTCCTGTTGGAGAGACGGGATCTAATGTGATGGGAGGGAGTGGGAAATCACTGAAAGTGTAACTGAACAGAAACTTCAGTTCTTTAATACGATCTTTCCTCCTGCTTTCCTTTTGATCCAAACTGGCCTTGTCCAGCCTAAGAGCACTCTGATTACTTGCCTCCCCCACCCTTGCACATCCACTCCATTAATCACTAAGCCCTCAGGACAAGTTTCTGGTCAGCATCAAATAATCTTAGGAACAAAGCCTCAGGTCTGTTGACCACTAAGACAGTTTCAGTCAAACTAGAGATGACATCTAGGCCTTAGTTCTGTTTCAGGTGGAGTGACGTCACGGAAATGGCACCGTGAGCAGCGCGTCCGACAGATCTCCCCAAAATCTCAACAAATTTATCAACTAGAAACAGAAAAATTTATCCTCGGAGCATTCCGGACTTCCACACACACACTGAAAGCAGAGGGACTGTTGCCCAGGAGGGAGTACACCTGTGGTGAGTCAACCCACACGTGCAGCTGCCCGCCCACACTCGGGGACGGCAGCCTGGGCACTGGCGGCCATCCCAGCATACCCTGAGAAGCCGCGCGCGCGGCCCCCCGTGCCGCGGTCCGACCACTGGCGTGACGAGAAACCGCACGCCCGGTGCCGCGTTCCAGAGAGGCCCCGTCCACTGGCGTGCTGAGAAACCGCGCGCACCCCCGTGCCGCGGTCACCGGCCACTGGCGTGCTGAGAAACCGCGCGCACGCCCCGTGCCACGCGGGGGCCAAGG
Organism: Saccopteryx leptura; assembly: GCF_036850995.1. NCBI lineage: Eukaryota > Metazoa > Chordata > Mammalia > Chiroptera > Emballonuridae > Saccopteryx > Saccopteryx leptura. The sequence goes on along the minus strand of NC_089505.1, from coordinate 207,968,999 downwards.
CTGTCCTTCCTAGTCAGGAGATTCTCTCCAGGGGCGGGGCACCTCACCCAGCCATTCAAGCTAACAATCAAGCGTTGGGGGAGGGGCGGCGCAGGCAGCCTGAAATTCTTTTTGGAGCACAGCTGCGGATCCAATCACTGAAATTAGCTTAACCCACGAAATCTACGCACCCACGGGGCTCTAATTGATAAGATCTCTCCCAGTTCAGCGATCCAAGACAAGAGGCGTGATATTTTTCAGTGCCTTTCGCTAAAGGGGCGGGGGCAACTTCTGATTGACAGAGCCTCCATATTCAGGGATATTCCTAACAAGAGGGACTTGGCAGATATTAAGATCCATAAAGCAAACAGCGACTAGTGTTTCTTCTTCCCAGCCAAAACAGGCTACCAAGTGTGGAAAGCCTGGGTTGAGTGGTCCAACTGAATGATAGGCGCTGAACAGTCACCTTGACAACAATTGACTCCCAGCCCCACCTGATTACGCTGGAGGCTCTGACTGTCAGAGCCTTACCCAGAGCCTTGCGCTGAGTGAGGATAGCATGGGGATTTCCCAGCTCTTTGAGCCTCTTACTCCCCAGACAGAAGCAGTGGCAGCCTCATAGCTGGATCATCAGGCTGCTAATTCAGGAAGGGGAGACTAGGAAAGAGACTCCAGGAAAGCAAACTCTCTCATTGTTGGACTCTGCAAACGCCAACAAGCCTTGACTACCAGCGAGACTAAAGCCAATTATATGACATTGCCATAGAATCCCATCAACTGCAAATTCCTACCTAAGAGTGACATAGGGGCAGAACCTGGGGTATAGAGTCACCGACCAGAAAGAGGGAGAGAAAAGAAAAAAGGAAGAAGTTAACTTCTCAAAATCAAGAAAAATCCACAGACTTTATAACTTGTTCCACTAATTCTTTGTTGTTGTTTCTTTCTTCTATTTTATTGCCTTTATTATTATTTCTATTTCTTCCACCTCAGTCCTTTTACTCTCTGCCCATCTTATGCTACCCTTTTCTTGAATACACTACCCATGAGTGTTACATTTTATTTCTTTTCTTCATCCTAGCTCTCCTTTAGGGTTACACTCCAAAACCCTTAACTCTCACTCTCTCCCCTTTTGTTTTTTTTCCTTTCCTTTTTTTCTTCCTTCGTTTCTCTCTTACTCTTATTTTTTCCTTTCTATTCATTTCTTCTTTTCTCCTTTTACTTTTCCTCCCATTTAAGCCTCAATCACGAACAAATTATTTAATTTGGGACTCAAGTTTTTGTGGGTTTTTTTTTGTTGTTGTTGTTCTTTTTTTTTCTTCTTCTGCTTTTGTTCTTGGTTTTTCTTTATTTGTTTGTTTTTGTGGCATTTTGGGCACTTTTTACATTGCTTTTTAACTCACTAGCATTCCTCCCAACCCAAAGTCTCCATTGTATTTAGTCTTCGCTCCACTTAATACAACAGATTTTTACTTATTATTTTTATTTTTATTTTTTTCTTCTTTAATTATAGTTTTTCTCTCCTTTTTTCTGTTTCCCTCTCATCCCTCTCATTATATCTCTTAGTCGACCATCACTTACAAGCAAATCATTTTATGCTTGTCTAAGATTTTCTCCCTTTTTTTTTTTTTTTTTTTTTTTTTGTATTTAGTAGGTCCCTAATCCCTTTTTTGCCCCTTGAACTCTTCACCCCAAATCAGGCTCTCCATTATAGGCAGTTTTTGTTTCATTTAGCATAATATAATTCACAGGTCATCACGATATTTCCCTAAGGAGGTGAGAGGAGGGGAAGAGAAGAAAGAAAAAAGGGGGAAATAATAAATTATTACTTTTTTTTTGTGGAGTGTTTTCCTTTTTTTTTTTTTTTCCTTTTTATTTTTTATTAATTCTAATTAACACTATCATCAAGACCACCTTCAGATGCCAATAAGAAAAAGGAAATCGAACATTATGGATACAAAAGACAGAGAGGTAACGCAAATTGATGTGGAAAAATCTATGGAGAAAAGATTTAACATATTGGAAGCCTTGGAGCCAAATGACAGAGAATTTAAAATAGAAATCTTAAAAATACTCAGAGATATACAAGAAAACACAGAAAGGCAATTTAGGGAAATCAGAAAACAACTCAACGATCACAAAGAATATATTACCAAGGAAATTGAAACTATAAAAACAAATCAAACAGAAATGAAAAACTCAATTCAAGAGATGAAAAACGAGGTAGCAAGCTTAGCTAATAGAACAGCCCAGATAGAAGACAGGATCAGTGAAATAGAAGACAAGCAACTTGAGGCACAACAGAGAGAAGAAGAAAGAGACTCAAAAATAATAAAAAACGAGAAAGCCCTACAGGAATTGTCTGACTCCATCAGAAAGAATAACATAAGAATAATAGGTATATCAGAGGGAGAAGAGAAAGAAAATGGAATGGAGAATATACTCAAACAAATAATAGATGAGAACTTCCCAAGCCTGTGGAAAGAATTAAAGCCTCAAATTCAAGAAGCAAACAGAACACCGAGTTTTCTTAACCACAACAAACCCACTCCAAGGCACATCATAATGAAGATGACACAAACCAATGACAAAGAAAAAATTCTCAAGGCAGCCAGGGAAAAGAAGAATACAACATATAAAGGAAGGCCTATTAGATTATCATCAGATTTCTCAGCAGAAACTCTACAAGCTAGAAGAGAGTGGACCCCAATATTTAAAGCCCTGAAAGAGAGGAACTTTCAGCCAAGAATACTATACCCATCAAAGCTATCCTTCAAGTACGAAGGAGATATAAAAATATTCACAAATACAGAAAAGATGAGAGAATTTATCATCAGAAAGCCCCCACTCCAGGAAATACTAAAGGGGGTTTTCCAACCAGATTCAAAGAACAAAAGTTCTGTTTCAGCTCCAGGATGACCCCACTGACCAACCACGTCCTTAAGTAACCAGACAAAGTGATACCATGGCTGACATCAGGACAGGTGCAATGATCAACTACCCCGACGTTAGCTCTGGCCAGTCAATAGTGACCACAACCCTCACACACTGTCCCCTGTATAACCCATTCCCTGGAAGCCAGCAGGGAGCCAGGTCTTTAAGTACTGGCTTCCCTGAAATGCAAGGCTTGGCATCATTTCCTCAAATGACAAACCCTTACTTTCTTGGTTGCAAACTTTTGTTAGAGTTTGATTGGGTTTTGATGCACACAGGCAAACAAACCCCTTTAGTCCGGTAACAATGGTTTTAGAAAGAGGAAGTGACAGAGGTTACCTGAGTGATTTAGAAAGCAGACAGATACTAGCTCAATAACGATTGTACTGATTTAAATGACATTGAGGTACTTGAACCATGTGAGATTGGTGTGAACAGTGAGGGCAACCAAAGTTTGCTACCCCAAAATATGCCTTTTGGGATATCGATTATTTCAATCTGATTATTTTTAAGAAACAAAAGATTTAGAGCCTTTGACCCTCCCCCTTACCTACCTAAAGGAATTCAGACAAAATAACCTGCTTACAGGAAAGGAGCATTCATTTAGCGATTCCTCTTAGCAATTCATCTTACATATTCACCGTGGCACATATGATTTAAGTTGGCAGACAGGGAAAACTTAGCACAGCCTGTTTGTTAGAATCCCCTCTGGGCCCCATTGTTTCTGGGTGGCCCAGCAAGAATTTGTTCAGCACGTTTGCTCTTTCTCATCTACCTGTGCACTGCCTTCTTCCCCTTTGAAGTCCAAACCCCTCTTCTTTCTCCTTCACTCAAGATGATGTATAAACCTCAACTGCCCGATTTATCCTCAGTGTCTCATATTCTTACTGAAGCCCTATTACATATAACTGTAATAAGTTGGTATTTTCTCCTATTAACCTGTCTCATGTCAATTAAATTCTGAGGCCATCCAGAAGAACTAAGAGGGGAACAAGGGGAAACTTTGCTCCCCCACATTGGAAACCAAGGAAAAGAGGGTTTCAGGGTCTTATTTGTCTTGCTATTCGTAATGCCTCAAACCATAATGGTATATAGTAAGCTCATAACAAATATTTCTTGGGTGAATTACTGAAAGACTCAGTGCTGCAAAATAAGTAAGAAGTTGAAGAGTGGAGTGGAAAAAGCCATTAGATGGACTCACTAAGAGGTTTCTGGGAGGCGAGGTGGAGGGTGGTGTTATTAACCAGATCAGGGACATAGAGGAAGTCATGCTTTTGGAGCCAGAAGATACTAGTGCATAGAGGCAATTAGGAAAGCCAGCTCTGGTATGGCTGAGCTGATACAGATGACAGAAAGGAGGAGCTGTGTCCAGGGTGCTACTAAGACAATTGAACAATGGCTGATCCCTAAAAGAAGCACCATAATTATGTGCTATATGAGTCTTTTTCAATCTTTTATTTTATTTTTTTGATTAATTTTAATGGGGTGACATTGATAAATCAGGGTACACATGTTCAGAGAAAACATCTCTAGGTTATTTTGACATTTGATTATGCTGCATTCCCATCACCCAAAGTCCAATTGTCTTCTGTCACCTTCTAACTGGTTTTCTTTGTGCCCCTCCCCTCCCCCATCCCCATCCCTCTCCTCCCCCCCACCCTGTAACCCTCACACTCTTGTCCATGTCTCTGAGTCTCATTTTTATGTCCCACCTATGTATGGAATCATATAGTTCTTAGTTTTTTCTGATTTACTTTTTTCAATCTTTTATAGGGACGTGTGTGAGAATGTGTGTGCAGAGGAGTGTCTGTGCTTACATGTTTGTGGGGGTTTGGGTCCATGAGAGTAGTGTCTGTTAAAAAGAAAGAGTGTTTATAGCTAAGGGAATATATATTTGTGCCAGCAAATTGTAGTTGCTTGAACAAATTTCTCCCTCTCTTCCTTTCTTTTCTCCCCTCTTTTCTTCCATTCCTTGCCACCTGTTTTTTAAAACCTGGACTCAATAGGCTAAGATAGTACCCTGGAAAAAGGTTCTAATTTAGATATCCTAGTTGTCAAAAAGGGAATAAAGGAATTCTGACCAATGCCATCCCATAAGAAGGCCCAGGGACAAATGGGAGTGGTGTTGTTTTCAAGCTGGATTGGTGGTATAAAGTGTTTCAGAAGAGCCTGAATCTGCTTTCCAGCTGGTACACTGATGGGTTGCCCTTATTGGAAGTGTGTTTCTAAGCAGACGTAAACTTTAGTTTCCCTTCCATCTGTGCCCCCTTTGAACTATTTTGGTCAGAAAATATGGTCTCAAAAGGCTTACCCCAACCCAAGCAACAGCATTTGTTATCACTTAATGGAAAGAATCCTAAAGAAGTCCTTCAATATGTGTAACATTTAATCTTTTACAGAGTGGCCCATTATATTAGTTTTAAGTATCTGTAAAACAAGGCCACATCCCAAGTCTGTTGCTGTAAAATTACCATTAAATAAAATAACATACAGACTTTTTGTCTTGACATAAAAATTATCTTCCTGTATACATTTTAATGAGATTTCCTGAATTTCACTACATGCCATATCTAATAGAGTAATAACTTATTTATTTATTTATTTATTTATTTATTTAGTGCAAGGAGGGGAGGCAGAGAGACAAACTCCCGCATGCACCCAGACCAGGATCCACCCGGCATGCCCACTAGGGGGCAATGCTCTGCCCATCTGGGGCCCTTGCTCCTTTGCTACCTGAGCCATTTTTTAGCACCTGAGGTGGAGGCCATGGAGCCATTCCCAGCGCCTGCGGCCAACTCGCTCTAATTGAGCCATGGCTGCAGGAGTGGAGGAGAAGAGAGAGCAAGAGAGAAAGAGAGAGCAAGAGAGAGAAGCAAAAGAGGGTGGCATTGAGAAGTAGATGGGCGCTTCTCCTGTGTGCCCTGACCGGGAATCGAACCCGGGATATCTACACCCCAAGTCGACCCTCTACCACAAAGCCAACTGGCCAGGGCCTACAGTAATAACTTTTAATTTATCAAACAATCTGCCAATTCTATGAAGATTTACAATAGCATACCTAATCCCACGCCAGAGTATTGCCTCACTTGTTTTTAATGACCTTGAATCAACTAGCTAAGATCCTCTCTTGGAAATAAATTATAATTCAAATATCTTGGTAATCAAGAAGGGCATATTTATGTTTAATTTAGGAAGTTCCAACATCTAATCAGCAGTTCTTGACTATAGACATTCCCTGTTGGGAGTGTTTGGAAATGTGCTGATGCACTTTCGGTTGTCAGAATGACTAAGAAATGCTATTGGCACCGGTCACCTCAAATCTCTTAATGTCATCCAGCAGGCAGTTTCAGGTTTGCATGTGTTTGTTCCCTCTTCCTTCAATGTTATGTCCCCCTGTGTCAGTTGTGTGTGTTATTATTATTGTGGTAATATACACATAACAAAATTTACCATTTTATCTATTTTAAAGGGTACAATTCAGTGACATTTGGTACATTCATTAATTGTGCAACCATTATTATTACCTAGTTCCAGAACATTTTCATCGCCCCGAAAGGAAACCCTGTGACCATTGCAGTTACTCCCCAATTCCACCCCCCAAACTTCCAGCAACCACTTTCTGTCTTATAATTTGCTTATTCTAGATATTTTATGCAGTCAGAATCATGCAATCTATGGCCTTGTCTAGCTTCATTCCCTTATCATAATGTTTTCAAGGTTCATCCTTGTAGAAAATCAGTACACCATTTTATATTATGGATAAATAATAATCCATTGTATGAATGTACTATTTTGCTTATCCATCCATCCATTGATGGACATTTGGGTTGTTTAAACTTTTGGTTATTGTGATTAGTTCTGCTATGAATATTTGTGTACAATACTTTTGTTAACACCTATTTCAATTGGGGGGGGTGGTGTTATATACCCAGAAGTGGAATTGCTGAGTTATATGTTTATTTTATGTTGAGTTTATGGAGGAATTCCCGACCAACTGAGTATATGTTAAGGCATCCTCTCTGAAGTCTTTCCTGACCTGGCCTTTCCCCTTCCACCTAAGACATCTCCTTTCTATGTATTACCACTGTTTCCAATGACCACAACTCTCCTGGCACCTGAACTTGAGTGTAATAACCTTATATTACCTGCCCCTGTTAGTAGATTGTAAACTCCTTGAGGGAAGAACTCAGGCATTATTTTTCTTTGTATTGTTTACTGCACTTTGGTGAATGGTAAGCTCTCAGTAAAGCTTTGCTGGGAAAATGACAGTTCTCAGCACAAAAAAACTTAGCTTCCAAAAGGGTGGCTTTTTATTTGAGGAATGAAGGACTTTAGATGTTATAAAGTGGTAATTGCTGTTTTTAACTTTAATTCCTGGGGCCATGTGAGCACACCAGGTTGCAATTATATATATTTAGCAAAAAAAAGGAGAGTGTGTATATATATACATATATGTGTGTGGGCAAAAGGGGGCTGTGTTTCTTAGGCTGCAGCTTTTGTACAATAAGCTACATTTGCAAAATCTAATCTACCAGCCAAGTGACCTCAACAGTCTTGGAGGAACTTCTTAGAACTTCATCTTTGAATAAGCCTGAGCTGCTGGGCCCCTCCACTACTACAGGAATATCTAAAAAAGATGCACTGTATAAACCATAATTCTGCCTAGAGAGAGTCTAGATTTTGGCTATCTTGCAAAAATCACAGGGTTTTAATTAAATTGTTTTCAAAGTATCTTCACTTAATGGGTCATAGGACAAAATGTTGAGTTAACACAGTTTCCTAATGGAGTGCAAACAAATGGGAGGTGGCTTCTCATGTGAGCTTCTTGTAATTGGAACCACCAATCAGGGGTGTCACATGAGGGCTCCCTGGTGGAATGAGTTTTGTCTCTAAGTCAGCTTACAAAATTAAATGGCTGAATAAAAGTTGACTTTCCCAGTGCAAAACTGCTGAGGGTCAGACAGAAGTGTAAGGCATGGCTTCTGCTTGCTCAGGGCTTATACTCTAGCTGGGGAGGTAAGAAATAGACACAAACGATAATCATTAAACTTAGAAACATGTAAGAGCTAGGGTAATATAAACAATTGGTGGTATTAGGTGGTATGGGAGGGGAGTAGGGAGAGATGCTACTTGAGCACAGTCCATGAAGTGTGGAGAAGTACTTAAGACAGGCAGAGAGGCTGTAGCCTTCCAAGTGAGGAACATGATACATAACAAGAGGGTACAGAGGTGAAGGACCATTGAATAAATTGGTCTAAAAGGAGCAAGGTATTCAGGTAAGTGAAGATGGGGATATAGGAACAACATGGGTAAATTGGGAACTAGATTGAAAAACTTGTTGAAGAATTGAGAAACCCGGCTTCTGAGTGGGAAGGTGACACGTTGATAGTTATAGTACGAATAAGCAACCAAATAAGGCTTACAGACTGCATTACAGGGAGGAAATAATGGAAAGGAGAAATAAGGGAGACTCTTACTATTGGGAGGCTCCAGCTGAAGACTGAGAGAGTAAGCAAGCACAGCGGCAATGGGCTATGAGAATGGTGGGAGGAGGAGGGGAATTCATAAATAAAGTTGGGTTTTCATCAGTTTTAGACAGACATTATAAAGTGTTGGTTTTTCTGTTTAATGCAGGGGGCGGGAACCTATGGCTCGCGAGCCAGATGTGGCTCTTTTGATGGCTGCATCTGGCTCGCAGACAGATCTTTAATAAAAAAAAAATAATAACGTTAAAAATATAAAACATTCTCATGTATTACAATCCATTCATTTCCTACCGCTCATGTTCATGGTTGTGGGTGGCTGGAGCCAATCACAGCTGTCCTCTGGGACAACACCAAATTTTTATTGGATAATGAGTAATGTACACGGGTCGTTGTATGGCTCTCACGGAATTACATTTTAAAATACGTGGCGTTCATGGCTCTCTGTTGGGCAGATAAAATATATTATGCTCACTTCGTTAAAGATGGCGCTGCCCACGTGGAGGCCATTGCCCAGGTGATATTAATGTGTGTCTCTGTGGGCTGTGGGCAGACAGGATCCTTGTAGCCTGGGGCTTTTGATGTGGGGTGGTACAATCCCATCATGTGTCTGATAAGTGACTTTGTATTAGAGACTTCCCTATTTTGTATATTGGATTAAAGGTTTGGATTTCTACACTATAAAATGGGGGGCAGAACAGGAGCTTGCTCTCTCGGTTCCTGAGATTAGCATTAGAGGAGAGAGCAGAGAGGAGAGCAGAGAAAGGCCACATGGAGGAGGCCAGGAGAAGCAGCCAAGATGGCAGTGTTGAGTGAGAGGCCAGTTTATGCAGAGTTTCTGCAGGGAGAAGGAAGGAGATGGGAAACAGAGGTGAATAAGTCTGGTAAGCTAGAAACCTTTGATTCTAGGAAACTCGAATAAGTCAGTACCTTTTGTGAGCACTGAATGTGAGTGGGTTTTGGAGCCCAGTGTGTGTTTTTTACTTGCCCACCAGGTGCAAGCTAGGATTAAAGATGATGGCCCACCAGTTTTTGGCTCCGTTGTTTCTTTACCAACTGTCCGAATCCAATGGGAACCTGCATGTGAATGGCCACGATGGCGGCTCCTGGCCTTACAAAAACCTTGATTCCAAATCTCAAGTAGATCCCAAGCGCTGCCTGGCAATCTGCATGTATTGCTTTAATAAGTTCACTAGAGTGAGTTCTGCATGGTCAGGGATTTCTGTCCTGTTCACTGGTCTGTCTCAAGAGTCTAGAATAGTGCTCGGCACACAGCATGCAGTGAATGTTGTGGACAAGCATTTCACACTTTCTTCTCTTTTCAAGGATCTCAAACCCCTTCATTGACATTCACCTTCAACTGTTGACCTTGCTTCTTATTTCACTGAGAAAATAGAATTATTGTGAAGAGAATATCCACATATTCCCACAACAAAGCAACCACTCCCTTGCAACCTTACCCATATTTGCTCCTTACCACTTACCACAAAGGATAGTGTTGGGCAAATGAGTTTGTAAAATTTGTATTATTTGAGTTTGCTCACTTTTATTGTTAAAAATGGCTCTGGGCATGTGTCTGTGATATTGCTAATTATCTTCCTGCTTGAGAAGGGCCATTGTTATGCTAATATGTGCTGGAGGAGAGGTTTTTGTGCCAAGAAAAGTTTGTGAAGAGGAAGAAGAAAAGAAGCCAAGGGAAGGAGAGATAAGCCAGTTTTGCAGAGTAAGAAGCCATGTTGGCAGATGGGGAACCAGAGGTGACTGAGACTAGTGAGGGCCTTTGATTCTAGAAAAAAATGGATGAGTCAGTGGTTTTAGGAGCTCTGAATGGAAAGGGAAGTGTTTTCCCGCTCTGTGTTTACTCACCGGCTGGTTGCGAGGCTAGAATAAAGGAATGGCCCACCATTCTTTGGCTCCACTGTTTCTTTACCTCTGCACGAATTCAATGAGAACCTGCATGTGAATGGCCATAATGGCGGCAGCCCCTGGCCTTACAGATAGCTTGTCCTAACTCCAAACCGTGGCTGCCTCCCCCAGTTGTCCACAGCATCCCAACCCCTCCTGCCTCCCTGAGACTTTGCTCCTATGGTTGACTCCTCTCTCCTGTATCACCAGTTTTTCCTCTCAACTAGATAATTCCCATCAGCATATGAACTGGTTTAGGAGAAATCCTTGAGATAGAAGAGCAAAGAGGTGCCCTGGTGTGTGCTTGGGCGTGGCAAACTGCAAAGAGTTGTCAAACCACATTGCCTTTAGCTGGCCTGTGAGAACCTACAGCATCTGCTGAAGGAGCTGGCTGCAGCATCCCTAATGCATAGTTTTGTGTCTGAGAATTAGCAGGTGCTCAATAAACATTCACTGAAGAATGAATATCTGCCATCTTAAATTGTCTCTCTTTTGGCTACACCCCTCCAACTATCACCCATTCCTCTGCACCCTTTTATAGCAAACTCCACAAAAGCATTCTTTATATATTGGCTCTCTTCACCTCCTATTCTCTTGGTCTCTTTTGGTCTTAGTCCAAGAGCACCTTTTTTCTCCGCCACTCTACTGAAACGTTGAGATCATCAATGACCTCTATTTTGCCAAATCCAATTCTTTGACCTCATTTTACTTGAAGTTTCATAGTACTCTTTCGTAGCTATTCTCTGATACTTGTCAACATAAGAAACTTCCAAACCTGTAAGAATTTTTTATGAGTTTATTTGAGTCAAACTGTCAACAATTGCCAGGAAGCAAAGTCTCAACGGATTAAGAAAATGCTCTGGAAAATGGCAGGTTCACCACTTACTTTATACATCAGACTCAAAGGGGACGATGTAAGGGGCCACATGAAATTGAAGGTAATAAAATTGGGGAGGCGGGAGAAAGCAAAGCAGGAAATCTCTGGGATTGGATAAAAAGTAAAAATGTATATACTGAAACTTCTTTTACATAAACAGGAATAAAATAGTTACCAGTTAACAATTAACATGATAACAGTAGCAATAATGGGGTTTGTTGGTTCCTGCTTTAGTGGAATGCCTGTCCTGAGTGGGGCAGGAAAATAAGATGACCCTTACATTTCAAAGACATGTTATCAGGTGCTACTGTAGATGCAAAAGACAACAGACAGGCTCGCTTAAAGTAAGCACTGACCTCTGTTTAAAGAACAATACCTCTCTAGGACATGACTACCCACCATGAACTGCTTTTAGTTAGAAGGTTTTAATTTCAGACTATCCTGTGTGGTCACTTTAGGTCTATGAGTTTACAAGGCTACCATGCAGGGCTCACCTGAACTTATCAGGTTTAGTTTGTGGCTCCATCTTTCCCTTTTTTTTTCCATCCACATACTTAAAGTTGGCATCTTCATCACACATGAATCCCTCAAATGCCGCATAGTATGTGCATTTCAAGTGAAATCCTGAAAAGAAAAGTGTTGGCTCTTTGCCTACCAGTTCTATCAGCTTGGGGGGAAGGGAGACAGTCAGTAGGAGTTCTGAGTGCCTTGTTCTAGCTTTAAAACTGTAATGAGCCAGTGAATTCAATCATCCACGCTATTACACTGTCCATTGTATTTGGGAAACAGTGTAATACACAAAGAAAAAACACTCATTTTTGAAGAGAAATCAGTGGAGTGGGTAGCTGAGTGGGTTTAAAAAGTATGGAATCAAATAAATAGAAAACTGATAACAGAAAGGTAAAGGGCCTTCCTCGAGGTCACACAGCAGATCAGTGTCAGAGAGGTAAAAGCCAGCAATGAGCACACAGCCCCCCGGCCCCTTAAATGACCATCTAGATCTATGGCCAGGGCTCCTCATATGATACTTGCTTTCCCCCTTGTTGGGTAAATGAGGTTGTAAAATTTGTATTTTTTGAGTCTGCTCACTTTTATTGTTAAAAAATGGTGCTGTGCAGCCACATGTGTGCTTGCCCTCAGAGCAGGGCAGTTGATTGCACATTGCGGATGGCATTCCTGCTTGGGAGGGGCCACGGTTTTGTTAATGTTTGCTGAAGGAGGGGTCTTTGTGGGCCCAGGTAATTTTTCAGAGAGAGCAGAGAGAATGTAGAGTGCTGAAGAAGAAGCCAGTTTTTCAGAGAGAGAGAGAAGGTGTGCAGATGAAGAACCAGAGCTAAGGAGCTTTGCAAGCCCTGCTGAGACTGGTGGGGCCTTTGATTCCAGGAGGAACCAGAAAAGATTCTCCTGGTTGTGAAACTGGAGAATGCGTCAGGGCTTTGGGAGCCCTGAATGAAAGGGAAGTGTTTCCCATGCCTGTTTGCTTGTCTGCTGGTGCGAGACATTAATGAAGGAATGGCCCACTGGTTTTTGACTCCACTGTTTCTTTATCATCTGTCCAGATTCCATGAGAACCTGCATGGCCATGACGGTGCTGGTCATTGGCCCTACACCCCTTATTTAATTAATAGCAACAGGATCCACTGGCCAATCTGGTTGCTTGGTTGCAGCAACCTGGTAGCAGTTCTCACCTAATTGTAACCACAGCAAAGAGGGATGACATCAGTCATTAGCTTGGAGTCTGTTTTCCTGTAGTTCATGAATGGCAAACTGAGAAATAAACTCTGGGTTTATTGTTGGATAAGAGAATGATTTACAAGCTCCTGGCAGAGGTCATCGGACTTGGCTTTGACAAAAAAAATAAGGTTGTGATTTCAGAGAGCAAAATTGGTCACTTGAAACCACAGTTTTAGCTTGAGAATCCAATTTGGCCTTGTATTTTCCTGACAGCTAACCAATTTGTTTACATACCCTAATCAACCTGAATAGCAATGTCCTCATATGCTCCTAAAACAGTCTCCCTGCCTCCTCCTTATACTATAAATGGATCCACTATTTCTTAAGTAATCAGATTGCTCTGGTCAAATGCAATTGCAGACTTTAGTTTGGAATGTGTGGACTACCTGGTGACCAGACCAGGAACAAAGATGAGGACTAGGTGCCAACTCTGGTTTGACCCCCTGGAGTCAGAAATTTGGTGAGAAATGATGTAATTAGAAATTAGGTCTGAAAGATACAACAAGTCCTTATATGAAATTATACAAAGTCTGGTCTCAGTCTTAAGAAACTTAAAAGCAGGTAGAGTAAGTAAGAGAGGGAGAACCACAAACTCTGACAATAAATATTATTGAAAGCCAGCCAGTGTTTGACGGCCTCACTCTTAGCTCTGGTGGTAGACTGGCTGGCAGTAGAGGTAACAAAGGTTATTAGCCATCCAACAGGCTAGTCCTGTCTTCTTCCCATTGTTGATGTAAAAAACGTCCAAACCCGTAAGAATTTTTATGGGTTTATTTGAGCCAGCTGATGACAACTGCCACAAAGCAAAGTCTCAATGGATTGAGAAAATGCTCCAGAGAATGGTAGTTTTTACCAGTTATTTTATACATCATCATCAAAGGGAAGACATGAGGGGGTTACATGAAATCCATTGACGATAGATTAAGGAAGTGGGAGAAAGCAAAGTAGGGAATCTCAGATTTGATGAAAAGTAAAATGAATAGACACTCTTTTGGATAGGTGGCTATAGGAGAGTTAACAGTTAACAATGAACACTGTAACAGGAACAGTGGGGGTTCTGTGGTCTCCTGCTCTGGTGGGAGATTGTGTCCTGAGGGGTCTGGAAAAAGGAAACTATCCTGACATTCCAAAGGTATGTTATATAGATGCAAAAAGACAATAGACAGGTTCTGTTCAGGTAAAGATTGACCTTTGTCAAAAAGATAGCGGCCTAGCCTGACCAGGTGGTGACAGAGTAGATAGAACTTTGTCCTGGGATGCTGAGGACTCAGGTTTGAAACCCCAAGGTATCTGGCTTCAGTGCAGGCTCACCAGCTTGATCGCAGGGTTGCTGGTTTGAGCATGGGATCATAGAGCTTGAGCCCAAGGTCTCTGACTTGAGCCCAAGGTCTCTGGCTTGAGCAAGGGGTCACTGGCTTGGCTAGAACCCCCCTTCCCCAATCAAGGTACATATGAGAAAGTAACCAATGAACAACTAAGGTACCGCAACAAAGAATCGATGCTTCTCACCTCTCCCTTCTTGCCTATCTGTCCCTGTCTGTCCCCTCCCCAACTCTATCCTCTCTCACACGCTTGAAAAAAAAAAAAAAGAGAGATACCAGCCTAGGACTGGACTACCTACCATAACTTGCTTTTTGATAGAAAGTTTTGATTTCAGACCATCCTATGTGTTCCTTTAGGTCTTCTGAGTTTGTAAGGCCCACTGTGCAGGCCTCTCCTGAGCTTGTCAGGTTTAGCATGTGGCCCCTTTTTCATCCAGCCCATGGTGGTCATAGGTTCAGAAAAACAGCAAGAGAGCAAGCACCAATTCCCAAGTGTTTTTAAGCCTCTGCTATGTCACATTTGTTATTATCCCAATGGTCAAAGCAAGTGACATGGTTAATGCTAGAGTCAGGGAGGGAAGAGAATACCTAAGGGTGTAAATAAAGAGAAGGGCTTTTGTGGCTATTTTTTGCAAACACGCTTGAAAAAAAAAAAAAGAGAGATACCAGCCTAGGACTGGACTATAATCTACCATACTTATAAGATTTGTTTGTTTGGGGTTTTTGTTCTTTTTCTGCTGTTATGGTTGGTAGTTTGTTTTTCTGTGTTTTTTTTTTGGGGGGGGGGTTGGTATTTTTCTGATGTTGGAAATGGGGAGGCAGTCAGACAGACTCCCACACGCGCCCGACTGGGATCCACCCGGCATGCCCACCAGGGGGTGATGCTCTGCCTATCTGGGGCGTTGCTCTGTTGCAACCAGAGCCATTCTAGTGCCGGAGGCAGAGGCCACAGAGTCATCCTCAGCGCCTGGGCCAACTTTGCTCCAATGGAGCCTTGGCTGCAGGAGGGGAAGAGGGAGACAGAGAGGAAGGAGAGGGGGAGGGGTGGAGAAGCAGATGGGCACTTCTCCTGTGTGCCCTGGCCAGGAATCGAACCCGGGACTTCTGCACGCCAGGCCGACGCTCTACCACTGAGCCAATCGGCCAGGGCTTTTCTGTGTAGTTTTTAAGTTTTATATAATACAATTTGTCAATCTTTTCTCTCATAGTATCTGAATTTTGAGTTATAGGTAGAATGCCCCTTCCCATTCTACCTATTTTTAAGGTTAGAAATAATTCCTATTTTTCTTCTAGTACTTTTATGGCTTTGTAATGGGGAATAAAATATGCAATAGTATCGATATTAGTCTGACTAGCCACAGAATAGAATTAAAATTAAAATATACTAATAAA
Organism: Saccopteryx leptura; assembly: GCF_036850995.1. Lineage (NCBI taxonomy): Eukaryota > Metazoa > Chordata > Mammalia > Chiroptera > Emballonuridae > Saccopteryx > Saccopteryx leptura. The sequence goes on along the minus strand of NC_089505.1, from coordinate 207,953,376 downwards.
ATAAGCGTATAAAAGAATTTCTATAAAGCTAGTTATGTTAACCTTAATAAATGTTAAACTCAGCTTGTTATAACTTTAATTATGATTTAATATTACCAATCTAGTAATCAAAGTTATGTATTGTGTGACAAATCAACAGTATGTAGTCAATCCTATGTTTCTACCTCTGCCTAACTTCTCACAGTTGAACCACCTGTTCTCCTCCTGGAATAAGAAAGTTAACACTAGCAGTGAGCGAATCACAGACACCCAGCTGACACATGAAAAGCATTAACATCAGAGTGAAAAGAATGAAGCCTCAGCCCCCCTCCCCTCTCCCTCACCATGCTGAGGCTTACAGTTTCAATTCTCAGACAAGGCCAAGAGTACAACCTGCCTGCAGGAATGTGTAGGCACCGGTTTCAGAGAACAATAACTCTAGTTTATGAGTTACTTGCTAGCTTCACTTCCAGGTACGAAGCCAAGAGGACTGCAGAAGTCCAGCCACCCATGAATATAAGAAAGTCCCTTTCTCGAGAGAAACTGCACATCTGCCCTTCCCCTAGGAGTTCTCCCCCTCCTGAATTCCCTCAACCCTCTAAATGGTCTAGCCAAGGATGTTCAGATGGGTTTTGAGGACAGGAGCCCCGCATCTTCTCAGGTGGCTGGCACTTGAATAAGCCTCACTCCACCAGCACCTGCCACATGGTTGCCGCTCTCTGGGCTGCGGCAGCAGCAGAGCCTGCATTCCGTGACAGCGCCATTGATTACACTTGAACTTTGATCCATTTGGAATTTATCACACTTATATTTCTTTTTTTTTATATAATAATTTTATTTTTTTAATGGGGTGACATCAATAAATCAGGATATATATATTCAAAGATAACAAGTCCAGGTTATCTTGTCGTTCAATTATGTTGCATACCCATCACCCAAAGTCAGATTGTCCTCTGTCACCTTCTATCTTGTTTTCTTTGTGCCCCTCCCCCTCCTCCTTTCCCTCTCCCATTCCCCCCTCCCCTCCGTAACCACCACACTCTTATCAATGTCTCTTAGTTTCACTTTTATGTCCCACCTACGTATGGAATAATGCAGTTCCTGTTTTTTTCTGATTTACTTATTTCGCTTCATATCATGTTATCAAGATCCCACCATTTTGCTGTAAATGTTCCAATGTCATCATTTCTTATGGCTGAGTAGTAAGTATTCCATAGTGTATATGTGCCACATCTTCTTTATCCAGTCATCTATTGACGGGCTTTTTGGTTGTTTCCATATCCTGGCCACTGTGAACAATGCTGCAATAAACATGGGGCTGCATGTGTCTTTACGTATCAATGTTTCTGAGTTTTGGGGGTATATACCCAGTAGAGGGATTGCTGGGTCATAAGGTAGTTCTATTTTCAGTTTTTTGAGGAACCACCATACTTTCTTCCATAATGGTTGTACTACTTTACATTCCCACCAACAGTGGATGAGGGTTCCTTTTTCTCCACAGCCTCTCCAACATTTGCTATTACCTGTCTTGCTAATAATAGCTCATCGAACAGGTGTGAGGTGGTATCTCATTGCAGTTTTGATTTGCATTTCTCTAATAGCTAAAGAAGATGAGCATCTTTTCATATATCTGTTGGCCATTTGTATTTCTTCCTGGGAGAAGTGTCTGTTCATGTCCTCTTCCCATTTTTTTATTGGATTGTTTGTTTGTTTGTTGTTGAGTTTTATGAGTTCTTTGTATATTTTGGATATTAGGCCCTTATCTGAGCTGTTGTTTGAAAATATCATTTCCCATTTAGTTGGCTTTCTGTTTATTTTGTTATCAGTTTCTCTTGCTGAGCAAAAACTTCTTAGTCTGAGGTAGTCCCATTCATTAATTTTTGCCTTCACTTCTCTTGCCTGTGGAGTCAAATTCATAAAATGCTCTTTAAAACCCAGGTCCATGAGTTGAGTACCTATGTCTTCTTCTATGTACTTAATTGTTTCAGGTCTTATGTTTAGATCTTTGATCCATTTTGAGTTAATTTTAGTACAGGGGGACAAACTGTAGTCCAGTTTCATTCTTTTGCATGTGGCTTTCCAGTTTTCCCAGCACCATTTATTGAAGAGGCTTTCTTTTCTCCATTGTGTGTTCTTGGCCCCTTTATCAAAAATTATTTGACTATATATATGTGGTTTTATTTCTGGACTTTCTATTCTGTTCCATTGTTCTGAGTGTCTATTTTTCTGCCAATACCATGCTGTTTTGATTGTCGTGGCCCTATAATAGAGTTTGAAGTCAGGTATTGTAATGCCCCCAGCTTCATTCTTTTTCTTTAGGATTGCTTTGGCTATTTGGGGTTTTTTATAGTTTCATATAAATCTGATGATTTTTTGCTCTATTTCTTTAAAAAATGTCATTGGAATTTTTATGGGAATTGCATTAAATTTGTATATTGCTTTGGGTAATATGGCCATCTTGATTATATTTATTCTTCCTAGCCAAGAACAAGGTATATTCTTCCATCTCATTATATCTTTTTCGATTTCCCTTAACAATGGTTTATAGTTTTCATTATATAAGTCCTTTACATTCCTTGTTATGTTTATTCCTAAGTATTTTATTTTTTTTGTTGCAATCGTGAAGGGGATTATTCTTTTGAGTTCATTCTCTATTGTTTCATTGTTGGCATATAGAAAGGCTATTGACTTCTGTATGTTAATTTTGTATCCTGCAACCTTACTGTATTGGCTTATTGTTTCTAGTAGTCTTTTTGTGGATTCTTTGGGGTTTTCGATGTATAGGATCATATCATCTGCAAAAAGTGATACCTTTACTTCTTCTTTTCCGATATGGATGCCTTTTATTTCTTTGTCTTGTCTGATTGCTCTGGCTAGAACCTCTAGTACCACATTAAATAAGAGTAGAGAGAGTGGACAACCCTGTCTTGTTCCTGATTTAAGGGGGAAAGCCTTCAGTTTAGTGCCATTTAATATGATGTTAGCTGATGGTTTATCATATATGGCCTTTATCATGTTGAGATATTTTCCTTCTATACCCATTTTGTTGAGAGTCTTAAACATAAAATTGTGTTGTATTTTATCGAAAGCCTCTTCTGCGTCTATTGATAAGATCATGTGGTTTTTGTTCTTTGTTTTGTTGATATGGTGTATTACGTTAACCGTTTTACATATGTTGAACCATCCTTGAGATTCTGGGATGAATCCCACTTGATCGTGATGTATTATTTTTTTAATATGTTGTTGTATTCGATTTGCTAGTATTTTGTTTAGTATTTTAGCATCTGTATTCATTAGAGATATTGGTCTGTAGTTTTCTTTTTTTGTGCCATCCTTGCCTGGTTTTGGTATGAGGGTTATGTTGGCTTCGTAAAATGTGTTTGGAAGTATTGCTTCTTCTTCAATTTTTTGGAAGACTTTGAGTAGAATAGGAACCAAGTCTTCTTTGAATGTTTGATAAAATTCGCTGGTATAGCCGTCAGGGCCTGGACTTTTATTTTTGTGGAGGTTTTTAATGGTTTTTTCTATTTCTTTTCTACTAATAGGTCTGTTTAGGCTTTCTGCTTCTTCTTGACTCAGTCTAGGAAGGTTGTATTGTTCTAAGAATTTATTCATTTCTTCTAGGTTGTTGAATTTAGTGGCATAAAGTTTTTCATAGTATTCTACAATAATTCTTTGTATATCTACGGTGTCTGTGGTGATTTCTCCTCTTTCATTTTGGATTTTGTTTATATGAGTTCTTTCTCTTTTTTCCTTGGTAAGTCTTGCCAAGGGTTTGTCAATTTTGTTAATCTTTTCAAAGAACCAGCTCCTTGTTCTATTAATTTTTCCTATAGTTTTTCTGTTCTCTAATTCATTTATTTCTGCTCTGATTTTTATTATCTCCTTTCTTCGGCTGGTTTTGGGTTTTCTTTGTTCTTCTTTTTCTAGTTCCTTAAGGTGGGAATTTAAGTGGTTCACTTGGGCTCTCTCTTGTTTGTTCATATATGCCTGAAGTGATATGAACTTCCCTCTTATCACTGCTTTTGCTGCATCCCATAGATTCTGATATGTCGTATTGTCATTTTCATTAGTCTGTATATTTCTTTTGATTTCTGCACTTATTTCTTCTTTGATCCATTCATTTTTTAAAAGTATGTTGTTTAGTTTCCACATTTTTGTGGGATTTTTTTCTCTTTTTTGCAGTTGAATTCTAATTTCAAGGCTTTATGATCAGAAAATATGCTTGGTACAACTTCGATTTTTCTGAATTTGCTGATGTTGTTTTTGTGGCCCAACATATGGTCAATTCTTGAGAATGATCCATGTACACTGGAGAAAAATGTATACTCAGTCACTTTGGGATGAAATGTCCTGTAGATGTCTATCATATCCAGGTGCTCTAGTGTTTTGTTTAAGGCCACTATGTCTTTGTTGATTCTCTGTTTGGATGACCTATCTAGAGCTGTCAGAGGTGTATTGAGGTCTCCAAGTATGATTGCATTTTTGTCAGTTTTTGTTTTAAGGTCAATAAGTAGCTGTCTTATATATTTTGGTGCTCCTTTGTTTGGTGCATATATATTAAGAATTGTTATGTCTTCTTGATTCAGTGTCCCCTTAGCCATTATGAAATGGCCATTTTTGTCTCTGAGTACTTTTCCTGTCTTGTAGTCAGCATTATCCGATATGAGTATTGCTACACCTGCTTTTTTTTGGATGTTATTTGCTTGGAGTATTGTTTTCCAGCCTTTCACTTTGAATTTGTTTTTATCCTTGTTACTTAGATGAGTTTCCTGTAGGCAGCATACAGTTGGATTTTCTTTTTTAATCCATTCTGCTACTCTGTGCCTTTTTATTGGTGAGTTTAATCCGTTTACATTTAGTGTAATTATTGACACTTGTGAGTTCCCTATTGCCATTTTATATCTTGCTTTCTGTTAGTTTTGTGTCTTGTTTGATCCTTCTCTTTCATTTTTCTATCTTTTGTTTTTATTTGGTTGTATTCCATACATCTTTCCTCTGTTGCTATCTTTTTTATCTCATGTGCTTCTGTGGTGGTTTTTTCAATGGTGGTTACCTTTGAGTAATGAAAAGGGTCCCTACCCTGTTCATTGTAGCGAACTATTTTGTGAGTACTTTTGCACTCCATCGTCCTTTGCTACTGTTAATCTCCATCCTCTCCCCCCTTTCTTTTTGTTGTTGTCACAGTTTAAATTTGGTTTTATTGTGTTCTTCTTGGAGCTTTTACTTGTAGCTTTGTTGTTGTTGTTTTTTGTTCTTTGTATCTGATTGGAGAACCCCCTTTAGTAATTCCTGGAGTGGGGGTTTTCTGATGATAAATTCCCTCATCTTTTCTGTATCTGTGAATGTTTTTATTTCTCCTTCATATTTGAAGGATAGCTTTGATGGGTATAGTATTCATGACTGAAAGTTTCTCTCTTTCAGGGCTTTAAATATTGGGGTCCACTCTCTTCTAGCTTGTAGAGTTTCTACTGAGAAATCTGATGATAATCTAATGGGCCTTCCTTTATATGTTGTATTCTTCTTTTCCTTGGCTGCCTTGAGAATTTTTTCTTTGCTGTTGGTTTGTGTCAATTTCATTATGATATGCCTTGGAGTAGGTTTGTTGGGGTTAAGAAAACTCAGAGTTCTGTTTGCTTCTTGAACTTGAGGCTTTAGTTCTTTCCACAGGCTTGGGAAGTTCTCATCTATTATTTGTTTGAGTATGTTCTCCATTCCATTTTCTCTCTCTTCTCCCTCTGATATACCTATTATTCTTATGTTATTCTTTTTGATGGAGTCAGATAATTCTTGTAGGGCTATCTCATTTTTTTTAATTTTTGAGTCTCTTTCTTCTTCTCTCTGTTGTGCCTCAAGTTGCTTGTCTTCTATTTCACTAATCCTCTCTTCTATCTGACCTGTTCTATTAGCTAAGCTTGTTACTTTGTTTTTCAGCTCGTGAATTGAGTTTTTCATTTCTGTTTGATTTGTTTTTATAGTTTCAATTTCCTTGGACATATATTCTTTGTGTTCATTGAGTTGTTTTCTGAGCTCCCTAAATTGCCTTTCTGTGTTTTCTTGTATATCTCGGAGGATTTTTAGGATTTCTATCTTGAATTCTCTGTCATTTAGCTCCAAGGTTTCCAATATATTAAATTTTTTCTCCATAGATTTTTCCTCATCTAGCTGTGTTACCTCTCTTTCTTTTGTATCCATGATATTCGATTTTCTCTTCCTTAATGGCATCTGAGGGTGGTTTTGTTGATAGTATTAATGAGATTTAATAAAGAATAAAAAGTTAAAAAAATAAAAAATAAAAAAGAGTTTTTTTTAAAAAAATTAATAATGAAATAAAGAAAAATAAAATAAAATAAAAATTTTTAAAAAAGGAAATTATTCCCCTCCTCCTTTTTTCCTCTCCTCTCCTCTCCCCTCTCTCTTGAGAAAATCTTGTGGTGAACTGTGAATTATAACAAACAATGCCTGTAATGGAGGGCCTGAATTGGGGAAAAGTAATAAAGGGGCAAAAAAAAAAAGAGAAAAGAAAAAAGAAGGGGGTATGGACCCACAAAAAGCAAATAAGGAAAAAATTTGGGTCAAGAATAAAATGATTTGCTTTTAGGTGTTGGTTGACTAAGAGTTATGATGAGAGGAATAAGAGGAAAACAGAAAAATGGGTGGACAAATTTAAAAATTACTATTGTATTTAGTGGAACAAGAACTAGATAAAATGGAGTGCCAGGGATGGGAGCACTGCTAGTGAGTTAAAAAGGTGAAGTAAAAAACCCCCAAAATGCCACAAACATAAGTTTGAGTCCCAGATAAGATAATTTGTTTGTTATTGAGGTTTGTATGAGAGGAGATGTAAAGGAGAAAGGAAGAAACTAATATAGAGGGAGAAAAGAAGAGAGAGAGAGAGAAAAAAAGAGGGAACCACTAAAAGAAGAAAAAAGAAAAAAGAGGAGAGAGAGAGAGAGAGAGAGAGAGTTAAGGGTTTTGGAGTGCAACCCTCATAGAGAGAAAGGAAGAGGAGAGAAAAGATAATGGGAGATGTAACACTTATGGGTAGTGTAATTCAAGGAGAGGAGAGAGTAAGACCGGCAGAGAGTTAATCGGCCAAATTGGAGGAGGAAAAAAATATCAAGAATGAAGATAAGAGAAACAAACAAACAAATATAATAAAATGGGATAGGTTATAAAGTCTGCAGATTATTCTTGATTTTGAGAGGTTATCTTCTTGCTTTTTCTTTTCTCTCCCTCTTCCTAGTCGGTGACTCTGTACCCCGGGTTCTGCCCCTTTGGCACGCTCAGGTAGAGGTTTGCAGTTGATAAGTCTCTATGGCAATGTCATGTATTGTGCTTTAGTCTCGTTGGCAGTCGAGGCTCATTAGCATTTATAGGCTCTGACAGTGAGAGAGTCCGTGTTCCTGGAGCCTTTCTCCTAGTCTTTCCTTCCTCAATTAGTAGCCTGATAATCCAGTATGTGGTTGCTGCTGCTTTTGCCTGGATAGTAAGAGGCTCAAAGAGCTGGCAACTCCCCACTCTATTTCCACTCAGCACAGGGCTCTGGGTAAGGCTCAGTCAGTCAGAGCTGCTAGCATAATCAGGCGGGGTTTCCGCCCACTCAAAGACCCCTGGCTCTGCCACTCTGTCCAGTAACACAGGCGGGTGCCCACTTCCGGGGCGCTTGGAGGAAACTCTCACTCACTATCTGCGCGCGCAGACCAGGATATCCGGCCAGCAGTCTCACGCTCTGAGTGAAACCCCCAACCGCATGGAAAAGTTGCAGCGTTGGAATTGGCTCTCGCTCCGTCCCCGTGCGTGGCTTTTGCAAGGCGCTGGGGCGGCCCGAGATTCCGCTTTGGCCCACACAAAGGCCCCTGACTCTGCCCCTCTGTGCGATAACACGGGTGCGCACTGCCAAGGCACTCGGAGGAATCTCTCGCTCACTATCTGCGCACGCAGACCAGGATATGAGGCCGGCCGCGTTTCCCTCTGAGTGAATCCCCTACCAGCACGGAAAAGTTCCACCGTTGGAATTAGTTCTCACTCCCTCCCGTGCGCGGCTTTCCCAGGGCCCTGGGGCTGCCCAGAGATTCCACTTTCGGCCCACAGAAAGGCCTCTGACTCTGCCTCTCTGTGGGGTAACACGGGCACCCACTCCCGGGGCTTAGGAAGAAATCTCTCGCCCACTATCTGCACGCGCCGACCAGGAGATCGGGTAAAATGGCCACCCCGCTTGTCTTTCTTTGTCTGGGTTTGGCGCAAGTGTTAGCTTGTATTGCCCGGGTTGCCACAGGATCAGTTTTTCCTCGGCTTGGATCTCCGTGCCACAGCCTGGTTCGGCCGTTTGTGCTGCAGCCTGGATCTATTCACCCCCTTTGCCCGCCTCAGTTTCTATATTCATGGATCCCAGAGAAAGCCACCCTGTTTAGGTTAGTGAGGAAGGCGGAGCATTTCTTACTCCCTATTTCCTTCGGGGTTTGGTTATATATTTAGCCAATTTTTCGCTCGACCATACCTTCGGGTGTATTGCGAAACATCTGGAGGCTCCAAGGATAGGTTTTTCTGTTTCTGGTTGAAGATCTTGTTGAGTTTTGGGGGAGATTTATCGGTATCACTTCCTACCCCACCATTACTCTCACACTTATATTTCTAATGAACACATAGCCCTCCTCTGTTTGGGAAAGTTGTTGTATCAGACAGGAGAGGCAAAGTTATCCTAGTAACAGACAACTCCTAGATATTAGTGGCTTTAGCAAGACAGGTTTATTTCAAGCTTGTGCTACATGTCCGTTATGGTTCAGCATGAGCTCTGCTTCATATAAGCTTAACTCTGGGAGCCAGGTTGGCAAAGGCCCTCCATCTAGAACACTGCCAGTCTTACACAGAAGGGAGACCTGGCAAGTGCAGAGCACCTCTCAGAGCTTCCTCTCAGAAGTCACACTCGTCCCTTTCACTCACATTCACAGGTGAAAGGAATCAGACAACCAATCCTGATACCAATGGGATGCAGAACTCTAGTCCTCCTCTGAGAACACCAAATATTTGGGACCAACATTTCAACCTTCCATTATTGGACATCATCACTGGTCTGGGGTTATACTTGTCAGAGCTGAAATAGCCCTGCCCTCAACTTTTCTCCCTCAGGCCTTGTTTTCTGCTCCCAGCAAAAGGCCTGTGTTTAGATTAAGAGTGGCAGAGTATAGAAAGGGAGGAGTAACAGGCCTCATCTATAAGCTGTTATGGTTGAATTGTGTCTCCCCAAAAAGATATAGTGTAGCCCTAACCCCCTAGTAACTCAGAATGGTACCTGGTTGAAAAACAGGGTCTTACAGAGGTCATCAAATTAAAATGAGGTTGTTAGGATCTGTCCTGATCTTTACAAAAAGGGGAAACTTAGACACAGACACATTCAGAGGGAAGACAATAAGAAGACACAAGGAAAACACAGCCATCTACAAGCCAAGGAGGGAGGCCTGGAAAAGATCTTCTCACAGCCCTCAAAGAAACTATCCCTGCCGACACCTTGATTTCAAGAGACAGTAAATGCTGCTGCTTAAGCCACCCAGTCTGTGGAACTCTGCCATAGCAGCCTTAGCAATCTAACACAGGGAACATCTCCACTTGCTTATAGGGGCTGTCTGGGTGCTGCTTTGAAAGGGTTTCCAGAGCCATACCAGACTAGCAGGAAAGAGACCCATGATCAACTGGTAAGGTCTTCATGAATGTGGGGTGTGGAACAGTGTTACATTTAGAATCAGCTGACTGGATAATGCACATAGGCTCCCCACATGGTGACTTTGTAATGGCAGCAGGGGTCAAGCAAACTTGTGACCTGATGGGCAGGGCTGCCAGGAGTCCACACCTGAGGGCTCCACTGAAGGATGAGGAAGGAGGAATGGAGGGTGAGGAGGACACCTGCCTGGATTTGGTCCCCAGCCTTGCAGGTGATGAAGCCATCAACCCCTCCTTAGTGGTGAAGCTCCAGCAACTGGTAAGAAAGAGTCAAAGTCTCAAACACAATGACAGCTCCTTTACATTTTGCTAGATGTCAACTTCCCTTCCAATTAGCCCTTTTGAAGTTTGCTTTGTTAAGACAAGGTCTGCTCTTCCCAGCTCTGCTGAGTGTGACAAGATTTCTTCGCCTCTAGCAGGGTACCATAGGCCATGCTAACTACAAGCTATGTCTTGGAGCAGGTCTCAGAGTGCACTAGTGTATAAAAGAAAGTCTGAAATATTGGTGGAAAGGTCCACAGGTGCAGGTGTAGCCATTGCTTTTGGCAGGTTAGGGCCTCTCTTTATTTTCTTTCTGAAGCAGATCCAACAATAAACTATTTTTTATTCAAACACTGAGTGTGTGCATATGTGTGTGTATATTTGTGTAAATGTTTTAGCATGCTGGGTGCTCCATGGAACACCATTCCAGTTTGGAAGCAAGAGAGCACTTTTGCTATAGTATTAGGTTAGCTGAGCAGGTTCCCAGCAGCAGTGGTAATAAGGGTGGATGTCATCTGAAGTGACTTCAGAGCGGTGACCATCAGAGAGAAACTCAGATCTGAGTAAAGTGAAAGGACAGTGTATCTATTTTTTATGTAACCAATACCCCAAAAGTAGTGGCTCAGAACACCAATCATTTTATTTGTTTATGATTATGTGGGTCAGAAATTTTATGATTTGTTCATGATTATGTGGGCTCAGCTGGGTAATTCTTCCATTCACCCGAAGTCATCCTGGGGCCGCAGTTAGCTGTCAGGTCACATAGGGTTTGGTTGAACTAGGGGACCTCACCTGGGATGTCTCATCTCTGCTCCACAGGCTTTGTCACAAGGTGGTGGGAGAGTCCTCAGCAGCCAGAGAGGGCAAGCTCAGATGCCTCAGTTTATATCACACTGGCTAATGTCTCAAGGTCAAGCCCAGAGTCGATGTGGGAGGGGACTTCACAAAGGCTTAGATACACAAAGGCATGATTCCTTGGGGACCTTCAATATAAGAATCTTCTACAGTTTGCTTTTCTGAGAACCTTCATAACCTGTCCCGAGACTCTCAAAGGTAAAATTTGCCGACAGCTGGAGGTTCCACCTTAGGAGGTAGGTTCAAGATCTAGTGAAATCCTTGTTATTTTCATGACTATGATCTCATCAATACACACAGGCAAGCAGGCCTGGGGAAACTCAAATTATTAACCTTAAACAAATCCCTTCATCTCTGAGACTCAGTTTCCCATTTGTAAAACAACCCATAAAGTTATGGTAAGGATCACACATGAGTTCTCCTAGCCTTTTGTGAAAAGTGCAAAGCTCCACACATGAACAGATGCTCTTCTATCAGCCAGGGATAGGCTAAGGGGGACACTTTAGGCTGGTGCACAGGAAAATGTACAGATATTCAAAGAGAAAATAAAGCTTCAGGTGAATGGGCTGTTTAAATCATTTTTTAAAAAATTCATGAGAAGACCTTTTAGTTCCAGATAACATTAAATTAGTCTTGGTCTTTGTCTCTCTCTCTTCCCAAGACCAACAAAGAGAAAACAGATTTTGTATGTTTCACACATCTGCTTTACCTTTTGTTCTAACCCTAAATTGTTTTTGTATCTCATATGTAACTTGTTCTCTCCTGCTTCTAATAGCCTCAGTCCAGCTTACAGGATGTCTCTGCTTACGAGTCTTTGATGGATTACACTCGGTTGATCCCTGCTCACCCAACCATCAAATGGTACCAAGTCATTTTTATGTTTTTGGCATGGTGCTAGGACCTGGTGACACAAAGATGGATGAGGCATGGTTTTTATCCTCTAGGAGCTCACAGACTAGTGATGAGGTAGAAGCATAAACAGGAAATAGCATGGTTATTGTGTGCTATGAAAGAAAAATGTGCATTTATTCAACAAACACATTAATAATCTTTTACTCTGTTCAGGCCGTATGCTGGTGTGAAATACAAAAATTAACAAAAAGCCTTTCTACTTTTTTTTTTTTTTTTTTTTTTTTTTTTTTTTTTTCATTTTTCTGAAGCTGGAAACGGGGAGAGACAGTCGGACAGACTCCCGCATGCGCCCGACCGGGATCCACCCGGCACGCCCACCATGGGGCGACGCTCTGCCCACCAGGGGGCGATGCTCTGCCCATCCTGGGCGTCGCCATGTTGCGACCAGAGCCACTCTAGCGCCTGGGGCAGAGGCCAAGGAGCCATCCCCAGCGCCCGGGCCATCTTTGCTCCAATGGAGCCTTGGCTGCGGGAGGGGAAGAGAGAGACAGAGAGGAAAGCGCGGCGGAGGGGTGGAGAAGCAAATGGGCGCTTCTCCTGTGTGCCCTGGCCGGGAATCGAACCCGGGTCCTCCGCACGCTAGGCCGACGCTCTACCGCTGAGCCAACCGGCCAGGGCCGCCTTTCTACTTTTAAGGAGTGTCTAGTGAAGGAGTTGGACAAGTTAGCAACCACAGTGTAGGGACACAGAAATAGGCATGAGTTTCACATGGGAGCCCAGAATAGGCTCCTCTCAGATTGAAGTGGTGGCAAAAAATTTCCCAAAGAATTGATATAAAACAAGAAAAAGGTGAGCAATGACTTCCAGGCAGACAAAGCAATATGTACAAAGGCACAGTGGCTTGGGAGAGCGTGACATTTTGGAAAAACCCAAAGCAGCTCAGCACGCCTGGCACACAGAGTTGAGAGGGTGGGGTGTGAGGACAAAACCTGGAGAGGTAGGCAGAGGCCATCACAGGGGCTGGAGAGCCACTCCTCACTTTCACCTGGGAAGTGGTCTGATCAGATCTGCAGATTAGGAAAATCATTGCAGTGGAAGTGGGCAGACTGGCACATAGAGGAGCAGACTGTGAGCACGACAATTAAATGGGAGACTTTAATAGTTCACTTCAAATGGAAAATGGTGAAAGATTGAATTTAAGTGATACTGTGGGGGACAGAGGGAAGGTGGTGGCTTTGGGAGACATGAAGGAATGTTATAGGCTGAATTGTGTCCTCCTCTGAAGAAAAATTCTTATGTTGAAGTCTAAGCTGCCAGTATGTCTGAATGTGACTGTATTTGGAGATAGTCTTTAAAAGGTGATTAACTTAAAGGTCATTAGGGTGGGCTGTAATCCTATATGACTGCTGTGCTTTTAAGATTTGGACACAGAGACATACAGAAGGAAGACCATGTGACGACACAGGGAAAAGACCTTATCTACAAGGCAAGGAGAGAGGCCTCAGAAGAAACTGACCCTGCTGATTCTGTGATCCTGGACTTCCAGCCTGCAGAATTATGAGGAAATAAGTTTCTGTTGTTTAAGATAGCCAGTCTGCGGTACTCTGTTATGGGAAGCATAGCAAACTAGCACAAGGACGAAGAGGCAGGAGACATGGGGAGCTCAGAGACATAGGGCAGGGGAAGAGAGAATAGAGGGTGATGATCAGGTTTCTGACTTGGGCAGTCTGGCCTGTGATGCAGCTGTTTTCCAAGAGGGTTAGCCCCCAGGGAGCAGAGGCTTAGAGAGGGAAGATGGCGCATTCCAGCTTGGACATGTTCAGTTTCAGGGTCCTGGTAGGATAGCAAGTGAAGATTAAGCAGCTGGACATGTGGGGTGGGTCTCAGTCAGGGGGTTAGGCTGGGGATACGGGTGTTAAGATCTTCAGACTTAGGGGCAGCTGAAGCAGAGGAGTGGACAGGTCACAAGCAGACATAAGTGCTGTGAGAAGTGAGCACTGAGCCACAGAGGACCTGTCCAGTATGGGAGAGGAGGAGGAAGACCGCCTGGCATGGGACAGGGCGGGAAGTGGAGGCATTTTTCAGAGAAGAAAGTGTCAAGAGAGTCTCTCAAATCTTGGAGAGATCAATGTTTCAAAGTTTCTTCTCTCTCTCTTTCTACACACACAGAGAGGCATACATATACATATTTATGTTATTTTACCATTTTGCATATTGATCTGTTTCTTTGCAATGATTTTCCATTATTTTATGTTCACTGCTCTTCAGATCTGGTGGTCAGACCCAGCAATGTCTCTGCTTCTCCAGAGGTAGCTCTCCACCCCTGCCTGATAAACTGCTTGCCCTTGTGGTGGGCGGGCTCCTCCAAGCATCCTCCCGACAGAGGCTGCCCATTCATCACTTTATCTCTCACTCTGGGGTGTTCGGTGTTTTATCCTTCAGGGCTCTCCGTAGCCCACTCCTGATGGTGGTGGATACATGGAGCAGACTCGGAGGCTTTGCGCTGGGTGTCTGAAATGGGGCTCCCTGGGATGTGGAGGAGAAACCCTGTGTCATGGGGCAGGGTCACTACGCTCAGGAATGTCCCAAACCACCGCTCGCACTGCCCCGGCCACGCAGTTAGCACCGGCACTTCACAGGGTCCAGGTGTCACCACTCACTCACTCTGGGGGAAGAGAAGGCACAAGGACTCCTGTCATCTACTCCTCAGTCCAACTCAGCAAGAGATACCATGAAGAATGGTACATCCCCCAAAGTCGTGTGTTGATTAGGAACCCGCACCTGGACCTTCCCACTGCCAGTCCCCTCATCTCTGCTGCCTCTCCCAGCACCCAGTCCCCTGTCCTCCCAGCTGTCTGCCCAGCTTACTCCAGCTCGTGCAGCTGGAGTCACCCCACTTTAGTCCTTCACTCCGGAATAAACACAGTCACTCAGCCAGTGTCCTGTGACCCACTCAGCCAGTCAGTGGAGGCTTACTATACAAGGTCCCCTCCTCTGGCATGGGGGGCACGGAGGGACCCTATGAAGAGAGCGAGCGCTGTGCCTTAGAAATGGCCCGTCCTGTTGGGAATCTGGGCACCGGATGAAGTGTCAGAGGAGCTTTCTACCCATGTGTCCTATGTAATGCACATTCCATGTCCTTGGAGATTCAAACTAACTGTGAGGGGGGCAGGGCAAGGCAGGGCAGCCCTCCCACCCTTCCACTGCGATTAACCAGAGAGATGTGCCCACCCGGCCAGGCACCTTAGTGCCTCAGGCAAGTTCAGTCCTAAGTGAAAGCCTCAGCATTCTTCATTTTGACCCACAACCTCCCTGAGGTCCCTCAGTGTGACTCTCCTACATGAGAGACAGCGGCGAGCAGGCATGGGGCCTCTAGCCTCCAGCTTCTCTGCAGAGCCATGACACTCAGAGCTGTCCCAGCTGCCTTCCACAGTCAGAGGGAGCAGACAGGAGCTGAATACCAGCCCTGAAGCAGGGGTCTGTGAAGTTTTTCTGTCGCACTGTGTCACAAGTCAAGGCTTGGAAAGGTGGTTATGCGTGCTCGGCTGACTGGGAGTAGGCAGCCCCGTGCCCGCAGGGCAGCCCCGTGCCTGCAAGACCTGGCTGGGAGCAGGCAGCCCATGCTTGCAGGGTCATCTGCACCGTGGAGCTGCTTCCTCATACCTGAGCCCTGCACAGCTGTACACACCACTCTCACCAGAGCCGTGCACAGCTGCACACGCCACTCCCGCCTGAGCTCACTATTTAAGAGCAGCACATGAGCGGGCTGTGAGTCACAGCACCGGGAAGACAGAGGCAGCCCACTCAGCCCAGCACACTGTGGGAAAGGAGACTTCCTCTCGCCATGGCATCCCTGGGCCAGATCATCTTCTGGAGGTAGTGCCCATTCTCTATCCTTACAGGTGGAGGGAACAAGGAGGGATCTTGGGGGGGGGGTGAGACAGCTGGGCTATCCCATAGGTCCCCACCTCTACCTTTCTCTGATCTAGCATGGGCTGGCAGAAGCCCAGCCAGACAAGATCCTAACTGAACTTGACTTAGCATCACACCTCAGCCACCTGGGGCACCTGTTCAGGGTTAGGCTGGTTTTCTGCCACGGAGAGCTGCCACCTGCTGGGGCAGCTCTAGACTAAGAAGTGTGTGTGTCCCACTGGGTGCTCCACTTAGACATCAAGGCTCTTGTGGGGGCACTGATCAGGGTGCCATGGATGCCAGGTGGGAAGGAAGGGACTCTCAGTGAATGATGATGGACAGGGTGCAGGTGACCATCCATACAGCCCCCGGGGTGCAGGAGGGGGCTGTATATACTTTGACACTTCTCTGTGGTTGTCATGTCTCTGTACAGCTGAGTAATTCACACCAACACCCCCTCCTCCAGTCCCTGGCCTCAGGATAGGTTCTCTAGTCTTCCTGGGGGCTCCTTGGAGAGGAGACCCCTGCTGCAGCAGCTGCTGCTGAGAAAACAGACCTCTGTAGGAGGACAGAGTCAGCCCAGCCTGGGACTGGGTGGGCTGACTCTTCTCAGAGAGAGAGACAGAGAAAGCTCAGGGAGGAGCGAGTGGGACACGGGACACACTGTTGCGCAGGCAGCTCGGCTGCAGAGAGGATAAAGAGCCCAGAGCCAGCCCCAGGAGAGGAGGGTTTATGGGGCCAGCCCATCCCCGGAGATCAAGAGCTAAGGGAATCCTGCCCCTTGCCTGTTGCTCCCCTCACTTAGCTGCTTCCACTTGCCTCCTTTTCCCTCAGGACATCACGGATCTTTCTGGAAGGAAAGAGATGGAAAGTGAAGAAAAGGTTTTCCCGAAATGGTTGGGGATTCATTTCATCACAACCCCTGACTGTGCAGGAAGGCGGGTGCTTGTTGGTTCTCGGGGTAGTTTGTGTCTTTTCCAAGACATAAGGAAGGACAAGGGAGAGAGGAGAGAAACCCTCAGATTAACAGGGAAAAGTCAGTGAAGAGACGGAGAGAGCATTACTTTCTATAGGCAGCCTAGAAAATTCTCTTCCTTAAGACAAAAATGTCAGCTCCCTCATTGTGCCCACCTGCAAGGGCCAGCCCTGAAGCAGGCACAGAGGGCTCTGCATGGTGGGCAGGGCTGCTGGGTAGCACCCTTTTCTGTGCCCTGCAAGGACGCTGCTCACTAAAAAATCAGCAGTCGTGGGCGGGGTGGCTGGGGGTAGACAGCGGCTTTCATCTGGACTCTTCTACCCTGCAAGAATGTAAGGCGTGTTTGCTAGCACCTTCTCTCTCCATGCCCTGGGCTAGGTGTCTAACTGGCCTCCTTTAATCCTCACAACAGCCTGTGAGGGCTAATGATCACCTCAGAGAGGTTAAGTCTTGTGCTCACAACCTGTAAGAGGCAGGGCGGCATCTAAACACACTCCACCTAACTCTGAAACCCAGGCTCTTGGCCTGGTGCCCTGCTCACCACCCCTGCCCCTTGCTGTTCTAGCTCCTCCGCCCCCACTATTTCATGCCTCGGTTCCATAGGTGGGAACACTCCTCATGTAACAAGTGGCCCCGTTGTTTCAAGGAAGGGCATGTGGGCTTTCAAATAATACATGACAACCAGCCTGACTGGTTTTGCAGGAGGATTGGCAGGAGGTGGGTGTTCACGATGTGGGTCCCTCACCCTTTACAGACCCAGTGGAATTGACAGAGCTCCTCTTCTTGGCCCCAGTATAGCTATTCCTGTTCTAGCTGCAAACGCCATGACAAGCCACGAGGGCAGCACATCCTTCATGTAAAAAGGCCATCAGGAAGAGGGTCAGTGGGAAGCAGGCTTGGTGGGAAGCAGGATCTGGAGAGCTTGTCCCAGGGAAGCAGGGGGAGCCCACCTGGGAAAACCTAGTGTCCATTCTTGGTCCTCACAAACCCTCTGTCTTTGCCATGCTTCCTTTAATTCATAATAATACTTTTTGTTGAGTTGTTCATGACCATTGGTGATATAGGAGGAGAGCTCATGAGGGGATAGGGTAGGACAGGATAGGGTAGACTAGGGTAGAATATAGTGGCATTCAGTAGGGTAGGATAGGGTGAAGTAGAGTAGGGGAAGGTAGAGTAAGGTAAGGTAGGATAGTGTGGGATAGGGGAGGGGAGGGTGCATGGGGTAGGTAGGATAATGCAATGAAACCCATGAACAGCCATGGGGTTATAGAAAGCCACATACTACCCTGTATCATCATCAGGGCATGAAGTCTCAGGCAGGCAGTGCTGAGATGAGGCTCAAGAAGCCAAGGTAGGTCATGCCGGACCTTGTTTCCTGGACATACAGGGGATAAGGAGCTGCTGAAGGTTTTCATGCAGAGGAATCTAGTGGTTTCAGCTGTGGTGGGTGACTGCAGAGGCAGCATGGGCGATGGATATGAGGACAGGGAGCCAGGAGGCAAGGAGAACAGGAAAACAGTTGCAGCCAGAAGTATAAAGAATGACAGGCCCTGAATTAGAGAATGGCAGCAGGAGTCCCGAGACAATCCATTCAAGAAACATTTAGGACTTAAAACTGGTGCTAACTGATAAGTGAGCACAGGGAAGGTAGCAGGGATGAGACACAAGGGCGGGACCTGGAAGACCCCCATGTTTCTGGACTGAACAGAGTGAGTTGGGGAAGAAGAGACATGACAATTTGTTAACTTGGGCATGTGGTAGATTTGAGGTTCCTCTGGGATGTCCAGGTGGCGATGCTTGGTGGACACTGGAAGGCTTGAGGATGACACTGAGAGAGGTGAAGCCTGGAGATATTAGTCTGAGAGTCAATGACTTGAGATGTCTTCTAAGGAGAGGAGAAGGGGTCTGACTTGGGAAATTGAAGAACACTAACATTCAGTGTGGAAGACGAAGTAGAGTCAAAGGAAGAGCTGGGAGGAAATGGTGGGAGAGATAGGATGAGACCTGGAGAAGTCTCATGGACGTCTACAGGGCAGTTTCATGGAACGTTGCAGGCTGGCAGGGGTGTCATACAGGCCCAATCAATCCTGGCGCTGATGGGCAGATCCAATCCAGACAAGACCGTGGTCTATGCAGCATTTAAACAAAACTCATGTGGCTTTGTTCAGAAAGTGAGGAAGACATGCTAAATGAGGACAAGAAGGGGCAGAGATCCTCTGAGTCTAAGCTGAAGGAGGGCTTGTGGTTGCATTGAACGTACACAGCCAGCAAAGACTGTTGGCTAGCTGTAACACTGGGAGCTCTCCTTCCAGAGAGCAGATACAGTTACAGCAGGAATGGGGCCCAGCTGGCATGGATTTCAAATTGTTATCCTCCCTCCCTCCCTCCCTCTCTCCTTCCTTCCTCTTCTTTCCTTCCTTCCTTCCTCTCCTTTTCCTTCCTTCCTTCCTTCCTTCCTTCCCTCCTTCCTTCCTTCCTTCCTTCCCTCCTTCCTTCCTTCCTTCCTTCTCTCCTTCCTTCCTTCCTTCCTTCCCTCCCTCCCTCCCTCCCTCCCTCCCTCCTTCCTTCCTCTTCTTTCCTTCCTTCCTTCCTCTCCTTTTCCTTCCTTCCTTCCTTCCTTCCTTCCTTCCTTCCTTCCTTCCTTCCTTCCTTCCCTCCCTCCCTCCCTCCCTCCCTCCCTCCTTCCTTCCTCTTCTTTCCTTCCTTCCTTCCTCTCCTTTTCCTTCCTTCCTTCCTTCCTTCCTTCCTTCCTTCCTTCCTTCCCTCCTTCCTTCCTCCCTCCCTCCCTTCCTTCTTTCTTTCCCTCCTTTCTTCCTTCCTTTCCCCTGGATTCTTCATCTATCCTACTTTGGCTCCCCTATCTGAAGAGAGCTCTTTGGAGCATTTAAAATGGGGGAAGTCCCCAGTGACAGTGGGATTGATGAATATCTGTCAGAGGAAAAAAGCCACAGCTGGAGAAGGAGCAGGAGCCCTTTTACCAGAGAAAGGTGGATGAAATGAAGAAAGAGGAAGGCTAGAACAAGGGAGGCTCAGGGAGCATTGCTCATTTGGGAATCAGACATACCAGACCTTGAGGGCCAGAGAAAATGATGCTTGGCAACACAGTAAAAGTTTACCTGGTGAGAAAAATCTTATCTCCAAAGAGGCCATGTTGACACTTGAAACCCCATTGAGATAGAAGATAGACCCAACTTTCAGATTCTCTGAACCTAGAAAATCTGAGGCTTCAGGGTCTTCAGAGCCCATTCCCATTAGTAGGGCAGAAAGGTGGAAAATGGAATAAATTCCACATCAGAAGAGACACTTAAAGAAGAGGCACCTGTGTTCCCGTTTATCAGGAGTACATTACCTTTTTTTTTAATGCTGACTTTATTAATTTTTAGAGAGAGGAAAGGAGAGAGAGACAGAGAGAGAGAGAAAGAGAGAGAGAGAGAGATGGGAACATTGATCTGTTCCTGTATGTGCCCTGACTGGAGCGGGGATTGAACTGGCGACCTCTGTGCTGCAGGATGATGCTCTAACCAACAGAGTCATTCAGCCAGGGCAGGACTGCATAACCTTTTGAGCATGGCACACTTTTCTCATCTTCACCTGTTGTAATTCTACTCATTTTTTCAACATTCAGCCCAAATGCCCCTTCCATTTGAAGTCTTCCCAGATCTTTTTAGTTGCAGTTAATTGCTCCTCCATGTTTGCAGTAGGCCATGTTGAGGAATATCTGTTCCTGGTGCATTTCCCTCAGTGGAGTTGGGAGGTCCTGCTCTGTCAGGCTCATTGTCGCAGGGAGACAGTGTAGCATGGTGGCTATGTACCTAGGGCCTGGAATCAGACTGGTTGGGTTCAGATCCTCATGTCACCTTTGACACTTAACTTGTATGGGCTTCAATTTTCCTATCTATAAAATGGGGCGGGTAATAGAACCCAACTCAGTCTTTGAATAATCTGATGGATGTGAGTCTACAGGCTATCGTTAGTCTTTCTGCATCTCCCTCTGCTATGCCTGCTGTGTGGTCAATTCTCCACAAAAAGTGTTCACTTCAACGCCATGTCCCTTGCCTCCCCTGTCCCTGATATAGACGTTTAGTAGGACATATTCTGAATGAAGTGCCTCGGGGTCTCCTAAAGGCTGTGAAGTCTAACAGCTCCCTGGAGAATATTCATGGAGTTCTCCAGATTCTTATTTTGGAAACAAATCAAACCCACCCCAACTTTTGTTGTGTGTGCATTTGAGACACTTCTCTGAACCTAAAGAGGACTAGGGTTGAGGAAAAAGGTCTGGCTCTGCTGGTGGGGAGCATCAGGCTGGTGAGTGAGTCTGCGAGGTCCTTGTGCATGCAAGCTCAGTGTCCACATCTTTGATGAGGCCCAGGCGACCTCCAGAGCCGCAGTCTCCAGGGCAATGGGAGCCGTGGAGCTATGATCAAGCACAGGTAACACTCAGTTAGCCAACCATCTCACAGTCCTACTTCTCTCCATTTCATAGATGCAAATGTTGAGACCAGATGACTTGCTCAGTGTCCCCCAGCCAGCCCACAGCAGGAATGGACAAGTTCCTACCTCAACCTCTCACTGACTTTTATGAGAAAATTCTCTTTCTCATCAGCCTGCTTCAGCTCCTGCCGCTTAAAGCAGGACCCATCTCATCACTGGCAAAACTCACTTCCTCCGTGACCAGTGGCTGCCAGGCTCAGGGGGCGGCTGTTGGCTCAGGTAGCTGCACCAGATGAGTGAGTGTAGGAAAAAGGGACTGAAACTCAGTGAGAATTATATATTTTCAGAGCTTAAAAATTTAGAAAGTCAGTATACCCACATATCACTGGGATAGTAAAAGTAAGTTGTGTGACTTGCTCCAGGGTCATGGGGTTAAAAATGGGTAGAACAGAGCTCTTTCAGTGATCTTACATTGCCCAGTGACCCTAGCTGAAAAACTGTGTTAGACCCTAGCTGACCGGTGCACCCAAACACAAAGGATCCCTGAAGGTTCATCCACAGTTAACTTTAACATGCGAAGGAGTGGGACTAATGTGGATACTGAAGTTAGTCTGATCTGTGTTCAGACCCCCACTCTTCACTTGTAAGCTGGCTGACCTCAAGTTACTTAACCTCTCTGTGTCTTCATTTCTTCCACGGTAAGTTAGAGTTAATGACAGCACCCACCTCACAGAGTTGTCCTGGAGACTAAATGAGTTAATACACATAAAGAGCTCAGAGCGGCACCTTGCACAGTCAGCCTTTATGTGTAAGTCTTATTCTGTTATTCCCTCCAGCCCCCACTGTTTTTGCTGGATAACAAAGTGACTTGGTGGGAGGGAGAGGGATGACCAGTCCAACAGGAGCAGGGGAGGTTAAGGGATCTATGTGCCCAGATTCTGGGACTTCAGTGGACTTTTCCAGTCCTTATTCTGTGACAGATGGGTAATCCTTGGCCGACTGAGGTGGCAACAGTCACTCAAAGCTCAGAGTGCCGACCCCTGACCTGCAGCAGCAGGAGCCTCACCTGAGCCTGCTAGAAATGCAAGTTCTCAGGCCCACCCTCCAGACCAACTGCATCAGAAATGGGTGCATGGGGAAGGGTTAGGAGTCAAGCGCATTAGCATTGTCTCTGGGCTCCTTGACTCCTCAGGGAAGCACGAGGCTTTAATCCACACAGGAATACATTCACCCGGAATCATTTAGAACCCCACATTTCTCCTTGAGAAATATTCTGAAGAGGTAGCAGATGGGCCTTGACTGAAACAAAGAAAAAACAGGACATTCCTGCAGGTAGAAATCCAGGCTGTGTTTCTCTTTCTATGGGTTGACCCCGGTCCCAGTCGTCTGCCTGGACTGTTCAGATCTAGCCACACATCACTCCTGTGCCTTCCTACCACTCCTGGCGTGGCGGTGACCACAGAAAGGCAGGCACTTTCCCTTGTCTTTTCTGCAATTTAGAATGAAAAATTCCACAGAATAAAAACCATGAAAGATTTCAGAAATAAAGACAGCATCCATAAAATGTAGGGGTCTTGAACTGTCTCCTTTAGCCTCCTATGGGTTGCTCATGTATTCTCCACCCCCCACGGCCACTTCATCTCTTCCGTCCCCATCCCGGTCTCAGGGGATTATCTTGTTCATCCTTCACTGAGAAAACAGGAGCCTGCAGACAGGTGCTCCTTCATCTTTTCACTTCCCAAACTGCCTACTCCCCTACTCTGTGCCCCGTTTCTCTGCCTCCCTTCCTAGTACAAGAGGAGAAGCCTGCAGCAGGCTCCTATCGAAGGGCAAGCCCTCCATTCCCTGGGTCTATCCCAGCTCACCTCCTCCGGCCCTGGGCCCATCTCACCTCACCTCCTCCAGCCCTGGGTCCATCCCACCTCACCTCCTCCGGCCCTGGGCCCGTCTCACCTCACCTCCTCTGGACCTGGGTCCACCCGACCTCACCTCCTCCGGCCCTGGGTCCACTGCATCTCACCTCCTCTGGCCCTGGGTCCATCCCACCTCACCTCCTCCGGCCCTGGGTCCACCGCATCTCACCTCCTCCGGCCCTGGGTCCATTCCACCTCACCTCCTCCGGCCCTGGGTCCACCGCACCTCACCTCCTCCAGCCCTGGGTCCACCACACCTCACCTCCTCTGGCCCTGGGTCCAACCCACCTCACCTCCTCCAGCCCTGGGTCCACCACACCTCACCTCCTCCGGCCCTGGGTCCACCGCATCTCACCTCCTCCGGCCCTGGGTCCATTCCACCTCACCTCCTCCAGCCCTGGGTCCACCACACCTCACCTCCTCTGGCCCTGGGTCCAACCCACCTCACCTCCTCCGGCCCTGGGTCCACCGCACCTCACCTCCTCCTGCCCTGGGTCCACCGCACCTCACCTCCTCCAGCCCTGGGTCCACCGCACCTCACCTCCTCCAGCCCTGGGTCCACCACACCTCACCTCCTCCGGCCCTAGTCCCATCCCAGCTCACCTCCTCCACCAGCATTATCAATCTCTCTCTACTACTCCATCATGCAGCCCATCTGTCAGCATGCAGCTCACCTGTCAGTGTTTCCCATCTGAAAAGTACACCCCTCTCTCAGCCCCACAACCTCTCCAGTTCTCTCCCCATCTTTCTTTTCACTTCTCTGAGAACTTGTGGAAAGAGCTGAGTTCTGATCTTCCTGGGCATGGTCGAGGGAGGATGATGAGGCCCCCAGCACAGTCTGGCCAGGCTGCTCTTGGTGCCATCTCAGCCCTGCCGCTCTCTAGCCAAGTGGCTGTGGGTGGCTTACTTGTCCTCTCTGTTCCTTGTCTGTTCAAAGGGGGTGATATTAGAACTACATCATAAGAGTATAGAATTATGTGAGTTGATATATACAAATCACTTAGCAGACGCTTATTGTAAACCCTGTGTTCTTCTATTATGATTCTCTCCTCAACTTCCTGCAGGTGGACTTTGTCCACACTATACTGAGATATTGCTCCTGTCAATATCTATGTTGACATCTCTGTTCTTGTTTTTATAATAGCACTCAGTGCAGATGTCCTACTACCTCCTTCTCAAAACACTTTCTTCTCTTGGTTTCCATGACACTACACTCTCCTGCTCTTCCCATTGCTGGCCTGGGAGTCCCCTGCAGGCCAGGCTCTGCCTGAAGGCCCGGACAGAGGAACTCCCTGAAAATGACACACTCATCCTCTCCCTCTAACTGCTGAGGGGCAGTCAGGGCAACATCCTCAGTGAGACTAGGAAGACGTTTTCCCACAGACACAGCTTTGTAAATGAGAGCTGGCCTCCCAGGTGAGCCCACAAAAGTCACTGTATGCCACACTCAGCTGTAATTATGTGCTTAGTGTAGCGATGTTTTCTTCTGTTTTCCTTTCCTATTAAAAATGGACAGTATTTCTGAAACATTAGGATTGAACAGGTTTTTGAGGCCTTGCTGCAAATTGATCATCATTTATAGTGTTGCTACAGGGTCCTGTTCAAAACTTTACATCGCCAACTTAAACGCAGACTTTAGAAAGTACCCATTGAGGGCTGGAAATGCCTGGAGATTTGGGGGTCTAAGTGTGTGCACTGGTCCCTCCACCTGGATGGGCAGGTTGAGGGGCCATTCCAGAGGTAATGCTTCAGCCATCTCTTCGGCTTTTGACCCCACCCAGCTCAGGGAGGTGGACAGAGGAGCAGAATTCTCCAAGGTCCTGGCTCGGAGTGCCTGTCCCTTGGCGCTGTCTTCCCACCTGCGCAGGGAGGAGGGGTACACTGGGGTTTTCCCAGGGGATATTCTTGTACGGACCCAAAGCTTATGGAGCAACAGGTAGGATTTTTTTTTTTTCACTGTGAAGCAATATAATAACATTAAGGTCATTTTGAAAAGAGAAAAAAAACTATTAATTTTTTTGTTTTTGTTGTTTTCAAATCCAACTGAAAATAATTTTTAATAGTTATGGAAGGTGTAGCCTTTCATATTCTGCTTTTTCCATAAAATTTAGGTATAGTAAACTAAATATTTTAAAGCATTTTAAAAAGATTTTATTCATTGATTTCTAGAGAGAAAGAGAGAGAGAGAGAGAGAGAGAGAGAAGGGGAGGAGAAGCAGGAAGCATCAACTCATAGTAGTTGCTTCCTGTATGTACCTTGACTGGGCAAGCCCAGGGATTTGAACTAGTGACCTCAGCATTCCAGGTTGACTCTTTATCCACTGCACCACCATAGGCCAGGCTTTAAAGCAATTATATAGCTAAAAAAAAAAAAAATTCTTGCACCTTAATACTTCAACAGTTGTAACTCTACGACTCTACGTGCATCTCCATACTTTTATTGGGTTGAGAAATGCCAGGTTGGGGTGTCCTTACTGGAATCTCAGCCCCTCAGCCTGGCAGAGCCCCCGCGTCTGCCTGCCTTCCATTCTGCTCAGTCCATTATCCTAACACATCTAAACATCATGGGGTCCAAGCAACGTGCTGGGTCAGGCACCTAACAGTCTGTGTTTAAGAGTCCAAGACAATGTTTCCCAAAGTGAGTTCTGAGGACACGGCCACTACAACAAAATCTTCTTCAGCAGAGTTTTGTAGTTGAGCAAGGCAGGACGGCCTGAATAGTATTAGACTGGACCACATGAAATTAACAACATCCAATTGATTTTGACCTACAAAAATGAGTTGTTTTTTTAATTGATTTTAATTTATTGTGTTTACATAGATTCTAGTGTTGTCCCAAATGCATCCCCCCTCCCCCGTATTCCCCTCAACATCTCCCTTGCCCTTCTCCCCATCGTGCCCTCCCCCCTTCCCTTCAGGTTTATCACATCCTATCATCCCCTATCCCTCTGTCCTCTTCTCCTCTGTTTCCTTTCATCTTTCCTCTGTCTCCATTCTGTTCCTCAGTTCACATCGTTCATTGGATTCCTCAAATGAGTGAGGTCATATGATATTTTTCTTTCTCTGCCTGGCTTATTTCACTTAACATAATAGTTTCCAGGTCCATCCATGTTGTTGTAAAAGGTAAGATTTCCTTCTTTTTCATGGCCCACAGTATTCCATTGTGTATATGTACCACTGCTTTTTAATCCACTCGTCCTCTGACAGACACTTGGGCTGTTTACAGATCTTCATTATTGTAAACAATGCTGCCATAAACATGGGGGTACATTTCTCCCTTTCAAACAGTGCTATTGGTGTTCTTGGAGTGTATTCCTAAAAGTGGGATAGCTGGGTCAAAAGGCAGTTCCATTTTTAATTTTTTGAAGAATCTCCATACTGTTTTCCACAGTGGCTGCACCAGCCTACATTCCCACCAGCAGTGGAGGAGGGTTCCCTTTTCTCCACATCCTTGCCAGCACTTATTCTGTGTTGTCTTGTTGATGAGCACCATTCTGACTGGTGTGAGGTGATATCTCATTGTGGTTTTAATTTGTATTTCTCTAACGATTAGTGATGTTGGACATTTTTTCATATGCCTATTGGCCATCTGTATGTCCTCTTTGGAGAGGTGTCTATTCATTTCTTTTGCCCATTTTTTGATTGGATTTTTTATCTTCCTGGTGTTGAGTTTTACAAGTTCTTTATAAATTTTGGTTATTAACCCCTTATCAGACATATTGTCGAATATGTTCTCCCATTGAGTAGTTTGTCTTTTTATTCTGTTCTTAACGTCTTTAGCGGTGCAGAAGCTTTTTAGTTTGATAAAGTCCCATTTGTTTATCCTGTCTTTTATTTCACTTGCCTGTGGAGATATATCAGCAAATATATTGCTGCGAGAGATGTCAGAGAGCTTACTGCCTATGATGCTTATGGTTTCATGGCTTACATTTAAGTCTTTTATCCATTTTGAGTTTATTTTTGTGAATGGTGTAAGTTGGTGGTCTAGTTTCATTTTTTTGCAGGTAGCTGTCCAAGTTTCCCAACACCATTTGTTGAAGAGGCTGTCTTTACTCCATTGTATTGTCTTACCTCCTTTGTCAAATATCAGTTGTCCATAATGGTGTGGGTTTATTTCTGGGTTCTCTGTTCTGTTCCATTGATCTATATGCCTGTTCTTATGCCAGTACCAGGCTGTTTTGAGTACAATGGACTTGTAGTATAACTTGATATCAGGAAGTGTAATACCTCCCACTTTATTCTTCCTTTTCAAGATTGCTGAGGCTATTCGTGTTCTTTTTTGGTTCCATATAAATTTTTGGAATATGTGTTCTATATCTTTGATGTATGTCATTGGTATTTTAATTGGTATTGCATTGAATTTATAAATTGCTTTGGGTAATATAGACATTTTAATGATGTTTATTCTTCCTAACCATGAGCACGGTATATGCTTCCACTTGTGTGTATCTTCCTTGATTTTCTTTATCCATGTTTTATAATTTTCTGAGTAAAAGTCTTTAATCTCCTGGGTTAAATTTACTCCTAGGTACTTTATTTTTTGGGTTGCAATAGTGAAGGGGATTGTTTCCTTAATTTCTCTTTCTGACAGTTCATTATTGGTGTATAAAAATGCTTCTGATTTCTGAGTATTAATTTTATATCCTGCCACCTTGCTGAATTCACTTATCAGGTCCAGTAGTTTTCTGACAGAGACTTTAGGGTTTTTTATATACAATATTATATCATCTACAAATAATGATAGTTTTACTTCTTCTTTCCAATTTGGATGACTTTTATTTCTTTTTCTTGTCTTATTGCTGTGTCCAGAGCTATGTTGAATAAGAATGATGAAAAGGGGCACCCCTGCCTTGTTCCTGATCTTAAGGGACATTTTTGCCCATTGAGTATGATATTGGCTGTGGGTTTGTCATAGATGGCCTTTATCATGTTGAGGTATGTTCCCTGTATTCCCACTTTGCTGAGAGTTTTGATCATGAATGGGTGCTGGATTTTATCAAATGCTTTTTCTGCATCCATTGAAATTATCATGTGGCTTTTCTCCTTCCTTTTGTTTATGTGATGAATCACATTGATTGATTTGCAAATATTGTACCAGCCTTTCTCCCCCAGAATAAATCCTAATTCATCGTGGTGTATGATTTTTCTTCATATATTGCTGGATCACGTTGGCTAATATTTTGTTGAGAATTTTAGCATCTAGATTCATCAGGGATTTTAGCCTATAATTTTATTTTTTTGTGTTGTCTTTGCCTAGTTTTGGAATCAGAATTATGCTCGCCTCATAAAAGGAGCTTGGAAGTCTTCCTTCCTCTGGAATTTTTTGAAATAACTTGAGAAGGATAGGAGTTAGTTCTTTGAATATTTGGTAGAATTCACTTGTGAAGCCTTCAGGCCCAGGACTTTTCTTTTTTGGGAGATTTTTGATAACTGTTTCTGTCTCATTTGTTGTAATCAGTTTGTTTAGGTTTTCTGATTCTTCCAGATTGATTTTTAAAATATTATATGTTTCAAGGAATTTGTCCATTTCATCTAGGTTCTCTAATTTTTTGGCATACAGGTCTTCATAGTATTTTTTTACAATCCTTTTTATTTCTGTTGTGTCCATTGTTACTTCTCCACTCTCATTTCTAATTTTATTTATTTGAGTCCTCCTCTTTTTTTCTTTGTGAGTCTGGTTAAAGGTTCATTAATCTTGTTTACCTTTTCAAAGAACCAGTTCCTTGTTTCATTGATCCTCTGTATTATTTCTTTAGCCCCTATGTCATTTATTTCTGCTCTGATCTTTATTATTTCCTTCCTTCTACTACCTCTGGGCTTTACTTGCTGTTCTTTTTCTAGTTCTTTTAGATGCAGGGTTAAGTTATTTGAGCTTTTTCCAGCTTCTTAAGGTATGCCTGTAATGCTATGAACTTCCCTCTCAGTACTGCTTTTGCTGTGTCCCATAAATTTTGAGTTGTTTTATGCTCATTATCATTCATTTCTAGGAATTTTTTTATTTCTTCCTTGATCTCATTGTTAACCCATTTGTTATTTAATAATATGCTATTTAGTTTCCATGTGTTTGAGTGTTTTTCAGTTTTTCTGTTGTGGTTGATTTCTAGTTTCATGCCATTGTGATCAGAGAAAATGCTCAATATCATTTCAATCTTCTTAAATTTGTTGAGACCGCTTTTGTGCCCTATCATGTGGTCTATCCTAGAGAATGTACCATGAGCACTTGAAAAGAATGTATATTCTGCTGCTTTAGGGTGAAAGGTCTGAAGATATCTATTAAATTCAGTTGATCTAGTGTGTCCTTTAAGTCTACTGTTTCTTTGTTAATTTTCTTTCTTGAGGATCTATCTAGTGATGTTAGTGGGGTATTGAAATCCTCTACTATTATAGTATTTCTGTTGATCTCACCCTTTATATCCATCAAAGTCTGCTTTATATATTTATGTGCTCATATATTAGATGTGTAGATATTTATAATGGTTATATCTTCTTGTTGGATTGCTCCCTTTATCATTATGTAGTGTCCTTCTTTATCTCTTATTATATTCTTTGTTTTCAAGTTCATTTTGTCTAATATAAATATTGCTACCCCAGCATTTTTTTATTTCCATTTGCATGAAATATTGTTTTTCATCCTTTTACCTTCAGTCTATGTGCATCTTTTGTTTTAAGGTGTGTCTCTTGTAGACAGCATATGCATTGGTCCTTTTTTCTTATCCACGTACTACCCATGTCTTTTGATCAGATCATTTAATCCATTTACATTTAAGGTTATTATTGATATGTAGTTGTTTATTGCCATTTTATTCTTTAAAGCTGTATTCTTCTTTTGCTATATTCTTTTCCCCCTTTGATCTGTTCATAACAGGCCCCTTAACATTTCTTGCAGCATTGGTTTGGTTGTAATGAATTCCTTGAGTTTGTTTGTTTGTTTCTTTGTTTGTCTGGGAAGCTTTTTATTTCTCCTTCAATTTTAAATGATAGCCTTGTTGGATAAAGTAGTCTTGGTTGTGGGCTGTTGTTCTGCATTACTTTGAATATTTCTTGCTATTCCCTTCTGGCTTTAAGTGTTTCTGTTGAGAAGTTGGATGTCATCCTTATGGGGGCTCCTTTGTAGGTGATAGCCTTTTTTTCTCTAGCAGCTTTTAATATTTTCTCTTTATCACTTAGCTTTGGTATTTTAATTATAATGTGTCTTGGTGTAGATTTCTTTGGATTTCTCTTTAATAGAGTTCTCTGTGCTTCTTGAACTGTGTGCCTTTTTCCTGCATCAATTTAGAGAAGTTTTCAGCTATGATTTGATTGAACAAAGTTTCTATTCCTTGTTCTTTCTCTTCTTTTTCAGGAACTCCTATGATATGAATGTTATTTCTCTTCATGTTGTCACAGAGCTCTCTTAGAGTTTCCTCAGACTTTTTGAGTCTCTTTTCTTTTTTCTGCTCTGCTTCCATGCCTTTATTTATCTTGTCCTCTAACTTGCTGATTCGATTCTCAGCTTCATCCATCCTGCTTTTAATTCTTTCCATTGTGGACTTCATTTCTGATATTGTATATGTCCTTTCTGACTGATTCTTTTTTATCATTTCAATGTCCTTTTTTATATTGCTATCTCTTTATTTAGTTGTGCGTTATGACCACTTGTTATTGTTCTAAGATCTTTGAGCATCTTAACAATCATTATTTTAAACTCTGCATCCAGTAATTTGGTTATATCTGACTCATTCAAGTCCTTTTCTGGGGATTTCTCATTATTCAATTGGGTTGCATTTCTCTGCCTCCCCATTTTGTCTGTGTATTAGAAGGGTGTGGCCACTGGAGTCCAATGGGTGTGGCCCCTGTGTTCCCTAGGTGTGGTCTGTCTGCAGGTCCGCCACCCCCTCTGCCACTGCCTCTGGCATTCGGATATGGGCATTGCCGGCTGGCCGGCTGGGGCTGTTGCTGAGGTTTCCACCTCTCCAGAGGGGCTGTGTTCACATGCTCAGGTCTACAAGCCTCAGCCTTTGCCCCGCTCCCACGGGTGCGGATGTGTGCTGTGCTCGGAGCCACAAGCCTCAGCACCTCAGGCAAGGGTGAGCACCTTTGCTCAGCCATGGGTCTCTGCAGTTCCCAGGCTTTCGCCTTTCCCCTGAGAGCAGGATTGCTAGTTGGACCGCTCTTGCTCACCCAACCTGCAGCCGGGTTGGACCACTTTTGTGTGCCCCTTCCTCCTCCACTGGTCAAGACTGAGCTCACACTGGGCCTCAGTCATGGCCAGCCCAGCTTTCGTCCCCGCTGACAGGACTGAGCTTTCACGTCCCACCACCGCCTGCCATCTGGCGAGCCCTCAGCAATGTGGTTGGGGGCTCTGCAGCTCAGACTCTAACACTCAATACTATATTCCTTAAGGCTCCCTCCTTCTAAGTGACTCTGCTCTGAGTGTGCAGAAGAGTTTGTTTGTCTGGTGTCCTGCTTCCCTTTGCTGGTATTGCTGGCAACCAGGGGAAATATCCACTTCAGATTTGGGGAGTGACTCAGCCCAGGGCTTAGGGTAGCTCTCCCTGAAATGTTTCTGCCTGTGCCTCCTAGGTTACACTCTCTTCCTGCTACTCCAGTCCACTCCTCTCTCCTCATCTCCCAGAGCCCCGGGTGAGTGGTTGTGAAAGAGGTTTTCTGCGTGGTCCCTTTAAGAAGAATTCTGGGTCTGAGAAATCTGTCTCTTTCTCACAAACAGTATCCTGACTTGTTTTGCAGCTAAATACTGTCCATACACTTCTTCAAGGCTCTGGGGCTGCAGGCTGGGGCTTTGTTCCTGGGGTCCAGGACCCTCCCCTCTCCACTTAACTTACTTCCTGCCACACGAGTCTCTCCAGGCTGCCGTTCACTCCTGGGAGCTGGGCAGCCCTCTCTGTGTTTCTGCTTTTCCTACCAGTCTCAGTGTGCCTTCCTCAGTGTTCCTTGGTTAAAGAGTCTTCTTAGTTTAGTCCAAAGTTGGTTTTTCCAGATGATTGTTCTTAAAATTAAGTTGTAATCCACTTTGGTTCTGGGAGGTGGAAATTGGTGTGTCCGCCTACTCCATCATCATCTTGGCGCCCCCCAAAATGAGTTTTTCAAACAGTTCAACCTAATACAGTATATTCTCTACTCCACTGGGCCATACACTATGCAATGAGCATATTAAAGTCCTAAAGGTAAAGAAATCTATTTGATGGTGATTGACCCAATATTATGAAAATGTAATCTTTATAAAATAATACTTATTAATATACATCAGGGCACACTTTTGGAAAGGAAACTAGGGTCTGAAGTAATTACAAAAGAACAGAAGTCATGTATAGAAAAAAAAAGCACATTAATGTGGGTGCCCAGAGTGGTACCCAGGGCCGAGCCAGGCCCAGAGAGCAAGGCCAGGTGGCTGCTTTCCCTCCCCAGGGGCCTGCTCTTCTTTGACATCCAAACTCACTACATTGTTCAGAGCATCCCTTCTACAGTAATTCTTCCATGATTAGCCTTCCTCTAAACAGGCTTTTTTATAATTAATCTCTGCCCTTTTCTTCCTTATACAAGAATAGAGAGGGTTCATGTGGTGATATCAAAGGCTCAGTTGTGTCATATTCCTCAAATGACAGATACTAAATGAACATGGTTATTATGACTGCTCTCTAATTATTATAATTATTAATTAGTTCATCTTTTCAGGGTATTATTATCCTCCTAGTTCATAGGTGCTCATCTAGTTTGCTTATAACTATGAGGCGAGTTGAGCTAATCTGGATGAGGGAGGAGACGCCCCGGCTGCCAGTACCTCTGTAAAGGTTTGTGAGGGAGCGTCTCACAAACTCTGTAAAGAACACAGACACATAGCCAGCTTTGAATTTGTCGTTCTCCAGGCACCAGAGCCATATGTCCGAGACAGAGAATGGAATTGTTACCCAGGTAAGATCCAGGGAGAATCCAGTAAGACAGTGGCTGGGCCAGGACTCCTGTCCCCTCACTCCCTCATCACCCTCCACTCTCTGGGTCCTTCCCCTGACCACGTTTTAACAGGACTGACTGTCATTCAGTTGCTGCTTAATGGTCAGCAGTGTGACTGACTTTGCAGAGTGATAGCTAGCTGACGTCGCTCAGTGCTTCCTGTTACCGAGCATGTGTTAGGTGTAGGCAGGGATTATCTAATATCTGGGAAGGAGAAGATAGGAGTTGGAAGTACAGTGTGTCCGTAAAGTCATGGTGCACTTTTGACCGGTCACAGGAAAGCAACAAAAGATGATAGAAATGTAAATCTGCACCAAATAAAAGGAAAACTCTCCCAGTTTCATACCTATTCAGTGTGGTTTGATGTGGGCTCATGCACAGATTTTTTAGGGCTCCTTAGGTAGCTATCCCGTATAGCCTCTACAGACTCGTCACTGACTGATGACCTACCAGAACGGGGTTTCTTCACCAAACTGCCAGTTTCCTTCAACTGCTTATCCCACCAAGTAATGTTATTCCTATGTGGTGGCGCTTCGTTATAAATGCGCTGATATTCACGTTGCACTTTGGTCATGGATTCTAATTCAGCGAGCCACAGAACACACTGAACTTTCCTCTGTACTGCCCACATCTCAACTGGCATGGCCGTGGGCTGCTCCGCTGTGTACACAGTGTTACGTCATCATCTGCGCATGTGCACATACTGCCACATCATCCTACAGAAACTGGGAGTGTTTTCCTTTTATTTGGTGCAGATTTCACATTTCTGTTGTCTTTTGTTGCTTTCCTGTGACCGGTATAAAGTGCACCATGACTTTACAGACACACTGTATACTGTTGCTTCCTACAAGAGCACAGAGTTCATGTCATTAAAGTTGTTCGTTGTAACCGGGTGGAGTTTTAATGACATTAAATGGGACTCTGGCAGTTCTGTGCCCTGCAGGGGAGGCTCTGCCCAGAGTGTGCATGCCTACAGAAGATACTCTCGGCCTCTCAGACACATTGCTAAAAACAAACCAGGAAGGGTAGGAACAGGACTTTTCGATTTCTCATGATGTCAGTGGAAATGAAGCCTTGCCTTAGGCTCACTGAAAGAGAAAACACTGATAAACCCTGAATAGGCCACATCCTCTTTCAGATCCTCACATCTCATCTGTCCTCTACCTGTAAAAATCAAATCATCTTAAAAATACAGGGGTGGGCAAAAGTAGGTTTATAGTTATTTGCATGGAAAAAGACATGCGGGTTATGATTATTACAGTAACTTTATGAGCTCTGTTTCACTTACAAGTGTAAGCCCACCCACCCCTGGAGCAGCGGGAAGGGAAGGGGCATGGACACCCACAGCCACTTCTCTTCAGTACCATGATACACTTGACTTCCCTTTCCAGATCTGTTGTGTGTGATCTTATGCCAGTCACATAAATCTCTTGCTAAGCAAGGACAATAAATGGGCCTCCTGGAACTTCCCTGAGTACCAAAAGATGATCATGACAGTGACAGTGATGGTAAAACATAACTCTCTTGCATTACCTGATATGTCTACACCTTTAAATGAGAAGATGCCTTGCCCACTGCCATGAGATAGCTTTGAAAAAGCACCAAGACCCTAGTGATAGAAGGAGACTTAACTTGGGGTGATGAACACATAATACAATATACTATGAGGTATTATAGAATTGTGCACATGAAACCTATATAATCTTACTAATTAATGTCACCCAATAAATGCAATTTTTAAAAAGCACCAAACCGATACACCCTGGACTTTAAAATAGGCAGAACTATTAAAAGTCATGGTCTCCCATGCCTATTGCTCATTTCCTCTGGGCACAGCTTCCAGAGAGTATGTCTAGATCAGTGATGTAGGCTGACGTTTTGGATCTCTTGGCCAACAACTTATGTCAGTTCTCGGGTTAGCCTTCTTGTGGAATCACCTCACAGTCCCATAAGCTCATGATTGTGGTCTCCAGAGTTGGGTTCCACGCCTGTGCCAGCACACTTCTACAAGTTATTAATTCATTTAACAAATATGTATCAAACATCTGCTGTGTAGCTGGCACCACAGATCATAGGGTTATAATCACATACAAGTTATGGGGCCCATGATCATTCAGAGTGTGAACTGGGAGGGGAGATGGTAAATAAACACACAATTACAGTGCAGGATGTTGAGGAACATGAGGGCAGGCCAGTGTCCCATCACCCCACCCTGAAGCTGCACTAGCTCACATTCCCACCAGCCTTCTGAGCAAACCAAAGTAATCATTTCTGTGTAAGCCTGTTTCCAGGACCAGCACCAACCACTGCTAAGATTTGGGGGTTGGGGGAAGGAAAATTGTTTTGTCTCTCTTTTTTAGTGAGAAGCAGGAAAGCAGAGACAGACTCCCACATACACCCTGACTGAGATCCACCCAGCAAACCCACTAGGGGGCGATGTTCTGCCCATCCAGGGTCCTTGCTCCATTGCAACTGGAGCCATTTTTTAGCATCTGAGGCAGAGGCCATTGTGTCATCCTCAGAGCCCACGGCCAATTTGCTCCAATTGAGCCATGGCTACAGAGGGGAGAAGAGAGAGAGAAAGAAGCAAGAGGGAGAGGGTGAAAAAGCAGATGGGCACTTCTCCTGTGTGCCCTGACTAGGAATCAAACCCAGGACATCCACACACTGGGCCAATGCTCCACTGCTGGATCCAACCAGCCAGGGCAAAGGGGAAAATTTTTTATCTAATCCTCCTACTTTCCCCATTTTTGAAGTTTTCTTTCTCGTGTCTTTGCCTCCTTCTTCTTAATTACTATCCAACACCACCCTCAGTAGAGTAACTGACATGCTCATTTATAACAGCTATCAATGACTAATGAGATAAAATATTATAGTATTCATATTAACTGGGAATAAATCAAAGGAGTAAAGTTCTTATTTATAGTTTCATTTTATTATCAAGCTAAAGATGAGGGTTACTGTGGGGTGGAGAAAGCCCCAGAGGTAGAAAAACAGAGGCGAGTTGTTCCTCTTACTTCTACAGCTGTGCTTTGCCACATCTGCCTTTCATGGAGGGAACCAGAGAAAACAGTGACATAGTCACAGCCTCATCTCTCTCTGCCCCGCTCATCTGGAAAATCCAGCTTGTTTCTGTTAAGTCTCTCCACCCTCCAACTCACAACCAGGAATCCAGTGGAGGAAAGCATGCAGACAAGACTGAAAGGGTGTAAGAGAAAGAGGAGAGAACAGTGGATTTGATAGAAGTTTTGATATATGAGGGAACAGAGACTAGGGAGTGGATTTCAGACAGTTTTGAGGATATTTCAAGACAGAAAAAGTTTTGGGGGCTAATAAAGATAGAAGTTGAGAAAGAGGATTTTTTTTTAAAGAAGTTTTGCTGGCCTGACCAGGCGGTGGCGCAGTGGATAGAGCGTCAGACTGGAATGCAGAGGACCCAGGTTCGAGACTCCGAGCTTGCCAGCTTGAGTGCGGGCTCATCTGGCTTGAGCAAAGCTCACCAGCTTGGACCCAAGGACTCTGACTAGAGCAGGCAGTTTCTCGGTCTGCTGAAGGCCCGCAGTCAAGGCACATATGAGAAAGCAATCAATGAACAACTAAGGTGTCCCAACGAAAAACTAATGATTGATGCTTCTCATCTC
Source organism: Saccopteryx leptura (assembly GCF_036850995.1). Taxonomy (NCBI): domain Eukaryota; kingdom Metazoa; phylum Chordata; class Mammalia; order Chiroptera; family Emballonuridae; genus Saccopteryx; species Saccopteryx leptura. Next base: position 207,916,892 of record NC_089505.1, on the reverse strand, counting down.
TCTCCATTCCTGTCTGTCTGTCTTTGTCTATCCCTCTCTCTGACTCTCTCTCTCTCTGTCTCTGTAAAACAAAAAAACAAAACAAACAAACAAAAAACCCCAATATATATAATAAATAAAAGACATTAAAAAAAAAAGAAGAAGAAGTTTTGCTGGGCATTATTCATGTAATGCCTTCTGATGTTTATCTAGATGTCCATTGATTTCTGTTGGATTGATATTTCTTTGCCTGTGACATTGTCAAAAACTGGTCCACAAAATGTCTGGGCTTTATGCAGGTTATACTAAGATCATGTCTCTGAAGCTAGGCACTACTTATATATAATAATTAAGAACTAATTTCTAGCCCTGGCCGGTTGGCTCAGTGGTAGAGCGTCGGCCTGGCGTGCAGGAGTCCCAGGTTCGATTCCTGGCCAGGGCACACAGGAGAAGCGCCCATCTGCTTCTCCACCTCTCCCCCTCTCCTTCCTCTCTGTCTCTCTTTTCCCCTCCCACAGCCAAGGCTCCATTGGAACAAAGTTGGCCCGGGCGCTGAGGATGCCTCTGTGGCCTCTGCCTCAGGCGCTAGAGTGGCTCTGGTTGCAACAGAGCAACGCCCCATATGGGCAGAGCATTGCCCCCTGGTGGGCATGCCAGGTGGATCCCGGTCGGGCGCATGCAGGAGTCTGTCTGACTGCCTCTCCGTTTCCAACTTCAGAAAAATACAAAAAAAAAGTAACATTACAAAAATTATAAAATAAAAAAAAAAGAAAAAAAAACTAATTTCTAAATGTGTATTATATTTAGTTGCTAACTTTAATTGTTCACACAAAATCTTTCCCAAGTGTAATTTAAGGAGACATAACCCTGAAATAAATATATGGGCTGCCTCATGAATATATTTTGGTTTAGTAGAAGATGTTCCCAAATCAGATGAACTCAGAACAGCATTTATCAAATGCCTAGGGTGAGTCAGGCACTATGTCTGACACATAACTGATATATTGATCCAGTATGACCAATAGGTTGTAATCAAAATGAACTTTTATTTCTAACTCCCTCTAACCTTTTAAAGCTCATTCAGTAGGGAAATTGCATAATGAAACTTCAAATCCTCTGATGGAAAGTTGGCCTCTCCTTCAGCTGACCGATGTCCCCTCAGTCCTTCTCAGAAGGTCTACTTCACACAGGACTCAGTGTTAAGGCCCCTCCCCCAGGGAATCCTATTGGTTAGGACTTGGCCATGGGTCCCCATAAAAGAGCAGTGCCTCCAAATGCAACTTCGTGTTCTCTCTCTCTCTCTCTCTTTCATGTTCTAGACCACATTAAATTGCTCAAGTATCATTTAGACTCAAGGCCATAGTGTCCCCACCACACCCCAACTTAATGCTTTTTATTTGTGTGTTGGGGAGGGGGAGGAGTATGTCATCATAGCAGAGAAAAAATTTTTCAACAAATAAGTAGCTTTACAAGTCTTCTCTCCCTACTCTGAGCCCTTTTTCATAGCCTTCATCTGACAGAGGTGGCTAAGAATTATGGGCCTGGTTGTCAAAGAGTCCCTTTTGAAACCTGCATAGGAATATGGTGTCTTGCTTTAGTTTACAGTATCTATTGCATGTTGGAACTCCAGTTAAAATTTAACATCCTATTTTACAAAAACAAAAAGATACAGTCCCTGTTCTTGAGAAATGCAGAGACTAAAGGAGATACACATGTGTAAACAGATCATTTCCACCTGCCATGACAAGTGCCATGATAGACAAGTGCACAGGGGATGGTGAGGACTTGGAGAGCTCACACATGTTGCCATTGTTTTCCCTCAAACGCAGCCCAGGAGAAGGCCACACATGAAGGGAGAAAAATACGGTGGCTTACAAAGTGAGCTGAAAGAATGTGATACCTTCTTGGGGATGTCATGCTTCAGAACAAATGCTGCTGACCACCCTCCCCCCACTCAAGTGTTAGAGAGATAATTAAATTATAGGTTCCTGGTAATACTGTATAATTGATAAAAGTGGGAAAGAAAACGGTCTTTTTTTAAGGGTCTGAAAGGAGTCCCAGAGTACTTGGCAGCCAAATGTAGAAATGGTAACCCCCTGCATCTGCCTTGAGGCATTGCAGAAACAGTGCTGTCCTGGGAGTTGGACCCCCTCGGACGGTCTCCCTGCTGTACCCTCGGCTCCACAGTGTCAAGGAACGTATAGAGGACAGCTAGACAGACACAGCCCGGATGTTAGAAGTGGGGGGGGGGGGTCAGGGGCCCGGTCCACTACACCTTTCTTCTCATTCTCTGTATTCTGTCTCCTGTCCAACTCTTTCTTTTCCTTTGCAATAAACAGTTCGTTGTATACCCCCAACCCCCAAAGCCAATATAAAACATGGCATTATAAAATTGCAAGGAAAGTATTGAAAAAGTCTAATAATGAGCTTGCTCCTCTAATGCTAGGGCAGAGAAAGGAGTTGTGACCAGTTAGGACCTCAACTCAAGTTCATGCTGCCAAGCCCCAGAACCCTAGCGCTGTCCCTTCTGCTGCCCAAACAGGTACAATCACTGCATACTCTGAGAGAACCATGCCATGGCTGCGTGCCTCAGGGTCAACAGGACTGCTATCATTTCAGTCATTTTACCTGCTGTCCTGCCAAGCCATTGAACAAGCCCAGAAATTCAAATAGTTAGGAAGCCAAAAGATGCCTTTCAGACCCCTCACACCGGGGAGTAAGACAGGTGACCATCGCTAAACCACATTTCCGTGTTTGGAAAGAGCGCCGGGAACCAGAGACCATTTCTGAGCGATGAGGAGGCATTTGCGGAAGGGACTCTGGCGCTGCCAGGCAGGCTCCCCTGCCCCACTGGATTCGGACGCTGACGGCAGCCTGGGAAACCTCTTCAGGGGGGATGTGGCTGCTTCCACTGGGGAGCACGAGAATTTCCTAGATGGCCAAGGACCAGCACCCCCAGGGTGGGTCCTTCTTCCCCCTTTTCCTCCGGGCCTCCTGCCTGTGTGCCACAAGCCCATGGTCCTTCCTGGGCTTCTCAGCTCCGGTGGCAACCGCATCTATGTTGTATTTGACTGAAATGTGAAAAAATTGTTTCTGTCCTTGGTTGTGGGTAAAATATACTTAGAAAGGGGGAGGAAACTAAGAAACATTGTAAATAACTAAACTAGTAAAGTTTCTTACCCTAACTTTTTTTTTTTTTTTTTACAGAGTCAGAGAGAGAGTCAGAGTGAGGGATAGACAGGGACAGACAGACAGGAACGGAGAGATGAGAAGCATCAATCATTAGTTTTTCATTGCACATTGCGACACCTTAGTTGTTCATCGATTGCTTTCTCATATGTGCCCTGACCACGGGCCTTCAGCAGACCGAGTGACACCTTGCTTGAACCAGCGACCTTGGGTCCAAGCTGGTGAGCTTTGCTCAAACAAGATGAGCCTGCGCTCAAGCTGGCGACCTCGAGGTCTCAAACCTGAGTCCTCAGCATCCCAGTCTGACACTCTATCCACTGTGCCACCACCTGATCAGGCTCTTACCCTAACTTTTAAAGTCTAAGCTAGGATTTGACTTGGCTGGTGCAGCTTTAAGAGCACCAGCTTTGGCTCCCTCTCTCATCTCCATCTAGGTTATGAGAGGCAAAGTGAATCGGTTTCTGGAACAATGGAAAATCCAGGAGGCACTGCTCCCAGGCCTTGTCGGGTTCGCAGCGCCTACCACAGTCTGCCTATAGTGTCTCTGGAGGGGACCTTCTGCCCCTAACTCTACCCTCCACCCCCTTGGCCTTGAAATAAATCACACTTTGTATCACAATTACCCTGGTTCTGGATGTGGGCCTTAGCCTCCTGGCAGCAGAATAGGGAACTAACATTTTTAATGCATTGTCAGGCACTATCTAACAGAAATTATACACATCATGAATAAAGCCACCGATTAAAGAAAGTAGTTCCCTCCCTGCCCCTCAAGTATTTCTGACCTTGAGCTCAGAAACAATGTCCTAAGTATTAAAAAGATGGTAGTGGTGCCCACCAATGCCCCCGCCAGTGAGCATATAATTCAAAGTATAAAGATTACAAAACCATAAAACAAAAAAAGTATGCACAAGTCAAAATAGTAAACACTTCTTCCTAGTTTTCTTGATTATAAATTTCCAGATAAGTTCATTGAATCTTAACTTTGATCTCTGGACCCCTTTTGTGTGTCTGTTGGTCAGGTGTGGAAAGACATGTTGCTTCTCTAATGCTGTAGGACGAGATGAGTCAGCCCCGTGGAGCGCCAGTGCTGCCTGGGCTTCAGGTTACTCTATGCTGGCCCAGGAAGCTTTCTTTGGTCCATCTCTTGAAGTTCCAGATAGCCTGGACCTCTGGACATCAAAGCTTGGTCCATGACTTGTTTCTCCAAGTTGTTTAATATGGCGAAAACAAATTCTCTGGATGACCATTAAAGCTGATTCTACCCTGTGGTGAAATTATACATCTTACTTTTAAGTTTTTACAGCATCATCTAGTAGTCTGTTGGGCATGAAGCCTTAATGGTGTGGGCTGCATTCTCTCCATATCACATCAGTGTCTATAATACCTGCTGGGTTCTACAGATACACTCTACATTTCCTTTTTTCTTAGCACTTTGAAGATATAATTCTATCATTTTTCTGGCTTCTCCTGTTACTTTGGAAAGTAAGCTATTAGACTGTCACTCCATTCTAGGTAATCTATTACTCCTTTTAAGATTTTTGCTTTGTTCTTCAGTCTCACTTGTAGTGTTGTAGTCTTGTAGTTTTCTTCTTATTTACTCTACTTACGATTCATTTAGCTTCTTGAATCTGAAGACTGGGATCTTTCATAAATACTAAAAAATACCCTGTCTTTTTCTCTTCATTTATTGCCTCTCTCTCACTTTGTATTGGGTCTTTGTATTCCCCTGATTCGATATAAATTTTTAAATCTCTCATTTTGGTCCTCATGTGCCTTATCCTCTCTTTAATATTTCAACTCTTTTGCTTAACTAATTCTCTCTTTCAGTTGTATCCAATCCACTACTTAATGTATTCAGTGAGTTTTAACTTTCAATTATTTATTTTTCATTTCTTAGGTGTTCTGTTTGGTTCTTTTTCAAATTTTTATCTGGTCAGATTTTTTAGTCTTTTGTTCCTTATTAAAGCTTTTCATTTCCTTATTCATTTATTTTAACACATTAAGAAGGCTTATTTTATATTTTGTACCTAATGGGTTCAATATCTAAAGCCTGGCCCTGGCCAGTGGCTCAGTGGATAGAGCATCTGCCAGGCATATGGACGCCCTGGGTTCAATTCCTATTCAGGGCAGACAGGAGAAGTGACCATCTGCTTCCTCTCCCAGGCCTTCTCTCCCTCTTTCCCTCCTGCAGCCAGTGGCTTAACTGGTTCAAGTGTGGCCCCAGGCACTGAGGATAGCTCCAATGGAGTGCATTATTAGCCTTAGGTGCTAAAAGTAGCTCAGTACTCAAGCATCAGCCTCTGATGGGGTTGCTGGGTGAATCCCAGTTAGTGTGCATGTGGGAATCTGCCTTACTATCTCTCTTCTTCTCACTTCAGAAAAAAAAAAAATTAAAAAAAAAAAAAAAAAAAAAAAAAAAAATATATATATATATATATATATATATATATATATATATACGCACACACACACACACGACCTATTTATTTCTAATGTACTGCTTGTTTCTTCTGTTCATGGCACCTTTTTCCTTATGTACTTGATTTTTTATTAGAGCTTACATTTTTAAGAGTTTTCTGCTGAAATTCTTTGAGGCCTGGGTGGAGAGTACATTTCTTCAGAGATTACTTGCTTTTGCTTTTATTAAACATTGGAATTTTACCAACTAGGAACCCTTTAAACTTAAGTCTTGGTTTGGGGTTCTTCATGACTGGAGGATTGTAAATTCAGACCTCAGATATCAGAAAGTGTTTTCTCTTCACCCAGAACTAAGACCAAATGAGTCTGTTGTCCTTTAGGAGAGTGGGGGCTCTAGCTTATGTGAGTCTCCAATCAGCTTCTTGAGCTTGTGTGGCCCCTGAGCCTTGTTTCTGACATTCTTCACAGCTCTTAGAAAGCCACTGTATTCAGCACCTGTCTGGAGTCACGTTTTTGCTTCGTTTTGAGCCTCTGCAAATGGGTATTTTTCTTGCCAGCAAAACCAAGTATTAAAAAACATGTGTGTGGTTTGGTTTTATTCATCATTTTAAGCATTTTCATTAAGATTATTATTTCTTTTAAGGATATTTCTATTGCCAAAATTTTAAATTTTCATTCCTTGCAAAGTTCCTTTTCTCTTTTAGAGGGATGCCTTTTTTTTTTTTTGTAAGTCATTTGTGGAGAGACGTGACTGATATAATGGAAGTTTAATAGGAACTCAAGCACAGCTGTTATCAATTAATTCTTTCTCCTGACCCCAGCCAACCAGGTCTTCTCCTATTTCCAATCCTCCAAGGCATTCTGTATTAATTCACAGTGTCAGAAAATTTCATATACCACAATTTTATAAAAGATTATTTTCCTCTACAGAGAAAGATAAATGAGACTTTCTTCCATAAAAAGTTAAGAATGTGTTAGTTTCCCTTAGTAACAGAGTATGGATATTTAATTTATTCATTAATTCAAGAAGTTTTAAATACTATCTGCTGGACACACTCAGGAAAGCATTCTCTAAGGTGGAACATTTATTCAACAAACATTTATTAAGTTCCTACTGTGTTGCAAAAACTGGGAAAATAGCATAAACAAGGCATAGAGGCAAGAAACAGCCTGATGTATTTAGGGGCCCAAAGTAGTTTAAAATAGATGGAGCATGGAGGTAGGGGCCAGAAATGGGATAAAGTAATTACAAATTTATGTGAAATTTTCTTGTGTTCAAATTCTTTAAACTTTTAGAATTAGTATGCATTCTTTACCTTTTTGTGCTCAAGTCAATAATTTAGATTTAAACCTTGAGCTAACATATGGCATTTGAATATATAGAAGAAGTCTTAATTAGAAGACAGAACAGAATTCTGTGTTTTATAGTAGCCCTCAGAGGCGGATTAAGGTTGGTTGAGGCCCCAGGCACAGAAGAAAATATTGGGCCCTTTAAAAAAAAGAGAGACAGGGAAAATAAAAATACATGTTAACCATATTTTTAAATAAATAAAAAATATTATGTACTATTAATGTTAAAATTGCACATATAAAACCAAACTTCAAGGGAGATGTTGAGAGGAATACGGGGGAGGGGGATGCAATCGGGGCGACACTAGAATCTATGTAAACACAATAAATTAAATTTTAAAAAAAGAAAGAAACCAAACTTGGTGCCATTAGGAAAAAGTATAAAGTTGGGGTTTTGTGGGGCCCTTCAGAAGTTGGGGCCCAGGGCGTGAGCCAGTGTGCCCGCCGTTAAATCTGCTTCTGGTAACCCTGTAACCAATTGATGGGCCACAGTGGTGTGGTGTAGGGTGGCCCACGGGTCCAGGACAGGAAATGGGGTGCGCACAGGAAAGCACACTAGGACCTCCTGGCATTTAGTAGCAGGCTGGGAGTCCCAGTGCAGGAACAATGAATCTATAGGAGAAAGCTGAGCCGGAGAAAGCTGAGATCGGGGCTCTGGAACTCAGGCAGGACCAGAGGGAAAACAGCAAGCAGCAGAGGGTGAAATCACAAGGAGGCCTTGGGCTCAGGCTCCCTCCAGGGATGAGGCAGGGTGCAGACTCCAGGAAGGCCAGGAGAACTTCCTTTGTGTCTGTTACAGAGGGACAGGTCCACAGAGGAGTTCAATTGTGGACCCCAGGACTGGGGCGTCTCCCCTGCCTTGGGTTTCAGAACCATTCTTGGTATGGGCAGCCAAGGCTTGTTACGTGAACAGAACAGCCTTACAGTCTGTGCAGTTCGGATAGACCAGCCCTGGAGCAATGGTCCTGGCGGCCTGATTTCCACACCTCTGTCTTCACAAGCTTTACCTGGCCTCACCTGAGAATGTGAGTCCCAGCAGATGAGGATTTCCCAGGGAACTCCCGGTAGAACTTTTGGAAGACTGCAAACATATCCCTGTTGATTCCTGAGATAAGGTGGTCTGCTTTTACTGGGGAAATTTTCTGGTGTAACTAAGATAAAGAGAATGAATGACAGGAGCCTTGGAGCATATAAAAATGACATTGTATCCCATTTTAGAACACCCAAGCATCAGACTGCTCAAGACAGGTAGATATGCTTTGGTAGGAAAAGCTCTGAGGGCGACAGATGTACTTGTCCCCAGTTTTATTAATGAACAAACAAGGAACTTACCCCAGGGCTAGGCTTCCTGAGAAAAGACAGCCCAAGCACGTCTTTGAATGTCTTCAGTGACAGCACGGGTCCCTTGCAGACATGAAAGGATGAAGAGACAGTCACTGTGACTGTCGGGTGTTGCAAAGGTAATTTAGATTATAGATCGTTGGAGCTCAGTGGGCCTAAGGCCCAGATCACAGTGACTGATGGGGAGAAAGGATTAATGGAAGTGCACTCTCCCCAAGAGAGCCTGTCCTGTCTTTCCTCATCAGAGCCTCTCAGGTCCAGCTCCCAGCTCCCATCCCATCTCAGTGCCTGGCTCTCCTCCTCTCTCAGTAGAGCCCAGCCTTCGAGATCCATCTTCTCACCGCAGTCCCTTAAACCTATTAAGGAGAGAGGAAGGGAGCATGCTCCAGGCTGGGTCCTCAGGACAGGTGTCAGGGGCAGGCAGCACTGAGCTAGGCTTTGAATGGAGTCCCCTTTTGATAGCCAGAGAGGAGGTGGAAAGATATTCTAGACAGAGGGCCAGAGGGGACAACATAGATCAGTGTGACCAGAATTCAGGGCTCCAGGAGGCAGAAGCAGGAGACAGCTGGCTTGCAGTACTTGGGGATGATCTGAAGTTCTAGGCTTAGTTTGAACTTTATAAGCAGTAAGAAGTCATTTAAATTTAGGATAGTGAGAAAGGCTAAAAATAAGAATCGACATTTATAGTTCAAAGTAATAGCTAATATCCACCCTTTACCAACCATAATTTGTTTCTTTGGACCCTTACAACAGTCCTGTGGAGACAGGAGTGTTTCATCTGGACACAGGTACGGGGCAAATTGCAGCATTGCCCAATTGTGCGAGTCCCCTGCTTGCACTAAGCCTCATCAGGCAAAGAACACCAGGCCCCATGAGGAGTTGGCGGTCGGGAAGGGAAGGACAGCAGCACCTTCTTGTTGTTTCATCCATTCCAGAAATGACCAGGTGGTCCCTGAACAGTGCTCCTGCAGGCCAGAGGAGGAGGGTGAGGAGGGTGAGGAGCAGGGTGAGGAGGATGAACAGGGTGAGCAGGGTGAGGAGGGTGGGGAGGGTGAGGAGGGCAGGGAGGGCGGAGGGGGCGGGGAGGGCGGAGGAGGGTGAGCAGGCAGGGTAGGGAGGGTGGAGAGGGTGGGGAGGGCGAGGAAGGTGAGAAGGGTGAGCAGGGTGAGCAGGGCTCAGTGGTACAAGGTGATGTCAGACAGGTGGAGGGAGCTGTGTGTGGTAGCAACCTGAACAACAGTGGCCAATCTGCAAAGGAAGTGCTTATTAGCAGCCAAACCTCACTCAGGGTGCTGTAAGCGCCTCTGGAAATCTCCCCTAAACTCCAGTTCAGAAGACTTGTAATTAGGCTGTTTCAGTTCAGACCACACAGACTGCTCAGGGGATACCCAGCTCTTCAAACAGTATAGACACCTCCTGGGAAATTCCTAATGGGTTTAAAGTGTGTTTATTATTAAACTCAATGGGATGTTATACTGCAGAAGGAATCTTCTAGAAATGCTTTTTCTCTGCAGTGAGAATAAGGCAGAATGGGAAATACAGGCATGCTTAGGAGAAGGGTTAGAAGTCAGCCTCGTAGTGACTTCTGTTTCCGCTTGTATCTCTGGAGAGCAGGCATGAGGCTGATGTCTTGCTCCTGCTTCAGGCATCAGGGGCCGTTATAAATAGAGCAGGCTTAAAAAGGAAATAGAATGGTTTTTCTGAAAACTCAAATATTGTTTTGGGAAAGGTATATAGAGATTAACATTCTGTATTTTTCCAGCTGAGATGCCCCTGCCAGTTTCCTTTCCAGAGTATCTGGCAAAGATACCTCCGAACAGAGACGGACTTCTCCCATCAATGTAAAACGGGACAGGTTGTCCTTCCATAGGTTACAGCTGTACAGAATGCGAGCCTGGAAATGGATTTGAACTCTGGGATTTACAAAACTTTGCATTTATATGAAATACAGAATAATAATTAAAGCCAGGGACCAGGGATTATCAGACCCGAATCTAATCCTGCTCTGTTTTCTCTGGGGTTGAGCCCATGGATACATTCATTAACATTAGGCCTCAGTTTCCCTATCCATGAAGCAAAGATGATAGCACCTACCCCATAGGGCTGTTGTGGAGACTAGATGACTGAGGTCAGGCACTCAGTCAATATCAGCCCTCACTGTTATGTTATCAACCAAGGTGTAGGGGCTATCAGAGTACCGAACTGTGGCAAGAACAGGGCCAGAGTAGAGCCCAGGGAGTATCCAGTTACAGAATCATATAACCCACTGTATTTGAAAGGGACTCTTCCTGCCCACATCTCTCTAACTGGTTACTCAGCCCTTGTTTGTACACACACGTCCAGAGATGGAAACTCGGTGGTCGCAGACAGCTCTGCTGGAAAGTTTCTCTGTAAACTGAAGCTCACTCTAAACTCCTAGAACTTTCACCTACTGGCCTCAGTTCTTCTAGAGTGATAGAGAATAGGCCCATATGGCACCTTTTGAATTTTGAAATAATCATTACTACATTTAGACTTCTTTAAATTATAAACTACCACGGTTTCTTCAACTATTCTTCAAAAGACGTGTCTTTTAATCACATTGCCATTCTGGTCCTGCTTCTCCTAGATCAGTGGTGCTCAGCAGGGGTGACATGTCTGGAAACACTACAGGCTGTCACAAGAGGGGCAGGTGCTACTGGTATCAAGAAGGTAGAGGCCAGGGATGCTGCTAAACATCCTACAGTACACAGCACAGGCCCCAGCAGCAAAGAGTTATCTGATCCAAATACTCAATAGTGCTGAGCTTAAGAAACCCTGTCTGAGCCTGACCAGGCAGTGGCACAGTGAATAGAGCATTGACCTGGGATACTGAGGACCCAGGTTCAAAACCCCAAGGTCACTGGTTTGAGCCCAGGCTCACCAGCTTGAGCATGGGTTTTCTGGCTTGAGCGTGGGATCATAGACATGACCTTAAGGTCATTGGCTTGAGCCCAAAGGTCACTGGCTTGAAGCCCAAGGTCACTGGCTTGAGCCCAAGGTTGTCCGCTTGTCAAGGGGTCACTGGCTCAGCTGGAGCCCTCTGGTGAAGGCACATATGAGAAGCAATCATAGAACAAGTTAAGTGCCGCAAGTATGAGTTGATGCTTCTCATCTCTCTCCCTTCCTGTCTGTCCTTCTCTCTCTCTCTCTCCCTTGCTAAAACAAAAACAAAACAAAACGACCTGTCTAAAATATACATGTGAATCACTGTTATTCTTAAAGTATAGGCCAAAATTATGCATAAAGAATTAGCTAATGTTGCCATTGTACTGTCATTAGGTTGCTATTAAATTAGCCTAAAACTGGTAGTTTGTAGTTAGTGTTAAAGTCCCTTTCATGTGCGGCTGCTAACCCAGCAATGGCACACTCAGGGCCTGCATGCTCACTTAGAAATCACTAACCAGTGGTGGCACTCTCTCCTGCTGAGCCTGGAGGCAGCCTTGCAATCCTTCCAGCCCAATATACTGGGCCACCACTATCAATCATTCAAAATAAGCTGTCACGCAAGATAAAATCTTTTTGCTCCTAATATCCCCCTGGTTTTATGGCATTGAGACCCAGGTATGGTGTAGTCTTGGCGCCTGGAGGACCCCCACAATACTGTGTCAACATCCTTAGTGGCAGCTTGAAAGAAGAGAGGATGTCTCAACCTGATACTGAAAAGCATCCAGGTCTTTGACATGGATTTTCCAAAAATCCCTTTCCCAAACACAAAGCCACCATCATTAAAGCCATATGGACAGAGCAGGGCTGCCCAGAAAGGAGGCCCTCTCTCTCGTACACACTCCTGAGCCCTGTGGGCGTTCCTCCTGCTCATCAGTTTCCTCCTGGTCCTCCAGTTACCAGGATCACAGCTGGCCTCGATTTTACCAGTACAAAGGGATAAAAGAGAGGAATGCAGAGATGGGGAAACATTCTCTACACCCTGGATTCTTCAGGGTGAAAAAAATTGAGTGGACAACTGAATCAAAGCTTCTCAGAAACCTAAACCCCAATACTAATCAATAGCTAGAAAAACGGTTACAGAACACATGCTCTGTTCCACATGTTGTTTAAAAAATAATTCCTTTTCTCTTTTAAAGGGAAAAAATAGAGAGAAACTTTGTGAACAGCCTAAAATAAATGTCTTCAATATCAGCATTCCTTTCTAAACCTAGTCATTTTGTTAGTTTATGAACGAAGTAATATGTCTGATTTATTCAAACATTTACTTGATTTACTCAAATATTCTGCTTGGTATACATAATTTAAAAGTAGAATTTATTCAGATTAATCACACGTTTGCTAACTTAATCTAGTTTTTAGAGCTTTAAACATTTATCAGTTACTCAAGTGGACATGAGCTGATAATCTATAAGGAATGTGGTATTTCTCTGTTCTGTCAGGATGTGAGGTAGAGGTAGAAATTAGACAACATGGAAACCATTAACGTCTGAATGAAACAGAGTGCCTTATATCTTCTGGGATGAGTTCTCTGCGTACTAAAGCAGACCCAGAAAGCCCTTGTTTTTTGAGGTGGAGGTACAGGAGAGATATGCAGGGGTTTTTGGGAGTTCTGAACTTGTAACCTCCTGCCTGCCATGTGGTACTTGCTCTAGACGTATGGCTCTGAGAAGCATAGGCTTGCAAACTGGACTCCTGGGTTTGAAACCTGGCTCCCCACTTTCTAGCTCTGAAAGCTTAGTCAGTTACTTAAACTAATTAGTTTCCCCACATGTAAAAAGGCAATGACAGTGATACTTACCTCCCAGCATTGCTGTAAGGAATGAATGAAACATGTATGTATGGCTTTGACACACAGAACATGTCCAATAAGCATTAGCTTTTGGTTTTTGGTTTTTGTTTTTATATTTTTCTGAAGTGAGAAGCGGGGAGGTGGTCAGACAGACTCCCACATGCGCCCGACAGGGATCCACCCAGCATGCCCACCAGGGGGTGATGCTCGGCCCCTCTGGGGTGTTGCTCCGCTATAATCAGAGCCATTCTAGTGCCTGAGGCAGAGGCCACAGAGCCATCCTCAGCACCCGGTTAATTTTGCTCCAATGGAGCCTCGGCTGCGGGAGGGGAAGAGAGAGACAAAGAGGAAGGAGAGGGGGAGGGGTGGAGAAGCAGATGGGTGCTTCTCCTGTGTGCCCTGGCTGGGAATCAAACCCAGGACTTCCACACGCTGGGCCAATGCTCTACCACTGAGCCAACTGGCCAGAGCTTACCTTTTTTTGTTTTATCTCTCTCGTGGACCTCAGCTACAATGAAAGTTTGTCTTTAAAAAATAGGTATCGCCTGACCTGTGGTGGCGCAGTGGATAAAGCGTCAACCTGGAAACGCTGAGGTTGCCGGTTCAAAACCCTGGGCTTGCCTGGTCAAGGCACATATGGGAGTTGATGCTTCCTGCTCCTCCCCCCTTCTCTCTCTCTCTCTCTCTCCTTTCTATAATGAATAAATAAAATCTTTAAAAAAAAAATAGGTATCTCTATCCTAGTTTATTTCTTGGTAATTCAGTAAGACAGTCTGTGTGCTGCAATAGGTTTCTATAGCTCACACATGGTTGTGAAATAGGGAAATGATGATGGTCAAATCATGGAAACTGTGTTGACTCACATGCATTTTTCCCAAGGCAAGGGGACCTGAAATTGCAAAGAATGACAGCTGCAGTGGGAAGGGCTTAGTGTGGCTTTCAGTTCTTTTTTTCTTTAAATTTTATTTATTTATTTAACTTACTGCTTTTAGAGTGAAAGGAAGGGGGGAAGGGAAAAACAGAGAGAGAAAAATTGATCCATTGTTCCATCATTCATGCATTCACTGGTTGATTGTTGTATGTGCCCTGACCAGGGATCAAACACGCAACCTTGGTGAATCGGGATAAGTCTCTGACCAACTGAGCTACCCATCGGGGCCTCTTTAAGTTTTAAGTGAACATCTGCATTTGGAGCACTCTACCCAGAGAAGCACACCCTGGCCTTGTACATCCCAGGTCATACTTCCCTCTGATCCACCTTCACAGCATCCTAGGTCCAGAGTTTCTGCTCAATTGTTTCTGCGCATTTTTAGTATCCCATGAAGCAGTTTCTGGCCCTCCTGATTGGCCTGTTTGACTGTCCAAGTTATCTCCCAAGATACCAATTGTTGTTTCTGTGAGACCCCTTACAGTCACATAGATTTTCAGTGGTCTGCCCTTAACCTTATTTTTTCCCATAAGCCCTGTTACTACTTTCACTGGGCAGTTTTATAGAATGTGAGGTTTTTCAGGACCACAGTGTATCATTTTTTACCAGAAATGCCTAATTTCTTCCAAGCGCTACAGAATTATTCAATACATTGAATAATTCCTTTCTTTTTACTCTTAATTGTGTTGAGTGCAGAAAACCCCCACCATACATATCATCTTAACTTTATACCAAACAAAGGATAGAAGAAACTTGCCTCCAGTCTTTCTGGGGAACATGGGAGATAGTGTAAACAATCCAGCACCACAGCTTAACAGCCTTTTGCAACCTAATCAGGCAAGTGAGGTGAGGGGTTGGGCAGACTGTCAGCTTACAGCCAATTCCCCACACCTCTGTCCCCCAAAATCTAAACTCCAAAAACAATGTTGGAAAAATTGTTGGTTTTCCAAATTTTGGTTTCCAAAAATCTATGTTGGTTTTTTGGTCCCCAACAGGCACATATTTCTCTGGAACACCATAGGGTGCACCTAGAAATCTTCTAGGGCGCACTTTGAGAACCACTGTCCTAGAGAAACAGCTCAACTTCCAGAACCTTGAAAAGTAGAGCAGGAACTATCAGAGCAACCAAATTAAATAATTCCTGTCTGCTGCTTATTAATTTTTATAAAAGATGAATAAATCATTTCACATAAGGTATTCTTACAGCAGCTGGAACAAAGACATGCAAAGGAAGTAAGTGAGGCCGTCCATGGGTCGTTGGTTACTTGGCAGAGTCCCAGGCCACAAGGCTATCCCCTCCCTAGGAGGGTCTGAGTTCTGGAAGGCCCCTGAAAGCACCTGTCCCAGCTCAGGCACAACTCTGGGATGCTTGTGTCATGACCCCGTCCAGTGCCGGGGAAATAGCCACTTTTCTCTGTTTCTGCTTTTGAGAGAGAGTGTAGCAGCATGACTTACCTATATTCCTGAATAAAGCCTTTCTCTTTACTTTCTTTGAAACTTGTTCATGGAAATGCACTTTAAGACTCCTTATTTCTTTCACAGTTAAATACTTGCTACCAACCTGGGATTCCTGTGAGAATGCATTCCTTTCTTTACTGAAGCCCTGACCACATTCTATCTTGTGCTATTACAATGGCATATGTGTGCATGTGCATGTCTGTCTGTGTATGCTCTACATGCATGTGTGTGTTTCACCTCAGTTACACTCCAAGTAGTTGAGGGCAGGCACCTCATTCCCTTCCTCTCTGTATCTCCTCCATATTGCCCAGCACAATGTCATTCACATAGTAAAGACTTCCTCCAAAAGAACCTCTGTATCTGGGTCTTTCACTGAGGAGCAACAACTGTGCACTGTGAATTCCAATGCAGTGGTTAGCAGACACAGTTTGGTGTTAAAATTTCCTGAGGCATAGCTATTGGAAATTATGCTGGGGGAGTGAAAAACAAAAAACAATGTAAGAATACCTTATGTGAAATGATTTATTCATCTTTTATAAAAATTAATAAGCAGCAGACAGGAATTATTTAATTTGGTTGCTCTGATAGTTCCTGCTCTACTTTTCAAGGTTCTGGAAGTTGAGCTGTTTCTCTAGGACAGTGGTTCTCAAAGTGCGCCCTAGAAGATTTCTAGGTGCACCCTATGGTGTTCCAGAGAAATATGTGCCTGTTGGGGACCAAAAAACCAACATGGTTTTTAGAGTTTAGATTTTGGGGGGACAGAGGTGTGGGGAATTGGCTGTAAGCTGACAGTCTGCCCAACCCCCCACCTCACTTGCCTGATTAGGTTGCAAAAGGCTGTTAAGCTGTGGTGCTGGATTGTTTACACTACCTCCCATGTTCCCCAGAAAGACTGGAGGCAAGTTTCTTCTATCCTTTGTTTGGTGTAAAGTTAAGATGATATGTATGGTGGGGGTTTTCTGCATTCAACACAATTAAGAGTAAAAAGAAAGGAATTATTCAATGTATTGACGAGGAAATGAGAGTTTGCCTTTCAAATATATTCGCAAACATTGAAGAAATTGCTAGTTCATGTCAGGCTCATGTTTCTCATAAACACAAGAATGAAAAAACTTAACACATTTGTGCTGGGACCTGCCAAATTTACTAAATCTTACTAAGAATGTATCTATAGATATAAAAAGATAATTTTTTGTCATTTTTTAATTTCTAACCCCTTTTTTACAAATTTTTAAAGCATAACTCAAAAAACGTAACATAAAAATGTTTTTTAATGTCAGAATAAATTTAATTTTGTCATATTTATTTCATTTAATTACCATAAAAACACGCTTGGACTTTATATTCTTTAATATTTGACTTAATTATTATAACATATTTCTAAGAAATTTGTATATAGTGCACCTACAATTATTTGTAGGATTTTAAATGTGCCCAACTTCAAAAAGTTTGAGAACCACTGCCCTAGGGAATACCAGCCCAGCACACATCTCAAGGTGATTCCTGCTTAGGCAGGGAACTTGCTACAGATGCAGGATGCTGCTTCTCCAGCAGGGGGAGCATGTGGGCTCGGAGGTGAGGGAAACAGGCCAGCGGCTTTGACTGAAACACCCAATCTGCACTGTCCAGTTCCTACAGGTGAGGGCTCTGGTTTCTGTTCTTTGCTGTCCAGCCCCTAGTGAGAGAGGGTAGGAGACAGCGTATCTGTGGTGTTGGGTGGTCTATGATGATTCAATGTGGCTGGAGTGCAGGATCCCAGGGGCAGTGTGAGGTGAACAGACCAAGAAATCCTTTCCAAGGCCCAGCGGCTATATCACAGACTGGATTCTTACAAGGAAACAGAAAGGCACTGGAAACCTTCGGACTATTCTGAGGACCTCTATGATCAGTTTTGTAATCTTTCTTGCTAGTAGCTGAGTAGCTGAAACATGGGGTAGTCCGCCCAACAACAGCCATCAGCACAAACAAGGAAACATACACCCTAAGTTAGAAACATGTGTGGCCTTGGCCAGGTGGCTCAATGGCGCCCAGGTTGTGGGTTCAATTCTTGGTCAGGGAACCTACAAGAAGCAATCAATGGATACACAATTAAAAACAGAACAACTTAGTGGAACACCGAGTTGATACCTCTCCTTCTCTTCCTTCTTCTCTCTCTTACTCTCTCTCAAACCAATGGAAAACTTTAAAAAGAGAGAGAGAGAGAGAGAGAGAGAGAGAGAGAAAAGAAAGAAAGAGAAAGATGTGCTTGTTATATAACCAAAGCAGAAAAACAAGAATGAGAATAGCTAATACTTATTGAAGTTTCCTATGTGTCAGGCACTAATGTAAGTGATTTTTAAAAATGTGTTAACTCATTTTTCACAAGATAAGAAGTTGAGGTTGCACAATTAGTAAGTGGCGGAGCTGGGATTTGAACCTGTGCAGGCTAGGTCCAAAAGCCATGCTTGTGACCCCAGCATTATACTGCCTCAGTGACCACTCTATTTCCCACTTTCAACTAGGTTGTCTCCCCTAAGCCACTGTTATATAGGGATTCTGAAGTCACCACTGATTCTGGCGGTGTGAACGGTGGGTCAGAGAGGACCATACTGGAAGCAAGAATAACTGATAAGCGTGTTGTATGATGCTGGTGATGCACAGTAACGACCAGGAGCAGTGGAGGGGAAGAGGTGATAACAGGACTTGATAATTCAAAGTGAAAATGAACACTGAACTCTCAGCACTGAGGCTGGTACCTGCTATTTGATGTATCAAAATACTATATTATTATTATTATTGGCCAGGTTATTCTCCAGGTCATTAGCTTTTAATAATAGGTTTATAGCAGATGACTGCAACTAAGCTTTTTAATGACAAAAAATAATATATGCACAGCCCTTTATGGGTTATAAAACATTCATTGTCAAGTCATTCATTTGACCTTAAAACAACTCTTTTGTGTTAGTCTGATGGGGCGTCTGTAACAAGGTTCCACAGCTGGTGGCTTACCGACAGACGCGCTGTCTCACAGTTCTGGAGACTGGCGGTCCAGCTGTCAGCAGAATTGGTCCTTTCCAAAGGCCATGAGGGAGACTCTGTTCTGCATCTGTCCCCTCGCTCCTGGTTGCTGGCTGGCAGTCTTTGGTGTTCCTTGACTTACCATCTCTGCTGCCTTCTCACATGGCATTTCCCTGTGTCTGCGCTGCCTGTGTCCAGATTTCCCTTATCAATAAGGACACTAGTGGGGTATGGATGATGTCATACTGGAGTAGAGTGGGCCCCATTTTGGACTAGGGGCCCACTCTACTCCAGTATGACATCATCTTAACTGATTATATCTGCAACAAACCTATTTCCAAATAAAGTCATTTCTGACTTGGGGTTAGGACTTCAAAATATGAATTTTGGGGGACACACTTCAACCCATCATACCTTTATAGCAGATAAAGCAGAAATTACTCTTCTGCCTACTTAATTTAAAGATAAAGAAACTGAGTCTCAGAGAGTTGAAGTCATTTCCCCAAGGTAAGTGAGCCCCTGCGTCACAACGGCAAGTCTGCAGCCTGCCTCAGCGGCCTAGAGCTGAACAGTGTCTCTTGCTCTCAGTTTCCTTGCTGTCTCACTCACTTGGACCAGTAAGAGCCAGCAAGGCGTGTAAATAGCGAAGTGGTCAAATGTGGTCTGCTCTTGGAATCAATTGCAGGTGCCCTATTATTTTTTTAAGAGAGGTTTTAAATGTATTGATTGATTTTTAGAGAGAGAAACACCAGTTTGCTGTTCCATTCATCAATGCATACACTGGTTGATTCTGTCATGTGCCCTGATGGGGTACCAAACCCATAATCCTGGGGCACCAGGTTCATGCTCTAGTCAACGGAGCCACCTGGCCAGGCCCAGAGGCCCTATTATTAAAAGCTTCATTCTGCTATTTCAATTGCTGCCCCTATGGCTATACCTCATCAGGGCCTGGCTTCCAGGGAAACTGTAACTCAAACTGTTCCTTGTAAGTCTGTCATCTCTCTCTGGGCCCTTCCCTGAGCCACTGGGGCCTGCGTACAATGAACCTATTCAGGTCAGAAAGTAAAATGGCCCATGCTTTCCTTTCTATATAGCATCATTCTTCGTCTCCCTGTGCCTTTCTTTTGTCCTGACTGTTGAGTAACACCAGTGTGGGTGTGGGCAGTGTGTGAACTTCCAGCAATGAGAGAGTGCAGCTGAGGATACTGGCCTGATGACTTTTGCATCAGGGCCAGCAGCAATGGGCAAGTTTCCCAGGAATTGCCCTACAACATACCAGCTCTGACCTGCGCCTTCTGTTCTGCCTTAATCATTCTTTAGCTGGTGTCCCCTGGACAGAGAGGGGAGACACACCCTGTTTGTTAGTCCCCACCCTTGGGAGGCAGCATAGGAAGTAGTCAAGTGCAGATTCCAGAGACAGATTCTAATCCCAGCTGTGCCACTTACCAACTGTGTGACTTTAGGGAAGATGCTTCACCTCTCTGTCATTTGTCATCTGGAAAATGGAGATGATAACTTTGTTTGCCACATAAGGTTACTACATGGATAAATGCCACCATCCACAGATGATGCCTAAGACATGTCTGCCACATGATTTTAGCACTCAGTAAATGTAAGCAATACTGCTTTATGTACTTCCCAAATGTCACATGTTATTCTGTTCATTGAAAATTGTCAGAACACATATTAAGAAGTTAACTGTGGTTATGTCTGGATGATAAAATATTTGCTTATTGGTATTTTCTAAACACTTGGTAATAAACACATATTACTTTTTTAACAAGGGAAAATAAGGCCCTGTTGAAGACCTGTGGGGTGCAATGGCTAAGGATGAGTGGGTCCAATATGAACATAACCATTGTCCTTAGTGGAGTTTAAAGTCTAAGGGAGGAGAGAAACAGCTAGATTAATGATATGAGGGAGGAGCAGTAATGCTCAGGGCGAGCTGAGGACAGAGCCAGTGCCGTTTAAGTGGCACCTGGCATTACAGAGCTATCAGTTTTGCCCAACCATCTTTGTGTATGGCCTTCCATGGTCTGGAAACAGAAAGTAAGATGATATATACATCAAATAAAAGGGCCACTCTAATCTATGTCACTGTCCCAGGGGGATGGAGGTAGAAGTCTTGGGACTACTTTCTAAGGTGCCTAGTTCACAGAAACGGCTTATGTTGAAGAGAAAGCTGAGACATTTTACATAGCACCTCTTACAGAGGACAGCTGTGAGCCCAGGCTGCAAATCCACATGTCACATGGGATGAGGTAATTTCCTGTTTCCTGTCTCTTCACAGCGTTGTCAGCATCATCATTATTTTGGCTGGAGCAATTGCACTTATTATCGGTTTTGGTATTTCAGGTATGTGATTTCTTGCATTACCACTATCTGTCCTCCCCTCACCACTAAGCCTCCAGTCACTCAGTGTGGAAGAAGGGAGAGAGCACAGGCTATGGGCCCAGAAAGCCTCAGAGTAGAGCACTGCTCCTCCTGCTATTGATCGTATTCTCTTCGCATTAGTCTCTTAACTCTGGGCCTCAGCTCCCTCATTTATGGAGTAGAGAAAAGAATGTCCATCACCAGGTGTTTGAGTGAATCAAATGGAATGTCTATCAGAGTGTCCTCTCTATCAGGCAGTGCTGAAGATGCTCTGGGATCACAGGTTAAGTGCTGAAGCTGAGTCGTTCACTCCATCCCTGGCTCACCTGGAGAGATGATTCCTTTGCAATGAGGCTTCAGCCGAGTGTTACAGACTATCAAGTCTTAGTACACAGGGTCTTGGGTAAAGAGCATGCTGGCTGTGGCTGCTGTTCCACATAGGTGACAGGGCACTGCGGCATGGATGGTGAGTCTCTGAAGGCAACTAATTGATGTTAGCTGCAGGGAACAGTCTTCTCTTCCCTCTTCGGGCTCGAAGCATCTGTTATGGATGCCACATTAATTAAGACATTGAGTCGGGCCAGCAGCTGTCTTCTCGGAGGCAAGTTTTTTGCTCCATTTCCCTTAAGCTGTCTGATTCAAGCCAACACACCTATTTTAACAGTCTGTGGCCAAAGCTGTCACCTCATAACTTCAGTTTTATAGTTTCAGCTGCCTTCTCTGTCACTCCCCTCCAGGGAGGGAGTGCTGCTATCCCGGCTGACCCTTCAAGAAGGAGGTGGATGCACGGAAGGGCCCTGACCCTAGTTAGTCCCTGTGCTCCCACTCACTCACTGGATGCCTGTGAGCAGCTCTGTGTCGTGGAAACGTTTAGGAATCAGACAAAGATGTATCTCATCTCTGCTCTGACACTAACTCTATGTGTTTATTGGGATATAACCTAAATTTCCAGAAACTGTTTCCTCACCAGTAAACAGTCGGAGTGGTGTGGGAATTCAACAACAAAGTGTTTGTAAAGTGCCTGACATCTGTGTGTGTAATAAATGGCTGCCATTTTTACTAATATTGATACTATCAGTGCAATTAATAATGTGCTGTTATGAATGCATTCATAGAGTGCCTCTGCAAACTCGCACAATTCTGTGGCCACACTAGCACAGGCCTGCTCTGAAGTTAGGGAGGCCAAGGCAGGAAGCCATCGGATATAGCCTCCTGAGAAATTCTCCATCTTTGGACACTGGATAAAAGTTACCATCTACTCAGCAAGCCAATCAGGCATGTGCTTATAGCACCAAAACAGGAGCACTGGACAAATTGTTTGGGAAAAAAAATGATGGTTTTAAAAAATTGTAGTCATCTGAGAAAATAAACACCTATTGGCCTTTCTTACACTTGTTTTATAGTTTTTAATTGTTTTTATTTTATTTATTTTTTTTTCTTGTATTTTTCCGAAGTGAGAAGCAGGGAGGCAGAGATACAGACTCCTGCATGTGCCTAACCACGATCCACCCGGCATGCCCACTAGGGGGCAATGCTCTGTCCATCTGGGGTGTTGCTCTGCTGCAACCAGAGCCATTCTAGTGCCTGAGGCAGAGGCCATGGAGCCATCCCCAGCACCCGGGCCAACTTTGCTCCAGTGGAACCTTGGCTACGGGAGCGAAAGAGAGAGACACAGAGGAAGGAGAGGGGGAGGGGTGGAGAAGCAGATGGGCGCTTCTCCTATGTGCCCTGGCCAGGAATTGAACCCAGGACATCCACATGCTGAGCCGATGATCTGCCACTGAGCCAATTGGCAAGGGATAATTGTTTTTATTTTTATGTGAGGTGGGGATACTGTTTTAGTGAGTAAGCTCTCTACATAACTCAGTCTGACCCTGGATATATCAGCATAACATGCTAGAAAGAGCACAGGCTTAGTGCCAGGCTTAGTAAATTATTTCTTTCCCCTGGTGCTCTAATCTGCAATCTTTCCAAACAGTCTAGTTAATAATGATTATGGATACCATTGACTGAAGTTTAATATGTGGCAAGTCAGGTACTATATGAAGCTCTTTACCTGCGTTGTATCGTTTAAACCATCCAGGGACCCTCTGAGGGAACGACTATTATTAAACATCCACATTTTATAAATGAAAAGCTATGGAGTAAAGAAGTGAGAAACCTGCCCAGGGCCACAGATCCAGAAAGGGGCAGAGCTAGGACTTGGATGCAGGCAGCTGTGTTCTCAAAACTCCCGTTCCCTGGCTCTGCTGCCACCTCCCTGCCTTGTTCCATAATCCAGCGTGGCCCAGCATCCTTGCTAATTTCTTCTCACAGAAGCAACTGCTGCCACCAATCCTGCTTTCTTCTCTGGCACGAGCAGCACTCACAAGTGCCACCCCAGTCTCCACTGGTGCAGGCTCAAGCCTCTGTATTTCCCCCTTTAAGCCATGTGCTATGGTGACCACTTGGACAGCTCGGCTCCCGCAGATGCTGAGTGACCACCTGCTGAAGGCATTTCGCTTGCTCTCTGTGCTACTGCAATCTACAGAGCTTGTCTAACTGAGTCATTTCAAAGGAAAGGTCATTTTCCGGGTTCTATCTAGTGGTGGTGGGCATCCCAGAATGAGTTTCTGTAAAGAATTCTTGCCCTGTGTTACCTGTAACCACACTTTCAGAGAGATGTATGCTCCTATGTCAGAGGGCAGCTGAATAGCGCCTGCCCTAAGTGAGTTGTGTGAGCACAGACCATCCGGCTTCACCTCCCCCCCCCCCCCCAGCTCCTCTTCCCTGCAGACCAAGGATGTGGGAGGAACGACTCTCACCAGCTGGAGAATTCATGTTCAGTAAGTGACTGCATTTTCCAACTTTAAAGGGGTTTGATGGGATCTCAGAGGCCAATAAAATTCTTACAATCTGTGCCTGTTTAAATGAACAATTCTATATTAATAGATAGCTGCTTTTAATTCATCTCCAAGAGCCCTTTGGCTCACCAGTCACCTAGGAGCCCCTGGTTGTAGAGAGGCCTGGAGTGTCCTATCAGACCAGTCTGTTTGCTAGACCATAGCTCCTTGAGCCAATCTTTGTCTGCAAGTTTGTATACAGATTTCTTTATATGAGAAGCAATGTTTATATGCTGTTGATTGTGCGTTAAATTTTATTTTACCACGTTTAATCATCATTTATTCACCTAACAAGTAAGTATTTATTAATTGCTTTCTGGGTACAAAGCAATGTTTGGTCCTCATGGTTTTTCTAAGATCTCACTGCCCTTTATTCCTCCTCTTGATTTGATATGGGGAGGGTGAGATTTACAACATTACACCCACTCCATCTGCCACTTCTTGAATGGAGCCTCAAATGGCCTGAGCTGGCAGCGTGTCCCTGGAGCACTCCACAGCTGCCTAGTTTTACTCAGTGAGTTCTCCGAGAGCTATTTCAACAAATCCTCTACCTGTGGACTCATGGCCAACACATTACAGTTAATTTGGTAGCATAATTACCCAACTAAGATATGTCATTACCATCTCATTCTCTCCACTAACTGTGCTAATTATGTGTTTTTTCTGAAAAGTAATTTTTCAAATAAACTTTAATGGCACTTTATAAATGTACCCCTGCTCTAACATAGTTACATTTGCTTCCTAATTTTTTTGAGAATCTCTGTGTATCTTCATTGCCACCTTTTTTACTGACTCACATTTCCCCCAAATTTAGATGTGGTAATCCTGCCAAATGTTCCTCACGCCTATAACCATTTTAGGATAGAACCATTAAACAGTCCCTTGCTTTCTACTGACTTCCATTCATTCATTCATTCATTTATTCATTCACTCAACAAATACTACTTCTCTCTATAAAAAACATAGCACTAGGCACTTGTCTTGATTTGCTCAAGCTGCCATAACAAAATACCATGGACCTGGTGGGTTACACAATAGAAATTTATTTTCTCACAGTTCTAGAAGCCGGGAAGTCCCATCTCTAGACTTCCCTCAAAGGGAGGGTGATCTGCTTTACCCCGTTTACTTATTCAAATATTAACCTCATCCAGAAACATCTTCACAGAGATGCTCAAAATAGTTGACAAAATGTCTGAGCATCCTGTGGCCCAGTAAAGTTGACAGATAAAAATAATCATCACAGCATTATAGGAATTACAAATATCATTGAAACAGCTTCTGCCCTTGAAGAACTTACAAAAAATGTGCCACTGATAGACTGGAGACAAGGTAGAGGGAGGCACCTGCTGTGACAAAGGCGAAGGAAAATGTCTGGGAGAGCAAAGGGAGAATCTGTTCATTTGGTCTCAGTAGACCAAGAGGAGGTTTCTTGAGAGGGCTGCCATCTGAGCAGCCATGAATATTAGCAGAATCTGGATAACTGGTGATAAAGGAGGGGCTAGAAATTGTAGGTGCAAGATGAACAGGGGTGTGAAACTATAATTGTATAACCAGTATGTAAGACATAGCCTGGTATGTCTTAGATCAGTCTGCCAAGTTAAAAATAACTGAAAACAAATTAAATCTTTAAACGCAGTGTTCAAGAAAATGCCAAGGTTGAGTGCAGGGTGTGTTGCATTTGTATTACACAGCAAAACTTCACTCTATCCTCTTTTATAATTCCTCTCCCGAACCTCCCCACGAATGGCCATGCATGGCAGCAGCTCCAGCCTCTCTTCCCACACTCTAAAGCCTCCGAATGTCCTCCCAACCCAGCCTATGCACATGTGTTTCCTCTGGATTTTTTACTTATAATTTTTCTTCCATCAGTAGCTCTCTGTTCTAATAAAAATCCATTTAGCTTAGCTTCTCCAGTTCTGTCCCTTATCCATTACCTTCAACTACTTTATAAAGGCCTAAGACCCAATTTGGTAATTCCAACCTCTAACGGGCTAGAAGAGGCAAGAGAGAATATCCTTATGGAAAATACTAGCATGGAAAATATCCTTGAAAAAATACTAAGTATGCTTTACTCATGTATTTTTCCACTGAAAACAGAAAAATCAATAAATCACTTAATATGAATAGACAATATAGACTATGAAAGAATGTAGTGGGAAATGAGGCTGGAAAGGTCAAAATAAGAGTTAATACCAATGGGCATTTCCTACATACCATGTAGTATTTAGATCTGAAGGCCATGCTGCATAGTCTTAACCTTACTCCACAATGCTTGGGAGCCACAGAAGATTAGTGATTAGAAAACTAACATGTTCAGATTGTTCTTTAAGCTCTACTTATAAGATGAACACATGTAAAATATATTGGATGGAGGAAGACAGGAAGGAGTACCAATAACCCTTTGAGTAGTGAGTTTTTCTTTTCCATGCTCACTGACCACCAGGAGTAAGCTTTTTTTCAAAAAATAAAATTAGTTCCAGTTACTCTAGATGGTCAAGAGGCACAGGACGTACATGAACATTCGTACTACTCAAAGGGATAAGGAAGCTGATAAGTGCTTAACCCCCAGTTTTTCACTGTAAGGAAGAGAGGTCAGTGAAGAACATTTTAATATAAGGTGTTTGTTTAAAGGATCCTGAGATTGGGATGGAAACCAGACCTGAAAACCCCCAAGATCTAAGATAGCTCTGGGGATGGGCAAGCTCTTCAGCTTTCTTTCATGGTCATCCCTATACTTTTTTGTGTCTGGCCCACTCTCCTCTCGGGCTCAAAGACTTATCCTCTCCTTGGCTTCACATACAAACCTCAGAAGGAGCCTCTACAAAGTCTCAGTTCATGACATCGGTCCTGTAGGCACCCCAGGCAGCAGCACTCAGTGCAGAAAGAACAGCTGTCAGTCCTGCCTAGACTGGTGGGCTAGGCTGGGCATGTGGGGAAGAGGCAGTGGACACCGCTGGCACATGAACAATATTCTACTGATGGTATGTTTGGAGAGGAGGGCTGTCTTCTATCTTAGGCCAAAAAATACTTTGATTAAAAGCCATTCTTCGTTATGCCATAGCTAGCACTATGACCTTTACCAAATCACTGTTCTTCTCTATGCCCTAGTTTCTCCATCATTCAAATGGAGAGGAGATAAAAGTAACAGAACTTTGGAATTTAACATTCTTCAGAATTACTAGTCATGTTTAGTTAACACGAGGTTTCACTTCTGTACCACTTTGGGTTAACTAAGAATAACAATACCTTATATGTGTAATCATGGTTTGCAAATCAAGTTTATAATCATTTGATTTGATCTTCACAGGAACCCTTTAAGGTAGGTAAGACAGATATCATTAACTTCATTTTTAAGAGATTTAGAGAAGTTACATGACTTATTCAAGGTCACACAGACACTAAGGAACTTGAATTTTCATCTTCAAATCACAAGTCCAATATTTTTTCCTCTTATTGTCTCTCACGGATTTGGTTGCTTGGTCTCAAGAAGCTACTGTGGATGGCAGATCCACTGTAGCTATCTTGTCTTCCTGTTCTTTCTAGTCCTCTTGTGTCTTCTTTTTTATACCTCTCCTGTTCTTCTATATTTCTAATTTATTACAGTGTCTGTTTGGCTTTTATTAATGAAGGGTTTGGTTGGAGAAGTTCCAAGCTCCCCTTGGCACTGACCCTTGCTTCCTGAACTGCAGGGACACACTCCATCACAGTCACTACTCTCACCTCAGCTGGGAACATCGGGGAGGATGGCATCCTGAGCTGCACTTTTGAGCCTGACATCAAACTTTCTGATGTCGTGATACAGTGGCTAAAAGAAGGCGTCATTGGCTTGGTCCACAAGTTCAAAGAAGGCAGAGACGACCTGTCAGACCAGAATGAAATGTTCCGAGGCCGGACAGCAGTGTTTGCTGAGCAAGTGAGAGTTGGCAATGCTTCTCTGAGGCTAAAAAATGTGCAACTCATAGACGCTGGCACCTATAAATGTCACATTGTCACTTCTAAAGGCACGGGGAATGCGAACCTTGAGTATAAAACTGGAGGTAAGTTATTTTTAGACATAGGGAAAGAAAGTACCAAAAGATAGTTGAGGCTAAAGAGCATGGTTAGCTGATAAAATATCATGCTATTATGCTCATGAGTGACTAATATCAGGTAAGACCCGCAAAGTCTGTAAGTAGCCATCCTTGCTATCCAAGATCCACAGCAACTCCAAAAGTAGCCCACTTAATATTAGGTCTTAAAATCTTTTTTTCTGGACTCTAGTTTCTTCTGAATTTTCACGTATATTCCCTGAAATATTTTGCCAAAATATATACAGTTTCTCTTAGTGTAGCCTCTAGTATTACGAAGAAAAGAAGCCTCTAATCTGGCCTGAGACATTTCTATACTAAGTAGGCCCTAGCCCAAGTCTGGACTCAGTACCTCCAGGGATACATGACAATGGAACTCATTATAGGAGAAGTTCAAAGGTAATTAAACAAAACAATATCATTCTATAAACTAATTAATCCTCCCCCCAATGAAATCCACCCTCCCTTACCAACTTATTTCAATGTATGTTTTCTGAATTTAAGAACAAGGGACTTAGATAGATACTATAAGGAGTAAAATGATAATTAAGAAAACAAAGATGGTCCCTGGCCAGTGACTCAGTGGATAGAGTGTCAGCTTGGCATATGTACTTCCCAGGTTTGATTCCCGGTCAGGGCACACAGAAGAAGCAATCACCTGCTTCTCTCCCCCTCCCTCTCCCTCTCCATATTCTCTCCCACTTCTCCTCCCACAGCAAGTGGCTCAGTTAGTTGCTGTGTGGCCCTAGGTGCTGAGGACAGCTCAGTTTTTCTGAGTACATCAGCCTCAGGTGCTAAATATTAGCTCGGTACTCAAACATTGGCCCCAGATGGGATTGCTGGGTGAATCCCAGTTGCAGCGCATGTGGGAGTCTGCCTCACTATCTCCCTTATTCTAACCTTAAAAATAAAAGTAAAAGAATAAAAGAATGATTGTCCCTCCTCTTGAAGAGCTCATAGTGTAGAGCTTATAGAGCTGAGGGTTGGGGCAGAGATGAGAAAAATACATAAATATTTATAATATTTGGTTGAGTGTATCAAATTCTTTAAGAGAAGTATAGATGGAGTGATTTGGGTATTCTGAGGAAGGGAGAGATGAGATCCAATGCGTAGGAATGGAAGGGATAGGAAAGTCCCTCTTGAAGGATAGGTAGAAAGTATCCTGAGGTCTCCTAGCCTACGCAAGTCCGCACAGGCCTTTCTTGGATGCCTCATAACATGTGTATATAATGGTTGGAAACATAGGTCTAGAGCCAGAGCTGGGCAAACACAATGGCCTGAGCAAGGCAATCTCCCTGAGTGAGACTCACTTTCCTCATCATAGATTGGGGATTAATATGGTCATATCAAAGGGACACTGGAGCCGATTGAAAGGTCTTCCAGTGGCAAAACTGAAACAACCTGAACAACAAAATAAACAATATAGTATTAAATTATAACTCTAAGTATAAAATATAAGTGAACCAATACTTATATAAATATAAGACAGATGAAACAAATTTTTGCAGATAAATTCCAAGTAACGTATTTAGATCTCTCCCCTTCCAGGAGGTAGAGCTTAGTACTTTCCTCTCCCCCACCCAACCTCACCACACTTGGGGTGGTGAAGTCCAGCTTTCAAATAACCTGGCAAACACTGCCTCAGCAAGGTGATCAAAGCTGATATCATCAATAGGCATGTGGATAGCATGTACTTTCTGATGTGATATGATGACAAATGCACTTGACCTCCTATTGTGTTGCTCTCCAAAACCCATAACTTCAGACTAATCATGAGAGAAACATCAGACAAATTACAATAGAGGGACAGCCTCAAAATACCTGAACAGTACTCCTCAAAACTGTCAAGATCATGAAAAATATGGAAAGACCGAGAAATTGTCACAGGCCAGAGGAACCTAAAAAGATGTGACAGATAAATGCAATGTGGTGCCCTGGATGGGATCCTGGGACAGAAAAGGGACATTAATGGACAAAATGGTAAAATAAAAATAAAGTCTGGAGTTTAGTTAATAGTGGACCAATAATGGTTTCTCAGTTTTGACAAATGCAGCATGGTCATTAAAGATGCTAACATTAGGGAAAACTAGGTGAGAAGTCACAAGAGCTCCCTATCATCTTGGTAATTTTTCTACAAATCTAAAATAATTCCAAAATTAAAACCTTATTTTTTTATGGGGACAATAACACTGGGGAACAATTTTTTTTCATTTTCTGTTGCATGAAATTTTAGAACTGTTTCTATATACTTCTGCATCACTGATTCCAAATCTGAAATCCGTTTTTGGGTGCATGCTCTAGTTTTTATGCAATTTTAATTTCTTTTTGTTACAGTAAATGGCATGCATTGGGTTTTAAATTGGAGTTAAAGGGCAATGACTCTTGGATTGAACATAACCACAAGGCAATTAATGTTTTACAATTGTAATGTTTTAATAATTGTAGTTGTTTTTAAATGTAAAAAATTATTATCTGATAAAAACACCCTCTTATTTTGTTTTAAGACTGAATCATGGCTTCTTTGAGTAGGCGTAATGTAAGAATAGTCCTGACACCTTCTGTTATATATGTGGCTGTTACACACTTCAATGTCAAAAGCGCAATATTTCATCATTTGTGATATGTGCATATATTGCCTATTTTCAAGTTCCCCTTGGTGATCAAGACAAGAATTGGGCTCCTCATATTGTGTGTCATAATTGTGAGGAAATGCTTTGTGACTGGACAAAAGAAAACGCAAAGGAATGTCTTTTGGTATTCCCATGGTTTGGCGTGTACTTAAGGACCACAGCAGTGACTATTATTTCTGTCTGATCCATACAAAGGGCATTGGCAAGAAAAAACGGCATATGATCACATATCCTAATATTCCTTCAGCAATATGACCTATCCCCACACTCTGAGACACTCCTGGTTCCAGTTTTCAATGGTTTTATTTCTTCTAAGGACGAAGAAAGTGAACATGGTGATCATGTGTATTTTGATAAGATGCATGAGGAAATGGTTGTAGAATCTGAAGGGTCTTCTTCTGATGCCAAGTAGTCATCAACCCCTCAGCAGTTTTAGCCAACCCGAATTGAATGACTTAGTAAGAATGACATAAAAATTGTTCTCGATTATCTGAAGTATGAGGAGCAAAACTGGATCATTTGTGTGGATCTTTTTTTTTTTTAATTTTACTTTTTTAATGGGGCGACATCAATAAATCAGGATACATATATTCAAAGATAACAAGTCCAGGTTATCTTGTCGTTTAATTATGTTGCATACCCATCACCCAAAGTCAGATTGTCCTCTGTCACCTTCTATCTAGTTTTCTTTGTGCCCCTCCCCCTCCCCCTTTGCCTCTCCCTCTCCCCCCTCCCCTTGTAACCACCACACTCTTATCAATGTCTCTCAGTTTCACTTTTATGTCCCACCTACGTATGAAATAATGCAGTTCCTGGTTTTTTCTGATTTACTTATTTCACTCCGTATAATGTTATCAAGATCCCACCATTTTGCTGTAAATGATCTGATGTCATCATTTCTTATGGCTGAGTAGTATTCCATAGTGTATATGTGCCACATCTTCTTTATCCAGTCATCTATTGACGGGCTTTTTGGTTGTTTCCATGTCCTGGCCACTGTGAACAATGCTGCAATGAACATGGGGCTGCATGTGTCTTTATGTATCAATGTTTCTGAGTTTTGGGGGTATATACCCAGTAGAGGGATTGCTGGGTCATAAGATAGTTCTATTTTCAGTTTTTTGAGGAACCACCATACTTTCTTCCATAATGGTTGTACTACTTTACATTCCCACCAACAGTAGATGAAGGTTCCTTTTTCTCCACAGCCTCTCCAACATTTGCTATTACCTGCCTTATTAATAATAGCTAATCTAACAGGTGTGAGGTGGTATCTCATTGCCGTTTTGATTTGCATTTCTCTAATAACTAAAGAAGATGAGCATCTTTTCATATATCTGTTGGCCATTTGTATTTCTTCCTGGGAGAAGTGTCTGTTCATGTCCTCTTCCCATTTTTTTTATTGGATTGTTTGTTTGTTTGTTGTCGAGTTTTATGAGTTCTTTGTATATTTTGGATATTAGGCCCTTATCTGAGCAGTTGTTTGAAAATATCATTTCCCATTTAGTTGGCTTTCTGTTTATTTTGTTATCAGTTTCTCTTGCTGAGCAAAAACTTCTTAGTCTGATGTAGTCCCATTCATTAATTTTTGCCTTCACTTCTCTTGCCTGTGGAGTCAAATTCATAAAATGCTCTTTAAAACCCAGGTCCATGAGTTTAGTACCTATGTCTTCTTCTATGTACTTAATTGTTTCAGGTCTTATGTTTAGATCTTTGATCCATTTTGAGTTAATTTTAGTACAGGGGGACAAACTGTAGTCCAGTTTCATTCTTTTGCATGTGGCTTTCCAGTTTTCCCAGCACCATATATTGAAGAGGCTTTCTTTTCTCCATTGTGTGTTGTTGGCCCCTTTATCAAAAATTATTTGACTATATATATGTGGTTTTATTTCTGGACTATCTATTCTGTTCCATTGGTCTGAGTGTCTATTTTTCTGCCAATACCATGCTGTTTTGATTGTCATGGCCCTATAATAGAGTTTGAAGTCAGGTATTGTAATGCCCCCAGCTTCATTCTTTTTCTTTAGGATTGCTTTGGCTATTCGGGGTTTTTTATAGTTCCATATAAATCTGATGATTTTTTGCTCTATTTCTTTAAAAAACGTCATTGGAAGTTTGATGGGAATTGCATTAAATTTGTATATTGCTTTGGGTAATATGGCCATTTTGATTATATTTATTCTTCCTAACCAAGAACAAGGTATATTCTTTCATCTCATTATATGTTTTTCAATTTCCCTTAACAATGGTTTATAGTTTTCATTGTATAAGTCCTTTACATTCCTTGTTATGTTTATTCCTAAGTATTTTATTTTTTTTGTTGCAAACGTGAAGGGGATTGTTCTTTTGAGTTCGTTCTCAAATGTTTCATTGTTGACATATAGAAAGGTTATTGACTTCTGTATGTTAATTTTGTATCCTGCGACCTTACTGTATTGGCTTATTGTTTCTAGTAGTCTTTTTGTGGAATCTTTGGGGTTTTCGATGTATAGGATCATATCATCTGCAAAAAGTGATACCTTTACTTCTTCTTTTCCAATATGGATGCCTTTTATTTCTTTGTCTTGTCTGATTGCTCTGGCTAGAACCTCTACTACCACATTAAATAAGAGTGCAGAGAGTGGACAACCCTGTCTTGTTCCTGATTTAAGGAGGAAAGCCTTCAGTTTAGTGCCATTTAATATGATGTTAGCTGATGGTTTATTATATATGGCCTTTATCATGTTGAGATATTTTCCTTCTATACCCATTTTGTTTAGAGTCTTAAACATAAAATTGTGTTGTATTTTATCAAAAAGCCTTTTCTGCATCTATTGATAAGATCATGTGGTTTTTGTTCTTTGTTTTGTTGATATGATGTATTACGTTAACCGTTTTACGTATGTTGAACCATCCTTGAGATTCTGGGAAGAATCCCACTTGATCATGATGTATTATTTTTTTAATATGTTGTTGTATTCGATTTGCTAGTATTTTGTTTAGTATTTTATCATCTGTATTCATTAGAGATATTGGTCTGTAGTTTTCTTTTTTTGTGCCATCTTTGCCTGGTTTTGGTATGAGGGTTATGTTGGCCTCATAAAATGTGTTTGGAAGTATTGCTTCTTCTTCAATTTTTTGGAAGACTTTGAGTAGAATAGGAACCAAGTCTTCTTTGAATGTTTGATAAAATTCGCTGGTATAGCCGTCAGGGCCTGGACTTTTATTTTTGGGGAGGTTTTTAATGTTTTTTTCTATTTCTTATCTACTAATAGGTCTGTTTAGGCTTTCTGCTTCTTCATGACTCAGTCTAGGGAGGTTGTATTGTTCTAGAAATTTATCCATTTCTTCTAGGTTGTTGAATTTAGTGGCATAAAGTTTTTCATAGTATTCTACACTAATTCTTTATATATCTATGGTGTCCGTGGTGATTTCTCCTCTTTCATTTTGGATTTTGTTTATATGAGTTCTTTCTCTTTTTTCCTTGGTAAGTCTTGCCAAGGGTTTGTCAATTTTGTTGATCTTTTCAAAGAACCAGCTCCTTGTTCTATTAATTTTTTCTATAGTTTTTCTGTTCTCTAATTCATTTATTTCTGCTCTGATTTTTATTATCTCCTTTCTTCGGCTGGTTTTGGGTTTTCTTTGTTCTTCTTTTTCTAATTCCTTAAGGTGTGAAGTTAAGTGGTTCACTTGGGCTCTCTCTTGTTTGTTCATATATGCCTGAATTGATATGAACTTCCCTCTTATCACTGCTTTTGCTGCATCCCATAGATTCTGATATGTTGTATTGTCATTTTCATTAGTCTGTATATATCTTTTGATCTCTGCACTTATTTCTTCTTTGACCCATTCATTTTTTAAAAGTATGTTGTTTAGTT
The DNA here is from genome assembly GCF_036850995.1 of Saccopteryx leptura. Taxonomy (NCBI): domain Eukaryota; kingdom Metazoa; phylum Chordata; class Mammalia; order Chiroptera; family Emballonuridae; genus Saccopteryx; species Saccopteryx leptura. Next base: position 207,882,667 of record NC_089505.1, on the reverse strand, counting down.
TCCACATTTTTGTGGGATTTTTTTCCTCTTTTTTGCAGTTGAATTCTAGTTTCAAGGCTTTATGATCAGAAAATATGCTTGGTACAACTTCGATTTTTCTGAATTTGCTGATGTTGTTTTTGTGGCCCAACATATGGTCAATTCTTGAGAATGATCCATGTACACTGGAGAAAAATGTATACTCAGTCACTTTGGGATGAAATGTCCTGTAGATGTCTATCATATCCAGGTGCTCTAGTGTTTTGTTTAAGGCCACTATATCTTTGTTGATTCTCTGTTTGGATGACCTATCTAGAGCCGTCAGTGGTGTATTGAGGTCTCCAAGTATGATTGTATTTTTGTCAGTTTTTGTTTTAAGGTCAATAAGTAGCTGTCTTATATATTTTGGTGCTCCTTTGTTTGGTGCATATATATTAAGAATTGTTATGTCTTCTTGATTCAGTGTCCCCTTAGCCATTATGAAATGGCCATTTTTGTCTCTGAGTACTTTTGCTGTCTTGTAGTCAGCATTATCAGATATGAGTATTGCTACGCCTGCTTTTTTTTTGGATGTTATTTGCTTGGAGTATTGTTTTCCAGCCTTTCACTTTGAATTTGTTTTTATCCTTGTTACTTAAATGAGTTTCCTGTAGGCAGCATACAGTTGGATTTTCTTTTTTAATCCATTCTGCTACTCTGTGTCTTTTTATTGGTGAGTTTAACCCATTTACATATAGTGTAATTATTGACACTTGTGAGTTCCCTATTGCCATTTTATAGATTGCTTTCTGTTAGTTTTGTGTCTTGTTTGATCCTTCTCTTTCATTTTTCTATCTTTTGTTTTTATTTGGTTGTATTCCATACATCTTTTCTCTGTTGCTGTCTTTTTTATCTCATGTGCTTCTGTGGTGGTTTTTTCAATGGTGGTTACCTTTAAGTAATGAAAAGGGTTCCTACCCTTTTCATTGTAGTGCACTATTTTGTGAGTACTTTTGCACTCCATCATCCTTTGCTACTGTTAATCTCCATCCTGTCCCCCCCCCTTTCTTTTTGTTGTTGTCACAGTTTAAATTTGGTTTTATTGTGTTTTTCTTGGAGCTTTTACATGTGGCTTTGTTGTTTCTTTTTTGTTCTTTGTATCTGATTGGAGAACCCCCTTTAGTAATTCCTGGAGTGGGGGTTTTCTGATGATAAATTCCCTCATCTTTTCTGTATCTGTGAATGTTTTTATTTCTCCTTCATATTTGAAGGATAGCTTTGATGGGTATAGTATTTGTGACTGAAAGTTCCTCTCTTTCAGGACTTTAAATATTGGGGTCCACTCTCTTCTAGCTTGTAGAGTTTCTGCTGAGAAATCTAATGATAATCTAATGGGCCTTCCTTTATATGTTGTATTCTTCTTTTCCCTGGCTGCCTTGAGAATTTTTTCTTTGCTGTTGGTTTGTGCCAATTTTGTTATGATGTGCCTTGGAGTAGGTTTGTTGGGGTTAAGAAAACTCGGAGTTCTGTTTGCTTCTTGAATTTGAGGCTTTAGTTCTTTCCACAGGCTTGGGAAGTTCTCGTTTATTATTTGTTTGAGTATGTTCTCCATTCCATTTTCTCTCTCTTCTCCCTCTGATATACCTATTATTCTTATGTTATTCTTTTTTTTTTTTTTTTTTTTTGTATTTTTCCGAAGCTGGAAACGGGGAGAGACAATCAGACAGACTCCCGCATGCACCCGACCGGGATCCACCTGGCATGCCCACCAGGGGCGACGCTCTGCCCACCAGGGGGCGATGCTCTGCCCCTCCAGGGCATCGCTCTGCCATGACCAGAGCCACTCTAGTGCCTGGGGCAGAGGCCAAGGAGCCATCCCCAGCGCCGGGGCCATCTTTGCTCCAATGGAGCCTTGGCTGCGGGAGGGGAAGAGAGAGACAGAGAGGAAGGGGGGCTGAGAGGCAAATGGGCACTTCTCCTATGTGCCCTGGCCAGGAATCGAACCGGGGTCCCCTGCATGCCAGGCCGACACTCTACCGCTGAGCCAACCGGCCGGGCCTCTTATGTTATTCTTTTTGATGGAGTCAGATAATTCTTGTAGGGCTATCTCATTTTTTTTTAATTTTTGAATCTCTGTCTTCTTCTCTCTGTTGTGCCTCAAGTTGCTTGTCTTCTATTTCACTAATCCTCTCTTCTATCTGGCCTGTTCTATTAGCTAAGCTTGTTACCTCATTTTCAGCTCGTGAATTGAGTTTTTCATCTCTGTTTGATTTGTTTTTATAGTTTCAATTTCCTTGGAAATATATTTTTTGTGTTCATTGAGTTGTTTTCTGAGCTCCCTAAATTGCCTTTCTGTGTTTTCTTGTATATCTCAGAGGATTTTTAGGATTTCTATCTTAAATTCTCTGTCATTTAGCTCCAAGGTTTCCAATATATTAAATTTTTTCTCCATAGATTTTTCCTCAACTAGCTGTGTTACCTCTCTTTCTTTTGTATCCATGATATTCGATTTTCTCTTCCTTAATGGCATCTGAGGGTGGATAGTATTAATGAGATTTAATAAAGAATAAAAAGTTAAAAAAAAATAAAAAATAGAAAAGAGTTGCTTTTTTAAAAAAATTAATAATGAAATAAAGAAAAATAAAATAAAATAAAAATTTTTTAAAAAAGAAAATTATTCCCCCCCCCTCCTTTTTTCCTCTCCTCTCTTTCTTGAGAAAATCTTGTGGTGAACAGTGAATTATATTGTACTAAATAGAACAAACAATGCCCGTAATGGAGGGCCTGAATTGGGGAGAAGTAATAAAGGGGCAAAAAAAAAAAAAGAAAAAAGATAAAAAAAAGGGGGTATGGACCCACAAAAAGCAAATAAGGAAAATATTTGGGTCAAGAATAAAATGATTTGCTTTTAGGTGTTGGTTGACTAAGAGTTATGATGAGAGGAATAAGAGGGAAACAGGAAAATGGGGGGACAAATTAAAAAATTACTACCATATTTAGTGGAACAAGAACTAGATAAAATGGAGAGCCAGGGATGGGAGCACTGCTAGTGAGTTAAAAAGGTGAAGTAAAAACCCCCCAAAATGCCACAAACATAAGTTTGAGTCCCAGATAAGATAATTTGTTTGTTATTGAGGTTTGAATGAGAGGAGACATAAAGGAGAAAGGAAGAAACTAATATAGAGGGAGAAAAGAAAGAGAGAGAGAGAAAAAAAGAGGGAACCACTAAAAGAAGAAAATTAAGAGGAGAGAGAGAGAGAGAGTTAAGGGTTTTGGAGTGCAACCCTCATAGAGAGAAAGAAAGAGGAAAGAAAAGATAATGGGAGATGTAACATTTATGGGTAGTGTAGTTCAAGGAGAGGAGAGAGTAAGACCGGCAGAGAGTTAAATGACCAAATTGGAGGAGGAAAAAAAATATCAAGAATGAAGATAAGAAAAACAAACGAACAAATATAATAAAATGGGATAGGTTATAAAGTCTGCGGATTATTCTTGATTTTGAGAGGTTATCTTCTTGCGTTTTCTTTTCTCTCCCTCTTCCTAGTCGGTGACTCTGTACCCCGGTTTTGCCCCTTTGGCACACTCAGGTAGAGGTTTGCAGTTGATAAGTCTCTATGGCGATGTCATGTATTGTGCTTTAGTTTCATTGGCAGTTGAGGCTCATTAGCATTTATAGGCTCTGCCAGTGAGAGGGTCTGTGTTCCTGGAGCCTTTCTCCTAGTCTTTCCTTTCTCAATTAGTAGCCTGATAATCCAGTTATGGGGTTGCTGCTGCCTCTGCCTGGATAGTAAGAGGCTCAAAGAGCTGGCAACTCCCCACTCTATTCCCACTCAGCACAGGGCTCTGGGTAAGGCTCAGTCAGTCAGAGCTGCTAGCATAATCAGGCGGGGCTTCCGCCCACTCAAAGACCTCTGGCTCTGCCACTCTGTCCGGTAACACGGGCGGGCGCCCACTCCCGGGGCGCTTGGAGGAAACTTTCGCTCACTATCTGTGCACGCAGACCAGGATATCAGGCCGGCAGTCTCACACTCTGAGTGAAACCCCCACCCGCACGGAAAAGTTCCAGCATTGGAATTGGCTCTCGTTCCATCCCCGTGCGCGGCTTTTTCAAGGTGCTGGGGCGGTCCAAGATTCCGCTTTTGGCCCACACAAAGGCCCCTGACTCTGCCCCTCTGTGGGATAACACGGGCACACACTGCCGAGGCACTCGGAGGAGTCTCTCGCTCACTATCTGCGCACGCAGACCAGGATATCAGGCCAGCTGCCTCACCCTCTGAGTGAAACCCCCACCCACACAGAAAAGTTCCAGCGTTGGAATTGGCTCTTGCTCTGGCCCTGTGTGCGGCTTTTTCAGGGCGCTGGGGCGGTCTGGAGATCCCGCTTTCGGCCCACACAAAGGGCTCTGACCCTGCCCCTGTGTGGGGTAACACGGGCGCCCACTCCCAGGGCTTTGGAAGGAATCTCTCACCCACTATCTGCGCGCGCCGACCAGGGAATCGGGGAAAATGGTTGCCCCACTTGTCTTTCTTTGTCTGGGTTTGGCGTGAGTGTTAGCTTGTATTGCCCGGGTTGCCACAGGAACAGTTTTTCCTCAGCTTGGATCTCCATGCCACAGCCTCGTTCGGCCGTTTGTGCCACGGCCTGGATCTATTCACCCCCTTTGCCCGCCTTAGCTTCTATATTCTCAGTTCCCAGTGAAAGCCGCCCTGTTTAGGTTAGTGAGAAAGGCGGAGCATTTCTTACTCCCTATTTCCTTAGGGGTTTGATTATATATTTAGCCAATTTTTCGCTCGACCATACCTTCGGCTGTATTGCGAAACACCTGGAGGCTCCAAGGATAGGCTTTTCTGTTTCTGGTTGAAGATCTTGTTGGATTTTGGGGGAGATTTATTGGTATCACTTCCTACCGCGCCATTACTCTGACATCATCTCTGTGTGTGTGGATCTTAAAATGGTAAATTTTCTGCTAGGATAACAGAGAGGTTTCATGAAATATCCTTGCTTTCTGTGTTTGTGGGACAGCGAGCTCGGGAGAAACACTGGACACAGAAGGAGTGGCCGAAATGTGAACCTCCAGAAGTAGGGATGCAAAATATTGTGAATGAACCTGTAGTTAATCGAGACAGGATAGTTTTTCCCCCACTTCACATCAAACTTGGCTTAATGAAGCAGTTTGTTCAGGCTTTGAATAGAGAAAGTGAATGCTTTCAACATATTATTTCTGCTTTTCCTGCCTTGTCTTTCAAGAAGATAAAAGCAGGTGTATTCATGGACCTGAAATTCAAGCACTCATATGTGACAAAGAATTTGCCAGGAAGATGAATAAGGAGGAGATAGCAGCATGGCAGTCTTTTGTGGCAGTTACAAAGAACTTCCTTGGCAACAAAAAAAGCAGAAAACTATGAACTTCTGGTTCAAAGGATGCTGTTGGCTTTCCGTGACATTGGATGTAACATGAGCATTAAGATTCACTTCCTGAACAGTCATCTTGATAAGTTTCCTGAAAATCTTGGAGCTGTTAGCAGACTACTGCTGGAGCCTCAAACAAGATTGTCCTCAACAAGTACACAAATGCAAGAGCTACAAATGCAAATTTTGCCTGAATAGAATTTAAATAAGTTTTGCGCAAATTTTATGATTAAAATAAGTGTTTTAATATGTTCTGTTTCGAAATTGTGGACAAATTCTGATGCAATCATATCTTTTAGTGTGTTAGTGTATTTACTGCATTATATAAATTATTATATTTTCACAAAAATGATGCCCAAGAAGACATTCTATTTCATTATGTTAAACTAAATGTTAAAAATTTTAGAATAAGATGAAAACCTAAAATCTTGAATAGTAAAAAAGCTGTAGATTACAGAGAAAAACTAATGTCAGATTTGAGATCAGCACACTCAAATTAGGTAAGAACAAGTGTTTTTGTGGATGCAACAAAACTTTTGTTCCCCAGTGTAATAGATGTCCCTAGGACTGTTATGAGAATCAAATGAAATAATGTCTGGAGTTTGGCACCTAGCACAGGGCACACCCTCAGTAAACTTTTTCAGTGTCATATACACTAAGTTGCCCACAGAAGCTTGCTCTTGCCTGCTCTGGGCACGGGTCTCCTCTCCCTCACTGACAGCAGGCTCTTTAAGGGCAAAGCAAGGGCTTCGCTTTCGCTACTTAGCACCAGCACAGTCTTGGACAAAGGAAGATACTAAATAAATTAAGAAATTGTATCTAGCCATTTTGGAGTAAAAAGTTCAGGCCTTAACATTTTCCACAAGTGTATGTCTGCCAAGATAGAAGGGGAAGCTAGTCTTAATTACAAAATGCAGTCACCTCCAGTGAGGACAATTATCCTAGAAGAAAACAAATGCCTGTCTCTACCCCTGGAAGCCACAGCAGGACAGTCCTGGCCCAAGCAAACCTTCATGAGGACAAGCCAGTGTATGGAATTTCTTTGGGAGCAGGTGACTCTGTTTGTTTCTTTCTTCTCCCTCTCCCTCCCCACCTGAACTATTTCCTCCTGGCAGAAAACTACATAAAGTCCAGGAAGCTTCACAAGTGCCTGGGAAAATACTCAATTTCCCTAATGGGTAACCTTCTTTTGTAATCACTGGAACTCCTCTTAGTTGGAGAAATGTATATGTTATAACAATTATACTAGAACTTAGGTATTTGGAATTTGTGATAGTGGCCAATGAGTTGTGATGTATAACAATACCATGAGCAAATCATTATTTGTACCTTCAGTACAATGGGCCATATACAGAGAGCCCACTGGGGAAGTGAAGTACTCAGTTAATTCAATGACAGAAATTACTGTGTCTTTAAAACCTAGTACTTCGGCCTGACCTGTGGTGGAGCAGTGGGATAAAGCGTCAACCTGGAACACTGAGGTTGCTGGTTTAAAACCTTGGGCTTGTCTGGTCAAGGCACACATGGGAGTGGATGCTTCCTGCTCCTCCCCCTTCTCTCTCTCTCTCTCTTTCTCTCTCTCTCTCTCTCCCCTCTCTCTAAAAATCAATAAATAAAATATATTTTTTAAAAAACCTAGTACTTCAAAGGCTATACTGTCCTATCTTTCTGACCTTGACACCTGCTCTTTCTGACCTTCAACCCTGCAGCCTTCAGTATCCCAGAGATGGATGTGGACTATAATGCCAGCTCAGACAGCTTTCGATGTGAGGCTCCCCGATGGTTCCCCCAGCCTACAGTGGTCTGGACATCCCAAGTTGATCAGAAAACCAATTTGTCAGAAGTCTCCAATACCAGCTTTGAGCTGGATTCTGAGAATGTGACTATGAAGGTTGTATCTGTACTCTACAATATCACAATCAACAACACATACTCCTGCATGATTGAGAACAACATTGCCAAAGCCACAGGGGACATCAGAGTGACAGGTGGGTGCCTTCATGTTTTTTGTATGGGTTTATTGGGGTAAGAGTAAAATCTAAATTAAAATCTAATTTCTATAACAGATATATAATATGTACTAGAACACAGAAAGCTCTAGAGTCTCTTCACAGAGACCTTGATCACAATCCCAGCTGGGATTACATGATGTAAGAAGACAACTAATACAAAACATTATTTATGGCATAATAGGTCAAAGATGGCAATTAAGCTTCATCTTGTACGCTTTCTTACTGCCTGAGAGCAGCGTTGAAGATGAGGCCATGTCTACCTCAGTAGGACTGCTTCGATGAAGCAGCAGGGAAGTGATGATTATTTGACAGCTCTGATATATTTAGCTCGTGATCAAGATCCCAAGTCCCCCAACACTGGCTTGGTTCTAGCCTGCCTTTGAAAAGCCTTTCAATCTGAAGATGAAGGTCTTAGAGCCTGCCTTAGTCTTATTCAGCCCCTCTAGGACTGGCTCATGCTCCCACTAATACTAGCCCATGATTAATCTGGAAGTCCTAGTTTGAACTAGCCTCCCAGGCTGAGAGGACCAGGACCCAGGGAGGCCCGGCACTATAGTCTCCCTGCAGTGCTTTAGTGCATACAAAAGCTAGAGTTAAGCCAGCATCAAGGAAATGCATAGACAGAATTATGACTTTTAAAATCATCCCTCTTGGGGCTAAACTGAATTCAAACTGCAGTGAAAGGAGTATGTCAGGAAGAGAACAGTTGTCTTATAAAGCACAGTACCAGACAGAACACCCTGCACATTTTAAGTTCCCTGTAGATGTTTGCTGAATCTAACTGAGTAAACTATATTTTCATCTACTTATTTTTTATTTAAAAGTATATGTATGAAAATCTATGGAACTAGAGAAAACATTGGCAAATCACATATCTGATAAAGGGTTAATATCCATAATACAAAAGAACTACAACTCAATAACGAAAATCAAATAATTAGATTTTAAAATGGGCAAAGGACTTGAATAGATATTTCTCCAAAAAGGATATAAAAGTGGTCAAGAAGCATATGAAAAGATGCTCCACATCACTAATCATCAGGGAAATGCAAATGGAATCCATTAGAATGGCTACTATAAAAAATCAGAAAATAACAAGTGGTGAGGATGAAGATAAATTGGAACCCTTGTGCATGTTGAGTAAGATTGTAAAATGATGGAACTACTATAGAAAACAGTATAAAGGTTGCTCAAAAAAATTAAAAATAGCCCTGATCAGTTGGCTCAGTGGTAGAGCATTGGCCCAGTGTGTGGATGTCCCAGGTTTGATTCCCAGCCAGGGCACACAGGAGAGAAGACCATCTACTTCTCTACTCTTCCCCCTCTTGCTTCTCTCTCTCTCTCTCTCTCTCTCTCTCTCTCTCTCTCTCTCATCTCCTTCCACAGCCATGGCTTGATTGGAGCGAATTGGTCCCAAGCACTGAGGATGGCCCCATGGCCTCACTTCAGGCGCTAAGAGAGGTTGGTTGAGCAATGGAGTAGCTGCCCCAGAAGGGCAGAGCATCACCCCAAGGGGGCTCACGGGGTAGATTCCAGTCAGGGTGCATGTGGGAGTCTGTCTCTGCCTCCCCTCCTCTCACTGAATAAAAAAGTAAAAATAGGACTACCATATGATCTAGCAGTCCATTTCTACATGTATATCCAAAATAATTGAGAGTAGGGTCTCCAAGAGATATTTCCACACCCATGTTCACAGTAAAATTGTTCACAATAGCCAAGAGGAGAAAGCAACCCAAAATGTCCATGACAGATGAATGGATAAACAAAATGTGTATCTACATACAAAGGAATATCATTCAGGCTTAAAAGGAAAGAAATTTGTTCATATACTACAACATGGATGGATTTTCAGGATATAAGCCAGGCATAGAAAAACAAATGCTGTATGATTTCACTTATATGAGGCACCTAGAATCGTCAGATTCATAGAGACAGAAGGTAGACTGATGATTGCCAGGAGCTGGGAAAGAGGGAAGGAAGGAGAGTGGTGGTTAATGAATATAGAGTTTCAGATCTGAACGATGAAAACATTTACGAGATCTGTTTCACAATATGAATATACTTAACACTGCTGAACATTAAACTTAAAAATGCTTAAGATAAAAAATTTTGTTATGTGTTTTTTACCACAATAAAAAAATATTTAATTAGGCCCTGGCCAGTTGGCTCAGTGGTAGAGCGTCGGCCTGGCGTGCAGAAGTCCCAGGTTCGATTCCCGGCCAGGGCACACAGGAGAAGCACCCATCTGTTTCTCCACCCCTCCCCCTCTCCTTCCTCTGTGTCTCTCTCTTCCCCTCCCGCAGCGAGGCTCCATTGGAGCAAAGATGGCCCAGGCGCTGGGGATGGCTCCTTGGCCTCTGCCCCAGGTGCTGGAGTGGCTCTGGTCACGACAGAGCGACGCCCTGGAGGGGCAGAACATTGCCCCCTGGTGGGCAGAGCGTCGCCCCTGGTGGGTGTGCCGGGTGGATCCCGGTCGTGCGCATGCAGGAGTCTGTCTGACTGTTTCTCCCCATTTCCAGCTTCAGAAAAATACAAAAAAAAAATTAATTAATTAAAAAATTAGCCCTTCCAATATCCTGTGGAGTAAATTGGTGGCTGTACTGGTTAGAATGTTCTTAGTTGCCTGTAACAGAAAACCAACTCAAATAAGCCTAAGCTAAAAGGGTAAATTATTAAAAGGCTATTATGATGTCTTATGGAACCAAGGGGATTAAGTATAATACAGCTTCAGGAATAGCCAAGAACAGAAACTTAAATTCCATTGGGAGTTTCTGTTTCTCATTTCTATTTTATCCTCTTTGCTCTCTAGTTTAATTTACTCTCATTTTAGTCTATAAAAAAGAATGTGGTTTCCAAGATCTCTTAGCTTTAAAAGTCTCTTTCATTCAAGAGAATAACCAGGCTGCACCTCAATCCCTCAGTCCTATTCCAGAAAGAGTCAACTTGGGTCAGCTGCCCATACCTAGACCAATACCTGTTGGAAGGCCCTCCCGGGAGAGAAGAGGGAAAGGGAAGCATTGAGCATTGAACCAATTGGTGTGTCTCAGTTTAGATCTCAATAAAGGCTCCAAACTGTATAATGAATGCCTTCTAATAGAAAGGGCAATAACCGAATAAACCCCAGAAATTGAGCACACCTTTTATTCAGTGAGCAGATTCTTTTCCCACACATGCTAATTGAAGACATCAGAACAAGTGTGCCATGTATCAACACTGAGACTAAATACAACTTTTGGTAACATGATGTAGCTCAAAGTTAAGAAAATAACATCATTCCTTCTTGTGATGCACAAGGTACATACTCCATACATGTTTTTAAACAATTGAAAGAGACCATATGGTTTACATTCTGTGTTCTCTGACTATGCTGTTAATTCGGGTCATTTATTCAACAAGTTTATCTATTGTGTGTCAAGTACAGTGTGTCCATAAAGTCATGGTGCACTTTTGACTGGTCACAGGAAAGCAACAAAAGACGATAGAAATGTGAAATCTGCACCAAATAAAAGGAAAACTCTCCCAGTTTCATACCTATTCAGTGCAGTTTGATATGGGCTCATGCACAGATTTTTTAGGGCTCCTTAGGTAGCTATCCCGTATAGCCTCTACAGACTCGTCACTGACTGATGGCCTACCAGAACAGGGTTTCTCCACCAAACTGCCGGTTTCCTTCAACTGCTTATCCCACCGAGTAATGTTATTCCTATGTGGTGGTGCTTCGTTATAAATGCGCCGATATTCACGTTGCACTTTGGTCACGGATTCAAATTTAGCAAGCCACAGACACACTGAACTTTCCTCTGTACCATCCACATCTCAACTGGCATGGCCATGGGCTGCTCCGCTATATACACGGTGTTATGTCATCATCTGTGCATGCGCACATGCTGCCACATCATCCTACAGAAACTGGGAGGGTTTTCCTTTTATTTGGTGCAGATTTCACATTTCTATCATTTTTTGTTGCTTTCCTGTGACTGGTCAAAAGTGCACCGTGACTTTACGGACACACTGTATATACAAAGCAATATTTAAGTCCCAACAAATGCTGAGATAAATAGCACCGCAGTGTAGATATGGTGCCTAAAGCGTTGTTAACGTGACTGTAGATGAGGCAGGGTTAAAGCCTGGTTTTACAGTAGAATAATGGTCTTGATAGACTAAGAAGGCAGGCAGTCAGAGCCTACGTCAGTGCCCAGGGGAGAAATTACGAGGGCCTTAATGAGATCAGCAGCAATGGGAAAGAAAGGGGGAAGAATCAAAAGTTAATGAAGAAAATAATCTAAAGGTCTTATGTGAAGGACAAGTGAAAGAGTAAGTCACATGAGTGTAATATTTCTACCCAGGTTGCTTAGAAAGTTAGTAATGCTACCAACAAACAAAACCCAGAAGGAACATGTTTAGAAAAAAGATGAGGGTTTTAGAAATGTTGAGTTACAAGAGCCCGTTTTTTACCTAGGTTGAGATGACCAAGGGTTAGCATATCACCCAGCATACGACAGATTTTGGGGAGAACACTCTATCTCTATTCCACAAATTTCCTTCCATGAGAAGAGATCCTCGGAGTGACGTCACGGAAATGGCACCGTGAGCAGCGCGTCCGACAGATCTCCCCAAAATCACAACAAATTTATCAACTAGAAACAGAAAAATTTATCGTTGGAGCATTCCGGAGTTCCACACAAACTGAAAGCGAAAGGACTGTTATCACTTGAATCTGAGAGACGAGGGTGTGAAGGAAGCTAACTACCTCAGGGACGTTCATTCAAGCCGCGGAGGGAGTGCGCCTGTGGTGAGTCGGCCCACACTCGGGAGCGGCGAGCAGCCGCCGGCGTGTGCCCGGTCCGGTTGCAGAGCGAGCACCGCTAACGTTCCCAGCGGCCCGCGCACTGCAAGTGAGAGTCCCCAGCCACCGGTGCCTGGAGCACCCCATTCGCGCGCATGCCCTACTGGCCCGCACACCCAAGGTGCCCCATTATCCTGCGCCCGGTGTGCCCTACTGGCCCACACACCCAGGGTGCCCCATTATCCTGCGCACGGTGCGCCCCAGCCGCCAGCGGCGGGGCGAGCGGGAGAGACACCAGGGCGGTCTTCCCTACTTGGGAGAATCTCTCCACGGGTGGGGCACCTCACCCAGCCATTCAAGCTAACAATCAAGCGTTGGGGGAGGGGCACGCAGGCAGCCTGAAATACCTTCGGGAGCACAGCTGCGGACCCAATCACTGAAATTAGCTTAACCCATGAAATCTGCGCACCCACGGGCTCTAATTGATAAGATCTCTCTCAGTTCAGCGGTCCAAGACAAGAGGCGTGATATTTCTTAGTACCTCTCGCTAAAGGGGCAGGGTCAACTTCTGATTGATAGAGCCTCCATATTCAGGGATAAACGCTAACAAGAGAGACTTCGCAGATAATAAGATCTTTACTACACTAGTCGCAAGCAGAGACTAGTGCCTCTTCTTCCCAGCCAAAACAGGCTACAAAGTGTGGAAAGCCTGGGTTGAGTGGTCCAACTGAATTCTAGGTGCTGAACAGTCACCTTGACAACAATTGACTCCCACCCCCGCCTGATTACATTGGAGGCTCTGACTGCCAGAGCCTTTCCCAAAGCCTTGCGCTGAGTGGGGATAGAGTGGGGATTTCCTAGCTCTTTGAGCCTCTTACTCCCCAGGCAGAAGCAGTAGCAGCCTTATAGCTGGATCACCAGGCTGCTAATTCAGGAAGGGGGGACTAGGAGAGAGACTCCAGGAAAGCAAACTCTCTCATCGTTGGACTCTGCAAACGCCAACAAGCCTTGACTACCAGCAAGACTAAAGCCAATTATATGACATTGCCATAGAATCCCATCAACTGTAAATCCCTACCTAAGTGTGACACAGGGGCAGAGCCTGGGGTACAGAGTCACCGACCAGGAAGAGGGAGAGAAAAGAAAAAGGAAGAAGTTAACCTCTCAAAATCAAGAAAAATCCAGACTTTACAACTTATTCCACTACTTTTTTTTTTGCTGTTGTTTGTTTCTTCTATCTTATTGCCTTTATTATTATTATTTTTATTTCCTCCACCTCGTTCCTTCTATTCTCTGCCCATCTTATGCTTCCCTTTTCTTGAACTACACTACCCATGAGTGTTACATTTTATTTCTTATCTTCATCGTCACCCTCCTTTAAGGTTATATTCCAAAACACTTAACTCTCACTCTCTCCTCTTTTGTTTTTTTTTTGTTTTGCTTTATTTTGTTTGTTTCTCTTCCTTTTTTTTTTCCTCCTTCATTTTTCTCTTTTTCTTATTTTTTCCTTTCTATTCATTTTTTCTTTTCTCGTTTTACTTTTCCTCCCATTTAATCCTCAATCATGAACAAATTAGTTAATTTGGGGCTCAAGGTTTCTTTTTGGTTTTATTTTTCTTTTTCGCTTTTGTTTTTGTTTTTTTTGTTTGTTTGTTTGTTTATTTTTGTGGCATTTTGGGTACTTTTTACATTGCTTTTTAACTCACTAGCATTCCTCCCAACCCAAGGTCTCCATTGTATTTAGTCTTCGCTCCACTTAATACAACAGATTTTTACTTATTATTTTTATTTTTTTCTTTATTATTCTTTTTTTTTTCTCCTTTTTTCTGGTTCCCTCTTATCCCTCTCATTATATCTCTTAGTCGACCATCACTTACAAGCAAATCATCTTATGCTTGTCTAAGATTTTCTTCCTTTTTTCTTTTTTTTTTTCTTTTTGCATTTAGTAGGTCCCTACTCCCTTTTTTTGCCCCTTGAAATCTTCACCCCAAATCAGGCCCTCCATTATAGGCAGTTTTTGTTCCATTTAGCATAATATAATTCACAGGTCATCACGATATTTCCCTGAGGAGGGGAGAGGAGGGAAAGAGAAGAAAGAAAAAAGGGGGAAATAATAAATTATTACTTTTTTTTTTATGGGGTGTTTTACCTTTTTTTTTTTTTTTTCTTTTTACTCTTTATTAATTCTAATTAGTGCTATCAACAAGACCACCCTCTGTTGCCAATAAAAAAGAGGAAATCGAATATTATGGATACAAAAGAAAGAGAAGTAACACAAATAGATGTGGAAAAATCTATGGAGAAAAGACTTAACATATTGGAAGCCTTGGAGCTAAATGACAGAGAATTTAAAATAGAAATCTTAAAAATACTCAGAGATATACAAGAAAACACAGAAAGGCAATTTAGGGAGATCAGAAAACAACTCAATGAACACAAAGAATATATTACCAAGGAAATTGAAACTATAAAAACAAATCAAACAGAAATGAAAAACTCAATTCACAAGCTGAAAAACAAGGTAACAAGCTTAGCTAACAGAACAGCCCAGATAGAAGATAGGATTAGTGAAATTGAAGACAAACAACTTGAGGCACAACAGAGAGAAGAAGAAAGAGACTCAAAAATAATAAAAAACGAGAAAGCCCTACAGGAATTGTCTGATTCCATCAGAAAGAATAACATAAGAATAATAGGTATATCAGAGGGAGAAGAGAAAGAAAATGGAATGGAGAATATACTCAAACAAATAATAGACGAGAACATCCCAAGCCTGTGGAAAGAACTAAAGCCTCAAATTCAAGAAGCAAACAGAACACCAAGTTTCCTTAACCCCAACAAACCCACTCCAAGGCACATCATAATAAAGATGACACAAACCAATGACAAAGAAAAAATTCTAAAGGCAGCCAGGGAAAAGAAGAGTACAACATATAAAGAAAGGCCTATTAGATTATCATCAGATTTCTCAGCAGAAACTCTACAAACTAGAAGAGAGTGGACCCCAATATTTAAAGCCCTGAAAGAGAGGAACTTTCAGCCAAGAATACTATACCCATCAAAGCTATCCTTCAAGTACGAAGGAGATATAAAAACATTCACAAATACAGAAAAGATGAGAGAATTTATCATCAGAAAGCCCCCACTCCAGGAAATACTAAAGGGGGTTTTCCAACCAGATTCAAAGAACAAAAGAAAACAACACCACAAGTAACAGCTCCACCAAGAACACAATAAAACCAAACTTAAACTGTGACAACAAAGGAAAAAAAGGGGGGAGAGGATGGAGATTAACAGTAGCAAAGGACGATGAAGTGCAGAAATACTCATAAGATAGGGTACTATAATGAATATGGTAGGTACCCTTTTCATTACTTAATGGTAACCACCCTTGAAAAAACCACCACAAAAACACTTGACTTAAAAAAGGTAGCAACTGAGGAAAGAAGTATGGAACACAAACAAACAAAAACAAATGATAGAAAAACAAAAGAGAAGAATCAAACTAGATACAAAACTAACAGAAAGCAATTTATAAAATGGCAGTAGGGAACCCACAAGTGTCAATAATTACACTAAATGTAAGTGGATTAAACTTACCAATAAAAAGACACAGAGTAGCAGAATGGATTAAAAAAGAAAATCCAACTATATGCTGCCTACAAGAAACACATCTAAGCAACAAGGATAAAAACAAATTCAAAGTGAAAGGCTGGAAAACAATACTTCAAGCAAACAACACCCCCAAAAAAGCAGGTGTAGCAATACTCATATCTAATAATGCTGACTACAAGACAGAAAAAGTACTCAGAGACAAAAATGGTCATTTCATAATGATTAAGGGGAAGTTGAATCAAGAAGACATAACAATCCTTAATATATATGCACCAAACCAAGGAGCACCAAAATATATAAGTCAGCTACTTATTGACCTTAAAACAAAAACTAACAAAAATACAATCATACTTGGAGACCTCAATACACCGCTGATGGCTCTAGATCGGTCATCCAAACAGAGAATCAATAAAGATATAGTGGCCTTAAACAAAATACTAGAACACCTGGATATGATAGACATCTACAGGACACTTCATCCCAAAGCGACAGAATATACATTTTTCTCTAGTGTACATGGAACATTCTCAAGAATTGACCATATGTTGGGCCACAAAGACAATATCAGCAAATTTAGAAAAATTGAAATTGTACCAAGCATATTTTCTGATCATAAAGCCTTGAAACTAGAATTCAACTGCATAAAAGAGGGGGAAAAACCCACAAAAATGTGGAAACTAAACAACATACTTCTAAAAAATGAATGGGTCAAAGAAGAAATAAGCGCAGAGATCAAAAGATATATACAGACAAATGAAAATGAAAATACGACATATCAGAATCTCTGGGATGCAGCAAAAGCAGTAATAAGAGGAAAGTTCATATCACTTCAGGCCTATATGAACAAACAAGAGAGAGCCGAAGTAAACCACTTAACTTCACACCTTAAGGAACTAGAAAAAGAAGAACAAAGACAACCCAAAACCAGCTGAAGAAAGGAGATAATAAAAATCAGAGCAGAAATAAACGAAATAGAGAACAGAAAAACTATAGAAAAAATCAATAAAACAAGGAGCTGGTTCTTTGAAAAGATCAACAAAATCGACAAACCCTTGGCAAGACTCACCAAGGAAAAAAGGCACAGGACTCAAATAAATAAAATCCAAAATGAAAGAGGAGAGATCACCACAGACATCATAGATATACAAAGAATTATTGTAGAATACTATGAAAAATTATATGCCACCAAATACAACAATCTAGAAGAAATGGATAAATTCCTAGAACAATACAACCTTCCTAGACTGAGTCATGAAGAAGCAGAAAGCCTAAACAGACCAATCAGCAGGGAGGAAATAGAAAAAACTATTAAAAACCTCCCAAAAATAAAAGTCCAGGCCCAGACGGTTATACTAGTGAATTCTATCAAACATTCAAAGAAGACTTGGTTCCTATTCTACTCAAAGTCTTCCAAAAAATTAAAGAAGAAGCAATACTTCCAAACACATTTTATGAGGCCAACATAACCCTCATACCAAAACCTGGCAAGGATGGCACAAAGAAAGAAAACTACAGACCAATATCTCTAATGAATACAGATGCTAAAATACTAAACAAAATACTGGCAAACCGAATACAACAACATATTAAAAAAATAATACATCATGATCAAGTGGGATTCATCCCAGAATCTCAAGGATGGTTCAACATACGCAAAACGGTTAACGTAATACACCATATCAACAAAACAAAGAACAAAAACACATGATCTTATCAATAGATGCAGAAAAGGCTTTTGATAAAATACAACACAATTTTATGTTTAAGACTCTCAACAAAATGGGTATAGAAGGAAAATATCTCAACATGATAAAGGCCATATATGATAAACCATCAGCCAACATCATATTAAACGGCATAAAACTGAGGACTTTCTACCTTAAATCAGAACAAGACAGGGTCGTCCACTCTCTCCACTCTTATTTAACGTGGTGCTAGAAGTTCTGGCCAGGGCAATCAGACAAGACAAAGAAATAAAAGGCATCCATATCGGAAAAGAAGAAGGTATCACTTTTTGCTGATGATATGATCCTATACATCGAAAACCCGAAGGACTCCACAAAAAGATTATTAGAAACAGTAAACCAATACAGTAAGGTCGCAGGATACAAAATTAACATACAAAAGTCCATAGCCTTTCTATATGCCAACAATGAAATATTAGAAAACGAACTCAAAAAAATAATCCCCTTCACGATTGCAACAAAAAAAATAAAATACCTAGGAATAAACATAACAAAGAATGTAAAGGACCTATATAACGAAAACTACAAGGCATTATTAAGAGAAATAGAAAAAGACACAATGAGATGGAAAAATATTCCTTGTTCTTGGATAGGAAGAATAAATATAATTAAAATGGCCATATTACCCAAAGCAATATACAAATTTAATGCAATTCCCATCAAAATTCCTATGACATTTTTTAAAGAAATGGAACAAAAAATCATCAGATTTATATGAAACTATAAAAAACCCCAAATAGCCAAAACAATCCTAAGGAAAAAGAATGAAGCTGGGGGCATTACAATACCTGACTTTAAACAATATTATAGGGCCACAATAATCAAAACTGCATGGTATGGCAGAAAAATAGACACTCAGACCTATGGAACAGAATAGAAAGCCCAGAAATAAAACCACATATATATGGTCAAATAATCTTTGATAAAGGGGCCAACAACACAAAATGGAGAAAAGAAAGCCTCTTCAACAAATGGTGTTGGGAAAACTGGAAAGCCACATGCAAAAGAATGAAACTCGACTACAGCCTGTCCCCGTGTACTAAAATTAATTCAAAATGGATCAAAGACCTAAATATAAGACCTGAAACAATAGAGTACATAGAAGAAGACATAGGTACTAAAATCATGGACCTGGGTTTTAAAGAACATTTTATGAACTTGACTCCAATGGCAAGAGAAGTGAAGGCAAAGATAAATGAATGGGACTACATCAGAATAAAAAGTTTTTGCTCAGCAAGAGAAACTGATATCAAAATAAACAGACAGCCAACTAAATGGGAAATGATATTTTCAAACAACTGCTCAGATAAGGGCCTAATATCCAAAATATACAAAGAACTCATAAAACTCAACAACAAACAAACAATCCAATAAAAAAATGGGAAGAGGACATGAACAGACACTTCTCCCAGGAAGAAATACAAATGGCCAACAGATATATGAAAAGATGCTCAGCTTCATTAGTTATTAGAGAAATGCAAATCAAAACTACAATGAGATACCACCTCACCCCTGTTAGATTAGCTATTATCAACAAGACGGGTAATAGCAAATGTTGGGGAGGCTGCGGAGAAAAGGGAACTCTCATCCACTGTTGGTGGGACTGTAAAGTAGTACAACCATTATGGAGGAAAGTATGGTGGTTCCTCAAAAAACTGAAAATAGAACTACCTTATGACCCAGCAATCCCTCTACTGGGTATATACCCCAAAACCTCAGAATCATTGATACGTAAAGACACATGTAGCCCCATGTTCATTGCAGCACTGTTCACAGTGGCCAAGACATGGAAACAACCAAAAAGCCCTTCAATAGAAGGCTGGATAAAGAAGATGTGGCACATATACACTATGGAATACTACTCAGCCATAAGAAATGATGACATCAGATCATTTACAGCAAAATGGTGGGATCTTGATAACATTATACGGAGTGAAATAAGTAAATCAGAAAAAAACAAGAACTACATGATTCCATACATTGGTGGAACATAAAAACGAGACTAAGAGACATGGACAAGAGTGTGGTGGTTACCAGGGGTGGGGGGAGGGAGGACATCGGAGGGAGGGAGGGAGAGAGTTAGGGGGAGGGGGAGGGGCATAGAGAAATAGATAGAGGGAGGCGGAGGACAATCTGACTTTGGGCGAGGGGTATGCAACATAATTTAATGACAAAATAACCTAGACATGTTTTCTTTGAATATATGTACCCTGATTTATTAATGTCATCCCATTAACATTAATAAAAATTTATTTAAAAAAATAAAAAATAAAAAATAAAAAAAAAGAGAAGAGATCCTCACCAATGTCACCCCTCTAGCCTCTCTGTTCTCCCATTTTTCATGCATCCCCAGAGAAGGAGGAGTTACTAATTTATCTGATTGGTGAGTTTATTAAAGAAGCCAGAATTATGTAGCTAAGCTCCTTGTTTTTTCTTGTCTCTCCAGCTCCCCTCCGGAAATATAACTTCTACTCTGCTTCCGCAAGCCATCAATTTTTCAGGGGTAGACTCTCCCCTTGCAGGAGGAAGCCTGGCCCAGTCCGGCACTGCCTGTGCCCGGAAGTCTGGGCTGCAGCTCTCTGCCCTGCAGATACAGCTTCATCCTTTATCAGATTTATTAGTAATAAACGTGATATTTTGGTCTTCCAGTTGCCTCACTCTTTACTCGATTCAGAACTCAGCTGGAAAAAGGAGTGTTATTTATTGGACTCCTTTGAATCCAACAGCAGGTGCTCAAAAATATTTACTGAATAATTATGTTTTGACACAGTAGCAACTGTAGCAACTGTAAATCCAGATGTGGAACTCGGCACAGAGTTCAGAATAAGGAGGTGGATTAGGAAATGATCGGCTCAATGTGAGTAATGCTGATTAGGCTTGAGTAGAGTTGCTGTTCTTATTTTTACAGCCAATACCTATTGAGTGCTTACTATGTGCTGGGCACTGTTCTAAGTGTTTTACCTGTATTAACTCATGAATCCTCATGAGAACCCTATGAAGTAGATTATATTTTGGTCCTATTTTATAAATGAAGAAACTGAAACACAGATAGATTGAGTAACTAAAGTCACACAGCTAGTAACTGTCAGAGCCAAAATGAACTAAATGAGATTGGACTGTCTAGGGAGAAAATCGAGTAATTCAATTTCTTCACTTCTTTTCTCTACTTTATAATGAGAACAATACTTTATCATCACTTGTAATGATGTCAAGAAAGCTAATAACAGAACCTGTAAGGGTCACTGCCTAGAGGAAAAAATGTGTCTGAAACCGAGGACTGGCACCGCCATTTCTTTAGCCTGTTCTTTATTTGGTAACTACTAATCTCTTTATTGGCATACTTTTTCATTCGGCTGAGTGTTTACTGGAGTGGACCACAGAATTGAGCTTCCTTTTAAGAAAGGGACAGCTTGGCTTTTATGCCAATGATAGAAAGGGGGAGATTGAGGTACAACACTGCCCCCAAATTGGGTACAAGTTGTATTAGGGAAAATCTGCCTGTTTTGGGGGTGCTTTTCTTTGCTAATCAGCGATGTGAAGAAGACATCCAGCTTTTCCTCTATGGCCCTAAACTTCTTCTCTCCCTGTACAGACTCTCAGATCAAAAGGCGCAGTCACCTGGAGCTGCTGGACTCGAAGGCTTCCCTGTGTGTCTCTTCGTTCTTTGCCATTAGCTGGGTACTCCTGTCTCTCTCCTCTTACCTGACCTAAAATAATGTGCCTGGCCACACAGAAACATGCAAAGTCATTGGTACAACAGGTGAGACAAATCATGAGTAATGTAAGCGTCAGTTTTATATGTCCTTGTGTTCCTAACAAGAGATGAGCAGCCCCCAGCATCAGCTCTGAGGATGATCCCCTCCCTGAAAGAGAGATTCAAGCTACTCCCTTCCCTGAGCAACCTAGGAGGCCATGTGGCCTTGATAGAACACCATCAATATACCAAGAACAAGGCCATTCCTGAATAAGATACACACTCACAAAGCACCAGGAGACTCGTAGTTCTCAATCAGTGCTTGCTGAATGCTTATAATGGTAACTTATTGCTGTTCTTTTCAGAATCCCAGGAATCTGAAGAACTATTTTCACACAAGATATGGCCTAGTTTTATATTTCTTGGGGGAAATGAATTCATGTCTAAAAGTGTCAGGAGCCGATCAACGGCTGCTGGCTGACAAGGTCACAGCAGAGAAGATCCACAACTGCTGGCTGACAAGGTCACAGCAGGAGAAGACCCACAACTGCTGGCTGACAAGGTCACAGCAGGAGAAGATCCAAAACTGCTGGTTGACAAAGTCACAGCAGAGAAGACCAATGGCTGCTGGTTGACAAAGTCACCGCAGTGAAGACCAATGGCTGCGGGTTGACAAAGTCACCGCAAAGGAAAGGCACAATGATACTTCCCCCTTTGACCTTTTGAGGTAATCTGGCCTTATATCCCCCCTTTTCTGGGTGTGTGCTATTATTTATGGCACAGGGATAATAGTACTGTGCTTTCCCTGTAGATTCATAGTAATTTCTTTGGAAATGAGACAGAAGGTGTAAGTTCCACAGAAAAGCCTGTAAGCCCCTTGAACTGGGCTCATAAACATAAGAGGCTGGCTATGATATCCCTCGTAAAGGGTTAAGTTTGTAGAATTTCTTCTTATTAATCATGTTAGAAAGAATAAAGTTAGAACTTAACTAGTGTATGAATATAGTAATAAATAATATTTGACTAGACAATAGAATCTTAGGTAAGGTGTAGTGGAGTGGCCCGTTGCGTAGCCTTGGATAGGAGCACAGCCGGCAAGTAAAGAATGTTTTGTTAAGAGACTTGTTTTGTGACTGAAGGCAGTTGCTGGGCTTTTCTCAGTAAAACATTCTCATGAGATTTTTGTATTTTCCAAGAATAAGGATAGGAATGTGGTGGGATCCATAGCAGCAATAGCAATTAATGCCTTCTGATATTGTGTTGCTACTAAGCTATCTTGCAGGTGCACTCTATGTATCTTTAAGCAAAATTTACTCTTGATGCTATGCCAGTTTCTTAATAAGCAAGCCTTTTGAAGTCTTGTGAGAAAAATTAGAACCCTGCATAAACTCAGGGCCATTTGCCTGAGCAAGCGATGGTCCTTTGCTAGTCCTTGATGATTTCATCTGCTAATCTCTCTCTGCGCCCTTGACTCTCAACAAGAGTAGAGTTATTAATTAGTACTAATCTTTTAGAAGTTTGTACCAATATTGTTATTGCTATTCAAGTTATTGTATAACTGTACTTTGAATAACTTACCACCTGATTTGTAGCTTATAGATATGAATGAACTGTTATCTGGAAATATGTAACCATAGTGAAACAAAATACCATGTGATTGTAACTTAGTGTGTGTGCATAAAAAGAAAGCTAGACCAGCATTTGGCAGAGATGCCTGGCAGTAAATGCTAACGAGAGAATAAAGAGAAAGAAAAGAATTCGGCTCTCTCATTCGATTCGTGCCGACGCCGTCTCTTCCTGTGGGACCCCTGGATTCCCCCCAGGGCTGGATCCCAGCATAAAAGTCTAGAGTGAACATATAAGATCAAGAAGCAAAAAGAAGCCAAAAGCAATTCATAGAAGACTCCAATATCAACAAGATAAAGACAAGTATTAAATGTTGGGAAAATAATTAATCAGAACTAGAGAAGTGTGCTAAGACTGCTAAGTAAAATGCATGCGGGGACGAGTGTATCCCTCCCAAATCTCAGGGACCTCCCCTTATCCATCCCTACTTGGGGAGTGAGAGGATGGGACATTGCAGCTCCCTTGTCTCTGAATCTTTGGTTATCTTACTGGACTGTTGCTCTGAGGAGGTTCCCAGACAGTTTTGACTGCAATATATACACATTTAAACTTTTGTGTGAACAGTAAGAAGCTGCCAATCAGCTGCCACTGCACAACTCAGAGGTGGCTGCCTCTTAGTGACGGGTCAAATGCTTCACTTTTCATCATGAGGCTTCCAAAAGTGCCTTGGCATCTCTTCCCACCTGACAAATGCTAAAGAATGTGGGAAATAATTATAATTTTAATGTAAAAAACAGTTGGGTGACACTGATTTCTAAATTATCTGAGTACCTTCTTTTTAAAGACAAACAAATGCCATTTTATTTCAGGTGAAGTGTATCCTTGAAGGGGCCCAGAAGGACCTCTCATCTTGGGGTATTAAGTCATCACAGTTTGAGGTTTGTACTTCCGGCCTGTGTGGAATGCAATGACCTTAGCTTTCAGTGGCATCTAGAGCAGTGAGACTCGCTCAACTAGGGTAATTTTGCAACACTCCTGCCCCCCCCCCCCCGGGCCATTTAGAAATGTTTGTAGACAAGTTTAATTGTCACAATTTGGGCGTTTGGGTGCTACTGGCATCTAGTGAATAGAACCCAGGGACACTGCTCAATATTCCACTATGTATAGGACATCCACACTCAACAAAGAATTATCCAGCCCAAAATATCAATCGTGCCGAGGTTAAGAAACCCTGACTTAGAATAGAAAACAATCTTAAAAATAGCCTCCGTCTCTTTGGCTGCTGTCTTGGACCAGAAATGTCTGACAGGTTATCTGCAGCTGTTTGAGCTTCTGTGTTCCTGTCCCTGAATTTTTCTCTACAAATAAAGTTATGTGAGAGAGCTGCCTAAGTTCCATTTCAAGTTCTCTCATTCTGAATTTAGACCTCAGGACCCAGCCTGGCCAGCACTCAGAGTAAGGCAGCAAAAATCTGCGCCTTCCTTGAAGCACACAAGGAATCTGAGAGCAGAGACAGTAAGGTAACCCTTTGAAACAAGACCCTGAGCAATGAAGCTTTGAGAGAAAGGTTCTTTCTAGCCCCCACCCTCACCTTTCACGTGCTGACCATTGTCTCCCTGGCCCTTTGGACCCGCCATGACTGTATTATGTTTTGTTATAGAAAACTTAATTTTATAGTTCTGATCACTCAAGAGAATGATTAAACCTACATTTCTTATACTGTCACCTGCCTGGTTTGTCAAAGAAAGTGAGTGTAAGGAAAGATGGATAAAAAGTCATAGATCAGGTTCTAAAGCTTAGTACCTAGCATGTAACAGGTCTTCAACAGTGTCTGTTGACTGAATGGATGAATGAACAGGAAGAGGGAGGAGATGGCAAGCATGGGCCAGGTGGCTGGGTCTCCTTTCTTAAAGAAGCTCCACGGGGCTTTCCCAACCTGGCACGTCTCCATCTGGGAGGGTAAGTGGTAACAGTGAGCTTGAGGTGGACAGGCCCGTTGCTCTAGTGTCAAAAAGCTGACTTTTACCACTCAGGAATGATCAGATTCTCAAATCTCAGAAAGACCTCAAAATCATTGTTCCTAAGCCTTTCATTTTTCAGATGAAGACCTAGAGGTAAAGTGAGGGTAATTGGGTATGTTCAGATTTTGTAACTTGCCCAAAACCCCACTGTTAGTTGGTAGAGGAATAAAATCTATAGAAAAATTAATTTTAAAATTCCCAGAGGACTTTTGGAACGACCCCTCCCTGCTTTATTCTCAGCTTATTCCTAATAGGTCTGCTGCAACATTGAGGAACCAAATCAAGAAAACAGACTGTGAAAGCCCAAACATTCCCAACCCAGGTTAATTCTTCAGCCTTGTCCATGTGCACACAGCAGTTGCATTAGGCAACAGATGCATCATATCAGCTGAAGTGCAAGGACCGCAAACGTGGGAAACTCAAATCTAAATGTCAAAGGCTAGATCATTTCAAAAGTATTAACACACTTAAAGGAACAAACAATTCAAACTTCAGTGAGGTACTGCTCACCAGGTATACCCAGGTTATATGAAGATTTATTTCAACTGCACAGTGACCTCAATCTGTACAGTGTTAATTGGGGGAAAACGCGTGTATCATAAGGCCTCTGCCCGATGGCATATGTGGTGTGCTTTGGCACTAGTGAAGAAACATATACTTCTGCCCTGGCCCAAAGCACAGAGGTTGCCAATTCGATCCCCAGTCAGGGCACATACAGGAATGGATTGAGGTTCCTGTCTCTCTCTGTGTCTCCCTTCCTCTCTGGCTAAAATCAATAAATAAAAATAAAAAACATTTATACAATAAAAAAAGAAAGAAACACATAATTCCCAAGCTCCCTCCAGCTAGTGAAATCTCCATACATCCACTTGTGGCTCTAATTCAGACTGACTATGTGCCTGAGCTTCTTTTTCCTTTTAACCTTGTCTTACTCCCTCTTTCATATCAGTCATCTCCAAGAGTTTTGTTTTGTTTTGTTTTAATTTTTTTTTCTGTGTGTGTTTTTTTTATTATTATTAATTTTAATGGGGTGACATCAATAAATCAGGGTACATATATTCAAAGAAAACATGTGCAGGCTATTTTGTCATTCAATTATGTTGCATACCCATCACCCAAAGTCAGATTGTCCTCTGTCACCTTCTTTCTAGTTTTCTTTGTGCCCCTCCCCCTCCCCTTTCCCCTCTCCCTCCTTCCCTCCCCCTGCCCCCCGTAGCCACCACACTCTTGTCCATGTCTCTTAGTCTCGTTTTTATGTCCCACCAATGTGTGGAATCCTGCAGTTCTTGTTTTTTTCTGATTTACTTATTTCACTCCCTATAATGTTATCAAGATCCCACCATTTTGTTGTAAGTGATCCGATGTCATCATTTCTTATGGCTGAATAGTATACCATGGTGTATATGTGCCACATCTTCTTTATCCAGTCTTCTATTTTTTTTTTTACAATGATTAAAGCCTTTAAGCAAGCTCTTGGCCAATACAGCAAGAATCCATAAAAGAGTAGTGTCCTTAACAAGTTCACCAAGTCCAAGTTGGCCCCAACACCATGCCAAGTCCCTGACAAATGCAACACAACCCCAGTTCAGTCTGTTAGGAGCTGTCCCAAGGAGCAGGAGTCCAGAAAAAGTCCACATCCAGGAAAAGTCCGCATGGCACTGGAATTGTTGTCACAATTCTATACTTTGCTGCTCATGTCCAAGTCCCAATGACCACTGCTTCTAGCTGGTAATGATTCAGGTAGACTGGAAATGCCATCTGCAGCATGTGTGGAGATGGAGCTTCTGTTCTCCTCTGCCTGGAGAGATGAGACCAGGTTGCTTTTCCCTGGAGCTCTGCAACTGTGGCTTGGTAAAGAGAACCTTGGGATACACCAAGCTGGGTGGCAAAGGTAGATTCATAATAGAAGTTGGCAAAAGGGGGAAAGAGAGCTCTAAATTAGGAGTAGGTCCCAGCCTGAAATATGAGTGGGGCATTGAGGTAGGAGGAATAAAGGAAACACTATATATTAAACAAAGCAGCAGAAAATAGGACTATCAACACCCACAACAGAGATCTTCGAGGGAAGAATAAAAAACCTGACTATTCAGGCAAGACATAGTTAAGTGGCCCTTGTGCAAATGAGATCAGTTTACCTACTTCTTGGAAGAAATACCCTAGGCTCGTCCACAGTGTCGTAGATGGGGCCGATGGCCCTGGGCACCTTCAGCCTTCAGTGGCAAACCCCAGCATTCTGGGCAAGGTTAGGTCATAGGTGGCTGGAGCAGGGCTGGAAGAGACTGAACCCTTTCTTAGAAGAGCGAGGGGGAAGCCTACCTTCCAGTGTCCCTGTTTCCTCATAGCAGAGGCATGTAAGTCTGGCAGGCTTTAGCTCAATGACCTTCCTTTCCACTATTGAAGCAGGACCCAGATGGCATCCTATGAGACCCCTTTGGGGTGTTGGAGCCTTTAGGGGTGTATCCTAAAAGCTGGTAGTTCCCCTGATCTCTATTGGGCTTTTTCTGCCTCTTGGTATCTTAAAAGCCATGCTCAGAAGATCTTGCTGAGGGGTTTGAGGAACCTCATCCGCCTATATAAATCTTTTCCATATATCTGGGGCTATTTGGAAAAAGATAAAACAGTGTTATTAGCTGGATCAAATAAAGAAGGTAGTAGTTTGCAGGAGAAAAAGATTTGGCATTTCCTGTTCATCAGCATCAAAAGAAATTTAAAATTTTTTAAGTAAAAAGCATGGTATGATAGACCCGTAAGAGTTCCAGGATATGACTCCCCCTTTTAAATTTTTTTAAATTGACCTTAAAATATTTGCTCGGTACACTTTAATAATACCTTGACTTTAAAGATTGTAAGAAATACACATAATTCAAAAGGTTTGACAAAATACAGTAAATGCTTTTGCTCCATATGCAGGAGCATTGTCAGTTTAACCTGTTTAGGAAATCCAATAATAGACCAATGCCTACAAACAATGAGCTATAACATGCATAGCAGCCTGTCCTGTTCTGACAGAGGTTACTATAAATCCAGAATATGTATCCACTGTAACGTGGACATAGGACTGTTTGCCAAATGAAGGTATATGAGTAACATCCTTTTGCCAAAGTTGTCCTGGTAGGGGTCCTTGAGGGTTAACTCCAAATGAAGGGACAGATTGTAGTATAGGACCCCTTGGACAGGATTTCCCAATCTTCCGTGCTGCTTCCCTAGAAAGTTGAAACTGTTTACACAGGGCTGCAGCGTTCTGGGGATGAATAGTATGAGACTGAATTGCTCGATCTGTCATGGTTGCTCCAAATAATTTTCTTTTGGGTAGCTTGATCAACAAGGGCATTCCCTTGTGCTAAAGCTCCAGGGAGCATGGAGTGAGCTCGAGTAAGTCCTATAAAACATGGAGCTCTATGTTGACATGCAAGTCTTTGGAAAACTAGAACTTTGTTGAGGGGATTTACTCTTCCCTATACTTTGTAATTCTGCATGAGTGGGCCAGGAAGGAGGCCAATGTAGCTTAGCAATAACAGATACATCAGTTCCAGTATCTAAAAGTCCTTTAAATTTATGCTCATGTATTGTTAGTTCCATTTCAGGGCGTTCCTGACCTATTTTTTTTTTAAACCAATTAGCAAAATCAGAGGAGCCAAATCACCAATTTGCTTGGGGCCCCTTTTGCAGGATGTGGCCTGAGAAGCAGAATTAGCATCCTTATACTATTCTTCTAACTGCCTGATTTAGCTGTGAGACACACTCTTTTTTTTTTTTTTGATTAATTTTGATGGGGTGACATTGATAAAATTGTCTTCCGTCACCTTCTAACTGGTTTTCTTTGTGCCCCTCCTCTCCCCAACCCCCTCCCTCTCCTCCCCCCCACCCTGTAACCCCAACACTGTTGTCCATTTCTCTGAGTCTCATTTTTATGTCCCACCTATGTATGGAAGCATATAGTTCTGATTTACTTATTTTGCTCAGTATAATGTTATCAAGGTCCATCCATGTTGTTGTAAAAGATTCGATGTCGTCATTTCTTATGCCTGAGTAGTATTCCATAGTATATATATACCAAAGCTTTTTAATCCACTCATCCTCTGATGGACATTTGGGCTGTTTCCAGATTTTTGCTATTGTGAACAATGCTGCCATAAACATGGGGGTGCATTTCTTCTTTTCAAACAGTGCTATGGTGTTCTTGGGGTATATTACTAACAGTGGTATAGCTGGGTCAAAAGGCAGTTCGATTTTTAATTTCTTGAGGAATTTCCATACTGTTTTCCACAGTGGCTGCACCACTCTGCATTCCCACCAGCAGTGCAGGAGGGTTCCCTTTTCTCCACATCCTCGCCAGCACTTATTCTGTGTTGTTTTATTGATGAGTGCCATTCTGACTGGTGTGAGGTGATATCTCCTTGTGGTTTTAATTTGCATTTCTCTAATGATTAGTGATGTTGAGCATTTTTTTATATGCCTATTGGCCATCTGTATGTCCTCTTTGGAGAAGTGTCTATTCATTTCTTTTGCCCATTTTTGGATTGGATTGTTTGTCTTCCTGGTAATAAGTTTTACAAGTTTTTTATAAATTTTGGTTATTAACCCCTTATCAGATACATTGTCAAATATATTCTCCCATTGTGTAGTTTGTCTTTTTATTCTGTTCTTATTGTCTTTAGCTGTGCAGAAGCTTTTTAGTTTGATATAGTCCCATTTGTTTATCCTGTCTTTTGTTTCACTTGCCTGTGGAGACAAATTGGCAAATATATTGCTGCGAAAGATGTCAGAGAGCTTACTGCCTATGTTTTCTTCTAAGATGCTTATGGTTTTACAGCTTACAATTAAGTCTTTTATCCATTTTGAGTTTATTTTTGTGAATGATGTAAGTTGGTGGTCTAGTTTCATTTTTTTTGCAAGTAGCTGTCCAAGTTTCCCAACACCATTTGTTGAAGAGGCTGTCTTTACTCCAATGTATGCTCTTACCTCCTTTGGCAAATATCAGTTGTCCATAAAAGTGTAGGTTTATTTCTGGGTTCTCAGTTCTGTTCCATTAATCTATATGCCTGTTCTTATGCCAGTACCGAACTGTTTTGAGTACAATGACCTTATAATATAACTTGATATCCAGAAGTGTGATGCCTCCTGCTTTATTCTTCCTTTTCAAGATTGCTGAGGCTATTTGTGTACTCTTTTGGTTCCGTATAAATTTTTGAAATATGTGTTCTATATCTTTGAAGTAAGACATTGGTATTTTAATTGGTATTGCATTGAATTTATGAATTCCTTTGGGTAATATAGATATTTTAATAATGTTTATTCTTCCTAACCATGAGCACAGTATATGCCTCCACTTGTTTGTATCTTCCTTGATTTCTTTTATCAATGTTTTATAATTTTCCGAGTACAAGTCTTTAATCTCCCTAGTTAAATTTATTCCTAGGTACTTTATTTTTTTGGTTGCAATGGTAAAGGGGATTGATTCCTTAATTTCTCTTTCTGACAGTTCATTGTTAGTGTATAAAAATGCCTTTGACTTCTGAGTATTGATTTTATATCCTGCCACCTTGCTGAATTCATTTATCAGGTCTAGTAGTTTTTTACTGCGACTTTAGAATTTTCTTTATACAATATCATATCATCTGCAAATAATGATAGTTTTACTTCTTCTTTTCCAATTTGGATGCCTTTTATTTCTTTTTCTTGTCTGATTGCTGTGGCTAGGACTTCCAGAACTATGTTGAATAAGAGTGGTGAAAGGGGGCACCCCTGCCTTGTTCCTGATCTTGAGGAGATTGCTTTTAAATTTTGCCCATTGCGTATGATATTGGCTGTGGGTTTGTCATAGATGGCCTTTATCATGTTGAGGTATGTTCCCTGTATTCCCACTTTGCTGAGAGTTTTGATCATGAATGGGTGCTGGATTTTATCAAATGCTTTTTCTGCATCTATTGAAATTATCATGTGGTTTTCCCCCTTCCTTTTGTTTATGTGATGAATCACATTGATTGATTTGTGAATATTGTACCAGCCTTGCCTCCCCAGAATAAATCCCACTTGATCATGGTGTATGATTTTTTTCATATATTGCTGGATCCGGTTTGCTAATATTTTGTTGAGGATTTTTGCATCTAAATTCATCAGGGATGTTGGCCTATAATTTTATTTTTTTGTGTTGTCTTTGCCTGATTTTGGAATCAGAATTATGCTTGCCTCATAAAAGGAGTTTGGAAGTCTTCCTTCCTGTGGAATTTTTTGAAATAGCTTGAGAAGGATAGGAGTTAGTTCTTCTTTAAATATTTGGTAGAATTCACTTGTGAAGCCATCAGGCCCAGGACTTTTCTTTTTTGGGAGTTTTTTGATAACTGTTTCAATCTCATGTGTTGTAATTGGTCTGTTTAGGTTTTCTGATTCTTTCAGATTAATTTTTGGAAGATTATATGTTTCAAGGAATTTGTCCATTTCATCAAGATTGTCTAGTTTTTTTTCGTACAGTTCGTCATAGTATTTTCTTACAATATTTTGTATTTCTGTTGTGTCAGTTGTTATTTCTCCACTCTCATTTGTAATGTTATTTATTTGAGTCCTCTCTCTTTTTTTCTTGGTGAGTCTGGTTAAAGGTTTATCGATCTTGTTTACCTTTTCAAAGAACCAGCTCCTGGATTCATTGATCCTCTGTATTGTTTTTTTAGCCTCTATGTCATTTATTTGTGCTCTGATCTTTATTATTTCCTTCCTTTTACTACCTCTGGGCTTTACTTACTGTTCTTTTTCTAGTTCTTTTAGATGTGGGGTCAAGTTGTTTATTTGAGCTCTTTCTAGCTTCTTGATGTATGCCTGTAATGCTATAAACTTCCCTTTCAGGACTGCTTTTGCTGTGTCCCATAAATTTTGAGTTGATGTATGCTCATTATCATTTGTTTCTAGGAATTTTTTAATTTCTTCCTTGATCTCATTGTTTACCCATTAATTATTTAATAACATGCTATTTAGTTTCCAAGTGTTTGAGTATTTTTCAGTTTTTCTGTTGTGGTTGATTTCTAGTTTCATGCCATTGTGATCAGAGAAAGTGCTTGATATGATTTCAATCTTCTTAAATTTGTTGAGACCACTTTTGTGCCCTAACATGTGGTCTATTCTAGAGAATGTACCATGAGCACTTGAAAAGAATGTATATTCTGCTGTTTTAGGATGAAAGGTTCTGAAGATATCTATTAAATCGAGTTGATCTAATATGTCCTTTAAGTCTGCTGTTTCTTTGTTAATTTTCTTTCTTGAGGATCTATCTAATGATGTTAATGGGGTATTGAAATCCCCTACTATTATAGTATTGCTGTTGATCTCGCCCTTTAAATCCATCAAAGTCTGCTTTATATATTTAGGTGCTCCTATATTATTAGGTGCATAGATATTTATAATGGTTATATCTTCCTTTTGGATTGCTCCCTTTATCATTATGTAGTAATCTTCTTTATTTCTAACTATAGTCTTTGTTTTAAAGTCCATTTTGTCTAATATAAGTATTGCTATCCCAGCTTTTTTTTTCATTTCCATTTGCGTGAAATATTTTTTTCCATCTCTTTATCTTCAGTCTATGTGCATCTTTTGATTTAAGATGTGTCTCTTGTAGACAGCATATGTATGGGTCCTGTTTTCTTATCCATGCAGCTACCCTATGTCTTTTTATCAGATCATTTAATCCATTTACATTTAAGGTTATTATTGATATGTAATTGTTTATTGCCATTTTATTCTTTAAAACTGTATTCCTCTTTTGCTATATTCTTTTTCTCCTTTGATCTGTTTACAACAGGCCCCTTAGCATTTCTTGCAGCTACCATTTGGTTTGGTTGTAGTGAATTCCTTGAGGTTTTTTTGTCTGTAAAGCTTTTTATTTCTCCTTTAATTTTAAATGATAGCCTTGCTGGATAAAGTAGTCTTGGTTGTAGGCTCTTGTTCTGCATTACTTTGAATATTCCTTGCCATTCCCTTCTGGCCTCAAGTGTTTCTGTTGGGAAGTCAGAAGCCATCCTTATGGGGGCTCCTTTGTAGGTGATAGTCTTTTTTTCTCTAGCAGCTTTTAATATTTTCTCTTTATCACTTAGCTTTGGTATTTTAATTATGATGTGTCTTGGTGTTGATTTCTTTGGGTTTCTCCTTAATGGAGTTCTCTGTACTTCCTGAACATGTGAGATGTTTTCCTGCCTTAATTGAGGGAAGTTTTCAGCTATGATATGTTTGAACAAAGTCTCTATCCCTTGTTCTTTCTCTTCTTCTTCAGGAACCCCTATGATGCGGATGTTATTTCTCTAAATGTTGTCACAGAGCTCTCTTAGAGTTTCCTCAGACTTTTTGAGTCTCTTTTCTTTTTTCTGCTCTCCTTCCGTGCCTTTATTTATTATGTCCTCCTATTGCTGATTCGATTCTCTGCTTCATTCATCCTGCTTTTAATTCCTTCCATTGTGTTCTTTATTTCAGATACTGTATTTGTCATTTCTGACTGATTCTTTTTTATTATTTCAATGTCCTTTTTTATATTTGCTATCTCTTTATTTAGGTGTTCGTAATGACCATCTATTGTTGTTCTAATATCTTTGAGCATCCTAACAATCGTTATTTTAAACTCTGCATCTGGTAATTTGGTTATATTTGATTCAGTTAGGTCCTTTTCTGGGGATTTCTTTTGGTTCATTTGTGTTGCATTTCTTTGCCTTCGCATTTTCTCTGTGTAAAGGAAGGTTTTGGCCTCTGGAGTCCACTGGGTATGGCCTCTGTTCTTTAGGTATGGTCTGTCTGCAGGCCCGCCATTCCCTCATCTGTTGCTGCCTAGGGCTCTTGGGTTTGGGCATTCCTGTGGTTTCACCTCTCCTTCATGGGAGTGGCTGTGATCACGTGCTCAGGTGCACAAGCCTTGGTGGACTTGGCCTTTGCCCCGCCCCCATGGGTGGCGTTATGCTCGGCCCTGAGGGCAGTGACAAGCACTTTTGCTCAGCTGTGGGTCTCTGTCTGTTTCCGGGCTTTCGCCTCGCCCTTGCAGGAGGAGCCCACTCATGGAACTGTCCTGCTATCCTTGGCTCTACCGGCCGGGCAGGACTGCATGCCCATGCTCAGCTCAGTAGCGGAACTCTGCCTGTTCTGGGATTTTGGCTCCACCCACACGGGAGGGCCTGGCTCCCAAGTCAGGCCACAAGCCTCAGTTCCACAGGCAGGGCAAGGCTGTACTCCTGTGCCCTTGCTCTAGGGCTGGTCTCCACCCCTTCTGGGGTTCCCGCCCTTTTCCCACAGGCTGGATTACAGGCTGCCAGCAGCTGGGCTTGACCGCTTTTGCACGCCTACTCCTCCCCAGCCAGGCAAGACTGAGCTCACACGTGAGCCCAGTGGTGGCCACCTAGCTTCCGCCCCTGCTGACAGAACCGCACCTCCACGTCCCACCGCCCACCCTCGGGGGAGCCCTCAGCCATGTGGGTGCAGGTGCTGCAGCTCAGACCCTAACACTCACTACTGTAGACTCAAAAGCTCCCTCCTTCTAAGCAACTCTGCTCTGAGTGCCGTGGGAGAGCTTGTTTGGCTGATGTCCTGCTTCCCTTTGCTGGTATTGCTGTTTCCGGGGAAAATATTCACTTCAGATTTGGGGAGTGACTTGTCCCAGGGGTTAGGGTGGCTGTCTTCCAAAATGTTTCTCCCTGTGCCTCCTAGATTACACTCTCTTCCCGCTGCTCCGGTCCTCTCCTCTCTTCCTGTTCCCTGGATCCCTGGGTGAGTGGTTGTGAGAGAGGTGTTCTGCACCATCCCTTTAAGAAGAATCCTGGGTCTGAGAAATCAGACTCTTTCTCACTAACAGTATCCTGACTTGTTTCCAGCTTAATACTGTCCTTACGCCTCTTCTAGACTCCGGGGCTGCAGGCTGGGGCTTTGTTCCTGGGACTCAGGACCATCCTCTCTCAGCTAAACTCACTTCCCGTCCCCTCTTGGCTAAACTCACGCGAGTCTCTCCCAGCTGCTGTTCGCTCCAGGGAGCTGGGCAGCCCTCTCCGTGTTTCCACTTTTCCTACCAGTCTCGGTGTGGCTTCTTCAGTCTTCCTTCGTTGAAAAGTCCTCTTAGTTTACTCCAAAGTTGGTTTTTCCAGATGATAGTTCTTGAAATTATTTTGTAATCCACTTTGGTTCTGGGAGGTGGATGTTGGAATGTCCACCTACTCAAGCTCCATCTTTAAAAAAATCTCCAGTAAATGTTCACCAGGGGCCAGAATGAACATTCTCTGTTTAGAAAACCAAGTGACCTTTATATTTATAAACAAATGTGACAGTTTACTGGGCATATGTGATCTGAAGAGGAGTTTGCACTTTTTTTGTGTAATAAAAAAGCTTCTACTTTAAAAAAAAAAAAAAAAAAAAAAAAAAAAATCTGTGTGGTTTTTTTTTTTAACAGAGACAGAGAGAGAGTCAGAGAGAGGGATAGATAGGGACAGACAGACAGGAACGAAGAGAGATGAGAAGCATCAATCATCAGTTTTTTGTGGCGACACCTCAGTTGTTCATTGATTGCTTTCTCATATGTGACTTGACCGTGGGCCTTCAGCAGACCGAGTAACCCCTTGCTGGAGTCAGCGACCTTGGGTCCAAGTTGGTGAGCTTTTGTTCAAACCAGATGAGCCTGCGCTCAAGCTGGCGACCTCGGGGTTTCGAACCTGGGTCCTCCCACATCCCAGTCCGACACTCTATCCACTGCGCCACCGCCTGGTCAGGCACCAGGAGTTTCAGTATGGCAGCCGTGAGGGGAAATTAACAGTCACAATAATAGAACCTTAACTGTGCTCTCTTTTGTACCTACCTGCTGCGACCAGCTCAGCACTGGGTGTGCACAAAAGGAAGGTGCTGTAGGACTTAAGAAAAAACACACATAAGACACAACATACAGAAAAGATGGGGATCAGGGGACTCAGCCTCTAGGACTCATCGTATTTATTGGTCTCTTTGCTCATCAAGCAGATTAGCAGAGCCTGGGTCAAATTGGTCTACAATGGATTCAGATGCAGAGAAAGATGACCAACCGATACCTCCCTCCCACTCCACCCCACCCCCTGGCATGTAGGAAAATGGCTATAGGGAACAGCTGCTTCCTATAACAGTCTTAGTAGTGCTTGCTCGAGCAGCGTTCTGCCCCCACAGGACTTGGCATTCCAAAGTCCACACCAAAGACTTGTCTCAAGACAACAGTCTAATTCCTGGCCATTTTCCTACACCTACCCTCAAGCAAAAATTCTCCTTTCCCCATGAAGTTATATCTGAGCATACCTATGCACCACAATTTCACTCTCTTCTTCCATCTACATTTGTAATTTAGCACAAAATCACACACTGTCTTGTTGACTGTTGTTCATTGCTGTCTACTTGGACTCCCTTGAAGATAATAATAAAATAAGGATGGGAGCTCAGGCAGTCCGTGGTAGTTTGCTCTTAAAAGGGGGTCAAGCAGATATTCCCAGGAAGCCTTGTTTATTGATGGTATCTGCTGGGCCAAAAGCAGTTAAGTCACGGCCTAGAAGAGGGAGCTGTAGTTATCATCACAGGAGCCCCTGTGTCTACATGGCTCCCCCAGATAATGATATACCTGTGTCTTCTCAAAGTCATAACTTGACCTTCAGCATTATCTTATCTCTTCGGTTCAAATAGAATTGCCTGGCCCAAGAAGTATTTTTAGCATTTTTAATTATAAGGTCCCTTACCCAAAACTCTAAACAATACTTCAATTAATAACTTTATGGGCCCCGACCATTAGGCCCTGACCAGGTAGCCTAATTGATTAGAACATCATACAGATTGATACATCAAGGTTGCAGGCTCAATCCCTGGTCAAGGCCCATACACAAATCAACCAGTAAATACATAAATAAGTGGAATAACAAATAAATGTTTCCCTCTCTCTCTCCCCTTTCCTCTCTCTCTAACATCAATAAATAAAAAAGGGGAAAAAACTTGTATTGATAACTTGGTGCTATAGCCCTTTTTATTTATTTGTTTGTTTGTTTGTTTATTTATTTATTTTAATTTTTCTAAAGTGAGAAGTAGGGAGGTAGAGAGACAGACTCTCACATGCGCCTGACCAGGATCCACCCGGCATGCCCACCAGGGGGCGATGCTCTGCCCATCTGGGGCATTGCTCTGTTGCAACCAGAGCCATTCTAGCGCCTGAGGCAGAGGCCACAGAGCCATCCTCAGCGCCCAGGCCAACTTTGTCCCAGTGGAGCCTTGGCTGCAGGAAGGGATGAGAGAGATAGAGAGAAAGGAGAGAGGGAAGGGTGGAGAAGCAGATGAGTGCTTCTCTTGTGTGACCTGGCTGGGAATCGAACCCAGGACTTCCACATGCTGGGCTGATGCTCTACCACTGAGCCAATTGACCTGGGTCTATAACCCTTTATTAGAACAAGATGGAAAGGGTGCTCAGTTCATCTAGCCTGTGAGCGATAGCAGACTGAGACCACTTTCTCTTTGCCTTCCATATTTACAATTATCAAACTTTATTTGTAACCATTCATGTGTTATTTTAGAGAAAACTAGATTTTCACAGATAAAATTTCAGGATTTCAGGACCTTATGGTACTTCATATGACTTTGATGAGATGGTTCAAGTAGCCATATATGACTCACATGGTGGGTCCAGGTCTCATACCTCAGGTATGAGGCTGGAAGTGCTACAGGGTAACTACACAAAGATAGCAGTTTCCGAGAGGTAGTAGGTGTCCCCAGAAGAAGCCCAGTCACAGCCTGCTAGATGCCCTTTGTCTTCATTCCTCTCACTTTCCTTTTACCCATTTTCCCCATGTGGTCCAATCAACCCTCCTGTAGACCCTTAGTACTCTCAGTGTTTCTACCGTTCTTTCCATCAAAATCTGCCCTCCTCTCAATAAAAAATACTCTCTGGCATCTAGCTACATGAGAAGGTAATTTATTGACTACATTTTACATTAACTTAGAGGTAAATACTTACTCCATTGAAATGAAGCTATAAGTGAAAATATCAAACTAGTGAGATATAATTGGGGTATCAGAGTATAGACAAGTGATTCTCAGCAAAGGAGACCAAAATAGAGTAAAAAATTAGAAACGAATAGTGAATGATCAGAAGGGGCTTATCAGTTCAATAAATAAACCCTTGTATGAATATATACTGATATAAATTAGGGTATTATTATTCTTCCTTCATATAATGAACAAACAGTCAAGATGAAGATACATGTGTCAAGAAAGTGCTTGGTTCTATTTAATTCTCTTCCCACTTCATCCATTTCTGAGCCAGAGTAGTCTACTTGCCTACTTTCAGGGTCAGGTCTTAACATAATAAAGAAAGTTCCTGCTGTGGGCAAAAACTTAATCGGGAGTCCTTGCCTCAATAATACCTGCTTCATTTGGTAACTATGACCATTAAAGAGATAGTTCATAAAAAGCAGTTATTACACTGCCTGGCTGTAATACTTTGCTAGGACTGCTATAATGAAATACCACTGAGAGGCTTAAACAACAGAAATTTATTTCCTCACAGTTATGGACTAGAAACCCAAGATTAAAGTGTCAGTAGGTTTGGTTTCTCCTGAGGCCTCTCTTCTTGGTTTCTGATGGCCACCTACTCGTTGTGTCCTCACATGGCTTTTCTTTGTGCACACACATCCCTGGTATCCCTCTTCAAGGACACCAGTCACACTGGATTAGGGTCCAGCCTATATTACTTTGCCATGGTGACAATGAACTACTCAGAGACCAGATGACAGTTTCCAAGGGGCCAAGGGGAGGCAACAGCCCCAGTCAGCAGAACTAAGGACTGAAGCGCTGTCCCCAGCCTTACTCTCATATTTATTAGCCAGTACAAATAACTCAAGGAAGCAGACAGCAGAAGTTTTCAGGGGGTGAAGTAAAGTGCAGGAACATGCTGACTCTTAATCTCTGTTCTGAGAGCCTAAAGATTTTCTGCCGCTGACTCTTCTCCCACCGTTTTGCTGTTTCCAGCATGCACTGTTTCCGGCACAGGTCAGAGAGGCCCCTGAACTCTCATCCGCTCAGGGCTTTCGCCCTAGGGTGCCTAGCTGTCTCTAATTGTCATCCTAACTCTGAAAGTCTTCACAGCATATTCCTACACTACCTCATTTAACTTTAGTTTCCTCTTTAAAGGCCCTATCTCCATATACCATCATATTATGAGGTATACTGGGGATTAGGACTCAATATATGAATTTTGGGGAATACATGTTAGTCTCTAACAGGGGCATATATGAGGGAACTAATAAAAATGAGCTATTATTAAGCACATGCATTGGATGGGGAAAATGAATATCCAGTACTCTCAGTGTACAGAGAAGATGAACAACTTTGCTTTGTTACCCCCTATTTGACCGAGAATGTATAGTGTTGCAACAGGTGACACACAATGTAGCCTCACCCAAGCAGCTGCTGCTTCAGCCAGGTCAGAGGACACTTGGAAACCAGAGCAGAGTGGCTCCGCAGGCAGACGCTGCTAAGGGAACTGAATTGGCTAATGGCCTCCAAACTGCAGGTTCCTATTCTAAATGTTATGAAAGTCCACAGAGCATGAAAAGATGAAAAATAAAACCAGTGTGTGTCCAATCTTCAAAAGAGGAGAATTGATAGGGGCAGTTTGGCTCTCTGTAACTAAACTAAACCGCTGTGTGCTGAGGCTATCTTTGGGCTGGAGGCCAATTACTATCTTCTCTGTCTTGGGGATCTCAGGGTAGAAAATAGCCTTTTTATTTTTTATTTTTCCTTCTCACTAAAATCCTTTTTGCAGTTCTTGAAGACTAAAAACATCTATAACCATATAGATGTCATGCAAAAGGGGCATGAACAAATGCCCAGTGCTAAATAATGTAAAACATAAGAGAGGGCTTATCTGGGGGAAGACTTCCAAGCAGATCTGAAGGAGCAGAGCAGTCCCTGAGCTCCTGTTGTGGTGGTGTGCTTAGGACCCACACAGCTGCACTGGACTCGCTCAGGCCGTGTGTTCGGGTAGAGAGTGACCCATCCCCACACGAATACTCTATACATCTGTAGAAAAAGAAGAGTAGGCAACTACAAGGCTGCAGAAGCTCCCAGGTGAGGAAATGACCTTGTTAGAGAGGGAATCCCCCAAAGCTCAGGAGCTAGTATTAGGCTGGTCTCCCACCAAGTGCTCCAGGCCCTGCAAATAGCTTCTGCTCAGTCAAGGAAAAGGAATGATCATACTACTTATCTACCGGCCACTGTAGTAAGGGTCAGGCTATCCTTGCCACGTATAAATGTCATCAGACTATGAGTCAGTTGAAATGGCAGCACCAAAGTGGACCAGCTTTCCTCAAGAACTTTCACATGGCATGACCACACTGAGCCAGCTCCCCGCCAGGTAAGGAAAGAAGAGGCCTGTTTCTGGCCAATTGGCTCAGTGGTGGAGCATTGACCTGGCATGTGGATGTCCCAGGTTTGATTGCCTGTCAGGGCACACAGGAGAAGCACCCATCTGCTTTTCCACCTCTCCCCCTTCTTTCTCTCTCTCTCTTTGCCTCCCATAGCATGGCTTGATTGGTTTGAGTACATCAGCCCTGGGCACTGAGGATGCCTCCGTGGAGCCTCCACCTCAGGCACTAAAAATAGCTCAGTTGCGAGCATGGCCCCAGATGGGCAGAGCATTTATTGGCCCCTGACAGGGGATTGCCAAGGGGATCCCGTTCAGGGCGCATGTGGGAGTCTGTGTCTCCATCTCCCTTCCTCTCACTTGAAAAAGAAGAAAAAAAATGAGGAAAAAAATGAAAAAAAAAAAACCCTTAAAAATAAAAGAAGAAAAAGAAGAGGCCTACAGAACTCTGCTCAGATTTCCATGGGGGCCCCAAGTTATAATTCCAAAACAAACAAAACCCAGTACTCCTTTGGAGTTACACTGCTAGAAGGGGCTGCAAAAGTGAACCTCTAAGTTCTTTTTGTCATTTGAAGACCACACAGTCTCTTATTCCCAGAGCACAGAGAGCTTCTGAATTCACTAAGCGATCAAATCTTTGCCTCTGACTTCCCCATTTCAGGCACTCAGCTGCTCCCTGGACTAATGCTGTGCAGAACCCTGCCATTAACAGTACTGAAACAGTACAACTGTGTCAGATATATGCTATGGAGCAGATGGAATTTACACCAGAGGAAAAGGGTTACATTAATCAAAAGACCACATACATTTGTGGTAGTTACAAAGAAAAAAATCTGATTACTCTCAAATTTTTATCTCCAGCTTTCATCACTGCTGATTAAAACATCTTCCCATCTCTGTCGGTGACCTCATTCTAAACAAATCTAAAACAAACTCATTTTTGTAAGTTGTAGTATAGTTACTTAAGTCATCCAAGCTACAATGCTTAGGGTCATCTTTGACCCTTAAAAAGTCCTAATTAATTGGTCATCAATTTTTGTCAATTGTACTGCAACAATGTCTCTATAATCTATCCCCTCCTCTTCATCCTTATTGTTCCTGCCTTAATTCAGCCTCTTCCCTCAAGTAAACAATGGCTCAGCCTTTAACCTAATCTTTCTGCCTTCAGTTTCATTTTAGTTTTTGATTTTTGATTCAAGAACCACTCCTTTGAGGCATGGTAGGAGTAGAAGTTTGGCCCCTCCTGAACAAAGTAACTTGCTTCACTAGTGTAATTGCAAGAACTCATTAGACCTGATTCACAACAGAAGGCTGACAAAGTTGAGAGAGAGAGGAAAAAGTCTTTCCAGATCACTGTGACATGATGCTGTGCTTTGATCCAATGATTTTGGCAGAGTTTTATTCATATTTTTGGGAGGAGTTGGGAAGGAGATATCTTGATGGGAGATGGAAAGACAGAAGGAAAATGGCTACTCAACCCTTAGCTTTCCTTAATTACTGTGCAAAAGAACTTGGGTGTACATCCTGTAAGCATTACAGACAATTTTTCATTTAAAGAAGAAAAATTACTCCTAAATCCACTACTCCAATAATGAGCGCCATGCTGTGCTTGCCCTTCAAGTCTTTGTCCACTGCACACTCATTTTATGTGACTGCAATCATAGCCTTTGTTTTGGGTAGATACATAGATATACCTAAAGATCTGCTAAGTTAGAAAAGCAACTGACCTTACCTTATGTCAGCATTTAGCTTGAGGAATTTTCAGTCTGGAGTCTACCATTCACAAGAGAGCAGCCCCTGATAGTGAAAGACCAGGGTGCAGCCTGGGTAGTACCTACACAGTTTGACACAAAGGAAAGCGAGAAGTTCAGTAAGGGGCTGTACATTTTAAATGGGTGAATGCCAAATATGGGGAAAATACCTAAACCCGAAAATTAAATAGAGACCCTCTCGCCTTCATAGCACATTCTGGCTTTTATTAGCAACATCTTTAAAATGAGGTGAATAATATCTACTTCTCAGGGCTTCTGTGAGCAGTAAATTTTGTGAAATTGCATTGTACACTACTAAAAAATGATATACATGTAAGGAAAAACTCTTAGTATCACCCCTGAGCCTGTCTCTCTCACTAAGCTCCTACTCCTAAAAAGCTGCCCCCTGCCCCTCCCAGCACCTCCCCGCCGGCCCCCTGGGGCTGTGCTCAGAGGCAGAACTGAACTCTGTGGAGCTGAAACCACCAACCAATCTCCCCTGGGATTGTCAGGGGCATTTCAGAGTTTTCCAGGGGTAATAACATATGGTTATTACCAAATAGATTCTGGGAGTTATTTTTAATATTTATAAAAATCTCACCTGAAATTATGCTGTTATCAGCAGTCAAGTTTTACAAACTAAATAAAATCAAGGTTTTATTTTTTGTTCATCTTCCTTTTAAATAGAATTATATGAAACAAATGTGCAACACATACAGAAAGTTATTGTTGTTTTATTTAATAAATATTGTGTGAGGCCCTGTGGTAGCTGCAGAGGACAAAAAGATTTTTAAAAAAAGTCATAATCCTTGCCTTTAAGGAACTCACAGGCCAGTGAATAGATAGGTTTAATGTACAAGTATAATATTATGTGACAAGGGCCTTATTAAGGATAATCACAATAAAGGGGGTACATGCAGGACTCTTACCCTGCACTTGAGTGTAGCTGGGTGGTCCTAGAAGGCTTCCTGAAGGAAGCAAAACCTTAAAAGACTTCTGGGAGTTATCCAGGCAAACGCTGTCCATGAAGGAAGAAGGGAAAGCCAGATGATGTGTCTGGGCAGAGTGAGCAACAAATCCAAAAGGCCAAAGGTGAGAGAAACATGTTACCAAGAAACTGGTATGGTAGGGCCCAGAGTGAGACTGGAGCACAGAGTGGGTAAAAGCAGGGTATGGAGGAGAAGGGCATTTTATACCAACTGTCACTGTGCCAACTTGCACACCTAGAAAACAGCTGAGAAGATAGTGCAATGGGTATCTACACACTTTCCACCTAGATCGTGGCGGGGGGGGGGGGGAGGGAAGGAGAGAGCGCAGGAGGGACGGAGAGAGAATAGGAATAAATGAATGAATTTGGCAAAATGTTAACAATAGGGGATCCATTGGTGGTAGAGATTGCTAACACTCTTGAGATGCTCCCTCTCTTCCAAACTGTAAATGTAAGTCTTCCTCTATCTTTCCCTCCTCTCCCTCCCTGGGAAACTTGGAAATTAATTGGACATAAAGACATCCTGGTGATATGTGCACACTCTGGCATGGCCTGTAGTGGTGCAGTGGATAAAGCATTAACCTGGAATGCTGAGGTAACTGGTCCAAACCCTGGGCTTGCTCAGTTAAGGCAGATATGACAAGCAACCAACGAACAACAAAAAGGAAGCAACTATGAGTTAATGCTTCTCGCTCCCCTGCCCTCTCTTCCCTCTCTCTGTAAAATCAACAGATATATGCACACTCTAGGAATATCTAGTCCAGATAAACTGGTGTTTCTCAACCTGTTTTTCATGACCAA
This sequence comes from Saccopteryx leptura, assembly GCF_036850995.1. NCBI lineage: Eukaryota > Metazoa > Chordata > Mammalia > Chiroptera > Emballonuridae > Saccopteryx > Saccopteryx leptura. Next base: position 207,838,948 of record NC_089505.1, on the reverse strand, counting down.
CCCCCTAAGGAACATATTTAGACTTATTTCACGAAAAGATATAGAGGAAATTTAAATGCATATTAGTTAGTGAAAGTGGCCAATCTGGAAAGGCTGCATACTGTGTGATTCCAGGTTTATGACATTCCGGAAAGGTAAGATGGTAGACAGGAAGAGGAGCAGGGCTGCCAGGGTGTGAGGGGGAGGAGATGACTAGGTGAGGCACAGGGGACTTTAGGGCAGTGAACCTATTCTGTATGGCACTAGAATGTCATTATACATATGTCAAAACTGACGGGATGTAGGCCTTGGCCGGCTGGCTCAGTGGTAGAGCGTCGGCCTGGCGTGTAGAAGTCCCGGGGTCGATTCCCGGCCAGGGCACACAGGAGAGGTGCCCATTTGCTTTTCCACTCCTCCCCCTCTCCTTCCTCTCTGTCTCTCTCTTCCCCTCCCTCAGCCGAGGCTCCATTGGAGCAAAGATGGCCTGGGTGCAGGGGATGGCTCCTTGGCCTCTGCCCCAGGTGCTAGAGTGGCTCTGGTCGCAACAGAGCGACGCCCCGGAGGGGCAGAGCATCGCCCCCTGGTGGGCATGCCGGGTGGATCCCGGTCGGGCGCATGCGGGTGTCTGTCTGACTGTCTCTCCCGGTTTCTAGCTTCAGAAAAATACAAAAACAAAAACAAAAAACCAACGGGATGTATGTGCAACACCGAGAGTTCACCCCAGGATAAACTATGGACTCAGGGTGGTAACTATATGTCAGTGCTGGCTCATCGATTATAACAAATGTTAACTCCCCACTGCAGGATGTTGATGGCAGGGGAGACCGCACCTGCGGGGGAAGGGGGCTCTACGAGAACCCTGCGCTTTCTGCTCAGTTTTGTTGTGAATCAAAAACTACTCGCCCTGGCCGGCTGGCTCAGCGGTAGAGCGTCGGCCTGGCGTGCGGGGGACCCGGGTTCGATTCCCGGCCGGGGCACATAGGAGAAGCGCCCATTTGCTTCTCCACCCTCCCCTCCTTCCTCTCTGTCTCTCTCTTCCCCTCCCGCAGCCAGGGCTCCATTGGAGCAAAGATGGCCCGGGCGCTGGGGATGGCTCCTTGGCCTCTGCCCCAGGTGCTAGAGTGGCTCTGGTCACGGCAGAGCATCGCCCCCTGGTGGGAAGAGCATCACCCCTGGTGGGCGTGCCGGGTGGATCCCGGTCGGGCGCATGCGGGAGTCTGTCTGACGGTCTCTCCCCGTTTCCAGCTTCAGAAAAATATTGTAAAAAAATTAAAAAAAAAAAACTACTCAAAAATATGTTTTTAAAAATATACATTTATATCATTACAATATAAAATATAAGCCCTTGAAAACCAGCATATATGTTATGCTTACACCATTTCTAATTTGATTACTCACATTTCAAGCGCTCAAAAGCCACCTGTGTTTGGTGGCTCACATATAGGACAGGGCAAGTCAGAGAAATGACAACACCAAGCCACACTGAACACATATTTGGGGAAATGGTGTTTGTACAAACCAAGGGCAGCTTCCAGGCAAGTTCTGAATCTTCTTTGCACCCCGACTGCTGCCTCCCACCTCCTTTCATGCAGACACTCAGGGGCATCCTCCTGTAAGCCCACCCCTGGTCCAGCTCCCATGTAGTAGCACTCTAAAGACTTTCCTGATGGACTTCTGTCTACAAGAGAGACATAGACCACAGAAGAATAGAAGGGATTTATCACAACAGTTTCCTGAAAACGCCATGTACTCCTCATTATTAATAGGAGGAAAAACTTTTAGATCATGCACACTGTGCAAAAAAATAGTGAAGAATTTATTAAAATGCAGTGCAGATTAACATGCTACCTAGGCCTGACCAGTGGCGGCACAGTGGATAGAGCATCAACCTGGGACACTGAGGTCCCAGATTCAAAACCCCGAGATTACCATCATGAGCATGGGCTCCCCAGCTTGAGCACAGGATTGCCAGCTTAGGTGTGGGATCACAGACATGACCCCATGGTTGCTGGCTTGAAGCCCAAGGTCACTGGCTTGAGCAAGGGGTCACTGGCTCAGCTTGAGCCCCCTGGTCAAAGAAAATATGAGAAGCAATCAATGAACTAAAATGACACAACTACCAGTTGATGCTTCTCATCTCCCTTCTTGCGTCTCTCTATCTCTTGCACACGCCTGCTAAGAAAAAGAAAATACTTCCTAGAGAATAGGTACTTAGGAAAAACATAGTTGCTGTCAATATAAGCACAAATAAGTAGGCTTTGCTTAAGTTGATGAAAATTATTTAGATTTCCTTGCAACTAGGAACATTATTTATTTATATTTCCTAGCAACAATCCTGTACCTAATGTACAGACTTCTCTATATGCCTTGATGCATTATAATCTACACATGCTGTAAATGCTATCACCAAAATGTAGGTGCACTTAAGCTCAGAAAAGTTAGCTGTCATTCAAATTAAAAAAGGCACTGTGTTGAATCATAGTCTGCCTTTTATAGCCATCATTTCAGGTTCTATCACTCAGAGAAGTGAGAAAAAAGACTAATTTTCTTACCATTTCTAACAGTGCTTTCAAAAAGAGGAAAGGAAAAAATAGAAAGTGGTCTGATGATAGCTAAAAAAGAAAGAAAGAGAGAAAGGAAATTCAGTTCCCCGGATTCCTACAAAGAAAACAGAATGATATAAAGCAGAATGGATACATGCAAGTTTTATTTATAGTCACAAAAATCATTATTAAATACAGAACTCCCATCTAAATCTTCTTTAAAATGAAGAAGAAAATGAAAAAATAAAATTGGTATTAGCTCTATATGGCACTTTAAAAATTAAGTATACATGAAAAGTCAAAATAGTTTCCATCTTTACATCTAAACCTTTTCAAATAAATATCTTTTTTTTTAAATAAATTTTTATTAATGTTAATGGGATGAAATTAATAATTCAGGGTACATATATTCAAAGAAAACATGTCTAGGTTATCTTGTCATTAAATTATGTTGCATACCCCTCGCCCAGAGTCAGATTGTCCTCCGTCACCCTCTATCTAGTTTTCTCTGTGCCCCTCCCCCTCCCCCTAACTCTCTCCCTCCCTCCCTCCTGCGTCCTCCCTCCCCCAACCCCTGGTAACCACCACACTCTTGTCCATGTCTCTTAGTCTCGTTTTTATGTTCCACCAATGTATGGAATCATGTAGTTCTTGTTTTTTTCTGATTTACTTATTTCACTCCGTATAATGTTATCAAGATCCCACCATTTTGCTGTAAATGATCTGATGTCATCATTTCTTATGGCTGAGTAGTATTCCATAGTGTATATGTGCCACATCTTCTTTATCCAGTCTTCTATTGAAGGGCTTTTTGGTTGTTTCCATGTCTTGGCCACTGTGAACAGTGCTGCAATGAACATGGGGCTACATGTGTCTTTACGTATCAATGATTCTGAGGTTTTGGGGTATATACCCAGTAGAGGGATTGCTGGGTCATAAGGTAGTTCTATTTTCAGTTTTTTGAGGAACCACCATACTTTCCTCCATAATGGTTGTACTACTTTACATTCCCACCAACAGTATATGAGGGTTCCTTTTTCTCCACAGCCTCTCCAACATTTGCTATTACCCGTCTTGTTGATAATAGCTAATCTAACAGGGGTGAGGTGGTATCTCATTGTAGTTTTGATTTGCATTTCTCTAATAACTAATGAAGCTGAACATCTTTTCATATATCTGTTGGCCATTTGTATTTCTTCCTGGGAGAAGTGTCTGTTCATGTCCTCTTCCCATTTTTTTATTGGATTGTTTGTTTGTTGTTGAGTTTTATGAGTTCTTTGTAAATTTTGGATATTAGGCCCTTATCTGAGCTGCTGTTTGAAAATATCAATTCCCATTTAGTTGGCTGTCTGTTTATTTTGATATCAGTTTCTCTTGCTGAGCAAAAACTTTTTATTCTGATGTAGTCCCATTCATTTATCTTTGCCTTCACTTCTCTTGCCATTGGAGTCAAGTTCATAAAATGTTCTTTAAAACCCAGGTCCATGAGTTTAGTACCTATGTCTTCTTCTATGTACTTTATTGTTTCAGATCTTATATTTAGGTCTTTGATCCATTCTGAATTAATTTTAGTACACGGGGACAGGCTGTAGTCGAGTTTCATTCTTTTGCATGTGGCTTTCCAGTTTTCCCAACACCATTTGTTGAAGAGGCTTTCTTTTCTCCATTTTGTGTTGTTGGCCCCTTTATCAAAGATTATTTGACCATATATATGTGGTTTTATTTCTGGGCTTTCTATTCTGTTCCATAGGTCTGAGTGTCTATTTTTCTGCCAATACCATGCAGTTTTGATTATTGTGGCCCTATAATATTGTTTAAAGTCAGGTATTGTAATGCCCCCAGCTTCATTCTTTTTCTTTAGGATTGCTTTGGCTATTCGGGGTTTTTTATAGTTCCATATAAATCTGATGATTTTTTGTTCCATTTCTTTAAAAAATGTCATAGGAATTTTGATGGGAATTGCATTAAATTTATATATTACTTAGGGTAATATGGCCATTTTAATTATATTTATTCTTCCTATCCAAGAACAAGGAATATTTTTCCATCTCATTGTGTCTTTTTCTATTTCTCTTAGCAATGCCTTGTAGTTTTCTTTATATAGGTCCTTTACATTCTTTGTAATGTTTATTCCTAGGTATTTTATTTTTTTTGTTGCAATCGTGAAGGGGATTATTTTTTTGAGTTCGTTTTCTAATATTTCATTGTTGGCATATAGAAAGGCTATGGACTTTTGTATGTTAATTTTGTATCCTGCGACCTTACTGTATTGGTTTATTGTTTCTAGTAATCTTTTTGTGGAGTCCTTTGGGTTTTCGACATATAGGATCATATCATCAGCAAAAAGTGATACCTTTACTTCTTCTTTTCTGATATGGATGCCTTTTATTTCTTTGTCTTGTCTGATTGCTCTGGCCAGAACTTCTAGCACCACGTTAAATAAGAGTGGAGAGAGTGGACAACCCTGTCGTGTTCCTGATTTAAGGTGGAAAGTCCTCAGTTTTACACCATTTAATATGATGTTGGCTGATGGTTTATCATATATGGCCTTTATCATGTTGAGATATTTTCCTTCTATACCCATTTTGTTGAGAGTCTTAAACATAAAATTGTGTTGTATTTTATCGAAAGCCTTTTCTGCGTCTATTGATAAGATCATGTGGTTTTTGTTCTTTGTTTTGTTGATATGATGTATTACGTTAACCGTTTTACGTATGTTAAACCATCCTTGAGATTCTGGGATGAATCCCACTTGATCATGATGTATTATTTTTTTAATATGTTGTTGTATTCGGTTTGCCAGTATTTTGTTTAGTATTTTAGCATCTGTATTCATTAGAGATATTGGTCTGTAGTTTTTTTTCTTTGTGCCATCCTTGCCAGGGTTCGGTATGAGGGTTATGTTGGCCTCATAAAATGTGTTTGGAAGTATTGCTTCTTCTTCAATTTTTTGGAAGACTTTGAGTAGAATAGGAACCAAGTCTTCTTTGAATGTTTGATAGAATTCACTAGTATAACCGTCTGGGCCTGGACTTTTATTTTTGGGGAGGTTTTTAATAGTTTTTTCTATTTCCTCCCTGCTGATTGGTCTGTTTAGGCTTTCTGCTTCTTCATGACTCAGTCTAGGAAGGTTGTATTGTTCTAGGAATTTATCCATTTCTTCTAGATTGTTGTATTTGGTGGCATATAATTTTTCATAGTATTCTACAATAATTCTTTGTATATCTATGATGTCTGTGGTGATCTCTCCTCTTTCATTTTGGATTTTATTTATTTGAGTCCTGTGCCTTTTTTCCTTGGTGAGTCTTACCAAGGGTTTGTCGATTTTGTTGATCTTTTCAAAGAACCAGCTCCTTGTTTCATTGATTTTTCCTATAGTTTTTCTGTTCTCTATTTCGTTATTTCTGCTCTGATTTTTATTATCTCCTTTCTTCGGCTGGTTTTGGGTTGTCTTTGTTCTTCTTTTTCTAGTTCCTTAAGGTGTGAAGTTAAGTGGTTTACTTCGGCTCTCTCTTGTTTGTTCATATAGGCCTGAAGTGATATGAACTTTCCTCTTATTACTGCTTTTGCTGCATCCCAGAGATTCTGATATGTTGTATTTTCATTTTCATTTGTCTGTATATATCTTTTGATCTCTGCACTTATTTCTTCTTTGACCCATTCATTTTTTAGAAGTATGTTGTTTAGTTTCCACAATTTTGTGGGTTTTTCCCCCTCTTTTTTACAGTTGAATTCTAGTTTCAAGGCTTTATGATCAGAGAATATGCTTGGTACAATTTCAATTTTTCTAAATTTGCTGATATTGTCTTTGTGGCCCAACATATGGTCAATTCTTGAGAATGTTCCATGTATACTAGAGAAAAATGTATACTCTGTCGCTTTGGGATGAAGTGTCCTGTAGATGTCTATCATATCCAGGTGTTCTAGTATTTCGTTTAAGGCCACTATATCTTTATTGATTCTCTGTTTGGATGACCGATCTAGAGCCGTCAGCGGTGTATTGAGGTCTCCAAGTATGATTGTATTTTTGTTAGTTTTTGTTTTAAGGTCAATAAGTAGCTGTCTTATATATTTTGGTGCTCCTTGGTTTGGTGCATATATATTAAGGATTGTTATGTCTTCTTGATTCAGTGTCTCCTTAATCATTATGAAATGACCATTTTTGTCTCTGAGTACTTTTTCTGTCTTGTAGTCAGCATTATCAGATATGAGTATTGCTACACCTGCTTTTTTTGGGGGTGTTGTTTGCTTGGAGTATTGTTTTCCAGCCTTTCACTTTGAACTTGTTTTTATCCTTGTTGCTTAGATGAGTTTCTTGTAGGCAGCATAAAATTGGATTTTCTTTTTTAATCCATTCTGCTACTCTGTGTCTTTTTATTGGTAAGTTTAATCCACTTACATTTAGTGTAATTATTGAGACTTGTGGGTTCCCTATTGCCATTTTATAAATTGCTTTCTGTTAGTTTTGTATCTTGTTTGATTCTTCTCTTTTGTTTTTCTATCATTTGTTTTTGTTTGTTTGTATTCCATACTTCTTTCCTCTATTGCTAACTTTTTTAAGTCAAGTGTTTTTGTGGTGGTTTTTTCAAGGGTGGTTACCATTAAGTAATGAAAAGGGTACCTACCATATTCATTGTAGTACCCTTTCTTATGAGTATTTCTGCGCTTCATCGTCCTTTGCTACTGTTAATCTTCATCCTTTCTCCCCTTTTTATTCTTTTGTTGTCACAGTTTAAGTTTGGTTTTATTGTTTTCTTGGTGGAGCTGTTACTTGTGGTTTTGTTTTCTTTTGTTCTTTGAATCTGGTTGGAAAACCCCCTTTAGTATTTCCTGGAGTGGGGGCTTTCTGATGATAAATTCTCTCATCTTTTCTGTATTTGTGAATGTTTTTATATCTCCTTCGTACTTGAAGGATAGCTTTGATGGGTATAGTATTCTTGGCTGAAAGTTCCTCTCTTTCAGGGCTTTAAATATTGGGGTCCACTCTCTTCTAGCTTGTAGAGTTTCTGCTGAGAAATCTGATGATAATCTAATAGGCCTTCCTTTATATGTTGTATTCTTCTTTTCCCTGGCTGCCTTGAGAATTTTTTCTTTGTCATTGGTTTGTGTCATCTTCTTTATGGTGTGCCTTGGAGTGGGTTTGTTAGGGTTAAGAAAACTTGGTGTTCTGTTTGCTTCTTGAATTTGAGGCTTTAGTTCTTTCCACAGGCTTGGGAAGTTCTCATCTATTATTTGTTTGAGTATATTCTCCATTCCATTTTCTTTCTCTTCTCCCTCTGATATACCTATTATTCTTATGTTATTCTTTCTGATGGAGTCAGTCAATTCCTGTAGGGCTTTCTCGTTTTTTATTATTTTTGAGTCTCTTTCTTCTTCTCTCTGTTGTGCCTCAAGTTGCTTGTCTTCTATTTCACTAATCCTATCTTCTATCTGGGCTGCTCTATTAGCTAAGCTTGTTACCTCGTTTTTCAGCTCGTGAATTGAGTTTTTCATTTCTGTTTGATTTGTTTTTATAGTTTCAATTTCCTTGGTAATATATTCTTTGTGATCGTTGAGTTGTTTTCTGATTTCCCTAAATTGCCTTTTTGTGTTTTCTTGTATATCTCTGAGTATTTTTAAGATTTCTATTTTAAATTCTCTGTCATTTGGCTCCAAGGCTTCCAATATGTTAAATCTTTTCTCCATAGATTTTTCCACATCTATTTGTGTTACCTCTCTATCTTTTGTATCCATAATATTCGATTTCCTTTTTCTTATTGGCATCTGAAGGTGGTCTTGTTGATAGTGTTAATTAGAATTAATAAAGAATAAAAAGGAAAAAAAAAAGAAGGAAAACACTCCAAAAAAAAAAAGTAATAATTTATTATTTCCTCCTTTTTTCTTTCTTATCTTCCCCTCCTCTCACCTCCTTAGGGAAATATCGTGATGACCTGTGAATTATATTATTCTAAATGGGAACAAAAACTGCTTATAACGGAGGGCCTGATTTGTGGTGAAGAGTTCAAGGGGCAAAAAAGGGAGTAGGGACCTACTGAATGCAAAAAAAAAAAAAAGAGAGAAAATCTTAGACAAGCATAAAATGATTTGCTTGTAAGTGATGGTCAACTAAGAGATATAATGAGAGGGATAAGAGGGAAACAGAAAAAAGGAGAGAAAAAATAATAATAATTAAAGAAGAAAAAAATAAAAATAATAAGTAAAAGTCTGTTGTATTAAGTGGAGCGAAGACTAAATACAATGGAGACTTTGGGTTGGGAGGGATGCTAGTGAGTTAAAAAGCAATGTAAAAAGTACCCAAAATGCCACAAAAACAAACAAATAAAGGAAAACCAAGAACAAAAGCAGGAAAAAAAAAAGAACAAAAAAAAAACAAAAAAACTTGAGTCCCAAATTAAATAATTTGTTTGTGATTGAGAATTAAATCAGAGGAAAAGTAACAGGAGAAAAGAAGAAACGAATAGAAAGGAAAAAATAAGAAAAAGAGAGAAACGAAGGAAGAAAAAAAGGAAAGAAAAAAAAAAACAAAAGGGGAGAGAGTGAGAGTTAAGGGTTTTGGAGTGTAACCCTAAAGAAAAGTAAGGATGAAGAAAAGAAATAAAATGTAACACTCATGGGTAGTGTAGTTCAAGAAAAGGGTAGCATAAGATGGGCAGAGAATAAAAGGACTGAGGTGGAGGAAATAGAAATAATAATAAAGGCAATAAGATAGAAGAAAGAAACAACAACAACAAAGAATTAGTGGAACAAGTTATAAAGTCTGTGGATTTTTCTTGATTTTGAGAGGTTAACTTCTTCCTTTTTCTTTTCTCTCCCTCTTCCTGGTCGGTGCCTCTGTACCCCAGGTTCTGCCCCTGTGTCATGCTTAGGTAGGGATTTGCAGTTGATGGGATTCTATGGCAATGTCATATAATTGGCTTTAGTCTCGCTGGTAGTCAAGGCTTGTTGGTGTTTGCAGAGTCCAACAATGAGAGAGTTTGCTTTCCTGGAGTCTCTCTCCTAGTCTCCCCTTCCTGAATTAGCAGCCTGGTGATCCAGCTATGAGGCTGCCACTGCTTCTGTCTGGGGAGTAAGAGGCTCAAAGAGCTGGGAAATCCTCACGCTATCCTCACTCAGCGCAAGGCTCTGGGTAAGGCTCTGACAGTCAGAGCCTCCAGCGTAATCAGGTGGGGCTGGGAGTCAATTGTTGTCAAGGTGACTGTTCAGCGCCTATCATTCAGTTGGACCACTCAACCCAGGCTTTCCACACTTGGTAGCCTGTTTTGGCTGGGAAGAAGAGGCACTAGTCGCTGCTTGCTGTATAGATCTTAATATCTGCCAAGTCCCTCTTGTTAGGTATATCCCTGAATATGGAGGCTCTGTCAATCAGAAGTTGCCCCCGCCCCTTTAGCGAAAGGCACTGAAAAATATCACGCCTCTTGTCTTGGATCGCTGAACTGGAAGAGATCTTATCAATTAGAGCCCCGTGGGTGCGCAGATTTCGTGGGTTAAGCTAATTTCAGTGATTGGATCCGTAGCTGTGCTCCAGAAAGTATTTCAGGCTGCCTGCGCACCCCTCCCCCAACGCTTGATTGTTAGCTTGAATGGCTGGGTGAGGTGCCCCGCCCACGGAGAGAATCTCCCGACTAGGAAAGACAGCCTTGGTGCCCCTCCCGGACCGTGGCACGGCGCACGCGCGCGGTTTCTCGGGGCACGCCGGTGGCCGGGGACTCTCCGGACCGCGGCACGGGGCATGCATGTGGTTTCTCAGGGCACGCCGGCAGCTGCCAGTGCCCAGGCTGCCGCTCCCCGAGTGTGGGCGGGCAGTTGCACGCGTGGGTTGACTCACCACGGGCGTACTCCCTCCTCGGCAACAGTCCTTTCGCTTTCAGTGTGTGTGTGGAACTCCGGGATGCTCCGAGGATAAATTTTTCTGTTTCTAGTTGATAAACTTGTTGAGATTTTGGGGAGATCTGTCGGACGCGCTGCTCACGGCGCCATTTCTGTGATGTCACTCAATCAAATAATATCTTAATATAGCCCTGGCAGGTTAGCTGGGTTGGCTGGAGCATCGTCCCACAAGGCAGAGAGGTTGCCGGTTCAATCCCCGGTCACAGCACAGGAACAGATCGATGTTCTTGTCTCTCTCTCTTTCTCTCTCTCTAAAATCAATTAAATCAACATTAAGAAAAGTTACAAAAAAATAAGTATCTTAATATAATCTTAGTACAAGTTAATAAAATGACATGATATCTGGGATTTGATTTAAAATGCACCAACAAAAAATGGTAATAAAAGAGAAATAAATGATTACTTTAATGCTGTTAACTGGTAAAACTAAAAAAGAGGTACTTGGGGGCTCATTATACTTTTCTCTTCACATGTTTCTAGCTTATATCCAAAATTTTCCAAATAAAAAAGTTCAAAAATTGTTGGTAGTAAGTTGCAAAATATATCGGCATCTTTAACAACAACAAAATTAGCTGGCTATTTTTGACTCAGAGCCTGATGTGGGAAACTTACTATTTACATATACTCTTTTAAATTGTTCGCATGTTTTCATCAAACATTATTTTCTCAATGAAAATGTATTTACAGCCTGACCAGGTGGTGGTGCAGTGGATAGAACATCAGACTGGGATGCAGAGGACCCAAGTTCAAATCCCTGAGGTCACCAGCTTGAGCATGGGGTCGCTGGCTTGAGCAAGGGGTCACTCGGTCTGCTGTAGTCCCCCTGGGTCAAGGTACATATGAGAAAGCAATCAATGAGCAACTAAGGTGCCTGTAAGGCCAGTGGCCACAGTGGCCATGCAGGTTCACATTGAATTCGGGCAGATGGTAAAGGAACTGTGGAGCCAGAAACTGGTAGGCCATTCTATATATTATTAGAGTCCTGCAATGGCAGATGAGCAAGCAGGCAAGGAAAACGGCTTCCCTCTCTCCAGACTCACAAGCCAAAAATAGGGAGAGAGGAGGAGGGGAGGAGGGGGAGGGGAAACCCCTTCCCTGGCAAACAATGGCGCCTCCCAATGGCAGCAGACAGTTCACAATTTGCAATCTGCCACCTTGAGGGCAAGCACCTACAGCCTTACACACATGACGCTGCCCCGTGCTCATGCACCAGTTAGGCAAAGTGCAAGCGAGCAAACCTAACACACTTGTTTGCCCAACATTTCACCTTTTTAGGGTCGCTTGCTTCACAATCTACATGACAGGTATCCTCCATGATGGTCCCTGTGTGAGGAGTGAGGTACATTACATAAACAGACTACAGCAACAGCACAGGTTATACAATTACCATAATTACAAAGGTGCTCTTCACAGTGTTTCCCTGAGCACTCTGCCCAAGACAATAACTGGAGGCCCTTCTCTAGCCCCTTACCTGATGGTAGGTAGGAGGGCCTGTATAGTCCAGGGCTCTGCCCATGGAAACCATAAAGTGTCCTTTGTGCCTCTCTCCAACTGCATGAGGGGAGCTTCCTGATGCAGGAGGGCCTCCACTGAAGCTGGAACTCCCCATCAGGGTTTCTCATACTGTCCAAAAGTGGCATGTACCCCAAACAAAGGAGCCAGTGCCCCCTTCCAGCTGCAGTCCAAGAGTCCATTACGCCGCTCAGTGATCAGTCCATGATAGACAGCCCAGCTATCTGTGCAAATCACCAAGGTAAAAGTCCATTACAGCCAACTAGGCATACAGTTCTTCATTAACAGACCTCAGCGCCTTTCCATAAGTGCCCTATCCATTACCACAAACCCCATTTAAACCTCTCAGCAAGCTTACAGGGCCTGGCAGGGTCAAACACATAAACACATTCAAGGCCTGTGCCACCTTGACAGTTCTCTTAGCTGTTGCTGAAAAAAAAAAAAAAAAGAAAGAAAGAAAGAAAAAAAGCACCTATTATCTTCTAATGCCAATATCTGCTGCCCAAAGAGGAGGACTAGTGGATTGCCAATTCCACATGGGGCCTCAAGCCTCCCCCCTCATCCCTGTTGTCATGGCAGTTCTGAAGACGCTGCCTTAAGGAGGAGTGTGTGGTAATGGCAGGCAATTTCTCCACCTCTGTTCTGGTGAGCATGATGTCATTCGCCCCTATGTCCCACATCCACAGCAACTCTACCAGAGGCTCTGTGGGTTTCTGCCTAAATTTTGCCCCTAACTCCATCAGCTCTGCCTGGGTTATTATGTACTGAATGACCACTGGTCAGGCTCTGAGTCTGTGGACAGACAGCAGCTTCAGCCTGAGCCTCCTCATCCTCAGAAGAGGAGTTGAAAACACCTGCTCCTGCTGAATCAAAGTCACTTCATTGGCACGAATGCTGCTGCTCCTTTGGTGACTGTTTCAGCTCCTGTGGCTGCCAGCTCTTGGCCTGAAGCTGAGATGTGAGCTCTTGAACCCACAGTGGTTTCTCCACCAACTGTTGGTGCCAGCGTTCTGCTTCCAGGACAAACTGGAGCTCACGAACCTGTAACTGCTTGTCCAGAGATTGCTCCAGTTCCAGGTGCCATTGGTGCTCAGTCTGCATCTCACAATGCAACTCTCCAACCTGGTCGGCCGCCTCCTCCAGCACTCGCTCTACTAGTTTAAGCCATTGCTGGTTCTCAGCCTGTAGCTTGACCTGCAGTTCTTAGACCTGCAGCTCGTCCTGGAGCTTTTGACCTTGGGCAGCTTCTCACACAGAGCTCTAGGTTTCCTGTCACATGAAAAAAAACAGCCAGCCCACAGTCTCCAAAAGGAGAGTTGTGGGGAATCATATGCTGGAGAGTAATGACCACTCCTTTATTCCACCCCTCCAGGGTGGTGGCAGTTCCATACCAATCTGATTTGAATCCTGCCAGCTGCACCAGATAGATGTAAACATGGCTAGTGGCTGCCGTGGCCATGCAGGTTCATATTAAATTCGGGCAGATGGTAAAGGAACTGTGGAGCCAGAGGATGCATTCTGTTAGAGCAGCAGTTCTCAACCTGTGGGTCGCGACCCCGGCGGGAGTCAAACGACCAAAACACAGGGGTCGCCTAAAGCCATCGGAAATACATATTTTATTTTAAAATGTATTGTATAATAAATATGTATTTTCCAATGGCTTTAGGTGACCGCTGTGTTTTGGTCATTTGACCCCCTCCAGGGTCGCGACCCACAGGTTGAGAACCTCTGTGTTAGAGTCTTGCAACAGCAGATGAGCAAGCAGGCAGGGAAAACTGCTTCCCTCTCTCTGCAGACTCACAGGCCAAAAACAGGAAGGGGTGGGGGACCCCTTCCCGGGCAAACAGTAGCAAACAGTGACCCCTCCCAATAGTCGCAGGCAATCCACTATTTCCAATCTGCCACCCTGATGGCAAGCACCTGCACTCTTACATAGACTCTACACCAGGGGTCCCCAAACTTTTTACACAGGGGGCCAGTTCACTGTCCCTCAGACCATTGGAGGGCCGGGCTATAAAAAAAAAAACTATCAACAAATCCCTATGCACACTGCACATATCTTATTTTAAAGTAAAAAAACAAAACATGAACAAATACAATATTTAAAATAAAGAACAAATAAATTTAAATCAACAAACTGACCAGTATTTCAATGGGAACTATGGGCCTGCTTTTGGCTAATGAGATGGTCAATGTCCGGTTCCATATTTGTCACTGCTAGCCGTAACAAGTGATATGATGCGCTTCCGGAGCCGTGATGCGTGCATCCTGCGTCACCGGAAGTAGTACTGTACATGAGTGATGTCGTGCTTTGCGGCACCGCCACAACAGTGCTCCTCTCACTGACCACCAATGAAAGAGATGCCCCTTCTGGAAGTGCGGCGGGGGCCAGAAAAATGGCCTCAGGGGGCCGCATGTGGCCCGCGGGCTGTAGTTTGGGGACCCCTGCTCTACACACATGGTGCTGCCCTGTGCTCGTTTATGCACCAATTAGGCCAAGTGCAAGCAAGCAAACCTAACACACTTGTTTGCCCAACAGTGCCACAACGACGAATTGATGCTTCTCATCTCTCTCCCTTCCTGCCTGTCTGTCCCTATCTGTCCTTCTCTCTATCCCTGTCTCTCCCACTAAAAATATATATACATATATATATTTATAAACACCTATGTATGTATGTATACACACACACACATATTAGAGTTTTAGTAGCACTTCCTGAGATATTGGTTATTGGATTTAGCTCTGTACCTTAGTTGTGGATCTGAGGCAAGTCACTTCTGAACCTCCTTAAGTAAAGATAACCTTTAAATGAGCAAATGCATTTGAAAATACCTAGCACAGCACCTGGCACAATGCAGGTATCCATTTAGTGCTGGATTAAATGACATTTAATATGTGGGAGAACCAGATTTATTATGGAGGTAGGCCCATCCCTAACATTTTTAGGGGCCATGAGCAGAGGAGAAAAAATATCCAGCCAGTGATCTGTTCTTTCCAAATGGAGGGGCTTCCCATACATGTATAGATATCCCAACGAACTTGATCAAGCTCCACCCCAAAAAACTGCCCTTGAACCTCTGCTGAGACCTAGATATGCATATACCTATCCTGTCTATACTTGAAGAAGAACCTGCACAGCCCAGGACGTGGGCTCTAGGCTAGTTGTCAAAGAATTTCAAGAATCCTGACTAGCTAGAACCTATGCGGAAATGTGTGCATGTGTGGGGGGCGGGAGGGGGGAGACTGCAGTGCCATGGGGAGATATACTCAGAGAACTCCATAGGCTCTGGGGGGAATGTGACTAGGAAAGGCCCAGAGTGGGTCCTTTAAAAGCAAATGGTCCAGGTTAGGAGACTCAGATGCTCAGACAAAAAGCAGTACTGAGGGGAGAGACAAGATGGCGCTGGAGTAGGCGGACGTACCAGCATCTACCTCCCAGAACCAAAGTGGATTACAAACTAATTTTATGAACTATCAGCTGGAAAAACCAACTTTGGACTAAACTAAAAGGACTCTTCAACCAAGGAACGCTGAAGAAGCCACACAGAGACTGGTAGGAAAAGCGGAAACGCGGAGAGGGTTGCCCAGCTCCTCGGAGCTAACGGCAGCAGGGAGAGACTCGCGTGGCGGGAAGTGAGTTTAGCAGAGGGGAAAGGGTCCAGAGCCCAGGAACAAAGCCCCAGCCTGCAGCCCCAGACCCCAGAAGAGGCGTAAGGACAGTATTTAGCCGGAAATAAGTCAGGATACTGTTTGTGAGAGAGTCTGATTTCTCAGACCCAGGATCCTTCTTAAAGGGACCACGCAGAACATCTCTCTCACAAACACTCACCCGGGGCTACTGGAGATGGAGGGAGAGGGGAGAGAACCACAGTAACAGGAAGAGAGTATAATCTAGGAGGCACAGGGAGAAACATTTTGGGAGATAGCCACCCTAACCCCTGGGACAAGTCACTCCCCAAAGCTGAAGTGAATATTTCCCCCGGAAACAGCAATACCAGCAAAGGGAAGCAGGAAAGCAGCCAAACAAGCTCCCCCGCAGCATTCAGAGCAGAGTCGCATAGAAGGAGGGAGCTTCCGGGTCTACAGTAGTGAGTCTTAGGGTCCAAGCTGCAACGCCCCCACCCACGCGGCTGAGGGCGAGCCGGAGGGCGGGTGGCAGCGGGAGACAAAAGCACGGTTCTGCTGGCAGGGTTGGAAGCCGGCTGGCCACCACTCGGCTCAGGTGTGAGCTCAATCTTGCCCGGCTAGGGAGAAGGGGGCGTGTTGCGGCCAAGCTCAGCTGCCGGCAGCCTGTAATCCAGCCTCCGGGAAAAGGGCGGGAAACCCGGAAAGGGTAGAAACCAGCCCCGGAGCATGGGGCAGAGGAGCACATCCCGGCCCCGCCTGTGCAACCCAGGCTTGCGATCTGACTTGGTAGCCGGCTCCTCCCGCGGGGGTGGAGCCAAAAGCCCAGAAGAGGCGCAGTTCCGCTGCGGAGCTGAGCTTGGGCACGCAGCCCTGCCTGGTGGTAGAGCCAAGGCTAGCAGCTGTTCCTTGAGTGGGATCACCTGCAAAGGCAGGGCAAAAGCTCGGAAACAGGCGGAGACCCGCAGCTGAGCAAAGGTGCCCTCAGGACCGAGCATAACGTCACACACGGGGGCGGGGCAAAGGCCAAGGCCACCAACCCTTGTGCACCCGAGCACGTGATCACAGCCACTCCCGGGAAGAGAAAATGCGGAGGCAGAGTAATACAACACAAATAAACCAAGAGAAATCCCCAGAAAAGGACCTAAGTGAATCAGATATAACCAAATTACCAGATGCAGAGTTTAAAATAATGATTGTTAGGATGCTCAAAGATATTAGAACCACCACAGATGGCCATTACGAAAACCTAAATAAAGAGATAACAAATATAAAAAAGGACATTGAAATAATAAAAAAGAATCAGACAGAAATGACAAATACAATATCTGAAATAAAGAACACAATGGAAGGAATTAAAAGCAGGATGGATGAAGCAGAGAATCAAATCAGTGAGTTAGAGGACACAATAAATAAAGGCACAGAAGCGGAGCAGAAAAAAGAAAAGAGACTCAAAAAGTCTGAGGAAACTCTAAGAGAGCTCTGTGACAACATGAAGAGAAATAACATCCGCATCATAGGGGTTCCTGAAGAAGAAGAGAAAGAACAAGGGATAGAGACTTTGTTCAAACATATTATAGCGGAAAACTTCCCTCAATTAAGGCAGGAAAATGTCTCACATGTTCAGGAAGCACAGAGAACTCCATTAAGGAGAAACCCAAAGAAACCAACACCAAGACACATCATAATTAAATTACCAAAGCTAAATGATAAAGAGAAAATATTAAAAGCTGCGAGAGAAAAAAAACTATCACCTACAAAGGAGCCCCCATAAGGATGACTTCTGACTTCTCAACAGAAACACTTGAGGCCAGAAGGGAATGGCAAGAAATATTCAAAGTAATGCAGAACAAGAACCTACAACCAAGACTACTTTATCCAGCAAGGCTATCATTTAAAATTGAAGGAGAAATAAAAAGCTTTACAGACAAAAAAAAACTCAAGGATTTCACTGCAACCAAACCAAGGCTGCAAGAAATGCTAAGGGACCTGTTATAAACAGGTCAAAGGAAAAAAAGAATATAGCAAAAGAGAAAAACAGTTTTAAAGAAAAAAAATGGCAATAAACAATTACATATCAGTAATAACCTTAAATGTTAATGGATTAAACGATACGATCAAGAGACATAGGGTAGCTGCGTGGATAAGAAAACAGGACCCATACATATGCTGTCTACAAGAGACACACCTTAAATCAAAAGATGCACACAGACTGAAGATAAAAGGATGGAAAAAAATATTTCACGCAAATGGAAATGAAAAAAAAAGCTGGGGTAGCAATACTTATATCAGACAAAATGGACTTTAGAACAAAGACCATAGTTAGAGATAAAGAAGGTCACTACATAATGATAAAGGGAGCAATCCAAAAGGAAGATATAACCATTATAAATATCTACGCACCTAATATAGGAGCACCTAAATATATAAAGTAGACTTTGATAGACTTAAAGGGCGAGATCAACAGCAATACTATAATAGTAGGAGATTTCAATACCCCATTAACATCATTAGATAGATCCTCAAGAAAGAAAATTAACAAAGAAACAGCAGACTTAAAGGACATATTAGATCAACTTGATTTAATAGATATCTTCAGAACCTTTCATCCTAAAGCAGCAGAATATACATTCTTTTCAAGCGCTCATGGTACATTCTCTAGAATAGACCACATGTTAGGGCACAAAAGCGGGCTCAACAAATTTAAGAAGATTGAAATCATATCGAGCACTTTCTCTGATCACAATGGCATTAAACTAGAAATCAACCACAATAGAAAAATTGAAAAACATTCAAACACTTGGAGACTAAATAGCACATTATTAAACAATGAATGGGTTAACACTGAGATCAAAGAAGAAATTAAAAAATTCCTAGAAACAAACGATAATGAGCATACATCAACTCAAAATTTATGGGACACAGCAAAAGCAGTCCTGAGAGGGAAGTTTATAGCATTACAGGCATACCTCAAGAAGCTAGAAAAAGCTCAAATAAACAACTTAACCCTGCATCTAGAAGAACTAGAAAAAGAATAGCAAGTAAAGCCCAGAGCTAGTAGAAGGAAGGAAATAATAAAGATCAGAGCAGAAATAAATGACATAGAGGCTAAAGAAACAATACAGAGGATCAATGAATCCAGGAGCTGGTTCTTTGAAAAGGTAAACAAGATCGATGAACCTTTAAGAAGACTCACCAAGAAAAAAAGAGAGAGGACTCAAATAAATAAAATTAGAAACGAGAGTGGAGAAATAACAACTGACACAACAGAAATACAAAATATTGTAAGAAAATACTATGAAGAACTGTACGCCAAAAAACTAGACAACCTAGATGAAATGGACAAATTCCTTGAATCATATAATCTTCCAAAAATCAATCTGGAAGAATCAGAAAACCTAAACAGACCAATTACAACAAATGAGATTGAAACTGCTATCAAAAAACTCCCAAAAAAGAAAAGTCCTGGGCCTGATGGCTTCACAAGTGAATTCTACCAAATATTCAAAAAAGAACTAACTCCTATCCTTCTCAAGCTATTTCAAAAAATTCAAGAGGAAGGAAGACTCCCAAACTCCTTTTATGAGGCGAGCATAATTCTGATTCCAAAACCAGGCAAAGACAACACAAAGAAAGAAAATTATAGGCCAATATCCCTGATGAACTTAGATGCAAAAATCCTCAACAAAATATTAGCAAACCGGATCCAGCAATATATGGAAAAAATCATACACAATGATCAAGTAGGATTTATTCTTGGGAGGCAAGGCTGGTACAATATTTGCAAATCAATCAATGTGATTCATCACATAAACAAAAGGAAGGGGGAAAACCACATGATAATTTCAATAGATGCAGAAAAGGCATTTGATAAAGTCCAGCACCCATTCATGATCAAAACTCTCAGCAAAGTGGGAATACAGGGAACATACCTCAACATGATAAAGGCCATCTATGACAAACCCACAGCCAACATTATACTCAATGGGCAAAAATTAAAAGCAATCCCCTTAAGATCAGGAACAAGGCAGGGGTGCCCCCTTTCACCACTCTTATTCAACATAGTTCTGGAAGTCCTCGCCACAGCAATCAGACAAGAAAAAGAAATAAAAGGCATCCAAATTGGAAAAGAAGAAGTAAAACTATCATTATTTGCAGATGACATGATATTGTATATAGAAAACCCTAAAGTCTCAGTCAAAAAACTACTAGACCTGATCAAAGAATTTGGCAAGGTGGCAGGATATAAAATCAACACTCAGAAATCAGAGGTATTTTTATACACTAATAATGAACTGTCAGAAAGAGAAATCAGGGAATCAATCCCCTTTACCATTGCAACCAAAAAAATAAAGTACCTAGGAATAAATCTAACTAAGGAGATTAAAGATTTGTACTCGGAAAATTATAAAACATTGATAAAAGAAATCAGGGAAGATACGAATAAGTGGAGGCATATACCGTGCTCATGGTTAGGAAGAATAAACATCATTAAAATGTCTATATTACCCAAAGCAATTTATAAATTCAATGCAATACCAATGAAAAAACCAATGACTTACTTCAAAGACATAGAACACATATTCCAAAAATTTATATGGAACCAAAAGAGAACACGAATAGCCTCAGCAATCCTGAAAAGGAAGAAAAAAGCGGGAGGTATCACACTTCCAGATATCAAGTTATATTATAAGGCCATTGTACTCAAAACAGCATGGTACTGGCATAAGAACAGGCACATAGATCAATGGAACAGAACAGAGAACCGAGAAATAAACCCACAGCTCTATGGACAACTGATATTTGACAAAGGAGGTAAGACAATACAATGGAGTAAAGACAGCCTCTTCAACAAATGGTGTTGGGAAAACTGGACAGCTACCTGCAAAAAAATGAAACTAGACCACCAACTTACACCACTCACAAAAATAAACTCAAAATGGATAAAAGACTTGAATGTAAGCCGTGAAACCATAAGCATCTTAGAAGAAAACATAGGCAGTAAGCTCTCTGACATCTCTCGCAGCAATATATTTGCTGATTTGTCTCCACAGGCAAGTGAAATAAAAGACAGGATAAACAAATGGGACTTTATCAAACTAAAAAGCTTCTGCACATCTAAAGACAATAAGAACAGAATAAAAAGACAAACTACACAATGGGAGAATATATTTGACAATATGTCTGACAAGGGGTTAATAACCAAAATTTATAAAGAACTTGTAAAACTCAATACCAGGAAGACAAACAATCCAATCCAAAAATGGGCAAAAGAAATGAATAGACACTTCTCCAAAGAGGACACACAGATGGCCAATAGGCATATGAAAAAATGTTCAACATCACTAATGATTAGAGAAATGCAAATTAAAACCACAATGAGATATCACCTCACACCAGTCAGAATGGCGCTCATCAATAAAACAACACAGAATAAGTGCTGGCGAGGATGTGGAGAAAAGGGAACCCTCCTGCACTGCTGGTGGGAATGCAGACTGGTGCAGCCACTATGGAAAACAGTATGGAGATTCCTCAAGAAATTAAAAATCGAACTGCCTCTTGACCCAGCTATACCACTGTTAGGAATATACCCCAAGAACACCATAGCACTGTTTGAAAAGAAGAAATGCACCCCCATGTTTATGGCAGCATTGTTCACAATAGCAAAGATTTGGAAACAGCCCAAGTGTCCATCAGAGGACGAGTGGATTAAAAAGTTTTGGTATATATATACTATGGAATACTACTCAGCCATAAGAAATGATGACATAGGATCTTTTACAACAACATGGATGGGCCTTGATAACATTATACTGAGTGAAAGAAGTAAATCAGAAAAAACTAAGAACTATATGTTTTCATACATAGGTAGGACATAAAGATGAGACTCAGAGACATAAACAACAGTGTTGGGGTTACAGGGTGGGGGGAGGAGAGGGAGGGGGTTGGGGGAGGGGAGGGGCACAAAGATCATGACTTTTCAGCATTTGCCATATTCCCCCCTTAATCTATAGACAGACAGCAAATATTTACGTATGGTGTTCCCACTACAAAGACTGCTGTCTTAGGGACAAATGCTGATAAACTACTTCAGCAGTTCCTCCTTCTTCAAAGACTTATATGTAAACATAGAGCTCCATGTTTCATAGGACATACTCAAGCTCACTCCATGCTCCCTGGAGCTTTAGCACAAGGGAATGCCCCCTCCCTTTTTTTTTTTTTTAAGTATTTTTTCTTTTATTTATTTATTTTTTGTATATTTCTGAGGATGGGGATGGGGAGGCAGTCGGACAGACTCCTGCATGCGCCTGACTGGGATCCACCTGGCATGCCTACCGGGGGGAATGCTCTGCCCATCTGGGATGTTGCTCTGTTACAACCCGAGCCATTCTAGCAACTGGGGCGGAGGCCGTGGGGCCATCCTTAGTGCCCAGGGTGGATTTGCTCCGGTGGAGCCTTGGCTGCGGGCAGGAGGAGAGAAACAAAGAGGAAGGAGAGAGGGAGGAGTGGAGAGGTAGATGGGCACTTCTCCTGTGTGCTCTGGCCAGGAATCGAACCCGGGAATCCTGCACACCAGGCCAATGACTCCGATGGGTCTACCATATCATGCTTTTTACTTAAAAAAAAAAAAAAATTTACATTTCTTTTGAATGCTGATGAACAGGAGACACCAAATCTTTTTCGCCTGCAAACTACTACCTTCTTTATTAGATCTAGCTAATAACACTGTTCTGTCTTTTTTCCAAACAGCTCCAGATATATGGAAAAGATTTATATAGGCGGATGGGGATCCTCAAACCCCTCAGCGAGATCTTCTGAGAATGGCTTTTAAGATACCTAGAGGCAGAAAAAGCCCAATAGAGATCAGGGGAACTACCAGCTTTTAGGATACACCCTTAAAGGCTCCAACACCCCAAAGGGGTCTCATAGGATGCCATCTGGGTCCTGCTTCAGTAGTGGAAAGGAAGGTCATTGAGCTAAAGCCTGCCAGGCTTACACGCCTCTGCTGCGAGGAAACAGGGACACTGGAAGGTGGGCTTCCCCCTCGCTCCTCTAAGGGAGGGTTCAGTCTCTTCCAGTCCTGCTCCAGCCACCTATGACCTAACCTTGCCCAGAATGCTGGGGTTTGCCACTGAAGGCTGAAGGTGCCCAGGGCCGTCGGCCCCATCTACGACACTGTGGACGAGCCTAGGGTATTTCTTCCAAGAAGCAGGTAAACTGATCTCATTTGCACAAGGGCCACTTAACTATGTTTTGCCTGAATAGTCAGGTTTTTTATTCTTCCCTCAAAGATCTCTGTTGTGGGTGTTGATAGTCCTATTTTCTGCTGCTTTGCTTAATATATAGTGTTTCCTTTATCCCTCCTACCTCAATGCCCCACTCATATTTCAGGCTGGGACCTACTCCTAATTTAGAGCTCTCTTTCCTCCTTTGGCCAACTAGTATTATGAATTTACCTTTGCCACCCAGCTTAGTGTATCCCAAGGTTCTCTTTACCAGGCCACAGTCACAGAGCTCCAGGAAAAAGCAACCTGGTCTCAACTCTCCAGGCAGAGGAGAACAGAAGCTTCATATCCACGCATGCTGCAAATGGCTTTTTCCAGTCTACCTGAATCATTACCAGCTAGAAGCAGCGGTCACTGGGACTTGGACATGAGCTGCAAAGTATAGAATGGTGACAATAATTCCAGTGCCATGCAGACTTTTCCTGTGGGGAACTTTCCTGGACTCCTGCTCCCTGTGGCAGCTCCTAACAGACTGAACTGTGGTTGAGTTGCATTTTTCAGGGATTTGGCATGGTGATGGGGCCAACTTGGACTTGGGGAACATGTTAAGGACACTACTCTTTTAGGGATTCTTGCTGTATTGGCCAAGAGTTTGCTTAAAGGCTTTTAATCACTGTAAAAAAAATAGAGGACTGGATGAAGACGATGGGGCACATATACACCATGGTATATTATTCAGCTAGGAGAAATGGTGACATTGGATCACTTATAGAGGAATGGTGGAGTCTTGGTAGCATTGTGCGGGGTGAAATAAGCGAATCAGAAAAAAACAGGAACTGCAGGATTCCATACATTGGTGGGACATAAAAGCAAGACTAAGAGGCATGGACAGGAGTGTGGTGGCTATGGGGGGGGTGGGGGGAGGGAAGGAGGGAGAGGGGGAGGGGGAGGGGGAGGGGTACAGAGAGAACTGGATGGAGGGTGGCGGAGGATGATCTCTCTTCGGTTGATGGGTATGCAACAGAACTAAATGACAAGATAACCTGGAAATGTTTTCTTTGAATGTATGTACCCTGATTTATTGATGTCACCCCATTAAAATAAAAATTTATTAAAAAAAAAAAAAAGCAGTACTGATTAGAGACAAGGTATTATCTTAAACCACTCAACAGAGTTGGAGTGAGAAGACATAGATTCTTGTTCCAATTTTGCCAGTAATTTCATGTGTGATGTTAAACCAATGTCTTAACTTAGTTGTGCCTCAATTTTCTCATACATTTATTTAACAAATATTTTGTGGGCTCCAATTATGAGCTAGGTATGCATCTAGATACTGTAGATACACAGAATTCAATGGACTTACTATTCTGATAAGAAGCAGTCCATGAAGATACCTGGGGTAAATGTATTCCAGACAAAGGATTTTTCTAAATCCAAATTCTTATGTTTAACCTTGCAAACAGACATGTTCATTAAATATAAAAATGGAAGAATCCTATGAGGAAAAAACTGCATTTTAAATTATAATCCAATATTATAAAAAAGTGCAAAACATGCCTTTTATGATTCATTCTTTAATACAACAGGATGAGCACTCCAAACTGCTGCTAATTTTAGTCACAAAATTATCACCATATGCAACACAAAACCCATTCTCTAAGTGAGTCATTTGCTTTATATTATCACCCATTTAACAGTGTATATTTTATAGGAAATATAAATTTATAAAATATAATGTAATCACAAAGCATTTCTCCAAATTAATTTTTTAAATAAACACAATATAATGTATCAGTTGCTTCTAGGTTAATAATGAGCTTTACTACTTCATTAACATAGTAAGAAGAATTCACAGAATAGAGTGCACAATAAACTGTAAACAGTCTAAAAATATCTTTATGCCAAACCAGTTAAGATTGGGTACAGTTTCCTGACTACATCAACTACAGAATGTCAGGGTCATGGCAAAGGATCTGGTCTGAAAACTAGGAGTCAAGTAAGAAAAGAAGATATTAGAGCTCAGATAAGACAGTAAAGAACTTCTGAAAGGGTACATAATAGTGGAACTTACATCTTGTTTAGTTGCAGTCACCTACAAGCAATCACAGGAGAGCTCCAAATTTCAGATCATTCTAGCCATTTTACCCTACACCTTTTCAAAATTGAAGAGTTGCTCATTTATCACAAAATATCAGTTATAAGGGACTATTTATGCTTTTTAATTAATTAATTAACTTATTTACTTATTTATTTTAGAGAGAGGAAAAAAAAGAGAAAAATTGACTTGCTGTTTTCCTTATTTATGAATTCATTGGTAGATTCTTGTATATGCCCTAACTGGGAATCAAACCTGCAACATTGGTGTATCAGGATGACGCTCTAACCAACTGAGCACCTGGCCAGGGCTATTTATGCTTGTTAGATCTCACAATTATAATTATAGCATAGTCCAGTGGATTTCTAAATAAAAATCTAACTACCTGCAATGCAAGAAAACTCCCCCCTTCTCTGTCTCAGTTCAAAATTAACAAAATAAAACAGAAGGGACACTGTCCAGGCTTTAATTACACAAGCACTTTATTGCAGCTACTGTCACTAGATGGCACTAAAGACTCTGTGTTTTAGAATCAGACTCAATCAGAAGGCAAATATGATCTGAAATAAACAATAAATTTCCCTGGTCATCTGTCTGCCATTATTATCGGTTTCTTAAAAATTAACATGAATCTCAGTTTATTCACTTATTTACTAACCCACACCATGTTTCAAACACTGTGCCTAATGTTACAGATGTAGAAATAAAACATGGTTCCTTGCCCTTAACATTACCTCTCCGATGTGGAAGGGGAGAGGGCACAGTGAGGGCAGAGAACAGAATCAGATAAGCAAATAAAATTTAAATATAGAATGTTAAAGACTTAATAGAGGTTATCACAGAGTGCCACCGGTACCACATAGAAGGGCCCCTAACACAGACTTGGTCAATAGAGGATTCTTTTTTTTTTTTTTTTAATTTTAATGGGGTTACATTGATAAATCAGGGTACACATGTTTAGAGAAAACATCTCTAGGTTATTTTGACATTTGATTATGCTGCATTCCCATCACCCAAAGTCCAACTGTCTTCCGTCACCTTCTAACTGGTTTTCTTTGTGCCCCTCTCCTCCCCCAACCCCCTCCCTCTCATCCCCCCCAGCCCGTAACCCCCACACTCTTGCCCATGTCTCTGAGTCTCATTTTTATGTCCCACCTATGTATGGAATCATATAGTTCTTAGTTTTTTTCTGATTTACTTATTTCGCTCAGTATAATGTTATCAAGGTCCATCCATGTTGTTGTAAATGATCCGATTTCATCATTTCTTATGGCTGAGTAGTATTCTATAGTATATATGTACCACTGCTTTTTAATCCACTCGTCCTCTGATGGACACTTGGGCTGTTTCCAGATCTTGGCTATTGTTAACAATGCTGCCATAAACTTCGGGGTGCATTTCTTCTTTTCAAACAGTGCTATGGTGTTCTTGGGGTATATTCCTAAAAGTGGTATAGCTGGGTCAAAAGGCAGTTCGATTTTTAATTTCTTGAGGAATCTCCATACTGTTTTCCACAGTGGCTGCACCAGTCTGCATTCCTACCAGCACTGCAGGAGGGTTCCCTTTTCTCCACATCCTTGCCAGCACTTATTCTGTGTTATTTTGTTGATGAGCGCCATTCTGACTGGTGTGAGGTGATATCTCCTTGTGGTTTTAACTTGCATTTCTCTAATGATTAGTGATGTTGAGCATTTTTTCATATGCCTATTGACCATCTGTATGTCCTCTTTGGAGAAGTGTCTATTCATTTCTTTCGCCCATTTTTTGATTGGATTGTTTGTCTTCCTGGTGTTGAGTTTTATAAGTTCTTTATAAATTTTGGTTATTAACCCCTTATCAGACACATTGTCAAATATATTCTCCCATTGTGTAGTTTGTCTTTTTATTCTGTTCTTATTGTCTTTAGCTGTGCAGAAGCTTTTTAGTTTGATATAGTCCCATTTGTTTATGCTGTCTTTTATTTCACTAGCCCGTGGAGATAAATCGGCAAATATATTGCTGCAAGAGATGTCAGAGAGCTTACTGCCTATGTTTTCTTCTAAGATGCTTATGGTTTCACAGCTTACAATGAAGTCTTTTATCCATTTTGATTTACTTTTGTGAATGGTGTAAGTTGGTGGTCTAGTTTCATTTTTTTGCAAGTAGCTGTCCAATTTTCCCAAACCATTTGTTGAAGAGGCTGTCTTTACTCCAATGTATGCTCTTACCTCCTTTGGCAAATATCAGTTGTCCATAAAAGTGTGGGTTTATTTCTGGGATCTCAGTTCTGTTTCATTTATCTATGTGCCTGTTCTTATGCCAGTACCAGGCTGTTTTGAGTACAATGGCCTTGTAGTATAACTTGATATCTGGAAGTATGATACCTCCCACTTTATTCTTCCTTTTCAAGATTGCTGAGGCTATTTGTGTTCTCTTTTGGTTCCATATAAATTTTTGGAATGTGTTCTATATCTTTGAAGTAAGTCATTGGTATTTTATTGGTATTGCATTGAATTTATAAATTGCTTTGGGTAATATAGACTTTTGTTTTGTTTTGGGTTTTTTTGTATTTTTCTGAAGTTGGAAACAGGGAGGCAGTCAGACAGACTCCCGCATGCGCCCGACCAGGATCCACCCAAAATGCCCACCAGGGGGCAATGCTCTGCCCATCTAGGGCGTTGCTCTGCTGCAACCAGAGCCACTCTAGCGCCTGAGGCAGAGGCCATGTAGCCATCCTCAGCACCTGGGCCAACTTTGCTCCAATGGAGTTTTGGCTGCAGGAGGGGAAGAGAGAGACAGAGAGGAAGGAGAGGGGGAGGAGTGGAGAAGCAGATGGACGTTTCTCCTGTGTGCCCTGGCTGGAAATCGAACCTGAGACTCCTGCACGCCAGGCAACGCTCTACCACTGAGCCAACCAGCCAGGGCAATATAGACATTTTAATGATGTTTATTCTTCCTAACCATGAGCACGGTATATGCTTCCACTTGTTTGTATCTTCCCTGATTTCTTTTATCAATATTTTATAATTTTTCTAGTACAAGTCTTTAATCTCCCTGGTTAAATTTATTCCTAGGTACTTTATTTTTTGGTTGCAATGGTAAAGGGGCTTACTTCCTTAATTTCTCTTTCTGACAGTTCATTGTTAGTGTATAAAAATGCCTCTGATTTCTGAGTATTAATTTTATATCCTGCCACCTTGCTGAATTCACTTATCAAGTCCAGTAGACTTTAAGGTTTTCTATATACAATATCATATCATCTGCAAATAATAATACTTTTACTTCTTCTTTTCCAATTTGGATACCTTTTATTTCTTTTTCTTGTCTAATTGCTGTGGCTAGGACTTCCAGAACTATGTTGAATAAGAGTGGTGAAAGGGGGCACCCCTGCCTTGTTCCTGATCTTGAGGAGATTGCTTTTCATTGTTGCCCATTGAGTATGATGTTAGCTGTGGGTTTGTCATAGATGGCCTTTATCATGTTGAGGTATGTTCCCTGTATTCCCACTTTGCTGAGAGTTTTGATCATGAAAGGGTGCTGGATTTTATCAAATGCTTTTTCTGCATCTATTGAAATTATCATGTAGTTTTTCCCCTTCCTTTTGTTTATGTGATGAATCACATTGATTGATTTGCAAATATTGTACCAGCCTTGCCTCCCCAGAATAAATCTCACTTGATCATGGTGTATGATTTTTTTCATATATTGCTGAATCCAGTTTGCTAATATTTTCTTGAGGATTTTAGCATCTAAATTCATCAGGGATATTGGCCTATAATTTGCTTTCTTTGTGTTGTCTTTGCCTGATTTTGGAATCAGAATTATGCTCTTCTCATAAAAGGAGCTTGGAAGTCTTCCTTCCTCTTGAATTTTTTGAAATAGCTTGAGAAGAATAGGAGTTAGTTCTTCTTTGAATATTTGGTAGAATTCACTTGTGAAGCCATCAGGCCCAGGACTTTTCTTTTTTGGGAGTTTTTTGATAACTGTTTCAATCTCATGTGTTTCTAGGAATTTTTTAATTTCTTCCTTGATCTCATTGTTAACCCATTAATTATTTAATAACATGCTATTTAGTTTCCAAGTGTTTGAGTATTTTTCAGTTTTTATGTTGTGGTTGATTTCTAGTTTCATGCCATTGTGATCAGAGAAAATGTTCGATATCATTTCAATCTTCTTAAATTTGTTGAGACTGCTTTTGTGCCCTAACATGTGGTCTATCCTAGAGAATGTACCATGAGCACTTGAAAATAATGTATATTCTGCTGCTTTAGGGTTAAAGGTTCTGAAGATATCTATTAAATTGAGTTGATCTAATGTGTCCTTTAAGTGTGCTGTTTCTTTATTAATTTTCTTTCTTGAGGATCTATCTAGTGATGTTAGTGGGGTATTGAAATCCCCTACTATTATAGTATTGCTGTTGATCTTGCCCTTTAAATCCATCAAAGTCTGCTTTATATATTTAGGTCCTCCTATATTTGGTGCATAGATATTTATAACAGTTATATCTTCCTTTTGGATTGCTCCCTTTATCATTATGTAGTGACCTTCTTTATTTTTTACTATAGTCTTTGTTTTAAAGTCCATTTTGTCTGATATAAGTATTGCTACCCCAGCTTTTTTTTCATTTCCATTTGCATGAAATACTTTTTTCCATCCCTTTATCTTCAGTCTATGTGCATCTTTTGTTTTAAGGTGTGTCTCTTGTAGACAGCATATGTATGGGTCCTGTTTTCTTATCCATGCAGTTACCCTATGTCTTTTGATCAGATCATTTAATCCATTTACATTTAGGGTTATTCTCGATATGTAGTTGTTTATTGCCATTTTATTCTTTAAAGCTGTATTCTTCTTTTGCTATATTCTTTTCCCCCTTTGATCTGTTTACAACAGGCCCCTTAGCATTTCTTGCAGCCTTGGTTTGGTTGTAATGAGTTCCTTGAGTTTTTTGTCTGTAAAACTTTTTATTTCTCCTTAAATTTTATTTTATTTTATTTAATTTTTTAATTTTTATTTTATTTATTCATTTTAGAAAGGAGAGAGAGAGGGAGAGAGACAGAGAGAGAAGGGGGGGAGGAGCAGGAAGCCTCAACTCCCATATGTGCCTTGACCAGGCAAGCCCAGGGTTTCGAACCAGCGACCTCAGCATTTCCAGGTCAACGCTTTATCCACTGCGCCACCACAGGTCAGGCTTCTCCTTAAATTTTAAACAATAGTCTTGCTGGATAAAGTAGTCTTGGTTGTAGGCTCTTGTTCTGCATTACCTTGAATATTCCTTGCCATTCTCTTCTGGCCTCAAGTGTTTTTGTTGAGGCCTCAAGTGTTTTTGTTGAGAAGTCGGAAGTCATCCTTATGGGGGCTCCTTTGTAGGTGATAGTCTTTTTTTCTCTAGCAGCTTTTAATATTTTCTCTTTATCACTTAGCTTTGGTATTTTAATTATGATGTGTCTTGGTGTAGATTTCTTTGGGTTTCTCTTTAATGGAGTTCTCTGTGCTTCTTGAACTTGTAAGATGTTTTCATGCCTTAATTGAGGGAAGTTTTCAGCTATGATATGTTTGAACAAAGTCTCTATCCCTTGTTCTTTCTCTTCTTCTTCAGGAACCCCTATGATGTGGATGCTATTTCTCTTCATGTTGTCACAGAGCTCTCTTAGAGTTTCCTCAGACTTTTTGAGTCTCTTTTCTTTTTTCTGCTCTGCTTCCGTGCCTTTATTTATCTTGTCCTCTAACTCGCTGATTCAATTCTCAGCTTCATCCATCCTGCTTTTAATTTTTTCACTTTTTTAAATTCATTTTAGAGAGGAGAGGGAGAGACAGAAAGAGAGACAAAGAGAGAGAAGGGGGGAGGAGCTGGAAGCATCAACTCCCATATGTGCCTTGACCAGGCAAGCCCAGGGTTTCGAACCGGCGACCTCAGCATTTCCAGGTCGATGCTTTATCCACTGCGCCACCACAGGTCAGGCTTCGATTCTCAGCTTCATCCATTCTGCTTTTAATTCCTTCCATTGTGTTCTTCATTTCTGATATTGTCTTTGTCATTTCTGACTGATTCTTTTTTATTATTTCAATGTCCTTTCTTATATTTGCTATCTCTTTATTTAGGTGTTCATAATGACCATCTATTCTTGTTCTAATATGTTTGAGCATCCTAACAATCGTTACTGTAAACTCTGTATCTGGTAATTTGGTTATATCTGACTCATTCAGGTCCTTTTCTGGGGATTTCTCTTGATTCATTTGTGTTGCATTTCTCTGCCTTCTCATTTTGTCTGTGTAAAAGAAGGTTTTGGCCACTGGAGTCCACTGGGTGTGGCCTCTGTGTTCCCTAGGTGTGGTCTGTCTGCAGGCCTGCCATCCCCTCTTCTGTTGTTGCCTAGGGCATTCGGGTATGGGTGTTGCCGGTGTCTGCCCACTGGGACTGTTGCTGTGGTTTCTGCCTCTCCTTCACGGGAGTGGCAGTGATCTTGTGTTCGGGTGTACAAGCCTCAGTGGCCTTGGCCTGAGCCTCGCTCCCGTGGGTGGCGCTATGCTCGGCCCTGAGGGCAGGGGTGAGCACCTTTGCTCAGCTGGGGGTCTCTGCCTAATTCCGGGCTTTCGCCCTGCCCTTGCAGGAGGAGCCTGCTCATGGAACAGCTGCAAGCCTTGGCTCCATAAGCCAGGCGGGGCTGCATGCTCATGCTCAGTAGCGGGACTCCACCTGTTTTGGGCTTTTGTCTCCACCCCTGCGGTAGGAGCCGGCTCCCAAGTCAGGCCACAAGCCTTGGTTCTGCAGATGAGGCAAGGCTGTGCTCCTGCGTCCTTGCTCAAGGGCGGGTCTCCGCTCCTTCCGGGGCTCCTGCCCTTCCCCCACAGGCTGGATTGCAGGCAGCCCGCAGCTGGGCTTGACTACTTTTGCACATTCCCTCCTCCCCAGCCGGGCAAGACTGAGCTCACACCTGGGCCTCAGTGGTGGCCAGCCGGCTTCTGCCCTTACTGATAGATCCATGCTTCCACATCCCGCCACCGCCTGTCCTCGGGCAAGCCCTCAGCCATGTGGGTGGGGGCGCTGCTGCTCAGACCCTAACACTCACTACTATAGTACTGAAAGTTCCCTCCTTCTAAGCGACTCTGCTCTGATTGCCGCGGGAGAGCTTGTTTGGTTGGTGTCCTGCTTCCCTTTGCTGGTATTGCTGTTTCTGGGGGAAATATTCACTTCTGATTTGGGGAGTGACTCATCCCAGAGGTTAGAGTGGCTGACTCTCAAAATGTTTCTCCCTGTGCCTCCTAAATTACAGTCTCTTCCCACTGCTCTGGTCCTCTCCTCTCTCCCCGTCCCCAGAGCCCCGGGTGAGTAGTTGTGAGAAAGGTGTTCTGCATGGTCCCTTTAAGAAGAATCCTGGTCTGAGAAATCAGTCTCTTTCTCACAAACAGTATCCTGTCTTGTTTCCAGATAAATACTGTCCATACGCCTCTCCTAGGCTCTGGGGCTGCAGGCTGGGGCTTTGTTCCTGGGATTCAGGACCCTCCCCTCTCTGCTAAACTCACTTCCTGCCACGCGAGTCTCTCCTGGCTGCCGTTCACTCTGGGGAGCTGGGCAGCCCTCTCCGCATTTCCGCATTTCCGCTTTTCCTACCAATCTCAGTGTGGCTTCTTCAGTGTTCCTTGGTTGAAGAGTCCTCTTAGTTTAGTCCAAAGTTGGTTTTTCCAGATTATGTTTCTTAAAATTAGTTTGTAATCCACTCTGGTTCTGGGAGGTGGAAGTTGGTACGTCCACCTACTCCATCGCCATCTTGTCTTCCCAATGGAGGATTCTTAAAGAAGTTGATATCTGAAAACTGAGCTTTGAAGAATAGGTAGAGGTTAATTAGGCAAAGGAGAACAGACAGGGTACCCTAAGCAGAGCAAGTGGTTTGGACAATCATAAAAGATAGAAACTCAGGGTGCATTCTGGGGTGACAGGAGAAGGCAGTGTAAAAAAAGAGGCTGACTGGTCTGATAAAGGTAAAGCCAAGGGAGCTCCTCTTAGAAGGTCATTTCCATGAGCACAGGGCTTTTTGCTTGTTCTACACAATGACAGAGCCTGGCACATAGTCAAAAGCCCCTGCCCTCATGGAAATTACTATTACAATTGGTAACAAACCATGAAGACATTTGGGGGGAACATATTTCAGGTGCTTAAAGGATATTTGATGAATAATGAAGGTATACAATCATAATCAAATTGAAATTTCAAACAAGTATCTACCACAATTAGAGAGAATGGATTAGAAATGAACACTCTAATTAGTAACCCAAACAAAGTATGTCAAGAACTTGAACTAACGCGGGAATAATGTGGAGGAAAGGGGAGTAAATTCAGAAATATGATGTGGGTAATAACAATAAAGACAGCCCTTGTATAAAATGTGGGTGGGTGCTTTATATGCATCATCTCCAACTCCCACAACAATAAAAAAAGAATGAAGAGGTTAGGGGTTTTTTATTATAAAAACAAAACGATTAAAGCCTGACCAGGTGGTGGCGCAGTGGATAGAGCGTTGGACTGGGACACAGAGGACCCAGGTTCGAAACCCCGAGGTGTCTGACTTGAGCACAGGGCTCATCCAGCTTGAGTGCAAGCTCACCAGCTTGATCACAGGGTTGCTGGCTTGGCTGTGGGATCATAGTGATGACTCCATGGTTGCTGGCTTGAACCCAAAGGTCGTTAGCTTGAAGCCCAAGGTCGCTGGTTTGAGCCCAAAGTCACTGGCTTGAGCAAGGGGTCACTTACTCTGCTATAGCCCCCAAGTCAAGGCACATATGAGAAAGCAATCAATAAACAACTAAGGAGCTGCAACAAAGAATTGATGCTTCTCATCTCTCTCCCTTCCTGCCTGTCTGTCCCTCTCTCTGTCTCTGTCACAAAAACAAAAAAATGATTATGGACTCTATAATCTTCATACAACTTTGCAGTGGTTAATTCTTTCGCAGACCAGCATGAAATTTTTAGTGGACCCGCAGTTGAAAACCACTGCTTTAGATACCCTGATGAATCTGATCATTTTCAAGAGTCCTGTCCCTCTGATTCCATGACTTTTTACTTCCCTGTAACTATCTGCTGCCTTTCTGGGATCCCTAGAAAGATGAGCAGCATGTGAGAATGGAATAAAACCCTGAACTTGTTCTGGGAAAGGAGAATCCTTAACTAATCCTCTCTTATGACCTCACCTCATAACACTTCTGGGGTGCACGATCCACAAAAACCCTTGGCTGCATGTAGTCCTCTTCCTTCTCCTTGATTAGAAATCATCACTCCCTGGCTCATCAATAACAGGTCCTTGTTAGACGTCTACTATGAGGGCACTAGGTTGGTGCTAAGGGTGTTTCATATTAATAGAGATAGGAATACATGTGTGTATGTGTTCACAGTGTGAATACAGACATGTATTATATGTTACATATTTATACAGATAACATGCATACATATATACGCATAATAAATAAAACACTTGCTACTACAATCTAGCACAAACTTAAAAGTGAAAAGTATACACAAAGAGCTATGGGAGCTCAACTCTGAAGATTTGAAGTAACAGGGAAAGTTTCAAACACGCTTAACAAAGAAGGAAGGGTAGATTTAAATATAGGTAATCAAATTCTGCAGACAAAATTGCCAAAGACCCAGAAGTGTGCTTTGCAATGTTCAGGGACTAACAGGCCAGTTTTATGGCTCTATTAAGGAATTCAGATTTTATCCTATGGAGATAAGGAGATATTGATGCTTTTAAAATGAAGATGACTTGTATCATGTTTTTAAAATTAATTTGGAAAATTGTAGGGCTGAATGAAAAAAAAATGGAGGGGAGAGATAATTCAGAGACTATTGTAATAACTGAGGTAAAGATGATGAAGTCTGGTATCATCCTAAAATTCTACACAGTAAGGTGTTGGCAGCAAGGATGGAAAGAAATTGGTACCTGCCTAGATATGAAAAAAGATAAAGGAAGCCAGGAGCACTGTAAGGTTTGAGCTGGAGGGAAGGGAGAATAATGATATCCTTAGAAAAGAAAATTCAGAGAGCACAGCTGATTGAGCAAAAAAGTTCAGCGAAGTTTAAGATATGTGGGGCTTAAGGTGATGGGACACATTTGGGTGCTGATTTATAAAAGACGGTTATGACCAAAGCTCAGGGGAAAAGTCAGTGTTGAAAGTGTGAACCTAGGAATCACCTGCATAAGAGAAAATGTCGAGAGCAAAGGGAGAGGATAAAATGGAGGTAGGGGATAAAATGGAGGAAGGGGAACCAGCAGGGAAGAGTGTGAGAAGCAGCCCAAGAGAACAGAAGGACGGGAGAGTAGAGTATTTCCGAAGTCAAGAAGGAAGCCAGTGCTAAGGATGAAAAAGTACATAACCATGGTGAATACTAGAGACCATGTATTGAGAAAAGCCCAGAGACCACATCAGTTGTGATCTACAAGAGAAAAGTCCCAAGAGTCAAAAGTTAGTTTATATGGGGTAGGGAAATACAGGTGGTGGTGCTGATCATGGCAGACGGCGATGAAAGCAGAGAGCGAGACTAGCCTGGAAAATGTAGTGCTGAGAGTCATAAAGGCAAACTGAAAGGCAGCAGAGTCATGGGCGATTTGTTTCCCCCTTAAAGCCTTGGCTGTAACTCTCAGTAGAAGAACATGCTAGTAAAGAGCTGATGGAGCCATGGGGATGTAAAGTGCAGCAGAGGGAATATAGTCAAGAATATGTATGTAATAACTGTGTAGGGTGCCAGGTGGGTACAGGAAATATCAAGGGGAACACGTTGTAAAGTATGATATATGATTGACTGACCACTATGTTGTACACCTGAAACTAATACAAAATAATATTGAATGTAAACTGTAATTGAAAAAAATATTTTTAATGAACTGATTGAAAATGCAGAAGCAGAAAGGTTTTAAGGAGGCAGGAGAGGCTAGATGAAAGAGCAAAGGTCTGGAGGGGTTAATCTTAGAACAGAAGTAACGCAGTTGGAGGATCTGAGAGGAGATGTGATGAATCAGATTTTTAAGTAGAAAGTGAGAGAGTTCTCAAAATAATTTTGCTTCTCACTCAATTAAAGGCTAAGATGCTTTCTCTAAAAAAAAATATTTTTTAAATAACCTGCTGAGATGCTTTAGAAGCTGCAGAAGAAAAGGAAAGAGGTGGTTGTGGTAGAATCTTTTTTTTTAATTGATTGAGTTTAGAGAGAGAGAAAGACAGGGAGGCAGAGAAAGAGAGAATCATTCATTTGTTGCTCCACTTAGTTTTGCATTCATTGGTTGCTTCCCATTTGTGCCCTGGCTGGGGATCAAACCGGCAACCTTGATGTTTCAGGACAACACTCAAACCGGCTGAGCTAACCGGCCAGGGCTGGGGTAGAATCTTAAACATGGCATCATAAGACTGAGTTCACATGGACATGGACAACAGTGCAGTGACTGCCAGTGGGCTAGGGGGTAGTGGAGAGAAGTGGAGGGGGTGGGAGGGGGTTAATGGTGAGGGGCAAAGACTTGACTTGGGTGGGGGTGAACACGCAATATGATGTACAGAGACATGTAGAATTGGGCACCTGAAACCCGTATAATTTTATTAACCAGTGTCACCCGAAAAAATTCAACTTAAAAAAAAGCTCAAGTTCAGGTCTTCAGATATTATTACCCACCAGACTTCTCTGAGACTTTCCTCATAAGAATTGTTAAAAGATTAAACAAGATATGCCCGTGTAAATTATTAAGCACTCTTCAACAAGAGAAGCCTGGTACACCTACCTGGGAAATGAGATAGTGCATGAATAAAAGATGGTGAGAACTGTCACCAAGTGTCCAGAGGGCTGAAGGGAAGCTGGGAGCAAGAATATATAGCAAACCCACGTTAGCAGGGTTCACGTGACTTTGGCACACTGGAGTGGGGAAAGCACCTTCTGCGGCAGGGTAGGTGTGGAGAGGACAAGAAGCTGAAGGAATCTAGGTAAGGACTTTCTTAAGACCTTTGTAGGCATGCTTACATTTGGAAATCACATGTAATTTTTACACACAGGATGGGAACAAAAGAAGGTTTACAGTGTGAGTACATGAAACAGCTTATCCTTGTATTATTATTTATTATTATATTATTGTCTTTTTTCAAATATTTTATTTATTCATTTTAGAGAGGAGAGAAAGAGAGGGAGAGAGAAAGGGAGTAAGAAGGTGGGGAGGAGCAGGAAGCATCAGCTCCCATATGTGCCTTGACCAGGCAAGCCCAGGGTTTCCAACTGGAGACCTCAGCATTCCAGGTCAACACTTCATCCACTGTGCCACCACAGGTCCAGCTAATTATTGTATTATTTTATTTTTATTTTTTTCTTTTTCTGAAGCTGGAAACGGGGAGAGACAGTCAGACAGACTCCCGCATGCGTCCGACCGGGATCCACCCAGCACGCCCACCAGGGGGGATGCTCTGCCGCGACCAGAGCCACTCTAGCGCCTGGGGCAGAGGCCAAGGAGCCATCCCCAGCGCCCGGGCCATCTTTGCTCCAATGGAGCCTTGGCTGCGGTAGGGGAAGAGAGAGACAGAGAGGAAGGAGGGGGGGGGGGTGGAGGAGCAAATGGGCGCTTCTCCTATGTGCCCTGGCCGGGAATCGAACCCAGGTCCCCCGCACGCCAGGCTGACGCTCTACCGCTGAGCCAACCGGCCAGGGCCTATTGTATTATTTTCTATACAAACTGTAAACCTGCTTTGCTCTCTCTGTAAGTGGCATTGGATTCAATGGCATTGTATATGTAGTTCGGAAATGGCTAAGCACTTCAATTTTTGTAAATAGTTGGGTTTTTTTTCATGTTTTAGAATCGACGTTTTGTTTTTGTCAGATTTCCTTAGTTTTTAAAGCTTAGGCTAGGCACTGTGCCCATATTAGAAATGGATAAGGCATCAATGAACGCGCATCGGGCAGGGAAGTCGTGAAGAAAGCAAGCAGAGGGGAAATAGAACCTACTGGACAGGCGGAGGCGGTGGAGAGAAGGAGACTGGCGGGGGGTCAGAAGCCAGTGCCCCGGTTCCTGGAATGTTGGAGATACAGGCCGCAGATCCAGGTAACCCCAGAAGGCCAAACCAGGAGACCACTGGTGAGGACACTTAGAGAAGGAGGCGAAGAGATTGTAAAGCTTGCTCAGTGCCTTCATCCTCCCAACGAGTCTGTGAGCCCACAAAGGGCTTATCTCTCCTTGGCATGGTCCACTATCCCATTGTGACCAGTCACCGGCCCTCCTGACCGACTGATGAAAACAGCGGGACAAACCTGCTCCGTTTCTGTTGTGCATAAGTGGAGAATTCTGGGTGACACACACTTAACCCCTGAGGTCATCTGCACGCCCGGCCCCGCTGGGTGAAGCAGCAGATTCTGCAGCTCCAGGGAATCGCGAGCTCCTGGCACTGGCCGAACGCGGGCCTCCTTGCCAGTCCTCGGCTCAATGGGTCCCAGAACCAAGGCCTGAGGCCCATAGTCCTGGAAAGCTCCAGGTGCTAGCGAGCCGCAAGTCCTCGGCGTCGGCACCTAGGCCTGAGGAGAAAGCCGCAGGCTCACACCCTCCTGAGCAGAATCTCGTCCTACAACTCCCAGCATGCCCCGGGCTGACTGACAGCTCCCCCACCAATAAGAAGGTCCAGTCTGGTTGGTTCGTGAGACCAATCCAAGGGCACAAAAGAGGCCATTCTCGAGGCATATCAGCGCGCTCTATAAGTGGTCCTCTGGCTTTTTTGGTCACCAGAGAGATAAAGAGAGGGACAGTCGCCGTAAAATGGTGACGTTGGCTCTACTATGCCGCTCCCTCTCCTCCTTGCTCTTTTCCACCCGCCGCCCCGCCTCCGGCTCTTAGTTTGTTTCTCCCCTCCCGGCCTGAGTGGACAAGCGAAGATGTAGAATCGCCAAAGGTTATTGGTTGCTGGTAGTGTCACTCTGGAGGGCGGCGGGGCCCTCAGCGGCGAGGACCGCCCCTCTCGGACGGTGATTGGCCTTGTCTGAGTACACTCGGGCTGGGACCTGACCCTTTCGGCACCTTGGGGCGAGACCTGGGGGTACGGTGGCAAGCGAGGGTCCGGTTGGGACTCGCAGCATCTTCGCTTGCCGCGTGCCCTCCCCGGAGGACCTGGTTGGGGGAAGGAGCGGGAGGCCCTCTACCTCATTACGCGGGGGCGAGGGTGGCGCTTGTCGCGTGTCTGGCGCGGGACCAGTGGGGCGGGCGGCGGGAGGGGGTGGTAGTGGAGGGCGGGAGAGGTGCAGGGGTCCAGGAGGAGACCACAGGACTAGCTCGAGACCTAGACCTGGAAGTGCTTCCGGGGAGGACTTGGGGGAACAGAAGAGGGCGTGGGGGTGTCTGGTATGGGATGCCATGGAAAGGAGGGGGCCCTCCAGAGCAGATCCGTGAGTGGTTCCTTTGAGGAGCCCCCTTCTCCCCCTTTGCCCTTTGAGCTGCTGAAGAGCGAGTCCCCATGGTCTCTGTTCAAGTTCTGCCAACTTTTTCTTTGGGTGGGCATAGTCACCTACTTCATTACAGAACTACCCAGGTCCTTTTCTAATACTGGGTATAAAAGTGGGGAATATGTCAGAAAAGAAGCCGCTACTGGGCTTCGTGGACAAAGTCCCCAGTGGAACTGCCCCTGGGAACTCAGGCAAGACTCACTGCCCCTCGTGCATGGGGCTCTTCAAAGCCCCCAGGCTGTTGCCTTGTTTGCATACAGTTTGTACCACGTGTCTGGAGCAGCTGGAACCCTTCTGCATAGTGGACACCCGCAGGGGAGACTTTGACACCAGCTCTAAGGGGTCAATATTCCAGGAACTCAAGCCCCACGGCCTGCAACCGCAGATCGGCATCCTCTGTCCAGTATGTGACACCCAGGTGGACCTTCCCATGGGTGGAGTGGAGGCTTTAACCATAGACCACCTGGCCATGAATGATGTGATGCTGGAGAGTCTGCATGGGAAAGGCCAGGGTCTAGTGTGTGACCTGTGCAGCGACAGGGAAGTGGAGAAGAGGTGTCAGACCTGCAAAGCCAATCTCTGCCATTTCTGCTGCCAGGCGCATAGGTAAAGGTGGGATACCCCAACCTGTGTGGCTTAAGAACAGTACACAAAGGTGTTTAGACAGAGACATCCCTCCTTGGTGAGCAGATGGAAAGGCAAACTTTCTCAAGTACCATGGAAAGTCAAAGTGCAATCTACGATGTGATAGCAAACACTCTAGAAGGGTAGTTAACTTTTGCAGCCTTATATACTACCCTTTGTAATGATAGACTGCCCACAACAATTAGGGGATATTTCAGTGCTTCATATTCATTTTGAAATATCCCCTAATTTTTGTAAGCAGTGTAGTGTCAAGGCTTGCAAAGTCCTTTTCAGTTTGCAAGCACATTCAGTGTCCTCGGATCATCAGTCCTTTTTGTACTAGATAATCATAGCAGGTGCTGGAGAAACAGGAGAATGAATACCATAGCCCCTGCCTTGATCTCATCTGATCCTTGCACTCCTTATATAAAAGTAAGCACTGTTTCCACCTCTATTTATTGAGGAAACAAGCTCAGCAATATGTGACTTGCCAAGGTCCCAGAGCTGGTAAGTAGTATATAACAAAACTGAATTTTAAATCCAGATGTACATTCTCTTTCTACTAATCTATGCTGCCTTCCCAGCATAAGGAGCAGATTGGCAGCACTCCACCTCAGCCTTTTCCTTGTACCCTAGAGTCACTGTGGAGCTTGGTAAGGTGAACTGGTAGGTGCTCCTTGGGGTGCAGATGGTCTTTTATGGCATTTGGTGAACAGTTTGTCATATGAATCCTCATCCCTTCTCAAGCCCCTCCTCCATTCCAGGACATCAGAATATAAAATAGCCAAGGTTTTAGAATTAGCCTCAAGTAGTTTTTAAGTTCTGCCTTCTATTTATTCTCTGGACTCACCCACAGAACAAGTTAGTAGTCTTTAGTCTTTCTATTTTTAACTTGGAAGTGTGATTGCTTTGCTGCCAGCTAAACAGCTGACCCTATTTTCTCTACAGCCACTCATCTGGTGCCGGACAGGCATGTAAGTTCAAGTTACTGTAACAGTCACCATGGTTTCCTAGGGATCTCCCTGAATCTTTAGAGGGCTACAGAAAACAGGAATTAAGAGCTTTGATTCTATCCATTGATTTCACTCTTTCTAATGTTGATAACCTGTTGAGGAAAATTCTTGCTTGACGCTTTGGATGACACAGACACCAGCCAAAGGAAACGCTCTACCAAAATCTTAGGTAAAAGCAGAGGGAGGTTTTGGCAAAGCCAGCTAGCTGCTTTTTAATTGCCTGGGATTTACTGCTATGCCAGCTGGCACGGTTTCTGTCTCTTGGTGCTGGGTTTTCACCTTGTTCTCACCTCTAGCCTGCTGGAGGAGTAGGCAATGGCTCTTGTCTAAACTTGCCAATTTAATTCTTTGAGAAAAGTTCCACAATGTAGACTTAGTGTTGTAAGCCAGAAAGCCTTAGTTTACTATCATTTAATTTGTACAACAGCCCTTTCAGGTAAGTACTATCCCCACTGCACAGAGGTAGAACTGGAATCAGAGGATCATGTAGTTGGTAGGAGGGTAGAGCAAAGAAGTGAACTCAGGTTTGTTTGACTTTGGAGCCCATGGCTCTTAAAACTGCGGGACTGTTTTTCCCAACTAGAATGGTTTCCTAATGTCTTGTTCCTGACTCTGCTTACCCCTAGGCGGCAGAAGAAAACGACTTACCATACCATGGTGGACCTAAAAGACTTGAAAGGCTACAGCCAGATTGGGAAAGCCATTCTGTGTCCTACTCACCCTGCGGAGGAGCTGAGGCTGTTCTGTGAGCTCTGTGACCAGCCAGTGTGCCGTGATTGCGTGGTGGGTGAGCACCGGGATCACCCCTGTGACTTCACCAGCAATGTGATCCACAAGCATGGGGACTCTGTGCGGGAGCTCCTCAGAGGCACCCAGCCCCACCTGGATGCCCTGGAAGAAGCCCTGCAACAGATCAAAGAGACAAACAGTGCCCTCCAGCAACGAGTGGAGGCCGTGGCAGCCGATGTCCGAACATTCTCTGAAGGCTACATCAAGGCCATTGAGGAGCATCGAGACAAGCTGCTGAAGCAGCTGGAAGACATACGGGTCCAGAAGGAGAACTCCCTACAGCTGCAGAAGGCACAGCTGGAGCAGCTGCTGGCAGACATGCGCACTGGAGTGGAGTTCACCGAGTACCTGCTGACCAGTGGCTCTGACTTGGAGATCCTCCTCACCAAGGGGGTGGTAGTGGAGAGGCTCACGAAGCTGAACCAAGTCGAATACAGTGCCCACCCCAGAGTAAACAATAAGATATGCTTCTCTCCTCAGAAGAAAGCAGGCCAGTGCCGTGGCTATGAAGTTTATGGGGCCATCAATACCAAAGAGGTCGATCCAGCCAAATGTGTCCTTCAAGGAGAAGGTAGGAAGGCACTGCCTACTGGCATTGAGAGGGCAGAGGACAGGGACATCGTTTTTAAAGATTTGTGGCTTTTTCAGCTAGGCCTTCATTCAGCTAGGAAGAGCTCCCTACTGACCAGTTTGTTAAAGGGCAGTGACCTCTCCCTTGCCCTTTTCTTTCTGATTTGTTCTGGTCAGGGTATAGTTAATATCCCTTGCAGGCATAAGGCTTGATCCTTTTCCAGTTGATAAATGTAGTAACTATCAGGGAACTCAAGGATCACACTTTTTCCATCAGAAGACAGAACTGAGACAGTGCCCCTAGGAGGTAACAAGCATCAGGGCAGAGCGAGGTCCTGAGTGTCCAGGGAGGAGCATGCAGGCCCTGACTCCCAGGTCATGTTCTGAAGAGGGTCTCAGAGGAATGAGGAGGAGGAGATCATGGTTTACTTTCTTCTCTGTCGTTTTTGATTCACATAAGCCCCATACCATTGATATTTAAAAGAATATGGTAGGCATTTCATTCGATGGGGGGGGGGGGGGCGCGCCGAGGGGTACCGTATCATTTGACCACAGTGTCCTATTCTAAAGGAAGCATATTATTCACACATGTATGTCATACATCAGTCCTCTTGCACAGGAATTGGTTAACTGTTTGGAGGTCACAGCTCCCTTTGAGAATGATCTTTCCCTAAGAAACACCCACGACCTTGGGCAATTTTAGGAGACTCTTAGACCCTTCATAAGCCTCTCCATAGACCTCACAGTAGTTCATGAACACCTGGACAGGTTACAAAGCCCTGTTTCATCTGACTGCTGACTAGGAGCTGTAGGGAGGGGGGAGTGGATGATTAACTGAACCAGGTCTGGCTCTTTTCTTGAGAATGGAGTGTCAACTCAGGCAAGAGCTCTAAGTAATCTTTTTAAAGTATCTATTGTGTCCTTACTATTGAATATCCCAACACTTTGCCCTGAGCTATTGCATTGTGGAGGATCTCAGAACAGGGAGTCCAAACCTATTCTAGCAGTATCTGCAGCTAAGAGATGGCAGTTTGGGGTTATCAGCCTCCCTCACAGGGTCTAGAGATTTTCTTCTCTAAATACTTAGGCCAATCTGGAGTATTTTCAGAACTTCCACAGGGTTGAAGTTAAAGGTCCAGGATCCTGTGATCCAAAAGCAGCTGCTGGCGGAGAGGGCCAGGCTCAACAGGAGTCTCCCAGGAGGTATGCTCTGGGAGGCAGATGGGAAGAGAAGAGAACAGGAAGTGCAACCTTTGGTTCTAACGAGTAAAAGCAAGATGGTGTCTGATCTGGAGAGGTAGCTCTGCAATGGGCCTTGAAGATGAGGACCGTGTGTGTCTCTCCTGCAGATCTCCACAGAGCCCGGGAGAAACAGACAGCCTCCTTCACGCTGCTTTGTAAGGATGCAGCGGGAGAAGCCATGGGCAGGGGAGGAGACAATGTTCAAGTCGCAGTTGTCCCTAAAGATAAAAAAGACAGGTTTGTACTCTGCAGTCACATGTCGTGGGGAAAGGTGAAACTGGAACCTGAGGTCCTTGGCAATAGTGGTGTGACTGCGGTTGTTATCCTCCTCCCCGGGGTGCTACTAAAAACGGGATGTGAGCAACTGGGCCAGATGTGTTTTTTTGTGTGGGTTTTATTTTTAGATTTTTATTTATTGACTTTAGAGAGAGAAAGAGAAACATCAATTTGTTGTTCCGCTTATTTATATATTCATTGATTGATTGATTCCTGTATGTGCCCTGACCCGGGATCAAACCTATAACCTTGATGATGCTTTAACCAACTGAGCTATCTGACCAGGGCTCTTGTGTGCATTTTATACCTATATTCAAGTCTCTTTCAAAAGTCTGACCTGCCCCTGATTGTCTTCATCCCACTCTCTGAATAGAGTGAAAAATATTCAGTATTGGACTGAAAGGTGCCCTTCTCAAAATGTAGGCCCACTTGGCTACTGCACTGTCTTGGGAGCCGAGTTCCAGGGCCCTGCAAGTGGAGGAGGGAAGGGCGAGGATGGAGTGCAGGAAAGCACAATGGAAGCCATTCAGAGGGAGCACAGTTTTCAAGGAAGTCACTGAACAGCTGACTAAATTAGCATTTACGTTGCTTTCCTTTATGTTGCAAAATTAATGAGACAAGTAGAAGCAGTATCCAGTTTGGGGGGGGATTTAAAATTAAGACCGAATTTAATGGTGTAGTTTATATCCTGAAATAGTGGGCATCTGAAGCAGGCTGAGAGTAAGTGGCTTTTTGGAACCCTTGTCTCCATCCAGTCTGGTCAGAACGATGGTGCAAGATAACAAGGATGGAACATACTGTGTTTCCTACATCCCCAAGGAACCTGGCATCTACACGGTGTTGGTCTGCGTTAAAGAGCAGCACGTGCAGGTGAGGCAGACCAGTGAGCATGCTTCCGAGCACCTTCCACCCCAGCCCTTAGGGTGCAGACCTTTCTCACAGGATAAGCCGTGGAGAGGGACTGAATAGGATTCTCCTCTTTCCTCTTTCCTTTCCCTTTAGAAACAGCCTGGATTCTGTGACTTACTTTTAGTAGAGGATGCTGGGGACTCTAAGAACTCTCCT
Organism: Saccopteryx leptura; assembly: GCF_036850995.1. Taxonomy (NCBI): domain Eukaryota; kingdom Metazoa; phylum Chordata; class Mammalia; order Chiroptera; family Emballonuridae; genus Saccopteryx; species Saccopteryx leptura. The sequence goes on along the minus strand of NC_089505.1, from coordinate 207,794,080 downwards.
GCCCTATTTCCCCTCCCAGCAGTTATGCTTATATTTTATCATTCTCCTAGTTGGCTTGTTGGAACTCTTAATTGGGAAGATGCCTTAATCACAGGGGGGCAGTCTATCAGCAGACAAGAACCTACACTCAAGAAATATCATCTAGCTAAGGGCTGCCTAGCTTTGTACGGACTGTGACCACAGTGGACTTACTGGAGCACGATTGGGAGACCTGCACCCTCTTCTTACAGCCACAGCACTAGTCATCCAACTGCCTATCTACTGACTCGACTCTGTTTCCATATATGCTTATGTCACCATGGTTACTAAACCACTTCCACGACAAGTGTAACACTTTCTGGTTAGATTATGAATCTCTCTGCTGACAATGGAGTAGTCAGAGGTTCCCCAAAAGAAAAATCAACCCTGACAGGGACACGAAGATGCCATGCAGAGTCATGAAATGTTAGGCTGTGGTGTGCAAACTAGGAAGACTCATTATTCACTAGCCACTCTGCCTGCCTAACTACAGTATGCCAGAGTGGGTTAGGTGTTTTTACATACATTATTTCATTTTTCTTCTAAACCATTCAGGCATAGAAATCATCATGAGAAACCAAACTTGCTAAAATACACAGTGCCTGCATAGCAAAATCAGAATTTGACCCCTTTTTTGAACTCCAAGTTGTTTTTAAAATAGATTGTAAACTCTCTTGACCCTGGCTGTTAGGTCAGTAGGTTAGAGTGTCACCTGAGACACCAAGGTTACAGGTTTGATCTCCAGTCAGAGCACATACGGGAAGCAGCCAACGAGTACACAACTAGGTGGAACAACAAACAAATGCTTCCCTCTTTCTTTCTCTCTCTTTCTCCCTTCCCCTCTCTGTCTCTCTGAAATCAATTGATAAAAAAAAAATTTTAAGTAAAAATAGATTGTAAAGTTAAAAGGCAGAGATTTAACATCTGAAAAGGTTCCAAGGTGCCAGACTGACTCTCGACTTTGTGCTTTCACGGGCTGCATGGCTCACACAGGGAGAAGCACATAGTCACACTTATTAAATATTGTTTAACATAGGCTAGAAACTGGAGAATGGGGTTATCCTGGAAGGAAATGGGGCAGGTAGAAGCTTCTAATTTGAGAATTATTAACTACTTTTAACTCTTCTCCCTTGCGAATCTCTTCACTGTCCCAGAACAAATAGGTGGGTAAACAGGTATGTCCAGGATGGAAGGGTAGAAGGGAAGGAGGTAGCTCAGTATATGAGGGGAGGTGTGTGGCTGAGAAACTGGAGACAGGACCATGGCTGTCCTAGCCTTGTGGTTATAGCGTTCTAATTACCCCTGAGGTTCCTCAGCAACAGAGCAGAGACCAGTCAGTTACAGGAAAGAACAGATGGGGTTTACTAGTGTGTCACGTGATCTGGGTGCTAGCAGGGACTCTATCTGGCCCCAGCTGAGCATCCAGATAGTTACTGTCCTGTGTTTCCCTCCTGCTGTCCTTGTCCATGTAAGCGCAGGCCGTGACATACACTCCGTTTAGCACATGAGATGCTCAGCACATCTCTGTTGACTCATACATAAGTTGCTGTTCTTTGCTCTTGGTCTGAATACTGAAGGGCTCGCCGTTCACTGTGACCGTGAGGAAGAGGCACCGCTCACACCAAGGCATGTTTCACTGCTGCACATTCTGCTCCAGTGGAGGCCAGAAAACTGCTCGCTGTGCCTGCGGGGGCACCATGCCAGGTAGGGGTGCCAGTCACTCTTGAGAGTCCTCCCCATCTGGGCCGCCTCCCAGCAGTGGCAATCAGCTACTGCAGACACTTGGTTTAGGATATTCTGACTTAGACTTTGTAAGAATATAGTCTATGGATATAAGTACCACCGTTCTAAAACTTGCGTGTAGTTTCTTTGTTCTGAACACTGAAACAGCAAGCTTACAAGTTCCGAGCTTTTTTAGTTTTGAAACAGTTCATCAATCCCATGAGCCCTGTGCTTCTACCTGGTCACTTGGTGTCCCATTTCTCCCTTCCCAGCATCCCCGCAGTATAAAAATGTTGCCTGTCCTGTTCCTTTGAAAAGGTTAAAGAAGTTCCAGACAACGCAGGGATGGGGGAGTAGATGATTAAACCAACTGAACCAGGTCTAGCTCTCTTGTTAGGGGGAGGAGAGTCAGCTCAGGCAAGACCTAATTATTTTTTTAAAGTATTCTAATGTGTCCTTCTCTGATGGTGGGCCATAAGCAAGGCTTTTGTACCCTTTGGTATAAATACTTCACGTATTTCCCCATGTATAAGACGCACCTTAATTTGGGGGCCTGAATTTTGGTAACAACAAAAAAAAAAGTATTACATAAAGTTATTGAATTCAAGTTTTATTCATCATAAAATTCATACAACTCCTCATCACTGTCAAAACTCCCATCCATTAGCTTATCCTCATTTGTGCCTAATGAATCACTGTCTTCAACAAAGAGCACAAAACCAAGTGCAAAAAAGCAGGATATGCAAGTAAAAAAACTTCAACCACTGTATAAGATGCACCCAATTTCTAGACCCCCAAATTTTTGGAAAACGGTGCGTCTTATACATGGGGAAATACAATACTTTTTTATTTACACTCCAAGTGTAAATTTATTTACTTTATCTTTCATTTTATTTGTTAAAATCCAAACCAGTTCATCTCCTTGAGTTAGCAGTGTTAAAATAACCCTCTTCTCAGAACTTCAGTTCACCTTAATTCATTTGCTGTCATCAGTCCCGAGTCCTCCTGACTAGAGGCATCGATAGCTTGTTCCTCTTACCGAATTTTTATTAGATGTTTTCACATCCAGGAGTCTAAATGCTGCCAGGAGCTTTAATTTCCACGGTAACCACTTGGACTTCACTCTGATGGTGTTCCTCCCTGTCCTCTTTGTACCACGCAGGTGGGTACCTGGGCTGTGGCCATGGACACAAAGGCCACCCAGGCCGCCCCCACTGGTCATGCTGTGGGAAGTTTACTGAGAAGTCAGAATGCACGTGGACAGGTGGGCAGAGCACGGCAAGGAGTCTGCTCAGGACCGTGGCACTCTGAGCGTTTCCTGGTCAGCCTGCTAAAGCTGTAGCCAGCACAACTTCAGGCTACCAGACAACCCCAGGCCTTAACTCTGAAGAAATTGGCAGAATTAAAAACAAAAGTGCCTTATCTATACTCTCAAGCTCAAGTACTTTGTGAGTTGCTCACTGATTGTACGTGTGGACAGCTGAGCACAAAAGACCACACGACTACATTTCTCTCAGCAATGGGTTGGCAGTGTTCTTTCTGCACCAAAAGAGGCTGTCTCCTTTTTGTACGGTTATGGAGGTATCTATGCCTTTCAACCTAGAGATTGTGGGGATAGTTAGGGTCCTTACTTTTTGATAATTAACCCTTTTTATTTCTTCCTGAGTTACATTTTATATAGATATTTTCCTCAGAAATAAAAACCTCCTTTCACGAGCACATTTTAATGGATTATGATGTGATCCAGCTGTTTAGGTGGAAGTCGCCTCTTCCCCCTCTATGCCTTGTTCATGTGAACTCCCAGAGCCTAAGGCTACTACTTGGTAAGGGCACGCAGGTAGTAAGTAAACAAGGGGAGTGGTGTTGAAATATAACCTTGCCTGACCAGGTGGTGGCGCAGTGGATAGATGTGAAGGACCCAGGTTCGAGACCCAAGGTCCTCAGCTTGAGCATGGCCTCATCTGGTTTGAGCAAGGCTCACCAGCTTAGGCAAGGGGTCACTCGGTCGCTGTAGCCCCACGGTCAAGGCACATAGGAGAAATCGATCAATGAACAACTAAGGAGCCGCAACGTAGAACTGATGCTTCTCCTCTCTCTCCCTTCCTGTCTGTCCCTATCTGTCCCCCTCTGTCTCTGTCACAAAAAAGAAATAGAACCTCACACATTTACTGCAATTCTGCTCATGCCAGGCCATCTAGGTAGCCCCATCCTCACCTCTCTCAACATTGTTTGTTTTCTAGAGAACAGTCTTCACTTTTGTCTATGTACCTAGAAGTTAAGTAGAAGCTTTGACTCTGAAGAGTCGGCTGTTAGAACCGGAAGAGCGTTGCTGGTGCTGGAAGTGCACACGCCAACATGCCCCTACAGAAACCTGTTTTTCCTTTGGTTTTGGTGACATTGCTCTTCTCACTCCTCCTGTGTCAGGGACCTGCCCTCTGTCTTCTCTGCTGGCCCCTCCTGGCCTGGCCTGTCTGCACACACTGGAAAGCTCCAGGGTCAGTTCTTCATTTGTTTCTCCCCATTCCCAGATGTTCCCATCCTCTCGTGACTTGAATATCATTTATACACTGGAGGCTTCCAAATTAATCTCCAGCTCTGCATTCCAAAGGATTATATCCAATATCTTACTTAGTATTTACACTTGGATATATCACAGGCACCTCAAATTTAGAATGTCTGAAACAACTACCAAATTTCAATGCCCACTGTCCACTTGCCTGTACGGCCCAACTGCTTCTGCGGTGTTATCCACCTCCTCAAAGGAGATTCAAATCCACTCTCATAGGCTGTGGAATCCACTGCTCTGACGCCCCTCTTGCGCACCAGGACATACTGTCTTTACCACGGGCTGATCCTATCAGCCGTCCCTTCTAAGTACGTCTGCTGAGCACTGCTCTCCAGCTCCCCGGCCACCAGCCTGAGACACTGAGATTTGTCACCTGGACTCTGCCACCTGACCTGTCTCTGCTCCCTCCTCTGGTCTATTCTCCAGTCAGAAAGGTCCTTTCTAAACACTTCAGGTCATGACACTCTTCTGCCCAACACCTTCCAATGGCCTCCCATCATGCTCAGAGGAAAGCCAGTCCTAACATCAGCATGTAAGACCCTGCCTGACCTGCTTTTCTCCTGTTCCAGCCCAGCCGGCCTGCCTGGCGCTCCTTGAACTCTGAGTGCTACTTTCTGTCTTGCAGCCTCCTCACCCCTCCACCAGGAATGCTCTTCTCACAGGCACCCACACAATCCACTCCTTTTCCTTAGGTCTCCACTTTGTCAGATACCTTCCTGCGGAGGTCCTTAAGTGCCCTGTAAAACAGCAGCCCTCTCCCTACCATCTCACCCTTACTGGGCTTCATCACCGTGTACACATACATTCATCTGTCTACTGTCTGTCCTCCTACTAGGCTATAAGCCAAATCTCTATGAAGGCAGAGATTTGGCCTTTATTAACTACTATGTATACTGTCCCTGTGTGTGTTGTTCCTGGCACACAGTAGAGGCTTAATCAATATTTTGTTGAGAATAAAAATCTAACTGGTAGAATTTTTAGTTTGGATGTCCTTCGTATGTTTCTATAAGCCAGACTTCTCTTCCACCAAACTCCAATATTTGTCATTTAACCAAATATACCACTGAGAAAAAAAGTCTCCGCCTTCTCTAGAACTAGTTGGATAAATTAAATGCACCTTAGGAACCAGCTCTGAGTTTTCTAATGACCTCAGACATCTAGGGAATTGCTCACCATGAAGAAACTTACTGTATTTACATCATTTCCCCACCCTACCCCATCCCGCCACACGTTTTTTAACAAATCAAGATTCATAAAATAAAGATAAAAAGCCTACATGTTTCAGTCAGAAAAAGATTTCAGTAATTAGATAACTATTGTAGATGAGCAACAGAAAACTTCTATAAAATATCTAGGTTTTGGCAAATGCCCCAGCCTTTAAGCAATATTAAAGGCAACAGTTTCATTACAAATATTAAGAAAGTTTGTAAAAGTGGTGGTGGGGGCCCCTATTCCTTGGCCTGTGCTACAGTGGAATCTAAACTCCATTTGATTTAACTGCTCTGCCAGAAAATAAGAGTAATCTGCAGAGCCCAAAACTCTGCAACACTGAGGATTCAGGAATTGTCCCCAGGGTAGCAAAGTACTTCAGAAATCACCTTTGAGTAGGGAGCACTGAAGCATCAACATGATGCAGTTATAAGTCAGTGGTCCCCAACATCCGGGCCACGGACTGGTACTGGTCCGTGGGCCATTTGGTACCGGTCCGCAAAGAAAGCAGCGGTAGAGCGTCGGCCTAGCGTGCGGAGGACCCGGGTTCGATTCCCGGCCAGGGCACATAGGAGAAGCGCCCATTTGCTTCTCCACCCCTCCGCCGCACTTTCCTCTCTGTCTCTCTCTTCCCCTCCCGCAGCCAAGGCTCCATTGGAGCAAAGATGGCCCGGGCGCTGGGCATGGCTCTGTGGCCTCTGCCTCAGGCGCTAGAGTGGCTCTGGTCGCAATATGGCGACGCCCAGGATGGGCAGAGCATCGCCCCCTGGGGGGCAGAGCACCGCCCCTGGTGGGTGTGCCGGGTGGATCCCGGTCGGGCGCATGCGGGAGTCTGTCTGACTGTCTCTCCCTGTTTCCAGCTTCAGAAAAATGAAAAAAAAGAAAAAAAAAAAAAAAAAAAGAAAGAATAAATAACTTACATTATTTCCGTTTTATTTATATTTAAGTCTGAACAATGTTTTGTTTTTAAAAAATGACCAGATTCCGGCCCTGGCCTGTTGGCTCAGTGGTAGAGCCTGGGAGTCCCGGGTTCGATTCCCGGCCAGGGCACACAGGAGAAGCGCCCATCTGCTTCTCCACCCCTCCCCCTCTCCTTCCTCTCTGTCTCTCTCTTCCCCTCCCGCAGCCGAGGCTTCATTGGAGCATAGTTGGCCTGGGCACCGAGGATGGCTCCATGGCCTCTGCCTCAGGCGCTAGAATGGCTCTGGTCACAACAGAGCAACGGCCCAGATGGGCAGAGCATCGCCCCCTGGTGGGCATGCTGGGTGGATCCCGGTCGGGCGCATGCGGGAGTCTGTCTGACTGCCTCCCCGTTTCCAACTTCAGGAAAAAAAAAAAAAAAATAGACCAGAATCCCTCTGTTACATCTGTCTAAGACTCACTCTTGACGTTTGTCTCGGTCACGTGATACATTTATCCGTCCCACCCTAAAGGCCGGTCCGTAAAAATATTTTCTGATATTAAACCGGTCCGTGGCCCTGGCCGGTTGGCTCAGCGGTAGAGCGTCGGCCTAGCGTGCGGAGGACCCGGGTTCGATTCCCGGCCAGGGCACACAGGAGAAGCGCCCATTTGCTTCTCCACCCCTCTGCCGCACTTTCCTCTCTGTCTCTCTCTTCCCCTCCCGCAGCTAAGGCTCCATTGGAGCAAAGATGGCCCGGGCGCTGGGGATGGCTCTGTGGCCTCTGCCTCAGGCGCTAGAGTGGCTCTGGTCGCAACATGGCGACGCCCCGGAGGGGCAGAGCATCGCCCCATGGTGGGCGTGCCGGGTGGATCCCGGTCGGGCGCATGCGGGAGTCTGTCTGACTGTCTCTCCCTGTTTCCAGCTTCAGAAAAAAAATGAAAAAAACAAAACAAAACCGAAAAAAAAAAAGGTCCGTGGCCCAAAAAAGGTTGGGTACCACTGATATGTTACACCTCTGCTGTAATGGGGAAGAAAAAGAGCCACAATTGCAGGCTGCATCCTCTGGGAGGCTATAACAGGATAAACACCTTGCCTGACTTGGATAGCAAACATATACATCTACCTGTCAGCCCACCCATCATTCTCTAGTCTCGCAAATGCGAGTCACTCAGCTTTACCCCTGAGGATATATACCTGTGTGTTAAGTTAGTCTCAGTTAAGAGGTAGTTGGGTGAAGTGAATGCTAATTACAAGCAGAATATACAAAGTAGTATTTCACTCTTGGCCTTGTTACTTTCTACATGTTGATTCCATTTCCTTCCTCATGTCCTCAAAGAAGTCTTCATACCAGGTCAGACCGCTGCTCTTAGCCCTCCCTGCTACACAGCCCCTCCACTGTGGCGCTCCTCACCATCACCACCTCCTAGTCACACGTGAGGATTCAAGTAACGCCTGTCTCTCCTCCTAGACTGCAAGCCTCAGGACAGGGATTGGTTTTGGTTTTATATTGCCAATGCCCAGCAGTGCCTGGCACATTTATACTTTTTAATTAATTTATAAATAATTAAGCAGTAAAAGTATTCTCCGAATCTTTCCTTTCATATATATCTCTACCTACACTCAGATTCAGCTAAGGGTTCTGGGAAGAAAGACTCAAGCTAGTAAAGACATTGTGTGGCTGTAAGTCTGTGTCCCCTGTTCCATCCCTAGGGGGGAGGCTTTGTCTCCTAGCTACTGAATCCTGGGGAACTAGGTACTATACCTGACCCTAACTTCACTTTTATTTATGAAAACATTTAAATCTAGGGTATAGGCCTAGGAATTCTAAATTCCTGCTATAACTCACTTTCTGACTATAGGTATACTTTTTAATTGTCTTTTCCTAGGGCTAGATGCTGCATAGGAAATAGTCCAGTATCCCACTTTGTAAACCTAATTCTCTCAAGGCATTACAGCAGACGACAAGATTTCAAATGACCAGAAAGGCCACACTGAGTGCTGGCATCTCCACGGTCTTCCTATTAGTGCAGAAGAATCTGGCCTCACCCACGAGCCCTGCTGAAAGCCACTTCATTGGGCAAGAAACAGAGAGGAAACCATGCCGTGTTCCTATGTAGCCATTCTAAATTACAACTGCTAGAGAAATGGTTCACGCCTTACAAAGATACCATCCTGCATGTGTCCATAATGACTGCATGACAAAGGAGTCCTCAGTGGGGTTTTTGAAGGGACAGGATTCCACCCAGTCATGGCAAGTACAATGAATGCCATTTTAACCAGCACCATTAAAGAGAAGTCAAAGTATGAAGCTTCCATGAAGGCAATTCTGTCACATCAGGAACACCCTGTGAACTGGGTGCCCAGCAGCGCTGCACTCTGGTGAGAGATGTTCACCATCTCACTCTTTCAGCTGCACCCATGCTGCTATTGATTCTCATGTGCCCTGGCCTGGCCCACAGCAACACCAGTGTTTGCAAAACATGTCAGGCTTTACAAAGCAATGAGCTCCCTCTGTCCTTGCCTAAGAATGGTGAAATAGGTGGGCAGAGGGAACAGGGAAACCTGACAGTGTGGTGTCACACAGAGGAGGTGGGAAGACACTGAACTCAGGGCAGTGCCTCAATCAGGCCACTACACTGTGGGATGTGGCCCACTGCTAGAGGGTACAGAGGCCCCCTTGTCATGCCCAGACCTTAAATCCCTCACAGTGGCCCTGGCTGGGTTGCTCAATTGGTAAGAGTGTTGCCCTGATACATCTAGGTTGTGGATTCAATCCCTAGTCAGGGTGCATACAAGAATCAACCAATGAATGCATAAATAAGTGGAACAGGAAATTGATATTTCTCTCTCTTCCCTCCGTCTCTAAAAATTAATAATTTTTTTAAAAAGACAGTAACTAAAATGAACATAAGCCTGAAATAGTCACCAGAATGCCACTTATATTAATCCATGACAAAGTCTCACCCCAAGGCTAGGACTGAAGGATGCATGTGTAGTACATTTCATGCTATCAGGACAGTGGTTCCAACTTTTGCTGTATCCACCTCAAATCAACAGCACCTCACTGTTATAGAAGCACTTACCCAAGACACAGGTGGCTTTGCTAGCTTAGCATCAGAACAAGGAACACTAGAGAAACTGCTTATGATGCCAGAAAGAATCTTACATTTGTCTATGGACTCTGCAAATACCGCAGGCTATAATCCCTTCAGCCCTCTCCAAACTAAAAGCAAGAATACTTGAACTTCAAAGTTACCATCTCTTCTCTCTTAACTAGTGTTGGAACCGACACCGACAGGGCTCATCTAACGCACCTTCTGACTGACATGAACCACTGTCTATCCAGGCAAATGGGTTACAGCAGGCATATTTGTTACTGAATTCCCAGTGGAGCAGAATGAGATATATGATAATCCACACATCTTACAGATAAAAGAATGGAGATGCTCAGGGAATCTGTAACTAGCCTAATATCAGACAATCAGCAAGTGGCAGAGGCAGGGTTTGTACTGTCTAGCTGGCCTAGGAGCCACTGCTTCTCAGGTGACACTTATCTTTGCCCTGGTGCATTGTACAGCCTAACTCTCAAGGATAATCTTATGTCCTTCATTTCCTGATTTTATCACTGTAGCTGTGGAGTTCTGAAAACAATGCCCACCTTACAAATGTGGAAACCTAAATGTAGAGGAGTTAAGGATTTTTCCAAGGTTATATCCTCACCCAGCTAAGGTGAGCCTGGAAATGGACTAGTCTAAGTTCTACACCAAAATCTTCCTATCAAACCAACTGTCTTGATAGGAAGAGGCCTACCTCTGTAGGCCTTCAGATCTTGTCCTTAGAAGGCATCTTTGCTTAAAAAGGCCCCAGTGCCCAGTCCATAGCATGACTGGGTTAACAAAGGATTTCGTTTCCTACTCCTCACTCAAAGGAGGGTAACAGCGCTACCTAGGAAGAACTACAGTTCTCCCTAGCTTAAGTCAATAGAGTAAAGTGTTCTGGAGATGAATGCTAACGAGAAGAAATCTGAATAGTTTTCCCAAGACTTTTAAAAGTCTTACGAGTTTGTATTAGTTACTAATTGCTACATAAATAACCCCAAAATCCAGTAGCTTAAAAAAAATTACTTCTTGACTATGTCATAGTCCAATGTGGGTGAGCTGGGGTGGGCAGGGAGGCACACCTGGGGAAGGCTTTTCGTCCAGTCATTCCGGAACCAAAAGGGCCAGTGGCCCAAAACGGGGTACCAATCCCTAATCTAGAGGCCACACGGCTCTCTCAGGCCTTGTGGTCTTCCACCAGTACTTCTGCATCTGGGGGCCCGATGAGAGGAGACACAGCCTGAAGAATCATTTGCAAAGTTTTACAGGAAGGATACAAAACGGCTTAGATAATTTCTGTCCTCATTCCCTTGGTGAGAACTCAGTAATATGACCTGTGTAAACTGCAGTAAAGACGGGGAAATGTAGTCTCTCTGGGTGCCCAGGAGGAAAAGCAAACAGGTTTAGTGAACACAGCATTATCTCTCTTATTCTGTCAAACCATTAGATTCTACCCAGAACAATACCAATGCTAAATGATGCAATGGTGCAAAGACTAAATGTTACAACAATACTAAATGAAACATTAATACTAAATGCTACAAATACAGTAAATTTGTAAAAAATACTATAAAAATGATACAAATATTAAGTTATGATACAAATAGCATATGCTATACCACTAAATGATAAGACACCTACTACTAAATGATACGACATAAATAGTAAACAGCTCTTTCTTTATGTACAAAGCACCTCCTTGAGGTCATCTGAGGGAGAAGGGCCGTAGGGTACACTCTCTGCTCGGCCCATAGAGTGGTTAGAGGAGTGACCTCATGGCGGGAGAGAAGAGATGGGACAGAGCCTGTTAGAAAAGGTACTGACACAAGGTTCCCGTCAGTTGAGAGGAGAAAGGCTGCAGAGCTTTTATTGAAGCTTACGCACAACTCTCCCAGAGTAGTTTTCCAAAATTTTCTAGCCCTGAAACATTTTCTTTTATCTGAAGTCATTTATTGGTTTGTATGTCCCTCATTAAATAAGTTTATTGATTAACATGGTTGACTGACCAACTGGTTAACATGACAAACTGATCCTCAATTCTGGGGATAAGACTGCCTCCCGTGAGGAGGGCATAAGGCTCAATGGTGAAATGGAATGCCAAGAGAGCACAAAGGACTATGGGAAGTCGCGCTCCCAAATCCTAATACAAACCAATGGTGGCGCCATTCTGAGCTCTATAAACAGGAAGTTAGATGCCAAAAAGGACTTTGAGGTCAGCCAAGGTGAGCTTGGTAACTAATTCTCCAGATATGGATAGAACCTGTTTGGCCAAATCTTTCTTTTTTTCTTGAAGTTGCAAGATCTTCTCCTCCACTGTTTCCTCACAAACAAATCTAAAAAAACAGACAAGCAAACAATCAGAAACCCAAAGTGGCATATCTAATAACATGTTCAAACTTCTATTTATGCTTTAGTTTTATTTAAGCTTTGTCAGGTTTGGTTAAGAACTCTATGTTTAGGCAATCCAAACAGCTTGGACTAAATATATACCCATTTAAAATGATGTGACTCAAATTAGTTTTTATTTTTTCTTTCTGAAGCTAAGGTAAGTGAGAAATGCCAAAATAAGCAAGATAACCCTATCCAAAAAAGTGCAGACTCAGCTTCCACAACAAAGTGCCGTCTTGATGTGGTCAGAATGTGTGAAGCTCATCAAGTTCCTGCTAAGTACATGTGCTGCTTTAAAACAGTATCTTCTTTCAATCCACACTGAAAACAAGTTTTACAAATGAAGGAAATGCCAGTGTTGTCATTCCACCACTAACCCGCTATTGATTAAGCATCCACTGTATACTATGTACTACTTCAGTGGTAGTCAACCTGGTCCCTACCGCCCACTAGGGGGCGTTCCAGCTTTCATGGTGGGCGGTAGCAGAGCAACCAAAGTATAAATAAAAAGATAGATTTAACTATAGTAAGTTGTTTTATAAAGATTTATTCTGCCAAACTTAGCAAAAATCCGACATAAAGTACTTGATAAGTAATTATTAGTATATTCTTTAACTTGCTGTAACTGCTTTAATAAATTTTATAAAGTAAAGTTACTTCCCTACTTTATAAATCACCATGACTGTGGAACCGGTAGGCGGTTAGAAAATTTTACTACTAACAAAGATACAAAAGTGGGTGGTAGGTGTAAAAGGGTTGACTACCCCTGTGCTTCATGAAGTGTAGTTCTGGAGAGAATTATATAATCTTGCCCTCAAAGAGAACACGAGAGAGAGAGAGAGATAAAAATAAGCAACAAAGCAACAACAATAATACCACCAGAAAGTGGAAACATATCCAGAGTGCAAAGGAGCAGGCAGCAATCAGTCTGGAGTGCTGGGGGAAAGCTGTACCGAAGAGCTCACCCTGTACATGTGACCTGGCGGGTAAATGAGGGCTCGCTAAGGGAAGAGTGGGGAGGGCATCACCTAGAGTGGGAAGGCATGGAAAACCATGGCTGAGGTTTAGAACACGGTATGTTGGAGGAAGACCAAGTCATCCAGTCCAGCCAGGGAGAAAGCTAGGACTCCACTCCGCTGCATTATAATGGCAAAAGCTCAAGTAGTTGGCGGGGGCCAGATCATGAGTAGCTTTGTTGTTGTGCTAAGAAATTTAGAAAGAGAGAAGGAACAGTGGGCTGGGAAAGAAGGGATGGTTATAAGAAACATTTAGAGAAAAAAATTAATTTTTTAGCATTGGTATTATCACTGGGTAGGTGAAAAGTGAGAAGAAGGGAGGAGTCCAGTTTCTGGCTCTCTGATTGAACAGTGAAGTCTTCAAAAAGACAAGGAATTCTGAAGAATAAATAGCTGAGATGGTAGGAAGACACAATTTCAGTTTGACATTTTGAGTCCCTGGAATACATAATAGTACTTACTCCACAGTGCGTGCTCAATAGGTCCTAGCTTTCTTTATGGATTGAATGAGATGAATGCACGAATGAATCAATAATGGTTGAGTATGTGGCCAGATTCAGAGATTAAGCAGGAATTGGATATCTAGGTCAGAAATTTGGGGGCTCCTGGAACTGAAGACAGTCTGGAGTTACTGGAGCAGACAGGGTTCCTAAGGGAGGTACACCAGAATGAGGAGAGAACTGAAGACAGGAACACTAACTGGATCACTGTATTTGGCAAAGTTTGGAATTCACTGGAGCCCCTTAGCAAGAGCAACTGCGGTGAAAGGCCAGTGGGAAAGTCCACTGGTAACAGTTGAGGAATGGATGGCAGTGAGCACATAAAGACAGGCAGTGATTTCTCATCCCTCAGGAGACGAAGCAGGAGGACACGGGGGCCACAGATAGTGTGGACTGTAGCATCAAGGTAGCTTTCATTATTTTTAAAGAGAAGAGTGTCCCGAATACAGGAATATTCTGCAAAATTACTGGCTTGTGCTCTTCAGAAATGTCAGTTCCATAAAACAAAAAACACTGAGATATTGTTCCAGATAAAAGACAGAAGAGTCATGACAACAGAATGCTACGCAGGATCTAGGCTTTTGCAGAGGACACCATTGAGACAAGTGGCAAAATAGAATGAAGTCCATAGCTCAGGTGGTAGTATTGCATCATTGTTAATGACCCAATCTTGATCATTTTAATGTGGTTATGTGAGAAAATGTCCTTATTTTTAGGAAATGCACACTAAAATGTTTAGAGGTAAATAAGCATCATGCCTTCAACTTACTCTCAAACGGTCCAGAAAAATGTTTGCACGTGTGTAAAATCACACAGATATACACACACAGCCAAGCATGTGTACACAGGAATTTTTTATATCATTCTTTTGTATCAATCCTTACATTCTTTTTTTATATGTCTGAAATTATGTCAAAATAAAAGTTTGGGGGGGGGGGCGGGGGGTCCTTTCACAGCCGTCTGGCCTGAGGCAAGGTTCAGCATCCTAGACAAACCTGTGCCACCTTTATGGAGGCCAACTCCAAGGTCACCCCACATGGCCTGAGTTCCCATCCTGACTGTGAGCAACAGAGAAGATGCCTCAGGAGCATCATTAGTAGAGTGAGCACCAAATACTTTAAATTCTATGAAATCACTACCCAAGAAAGACTTGACGAAAGCAGAATGTGGAAAGAGTCCTATGTCCTGGGAGACATTTACTTACTTGTGTATGACAACATCTTTCTGCTGTCCTACTCGGTAAATTCGGTCACAAGCTTGATCTTCAAGTGATGGATTCCTGGTAGGAGAGAGATAAAGCCCAAAGGCGCTGACATCCTAGGCCAGGCAAATCCAGCCCACAGCCTGTCTTTGGTATACCTCTTTAGCTAAAATTGGCTGTTACATTTTTAAAGGGTTGTATTGTAAAAACAAACAAAACCTCACAATGAAGAATATGCAGCAGAGACTTATGTAGCCCACAAAGCCTTAAAAGATTTACAGAAAAAGTTTGCAGATCTCTGTCCAAGGCAATACTGGCCTCAGAAAGTTTAGTGTCAGATATTTTCCTGCCCTCTGAGACACTGGGGTCAATGCTAATAGTGACACAGCACTATCATCAGTTCACAACTGTAAGTAACAGAGGTGAAACCGACATTCAAACTTGGTCACTAACTACCTGGGTGATCTTGGGCAAGTCCTCTGCCCTTGGCCCTGCTACTCGGAAACACGAGAGCTGCTGATCTCAAATACCTTTCTCGACTTTCATATTCTATGATTCAACTTAAGAGACAATTTGTTTCCTTAATAGATTCTGATTCTCAATTCCAAAGTAGTCTCTCTTCTTACCACCTTAAATCTTAGATAGTAGTTCTCCACTATAGAAAATAATGAAACTCCCAGTCTGTCCCCCTCCCTCACATCTCGGGGAGCCCAAGAAGGACCTGAGCACATTCTGTAGGACGACAGCAGCAGGCTGGCCTGCTCATGCCCATGGGCTGCCTGGAGAATCAGACTGATGTGCAGCAATCCCTGACGAGCATAACTGGGAACTTAGCTAATTTCCAGGAAAGGCGCTATTATGCTCCTGGTATTGACACCACACGGGAAGCCAAGTGAATCATGTTAAGTGTATTCCTAACATAATTAGAAAATTCCTTCCTCTTTTCCTTTTAGAGTAACTGCTCCCTCTTGTACAGGGTTGAGAGTTGCCTGGATGTCAACAAATATGTCTGAAATACGGTATTTGAAGAGTTAGAACCGAGGGATGTAGCTCTTAACCAGGAGGAAAAGCCCTGCTCCTAGTCTCCATGGAGACAAATGTTAGTAGCAAGAAAGTGACTGGACAATTTTCAGTAGCATTTGAAGCCTTGATTTCCCAGAAATTCAGGGCTGACAACTAGTCCTATACCCTGTTTAGATTTAGAGCTGCATCTTACACATGAGCAGAGCAGCATCTCCCTAACACAGAAAGAGCACAGTAAACATCAGATAGGCCCCACTGTTCTTCTGGTTGGGGGTTCCCTGCTGTGCTGTCACAAATCAAGAAAAATCCAGAATCATTACCAGTGCATATCCAGAAGAAAAAGATGGTTTCCTCCTGTCAGGTTTAGACCAATACCTCCAGCCAAAAGAGAAATCAACATAACCTTCAAAAGAAAGCACACTGTTACCTTCATGCAAATTTGTTCTCATAATTTGCGTCTCCTTCTGTCTCAGGTTCAAGTTTAAGATAATACAAATAAGAATCTTGTTCCTATCAGATCTCTTCCTGCTGTCATAAATGCACTATTTTGAAACTGAGATGCTTCACCTTTGAGGAAATTTTCACTTCACATTTTTTTAGTGAGTGAATCTCAGAACATTGTGGGCATGCCAAAACATAAATACAGTACAACACTCTAGACTCTAGGACTGGGGGTGGCTAGCTCAATAAACTTTCCTTTAACCAGTTCTATGATGTCACTCTCTGTGCCCCCGCCCCACCCCCGCTCTGATCCTCCTGCCTATCACTCACTAATGCTTTCCATGTTCTTATTATCCATAATTGGATGACTTTGTTCTTCCACCTCCCCCATATTCTTCATATCCAAATCCCCCAATTCTTCAAGGCTTGCCTCCTCCACAAAGATTCTCTTGATCCTCACCGGTTCTAGTCTCCCTCTCCTTTTAGCCCTCATATTTTATTCCCTTTAGAGTATTTGCATACTTTGTTATGTACCCCGTAAATGTCTAATAAGTTTAAAAGACCTGGAGGAATCAAAGCTATGAATATACTTAAACTTGGCTGCAACATTAGAATTCTCGGTATAACCAAGAAAAATGTGCTCTTCATTATATAGCTCTAATGTGGCCAGCCAGTACCTGAGGGCCCCTGGAGCTGTTAAATGCTTCTACCAAATCCATTCTCTGTTTGGGGCTAACAGAGCCATCGATGGTGGCGTAGGTCAGTCTGTGCCTCTTCAGGTGCCAGGCTACCACCTTCAGCATGCTGGTCCACTGGGAGACAATGACACTGGAAGGAAGGGACAACAGACAAGCAGCCCCCAAGCAGATTAAACTCACCTGCAGGGCTGTAATGCTCCTATAACCCCTTTTTAAAAATTGAATTTATTAACATTATTTAACAAAGTTATGCAGGTTTCAGGTGCACAATATTGCACTGTGTAAGTCAAGTCTCCCTCTATCACCATCTATCCCCTTCTACCCTTAATGTTCAGTTGTCAAATGTGGATGAGAAAAGGCCTTCCTTCTACAACCTATGGGGAAAAGGCACATGGCTTAGGTCACATTTTAAGGTTATAATGTGGATACATAAATAAAGAGTGACAGATTTAAAAAGATTATAATGCTCCCCATTGTTTCCGGATCCAGCCGAAGATGTACCGCATTTCCCTATGTATAAGACGCACCTTAATTTTGGGGCCCGAAATTTGAAAAATGTATTACATAAAGTTATTAAACTCAGTTTTATTCATCATTAAATTCATACAATTCCTCATCTGTGCAAAAAAGTGGGAAATGCAAGTTTAAAAAAATCTACAACCACTGTGTAAGATGCATTTTACACATGGGGACCAGTTTAAAGACCCCAATTTTTCGACAAAATGTGCATCTTAGACATGGGGAAACACGGTGTCTGGTATTAAGGACAAAGTGACTAAAGTAAGCACTGCAGCCTCCTGCCATTTGGGGGTCCAGTGTTTACCCAGAGGAGCTGTGGTACTGCAGAATAGGGACATAGGCCACCCTCCCTTTGCCAGTCATACTAAAAAAGCTGCTAGGACTTTTCTACACCCCTCACCCAATTCCCGCCATGCTGTTTTAATGAGAGTTTTAAGTTTTTAGACCAAAATATTTCAAATATACAACGTAGATTATAACATACGTGTAAGTTGAAACAACAAATGGCCCTCCTGCCCCCATGCACCATGCTTAGGAACCCTCCGTCTGCGCACACGGCTCTCCTCCCCCCCCCCCTTTTTTTTTTACAGAGACAGAGAGTCAGAGAGAGGGACAGATAGGAACAGACACAGGAACAGAGAGATGAGAAGCATCAATCATTAGTTTCTCACTGTGTGTTGCAACACCTTAGTTGTTCATTGATTGCTTTCTCATATATGCCTTGACCGCGGGCCTTCAGCAGACCGAGTAACCCCTTGCTGGAGCCAGCAACCTTGGGTTCAAGTTGGTGGGATTTTGTTCAAACCAGATGAGCCCGCACTCAAGCTGGCGACCTCAGGGTTTCGAACCTGGGTCCTCTGCATCCCAGTCCGACGCTCTGTCCACTGTGCCACCGCCTGGTCAGGCTCTCCTTTCCTTTTATCAGTTGCTCCCTTGCTTTTCTTTAGCTATGTCTTTACTTTTAAACATTTCTTCAGAGGCTTAGCTTACTCTGATCCTCTAAGAATTTCCTTTCAATCAGTACCACAAGTATTTTAATTAGAAATCACAGGGAATTTGTGCTGTAACCTCAGAGCTTTCTGCTGAGCATGACTCAAGGTCCTTGATATAAAATGCTAAGATTTAGTGCCTGACCGGTAGTGGCACAGTAGACAGAGCACCAACCTGAGATGCTGAGGTCCCTGGTTCGAAACCCCGAGGTTGAGCATGGGGTTGCCAACCTGAGTGTGGGATCATAGGCATGATCAAGGTTGCTGCACTGAGCAAGGGGTCACTGGCTCTGCTGGAGCACCCCGGTCAAGGCACGTATGAAAAGCAATCAATGAACAACTTAAGTGCTACAACTATGAGCTGATGCTTCTCTCTCTCTTCCTGTCTCTATCTCTAGAAAATATAAATCAAGATAAAAAGCTAAGATGTATAACTATCAGCAATACCAAATTCCCTTGCTTCACTGCAAGCACTACTTGGATAATGAAATAACACATTTACCTTTTTTGGGACTCTGAATTTCTTTGGATTTCCTCCAACTCTGCCAACAGGGATGAAATCTGGAAAAGGTCACGTGAACACATGCAGGTTTAAGCACTTTTCGCCATTACCCCTCGCCTGAGCAGCAGTCCCCTGGATGGCCTGTTCCCTCATCTGACCCTCCTTTACTCCACTTTCCTTTCTGCTGCCAGCCGGAAAGTGGTCTGACTCTCGGTGATAGACACACAAAGCAATGAATTTTCACATGCTATAGAGATGTTCACCTGAAACCTATGTGTTCCTATGGACCAATGTCACCCCATTAAATATATTTTCTAAATAACTAAAAAATAAAATTAAATAAAACCTGTTTGTCGCTTCCCTCTGCTGGCTGAAGCCTGCTGAGTGGCTGCCCACTGAGGAAGAAGCAGCCAAGCTCCTCACAGCGATCCCCACAGCTGGGGGCCCTGCTCATCCCCAGCTGTACCTCTCACCACAGCCTCCACACACAACCCTAGTCCCACCATGCTGCTTCCCGCTCCACACCATGCTTTGTCTCAGCTTTGTCCATTCCGTCTTCCTGCCTGGGACACCTTATATGTCAGCTTAGTGCCACTTCTTCTCGGAGGTCCTCCCTAGCCCCCAAAGTATGGGTGCGGTTCCCACTGCCTACGTGCTGGTACGGCACATTTTGTTTGATGACCATGATTGTTTTCATACTATGTATCAACTGCTGCTCATTGAATCATCCCTTGTGTTCAGAGAGGTGGCAGAGCCAGCATACGTCTGGTTCGTTTCTATACCCCTAGCACCTAGCACATTGCCTGACCAGAGAAGGTACTAGCCAAACGTCTGTGCAAAGAAAAAGTGAAAAAGTTTTCCCCAGTTGAAGTCTTGCTCCGAACGTTATTGAAGAGGGGGACATGTCCAGACTGAAGAGCACTTGCTACAGCTTCCAGACAAGCTCTCTGGATATTTATCAAACCCCTCAGGGCACATTCGAGTCCAAGGGGCCCAGATGGTAAGGGGCCCAGATGGTAAGAACACATGACTTTGGACAGTGACTAAGTGCATTCTTTCTGGCTGCTAATGGGAATGACCTTTCAGAGCCTCTTAAAGACCCTAGAGTTCATCCCCAGAAAGGCAGAGGAGGAAGAAAATTAGACCAGGAATCAGAGGAAGAAAGTTCTTACTCTGCCATCACATGACTATCACACTGGAACTCCCAGTTAAGAGCCAAATTTCTCATCAGTAAAAAATGGGGCTGAGCCAGATGAAGTGTGAGGTGCCCAAGCCCTTTCAGACTACACGACTGTCACAGTGCTTACCTGCAGCCTCCAGCCCTGCAGTGGCTTCCCAACCTGAACAAACATGCTAAGGCAGGAAGTGAGTCACAGGACTGGACCATTTTGAATCAGTAGGAAAAAAAGGCAGGTATGTGAAGTGTGTGGTATCTTGGCAATTCAAGGTTCTAGAAAGTGCTTGGATTGCCACAAGAAAAAGTTGGTGAGAGGTATTTTGAGAACACAGTCTTGAGAGAGTAGGATCCATGGTCCATGTGCTGGTCAAATTCTAGTAACATCCTGCCTGAGCTTAGGTCTATGCTACTGACGAAAACTCCCTTCTCTTCATAAAACAACCTTAAGTGGTGTGAACCACTGTTAATGGGCTTATGCTAAGAAGCCTTGTGAATAAAAATTACTTGGGTATTAGACTAGGAATGTAAGTTTTAACCCAAAGCTGACTTGGGAGGCGCCAGGACAGGGAGTCTGGCCACAGATGGTATTCTTCCTATGTTTCTCTGTTATATCATAAAGACTAGGTAAATATTCTCAGAATTTAATTTAAAGTATCCTGAAGTAACACCATTCCCTTGGCAGTGACCTCCTTTCTAGTTGCCTTTTTTTTAAAGGCTTTGACGAAAGAGGCTGAAGCTAGGAACGTGCTTAAGATGAAAGGCAGGACTCGGGTGCGGCTTATCTCAGTCTCCCTAATAGAGCTCATCAGCTTTACAGAGCCCTAATGAGCGTGGAGCAGAATGACTAATGAGGACGGAAGGCTACAGAGGGCCCATGACTCGCAGAGGGAAGCTGTTTGGCAGGCCCTGGCCACCAGCACTCAGATGTACTGCACGGCCTCCGGGTCTCCTGGAACTGTTCGCTCAGCTTGGCCCTGTCGCCAGCAGAGATCTGAGTGGCTTCTTTTCCAGTAGTCCGTGACGGAAAACCTGCCTTCATGCCAGGGCTGGCCCAAGTCACTCTCTGGAAACCCACTATGTAACTTTAGTTTTGTTTGTGAAATAAAATGAGAATTTAAGCCTGGAGGGAGAATTTGACCAGCTAAATCAAATAGTTCTAGCTCTGCCATCAAATGGCTGTACCTGCTTGGACAAACGTGTTAAGTTGTCCAAGTCTTTCCACCAGAACAGAAGTGACAAAGTACCTTGGTGCTCTCTCTCGTGTCATCGAAAAGCTCCACCTTGAAGCACTTGCCGTTAAGGGACACAGTGGAAGACAGCTCCGAGCTGTGCAGTTCGGACAAGGTCAAAGCGCTGAACTGCTCCTCCAGTGAAAGCAGCAGGCCTTCGCTCTCCAGCTCTACTGGGTCCAGGGCCTGAGCAGAGGACAGATGGGCGAGGAGCAGGTGGGCTCCTGAGGCAGCCAGGCACGTGACTTGCCAACAAAGAGCTGACCGTTAACACTCCACACAGCGAAATGTCTTCTCATTTATCATTAGCATCTCCTCAAAGAAATCCTAATTAAAATGTAATCTTGCAAGGTTTTTCACCAGATTAAAGATAAATCAAATGATGGAACTTTTTAGTGACTTGCCAGACAGATTACATGATCATTTCCCCAGCGGGGGCCGTGCAGTATATTAAACTATTGATAATCAAGATACATCACTACAACTCCTCAGAAGAATAAAACACTCCTCTTAATTATGGATATGCCTCTCTCTACCATAAAGGCAGCTTTTCCAATTGTACAAACGCTTGAGTTTTCACAAGGAAACTTAAAAGCCCTAATATTGTCTGAAGCAGAAAAAAATAATAACAAAATTAGATTTATGACATTCTAAAATAACAAAGTAGGCCCTGGACAGTTGGCTCAGTGGTAGTGTCGGCTTGGCGTGCAGGAGTCCCGGGTTCGATTCCCAGCCAGGGCACACAGAAGAAGCGCCCATCTGCTTCTCCACCCCTCCCCCTCTCCTTCCTCTCTGTCTCTCTCTTCCCCTCCCGCAGCCAAGGCTCCATTGGAGCAGACTTTGCCGGGGCGCTGAGGATGGCTCTGTGGCCTCTGCCTCAGGCGCTAGAAAGGGTCTGGTTGCAGCATAGTGACGCCCCCTGGTGGGCATGCCAGGTGTATCCTGGTCAGGTGCATGCGGAGTCTGTCTGACTGCCTCCCCGTTTCCAGCTTCAGAGAAATACAAAAATAATAATAATAATAATAATAAAACAAAGTATTCTTAAATGGTTTCCTTTTTAACAAAATGCCATTTTCCATTCTTTAAAATATTAGCATAGCCTGACCAAGCGGTGGCACAGTGGATAGAGCATTGGACTGGGATGCGGAGGACCCAGGTTCAAGACCCCGAGGTCACCAGCATGAGGATGGGCTCATCTGGTTTGAACAAGACTCACCAGCTTGAGCCCAAGGTCACTGGCTCAAGCAATGGGTCATTCGGTCTGCTGTAGCCCCATGGTCAAGGCATATATGAGAAATCAATCAATGAACAACTAAAGAACCACAACGAAGAATTGATGCTTCTCATCTCTCTCCCTTCCGGTCTGTCTGTCCCTATCTGTCCCTCTCTCTGACTCTCCCTGTCTCTGCAAAAAAAAAAAAAATTACCTTATTTAAAAAAACAATAAAAACTGTTCTTAACAACATGGAAATCATCAAGATCAATAAAGATTAATATAAAACAAAATAAAATAAACAAGCACGCCCTTTTCTGCCTCAGCAAAAGCACACCAAAGCCCCATTCTCCTCAACCCAGCAGTCCCGATCCCAGACACAGAGGCTGAAGTGGATCCCAAGCAGCCCCTGTGGGTA
This sequence comes from Saccopteryx leptura, assembly GCF_036850995.1. Lineage (NCBI taxonomy): Eukaryota > Metazoa > Chordata > Mammalia > Chiroptera > Emballonuridae > Saccopteryx > Saccopteryx leptura. Next base: position 207,771,252 of record NC_089505.1, on the reverse strand, counting down.
CAGAGCTGAAGGCTTTCCTTACCGACTTCAGCAAGGACAGATGACAGCAACACTGCCGTAGTCTCAGGACTTGTGACAGGATGTGGACGGTGCTGGGTCTCTGTGAGTCTGCAGCCACAGAGCATCCAGGCCCACTGGACCCAAACTCCTGTGCCACTTCAAGAGGGAACACAAACCACAGGAAATAGTAAGGGCTTAAAACAGAGAAACATGAGGACAAGTCAAGAACTAAATGATGCTATTTTAAACTTATTTAGTTTGGCCCTGGTCATTGGCTCAGCAGTAGAGTGTTGGCCTGATGTGTGGAATCCCTAGTCTGATTCCTGGTCAGAGCACACAGAAGTGAAAAACTGCTTCTCTTCCTCTTCTCCTCACCCTTCTCTCAGTCTCTTCCACTCCTGTAGCCATAGCTCAAATGGGTTGGAGCAAGTTCGCCCCAGGCTCTGAGGATGGTTCCACTGCCTCGCCTCAGGCGCTAAAGTAGCTTAGTTGCTGAGCATCAGAGCAGTGGCCCCAGATGAGCAGAGCACTACCCCGCAGGGGGCTTGCAGGGTGGATCGCGGTTAGGGTGCATGCAATGTCTGTCTCTCTGCCTTCATGCCTCTAACTTAATAAAAAACAAACAAACAAAACTTATTTGATCTGACTGATATTCAATAATATAGTTATAACTCACTTTTATACCACGTAAGCCAAAAGAAATGCTGGTTTCTTTATAGACCTACTTGTATTTAATAGAACAGATTTTGAAAATAATTAAAAAGAGGCTCAGATCACCATGGCTGATACTTACAGATCAATATATTATACTTTTGTTTGAGGTTCCTAGCTAAAAGGTGAGAAAGCCCTTGTACTACCCTAATACTGTTTTCACCTAAAGCATTCATCACTGAACTTGAATGAGCTTCTCTAGCTCAAGTCTAAGTTCAAGTCTCTGATTCCAAGAATCCACACTCTCCCATTGCTGTCATTTTATGAATCTCATAAAAACATATAACTAATAAAAATATAATTATATGTATTTATGCATGTCCCACTACTTACCTCTACTGAATGGATTATCAGGGCTTCGTCCATACTGGTTACCTTCACTTTCCTGTCTTTTTAGGTAGGACTGTAGAGCTGACCTGCCTCAGATCAAAAAAGAAAATGCACATATAATGTCTGCTACAACCAAATAGGTTTACAATGTCATTGCTTAACTGTGCTTGCAGTAGGACCTTGAAAAATTATAAGAGTGGACTTATTAAATGATGTCAGGCTCATAGCAAGCAGTGGTCAAAGGTATAAAATATAACTATTGAGAAAAACAAAACAAATCCCACACCACATAGTGACAGATGATGTGTTAGGGAACTGTGCACCTGAAACCTGTATATTTTGTTAACCTGTGTTGCCCCAATGAAGTCAATAAAAAGGAAAAGATTTTTAAAAATCATTTAAAATGATTAACAAATAATATATTAATATAAAATGTTATATTTAATAACATGCAATATACTTCAATGTTGACATTAACTAGTATAATAGTATTGTTGACTGATGAATATTAATAAATATAAGGTATACAAAAAGAAAAAACATATTCCAGCTGGAAATGAGGGGTATTAGGAGAGTAAATTTGGGATTCAGGGAAGGACAAGCGTTTTAGAGGAAGTGCAAAGACCAGATGACTTAAATTCCAATGAGATGCCAGGTAACAGATCAAGGTCAAAGAGATATAATTTCCCCACCTGGCCCCATGAGGACTAGACGACCCAACACACAGTGACCACACCCTAGCCCTTCTATGAAAGGAAGCCAATGAAGAACAGGTTCAAAAGCCTTCAGAGTGTATGAGAGAGACAAAGGAGAGGGAGAAACACAGATATCCATCTGACTGATAACACCATGAACACAGTTTGAGAAAACTTGACCCTCCACTCACTGCCAAGCAAGGACAGAAAACAACAGTATGTGTGACAAGGGGCTTCTTGGTGTTACACACCTGGATGTTGCAAAAAGGACACTATAAACAGTGTTTTCATCTTCAGAGAGCTTTAAATGGTGCAACCGAGACTGACGCCGGGGCAGCATGACCTGGGAAAGTAAAGGGAAAAAGCAGCTGGGATGAAGCTATACGAATGAACTGAACATTACAGAATGAATTCCCAGGGTTGACTCTGGAAATCTAGTCAAGCCTGGACAGCAGTTTCCACTCCTCCCTACAACAGGACTGCTCTAACACAAAGCACAGGGACTGCTGTGACAGGAGGTACAGGACAGCAACCCCAGGGCCTCTGCATAGAAAGTGGGAGACTCAGAGGTTCCTGAAACTTCAAGGTTTCCACCCAAGACAAGGACATGGCCACCATCCTTCCCTGGCCTACCCCCCCACACACACAACTGAGATTACCAAGGGCTTGCCGGTGGAGTCCAGCTGATCTTTTGTTCTCCGCAGCAAAAGGCTCTTGGTTAAAATACTTAACCGTTCACCTCCTTTCTTTGAATGATTGTCAACCTGGCTCCTCCACAGATTAAAATCATCAAATGGAGAACAACGGAGAAATCTTTTTTTGTGGAGGAAGAAGGACAAAGAGTAGAAAAGGAGAAGTGTGGGAGGACAGAGTGAAGGTTCAAAGAAAGATATCAGATGAAAAACAAATCAGATTTCTGTTACATCTGTCATCTCACCATTTTTAAAAGTGAATTTCATTGCAAAGCTCTGCTAAACAGATCAGAAGGACCCAGGTCAATAACAAAACCCACATTATAAAAATGTGAATTTTCCCATTAACAATGTCTATATCTTCACAACAGGACATATAACCAACAGTTAGAATTCATTCCTAAAGTTTCAAAGGCTAGCAAAACAACTCCATATCGTCTTATGAGCTGACTTTAATAAGTTATTTTCAAATCAGCATCCTTTTCTGTCTGCTTCAAATAAATTGTAGTCCTGACCCCAGGTCATATGCATAAAAGCAGAAATAGCCAAAAACATTCACTGGACTAAAGAAAGATGCCTGTTTCCCTTATTTAATCTGTCGTATATTTTTCCATATATAGTGGCTGAATAAAATCAAAGTCCTATATCAGCCAGTCAATCAACAGACTATTTTTCTCATAAATATTAATTCTTTTGCTATTTAAAGGTCGCCAGGCTTGCCATCTGCTCCATGACATAACCTGGCACACACTGGAGCTTCATCCTGAGATATGAAATAATTATGAGGGGTTACTGACAGGGTTCACATTTACACAATCCCAAAGACGTTACTCACTTTAGCAGCGAATACATGTCCAACAGGTTGTTCTGAATGGGGGTTCCCGTGACAGCCCAGCGGGCCTGGGCCTGCAGCTTACACACAGCGATGGACGTCTGCACCCGGGGGTTCTTGACACTGTGAGCTTCATCCAGGATGATCCGCGCCCAGACTACTCGAAGCAAAGGTGTTGAGCTGCCCTGGAAGAAACACCAGTGAAAACCAACAGCAGTGTGGGAAAATGTCTTCAGAAAGATGAGAGGAAATAACAAACAAGCATTGAGGACCCACTCTCACCTTTAAGTTCAAGGGTACATATACACTGAAATCTGCATTAAGCTTAATCAATGGGTACAAATAAGTAACTTGAGGGCCCCAATCCTTGAGCTCAAGATGTTGAACAAAATATTTTCTATTTTGAGTTTTGATTCATTCTTTCAATCCACTTTTGAGCAATGGCTACAGGTCAGGACCACACCAGGGGTTGAGCTTGCAAATTCACCTAGTCGATTAAATATTTACTAAATTTACAGAAAATTCCCTAAAAATGTACTAAAAGTCTACTTTTATATGTAAGATTCTAAGCCAGACATAAATGCCATTCCTATCCTCGAAAAGCTCACCCTCCAGCAGGCGAGAAGAGCGAGCGTCAAGGGGACTGTAAGGCTCACTGGGTAGTCCTGTCTCGTTCACTGCTATGCCCGACACCTGAACAGCAGCAGCTCAGCGTTGGCTGAGTAACTGGAGACAAGGGACACAAGCAAGCATAGGAGACGTGTCTCACCAAACAGGAAGGCCGAGCATTCTATTTAGAGGGAGAACAGAGGCAACGACAGCATGACAGACCATAGAGAAGCACACATCCCTTGGGACAGCTGAGCAAGAGGGTCACAAGAAGGGCTGGGTGTAGGTGATGAGGGACATGCAAGTAGGGCAAGGTCATAAAAAAAAAAACAATGTCATGTAAAAATATTAAGGTTTTATCTTGAAAGCAATGAGGAACCGGTGAAGAATCTGCAAAGTTAATCATCTGCAAAACATCAGAGTTGGTCATAAGATGTCTTGAGTCTAGAAATCTCCCCAAATACAGAAATCTGCAACTATCCTATTATAAAAACATGTAAAAGACGAGCTCCTGGAACAATACTGTATTTTCAGGAGAACAAAAAGCCCTATAACCAGTTACACAATAAAGCTCTGCCCTTGAAAACCGAGACTCCACTGGGTGTATAGCAAATACTCAGGGTTTTACCCTGGATGTTTCATTTAGCCTCTGGCGCATTGGGCCCATTTCAACCCCTTCTCCTAGAAGGCAGAGGTAAGAAATGATGGCCTGATACCAAAATACTAGTACTAAAATACTAGCTTTCACACTAAATATAAAACATATCCTGAGCATACACAACCCGACTAAAATAAAAATGGTAACAAGTGGGGCTTTCCTATAATAATGTGATAAGCACCCCAATTGCAATGTAGTTATCATTAGTTCTGCTAGACCTCACCCTTTATCACTAAGGAGGTTGTCTACAATAAGAGAGGGGAGAGAGAGCACTTCTTTCCACAGGTGGAACATCTACATTCCTGACCTGATACGAAAAACTCTGCTATCCTGATGCTGTGATAAGACTGGAGTTAAAGGAGGTGGGCTCCCCCTCTCCTTCCCTGGCAGCCCCAGACTCACCTTCTCGCTGAGGTCCGTGCCCAGGACCTCTCCCCTGTGCTTCTTTGTGGGGATTTCCTTGGCCAGAAGGCTATAGGTGGTAATCACAATGTCATATGTAGAGAGGCTGTGTAGACACAACACGAAGAAAATGGTAACCAATCCATGACTGACGATGAGAGGCAGAGATGATCACTTTATAAAAATGCCTATGGCTGGAAGGACAGATGGCAGAATTCATTCATGTCCTTCATGAATACACGTGACTCTGCAGGGGTAAACTTGACCCACTTGGCTTCCTCATTTACCTCTGGTCACTTTTATAATCTACTCACTATAGCTAGAACAGCCTCCCTCTTTCCATCAATGAGTCATAAAGGAAAACCAGCTGGGTTTGTATTAACCTTGATAATATCTGGCCTGTACAGAATACAGGGAAGGGCTGGGAACACTTAATAATGATTAGACATAGATGATGTTCAAGTCCCAGGGAAGTAAGAGACTCTCAAAGCAGTTTGCCTTTTACACGGATGCTTTCTCCTGTTTTTTGTTTGTTTTTGTGAGAGAGACAAGAGACAGGAAGGAAGAGAGATGAGAAGCATAAACTCATAGTTGCATCACTTCAGTTGTTCATTGATTGCTTCTCATACATGCCTTGACTGGGGGTGGGAGGCTCCAGCTGAGCCAGTGACCCTTTGCCCAAGCCAGTGACCTTGGGCTTCAAACTGGCGACCCTGTGCTCAAGCTGGTAAGCCTCTGCTCAAGCTGGGAGAGTGCTGAAGCCAGTGAGCTCGGGATTTTGAACCTGGGTCCTCAACGTCCCAGGTCGACGCTCTATCTCCGGCATCCCCAAACTACGGCCCACAGGCCGCATGCGGCCCCGAGGCCATTTATCCGGCCCACCGCCGCACTTCCAGAAGGGGCACCTCTTTCACTGGTGGTCAGTGAGAGGAGCACTGTATGTGGCGGCCCTCCAACGGTCTGAGGGACAGTGAACTGGCCCCCTGTGTAAAAAGTTTGGGAACCCCTGCGAGTCTATCTACTGTGTCATCACCAGTCCAGCTCTCTCTTCTTTGTTCTATAATGGACTTGTAAAAACCTATTAATCTAGCTTTGATATTTGGGTATAATCATGCTGTAAACTTTTAGTTTACCCTGCCAATACTCTTTACATGTAAAGATTCTTAATGAAAGGCACATATTTTTTTCCAAAGAAGTTTAACACCTGTGCACCTGAGAGAACTCCCATAAATACTTTTAATAAAAATGATATGCCTAATTCAAAGAGGCAGCAATGACTACATGTGGCCTTCACATCATATAAATTACAACTGAGAATGATTTCAACCAGTCAACTAGTACACTCTGAACACCAAACCAGGTCTGATCAAAGTGCAAGTCCAATGAGATATAATTTACTTCTAGATAAAAATCTAGAACAAAGTCAAACCACTTACAGCAGTCTCTGCAGAGATGTGTGCAGGCCTGCCAATGCTGCCAATGCTGCCAATGCCCTTGGTCTGCTGAAGTGACTCTCAGGCATGACACTTGGTGTTACAAGAGTCACTAATCTGGCAATTTACCCGAGAGACGACTGCCCTGCTCTCTCTCTCTCTTTTTTTTTTTTTTTTTTTTTTTTTTTGAGATAGGAAGGGAGAGAGATAAGAAGCATCAATTCATAGTTGCATCACCTTAGCTGTTCACTGGTTGCTTCTCATATGTGCCTTGAAGGGGGTGGGGGTGGGGCTCAAGCTGAGTCAATGACCCCTAGCTCAAGCTAGAGACCTTCAGATCATGTTAATGGTCCCATGTTCAAGCTGGCGAGCCTGCACTCAAACCAGATGAGCCCGTGCTCAAGCCTGCGACCTCAGGGTTTCAAACCTGGGACCTCAGTGTACTGTCATAAAAACATAGCCAATTTATATCAACTGTTCATTAGTATTATATTAAGATGCTTTGTAAGACTCGGCTAGTTCCATTCACACTAACAGAAAAGAACATGAGTATGGAACCAGAAATTCACAAACATGAAATAATTGTGACACAGTCTCCTCTACCAGGGAGTGCTGCTGCTACCTAGTGACAACACGGGCATCCCAGGCCTGCTCACAAGGCTGCAGATAGTGACAAGGATATAGCAAAAGAACCTTGCTTCCTCTCAAGAGGTATCTGTTAATACAGGTGAGGGATGTTGGGTGATGAGAGTGCCTTTGGCCTTGACAGTATCATTAGTCCCTATTAAACGAAACCTCAGGGAAAGCAGGTACGATCAATACAGCCTCTTAAGCCAAGATGCTGAGCACCTCCCAGAGATTGCAATATTTTTGCGCTTACATTTTGGCACGCTGCTCCCGGTTTGGTCCATGGTAGAGACAGATTCTTAGTTTGCTGTTGCTCACATGCTTCTCCACCTCCTTTTTCCAATGATGGATCAGGGAAGCAGGACAGATGATAAGTGTTCCATTGGAAGTAAACTCAGTGGAGTCTCAAGAGGGGGGAGAAACCAACACCTAGTTACACCCATTAAATAGCCTTCAACTTCTTACAGAGAAATTACCTTTTTCTCAACTGAAATCAGTAACAACTGTTGCCCTTATTTCTACACAGAGCTTATAGTAGAATGGAAAATGGAAGAGATGACCCTTTAATGCAAAACAATTACTTCTTATTTCCCCCTATAAAGGTGTCAGACGGAGAGAGGCTAAAAAGGGAGAGGAAAGTGGATAGTACACAAACTCAGTCTAGAAAAAAATAAGAACCAGTGCAGTTTCAGTGGCCAGACGGTACAAACTGGATCATATCCTAACACGTCTTGGGCTTTATGGGGGAGTGTCATTATTTTTTTTCTGAAAAGCGTAACTTAATTTCATCTACATTAAACTATAAGTACAAAACCCCCTAAGACTGAGCAAATGTTACTTTGGAACCAGTTAGTGACGGAGTATTTGTACCACTGCCCCTCATCCCTTTGTGTGTGTGCGTGTGTGTGTGCGCGCACATACACGCCACTACTCCACACAGGGACACAGGATCCAGCTGCAAGAGCAATCATCAGAGGCCAAGAGCAGAAGATCACCAATTTTTTAACTAGCTAGTCAACTAAAAAGTATTATATATTTGTATAGCTCCAAGATACATGTGGTGTTGTCTACAAATACTCTATAGAACTTTTAAAGTACTTATAGTCATTACATGATAAAACAGAAGTTGAAATAAGATAGAAATTGTCTAGAATCTGGAAACTTCTGGAATTTCAGATACATGCAAAACAGCTTCTGCTACAGTGGCTAAAATCTAAAAATGTGACATATCTTCCTTAAAAAAATAATGCACTAACTAATATGGATCTATCCTACAGTTATATCCTCAACATTAACTAAAATAATCATTATATTAGACTAAGGCTTCTAGGGCCTTAGCTTTCTCCATAAAATTTTTCTAGTCACCGGTCAAACTAAATTTTTATTAAAAGAGGAAAATAATCACTTAAATTAGCAAATTCAGCATCAGAAATGGACCATAGGAGAGTAGTCTAATGATAGATTTCCAATATTTTAATTAAATGTGACCAAAGGTGCATTTTTGTAGCTGCAAGTTTTCACCGTCCCCTGGCTCATGTGATGTAGAAAACAGCAGGCTATGAAGGAACTGAATACCATCTTTTGAAAGCCAAGTCAAGACCATGTTTTCGTTTTTTTCTTTGTTTTTCTCTTGATTCTTCTGGGCCAGGATGAGTGCGATCATTGTCAGGGTTTTCCCTAATCCCATGTCATCTGCTGGAAAACAAGAATAAAAACAGGAGAGTTAATTACTTAGGGCAAAGACACAATCAGCTCCAAGAAAAGAAATATATCCTACTACCTACTTAATGGTGCTCCCACATTTCAGGAGTTACAGTTAACTCCAAAAGCCCTCCGTCCCCTAATTTATTCATCAGAGGGAGGCAGAAGTTAATATTCCTCAAGAGCTGTAACTGATCTTATCAAATTTACTATTTATACCCCATAAAATATTATCCTCATTTCAACAGTTTAAATAATTAGTCTAAAATAAGTAGAAGTAAAATGCCACAGTGTGAATTCTGGTTCAAATTCTGGCTCTGCTGCTGTGGAGAAAAAGAGGTGACATAGCTACCTCCTGCAATAACAGCTTACAAGCCTGGCCCTCAGATGGCATCTGGGAACCTGAATATCAGGAGGGGTCCCACCATTCCCATACTGACAAGGGTGGCTCACTGTGCTTACCCTGTCTGTACAAACACCGTGGTTTATGCTGACTACCTGCTTTCCTTCCGGGAGAAGGGGAGCAGTTGAAGCTCCCAGCAAAAACTGCGAGCACTGAATCTCCAACAAGCTCCCCCCCCCCCCGGTTGGCAGTGTTCCCCATGTGCTGTCACATCGCACTCCAGGGAAAAATAAGTGTGCCCTGTGTGACCCCCCGAGAAAGGCCTCCCCTCAACTTCACCCCATCTGCCTTTTCCCTTTATTGACTTTAATTTGTATAAAATCAAAACAACTTTGTTATTTTTATTTTGTAATACATTTTAGCCATGAGTATGACTATAGGCTGTACGTCCTCCTAGCAAATCATTAAATGGACGTGGTCTCGGGGACTCCCAACACAGCCCCTTACTACTGTCATGTTCTCTAGAACTTGAGCACCTTGGAAAATCCAGTTTGGCAGGTCTCCAAAGCAGAACCTGACACACTAGCTTCGTAGGCTCCCCTGCAGCTGGGGCACTAGCAACATGACCCGGCTCCAGACCACATGGACTCACACAAGACTTCGATTCAGATGCAAGCAACTTCAGAAAACAGTCTCCCTAAGAAATCCTTTCTGCAAGAAGGGGTGCAAACAAAGTGTCTGATGTGGGGGTGGCAGCACCTGATGAAGCAAAGCAGACATGACAGTTTCCAGACACTGGCTTACGACTTGGCTTTGGCCTCCAGTCTGGCCCTCCACATGTCCCGGAGATTCTGTGGGCCACAAGGGATTGAACTGTCCCTGCTTAATCAGCCGGGGTTCAGTTTCTACTGCTTGCAATCAAGACCTGACTGAACCTACAGCTGAGCATCCTAAGCATGCTCTTTAACCATTCTTAACTCAGTTTTCTCATCTGCAAAAGGGGGGCAACAACCCCACAGAGTTGTTGAGAGGATCAAATGAAACAATACAATATATTTGTTGGCTCTTTCCATAATACCAGACTTACCCAGAATTCCTCCTTGTGGCTTCTGACTTTCTCGCCATAGTAACCAGGCTAATGCCTGCTTCTGGTGCTGAAGCAAAGGGACCTGACAAAAATAATGACCAGAAGTTAAGCATTAACTCCTCATGAGAGGCTATCTTGGATCCTGGCTACATGGCTACTACTGCCCACTCTTTTATTTTTGTAAGTGCTCCTCCCAGTATTCCAGATGTCATATAAGCTGCCTTTTCCACTGTGAAGTCCTTGATTTCAAGCTGTCACCTGGGGTATCCATACATGCTGTTCTGCCCAGGACAGTGTGATTTATGCCCACCATGTCTATTAAGAGCCCTCTCTCACCTGCAAGTGAGAGTCCTGGTTTGTCTCCTAACCAGCCAAAGGCAGCACCTCTGACCGAACACTCTGCTTTCACCAGCCACTCTGCTGGCTTCCCTTACCTCTTAAAATCTCACTCTCATTACCACATCCCAGACTGCACTGTCAGCCATAATTTTCAACAGCCTTTTACCTGGCACCCGTCTCTCTAATTTTTTCCTACTCCAGTTTATCTTGTACTCCGTGACAAAAATAGTCTTCATAAAATACACCTGTTCAAAATTCTCTAGCCTAGGAATCTCCCCAAATCACTTCTCAGTGATCTAACTCATTCACTAATGCCAGGCTCCACAGCAAGGGAGTCTTCCTACTCAGCAGTGCCACCGGCTGCTCCTAGCTCAGATATTGATGCCACCCTGCCATTATTTACTAATACTGACCTCTGTCTTTTCCCTCTAACCACCATCCCTCTAACTGGAGTGTCCCTCCTCCCAGCCATCTTCAGGCCTGCAGCTTCAAGGCACAAAGTAGGCAGGCAACAATTACTGACCTAGACCTAGAGTGACTTTCCTTCATTTTGAATCCCTTCTGCACTGTGCATACATTCTACAGCACCTTACAATGCCCATTTTCTCTTTGTCTCTAAGTCGATTTCTGATTGCTTTATGTAATGTGGTATGTGCACTTTCACCCCAACTAGCTCTTTAAGAGTAGCAATTCCTTTGCATTCTTGTGACACCCACCGAAGGTCATTAAGTAAATCCATTACTGCTATAGACAGGGAGAATTGACCTTTCAACAATGTGGGGGTTGGGAGTGCCAAGGACCACAGTCAAAAATCTACATACAACTTATAATTGGTCCTCCACACATGAATTCCCAAACCTGCATCAAAAACATAGTTGACCCTGGAACAATGTGAATCTGAAATGCATGGGGCCATTGATATGTGGGTTTTAAGTATAAAGGGATCCACACAATTGAAACCACTAAAGCATTATCTGTAGGAAACACATCAGAATGGCACTCTGCTGAGCTGTCTCACAATGGTCACCCTCTTCATGAGCACTAGGACACTAACAGGACACTTCCTGGCTTACTTTCAACCCATCTGGATCCTCAACCAAAGCTGTCTCATCAGGACGTGACTCGAGTGATCGATGCAGCTCATCAATGGCTTCACTGGTGATTTTCCACACGGCATGAAGGTGACCTTGGTTCGTAGGGCCTGTCGACAGAGAGGTGTCACCTAAAGGTGTCACAAATATCATGTCTTCACTATAGCTGCAAAAGGGCAATTTGTTATTTGCCAAATGATGAATCTGTATGAACTAAAAATTCTTTTTTAAAATTTATTTTCAGTTATAGCTGACATACAACACTGGACTAAAAATCTATGCTTCCAAATTCTCCTAGCTCCACGGCTCCTCTAAGCCCATTATTTGTCTATTTTATTTTTCTAATCATGTAATAAAGGACAAAATAATTATTAAGGAAAATGAAAAAAATAAGATTACCTATCATTATTTCTGGTAGGATTTTCCAGCTTTGAAGAGGTAGCAGAGGAAAATATAATGCCATTAGTATTTTAGAGAAAAAAAAAAGATCCCTTGCCCTGGCCAGACAGCTTGGTTTAGTTAGAGCGTCATCCTGAAGTAGAGAGAGTACCGGTTCAATCCCCACTCAGGGCACATACAGGAGCAGATTTGATGGTCCTATCTCTCTCTAAAATCAATAAAAAATAAACATTTAAAAAAAGAAAAGAAAGAAATGATCCATCCCTGGGGCTGGGGGCAAAGATGTCAGCAATAGAAAAGGCTGAGCAAGGTGAGGATTAGGCAGGACATATGTCAGGCCAGCAGCCCACTCATTCTAGAAACTTCTAGTGTAGTTAATAAGTGCAGGCACTTCAGCTGGTTACACTTTTAGAAATGAAATATTCAAATGAGAGGTGTTTAGACCAATAAACATTAAGCATTTAAATATTAAAATGTTTTCAAAAGGAAAACTGTTTTAATGGAATTCTTTCCAAACCATAGCACATACTTTCTGACCTTAACAATCCAACATAATTTAATTTTCCTTTAGGTGACTTAGTCCCCATTATGAGTACAGGGTGATGCTGTAACCCAACAATGTTCTCCCACAGTCCCGCATATCCATGACTACCAGGCTATTTAACAAGCACATGTTCTCTGCCCGCTTTAGACTGACCTTGGCTTCATCTGGCGTGGAGTCTACACCCCTTTGTGAGCTACAGCTCTCCAACTTCCTCCCCTATCTTCCTTACTCTTTGCTTGTTCCTCTCCTTTTCCTGTTCTTTATCTCTAACACTTCTTAGTCATGTGGAAGAAAACTGGCTTTAGCTTTGCTGGTCACTGCCAGCCAACCTGAGTTCCTGTCTCATGATTAGCACTCCAACAGATTCTATTACAGATCTGAGGCTCTACTTAGGATCTTCATTCTGCAGTTGCATCTGAATTCACTGTCTTCTGGAGTTCAGGATGGAAACACGCAGCTAGACGGGGTGTTACTGCTCTTGGTGGGTCTACTGCTATCGGTCGTCAGTCATATCATTCCTCTGCTATGCCTTAACACACAAAAGGAAGGAATACAACTGTATCTGCTGGTCTACCTACTTCATAATGATGTGAGTTCAAGTTTTCATTCACATTTATTAGATAAGACCTATGTGCAGCCACTGGGCTGACTGATGATCAAGGTCAGAGAACAAGGCAGACACAGAATCTGTTCTCACAGATCTCAGTAACACTGCAAAGCCTGGCTGAGCACTGCAACCTTTCTTACACGGGCAACTTACAACTCAGGAATGGCTTCTCGCTTCACACAGGCACAAAGATGACAACTAGGCAGAACTTTACCTCAATGGTATAACTAATCACAACAGAGCCAGGCCCTTGGATCTCACCTCCACAGAACTGACTGGATTGTCCAGCAGCTACAAGGCAGGCAGCCTTTGGTCCTAGAGAACCCAGAGCCTGGAGATCCTGACCCTGCAGGGGTCTGGGTGGTACCAGGTAGGGAGGGTCAGCAGTAGTTCTGGTGAAGTCACTCTGCTGTGGTACTTGACTGTTACTCTTCTCATCAGTGCCTGTTCAAAAAACAAGGGAAGGGCTCTGGCCGGTTGGCTCAGTGGTAGAGCGTCGGCCTGGCGTGAAGAAGTCTCGGGTTCGATTCCCGGCCAGGGCACACAGGAGAGGCGCCCATCTGCTTCTCCACCCTTCTCCCTCTCCTTCCTCTCTGTCTCTCTTCCCCTCCCGCAGCGAGGCTCCATTGAAGCAAAGATGGCCCGGGCGCTGAGGATGGCTCCTTGGCCTCTGCCCCAGGCACTAGAGTGGCTCTGGTCACAACAGAGCGACGCCCCAGAGGGGCAGAGCATCGCCCCCTGGTGGGCATGCCGGGTGGATCCCGGTCGGGCGCATGCGGGAGTCTGTCTGTCTCTCCCCGTTTCCAGCTTCAGAAAAATACAAAAAAAAAAAAAACCAAACAAAAAAAAACAAAAACCAAGGGAAGAACAGATCAAAGTTCAGAAAAGTAAAAGAATTACATGTATGAAGTGAGGATAAGAGAGAGTTGGAATGACCACCATTCCAATGAGTTGGGCTAGGGAAGACACCCTAGAGAGTGCAACACTTAAACAGGTGCATAAAACAATGGGAAAGAGAGTTCAGTCCACAGGAAATAGGAGAAAGCTTTTATAAGTTATAGGTGTAATTTAAAAGGAAGCTCAGAAACAAAATAATAAAATGGGAAGGTGGACAAATCAACATTGTTTATCAAGATGGCTTCTCAAACGTCTCTCGTAAAGTTCATGCAAGCCCCAGTTCTGGGACATCCCCCACTTTACCTTGCTCTGGGGAGAGGTTGAGAGCACTGAGTGCTTCCTCCAACTCCTGAATTTGCTTGAGCAACTTCTGACCTCTGTCTGGAAGGACCTGAATGTTCACTGATGACAGTGTGCTCTGAAAAACATCCAATAAAATGAACTGCTCCTGTCAAGCTGTTAGAAAGATAGCTTCCAGTTAAAATACCTAAAATGCTCAACCTCTAAAATTATGGTCTTTTAACTATATGTGTGAACATCAAAACTGTGTGTGTGTGTGTGTGTGTGTGTGTGAGAGAGAGAGAGAGAGAGAGACAGAGAGAGAGACAGAGAATGGGACAGACAGAGTCAGGCAGACACGAAGGAACAGAGATGAGAAGCATCAATTCTTCGTTGCGGCACCTTAGTTGTTTATTGATTGCTTTCTCATATGTACCTTCACCAGGAGGCTACAGAGCAAGTGATCCCTTGCTCAAGCCAGTGATCTTGGGCTTAAGCCAGGGACCATGGGGTCATGCCTATGATCCCAAGCTCAAGCCAGTGACCTTGCGCTCAAGTTGGATAAGCCCACACTCAAGCCAGCTACTTCAGGGTTTCAAACCTGGGTCCCCTGCATCCCAGTCCAACGCTCCATCCACTACACCACTACCTGGTCAGGCTCAAAACTTTTTTTTAGAAAACCCAACTGACTTACCAATCCTGAAAATATAAACATAGGAAAAGGCAGAAATAAACACCTACCTATAGAACATTGCTCATATTAACATCTTTAACTCATCTGTGAAGTCCGTATCTGTGCAGAGTAAGCAAAGCCCTGACCTTCATAACCCAGCAGAAGCCAGCAGTTACCTTCTTCTGTTTCAGCTGGCTTGTGAGGTACGCATGCCGGGCCGCTAGGTCTGAAGGTTCAACCTTCTTGGAAACACCTGAGGCAGGAGACATTTTTCTATGCACAGTTTGACAAGGCAATTGAAGGTTCTCCTTCTTCTGTGAGTCCACAGCCTTGTCTAAAAGCAAGGGGTTCCCTGGCTGAGAGAAAACAGTAACAGCATCGTCTTCTTCACTGTCACTGCTGCTCGTGTCTGTTTCTGGTCTGTCTCCCAGGGGAGGCCCTTCGGCCGGCAGCACAGACTGGGTGGCCAGTCCTTTTGCAGCAGGTGCATGATGGCCCTCCATCTGTGCCTGGCAATGCCCCAGGAGCAGCTTCGCTTGGGTGGGCTGCGTGCTCAGCTTGTCCTCCACCTTCGTTTCCCTAGCCTCCCCGCTTGGGTCCTTGCTGAGCTGTTCCCCTTCTGGGGGTTTGTTCATTGGGCTATGGCTATGGACAATTTGAGGCAAAGGCTTGGCTGCCTTTTCTCTAGGAGGTTCCGAGCCTTTCTGGACATAAACCTCACCAGCTCGTTTCTCCCAAGGAGACGCAGGTGGTTTTCCCAGCTCACTCCCATGGCACTGCTTGTGTCTGATCTCAGAAAGCTTTCTGTCGTGCGTCCCTTCAATCTCCTGTGCTTCACATGGACGCTTGGTTTTCTCCCCTCGTGGTTTCTCCTGACCTGCTGACTTTTCCTTTACCACCAGACCAGGTGAGAGATCTTTCTCCCTCCGGCTGTTAGACTCGGGCTTCTGCTCCTCCTTTGGACCCAGGAGTGAGTCTCCCTTTTCCCTCTGCTTCTTATCAGCCATCTTTTCCTCATCTTCACTTTTGATGAACTGTTTCCACAGGGACAGTTCTTGATTCTCATCAAGTACCTTGAATGGGTTTCTTTGCTGGGTAGAAGGGTGACAAAATGGCTCAGACACGTGCTGAGATTTACTGGTTACAGAACACTCTTTGGAATCAGGATCCTACAGGACAAAGAACATAATTTTAATATAAGATATTAATGCAAACTTCATGTCTAACATGCCTTTTCCCCCCCAAAGGAAATGGAAACAGTAGAAGCAGTCCAATATTTCTGAACAAGCCCAGGAACATCTCTGTCTCTAGAAAAGGCTATATGTCAAACTCATGAAGTACTTGTTTCTTATCAGCACTTCAGAGCTTGGTTCTGTCTCTGTCCACTATCACTGCTTTCCCAGGCCTCAAGGAAATGTAGTGACAAAATCAAAGTGCTTTTCCAATAGCGACAGTCACAATGTAAACTTTTCAGGAAAAAGTATTCTCTCAAGACGAACCTTTCCCCAAACCATAATGTCCCATGCTTACCTGATTTGGCTTCAGGAAGGTTTCACTGTGGGAATCTAGAATCGTAAGTTCAAGCTATCTTTCCATCAAAACAAGTCTTGTCATCTCCCTAGGCCTAGTTTCTCATGTACTGGATATTGGTATGAGCTCTCCTCATTTTCATATTCTTAGGAGCTTATAAATTACACTCAGTTTATACCTCTATCAAGAGGTATCAGTTTATAAAAAATGCTGAGGTTAGTCAAGTAAATCTAAAATTTTGCCTAAGTAGAAGAATACTGACTACATTTAAGACCTCAGAAAATATTTAGGTAAGTAAAATAGGAGACAGATAATTGAATCTTGAATATAATCTAACAGTCCTTTGAAGTAAAAGTCCCAACAGGGTCTACCTTCCTTAAAGAAAAGAACTGCCTTTCAGAGACAGCATAATGAAGACCAACCAGTTTATGCTGGACTTCAAGGCCTTTCCAGGTGAGGCCACAGTTTTATCATAGTAGGTTTGAAAACAGGAGATGAATTCCTACCTGCCATGGGATATATCCACACCATTGTCTCCCCTTGGCCTTACTTCTGATACATCGGAAGAACAATCTAATAAAGTATAAAATACAGATAATCAAGGCTGTGAAAATTCATTAAAGCAAGAGATAAATTTGTTTTTAATCCAAGGAAACATTTTTACAATTACTTGATATTGGTTTTGAAACGTTGCTAGAAACCAATTATTCTCTTTTTTTAATTTATTTATTTTATTTATTCATTTTTAGAGAGGAGAAAGAGAGACAGAGAGAGAAGGGGGGAGGAGCTGGAAGCATCAACTCCCATATGTGCCTTGACCAGGCAAGCCCAGTGTTTTGAACTGGCGACCTCAGCATTTCCAGGTCGACACTTTATCCACTGCGACACCACAGCTCAGGCCCAATTATTCTTATATGTACCTTTAAAAGTTGTCTATTGCACAGGTTTTTATAAAGGCTGAAAAGTGAAAGAATAGGGATGTCATGGTAATCAAAGGATATTCACTAGTTTCTTCTTTTTACTCTGTAAAGAGTGACTGAAATGAAGATATTGAACAGCAGTGGCTGCTTAAATCAGAAAAAGAGAGAGATCCAGACATTATGTGCCCCCGATGGGAAGCCACAGTACTACCTATAAAGTTAAACTACATAATTTTTAACTATAGTATAGAGTTAAAAGCAAGAAAAACAAAAAACCAAGCCAAAACAAAACAAACAAAAACTAACCTAAATCTGGTGAAACGTCTAGATCCAATGATCAATTTACAGTAAATATTGTACAAACAACAGAGAAACATGTAAAACTAGACCATGCAGATATAATCTGCAAAGTCCTGACAGCAGGAAATGCTATATGATCAATATAATTCCTTCAACAAGTTACAAGAAAAGAAAGATGGGCCCTGGCTGGTTGGCTCAGCGGTAGAGCACCGGCCTGGTGTGTAGAAGTCCCGGGTTCGATTCCCAGCCAGGGCACACAGGAGAAGCGCCCATCTGCTTCTCCACCCCTCCCCCTCTCCCTCCTCTCTGTCTCTCTCTTCCCCTCCCGCAGCCGAGGCTCCATTGGAGCAGGGATGGCCCGGGCGCTGGGGATGGCTCTGTGGCCTCTGCCTCAGGTGCTAGAATGGCTCTGGATACAACAGAGCAACGCCCCAGAGGGGCGAAGCGTCGCCCCCTGGTGGGCATGCTGGGTGGATCTCGGTCGGGCGCATGCGGGAGTCTGTCTGACTGCCTCCCCTGTTTCCAGCTTCGGAAAAATGAAAAAAAAAAAAAAAAAAGAAAAAAGAAAAAAGAAAAAAAAAGATGGAAGGGATATTTAAGAGACTTCAAAGAAATATCTATCAATTGCAATTTGTAGACCTTATTTGGATCTTGACATACACAAACAAAAACTATGAAAAAATAAATTTATGACATTCATGAATCTAACAAATTTATACACCAACTGGTTTAAAAAAAAAACAGAAGAGTCCACAGCTTTTCAAGCTACACACTAAAATGTTTATAGAAAAAATTATGTATCTGGGATCTGTTTCAAAGTAAGGCAGGAGGTGGGGAATGGAGTGGACAGGGAATATAGGGAACAAAATTAGCCATGAGCTGGTAATAGTTGAAGCTCATGTGCTGCATTATTCTATCCTGTCTACTTTTGTATATAATTGCAATCTTCCATTAAAAAAGACTGAATACAGTTTTATATGCCAGTGCAAACTGACTACGGCCCGGCCCACAGGCCACATGCAGCCCCCTGAGGCCATTTATCCGGCCCCCGCCGCACTTCCGGAAGGGGCACCTCTTTCATTGGTGGTCAGTGAGAGGAGCATAGTTCCCATTGAAATATTGGTCAGTTTGTCTATTTAAATTTACTTGTTCTTTATTTTAAATATTGTATTTGTTCCCGTTTTTTTTTTTTTTTTTTTTTTTTTTTTTACTTTAAAATAAGATATGTGCAGTGTGCATAGGGATTTGTTCATAGTTTTTTTTATAGTCCGGCCCTCCAATGGTCTGAGGGACAGTGAACTGGCCCACTGTGTAAAAAGTTTGGGGACCCCTGGCTTACACTCCAGCTATGTAAACATGTGTATACTGCCCCATTCACAAAGTAACCACGCACTCACCAGCCTACCAGACTTTGTGTGTGTGCCTCCCTCCACCCAAAGGATGCCCTCTTTTGCCCTGTTTGCCTACCACCTCCTCCATTACTAGCTGCTAAAGTCCTTCAGGTGCCTCAATGTCCAGTTCAAGTGATCCTCCTTTGCAAGGTTTTCCTAACTTCCTCTCCTCCTTCACTGCAAGGCTTTTGCATTTTTGTTGTAGTTGTATTACATTTGTACCTATCTCCCTGACTCTTATTTTCAACAACCGAAGACAATAACCCTATATGATCTCTTTATTTCTAACTATGCCTTGCCTTTTGTTCATAATAGTTAAGTATTGCTGAATTAAATGGGCCAAATTGATTTTTTTCCTTACCTAAAATAACTCCTCAAAGGCTTTTAATCAGTTAAATAAAAGCTTTAAAATACATATTTTATTTAACTGTTTAAATAGGTAATATATTCTATCAGAAACTATAAAATGGCATTGAAAAGCACCCCCTTACCATACCCTATATTTATACATATATATACTTTTTAAATAGCTGTAGTTTTATACACAACTACACAAGTTCCCACTATGTGGATGTCCCATTATCTATATAATCAGACACCTCTTTTTTCTAATGTTTATTTTTTTATTGCTTTTAGAGAGAGACAGAAACGTCGATCTGTTCCTGCATGCACCTTAACTGGGGATTGAACTGCCAACCTCTGCACTTCAGGACAATTCTCTAACCAACTGAGCTATCTAGCCAGGAGCAGACCCTTCTTGATGGACACTTTGGTTGTTTCCAATATTTTACTATTAGAAGCAATGTCACAACAAATAACCTTATGCACATGTCATTTTACATGTGTTTGAATACATCTGGCCCTGGCCGGTTGGCTCAGTGGTAGAGCGTCGGCCTGGCGTGCAGGAGTCCCGGGTTCAATTCCTGGCCAGGGCACACAGGAGAGGCGTCCATCTGCTTCTCCACCCCTCCCCCTCTCCTTTCTCTCTGTCTCTCTCTTCCCCTCCCTCACCCAAGGCTCCATTGGAGCAAAAGATGGCCCGGGCGCTAGGGATGGTTCCTTGGCCTCTGCCCCAGGCACTAGAGTGGCTCTGGTTGCAACAGAGCGTCGCCCCGGATGGGCAGAGCATCGCCCCCTGGTGGGCGTGCCAGGTGGATCCCGGTCAGGCGCATGCAGGAGTCTGTCTGACTGCCTCTCCGTTTCCAGCTTCAGAAAAATACAAAAAAAAAAAAAAGAATATATCTGTAGGGTAACTTATTTCTCATAGTGTGTATTAGCGCCTTCTCTGTTTTTCTTGATCATTTAGCTTCTGGATTTTATTAGTACTCTTTTTGCTGTTTTCTAACTCATTAAATAATTTTACCTATATTAATTCCTTTTTTCTGCTTTCATTCAGTTTAATTTCTTGTTCATTTTCTAACTTCTTAAATTAGTCCCTTGATATTCAACATAAACCATCACAATTCAAGTCCTAAATGAAAATAAATCCTGAGCAGGTCTCGACCCCTCAAGCCCATCCCTTTACCTGTACATGTAAGCAAAGAAAGAAGTCCAAAATAGACAAGTCAAGCTAAAAAGTCAAAGCCAAGCCTGACCAGGTGGTGGTGCAGTGGATAGAGCATCGGACTAAGACTCAGAGAACCCAGGTTCAAAACCCTGAGGTTGCTGGATTGAGTGCAGGCTCACCAGCTTGAGCCCAAGGTCGCTGGCTTGAGCAAGGGGTTACTTGGTCTGCTGAAGGCCCACCCCCACCCCATCAAGGCCCATATGAGAAAACAATCAATGAACAACTAAGGTGCCGCAATGAAGAATTGATGCTTCTCATCTATCCCTTCTTGTCTGTCTGTCCCTATCTGTCCCCTTCTCTCTCTCTGTCACACAAAAAAATCAAAGCCAAAAAGTCAAGCTAAAAAGAAAATAGGCCCAGCCTCTCATACAAGTACATTTTCCCCTTCAAGCCCATACATTTTTACTTTTCTTTTTTTTTTTTTTAATTTTTCTGAAGTTGGAAATGGGGAGGCAGTCAGATAGACTCCCGCATACGCCCGACCGGGATCCACCCGGCATGCCCATGCCCACCAGGGGGCGATGCTCTGCCCATCTGGGGTGTTGTTCTGTTGCAACCAGAGCCATTCTAGTGCCTGAGGCAGAGGCCATGGAGCCACCCTCAGCACCCGGGCCAACTTTGCTCCAGTGGAGCCTTGGCTGCGGGAGGGGAAGAGAGAGAGAGAGGAAGGAGAGGAGGAGGGGTGGAGAAGCAGATGGTTGCTTCTCCTGTGTGCCCTGGCCGGGAATCAACTCAGGACTCCTGCACGCCAGGCCGATGCTCTACCACTGAGCCAACCGGCCAGGGCCCAAGCCCATACATTTTTAAAAGTAAAATGGTCTCTTTAAAATTTTCTCTCTAGAATAGACTATTATATTGAACATATGTAATAAAATTTCTGGAATGCTTGGAATGCATAAAAATTCAAAGTACTGACTACTATGAGGGAGTACTAATACTTATCAAAATAAATCAAGAATGAATTGCTGCTGTTAAAGTGTATCAAGTACTTGAATCTTTACTGAAAGAACATTTCATAAATATGTAGTATCTATGTTATAGCCCAAGATATGTGGACTTTCCGGAGAAGGATTTAGAGAAAGAAGGAAGAAAACGCTGCATACTGAGCATCTACTATATGTGGTGGGCACAGTGCTAAAAATGCTTTTACTTACATTTTTATTAAAATCAATCTGGCAGAGTTTGTTTTTATTCAGGTTAAAAAGCTTGCTATGTTTATTAAATTGTAAATTAACCAAGAAAGCAGTGAAACGATATTCTCACAGAGAAAGCAAATACTGATTCCACAATGAAGAACAATGTCATTTCTGCAGTATATTAGTTAAATATTTTCCAGGACACTGGTTATAAACAATGATGAAGAAACCAGTTAGGGGAAGCCAGATCTCTTCAAGTTTATCTTCTTCATCAGAAGGCAAATCCTCCTTTCTTACTAAAGGTTGACTGTCCACTCAGCCTCACAGTCAGCCAGGCTGGGATTCTTTCAGGTTCCACAACCATCCTAGGCTGGTTTGAACCCCCCAGCCCTACCATATAATTAGCTCTGAAAATGAAGACACCTTATTTGACTGTGGCAATTTACTTCTCTGTAAAATGATAAAAAAAAAAGTAAAAGTACCTATCTTACTTGGTCACTGTGAAGAGCAAATGCATTAACACAAGGATAAAAGAATCAGACCAAAGTCTGACCAGGCGGTGGCGCAGTGGATAGAGCATTGGACTGGGGCACAGAGGACCCAGGTTCGAAACCCCGAGGTTGCCAGTTTGAACAGGAGCTCACCAGCTTGAGCAAAGGGTTGCTGGCTTGAGCATGGACATGACCCACGGTCGCTGGCTTGAGCCCAAGGTCACTGGCTTGGACAAGGGGTCACTCGCTCTGCTATAGTCCCCTGGTCAAGGCACATATGAGAAAGGAATCAATGAACTAAGGAGACTAAGGAGCCACAATGAAGAACTGATGCTTCTCATCTCTCTCCCTTCCTGCCTGTCGTCCCTATTTGTCTCTCTCTCCGTCTGTCACCAAAAAAAACAAACAAACAAACAAAAAAAAAATCAGACCAAAGTCTGACCCATATTAAGGACTTAATAAATAACCATGAGTCCACTCCTGTGGCTGAGCAGTTCCTGTCTGTACATATTAGAATACTAAATTGGATGTGCTCAGGTGCCAGATGCTTCTGTGACTTTAAGACCTACAGTAGGGGATTTATGGCTGATGAGAAAGTAGAGCAGGGGTAGTCAACCTTTTTATACCTACTGCCCACTTTTGTCTCTCTGTTAGTAGTAAAAGAGGCTTATTCGTATACCCATACTGCTGCTTATAGCCTGGAACTCTTCCTTGTCCTTTTCTCTATCCAAATTCTAGAGGTCATTCAAGGCCAAGTTTAAGTCTGAATCCTCTACTTCAGTGGTAGTCAACCTGGTCCCTACCGCCTACTAGTGGGCGTTCCAGCTTTCATGGTGGGCGGTAGCGAAGCACCAAAGTATAAATAAAAAGATAGATTTTGGCCCTGGCCGGTTGGCTCGGTGGTAGAGCGTCAGCCTGGCGTGCGGAAGTCCCAGGTTCGATTCCCAGCCAGGGCACACAGGAGAGGTGCCCATCTGCTTCTCCACCCCTCCCCCTCTCCTTTCTCTCTGTCTCTCTTCCCCTCCCGCAGCCGAGGCTCCATTGGAGCAAAAGATGGCCCAGGTGCTGGGGATGGCTCCTTGGACTCTGCCCCAGGCGCCAGAGTGGCTCTGGTCGCGACAGAGCGACACCCGGATGGTCAGAGCATCGCCCCCTGGTGGGCGTGCCGGGTGGATCCCGGTCGGGCGCATGCAGGAGTCTGTCTGACTGCCTCCCCGTTTCCAGCTTCAGAAAAATACAAAAAAAAAAAAAAAAAAAAAAGATAGATTTAACTATAGTAAGTTGTTTTATAAAGATTTTTCTGTCAAACTTATCAAAAATCTGACATAAAGTAACTTGGTAAGTAATTATTAGTATATTCTTTAACTTGCTGTAACTCTGCTTTATAAACTTTATAAAGTTACTTCCCTACTTTATAAATCACCATGACTGTGGAACCGGTGGGTGGTTAGAAAATTTTACTACTAACAGAGATACAAAAGTGGGCGGTACGTATAAAAAGGTTGACTACCCCTGCTCTACTTTCTCATCAGCCATAAATCCCCTACTGTAGGTCTTAAAGTCACAGAAGCATCTGGCACCTGAGCACATCCAATTTAGTATTCTAATATGTACAGACAGAAACTGCTCAGCAACCTTCCTATGTCTAATTTTATCCCAGTTCTGTCATAGGGCACTTAGAAATACGGGTTCATTGCTTTTACACTAAAACCCAAGATGAAACAAAAATGGAAATGTAAAAAATGAAACAGAAGTATCCTAGGAAAAACACAGATAAATATCTTTATAATCCTTGTGAAGGCTTTTCTTAGCATGACATAAAACCCTGCAGGTGACATTCATTCATTTCAACTATTTAAGTCTTAAACTTCCATATGATGAAAATACTATAAGCAAATTCAAAGACAAAAAGCAAACTGGGAAAAGTAACTGCTACACATATTTAGGCTATTATCCTTTACATACCAGGATTACTTCTACTGTAAAGTACAGTACAGTGAATGATTCTCTCCAGCACCTACCAAGTTCTGACTTTATTGATGGGGCTTCTTCAAGGGCTGGCAGGCCCCGAGGGCCTTCTGGTTCATGCCCAGCGCCTCTCTGTCAGCAGCCTAAGTAATCATCACTGGGCTAGATAATCTGCTTGCCAATTTTATCCAAAAACTAACCACACAAGCAATTTTCTAGACATACAAAGATTCAAGTGTTATATAAAATATTTTTAACCTCCCACTATAACCAGTTACTTAAAGAACTAAAACTTGTTTTACTATTTATAGGAAAAGAATATTTCTACCTATTTTGACCCTATATTCTTGAGAATAAAAAGTAAATGGGCTGGGGGTGGGGAGAGAAAAAAGAGAAGAACATGAACCCAAGAGCTCAATGACAAGTCCCCACACTTATAAATCAGGGCGTGCCACTTTTATATAGTAAATCATTCATAAGTTCTTCCCTCTGGTTCTGTTGACTATCAGCTTCCTTTATCGCTCATACATGGAGGGCCAGTCAAACGCTGGCGCGTGGTATCATCTGGTGTTCAAATTGGTAAACTGCACACAAACACAGCTACACTCCAAGGTATGAACAATGAACATCTTAGCCTCCCCTCGGTTCCCATCTCTCCTCCATTACTCTTCTGTACTTCTCTCCTATTTAGGTTAAGCTTTAAACATAATGGTACTAAATGGAGGATATAAGCATCCTAGGTTCTTGAAAAGAAAACCCATTTTGGGGGAAGGAAAGGCTGTATTCTGTGAGGTCATTCTCCAGAGTACAGGAGTTCTGGCTAAATGTCTTATTATATATGAAGGAAGTTATCATCCATAAGCTCTATTTCTGCTTAAATTTCCAGCCTGTACCATCTATCTGGACACATGGTTTCTGTTATTTTTATTGTTTTTAATTTGTGTGTTGCAGAACTGCATTTTATTTGTCCTAAAACAACCTTTTAAAAGCTCTAGTAAGTTCTTCCAGTAATAGTGTTTAGATTTGGGGTTAAAAAATTATATTTAGGCCCTGACTGGTTGGCTCAGCAGTACAGTGTCGGCCTGTTCTGTGGAAGTCCTGGGTTTGATTCCCGGCCAGGGCACACAGGAGAAGCAACCACCTGCTTCTCCACCCTTCCCTCTCCCCTTCCTCTCTACCTTTCTCTTCCCCTGCCGCGCAGCCAAGGCTCCACTGGAGCAAAGTTGGCCCGGGCACTGAGGATGGTTCCATGGCCTCAGGCGCTAGAATGGCTCCAATTGCAGCAGAGCAACGCCCCAGAGACACCAAGCATCACCCCCTGACCCCCTGGTGGGCATGCGGGGGGGGGGGGGGGGGGGATCCCGGTTGGGTGCATGCGGGAGTCTGTGTGTGTGCGCCTCCCCGCCTTCTTCTCATTTAGCAAATTTTTTTTCTATTTTAAAATAATGATCACCTCTCAACTTCATCTACCTAGTATAAATATATATTAATAATAATTCTCAAAATTCTATGTTTAGCCTAGACCAGTGGTCAGCTAAGTGCAGCTGGCAAGCCACATGCTCACTTATCTTGTGCATGAATTGCCTGCACCTCCCCACCCCTGCGCTGCATATCCTGTGTCACCTGACCCACGGACACCCCCCCCTATAGAAAGAAACAGAAGGTATTTTGTGGTTCCCAACCTCTCTGGGCCTTGTTTTCCCCACCTGAAAAATGAAGAATGTGAAAGCTGAGGCTGTGATTACCTTGGAAAGGAGAGGGGAAAGGGGAGGGGAGAAGGGAATAGGGGAAGGGAAAGGAGAAGGGGGAGGGGAAAGGGGAGGGGAGGAGGGAATAGGGGAAGGGAAAGGAGAAGGGGGAGGGGAAAGGGGAGCCACATGCTCACTCAACTCATGCATGAATTGTGTGGGGTGTACCTGCCCGCCCCCACATGGTATTTTGTGGAAGAGCCACACTCAAGGAGCCAAAGAGCCTCCTGTGGTTTGCGAGCGCGGTTTGCTGACCACTGGCCTAGACCTATCTTCCGAGTTGGTTGCTCACTCTTCTAACTGGTTTCTCATACATGTAAGACAGGATTAGCACAATGCTCTCCGCATAAGCCACATCCCAATCCTCTACTGATGTTACCTTTTCTTCCTATCTTGCTTAACGGTATATTTATCACCCATAAACAACAACTTAGCAACCCAACCATTTACTGACCACTGACAATAAGCTGAACACCAGACTAAATGCATCACACATGGCCTCACTGCAGCCTCACAAGCTAGGGAAGTCACCCAGGGCCACCATGATCACTATTCTTGATGAGCAAGGATTCGGGAAGGAAAGGGCTTCAATGCCCTTCGGGGAAACAAGTCTTACCAATTCTCTCATAAAGTTTTCTGCAGTCTGAACACATCCAACTCCACTGCCACTGCCTCAATCCAAATCCAAGCTGTCTATCAGTTAGGTTTGAACCCCAGCAATACCACTTTGTAACCACACGACCTCAGATTCCTTTCCTAGATGCTCTAAATCAGGGGTCCCAAACTTCGGCCCCGCGGGCCACATGCGGTCCCCTGAGGCCATTTATCCGCCCCCGCCGCACTTCCGGAAGGGGCACCTCTTTCATTGGTGGTCAGTGATAGGAGCATAGTTCCCATTGAAATATTGGTCAGTTTGTCGATTTAAATTTACTTGTTCTTTATTTTAAATATTGTATTTGTTCCCGTTTTGTTTTTTTACTTTAAAATAAGATATGTGCAGTGTGCATAGGGATTTGTTCATAGTTTTTTTTATAGTCCGGCCCTCCAATGGTCTGAGGGACAGTAAACTGGCCCCCTGTGTAAAAAGTTTGGGGACCCCTGCTCTAAATGTTTCCTTATCTGTTGTAAAACAAGGATACTGACTTTGGGTGATGGGCACACAACACAATTAACAGTTCAAATGCTATAGAAATGTTTACCTAAAACCTATGTACTCTTACTGATCAATATCACCTATTAAAGTTAACTTCTGAATAAATAAAAAAATAAGGCAGGGAAGAGAAAAAAAATAATTAAAAAAGAACAGGGATACTGAAACCTATCGCAGCAGAATCTATGACAATAAGAAATAATGATTATGCTATGTAGTAGACATTCAATAGTAGCTATTATTTCAGTGGTCCCCTTGCCACCAACTATCTTCACTCTCTCGTCTATCCTCCATAGTTGTTCTTTTAATGCAAATTGCATCAAAAATTCTCAGTGGTTCCCAACCACCTACAACAGTGTTTCTGCATAGTAGAGGACCCCCAGTAGTATCCAAATGGTTTCAGGTGTCAGGGGGACATCCTGGTTTCAGGTACTAGTTTACTGGCCCCAATGTATAAGCAGAAAACAATCAAAAAGTGGTATTTTTTTAAACAATTGAAAAGTGTTATTTTTTAAAACAATCAAAAGTAAAATATTTTTAAATCCCATTTATAACAGCATCAAAAAATAGAAATAGGCCCTGGCCAGTTGGCTCAGCGGTAGAGCGTCTGCCCAGCGTGTGGAAGTCCCGGGTTCGATTCCTGGCCAGGGCACACAGGAGAACCGCCCATCTGCTTCTCCACACACATACCAAAAAAAAAAAGAAATACTGAGGGCTAAAATTAGTTATAAGGGCACAGAACTCCATAATAAAAACTATTAAACAATGCTAAGAGAAATAAATACATCATGCTCATGAAATGGAAGATTAATATTAATGACAGTTCTCCCCAAAATGATTTATATAAATTCAGTGTAATCCCAACAGGCTTTCTAAGGAAATTTAAAAAGTTGATTCTATATTTTATATGGAAATGCAAAGAACCAAGAATAGCCAATATTGAAAAATAAAATTGGAAGACTCATACTATCTTATCCAATTGTGTAAGGATAGGCAAGGGATCGATGAAACAGATTAGCAAGTCCAGAAACAGACCCATACATGGTGATCAACTGATCTTTTACAAGCATTTCCAAGGAAAAAGGAACATCTTCATAAACCAGTGCAGAAACAACTGAGTAACATTCGTTCACTATTACACAGAAAAAGAAATAAACTACTCCTATCCCAAAATTAATTTGAGGTCGACCACAAACTAAACAAACAAACAAAAGAAGCCAGAAGCAAAACTATAAAACTTCTAGAAGAAACCACAGGAGAAATTTGTGATCTTGGGTAGGCAAAGATTTCTCAGAGAGAAGACAAAAAGTACAAACCACTAAAATATAATAAACTAAATTTTATAAAAATTCAAAACTGCAGTTAAGAAAATGAAAACCATAAACAGGAGAAAATATTCATAATATATGTATCTGCCAGAGGACTTATATAGACAATATATAAAGCACTCCTTCAACTGCATAATAAAAAGACAACACAATTTTTAAAAATACAGTACATATAAATCCCCAAAAGTCATACTGTATGATTCCACTTATGTAATATATTTGAAATGGAAATCAATCCCTGGCCAGTTGGCTCAGTGGTAGAGAATCAGCTCGGCGTGTGGATGCCCTGGGTTCAATTCCCAGTCAGAGCACACAGGAGAAATGACCATCTGCTTCTCTATTCCTCCCCCTTCTCTCTCTCCCTTCCCCTCCCACAGCCATGGCTCAATTGGTTCAAGGGCACTGGCAAGGACACTGAGGAGGACTCTGTGGAGCTGCCACCTCAGGTGCTAAAAATAGCTCAGTTGTGAGCATGGCCCCAGATGGGCGTAGTATATAGCCCCAGATGGGGGGAGGGCACTGCTGGGTTGATCCTGGTCAGGGCACATGTGGGAGTCTGTCTCTCTAGCTCCCCTCTTCTCATGGGAAAAGAAGAAAGAAATGGAGATCAGATTCAATGTTGCCAGGAGGGAGGGGGCAGTAGGAGGGAAGTGGGTATGGTTATACAAGGACAACAGGAAGGTTCTAGCAGTAACTGAACTGTTCAATATTTTGATTGTCACAGTGAATATACAAAACTATATGATAAAATCATATAGAACTAAATGTATATGCATACACAAATTAGTATAAGTAAAACTCTTTACAAATAAGATCAGTAAATTGTACTGATAATCAACATTCTAGTAATATTACACAAAATTTTGCAAAATGTTACTATTACATAAAGTCTACAGGGGGACCTATCTGTATTATTTCTTAGAACTGCATGTAAATCTACAATTATCTCAATAAAATTTCAATTGAAAAAATAGGCAAAAGACTTAAATAGATATTTCACCAAAGAAGATATACAGATGGCAAATGAGCACATGAAACGAACTGTGGAATTCATAAACTAGAATTCAACTCAGCAATAACAAGGAATGAATTACTGACACACACAAACAGATGGAGAATTTCAGATATTGTTACATAAAAGAAGTCAGACAAGAAAGCACACACACAATATGAATCAAAACAGTGGTTGCTTATGGTGGAGGAAGGGCTTAACTAGAAGGGAGTTCAATGGCACTGAACGGGGTAATAGAAATATTCCATATTTTGACTGGAGCCTTAGTCGTAAGGATGAGTTAAACATACATCTCTCAAAATTTAAAAAGTTGAACAGTTAAAATCTGTTCATTTTATTGTGCGCGTAGCTCAATTTAAGAAAAATAAAACAGGCAGTATTCAGGCATGAATGGATTGTGAAGATGGCACTTGAATGTCTCTATTTTGGGGAGGGGAGGGAATCAATCTAGAATATATAAATTCCAAACTGCAGAGAATATCATACAAAGACCGTAACACCTGGCTCCTGCCTTCCTGGTCAGCCTGATATTCTGAAGTCTCTACTCCAGTTTTTCAACCACCCATCTGCAGACCGATGCCAACCTGCCAGAAATCTCATGCCGGTCCGCCAGTTAACCACCCTGATAGTGTATGAAGATTATAGGCACAGTGATCTTAGTCAAATTCATTTATGCTCAGGGTGATTTCTGCCTTAGTGGTCCCCAAAATAATTCTCTATTTTCACCAGTCCCCAAGTTTAAAATGTTGAAAACCACTGCATTACTCAAACATATGCTAAATTGTCACTAAACCAAATGCCTGTAATTCCATTATTTCATGCCTCTCTCTGTACCTTAACACAGGGTATTAATCAGTTAAATATGACTCCTTTCCTGCTCCTTGTGAATTCCTACTTATCTTTCAGTACTCCTGATGAATGTCATCCATCATCTATAATAGACTTTCCTGCCTCAGTATTCTTCTGAGTTCCCATAAAAAGGGCAACTAACATTTATTGAGTATTTAACATATGTCAGACATTTTTACACATTGCCTCATTCTACTACCAGAATGAGAAAGTTGACAAGTTAGTGCAAGTTAATGACTGTTGGTGGGCGGGTGTCATTGGCCACTTGAGAGCTGCAGAGGGACAAAGGTAGAGCAGTTGAACCCTGAAATTTTTCACAGTGAGGGAGTAATAGCTTACACGATATTCAATACATATAGAAATACTAGTTAAGAAAAAAAGATTAATAACGAATTGTCAATCCTAGGAAAACATACTTGGCTCTAACTTTTCCAGGCAAAATTTTAAAAAAGCAAATACACTTAGATATTCCTTTTGGACACTTACCTATATTCTTTCATGCCCTGTAGTGGAAATAAGCCCTGAAGCTCGACCACAAAGCCCTCATGCAATAAACAGTGAGAAACAGGAATGCTAGAGGGAAAATATTAAAATGCTGTTTTAGGAAGCAAAGAAGTCAACATCCTAAAATTAAATCCAACCTACCAGTTTTAAACTTGAGTCCCTGTATGATCTCCACTGAGTTTGTAAATGCCACATTTTGGTCTGTGCACTCCTCTGGGAAAGGGTCCACAGCTTTCATCTTTGCCCACTCCCTCCAATTAATGCATGATGGAATCTTTTTCCAAATGACTCAAAAGTTTAAAACTATACGTGGTATGCGACCTTTACACTGTGAGACGCCAGGAAATGTCTGAAGGATCTAGACCAGCTGTGAATTTTCCCTAGGTTCTTCCATTATCCTTTTTCCTTTAATACCGTTTGCTTTGAGTTAGTGTTGTTCATATGTCTACTGTAGCAACACAACCTAATTTGTTCATGCTTAACATAAATTTAACTCCTCTCTTCCAACTTATGAGAGAATTTGACATTTGAGAATAAAAGATTTAAGTGAAGTACTTTATTCTATGACCTGTGGCACTTTTTTATTTATTTTGCTAATATTCTGGTTACAACATACTTCAACTAAATCAAGTTTATCAAATTACTATCTTCATGTAAAATATTACTGTACTAGTTTGTATAGCAGTACATTTGTATAAATGGCACTCTATGTAAGGGTATGTTCTTTTTAATGTAAAACCAAGGGGTAAGAAAATACATTCTTGGAAAAGTTGCACATGTTAAAAAATACTTGATTTTCTATGGATTATAATGGATTCACATCCATTATGTGCTTTACACGATATGGAGAACAAGTACTTTTCTCTATCAAGTTCAGTAGAGAGCAGGAAAAAAGTATTTCATAATGTGATAGTTTTCAAGTTGCCTGTGGACAGCTGGCAGTGTGAAAACATTCACATTCTGAGAATAGTATTAACTTTTCTTATTTTAAAGAAGATGCTTAATATTTCTGGGTATCAGCTTTCAATTTTGTAAAACTAGAGTGGTCAATCAGATTATCTGATTTTCTTTCAGTGTTAATCCCTAAAGTAACTTGTTTCTTTGGATTATCATTCTCACCACTTAAATGCAGAGAATCCTATTTTTAGATGGGGCCATGGCAGCGTTTTACCCTTAAATATTTAAAAGCCAGTTCACCTTAAAACCAGTGTAAAACAAGGACCAACAAATTTCTACGATGCCTGCAGGCCCTCACTAAAGTGGGGTTAAGGAGAGCGGGAAATGTTCGAGCAAGAGAAGCTGCCTAGGCCAGACAAATAAATAGAAACCCAGAGGTGGAAAAGACCCAAGATATCTAGACGTGGCCTGTCCTCTACTATAGAGCTTTCGGCGGCCCTGAGAGGGTATGGAACCAGCCTCGGGACACAAGCAGGGGCGGGGCATCTCCCCAACACGCCACGCGGTCCTAGGATTACCAACTACTTGAAGGGCCCTGGCTTCTAGCTCCCGTGAAGCCGGGCGCGGAGACCCAGCGGTTCCTCCCAGGGCGGCCCGCGCGGCCGCCAGGAGTCGTGTCCAGCTAAAGACCTACTCGGTGGCCTGCACGAAGGTGCATCTGTCGTCCCGACACACGTAGAAGCTCTTCCCTTTATTCGGGCCATCGCGGGCGCCGGTCTTCAGAAAGCAGAAGGTCCCTGAGGAGAGAAGGTGGACAATCATCACGCCACGAAAGGTGAACAGACTCGAGAGACCCTATGGGCCCCGGCCCCTCACCGTGCTCTGGACACGTAACTAATTCCATCGCGTTCTCTCCGCGTCCCACCCCAGCGCCTGCTTCCGCCTTCTATTTCTGAGGAAGCCAATCAGCATCAGCCTCCTGTAGTTTTTCATGCCGCCGCGGCCTTAGCCCCACCCTCTCGCTATTTCCAGCCAATCATACGGGAGGTTTGCTACGCTCTAACGAATCACAGCCTCCCTCAGACTTGGCGCGCGCTGAAATCAAATAGAAGACAAAGAGGCGTGGCGGCCGGGACCTTCGGCTGGGGGGCGTGGCCGAAGCTGGGGGGCGGTGTAGAGGCTCGCGGGGCTTCCGGGGAGAGGGAGCCTTCCCTTTGCAGGTTCCGGGAGTCAGTCGGCCGGGTCTGAGACCGGGGAGGCTACGGTTTCCATTTAATATCCGGAGGAGACCCTACCAGGGGTCGTCAAACTTTTTATAAAAACCGCCCACTTTTGCTGTGCTGGTAGACCTGGTCCCTACCGCCCACTAGTGGGCGTTCCAGCTTTCATGATGGGCCAATCGCGGCGCTGTTTGGTTGCACGGTAGGGACCAGGTTGACCAGCACTGCAAAAGTGGGCGGTTTTTATAAAAAGTTTGACGACCCCTGCTAGGGCCTCCCAGATAAACTTAGAAATAGGACAGGCGCAAAAAACAAGTAGAGGCTTTTCATTATTCCCAGATTATAATTCTTGCGTTGTGACATTTTTAGGTACATAATAGATGTTGTACCTATGGAGAAGCAGACCATGAGGAAACATGGGCTTCCAAACTGCAGAGGAGCGCTGCAAAGAAGGGTCGCTCCTCCTGGTGGCCAAGAGCGCCTCGAGCTTCCCAGGTCATCCCCGGGCTGTAGCTGTGCGCTCTGCCGCTGTCCTCTGGGGAGGACCCGCAGAATTTGCGGTGCTGGAAGAGCGGGGGCGAGGTGGGGTGCAGGTGATAGGGGATGGGGACGTCCTGTAAACCTGCGTGGTGAACTGACAAGTCTGTCGCAGAGTAGGCATA
Source organism: Saccopteryx leptura (assembly GCF_036850995.1). Classification (NCBI taxonomy): domain Eukaryota; kingdom Metazoa; phylum Chordata; class Mammalia; order Chiroptera; family Emballonuridae; genus Saccopteryx; species Saccopteryx leptura. Next base: position 207,737,630 of record NC_089505.1, on the reverse strand, counting down.
AAGGACCCACGACAATCCTTTAAATTTGCCCAGCGCCTAAGACTTCCGAGTGCCTACAGTTACCTGTCTCTCTAGACTCACAACCTCGTGAAGATGGGCAGCATTTTATGAAGGACCCCCGAGACTCATAGTGTTTTGAGTGACTCACCCACAGTCGTAGAATCAGTGATGGGCATCTATGGACAGCTGTCTCCTGTGCTTACGGAATGTTCTCCAGACAGGAGCACCCAAATTACCCTTGGTGAAGGAGAATTTCACTCTGTACTTTTTATTTGTCAAACTTTTTCTACTAGGATTCTCTGGTCATGTTAAATGTCAAGGATGAAACGAAATAAAAGGGTACTGTATTTTAAATCGTAATAAAATCTATTAACAAAAAGGGATGAGTAGACGTCAGACTTACCGCAATAGAGATGGCTTTGTATTACAGCTATTGAGGACCATATGGCCAGACATATGGTGTGGCATGTCCTGCTGTACTTAGTGGGGACAGTAGGACAGAAAATCTGTGATGTCTAGGAAATCTGGGCTACATGATAATGTAAAAGTCATGGGGGTCTGGAAGAGGGAAAGTAAACCTGAAGTATCACTTATTAATTAAACAAGTACGGATTGTATATCTTTTTGTGTGCCCAGTGTGGACTGAGTGCATGAGAAATGTAGAATTTATTCACACACACACACACACACACACACACACACAGAGAGTTTATAACAACTATTCTAAACACAAGGAACTTCCTCAATATTTGGTAGAGACTGAACACAAATAGCAATATAAAATAGTATTTAAATGTTAAGATAGGCCTGACCTGTGGTGGCGCAGTGGATAAAGCATCGACCTGGAATACTGAGGTCGCCGGTTCAAAACCCTGGGCTTGCCTGGTCAAGGCACATATGGGAGTTGATGCTTCCTGCTCCTCCCCCTGTTCTCTCTCTATCTCTCCCCCCCTCTCTCTCCCCTCTCTCTCTAATAAAAATGAATAAATAAAATCTAAAAAAGTAAATAAATAAAAAATTAAAAAAAAATAAAATAAAATAAATGTTAAGATAAGTGGAATTAGCAGTAAACTCTGTAGGGTTAGATAAAGATGTGTCTGAAACCAAAGGGGAGTTAGTTTATACATAACTACCCCTCTGAAACACCTATAGATAAACTTAGAAATAGGACAGGCGAAAAAAACAAGTAGAGGCTTTTCATTATTCCCAGATTATAATTCTTACACTGTGACATTTTTAGGTACATAATAGATGTTGTACCTAGGGAGAAGCAGACCATGAACACTGGATTTGCAAGCAGAGGGACATGGTAATTTAATTATTTCTTAACAATACCTTTTTGAAACAAGACAAAATCAGAGCCTCTTTAAATATCCCATTCAGGGAGAAACTTTTCTTCTGTAAGTGTCTCAGCCAAATATCTCAGGTCCAACACCATGAAAGTGTGCACAGCCAGAACACAGAAAGGGAAATATTTCTTCCATAAATGTGATACACTAGGTCAAAATGTTTAGGCCATGGACACCTTAGCCCACCTAGTCATGTTCATAAGAGTGAATAAACAATTGTTTGTCACCATTTGAAGGGTGGCCATAATATCGGTATAAACGATAATGAATTTTAAAGTCTACACTTTTCAAAATACACACATACATTAGGGTATGTGTATTCACTTTTTTTTTTTCTTTTCTGAAGTTGGAAACGGGGAGGCAGTCAGACAGATTCCCGCATGCGCCCCACCGGGATCCACCTGGCATGCCCACCGGGGGCGATGCTCTGCCCAGCTGGGGCATCGCTCCGTCACAACCAGAGCCATTCTAGCACCTGAGGCAGAAGCTACAGAGCCATCCTCAGCACCCGGGCCAACCCTGCTCCACTGGAGCCTTGGCTGCGGGAGGGGAAGAGAGAGACAGAGAGGAAGGAGAGGGGGAGGGGTGGAGAAGCAGATGGGCACTTCTCCTGTGTGCCCTGGCCGGGAATCGAACCCGGGACTCCCGCACGCCAGGCCGACGCTGCACCACTGAGGCAACCAGCCAGGGCTGTATTCACTTTTTATTCATATTTTTAACTTATATCCTTAAGTAGCCTACAGACCTGTAGAGAAAGAATTTAGAATGTGCTTTGAGGATCTCTATTTTGAGTCAAGTTGAGAGTTGGTTTTTCTTTAGAGCTTGATTTATTCAAAATGAATATCTAGGCTAGGTCCAAGAGCTAGACTGTTTAAATATGCTGGTTAATGATGCAATAAATTCTTTCCCCCTGGCCGGTTGGCTCAGCGGTAGAGCGTCCGCCTGGCATGAGGGGGACCCGGGTTCGATTCCCGGCCAGGGCACATAGGAGAAGCGCCCATTTGCTTCTCCACCTCCCCCGCCCCCTCCTTCCTCTCTGTCTCTCTCTTCCCCTCCCGCAGCCAAGGCTCCATTGGAGCAAAGATGGCCCGGGCGCTGGGGATGGCTCCTTGGCCTCTGCCCCAGGCGCTAGAGTGGCTCTGGTCGCGGCACAGCGACGCCCCAGAGGGGCAGAGCATCGCCCCCTGGTGGGCAGAGCTTCGCCCCTGGTGGGCGTGCCGGGTGGATCCCGGTCGGGCGCATGCAGGAGTCTGTCAGACTGTCTCTCCCCGTTTCCAGCTTCAGAAAGAAAAAAAAAAAAAATTAAAAAAAAAAAAATTCTTTCCATATGGGGCTGGTCAAAAGCAAAGTATGTGACAGGTTTGTTCTAAAGCTGGATTGTGGTCATGGCTGCACAACTATATAAATTTACTAAGATTCAGAGCCATACACTTTAAATAGGTGAATTCTATGCTATCTAAATTATCCTCAATTAAAGCTGTATAAAACAAGACACAAACAAAAAATATTATGTATAAGCAATGGTAAACCATCACCATGGAATATAAGAGCCCAGATTAATCATCTAAGCTATTTTTGACATCCTAAGAAAAAGATATTGTGAAGAAGTAAAATACTGGAAATTCTTCAGACAATGTAACTCCTTAAGCAGACTGGTTCTCCAGCCTGTGATATAAAATCCAGAGTGGTACAAGCACTCATTTTAATTTCTGGGAAGATGAAAGAAACATTTTCTCTGGTCAGCATTGTGCTGGCTGGCGTATATAAACATGTAGACATCTGGAAGATACCAATGGTAAGAGGCTCAGCTAGAACAGTCACCCCTTGATATCCCTGTTGCTATCTGTATTGTTTAAAAATAATCAGCGAGGCCCTGACCAGGTTGCTCAGTGGGTAGAGCATTGTCTCTGTGCACAGAGGTGGAGGGTTCAATCCTGGGTCAGGGCACATAAGAGAAGCAACTAAAGGAGTGCACAACTAAATGGAACAACTAAGGGGAACAACAAATTGATGCTTCTCTCTCTCCTTTTCTCTCTCTCAAATCAATAAAATATATAATAATTATAATAGTAGTAAATAAGAATAAATAAAATACTCATTATAAAGTAAAATAGTAATAAAAAATAAATTTTTAAAAATCAGCGATGCCAAGTTTCAAGTTATTTGTAAAATTCCAACTTCTATGATGCAATCTTTACTTTTACTCATTATTTTAAAAATTAAATTGTTCAAACATGCTTTTCCAATTAATTGTTAACCAAAGTATATTTAGTTTTCTGAATTTATATCTCTCTGGATTTGCCCATTGCTTTTGGATGGAGTTGGGAGGGGTTACTAATATTAAATAGTAAAGAATTTTTTCCCATGAGGCACATTATTACTATTGGGAAACATCATTGTAGCCTAACTTTTTCTTAGGTGTATTCTAAGTGCTTTGACATGCATTTTTAGTTCTCACAACTACCCTGAAAGTGGCTATTCTTTTATCCTTATTTTAAAGCACCACATTTCAAACTTTAGACTCCTTCATATAACTTTAGAACATTTCATATAAATGGAGTCATACAATATGTCATCTATTGCCTATTTTCTATCATATAGCATAATGCTTTTGAGGTTCATCTATGTTAAATAGCATGTATCAGGAGTTCTCCCCAAGGCCCTGCTTTTAACCAGTACCTTACAGAGCCTCTTCTTGGACTTCGGCATCAGATAGATTAATCTTTTCCTGGCTCAAAGTCACAAAGCTGACAGCAGCAGATGGGGACTGGAAGCCACTTTTTGAGATTCCCAATCCAATTCTTGCCACTACAGTATTTTTATGAAGCATAAATTATTCAGTGATTCACTCAGATATTTCACTTACCCGTGGCCAAGCATTCAGCTATTTGTGGTATACAGACATGGCTTAACAAATCCAAGAAGAAAAAACAAACCAAGTCCTGCCATTTTACAAATGATCGCTAGGTAGCAGCATATCAACATAAAAACCAGACTGAAGGGCTTCCTCTTCTGCGGTTTCATTCTTTTTGCTTAACAATAGGTAATGCTGATTCTATTTCATCTCATTGTGTGCCTTTCAAAAAAAGACCATTTTAAACTTGTTCCTTAACACAGGCACAGTCATTAAGAACAAATCTGTTATAATTTGAAAACAAAAGACTTTACAAATTCTTTTGTTGTACCAATATTTTGTAATAATTAGATTCCAAATTTCAGTGCTGTTAAAATTGTATCCTATTTAATAACAGCCTCAACACAGGGCAATCACTGATCTGCTTTCTGTCTTTAGAAATTTGTCTTTTCTGAACATTTCATATAAATGAAGTCATACAATATGTCATCTATTGCCTATTTTCTATCATATAGCATAATGCTTTTGAGGTTCATCTATGTTAAATAGCATGTATCAGTATTTCACTTCTTTTTATTGCTAAATAATATTCCACTGTATTCATTCACCAGTTGACAGATATTTCGGTTGGTTTCACATTGGAGTTATTAGGAATAAGGTTGTTATGAACATTGATGTACATGTCTCTATACAGGTATGGGCATTTATTTTCATTGCTCTTGAGTAGTTACTTAGGGAGTGGAATTGCTGGTCATGTGGTGAGTTTATGGTTAACATTTTTTAGAAATTGCCAAATTGTTATTCAGAGTGGTTGTACCATTTTATATTCCTGCCATAATGTATGAAGTTTCCTGTTTCTCCACATCTTCAATAACACTTGTTATTGTCTTTTTTTATTATGGTCATTCTAGTGGATATAAAGTGATATCTCCTTATGGTTTTAATTCATACTTTTTTTTTTTCATATTTTTCTGAAGCTGGAAACGGGGAGAGACAGTCTGACAGACTCCCTCATGCTCCCGACCGGGATCCACCTGGCACGCCCACCAGGGGTGACGCTCTGTCCACCAGGGGGCGATGCTCTGCCCCTCCGGGGCATCGCTCTGCCGCGACCAGAGCCACTCTAGCGCCTGGGGCAGAGGCCAAGGAGCCATCCCCAGCACCCGGGCCATCTTTGCTCCAATGGAGCCTTGGCTGCAGGAGGGGAAGAGAGAGACAGAGAGGAAGGGCGGGGGGTGGAGAAGCAAATGGGCGCTTCTCCTATGTGCCCTGGCCGGGCATCGAACCCGGGTCCCCCGCACGCCAGGCCGACGCTCTACCGCTGAGCCAACCAGCCAGGGCCTAATTCATACTTCTTAATGACTATTGATGTTGTGCTCCTTTTAATATGCTTATTAGCTATCATCTCCCTCTTCCTAAATGGTCTTGAAAAGCCTTTTCCTGGAGACTATATATGATTTTATTTATATACCTCTGAGAGGTAGGGTCGGGAAATGAGAGTAATTTTAGTCTTTAAAACTCACATGTATTGCTCTTACAATTTTTTAAAAATCCAACAAAGACATTAAAAGCAGACACATAGGAAAAAATAACAGAGGGAATGCACCAAAATAACAATAATGCTTATTTAAGATGGTGTCTTTCTTCTTTCTTTCCACTTTTCTATACAGCCTGCAATGATAGTATACTGCTGACAGAAGAGCAGTTGTAGGACCCACATCTGCGCATGGCCATCATAGCACCTGTTAAACTCCATTAGTTATCTAGCTAATCTTGACCTTCTATAATTAAGCTTTCTTTTATTTTGTTTATTCCTCCCACCCACTTTGGGAATCTGATTTCAAATTTTATAGCAAGATATCTTTCCTCTTTCTTTTAACTCCCTACTAGTTATTTTGCTTAATTTTAATCTTATCCTCATCGCTAATTCCAAGCATCACTAGAAAGTAATGCCGCTTCTCACTTGTTCCCTAAAACCTTTGCCTCTTTAGAAATTGCAGACAACTTCAAGTCTCAAGGCCTCTGTGTCTGTGTCCTTGTTTTCTGGCAGTCACCCTGAATTGCATGTCTTCCGAAAGGCAACAAATGGTACTAGAGTAGATTCCAGATCCCCAGGTGGAGAATGAATACACAGCCCACTGCTCCACAGACTTTTGCCATGACCTGAGCCTCCCTAAATGCTGGGATCTTAGGGGGCTGAGGAAAAAGTCTGGTGGAGTTCTGGCTGTCTCTCCCTACATTGCCTTTGAGCTCATATAGGAACTGGAACAGAACGGCCTCTGAGGTTGTCCACTAATTTTCAGTCCTAAAATGATCTTAAAGAATTCAACTTTTTAATACCATAAATCAGAATCTGTTACTCTTTAATGGCTTTCTATTAACCTTAGAAGAGTTTTCAAATCCTCATTTTGATTCATAGGGGGCCCAGTACGACCTGGCCCTGCCTGCTTCTCCCTCTCACCTGCCATCCTCCTGTTCCAACCATCCTGACCTGCTTTCTGTTCCTCAATGTGGCCAGGTTTTCTGACTTTAAGGCCTTTGTGCATGTTGTGCTTTCTGCCTGGAATGTTTTCTCTAGTTATGTAAAAGCTGAGGCTCTCATTCTTTAGGCGCCAGCTAAGTTTCACCATGGTGACACTTTCCCTGCCCACGTCAGTTAAGAAAGGCCCTTCCTTGTTGTTCTCTAGCTCAGCACCCCATTTGCTTTCTGCATAACAGTCAGTTTGTAGCTAAGTCTGCTTATCTGCTGACTGTCCATCTCCTCCATAGATTACAGGTGGAGGTGCCAAGACAGCAGGGACCTGTTTCTGTTTTGTGCACCACTCACTATATACACAGCATGTAGGAACTGAATGTATATTTGTTAGGTGAAATAAAGTAAACCACAGAGTGGAAGGGACCCTAAGGTCACCTAGTGTGTCCTCCTGGTCTTTTCTACATCATACTTAATTGATTCAGCATAGAAACTTCTGGTCACAGCAAATTCTCTAATTGGGGATCTCGAAGTGTCAGTTAATTCTAATGTATATTGAGTGGAAATCTGCCTTTCAGTCTAAAACTTCCACCAACTTGTCATCTGGAGTCACATATAATTCACTGAATTCTTTTCAATGTCACTTTCAAATATGTGACTACGACTATTTCATCCTCCCTCTTCTCTTCTTCAACTGCTTCAATTACGTGTCTCCCGTCCAGAACCCCTTGTCAGCATTGTTCAATGAATTTGTACCTAATTTGAGGTATCTCAAATAGAATTCAATATGAAGAATACTGTGGGATAATTATCGCCTTTATTTTAGATATGACAACTCTATATAAGCAATATAAAGCTACATTTCTCTGTTTTCTAACAAACATGTCATGCTAGTAATTTTTATCAAGTGTGAAATCAGCCAAACCAGGGCTCCAAAGTTCCACACGTGAACTCAAGTCTCCCTCACCTGGTGCATCTACTTGCTTGAACTTAGCGATGGAGTCTATCTTTCATCTCGTTAGTTTTGAGCCATCATTCTAACCTGTCTAGATTTCTTTGAATCTTGTTCCCATCAGCTGACTTATTAGTGCTATGTCCTGACTCTGTGTCAACTGAACACTTGACAAGCCTGCTCCCTTTGACTTTAAGTTGCCAGTAAAAATGCTGACCAAGGCACTTTAGGACAACCTGGAGAGATCTCTTCCAGGTAAACACAACACCTTAGTCATCATGCTTTGGCTTTGGTCATTTAGTCAGGCACAGAGTCACATAAATGCCAAATTGTTCCCTCTTGTTCAAGCACCTCGCTGCAGTTCCTGCAAGCTGCCTATGCTTGCATTTCATTCCCTTGCCCCGTTCTATAAAGGGGCATGCTCTATAAAGCTGTGCCCTGATTTACCAGCCTGCAAAGAATAGCAGAAAAGGAAGTGATGTTAATCTGGGTGACTTTTTTCTTGGTAAACAGGACGGGAAGCAGCCTAGAAGCCACAGGGGCTGTGGCCCTTTAGGACAAAGACTGTTGCCCTGCACTAGGCTGCTGGTTCGTTCGGCCACACCATCTGTCTTGTTGGTCTGCCTCACCACACCTGTCACGTCTCCCCTCTCCCACCTGCCACTCCTTCCGCTCCCTCCTGGCCTCTCTCAGGTTTGCATCATCTGGATGAAAGCTAAGTGTGGGATTTGCTGCAGTCCAACAATGAAAAGAAGAGGAGTTAATAACCCCTTTGATGAAGATCTGAGGCAGCCTTCCTGGGTAGCCCAGGGTAGCCCCATCAAAAGGTCTAGCTCTTTCGAGCTCTTCAGTTCCTCTTTAGTACTTTCTCATCCTTTCTCTCCTGGACTGAACTTCCACTTTACTCTAAGCAGAAGCTGACAGGCCTGTGTCCACACACAGCAGACAGGACGTATCTTCTACTGGACCCCAGAGGCAGCGCAGAGCCTGCCTCAGTGCTGCGGGGGCCGCTGCCTCCCCAGGAGTCCAAAGGGCTCTTCCCGCAGGCATGCCACCTTCTTCCTTCTCAGCCAGTGGCTCCTTCAGAAGCTGCCTGGTGTTGGGGAGCAGAGACCCATCTGTGCCCAAGAGCAGAGCGCGGGTGGGGCAGGGGATGTGAGGTTCTTCCTTCCGTGGTTTGTTGGCTTTTATTTCTGCTTTCTCACTCTTATGAGCTACTTGCTCATTTCTTCTCCCCCATTCCTCTCTTCCTCCTGCTTACCCCACAACCCCTCCCTCCAACCCTCAACACTTCTTTAGTCCAGGGCACACAAAACAGGATTGCTGAAGGCTGTGGAGGAGGCATCGCCCAGAGCCCTACGAATGTTTAAGCAATTCCTCTTCATCCTCAAACCCTTGTCACGACACCATTCCTGCCACTGCAGTCATCGCCTGTTTCTGAGGGAAGAGCTAGAGCATGGGTAAGTGGTAGGTGGGGAAATACCTGGAATGGTTTTGCTTTTAAGTTGTATATCTTATCTAAGTGCAATGAGGGATTTTGTCTCCCCAAATTCATATGCTGAAGCCCTACTTCCCACTGGGATAGTATTTGGAGATGGGGCCTTTGGGAGATAATTCGATTTAGGTAAGGTCATCAGGGTGGGTCCCTTATGATGGGATTAGTGCCCTTATTAGAAGAAAACATCTCTCTCTCTCTACTCCCTCTCTCTCTCTGTCAGCTGGCACCTTGATCTGGGACTTTCTATTCTCCAGAACAGTGAGGAAATAAATTTGTTCTTTAAGCTACCCAGTCTATGGAGTTTTGTTATGGCAGCCTGAGCAGACTAATACAAATTCCCAAGCTAATTATTTGCACTTGAATCTACATGTAAATTGAATTAGCTAATTAATACAGGTATAAAGTAACTCAGGATAAGAGTCTCTAGTGACTTCATTTCCCATTAATTCCCATGTATTTATATATCTTCACTTGGAACTCCTGGGTTAAACTATCCTGGCTTCTCATTTAACTGTAAAGCACTAAGATGGGTTCAGTCAATGTTCTTCCATCTACATTGCCTTGATATCCTGACTCTTTCTGAAGCTTTACACCTCTCTTTCTCTCAATTAGTCTTTTGGACTGAGGACCCAAGCAATGATTCCGTTCTGTGGCCAAGCCTATGCTTGCATTTCATTCCCTTGCCCCATTCTGCCCACTATTGTATTAAGAATTAGGTAGTAAAATGCAGTTATCTGGTTTCCTTTCCATGGGTAGAAAGGATTCAAATGGACAGCTTGTCATTGATGTCAACAATGATGATATCTAATATTTATGACTTCTAACTCCTTCACATAAATATCTCATATAATCCTCACAATAAATCCTATGAATCACTGGGTATTATTCTCATTTTATGGATGAGGAAATTGTGGCAAAGGGAGATTAACTGCTAAAGACAACACAGCCAGTGAGGGATGGTGTCAGGAGCTGAATCTCAGCAATCTAAATCCAGAGCTCCCATTCCTCACTCTTATGTTACTGAAGTACTCACTGGGCACATCGTCTAAAAGGAGCAAAAAGTCAAAGTGGAAGACCTTAAAAGGGAGTAGTTAGCAGCCTCGATTTTTATCTCACTACAACTTACTTCTTAGGAGGGTTCAAATGTTGCCTGTGTTTTTTTGTGTGCAAAGATCACTATATAACACAGTTGCCATTTAGCCTTTAGTTACCAGGTAGAGGTCTCCTGGTTTACTGCCTTTGAATGATCCATACTTCATACTACACTAAATACTTTCCTTCCACCAGGAAAAAAGCTTCAGGTGAGGAATTTAGACATATGTGTGTTAGGAGCTGAAGTTCGACAGAGGCCATAACCCTTATTCAATATTGAAGTTAACTCTGCCACTTCGGACTCCTGCAATACTACACAATGTTCTGCTTCAAGAGTAGTGTTTTTTGCATACAGCCTTCTCATCGGTCACTTTTATGGCTAGAAGGTATTTGGCCCACACTTAGTGAAGAAAGACCATTTTGACATCAGCACCCTTTTATCAGGCTGGCCAGGTCTTGGCTATTGAGGACAGAAGATCCTCTAACAGTTTCCTGCTGCCAGCAGAGTGGAACAAAGAATGGCTATAGACAGACCATTAAACAATGCAAAGATTCCCTAAAAACATGTAGCATTTGCCTTCAGTCATGGGAGACTGTAACAAAATCACGCTCTTGTGTCTGTTTGAACACCATCACAAGGCAGCACAGAGGAGCTACCGAATCAACATGCATTAGGACGAATGGAAATCTGGGAACCAAAGCAGAGTGCAAAGGGGTCCGCTGTTTCTCCAGTCTGAATTGTTTCCCCCTTTTTGGAGCAAGCTGGCACTTAGAGAACATTTGACAAAACAAGTACCTGTCACCGTTTTATGTCCCAATGGTCCTTTCATTACCTTGTGTGTAGAGATCTTTGCTCATAATGAGATGGTAGAATCTTTACTTGCATTAAGCATAGAAAGAGTGTTGCTGCCTGACCTGTGGTGGCGCAGTGGATAAAGCGTCGACCTGGAAATGCTGAGGTCGCCGGTTCAAAACCCTGGGCTTGCCTGGTCAAGGCACATATGGGAGTTGATGCCTCCAGCTCCTCCCCCCTTCTCTCTCTCTCCCTCTCCTCTCTAAAATGAATAAATAAAAAACAAACAAACAAAAAAAAAAACTTTCTTGACTTAAAAAAAAAAACAGTGTTGCTTTTGGAGCCAGTGTAGCTGGGCTTACACACTTCCTCTGTCACTTAAGGATCAGTGACCTTAGCACAATACTTAACTGCTTTTCCCTGGTTTGTGAAGAATCTCAGCATCTTCCCAAGATTGTCATAAAGATTCAATCCTCATGGCACACAATGACTGCACAGTAAAGTAAATATCAACTCCGTTCTCTTTCCCCTTTGCGGGAATGGACAATGTCAGTTCTTTCTGCATGCCTACCTTCTAGCGATGTCTTGGCATGTGCTAAATATCAGAAGATGCTTGTGGGATAAATTAATCTTATACTTTCTCTTACACGTTAAAATCCCCCTGTGTTGGTCATTAGTTGGTTCTCAAATACTTTTTGAAAGAAAGAGAGTTCTTTTAAAAACTCAGGTTTCTGTTATTTACATGTAATTTATTAATGTTACTATACTTATATATTTATGATCAAGTAATATTATATATTTATTTTATGAGATATAATACTTATTATATATTACTGTATTTCTCCATGTATAAGACTCACCCTTTAGGCCCTGGCCGGTTGGCTCAGTGGTAGAGCGTCGGCCTGGCGTGCAGGGGACCCGGGTTCAATGCCCGGCCAGGGCACATAGGAGAAGCGCCCATTTGCTTCTCCCCCCCCTCTTTCCTTTCTGTCTCTCTCTTCCCCTCCCACAGCCAAGGCTCCATTGGAGCAAAGATGGCCCGGGCGCTGGGGATGGCTCCTTGGCCTCTGCCCCAGGCGCTAGAGTGGCTCTGGTCGCGGCAGAGCGATGCCCCGGAGGGGCAGAGCATCGCCCCCTGGTGGGCAGAGCGTCACCCCTGGTGGGCGTGCCGGGTGGATCCCGGTCGGGCGCATGCGGGAGTCTGTCAGACTGTCTCTCCCCGTTTCCAGCTTCAGAAAAATACAAAATAATAATAATAATAATAATAAAATAAAAAAAGACTCACCCTTTACCAAAAACCTGGGGGTCTAAAAACTGGGTGCATCTTATACAGTGGTTTTCAGTGCCCAGGGCACAGATTTTTTTACTTGAATTTCCCGCTTTTTCACACAAATGAGGAGTTGTATAAATTTTATGATGAATAAATAAGACTTGAGTTTGATAACTTTATGTAATACTTTTTTTAAAATTTGGGCCTCAAAATTAAGGTGCATCTTATACATGGGAGCATCCTATACATGGGAAAATACGGTATTAAGTGAGTTACATAAAGTACTTTTAAATCTTGAAAAGACAGCTCAGTGCATTTATATATATACCCATGAAATCACCACCTAAATCTGTTTCTCTGGTTCTTGGACTTAAAATAAATGAAATCATATAGTGCATATTCCTTGCTTTTAGCTTCTTTTACTCAACAAATGTTGTAAGACTTATACAGATTGTCACATATGTTGGTATGTTGGTAGGGGTGGCTGCCCTGCATTGCCTTGGTACTACCATAACCCTCATCTCAAACCCCAGCCATCATCTATGCTGCTGTTTTAATTCTCCTGAAGCACTGCTGCTCCTTCCCATCCCTAACATTCGATGGCTCACTATTGTCCACTAAATAAAGTCCAAGTGCTTACACATGTTTAGGATCTATTCTCCTTCCTGCCCCTCCCCAACCCCAGAATTTTGCTATACTTTCCACATTTATCTCATATTGCTTCCCTCCATACACCTGACAATGAAATCAAACTAAAGCTATTCCTTGTACTATCTTTTCATGGGGCTACCTCTGCCCCAAACTACTGTTTTCCAACTTTTCCTGTCAAATATTTCCTGACTTTTAAATTCAGTTCAAACGACATCTTCTTTATGAAGTTGTCTCTGATTTCTCAGTACCCACGGCACTTTACTGCATTAGGGGTAAAGATAAATGACCAGCATAACAGGAGTCCCAGCTGAACCTACTGGGACTGCAGCCTTTTCTGGACCTGTCTGATGAGTGGGAGCCTCCCCATTTGCATGACCAAATCGCAGGAGGAAAGGGGGGCCTATGATGAAGAGGTTTATACAGAGGTTCCTGGGAGCTGAGAATGAGACCAGAGAGCACAGCATGAAGCCTATCTCACAGACTGGTTCCATCCTGGTTGGTGTCTAGACCCTAAGCAGATATTGGGCTGTTTTCACAAGAGAAACTTTAGAGACCTGGGGCACAAACAAACTTGGATTTGTTTACAATCCAAACAGAGCATCATGCAAAGACACAATGAGAGGTAGGCTCTTTTCCTTGTTTACACTGGGCACCATCCAGCATGGCGTCCCACATGCTCCAGGAGCCCAACTGCAGTGGGAGTGCATTCTGCTGAGCAGAGCCCCAAGAGACCATGTGCAAGTGGACTGGTTTGTGAGCTTCTCCGAATTCCAGAATCCTACAGAATTCCCTGAAATCCTTGAAGAATACTTTCTGGATGGCTAGGACTCTTTGTAAGCAGCCTGGGGGCAAAAGTCTACAGAATTTGGATGATTATTTTTTTATTTATTTATTTTTTTAAATTTATTCATTTTAGAGAGGAGAGGGAGAGACAGAGACAGAGAGAGAGAGAGAGAGAGAGAGAGAGAGAAGGGGGAGGAGCTGGAAGCATCAACTCCCATATGTGCCTTGACCAGGCAAGCCCAGGGTTTCGAACTGGCAACCTCAGGATTTCCAGGTCGACGCTTTATCCACTGCGCCACCACAGGTCAGGCGGATGATTATTATTGATACACTTTTATTGATGTGCACAGACAGGTAAGGCCTGGAAAAACTTGAGTTATGCTGACATTCATTTATGACTTGAAATAGTTTAAAACTTATCTCCATGTAAATATTTGATTTGATCCTCATAAAAACCATGTAAGGCCTATATGATTAACACCAGATTTGCCCCACTGCAATGGATTTGAGCATAGCATTTATTGTGGAAAGAGTAACTTGAGCTCTTACTCTTCTGCGTATGGCTGGGTGATCCTAGATAAATCCCACCCTCTCTGAACTTCAATCTCTTACCTGCAGGACAGGAATAACAATCCCTTTTGCATGAGGATGCTGTGAAACTCTGAGATGATGAACATCTCCTATACAATGGTAAGAAATTATTATGGCACATGACTTCCTACCACTGCATGCATCTGTGGCCATAAATCAGTTGTTCTTGTAGATGTCTAAAAATACTAAAGATAATAAAAAGAACTTCTTCATGCCTTAGTTATCTCTGTGCCAGCTTGTCTTATACAGAATAAGTACTCAACAGGATGGTGTGGAGTTTCCCAACTGCTGGACTAGACACCAGTATGGAGAGCCTGTGATTATTTATTAAATTAATCAGATATATAACCACTACAGATATAATACATCAAGTTTCCCAGGAACATAATACATGATGAAGACAGAACATTAGCCACTTAGAGAGAACAAGGTTGGCAAACATTTTCCACAAAGAGTCAGAGAGCAAATATTTCAGGCTTTGCGGGTCAGACAGTCTCTATGGCAACGGCTCAACTCTGCCATTTTGTCATGACAGCGGTCATGGAGAACATGTAGGCAAATAGAAGGGGCTATATTCCAACAAATTGTATTTTTTTTTAAAAAAAGGTGGTAGGCTGTAGTTAGCCAATTCCTGAGACAGAGGTTTTTCCTGTGCCCAAGGAGAATTTTTAACACAAGAAGCTGAAAGTGAAACCAGGTGGTGACCCAGAATGGGAAAGTGGAAATCCACAAGTAAACGTGAAGTTCTTCATTAAATCTTAAGAACTAAAATGAACAAGTACATAATTGGAGCAAGTACAAGTTTTGTGTAAAATGTCTACTGAAGTGGGTAAAAAACAAATTTTATTCTAGAAATTCAAAAAGGAAAAGAAGAACGAGATTTTAGTTGACTGAAAATTCACTATGAGGCAAAGAGTACATTGTGGCTTCCTAGAAAATCTCAAGTGTTCCAGATCCCATTAAGGAAAGCAGAGTGTCTGGACAGACAAGGCAACACCCAAGGGATTGGGATGGTGTCTACTTGGAACACCACTGGGTCCCTCACACCTGTTCCAAGCTGCACACAGGATGCTCACTGGGAAATGATCATTCCCAGACTCCACTGGGAGTGGGGGTTGGGTGGTTAGATGTTGGAGTGTGTGCTCTGGCAGCTTCTGTGCTGCCTTCAAAGGTGAAAAAGTGGTGCTTGGGCCAAGAGCTGAAAGGCAGCGTCCAGGGGAAGCAGGGGAAGAGAGGTGGCGGAGGGAGGGAAGCACCAGCAGCCATTCTGCCTCTGACTGACCCTTCAATATCCCAATTCAAATTTAGGTTTCTGGAAAAACTGGAAGTGGGGAGACATTAATCACACTTTCTAAGAAGTCTTAACTTGAGCCTTGTTCTCCCTTACCTGAGAGAGAGAGAAACGAATGTGTTGACGTGTTTAAGGAAACATTTGGAGTATTTCAAATGAGGCCATAAAGGGAGATTAATTTAACGAACTAGTAGGTCTACAGTGGGAGTTCTCATAGCCACTGATAAATCCCCTTGCAAAGGATCTAATTATATTTGGAGAGGACATCTGTGCCTGATAAAATAACTAAAAATAAATTGCTCTCCTTGGAAATGTAAATTACTGAGTGTTTAAAGCAATACTGTTGGTCATACGGAAAATAAATAGATGTGTTTTTTCAAGTCTGTTAGGTGACACTGATTGATTTTCAATTCTGGCTATAACAGGGCTTGAATAGCTTTTATTTATTTATTTATTTATTTATTTTATTTTCTAAGGTGTCATTTTATTTTTAAGATTTTATGTATTCATTTGAGAGAGGAGAGAGAAGGGGGACACAAGGTGGGAGGAGCAGGAAGCATCAACTCCCATATGTGCCTTGACCGGGTAAGCCCAGGGTTTTGAACTGGCGACCTCAGCTTTCCAGGTCAACACTTTATCCACTGAGCCACCACAGGTCAGGCCTGAACAGCTTTTAAAACAAAGGTAAGGGACTTCGGGTCCTGTAGAGACAGTTGTTATGCCCCGGGAGGCAGTTGCTGAAAGTCCTAAGTTATGTACATCCCACCTCCATCCTCTTAAACTTTTCCTAGCTGGGAATAGAGGACCCTGAGGAACCAGACTTGACCCACTGTCCCCGTGCACTCCTAACCCCCACTGGAGTGGGAGGGGTTGGTGGCACTACTGACTCCTCCCCCCAAAATAACTACCGCTGCATCAGAGTGCTGTCAAGTCAAAAAACACATAAATAAAGAAGGCTCTGGCTAAGAACCAGGAACCAGACAGCCCCTTGGTGTGGAGAAAAGGGGAGCTAAGAGGCTTTGGGAGGCTGGCTAGAGCACTGTTGTAAAATTTTTTAAAAATTTCCTTAGCAATGACTTAATACTGTAAGTCTTATGGCGAAAGAAAGAAAAACAAAGGAACTCAGGCTACAAAATGCTTTTTTATTTCATCAAAGAACCAATATTGATTAAGCACCTATTATGTAGAGCCCTTGAGTGGCATTTATAGATGGGATGGAGGAAAAAATGAGATTTCTGCCTTGAAGGAAGTTGCATTCTTGCTGAAGCAGATTCAGTGGGAAAGAAGGGTATATCCCCAATTCCTTCCGCCTTGCTGATATCCAGCTCTTTCCTACCTCTCTTACCTAGAGGCAAAAGATTACCCAGAGCCAGTGTGACAAGACGCTCCTGGTGTTTTCCAGGGATTCAGTGACTTAAGAAAGGAGAGCTAAGGGAAACCAGCCTTGGACTTGGCCCCAGGATCTCACTTAACCCTGCAAAGGCCGTGTGAGGACAGACCCCTCCGCACAGATGGGGACCCAAACCTCCGTGGGCTGGTGAATAAAAACAGGTAATGAGCCATCTAGCCCTTACGGTGAGGTTGGGGGGGGGGGCAGTGCAGGAGTAGATGAGGTCACACACAGAGAAACATTTAACAGTGCCTAGAACTACAAACACGCTCACTAAACATTTCTGCAGATTCCTAGGTAACTTATCCAAGGCCACAGACACAGAGGGCAGAACCAGGATTCATTCACATCTTGGTCCAGGCAGTCCAATTGCAAGGTCCGCCCCACAGGATTCAACTGTCCTCCTCTTCCTCTGCCCTCCCGTTGTTGGGCCTGTCTCCAGCTCCCTTAAAGTCCACCCAGAGGGCCTTTTCCTTCTGGGAGGTGCGTCTCAGGGCCGACAGCGTCCTGGCCTTCCAGTACAAGCAGAGGGTGGAAGCGAGCAGAAGAAGGAGCACCACGAAGGGACAGATGAATAAAAAATAGATGAAAGATGCTGAAGAGCAAATCCGGGAAGGAAATGTGGGCTCTACCACAAAGAGGAGAAAAACGAAGAGAGTAATTAGTTTCCAACTTATTTGTACTAATCAATTATAAACACTTCTGGGATTCATTGTTACAGGCAAATACATGTATAAATAACAGGCCCAAACAGCAGCTGGCCCCTTCCAGCACGTGTGAGGAACAGAGGCGGCGAGCTCAGAACTCCAGACGGTGCTCCTCCAATGGCCCGCCCTCGCCCAGCAATTTCCAACCACCAGAGAGGTTCCAATGACCTACTTAAAACTAACAGCCAGAAAGAAAACCAAAACAAAAAAGAAAACTTCTCCTTTAATCTTCTTTCCTCAGAAAAGATATCTATAATTTAAATCTCGTTATCAACTCTGCTGCTGGTCCTGATTTTTTTGAAATTAATTAATTTATTTTTTACAGAGACAGAGAGAGAGTCAGAGAGAGGGATAGACAGGGACAGACAGACAGGAACGAAGAGATGAGAAGCATCAATCATTAGTTTTTCGTTGCGTATTGCAACACCTTAGTTGTTCATTGATTGCTTTCTCATATGTGCCTTGACCCTGGGCCTTCAGCAGACCGAGTAACCCCTTGCTGGAGCCAGCGACCTTGGGTCCAAGCTGGTGAGCTTTTTTGCTCAAACCAGATGAGCCCACGCTCAAGCCGGTGACCTCGGGGTCTCGAACCTCGGTCCTCAGCATCATAGTCCGACGCTCTATCCACTGCGCCACCGCCCAGTCAGGCACGGTCCTGAATTTTTAACTGGGTTATTCTCACTGCTGCGGCTTCCTAATCTGCCTCTACCACCCCGGCCCCCTGCCCATCTCTCACATGCGCGGTCCTCTTAACCTAGAGGCACTGTCCCTTCCTGACTCTCCACACTGGTCTCCCACTCCCCAGCCTCCTCCATTCAGCTCTTTTCCTGTTGTTCTTACTGTCACCCCCCATCCCGCCCGCCCCGCCACGTCCTCTGGAGGGCTCAGACCACACTTCCTCCCCACAGTGGTCCTACCTCTCCCACCACGTCTCAGATGCTGTTCTACTCCATCCTGTCACACACAGATCTGTTTACTCCTCTTTCAATCCCCCTTCTAACCACCTCTTCTGTCCCATCATAGGTACCTGTTTCTGTTGCCCCTACAGTGCCTAGCACATGCACTTGGTAAATTTTACTCATCTAAATTAGATGAGATTGACTGGGACAGAAGATACTATATAAAGGCTTGCTGAAGATACCTCATCCTCAGCAGCAGTCCGTGGGGAAGCGCTGTCAGCAGCAGACATGAGGAGCATGCACATGCAGCCCCACAGTGGGTCCCGGCCACATAGCCAGGGAAGCCACGAAGATCGCACCCACCACAGGCTCCAGGACATAGAACCTTGAGTTACTAGGAAAGGATGAGGCTTACAGTCTTGATGCAGGAAGACACATGCTTCATGGGACAGCAGCTACCAAATGTAGCCTTCCAGCTATATTTACTTATGACAGGATATTCAAAATCAGGGCTATTCTGAAAACCTGATGCTAATAGTAGCTGTGCTTTCATTGGAAAATTGTAATAACCTAAGCAATTTCTTTCTTTAGAGGTTAAGCTATAGGATTCTTGGAATGATAGACTCTTTGAAAACAACAGGTCCTGAGTTCATTTTGATCAACCACATGCTACAAGGATTCCATTTTTGGCATTGCTGATACATTTCGCACCTTGAAGGATGTCTTTGTTGGAAGTCAAGAATCTGAACACTGGTCCAACTCCTGCATTGGGAATTCCTGGAGGGTGAGGCCTATGTCTCATGCAGCTTTTTATTTTTTGTAGCACTTTGCCATAGGTCATCAATGGAGACTGATAGATGAATCAGTTACGAGAGTGAATTCCACACACAGGACCCAGGGGTGTGGCTCCATCTTCCTACACAGAGTGAAGACCATCACTGAACATGGCAGCTCTGAACAAGGCTAGCAAGGAGCTGCCGGCTTTGCTGTCTGGATTTCTCTGGTCTCATTTGTATTCTCCATCTTAAATTTGGGTTTTGTTTTTGAAAGGGCGAGCAATGAAAAAGTTAGATTTTAATTCCTTTATCACCCATTTTCCACATTCTACCTAACCCCTCTCTCTAAGGCCCTGCTTGACTACAGTAATTCTCCCATGTCTTATCTGAATACATTTGAATGCGTGTGGTTAAGAAGGAGGTGTAGACAGAAATGCTGAAAGAGAATGGAGCTAAAGAGACCAGAGGCTAAGGGTACTGGCCTTGATACTTCACACTACTCAGGTGCAGAATAATGATTGAGCACCTGCTACATCTTGGAGAGATGGGTTCAAATCCTGGCTCTTCTTACCATGACTGACATTGGACAAGTTACTTATCCACTCTAATTATTAATTTTCTCATCAAACAAATGGGGAAAATGATTTCTAGAGTCATGATGAGATCATGCATAATAAAGAATTTAACATAGTGCCTAGTGTACTGTTAAGTCAGCAAGTAATAAATATTAGCTAGAATGCTACTGAAAAAGTTAGGAAAATCACAGGCAGCTATCTCCCCAGAGACCAGAGAGGACACAGGGCTGAGCCTGCTGCTTCCTCTCAGGGGCCACAGCCTTGCTTAAATCCTCCCAAAGGTCACATCTCTTGCTTAAATCTCTGAGCTTTCTGTCTCTAGGACCAGGTGACGTTCAGTTGAGAGTCCTTTCCTGGTCATGGGAGTCAGAGAGTTGGGAGGTGGGAGCCCACGGCACCCACATCTCACCATTGCTGGGATGGAGGTGTGATGATGGGGAGATGGGACTGGCACACAGCAGGTCAGAAGAACCCGGCACTGGCTTTTTTGCCCCTGAGATGCTAACCTTCAATGCGAAGGGACTGCCAGGGGTGACTATCTAAATGGGGAGGAGGTCATATTGGCCAGCTCTGCTGCTTCTAAATCACCTCTCCTGGGAGGATAGTGCTCGCTCCGGGCCTCACAGACCCATTTCCTGCCATCTGCCTCTCACCCATATTGGAATTAGAATTAGTGACATTCAAAACCATTAAGGTTTGGCATTTCGGATTAATCCAAGTAAGTGCCCAAAGCTCAAAGTATAAGTCTGGAAGATCGAGCCAAAAACGTAACGAGAGCATTTCATCATGAGGCTTAGTTTATAAAATGCTTCCACCCACAGCCAAACACATCATCAGGAACACTTCTTTTTGACATTACCTCAGAAATACTGACTTCAGAGGAAGAAAGAGACAGGACAAGCAGGGGTCTCATTGGATTCATTGGATTCCTCATATGAGTGAAGTCATGTGATACTTTTCTTTCTCTGCCTGGCTTATCTCCTCTCTGCCTTTGGTTTCCATGCTATCACCAAACCCTGGTTCTCCTTTAACCGCTCATCTACTTCCTTATTCTCCTTCACGGGCTCCTCTTGTGTACTCTCCTGGTCAATAAATGGTGGGGTGTCTCAGGGGTTCATCCCTGGGCATCATTATTGGCTATAAGTTGATGACTTCTAAGCTACAAGTCTGGCAAAGATCTCATTTGGAAGTGTTGATATCTACTGAATAGATCTCCCTGGATAACTCATGGGTCCTCCAAACTCAGTTCCAGCCCAACATATTCAAAATTGAACTAATCTTCCCTTCAGACCTTTCTTCTGTTCAGTGAATGTAACACTACCCACCTTTGCCAGGAACCCGATGTTCATCTTTGATTCTCCCCTTCTGTTCATTCACTCCCCACATACATCTAATCAGTCTCTAAACCTTCCAGAGTACACCTCCTAATCCTGACTGCCTGTCCTACTCCCAGCCCTCCTGGGCCCTGCCTTAATTCAGACCTTCACCTTGTCTCACCCGAATTTTACAATCATTTCAACATGGTTTCCCTGCTCTGTGTCTGCCTCCCTTCTAATTCATTAGCACTGCTCCTAGAGGGGAGCTTTCTAGAATGCAAGTCTGATGGTGGTACTCCCCTGCTTGAACTTGTTCAATGGCACTCCATAACTTGCATAATAAAGTTCCCTTTCTTTAGCTTCATACACAAGACACATTTGAGATCTGCACCTCCCCATCTTACTAACCTTATCACTCCCATCGGGCCACGGTTTCTATGACTATCTTGAAGGCCCTCTTCTTTTCATGAAATGTCTCTTCCTTTTCTACAGGCTCCATAGTTGGGAAACCTTCCCAGATCTCTGCCCAGCCCTGCCTTGCTCCTGCTGTACTGTCCTGAGACTATTTCTCTGATGATAATGATCAGGTTGGACTTCACTTCCTCCACTACACTCAGCTCTATGGGGACCGACTCTGCAATACATGTTTTCATGTTCTCAGAACCTCATATAGTTCTTTATTGAATAAATTACAATATTTTGTTCCATAAATAGACATATACATATGTATGTATATTCGTGTGTGTGTGTGTGTGTGTGTGTGTGCGCACGCGCGCGCACTTAGAGGCATAAGGAAAAAGAAGAGTTAACATCTGTTGAGCACTTACAATATCAGGGACTTTGCTGGATACTTTGATTTCATAGCTAGTAGGTGGGTGGTAGAGCTATGATTGGAACCTAGGCTCGTCTGATTGCTAACCCTGAAATTATACACCTCCCCACACTGCCTCCCGACTACTTGAGAGAAACATCCAGGCAGAGGAAGCAAGGTGCGATACTCTGAAGATTTACTTGGGAACCCTGAACTGGACTTACGATGAAACCCTCAGCTTGTCACACACAGGCTCTCCTGCTTCTTCTATTGTGAAGAATACAGAGACCACTCCACTTTCAACATTTCCTTTACTGGGTTCATCTGTTTAAAACCTCACACTTGTTTTATAAGGCTTCCACAAAGAGATGTGCTTTTTAATTATAAAATATGTACATTTTCTTACTTATTTATTCTAATGCAAAATAAAATGCTGCTTCTGCAGAGCCTAGGAATCCCTGTGGGAAAACATGTACGGAACGAGGTCAGGTGATAGGACTTCCTGGAATTGTGGGAATGGAGGAAAAATTCTGCATGGAGAGTTGAGAGGAAAATTCACTGAGCAAAGGACAGGGGAAGAAGAGGATGGAACCCCCAAGGAACAGATCCAATAACTTTGACTTCTACACTAGAAGCATTGCTGGGATCATAGGGACGAAGCTATCCCTACTCCTGAGAAGTTGCCAGATGTTCTCTGCAGCACTCCTTCTGTTGGGCAGATAAAATATATTATGCTCACTTTGTTAAAGATGGCGCTGCCCACATGGAAGCTGTCGCCCAGGTGATATTAATGTGTGTTGGGCGCGGGCTGTGGGCAGGCAGGATCCTTGTAGCCTGGGGCTTGGTTTTAGGACTAAGCCTTTCCCACCCTTTTTGATGTGGGGTGGTGCAATCCTATCACGTCTCTGAGACTTCCCTATTTTGTATATTGGATTAAAGGTTTTAATTTCTACACTATAAAATGGGGGCAGAACGGGAGCTTGCTCTCTCAGTTCCTGGGATTATTAGCATTAGAGGAGACAGCAGAGAGGAGAGGAAAGGAGAGAGAGGCCACGTGGAGGAGCCAGGAGAAGCAGAAAAGATGGTGGAGTGTTGAGTGAGAAGCCAGTTTGTGCAGAGTTTGTGCATGGAGAAGGAAGGAGATGGCGAACAGAGGTGAATAAGTCTGGTGAGCTAGAAACCTTTGATTCTCGGAAACTGGGTTAAGTCAGTAGCTTTGTGAGCACTGAATGTGAGTGGGTTTTGGAGCCCAGTGTGTGTTTTACTTGCCCGCCGGGTGCAAGCTAGGATTAAAGATGATGGCCCACCAGTTTTTGGCTCCGTTGTTTCTTTACCAACTGTCCGAATCCAATGCGAACCTGCATGGGTCAGGCAGCTGTGATGGTGGCCGTGGCTATTGCCTTCACACCTTCCCTCCTCTGTACCCACCTCTGCCCCTCCAATGACCCTTGTCCACAGTGAGTTTAGCTTACGGCTCACCTCTCACCTTCTCCTTAAACCCCACCAGGCAGCGTGGCTCAGAGAATGAGCTGACTAAAACATCTGCCAGCTCACTGATTGCCAGGGAAGATTTACTGGTCTGGATGTTTTCATTAACAAATGCTTAATAAATGCCTCTTATATACATGACACTGCACTGGCTGGAAGAATGCCCTCTTCTCCAAAATCTCTTTTGTTTTTTTGTTACAAAGACAGAGAGACAGATAGGGACAGACAGACAGGAAGGGAGAGAGATGAGAAGCATCAATTCTTTGTTGTGGTTCTTTAGTTGTTCATTGATTGATTTCTCGTATGTGCCTTGACTGGGGGGCTACAGCAGAGTGAGTGACCCCTTGTTCAAGCCAGTGACCTTGGGTTCAAGGTGATGTGCTGTGCTCAAACCATACGAGATTGCACTCCAGCTGGTGACCTTGGTGGTTCGAACCCGGGTCCTCCGCATCCCAGTCTGATTCACCACTGCCTAAAAATCTCTTGTTCCACATCCCTCCTGAATCTGTGCACTCAGCTGAATAGAATGACCTTCCCACACAGAGAAGGATCAACCTTTGGCCAATGGTCTTCAAGGAACTGCCCTCCTTGTTGGAGCCTGTAAACAAGTTCTAGCATGTGCACTTCCTCCTTTGATGCCTTGCAAGGTATAATTAGGAGCGGCACACCAAATGACTGTCATTATCAAAGACCTGTAGTTTGTTGAGCACACAGAGATAAGAAGCTTGGCTCTCATTCATTGAGAAAGGGTTTTTTTTTCCCTGCTTGTTTTGTTTTTTACTCAGGGAGCATTTAGATGTAGCTGATATTGGTCCAACCAGATCAAACATGAAGTCCCCCTGTCCCTCTCCCTCATCCTCACTCCCACAGCACATAAGCATTCTGAGATTCAAGATCAGCCAAGCAGTAAGGATGTCTGCTCTGAACACTCTTTGGTTATTTAAAGGAATATAAGGTTGAAGGCTTTTTTGGTTTGTGTCGGGAAGCAGGAGCAGAGTCCCCTAATATTTCATGTCTATGCCAAACCTCACGTAGACCTTGTCTGTCCAAAGATGTTGCTACTGAGAAAAAAAGGCAAAGTCATTTTGGTAGGAAGTCTGAAATTGTTTTCAGCCTGAAGGAGCAAAACATAGCTGGGAGAGACAGGATAAGGGGGAGAACGAGAGGATAGGATTCTCCTGACCATGAGCCATGGCAGGTTACCCCTAGGTACCTGAAGGTAGCACCATGAGCACCAGATGCTGCGACCCCTCCGATGCTTGGTTGACCCACTTGCTTGGGGTGCCATGGAGCTGCCACTCCGCCATCCGGCACCAGTAGGTGCCAGCATCTTCCATCTCCACCCGATGAAGCTTCAGGACAAAGTCTGTAGGGGATGAACGGTAACAGTGCAGGCGCCTCCTGAGCCCCTCTTCACCATATTCCAGCAAGCCATCGTGCTGCAGGTGCACCAGCATTTCACTTCCAGAATGTTCTCTGGCCCGGTACCACATCACAGAGAACAGGGAGGCTGAGCTGCCCGAGCTCTCCAGCCTGCAGTGAATGGCTACCTCTCCGTGCTCAGTAGCATTATCTGCTAAGTACACTTTGGAGACACGTACCTTACTTCCTAGGATATAAAACAGCAGGAAGTTAGAGGAGAATCCAGACTCTTAGACTGGACATCTCCTCTGAAAAACCACGTTCTTGCTGAGGAGATGCCATCTCATCATCTTTAGATATCACGCCCTTCACCTTTAACACTTTTCTTTGACTTCGGTCCTTCTTCCATATTTGCTAGAACATTCTCTGCCCCACCTCTTGTCTGCCACTGAAAGCTACCCAGCTTTGGGGGGCATTCTACCCTGCTGCTCCCCCCCCCCCAGCCCCGGCCACCTCTCTCTTCTACTTCTCAGAGGGACCATTCAAAACTTCCAGCGTGTCCACTCTCCTCCCTCAAGCCATGTAGCCCACCAAACCCCTCATTCTTAGCCAGTCACCCTCCTCTCACGCACCCACATGCCATCTCAGGTGTAGATGCAGCGAAGGAGGAGGCTATCTGAGAGACTGAACATTTTTATACAAGTGCTAGAATATCACACTTTAAGGAGACCATTTAAATTATTGAATTAAACTAAGTTCTAAACAGATTTTGACATTTACTTTCAAAACATTGTTCTCTACTAACCAGCAGGTAAGGACTTGGAGGGAAGGCCAGAGAGGTTACAAACAAAATTAAGAAGTTACAGTAAGCCCTATATTTTCAACTCTACTACAAACACATTTATTAATCTATCTTTAATAGAACAACTTTGATCCTGGATTCTTTTTTAGCTAGCATCTTTACTCGACCCTTCCCTTTGTGGCAAAGCATGAAAATATTAGCTTAAGTGATAAATATTTATCTGCCTCTCCCCCCCCCCCCCAACTTACTCCCTAGTTAATGCAATTGGTCTTCCAACCCCACTGCTACACTCTGGCCAAGGTCTACAGTGAGAGCCTGAGTCCCTGCTCAAGGGACCCTCCAGTATTTTTGGTCCTTTCTGTGTTTTTTGCCACTGGAGTCCATTTTCTTCTTGAAATCCTCTCTTCTTCTGATTTCAGATAAAATGTCTCTCCTACAGTTCTGACCAGTTCTTCTCAGTGTCTTACTCTGGACTCTTCCTAACTCCCTCCCTATGCCAGGGTGCTCAGCAGGCCACCTCCAGTAGCCACAGCCAAATATGATTTGTTTGACACCCTTAGGATTGTAAAAAGAATTTGAATTTGTTGTGAACATTCTCAAATGAGCCATGTCACCAAAAAATATTTTTAGGTATTTCTTGACATACTAAAAGACCGGACAATGCCGAGCCACATTATTGAACGGGAAGTTCTGGCTTGAGCTCAGGAGTGGCTGCCTCCTTAAAGGGGTGTGTGTACACTGTCAAGATTTGGCTTCAACAGCTGGGAGGAAGGATGCCAGCCACATGGGCGGAGAATGCAGAAGTGTGCATGAGCCTTGTGGGATGGCAGAAAGGCTTCAGAATGCAATCTGGGCCATGCTGAGTGCGAGGGGCTCTGAGGCATCCAAGTAGGAATGCCCAATAGGCAGTTGTCTAACAGACCTAGAGTTCAGGCGACAGGGACTAAGAATAAAAACCCAGAGCTGTCTCAACAAAGGTGGTAGCTGACGTCAAAGCAGTATTGAAGAAGTCATGGGAACACCACGGATAAGAAGAAAATTGGGCCCAGGATCTGTCCTTGAGGAACATTCACAGGCAGAGGAAGAAGGGTGGGCAGAGCAGAGAAGGGGAGCTGCCCTACAGACAGTGGGCTCCTCAGGGCAAGAGCTGTGCCTTCTATCTGGTATTCCTAACCGCCTAACACATAGCAATGCTCATATAATCTTGTTTTGATGTTACATTGAAAATGGAATTTTAAGCACCAAACTAGAGCAACTATTTGCATTGTGCTGTTGGATCTTGTCCAGTTCCCAAACCTTAGCATGACATTCATTTAATTTTAATCGACACTGGAGGTGACCTAACTAAGGCTGAAAGATCTCCTCACCCCTGCCCACACTGAGACCGCAGCGCTCTTAGACCAATGTAAGTGGATGGAACTTGTATTACATTTTTTAGAGGTCTCCTGAGGAAGAGGAGATTCCCTCAGTAAGCCATTTCAACAGTTAACTACTCTTACTCGCCTTCTGTTTAGGCAGCCAAATGTTGAAAAGCAATTTCTGCACACATCCCTGTAGAGTTGTACAGTTTCTGTTCACAGTGGGAGAAATATGCTTCGTATTACTCTTTCTCTGCCAAATTACAATAGAGCCCCACCGGAATGACACAGCTCATTATTACAGAGATCTGAAGATACGGTACCCTGGGTAGCTGCATGCACAAGGCTGCCAGGCTAATCAGACCAATCAAAGGAATCTGGTTGCCCTCCAAACTCCTTAAAACCTCAGACTGCTTCACCTTAAGTGACCCCCTCCCCAACCCCTGTCCACTGGTAGGCTTCCAGGTCCTACGATCATTGTATAGTTACACTATCCCTAAGGTTCTAGGTCATACTTTCACCTTCACATAAGCACGCCGAAGAACAGCTTCCTACACAGAGACGCGTGAAAATACACTCCCAAGGTTTACCTGTGGGCCTGAGTTTCAGTTCTGTCAGGCCTGACAACTCTTCCCCAAGCTTGTAACCAGTGCCATTTGCAGACAAGAGCCACTCCTGCACGGCGCAGCGATACCGGCCCTGGTCACTGTCTTCCACAGTCAGAATGTGTAGCTGAAACATGTCGTGGGAAACTTTCTCGATATGAAATTTTTGCTTTCTCCTTGGGGTGCGGAATTCATCCCCATATTTTACCACATGGGTTTGGTCCATTCCCAGGATCTTCAGCCAGGAAGCATTAGACGAAATGGAAGAGAAGTACCAAACAATGGCTAAATGAAGGTTTCCAGTGGTCTGGGACAAGATGCTACATTCCACAACAGTGTTGGAGTTGATGGAGAGCTCTTGGACTTGACTGCTTGAATTCACTTTTAGCTTACTCTCTAAATTAAAAGAATGGAAACAGTTACTTTTGTTAGAGTCCAGAACTTCAAGGTAGAACAGACATTAGAGGTCAGCTAGAGCAATGCCTTGTATTATATGTATCAGGATTCCTGATGTATATATGTGAGAATTCCCACTCCAGCAGCCCCACTGACTGCTCATTCAGCCTCTGAACAACTCAGACACAGACATCTATTCTGTAGCATTTATTTTATTTTTTTAATTTATTGAGTCTTAGAGAGAGAGGAAGGAAGGAAGAGAAGCAGAAACAGAAATCTGTTTCCTGTATGTGCCCTGGCCGGGAATCAAACCTACAACATTTGTGTATCAGAATGACACTCTAACCAGCTAAACCACCCAGCCAGAGCTCTTCTATAGCATTTTATAACTCCTATGGAGAGAAAGTCTTTCGTATGTGGGTTTACTAACCAGAATATTCCTGGGTTCACAGTTTGCTAGTCTAGCTGTATGTACCTTCAAACACAGGTAAACAAAAGGAAGTTTTATGTGGTCTATTAAAATTGCATATCTTGAAAAAATAAACCCATTGAGTGACCAAACAAAACAAAACAAAACAAAAAAACATATGTCTCTTTGCAGCCACTCAACTGTGAAAAATATCATATACATATGGAGTTAACTCTCCTTTAATCATAACAGCTTTTCTGCTTCGTCAGAAAGATGAATGATAAAGCTTGGTTTCCAGATCTTAATCTAACTTCTTGCTGACATCATAGGTTCTACTTTTTTTGTGTGTGACAGAGACAGAGAGAGAGAGAGAGAGAGACAGACAGACAGACAGACAGACAGATAGGGACAAACAGGCAGGAAGGAAGAGAGGTGAGGAACATCAATTCTTCATTGCAGCTCCTTAGTTGTTCATTGATTGCTTTCTCATATGTGCCTTGACTGAGGGGCTACAGCAAGTGACCACTTGCTCAAGACAGTGCCTTGGGCTTAAGCCAGTGACCTTGGGCTTCAAGCCAGAGACCTTTGGGCTCAAACCAGTGACCATGGGGTCAAGTCTATGATCCCACTCTCAAGCCAGCAACCCTGCACTCAAACTGGTGAGCCTGCACTCAAGCTGGCAACCTTGGGGTTTTGAACCTGGGTCCTCTGTGTCCCAGTCTGATGCTCTATCCACTGTGCCACCACCTGGTTAGGTGCAGATTCTACTTTCTTAACTTATTATTGATGTTGCTTTTCCTTCCATAAGCATTTGTTAAGCACATACTATGTTACATGCTGGACTGTTCCCGGCCCTGTGGATACCTCCCCTAAATGAATTCACAGTCCAGAGGGGAAGATTAGTACAGGGACAGAGGCTTAGTGGCTCTAGGATTGTATCACCAAAAAAGGACAGAGATATGCAGAGTTGGCTATCAAAGCACATACAGGACCACCCATCCCAAACACAGGAGTGAAGAGAGGCTTCCAGGAGGACACAGCTCTAAGCTAAGTGATAAGGTTTAACAGGAATTTGTCTGTGGGAGAAGGGTTTAAGAAATTCCACACAGGCCCTGGCTGGTTGGCTTAGTGGTAGAGCGTTGGCCTGGCGTGTAGAAGTCCCGGGTTCAATTCCTGGCCAGGGCACACAGGAGAAGCCTCCATCTGCTTCTCCACCCCTCCCCTTCTTCTTCCTCTCTGTCTCTCTCTTCCCCTCCCGCAGCTGAGGCTCCATTGGAGCAAAGATGGCCCAGGCGCTGGGGATGGCTCCTTGGCCTCTGCCCCAGGCGCTAGAGTGGCTCTGGTCACAACAAAGCGACGCCCCGGAGGGGCAGTGCATCGCCCCCTGGTGGGCAGAGCGTCGCCCCCTGGTGGGCATGCTGGGTGGATCCTGGTCGGGTGCATGCGGTAGTCTGTCTGACTGTCTCTCCCCGTTTCCAGCTTCAGAAAAATACAAAAAAAAAGAAGAAGAAAAAAGAAATTCCACACAAAAGAAACACCCCAATAAATTCAATAAAAATATAAATAAATAAATAAATAAATAAATGGGTTAAAAAAGAAGCAACCTGAACAGAGGCTTTGAAAGTGAGAGAGAACATAGAGTATTAGAGGAGCTGCACGTATTCAATAGTTCAGTGTGGCTCAAATTCAAATCAAGGTGGACGGTGGCGGGATATGATGCTGAAAAGACATAACTGTTCCAGATTATACAGGACCCTGCAGGCTGCGCTACAGGGATTTGGATATGAGGTGGCACGGAGGAGTTGTGGATGACTGAGGTTTTCTACTTGGGTCAGTAGCGGGTGGTGGGAACATCAAGAACAAAGTAGGAGAAGTAGCTTTGGAAGGTTAATAAGGGTGCATTTATGTTCTGACATATGGAATATAGACATGTCTTGGAGGCAGCAACATAAACATTTCTGGAGATCAGAGGAGAAGTCTTTCAGGACAATGGGTTTAGGATTTGTCAGTAGATAGGTTGAATCCGTGCACAGGAATAAACCCACTTCAGTAGAGTGTATACAATAAGAAGAGAGCAAGCAGAGGATGAAGCCTAAAGGAATGAATCAATGGAGGAGGGGAATTCTGCAAGACACAATGAGAAGTAGTTGAAGTCTTAGGATGAAAACCAAGAAAATCTTGTATCACAAGGTCAAGGAAAAAAGATGTCTCAAGAAGGAAGGATTGGGCCAACAATTTCAAAATCCACAGAAAGGGCAAGTAAATTAAGGCATGAGTTAATCAACAAGGAGATCATTACTATTACCAAAATTATTTCTCAGCAGCTGACAGAATAATGACAGCCACCATGTTGGAGCATCTGCTTGGTGTGTCAGCCCTGTGCTAGGCACATTATGCATGTCATCACCTTTAAGTGCACATTAGCAACTTATAGGTGAGGTAACTAGGCTTGGACAGGTTAAGTTACTGTCCAAAGCTATAGTGCTACCCAATGCTTGTTAGACTGAAATGACTGCAAAGGCTCTTGAGCACGCTTCCCTAAGAGAATGAAAATCATGAAAGAAGGTGCTTGGCACAGTAGAACTTTACCCAGATTGCCATACTTTTAATCTCTATACTCTATTACCAATTGGCAAGGTAAGTTATATTTGCCTATAATCATAGAGTCTCTCATTTACAGTGGTCCCTTGAGATACAAATTTAATTCATTCTGTAACCGAGCTCGTAAGTCAATCAACTCGTATATCAAACTGCCAATACTAGACCCATGTGCCAACGCGCCAACTAGCGGCAGCTTCCTGAATCATGACACGTATCTCGGAATTTCGCTTGGATCTCGAACAAAACTACGGACCGAGTCACAGCTCGTATCTTCAAAATTGCATGTTGGTCTGTTCGTATCTCAAGGTACCACTACTGTATTAATACATTAAAATAAGTGAATAAATATATTCCAATGAAATTTACATTAGCTATACCACCAGGGGAGACAGTCTAAACATTTAATAACTGGTAAGCCATGAGCAGTGACCAGTCTGAAAGAATGCCTCACCACTGGAGCTAGCCCAAGAGGTCCCCCGCTGTGCCATGTGGTACCCTTTGATTGCTGGCTGGTGGGGGACTTGTGGGAAGATGAGGAAGGGACATGGAGTAACAGTTATTATTAGTCAGTGTGGAACAAACAGTATGGTCATTCTATGCATACTAGCTTAGTGTTAGCCTGGCTATCAGTTATAAGTGGTGTTGACTTATGCAGTACAAACACAGGGAGAAAGTATTTTGTGCTTTAATTCTGTAACTTACCCAAAATGTCCCTTAATTTTTGTGAGCAGTATATTAAAAAAAGAATAGCAGGGACTAATTTCAAGTGGTGATTACCTGGTAAAGTGATGACTATCCTAAGTGGGTGGGAGGTGGCAGAAGCCCTTGCGGGGCCATTTGTGTGTAGGGAATTTCTGTCATAAACATCCACTTTACACTGATATACTCCCGCCTCCTCCTCGGTGGCATCGTGGATTAGGAGTTGAGAACGAAATAAAGACTGTGAAACCTTTGTTTTCTTTTGGAACTGGGATGGGAATTCCCCCCATTCAATAGTGCCATTATAGGTGATGTGAATGAGCTGATGGAAGGCTTGAGACCCAGCTGGCTGGAACCGCCATGTCACGGAGAGTGGGACCTGGAGGTCAGAGTAGCCAGCCTCCACTATGCAAGACAGGTCGAAGGTGTCAGTCCATTTCACTTGCGGTCGACGGCTCATCAGACTAACTTGTAAACTTGACGCTGTGGGCAGAAATAAAAAATGCAATTTGGAATATGTTTATCAAATCAAAGTACAGTACGGCCAAGTTTTCCAGGTGCCACTTCTTCACCTTGAACCATCATTCATTCATTGGAAGTATCAAGTATTTGGGGGGTAGAAGTTGACTCACAGTACAGTCTGTACTGAATTCTGACCTCAGTTTTCCAAAGTTGACTCTCTTCTCAGAGTGTTCTCAGCAGCGACAACAAATAGGCCATGTTTGTCCAGTCTGCTGCTTAGACAGCTGCCACTGAGTGGGTGGAGTGCTCCCCAGACCCACTGGCTGGCCCCTCCCTTCCCCCCATGCACGGGTTCAGTACCTTCTACAGCACGTGCTAGAGAGACTGTCACCCCAGGGCTGCAGCTGTCAAAAGTCTGAGTCCATGGGGCTCAGCTCCACTCAGAATGCTGCTTCTATAAGTCTACTCCAATTCATAGGAGTTCACTTTTAGCCTTGAATGGAAAATTAGAAGTGATATCCTAAAGATGATCTTTATAAAGATAAGTGAACTTTAAAGATTAATTGACAGACATGGTGGCCAGAGACTATGCTCTGTGCCCATTACTAGGGACTCAGGGTGAGTGTTGGGCAGATAAAATGTATTATGCTCACTTTGTAAAAGATAACGTTGCCCATGTGGAGGCCGTTGCCCAGGTGATATTAATGTGTGTTGGGGGCAGGCAGGATCGTTGTAGCCTGGGGCTTGGTTTTGGGATTAAGCCTTTCCCACCCTTTTTGATGTGGGGCGGTACAATCCAATCATGCCTCAGAGAAGTGACTTTGTATTAGAGACTTCCCTATTTTGTATATTGGATTAAAGGTTTGGATTTCTACACTATAAAATAGGGGCAGAACGGGAGCTTGCCCTCTCTTGGTTCCTGAGATTATCATTAGAGGAGAGAGCAGAGCAGAGAGCAGAAAGAGGCCATGTGGCCAGGAGAAGCAGCCAAGATGGTGGAGTGTTGAGTGAGAGGCCAGTTTGTGTAGAGTTTGTATCTGGGATAAGGCAGGAGATGGGGAACTGAGGAGAATAAGGCTGGTGAGCTAGAAACCTTTGATTCTAGGAAACTCGGATAAATCAGTAGCTTTGTGAGCACTGAATGTGATTGGGTTTTGGACTGTCCGAATCCAATGCGAACCTGCATGAGCCGGGCTGCTGTGATAGTGGGCCTGGCCCTGGCTGCTGGCTTTACAGTGAGACACAATCAAATTTCACTGTCGCCCATCACAAAAGGAAGGTGCTGATGAGACGTAAATCAGAAGAGGATTTCTTTGACACTTACCCAGAGATCGCACAGTGACTGACACCCTCTGCGTCCAGCTCAGCTCTCTGGCCTGGTTCCGGGTCCTCTCAGACACTCTGCATTCATATGTGCCACTGTCTGTGATAATGGTGGAGGTGACCTCCAGCAGGAAGGTGGCCCAGTCCATCTTTTCCAGCCTTGTGTGGCCACGCTTACTGGGTTTCCCATAGGAGGCCCCCAGCTGTGCGATACCATCCTGATCCATGCCAGCCAGGAATGCTGGCTGTGCCTGGTCTTGTGGGATGTGCCACCAGCCCACGGACAGGAGACTTTTATCTCCGTCTGCCTTGCAGAGAAGGGTCAGGGCTTCTCCTTCCCACACTGCCTGCTGCTTGTTCTGGGTAGACATGACCACGTTCCTTGCTGTGGAGTACAGGTTGTAGAATAAAAAATTATTTCAAGTAAATAAAAAATGTTCTGACACACAATGAGAGCTCATTAATTAGGATTGACTGGTTTGTGGCAAATGGGATCAGGCTGTTCACTCCTGTACCAAAAATTGGAAAAAGATTTGCCAAACTAAACACTTAAATAGTGGAAACAAGATGGCAAAAAATACACATATCAGGAGAACCTATTCACACTTAAAACAATTTATAATGTGCCCTTACTTTTAGCAAAGTGTTAGATCAGCCTTTCCTTAGCTGGGAAAAACGTGGCAATATTTTGTGAGATTAATTAGGGTGGGTATATGACCTTGAAAGTAATGAAGCTGGGTTTATTTAAAGTTTTAGTTTTTTGGAATTCAGACTTTCACAGTTCAAAATGACCCTCCTCTCCCTGCTTATCTTTCCCTAATTAGCATGTGTTTTGAACAGGGATTATTGTTAACAGGATTTCTGTTCATAATACTACCACTAAAAATAATTACTTGGGGGGAAATACATGTATTTCTCTTTTTCAAATTATAGATAATATATATATATATATATAGTTGGTTGAAGGGAGAGCCTTTTATCTCTACTATACCATAAAACTATAAATGTAAATCTATTTCCCAAGTAGGAAATTCAAGATGCATAGAAATGTGGGCATTCATTCAATACTCAATTCCTGTGCCTTGTCTCAGGGATTCTGTGGGCAGTACAAAGATATCTCAGTAACTCACACATCCAAGGCAACCCAGCCTCATGCTTAAGGCCAAGGTCCCTGGAGTCAGAATTATCTTGGGCAACATTGTTAGTCTCTGTGAGCCTCTTAATTTTCTTTCCTGTAAATATAAGGGCAATAACAGCACCTATCTAATCATATTGTTGAGAGAACTAAACATAATGGTATATGCAAAGGGCTTAGCCTGGCTGGCAAGGGGAAGGACCCAGGAAAGGTCAGTTGTTAGCATTGGTGTGTTATAATATGCACTTAGTGAAAACAGAGGTAGTTCAAAGCCAAGAGAGAAAAACAAAATAGAACTGGCATTGGAAATCTGAATAGGATCTAATTCAATTTGCAAATTGTTCTTTCCTGCTGTGGAAGGAATTCAGTCTTCTACTGTTTTATGCATATATATATGTTACAAAGGCAGAATGAAGGTTAATGTTTGCATATATTGTGTGTATATATATATATATGCAAACATATGTGTGTGTATATGTATATTTCATATTTTGGATATTAGAGACATGATTATACTTAAATGTTTTAAGTTAAAAATAGATTCATAACTAAAGTTTAGAAATTAGAAAATTATTACTCATCATCTCACTACTCTAATATAACCATTATGATTAGTTTCAACTAACACCATTTTATTTTATTTTATTTTGTGTGTGTATGTGTGTGTGTGTATTTTTCTGAAGCTGGAAACGGGGAGAGACAGACAGACTCCTGCATGCGCCCGACCGGGATCCACCCGGCACGCCCACCAGGGGCCATGCTCTGTCCACCAGGGGACGATGCTCTGCCCCTCCGGGGCGTCGCTCTGCCGCGACCAGAGCCACTCTAGCGCCTGGGGCAGAGGCCAAGGAGCCATCCTCAGCGCCCGGGCCATCTTTGCTCCAATGGAGCCTTGGCTGCGGGAGGGGAAGAGAGAGACAGAGAGGAAGGAGGGGGGGTGGAGAAGCAGATGGGCGCTTCTCCTATGTGCCCTGGCTGGGAATCAAACCCAGGTCCCCCGCACGCCAGGCCGACGCTCTACCGCTGAGCCAACCGGCCAGGGCCTAACATCATTTTATTTTTAAATGAAGTTTTCTTAGTTCATTGTGGTCATTACTGCCTCTTGGTAAGTACTAAATGTAGGGAAGTTACACATTCACGGTAGTGCTGAGAACCCCCTTCTTTTAAAAATGTTTAGAGAATGATAAACCTCTGCTCATATTTCAAATAATGGTTTGACTTTTTTTTTTAAGTAAACTGTTTTTTTTCCTTTTTTCTTTTTTTTAATTTTTATTTTATTTATTCATTTTAGAGAGGAGAGAGAGAGAGACAGAGAGAGAGAGAGAGAGACAGGGGGGAGAAGCTGGAAGCATCAACTCCCATATGTGCCTTGACCAGGCAAGCCCAGGGTTTTGAACCGGTGACCTCAGCATTTCCAGGTCGACGCTTTATCCACTGCACCACCACAGGTCAGGCTGACTTTTAAAACTGAATGCTTAACAGGATCTTTAATAAATTTTCTAAATATCTTTTCTGGTTATACACACTGGGCCCAGTTTGGACTCCAGCCTAGACAGACAAACAAACTGTTTTTAGCTTTGGAAGACCATCTACTGATAGGCTTAGGATCTGTGCACCATGAAGGAAGGCTCCTCTGGCTCAAATTTCCACGTACTGGGTTTAAGGAAGGTCACAGATATATTCAGGGGAGATTGAGATGCACAAAGCAGAGATTTGGTTATGAGTAAATATGTAAACTACCTACATAGTATTCCCCTGATCCCTAGAAAGTCAGACCAAATGTTTGGTGTGAAAACTAACAGCCACTGCTTCCTGGCTGGCTGCTCTAGGCCAAAGCGTCTGTGTCTTCATTCCTAGCAAATCAGGAGATGAAAAAAGGCACAAAAGGGAAATTTAACTGTCTTGGGAGATGCTGTCCAATGAGCAAGTTTAGCAAGGAGATCTTTATTTTTAGTTTGTTTTTGGGCAAATTAATCTTTCTAGACTTTGAATTTAATACTCAACCCAGAGAATCGTAATATAGTCAGCCCTCTATAGCCAGGGGTTCCATAGCTGCAGATGCAATCTACCACAGGTTGAAAATATTACACACACAAGTTACATAGCTGCTGACACGTATACTATATAGTTAGGCTTAGGATGGTGGGATCGGCACTAAATACGTACAGATTTTTTTCCTTGTCATTATTCCTTAAACAATTCAGATGAACACTTACATAACATTTACATTGTATTAGGTAGTATAAGTAATCTAGACTTGATTTCAAGTATCCAGGAGGGTGTGCATAAGTGATATGCAAATACTATACCATTGTATATAACAACTTTGAGCACCCACAGACTGTGATATCTGTGGGGGTCCTAGAATCACTCCCCAGCAGACACTGAGGAACCACTGTATTGTGTATTTGTCTGTTTTCTCCGCACACATAAAGCACTGACTATTCAAACATGTTTAAGGTCATCCAACCTTCAGAAACTAAATAAGAGTCGAGTGGCCTTTCTGGTCTCATGTGTACAGATTCTCCGACCCACTGCACAGGTGTCTCACCATATCACAGGTGAATAAAGCCAGTCCCCATGCAGGGAATAGAGCCGGCCCACTATTATTTCCCTCTTTGTTCCTCACTCTAAGTCATGCTTTGATGCAGAATTAAGACCTTAGGATCAGTCCCTACACCAGGTTAGGATAATAGAGGATTGACAAAAGGCACCTAAAAGATGTCAGAGGAGCAACCATGACAGATCGAGCAATTCAGTCTCATACAATTCATCACCAGAACGCTGCAGCCCTGTGTAAACAGTTTCAACTTTCTCAGGAAGCAGTATGGCAGATTGGGACATCCTGTCCAAGGGGCCCTATACTACAA
Source organism: Saccopteryx leptura (assembly GCF_036850995.1). Classification (NCBI taxonomy): domain Eukaryota; kingdom Metazoa; phylum Chordata; class Mammalia; order Chiroptera; family Emballonuridae; genus Saccopteryx; species Saccopteryx leptura. Next base: position 207,700,049 of record NC_089505.1, on the reverse strand, counting down.
TTTGTCCCTTCATTTGGAGTTAACCCTCAAGGACCCCTACCAGGACAACTTTGGCAAATGGATGTTACTCATATACCTTCATTTGGCAAACAGTCCTATGTCCACATTACAGTGGATACATATTCTGGATTTATAGTAACCTCTGTCAGAACAGGAGAGGCTGCTAAGCATGTTATAGCTCATTGTTTGTATGCATTGTTTTATTATTGGATTTCCTAAACTGGTTAAACTGACAATGCTCCTGCATATGGAGCAAAAGCATTTACTGTATTTTGTCAAACCTTTCGAATTATGTGTATTTCTTACAATCTTTAAAGTCAAGGTATTATTAAAGTGTACCCAGCAAATATTTTAAGGTCAATTTAAAAAAATTTAAAAGGGGGGAGTCATATCCTGGAACTCCTACAGGTCTACCATACCATGCTTTTTACTTAAAAAATTTTAAATTTCTTTTGAATGCTGATGAACAGGAGACACCAAATCTTTTTCTCCTGCAAACTTCTACCTTCTTTTATTTGATTCAACTAATAACACTGTTTTGTCTTTTTCCAAATAGCTCCAGATATATGGAAAAGGTTTATATAAGCGGATGGAGATCTTCAAACTACTCAGCAAGATCTTCTGAGCATGGCTTTTAAGATACCAAGAGGCAGAAAAAGCCCAATAGAGATCAGGTGAACTACCAGCTTTTAGGATATGCCCTTGAAGGCTCCAACACCCCAAAGGGGTCTCATAGGATGCCATCTGGGTCCTGCTTTAATAGTGGAAAGGAAGGTCATTGAGCTAAAGCCTGCCAGACTTACATGCCTCTCTGAGGAAACAGGGACACTGGAAGGTAGGCTTCCCCCTCGCTCTTCTAAGGGAGGGTTCAGTCTCTTCCAGCCCTGCTCCAGCCACCTATGACCTAACCTTGCCCAGAATGCTGGGGTTTGTCACTGAAGGCTGAAGGTGCCCAAGGCCGTCGGCCCCATCTACGTCACTGTGGACAAGCCTAGGGTATTTCTTCCAAGAAGTAGGTAAACTGATCTCATTTGCACAAGGGCCACTAAACTATGTCTTGCCTGAATAGTCAGGTTTTTTATTCTTCCTTCGAAGATCTCTGTTGTGGGTGTTGATAGTCCTATTTTCTGCTGCTTTGTTTAATATATAGTGTTTTCTTTATTCCTCGTACCTCAATGCCCCTCATATTTCAGGCTGGGACCTAGTCCTAATCTAGAGCTCTCTTTCCCCCTTTTGCCAACTTCTATTATGAATCTACCTTTGCCACCCAGCTTGGTGTATCCCAAGGTTCTCTTTACCAAGCCACAGTTGCAGAGCTCCAGGGAAAAGCAACCTGGTCTCAACACTCCAGGCAGAGGAGAACAGAAGCTCCATATCCATGCATGCTGCAAATGGCTTTTTCCAGTCTACCTGAATCATTACCAGCTAGAAGCAGAGGTCATTGGGACTTGGACGTGAGTTGCAAAGTATAGAATTGTGACAACAATTCTAGTGCCATGTGAACTTTTCCTGGATGTGGACTTTTCCTGGACTCCTGCTCCTTGTGACAGCTCCTAACAGACTGAACTGGGGTTGGGTGCAGTTTTCAGGGATTTGGCATGGTGATGGTGCCAACTTGGACCTGGTGAACATGTTAAAGACACTACTTTTCTATGGATTCTTGCTGTATTGGCCAAGAGTTTGCTTAAAGGCTTTAATCACTGTAAAAAAAAGAAATAGAAGACTGGATAAAGAAGATGTGGCACTTATACACCATGGTATACTATTCAGCCATAAGAAATGATGACATCGGATCATTTACAACAAAATGGGGGGATCTTGATAACATTATATGGAGTGAAATAAGTAAATCAGAAAAAAAACAAGAACTGCAGGATTCCATACATTGGTGGGACATAAAAATGAGACTAAGAGACATGGACAAGAGTGTGGTGGTTACGGGGGGCAGGGGGAGGGAAAGAGGGAGAGGGGGAGGGGCACAAAGAAAACTAGGTAGAAGGAGACAGAGGACAATCTGACTTTGGGTGATGGGTATGCAACATAATTGAATGACAAGATAACCTGGACATGTTTCCTTTGAATATATGTACCCTGATTTATTGATGTCACCCCATTAAAATTAGTAAAATTTATAAAAAAAAAAAGATGTCAGAGGAGTGTGGGTGTATAATGTGGGTATTTATTCCCCAGGAAGAGGGCAGAGTGGAGCATTTCCCTCTTAACCTACTCGCATCACACCCACAACAAAAGAAGACAGAGGGCTTCATTCATACAGGTGTTCTCTGCTTGAAGAAAAACCCAATGTATAAAAATTAGGGCTAATGGCAAATAGAATCAAAGAATCTAAGACAGCAAGAAAGGATCTAAGGACTATCTAATTGTATGTCGTTATTTTTCACTTGAGGAAGCTGGGATTTAGAGGAATAAAGTGGCATATCCATGGTTATAACCCACTTTAATGGCTCAAGAACGAGACTTGGTCTTCGGCTAGTTTGGGTACTTTACTTCCCCTCAAAGTGATCTGATTGACACCTGATTCCTCAGGAGACCTCCATGATATCCATAAAGGCATTCTGCACTAATGAAGGCGAGGATCTGAAAACAGCCAATCGTGACTGGTGTGGACTTTACATACCTGCTGGCTTCTGCAGGTGCATGTAACTGTCTGGTGACTGCTTTCTCTGAAGCACTTGCCAGGAGCTCATCCGAGCTCTTGTCATCTCTGCCACTGCACATCTATAGGTGCCTTCATCCTCTGGGCCCACAGAGAAGATCTTGAGAGAGAAAGCCTTGGGGTTTAACTTTGAAACCTGGAGTTGTCCTTGACTTGCTCGCTCTTTGTAGTCATTCTTCAGACTCAGAACCCCATCAGCATCAATGCAGGCCATTTCAACACCATTGAAGAACCAAACGCCCTGAAGCTGTGGGTCCTGGCCACTGCCCACTACCAGGCACTCCAGTTCCAAGGGTTGCCCTTCAGTAAATTTGCTCTTGGATGTAATGTTGACTTGAAAATCTCTTACTAGAAAAAAAACAAACAAGGTAGGAATTTAAATAACTTTTGTTTTTATTTATTCATTTTTTTTTAGTTAGAAGAGAGAGATAGAGAAGGGGGGAGGAGCAGGAAGCATCAGCTCCCATATGTGCTTTGACCAGGCAAGCCCAGGGTTTTGAACTGGTGACCTCAGTGTTTCAGGTAGATGCTTTATCCACTGCACCACCACAGATCAGGCAAGGTAGGTATTTAGACAGGCCACCACATCTGTCCTTTTAATAGCAGAGAGAGATGACACCTTGTATGGTTAGTACCAGGACTGAACTTTATGTGAGGGTTCAGTTCTCAGGAGTCACTAAGCCAAAGAAATGCTGGCAATCAAAATGCCCTTGACTATTCTTAAACCACCCAGAAAGAAGAGCATACCTGTTTTCTGAATGCAATTCTATTTAGCAGGATGTATGCATTGGTGTATAAAAAAAGTATATAGTAATGTGAGTTTTTAAAAAATAAAAATATAAAATATAGTATACTATGCTGAATTACTGTAAACTATGATTTCTCACTGTATTTTTTGGCTGAGAATTTCCAGTGGGCTTTATCCTAAGCACATGGAAATATGACAAGTCCACAGCTAACATTCTTCTTAACAGTGAAAAGCTGAGAGCTCTTTCTCTAAGGTCAAGGATAAGACAAAGATGCCCACTCCTACCACCTCTGTTCAACAGAATACTGAAAGTCCTAACCAGAGCAATTAGTCAGAAAAATAAATAAAAGGCATCCAAATTAGGAAAAAAAAGTCAAATATCTGCAGATCACATGATCTTAAATGTAGAAACCTCAAAAGACTCCACCAAAAACTGTTAAAACTAGTAAATGATTTTGGTAAAGTTTCAGGATACAAAATCAACATATAAAAAAGTCATTGCATTTCTATGTACTAACAACAAACTATCAAAAAAAAAAAGAAAGTAAGAAACAACCTTATTTACAATAGCATCAAAAAGAAGAAAATACTTAGGAATTTAACCAAGGAGGTATACTGAAAACTATAAAACATTGATGAAAGAAATTGAAGACACAAATAAAGGGAAAGATCGCCTATGCTGGAAGAATTAATACTGTTAAAATGTCATGTCCATACCACCAAAGCAATCTACATTCAATGCAATACCTATCAGAATCCTAATGACTTCTTCTTTTTTTATAGAAATAGAAAAAACAAGCATACAATTCACATAGAACCACCAAAGATTTTGAATAACCAAAGAAATTTTGAGCAAAAACAAAGCTGGAGGTATCACACATATTGATTTTAAAATATATTACAAAACTACAATAATCAAAATTATACAATACTGACATAAAAATAGACATATAGATCAATGGAACAGGATACAGAGCCCAGAAATAAACCCACAGCTTTATGTCAATAGCTCTTTGATAAGGTTGCCAAGAGCACAAAATGGGGAAAATATAATCTCTCTTAAAAAGACTGTTGAGAAAACTGGACACCCACATGCAGAAGAATGAAGTTGTACTCCTCTACCATTTAAAAATCAGCTCAAAATGTAGTAAAGATTTTAAACATAAGACCTGAAACTATAATTCTGCTAGAAGAAAATAAAGGGAAAAACTTCCTGATAATAGTTTGGGAAATTAATTTTTTATTCTTAAAAACAGACACAACAAAAACAAAAAGAGACAAGGAGGACTGCATAAAACTAAAAGGCTTCTGCACAGAAAAAAAAAATCCACAGAAAAAAACAGTCTACAAATGGGGAAAAATATTTGCAAATCATATATCTGATCAAGGGTTAAGAAAATCATACAACTCAATAGCAAAAAACCCAAATAACTTGATTTTAAAAAATGGGCAAAGAACCTGAATTGACCTTCTTCAAAAGAGGACATACAATCGACCAACAAATATATGAAAAGATACTCAATATCACTAATCATTAGGGAAATGTATATTAAAACCATGAGCTATCACCTCGCATCTATTAGAATGGCTATTAAGTCAAAGGTGTTGGCTAAAAAGACAAAGGTGTTGGTGAGAATGTGGAGAAAAGGGGACTCTTGTACACTATTAGTGGAAATGTAAACTGGTATGGCCATTAGAGAAAACAGGGGAAGTCCCTAAAAAGTTAAAACTAGAACAATAACACTTCTGGGTATATAGCCAAAGGAAGTGAAATCAGTCTCAGGAAGAGAAATTTGCATCCCAATGTTCACTATTTACATTAGCCAAGATACGAACACATTATGAGCATCGGTTGGTGGATGAACACGTGAAGAAAATGTGGTATATATTCACAATGGAGTATTATTCAGCCATGAGAAAAAAGGAAATTCTGCCATTTTCAACGTGGATCAACCTGGAGGACATTATGTTGAATAAATAAGTTACTCTGAGGCCCAAGTGTCTGTGGTGATACACATGTTTTCAAAGGCAGCGGAGGAACCTTGGGCAGAGCATTTGGCATGCCTGAGGCTAAGGTTGCCAGCAGATTCTGGCCAGAATGGTGACAACACTGCTTCCAAGCATGGCTTGCAGAATCTATAGAACCATTCCACAGACCTTAGCCCATACAGACCCTCCCGTGGACAGAGCCAAAACCTGAATGTCTTCTGTTTATTTATGTTTCTCAGATGATAAAAAAATTTTTTTTTTATTAATTTTATTAGGGTGACACTAATAAATCAGGGTACATATGTTCAAAGAAAACATGTCCAGGTTATCTTGTCAATCAATTATGTTGCTTACCCATCACCCAAAGTCAGATTGTCCTCTGTCACCTTCTATCTAGTTTTCTTTGTGCCCCTCCCCGTCCCCCTTCCCTCTCCCTCTCCCCTCACCCCCCGTAACCACCATACTCTTATCAATGTCTCTTAGTCTCGCTTTTATATCCCACCTACGTATGGAATAATGCAGTTCCTGGTTTTTTCTGATTTACTTATTTCACTTCGTATAATGTTATCAAGATCCCACCATTTTGCTGTAAATGATCCGATGTCATCATTTCTTATGGCTGAGTAGTATTCCATAGTGTATTCCATAGTGTATATGTGCCACATCTTCTTTATCCAGTCATTTATTGAAGGGCTTTTTGGTGGTTTTCATGTCCTGGCCACTGTGAACAATGCTGCAATGAACATGGGGCTGCATGTGTCTTTACGTATCAATGTTTCTGAGTTTTGGGGGTATATACCCAGTAGAGGGATTGCTGGGTCATAAGGTAGTTCTATTTTCAGTTTTTTGAGGAACCACCATACTTTCTTTCATAATGGTTGTACTACTTTACATTCCCACCAACAGTGGATGAGGGTTCCTTTTTCTCCACAGCCTCTCCAACATTTGCTATTACCTGTCTTGTTAATAATAGCTAATCTAACAGGTGTGAGGTGGTATCTCATTGCCGTTTTGATTTGCATTTCTCTAATAACTAAAGAAGATGAGCATCTTTTCATATATCTGTTGGCCATTTGTATTTCTTCCTGGGAGAAGTGTCTGTTCATGTCCTCTTCCCATTTTTTTATTGGATTGTTTGTTTGTTTGTTGTTGAGTTCTATGAGTTCTTTGTATATTTTGGATATTAGGCCCTTATCTGAGCAGTTGTTTGAAAATATCATTTCCCATTTAGTTGGCTGTGTGTTTATTTTGTTGTCAGTTTCTCTTGCTGAGCAAAAACTTCTTAGTCTGATGTAGTCCCATTCATTAATATTTGCCTTCACTTCTCTTGCCTTTGGAGTCAAATTCATAAAATGCTCTTTAAAACCAAGGTCATTGAGTTTAGAACCTATGTCTTCTTCTATGTACTTTATTGTTTCAGGTCTTATATTTAGATCTTTGATCCATTTTGAATTAATTTTAGTACAAGGGGACAACTGTAGTCCAGTTTCATTCTTTTGCATGTGGCTTTCCAGTTTTCCCAGCACCATTTGTTGAAGAGGCTTTCTTTTCTCCATTGTGTGTTGTTGGCCCCTTTATCAAAAATTATTTGACCATATACATGTGGTTTTATTTCTGGGCTTTCTATTCTGTTCCATTGGTCTGAGTGTCTATTTTTCTGCCAATACCATGCTGTTTTGATTGTCGTGGCCCTATAATATACAATAGTTTGAAGTCAGGTATTGTAATGCCCCCAGCTTCATTCTTTTTCTTTAGGATTGCTTTGGCTATTGGGGTTTTTTATAGTTCCATATAAATGTGATGAGTTTTTGTTCCATTTGTTTAAAAAATGTCATTGGAATTTTGATGGGAATTGCATTAAATTTGTATATTGCTTTGGGTAATATGGCCATCTTGATTATATTTATTCTTCCTAACCAAGAACAAGGAATATTCTTCCATCTCATTGTATCTTTTTCGATTTCCCTTAACAATGGTTTGTAGTTTTCATTATATAAGTCCTTTACATTCTTTGTTATGTTTATTCCTAGGTATTTTATTTTTCTTGTTGCAATCGTGAAGGGGATAATTTTTTTTAGTTCATTTTCAAATGTTTCATTGTTGGCATATAGAAAGGCTATTGACTTCTGTATGTTAATTTTGTATCCTGCGACCTTACTGTATTGGCTTATTGTTTCTGGTAGTCTTTTTGTGGATTCTTTGGGGTTTTCGATGTATAGGATCATATCATCTGCAAAAAGTGATACCTTTACTTCTTCTTTTCCGATATGGATGCCTTTGTCTTGTCTGATTGCTCTGGCTAGAACCTCTAGTACCACATTAAATAAGAGTGGAGAGAGTGGACAACCCTGTCTTGTTCCTGATTTAAGGGGGAAAGGCTTCAGTTTTGTGCCATTTAATATGATGTTAGCTGATGGTTTATCATATATGGCCTTTATCATGTTGAGATATTTTCCTTCTATACCCATTTTGTTGAGAGTCTTAAACATAAAATTGTGTTGTGTTTTATCAAATGCCTTTTCTGCATCTATTGGTAAGATCATGTGGTTTTTGTTCTTTGTTTTGTTGATATGGTGTATTACATTAACCATTTTACGTATGTTGAACCATCCTTGAGATTCTGGGATGAATCCCACTTGATCGTGATGTATTATTTTTTTAATACGTTGTTGTATTTGATTTGCTAGTATTTTGTTTAGTATTTTAGCATCTGTATTCATTAGAGATATTGGTCTGTAGTTTTCTTTTTTTGTGCCATCCTTGCCTGGTTTCGGTATGAGGGTTATGTTGGCCTCATAAAATGTGTTCGGAAGTATTGCTTCTTCTTCAATTTTTTGGAAGACTTTCAGTAGAATAGGAACCAAGACTTCTTTGAATGTTTGATAAAATTCGCTAGTAGAGCCGTCTGGGCCTGGACTTTTATTTTGGGGGCGGTTTTAATGGTTTTTTCTATTTCGACAAAAGAAAAATTTATTTAAACTTTCTACACGATCTTTTTTAAGATTCAACAAAAGATTAGAATAAAACAAAAAGTTATCCCATAAATAACCACTACCAGCAAATGAATTTTCTGGGAAGAGGCCCTGGCCGGTTGGCTCAGTGGTAGAGCATTGGCCTGGCGTGTGGAGTCCTGGGTTCAATTCCCGGCCAGGGCACACAGGAGAAGCGCCCATCTGCTTCTTCACCCTTCCCCCTCTCCTTCCTCTCTGTCTCTCTCTCTTCCTCTCCCACAGCCAAGGCTCCATTGGAGCAAAGTTGTCCCAGGCGCTATAAATGGCTCCATGGCCTCTGCCTCAGGCGTTAGAATGGCTCTGGTTGTGACAGAGTGACGCCCCAGATGGGCAGAGCATCGCCCCCTGGTGGGCATGCCGGGTGGATCTCTGTCAGGCGCATGCGGGAGTCTGTCTGACTGCCTCCCCGTTTCCAGCTTCAGACAAATACAAAAAAAAAAAAAAATTTTTTTCTTGGAAGATAATTACCTGCTGGCTGGACCCTCAGAGCTGTCTGATCTGTCTGCTGTTTTGTGATGGAAGTCCAGGTGCCATCCGGATCCTGAATCCACTCTGCTGCCTCACAGAAGAGCTGGCCTTGATCTGAGGGCTGCAAGCTCTCTATGGACAGCCTGAAGGTGGCCGCTCCCTGCTTGTCCAGCCGCACGTCCCCTGCCACAAACCTCTCTGCATACGAGGGCCCAGGCATCAGTATAAAGTCTCTGGAGAGGGAAATAATCTTGATGGGTGGACTTTCTCCATCTTGCATCAGGTTCCAGGCGACAGACAGGTGGGTGTGCTGCACTGTGGCTTTGGTGGCCTCACAGGTCAGTTCTAATGGCTCACCTTCCTCCTTACTGAGACAATGGGGACTCATGGTGGCAGAGAGTGTGACTGGAATAACTGAAAGGAAAGAAATGTTGATAATCGATTGGACCAATACCCGTCAGACTAGCCTCCATAGATGAAGATGGTGCCCTAACCCACTATCAGTAAAGTACATTTTTTTAGTTTCTCTTCAGTAGCCAAGGGTGTTCCCTGTGGCAAACACTGCATCTATGTACACACAGAGACGTTCCCCGTGGCAAACACTGCATCTATGTACACACAGAAGTTCCCCGTGGCAAACACTGCATCTATGTACACACAGAGAATGGCTCACTGATGTACTGACCCTGATTCAACGTTTTCAGCTTAGGCTGTAACCAATTGCTACTTGTACACAGAGTATTTAGAGGGGGAAGGCCAAGGAGGCTAGAAAACTTTGATTTGGACCCTAAAACTGTTTATATTTGATTACATGAACCGGAGCAAGTTGCTGCACTTTTTGGGCCTTAACCTGCTCCTTTATTTTAGAAAATAATAATTCTTAAATAATCTGTTATCTGTCATTCAGAGCCAAAATCAAACCCTTACCAAAGTTTTGATAAACAGCCTGCTACGTTATCATTCTTTCCTTCCTTAGAGGAAGTGACACAGCTTAAGTAAAGGCAACACTTAGATTCAATCAGTGAATATTTACTAAGCATCTACTTAGTGCTCACCACTATGCAAGGTGCTGAGATAAGTGTTCTCTTCTCCTCAAGTTTAGGGTGAGGTAGAACAGAGTCAGAAGTGGCCAATTACCACATAAATGGGTGAGTGCTAATAAGAGTGATATGAACAGAGCATCAAGAGGAAACAAAGATTATAATACTTCCTGAGACAGTCAGGACAGGTTTCATAGCTCAGGTACTATCTAAATGGGGTCCTGAAGTATATAGGTAGGAGTATGCTAAGCTGAAAAGGGTGGACAAAATATTCGAGGCAGAGGGATAAAATGCTAATTACAAGAACTATTTCCCCTCTATGCTAGAAAATGGTAGTTTGAACATAAGCATTCCCAAGTTAATGACTTATTTCCTATGATATTAATACCAGCGCTTTTCAAGTTAATGTCTGCCCAACAGAAGACATAACATGGTGAGAACCCTCAAAGCTCTGGCTGATGCTATTGTTACTGTCAACCTATGGATAGCTGTGGGCAAGGCCTTGGGAAGACCACACACTATTCTCCATCTTCATGAGGAAGTTGATTGGAAAAATTAATTGAGAGCTTTAGAAAATATGAAATATCTATTTGGACAAATCTCCAAAATATCCAGAGGGGCATATGAGCTCTTTTGCCAAAGCAAACAGCAAAATATGAAGCCATGTCACATTGCAAGGCATTGTGATGGCAGAGATGCTGGCTTCTCAGGCTGCCTAGCAGAGGAGGCCAACAGCTTACCAATCAGAGTAGTCTTTGCACTGTAACTTCCATAGTATCTGTCATCAGTGTTCGGTGTGTGACACTCATATTCACCAGAATCCTTTGCCTGGAGCTTTGAGATGTGCAACAAGACTGAGTTGCCCTGGACCCTCTCCACATAGATGTCCCTGCTTCGCACCCGCTGCGCATACACTGCGTAAGAGAAGGCGGTATCTACGGTGCTAATGATCTGGATTTCTTGGTCCGGGGCTCGTGGCAGGTAAACAGACCACTGGAACTGCTGCTCAGAAGGCCCCTGGTGGCCAGTTACATTGCAGCCAATGCTGACAGGGTAACCTTCAGCTCGAAACAGCGGTCCTTTCTGAATTGTTACTTCTCTCTGGCCAACGCTGATCTTAGCTTGCAAGTAGGAGAAAGAAAGGGGAATAAAAATAGATTAGCATCCCAATTCCCAACATGTTGCCTTCTGTAGCTCCCTGTATTACAATTCTAGTAAATGAGATCGCAGGTTATTAGCTATCATCAACTCAAACATTCAACACCTTCTTTTTTGTTTGTTTTTTACAGAGGCAGAGATAGACAGGGACAGACAGACAGGAACGGAGAGAGATGAGAAGCATCAATCATTAGTTTTTCGTTGCGCGTTGCGACTTCTTAGTTGTTCATTGATTGCTTTCTCATATGTGCCTTGACCGTGGGGCCTTCAGCAGACCGAGTAACCCCTTGCTGGAGCCAGCGACCTTGGGTCCAAGCTGGTGAGCTTTATGCTCAAACCAGATGAGCCCGCGCTCAAGCTGGCGACGTTGGGGTCTCGAACCTGGATCCTTCCGCATCCCAGTCCGATGCTCTATCTACTGCGCCACCGCCTGGTCAGACTCAACATCGTCTTTAGGCCAAGGCTTAATGAGCTAATTGTTCTTTTATAACTTTAATTTCCATTGTAATCTCTAGCCTCGTAGAAACAAGTCTAGCTTCTGGGTAACAAGGCCCCTACCATGAAACATATATGCTTATCTAAGTGCACTAACTTTTTTTTTTTGTATTTTTCCGAAGCTGGAAACGGGGAAGCAGTCAGACAGACTCCCGCATACGCCCGACCGGGATCCACCTGGCACGCCCACCAGGGGGTGATTCTCTGCCCCTCTGGGGTGTTGCTCTGTTGCATCCAGAGCCATCCTAGGGCCTGAGGCAGAGGCTACAGAGCCATCCTCAGCGCCCGGGGCCATCTTTGCTCTAATGGAGCCTCGGCTGCGGGAAGGGAAGAGAGAGACAAAGAGGAAGGAGAGGGGGAGGGGTGGAGAAGCAGTTGGGCGCCTCTCCTGTGTGCCCTGGCCGGGAATCAAACCCGGGACTCCTGCACGCCAGGCCGAAGCTCTACCACTGAGCCAACCAGCCAGGGCCTAAGTGCACTAACTTTAAAGTAAATATGATGCATGATTATTCACCCTTCATTATTTTCTGGGAAAATTCAGCAGGTACTTTCCTAAGCTTCAAATTCCCTGGTAGCCTTTCTTATAAGTCATTGTAGGAGAGACAGTCTCCAGAGCTGCCCATGGGCCATGGTTTTTCCTGAGTTGGTTGAACTATATGTAGCTCCTGGCCACATCTGATGCAACCTCAGCTAAAATTAGCATCTGAAGAGATAGCAGTTCTTCCTTTCCATACTGTGGAGGGGTTTTTATTTTGTAATTTTTTAAAAGAGCCACTACAGCTTTATTGAAAAGCTTCATAAAGGTGGCCTGCTCCATATCCTGGTTGGCGTGTGCAGATAGTGAGCGAGAGATTCCTCTGAGCGCCCCAGTGTTACCAGACAGAGGGGCCCGTGTTACCAGACGGAGGGGCAGAGTCAGGTCTTTGTGTGGGTGGAAGCCCTGCCTGATTATGCTAGCAGCTCTGACTGTTTGAGCCTTACCCGGAGCCCTGTGCGGAGTGGGAATAGAGTGGGGATTTGCCAGCTCTTTCAGCCTCTTACTCTCCAGGCAGAGGCAGCAGCAACCCCATAGCTGGATCATCAGGCTACTAATTCAGGAAGGAAAGACTAGGAGAGAGGCTCCGGGAACACAGACTCTCTCACTGTCGGAGCCTACAAATGCTAATGAGCCTAAACTGCCAACAAGACTGAAGACCAATATATGACATCGCCATAGAGACTTATCAACTGCAAACCTCTACCTAAGAGTGCCACAGGGGCAGAACCCGGGGTACAGAGTCACCGACCAGGAAGAGGGAGAGAAAAGAAAAAGCAAGAAGATAACCTCTCAAAATCAAGAATAATCCACAGACTTTATAACCTATCCCATTTTACTATATATGTTTGTTTGTGTCCCTTATCTACATGTCTTGATTATTTTCTTCCTCTTCCAATTTGGTCGTCTAATTCTCTGCCAGTCTTACTCTCTCCTCTCCTTGAACTACACTACTTAAAAGTGTTACATCTCCCATTATCTTTTCTTTCTTCTTCCTTTCTCTCTATGAAGGTTGTACTCCAAAACCCTTAACTCTCTCTCTCTCTCTCTCTTTCTCTCTCTCTACTTTTATTCTTTTTTCTTCTTTTAGTGGTTCCCTCTTTTTTTTTCTTTCTTTTCTCCCTCTATATTAGTTTCTTCCTTTTTCCTTTAAGTCTCCTTTCATTCATTCCTCAATAATGAACAAATTATCTTATCTGGGACTCAAATTTATGTTTGTGGCGCTTAGGGGTTTCTTTACTTCGCTTTTTTAACTCACAAGCAGTTCTCCCAACCCTGGCTCTCCATTTTATCTAGTTCTTGTTTCACTAAATACAATAGTAATTTTTAAAATCCCCCCCCTTTTTCCTGTTTCCCTCTTATTTCTCTCATCATATCTCTTAGTCAACCAACACCTAAAAGCAAATCATTTTATTCTTGAACCAAATTTTTTCCTTTTTTGCATTTTGTGGAACCATACCCCCTTTTTTGCACCCTTTATTACTTCTCCCCAACTCAGGCCCTCCATTATAGGTATTGTTTGTTCTATTTAGCACAATATAATTCATAGTTCTCCACAAAATTTTCTCAAGAAGGAGGGGAGAGGAGAGGAGAGGAAAAAAGAGGGGGGGGATAAATTAAAAAAATTTTTTTTTTAATTCTTTTTTGTTTTTATTTTTTTAACTTTTAATTCTTTATTAATTTTCATTAATACTATCAACAAAACTGCCCTCAGATGCCATTAAGGAAAATGAAATAGAATATCATGGATACAAAAGAAAGAGAGGTAACACAGATAGATGAGGAAAAATCTATGGAGAAAAAATTTAATATATTGGAAACCTTGGAGCTAAATGACAGAGAATTTAAAATAGAAATCCTAAAAATACTCAGAGATATACAAGAAAACAAAGAAAGGCAATTTAGGGAGCTCAGAAAACAACTCAATGAACACAAAGAATATACTACCAAGGAAATTGAAACTATAAAAACAAATCAGAGATGAAAAACTCAATTCACGAGCTAAAAAACGAGGTAACGAGCTTAGCTAATAGAATAGGCCAGATAGAAGGTAGGATTAGTGAAATAGAAGACAAGCAACTTGAGGCACAACAGAGAAGAAAAAAGAGACTCAAAAATTAAAAAAAAATGAGATAGCCTTACAGGAATTGTCTGACTCCATCAAAAAGAATAACATAAGAATAATAGGTATATCAGAGGGAGAAGAGAGAGAAAATGGAATGGAGAACATATTCAAACAAATAATAGATGAGAACTTCCCAAGCCTCTGGAATTAAAGCCTCAAATTCAAGAAGCAAACAGAACTCCGAGTTTTCTTAACCCCAACAAACCTACTCCAAGGCACAACATAATGAAATTGGCACAAACCAATGACAAAGAAAAAATTCTCAAGGCAGCCAGGGAAAACAAGAATACAACATATAAAGGAAGGCCCATTAGATTATCAAATTTCTCAACAGAAACTCTACAAGCTAGAAGAGAGTGGACCCCAATATTTAAAGCCCTGAAAGAGAGGAACTTTCAGCCACGAATACTATATCTATCAAAGCTATCCTCAAATACGAAGGAGAAATAAAAACATTCACAGATACAGAAAAGATAATGAAATTTATCATCAGAAAACCCCCACTCCAGGAATTACTAAAGGGGGTTCTCCAACCAGATACAAAGAACAAAAAAACCCAAAAACTACAAGTAAAAGCTCCACCAAGAACACAATAAAACCAAATTTAAACTGTGACAACAACAAAAAAAAAAAAGGAGGGGGGGAGAGGACGGAGATTAACAGTAGCAAAGGAAAATGGAGTGCAAAAGTACTCACAAGATAGTGCACTACAATGAACAGGGTAGGAAGCCTATTCATTACTTAATGGTAACCACCATTGAAAAAAACCACCACAGAGCACATGATTTAAAAAAGATAGCAACAGAGGAAAGATGTATGGAATACAACCAAACAAAAACAAAAGATAGAAAAACAAAAGAGAAGGATCAAACAAGACACAAAACTAACAGAAAGCAAAGTATAAAATGGCAATAGGGAACTCACAAGTGTCAATAATTACATTAAATGTAAATGGATTAAACTCACCAATAAAAAGGCACAGAGTAGCAGAATGGATTAAAAAAGAAAATCCAACTGTATGCTGCCTATAAGAAACTCATCTAAGCAACAAGGATAAAAACAAATTCAAAGTAAAAGGCTGGAAAACAATACTCCAAGCAAATAACATCCAAAAAAAAGCAGGTGTAGCAATACTCATATCTGATAATGCTGACAACAAGACAGCAAAAATACTCAGAGACAAAAATGGTCATTTCATAATGATTAAGGGGACACTGAAACAAGAAGACATACTAATTCTTTTTTCTTTTTTTTTTTTTCTTTTGTATTTTTCTGAAGCTGGAAACGGGGAGAGACAGTCAGACAGACTCCCGCATGCGTCCGACCGGGATCCACCCGGCACGCCCACCAGGGGGTGACGCTCTTCCCACCAGGGGGCGATGCTCTGCCCCTCCGGGGCGTCGCTCTGCTGCGACCAGAGCCACTCTAGCACCTGGGGCAGAGGCCAAGGAGCCATCCCCAGCGCCCGGGGCCATCTTTGCTCCAATGGAGCCTTGGCTGTGGGAGGGGAAGAGAGAGACAGAGAGGAAGGAGGGGGGGATAGAGAAGCAAATGGGTGCTTCTCCTATATGCCCTGGCTGGGAATCGAACCCGGGTCCCCTGCACACCAGGCCGACGCTTTACCGCTGAGCCAACCAGCCAGGGCCAATAATTCTTAATATATATGCACCAAACCAAGGAGCACCAAAATATATAAGACAGCTACTTATTGACCTTAAAACAAAAACTGACAAAAATACAATCATACTTGGAGACCTCAATACACTGCTGATGGCTCTAGATTGGTCATCCAAACAGAGACTCAGTAAAGATATATTGTCCTTAAATAAAACACTAGAGCACCTGGATATGATAGGCATCTACAGAAAATTTCACCCCAAAGTGACAGAGTATACATTTTTCTCCAGTGTACATGGATCATTCTCAAGAATTGACCATATATTGGGCCACAAAAACAACATCAGCAAATTCAGAAAAATCAAAGTTGTACCAAGCATATTTTTCGATCATAAAGCCTTAAAACTAGAATTCAACTGCAAAAAAGAGGAAAAAAACTCCACAAAAATGTGGAAACTAAACAACATACTTTTAAAAAATGAATGGGTCAAAGAAGAAATAAGTGCAGAGATCAAAAGATATATACAGACAAACGAAAATAACAATACGACATAGCAGAATCTATGGGATGCAACAAAAGCAGTGATAAGAGGGAAGTTCATATCACTTCAGGCCTATATGAACAAACAAGAGACCCCAAGTGAACCACTTAACTTCACACCTTAAGGAACTGGAAAAAGAAGAACAAAGACAACCCAAAGTCAGCCGAAAAAAGGAGATAATAAAAATCAGAGCAGAAATAAATGAAATAGAGAACAGAAAAACTATAGAAAAAATATATAGAACAAGGAGCTGGTTCTTTGAAAAGATCAACAAAATTGACAAACCCTTGGCAAGCCTTACCAAGGAAAAAAGAGAAAGAACTCATATAAACAAAATCCAAAATGAAAGAGGAGAAATCACCATGGACACGTAGATATACAAATAATTATTGTAGAATACTATGAAAAACTTTATGCCACTAAATTCAACAATCTAGAAGAAATGGATAAATTCCTAGAACAATACAACCTTCCTAGACTGAGTCAAGAAGAAGCAGAAAGCCTAAACAGACCTATTAGTAAAGAAGAAATAGAAAAAACTATTAAAAACCTCCCCAAATATAAAAGTCCAGGCCCAGATGGCTAAACTAGTGAATTTTATCAAACATTCAAAGAAGACTTGGTTCCTATTCTACTGAAAGTCTTCCAAAAAAATTGAAGAAGCAATACTTCCGAACATATTTTATGAGGCCAACATAACCCTCATACCGAAACCAGGCAAGGATGGCACAAAAAAAGAAAACTACAGACCAATATCTCTAATGAATACAGATGCTAAAATACTAAACAAAATACTAGCAAATCAAATACAACAACGTATAAAAAATTATTCATCATGATCAAGTGGGATTCATCCCAGAATCTCAAGGATGGTTCAACATACGTAAAATGGTTAATGTAATACACCATATCAACAAAACAAAGAACAAAAACCACATGATCTTACCAATAGATGCAGAAAAGGCATTTGATAAAACACAACACAATTTTATGTTTAAGACTCTCAACAAAATGGGTATAGAAGGAAAATATCTCAACATGATAAAGGCCATATATGATAAACCATCAGCTAACATCATATTAAATGGCACAAAACTGAAGCCTTTCCCCCTTAAATCAGGAACAAGACAGGGTTGTCCACTCTCTCCACTCTTATTTAATGTGGTACTAGAGGTTCTAGCCAGAGCAATCAGACAAGACAAAGGCATCCATATCGGAAAAGAAGAAGTAAAGGTATCACTTTTTGCAGATGATATGATCCTATACATCGAAAACCCCAAAGAATCCACAAAAAGACTACCAGAAACAATAAGCCAATACAGTAAGGTCGCAGGATACAAAATTAACATACAGAAGTCAATAGCCTTTCTATATGCCAACAATGAAACATTTGAAAATGAACTAAAAAAAATTATCCCCTTCACGATTGCAACAAGAAAAATAAAATACCTAGGAATAAACATAACAAAGAATGTAAAGGACTTATATAATGAAAACTACAAACCATTGTTAAGGGAAATCGAAAAAGATACAATGAGATGGAAGAATATTCCTTGTTCTTGGTTAGGAAGAATAAATATAATCAAGATGGCCATATTACCCAAAGCAATATACAAATTTAATGCAATTCCCATCAAAATTCCAATGACATTTTTTAAACAAATGGAACAAAAACTCATCACATTTATATGGAACTATAAAAAACCCCAAATAGCCAAAGCAATCCTAAAGAAAAAGAATGAAGCTGGGGGCATTACAATACCTGACTTCAAACTATTGTATATTATAGGGCCACGACAATCAAAACAGCATGGTATTGGCAGAAAAATAGACACTCAGACCAATGGAACAGAATAGAAAGCCCAGAAATAAAACCACATGTATATGGTCAAATAATTTTTGATAAAGGGGCCAACAACACACAATGGAGAAAAGAAAGCCTCTTCAACAAATGGTGCTGGGAAAACTGGAAAGCCACATGCAAAAGAATGAAACTGGACTACAGTTGTCCCCTTGTACTAAAATTAATTCAAAATGGATCAAAGATCTAAATATAAGACCTGAAACAATAAAGTACATAGAAGAAGACATAGGTTCTAAACTCAATGACCTTGGTTTTAAAGAGCATTTTATGAATTTGACTCCAAAGGCAAGAGAAGTGAAGGCAAATATTAATGAATGGGACTACATCAGACTAAGAAGTTTTTGCTCAGCAAGAGAAACTGACAACAAAATAAACACACAGCCAACTAAATGGGAAATGATATTTTCAAACAACTGCTCAGATAAGGGCCTAATATCCAAAATATACAAAGAACTCATAGAACTCAACAACAAACAAACAATCCAATAAAAAAATGGGAAGAGGACATGAACAGACACTTCTCCCAGGAAGAAATACAAATGGCCAACAGATATATGAAAAGATGCTCATCTTCTTTAGTTATTAGAGAAATGCAAATCAAAACGGCAATGAGATACCACCTCACACCTGTTAGATTAGCTATTATTAACAAGACAGGTAATAGCAAATGTTGGAGAGGCTGTGGAGAAAAAGGAACCCTCATCCACTGTTGGTGGGAATGTAAAGTAGTACAACCATTATGGAAGAAAGTATGGTGGTTCCTCAAAAAACTGAAAATAGAACTACCTTATGACCCAGCAATCCCTCTACTGGGTATATACCCCCAAAACTCAGAAACATTGATACGTAAAGACACATGCAGCCCCATGTTCATTGCAGCATTGTTCACAGTGGCCAGGACATGAAAACCACCAAAAAGCCCTTCAATAAATGACTGGATAAAGAAGATGTGGCACATATACACTATGGAATACACTATGGAATACTACTCAGCCATAAGAAATGATGACATCGGATCATTTACAGCAAAATGGTGGGATCTTGATAACATTATACGAAGTGAAATAAGTAAATCAGAAAAAACCAGGAACTGCATTATTCCATACGTAGGTGGGATATAAAAGCGAGACTAAGAGACATTGATAAGAGTATGGTGGTTACGGGGGGTGAGGGGAGAGGGAGAGGGAAGGGGGACGGGGAGGGGCACAAAGAAAACTAGATAGAAGGTGACAGAGGACAATCTGACTTTGGGTGATGGGTAAGCAACATAATTGATTGACAAGATAACCTGGACATGTTTTCTTTGAACATATGTACCCTGATTTATTAGTGTTACCCTAGTAAAATTAATAAAAAAAAAAAAAAAGAAAAGCTTCATAAAGATGGCTGTCAAGTCCAGCCGTATCTAGAACCAGAATTGATTTTAGTTCCTTACTCCAGATTTTCAGTTGGTACCACTATGGAATGTTTCCTGTTGGGACAAAGCTCATGTATCAGATTTAAAGGGGAAAGCATTAGTAAATGATAATGTAGTAGGCAGACATGAGCAGAGTAGGAATGATAGGCCAGGTACTGAAGGTCAGCAGGGTGGAAAGCCCCAGGTGCCTAGCAACAAATAATTGTAAGGTGGGACCTTGCCCCCAGGGTGACCTTTTCTCCCCTATTATATTTCTCAAGTGGTTTAGCCCCTGACCTTTCATATTACTAGTCATGTGGTAGAACCCCCCCTTAGAGGAGGAGCAGGGGCCAGAGAATAGCATGATACAACCTTTACAAGACCACTTCTTGAAAGCATTAAACCTCAGAGAGAACATCTAGGCCTCAGCTGTGCTTCAGCTCCAGGCCCAGAAAAACAGCTGGGCCAGGCCAGTGACTCCACACATCACAGCTGACATCAGGAACAGAGGGGGTGACTGATGACCCCCCTACCCTAGCCCTGACCAATCAGTGGAGACCAGGACCCTGAAAGAGCACACCTGGGAAGCTGATGAATATTCTATTAAAATCCTCCTTGGGACCTCCCCTAAAATCCCTACCCTTAAAAGCCCTTAGGATGGAGGACCTAGCAGGTCTCTCTCTTTTTCTGGAGTATGCCTATGTATCTCTCTCTCTCTCTCTCTCCCTCCTTCTCTCTCTCCTCTAAGCTCCAAGAGCCCTTCTTTTGCCTCTGTAACTTGTTTCCTGAGCCCCTTTCTCCCATGGCTCATTTCTATCTTTCTGACTTTCTAAATACACTTTCTCTTACAGTTTGAGTCTTGCCTCTGAATTCTTTCTCAGCCAGAGCTCAAGCACTAAGTTTGCTGAACTGAAGTCTAATTGCTAATAACGCTCTGGTGCCATTTCACCACCAACAGAAACATTTCCCCTGATATACACATTTTCAAAATCAAGCATTTAGCAGAAATTAAAATGTGTTTATTTATTATATTAAAGGTTAGTTTGTGTTACCGAAAGAACCAAGAAGAGATGACAGAGATGCCACAAGGGTGAGTGAGACCTTTTGCTAGGGCTGAGGGCCCATGGAAGGGGACGATGAGGTGGAGAGACACAAGAAGAGGTCACAGGTTGGGTGAGTTGGTTTGAAGGAATTAGCTGACTGGGGTTCATGAGATGATATGGAAGAAGCAGAACACCTCTGAACTGTGTGACTCTACAGGACAAAGAGTAAAGGAGACTGAGGAAAACATGAGAGAAAGGAAAAATGACATTACAGGGACCGTGACAAGGCTGAGTATAGACATTTTGGAAGAAAAATACTTTGGTAAAAGGGGGCCTACAAAAGTGGACAGAAAGGGTAAGCAGGCCCCTGATATAGTCAACTAAAAACTGCATGTGTTGTGTGTGCTTAATGCAAAACCAGAAAACAAACATCCAACCAACCAATCACCCAACCACACACATTTCCAGCAATAATTTAAAAGACTAATTTATTCATAGATCCCAATTTTATATTTATTTTATATTTACATTATACCTAGAAATAGAAGTCAAATCCATCTAAGAACATTTTAAGTTGTTACTTACCCAAAAATATTATACTACAGAAGCAACTGAAAACATTTTCAGCAATGCCAGCCAGTCTGAGACATATGTCTTTGAGAGATGTGTGCTCAGTGCACCAGGCACCCCGTGGAAGGACACCCACAGCTATACTGCTCGTTAGAGCCCCAAACTACAGACTACCCAATGTCCATCAATAGTAGAATAGATGAACTCAGCACACTCCTAAACTGGAATAGTATACAAAAATGAAAGTGGATGAATGCAACCAGTTGCAATAATATGAATAACTATGTTTAATAAAAGCTGCAAAATATGTTTGAATCTTTTTGACTATAGAGGATGATCCTACTCTTTATAGTTTTAAAACAGGCAATGCTACACTATATTGTTTAGTGATGCAAACACAAGGGTGAAAATTTTTTTTAAAAGCCAGGAAGTGGTTATCATGAAAGTCAGAAAAGTGACTGTGTGTGGGGGGTAGGTTGTGATCTGAACGGGGCTCATGGCAGGAAAAGTGGTGCTTCTAGAGTCCTAGCAATGTTCTATCTATTTCTACCTGGGTAGTAATCACATGGTTTTTACTTCTTACTTCTTTGTTCAATGGTACACTTATGTTTTATTAACTTTTCTTTTGTGTTACATTTCACAATAAAAATGCCTTTAAAAATATGGTTTCTGAGGTACCACTAACCTGTTTATATCAGGGCATATTTCTACTATGTTATTTTTGGTAGCCAGGCAACACTTCAATAACATTTTCTATGACTTTTCAGAGATGGGTACCACATTTGAAACATTTTATTATGAAAACTTGAATTCATTTTCTACTGCTTTATTTGCCAATTCAATAAATATTTATTCAATCACCTATAATATTTCTGATGCTTCAGAAACCAAGATACAAAGATGAGTTTAAGATAGCCTCTGACTTCTAAATTTTATAATTTTGTCAAGGAGGTTAATAGTCCTCATAGAATATGATAAAAATGCTTTGAGGAAGTTAAAGGAAGGAGAGATTTTATATATATATATATATATATATATATATATATATATATATATATATATATATATATAAAATTTTTTTTTTAAGTGAGAAGAGGGGAGAGAGTGAGACAAACTCCCACATGCACCCCAACTGGCAGGATCCACCCAGCAACCCCTGTCTGGGGCTGATACATGAACCAACCGAGTTGTTCTCAGGGCCCAGGGCTGACACTCGAATCAATGGAGCCACTGGCTGTGAGAGAAGAGAGAAAGAAAGGGGAGAAGATGGGGGAGAGAAGCAGATGGCCATCTCTCATGTGTGCCCTGACCGGGGATTGAACCAGGGATGTCTGCACACCAGGCCAACCCTCCATCCACTAAGCCAACCAGCAGGGCCAATATTATATTTTTTAAGGAGGGAATTAGGTCAGGTTTGTGAAAGAGACACTATTAGAAATGGACATTGGGGAACTGAAATTATTATGACAATTTAAGTGAGGAGACAGGGTCTTTTAGGTAAGGAGACTTCATGGAGACTGTAGGAGTAGAAATCAAAAGACTTATTAAAGGAAATAGGGAGTAATGAGATTAGGGGAAGAGGTACCTGAAAATTAATAGAAAAAAGACTGGGTAGGACATTTGGGTCCAGAACATGAAGGCCCTGACTCTCATGATTAAATGTTTGAATTTACTTGATTAGACTCTAGACCAGGGGTCCCCAAACTACGGCCCATGGGCCACATGCGGCCCCGAGGCCATTTATCTGGCCCCCGCCACACTTCTGGAAGGGGCACCTCTTTCATAGGTGGTCAGTGGAGGAGCATAGTTCCCATTGAAATACTGGTCAGTTTGTTGATTTAAATTTACTTGTTTGTTATTTTAAATATTGTATTTCTTCCCGTTTTGTTTTTTACTTTAAAATAAGATATGTGCAGTGTGCATAGGGATTTGTTCATAGTTTTTTTTGTAGTCCGGCCCTCCAAAGGTCTGAGGAACGGTGAACTGGCCCCCTGTGTAAAAAGTTTGGGGACCCCTGGTCTAGACCATGGGGAATCCACTGAGTGTTTGAAAGGTCTTAGGAAAATTAAACTGACAGGTTTGGGCACCATGATGGAAATTAGAAACAGACAGAAGGCAATTATTGTAGCCCAGGAGAGAAATGAAGGCAATAGGAACGGAAAGAAAGGGACTACAGTTTGAAAGGTACCATGGTGATAAAATCTACAGTTTTCCAGTGTCTCAGATGCTTATAGGTAGTAGTGGTGGATGGAGGGATAGTAGGTAGTAAGAAATCAAAGATGACACCCAGGATTTGTGAGGATGACTGGAGGAATGATGGTACCATTAACAGAAACAGGGATATCAGGAAGAGCTCCTATTGTGTGTTCACGGTGAGGAAGAAGGTAATGCATTTAATTTCGGATACTAAAGTTGAGTATCATGAAATAAATATAAAGGATATTCAGCAAATATTAGGAAATATTTAAATATACGTATTTGTGCTCCAAAGTCTTCAGACCATTTGAAAATATGTATATTCTAATCCTTTCAAGAACTCTGTGATTTTTCTATATTTAGAATGTCAAACCTTATAAATGTTTGAGCCAAACTTGAACCTAGATTTGCAAATGCCACATTTCTGGCTGTCTCCGTTATTTTTCATGGCTTCCTGGAAATGGTTGTTTGTAGCCCAGGGAGAGTTCTGGGCTATGTAACTGGGAAGATTGAGCCAGTTACATATAAGTATTGGGAGTGTTAGGGAATATAAGGAAGAGGGCTAAAGAGAGATTACTAGAAAATCTCTCTATGTAGAGGGTTAGCTGAGGAACAAAACCTATTGAAGGAAGAGTTAGGGAGATAGATGAGTGGGCAGCCAGGACACAGCAGCTTGGAAACCAAAGGAGGCAAAACGTTCCAAAAAGAAAAGACTCATCAGCTCTGAGAAATGCTGCTGAGAGGCTGAGAATTCTAAAGGCAAGAGGAAGGTCCTTTCAGTTTAATGATGAGGACATCAGTGGAGATCTTTTTTTTTTTTTTTAATTTATTTTTTTTTACAGAGACAGAGAGAGTCAGAGAGAGGGATAGACAGGAACAGACAGACAGGAACAAAGAGATGAGAAGCATCAATCATTAGTTTCTCATTGTGCATTGCGACACCTTAGTTGTTCATTGATTGCTTTCTCATATGTGCCTTGACCATGGGCCTTCAGCAGACCGAGTAACCCCTTGCTGGAGCCAGCGACCTTGGGTCCAAGCTGGTGAGTTTTGCCCAAACCAGATGAGCCCGCGCTCAAGCTGGCGACCTCGAGGTCTTGAACCTGGGTCCTCTACATCCCAGTCCGACCTCTATCCACTGCGCCACTGCCTGGCCAGGTTCAGTGGAGATCTTTATGAAAGAGATTCCAATCAAGCAGAAGCATCAGGTTTCAAGGGTCTGAGGCCAATGCAGGAAGCATAAACTACTTCAAGAAATTTCACGTAGCCTTGGCTGGGTAGCTCAGTTGATTAGAAAGTCATCCCAATAAGCCAAGGTTACAAGTTCGATCCCTGGTCAGGGCACACACAAGAATCAACCAATGAATGCATAAATAAGTGGAACAATAAATTGATCTTTCTCTTCCTTTCTGTCTCTCCAAAGTCAATGAATAAAAAAAAAATTTTTTTTTAACCCTTTGAGTAGTGAGTTTTTTTCATACTCACTGACTCCCGGGAGTGAGTTTTTTTTTCAAAAAATGAAATCAGTTACAGTTACAGTTTTATTAACTTAAAATCATGTTTCTTTGTTAACCAATTTATGGAAACAAGAACATACATTTGCCTTTCTTTAATGTTGCCTTACACATGTATAATCATACTCTGGATGGTCAGGAGGCACAAAGATGTACATGAACATTCGTACTACTCAAAAGGTTAAAGAAGTTTCATGCAGAAGGGAAAGAGAAGAGTAAGATGACAGCTGGAAAGAGCATCTGGGTAAGGAGCAGCAGTGAGGGCTGGGATGGACACAAGTGCTGTGGAGAGATGAATGAAGCCAGAGAGAGGATGATGAATGGAGTAAGGTCCTAATTTAGGCAGCAGGTCAAGAACATGATTGAGATAGTACTGCTTTCTCAGAAAAGCAAAAGATATAGTGTAGATGGTTCACAGGTATTTTTGAGGTGGAAAAGAATGCTTGAAATGATTGAAGAGGTCAATTCAAATGTCTACGGCCCTGGCCTGGTGGTACAGTGGATAAAGTGTCAACCTGGTGCACCAGAGGTCACAGGTTTGACACACACACCCCCCAGGTCAGGGCACATACAAGAAGTAATCAATGAGTACACAACTAAATTGAACAACAAAGTAAAAAAAAAAGAGTTGATGCTTCTCTCTCTCTCTCTCTCCCTGACCCCTCTCTCTCCCTTCCTCTTTCTCTCTCAAGTGAATGGAAAAAAAATTTGTAATGTCTCTGCATAGGGATCATACTCTAAAACATAAATATATCCTCTGTGGGATACCGTGTATATATGTCCCCTCCTCCTAAACAGTGAAGTACGTTGGAGAACTGTCCTATTGCTGTCTCTTTTCATGGGCAGAGGAACAGATGCCCTGACACAGCAGCTCTGAGTCCTGTGACTGCTGGGCACACAGCATGGCAATGAGACACTGTATCGGAGCCATACTTCTGGAACACGAATAATTCCTTGATGGTACTGGCTTTTCTCAAAATTGTCACTTTGATTGCCAAATTTGCCATTTCAGTAGTATTTGAATAGAAGCCATTAGCCTAAACCATATAAAATGGTTCGTATTTGACTAGTTTTGATACACAAAAACAGCAGCTTCAAATAATTCCACCTGATAGGCAACTTACCAGGAGAGCGAGGAACACAACACCAAGTCCTTTTGTTACACATACAAAAGCTTACATGTGTGGAGGCTGTGGCAACTTCTATTCATAATTTAGTGGAATTTTATTTTTTCATGAATACAGTTTCAGTAAGACAAGGACATTCCCTACACCCAGGAACCTCCCATGTTAATGGCTTTCATTTGTAGGGTGTCTAGTTGGAGGGGGACAGATCCCTTACCCAAACTAAGGGTTAATTCTGAGAGCTCATTTACCCATGCTATTAACCTCATCTAGAAACACATTATAACAGGATTAATCAATCTTTATATTTACTAAAAATATAAATAAATTAAAACAAATTTATTTTATTTATATTAAATTTGGAAATATATGCTAAAATTTTCTAAAGGAAAGGACCTTCCTCTTGCCTTTAGAAATGCAACTGGTCACTTGGCTATCACTTAATTTCCTTCATTTCCCCCTTAATATTTGTGATGCCTATTAGCAGACTTCCTAAGTTTTTTCAAGTTACTTTCTGATTTATGTGTTCTTCATATAAAAACTGTGGTTCTATACAAAATTAGTGTTGAGGCTGACTCAGAATTTAGAAGAAATAAATATAGAACCTAGTCTAGGTCATTGTTTAAATGGGTTAAGGAAAAGCTTCCAATTTCTCCTTTTTGAACCGTGATTACTACTTGCTTTCCCTCAGACCTTCCAGCCTGCTAACGACAACAAAGAAAAATTTTACAATTGTCTGACTTGCTCAATATAAGCCCAGCTTCCTCCTACACACAAGCCAAACACATACTCCAAGTTCACAGAGCACATACACTCGAGAATCACACTCAGACAACTGAACAGGACAAATAAGAACACACCAGCCGACAGTCAAAGTCTCCCACCAGTCCGCCTAGCCATCCATAACTTCCGGGCCAGTGCAGTGGGCTGATCACCCAGCAACTGGTCCTAGTAATTTTCTTCTCGGCCACTTCTCCCTCCGTCATGCCCCAGATCTGATCCTTATCTCACACTATCCAATGTCTCTTGTAACATAAGCCCAGTTCAACTCAAGGCAATGTTTATTAAGTGCCTCCTTGGCCCTTTTCATACTCTAGCGGCAGTCTAGCCACAGCCCTGGTTACACTGACTAAAATTTCTCCTAGTTCCCCCACGGTTCCCATCATTCACTGCCAACACCAGAGAAGTGTGGCCTAGTTTTTCCTGTAGAAACCAAATTGTCCTGTTCCATCACCCAACAGTCCCTGGGACAAGAGAAACATGCAGAATGGTGACACTTACTCAGAAAGAGAAGGAAAGATGCCACATGTGGGATCCGTGCCATTGGGGCCAGGAGAGACCTTTCCTGGTGGTGTCACTGCAGTTGCTCATATACCAAGTGACAAATGCTATGCTCTCACTTCAAAGGCAAAGAGGAAGCAATGTGGTTTCCATCCCACTGAGAAGCAGAGATAGCTTTCTTGCAAAAGCAAAACTGGTTGCATTACGGTTCTTTGCTAACTGCTCCAATTTGGGTGTGAAAAAATTATCTTCCTGGATGTTTGTTTATACAGATAAAAATAAGAAAACACAGGTCTCATTCTGACTAAAAACCCATCAATGGGTAATCGCAAGGGAATTTAAGTAAACTGAATAAAAATCCAGCAGAAATATTCTTTTCTTAGCCCTGAGCTCCCCTCCCATCTTGGGAGAAGACAGGACTGAGAAATGGCAGAAGGGCCCTGGAGAACAGGAACCTGGGGGACGTGAGGTATGGTGATGGCAGGTGCTAGGAGGCTGCCTGGGTTCGCACCCAGGTTCTACTTTGAACAGCTGAATGAGCTTAGAAAAGTTAATTCGCCTTTTCTAGCCCTCATCTATAACATAGTGTGTACCTCCTAAGATTGCTGTGAGAATTGAATGAACTCATTTACTTAAACCTCTTACAAGAATATCTGGTACATGGTAAGTGCTCAGTGAGTATCAGCTACCTTCATTGGGCAATTAAGTGAATCTCCTTCTGCCTAGTGTGGGCCTGGGCACCAGGATGGTGGGGGAGCGCCTAATAGTTGGCACTAAACTCTGGCCAACTTTATCCTACTCTAGTTCTAGAAGACAGGAGTCAGTCAGCTCACTGAGGACATTAGTTCCCCTGGGATGCGGAGAACCCAGGTTTGAGACCCCGAGGTCGCCAGCTTGAGCGCGGGCTCATCTGGTTTGGGCAAAAGCACACCAACTTGAACCCAAGGTAGCTGGCTCCAGTAAGAGGCTACTCGGTCTGCTGCAGCCCCATGGTCAAAACACATATGAGAAAGCAATCAATGAACAACTAAGGTGTCGCGACGCGCAATGAAAAACTAATGATTGATGCTCCTCATCTCTCTCCGTTCCTATCTGTCCCTGTCTATCCCTCTCTCTGACTCACTCTGTCTCTGTAATAAATAAATAAATAAATAAATAAAATAAAAATAAATAAAATTTAAAAAATCTGGCTCTCAGAAGAAATTTCAATTGTTGTACTGTTGATATTTGGCTCTGTTGACTAATGAGTTTGCCGACCATGGCCCTAGGTCAAGCCTACATTTAGAAAGGTCAATAACAAACTGGTCTACTGTAGGCAGGTCCTTAGCTCAATCCACTCATCCAACAAATTTTTAGCACTGCTGGGGTAGCTTGTGCATCTACAAAGGTGTTAGCAATTCAGTGTTGGTTCTCAGGAAACTTTCACTTCATTAGATAATCAGAATGCCACACTGAATGTGCAATGATCAACTTGGCACCAAGGGGGAAGTTTGTGGGTGGGAAGGAGGGACAGGCAGGATGGGCTGGGCTGGGCCAGGTGAGACAATGTGGGATGAAGGGGCCAATACAGTTGGGGAGAAATGGTTTAGCATAAATGGTATTGCTGTACCCTGCTGTTGGAATCAAGTTTGAGGCTAGTATGTATGAAGCATAGGGGACTAGAGAGGTAGGCTGGGCAGACCCTAGTTGGCCATGGATGCCAGACTTAAGAGCTTGGCTTTTTATCCATAGAAAAGGGGAGCTGTTGAGAGTAAATTTTTAGCAAGAGAATGGTCTGGTTAGATTTTGCCATTAAACTGAATTCCATGTTGTATATTGCTAACTGGTTGAAAGAGGAGGAAGGGAGACAAGGCCAGTTACAAGCTTTTTGCAGTCTCCTGTATGAAAAATGATGAGAGCCTGAATGAGGGCACTTAAAGGCAGAGGAGAGATGGATGAAGAAGTAGCCAAATACTCACTGGAGCACCTGCTGTGGGATCAGCCTCTTACCAGGTGCTAGAGATGCACATGGAATTCAAGTGGAGCTTCTGATCTTAGGAACTTCTGTTTGTGATGGTGGAGTACCGTGGAGGTGAGGAAAAGGGAAATAAGAACATGACCAGCTATCACACAAAGGAAATTAGGTGAGGTCCCCTAGAAGAAATACAAGTAAAGAGATATGGACATTTGAAGGAGGGAAAGAGAGTATCTGATTTGGGGACAATGGGAAAAAGGCTTGGGGGATAAAAGGGGAAGATGGATCCTGCCCACCAGGAACTCATACTCTAGTTTAATAAACAACCAGAGATAAATAGGAAGCATGTGTTGGGTACCCAATTTATGGCTCTGGCAAGAAATACCTTATGAATTAATAGGCTGGAAAGGTCACTGCAAGCAGAGTGCAGCTAGGAGTCTTTCAGAAAAGGCTGGTTTTAAGGAGTCCTTAGAGACCTGGTATGATTTCAATAGGCAGAGAGGAGAGGGAAGGATGTTCTAGTAGGGAGAAACACAATTACAAAGATACAGAGGTAGGGATGTACAGGTTGTATTTAGGGAACAATTAAGGGCCAGTTTGTCTACAATGGAGGTTTCAAACTACCTCTCCAGGCTGCTAACTATAACAACAGCATGGCCTGAAGTATAAGAATTTGTTCACCATTTCGGTTGAAGTCATGGATCACCCCCATGTACCAAAATGTTAGGCAAAGTCACTGTCTCAGTTATTGTTATGTAACAAACAACTACAAAACTTTGGTGACGTAGAGCAGTGGACATTTATTTTTGTTCACAAGCCTATGCATGTACTGGCAAGAGCTTGAAGGTCTAGGATGACCTTGACTTGGATATCCTTCACATCGCTCGAGGAGGTTAGCCTGGGCATACTTCCATGATGTCAGGGTCCAAAAGAATTAGGGGAAACACATAAATATTTTTAATTTTTTTTTTAATTTTTTTGTATTTTTTCTGAAGTTGGAAACGGGGAGGCAGTCAGACTCCCGCATACGCCCGACCGGGAGCCACCTGGCATCCCACCAGGGGGCGATGCTCTGCCCATCTGGGGCGTTGCTCTAGCATTCTAGCGCCTGAGGCCATAGAGCCATCCTCAGCACCTGGGGCCAACTTTGCTCCAATGGAGCCTTGGCTGTGGGAGGGGAAGAGAGAGACAGAGAGGAAGGAGAGGGGGAGGGGTGGAGAAGCAGATGGGCGCTTCTCCTGTGTGCCCTGGCTGGGAATCAAACCCGGGACTCCTGCACGCCAGGCCGATGCTCTACCACTGAGCCAACTGGCCAGGGCCCATAAATACTTTTTAAAGCTTCTACTCACATCATAACTGCTAACATCTCACAGATCAAAGCAAGTCACATGGCCAAGTCCAAATGCAAGAAATGGGTTAACAGACATCTCTTTAGTGAAGGGAACTGCAAAAGGACTGATAAGAAGTTGGGGCCATCGATGTAATCAATCTGCCAAGTGCACTGAAAAGAGAACTATTTTAGAAATCCGCATTGACCACCGAGATAACTGCTGCCAATAACACAGAGGACCCTGTATTCCTCAAATATACACAAGCAAGTAATGCTATGTAACTCTTGTTCCTGGCTGTTGCCAATTTTTTTTGTTTGTTTCCATTTTAGTGGTTCCATTTCTGCCAGAATTTAACATTCACAGGGTGATGTCACTTCCTTTCTGGAGGAAAAAAGCAGCTTTCTGTTGTCAAGAAGGAGAAAGAAAAAATAGAGCCAGAGAGAGAGAGTTATTCTACTACCTTGGGAATCAGAGCAGTTGTATCAGTTGAAAGGAATGTAAAACGTAGTTCTTGCTTCAGATGGAGGGATACAGCTAGTTCTGGACAAAGCAACCTAGGAATGTAGTAAGAAAAACAAAACACAACTCTGTTCTGGGTCCTGGAAGATTAATAAAAAGAGATGTAATTTTTTCAGGTGCAACATGCTCAAATATTAATTCCACAGAATCATAGAAATTGCACCTATTGTGCCCTCTTACCCCAAGAATTCAGGCCCAAGAAATACACACACACACACACACACACACACACACACACACACACACACACACATTTTGAGAGAGAGAGGACAGAGAGAGGGGAGGGGGAGCAGGAAGCATCAATTCATAGTAGTTGCTTCTCATATGTGACTTGACCAAACAAGCCTGAGGTTTCGAACTGGCAATCTCAGTGTTCCAGGTCAACACTTTATCCACTGCGCCACCATAGGTCAGGCCCAAGAAATATTTAAACAAGGACCTTTTACATGTGCAGTGTTATACAATAACTCACATCACTGTGTGATAGGTATTACTAATTCCAGCAGATGAGAAAACTGAGGCTCAGAGGAATCAACTAACCTAGCCAAGACGTATGGCTAGGAAATGGCTGCTTCTTCCTTTGATTCAGTGATTGCTACTACACCTTGTTGTTTGCCATTCATGACTTTCAGAAGGCAACATTCATGTCAGCAGGAAGCTAAGCATGATTTTACTCCTTTCCTTACTTAAGCTCTTACAATTCAGGTCAGATTTATGGCTACCCCACAGACATGGGACTTGCCATGGTCTTGTGTCTATACATATGGAACAGCAAACAGTAATGTCACAAGAAAGGATCAAATGATCTCAGTCAACTCCCTCAAAGGACAGAAGGAGAAACTGAGGCCTTGAGTGGGCCAAGTCCCAACTAGAGAACAATGCCTGGGTCCCTTACTTCCCTCTGGCCCAGCTTCACTAGGAGCTAATGGTTAACCAAGGCTGAAGAGCTTTTTGAGGTGGGCGGCCACTCCTCCCCTCTGTGGAGGGAAATCCTGAATTAGACTCCTATAGGCAGAGGCAAAGGCAGGCGCACAGGGATGGGGCAGGAGTAGGAGGTGGGGAACAGGGATGGTAGCAGACAAGAGCGAGCCACAGATAGGATTCCTAGGCCAACCGCTAGTTCCAAATAGTCCCTTGGGAAGGGCCATTCCTTAAATTTCCTATCAGGAATTGACAACCAGCTCTGATTAAAAACAAAAAACGGAATGGGGTTCAGAGGGAGAGAAAGGAAGCTTGCTCCCTCCTACTCCCTTAGACACACGTGCCCACCCATGGCTTCCTGGGCCCAAGAAGCAGCAGGCGCATCCTACCCTACTAAATGGAGACATTTACCCAGGTTTCAAACCACCCGTTTCTCTCCCCGCTTCAAACCTCCGTTTCCTAGTGTTCTGTATTGTTTATTTCCTAACTCTCCAGCACTTCAGTCCACTGATCTGGCTCCACCCATGTATCCAGGGTCAGAAGAGTGGACACTGCTCAGCTTTCTCTAGATCTGGTCTTCCTGTTACACCAGGTACCACTGGCCATTGGCAAACCTGCTTAGAATTCTTTCCTTCCTTGCCTGACCAGGAGGTGGCACAGTGGATAGAGCTTCGGGCTGGGATGCATAGGACCCAGGTTCAAACCCAAGGTTGCCGACTTGAGCGCGGAGGTCGCTGGCTTGAGCGTGGGATCATAGACACGACCCCATGGTCGCTGGCTTGAACCCAAAGGTAACTGGCTTGAGCAAGGGTCACTTCCTCTGTTGGAGCCACCCCCCACAAGGCACATACAAGGAAGCAATCAATGGAAATCCTTCACATACTAAGGAGCTGCAACAAAGAATTGATGCTTCTCATCTCTCTCCCTTCCTGTCTGTCCCTATTTGTCCCTCTCTCTCTCTGTCCAAAAAAAAAAAAAAAAAAAAAATTCTTTCCTTCCTCTGATTCCACTCTCTCCCCAGGATTTTCCCTCAGCCCTTGTTAGTTCCTTCTTGTGGATCCTAGTCTCGCAGATCCTGGACTCCAGCCAAACCCTGATGTCATCTTTTCCAGGGTTCTGTAGTCAGCCCTTTACCCCTCACACTGCAGCCCCTTATCTGCATACAATCACAAATATATCTCCCACCTGAACCTCTCCCTTAAGCTCCGGTCGCATTATCTAGCTGGGGTTGAATATGTCCACTTGAAGGCGCCACAGGAAACTCAGACTTGAGACTAAAGCTGAAATGAATTTCCTTTTCAATGGTATTGCCCATTGTGGTTGAATGCACCAACATCCACTCAGCCCCATGGTTGACTTCATACTCCACATCCAGTTATGATATTCTATCAGTTCTTCCTAAAATCTTTGCAGGCACACCTCGTTTCATTGTTGCTTTACTGTACTTCATGGACATTTGCATTTCCTACACATTGAAGGCAAGATCCTCCACCACCAAAAAGATTACAACTCACTTTTTTGCAATATTGGCTTTATTGAGCAATCAGGAACCAAATCCGCGATATCTCCGAGGCATGCCTGTGATGAATTCATTCTGTTGCTGTCACATTTGAATATACTTCCTCACCCAGAATAACACAGTTGGATTCATTGTCCAGCCTTGCCTGTCCCCACTCCCCCCAACTGCCAGCAAATTCTAAAATGCAAACAGCCATTCACTGTCCTGATTAGTTTTTCAATGGCTCCTCAAATATTTCTAGAGTGGACCTTGACAATTGGCCCTCAGGAACTCTCCCACCACCTCACCCTTCAGATACAGAACTACTGTACTTCCCTACCCATGTCTTAATGTCACTTCCCTCTTCAATTTTGCAAATTTTATGTCCTTTACTCAGAACCTTGCCACATCCCTACCTGGTAAATGCCCATTCATTTAAAAATTTTTAAATCTAGGTTTGCATTGCCTAAGTGAGACCTTTCTTTTAATTTTATTTTACTTACTGATTTTAGAGAGAGAAAGGCAGGGGTGGGGGGGTGGGAAAGGAGGAGCAGGAAGCATCAACTCTGATATGTGCCTGGATCAGGCAAGCCTAGGGCTTCAAGCCAGTGACCTTAGTGTTCCCTGGTGAGACCTTTCTTGACACTTGAGGTAGAGCCCACCACTCCCTCCTCTGTGCTGTGGCAGTGAATTTCTATAATTTTACGTGTTTTTGTGTGTGTCTTTTTTTTTTTTTTTACAGAGACAAAGAGAGTCAGAGAGAGGGATAGATAGGGACAGACAGGAATGGAGATGAGAAGCATCAATCATCAAGTTTTTCGTTGCGACACCTTAGTTGTTCATTGATTGTTTTCTCATATGTGTCTTGACTGTGGGCCTTCAGGAGACCGAGTAAACCCCTGCTCAAGCCAGTGACCTTGGGTCCAAGCTGGTGAGCTTTGCTCAAACCAGATGAGCCCGTACTCAAGCTGGTGACCTCAGGGTCTCGAACCTGGGTCCTCCGGATCCCAGTCTGATGCTCTATATACGGTGCTACCGCCTGGTTAGGCTATAATTGTACTTGTTATATATAATAAAATGAGTTATTTATATGCTTCCTTCTTCTATAAGATCATGAATTTCACAAGGTCAGGGCCCATATCTTACTCATCTATCTTATTCAAGAAATATTGATTGAATGCCTAAGATAGTCCAGACCCTGCAGCTGGTACAGTGATTTAGAACACTTACAGACTTCAGAATCAGATCCATGTTCAAATCCTGAGCAAATTACTTAATTTATTTAAGTCTCAATTTCCTCATCTAGATGAATGGGGGACAATAGCAGTAGAAACTCCATTGTCTGATGCAGTTAAAAACTGTTAGCTGATCAATAAACAGATGTCAGGTAAGTTCAGAATTATAAAAATACTCCTATATATCTTAAAAATTTTATCTTCCCTTCAACCACATACATATAAGCTCATCACCAACCTCCTGAAACAAGCACGGTCTTTCCTTTGAGTGCGGGTCTGCTGTCTGGTTTTCCTCCACGTTTTTGCATAAGCCAAACCTATGTTTGTTTGTTTTATCACAGAGACAGAGAGAGGGACAGATAGGGACAGACAGGCAGGAAGGGAGGGAGATATGAGGCATCAATTCTTCACTGCAGCTCCTTAGTCTCCTTAGTTGTTCATTGATTCCTTTCTCATATATGCCTTGATGGGGGCGGGGGGGGGGGGTGAGCCTGCAGCTGAGCAAGTGACCCCTTGCTCAAGCCAGCGACCCTGAGCTCAAGCCAGCAACCTTTGGGCTTAAGCCAGCGACCATGGGGTCATGTCTATGATCCCACTCTGAAGCCAGAGACCCCGCGCTAAGCTGGATAAACCCACACTCAAGCCAGCAACCTTGGGGCTTCGATCCTGGGTCCTCTGCATCCCAGTCTGATGCTCTATCCACTGTGCCACTGCCTGGTCAGACCAAACTTATGTCTTTTCTACAACTTTCAGGCTTGATTTCTTTAAAATGATGTAAGAATTTAAAAAACCTTTGTGATGTCAAAGGAGTACAGAATCCTCCCATGTTTTTGTGATTTGTCCCGCCTCAGGTTTTTCTAGTCCTGTATTTCCCCATGTATAAGATGCATCTTAATTTTGGGGCCTGAAATTTGAAAGAAAATGTATTACATAAAGTTATTAAACTCAAGTTTTATTTATCAGAAAGTTCATACAACTCCTTATCACTGTCAAAACTCCCATCCATTAGGTTGTCCTCATCTGTGTCTGATGACGAATCACTGTCTTCATATATTGCCTCGTCCTCAGCTCCATCTATGGCATTTCAAATGCCACAACCACTGTATAAGATGCACCCAGTTTTTAGAATCCAAATTTTCTGGAAAATGGTGCATCTTATACATAGGGAAATATGGTAGTTTTGTCTGGATCTAAATTGATAGCATTTTAAAAAAAGCAACTTGCCCCTATTTAGTCATTCTGGAAAATTCATTGTATTTTTCTTTTTTCTTTTACAGAGACAGAGAGAGAGAGAGGGACAGACAGGGACAGACAGACAGGAACGGAGAGATGAGAAGCATCAATCATCAGTTTTTCGTTGCGCATTGCGACACCTTAGTTGTTCATTGATTGCTTTCTCATATGTGCCTTGACCGCGGGCCTTCAGCAGACCGAGTAACCCCTCGCTCAAGCCAGCGACCTTGGGTTCAAGCTGGTGGACTTTTGCTCAAACCAGATGAACCCGTGCTCTAGCTGGTGACCTTGGGGTCTCAAACCTGGGTCCTCAGCATCCCAGTCCGACGTTCTATCCACTGCACCACCGCCTGGTCAGGCTCATTGTACTTTTATCAACACCTCTTTCTTTGGCACTCCTGTGTCATTGGTTTCTCTACTAGCAATGAACTTACATAACCACAGTAACCAGTGCTGCCGCCACAAACAGTTTGGACAATAAACAGAACAGGGGAGACTCGGGTGAGCATCACCTCCCTCACTAGAGCTGAGAGACTCAGGTGTCCTGAGCAGTATACAAACCCCAAGTGGGGAGAGTATCAACCATGTCATTTTATTTTGTTTTTTTGTTTCTTGGACATCAAGGCCTGGCTGCCTCTGGTGAGACTGCCCCTCCCAAGCTAGCTAGTTCCTACAGAAAGAAAATGGTTTACCTGTGAGCACGCCTTTCATGTGCAAATCAACCAATCAAGAGCCCAAACCCCTTCCCCTTCTTCCACTGAACTCACACACCCATACTTCTCCTCCTGGTCCCAGGGAGCCTGTTCTGTCCCTCTAGACTTAGGTGAGGACCCCGACTGATGGTCTGGTAGTCTGAAAGTGTTATGAAGAGGGACCAAGACAACTGTCCCCTGCTCTAATCACCCCAGGAACAGGTATCAGATAACCAGGGACAACCCCAGGCCCCCAGAGTCAGCCGAAGTTACCGAAACTAGCCAATCCTCAATCTGCTTAGCCTTGCTTGTGCCCTCCTACAAAGACCACAGTCATGGCTGCCACTGCCCATGCTCCTCCCCCACCCCCCTTCTCTGAACAGACCCTGTCTCCCCAGGTTGCCCTCCATGGTGTGCCTTTCCTCTCGGCGTCTGTGGGTATAGTATAATGAGCTGACCTGTTGGCCTTGTCATATACCTAAAGAATAAATAAAACCTGTATTTTAAAACAGTGTGCAACACATATATTATAGGTTAGAGTAAATGGAGGGCCTGGTATTTGGAAGATCCAGTTATACAGAAAGCAGGTGAAAGCTTGTGCTGCTGCCACCTTGGGGCGACTTTGTAGTTGTCTAGATACATGGCATATCAATATGAATCCTGCAGTTAATTATGGTCATAAGGGCCACAGTGGTGAATGGTCCCTCTTCATAACACTTTCAGACTACCAGACCATCAGTCGGCATCCTCACCTAAGTCTAGAGGGACAGAACAGGCTCCCTGGGACCAAGAGGAGAAGTATGAGTTGGATGGAAAAGAGGTTTAGGCAAATAGTATGTATCAAGCCCCATGGGCAAGTAAGTGGCAGACTCTGACAGCTTAGCATAATGCCTAGGCACACTGTGGGTATGCAAGCAAGTTTTTGCTTTGTTTTTCATTTATACTGAGGCCAGAACAGGTTCAGCAGTAGGTAGGGGACTGCTAACGACCAGCTCTGACTGTGCTAGCATCGTGATGAGAGCAGAATGCTCCCTGATGCGTGCTGTGACGGCCCCTCCGCACAGCAGAGCGCTCATTGTGTGTTCACCAATTCCAGTACCTTCCCCATGCCTGCGACAGAGCCAGTCCCCGGGCAAGGTGAGGAACCAAGACACAGACCTCACAACATGTGGTGGTCCCTACACAGAACACAAATGAGGACCACAGGGAAGTCCACACAGGAGGCCAGCTAAGACCAAGTGGTTGCTCCGGGGCCAGCGGGAAGTAGGGGCCTGCCGCGGACCAGAGCAGCTAGAAATTCTGGGTCTTGAGGGAGAACAGTGTGGAATTAAGAAAATAGACTCATAGAGAAAAGAGGATGGGATCGGGAGGCCTCTTCAATGCTGATGGCAATATCTGACAGAGAACCATAGCCCCCAGTTTGCTTTATTATATAGCCATATGCAAATAAGGAAGTCTTTGATACAAAGTCACACATCTGAGGCAAAAACAGGAACTCTCTCAAGGCATAAACAGGAATCCCCCCACCATACATAAGTGAAATCAACCAACATCTGAACAAACAAAGGGTGAGAGAAAGGGCATGTAAATTGCTTCTAGCAACTTAAGCAAGTGAAGTGGGGCTATGGGATGAGTGCAAATACTTAGTTTCATAGCCAATATGGAGGTGGGGGGGTGGAAAACTTAGCCTTTGCTAGGCCTCGAATTTACAAAGGCTTTTTGCCACTTGCAGTCTACCACAGGCCCCCCCACCCCCACCCCGGGCTCCTTCTTGTCCGGGCCCTTGGAGCCAGTGGCTGGGGAAATAGCACTGTTTTTATATTACAGGGCCAGCACCTTCTGGGGTGGTTTGGCGCCAGACTGGAGGATGAGTCAGAAAACCACTCTGTTCCAGTCACAATATGGTCACAGAACTTTGGTACTGGCTTCCTGATCTGCAGAGGAACTACATCAAACTTCTCTTTCCTCACAGAAAACTGTAAGGTCATGAGAATGCACCAAATGACCAAGAGACCTTCCTCCAGGTCTGGCCCTCACCTTTCCGCTTTTTGGGAAGCTCAGTATCGATCCCATGAAATCCATGTCTTCCTTTATCTTTGGTGAAAATCTATGCTGCTGTCATAGGATTCAAACAGATCAGAAGGTGCTAACGCAACAATTGGAATTTAGCCATAATCCTTCATGCAGAAAAGATAAAAGGATGACAGAGGCCAACATCACATTCCTCACACAACTTCAATTTAAATTAATTTTCCTTTAATGAAATAAAAAACAAATGGTGCACTGCATAATATTTGTGGTCACAGTATAAAACAGCACAATTAGTTCATATAACATTGGATATGGACAAAAATACACAAGACCCCCCCTTTGTCTACGTAAAATCCGGCAGATCCTATGTGCCCACTACAAAAGAAAGCCAACTTTTTTTCTCCTAGTGATCTGCACACAATAGTTATCACTGAGAATTTGGTCAAACAGCGGAAGAGAACTTACCCAAATCCCAGTTTCCTTCTTCCTCTGTTGTCATCGGTGAAGCTAAAAAAGTTTTCTGAAAGTAGCAAATTGTGTAGTATTGCTTATTATTCCCGCCACAAAGGCTCAGTCTTTGGCTCACAGATGCCAGTGACAAAATCATGGCTGCAGGCAGTCTGCAAAGCAAGAAGCAAGAGCCACCAGGGAAACAGACAGGGGTCTGGGTAAGAGGGACCTCCTTCACCAGATCTCGGGAAAGCCACATGGATAGCAGGGAAGGAAAGACAAATAAATATATTTCTAAATTAAGATTTAAATCCAGCTGGTGAGTCAGAGTTCCACTGTCCTGTGAACAATCTGAAAAGTTGTTAAAAATGTCAGAGTTTGCATTCTTTTTCTTTTTAAAAAGTGTAAAATGTATGTAAACATTGTAAACAATTGAAAGTAATTTTGACGCTCCTATCTGAACATAGCTTAAGTTCTTTCTGGGGATACTTTTATGATTAGGAAAAATACCCAAATATTTGATAGTTCCTTTTTGTTCCGAAGTGCAATGTCACCTGTGTAAATTCACACATGTGAGTCGTGGCTATGTCCTTCCTCTACTCAGCCCAGTGCTTCCAGTGGGAACCTCCTCCAGAAGTACTTTGTGGCAGCTTGATTTGGTGCAACTTGAGTGTCCCTCACACGTTTAAAAGGACACACATTCCTGGCACGCTTACATCCCTGGAAAGAACAAGGTCCTTGGTACAACACCCTGGGATTTTCCCTTTTGGACTAGACTCCAGGAGACTGGCAGTTTGGCCAGCCCCGTGGACAAAGGGCAGGGCTGGAGTCAATGCCTTAACAACCCCCACCTGGAACTACAAGAGCAGTTGGAAAGGGCAAGGTACATTGTGTGAGCACAAGTCACCTTTACTACTACTGAGTGTCTGGTGTGACCCATGTTTGGTTTCACATACACCTGGGGCCACCCGTCACATCCCAAGCTAAGTACCCTTTCTTCTTACAAAGAAGGGCCTGTGCTACAACAATCCTAAATCTTCTAGTAAGTGTGATCACTGCCAGGGTTCAAGGGTACTGGCTGCTCCTAACATAGCACCTGTTTATGTGTTCTCTCTTTAATCCTGGTTTGTACGGTCACCTGTGACCCGCCTCCTTTGGAACGACCCGGAGAAAGTCCTGGCTCTAGTACTGTCCAGGCCTTCTCTTCTTCCTTAAGTCACAAATGCTGCCCACCTTCCCAATTCCATTTGCACCTGGAATCATCTGTGCTGCTCCCATTACTGCAGGATCTCGTTCCTATCACATGAGCACTCCTCTTTGTGGTCAAACCAAAGAGAAAACACTGAGTGGCAATCAGCCTCATGGGTGCGACTTAGTGATAAGTGCGGAAGGAATTGTGGGCAGCAGTGTGAGGGAAGTGGAGGGGGCGTGGTGAGCCAGGATGAATGGCCATCGTTTTGTATTGCTTTATTGCTCCAAACAAATGCGTCTTTTTTCCCCCTTTGGAAGACAGGCGAGTGTTAGATCCTTCAGAGCTACAATAGCAGCACAGAGGAGTGCAATGTAGGGCATGAGTCACCTGTGAGCCCCACACAGCCCCATGGGGGTGCTTCCAAAAGGCCAGCGCCGTGCGGGGGGGCCCAGACACCTCAGGAGTGGAAGATCTCTTTTGGTCCACTGTCCTACTCCTGGTACGAGCAGTCGGGCTAAACAGACTGCTCTCACATCTGTTTTGTAGGCTGTTCACATTTCAGTAAACTGCTGGGTTTCTTTCACGCCCCTAACAGGAAAGCAAACATCCCACAGTCTATCCTTCCTCACTAACCCCGTGCAGGGGGTCTTACAAAGCCCCTAAGGACTGAAAGGTCAGAGAAAACACATGGTTCTCCCAGGCAATTTCTGACTCCATGAAGTCACCAGTCTCACATGCAGTAATCATCCTTCCCATTAAGGAGACCAAGCAGCCTGTGAAGAATGGGGGGTATCTGTGGGTCCTCCTGGCTGTCCCTTGGTGTCCAAGGCCTTGGCCTCCTGCAGACAGGACTGAGGAGTGGAGATGGCTTCTTCCACTCAACATACCCCTGGCACCATTGACCCTCCGGCATGAGCTGCAGAAACCTAGCTCTCAGGATCCGCCTTCCGCTCCCTGGGGCTCCTCGAGCCCAGTGGCCTCCGCACTATTGGAACGTCTGTTCCTTCCCCTGTCCCCAGCCTCCTCTTCCTTGCAGACCTTCTTACTGCCCTGGACAGAGGTGGCTGTGTATTTTTCTTCATATTCATTCTTAAGGCTAAGGTGGCAAGATAAGGTGCTCGGTGGAGAGCCAGACTCTAGATTCCAGGACTGCCTTTCCAGCACGCTTGCAAAAAGCAAAGAGCAAAGAAATGGCGGAGGGCAGAGAAGAAAAAAACCAAAATATGCATTTGGGCTCGATAAGAAGTTATATGCTGCAAGTTTCGATTTAAAATGTGGTCTAAATCCTGAAAATAGGGCGTGAGGCCGGATAGTAAAAGCCACACGTTGGCCTTCGGCAGAGGTCTGAGTCGTCTCTGGGGCAGTGCAGAAGGCGGTGAAGGCCGCTCTCCTGGCCCCCGCCTCCAACCCTGAAGCTGGCTCTCACCCAGGACAGAGAACTCCGAATGTCGTCACCCCATCCTCACCGCAACCCCTCGGAACGAACGCTATGAACACACACAAGTCAGAGGTCTATAAACCAGTAGGAGAAAAAAATTAGACAGAGGTTAACCATTAAAAAGCCGCAGCTGGGAAGAGACACACTCGACTGTCCTCAGAAGGTGCCGTGGGAAGAAAAGCTGTGTGCTGGTAAACATGTCCACGCTCAGAACTTGACATGCAGAGGGAAAGAGCGCCAAGTCCCACCTGAGATTCAAGAGGACTGGGTTTTAGTGTAACACAATTCACGTTAAAATATCACCGTCCTCTTCTCGTCCAATCGCTCCAAGGCTGTCCCCTGGTTGCTGCTGTGGCCGGGCGCCGGCCTAGTCCATCTCCATGGACATGAGCCGGCGGCGCTCACGCCGGGTCTCCTGGACTTCCTTCTTACAACACCAGTGGGAGCTGCAGTAGCCGATGAGGCAGGACAGGAGCCCGATGACAGTGGACAGACCGACACCAATCAGTAGCGGGTACTTGAAGGCGTTCAGCACTGGGAGGGGGGCAGTAAAGGCAAGCCGGGTTAGTGATGCCAGGGGGTGGCCGCAGGGAAGACCCCCACCCAGTCTGCCGCGGGAGCCCTCAGACCTCAGTCACCCCGTCTCCAGCCCCGAGCACAATGCTTTCGATAGGAGCAGCTCAGCCCTATTTGTCCAAAAAATGAACAAATGTCTCCCTACTCAGTTCGACGGGAGCGAAATAGACAAATGATTTCATTCCATGTTTTGGAATGTCAATTTGCTTTTTAGTGTTTTGGCAGGAGATGGAGTTTTAAAAGTCAGCAGAAGGGCACTGCACACTCTACAGCAGATGCCTCCTTAAAAAAAAAAAGAAA
Source organism: Saccopteryx leptura (assembly GCF_036850995.1). Taxonomy (NCBI): domain Eukaryota; kingdom Metazoa; phylum Chordata; class Mammalia; order Chiroptera; family Emballonuridae; genus Saccopteryx; species Saccopteryx leptura. The sequence goes on along the minus strand of NC_089505.1, from coordinate 207,657,289 downwards.
GAAAGAAATTTGTACATAAATCAATTCTATGCATAAAATGACTGAAGTGCACTGGGGAGTTATTTTAAGCAACACTATAGTAAATTATCTAGCAAAGTGAATGCTCGCTCCCCTACTTGTTTGGTAGATCTGAGTGTTCATAGGGAGCCACTTCAAGGGAAGAATTTCTTTTTTTTTTTTTTCATTTTTCTGAAGCTGGAAACAGGGAGAGACAGTCAGACAGACTCCCGCATGCACCCGACCGGGATCCACCCGGCACGCCCACCAGGGGCGACGCTCTGCCCCCCAGGGGGCGATGATCTGCCCATCCTGGGCGTCGCCATATTGCGACCAGAGCCACTCTAGCGCCTGAGGCAGAGGCCACAGAGCCATGCCCAGCGCCCGGGCCATCTTTGCTCCAATGGAGCCTCGGCTGCGGGAGGGGAAGAGAGAGACAGAGAGGAAAGCGAGGCGGAGGGGTGGAGAAGCAAATGGGCGCTTCTCCTATGTGCCCTGGCCGGGAATCGAACCCGGGTCCTCCGCACGCTAGGCCGACGCTCTACCGCTGAGCCAACCGGCCAGGGCCGGGAAGAATTTCTAAGATGCAAATACGGTGCAAATGTCAGGAATGCACATCCACTATTTGGGTCCCCCATATCCCACGTCCCCTTCCCACAGAAGTACCAACCCTCCTTAGCTGGATGCTGGCACTGGGGGAGCTGCCTGACATTTACTATGGCTGTACTGTCACCACCGCCCTAGGAAAGGTTATTATCCCATTTGACAAGAGAGAGAATCAAGGGTCAATAGGGCTGAGTCACCTGTGGAAGAGCTGGGGTTCAAGTCCAGTCTCCCCCAAACTGACAATATCACGGGGGAAACATATTTAAAGTCGCCTACTAATGATCAGAGGCACCCCGGAGCTTTTCTCTCTTTTTTAAAATTCAAAATTTTTATTTTTAATTTATTATGTCGACATGGTTTCAAGTGTCCCACTCAATATAACACCCTCTACTGCAGTGGTCCCCAACCTTTTTTGGGCCACGGACCGGTTTAATGTCAGAAAATATTTTCACAGACCGGCCTTTAGGGTGGGACGGATAAATGTATCACGTGACCGAGACAAGCGTCAAGAGTGAATCTTAGACGGATGTAACAGAGGGAATCTGGTCATTTTTTAAAAATAAAACATTGTTCAGACTTAAATATAAATAAAACAGAATAATGTTATTTATTCTTTCTCTGCGGACTGGTACCAAATGGCCCACGGACTGGTACTGGTCCACGGCCTGGGGTTGGGGACCACTGCTCTACTGCATCCTGCCCCTCCCCCATGCCCCATGCAGCCAGAGTTTTTTTCAATGTATGTTTACCATGAACCGTTTCCCAGAGAAGACATTTCTCATTAACAAAGGCACTGCTGTCTCTGCTCTGAGCACCTCATTAGGCTGACCCTGGCGGTCAGCATGGGCCAAAGGGCCAGGAGCGCCCCCTCTCATCTTGAGATTCCACGAAGAACCCCTCCATGCTAGTGACACACCAGGAAAAGCCTCCCATTTCCAAAAGGAGAAATGAAGACGGGCGCCAGAGTGTCCAGAACCTGCGCTCTCGACCCCGTTCTCTGGCTTGGCCTGGCACGGTGAATTCGTACAGGACTAACAGAACGCGCACAACCTCAAAGCTGGGCAAACAGAGCACTGCTGTGCTCTTGCAGTCTAGGCCCCGGCCAGGCCGAGAGGAAACCAGGCCTCTGTCTGTGGCAGTACAGCAGAAAGATGACAGTCCCCAAACCATGAGAGCAGGATGTGAGTGTCACTCTTACCATCCATCTTCACAGTTACAAAGATGGGCTTAGAGTAGATCTCTGCCTCCTTCTGCCAGGAACCTGTTGGTGACTTAACCCAGGGAGTCACGGAACAGTAGTAGTTGCCGAAGTCCTGGTCCTCGGAACCGTGCACTTGCAGCAAGAACTCCAGCACACTCATGCGCTCCAGGCTGAGGTCGCTCTTCCAGTCCCTCTGGGCCGTGTTCACAATCCCCTTCCGGTCCAGGGAAGACAGGAGGACGGGGGCCTTGTCCAGGCCGAAGGAGTGCACCACAAACCAGGACACATCGAAGGCCATGTCATCTATAGGTCACCAAGCCAAAACCCTGGGGTCAGTGCAGTGGGCAGAAATACGATGTATGGCTCACACACATGTCACCTGACGATGGGCCAGCACTGCTCTACCTACCTTAGGTCTCACCAAGTCCTCACACCAACCCTGAGATGAAGGTACTATCACACTCCACACCCTATGGCAGGAACAACACCTGTGAGGTCACAGCCAGGGTGTAGTGGAGTATGTGTTTTAACCCCGGAAGTCTAGCCCCAGGGTCCCCCCTCGTAGCCATGTCGCTGCCACCACCCAGCCTAAGGAGCACAGGAAGAAGAGTCAGACCTCAAAGTGTCTCCTACAGAGAACATGGGACATAAAGCTGATACGTGGTGACATCACATACTCTGTCTCCCAAAGTAAGCAGGTCCTTTGACATTTTGGGCAGAAGCACCCAAGACAGGAAGGACACAAAAGTCGTAAAGAACAAAAGGCACATCAAGTGAGTCACACAGAATTTAGAATGGCAAACCGTTCCAGTTTCACTGTTTGCTGTGGTCTCTTCCCCCCTGCAGAAGTGCTTAAGTTCAGAACCAGAGGAAAATATGTCAAGCTGAGAAAATTGAGCAGTTTTAACAGCCCAGAGAAGACTGCTGCTGAATCGTAAAGGATGCTACAAAATTAAGTCTAACAGCCTCAAATAAATTAATATGGGCATTAGAGAAAGAAGACATTGGCACAAGTTGTAATTCTCATAGAATGTGAAAATAAAGTGTCCGCTGTGAGCCCTTAACCTCTTCTGTTGACTGTTACCTACTGGTATCAATTGTGTCAGGTCTGAGATGCACCGAGCAGACAAGAGAGGACTGTAATGCCACAAACAGTGTTTTATCTTAAGTTCCCTTGACAAGGCTTTCTAAGTAAATGTTAAGTAACACAATTTTGGTTAAACAAAGTAACACTCATTTAGTAAAACTACACATACTGACCTCAAAAACCACATCGTAAGGCAAATGAATTATAAACAGATGCTTGCAACAATTTCTACAAAACTATCCAAATGGTAATTCCTTTTCAACTCATTCTAAAAATGTTAAGGGCCACGGAAAATCCCAGCTCTACCTACAGGATGACAGCTCTCTACTCTGATCCTCAAAATACCTTCATTACCTCCCTACCAACTTAACTGTGGCAATTGAGCAGAAAACACGATTGTTTCCTGTGGATAGGTCATCCCTTGCCAAGAAGACCAATTCCCTGGGGGCAGAGGGAGTGTTGTCACCGTTCTCACACCTCATGGTGTCAGAGCAGAGTGAGTACCTGGATCGCTATCATGCATGAAAATTCTAGCTCAGTGCTGCTATAACCTGCAGGTGCTGGGGGGTTACTAAAGGCAAAAAGTCACATTGCATCCCCATGACCTGTGCCCTGATTCTAACCCCAGTCCCGCTGCACCTTATAGTGTGGTGGCCAGGTTGCAGGGCCAGGCTACCCTGCTGGAATCCCAGCACTTATTAGCACTTACTAGCCTTGTAACTTGGTGAGTCACTTAAATTCACTGTGACTTAGTTTCCTTATCTGTCAAATAAAAATGACATCACCATGGTCAACACAATTATCTTTATAGAATGCTAAGAACAGCACCTGGAACGCAGTAAGTGCTCAATGGAGATGGTCACCATGAACAACATTCTTCTCACCACAGTTCGACCTAGAACTCTACAACTAAGTGCTGAGAGGGGTGTTACCACCTGCAGCAGGGGCTCTGGGTGCCCTGTCCTGGCCAGCTGCTACATTGAGCTTTCACACCACCTCCTGGAGATTAAGAAACATCGTCACTCCCCAGTCATTCAGCCTATGGACAAGGAGGGGACGTAAGAGCCCGGCCCTTCCCTCAAGCTCATACTTTATTTATTTATTTTTTTTGTATTTTTCTGAAGCTGGAAACGGGGAAAGACAGTCAGACAGACTCCCGTATGCACCCGACCAGGATCCACCCGGCACGCCCACCAGGGGCGAAGCTCTGCCCCTCCGGGGCGTCGCTCTGCTGCGACCAGAGCCACTCTAGTGCCTGGGGCAGAGGCCAAGGAGCCATCCCCAGCACCCAGGCCATCTTTGCTCCAATGGAGCCTTGGCTGCGGGAGGGGAAGAGAGAGACAGAGAGGAAGGGGGGGGGGTGGAGAAGCAAATGGGCGCTTCTCCTATGTGCCCTGGCCGGGAATCGAACCTGGGTCCCCCGCACGCCAGGTCGACGCTCTACCGCTGAGCCAACCGGCCAGGGCCTAAGCTCATACTTTGATGCAACCCACTCCCCAGAGCACCCTGGGGAGGTAGCCTTGTTCTGAATCCCCATCTCAGCCTGGCTTCTTTCCCAGCTCTATCTGGAGTCCCTCACTCCTGCACGGTTTTCTCCCAAGAGCATACATTCAATTCATGACTTCATGACGCACAGGCCTGTCTCAGGTGTTGCGCTAAGAGGACCTGATCAAAGACATTCCCTCTAAATGGCCACCGCCTGCTCACACCCCTCCTCCCACCTTGGCACAGGTGTGGCTTGGCACCTGGCCCTCTTATGAGACCTGTCCTTTCCAAAAGAGAATTCCTTCACTGCCCAGATGCGTGAGGACAAACTAAATTACAACTTGTGTTTAATTATTCAGAATCTTCCACCCACACAGTCCAAGAGGGCAAAGTTTTAGAAGATTGTGATCTGCAAGATAATAGACACCTAGAGATTTAACAATTACTCTGGAGGAAAAGATTTGTTATATTAAGGGCACAACTGGTGACCTGTTAATTTACTGAGAAAGTGCATTTAAATGATTTCATTTGTATATATCACAAAAGAGCTTTAAAGGTATAAATGGTACTTACTATCCTGTTTCAATTTTTGGAAAGGATATCCCTCTCCTTTTCTAGCAGTCTTTTTCAATGTTTACCTCCATTCTCATTTGTGAATCCTACTTTGTGTCCTCAATCCTCTGCACCTCAGATGTATTCCAGTCACATGCAGCATATTGACGACTGGGTCAGTGACAGACCACACATATGACGGTGGTCCCATCACATTATAACGGAGCTGAAAACTTCCCATCACCCAGCGACGTCACAGTCACATCACATGTGTAAGTCACGTGTTTGTGGGGACTTCCCATCACCCAGTGATGTCACAGTCATATCACACGTGTAAGTCACGTGTTTGTGGGGATGCTGGTGAACACAAGCACGCTGTGCCGCAGCGGTGTGAAAGCACTGACTGACAGTTATACCAGTGGGCTGTACCACCTGGGTTTGTGTAAGTGCACCCAATGATGTTTGCATGATGACAAAACTGCCTAATGATGTGCTTCTCCAAACACACCCTGGTCGTTAAGTGGCACAGGACTGCAGGGGCAGCTCAGTCAGGACCCAGGCTTCTCTCTCCTTGCCCCTTTATTACTTCTCCCCAATTCAGGCCCTCCATTACAGGCATTGTTTGTTCTATTTAGTACAATATAATTCACAGTTCACAAGATTTTCTCAAGAAAGAGGGGAGAGGAGAGGAGAGAAAAAAAGGAGGGGGGGGAAATAATTTCCTTTTTTTTTAATTTTTATTTTATTTTTCTTTATTTCATTATTTTTTTTTAAAAAAATCAACTCTTCGATTTTTTATTTTTTTTAACTTTTTATTCTTTATTAAATCTCATTAATACTATCAACAAAACCACCCTCAGATGCCATTAAGGAAGAGAAAATCGAAATCATAGATACAAGAGAAAGAGAGGTAACACAGATAGATGAGGAAAAATCTATGGAGAAAAAATTTAATATATTGGAAACCTTGGAACTAAATGACAAAGAATTTAAGATAGAAATCCTAAAAATCCTCCGAGATATACAAGAAAACACAGAAAGGCAATTTAGGGAGCTCAGAAAACAACTCAACGAACACAAAGAATATATTTCCAAGGAAATTAAAACTATAAAAACAAATCAAACAGAGATGAAAAACTCAATTCACGAGCTGAAAAACGAGGTAACAAGCTTAGCTAATAGAACAGGCCAGATAGAAGAGAGGATTAGTGAAATAGAAGACAAGCAACTTGAGGCACAACAGAGAGAAGAAGAAAGAGACTCAAAAATTAAAAAAAATGAGATAGCCCTACAAGAATTATCTGACTCCATCAAAAAGAATAACATAAGAATAATAGGTATATCAGAGGGAGAAGAGAGAGAAAATGGAATGGAGAACATACTCAAACAAATAATAGATGAGAACTTCCCAAGCCTGTGGAAAGAACTAAAGCCTCAAATTCAAGAAGCAAACAGAACTCCGAGTTTTCTTAACCCCAACAAACCTACTCCAAGGCATATCATAATGAAATTGGCACAAACCAACGACAAATAAAAAATTCTCAAGGCAGCCAGGGAAAAGAAGAATACAACATATAAAGGAAGGCCCATTAGATTATCATCAGATTTCTCAGCAGAAACTCTACAAGCTAGAAGAGAGTGGACCCCAATATTTAAAGCCCTGAAAGAGAGGAACTTCCAGCCACAAATACTATACCCATCAAAGCTATCCTTCAAATATGAAGGAGAAATAAAAACATTCACAGATACAGAAAAGATGAGGGAATTTATCATCAAAAACCCCCACTCCAGGAATTACTAAAGGGGGTTCTCCAATCAGATACAAAGAACAAAAAAAAACAAAGCCACAAGTAAAAGCTCCAAGAAGAACACAATAAAACTAAATTTAAACTGTGACAACAACAAAAAGAAAGGGGGGGAGAGGAAGGAGATTAACAGTAGCAAAGGACGATGGAGTGCAAAAGTACTCACAAAATAGTGCGCTACAATGAACAGGGTAGGAACCCTTTTCATTACTTAAAGCAGGGGTCTCAAACTTGCGGCCCACGGGCCGCATGCGGCCCACCGAACAATTTTGTGCGGCCCGCAGACTAATCCACGAAGTTCAAAATATTTTGGATAAAATTAAGTAAGCCTAGGGGCCTACTTGTATTTTTCATTTCTCTAGCATCCTAGCTAGATATTAGCTTAGTTAACAGCAGTTGTGATGCGAACTACAGTTTCTGGTCGTTTTGTGACACTGAAAAGTGTTGCGTAACAGTTGCCTTTTGTACACCAAGTGCGGCCTGCCGAACGGCTGTGATCTTGCTCTGAGGCCCACATGCTGAGTTGAGTTTGAGACCCCTGACTTAAAGGTAACCACCATTGGAAAAACCACCACAGAAGCACATGAGATAAAAAAGATAGCAACAGAAGAAAGATGCATGGAATACAACCAAATAAAAACAAAAGATAGAAAAACGAAAGAGAAGGATCAAACAAGACACAAAACTAACAGAAAGCAATATATAAAATGGCAATAGGGAACTCACAAGTGTCAATAATTACAATAAATGTAAACGGATTAAACTCACCAATAAAAAGGCAGGGTAGCAGAATGGATTAAAAAAGAAAATCCAACTGTATACTGCCTACAGGAAACTCATCTAAGTAACAAGGATAAAAACAAATTCAAAGTGAAAGGCTGGAAAACAATACTCCAAGCAAATAACATCCAAAAAAAAGCAGGCATAGCAATACTCGTATCTGATAATGCTGACAACAAGACAGCAAAAGTACTCAGAGGCAAAAATGGCCATTTCATAATGGCTAAGGGGACACTGAATCAAGAAGACATAACAATTCTTAATATATATGCACCAAACCAAGGAGCACCAAAATATATAAGACAGCTACTTATTGATCTTAAAACAAAAACTGACAAAAATACAATCATACTTGGAGACCTCAATACACTGCTGATGGCTCTAGATCGGTCATCCAAACAGAGAATCAACAAAGATATAGTGGCCTTAAACAAAACACTAGAGAACCTGGATATGATAGACATCTACAGGACATTTCATCCCAAAGTGACTGAGTATACATTTTACTCCAGTGTACATGGATCATTCTCAAGAATTGACCATATGTTGGGCCACAAAGACAACATCAGCAAATTCAGAAAAATCGAAGTTGTACCAAGCATATTTTCTGATCATAAAGCCTTGAAACTAGAATTCAACTGCAAAAAAGAGAGAAAAAATCCCACAAAAAAGTGGAAACTAAACAACATACTTTTAAAATATGAATGGGTCAAAGAAGAAATAAGTGCAGAGATCAAAAGATATATACAGACTAATGAAAATGACAATACGACATATCAGAATCTATGGGATGCAGCAAAAGCAGTGATAAGAGGGAAGTTCATATCACTTCAGGCATATATGAACAAACAAGAGAGACTTGAGCTCAAGTGAACCACTTAACTTCACACCTTAAGGAACTAGAAAAAGAAGAACAAAGACAACCCAAAACCAGCCGAAGAAAGGAGATAATAAAAATCACAGCAGAAATAAATGAAATAGAGAACAGAAAAACTATAGAAAAAATTAATAGAACAAGAAGCTGGTTCTTTGAAAAGATCAACAAAATTGACAAACCCTTGGCAAGACTTACCAAGGAAAAAAGAGAAAGAACTCATATAAACAAAATCCAAAATGAAGGAGGAGAAATCACCACAGACACCGTAGATATACAAAGAATTATTGTAGAATACTATGAAAAACTTTATGCCACTAAATTCAACAACCTAGAAGAAATGGATAAATTCCTAGAACAATACAACCTTCCTAGACTGAGTCAAGAAGAAGCAGAAAGCCTAAACAGGCCTATTAGTAGAGAAGAAATAGAAAAAACCATTAAAAACCTCCCCAAAAATAAAAGTCCAGGCCCTGATGGGTATACCAGCGAATTTTATCAAACATTCAAAGAAGACTTGGTTCCTATTCTACTCAAAGTCTTCCAAAAAATTGAAGAAGAAGCAATACTTCCAAACACATTTTATGAGGCCAACATAACCCTTATACCGAAACCTGGCAAGGACGGCACAAAAAAAGAAAACTACAGACCAATATCTCTAATGAATACAGATGCTAAAATACTAAACAAAATACTAGCAAATCAAATACAACAACATATTAAAAAGATAATACATCATGATCAAGTGGGATTCATCCCAGAATCTCAAGGATGGTTCAACATACGTAAAATGGTTAATGTAATACACCATATCAACAAAACAAAGAACAAAAACCACATGATCTTACCAATAGATGCAGAAAAGGCATTTGATAAAATACAACACAATTTTATGTTTAAGACTCTCAACAAAATGGGTATAGAAGGAAAATATCTCAACATGATAAAGGCCATATATGATAAACCATCAGCTAATAGCATATTAAATGGCACAAAACTGAAGGCTTTCCCCCTTAAATCAGGAACAAGACAGGGTTGTCCACTCTCTCCACTCTTATTTAATGTGGTACTAGAGGTTCTAGCCAGAGCAATCAGACAAGACAAAGAAATAAAAGGCATCCATATCGGAAAAGAAGAAGTAAAGGTATCACTTTTTTGCAGATGATATGATCCTATACATCGAAAACCCCAAAGAATTCATAAAAAGACTACTAGAAACAATAAGCCAATACAGTAAGGTCGCAGGATACAAAATTAACATACAGAAGTCAATAGCCTTTCTATATGCCAACAATGAAACATTTGAGAACGAACTCAAAAGAACAATCCCCTTCACGATTGCAACAAAAAAAATAAAATACCTAGGAATAAACATAACAAAGAATGTAAAGGACTTATATAATGAAAACTATAAACCATTGTTAAGGGAAATCGAAAAAGAGATAATGAGATGGAAGAATATACCTTGTTCTTGGTTAGGAAGAATAAATATAATCAAGATGGCCATATTACCCAAAGCAATACACAAATTTAATGCAATTCCCATCAAAATTCCAATGACATTTTTTAAAGAAATGGAGCAAAAAATCATCAGATTTATATGGAACTATAAAAAACCCCGAATAGCCAAAGCAATCCTAAAGAAAAAGAATGAAGCTGGGGGCATTACAATACCTGACTTCAAACTATATTATAGGGCCACGACAATCAAAACAGCATGGTATTGGCAGGAAAATAGACACTCAGACCAATGGAACAGAATAGAAAACCCAGAAATAAAACCACATATATATAGTCAAATAATTTTTGATAAAGGGGCCAAGAACACACAATGGAGAAAAGAAAGCCTCTTCAATAAATGGTGCTGGGAAAACTGGAAAGCCACATGCAAAAGAATGAAACTGGACTACAGTCTGTCCCCCTGTACTAAAATTAACTCAAAATGGATGAAAGATCTAAACATAAGACTTGAAACAGTTAAGTGCATAGAAGAAGACATAGGTACTCAACTCATGGAATTGGGTTTTAAAGAGCATTTTATGAATTTGACTCCAAAGGCAAGAGAAGTGAAGGCAAAATTTAATGAATGGGACTACATCAGACTAAGAAGTTTTTGCTCAGCAAGAGAAACTGATAACAAAATAAACAGACAACCAACTAAATGGGAAATGATATTTTCAAACAACAGCTCACATAAGGGCCTAATATCCAAAATATACAAAGAACTCATAGAACTCAACAACAAACAAACAAACAACCCAATAAAAAATGGGAAGAGAACATGAACAGACACTTCTGCCAGGAAGAAATACAAATGGCCAACAGATATATGAAAAGATGTTCATCTTCGTTAGTTATTAGAGAAATGCAAATCAAAACTGCAATGAGATACCACCTCACACCTGTTAGATTAGCTATTATTAACAAGACAGGTAATAGCAAATGTTGGAGAGGCTGTGGAAAAAAGGAACCCTCATTCACTGTTGGTGGGAATGTAAGTAGTACAACCATTATGGAAGAAAGTATGGTGGTTCCTCAAAAAACTGAAAATAGAATTACCTTATTACCCAGAAATCCCTCTACTGGGTATATACCCCCAAAACTCAGAAACATTGATACGTAAAGACACATGCAGCCCCATGTTCATTGCAGCATTGTTCACAGTGGCCAGGACATGGAAACAACCAAAAAGCCCGTCAATAGATGACTGGATAAAGAAGATGTGGCAAATATACACTATGGAATACTACTCAGCCATAAGAAATGATGACATCGGATCATTTACAGCAAAATGGTGGGATCTTGATAACATTATACGAAGTGAAATAAGTAAATCAGAAAAAACCAGGAACTGCATTATTCTATACGTAGGTGGGACATAAAAGTGAAACTGAGAGACATTGATAAGAGTGTGGTGGTTACGGGGGGAGGGGGGAGAGGGAGAGGGAAATGGGGAGGCGGATGGGCACAAAGAAAACTAGATAGAAGGTGACAGAGGACAATCTGACTTTGGGTGACTGGTATGCAACATAAGTGAATGACAAGATAACCTGGAGTTGTTATCTTTGAATATATGTAACCTGATTTATTGATGTCGCGCCATTAAAAATAAAATTATTAAAAAAAAAAAAAAAGTGAGAGAGGGACATCAACTGTCACGAAGGAGGCCAAGCAGAAAAGATGTAAGACTAATGTTCCATGACTCTTTGGCATCCTGTTGGCAATGCTAGTATTTTCTGTACAGAAAACAATTCACAAAGATTTTCTAAGATTTCATCTACACTAGCACTCACTGGTCACTTGCTACTCATTTGTCCTCTTCTGTATTTCTTCCTAGAACATTAATTGCCACTTGATATTATATGGTGATTTCTTTTTTGTTTGTCTCCTTAACTAGGCTGCAAGATCTCGGAGAGCAGACTTGGAATGTTTTGTTCACTGCTCTACTCCCAACATCTAGAACAGGACCCGTGCACAGAAGGATCACAATAAATACCTGCACGATTAAGCGGATGAAAGACAAAGGTGAGGAGCGTGACTCTGCTGGTGGGTTCACACCAGCTTGAATCAGCCCTGGAAGTAGCTCACTCATTGCCCTGACAACACAGATTCAATAGCTGGACGTGTTTCCAATTCATCTAACAAACAGATGCATTCATTCAACAAATGTTTATTAAACACCTACTGAGAACTAAGTCCTTAGTTGACCAGTTTGGGGATAAACAGACAACCCAATCCTTGACTTCTACATCTATGAAACTTAGTGGGGATGATGCAAAAAGCCATCTGGGGAAGGTCAAGGGGAAGGGGAAAGGTGGAGGAGAAGTACCTGGATCCAGGGCTGCTCCTTCGACAGTGACAATACAAAACAATTTGATCAGATCTCCCCGGATGACTGATGGTGTGTCTGAATACACGGAGGCATTAAATACAGGACCTGGAAGAAAGGGATTATCATTATTCTCTTTCACACTTTCAAGTTCCATTCTTGATATGCCATGGCCATCTAAACGAGTCTCGCTTCCCTTGAAATGGGGTTAGAAACTCACGAAACAGAAGGTGTGCTAAGGTTGCTTCTCTTCTACTGAGAGAGACGAGTATAGGCACATCCAAACGAGCTTCATTCTAAGATGACAACCAAAATAGCACGTTTCATAAACAATTACTTGCTTCTGGTCTGTCCAGGACCTTGTCTGATAACAGCCACGCTGTAGTGAGTGTGAAAGCCTCCTCAGGCTCCCGCCCAGACACGGCCCAGGTTGTTTCTGGTTCCCTGCAATTCACCTCCAGGACAGGTGGCGTGGAGATCAGAGGTATCAGGATCAACGCAGGGACGCTTCTGGTCCTGGTGGAATGAGCAGCCTCACTGTGCTGGGTGCTGGGGATAGAACTTGTTGCTAGGAGGCTAGAATCCAGTATGGAGACACACATGCCAACAATGACAACACTTCCAGCATGTATCCTGGGAGCCACTGAAGGCACGGCACCAATCTGCTGGGGAAACTGAGGTGGCATGGATAGTTCTTAAAACAACTATCAGACAGGATGTGTCTTGCACACCTTTCTGAGAACACTTCCTTGATATCCATTTTTATAAAAGACCCTTTTCCTACTTTCGAAGGCCAGGAAGATGGTCCTACCCACACCTTGCTAATTCCCCACAGGACCACCTCTCACTGCAAGGCAGAAATACTCCCTCTGAGGTATTGAGCATACATTGTCAGGTAATGAGCATACATATGAAAAACAAAATAAAAAAGTAAAAAGTTTCCACATATAAAGAGAATTATCTGTGGCTCCCACACCCTTCTTAGACAGACAGGGGTTAGGCACATTTGTTTTTTAAGCCTTTTGGGGGACAGCATTACATAGCTTTAAGGCAACCTGATCCTAAAGTAGTCCAGCATTTACCTTAACCCAATTCCTAATATGTAGGAACAGGTAAACCTAAAGAAACTCCCAGAATACCAATGTTATGGGATTTCCCTTGGGCTTCCTGGGAAGCAGAGAGGGCCCTGGGCACTGATTCTGAAACTCATTAGAAGCTAAGAATGGCCTGACTAGGCGGTGGCGCAGAGGATAGAGTGTCGAACTGGGATGCCGAGGGCCCAGGTTCGAGACCCCAAGGTCGCCAGCTTGAGCGTGGGCTCATTTGGTTTGAGCAAAGCTCACCAGCTTAGACCCAAGGTTGCTGGCTTGAGCAAGGGGTCAAGGGAGAAGACAAGATGGCGCTGGAGTAGGCAGACGTACCAACATCCACCTCCCAGAACCAAAGTGGATTACAACTTAATTTCAAGAACTATCATCTGGAAAAACCAACTTTGAACTAAACTAAGAGGCCTCTTCAACCAAGGATCACTGAAGAAGCCACACCGAGACTGGTAGGAAAAGCGGAAACGCAGAGAGGGCTGCCCAGCTCCCCGGAGCAAACGGCAGCCGGGAGAGACTCATGTGGCGGGAAGTGAGTTTAGCAGAGAGGGGAGGGTCCTGAGTCCCAGGAGCAAGGGGTCACTAGGTCTGCTCAAGGCCCGCGGTCAAGGCACATATGAGAAAGCAATCAATGAACAACTAAGGTGTCTCAATGCACAACTAGAAGCTAAGAATGCAAGTGTTGCCACCTTTTCAATCAGATTGCCAGAAAGAAGAAAGTACTTTTTAAAATTCTGAAAGAAATGACTGAGAGGTTCGTGCAACCCAATAAGGCCTTAAAGAATGGAAAAGGCCATGTTTTCATTTCAGCATGAGTTCCTAACACCAAGTACGTGAGTGACCTGTGCATCTCCACCTGCAAAGGGCAGCTGGAAAGTACGGAAACCTAGCGAGGTCAGGCAGTCCTGGCGGGCCTGGTGGAGAGTTCAGATCAACCAGAAGGGGGCAAAACAGCAATCCCAGGAAACGGGAAGGGACAAAAGCAGAGAAGACCCCTATTATCTACTGCTGGACACCGTGTCCCTCACCTAACTCAGCTCTCGTCCTGGTTCCGCAGGGCCTCGCCACCCTGGCCCAGCTCTGCCCATCGCAGTGACGTGGGGAGGGATGGGGCCGGCTGCTTTGGCTTGGCTTGGCGGTAATGACTGGGGGATTTCATGCCATATACGGCCATCTGTGGGAACAGGTGAGCAATGAAGACCCCATTTATTTTCTCTGACTAGAAATAGTAATAAAATAGAGCCATCTTAAGGGGCTTTCCGGCCCCTTCTAAGAGAAGGCAAACTGATAAAACATGAAGATATTCTCATAACAGATTTAGGTTTTTTATTTACTTAATGTGAACCAGCCAGGAAAGACTTTCCTAATTTGGACAAATTTCCCTTTCTTTTCATAGAAAGCCCCACATGCCTTCCAGGTCACAAGTTACGGTCCTCACCGCCCCACCCCCCCAGTGGCCGTGGTCGTGGGGACAACAGAGTACTTGTGCTCTGGCTCACTGCGCTGACGGGGACTGGGAGAAGGCCCTCATTGTGCATTATTCATAGCAGTGGTTTCCTTCTAATGAAACCAACAACTCACTGTTAATGTGGGTCTCATTATCCTAGGCTTAGAAATATTTTTATTATGGGCAATTTCTGCAGTAATGCTGTTTTTGTGAGGGGATTTGTCTGGTTAACTTCAAGATGACAGATCAAGGCACAGAGAATTTATGTGAACACCAGTCATCGGTGCCCCCTGATTCCTAGTCTGTGAGTACACAGACCACTTGGCTTTTAAATACAAACATGAACACAAACCATCATCCGACTCCAGCCCCTGAAAAAAGGCTGTTAAGAGCAGTGTTTTCGTGAAAGCCAAAACTGCAGACCATCTGCATATCCACCACGAGGGTGAGGGTTAACCAAATTCTACTAGGGTTAGTCATTAAAGTTTGTATTTATCTAGAATTTGTTATAATACAGAAAATGCTTACCTTCTAATGTTAAGTGGGGGAAAAGCAGCTCATAAAGTTGTGTATATAGTCTGATCTCAGAGTCATTAAGACAACATACAAGACAAAAATTCTAGGAAAATAGACTACAAATTAAGTTTATAGTTGATTCTCTTTTCCTTCTTTCTACTTTGCTATATTTTAAAATTTTCTCTATTAAGCAGAAAAACTTTTAACAGGCCAGAACCTTTAACACCATTATACTTATACCATATTTTTCCCAGACAGTAAAAGTCATGACTCAGTAAAACCCCTTGGGAAATATAGTCCTCATACCTAGAGGCAGATACCCTGGAACCAGGGGACAGAAAGGCAGATAACAGGAAGGACCTCTTTGCCCTATGTGTCAGACAGCATGGTGCTATATTTTTTATTTAATTAAGTAAGAGGCAGGGAGGCAAAGAGACATACTCCGCATATGCCTCGACTGGGATCCATCCAGCAAGCCCCCAATGGGGCAATGTTCTGCCCATCTGGGGTCTGCTGCTCCGCTGCTTGGCAACTGAGCTATTTTAGTGCCTGAAGCAAGGCCATGGAGCCATCCTCAGCACCTGGGGCCAACTCTGCTCAAATCATTCAAGCAATGATTGTGGGTAGAAGGGGAGAGAGAGAGAGAGTGAGACAGGAGGAGGGGGGTGGAGAAACAGATAGTCGCTTGTCCTGTGTGTCCTGACCAGGAATCGAACCCGGGACATTCACATGCAAGGCTGACAGTACCGCTGAGCCAAATGGCCAAGGCCACTACTAATTTTTAATACATGACAGCTCTTCAATACTTGCTGGGAGTTTCTCAGGGCTATGGCATTGTGCTGAATGCTGAATTAGATGGCAACTTCTCTTAAACTGGAAATTGGCTATGACAATTTCAGGGATTAAAATAAAAACCTTAGGTAGTCTATTCATCTTGAAAGCTACAGTGCTATTTTTTTCTGTTATGCTGAGACTTACAGTACTGAGAAATAAATTCAATACTCATTCCTTATCCAGAAATACAAAAGATTTTATATCTTCCCTTTTCCTCAAAGCAGTTTTAAAGAAACATTAAATAAGAAATGTAAAACAAGATGAAATAAACTCCTACAGATGGTAAGACAGATACACAAATATAAGAGAAAAAGCACATAATCTGAATCTTAGTAGATGCAGAATAAACATCTGAAATACCCAACACCTCTTCATGGTAAAAACACTAAAACTACAAAGGAAAGGAAACTTCAACTCAATAAAGGGCATCTATGAAAAACACACAGCTCCCATGATACTTAATGGTGAAAGCTGATCATTCCCCCCACCACCCCACTAAGATCAGGAACAAGACAAAGATGTCCATTTGAGTCACCACTATTCAATACTGTACTAGAGGTTCTAGCCAAGGCAATTAGGCAAGAAAAGAAATATAAAGTATTCAGTTTGGAAAGGAGAAAGTAAAAATATCTTTATTTGCAGACAGCATGATGTTCTATTTTTAAAATCCTAAGGAATCAACCAGAAAACTATTACAACTAATAAACAAGTTCTACAAGGTTGCAGATACAAGATCAATATACAAAAATCAGCTGCATTTCTATAGGTTTATGACAAACTGAAAAGAAAATTAAGAAAGCAATTCTATATATAAGAACATAAAAAATATTTAGGATAAATTTAATGGAAGAAATTTGAGATTTGTACAATGAAAACTATAAAACATCATTGACAGAAATTAAATAAGACCTAAATAAATAAAAAGACATCCCATGCTCATGGAAAGAAAGATAATACTGTGAAATGGCAATACTCTCCAAACTGATCTACAGATTCAATACAATCCCTATCAAAGTTCCAGCTGTCTTTTTGGCAGAAATTAATGGGCTGATCCTAAAATTCATATGGAAATGCAACAGACCCAGAATAGCCAGAGCAATCTCAAAAAAAGAACCAAGATGCACGACTCACACTTCTTCATTTCAAAACGTACTACAAAGCTACAGTAATCAAATGAGTTACTAGTATAGAAACAGATATAGAGATCAATATGAGAATTCAGAGTCCAGAAATAAACCCTTAAAATACTTATGGTTAAATCATTTTTGACAAGAGTGCCAAGATAAGCCAATGGCGGAAAAGAACAGACTTTTCAACAAATGGTGCTGGGACAGCTGGGTATTCACATGAAAGAGAATAAAACTGAATCCCTTCCTCAGACCAAATGCAAAAATTAACTCAAAAAAGAAACTGGACATCACCAAAATGAAAAACTTGGATGCTTCAAGGGACAACATTAAGAAAGTGAAAAAGACTACCCACATAGAGTGGGAGAAGATAATTTCAAATTATCTTTTAAGAAACTTGTATCTAGACTTTAGATACAAGAAAATCGCTACTACTCAACAATAAAAAATAACTCAATTTTAAAATAGGCAAATTATTTAAATAGATATTTCTCCAGAGAAGATATACGGGGGGGGGGGGAGGGGAGGAGAAGTAGGTTTATAGTTGTGAGTATACGAAATACAGAGTTTAGTCTTATATATTATTGTTCATAAGTTATTATAGTATTATTTTCCAAACGAACTGGAAACCAACTTTTGCCCCACCCTGTATATACGACCAATAACTACATGAAAAGATGCTCAACATCAAATCATTAGGAAAATGCAAATTAAAACCACAATGAAATACTACTTTGCACCCACACAGTTGGTGATAATAAAAAATATGGAGAATAGGTGTTAGTGAGGACACAGAGAAATCAGCATTCTTGTACTCTGCTGTAAAATGACACGGCTGCTCTGGAAAATAGTTTGGCAGTCCATCCACGAGCCAAATGGAGTTACCATGGGGCCCACCATCCCTCCTAAGCAATGAAAACTTGTCTACACAAAAACTTGTACACTAACATTGAGGTCAGCACTATTCAAACTAGCCCTGAAGTGGAAGCAACCTAAAACATTCATCAATAGACGAATGAATAGATAAAATGTGATATATCCATATGATGGAATATTATTTACCTGTAAAAAGGAATGAAGTACTGACAACATGCTATAACATGGGTGAACCTTGAAAAGATTTTGCCTGAAGGGAAGGGGGGAGGGAGCTGTTGGGAGGGGGTAAGAGAGATGTGGAAAGGAATACGGGGGAGGAGAGATACATTCAGGGAGACAATAGAATCTATGTAAATGCAATAAATAAATAAATAAATAAATAAATAAATAAATAAATAAATAAATTTTAAAAAAGATTTTGCCAAGTGAAAGAACCTAGTCACAAAGGTCCACATAAATGACTCAATTCAGATGAAATGTGCACAAGAGGCAAATCTACAGAGACTAAAAGATGAGTGTTTGCCAGGGGCTAGAGGTGGGGAGATGGAATTGACTACTAATGGGTACAGAGTTTCTTCTTAGAGTGATTAACAAGTGCTGGAATTAGATAGTGGTAGTGGTTGTAAACTATAAATGTACTAAAACCACTGAGTTGGATACTATAGATGGTGAACTTTATGATATGTCAACTATTTCAATAAAGCTGTCATTAAAAAACAAACAAGAAGATACACAATAAAAGAACTGTGTTTTCACTGTTTTCTAAATCTAAGGACTTAAATCAATATTACTTTTTATTAATCTATAAAGGCTTAGAGTTTAAAAAATGGCTGAAGATTATTTCACTACACGTATCTGAGTTGATATAGGTGAGTATGAATTACACATTCAGAAATCTCTAATTGGAACCCAGGGCAGATCTAGTGAAAACACTGTATATTAAAACTCACAAATGATGATCCTTCACCTTGATATTCTAATATTGTGGATCAGAGACTTTTAAATCATTTACCTGCTGAAACACACATACATACATAGACTCATCAGAGAAGCTTAATGAGTTAGAGAGATGAACAAAATATATTTCTATTTGAAAATATATATCTATGCCATTAAAAAAAAGTGAACCTTCCTACCTTACAGAATAAAAACAATTTACTTACCAAAGATAAAATCAATTCACAATAGACGTAAAAATGTCCTTGTTTTGATTAACGTTCCCATAGATGAACACCACTAATAATTATTCTTAACAAACCAGGTTAAAAGATATATTCCTCTATACTACTGCAGCTCCGCAGGCTCAGCTAAATGGATAGTACATCTTTATCCAGTCCAAAAGCAAGGTTGAGTATAAGATTGGGATGCTCAGTCCCAGTATGGAACATTGTGCTGATAAGCCGATCCTAAAACAGTGCCCACTACCCTTAGTCCCAGGGACCCGCTGCAGTGAAAACCAAGGGGCTGGATACAAATGGGGTCTGATCTCTGCATCTTCCAGCCTTTGGCAAGTCACTTAACCTTTCTGGAGGCTCACTTCTCTCCTCTTTATATTCTGCCATGTTTCCTAAAGATTCTGAAATAGCTATTTATTTTTTAAAATGAGGATCAAAATGAGGGTAATAATGTTCATGCAAAAAATTATACAGAAACATTCACAGCAGCATTAGTCATAATTGTCAAAAACTGGAAACACTCTAATGGCCATTAGCTAATGAATGGATAACCAAGATGTGGCAGTCCACATGATGAAACGCTCTTCAGTCATGAGAAGGAATGAAGTCCTGTCTTGCGACACCATGAATGACCCATGAAAACATTACGAGAAAGTGAAAGCCAGACAGGAAGACCATGTTATATTCCATTATGTAAAATGTCCAGAACAGGCATGTATATAGAGACAGAAAGCAGACCAATGCTTGCTGGGGGAGAGCAGGTTGTGAGGTGCAGGATGTGGAACTGAAGGATGTCAGCTGAGGGGTGTGGGGTTTCCCTGGGGTGTAATGAAAAAGTTCTGTAATTGATTGCCATGGTAGCTGCACAATTTTGTGACTATAATGAAAGCCATTGAGTTATACATTTTGTGTGTGTGGGTGGGGTGGGGTGAGCTGGAGTGGAGGGAGGAGGGAGGGCATGGAGACATTTTTTAAAAAATTGATTTTAGAGAGAGAGGAAAGGGGAGAGCTGGGCAGAGGGAGGGGGCGGGAGAGAGGGTGGGAGAGAAGGAAGAAGAGGGAAAGACAGAGAAAGAGAGAAAGAGAGAGAAACATCAATTTGTTGTTCCACTTACTGATGCATTCATTGGTTCATTTTTGTATGTGCCCTGACCAGAGATTGAATTCTGCCACCTTGGCGTATCAGGAAGACACTAACCAACTGAGCTACCCAGATGGGGCCTGGAGACATTTTTAATTGTCATTACTACAGGGGCACGGCTGTGGTGTGCTATTGGTAGACAGAGGCCAGTAATGCTCAATATCTTACAATCAGGGTTGCCAGCTTTCGCAAATAAAAATACAAGTGGGTAGGTGGCCAAATCAAGTCCAGGACTCCCAGTTAAATCTGAATCAGATTAACGGTGTTGTTCATCTGAAATTCAAGTTGAACTAGGCACCCTGTATTTAATCTGGCGACCCTACCTATGAAGCACAGGACAGGCCCCTACAACGAAGAAAAATCCAGGCCACACCTGCAGAGTGTGAGGTGGAGAACCCCGGCACAGGGCAGCAGGCAGTGGTTCTGGAACCCTGGCTTGCACCACAATCACTAGGAGGGCGGTGGGGCTCAGATTGTTGTGCCCGCCCTCCGGGGGCATGGTTCAGCAGTCTGTGGGGGGCTCAGCATTTGCATTTCCATCAAGTTCCCAGGTGAAGCTGTTGGTGCTCATGGACCACACTGGAGAACCACCTGAAAAAAGGCTATATACCTCTGCAAGCAGGTGACAGGAAAGGGTCTAGGCTTGAATTATACACTTCAAATGGGCAAACTGTATGACATATTAACAGTATCTCAATAAAGCTGTTAAAAACAAAGCAAAGCCACTGGACCCAAACCTTAGGGTCTCCTCTAGCTCACTCTATGACTCCACAGATTTCCCTGCTCACCCGAGGTCTGGAAGTCTATCTCAATAGGATTGGAGAGACTAGTTGCTGCTTCTCGCCACAGGCTGCCCCTGACAGGAGACCAGGCGGTTACCATGCAACGGTACAGCCCTGCATCCGACACCTGAGTCTGGTACATTCGATAACGGAACTCATCCTCCTGCACTTTCTCCAACACAACGCCGTCCACCCGTGAGGCGTCTGTCCAGTTCTCCAGCCTCACCACAGAGTCCTGGTCCAGGGAGATGATGTACTTGGTTTCGTTGGGGCTGGAGAGGTCCCCGACAGGCTTCTCAGCCGTGATGAGCACCGAGTAGCGCGGCGACTTAATATTCTTGGAAGACACTTTGCAAGTCATCTCAAATGTATTTCCTGCAGCAAAGAAAGGCTTTGGCTGCCTCGCCTTCACCACAAGCACGGAATCTGCAATGAGGTAGCAGAAACAGGTGATTTCCAATGGGATCAGTTATGATGGCTACTATCTGAAAGAACAATGTCAAGGAACTAGGAATTCATTTGCAAAGTGCCACAACAGCACTTCAGACAATCTGGAAACTCAGAAAGGAACTCACGCAGGATGAAGGAGTGTAGTATGAAGTGATTTATCAGGTGTGAGGGAAGAGTGAATCAATGGGTGAAAATTTGGTTTTAAGGCTTTTCAAGTCCTTGAGAAGTTTTACTTAGAGCAAGAATTTAGTAAGCCACTGGTATGCTCCCCTATCTTCCCTGGATGTGAGGGAGAGCTCACTCTTAGTGAACTGGGCAAGACAGGCTCCAGGCGACACCATCTGCCTCTCCTCCCCTGAGGTTCTTCTGGGTGCAGGGGAAGAACCTAGCTTAACCAGCCTGCTTGGAATAGCAGGGCAAGGGAGGAAATATATTCTCCATTTAATCACATGATGGTAACATTACAGACAGATTTTTACTATGGTGATGGGAGCTCACACTTGTTGATCCAGTTATTTCCACAGAGACACTGTTTTAAAATTTCGAGCAACTGTCCATGTTCATACTAACTTTAGGTTTTAGGTGTGTTACTCCCCACATCTGTTAAAAAAAATAATCCCTAAGCATATGCATATTAGAAATCTCCTACATTAGAATAGTTCAGTGTCAGGCCCTTGGACAGTACTTAAATATTTATTGACTGGATGAACAAGTGAATTAAATACATTCTTTTTATCCTTTAATGAGATGATTAATTCTATAATCTGTCCTGTATTAAAATGAAATTTTTATGTTGGGTTTTTCTGGGGAAAAACCCAACTGTTCCACCAAACCTGTTAGCAGAACATGCACATTAGGGTATTTCTTTACAATCACTGATTCTTGGGTTCCTGAGCCACACACATTTATCCTGACTCTCCTGTGACTTTGGCCATCCATTCATTAATTAAACAAGTACTTATAGAGAGCCTCCCATATTCTTGGCACTGACAATGTCATTGTAAACAAAACAGAAGTCCTTTCTTTTATATACTAGTGGAGGTATATGAACAAAATAAGTAAAATATGTGGTATGGTTCAATGGTGATACATGTTTAAAAGAAAAAAAAGCAGGGCCTGACCGGTGGTGGCACAGTGGACAGAATGTTGACCAGGGATGCTGAGGTCCCAGGTTTAAAACTCCGAGGTCAGCAGCTTAAGCATGGGCTTATCTGGCTTGAGCGTGGGCTCACCGACTGAGCGTGGGGTTGCTGGTTTGAGCATGGGATCATCAACATGACCCTATGGTGGTTGGCTTGATCCTAAAGGTTGACGGATTGAAGCCCAAGGTTGCTGGCTTAAGTCCAAGGTCACTGGCTTGAAGCCCAAGGTCACTAGCTTGAGCCCAAGGTCACTGGTTTGAGCAAGGGGTCTCTGGCTTGGCTGGAGGCCCCCTGTCAAGGCACAAATGAGAAAAAAAATCAATAAACAACTAAAGTGATGCAACTATGAATTGACGCTTCTCATCTCTCCCTCTTCCTACCTGTCTCTGTCTCTCTTTGTCACTCTCTCTCCTGCTAAAATAAAAAAGAAAGAAAATAAAGCCTGGAAAGAAGTATAAAAGGATGGGCAGGGTCACAATTTTAGTGGCCAGAGATGGCCTCACCAAGAAGGAATCACCTGAATGAGGACCTGAGGAGGTGAGGGAACAAGACCTGTGTTCATTTGGGGAACAGTATCATAGGCAGAGGGAACAGCGAGTGAAAAGCCATTAGGCAGAGGCATGCCTGGTGACTAGAATGGCAGGAAAAGCAGACCAGCTGGGTTAGGTTTAGGGTTTGTGTTCAGGGGGTGAGGTGGGGGGTGCTGGAGAAAGCTGCAGGTGAAGTCAGAAGGGAACAGAGCCAGCTGGTGTAGGGCATCAAGGATACTGAAAGAACTCTGGACTTTTCTTTGAGGGAGATGGGGAACCTCTGAAGATTTCGAGCAGAGGAGTTTCATGCTGATTTACTTTAGCAGGACTGCTTTAGCTGCCACGTGCAAGGGCAGAAGAAGACCAATCAGGAGGCGAGTGACATTATCCAGGCAAGAAACAACGGCAGCCTGGTAACAGAGTGAGAAGTGGTGAGATTCTAAACCAATTTTGAAGAATGAGGAATGAAGGATGAAGGGTTTTGTCTGAACAGCTAGAACAATGGTGCTAGAGAAGGTGAGAGAAGACCAAAAGCACCATTTGAGCAGAAGTTTGAAGTGCCCCTTTAAATAAGTGGAGGTGGCAAGACATCAACCTGATACCAAGTCTAGAGTTCTGGAGGTCCAGGGTAGAAATATAAATTTGGGAGTCACTAAGTATATAGGTAGTATTTGAATGAGGTTAGAAGACATCACCAAGGGAGTGAAGTTTAACAGAAAAGAAAGTCCAAGGACTATGTCCTGAGGCAGTCTGACGGTGGAGGGTCAGGACGATGAAAGACCAGTGAGGGGACTCAGCGGAAGAGCCATGTGGTTGGTGTATGTGTCCCTGAGAGGAGCACAGAGCTTCCAAAGTGCTTTCAGTAGGGGCAACTGAGTGCCTAGTTAAGCCCAGCTAAGTCAAGTAAGATAATGAACAACTGGGTTTTACAATAAGTTGATCACTAGTCATTTTACTATAATAAGCTATGAGGGCAAAAGAGATTACAGTAGGTACCAGAGAGGATGGAAAGAGAGAAACTGGAGACATCAAGCACAGATAAAGCAAATACTTGGGTTATACAGCAGCTCCCCCTTCTCCATGGGGGATACACCCCGTGGATACCTGAAACTATGGATAGCACTGAACCCTAGACACACTGTGTTTTTTACTACACACAGGTACCTATGATAAAGTTTAATTTATAAATTAGGACATTTCATGGATACATTTGTTCTTACCATAGATCTTAGCAAACTAAGCATACGGTTTTTGTTCTTTCCTTAAGTCAGAAACTTTTACCTTTTCACTTAAGGAAAACACTTTATGGCTTCTCTCTGGCACACATCTAAATTGCCAGCATCACTAGTCTTACATGTTGGGGCTCCTATTAAGTGAAATGAGAGTGACTTGAATACAGGAACAGCAATACCACAACAGTTGATCCAATAACCAAGCAGGCTACTAAGTGACTAACAGGCTGGGGGAGGGGGGAGGGGGGGCATATACAGCATGGATAAGCTGGACAAAGGGATGATTCACGTCCCAGGAAGGGCAGAGAAGGATGAAGTGGGACTCCATCATACTACTCAGAATGATGTGCAATTTAAAATGTATGAATTGCTAATTTCTGGAATTTTCCATTTAATATTTTTGGACTGCGGCTGACAACAGTAACTGAAACCATGTAAGGGGGCATTAGTGTAAAATAAAAAAGAGAGAAACAGGTGGGCAAGGAGGTATGGGGAACAGAAAGATGGGAGGGAAGGGAAGTCAATATTAGTTTAGCTAAAAAAAAAAAAAAAAAATCCAAAACAGCAGATCTAACAGCATGTTTACAAGCCAATGGGACAGGTCTAGAAAAAAGAGAAATACTAAAGACATAAAGAGGGAAGCCACGTGCCTGAGTACTTAGAGGGGCTGGCATTGTTAGGACATGAGGTCGCATAACATGGGCTCAGCCCGGGGAGGGTATGTGGGAATTCTCCCAATTGTTTCTGTTTGTTTAGGGACTAGAAAGTAGGGAAGTAAACAGATTAAGGGAGTGTTGAGAGCACACTTGACATGCATGATCACAGATCAAAAGTGAGGCCAGTCAACATCTTTAAATGTTTTTCTCCAACCACATTCAGCTGTGCAGATGCAGAAGGAGGCAGCAGAGGACTGGCACTCAACTGGGGCGCAGTCTAGTAATAGTGCCAACAGGGAGTGGGCTGAGGGAGCTAAGGTTGCACAAGGAGTGTGACGGAGACTGACCGGGAACTGGGGCTGACAGCAGGATGACTCCTAACTCATCTGACCTTCCACCCCTGGACATACCTAAGAACAATGCAGGACAACAGGTATACAATGGACTATCCTGGGCAATTGGTCACTCTCTGTTAGAAGTGAAGACAATGGGCATGAAGGACAGTGCAAGACAATAGGATTAATGGACTGTCCGTCCTGGTGGATTGAAGAGTTGATGTTGGAGTACCAGAGAATGATCTAGAAAGGCAGAGGAGTGTGTAAAGAATAGGATGTTTGGAATTAAAAGTATGGAAATCATCCAGTTATTGGAAGCGAAAGGGTCTAGTGTAGGGTATGAGCAGGGGCATGAATAACACAATAGGACAGAGGATGTGATGACCAGAGAGAGGGACAAGGAGCTGAGAATGAAGGCTTATCTGCATTGGGGTTCTCAGTCTTGGTTGCCCAGGAGACCCACCTTAGGAGCAGTGAAAATTCCAATGCCCCAACTACATGTCCTCAGGCCAACTAAGACAGAATGTCTTGTGGAACTCACACTTCAGTTTTTTAAAAATACTCTTTGGGTGATTCCAATGGGCAGGCAGGTATAATCCAGCATCTAATGGATAGTGCAGCCAGCAGGACAGGAGGCACACTGGAGAGAGTGGCTGGGAGTCAAGAGTTAATATCTTCAAAGAATGAATGAGGAAGGCCTAAGAGTCGACAGGTGACGGCAATGAGAGGAGGGGCGTGACCTCGTGACGTGAGACTGGAGCTGGTGTTTCCAGGGAGAAGGAAAAAGGGGCCGGAAGCTGCAGTGAGGGACAAGGAGGACTCAGTCCCCCCAGGCTCAGGTATACGAGAAGTGTGGGAAGAAAACACCAGCACTCAGGAGGAATCCAAGAGAACAGGGTCCTCAGGGGAGAGCTAAGTTAGTAATGTTTAATGAGGGAAGAGATGAAGAGATGAGGCTTGGGAAACAGGAAATTTTGCTGTTTGGTGCTACAGAGAAGTGGCAGTGGGTCAAAAGAGGCGTGTGGGCGCTGTGTGGTGCTATGAGGGAAGAAGGATCCAGAGGCCCGTAGGCACAGAAAAAGCAGGAATAAACACTTGAACCTGGCGTCCCAAAGCCGGCAGTGCTCTGAGCATGCGGGAGAAGATGCATCAAAGAAATTGTTCCCCTTGCATTGTGTCACTTCTGCCTGGAAACAATCTCTCTGAACAATGACTGGCAGCTCAGGGGCAGATACAGTGGCCTAGTGGCCTGTGGTTTCTATGCTGTGGCACCTCTGATGAGCCTGCATTCAGCGGGTGGGTGAACAGAGACACTCCCCCAAAGGGCTGTGTAAGGCCTGGCTTAAAACCACTTAGTGGAGCAACAGTGTCAGTGGCTGACCCCATGCACACTGTGAGTACCTATAGACAATGACCTGCACCAATGACCACACCCCAGCTCTCTCACCAGGACTTACTTACCCTTGTCCAGTATCACCGTCTTAAAGGGCTTCATGCTGTAGATAGAAGCACCAGTCATTTGAGCATGTGTTTCTTGGCTTCCTAGTGTAAATGGAAACCTGCAGGCTGACTATGCATCTGAACACATACAGAGGGATGGCATAAGCCAAAACAAGACAAGAGTAAAAAATAAGAACAAAGCTCCTACCTTCCGATGCCCAAAATATGTGGACAGGTTTAGAGAAGACATCCTTGCTCTTTACCCAGCTGTCATTCCGCTGTTTGGTCCAGGCAGACACAACGCAGTAGTAACTGCCTCTGTCTTCCTCTGTAGTCCTTTGGATTCGGAAACTGAACGTATCCATACGCTCCTTAGAAAAAATAAAGTCTCCATCCTGGGCCCGTTGCTTGCTTCTCTCACTGTACTTCAGCGTCCAGTCCCTGTCCATGACTGCAAGAAACTCACTGGTCACCATGTCATCACTGCGCCGGTTCATCCTGTAGTACCAGGACACTGTGACACGGACACTTGCACCCATGCTCTTCATGTCCACGACCTGGCATTCCAGCTCAGTGAGGTCGTCTGAAAACTCAGGGACCTTAGAAGCATTCAGGTACACCTGATAGTCTGGTTCTGAACCAAAGAGAGAGGAACCAGGGTCAAAAACTCAGTACCATACCAAGAATTAGCAAAAGGAACAAGGCGAGGATTCCTTCTGTCCTGACAATGAAATGCTTATCCTACCAACTGCAGTGACAGAAATGAAAGTCCTTGCATTAGAGGGGAAGGATCCTATGCCCCAAGAACACTTCCAAAGGCCAGAAGCCCAACGTCCCCCATCACACTCTTGGTCTTTCCATAACGTCGAGGTTTGTGGTCAGCCTCCCCAGGAGATTAGCCTCTTCTGAGAAGGATCTAAGAAGCTTGGTGTTCACACTCTATCAAGAGTTCTCCTGGATGGCCGAGCAGTGCCCACAGACCCCACGGAGCAGCCCTGGAAAACCCGATCCCAGAGGACATTCTAGCACTTGCGGCCAGTCAACCCCACTGTGGCTCAGGTTCCTGCCATCCTCGGCTATGCCCCAAATGCAAGTGCAATGGGTTACCATCCCCCGTTGTCTCACCCTCTCTCTACTGGTCCTGACTTTTCCCACTAAACCTGTGTTCCATGGTCAATAAACACCCCCATCCTGAAACTCCCCAAACAACATTCTTTTCACTGCCACATGGAACTTGCTTATCTAATTGTCAACCTTGAAGATCCTGGCTCACTTAGTCCCCCCCCCCCCCCCAAGTTCCCTGACAGGCACAAATCTAACAGCAGGTAGGAGGAAAGTCAGCCCTCTCCTAAAGTCACAGTCTTGTTATCTTTCACTGGTATAAAAACCTCTCCTTCTTCTGAGGTTCCCACCATTCATTTAATCCATCTCTATAACACATGGGGCCACAATGGCCCCAAGGCCTCCTTCCACACTTGCCAAGGACGCAGTACTGCAACCTCCCTGTGGGCTCCTTTCCTCTCTCCCCACCCCGCTGCATGTTACACCTGATTCTCTGAAGTTCTCCAGTCACCACCATCCCACACCACGACAGTGAACTGCAGTGACCCCTGTGGCCCTCTCCTGATTGCCCTGCAAACTCCCACTGGCTCAGTGTCACCTCCTCTGTGCCCCGTGTGGGGTCCCCAGAGTGTGACACTGTATACTCCCATAGATGGGCACATAATTTCGGAGAGCACTAATCCCACTCTGCGATACTCCGTGCCTGATGGTCTCATCCCCAGGACCCTTCTGCACACACCACCTTGTATGCAGTAGGCACTCAGTGAACGTTTGCTGTGTTAACGGTAAGGCTTTTAGAAAAGGCTGCATTTTTCTCTCCTAACACTTTGTTTTCTAGGAGAAAAATCACCCCACCTAAACAGAACTTTCCATTCGCCAGCCCTACGTTTATTCACATCGCCTCCATCAAACTGCATCATGATATTTAATGTGTTTTTTTTTATGACTCATTCAGATTATAAACTGCTGAAGTCACGGAACTGTTCTCTTGTGATTTACACTTCTAATGAAATGTGTAACATCATGACTTCTCCAAGAATGATTCACTGGGCCAAGAAATGGAAAGAACTCAAAATCCTAATTCCCTTAAATGTCATCTTCACAAGCACTTAGTTGCAAGTGAGGCTGGACCCTGTGCAGCATCAAGTTACACAGACGTGACCCTGCTGGCCCACGGGAGCATGCCCTACCACGATGTGGGCGCCACAGGGAAACACCAAAGGCTTCTAGACTGTCATCCTGTCTCCTCATCTTACAGGCGAGTCTCACCGCTGGGCTCCCCTGCCTCTCAGGCAGAACGCTAATACCCCATGCCACCTCTCTTGCCACCACTGACAACTGAACAAACACCACCAACATGTGTTCACATTGTCACATGAATGAGCCAAGGTATTCCTGAAATACTCGCCCGCATTCAAGGTTTCAGACCTTTTCCTCATGTCAGCCTCACTCCAGAGCACGGCAGCTGGAGTACACTTAACACGGAATGGACAGACTTGAACTGGTTGTGCATGGGGCAGGACTGCACCCCTCGGTCCTGTCGGGACCAAGCTGGGACGTCACAACAGCCAGAGTCTTCACAGAGGAGCAGGAGCCATCATCACCTATGGAGCCCCAACTCCATTCTAGGCATGATGGGAAGACCCCTCATGTGGGTCACCACGTTAACCTGAACCACAAACTGTGGGGCAGTGCAGAGCTGTGGCGAAGAGCCAGGGGTCTGGAGCCAGACTGTGTTCAAATCCTGGCTCTGCCATTTACTTGCTGTGTAACTCTGGGCAAGTTACTTCACCTCTCTGGTACCTCACCTGTAAAAATGGGGATCAGAACAGTAACTATCTCATAATGTTACTTTCAGGACTGAGTGAAAACATACATATAAGGTATGCATGTGCATCTGCATGCGTGTGCTTACATACATATCCACACGTAGATAGTTCATAGTTCCCACTGTGTGCCTGAGGAGGCAGAGCTTAGAGGTCAATCACATGCCCATACAGCTCAGAAGCAGCAGATCTGAACCTGGGACTGTCCTTCCCACCACCTTTCTGGTACTCTCTCAGGCGAGTCACAGTTCCTGTCATCTAAACTCTATACTTTCTAAGTGCCGCTGACCGGCATGGCGACTGTCTGGTACACTGAGGCCGAGTCTGGCCGGATGCTGGTGAGCTGCACTACAGGGAATCCCGGGCCATCACCTCAGCCTGGCGGACCAGCACACACCCCCACTATGGAGCAGCCTGTGGGGGCTCCTGTCTCCTTACTGGTCACCAACTCTGTAACAGCTGTCCTTCAACCCTTCACGGTCTCCTAACACCTCAGGAGCAGACTTGCCACAGTGGCATTCTGAAAACAAAGGCTGTTACAGTTACCATGAAATATGGCAGAGAGCATGACTGCATGCTCTACTCGTGGGCAGACCACAGAACACACGGGAAAGGTGGGCAAACTAGTCTCCACACCAACCACCAAGTGGCTCCCCTGCCCCCCACCTGGCCAGCCACACCCAAAGCTCACTCTCCAGTACGGGGACCCCGCTGCTCCTCGCTCAGCCCAACTCCACCTCAAGCTCCAGATCCAGACTGGCATAGCTGGTCTCCTGACCTGGCCTTCCGTGGCACACAAATACCGACATTCACAATCCAGTGCACCTCACTCGCCACCTGCCTCTGCTGACACACACATACACAAATATACCCATTCACACACAAACATAAAGGTATACACACACTGATACACACACACACACACAAATATACCCATTCACACACAAACATACACGTACACACACGCTGATCCACACACACACACACAAATATACCCATTCACACACAAACATACACATACACACACACTGATCCATACACATACATCCACGCACAAATATACACATTCACACACACATGTATGCACACACAAATATACACATTCATGTACACACACTGATCTATACACACACATACACACCCCCACACAAGTATACACATTCACACACATACATACAGGTACACACACACTGATCCACACACACACACACAAATATACACATTCACACACACATGTACACACACTGATCCACACACACAAATATACATTCACACACTGATCCACACACACACACATACACAAAGACACACACAGCTAAAACGCTGCCCCAAACAATCAGTGCCCCCTAATTTCCAGATTCCTGCTCCTGTCCGTACACCCCACCACTGGCTGCCCTGGTCACCTCTGTTGAATCACGTATCCTCTCTGGCTCTCCATTCTGAGGGCCCAGAGTCTCCCTCATTCTACTCCACTTCACCCTCCCAGGCCCCACACACAGTCGGCGCTCCAAAAATATTTCTAAATAAAAGTGAAAAAAAGCTCATGAGCACCCCCTTCATCCTGGCCCTCTCTGCCTCCAGCCGGGTGACACAGCTCCAGGGCCATCTGTCCAGTGACCCTCCTGTGGCTTTTCCTCTCACCTCCCAAGGAAGAACAGCAGCCCCACCATGCCCGTAGGGCACCTACAGTGCGGGTCCAGCCCTGCCCCCAGTCGCCTTCTAGCACGTTCTAGACTCTACTCAGTGACACTTCTCACAAGTCCCTAATCACCTCTGCTTCCAGGTTTTCTGCCTTCCTTCCTTCCTGCTGGTCCCTTTACCTCAGCACCTGCTCAGCAAGGTGTTGGATAAATGACTGAACAGATAATCCCACTCCACCCTCCAACTCTGAAAGGATCTGCTCAAACTAATTGTAACCAGATGCAGAGGATGAAGAGCCCAGGAGCATGCGGCTGGTGACAGAACTTTGTCCGGCTCAACAAGAGAGGAGAAGCTCTTCACTGGCCTCCTTACCCTCTGCTGAATGTTGAAACTGAATCTTAGGACCCCAAGAGGAGAGCCCTAATGCAAAGAAACAGAAACAAGAGGACTCTTGGCTTGTGAACGTACAAAGGGGAGGTTCTGGTGGTTGAAAGGATGTTTCAAGGTCATGTGAACTATCCACCAACCTTGTAGGTCAAATGAGACTTGTACTCCTAGAGAAGATATGACTCTGCTATGTCAGAACCGTAGCAGAAATGGGCTCTTATCTCTCTGGTTTGGGTGCATGAATGGAAATTTTCTTTTACTGTTTTGTGTGCCAAGATTGTGCCAGTTCTTCAAGGCCCATCATGCCCATACTTGGTCCATGTAGCCTCTCCTACTTCACAGAGAATGCTCCCTTTGCACTCACCTAACCAATCACACCTCTACTTCCCATTCACCAAATGTTCACAGACACCTACCACCTGCCAGGCTCCTGCTCTTTAAGGACTTTATCTGAACACAGCCTTGACCTCTGGTTATGTGTCTTAGGGACATTCTTCACTGGGGCAGTCACTGCCTGCCTATCTTATTCAAACGTGTATGCTATGCAGGCAGTGCTTTGTGCATAAAAACATCACCATGCTTGCTGAATTGGACTAAATTTAATATTTTGCATAAAAATGCTCATTTTTGGCAGAAGCATGTCACTGATTACCGCTACATTCGTTTGATCTCATCAAGAAATCAACCAAGAATGCAATGGCAGTTATGTTTAAAAAATGCTTATCAGTTAAAGATGCATACTCAAGTATTTAATGGTAAAATGACATGATGTCTAGGATGTGCTTTAAATTCCTCCTGGAAAAAGAATAGTAGTGACTGAGTGTGTATGTGTGAGTGAGTATGTGTGTGTGTGTGTGTGTGTGTGTGTGTGTGTGTGTGTGTATGTCTGGGGCAGAGAAGAGAGATAAAATAAGACTGGCAAACTACTGTATTGATAATTATTGAAACTGGTGATTCTTTCTCCTTTTGTGTAAATTTCTTAGTCAATTCTATTCCAACTGCACCCACAGGTAAGTAAGCCCTCTCCCAGAACATTGAGACCTGAGAGTGATGTCACTACCTCTCTGAGAAGCAAGGGTCTGCTCACATACACACGCACACCCCCTGAAGCCACGCCCTCTAACAATATGAACTCCCCCCCAATCAAAGACGATGGTTTTTGCATATGGGTCATGAAACTCTTTTGTTACAACTTTCAAAACAATGAAAGACTCATTGGCTAATTAGTAAAAGCAGGTATTTTTGTGCCTTCTGTATGCAGCGACCAAACTGCAGGTTTTCACATAGATTACCTCCGTTCACTTTCACAATTCTATCAGGAAGGTATCATTATCCCCATCTGACAATGACAATGATCACAGGCATTTACCAAGAGCTTTCTAGAGGCCAGGTACAAACCAGGCCATACACTTTCCTCACATTCTCACCTAATCTTCTCAACAACCTTATGAGATAGATACTACTTTCATGTATACTTCCTAAGTGGAAAACAAAAACAAACATTAAAGTTCAGAGGAGCTGAATTCAAAGACTATGGTCTGGCACAGTATGTGTGAGCAGAATTCCAGGTAAGGCTTTGGCTCCATGGTCCTCCCACTAGGACCAAATTGCATAACCTTATTACACACCCAGTTATTAACACTTTCTCAACGCCTGCTGCATCCCAGAAGACGGGAGTGATGATAATAGGCCAGGCACTAATCCTGAACCACGTACAACAAGGCCATGTTCTAATACTCCCTTTGAAGCTTAGTGAACTTGGCACAGGTAATTAGATGAACAGGCTACAGGCTCGAGCTAGAGGAAACAGAAGGAGTGCCCTCGTCTCTGCTGATGCACTTTGACTATCTTGAATTGGGCAGGTACCTTAGATGCAGCTGAGCAGGTTGACTAACTGTTCAAGAGTTGCCATTATCCCATCTTTATAGAACTACGAAATGTGGTTTTCTCTGTTCATCTTCACTCAACTTCTCCCAGAGAAGGAAGAGTGAGTTACCAGATTTAGGGGCGGGGGCAGGAAAGTGGCTGGATGTGGTCAGCTCAACCCTCTCTCTTCCTAGGGAGGGATGCTTCCAGGACACACACACACACACACACACACACACACACACACACACACACACACACACGATTCCTCTATAACCTAAGGCACACCCCTACATCTTACTTGGTTAATACCTTGGTGGGAAAGAGTATGTTATACGCTGACCACACCCCCCAACACCACCACCATGAATGTGTATTAAGCACTTAAGTACTAGGCACTGTGCTAAATACAAGAACAGCAAAGCTTAGAAGCCCTAAGCGACACACCCAAGATAACACACCTAGAAGGTGGTGGAGCAGGATTCCAATGCTTACTCACAGGCCCCTCTGCCTTCAGAGATAATCCTGGACAGACAGTCAACAAAACAGTTATTGATAAAAGTCTGCAGATCTAACTCTTCTATCCTTTGGACAGCACAGACCTCTGAAGTCTCCACCAAGTATTTAGCAGATTAACAGCTCCTTTTAAAGAAAAATAATTACCTTCCTCGCTGGCACACTGCTGGAAGAGGGGACAGTCCTCTTGTGGGAAAGAATGCAAATCAGGCTCTTAAGCCCGAACAGTAGAACTCAACTCTGCTCCCTCCTGCTCTTCTATCGGAAGCCTTGGAAGCCTCTCCAATTAACACCGCAGAAGTCTGGTGCTTCGGGCAGAGAGCTCAACCACGAACTGATTAGTATCCAACTCGTACCAAAGGCTCATTTAAGACATATGATAGCAGAGAGAGGTGGCTTAAGATGCAGATTTACTCGTTATTACCCTCTATAGTTTTAGTTATACACTAAATTGCAACAACACAAAGCAACATTTGTCCTCCACAGTAACTCAGCTTCTCATAGAAACTCCTTCACACACTTAAGATTTATGCCCTCAGCCCTTACAGAGAGTGGATCTAAGAAACACCCATTTAAACAATTACTTAGGGCCTTTTGTAAAAGAACAGTGGAAAGCACTATCCACTGTGTTATCCAATGCCCCTTCAATAAAAAAGCACATAATAAATTCAGGGCCAAGAAAAAGTCTGTCTCTCTGAGTTTGTGTTCCTTCGTCAGAAGAGAACTGTACAATCACATTTCTTTTTGTCTCAACTCTTCGAAACTTCATTGGTAAATTCCGTGTTCAAGTGCAGTAGCTAATCCATCCAACTACCTTGCAATATCAATCCTTTCATTTTTTTACACCCTCTTGATCTTGATTTTATTTTTATGTCTCCTGCTTTACACTGTGATTCATTTTGCAATCCAACTTACATATTTTTTTTTTCCTTTCTAAAGTAGGACATAAACCCTAAGTAAAAGAGGCTTTTTCCTTGCCTTCTAAAAAAAAATCATGGTCCTCCCAGCTGCTACAAATGCTTTTGGACTTGCCAGACCCATTCACATCACTGCCCTGATCTCTGTCTGGTTAACAAAATAGAACGTGAGAAGATTCCAATCAGCTTCAATCTCGCGTCTACTCAGAGCACCAACCCCAAGCGAATAAGGGCAAGAACGGCTCAGCTTTTAGGACTCTGTGCGCTACGGTTTCAGGAATAAAGCTGATTCCCAAAGCCAAAAATGTTTCCACAAAAGATAACAATACTTGAGACAAACTTCACTTAAGATGACAAAGCTTGGGACAGACTTGATCCAGGGCCATAATTCTAAGCCATCTAAACATTTCTTTTGAAATAAACAAGATCGCCTGAATGGTGGTGGTGCAGTGGATAGAGCATTGACCTGGATGCTGAGGTCCCAGGTTCAAGACCCTAAGGTTGCCCACTTGAGCGCGGGCTCATCCAGCTTGAGTGTGGTAGGTCACCAGCATGATCGTGGGATCATCAACATGATCCTAAGGTTACTCACTGGCTTGATGCCCAAGGTCTCTGGCTTGAGTCCAAGGTTGCTGTCTTGAGCAAGGGGTTACTCACTCAGCTTGAGCCCCTCGGTCAAGGCACATATAAGAAGCAATCAATGAACATATAAAGTGATGTAATTACGAGTTGATGCTTCTCATCTCTCTCCCTTTCTCTCTCTCTCAAAAAAACAAACAAAAAAACCCCCCAAACAAACAAAAAACAAAAACAAAAAACCATTGCCCTGGCCGTATAGCTTGGTTGGTTAGAGCATCTTCCCGAAGCACAGAAACAAGGATTGATAGATTCTATTTTCCAAAGATGACTGCAGCAGCACTTAGCAGCCACATCGCCTTTGTAATGTGACCTTGCTACTTACTCCCCAATAAGGGATGGGCTCTCTTTCTCTACCCCCTTGAACTTGAGCAGATTCTGTGATAGCGATGACCAACAGTGGAGGCAACACTGTGCCAGTCCTAGGGATAGCTTTTAACTGGCTGGGCACTCCTACTTCCTGCCTCTTGGAAACCAGCTACCATGTAAGGAGAATGGCTGTCCTGGGAAGACTGTGCCATGGGAGGCCCAAGCCATGTGGAAAGGGCCTGGAGGATGAGACACCATGTGGGTACAGAGAGAGAGGCCCAGGAGCATGGTGACATGTGCATGAGAAAGCCATTTGGAAGAAAATCCCCAGTCCCAGCCATCCAGCTGTCGCCATGTGCATCAGAGGTGAATTCCTTTGAGTCCTTCCTAATTCCTGACCCTCAAAATTGTAAGCAAAATAAAAATCAGTGGTTTTCAGATGGGGACAGGGCAATACCTCACTCACAGGATGTGGTGGAGATTAACTACATAATGCCATAAAGCCCTGAGCCTGGTGCCCAGCACACAAGTGTTCAATAAATGATTATTACTTTTAATATGTCAAATACCAAAATTCAGAATTTTGTGTAACACCTTCATAGAGAACCAACTTTCTCAAGAACTCTTCTTGACAACATTCTATAGTCACATGACATAAGATGACCTATATAAAAGGAGCACTTTGGCAGGTCCTGTCTTTCTGTCTTTTTTGGGCACCTCCTAGTTACTTCCAATAGGCCCCAAGTTGCACATAGTATGGTATTCACATACGCACAGAGGCATGTTGTGTTATCTAGAGGCAATCATATGTCAGGACCAGGCCCATGGTTTCTGGGCAGATAATTCAATTGGGAGGGCCTAGAGAGAAAGGTCTGGCTGCGGTACTCATGCCAGACTTGCCTCCTGACAAGTGTCCCAGTAGTCGTAATGGTGTGAGTCACAGGCACGGGGAAGGAGGAGGCTTACGAGGGAAGGAGGAGTAGGATGCCGTTGGTCTGTACCACTTCCACTCCCAGTAGGATTACCCAGGTGCACATATCTCCGAATTCTCTGAGTTGAACATCTTTGCTTTCTTTGCAATTCCAGGTTTCCTATGCATATATTTCAACAATGCCCATGCATCCGGTGGTTTATCTATCCATTCAGCCAACATTTACCAAGTGCCCACTATGTGCAAAGCACCATGCAAGATGTAGAGTCCTGTGCTCCTGGCTTGGCATCACCCAGGGAAAAACACAATGACGACTTTTGCAACAATGGAGCTGGCATTTTGCAGAGAAACAAACTAGATCCTCAGGATAATCACTGAAGTTTTTCTTACAATTTAGTCTCTTTACTTCTTCTCACTTTGGAGAACACAGACCCAACAAATCCCTTCCAGTTAAAAGAGCCAGTTCCTTCCCAGAGCTCCCCTCCAGTTCCCTGCCAGTCCCTGTACCCTCCTGGGTATGCCTGGATGAGTACTTCAAAGAGGCCCTCAAATTGGAGAGCAGGCAGCACTTTCTAAAAAAGACGCTTGAACTGTGATTCTGAGGGGGGGGGGAATCAGTGCTGGGTTCTGACAGCACCACACAATGCACCGAGGATCAGCGTTGGGAGACAAATTCAGCTCCAGAAATGAAAAATCTTCTCGTGGTGCTGACAAAATCTGTTTTATTTTGAAGGTTGCTAAAGAGAGTTCTAGCTGGGCCAACATTGTTCCAATTCAGTACTTCAGAGCAAGTCTCTTGCGTGGGGCCGAGATGGCAAGAATAAAAGCTTGCCAGATAAGCCCTGTTCCTTTCACTTTTCAGATATCAAAGAATCACTCTGCTACCAGGGATGACGAACACCCTGCTTAGTCTCACTCTGAACTGGATGAGCCTTCTGCTTACTCTCATTACTTATCTCCTCCCTGCCCCCTCTGTCCTCACTTGCCAACTCCCCATCTTTGCCAAATAAAGGCTTATTAGGAAGAAGCAGACCCATTAACCCATGAGAAGATTTCAACGCAGAGACAAGGAGGAGCTAAGTATGAGTGGGACTCACAGCGGGAGGATGTTCCGCATCAGACAAAGGAGGAAATGATTTCCCAGCCTTTAAGGATGTTTTATTGTACTTCTGATCCTCAGAGCCATGCCAACAGTCTCCAACAAAGCTCAGGACAGTTGTGGGACAGGAGAGAGCTCGAGCTCAGGACAGGGAAGAGTCTGACTGGCAGGCCCGTCTCCATCTTTGTGATAATGGAGGCGGGGAGTAAGGCACACTCCCCTCGACCCATCCTGCCCAGGTTTACTTACAGCTACTAACAAGACAGTAACAAAAACTAGGAAGAGTCAGTCTACAGGGCAAGCATTTAGGACAATAAGAGGTGGGGAGAGAACAATGGTAAAAAATAAAGGACATGACAATGATCTTCATATATATATGACAAGTTGCTATGAATGGGTGGCAAGGTGATCAACGGCTGACAGCTGTGCGGCTCCTCCAGCGAGAATCGTACCTGGGTGAGCCCACCAGGAGAGCTGGGGAAGCAGGAGGGCCTGCCCCGTCACTGGGACCTGCAAATGAAATCATTTGGGGATGCTGGGCATTTGGTGAAAAAAAATCTGTTCCAATAATCTCAGGAACTCTCTCTCTCTTTCTGCACTGGGCTTTAGAGAGCACCAGTTCCTGCCAGAGAGGACCTAGGAGTTTAGGAAGGGAAAGCAAGAATGACAGCGGTCCCCCTGCAGTGACCCATTTCAAAGAGCCATTCAGCAGGGCTGGACCCTGCAAATCTCAACAACAAAAGGAAACTATCCTCGCAAATGAGGGTGTTGAGACAACCGAGGCCACATTATCTAAACAGTGCCCTTGCCTGCCAGATTCTATTTCAGCCAGTTTGGCTTTTACCCCCAGCTTGGGGTCTATCCAGGCTAAAGTACGCTTGTCCTGATACCAAGGAATTCCAAAACAACGTGAAACACAGGGCTCTGAATTCCCCCATATCTCTGAGGACGGATTTAGCCAGAGCAGCTAAGAGCCATCCTCCAACCACTCACCTAGCCAGGTTACATCCACAGTGGCTGGGGCAGATGTGGCTTCTGCCACCTTATGCCAGCTCCTGTTGTGCCCTGGTGTCCAGAGTGCCACATGGCAGAAATAGTAGCCAGAATTTTCTTTGCTAACATCTCGCACCAGTAAATGGTAGGAGCGTGCATCCACGTGACTCAAAGCAACATGAGGAGAGCTGTGCATCAGGGAATCACGGTCCAGCCGTGCCAACACGTGGGGGCCAGGTGCCGTGCTATCAGGAGTCCTGCTGAAGTACCATGTCACCTCGGGCTGGACGTCATCTGCTCGATCTGTGGTGATGTTGCAGGTCAGGTCCAGCTCCTTTCCTTCAGCCACAGACACATTCCTGCACAAGGTGGCTCGCAGAACTTAAAAATTAAAAACAAATATATCTTGATAATCTGGATAATGGTTATCCCTCCCATCTCTCCCCCCTTTTAGATCATCTCTTTTTATGTTCTTATTTATGGCATTAAAGATAAAAAGCTTTGTACATATTGTACATAAAAGGCTTGGTACATATTGTACAGCTGTAAATGCTTGAGAAATATTTATTAAATAAACTCATGAAGCATACCATGTTTCCTTTTAGTTCATAAAAACTTAGAACATTGCCTGGCATTATTAAGTGTATATAAGTGTATATGAGTGTTTTATAAATATTAATTTCAAAATAACCCTATGAAGTAGGTTCTATTATTACCTCCATTTTACTGATAAGGAAACTGAAGCACAGAGAAGTTAAGTAACTTGTCCAAGGTCGCACAGCTAATAGGTGGCAGAGTTAGAATTCAAATCCAGGCTGCCTGCCTCCAGGAACTCTGCTCTTAACTGGTACATTATTGTTTGAAAAGAAGTCTGCTCCATCACAAAACTAAAATTATACTTTCTTTGTGTGCATGATAAAACGTGGGTGATTTTATAGAGAAAGAACAGTTCAGTTCTGACTGGTAAATATTATTAGTTGGCAACTGGGCTTTGGGGTTAAAGCCTGGAGAAGAGGAGGGAAGGTTGAAACCACCTTTTAGGTGAAAGAGGGGAAACAGAAGAACCAGGAAGGTGAAACCAGACCCTATGCCTTATGAGTCAAGTCTTCAAAATGCAATGTACCTCGAGCATCATTTATTCCATTAGACATGCCACCTAAAGTTAAGTGCAAAGCATATATTTTCTAACCAAAACAATGGTTTTGAGGCCCTGGCTGGTAGTTCAGTGGAAAGAGTGTCAGCCCGGCTTATGGACATCCCAGGTTCGATCTCTGGTCAGGGCACAAATGAGAAGTGACCATCTGTTTCTCCCCTCCTCCCTTTCCCCCTTCTCTACCCCTTCTTTCTCTCTTTCCCTCTTGCAGCCAGTAGCTCGACTGGTGTGTGTGGCCCTGGGCGCTGAGGATAGCTCGGTTGGTTCAAGCATTGGCCCAGATGATGGATCCCAGTTGGGCACATGTAGGAGTCTATCTCCCTTCCTCTTACTTAAAAAAAATAAACAAATAAATTAAAAAATACACCGATCTTCAGGTTATGCCACGGCCCTCTCTCATTAGAAGCAGACTATATTTAGATGAAGTGCTGACGGACTTGGTGCTACAGTCTCGAGGTAGATTTGCTTTTTGTGTTCCCTTGTCACAGCCTCTTACACAAAACATTTTGCTGTATTTAGAGGGCTTTTAGAAAGAAGCTGAGCATCTGTAATCAGAGTAGAAAAACATTCAACTCGTGGTAACGCTGTGGGAGCAGCTGCTTGGATGACCCACTGCCAACAGCTCCCGGGGGGGGGTGGGTCGGGTGCAGGCACCGGCCTGCGCCTCCAGCCAGCCTCTCAGCTCAACTGCTGTCTGCAGCGGCTCTGCCACACAGGCTGCTGCCCACCTCAGAAAAGACCGGCCCGGAAGCCTGCCCTTTGGACGATATTGCTTTCATCTGAATATTTCCAAAGCCTGACATTTCAGACGAGTGTTTCAGGCCAAGTTCAAGAACCACCTTGCTGAAGACAGAAAATGAGATAGGCATAGTAATAAGAAAAAGGACTTTTAAAAAGTCAAATTTCTCACCTCCACATACCCTTCAAATTCTTCCTCTTCCTTGACCCTTTTAAAGGAGCCAAAAGTAATCTGAGGAAGTCTTTTGAGAGGAGTCAGCACAGAAACTGGTGCCTGAGTGTGTGCTGCAGCTTGAAGCACAATGACTGTGGTCAGGTACCCTAGAATACTGCCAGTGTCCCTGTGTGCCGGCCACCGGCTGCTGGAGTTAGACGGCTGGGGAGTGAGGAAGTGGACTGCAGACTTTCTGAACAGGCAAAGAGCATTAGGGTTAGAAGTAGTGGCAGAAACGTCTCTTCAACTGTCTAGTTCTCTCTACAATTTTCTCTGAGTGTAGCCAAGTATCTTGTCATATCATTAACCACTGTTTCCATAAGTTCTGGATTGGGGTGAGGTGGAGGGGAAAGGTCACTTGCGGATAACAGAAAGGAGCAGGCTGAAGAATAAAGTACTAAGGACTCATAACTCAAGAGGGGGCCTCAGCCAAGGCATATGGGGGTTCAGGCTTTCTCCTTCTAGATTTAACTGAATCCATAAGAGACGCCAAGAGCTGCATCAACCAGACCAGAGGTAAGACAGGGGGTACTGCCACAAAGCTAACACAGCCCACCATTTAAGGAGCTTTGTGCTGCTTATCACAGCAATGCAGCAGAAACATCCAACTAGCTAGCTAGGAACAGTGCAGGTTTTGTCACTGTACTCTAGTATGCTGGTTCTTAACATGGGTCCACAAAGAGATTCCATGACGAATGAAAAAACTATTGCCTTTATTTCTGCTAGTCTACCTGAAATATAGCATCTCCTCTCATTATGAGACTAAGCAACAAACAAGTGCAGTGTTATCTGTCCCTGGACTTTTGTCCCAGTAGAAGTCACAGATGTTTTTACATTACATTACAATTGTTGCATCTATCTTAAAATAACATCTACGTCCATCGATACTTAGAAATTCCAGTGGCTGCTAGGCTTGCCACTGTATCTTATTATTTAATGCATTGATAAAGCACAATATTGTTATGTAACAAATTTGTCTTAAAAATTTAGATAATTGGCCCTGGCCGGTTGGCTCAGTGGTAGAGCGTTGGCCTGGCGTGCGGAAGTCCCAGGTTCGATTCCCAGCCAGGGCACACAGGAGAGGCACCCATCTGCTTCTCCACCCCTCCCCCTCTCCTTCCTCTCTGTCTCTCTCTCCCCCTCCCGCAGCCAAGGCTCCATTGGAGCAAAAGATGGCCCGGGCACTGGGGATGGCTCCATGGCCTCTGCCCCAGGCGCTAGAGTGGCTCTGGTCACAACAGAGCGACGCCCTGGATGGGCAGAGCATCACCCACTGGTGGGCGTGCTGGGTGGATCCCAGTTGGGCGCATGCGGGAGTCTGTCTGACTGCCTCCCTGTTTCCAGCTTCAGAAAAATACAAAAACAAACAAACAAAATTTTTGATAATTACTTCAATATAATTGTTTTCCTTTGTCATCTCATGTATTTTATGCATTAAAACATTAAGACATGTCAATTCTGAGGAAGGTCTGTGAGCCTCAAAATATTGTCAAAGAAGCTCAGGACACAAAAAGATTTATCAACCCTTCGGCTGAAGTGAGAGCCAGCTGCTATCACCTACCTAATACGTTCAGAGTGTGCAAGTCTTTTAACTAGACATTATGAGTTCTTTGGCTTGTCTGAAATTAAAAGATACCTTTACAATTGAAAATCCTGCATAAAAAGAAAAATTGCTGCAAATCTTAAACTTTCAACCCCTTTGCCCGTTAAAACAGCTTTGGATGCAAGCTGAAGAGCTGAGGTTTCTTACGACAGGTTTCATGCAGAACACTTCCAAAAAGGAAATGACCTGAGTCCATCCAGGAAGTGATCTCTGCAGCCAGTGGAAACAAGACTAGCCACGACAGGCAGACCCTCTCCTTGGCAAGAGCACTTCCCACCACCTCGACAGCCAGTCACTAAGTACCTCAGCCTGGCTTTTACCAATCCCAGCTCTCATGTGGTGGCCTCAACACAGAGTGAAATGCTCAGGACAGTGCAGTCTGCAGAGGAAAAATATTACCGTGTGGACTGTTTCCTGCTTTCCTTCCCATTTGAGCAACAGAGCTGCCACACACTCACATTTACACTCAGAAGTGAGTCTGGCCAAGGTCTTCCCGGTTTACAAAACAGGAGGCAGCGGCTAGAGCAGCAAAGCACTCTGAGATCTGAAGATGCCAGACTCCCAGAAAGCCAAGT
The DNA here is from genome assembly GCF_036850995.1 of Saccopteryx leptura. Taxonomy (NCBI): domain Eukaryota; kingdom Metazoa; phylum Chordata; class Mammalia; order Chiroptera; family Emballonuridae; genus Saccopteryx; species Saccopteryx leptura. The sequence continues at coordinate 207,613,824 of NC_089505.1, read as the reverse complement.
GCACTCATCCATCCACGGCAACAACATCCTACAGAGATGGTCGCGGTCAAGCCCGCGTGCTCCCTGGGGCCTGGGGAATGCTTCTCCGGTAGCTCCCAGCCCGGGGCCCAGGACACAGCCAATCATCTGGTAGCTTCTTTACTGATGCTTACTTTATTACTTTCTGTCATTTTTATGGGCTTTCTAAAATGTATTTATATTTTCTTAACTATTTCTCTAGTAGGATTAGAAAGTCATGAGGTTTTTTGATTTTGTTTTTTAAGCTGGTTCACAAATGACAGGACGAAGAACTTGCACAGAGACCACAGGGCTGGATGCTCCTTGGAGTGTGTCCTACAGGAAATAAGACAAGGCCAGCCCTGGAGAGCTCCTCGCCTAGAAAGAGATGGAGTATCTGAGGGACCTGAGGGGCAGGCCCAGTGGGTCAGAGCGGGTTTGAGGTGAGCTGGACACATGTCCCCAGCAGCTGTGGGGAGGGGCAGGTCTGGACATTCAGGAAACACCAAATAAGACAACGCCACGGGAGCCGAGTGCGGCACTCCACCCCAAAGCCCCTCTGGCCACCTGGCCACGGCTCCGAAAGGGCCTTGTCTTCCAGTCAGAACACTTTGTGTCATGGGTAACCTGTAGCTTCCCGTGGTGATGGGCCCTGATGGAAAGTGGCTGCAAAGCAAAACTACAAGCACAAAGCACAGAACAAATGCATGCTCCCAATGATCACCCCCCCCACACACACACCAGGCCTCACAGGAGAAGAAGAAATCTTGTCAGAAAGTGATGGGGCTCCCGTGTGGTTCTGACACCATCATTGATCAGAAAATAAGATAAAGTCTAAAACATCCCACTTCCAGAAGCTCACCTGTTGGCTGGATCACCACGGTGGCCACATCCACGGCTTTTTCTTGGATTTCCTGCCAGCTGCCCTGCTCTTCGATCCATTCACTGACGATGCACCTGTAGGTGCCCTGGTCAGCGGCAAGGGCCCGGGACACGGCCAGGCGGTAGCCGTCGCTCCCCACGGTGTCCAGGCGCACATCCCCACTGTGGGAGCGCTGCTCGTAGCCGGGGCCTGGGCGCAGCCGGCCCTTGTGCGTCAGCGCGAGGACGCTGTGCCGGCTGGCGCTGCGCCGTAGTTCCCACAGCAGCGCCAGGTGCGTGTGCAGGGGGGATGCAGTGGCAGCTGTGCAGCGCAGCTCAAAGGGCTCGCCCAGATGCAGGCCCAGGCCCAAGGAGGACAGCGGGCTGGCAGACACATGCAGGGCATCGGCCAGCACTGGAGGGGGGAGGGGGGACAGAGCATTAGCAGAGCAACTAAACCCCTCCCCCACCAGGCACCAGCCACCTTTCTGGACAACTTCCTCCTCCCCTTCCCTGTTTTAATGCCTAGATGGGCACATTTTCCCATTTTGATTCATCTATAATTTCAACTGAAACGAAGAAAAAAGAAGAAGGCCTAATGAGACCTCCTGGTAGAACTGGCGTATGGGTGAAAACTCCCTTTTAGAGTTTTGCTGGGCCTTGGGGATGGGCTTCTGCCACACTTAATCCACCCTTTACCCCTCTGTACCTCAGTTTCCTCATCTCTGAAATGGGATGACAAGAGGACCTATCTCAGGGAGCTGACTGGGAGTTCACCAAAGTTACACGGAAAGTGCCCAGGACACTGCTGGCACTTAAGAGACCACAATGAAACTACCGGCCCTGGCTGTCAAACACTCCTTTGTTCAGACCCGTGGCTGGAATAGGGAGCCTGTAGGATCTCCGAGAGTCACAGTAGCAGGATCCGCAGAGAGAATCTCAGCACCAGCTGCCTGTGCCCTGCAACCAGCAAACCCCAAGAGCAACGAGAGCAAGTAGAGGTCCTGTGGGCTGGGAACCCGTCAAGGAAATGGAAGGAAGCCTCAGCTCTTTGCTTTCCTTGGGTCAGCTGGAGTAGGGCAGGGCTTTCCTACAAAGTCTAGAAAAAGAGGGCCAGACACCAGGGAACTTCAGTGAGGACTCTTCTGGAAGGGAAGTGATAGGGAGGTGACCAGAAAGGGGCAGGGACGATCTCTCAGGCTTGTCTCTGAGCTGGGTAAGGAGGATGCCAGAACACCACAATTCATTGTCTCTTTGGTCCACCCCTCCACCCCCACCCCCGGCCACATTCCACACTCAGAAATTAATTTGGTAAGAGGGACTACTCAAGAAAACAGAAACACTTACATATGCAGAAAGACTCAGCTCTACTACAACATGAATATGACCTTCTAGTATATACATCAGTCTGTGGTTTCAGCTAATACATTCGTCCCCAAGGCCAGTGATCCCTCAGGGCACAGATGAAGTTTCAATACCCAAGAAGCTGAAGGCCAGACAGATCCTGGACCATGTATGGCAGCCTGCCAGAGGCTCCATCTGGACAGCCAACCAGCCTCTTCCATGGGCTATCCATCTGCATTCCATTACAAGGAGAAACAGGGTGCATCTGACCTAATGGAGGTGTAGCATGTGTGTGTTGATGACAAAAGCAACACAGCATTTTAACTGCAATGCAAGGATGTCTTATGGGACTTTTTTTTCCCCCTAAAAAACATACTTAGCATTTTCTATATGAATAAGGAAGAGGTAATGGGAGAGGTAGATTCGATGTTTTAATACCTACATAATGGACAGGGTTGCTTTTATCCCCTCATGAGTCAAATGAGGGAACACCATCTGAGATACAGTAGGCTTCTACAAATCATTACTATGGGAATCAACCCCCTCTTTACGTGGCATCATGAGCATCTTCTATGTTCTTGACTTAAATACACTCCTACTCGACAACAATTCTTTTTGAACAAGTCAGGCAGGGTACAAATAAATGCATAATTAAGTAATAAAAAGAACAACAATATCTATTTGGTTAGCCCCAAATGAAAATTGTTCTTCTTGCTCATTTGCTAATTAGCCTTGTGATTCTAAGAAAGTAATTAGCTTCTGTTCTTCCATTTCCTCATGTGTAAATTAAGGAACTATCCTGCCCTATCTTCACTGAATTCAGAAAATTGAATGTGTGAGTAAATCTAACAGGACTTGGAAAATGGGAAAAACAAAACAGAAACATTGCTGATATATAAGGTGTTATAACTTGCATGGCCAAACCAATAAGCTTGCAGTGACCACATCAATATTTTGCTGTATATAACCTACACAACTTCTAGACCTAATAGGTATTTAAGGGCACACACAAAGACATGAGCTTTGAAGTATCTATTGTTCCCATAAAGCCAATCATTATCATCACAACTGTCACCTTCTCATTGCAAACCTTCACTGAATGCTCACAATGGCACTGTTCTGAAGTTCTACGCCTGCTAACTTCCTTGTCCTTACCACCTTTAAGAAAGACACTGTTACAGAAGAAGAAGCTGATGTAATGGGCCCATGGCCACATAGGTGACAAGTGGTAGAGCCAGTAACTGGATTCACTGAGTGCAGGCCACCTGGCTCAAAGCTGGGCTCCCTACCCCCACACCCTGCTGCCTCCACCCCTCCAGCCAGGGGATGGCTCAGAATCACAATGAAGAGAAAGGACCCTCAGAGGCCACCAGGCCCATCCTCTGCCTTTTATCAGGTAAGATGCTATTACTCCGTTAGAGGAGAAAGCAGGGTCTTAGAGGAGTTCAGTCTCTTGGTAAAGTCACCCACAGCCAAGTGGCAGAGGAAAAGCTGACCCATGGCATGACGAACCCCCCATGAGGACGTACCTTTCACCTGCACTGTATCCTCATAGTTGCCCTGGACGGTGGCATCCGTGCTGGGAGTCGAACACTTGTAGTGGCCTTGGTCTGAGGGCTGGACATTCTTTATGAGAAGCTCCACGGCGTCATTGGCAGTTCGCCTTAACAGGATCTCACCCTTCTGCAGGCGCTCCCGGTACAGCTGGGCTGGGAAGCCCACCTCCCAGGTGCTGGCGAGCTCCACAAAGCTGCTCCCCAAAGACGAGAAGCTCCAGTCAAAGTTTTGCTCACTGGGGCCATCGTAATCGCTGACGTTGCAGGGGATGACAAGCTCAGTGCCCACTACCCGCACCAGGCTCCCGGCGGGCACTCTCACCACGCGCCCTTGACAAAGAGCTGAAACGAAAAGAGTCTTGAATCAGGCCAGGTCTTCCCCGTATAAAAGTAGCAAACCTCTGGGTGCTCCTGTTTGCAGGACCATGGCAGAAATGGGGCATGTGAAGAGCTGGGGAAAACGCTGTTCTGCCTATGTCTGTGCAGACGGAGGTCCTCCCTGGACCCCCGAGCCAGCAGCACAGCCCTGAAGTGAGTACAGTTTCCTAGTATTGACAGGGAGGAAGCTAAGTGTTTAAACTAGGCTAACCATAAACCTGAATAGCCTCTTCCTGCCCGTTACTATCAACATACCATTACCACTCAGTGTGATGTAGAAATAGTTTAGGTTTTGTGAGAAAGAAAGGACATAGCTAATCAACTATTTACACTCTGCCCATCAGCCCTTGTCCCTAAAGATCATTTCCTAGGGCTCCTGACACCTGATTTACATTGATGGATGTCAATTTTTAAATCTTACAGCCGCCTGCTGATAAAATGACTTTACTCAGATTACCTGACATTGCCTATAAATTAATTTTTAAAATATGAGGACTCTACCAAGTATTAGTTTTGTATTTTCTGGCTCATTTTCTTCTCCCTTTCTTGACCCTGATTTAAATTCAGAATGAAGACAGGAAAGCACAAAGGGAGAGAGTGCCTCATCTGGCTGGTTGCCAGGCTGGGTGTTGTTAGAAATGCAGCCACTCGTGGGACGGAGACAAGCCAGTAGACAAAGTCAAGAGTTCACTGGCATTCCTGCGTGACCTTTAAGACATCCTCATTGCAGTGAAATTCTGCACAGTTTTACAGTGTGTTTGCTACCTGTTGGAATCCATGGGAGTCTGAAAGACCAGACTAACAGGCTTTATTGAAAGGAAGAAAGGAACCCTGCCGGGCACTTCTCTTGGGGAGAAGAGCACAGGTTACAGACTAGGGGCGAGTTATATAGTGTTTGGGAGAGCCTGAGGGGATACTGAGGCAAAAGTCCTGGTATGTCCGGAATGCTCCTCTTTGGGGGGGCTTGCCAGCTTCTTGGAATTCCTCTGTCTCAGGGGCGATAGTCCAGTAAGGGTGAGGTCTGACAGATAAGCGGAACATCAAGAGGGCAGTTTGGAATTCACTATCTATCACCTGTGTTTAGCACTGCAATCCAGACTAAAGGAGTTTGCACGGCTCCTTCGTGATGGTCTATGACTATGGCACACGGGAGAAGACATGGGCTCTGAAATTAAGCAGAACCAAGTTTAAATCTGAGAAACCTCTCAGCTTTGCCTTCCAACTATTAAATGGGGCAAGGATTCAATGAGTTAATGAAATAACATTCCTAGCTGAGAGTCCACCATGTAATATGAGCTCAACAAAATGGGAACTTCTATTATTTATTTCCAATTCTGTGTTTTTATCATTTGTTATGGGTTGAATTGTGCCACCAATCCTCCTAAAATTCATATGTTGAAGTCCTATTTCCCAGTACCTCAGAATGTGACCTTATTTGGAAATAGGGTCATTGCAGATGCAATTAAATTGTGATTACATCATACTAGAGTAGAGTGGGCCCCTAATCTAATGACTGGGATCCTTAAAAAGGGGGAAATTTGGACAAAGCCATGCACACAGAGAGAATACCACATGAAGATAAAGGCAGGAAGAGGGGATACAACCACAAGCCAAGGAACACCAAAGACTGCCAGCCAGCCACCAGAAGCGAGGGGATAGGCGCGGAATGGAGACTCCCTCACGGCCCCTGGAAAGGACCAAGCACACCAACAGCTGGAACACCAGTCTCCAGAACTGAGACAACACGTTGCTGTTGGTAAGCTATGGTACCTTGTTACAGCCACCTCAGCAGACTAACATATAGTGCTGCTTGTTTTTCAATGGTTTAATTTGTGATTTTCCAACTCCAGTTGTCATTGGTTGTTTTTTTTTTATTTTTCTGAAGCTGGAAATGGGGAGGCAGTCAGACAGACTCCCGCATGTGCCCGACCAGGATCCACCCTGCATGCCCACCAGGAGGCGATGCTCTGCTCATCTGGGGCACGTTGCTCTGCCACAACCAGAGCCATTCTAGCAACTGAGGTAGAGGCCAAGGAGCCATCCCCAGCGCCCGGGCCAACTTTGCTCCAATGGAGCCTTGGCTGCAGGAGGGGAAGAGAGAGACAGAGAGGAAGGAGAGGGGGAGGAGTGCAGAAGCAGATGGGGCTTCTCCTGTGTGCCCTGGCCGGGAATCGAACCTGGGACTCCTGCACACCAGGCCAACGCTCTACCACTGAGCCAACTGGCCAGGGCCGCCACTGTTTAGTGGATTATAAAAAACAAATTTATAGTGGTTGTGATCAGCATGTATGTGTGTTTAATGAAATGAAACATAACAGAAAATATTAGAGTCCATTACATTTACTAAGAAATAACTTGTTTTTCATTAAGTTTTGTTAAGTAAAAATAGGTATGTATACACCACGTTATGAAGAGAGGATCAGACAATTCTGAGTCTCCCTCAGAAAACTTTCAGAAGGAAGTGTCAAGGTGAAGATTGTTAAGAGGCAATATGGCCTAATGCATAACCTCCTTGTGGCAAGATTCTTCATCTGAGAAATGTAGGCAACAGTCACCACACACCCCCCCCCCCACAGGACTGAGCTACACACCGTATTTTCCCATGTATAAGACGCTCCTTAATTTTGAGACCTGAAATTTGAAAAAAAAATGTATCGCATAAAGTTATTAAACTCAAGTTTTATTCATCATAAAACTCATACAACTCCTCATCACTGTCAAAACTCCTATCCGTTAGCTTGTCCTCATCTGTGTCTGATGATGAATCACTGTCTTCAACAAGCACAAAAACAAGTGTGAAAAAGCGGAAAATGCAAGTTTAAAAAAATCTACAACCACTGTATAAGAATCAGTTTTTAGACCCCAGATTTTTTGACAAAATGTGCGTTGTATACCTGAGGAATGTGGCAGCACTCATGACAATGCCTAAGGTGCAGGGTGTGCGGCCTCATGCTCTGCAGGCCATCTCCAGAATAAACCTGATCACAATCACTGACTTTGTTTCCTAGGCAAGGTTTGCACAGGAGTTTCCTAATATATAAACCTTTTGATTTTTTAAAATTTATTTCTAATTTACTGACTTTAGAGAGAGAGGAAGGGAGAGAGTAAGAGAGAGAGACAGACAGACAAAACATCAATTTGTTCCTGTTTGTGCCCTGACTGGGAATTGAACTGGCAACCTTTGCATATTGGGACAATACTCTAACCAACCCAGATATCTGGCCAGGGTTAATGTATAAACCCCTTTGCATATTGGGACAATACTCTAACCAACCCAGATATCTGGCCAGGGTTAATGTATAAACCTTTTCAATTCCTATCCCTTGTCAAGAAGTTGACCGCGGTTCACAACTGCCCAACAGAGCCTTCCAGCATGAGACCACATCCCTCGCAGGGTCTCTACCTTTACTCGTAGTGATTGGAGCTTGGGAAACTGACCCAGCTCCTTGTCCCTCCAGTCCTGCTTCCCTGGGGCTGCCAATATCATCTCCTACCACACAAATCATGTCACTTCCCTGGTCCAAAGTCTTTAATGGCTCCTTATCACCAACAGGGCAGTATGCTCCTGACACCCCCACTGTGACCACCCTGGTTCAAGCCACAATCCCCTGCACCTGAATTACTGCAAGAACATCCCAAATGGCCTCCTGGTTTCTCCTCGTGACCTCTACTCTCAAAGTGATCTTTTAAGAGCAGAAGTTGTATGATGTCATTACTCTATTCAAAACTCTCCAATCACTCCCCCTCTCACTCAGATAAGTCAAAATCCTCCCAGCCAAGACCTCACAACACGTGGTCTTTCTGGACTTCCTCTCCCTCTGGTTCCCTTTGCCATATTTCAGCCATGCCTTCCTCCTGTAGTTTCTTGAACAAACTAGACCTGCCACTGCCTGGCGGCTTCTGTACATTTCCTCAGCCTGGAGCACTCTCCCTCACCTCCGCTTCTTCCCCAGCTTCTGATCTTTATTCCAGTGTCACCTTCATAGCAAGGTCTATCCTATCCCTTAAAATTGTACCCCCCCCATTCATACTCCTGACATTCTCTTCTCACTTATCACTAATACATTTTATGTCCATTTTTATTTTTTTAGATTTGTTATGTCTCTTCCCACTAAAAGATAAAAGCCATATGAACAGTGATTTTTTTTTTGGTCTATTTTGTTCACGTACGTGTGTACACACACACACACAAACACGGCCTGTTGTTCAATAAATATTTGCTAGTTAGTGACTGAATGAAACACATACAAGACCACGCATGGTCTGGCCACGCCTATACTCCAGCTCCCTCCACCATTCTCTCACAGGTAATGCTTATACTCCAACAGAACAAACGACCCTGCATGTTCTGGAAATGCCATAGCCTCTGCTTCTGTGCTTCTTTCAGCTGGAATGCCCTTCCAAGCTATCTCTCCGCCTCCTACAAGCAGCAGCTCCAGCATCACCTCCTCTATGAAGCCTCCAGTCTCCCCTGGGACCACTTAGGCACTGCTGCCCCGACATTCCAACTCAACCTGGGGAAGCAGCTCCAACGCCGGCTATGTTATAGTGCCACTGGGAAAAGTAAAGCAGACACTGACAGATGCTTGAAAGATGAAATTCTAATCTAAAAAGATACAAACCCAAGCCGCATCCTGCATGCAAAGCGGCACTGTCCTCTCACCCATGCTAATCAAGATTTAAAATTTTGGGAACAGAATTTCAACTTACTACAAGCAATCTGGTATTTAGCACAGATTTCCTTTAATAGTGTAAGTAACAGCTAATAACATTTTAAAATAATATAAATGGTAAAAAAAAAAAGCATATGGCTCTTTTCAAATAAAAAACAATATCTGCATAGTCACACATTGCCAATTTTTGTTAAAACTTCTTCTAACAGTTGATAACTGAGGGGAAAAGAATAAAAATATCCTCCGGTTTTCTAAACTCTAGCAGTGTTTCAAATTGAGTCTTAAACACTTTGGCACCTGAACTATTAGTCTAGTTCTTCATAAAATGTCTTTACTAAGTAATGATTTAAAATTATGGTTTGATTTGTCACTAAGGGTCAAGATAAGAAATCATCATATGAAAAACATTTCTTTTTCATTCTTAAAAGTAATACTGAGGACACTACTATGTTGCTCAATGACATAAAAATCCATATGATAAAATTTCCTTAGAATTCAAGTACCAGAAAAAAATACCTGTCGATGGGCTATTGCACATTGTTTCCCCAGAGGACAAGAACTATAGAGGTATCACTTTCCACTTAAAGCAGATATCACAGCCCCAGAGAACCTTTGATACTTGAGACAAAATAAGGGCATTTTAGTATGAGGTTTGTTTGGGGATATCATGGTTCCTCTGCTAAACCATCGGCAACCCCAATTACTAAGTGGCCCAGCACCTGACTGCCCTGATTAGATCAAACCCTTTTTGAGAAGTTTCAGAACCTTCCATTGCCTCCAAATTTGTTTTAAAACTTTCTAAGTCTACAAAAACAAAACCAAAAGAGCCCCCCCAAATATATAATTGTTACTGCTAATTTCATCTCTGTTCTCTATCCCAACTTACAAGTCCTGTTTTCCCAAACATATATAAAATTCATGTGTCCTTTTGTGCCTTAGCTTCAAGGAGTATTAAATATGAGGGTCAACTATGAAAACCACTCATATTTTAAATTCTTAATAATTACTTCCTCTCCCTGTTTCTACACTTTCCTCTGTCTTACCTGCTATCCTGGCACTTGATTTTTTTTACCCTTATTTTAAAGGTTTTTATTGCATGTATGCATGTATTTCATTGCAAACTGCCTCAAATTTTGGAGGAGAGAAAGGGGTAAGTAGGCGATAAGTTTCAAAAGACCAATAATTGGGGTTCCCACTTCCAGGAGATTTTAGGTTTCTGCTATGACACAGTAGCTTGTGTCAGACAAACTCCCGTCCAGAAAACAACTACGAAAGAGGAAAAGAAACAGATAACCGAATGCACTGGCGAGCAATCCAGGTGCCAATATCACAGAAATGCCCAAGGTGGACCTGACAATGGCCGCTAATTTTTCTCAACACGTTTGCCAATTTTAAGAGATAAAGGTCAGAGACTAAGTCAAGCTAATAGCTGGGAGCTTCCAACACCTCATGGGGCCAAGAAGTCAAAAACTGAAGTCCAGACCCACTAAGAAGTCAAGATTCAAGATCCCAGGGGAAAAGGCAACTGCAGAGAAGGGAGCCGACATACCACATTGCTTTTCTGCTCAAGGAGACTGACATTAGGAAAGCCACTTGGGGGGTGGAGGGGAGCAAGTGACCGAGCACAAAGTAAATATTAAGAGGCTAAAAGATTAAGCAAAGTTCTCAACCATCTCACAGTACTGGGGAAATAATAATTGGAATTCCAAGTTCACAAAGGAAGATAGACTATACAGATCAAAAGCCCCAGACTTTTTAATTACAACCCTGGAAGGACTATGCCCTTGGAGTAAGACCAAAGCTAAAAAACAACTACCTCTTGGCCCCAGCCAGGTAGCTCAGTTGGTTCGAGTATCATCCCAATACGTTAAAGTTACAGGTTTGATCCTGGGTCAGGGCACATACAAGAATCAAACAATGAATGCGTAAATAAGTGGAACAACAAATCTATCTCTCTCAAATCAATCAATAATAATAATAATAAAAAAAACCTAGTTCTCATCAATACTGAAATCTAGTCTTAAAGCATCTCAAATCCTCCTTGGATCATGGTCTTACTTACTTCTCTTACTCTACAAGCCTGCCAGGAAAACTAAAAGAGTAAATCTTGGGAAGAAGATAATATCATACAGAGCCTCTATAATTTTTCAGTATTCAGTTACACAATTTAAGAGACATTCCAAACAACAGGACTAAATGACTGAAAACAAAAGAAAAAAAAAACAGACAATACAAACAGATCCACTGGGATCCAGATACTGGTGTTATCAGACATGGACTTTAACTACAATTAGTTTACTAAAGAAATCAACAACAGGATTTCATTTCTTTAATAAATCTATTGAAATAATCAAGTTGAAATTCTAAAATTAAAAAAAAATAGATATACTATCTAAAATTAAGAGTTCAATAGGCCCTGACCAGTTGGTTCAGTAATAGAGCGTCGGCCCAGCATGTGGAAGTCCAGGGTTCGAGTTCCAGTTAGGACACACAAGAGAGGTGCCATCTGCTTTTCCACACTCCCTGTCTCATTTCTCTCTCTCTCTCCTCCTCTCCTCCTGTAGCCATGGCACAACTGGAGCAAGCTGGTCCTGTGCACTGAGGACAGCCCATGGTCTCTGCCTCAGGCATTAAAAAATGGCTCCAGTTGCAATGGAGCAAGGGCCCCAGATGGGCAGATCATCACCCCGTACTGGGTTTGCCAGATGGATCCTAGTCAGGGTACATGCAGGAGCCTGATTCTGCCTCTCCTCCTCTATAAAAAAAAAAAAAAAAATGAGTTCAATAAATAATTCTTTTTAAATTTATTAATTGATTTTAGAGAGAGAGGAAGGAAGAAACATACAGAAATATCGATCTGTTCCTGCATGTGCCCTGACCAGGAATTGAACCTGCAACTTCTGCATGTCAGGATGACACTCTAATCAACCAAGCTATCTGGTCAGAGCTCAATAAATGGATTTGATAGCAGATTAGATGAAGCAGAAAAGAAGTAAGTAAAACTTATACAAACTGAAGCCCAGGGTGTAAAAAGAACAAAAAATAAAGAAATGAATATAAGAGGCATGAGAGACAATAAAAAGCTCAAACACGTGTAATAGAGTCCTAGGAGGAAAACGAATGTGGTAGAATTAGGCACAGTTAATTTTTGAAGACATACTGGCTAAGAGGTGTCTTAAAACCAACAACAGACAGCATAACACAGATTCAAGAAGTACTATGTATCATAAGCAGGATAAATACAACAAAAACCATACCTAGGTACATCATAGAAAACTGCTGACAGGCAGAAAAGGGAGCAACAACATACTGACAGCTGACTTTCAACAGAAAAGATGCTCATAAGACAATGGAATGGTATCTTCAAAATCATCAAAGAGAACGGCAATCTAAAAATCTACACAGAAAAACATCTTTTGGAAGAAAACATGAAATAGAAATAATAAAAATCAGAGCAGAAATAAATAAAATAGAGAATGGAAAAACTATAGAAAAAATTAATAAAACAAGGAGCTGGTTTTTTGAAAAGATCAACAAAATTGACAAACCCTTGGCAAGACTCACCAAGGAAAAAAGAGAAAGGACTCATATAAACAAAATCCAAAATGAAAGGAGAAATCACCACAGACATCATAGATATACAAAGAATTATTGTAGAATACTACGAAAAACTATATGCCACCAAATTCAACAATCTAGAAGAAATGGATAAATTCCTAGAACAATACAACCTTCCTAGAATGAGTCATGAAGAAGCAGAAAGCCTAAACAGACCAATTAGCAGGGAGGAAACAGAAAAAACTATTAAAAACCTCCCCAAGGCCTGACCTGTCAGGGCGCAGTGGATAAAGCGTCGACCTAGAATGCTGAGGTTGCCAGTTCAAAACCCTGGGCTTGCCTGGTCAAGGCACATATAGGAGTTGATGCTTCCTGCTCCTCCTCCTGTTCTATCTCTTTCCTCTCTCTCTCTCTCTCTCTCTCTCTCTCCAATTAAAATGAATAAATAAAATCTTTAAAAAACAAACAAAAAAACCTCCCCAAAAATAAAAGTCCAGGCCCTGATGGGTATACTAATGAATTCTATCAAACATTCAAAGGAGACTTGGTTCCTATTCTACTCAAAGTCTTCCAAAAAATTGAAGAAGAAGCAATACTTCCAAACACATTTTATGAGGCCAACATAACCCTCATACCGAAACCTGGCAAGGACGGCACAAAAAAAGAAAACTACAGACCAATATCTCTAATGAATACAGATGCTAAAATACTAAACAAAATACTGACAAATCGATACAACAACATATTAAAAAAATAATACATCATAATCAAGTGGGATTCATCCCAGAATCTCAAGGACGATTCAACATACGTAAAATGGTTAAAGTAATACACCATATCAACAAAACAAAAAACAAAAACCACATGATTTTATCAATAGATGCAGAAAAGGCATTCGATAAAATACAACACAACTTTATGTTTAAGACACTCAATAAAATGGGTATAGAAGGAAAATATCTCAACATGATAAAGGCCATATATGATAAACCACCAGCCAACATCATATTAAATGGCATAAAACTGAGGACTTTCCACCTTAAATCAGGAACAAGACAGGGTTGCCCACTCTCTCCACTCTTATTTAACGTGGTACTAGAAGTTCTGGCCAGAGCAATCAGATAAGAGAAAGAAATAAAAGGCATCCATATCGGAAAAGAAGAAGTAAAGGTATCACTTTTTGCAGATGACATGATCCTATACATCGAAAACCCCAAAGACTCCACAAAAAGATTACTAGAAACAATAAGCCAATACAGTAAGGTCGCAGGATACAAAATTAATATACAAAAGTCCATAGCCTTTCTATATGCCAACAATGAAATATTAGAAAACAAAGTAAAAAAAAATCCCCTTCATGATTGCAACAAAAAAAATAAAATATCTAGGAATAAACATAACAAAGAATGTAAAGGACCTAAATAACGAAAACTACAAAGCATTGTTAAGGGAAATCGAAAAAGATATAATGAGATGGAAAAATATTCCTTGTTCTTGGATAGGAAGAATAAATATAATCAAAATGGCCATATTACCCAAAGCAATTTATAAATTTAATGCAATCCCCATCAAAATTCCTATGACATTTTTTAAAGAAATGGAACAAAAAATCATCACATTTATATGGAATTATAAAAAACCCCAAACAGCCAAAGCAATCCTAAGGAAAAAGAATGAACCTGGGGGCATTACAATACCTGACTTCAAACTATATTATAGAGCCACGACAATCAAAACAGCATAGAATTGGCAGAAAAATAAACACTCAGACCAATGGAACAGAATAGATAGTCCAGAAATAAAACCACATATATATGGTCAAATAATTTTCGATAAAAAGGCCAACAACACACAATGAAGAAAAGAAAGCCTCTTCAACAAATGGTGCTGGGAAAACTGGAAAGTCACATGGAAAAGAATGAAACACGACTACAGTTTGTCCCCTTGTATTAAAATTAATTCAAAATGAATCAGAGACCTAAATATAAGACCTGAAACAATAAAGTACATAGAAGAAAACATAGGTACTAAACTCATGGACCTGGGTTTTAAAGAGCATTTTATGAATTTGACTCCAAAGGCAAGAGAAGTGAAGGCAAATATTAATGAATGGGACTACATCAGACTAAGAAGTTTTTGCTCAGCAAGAGAAACTGACAACAAAATAAACACACAGCCAACTAAATGGGAAATGATATTTTCAAACAACAGCTCAGATAAGGGCCTAATATCCAAAATGTAAAAAGAACTCATAGAACTCAACAACAAACAAACAAACAATCCAATAAAAAAATGGGAAGAGGACATGAACAGACACTTCTCCCAGGAAGAAATACAAATGGCCAACAGATATATGAAAAGATGCTCATCTTCTTTAGTTATTAGAGAAATGCAAATCAAAACTACAATGAAATACCATCTCATACCTGTTAGATTAGCTATTATTAACAAGACAGGTAATAGCAAATGTTGGAGAGGCTGTGGAGAAAAAGGAACCCTCATTCACTGTTGGTGGGAATGTAAAGTAGTACAACCATTATGGAAGAAAGTATGGTGGCTCCTCAAAAAACTGAAAATAGAACTACCTTATGACCCAGCAATCCCTCTACTGAGTATATACCCCCAAAACTCAGAAACACTGATACGTAAGGACACATGTAGCCCCATGTTCATTGCAGCATTGTTCACAGTGGCCAAGACATGGAAACAACCAAAAAGTCCTTCAATAGAAGACTGGATAAAGAAGATGTGGCACATATACACTATGGAATACTACTCAGCCATAAGAAATGATGACATCGGATCGTTTACAACAAAATGGTGGGATCTTGATAACATTATACGGAGTGAAATAACTAAATCAGAAAAAAACAAGAACTACATAATTCCATACATTGGGAGACAAAAAACAAGACTAAGAGACATTGATAAGAGTGTGGTGGTTACCGGCCGGGGGGGGGGGGGGGGGGGGGAGGAGGCATAAAGAAGACTAGGTAGAAGGTGACGGAGGGCAATCTGACTTTGGGTGATGGGTATAAAACATAATTGAATGACAAGATAACCTGGACATGTTTTCTTTGAATATATGTACCCTGATTTATTGATGTCACCCCATTAACATTAATAAAAATTTATTTATTAAAAAAAACCCCATGCAATAAATATGCTTTCAGCCAACTTTCAACAAGGAAAAGAGAATTAATAAAAAGAAATACTACAGAAATAATAAAAGAAATACTACAGGGGGTTATTCAAATAGAAAGAAATGATCACAGATGGAGTCACGGAAAGGTAGACAGGAATAAAGAGCAAAAGAAAAGTCTATGTGCGCAAGTCTACCAAACATTGACACTGTACTACAATATCAGTAATGTTGTCTGGAATTTAAAATATACACACATTAAAATAGATGACGTTAATAGCACAAAAAGGGAGGGAAAGAGTGGAATAAATGGAGCTTAATTGTTGGAAGGTCTTGCATTATCCTGGAGTGATAAAAGGTCCATCAGTAGACACTAATAAGTTCACAATGTATGTTCTAATCTCTAGCATAACCACAGAAATGAAATAATGAATAACAACTAATGGAAGGCAAAGGGGAATACAAATACTTGATTAATCAAAGAATCCATAATTTCAGCTAAAATCATATAATCATTTAGGTATTTATTTTGTAATGTGTTCACTTTGATTCACCATCAAATATCTCTCAGCAGTAAGGTTGGAGTAACAATATACTGCGTCTCCCTTATACGCCAGGCACTGCGGTGGAAACTATTCATAATTCATCTTAATTAACCCACAGAACAAAACTGTAGATACTACCACCCCAACCACAGAGCTGAGGAACAGAGGACTGAAACTGAGACTCAAAGAAGTTGATTAACTTGCTGAAGATTACAGCAGCTATTGGTTTATCTGGCCTTGCTCTCCACTGCAGAGTCAAGACAGAGAGGGCTGGGCTGGGCTGGGCTGGTGTTCCTTCTACTGTGCAGCTGACAGTTCCACCTTCTGTTGATTTGTCTTTGTTCTGAGTCGGAAGGAGAAAGCTTGAAATTCCCTACAAAGTATTTCAAATTCTCCACGGGCAATGTAAACTAGACAGGCAGGAAAGGAACAGAAATGTGTTACTAAGAGATGAAATATATATTCTCAAGATGAAGTAGATGAGAGAACTAAGACATGAAAATGTTAAAAAATACTTCCCAGCGTCTTGGATTTCTTTTTCTGACATACTACCTTCATTACTTTAAGTGGTACTAACTTGAACACCTTACACTTTCATATTCAAAAATGGTAAAGGGAACTTTCTCCCAAAACCACATAGGAAGGACTTTTGGAAACCCACTGCTCTGACTTCCCAGCAACATGGGTAATCAACCATCAGGAGGTCATCGTTTCCAGACTCACACCTGCCTACCTTTGAAGTACTCAAGAAAATAATTAAGCGCCCTCAACTTTCTTCTGTCATATAGAATGAATGGGGGTAGGCAAGGAAAGTCAGACAAGTTTTTCAAGGTAATCTATTCCTGCAATGTTTAGTTCAATAAGCATCACTGGCAACTGTGAGGAATTATTACAGGAGACAAGCTAATAAAGACTAAAGTGAATTTATCTACCTCTCTCATCCCCTTGTGATATCCATGGGAAATAGATTTTATTTCTTGGGTTATCATCAACATTATTCTAAATTAAGACCTGCAGAGTACAGCAATGGGTTTTTGCAATTGTTTCTATTATTGCTCAAAATTTATTGTCTCATTGGGCTGCCTCAAAGCAAACACGGTGACTTGCCAATTGGAGCCCGTTAGAAATACTGGTAGTGTTGAATTCAGGGCTACAGACAGAGCTGCAATACTGGGTATTTTAGTTTGCCTTATAAAAGGACACCTAAGTCCGCCTTCCCGAGATCTTTAAAAGAGACTGGAAGGCCTGGTCGGGGAGGTCAGTTAGTTAAGAGTGTCATTCCAATACACAAAGGTGTTTTTTTGTTGTTGTTTTTTTTAACAGAGACAGAGAGTCAGAGAGAGGGACAGATAGGGACCAACAAACAGGAAGGGAGAGAGAGAGATGAGAAGCATCAATTCTTCGTTGCAGCTCCTTAGTTGTTCATTGATTACTTTCTCATATGTGCCTTGACCAGGGGGCTCCAGCAGACCGAGTAACCCCTAGCTCGAGCCAGCGACCTTGGGCTCAAGCTGGTGAGCCTTGCTCAAACCAGATAAACCTACGCTCAAGCTGGCGACCTCGGGGTTTCGAACCTGGGTCTTCCGCATCCCCGTCTGATGCTCTATCCACTGCGCCACCACCTGGTCAGGCATCAATCCCCCCATCAGGACACATACAAGAATCAACTAATGAATGCATAGATAAGTGGAACAATCAATCAATGCCCCTCTATTTCTCTCTCTCTCTCCAAACCAATAAATAAACTTGAGAGAGAGAGAGAGAGAGATGGAGGCCTATGGATCTCCACAGGGAGTCCCAGTCCACAGGTGAACTAGAAGTGAACACAGAGGTCAAGTTCCCAGTCCACATACAACCCGGAAGGGAACAGAGGTCAACCTGTAAACTTTTATAGAGCCTTTATTGGTGTACCTGACTTAATAGATAAAAAACCTTTGTCTGTTCACGTCTACCACTGAGAGGCCTGGCAGGAGGGGGTTGTGCCAGCTTTCACCCACTCAGTCCCTAAGTGCTGAGAACACAGCAGTGCCCGCACTGAACATGTCACAGGCACCAGAGAAGGTGTAATGAAGGCACAAATGGCAGTACTTCAAAATCCCATCTGAACACAAAGAGGTTCTACGAGAGCAGGCCTTATAATCATTTGTTCAAAAAATGGTCCAGCTAAGACCTTACTGAGATACACTAGACAAATACAATGTTACTCATTCAATAAACAAGTAATGAACAAGAAGCCCTGGTGCCAGATGTCTGGGAGAGAAAGGTAAATCAGCCTCTGGGTCTTATTTCAAGGAACCTGTGTGATGAGTTAAGGGTCAGCTGGAGTACGTAAAAGTTGTAATAGAAGGAAGGCTATAAGTAACCAAAAAGAGGTACTAGGAAGTGCCATGGTATTCAAAAGTGAGGGTGTGTCCATCCAAAAAGATTAGTGAAAAGCTTCATGCACTGTCACCATTTGACTTGGGCCTTTGAAAAATGGTGGGGGTAGGGTGGGGAAGAAAGATTGGACAGGAGATGCTGAGGATGAAGGTGACCAGAGTTAAAAGGCAGAGCATAAGCAAAGACCTTGGAGGGGACCTGTGGGGAGCGGTAAGGATAGGTTGATCAGAGCAGGCTGGAGCAGACAGAAGGCAGATCAGTCGGGAGTCCTCTACAAGATATCAGAGGAGAGGCATTAAGAACAAGGGCAATGCTGGAACAGAAAGGCAGCCCAGGCTGGGTAGCTCAGTTGGTTAGGATATTGTCTCAACACACCAAGGTTGCAGGTTTGCTCCCCGGTCAAGGCACATACAAGAATCAACCAAGGAATGCATAGATATTCCTCTTTTTCTCTCCTTCCCTTTCTCTCTCAACTCAATACACAAAAATTTTTAAATAAAATAAAAAAGTAAGAAAGGCAGCAACTCTGAAAGCCATGCTAGAAGGGTCATCTGATAGACCCGTCAAAGGGAAGCTAAAAGCTGGTAAGGAAACAGAGTGGAGAAAAACAGTCAATGAGATTTAGACAAGTTGAAGAGTCTAAGAGGTGGTGGGAATAGAAGCCCCCAAAAGATATCTGAGCCCCAAATGAGTGTGAAACCATAAGCCTTGAGGGAGGTGGAGGTGGAGGTGGAGGTGAGTGAGGGGAAGATCTGCCTAAAAGTGAAGATGTAAATAGAAGTCAATGGAGTCGTGGAAGGGCAGAGTCCAGAAGAGATGGAGAGATAAAACATAGCGATCTCCTGTATTTATACGACACAAAAAGAAGAAAAAGACATTAGCAAAGAAAAAAGAAATACTAGCCACTTAGAAAGGAAACCAGAAAAGTCTTCCATTCTAGGAGCCAAGGGATGAGAGAATTTCAAGGAGGAAGGGTTGGGAGTAGCATCCACTGTTTTATTTATAGTCATATCCTCTACTTGACTTCAAGTTCCTAGGACAGGACCCATGTCTACACCTTGCACAATCTCTGGAGCAGACTCCTGTTGTATGTTTCAGATTGAAGAAAAAATAAACGATGTTGAACCTGTAGAAAAGTCAAAGTGGATGGGTGCTGAGAAAAGACGATTGAACTGATGACGTCCAGAGAAGTACATCTGCAGTGACGTGGTGTGGAATTTGGAGAGCAAGAGCCAGGAGAAAGGGAACCTTCAAAGATGTCAAAGACACAAGGAAGAGAGGGCAGTACCATGAAAAAAACCCTGAGTAGGCACAAGGAGATGTCGTGCAGCAGTGGGAAGTTTATCCTGGAGACTCAGCCAGTCAGTCCCAAGAGCACCTTCTAGGCACTGGGGACATGCAGTCAAGTCCTCGGCTCACTAAGAAGCTTGTGTTCTAGAAGGAAAGTAAGGAAACAAACCCACAGGGCTGACAAATGCTATCAAGATAAAATATGCTGGCAGGACAGTGACTGGGGTGGGGGTTGGGCTGCTTTTAGCCAGTGTGGTCAGGAAAGAGCCCTCTGGCAAGGTCACGTTTAAGTTCAGACCAGAAAAGGAGGAGGCAGGGGTTGCATTCTGGGGCAAGAACTTCTCCAGGCAGAAAAAACAGCAACTATAAAAGCATGAAGATGGAGCAAGCTTGGTTATGTTCAATGGACCAACAAAGATCAGTGTGACTGGATTATAATGAATGAGGGGGCAGGGCGTTGGATTCGGTTGACATGGAAAGCTCGTGAACTACAGAATGATAGAGTCTGCTTTATTTGTTTCAAGTTCACCCTGGCTGCTGTGTGAAAGATGAATTATAGATGAGCCGATCAGGAAGCAAGGGCACCCGTATGGAAAAAGTTACAAGAGACCAAATAAAGATGATGGACACCTGGCCTCAGATCGTAGTGGCGACGACGCTCAGGAGTAGTTAGGTTCAGGCTACACCTTGAACATAAAATGAAAAGATGCGCTGCCATCTGAATGTGTAGAGTGAGGAAAAGATGAACTGCCATGATCCAGGCTCTGGCTTGAGCACCCTGAGTACACAGTAAAGCCATTTACTGAGTTGAGGAAGCACATTTGCATTTACAAAGGCTCAAGTTCTCTTCTGATAGTTACAAGCACAACATGTCTAGGAGACAGGAGAGTGGGAGGCAATGGAGTAAACAGTAAATACCTATGTCTGGAGCTCAGGGGCGAGATCCACGCAAAGACATTCATTGAAGAGTCATCAGCACATGGATGGTATTAAAGTCACAGATTGCATCGGGTCACATAATATACATAAAGTGAGAAAAAGAGTCAAAGATACAGCTCTTTCCTTTTTCAGAATTTAGGAGAAAAGGATGGGTAAAAATATAGAAAAGTTTTGAGACAAAAATCTTAGCTTGGTCTCCCTTGTCTCAGAAAAGTAGCAGAGAGATGGTCCATATCCTGAAGATCACGGGAAAGGTTTAGAAAAAGCATTACAGTGAATACAATAGGAAATGATCACAAAATGAACACAAAGAGCTGAGGTTCAGTAAAGACACTCTGACACTGTGGGAAACTCAGGTGGGCAGGTTTTCTTCCCCCCAGCAAGATGATAAGGCTTGGGCTCAGAAACTATGGTTGGCGCAGATTACTCAAATACCGTATGAGGACAGGCAAAGACACATGGCAGAGAGTCCTAGGATGTTAACAAGCTCACTGATGAGTTGCCGACCACCAGGGTCTGCCCTAGGTTAGCATCCAGGATAGTAGCCTGTTGGCCTGGGAAAAAGGAACATTCAAGGTCAGGGGCATGAACAGACTAATGGTTGCCAGAAGAGGGGTGTTGGGAACAAGGGTGAAGGGATCAAGAAGTACAGAAGGGCAATTATAAAATTGTCTTGAAGATGTCAAGTCCAGCACAGGGAACAGAGTCAGTAATATTGTAATAACTGTGTAGGGTGCCAGGGGATACTGGAAATATCAGGGGAGACACTTTGTAAAGTACATGATTGTCTAACCACTGTGCTGTACACTGAAACTAATACAAAATAATACTGACTACAACCTATGATTGAAAAAAAAGTAAAAAGTATTAATAAAATAAAAATTTTAAAGGCAGATAAAGAAAGATGAGGGCATCACAGTTATGATGGAGAGTTGGTTCAACAGACACAAAGGAATTTGCAAGAGGTGATCAGAGGGAAATACCCTACTTCAGTGGTCAGCAAACTCATTAGTCAACAGCCAAATATCAACAGTAAGTACAATGATTGAAATTTCTTTTGAGAGCCAAATTTTTTAAACTATATAGGTAGGTACATTCCTTATCGAGGTAGCACCCACATATGGTATTTTGTGGAAGAGCCACACTCAAGGGGTCAAAGATCCGCATATGGCTTGCAAGCCGCAGTTTGCCGACCAGGGCCCTGGTTGACAATCAGAACTACAGAAGGCACTCCTTGTGTCCTTGCTGGCCCAAGCTGGCTGCCGAAACATCAGCAAGGGGTAGCCAGGATCTCCAGACCATGGGGATTGGGGGAGGGTAGTGGGGGAGGTGTGGAGGGGGCAAGGTAGTCTAAACCATTCTCTCTTACATGACAGTTTCTGGCTCTGGTCTGTGGTCATTCATTTATGGAAATCTTTTAGCCTTCACACAGGGCGAAGAGGAGTAGTAAGTATTGATGTCTCTCAGGTCAAACAAGAATTTGGTACAGAAAAAGACTCTGCACTACCCAAAATTGACAGGCTCATTACAGCCAATGCAACTTTACTTAGCTTTTGCTGATGAGAACACCATTACCACTGGCACTACAGACAGGAAAGGCAGGGACAGGAGATCTGGTGCCATTAGCAACTGAGGAACCCAAGTGCAAGTTACTTCTTAGCTAACTAGACTTCTTTCCAGTGACACTCTCAGGGGTCCCCAAACTTTTTACACAGGGGGCCAGTTCACTGTTCCTCAGACCGTTGGAGGGCCACCACATACAGTGCTTCTCTCACTGACCACCAATGAAAGAGGTGCCCCTTCCAGAAGTGCGGTGGGGGCCGGATAAATGGCCTCAGGGGGCCGCAGTTTGGGGATGCCTGCTCTAGATCATATAACCATGGTATCACCTTGAGTTCTGTGGCCTTTGAGAGAGCCTGGGAGGCCAGAGCCATGCAAAGACTTTGACTCTACAATATGAAATTGTGGGGTCTGGTATGTGCCAATGTTAACTAAGTCGGAACAATGTTTCCCAGAATCCTCTTCCCTGTGCAGTTCTGGGTTAGTGTTGGATAAAACAGAAGTGTTTCTGAGATTTGAGAAGTGGAAAGGAAGCAGGACCCATCATGCTCTGTTGGTTGGCATAGTTTAAGGTGGTAAGACTGATGTACAGGTGCTGGTGGGCATTAGTTTGTTCTCACTCCTGCTGTGACTTTCTTCCCAAATGCTGTCCTTACTGACCATCAAGACCCAAGACCACCACATGCTTGGCTGCAAGTCAGAAGTGGTAGCTATGAAGAGAAAATTACCCTTCCACAGACTCTGCGCCAGCCTCCCCTCTGCAGCCCCACTCTTCATGGGTTCCAGATCCCTCTAACCAGGCTTCAGGAGGTACTGACACAGGCTTTGTCCTGATCCTCCAACCCTGTTTTTCGGGCCTACACTCCCCAGCTCCTCCCACAACTGCATCAAGTCTAACTCCTCTGATAAATGCCTATTCCATGATATGTATAGTGGCTCTGCTTCCCTGATGGAACCCTAATGACACCGTGAGCCAAGTATTGAACAGACACCTTAGCCATCGGGGCTCAGTGGTTGACAAAAACCACCTTACATTTATAGCACTGCTTTAAGGCCCCTTGACCCCTGTCAAGGCACATATGAGAAGCAATCAATAAACAACTAAAGTGAAGCAACTGTGAGTTGATGCTTCTCATCTCTCTCTTCCCTCTTCCTCCCTTCCTATCTCTCTCTCTAAAACAAACAAACAAAAAAACAAAACAAAAAAAGAAAAGCTGGGAGGAGATGAGTCATCCAACAATGAGAATCTTTTAAAATATCAAGTAAAGCCATAAAAGACCTGGAGCACTCTAGGGAAGCCAGAATCAGAAAAATGGACAAGTTCACCCAGAACATCAGGCTTAGATTCCTTCAGGTGACATTCAAGGCTCTTTACAATATAATGACTTTCTCTCCAGTCTCTACCCCTTTCTCTCTGAAGACCCGATAACTCAACCCCCACTCCAGCCACAAGAAAAAAAGTTTTCTTTATGCAAGGCCAGCATGCTCTTATAAATAGGCACACTTCTCTGCCTCGGCACTTCGCTCGCCCGAAACAAGTAACTTAGCCAGTATCTGCCAGACAAAAACCTACTAATCACCAAGACTAAATAAGCTTACAAGCATCCACCCTGCAGAAGGCTTTCCAGATCCTCCCCTGAGCTCAGACCCCAGCTCCTGGAGGAGTTCAGCACGTGCTTGCTGAGGGCCAGCTGGGAACGGCTGCTATGATCCCCCAAGCTTGTCTGCCCCCCTCCCTGGACTGTGAGCCTCTTGAAGGGCCAGACTGCTCCCTGTTCATCATCACATTCCCAGCCCAGCGACATGCCTGGTGATGTCCTGACTGCATGAGCGTCTGCAAACTAGAATTTTAGAGCCAGAACTGATCTTTGGATCATCATCTAGGTGGGATATAACAAGAGTAATTAATCTCATTTATATCCAAAAGGGCCCCTCATCAATGAATTTTCAAAAAAAGCTCTCTGCTTAGCTTATCACAGAAAATGAAGTATTATGAGGAGAGAAACAGTCTAGAGGCTGGTTCTCAGAGCCCAGGAAGGGATACAATCGCAATATTCCAAACCCCCAATTTTGCCATATCAGTTTTATTATCACTCATCTTTGGGGCTAGAGAAGCTAATGACCTGGGTGCTTTGGATCCTTCCCAAAGGTTCCCAGTCCAGACAGGTAGAGAGGAGATACAGTAGTGATACAAACAGGTGCAGAGGGTTATGTCAGTTGTCCTACCTTTTCCACAATAGCACCTGTCTAAACTAGCCCAGAACATTCTCCCTGCTCTCTAAATGTTTAGCACTTTTTCCTAACAATCCTTGGACACTTCTGCAATGCCACCTCTCTTCCTGTGTATATGTCACATCTCCTCATCCAGACTGGCATCTACAGGACAGGAGGCACTGTCCTCACGGAGCTCTAGAACAATGTCTGGCACAGCGCAGAGAATAAACAGCAGTCATTAAACAGGCAGACAATGAGAGGAGGCCCATGTGCCAGCAGCAGCAACACTGCCCGGCCCTGGCCCTCGACGTGGCCAGAGCTGCTGCTGCTACAACAATGAGGACAAGTGGATGGACTGTGGTCTGCACTAACTCAGCCACAAGGCCCTGGAAGCATGCGCTGGAACTGAAGAAGTCTGCTTCTCCACACTGTCAACAACCCAGTGAGGCCCAGGAAGGGAGCAGATGCCAGTGTGGGATGGGAGAGGCTGTGTCACCCCAACAAAGGGTGGAAGGAGTGGAAGGAGAATAGAGACCATGAAGAGAAGCCATGAGCTGCTTGTCTCCCACACAAGCTGCCAAGGCGGAAGCTGAGAAAGAATGGACACTTGTCTCATCCCTTTTTGCAAGGCAGACTCCATTTTCTCCTACCCTATCCCACAAATCTGTCTTAGAAATGAAGTCATAAGCAAGTCTTTTGCAAATACTCAAAAAAGATAGTTAAGCACACATACCAGAGATAGTAAGGACACACCACTTCTGCCCCTTTGATGACTTAAGGTCCACAGATTTTATATACCGATTTCATGTCATATATTGCATATGTTATATACATATATATATATATATATATGAGCTATACAGTATATGCACAGGTATTTTCTAAACACATAAGTTAATTTAGTCATTCAGAGACTAGCATCCCCAAGCATAGAGTTTAAACAGACATGGCCCTGCTTTGGCAGTGCTTCCCCTAGGGGGTGAGAAAGACCAGCACTCATCCTATGATCAGATCATTCTGTCAGTGGCTGTGCTCGAAGGCATATGGCTCACAGGAGCCCACCAGAGGAACTGCACAGCTCCAGGGCTGGTCCCTGCCACAGGCAGCAGTGCCTGGGTCAGAATGTGTCCCCCTTTCTACCTGGAAGTGAGGCTGGATTTGAATTCCAAATGGAAATCATCCTAAGACAGTACACAAACAAAAGAGGGATGACTCGGACACAGATTACCCAGTTGTTTCGAAGGGCATGGAGTGAGTGGTACTTGGGAAAACTTCAAGAGGAATCATCAAAACTTGACGATGTGCTCAGCTTTCACACCTCTTTGTTCTGAGGTCCTAACGCCCCCCTTCAGTGGGGCAGAAGAGCGAGCTGGCCACATCAGGGCATTCTCTCAGGGCCAAGCTCACATCCCGCCGCGAGGCACCTGTTAGGCCTGTGGGTCCCTGAGGGCCAGTTGGGCAGTATATACACCTTGAGGTGTGGGAACAGAGGTACCTTCCCCAGGTACTTATGTGTGACACAAAGCTTTCTGTGACTCCCCTGTTGTTTCAGATGAAACTTGTTTGTGGGATAAATTGTTATTAAAGTGGGACTCTGATGAATAGACCATATGACTGCACAAAGCTTGTTTCCATAGAAAACCATCTAAAATTCCTCATTCTTCCTCTGAAACTCACCCATGTCTCTTACCAGGTGATAGTCTTTAGAAGAAATGTTCTGATAAACCACCTAAGGGGAACATCAGTAATCGTTTCATGGGCCATTTTCCTTGTAAGAATAATAAAAAATAGGATTATGGCCTGAAGTATCACCTTAATTTAGCAGGTGAGCTTCCTGTAAGCTGCTCTCAGGTATTCTGCGGGTGCTGACAACACCTTTCGGGGTGACTCCACTCACAATGGTCTTCTGCCAGCTCCCCTCCTCAGAGTTTGATACCCACATCCCCTGAGGCCTCCCTCACTGTGACAGCTAAAGTCGGCTAGTCTCGCCTGACCAGGCGGTGGCGCAGTGGACAGAGCGTCAGACTGGGATGCCGAGGACCCAGGTTCGAGACCCCGAGGTCGCCAGCTTGAGCACGGGCTCATCTGGTTTGAGCAAAAGCTCACCAGCTTGAACCCAGGGTCACTGGCTCGAGCAAGGGGTTACTCGGTCTGCTGAAGGCAGTCAAGACACGTATGAGAAAGCAATCAATGAACAACTAAGGTGTTGTAATGCGCAACGAAAAACTAATGATTGATGCTTTTCGTCTCTCCATTCCTGTCTGTCCCTGTCTATCCCTCTCTCTGACTCTGTCTCTAAAAAAATAAATAAAATAAAGTCAGCTAGTCCCCGAGTGGGACACCAGCCCCCACACACTGATCTACTCCGACCTCTGAGAAACCGCACTGGTCAGTTTCATCCCTGAAATACTTTACTTGCTCCCAGCTCCAACCACGTTCTAGTACCACCTTTTCCATGGAGGCCTTTCACAGTAACAGCTCCAGGCTTCCGTTTCATCCCCATCATTCTGACAGTCCCATATGCACAGCTATCTAAAAATTCATCTGCTCAGATGTTTAAAAAGCACTCGCGATCCATTCTGCTGTTCAGTATAACTGATTCAGTGTTCATGTTGGACTCCATTTCCCAATTCTTTTGTAGTCTCCCACAGTGCCAGGAACATGGTAAATACTCCCTAACTGTTGCTGAAGTACTAAAAAAAAATAAGACCACAAGGAAAAATGGGAACGTCTTGTACTGCAGCACAGGGTAATACTAGAGTAGAGCATCAATGTGTGACTCTGACCAATATGACTGCGCCAGGCACAACAGTCTTCACTTGGAACTCACTGTATAGATTTCTCAGTCAAAGATGATGGACTATAAATGCCTTCTAATAAATAAGAAAACACTGGCTGTGCCAGCCTTCAGAAAATGGAAAAGTGAATAGCTATGCCAAAAGCTGTTTTGTTTTATTTTGTTTGTTTTAACTCCTCTCTGCAGCATAAGCAAAACAACAGCACACTGGACTGACACCAAACCAGCTACTATTTAGTTTCCAGGACGTCCTAGCAGGGCAGTGCACTTAGAGCGCACCAGCCAACCCCTCACCTCCAAAAGGGCAAAATACAGCAAGCCTCTTCAAACAGTCGAGAGTTCACTGCCAGAAAGTTACCAAGAAACCTCAAAAGTCCCCACAACCAGGACCAGTGACCGAGCATCACCGGGTCAGCCCAGTGGCTGCTCCTCAAAGTCACCGTGGTGCACTGAAGACTGAGGTCACACACACAGGTTCCTAGCAATACGGAGGTTTCCCATGTTGGATCCTTCCCGTTGGCAGTGCCTCCAATATAATTTTGAAACTTCCCCTTTCAGACTAACAAAATGAAAAGGAAGAAGGTCCCCCAAATACTGGAGTGCATTTCTTAGCCAATAAAGAGGACTGATGGGAGACATGTGAATTTCAGCTCTCCTGCCCTTTGGGAGCTCCTCGGACATATCTGAACTGTCTTCTCACTGTGGTCTGGGGGAACTGGGAAAAGGACAGCCTGTGGGGCATCAGTTTCTACATGTGGAAGAAGCACAAGTAACGTTCCTGAGGGCTGAGCCTTGATTACTCAACCCCAACTTACTCGTGGCTGACGTCCTCAACAAAACTTGCCACCAAGATCAGTAACATGAAACTGCCTTCTAGAAACGCCTTACTGGGTCCGTCGTTTCTGTGACCTTTCCCAGAAGTCCTTCTGAGAGCACAGTTACCTGGTGGTGGAAACACCTCAATAACCTAGAGAACCCTGGGGCAAGATGCCAGTATCCCAGCACAGGGATTGGGTTGGAAGGAGGCAGCAGTTGCTGATAGTGACTGAATGACAAGCAATTCCCAGAGTCTCCCGAGGTCCCCGCCGCCCGCTGCAGAGACGTGGCAGGCAGGAGAGAGAGAAGCAGCAGAGGCTGCAGACAGGTCGGCTGCGAAGATGGGCGAGGAGCCAGGGATGGACCAAGCGGCCCATATGGCCAACAGCAGCAGGGGTCAGCGTGGGCTCAAAGAGTTCCAGAGATGGAAGGGGGCCTTCGGGATCGGAGAGCCCAGCCTCAGACACTACAGAGGCTAAAGAGCTATTTAGCAACTTGTCCAAGGTCACAAAACTAGCAAGTGGAAGATCCAGGGCCAGGATCCAAGCCTCATGTTTTAGAAGACAAGGAAACAAATGTTCTCACATTTTGGCTAATTGTATCGATTCTTTTCTGTTTTCAAACATATGTTTGACTCTGAACAGCAATGGAACAGGGTGCTGTGGTTATGAGCACAGATGCTGGACTCTGCCATCTGGGTTTAAATCCCAGCAGTTCTGCCACTGACTGTGTGACCTTGAGCAGGTTCCTTCACTGCTCTGTGACTCAGTTTCCTCATCTATAATGGGGGCAACAGCACCTACCTCGTGGGGTTATAAAGCCTACTAAATGGGTTAATATATGAAAAGTGCAGTACATGGAATAACATTAAGTGCTCTAAAAAAGGTAAAAAGGAATTTCTTGGGGAGAAAATCATCCTCATATTGGTTCCACCTCAGCACACCTGTCCCCAAACAGGTCATCTTAGTCACACCTTTTACCTACAATACCTGGGACTAATGCTTCTAAAGTCACACCGCTGTCTCCTAATCCATCCACAGCCAACCCCGTCAGATATTAGCGATAAATTGGCCAAGACGACATGAGAGGTGAAAACTCCAGATGCCTATTCTGCTTACTGTCCACCCAGCCTCCTACACCTCAGGTTTCCACTTCCAAGACTGGATGCAGAATGACTTCTTCTGGCCCTCCCCTCCTAGCCTCCTGGCCCACCACTCCCCTGTGCCTCTAAATCTGCTTCTGCCTCCTGATCACATCCTCCCGTCCCAAACCTGCCACTATCAGCTCTCCCAGCATTACCCACCTGCACGCCACACCTGGGATCCCTGGCCAGCCATCTCTGTGATGCATCTCCCTACAGATTCCTGCATCCTTCATCCTTCCACCCTCGCACATAGATCACACCACACAATCCCAGGCTGTCAGATGTGGTGGGGTGAAGCCAGGAAACCAGGTTGACTGCCTCCACTACAGACCTAGGCTGACCCATCCTCACGGCTGATTGAATGCCTCCACATGCCCGTGGAGCCCACCCCATAACTCTCTGACTCTGACTCTGACCACGGCCTTTGGCTCAGAGTTCACCCAGGAAGCCCAGGCCACCAAAGAATCAGAATGTAACATACTCTTCCAGAACAGGGCGTCTCTCAAACTTTAGTGTGCATTTGAATCCCCTGGGGATCTGCTCACAGTACAGATTCTAAGTCACCAGATGGGACTGGGCCCTGAGGTTTTCCACATGCTGCTGCTGGTCCCTAGACCCCACTTTGAATAGCAACACTGTAGGGATTTACCTACATAAAGTTTAATGTTTGCATTTTTCTAGCTTCATGACAAACCACAAGAGAGGTCTTAGTTCCATTTTATAGATAGAGAAATTGAGGTTCAGAAAGGTTAAGAATCCTATCCCACTGCTTGAGAGCAGGACTCAAATGGAGGGCTGATTCCAGAGCCTGAGCCCTATTCTTTCTCTGCATAAGTGATTTTCAAGAGCAGAAACAGTTTAGATACACAACATGTAATGGTTTATTTGTAATACAAACTATCAAAATCATTTTAGTTGATGAAGATGGGAGAAGATGTGCTATTAAACTGCCACAAAGTCCCTGTGCTAGAGATTCCAACTAACAGCTGAAGGTCTAAAAGCAGCTATCAGGGAGCCGGTTAATTCCACCAATCAACAGAGAAGTAAACATCCTTTGGAACATGGGGAAACACTTGTTTGTGCAGAGAATAACAGGGAACTTATATACAACCTCCGACTGGTGTGTCTGGGGACTTTGTGGCCACTCTCAGGGCTACAAAGGCTGACAGCCCTGCAGACAGCACGTTCCCCTCTACCTCTTACTTTCCTCCTCTCCAGGGTCGCTAAATCCAAGGCTACCCTTTTTGTCTTTATCTCTCAGGTTTCAGCAGCACGTGACCAATACCTCTTTAACAAGTCTACTTACACCCATCTCTGCTTGGCTTCTGATGGAGTAACCTCCTGGTTCTTCTGCCATCCCTCTGACCACTCCTCCTGGAACTCTGCCTTCCATTTCCTGTCCCCCAACAGGTATTCCCAAGAACTTGCCCTTGACCCTCACCTCAATCATCCATGTGATGCTGCACTTTATGGCAACAACACCAACCACAGGTCTGGTACATCCTGTTCCACCCTGGAGGGCAGGTCTGGTCAGCTCTGTTCACTGCAAAATCCCCAGCACTCAGAACAGCATCTGAGCGCTCTCTCAGTATTCGCTGAATGAGTAAGTGAGCCACCCTCCACATCAAGGAACTTCTCTACACTCAAACAGCACATCTCAAGGCCAGGATGGGGCTAATGCGCTCTGGTTCACCCGGTAAAAGAGGTAACTGCCAATCTCCATCAAATCACAGCACACACAGGAAGTGATCATACATGTATGGCCCTCAGGGTAAACACAGCTTCTGGTTTGGGGTGGCTTTGATCTGTTGGCTCACGGGGCTGAGGGCATCAGTAGTGTGATGACACAAATACAACCCACCTGAAACCCACGTGGGTCCCTTTCCATGGTGCAAAAGCTGGGAAGTTCTGGCACAGTCCAGCTCTAAAGAAAAACAGGAAGAGCCATCATCAGGATGTTCTAGGCATGGTAACACTTTCAAGGTCTGAGAAGTACCCCATCTGTATGCACACTACCTCTATTTTATTAGGATTCAAAGGTAGCACCCATTCTGAAATGTGCCCTGAATCCTTATCCATGGTTCTAAGCCAAATTCATCATAGACAGAGCAATACTAGCCAAAGAGGTTTCTCCATTCCCCTGAAATATCCTGAGTGATGTAAATGCTTTCATATTCCAGCTGCTTATAATAGTGCGAAGCAGGCCTGACCAGGTGGTGGTGCAGTGGATAGAGTGTCAGACTGGGATGCGGAGGACCCAGGTTCGAGACCCCGAGGTTGCCAGCTTGAGCACGGGCTCATCTGGTTTGAGCAAAAGCTCACCAGCTTGGACCCAAGGTTGCTGGCTCGAGCAAGGGGTTACTCGGTCTGCTTGAAGGCCCGTGGTCAAGGCACATATGAGAAAGCAATCAATGAACAACTAAGGTGTTGCAATGCGCAACAAAAAACTAATGATTGATGCTTCTCATCTCTTCGTTCCTGTCTGTCCCTGTCTATCCCTCTCTCTGACTCTCTCTGACTCTGTCTCTAAAAAAAAAAAAAAAAAAGTGCGGAGCAGGACACAATTAAGGCTCCAGCACATCATACTGAAACATGCTGCTTAGCGACTCCATAATCTTGCGCAAACACTTACGGAGTATTCTGGCAAAATGAGCATTCAAAGAACACAAATGTGTACACAGTGCTATTATCTCTAGTCCACTGGAAATCACATCACTGGTCCAGGACAGCACTAACTACTGGGTCTAATTCTGTTGCCTTGCAAAGACTACCCTTGGTGTGTGTGGGGGGAAATCTCCCAAGATCTAATAAAACTACCAACTGTGCCAAATGCAGCACTTGGCCTTTTCCAGAAGATAAATTATGAAGAATTTTTTGCCAGTTCAAGTTATTTTCCCAAAGTAGACTCAAACGGCCTTGCTATCCTGCCTTTAAGAAACCAATGCAATTAAAACTGAATAGCTGCAGACTGCCCTGACAGCTTCCCCCCAACTTCATTTGATGAAGTGAGATGCAGTCAGACACTGATAGACAAGCACACACCTTGTTTAACTGCCAGACACAGCGCCAGTGTGAAAATGTTCACACAATCCGTGGGGTTAAAATCCACTCAGCACTTGTCATGAAAGCAAAATAGCCATATAAATGCCAACTAGCCGGCCCGCTTTGTAAGGAATGAGCACTGACAACTAGAGTTCCTATTAGCAGGCTAATAAGAATAATTATAGCCAGGGCAGGCATTAATCAGCTTGGCAGATACAGGAATTCTGTTAACAAGGCTAAAATAAGTGCCAAGGAATCTCTGAAGGCCACAGCGCTTCCAAGACCGCTGGGCTGGATGAATTCTCCGGGGTTCCTCCTGCCAGGCTTTCTGGAGGGCACTGCACTTGGTCTCTGCTCTCGGAGACGGTGTGGTGGCCTGCCGTGGGGTTGCAGGAATTGTGCCTGGGCTGTGATGATTCCAGACCTTCTTATTTTGAATCACACATTTGCTTTCAAACCACTTTTGCTTTTTCACCTAAACTAACCTCAAGAGATACACAGCATCAGGTCATGGCGAACAAAGGCCAACTTTTCCTTAGCAGATGCAGGATGGATTCCTGGGATGACTCTGGACTACTTCCTTCACTTTTCTGAGTTCAGTTTCCTCCTCTGCAATATGGAGAAAATAATGGTTCCTTCCTCCCAGTGTTGTTGTGAGAATTAAATAAGAGAATGTGTGTAAGAATCTGACGCTTGGTCTGTAGCCCTATATAAATAGCTGCTATTTGCACTTTGTGCCTGTTAGGTGCAGACCCCTGTACAGAAGCTCTGAGAAAGAACAAACAAAATGTTCAGTATATGGACACATGTTAATTACACGAGTGCTGTGCTTGAGCAGTGGGAGGGTGGACACATTTTTCTTTTACCTTATATCCTTTATAACTGACACAGAGACTATTAGCTGTCCCCCCAAATCTGTTCTTCTCATCTTCCACAGGAGCTGGCACATGGCGGCCAGGCGACTCTGCCTTTCTCAGCTTCCCTTACAGGTAGTGTGGCAAGGACTAAATTCTTTTGAATGGAATGCATACAGAAATGATGTGTGCTACTTCCAAGCTTGGCCATGAAGCCTCTATATATGCTCCTCCATGCTCTTTCACCCTTTATGAGGCTGGAAAGGTGATGGCGACAACCAAAGTAACCTTAGAAACTACAGGCTGAAGATGAGGGAACCGCCATCAGCCTGGGAGCCAGAATGGCTGTGTGGAGCAGGGGTCTACCCAACCTGTCATCTGCAACATCCCCTTGGGACTGTCAGGTAGGACACTTCTACTGGCAGAACCACCGTGCTTTGAGTCTTTTTGTTAGAGCACTTTGGCCTGCCTGATTAATATTAACCTTATCCTGTGTTATGTGAATTTTAAAATATAGATATAATGCTTTGGTTGTTTAAAAACTACTTCTGTCAATTTGCAAATACTTTTTTAAAATACACAAATTAAACATTTCTTAATTACTCTCCACACTCTCCATTATCTTCCACTCTAATTCATGCTACATACTAGTGAGGAGCACCCTCCTTACACAGCCTGCCATGTTGTGTGAACTTTCAATGGCTACCCATTACCCACAGATAAAAGACTATATACATGTATTTAGAGCCAATATTTATCAAATACCTACTATATGCCAGGCTTCCTGTAAGTGACAGGAATACTATTCACTATCTATAGTGAACAACCAGCATGGTCCACGCCCCAAGGGTGGGGATTCAGGCCTAGAACGATTACATACAGTAAGCTAATAAGCAAGGTGAGGGGAGGAGCACAGGCTGCCTAGCAGCACCCACAAAGTGGACAGAGCCACACCTCATGGTCCAGACTTCTCAGTACAGCACGAGAAGCCTTCAGCATCCACCCCTAAACCCACCTTCCCAGCTTGCTCTTACTATATCCCTTCCTCTCACCTCCAGGTAGATGGGCCTTCCACACCATTTCTGAAGGAGCCATGTACCTTTATTCATCCACCTTGATACCTTTCCCCAGAGTCTGGAAGGTTCTTCCACCTTTTCTTTCAAAATTCTTATTGTCCTCAAGGCTCAGCTCAAATACCAACCACCTCTTTAGCAAAATCAACCCCAATCTCAAGTCAAAATGAATCATCCTCTTCCTTGCTTCCTCCCAGCATGTGGTTTCTCTGCAGGTACAGTTCTCTGTTATTATCTGTCTACCCACACCCACTGACCACTCAGCGACACATTTGTCTGGACACTCTAATGGACTCTAACGGACATGTGAGAAATGCTATATTGGATAAACAGGATAGGTCAGACAGAGGCACTAAAAGTGAAAAACTTGCTCTATGAAGCTGAGCAGATTCGGATATGATGGTGATAGGCAGACTCAGTTAAGGAAGCTTCATGCAGGAACTGAGTTTCGAGAGGAAGGGAAAACACAGGCAAGAGCAAAGAAGCAGGAGGGGCATTTCAAGGCCAAGGGAAATAAAGCCAAAAAGTTCACAAATATTCTATGTAAAGGACGGCAAACAGGTTACTTAGAATGAAGTGTCTGAATCAGAGAGAAAACTAGAGGGGAGAGAACACAAGGGGAAGTATATTCTTAAAAGAAAATCATAAAGAACCAACCTGCAAAGAATGCCTCCCCCCAAACTCCTCCTTTAGGAAAATAATGAACTTAGAAGAAAGCTGGAGAAAAAAGTCAACCAAGTCAACTGTGTGAAATATCAGAACCTGGACAGAAAGAAGCTGGAGTCCACACTATAAGCAAGGCCACAGAACTGAGGGACAATGTGAATGTGGAGGTCAAAGAAAGTGACAGCAAGATTATTTATGCCCAGGTTGCAATACAAGAGGACAGATGATCTTCCTGATCAAGATATTAAGTTTCAGGAATCAGGACAGTGCTAGAGTAGAACAACAGGGAGGGCATCCCAGAGGTCAGACTGAAGCCACAGGTGTGACTTTCTGTGGGGGCAGAGTTATCAGGTTCAAGTTCAGGGAACTGTTAGAAGAGGCATTGGCTGGTGACACCACAGACCTCCCCTGTATGTAGTTAAATTAACATGAGATGCCCAGTCAGGGCAGGAGACACCAGTATACAACCAAGACTTCCTCCGGCTGTGTTCTCCTCTCTTCTATTTTTGCATTTGCTGATCTCTCTTTGGCCCCTTTTCTCCTCTTTTCTCCCTTAATAGTTACCTTTTCAAACTTCTAACTGACCCTCAACACCTTAACTAGTACCCGCACAACTCTACGGGAGTCATTCTCACATCGACTATAAAGTGAATAGCAACTTCTAGGGCTGTGCAGTGCACACTCTGTGCAACCACAGGCCACCAGCAGTGTGCAACACACATAGATCTTACACAGGTCCCAAAGTGAAAGAATAAAAGCATTAGGATCACAGACCATAGAAGAAATGCTACAAAACTAAGTGAAAGATCTGGAAGCTTTGTGCACATGGTTGCAGCTCAGCAATGTGGCTGGATAAGCTCCTAGCAGAGTGAGTTCCAGAAAACCCCTCGAGGTGAAGGAATAAAACACTGTAGCAGCTAGAAAGGCTGGCCCACCATCAGCAGGAGTCATGGGGGCAGGGCTATGTGAGCTCAGGTGCCAGTAGGGCGGGAGTGAGTGCTGTGGGAGGCCTCCACTGGGACCCTCTGACCCTAAGTGCAGAGCAGTCATTTACCCTGTGGGCACCGGGGGCCTGCCTGGAACAGACACCACACAGCACGCGCTCTGCAACAAAATCCTGAGCTGCCTTCTCAAGGGGCTTGGAAGGAAACCCGTGGTCAGGTCACAGATTCATTCTGTTGTGGTTGACACAGACTATAAGGATCCAAGAACATCACAGCACTTAAGGGTCAACCCTGGGTACCATAGTGGACACTTAAACAGATGTACTGCTGTGGCTGATAACCACATGGTTATATTAACATAGCCATTTAAGATAACCATACATGTATCTATGTGAAAATGGTGTGTGTGTGTATGGAATAAGAAGGAAAACGGAGAGGGGGAAAAAAGACACCGAAGATTCCTTGGGTTGGGGGGAGGGTGCTGGGCCAAATTAGCACGAGGCACCAAGGTTTGGGGAGGGTGGGACACAGGGGGCAGTGAAGGGAGGAAAAGTAACAGGTAGAAAAAGTTGCAGAAGCCAGGGCTCCTAAGTCTTTGTGTGTAAATATGGAGGTAGGCAGCTTCAAGAAAAAATAAAGGAAAAGACTGAGGCAGAAGCTCTAGCCACAGTGAACATGACAGAGGGACTCACCTACCGATTTTCATTGTAGCGCTCTGGGCCACCCGCGACCTTCGTAAAAGGAATTCGGTGGATTCCCCCCGCTTCCCTAGAAAGGCAACTCAACCTGGGTTTGTGTATGAGGAGCGAGTCGGCCGGTCTCGGCGATGGCTGGGCAGATCAAAGGCGCCTGTTTCCGCCCCCAAGCTGGGGACTCTGGCCGGGAACCGCAGGCACCTTCCGGGCCGGGAGTTCAAGGTGAACCGGCTCCCGGCGGCCAACAGGTAGAGAGAGCTGAAGACAGCCGGTCACCGGCCACTCCCCCCGCACGTGTAGGGGCGAGGCCCGGCCTAGCGGAGCGGGGACTGACACCCCGCGCGCGGCCGGGCTCCGGAGTGGGGGGGCCGCGGTCGTTCCTCGCCCGGCTGTGACGCCCGCGTACCCCGGCCGGTTCTGCCCGGAGCGGCCCCGGCACCCTCGGCTCCCCAGGCCGCGCGCCACAGCCGCGCCCCGCCAGGCCCCCGGAGCCCACCGGGGCCCCCGTACCCCCGCCTAGCCCCGCGCGCACTCACCCAGCGACAGGAGCGCCAGCAGCAGCGGCCTGGGCGCCGGGCGCCCCATGCTCGCCGGGCAGGAGCGACTCTCCGCCTCCTCCTCCTTCTCCGCCGCCTCTCCTCCTCCTCCTCCTCCTCCTCCAGCTCCGGCTGCTCCAGAGTCAGCGCTCCTCCGCCTGGGCCGCGCGCCTGCTCCGCTCCCGTCGCCACCCGAGCAATCCCAGCGCCGGGCGTACGTGCGCCCTCGCTCCCGCCCCCACCTCCCTCCGCCCGCCGGGCACGGGGCGCCCGCCGCGCTGAGCGTGCCGCCCGGCCTCTTCCCGAAAGCAAAAGGGAAGAGCCGCAGCGCTCGCCCGCCCGCGCCTCCCATCCGGCGCTTTGCCAGCAACAAACACAAACTTTCTCAAGCCCCTCCCCGCTCCAGGTAACGGAGGGAGCGCGGGACCGCCCGCTTAAAGGCGAGGAGGCGGCGGGGCCCCTCCAGCTCTCCTCTCGGTACCCGCCCTACGTCAAACTTTCCTCCGACCTTTAAAAGTTGGCCTTAGAAAGAGTCGTCTGGAAATCCCATCACTTTAGCTCCTTTCCGGGACACCCTGCGTTCCACCACAGTGGAGTCACCCATGCTTGTCTACCGTTCCTTCAGCCAACTGCCCGCATGTTCACCCTCTGGTTCCAAGCTAGGCACCCCACTAATTGGCAAAAAATAAAATAAAAAAATTGGACTTTGCTAGAAATTATTCAGGTAGGACAGAGATGGACTTTAAAGGCCATAGATTCCAACCTCTTCATGGTACTGAGGCCTTAAATGTTCACGTGACTTCCCCAAGGATTCCCAGTGAGGTGCCAAGGCCAGACCCAGACCTCAGGGGCTCTGCTCACTGCCCTGGGACTAGGTGTGCCTCACCTTCCCTGGCCCACCCGCTTCCCTCTTCAGGGTGCCTATGGCACTGGTTATAATACTTGCCACAAACACACCCGTTAAAAAACAAGATCAAAGGCAAAAAAAAAAAAAAAAAAAAGAAACCCCAGAGTGTATTAATAGGGACAGTACTTCTGAGGGAATGCACTCTTGAGACTTTACATTCAGTGTTTTAAGTGGACAGGATTGGTTGCCAATAAAGATTCTTCTTTTCCACAATAGAGTCTTATTCTTTTGATTTGAATACAAAAGACCCAGTGTTGGGGGGGAGTGGGGGGATTAGTGTTCATTGTTTAAAACTTCACAGGGATGATTCAAACACACAGGGAGCAGCCCTGGTGCCCCCTGCCCCCAACACCACAGCCTCTTGTTAATACAGGCAAAACAAATCACAGATGTTAGTAGGGGAAAAACTGCACAAGTTGGGACTGGGAACTGGGCTTTTACTTTGATGCTTCATTATTCCCGCTAACAAATGTGTGATCAGGCAGGTACGAGCCAGTGTGGAAGAGTCTTAAAAATTCACCCCTGGGCCTGACCTGTGGTGGCGCAGTGGATAAAGCGTTGACCTGGAATGCTGAGGTTGCTGGTTCAAAACCCTGGGCTTGCCAGGTCAAGGCACATATGGGAGTTGAAGCTTCCTGCTCCTCCCTCCCTTCTCTCTCTCTCCTCTAAAATGAATAAATAAATAAAAATAATTTAAAAAAAAATTCATCCCTGGTTAAAAAAAAAAAAAAAATTCATCCCTGGTGGCAAAACAATAGCAATGGTCTTAATACCACCTGATTGTACACTTAAAAATGGTTAAAGTGGTAAATTCTATGTTATCTATATTCTAACATAATAAAAAAATTTTTTTCATTCACCCTTGCCTCCAAGACTTTCTTCATGCAGTTCACTCACCCTGCTATTCTTTCTCACTTCCCATCCCAAAAAATCCTCTAGAATTTCTCTGGAAAGTTCTTCCATTTAATTCAATCAGACTTAAATGCAAGCATGTTAGTCCTTGAGGGAGCCTGGATCTGCAAAAAGAGTAAGATGGACCTTCCAGAAGCTCAGATTTTCCCTTTCCTAACTACCAGCAGCACTCAATGTCTGAACCACACATTTTGACATATCACATTTGTTTCAATACATGCTGTGAACTGAATGTTTGTGCCCCTCTCCCCAAATTCATATACTAAGGCCCTAATCCCCAGTGGTACTTGGAGATGGTACCTTGAGGAAGGAGGATAATTAGGTCCTGAGGATGGAGTCTTTAGGAATGGGATTAGTGTCCTTATAGGAAGAGATATGAGAAAGATAGTCTCTCCTCTGCCATGTAAGGGCACAGCAAGGAAGAAGGCTTTCACCAGAAACAGAATCTGCTGGCACCTTAATCTTGGATTTCCCAGCCTCCAGAACTTGAGAAATAAAGGTTTGTTGCCTAAACTATCCAGTCTATAGTATTTATTATAGCAGCCTGAGCTGACTAAGGCAACACAACATACACACCTGCTCCCATCTCTGCCTAATAATGGAAGGGCCAAAGATACCGTCACATTCTCATTTTGTATCTCCCATGTCACTGCAAAGTCAAATATTTGCTAAAAAAACTCTTTTGTTTAGCCCTGGTTGGGTAGCTCAGTTTCTTAGCGCATCATCCAGATATGCCAAGGTTGCGAGTTCAATCCCTAGTCAAGGCATATACAAGAATCAAAGAATGAATGCATAAATATTGATACAATGAATGGATGTTTCTCTCTCTCCTCTTCCCCTTTTTCTCTCTCTCTAAAATCAATAAAATTAAAAGATTTATATATATATTTTTAACAAACAAGTGCAAGTCTAGGAGTGTGCCTGGCACATGGTAGGTCTTCAGTCAGTATTTACAGAGTGAACTAATTTATTTTATTTTTTATTTTTATTTTTTCTTTTCATTTTTCTGAAGCTGGAAACAGGGAGAGACAGTCAGACAGACTCCCGCATGCGCCTGACCGGGATCCACCCGGTACGCCCACCATGGGGTGACACTCTGCCCACCAGGGGGCGATGCTTTGCCCATCCTGGGCGTCGCCATGTTGCAACCAGAGCCACTCTAGCGCCTGGGGCAGAGGCCAAGGAGCCATCCCCAGCGCCCGGGCCATCTTTGCTCCAATGGAGCCTCAGCTGCGGGAGGGGAAGAGAGAGACAGAGAGGAAAGCGCGGCGGAGGGGTGGAGAAGCAAATGGGCGCTTCTCTTGTGTGCCCTGGCCGGGTATCGAACCTGGGTCCTCCGCACGCTAGGCCGACGCTCTACCGCTGAGCCAACCGGCCAGGGCCCAGAGTGAACTAATTTATAGCCAGGCACTGGGCTAGACCCTGGGAATACAGAGACAAGTAAGAAAGCTTCTGCTCTTTAGGTGAGTATAGTCTTTGCATCCTGACTATAGTAGGTGTGACAGGATGTACAAGGTGCAGTTGTGAAACAAGGGAGTGGTCAGTCCTGGGAAAGGCTGTCAAAAGAGCTTCTCAGAGGGGATGACTGTGAAAGGAGTCTTGAAGGATCTTTAGCTATGCGGGGGTGAACTGACAATAGATGTTATATATTTAATATGATGAGTTCTCTCCCCTCCTGGTCCCATTCCTAGGCGTTATTAAATTAATGGTGCATCTTACAATCATGAAAAGAAGTGGTCAATAATTGAAATGGAAAGAATATATGAAACTTTTCAGGCAGGGCGAGTAGAATGGAGACTAAAGTGGATAAGCCTGTTCATGGTGGGCAGTCACCTGTGTCATGAAAGTCAGCCCAGAACAGCCATTTTTGTAGCAGAAAATGAACATAAATTAATAACTCCAGACATTTGGTCAAAACCACCACACCCTGACTACCAAAGGATAAAATATATTACTAAGTAAAGAATCATAGCACCCGCAGCAGACCAGCACAATTTGTTAATTCATGACTGTGGAATCTGATGATGCTTCTATTGAGAAAGGTATTTACATGCCAGAGTGAGTAACCTCCTATACAGGTAAGGCTTTTGCCCAGTCAGTTGCTCTCAGTTTGCTTAGTCTATGGGCTTGCTTGGGGCAGGAAGGCTTACTCTTCAGCCATTCTGACCCACACCCATCCCCACAGAGGTGAATTCCACCTTGAGTTGCCTTAGCCACATCACAGTGACTCTCAGAGACTCTGGTCACAGTAACCAGCCATTTTTGTCTCTTGATTACATTGTGTGTCTGTAGGCATTGCCACTGAAAAGTTCATCAGGGTCCTCAACCTCACACTCCTAATAGATTTTCCTGAAGAGATCAATAAAATCACCTTATTATTTAAAGTTTAGAATGGAAATGTTAAAGGTTCCACTGAATGAATTTGCTACTAGTATTCACCCAGATTTTTGTATTAACTTTGCCACCTCCACCAGTACCTTCCCCCATCCTGGCCACCCCACACACCGTCTCCTGGTGACCCTGACCCTACTTAAGCAGAGCAACAGGGGAAGGACTGTGCTCCATGACAATACTTCATTCCACTCCTCATCTTCATTAAAGTAGTGTTTGTTCTGTTTCCAGCGTCTATTTCTCTTATCAAAGTTAAACAGGGGATTGCTAATCAGAAATTTAAGATTTAATTATAGAGAATGGAAGTAAGAGTTAAAAAGGGAGGGGTGCAGAGAGGAAGCCTTCATTTCCTGATGAGTGAAAGTCATTCAACACTGGTGAGGCCTTAGGGGAAGCTGTGGAATGCCCATCTGACAAGCTTCAAAAACAGCAAGGGGTCTCATCTGTTTGGAATGGGTTAAGCTTGGGCTGTGCCCTGTGACCTTAGGCCTTAAAAGACTGAAATGGGAGAATAGTGGAGAAAGTGTTCTTAGATGACTACAGCGTTCCCTGATTCCACCTTCGCCAGGCCAGAAGTAGCTCTGAGCACCCTTTGCCCCTCGCCCCCACAGCGTTACTCCTGCAGGGACACTGGTGTGGAAGAGTGGGAGGAGAAAATAAGAAAATGGAATAGGACAAGTCTTTTTGCAATAAAAGCTCTCTACAAAAGTGAAGGCTGATTATTATACTAACAGTGAACTTGTCCCTTGCCCTAGAGGGGCTCATAGTCTAGCTTAATGTAGCAAAAGAGCTGGAATACTGCAAAGGAATTCAAAGGATTGATGCCAAAAGAAGGAAGGGAATTCAAAGGGAGGTAAGTAAGTAGGAAAGCACAGCTATTGTGTGTGTTTTACAAATATGCTATCAATTGGGCTGAAAATAACCTCCTTCGATGAATAGAGACTGTGGAGTGGATTGTGAAAAAGAAGTGTTGCCACAGCAAGTTAGAAATAGTTAGAGGGGCCTGACCAGGTGGAGGTGCAGCAAACAGAGCATCAGCCTGAGATACTGAGGACCCAGGTTCAAAACCCCAAAGTTGCTGGCTTGAGCGTAGAATCATAGACATGACCCCAGGGTCGCTGGCTTGAATAAGGGCTCACTGGCTCTGGTCAAGGCACATATGAGAAAGCAATCAATGAACAACTAAGGTGCTGCAATGAAGAATTGATGCTTCTCATCTCTCTCTCTCTAAAAAAAAATTTAAAAAAAGAAAAATAAAAAATAAAAAGAAAAGTGTAAAGCCAGTATCCACGGTCACCATCACAGCCCCCCCGGCCCATGCAGGTTCACAATTGGATTCGGACATATGGTAATGAAACAATGGAGCCAAGAACTGGTGGGCCATCATCTTTAATCCTAGCTTGCACCCGGCGGGCAAGTAAAACACACACTGGGCTCCAAAACCCACTCATTCAGCGCTCACAAAGCTACTGACTTATCCGAGTTTCCTAGAATCAAAGGTTTCTAGCTCACCAGACTTATTCACCTCTAATCCCCATCTCCTTCCTTCTCCCTGCACAAACTGTGCACTAACTGGCTTCTCACTCAGCTCTCCACCATCTTGGCTGCTTCTTCTGGCCTCCTCCACGTGGCCTTACTCTGCTCTCCAACCTACTCTCTGCTCTAATGCTAATCTCAGGAACTGAGAAAGCAAGCTCCCAGTCTGCCCCAGTTTATAGTGCAGAAATCCAAACCTTTAATCCAATATACAAAATAGGGAAGTCTCTAATACAAAGTCACTTATCTGAGGCATGATGGGATTGCACCACCCCACATCAAAAAGGGTGGGAAAGGCTTAGTCCTAAAACCAAGCCCCAGACTACAAGGATCCTGCCTGCCCACAGCCTGCCCCAACACACATTAATATCACCTGGGCAATGGCTTCCATGTGGGCAGCGCCATCTTTAACAAAGTGAGCATAATATATTTTATCTGCCCAACAAAAAGAAAAAAAAGAAAGAAATAGGGGTGTTGGGCAGATAAGATATATTTTGCTCACTTTGTTAAAGATGGCACTGCCCACATGGAAGCCCGTCACCCAGGTGATATTAGTTACCCTTCTTGCTTGGAATGGGCGTGATTATATTAATATGTGTTGGGGGTGGGCTGTGGGCAGGCAGGATCCTTGTAGCCTGGGGCTTGGTTTTAGGACTAAGCCTTTCCCACTCTTTTTTTTTTTTAATTTTTTTTTAATTCATTTTTAGAGAGGAGAGAGAGGGAGAGAGAGGAGAGAGAGACAGAGAGAGAGAAGGGGGGAGGAGCTGGAAGCATCAACTCCCATATGTGCCTTGACCAGGCAAGCCCAGGGTTTTGAACCGGCGACCTCAGCATTTCCAGGTCGACGCTTTATCCACTGCGCCACCACAGGTCAGGCCTCCCACTCTTTTTGATATAGGGTGGTGCACTCTCCTGAGGAATCCCATTATGCCTCAGATAAGTGACTTTGTATCAGAGACTTCCTTATTTGTATATTGGATTAAAGGTTTTGATTTCTACACTATAAAGTGGGGCAGACCTGGAGCTTGCTCTCTCTCAGTTCCTGAGATTAGCATTAGAGCAGAGAGCAGATTGGAGAACAGAGTAAAGCCACGTGGAGGAGAGGAGAGGCAGCCAAGATGGCGGAGTGCTGAAAGAGAAGCCAGTTAGTGCAGAGTTTGTGCAGAGAGGAGATGGGGAACAAAGGAGAATGAGGCTAGTGAGCTAGAAACCTTTGATTCTAGGAAACTCAGATAAGTCAGTAGCTTTGTGAGCACTGAATGAGTGGGTTTTGGAGCCCAGTGTGTGTTTTACTTGCCCGCCGGGTGCAAGCTAGGATTAAAGATGATGGCCCACCAGTTTGTGACTCTGTTGTTTCATTACTGTCTGTCCAAATCCAATG
Organism: Saccopteryx leptura; assembly: GCF_036850995.1. Classification (NCBI taxonomy): domain Eukaryota; kingdom Metazoa; phylum Chordata; class Mammalia; order Chiroptera; family Emballonuridae; genus Saccopteryx; species Saccopteryx leptura. The sequence continues at coordinate 207,569,694 of NC_089505.1, read as the reverse complement.
CGAACCTGCATGGGCCAGGCTGTTGTGATAGTGGCCCTGGCTACTGGCTTTACAAGGGGTTTTGGAAGAAATTCTTTACCTAAGACCAGGACCACCAAACTTGGTGGTACCTAGAGGTGCCCCACTTGGACTGACCTTGTGACAACACTGAGCTGGGGAAAGGGCTTTTATGCCCTCCAGGAAAGCACCTTATCCTAGCCTTCACCCGGAAGCATGGGTGTGGGTGGGGTGTGGTCAGGGTAGGCAGTGTCTCCCTTCATTCCATTTCCAGCCTTTCTCAGACACTTGAGCTCTACTTCTGGGTTCAACGGGAATATTACCTTAAGTTCTAGGCTACATTTTACAAATATTTGTAAACTAAAATGCATCCGGAAGAAGATTGCTAGCTAAAATACAGGATGCCCAGTTGAATTTGAGTTTCAGATAACGGACATACTTATACTAACAAAGAATTCTTTGTTTATCTGAAACTCAAATTCAACCGGATATCCTATATTTTTATTTGCTAAATCTATCTGATTATTCAGAGATGAGTTACCTTATATGTAAATAGTTTCTTCTGGAAGACAGAGAAGATAACAGGGAACTCTGAGTTGTTTTCAGTCACTTGGTAAAAATTGCCAGGAGACGGAATTGGATGATTTATCATGAGCATAGTTAGCTCAATGATAGTGGTATCCTCTCCTCTCTAAAGAGATTCAGCCAGAGATTAAATGCCTACCTCTAAGGGCAGCAGTAGGGGAATTTCTACATTAGGTGGGCCCTAGACAACCTGACCTGAAGGAAGTCCTTACCAATCTCAAGACTGTGTGATCTACCTAAATCCAGCCAACTTTCTTTTTTAATCTCTTCCAAAATTAAATCTTTGTCTCTGCTGCTCCTCCCTTTTCTTGAATTTCCGCCCCCTTGGGCTGGGCTGGATGAGTGACTGCAGTTTTAGACAACAGAGCAAGCTCACATGGCCATGGCTTTATTATGAACAAACTAGGATTATTATCCTTGCTGTCTACCTCCTCTACTGGAGAGGACTCATAAATTATTGTAAAACCAAGTCATCATTTTTGGTAGACACCTCTCCTTCTTATTCCCTTTGTTGCACATAATCCCTCTCCACAAATCATTTAGTAGAGGGATACATTGTGAAACTAAGTCCATTTTAGGAGGTACTTGGCAAGTGGCATTTTGTCAGCCAGCAGCTTCACATGTACAGTAGCCCCCCTTTTCCAGGGGTTTACATTCCAAGGTTTTAGTTACCCACCATCAACCATAGGCTGAAAATATTAATAGAAAAATTTCAGAAATACACAATTCATGTTCTCATTCTGAGTAGCACGGTGGAATCTCGCAATGTCTGTTCTACCCAGTGAGATGGGAATTTTCTTCACACTGTAGGCACACTTGCTCTCCACCTGCTAGCTGCTTAGTAGCTATCTTGGTTATCAGAGGAGCAGTATGGAGATACTTGTGTTCAAGTAACTTTTATGGTAGCCTAATGCTATGTCACAATACCTATGTCCTTCACCTCACTTCATCTCATCACGTCATCTCACAGCATCACCAGAAGGGTGAGCGCAGCACAAGATATTTTGAGAGAGAGACCACATTCTCAAAATTTTTATTACAGTATATTGTTATAATTATTCTGTTTTACTGGTTATTGTTGTTAGTGTCTTACTGTGCTGAATTTATAAATTAAACTTTATCACTGGTGTGTATGTATAGGAAAAACAATATATATAGGGTTCAGTACTATATGCAGTTTCAGGTATCCACTGGGGTCTTGGACCATCTCCCCTGCAGATATGGGGAACTGCTAGACTTTACTGAGTGGCTTTTCTTCCCTCTTGGCAGAAGCAGGTTTGTAACTTCTGTTTTAATACCTTTTTCTGGACTAAAATTGTTATATCCATGCTTTATGATGTAAAACTTGTGGGGTCTTTCTTGATCACCCATTTCCCTCTGAGTTACTTTCTGAAAGAATCTTGGGCTCCCTGCCATGAAGATACTGGAGGTCTACCTCTGAGTCACTATGGTCAGTCCAGGTGTGGCTCTGGCATACTCACAAGACCTGCCCCAGGTGGGCTGGTTGACATAGAGCAGGTGGTTTTGTGCTTAACTAGCCACCCAAAACCAGACATCATCCAGGTGATGACTTCAAACTTATGGCTCCTCAGTATTGTTTAAATATCAGCTAAGAAAAACAATATTTGTGAAGAGTAGCTGAAGTAAATGCAGTCTGTACATTCTTCTAGGTACCCTAAGCTCTAGCCCTGAATTATGAATTAGGTAGACCATCAGCAAGCTTGATATCTGACTATTTCATATCGGTACCCCATAAAGTTGCTTTTACAGAATTGCATTTTGTCATGATGCCATCAGTCTATATTGAGGGATATCCTAAGAGTCAGCTCTGAGCACTTTGTCACTGTGTTTCCTGGAAGGACAGGTTTAAAGCCACTCTTCATTACATCAGGCAGCAGCCTCTCTACCAGGACACTTGGAGAAATTTACTCTGGTCTCAGTATTACAAAAAGTTGCACTTTTTTCTAGCAACTGGTTTCTTTTTACCTATAGACTCTGTGAATATTATAATTGCCAGGGTTGTTTTTTTTTCTTCATGATCTGATTATGGTCAAATCTGTGCCCTCCTCTCTTTAGCAAACGAATAGGACTTAAAGCAGGAACTTTGAATAACCTCACTTCCAGCTCCCCCTCACCTTGCCACCATGAATTCATCTTTAGTTCATTCTACTTTTCATTTTCATTTCTTTTATTATGTTCATGCAGTTGCACAATGTAAGAACCGTTTCCTATTCTTTCTACTGTAAAATTCTGTTCCACCCCTCCTGCCCTTCAAGAGACATTTTAAATTCTAACTCCTCATTTGCAGATTAAATACAATGAGGTAATAATCACAATGAGTTCTACTTCCAGGGAAAGGCTAGAATGTGATTAGGCTGTGTCAGCTGCCCTTGAACTCAAGGCCCCATATGATGAGAGAGGTCACTGTAACCTGTCAGTCATAGGAGCTTCTATGAAAGGACATTGTTTCCAAGAGCAGCAGGCAGTGGCCTCTACTGAACCCAGGTGCACTGTTCATCTGTCTGCACTGGTTAGCAAATATTAGAATCAGCTTGCTTTCTCTGAACACACAATGGTTGGAGGGTTGCAGTGGTCTGAGAGCATTCTGGGCAGACGGACGGTATTTTACCCTGGAGCTCAAATGGGATGGTCCAGCCAGCACTGTGCTGCTTAGTCTTCCCTATGTTCTACTGTTTCTCACTTTTGACCATTTGTGGCTGCCCTGCCCTCCCTCTAAAATGGCTTTCACACTTTGGGTTCGACTGCCTTGAAAGCAAACCCAACACAATGACTTTGGTGTAAGCAGTGATTTGGGACGTGATCTCAGAAAGCACGTGGTGAGGGAGCAGGGGAACAAGTCAGGAAACAAGAGTGGTCCATAAAGCGTGTGATACTGAGCCGGTACCACTGGGTCAATTGTTTATAAGGTGCCTCAATACTGTCCCTCAAGGGACAGAATGGGAGGCTCAGGCACCTACTCCTTCATTCTCCCACTCAGCTGAGGTTGGCCTCCTCCAAAGCTCTAGTGTGCACCTGTGCTAGTCCAGAGTCCCAATGCAGGCAGGTGGGTAGGCTTGAGGTGGGCCACCAGCAGCCTGCCTGGGACTGTTCTCCATGGCTTCATGGAAACACATGAAGAGGAGGCATCTGCTACTGCTACTCTTCTCTCCTCTGAGAGCACCCCCTATTCCCACAGGCTGGTGTCCCCCAAATGCCCTGTGCACATCTCTACCTCTGCATTTAGTGCACATGTCTTATAGTCACACAACTGTCCTGCATTTATGTGACTGTATCCTCCACTAGAATGATAGTAGAGGCTGGGCCCACTTCACTTTGTATCCCAGCATCCAGCACGCTGCTTGACAAATACATCTGTTCAATAAATGCTCCAGGTTCAACAAATGCAGTTTTATCTCTCTTATCTAACGGATGCCATGTGAAGTTTTATTTGGGAAAAATAATTTAAAATCACTTATCTAGTCCAACCCCTTCATTTTACAGATGAGACATCTGAGGCCCAGAAAGCCTAAGTAACTTGTCCAAGATTACAGAGTATATTAAAGTGATTATGGAATATTAAAATGATTTCACAAAGTATGTGAAGTGCAAACAAGGGAGCCAACTGGAGTTATAACGTGAATTATTAGCACTTCAGATGGAGGGCGTGACCACCTCTGTGCTGGATTTCCAGCAGAAAATTGCTTTAAAAAATTAACTTGGAAAGTTCCTGAGCTCTGATTAAAGAGGTGAATGGCTTGAACGAGACTCTCTTCGAGGAGAAATTCATCCCCTGTAAACACATTTTCAGACAGTGTACCAAGGCCTTTGAATCAGAATGAATTTATTTAGCATTCTCTTCTCTAACCTGTTCTTCTGACAGTGGCAGCAATAAGGAAAGTGTAGGTTTTGATTTTAATAAAAAATGAGGTGTGGAAGGTAATTGGAAAAACCCTCAGCAGGCCCTGCCTTGTGCTCTGAACCCTTCCTACCTCTTGGCCATCCTGCTGAAGTCCTGGGCACATGTGTGATACACAGAATGCCAGGGTTGGTCAAAGGTTATTCGGAAAACCAAGAAAAATGAAAGTTTGCCACTTTTTACTTCACAGTAATATATATATTTAAAACAACAGCGAAACAGTTTATTTTGGGGGGAGGATATCATGTGAGTCATGGGAACTGATCATTCCTGTAAGATGAGAGAGTTAGAATTTATTTGAACAGACATACTAAACTTTTCTTATTTTCCCAGTCACGGGTCAACATTACTCTAAAAAGAGGGCTGGTGTAGGGTTTCCATGGTCCATGAGACCAAGACAAAAGAGAACTTGGTGACTGTAAGGCAGACCCCCACTCCTCAGCCATGTGGCCGATTCTCAGAAGTTTTCCTTCTGACACTCACTTCAGCCAGAAGCTCCAAAAGCCAAATGATGAAGAAAGAAGTGGTGACATTTTTCTTCAGGCAATTTAGAATAAAAGTTAAGAGAATAAAGGTTAAGAGCCTGACGGGGCAGTGGCGCAGTGGATGGAGCGTCGGACTGGGATGTGGGGGGCCCAGGTTCAAGACCCCAGGGTTGCCAGCGTGGGCGGGAGCTCATCTGGTTTGAGCAGGGCTCACCAGCTTGAGCTCAGGGTCACTGGCTCGAGCAGGGGGTCACTTGGTCTGCTATAGCCCCTAGGTCAAGGCACATGTGGGGGATCAGTCAATGAACAGCTAGGAAACCGCAAGGAAGAATTGATGTTTCTCATCTCTCTCCCTTCCTGTCTGTCTGTCCCTGTCTGTCCCTCTCTCTGACTCTCTCTGTTTCTCCCACAGGAAAAAGAAAAATTTTAGAATAAGGGTTAAGAAACACAGGTTGGTCACACAGTGTAAATGAACTTTCAGGCTCTGCTGCTTACAAAAGCCATCTGACCTGGGACATGTTGTTTAACCTGTCTGGGTCTCAATGATCACATTTGTGAAAAGGGGACAATAATAATAATACTTATGCCAAAACATTGTTTTGGGAATAATTGAGAAAGGGTAAATAACCCATTTCTGTGATAGAAGACATCGGTTTATCATTCAACAGTGAGTGTCCCCACCTCTATCATGGCCGACAATCAGCTGCCTACCAAAATGTGTCCCGTTCCACAGTGTGGAACTATCACTGGTAATCAGCTCTCCTGTGGAGACTGTATTTCCAGCTCCTTTTCCATCTTGATGTGGCCAGGGCTTGCCAGTAAGTGCAAGGAGAAATTTCATGTATAATTTTGAGGGAAGCATCTTAAAAAGCAGTTATGTTGCTTCTATAGACTCTTTTCCCCTGTCTGCTAGTTGGAAGCAGAGGCCAATGATGACAGAGCCACAGGATGAGGAAGAAACAATAGTCCCTGAATCTCTATATGGAAGAAAACTGACTCCAACCACAAGCACCTGCACTGGTCTGTTGAGCTAGGGGGGAAATAAGCTTTGATAGTGTTGTCACTGAAATGTGGGGTCCTTCCTTTTACAGCTGCTATAGCTACCTTCACAGTAGAACCTCACTGTTGTTGAGGAATCCAGCCACCTCTGTTCAGTATTATGCCTCACAACAGGCTGGCTCCATCCCCAGGTGCAATGAGTAATACCTGACTGCTCTGTAACGTGAACTCTCCAAAGCTCTAAACTAGAATCCTCCTAAGTTTTATTCCCCTGTCACAGATTGGTTTAAGCATGAACACTAGAAGAAATTCTGGCCAATGAGATGGGAGAGGAAGTCTTCTGGAAGATGTACTTGGAAAGGTCTTTTTCTTATATTAATACAACCACTCCAGCTTTCTTATGGTTACTGTGGTTTTTTTCTTGTTTTTGTGTTCTTTTCATTATTGTTTTTAAGCTTTACTGAGGTATTATTATTATTATTATTATTTTTTTTTACTGAGACAGAGTCAGAGAGAGCGACAGACAGGGACAGACAGACAGGAACGAAGAGAGATGAGAAGCATCAATCATCAGGTTTTTATTGTGACACCTTAGTTGTTCATTGATTGCTTTCTCATATGTGCCTTGACTGTGGGCCTTTAGCAAACTGAGTAACCCCTTGCTCAAGCCAGCAACCTTGGGTCCAAGCTGGTGAGCTTTGCTCAAACCAGATGAGCCCACGCTCAAGCTGGCGACCTTGGGGTCTCGAACCTGGGTCCTCCGCATCCCAGTCCGACACTCTATCCACTGTGCCACCACCTGGTCAGGCGTATCAATTACAAATAATAAATTTCACCAATTTAAGTATACAATTTGATCCATTTTTACAAATATTTTAAAATTTTTTGATTGATTTCAGAGAGAAAGAAGGGGGGGGGGGAGAAACACCGATTTGTTGTTCCACTTATTTATGTGTTCATTGGTTGATTCTTGTATGTGCCCTAACCTGAGATTGAACCCTCGACTTTGGCATATTGGGATGATACTCCAACTGATTGAGCTACTCAGCCAGGCCTTTACAAACCTTGACAGTGATATAACCATCACCACAATCATGATAAAGAATATTTTCATTTCCCCAAAAAGTTCCCCACGCTCTTTTGTAGTTAATCCCCTCCCTCCGTACCCAATCCCTGGCAACCATGGATCTGTACTTTCTATCACCATAGTTTTGGCTTTTTCTAAAATTTCATATAAATTGATTTATACATGTATAGTTTTATATGTCTGGCTTCTTTCACACAGCACAATACTTTGAGATTCATTCAAGTTGTATGTATTCATCCTTTTTTATTGTTGATCAGTATTCCATTATATAGATATGATTTTATAGATATAACAATTTATTTATCTATTCCCCAGTTGATGCACATTTGGGTTTGTTCTAGTTTTTGTCTATTATGAATAAAGGTGCTATGAACATTTGCAAGAAAGTGTTTGTGTGGACATATGTTTTCATTTCTCTTGGAAAACACCTGGAAGTTGTATTATTGGATCATATGTTAGTTTTATGCTTAAATTTATAAGACACTGCCAAACCTGTAATTCAAAGTAACATTTTGGAATATAATATTTGGCATATGAGAGTTTCAGTTCCTCTACACTTTTGTCAGTGATTGGTATTGTCATATATTTTTAACTTAAGATATTCTAATGAATCTGTAATAGAATCTCACTGTAATTTTAATTTGCATTTTCCTAGTAACCATGTCATAGGAGTATTTTTTTATGTACTTTTGACTTCTCCCCCCCTCCAACTCCCCTTTCCTCTGTCAATCACCATACTATTGGCTGTGTCTGTGAGTTTATTTTCTTAATCCTTTCACCTTGTTTCATCCAGCCCACAACCCCTTCCCCCTCTAACAGCTGTCAGTCTGTTCTCTGTATCTATGAGTCTGTTTCTATTTGTTTATTAGTCCATTTTGTTCATTAGATTCAACATATGAATAAAATCGTATAATATATGGTACTTGTCTTTCTCTGGCTGGCTTATTTCACTTAGCATAATGATCACCAGATCCATCCATGCTGTCACAAAAGGTAAAATTTCCTTCTTTTTTATGGCTGAGTAGTATTCTATTGTGTATGTGTACCATAGCTTTTATGTCCACTCATCTACTGATGAACACTTGGGCGGCATCCAAATCTTGGCTATTTGAAGTACCACTGCAGTGAACATAGGGGTGCATATATTCACTCAAATGAGTGTTTTGGGTTTCTTTGAATTTATTCCTGGAGTGGAATTGCTGGGTCATAAGGCAGTTTCATTTTTAATTTTTTGAGGAATCTCCATACTGTTTTCCACAGTGGTTGCACAAGTCTGCATTCCCATCAGCAGTGCACGAGGGTTCCCTTTTCTCCACATCCTCCTCAACACTTGATTGTTGATTTATTGATGACAGGCATTCTGACAGGTGTGAAGTGATATCTCATTGTGGTTTTAATTTACATTTCTCTGATGATTAGTGACATTGAGCATCTTTTTTTTTTAAATAACTGCTTTCTCTTGAAAATTCATTTTTTATTTATTTATTTTAAATTATTTATTTATTTATTCATTTTAGAGAGGAGAGAGAGAGAGAGAGACAGAGAGAGAGAAAGGGAAGAGCAGCAGGAAGCATCAACTCCCATATGTGCCTTGACCAGGCAAGCCCAGGGTTTTGAACCAGCCACCTCAGCGTTCCAGGTAGAGGCTTTCTCCACTGCGCCACCACAGGTCAGGCAGACATTGAGCATCTTTACATACATCTTTTGGCCATCTGTATGTCCTCTTGGAGAAGTGTCTATTCAGGTGCTTTGCCCATTTTTTAATGGAATTAGGGGGTGGGGTGGAGGGTTTTTTTGGTGTTAAGTTGTATAAGGTCTTTATAAATTTTGGATATTAACTCCTTATCAGATGTATCATTTGCAAATAAGTCCTCTCATTCTGTGGGTTGTCTTTTCATTTTGTTGATGGTTTCCTTTGCTGTGCAAACACTTTTTAGTTTGATGTAGTCCCATTTGTTTTTCTTTTGCTTCCCTTGCCTGAGGTAATAAGTCAGAAAAAAACATTGCTACAAGAAATGTTTGATACTTTACTGCTTATGTTTTCTTCTAGGATTTTTATAGTTTCGAGTCTAATATTTGAGTCTTTAACCCATTTTGAATTTATTCTTGTGTATGGTGTAAAAATCTGCATATAGTGGACCTGTGTAGTTCAAAAGTCAGCTGTATTTTGCTTGTTTTTAGTTGTTTTTCTTAATGAATTATAAAAAATTATATATTTTAAATATAACTCCTTTATCAGGTATACGTTTTGCAAGCATTTTATCTAGATTCATGTTTGTATGATATATCTTTTTTTTTTTTTACTTGCTTTGAGAAAATGCGGTGCTCATATCAAAGAGGTAACTTGTAAGGTGAAACGATATATCATTTTTTTTACCTTTACCTATTTACGACTTTATATATAAAGTGCAGCGTTAGTTGAGTTTTGCTTTCTTATCTGTTCTGACAATCTCTGACTCATAATTGAGATGCTTAAAACATTTTCATTGAGTGCAATTTTAGTATGTTTGAGTTTATCTATGATCCTGCTATTTGTTTTGTTTGTCTTATCTATTCTTTTTCTACCTTTATTTGGATTTGTTTTGTTTTTTAGTATTCCACTTTATCTCTTCTTTTAACTTTTAGTTATACCTGTTTGCTAGTCTTTTTAAAAGTGGTTTTTGTGTTTCCAGTCTGTCTCTAACTTGTCATGGTTACCTTTTGTGAATATCAGAGCCTGACAGCACTCTACTTCCATTTCCCTTCCTCTTTCTTTGTGCTAACTTTCTTCTGTATACATTATTGTTAATTTTTCTTTAAACAGTCCATTATCTTTTAAAGAAATTAAAAAAAAAAATGTATCAGTCCTGGCTGGTTAACTCAGTCAGTATCGCCCCAAAACACCAAAGTTGTGGGTTTGATTCCCAGTCAGGGCACATGAGGGACATGACCAATGAATGCACAACTAAGTGGAACAAACAACAAAAAATGAATGCTTCTTTCTCCCTCTCTTTCTATCTCTCTTCCTCCTTCTCTCTATCTCTCTAAAAGTAGCCTGGCCTGTGATGGTGTAGCAGATGGAGTGACAACCTGGAATGCTGAGGTCACTTGCCTGAAACCCCAGGCTTGCCCATAAAGGCAAATGCAAGAAGTCACTACTAGAAGTTGATGCTTCCTGCTCTTCCCACTCCTCTTCTCTCTCTCTCTCTCTCTCTCCTCTAAGATCAATAAATAAAATCTTTAAAAAATAAAATCAATAAATAAAAAAGATGTCTATATTCATCCACATGCTTACATTTCCAGAGTATTTCATTTTCATGTGTAGTTTTCAATTTCCACCTGGTATTGTTTTCCATCCACTTAAGAAACATACTTAACATGTCTTTTAGTGTAGTGTACTTCTATTTTTGTTTGCCTAAAAATATTTTTACTTTATCTTCATTTTTGAAGGATACTATTTCCCCTGGATATAGAATTCTAGGATACAACGTTCCTCTTTTGCCCAGTACTTTAAAGATATCATTTCATTGTCTTCTGGCTTGTAAAGTTTTTGACAAGAAGTCAGCCATTACCTTCTCTTTGTTCTATTGCATACAATGTATCACTTTCTCTGACTACTTTCAGAGTTTATTACTGGTTTCAGCAATTATGATGTGTTTTCTGTGATTTTCTTTGGGTCTATCTTATCTGCGGTTTATTAAAATGTTAAGATCTGTAGTTTTTAGTTTTCATTGAATTTCAAAAACTTTTGGCCACCATTTCTTCACATACATTTTTTTTTTGCCTCATTACCTTTTTTGTCCTTTAGAATTCAACTATATGTATGTTAGTCACTTGATATGATCCCATAGGTCACTGTGGCTCTGCTCATTGTTTTGAAAAATTTTTTCTGTTTGTGCTTCAATTTGGATAGCTTTTATTGCTATGTCTTCAAGTTTATTGACCTTTTCTTCTGCAGTGTAATTATGCTGCAAAGCCCAACCAGTGAATTTTTTATTTCAGATACTGTATTTTCAGCTCTGGAAGTTCCATTTTATTATTTTTGTAGTTTTAATTTATGTCATTATCTTCATGTTTTACTTTGAATTCTTGGACATATTTATAACAGCTGCTTAAATTCCATTTTGAAATTTTCACCGTGATTGACACTTATAAGTCTGTTTCTGTTGACCAATTTTTCTCCTGGTTGAGTCACATTTCTCTGATTTTTTTCTTCTTTTTCTTAAGTGAGAGGAGGGGAGATAAAAAGCGCCCCAACGGGGATCTACCCAGCAACCCTCATTCAGGGCCGATGCTCAAATCACCCATGCTATCTATCATCAGCACTTGAGGCTGACATTTGGACCAACAGAGCTATCCTCAGTGCCCTGGGCTAATGCTCAAACCAATCGAACCACAGGCTGTGAGAGAGAAAGAGAGAGAGAATAGGGAGTGGGAAGGGAAGAGAAGTAGATGGTTGCTTTTCATTTGTGTCCCACTGGGGATTGAATCTGGGACATTCACATTCCAGGCCTATGTTCTATCCACTGAGCCAACCAACCAGGGCCTCTCTGCTTCTTTGTGTATCAGTAACTTTTGGACTCTAGGCATTGGGGGATTACATTTCTGAGTATCTGGATTTTGTTGTCTTTATTTATTTTTTATTTTACTTATTTTTGTTGTTGTCTTCCCTTAAAGAGTAATAGGTTTAGTATGGTTAGATGGCCAGGTAGTTAATTTACCTGAAGGTCAGCTTGACATTTAAAAACTATTTTTAAATTGTTTATTATTAAAAGCAATGTATGCTTATTATACAAAAGTTGGAAATCTGAAAAGTATACAAAAGAAAATAAAACAACATAGAATGTAATAATCTACCAATAACCACTGTTACCAGTAATATTTATTTCCTTTCGGTGTTTTTTTACCCTTCCACGATATATTTCATTTAAAAAGGATACATAGATAATATTGTAATGAATGCACAGCTGTTTTCTGTTCCACCCCACATAATATTTTCTTGTATCATTAAAGATCTTTTATAAACTACATTTGAAAGCCTACTTTAAAGTGATTTTAGACTTACAGAAGAATTGCAAAGGTAGCACAGAGTTCCTGTTTCTCCTTCACCCAGCTTCTTTTTATATTAATATCATCCATAACAATAGTATATTTACCTAGCATTGCCATATTTTGCAATTTAAAACACAGAACACACAGTTAATCCCGAATCTCAAACAATGGGCAATTTTTAAGTACAAGCACATCTACATATTGCATGAGACATACTTATAATAAAAATAAAAACAGCTTGATTCTTTTGAGAGTTTTCTTGAACATTTGTTAAGGTGATAGCCTTCACTCTAGGATCAGTTTAGCCTTATTACTAAGGTGTAAGGAGTCTCTCCTGAAGCCCAGGGACCGGAGAAGACACTCCACTCCAGCTGGCTCCAACACAAACAGCTGTCATTCCAGTGTGAACACTGGGAATTGTACAGCATCAAGAGCTGTTTTATAGCCCAGCCATCTGCAGTTTTACTCTGAGTTTACACAGATTAATATTCAACCAAAGACTCAAAGGTTCCCTTCCCTTAAGCCAATTGCTGATGGTTCTTTCTTTGTGTAGCTTTGGTCTCTCCAGTACTTGCTCCACCCCCTCCAAATTCCACATCCCCAAACTCTGGTATCTGTCTCCCAAATTCGGAGAGGCTTCCTGGCTCTGAGTTGGTCCCGCTCCTGCTCTGTGATCCAGAAATATCTCCAGGAAGAAAGCCAGGGCAATAGTAGGCTTAGCATTCCCCCTTCTTTGCATTGCCTGTGTACACAGTGGAAACAGGCTTGTTTGTTTTTCTCCATATATCTTCTTTAGTTCTGTAATTCTTTATGGCAGGAAGGCAATTCCAATATAAGTTACAGTTTCATGGCCAGAAATAGAAAAGTCTGTTTTATCTTAAGAAAAAAATAACCCACATACACACATGGTGTCTTCTTTCTTGGATGCTGTTTTACTTGGTTGTGATGATGGCTGTGTGTAAGCCAAATTACAGATGGAAAGGGAGCTGGCCTGCAGACAAAACCAACATGACAAGAAAGGTAGGAATCAAAGATGAGAATTGTCTTGGTGACATTATTGATCCAGTTGAAGTTATCAACCTGGAGCCCCCAACCTTGGAGATTAATTTTTTTTTTTTTTACAGAGACACAGAGAGAGAGTCAGAGAAGGGATAGACAGGGACAGACAGACAGGAACGGAGAGAGATGAGAAGCATCAATCATTAGTTTTTCATTGTGACACCTTAGTTGTTCATTATTGCTTTCTCATATGTGCCTTGACTGTAGGGCTACAGCAAGTGACCCCTTGCTCAAGCCAGTGACCTTGGGTCCAAGCTGGTGAGCTTTGCTCAAACCAGATGAGCCTGTGCTCAAGCTGATGACTTCGGGGTCTCGAACCTGGGTCCTCCGCATCCCAGTCCGACGCTCTATCCACTGTGCCACTGCCTGGTCAGGCAAGGAGATTAATTACTGTATAAAATTTTTTTTCTTAATTTTTAAGACAGCCAGGTTGGAGTTTTTGTTATTTAACATCAAATGTATCCTAATTTATACTAATCAATACAAATTAGTATATAATAAAATAGTAAATTCTCAGTAATTGTAAATAATTTTTACAATAAAATTGTAGAGTACTGTGTACAACCTAGGTAGTGTGATAAGAGTTTTACATATATTATCTCATTTAACATCACAGCAAACCTAGGAGATAATTAGAATAACTCCTTTTTCCAGATGCAGAGCTTGAGGCTGACAATAGCAGTTTTCAAGTTTATAAAGTTTAATATGTGGCACTGTCAGGACCCAATTACAAGGCCTCTCTGACTTCAAGATACACTATTATTCCATCTTCCTAATACTGGTTTTCAAGTTCTTGAACTTATCTAGACCATAGTACTTTTCACTAAAAAAAAAGAAAAAGAAAATTTATTAATGAAAAAAAAAAAGTACCTTTCAGAACAGAGACCCAGGACACCCAAATGTTAGCCCAGACTTAGTGGCTGGAGATTAAGTTCTCATCTAAGACCTGCATCCTAACTTCCCCTGCCTGCCCATTTCTGAGGAAAAAGGTTTGCATGTTTTCTGCTAAGTCAGGACAGCTGGTCTAGCATAGGAAGGAGCACCTGAACAGAAAACCTAAGCAAGTGAGTACCCAGGAATTATTCGAGTTAGGCTCCTAGAAGCAAGAGATCTGGATGTGCAGCAAGGTTGAAACAAGCAGCCGAAGTATCATGACAGCTGCCTGGGCTGAAAGAAGTTTTCAAATCAGAGTCTGTGACCTAGGAAATGGGAAACAGAAGTTGCTGGGAAAAGCCCGCAAGTCCTGTGTCACAGTCCTGCTATGGGCAGGGACCTAAATGTTGCTTCTTTAGAAGTACAGGAAAGAGCTACAATCCCTGAATCTTACCCTGTCCCTGCTAGGAATGCCAAAGTCATAGGTTTAAGACTTTGAGAGTTGTAAAAAAAGAGAAAAAAATGGAATACATATGGTGGTCTATATACATTCACTAAAAATCCTTTAGGAAACCCTTTCCTTAGTCACTTAACATAGGTGACATTTCTGAGAGCTGTCATCAGTGGAGAGAAAGAGAGAGAGCGAGAACTCAGGAGGAAGGAAAGAAGAGGGGTGATACTGACCACAGAACAGCATGGCCAGAGCTGAGCTCCAAGAGCTCAACTGCCCTTATACACCCTTCTGCAGTGAGTGACTCTCCAGGCGGACTCAAGATGAAACCGGGCATGAAGCTAAACAGGCACGTTTCTGTTCCTCACTAGTGCCTCTCCCAGTGAAGCTCAGCAATGACCTAGAATGAGTGAGTGAAACACAGCAACAGGAAAGGGAATCTGGAGGAAGGGCGGCAGTGTCTGCCTGTGTTTGGGGATGAAAATTTACCCTTCCCCCACTAAAGCCCGGAAAACCGAAAAGAGACAATGATTTGGGTAGAACTGCCTTCAGAAGTGGGGAGGAGACAAGAGAAACCTAGGCATGACTGATTGAGTAAAAAGAGCAATAAAAATTACATTAGCTATGGAGTAGAACATGGTAAAATAAAAACAGTGAGTTCGCTTCGGGGGAGAGTGGAATTGTGGATGATTTTTAAGAAGTCTGCTACTTCAATAAATAACTTATTAAAAATGACATTCTGTGTTTGAGAGTCAGGATTCTTCTGAATAGTCCTGAGTTCTTGTTCCTGGAATTTAACTCCCTGCCCAAGGGGCTAGTAGCACTTTAAATTGATTCTGGGAACAAAGAAGCAATATTGTGCCACATTTTAATAGCCTCCAGCTGCTGGACCAGCATCTCCCCAGCTTTAACCTTAGCCACGTCCCCAGAGTGTTCTGCTTTGGGGCAGCCTGTGCTCCCCAAAGTTTGGCTCTTTCTAAGTTAGACCAGCTTCCTGGAAAATGTTACTGCCAGTGTCACCAGTTGCAGAAACCATCCTGCCTTCGGCATAAGCAGCCTTTCTGACTTCACTTTCCCTGGGCTCTCCTGTAGAAGAAAGCCATGCTGCACTGACTGGGGCCATCTTCCTTCTCTGAAGCTTCAAGGTGGGCAGAGACACTTCCTGAAAGCTTAGGCTGATTGATCAAGAAATGCAAAGGCCTGACATCTCCTTGGCAAGTGGTCCATTCAGCCCGGAAAAATGATGTGACTTACAGCGCACCTTCTAGCTTCACCTTTACGACATCTTGTAGGGAGTTTTAGCAAGGTTAACCCAGTTTATAAATCCCTAGATTAAATGGTCACTACCCCTTTCCAGCAAGAAGAACCTAGATGCTTAAATTGCTTATCTCCTGTGCTACTTAATTAAAAAATTTAAATTTAAAATTAAACAAAATTGGTTGACCTTAGACAAATAGACAGCCAGCACAACAGGTTTATTCATTAAGGATAAAGAATTGCAATTTGGAACATGTCATCTAATGCCGAACCACTCAAGAGTCTAAAGAAACAAAGGAAAGAAATGCTCTTTTATGGACTTGGGAGGGGCTTTTGTAAACCAAGAGTTCATTGGAAGAAACCTAAAGTTTGAAGTATAGTGACTTCTCATTGGCTGAGTTGTGGCAGTCTCCCATTGGCTGAGCTGTTCCTGGGTACTGTTGCAGATGCAAAATATGTCTCTTCTTGTTAGGATCAGTAGTGTGCATTTAATAACATATGCATGAGAGTTTTCTAGCTTTTCAACTCCATTTAAAATGAGGTTTCTGTTTATTAATTTTCACATTTTCTCCTTTTGATCAAGATATTTCTCTAAAAGCATTGCTGATCAAGGGTCAGGTTTTTCCAGATTCAGAGACCTTTTGACCCTTAATGACAAGAAGGCTCTTTTCTGAGTGTCGTGTCCCACATTGATGGGAAAGTGCACAGACTGGAAACCTATTGTGGTCACACTGGAGTAACAAGAGGAGTAGGAAGAAGCTCTCTCAGGCACTCCCCATATGAAGTGTGCATCTTAGCAAAGATATACTTACATCTGAAAGAATTAAGTGCTTTGGGAAGATACACTGCAGGAATAAAATGAAGCAAGTGGTATTGTTACCTCAAAAGAAGCTGGAACAGCAAGGGGTTGCTCGGTCTGCTGAAGGCCCGCAGTCAAGGCACATATGAGAAAGCAATCAATGAACAACTAAGGTGTCGCAACGCGCAACAAAAAACTGATGATTGATGCTTCTCATCTCTCTCCGTTCCTGTCTGTCTGTCCCTGTCTATCCCTCTCTCTCACTCACTCTCTGCCTCTGTAAAAAATAAATAAATAAATAAAATTAAAAAAAAAAAAAAAAGAAGCTGGAACAAAATTCCTTATCAAGAATACAAACTGCAGTTTGCAAATTCAGAGACTATAAATTTGGATAAGAATCCAGTCAGTTAATAGTCTAAGTACACGAGAGATTTCTGTGGATTGAAACCTTATCGGTCTGAACATTTGGGATAGGTGTCCCATCAGGTGTTATCTGCTTTAAGTTGGGGAAATCTTCACCTTTGGGCAACCAGGTGGTACACAGCACCAGTCAGGGGTAGTTGCTTTCTTTCCATGTGTCATGTGAATGCAGGAGTCTGTTCCCTGGAGTTTGGCGGCAGCACCTGACAGGAGCCTTTCCAGTAGGGTTGGAGAGTCCTTCTGGAGGTATATTTTCCAATAGATGAAATCTCCAGGTTGCAAAGTGGTTTTGCTTGAGTTTTTTCTCTCCATGGAGTGCACTGTGAAAAGATTGCTCTACCAAAACATGGTTAATTTTGATAGAAGCTATTAGGCCTTTGCAATATTGAAGTATATCTCCTTTCATCAGCTGTGGATCAAAAGAGGTGGTGCCTAGGTGCATTGGGCACCCTTTGTGACTATCCCAAAAGGTGAGAGTTTGTGAGTTCCCAAGTGGGTGGATCTGAGATTTAGGAGGAACCGTAGCTATGCTTTTGGTCAAGGTATTTGTTGGGTTTCTACAAAATTTTCCAATTAAGTCTTTTATAAAAATCAATTTTAGAAAGCAAGAAAGGGGGAGAGAGATGGAGAGACATTTATTTGTTTTTCCACTTATTTATGCTTTTTTGATTCATTCTTTTATAGTATGTGCCCTGTCCAGGGATTGAACTTGCAACCTTGGCATATTGGGACAATGTTCCAACTAAGCTGCCCAGTCAGGGCCAACTGAGTCTTAATAATGTCATTAGTGTATTTGACTAAGCTTGAGGATTAAGGGTGGTAAGTGCAATAATAATGTAAAACTGACAGCCACATTAATTTGTCAAAGCACCTGACCAGCAAAATGGGTTTCCTGATCACTTTTTTTTTAATGTGAGAGGTGTTCCCCAGGTAGAGATAATCTTTTCCAAAAAGACTTTACCCACAAAAAGGCAGTAGCCTGTCTACAAGGGAAAGCTTCAGTCTAATGAGAGCACATCAGACCATGACTGAAACATATTTATATCATGAGATGAGGGAAACTGTGTGAAATCTGTTTGCCAAAGCTCAAATGGTCCATTAGGCAATTTAAAGCATCTGGGAGCAGTGTGAACAGACTTCTCTGAGGTGTACTTTGGGCAAGTGGAACAAGTGTGGGAACTGGTTTTGGCAGCCTTGTAAATACTTCCCCACCAATAGTGATTCATGAACACTATCATTTTGTCCATGGACCCATGGTTTATGCACATACAATAGTTAGCAATGATGTTTTTAGAGACTTCGGTAGGATTGGGTTGTTATTTGGCCCAATCCAGAGCTTTTTCTTTTTATCGAATCAACAATTGTTGGATTTCTAATCCTGTTCTTTCTTTTCTGAGATCAACTGTTGGGCTTCTCTCGACAGTATTTCTAAGTTATCATTTGGGAAATATCCCTTTGACCATAACAAAGGTTTAACTGTCGTTGGCTCCTTTAAAGGGCAGCATTCCTTGCTGAGGAGTCAGGAAGGTGATTTCCCTTAGTTTCCAGAGAGTCAAAGCAGCAGGTAAAAGTATAGCATCCAATAATTCTTGAACATACTGGACATTTAACATTTTATCTCCACTGGAGGTAAGAGAAGCCACATTACTTCCACAACATTCTGAAATCATGAGCTGCTACAAAAGCCTATCTACCTACTGTCAGTATCAATGTTAGCAGTTCTGCCCTTGGCTAGGGTGCAGGCCCAAAGGCAAAGGTGCCACTTCAGTTACATCAAAGGATGTTGATACTGCATTCTCAGCACAATATTAGCCTTTGTCACCCTTTAAATAAGAACCATCAGTGAACCATGAGATGTGTTGTTACTCAAAGGAGTTTCCAGAAGATCATCAGAGGGGCCAGGAGATGGTTTTCCAGTGTTAGAGTCAGAAGGGGCATTGTCAGTAACAGAGGGGAGAAGAGTGGCAGGGTTCAGGTTATTACGATGTGAAGGAGTCATGTGAGGAGCCCTGAGAAGTGCTCAGTGTGAGGGGAATTCAGGAGCTTTTCTACTGCATGGGGTACAAAGATGGTTAAAGGGGATCCACAGTGATTTCCTCAGTGGCCTTAACCAGAAGATCAGTGGCCATAAAGCAAGGAGGACATCCTCATGCCACAAGGTCTCCTAGGGGTTTACAGTGGTCCCCAACTTTTGTGGTGAGTACCCCAAGGGCATTCCTTTCCTTTTCATATACAAAAAATAATAATAATAAGAGAATCTGATCATTGGGATACCCAAGGCAGGTGGATTCAAACTCTACTGTAAGGCTTTATAGGAGGCAATGTTGTGCTGTTCTTCCCATAAAATTGGGTCAGGGTTTTATTTTGTTTTGAATGAGAGAGAGGAAGGGAAAGAAGGGGAGAAGGAGAGAGATGAGAAACACTAGCTCATAGTTGCTTCACTTAGTTGTTCATTGATTGCTTCTCATAGGTGCCTTGTTTCAGGAGAGCTCAAGCCGAGCCAATGACCCCTTGCTCAAGCCAGCGACCTTGGGCTTCAAGCCAGCGACCTAGGGATTTTGTTGATGATCCCATCCTCAAGCTGGTGGTTCCATGCTCAAGCTGGCAAGCCCACACTCAGGCCAAAGAGCCTGTGCTCTAGCCAGCGACCTCGTAGTTTAGAACGAGGACCCTCAGTGTCCCAGCTGATGCTCAATCCACTGTGCCACCACTGGTCAGACAGGTTGTTGTTCTTTAGTAAAACATACAGAGGTTTGGCCATAAGGGAGAGATTTGAAATCCAATTTTGTCAGTAACCAATTAACTCCAGAAAATCTCACACTTGATACATAGTTTTGAGTTTGGGGAAGCTTGGGACACTATAAACCCTGTCTGACTCTAGGCGCAGATTTTGTTCTGATATCAGTTACTCTAAATATTGAACTTGGTTTTGGGCAAACTGCCATTTTTCCTTGGTGACTTTAAACCCCTTAAAGGCTAAAAGCTTTAGCAGGTGGATGCTATATTCCTGTGAGGATACTTGGGAAGAACAGCAAAGAAGCAAGTCTCCCACATATTGTAACAAAACAGAACCCTAGGGAACTTTATATCATCCAGATCACTCTTTGGGATTTGTGAGAACTAAGAAGGGTTCTCAGGAAAAAAAAAAAAAAAAAAGAAGGGTTCTCAGGAAAACTCTGAGGCATTACTATCCAGGTCAGCGATTTTCAACCTTTCTCATTGCAGAACACACGTAAACTAATTACTACAATTCTGTGGCACACCCCCAAAATACATTTTTTGCTGATCTGACAAAAGAATAGGTGTGATTTTGATTCATTCGTACTGGATGGCTATTGTTGTATTAACTACTGTCATCTTTTCAAAAATTGGACAATCTAAGGGAAAAGAGGTAAAGCCCCTGACTAAATAGTCAGGTATTGCATGTTTAAAAAATTCTTGTGGCATTCTGGTTGAAAAATCGCTGGTCTAAGTGAATTGTTTTCCTTCCCAAGTAAAGGCAAAAATGGATTGATTAGCTTCATCAACTGGAATGCTAAAGAACACACTTGCATACATCAGTTAGAGTAAAGAATTCACTTTCAGTTGGGATGGATGTTAGTAGTATGTGAGGGTTAGGAACAACAAAGGATCAGGGACTAGTGCAGGGACAGTGAGGCCCGAAGAATTATCATCTTCTATTAGAACTTCATGCCTTGAATGGCTTCGTTTTTTATGGGGTTTTGATTGGTTCTGGGAAGGGGTTTTGAGGGATCTATCTGAATCTTGATCAAAGGGGCACTGTAGATTTTGCCCATAAAGAGGATAGTAACTGATTCTATAGGGACAAGTGATTAGGGCTCCCAGATTCAGCTATAGAGCAAATAAAAGATGTTAAAAGGTAATTAAATTCACCTGATTAGCTATTTTGATGGTTGCTGTTAAATTTTATTTTTTATTTTAATTTTTTTTTATTTTAATTTTATTTTTTTACAGAGACAGAGAGAAAGTCAGAGTGAGGGATAGACAGGGACAGACAGACAGAAACGGAGAGATGAGAAGCATCAATCATTAATTTTTCGTTGCGCATTGCGACACCTTAGTTGTTCATTGATTGCTTTCTCATATGTGCCTTGACCATGGGCCTTCAGCAGACCAAGTAACCCCTTGCTTGAGCCAGAGACCTTGGGTGCAAGCTGGTGAATTTTTGCTCAAACCAGATGAGCCCACACTCAAGCTGGCGACCTCAGGGTCTCGAACCTGGATCTTCTGCATCCCAGTCCGACGTTCTATCCACTGCGCCACTGCCTGGTCAGGCTGTTACTGTTAAATTTTAGAACTATCAATAGTTCCTCCATCTGGGAGAAAGAAATTCTGGCATGATACTTTTCCAAGAAGTCTCAGCCTGATAAATAAGAGCAGAGGGAGGTAAGGAGAAAAGGGTGAGTATCTCTCAAAGAGCTCAGACTAAAGGGAATAGGTTGAGAGACAGGAACCTGCTGAGCTTCCCTGGGGCTCCCCACTACTGACATGGTTTTAGGACACCAGGGCTGCTTTATGGCAGCAGGGCTGGGCACCAGCATCAGGAAGGACAGAGAGTCATTCTCAACATAAAGAGTGGTTTCTCCAAGAGGCTTAAAGAGGATCAGGAAGACCCCATGTAGTTAGTCCCTTGAAGCCGACTCACTGGGAATTAGGAGGACATTGGAAGGGTTGATTGGCAGGACATTGGAAGGGCTGAAGGGCTGAAGAGGGCTGACCTGTGGGGGCACGGTGGATAAAGTCGACCTGGGATGCTGAGGTCACCAGTTCAAAACCATGGGCTTGCCCAATCAAGGCACATATACAAAGCAACTAAGAATTAATGGTTCCCATCCTCCCCCCTTGCCTTTCTCTCAGGCCTCTCCCTTTCTACTCTCTTGTGTGTGAAAATCTCTTTTCCAACGTGCTGGCTTGATGCAATGACAGCAGAAACGAGGAGGTTTTGTTTTGATTTTGCATAAGGATCTTCATTTACCAGAGTCAAAAATTAAGTTTTCTAGTGTTTTCTCTTTCAGGTGACTCATCTAGGTTATGAGCAAGCTGATTTGCTAAATTGACCAAATCTAGAGTGAGTGTGGTTCCATTTTGGTCCTTTTAACCTAAAGAGAAAGGTCTTGGTTTAGTCCATTAATAAACATAGAGTTAAAAGCTACTCAAGTGAAATTAACACCCGAAGAAGCCAGAATTTTCTTTGAAAACAATCTGAAGACGATCATAGTAGTCATGAACAGGTTCATCAGACTTTTGTGAGCAAGCTTTGGGAAAGCCCTAGCACTTGCTAGATGAAGCCTGGTTATATAATTTAGTCGGTTGGTCTCCCATTTGTAATCCTAGAGAACCTGCAGGATTTCCCCAATCAGTAATTTCATCCCATGCCAAGCCTGGTCTTCACCAACAAGCAGCTGAACTAACTGATAAAAGTCTTCCCTGGAAGAAGTAGACAGCCAGCTGGAATACAGGGAATTTGCCATATCAGTTTTGCTGTGGTGATAAGATTTGATTTAAGGAAGTAGCAACTGTTTCATTGCTCTGAGCGAAGCCCACCAGCAGGCTCATTTTCTTTACTTCTTACATAGGCCCAGTTCAGCCACCATTTAGGAGGGAAGTGGTGGGTGAGACTAGGGCCACATTGAGTGATCAGAGGGAATGCTTCCAGAGGTTACCAATTAGGGCCTCCTTTGAGGGTAGTCAGATGCCATAAAAAGTTGTGAACACCCACACAAATACATGGTCACTGTCCACCTGTACTAGCCTCTAACCTAGGCCTTCTCAAATTGGAATGTGCATACAGATCACCTAAAATCCTATCAAAATGCAGATTATGATTAAATAGATTTGGGTTGGAGTCTGAGAGTCTGCATTGCTAACAAGCTTTTGAGTAACCTGGCCAGATAGCTTGGTTGGTTAGAGGAGTGTCACAAAGCACAGAGGTTTCTGGTTTGATCCCCAATCAGGGCATATACAGGAACAGATTGATGTTCCTGTCTCTCTCTGTCTCTCCCCCTTCCTCTTTCTCTCTAAAAAAATAAAATAAATAATAATAAAATAAACATTTTAAAAAATAAGTTTTTGAGTGATGCTGATGCTGCTGGTCCTCAGACCACACTTTGAGTAACAAGGCTCTACCCCACACTCTCCACTGACACATGAAAGCAGTGTTCATGGCATTAGGGTCAAGGCATTAAAGAGAATCAGGGAGGTCAGATTCTAAAACAAGACATGAATATATAGGCCAGCGATTACATTATAATGTTATAAATATTAATAAAGGGACATGTAGATATGTATAAGCACAGGGGAGAAAGGGCCTGAGTAGAGGGAACCAAGACTTAAGAAAGAGAGAGAAATAAAGAAAGAGGGAGGGAGGAAAGAGTGAAAGAGAAAGGATTCCTATCTATGGATTTTCTTGACAGGGTCTAGACAGGAAATGAGGCTAGTGTGGGTGACCATTAGCAAGTCAGAGACCTCATTTATAAAACAGGGCAGTGACTACCTAACTCCTTTACCAGAGCATTGAGTTTCATGTGATATCAAGTCCTCAGTGTGTTTTGTTATCTATACATGAAAGTAGGTATTATTCTTAAGCAGGAGAAATGTCAACTGCCAAGGCCACAGCCTAGGGGAGGTAGACAAAGATGATAGGCACCTAGGAACCCAATGGTGGGGATTTCACATATGTGCCAAGAGAACTAAAAAAAAAACACGAGACACTCTAAGCGGTTGGCAGAATACAGTGTGTCCGTAAAGTCATGGTGCACTTTTGACTGGTCACAGGAAAGCAACAAAAGATGATAGAAATGTGAAATCTGCACCAAATAAAAGGAAAACTCTCCCAGTTTCATACCTATTCAGTGCAGTTTGATGTGGACTTACACACAGATTTTTTAGGGCTCCTTAGGTAGCTATCCCGTATAGCCTCTACAGACTCGTCACTGACTGATGGCCTACCAGAACGGGGTTTCTCCACCAAACTGCCGGTTTCCTTCAACTGCTTATCCCACCGAGTAATGTTATTCCTATGTGGTGGCGCTTCATTATAAACGCGCCGATATTCACGTTGCACTTTGGTCATGGATTCGAATTTAGTGAGCCACAGAACACACTGACCTTTCCTCTGTACCGTCCACATCTCGACTGGCATGGCCGTGGGCTGCTCCACGGTATACACGGTGTTATGTCATTATCTGCGCATGCGCACATGCTGCCATATCATCCTACAGAAACTGGGAGGGTTTTCCTTTTATTTGGTGCAGATTTCACATTTCTATCGTCTTTTGTTGCTTTCCTGTGATGGTATAAAGTGCATCATGAGTTTATGGACACACTGTAGCTGTATGACTGACACCCCTGGATTGCACAACACAGCAGCATCTCGGGTTGTTGGACCCCCACATTTTTTCATGTTGTATTAAAACTTAATTATGTGTTTGCAGCACCTGTTCTGGACTTCATTGGACAGGACTGTGTGTGTGTGTGTGTGTGGGGGGGGGTGATTCCCTTGGGGGAGGGAAGAACCTAAGGAAGATTTAGAAACAATGGGCATCGTCTATGAGTGAACACACCTATCTCCATATTTCCTGGGCGGTGGCAGAAAAGTTAACCTGAGCTCTCCCAGACTAGCATGTTGTGTTCTGTCTAGAAGAAAGCTTTCCCAGGCAGGGAGGAGACTCATCTAGCATTCTGAAGCTTATTGCCATTGTGTCATAGTCTTGGGCTATTTGATAACAGACAGGCACCATACAGAGAAGCACAGATTATGGCATGCACTACTCCAACAGGTTCTGACCACATAAAACAAGGTGCAGATTTGAGTGGCAGAAATCTTTCTGTGGGAAATTTGAGTGGCTCCAGTTATGTTAGAAATCACTGTTTTACCCTGGTGGATCCTATCACAGTGAAAATTTGGGGTATTTTCCCAACTTAAGAAGGCTATGCATTCCTTAGGAAGGAATAATACAGCATGCTGTGCTAATCACATTTGCACAAAAAATAAGCAGATATTAACGTGTTCTATGCAAAAAGCCTTAGTAGTTAAACCAGAAAGTGCAATCTTGGCAGGGACAGCTGGGGTTCCTGGAAAGCCATTCAGTACAGACTCTGAGGGCCAGGTCCTTGGGGCATCAGAGGTGTTCCCTTCTTCTGGCCAGTGACGGCTGCTCTGTGGTCCCCTCCCCAGGGTCACAAACAGTTCAGTTTTCACTCAAACAGCCATCAGTCAGTTTTCAAGTTCCTTTTCAGCTTGGAACTTCTATAGTCTGTTATCAAATACTCAGTTCCCAAGGCTCCACCCCGGCACTAAGGAAGTTACATGGTCTTGTCTTTCCATCCCCTATCCTCCCAAGAGCTTACCTATTTGCAAAACCAGTGAAAAAGCTAGAGAATAACATTCTCATTTAGTTACCATCTTCTGTTAAAGCATTGCAAGCAAATCATATTTCCAGATAACTGAAACTTACCCCATTAAGGCCAAGATTTTATTTGAAACTGTTTTGATGGAAATCTTTTCAAAATGTATTCCACAGCTGTTTTTTTCTTTTTTTTTTTCTGTATTTTTCTGAAACCGGAAATGGGGAGAGACAGTCAGACAGACTCCCGCATGTGCCCGACCGGGATCCACCCGGCACGCCCACCAGGGGGCGACGCTCTGCCCACCAGGGGGCGATGCTCTGCCCCTCCGGGGCGTCGCTCTGTTGCGACCAGAGCCACTCTAGCGCCTGGGGCAGAGGCCGAGGAGCCATCCCCAAAGCCCAGGCCATCTTTGCTCCAGTGGAGCCTCGGCTGCGGGAGGGGAAGAGAGAGACAGAGAGGAAGGAGAGGGGGAGGGGTGGAGAAGCAGATGGGCACTTCTGTGTACCCTGGCCGGGAATTGAACCCGGGACTTCTGCACGCCAGGCCGACGCTCTACCACTGAGACAACCGGCCAGGGCCTCTCTGTTTTCTTAAAGTGACGTTGCTAAATGCTATGTGGCCTTTCCTTAATGTTTCCAGTTACTACTCATTTGCGACTATTTGTTCAGCAAGTGTTTATCAAGTAACCATTACTGACTAAACTCTCCCGATCACTGGGAATGCAATGGTGAATAGTACTTAGATCCCGCCTTACAAGAAATTTTGGGTGATGGAGGAGACAGAGAAATGAGCAGGCAATTGTCATAGGATGAGCTACTACCTTCATAGAGTAGGCGGAGAGGAGGGCTTTATTTACTCTTGAGATCAGGAAAGGCTTCCAAGGGGTGTGCTAGAAGCTGAGACCTGAAGTGTCAGCAAAAATTAGTTGAAAGGGGAATGAGGAGTTGAAGGGGATTCTTCAGGAAGAGGAAATTGCAAAAGGAAATGCCAGAGAGGCAATATGGAGTTTGAGGTTGTGGTGGTGTGTGTGTGTGTGTGTGTGGGGGGGTGTCATGAGCGGTGTGCCCGAGGCAGCTGGTGCAAAGAGGGCTGGAGACACTGATAGCCAGGACACTGAGAGTCTTCTGTGCCTTGGATAAGAACTAGATTGTCATCTTTTCAGTCTGTGTATAGCACAGTTTGATTAATCAATGGACAGATGTTAACTGACCACCCACCATATGCCAAGTGTTGATAATAATTGCTAACCATGAGTGCTTATTATGTGCTGGGTATTACACTAAGCATTTGTACAGATTGCCTTATTTAATCCTCATGAAGTAGGCATTAATACTATCCCTATTCTATGGATGAATAAATTGAGGTTCCAAGAACTTAAGACAGCTCACCTACAGTTACACAGTTTGTCTGGTGTGAAAGGTGCCAAAGATAGTAAAGGATTTGTGGTGATATCTGCAGAAGTACATGGCATTTTTATGACCTAGACTCAGAAGTTGCACAGCATTACTTCTGCCATACTCTATTGATCGAAGCAGTCACAAAGATCTACCCAAACTTAAAGGGAGGGGGCTTCGAGTTCACCACTGAATGGGAGGAGGGTCAATGTCACATTATTAGAAGAGCATGATAGATGGGAATAGTCTGGCTGCTGAGTTTGGAAAATGCAATCTTCAAGGCGGTACTTGGGAAAGGTAGTAGATGAGAGGCTTGATCTATTGTCTGGCTGGGCACTGGTGCGTGAGGCATAGGATGTAGAAACAAATGCGGCATCTCTGCCCCAGCAAGTTTGCTTTGGGAGAGCCCCCAACTGAGTGAATTACAGAGGGGAGAAGGGTTTTCTGGGTCCCCATAATTGTACCTCCTGAAATTACTTTTACTTGGTGATGCCTAAGTCTTATCATCAAGACTGGTGTTGCTGGTACACAGCGAAGCAATGATTCCTATCATGTATTGTAGACGGTCCCTAGTTCACCAAGCAGTGGGAAAGCTGTGAGTGGGAGAAGCAGTAATTGCAGTGTTTGTTCATGAGATTTGATTACATCTGAATCACCATCTTTCCCTAGCAGACTGTAGGAGGCTATATTTCATGGAGAACTACAAACATGGTAGTTACCCTTGGAGAGCTTAATTAGGAAGGTGTATCCTGGAAAGGACTGAATCTGCTACTGAAGTGGTTGGATGCTCAAGGTATCTGAGTAAACACAATTGCATTTGCTGGTATTTCACAAGCCAAGATACAGAAGCAAGAAAACATAACAAACAAACAAAACCCCAGGGATCTCTGGATGACCAGCTCCATTTTATTACAGTGGGTGGTCTGAGAAGTGAAATAGTGAGAGAGAAGGATGACTAGGTAAACTCTGAACTTTCATCTTCTTACTTAGACCTGTGGCTTCCAAACATTTTTGATCATGCAACACATCAGTACATTTTTTGAGTGCTGTTTGTTGAAATGAATACTTATTATTGATGTATTAATATTGGATATCCATTATAATACCTTTTCAAGAATAGAATTAAGGCAGAGGACCAATAATTATTCAAGATAATTCTAACATGTTTTCTGTATCCCAGTAGATCAGTGTACACACAGCCCACACTGGAGACCACTGGCTCAAACAACAGGAAGGCTTTGAAGGCTCTTGCTTCTGGGAGTGGTATGGTTAAAGTGGTATATGAGGAAATCGAAGCTGGTGAAGACCCCAGGAAGAGGTGCTTGTTATCTCTAGACCTGGCCCAGCCCTAGCTCTCTGTGGTTTTGTTACCAAGAGAATCTATGATTCAAGCATGAATTCACCTGGTGCCCTTTTTGTTTCTCACATCCCTCCCCTTTCCCAGCTGTCCAGGGTGGAATACTTGTTGCATTGTTTCATACACTGAAGAACTTGCACCAAGACCTGTAGACCTGTGAACACTTCAAATAAAGGAAAACTGTGTCCATTCTGTCAAAGCTTTTTCTTGATCCAGCCTGAAAAGGTACCCGGTCTGCCTTCCTCTGTCACCACGTGGTACAATTTCTCTCATCACCAAAATCTTGATAGCTCCCTTTCTCTTGTGTTGGAACCTCGTGAGTCACCCAGTGGGCCAAGACTGCTGCTCTGCATAGGGGAATGTCTGGTAATATTGTGTAATAGGCATTCAGCAGTGGGAATACCCTCAGCTGTTGAATGTTAATCCTCTCAGCAGGCTTAAGCACACAGTGCCAGTGGCTACTGAAGTCCTGGTTTGCATTGCCTGGCCCTCTTGTCAGTAAGCCTGGGCGGCAGCTGGTTGAAGTCCCTGAACTTACACTTTGAAACTGGTCATGGAAAGATGGCCCATCTACCCATTTCATCACTGTCACCTTTTAGTGTGTGTGGCTTTTTTTGTTTTTACCTGCCAATGTTGGGAGCCCAGGTATAGCTGGTTATTCAGAGTCTAATGGAGAGGTAGGCTTGAGAAGGGCAGTGGTGATCGAGCTAGGGCCTGCCTGTGACTGTGAGGCAGGACCAAGACTGGCTAGGGACAGGGCGTGTAAGTTGCCCAGGACACCTAGCTTGAAGAAGCAGCAGTCTCAGGGTCATGCAAGTGCAGGGCCAGCTCCTGAGAATGACTCTACTTATATTTGCCTTTTTATAGGGGCCGTTTTGACTGATTTAGGGCTCAGCATTGAGCTTTTAAGATAAGAGGAGATAACTCATTTTTATCAGGGTTTAATAAGAATTGTCTGATCCAAAGATATGCCAGATTCTGAGATTTTTCCCGTTAGCCCAGAGGGGCTGAGGCCAGATGGAACTGGGAGTGCAGTCGGTGGTGATTCAAAACTTTACAAGCCTCTATATCTGAGCCTAGGAGCATGCAATAGCAGGGGTTAGGGGAGGAAATAATTCACACATCTTGCATACTCACATGTGTCATCCTGGGTATTGGCAAGGGAACAGAGGCAGTTTCTCGGCTGTGGAGAGCATTCGAATCATATGCCTGTATCCTACTGGGTTAAGGAGCCCTGGCTTTTTGAACTGTGACCAGGGATCCATCTGGTTCCATGTTGAAAACATCACTTCTACAAGTCCACACTCAGTCTGCCTGATTAGAGTGTGCTACACACCCCGTTTCTGGCACGTTGGCATTAGTGTTTCCAGTGAATTCCATCCACCCTTTCAGTCCTCCCAAGTCCTCAGGAAAGAGTCACCCCCACTGAAACCCTTCCTGTTCACACACTCCGAACCTTGGGGTAAACCTTAATGTAGGCCCAACGTCATCAAAATGACTGCATTTGCACAAGTTCAGCAGTTCTCTTCTGGACACAGTCAAAATATTCAATAAAAGGAAAATGTGGGAGCAAAGGTTGGGTTTTTTGTATTTTCCTTTTGAAATGGTGACAAACTGTAAACAATCTGTCCAAAATAGGGGACTGATTAAGGCAACCATGGTAGCTCACCTGGAAGGGATGCTATACAACAATTAAAATAAGTAAAACAAGCCTATAGAAATGCTTTTGTTTTTTGTTTGTTTGGGTTTTTTCAGTACTTTTTTTATTTTATTTCTATTTACAGAGACAGAGATAGAGTCAGAGTCAGAGAGAGGGACAGATAGAGACAGACAGACAGGAAGGGAGAGAGATGAGAAGCATTAATCCTTCATTGTGACACTTTAGTTGTTCATTGATAGCTTTCTCATATGTGCCTTGACCGTGGAGCTTCACAGACCGAGTAACCCCTTGCTCAAGCCAGCGACCTTGGGTCCAAGCTGGTGAGCTTTGCTCAAACCAGATGAGCCTGCGCTCAAACTGGTGACATCGGGGTCTCGAACCTGGGCCCTTCCTCATCCCAGTCTGACGCTCTATCCACTGCGCCACCGCCTGGTCAGGCTGGAAATGCTTTTGTAATGTTCCACTAAAGACTCCCAGAATACAGAGTCATGGTTCATTATGCGAACTATGCAAGTGCACGCACTGAAGAAACAGGCCTGTGGAAAATTGGTTGCTTTGGGTGGTGGGTTTAGCAGTGACTTTTTTTCTCATTTAAATATGCTTTTAATGATATTTATTTATTTACTTTTATTGGTTGATTTTAGAGAGAGACAGACAGACAGAGACAGAGACATTGATTGGCTGTTCCACATGCATTCATTGGTCTTTTCTTGTATCTTCCCCGACTGGGGATCAAGCGTGCAATGCTGGTGTATCAGAACAATGCTCTAACAAACTGAGCTACCTGGCCAGGGCCTAATGATATTATTTATATAATGATATTATTTATATAATGATATTAGTGTTCAAAAAAAACCCCTAAGCATGTTGAACAAAGGAAGAGGATCTGTTGAAGACGAGATTGGTTTTGTGCCATGAATGTACAGGTCTCACACTGAGAGGCTGGGGTGTGGTCCCCGGCCTCTAACCCTGGCTTTGCCACTTGTAGCTGGAGCAGAGCTGTCTATGTCTATATGTAGGGCTTTGAGCATATTCTTATCTCACCTGTCAAATGGTGGTAAGAATGGTGTCTATTTCATAGGCAATTGTATATCTAAGTGAGCTAGTCCATGGGTAGTGCTTAGAAAGCTTCTTGGCCCAGAGTGAGCACCCAGTAAATATTAGTTCTTGTGACTATATTATGGATTAGCCATGTGCTCTGAGCCACATCAGCCTGGGCAAAAAACAAGTCACAGGGATTTCTCTGGCTTGACCGTGACCCATTCTTGTAGGTCTTTCCGAAATTTTTCCATGAGGCTTCGGGGGTCTTTGGCAAGCAAGGGGTCCTCATTGCCTCCACCAGATGACCAGAGAGAAGCTCCCACCATGTTAGCTGGAGGACTGCTGCCCACCAGGGAGCGACTGGTGTCCCTCCCTGTATAGAGCTACAGGGTTGGCAGAAGACGTGGGCGCTACTACAGATGCCACAGCTGGTGTCATGTCCTCCAGATGCCCAGAGTCACACGTTGGCTGCCTCGTGCCTGTCTCCATGGTGCCCTGCCACCCTGCCCTGGCGAATCATACCTTTCACCTTTCACGTGTGGGCAGCCCACTCACACTCAGTCCATTAGGATGGAGCCAGGTCTGAGTGGTGAACATTGTGCTGCTCTTCACATTGTCCCTCTCTCTGCTGCTGAGTCAGGGCACAGGTTGAGGACTGTGTGTGACAGG
The DNA here is from genome assembly GCF_036850995.1 of Saccopteryx leptura. Lineage (NCBI taxonomy): Eukaryota > Metazoa > Chordata > Mammalia > Chiroptera > Emballonuridae > Saccopteryx > Saccopteryx leptura. The sequence continues at coordinate 207,538,244 of NC_089505.1, read as the reverse complement.
CTCTCACCCCTTTCCCAGGAGGCTCTACAGACCTGCCTGCCACCCGTCTCCTGCCTGCCAGCGGGCAAGCCCAGACCTGACTGTACCCTCGTGTGAAGACAGCTCTGCTCCAGCTGGGACTCTCTGCCAGACTGACATCCAACCCAGAGAACACATTTGGACACGGAAATCAGGAACCGATGCTCCCCAGCCAAGGGCAGGGATGGCCAGAGTGGGGGCAGAGGGATTGCCCAAGGCTACTGCTGGCTGGACACTAACGGTGGTGGGGGGGTGCTGCTAAAAAGGAAGAGGGGAGGTTCCCAGCAGATGTTTAAAAAAACCCTGAAGCTCTTTGGCACAAATCAGCTTCAGCCTCCCTAGAGTGTCTTCCTCCACCCTTGTCATCCCATCCCCCCTATTCTTTTCAGGCTTCTAAACTATACAAAAAAGGGTGTTCGAGGTTGGGGACGTGGGGGTTGTTCACAAGTGTGATTGTCTCACACGCTTCATACCAGAGACAGACCTTATTATCTCCAGTAATGCTTTCAATCCCCCTCACCACAGTGGGATTACAAATGGGGACAAGGTTCCTTAATAAGGGGCAGGGGTGGGTGGGGGTATCTGAGGGTAACTGGATGCTGTGTAAAGGGAAGAAGATACAATGTAAAAAGCCCTGGTGGAAATAAAGTGCTCAACCAGTCCTCTATCCATAAAGCAATAACGTTGCATGGCAGGTTTATCACTCCCTTGCAGCTCCTCAATGTGGGAGCTGTGGCTCTTAAAAAATGAGAACCCAGTTGTGTGGGGCTGCTCCAGTGTGGAGGGGCAGGTCTCCCTGTCCCCCCCTAACCCCCCACCGGCAATCCTCCCTCAACACCCCCGTCCACTCCTACCTTGGACTTCTCCCAGCCTCTAGAACCATCACTAAAATTCATTTCACTCTTTAATTAGATTTCATGGAGTAAGGGATCAGGAGGGGTGCTGGGAAAGGCTTTCATATGACCTCTTTCTGTAGAGAGGGGTAATGCTGTTGATAGCGGAGGTGGGACAATGGTTGCTATGGAGACATATTCCCAGACCTACAGACACACACTCATTTTAATGCTTTTTTTTTTCCAACAGGGGAAGGATCCAATGCCCTATTTTTAGTGTCAGATTTCAGCAAAAACAATTCACTTTCATTTCATCACACACACACTGCTGGGTTTTAAAGTAGGTCACATTTTCTAACCATATCAAGAGCTCAGATCTCTCTTGCTTGAGTAGTGCAAGGTTCCACTGAAGATTTTACTGATTGAGACACAGATCTCAGACTTGCCTTGGTATAGCTTTCTTTCATCTTTATTTGACAGGCATTAGAATAGGCAGAATGAATGGCTGTAGGTAAATTTGCATTTTAAAGACTAATGCAAAATGTCTAGGCAGTGATAATAGGAAAGGGACACACAGAAATTAAAAATGACAAACTGGTCTGTTATTTTGTTATCAGATTATCAATGATTATTACTAAAAAAAATAGTCCTTAAGTGCCAATTCTACATAGCACATCAGGGAAGAAATAAATCCTGATGGTAGCTGCCCAATTTAAATTTTTTATCTCTGTTCCAGTTCGACTGGGTATGTCAGAATATGTGAATTCAGAGATTGTGGTTTTGTTTCTGCCCTGTGCCAAATTGCAAGGTTTAAGTGTTTCTGTCTGCATTTCTTGCTTTGTGCTCTCTGCCAAATCTCACAACCCCTCTGTGACTAGAATACCCTATTGACTGGAGTGAGCACCGGAAGTTCCCCAGCAGAACTAGCAGGAAGCAAGACTGTAGCTTGGCTCAGTGTCTCCAGTAGCCCTAGACTCGCTCACACTCCTGGATAGTGCCAGTGTCTCCTGTCCCTTAGGGTTGTGTTTTTTCCAGGTGGCAGCAAATCTAGGCTAATTTAGGAAGAGCTATCCTCTTTTCCCTTGAAACTCGGTATATATTATATGGGCCTTTTGTTTCTATTTTCAGACTGGTAGAGACTTTTGGCTTCCCTTTCATAATGCGGGGGGGGGGGGGGGGGAATTGCCTGTGTCTATACAAATGGTCCCCTGTAGTCTACAACCTTAAAAATAATAGTCTGATAGACATAGAAAGACTGTAATGCAATCAGCAAGGTACAATACTGACAGTGTCATCCTGGGTACTGGGAGTTTGGTCGATTTTTATTTTCTCTTTCCTAACTTTTTGTACTTTCTAAATGTAGTTGAACACTCTTAATCAGAAAGTAATAAAAAATTTTAAATGATAACCTCACATCGAATGTTACGTGCTGATTGCCATGCTATGTGCCAATTGCTCTTTTGTATATAATCCTCACAAACACACTCTGAGATAGGTGTTATGATCCCCACAAAACTAGCACAAGGCAGAGTGAGGATCCAATCCCAGATCTGTCCAAATTCAAAACTAAGTTCTAGCATTCTAAATGCATACACCTCCAATAAGTAGAGCTACCATTTATTGAATATATAACAAATGCCAAACATCGTATATTGTAAGAATGAGATGGCACTCAATCACCAGATGTGCAGGCTTTATTAGAGGAGAAAGACCTGCCAGGGCACTCCTCTAGGAGAAGTGCACAGGGTTACAGACTAGGGGCGAGTTATATAGAGCTTGAGGGGATACTGAGGCAAAAGTCCTGGTATATCCGGAACGCTCCTCCTTGGAGGGCTTCGAGCATGTTGAATCAAAAGTCCTGGTATGTCCAGAGCCCCTCCTTGGGGCGGTTTGTCAGCTTTTTGGAATTTCCTCTGTCTCAGGGGCGATAATCCAGTAAGGGTGAGGTCTGACAGATAAGCGGAACATCAAGAGGGCAGTTTGGAATACACATATCTATCACTTCTCAACTCTGTAGTTACATATAAAAGAAAGGCAGTTATTAATTTTATAATATATGGTGAGGGGTGATGAGAAGAAAGGGGAGAAAAAAATTGAAAAATTATTGCTTCTTCTGGAGAGAACTCGAGAAGGGAACCTTGCCAAGCCAAGTCCCTCATCCAGTTAAGGAGGTCATCAATTTCCATGCTGTGAGGTCTGAACCAGGCGATGTCCTCGAACACCTGAGTGAGGAAGTAGAAAAATCTTGCGAGGTAATAATTGTCAGTTGTTTGCTACGAGTGCCAAGTGGACAGAGTGATGCATGGTCTCCTGGATGAGCCTCATGAGACATGCTGGTCTGGTTCCCCTCAAGTGGGAGGACATGTGGATATTTTAAGATACAGGAAACCTGTTGGTGTAAGTTTTTAGAAGGATTGAATATGTGTGGTAAAAAGGAAGAGGGTTTGGAGAACATTCAGGAGGAAACTTCTTGGGCTGAGGGACGGCTTCTTCCTGCTGTCATCCCTACCTATTTGATATTTCCCTGGTGAAGTTCTCCTTGGGGTATTGGGGAATAGAAGTGTAGGAGCATTTGATTATAGGTAATCCTAGAGATTTCTTTCATCCGGGCCTGTAGGAACTTGATAAAGAAGGGGCAAGTATTAAAATTAGGCACAGAATTAGAATTGGTCCTATAATTGGTGTTAGCATGGAGAACAAGGGGTTTTTCCACCATTGTTCGGAGTAGGGGCCGGTACCAGCCTGACCACTGCGGATTTGTTCCTGAAGTTTTTGGAGAGAGTTGATATTCTCCTCGACCAGGCCAGACTTGTTGATATAATAGCTACACTGTTCCTGTAAAAAGAGACAAGTACCGCCCTTCTCTGCTGTTAGTAGATCTAAAGCCCTTCGGTTTTGTAGGGTGACTTGAGCTATGGAGGTCAGTTGTCTGTGGAGGGAGGCTAGAGAGGTGGCTGAATTATCAAGGGCCTGTTCCAGGTCTGCCTTTAGTTGGTTAGTAGTCCATATACTATGGCCTAAGCCAGCCCCGCCTATCCCTATAGCCGCTATAGAGGTGGCAAGGGTAAGGCCAAGGAGGACCGGGAGGAAGGCAGCCCGTTTATTCCTGCTTGTTCTCAGCTGGTTTGAAAATTCTTCCTCTTCATAATAGGTTAGTTGTGGTGCAACTATTACCGGGACACAAGGGAGGGGGGAAGAGGTGTTTAAGGTTTTTAGAATGGTTCCATTGCATCAGAAATGAGTTCAGTACGGGCTGGTTAGAGAAGTTTTGATTGGGATAGTCTTATTACATAACGAGGTAGGCCGATTGGTGTAGCAAATCGAGAGGGTTGAGGTGGGGTCTTCTTGGAAGAGAGGAACTCCAGAAAGAGAAAGAGGATCTGGATTTTTGGTGATGTTGAGTGGATAGGGTAAAGGAACTGCAGTGATGGGAGGCTTATTTAGGAAGGCGCAGAGAAAGCAGTGAGAAATGTTATATACAGAAGTGAGGTTGAGAACTTGGATGCCCTGCTTGATGAGTCCTACCCATGAAAAAGGTTGAGAGTAGGAATTAGATACTTGATTTTTAAATTCACCTTCATAGGTAAGGATAGAATTGGTTAATTCTTCGAGAACTTTGGAGGGGATTTTTTCCCTCACCCATTTTTGATATAGTTTGAGTTTTCTGTCTGGAAGACCAAAGTTTGACAAATAGAGATATATTAAATATGGCTTTACCCACTTATTATCCCAGGGATCCCAGATATCAAAGATCCAAGGACTAGCAGAGGCAGTCAACTGAAGAGAGAGACAATCTTTAAAGAACTGACCATCAGTGCACTTATCTTTACAATTGGGTTTAGTTTGGAGATCAGGACTGCAGAGATAAGGCGGGCTGTAGAGCGGGGGGTGAAAGTTCTTCCATGGTAAAGTTAGAGATATTCTTTCCTGGCAGCCCTGGAGAGAACAGTTAGCTTGGGCTAAAAGAAATGTTTCATGTCCGTTTGTAGGCTCTTCTTCAGCCAAGAAGACCCAGCGATCTTGTCCCCTTACTATGTGAAGGGTAAAAAGACTGAGAAACATTAGGAGGTGAAAGTTATTCATTCTCCTAGTTCTTCAGGGTTACGGGAGAGCTTTAAGGTTAGGGGACCTGTAGAGGTTGAAAGATAGAATTTAGGAGGTTTGCTAATATAGGGTTTGATGTGAGAGAGGTGAGTTCAATGGGTATCTCCCTCTATTTTTACAGCTATTGGAGTACTCAGGATGACTGTGTGGGGTCCCGTCCAAACTGATTGGAGAGATGTCTTTCCTCGGTTTTCTTGTATACCTGGTCTCCGGGTAGGAGGGGAAAATGTGTCTTAGTTGTTGGAAAAGGTTGGGGTAACAGCTTGTTGACCTCCGCATGTAGGTTGGCTCACATGTGGGCCAGAGCAGGAAAGTAGGACCCCATGGCGGGATCCAAGGGTGCAAGGGGACTGGAGTCTAGAACAAAGGGCTTACCATACATAATTTCAAAGGGGCTTAAATTTAAGGGTTTCCTGGGCATAGCTCGAATTCTCATGAGGGCCAAGGGAAGAAGCTGGGGCCAAGGTAGGTGTAGTTCTAGGATGAGTTTTGTGAGATGATTTTTGAGGACCTGGTTTGCTCGTTCAACCTTCCCCGAGGACTGAGGATGGTATGGAATGTGTAACTGCCATTTGAGTCCTAGGTAGGAGGAGAGAGATTGGGTGATGTGAGAAATGGCAGGGCCATTGTCAGATTGAAGCACAGAAGGGAGACCAAATCGGGGAATAATGTGTTCAGTTAGAATGGTGGCAACAGTGCCAGCATCTTCCCTTTTTGTGGGGAATGCATCAATCCATCCCGAAAAGGTATCTACTATGGTAAGGAGGTATTTGAATCCCTTATATTTAAGCATATGTGTAAAGTCTATTTGACAATTTTGAGCTGGTAGTTGTCCCCGAGCCTGGTGGGCGGGGAAAGATTTGGGGTGTATTCCTCCCTGTGACGTGCAAGAGGTACAGATATGACAGGACGAGGTTATGCGTTTAAGGGTGGCAGAAATATTGTTGTGAGGAAGGAGGAGATGTAGATTAGAAGAGGTTGATAGCCTACGTGGAAAGACTTGTGTATGGACTGTAAGATGGTCTCAGTCTGGGATTGCGGAAGGAGGAGTTTACCGTTCTTGAGAAACCATTCCTCCTTTTTTTTTTTTTAATTTAAAATTTTATTTATTTATTTATTCATTTTAGAGAGGAGAGGGAGAGACAGAGACAGACAGAGAGAGAGAGAGAGAGAGAGGAGAGACAGAGAGAGAGAGAAGGGGGGGAGGAGCTGGAAGCATCAACTCCCATATGTGCCTTGACCAGGCAAGCCCAGGGTTTCGAACTGGCGACCTCAGCATTTCCAGGTCAACGCTTTATCCACTGCGCCACCACAGGTCAGGCCCATTCCTCCTTTTGTGGGAGAGAGGAGTAGATAGTTTTCTCCTTAGTGGAATATTGTGGAGTAAGTGAGGTGAGGAAGTAAATTTGTGAGTCAGGAGGCTGAGTTGCAACTTTCTTGGCTACCTGATCGGCTAAATTATTTCTGATGGGTATAGGAGAGGTGCTTCTTTGATGTCCCTTGCAATGAATAATGGCTGCTTGCTTGGGAAGTAGGGCTGCATTTAAAAGACTTTGTATGTAAGTGTGGTTTTGGAGGGGATTGCCTTTGGTAGTAAGGAATCCGCGCTCTCTCCAAATGGCTGCAGCTGAGTGAAGAATATGATAGCAATATTTTGAGTCTGTGTAAATATTAGCCATTTTGCCAGAGCTGAGAGTCAGTGCTCTTGTAAGAGCTATAAGCTCAGCCTGTTGTGAGGTTGTACCCTGTGGTAGGGGCTGAGCCTCGAGGATGAGGTATTGGTCAGTGATGATTGCATAGCCTGCCTGAGTGGACTGTTGTCTGGTCTTAAGTGCGCTCCCATCAATGAAGAGGGTAAGGTCTGGAGAGGAAAGGGGTGTAGAAGAGAGGTGAGGGAAGGGGGTAGCAAAACATGTGAGTTTCAATACAACAGTGGGCTGGAGGTAAAGAGGAGGTAGGAAGAAGTGTGGCTGGATTTAGACTTGAACAGGGCTGGAAGGAAAACTCAGGATTTTCAAGAAAGATGATATGAACTTGTTGTAATCGAGAGGGTGATAAATGGGCTAAGGCCTCATGAGTAACCAGGTCCTATAGGTTGTGAGGAGATTTGATGATGACCTTTTGTCCTAGTGAAAGCTTTTTGCTCTCAAGGGCTAGCAGGGCGGTGGATGCCAGAGCTCTGAGGCAGGGTGCCCATCCCTTGCAAGTGGGGTCTAGCTGTTTAGAGAGATAGGCAACTGGTGCGAAGATGGGTCCCTTTTGATGTCCAAGGACCCTCAGGGCAAGCCATTGTTTTTCTGTAACATAGAGTATGAATTCTGAGTTTAAGTATGGAAGCTGTAGGGCAGGGGCTTGAAGGAGAGCCTGTTTGAGTTTGGTGAAGGGTGTTTGTATTGGGAATTTAGGATCTAGGGGTTCGGTGAGGACCCCTTTAGTGGCTTCATAGAGAGGTTTCACTAACAGACTGAAGTTAGGGATCCATGATCTGAGGAAACCCGCAATTCCCAGGAAGGAGAGAACCTCCTCTTTGGTAGAGGGTGTTGGTATGGAGGATATTAAATGTTTTCTATCAGTGGTGATGGCCTTCTGTCCTGGGGTCAACTGTAGCCCTAAATATGTGACCTGTGATAGGGAGAGCTGTACCTTAGCAAGAGCTACCCGGTAGCCTAGGTGAGCTAGGAAATTGAGTAGTTGAATGGTGTCTGATTTGGAAGTGTCTGTGGTAGAGGCTTAGCCTCGAGGATGAGGTATTGGTCAGTGATGATTGCATAGCCTGCCTGAGTGGACTGTTGTCTGGTCTTAAGTGCGTTCCCATCAATGAAGAGGGTGAGGTCTGGAGAGGAAAGGGGTGTAGAAAAGAGGTGAGGGAAGGGGGACTGCAGAGAAGGAGATCATCAACGTACTGTAGGATGGTGCTCTGGGACAAAGTTAGTGATTTGAGGTCATTAGTTAATGCCTGTCCAAAAAAGTGGGGGCTGTCCCGGAAGCCCTGAGGTAGGACCGTCTAGGTTAGCTGTTGTGAATGTAAAGTGTCAGGATCGGTCCAAGTAAATGCAAACAGGTTTTGACAGTCGGGATGTAAGGGAATAGTAAAGAAGGCATCCTTAAGATCCAGCACAGTAAAGTGTGTAGTATTGGGGGGTTGGTAGATAGGATAGTGTAGGGGTTAGGAACTATGGGAGTAATGGGAAGAACTGCTGAGTTAACGGCTTGCAGGTCCTGCACCAGCCTATAAGTGCCATTGGGTTTGACTACTGGAAGGATAGGAGTGTTGTATGGTGAACTGGTGGGGATAAGAAGTCCTGCATTAAGGAATTTAGTGATAAGTGGTTTCAGCCCTAGGGGGTATTTGTGGGAAATGGGATATTGGAGTATGTTAGGAAAGAGGGAGGGATTTTTAAGGGAAATTTGGACAGGGGTATGATGTCTAGCTATGGATGAATGTTGAATGTCCCAACTGACGGGTCTACTAGAGAGGAAGGAAGGGGAGGAGAGAAAAACGGGGAGTCGGCATGTTGGGGTGATGAGCCACTGGCCAACAAAAGGAGAATATTGGAAGTTTGTTGTTGTGATGTTTGAGTAGGGCCAAATGGAAATAATTGGAGTGTAGTATTGAATTTAGTTAGGATGTCCCATCCTAGTAATGGAGTGGGACATTGTGGAATAACTAGAAATTGATGTGTGACTGATGTCTGTCCTACTATGCAAGTAAGTGGTGGAGTTATAAGAGGGCTAGTGTGTAGACCTGAGACCCCGACTATGAAAGTATTAGAGGGACTCAGAGGTCCTCCGAATTCAGGGAGGGTGGAGTAGGTGGCCCTGGTGTCAATGAGGAAGGAGATTTCCTTACCTGCTACATAAAGTTTTACCCTGGGCTCACTGTTGGTGATTTGTACTGGGGACGGTATCCCAGGGCTTCCTCAGTCCTCCATTGCCAGGCCTAGGAAATCAGTCACTGACTGGGTATTAGTGGGGAGGTTTGATCCGATCCCTCTCTGGCGACTGGGGCAATCTATCCTCCAATGACTCTCCCGGTGACAATGCAGGCAAGGCCCTGGTGGTGGACGAGGGTTAGAGCATTCCTTAGCCCAGTGGCCTGGCTGCTTGCAACGGTAACAAGGACCTGGAGGATCCCGTGGCCCGGATTTAAAAGACTGATGCTGGAAAGGTTTGGTCTTTGAGCCCATAGCAGCGTTCCCTTTTAGGGCCTTCGCTAACATTAGGTAATTCTCCTGATTCCTCTTTTGTTGTTCCTCCTTCTCCGTGTCCTCCCGATTATTGAAGACCTTAAAGGCTAGATTTAAGAGGTCTCTCTGGGAAGTCTCAGGCCCGTTCTCAAGTTTCTTAAGCTTGCGCCTGATGTCTGGAGCAGATTGGGAAATAAAGTGTGAGTGTAAGAGGGTGGTCCCTGCTGGAGTTGTTGGGTCTAGTCGAGCGTACCTTTGAAAAGCCTGTGAAAGGTGTTCCAGAAATTCCCCAGGGTTCTCTTGGGGCCTTTGAATGATTTCCTTAATTTTGTCATAATTGACAGCCTTATTGGTAAATTTGCTGAGGGCCTGTTGTAGGTAATCAATCATTTGATCTCTGAGTTTCGATCAGCATGATTGAGCTGGTAATTCCAATTGGGATCATCCAAGGGAACTGCTAGATTACCCATGGGGAGGTTGTTGTTCCTACTGTTTGCCTCATCTGCAATTTGTTGGGCAGTGGTCCATATTCGGTCCTTGTCACTGGCCGACAGAGAGGAGGTGAGAATAATACTTAAATCGTGCCAGGTTAAGTCATAGGAGTGGGTAAGGTATTTGAATTCTTTCATGTAAGTGTCTGGGTCTGAGGGGAATGACCGTAGGCGGAGCTCAATTTGGGCAAGATCAGAGAGGGAGAAAAGGATAGCGACCCTAACAATTCCCTCAGCTCCTGCAACTTCCCGGAGAGGGTACATGCTGGCTGGGGTGGCTTACGCAGGCATAGGTGAGGGGGAGAAACTGGAGGGGAGAAATTAGGAGAAGGAGATAATGGAGTGTTTTCAGGTAATTGTGTTTGATAAGGAGGTGGAGTAGTAGGAGAAGGAGATGGAGGAGCAGGAGCGGAAGGGACAGCAGAGTGGCCTTGAGAGTCAAAAGTATCAGATGGAGCCTGACCAGGTGGTGGCGCAGTGGATAGAGCATTGGACTAGAATGCGGAAGACCCAGGTTCGAGACCCCGAGGTCGCCAGCTTGAGCGTAGGCTCATCTGGTTTGAGCAAAAATTCACTAGCTTGGACCCAAGGTCGCTGGCTCCAGCAAAGGGTTGCTCAGTCTGCTGAAGGCCCATGGTCAAGGCACATATGAGAAAGCAATCAATGAACAACTAAGGTGTCGCAATGCGCAACGAAAAACTAATGGTTGATGCTTCTCATCTCTCCGTTCCTGTCTGTCTGTCCCTGTCTATCCCTCACTCTGACTCTCTGTCTCTGTAAAAAAAATCTAAAAATAAATAAATAAATAAAAATATGGTTTCCATATGCAGTAAAACCTTTAAAAAAAGTTTAAAAAATAAAACAAAAACAAACAAACAAACAAACAAAAGTATCAGATGGAGGGTCAGGGAGAGGAGAGTGGGTAGAATATGAGGTAGAAGTTCTGGTCAGCAGAACTTGATAGGTAGAGCATGAAGAGCAAAGAGAAGGTCTAGACCGGAGATAGAAGAGAGCCTGCACATAAGGGATTTCTGATGCCTTCCCCGTCCGGTGCAGAAGTTGTCAAGATCTCTTAGGATATTGTAATCGAATGTCCCATTTTCAGGCCAATGGGAGTCATTGTCTAATTTGTACTGAGGCCATGCTGTGTTACAGAAGAAAATGAGTTTTTTTGACTTAAGGGCAGAGAGGCCTAACTTAGTGAGGTTTTTTATGAGACATCCTAGAGGGGTCTGGTCAGAAGGCTTAGACCCTGAAGAGCCCATAGTGGAGACAGGTGAGCAAGAGAGGGCATCCCCACCTTTTGTCACTGTCTCAAGAGGAGAGAATCTCCGTGTGAAGGAGTCGTACCTGATAGAGGTCGTCACCACCTGTCAGGGAGCTCCGAGGACGAGAAGTCTGAGACAGTGGAGAGGTTTGGCTAGGCGCCTAGTCTTCCGTGCAGTCCACTGGACTGAAAGTCAAACCCCTCAAAATTTGAGGTGTGTCAGAGAAAACTGTCCGACCAGAAAGGGGTGTTTTTAGAGAGAAATTTAGAGGCCAACCGGGGAAGGGGAAGGGAGAAACTCCTTACCTTTCTGGTCCAGCAGGGGTTCAGGACAGGGTTAGACTGCCAGCCAATCAACCCACAATTACACGTCCAAACAGAATCATGGAATAAGCCCGGACAAGCTGCCGCTGCCCATTGCTTCCCTGGTTGTAAGTTTGGACGGCAAAGAGGGATTGTCCAGGCAGTTAGTACCCTGTCCCGGGTTTCGGCACCAAATGTAAGAATGAGACGGCATTCGATCACCAGATGTGCAGGCTTTATTAGAGGAGAAAGACCTGCCAGGGCACTCCTCCAGGAGAAGTGCACCGGGTTACAGACTAGGGGCGAGTTATATAGAGCCTGAGGGGATACGGAGGCAAAAGTCCTGGTATGTCCGGAACGCTCCTCCTTGGGGGTCTTCGAGCATGTGGGTGTTGAATCAAAAGTCCTGGGCCCACCTGACCTGTGGTGGCGCAGTGGGTAAAAGCGTTGGCCTGGAGATGCTGAGGTCGCTGGTTCGAGGCCCTGGGCTTGCCTGGTCAGGGCACATATGGGAGTTGATGCTTCCAGCTCCTCCCCCCCTGTCTCTCTCTGTTTCTCTCTCCCTCTCTCTCTCCTCTCTAAAATGAATGAATAAAATGAAAGAGTGAGTTGTGGAATATAGGTGATTTAAAAAAAAAAAAAGAAAAAAAAGTCCTGGGCCCTGGCCGGTTGGCTCAGTGGTAGAGCATCGGCCTGGCGTGAAGGAGTCCCAGGTTTGATTCCTGACCAGGGCACACAGGAGAAGCTCCTATCTGCTTCTCCACCCCTCCCCCTCTCCTTCCTCTCTCTCTCTCTTCCCCTCCCGCAGCCAAGGTTCCATTGGAGCAAAGATGGCCCAGGCGCTGAGGATAGCTCTGTGGCCTCTTCCTCAGGCACTAGGATGGCTCTGGATGCAACAGGGCGACGTTCCAGAGGGGCAGAGCATCGCCCCCTGGTGGGCGTGCCGGGTGGATCCCGGTCGGGCGCATGCGGGAGTCTGTCTGACTGCCTCCCCGTTTTCAGCTTCGGAAAAATGCAAAAAAAAAAAAAAAAAAAAAAAAAAGTTCTGGTATGTCCGGAGCCCCTCCTTGGGGGCGGTTTTTCAGCTTTTTGGAATTTCCTCTGTCTCAGGGGCGATAGTCCAGTAAGGGTGAGGTCTGACAGATAAGCGGAACATCATGAGGGCAGTTTGGAATACACATATCTATCATATAAAATAATTTTAAAAATTTATAAATATTTATATGTGTAAATAAATAAGTATATAAAAATATATAAATAAAATCATGTCTGCAAATTTAGGTAGTTTTGTTTTTAATTTGTATTAAGAAAACTGAGGTTCAGAAAGATTAAGTAATTTGCCCAAAGTCACATAGGTAATAAATAATGGGAGTGGGACATATTTGCATTCAGGTTTGTGCAAAACTCATAGTAGTTCCCTGGGCCTGTGGGATCAGATAGGGTTAATGAAGGAAGCCAAGCTCTCAATCAGAGAATGAACATCGATTGGAGATGCCCTATTGCCACACACAGAACTCTTTTAATTGAAAACCTGGAGTTTTGAGTACCTAGCAAAATTTATTTCCCTGCTGTGTAGATTGCAGTGAGGCTCCATCAACACCCCTTCACAGGCAAAGGTCTAGGGAAGGAGCCTCAGCCCCTTCGCTAATATGGCCACTTTGCTCAGGAAGACAGCCTTGGGTGGGCTGGACCTCTGAGTCTCTGGAGCCCTGTCTCAGGCAGTTATGTGAAAGGGAAAATGCTCTCCTTTTGTATTAGCATGATTAAATTCTTAGTTCTATTTTTGGTAACAATTCTGCTACCATAGCTAAAAGAAATTGGTAGCAGGATTGGGGGTTGGGGTAAAAAAAGGATCATTATAAAATTCTAAAATCCTTGAGCAACAAGAAGAGTAGGAAACTAAAGCAAAATCTACCCAAGTTTGAGATGTTAGGAAAAGTGGGAAGGGAAATGTGTCTGCCTTTGGCCTTTCGTCTACATTGACTAGCAGTGCAGTGGTACAGGAACTTATATGTGAAAAACATAAATGTCCTGACCCCCCCAAAAGTTGCATTTCTAGGCAGTGGCTCTAAAGCTGCAGTAAGTTTCATTCAGGTGCCATTAAAAATTCCCTGCTGGACCTGACCAGGTGGTGGCTCAGTGGATAGAGCAATGACCTGGCATGCTGAGGTCCCAGGTTTGAAACCTCGAGGTCGCCAGCTTGAGCAAGGGGTCTCTGGCTTGAGCCCAAGGTTGCTGGCTTGAGCAAGGGGTCACTGACTCAGCTGGAACCTACCAGTCAGGGCACATATGACACAGCAATCAATGAACAACTAAAGTGCCTCAATGAAGAATTAATGCTTCTCATCTCTCTCTTCCTGTTTGTCCCTGTCTGTCTCTCTTGCTTGAAAAAGAAAAAGAAAAAAAAAGAGTTCCCTGCTGGACCCATGGATGACAATTTAGCTGTTATCCAATTAAAGATGGCATTTTCCTTCCAGGTTTTAGATAGCCTCAACTAACTGCTTTAAATTAGGGAGGGTGGGAAGAGCAGAGGACAAAGGTCTATGAAAGTGAAAGACCTGAGGCTTCAACTTTAAAAGTTGTTTTTAGACAAGATCTTTGGTTGTTGTTACTTGTGATGGAACTGATAAGAGGCACTGAGTCTCTGGGAAATTGCATTGCCAAAGAAACCATAGCTGGACCCGCAAAAGCCTGTGCCTCCTCAATGCCTAAAGCAACCCTTGTGCCTCCAAATCTGCACCAGCAGGAAACAGGCTATGATAGCTGTGCCCCTCCCCACAAAGGGCATACTGGCCACTTCCTGCCTCAGTGATGGCTGGCCATGCAGGATAATGGATGCAGGAGGATCTCCCAGAGGACGGTTGTTGACCTCCTCTGTTTGGGAAGACAGTCTCCTCTATTCTTGCTCAGCAGGATTGGGTAATTGCTGTGGACTGTGACGTCAGGGGCTTTCCCATTTTCTGAATGGTAATTTTAATCGTGGTTTTCCTGTTCATACTCCATCATTGTAATTATCTGTAGCTCGGTAGGAGGCAGATAATTAGTCTTTTAGTTTGTGGTTTGCAAGATCGTGGACTCAATCTGGACTCAAACAGGGAGACTACACATGATCCAGAGATATTGGTTTTGAGCTGGAGGCAGTCCCTTGAAAAGATTTTAGTGTTTCTTCTTTTGGGGAGGAGTGTGTTCTGTGCAGGAGAAGAAGGGTGTGTATATATTTTGGGGATGTCAAATGGATAAGCTGCGGCAGAGATTCCTTAATTATCTCAAAACAGTTGTTTTACCTCTGTTTTATGGTATTGGTACCCACAATATTTAGCTGGACATATGCTTCTGGAAGGATTCTACTTCTCAGTCTTTTTGACTCCCTTTTAGTAAGATAAAGTCATGTTATTAAGGTCTGGTGAATTGGATATATGTAATAGTGTATCTTCTAGCATGTGTTCTTTCTTTTTTTCTTTTCTTTTTTCTTTTAAGCGAGAGGAGGGGAGATAGTGAGACAGACTCCCACATGTGCCCCAATCAGGATCCACCCAGCAATCCCCATCTGGGGCTGATGCTCGAATCAACCAAGCTTTTTTTAGCATCTGAGGCTGATGCTCCAACGAACTAAACTCAATGCCCAGGGCCATGCTTAAATGAACTGAGTTACTGGTTGTGGGAGGGGAAGGAGGAAAAAAGAGGATGGGGGGAGAGAAGCAGATGTTTGCTTCTCCTGTGTGTCCTGTCTGGGAATTGAACCTGGGACATCCATATGCCAGGCCAATGCTCTATCCACTGAGCCAACCGGCCAGGGCCTAGCAAGTGCTCTTAAAGGGAAAGAGGTGTTGTTCCCTTCTCTTTGTCATTTTCTTCTTTCATCTGACTAGAATAGGACTGTGAGGGTTGGAGCTAAAGCAGCCATTTTGGACTGTGAGATGATTCAGGAACAGATGATTATGCATGGCAAAAATTAAGAAAAAGAAATCTGAATCTCTGATACTGTGGAACACTTTATAGTCTGTAAACTATTCATTCATCATGTTTATATGAAAGAGAAGTAAACTTCTATGTTGTTTAAGCCACTATTTTTCCTGCTGCCAAATGTAATCCTAATACATGAGAAATAACTTCCTTAATTTACCCTAATTTTCCTAAAATGAGCATATATGGGAAGCTGAAAGTGGTTCAGAGAACATGGATTGAAATAAATATGATGCTGTTGTACCCTATGATGTGTAAGTTTCAGGGGAATCCCCTGCTCAGGGAATTCATATTCTATAATACCACAATTTACAGCATTATCTGTTTCTCCAGAGACACAGATACCTATCCCTTTGCATTAACTGGAACTTGCACTGGAACTGCAGAAACCCAATTCATTGATTTCTCCAGGTTCCAGCCAGAAAGCTTGTCTGCAAAGCTCCCTATTAGAAAACTGTCTGCCGGGTTGGTTTAGGACAAATTGCCCACCTGGCACAGAATACTTGTGACTCTGGAAAATAATTGAACTATTCCACTCTCTTTAAAGTAAATCCATTAACAACTGGTTAAATTTTGTTCTAATTTAGTATAAATCTATTTCTACTTCTTAATACCTTATATCCCCATTGACTTCAGTTTTATGTGGAAATTTTTATATTCTACTTCTTCCAAATTATATTTGATAATTGTGAGGCAATTTAAGCCTGCCTCTGATTCCACATCATTACTTAATCACTTGTTATTCCTCAGTATAACATTAATTCAGTGATTCTGCCAATGGTCACCTAGATATCACTAGTTCCTTTCTGTTTTCTGTTCTGTACAATGATATTGCTTGTTTATAAAACTTGCTTTAAAATTACCAAGGGGAAAGAGCTACTCCAAGATAAAGTGCTGTGTTGTTTTTCCCTTGGAAATATGACTTGGCTCAAATTTGAACTTGGGGTATAAAGTGTAAGAGATTCTAGCAGGGGTAGTCCAGTTCTGACATGCACTGTTAGATGAACTACTTCCCAGCCAATCATTATGCAGGTCTGGGGAGATGGGAGAGGAGACATAGGCAGGGAAGGAGCGGGCTTTAGTCAGGGCTGCCAGAAACGGTTCCAGTTCTCCCTCTCTCCTTCCCTTTCTCATTTCATTCTTTTTCAAGTTTCCAGTTCTTTTTCTCTCACCACCTCTCCTCCCTTTCTGCCTTCCTTCTACCCACAAAGCACTGTCTCGAATATGGAAAGCGAACAAACAAAACCCTGTGCCCTGTGTAACCATAGACTAGTGGAGGCGACAGTCAATTCTTAAAGAAACAACAACATACAAATAGTCATAGAAGTAAAAAATAAAATAAAGTAGAAAAGGGGCGTAGGAAGTATGGGGGAGGATGGAGAAAGTTTGTTCAGGCTAGCCAGGGAGGACTCCTTGAGAAGATCAATTTTTAGTTAAGAGGTAAGCCCAGTGGGGAGTTAGCCTTGTGGCTCCTGGGGAAGGGGGCCCTGGGGAGCCAGCTGCGACTCCACAGGCCCTGACATGGCAGTGTGTCTGGAAGAGGCAAGACTACAGAGGCAAGTGTCGCTGGGACAGAGAGAAGAAAAGGAAGCAGCTTGAAAGGATGTTAAAGAGGATGGGTGCCAGTGAGCAGGGCCTTGTGGGTCAGAGAAAGGACTTTGAGTACCATCCTGGATGAGACGGGAGCCACTAGAAGAGCTGAAGGATAATGACATTTTGGCTTATTATGACTTAACAAGATCTCCCAGTTGAAAACAGAGAAGGTAAAGGCTGAAATAGGGTTTTGCAACCATGTAGGACAGAGATCATGGCGGCTTGGATCTGGGTGCTGGTGGTAGTAAATGGTAAGGGAAAGGTTGAATTCTGGGTTTATTTTGAAAGTGTAGGTGGTGATAGACTGAATTTGGGTTGAGAGAGAAAGAGAGAAATCAAGAATGATACCAAGATCTAAGCCACTAGAAAATAAAGAAACCATGAATTAAGATGGAGGATACTATAGAAGGAACAATCTGAGGAGAATTTTTGGTACTCCTTTCTAATTTTCTCCCTCCCTCCTTCCTTCCTTCCCTCTCTCCCTCCCTTTCTCCCTTCTGTCCTTCTTATTTAAGAAGATGTCTCTCTACTTAGTTGAAGATTCAATTAAAGGGCCCAGTTATTTCCCAAAAGGCATCATTCAGGACCCCATAAGTTGGTAATAGCTGAAAGTCCAAAGGGAGAATCTGTAACCAACATCCAAATCTGTAACCAACATTTTATGTCTAGGGGTCCCAGAGTGCAAACAACTGTCCAGTCCTGTTCAGTCCCCTCTTAGTATGTTTACTGGGCAGAGAGATGCTTCCTGAGCCAACATGGGTCATGCTCAAAACATGTAAGTTATGTAGTCTCCTCCTCTTGTAACAGCAACAGGTCCTAGGATGGCCTGCCTTGTCTTGTGATAGCATCTTTCTGAGGATGGGCTTACTCACCACAATTATGCTCAATGATGGGTACTCTCAACCCAATGGCCGGACTGCTCAAATCTGCTGGGATCCCTCAATTCTATTGCTTCCTCAAGGAGTGATAGCATCTCAGAGGCACACAACAGCAGAAATTTGGGCTGAGGAATAATACTGCCTCAAGATGACTTAGAAACTTGGTAGAAGAAAATGATGAATCAAAAACCTAGTAACATCACAGTTATTTCGGTGGAAGTTAAGAATTTCAGGAAGTTGAAGTAATTCCAGAATTATTCAAGCCTGGAGGGTTGAGGTGGTCCTGAGTCTACTGCTCCAGATCCTTCAGTGCGTGCTCAGTCATGAGGACCTCACTGCCTAACTGCTCTCAGCCAGGAGAGGGGGGAATAAAAGAGTAAGCCTCTAGGGTTTGTCAGGGGTGTGCTGCTGAATGTTTAATCACTGGCTCCCCTGGGGTGTTATGGGCTTGGAGGGAAGCTCTGATTGTTTGCCACTTCCCATAGTGTAAATGCTCCTTCCATGAGAGATTTCAAGTTCCCAATGTGGCATCACTGAAGTGGAATTAGAAATGCATAACAGCTCACCTTTATGTATAAAGTTTCCGCCACGCAGATACAATGGATGTAAATACCTCAAGAGCAGAGATAATAGTAAAATGTGATAAAAATAATTAGTAAGTGGTGATTTTTGATTACCTTTGTTTTAATAAAATTGTTTAATTGAAAGTTCATATAATTTAATATTAAAAATGGCTCTACTTAACAACTGGCTTGCAAAGCTCCTAAAAAGTTAACCATCAGTTCTTACAAGCTAGTATGAGCCAGCTCCAGAGCACCCCTGGATTCTCCTTATAGCTCTGACCAGCCAGCTCTTGTCCACACATACACAGCCACTTCCCTGGTGCCAGCTCGTGCCACCTGGCGGGCCTGTCTGACTTTATGAGTATCCAGCTGTTTGGTAAAGCTTGATACTGAGGGTTAGCAATACCGGGTGGGTGCTCTCCAGCTTCATGGGAACGTTACTGCCTAGCTTCATGGGAACTTTATTGCCTAGCCCCTGAGTCATGCCACCATGCCATATACTGCTAACTTGGAACCACAGGAGCAAGCAGGGACTTGAACTTTAATCCTTTCCCTTGTAGGAGGCACTGGATTCTCAGGCAAATGAGCTGTCCCCTTTCAGAACATTCGGGTCTGCATGGGAAAGAGGGGTAAGAAAGGAAGAGAGGAGAAAGGAAAAACTCTTGTCACAACTTCTCTCTGGACGAAGGGCTGACTTGTCCTATGTGTATATAACAAACAGAGATTGTGAGTGACATTGTCGAGTAAGGACTATCAGTGTGATTTGTCCTTCTTCAGGACAATGGGTCCTACACCACTGTACAATGTCTGCAGGAGGCCACTTAGAGGTTCTTCACAGAACAAGGAAGACACACTTCAGTTTGATTTTCTGTCCTTAACTATAAAGACAAGCAGCCCCCACTGCAAGAAAGAAAAACACAAGTTTAATTGATGGTATATCCCTTTGGAGAAGACCCTGGTCCCTGTCCCTCCTTCTTGTGTTCCCCCTGCCTCCACTTCCTTCCTTCTCTAAATATTTATGTGGAGTATTTTTAAAAATTGATTTGAGAGAAAGAGAGAAACATTGTTGTTCTACTGGTTTATGCATTTATTGGTTCATTCTGGCATGTGCTTTGACTGGGGATTGAACTCACAACTTCAGTATATTGGGACAATGCTCTACTGTGCATCTAGTCAGGGATGTAGAGCCTTCTTAAATAATGCTAATAAAGGCTAAGATTGCCCCAATGGCTAAGAGGAGAATCTATTCTTGTTTCCATTCACTTCTTTCTCTACAAATCTGCCGGTGTGCTCTAAAATGCAAATCAAAAGATAACCCAATTCTCTTTCTCCTTTCCTCCCCTTCCTTCCCATTCCCTTCTTTTCTCTTACTATCTTTGAAATATATTTGTTGGCTTCCTTGCTTTCTTTTTTCATTAAAAAATCCTGGGTGAGGTAAGTGGCCTGTTCAGAGGACATAAACTAAGGGAGGAATGAGCCAAGGGTTATGACCCAATGGTGTCAGGAGATTGGCTACATACAGGTATACTGAGAAAATGAGAGCCAGGTTTATCACTGTTGAAGCAGGCAGCACACATATAGCAAGGGGGAAACAAAAACAAACCTCATGAGTTGATTGAAACTGGAGCTATCAGTAGTTTAGACTGATAAATGATAGATAGATAGATAGATAGATAGATAGACAGACAGATAGATGGATATAGAAATGCAAAGAGCTGTGTGTGTGTGTATGCACACACATATATCTTCTAGCTCTGTGCAGTAACAGAACCTAGGAGGACTGACATCCCTAATAGCAATGAGTACACTTAGTGCTCAGATATTGGTTCCCTGCACTATTCTACACTGTAAGAGCCTTGAAGGAATTGCTGATTCCAGAGATGAAGCAGGGAAAGAACGAGGTGGGTCTGGAACATCTTATTGTACCAAAATGTAAAGAATTTCCCCAACAATAATGAATCTTTGTCAAAAGGACACAGAAACTGTCTTGAAGTAGCTTCTATGACCAAATCTGGGACAATTTGGGGGTCAAAACAAATAATGATAAGTCATTGAGTAAAATAGAAGACTATGAGTCCATAAAGATATAGTCATATAAACAAATAAATGTGAAGAAAATTGTTGCTTGTAGTAAAAAGTCAACCAATAAATGCAAAAGAAAAAAATGGTATTAGAAAATCACCATTTGACAATCATCAGTAGGTGATGGTGAATATGGTTCACAGTGGAGTAGAGTGAGGGAAGAGCCCAAGGCACCCACCCCTCCCATCGTGGAACATCCCTGGATCAGGTGCAAACACAGGTGCGATGCTG
This sequence comes from Saccopteryx leptura, assembly GCF_036850995.1. NCBI lineage: Eukaryota > Metazoa > Chordata > Mammalia > Chiroptera > Emballonuridae > Saccopteryx > Saccopteryx leptura. The sequence goes on along the minus strand of NC_089505.1, from coordinate 207,517,731 downwards.
AGGGACACCTGCTGACGACGCTCGGGCAGGTGTCCCTCAGCATCGCACCTGTGTTCATATGGCTGACCTGGGTGCACACCTCTGTTCATCTCCTGTGCTCTCTCTTTCCTTATCACTCATGATCTTTCTAATTCATGCACTTCAACTAAATTATATGGAAAAAATTTAAAAATTTTCCTTGGAATTATGCATCATATTATATCTTCTAATAAAATAATGATATAATAACAGCTAATATGTACTGAGTGCTTATTATGTGCTGGGTGCTTTACATACATTCTTCCTTTTTTAAAAAAAAATTTTTTTTGAGAAGAAAAGAGAAGAGGAAAGGGAAGGGAAGGGAAGGGAAGGGAAAGGAAGGGAGGGGAAGGGAAGGGAAGGGAAGGGAGGGGAAGGGAAGGGAAGGGAAGGGAAGGGAAGGGAAGGGAAGGGAAAGTAAGGCTCTTCCATTTAATGTTTAAAACAGTCCTAGGAAAGACTCTTCTTATCCATGCTCTACACATGAGGACACTTGGGTCCAAATCATGAAATAATAACTTAGATAAAGGAGCTGGCTTATAAATGCCAATACTGTGATTGATTCAAGGGGTGGGGTGGGGGAGTGCTTCAGGCAGGCCCCACAGAGATCAAGTCCAAACAATGGAACTCAGGCCCACTCAGCTTTGGGTACTTGTCTTCTGGTGACATTTACATCTTCAAATACAGTTTTCTTCTCCTACACCTGCTCAGTGCCTATGATGGCCTGAATTGGGCAGGGAGTAGAGAAGTTGGGTGAGGGGGACAATGGGAGAAGTCAGTCCAAGTACAGTCAATAGGTATATTCATCTGTAGAGAGTTTAAAAATAATAATAAAACCAACTGAGCCCTGGCCGGTTGGCTCAGCGGTAGAGCATCGGCCTGGCGTGCGGGGGACCTGGGTTCGATTCCCGGCCAGGGCACATAGGAGAAGCGCCCATTTGCTTCTCCACCCCCACCCCCTCCTTCCTCTCTGTCTCTCTCTTCCCCTCCCGCAGCCAAGGCTCCATTGGAGCAAAGATGGCCCGGGCGCTGGGGATGGCTCCTTGCCTCTGCCCCAGGCGCTAGAGTGGCTCTGGTCGTGGCAGAGCGACGCCCTGGAGGGGCAGAGCATCGCCCCCGGTGGGCAGAGCATCGCCCCTGGTGGGCGTGCTGGGTGGATCCCGGTCGGACGCATGCGGGAGTCTGTCTGACTGTCTCTCCCCGTTTCCAGCTTCAGAAAAATACAAAAAAAAAAAAAAACCAAAAAAAACCCCACCAACTGAAAGCCCTCTGGTTTGTATTTTCACCATTGATCACGGCAATTCTAAACAACATCAATGAGGAAATGCTCTTCTCAGGCAATGGCTGACTCTTATATCCTTTACCACCTCGGAATGCCACTGGTTGCCTGAAATCCTTCTTACTAGTGAGCCTACCCTAGTCTTTTTTTTTTTTTAAGAAAGAGAGAGAAAGGAAGGGAGAGAGGGAGGTGAGAAGAGAAATGAGAAGCATCAACTCCTAGTTGTGTGTCACTTTAGTTGTTTTTATTGATTGCTTCTCATACATGCCTTTACTGGGGAGCGGGGTCAGGTGGAACCAGTGACCTCTTGCTCAAGTCAGAGATCTTGGAATCATGTTGATGATCCTGCTCTTAAGCCGGTGACCTCGATGAGCCTGCACTCTAGCCGGGGATCTCAGGGTTTGGAACCAGGGCCCTCAGCATCCTGGGTCTATGCTCTATCCACTGTGCCACCACCAGTCAGGGCCCAGTTTTGAATTTAGAATTTTCAATGCCTTCACATAATAGATGCTTAATGAACATTAAATTGGAAAACATAAACTTGAACTCAGGTAAGTGTGTGGCCCTTTAAAACTGTGCTGGAGCTCCCCCCACAACTTGCCTGAGTGTCACCTATCACAAAGAAAACTTGCAGCAACACAGGCTCACTCTGTTAAAACAGGAAAATGGAGGCAATCACCCAAGATATATGTAGGCAAAGTTGGAGCTGCGCCCGAATGACATAGACAGCTGCCCTCCTTTTTCACTCTGCGTTGGCCGTGGTTATCGGGCACACCACCAAGTGATTTTATTTATATATTTTATTTCCTTTTTTTGGAAAAACAGAAATCACCTCATAATTCAGAATATTAAAGGATCCATTAGTTCTAGTTGGGCTAGGGATCCTAAGGGAAGTTAAGCACTTAGAAAACTCTGCTGCACAGACACAGGCCATACTCTCAGATTACCCAAACCAGCTCCTAATTGGGACCAGCTGGCAGGATGAGAACAGCGGCCCCTGCACCAAGCCAGGAATCATGTTACAAATTCAGGCTAGGAAGTAGCTGTTCTTGTTCTATTAAGAGTTAACACTTGAGAGGTCAAAGGAATACTAGTCAGGAGCTGGGATTTAAATTGGCTACATAGAACCTGAAAACAAAGGGTGTTCACAATAGCAACTGCAGCTCCAAACTTTAGGGCAAAGCATGTATGAAAGAACTGAGTCGGCTGTCCAAGTTGGAGCACCAGCTACCTTTTACTTTGTCATTCTAGCCTGACCTGTGGTGGTGCAGTGGATAAAGTGTCGACCTGGAAATGCTGAGGTCGCTGGTTCGAAACCCTGGGCTTGCCTGGTCAAGGCACATATGGGTATTGATGCTTCCTGCTCCTTCCCCCTTCTCTCTCTCTCTCCTTTCTAAAATGAATAAATACTTTGTCTTTCCAAGATGGGCATAATTGATTGCGTACTGCCCGATAGCTTTCCTTTTCCCCAAATTATTTCCTCTTAGAAAGAAGTACAGACTTCCCTATCTGTGCACTAGGAGTAAGGTGGTCTTGAAATGAATGGTGCCTGTGACACGTGGTATTTCCTCATCTCAAGTGTTTCTTGAGCACTGCTTTCTCCCGCTTGCTAGATAGGCTGCTCAGAACCTCCCCCAGTCTGGAGCCTGAACTCAGGTTGCGTGCTTGGAGAGCAGGCGATGAGTCTGCCCTGGGATCTGGAGGCAATGAAACAAACCCTAGGAATGACTGCACGCTTTGTCAGTAGAGCCAAGTGGCCTCGGGGGGCTGTTGGTGGCTGGTGGCTGTGGTGCCAGTGGCACTGTCCCACCCGAGTGGCTCTCAGTGGTGTGAACGTGGCTGTCTTTGTAAGTGCCAGTCTCCTTGGGTTCCAGTCTGTTGGCCGAGCCAGATTCCAGGCTTCCTGTCAAGTCTGTGAACTACTTGATTGCTTTCCAACAATTTTTTTCTTTTTTGCTTAACAGAGTCAATTTCTGGTGTCAGAAACCAAGAACCCTGACTGGTACAGCATCTGTCCCTAGGAAACTGACTCCAGTACTTACTTAAAGGGGAGAAAGAGAGATAAAAGAAAGCAGGAGAAGCAGGAAAAGGAAAGGAATGAGGCAGCAGCACAGAGAAGCATTGTGGAAGTGTGGGGTTAAGAAGGCGAGGACAGCCACCGTGGAGGGAGCAGTGGGTGGGTGGGCACTAACCAAATAGGCCAGGTAAGATGGAACAACACAGAAGGGCTCGCTGGCCTTGTTAATGCCTGTTATGGAAGCCTCGGAGGAAAGTGCCAAAGTGGCCTCCCTGAGGAATTTCTACATTTCTGTTTGTGGCAGACACTGTGGTTTAAATGGTTTTATGTGACTGTTTCAGAAACAACAATTCCTTGATTTGGATTTGCTTCTGGACATAACTGAAGATGTTAGCTGTCACTCATACATTTATCAAATGTACTGCATGCTTGGAAATACACATATATGTGCCTGCATATGCATGCCATGATATGATAAATACATGCAAGAGAAAAATGCATCTCGGGCTAGTCTTATGGGGGGGAAATTTTATGTAACAAGGCTATTTAATATCTCAAAGGGAAAACATTACTTACTATGCCATATTACCATATTTGTTTTATTGGGAAGACAGCATGAAGAATATTTAACAATTAATAGAATCATAGGAAAAATTATGATTAAGTGCCATCTGCTGGCTTCTGTGAGTTTTATTTTTATGCAGCCTCAAGCCTGTCCTCATAATTATCAAGTCTCTCTCCAGCTGAGGGTGAACCTGCTTGTTCTATGTGTGGCCTTTTAATGGAGGCTGCATTTTGTGGACATGTATGTGTGTGTGTGTGCGTGGGTCTGGGTCTGGGTGAATGAGGTTAATTTGGGAGGACAAATTCACCTTATAGAAATTCATTTCCCTCTAAATTCTGATTTGAGAGAGCAGATTAAGGTTTATTTTGAAATTCTGTTTTCATAGCAGATTGTAAAAGCTCCGTGTGCTTAGCATGTGTATAAGGGGGAAGGCAGAGGGATGATTCTTTGAAAGTGACTTTCGTTTCCGTTTCATTCCTCTCCTCTGAGAATGTATATGGTTTGCATCTCAAAAGCTCCACCTAGCTTATGGCAGGTGAGGACTTTTCACGTCTCATTTTGATGACATTGCAATAAGCAAGTGTCTAATGGTTCAGAAGTCAGTGGAAAGGGAAACAGATTGCATGTGAGCACATTTGACCTCTTCCTCTGTGTCTAACTGGAGCCTGGGCTGGAAGTGCTCAGCAGAAAATAGATCTTGCTGTTAGTAAATTACCATGACTTGAGTTTACATGGTCAGTCAATAGGCGTGGGTCATCTCTCCTCTCCAAGCAGACCCATGAGCTGATGATTTATTTGAGTGACTCACATTTCAAATTCATTGTTTGTCTTTGATTAATGAGATTGATTGTCAGTTGTTTTCAAGTAATAAAATAATATACTGCTCACAAATATCAGGGGATTTTTATAGCTTCATATTCATTTTGAAATATCTCCCAATTTTTGTGAACAATATAGTTACCATTTATTAATTGCCAAATATGTACCAGAAACTGAATAGACTATTTAGAAATACATGAATGTATAAAAATATTTATATATTTGAAATAGTCTTAGAATTTCACAATACATAATATCAAGGAAGTATCCTTTGTTATTTTAATGTTATATTTGATACATATAAAAATATAAGTAATATATTTGTGTTATAAAGTATAATAATAAAATGAATCGATCATGTGGCTGAAGATTACCACCAGAATCTCACCAGGACTATTGCCTTGGGGTAGATTCCTTCTTGTGCATTAGTTTCATTTCTTACACTCTTATGACATAAGTGTTATTCTCCCCACTTTACAGATTGGTAGATTGAGGCTCAGAAAGAGAAAGCAACTACTCAATCACACACAGCTTATAGGTGGGCCAAGTGGTGTAATAGAGCTTATCAGGGCTCAGCAATATCCACTCCCCTTCTCTCCGTGAGGCCAGGCAGACGCTGTCTCAGCCCTATTAAGGGTGGGCCACAGAACTAGCTCTGCTCATGGATGGGTGAATGTGTCACTTCTGAGCTGAGGCCATGCAACTGTCCTGAGAGACTGGCCAGTTCTCTCCTCCTTGGTGTGGTAGACACTGGAGGGATGTGTTCAGCCCATAGTCCCCTGGTGCTTACCATTCCAGTGGCTCCTTCATGCAGTTACCCGTGACACTTTGCTCAGTGGGCTGGGCAAGTTGAAACTGCCAGGAAGTGACTGCCTCCAGGAGTGGCCTTGAGTGACAGACAGGACTTGGTGGATAAATACCAGCTCTTTGCTTCCCCCTGTGTGGGACAACTGTGGCCTGTTCTCTCCTGTCTTCCAGAGCCCCAGCAGCATCCTGTGCTTTAGAGCACACTGTGTTGATGGCCTTCCCCCTTATCTCACCTCCACATTCCCCAACAAGCTGCTTGCTCTCTCTCTGGAGAGAATCCAGGTTGAGATACTTTGGCATGCATTCCAAGGGGGCAGCTAATATACAGTCCTCTGCTTGGTGGGCTCTGCCAGGCATTGTTCATGTCCCCTTTCATGAAAGTCTTATTGCCCTGGAGGCTAAGAATGCTGTCCTCCGCAGGTGGCCTTCAGCAGTCAGTGCCTGTCAGGATGGCCTCAGCTTCACATAGCCACCTGGCATGCTCCACCCATGGCTGACATGGAGGTATAAGGATCTAGCCATCTTGGCCCAGCTGGGACAGTTCTGAAGGGCTATTCAAGCTGCAAAGACTTGAGGGTTAGGCCAAGGTTGTCGCTTGTCCTGCACTGCAGCTCATCTCTGCCCTCTGCACGATCCTGTTCCCTTCTGCCCTTTCCCCAGGTGTGGATTCCAAGAGCACTACCTAACAACCCCTGCATGTTCATTTTTTTTCCAGAATCTGCTCTGTGGGGACCTCAACCTGCCACATGCCATCAGTGTGGGTCTCCAGGCCTGAGAGGAGCAGGAGCCTGTCTCGGTGGTAGACCTGGTAGACGTGGACTGTAAGTACAACTAGCCTTTTATTATGATAAGTCAAAGATGTTTCAGGGTTTACTTGTTTCCACTGGATAACACAGTGAATTTAAGTTGATCTGACTCCAATGTTGGTATTTCTTCCAGGTGTTATTTCATTTCTTAAAATGATTATTCCTTCCCTGGCTTTGGCTACTAATACCAACATCAACTTGCATATTGACTACATTCTGCCTTCCTCATGTTCTTTATTGACTGCTGGAGCAGACTAGACAGGTCTAAATGGGAGGTTTCAGAAAGTCTGGGAGGCAGCTTCCTGCCTCTGGGCTGGGACTGAGAGGCTGGACCATCTGCAGTGTACTTTCATGATGCTGCCTGACTTTTATGCCTTTTCCCCATGACTCTAGCTTCAGACGAAGGGAGGGTGTGCTGGGTGCTTTTTAACACATGGAACATGTTAATTCCATACACATTTTTAGAGCACCTTCTGTGGCCCAGCCAGTTGTGGCACAGTGGATAGAGCATAAATTCAGAATGCTGAGGTCCCTGGTTCGAAAGCCTAAGGTCGTCAGCTTCAGTGTGGGCATGCCACCTTGAGCATGGGGTTGCTGGATTTGGCACAGGATCATCAACGGGATCCTAAGGTTGCTGGCTTGAGCAAGGGGTCACTGGTTTGGCTTGAGCCTTCTGGTCAAGGCACATATGAGAAGCAATCAATGAACAACTAAAGTGAAGCAACTATGAGTTGATGTTTCTCATCTCTCTCCTCCCTTTCTCTCCCTCTTCCTGCATCTATATATAATCAATAAAAAGAAAATAAAGTACCTTCTGTGTACCACACAGAGAGGACATAACAATGGAAAAGAACCAGCCCTTGTTCTCAGCCTTTTTTCTAAGATAGGCAGGTAAATAAGTATATAATTGCAATGCAGTGTTGTAATTAAATTAAATAGAAAGTAACAGAGAAGCGGCCTAGGAATCTGACCAGAGGAATTCAGGGCCCTAACAGCATAGAAAAGTGCTGTTTGAGCTAGATCTTAAGGAATCAAATGAGCTCACTAGTGGAATAAGTCTGAAGAAGGAAATTCCAAGCAGAGGGAACAGTTTATGCAAAGGCACAGAGACATGAAAAGTGAGGAATTTGGTTGACTAGAGCAGAGGGTGTGAGACCACAGTGGGGAAGGTAGATCAGGCTTTTAGAACCTTGTAAGATAAAGAGCATTATCATCATTTATGGATTGTTGTGCTTGTTGGAGAAGCTAGATCAGGCAGCAGAGTTGGGTACAAACTAGAATGCACAGAGCCTGGTGGCAGGGAGAGCAGTGTAGAAAGCATGTGGCATTCTGGGTGAGAGCCAGGCATGAGCCAAGGCACAACAAGGGGAAGGAGAGAAAAGTTCAGATGTCTGAGCTGTTTCTATGGGACTTGGTGTCTGGCTGGCTGAGGCTGAGAGGTTGGAAGGTCCCACTAACCATAAAAGGGACCACTGGACAGGCAGTTTCATGAGGAGCATGCTGCATGTGAGGTTCCTGCCGAGGTCCAGGTAGATTTCTATTGAGGACTTGGGCATATGGGTTTGGAGACAGGGGCAAGGCCTGAAGTGCTCATATAGATTTGGGATTTTTTTGCTGTGGATGGTGAGAGAAATGGGCCCTGGGCGGGTAGCTCAGTTGGTTGGAGCATCGTCCCAATATGCCAAAGGTGCAGGTTTTATTCCTGGTCAGGGCACATGCAAGAGTCAACCAATGCATGCATAAATAGGTGGAACAACAAATTGATGTTTCTCTCTCTCCTCCCCCCCCCTAAAACTAATAAATAAATTTTAGGAAAAAGAAATAGCTTACATATCAGAAAGGAGCAACTCTGGTAAGAAATCCCAATTGCACCATTTACTGGTGGTATGACCTTAAGTGAGTTCATCTGTGACCTCAGTTTCCCCATTCGTAAACATGGGATCATAATGCGGACCTCATAGAGTTCGCATACTTAGAACATAATACGTGGTCAGCAGAAGGTAACTAGCATTGGATGAGAAGATGAAAACACAGGGGAAAGCATGCATGATGAGGTGGGAACCCTGGAGAACAGAGGAAGGAATGAAAAGGCAGCCAGCAAAGGGACAAGAGTGAGGTACCAAAGACTCAAAAGATGAAAGTGTCCTGGAAGCAAAGGGAAAAAAATCATTTTTAAGAAGAGGTAGTTTTTTCTGTATCAATACTGGGATGATTTGTAGAATAAAATAATCAATGGCAAGTATGAAAAGATACTTATCCTTTTGTTATGGCAGTGCAGATTAAAATAATAATGAGTACTGTTTTTTTGCTATTAGATTGGTAAAAATGATAAAGTTTGTTAATATTCAGTGTTAGCCAAGGTTTGGGAAGCAAATGCTCCCAGACACTACGAAAACACACACTCATGGACATTCATGTTATTTAAAAAGAATTTTATAATTTATTGGTTGCTTTTAGAGACAGAGGAAGGAGAGAGAGAGAGAGAGATTCTTATATGTGCTCTGACTGAGGATTGAATCCACAACCTTGGTATATTGGGATGATGCCCTAACCAAGTGAGTACCTGGCCAGAGCCATATCATTTTTTAATGAGCAATTTGTCAAGATATATCCAAATTGTGAATGCATATGTCCTTGACAAAGACATTGCACTTCTAAGAGTTTACAATAAACTCACAAGTATACAAAAATAAATCTTCAGTGACATTAATGATGACATTGTTTATTTAATACAGTAAAAGAAACTAGAAGCAACCTAAAAGTCCATCAAAAAGGGACTGGTTAAATACACTTTAACCAGGGTGGTTGTTAGATGATAGGGTTGAGATGGGGGGGGGGGGGGGGGCTGGGGATAAACTAGAAGGCACAGAGCCTGACGGCAGGGAGAATATTTTAGGAAGTAGGTGATATTCCAGGTGAAAAATGACAAGGTCACACTAAAGTGTGAGTCCTGGTGTGCTTGGAGCAAACTGTACCTGAAGCAGTGGGCTTGGAAATAAAGACAGAAAGTTGACACTGGCAGAAGGGACCCACGAAGATTCTTGGAATGGGCATGACCAGAATTGCTGATGCTGTGTGTGTCTGTGTGTGTGTGAGTGTGTGTTGGCGGGGTGCAGTGAACAGGGGCCAAAGAAAAGAATGCCCAGTACCAACTAGCAAGACTGTGGAAGAGATGCATGGTGAACATAGTTTTGTTTAAGAGAGATGCTCATACCAAACAGTATGACCCTTCTCCCCAACCCCACCGATTTCAATAACACTTGAAACATTGGAACATGCTTGGTATGATTCGGATTCTTGTAAATGCTGATCAAGAGACTGAGTCTTATGTCAGACATGGCATGACACCAAAAGAGAGTCAGCCATGCAGACGGGGTGGACAGCCGACATTTGGGCCACACGCACACTTGCATATGTGTAAAGTTTTCTAGAAGCGTATGCAAAAATCTGTCATCAGGGTGACCTCTGAGGAGTGAGGCAGAAAGTGTGGTCGGAGATGAACTTTATTTTTCAGTTTATAGCCTTCTAAACCACTGGCATTTCCAATTTAAACACATTTTAAAAAATAGTGATGATTTCTGACCGGCTGGATATAGAGTCTCAATTCTACCCCTTATTTGATACTTGCATGACTATGAGGGCTACAGTGATTCTCCTGGAGAAGTACCGGTGTAGAGACCATGCTTACAAAAGGCTTACGTATGACACATTCCTGGAGTTACATAATTCACATGTTATAGAAAAAAATAATATCTTCTGTACTTCAGAATAGTCATGTGGCAAAGAGTAGATGCTCAACATTTGTTTATTGGTTTCAAAAAATATTGAAAATATGTAACCCTTTGTCCAGAGTTAAGATGTACACGTACACTTGCATTTGACTAAATGTTGAGGGAACTATAACTCAGTGATTGTAAACTGTAGATAGCAACCCCTGCTGTGCTGGGCATTACCTTGCACCAGACACTACTAAGCCACGTTCTGTGTGATCCATTAAACGGAAACAAGATACTAGAGTTCCAATGAATCACCCGCACATGCTATGTTCAGGACATTTAAGGCTGACTTTCACAGCAATTTTGAAATTTTATCATTTAGTCCAGCTCTTGAGTAGTGAGGTACCTTTCACAAGCTCCAGAAGCTCCTGTTGAAATCCGGGGACTGAAATTTTCCATTTTGAAAGCAGAGTAATTGTTTGTAATACTGCTCCCCCAGGCTGGCTGGAAGCAGACCTGGAAATGATCATGGCTTGTCTGGCAGAAGTCCCACAGCTGTTCCAAGTGATGCAAACTTTCCTGGCTGCACAGCCTGACCCTCTGTGAGCTGGGGCTCCAGCACCGTGTCCTCTCATCAGAAAAGCACTACCTCCTTGACCTGCCCCAGAGTACCCCTGCTGTCATGGCTCCCTCCCTGCTGCCCATTTAGTGGGTTCACAGATCTGGACAACTAGCTGATTTCCCTTTACTCCACTGAGGCTCCTCGTGGCCATGACAGCTTGGAGGGGGTCACCAGATTTTTTTCCCTCCTTTTCCAAGTGAAAGGAGAAGAGATAGAAAGACAGACTCTTGCATGCGCCTTGACCAGAATCTACCTGACAACTCCCATCTGGGGCTGATGCTCTGCCCCTATCTGGGGCCATGCTCACAAACAAGCTATTTTTAGCACCTGGAGGCTCCATGGAGCCATCCTCAGAGCCTGGGGTCAATGCACTTGAATCAATGGAGTCATGGCTGTGGGAGGGTAAGAGAGAGAAAGAGAGAGAGAAATGGAAGCAGGAGGGGTGGAGAAGCAGAAGGTCACTTCTCCTGTGTGCCCTAACAGGAAATCAAACCCGGGACTTCCACACACTGGGCCTACACTCTACTGCTGAGCCAACTGACCAGGGCTGGGTCACCAGATTTTATTTTAGACTTCATCTCCTAACATTTTATTATAATGATTTTTTAGCATTTTTTAAAATGTGCTGTAAACAACCATATACTCAGTACCAAGATTCTAAAATTTACATTCTATCTTGTTTTGTCACATGGCCAGGTCCCTTGTTTTCAGTATCACTGGTGCTCAGATACCACTGGTGCACTGTTTGGTACCACAGTGTCCATAAAACTTCCCCTCGCTGATTTCCTATGACAATTTTAGGTATAAGTGCACAGTTTAATAAGCACTTATATTCAAAGAGACACTAACATTTAGCACCTGTTTTGTGCCAGGCCCTGAGCAAGGTCATACATCTGACCTCATTTAATTTTAACCCATGAGAGAAATACAATATTATCATTATTCCTAACTTATGGCTAAGAAAATTGAGACCCAGTGAGGTAACACGACTTCTAAAGTTATTTATGGCTAAAACTATTATTATAAAAGAAATAGTTATGAAGGGAAAAGCTTATCTAAGATGTGTTATATTTAAGTACCCTTGTTAGTATTTATATTTAAATACTGAGAGAACTGCATTGCAATCTTGTGTGTGTGTTTCAGAGCAAGATGTCTTAAAGTGGTTGTTTGGATGCCACTTTAACATTGCATGCCATTAGACACTGTTTGGATGTGTCTAACCAGGTCCCCAGAGAGGCTTTGTTTTTGTTTTTGTAGTAGTTGTTGTTTAATATCAGCCATTTCAATTGTACCACTAGATTTTTCTGCCCCCTTGGAGAATTGGAAGTATTTCACTCGTTTTTCTGTGTTGTTTGATGAAACTTCATGGATAGCAATGACTTAGTGTAGATAATCTAATAGAGAATTCTAGGCAACTGCAGAAAATACCATGCAGTTTCTTACTCATTTTAATAGACTAAAAATAAGCCAGTAAACTTTCAGCTATAAACAGCTGTTTTGGAGTCTCTTTTCCTACAAGCAACATTTCACAGTACACCAGAGACAATGGCAAGCATTCAAATAAACCATAAGGAGAAGTATCCTAACCATTATCAGTTACTGTTGACGTAAGGGATGGATTTGGAATGTGAAGAGATCTACAGCAAGGGGACATAGAGGTTGCCCAGGGACCATTTTGTACTGCCCATGATCTGCTGCCAGAGCACTCCATTTTCTTCCATTTCTGTAGAGAAAACTAAGCTCTATCTGATGATCTAAATGTATAAGGCATGTTACAATTTACAAAGCATTTTTTCTAGAAACCATCAGACTAAAATTTCCGAACCCCTGAGAAGAAGGCAGGCTAAATACTATTATTCAAATTCTCCTAAGACTGAGAAGTGAAGGGGCTTCACCTGGATCGTCCAGCGTCCCCTCCACCTCCCCAGGTGGAGCAGGGGCTTTGAAATCAAAGCCTGGTCTGAATCCCTTTCTGCCTCCTCCACTCAATTAACCTCTCTGAAATTGTTCCCTTTGAAATGAAGACAATAAAACCTACTGTAGGCCTGAGGTTAGGATTACATTTAATTATATATAAAAAGTGCTATGTAAAAACTGCAATATACAATATTAATTTGGTTATTACTAATATGCAGGCAGTACGCCATTTGTGGCAGCATACATTTTATTTCATTAAACTTTTTATGATGACATTTTCAAACATACACTAAAGTGTGTTTGAATATAATTAATATATTTATAAATGAGTCTCCGTGTACCCATCACCTCACTTCACCATTAATCAACAGAAGACTGGCTGCTCTTTATCTATAACCTCTACTATCCAACTCTTTGTTAGATTACTTTTTAAAACAATCCAGACTTTATATCACTTCTTTCAAAAATACTTAAATATGGCCCTGGCCGGTTGGCTCAGCGGTAGAATAGAAGTCCCGGGTTCGATTCCTGGCCAGAGCACACAGGAGAAGTGTCCATCTGCTTCTCCACCCTTCCCCCTCTCTTTCCTCTTTATCTCTCTCTCTTCCTCTCCTGCAACTAAGGCTCCATTGGAGCAAAGTTGGCCCTGGCATTGTGGATGGCTCCATGGCCTCTGCCTCCGGCGCTAGAATGGCTCCAGTTGCAGCAGAGCAACGCCCCGGATGGGTAGAGCATTACCCCCTGGTGGGCATGCTGGTGGATTCCAGTCAGCTGCATGTGGGAGTCTGTCTGTCTGCCTCCCCTCACTTCTCACTTCGAAAAAATACAAAATACATAAAACCCAAAACAAAACAACAAAAAAATAAAAAAAACTTAAACATGTATCTCAAAGAGACAAGAACTCTTTAAAAAATATATCCAACACTATTACCACATCTAAAACAAATTAATAATAATTCCTTAATAGCATCTAAGATCCAGTCAGCATAGAAATTTTGATGATCTCATAAGTGGTTATTTGATTTAAATCAGGATCAAAAAAAGGTACACATGTTGCTTATGGTAATAGTTCTTCAAAAGTCTTTTAAAATCTATGACAGTCTCTGCTGGGAAAACAGCTGTGTTAGGCTTGCTCACTGGTGTACCAGCTGCAAGCCCTTTGCTTGATTAGTGCATGAGCACATGGCAAAGGCATGTGTGCATAGCCTATCTAAGGCTATGGATGCTGTTGAGAGACACTGGGGATTGCAGATGGTAGATTGCCTGCCCACCACAGTGAGGGGCCATTTTGCTGTTTCTTTGCCTGAGAGGTGGTTTTCCCTGCCTGTGTGCTTGTCTGCTGTTGTGAGACTCTTTTAAACAAAATGGTCCAACCCTTTCTGGCTCTGCAGTTTCTCTACCATCTGCCCAAATCCACTGAGAACATGCTGGCCTTGGCCACTGGCATTACATCTGGTGTAGTGCGCAAGATTCAGGTCAGATTGGTATGAACTGCCAACACTCTTGAAGGGTAGAATAGAGGGGTGGCTGTTCCCTGTGGCCCTCCTTTTGGGGACTATAGGCTGGGTGTTTTTTACAATCCTGCAAGAAGAAACCAAGAGCTGTGTGTGAGAAGCTGCACAAGGTTGAAAGCTACAGGGTGAGCTGCAGACAGAGTGTCAACGATGCTGTGAACTGGAGCGAGCACTAAAGAAGGAGGCTGACTGGGTTCAAGAGCTGCAGCGTGAGATGCAGACTGAGCACCAATAGTGCCTGGAACTGGAATAGTCTCTGTAGAAGGAGTTACAGGTTTGTGAGCTCCAGTTTGCCCTGGAAGCAGAACTTTGGCACTGGCAGGTGTTGGAGAAACAACTGTGGGTTCAACAGCTCGAGTTTCAGCTTCAGGCCAAGAGCCGGCAGTCGCAGAAGCCAAAATGGTTACCAAAGGAGCCATGCCTGTGGAGTGGCTCTGAGTCTACGGGAGCAAGCATTTTCAATTCATCTTCTTCTGAGGGGAGGTTTGAGCTGAAACTGCCATCTGCAGACTCAGAACCGAGCCAGTAGTTGCCCAGAAGGTAAAAACCCAACAGCCAAAAATCCCTAAAGGGCAGACACAACCCCCTCTGCAGGTAGTTGAATACTCTGTGGTCCGGCCTTACACCCAGGCAGAGTTGATGGAGTTGGGGGGTGAAATTCAGGCAGAAACCCCCCAATCCCCTGGCAGCCTGGTAGCTGCAGTTGTGGATGGCATCATGCTCTCTGGAACAGAGATGGGCCATGAGGCTGTGAGGGCTGTCCATGCTGCCTCCCTGACTAACAGGAGAAATGGGCCTGTAAAAGTTACCCGAACACAGATGTGGGTAGATTTGATTGTGGCCGGGGCAGATACGGAGAAATTAGATCATAAGCCTAATCAAGTTCTGTTAGAGCTTTGGTGGCAACTTGAGCCTAAACAGAGGTTCCAGTCACTGAAAAAGTGGAGGAATTGAGCGGCCCTGGCAGCTGCCAAGAAAATGACTGACATTCATGTTGCACAGTTGCAAGATTATTTGTTGGAGACAGCTGTGGAAGAGGAGGATTCTCAAGACCAGTTATCCCAGTGTGAATAGGGAGAAGCCCAAGGGACCCATCCAATGGGGATGGCAGGGGCTGGAGGCCCCATGTGAATCCACTGGTCCCCTTCTAATGTGTAACAGGTGTTGGCATTAGAAGGTAATAGGTATTTTTTTTACAGCAGCAGGAGCAGTAAGAGAACTGTCAAAGCAGCACAGACCTTGAATGTGTTTGACTCCACCAGGCTCTGTGAGCTTGGACCTCTGAGGGGTTTGGATGTGGGTTGTGGCAATGAACAGCACACTGTGGAAAGGTGCTGAGGTTCATTAATAAAGAGCTATATGGCTAGTTGCTGTAATGGGCCTTTACCTTGATGATTTGCACAGACAGTTGGGCTGTCTATTGTGGACTGATCATTAAGCAGTGTAATGGACTCTTGGACTGTGACCAGAGGGGGGCACCAGCTCCTTCACTGGACGGACATGCCACTTGTGGACAGTATTATGAGAGACCTTGATGGAGGGTGTGGCACCTGTGGAGGCCCTCCTGCACTGGAAAGCTGCTCCCATCCATTTGCAGGGATGCACCAATGACACTTTCTTCAATGGACATGGCCCTGGACTATACAGGCCCTCCCATTTTCCATAGAGTAGGTGTCTAGAGTTAGGCCTCTCCTCCAGTTAACTCCCTGGGCAGAGTGCTCAGGGAGACATTGTGAAGGGCACCTTTGTAGTTATTGTAATTATTGTATAACTTGTGCTTTTGCTGTAGTCTGTTTATGTAATGTACTTCACTCCTCACACAGGTACCATCATGGAGGATACCTGTCGTGTAGATTGTGAAGTTAGCAACCCTAAAGGGGTGGAATGTCGGGAAAACAGCTGTGTTAGGCTTGCTCACTGGTATACCAGCTGCAAGCCCTTTGCTTGATTAGTGCATGAGCACATGGCAGAGGCACATAGGCTATAGGTGCTTCTGCTGGGGAGAGATTGGGGATTGCGGGTGGCAGACAGCCTGCCCGCCACTGTGAGGGGCCATTTTGCTGTTTGTTTGCCTGAGAGATGGTTTCCCCTGCCTGTGTGCTTGTCTGCTGTTGCGAGACTCTATTAAATGAAATGACCCAATCCTTTCCGGCTCTGCAGTTTCTCTACCATCTGTATGAATCCAATGTGGACCTGCCTGGCCTCGACACCGGCATTATAGTTTCCCTCCCTGTTATTTATTTATTTACTTAACTTGTTATTTATTTGTCAGAGAAACTGGGTAATTTGTCCTATAATACCTCCTATACTTTGGGACTTGGCTATTGTATTGTGGTGGTGTCTTTAACATGTTCTTCTATCCCAAGTGTTTGTATAAATGAGTGATTATATCTGGGGGCTTGATCAGTTTGATGTTAAACCTTTGGCAAAGGTATTCCATGGATGGTGCTGTTCCCTGTCCCACCCCATTCAAAAGCATATCATGTTTGGTTGTTTCTGTTTTTGTGATATTAAGTAGAGGTGGATTTAACGACAGGCGCACTGATCGTGCACCCTGGGCCCGGACTTCTGAAGGGCCCTGCAAAACCCCAGTTTTACACTTTTTTCTTTTTGACACAGAGAGAGAGAGAGTCAGAGAGAGGGACAGACAGGGACAGACAGACAGGAAGGGAGAGAGATGAGAAGCGTCAGTTCTTCATTTTGGTATCTTAGTTGTTCGTTGATTGCTGGTTCATTGATTGCTTTCTCGTATGTGCCTTGATCTGGGAGCTACAGCAGAGCGAGTGACCCCCTTGCTTAAACCAGTGACCTTGGGCTTCAAGCCAGCGACCTTTGGACTCAAGCCAACAACCATGGGGTCATGTCTATAATCCCACACTCAAGCTGGAATCCCGTGCTCAAGCTGGTGAGCCCGCCTTCAAGCTGGATGAGCCTGCACTCAAGCTGGCAACCTTAGAGTTTTGAACTTGGGTCCTCTGTGTCCCAGTTTGATGTTTTATCCACTGCTCCACTGCCTGGTCAGGCTACACTTTTTTCTAATGACACCAAGTTTGGTTTCATATGTGCAATTTTAACAATAATATAGATTTTTTATTTATTTAAAAATATGGTTAACATATATTTTTATTTTCCCTATCCCTCTCTTTTTTTAAGGGGCCCAATATTTTCTTCTCTGCCTGGGCCTCAATCGACCTTAATCTGCTTCTGATCTTAAGGTTGATCAGTGGGTTCACATAGTGATCCAGTTATGTGGACAATGAAGTTTCCAGTTTGTGGAGCTTTCTTTAAACAAAAGAAAATTAAAATTACAAGTACAAAATTAGCTTCTAGGTCCTGACAGGGGACCATGCAAGCTTGAGCACTGAAGCTTACACTGTATTAGCTCATTTTCAATCTGCCTCTGGGTTCCGGTATAATCAGCCTGATCCATCCATTATTTGCTTCCCCATAAGCCTTTCGCCAAATGGCTGCAGCATCCATTGAGGACTATTGCCTAGTTTTTTTCATTGTAAAATATTCTAATTATATAATTCCTTGAACATTCATTAGCTGGTCTTCTTGTATGTAGAACTTTTTTTTGTCAACTGTTTGAATAGCAATCAGGGTCTAGACAAGAGACAGAAACTGTACAGTGATTTGAACAGAAACATTTCAATATAAGAAATCATTAGATAGTAATATTAAGTTAGCCAATAGGAGCATAAGAAACTCTAAGGCATATAGGAACAGCAGATACAGAGAATAGCTATACCTTTGGAGGCAAGCCACAGCACACAAGGGCATGACAAACTGGCAGAGACTCTCCCCACCCACAATGATGGAGGGAGTGTAGCTGTGCCCACCAGGGAGTGGGTAGTTTACTGAAGTGCTTTGGGCTAGGCCTGGCGAGGAGGAAAGAGTGGTACTGACAGAGCTCAATAGGAAGCTGTAAGGGTTGGGGTGCTGCTAACACTCTCTGGGCTTTCCTCTACATTCTTGGTCATGGAACAAGGAACAAACAGGAAAGTGCACTAAACCAGAAAGAAACTCCTTTTTCCTTCACATCCTTCCAGCATCCTATACTGAGAAAAGCTGAACACTCCTCCAGGTAACAACAGGAGAAATGTTCACAGTACCCAACACCAGGATGCCAACAGGTGTGGACTGGAAGCTGAGAGGCAATGTGTTAATATCATGAAATATATCAGCATGCCATGAGATCCAGCTTGTATTGGAAAGGCAGGATGAGCACTTTTTCCTTTCCCTTTGGTTTCCAGTTTTCTGAATGAGTTAGTGCCCTGGAAGTCTCTGAAGGTTGACATAATGATTTCTATTGTTGTGGTTGTTTTGAAACCATTATGAACTCATGAATTTTAATGCATACGAAGTGCTCAATCTATTGCAGTTATTATCTTTTTGATTGGCAGCATATCTTTTAAACTGATGCAATGCATACAGAATCCATGTTTTCTCTCCTTTAATATGTATGGGAGATAAGATGAAAAACAATTTCAAAATGGTTGGACACAAAAGTCCTCATAGCAGATACCTACAGCACAGAGAAATCAGAGCTAGGGGGTTTCTTTTCTGTTGGCCCAGACCAGTGTCAGCAAACTCATTAGTCAACAGAGCCAAATATCAACAGTACAATGATTGAAATTTCTTTTGAGAGCAAATTTTTTTTAAACTTAAACTATATAGGTAGGTACACTGTTATTAACTTAATTAGGGCACTCCTAAGCTGGCCTTTGTGCCCGCACATGGTATTTTGCGGAAGAGCCACACTCAAGAGGCCAAAGAGCCACATGTGGCTCATGAACTGTGGTTTGCCGACCACTGGCCCAAAAGTACCATGAAGCATGTGGGAAATCTCGCCCTTGAATGCACACTAGCCATACAGTAAGGAAAGGGAGCTTTGTTAATCACAGAGGGTTAGCCTGTCAGAACTTCCTAGTGGGTATGTCATGAGCTACACACATAGTAATGCTTTCTGTATGTGCTACTCAGTAACAAAGGCTGTGGAAATGTTGGTTTAAATCAGTGTTTTTCAACCAGTGTGCCGAGACATGGTCAGGTGTGCCACGGGGAAATTAAACATGGATCCCCAAACTATGGCCCACAGAGGCTATTTATTCAGCCCACCGCCAGCCGCCTCCATCTGAACATAAACATTCCCCTCACAATCCCTCCAGCTATCAGTGACAGGAAGAGTGGAGGCACAGGGAACGCTCACTGACCAATCATCTTCTAGGATTCATCCTGACCACTAGCGATGAACCAATAGTAGGCCGCCTCTCATCCACACCCAGAAAGGTCCCCACTCGGGCTGCCGCGCACTTGTCATTGTGTGGCCCCGGCGAGTAGTTTCTAATCCTGGTCAGGACTGGAGGTAAATGTTGCCACCACTAGATGAAGCCTCAGCCTCAGCTGGTTATGTCTATCCTGATGGTGTATATAGATATTTGACCTTTATCTTTTTTTTTCTTTATAAATAAATTTTTATTTTAATGGGGTGACATCAATAAATCAGGGTACATATATTCAAAGAAAACATTTCCAGGTTATCTTGTCATTCAGTTCTGCTGCATACCCATCACCCAAAGAGAGATCGTCCTCCGTCACCCTCTATCCAGTTTTCTTTGTACCTCTCCCCCTCCCCCTTCCCCTCTCCCTCCTTCCCTCCCCCCACCCCCCGTAACCACCACACTCCTGCCCATGTCTCTTAGTCTTGCTTTTATGTCCCACCAATGTATGGAATCCTGCAGTTCTTGTTTTTTTCTGATTCGCTTATTTCACTCTGCATAATATTATCAAGATTCCAGCATTCTGCTGTAAGTGATCCGATGTCATCATTTCTTCTAGCTGAATAGTATACCATGGTGTATATGTGCCCCATCTTCTTTATCCAGTCTTCTATTTTTTTTACAGTGATTAAAAGCCTTTAAGCAAACTCTTGACCAATACAGCAAGAATCCATAAAAGAGTAGTGTCCTTAACATGTTCACCAAGTCCAAGTTGGCCCCATCACCATGCCAAATCCCTGAAAAATGCAACCTAACCACAGTTCAGTCTGTTAGGAGCTGTCACAGGAAGCAGGAGTCCAGGAAAAGTCCACACAGGAAAAGTCCGCATGGCACTGGAATTGTTGTCACCATTCTATACTTTGCAGCTCATGTCCAAGTCCCAATGACAGCTGCTTCTAGCTGGTAATGATTCAGGTAGACTGGAAAAGCCATTTGCAGCATGCATGGATATGGAGCTTCTGTTCTCCTCTGCCTGGAAAGTTGAGACCAGGTTGCTTTTCCCTGGAGCTCTGCGACTGTGGCATGGTAAAGAGAACCTTGAGATACACTAAGCTGGGTGGCAAAGGTAAATTCATAATACAAGTTGGCAAAAGGGGGAAAGAGAGCTCTAAATTAGGAGTAGGTCCCAGCCTGAAATATGAGTGGGACATTGAGGTAGGAGGGATAAAGGAAACACTATATATTAAGCAAAGCAGCAGAAAATAGGACTATCAACACCCACAACAGAGATCTTTGAGAGAAGGATAAAAAACCTGACTATTCAGGCAAAACATAGTTAAGTGGCCCTTGTGCAAATGAGATCAGTTTACCTGCTTCTTGGAAGAAATACCCTGGGCTCATCCAGAGTGTCATAGATGGGGCCGACGGCCCTGGGCACCTTCAGCCTTCAGTGGCAAACCCCAGCTTTCTGGGCAAGGTTAGGTCATAGGTGGCTGGAGCAGGGCTGGAAGAGACTGAACCCTCCCTTAGAGGAGCGAGGGGGAAGCCTCGCTCACAGCAGCGGCATGTAAGCCTGGCAGGCTTTAGCTCAATGACCTTCCTTTCCACTATTGAAGCAGGACCTAGATGGCATCCTATGAGACCCCTTTGGGGCGTTGGAGCCTTTAAGGTTGTATCCTAAAAGCTGGTATTTCCCCTGATCTCTAGTGGGCTTTTTCTGCCTCTAGGTATCTTACAAGCCATGCTCAGAAGATCTCGCTGAGGAGTTTGACGGTCCCCATCTGCCTATATAAATCTTTTCCATATATCTGGAGCTATTTGGAAAAAGACAAAACAGTGTTATTAGCTGGATCTAATAAAGAAGGTAGTAGTTTGCAGGCGAAAAAGATTTGGTGTCTCCTGTTCATCAGCCTTCAAAAGAAATGTAAATTTTTTTTTTTTTAAGTAAAAAGCATGATATGGTAGACCCGTAGGGGTCATTGGCCTGGTGTGCAGGATTCCCAGGTTCGATTCCCAGCCAGAGCACACAGGAGAAGCGCCCATCTACCTCTCCACCCCTCCCCCTCTCCCTCCTCTCCCTCCTCTCCCTCCTCTCCCTCCTCTTCGTCTCTCACTTGCCCTCCCGCAGCCAAGCATCCACCGGAGCAAAGCCACCCCGGGCACTAAGGATGGCCCCATGGCCTCCACCCCAGTCGCTAGAATGGCTCTGGTTGTAACAGAGCTACACCTCATATGGGCAGAGCATTACCCCCTGGTAAGCATGCCAGGTGGATCCCGGTCAGGCGCATGCGGGAGTCTGCCTGACTGCCTCCCCATTTCCATCCTCAGAAAAATACAAAAAATAAATAAATAAAAGAAAAAATACAACAACAACAAAAGGGCATTCCCTTGTGTTAAAGTTCCAGGGACCCGGAGTGAGCTTGAGTATGTCCTATGAAACATGGAGCTCTATGTTGACATATAAGTCTTTGAAGAAGGAGGAACTGCTGAAATAGTTCATCAGCATTTGTCCCTAAGACAGCAGTCTTTATAGTGGAAACACCATAAGTAAATATTTGCTGTCTGTCTATAGATTAAAGGGGGAATATGGCAAATGCTGAAAAGCCATGCTCTTTGTGCCCCTCCGCTCCCCCAACCCCCTCTCTCCCCTCCCCCCACCCTGTACCCCCAACACTGTTGTCCATGTCTCTGAGTCTCATCTTTATGTCCCACCTATGTATGGAATCATATAGTTCTTAGTTTTTTCTGATTTACTTCTTTTGCTCAGTATAATGTTATCAAGGCCCATCCATGTTGTTGTAAAAGATCCTATGTCATCATTTCTTATGGCTGAGTAGTATTCCATAGTATATATATACCAGAGCTTTTTAATCCACTCTCCTCTGATGGACACTTGGGCTGTTTCCAGATCTTTACTATTGTGAACAATGCTGACATAAACATGGGGGTGCATTTCTTCTTTTCAAACAGTGCTATGGTGTTCTTGGGGTATATTCCTAACAGTGGTATAGCTGGGTCAAAAGGCAGTTCTATTTTTAATTTCCTGAGGAATCTCCATACTGTTTTCCACAGTGGCTGCACCAGTCTGCATTCCCACGAGCAGTGCAGGAGGGTTCCATTTTTTCCACATCCTCGCCAGCACTTATTCTGTGGTTTCATTGATGAGCGCCATTCTGACTGGTGTGAGGTGATATCTCCTTGTGGTTTTAATTTGCATTTCTCTAATCATTAGTGATGTTGAACATTTTTTCATATGCCTATTGGCCATCTGTGTGTCCTCTTTTGAGAAGTGTCTATTCATTTCTTTTGCCCATTTTTGGATTGGATTGTTTGTCTTCCTGGTATTAAGTTTTACAAGTTCTTTATAAATTTTGGTTATTAACCCCTTATCAGACGCAATGTCAAATATATTCTCCCATTGTGTAGTTTGTCTTTTTATTCTGTTCTTATTGTCTTTAGCTGTGCAGAAGCTTTTTAGTTTGATAAAGTCCCATTTGTTTATCCTGTCTTTTATTTCACTTGCCTGTGGAGATAAATCAGCAAATATATTGCTGTGAGAGATGTCAGAGAGCTTACTGCCTATGTTTTCTTCTAAGATGCTTATGGTTTTACAGCTTACATTTAAGTCTTTTATCCATTTTGAGTTGATTTTTGTGAGTGGTGTAAGTTGGTGGTCTAGTTTCATTTTTTTGCAGGTAGCTGTCCAATTTTCCCAACACCATTTGTTGAAGAGGCTGTCTTTACTCCATTGTATTTCCTTACCTCCTTTGTCAAATATCAGTTGTCCATAGAGCTGTGGGTTTATTTCTCGGTTCTCTGTTCTGTTCCATTGATCTATGTGCCTGTTCTTATGCCAGTACCATGCTGTTTTGAGTACAATGGCCTTATAATATAACTTGATATCCAGAAGTGTGATACCTCCCGCTTTATTCTTCCTTTTCAAGATTGCTGAGGCTATTCGTGTTCTCTTTTGGATCCATATAAATTTTTGGAATATGTGTTCTATATATTTGAAGTAAGTCATTGGTATTTTAATTGGTATTGCATTGAATTTATAAATTGCTTTGGGTAATATAGACATTTTAATGATGTTTATTCTTCCTAACCATGAGCATGGTATATGCCTCCACTTATTCGTATCTTCCCTGATTTCTTTTATCAATGTTTTATAACTTCCCGAATACAAGTCTTTAATCTCCTTGGTTAGATTTATTCTTAGGTACTTTATTTTTTTGGTTGCAATGGTAAAGGGGATTGATTCCTTGATTTCTCTTTCTGACAGTTCATTATTAGTGTATAAAAATGCCTCTGATTTCTGAGTATTGATTTTATATCCTGCCACCTTGCCAAATTCTTTGATCAGGTCTAGTAGTTTTTTGACTGAGACTTTAGGGTTTTCTATATACAATATCATATCACCTGCAAATAATGATAGTTTTACTTCTTCTTTTCCAATTTGGATGCCTTTTATTTCTTTTTCTTTTCTGATTGCTGTGGCTAGGACTTCCAGACCTATGTTAAATAAGAGTGGTGAAAGGGGGCACCCCTGCCTTGTTCCTGATCTTAAGGGGATTGCTTTTCATTTTTGCCCATTGAGTATGATGTTGGCTGTGGGTTTGTCATAGATGGCCTTTATCATGTTGAGGTATGTTCCCTGTATTCCCACTTTGCTGAGAGTTTTGATCATGAATGGGTGCTGGACTTTATCAAATGCTTTTTCTGCATCTATTGAAATTATTATGTGGTTTTTCTCCTTTCTTTTGTTTATGTGATGAATCACATTGATTGATTTGTGAATATTGTACCGGCCTTGCCTCCCCAGAATAAATATAAATCCCACTTGATCATGGTGTATGATTTTTTTCATATATTGCTGGATTCGGTTTGCTAATATTTTGTTGAGGATTTTTGCATCTAAGTTCATCAGGGATATTGGCCTATAATTTTCTTTTTTTGTGTTGTCTTTGCCTGGTTTTGGAATAAGAATTATGCTCGCCTCATAAAAGGAGTTTGGAAGTCTTCCTTCCTCTTGAATTTTTTGAAATAGCTTGAGAAGGATAGGAATTAGTTCTTCTTTGAATATTTGGTAGAATGCACTTGTGAAGTCATCAGGCCCAGGACTTTTCTTTTTTGGAAGTTTTTTGATAGCTGTTTGAATCTCATTTGTTGTAATTGATCTGTTTAGGTTTTCTGATTCTTCCAGATTGATTTTTGGAAGATTATATGATTCAAGGAATTTGTCCATTTTATCTAGGTTTTCTAGTTTTTTGGCGTACAGTTCTTCATAGTATTTTCTTACAATATTTTGTATTTCTGTTGTGTCAGTTGTTATTTCTCCACTCTCGTTTCTAATTTTATTTATTTGAGTCCTCTCTCTTTTTTTCTTGGTGAGTCTTGTTAAAGGTTCATCGATCTTGTTTACCTTTTCAAAGAACCAGCTCCTGCTTTCATTGATCCTCTGTATTGTTTCTTTAGCCTCTGTGTCATTTATTTCTGCTCTGATCTTTATTATTTCCTTCCTTCTACTAGCTCTGGGCTTTACTTGCTGTTCTTTTTCTAGTTCTTTTAGATGCAGGGTTAAGTTGTTTATTTGAGCTTTTTCTAGCTTCTTGAGGTATGCATGTAATGCTATAAACTTCCGTCTCAGGACTGCTTTTGCTGTGTCCCATAAATTTTGAGTTGATGTATGCTCATTATTGTTTGTTTCTAGGAATTTTTAAATTTCTTCTTTGATCTCAATGTTAACCCATTCATTATTTAATAACATGCTATTTAGTTTCCAAGTGTTTGAATGTTTTTCAGTTTTTCTATTGTGGTTGATTTCTAGTTTAATGCCATTGTGATCAGAGAAAGTGCTTGATATGATTTCAATCTTCTTAAATTTGTTGAAACCGCTTTTGTGCCCTAACATGTGGTCTATTCTAGAGAATGTACCATGAGCACTTGAAAAGAATGTATATTCTGCTGTTTTAGGGTGAAAAGTTCTGAAGATATCTATTAAATCAAGTTGATCTAATATGTCCTTTAAGTCTGCTGTTTCTTTGTTGATTTTCTTTCTTGAGGATCTATCTAGTGATGTTAATGGGGTATTGAAATCCCCTACTATTATAGTATTGCTGTTGATCTCGCCCTTTAAGTCCATCAACGTCTGCTTTATATATTTAGGTGCTCCTATATTAGGTGCGTAGATATTTATAATGGTTATGTCTTCCTTTTGGGTTGCTCCCTTTATCATTATGTAGTGACCTTCTTTATCTCTAACTATGGTCTTTGTTTTAAAGTCCATTTTGTCTGATATAAGTATTGCTGCCCCAGCTTTTTTTTCATTTCCATTTGCGTAAAATATTTTTTTCCATCCTTTTATCTTCAGTCTGTGTGCATCTTTTGATTTAAGGTGTGTCTCTTGTAGACAGCCTATGTATGGGTCCTGTTTTCTTATCCATGCAGCTACCCTATGTCTCTTGATCGGATCATTTAATCCATTAACATTTAAGGTTATTACTGATATGTAATTGTTTATTGCCATTTTTTTCTTTGAAACTTTATCCCTCTTTTGCTATATTCTTTTTTTTCTTTGATCTGTTTACAACAGGTCCCTTAGCATTTCTTGCAGCCTTGGTTTGGTTGCAGTGAATTCCTTGAGGTTTTTTTTTGTCTGTAAAGCTTTTTATTTCTCCTTTAATTTTAAATGATAGCCTTGCTGGATAAAGTAGTCTTGGTTGTAGGTTCTTGTTCTGCATTACTTTAAATATTTCTTGCCATTCCCTTCTGGCCTCAAGTGTTTCTGTTGAGAAGTCAGAAGTCATCCTTATGGGGGCTCCTTTGTAGGTGATAGTCTTTTTTTCTCTAGCAGCTTTTAATATTTTCTCTTTATCATTTAGCTTTGGTATTTTAATTATGATGTGTCTTGGTGTTGGTTTCTTTGGGTTTCTCCTTAATGGAGTTCTCTGTGCTTCCTGAACATGTGTAATGTTTTCCTGCCTTAATTGGGGGAAGTTTTCCGCTATAATATGTTTGAACAAAGTCTCTATCCCTTGTTCTTTCTCTTCTTCTTCAGGAACCCCTATGATGCAGATGTTATTTCTCTTCATGTTGTCACAGAGCTCTCTTAGAGTTTCCTCAGACTTTTTGAGTCTCTTTTCTTTTTTCTGCTCCGCTTCCGTGCCTTTATTTATTGTGTCCTCTAACTCACTGATTCGATTCTCTGCTTCATCCATCCTGCTTTTAATTCCTTCCATTGTATTCTTTATTTCAGATATTGTATTTGTCATTTCTGACTGATTCTTTTTTATTATTTCAATGTCCTTTTTTATATTTGTTATCTCTTTATTTAGGTTTTCGTAATGGCCATCTATGGTTGTTCTGATATCTTTGAGCATCCTAACAATTGTTATTTTAAACTCTGCATCTGGTAATTTGGTTATATTTGATTCACTTAGGTCCTTTTCTGGGGATTTCTCTTGGTTTATTTGTGTTGTATTTCTCTGCCTCTGCATTTTCTCTTCACGGGAGTGGCTGTGCTCACGTGCTTGGGTGCACAAGCGTTGGTGGCCTTGACCTTTGCCCAGCCCCCGTGTATGACGTTATGCTCGGTCCTGAGTGCACTGGCGAGCACCTTTGCTCAGCTGCAGGTCTCCGCCTGTTTCCGGGCTTTCGCCCTGCCCTTGCAGGAGGAGCCCACTTGAGGAACGGCTGCTAGCCTTGGCTCTACCGACGGGCAGGACTGCGTTCCCAAGCTCAGCTCAGTAGTGGAACTCCGCCTCTTCTGGGCTTTTGGCTCCACCCCCGCAGGAGGAGCTGGCTACCTAGTCAGACCGCAAGCCTGGGTTGCACAGGCGGGGCAAGGTTGTGCTCCTCTGCCCTTGCTCAGGGGCTGGTCTCCACCCTTTCCGGGGTTCCCACCCTTTTCCCGCAGGCTGGATTACAGGCTGCCGGCAGCTGAGCTTGACTGCTTTTGCACACCCCCTTCTTCCCAGCCGGGCAAGATTGAGCTCACACCTGAGCCCAGTGGTGGCCAGCTGGCTTCTGCCCCTGCCAGCAGAACCGCACTTTTGTCTCCCACTGCCGCCCACCCTCCGGTGCGCCCTCAGCCACGTGGGTGGGGGCATTGCAGCTCAGACCCTAAGACTCACTACTATAGACCCAAAAGCTCCCTCCTTCTATGCGACTCTGCTCTGAATGCCGTGTGGGAGCTTGTTTGGCTGCTCTCCTGCTTCCTTTTGCTGGTATTGCTGTTTCCGGGGGAAATATTCACTTCAGCTTTGGGGAGTGACTCATTCCAGGGGTTAGGGTGGCTATCTCCCCAAATGCTTCTCCCTGTGCCTCCTAGATTACACTCTCTTCCTGTTACTCTGGTCCTCTCCTCTCTCCCCCCATCTCCAGGAGCCCCAGGTGGGTGGTTATGAGAGAGATGTTCTGCGTTGTCCCTTTAAGAAGGATCCTGGGTCTGAGAAATCAGACTCTTTCTCACAAACAGTATCCTGACTTGTTTCCAGCTAAATACTGTCCTTACGCCTCTTCTAGGCTCTGGGGCTGCAGGCTCGGGCTTTGTTCCGGGTGCTCAGGACCCTTCCCCCTCTGCTAAACTCACTTCCCGCCACGTGAGTCTCTCCCTGCTGCCGTTCGCTCTGGGGAGCTGGGCAGCCCTCTCTGCGTTTCCCTGTTTCCGCTTTTTCTACCAGTCTCTGTGTGGCTTCTTCAGTGTTCCTTGGTTGAAGAGTTCTCTTAGTTTAGTCCAAAGTTGGTTTTTCCAGATGATAGTTCATAAAATTAGTTTGTAATCCACTTTGGTTCTGGGAGGTAGATGTTGGTACGACCGCCTACTTGAGCCTGATAATGTACAGATTCCTGACCTTTTTCTTTTTAAAAGAGGCCCCCACAGAGGGTGATATACAATGCATCACAATGCATCACAATGTTATCTAACTTTAAAGCTAAAGTTTGCTGATCTTTCTTTGGACAGTTTTTGGTTATCTGTTGCCAAGGAGTTCCCCATTCTGGCCAACAAAGCTATTTTGACATTGCTCCCGTTTTCAACCACATATCTATGTGAGCTGAGCTTCTCAAGCTTGACTGCGATAAAAACTAAAAACAGAGAGAGACTGAGAACTGTTGAGGAAGAGCTTCGTGTGTGTCTTTCTACCATTCCTGCCAGGATATCCTGCCTTTTGTGTTCATCAAAACAGGGCCAGGTTTCACACTAAGTGAGTATAAATACAGTAAGAAACTATATTATTAACTATATGTATAATATGTACTCTGTTAGAGTGTCATTTTGTGTCATTTTGGTAGGTGATGTGCCCCAGGATTTTGTAAATGTAAAAAATGTGCCACGGCTCAAAAAAGGTTGAAAATCACTGGTTTAAATGACTGAGGCAATTTTTATTTTCCAGAGTTGGCTGAAACAATCTCCCTCACCCTACAGGCTCCTTTACAATGTGATATTGCCACACTTCCATCAAGGGGTGGAGCCTAGCTCACCATTTGAATCTAGTCTGTCTAATGATTCACTTGCCACCAATAGAATGCATAGGAGTGGTCCAGCGTAACTTCTGAGGCCAGATCAGAAGTTTGTTCTGAGGAAAGCTGGATACAAGGTCTGACATCTAACTCTCCTGAGTTGTCTCTACTGGAGAGACCGTGCGTGGGTTCTCTCATTGACAGCCTATTCAGCCAACATCAGCTACTAATCATGGGAATAAGCTATTTTAGATGTTCAGCCCAACTGAGCTTTCAGATATTATAGCTCCTGCTAACATCTGACTGTAGCCACAGGAGACAACCCCAGTGAGAACAGCCCAGCCAGGTCTTTCCTAAATTTTTGACCCACAAAAGCCTAAGTGAAACAATACATTCTTTTTTTTTTGTATTTTTTCTTAAGTGAGAAGCAGGGAGAGAGACAGACTCCCGCATGCACCCAACCGGGATCCACCAGGCAAGCCCACTAGGGGGTGGTGCTTGGCCCATCCAGGGTGTTGCTCCATTGCAACCAGAGCCATTCTAGCGCCTGAGGCGGAGGCCATGGAGCCATCCTCAGTGCCCAGGCTAACTTTGCTCCAATGGAGCCTTGGCTGGGGGAGGGGAAAAGAGAGAGAGAGAAAGGAGAGGGGGAGGGGTGGAGAAGCAGATGGGTGCTTCTCCTGTGTGCCCTGGCCAGGAATTGAACCTGGGACTTCCACACACCTGGCCAATGCTCTACTACTGAGCCAACTGGCCAGGGCCACAGTACATTTGTTTTAAGGGGCTAAGTTTTGAGGTAATTTGTAACTCAACAGTAGTAACCGTAATTAAGACCTTGAATGGAATTGGAATCTAGAGTCAAAAGACCTGGGTTCAAGTTCAGACTCACTCATGTATTAACTGTGTGATCCCGAGAAAGTTATTTAACAGCATGAGCCTCAGTTTTCCATCTGAAAATGGAAAAAGTAATCTGTGTCCTATAGAGATGTTGGAAGGATTAGGTAAGATTGCACCTATGATAATCTAGGAGTTACAACCTATTTTTTAAGCTTCTTAGAATTATTTTTATACCTTTTCACTTTATTTTTATAAAATTTATAAATATAGACAGAACAAGCACAAGAGCATGATTTATATTCTCACAACTGGGGATTACCACCACTAGCATCTTCATTTACTTCGTCTTTTTTTTAACCACACTGCTGTCTGTGTTGGGAAAACTGAGAAATATTATGTATTTAATAGAAATTCTTCTGTCATATACAAAAGTACCCCAAATATGGAGTGCTTCATGAAGGTGCATTTCATTTGGTGCAGGGCCCATGCTAAACTCTGTATCATCCCATTGTTCTCATTTCTGGGATGCCCAAGTCTGCATCCTTGCACTTTTAAAATACTAGGACTTGTATTGGTCCATATAAAGAAATTCAATTGTATCTATTGTCCCTCCTCTGGTCCTCTGGTGTCCTTTAACTTTGGGTCACTATTTAAGTACAGCTGTTTACTATCCTGACTGGAGCCTTCTCCTCAGGAGGCCACATGCTCTATTTGTAGGCAGAAGAACTGTCTCTACCACCACCTGGCCCTCTGCCTCCTTTTGCAGCAAATTGTACTCAACTCTACTCCACATCCCGGTGCCTGCTCAGCTCAGCACTCTTTCTGATGTGTAGTTGCTGTTCCAGAACATATCCTCTGTCATACCAGAACCAAATCTGCATTTGGTGGCCCAGCTGTGAAGGGCAGTGGCATGCCAGTGTTTGTGGCATGCTAGTAGGAACCCTGGTTCTGCTCTTTGAATTTCCCTTCTGGGGGGCCACACAGCAGTCATGTCCACAGGGTCGACTCTGCACCTGTTTTGACATAAGTCTCTCTTCAACATCTGTGACCTCCCAGCCAGAGGTGGATTTAATGGCATGCGCACCAGGCATGTGCCCTGGGCCCCAACTTCTGAAGGGCCCTCAAACCCCCAACTTTACACTTTTTTCTAATGACAAGGGGCCCAATATTTTCTTCTGCACCTGGGGCCTCAACTGACCTTAATCTGCCTCTGCTCTCAGCCTCCCCGCAAGGTTGGCCCTCTCTCTGGTGACTGTGTTCCTCCTGGTCCAGGAGCTGGGGAGGCAGTGCTGGTGGTCTTTTGGTATACAGGCCGAGGTTCTCTTGCTGGGCACAACCAAAGCACCTGAGACTCAGGAATGTGTGCACCATTAGCTCGCTTCCTCAGAGAGGACCTACTTTGAGCTCTTCTGCATATTCCCTGGGAGGGCTTCAGCGGTCTTGCATGTGAGCTCTTAGGTATAAGATGTTAAACAGAAAACATTACTCTAACTCTTAAATGAAGAATTATTCATGACACTTTTTTAAGCATGCTAAGACAAACTTCATTCAGGGGACTATCACGATAGGTGTGGGGACCACTGCAGGGGGCTTCTGCAGAGGAAGCGAGAGCTTGGGCTCAGCTCTGAATTCAACAAGGTAAAGTGGGAATTGATAGTCAAGGCTCAGGGTGATGGTGGAGTCAGTGGATGGAAATCACTGTGAGGAAACATCAGGGGTAAAGCAGAGTTCTGGCTAAACTGACCTATCAGGTTCTTTAGAAATAAAAAAGAAATTTCAATTATAGTTGGCATACAATATTATATTATTTCAGGTGTAAAACATAGTGATTAGATATTTATATACCGATATATGGTATATAGATGCATTTATATATTGGGAAGTGATTATTTCATAACTCTTGTACCCATCTGGCACCATATAATGATTATAATACTATTGACTATAATCCCTATGCTGTTCTTTATATTCCTATGGCTATTATTATAACTGGCAATTTCCCCACCTTAATCCCTTTACTTTTTCCACGATTCCTCTATCCCCCCCTCCCATCTGAAAATCATCAGTTTATTCACTGTTTCAATGAGTTTGTTTCTGTTTTATTTATTTGTCTTATATTTTTAGATTCTATATATAAGTGAAATCATACAATACTTGTCTTTGTCTGAGTTATTTCACTTAGTGGTATTAAAAATAGAACTAACATATGACCTAGCAATTCCACTTCTAGGTATTTATTCAAACAAATCCAAAACACTAATAAAAAAGATATATGCACCCTTTGTTCACTGCAGCATTTTTTTACAATAGCCAAGATATGGAAACAACCTTAGTATCCATCAGTGGATGAATGGATAAAGAAGATGTGGTACAAATATACAATGGACTGATACTCAGCCATAAAAAAGAATAATATCTTGCCGTTTGTGACAACATGGATGGACATAGAGCAGTGGTCCCCAATCCCTGGGCCACGGACCAGTACCAGTCAGTGGGCCATTTGATACCGGTCCTCAGAGAAAGAATAAATAACTTACATTATTTCTGTTTTATTTATATTTAAGTCTGAACGATGTTTTATTTTTTATTTTTTTATTCTTTTCTTAAAACCTGAAGCTGGAAATGGGGAGAGACAGTCAGACAGACTCCCGCATGCGCCCGACCGGGATCCACCTGGCACGCCCACCAAGGGCGACGCTCTGCCCACCAGGGGGCGATGCTCTGCCCCTCTGGGGCATCGCCCTGCCATGACCAGAGCCACTCCAGCGCCTGGGGCAGAGGCCAAGGAGCCATCCCCAGCGCCCGGGCCATCTTTGCTCCAATGGAGCCTTGGCTGCGGGAGGGGAAGAGAGAGACAGAGAGGAAGGAGGGGGGTGGGGGTGGAGAGGCAAATGGGCACTTCTCCTATGTGCCCTGGCCGGGAATCGAACCCGGGTCCCCCGCACGCCAGGCCGACGCTCTACCACTGAGCCAACCGGCCAGGGCCCGATGTTTTATTTTTTTAAAATGACCAGATTCCCTCTGTTACATTTGTCTAAGACTCACTCTTGACGCTTGTCTCGATCACGTGATACATTTATCCGTCCCACCCTAAAGGCCGGTCCATGAAAATATTTTCTGA
Source organism: Saccopteryx leptura (assembly GCF_036850995.1). Taxonomy (NCBI): domain Eukaryota; kingdom Metazoa; phylum Chordata; class Mammalia; order Chiroptera; family Emballonuridae; genus Saccopteryx; species Saccopteryx leptura. Next base: position 207,485,012 of record NC_089505.1, on the reverse strand, counting down.
CATTAAACCAATCCGTAGCTCAAAAAAGGTTGGGACCACTGACATAGAGAGTATTATGCTAAGTGAAATATGTCACGATTCTTACTGAGGGCAGGACAGGATGCTCAGACATCCTCTGGGCTGTGGTTGGCAAACTCATTAGTCAACAGAACCAAGTATCAACAGTGTAACAATTGAAACTTCTTTGAGAGCCAAATTTTTTAAACTTAAACTATATAGGTAGGTACATTCCTTATCGAGGTAGTGCCGCACGTGGTATTTTGTAGAAGAGCCACACTCAGGAGGCCAAAGAGTCACATGTAGCTTGTGAGCCACAGTTTGCCAACCAGTGCTCTGGGGGGATAATGGAGGGTGAAAAAGCTGATCAGATATTGAAATGATCAGATGTAAAGGGTGGGGTTTTTATTAAACTGACTAAGCAGGATTCTTGCTAAAATTGGACAATGCAGAGACAAAGATGGAAGCCCAAAAGTCAAAGCCTAGTTGAGAAGAGCATTTGTTGGGTAAATAAGTCTGTAAAATTTGTGATTTTTGAGTTTGCTCTCTTTTATTGTTAAAAATGATGCTGGGCAGCGTCAGGTATGTGATCTGTGAAATTGCTAATTACCTTTCTGCGTGGGAAGGGTCATTGTCTTGCTAATGATTGCTGGAGGAGAGGTTTTTGAGCCAGAAAAATTTTAAAAAGAAAGGAGAGGAAGGAGAAGGATCAAGAAGCCAAAATGTCAGGGAAAGAGAAAGAAGCCACTTTGTAGAGTAAGCAGCCATGTTTTTGCAGAGTTTGTGTAGACTAGAGAGAGGAGAAGCAGATGGGGAGCCAGAGCTGAGGTACTTTGTGAGCTCCACTGAAACTGGTGGGGCCTTTGATTCTAGGAGAAACCGAAGAAGATTCTCCTGGTTGTGGAACTGGATAATGTATCAGTTTTGTGAGCTCTGAATGAAGAAGGAAGTGTCTTTCCCTGCATGTGTTGCTCATCGGCCAGTATGAGTCTTGAATAAAGGAATGGCCCACCATTATTTGGCTCCACTGTTTCTTTACTGTCTGCTCGAATCTAACGGGAACCTGCAGTGAATGGCCATGATGGCGGCAGTTCTTGGCCTTACAGCATTGAAGGAGCCTGACTAAAGTTTGGTCCAGGGGAGTCTTTGTTGGGGAGCAGGTGTTGATGAGTGATCAGAAATTTGGAGATCATCAGTGAACCAGCACATCTTCCAGGCTGGCGCCTGAGACCCGATGGGTGTATATGGACAGGCTCTCAGCATTTCCTGCTGACTGGGCTTCCTCTACTCAGCAGCCATGCCCCATCAAGATTAAGGAAGAACACCAGGAGGAGAGGACTGGAGGAAGAAGGCTGGCTTGGGTTTTATCAAACTGGGGAGCTGAGGCAAGACCTGGGACTGAAGAGAAGAATTTTCCAGATAAAAATGGCCCAGGCGACACTTAGCTCTTCTCATCTCCCCACACAGGGCATTTTCAGAATTACTGCTTACTTCCTCCCTTGTTTTCTCCAAACACTCCATCCCCAGCCCCCTTGAGCTACAATAGGCTGATACAAACAACCCAAAATGCCCACTTTGAAGCTGCACTTTTGGAATAAATCCCCCCTCTCTCTCAAAAGTGATTCTAAGCCAAATTGTTGCCCTCAAGCCACTGAACCCATTTACCCATGTCAGTACCCAGCAGACTGACACCTGGACACACCACCACAGGGCTTTGTTTTCCTCCTCTAGCACGCTGAGGTATGAGGCTGCCTTTTGCCCCAGGTGGTGGGTGGATTAGATCTATGGAAAGGAAACCAATTTCTGACTTCAGGGTTCAAAAGTCACCATCTCTAGTGAGACCAGAGAGACTTGAGAGGAAGCACAAACAGGCAGAACAGGTTTCTGCCAGGAGTGTGCCCCTGCCCTAGACACACCCCTGAAGAAAGAGCACTGAGGAAGAGGAGGAGGAGGGAGTTCTGGAAGTGCCGGTAACAGTGCAGGAGCTATAAGGTCTGCCCCATCCTTACCCCCACCTGAAGGAGTTGGGGGGCTGGAGGCAGCACAGGTGTGCCTGAGCCACATGCGCATGAGCAGCAGAGAGGGCCAGGGCTGCTGGGACATGTGGTGCCCTGGTGGCTCAGCGGTGAGGGACTGACTAGCCCGGTTTGTCTGCGCTCAATGGGAGGGCAGTGCCTGTCAGGAAAGCCCAGGAGAAGAGATATAGGTCTAGGGGTATGATAGTGTTTACTTCTGATTGGGAGTTAGACTCAAAGGTAGTTATTCTTCCATTAATCATTTTCAAGAAAGAGGTGAACACTGTGCCAGGTGGACACAGGGACAAGCTGTTGAGATCTGGCCTGGGGAGGGTCATAGGTTGTCTGAACTGAACAGAAAGAGGTCATAAGTCATAGACATAAGCATAACACTAAGACAATCAACACTAACATGGGTCTCTTCAAATTGATTGAGCCTGGAGAAGGTGGAAAACTGATCAAGGGCACTTTGACCCTGAATATGAAATGTTTAGGAAGGCAAAAAATTACTGCATGTCCTTTTAATGTCATACTGTAATGTTGTGAAATCAGCCCACCTAAGGGTCATCTGATGTCCTGGACAGTCGTGTCAAAGTATTCTCCAGAGATCTTTAAAGACCCCTGAAACCTTTTCAGAGGCTTATGAAATTGAAATAATTTTCACATAAATATTAAGATGTTATATTCCAACCATACTGAACCTCACATTGGATTGTTAAAAGACAAGAAATAAATTCTTTTTTTTAAATTTTTTAATTGATTTTAATTTATTGTGTTTACATAGATTCAAGTGTCCCACTGAATATATCTCCCTCTCTCCCACCCCGGTGTTCCCCAAGATACCTCTCTTAACCCCTCCCCCCAATACCTTCCCCCCTTCCCTCTAGGATTTGCTATCCTGTTCTCTATAATGCTGTGTTGTGTGTATATAATTTCACCAATCTCTTTCCCTTCTCTGATCCCATCCTCTCATCCCCTTTCCCTCTGACCACTTTCCCTCTGGTCCCTTTGATCTTGCCTCTGCCTCTATTCTGTTCCTCAGTTCACATTGTTCGTTAGATTCCTCATATAAGTGAGATCATATGATATTTTTCTTTTTCTGCCTGGATTATTTCACTTAGTATAATAGTCTCCAGGTCTATCCATGTTGTCGCAAAAGGTAAGATTTCCTTCTTTTTCAAGGCCATACAATATTTTATTGTGTATATGTACCACTGCTTTTTAATCCACTCATCCACTGATGGACACTTACTTGGGCTGTTTCCAGATCTTGGCTATTGTGAACAATGCTGCCATAAACATGGGGGTGCATTTCTTCTTCTGAATCAGTGATTTGGTGTTCTTGGGGTATATTCCTAAAAGTGGGATAGCTGGGTCAAAAGGCAGTTCCATTTTTAATTTTTTGAGGATTCTCCATACTGTTTTCCACAGTGGCTGCACCAGTCTGCATTCCCACCAGCACTGCAGGAGGGTTCCCTTTTCTCCACATCCTCACCAGCACTTATTCTGTGTTGTTTTGTTGATGAGCACCTTTCTGACAGGTGTGAGGTGATATCTCATTGTGGTTTTAATTTGCATTTCTCTAATGATTCATGATGTTGAATATTTTTTAAAATTTATTTATTTATTCATTTTAGAAAGGAGAGGGAGAGACAGAGAGAGAGAAAGAGAGGAGAGACAGAGAGAGAAAAAGAGGAGGAGCTGGAAGCATCAACTCCCATATGTGCCTTGACCAGGCAAGCCCAGGGTTTCAAACCAGCGATCTCAGCATTTCCAGGTCGATGCTTTATCCACTGCGCCACCACAGGTCAGGCGAACATTTTTCATATGCCTATTGGCCATCTGTATGTCCTCTTTGGAGAAGTGTCTATTCATTTCTTTTGCCCATTTTTGATTGGATTATTTATCTTTCTGATGTTGAGTTTTACAAATTCTTTATAAATTTTGGTTATTAATGCTTTATTAGACGTGTTGTCGAATATGTTCTCCCATTGTGTGGTTTGTCTTTTTATTTTGCTCATATTGTCTTTAGCTTTTTAGTTTGATATAGTCCCATTTGTTTATCCTGTCCTTTATTTCCCTTGCTCGTGGAGATAAATCAGCAAATATATTGTTGCGAGTGATGTCGGAGAGCTTATTGCCTATGTTTTCTTCTAAGATGCTTATGGTTTCACGACTTACATTTAAGTCTTTTATCTATTTTGAGTTTATTTTTGTGAATGGTGTAAGTTGGTGTTCTAGTTTCATTTTTTTGCAGGTAGCTATCCAATTTTCCCAACACCATTTTTTAAAGAGACTGTCTTTACTTCATTGTATGCTCTTACCTCCTTTGTCAAATATCAGTTGTCCATAGAACTGTGGGTTTATTTCTGGGTTCTCTGTTCTGTTCCATTGATCTATATGCCTGTTCTTACGCCAGTACCAAGCTGTTTTGAGTACAATGGCCTTGTAATATAACTTGATATCAGGAAGTGTGATACCACCCATTTTATTCTTTTTTTTCAAGATTACTGAGACTATTCCTGTTCTTTTTTGGTTCCATATAAATTTTTGAAGTATTTTTTCTATATCATTGGTATTTTAATAGCAATTGCATTGAATTTATAGATTGCTTTGGGTAATATAAACATTCTAATGATGTTTATTCTTCCTATCCATGAACAAAGTATATGCTTCCACTTGTTTGTATCTTCCTTAATATTTTTTATCAAAGTTTTATAATTTTCCGAGTACAAGTCTTTAATCTCCTTGGTTAAATTTACTCCTAGGTACTTTATTTTTTTTGTTGTTGCAGTAGTGAAGGGGATTGTTTTCTTAATTTCTCTCTCAGACAGTTCATTGTTGGTGCATAAAAATGCCTCTGGCCTGGACTGTGGTGACGCAGTGGATAAAGCATCGAGCTGGAAATGCTGAGGTTGCCAGTTCGAAACCCTGGGCTTGCCTGGTCAGGGCACATATGGGAGTTGATGCTTCCAGCTCCTCCCCCCTGTCTCTCTCTCCTCTCTCTCTCTGTCTCTCTCTCTCCTCTCTAAAATGAATAAATAAAATAAAAAATAAAAAAAAAGATTTGTTAAAAAAAAAAGGCTCTGATTTCTGAATATTAATTTTATATCCTGCCATCTTGCTGAATTCATTTATCAGGTCCAGTAGTTTTTTTACTGCGACTTTAGGGTTTTCTATGTACAGTATCATGTCATCAGCAAATAATGATAGTTTTACTTCTTTTTTTCCAATTTGAATGCCTTTTATTTCTTTTTCTTGTCTGATTGCTGTGGCTAGGACTTCCAGGACTATGTTGAATAAGAGTGGTGAAAGGGGGCACCTCTGTCTTGTTTCTGATCTTAAGGGGATTGCTTTTAATTTTTGCCCATTGAGTATGATATTGGCTGTGGATTTGTCAAAGATGGCCTTTATCATGTTGAGGTATATTCCCTGTATTCCTACTTTGCTGAGAGTTTTGATCATAAATGGGTGCTGGATTTTATCAAATGCTTTTTCTGCATCTATTGATATTATCATGTGGTTTTTCTCCTTCCTTTTTTTTTATGTGATGAATCACATAATTCATTTGCAAATATTGTACCAGCCTTGCCTCCCCAGAATAAATCTCACTTGATCATAATGTATGATTTTTTTTTTCATGTATTGTTGGATCCGGTTTGCTAATACTTTGTTGAGAATTTTAGCATCTATGTTCATCAGGTATATAAGCCTATAGTTTTTTTTCTTTGTGTTGTATTTGCCTGGTTTTGGAATGAGAATTATGCTCACCTCATAAAAGGAGCTTAGAAGTCTTCCCTCCTCTTGAATTTTTTGAAATAGCTTGAGAAGGATAGGAGTTAGTTCTTCTATGAATATTTGGTAAAATTTGCCTGTGAAGCCATCATGCCAAAGACTTTTTTTTTTTTTTTTTTTTGTATTTTTCTGAAGCTGGACACGGGGAGAGACAGTCAGACAGACTCCCGCATGCGCCCGACCGGGATCCACCTGGCACGCTCACCAGGGGCGACGCTCTGCCCACCAGGGGGCGATGCTCTGCCCCTCCGGGGCATCACCCTGCAACGACAAGAGCCACTCTAGTGCCTGGGGCAGAGGCCAAGGAGCCATCCCCAGCGCCCGGGCCATCTTTGCTCCAATGGAGCCTTGGCTGCGGGAGGGGAAGAGAGAGACAGAGAGGAAGGAAGGGGGTGGGGGTGGAGAAGCAAATGGGCACCTCTCCTATGTGCCCTGGCCGGGAATCGAACCCAGGTCCCCCGCACGCCAGGCCGATGCTCTACCGCTGAGCCAACCGGCCAGGGCCCAAAGACTTTTGTTTGTTGGGAGTTTTTTAATAACTGTTTTGATCTCATTTGTTGTTATCGGTCTGTTTAGGTTTTCTGATTCTTCCAGGTTGATTTTTGAAAGATTATATGTTTCAAGGAATTTGTCCATTTCACCTAGGTTGTCTAACTTTTTGGCATGCAGTTCTTCATAGTATTTTCTTACAATATTTTGTATTTCTGTTGTGTCAGTTGTTATTTCTCCACTCTCATTTCTAACTTTATTTATTTGAGTCCTTTCTCTTTTTTTCTCGGTGAGTCTGGTTAAAAGTTCATCAACCTTGTTTATCTTTTCAAAGAACCAGCTCTTGGTTTTATTGATCTTCTGTATTCTTTTTTTTAAGCTTCTATGTCATTTATTTTTGCTTTGATCTTTACTATTTCCTTCCTTCTACTAGCTCTGGGCTTTACTTGTTGTTCTTTTTCTAGTTTTCTTAGATGCAGGGTTAAGTTGTTTATTTGAGCTTTTTCCAGCTTCCTAAGGTATGCCTGTAATACTATGAACTTCCCTCTGAGTACTGCTTTTACTGTGTCCCATAAATTTTGAGTTGTTGTATGCTCATTATCATTCATTTCTAGGAATTTTTTTATTTCTTTCTTGATCTCATTGTTAACCTGTTTGTGATTTAATAACATGCTATTTAGACTCCAAGTGTTTAAATTTTTTTCAGTTTTTCTGTTGCAGTTGATTTCTAGTTTTATGGCATTGTGATCAGAGAAGATGCTTGTTATAATTTCAATCTTCTTAAATTTATTGAGACTCATTTTTTGTCCTAACATGTGGTCTATCCTAGAGAATGTACCATGAACTCTTGAAAAGATGTATATTCTGCTGCTTTAGGGTGAAAGGTTCTGAAGATATCTATTAAATCCAGTTGATCTAGTATATCCTTTAAGTCTGCTGTTTCTTTGTTAATTTTATTTCTTGAGGATCTATCTAGTGATGTTAGTGAGACATTAAAATCCTCTACTATTATAGTATTGCTGTTGATCTCGCCCTTTATGCCCATCAAACTCTGCTTTATATACTTAGGTGTTCCTATATTAGGTGCATAGATATTTATAATGGTTATATCTTCCTGTTGGATTGCTCCCTTTATCATTATGTAGTGACCTTCTTTATTTCTTTGTATAGCCTTTGTTTTAAAGTCTATTTTGTCAGATATAAATATTGCTACCCTAGCTTTTTTTTCCACTTTCCATCTGTGTAAAATACTTTTTTCCATCCATTCATGCTCAGTCTATGTGTATCTTTTGTCCTTAGGTGAGTCTCTTGTAGGCAGCATATGTATGGATCTTGTTTTCTTATCCATTCAGCTACCCTATGTCTTTTGATTGGAGCATTTAATCCATTTACACTTAAGGTTATTATTTTTTTATTTTTTTAAGGTTATTATTGATATGCAATTGTTTATTGCCATTTTATTCTTTAAATCTACAATCTTCCTTTTCTTGATTTTTTTCCCTTTACTCTGTTTACAGCAGGCCTATTAACATTTCTTGCAGCATTGGTTTAGTTGTAATAAATTTCATTAGTTTTTTTTTTATTTTCTGGAAATTTTATTTTATTTTTTTAAAGATTTTTTAAAAGATTTTATTTATTCATTATAGAGAGGAGAGAGAGAGAGAGAGAGAGAGAGAGAGAAGGGGGGAGGAGCAGGAAGCATCAACTCCCATATGTGCCTTGACCAGGCAAGCCAGGATTTTGAACCGGCAACCTCAGTGTTTCCAGGTTGACGCTTTATCCACTGTGCCACCACAGGTCAGGCTCTCCTTCAATTTTAAATGAAAACCTTGCTGGATAAAGAAGTCTTGGTTGTAGGCTCTTAGTCTGCATTACTTTGAATATTTCTTGCCATTCTCTTCTGGCCTCAAGTATTTCTGTTGAAAAGTTGGATGTCATCCTATGGGAGCTCCTCTGTAGGTAATTGACTTCTTTGCTCTTGCAGCTTTTAGTATTCTTTCTTTATCTCCTAACTTTGGTATTTTAATTATGATGTCTCTTGGTTAGGCCTCCTGAGTTTCTCTTTAATGGGACTCTCTGTGCTTCTTGATTGTGTGACTTTTCGGCATCCCAATCCGATGCTCTATCCACTGCGTCACTGACTGGTCAGGCACTGATTGTATGACTTTTTCATTCATCAATATAGGGAAGTTTTCAGTATGATTTCTTCAATAAGGTTCTCTATCCCTTGTTCTTGTTCTTTCTCTTCTTCAGGAACCCCTATGATGCAGATGTTGTTTCTCTTCATGTTGTCACAGAGCTCTCTTACAATTAGTTTCCTCTGACTTTTTGAGTCTCTTTGCTGCTCTGCTTCCATGCTTTTGTTTATTTTGTCCTCTAAATCACTAATTTGATCCTCTGCTTTATCTAGCCTACTGTTAATTCCTTCTAGTGTAGTCTTCATTTCTGATATTTGTCATTTCTTAATAATTCTTTTTTTATGATTTCAATGTCCTTTTTGATTCTTGCTATCTCTTTATTTAGGTGCTCATTATGTCCATCCATTGTTGCTCTAAGATCCTTGAGCATCCTAACAATTATAATTTTAAACTCTGCTTGTGGTAATTTGGTTACTTCTATCTCATTCAGTTCTTTTGGGGGGGATTTCTTTTGTTAATTCATTTGGATTGCATTTCTCTGTCTTCCCATTTTTTCTGTGTATAGACTCCTCCTTTAGGTGTGCTGTTTGGATAGCTAGCTAAGTCTAGGGTTTAAATTGTTTGCATCCAGCTATCAGTTGTGTTGGTTCTAGATCTTCTTGGGTTGGCATCATCTGTTTTTTTATAATTTGCTGTAGGCTACTTGTCAGCAACTACTGCTCTTTTTGCTATTTGTGTTTGTGATTTTGGTGCCTGGGTAGTGTGTGAGAGGTCAACCTGTCTATGAGAATCAGATTCCTCCTGCTTAGAGCTGTCAGCAGCTCTGTAAAAGCTGCAAGCTCTGAAAGATTTGCCTCCACTTTTCAGTTTTTCCACCTTTTCTTGCAGCTGCCTCATCTTTCCAGAATCTTCTGTTGAAAGACTGTAGTGTGGGCCCGACTGGCCTCACCTAACCTACCCATGCACAGATTGTAAGCTTATTGGGTTAAGGCAGCCAAGGTTGGGAATACAACTTTAGTGGGACCCCCTACTTCAGGGGTCTTTTCTCTTGGGCACTAGCTCAGTATAGGAATTGTGGCCCCTACTCCAGGGCCTAATCCCTCAGCCTCTACTGGAAACTTGAATTTTATTTTTCCCCAACAAGGTGAGCCTCAGAAAAGTGTGAATTTCTTGAATTCCTCTTTCTGCTGCCTCTTACTGCTGGCTGTTTGCTGGGCCCAGCAGGGACCCAGGGGTTAGGACAGGTAGTGGGAGTGGACTGCTTCTTGGCCTCAGTTATCACTCTATCCAGACTTTTTTATATAAACCTCCATAAGGTGTAGCCACAGGAGTGCAGTGGGCGTGACTTCTGAGAATCGTAAGTATGGCCTGCCCACTGGCTCTCCTGAGGGCAGGATAACTTCTTAGCAGTGGAGGGGGGAGGTCTAGCTCTGGTCTCACCAGAAACCTGAGTCAATGACCCTTTCCCCTGGCTGGAGCTCGGAGAGATTTATGGGGTTGGGCAGTTGCCTTTCCCCTGGCTGGTGCAGAACAAAGGGAGTGCCCCTCCCATGAAAATGTTCACCTCAGTATTAGAGAATGACTCAGCATAGGTGTTCTGGTCACTGTCACCATGTCTGTCCTGTGCCTCCAACTTTACACTTTCTTCATATAACTCCAGTCCTCTCTGCTCTCCTGACCCCAAAGCCCTGGATAAGTGGCTGTGAACAAGGTTTTCTGCACGGGCCTTTTAAAATGGAATCCATGTCTGAGAGGCATGTCTCTTTCTCGTGGACGAAACCCAGCTCTTTTCACAGCTAAATGCTGTCTGGTTGCCTCTTCTAGGCTCTGGGGCTCTAGGCCTTGGGCTGCAGACCCACACTTCTCAGGGCAACTCACCCCCCCATTAGAGTCCCTCCAGGCTGATGCTTGCTCCTGGGAGCGGAACAGCCCTTTCCACATTGCTGCACTTCCTACCAGACTTGGTGTGGCTTCTTCTGTGCTTCTTGGTTATAAAGTCCTCTTCATTTAGCCCAAAGTTGGTTTTTCACAATGATTGTTCTTAATTTGAGTTGTAATCCAATTTGGTCCTAGGAGGTAGCAGTTGGACCATCTGCCTACTCCGTTGCCATCTTGGAATCTCTTCAAAATAAATTCTTCTTAGGTACATATCTAGCTATATTTTCCAGCCTTCCAGTTATTAGGTTGCCCTAGTGATCGAATTCTAGCCAATACCTTTTATTTATTTTATTTTATTTTTTAATTTTTAGTGAAGGAAACAGACAGACAGACAGATAGGGACAGAAAGACAAGAAGGGAGAGAGATGAGAAACATTTACTCATAGTTGTGGCACCTTAGTTGTTCATTGATTTCTTTCTCATACCTGCCTTGACCAAGGTCAGGGGCCGCTGAGCTAGTAGTGACCTCTTGTTCAAGCCAGCAACCTTGGATTCAAGCCAGTGACCATGACCTTTGGGCCCAAGCCAGCAACCATGAGGTCATGTCTATGATCCCACACTCAAGCCAGCGACCCCCTGCTCAAGCTGGATGAGCCTGTGCTTAAGTCGATGACCTCAAGGATTTGAACCTGAATCCTCAGTGTTCTTGGTCAACACTCTATCCACTGTGCCACCACCTGAACAGGCTAGCCAATAGTTTTTAGGCAGCAGTGATACCCTTTGCTCTCACCTGGCCCAAAGGGTAACCATGAATGACCATACCTGTTTTTTCTCCCTCTGGACATTTGGGATGGAATCGACTCCCTTATTCCAGCCTCTCAAGCCCAGGACTATCTCAGGAACAGCCTGTCGACAATGGCAGAGGAGGCAGCTGGATTCCTGAATCTTTGATTAGGAGAAAGCTACCTATATAGAAGCTGCACATTGGATATAAAGAGACAATAAATAAACTTTTATTCTGTTAAATCACTGAGCCTTCAGGGTTTATCTGCTGCTAATACAATGAGCTCTGCACTACGAAGACTGGGCCACTTATCTGGAGTTAACTGCAGTCTTCAAATTCAATGCATGGCAAATGTAATCTGACAAATCTCTTATTTGTTTGGCAGCCCTTCAGGTTCTAACATCAGCTGGTATTGTGCTGCATGACAACTAGGAATCAATAATAAACATTTCACAAACATTGTTGTGATAGTTTCTGCTTTTAAAATGACAAACTAATTTCCTACTCTCTTTCTCCTCCACTATTTTCCCTTGCTATCAGTCAAAAATCACTTCTGTTACCATGCACATTATCAGCCTTAAAACTGTGGCAATAATAGGCATATAACGCGTAGTACATGAGGGCTGATAATACTGCTGCAATCTAGACTGGTGATATTACAACTGTGATGGGTAGCAGGATATGACAGTTTGGCACAAGGATTATTCTAAGCTAAAGCAATTGAAAAGAAGAAGGTATAAGAAAAACTCCCTGTCCTCTTCCTGTTTGCCTAAAAGCAGCACATAAATCTGTAAACGTGTCCCTCATCCCCACTTTACCAGGAAAGACAGAAGTTAATCACCAGAGACAATTTGAGACCCTTATCAACCCAGACAGCAGCATCCAAGGAATCTAAATAACTTTTCTAAAATTACCTCTCATGTACCATTAGTTTTCCTGCATATTTTCTTTTCTACTATATGCCACATTAGAAACTCAATGTTATTTTCTTCTGTCTTGTTACTTCTCTAAAACTTTATTGTTCTTCTGTTAAGATGCTATATAAGCCTGAGTTCTAACCACTCCTCTGAGTTACTCATTACTGAGCATGCCCATGTGTATGCAGGATGCACATATTAACAAACTTCTGTTTGTTTTTCACTTGTTACTCTCTATGTTTTGTCATTATACTTTGCAGAGCCTCCTGCCCATATCTATAAGATAGGTAGAGGGAAAACAGCTTCTCCTTTCTTACAACTGGAACTTAGCTTCAGATCTAGGCTCCCCTCTTTATGTTGGGGAGAGACAAAGTAGAGCCTAAAAACACAAGAAAGGATTCAAAACTGCCATTATGGAAGATTGCCCAGAGACTGAGAACAGAATAACATTCATGGATGGTGTAGAAAGGCTGTCATGTTGAAGATGCATTAGAATTATACCCTGGCCCCAAGAGGTAAAAAACATAATCAATTGGATAAAAGCTCTGGGTGAGAAATAATTTAATCAAGAAAGAACTTTTTAATAAGGCAAGAGTATCCACAAATAGAATTGACTCTGGTGTATAAAAAGAAGTCACTGCTGATTTAAAGGAAGAAAAAGAAGGGAGAGAGGAAGAAAGAAAAAGAAAGAAGAAAGAAAGAAAGAAAGAAAGAAAGAAAGAAAGAAAGAAAGAAAGAAAGAAAGAAAGAAAGGGAAAGAAAGAAAGATGAAAAAAAAACAGAGGTTTCTATACAGAAGTAACAACATACTCTGGTTTCATTTTTTTTTATTTTTTTATTTATTGATTTTTTTTTTTTTTTTTAGAGAGAGAGGAGAGAGAGAGAGACAGAGAGAGAGAGAGAGAAGGGGGAGGAGGAGGAAGCATCAACTCCCATATGTGCCTTGACCAGGCAAGCCCAAGGTTTCGAACCGGCGACCTCAGTGTTCCAGGTCGACGCTTTATCCCACTGCGCCACCACAGGTCAGGCTACTCTGGTTTCATTTGAAGGTTGGAAGCAGTTTTCTGCCTTGGGTTAATTTTGCAGCAGACTGCTTTATTGTAAAAAAATATATAATAAAAAATAATAAAACATTCTTAAAGAACCTTTGGTTATGCAAATATGAATCAGTGACCCTTTTCTACAATGACAGGTTTGAGAACCCAGCTCTCAGGAACTAAAAATATGATACATAATAATAAAAACTATTTTTCATTTTCCATGGGCAAAGTCTCATCTTTACTAACTGAGTTTCTGGGAGAAAAATGTTTCTTTCCTAAAGTGGGTCTATGTACACTTATATATGATGACTTGTCATTGTGGAGGCATGAATGTGGTTCTTGTTTAGCATTACTTGGGGGAGATGCAGAAGGTGATGGGAGAACCAGGCCAGCCTGCTTTCACCCTGAGCTGGAGACACGGCTTAGACTATCTGTGTCCCACTCACTTCCCAGGAATGAGAGAACCAGATGTGGGGAAGTACTGGTGTAAAATTTTTAGCTTTTAATGGATTCATTTGGAAGCTCTAAGGTAGTGTTCCTCAGTGTCTGGGTCCAAAGATAGATATATTCAGCTTAAAGAATAATTATAAAACAAACATCTATGTAATCAATTACTAGTCAGAATAAGAAACTGATTTCAAGATCAAGTACCCTGGGTGTCGTCTAATCATAGCTCCTTCCTCCCCAGAGACAAGAACCACCATGAGGAATTTGTGACTATGGTTCCATTACTTGTCTTTGTAATTTTAACATCTGTGTCCTGAAAGACCTTTTTTTTTTAGTTTTACCTGATTTTGAAAGTTATTAAGTTGAATTATATTCTATGTATCTTATTTGATTGGTAATTTTTACTCATGATTCATCCATGTTGATTTCTGTGGCTGCGTTTTATTATTTGTGATGCTGATTAGTATTTCATACACCACAATTTATGTGTTCAATTTACAGTTGATGAGCATTTGGGATAGTTCTAATTTTATTTGTTATTAAGACACTGGTGCTATGGACTTTGTTGTACATGTTTCTTGGTGCAGATGTGCAAAAAATTTTCTAGGGCAGCAGTTTTCAAAATGTGGTCTCAGCATCAGATCACCTGGGACTTGTTAGAAATGCAGAATGTCAACTCCATCTCCAGATCCACTGAATCAGAGATGCAGGGAGAAGGATCTAGCAATCTGTTTTAACAAGATTTCCCTCTCCCAGGTATGCTAATGGCAGAGTGAATTTGAAAACCATGCTCTAAGGTTTGCATCTTGGAGTGAAATTGCTGGGCTCTTATTGAAGTTAGTTAAATAAAGTCCATCAGTTTTCCAAAGTGCTTATGCTAATTTGCACTTTACCAGTGCTGTATGAGAGTCCTTGTGTTTTCATAACCTGTGTCAACATTTAGTTTTGTCAGTTTTTTTACTTTAGAGATAATTTTTTAGATATAAAGTGGTGTGGGGGACCCACACTACATTACCCACATTACTTTTTAGATATGCAGTGGTATTTTGCTATGGATTTAATTAGTGTTTTACTATTTTTTATTAAGAATATTTCAATGACGTATAATTTACATACAATATTCTGTCAGTTTCAGTTGTACAACATAGTGATCTGATGTTTATACACATTACAAAATGATCATCACAATAAGTACACGTCATCCCTCACCATATCATGGCTCATTTTTCGTGGTCTTACTATATTACGGATTTTAAAATTGTGTATATCTGATTTTTATTATGAATTTTTCACCATATTGTAGGATTTTGCAGCATATAAGTATTTTTATATATTTATTATTTTAATTATTTTTGCAGTAACATAAGCAAAATAAGTGTGGGAAAGGTTTATAAGAGTGTGGGGAGGGTTTATAAAGCCTTAAAAATAAATAAATAATAAAATAAAAATAAAGTTGCTACTTTGTGGATTTTTACCTATCATGAATAGTTCTGGAACCTAACCCCCATACTAGACGAAGGACCACTGTAGTTACTATCTGTCTCCATTTATAGTTATTACAGTATTATCAACTATATTCCCTATGCTGTACATTATACCCCCCCATACTTACGTATTTCATACCTGAATATTTGTGCCTCTTATTTCGCTTCACTCTGGCAACCCCTGATCTTATTACTATCTATAGTCTTATCTTTTCCAGAATATCATAGAGTTGGGATCATACTTCAGGCTTAGTGAAGGGTTATGGGGTGACAGGTTTGAGGTAGGCTGTAAGTGACTTCAAAGATCAGATAGGGAGAGAAAGGTTGGTTTCTTTCCAATTGAATCGGGCTGGAAGGTAGGCAGAGTGACATCCAGTAAGGGTACCCTACATCCATTGTGGAGGTCTTTCTTAGTTTTGTGGCTGGGCTATGATGCCCTTAGCCTCAGCTTTACGTAATAATCTTAAGTGTGACAGTCTGCTTTCTGCCTGTCATGGTGGAGAATTGAGGGAAAGGCCCGAGCCTAGCACGAGGGAAGACCTTTAGTGGGGCGAGTATGGTTGGAGGCAAACCAGGAAAGGGTTCTGGGGGGTTCTCAGGCATACACAGGGAGCATGTGGGAGGGGAAACAAGCTTCAAATGAAGTTAGGATAGGTCCCAAAACCCGTTTTTAAATAGAAATATGACATTTTGCTTAGACAAAGGCTAGCAAAGTATACATTTTTGTTACCCTGACATACACTTAGTCCATCCACTACCACAAACACATGCCCCTCCCTCCCTGCCCCTTTTATTTTGTGGCGTTTTCTCCACTAGGCTGCTCTGAAGTTTATTAGCACACCACTTCCCTAGTAGATAAAATGGGGGTTGGGGGGGCCCCACATCCTTTCCTGATGGCCCACCTTTGATACTGCTTTAGGTGACTACTCTGTAACTCTCTGTCCAGGGTGTTGTGTCTGACAGCCTGGTGTGTAGGAAGCCAGATGTATGAACAATTGGGTGTGCATGAACCTAGGTGTGTGAGGACAAGGGTGTGCAAGGCCCAGGTATGGGAGGACCTGGGTGTGTGAGGATCTGGACGTGTTACATGTGTCACAATTGCGGTCCAGCAGCACAAGCTAGTGACCCTGTTAGAAGACAGACGGGGTTGCTCCGTGATGAGGGGCAGGTCCTGGGCCAGGAGGCCGTGTCTGCCCTTCACTGTAAACTTTCAAATGGCACTTTGAACAAAGTTTATGGCCTTCCTTGGCATGGTTCCAGCCTTCTGAGATCTCAGGCAATAGATTACCCCAAAGCTATAGATCCTGCTGGCAGGGCCCAGGCTGCCCTTGGAGGTGGGCAGGGGGAGGACACACTGCACCGTGGGCCCGTCTCCCCCTGCTCTTTGTGTCTGTCAAAATGAAATTAAGACAAACTGCCCGAGTGACCTTGCCCAGAAGAGAAGCCACATGGGGCTGTGTGATTTGCAGTTCAGCTGTTTGGGAGTGATGGCAGGAATGGAGAAGGACAGAAGAGGGGCTTAATCTCTGGAACCTTTGCTTTGGAGATGGCCAAGTCTGTTTTTAGCCTCTGCTGGTGGGGCTGCCTCATTCTTCCCTCTTCTACTCTCTGCTAAATATCTCACCAGCTGGTCCCAGGTAGGGGGGCTTTCCTGTCCCCTGGGCCAAGGACTGTCCTGTGGTTACCCCATTCGGCTTCCCCCTCCAAGCCGGGAGAGAGGGTCTGAGGTAATTTGGAGAAGAACTGCTGGGAGATGAGTTGAGAGAAGGGAAACATTGGATATTAGCATAGCAGGGAAGGTGGTGGAGAGCTGAGAGGAGAGTTGCATATATCAGTATGGCTAATGAGGTCAGGACAGAGCCCCCAGAGAACCCTGGCACTGAAGGTTGAGGATGATGGGGAGTTGTGAACTTGAGGAGAGGCGTGCACAGCCAGGGAAATACTCGGTCATTTTAGAGCAAGAGGGATGGGGAAAGGAGGGATAGGCAGAGAGGGCAGATGTGATATTCTGACAAGTGCGGGAAGTATGAAGTAATTGTTGGCCAATCAGAGTGAAAGATGGAACTTGAACTGAGGAAAGAGTACAGAAAAGACCCCTGGGGAGTTGAGAGTGCCACATTATTGTGCCCTGATGGAGATCTGTGAGGGGACAGTGGAGAGCAGGAAGGCCAGTTGGAAGCCTGGTGTTAATATTTGTGTTCCGGATTTCCCCTTGTGCACTTTCCAGTGTGCTTGGGAGATGTCCCCGCATAGCTGTCCCTGGGAAGCGGCCTCCCTGCCTACAGGCCCTGGCCTCCCTGGATCCTGTCCCACAAGTGCAAGGCTCTTGTTGAGCCCTGTCCCTTGGCAAGTGGCTTCCTCCTCCTCTCCGCGGCTTCCATTTCACAAAACGCTGACTGGCAGGTGGACTTCTCAGAGCCTTCGGAACACTATCCTTCACATCCTAGACAGGTGGCCTGTCCAGCCTCAATGTGAGCACTTCCTCATGGGAACAACATGAGCGCATGACCTCATGGGACAGCCATTCTCATTTTGGGCAGCTTGAGTTTTTGGTTTTTTTTCTTTTATACTGAGAAAAAAAATTGTCTCCTTTTAACTTCCACTGATTTTACTCTCTTTGAGTCAAAGAGAATAAATCCAACTGCTTTTCAATATGATAGGCCCATAAACCTTTTTAGGGTTGCTCTTATTTTCCAATAAGTTTTCTGCTTTCCAAGTAGTTCCAGTCCCTTCTCTCCTAATACTCGGGAACAATTTTTTCATCACTTTCTTCCCAGCAGCTCTCCTCTGAATATGCAGCTGTTTTTCACACAGTTATTTTGGTATTTATTCATTTGTAACCCCAATTTATTCTGAAAGAGACTTGAAGGAATTTGTAAAGCATGAATGATACGACAGGTTTATAAAAGCAAGGGAGGAAATGTTAGTGAAGGGAAAAGAACTGCAGGAAATACTAGCCAAAGGTAAATGTAGTACACAGTATTATGCCATACAGTTCTCCGAACTTGCCTAGATATAGGCTTAAGTTTGCCTTTTTGAACTTACTGGCAACGAAGGCAAAAAGGGAGATGTGGGCAGTCATACAATTTGGTGTCCAGAAAAGCAAACCAGAAACACAGCTATTTCTGGGTCTGGAAATGAAAAAATTTTTCTGAGTCTTCATAAAGAAGAATGCACCCAATGATTTTGTTATGATAAATTCAATAACACACTTACTCAAGCTGTTTCTTATAAAGTCATCTTCCAACACCAATCTAGGTCTTAACTCTAAAGCACAATTTCAATAAAAGCATACTCTCCAGTTGGTTAATGTGCCTCTTAAAATACAGCAATAAAATATTTCCAACTCAAGTTGACTAGAGAAAATTACGGGATATTTCTGCCTGTTTTAGGACGCTATATTTCTATTAACGTAGTCTATAATTGCACGAGGTTTTTAAGCAGACTTTGCTATTTACTCTTCCTTAGCTGTGTGCTCAACCCTATTCCTACAGCTGTGACAGAAACAGAATTGAAGCCAAGTTGTCCTATTTCACTTGTGTGACTGATTTTTTTGAACTTAAGTGCAAGGCTATATTGTTTTTTACTACAAATTCCATCTTGTTAGAGCCACACTCATTTGTTCTGTCTTGTTGATAGTCTTTGATGTGGATTATATCAACCACAATACCATATTCCATCAAATACGAGACTCTTTTAATGATAAGATGTGCCATTAAAAAATTACCATGAGGAAAAAGAAATACTGCCAATGAAATTAGGACATGCAATTAATTGTGGGATGCATCTGAGTGTAGATTTGTTAAAATATGCATTTTAGAATCAGTGAAATATGGTATTAATGAACTTTCACATTCTGTCATTTGCGACTTATAATCATATCCTCCATAGAACCATTTATTGG
This sequence comes from Saccopteryx leptura, assembly GCF_036850995.1. Lineage (NCBI taxonomy): Eukaryota > Metazoa > Chordata > Mammalia > Chiroptera > Emballonuridae > Saccopteryx > Saccopteryx leptura. Next base: position 207,466,124 of record NC_089505.1, on the reverse strand, counting down.
GTGTTCACAGAATGCAGCCACTGATGAAAACATTGAACTAGACAGGGTCAAGGAGAAAGAGTCCAGTGGACTTCAATGGGGAGTTTCTCCAGGTCTGCTTGTTCATTTGTTTTTATGCCCACTCATCAAATAAACTTTAGTTTATCCAGTGAATGCACAAAAGACACAGGTTACAAAGATAAAGATCTGGTCCTTTCAGTCACAAGCTGGAATTCACACGTTAACCTGGTGTGGCATTCTCTCTGGGCCTGATTATTCTAGCCCTTTAGAATCCCCTTAACTGAATGATCGTTTACATCAGAACTGAGGCTCAATCAGGAAGGGCAACTGGAGGAAGATGGGACAGAGCAGGGAAGAGGCCAGGACCTGGTACCAGGGTGCGGGAAATGGCCTGGTCACAGGGATAAGTTAGTAAGCAAGGAGGTCCCAATGCCTGAAGGATCAGGTGAGTTCAGGCTTGACCAGGAAATAGTTAAACAGAATTTCCATCTAGAAGACTGGGTAGCTGACCTGAGATGACCCAGTTGTCAATCCTCAGAGTCAGGGAGATGGGCAGGTGACATCCAGAGATCTGAGCATGCATGAATACTAGGACAAGGATCCAGGTCCAGATGGCAATAGTAATTAGGGCACTGAAGACTTCCAGCCCATGCTTTGCTTTAAACAGGGATCAGGGCACCAGGAGACATAAACAGTCAAATCTAAGAATCAGGTTCTAAGTCTATAGAGACTAGTTCTGGTCCCTGAGATTGCACGAGGTGGGGATGTGGAGAGGTGCACAAGTGGGGGGAGAAACTTCGTCCTCAGTGACAGTGAGAGCTCAGGCCTGGTCACAGTGTGGATCAGGGGAGCTGGCCCCCTAGGCCTCTGACATGCAAGAGGACCTGGAGGCAGTGCCAGGGAGAAGGTGGGGAAGAATACAGGGGCCAATGCCTGTTCAAGAGATGAAATCTGAGAAGGTAGATAAGTTTCTGACAATTTGCACAGAGAGTGTTGAGGTCTCAGACACACAGAAGTCTCAGTCAGGAGCTGGCTCAGGGCCGAAAGGTTTGATGAGTGGCAACATGAGTGCCATCATGGGTACACCCAACTGTGAGGACCTAGGAAAGGCAGGGGCAGAGGGAACGAGGTGGGGAGATCTCATTATTTAGGTACGGGATTTAACCAGTATGGGAGAGTCTTCACTTAGGAAAAGAAGATTAAGAACTTGACCCTGCCCTCTACCCAGAAGCACATTTAATGACAGGTGCACCGGGCACATGCCCTGGGCCCCGCAAAAGCCCAAGTATACATTTTTTTTCTAATGGCAAGGGGCCCAATATTTTCTTCTGTGCCCGGGGCCTCAACCAACCTTAATCCGTCTCTGCCTCTACCCCACCTACCCCACTGTGAAATTCAAAAGTATAAGCATGTGTCGAGGGACTTGAGTGGGTCTGACTGAGGCCAGAGAGAAGGAATTAACTGGTGGCTCCTGAGGGTAAACTTGCGCTCAAAGAGGAAAGGAATCTGTACCTAGACACTACCTACTCTGCCCAAGTTGGCCTGGGAGGAAATGACTACAGTATGTGCACGTTGAAAAAAAGAAATACCTTAGTCATGCCTTGGCTGGATGGCTCAGTTGACTAGAGCTTCGTCCTGAAGAACAGAGGTTCCCAGTTCAATCCCCAGTCAGGGCACTTACAGGAACAGATTGATGTTCCTCTCTCTCTCCCTTCCTTCCTCTCTCTCTAAAATGAATAAATAAATTAATAAAAGAAATCTTTGCTTACTCCAAGGTTATGAAAAAGAAAGAAAGAAAGAAAGAGAGAAAGAGAGAGATAAATAAATAAATAAATTTCTTAGTTCTGCAGAATGTAGGCATTGAAGACTAACAAGTCTAAGTTTGATTCGTGGTTCTATCTCTTTTGCAAATTACTTACCTCTGCCTAAGCCTTATCTATTAATGGGAATTGTAATTATAAAGTGCCTAAGTTCTAAATTATTTTGAGGAATAAATATAAAATAATTCATGTAAAATATTAAGCACCATATCTGCTATATAGTAAGTGTTCAAAGAATGTTATGTATAAAACCACTGAGGATATACATATCCCTAAAGAGCTGACGCACTTGGGCTTTTGGCAGTTTCATTGTGGGGCACTCCTCATTGGCTTGAATACTAAGGCCTTCATTCTATCTTGAAGATCCATCTTCATCTGGGGAGAGGGTTTGCCAATTCCGCACCGAAGGCAGTAAAAGAAGATGGCCTTAGGAGAGGCCCAGGGAGGTACCTGGCTGGGCTCCACTCCTGCAGGCCTGCAGGGATTCATCATGTCTGGCACACCAATGACCACCACTGGGGGTGAAATAGTGGCATGGGAGTCATGTGAGATAAGCAGGTGGGGCCATCAGAAGGCTGGGCAGAGAGGACAGCTGCCAACCTCACTGCAGCCCCCCTGTGTGAGGTGAATGAAAGTTCCTGCCTTCCCAGCAGGGGGCAGTAAGTGATAAGAACAGGCATTTAAATAACTCAGGAGACTGGGTAATACTTGGGCAGAGCAACCCCCCCAAAAGTAAATTTCTTACTAATTTGAAATGTAGTGATTCAAAGTGATAATTTAAAGTACAGTAAGTCCCTGGGTTACAAACATCCGAAATACCTACAACTTGTACTTACAAACAGAACACCATAAGGGCTATTGGTAATCAACTGCAGTTGGACATCAGTGAAAATGATATCATAAAGTTACTCAACTCCCATGGCAAAGAACTAACCAATGAAGACCTTGTGGAACTAGAGCAGCAGATGACAGCATTTAAGGAAGAAAACAGGGCCCTAGAAACTCCGGAACTGAAAAAGTTTTCTATAAAAAGTTAGCTGATGCTTTTATCTCACTGAAGCAGAAATGGCAGTTAGAGGAGCAAGATCCTGATACAGAGAGGTTCACCAGAGTTTACCGTACAGTTACTGAGGGTCTGAGGTGCTACAGGGCCATTGCTGATGAGAGAAAGAAAAGCTCTGTACAAACCTCCCCTGATGCTACTACAGGAAACTGACTCCAGCAGCAGAACCAAACCCTGGCTCTCTAACACCAGTCCCATCCTCTCCAACAAGTCCACCATCTTCTGCATCATCCAAGGTTGTTTAAGGTTGTATTTGAAAATGTTTAAGTAGTTATAGGCACAGAAAGGTAAAAATGAGTACCATGTTAACACAAACATCTAAGTTACATTTAATAGGTAAATAAATGTACCTGTTTCAACTTACAGACAAATTCAACTTAAGCCCAAACCTACAGAACCTATCTCGTTTGTAACGTAGGGACTGCCTGTAAGTGTGACTTAATTTTACAGTCAGAAGTTGTGGGGCCAGAACCCTTGAGTTATAACAAACCTAGAATGTCAGTTAGTTTTTTTTTGTTTTTTTTTGTTTTTTTTTTTGTATTTTTCTGAAGCTGGAAACGTGGAGAGACAGTCAGACAGACTCCCGCATGCGCCCGACCAAGATCCACCCGGCACGCCCACCAGGGGCAAAGCTCTGCCCCTCCAGGGCGTCACTCTGCTGCAACCAGAGCCACTCTAGCGCCTGGGGCAGAGGCCAAGGAGCCATCCCCAGCGCCCGGGCCATCTTCGCTCCAATGGAGCCTCGGCTGCGGGAGGGGAAGAGAGAGACAGAGAGGAAGAAGGGGGGGGGTGGAGAAGCAAATGGGCACTTCTCCTATGTGCCCTGGCCGGGAATTGAACCCAGTTCCCCCGCACGCCAGGCCGACGCTCTACCGCTGAGCCAACCGGCCAGGGCCTCAGTTAGTTTTAATAAAGAATTTAAACCAACCAATCACAGCAGAATGAATACATATTGCAAAATTAGCTGTTGAAAATATTTTAACTTCCCCAGGACAAAGAAATAAAAATTTAAGTGAGATAGCATTTGCAAATCTGTCAAACTATCAATCATTTTTTAAAAGTTATAACTTCTGACTAGTTCTGAAGAATTTTTATGCTTTGGGCCCTGTTCACACATCACCTCATTTAGTCCTAATATCCCTAAAATAGTCCCAAATACCAATCTCATTTTATAAATGAAGAAACAGTCTCCAAGAGATTGAGTGATGTAAAGATGGCAATTTGAATATAAATTGATGTCCTCTCCCTCCTGAGATGCCACTAAAATGGTAATTAATTCTTCGCTGTGGGAGCTGTCCTGTGCACTGTTTAGTGGCCTCCCTGGTCTCAACCCACGAGATGCCAGTTGTAGTTGTGACAACCAGCACTGTCAGCAGATATTGCCATATGTTCTCTGTGGGGAACACTGAGAACGTCTTGGGTTAAGGGCTGGTAAGGCAGACCACTAAGTGTGAGGAATTCCAAAAGGACTCTTGAAGAATGGTTTTGGCTATGGCGGGCTGGAGGAAGCCAGGCCTAGGGCACCCATGGAGCCATCACAGGACACAGGACTGATGAAAACTGGCTGGCTCTGTGGCACCTCTTGGCTTAGAAACTTCAATCACCAAAAAAGGCAGAAAAGACTTGGAGAAATAAAAACTAGAGGATTAATTAGAAGTATTTTAATAGCATAGTTTGATTCCTGATCCATCTTAACTCCAAAACATAAACTTGGCAAGGAGATTGTTAGGAAAACGGGAAACTCAGTAGAATATGTGATAAAATGATGCATTTTTAAAAATGTGAACAGCTTAACTAGTGGTAGTGCAGTGGATACAGCGTCATCCTGTAACACTGAGGTCCCTAGTTTGAAACCCTGAGGTCACAGGCTTGAGCACAGGCTCACCGACTTGAGCATGAGATCATCAATATGATCCAAAGGTTGTTAGCTTGAAGCTCTAATTTGCTGGCTTGAGCCCAAGGTCGCTGGCTTGAGCAAGGCGTCACTGGCTAGGCTGGAACCTCCCAGGTCAAGGCACATATGAGAAGCAATCAATGAGCAACTAAAGTGAAGCAACTACAAGTTGATGTTTCTCATCTCTCTCCCTTCCTGTCTGTCTCTCTCTCAAAGAAAATTTTTTTAATTAAAAAAATATGAACAGTGATAAGACAATGCGAAAAGAAAAGGACAATTAGAAATGTCAGCCCAAACAAAAAGGGAAAGTAAAGTAAGTATAATGTTAATACAGAATGGGGGTCTGTGTTAAGTAGTGTTTATGCAGTTATATTAATCATAACATTATAATTATGAATAATTATATCAATGAGATATTATTATATTACTTAATAATTAATTGTTGATTTTTCATTGGTTAAACTGATCATAGCCAAATAAGTATGTTGGTAGGATATGGGAGTAAAGAGTGAGTGGGGGGAAGCTGGTGTAAATGAGCTACATCCTAATCTGTTGTGGCAGGAAATGAATAGATAATAGCCAAAATTTTGAAATTATAGAATAAACATATTAGCAATAAGCACCTAAAACAATAGCTAAAAAAGTTAAGAGTGGGTTGCCCCTGAGCTGGGGACAATAGGGCAGAGCACAATGGATCAGGGGACTAGTGTTTTTTTATTATTTTTTTTATAATACTTATTTTTAAACAATATGCATATATCATTTTGGTTACAAATATTTATACTAGCCAGACCTGTTATAACTGTAGTGAGAGGAGCATTCTTATTCCATGCTGGTTGAGGTATGCACTGAGATAACTTTTGGGGAAAATAGGTTGACAGTTATCAAAAGCCTTCAAAAGCCTATAACCTCGGCCCTGGCCACTTGGCTCAGTGGTAGAGCATTGGCCCGGTGTGTAGAAGTCCCGGGTTTGATTTCTAGTCAGGGCACACAGGAGAAGCACCCATCTGCTTCTCCACTCCTCCCCCTCGCCTTTCTCTCTCTACCTCTCTCTTCCCCTCCCGCAACCAAGGCTCCATTGGAACAAAGTTGACCTGGGCTCTGAGGATGACTCCAACGCCTCCGCCTCAGGCGCTAGAATGGCTCCGGCTGCAACAGAGCAACGCCCCGGATGGGCAGAGCATCGCCCCCTGGTGGGCATGCTGGGTGGATCCCAGTCAGGCACATGCAGGAGTCTGTCTGACTGCCTTCCCGCTTCTAACTTTGGAAAAATATATATATAAAAAAAAAAAAAAGCAAAAAAAAGCCTATAACCTCTAGGAATATATCCTTAGGAAGAAGCTAGAAACGTGGGCCAAATTTTATATACAAATTCTCATATCATGTCATTTATAGCATCAAGAAATTGGAATTGATGAAATATCCAGCAACTGAAGAGTGGCTAAATGAATGTACACTTGTACAATTAATGGTCCAGAAGGTTTAAAAGTGTTTATGAAGAACTTTAATTCTGTGGAGATACACTTACAATGTTAAGTGAAAAAAAGCAAGGTATGGGGTACACAACCAGCCAAAAGGCCTTATCTCAACTGGGTTAAATACATAAAGTCAGGAAAAGAATTTGAGAGAAATATATGAACATATTAACGCTGGTTATCTCTGGGATAATAGTAAATTTTATTTTCTCGATTTTTCTCAGGGTTCTAATTTTTCTTCAATTAGTAGTGTGTATTACTTTCATAAGCAGAAAGAACATTGATGTTATTATTCTAAAAGAAAAGAAAATAATCCAGACTGCAAAATATCTTGCGACAGGGCAAAACCTGCCCTGTGCCACCAGGGTCTGGAAGAGGCAGGGTGGCCACTGCTGCTGGCTCGTTGCTCATCGCTGGTGCCTGCTCAGGCCTTCCTGGAACTGCTCAAGGTTGATGTCCCACTTTACAGTCAGCTAGAGATTGGGCACAGAACAAAGGACTAATACAGAGTTTCATTTTGCATAATTAGTTTAGCTCATCAAGGCCTTGGAACGCATGTTCATTTTTATCCCCAATCTAATGGAGGCAGTGATAGTTGTCACTTCCACATGTCTGCAGCTGTGGAGCTGGCCCACAGCGATCTAGAGGTTCTTAGACTATTTTTTGAATTTCAGGGAGCAAGCAACAGATGAATGAGAGTCCTTTCATTTAGGCCAATCAGCTAGCCTTAACCAGGTATGGCTAGAAAGCAAGCAAACAAGACATTACTCATTTGAGTCATTTTTTAAGATCTTTTTCCTAATGCAACTTTTCACCAGAATGCCAAATCAAATATTCTGTCACTCATAAGTATACAAAATAGAACAGTGGTTCTCAAACTTGAGAGTTGTTAATCATCTGAGAAATGTGTTGAAAATGCAGAGTAGCTGGCTCAACTCTCAGACCCTGATACATAAATTCTAGGGTGGGCTCAAGAATGTGCATTTTCAGCAAATACTGTAAGCTGATTTTGATGCTTCTGTTTCTGGGACTGATCTTTGACAGTTATAGAGTGAGGATTGAAGGAATACCGGTACTTAGGCATGAATGTAAATTAAATAATTTCCAAACTAAAAGTTATTTGTCATTAGCCATTGCTTAATCTAACTAGTTTTCTTTAATTTAGAAATAAACATTTAAACTTTCCCTGAAAGATTGGTGAGTAAACACTTAAAATTTCAGTTAAAGACAGTAAGTGGACTTTTGTAAAAAGTCATCAATCTGTAAGAATCAAAAATAGGGGTGCCTGGCCGGATAGCTTGACTGGTTAGAACATTATCCTAATATGCAAAGGTTGCTGGTTCTATCCCTGGTCAGGGTACATACAGGAGCAGAGCAATGTTTCTGTCTGTCTCTCTTCCTCTAAAATTAATAAATAAATAATAAAAGAAAGAAAAATAGGACAAAAGATGGCACTAGAAGAGAGAAGTCAATGAAATCTAGGGAGTTATAAGGTGGAGAGATAAGTAGTAAATGATGTAGCAGTGTGGAGGAAGCGGAAGTCTCCATGTGCGATGGAGGAAGTGAGAATGAGAGCCATTTTGCTCATATCAGCCTCATAGAAGATTGGAGCTCAGAGGTACCAGAAACCTCTGAACTTAGCAATGAGGGGTGGGGCTGAAAAGGGGACCATTTATCATAATCTATATAAGTAGCAATCAAATCACAGGTGTTTTACCCTACCCCACAAGTAGACAGAAAATTTATACTCTAGAAATTGACAAAGACTCAGAGATACCTGGCCCCTGAAGGGCGAGTGTGTCTATTATCAGTTTATTGTTTCTCACTCCTAAATCCACCCTTCTTTGCCCTGATTTGTGAACCTGGATCTGGGCCCTGTGAACATTTCTTTTTGCTGACTGGCTTGGTATTAAGCATTGTCAGTAGAAGGTACTAGAGTGACACCACAAGTTGACAGCAGCAGGAGGGTGCTTGCTTCCCTCCTGGCTCTGCTTCTCCTGCCATTGTATTCAGTGAGGGAGTCAATAGATTGATGGGGGAGGTGTGGTGGTACTCACTGCAGTGACCCTCATAGACCAACTCTAGCCACACTCAGGCAATGGCCTGCCTGCTCTGTCTCCCATGACAGCTCCTGCTAAGCCCTCAGAAAACTATCTCCCCACCTGCCGGCCTTTCAGCCTATTCACATGCTCTGCAATGGCAGCATCTTCCACAGATCATCCCTGGTAGGTGTCCTCTGGCAAATCTCTCTGCCACAGGTGGGCTATGTGCTCCTGGGGTAGCTATGCTGTCTTTTGAAAAGAGCTAACCTCAGCCCTGGGGAGTGGGGTGGGGAGTGATGTGCCTATGCAAGTTCCTAGTCCTATTTCCTTTCTTGCCTACTCTCCCTTAGTCTAAACAGTCTAAAGTTTATTTTTATTTTGAGAGACAGAGAGAGAGGCAGGGAGGGAGAGAAAGAGAGAAAGAGAGAAAGAGGGAGAGTGAGTGAGAAGTATCAAGTCACAGTTGCTTTACTTTAATTGTGCCTTGACTAGGGATCAGAGGGCTCAAGTCCAGTCAGTGTCCCCTTACTCAAGCCAGTGACCTTTGGGATGTCATGGACAATTCCCCACTCAAGCCGGCAACCCCTTGTTCAAGCTGATGAGCCCACGCTCAAGCCAATGAGTCTGTACTCAAGCTGGCAACCTCAGGGTTTCAAACCAGAGACCTTAGTGGCCTGAGTGGACGCTCCACCCACTGTGCTACCACTGATCAGGCTAAAGTTTATTATTTCTTCTTCTTCTTTTCTTCTCCTTCTCTTTTTCCTTTCTCCTCCTCCCCCTCTTCTTCTTCTTTCCTGTTAATCTATATCTTTTAGAGACCTTTTAAAAGTAGGTAACAATTTTTTACTAGTTAACATTTCTTCACATTACATTTTCCTCTGTTCAAATTATTAGTGTGGTTTCTAGCTTTTGATATAGTGCAAGGGTTTGAAAATGGGGATTAAGAGAAGATCTTAATTTTTGAAGGTGAGTTTACTTCCTTCCTCAACTCTACAACACTAGTATCCAAGGTTGTATCCCTCAGGCAGAAAGATTCCTCCGTGGAGAAACTGACTGACCCAGAGAAAGGACCTACAACATTGTTGTCACAACACAATGGCCAAGCCCCAGCTCGTAGCTCTGCAGTGTAGCCTGTTGGTCAGCAAAAGGCTATGGATATAACCTATGGATATAACCAACTTTTTATTTCTTGCTCAGAAATATAAATATATAGTGAAGAATCAGCAGGCATCTGAGGAACATTTTAATAACAAAAGATAATTTTAGTAACAAAATTTTAGAAAGAAGTAAGCATAATAAAAGAAAAGAAAATATTCTGGACTTAATATTATCGGAGGCATGAGATATTATACCTATAAGAGAAAAGAAAACCTAACAATTATAAAATGAGTCTTCAGAAAATGGAAAAGAGCTCTTAGAAATTAAAAATAGGATAATCAAATGAAAGGCTGAACATAAGATTGAAAGACAAAGTGGAGGAAATCCCCTAGAAATAATTAAAAGACAAAGATACAGGAAAAAAAAACCCAAAAATAAGAACATCGTTCCAAGATATATAATTATATTAATAAGCATTCTAGAAAGAAACAACAGAAAAAAATGAAACAAAACTTTCAGGAAAGTAATACATGAAAATCCTTTGGGCCTGAAGGACATGAGGTTCCCTGTTGAAAAGGCCCCTTTGGATTCCCAGAACAATGACATAAAGACACATAATAGTGACATTTTAGACCATTGGGTAAAAGATAAGATTCTAAAATCAGAAAGCCAGTAAATTTCTAATCAGCAATGCTAGGAACTGGAATACAACAGAGGAATGCCTTCACAATTCTGAGGGAAAGTGATTACCAACTTGGAATTCTGTAACCAGTCATACTATCAATCAAGTATGCAGAAAGGAAAAAGACATTTCCGGACAAGCAGGTCTCAAGCATTTCACTCCCTTACACCATTTCTAAGAGGCTACTGGAGAATGTGCTTTATCAAATCAAGACACAGGAAAATATGGGAGCTGTGAAATGGGGCATCCAATAGAGAGAAACAAAGAGAATGCTCAGGTTCACATCTACTTCAGGAGGTGAGGACAGAGAGCTATATAGCTAAAGCTATATAGCTCAAAAAAAAAAAAAAATGAAGAAGGAGAAGAAGAAGAAGAAGAAGAAGAGAAGAAGAAGAAAGGAAAATGATAGATTTCCTAATGCGTTTGCCTTGCTGAGAGGAGTTTAAAGTTAAATAAGAATGGAAATTGATCACACTGCTATTTGTGGCTCAGCTGTGAATAATAGGTAGTCATAATACAAATACTGAGTATTCATATTTTTAACCAAAAATCATAGTGCAAGGATGGAGGAAGAATAAAGGTTGTGTGGGTGTGTTAGGTGACGGTGGCTGTCAGATAAAGCCCCCATTCGTCATAGCAGGAAGGAAACAGATAATACCTAAACTGGAAAAAATGAAGAAATATTAAGTATAAGCATATATATCAATATGGGTAGAAATATCAAGAGAAATGTCTGAAGGAGTTGGAAATGGTTCCCTGCAGGTTGTAAAAGTGGGGGGACAGGGAAGACATGAGCAAGAGACTGACCTTTATTGTAAGCTTTTTAGTCCTTGTGCAAGCACATGTATTATGTAAATCAATAATTACATCTAAGAAATTAAATTCCAATGATTTGAAACCCATCACGATTATTTTTGCTATTTTTGAGGCATCATGTTGGGGGTCCCCCAAAGCATGCCCGGGTTTAACGATTTGCTACAAGGCCTCGTAGGACTAAGCACATAGCTATACTCATAGGCCTATAGGACGAAGCACATGGCCATACTCATGGCTGTGCTTTATCACGGCTAAAGGAGGCAAAGTAAAATGAACAAAGGGAAAGGAACGAGGTAGAATGTCCAGTGGAAATGAGACACAGCTTCTGGGAGTTCTCCAAGTAGAGTTACACAAAATACACATTGAATTCCTCCAGCCAATGATTTTGACAACACATGGAAACATGTTCTACTAAGAAAGCTCATTAGAGACTCCGTTCAAGATACTTATTGGGGGTTGGTCACGTAGACACCCTCTGCTCAGCACATAGCAAAATCCCAGAGTCCCAGAAGGAAGGCAGGTGTTCAGCACAAGCCACATTGTTTACACAACAGTGTAGGCACAGTAAGCCACTTTCAGCATTTAGGGAGAGTTTTATATCAGTCTAGGGAACTGTTTATCATTCACATTCCAATGAGTCTTTCCAGGGATGCCAGTCTTCAGCCGCTATGTGAATTCTTTTCTGCACAAAAATTAAAGGTCTTTACTAACATTCTTATAGTATATATCAGAAAAATGCTGAGTGAACTGGAAAGACCCATGTCCAGACTTGCAGTTAGTCATAAAATCCGAGTTCAAATCTCACATGGGGTACTGTAATGATTACATGATTTTGGGAGAGAAACTGAGGTTATTTGACTTATTTTTTCCCTGGGACTAATGGAAAGTTTGAAGGATATTATACACAAAAACATGTACTCAGGAAATGTTGATTGTTTAAAAGTGTGTGATTTTTGCCTACTGAATTTTCTCCCTTTAAGACTTTAACCTTTCTTCTGTCCTACTTCAAAGTATTTTTCAATATTTCTTTCACATAGATTGACTTAACTACATAGAAATTTCTGCCATATTCTTCATGTGTGCAAGTCAGCAAGAGGTCACGCAGCATCCCCTGCTCTTGGTAAAATCCTTTGATGGCTCCCTTTACCGAGAGAAACCACATCAGTGTAACCAGCTTTGAGCGGGTTCCCCAGTGGGCTTCCCTTTATGAGTCTCTGCTTTGCTCTCATTCACAGAGACTCCCTCTAGGACTGAAGGATGCAGAATGATTCCCTTCGTTTCACTTTTCCTTCCTATGCCCACATTGCAGCTCTCAAGAATGATTCTGTACAAAAGTCAGGGAGCTCACTGACTCAGTAACCACTGTCCACTCTCCATTTGTCCCTGTCTTGCCTCCCCAATCTACTGATTTTTTTCCATTGGCTCTGAAGTAACTTAGCACAAATCCTTGGTCCTGTGGCACAATGCCCACTGAGAAGGCTATTTTCCATACCATAAGATCATTCTGAAGATGACACAAGATAACAAATATAAAAGTGTCCTAATAAATGTAATTTTTGATGCAGTTTTAGAATTCTTCAGATCAACCTATTATTAAGTGACAATTATTGGCCCTGACTGGATAACTCAGTTGGTTGAGTGTTGTCCCAACCTTCCAAGGTTTTGGGTTCAATCCCCGGTTAGGGTCCATACAGGAATCAACCAATGAATGCATAGATAAATAGAACAACAAATTGATATTTCTCTCTTTCTTTCTCTCTCTGACTCTGTCTCCTTTCCTTTCTCTCTAAAAATCAACCAATAAAAATATTTAAATGACAATTATTTATATATAAAGTACTCCAATATAATATAGTCAGGGTTATAGAACCCTAAAGATTTTATAGCTAAGGTTTATTTCACAATTTTAATATAATTTTTGTTTGCAACAATTATTCTTTATTGGGGCGTGCAGGGGTCTGGCCGCAGAGGTGGGAGCCGCGGCAGCTGCTGAGGAGGTCTGAGCCAACGCACAAAACCTCTGGCAATGCGGACTGCCCTTGGCAGCAGCAGAGGCTGAGGCAGCCCCAGAAGCAGTCCCAGCGGGCGTGCACGGGGCCACTTGTGGGGGCAGAAGCCACGACAGACACTGCAGAGGCCCAAGCCCCTGTGTAAACTTGCTGGCAGCGTAGGCGGGCCCTCAGTGATAGCAGAGGCTGGGGCGGCTTTGGAAGCGGTCCAAATGGGTGCACACAGGTGCACGTAAGCCTGCTTGGGGCAGTGCAGGCAGCAGCGGCCATGGAGGCGGGCTGGTGCCTGAGGTACCTGAGCCCAAATGCCCAGGCAGCCACAGCAGTGGTGGCCCAGTGGACAGACCATGCAACAGAAGCACAGGGGCCACACCCACTGGACCCCTGTGACTACACCCTACTGAGTGCTGACAAAGAAGGAAAATAAATAAATAAATAAAATGTCTGGATAGAATGACACCTGAGGCTAAGGAGCAGGCCACATTTAATACCATACCTAATCACTGAATTACAGTACTGAGCCCAACAAGTAGCCAGCAATAAGAGGCAACAGAAAGCGGATTATCAGGGGAGCTTGAACTTTTAAAGGAACTTCCCCCAGGCCAAGACTAGATAAAAGCAAGCCTAGGAGTGCAGCTGATATTTACAATGGCACCTGGGCCCAGCAGAGGCAGCCACAAGATCTGGATCACCTGTAGCTTCTAAAAGGTTGATAAGAGCCAGTTATAGGCAGTGACCCCCACTGATCTGCACCAGCCCCTGGACAGGGAGGTCCAAGGCAGGCACATTCAGTGGCCAGATATAGAAAGCACCAGATCAGGACCTAACAACCCTTCTTAGAGTGAAAGTTTAAAGAAGGGCTCCTCACACCTGACCCAGCTAAGACATGGAAAATGCCAACACAAACAGCAAAAAAGAACAGTGATAGCAGATAAGTAGTCCACAGCAGATTACAAACAACAGCTGATGCCAACCAAAGAAGGCCTAGAAATAACACAACAGAAAGTTGGAGACAGACAATACCAACCCTAGACTTAGCTAGCTTCACAAACAACACAGCCAAACAAGAAGTGCATACACAGACAAAATGGGAAGACAGAGAAATGCAATCCAAATGAATCAATAAGAGAAATCCCCCCAAAAAGAGTTGAGTGCGATGAAAATAACCAAACTATTGGAGGCATAATTTAAAATAATGATTATTAGAATGCTCAAAGATCTTAGAACAACAATGGATGGACACAATGAGCACCTAAATAAAGAGATAACAAGCATCAAAAAGGAAATTGAAATAATAAAGAAGAACCAGTCAGAAATGACAAATACAATATTAGAAATGAAGACTACACTAGAAGAAATTAAAAGCAGGCTGAATGAAGCAGAGGATCAAATCAGTGAGTTAGAAGACAAGCTAAACTAAAGCATGGAAGCAGAGCAGCAAAAGGAAAAGAGGATCAAAAAATCTGAAGAAACTCTAAACAAGCTCTGTGACAACATAAAGAGAAACAACATCTGCATCATCGGGGTTCCTGAAGAAGAAGAGAAAGAACAAGAGATAGAGAACCTGATTGAAGAAATCATCGCTGAAAACTTCCCTAAATTGATGCAGGAAAAAGTCACACAAGTTAAAAAAACACAGAGAATTCCATTAAAGAGAAACCCAAATAAACCTACACCAAGAGACATCATAATTAAAATACTAAAGCTAAGAGATAAATAGAAAATTCTAAAAGCTGCAAGGGAAAAAAAGTCAATTACCTACAAATGAGGTCACCCCCATAAGGATGACATCTGACTTCTCAACAGAAACACTTGAGGCCAGAAGGGAATGGCAAGAAATATACAAAGTAATGCAATGGAGAACAAGAGCCTACAACCAAGGCTTCTTTATCCAGCAACGTTATCATTTAAAATTGAAGGAGACATGAAAAGCTTCCCAGACAAAAAAAAAAACTTAAGGAATTTATTACAACAAAACCAGTGCTGCAAGAAATGTTAAGGGACCTGTTGTAAACAGAACAAAGGGGGGAAATATAGTAAAAGAGGAATGTAGATTTAAAGAATAAAATGGCAATAAACAACTACATATCAATAATAACCTTAAATGTAATGATTGAATCAAAAGACATAGAATAGCTGCGTGAATAAGAAAACAGGACCCATACTTATGCTGTCTATAAAAGACACACCTCAAAACAAAAGATACACATAGAATGAAAGTAAAAGGTTGGAAAAAAATATTTCATGCAAATGGGAATGAAAAAGAGCTGGGGTAGCAATACATATATCTGACAAAACAGACTTTAAAACAAAGGCTATACTAAGGGATAAAGAAGGTCACTATATAATGACAAAGGGAGCAATCCAACAGAAAAATATAACCATTATAAATATCTATGCACCTAATATAGGAACATCTAAATATATAAAGCAGACTTTGATGGACATAAAGTGCAAAATCAACAGCAATACTATAATAGTAGGGATTTTAATACCCCACTAACATCACTATATAGCTCCTCAAGAAAGAAAATTAACAAAGGAAAGCAGCCTTAAAGGATACACTAGATCAACTGGATTTAATAGATATCTTCAGAACCTTTCATGCTAAAGCAGCAGAATATACATTTATTTCAAACGCTCATGGTACATTCTCTAGGATAGACCACATGTTAGGACACAAAAGGGGTCTCAACAAATTTAAGAAGATTGAAATCATTCATATCAAGCATCTTCTCTGATCAAATGGCATGAAACTAGAAATCAACTACAACAGAAAAACTGAAAAATACTCAAACATTTGGGAACTAAATAGTATGTTATTAAATAACAAATGGGTTAACAATGAGATCAAAGAAGAAACAAAAGAATTCCTAGGAAAAAATGATAAAGAGCATACTCAAAATTTATGGAAAACAGCAAAAACAGTACTAAGAGAGAAGTTTGTAGCATTACAGGCATACCTTAAGAAGCTAGAAAAAGCTCAAATAAACAACTTAATCCTGCTTCTAAAAGAACTAGAAAAAGAACAGCAAGTAAAACCCAGAGGAAGTAGAAGGAAGGAAATAATAAAGATCAGAGCAGGAATAAATGATATAGAGGCTAAAAAAACAATACAGAAGATCAATGAAACCAAGAGCTGTTTTTTTGAAAAGATAAACAAGATCAATGAACCTTTAACAAGACTCACCAAGAAAAAAAGAGACAGGACTCAAATAAATAAAATTAGAAATGAGAGTGGAGAAATAACAACTGACACGACAGAAATACAAAGGATTTTAAGAAAATACTATAAAGAACTGTATGCCAAAAAGTTAGACAACCTAGGTGAAATGGACAAATTCCTTGAAACATATAATCTTTCAAAAATCCATCTGGAAGACTCAGAAAACAGAAACAGACCGATTACAACAAATAAGATCAAAATAGTTATCAAAATCTCCCAACAAACAAAAGCCTTGGGCCAGATGGCTTCACGGGCTAATTCTACCAAATATTCAAAGAAGAAATAACTCCTATCATGAACTTCTCAAACTAGTTCAAAAAATTCAAGAGGAGGGAAGACTTCCAAGCTCCTTTTATGAGGTGAGCATAATTCTGATTCCAAAACCAGGCAAAGAAAACACAAAGAAAGAAAATTATAGGCCAATATCCCTGATGAATTTAGGCGCTAAAATACTCAACAAAATATTAACAAACAGGATGCAGCAATACATGAAAAAAATCATACATCATGATCAAGTGGCATTTATTCTGGGGAGGCAAGGCTGGTACAATATTTGCAAATCAATCAATGTGATTCATCACATTAAGAAAAGGAAGGAGAAAAACCACATGATAATATCAATCGATGCAGAAAAAGCATTTGATAAAATCCAGCACCCATTTATGATCAAAACTCTCAGCAAAGTGGGAATACAGAAAACATACCTCAACATGATAAAGGCCATTTATGACAAACCCACAGCCAACATCATTCTCAATGTGCAAAAAAGGAAAGGAATCCCCTTAAGATCAGGAACAAGGCAGGGGTGCCCCCTTTCACCACTCTTATTTAACATGGTCCTGAAAGTCCTAGCCACAGCAATCAGACAAGAAAAAGAAATAAAAGGCATCCAAATTGGAAAAGAAGAAGTAAAACTATCATTATTTGCAGATGATGTGATACTGTCTATAGAAAACCCTAAAGTCTCAGTCAAAAAACTACTGGACCTGCTAAATGAATTCAGCAAGGTGGCAGGATATAAAATTAATACTAAGAAATCAGAGGCATTTTTATACACCAACAGTGAACAGTCAGAAAGAGAAATTAAGGAAACAATCCCCTTCACTATTGAAACAACAAAAAAATTAAGTACCTAGGAATAAATTTAACCAAGGAGGTAAAGACTTGTACTTGGGAAATTATAAAACATTGATAAAAGAAATCAAGGAAGATACAAACAAGTGGAAGCATATACCATGTTCATGGATAGAAAGAATAAACATCATTAAAATGTCTATATTACCCAAAGCAATTTATAAATTCAATGCAATACCAATTAAAATACCAATGACACACTTCAAAGATATAGAACACATATTCCAAAATTTTATATGTAACTAAAAAAGAACGTAAATAGCCTCAGCAATCTTGAAAAAGAAAAATAAAGTGGGTGGTATCACACTTCCTGATATCAAGTTATACTACAAGGCCATTGTACTCAAAACAGCTTGGTACTGGCATAACAACAGGCATAAAAATCAATGGAACAGAACAGAGAACCCAGAAATAAACCTACAGCTTTATGGACAATTGATATTTGACAAAGGAGATAAGAGCATACAATGGAGTAAAGATAGTCTCTTTAACAAATGGTGTTGGGAAAATTGGACAGCTACCTGCAAAAAAATGAAACTAGACCACCAACTTACACCACTCACAAAAATAAACTCAAAATAGATCAAAGACTTAAATGTAAGTCGTGAAACCATAAGCATCTTAGAAGAAAACATAGGCAGTAAGCTCTCTGACATCTCCCGCACAAATATATTTGCTGATTTATCTCCACAGGCAAGTGAAATAAAAGACAGGATGAACAAATGGGACTATAATAAACTAAAAAGTTTTTGCACAGCTAAAGACAATATGAACAAAATAAAAAGACAAACCACACAATGGGAGAACATATTCGACAATACATTTGATAAGGCGTTAATAACCAACATTTATAAAGAACTTCTAAAACTCAACACCAGGAAGATAAACAATCCAATCAAAAAATGAACAAAATAAATGAAAAGACACTTCTCCAAAGAGGATATACAGATGGCCAATAGGCATATGAAAAAATGTTCAACATCACTAATGATTAGAGAAATGCAAATTAAAACCACAAGGAGATATCACCTCACACCAGTCAGAATGGTGCTCATTAACAAAACAACACATAATAAATGCTGGTGAGGATGTGGAGAAAAGGGAACCCTCCTGCACTGCTGGTAAGAATGCAGACTGGTGCAGTCAGTTTGGAAACCAGTATAGAGATTTTCAAAAAATTAGAAATGAAACTGCCTTTTGACCCAGCCATTCCACTTTTAGGAATATATCCCAAGAATACCATATCACTGATTCAAAAGGAGAAATGCACCCCCATGTTTATGGCAGCATTTTTTACAATAGTCAAGATTTGCAAAGAGAGCCCAAGTGTCCATCAGAGGACGAGTGGATTAAAAAGCTC
This sequence comes from Saccopteryx leptura, assembly GCF_036850995.1. NCBI lineage: Eukaryota > Metazoa > Chordata > Mammalia > Chiroptera > Emballonuridae > Saccopteryx > Saccopteryx leptura. The sequence continues at coordinate 207,447,505 of NC_089505.1, read as the reverse complement.
TGGTACATATACACAATGGAATACTATGGGGCCATGAAAAAGAAGGAAATCTTACCTTTTGCGACATCATGGATGGACCTGGAAACTATTATGTTTAGTGAAATAAGCCAGGCAGAGAAAGAAAAATATTATATGACCATTTGAGGAATCCAATGAACAATGTGGCCTGAGGAACGGAATTGAGACAGAGGAGAGATCAAAGGAAACAGAGGGAAAGAGGACAGAGGGAAAGGGGATGATAGGATGGGATAAACCTGAAGGGAATGGGGGAGGGCAATTTGGGGAGGGGGGCAAGGGAGATATTGAGGGGAATATGGAGGAGTGGGGATGTATTTGGGGCGACACTAGAATCTATGTAAACACAATAAATTAAAATTAATAAATTTTTTTAAAATAAATTTTTATTGATGTTAATGGGATGACATTAATAATTCAGGGTACATATATTCAAAGAAAACATGTCTAGGTTATTTTGTCATTAAATTATGTTGCATACCCCTCACCCAGAGTCAGATTGTCCTCCGTCATCCTCTGTCTAGTTTTCTCTGTGCCCCTCCCCCTCCCCCTAACTCTCTCCCTCCCTCCCTCCTGCGTCCTCCCTCCCCCCACCCCTGGTAACCACCACTCTCTTGTCCATGTCTCTTAGTCTCGTTTTTATGTTCCACCAATGTATGGAATCATGTAGTTCTTGTTTTTTTCTGATTTACTTATTTCACTCCGTATAATGTTATCAAGATCCCACCATTTTGCTGTAAATGATCTGATGTCATCATTTCTTATGGCTGAGTAGTATTCCATAGTGTATATGTGCCACATCTTCTTTATCCAGTCTTCTATTGAAGGGCTTTTTGGTTGTTTCCATGTCTTGGCCACTGTGAACAGTGCTGCAATGAACATGGGGCTACATGTGTCTTTACGTATCAATGTTTCTGAGGTTTTGGGGTATATACCCAGTAGAGGGATTGCTGGGTCATAAGGTAGTTCTATTTGCAGTTTTTTGAGGAACCACCATACTTTCCTCCATAATGGTTGTACTACTTTACATTCCCACCAACAGTGGATGAGGGTTCCTTTTTCTCCACAGCCTCTCCAACATTTGCTATTGCCCGTCTTGTTGATAATAGCTAATCTAACAGGGGTGAGGTGGTATCTCATTGTAGTTTTGATTTGCATTTCTCTAATAACTAATGAAGCTGAGCATCTTTTCATATATCTGTTGGCCATTTGTATTTCTTCCTGGGAGAAGTGTCTGTTCATGTCCTCTTCCCATTTTTTTATTGGATTGTTTGTTTGTTTGTTGTTGAGTTTTATGAGTTCTTTGTAAATTTTGGATATTAGGCCCTTATCTGAGCTGTCGTTTGAAAATATCAGTTCCCATTTAGTTGGCTGTCTGTTTATTTTGATATCAGTTTCTCTTGCTGAGCAAAAACTTTTTATTCTGATGTAGTCCCATTCATTTATCTTTGCCTTCACTTCTCTTGCCATTGGAGTCAAGTTCATAAAATGTTCTTTAAAACCCAGGTCCATGAGTTTAGTACCTATGTCTTCTTCTATGTACTTTATTGTTTCAGATCTTATATTTAGGTCTTTGATCCATTTTGAATTAATTTTAGTACACGGGGACAGGCTGTAGTCGAGTTTCATTCTTTTGCATGTGGCTTTCCAGTTTTCCCAACACCATTTGTTGAAGAGGCTTTCTTTTCTCCATTTTGTGTTGTTGGCCCCCTTATCAAAGATTATTTGACCATATATATGTGGTTTTATTTCTGGGCTTTCTATTCTGTTCCATTGGTCTGAGTGTCTATTTTTCTGCCAATACCATACAGTTTTGATTATTGTGGCCCTATAATATAGTTTAAAGTCAGGTATTGTAATGCCCCCAGCTTCATTCTTTTTCCTTAGGATTGCTTTAGCTATTCGGGGTTTTTTATAGTTCCATATAAATCTTATGATCTTTTGTTCCATTTCTTTAAAAAATGTCATAGGAATTTTGATGGGAATTGCATTAAATTTATATATTACTTTGGGTAATATGGCCATTTTAATTATATTTATTCTTCCTATCCAAGAACAAGGAATATTTTTCCATCTCATTGTGTCTTTTTCTATTTCTCTTATCAATGCCTTGTAGTTTTCGTTATATAGGTCCTTTACATTCTTTGTTATGTTTATTCCTAGGTATTTTATTTTTTTTGTTGCAATCGTGAAGGGGATTATTTTTTTGAGTTCGTTTTCTAATATTTCATTGTTGGCATATAGAAAGGCTATGGACTTTTGTATATTAATTTTGTATCCTGCGACCTTACTGTATTGGTTTATTGTTTCGAGTAATCTTTTTGTGGAGTCCTTTGGGTTTTCGATGTATAGGATCATATCATCAGCAAAAAGTGATACCTTTACTTCTTCTTTTCCGATGTGGATGCCTTTTATTTCTTTGTCTTGTCTGATTGCTCTGGCCAGCACTTCTAGCACCACGTTAAATAAGAGTGGAGAGAGTGGACAACCCTGTCTTGTTCCTGATTTAAGGTGGAAAGTCCTCAGTTTTACGCCATTTAATATGATGTTGGCTGATGGTTTATCATATATGGCCTTTATCATGTTGAGACATTTTCCTTCTATACCCATTTTGTTGAGAGTCTTAAACATAAAATTGTGTTGTATTTTATCGAAAGCCTTTTCTGCGCCTATTGATAAGATCATGTGGTTTTTGTTCTTTGTTTTGTTGATATGGTGTATTACGTTAACCGTTTTACGTATGTTGAACCATCCTTGAGATTCTGGGATGAATCCCACTTGATCATGATGTATTATTTTTTTAATATGTTGTTGTATTCGATTTGCCAGTATTTTGTTTAGTATTTTAGCATCTGTATTCATTAGAGATATTGGTCTGTAGTTTTCTTTCTTTGTGCCATCCTTGCCTGGTTTTGGTATGAGGGTTATGTTGGCCTCATAAAATGTGTTTGGAAGTATTGCTTCTTCTTCAATTTTTTGGAAGACTTTGAGTAGAATAGGAACCAAGTCTTCTTTGAATGTTTGATAGAATTCACTAGTATAACCGTCTGGGCCTGGACTTTTATTTTTGGGGAGGTTTTTTAATAGTTTTTTCTATTTCCTCCCTGCTGATTGGTCTGTTTAGGTTTTCTGCTTCTTCATGACTCAGTTTAGGAAGGTTGTATTGTTCTAGGAATTTATCCATTTCTTCTAGATTGTTGTATTTGGTGGCATATAGTTTTTCATAGTATTCTACAATAATTCTTTGTATATCTATGATGTCTGTGGTGATCTCTCCTCTTTCATTTTGGATTTTATTTATTTGAGTCCTGTGTCTTTTTTCCTTGGTGAGTCTTGCCAAGGGTTTGTCAATTTTGTTGATCTTTTCAAAGAACCAGCTCCTTGTTTTATTGATTTTTTCTATAGTTTTTCTGTTCTCTATTTCATTTATTTCTGCTCTGATTTTTATTATCTCCTTTCTTCGGCTGGTTTTGGGTTGTCTTTGTTCTTCTTTTTCTAGCTCCTTAAGGTGTGAAGTTAAGTGGTTTACTTCGGCTCTCTCTTGTTTGTTCATATAGGCCTGAAGTGATATGAACTTTCCTCTTATTACTGCTTTTGCTGCATCCCAGAGATTCTGATATGTCGTATTTTCATTTTCATTTGTCTATATATCTTTTGATCTCTGCGCTTATTTCTTCCTTGACCCATTCATTTTTTAGAAGTATGTTGTTTAGTTTCCATAATTTTGTGGGTTTTTTCCCCTCTTTTTTACAGTTGAATTCTAGTTTCAAGGCTTTATGATCAGAGAATATGCTTGGTACAATTTCAATTTTTCTAAATTTGCTGATATTGTCTTTGTGGCCCAACATATGGTCAATTCTTGAGAATGTTCAATGTACACTAGAGAAAAATGTATACTCTGTCGCTTTGGGATGAAGTGTCCTGTAGATGTCTATCATATCCAGGTGTTGTAGTATTTCATTTAAGGCCACTATATCTTTATTGATTCTCTGTTTGGATGACCGATCTAGAGCCGTCAGCGGTGTATTGAGGTCTCCAAGTATGATTGTATTTTTGTCAGTTTTTGTTTTAAGGTCAGTAAGTAGCTGTCTTATATATTTTGGTGCTCCTTGGTTTGGTGCATATATATTAAGGATTGTTATGTCTTCTTGATTCAGTGTCCCCTTAATCATTATGAAATGACCATTTTTGTCTCTGAGTACTTTTTCTGTCTTGTAGTCAGCATTATCAGATATGAGTATTGCTACACCTGCTTTTTTTTGGGTGTTGTTTGCTTGGAGTATTGTTTTCTAGCCTTTCACTTTGAATTTGTTTTTATCCTTGTTGCTTAGATGAGTTTCTTGTAGGCAGCATACAGTTGGATTTTCTTTTTTAATCCATTCTGCTACTCTGTGTCTTTTTATTGGTAAGTTTAATCCATTTACATTTAGTGTAATTATTGACACTTGTGGGTTCCCTATTGCCATTTTATAAATTGCTTTCTGTTAGTTTTGTATCTTGTTTGATTCTTCTCTTTTGTTTTTCTATCATTTGTTTTTGTTTGTTTGTATTCCATACTTCTTTCCTCTGTTGCTACCTTTTTTAAGTCAAGTGTTTTTGTGGTGGTTTTTTCAAGGGTGGTTACCATTAAGTAATGAAAAGGGTACCTACCATATTCATTGTAGTACCCTTTCTTATGAGTATTTCTGCGCTTCATCGTCCTTTGCTACTGTTAATCTTCATCCTTTCTCCCCTTTTTTTTCTTTTGTTGTCACAGTTTAAGTTTGGTTTTATTGTTTTCTTGGTGGAGCTGTTACTTGGGGTTCTGTTTTCTTTTGTTCTTTGAATCTGGTTGGAAAACCCCCTTTAGTATTTCCTGGAGTGGGGGCTTTCTGATGATAAATTCTCTCATCTTTTCTGTATTTGTGAATATTTTTATATCTCCTTCGTACTTGAAGGATAGCTTTGATGGGTATAGTATTCTTGGCTGAAAGTTTCTCTCTTTCAGGGCTTTGAATATTGCGGTCCACTCTCTTCTAGCTTGTAGAGTTTCTGCTGAGAAGTCTGATGATAATCTAATAGATCTTCCTTTATATGTTGTATTCTTCTTTTCCCTGGCTGCCTTGAGAATTTTTTCTTTGTCATTGGTTTGTGTCATCTTCATTATGATGTGCCTTGGAGTGGGTTTGTTGGGGTTAAGAAAACTCGGTGTTCTGTTTGCTTCTTGAATTTGAGGCTTTAGTTCTTTCCACAGGCTTGGGAAGTTCTCGTCTATTATTTGTTTGAGTATATTCTCCATTCCATTTTCTTTCTCTTCTCCCTCTGATATACCTATTATTCTTATGTTATTCTTTCTGATGGAGTCAGACAATTCCTGTAGGGCTTTCTCGTTTTTTATTATTTTTGAGTCTCTTTCTTCTTCTCTCTGTTGTGCCTCAAGTTGCTTGTCTTCTATTTCACTAATCCTATCTTCTATCTGGGCTGTTCTATTAGCTAAGCTTGTTATCTCGTTTTTCAGTTCGTGAATTGAGTTTTTCATTTCTGTTTGATTTGTTTTTATAGTTTCAATTTCCTTGGTAATATATTCTTTGTGATCGTTGAGTTGTTTTCTGATTTCCCTAAATTGCCTTTCTGTGTTTTCTTGTATATCTCTGAGTATTTTTAAGATTTCTATTTTAAATTCTCTGTCATTTGGCTCCAAGGCTTCCAGTATGCTAAATCTTTTCTCCATAGATTTTTCCACATCTATTTGTGTTACCTCTCTATCTTTTGTATCCATAATATTCGATTTCCTTTTTCTTATTGGCATGTGAAGGTGGTCTTGTTGATATTCTTAATTAAAATTAATAAAGAATAAAAAGGGAATAAAAAAAAAAAAGAAAACGAAAAAACAAACAAACAAAAAAAAAACACTCCACACACAAAAAAAGTAATGATTTATTATTTCCCCGTTTTTTCTTTCTTCTCCTTCCCTCCTCTCACCTCTTTAGGTAAATATCGTGATGACCTGTGAATTATATTATGCTAAATGGAACAAAAACTGCCTATAACGGAGGGCCTGTTTTGGGGTGAAGAGTTCAAGGGGCAAAAAAGGGAGTAGGGACCTACTAAATGCAAATAAATAAATAAATAAATAAAAATAAAAATTAAAAAGGAGGATATCTTAGACAAGCATAAAATGATTTGCTTGTAAGTGATGGTCGACTAAGAGATATAATGAGAGGGATAAGAGGGAAACAGAAAAAAGGAGAGAAAAAATAATATTTAAAGAGGAAAAAAATAAAAAAAAATAATTAAAAATCTGTTGTATTAAGTGGAGTGAAGACTAAATACAATGGAGACTTTGGGTTGGGAGGAATGCTAGTGAGTTAAAAAGCAATGTAAAAAGTACCCAAAATGCCACAAAAACAAACAAATAAAGGAAAACCAAGAACAAAAGCAGAAAAGAAAAGAAAAAAAAAAAAAAGAACAAACAACAAAAACAAAAAAAACTTGAGTCCCAAATTAAATAATTTGTTCGTAATTGAGGATTAAATGAGAGGAAAAGTAAAAGGAGAAAAGAAGGAACGAATAGAAAGGAAAAAATAAGAAAAAGAGAGAAACAAAGGAAGAAAAAAAGGAAAGGGAAAAAAAAACAAAAAGAAAACAAAAGGGGAGAGAGTGAGAGTTAAGGGTTTTGGAGTGTAACCCTAAGGGAGAGTAAGGATGAAGAAAAGAAATAAAATGTAACACTCATGGGTAGTGTATTCAAGAAAAGGGTAGCATAAGATGGGCAGAGAATAAAAGGACCGAGGTGGAGGAAATACAAATAAAGACAATAAGAAAGAAGAGAGAAACAACAACAACAAAGAATTAGTGGAACAAGTTATATAGTCTGTGGATTTCTCTTGATTTTGAGAGGTTAACTTCTTCCTTTTTCTTTTCTCTCCCTCTTCCTGGTCGGTGACTCTGTACCCCAGAATCTGCCCCTGTGTCACGCTTAGGTAGGGATTTGCAGTTGATGGGATTCTATGGCAATGTCATATAATTGGCTTTAGTCTCACTGGTAGTCAAGGCTTGTTGGCGTTTGTAGAGTCCAACAATGAGAGAGTTTGCTTTCTTGGAGTCTCTCCCCTAGTCTCCCCTTCCTGAATTAGCAGCCTGGTGATCCAGCTATGAGGCTGCCACTGCTTCTGTCTGGGGAGTAAGAGGCTCAAAGAGCTGAGAAATCCCCACTCTATCCTCACTCAGCACAAGGCTCTGGGTAAGGCTCTGGCAGTCAGAGCCTCCAGCGTAATCAGGTGGGGCTGGGAGTCAATTGTTGTCAAGCTGACTGTTAAGCACCTACCATTCAGTTGGACCACTCAACCCAGGCTTTCCACACTTTGTAGCCTGTTTTGGCTGGAAAGAAGATGCACTATTCGCTGCTTGCTATATAGATCTTAATATCTGCCAAGTCCCTCTTGTTAGGTATATCCCTGAATATGGAGGCTCTGTCAATCAGAAGTTGCCCCCGCCCCTTTAGCGAAAGGCACTGAAAAATATTATGCCTCTTGTCTTGGATCGCTGAACTGGGAGAGATCTTATCAATTAGAGCCCCGTGGGTGCGTAGATTTTGTGGGTTAAGCTAATTTCAGTGATTGGATCCGCAGCTGTGCTCCAGAGAGTATTTCAGGCTGCCTGCGCGCCCCTCCCCCAACGCTTGATTGTTAGCTCGAATGGCTGGGTGAGGTGCCCCGTCCACGGAGAGAATCTCCTGACTAGTAAAGACAGGTTTGGCGCCCCTCCTGGACTGCGTCACGGGGCGCGCGCGCGCACAGCTTCTCAGAACACGCCAGTGGTGGCCGGCACTCCCCAGGACACGGCTTGGGGAGCAGGCGCGCGGCTTCTCAGAGCAAGCCGGTGGTTGCCGGCACTCCCCGGGACGTGGCTCGGGGTGCGAGCGCGCCGCTTCTCAGAGCACGCCAGTGGTGGCCGGCACTCCCCTGGATGCGGCTTGGGGCGCGCGGGCGCGTGGCTTCTCAGAGCACGCCGGTGGTTGCTGGCACTCCCCGGGACGCGGCTCTGGGCGCGGGCGCGCGGCTTCTCAGATCACGCCGGTGGTTGCCGGCACTCCCCAGGACGCGGCTCGGGGCACGGGCGCGCGGCTTCTCAGAGCACGCCGGTGGTTGTCGGCACTCCCCGGGACGCGGCTTGGGGCTCCGGCGCGCGACTTCTCAGAGCACGCTGGTGGTTGCTGGCACTCCCTGGGACGTGGATCGGGGCGCGCGCGCGGCTTCTCAGAGCACAGAGCACGCCGGTGGTTGCCGGCACTCCCTGGGACGTGGATCAGGGCGCGCACGGCTTCTCAGAGCACAGAGCACGCCGGTGGTTGCCGGCACTCCCTGGGATGTGGCTCGGGGCGCTGGGACGTGGATTGGGGCGCGCGCGCGCACGCCCGCGGGGCTTCTCAGAGCACGCTGGTGGTTGCCGGCACTCCCCGGGACGCGGCGCGGGCAGCTGCACGTGTGGGTTGACTCACCCCAGGCGTATTCCCTCCTGGGCAACAGTCCCTCTGCTTTCAGTGTGTGTGTGGAACTCTGGGATGCTCCGAGGATAAATTTTTCTGTTTCTAGTTGATAAATTTGTTGAGATTTTGGGGAGATCTGTTGGACGCGCTGCTCACAGCGCCATTTCCGTGACGTCACTCCAAAATTAATAAATTTTAAAAATTTACTTTTTATCAAATTTAAGTTTTTGGTCAGAATCCCTAATATTTTATCAGTTTAAGTTCTTTTAACTTTAAATTCATACCATTTATTTATTATTAAATCAATCAGTCAAAAATGGGGCTGTTTTGATGAGTGCATTAACTTTTTTTTTTTAATTTTCATTTTTTAGAGAGAGACAGGAAGGGAGAGAGGTGGTGGGAGGAGCGAGGTGAGAAGCATCAACTTGTAGTTGCTTTACTTTAGTTGTTTATTGATTGCTTCTCATATGCACCTTGACAGGGGGTGTGGAAACTCAAGCCCTGCCAGTGACCCCTTGCTCAAGCCAGCAACCTTTGGGCTCAAGCCATAGACCTTGGTCTTCAAGTCAGCAATGTTGAGCTCAAGCCAGTGACTTTTTGTCTCAATCCAGCAACCCCAGGATCATGTTGATGACCTCATGCTCAAGCTAGCAACCTCAGGGTCACGAACTAGGGTCCTCAGCCTCCTGGGTCAGCTCTCCATCTATTGTACCACCACCAGTCAGGCAAATGCATTAACTTAAAGTCAGAAGTTATGGATAACAGTTTGAATCTCATGTTAGCCAATTGATTCGGTGTCTTGTTTTGAAGGTATAACATTGAGAAAATCCCAGTTACACAGAATAAAAATCATAAAAACAGAAGTTATTTAACAATAGCTTGCCTTAAATTTAACCATGAGCTGTAATTAACTGTTCTAGAAGAGCTTGGAAAGGGAATGGAGTGTCTCACGACTGTTTCAATGTTGAATCATTAACAATATCTAATATGAACTGTCATTCTTTAATTGGTTATTATTCTATGTGGAGAGCACAAATAAATGGATTCCTCAGATACTCTAAGTCTCCACTATTTGGAAGAAAATATGTTTTAATTGTATGATAACTTTTGATATTAGGATTTTTTGACTTAAGACTTTATAAGTTTTATATAGTTCAGTTCTTGTCTCTGATAGCAGTGCAATCTGATTCAAAACAGTGAGCCTATTTTTTTATGTTAATGTAACGTGTGTTTCAGTTTCATTTCTGACTCTCTTTACAGTTATAAGCATAGTGACATTGTGGCTGTACACCACCACAATGCTTTTATTGAATTTATTTAAAATATTGTAAGATATGCAAGCTTGTACAACTATGTTGTGTTGCAGAAAAATTCTCTTCATCAGCTTCTCCCAAAGTAATTTCTCATCTCATCTGAATTAGTTGTACAAATATCCTGTCTCAAATTTCACTATGAAAAACCAAAATTTGGTACTTACATTCCACAGCATTACGAATAATGCTGAAAAGTCTACTGTTTAAAGAACATAACTTAATCAGGTCAGACAATTTGTGTGGAATTATCCCACCTTGGGAAGAGGCTAGCATCTCTACAGAAGTCTCTGCGTGTCTGTGCAGCACGTAGTAATTCACTGAACTCACTTCAGCAGCAGCATTTATTATGTTGTGACTTGTGCTGTTTTCCTGATCCTTGTCTGCTCTCAGTACATATGGCATTGTGGTTTTGCCAGTTTATTTGAAAGAGTACTAAAATTGATCCCAACAGCTAAAAGTGTCTCCTGTTATGTAATAAATCTTTCTTGTTTGTACCTGCACGATTGCATTACATAAGAACAAGCAAAAATGTTAGACCCCCAGCGTTACTCCTGTCCACTCAACTAGAAACAAACTGTGACAATGTTTAAATATCACACACTAGCAAGTTTTAGAGAGTCTTAGAATTATAATAATGGAGGCATTGTCACTCTTGTGAATATCTGAAAGTGTTTAGTGGAGAAATAGCTGAGAGTGTTCTCAGAACTCTTGGGGTTTACTTCAAGAAGTCAGAGAGACAGGATGCAATGGACTTTCAATGAGTCATTAATTTGACATTTGTTAGCTGTTTTGTTGACAGAATTTAGAAAAAAAAGTGGGTCTATTTTCATGACTGCCACTAGGACTAATTCTAGGGAAGGCACAAAACTGCAGGGCAGCTGCCTAGAGCTCCCAGAGGGCTAATGCTGTCCCCTATTTACCAGTGGGGAAAGAGAAGGTACCTTGCAACTGTAAACCCAGCAGGCTCTCAGGAGCTTTGAATTGACCCTCAGTCCTGACATCTGGAAATCCATCATTCTACATTGACACAGGGACTTGAGCTGAATGAATAATTAGTATGATTTAGAGAATTCAATTCAACTAGTATTTATTGAATGCACTGTGAACACACAGTGTTCTGGGCCAGGTGCTGGAGAAAGCAGGAAACAAGAATGGGAGAAAAACACAACAATATATGAAATGGTTCTAATCTGCAGAAGCTTTCAGTATTGATGGACAAAACATGCTTAGGAAATGATGAGAAAGGCCTGGAGACAATGTCTGATATTTAAAACCATGTGCTGACTACAGCCTCAGCGTGGGACATGGTTGAACGGGGTTTGGGGTGGCAAGGGGACGGTCAAGGTGCAGTTAACTGGGACAGGGAGAGATGATGAGTCCACATCAAGGACAAGACTGTGGAGGACAGCATGAGGATGCTGCAGAAGTGCTGGGGTGTGGGAGGAGGATTAACTGACATTAATATCAAACCTGATTTTTATTTGTTTGGTATTTTTTTAAGTGAGAAGCGGGGACGCAGAGAGACAGACTCCCGCATGCACCTGACCAGGATCCACTCATCAAGCCTACCAGGGGGCAATGCACTGCCCATCTAGGGCATTGCTCTGATGCAACTGGAGCCATTCTAGTACCTGAGGTGGAGGCCATGAAGCCATCCTCAGCACCCGGGCCAACTTTGCTCCAATGGAGCCTTGGCTGCGGGAGAAGAAGAGAGAGACAGAGAGAAGGGAGAGGAGGAAGGGTGGAGAAGCAGATGGTCGCTTCTCCTGTGTGCCCTGACCAAGAATCGAACCTTGGGACATCCACATGCCAGGCCGACACTCCACCATGGAACCAACTGGCCAGGGCTCAAACTCTGATTTTGATAGAGATTCCTGCCAATCCTCCAGAAAATGTTTTCAGCCCTTTTCCGTTCTGAATCTATTTATTCTAAGCCAACTTCAATTCTACTGACTATTAAAACTTTCTCCAAAAAGAAAAAGAAAAAAAAAAAAAAGAGAACTTCTAATTAGGATAGCTCTGGAAATGATGGAATTATCAGAATAAATTTAAATTTTTCTAAAATTTATACTTAAGCTGAATACAGTTAGTATGCAGAATAGGAATATGAGGAAGAATAAGAATAATGAGGGAGATTATATTTTAGTGATTAAAATAATCTTCTGAACACATATCCTATTAATAAATGTGTGTGGTAGGACCTGGCCTGTTGTATCAGTTGGTTAACAATGTTGTCCCAAAACAACAAGGTGGCAGGTTTGATCCCCGGTCAGGGCACACACAGGAAACAACCAAAAAATGCACAACTGAGTGGAACAGCAAATGCTTCCCTTTCTCCTCCATTCTCTCTCCCTTTCTTTCTCTGTCTCTCTAAAAATCAATAAAAATTAAGCCCTGGCCAGATAGCTCGGTTGGTTGGAGCGTCGTCCCGGAGCATGGAGGTTGCCAGTTCAATTACCCAGTCAGGGCACATACAGAAGCAGTTCAATGTTCCTGTCTCTCTCTATCTCCTTGCCTCTCCCAAACAAAACAAAACAATGAAACAACAACAAATGTTTATGGTAGGCATTGCTTGTGTTCTCCAAGGGGTCTCCTCCCCTTCCAGACACATGGAATCACACTTTCCCATGTCTTTGAAGTTAGGCAGAGCAATGTGACTAACTTTGATCAATGCTGTCAGCCAACATGACGTGTATCACTTGTGGAAGAGAGCTTTTAAGAACAGGGGCACGATTCCCCATGGTCCTCTTCTCTTGCCACACTATCTAAGAAGGTCACAAACACAGATGGAGCAGCAGAGTATGGCAGAGCCTCTATCAGCCAGGATCTCTGAGGCATCTCATGCAAGACGATTGCCCTGAAGAGTCACCTGGGACCTCAACAGATGTTGTGTGAACGATGAATAAACCTTTGAGATTTGGGGATGTTTGTTATCCTAGCATAATGTACACTATCCTGATTTGGGTTGGATTTTTCCTCTAATTTTCAGTTTTAAAATATTTGAATCTGGCTTAGTTATGGTAGGTCATTCAGTTCTAATAAGACCAAAGACATGATTTTATCTCTATGCAAGCCAGTTAACTTCTTGGAGAGAAAGACTGTTTCAGGAGTCTATAGGACTAGAACTTTTTATACCTTCTCCAATTCTATTGATTACTCCTTTATTTCCAAAGGCACTGCTTGCCTCTCCAACTGTCCACCACCAAGCTACAGGTACCCTGCCAAGATTTCTGAGCTGTCTAGAGATTAAGACCAGCAGTTCTAGGTTAAGACGAGCATAGTTCTCACATCTCATTCACCAAGTTTTATTGGCATCGTCACATTTCTATATCTGGAACTTGAATGGAATGATATACCACAATGCATGGGACCTGGCTTTCTGAGCAGCCAAGGGATGGCACCCAAAAGTGCCGGGGAGTGAGTTCTGCTTACTCGACCAGTGGGAAACAGGAGATGACAAGAGACAAGCAGATAAAAATTTTCCATGGAGGTATGGATTTTTCTTGCAATATTTCCAGAAGAAATTCCACCTGAGCAATGTTTCTTTGTGGCCCCTTGTGCAGATTTGGCCACCGTGGTAATGCATCACACCACAGGGCTCCGCGTTGTTCCTTGCCTCGTTTCCCCTTTCCTCCCCACCCTCAATCCACGGGCTTGCACCTTCTGAGAAGGTACAGCACTTGCATCCTTGTTTGGGCTCTGTAAAGAACCTGGACTAATGATGAGTCACAGACCTCACTCCAAAGCCCAGACAACAAATTTACAAAAGGAAGCCAGGGAACCTTCACGAGGTGAAAGATGGACAGTTGAAGAGGCTGCTTATGCTTGGATTCATCGTATGTCTCTGACTTCCCATCTAGTGTATTTTTTGTTTCTTCCTAAAATGTACACATTTGAGAAGTTTTTCTAGTAAGGAGCTCATTGAATTTTTTCCCTTTCAGGGGGAAGAAGGAGTTCTGAAAATATTTTTATTTTATGCTTGTTCTTGAAAAGTAATTTTGCTGGGTACATTTCTAATTTGACAAAATTTTTTATTTATTGATTGTAGAGAGAGAGGAAGGGAGAGAGGGAGAGAGGGGGGGACATAAATTTTTGTTGTTCCACTTATTTATGCATTCATTGGTTGACTCTCATATTGTGCCCTGACCAGGGATGGAACCTGCAACCCTGGCATAGCACTCTAACCTGGATGACACTCTAACCAACTGAGCTATCTGGCAAGGGCCTGATCCATCCTTTTTTGATGACAACTTTTCCTTGCTCATATTTCCAATCCCCTTTTCTCTCTTTCTTTCAGCATTTTTAACTGTACCATAATTGGAGTATCTCAAATCCTAGATGATCTAATTTGACTCTTATTTTAGTGACTTGCTTATTTCTATAATTGCTTGTGCATCTTCTATAATTTCAGTATGCAGTCTCCTGGTCAGGTCAGAAGAGGTTTGATAGACGTTATCTAGAATTTCTAGATGTTTCAAAGTGGGATATTTTGCAGGCTATTTTATTCATAAGACCGACAGAAACAGAAATCTCCAGAATGCTAAGCAAGTTGAACAAATATAAATGATTGAAACGGTACAATAGCACGTGGTAACATATCCATGTGTAATGGGTGTCTCCATGCTTTTTGACCATCCCAGGTTATTTGAACAGCTTCCTATGTTTGGAGAGCTCCCCATAGTTTGGATGTGCACTTCCTACGGTGGAAGCCAGAACTTACTTGCCCTCTTCCCATGTGGGTGCAGGGAGCAGGCATGCTACACGAACTCTGCCCATCTGGTGCCCCAGGGTAAGAGTTAGATCTGGAAAAGGGCAACATGAAGAGCAGAGCACAGAGGGGTATCTTTTGGCAGAAGAACAATATAATGTCTACTTTTAGGGGGACAGTAGCAGAACTCCTAATATATAGTGAATGCCTGGCATCACCAGTGGGCACTGTAGTGCTGCCTTTAGTGGTCTTTCCAATATGGTCCTGTGATGGGTCATATGCTTATCTGTGTAGCTTCCAAGCCCAACTCTCTGGCCCTCTCAAACAGTGTGTGATACCTGGTAGCCTATAATAAATCCCCTTGCTGCTTTAACTAGCTAAGCGGGTGACGATGTTTTTTTGTTTTTTGTTTTTTTGTTTTTTGTTTGTTTGTTTTGTATTTTTCTGAAGCTGGAAACGGGGAGAGACAGTCAGACAGACTCCCACATGCGCCCGACCGAGATCCAGGGATCCACCCGGCACGCCCACCAGGGGCGACGCTCTGCCCACCAGGGGGCGATGCTCTGCCCCTCTGGGGCGTCGCTCTGCCGCAACCAGAGCCACTCTAGCGCCTGGGGCAGAGGCCAAGGAGCCATCCCCAGCGCCCGGGCCATCTTTGCTCCAATGGAGCCTTGGCTGTGGGAGGGGAAGAGAGAGACAGAGAGGAAGGGGGGGGGGAGTGGAGAAGCAAATGGGTGCTTCTCCTATGTGCCCTGGCCGGGAATCAAACCCGGGACTTCTGCACGCCAGGCCGATGCTCTACCACTGAGCCAACCGGCCAGGGCCGACAATGTTTTTAATTAAGGACTCCCTCAGATAGTCTGTGGATATAACAGTGTACAGAGGGTTAATTATGGAGACTAATTCTGCAAGCTACAAGCAGAAATCAATATCATTACATGTTGTCCCGCCTCACTGAATTCTGTGGGCTAATAAGGAGGGTTATAAACTTAGATTACCAGAATAAATATGATATTTAGAAGAGAAAAATAATTTAGAACTTAAAAATATACCATTCTTATCAACAATTTTGGTTCAATGGCTTTTTAAAATATGCAGAATTCTGTTTGGTTCAAACTTGAGGGTATATGTGGTATGTATGCATATATGCATGTGTGTTTCAATTTTGGTTTGATCTGTGGTTCAGTTAAAAATAAGAAATGAATATTTGGTTCCAGTTGGGATTTTATGTAACTTCCTGCCAAGGTTATTATGACAAAGACACGAAGAGGTCAGAATCATAGAGATAAATAATCACAATGATTTTCCGCATGATGTCCCACGACACCCCTGATAAATAAAGACTACACATCTCATTTCCATTCTCATTTCACCTCTGCTCTTTCTGCTTGGAATCACCTCCTTATCGGTCTCCACAGACCTTGATTACACTTGTCCTTTAAAGCTTTCTTCTAACCCTGCTTTCTTTATCACACCTTCCTTCTAGCACAGCAGGAGGAATGTCTTGGCATCTCCCTTCTCTAAACTCACAAAGCACTCTGTGAGTTCTATGTGGTGTCTGTGGCCTGGGCCCTGATCTCCCCTGGCGGAGGTGGTGGAGCCCAACGAGTGGACTCTTAGTCACTGGACAGTCGGTTGCAGAGTGGTCATCTTCGCTTCCCATCTTTCGTCTCCCAAGAACATTCTGGGGAAGGAAGGATGAAAATGGAAGGATGACCTTGCACAGGTCTCGCCTCTCAGACATACAGACAGAACCACGTAGAGTGCAAAACCATCTCCATCTCTTTTTTCCTGTCTCAAACCATGTAATCCAAAGCACTCATGGTCTCAATGGTTAATTTACTTCATCTCCTTGTTCGTTCCCACTTCAGTTCACAGGCACAGGACTCCCTGTTCTACCTTCAGGCCCAGAGTCGAGTGACTGAGTGACTCCTGTGGGGGTCAGAGTCCATTCCCTGGAGCTTCCTGCTGCTGCCCCTTCCTTCCCAGGCACTTACTTAACTCCTTCCCTCTGCTGCACCCCCAGCCCTGCCTCTTCTGTGTCTAAGCTTCTGGATACCTCTTCAGTTACCCTCCAATTGATCCCCTTCTGCTCTTAGACGGGGGAAGAGGGCGAGTTTAGATGCTGAAGTAAAAGAAGAAAGAGAAAGAAGCCTTCATGGGAGGCTGACCCTCAGATGGAATATTTAAAATTAATATAAGATCTCTCAGGAGGCAAAGTTTCACTCCTATGCAAATACCTCTTGTATTTTTTTTTAATTTTTTAAAATTAATTTTAATGGGGTGACATTGATAAATCAGGGTACATATGTTCAGAGAAAACAACTCTAGGTTATTTTGACATTTGATTATGCTGCATTCCCATCACCCAAAGTCCAATTGTCTTCTGTCACCTTCTAACTGGTTTTCTTTGTGCCCCTCCCCCTTCCCCAACCCCCTCCCACTCCCCCCCCCCCACCCCATAACCCCCACACTCTTGTCCATGTCTCTGAGTCTCATTTTTATGTCCCACCTCTGTATGGAATCATACAGTTCTTAGTTTTTTTTTATTTACTTATTCGCTCAGTATAATGTTATCAAGGTCCATCCATGTTGTTGTAAATGATCCGATGTCATCATTTCTTATGGCTGAGTAGTATTCCATAGTATATATGTACCAAAGCTTTTTAATCCACTCGTCCACTGATGGACACTTGGGCTGTTTCCAGATCTTCGCTATTGTGAACAATGCTGCCATAAACATGGGGGTGCATTTCTTCTTTTGAAACAGTGCTATGGTGTTCTTGGGGTATATTCCTAAAAGTGGTATAGCTGGGTCAAAAGGCAGTTCGATTTTTAATTTCTTGAGAAATCTCCATACTGTTTTCCACAGTGGCTGCACCAGTCTGCATTCCCACCAGCAGTGTAGGAGGGTTCCCTTTTCTCCACATCCTCGCCAGCACTTATTCTGTGTTGTTTTGTTGATGAGCACCATTCTGACTGGTGTGAGGTGATATCCCCTTGTGGTTTTAATTTGCATTTCTCTAATGATTAGTGATGTTGACCATTTTTTCATATGCCTATTGGCCAACTGTATGTCCTCTTTGGAGAAGTGTCTATTCATTTCTTTTGCCCATTTTTGGATTGGATTGTTTGTCTTCCTGGTATTGAGTTTTGCAAGTTCTTTATAAATTTTGGTTATTAACCCCCCTTATCAGACATATTGTCAAATATATTCTCCCATTGTGTAGTTTGTCTTTTTATTCTGTTCTTATTGTCTTTAGCTGTGCAGAAGCTTTTTAGTTTGATATAGTCCCATTTGTTTATCCTGCCTTTTATTTCACTTGCCTGTGGAGATAAATCAGCAAATATATTGCTGCGAGAGATGTCGGAGAGCTTCCTGCCTATGTTTTCTTCTAAGATACTTATGGTTTCACAGCTTACATTTAAGTCTTTTATCCATTTTGAGTTTATTTTTGTGAATGGTGTAAGTTGGTGGTCTAGTTTCATTTTTTTGCAGGTAGCTGTCCAATTTTCCCAACACCATCTTTACTCTTACCTCCTTTGTCAAATATCAGTTGTCCATAGAGCTGTGGGTTTATTTCTGGGTTCTCTGTTCTGTTCCATTGATCTATATGCCTGTTCTTATGCCAGTACCAGGCTGTTTTGAATACAATGGCCTTGTAGTATAACTTGATATCCGGAAGTGTGATACCTCCCACTTTTTCTTCCTTTTCAAGATTGCTGAGGCTATTCGTGTTCTCTTTTGGTTCCATATAAAGTTTTGGAATATGTGTTTTATATCTTTGAAGTAAGTCATTGGTATTTTAATCAGTATTGCATTGAATTTATAAATTGCTTTGGGTAATATAGACATTTTAATGATGTTTATTCTTCCTAACCATGAGCACGGTATATGCTTCCACTTGTTTGTATCTTCCCTGATTTCTTTTATCAATGTTTTATAATTTTTCGAGTACAAGTCTTTAATCTCCCTGGTTAAATTTATTCCTAGGTACTTTTTTTTTTGTTGTTGCAATAGAAAAGGGGATTGCTTCCTTAATTTCTCTTTCTGACAGTTCATTGTTAGTGTATAAGAATGCCTCTGATTTCTGAGTATTAATTTTATATCCTGCCACCTTGCTGAATTCATTTAGCAGGTCTAGTAGTTTTTTGACTGAGACTTTAGAGTTTTCTATATACAGTATCATATCATCTGCAAATAATGATAGTTTTACTTCTTCTTTTCCAATTTGGATGCCTTTTATTTCTTTTTCTTGTCTGATTGCTGTGGCTAGGACTTCCAGAACTATGTCGAATAAGAGTGGTGAAAGGGGGCACTCCTGCCTTGTTCCTGATCTTAAGGGGATTTCTTTTAATTTTTGCCCATTGTATCTCTTGTATTTTAGCATATGAGAAGACTGTCTGTTTCCAAGAACTGGGTTTCACAGCAACCTCGAAAGATTTACTCTCCAGGAAGGGGAGGGGTTGGTGAGGAGAGTGGGAAAAAGCCCATCCCTCCTTACATACCTCTCTGCTAGAAAATAAGCACTTTGAGAGAATGGGCTGTTTCTTACACATTTCTCAGCCCTTGACAGTCGATCAACAATATGTGTTTGATGGATAGATGGAGTATGGAGCTAATCTAGCAGAAAGAATTTCATGTTATAACATTTGATGATACATCTTATGTCTTAGAATGACTGGGTCTTTCTTTTAAGGACAGGTACGTTCTGGCATGACATAAATAATCAAAACCTTTATCCCCACTAAGGCACTCCCTACTGCCTCACGAGACATAAAATGCCCACAGCCCTTGTCCACTACAGCCCAGCAGGGCAGGCCTGGTCAGGGTGTGATGACACAAAGTGTGGCCATGGCTCTCCAACTCTCTTTCGGGGTCTGCCATTCCCCAGAAATCTTCCCTCCCCTTCCACTCCAGTCATCCCTTTCTTACTCTCAACTTGCTTACAGAATAGGAAAGGATCTGATATTATGTATATTTAGACTAAAATTGCTTCAGGTAAGATAACTAGAGGGTTAAAAAAATTGTAGCTGTTGTTTTTGAGATAGCAGGTGAGAGTAACAGCCCAGACAAAAGGAGATTCAAGGACAACAGAGCTTTAACCTGTGAGCCTGCAGTCTCAATGGACACAGGAGGTTCAATAGACCCTGCCCAAAGAGCCCCCCAAACTTCCTGTGCAGGGGCAGGGGCAGGTGCAGGGGCCGGGGCCGGGGCAGGTGCAGGGGCAGGGGCCGGGGCAGGGGCAGGGGCTGGGGCAGGGGCAGGGGCTGTGGCTGTGGCTGGGGCAGGGGCAGGGGCTGGGGCAGGGGCAGGGGCTGTGGCTGTGGCTGGGGCAGGGGCTGTGGCTGGGACAGAGGCAGGGGCTGTGGCTGTGGCTGGGGCAGGGGTTGTGGCTGGGGCAGGGGCAGGGGCTGTGGCTGTGGCTGTGGCAGGGGCAGGGGCTGGGACAGGGGCAGGGGCTGTGGCTGTGGCTGGGGCAGGGGTTGTGGCTGGGGCAGGGGCAGGGGCTGTGGCTGTGGCTGGGGCAGGGGCTGTGGCTGGGACAGGGGCAGGGGCAGGGACAGGGGCAGGGACAGAGGCAGGGGCTGTGGCTGGGGCACGGGCTGTGGCTGTGGCTGGGGCAGGGGCTGTGGCTGGGACAGGGGCAGGGGCTGTGGCTGTGGCTGGGGCAGGGGCTGGGGCTGGGGCAGGGACAGGGGCAGGGGCTGTGGCTGGGGCTGTGGCTGGGGCAGGGGCAGGGGCTGTGGCTGTGGCTGGGGCAGGGGCTGTGGCTGGGGCAGGGGCAGGGGCAGGGACAGGGGCAGGGACAGGGGCTGGGCAGGGCAGGGTGGTGGGCTCTGTCTGCATATGGAGATAATGATGCAGAAATCATTGTCACTTCTGAGAGTGCTGGCCTGTGGGACCCAGAGTGGGGCTTAGAGTTTAACAACTGCTCGGGGGTACTCTGAGTCAAATACCATTGCACTCGTCACTCTGCCCTTGTTTATTCCCAAGGCTGATGAGACATTGACAAGTAAATGTGTACACCTCATCTGGATGGTGAATTTTTTTAGGCCAACTATAATTTTTTATCTTAATTCCAGTGCCTAATGCAGAGCCTGGCATGATAGACATTCACCATAAAAATTTTACTAACAGGATGGATGGATGAACGACTAAATGAGTAGCACAGCTTCTGCTTTCCTGGCCTCTGAACTGAAAAAACAAACAGCAAATGAAGTTGAAGAGAAAGAAGCCAAGGCAGCTTTTGAAGGGGCTTGAGCAGTTTCCTGAGGTTTTTAAGAGAAATTACATGCTTACTTATGCTAGCAACAATTCAGAGTTGCTTCATGTTGCCTTCTTTCCCCCGGTACAAGGTCCGGGTCACAGCTGTGTGGTCATAGGGATGCCCCTCTACCGTTTTGCAAGCCCACAAGGAGGCTGTGCCCAGCGGCAGGGGCAGTGGGCAGGTCTGAGGGAGAGATGGACACATGGTCTCTCCAATCCTCTTCCTTCACTGTTAGTCTCCCAACTTCTGCGGGCAAGGAGAAAAGAAGTCTGTGTCATATATGTGGCCGGCTCAGGGTGACCTTCATGACTCATGGAGATAAGTATGTTTCCTAATAAGTATTGATGGGAGGGGCATAAAGAGTGAAAATACTGTCCTCTGTAACACATTTAGAATCATGCTGTACTGAAGAACGTATACACACCCAGCCTAGTAACGATTATAGTGGTTATTCTCCGCCCAGCCCCCACCCCGATTCCATCCCCCGCCCTCTGCCTCTCCCTGTATCAGAAAGTTCATCCCTGTGGGGCTGTGTCACCTGGGCTCCTTCACCACTTGGCTGCTGGTGGCATTGGCCAATGAGCAACAGAGACTAGAGAGGGAGAAGATTTGGGTTTCTTCCCTTGACCTTCCCTGCCTATGTGTTGTGTCTCTGCCTGTAGTTGTGTCTTTCCATGACGACTGTCCCTCCAAGTGACCACTTCAAGAACCCCAGCTCTCACTGGATCTGGGAGTCCCCTCTGGTCTGAGGGGAACAGCTTCCTACAGTTCCTAGCCTCTGGGCACCTCCCATCCCTGTGAACTCCCTGGACCTCGCCCCCACATTGTAAGTGGTCCCTGTCCTGAAGTCTTCTGTGTTGAGCCATCTGAGGGGAATTCTTCTCCCTGCTGGTGCCTTGACTTGGACAGAGGACAATGAGGAAACTTGGCACGGTTCTTTAATCACTAAAAAGTTAGTGTCTAGGAAGTCATCCCGAAACGACAGGCCAGTCTGATGGCTCTCACGTGTAGCTCTCGGTCCTCAGGTTGCTCCATGCTGTAAAAACACGAGTTTTAATAGCAGATTTCAGTTATTGGCCAGTGGTATGGGAACCCCTAGGGGAGCCGCAGGGTTTGCTGGCCTCTCAGAAATCACAAGTGTGAAAAAGTAACAAATCACACCTGTGGGCTCTCCCTGGCCCTGGCCCAGAGATCCCATCTCTGTGAAGCATAGAAGGGCCTTTCCTCTTCCTTCTTAAAGCTTTGTGGAAGACCTCTGTGCCAAAGAGGTGAGTGAGGGGCATGACACATGATGACAGGACTGCCCCCTAAACAACAGTACTTTCCGCTACTACGTGTCCGATGCCTTCTTAGAGAAACATGTTTCTACAATGTAGCCAACAGCCAAGTGTGAATCCCTTTAGGAAGTGAGATTGCAGCAGAGGACAGAGCTAAGGGTTCTTGTCCACAACACCCCTGGTACCTCTGCCCCTAGTTCTGCAGCTGTTCCCAGCCTGACTGAATGGCATTATGTGGATGGTGTTTGCTGGTCTGACTCGTGGTTTTTCCTTTAGATTTCAAATTGTCTGCAAAAATGTCTCATTGTTCTGGAAGAGTTAATAGACATACCCACCCAATTTTTCTTCTAGTTTTTCTGTTTTTTATAAATTGTAGTCCATGAGAAATTGCAAAAATAGTACCTAGAGTTCCGTAAACCTGGCTTTCTCCAATGGTGACATTGTATATAACTATTACAACATCAAAACTAGGGAATAGATATTGGTACTGTTAATGAAATCACAGATTTTATTTGTTTTACACATGAACTCTGCGTGTGTGTGTGTGTGTAGCTCTGTGCAATGTCCCATGTATAGATCTTCATAACCACCATGATAAAGATACTGAGTGAGTTGTTCTATCAGCAGAAGGAACTCCCTTGTCTACCCCTTTGTAATCACCTTCCTGTGGCAAACCCTAATCAGGTAGTAGTACATTTCCAAGGTTTCAGTTACCTGCAATCAACTGTGGTCCAAAAATATTATATGGAAAATTCCAGAAATAAACAATTCATTAGTTTTAAATTGCAAGCCATTTTGAGATGAAATCTTGCATTGTCCCACTCTGACCCACCCAGAACATGACTCATCCCTTGATCCAGCATATCCACGCAGTACATGCTACCTGCCTGTTAGTCACTTAGTATCATTGATTGTCTCAGTATTTTAGTGCTTGTGTTGAAGTGACCCTTTTTTGTATAAGGTCATACTCATATAACTTTTTTTTTTTAGATTTTATGTATTCATTTTAGAGAGGAGAGAGAGAGAGAGAGAGAGAGAGAGAGAGAGAGAGAGAGAGAGAAAGAGAAAAGGGGGAGGAGCAGGAAGCATCGACTCCCATATGTGCCTTGACCAGGGAAACCAGGGTTTTGAAACGGCGACCTCAGAATTCCAGGTCGACACTTTATCCACTGTGCCACCACAGGTCAGGCTCATATCACTTTTACTACAACATATTTTATTTTTTTATTTTTTGTATTTTTTGTATTTTTCTGAAGCTGGAAACGGGGAGAGACAGTCAGACAGACTCCCGCATGCGCCCGACCGGGATCCACCCGGCACGCCCACCAGGGGCGATGCTCTGTCCACCAGGGGGCGATGCTCTGCCCCTCCAGGGCGTCGCTCTGCCGCGACCAGAGCCACTCTAGCGCCTGGGGTACAGGCCAAGGAGCCATCCCCAGCGCCGGGCCATCTTTGATCCAATGGAGCCTCGCTGCAGGAGGGAAAGAGAGAGACAGAGAGGAAGGAGAGGGGGAGGGGTGTTGAAGCAGATGGGCGCCTCTCCTGTATGCCCTGGCCGGGAATCGAACCGGGACTTCTGCACGCCAGGCCGACGCTCTACCACTGAGCCAACCGGCCAGGGCCACTACAACATATTTTAATAATTTTCCCTTTTATCATTAGTTATTATTAATCTTACTGTACCTAATATATAAATTAAGCTTTTTCATAGGTGTGTGTGTGTGTGTGTGTGTGTGTGTATATATATATATATATATATATATATATATATATGTATATAGAGTTCAGTACAATCTGTGTAATCAGGCATCCACTGTGAGGTCTTGGAACGTATCCCCTTTATATAAGGGCATACTATTGTACTGTTCTTAACATTTCTCTTTGTTGCTGGATGCTCAATCTGTTGTTTTTAATTGCTGCATAAAAGTCTACATTAAGTACCATGTTTTATTATCCATTCTCCTGGCCAACACCTGGATTACCTATAGTTCTTTATAAGAACACATATGGGCCTGTGCAGATATATCTTTAAGATGTATACATCTGGGCGGGGGGGAGGATTTGTCAAGTCAAATAGTATATGAAGTCCTGATTTTTCCCAGCACTGCCAGATGGCTCAGAACACATCCTTTTTATCAGACCCTAAATCCCTAAATACTTGACCATATCTGGTAGCAACGCTGGATGGGACACAGTTTGGCAACCATGTGCCCAAGTAGATTTTTATCATTAGAAGAGGACCAATTAACAGTCATGGCCAGACCTTCTAGTCTTACCATGTAAGACTTTTAATCATGTGCTTTTTTTCATACACTAATAATGTCATTATTTTCTTCTTTTGGCTATTTGTTATAGTTTTATTAATAAATTATTTGTATGTTGATGTTTTCCTGCATTTTTTGAATAAGTTCTACTTGATCATAATGTATTTTATTAAAACATAATGTTGACTTTGTTAATATTCCACCTAGGATTTTTTCATCTATATTCATAAGTGAAATACACTCATATTTTTGTTATTTTTATATTATTCAGTTTTGGAATCAGAATTATATTAGCTTCATAAATTGAGCTGGACAGTTTTCAATCTTCTATTTTCTGAAATTACTTGTATATGATAGATATCAACTGCTTCATGGACAATTCATAGAAATCACCCATAAAAATTCCCTGGAGATTTTTTTAAGGGAGTTCTTTGATAATCATAGCAATTTCTTTAAGACCTAATAATTTACTTTAGTTTTGTGTTTCTTCTTGTGCCAGATGTGTCTTTTATGTTATTCAAGAAATATATCAAATTTTCTTAGTCTTAAAAAATATATTAGTGTATAGTTAGTTGTTCCTAATACTTTTATTAATTTTTAAATCTCTGATGTATCTGTAATTATTTTCTCTTTTGTGTTCTGTATTATTATTATTATTATTATTGACAGAGACAGAGAGAAGGTGAGAGAGAGGGATAGATAGGGACAGACAGACAGGAAGGGAGAGAGAGATGAGAAGCATTAATTCTTTGTTGCAGCTCCTTAGTTGTTCAGTGATTGCTTTCTCATATGTGCCTTCCTTTATCAGCACATATGAAATGTGCTTTCTCATATGGCTACAGCAGAGTGAGTGATCCTTTGCTCAAGCCAGCAACCTTGGGCTCAAGCCAGCAACCTTGGGCTTCAAGCCCGCAACCTTGGGCTTCAAGCCAGTGGCCTTTGGACTCAGGCCAGTGACCATGGGGTCATGTCTATGATTCCACACTCAAGCTAGCAACCCCTCACTCAAGCTGATGAGCCCGTGTTCAAACCCTATGAGCCTGCGCTCAAGCCAGCAACCTTGGGGTTTTGAAGCTGGGTCCTCTGCATCCCAGTCTGACGCTGTATCCACTGTGCCACCGCCTGGTCAGGCTATATTATGATATTTTCTTATTGGCATCTTCTAGCTTTTTTATCTGAAGTAGTCTTCTTGTCACAGGCTTATTTATTAATCTTTCAAAACACTAGTTCATGGTTTTATTAATCTTCTATAGTTTTGTCATTATTTGCTATTTTATTGACTTCTGTTCTGACTTTATTATTATAATAATATTATAACCTTTGCTTATAATATTATTATAATCTTTGCTTATTCTTTTGCAACCTTTCTGAGTATTTTCCTGTGTTTGTTTTCAACCTGTCTTATATCTTGATAAATCTTTTTAAAATTATGCATTTGTCTCTAAATACTGCTGTAGATGTGGTCTTCAAATTTTGACATGTAGCACTTTCATTTTCATTTGGTTTTATGTCTTTAATAACTTTCTTTGTGATTTTATTGTTAACTCAAGTATTAATAAATAGATTTTCTATTTTTTTAGGAATAATGTATTTCTAGAAAATAATATTTTCTAGTAATGTAACATTGATATTTTTCTCACTAATTTAATTCATTGTGATTGAAAATGTAATCTAAATAAGTCATGCATCAGACTTTTCTATAACTTCCTTTGTGACCCGGTATGTGGATAATTTTTAGACTTTTATGTGTACTCAAAAAACTGTATTCTCCACTGGGCATAGATATATTGAATGTATTAATTGAAATATTCAGATCCTCTATTACTGCTTATTTTTTCTTTGCTTAAGCTATTTATTTCTAGAGCTTTTATTTTTCCTCTATGATTTTTTTTTTTTTTTTTTTGTATTTTTCTGAAGCTGGAAACGGGGAGAGACAGTCAGACAGACTCCTGCATGCGCCCTACCGGGATCCACCGGCACGCCCACCAGGGGCGATGCTCTGCCCACCAGGGGGCGATGCTCTGCCCCTCCAGGGCGTCGCTCTGTCGCGACCAGAGCCACTCTAGCGCCTCGGGCAGAGGCCAAGGAGCCATCCCCAGCGCCTGGGCCATCTTTGCTCCAATGGAGCCTTGGCTGCGGTAGGGGAAGAGAGAGACAGAGAGGAAGGGGGGAGGGGTGAGAAGCAAATGGGCGCTTCTCCTATGTGCCCTGGCTGGGAATCGAACCCAGGTCCCCCGCATGCCAGGCCGACGCTCTACCGCTGAGCCAACCGGCCAGGGCCACCTCTATGATTTTTTGTGATAAAATTTTCAACTAAAAGTAATATTTCTTATTGAGTTCTATCAAATGTTTTATATCTCTTTAGATGGTCTTGTTAGGTACGTATGTGTTTGCCCTACTGGTCTTTCCTACCAGGGTATGAGTTCCTTCTTTGTCCTGAATTTTTTTTTTTTCAGATACCAAGATTGCTGCCTCAGCTCTCTTTCAGATCATATTTGCTTGATATCCTTTCATTTTCAATCTTTCTTTTCCTTTTGTTGTAAATGTATCCTCTGTAAAAAATACACTGCTCACAAAAATTAGGGGATGTTTTATCACTTTCTATTCATTTTGAAATATCCACTAATTTTTGTGAGCAGTATATATTGTTGGGTTTTTTTTTAAATGTCCAATTTGAAATGCTGTGCCTTTTGATTGGTCATTTAACATTTACTTTTATTACAATCACTTTATATTGGACATATTTCTGCCATCTGATTTCATATTTCTCATTACTGATAACCCTTTTTCCTTCTCTCTTGACTTTCTTACTCTTCCCTGATTTTTTTTTTAAATAAATTTTTATTAATGGTAATGGGATGACATTAATGAATCAGGGTACATATATTCATAGAAAATATGTCTAGGTTATTTTGTCATTAAATTATGTTGCATACCCCTCGCCCAAAGTCAGATTGTCCTTCGCCACCCTCTATCTAGTTCTCTGTGCCCCTCCCCCTCCCCCTAACTCTCCCCCTGTCCTCCCTCCCCCCACCCCTGGTAACCACCACACTCTTGTCCATGTCTCTTAGTCTCATTTTTATGTTCCACCAATGTATGGAATCATGTAGTTCTTGTTTTTTTCTGATTTACTTATTTCACTCCTTATAATGTTATCAAGATCCCACCATTTTGCTGTAAATGATCTGATGTCATCATTTCTTATGGCTGAGTAGTATTCCATAGTGTATATGTGCCACATCTTCTTTATCCAGTCTTCTATTGAAGGGCTTTTTGGTTGTTTCCATGTCTTGGCCACTGTGAACAGTGCTGCAATGAACATGGGGCTACATGTGTCTTCACGTATCAATGTTTCTGAGGTTTTGGGGTATATACCCAGTAGAGGGATTGCTGGGTCATAAGGTAGTTCTATTTGCAGTTTTTTGAGGAACCACCATACTTTCCTCCATAATGGTTGTACTACTTTACAGTCCCACCAACAGTGAATGAGGGTTCCTTTTTCTCCACAGCCTCTTCAACATTTGCTATTACCCATCTTGTTGATAATAGCTAATCTAACAGGGGTGAGGTGGTATCTCATTGTAGTTTTGATTTGCATTTCCCTAATAATTAATGAAGCTGAGCATCTTTTCATATATCTGTTGGCCATTTGTATCTCTTCCTGGGAGAAGTGTCTATTCATGTACTCTTCCCATTTTTTTATTGGATTGTTTGTTTGTTTGTTGTTGAGTTTTATGAGTTCTTTGTAAATTTTGGATATTAGGCCCTTATCTGAGCTGTTGTTTGAAAATATCATTTCCCATTTAGTTGGCTGTCTGTTTATTTTTATATCAGTTTCTCTTGCTGAGCAAAAACTTTTTATTCTGATGTAGTCCCATTCATTTATCTTTGCCTTCACTTCTCTTGCCATTGGAGTCAAGTTCATAAAATGTTCTTTAAAACCCAGGTCCATGAGTTTAGTACCTATGTCTTCTTCTATGTACTTTATTGTTTCAGGTCTTATATTTAGGTCTTTGATCCATTTTGAATTAATTTTAGTACACGGGGACAGACTGTAGTCGAGTTTCATTCTTTTGCATGTGGCTTTCCAGTTTTCCCAACACCATTTGTTGAAGAGGCTTTCTTTTCTCCATTGTGTGTTCTTGGCCCCTTTATCAAAGATTATTTGACCATATATATGTGGTTTTATTTCTGGGCTTTCTATTCTGTTCCATTGGTCTCAGTGTCTATTTTTTTGCCAATACCATGCTGTTTTGATTATCGTGGCCCTATAATATAGTTTAAAGTCAGGTATTGTAATGCCCCCAGCTTCATTCTTTTTTCTTAGGATTGTTTTGGCTATTCGGGGTTTTTTATAGTTCCATATAAATCTGATGATTTTTTGTTCCATTTCTTTAAAAAATCTCATAGGGATTTTGATGGGAATTGCATTAAATTTGTATATTGCTTTGGGTAATATTGCCATTTTGATTATATTTATTCTTCCTACCCAAGAACAAGGAATATTTTTCCATCTCATTGTATCTTTTTCGATTTCCCTTAACAATGCTTTGTAATTTTCATTATATAAGTCCTTTACATTCTTTGTTATGTTTATTCCTAGGTATTTTATTTTTTTTGTTGCAATCGTGAAGGGGATTATTTTTTTGAGTTCGTTTTCTAATATTTCATTGTTGGCATAGAGAAAGGCTATGGACTTCTGTATGTTAATTTTGTATCCTGCGACCTTACTGTATTGGTTTATTGTTTCTAATAATCTTTTTGTGGAGTCCTTCGGGTTTTCGATGTATAGGATCATATCATCAGCAAAAAGTGATACCTTTACTTCTTCTTTTCCGATATAGATACCTTTTATTTCTTTGTCTTGTCTGATTGCTCTGGCCAGAACTTCTAGCACCACGTTAAATAAGAGTGGAGAGAGTGGACAACCCTGTCTTGTTCCTGATTTAAGGTAGAAAGTCCTCAGTTTTATGCCATTTAAAATGATGTTGGCTGATGGTTTATCATATATGGCCTTTATCATGTTGAGATATTTTCCTTCTATACCCATTTTGTTGAGAGTCTTAAACATAAAATTGTGTTGTATTTTATCAAAAGCCTTTTCTGCATCTATTGATAAGATCATGTGGTTTTTGTTCTTTGTTTTGTTGATATGGTGTATTACGTTAACCGTTTTGCGTATGTTGAACCATCCTTGAGATTCTGGGATGAATCCCACTTGACCATGATGTATTATTTTTTTAATATGTTGTTGTATTCGGTTTGCCAGTATTTTGTTTAGAATTTTAGCATCTGTATTCATTAGAGATATTGGTCTGTAGTTTTCTTTCTTTGTGCCATCCTTGCCAGGTTTTGGTATGAGGGTTATGTTGGCCTCATAAAATGTGTTTGGAAGTATTGCTTCTTCTTCAATTTTTTGGAAGACTTTGAGTAGAATAGGAACCAAGTCTTCTTTGAATGTTTGATAGAATTCACTAGTATAACCGTCTGGGCCTGGACTTTTATTTTTGGGGAGGTTTTTAATAGTTTTTCTATTTCCTCCCTGCTGATTGGTCTGTTTAGGCTTTCTGCTTCTTCATGACTCAGTCTAGGAAGGTTGTATTGTTCTAGGAATTTATCCATTTCTTCTAGATTGTTGTATTTGGTGGCATATAATTTTTCATAGTATTCTACAATAATTCTTTGTATATCTATGATGTCTGTGGTGATCTCTCCTCTTTCATTTTGGATTTTATTTATTTGAGTCCTGTGCCTTTTTTCCTTGGTGAGTCTTGCCAAGGGTTTGTCAATTTTGTTGATCTTTTCAAAGAACCAGCTCCTTGTTTTATTGATTTTTTCTATAGTTTTTCTGTTCTCTATTTCATTTATTTGTGCTCTGATTTTTATTATCTCCTTTCTTCGGCTGGTTTTGGGTTGTCTTTGTTCTTCTTTTTCTAGTTCCTTAAGGTGTGAAGTTAAGTGGTTTACTTCGGCTCTCTCTTGTTTGTTCATATAGGCCTGAAGTGATATGAACTTTCCTCTTATTACTGCTTTTGCTGCATCCCAGAGATTCTGGTATGTCGTATTTTCATTTTCATTTGTCTGTATATATCTTTTGATCTCTGCGCTTATTTCTTCTTTGACCCATTCATTTTTTAGAAGTATGTTGTTTAGTTTCCACATTTTTGTGGGTTTTTCCCCCTCTTTTTTGCAGTTGAATTCTAGTTTCAAGGCTTTATGATCAGAAAATATGCTTGGTACAATTTCAATTTTTCTAAATTTGCTGATATTGTCTTTGTGGCCCAACATATGGTCAATTCTTGAGAATGTTCCATGTACACTAGAGAAAAATGTATACTCTATCGCTTTGGGATGAAGTGTCCTGTAGATGTCTATCATATCCAGGTGTTCTAGTATTTCGTTTAAGGCCACTATCTCTTTATTGATTCTCTGTTTGGATGACCAATCTAGAGCCGTCAGCGGAGTATTGAGGTCTCCAAGTATGATTGTATTTTTGTCAGTTTTTGTTTTAAGGTCAATAAGTAGCTGTCTTATATATTTTGGTGCTCCTTGGTTTGGTGCATATATATTAAGGATTGTTATGTCTTCTTGATTCAGTGTCCCCTTAATCATTATGAAATGACCATTTTTGTCTCTGAGTACTTTTTCTGTCTTGTAGTCAGCATTATCAGATATGAGTATTGCTACACCTGCTTTTTTTTGGGTGTTGTTTGCTTGGAGTATTATTTTCCAGCCTTTCACTTTGAATTTGTTTTTATCCTTGTTGCTTAGATGTGTTTCTTGTAGGCAGCATATAGTTGGATTTTCTTTTTTAATCCATTCTGCTACTCTGTGTCTTTTTATTGGTAAGTTTAATCCATTTACATTTAGTGTAATTATTGACACTTGTGGGTTCCCTACTGCCATTTTATAAATTGCTTTCTGTTAGTTTTGTATCTAGTTTGATTCTTCTCTTTTGTTTTTCTATCATTTGTTTTTGTTTGTTTGTGTTCCATACTTCTTTCCTCTGTTGCTACCTTTTTTAAGTCAAGTGTTTTTGTGGTGGTTTTTTCTAGGGTGGTTACCATTAAGTAATGAAAAGGGTACCTACCATATTCATTGTAGTACCCTATCTTATAAGTATTTCTGCACTTCATCGTCCTTTGCTACTGTTAATCTGCATCCTCTCCCCCCTTTTTTTCCTTTGTTGTCACAGTTTAAGTTTGGTTTTATTGTGTTCTTGGTGGAGCTGTTACTTGTGGTGTTGTTTTCTTTTGTTCTTTGAATCTGGTTGGAAAACCCCCTTTAGTATTTCCTGGAGTGGGGGCTTTCTGATGATAAATTCTCTCATCTTTTCTGTATTTGTGAATGTTTTTATATCTCCTTCATACTTGAAGGATAGCTTTGATGGGTATAGTATTCTTGGCTGAAAGTTCCTCTCTTTCAGGGCTTTAAATATTGGGGTCCACTCTCTTCTAGCTTGTAGAGTTTCTGCTGAGAAATCTGATGATAATCTAATAGGCCTTTCTTTATATGTTGTACTCTTCTTTTCCCTGGCTGCCTTGAGAATTTTTTCTTTGTCATTGGTTTGTGTCATCTTTATTATGATGTGCCTTGGAGTGGGTTTGTTGGGGTTAAGAAAACTCGGTGTTCTGTTTGCTTCTTGAATTTGAGGCTTTAGTTCTTTCCACAGGCTTGGGAAGTTCTCATCTATTATTTGTTTGAGTATATTCTCCATTCCGTTTTCTTTCTCTTCTCCCTCTGATATACCTATTATTCTTATGTTATTCTTTCTGATGGAGTCAGACAATTCCTGTAGGGCTTTCTCGTTTTTTATTATTTTTGAGTCTCTTTCTTCTTCTCTCTGTTGTGCCTCAAGTTGTTTGTCTTCTATTTCACTAATCCTATCTTCAATCTGGGCTGTTCTGCCAGCTAAGCTTGTTACCTCGTTTTTCAGCTCGTGAATTGAGTTTTTCATTTCTGTTTGATTTGTTTTTATAGTTTCAATTTCCTTGGTAATATATTCTTTGTGTTCATTGAGTTGTTTTCTGATCTCCCTATATTGCCTTTCTGTGTTTTCTTGTATATCTCTGAGTATTTTTAAGATTTCTATTTTAAATTCTCTGTCATTTAGCTCCAAGGCTTCCAATATGTTAAGTCTTTTCTCCATAGATTTTTCCACATCTATTTGTGTTACCTGTCTTTCTTTTGTATCCATAATATTCGATTTCCTCTTTCTTATTGGCATCTGAGGGTGGTCTTGTTGATAGCACTAGTTAGAATTAATAAAGAGTTAAAAGTAAAAAAAAAAAAAAAAAAAAAAGGTAAAACACCCCACAAAAAAAACAGTAATAATTTATTATTTCCCTCTTTTTTTCTTTCTTCTCTTTCCCTCCTCTCCCCTCCTCAGGGAAATATCGTGCCTATAATGGAGGGCCTGATTTGGGGTGAAGAGTTCAAGGGGCAAAAAAAGGGGAGTAGGGACCTACTAAATGCAAAAAAAAAAAAAAAAAAGGAAGAAAATCTTAGACAAGCATAAGATGATTTGCTTGTGAGTGATGGTCAACTAAGAGATATAATGAGAGGGATAAGAGGGAACCAGAAAAAAGGACAAAAAAAGGAATAATAAAGAAGAAAAAAATAAAAATAATAAGTAAAAATCTGTTGTATTAAGTGGAGCGAAGACTAAATACAATGGAGACCTTGGGTTGGGAGGACCCAAAATGCCACAAAAATAAACAAACGAAAAAAAAACAAAAACAAAAGCGAAAAAGAAAAATAAAGCTAAAAAAAGCCTTGAGTCCCAAATTAACTAATTTGTTCGTGATTGAGGATTAAATGGGAGGAAAGTAAAACAAGAAAAGAAAAAACGAATAGAAAGGAAAAAATAAGAAAAAGAGAAAAACGAAGGAAGAAATAAAAAAGGAAGAGAAAAAAACAAGATAAAGCAAAACAAAAAAAAACAAAAGAGGAGAGAGTGAGAGTTAAGTGTTTTGGAGTATAACCTTAAAAGAGGGTGAGGATGAAGAAGAGAAATAAAATGTAACACTTATGGGTAGTGTAGTTCAAGAAAAGGGAAGCATAAGATGGGCAGAGAATAGAAGGACTGAGGTGGAGGAAATAAAGGCAATAAGATAGAAGAAACAAACAACAACAAAAAAAAAATTAGTGGAACAAGTTGTAAAGTCTGTGGATTTTTCTTGATTTTGAGATGTTAACTTCTTCCTTTTTCTTTTCTCTCCCTCTTCCTGGTCGGTGACTCTGTACCCCAGGCTCTGCCCCTGTGTCACACTTAGGTAAGGATTTGCAGTTGATGGGATTCTATGGCAATGTCATATAATTGGCTTTAGTCTTGCTGGTAGTCAAGGCTTGTTGGCGTTTGCAGGGTCCAACGATGAGAGTTTGCTTTCCTGGATTCTCTCTCCTAGTCCCCCCTTCCTGAATTAGCAGCCTGGTGATCCAGCTATAAGGCTGCAACTGCTTCTGTCTGGGGAGTAAGAGGCTCAAAGAGCTGGGAAATCCCCACTCTATCCCCACTCAGTGCAAGGCTTTGGGAAAGGCTCTGGCAGTCAGGGCCTCCAGTGTAATCAGGCGGAGGTGGGAGTCAATTGTTGTCAAGGTGACTGTTCAGCGCCTAGCATTCAGTTGGACCTCTCAACCCAGGCTTTCCACACTTTGTAGCCTGTTTTGGCTGGGAAGAAGAGGCACTAGTCTCTGCTTGCGACTAGTGTAGTATAGATCTTATTATCTGCCAAGTCCTTCTTGTTAGCGTTTATCCCTGAATATGGATGCTCTATCAATCAGAAGTTGCCCCCGCCCCTTTAGCAAGAGGCACTAAAAAATATCACGCCTCTTGTCTTGGGTCGCTGAACTGAGAGAGATCTTATCAATTAGAACCGAGGGTGCGCAGATTTCACGGGTTAAGCTAATTTCTGTGATTGGTTTGCAGCTGTGCTCCCGAAGGTATTTCAGGCTGCCTGCGCGCGCCCCTCCCCCAACGCTTGATTGTTAGCTTGAATGGCTGGGTGAGGTGCCCCGCCCACGGAGAGAATCTCCCAAGTAGGGAATTCCGCCCTGGGGCCTCTCCCGCTCCCCCCGCTGCTGGCGGCTGGGGCGCACCGGGCACAGGATGATGGGGCACCCTGGGTGTGCGGGCCAGCAGGGCGCTCTGGGCGTGTGGAATGCCCAGGGTACACGCGCGAATGGGGTGCTCCGGGCACCGGTGGCTGGCGACTCTCACTCGCAGTGCGCGGGCCGCTGGGAACTTTAGCGGTGCTCGCTCTGCAACTGGACCGGGCACGCGCCAGCGGCTGCTCGCCGCTCCGGAGTGTGGGCGGTACTCGCTCTGCAACCAAACTGGGCGCGCGCCTGCGGCTGCTGCTCGCGGCTGCTCGCGGCTGCTGCTCGCGGCTGCTGCTCGCGGCTCCCGAGTGTGGGCTGACTCACCACAGGCGCACTCCCTCGCGGCTTGAATGAACGTCCCTGCGGTAGCTTCCTCCACACCCTCGTCTCTCAGATTCAAGTGATAACAGTCCTTTCGCTTTCAGTTTGTGTGGAACTCCGGAATGCTCCGAGGATAAATTTTCCTGTTTCTAGTTGATAAATTTGTTGTGATTTTGGGGAGATCTGTTGGACGCGCTGCTCACGGCGCCATTTCCGTGACGTCACCTCCCCTCTTCCCTGATTGAAAAGAACATGTTTTATTTTTTCCGTATGGTGTTTGCTCTTAAGACATATATTTGTTTATTTATTTACCTGAGTTATTAAACTTATCAATGAGTATCTCTTCCCTGCAATAAGACAAATAGTTTAGCATGTTCTCTCACCTCTTTGGACTCCAGTTCCCCATTCCTACTCCGATCCATACAACAACACACATACAGACACACACTATTGATATTGTCTAGATCAAGTTTAATTTTGGAGTCTTATGAATATAGTTTTCCTTTGTTTTTTATTTAACCTTTGCATTTTTTTACATGACAATCAATTTTGCCGGATTATTTGATCACCTAACTTCACATTTCTCTGCAGAATCTGTTGTATTTCTTTTCCTCTTTTTTGACTATTTCTTCTACAATTTTTCAAAATGGGTTTGTGTGTGGCACAGTTTCTGAAGTTTTTTATGTCAGAAAATATATTTGTTATATCCAGAACATTTTGTATTATATCCTCACATTTCACTGTCAATTTGGCTGAATATAAAATTCTATGTACAACACTTTAAAAATACTATATATTTTTAATCTTCTTGCATTCAGCAACTGAGAAGTCTGATGTAAATCTGATGCTTGTTATTTTGTATGTGAGCTGCTTTTTCTATCTGGAAACATTTGGAATTTGTCCTTAGTTTTCAATGATTCTAATCATAGTAATGTGTCTGATTTGGGGATTTTTATCCCTTCTGTTTGGCTCCATATCAGAGACTCCATTTTCTTTTTTATGTTTTTCCCCTCTCCCATGAGATCCCTATTAACTAAATGTTGTATTTTTGTCTCTTAGACCCCTTAGCATCTTTTTATTTTTAAAAATAGCTGTACTTTCTCTTGCCTTCTGGAATCTTCAGGAAGATCTTGTAGCTCCTTTAACTCATTCTTTCACTATATCCTGCTGCTTAGCCCAGCTATTATATCTTTTGTTTCTATCATTCTATTTTTCTTATTGCCATTTCACTTGGTTGTTCTTGCCTTACATTACTAGTACCCTTCCTTATCAAGCTTCTGAAAGCCAGCGAGCCAGTTTGTGCTGCTGGTCCCTGCCTCCAAAATTAACTCTCTGCAAATGACAGAACTCCAGGAGAGAAAAAAAGCATGAGTATGAAAAACAAACACAAAACTGAGAATACCCTGAGAAGACAGAGAAGGCTCTTGTAAACTGGATTGTGACCAAGGGGACATGAGGGCATGGATATCCATAAGCTGAGGCAGAGAAGAGTTTTTATAAGCTCAGGGAGAGCTTATAAACTCCATCCTTCCTCTCCCCTCCCCTACCTGCAGCCATCCTCTGACTCACCATAGCAATCATGGGAAACAGTTAAGCCGGCTTGGTGGTGGCAGAGAAATGGTGAGGGGAGCTAATCTGAAGGCAGCGCGAAAAGTAAAAAAGAAAGAAATATCCAATTGAATTCGCATTATTCGTAGTAATGATCTATAGAGTCACCAAGAATACTGAATTAGCAAATACTGAACCATTGTTCCCAGGGAAAATATAGGGTTAGGTTCCTGTGAGCCTGTGGTCAAATTATTTTCATCAATTGATCAATACGTAACCTTGCTTTATGTGTGTCGCTGTTTAAAGATACCTTAAGATAAATTGCTAATGCGTTAGCATTAAGTTCTGGCCAACAGCACTACAGCTCATGTCTCAGTGAAGCTTATCTAACACATGTATTTCCACATATGGCACATCAGAACCTTCTTCCCCTTAGAGACCTGGACAGGACTTTAACACTGGTATGGACTAAATTATGTCCACCAAAAGTTCATAATGTTGAAGCTGTAATCACTAATGTGAATATATTGAAGATTGGGCCATTAAAGAGGCAATTAAGGCTAAATGATGTCATAAGGGAGGGGCTAACAGGACTAGTGCCCTTAGAAGAAGAGGACGAGAGACCAGGAGCACAGACACCAGGGAAAGGGCCATGTGAGGATACACTGAGAAGGCAGCTATGCGAAAGCCGGGCAGAGAGTTTCTTTACCCAGAAGTCAACCCTGCTGCTGCATTGGTGGTGCACTGGACTTGGACTTCCAGAACCTGGAAGAAAATAATTACTGTTATTTAAGCTCCCCAGTCTGCGGTATCTTGTTATGGCAGCTTGAACTAATAATACCAACACTAAGATAGGAGCCATTTTAAATGATGAAATCATCAAGAGAAAAGCACAAAAGAGGAGTCAAGTAGAGGAAATGGAGAAAGGTTTTACCACTTTCATTTGGCTTACCTGATAAGACATACCCCTGTGCCAATCATAGTTCTCTCATTTCATACTTTCGTGACACCTTGCTCTTGACACCCTCTGATTTGGGTTGTGGTATCCTGGGGATTGACTTCTGAAATCTTTCTTCCCGAGTCATAGTTAAAGCCCCAGTCAATCACCTCTTTGTTCTAATAGAGTCCAACTTCCCAGCTTGAGGGCCTCTTGGGTTGCCGTTTATATATTCCATCATCTCTCTGCTTTTAAAAAATCAGCCTTAATATTTTTTCTTTTCTTTGGTAGATTTTATTTTTATTTTAATAAAGTTTTAACATGCATATAGTTTAAGGACTTAAGTAGTTCCATGAAACTTGTTGCAAAAAAAAAAAAATAATATTAATAGTTGCCTTCTGATCTCCCTTTCTCTACATTTCCCATTCTCCTGGGAGAACTACCCTCAAATTTATAAATTGATTCTTTTAGTACTTATATTTCTGACTCTAAATTACATGATTATATACATGATTTTTTTGTCCATTTTAGGCATTATGTATAGACTCCCCATTTCTAATCCTCCCCATAAGTGATCATATAATTTTAGATAGATCAATACTCAGTGTTTATATTATTAATGGTCATGTAACTGATAAGTGACATAGCATACAATAATTGGCTTTCCTGTAAAGTTATTATTTTTCCTACAATTAATTATCATCTTTTGTTTGTTGAGTAATGTTCTCTGTATTTGTCCCTAATTTATTTCCAAACTCTCCCGCATATGCATAAATCTCTTCTTAACATGCTGACACACCAGATTTGTCAGTTTTATCTTGAATAATCCTCTCCAGGTTCAGGTCACCAAGCTGGCTGTGCAGTGTTTTGATGTTCTCCCTTGGTTTATACCTTCATTTGACCAAGCATGGTCCTCTAGTATCTTCTAGAAGAGGGGAATAAATTAGAGGTAAATCTTTTTAAAGCTGTACACATGTTTGAAAATGCCATTATTCTACCCTCACACTTAGTTGAATGTTTGCCTTGTGGAAATTCCTCAGAATTCAGAGGCATTGCTTGGCCATCTTAAGCTTCCTGAACAGTTGTAAGAAGTCCATTGTCATTTGAATCTTTTTTAATTCTTGATCCTTGATGTTCTCTCTTTCTCTCTATGCCTTTTTCTCTCTTTTTCTCGCTCTGTCCCTTTTTTTATTGTCCCAGTGCTCTGAAGTTTTACAATGATACATTTTCTTTCATGATGCTAGGTCCTTAGTGTGTCTTTTTAATATGGAAAAGTATGTCTTTCCATTTGGGAAATGTTCTGGAATTATTCCCTGGACAATAAACTCCCTGTGCTTCTACTGTTCTCTTTCTGGAATACCCATTATTTAAATTTTGGACCAATCAGACTTGTTCTCTAATTAAAAAATTTTTAATCACCATTTTTCTTTTCTTTCTCTTCTTCCTCTATCTTCTCCTGGAGGAGCCCTTTTGTTGAGTTCCCCATTTCTGCCCTTATATTTCCCCCAAACACTCTTTGTTCTTCAATGTGCCTTTTTTGTAGCGCTCTGTTCTTCTTTCATGAATGCAATCTTTTCTCATCCCTTGAGCCCATTAAGAGTAGTGTACTTTTAAGTTTTCCTCCCTTGCCTCTAACGTTTATGTTTATTTGTGTGAGCCCCTTTCTTTCATGCTAGCGACTTTCCTTATTTCCATGGACTGTTCATATTTAGGAAGCGAATAGCCCTGGCTGGATAGCTTGTTTAGTTAGAGCATTGTACTGAAGCACAAAGGTTGCCAGTTTGATCTCCGTTCAGGGTACATATAGGAACAGATTGATGTTCCTGTCTTTCCCTTTCTCTCCCTCCCTCCCTCTAAAATCAATAAGACATAAACTTTTTTTTTTAAAGAGAGGAATAGTAAAGGCTGAACTCTTTGTGTGGGTAGGAGGTGTTTATTGATTGTAGCTTCTACTCTAGATATATTGTTATCTTGGCGGTTTCATTGGGAAACCCTGAATGTGATTAGGACATTTTCCTTGAACTGGTAAGATTTTTTCAAGATGTTAAGTCTTTTCTAGCATCCTGCCCCCAAAATATCATGAATATTCTGCTTTCTGCCAGCTGGGTGTAGTAGAAAAATTTAATTTCTATTTTTAGTATAGTCTTCTAACCACTGTGCCTGGTCTCCTCAATCCAGAAACCCCGTTTTTCCATCTCCAGAGACTTAACCTGGGCAGTAACTGATCTGCGTGATAGAGGAGACAGAATCTGGGATCTGCTCCTGCAGATGCAGATTTTTAAGCTTTCTTTGTGTTTTAACATTATCATCATTCCTACCTCTAGAGATACTTTTGCCTTTTGAGTATTTAATATAGTAAATGAATTTGCATCATGCTTTCTCCACTGCTACCTTCAGATCGGTTCAACTTTTGAAGTTCTCATAGGCAGTTACCACACTTCACTGCTTTTTTCAAGCTCCCACATGTGCTACTGGGTTGCTGTATTTTTCTGTTTTATTTGTCCTGTGGTTTGTCTTTTGTTTCTGTTAAATTTAAGATTATTTTCTCTTTTTGGCTCCAAAAGGGAGTAAAGGCGTTAGTTAGGCTGCTATCTTCAACTAGAAATTCCCCTGCCTCTCTGTTAACCCTACTCCCCTCACCCCCTTGACCACAACTCCCTGCAATTGAGGTTTTGCCTCCTAGTCTCTGTGGCTGGCCTCTGTGGCACCAGTCCATCTGGTGCACCAGTTCACTGGTTCACTGTTTGTTTAAATCCTAGGAGGCTGATTGGCCCAAACATTTGCTGTAAGCACCTCCCCTATGCCAGCCCTGACCAGTGGGTAGAGCTCGTGCAGACTAGTCTCTGTTCTGTGTTGCTGTGAATAAATCACCAGGCTGTCTTTAGGAGTGATGACCAGATGTGTCATCGGAATGATCCTGCTTATGGGGTCAGGGTGGGGACAGCAGGCTGGTGGCTCAATCTAGGTTTTGTGAAATGGTCTCACAGGTCTGTTGTTTAGCTTTTAATATACCTGGTATAGGGTTTTATACAATTTCCCTTTATGGCCAATGTTAGAAAACTAACATGACTCAAACTAATAATATACTATTCACCTTATAGAGTGCTTACTTATTAATTTCTGATAGGCTGTGTCTCTTTCCAATAGCTAGGTCATGTAGGTGTGTTCTCCAAGTATTCTTTCTCAGGTATGAAGCCAGAAGAAAAGCTCACAGTTATCAGATGTCTTCTGCACCAGTTAATTTTTCATACATCACTTCCAGTTAATCCACACTCTAACCCTGTGAGGTGTTAACCGCATTTTACACATGAAGAAACACATTGTTCAAAGAAGCTGAGTAAATTTCTCAGCTTGAAAAACCAATGAAAGAGTCAGAACCTTCTGGCTGTGGTACCTCTGGGCCTCCTTCTACTCTGACCTGGATGACCACAGAATTCAGGAATCGGGAAAGGCCCCTCTGGTGACCTGTAATCTGAGCCCTGAAAGAGGAGTATGGACAAGTGAAGAGTGTGGTAGTAGCCCTGAGGCAGGGCCCCTGGATGAGTTTGAGGAACCATGGGACTTCAACCCCGCGAGCATGGGTGAGCCCCCAGGATCCCCCATAGAGACCACATGGGCGAAGACTGAGATGAAACAACCAGTCCACATTCCAGGCCCTCTGCAGCTGGGCTGACGCAGTTGCTAGGGTCAGACTGCTCTATAGAGAGGGCAGGCAGGCTGTCAAAAACCCTAGACGTTTCTGTCTTCATATGACACTCCAGGATGTGCCAGTCCCTCAAATTACCTGCATACTTTTTCCAATATGGCTGACTTCCTTGTGTTGGTAATTGCTCACAGAAGATCTGTTAATTGGACTGTCACTGTGTTCCTTACAATGCTGTATTATCTATAAAGTTTTCAAGTTTGACCAGTCACTAATGATCAATAATTTGAGGACCAGTAGACCTGTGGTTCCCCAACATGAATGCTTGTTGGAATTACCTAGGGTGGTTATTAAAAATACAGAGGTTAGAGGCCCAACTTGACCTACTAAATCATTGCTATTTTTTTACAAGCTCCACAAGTTCTCTTTAAACAGCTGATCTGACCACTTCTCAGAAAGTCCATGCTCTGGAACAAGGTCAGTGGGAGATCACACAATGTCAGACAAATGGGTGATGGCAGCAAAAATCCTGGGCAAGGCCCATGTTTTCTGACTCCTGGTGGAGAGGCCAACAGCGTGGGTCTCATGTATGTAGATGCAAGCTGTGTTCACGTATCTTTCTTTCATAAAGGCTGGACTTGCCCATTGAATCTATAGTTAGTGACATTTCTATCAATCGCTGTGGGCAATACTAGGAAATGGTCATTGTCCTCAAGAAGCTTAATAATTATGCATTTTATCAATTCTAAAATGCATGTCTATTCACATTTTAACATCTCAGAAATGGGTTGTGCCTAACTCTTGATTGTATTTTAGCTTTGTTATAATGCAGCTGATAGTTTTTTTTTCAGGGTATGTAAAATAATAGTGCCACTTAAAATCAATAGTATCTTCAAAAGGATAAAACACAGTAGTGGAGAAGAAACAACATGCTTATATAAACAGATACTGCATGAGTTTTGTTTCTGCTAGCCCCTCTACATGGATAATTTTGCACTTCTGTGGCACCAGTTCTACTATCTCTCTTACAACTTAATTCAAACACTATCTCCTCCAGGGAGCTTTCTGTTTCACCCTAGCCCACCTCCACTCTGTAGTTCAAATCTTCCCTCTGGCCTCCTGAACTTGCCTCTGACCTACACTGTATCTTGTTATTGCCTCCCCCACAACTAGATTGTGTGGTCCATGAAAGCAAAGATACAGTAGTATGCCCTTGTATTCCTAGTACCTAGCATAGAGCCTGAGATGCATAGAAGTTCAATACATGTTTGCTGAATGAATGAATGATGAAAAATTGAATAGCTACAGGCAATATCTGATCTGGATCCTCTGTAATGCCATAGAATTGCAGAAGAAATGCAGAGCACAGGGCTGGAAGACAGGGCTGGCTTCATGAAGGGAATGGGATGGAGGCCATTCTGGGGGATGGCTGATGGAATGGCTCAGGACTGAAGAGAAGAATAGAAAGGGGAAGTGATCAGACTGTTTTCTCTCTTACTAGAACATCCTGCTGTGATAGTTACTTGGTTGGATTTTGTATGTGCATTTCAGGAGACTGTGCAGTTTCACTAATCATTATCCTTAACACTTAACTCTGGGTACTAAGGAGTAAACAGTCTAACCCGCAGTGAGCTGTCTCAGGAAGTCCCGAATGTACACATGGGCTTTGTGGGTTAGACCTCAGAGCTTCCTGCCAGAGCCTGATAAGATTTAGCAAGTGCAAGAGGCCAGGAGAAGGTGGCGGATGGGACCACAACCATGGCACCAACATTTCAAAGCAGGTGCTTCTCACCACCTATTGTTTTAGAACCTTAACTGAAAACTGTTTTGTTCTCCCCACTTCCCTCAAAGTACAGCTAACATGACTCTAGCTGGGGATGGGGTCTGATCTTTTAATAATGGTCCCTGAAGACACTTGGGATTTCTATTGAACCGAGCTGTCTCTTATACATGTCATCTGATAGGCTCATGGCACCTCCAGCATTCATGGATTCCTGTTTTACAAAATTACTCTATAGATCCTTCTGACCACATCTGAATAGTTAAAGAGGTGAGACCTAAAGAAGTAGGTTTTCTGATGCCTCTTGTTGAAGTTTGTGCATAGAGGTTTCAATTTATTATACAAATCTACAAGTAGGCTGTCAGGCCAGGTTTGCAGCTGAGACCTGGGGAGCATGCTCTGGCTGTGCTGGTAGGATAAGGAGACCTAGGTGGCTTGGGGTGACCAATCTGCTCCTCCTGCAACACCAAACAGCCTTTTTTATGCAGCAGCTTGATGGCTCCTTTCCATAATGAGTAGACACTGGGGTCAAGTCAAAGTTTATTTCACATCTATTCTTGAGCTGGTGGGCAAGTTCCCACTAGACACATAAGAAACCCAAGGTTCTCTTGGACAGGCAGGCAGCTTGTAGCAAGACACAGGCACAGTGACCACTGGATGCCGCACAGGGAGGCAAGTACAACTCTAAGGTTTTGTGCTCAGTCACCCATCATCCCAGTGATTGCCTTTGTACTGTCTCACCCTTCCTGGTGCGGTGGAGCTTTAGGAAGAGGCCAGAGACTCCAGATGTTAGACCACGTGGCTGAGACAGGTGTGCAGGTGTGGCTGTGGCCCATGAGCTCGGGTGGGGATGATGTCCTACTTGTAGGAGATAGTTAATGGAAATGCAGGTGTCCACACTGGAGCGCGGGAATTCCACAGTGCCTTTCTGGGAAGGGACAGTTTCTATCTCTTAGTTAGAGGAAGGGGACAACTCTGTCAGAAGACAGCTGCGAGTTTCCTGAGGCCCCACGGGGAGATTTCGGTTGAACTCGAGGCCTGGGTAGAGGGGGGCCTTTCTGCTGGTGACCTTGTGTGCCAGGGGGGGGAACAGGCCTCTTCTGATACTGCTGCTGGTGCTGGACACGGTGCCCAGGAGGTGGGGGACGCTGACCATGTGTGTGGGGACGGTGACCAGGTGGTGGAGGAGGTTGGGATGAGGCTGGATTTTGAGGAGCCAGAATTTGGTGGAGCTTCCGGCCCTTTTCCTCACAGGTTGTTCTGTGTGCTTGGATTTCCAGTTCCTCACCTGCAACAATGAAACCACTGAATAGTTCATCTTGGCAAGATATGACCAATGCAACTGTTTATTCAGTGAACCTTCTATGCATAATGCATCATGCTAGCTGCTTTCGGGGATGTGATGAGAAAGAAGAAGCTGCCCCTGCCCTCTGAGGGTCCCCAGTCTTGTAGGGGAGACAGAAATGCCCACCAGCAAGGTAGAAAAAGAGCTTTGAGAACTCTGGGAACCAGGAGCTAGGAGACAGGCAGGGACTTAGTGCCTGGGTCTCCCGGGAGCAAGGAGAGCACTCAGACCTCACAGTCCTGCCTCTGTGGCATCCTAGAGATGGTTCACTGTGGGCACTGCATGGTTAGAGTCCTTGTCATAGGCTCCGAATAGGCAAAGAGGACATGCCTCAGTAACGACCTTCCTTCAGATGGGGTTCTCTGTTAGACCTGCCTTTCACCCAGTTTGACTCCAACTCAACTCACATTCTTTTGAGAGTTAGAGGATACACCAGGGATTTTTTAGTCCATAGAAGCTTACTAGTTTCTCAGAAATTCAAAAGTAAGCCCTATCCTCTTGCATTTAGGAGGAAA
Organism: Saccopteryx leptura; assembly: GCF_036850995.1. Classification (NCBI taxonomy): domain Eukaryota; kingdom Metazoa; phylum Chordata; class Mammalia; order Chiroptera; family Emballonuridae; genus Saccopteryx; species Saccopteryx leptura. The sequence continues at coordinate 207,402,999 of NC_089505.1, read as the reverse complement.
AGAAATTCCTCTTCTGGTCACCCCTCTGGGATGCTCTGCTTTGTGTGACTGTCATCCATGAAGACAGGCCTTTGGTAATGTAGACTCATGGTGATGTAGTTTTCCTTATGCTGTTTCAAAATTCTGCAACAGGAAATGTGTGAGGATGCTCAGCTGCCAGAGATCTGGAGGACTCCGCTGGCCTCTCTGGCCCCCTTTGGGCTAGTTAGGTGCTCCAGTACCCGTGCCCAAAGACATCCTTGCAGGCCCCTGAGGAAACGGGGGAGGGCATTCTCTCTGGGGTCAGTGAATGGCCTCTCACACTTTGCAGAGATAGGGCTCAGCAAGCACGGGCCCTCTGCACTGAGCGTCACCCTGCACCTTTGGGTGGTGATGCCAGTCTGAAGGTTTCCCCTACTGCTGGAAATCCAGTCCTTGGGCAGCTTTCACCATGAGGACTAAAGACAGCAATACGGTGAGGACATGTGAGAGTCCAGTGTGCTCCTAAGCACACAAAGAAAAAGGTACAGAAAGGGAAAAACACATCCTCTGTGCCATCCTTGGTGCCCCAAGACCATGCCCAGAAGGCCGGGCAGAGGACTGTGACCTCTGGTTGCACTCCCAGCTGTGGCACAATGGAGGACCCTTTTCAAACCCTACGTGGCAGGCTTGGCTGGCCATTTATTTGTTTAGTAGTCTGTTCACCACTGTTCTATTCATTAGCTCTTTGGACATTTATTCCCTTCCTCTAGGTGTTAGGTGCCATTGCTAAGTGGCAATGATGTCCCAGACACAAACCCTGTGCTCAGGAAGCTTAAACTTAAGTCAGTGGGACTGCAAATCACAATGTTAGCCTCCAGTGAGAGCCCAGGGGCTCCACAGGGGTGCAGACCGAGAGCCTCAGGAGTCCAGAAGGAGGAAGAGAGTCTGGCTGGGTGACTGAGACCTCCAGCCCACTTGGACAGACTAGGCTAGCCATGGGTCTGTGCAGCCTGTCTGGTCAAAGTAGGATGGTGGCCCCAGCATGCCCACACCAAACAGTGGTCCTGCCCAACATCCACCCTGTGGAGCTCCTCCAGGCTTGGTACCCCCTCCCTCACTCCCTCTCCTGGTTGCTCAGCAAGGCACCTGGGCCCGCACTCAAAGTTGTGCAAGATCAGGGTCAAGGGTGAGGGTCTCTTAACTTTGCACCCTTGGCTTTTTGCTGACCTCACCCTAGTCCTGACTCAGCCTACTGGCTATAGGATTTGGGGCAGATCCTTTAATCTCGTCTGTATGAGTATTACCGATTTCATAAGGGCCCTTGGAAAGTTGGATAAGGTGACAAACATGAAGCATTACAGAGATTAGTGCCTGGCACAAGCAACTATTTTGTCCCCGTGAGGTAGTCATCATGCTGTCATTTCAGCCTAGTGAAAGCAGAGATTGCCCTGTGTGGCTGACATGGGAGGTCGGCTTTGGGAGAATAAGTAGTCTTTGATCATTAGGCATTGGAGAAGGGGCCTCTGTAGGGAAAGGGGGCAGAGGACAGTCTGCTGGGGTGAAGGGAGTGGGAAGGATGGGGGTGGAAACGTAGGCCGTGAGGGCGGGACTTAGGCGGAGGGCAGGCCGTGGGGGCGGGACTTAGGCGGAGGGCCAGTGGCCTGAAGGAGACTGAGGTGAGAAGTCTGAAGTAAGTCAAATCTGAAGGGAGCCAAGGCCTCCACTTCCTGAGGAGATTCAGACCAGGTCCTTCCTTAGGTGGTGCCCATTCTAGGAAAAGACCCAGAGTGTGGGGACCCAGTCTTACAGTAAATATGAGATTGCACAGGACCTGAGGGGCCTGCCCACCTGGCTGCATGTCCTGCTGATGTCTGGATGGCCCCTGCTGGACCCACCTGCACATGGGGTCCCAATAGCCCCCTGCCAGCACCTGTGCAGACACCTGATGAGCCCTTGGAGTCCTCCTTCTTTATCCACAGTTTTACTTTCTACGGTTTCAGTTACCAGCAGTCAACTGCAGGGCAAAAATACTAAATGGAAAATTCTAGAAATAAACAATTCATAAGTTTTAAATTGCACGCTGTTCTCAACAGCACCATGAAATCTTTCTCCCTCCCATCCAGATGTGAATCATCCCTTTGTCCAGTGTTTCCATGCCATACACGCTCCTCACCCATTAGTCACTTAGTAGCCATCTAGGTATCAGATCGACTGTCAAGGCATCACAGTGCTTGTGTTCACATCACGCTTACTTTACTTAATAATGGCCCAAAGCCATTCACATAACTTTTTTTACTTTTTATTTTATTTATTCATTTTAGAGAGGGGGGAGAGAGAGAGAGAGAGAGAGAGAGAGAGAGAGAGAGAGAGAGAAAGAGAAAGAGAGAAAGGGGAAGAGCAGGAAGCATCAACTTCCATATGTACCTTGACCAGGCAAGCCAGGGTTTTTATTTTTTATTTTTATTTTTTGTATTTTTCTGAAGCTGGAAACAGGGTGAGACAGTCAGACAGACTCCCGCATGCGCCCGACTGGGATCCACCCGGCACGCCCACCAGGGGCGATGCTCTGCCCACCAGGGGGCGATGCTCTGCCCCTCTGGGGCGTCGCTCTGCTGCGCCTGGGGCAGAGGCCAAGGAGCCATCCCCAGCGCCCGGGCCATTTTACTCCAATGGAGCCTCGGCTGCGGGAGGGGAAGAGAGAGACAGAGAGGAAGGAGGGGGAGGGGGTGGAGAAGCAAATGGGCGCTTCTCCTATGTGCCCTGGCCGGGAATCGAACCCAGGTCCCCCGCACGCCAGGCCGATGCTCTACCGCTGAGCCAACCGGCTAGGGCCCAAGCCAGGATTTTGAACCGGCAACCTCAGAGTTTCCAGGTTGACGCTTTATCCACTGCGCCACCACAGGTCAGGCCTTTTCACATAACTTTTATCACAGTATATTGTTATCATTTTTCTATTTTGTTGTTAGTTATTCTTGGTAATCTCTTATCGTGCCTAAAGTTATAAATTAAACTTTAATATAAGTACATATTTGTAGGAAAAACATAGTATTTATAGAGTTCAGTACTATCCATGGTTTCACGCATCCACTGGGGTCTTGGAACGTAATCCCCACAGGTTGGGGGGCTACTGTATCTGAACACACTGCCTTGGGTAGCCGTGATGCCCCTTGAGCCAGCTCTCCACTTATGAGCATAACCTTTTTATTCTCGGTGGGTCATCAGACAGGCCTGACTTGAGGAAGAAACACTCAGAGCCCTAACACATCCCCTCTGGACAGCGAATTGGAAAAGGAGGTATAAATACCTGGTTCTAGAATAGGGTGCTCCTATGGGTTCTTTATGCCCTGAAATTCTACCTGTGTTCTAGGAGCTTTGCCACCCCCTCAGGAGAAGACAAGATGTTTGCTCACCGAAATGGAGTTTTGAAGCTAATCTGTCTACCCACGTAGAGATATGTGGCTTTTTCAAAATATGATCACACAGCCTGACGCGGAGTCAGCCTCAGTGGTGGATTCCAATGGGGCCAACCTGGATTCAGCTTCTTAAAGCCCCTACATTGTCACCACTGAAAATGTGTTTTTCAGACATCAAGCAAGCCACAAAATGGAAAAAACTGTAACCACTGGTTACAGCCCTGACGTTCCGAAACTACCCGTCTCCATTGCTTTCTCGTCAGACTAAAGTGTCATCCCTGTGAGCTATTTTCACGGGGATTTTGCCCAGGCCTGTGGTGGGACAGAAGAGGAGCTTACTTACCATCTCTCCTCCTGTGCTGTCTTTTCCTCTTGCTGATGACAACAATGAGCAGTACCACACAGAGTAAGAGCAAAATGCCTCCTGCACATATGCCAGCGATGAGGTAGATATCCAGACCTTTCTCTGCAAGGGAAACAAAGGAGGGATGGAGGGGAGTGGTCCTGGACAGAGAGACCATCATTGCTCTGGCCAAGATGGCATGCTTAACTCCTCCCTCTTGCGTTCAGCAGATAATAGAGCTTAATAGATGGGGACTTTTCAATCTCACAAAAAGCCAAACTCATAGAAGGTGGTGGATTGTGTCCATCCCTGAAAGGGTGGGACCAGCGCCCTCAGAAGGCTCCTTGGGAAGCTCCCCTCCTGGACTCTCCTGGACTAGAATGCCTAATCGTCATGTGCCAGGGCATTGTCCACTGTCCAACGAAGGAGACCATCTCAGAAGTTTAGATCTGAGAAAGAGTTTAGAGACAAATATTTTATCACCTCTAGTTTTACAGACAAGGCCCAGAGAGGCAGGGTGAGTTGACCGTGGCCACACAGTGTCTTCCTGAGTGGCTTCTTCAAGCAGATCCTTGTCTCGGAGTTTCCAAACCATGTGCCCAGTTGTATCTCTGACTGCCCTCCTACACCACTGTTTTTTTTCTCACCCTCTTGACCAGACAGTGTCCAAGGACTAAGAGTAAATGTGTTCTGTGTACAGCCCAGCCCTCTGGCTGCACAGCCAGCACCCCATCCCAGACTTCCCCTGTCCTGTAAGAGAAACTGACACTGTGACATGGCAGCAGTGGTGGACTTGATCTTCAGCTCCCAAACCTGCTTCAGTTGCAGTAATGCAGTGAGGATAACATGAGTAGGTTGTTTAGAGAAAAGGGTTTGAGTTCCAGGCTCTTCTAGGCAAGAGCTGAGTGACCTTTGTGAAGTTACTCCACCTCTCTGAGCCTGTTCCTTTCTTTATAAAGTGGAGATAATGAAACTTGCATCACAGGGAGGCTGCCGGAAGCCAGTCAGATAATGCAGTGGTCCCCAACCCCCGGGCCACGGACTGGTACTGGTCCATGGGCCATTTGGTACCGGTCCGCAGAGAAAGAATAAATAACTTACATTATTTTTGTTTTATTTATATTTAAGTCTGAACGATGTTTTATTTTTTAAAAATGACCAGATTCCCTCTGTTACATCTGTCTAAAACTCACTCTTGATGCTTGTCTCGCAAGTTTGACAATTATATTTTAAAATACCACAGTTTTTATGCCGGTCACATAATTTTATTTTGTGCATTTATCCATCCCACCCTAAAGGCTGGTCCGTGAAAATATTTTGACATTAAACTAGTCCGTGGCCCAAAAAAGGTTGGGGACCACTGAGATAATGGATGTGGGAGTGCTTTGAAAACTGTAAAACAACACACAAAGGCGAGGAGGTCCTGTTCTTAGCAGAGCTCTGTACACTGGCGTTTCTAGGAGCCATTCTGTGGGAGGGCTGCGGGGCCATGTGCCCTCTGTGAGTCACTGGCAATTAGAGAGGCAGCACTTGGGCCATGGGTCAGGGGACTCACCAGAGAACAAACAGGAGCTCAGCCCAGCATCACTACGATACCCTCCCTCTCTAGCCAGACATTCCTTGGAAGACACTCTTGTACACCAGCCCAGGATGAGCCCCAGGAGCAAGCCAGAGGCCCAGCCGCCAAACCAACAGCCTGCAGTTGTCTGCTGATCCTTGCTTTCTTTCTTCAAGTCTCTCTGACTGTGTCTTTGCCTGCCAGTTGCACAACCCCTCTGGTCTGCAGATGAAGGGGCTTCCTTTAGAAAAGTAGGCATAATCCTAAACTGCTATGAAGCTCAAAAGTATCCGGGGTTCTTTGGAATCTGCTGGCTGAGAGGCAGGGCTGGGCTGTTGGAGTCTTCCTCATGCTGATGAGAGAGGCCTAGGCTCTGACCCTGGTGGACCCGCAGGGGCCTGGAGCTAGGTGGGGGCAAGGGGCTCAGCCATGTAGCCACCAGCTCGTCTTCTCTCAGAATGCTCACATGGGCGGCCACACCCTTATCTGGGGCACACTTAGTCTGTTCGCAGGTTTGCGCAATGCAGCCCTCTGGGGCACCTGGGTGCTCCATGGGGGCGACATTCCAGCTTGTGTCTAAGGCATTCAAAGCTACGTGCTCACGGTGTCTAAAGCCAACTGCCCCCCTCTTGCACTCCTTCCTGGAGAGAACATGCCCAGAAGTTTATGTGGTGGGTCCTTTGTCCTGTGTTCTGGTTTTATATACATACTCACCTTTTCTGAGCCAAATGGTTAGTCTTATCATCGCTCCTCTCTGTCTTAGCCTCTCAGGAGGAAATAGGCATCTTTTTTAGGTTCTTTAAGAGCAGCCTCCCCTTCCCCAGCATCCCCTCCTCTGTGTTCCTCCCATCTCTTTCAGGCCCCTTCCCAGGCAAGCTTCTGCTCTGCACCACAGAGTGAGGGGCGGGAAGGGTTCAGTCTGCGAACCTCAGCTTCTCCCAGTGCCCTCCCTCCATCCCTAACACACACACATTTTTATTCTGGTGCAATCTAGTTAAAAAAAATTTTTTTTAATGGTATAAGGTGGTCAGATAAAATACAGGATGCCAGTGAAAGTTTAACTAAACAATAACTTAGTTTAAGTATGTCCCATGCAACATTTGGAACATATTTATGCTGGGGGTTTTTTATTTGCTAAATCTGGCAAGTCCAATCAAGGGTCCCCTGAAAGAGGAAGGGGACGTGAAGTCAAGGAGGGACTGCTCAATTCACTGTACGCAGTGATGGGCAGACACACAGGGTGAAGCGATGCTCATCTATGTCCCCTCCGATTGAATGTGGGCTGAACTTGGTTGCTTTTAATCACCAGAATACAGCAAAAGTACTGGGATACCTATTGCTCCTGAGACTGTTATAAAATATTCATGGCTTCTGTCTAGAGCTCTTGTTCTTATTCTTGCTTGGTCTGCTTAGAGGGAAGCTGGGTGCCATATTGTGAGGAAACCCAATGGTACAGGACTGAGCTTGGACAGGGACCCCCTCATAGAGCCTGGACATGTTTGACATGACATACTTCCAGTATCTGGAGTGTGGCTTCACAAAAGAAGCTTAGCCAGGACCACTGTGTCACTCCCAAATTCAGGACTCACAGGATCTGTGAGATAATAACTGCTCATTGTTTTAAGCCACAAAATGTGGGATAATTTCTTATACAGCAATAAATAACTAATTCAAAGAATATATATGAAAAAGCCTTACTTCTGACTTCACACCAACCCAGGGCTGCTTATTAGGGTCACTGACCAGCTGTAGGCACTGTGGAAACTCAGGACTTCTGAACAAATAACTACTTTTAGTGTTCAGTTCCCCTTTGGGGGGTTGAGCAGAGAGCACTGGGGAGATAATCACAGAGCTGTGGGTCCCAGAGCTGAACACTACAGCAGACTGCTTCTCAAAATTTACTCGTGGGGGTGATGTCAGGCTGTTGCAGCAGGCAAGAGCTCAGGCTCTTAGAGTGTTGGGATTTTCTGATGCTGGTGCCAATGCAGGCTGCCTGCTTTAAGGCAGGAGGAGCATTTCCTATATCCATGGTCCTCCCTGACCTCACGCTCTTCTTCCCCCAACCCCCTCAATCCATGTTTTTTCTACAGCCTCTGGTAGGAGGTGCTAGCCCTCTTCCCTTCAGAGAAGAATCGTCTTTGCTCTCTTCTCCATCATTACTCTAGGAGTCACCATTGTGGTAGCTGACTAGCCAACAGACCTTGGGTAAGTAAGTTTGTCTCTCTGGGAAGTGAGGGTTGCATAGATAGCCTCTACCACACCTCCTATATCTTCTACTTGGCAATTCTTTTACCCCAAAGATCTTTTGAATTGCCTGAGGCTACATTCTGCGCTGCGGGAGGACTCCCAGGAGGGGTAAGCATAGAACACCACCTCCTCTCTCCTTCGAGTCTTCTCTTGAAGGTTTCCAGTGGGAAGGGGTCTGTTTTCAGTTCTCATCTGGAGGTCAAGGCTGCCTTCAAGCCCAGGCACCTGGGCCCTGAAGCGGGTCTCCACTAGGGGCTGGCAGGCTATGCTTGTGAAGTGAACTTGGGATGTCTGACCAGTGTCTACCACATACCTAGACAGCTGATGGTCACCACGCTGGTTTCCTTACTGATTTTGTTAGTTGCGGTACACTTGAATACTGCAGGTTGTTTGCTGGTCCACTTGTGTGTGATGACATTCAGACTGTCTGTGATATGGTTCTCATTTTGAAACAGTTTTAACTTAGGGTCAGTTCCTCCTTTTGCCTCACAGGTCAGGGTTGCGTTGGTACAACTCCAAAACATCGAAGGTTTTGAGACCCTCTCTGCAAAGAAAATAAAGATCCAATTTCTATGAGGCAACTTTCTGATTATGATACGATTAACAAACATACCTATTTATAGAGGGGGAAATAGAGTCAGTTTTGGACCAGGGAACAATTTCAAAGACCCCTAGCTGTTTTTGAAATCTATTTTATTTATACAGTACATTTAGAATAAATGTATGGTAACATTCATCCATATATTATGTCAGTAAAAAAAGTCGTATCAAATGTTTAAGTGCGGCCCTGGCTGGTTAGCTCAGTGGATAGAGCATCAGCTCAATGTGTGGATGTCCCAGGTTCAATTCTCAGTCAGGGCACACAGAAAAAGCAACCATCTGCATCTCTCTCCCCCCTTCCCCTCCCACAGCCAGTGGCTTGATTGGTTTGAGCATCGGCCCTGGGCACTAAGGATGGTTTGATTGGTCCGAGTGCATCAGCCTCAAGCACTGAGGATGACATTGGTCCCAGATGGGGGTTGCCTGGTGGATCCCAGTCGGGCACATGTGGGGGTCTGTCTTGCTATGTCTCCTCCTCTCACTTAAAAAAATATGTTTAAGTACTGTTTTATACCTTAAAATGTTTTCACATATCATAATCCTAACAAACAGAGAAGCTGATATTTTCCTTCTTATTGACATGAAATGCCCAAGGCCCTAAAAGTTTAAAGTGGATGGATTTTTTCCCAAAGCTGTTTGGCCACTCATTGTGCCTCACTGGACCTCATCTAGAAGAGAAGGATCAGAAAGACATGCCCCACCTGTCATAACAGGCACAACATGTGACAAAGCCCTGGGCAAAGCAGTAGGCACTGACCTTTTTGTCGGTAGTTGATACATTCATAATCATAAATCCCTTGCCTCTGTTTTTCTGACATGAGACTACGCTAAGGGCTGGGCCTTGGCATCCCAGGCCTTGGCCAGGTACAAATCCTGCTCCACTTCCAGCTGTGTGACCTCCTCCTGTGTCTTTATCTCATACTTGACTCTCTTTCCCCAAGCTTGCCACCTTCCTCACCCAGTTTCTCTCCATTCACTATGCAGATGGACAGCTCATTTTCCCATGATTCCCCCCTCCCTGACTCCCAGGCAACAACATCTTGACCCTGAACTTTCCCGCCACATTGCATTTCTGTCTCAATGTATAAGCATGCAGAAATTGAGCTCTTCTCCCATTGTTGGCTTCTGTGGGACCAAGAAAGAAGAGGATGAAGAAACACCATCACACAGCAAGGCAGGGTCAGTGAGTAGTCTGGGGCTTGGGTCAAAGCATTTACATATCTTTTCAAAACGGAAATACTCTTTTCTTCTATTTGTGAGTAACATCTAATTATTGTAAAAATTGATTTTAAAAGTTTGAAGATTAAAAATCATTTGTAGTTCTACTACCTAGAGTCAATAATTATTAATGCTTTGATGTACCTCTTTAGCAGATGCTTTCTATACAATACATTCATGTTTTAAAAGTTAAAACTGTATGATATGATGTTGTAGTCTGCCTTTTTTTCATTTTCTGATCTTTTATTAAATTTTTTCCCCGTAAGAATATCAAATACATCACCACAATCTTTTTAAATGATGTATACTTCATTTAATAAATAACTTTCTAACTGCTAGGGACTTTTAAATCCTTTCCAATACTTCACTCCTATAAGCCACATGGTCTTATTTTTTTATATATCTTCTCCATCAGATAGCTTCCTAGCAGAGGACTGGCCACTTCACCTCGTGCTCATCTCACAGAGAACTCCTTAATTCTAGGTTATAAGGATTAATTCTTTCCCCACTAACATCTGCTTTTAAGGGGCTTTACATTCCCTTTTCAGCCAGCAGCAGCAGCCCCCTCATTCACGGGCTTTGGGTGCCAAGACTGTAGCCAGGAGAAGCATGAAGAAACAGTGAAACAGGAAGGGCATTGAGCCAACAGGTGTGTCCTGGGCACTGGTGGGCACCTTTGCATGGTTGTCTCCTTGAAGCCGTGTCTCACTGAATACCTGATGCAATTATTATTATAAAAGTCAGGCTCAGAGGAGATGGAGAATTTACTAAAGGCCAAGGCCACGTGTCATGTAATATTGATCAGTCCACAAACAAAGTTAAGATGCTGTGTCATTCACATACACACACACACACACACACACACACACACACACACAGAGCAAGGTGGCTGTTGTATCATGGAAAGATCTCTGTCTTTTGGCAGGGGAATGTGGGGTTTATTTTGGGGGTACTCAAATGTTCTAAAATTGGTTGTGGTGATGGTTGCACAACTCGGAGTGTGCTAGACACTTCTGAATTGCGTGCTTTAAGGGAGCAATGTGTGGTATATGAACTGTGTCTCAATAAAGCTTTTTGGAAAGAAAAAAAGTCACCATCCTTGGTAAAAGAAGCCCTGGGTTTGAATCCTGACTTTACAGCAAACTGTGAGATGTCAGACAAGTAGCTTCTGCTTCCTTAAAGATAAGAAATGGATAATAAGAGCTATCTCTTAGGATTGTTGGGAATTTTCCATAAGATTGTGTAAGCAAAGCACTCAACACCCAGCAGGTGGATACTGTGACTGCTACAATACTAAAGAAGACAGAAATGTGAGGCTCGTGTTCAAAGCAGACACCTAAGCCCATGTTGGCAGGAGTCTGGAGATCTGGGGCTCTCAGGCCCACAAGCAGAGGTCCCTCTGGCTCCATTCTTCACCCCACCCCATTTCTGCAATGTGCTCTCCAGCCAAGGCTGAGGACTAGAGTGTGGAAAGTTGTCATTTGTAGGGAGCTGGCAGTGTCTGGGATTTTTGGAAGGGGTGGGTGCCAGGTGCACATACTAAGAACAGGGCTGGAGGGTGACCTTAAGTAGAAGAAGGGGCCCTGGTTCTGGTGGCACTTCCCGTGCAAAGCACAGAAATGTTGGTTTGCTCGCCGAATTGCTGGCTCGGGCTCGTTCTGGGGCTCCTGTCTTCCTCTCTGGGCCAAGTGCAGCTTCCTCTTCTTACTTCTTATCCCCCCTTTCAAACAGCTCCTGGACTTTCAACTTCAAAATCATTTCAATTCCACTTTCTCTTCCCTCTGTCCCATACCCATGCCCCCCAGCCCAGGCTGGTCTCCACATGTAATGCTCCAAATATTCATTCTCCCTCAGTTTACAAGCACCCTTTAGTCTAGGCCAGTGAGTACAGCCTTTGCTTCTGGTTAGAATTCCCTGGTGACCTTTAGACCCAACTGATGCCCAGGTCCCAGGCTAAAGTATACTGACCTAATTGATCTGGGATGGAACCTGGACACTGGTAACTTGTAATAGCATCTCAGTTGATTCTAACATGCACCTAGGACTAAGAACACAAACCAGCCCTTCTCCCCTTCACAGAAGCTTTCTGGCTAGTCTTCTTGCCACCATCTTCAGTACACCCTCCTGCCTTCCCGGCAAAGCACAGACACACAGAGCCACACGGTGTGTGCTCTCTACAGAGGTCAGCAGAAATCACAACCCTCCGCAGGCCACTCTGATATGGAGCAGATCAGAACCACAGGCTCTTCACCCTTAAATTCACGATTCCCAGCTCTTTCCTGCCATGTAATTACTCCTTCAGGGTACCCTGGCTTGAAACTGTCTCTCTAATTGGAAGACTCACTGCTCTCCTGCGAGTCTCGCCTTTCCTGCTCTGCAACGAGCTTGCCCTTCCATCATCCAGCTGGAATGCCTACCTTTCTCTTCTGCCTCACCTGTTTCCTCCTCCTGATTAATGCCACCTTCAACCAGGTTCTTCACTCAGCCCCACATTCCCAGAACCACTGAAGAGACAGTTTTAGGCGGATAGACTATCAGCTGTGCATGTCCACGTGTGGGTTCCCTCTCTCCCACAGGACATGAGCCTCCACTGAGGCAGGAGGAATACATTAGATTTCCTTTCGGGCTCCCCAAGGTTGAGGTTAGGGCTGGGGACATTCCACAAATGCCATTCCCAAATTGCTAAATAGCATCTGTAGTGAGTTGGAGGGATTTAAGGAACAAAGACTTACCTAGAATCTTCAAATCAAACGTATGTTCCAACACATTTTTTCCAAGTGTGTCATATACGAGCACGTTGTAGATACCACTATCATTTCTCTGCAGATGTTTAATTTTCAGAGTTCCATTTCCTAGTAGTGCATATGTTTTCTTTTTTAGGTAACTTATGTTTCCTCCTTTGAGTCGTGCAAGCCTGTTGCTGCTGTTATATTTGTTCCACTGTATATCATCTATATGGCCATTCAGTGAAAAATTAGGAATGTCAAGGTTGATGTCATAATTCAGGGTACCATGGACCTTGATGGTTTTAGGAGGTGCACCTATAAAAAGCAAAGCAGTTACTGAGGCTGAGACTCGCTGCCAGGCAACGCTGGGTTGCAACCTCTTTAACTCGACTCTCTTCAGAGTCTCCGAAGAAACTTCTAATGCTGACATTGGAGACCCACGCACCAACTTACCTTTGGTAGAAAAGATGAAAATCAGAAGGAAGCTGGTTAAGATTTTACATGCGAGGCTCATCTTTGGGGTTAGTTTCCTTATTGTGATTCTGAGCTTTTGCAAAAGGAACTGAAGTAAGACCAGTGGAATCCACCCCCGAGAACTTAACCACGTGTCTTTCTTCTTTTGCTTCTTTTACAGTAGCACAGAAGGTGCATATACATGCATGCACACGCACACACACACACACAGAGCAAACCAACCCTGCTGATGTGCTCCTTTGCCAAGTAAATATACTTAGGAGTGTGTATTTTTCAATTCTCACACCAACCTTGGGTGGATTTTATTACCCCCATCAAAGAGACAGAAACTGAGAAGCTAAATAAATCACTCAGGATTAACCTTTAGTTAACAAGGAGCCAAATTCTACCATATAGCCTGTTCTCTCTGCATGTGTCCCAGTGTCTCCGACAAGACCACACAGGAATGTAGCTAAACATCCAAACACAAATAGCAGAAGACAGCTATTTATTTTATGATTATAAATATTGAGAAATTAATACATATGAAATAATTATAAAAGTGAATTTTGCTTTCTCAAAAGGTGTTTTTAAGGTTCTAAAATTATTTTGTAATAAAAAAAAACAAATATAAGTCAAGTCCCAGCTATAAAAGCTTGACATACCCAGGCCCTGGCCGGTTGGCTCAGCGGTAGAGCGTCGGCCTGGCGTGCGGGGGACCCGGGTTCAATTCCCAGCCAGGGCACATAGGAGAAGCGCCCATTTGCTTCTCCACCCCTGCCCCCCCCTTCCTCTCTGTCTCTCTCTTCCCCTCCCGCAGTCAAGGCTCCATTGGAGCAAAGATGGCCCGGGCGCTGGGGATGGCTCCTTGGCCTCTACCCTAGGCGCTAGAGTGGCTCTGGTCGCGGCAAAGCGACCCCCCCGGAGGGGCAGAGCATCGCCCCTGGTGGGCGTGCCGGGTGGATCCCGGTCGGGGGCATGCGGGAGTCTGTCTGACTGTCTCTCCCCGTTTCCAGCTTCAGAAAAAAAAAATACAAAAAAAAAAAAAACAAAAAAAAAACAACAAAAAAAAGCTTGACATACCCAAATCTTATGTTTAGCATACATTTTTATAACTCTATTGTAAATTCAGTTAGGTAAATAAAAACTTGTTCCAAAACAAACAAAAATGCATAGAGACCATGAAATACTATTAAACAACCAGAACAAATTGTTCAAAACACATTTAAGGCCTGACCAGGCGGTGGCGCAGTGGATAGAGTGTCAGACTGGGATGCAGAGGACCCAGGTTCGAGACCCCGAGGTCACCAGCTTGAGCACGGGCTCATCTGGTTTGAGCAAAAGCTCACCAGTTTGGACTCAAGGTCACTGGCTCCAGCAAGGGGTTACTCGGTCTGCTGAAGGCCCATGGTCAAGGCACATATGAGAAAGCAATCAATGAATAACTAAGGTGTCGCAACGTGCAATGAAGAACTGATGATTGATGCTTCTCATCTCTCTCCATTTCTGTCTGTCTGTCCCTGTCTATCCCTCTCTCTGACTCACTCTCTGTCTCTGTAAAAAATTAATTAATTAAAAAAACACATTTAAGATGGTTAACACGATTAATGAGTAAAGAAAGGAACAGATCAGGAGAGAAAAAGAATGGAGGGAATGGAGGGAGGACTGGGAAAGAGAAAGAACAAGGACTTTTGTGATGGGGGAGAAACAGTGATGCCCAGGTGGACGTCCAGAGAGATCTGGCCACAGAAAAAAGGAGCACCGAAAACAGAGCCCCAAAGTCAACTTGCAGGTTTATGATTCTTTAGAATAGAATAAGTAAAAATGTTAAAAATTGTGTTTGTTTTCTGTTTTAACTTAAGGTAGAAATGTAGATATTATCTCCAAAATGTTGTCCAGGAAGTGAAGTTAAGTCAAACAATGGATGTCAACAACTGGGTCAAAGGAAGCCTAAATAGAAATGTACCTTGTGATTGGGTGACAAACTCTGTTGCTCACACATACACAAAAATAAGCTATAATTGGATAACTGTTTAAACATCAAAAAAACCTACAATAGTGTTAAAAAAAGTGATAGAAATGCATTTTTATATCTTTGAGTATATCTTTGTAGGCCTGCCTACATATAGTATATGATCCAAAAGTTAAAAAGAAAAGATGAACACAATTGACTACATAAAAATGTAACATATATGTATAGGTGAATATATAATAAACAAAATGAAAAGACATGGCAGAAAATAGTTAAAATAAACTTGAAAAATCATTCATATTCAAGATATATATTATTTATATCAATCGATAAGAAAAATAAAACTCAGTTTTTAAAATGGGTAAAGAATATAAACAAACAGTATATAGGAGAAATACTTTATAGAAGAAATTTCAATAAACATCCAAGAAACATCTAATGCCACCAAAATATATATATACACACACATACATATATATCACAGCCACAAAATGTCATTTTCACCATCAGATTGGCAAAATGATACTAATAACTTACATTATTGGCAAAAATGTAGGAAGAAATAGGGACTTTTATACAATATTGGAGGGATTGTAAATCCATATGTCTGGAGAGGGGTGAAATTTAACAGTTTCCACCAGGCTTTAAAATATATGTACATACATATATTTTAAAGGATTTTATTTATTAATTTTAGAGAGAGGATAGACAGAGAAACGGGGGTGAAGGGAGGAACAGGAAACATCAACTCATAGTATATGTTTTGACCGGGTCAGCCTGGGGTTTCAAACCTCAGCGTTCCAGGTTGATGCTTTATCACTGCACTACAACAGATCAGGCTAAAATATATGTATATTTTTGACCTCATAATTTTAATTTGAGAAATTTATCCTATTCAGATATTTGCACAATGTATAAAAATTCTGTTCAATGGCATTTGATGTAGCCTTTTTCTATAATAAAAAATTGCAAAGAACTAGCATAGTATATTCATATTATGAAATATTGTATAACAGTTAAAATAGAATAAAGTAGACCAAAGAGTAAGAACATATGATATAATATGATGATATGATATATGATATATGACATGATATAATATATTTAGTGTTTGCATGGAAAAAAGTCTGGAAGGATATATGCCAAAATTCCAACAGTGTTCTCCTTTCAGGGCTTAGATTTCCAGGTGGCTAAAAGGAAACTTTCACTTCAACTTTATCAGCTTCTGTGAAGTTAGAAATTTTGGATAATGAGCACATATTATTTTTATATTGAAAAGGGTTGTTTGTTTGTCTTTTAGTTAAGACACACATGTTTTTTCAAATGGAAATGCAGGTCCTGAGATGCCATCAGCATCTAGCATCCCTGCTGTGAGTGACTAACTCTCCAGCCAGCTGTCTAGCTCCAGCCTTTCCCGTCATGGCCTGACCCAGACCACATGGTGATGGCCATCAGGAAACTGGCCTCTGTGGTTAAGGGAAATTGCTTCCTATTCCTCCCACTTTTCTGAGAGTTTTTAAGTTCTCATGGAGCAAGTGAAGAGCAGCTTTCTATTCTTTTTGAAACATTAGTTCTTCTTCTCTCACATCTCATCCAATTCTGAGTGTTGAACAAGGCTTCTAGGGTAGAACCCATGAAAAAGAAAGGGGTCAATAGATCTTATGAGGTAGCATTTAAAACTTTGTATGTAAAAAGCCATTAAAAAATATGAAAAAGGTCCTGGCCTGTGTTGCTCCATAGTAAAGCATTGACCCAGCATGTGGATGTCATTGGGTTCAATTCCCTCCCGGTCAGGGCACACAAGAGAAGCAACCATCTGCTTCGCCACCCCTCCCCCTCTTCCTTCTCTCTCTCTCTCTCTTTCTCTCCCATAGCCATGGCTTGATTGGTTGGAGTGCATTAGCCCTAGGTGCTGAGGATGGCTCCCTGGAGCCTCCTCCTTGGGTGCTAAAAATAGCTCAGTTGCAAGCATGGCCCCAGATGGGCAGAGCATTGGCCCCAGATGGGGGTTGCCAGGTGGATCCCAGTCAGGTCGCATGCGGGATTCTGTCTCTTTATCTTCCCCTCTTCTCACTTGGAAAAGAAGGGGAAAAAAAAGAACCATGAAAAAACAGGGTACTAAAGGGGGGAAATTATTATCCCTTTTATCATACAAATATAATATAATAATATAATATAATAATACTATTATATTATTATATGTGACAAAGGTTAATGTCCTGAAAATTAAATTTTTTTTGTAAATCTAAAAGCAAAAGGTAGACACTTTGATATTAAAACAGGTCAAGATCAGAAAAGAGAATTCACAAAAGGAAATACGATTGAACAAAAAGCTTATGAAAATGTGGTCAATTTATTAATAAAGAAAATGTCAATTTTAATACAAATTCATTTTTCATTTTCATTTTTAAAATATACAGCGTTGATGATGGTGAAAATAGACATTCTTGGTCATTCTATAGTCAGTAGAAATGCAAATAGGTCGAGAGCTTCTGGTAGACAGTTTGTCAGTGTGAATTAGAAGCATTAAAGATACTAATATTTTGACCTAACAAGTTAACATTAATGATTTTATCTTAAAGAAATAATGAAGGACTGGTAAGACTTGGCTGTACATTTATATACTTGTCTCTTTTACAAGTCAAAAGTAGAAACAATTTAAAATCCAAGAGGAAGAAATTGGTTAGGCAAATCATGTTACAACAAACCGAATATGGGGGGAAAGCTCACAGCAAACATATAGTCTCATTTTTGTTTTTCCAAAAATGTGTGTTGGGTGTGTGTCCTTTGTAAAAATGAAAATGTCCACAAGAGTGCTGCTGGCTCTGTGTGGTAGGATAGTGGCTATTGTTCTGTTGTCCTTGGTTCTTGCTGCTATTCTCTTATTTCTATATTGAACATAACATGTATTGCCTTTTAATGGATTTATTTTTCATTCTAAGTGGGCCTCCTACTTAGACAAAAGCTCCCAGGACTGAGGGTAGATATGGTTCTGTGTTCCTGTGTGAGTTTCTGTGGAAAATCTGGTGGATGACTCATTCCAGTTTCTCCCTCACCAGCCTCGCTGCAGGCTAGGGGTCGTCTCCTGCTCTATCTTCATCCACTCGTTTTCTTACCCAAACTAACACTCCTGAGAAATAAACTAAAGGGAAGCCAGTAGGAGGCGGCGGAGGAGGAGACCACATTCTCAGAGGTCTGACTTTAGAACCAGTTCTATCCCTGACTAGGTGCTAACACCCTCCTCCCTCCCTCTGTGTCAAGGTAAAGCACTAGTGAGGATCAAGTCGCAGTAACTGCAGCAGTGCACACCCAGCTGAATATCTTGAATTGTTAGATTTCAGAACAGAAAAAAGTAAAAAAGTGATCTGGTCTTTTCTCCACATTTCAGTTGAGAGTCCTGAGCCCAGGGAGGTTCTGGGATGTGCCTACCTCCCTCATCCAAGTCAGCAGCTTAATCCCCAACCTCAGGCAAGCAGCCACCAATGCATGTCACACGTTGGAACTCCATCTGAGGGCCCACTCCTTGCGAGGTGCTCACTTCGCCAGGACAAAAACTGAGACTTCCTGTTGTGTTTCCCACCCACACAGCAGGGAAGACAGACTCAACCCACAGAAACAGTTCCTGTGTGAAGTCTAGGTTCCCAACATGAGCGTCACCCAGCTGGAAGTCCCCTGCATTAATGTCTGAGATAAGAAACAGATGTAAGTAACTGTCATCAGTTGTATAATCATGTGATTATAGAGAAGAGAGCTTTGAGCCAAGTAGGTGCGGCCCCACTGTGCGCTAGGTATATGGATAGTGGCATGCATTCTCTGATTCCCATTTTTGTAAAAGACGAATACTTCATTTTTAAGCTCATTTTGAGAGTCACGAAAGGTGACATGTGTCCAGTGTCTAGGGCACCTGGGAGACCCTCAACAAACATTAGCTTTCTTCCCTGTTTACCACTACTGTCAAACATCCCTTAAGGACAGGGATCTGTTCTAAGAAATGTGGCATTAGGTAGTTCTGTCATCATGTGAACGTCACAGAGTGCACTGACCAACCCTCGATGGTACAGCCTGCTATGCACCCAGGTGGTCTGGTCTAGCCTACTGCTCCTCAGCTACAAGCCTGCACAGCACGTTACTGTGCTGAATACTGTAGACAATTGTAACACATGGTAACTATTTGTGTATCTAAACATATCTACACACAGAAAGAGTACAGTAAAAATAAAAGATAAAAAATGGTGTCCCTGGATAGAGCACTTGCTGTGAATGGAGCTTACAGCACTGGAAGGTGCTCTGGGTAGGTCAGTGAGTGAGTGGGAAGTGATTGCAGGCCTGGGACATCACTGCACACGCTGTGGGCTTTGTAAACACTGTACAGTAGGCTACACTGAATTTATAAAACTCAGACACAATCAAGCACAAGAGAAAATGATGCAATCAAGAGACGCGGTAAACACACGATGTGTGAGGCCGCCGCTGGGGAAACACGGCCTCCCGTCTTAACAGCAACTTTCTTTCTTACAAGCAGAAAGAGTACTTAGTGAGCAGGGAAGGGATAAAACACAGAAGCCAGTAAGCTGAAGGCTCTCAAGGCCTCTGAACACTTTTCAGCAAGAAAATCAGGGACTTTAGACCCACAAGAACTAGGACACTTCCTAAGGTTTCTTAGGCATGCATTACTTTCCTCTGCTTTTTCTTTTTGTAAGCTTCCTAACCCCTACTTACTCTTCAGGATTGTTAGCTAGGAGGCCCCCAGGATCTGTGAGTTTATGATCTAAGATGTGATGCAGGGGACACGGGGAAACAGGGCAGCTCAGCTGCCATGAGCCCAGGACATAAGGAGATGATGCCAGCTGCCCAGAGTAGTGTAAAACAGAGACTCCATGAGGAGGAGAGCAGGGTGGGCCTCCTGTTGGCCCAGGCCTGAGAAGGGGTCCACGTAGCTCACAGGGCTGGAAGTCCATGCACCTCCCTGACAAACAGCAAGAGCCCAATAAATAAATGCTGGCTGCATGAACGACAGAACAGAGAAGGTGAAAGGAGAAGTGGAGTGATGAGCCCACTAGAAGGCCCAGGTTCACAGTGTAGACCAGGGGTCCCCAAACTACGGCCCGCAGACCGCATGCGGCCCCCTGAGGCCATTTATCCGGCCCCCGCCGCACTTCCAGAAGGAGCACTTCTTTCATTGGTGGTCAGTGAGAGGAGCATAGTTCCCATTGAAATACTGGTCAGTTTGTTGATTTAAATTTACTTGTTCTTTATTTTAAATATTGTATTTGTTCCCGTTTTGTTTTTTTTACTTTAAAATAAGATATGTGCAGTGTGCATAGGGATTTGTTCATAGTTTTTTTTATAGTCCGGCCCTCCAACGGTCTGAGGGACAGTGAACTGGCCCCCTGTGTAGAAAGTTTGGGGATCCCTGGTGTAGACTCTCCCTTGCCCTAATTGCTAGCTGTGTGATCTTCAGGTCCTGTTGGGCTTTGGTTTCATCGTGTCTAAAATGGTGAGGTGGGGGAGGGGGAATCATTTTGCCTGCTCAATTTAGCTCAGAAAGTTGTGGTGAGGGCTAGATAAGGTTACTGATAAAAAAAAAACACTGCACACTGGAAACTGTGGACAGTGACGTGAGGATGAGAGAGGCTGTGAAAAACGTATGTGGAAAATCATCAGGGGAGGTTTCTGGGATTTAGATTAGCCATGGCCAGTCCCACACCAGGAGAGAGGGTCAGGGGAGCTGGGCAGGAAGAGCGATCACAGTGATCACTATTATCAGCCCAGTAAATCTATCCCCTTCTGGCAGCCTCGAGGTTCTGCTTTATTTCAGAGGACCACGGGGCAAAGCCCCTGCCCGTTGCTGCCACGCTCTGGCTACAACCTGAACTGCACCCTTGCTAATTTCATTACCGATGGTTAGAAACCCTAAGCTTTGTGTATAAACTGTATTTACAGTGTTTTCAGTTTACACTTTTTCCCCTCAAAAATGACATTCTTTCATCCACGCAATATCCTTGCAGCATAACCATTTCTGTGAGGTGAAGAAACCAAAGCTTGGATAAGTTAAATGGGTCTCTGTGGAGACTTAGCCTGATAAGCCCAAATTCTGACTCCCAGACTTGTGTTTCTTTCAGTGATCACTAATCATAATGCTCCCCTGACCTCCTCTCCTATCCCTCCACCACAGCCCAACTCTCCATGCACCACCTGCACCTGGCTTCCCAGGGGCAAGGGCTGGGACTTGACTATGTGTGAGGGGGGCTACCAAAGATGAGCAAGGTATATGGATAGTGGCATATACACAGGTACACAGGGCCCCTGTCCTCCCAGGGATCTCAGACTGACTGGGGCAGTGGGCCCGGCACCCAGAAACCATAATACCCTTGAAAAGCACACGAGTCAGGGTCAGATGGAGAGCTAGGTGGTGCCTGAGCTGGACCTTAAAAGACCAACAGGAGGCAAGTCTATGAAGAGGTCGATGGAGGACTTCCTGGGCAGAGGGCCTGACAGGGGTGAAGCTCAGACTCACATGAGCCTAAGTGTCGCATTGGTGGGGGCAGGGGGGAGGTGCTCTTCGGCAGAGGAGAGAGGCAGCCAGTGAAGCTGATTGAGTGGGCAGAGGATGAATTAATAGTCTTTCCTAAAGGCCATCCATTCTTCATGCCTTTCACTTATTCCAGTGGTTCTCAAAGTGTGCGCCAGGGCACACTGGTGCGCCCTAGAAGATTTCTAGGTGCACCCTATGGTATTCCAGAGAAATATGTGCCTGTTGGGGACCAAAAAACCAACAGGGTTTTTGGAGTTTAGATTTTGGGGGGACAGAGGATGAGAAATTGGCTGTAAGCTGACAGACTGCCCAACCCCCCACCTCACCTTCCTGATTAGGTTGCAAAAGGCTGTTAAGCTGTGGTGCTGGATTGTTTACACTACCCCCCATGTTCCCAGGAAAGACTGGAGGCAAGTTTCTTCTATCCTTTGTTTGGTGTAAAGTTAAGATTTGCTAATGGCCTCACTTTGCCCTATAAATAAAGCAAGATGTGGTTTTGGGGTGCACTTTGTTCTTGCCAGCAGCAATTCCAGGGACCTCCTGACCCCATATTTTCTTAATTCTGCGTATTTTCTTAATTCCACACTGTTCCCACTTGGGACCAGGAATTACTAGCTGTGCCCAGATATAAAAATAAATATAGTTACTCTATTATACCATTTCATTACAGAAATACCACTCTTTTTGTTAACACATCATTATTATATTTATTATTAACACACCATTATATTATTTTTAGATAAATACACTAAAATAAAATGGATAAATTTCTCAAAAAGAAGCGTGATTTTAAAGAATCTGATTCTGGAAGTGAGCAAAAGTGAAGTGCAAGTAAGAAAGCAAAATTGCAGCCTACTCACAAATATAGTGAAAGTTATTTAAGCTTTGGTTTCACTTGCACTGGAAGTGAAGATCATCCTTTACCGCTATGTTCAGTATGTGGATGTAAAATGGCAAATGAATCATTGCTTCCTAGTAAGTTGAGTAAACATTTTAAAACTATACACTCTAATTTACAAGATAAATCTGTAAGTTTTTTTTAAGAGATTGAACAGCAAACAAAAGCAGCAAATTCTTTTAAAAGAATAATGACTGTTTCTGATAAAGCTAAAATCACTTCTTATCAATTCTCAGAACTGACAGCAAAAAATATGAAAGCTCAGACTTTAGGTGAGTCACTTATTTTGCCTGCATGCAAAAAAATGGTCATGACAATGCTAGGAAATGAAGCAGCAATGAAAATAAGCAAGATTCCTCTGTCCAACGATACGGTTCACAGACATATTATAGAAATGTCTTCTGATATCGAGAAAAATGTATGCAGTAATAAGCTTCAGTATTCAAATTTTGCATTGCAAGTTGATGAATCAACAGACATTACCAACACGGCGCAACTCTTAGCATTCGTCTGTTTTATTAATGAAGATCAAATAGTCAATAGTTTCTTTTTTGCAAAGAATTAGGTGTGTCTACAAAAGGTGAAGACGTGTTTAACATTTTGAATAACTATCTTGGTAAATGGCAGATAACATGGAAGTTGTGTGTAGGCATTTGTACAGATGGTGCCCCTTCCATGGTAGGCTGTGTTAAGGGTCTTACATCTTTTGTAAAAAAACAAAATGAGAATGTTATTGTAGCTCACTGCTTTCTTCATAGGAAGGCCTTGATGGCAAAAACATTGGGAGAAAAATTAAGAGAAGTTTTAGATCAAGTTATTCAGATGGTAAACTTTATTAAAACAAGACCTGTCAAATAGTGTTTATTCGAAAAGCTTTGTATCAATATGGATTCACAACACAGACTGCTGCTTTTACACACTGAGATCACTGAGATGAGGTGGGTATCAAGGGGAAAAGTACTTACCCATGTACACGAGCTACAACAAGAACTTCTTGCATTTTTTGAAGAGATGAAACAGTTACATTTTTGTAACCTCCTTCAGTGCGAATTTTGGATTGCCAGGTTACAGTATTTGGCTAATATATTTCAGCAGCTCAATATTTTGAATACTAGCATGCAAGGGAAAGAAGAAAATATTCTCACATCCACTGACAAAATGAAAGCATTTCAGAGAAAACTACAGATTTGGAAAAGAAAAGCTGTTGAAGGTAATTTGGAAATGTTTCCATTGGTAAATAACACTTAATGAAACACTTCTAATAATAGTTGAACATTTAATAAGTTTAGAAGAAAAAGTGGGTTCTTATTTTTTATCAGTTAATACTGAACAATACGATTGAAGAAACCCATTCATGGAAGCTTCAAGTGATTTTGGTTTAACATTAACAGAAGAAGAACTGGCAGCTATATCCACTGATCGTGGATTGATGATTAAACATAAGGAATTGTCTCTTGAAACCTTTTGGATTTCTATAAAAAAAGAATATGTGGCAGTATCTAAAAAGGCTTTGAACATTTTACTACAGTTTTCAACATTCTATTTATGTGAATTAGGATTTTCTACCCTCAATACAATTCAGAGTAAAAAGAGAGGAATTCTTCAATGTATTGACGAGGAAATGAGAGTTTGCCTTTCAAATATAAGGTCTACCGGAAAGTTCTGTCCATTTTTGGAATAAAACAAAATACAAATTTTTCTTACCATCAATAAACTTTATTAAATAATATAATTGCTATTATTATTAATGATTTCTTGCCAGCATGAGGGCAATTTGTATATCCCATTTTTGAAAAATGTTTTATCTTTTGATGAGAAAAATTGAACCAGTGCTTGTTTGATATCTTATTCATTTTTGAATTTTTGCCCTTCAAAAAATTTTGTAAGGACAAAAACAAGTGATAGTTGGAGGGTGCTAAACCTAGGGAATATGATGGATGCAACAGACATGCTTCTGTAGCATTTCTTCCTTGTTGAAGTTCGTATACAATACAATGGCGTAAATGAACTTTATCAATAGCCATGGGTACACTATCACTTCACACATAAGACTAACGTGAATCAACTTTGTTTTAGTTAATTTGCTAATTTAGTATGTATATATTAAGTGATAAAAATAGAGAGGCACACATGCGCCAAATAAACATGTGCTTATGTGTCGAAACTTGTGATAGAAACGGACAGAACTTTCCGGTAGACCTTATATATGCCGAACATTGAAGAAATCGCTAGGACACATCAGGCTCATGTTTCTCATAAACACAAAAATGAAAAAACAACACTTTTGCGCTGGGACCTGCCGAATTTACTAAATCTTACTAAGAATGTATCTTTATATATAAAAAGATAACTTTTTTGTCATTTTTTTATTTTTTAACCCCTCTTTTTTACAAATTCTAAAAACCATAACTCAAAGATTGTAACATAAAATAAATTTAATTTTGTCAGAATTAAATGTCAGAATAAATTTAATTTTGTCATATTTATTTTGTTTAATTACCATAAAAACATGCTTGGACTTTATATTTATTTTAATATTTGACTTAATTATTATAACATATTTCTCAGAAATTTGTATATAGTGTGCCTACAATTATTTGTAGGATTTTAAATGCGCCCCGACTTCAAAAAGTTTGAGAACCACTGGCTTACTCATTTAACAAACAGTCATTGTCACAGGCATGTATTCGCCTTGCTTCTCAGGATAATAGCTGAACCAAATTTTTGTTGTGTGGCATCATTTATTTATTAAATATCCACTCTTTTCCAGTGAGGCACTCTCCTAGGCCCTGGGATGTGTCCCTGCCCACACTGAACTTACAGTCTAGTGGGGACACAGAGAATAACAGAAACAAATAACACATACATATTCAGATAGTGAAAATTCATAAGAAAAAGGGGCAGGTGCAAAGGGGAGGGTACTTACACTTTTAGAGAGATGGGTGTTAAGGGCTCACTGAGGAGGTGGCTCTGAGTAAAGACTCAAAGGAACCGAGGGACAGAGTCAGGTAAGTATATGGGGGAGGAGCACTCCAGGTGGGGGAATGGCATGAGCAAAGGCCCTGAGGTGAGGCTCTCTGCTGTGTCTGAGAGCAGGTTCCAGTGAAGGGGGTGGCAGGAAACGAGGTCAGAGAGGCAGAGCAGGGGCAGGTGGCTAAGGAGGAAGTCACAGAGGCTTTGTTCAGAGCAAGAGCAACTCAGTGCTGACTGCTGTGAAGTCTGGTTTCTTCTACAGAGTTCAAAGCAACAGAAAAAGAGGCTTTTTTACAGTTTGACTCTATAGATTTGACTGAGGTGTGAGGAGGTGAGGCCAGTGGGGCCCAGGAGGTCCAGCTCTTGGAATGCATAACAAACCACCACAAATTTAGTATCATAAAGTGACCACCATGTCATTATGCTCACGGAATACGTAGCCACAGCTCTCACCTGCCTCGCCACGTTGCAGGTCTCTCCACCCTCCCCACCCAGCCCCACCCCCACTACGGAAGACTCAAGTGGCTGGAGTGATGCTGGGCTTTAGAAGAGTGGGCCTGGGCTTGGAGGGAGCACAGTTGAGCCTGGGACTGGGATCCTCGCAGTGTGGGGCTTCCTAGTGAGAGGGTGGGTCCCCGGAGGCAGCCACCAGCAAACCAGTGTTTCTTGAGGAGCAGGCACAGCTGCCTGGCTGATTATGACCTAGCCTCAGAGTCCCGCTCACTCAACTTGCTGAATGAGTCACAGAACCCAGATTCAGGGGATGGCACAAGACCCCACTTCTTGAAGGGAAGTACGTCAAAGAATTAGCAGCGTTTTAAAACACCATAACGATGTGCCTGTCCAGTTCCTATAGACACTAGTTTTCAGTAGGAAAACTCATGGGGCAGGTCAAGTTGCTCCATGATGGACATAAGTTTTTTTGTGTTTTTTTTTTAATTTATTAAATTTAATGCAGTGACATTGATAAATCAGGGTACATATGTTGAGAGAAAATATCTCTAGATTATTTTGACATTTGATTGTGCTATATACCCCTCCCCCAAAGTTAAATTGTCTTCTGTCACTTTCTATCTGGTTTTCTTTGTGCCCCTCCCCTCCCCCAACCCCTCTCTCCTTCTTCACCCCCTCTCCCCTCCCCCCACCCCTCACCCCTGTTGCCATCACATTCTTGTTCATGTCTCTGAGTCTCATTTTTAAGTCCCTTCTATGTATGGATTCATCTTAGTTTTTTTTCTGATTTACTTATTTCACTCCGTATTATGTTGTCAAGGTCCATCCATGTTATTATAAGTGATCCGATGTCATCATTTCTTATGGTTGAGTAGTATTCCATAGTATATATGTACCAAAGCTTTTTAATTCACTCGTCCTCTGACAGACACTTGGGCTGTTTCCAGATGTTCGCTATTGTGAACAATGCTGCCACAAACATGCAGGTGCATTTCTCCTTTTGGAGCCGTTCTATGATGTCCTTGGGGTATATTCCTAAAAGTGGGATAGCTGGGTCAAAATGATGGACATAAGCTTTTAATTTAGAAAAAACCCAAGGCACCTTGAACATTGTGCTCCCATGAAGAGGTCTACTGCCTGTGTGTTTCTGGGCCTTGTAAAAGAATGGGCTCTAGAGGACACGAGAGTCCATAGTTCACAATAGCCAAGTTATGGACACAACCCAAGTGTTCATCAAATACGAATAGGTAAATGAATAGGCAAAGAAAGTGGGGTATATGCACACAGTGAGGACTTTAAAAAGAAGGAGATCCTACTATTTTGACAAGATTGATGAACCCGGTGGGCACTAAGTAACAGGACAAATACTACACGATTCCACTTGTGTAAAGTATCTAAAATAGACTCATGGCAGCAGAGAATACAACGTGGTTGACGGACTAGAGAAGGGAGTTATTGTTTAATGGGTGGAAAGTTTCAGCTATGCCAGATGAATAATACAATCTAGAGACCCTATACTCAACAGTATGGTATTTGTGCACTTCAAAATTCAGATGGAAGGTCTTGTGAGACGTGTTCTTTTCCCCCGCTGTATTGAGATATAATTGACATCTAATATTGTGTAAGTTTAAGGTCTACAATATGATGATTTGATACATGTATATATTGTAAAATGATTACCACAATAAGGTAAGTTAATACCTTCATCATTTCACATACTCACCCATTTTTGCACGTGTGTGGTAAGATCATTTAAGATCTACTCTCTTAGCAACTTTCAAGTATATAATACATTATTGTTAACTATAGTCACTATGTTGTACGAGAAGCTCTCACTTAACGTTGTCCATAGGTTCTGTGGCTTTATGCAAAACTATGTATAAGAGAAACTATTTAACCACAGGCTAATCGATATAAATAGGAGTCAAGTTTCTATAACATCAAATCAACGTTATAACAAAGCAACATTGAACAAAATATTATTCAAGGACTTGGTGTACATTAAATGATCCCCAGAATTTATTCATATTATGACTGAAAGTTTGTACCCTTTAACCCACATCTTCCCATTTTCCCCACCCCCAGACCCTGGCAACCACCATTCTGCTCTTTGTTTCTATGGGTTTGGTGTTTCAGATTTCACATATAAGTGAGATCATACAGTATTTGTCTTTGTTGGCTTATTATGCTTAGCATAAATTCTTCTAGGTCCATCCATGCTGTCGCACATGGCCAGCGTATCTTCCTTTTTATGGCCGAATAATATTCTAGTGTGTGTGTATGAATTTGCAATAGCCAAGACATGGAGACAACCTTAGTCTCTATCAATATATATCAATAGTGAGTATACACACACTCTCTCTCTCTCTCTCTCTCTCTCTCTCTTTCTCTCTCTCTCTCTCTCTCTCTCTCTCTCTCTCTCTCATTGCCTTTATCAGAAGTGGGGTTGCTGGATCATACGGGGCTCTATTTTTAATTCTTTAAGGAACTTCCATACTGTTCCCATAATGACTTAACACTGATAACCATTATGTTAAGTGTTCTTATGACAAAAAAAAGGGGGACACAAGGAAACTTTAGAAGGTGTTAGATATGTCTATTACCTGGATTGTGGTGATGATTTGATGGGTCTTTGCACATGTCCACACTCATCAAATCATCTACATTAAATATGTGCAGATCTCTGTCTATCAGTTACACACAAATAATGCTGATTTTTTTTTTAAAAAAAGGTGCTTTCCGGAAGGTCCCTGCAACAAGGGCTGCCTCCAGGGCTCCTCCCAGCTGTTGGTTTTGTCTGTAAACATGTAACTAATCCCTGCTCCCTCCTCAAGGGGGACAGGACAGTGTCAGGTGCCAAACTTGTGCCAAGTATGTATTAATAAACTTGGAACCATACTGGTTGCTTTGTGGCTGGTTTTCTGCAGCCTTCTGCAGCCTGGAAAATGTTTTCTGATTAGAAGATCCTGCTGTTTTATCTATAACATGTGCAACCAAATAAGTTTCTACATGTCCATTGGGAGCTGGTGAGTAACATCAGAGCGTGCAGCGAGGGGAAAGGAATTAAAAAGGGAGCTAATGTCATCCAGGGGGTATAGCTGTGGAAGGAAAACTGCTCTGGAGTAGGAGAGCTGCAGAAGGCTTTTCCACCATGTATTTTGACTACTCAGGACCGGAACACATGTCTGTTGTCCACACCCTCAACATGGAAAACACAGCTGAGAAGAAGGTTATGTACTGATTTACAGGGGAAAAATTTTCTCTCCAGGCAGATTTGATTTCCAAAGAGCCATATGCCTGCTTTTTTTCCCCCAAAGAGCCCACAGTCTCATGTGGGAAAAATTCAGGGTTTTATTGGCTTTCAGAGAAGAGGGAATTGGGAATGTTAGATAAATAGAGACCACATGGACTAAAATTTCGTAGCACTTCCCCAGGGCTGTGGCTGGTGCTGGAAAGTGGCAGAGCTGTGGACAGAAATGCAAGGCTGGCCCTGGCTGGTTGGCTCAGTGGTAGAGCATTGGCTTGGTGTGTGGTTGTCCCAGGTTTGATTTCCAAGTCAGGACACACAGGAGAAATGATCATCTGCTTCTCCACCCTCCCCTCCCCTTCTCTCTCTCTCTCTCTCTCTCTCTCTCTCATCCTCCTGCAGCCATGGCTCCATTAGATTGAGTGCATTGGCCTGGTGCTAAGGATGACTCCGTGGAGCCTCTACCTCAGGAGCTAAAAATAGCTCAGTTGCAGCATAGCCTCAGATGGGCAGAACATCAGCCCTAGGGAGCAGCTGCCGGGTGGGTCTAGTTGGGGCACACACAGGAGTCTGTCTCTCTCCCTCCCCTCCTCTCACTTGGAAAAGAAGGGAGAAAAATAAAGAAAGAAATGCCAGGCTGATAAGTGGGAGCACTGCAGGCAGGAACCAAGAAACATGGGCTCGGCTTGCTCTCCAAACCACGCTTTCCCTGTAACATGGGGGCAGGGCATAATTTGTCTCATTTACCTGGCAAAGCCAGTGTGAGTATATAAGGGGTCACTGTATGTGACATTGCTTTGGGACTCAAATGGTGGAGTCACAGGTCAGTCATTGTTACTATAGAGGATGTAACTTACAATCTGACCAAAGCTTAGGTATTCATTTGCCCACTTGTTAGGCACATACTAATTGAATGCTGTCTTAGAATACTTTGTCTGTAGGTGGCATAAAGCCAACTGAAAAATATGTTACTCAAAATAGGGACATGGGCCCTGGCCGGTTGGCTCAGCGGTAGAGCGTCGGCCTGGCATGCGGGGGACCCTGGTTCAATTCCCGGCCAGGGCACATAGGAGAGGCACCCATTTGCTTCTCCACCCCCACCCCCTCCTTCCTCTCTGTCTCTCTCTTCCCCTCCCGCAGCCAAGGCTCCATTGGAGCAAGGATGGCCCGGGCGCTGGGGATGGCTCCTTGGCCTCTGCCCCAGGCGCTAGAGTGGCTCTGGTCGCAGCAGAGCGACGCCCCGGAGGGGCAGAGCATCGCCCCCTGGTGGGCAGAGCATCGCCCCTGGTGGGCGTGCCGGGTGGATCCCGGTCGGGCGCATGCGGGAGTCTGTCTGACTGTCTCTCCCCGTTTCCAGCTTCGGAAAAATACAAAAAAAAAAAAAAAAAAAAAAAAAAAAGGGACATGACATGATTAGGTCATTTATTCATTCATTCATTCATCATTGGATCAGTAAGTTGATAACACTTTATTGAGTACTGCTATGTGCCAGTTCCTGTTCTAAGAATTGGATATATAGCAGCAGACAGCTCAAGTTTTTCATGAGATGTATATACTAATGGGAGATACAGAAAATAGTCACACAAATATGTAAGTGCAATAAAGGGAAGACAGGTGACAAGGAAGTGCCATTTTAGGGAGGAATGATCAGGGTTAGCCTCATGGAAAAGGCAGCAGTTAAACAGAACCCTGAAGGAAAGAAGAAATAAGCCATGCAGCTCTCTGATGGAAGAGCATTCTAGAAAGAGGGAATAGCAAGTGCAAAGGCCCTGCAGTGGGGGTTAAAGGCCAATAAGGATGGGGCGGGCTGAGCAGTAAGAGGTGAAGTCAGAGGGTAGCAGAGAGGCCATGCAGGGCCTGAGAATCAAGATGAGGATCTTGGAGGTAAACAGAAAGCTTGTAGGGGGTCTTGACAGCAGAGGTATCATCTGACTTAGGTCTTAAAAGGATCCTTTGGTTTTCTCTGTGGAGAATAGTACATAAGGGATCAAAGTGGAGGCAGGGAGACCAGTGTGAAGGCTGTTGCAGTGGCAGGAGCCAGAGGACAAGGAATGTAGCAGCAGACCTACTAGAAGGGGTTGCAATATGAATACATTTCAAAGGCAGTGCTGGTGGGATGCCTATGAATTGGATGGAGGGTGCGGTGTATGACAAAGGTCTAAGAGTTGTTCAGGCACAAGTGGACCCATGGGTGAAATAATAAAATCAAGGCTCTTTCTTTCTACATCTTTTGGCTCTCCTTTCTTCTGTATTGGCTTTATTTTGGGGTGGGTTCTTCCCCATGGTGGTAAAGATGACCACCAGCAACTTATGAGCCACACTTCAGGAAGCTCTCTCAGAAGAGCAGGAAACTTTTCTTCCAAAAGTCTTCAATAATTGTCTTCTTTAATCTCATTGGCTTGAACAGGGTCACATGCTCAGCCCTGACCCAGTGAGAAGAGCCAGGGATGAGTTGCATTGACAGAGTCTGGGCTAATCCACATGCTCCCCTCCTGGAGGGATGGGAAGACTTAGCTTTCCTTCACTGTGTGGGAAGAGGCAGGTAATGGAAAGATAAGGATAATGGAAATAAAAGCAAGCATGGTAATTGAGAGTGGGAGATGGATGTGGGTTGGCTACCACAGTACTCACCGCAGGCAGGGAAAGTTTAAACAAGGGCGTTCAGTGCAAATAGAAGTGGGTATACATCACAGATGCAAATTGGGGAACTATTATGTGTGGAGGCTGAGGGACAAGGGAGCCTAGAGAAATTTCTAGAACAACTAGGCAATGATGCTAATAGAAATGGGGGCCGTGGGACCCAAGGTGTGTTTAGGTGGCAAATGAGTGAGGATGACTTAGGTTTTGGACCCATGAGAGAAAGAAACACGTAAATACTAACCACAAGTCAAGGCAGAACAAAATAGATGGTAAATGAGAAAAATAAGCAAAATACAGAGGGAAAGTGATCACTGTGGTGCCTGCAGGTCAGAAATAGAGTGATGGACAGCAGTCAGGTAGATGTGCAGATCTGGCTCTCAACAGACCAGGAGTGGAGCGTCTCTGTCATTGGTAACAAGCACTTAATTACCCACGCCACTGACCCCAGTAGGTGTGGGATATGTCTTCAGCTGTTAGCTTCACCTCCCGTGTGCCTGAGCCACTAATGGGCAGCCCATCTGACTGTACAGTTTACCTCTCCCTCTTGCCCGGGGCACAGCCTTCTGTTGGAGCCAGGAAACAGGCAGGGGAAGAATTAACCTGCAGTCAAGGGGCAAAGAGCATTTTGGCTGCAGATGGAAGACTAGAGACACCTGGTTGGCAGTCAGGGGGGAAGCATGTGGAGGAGGAGGGCGTCTGCCCATAATTAAAGCCCAGCCCAGCAGTTCTTTTAAAGGAGAAGCAAAATGCAATCCATGCAGCTTCCTCAAGGCTGGCGAGAGAGTGAGGAGAAAGAAATACACTCCTGTCTGTGGAGAGAAAGGGCGAGCATTAAACAAAACGCTGCATCAGTTAAAGCTTCCTGGGAAAAGATAAGAGTGCGGAAAATCAGAATGAGATTACACCAGCCAGAGCAATTAAGGAGAGAATAAGATGTGCTTTTACAAACATCAGGGGAGAAGAGATTATGGGGAGGAAATAAGACTTAATAAATGCAGAGGACCATGAAATTAATGATGACCACAAATGGCCGGAACACCCAATTCGTTCTTTGTTAGCCTTTAACTAGGAACACAAAGAAAAGAAATTGAGCAATTAAAGAGTAAGGACAACTTGAGAACAGTAGATGCTGATGGGGAGAAGGTGTCTACCCCATGGTTTTCAAACTCTGCAGGCACTTTCTGGGACCTGACCCACCAAGGCCCATGGCCCATGGAAGCGGCCCTAGCCCTGCATTTACTCTGGGCTGGGGAGCATGGAGCTCTCCATTTCCTGAGTTTAATGTGAAAGAAGAGGAGAGTGAGGAGGGCAATGGGAAGGGAAGCCCCAGACCAGGCACTCCTAATCAGTGGTGAGTCCAGAACCATCCCGATGGCCCCAGACTAAGCAGTGAGCACAGTCAGGGGCCTTCTGCATCACCCCTCCTTTCCGTCTCTGCCCTCTGTTTTATCTCCCTCCCGCTCTCCTTTCTCCTCCAGTGTTTACCATCAGTGTTTAATGCACATCTACTGGCTTATTCCCTGCAAAGAGTCCACTCACAAGATTGTTCTGTTTGTGGGAAATGGAAGGAAGTCCTGTAGGCCTGGGATGAGCTGAGTGAACGAGAGTGGCTTGTCCTTTTTTGCTTAAGTGAGGAGATCAACATGATTTCTGTAACTTGCAGCTAAGAGCCCTAATACCCCAGGCACTGTACCAGGCCCTGGGATTACAAAGGCATAAAGGTCAGGGTGCTGCTCTCAGAGAGCTCATGGCCTGCGAGGGAGACAGCATGGGAACCCAGCTTTGCACTACGGGGTGATGAACACAATAGTGGTGGACATGCGGGCAAGGTGCCCTTCTGGTTCAGAGCAGCAGGAAGCGTCTCTGCTCAGGTAGACAGTGAAGGCTTCTGAAGGTCTCTTTTACTTGCTTCTGATGCATGACCAGGATTTTGACAGGGGGCCAAGGAGCACTTTCCAGGCAGCAGGAAGCTCGTATGCAGAGGCCGAGGCACCGACAGTGTGTGGCATCGGTACATAAGTCATTCCCTGTTCTTTCTAAATCTTTTAAATATTGCCACCCTCTAGTTGCCCAATATTCTCTGGCAACTCAAATATTTCTTGCTAGAGAGTTCTGGGAATAGATTAAGCTGCTGGCTAGCCTCAAGTGTCAGGGACATTCTCAGCTCCCTTAATTGTATTACAAAGAAGACAAAAATGTGAATGAGGACAGTGCTTAACAAGGCAATAAACTTTCTGACTTATTGGTGGCAGAGATTTGGGGAGATGGGAAGGACTGGAGAGTACCATATCAATGACCACCTCCTGTGTTTAGATGGCTCGTGGGCCTTTAGAAACTACTGGAAGCACAGAGCACTGCAAACAGCTTCTTCTCTTCATTCATTTGTTCCGGGAGCTCCCCTAGCATGGTCCCTACCCTCCCAGACACGGAATCATCACAGAACTGGAGCTACCACTGCCAATGGGAGAAGTGCTGGCAGGGAGAGGCCTGGGCACTGTGGCCAGGGACTCCAGGGAGACGTGGTCTGGCAGGAAGGTCCGGGAGGCATCCCTGAGGAAGCACCATGGACCGTCAGTGGGAAGGACGTGTAAACCTTTACTAGGTCACGAGGAACGGTGGGAAGAGCATTTGTCCACAGTATCTGGAAGGTCAGGGACAGAGGCCCCTCGGGGAGAAGATGTGGGTAGAAAGAAGGTTGGTGGGACTAGGATGGGAATACAAAGTAAGACAGAACAGGTGAGGTGTGCAGGTGCCAGAGCTGAAAGGGCAGGGCCAAGACTCTATCCCAACAGCACTGCGAGCCACTGAAAAGTGTGAACAGCAGGGAACAGGATGGGTTTCAATCTGTGTTAAATAAATTGGAGTGAGCCCCCATGGCATGGGGCATGTTGGATGACAGATGAGGGTGGGGCTTGGGTTGGCAGAGGGAGTGAAGATGGATGGAGATGGGCAGGATGTGGTGATGGACTGAAAATGTGGTGTGGGTGAGGGTGTGAAGAGGACAGTACCACATATCTGGATGTGAGAGGCACCATTAACCATGACAGGGACTCTAGGAGAGGACATATGGTCCCTTCTGCCTCAGTTACCCCGTTCATGCATGGGGACCAGCCCAAGGGTCGTTTAGAGGTGCCAGTACTGTCACCATCACCCCAAGTGTAGACCTGTATTTTGATAATCAGCAGATAATCCAGTGGAGGGAACATGGCACAGGGGGACACAACAGGACATTGATGTTGTAACTGTTATTGTCATTCTATATTGTTTTTGCCAACTTTCTTTTTTGTGTGTGTGGGAAGAAGAAGCTAATGATCAAGACAAAAAAGTAAATAGAAAAGAACTATTGACTTAAAAACATACTGAAGAGTTAGATGATCAATCAATCATACAGTGTTGGAATTGAAAGGAGACTTACTAAAAAAAAAAAGAGAAAGAAAAATCTCTCCTGGAGCAACTTTGATAGCTGTTAAAACACCCCCTGCTTCAGCGTTTCCAATTCCTGGGAGCACACTGTCTCAGAAAGCAGCAGTTCCATTGTCAGAGGGCTCTAATAGCAGGAGAGAGGGTTTTCTTGCATGGAGCTGGAATTTATCTCCGAGCAACTTCTACCCATTTGTCTTGATTCCATTTTCTGGAGGAAGAGCAGGTCAATGTCCATTTTAAAGGTGGTACCCAGAAAATTACTCGGACTCCAAATGTGGTCTGATTTAGCTAAAGCCCTGTGGGAAATTTAAAGGGGAAAAAAAATAAAGCCACTGAGTTAACCAGCTTTAAAAAATGACAGTCATAGAAAGTGCCCATAAGCAGAACCTTAGAATCATAAACTAAAGGGAACTTTTGAAAATACCCAGCTGGTCCTTTTTTCAAAAAAAGGAAAATCACACCTAAATATGTCCAAACCAGAGACACTGACCTATTTTTTAAGCTCTCTAAAAGCAAGGGTTCCATGGATGTTTATTGCCAAGAGATTTGTTACAAATCAATCATTATAAAATATTTCCAGATCCATGTTTTCTAGTAGACTAATTTGTTTTTGCATTTTCCTCTCTCTTGCTATTATCTCTCTTACCACATGCATTGTCTTCCTAATGAAGCTGCTGATTGTATCATATTCCGGGAGTGCTGCTCCTATGCTCCTGGAGCAGTTCAGCTCCTACTGCATTAATTAACCACACTTCCTCTATTATTTCTCTCGCTTTTGT
Organism: Saccopteryx leptura; assembly: GCF_036850995.1. NCBI lineage: Eukaryota > Metazoa > Chordata > Mammalia > Chiroptera > Emballonuridae > Saccopteryx > Saccopteryx leptura. The sequence goes on along the minus strand of NC_089505.1, from coordinate 207,367,560 downwards.
ATGGGGTCCATATTTATCCTTATATTATTACATAATGCTTTGTGTGATGGATGTGTTCTCAAAATTGCATGCAAATCTAATCTTTGTGAATTGAGTCTCTTCAATGAGAAGTGCCTTCCAAATGCATTTCGAGTGTCATTATTCAAAGGCACTCTGTGGGAGGGGGCCTGGTAGAATGGAAAACACTGGGCCTTTGGAGTCAGATGACACCACCCAGATCTGGGCCCTCCTCTTACAAACTGTGTAACCTTGACTGATTACTTAATCTATAGGAGCCCTGGTTTTTAATCTGTGAAATGGGGATAATGGCAGCGCCTGAAGATGTTGTAGAAAATAAATAAGCGAAGCAAAATTTCTGCAACAGAGGAAATAGATGTACCTTCCTCTCTCTAAAATGAAGAATCTTTTTATTTATTTAATTTTTTTTTACAGAGACAGAGAGAGAGTCAGAGAAAGGGATAGATAGGGAGAGACAGACAGGAATGGAGAGAGATGAGAAGCATCAATCATCAGTTTTTCATTGTGGCACTTTAGTTGTTCATTGGTTGCTTTCTCATATGTGCCTTGATGGGGGAGGGGAGCGGGGGGTGGCTACAGTAGATCAAGTAACCCTTTGCTCAAGCCAGCGACCTTGGATCCAAGTCGGTGAGCTTTTTGCTCAAACCAGATGAGCCTGCGCTCAAGCTGGCAACCTCAGGGTCTCGAACCTGGGTCCTCTGCATCCCAGTCCAATGCTCTATCCACTGCACCATCGTCTGGTCAGGCTGAAGTATCATTTTTTTAAAGTGAGTAATCTCAAAAATCTATTTTGCAAGTTCAGACAGTTCTAATCACACATTCTTATAGAAGGACACAGCAGATATTAATTTCACTCTCTGAATTTGGAAGGTTTCTCCCAACCCTCTTCTTGGGGTTCTGCCCTCTGGAATCCCATCTGTTCTGGGCAGACTTTCTCATCTTGGTCCATAACTGAGGTTAACATCTGCTGCTTTGCCAGGGCTCTGCTTGAAATCACATTCCTTCTGTTCTCACTATCATTGACATATCTCCATTTGAGTATCTTCACCTGCCCTTTTTTTGTGTTATTTAGGTCTTTTTGCTTCCCTAAAGCTGTTCTCCTGAAGGGTGGGATTTTGCATCCACTCAATTTACCCATCTCTACTCCCTGACATTGAGCACCTCAAGAGGCCACATCCACAGGCCAAGCATGGTGCAGCACTGACGTTTGGAGCAGGTCACTTCAACTCTCTGGGATTTCATTTGTTATCTGTAAAATAAACAAATACAATGATATCAGTGGTTTCCAGGTTGCAGTTTCTCATCCTTAGGGATCCACAGTGGGAGAAATGGAGAAACCTTCTGAATGTTTTAAAAGCCCAAAAGAAAGTGTGCCCTTACCCAGTTAAAACTAAACTGGCAACAGAAATACAAAATATTGTAAGAAAATACTATGAAGAACCATATGCCAAAAAACAAGACAACCTAGATGAACTCGACAAATTCTTTGAAACATATAATCTTCCAAAAATTAATCTGGAAGAATCAGAAAACCTAAACAGACCTATTACAACAAATGAGATCAAAACAGTTATAAAAAAAACTCCCAAAAAAGAAAAGTCCTGGGCCTGATGGCTTCACAAGTGAATTCTATCAAATATTCAAAGAAGAACTAACTCCTATCCTTCTCAAGCTATTTCAAAAAATTTAAGAGGAAGGAAGACTTCCAAGCCCCTTTTATGAGGTGAGCATAATTCTGATTCCAAAACCAGGCAAAGACAACACAAAGAAAGAAAATTATAGGCCAATATCCCTGATGAATTTAGATGCTAAAATCCTCAACAAAATATTAGCAAACTGGATCCAGCAATATATGAAAAAAAATCATACACCATGATCAAGTGGGATTTATTCTTGGGAGGCAAGGCTGGTACAATATTCACAAATCAATCAATGTGATTCATCACATAAACAAAAGGAAGGACAAAAATCACATGATAATTTCAATAGATGCAGAAAAAGCATTTGATAAAATCCAGCACCCATTCATGATCAAAACTCTCAGCAAAGTGAGAATACAGGGAACATACCTCAACATGATAAAGGCCATCTATGACAAACCCACAGCCAACATCATACTCAATGGGAAAAAATTAAAAGCAATCCCCTTAAGATCGGGAATAAGGCAGGGGTGCCCCCTTTCACCACTCTTATTCAACATAGTTCTGGAAGTCCTAGCCACAGCAATCAGACAAGAAAAAGAAATAAAAGGCATCCAAATTGGAAAAGAAGAAGTAAAACTATCATTATTTGCAGATGATATGATATTGTACATAGAAAACCCTAAAGTCTCAGTCAAAAAACTACTGGACCTGATAAATGAATTTAGCAAGGTAGCAGGATATAAAATTAATACTAAGAAATTAGAGGCATTTTTATACACCAACAATGAACTGTCAGAAAGAGAAATTAAGGAAGCAATCCCCTTCACCATTGCAACCAAAAAATAAAGTACCTAGGAATAAATTTAACCAGGGAGATTAAAGACTTGTACTTGAAAAATTATAAAACATTGATAAAAGAAATCAAGGAAGATACAGACAAGTGGAAGCATATACCGTGTTCATGGTTAGGAAGAATAAACATCATTAAAATGTCTATATTACCCAAAGCAATTTATAAATTCAATGCAATACCAATTAAAATATCAATGACATACTTCAAAGATATAGAACATATAATCCAAAAATTTATATGGAACCAAAAGAGAATACGAATAGCCTCAGCAATCTTGACAAGGAAGAAGGAAGTGGGAGGTATCACACTTCCTGATGTCAAGTTATACTACAAGGCCATTGTACTCAAAACAGCCTGATACTGGCATAAGAACAGGCATATAGATCAATGGAACAGAACAGAGAACCCAGAAATAAACCCACAGCTCTATGGACAACTGATATTTGACAAAGGAGGTAAGAGCATACAATGGAGTAAAGACAACCTCTTCAACAAATGGTGCTGGGGAAATTGAACAGCTACCTGCAAAAAAATGAAACTAGACCACCAGCTTACACCATTCACAAAAATAAACTCAAAATGGATAAAAGACTTAAATGTAAGCTGTAAAACCATAAGCATCTTAGAAGAAAACATAGGCAGTAAGCTCTCTGACATCTCTCGCAGCAATATATTTGCCGATTTATCTCCACGGGCAAGTGAGATAAAAGACAGGATAAACAAATGGGACTATATCAAACGAAAAAGCTTTTGTGCAGCTAAAGACAATAAGAACAGAATAAAAAGACAAACTACACAATGGGAGAACATATTTGACAACAGGTCTGATAAGGGGTTAATAACCAAAATTTATAAAGAACTTGTATATCTCAACACCAGAAAGACAAACAATCCAATCAAAAAATGGGAAAAAGAAATGAATAGACACTTCTCCAAAGAGTGGCCAATAGGCATATGAAAAAATGCTCAACATCGCTAATCATTAGAGAAATGCAAATTAAAACCACATTGAGATATCACCTCACACCAGTCAGAATGGTGCTCATCAACAAAACAACACAGAATAAGTGCTGGTGAGGATGTGGAGAAAAGGGAACCCTCCTACACTGCTGGTGGGAATGCAGACTGGTGCAGACACTGTGGAAAACAGTATGGAGATTCCTCAAAAAATTAAAAATGGAACCCAGCCTTTTGACCCAGCTATCCCACTTTTAGGAATATACCCCAAGAACACCATAGCATTGTTTCAAAAGAAGAAATGCACCCCCTTGTTTATGGCAGCATTGTTCACATAGCGAAGATCTGGAAACAGCCCAAGTGTCCGTCAGAGGATGAGTGGATTAAAAAGCTTTGGTACATATATACTATAGAATACTACTCAGCCATAAGAAATGATGACATCGGATCATGGATGACATCGGATCATGATGGATGGACCTTGATAACATTATACTGAGCGAAATAAGTAAATCAGACAAAACTAAGAACTATATGATTCCATACATAGGTGGGACATAAAAATGAGACTCAGAGACATGGACAAGAGTGTGGGGGTTACGGGGGAGGGCAGTGGTTGGGGTCCTTCGAGGAGCTTCCTAGAGAATAACAAAAAGTGAGCATTGATTGATTGTCACCTTCTGCCAGGCACTGTGTGAAGTCTTTGTTTCCACTCTCACCGCATTCTCACAACCACTCCACATGGCAGACACAGTTCTACTCAGCCTGCAAATGACAGAACCAAGCACTATTAGTCACAGTAAGTGTCCTGCCCGATCACAGTGTGTGGGAAGCCAGGATGGAGACCTGAGTCTGTCTGACTCCTGAGCCTGAGACCGTAATCAGCACACTGTAGCTGTGGTCAGTGGTCATAAAGAGCTACGTACATTTTGATTTAAATGAATGAAAATGAAATTGAATTTAAAACTCCACTTCTCAGTCTTACTTGCCCCATCAAATTTAAAACTCCAGTTCTCAGTCTTACTTGCCCCATCCCAAGGACTCAGCAGCCACACAGGACTAGCAGCTAGCCCATGGATGTGACAAGATAGACCATGTTGGACATCACAGGAAGTTCTGTCGGGCAGCGCTGTGCTACAGGAAGAGATCACTTCCAGCTTCCGTTCTCCTCACGAATAAGGTCATGACATCGTCTCTTTCTTTCTCCAGCATCCTTTCCTGTTTTCTGTTGCCTTGTCTTGTCACACTGCACAGCCCAGCCATGCAAAGAAAGGGAAGAAATTCTGAAGGAAAAAAAAAGAAGAAGAATAGCCATGGAAGTTGAAAAAGCAGCAGCTTGTGATAACTCTGCTGCTGCGGTGGTTGACCTTGGGGCCTGGGAGCCACTGCTCGCAGAGCTGCGGTTGGCCTCCGCATCCGGGGCAAGGGTGCTCCTGCCTTTTGCGGCCACCTTGGCTCACGGGGTGCCGACCAGACGGGCACAAATTCCCGAACACTAAGCAGCAGCCCTTTATCTTTTCATTCCTTTCTTTAGCTTTTATTCTCTCCTTTCCCCATCTTGACACATGCCAAATGTGATTCAGTTTAAACTTGCTCTTTTAAAAGGTTGCAAAGCTCCAGCTGCTGCAAAGTCAGGTTTTTAAGAACACATTTGCATCTTTTCCCAGTTGCTGCCTTAATTACACACAATAAAGGTATCTGGTTATAAGAGAATGGCTGATGAGCCTGAACCATAGTAAAAAGGTCTTGCCAAGAGCCATTTCCTCTGTCAGGAGAGAACTTGCTCAAAGACAGCGGGAAGCTGTGATTCATTCTTATGCCACAAGTGTTACTACAAGAAATTCAGTTCCTTGAGAGTGGCTGTTGCCACAAACTTGAAGCAGTGACAGCGTCTCATCCATGTTCTGCAACCACTGCTGCTGCCTCAGCTAGAAATGTATGACAAGAGATGACTGACTCTGTGACTGGTTCATCAGGGTCAGCGGGCCTTACAGGCTGACCTCCTGTGTTTGTTTGTTTGTTTGTTTGTTTTTTGTATTTTTCTGAAGCTGGAAATGGGGAGAGACAGTCAGACAGACTCCCGCATGCGCCCGACCGGGATCCACCTGGCACGCCCACCAGGGACGATGCTCTGCCCACCAGGGGGCGATGCTCTGCCCCTCCGGGGCATCGCTCTGTTGCGACCAGAGCCACTCTAGCGCCTGGGGCAGAGGCCAAGGAGCCATCCCCAGCACCCGGGCCATCTTTGCTCCAATGGAGCCTTGGCTGTGGGAGGGGAAGTGAGAGACAGAGAGGAAGGAGAGGGGGAGGGGTGGAGAAGCAGATGGGCGCTTCTCCTGTGTGCCCTGGCCGGGAATCAAACCCGGGACTTCTGCACGCCAGGCCGACGCTCTACCACTGAGCCAACCGGCCAGGGCTGACCTCCTGTTTTTGTAAGTAAAACTTTATTGGAACTTAACCATGCTCACTCATTAAAGTTCCAACTTTATTGGAACTTAACCATGCTCACTCATTATGGCTGCTCTCATGCTCCAACAGCTGACTTGAGCAGTTGCGGCAGTCATGATATGGCCTGTAAAGCTGGAAATACTGTCTGACCCTTTCCCAGCCCCTGGCCAGATGGCAGGAGTTGGAGCAGAGAGCTCTCAGTTCTGTCCCGTTTGAGAGTCTCTGGACAATTTGCATTGTCCCTGCCCTCCACCTGGTCCAGGACACTGTCATCTTACCACTGCATGTTTGCTCTAACCTACTTCCTGCCCACCTGTGTACCCCCTGACCCACCGGCAGTCTATTCTCCATACTGCAGCCTGAAGGCCCCTTGACACAAAAGCTGTTTCACATCACTGCCTTGCTCCAAACCTTCCAAGGGCTTCCATTTCACAGAGTACACTCTGAAGTCCTTAAAGTGACCTGCAGGGCCTGACAGCGTCTGCTCAGCAACCACTATGTTGCCTCCCTGAGCTGTTGCTCCACCTGCTCCTTCTGCCCCAGTCACACTTAACCTTGAACTGCAGGGCTGTCTGTTCACAGGGAAAGGTGGCTAGCTGGCCCCCAAAATGCCTGTCCATAGTGTGGCTTTGGTGCTGGTTCTCACCAATGGAACATAGTAGGATGTAGTTCCTGTCACTTCCAGCTGGGGTGGTGGGGAGAGGTGCAGGTCTGTGCCTTCTCCAGTCCCAAAGACTTAAGGGGGAAGTCTTTGAGGTCCTTGGAAATGGGAAAGGCGCACGATAGAAGGTCTGATAGTCCCTAGACCCAAGTGAAGAATGCTGCCCATCAACCAGAAAGATGACATTGGACTGGAACATGAGCAAGAAATAAACAATTATTAGACCGTATTTGTATTGAGATTTGGGGATTTGTTTGCCCAGTAGTATCACCCTAACGAACCCAGGGCCTTTGCACTTGCTGTTCACTCTGCCTAGAATGCTCTTCCACAAACATCAGCATGACTTTTCACTCAAGTCTCTGTTCAAAAGCTGTCTTATGCAGGAGGCTTTCCTAGACAAACCTAAATAAAAGAGCTGATCACTTGCCACCCCAGCACTATGGTCCCTGGACTGTTTTATTTTTCTCCATAACACACATTGTCACATGACATAGTCTTTATTTACTAGCTTATTGCTCAGTGCCTGAATCATTTGCTGTCTTTCTCACTCAACTACAATGTAAGGTCCCCATCACTTGGCACAGTGCCTGCCATAGTGCTTTAGAGGCTCAGTAAATGTTTGATGAATGAGTGAATGAACTGATCAGCAATCCTGAGGACTGTCTTCTTAAGTATGTACACAAGGGTTAATGGGGAAAATAATAAGGTTTGGAGTAGATCATGGGGTGGTGGGGGAAAGAAAAGATGATACAAGACGGATGATTCTCTTTTAAATTTTTTATGTTAATTAAAGGATTATTTGATGCCAGAGACAATACATACACCAGGCACATGGAGTCCTGCTCTGGGTGGGGTGAGGGGTGCAGGTACTTCTGTCACAGTGTCTCAGAACATCAGGGGGAAGCATCAGAATTGGCCTGAGGGGTTGGGAAAGCTTGCCAAAAGAGGCAACTCCTAGGAGGAAGTGGCTGGGAGAAAAAGCCAAAAGCCGTGTTCCTGGCATGAGGGAGATGAGGGGACAAGCTACAACCTGGGGGGTTTGAGGAAGCCTGGGCAGTTTGACACGGCATGAACTCAAGGCAGGTAGGGTGTGGGGTAGGGAGGGCAGGAAGCCCTGTGGGGCCAGATCATGAACAGACTTGCTTGTTATGTAAGAAGCTTGCACTGTATTCTGAGAGCGACAAGAACCAGGCAAGAGAGGGCTGAGCAGAGAATGACTAATCGGAGGCGCATTTATGAGGCTCCTCTGGCAGCAGCCTGCACGCAGGATTAGAGTGGCATTAGAATAGAGGTCAGGAGAAGCGAACGGATGGAGATGTCCTGGGGCAGCTCCAGGATCCTGGCAACTAACTGCTGGAAGACAGCATGCGTGGCTCTACCCAGTGGGAGCCTGTGCCAGGTGAGGGGCGGGTGCCATCGGGTCTGGTTTTGTAAAACCGTGGACTCCAGGAGAAGACAGTGGTTTCAAGCAGTGGCACCTCTGAGTCCTGACTGAGTGCTGCCTGCCACCCTCCCTCTCTCCTCAGTGGCGACCCTCCAGGCATGGTAGACCCTGATGAATCAATGCCACAAACTGGCGCCTATGAATAGGCCAAGGGTCTTGGGGTCCAGCTAAAGGAAGAATATCACAAACAGAGATGAGCTATCCTTCATCTCCGGGACCAGGCACCCGGGTCTGTCATGTTTTAACCAAAATGGTTAGGGTCTTGGCACCTGAAGGGTGCCCAGTGAGGGGACATTTTGGGTGTATTGACTATGCAGCTGCATTTAAGATGAGTGGGGTTGGCATTCTCCAGTTGGGAGAAGCCAAGGATGATGTGGAGATGTCATTAAGGGGTAGCTGTGGCCACCCAAATGTCAGTAGTAGATCTGAGACTCTCAGTTTACACCTAGATGGGTGGTTTCTGTAGGACAACATCCGAACAGCGGAACTCGCGGTTATAGGAGAATGACTGATGAGCCTGAACCATAGTAAAAAGGTCTTGCCAAGAGCCATTTCCTCTGTCAAGAGAGAACTTGCTCAAAGACAGCGGGAAGCCGTGATTCATTCTTATGCCACAAGTGTTACTACAAGAAATTCAGTTCCTTGAGAGTGGCTGTTGCCACAAACTTGAAGCAGTGACAGCGTCTCATCCATGTTCTGCAACCACTGCTGCTGCCTCAGCTAGAAATGTATGACAAGAGATGACTGACTCTGTGACTGGTTCATCAGGGTCAGCGGGCCTTACAGGCTGACCTCCTGTGTTTGTAAGTAAAACTTTATTGGACCTTAACCATGCTCACTCATTATGACTGCTCTCATGCTCCAACAGCTGACTTGAGCAGTTGCGGCAGTCATGATATGGCCTGTAAAGCCGGAAATACTGTCTGACCCTTTCCCAGCCCCTGGCCAGACGGCAGGAGTTGGAGCAGAGAGCTCTCAGTTCTGTCCCGTTTGAGAGTCTCTGGACAATTTGCATTGTCCCTGCCCTCCACCTGGTCCAGGACACTGTCATCTTACCACTGCATGTTTGCTCTAGCCTACTTCCTGCCCACCTGTGTACCCCCTGGCCCACCAACAGTCTATTCTCCATACTGCAGCCTGAAGGCCCCTCCCGTGGAGCACTCGCTGAGGATTCCAGGGTGAGAGGAGGATGCAGTGGAGCCCCTCAGGGTGTGTACAAAACGTGGAGCTGAGCAGTGAGGGAGCTCCAGGGGGCCGGCTTCTAGCAATGAGTCATGAAAGCTGGGAGAGGGCACAGCCCCTGTTTCGCATAGGGTTGTATTGTGACGGACCTCTTGCTTTCAAGGAGCTTAAGGCAGGTGTGAGGAGTCCAGGCGGCGAGTGTGTGAGTGAGGCTGGAAGCAGAGTAATCCCCAAGGAGGATTTGACAAATGCCTGAAACAGAGGGCATGATTGCTCATGACTGGCTTTCTGGGGCTCCTGTTATATATGGATGGCCTGGGACTCTGAGCTAGAAGCTTAGAAGGGCTAACAAGCCATGCAGATGAGTAAAGTGGGCAGGTACAGACTGGTCTCCAGCCAACGGGGGAGCTATCCTTCATCTCCAGCCATTTGTTGGGGACCTGGGGGACCAGGTCATCAGATCTAACTCTTGAAGAGAAATGGAAGACCCAGATTCCTATGAGATCTCTTCTCTATCAGTCAATTTTTTTAGGTTAGGCTGTAGTAACAAACAGCCCCAAAATGCCAGTGGCCTATAATAGTAAAGACTCATTTCTGTTCCTGTTACACATCAGTGGCCATGGCTATGCTCTGTGTGTCTTCGCATCTGATCCACGAAGGGAGCAGCCACTGTGTCCGGTGGCATGGGCCACTTCTGCTCACAATCATCAGCCAAAGCATGAGATGTGGCCTGGCCAAGCCTGAGAGAGGAGAAGATGAATGCTCCCCTCTCACTCACCTCTCCGGGGACATACTGCTGCTCACATGGCTCCTGGTGGGAGGCAGAGCATCATAAAGGCAAGAATATGACCTGCCACACTCCTTCTTTTTAAATGTTGGCAATGGAATCAAAAGCGTCATAAATGTTGGGCAGAGCCAAACAAAATACAGGGAACCACAGGATTCCAATTTGCAACCTCTAATTTTCAGGGTCAGAGATGGGGTGAATAATCTTGCTCTCTTCCTGCAACACAGACACTGTCCCAGTTTCCTGAGCGTAAGGACCTCTCAAAAAGGAAAAAGCAGTTCCTATGCCTTAACATTAGGGGTGACTCTACCCCTGCTCTGAGTAAACACTACTTCCCTGTTGCAGGTGCCCAGAAATTCCCTTTAAACAATTCGTTCATACATATTCTCCAGAATCTAGATCGTTTGCCATTCTGTGGTTTTCAGAATTCACCTTCTCCTATGTCCTGCATTCAGAACATCCACCTGGGCAGTCTCATGGCCTCACAATCCCTAGATGATTACTCATGGAAATCAGCAAGGGTATTTGCAAGATCTTGTCACATGCAAGGGTCAACAGTGTCAGGTCAAGAAACTTAACACCACTTGGGACAGTAAGAAGCTCTTTCTCATTCCCATAGTTACTTCTTTGTAACGAGTGTGCCCTGGACAAAGCTGGCTCCTATGTTTTCTTTGAGAACCATTGTGTAGACTGCTAGAAACTTGCCATTCAAACCTGCATTAATCTTTGTCCCAGAAAAAAGATGAGTTGAATCCATCTGGACAATCAACCCTTGGACCACACTTTGTGGGTCATCATGTTACGTACATGCACCATGAAGCAGAGGCCGAGTGTGTGCTCTTTGGAACAAATACAAAGTCATCATTAATCTGGATGGTGACTGGAGGTTTGGATGAGAAACGTTTTGTTTTGGCAGTGTGTTTTTTGTATGTGATCAAGCCAACGCTAAGGCTCTGAATGTTTCTTGCTTTCAGAGAAAAGGACAAATATTTCTTAACTCTGTATGAATGTGCTGAATTACAGTGTTTGCTTATACTTGCAGAGCGGAGAGTACTTTTTGCCTGAGCCACTGTTTGCTGAAACTGAGAGCCCAGAGGACTGTGAGGGATGTTCAGGCAGAGTACTCACCCCCCCCCCCCCCCAGAAGAGAGACTCTGAAAGAGAACTAAAGATGCTCGGAGCAGAGGAACTGGGGCAGAGATTGTCTTTCATGTGGCATTTTTGAAGACCAATGGCCCCAAAGCACTTTGTAGTGCTGTGTTCTGAGGGGACTGTTCCACTGGCCATTGCAGGGTGTGGTCACAGGGCTGGGTTTCTCGTGGAATAGATGTCCAGCGCCAATAACCAGGAAGCGTAGGCGCTGGGCAGAAAATGAGTGCAGGAGGCAGGCCTGGGAACCCTTTGTCCTTTCCAGGCCTGATGGGGAGAGGAGAAGATTCCAGGTGGAGCAGACCTGACTCCAGGGTGCTAGCAAAAGGGCAATTGTGCTGGCTATGCCACGTGCTGGCAGGATAGGAGCCCTGCAGGGAAAGTGCAGCTGGTCCATGAAACAAGGGCTAACACCAAGCCGTGTGTCCAAGAACAGGGCTGCATCTACTCCACTGGGATGCCCCCTCTGGGAGAAAGGCATGCTTTGTCTTCATACAAAGGTACCACCTACTAACCAAGCCCCTGATCCACAGGGTCATTCCCACCAAGTGGGGTCCCCTTCTGATGTATCTCCCTAAGGGAGCAAGGAGAGAAGATGCATTTTCCTACTTTGCCAGCCCAGTGAGCCCTTTACAAGGCATCTTCTGCACACAAAGCTGTGGACTTACTCAATGGAGTACTTTTTGTAATTGGTACAAAGGCTTTCCTAAATCTGGGCCTGATAGCCCCCAAATTATCAATTATTGTTAATTATTCTCTGCCTTGTTTTCCTTTTATTTTGGAATGTTTAGAAAAGACATGTTGAGAGTTGTAGATTTACAGAGCTCCTGCCAGGAACTGTTCTAGGCCCTGGATTGCATAAATGGGGGCAGGGAGGGACAGACAAACTCCCTGGCCTTGTGTACCAGACAGAGGATGGGCTGGTCTCAGTTGTGCTCTGGGGGAGTCAGAGGGAAGGCAGAGGCGGCTGCCATTGCTCACCCCAAGGCTCGCTGGAGGCACCAGCCGTGGAACGGCTGGCTCTGGCCCGCAGGGGGCCGGTCTGTTCAGTCTCATTAGCAGCAGGGGCAAGTTTGGGGTGGTGGACAGACATTCAGAACCTGGCACCTTGGGCACTTCACAAATATCTGAGCAACACTTTGAGGGGAACAAAATCCTGCTGGGGCTGTTAGGTATTTAATGGGTACGTGACATCTGCTCATAGCAATTATATGTGGCTTCACTCCCTCTAACCGGCATTAATTCTGCCATTTCCATTCTGAACATCAGTGTTCTTGACAGAGAGTTTGGAAGTAAAGTACAATTTGAGGAGTTCTGCTTTCTTGCTATCATGTGTTAACAAAATACAATTAGCCTCTGTTTCCTCTTGAGCTGTCTGCTTACTGAAAGTCTTGCTAGCAGAGACCCACCTAACCCATCTCTGGATGTTTCTAAAACCCGCTTTCCTAATGGGTTCAGGGCCCTCATCGGGCCAGGCCTTGGATGTCCTCAGCTTTGTGAAAGCTGGTCCCTCTTGGCATTCCTGTGACTTCCCTTCTGTGAGCAGGATACCCTGAAGTTCAAGGGAGCAGTTCCTCTCATTTCTTTCTTTAATTTATGAAAGATGAAAGGTGTCAGAGGCACGAGAATTTACCAGACACCTGTGTCTAATAAGATGGGAGTCCTAACTATCCCCACTCTATCCAGCTGCTGTCCCATTGTACCACGCACCATCGGAAGGCCCGCTGGCACCTTCACGCCCTGAGGGCAGAGCCACCCGCATGCGGACAAGCATAAAAGAGACAGCTAAGCAACAGATGGCCATCTGGTGGAATTCCACAGGAGCCTTTGTGTGTGCGGACTCCACACCTCCAGTAGAGCCACTTCTAGCTTCCAGCCTCGGCTCCTGGGTCCCTCTCTCTGCCTGTGTCTGACTCTCTGCATAAATCTGACTCACTAGTGTCACCTGCCTTCTGCCCTTAGATTGACCTTGAGCCATATCTGTCTACTCTTGAGTGGATCCACTTTGCACTGAATGTATTTCCTGCTTCCCATGTGCCCATTTTGGCTGCCAGCTGCCTGCTGCCCAGCCAGTCACTGTGACTTCCTGGCCTGGCTTGTGTGCTGTCAAGTCCTCGCTCCTTGCTCCCAGTGGTCAGACATACCCCTTGGCCCCAGGCCAGTAGGTGGACAGTGACGCTTCTCTGGAGTCTGTCATCCTTTTCTTCTGTCTGGGCACACAGCCCAAGCCCATGCCTGTCTCACTGCCTGTCTCTGCAGCTTCTCCACTGCTCTACCTCCCCTGTAGTTGGTGGATTCCTGTGCAGACACTCTGTGCATGTGGTCACTCCCCACACCCCTTCCTACTGGCCTCTCCTCCTTTAGAGAGAGACACATCCACAGCTGCTGCCTCATCCCATCCTCCAAGGATAAGGGAACTAGCAGTCACACTTGTCAGGGAGCTTAAAACCCCCAGGCCATTTCTGTCATTACTTACACTATGTACTCTGTAGACTTCTAAGACTACAATCCTGTTCTCTTTAGTTATTTTGTTCCTGGGAATTACCAGGCATCCTCCATGTTTCTTGTTATCATTGCTTTTATTTTATTAAGCTTTATAATTGCACTGCCTTAGCTTATGTTTACTTAAAACATTTTTGTTTTAAAGAATGGCAGATATTCAACTCTAAACGGCTCAAGCAATACCAAGCCTGTGGAAAGAACTAAAGCCTCAAATTCAAGAAGCAAACAGAACACCGAGTTTTCTTAACCCCAACAAACCTACTCCAAGGCACATCATAATGAAGATGGCACAAACCAATGACAAAGAAAAAATTCTCAAGGCAGCCAGGGAAAAGAAGAGTACAACATATAAAGGAAGGCCTATTAGATTATCATCAGATTTCTCGGCAGAAACTCTACAAGCTAGAAGAGAGTGGATCCCAATATTTAAAGCCCTGAAAGAGAGGAACTTTCAGCCAAGAATACTATACCCATCAAAGTTATCCTTCAAGTATGAAGGAGATATAAAAACATTCACAAATACAGAAAAGATGAGGGAATTTATCATCAGAAAGCCCCCACTCCAGGAAATACTAAAGGGGGTTTTCCAACCAGATTCAAAAAACAAAACAAAACAAAACCACAAGTAACAGCTCCACCAAGAACACAATAAAACCAAACTTAAACTGTGACAACAAAGGAAAAAAGGGGGGGAGAGGATGCAGATTAACAGTAGCAAAGGACGATGAAGTGCAGAAATACTTATAAGATAGGGTACTACAATGAATATGGTAGGTACCCTTTTCATTACTTAATGGTAACCACCCTTGAAAAAAACACCACAAAAACACATGACTTAAAAAAAGTAGCAACAGAGGAAAGAAGTATGGAATACAAACAAACAAAAACAAATGATAAAAAAACAAAAGAGAAGAATCAAACAAGATACAAAACTAACAGAAAGCAATTTATAAAATGGTAATAAGGAACCCACAATTGTCAATAATTACACTAAATGTAAATGGATTAAACTTACCAATAAAAAGACACAGAGTAGCAGAATGGATTAAAAAAGAAAATCCAACTGTATGCTGCCTACAAGAAACACATCTAAGCAACAAGGATAAAAACAAATTCAAAGTGAAAGGCTGGAAAACAATACTCCAAGAAAATAACACCCAAAAAAAAGCAGGCGTAGCAATACTCATATCTAATAATGCTGACTACAAGACAGAAAAAGTACTCAGAGACAAAAATGGTCATTTCATAGTGATTAAGGGGACACTGAATCAAGAAGACATAACAATCCTTAATATATATGCACCAAACCAAGGAGCACCAAAATATATAAGACAGCTACTTATTGACCTAAAAACAAAAACGGACAAAAATACAATCATACTTGGAGACCTCAATACACTGCTGACAGATCTAGATCCGTCATCCAAACAGAGAATCAATAAAGATATATTGGCCTTAAATCAAGCAATAGAGTTTATGGACTCGGGTAATCCAGACAAGAGGGGCAGGAACGGGGTTGGGATTAGCAGTGATAGGACCTGGGACCTGGAACCCGGAGGCTCCCAGGACACTCCTCAACCCCCATGCCTGCCTGCAGCACAGGGTTCCAGCTCCCCACGGGCTATCCTCTCAAGATGGATGCAAGACCTCCAGCAGCTCCAGAGTCACCTCAGACAGGGCAGGGCTTGCTTCTCAGTTCAGAAACCAATGGAAGTACTGTACCAGGTTGTTGTCTTAGGTGATTATATCATCCCTGAGACCAAGGGCAAAAGTGATAAAGGTTAAGTACATCCTGATGCTGAACACCCCCACCTCTACCCTTATAAACCCTCAGCGCAAAGTTGGGAGAAGTTTTCTAGTCCAGAAGTCTTTCTGTCTTGGTATATTAGGGTTATCCAGAGAAACAGAATCAATAAGAGATAAGTAGATTGGTATCTAGATAGATAAATAGACAGATAGATGCTAGGTAACTTTTTTTTTTTAAGAGAGACAGATTTACTCTAAGGAACTGGCTCACACAGTGTGGAGGCTGAGGAGACCCTCAGTCTGTCCCTTGCAAGCCAGAGGCCCAGGAGCCAGTGATGGAGTCCCATTCTGAGTCTGAAGACCCAAAAGCCAGGGGAGCTGAGTCCTGGAGCCAGAGAAGAGTGATGTCCCAGCTTGGCAGTCAAGCAGAGAGAGGAAGGATTCCTGCTTCCTCTGCCTTTTTGTTCTATCCAGGCCATCAGTGGATTGAACAATCCACACACCGTGAGGAGAGTGATGGGTTTACTGAGTCCACTGATACAAATATGAACCTCTTTCAGAAACACCCTCACAGACACACCCAGAAAGAACATTTAGCTAAATATCTGGGCACCCTGTGGCCCAGTCAAGTTGACATAGAAAATAAGCCATCTCATCTGGCAATATTTGGACCTCAGTACAAAAGGCTTGCTGTGGATAAAACGTGGTAGGGACTGTGAACAAAAAAGGGGCCAAATGCCAAACCTGACAAACTCAGGGAGGCGTTCACAGCAAGTCCCATAAACCCCAAGACCAACAGTGACCACATAAGATGGTCTGAAATGAACTAAAAGTGAGTCATGGCGGTTAGTCACATCCTAGGCCAGTATCTTCCTTGACAAAGGTCAATCATTAGTTTAACTGAGCCTGTCTATTGTCTTTTTACAACTAAGATAACATAGCAGTGTAATCTCCTTTTTTTAAACTCCTCAGGGCACAGCCACTGCACCAAAGCACTAATAGTTCATGTTAACTATCCTGTACCCACTACTATGAAAGAAGTTTTAGTCATTTCATTTTAGTCTTTTTACCCAATCCCAGTGATTTCCCTGCTTTGCTGCCTTCTGTCTCCCTGCACTATCACCAATGGATTTCATGTAAGCCTCCTTACACCTCCTCCTTTAATTCTAATGTATAAAATAAACTGCAAAACTGCCATTCTCCAGCCTGACCAGGCAGTGGCGCAGTGGATATAGTGTCAGACTGCGATGTGGACGACCCAGGTTTGAGACCCTAAGGCCACCAGCTTGAGCGCGGGCTCATCTGGTTTAAGCAAAAAGCTCACCAGCTTGGACCCAAGATCCCTGGCTCGAGCAAGGGGTTACTCGGTCTACTCAAGGCACATATGAGAAAGCAATCAATGAACAACTAAGGTGTCGCAACGAGAAACTGATGATAGATGCTTCTCATCTCTCTTCGTTCCTGTCTGTCTGTCCCTATCTATCCCTCTCTCTGACTCTCTCTCTCTGTCCCTGTAAAAAAAAAAAAAAAAAAAAAAAAAAAAAAAAAAAAAAAGACTTCAAAAACTGCCATTCTCCAGAGTATTTTCTCAATCCGTTGAGATTTTTCTTTCCAGCAATTGTCGTCAGTTTGGCTCAAATAAACTCATAACAATTCTCTCCAGGTTTGGACATTTCTTATGTCAACAGAATACATATTGGAAACAGTCGTGGAGGGAGTAGAGAAGGGAGATGATATTATAGTTTTTACATCAGCTCAGCAGACCTAGACCAAGTCTCCAGCAACACGCTCACTGGCATAAACCAACTCAAGCACAACTTTGGCCATCACCATAGCAACAAGTGGCACTGGACGAGGAGAAGGGGTTCTGTGCTACAGCAGTGGTTCTCAGAGCTTCAAATGCAGCCGAGCTCCCTCTATTCATCACAAAGGACACGGCATGCAGAGCCCCAACAGGTGAGACAGACAAGAGCACAGTTGCTGTCATGAAAGCTTTCCTGTGACGCCCTCCAGAGAAGCCCCAGGCTCCTCCGGACCTTGGGCAAGCAACTGAAACTGGAGAAACATCTTTGTTCTCTGGGATCTCCTCAGAAATGCTTCAGCATTGACAGTATGATCCGTGTGTGTGTGTGTGTGTGTGTGTGTGTGTGTGTGTGTGTGTGTGTGAGATTTAGATTTAATCTACACCCGAGAGATGGTCACTTCTCTAATTGGAAATGCACATTAGGGATGGTTAGCTAATATTTACTCACCAAAAACCCCAAAACACCATAGTCTACAGACAAGAAATCTGAGTTCTTTAGTTATCATCATCTCCAGTAATCAACAAGGCTTACTAATTAGCATAGTAGATCATAGAAGTGCTTTTATTGGTGACAGAAGTGGTAGTCAAAAGATGATGATTAAGTAGAGCTGCTCCTCACCACATAGAAACAGGCTACAGCGCTACACGAATCCAGGAAGTGCTTACCTTTCACCCAGGTGCTATTCTGGAGCAATCCTGGGTAAAGGTGCTGCTTCAGAGGGTTCCTGTTCACCTGACCCCATTAACAGGTTAGCAGAATTCAGCCTTTAGAGGATTGTTGTTTGCCTCACACAAGCCTGACGTCCTGTCAGAGCACCTGAAAGGACACAGAACTGGCTCTTCATTGAGATTACAGAACAGGTTTGGGAATGGTCCCACAACCGGCTTGGTAACACATATTTGTTTTGTTATTTGAAGCAGAATTTAATTGACACTTGCCTTTGTTGTAATATGGTAACAAGATTATGAAGGGGAGAACAAATACCGTCCCCTATTTAAGTTTGGATCCAACTTTTGTGAGGCCTGAGATGTATACATTTCAAGGGCTTTCTTTGAGAAAAAGCATTAAAAACTTACAAATACAAAATTAGGTACAAAAGTAAACATACAAAATGAGAAAAGACATTTTAATGTATTTTTTGAGTTTTAAAAAGTTAATAAATGCCACAAAGATCTAGAGAACAATGTATTTTAATTAATGAATGGCTGGTATATAGCTCTATAATACATATTCCTACATTTAAAAAAAGATTTTATTTATTGATTTTAGAGAGAGCAGAAAGAGAGAGAGAAAGGTAAGGGTAGAATGGAAAACATCAACTCATAGTTTCTTCTCATATGTGCCTTGACCAGGCAAGGCTGGGGTTTCGAACCGGCAATCTCAGCATTCCAAGTCAACATCTTATTCACTGCAACACCACAGGTCAAGCCATATTCCTACATTTTGGGCTGCAGACTCTTTGATGGCTTCTTCATGTGACAACTCTAATATTTTCTATAGAGAGAATAGAATAATTCAGCCCTTGATCTAACTTGATGGATCAAAAATTTTTTGTTATTAATTTTTAAAATTTATAAAATATGCCACTTCAGTGGACATGTTCCCTGTAGTTCTTCCATAGGACTTCTATACTAGAAACAGAAGCATTCTGATCAATTTGAGTTTGCACAGTCCCTTAAAAAAATAACACTGTGGATTGTTTATAATCACTGACACTGTATGTAGAGTATATTTCTGACAGTTTCCTTTGCTAAGAACTGGTGAGAACTGAATCTTCCAATTACAACTTTATCTGCCTTGATTGGAAGCATTTTCCACACAGAGTGGAAAATGAACAGAGAGGGGCAGAAGGTAAATAAAGTAACATTTATTTCTATGTTGTGGTTAAAAAGCTCATTATTTTCAACCATTATCTTATTTAAAAGAATCAAGACTTAAAAAAATAAAACGGGCCTGACCTGTGGTGACGCAGTGGATAAAGCGTCGACCTGGAAATGCTGAGGTCGCCGGTTCGAAACCCTGGGCTTGCCTGGTCAAGGCACATATGGGAGTTGATGCTTCCAGCTCCTCCCCCCTGTCTCTCTCTCCTCTCTCTCTCTCTCTCTCTCTCTCTCTTTCTCTCTCTCTCCTCTCTAAAATGAATAAATAAAATTAAAAAAAATAAAATAAAATAAAAAATAAATAAAAAATAAAACGTTCTCCAGATTAGCTTCTGGTTTTGCACAGTTAAAACCTTGTTTCTCTTTCTCTCCTCACAGAGTTCCAGTGTGGGATGCCTTAGAACACGTTCATAGCGACTCATCTTTCTGGTCCTGAATCTTCCTACCACATCAGTGGGTAAGTTTGCCCAGTAGATGCTAAGAATATTTCTGCAAAGGGCATACATGGCATATCTGCAAACTACACAAATACATCCTATGAAGTCAAAACTAAGTATTACCAACTCAACCATTCTTAGCTAGGTGCCCCGAATGCCTATGGCACTCAACACTGCCTGACAGGAGGAAAGATTGGCAGGAAGGAATTCTAAAAGGAAAGGGAAGAGTACCTTAATTGCTTGTGGTTCATTAGCCGTCCTTTTTAAAACTTATAAAAACATCTACAATGTCAACAGATTGCTAGGGACCCAGGGCCTTAGAGAAGACCCACCAGAGGAGAGCTTTCATATGTAGACTCATCTGTTGCGCAGCACCTTGCCTCTGCACCAAACGATGGAGGGCCACCAGTGTTTACCTCACTGGGAACAGCCAAATTGTCCTAAGTGGGTTTGCAACAGAAGGAGTAAGTAGAAGATAGGCTTTCCCCACTTATAATCTTCTTATAATCATCAGAAAAAATCACATCTAACTGCCAATTTTTAAATTTTTTTTTTACAAAACTTCATGGCCATAAGTGCAATAGTACAATTTGATGTAGTAGACACTACTACAAATCACAACAAAGGTTTGGTAAATAAGGAGGACTGGACGGATTAATCACAGGAGGCTTTCTGGAAAGGGTTAGGTTTGAGATAACTTTTGTAAAAGGTGAGACACCAAAAAGGAAGGGGAGCCTAGCCTGTGGTGGCGCAGTGGACAGAGCTCCCACTTGGAATACTGAGGTCACCATTTCAAAACCCTGGGCTTGCCTGGTCAAAGTACACACGGACAAGCAAGACAAGCTAGAGTGAAGCAACCACTTCTCATTTCCCTCCCATTCCTCTCTCTGTAAAATCAATAAATAAAATCTAGGAAGAAAGAAAGAAAGAAAGAAAGAAAGAAAGAAAGAAAGAAAGAAAGAAAGAAAGAAAGGGAATTAAAAAGAAAGAGAATTGGAAAGAAAGAGGAAGATATAGTCTAGGAAGACACATAAGGTCTTAATACACTGAAAAACACTCAGCTGTTGATAGGAAATAGATTCAAATTGGATGGAACAGATTGCTTGTGAAAGCATAAAATTAAATTTTTATAAGACTGTTTTTTGCCTGACCTGTGGTGGTAGTGCAGTGGATAAAGTGTCAACTGGGAACTCTGAGGTCACTGGTTTGAAACCCCAAGGTCACTGGCTTGAATAAGGGGTCACTAGCTCAGTCCTGGTCAAGGCACATATGAGAAGCAATCAATGTACAGCTAAAGTGAAAGCAACTTCAAGTTGATGCTTCTCACCCTCTCTCTCCTTTCCTTTCTTTCTTTCACTCTCTCTCTCTCTAAAAAAAAAGGAAAAGAAAAAAGAAAAAAAGACAGTTCTGGATATAATGGAGTAACTGGTCCCCAACTAGTTCAAAAGGTATAAACAACTAGAAAACTACACAAAATGTATGAAATAGTTATTTTCAGATATTGAACATCAGACATTTTAGAACTGTGACTCCTGAGAGAAAAGAACTGAGTGAGGTGAGTCCTACCATGACCCTGGTACCCTGCTTACTACATTTTCTGGACTGGGAGCAGGAAGGAAGAATCCAGCCCTCTCTTGGCTGTAGTAGATGATTTTTGGATAGTTCATCCAAAGCGTCCTCACCCTTTTTTTTAGAAAGACCTCTCCTTATCAACATGACAACCATCAGAGCTGCCTTGTTTTTATATGACCTCCATCCCCACTCCTTAGAGCTGATTAGTCCAGGCATGGACACCTTATCCCAACTGGACCTGAGATTATTATTATCTTTTGTCCCGGAAATTATTCAAAATAGGACTTGATAGTACAAAAGTCATTAGGTGCACATAGTCTCCATAATGGTAACAGGCATGAGGTACAGAATATGCTAGTTGTTTCCAGCCGTGTTAGAAACCAGCAGAGACAAATTCAAGACAGGTAATGGAAGAGAGACTGGGCAGTGTCCCAGTGCATCCCAGCTATTCCCAAGCTTAACCACATCCCTTCTTCTCCCATGATTTGTTAAAGGCTTGTTAAAGGCTCTGTTCCATCACCCAGAAAATTCCTCTGTTGCCTAAGTGAGCTTGAGTCACCTGCAGCAGAATCCTGACCCAGCAAACCTTCGTCCCCACCACATTTCCTGTGACACACCACTGGGCCTCTGCACCCTGTCTATTGTATCCTTCCCCAAATCCTTCCATAGGATGATACCAGGCCAGAACCAGCTGCCAGCCAAGGACCATAAACCCTGGCGTTGATCCTGGTGGATGTAACGTGTCACTGAACACCAGGGTACCAAATCCATGTGTTCATGGTAACAGCTGAAAAGAGCCCACAAGTCTAATCTTCAGGGCCCAGGGCCTTCACCACCAGCTTGTTAGGACCCCAGGGGCAGAGCTTAATGTGGTAACTATTTGCAAAGCACAATTTCCTTTTTACTCATTTAGACAAAATTAAATTCATTTTTGAATCCTTAAAGTTATTATCTGTTGACTTTGCCCACATTACTTTGTGTTCTAGGTACATTCTCCTCCAAGCTGAAAGCCCCACCCTGTCTCTGCTCGCTGGAGGCCTCAGAAGCCTAGAGAGGTTCTAGCCCTTCTCAGTTCATTAGGATTAGCAGAATAAGTTAACTCTTTAACTGCTGAGACATTACAAAAACAAAAAAGAATATCTGTCCTGCTAAAAGACAAGCAGTGTTAGAACTTCCCACTCTCTTTCCCATCTCCAAACACACACCCTAGGCCTGACTGAGAGCGGAGAGCCCACCTCCTGCCCCTCCTGCGGACAGAAATGCTGGCATTCGTAAACCATCACTCTGAGGAGGAAAGCAGCTGTGTTAGACTATGATTTATAGAGCAGATTTGCATTTCCTTGCCTTTGAAGCTTGCCTGTAATCTGCCACATAAATATATGAAAGACAGGACAGTGGAAACAGACCGAAGCAGCTTAATCGAATACTTGGCGGGCAGAGGACTTGGTCTGGTGTTCATTTCAAACAGCTCCATTGCCCTGGGGCCTCTTGGTGTGTGCATAAAATCGAAATTCAGTGTTTAAACCCAATTCTGCAGACAAAAATCCCACTTGAAGGGAAAGTCAGAAGAAGAAGACAGGCTTCGGCCCTGGCCGGTTGGCTCAGCAGTAGAGCGTCGGCCTGGTGTGCAGAAGTCCCGGGTTCGATTCCCGGCCAGGGCACACAGGAGAAGCACCCATTTGCTTCTCCACCCCTCCCCCTCTCCTTCCTCTCTGTCTCTCTCTTCCCCTCCCGCAGCCGAGGCTCCATTGGAGCAAAGATGGCCCGGGCGCTGGGGATGTCTCCTTGACCTCTGCCCCAGGCACTAGAGTGGCTCTGGTTGCAACAGAGCGACACCCCAGAGGGGCAGAGCATCGCCCCCTGGTGGGCAGAGCGTCGCCCCCTGGTGGGCAGAGCATCGCCCCCTGGTGGGCAGAGTGTCGCCCCCTGGTGGGCGTGCCGGGTGGATCCCGGTCGGGTGCATGCGGGAGTCTGTCTGACTGTCTCTCCCGATTTCTAGCTTCAGAAAAATACAAAAAAAAAAAAAAAAAAGACAGGCTTCGTTTCATGTTTGATCTTTTGGGCCAAAAGCTGGCTGGCTTTCCAAAATCTTCTCCAGGAAGCAGGGAGCAGGGTATAAAAGTGTCTCAGCTACTCCAGAGGCCCAGCATGTGCTCACGGAGTGACTTGAGCTCCTCCCTACTCCCTGACACCCTGAGGACAAAGAGAGGCAGTTTCAGCAGGTAGTGTGTGCACACAGCTCCCTGAGATAATTGATACCTAGAGCATTAGCTATCCCAGGGAACCCAAAGGCCATGACAGGGAAGCAGGGGACCCTCAGATTTTCCGTGTGGTACAGAGAATTCTCTCTGCAGATTCTATAGGTTCATATTAGGTGGTCATAGTCACAATGTGTTTTAGCCCGTTATAAGCTCTAAATCCTGTAATAAAAACAACTTTTTGCAGAAGTTTGTTTAACTTAATTGTTTGAACAGGAAATATGCACTTTCATTGTTACAGTACTCTTATTAATACACTACGGAATAAGTAGAATGGAAACTTATGCCCTGCTTGGGTTCAATAAGTATATGCCGATTTCCATAAGTGTTCAAGGGGAGAGTGCCAAAGGAGGTCTTCTCCCTCAATACAAACCAGGAATGCTGCTCATGGCCTTCGCCCTTTCTCAGGGGTTGGACAAGGTTAGTGGGGGAGAAGGAAACGCTGAAGGATGGGATGCTCCAATCTGAAAGGACCTCTTATAAGAGGACCTCTTGTAGCTGGGAATAGACGTGCTATATTGCTAATTCACTGATATTAGTCTGACTGGCCATCAAGTGGAGCCAAGTAAGAATGTGCTAACAGCCCTGACAGATAGTTCAATTGGTTAGAGCATTATCTGAAAGAACAGAGGTTGCTGGTTCAATCCTCGGTCAGGGCACATATAGGAGTGGATCAATGTTTCTGTCTCCCTCTCTCTCAAATCAATATAATAAACATTAAAAAAAATCTTTTTAAAGAATGTGCTAGGTGTAGAGTGACGTCAGAGAAATGGTGCCATAAGGAGTGATACTGATAAATCTCCCCAAAAATTCAACAAGATCTTCAACCAGAGACAGAAAAATCTATCCTTGGAGCCTCCAGAAGTTCCACATTAAACGCGAAGGCAGAGGCAGCAGCAACCCCATAGCTGGATTATCAGGCTACTAATTCAGGAAGGAAAGACTAGGAGAGAGGCTCCGGGAACATGGACTCTCTTATTGGCGGAGCCTGCAAATGCTAATGAGCCTCGACTGCCAACAATACTGAAGCCCAATATATGACATTGCCATAGACTTATCAACTACAAACCTCTACCTAAGCATGCCACAGGGGCAGAACCCGGGGTACAGAGTCACCGACCAGGAAGAGGGAGAGAAAAGAAAAAGCAAGAAGATAACCTCTCAAAATCAAGAATAATCCACAGACTTTATAACCTATCCCATTTTATTATATTTGTTCATTTGTTTCTCTTATCTTCTTGTCTTGATTATTTTCTTCCTCTTCCAATTTGGTCGTCTAATTCTCTGCCGGTCTTACTCTCTCCTCTCCTTGAACTATACTACCCATAAGTGTTACATCTCCCATTATCTTTTCTTTCTTCTTCCTTTCTCTCTATGAAGGTTGAACTCCAAAACCCTTAACTCTCTCTCTCTCCTTTTATTCTTTTTTCTTCTTTTTGTATTTTCCTCTTTCTTTTTTTTTTCTCCCTCTATATTTGTTTCTTCTTTTCTCCTTTATTTTTCCTCTCATTCAATCCTCAACCACAAACAAATTATTTTATCTGGGACTCAAATTTTTTTTTGTGGCGCTTTGGGGGTTTTTTACTTTGCTTTTTTAACTCACTAGCAGTGCTCCCAACCCTGGCTCCCATTTTATCTAGTTATTGCTCCACTAAATACAATAGTAATTTTTTAATTTTTTCCCCTTTTTCCTGTTTCCCTCTTTTTCCTCTCATCATATCTCTTAGTCAACCATCACCTAAAAGCAAATTATTTTATTCTTGACCCAAATAATTCCCTTTTTTGCATTTTGTGAGTCCATACTCCCTTTTTTGCCCCTTTATCACTTCTCCCCAATGCAGGCCCTCCATTATAGGTAGTTTTTGTTCTATTTAGCACAATATAATTCACAGTTTACCACAAGATTTTCTCAAGAAGGAGGGGAGAGGAGAGGAGAGGAAAAAGAAAAGAGGGGGGGGAATAATAATATTTTTTTATTCTTTTTTATTTTCTTAACTTTTTATTCTTTATTAATTCTCATTAATACTAGCAACAAAACCACCTTCAGATGCCATTAAGGAAAAGGAAATTGAATATCATTGATACAAAAGACAGAGAGGTAGCACAAATAGATTAGGAAAAAATTTAATATATTGTAAACCTTGGAGCTAAATGACAGAGAATTTAAAATAGAAATCCTAAAAATACTCAGAGATATACAAGAAAACACAGAAAGGCAATTTAGGGAGCTCAGAAAACAACTCAATGAACACAAAGAATATATTACCAAGAAAATTGAAACTATAAAAACAAATCAAACAGAAATGAAAAACTCAATTCACGAGCTGAAAAATGAGGTAACAAGCTTAGCTAATAGAATAGACCAGATAGAAGGTAGGATTAGTGAAATAGGACACAAGCAACTTGAGACACAACAGAGAGGAAAAAAAAAGAGACTCAAAAATTTAAAAAAATAAGAAAGCCCTACAGGAATGGTCTGAATCCATCAAAAAGAATAACATAAGAATAATAGGTATATCAGAGAGAGAAGAGAGAGAAAATGAAATAGAGAACATATTCAAACAAATAATAGATGAGAACTTCCCAAGCCTGTGGAAAGAACTAAAGCCTCAAATTCAAGAAGCAAACAGAACTCCGAGTTTTCTTAACCCCAACAAACCTACTCCAAGGCACATCATAATGAAATTGGCACAAACCAAAGACAAAGAAAAAATTCTCAAGGCAGCCAGGGAAAACAAGAATGCAACATATAAAGGAAGGCCCATTAGATTTCTCATCAGAAACTCTACAAGCTAGAAGAGACTGAACCTTATTTTTAAAGTCCTGAAAGAAAGGAACTTTCAGCCAAGAATACTATACTCATCAAAGCTATCCTTCAAATATGAAGGAGAAATAAAAACATTCACAGATACAGAAAAGATGAGGAAATTTATCATCAGAAAACCCCCACTCCAGGAATTACTAAAGGGGGTTTCCCAACCAGATACAAAGAACAAAACAAAACAAAACCACGAGTAAAAGCCCCACCAAGAACACAATAAAACCAAATTTAAACTGTGACAACAACAACAAAAAAAGGGGAGAGGACGAAGATTAACAGTAGCAAAGGACGATGGAGAGCAAAAGTACTCACAAGATAGTGCACTACAATGAACAGGTAGGAACCCTTTTCATTACTTAATGGTAACCACGATTGAGAAAACCACCACAGAAGCACATGATTTAAAAAAGATAGCAACAGAGGAAAGATGTATGGAATACAACCAAACAAAAACAAAAGATAGAAAAACAAAAGAGAAGAATCAAACAAGACACAAAACTAACAGAAAGCAATGTATAAAATGGCAATAGGGAACTCACAAGTGTCAATAATTACACTAAATGTAAATAGATTAAACTCACCAATAAAAAGGCACAGAGTAGCAGAATGGATTAAAAAAGAAAATCCAAATGTATGCTGCCTACAAGAAACTCATCTAAGCAACAAGGATAAAAACAAATTCAAAGTGAAAGGCTGGAAAACAATTCTCCAAGCAAATAACATCCAAAAAAAAGCAGGCATAGCAATACTCATATCTGATAATGCTGACTACAAGACAGCAAAAGTACTCAAAGACAAAAATGGTCATTTCATAATGATTAAGGGGACGCTGAATCAAGAAGACATAAAAATTCTTTTTTTTTTTTTTTTTTTTTTTTTTGTATTTTTCTGAAGCTGGAAACGGGGAGAGACAGTCAGACAGACTCCCGCATGCGCCCGACTGGGATCTACCCGGCACGCCCACCAGGGGCGACGCTCTGCCCACCGGGGGCAATGCTCTGCCCCTCCGGGGCATCACTCTATTGCAACCAGAGCCATTCTAGCACCTGGGGCAGAGGCCAAGGAGCCATCCCCAGCGCCCGGGCCATCTTTGCTCCAATGGAGCCTTGGCTGTGGGAGGGGAAGAGAGAGACAGAAAGGAAGGAGAGGGGGTGGGGGTGGAGAAGCAGATGGGCGCTTCTCCTGTGTGCCCTGGCCAGGAATTGAACCCGGGACCTCCGCACGCCAGGCCAACACTCTACCACTGAGCCAACCAGCCAGGACCACAATTCTTAATATATATGCACCAAACCAAGGAGCACCAAAATATATAAGACAGCTACTTATTGACCTTAAAACAAAAACTGACAAAAATACAATCATACTTGGAGACCTCAATACACCGCTGATGGCTCTAGATTGGTCATCCAAACAGAGAATCAATAAAGATATATTGGCCTTAAACAAAACACTAGAGCACCTGGATATGATAGACATCTACAGGACATTTCATCCCAAAGTGACAGAGTATACATTTTTCTCCAGTGTACATGGATCATTCTCAAGAATTGACCATATGTTGGGCCACAAAAACAACATCAGCAAATTCAGAAAAATCAAAGTTGTACCAAGCATATTTTCTGATCATAAAGCCTTGAAACTAGAATTTAACTGCAAAAAAGAGGAAAAAACCCCCACAAAAATGTAGAAACTAAACAACATACTTTTAAAAAATGAATAGGTCAAAGAAGAAATAAGCGCAGAGATCAAAAGATATATACAGACAAATGAAAATGACAATATGACATATCAGAATCTATGGGATGCAGCAAAAGCAGTGATAAGAGGGAAGTTCATATCACTTCAGGCATATATGAACAAACAAGAGAGAGCCCAAGTGAACCACTTAACTTCACACCTTAAGGAGCTAGAAAAAGAACAAAGACAACCCAAAACCAGCCGAAGAAAGGAGATAATAAAAATCAGAGCAGAAATAAATGAAATAGAGAACAGAAAAACTGTAGAAAAAGTTAATAGAACAAGGAGCTGGTTCTTTGAAAAGATCAACAAAATTGACAAACCCTTGGCAAGACTTACCAAGGAAAAAAGAGAAAGAACTCATATAAACAAAATCCAAAATGAAAGAGGAGAAATCACCACGGACATCATAGATATACAAAGAATTATTGTAGAATACTATGAAGAACTTTATTTCACTAAATACAACAATCTAGAAGAAATGGATAAATTCCTAGAACAATACAACCTTCCTAGACTGAGTCAAGAAAAAGCAGAAAGCCTAAACAGACCAATTAGTAGGGAAGAAATGGAAAAAACTATTAAAAACCTCCCCCAAAATAAAAGTCCAGGCCCAGACTGTTATACTAGCAAATTCTATCAAACATTCAAAGAAGACTTGGTTCCTATTCTACTCAAAGTCTTCCAAAAAATTGAAGAAGAAGCAATACTTCCAAACACATTTTATGAGGCCAACATAACCCTCATACCAAAACCAGGCAAGGACTGCACAAAAAAAGAAAACTACAGACCAATATCTCTAATGAATACAGATGCTAAAATACTAAACAAAATACTAGCAAATCGAATACAACAACATATTAAAAAAATAATACATCATGATCAAGTGGGATTCATCCCAGAATCTCAAGGATGGTTCAACATATGTAAAAGGTTAATGTAATACACCATATCAACAAAACAAAGAACAAAAACCACATGATCTTATCAATAGATGCAGAAAAGGCATTCGATAAAATACAACACAATTTTATGTTTAAGACTCTCAACAAAATGGGTATAGAAGGAAAGTATCTCAACATGATAAAGGCTATATATGATAAACCATCAGCTAACATCATATTAAATGGCACAAAACTGAAGGCTTTCCCCCTTAAATCAGGAACAAGACAGGGTTGTCCACTCTCTCCACTCTTATTTAATGTAGTGCTAGAGGTTCTAGCCAGAGCAATCAGACAAGACAAAGAAATAAAAGGCATCCATATTGGAAAAGAAGAAGTAAAGGTATCACTTTTTTGCAGATGATATGATCCTATACATTGAAAACCCCAAAGAATCTACAAAAAGACTACTAGAAACAATAAGCCAATACAGTAAGGTCGCAGGATACAAAATTAACATACAAAAGTCCATAGCCTTTCTATGTGCCAACAATGAAACATTTGAGAATGAACTCAAAAAAATAATCCCCTTCACGATTGCAACAAAAAAAATAAAATACTTAGGAATAAACATAACAAAGAATGTAAAGGACTTATATAATGAAAAATACAAACCATTGTTAAGGAAAATCGAAAAAGATACAATGAGATGGAAGAATATTCCTTGTTCTTAGATAGGAAGAATAAATATAATCAAGATGGCCATATTACCCAAAGCAATATACAAATTTAATGCAATTCCCATCAAAATTCCAATGACATTTTTTAAAGAAATGGAACAAAAAATCATCAGATTTATATGGAACTATAAAAAACTCTGAAAAGCCAAAGCAATCCTAAAGAAAAAGAACGAAGCTGGGGGCATTACAATACCTGACTTCAAACTATATTATAGAGCCACAACAATCAAAACAGCATGGTATTGGCAAAAAAAAATAGACATTCAGACCAATGGAACAGAATAGAAAGTCCAGAAATAAAACCACATATATATGGTCAAATAATTTTTGATAAAGGGGCCAATAACACACAATGGAGAAAAGAAAGCCTCTTCAACAAATGGTGCTGAGAAAACTGAAAAGCCATATGCAAAAGAATGAAACTCGACTACAGCTTGTCCCCTTGTACTAAAATTAATTCAAAATGGATCAAAGACCTAAATATAAGACCTGAAACAATAAAGTGCATAGCAGAAGACATAGGTTCTAAACTCATGGACCTGGGTTTTAAAGAGCATTTTATGAATTTGACTCCAAAGGCAAGGGAAGTGAAAGCAAAAATAAATGAATGGGATTACATCAGACTAAGAAGTTTTTGCTCAGCAAGAGAAACTGACAACAAAATAAACAGACAGTCAACTAAATGGGAAATGATATTTTCAAACAACAGCTCAGATAAAGGGCCTAATATCCAAAATATACAAAGAACTCATAAAACTCAACATCAAACAAACAATCCAATAAAAAAGTGGGAAGAGGACGTGAACAGACACTTCTCTCAGGAAGAAATACAAATGGCCAACAGATATATGAAAAGATGCTCAACTTCATTAGTTATTAGAGAAATGCAAATCAAAACTGCAATGAGATATCACCTCACATCTGTTAGAAGAGCTATTATCAACAAGACAGGTAATAGCAAATGTTGGAGAGGCTGTGGAGAAAAAGGAACCCTCATTCACTGTTGGTGGGAATGTAAAATAGTACAACCATTATGGAAGAAAGTATGGTGGTTCCTCAAAAAACTGAAAATAGAACTACCTTATGACCCAACAATCCCTCTACTGGGTATATACCCCCAAAACTCAAAACATTGATACGTAAAGACACATGCAGCCCCATGTTCATTGCAGCATTGTTCACAGTGGCCAAGACATGGAAACAACCAAAAAGCCCTTCAATAGAAGACTGGATAAAGAAGTTGTGGCACATATACACTATGGAATACTACTCAGCCATAAGAAATGATGACATCGGATCATTTACAACAAAATGGTGGGATCTTGATAACATTATACGAAGTGAAATAAGTAAATCAGAAAAAACCAAGAACTGCATTATTCCATATGTAGGTGGGACATAAACACAAGAC
Source organism: Saccopteryx leptura (assembly GCF_036850995.1). Lineage (NCBI taxonomy): Eukaryota > Metazoa > Chordata > Mammalia > Chiroptera > Emballonuridae > Saccopteryx > Saccopteryx leptura. Next base: position 207,336,628 of record NC_089505.1, on the reverse strand, counting down.
TAAGAGACATTGATAAGAGTGTGGTGGTTACGGGGTGGGGGGGAGGAAAATGGGGAGGGGGAGGGACACTAAGAAAACTAGATAGAAGGTGACAGAGGACAATCTGACTTTGGGTGATGGGTATGCAACATAATTGATTGACAAGATAACCTGGACATGTTTTCTTTGAACATATGTACCCTGATTTATTGATGTCACCCTAGTAAAATTAATTTTAAAAAATGTGCTAACAAATTCTCATACAATTAAAAGGCCTGCTTCCCGTTGGCTGACAAACATCAAGGCTTAATATGGGCAAGTAAAAATATAAGCAGATACACCTCAGCCTCCTCCTCCTTCTACTGCACCCACCTTGCTGAAGCTTGCAGTTCTGATTCTTGCTCAAGATCAAGAATACAACTTTTTCCCTCTTGGAACAAGAAACAATAATGCTGGTGATGAATCACATATATCCAACTGAGAAATATCAAGAGTTAATATCAAAATGAAAAAAATATATCCTCAGGACCCCTCCTCTCCCACCACACTGCTATAAAGCCAAGAGGACCACAGAAGTCCAATCAGCCATGAAGATAAGAACTTCCCTCCCTTGAGAGAAACTGCACCTTCCTCTTAAGCATACTCCTGCTCTCAAATTCCCCTACCCCTATACAATCTGGCCAAGGTGTCTTGGCTGGGAAGATCAGTTTTTGAGAACAGGAGACCTTATCTTTTTAGATGGTTAGCACTTGAATGAACTTCTTTCCTTTGCACCATCACCTGTGTCATATAATTGGTTTTCATGGTGACAGGCAGCTGGACCTGAAGGGGAGAGGGCAGTAAACAGAGACCCAGGTTGAAAGTCAGGAGATGTGATTAGGCCCACCTTGCCATGAATTCTGTGAGTCGGGCACTTCATGTCTCTGGAACTCTGTATGCCCATTGGCAAAGTCATCTTAATGACCCTTTCATGTTAACCCTTTGAGTAGTATGAATGTTTATGTATGCCCTTGTGTCTCCTGACCATCCAGACCATTCATTTTTTGAAGAAAAAAAAAAATCACTCCCAGGGGTCAGCAAGCATGAAAAAACTCATTACTCAAAGGGTTAATGTTGTGGAGCAACATTGTTGTGGGCTAGAGCCACAATTCAGTTACACTAGGGTGGTGGAGTGATCTCTTCTCTGATATCCAGCTGGATTTCTGGAGCTCCAGGGTTAGGATCTCCCCATATGTCCACACCAGGTGTTACCTGCAGAACTTGAAGAAAGGAGAGGAGGGAAGCAGGGAAACTGGTGACAAAAGTCAGACATGGAGCCCCTAAAGATAGTTCGGCCTCAAGGAGAAAGGAGCCTGGCAGAATCAGCAGTGCAGCTTCAAGTCAGAAGGAAGCAGTTTGCTAGGCCTGTGTGCTACCTCTACTGAGACCATCTACCCTGGAAGCAAGCACACAGTTGGGCGACTCACCAGCCACTCAGTCCCCAGAGGCCAGGCGACCCAGGCTAGGGCCCTGTAATATTGTCACACTGGGGGCAAAGAGTCCCTCTTCTTCTCCTCCTCTTCCTCCTCCTCCTTCCTCCTCCCCCTTTCTCCTCCCCCTTCCTCCTCCCCCTTCCTCCTCCCCCTTCCTCCTTCCCCTTCCTCCTCCTCCTCCTCCTCTTCCTCCTCCTCCTCCTCCTCCTCCTCCTCCTCCTCCTCCTCCTCCTCCTCCTCCTCCTCCTCCTCCTCTTCTTCTTCTTCTTCTTCTTCTTCTTCTTCTTCTTCTTCTTCTTCTTCTTCTTCTTCTTCTCAAGAGAAACAGAAAAGAAAAGAGATGAGAAACATCAACTCATAGTTGTGGCACTTTCATTGTTCATTGATTGCTTCTCCTACGTGCCTTGACTGGGGAGCTCCAGCTGAGCCAATGACCCCTTGCTCAAGCCAGCAATCTTGGACTCAAGCCAGTGACCTCTGAGCTCAAGCCAGTGACCATGGGATCATATCAATGACCTCATGCTCATGCTGGCAACCTTGCACTCAAGCTGGTGAGTCCGTGGTCAAGCCGGTGATCTAAGAGTTGGAACCTAGGACCTCAGCAACTCAGGTGAACACTCTATCCACTGTGCCAGCGCCGGTCAGGTGAGCTGTTCTAATCTCAGGCAGACTGCCAAGAGCCAAAAACCCAGGAAGGCCAAGCAATTTGCAGACATGGATAAAACATCCCAGAGACTTTGAAAGAAACTGAGGGATTAAGAAACACAGGTTGATGTCCTGGGGCAGTCAGCCAGGGACACAGTATTGATGTTAATGCAGCTTCACTGGGATAGCCCTTGAGCCTACACTAGTTTCCCAAAAATATTTAAAGAAACCAAAACTTAACATGGACCTGGTGACTGCATTCTGGGGAAATGGTTGCCTGAAAGAGGGACCGAAACAGACCCGTTTCTAGAGGAAGCCAGTGAGATGTTACAGCTGCTGGAGGAGGGAGGGAAGAGGACCTTGGTGCCCTCTGTCCTGACCAGGCTATGACAGGCATGACTAGCATGAACCTGGCAGGACCAAGTGAAGATCCTGGGAGAAGCTCTCACTGTAGACAGAGGAGGAAAGAAGAAAAACATCCAGTCTCTGAAATGAAATGAGATTTGGGGACCCAGTACATCAGTCGATCCTTATGTCCGCCCAGAAATGGGTTATAGAAAAGTAGGAGAGGTTACTGCACCAAGAATTCAGAACAGCAACCCCTGCCTCCCCAGGTCTCTGCGGAGCTGCCACCTACAGCAGCGGCACTGCCCCCCACCCCTGCCACATGAAGCAGGAGCAGCTGCCATCTCACAGTGGAGGAGCTGTGAGCCATGCAAGACCATGGGGGACACGTAAGGACACACACAGAAAGTCGTGCCATCAGTTCCCTTCCGCCTGTCCTTTTATACTCCCAGTAGATGTGACCGAGGAAATCTCTGCTACGTAATTTAGGCAGTGCCCAAAAAAGTCTTTGACCCCCACAAGTTCTTTGTCAAAGCTATGTCAGCTTTTCCTTTTTTCATTGGGCTGAGCCCACAGCCAAGCCTATTGTCCTGTGACCTCTGACCTGGGCAGGGCTGCAGAGTTGTTGCCAGAGATCTGTTCCCAGCCTGAGTCAGGAGCAGGGAGGGCTCAGTGCCAGAAGCAACTATGGATCAGTCATTAAGCACAGACTTTGCTCCAGCAGGCAGTCACTTCATTCCTGCCTTAAGGCCTTTGTACTTGCTGGTCCTTCTATTGGAATGTCCTTCTTCCTGATCTTTACTTGACTTGTGCTCCCTCCTCCATCGAATGGCGCCTGCTTAGATAAGCTGTCCCTGACCACCTAGGGTAGTGTAGCTTCTGTTCACTCTCTGCTATGCTGACCTGTTGATTCCTCTGAACACTTATAACAGTCTGCAATGACCTTACCTGTTTACATGTCCATTCTCTCTTTCCCCACTGGAGAGGGTCTCCCACTTCAGGACAGGGTCTTTTGTTTCTTGTTCACACTGTCCACAGCCTCTAGCGCAATGCCTGGGCATGACAGGTACTCAGTAAGTGTCTGCTGAGTGAATAGATGAACGGATGAATGCTGCTGCTGTAAGCTGCATAGTCGCTTATCCAAAATAGCCTTCCCTCGTGCTCCCCCCTCCCCAACAAAAGCCTGAATTGTGTTTGGCAACCTGTCCTACTCAAGACTGTAGGTTCCACTGAGCAGTTGTGGTTGCCCTGTCTTAGTAACTGCTTTCAGAAAAGACACATGACATTATTCTGACAGAACCGTGAGCACAAGTCTTTTGGGTCAGGGTAGAGGGTTCTAAAAGGGGTTTTTCCTTTTATCAAAAAAGGAGAAGACTCTGCTTTTTGATCTGAATATGATGCCTAGTACCACTGAAGAACCTGGCTCTTTGAAGACAATACTGAGGAGTGAGACTCTGACCTGGGATGTGATAAATTTCTTGCTCTCTCTCTCTCTCCCTCTCTCTCTCTCTTCTTTTTTTAAGTTAAGTGAGAGGCAGGGAGGCAGAGACAGACTCCCACATGATGTGCCCTGACCAGGATCCACTCAGCAAGTTCCCTACTGAGTGATGCTCTGCCCACCTGGGGCTGCTGCTCTGTTGCTTGGCAACCAAGCTATTTTAGTGTTTGTGGCAAGGCCATGGAGCCATGCTTAGTGCCTGGAACCAACTTGCTCAAACCGTTTGAGCCATGACTGCGGAAGGAGAAGAGAGAGAGAGGTAAAAGTACGAGAAAAAGGGAAGGTGTGGAGAAGCAGATGATTGCTTCTCCTGTGTGCCCTGACCATCAATCAAACCCAGGACTTCCACACGGCAGGCCGACACCCTACCGCTGAACCAACTGGCTAGGGCCAAATTTCTCATTATTAAGTTATTGCGAGATGCATCTCGTGTTACTTGCAGCCAAAGGCATCTGAACCACAGAGACTGTGGCAAATATTGTCCCTTAGTCCTAGTGACTGCCACTGGTCTATAGATTAGAGCATTGGCTTTTATACCCTGGGTATAGTGTCAAGTATACAGGAATTGATGAACTAGTTCCTTCCTTACTTTATTCATACACCCAACAATCTCACTGAAGCTCTGTGTGCCAGGCAGTGTGCTAGAGGGATTCACAAGGCAAGGGCCCTGCCCTGAAGGGACCCAGAGCCCATGGGAGGAAGAATTATAAACAGAAACTGATAGGGCACCTACAACGAGAGAGGGGTACACAAGGTGCCACAGCAGAGCTGAGAGCAGGGGGACAGCACTTGAACAAAGGGAGCTGGGAGGGTGACTGAGCAGCTTCACAAACGACGCTCTATCTAAACTGAGTCTTGAACAAAAAGCAAGAGTCACCCAGATAGATGTCGGGCAGAGGGAACAACAAAGTCCCACCTTCCAGAGAACTAGCTGAATCACTTTATAAGTACTGACAGTGAGCCAGGCACTGGGCTACATGATATCATATACATTTTGCCTCTCTAATCTTTAAAATATGTGCACAAGGTAAATACTGTTATTCCATTTTACAATACACATATGGAGGCTTCAAAGAGTTGTGACTTGCTCTAAGTCATACAGTCAGAAAGTAGTAGGACCAGATCTTGAACACAAACCATCAGGCCCCAGAACCCATATTCTTTCTACCATCCCAACGCCACTCCTACAGAAGTGGACCTTGTTTGGGAAACACACACCGACCCAGTGACCTACAGAGAAAGGGAACACAGCTCTGTGAGCAGACAGAAAGTGTGAGTGAATAGACAGTCTGCTCACCCCCGGGGTAGGGTAGCGGTGAGATGTGTGGTGATGGAGACAGTGCACAGAAAGAGAATGTAGGTCACCTAAAAATACCAGTCTCTTTTTCGCAGGCCTGGGTGAAAAAGGTGAAGGGTTTAAGCAAACAAACAAACAAAAATCCCTCATAGACACAGACAACAGCAGAGGTGAAAGGAGTGGAGGGACGCAGAAGAGGCTCTGGAGGCATAGATAGTGATGGAAGGAGACTTAACTTGGGATAGTGAACACACAATACAATATATAGGTGAGGTATTTAGACTTGTACACCTGAAACCTATATAATTTTATTAACCAATGTCACCCCAATAAATTCAGTTAAAAAATAAATTAAAAATAAATAAATAAAAATGCCAGTTTCTCTGGCATTATATATTTATGTATTGTATAAATATATTTTATATAAATATATAAAAATGAGTTTTACTTTTATAAGTTGAACGACTATACTCAGGCTTGCAATCTCTCCATTTCCTTTTAAATCATGTTTACAACTAAATATTATCCTAGAAATTAAACAGGCCACATAGTTTTGTTAATCCCTGCTGCTAATGTTATACAAATGGCAAAATAAATGAAACCTATCAGTAGTTACGACTAGCCTCCCTGAAATATATAACTGACCTCAGGCTCCCAGGGACGTGGCTTTGAGAATATTGTCTTAAATAGTAACCTGAAAGATGAAAGAAACATTTTGTCTCCGGGCACCACGGGGCAGTGCAAGTTGCACCCCAGCCCTGCAGACACCTTGACTTGCAAGCTCTCTCTCATGAAACTAGGGGTATGACGGACACCCATCCCATCGTCGTAATAGAATAACGGCACCAGCCAATTCCCTGAGGCTTCAGTCTCAGCAGTGAAGGAGAGAATATTGTAAGCCAGCAGAAGCCAACCAAGTGGTGATAGAGTAGTCCTGTTTTACATTACATTAAATGTTACTATTTCTGAAGGGAATATCTGTGCAGCACTGGTGTAACCCATAGCAACCAGCTAATACATTGTAACTTACACTGCCTCAGCTTATTGGAGGGGTAGAGAACAGCAGGGGAAAAAGGCCAAAAAATTTTTAAAAAGGCAAATCTAGCAAAAATGCCAAGTGCAGCCCCCCCACACTATCTCCACCCTCTCCCACCAACACACACAAATACAGGCTGCAGCAGCATTCTCCAGCAAGATTACTTAAGGTGGCATGGGACAATTAGCAGCTAAGGGTTTAGAATTCTTGGCCTTCGTGTTTATATATATGACACCTTTCTGAAAGCTCAGACGGTGTACTTCAGTGTTCCTGACCCTGGGCCCTGCCCTCTGCCAGGATGACTCTCTGTATCATTCTACAGCCTCCATGGAGGGGGACAGTCCTCAGCATCAAGATTGCACAGAGGACTGAGTGCTTAGCTCACCTTTCTTTCCCTTCTGTCTGCAAATAGCTCATGCCTAATTGTCCTCATACTTCAAACTCACAGAGGGCCGGTGAGCCTGGCGACACTGAGCCTACTCTCTGGCCTCTACTCCCATGGAGTCCTCCCATCCATTAACTTCTGTTCCCTGAGCCACTCAGTCTTTTATGTCCTCAATCAGTCTCCCTAAAACTTGGACAATGGATCCATGTTTACAGAAAATTTAATTATGAGGCACTCTGGTGGCCTTCAGACAGTAACGCTCACCTGTGAGGGCTGATTGTGTACTCTTCCTATCTATCCCTGTGAACAGTGCTGACCTTACTGGAATAAGTCCTTATTCTGAAAAGCCCATCACTCAGTCACCTGGGAGAAAGTGACCAAGGCTCATATCACCTGAATGAGTGTCACTGGGCATCTTTCTCTTGACCAGCCACCTGTGCTCTGTGTATTAGAGGAGGGCAGTGCACCTGGGCTTGGGCTAGCAGGGCTCTCCTTGTTTCTGACTCTGGGACACCAGCACAGGGCGCAGGGACAAGCGTGGGACTAGCATCGGGCACTTAGGATCATGAACCATCTCGGGCACTATCACCTGGGTGTTTTTTGACAAAATCATTTTGCTTCTGGGGACTTAACTTCCACATCTGCAAGTGAGGACACAGTCTCAGTTAGCAAGCTTTTTCCTGCAGTAACAGAAAGCCCAACTCAGAGAGGAGGGGATATATTTTCTCCCAGGACAGTGGGGAAGGCTGGCTAGAGGCTCAGCTTCCACTCCCCATGATTCTCCCCTGGGCAGGCTCTTTTCATCCCAAGTTCCCCACACCGGAGCGTGTCTCCCTGCTGCTGGGCATGTTATGCTGTGCTGCACTTTGTGTGTTTGTTTTCTCATCTGGACCTCATCCCATCACTCATCTCTGAAAACCCCCACCTCTAGCTTACTGCCCGGCGTGTGTGTGGTCCAGATGAATGGACGGGTGAATGAATGAGTAAATGATTAAGCAGTTTCATTTCTTACAAAAGGAAAAGGAAATTTGGGGGAAGTAAAAAGCTGTAAGATGTGTGAAAATGCTCTGTAAGCTGTGAGATGCTGCAGGAACATTAGGAGATGTATGATCATTAGTTATTACACTCACGGAGCTTCCTTGGATGCTGGGGTGAGCTCTGAGACACACCATACAGCATGGGGTTTTAATGGGACCATGGAAGAAAATGGTTTTGCCAAGGAGAGTAGGTAGTTTTTGTCCCCTAAAAAAAGAAAGACAACACAGGAAGAACACCATGTGAAGACACAGAAACATACAGACATAGAGGAAAGGCATCATGCGAAGATGGAGACAGAGAATGTGGGGCCTTCAGACAGTACGCTCACCTGTGAGGGCTGATTGTGTACTCTCCCTATCTATCCCTGTGAACAGTGCTGACCTTACTGGAATAAGTCCTTATTCTGAAAAGCCCATCACTCAGTCACCTGGGAGAAAGTGACCAAGGCTCATACCACCTGAATGAGTGTCACTGGGCATCTTTCTCCTGTCCAGCCACCTGTGCTCCCACAAACCAAGGAACACCTGGGACCAGCAGAAGCTGGAAGAGGCAGGAAGGACCCTCCCCTTGTGTCTTTGGAGGGAGCATAGCCACACCGTGATTTGGAGTGTCTGCATTATGGCAGTCGAAGGAAATACACACATGGGTTCTCTCGGATACCAGCAGAAACTGACTTCATTCTTGTCGGGAGCCGATCCACAACTGCTGGCTGACAAGGTCACAGCAGGAGAAGACCCACAACTGCTGGCTGACAAGGTCACAGCAGAAGAAGATCAAAAACTGCTGATTGACAAAGTCACAGCAGAGAAGACCAATGGCTGCGGGTTGACAAAGTCACCCAAAGGAGAGACACAACGATACTTCCCCCTTTGACTTTTTGAATTAATCTGGCCTTATATCCCCCCTTTTCTGGGTGTGTGCTATTATTTATGGCACAGGGATAATAGTACCGTGCTTTCCCTGTAGATTCGTAGTGATTTCTTTGGAAATGAGACAGAGGGTGTGAGTTCCACAGAAAAGCCTGTAGGCCCCTTGAGCTGGGCTCATAGACATAAGAGGCTGGCTATGATATCCCTCGTAAAGGGTTAAGTTTGTAGGAGAATTTCTTCTTAATCATGTTAGAAAGAATAGATTGTGACTTGTGAATGGGTAGGAGGCAGTGGCTGTGCACAGAGCACCTTTCGGCCTTCACTTAATTCAACATTTTTTCCTCCCTAGCCTTTTCATGTGATAGAGTAGAGAAACATTCCTTTCTTCTTGCTTATTTCATCTGCAGATAGTGATAGTGGTACACTCTGAGAAGAATAGAGTTAGAACTTAACTAGTGTATAAATATAGTAAATAAGTAATATTTGACTAGACAATAGTATCTTAGGTAAGGTGTAGTAGAATGGTCCATTGTGTGGCCTAGGATGAGAGCGCAGTTGGCAAGAAAAGAATGTTTTACTAAGAGAATTGTTTTTTGACTAAAGGCAGTTACTGGGCTTTCTCAGTGAGATGTTCTCATGAGATTTATATACTTTCCAAGATTTTTTGATAATGAGAGGAATGTAGGGGAATCCATAGAAGTAATAACAGTTAATGTCTTCTGAAATTATGTTGCTACTAGGCTATCTTGCAAGTGCACTTTGTATATCTTTGGGTGAAAGCTATTCTTAATGTTATGTCAATTTCTTTATAGGCAAGAATATTTCTTTTTAGAATCTTGTGAGAAAAAGTAGGACACTGCATAAACTCAAGGCCATTTACCTGAGCAAGTGGTGGTCCATTGTTAGTCCTTAATGATTTCGTCTGCTAATCTCTCTCTGCCCCTTGACTCACAACAGCAGTAAAGTTAGTTATCTGTTAGTACTAATACTTTAAAAGCTTTTACCGATGTTGTTATCGCTATTCAAGTTATTTTGTACTTTGAATGATATGCTACCTGGTTTGTGATTTATAGATATAAATTAACTGTTATCCGGAAACATGTAAATATAGTGAAACAAAAGCAATGATTAATACCATGTAATTGTAACTCAGTGTATGTGTATAAAAAGGGACCTATACTAGCATTTGGCAGAGATGCCTGGCAGTAAATGCTAACTAGAGAATAAAGAGAAAGAAAAGAATTCGGCTCTCTCACTCGATTTCGCCGACGCCGTCTCCTCCTGTGGGACCCCTGGATTCCCCCCGGGGCTGGACCCCGGCACATTCTCTTTCTTCCGTGACCTTTCCGTCCCCACACCATCAGGTCATTTGTCCCAACATCAAATTGCAGGTAGATCCCATAGCTTTTCTGGTCATTTTGAAATAGTAAAAGTCCAAGTCTATCTAAAATCAAAACTTCAGTCCTTATCCCACTTAAAGTTTCTTCTCATTCCAATTGTAGGGTTAACTTGAGCTCAGGGAAAGTGGAACATAGGAAGTATTCAGGCAGTGAAACTACTCTGTGTAAAGCTGTAATGGCGGCCACGTGACATTACACATTTGTCCAACCCACAGAATGCACTGCACAGAGAATGAGTCTTAATGCAAACTGTGGGCCTTAACTAACATAATCATTCAAATATATAGTAGATAACAACAACAACAAAGAAAGACTTTAACATCCACAGTGTAATTAATTACAAAGGTCAAAAGGTGTCTTTACCATAAAGAGAGCTGATGCAACTCCCTGAGCTAAATAAACGTGGCATCACAAACAAGGAGGGATGGTGACCGATGGCTTCTTGCTACATGCAGTGGGGTGTACACACATCACCTGTGTAGTATTTTTGCCCCAAACACTCAGCCTGATTATAATCATGAAGGAGATGATCAGCAAAACCCACATCATAGCACATTCAACAAGCAACCATCTGAACTCTCCTATAACATCAGTGTCATTAAGACAAGGAAGTCAAAAGTCAGGGGACTCTTCTAGATTAATGGAGACTAAGAATATATAAGAACGAAATTGCAATGACTAAACTTAATTAGACCCTGAATTACAAAAATGCTATAAAATACATTTTTTTAGATCATTGGACTACTTATTGGATAATACTATTGCATTAATGTTAAATTTCTTCAGTTTGATAATGACATTTTAGGAGAGTGTTTTATTCTTAGTAGTTATATAGCAAAGTGTCATTATGTCTGAGATTTATTTTGAAATGGTTTAGCAAAAAAATAAAAATACACTCACACAAATGTACTCATGTAAACATACACTACACAGAAAAAGCAAACGTGGTAAAATACTAACTAGTAAATGTGGGGGAGAGGTTCATAAATATTCATCGCACTATTCTTTCAAGTTGTCTGTAGCTTTGAATTTTTTCACTAAAAAATACGAGGGGGAAAGACAGCAGAGAGCATGGAAATCCTATTTACTCATTTAGACTGTTCCAGTTAGATGTTTACTTTGTGTCCATTTGGATTCTCTCAATTCATTATTAGGCATCTGTCTTTTGACTTCTTCCACCGGGCTACACTGGAAAACTCAGGGCAACCTTTAGAGTACACAGATTAGTAAAGATGCATCATTCTTTCAAAACCAGGAACTGGACTCTTGCTACATAGTCCTAGTGGGGTGCTAATCTCCTCTCTCTCTCTCTCTCTTTTTCTCTCTCTCTTTTCTCCCCTCTCTTTTCTTCCCACCAGTGATCTCAAGTGCCTCAGGCACTTAAATGACCTTGGTCCCTGCCCTACAGCACTGCATCGCCTCGGTGACATTTCCTTTAAACCAGGGGTCGGGAACCTTTTTGGCTGAGAGAGCCATGAACGCCACATATTTTAAAATGTAATTCCATGAAAGCCATACAACGACCCATGTAATTAATTGCACATTATCCAAAAAATTTGGTGTTGTCCCAGAGGACAGCTGTGATTGGCTCCAGCCACCCGCAACCATGAACATGAGCAGTAGGAAATGAATGGATTGTAATACATGAGAATGTTTTATATTTTTAACGTTATTATTTTTTTAATTAAAGATTTATTGCGAGCCAGATGCAACCATCAAAAGAGCCACATCTGGCTCGCAAGCCATAGGTTCCCGACCCCTGCTTTAAACAGAAGCAAGGGAAAAGCACCAGTCACAGCCCCCCAGTGCCTGCCTCCCACTTGGACAAGAAAGGACAAGGAACTAAAATATAACTTTCGTTTATGAAGCCCTAGTAGAGGTGATATTTGGACAGGGAGTTGGTGGAGAAGAGTTCTGAGTTGTGGAAGGCTCAGTCTGGCCCTGGCCACTGAAATGGAAATCAGGCCGAGCCCAGGATGCCAGACCACCTGGCAAAGATTCTACAAAGGACAGGTCCTTGTTGCTTCTTATCCCTGAAGCCAAAGAGGCCAGCCTGTCCCACTGGCCACTGGTAAGTGGCCCTTTGCCTGTGCAGTATCCAGTCCTGGCTATGCTCACTTAGAAAACTCACATACCTTTGGAGTATCTGGCATCTTGTGGCTTCGTTCCTCAACTTTCCTCGAGTAAACTGCTTGCTCCCCAACAGGGCCAGCCTTTTCCAAAGGCAGAATGGTGAGGGGACTATGATGACATGGCACCCTGTGGGACCCCACCTCACTGGATGTTGCTTAAATTTTAAGACAGTCAGGCCTGACTTATCTCTTAGGTATAGAAGCAAAACACCTTAGGCCCACAATATTTTAGGGGCCCACAAAAATGTTTTAATTTCTTTTAACATCAGAAGAAAAAATAATAAACTTTTAGGGTCAAAGATTAGATTCTTCTTTATATCAACACTGTCACAAAACATAATGGGTAGCCTGACCAGGCAGTGGAGCAGTGGATAGAGCATCAACCTGGGACACAGAGGACCCAAGTTTGAAACCCCAAGGTCATTGGCTTGAGCATGGGCTCATCCAGCTTGAATGTGAGCTCACCAGCTTGAGAATGGTGTCGCTAGCTTGATTGTGGGATCATAGACAAGACACCATTATTGCTGGCTTGAGCCCAAAGGTCACTGGCTTGAAGCCCAACATTGCTGGATTGAGCCCAAGGTCACTGGATTGAGCAAGGGGTCACTGGCTCAGCTGGAGCCCCTAGTCAAGGCACATATGAGAAAGCAATCAATGAACAACTAAGGTGTCGCAATGAAGAACTGATGCTTCTCATCTCTCTCCCTTCCTTCCTGTCTGTCCGTCTCCCTGTCTCTCTCACTAGAAAAAAAAAAAAGGTAATGGTAATATATATATATATTTTATAGGTTCCCGACCCCTGCCCTAGTGGGAGGTTGGGTGAGGGGAATTTGAGGGTTTTTTTAATATTTTATTTATTGATTTTTAGAGAGGGGGGGGAGAGAGAGAGAGAGAGAGAGAGAAAGGGGAGGAACAGGAAGCATCAACTCTCATATGTGCCTTGACCAGGCAAGCCCAGGGTTTTGAACTGGCAACCTCAATGTTCCAGGTCGACGCTTTATCCCACTGCGCCACCACAGGTCAGGAAAGGTAATATTTTTTATAGAAGAAGCCATACCTTCCACCCTCCAAGGAAAACCCAGGCCCTGGAAGGTCATGACACAGCCCTGAAGTCTGATTGGATCTACTTCCCGACCCTTCCCAAACCTAGGGTTCCCAGGAAGAAGTCCAGATGCCTCAGGACCTCTGCCCATGCCCCCTTCTCTGCTGTGACACCTTCTCGGCTTCTCCCTGCACTACAGTTCAAGGGCTCCTGTTTTCATGAATGTGGAGCAAAATGGGACAAATAAGAACAATGTGATGAGCTCTCCACAAAGCTAAATTTATATCAATTAAAGGATATGTATTTTTGTTTGGTTTGTTTTAAGATTTATTTTAGAGATGGAGAGACAGAGATAGGTGGGGGGAGGAGAGGAAGCGTCAATTTGTAGTTGCTTCTCATATGTGTCTTGACCAGGCAAGCCCAGGGTCTCAAACCAGCAACCTCAGTGTTCCAGGTCAATGCTTTATCCACTGTGCCACCACAGGTCAGGTCATTTTTGTTTTTGTTTTTTACTGAAATTATGTACTTATTTATTTTATTTTCTTTTGTTTTGGAAGGGATACTGAAATGTCCTTTCATCTATAACATTATGGTAATGGCAGATGATAGTTGAGAAAATAATAAATGACCATTATTTCACAAAATGTAAAGGTTGGCCCAGCTTCTGCCCCCAGTTCTGTGGGTAGTGTGCTGCTCTGTGACATCCTACACTCTGACAAGCACTGAGTTTAGACCATTTGAGTTTATTTTCAAGACATAGCTCATCCTTCCTAAAGCCTTCTCGGCCCAGGCTCTAGGCCCCACAGGGCAAGTCCCTGGACTTCCCCTTTTCCTCACTTCTCTTGTCCTGTTAGCATGTTCTCCTCCATCTCCCCTACTAGCCATCTCCTCCCCTTGGCACACTGCCTGGCACATGGTAACTGCTCAATCAATCTTTGTTGAATGAACGAAGAAACACACTGATTCCCAGAAAAATTAAGTTAATGGATAGAATTTCTCCAGTTTTTAGTCTTTTTCTCTCTACATTTTTATTAAATCTTTGGCAGCTGTTATTGCTTGTCCCCTGGCCAGTGCTAGCAGATAACAGAAAGAATTAGCAAATAGCAAATGAATATTAATGTACTCAGCCATCGTGCTAAGTTTGACAGCTTGTTTTTTCTATGGACAGGTGTTGGGCTTATGGTTGTGGTTTTGAATTGTGTGTCAGTATCTACAAATTTAATTAAATTGAACATTTCTAAGCAACTTAAGCACACAGTAGCTAAATATGTAATTTTGTGCTAAATCGGAGGCTGTAGTTTGATCTTAAATTTATTGGTTTTTCATGGTGCTCTGCAAAGGGTACCATGACTGATAGGAACTCCGCTGTATTAAATGTTAGAGACTAGAACATAGAGAACCACTGTGTAGTGCAAAATTAGACTCTGGGGGCAGATTTGAAATGGAAAAGGGATTCTCTTTGGTGATGGGAGCTTAAAAGGAGGTGGGCTACAGGAAGAAAGACTGGCGAGATCTGTACAAGGCCAAGGCAAATGATCCGTCCGGCTCCTCCCTCCCATGCTAGGGTCTGAGAGTGCCATTCTCTCATGTTCGTTCTTGTTGAGGCTTCAGGTGAACCTTTATTAATGTCTGTGGGTACTGGGGGCATATGGCAAATAACTAAAACAGTTATTATTGGGTGAAAAGGAAACGCCTCCGGTCCCTCTGCTAAAGATGAATCTTCCCATATTTGGCATTGATGGTGTTAATTGTCTATTGAGAAAATCTCCAGGGGCCACCATTTCCAACCTAGGCAACTCTAATTTCTTGGCCTGGTACTTAAGGACTCTCAAATCCTGACCCAAAGTAACCTTCCAACATTGTTTGCATTTCTCTTCCACACACACTCCATAAACCAGCTGACTGAGCTTACCATGTGGCTTTCTACATCATCCACGTTCTGGCCTCTCCCTTTGCTAGTGCAGTTCCCTATGTTCTGGACCTGGGCAGTCTTCTCTCCATCTCTAAAAATTCTACCTGCTTTTCAAAACCCAGCTTACATTCTACCTCCTTAATGGAGATTGCCCCACTTTCCCCAAATGGAAGTTATCACTGTCTTCTTTGACCTCCTATGTCTTTTTCCAGGTACTTACTAGGTTCTGTTTTCTAGGAGAGTGATTTTTATATTTTATCTCCTGTCCACAATACAGACAGATTTGTCAGAAGACATTCAGGGTAAGGAGTTTTATTCATCTGTGTCTAATACCATGCCAGGCATATTGCTCTCATTTTATTTGAGTTGAATTTGTGTCTTCAAGAAGGCCAAGCTGCATTCTGCAACTATTTTGTGATGCTCTGTGTATCAGAATTCTCCCAGTTTGCCAGTCAGAGATGTCCCAACACAAAGGGCATTGTCAATGAGGAAAACATGTCACAGTATCTCACATACTAAGGTGTCTGGAGCTAGGGAGGCTCCAGGGTTGAATTCAGTGGTTCAGTTATATCATTAAAGACCTGCCCTCTTCAGCGTGTGGCCACTGAGACCTGGTCACATTGCAGCTGCTGCATGTCCAAGCTGTACACACACACACAACACTAGGGAGCAAAGAAGGGCAATCCTTCCTTCTATGATTCTTTATCATAAGGAGAAACCTTTTTGAAGAGTCAGCCAGCTGACCTGCTCTCACACATTATTGATCAGAATTGGGATGCACAGCCATGCCTAAAACACTTGCTGGCAACAGGGACAGAATTATCTTTTTTGTTTTCCAATCCACAGTATTCAGATGTCACTCATTGTCCCACTCGTCCTCTATAATAAGAATTTCTCAGGCCCAGGATCCAATCCATGGTCAGCTGTTGCATTTTGCGTGTCATGTCTCTTTAGCTTTCCTTCATCAGGATCAGTCTTAGTCTCTCTTTGTCCCTTCCACTTTGACATTTTGAAGAGGGGGGGCCAGTTATTTTGTGCAATGTCCCTTGATTTGGGTTTGTCTGCTATGTCACTAGATTCAGGCAGGGACATCCCAGAAGTGATGCTGTGTTCTCCTCACTGACCCTTTCAAGTAGCAGGCAACTGTGACTTGCCCTGTTGGTGATGTTAACTTTGATCGCCAAGTCCTGGACATGTCCTCCAAGGTTCTCTCCTGTAAAGTTACTATTTCCCCCTTTGTAATAAATAACTAACCTGTGAGGAGATTATCTGAAGTTATGTGAATATCTTGGGAACAGAATTATCTTGATTGGCTCAGACTAATCAAGGTTCATGGCCTTGGTCAGAACAAAGGCTCAGACTCCCCTGAGCACATGGCCACCACATATCTGAACAAAACTGAGTTCTGTGTCAAGCAGAAAGTAACAATTGTGTCAGCCAAAGTCACTCTATGGTATAGGCTATATAAAGCCTGGGCCTACCAGAACAGGAATCCTGAACTCTTCATAGTAATGGGTAGGATGGGAGCCCTCACCTCTTACAGGGAGGTTATAACAATAGCTACCATTCATTTCTATTTCTTTCCTCCTTCACCTACTCCCCAATTCTCAAGCTCAGCCAATGACCCTGCTGAGAAAACATAAGCGAAGAAGTTCTATATTCTTCTCCCTGCATCTACCAACTTACATCATTGCCCACATAGTCTGCCTTTCTTCTCATATTACATGTGCTCCATCTTGCTTCCAGCTTAGACCAGTGCCTCCACTTGCACCCTGGGTCCCATTCCCACTCAGGTACTCAGGGACATCACCCCACAAGTCTTCTATCTCCCACATAACTTGATTTTCCTCTCTCTACCAGATCGTTCCCATCCATAACTACTACCCCCACCCTTAAAGCACCCTCTCTTGGCTGCCCATCTTTCTACCACTATCAACCTATTTCTCCACTTGCCTCTATAGTAGAATTCCTCGCAAGGGTTATCTATAGCCACGGCTCCAATTCCTCTCCTCCTAATCTCTCTTTGACTCCTTCTAAACAGGCTTTCATGCTTATTGCTCCATTAAAACTGTGCCTTTCGGCCTGACCAGGCGGTGGCGCAGTGGATAGAGCGTCAGACTGGGATGCAGAAGATCCAGGTTCGAGACCCTGAGGTCGCCAGCTTGAGCGAGGGCTCATCTGCTTTGAGCAAAAAGCTCACCAGCTTGAGCCCAACGTCGCTGGCTCAAGCAAGGGTTTACTCGGTCTGCTGAAGGCCCGCGGTCAAGGCACATAAAAAAAAACCAAAAAACTGTTCCTCTCGGCCCTGGCCAGTTAGCTCAGTGGTAGAGCGTTGGCCTGGCATGCAGGAGTCCTGGGTTTGATTCCCAGCCAGGGCACACAGTAGAAGCACCCATCTGCTTCTCCACCCCTCCCCCTCTCCTTCCTCTCTTTCTCTCTCTTCCCCTCCCGCAGCCAAGACCCCATTGGAGCAAAGTTGGCCTGGGTGCTGGGGATGGCTCTATGTGGCCTCCACCTCAGGCACTAGAATGGCTCTGGTTGCAACAGAGCAAAGCCCCAGATGGGCGGAGCATCGCCCCCGGGTGGGCATGCCAGGTGGATCCCGGTCGGGCACATGCGGGAGTCTGTCTGACTGCCTCCCCATTTCCAACTTTGGAAAAATACAAAAACAAACAAACAAACAAACAAAAAAAAAACCTGTTCCTCTCCGGGATTGGGGGAGGGGAGGGGCATAAAGAAAACCAGTTAGAAGGTGACAGAAGACAATTGGACTTTGGGTGATGGGAATACAGCATAATCAAATGTCAAAATAACCTGGAGATATTTTCTCTGAACATATGTACCCTGATTTATCAATGTCACCCCATTAAAATTAATAATAATAATTAAAAAAAAAACTATTCCTCTCAAAGTAACTAAAGATAACACTGGGGAACAAAATTTTTGTTGCATCCACAAAAACACTTGTTCTTACCTAACTCAAGTGTGCTGATCTCAAATGTGACATTAGTTTTTCTCTGTAGGCTATAGTTATTTTGCAATTCAATATTACAGGTTTTCATCTTATTGTAAAATTTTCAACATTTAGTTTAACATAATGAAATAGAATGTCTTCTTGGGCATCATCTTTGTGAAAATATAATATATATAATGCAGTAAATACACAAATACACTAAAAGATATGATTGCATCAGAATTTGTCTACAATTTCAAAATAGAATGTATTAAAACACTTATTTTAATCATAAAATTTGCGCAAAACTTATTTAAATTCTATTCAGGCAAAAATTTGCATTTATAGTTCTTGTGTTTGTGTAGTTGTTGAGGACAATCTCGTTTGATGCTCCAGCAGTAGTCTGCTCATCACTAACAGCTCCAAGATTTTCAGGAAACTTATCAAGATGACTGTTAAGGAAGTGAATCTTAATGCTCATTTACATCCAATGTCGTGAAAAGCCAACAGCATTCTTTGAACCAGAAGTTCAGTTTTCTGCTTTTTTGTTGCCAAGGTAGTTCTTTGTAACTGCCACAAAAAATGCCATGCTGCTTTCTCCTCCTTATTCACCCTCCTGGCAAATTCTTCATCACATATGAGGGTTTGAATTTGAGGTCCATCGAATACACCTGCTTTTATCTTCTGGAAAGACAAGGCATGAAAAGCAGAAATAATATGTTGAAAGCATTCACTTTCTCTATTCAAAGCCTGAACAAACTGCTTTATTAAGCCAAGTTTGATGTAAAGTGGGGGGAAAATGATCCTGTCTTGATTAACTACAGGTTCATTCACAATATTTTGCATCCCTACTTCCAGAGCTTCACATTTCGGCCACTCCTTCTGTGTCCAGTGTTTCTCCCTAGCTCGGCTGTCCCACAAACACAGAAAGCAAGGATACTTTGTGAAACCTCTCTGTTGTCCTAGCAGGAAATTTACCATTTTAAGATCCACACAAGTGATCCAGTTATGCTCCTCATACTTCAGAAAGTCGAGGACAATTTTTATGTCATTATAATCTTCTCACAGATCAGTTGAATAACCAATTGGAACCGCTGCATAAACATTACCATTGTGTAGGAGAACACATTTCAGATTTCATTTAGAGCTGTCAAGAAATAGCCGCCATTCTGTTGGACTGTAAATGGTAACACCTACCTAGCTGAGAAGACTACTGATATCATGACAGTAAATAAAGTGTTTGTCTTCGAAAAAAAAGTCCACAAAAATTTGTTCACGCTTCCTAAAATGGGATACTTTAGCTGACAGGTGTAGTACATTCTTTTCTAAAAAGACTGGAGACTAATAACTCAGCTGCTTTCTTTGATAGGCCCAAATCTCTTACTAAGTCATTCAATTCAGGTTGGCTAAACTGCTGAGGGGTTAATGACTGCTTGGCATCAGAAGAAGACCCTTCAGATTCTACAACCATTTCCTCATGCATCTTATCAAAATACACTTGATCACCATGTTCACTTTCTTTGTCCTTAGGAGAAATAAAACCATTGAAGACTGGAACCGGGAGTGTCTCAGAGTGTCGGATAGGTCGTATTGCTGAAGAAATATTAGGATATGCGATCATATGCCATTTTTTCTTGCCGATGCCCTTTGTATGGATCAGACAGAAATAACAGTCATTGTTGTGGTCCTTAAGTTCATGCCAAACCTTGGGAATACCAAAAGGCATTCCTTTGCATTTTCCTTTTGTCCAGTCATGAAGCATTTCCTCACAATTATGACACACAATATGAGGAGCCCAATTCTTGTCTTGATCGCCAAGGGGAACTTGAAAATAGGCAATATGTGCACGTGTCACAAATGATGAAATATTGTGCCTTTGACGTTGAAGTGTGTAACAACCACATATATAACAGAAGGTGTCAGGACTATTCTTACATTTACGCCTACTCGAAGAAGCCATGATTCAATCTTAAAACAAAATAAGGGTTTTTTTTTTATCAGATAATGATTTTTTACATTTAAAAACAACTACAATTATGTAAAAGTGATGTTTGTAAAACATTAAGTGCCTTGTGGTTATGTTCAATCCAAGAGTCATTGTCCTTTAACTCCAATTTAAAAACCAATGCATGCCATTAATTGTAACAAAAAGAAATTAAAATTGCATAAAAACTAGAGCATGCACCAAAAAATGAATTTCAGATTTGGAATCAGCGACGCAGAAGTATATAGAAACAGTTCTAAAACCTCATGCAACAGAAAATAAAAAATAAATTGTTCCCCAGTGTAATCATTGGCTAAATTCAGTGATCAATTCTCAGTCTTCAGCTTACTGATGGTCAGTTAGCAGTATTTGGTATCACTGGGTCCCGCTTTCTCCCAGAAACACTCTGTTTCTTGCTTTCGAGGACACCACACGTGCCTGGTTTTTCTCCTTGCCCTAGCTGGTCCTGCTTGGTCACATTTGCAACTCTTCTTCCTTCCTAAATGGTGTGGCATCGGAGAGCTCAGTCCTTGGACTTTTCTTGCCCTACCTACTACACTCACTTCCCTGATGCTCTCATCGGTCCCATGGCTTTAACTATTGTCTATATGCTGATGGCTCTCAAGATGTGTTCCAGCCTGGACATCTCCCCTAGAATTCTAGGCTCAGACACCCAACTGCCTACTTGACCCCCTAATTTGAATGTTCTGAAGGCATCTGACATTTAACCTGTTTTGTTATCTATTGCTACATAACAAACCCTAAAGCTTAGTGGCAATTCGGGCTGGCCTCAACTGGATGATTCACTGGCTGATCTTGTCTGGGGTCACTCATGCAACTGAAGTCTTTACTGGGGTTGGATGGGTGAAGATGCCCACATGTATGTGTCTGACCATTAGCTAGAGCAATTGACCAGGACACTTTGGTTGTCCTCCATATGACTCCCCAGCAGGTAAGCCTGAGTTTCTTACAAGGCTGAGGCAGCATTCTAAGAAGGCTAGCCCCAATGTGTGACTCTTGGGCTATTAAGGTAATCATCCCACAAAGTCAAACAGAATTCATAGCATCTCCTAGCCCCACCCAATCTGCTCCACCGACAGTCTTTCCCATCACGGTGAATGGCCATTCCATCCTGTTGGTTGCTAAGGCCAAAAGCCCTAGAGGCATTCTAGAGCTCTCTTGTTTTTGCAGTCCTGATCACATCCATCGTCAAATTCTTCTGGTTCATCCTTAAAAAATATATCGTGACTCCAACCACTTCTCACCACTTCCTTTGCTACCATCTGGTGACAGCTGCCACTGTGTCTCGCCTGGAGTATATCACACCGGCCTTTAACTGGTTTCCAGGCAGCTGCTCTTGACCCCCGCAGTCTATTTTCCACACATCCACAGGAGCCATCCTGTTAAAACACTGATCAGATTGAATCACTCCTCTTCCTAAAACTCTCCCAGGGTTTTACAATGGCCAACAAGTACCTACACGATTGCACTCCCTGGTGCCCCTCCCGCGCATACGCCATTACCTCTCTGACCTCATTTCCAGCTGTTATCCCCCAGATTTAGCTCAAGCCACATGGGCCTCAGAGACGTTTCTCAATCGTACTGGTGCACTCCTGGCTCAGGGCCTTTGTACTTGCCATTCCTGCTGCCCAGAATGTTCTTCCCGCAGACACTTGCCTGGGAGGCTCTGGGGCTCCTTCACCTCTCTCTGCTTTTTATTCAAATGACACTTTCACACAGAGTTTCTTATTGCTCTAGTAAAAGTTGTAGTTCCTCCTCCCCCAGCTTTCATCCCCTTCCTGGGTTTAGTTTGCTCAAACTGTGTTAGGTGGTTAGACAGACATGAGCAGAACAAGGACGATAGGCCAGGTACAGAGGGTCAGCAGGGCAGAAAGCCTTGGGTGCCTAGCAACAGCAAAACTGGGAAAACAATCAACTCGCCCCCAGGGTGACCTTTCCTACTCTAGTGTGTCACTGGTTAGTCATGTGGTTTAGACATACAGTTCAGACCCTCCCCTGACCTTTCTTTCCTTGGCAGAAGAGTGGCCTCCTGTGACTCCCATGCGGGCCCTTGTTCAACCATCCCCTTAAGCATCATCCCATAGAGATAACATCTAGGCCATAGTTGTGTTTCAGCGCCAGGACCAGAAAAGCAGCAAAACCAGATAAGTGATGCCATGGCTGACCTCAGGACCAGCTGCAATGACTAAGGACCCCCTGCCTGCAGCTTAAAGGGCACACCTGGAAAGTTGAGGAATATTCTATTGGGATCCTTTCCTAAGACCTCCCTTAAAACTCCCACCCTTAAAATCCCTTAGGATGGAGAACACAGCTCTTTGGAGCACCTTCCCCCACCCCAACCCCTAGGCACATTTTCCTTGCCTCTCCTAAGGTCCAAGGACCCTTCTTTTACCTGTTTTCTGAGCCCATTTCTTCTACAGCTCATTTCTTCTACCTCGGTGACTTTTATGTATGTACAATATGTATGTATGTATGTATGTATGTATGTATGTATGTATGAATTGACAGAGAGAGAGAGAGACATCAATTTATTGTTCCACTTATTTATGCATTCATTGGTTGATTCCTATATGTACCCTGACAGGGGATTGAACCCACAACCTTGGCTATAGGGACAACACTCTAACCAACTGAGCTACCTCTGTGACTTTTTAAATAAATTTTCTCTTAGAGTTTGAATCTTGACTCTGAATTCTTTCTTAGCTCGAACTCAATTACTGAGGTTGATAAACCAAGGTCCTGTCTGATCACTCTGACCTAACACCTGGTGCCATTTTGCTGCCATCAACAATAGTGTAACCAGGAATAAATATGCTGTTACTGGTTTACTGATCTTAGTCTGACTAGCCATATATTAGAGCTAAATAAGAATGTACTTACAAAGTAAGCTTATAAAAGAATTTCTATAAAATGTTAAATCCAGTTTATTGCTCTTATAAGCATGATTTAATATCACCAGTTTAGTGATCACAGTTATGTATCCTGTAACCAATCAATAGTATGTAATCAATCCTGTGCTTTCACATCTGACCAAGTCCTCATGGCAGTTAAGGTCTGTTAGCCTCTGACGAACGAACATCAAGATTTAACATCAAAATGAGAAGAATGAATCCTCAGGCCCCCTTCTCTCTCCTACCATGCTGAAGCTTGCAGTTCTGATTCTTATTCAAGGCCAAGAGGACAACCTGCTCCCCTCCAGAATAAGGAACAAAAACGCTAGCAATAAATCACAAACATCCAGCTGATGTTCACCAAGAGTCAACATCAGAATGAGAAGAATAAATTCTCAAGCCCCCTCCTCTCCCACCACACTGCTATAAGGCCAAGAAGATCATGGAAGTCCACCCAGCCATGAAGATAAGAACTTCCCTCCCTCCAGAAAAACTGCACATCTGCCTTCTCCCTAGGAGTTCTCCCCCTTCCAAATTCCCCCGATTCCCTATAGAATCTGGACAAGACTTCTGTTCCATGGAGATGGGTTTTTGAGTACAGGAGTCCTCCCATCTTCTCAGGTGGTTAGCATTTGAATAAACCTCTTTCCTTTGCACCAGCATCTGGCCTACAATTATTGACTGTTCATTGTGACAGGTAGACAGGCCTGTAGGTTGTTTTTCTGATGACAATAGCACTTTTCATCATCTGACACACTATATATTTTATTTATTTAATTGTTTATTGTCCGTGTCCCCTCCCAGAAGGTTAACTCCTCTAGAGCGGGATTTCCCTTTTATCTTTTTTTTCTGGAATAAAGCCTGATACTTAGTAGATGTTTAATCATATTTGTTAAATGACTGAATTTATTGAGCATTTACTATTTACTAAAAAAGAAAGAAAGAAAGAAAGAAAAAAGCACTACTATATCTTCATATACAATGCAGTGCTAATATCTTCATTTTACAGATGAGGAAACTGAAGCTAGTGTATTAAATACATTATCAGAGGTCACAGAGCCAGTGAAAGAGGAAGTATGGAATTCGAGCTCTTAACTTGCAAGCTACATTGTCATTTGCCTTCCCTATGTTCTCTCATGACCCTGGGTCTGGGGCCCAGCAGCTTTGTGGCCCTTTGATCAACATCTTTATGGCATGATTTCTGACTGCCTTGATGGAGTTGCATGGCTGTAATGCCAGTAGCCACGGCCACCATCACAGCTGCCTGGCCCATGCAGGTTCGCATTAAATTTGGACAGACGGTAATGAAACAATGGAGCCAAGAATTGATGGGCCATTACCTTTAATCCTAGCTTGCACCCGGTGGGCAAGTAAAAACACACACTGGGCTCCAAAACCCACTCATTCAGTGCTCACAAAGCTCCTGACTTATCCAAGTTTCCTAAAATCAAAGGTTTCAAGTTCACTAGCCTTATTCACCTCTGTTCTCCATCTCCTTCTCTCTACACAAACTGGCTTCTCCTTCAGCACTCTGCCATCTTGGCTACTTCTCCTCACCTCAGCGTGGCCTTTCTCTGCTCTCCTCTAGCATGGGCTTCTCTTAGAATGTAATCACTCTTCCCCCGGAACAACGTGATCTCTCTTCCTTTTAAAACCTTTTGACGCAAAAGCCCTGCCCCAACACATATTAACATAATCAGGCCCATCCCAAGCAATCACCTGGGCAACGGGCTTCCATGTGGGCAGCGCCATCTTTAACAAAATGAGCATAATATATTTTATTTGCCCAACAATGGCTAATCCAAATCCACAGTTATGAAAGAAAAGGAGAAGAGGGAGAAGGAAGAGGAAGAAGAAGAATAGGACTAGAAAAAGATGAAGATCCAGGAACCATAAGACTGCCTCCTGAATCTACAATGAACTGAATATAGGACCACCAGGAAAGTGCCCAAAAAACAATAAAAACGGAGCCACTTAAAAACAGACTGCCATCCCAGAGGAGTGCCTTGCATGTCTTACTCCTCAGACCTTTGGAATGTTAAAACCGGGCATAATAAACTTTGGGCTGGGCCAAAAGTCACATTGTGTTCCAAACTACTATTTGCAAAGATAACAAGAAAGTGGATATTGTGACTACTGGAGTGAGCATTAAAAACATTCTTTAGAATTAGCATCACTACTTAGCTGATCTGCATCTATAGAAATGCCTCCCTTCTATTGATGTGATGGCTCCCCTTCCCTTTCTCAGAAATACCCTTTGCTTTTGTTTCCTAATGGGAATACTATTTAGGTTTCTGCCTGAGTTGGTTTTTCCAGAATTTTAATTCTTTGGATCTCAAATAAATGCATTTTGCCTCTCACTGTGGCTTTTATTCTTAGGTTAGCACACCCATGGGAGGACACCCCCAGCTCATGGTACTCCTTTCAAACCCTGGTGCTAGGTCTGTCCTGTGTTTCGCTTGTGGTAAGGGAAACTTACCTGACTGCCCAGGCTGAAAACAAGCTTTTTAATAAAGCAGTGGAACTTTGGAAACAAATCTCACCCCACCCCATCTGCATTCCCAGGCCACTTTGCTCACTCCACTCCTCACCCTCCCCTATGGCTGGCCTCAGGCAAGATTAGGCCTCATTCAGATCTGGGGTGGGATTCAGAATGGGTTGTGAATTCCCACCACTACACAGGGTGACAGGGCTCTGCGGTGGGTGGGAATGAAAGGGAAGCACTGACTGTCTGACATCTGGCTGCCAGGCGGGGCTCAGGCTCTGCCGAATTCCATAGGTCCGCCATTGTTACAAGAGAGGCTGCTTTGGTCTTGTGACTGATATACACATGCACATAATTATTTTAAGTTTTGTTGTTGTTGTTGTTGTTGTTGTTTTAATAGTCTAGGACCAAGACAGACGGCTGTGGTTGATAGGGTCGGGAGAAAAATAGCAACTACTGTGTTTGGGTTATCATGTGATAGCTCACCAAGAAAAGGGGCTTTGTTCTACATTGGTTTCTTTAGTCAATTAAATATTTAATATCTGCCATGAAGTTCCTGCTGTTTAAGTAGAGATACTTCAGATATATTTCATAGCCACATGTGTGGTTACTTCATTTAAGGGTTTTTCTTTCTCTCTTTCTCTTTCTTTTCTCTCTCTCTTTCTTTCTTTTTCTCTTTCTTTCTTTCTCTTTCTTACTTTCTTTTTCTTTCTCTGTCTCTTGCTTTCTCTCTCTCATTTCCTCTCTTTTTCCTCTGCTTTCTATCTCCCCTTCTTTTTTCTTTTCTTTCTCTTCTGCTCCTTCCTATTCCTTTTCCCAACATTTTTTCTTTGGTTCAATCTTTCTTTTTCTACTTCTTTTCTTTCCTGTATACCCCCCCCCCCAAATTCCCTCATCCATAAATGGAAAATTATAACTGAGGAAAAGAAAGGAAAGATTAGCGGTGTTGGCCAAATAAGTTTGTAAGACATAATTTTTATGTTTACTCGTGTAGGGCCAGTAGCTGTGGCTGCCCTCATCACAGCCACCTTGCCAACGCAGGTTCGCATTTGATTTGGACAGACGGTAAAGAATCAAGAGAGCCAAAAACTGGTGATCCATTTTCCTTTCATCTTAGCTTGCACCTGGCGGGCGAGAAAATATACACAGTGGGAAACACTTCCCTTTCCATTCAGGGCTCCCAAAACCACTGACTCATCCGAGTTTTCCTAGAATCAAAGGCTTCCACCCCACCAGTCTTATTCACCTCTGTTCTCCATTTCCTTCTCTTCCACAAACTGGCTTCTCCTTCCCCCATTCAGCCATTTTGGCTGCTTCCTCCCCTCCACGTGGCCACTCTCTCCTAAAATGGCCTCCTAGATCCACCTTTTAAAACCTTTTGGCGTGAAAGCCCCTCCTCCACACACATTAGCGTAACCAAGCCCTTTCCCAAGCAAGAAGGTCATTAATATTATCACCTGGGTGACAGGCAGGACCATTTTTTAAGAAAAAGAGTGAAAAAACCCCAGAAAATACAGATTTTATAACTCATTTGCCCAACAGCTCGCTTATAGTTTGTCTTGGGGGCTGGGCAGCACCAGGCATATGTGGTCTGTGAAATTGCAAATTACCTTCCTGCTTGGGAAAGGCAATTGTTTTGCTAACGTTTGCTGGAGGAGAGGTTTTTGTGCCAGACAGTTTTGAAAAGAGAGAAGGAGAAGGGGCAGAAAGACAAATAAGCCATGTTTGCAGAGTGAGAGAAGAAGGAATGCAGAGTGCTGAGGAATAAGCCGTGTTGGCAGAGAGAGAGAAGGTGTGTAGATGAGAAACCAGAGGTTAAGGACTTTTACTGAGCTCCACTGAGACTGGTGGGGCCTTTGATTCTAGGAGAAACAGGAGAAGATTCTCCTGGTTGTGGAACCGGAGAATGTGTCAGGGCTTTGGGAGCCCTTAGTGAAAGAGAAGTATTTTCCCTGTGTGTCGCTTGTTGGCCGGTGCGAGACTTTAATAAAGGAATGGCCCACCATCTTTTGGCTCCACTTGTTTCTTAACCATCTGTCCAAATCTAATGTGAACCTGCATGTTCATGGCCGTGACGGCTGCAAATCCTGGGGAATTGTAGAAATTATTAGTGATTATGAAAGAAGTTTGTTTATATCTATATGTGATCATTTGTGTTGTGAACTTAAGGCACATGTGTGGGCTCCTAAACACTGTCAGCTTCATGTAAAGCCTTACTGGAGATGCTGTCCCTGATTAAGTCTCAAGGGCCAGGAGTCTGGGCTGGGGTGGCACTTGGAGCTCCTAGGGAGATGGGCAGTGATAGTGGAGGGCTGATGACCCTTGCCAGGAATTTTTGTAGATGGAACTGAAGAGGGTGATCAGTAATGAAGGTTTTGAGTGTACAAGTAAAAACAAAAAATTTGATCTCCGACTTCTTTGTATAAACCATCTGTCCAAAGCAGTTTGGTATCTGGTACACTGAAGACTAAGTCACTCAAAAGAAGCTCATGAAATGCCCTCAAGACCTGGCAGCTGCAGCTTCCTCAGCCCAGGAAGTGTTGGTCCCCGCTGTTGGCTTGAGTGCCTACTGGGTACCAAGTAGAATATGGGGAGCAGAGGCCTGGTTATATCAGTTACATCAGTAAGTCTGACTTTAAGAAACTCACCGGGTAACACATCATGTAAACAAACTACCTAAATCAGTGGAAAAGCACCACCTTGGAGGTCTAGACTCAGCACAGAGTTTTCCTAGATGATTAACTCAAAGCTGGGAGGGGGAAAGCAAGGCGAGGAGAGGAGGGGGGTTCTTCATAGAAAAGCTGATGCTTCCGTTATTTCTGTAAGAAGGGTGGGAGTTGCCAAGTTGATGGGCAAGGGAAGGAGAAAAGGCAGGCCTAGCAGAATAATAGCGTATACAAAGGCACATCCAGAAAACCATTGGTAACTGGGTAAGACCAGATCAAAGTG
This sequence comes from Saccopteryx leptura, assembly GCF_036850995.1. NCBI lineage: Eukaryota > Metazoa > Chordata > Mammalia > Chiroptera > Emballonuridae > Saccopteryx > Saccopteryx leptura. The sequence continues at coordinate 207,308,295 of NC_089505.1, read as the reverse complement.
GGAAGAATCAAGAGCATGGAAAAGTTGGAGAAAGATCAAGAGCACTTGGGGCAGGGGTGTGTGCTTATAACCCATCTGAAGGAATCTGACTCTTCTGGAAGCAATTGGCAGCCCCAGTAGGGGCACATTTGAACTTTAAAAAGATGTGCACTTTAGAAGGATAGATGGGCAGGGCATTAGACCACCACCTGGGAAACCAGTTGGGAGGCCATGACAGTGATCTAGAAATAGGCAATGAAGCCTGAGTTGGGACAGAAGCCACGAAAATACAACTGATCAGGCAGCTTCAAAAGATGTTAAGGAGATAGAGTTGGCAGTCCCATTTAGCAACTGCATATGGAAAGCAAGAAATCTAAAATTAACCCAAAGGTTATGGCTTATATGATTGAGTGAAAAGTGGTATCATTCACTGAGATAGGAAGGTGAGGAGGAAAAAAATAGTTTAGAGGGAAGAACACTGAGCTGAGTTTTGGGCATGTTCAGTGTACAGTCTGGTGACATCCAGGTAGAACATTCCAAAAGGCAGTTGGCTTTGTAGGTATAAAGCTCAGAAAAAGGGAGCAGGCTGAAAATGCCAATTAAAAAGTTGTTTTCTGAGAGGAAAGAAGAGACCATGGGGTTAGAGGAGAAGGGGGTCACAGATAAGGTATACTGGGGTGGGAAATTGTTCTTTTTTAAAAAAGATTTTATTTATTGATTTTACAGAGACAGAAGAGAGAGGAACTGAAAATGAGAAATATCATAGTTGCTTCATTTTAGTTGTTCACTGTTTGATTGCTTGTTGGATGTGCCTTGACCAGGCAAGCCCAGGGTTTTGAATTGGCAACTTTAGCGTTCCAGGTCGATGCTCTATCCACTGCGCCAGCACAGGCCAGGCTGGTGTGGGGAGCCATTCTGACCTGTTTCTCATACCCCATGGTTAACTTAACAGGAAGAACTGTCAGCTCTCCCTTCAAAGTATAGCCTGAACTTACTTCTCACTTCTTCCATCAGCTCCACCCTCGTCTAAGCCTCCATCATCTCTCCCTGGACCATACTACAGCCTACTAATTGGTCTCCTTGCTTTTATTTCTGCTTCCCTATAGTCTGTTTCCTATACAACAGTCAGATTGTCCTTTGAAAAATGTAAATTAAGTCCTGCCACTTTTTTTAAAATTTATTTTTATTGATTTGAGAGAGAGAAAGATATCAGTTTGTTGTTTCACCTACTTAAGCATTCATTGATTGATTCTTGCATGTGCCCTGACCAGGCAACCTTGGTGTTTCAGGACAATGATCTAACCAGCTGAGCTAACTGGCCAGGGCCAAAGCCTGCCACTTTTAATCTTCTTAGTCACCCAGTGGTTTCCTTTGACTCGGAATAAAATCCAAAACCCCGAATTTATTTGCCTTCTTTTTTGAAATCGTTCTCCACTGACCTCTCTCTCTGGCTCTCTCGCTCCTGCCACACTGACTTTGTCTCTTAAACATGCAGGCTTGTTCCTGCCTCAAGGCCTTGGCACTTATTTTCCTTGGAGCCTGGAATGCTCTCCCCCAGATCTCTCTGTGGTTTCAATTTCTCTAACAAAATCTCCAAGTTTGAATGTATTTGTCTGAACATAATAAGCATAGTTGCTCTGTGGGCTGTGTTGGACACCATACCTCAAGGTTTTGCGGGTCTATTTCAGTTTTTGGTTGTTTCTGCTGGTTCTCACTCATACTGTCTTATTTTCTGGTTACATCGGATTATAAGCTGGAAACTTCATTTTGGGATCATTTGAGGGCCAGGATGATAGGTTCTTCTTCCTGAGAGAGTTTCCATTTGCTTCTGAAAGGTACGTGGTGCTACTCCCAGTCTAGAACCACTTTAACCCGAGTTCTGGGGTTAAATGTCCCCTTGCCTTCTTCTTCTCTTTTTGTAATTAAAATTTTTTTCTTGCTTGACCTGTGGTGGTGCAGTGAATAAAGTGTTGGCCTGGAATGCTGAGGTTGCTGATTCCACACCCTGGGCTTGCCCAGTCAAGGCACATGCAAGAAGCAACTATGAGTTGATGCTTCCCACGTTCCTCCTCTCCCTTTCTTTCTCTCACCTCTCTTTAAATTCAATTAATAAAAGGCTTAAAAAAATTATTTTTCTTTTTCATTGATTAGAGAAAGAGAGGAAGGGAGAGGTAGAGAGAGAAACATCAACTCGTTTCACTTAGTTCCATTTAGTATGTTCACTGATTGCTTCTTGTGTCTTGACCAGACGGTTGAACCAGCAATCTCTGGTGTACTGAGTCAATGCTTCATCAGCTAAGCCACCGGACCGGGGCTTCCCCTTGCCTTCTAGGCCACCAAAAGCTCAGCTGAGTTTTGTGGATACATATTGTATATCTATAGATGGCCTCAGGTTAACAGTGGCTCTGAGCGATGGTCCTCTCCTACTAGCTTTTGCCTGGAAATTCCTCACCATCTTACTAACTCTATTTTGAATATTATTTAAATTTTGTCCAGGTATTTTAGTTGACAGTGGGAAAATGGGTCCAAATTTCCTAATCTGATACTACCAAAAGTAGCAGTCGTTCTTCCTCCATTTCTTCTGTGACTCACTTTCTCATCCAGATCTCTGCGCAAATATCGCTTCTTCTGAGAAGCCTTTCGTGACTACCCCATTGGAAACAGCCACCTCCACCCCTGCATTCTCTGTTTTCTTTTTCTTTTTCTTTTTTTTTTCTGAAGCTGGAAACGGGGAGAGACAGTCAGACAGACTCCCGCATGCGCCCGACCGGGATCCACCCGGCACGCCCACCAGGGGCGACGCTCTGCCCACCAGGGGGCGATGCTCTGCCCCTCTGGGGCGTCGCTCTGCCACGACCAGAGCCACTCTAGCACCTGGGGCAGAGGCCAAGGAGCCATCCCCAGCGCCCGGACCATCTTTGCTCCAATGGAGCCTCCGCTGCGGGAGGGGAAGAGAGAGACAGAAGAGGAAGGAGGGGGGGTGGAGAAGCAAATGGGTGCTTCTTCTATGTGCCCTGGCCGGGAATCGAACCCGGGTCCCCCGCACGCCAGGCCGACGCTCTACCGCTGAGCCAACCGGCCAGGGCCTGTTTTATTTTTCTTTATAGTACTTACCACCATCTGATATTTGGTGGCATATAGAATTTATTTACTCATTTATTCAACAAATATTTTTTTAGCACATTCTATGTACTAGGCATTATTCTAAGTGTAAGCACACAGTAGAGAACAAAGACGAGATTCTGGCCCATGGGGAATGCACATGTTCATTAGGAGGAGAAACAATAAACAAAAAATAAATACAGAATTCAACTTCATGAGGCCAGAAGCAAGCACCTCAGGGTCTAGAACCGTGCTTTATGTTAATTATTTATTAATTAAAAAAAAATTATTGTCCTGATGTTCTTTTCCAGTATTATTTCATCACTGGTGCTTCAACTGTACTGTTGGCTTACTGTTTTTCTCCTCCTAAGCTTATCAAGAGTTAAACAGACTTGTATCAGCTTGGAAATATAATCAGCATTTATTATATGACATTATGGGAAAATATGTTCTGAGTTCCAAATAATTAACTTCTAAGTGAACTTTTGGAAACTGTCAGCTGGGCTCATATATTTGGGTGAGATTTGCCAATGTCTTTGCACTCTTTTGCAGAAAGAGGCAACGTGCCAGCCAGATGAGGCCAGATAGCCCTGGCGACCAGTGGAGTAGTAGATGTCTCAGAAAGGGGGCCCTCTCATCCAGAAGGCTTTGTTCTGCTGTACACTCATGGTTTAGATTCTTAGAACATCAGCTCTATGGAGATACACCTTCTCCCATGTGAGGACAGAAGCTCTATGATCAAACTAACACTTTTTTTTTTCAACCAAAGGGGCCAAGCAAAATTCTCGAGTCCTCCATCTGGACAACAGCCTGGTTGAAAGTGGTAGCCAGTCTTGGCAGCCAGCCCAGCTGCCCTGCGACATTAAGAGAGAGTAAGGGAGAGATTGGGGGGTCAGCCAATCTAGAGCAGAGAAGTCACTCCAACGTGACAAGCGTTATGGCATCCAGACTGAGCCCAAATTCTTGCCTACCCACAGGCTCTAGGTCATGTGTACTCTTTAACAAAGGTTGGGAAGACATGAGGGAGGATCACAGGCAGTGAGCCAGGGCTGGATATGAGAAGAGAGAGATCTAAGGCTGCAATTGGTTGAAAATAAAAACAAAACAAAACAGGATTTGCTGAGATTTGGGAAAATAAGAACAGAGAGCAATAAAACACTCAAGGTTTTTGGGGGGCAGGATGGGGAGCCTCTTGAATGGAAAATTGATGAAAAGGTGCACTCTTTTAACTCATTTGATTAAGGTGACAAGCTACATAGTTGAGGGACCAATCAATCAAAATTAGAAATTGACTTACCAGCGACCTCAGCGTCAAAGAGAGAGCGAAGGAGGGAGGAGAGAAGCAGGAAGCATCAACTCCCATATGTGCCTTGACCAGGTAAGCCTGGGGTTTTGAACCAGCGACCTCAGCGTCCCAGGTCAACACTTTATCCACTGCGCCACCACAGGTCATAGAAATTGACTTAGACAGAGGAGATGGGATCAGAAATTTGTGAAAAGCCATCGTATAATCATGAGCTGAAGAGCCCATTTAGTTTAGTCTCACACTGATGTTTGGACGGGGCCTGGGAATCTAATTTTTAATGCTTCTAAAGTCATTCATGCACAGCCAGTTTGAAACCTTCTGATCAGTCTAACCAACTTCATATTACAAAAGAGAACAGTGGGGTCTAGTGAGGTCAAAAGACAGCATAAACAGTGGAGCCTGGACTGAAAGGCAGACTTTTGGCTCCTGTTTTCCTGCTCCCTGGACTGTGTGAGATTCATAATTAGGAAAGAGACTAGCTAATGAGGACTGACTACTAAGTAGGAGGTATTTTGCTAATTTCTCTCTTTATATCAGCTTATTTAATCCTACAGCCTCGCTGGGAAGGCAGGTGCTATGGTCACCTCTTTTACGAAGGATGAACGGATGGTGAGGGAGGTGAATAAGCGAGCACAGCTCTGGGGGGTTGTGCAGGGAGGACAGAATCTTCTGTCCCTCTCTGGGATAAACCAGTCTTCAGAGTTGCATGGGGACAAATCTAGCCCCTTCTGCGACGCTAGATGGTGCCCCTCAGGCTCTGCGCACCCACCTGTGTGTAAAGCCTTAGGGACCTACACCCTTGCCACCTTGATCTCCAGATATAATAGTCAACTCGATCTTTTTTTTTTTTTTTTTAAAGACAGAGGGCATCCTGTGTGAGCTATTCCTAGTCTTCAGCTTTGGGGATCCTTGCCTGTATAAGAGGGTAAGCACCAGGAAGAAAGCCTGCTATCAGAACTATTTAGAGCAGGCGTACCCAAACTACAGCCGCGGGCCGCATGCACCCCCCTGAGGACATTTATCCGGCCCCCGCCGCACTTCCGGAAGGGGCACCTCTTTCACTGGTGGTCAGTAAGAGGAGCACTGTATGTGGCAGCCCTCCAATGGTCTGAGGGACAGTGAACTGGCCCCCTGTGTAAAAAGTTTGGGGACCTCTGATTAGAGGCAGTTTTGTGAGGTGGGGAGCTTTGCTCCTTCCACTTGGCATTTCAAAGTGCAGTAGAGCAATTAACGTCCATGCTGTAAGCCCCAAGTGTCAGCCTGCTTTACACAAAATGCCTTGGCCTCACTTTCTTTCAGTTGACAAAAGAGAACTTGGCTAACGCCCCTCACTGCTCCCCTTTTTTTCCATCTGTATCTTTATGTCACTTATGGCCTTATATTAACCTTTGAATACAGCTACAGGAAGTCTGGAGACCTCAAACTGACAGAATCACTGGGTGTTCCTCCACAAGATTTCATTTATTTTGAAACACTAGCTTCCAATGAAAAGAGTAGGAAAGAATTCATCAAAAATCTGGATTCCCTGCTTTTCTTGAAAAGTAAAAAAATCAGGCAACCGTGGACCTTTGTTCCCAACTGACGCTCTGCTGAAGCTGAGTCATCCTGGCTCCTGTAGGCTCCTGAGTTTAACTCCCTGGGGGAGAGGATAAAAGAAGGAGTCTTCCAAAATACTCCCAATATCCACTTGATTCCAGGCTGACCTGGGAGACACATCAACATTCCAATGAAAGATGTCTTGAAGCAAGCTACTAGTGTTCTGACCAGGCACCAGACACACTGGCTGACAGCGGGCTCTGTCTCCTCCTCTCCTTTGACACTTCTCCTTCCCACGTGGCTTTCTCTGCCTGCCTGAAGATGACTTCCTGAAAGGTCCACCATCATGCCACTCTTCAGCTCTTACCTCATTTGTTTCTATGTGTGAAGGGCAGAGGCATTCTTTTTGTGTGTGTATGTGTGTTTGTGTGTATTTTTCCAAATTAGAAGCGAGGAGGCAGACAGACTCCCACATGCGCCTGACTGAGATCTACCCAGCATGCCCACCAGGGGTCGATGCTCGGCCCATCTGGGGTGTGGCTCCGTGGCTGCCAGAGCCATTCTAGCGCCTGAGGCGGAGGCTATGGAGCCATCCTCAGAGCCCGGGCCATCTTTGCTCCAATGGAGCCTTGGCTATGAGAGAGGAAGAGAGAGATAGAGAGGAAGGAGAGGGGGAAGGGTGGAGAAGCAGATGGATACTTCTCCTGTGTGCCCTGGCCGGGAATCAAACTGGGGACTTCCATACGCCCGGCTGAGGCTCTATCCCTATTCTTTTAATTGAATTTCCTCTCCCTGCCCTACAGTTAGCACAGTTCTTTGAATATCTTAGTGTTAGGTTCAGGGAGGTGTGCTGTGGCTGCCAGAGTCTAACTCTTGGAGGAGCAGGAACAGGGAAGTGCTGATAGGGTCCTTGTGAGGCCAAGAACAAAGAGATCAGTACAAAGCTGGGCAAACATCCTGCATTCCATTGGTTAGAGACCCTTATCAGAAGTTTATGTTTGAAATTCGCCACTAAGCTAAACCCTTCCCCTGTTGCTATGTTGTGCACGACCCCCCTAGCGAATAGCGAACTGCCACATCTGCTTCTGTATAATGCTTGCTCACTTGGGATATATAAGGACCTAGTTGTAAGCGCCAGGCGCAACTCTCATTTGCAGCCCCTTGTGGGTACGGTGTCTCCAGACGCCTTGAGAGTTCGCCCCTGCGTAGGTTAAACTTGGCCAATAAAGCAAGATCTAAACCCCTGAAAGTCTCCGACATTTGTTCTCGTACCCAGTGGATCCAACATTTGGGGGCTTGCCCAGGATCTCCCTCGGCGGAGTTCTGGTTTGGAGACCGGAGGGACAGCTCGAGCTGAGTAAGTACTCACTGAGGATCCTCTTTTGGTTTGGCTTTTGGGCTCTGGAGCAAGCAATCCTGAGGTAGTAGGTGGGACGCTGCCGGCAACCTACCCAGGACTTTCAGAAGCAGGACGCTGCTCTCTGAAAATTTGGACTTGTTAACTTTAGGAGTGACCGGTCACATTAGGAATCTCTCTCTTTTCGCAGCACTGCACTGCGTTTTTTCTGAGCTCGAATGACTGAGTTGAGTGTGAGAGAGGCAAGTGTGTTCCTTGTGTTAGTAGTGTGTGTCGCCTGTATCCTACCCCTCCTCATTATTCCTGAATCATCTAGGATGGGACAACAGGAGTCTGTGCTGGGATCCCTGCTCAAGTGCCTGTTAAAGAATTTTTCTGATTTCCAGAAGAGGGCTCAGGGGTATGGAGGTCCGTCACCAAATCCAGGTTTCCTCCAGACCCTGAGCCAGCTAGAATGGCCTACATTTAATGTAGGCTGGCCCTCAGAGGGCACTTTTGATCTTCCAACTTTATTTGCTGTCAGAGCCACTGTCTATAGGACACCCCACCCAGACCAATACCTGTATATAGATGTGTGGGTAGATATAGCCACTGAGCAGCCTGGGTACATTAGAAAGTGTCTGAAGGACAGCCAGCGAGGCAAATGGGCAGTTTGTCTCGCTACAGGAAATAGGAAAATTGGGAGAGTCAAAGAAAAGGAAAAGGGAGAAGCCCATCTCCTGACACGGCCTGGTGAGCCATTCAGGCTTTACCCTGTTTTGCCTGGGCCACTGGAGGACCACCTAGACCCGGTGAATTCCCCTCCACCCTATCAGCAGCAGGAGGAACCAGATTCCTCGCAGCAGGACGTGAGCAGGCTCTCGAGCCCGCCCCACACCCGAGGAGGGACGGTCTATGGTGCAGGAGGCGCCGCCATTTTGCCTCCTTCAGCGGGAGGCACCACCATTTTGCCTCCTTCTCCGGGAGGAGCAGCCATTTTGCCTCTCCAGGAGGCGCCGCTGGCACCAGATGCTGGCCCATGGGCACCTCCTCGCCTCATCTATGTGCCTTTTTCTACTAGTGATTTATACAATTGGAAGCATCAGAATCCCCCATTTTCTGAGAAACCTCAGGGATTATTATCTCTCCTTGAGACCATTTTTAGGATCTATCAGCCTACATGGGATGATTGTCAGCAAATTTTACAAACCCTCTTCACTTCTGAAGAAAGGGACAGAATAATGAGAGAAGCTGCAAAAGCGGTATTGGGAGAAGAGAGGGAAACTCGGGAGGGACGCAGGGAAATAGAAGACATTCTCCCATCTCAACCTCCTACCTGGGACCCTAATACCACTGGGGGAAGGGATGCGCTCCTCCAGTATCACCGGGCTCTGTTGAGGGGACTCAAGGCAGCAGCTAGAAAGCCAACCAACTTTGGCAAGGTAAGTGAAGTCATCCAGGGAAGAGAGGAGTCCCCAGCAGCCTTCCTAGAAAGACTCATGGAGGCTTATAGAGTATATACCCCTCTAGATACTGAGGCAGAAGAGAACAGGAGACTAGTAAATATAGCCTTTGTGACTCAGGCCGCTCCAGATATTAGGAAAAAGCTTCAGAAAATTGAGGAATTCAAGGGAGAGAATAGGAGTAAGCTTTTAACAAACTATAGAAATGATCCCTGAAAGTATAGTCTTAGGAGTAAGCTTTTAAAAATAGCCCAAAAGGTATATGTCAATAGGGATGATCCGGAAATTGGCAGAGCAAAGGAGGTTGCCAAAATCCTAATTGCTGCCCAGAAACCCCCCCCCAAAGGAAAAGGGGGACAGCGAAAGGGCCAGGGACAGCGAATAGACAAGGATCAATGCACCTATTGCAAGGAGAAAGGACACTGGAAAAGGGAGTGCCCAAAGTTGAAGGCCGACAGCCAAAGGCCAAAACAAGCCCCAGAGATCTTGCTCCAAACCTTAGACTGATGGGGCCAGGGCTCCATTCCCGTCGGCTCCCAGGAGCCCATGGTCACCTTGACAGTCGAAGGAAAGCCAATAGACTTCCTAGTCGACACGGGAGCCACCTTCTCAGTCCTAAAGCAACCACAAGGGCAAATTCAGAAGGCAACCACCAAAATAGTAGGGGTAACGGGCAAAGCAGAAGCCTATCCATGGGCTACCGCAAGAATTACTAACTTAGACCGAGGCACTATTACTCACTCCTTCCTAGTCATTCCAGACTGCCCTTACCCACTACTTGGAAGGGACTTATTGCAGAAACTTCAGGCCACCATTACCTTCCGATGGGAGGAGAGCCCTACGAGGGACAAGGAGGCGAAGGTCAGCTTGGAGATAACTACCCCACTGTCTGAAGAATACTTACTTGCCACAATCCAAGGAGGTAAGGAGGAAGGAGCAGGGGTTCTGGATGCTCTGCGTGCTCGGGTACCTGAAGTATGGGCAGAAACCAACCCACCAGGTTTGGCAACCCACCAACCGCCTGTCCTAGTACAGCTGTTGAGCACTGCCAGCCCTGTTAGGGTCAGACAATACCCGGTCCCGGCCTGAGCCAGACAGGGCATTGCACGGCACTTGCAGCGCCTGCTGAAAGCAGGCATACTCCGAGAATGCCAATCAGCCTGGAACACCCTATTACTCCCCGTCCAAAAGCCAGGGACCCATGCCTACTGCCTGGTGCAGGACTTGCAGGAGGTGAATGCACAGGTGGAGACTATTCATCCCATGATGCCCAATCCATATACCTTACTGAGCTCATTGCCTCCAACCCATACCTATTATTCGGTCCTGGATTTGAAGGATGCCTTCTTTTGTATTCCTCTGGCACCTCAGAGCCAAGAGATCTTTGCCTTTGAATGGAATGACCCAGAAAATGGACTGGTGGGGCAGTTCACTTGGACCAGACTACCACAAGGGTTTAAGAATTCCCCCACCATTTTTAATGAGGCCCTCAGCAAAGATCTGCAGGCTTTCCACTCCTCCCATCCATCGATCGTACTCTCCAGTATGTGGATGACATCCTCATAGCTGCCAAGGACAAAGGAGAGTGTGAGGAAGCTACCTTGGACCTGCTACAAGATCTCGGGCGAATGGGGTATCGAGTCTCCGCCAAGAAGGCCCAGATTGTGACACAAACTGTAAGTTATTTGGGGTATAACTTACAGGGAGGGCAAAGGACATTGTCCAGCCAGCGAATCCAGACGGTTTTGCAGATCCCCGAGCCTACCAGCAAGAGGCAGGTGCGAGAATTCCTGGGTGCAGTAGGATACTGCCGACTGTGGATATTAGGCTTTGCAGAACTAACTAGACCCCTACACGAACTAACCAGGGGAAAAAAAGAACAATTCATATGGACAGATAAGGAAAAGCAAGCATTCTAAGCGCTCAAGGAGGCCCTAGTGACTGCCCCGGCTTTGGCCCTACCGGATATGGCCAAACCCTTTCAGCTATTTATAGCTGAAAAGGGAGGAATAGCTTTAGGGGTACTGATTCAGGAGCTCAGGCCGTGGAAGAGGCCCGTCGCCTATCTGTCCAAGAAACTTGACCCTGTAGCCTCGGGATGGCCAACATGTCTGAGGGCACTTGCTGCCACCTCAATACTAGTCAAGGAGGCTAGTAAGTTGACTTTGGGACAGGACATCCAAGTGATTGGGGAACATTACGTAGAGCAAGTGCTACGAGCACCTCCTGACAGGTGGCTATCCAATGCAAGGCTGACACAATATCAGGCTCAGTTGTTGAACCCTCCATCTATTCAGTTCCTCAAAACAACCGCCCTGAACCCAGCGACCCTGTTGCCAATACCAGAGTCCACAGTGGATCACAGTTGCAAGCAAATCCTTGACACGGTGACTGGTTCCTGCCTGGACTTAAGGGATCAGGCCTATGGAAAGGCAGACCTGACCCTCTTTACTGATGGGAGCAGTTTTATCAAGGATGGACAGCGGTATGCAGGGGCAGCCGTGACTACGGGAGATGAGGTCCTATGGCAGAAAGCGCTGCCTGCAGGGACATCTGCACAGATGGCAGAGCTAATAGGACTAACCAGGGCCTTACAGATAGCGGAGGGAAAAGTTGCCAACATCTACACTGACAGCCATTATGCATTTGCCACCGCCCATGTTCACGGAGCCATATACAAGGAGAGAGGCCTACTGATAGCAGGGGGGAAAGACATTAAGAACCGCAGTGAAATTCTTGCCCTCCTCGATGCCATTTGGCTACCTACCAAAGTTGCCATTATCCACTGCAAAGGACACCAGAAGGGGGATTCTCCTATTATAAAAGGTAACAACCTAGCAGACTCAGCTGCAAGAGAAGCAGCCACTAAGTCACAAGAAAGCCTTCTGCCCTTGCTGCCTAAGCCAACGCTACCTCTGGATCCTAGATACTCCCCAGAAGAAGAGCAGGAAGGGATACAGTTAAAGGGGAAGAAAAATCAGCAGGGATGGATAGAACTTCCTGACTCCCGGCTGTTTACCCCAGGGAATAGTAAGGGAAATAGTGAGAGATATTCATACTAGCACTCACCTAGGGCAGAATAAGCTAGAACAACTTGTCAAGAAATATTATTCCAGGCCCAACATCAGGGATATTGTCCACTCCGTTGTCTCTAGATGCAGCATCTGTGCCAGGGTAAATTCCCAGAATTAGAAGTTGCCTCCCTTTGTGAGGTATCAGGGGAAAGCTCCTGGAGAGTTATGGGAAGTAGATTTCACAGAGATGACCCCTGGGAAGTTAGGTTATAAGTATCTATTTGTTTTACTAAACACCTTCTCAGGATGGGTAGAAGCATTCCCCACACGAGGAGAGGCTACTTCCACAGTTTGCAAAGTCTTATTAAGGGAAATCATACCTAGATATGGCATTCCTCTAGCCCTAGGATCAGACAATGGACCTGCATTTATCTCTAGAATATCTCAAGAACTAGCCACTAAGTTAGGTATTAATTGGAAATTGCATTGCATTTATAGGCCCCAAAGTTCAGGACAGGTAGAAAGAATGAACAGGACTCTGAAAGAAACTATAATCAAGCTAAGGGAGGAAACTAGCGAAAACTGGGTTGAGCTCCTCCCTTTCGCCCTTTTTAAAACCAGATGTACCCCCTATCTCAATAAATGGACCCCTTATGAAATCTTATTTGGGCAACCTGTGCCCCTTGTACCCCAATTAACCAGAGAGGAACTAGAGGTTTCTAATCATAATTTCCTCAAGTCCTTGCAGGCCCTGCAAAACATCAGATGCGAGGTGCGAGCCCTCCAGAGATCAGCCCAACCGGACCAGAAACACAGCTCCCGGTTACCAGAACCACCGGAGCCTGGACAGTGGGTGTGGATTCTTAACCACAGACGGGGCAACCTTGAGCCGCGTTGGAATGGACCGTTCCAGGTGCTTCTGAGTACACCCACGGCCATTAAAAGAGCAGAAAAGCCTTACTGGATCCATCTCTCCCACGTGAAACAAGCTCAACTTGACGAGGTAACGGGAGCCCAGCATTCAGACCTGAGGAAATGGAGGGTCCGCGCAGATCCCAAGGACCCCTTAAGATTGCGGTTCACGTCTGCATCCAGGTAATGGGGGGACTGACGAATCCCAAAAGGAAATTCATCATCCCAGGAGGACTACTGTATTTATTAAAATTTACAGAGGGTGGATTGGGGCTGACACTAACCGCTGCAAAGCTACTCCAGAAGCTGTATGGCCCCCCTTGTGAGTGCAGAGGAGGAACCTCCTCCATTCTACCAAAGCAGTACTCAAGACAGGTTGATTGTTCTAATAAAATGGCATACCTCGCCTCAGAGAAAAGTATAGGAGGAGATCTCACACAGAAGTGGGTCTGCTGGGACAAACCTCGCATAATTCCCATTGTTTTAGGCAAGCCAGAATCCTGTCCTGCTGAGTGCACTAACTTTCAGGATCAAATGCACTCCTCTTGTTATGAAAGTTTTCAGGAATGCACTAGTGGTAATAATACCTATTTCACTGCCATCCTTCAGAGAACCTGAGCTGGCGTGAGCCCGGAAATAGGATCACATGGTCCAATGCAGGCCTCATGCAGAGGGGAGCCCGGAAAGTCTGTATGTTGGTCCAAGGTACCGTCTCTACATATTTCGGATAGTGGAGGACCCCAAGATACTATCAGGGAATCTATAGTACAAGAAAGAATTGAACAAATCATTGACCTTATGTACCCCAAAATTAGTTATCATCCTTTGGCTTTGCCAAAGGCACGAGGTGTCGACTTAGACACTCAATCCTCTGATATACTCCTAGCTACCCATCGGGCACTAAATGCCACAAATCCTGCCCTAGCTACTGACTGCTGGCTCTGTATGACCCTAGGTACCCCCATGCCAATTGCTTTACCAGCAGCATTCAATAAGTCTTTGCTTACCACCCACCCAAATTGTAGTGCTAGCATTCCTTTTAGAGTTCAGCCCATGGATTTCCTTAATACCTCTTGCATCTCAAGTCACCCACAAAATAACAGCTTTGATATAGACGTTGGGTTTGCGGATTTTGCTAATTGTAGCAAATTCATTAATTTCAGCTCCTCCTTCTGCCCTAACAGGGGGCAGGTATTGCTATGTGGAGGTAACCTAGCTTTCTCCTATTTGCCCGCCAATTGGACCGGGGTCTGTGTGCTAGCCACTCTACTACCAGACATAGACATTCTACCCGGGGAAGAGCCTGTTCCCGTCCCCCCTTTGGACTATATCGCAGGACGCTCTAAGAGAGCTGTTACACTCATCCCACTATTGGTAGGCCTAGTTATTACTGGGGCCATAGCTACTGGTACTGCCAGACTAGGGGTTGCTGTTCATTCCTATGCCAAGCATCTAACCTTTTTAATAGATGACATTCAAGCCATATCTAGTACAATTCAAGATATTCAAGATCAATAAGATTCGCTTGCAGAAGTAGTCCTGCAGAATAGGAGGGGGTCTAGACTTACAGCAGAGCAGGAGGCATCTGTTTGGCTCTATAGGAACGTTGCTGCTTCTATGCCAACAAATCTGGTATAGTCCGAGACAAAATCAAAAGGCTACAAGAAGATCTAGTAAAAAGAAGAAGAGAGCCCTGGCCAGTTGGCTCAGCAGTAGAGCGTCAGCCTGGCGTGCGGGGGACCCGGGTTCGATTCCCGGCCAGGGCACATAGGAGAAGCACCCATTTGCTTCTCCATCTCCCACCCCCTCCTTCCTCTCTGTCTCTCTCTTCCCCTCCTGCAGCCAAGGCTCCATTGGAGCAAAGATAGCCCGGGCGCTGGGGATGGCTCCTTGGCCTCTGCCCCAGGTGCTAGAGTGGCTGTGGTCGCGGCAAAGCGACGCCCGGAGGGGCAGAGCATCGCCCCCTGGTGGGCAGAGCTTCGCCCCTGGTGGGCGTGCCGGGTGGATCCCGGTCAGGCGCATGCGGGAATCTGTCTGACTGTCTCTCCCTGTTTCCAGCTTCAGAAAAATACAAAAAATAAGTAAGTAAGTAAGTAAGTAAATAAATAAATAAATAAATAAATAAATAAATAAAAGAAGAAGAGAGCTTTTTGAAAGCCCCTTATGGAGTAGCCTCAATGGTGTTCTGCCTTACCTTCTCCCTTTACTAGGTCCATGTACTGGTTTCCTATGCCTCTTGTCCTTAAGGCCCATTTTGTTCAACAAGCTACTCAGTTATTTTAAAGAAAGGATAGAAGTAGTGAAGTTAATGGTTCTGTCCCAACCTTATACCATTCTTCCCACTGATGAAGAATCAAGGGTTTGATTTATGCCCAAAAGAGATGGGGGAATGTTAGGTTCGGGGAGGTGGGCTGTGGCTGCCAGAGTCTAACTCTTGGAGGAGCAGGAACAGGGAAGTGCTGATAGGGTCCCTGTGAGGCCGAGAACAAAGAGATCAGCACAAAGCTGGGCAAACATCCTGCATTCTATTGGTTAGAGACCCTTATCAGAAGTTTATGTTTGAAATTCTCCACTAAGCTAGACCCTTCCCCTGTTGCTATGTTGCACGCGACCCCCCTAGCGAACAGCGAACTGCCACATCTGCTTCTGTATAATGCTTGCTCACTTGGGATATATAAGGACCTAGTTGTAAGCGCCAGGCGCGACTCTCGTTTGCAGCCCCTTGTGGGTACGGTGTCTCCAGATGCCTTGAGAGTTCGCCCCTGCGCAGGTTAAACTTGGCCAATAAAGCAAGATCTAAATCCCTAAAAGTCTCCACATTTGTTCTTGTACCCGGTGGATCCAACACTTAGATGGTTCACCAATGTGGAAATTAGAAAGATGCTATGCTGGGACCAGCCTAGGGCTGACAGGTTATTTAGACAGATGCAAGGAGGTGCAGTAGGTTGAGAAGAAACCACTGAGAAGGAATAATTGAGTACAGGTTCAAGGACAGAGGAAGTGGCCCAGGCAGAGAGGCCTAGAGAGAGAATGCTTGGGAACTGTGGGCTTGGAAAATGGGCTGGGCAGCTTGGTAGGGTTTGAGAACTCCAAAGAAGACTTAGGTGGATCTTTTGGGAGATTCCCTGACTCTCTTTTTTCTCTCCCCCTCTATATCCAATTCTCCAGAACATTCCATTGTGTCTACTTTGAAAATGTTTCCAGATGCCACACATTTCTCATAACCTATATCTCTACCACCTTACTCCTGGCTGAGGTCCTCTCTTACCATGGTGACTAGAAGACCCTCCTTTAAGTGTCCCTCCTCCCCTCCAAAGCACTATCCATTCTCTGCAGCCAGAGCGATCCAAACTGTCCGCCTGGCCTGTGAGGTCCTACAGGATTTGGCCTCTGTGACCTTTTTGAAAACATTCCTCCCTCTTCTTTCTTGGGCCCTTTCAGGCACACCTTCTAGTTTCTGAGCATGTTAAGGGGCTTTGGACTTGGAAAAGCTTGGAATGCTCATCCTCCAGAAATCCCCAAGGCTCCCTTTCTTCCTTGGATCAGATCTCTGCTCAAATATCACCACCACACCTAGAGTGGAGCCCTCCTCTGCACCTCCCACACGCATGCACAATTATCTTATCCCACCTTTCTTCAGAACACATCCTATTATGGTGTGTATTAATCTGTGTTTTCCCCTAGAATGTAAGCGCCAGGAGAGCAGAGACTTTTCTTGGCACACATAGCTGCTCAATAAATAGACGAAGGCATCTAGCAGAGGCGGAGAAGTGAGAGATGCCAGAGAGAGTTGTCTTTGGGGGAAAGAGGTAATATTTAACACACAAGAGGAGGTTTTCAATACAATACTTGGCTTATGTGATAAATATTTAATTCAATTCAATTTAATTCAAGTATTTATAGCACAATTACTATATGCAGGTCACAATGCCAAGAGTTGTTTGTGATAAATGATATTTAAGATCCTGTTGGCAAGGAATATACAGGTAAGGGAGAGGATTGGGGCAAAAAAGACCCCTTAGTTATTTTTGTATTCTGTTCTTCATTTCCCTGAGTAGTAGGGGTCTTAATTTCTTTTTTTACATAAGTGAATCATTTGTGTTTCTCTCTCTTTTTAAAAAAGATTTGATTTATTGATTTTACAGGGGAGTGTGGAGTGAGAAATATCAACTCATAGTTGCTTCACTTTAGTTGTTTATTGCTTGCTTGTCATCTGTGCCTTGAGTGGGCAAGCCTAGGGTTTTAAACCAGTGACCTAAGCATTCCAGGCCAATGCTCTATTCTGCGACACCACAGGTCCGGTGTTCTTTCTCTGTTTCTTCACTAAATCTTTTCACTGTCATACTGTCTGTAGAGTGAAAAAAATGTCTTACAAATCCCATTGTTCCTCTGTGGATTCTAAATTCCACCCCAGCCCCAATCCCAATTGCTTTTTGAACATCACTTGTATGACCCTGGGTATCTCAAACTCAGTCCATTCAGCCTTATCCTACATATCCTGATCTCAGCCTTTGAGGCTGAACTGGTTTTTCTGGCCCATCCTCACCCTCAAACCTATGGAGCCTACCTCTGCACATCAAGGGGATCTGCTTTCTCCTCTCTCTCCCTGTTGCCACTTTTGTGGTTCTGTTCACCTTCAATTTTTGTTTGGATTTTCAGCAACATTCCCAGACTTCTAGAACACTTCCCTTTCAAACACCCCCCACACCTAGACCAGAGTGGTCTTCCAACAATGGACATCTGATAACAATACTGTCTTATCAAACCTCCTTTGGCTAAGGCCCTAGGTTAAAGTCCAAACCCCTTAACACACCGTACTAAGCCCTCCTTGGTCAGGCACTGAATTTCTTTTCTGCTCATTCTTACAGCCTAGTTTGGGTCCAACAGAGATTTCTGGTCCTATAAGTGGACCACCCTCTCTCTCCCCATCTGGGTCTTCTAGGATGCTTATTCCAAGGCCTGTGACTTCTCATTCTTTCTTCTTCTGGTGCCTCCTGCTCCTTTGATTCTACCTAGTTTTCATTTCCTCTGAGAAGCCTTCCTGGGTGACCAATTTCCCCCACACCCCCATGTCTCAATCTCCAACACAGGTGCATGTCTCTGCATTTGCTTCCTGAACACTGCTCTTTTCTTGCCATATCTGTTTTATGTCTCCGCGGGCAGGACTGTCCTAGTCTACCTTGGTCACCTTGTGAGGGCGCCTACCCCAGTACTCGTGTGTTGGGTAAGCACTGAATGAATGAAAATGCACTTGCTGGGACAGGACTTCTCCATAAAATAGTTATAGCTGACATTTACCTAGTGCTTAAGATGTGGCGGGCACCATTCTGTTTTACAAGTGTGTCATGGACACCGCACACAACCCTAATAAGTATAGACCATTTCCCCAAATCACAGATATTTCAGTCCAATTCGGTCCCAACTTCTAGGAAATTCGGTCCAACAGTGAAGCGCATTCAGGGATTCCACTATATGAAGAGATTCAAGTCTGGGGCAAGGATTTTGTTTTCGTGTCGCGGAAAGAGGACGCGCTCCTGTGCCGCCCTCCTCGAGGCCCGTGGGTCCTTCACTGGTCTCTGGGAAGGGCCTGTGCATCTAGCTAGAGACCTGGGAGGCTGCGTGTGAACGGAACCCCGGTTAACTTTCGGGGCTGCTGGCCCGCACGCCTGATGTGTCCAGGTGCTCGAGTGGTTCTCCCCACTTGCAGGTGTGGCACCGGCGTGCCTCCCCCGCTACCCCCTGCCCAGGTCCCCACCAGCCAAGTCCGGACCAGGCCCCCAGCCCCGCTCGCGTCTCCCGTTCTGTGGGAAGGGGCGGGCCGGGGGCGGTGCCTCTGGTCGAGGCCGCTGCGCTCGCCCCGCGCTCGCCCCGCGCTCTGCCCGCCCTGGTGCAGCTTCCAGAGCTAGAGGGGGCGGGGACTCGGGAGGGGCCGAGCGCGGCGGCTGGTGCCGTAGTGGGTGGAGAGGGAGGAGGCGGTGCGTCCCCAGAGGCGCGCGCTGGGCCGGCAGACCGACAGAAGGACGGACACGCGGAGGGAGAGGGCCGCGGTGAGGCGAGGCTCCGAGGAATCGCGGGCATCGCCGAGAGGGGCGGCAGCGAGGGTCGGTGGCCCCGGGAGAGCGCGGGGAGGGGCGGCGGCGGGCTGGGCGCCGGCTGCGCACGAGGGTCGGGCCCGAGACCCTCCCCTGGCCGGTCGGGCGCATAGCGAGCGCGCCCCGGCAGCGGAAAGCGGAGCCCCGGGTCCCTTCTTCCTCCGTCTGTCTTCTTTCCACTCAGCGAAAAATAAACACCCGGGAAGGTAAAACAATAGCGGGCCACCTGGAACGCGACGCGCTCCGAGCTCCCACGGCGGGGGCGAGGGCAGGGGCTGGGGGTGGAACCAGGAGTGGCGGCCCCACCTCGGAGCCCCTTCTGGATTTGCCTGGGCGGAGGGTGGGGTTGCCCGCGGTGCCGGGCTCAATGGGAAGCGAAGGGAATTACCAGGAGTAAAGCATTTGGCCAAAGTGTGGTAGGCACAATCGAGCTTCCCACAATTGCCTTGCTTGGGGCGGGGAAACTGAAGCGGAGGCAAACGTAGCGACTTGCCCAAGGTCAGAATGCGGAGGTTGACGGTCCTGGTCAGGCCGCGGGAGCCAGATGTTCGGACCCGCTCAGCCCCTCTCGGTTTTTCGGCGGTCGTGTTGGCTTTTGATAAATCTCTGTTGTGTTTGTTTTAGGAATCTTCTGGCCTTGTGGGACCGCCTCGGGGCTCCGAAACGTCAACTTGCTTCGTGTGTCCAGGCAGGTCTGGGGCAGGTGACAGCTCGGTGATCTACCATCATGGATGGGAACGGACTCTTTGATGAGGAAACCCAAGCAGTCGATGCTGGCCAGGGCGATTTGGCTGTCAAAGGCTTTAACAAAACCTACCGTGTTCCCTTTGGGGAATCCGAATGAGGGAGCGTGCAGACACCTTCACTGGGAAGCCAAGGACATTTCTGTATAATCAGTGGATGAAAGGATTTTCTCAGACTCTTTCCTTCTTTTCCTTGAGGATTAACCCACCGCAGTCGACAATTCCAGTGGAAATCGCATGGAACGCCATGTGGCAGAAGCCTAGAGCCTCTGCAGGGCTTTTCTGGACCCTTCCTTTGCGTTGGGGAGTTTAGCACATGCTGCCCTCCCCATGGCCTCCTGCTGATCTCTTCTCTTATTTTTTGAGTTAAGTTCTGTTTCCAAAACTGTCCCCTGGTGCTCTTAAGTGGATTGCCAGAAATGAGAGATTAAGTCCTGGGAGAGGAGGAAGTGCCTGGTGCTGTGTCTTCCCTCCACTGCCGACATGAAGTGCTTTTTCCCCGTGCTGAGCTGTCTGGCCATGCTGGGTAAGTGGCACTGCTATCAATGCGATCAGTGGGAAAGTTTAGCCTGCTATTGGTTCCTCTAATTCCTTGTGGTTCTTTCCCATCAACATTCGGCTTTCGAGACACCAGGAGGCAGCTGGCTTGTGACACAGGTTGGAATGTAGTACCAAGAGACCAGTTTCTGACCCAGGAGGAATGGTGGAATAGTAATAGTGTTTGTTCTTTAAGAAGGAACATTTGTCGTCCTTTAACTGTCTGTTCCAGGCCTCAAAGTGGAGAGGTCCCCCACCTGCACGTCGGTGGTTTAGGGACTACATGTGGATTATGGGTTTGTTCTTTGCAGTATTTATTACAAATGTCATGCTTGAGTGGCTTCACCTCTTGGATGGTCCGTAGAAATTCCTAACCCAGCCTGGCAACACAATTCCCACAGTGTTGGGAAAGTTGCTTTGGTGATGATGATGGTGCTTTCTTGTTGAGGAGAGGTGGGCATGGTTGGAAAAGGGGTGGACGGGATGTTCTGCCCTACATAAGTAGTGTGGATACAAAAACTGTTAGAGGGTACTGATCATGTATTCCCTCATGAAGGAAGCTTGAACCACTGCTCAGGCAGGAAGAGAGACCCGAGGAACTGAAGCTGCCTGGTTGGGGATGTGGTGGGGTTGGGTTTTGTGCCCCACAGGCGATCAGAATGCTTAGAGCTGGACCAAGAAACTGGCTGTGAGAGGCAAACCTTTGACACCTCTCTCAGGGGTTCTCCTCCCAATGGAGAGCACCCCGTTTTCCCAACACTTGTCTATTCTCAAATTCAAAACTACTTTCCATGCCATTGAGCTTAGTCTTGAGTGTGGTACCTTAGGACACATATTGGGTCTAGGATAAACTCTTTGGCCAGGATCTATCTCTCTTTCTCTCTCTGCATTGCCTCAGACCTCCCACATGAGCACACCTCCTGCTCTCTCCGTGTGCCTGGGCCCCCTGCACTCAGAACAGGTCATCACTGCTGCTTAGGTGTCTCGTGTTTACAGAATGTATTCATGACCCGTGCCAGGGGAGATTGCTTTCATGCATTGTCTACACCGTGTTTTGGTTGTTCGACCCCGCCGAGGTCGCGACCCACAGGTTGAGAACCGCTGGTCTATACCCTAGCAAGAGTTCACAGACGGGTGGAAAATGAATGGACTCTAGAGTTAAGGAACCTGAATTCCAATCTCAGCCCCACGGGGACTGACATCCGAGTTTCTGTAAAATGGGACGATGCATCCAAGGGTTATCTTGACATTAAAAGGCTAGAAGGTATTCTAAACATCTTGACTGCTTTGAAAAATGTCTGAACACATAATACAAGTGTGCAGTCTGTGGTTCTCCAACTTGGGTGCATGTTGGAATAACTGGGGGAGTGAGCTTTTAAAAGTCCAGGCGGCAACCGCAGACCAATTGAACCAGATTCTGTGGGAGGCTAACCCAGGCTTTGGTCTTTCAGCTCTCCTAGGTAATTCCAAGGTATAGCTGAGTTAAGAGACCAGCATGGTTCATTCGTGCTGGCCCTTCCCGCCCTAGTGCACGCATAGATGCCTGGTCTGTGCGGGTTTAGTTCATTTTCTGCCCCGGTGTGGGTTAGAATATAGTGTCTCGATGTCACCTGTGTGCTCAAGCAGACACAAGAAGGCAGGAAGCTCTCTGCTCCTAATATCATATTGGACTGGTACCAGTCCTAAATATCATATTGGTATTTGTTATATTTGTCATTCACTTAGTGTCTGGGTTTAAATTAGTAATTAGTGATTCATGTGGATTGAAGAGAACAAACAAGGAAAGACCTCTGGGCAGTTTGGGTGGATTGTGTGGCTAATGTGGAAAAAGGGCTGAGTGGTCGGGTAGGGCAGAAAGAACCACCAATGGGAATACCAGGGAATGTGACATTTGTGCCTTTTGTTTCTTCTGATGCTCAAGAAATGTAAGGCTGCTGTCTGGTCCCTCTGCTGGGCCACTCTGTGGAATGGAAGCTTGGGACCTAGTACCTGGCACCTGGTGCTATCGTCTTCCCTTCATTCCCAGCCTCGTATATAAACAGGTGCCATGGAGGAAAATGAGTGTCAAGGTGGCATTGAAGGGGAACAGTGGCAGAAGACCAGACATGGTGAGAGTGGGAAGGTCTGAAACTGTGGACATGCATATTAATCTCTGCCTGGGATTCTGAGCCCCGTTGGTGAAATCTGCTCTCTTCTTATAGCTCAGTGACTCTCAGCATGGCAGGAGGGGCTTTGCCACTGCTTTGTTAACCTTGGAGAGCAGAAGGTATTTGGAGAGGGGGCTAAACCCACATTGGGGTCTTATTTCCTGCTTGCAGTCTGGTGTGGTCTGATTCATGCGACAGCAATCTTGCTGTGTAATGCAAATTAATGTGTAATGTGAATTTAAAACAGCAAAGAATTTCAAGGTTTTATGCCCATGTGAGTCATGCCCCTGAAGTCATGCCTACTTTTTTGTTAAAAGTAGGCTAAGGCCAAGTACTCTGCAGAGTGAGACTGATCCATGTGCAGCAGCCTCCAGAATGGCAAGGAGAGTTAGAAATCCCGTGGCCCCGTGCAGAGGGGGGGAGCATCCAGAGTCTGTCTCCGGGCTGCGCGTCCTGCTCCCACCCTGTCTGTGTCTGCAATCGGGTTCCTCCTTTTCTCCCTGTCTGGGTACTGATCCCTGCCTCTTGACCACTGTCCCATTCTTCCTGTTGTAGCTCTGTGTCCCCCACACAACAGAGGGAGCCATTGGCTCCCACAGCCACCTTTATTCCAATTCTAAAGCCTGGACATGTTTGAACCACGAGGAGGAGAGTAAAGTTCTACTAGTGAGAATGGGTGAAGCCAAGAGGAGCAGAAGATGAGAGGGGGAAAGAGAGTAGGGAGCGATGTGAATGCGGTATCCGTGTGAAAAAAAGGGAATGAAGAGAGAAGGAGTGGTGGTTGTGGCTGTACCTGTGCCTGGGAGCAGTGTGCGTGAGTGACAGTGACACGGGAACGTGACAGCTATGTGGGAGAGACAGACTAGGATTTGTCTGAGGAACAGGAAGGGAACCATCAGGAAAGATGAATGCGAGCTTTAGGTGCATAAAGCAAAATTTGATTTTGTATTGCTGTGAAGAGTTATGCCTCCCAGATCAGTGCTGATGCTGCAAACAAGGTGAAATAGCTTTAAGAGTGTTAGCTATGAAAAAGGGAGGTGATTGGGGCATCTCTGATCAGTGCAGGGGAACCTGTCCATGGCCAGTGATGCTATGCGTTCCTCTCCAGTGGGAGAGAATTTCACTGGGAGAGTTTAGGAAGCCTCTAACTCACTCAGGAAGTGATCGCTGACTTCCCAGTTAGTTAGGGAAGGCTTCTTAGGGAAGAGGCCAGAGGGTGCTTCCAGAAGAGATTGAAAGGAAATTTGATGTCCTGGTGGGAATGAGCCCAGAGGCAAGACTGAAGTGATCAAAGGCAGAGAGAAGGAGGCAGAGGAGAGAAGTGAGGCAGATTAGAAGGGATAGATGAGGATAGTGATTTATGAATGAGTGAACAGCCCTATCCCAACTGTTGTCCCAGAGATAGTGCACTTCCTGGGGGGCCTTTAAACAGTGGTACCAAAGGAGGGAGTTCTTGCCTGAAGCACTAGAGGGGCTAGGGTGCCTTTCAACTGTGCGGCTCTGGACATCAGGGCTGTGTTAAGATGTCTCAATACCCAACATTTTTCACTGCAGAAAGAGAAGAACAGTAGTAGTGTAGCCTCTCCTAACTCTAGCCCTTACTGTGATTGCAAGCCTTATCTCATTAAGTCCTCAAAACATCCTTGCTGGGTAGATACCTTGTCTTATCACCGTTTTATAGTTGTATATCTGGAGGTTAAGGAACTTGCCCAAAGGAGAAGACTATACCAGCTAGAAATGGTGCTCCACAATGGGAGGGACCCAGGCCCCTTCTGTCTTGTTCTGTGTACATGCCTCCATTCCCAAGGTCATTGCATGTCCAAGGTGGCTGTGCTAGGAAAAGGGTGGGTGAAGGGCAGGCCGTCTTAATTTAAGGACACTTCTTGGAAGTTGTACACATCGCTTCTGCTTACATCCCTTGGCTAGAACTTGATCACATGACCATACTTCGCTGTAAGGGAGGCTGGGAAATATTTTTCTTAATTCTGAGTGTCCATGTCCCCAGCTAGAATCTAGGAGTTCTATTACTGTAAAGGAAGGAGAGAACAGATTTTGGGGAACAGCTACTGGTCTCTGGTATAGTCACAGAGTTAGCAAGTGGCAGAGAAGGGTTGAAGCTAGGACCATTTATTTCCAAATCCTATGTTCTTGCATCTAACAAGCTGCCTGATCTGTGAGTGTGACACCCAGCTCCTAGCCTCTGAGAAGCTTTGTTGGGAGAGCAGGAGCTAGATGAATCAGCAATTGATACACAAGAGGCAACATGAATCAGCATTGAATGAAACACTAAGTGTTGTGAGTTTAGCAGTAGTACTATGTAGTGTTTATAGGACGCTTGTGTGCCAGTCACTGCTAAATACTTGCTGTAACATGATCTTCTGTATAAAGTACTGAAGGAACATCTCTGTCATGTCATTACTGTAGTCCCAGAACTTGATCTTGTGCTAGCACAAAGCAGTGTAGGTGTTCCTGAAGTTGTGGATGGCTGGATGGTTTCACAGGGTAGACATTTCTGTTTTCACTCCCTTAACGGAGATGGAGCACCTTCAAGGCTCAGAGAGTGTAAATTATTTTGCTCAAATGAAAAGAACTAGGAATTGGCAGAGCCTGGATTTGAATCCAAGTTTTTCTAGCGATAGTGTTCATGCCTTTACTTCACCAGAGGTTCTTCACCAGTGGTGGGATTCAAATAATTTAACAACCAGTTCTCTGCCCTAATGACCGTATTAAGTATTAAAAAAGTTATACTGAAAGGTAGGTTATTATTTCATGCATTTAATACTTAAATAAGAACAACCTGACCTGTGGTGGTGCAGTGGATAAAGCGTCGACCTGGAACACTGAGGTCACCAGTTTGAAACCCTGGGCTTGCCTGGTCAAGGCACACATGGGAGTTGATGTTTCCTGCTCCTCCTCCCCCTTCTCTCTCTCTCTCTCTCTCTCTCTCTCTCTCTCTTTCTTTCTCATCTCTCTAAAATGAATTTTATAAATCTTAAAAAATTATTTAAATAAAAACAATAAAAGAGGTACACAAAACTAGATTATAAGGAGTTTTAGAATATTAATGAAAAAATATTAAATAATACCTGACAAAAACAATAAAACTGTTACTTAAGATATTTCCTTATTGCTTCTTGATTGTCATCCTCATTTGCCATATTTTTTCACCAGTGGACAGAATGAACATTACTACGGGTGCTTAGAATATGCTGTTGTGCAGATGAACATTAAAAAAGAGTAAAGAATGTAAATTTGTGATTCTCACACTGGGCGGCAGCCCAGGCGCCCAATTTAGAGAGAATCCTGATTACAAGTGCCATTTTAACAACATGTTTGCCGAACTCAACAAAAAACTAGGTATCGGTTCTGCTGAACCAGTGTGAACTGGCTGAATCCCACCACTGTTCTTAACCTTCTTTGTGCCATAGAGCCTCTTGGCAGTCTGGTGAAGCCTCTGAACCCCTTTTTAGGATAACATTTTAAAAGGTGTAAATTAAAATACATAGGATAACAAAGGAAATCGGTTACACTGAAATATGAATCATTAAAATATTAAAAAAGTTTATGATATAGCATTAAATAACATCAAATAACAAGGTCTAACAATTCTTATAATTTTGGCATAGTAAAGAGTGGAAGGCTATTTTGAGGTGTCTGCATCAACTGTGATGTGATATGAAAGGAGGTATGTTTTCTATTGTGACAAAGTCACAGGTTCTGGAGACTTGACCATGAAGGTCACCTACATCCATAGTCAAAGGCACAATTAACATTCACTGAGAAGTTAGCGGAGATAAATGCGTACTTTTTTAATTTTCCCATTCAAGTTCACATACATCGTGAGTTCTATTCATAGACCCCAGGGAAGTTCAGTGTTCAGTGTAGGTGGTGGTTGTTGGGGAAGACACTGTAGGAGAGGACTTGGGCCGGGCTTTCAGATGGCAGGGTTTGGAGGGGAGGGCAGTCGCTTCTCAGCAGAGTTCTGATAATTCGGGGAGGGCAGTCGCTTCTCAGCAGAGTTCTGATAATTCAGAGAGCCAGACATCTGATGGTGGCAGTCGCCCTTTAGAGATTAGATAAATGACTGTCGTGGTTTTACGTACCAGTTCATATGGGACAATGTGGACACAGTGAATTGGTTTGGATTTGGGCTTAGACTGGGTCCCTAGAGCCTGGGCCTGGGAACTGGATGGAGTGGCTCCAGGTGCTGGCCTCCTTTGGTTCCAGGTCTTGTGAGTCCTGAGTTATGGCTCTGTCATTCATATTTTAAGTTCCTTTGGGAGTTCCTCATTCATGATTGGACACCTGTTTCTTTGCTGTTTCAAAGTGAGTACAGCCTTTTCTCATAAAGGGCTGGTTTTTTACTTGAAGGAAATTTAAGACACCTGTGTGTGAATTCTCCCTGATTTTCAGAGAATAAATGGTTGCATCAAGATCAAGCTTGTGTTTGTAGAAAATCACGTTGCCAAATTCCCTCATCAAGAACCCTTTATTAAGGGGCCACAGTGGCAGACACTTAACAAAAACTATAGCAATGGACCTCCCTTCACTGGAATCCTCAATTAAGTGGGATTTTGTTTTTATTTGGGAGCTCTACTTTCAGAAAGGTGAAAATCACGAGATGTGGTAGTGAAGGCTTCTTCTAGAAATTAGCTTCCAGCCTGACCTGTGGTGGCACAGTGGATAAAGCGTTGACCTGGAAATGCTAAGGTCGCCAGTTCAAAACCCTGGGCTTGCCTGGTCAAGGCACATATGGGAGTTGCTGCTTCCAGCTCCTCCTCCCTTCTCTCTCTCTGTCTCTCCTCTCTCTCTCTCTCTCCTCTCTAAAATGAATAAAAAAATTAAAAAAAAAATTGAGTTAGAAATTAGCTTCCAGACCACTGGTGGCCCAGTCTCTACATTGCTCGCATCTATAATTATAGCGGAAGAGACTGACGAGCCTCAGGCACTGCAAAATCCTCAATCAAAGATCGAATTATATTAGCTCTACCCAGGCTGCAATGTGGTCACGTGTACTTTAAAAAGCTTTGTAATAGGCTTTATAATAACGAAGGAGAAGCAAAGATTCTGCCTAGCCCTCTTTTAACTCTCTAATTAAATTTACTCAAATACCTTATCCCTTACCATCCAGGTGACCCAGGCTTTGCTGGACACAGCCCAGTCCTGCCCTCTAGGAAATGATAATCTAAGGTCAGAGGTAAAGCAAATGGTGAATTTCTTTGCAAATGGCCAGGAAGACATTGATATCTTATGTTGTCCAAAGAGGGTTATTTCTTGTGGAAGGAGGCCAGGCAAGTGTGTTCTTGTTTTCATTGGGAAGCGTAAGGGAATTCTCTGTCTAGGAGAGGCATGGGACTGGACTAGGTCACGGGTGGTCACTCCGGAAAGGCTTTCGGAGGAGCTGGAATGTGAGACATTTCTTGAGTAATAGAAGAGTGAGGTGCTGGCAGCATTCTGGGGTGGAGGACACCCTGGGCACATGGGGCTTTTCAAGGGTGGGGAAGCCCAAGCGTCCACAGGCCAGGGCCCTAAAGATGTTGCTTAGTAAGAATTGGAGAAGTCGTTTGGCGTGAGGTCTGGGTATTTGGGCCAGAGACAGATGGAAGATAACCAGATAGCTGTGGGTAATCTGGAGGACCACAAGGAGGAGAGGCTAGGTCCAGAGTGGGAGTGAAGGGGCCTGTTGTACCGAAGGATGAGCTTCTGTGTGTCCATCAAAACATCATCTGGGCAAAGACATTGAAACAAAACCGTGAACTCAAAGAGATTGTTGTCCCCTCTTCCTCAGGTCTCAGGTTCCAGCAGGGCCTGCCCTTTGTTGAGACGGGAAAGGAGTCTGATACCAGTTGTGTGCTTGTTCCAGGAATGATTCTTTGATGCAGTCAAGTGTGGTCAGTGCTGCCTTAAGTCAGTGACGTTCATGTATTTAATTCTGCCTTTGTTTGTAACACACATTTTCCCATAGCTCAGAGTGCAGTCTGCTCCTCCTTTTTTGTGGTAACTTCTGAGAACACTGTCTCTACACTGGAGCCTATCATGGTGAGTTGGTGACAGAGCCTTGTCGTAAAGGGGGCTGTCAGTCTCCTTCTCAAGGATTCCTTTTATTCATTCCTCTTCCCCCAGGAGCCCCATAAACTTGAAATCCTCTGTCTGCCAGATAGACAGCATTTATTAAGTATTATCAGTCTGTTTTTCCTGTGTAATAATCAGTATGATCACTCACTTTTGATATAATTTAGCTCTAAAACAAATTTAGTTTTAATGTTCTGGGTTGCTGATGCCCAAAGAACACACAAGCCTGGCCTGTTCGATACCTTAGCCTTAGCCCTGTATCTTAGCAGTTTAGGGGAAGTAGTGTTATTGTTAGGTGGTCTTGAAATCTCTAAAGGTGGCAAGCTTCTGGACCCCAGGTATTACTGTGAGAACTTGGGCAACTAGGTTTTTGTTTGCTTTTGGCATAGAGACAGGGCCTGCTGATTATTTGCCATGGGAAGAGTTTAAAATGCTCATGAGTGTGACCACTGCTGGTACCGAGAACATGACAGGTCAAACACTTACGAGGATACCGTCCAGGCTCGTTGGTGTCTGTGCAGCGCATTTGCCCATAAGTTGGTTGCATTGATGACCTTGATTGGCTTTCAGTAGCAAGAGGAACAGGAGACTTGGAGTTGAGTAACCATTCATTGCTTCAGGTCACCCCACATCTATCTTGTCCTGGCCAGGTACAACCTACACCCGTTTTTTGATATTTGTTTTTAAAGACTTCCAGAGAATGAAGCTTCATAACATCTTAGGTGTAACAACCCTATCAGGAAACCTTCATTTTCACTGAAGATTTGATTTGAAGTAAATCATAATTTAAAACAGCATGTCTTGGCTGGGTTGCTCAGTGGCTAGAGCATCGTTCTAGAGTGCCAAGGTTGTGAGTTTGACCCTTGGTCAGGGCACATACGAGAAGCAAGCAACAAGTGCACAACTAGATGGAACAACCAAGTGAAACGAGGAGTTGATGCTTTTTTCCCCCAGAGATAACAGTTGAATGTATATAGTTCTATTGTTAAAAAAAAGCAAACAGTGCACACAAAGTAAAATGTGCAAGTTTTCCTGTCTGCCCCATGCCCATTATTGAGTCTGATATGTAGTTTTTACAGTTTGATATACAATCTTCTAGACCTTATCTATAGGTTCCATACATATAATCACAGGAATATAGATGTTTTTCTGACATCCATGGAACCATATAGAATACATTGTTCAACAACTTGATTTTAAAGGGGTGATTTACTTCCCTGTTTCTCAGGCTTAATTTTATGGCCAGATCAGAACTGATTTGGTTATCTTATAGCTAGTTAAAACTGTAATTTGTGCAATCATTGAGGAATAGTGAGTTTCATTCAATAGCTATATAATGGAATAATTTTGTCTTGCTTTATCTAGAGCAGGAGTCATAATAAAAACACCACTTTTAAATTTTAAAGTATTTTATGAAAATAATTGACTTGTTCTGAATATTTTCTCCAAAAACACATTTAACAAATTAAGCACACATATTTTATTGACTATTTTAGTTATAATTTTGAAAGTATGTTGAATTAAAAGGAAGCCTGTGAACACTTGTTAAGAGAAAAACAACCACTCATGCTGGGTTTTGTGTTTAATTCAGTTGAGTGTTCTTGTTTGTTTATAGACTGAAACAAAAATGAGAGATATTTTCCTGCTGTTTCAATTCCCAAATGATTCTTCCATTTAGAATGAGCTGGACCAGAGTCACCCCCAAGGTTGCTGGCTACCAAACAGCAAAGACCTTAACCCAAAGTCAGAGAACTTTTCTTCTCTAGCCCTGTAGAAACAGCTCTTGCTGTAAAAAGATGATTATTTTCAAAGTGTTGGTTATTTCTTAGGGTCATGGGTATGGCTTTCTTGAATGCTTCACCTTTAGACCCGATTTTTTAAATCATTGCTATTTTGGAGGGAGGGTTGTTAGATTCACATAGTATAGTCAAACCTTCTAACACATCCCTTTGATCTACTACCAGCCATCCAGAGACCCTTGTTCCCTTAGAATCTTCTGACAACACTTTCCTAAGAAGACTTTTCCTCCGTTTATTTACCAAATATTTGCGTGCCCGGTCCGAGCACTCATTGTTCTCTGGTATACCGAGAATTAGAAGGTCAGATCATCGATGAACATTTTAGGTAGTCACTTGATACGAATTTTAATCTTGAATAAATAGATAAATTAAGAACACTGCATTAGGGAGCACTTCTCTATCCCTATAGTCTTTCTTCCTCCTCCTTCTCCTCCTCTTCCTCCTCCTCCTCCTTCTTCTTCACCCCTATGGTAAGTCTTTCTTCTTCTTCTCCTTTCTTCTTCTTCTCCTTCTCCTCCTCCTCCTCTTCCTCCTCCTCCTTCTTCTTCTGTCAAAGAGAGGGATAGAGAGGGACACAGACAGGAATGGAGAGAGATAACAAGCATCAATCATTAGTTTTTCTGTTGTGACACCTTAGTTGTTCATTGATTGCTTTCTTATACATACCTTGACCGCGGGCCTTCAGCAGACCAAGTAACCCCCCTTGCCTGAGCCAGCGACCCTGGGTCCAAGCCGGTGAGCTTTTTGCTCAAATCAGTTGAGCCCACGCTCAAGCTGGCGACCTTGGGGTCTCGAACCTGGGTCTTCTGCATCCCAGTCCGATGCTCTAAACCAGGGGTCTCAAACTCAACTCAGCATGTGGGCCGCAGAGCAAGATCACAGCTGTTCAGCGGACTGCACTAGGTCTACAAAAGGCAACTGTTACGCAACACTTTTCTCACTGCAGTTGAAAACAAAAAAAAAATCAGTACAAAATTGTATGGCGGGCCGCATGCGGCCCGCGGGCCGTGAGTTTGAGACCCCTGCTCTAAACACTGCACCACCACCTGGTCAGGCTTTTTTCTTATTATTACTTAACATCTTTTCTTCCTGTTTTTTCACTCTTCTTCAGCATCTGTGAGTTCAGATACCATAGCAGTCCTAATGAAGGCCCCCCAGGAGTGAGAGATAAATACCAGTCATGGGGTGATGGGGTGGAGAGTCCATAGGGCAAATTCTTTCTTTTGAAAATATGCAAGTATATCGAGTTCTGGATATGCGGAATGTTTTTTTTTTTGTTTGTTTTTTTTTTTTTTGTATTTTTCCGAAGCTGGAAACGGGGAGAGACAGTCAGACAGACTCCCGCATGCGCCCGACCGGAATCCACCCGGCACGCCCACCAGGGGGCGATGCTCTGCCCCTCCGGGGCGTCGCTCTGCCGAGACCAGAGCCACTCTAGTGCCTGGGGCAGAGGCCAAGGAGCCATCCCCAGCGCCCGGGCCATCTTTGCTCCAATGGAGCCTTGGCTGCGGGAGGGGAAGAGAGAGACAGAGAGGAAGGGGGGGGCAGGGGTGGAGAAGCAAATGGGCGCTTCTCCTATGTGCCCTGGCTGGGAATCGAACCCGGGTCCCCCGCATGCCAGGCCGATGCTCTACCGCTGAGCCAACCGGCCAGGGCCAGCGGAATGTTCTTGTTAACTGCCATGAATATTGTCTTGTCTCTGGGAATTGGGAATTTCATACTTAGCCCTGAATTTCTAGGAAGCCAGAACAAATGAGAAATAGAACAATCCCATACCCCCCATCAGGTAGGAGACAGCATGCTGATGCTGGGGGGGGGGGGTTGGGGTTGATCTCCTGCTGTGACTGTACTGGCTCCCTGACTCCCTGCAGAGTGAGCCCTCTCAGGAATCCATGGGAGGGGGGCTGAAGGGCAGCTCAGGATCCTCACCAATGGGAGGCTGTTTCCCAGAAGCTGTTGTGTCAGCTCAGTGGGGTGCAGGCTCTTCCAGGGCAGCACCTTGCCAGGTAGCCTGCCCCTTTGCTTCAACCCTGGGGCGACATGACTCTGTACCTTTTACGCCTGTCACTAGTGCTGCTTCCTTCTTCACAAGTCCCCTTCTCTGCAGGTCCCAGGAAGGTTGTGTGCTGAGCCTGGTAGAGATTGCCTTAGCCCCCAAGCAGGTTGGGGCTGCTTCTGGTGCTGACCACCCCTCTACCCACAGGCACTGCCCTCCGAGGCCGTTCTGGTTTTCATCATTGGTTTTGTGCACAGTGGTTTTCTGCTGGTTTGGAGATGGACGGCCTCTTGGGAATTCTGCCTCACAGATGGACATGTCTGTTAGTTTATTAGAAGAGTGACTATGTAGGTAGAGCTGGCTAGGCTCCCCTGGAAACAGCCCTCTACGAAACCGTCTAGGGGTGATTTGCTGAACAGTTTCTGAATGTCTCCTGATGTTTCCGTGCAAACAATAGTTTGCCGAACAGTTTTGCAATCTGCCTTCTGGCGTTTCATTACTAAAGATGAAGTCCTCAATCCCAGCACCCTGCCCACTCTTCTTTCCTCTGTCACAGTGGGCGAAGGCCTAGAGCTGGGAGCAGTGCCACTGGCATCTCCTTTATCACACTCTTATCTCCGATCCAGCCCTTCAGGGTAGCTCTGGACTTCTGGAAGGGAGAAAGTGGATGGAGAACTACTGTGTCTCCAAACTTGAATCTGTTTAGGAGGAATCTTTATGGATCTTGTGTGTAACCTGTTATTTTAAAGGGGACTTATTCTGGAGGTGAGGAGAAAGCAGTGTTGGCCTTGATGGGAGGAGAATGGAAGGAGGACTGGACACCCCTTAACAAGAGAAGCAGACTGGTGTACGTCGTCTTTGTTTTAATTAAAACATTACACAGCATAGACATTTGCGCTCCCACTCTTAACCCCAACCCAAAAGAGCTGTAGTTTCCCATATTTGGAATCTGGGGAGAGCCAGGCCTCATTTGAGGACCAGGCCAGATTTAATCTATGCTTGGCGGAAAGTAAGTAAATACGAGCCCAGAGGGCTGTGGTATTTATGGCGAATTTATGATTACTATGCTTGTCTCCTTGTCATGATTTATTCAGCAGCCTGATGTCCTGGCACCGGTGCCGTGCCCATCAGTAATCTGACTCTTGTTTGCTCCTGCATGTTTCCCTTTTGCAGATGTATAGGCAGGCATTCAGCTTTAATCAAGAAGGCTTTTCCTGTGTCATCAGTAACCAGGATGATTGAAGTCATGTGGAAGGTTTTAAATAACTAATCTTTTAAGACATTCTGAGCATAATCTCCATGGGCTCCTAATCATCCTGTCTGCATCCCAGAGATTGCGAGGTTCTGCATAGGAGTCTGGTTGGGGACTTTGGCGTCCTTTGGCGTCCTTTGGGTGTCCTCCTTGCTGGTGATAGGTTTTTGTTTGCTTTTGGCATGGGGATGGGGTCTGCTGATCGTTTTGCCATGTCAAGAGCATTCAGGATGCTCCGTGAATATGACCAGTGTGTGGATACAGAGAACAGTGGCCAATTCATTGGGGTCAGTGTCGTGTGTCCAGGGCAAGCTCTCAGGGAGACTCTGCAAAGCAGTTGACAGGTCTGCTGCTCCGTGGTGTCCACCAACACCTTCGCTAAATTATATCAGGTCAGTTAAAAAAAATCAGGAATGCAGGATCTAAAATTTTCACATCGTACTTAAAATTTCAATGTGGCTTTGTATGTATGGCATTTATGAAACTACATTGGATTACAGTTGCTCTTTAAATTGTCATTTATTTTCTATTTCTACCCACTTTCTGATGGTAGCTCAGGTTCCTGCTACCATAAGTGTTCTTGCAAAAGAATTTGGTGACTTACTCCAAGTGCAGTCTTTGATACTTTCTCTTACTAGACAAGACTCCAACAACATAGACTAATGAGGAAGGTGAGTTTGAATTAGTACAATGTCTGACTTACTGAATATGTTTCAAGAACTTCATTGTTACTACTTTTAAGTAAATATTGTAACTCAAATGAGGCTAGTAGAGCACCTAATAAAGGTCCTTGGGGATCCTGCTCTAGGAGACAAACAAGAATGATTTGCAATTAGCATGCCAATTGTTTATGTAAACAGTGTTTCTGAAATACTAGATTGTGTTAGAGAACAGTTTGTTCTCTGAAGTATTTTAAATGGTCCCTCGGAAACCCCACGTGCAGGTCTTGCTGGTAGTTTATACATAGTATAAAGATCTGATTTGTGAAGACCTAATTCAATCTTATCAGCAATGTCAGAAATTCCAAGTTAAGAAAGTCCCTGATCCCTATATCCCAAGATTATGTTGATCACTCTGCCAAATGCTTCCCAGCACCTGCACTTGTCTCTTATAACAGGAATTAATAAATTAACAAATATCTAATGTGCTCTGCTGTGTGCTTGGCAGTGTGTTGTATGGAGACACAACCATCATTCTTGTGTAGTTCATTGGTTAGCAAAGAAGTCAAGCAGCAACAAATAAATACATATATAACTAACTATAGTTGTAAAGCTAGACTGTATATTACCTTTTTTCTTTTAATTTGAGATTGCTTTTTAACTAATGGTTTAATGTACTAGACCAGTGGTAGTCAACCTGGTCCCTACCACCCACTAGTGGGCGTTCCAGCTTTCATGGTGGGCGGTAGCGGAGCAACCAAAGTATAAATAAAAAGATAGATTTAACTATAGTAAGTTGTTTTATAAAGATTTATTCTGCCAAACTTAGTGAAAATCTGACATAAAGTACTTGGTAAGTAATTATTATTATATGTTTTAACTTGCTGTAACTCTGCTTTATAAATTTTATAAAGTAAAGTGACTTCCCTACTTTATAAATCACCATTACTATGGAACCAGTGGGCGGTAAAGCAAATTTTACTACTAACAGAGATACAGAAGTGGGCGGTAGGTATAAAAAGGTTGACTCCCCCTGCCCTAGACTATAAGTTGCATCAGGACAAGGGTTACGTTGTTGGTCCTGGTGTCCCAAGCCCCTCTTCACCCTGTTGCTTGGCATAGATATTATTTGGACTGGATGACATTGCCTTGTTTGTAGATCAAAAATAGTAATGTCGGCCCTGGCCGGTTGGCTCAGCGGTAGAGCGTCGGCCTGGCGTGCAGGGGACCCGGGTTCGATTCCCGGCCGGGGCGCATGGGAGAGGTGCCCATTTGCTTCTCCACCCCTGCCCCCCCCTCCTTCCTCTCTGTCTCTCTCTTCCCCTCCTGCAGCCAAGGCTCCATTGGAGCAGGGATGGTCCGGGCGCTGGGGATGGCTCCTTGGCCTCTGCCCCGGGTGCTGGAGTGGCTCTGGTCGAGGCGGAGCGACGCCCCGGAGGGGCAGAGTGTCACCCCCTGGTGGGCAGAGTGTCGCCCCTGGTGGGTGAGCCGGGTGGATCCCGGTCGGGCGCATGCGGGAGTCTGTCTGGCTGTCTCTCCCCGTTTCCAGCTTCAGAAGAATACAAAAAAAAAAAAAAATAGTAATGTCATACGGTTCAACCTAATAGTTGCTCAGTTAATATGTTATATGGAATGCTGAATACATGTCCTAATCAATGGGCTCTTAATAATAGGGAGTGTTTAACATACTTTTCTTTAGCCCAGGAATTGCCAGCTACAGTTTGAGAAAAGGAAATTCAAAACTTGAAATAGCTAAGACTTGTGGACCTGTGATATAGACATCCAGGTTCGATGGGGCTTTGGAGCCTTGTGTTTGGTTTGTGATCTGTACAGTACTGGGCGCATTCCCAGCAGGGTGGAAGCATGTGTATTTTCGGGCCTTTACTGCTGTCAGTAGCCCGAAGAATCTGGGGACTGCGCTGGGAAGCCAAGATGGAGGGTTCAGATGGAGCAGGAGGAAGGAGAGAGACCTACCTGCTTGGCTCAAGGAGTGAGTGTGTGTGTGTGTGTGTGTGTGTGTGTGTGTGTGTGTGTGTGTGTGTAGGGGTGGCACTGGCTTTGATGGCCCAGACCTGTGTGGTCAGGTTTTCAGTGCATTTGTGGGCACCTGCGACATGTTCAGTTACATGCCAGGCACCAGCTGTCCTCTCTGTGAGCCTCCATGGTGCCTGAAAGGTGTGGGTCAGGCGAAGACCGCCAGCCCTTTGGAGGCAAGGGATGAACTGAGGAGAAGCCCAGCGGGGCCCTGTTGAGAGAAGCCCAGCACAATGGCCTGGTCCTGCTCCCTATCTGTGGAACTGGGAAATGGGCCCAGTCTAGGGCTTGGATCAGAGCTTTCCAAACCTCTTTTGCTAAGTACATTTTTTGCATCTGTTTGAATCACTTGGCCCTCTGTCCAGTTTCTATGCACACATGTCCAATTGTGCCACTCTATTCTAATGCTCACTGTTTCCTCACACCCACAGGGTAATTTCCGGTTCAGCTCAATGCCCTGGCTATTGGTTGAGCATATCTGTGCCAGCACAGGGTGGGGGAGGCATGTGAGGGCAAACACAAATGTATGGCATCGGGCCGGCCCATGTAGACACTGTTAGTTGCCTACACAATAGCCATTCTTTTCTCTTTTTGATGACAAGGCCCTGATTTGCTTTGAATGTCACGCTGCCCCCTCAGGAAAAGCTGACCCTGCTTCCAGCTCCGGGTGAAGGCTGACCCATCTATGCCAGTCATGGAGGCCCAGAGTTTAGACATGAGCATGTGACACAGTTTTTTTGCCAGGGAGATAGGAGGAGAAGTCTGCTGGGGGAATTCTGGGAAAGACGTCTTCTATTTTTAAAAAAAAAACACAGAAGAAGGGATAGTTCTCTCCTCTGGATTCTTGGTAATGAGGTGGCCATCTTGTCACCATGAAGAAAGCAGGCTGTCAGAAGGGAAGAGAGGGGAGGAATAGGGTCCTTGATGACAGAGCTATTGCAGACTGGCCGGCCAACCGCATGCTTTCTGTCCTCACTGTTTCAGCTAGCTGTTGGGGTTTTCTACACCTCATAGTTGAAGGCAGCCTATGTTAGACACAGGCTATGTGCCTATGTTAGAGCAGGCAATGGGATTTATTCTTTTTTTTTAATCCTTTTTTTATTTTTTATTTATTCATTTTTAGAGAGGAGAGAGAGAGAGAGAGAGAGACAGAGAGAGACAGAGAGAGAGAGAGGGGGGAGGAGATAGAAGCATCAACTCCTATATGTGCCTTGACCAGGCAAGCCCAGGGTTTCGAACCGGCAACCTCAGCATTTCCATGTCGACGCTTTATCCACTGCGCCACCACAGGTCAGCCATTTTTTTAAGATTTTATTTACTGATTTTACAGAGAGAGGAGAGAGAGGGTGGGGAGTGAGAAGTATCAACTGTCAGCCATTTTTTTTAAGATTTTATTTACTGATTTTACAGAGAGAGGAGAGAGAGGGTGGGGAGTGAGAAGTATCAACTGATAGTTGCTTCATTTTAGTTGTTCATTGCTTGCTTGTTGTATGTGCCTTCATGGGGGAAGCCCAGGGATTCGAACCAGGGACCTCAGCATTCCAGGTTGATGCTCTGGTCACTGTACCACAGGCCAGGCAGGATTTATTCTTATAAAACAGTACAGTTGCCATTCTCATCAGAAGGCCTACCGTTCAGAGCTTGTGCTCAGCCCTGTGGTGAGGCAGCAGGAGAGAGGTAAGGATGTTGGTGATAGCGACCTGAGTGAGGAGATTAGGTTTGCAATGGATCCTGGGGTCGGATTAGGGTTTGTGTAGGGGGAGCAGGAGGCGTTGAGGAGCAATGGTATGAGCAGACCTGTGGAGACAGGAGAGGGAGAGGACATAGCCCTGTCAGAGGACCGTGGGATTATGTCCTGACTAATTTCACAGGCCGAGTCTGGAAGGCTGTGGCCTGCAGGCTTACACGGTGACCCCTGATCACGCAGGGGGGAGCCGTCGTGGGCCCTTGAGCAGGGCAGAAACTGAGAAAGGGGCCTTGGGAGAGAAGATTATTAGGCAGCAGTGTACCAACCAGGTCAATTGGAAGGGAAGAAAGGAGAAGCCAAGAGACTGGTTCAAGCTCCTGGAATAATTCAGTTTTAGGCGTTGAGATTTGAGTAGAAAGCAGTAAGAATTAGAGGACGACATCAAAGGACAATGGTAAAGGACTAAGATAGCTACTAGAACATGCGTTGATAAAATGTTGAGGCAGGGGAAGACTAAAAGATGACTCCAGGGGTTCAAGCATGGAGATTTGAGAAATGGCATAAAATGGATATTTGGAAGAAGGAATTGATTTTAGGAAGATGCTGTTGGGTTTTGCCATTGGGGTTTTGTGGCAATGAGGGAAGGTCTTGGAAATGGCACCTTGAGGTCATCTGAATACATGGGATAGTTCTTGGGCATAAGAGGTCAGTTTAAGATGATGTGGCAGAGGTGAGAGCTCTCTGGATACGCACACGCACACTTTCAATTTTCCAGCCTCCTTCGCAGATTGGTTGGGGCCTTGTGACTAGTGGTGGTCAATAACATGGGAGAGGAAGTGGTGGGTATCATTTCCTGGGCCAGCTGCTGAGTGCCCTGTGGGTATTTCTCCATCTCTTCCTTCTGTGTCAGCGACCTCGGGGCCAGGGTCTGGAAAGGTGGCTCTAGGGGAAGAGGGCCGTCTCCTCCCAAGACCTGGATTGATCCACCATTAACCAGGAAATCCTTGTGGGAGCCAGGTCTGAAGCTGTGACAGGGTGGCACTGCCAACTGCTATTTGGGAAGGACCCAGGTGATGTGAGGTCTTCAGGTCATAGCTTTCTACCTACTTCTGACTTGACTGGCTCACAGGGCTGCAGTGAACAGCCTAGAGCTTGCTGGCTGGCTTCCACGATTCCACCTCTGGGGTCCTCGGTGACTTTGAGGGTGGGTTGACTTCTTGCCCCTTCCCCCAAGGCCCTTTAGCTTTCCAGGGAACGGGATCCCTGTTCATGAGCGGTGCTAGTGAGGCGGTTGCTCTCTCCACGGGTCACCAGAATGTCGAATGGCTTGTAGAAGGGAATGTTTTGGTGGCTCGTATCCACTGGTGACCAGCTTGAGCATCTCAAACTGGTTAAAAGACTAGACTTCAGAACGAGGTGCAAAGCCCAATGTTGTAATCTTTCCTAGTCTCAAAAGATTCAAAATGTGCCCTTTCTTAAAGGCTCAGTGGTGTGGCGCCTGGTGCTTGGAGTGTACTGCTCTCTCTTTGTTGCAGCTCCGTGTTCATTTTGCCCAGCTAACTCACATTATTTTCCTAAGGGCAGAGGCCCTAGTGCAGTGCTGGGAGGCACTTGGCATCTGGTTTTCGTCAGGCGGTGAGTAAAAGTGCAGACGTCGAATTTGATCTCGCTTTAAACAAAACAGAGCAGGGTGTGAGGAAAGGGCTATGGTGCCTGTCCTGCCCCGAGTGTGAGCCCCGCTGTGTTCTGTTTCTCCTCTCACTGAAAACTTGGCCCCATAACATGTGGGAGACACCCCTTCAGGCCTGGGGGGCTGGCCACTCTCGGGCTTATTTTTTTATGAGTTTGAAAATGTGAAGATGAGAAGGGACCATATCTTTGTCTAATTTTTTTTTTTTTTAGAGAGACAGAGGGACAGATAGTGACAGACAGACAGGAAGGGAAAGGGATGAGAAGCATCAGTTTTTTGTCGTGTCACCTTAGTTGTTCATTGATTGCTTTCCCATATGTGCCTTGACCAGGGGCTCTAGCCGAGTCAGTGACCCCTTGCTCAAGCCAGAGACCTTGGGCTCAAGCCAGTGACCTTGGGTTTCAAGCCAGCGACCATGGGGTCATGCCTGTGATCCCATGCTCAAGCCAGCAACCCCGTGCTCAAACTGGTGACCTCGGGTTTCAAACCTGGGTCCTCTGCATCCCAGGCCAATGCTCTATCTACTGCACCACCGCCTGGTCAGGCAGAGAGTTGGTGTTTTTTGTTTTGTTGTGTGTTTTTCCAAAGTGTAAAGCAGGGAGAGGCAGACAGACTCCCACATGTGCCAGACCAAGATCCACCCGGCATGCCCACCGGGGGGCGATGCTCTGCCCATCTGGTGCGTTGCTCTGCTGCAACCAGAGCCATTCTAGTGCCTGAGGTGGAGGCCATGGAGCCATCCTCAGCGCCCGGGCCAACTTTGCTCCAATGGAGCCTTGGCTGTGGGAGGGGAAGAGAGAGACAGAGAGGAAGGAGAGGGGGAAGGATGGAGAAGCAGATGGGCACTTTTCCTGTGTGCCCTGGTTGGGAATCGAACCTGGGACTTCCACACACCAGGCTGGCGCTCTACCACTGAGCCAACCGGCCAGGGCCGAGAGTTGGTGTTTTTATTTTTCTTCTACTTTCAACAAAATGAGGGGTGCTGTAAATATTTGTTGATGCTATTCTGTTCATGGGTAGCCCCCTACCGAAGTGCTCCCTGCTTCCTCCACCAGGCCTGGAAGGCCCGAGTCTAGACTTGGAAGAGGAGAGGACACTGGAGTCATCTGTCCTTCTAGTCATCCATCTATCTGTCCACCCAACCAGCATTCCTAGGTCTTTGTTATTGAGCCAGCAGTAGGATTTGGGGCAAGCTACTTAACTACATGAACCTCCCATTTTCTCATCTGTAAAATGGTAAGAGGTCCTCACTTGGGTTACTGTGAGCCTGAGATGGGGCCCTGGGAGCAGAGTGCTCTGCAGCACTCCTGGAACGTGGTAAATGCTCAGTAAATGGGCCTTGTCATTATTGTTGTCCAGGGCCAGGGGTGCCACCCTGCTCAGCTGACTGGCCACAGGTTTCCTTAGACACGTGTGGCCATTTGGAGGTTGGATTTAGGCCATAGTACATAGTTGCCGAGCCATAAAGGCACGGCCTTTGGACCGCATTGTCACCTCCCTTGGGCTATCTCGCTGTTCTTGTTCTAGGCTTGGTGAGGCCATTGTAGCTGGGCTCCAGCACTCTGAGCCATTGACGGTATACACGGGTCCCCAAGTGAGTGTTCACCAGCCTTGTGTGGTCTGATGTTGAGAGCAGTGGGAGCCCTGAGGCAGCTGTGTACCCCACGGTTTGGGTGGGCATGGCGGCCTGGGTCTCCCCTGCCCTTCACCTTCACCCTCTGGCCACCTGCCAGCCCGCTGCCTCTACGTGTCCCACCGCTGAGTAAGCCCTTTTCCCTCCCAGCCGTCTCCATCTGCTTCGCTCCCGTCTGAGAGCATGCTGCTGTCCGGTGTGTCCTTTAGCCTTGCCTTTGTGTTGACGTCCCGGGTGCCGTGCTGCTTCTCATGGAAAGAACCTGCATCCAAGTGCCCAGGAATGGCACAGTAGCTAATGAGAGTGTCCTGGGGACAGTGCGTGATTGTCCCTGATGGCACATCAGCAGGTCTGGGGAGAGATCTGCGCTCCTGGAGTTAGCATCGCCTGACAGACAGGCATCCCAGAGACAGGGGTATGCTGGTCAGCTGGCAGGCTTACCTGCTGGCGGCAGTGGCCCATGGCCTGAGGGGCTCACAGTTTGTCCCCTCAGCCTGGCTGTCTCCTGTTACGATATTTCTCCACTGACAGCTCACTTGCCTCTGCCTGTGGCCATCTTAATTTCCTGTGACCACTAGTCACTGGACACTTTCTGCCGCATTCTACCTCTCCACCAGTGATTTGAGGAAATTCTCACCTTCCCTGTTTCAGAGCCAAAAACTAACCCTGTCTCAGCTGGTACATGTATTGTGCTAAGAGGAACTTCTGAGTAAAATTGGACATAATAGAGAGCTGCCAGCACTTACCTCCAAGCCTTTGAATGTTCCTAGAAGTCTTCGGATTCATCTTTTTTTTAAACCTCCTCCCCTCCCCCTCCAGTCACCAGCTTCCTTTTAAAGATAATGATAGTGGCATTTAACCAGAGCCAGGCAAAGGAATGCTCTGTCCTGGCGCCTGTGGGAAGTGATGAGCAATGCTGCAGCTTGTGCTGCGTGTCACAGAGCCTGAGGGTTCAGGGCGCTGGGAGCGATCACAGTGTGCTTGCTATAAAGGAGACTTTGTACGCTCCAGCTCTGCAGGCTCTGGGTAGGGAGATGGTACAGTTATGGGAAGGCACTTACAGGAACCCTCCTTAAGGTAGAGGAAATGAAAGGCCTGGAGGCCGCAGCCAGGCTGGCCTGGGGCAAAGTGGTCAAGTCAGCAATGGTCACCACTCTCAGCACTCCCCCTCACCCCCCCCCCCCGTGCTATTCCACAGCCTCCCCCCTCATCCAGCAGCCACATCCGTCAGTCAGTCCGTGGGCCTCCCTCCCCCAACCCCTCGCCCCCCCTAGCCTGCAGCCTTTGTCCCTCACTCTCCTCAGTGGTTCCGTACTTCACTGGGGCCTCCGGCCCATCCTGACCAGGGCTGGGGGGAAGGTTTGCAAATTAGTCAGACTGCCCATTGACACTGACAGGGGGCAGCGAAGCGGCCATTTATTGACCCTGGTGTTGCCTCAGCTCTGTGGTGCACTTACACTCTCTGACTTCATCATTATGTAAATGTCTTGGCCAGAGGACTGTCATGCAGCCCCCTGTACAGAGGAGGCGCTAGAGCCACAGCAAGGTTATGTGACTTCTCCAAGCCACAGCTAACATAGGCCACTTCTCTGAGCTCTAGTTAGGGAAAAAGAACCGGTATTTTTTAAACCTCTTTATTGTGGGATAATTGACACAACAGAATTCATTAGCTTAAGTCTGTAGTTCTTTGAGTGTTGACAAATAAAAACAGTGTGTAGAATCACAGTTAAATATAGAATACACTCCCATTACCCTGAAAGTTCCCCTTCCCGGAACCTTAGACCTCGCAAGCACAGATCTGATTTCGGTTACTGCAGTTTGGTGCTGGCCAGAACGTGGTCCACATAGAAGCTGCAGTATGACGCCTTCTGACCCTGGCTTTCTCCCTCACCACATGCTTTGGGGATTCAACCTGTGGTTGCTTGTATGTACTTCTTTTCTTTTTATCGCTGAGTAGTAGTGTTCCATCCATCGCATGTATCTATCCCATTTGGCTTATCCGTTCCCCAGCTGATAGACGTTTGGGTTGTTTCCAGGTTGGGACTGTTATGAATACAGCTGCTATTTGGTGTCTACGTCTTCAAAGGTTTTCATTTCTCTTGGGTAAATACCAGGTGAGTCATGTGGCAAATATATGTTTAACTTTATAAGAAACTGCCAGAGTGTTTCGTGAAGTGACGCCATCCCACATTGCCACTCGCAGAGTATGAAGGGGTCTTGAACCATTTGACTTCTAATCTAGAACCTTTCCAGTCGTGCAGTAGTGTCACTAGCTGCCGAGGTGTTGTTAGTGGCTAGTAATCCCATTAGCATGTCCAAGGCTGCCCTTCCAGCAGGGGACTTCAGTGTTTGGGGCCAGCTGGTCCTGGAACGGCCCTCTCTCTGGAAGTGCTTCGTCTTTTGCGACAGCCTCCCCTCTGACGGCTGCCACCTGCAGACATCCGCCTTTGCCGGCTTTCTTCTCTGCCATCACTTGAGTGAATCATAGAGATTCACCTGTGGAATTTCTGCTGCTGTAACTGGGACCCACTTGCAGCTGTGGGCCTGGGACTTTCCGCATCTGTGATGCTCACCGCCCCTGTGACGCTGGCTCCTGGCCAGAGCTGGTGTGAAAGACACCCTTTCCCCAAGGAAGCTGAGTGCAGAAGCCACTGGGAGCTGGGGGGACGTGGCCTTGGCCTCCTTGTGCTGGGGAGCAGTTTGCTGGTGTGTAGCCCGAGCGGGCGGCCTCTGCTTTCTGAGCCATCCTAGATTGTGGCCTCTCCACTCAGAGCTCTCCTTGACAGACACCTCATGACCACAGTGTCCCGTATTGCTCTCTCGTGACGTCCCTGAGATTTTGACAGAGCCCGTACCACATGGGGTACTCTCCTATTAGGTTTGCCCTGGTGTCTCATGTTGGGGAAGGGGAGAGGAGTTTGAAG
This sequence comes from Saccopteryx leptura, assembly GCF_036850995.1. NCBI lineage: Eukaryota > Metazoa > Chordata > Mammalia > Chiroptera > Emballonuridae > Saccopteryx > Saccopteryx leptura. The sequence goes on along the minus strand of NC_089505.1, from coordinate 207,264,382 downwards.
AACATGTAGTTGGGTTTTACTTCTTTGGAAGGGTCCAGAGACAGGAAGCGTGGGTCCTCCTTTCTACAGGACTGATGTCACAGACTGAGCGCTGAGCAGACGTTAGTTCCGCAGCTCACGGGTGAACCCCCCTGTTGGGTTGAAAAGACTCCTGCCCTTTCCCTGACCCCTAACCTTATGACCTTGAATGAACCACCTGTCCTTTTTGAACTTCAGCATCCTCACTGGAATAGGAATAGTTGCATGGAGGGTTGGATGGTCAGCCACATTACGCACAGGAGAGCCCTCCTTACATGGGCACTGGAGGCCATGACTTACCTCCCCAACTGTGCTGTGGCAGTTCAGGCTCACACCAGGATGCCACCTCCTCATCCTGGCCTCTGCGATCACTGTGCCTGTCCCTGCTGGAGGACAGGGAGTGATTGGGTGTCATTGGCGATGTAAACTGAGAATGTGCCTGGCCTGGAAACTTCCTGCTTCTCCCTCAAACTGTCAGTAATGGATGCACAAAAGAAGACAGAGTGGCCAGGAGGTGGGACAGGGGACTGCCAGCAGAGTGAGTTGGGCCCCTGAAGGTCACTTGAAGAGTACCTGTCCGAAATGGGGCTTCTCAGTGATCCAGCAGCCTTGATAGAAAAAGAGCAGGGTTTCCACACTGAAGAGACTGGATCTTTAGACAAGGGACGATGGACGTAGTGTGGGAGGGACAAGAGCACTGATCCATCCAGGAAGATAGCAACCTGGGTTCTTGAAGCCACTTTGTCAGGAACTAATCATGTGCACTTGGGCAGGCTGACCTCAGTTTCCTTTTTTGGAAGTGAGGGATAGAACCGGTGATTCACTCTGGGCCCTTGGCAGCCTCCAGTTGTGTTTGCTGAATGAGGCCGGGAGGAGGAGTGGGAACCACAACCCAGCGCCTCCCACTGTTCCCAGTGTGCTATTCAGATCTAGATGCTCAGGCAGCCTCTTTGTTCTGGATGATAAATCCCTGTGGTTAATGAATAATTGCTTCAGGGGCAGAGGTGGGGGCCCTGGAGACTGCAGGTAAAGAGAGTAAAGACTGTGGGACACCAGAGTTCCACCCTGCTGAGATCATTTCAAGCAACAGTATGCAGAAGAACCTGAAAATGACTTTGCTAAACGATTTTGGGGTTTTTGCCAAGGGATGGGGCGGGGCCCTCCCTGGCAGGTGGCTCTGGTGGCCCCCTGCTGACATCTGTCCCAAGGCCCAGCCTTTCAGTGGCAGCTCTGCCCAGAGCAGCTCTGTACCCGCCACTGTCACACCCTTTGGTTCAGGACACTTCCTTTTCTTCTTCTTTTTAAAATATTTTCAATTAAAATGTATTTTTTCCATCACCATTTATCCCCCTATGCCCCCGCCCCGCCCCCAGCAGTTACCATCACTGTTTTAGGTATTCATTTTAGAGTGGAAGGGAGAGAGACAAACAGACACTTTGAATGGGCAGCCCCAGAGTCCCCAGTTCTGAAGCACTGGCTTTAATTCTTATTGAGGCTTTAACTTTTCCACATGTTCTTACCCCATTGAGCAAGTCTGCTTCCCACTGGTGCGACATGAGGGAATACCTTCTTCCCAGGTCAAATTTTGCTCTGTCCAAAATCCCAGTCTCCATATTGTTTCTCTAACATTTATTTTTTACATCCTGGGAATCCTGGACGTCACGTCCCATGAATCCAGCCCTCATGCACAGGGACTCAGGCCCTCCCTGCTCTAGTTGCTTGGAAGCATCCAGGATTCTCATAGTATTCATCATGATCGATTGCAACACTCCAAAGTATGCAGTATGACCTCTTTATCCTTGAAGTCATCCTGAATTTTAAACAAAAAAACATAAGGATCAATTTTTTTCACCTAATTTTGTTGGTAATGGATAATTCTTGCACATATTAAAAAAAAAATCTGGGAATATGGAAAGAAGTGGTTTTCTGTATTTCAGAGTAAAATTTTATGGAACAAACCCTTTAGTGATTTTCAGTGGTGACTCTTCTCTCAGTCGCACTCTAAGACTCTGATAACGTTTATTAAGTGCTGCTGGGTTGTGAAGGGCTATCAGAAACACTACGTTGAGAGCTGATGCTCCTCACTCTTATGACTTAAATCACAATGCCATTGGACAGCTCTTCCCCCAGCTTCTTTTGTCCTTGCCTGCCTGCCAGCCCTCTGGCTCTGTCCCTGCCAAAGGCTGCTCCGTTGTAATCAGTGCTCTTTGGACGTGGGTTTTTGCTCTGAATGCTGCTACCACTTTTCCTTATTATGTGACATTTCAGATACACACTAAAGTGGAGAGAACAGGATAATGCACCCAGTGCGCCCTCACCCAGTTCCAGCAATCATCAGCTCATGGCCAGTCTCGTCTGTTTCTGTATCCTCACTCACTTCCCTGCCCTTGCTGCATTATTGTCAAGAAAATTCAGGGAACACTTCATACATTCCCACGTGTTGTGGAAAGCTCTCATCTACCAAGCTGTATGTATTAGTGTATTTTTTTTCACTTAAAATTAGTTTTCAGAATAACGGGAAGGTAACAGTTTGTCCCCATCAGATTGTTAAAAATGTCATTGTCACACAGTACCAGGAGTTGATGAGGACATGGAACAAAACGAACACTTAACCACTGGCCTTGGGAGTGTAAGTGGGTGTGGCGATATTGCTGACCGATTTGGGCAGTGTCTGATGTGACTGGGTAGACTCCTTGGTGAGCATTTACAGGATGTTTGCTGCAGTGGGAAGTCGGAAACCACTTAGAAAGTCATCAACAGGGAAGTGAATAAATACATTGTGGTTTTTATGTATATATATATACATATATATTTAGTGACTACAGTGGACTATGACCTACAGCAGTTGAAATGATTACACTGGAGTGACGTGTCAGTACAGATGACACTCAAAAACGTTTTGTCAAGAGGCAAAAGAATGCATATAGTGTGATGCCATTTTAAATAGTTTTAAAACATATAAAAACTCTATATCGTTTTTGGGTTCATATAGTAAAAGCATAAAAATGCACGGAAGTGATAAATACCAAATTCAGGATGTTATTTTTGGGTTGGGAGAGGGGTGATGCGGTTGGGAAGGGAGTGAAACAGGGACTTGAGCAGGGTCTTGAAAGCTTGCTTTCTTGAAAAAAAAAAAAACTAAATCAAATGTGGCAAAATACCAGGATTTGACAGCTGTGAGTGAGCACAAGTATATTTTTCAGTATGTATTAAATACTTTCTTGTTCACCAATTAAAGAACTGTTTTCCACCTTCTCCTGAACTTGAGTTGGCTGTTGTTGTCATGTGATGTTGTTAGCATCTCGACTAAAGCTAGGAAACTTGTCCAGTCTGAGGAAATACATATTTTCTTTGTCATCTGATGACAGTAGATCGTGTATCCCCCTAAATGTAATGGATTTCGAGAGGCCCATGATTTCATGTATTTTTCTGACACAGTGAAAGAAAAAGCCAAGTAATGAAGCCCTAGTGATTTGACTGTAACAAGGTTACCCAAGAAGCAATTACATTTTTTCTTTTTCTTTTGGAGCAGGTAAGAGGAATGTGATGGGAGGAGGAGGACATCCTTCCTCCCCTGTGTCTGGACTGGTCCCAGAGGCAGCTTTCCTCTGTTCATTAGCAGCTGTCCGCACGCCTGAGGGCTGCACTGCACTGCTGTAGGCGGAAGAGCCGCACAGGAAGTAGGGTTCAGATAATGAGGTGTGGTTGACAAGATGTGTCTTGGGGCTGAGAGCCCATCTTTATCAGGACGCCAGCCCTTGAAGACCAAGACCAGAGCTGAAGTCCATCTTCACCTCTGCTCACTGTCCACCTCCAGGCACCCTTCCAGCCACAGCCTACGCTGGCCCTGTCTGTGGACTCACGCTTTGTCCCTGAGCCTCTGGCTTTGCATGTGCCTGTCCTCTTATGTGGAATGACTGCCTGTCCATCCCTGTTCCTGGGCTGCCTAGGTCAAGGCGATCTCCATGTGGTGCCCTCTCTGACTCCCCAGGCTGACCCCACCCTCCCTGTACAGTCAGCTATTTGATTGGTACTTAATTCCATGATCGTCTCTGCACCTATGACTTTTTCCTGGGCAGTGATGCAGGTGCAATATTTCATGGTTCAGACTGCACGTGTGGCCCTTGGCTGATTACCTAAGCTCTCAGGGCCACACTTATCTGCAGATGGGGATAAGCATGACACCCATCTTATGTTGCTGTGAGAGTTAAAAAAATATATATATGTATGTGAGGCATTTAGACCAGAGGCTGGTAAGATTCAGTGCCCCGAGGTTGTGCTGGTGCTACTGTTATTTTCTTTGGTTCTTCACTTCCTCCTTTCTCTTTGTTGTTTTCTTCCTCTTCATTTTTCCTTCTTGATTTTAGCTCAGTGCCACAGACAGATGGAAAACATTGTCAGCAAAACCTATGCGTGTGAATGATTGATGGAGGATTTAAGGGGAGAAAGGCAAATTTTGGAAGGATGAATGGGAGTCAGATTGGATAGATGGGGAATGGGGCCAGAATCTGTTAACCTTGAATACCAACAGGAGGACTCTGCATTTGAGGGTAATGGCAGAGTGGAGTCCCTGGGCTGTGGTTTGTATGCCCAGGAGCTTCACGGGGTGGACTGGTCAGGGTGCAGGGAGTGGCAGGAAGGGCACCAGTTTTAAAATAGGCTGAAGATCTTCCATACTGAGCAGAAGAGCGCCTGGATAGGGCAGGGATGGTGGCTGCAGGACAGGAGGTTCTGGGAGGAAGGAGCAGAATGCGCAGTCTGGTTGGGAGGGTGTGGGACGCGGAGCTTCAACCTTTGGGAATAAGGTTTCTGGCCAGTTCAACTGCAGGAAGTCACAGAAAGAGGGAAGACAGCATTCATTTTTTAAAAAATTATTTTTAACGCATATGGAATGGCTGAGTCTTGGCATCAAATCAGTGTGTTTTTGAGAATACCTACTGTGGACTCCAACAAGAGGCACTGTGGCCGGAAGCACCTGCAGCAGGACAAGAGCAGGGGATGCCGTGCCCAGCCACTGTCCTCTGTCTGGATTTGGGGGTTGCAGGACCCTGGCCTTGACATTGCTGCATTTTTCTAGTGAGTTTTGATGAAGGTTGAAGTCATACTCAACCAGATCACTTGAAGTCATTCACGTGACTTTAAAACAGGGGTCGGGGCCCTGGCCAGTTGGCTCAGCGGTCGAGCGTCGGCCTGGTGTGCGGGGGACCCGGGTTCGATTCTCGGCCAGGGCACATAGAAGAAGCGCCCATTTGCTTCTCCACCCCCACCCCCTCCTTCCTCTCTGTCTCTCTCTTCCCCTCCCGCAGCCAAGGCTCCATTGGAGCAAGGATGGCCCGGGCGCTGGGGATAGCTCCTTGGCCTCTGCCCCAGGCGCTAGAGTGGCTCTGGTCGCAGCAGAGCGACGCCCCGGAGGGGCAGAGCATCGCCCCCTGGTGGGCAGAGCATCGCCCCTGGTGGGCGTGCCGGGTGGATCCCGGTCGGGCGCATGCGGGAGTCTGTCTGACTGTCTCTCCCCGTTTCCAGCTTCAAAAAAGAAAAAAAAACCAAAAAAACAGGGGTCGGGAACCTATGGCTCGCAAGCCAGATGTGGCTCTTTTGATGGCTGCATCCATCTGGCTTGCAGACAAATCTTTAATAAAAATAATAATAACGTTAAAAATATAAAACATTCTCGGCCCTGGCCAGTAGGCTCAGTGGTGGAGCGTCGGCCTGGCGTGCGGGAGTCCCAGGTTCGATTCCCAGCCCGGGCACATGGGAGAAGCGCCCATCTGCTTCTCCACCCCTCCCCCTCTCCTTTCTCTCTGTCTCCCTCTTCCCCTCCTGCAGCCAAGGCTCCACTGGAGCAAGGTTTGCCCGGGCGCTGAGGATGGCTCTGTGGCCTCTGCCTCAGGCACTAGAATGGCTCTGATTGTGGCAGAGCTACGCCCCAGATGGGCAGAGCATTGCCCCCTGGTGGGCGTGCCAGGTGGATCCCGGTCGGGCGCATGCGGGAGTCTGTCTGACTGCCTCCCCGTTTCCAGCTTCAGAAAAATACCAAAAAATATATATGTGTGTGTGTGTGTGTGTGTGTGTGTGTGTGTGTGTGTGTATATATGTATATATATAAAACATTCTCATGTATTACAGTCCATTCATTTCCTACTGCTCATGGTTGCGGGTGGCTGGAGCCAATCACAGCTGTCCTCTGGGTCAACACCAAATTTTATTGGATAATGCGTAACGTACATGGGTCGTTGTATGGCTCTCACAGAATTACATATTAAAATATGTGGCGTTCATGGCTGTCTCAGCCAAAAAGATTCCCAACTCCTGCTTTAAAACAAGAAGGACAGCAAGTGTATTGGTTGACCAGGAAAATAAAAAATGAGATAGGCTGAAGGAACAGGGATAAATGCAAGGTTCTACATCCAGTGCACAACAGAGGGAGAGGCTTTGGGAAGGAGGGACAGTTTCAATGGCAGGTGTCAGCTATGTGATGTGGCCACCAAGCAAAGCTGTCTTGTCTGCACTGAGAGAAGTGTCATGTCTAGAACCAGGGGGTGATGGTCTGCTGGTCAAACCACATGTGGGGCACTGCACATCATTCCGGGCAACCCACTTGGAGGGACAGAGGCAAACCACAGCTTGTTTGTCAGAACAGGAGCAGGAGCTGAACCATGTCATACACACAGCCGTGAAAGGCCTCGGGCTGTCCAGCCTGGAGAGGGGAAGCTTCAGAACGTCCGGTGGGGAACTGCCTGAGAGCCAGGAAGGACTGTGCCCGGGCATCTCACTGTAGCTTCAGAGCCTGCTTCAGTGTTCAGTGTCTAGAACGTGCTCAGTTATTGCCCACTGAATGGGTAAGTAAGACTGGGCTTGTCCTGTGTCCAGGACCCCTGAGCCCAACTTCAGTTTGAGGTAAAGAGGAACTTTCTCATAGAGGTCCCCCACCTGGGCTACCATCAGTGCAGACGTGCATGTGTGGGAGTGTCCCCAGGTACAGTGGGCTGTTAGAACAGAGGGCCCCAAGCATCAATCATTTTTTACATGAGTCAGGAGTTTTGGTGGATGGAGGGGGCAGAATCTGTGATCACTCAGGGAACAGTAGATTTGTAAATGAATCTGCTGGCAAACTTACTGACAAGTGCACCCCTACCCGCAACAGTGCTTTTTATAATTTCTAGATAAAATGCCCTAATTTGAAATAGCATCAAGTAGAATTTAAGTTAATAGTGTAATTTGCAGTCCCATCTGCTCAGCCTTCATGGCCCAGCGGATCTATGGAGCCAATTGTCACAGTTTGTTTTAAAGTCAGGAAGAAAAGTACTCCTGGATGGTGTCCAGACCTCCTCGTGGGGATGCTGTCTTTGGAACACGGAAAGGGTGGGTGGTGAGAAAGCCGGGGTTGGGCAGAAGGAGGGCCGTGTGCTGGAGGCAAGGGACAGGGTTCCACTTTCTTTACTGGCTTGCTGGTGGCCTTAGTAGTCAAGCCACCTCTGAGCCTCGGTGCCTACTATAGTGGGGCCTGGCAGACCAGTCAGGGCCAGGCTGGATGACCTTCGTTCATTCATTCAGCTAACACTTTTGAGCTCCTGTTGTGTGCCAGGCACTATTCTAGAAGCTGGGGATCCTAGGATGCTGAGTCAATAGTTTTCTAGCTGGGGAACCTAGGATGCTGAGAACACCATCGTCCATTTCACTGGTATTACTGGGGAGCAGCACTTCTTCTGGGCATAAGAACTACGTGCCAAAAACTGTTCTGAGCTCGGGAGAGGTTATCACTCACCTTCCTCCTGATGTGGTCGAGACCTAAAAGGGAACTGGGGACTTCTGAGAAGTGCATGAGCATCAGGCTAGGGAGACTTGGAGAGCTGAGTAGATGCTTCTCACAGCACCTTTGAGTGTGGAAAGAACGTCACCTGGCAGTGGGGAATGCTTCCCAGGGAAGGTGATTGTGGAGTGGGGTTCTCAAAGGGACAAGGGGCCTGCTCTGATCCAGGAGAGGTGGGGTGGGGGTGACGTGAGGCACCTTTCAGGAGGAGAGTTGTTCTGTGGAGTGGAGGGGCCCTGGGAAGGGTGTTTCAGGAAAATAACCAGTGTATTCATCCCACAAACATTTATTGGGCACCTGCTATCTAAAGTGCAGAAGGTCACAGAGCTGAATTAAGATAAGGCTTTCACTTCAGGTGCCCGAAGTCTAGTGAGGTGGGTGTATGTGCAGATGAATTTCAGTGGGTAGAAGACACAAGAACAGAGTGACTGCCTGCCTAAGGGAGAGAGGAAGGCTTCCTGGGTGAAGTGACAAATGAACTGGACCTAGAATGTGACTTGCAGTTGGCTAGGGGTGGGGTGGAGACAGTCCATTCCAGGTGGAGGGCTTTGGGATCCTTCTGAGTTTGCCTTGATATTGTGGGCAGAGGCCAGTCACCCCATAACCAGGTGTTGTTCATTTGATTCTTGGGATGATGGGGGATATACTTCACTGTCCCCCAAAAAGAGGCTGGTCATCACGTTTGAGGATGAGAATTCTTTGTGCTTAAGCTGCCTCTGGCTTTTCTGGAACGTCATGGTTATAAAACAAGACGAGTCCTTGTTGCTCTGTGTTGGAGAGGACGTTGGAAAGGTGAGGGGCTGGAGGTGCGGGTGCAGCCCCACTGCGGGGGTGGGAGGTGGGTGGAGATGGCGGTGCTGCAGCAAGGGGAGGAGGCGGAGCCCAGAGTCACTGTGAATGAGCAGAATTTAATGGCAGTTCCATGAGTGAGGGCGAAGTAAAGAAAGGAGAGAAGGAGAGCTTGGCCCACTCTGTGCCAGGAAGAGTACTGAGGAAGGGAGAACACAGTGGGGATTGTTTTGGGAGGAGCAGGCAGTATAGGCAGTCACAATGAATTTATTTAAACAGATTTCTGGATTAAACAGACTGCACATAAGGGCCTGGTCAAGCTCATTGACTTTGAATCTCTAAGGAGTGGGAACCTGCAGTGAGTTTTGAGATGGGGCCTAGACAGTTGAGATTCTCCTGTTCAGAAGGAGGTGATCAGTTATCTAGTACTGCATAGCCCACCATTAAGCTAAATGTAGTGGCTTAAAGTTAGAGTCATTTTATTCTCTTTCAAGAACTCTGCAGGCCAGGACTCAGGCAGGGCTTGGCTGGCTCAGCAGCCTTCATCGCGTCGCCAGGACACCAGGGGCCTGCATCTCACTCCCGCAGGGCTGGTCGCTCCTGCATGCTGGCGTGGGCTTCCCCTCAGTGTATTGGCTCAGAGCAGTCAGGCCTCTTACGTGGCAGCTCGGACCTAAAAGTGGACATTCCTGGGAGCCAGGTAGAAGCCTTTTATGATTTGCCCTTGAAGTCACAGTGCCACTCTGCCATAGCCATAAGCCACCCAGATTTAAGGGGAGGGAACACAGATCCCATCTCTCAGGAGGAACACTGTTGGAGTCACACTGTGAGCAGAGCATGTGGAGTGGGAGACAGTGTTGCAGCCGACTTTGGGAAACACACTTTGGCCCAGGGCCGAGCTACAGGAGCAGATGAACTGCCAAATAGTGCGGTTGCAGGCAGAGGAGAGGAGAGAGGCACACTGCCTGAGGTTGGTGGGCAACCCCGGGCCAGAGGTGGGGGAGGAGGCAAGTGACCAGGGAGGCATGGCAGGGATGGAGGAGGAAGGCCAGGAGCTGAGGGACGTGGCTCTTGTGTTTTAATGATTTTCTCCGCCAGCTTGAGGCCCCACCCCCCAGTTTTCCCCATAGATTTCCGAGTGACTTCTCATTAGGAAAAATTTCAAATCATCTTTGATTATATTGTCTCTCTGTTTTACTTTGGCCTGGCATGTCTTTTTATTCAAATAGGTAATGTAGGCATGTGCTTAATTAAAAGGTACGAAAGGATGTATAATAGATGGGGAAAATTAAGTCTGTTTCTCACCCCATCCCCAGAGGCCATCGCATTAGCAGGCTCACATGAATCCTCCAGAAAACGGTCTCCCTCCCGTTGCCGCTGCCGCTGTGCTGCTGACTGCAGGCTCCTACTCTCCAGCCTCCCGCATGAACTTCCAGGGCCGCCGGCCAGCCGGGAGCTCCTTCCCTGGCCTCCCCCTCTCCAGGCCAATTTTGCATCCCTCGCAGGAAGGGGGTGCTGCAGACACAAGGCTGACCTCAGCCTGGGATTCCATCCAAGCTTTCCTGAACCTGTCATTTTAACTGTTGCTTCTAATTCAAGTCAGACCCTTTGCATTTTGGTTGTGCTTTGTACTTTGTGTGGTTTCTGAGTATTTGTTTACTCCCCGGGCCCAGATTCTAATACTCTTTGTTCTGTTGTTTACATGTTCGTTTACCTGGCAGAGGGAAGTGGATGCGGTTAGGGGAGGCCAGGAGCCGTGAATTTTGGTATCACAGAATCACATAATCCTGGAGCTAAAGAGGGACTTTAAGGATTGTCTAGGACTAGGTTTATTCTCTTTGGTTTGGTTAAAAAAAAAAAAACTTATTATTTACTTTTGTACATAAGGAATTCAGCCCTAGAGAAGAGACTATCATCTAAGGCCACCAGACACCACCACCCTACCTCATCTCACTGCCCCTCCCAAGTCCCCAGGTCAACCCTGCAGCACTTCCTGGGGTGGGTGGTGGCCAACTGAGACTCCTGTGTGCGGGCAGTGGGGAGCACGTGATCCACTGTGGACATGAGTGCTGAACCCTTCTATTCCAAATGGTTGGAGTGTGGGGATGCTGGTGCTGTGCCCAGGCCTGGGGCTGGCCCCTTCGCTGGCCTTCCTGGGGACAGGTTATGGCTGAATTCAGCGCAGTCCCCAGATGCAGCTGCTTGGAAGGCAAAACGGTGTCTCTGCAGTGCGCACCATCGATCCATGGCTTCTGAAGCTTTTTTTTTTTTAAACTTCTCGGTGTCCACAAAATTCATGACTTTGCTGTGAGCCTGCCAGGGATGGCTGTGGTGAGGAGCGCTCCCCGCCGGACCCAGGGTCTCAGACTGCTGGAGTTTTGCCTTAGAAAGTAAATGAAATGTTTTGTAAACACACTGATGTCACCATCTCTACCCTTGCGGTTCTTAAACTTTTTCCAAACTCCTGACTCCTCACCTGTTCCTCCCTGCAGCTCTTTTTTCCCTGGACTTGGCTGTCAGTCTCTATAGAAAGAATCCACACAGCAGCTCCTGTGCCCCTAGAAAGTCCCCGGTGCACTGGGGTCTGTTCTGTCGGCTATACAGGTATGGTGAGTTAATCCTGCCCGACAAGGGTGGCTCTGAGTTAATGAGCATGGTCTCTCCTTTTGCCCCCTAGAGCATGGATTTCCTTTAAAGTGCTTCCTAAATCTGGGGAGACAGAAATATATGGCTGAAGAAAGTGTTGCTGGGCAGAATTAAAATCGAATCCCGCAGCAGCCCTGTGCCCATCTGTTGCCTTCTGGGTTTGCTTTCTTTTTCACCTCTGAGTGCTCCTCGTTCAGTATATCATGTGGTTAGTTATTCTCTGGTTATCTTTAAAGTGTTTCCTGAGATGCTTTTAAATCCTGGAGCATGTCAGCACTGGATGACAGTCTGCTGTGCCAAGAGACGCTGGCTGCCATCCACCACCTGGACAGATCATGTCCCCAGCTGGACACACAGGCGGCTGATGAGAACTCCGGTCATCAGCACTGGGGGAGTTGGAGACCTTTGGGGATGGTTAACACATTCTGGTTTCGATGACCCCGAGAGTATCTTAAATGTGCAGCTCTAGCAACTTAATAATCTTCACACCCATATCATCAGAGCCCTCATTAACGTAGTCATGTCCTGTTTGGAACATCTTGGCCGTCTTCCCTCTTTTTTCTCAATGAAGCCTTCATTGATTGAGTGGCCTCAGTCTGAAAGCCCTGCGTGCTTTCCAGGAACGAGCTCTGGCCTGGTGACTCCTGCTCTGTCTTGACCTTTGCAGCGATGACATCCATTTGGGAGCTGCGGAGTCTGCAGCAGATGGAGACTGGGAGGACTGAACGCTAGGTATTTGTGAGCAGCCTTGAGTTAACAGTTGTCTGGCATCTTTCCCAAATTGATCAGTGAGTTCTCATGGCCTAGGTGGCACTTCCCATCTGAATGCTGGCCATCCATCAGCTGTTTGCCTCTTCCTTGCTTCCTCTGTCCGGCTGAGGGCTGGCTGTGGAGATGGTTTCTAGAGAGTTGGATAGGCCCAGGGAATAGGTTCTTAGTCCAATGATGACCTCATCGTCTCCCCTTCCCCCACACCTTCCCTCCTCTGCCTCCATTCTCATACCTACCCAGACACCCATATCTGGGAACTGTTCTAGACAGCTCCCTGGACAGCCCCACTGGCTCTTGACTCTTGATCACGTTTCTCAGCATTTCTTCTTTCTGACCATCTGCCTCCACCCCTGGTGGTCTGCTCTAGTTGGAGTCCTGTAGCTCTCATCTGGATCACTGCAGGCATCTTCTGCCGGGGTCCCTTTCTCATCATTCCTGCCAGAACCATCCTCCAAGACATGATTCAGAATATATATTCCCTGCCTGACCAGGCAGTGGCGCAGTGGATAGAGCGTTGGACTGGGATGCAGAAGACCCAGGTTCGAGACCCCGAGGTCACCAGCTTGAACCCAAGGTCGCTGGCTCCAGCAAGGGGTTACTCGATCTGCTGAAGGCCCGCAGTCAAGGCACATATGAGTTGTTCAATCAATGAACAACTAAGGTGTTGCAACACTCAATGAAAAACTAATGATTGATGCTTCTCATCTCTCTCCGTTCCTGTCTGTCCCTGTCTATCCCTCTCTCTGACTCACTCTCTGTCACTGTAAAAAATAAAAAAATAAATAAAAAGAATATATATTCCCTTATTATGCCCCTCAGTGGCTTCCCTTCTGCCCACGAGTGGAGCCCCTTTCAGCGTGGCAATGAACCCACCATGACCCATCCCTCTTGACTGCTTCTTCCCCATCTTCCTTTACCGTGCTGTTCCCCACACCTGTGGTGGAAACTGGTACAGCCCTCCGGGCCTCCTGGCTCTCTCATGTGGCTCTGCGTGTACTCGGTCTGCTCTCCTGAGACCTTGGTCTTGGCCTCCTGCCCTCACCAAGCAGGAATGCCCACATATTCTAATTATGACCTGGTATGAAGACGCTCTCTTCTCTACAGCCTTCCTTGACTCCCCGTGGTTAGAAGGGGCCCTTGCCCTGTGTCCTCCATGTGTCCCCTATAGCACATGAGCACTTGGCAGCCTCTGTTTGTACATCCATCTCGCATGCTGTGAGGCTTTGGGTCTTGGAGCTCATCAGCCTAGCACAGTGGCTGGCAGAGAAGAGGCACCCTCACTGTTTGCGGAATGAATGGGAAAGGAGTTTGGAGCCAGACTGGAGCTGTGGTGCTGCCTGTATGGCCGCTGAAAAGGTTTGTTCATCTGATCTGTAAAATGGGGACAGTGCACTTCCCACACAAGATGGTCGTGAAGTTCAAATGAGAAGACACTTGTGAAAACGCTGTATGTATGGTGCAGATTTGGCTAAGTGCCTGGAATTTAGCAGGTCCTCAGTCCTTATTCCCCTTTTCTGACTAGAACTGGTGAAAGCTTCCATTTCAAGATAAGCATCTCATTACCTTATATCTCTGCATCCAGAAAGTTTCTCACCTGGTTCCTAATAGGGAGGGTGTGCCTGGGAGTGTCCCACAGCGGCTGGGCTGGGTGGCCACCAGGGGGCAGAGGCTTTTGAACTTGTCTACTTTGTGAGCCATTCAGCAAATGTTTAGAACCCAGATCTTAAAATTGCTGTTCCTCAAGGTCTCTCCAGGGCCTTGGGTAGCGTGGCCTGCCCTTGCGCTCAGCAGAGATTTATAAACAGCCTGTGCCATGTGTCATGTCCTTGGCCCCGTGTAAGTCAGTGGCAGCCTGCATGTTAATGTCCAAACTGTTTTCTCAGGACCCCTCCTGCCATCTGTCGTTCAGGCGCCTTCTTTGTGCCCTGGAAGGATGGTTTTCATCAGGGCTCACGGGGTCTGTCAAGGCCAGCCGAGGCTTCGAGTGGAGGGAAAAGAGATAAGAGACACGTCACAGGGCTCAGAAGGAATCGCATGGAATGGAAAGTTTAATAACTCAGAAAATGAAGATTGCAGGAAAACGACTAACAGCTTTAAAAAAATGAAAAAAAGGAGATGAGGCCAAACCTGTTCAACCAGGCCCTTGAGCAGTGCCACGCTCAAGTAGAGGGTAACTGATTAACCCTGTGACGTGTCCCACGCCTGCCAGGACAACGGCCAGTCTGCCCACAGCAGATGTTGCCATCATTTTTTCCTTCAACCACTCCCAATTTCATTAACCCCCTCTGCACCCACCATAGCCCCCTTGGCTACTTACACCTGCCCCACATACATAACCTCTGATTCATCTGCATAGCAATAGTCCCTCCCCTCTGACTTCTTTTCTGGGGATGAAGGGAAAGGTGGTCTGAGAAATGACTTTTGACCGCTTGTCCTCATTTCAAGAGCGTCCGTTCAGAGTGCAGGATGTCAGAAGACACAAAGTGCAAACTGCCCCCTGCCTCTTTCAGCAGCTTCCTGTGTGCTAGCCCAGTACAGTACTTTCCTGCACAGACGGAGAGGTGTGGGGTGTGTGCCTTTACAAAAGCAGTTACAACCCTCTTAGAGCCAGCCCCTTTCTTCTTTAACCTAGTTACAGGTTTTCAACATTCATAATATTCATAATATATTTTTCTGATTTTTAACAGCTGTATAATATTTCATCACATGGGGCAGTGCTGTAATTTATGTGACTTGAGTCTCTCTTGGCAGACCTCTTCCTGCTTCTGGAACACCCCCGACTGCGCCTGGTGTGGGTTTCACTCTTCTCCCTCTGGACAGTGCCTCTGCCATTGGCCAGCGCAACAGCCACATCCAGGGCTGGGTTCAGACTCCTCCTCCTGCATTCTCCTCTCCAGCATGCCACAGGATTCTCCACCTCCATGGTTCTGTCCTATGCGTCTGTACCCCCAATAACAATGAGCAGGGGCCCTGTGCTCACTACCTTTCTACAGTCGTACTCAAAGCATGTGCCTTGAGTTTAATTGGAAAATTATGTAACCCAAGGGCTGCCCACAGAAGAGGACGAGAATCTGAACCTCCAACAGTGAGAGTCAAAGCTGAGAGAGAAGCAATGGCCATGGACTGTTATGATAAAGTAACTGGCACTGGGGACAGTCCCCAGAAGCAGCCAGTGCACTTCACTATTAGTGCTTATATGAGTGTAGACATTGGTGCTTAGTGTGCTGGATATATTTCAGGGTTTCTGTCACCCACACTTGAAGCAGGGGTGACCCTCTCCCTCCCTCCCCGCTGCCCTGAGTGCTTGTACGCCAGGTACTGGACTACAGATGCCCCCAGTCAAGTCTCTCTGGACCTGGCTGGGGTGGAGTATGCATCCACAGTGTCAGAGGCCTCATTAAAAAGGGACTTGCTGGGCCATTGAGCTTGCTGTATGGGGACTTTGCACTGAGAGCTGTCTTGGGGAGCAGACCATAGGTGTAAGTGAGCTGAAGTTTTGGAGCCCGGAAACTGTGGTCAAGCACAGGAAGCTCTTCCCTGAAGAGTGGGGTGGAGCTGGTTCTTGGGCTCAGCTTCTGGTGATTTTCTAGCTAACAGCCAGGAGATTGGCCCACATGTGTGTGGGGACAGTCACGATCAAGGAAGACCATCCTCTGCCGCCGCCTGCCTTTGCCCACAGGGACCTTTAGCACCAAGTGTGTGTGTTCACAGCTCTTCCTGATCTTAAAGAAGTGGACACTTGGAGCCACTTTCCTGCTGGACTTTCTGGCTCATTCACTTACCACCAGTACCATTTGCTGAAGTATCTAATAGCTCCCAGCACCGACCTCTGCTCAGGATTTGCAGATAGCAAACACAATTGCTCATTGTCTAGTGATTCCACCCCCAGGAGAGGCAAGGCGGTGGCCTTGGAGGCCAAGGGAACATGGGCACAGCCTTGGTGGCTTTGAGAGAAGAGCAGCCTTAGTGTTTACAGCAGGAGTGCTTGCTGAGGGGCTGTACCTGGAGTGTCAACTGCTCTGAGGCCCCTCTGAAGACCACCCACTCAAAGCCTGCCCTCTTCAGCAGCGAGGCAGCCCTATTTGTTAGCTCTGTATTTGGCCTGGGCAGTGAGAGACACATGGGCAGACTGACCCTCTTGTGAGCTTCTCGAAGCCATGGCCACCCCTCCACATCAGGCCTCATTCCCGGAACCCCTAGATAAGCCCCTCAAGGTCTTCTGCCCCGCGAGCTGACACCTGATGATGCCTGGAAGAGGCCTCTAGCATTTTCCAGGAAGCACCTGGCCCTAGTGCCCTCTTCCTGGGGCTGTGAGGGCATCGAGGGGGACAGATGGAGCCCTGCCAGCTTCCAGGAGGAACAGGACTGAGCGTGTTCCAGGTGAGGGAGTTGTTCTGTTTGTTCCTCAGGCAGGGAGGGTGGTGGAGGAAAGAGACGGCTGTGAAAACAATGGATACCTTTCAACCAGACTGAGAATTGGGAGAAACTGGGGCATCCTAGGTCCAGACACATAGCCTAAAATAGCAGCAGCAGCAACAGTTCTGACATGTGCGCTTGTGAGAAGGAACAAGGCATTGTCTGGTTCTGACTGATGGTCATTTTACTGGAATTCACTCGCAGCTTGTGGTTCCTGGGCCACTGGGCTTGGCTGGGGAGCTGTGCCATGAGGCTGCCCTCAGGGTAGAGTCTGCCTGACACAGCCCATTTCTGTTATCTTTGAGGTGGGATGGGAGGAAACAATGGCCAGTGGATCTGGGGTAATTATAGAGCATTTACAGGCAAGTCATCTGATCTCATCTTCTAATTTTTTTCCCTCCAGAAAATAGGAGGCAAACACTGGCAGTTATATTTAGTTATAAACATTTTCCACCAGATTGCTGCTGTGAAGCCTGGTGGAGTTGGGAGCAGGGTACCATGCGTTCAGGCTGGCTGCAGGCTCCCTCCGGGAGCCTTTCCTTCCAGGTGCTAATTCCTTGCCATCCTTGAATGGGGACCAGGAATCTGAGGGGGTGGGTGTGACTCTGGGGCATTATCCCTGCCTTTTCTAGGAAAATGTGAAGGGTCGTGGCAATAAGGGAGTGGCTGGGACAGAAGAGCAGGGAGGTGTGGTCTTTGGGCTGGTCCTAGTGCTCAGAGTATCATGGGCTGAAAGAACCAGCAACCTCCTGGCTCTCCTGTAGCTTTCATGGTCAAGGCAAGAGTGGCTGGGGGATTGTGATTGTGTAAATTTGGTGAGGAAAGGAGGTAGGAGGCATGTAGAAAGAGAAGGGTTTCTTGGTTATAGCAAACAAATTAGAAATAATAATCTACCATATTTTCCCATGTATAAAACACTCCCATGCATAAGGCGCACCTTAATTTTGGGGCCTGAAATTTGAAAAAAAATGTATTACATAAAGTTATTGGACTCAAGTTTTATTCATCATAAAATTCATACAACTCCTCATCACTGTCAAAAGTCCCATCCATTAGCTTGTCCTCATCTGTGCGAAAAAGTGGGAAATGCAAGTAAAAAAATCTACAACCGCTATATTAAGATGCACCCAGTTTTTAGACCCCGAATTTTTTGGAAAAGGGATGTGTTGGGCAGATAAAATGTATTATGCTCACTTTGTTAAAGATTACGCTGCCCACGTGAGGCGGTAGCCCAGGTGATATTAATGTATGTTGAAAATCCTTGTAGCCTGGGGCTTGGTTTTGGGATTAAGCCTTTCCCACCCTTTTTGATGTGGGGCGGTACAATCCAATCATGCCTCAGAGAAGTGACTTTGTATTAGAGACTTCCCTGTTTTGTATATTGGATTAAGAGTTTGGATTGCTACACTATAAAATGGGGACGAAGTGGGAGCTTGGGCGCTTGGTTCCTGAGATTATCATTAGAAGAGAGAGCAGAGGAGAGCAGAGAAAGGCCACGTGGAGGAGGCCAGGAGAAGCAGCCAAGATGGTGGAGTGCTGAGTGAGATGCCAGTTTGTGTAGAGTTTGTATTTGGGATAAGAAAGGAGATGGGGAACAGAGGAGAATAAGGCTGGTGAGCTAGAAACCTTTGATTCTAGGAAACTCGGATAAGTCAGTGGCTTTGTGAGCACTGAATGTGACTGGGTTTTGGAGCCCAGTGTGTATTTTTACTTGCCCGCTGGGTGCAAGCTAGGATTAAAGGCTATGGCCCACCAGTTTTTGGCTCCATGGTTTCTTTGCCGACTGTCCGAATCCAATGCGAACCTGCATGGACCAGGCTGCTCTGATGGTGGCTCTGGCCCTGGCTCCTGGCTTTACAGGATGCATCTTATACATTGAGAAATATGGTAAATATCTAAATTTTGGGAATAAATAAAATGTAGTTTAATCCTGTAAAGTATTTTTCCCCACCGAGGAAGAAGGAAGGGGCGTAGCCACAAAGTGTGGAATAATAAAAAGGCTTTATTGAGTACAGAGCGCTTCCCGCCCGATGAGGTTCCCTGGTTCCGGGACAGAGGCCAGAGAAGTCGCATAGGGTGACCGTGTGGGGGATATTTAAAGGGTCTCTAGGGTGGTTAGGCTAATATGACGTGGTGAAATCTCACTGGCTGATGGACAGTTGCTTTTTTCCAAAGAGGCTCCTGGGAAGTTTCTTTTGGCGTGCCCGAGTGTGGGCGGTTCTAGCCAAAGTTCCTGGGCCTGGGTTCCTCACATGACCGTCCCCCATTGCCCACCACCCTACATTCCGATCTTTTGTGTTAATTAGGGGCGCTGCTCATTCATCTGGCTACTTCCTGCTGATTAGGGGCATCGTGGGGAGGGGGAAATCGGAAGGTGGTGGCTTTGAGAGTGTTGGAATCCATGGGAGTCCGAAAGACCAGAGTATCAGGCTTTATTGAAAGGAAGAAAGGAACCCTGCCGGGCACTTCTCCTGGGGGAGAAGAGCACCGGTTACAGACTAGGGGCCAGTTATATAGTGTTTGGGAGAGCCTGAGGGGATACTGAAGCAAAAGTCCTGGTTTGTCCGGAATGCTCCTCCTTGGGGGGCTTTGAGCATGTGGGTGTTGAACCAAAAGTCCTGGTATGTCCGGAGCCCCTCCTTGGGGCGGGTTGTCAACTTTTTGGAATTCCTTTGTCTCAGGGGCAATAGTCCAGTAAGGGTGAGGTCTGACAGATAAGCGGAACAGCAAGAGGGCAGTTTGGAATTCACGTATCTATCAGAGAGGTGTCAGGAGGAACATCTGTTTGGCTGTGACTGGAGAAACTTCGCGGATGCTGTCCTGTAAGGATTTTTTTTTTTTTAAAGGAGTAATAGGGGGATTAGCAGGGTCCAGCATTTTGGTGAGCTGGAGATGGGTAGGGTCTAGCAAATTTGAGGCAAAACTGTATGCCAGGAGTGGCATACGAAGGGGAAAAGAAGGGTCCCATCCACTCCCATAACCAAGACCTGTGAGGGAACTAGAGGTCCAGAGTGTGATGGCAAAACAGAGAAGGCAGCTCCCGTGTTCACAAGAAATGAAGTGGACTTACCTGTTCCTGCAGTATTACCCTGGGTTCTCTGAGTCCAGGCCATGTCAGCTGTCCATGATGTCTAGGAGTTCAAGTGGTGGGCCCACCTGGCTGGACCGGCCTCCCATCTGGGTGGCTTGTCCTCCATGCAGAGATGTTGAGGAAAAGCCTGTTGCCCACAGGGGGCAATCGCTCCACCAGTGACCGGGCTGTTTGCAGTCAGGGCAGGGCTCAGAGGGCAGCCGCGGGCAGGGGCCCTGCCGGGACCAGTGACCCTGCTTGCCACACTTAAAGCAAGCTCCTGATGGGATTCCTCCTTGCAGCCTGGACTTGGGTTGGGCACTTCCTGTGTCTTGCCTCTGTTGCTCTGCGGGTCTCAGGGCTGCCACAAGAGCCAGGGTTTGGAGTGTTACCTTCTGCTGCATGTGGGCCTGGCGAACAGCCTTGGCCTATTTCTACTAGTTGGGACCATTAAAAACTTTAAATGATCTTGGATAGGGGTTAGAATAAGAGGAGGTGGGATCCTGGGGAGCCTAGCACCTAGATCAGGGGTCCCCAAACTTTTTACACAGGGGGCCAGTTCACTGTCCCTCAGACTGTTGGAGGACCGGACTATAAAAAAAACTATGAACAAATCCCTATACACACTGCACATATCTTATTTTAAAGTAAAAAAAACAAAACCGGAACAAATACAATATTTAAAATAAAGAACAAGTAAATTTAAATCAACAAACTGACCAGTATTTCAATGGGAACTATGGGCCTGCTATTGGCTAATGAGATGGTCAATGTGCTCCTCTCATTGATTACCAGTGAAAGAGGTGCCCCTTCCGGAAGTGCAGCGGGGGCCGGATAAATGGCCTCAGGGGGCCGCATGCGGCCCATGGGCCGTAGTTTGGGGACCCCTGACCTAGATCCAGCAGGCAACACGGGAGCAAGAGGCAGGACAGGGCCAGAACTTCCTGTAAAAAGATTAGGGTTGAGCATCCTGCAAACCAGTGTAAGGGCCAATGGCAGGCTGAGAATGGCCTGATGGAGGAGGGGCTTAAGAACAGTGGAGAAGGGAGGGGCCCCTGGCCAGCAGGAGAGGAGAAAGAGAGACTGGTATTTGCAGGTGAATGAGAAACAGGATCCTGCGAAGGGAGGGGTCTCTTGGAGGGAAGAGACCCGAGTGAAGAGGTCCACAGAGGGACCAGAGAGTAGTCCCGAGAGAGAGGTGCCCCTGGGGGTCAGGTAGGAGGGGGAGAGAGTTTGGGTTTGGTGGAGAAGGAAAGATTAGGAACGGAGGTTTTAGTTGAGGTTTCTCTGGACAAAAAGGGCCTGTGTGTAGAACAGGCTGCACAGAGATTAGGATGGGAGCGCGAATAACTAGAAGCCCTGAATGTAGGGGATATCCAACCAGTTCCCAGCTCTTTTGGCGATAGTTAAATTGGTGAGGGTATTAAAACCGAAAGTCCCTTCAGGAGGCTACCTGGTTCAATGATCCAGTGGGTTTTGTGGCCTGGCCACAGCAGAGAAGAAGAACAGTTTCTTCTTCTGTAGGGAGGGAGAGATTTCGGATAAGGTAACCCCAGGAGTATTTTTGGATTAGGTTTAGATTCCTGTGCCTCTATGGCCGCCCTCAGTTCTCGGAGTGGTCAAGTTGAGCATTGGCATCCTGCAACTTAAGCTCTGGCCACTGGACGGATAAGTAAAGTGGATGTGCTCAGGACGTCTCCATGGGCACACATGCACTCAGAATGGAAAGAGGTCCCTGATGCAGCTGTGGTTTCGGACAGGGAGTTGTGGAGGAAAGAACTGAGGGAAGGCTGGAGGCAGGGGACTTACCGCACCGTGCGCCTAAGTGGGTGGGAAGTCGGAGATCCTGGTTCTTTCTTGGAGGGGATGGGGAGAGGAGCAGTCCTTGTGGACTTTGACTCCTCCCGGGTTTCGGCACCAAAATGTAAGGTATTTTTTCCCACTGAGAAAGAAGGAAGGGGCCAGAGCCACAAAGTGTGGAACAATAAAAGGCTTTATTGAGTACAGAGCGCTTCCCACCCGATGAGGTTCCCTGGTCCCAGGGACACAGAGGCCAGGGAAGTTGCATAGGGTGTCCCGTGTGGAGGATATTTAAAGGGTCTCTAGGGTGATCGAGCTAATATGATGTGGTGAAATCTCTCTGGCTGATGGACAGTTGCTTTTTTCCAAAGAGGCTCCTGGAAGTTTCTTTTGGCGTGCCCGAGTGTAGGCGGTTTTAGCCAAAGTTCCTGGGCCTAGGTTCCTCACATGACTGTCCCCCATTGCTGACCACCCCACAAATCCAATGATGGAATACTGTACAGCTATACAAAAGGAAAGAACTAGAATGACATTTCTTTGTAAAAATGTTGAAGAAGAAAACCAAGGAACATGTTTGGAATGATAATGTTTATGTAAAATATGCTGAATTATAATGTATATATATATTTTTTAATAAATTTTTATTAATTTTAATGGGGTGACATCAATAAATCAGGGTACATATATTCAAAGAAAACATGTGCAGGTTATCTTGTCATTCAATTATGTTGCATACCCATCACCCAAAGTCAGATTGTCCTCCCATCACCTTCTACCTAGTTTTCTTTGTGCCCCTCCCCCCCCTCTCCCTCCCCCCCCCCCCCCCCCCCCCCCGTAACCACCACACTCTTGTCCATGTCTCTTAGTCTCATTTTTATGTCCCACCAATGTGTGGAATCCTGCAGTTCTTGTTTTTTTCTGATTTACTTATTTCACTCCGTATAATGTTATCAAGATCCCACCATTTTGTTGTAAGTGATCCGATGTCATCATTTCTTATGGCTGAATAGTATACCATGGTGTATATGTGCCACATCTTCTTTATCCAGTCTTCTATTTTTTAAAATTTTTTTTACAGTGATTAAAGCCTTTAAGCAAACTCTTGGCCAATACAGCAAGAATCCATAAAAGAGTAGTGTCCTTAACATGTTCACCAAGTCCAAGTTGGCCCCAACATCATGCCAAGTCCCTGATAAATGCAACCCAACCCCAGTTCAGTCTGTTAGGAGCTGTCCCAAGGAGCAGGAGTCCAGGAAAAGTCCACATCCAGGAAAAGTCCGCATGGCACTGGAATTGTTGTCACAATTCTATACTTTGCAGCTCACGTCCAAGTCCCAAGGACCGCTGCTTCTAGCTGGTAATGATTCAGGTAGACTGGAAAAGCCATCTGCAGCATGTGTGGAGATGGAGCTTCTGTTCTCCTCTGCCAGTCTCGGTGTGGCTTCTTCAGTGTTCCTTAGTTGAAGAGTCCTCTTAGTTTAGGCCAAAGTTGGTTTTTCCAGATGATAGTTCTTAAAATTATTTTGTAATCCACTTTGGTTCTGGGAGGTGGATGTTGGTACATTGGCCTACTCCAGCGCCATCTTGTCTTCTAGCAAACTTTTTTTACCACTTCATAATGTATATTTTAATGGTCATATATATATGTATATGTATTTTTATTTATTTACATTGAGAGAGAGAGAGGCAGGATGAAAAGTATCAACTCATAGTTGTTCATTGACTGCTTTCTCATACGTGCCTTGACGGGGAGGGGGGTGTGTGCTCAAGCTGAGTCAGTGACCCCTTGCTCAGGGTAGCGACCTTAGGCGCAAGCCACTGACTTTGGCTTCAAGTCAACAACTTTTGGGCTCAAGTCAGTGACCATTGGGTCATGTTGTTGATCCTGTATTCAAGCCAGTGGCCTTGTGCTCAAACTAATGAGCCTGCACTCAAGTCGGATGAACCCGTGCTCAACCCAGTGACCTCAGGATGCAAATATGGGTCCTCAGCATCCCAGGTC
Source organism: Saccopteryx leptura (assembly GCF_036850995.1). Classification (NCBI taxonomy): domain Eukaryota; kingdom Metazoa; phylum Chordata; class Mammalia; order Chiroptera; family Emballonuridae; genus Saccopteryx; species Saccopteryx leptura. The sequence goes on along the minus strand of NC_089505.1, from coordinate 207,241,060 downwards.
GATGCTTTATCCACTGTACCACCACTGGTCAGGCTGTATGTAAATACATATTTTTTAAAAACCTGAAAAAAAAATCTGAAGCAATGTATCTCTAAGTTATAGCAGTGCCAAATCTCTGGGGAAATGATGGGGGAGTAGGATTAGGACTGGTAGCCAGAAGAGATCGAAGGCTTGTAATATTTTAATTAAAATTTTTATAATGAATATTCCAGTTTATTAAATATTAGAATGTTTGAAATAATTTTGAGGCCATAGTTCAGCAGTCCTCTAGGTGGCAGCTTCAACATTTAGTAATGAGTGACTTAGGCAACAGGTCGGAGGCAGGGATCCAGCCTAGGGCTTGGTAGCTAAGTGTCCTGACAGAGGACAGTGACGTAGCCAGTGACTCAGCAGTGCAGATGTCCGGGAGGTCAGAGTTGCTTTGGAAAGAAGTGAGTTACTGAGCTGGCTGTCCTCTTGGCTGGTTCTGCGGCTCCAGTAGTCATACCTTTTTAGAAGTGGCATCAATAATTTAACATTTATTGATCATTGTCTTTTGACCAGTTCTATTTTAAGTACCATTGGGGACTCAAATGAAGGAATGAAAGCGTGATATTTTTGTCCTTGAACTTAAAACCAAGCCAGGACCTCCTGACCTCACCTGATCGTGAATTTGGCCTGCCTGCCTGCAGTCCTGCCCTCTGCTCTGTCCTCCACCTGGCCCCGATGGTGATGCAGAAGTGTAGATCTGATCGATATCCTCGCTCTCTAATTAGGCTAGCTTTTTCCTCCCATCCTTTGAGACCCAATTCAGATGTCTCTACTTTTGCAATGCCCTTTTGGACCTGCTTTCTCCTTCTGAGTCAGAGGTGGATTAAAATCGGTTGAGGCCCTGGGTGCAGAAGAAAATATTGGGCTCCTTGTCATTAGAAAAAAGTGTAAAGTTGGCATTTTGCAGGGCCCTTCAGAAGTCTGGGCCCAAGACACGCACCCATTGCGCCTGTCATTAAATCTGCCTCTGTTCTGAGTGGTCAGATTTTCACTTTGCACGTGCTATTGTCTAATGATAACTAGTTATGGGTATTTCTTTTGAGATTATCAGCTTAGGATAAAAGTATGCCTTGTTGCCTGACCAGTTGGTGGCGCAGTGGATAGAGTGTTGGACTGGGATGTGGAAGACCCAGGTTCGAGACCTTGAGGTCACCAGCTTGAGCATGGGCTCATCTGGTTTGAGCAAAGCTCACCAGCTTGGACCCAAGGTTGCTGGCTCAAGCAAGGGGTTACTCGGTCTGCTGAAGGCCCGCGGTTAAGGCACATATGAGAAAGCAATCAATGAACAACTAAGGTGTTGCAACGTGCAACGAAAAACTAATGATTGGTGCTTCTCATCTCTCCGTTCCTGTCTGTCTGTCCCTATCTATCCCTCTCTCTGACTCTCTCTGTTTCTGTAAAAAAAAAAAAAAAAAAGTATGCTTTATTTATTTCTCCCTCACCGTTTCTGTCTTGGTACCTTTTCATATAATAGATTCTCAAAATACGTTGATAGAAAGTATAGTGTATGTCCCAGTTATCTTTACTGTGTAACAAATTACTCCAGAATTCAGTGGCCTGAAACAACCATTTCATTATGCTCATGGAATCTGTGGTCAGGAGTTCATGTGGGTACAGTAGAGATGGCTTCTCTGTGCTCCACAATGTCTGGGGCCTCAGCTGGGGAAATTCCAAGTCTGAAAGGCGGCTCACAGCTGAGGCCTGGCAGTGTACAAAGGCCCTGTATGCACAAGCCGGCTGCTGGAGCCGGCTGTTGGTTGTGCAATCCGCCAGGCTCCACATGTGGCATTCCACAGGCCTTGGGCTCCCTCACAGCATGGCCATCTCAGGACACGATGGTACAGGGCACCAGGTCATAATGTGGAAGCTGTCTCATTTTTTATGACCTAGCCTTGAAAGTCATAGTGTCACATGCCTACCCAGATTCACAGGGAGTGGAAGAAGTGCCACCTTTTGATGGTATAATCATATTACAGGAGAGCTTATGGGACAGGAGATATTGTTACTTATTCAGTACTTATTATGGGCCAGGTTTTAAATGTAGCAACTCATTTAGTCTTCAACAAAGCTATGAGGATTATGTTACTTTACAGATGAGGACCTTGAGGCACAGGGTTAAGAAACTCGCCACACCCTCACAGTGACCGCCTATGCTGCAAGAGGTCAGGGAAGAGAAAGATTCCAGAATTATCTCCATCCTTCAGGTCTGCTTCAGGGTTTTGGCATTGCACTTATTATGGGTGTACAATGGCTGCTTCATGGGATGGCTTTGATAAAAGTAAGGACACAGATGCATATTCTTGTGCCTGTGGTCTTGGGAAGCTGAGCTGTGAGTTATCCTGGCTCTGTGACTCCCTTATGTGTGCGGACCTTGGTTAGGCTGCTCCTGGAGGCATTGACATTGACCTAGTGAGACCTTTGTTAAGGTGCTTTTCGTACTGCTGGTGTCTCTGGCCCGACCTCATTGACAGCCCCGCTCCTCGCCGCAGGACCGCATGGGCTTGCTGTGGGCATTAACATTGACTGATACATGTGAGGACCTCATCAGCCCAGCAAGTGCTGTCATTGTTGGTCGGGGCCAACTTTGTGTCTGTCTGTCCCCTGGTCCAGAAAGGTTTTTTAACTCCTGCTACTTCTCGTCTGTCCTTCACTGGCCGAAGGCTGAAGAGTAGGAATTCCCAGCCCTTGTCACCGGAGTGGCCGTCCTTGCCCTCTCTTGGGAGCCTTTATGTGCTGTGCAGCCCTGCTTACCTGGTCTGTTTGGCACTCTTCACTTGAGGTTCTGCAGACCCCTGTCACCGTCTTCAGGACAGGGGGGCAAGGAAACCCCATTGGTGGTCGATCCTCACTTATCATTGGTTCTCACGGACCACAATCAGTACCAGCCACAGACAAAGAAGACTGTTAGCCATGTTCTTTGTCATGGAGAAAGTGACTTAACCTTGTCTGGTAAGTGTGGCTGTGATGAAATGACCCCGTGAGGTAGTTGTAGGATTAAATGAGATTATGTACACAGGGCAGTTAGGACAGTGCCAGGCACGCTGCAGTGCTGGTCATTAACAGGAAAATAGAGAAAAGGAAAAAGGGGGAATCACCCATATTCCCAACATGCAGAGATTTCATCCCAATTTCATTAGTGTTTTGTGTGGTTATTTTCCAGGTACAGTATTTTTTTTAACATAATTTTACTGCAGATGCAATTTTGCATTTTGAACTGAAATTTGAATATTAATGTTCTTTTTAATGATTTTGTACTTACAGAAGTTTTTCCTATTTTGGGATTACTATCTCACAATGATAGAAATAAGATGAAATTTAAAAATATTCATTTGGGCCCTGGCCAGATAGCTGGGTTGGTCAGCATGGTCCTGAAGCACAGAGGTTGCTGGCTTGATCCCCAGTCGGGGCACATACAGGAACAAATGTTCCTGTTTCTCTCCTGTTCTCTCCTTTCCTCTCTCTAAAATCAATAAAATAAACATTTAAAAATATTCATTTGGTGACTTTCACAGTATTATTTGATCTCTAGGGTTACCTATGAGATTAGCAAATGGTACGTTACATTATTTCCATTATACAGATGAAAAAATGTACTACTGTGGCCGAGTCCCTTGCAGAAGTTGTAATGACTGGCTGCTGATTGAGCTCTGGTGACTGTGAAGGCCACAACGGAAGAATAGGTGCGGAATAGTGAGGTGGCTCCTTCTGACACCTCGACATGCTCTGTCACACACCTTGCACATAGAAATTGGATTCTGTGCCTAGAGATGTGGGTCCCTGAGCCAAGATGTGTTCCAAAAAATACATGAGAGGCTGGCTTTCACAGGTGCAGCGACCTCTCCCTGCTCACTGCCTGCTGATTCAGACTGCCCCTCGCCAGTTTCATCCAGGACTTAGCACAAGGGAGAAAGTAGAAGCAGACTTGGGCAGGCAAGATCTTGAAAAATCAGTTAAATGAGATTGTGCATTTATGTGATCAGCGACTCTCAAAACTAAATCTGAAAGGCCATGGCCTGTCCCACTGACCATTTATTGCCTAAAGCAGTGGTTTTTAATATTCTTTCTTGGCCTCAAATCTCTAAGAATCTTTTGAAATTAATGGACCTTTTTCTAGAAGAACACACACATGAACACGTAATCCAATTTTTAATTTAATCTCGGGACCCACAGGTATCTATGTTAGTCAGATATTGGAATAAAACAAATTTCCTAAAAATTAAGGCTTCAAACAACAGTAAATCCTTCAAACAACAGTAAGTCTTATTGTTCACCTAAGACTGCTCTAAAGAAAAGTTGATCGGAGAAACTGTGCTCTGCTAAGTGGAGAGGAAGACGGAGAGGTATCCCATACACACCAGCCCTACACATGCATGGCCTCCCTCGCCATCAGTGTCACTCACCAGAGTGGGGCCTTTTTTAAAAAAATAAAAGATAAACCTACACTGACACATCATAATCACCCCAGAGTCCATACTTTGCCTTAGGGTTCACTCTTGATGTCGTACGTCTATGAGTTTGGACAAATGTGTAATGACATGCATTCATCATAATATCATAGGGAGTATTTGAACTACCCTAAAAATCCTCTGTGCTTTGCCTGTTTATGTCTTTGAACCCTGTAATTACTGATTTTCTTATTGTCTCTAGTTTTACCTTTTCCAGAATGTTGGGACTCGGGCGGAGTGGAACCTTTTCTGATTGACTTTTTTATTTAGTAATATGCACTTAAGTGTTCTCCACGTCTTTTCGTGGCTTGATAGCTCATTTCTTTCTAGTGCTGAGCAGTGATTTCATTGTATGGACATGCCAGTTTATTTATTCACCTACCGAAGGACAACTTGATGCTTCCAGGTTTTGGCAAATATGCATAGAGCTGCATAAACATCCATGTGCAGGTTTTTGTGTAAACAGAAAATTTGAACTTCTTTGGGTAAAAACCAAGGAATCCGATTACTGAATTGTATGGTAAGAATATGTTTAGTTTTGCAAGATACTATGAAACTGTCTTCCAAAGTATCTATACCCTTCTAATTCCCACAAGCAATGAATGTTTCTCTTGCTCCACATCCTCACCAGCATTTGGTGGTGTTAGTGTTCTGGCAGTTCTAATAGGTGTGTAGTGGTAGCTCATTGTTTTAATTTGCACTTACCTGATGACATATGATGTAGAGCAGCATTTTCAACCACTGCAATGGCACACTGGTGTACTGCAAGAATTTTTAGAACATTTAATATCTGAATATTTGGTCAGGGACACTGACCTCTTTTCGATTGTCAAATAAAATATATGAAAATAGCCACCACAATGATAGCTGTCTGGCCTGACAAGGCGGTGGCACAGTGGATAGAGCATCAGACTGGGACGCAGGGGACCCAGATTCGGAACCCTGAGGTTGCCAGCTTGAGCATGGGCATATCCGGCTTGAGCTCTGGGTTGCTGGCTTGAGCGTGGGATCATAGACATGACCCCATGGTCACTGGCTTGAGCCAAGGTTGCTGTCTTGAGTACAAGGTCACTGGCTTGAGCAAGGGGTCACTCTCTCTGCTGTAACCCCCTCACCCCCCATCAAGGCACATATGAGAAAACAATCAGTGAACAACTAAGGTGTCACAACAAAGAATTGATGCTTCTCATCTCTCTCCCTTCCTTGCTGTCTGTCCCTATCTGTCCATCTCTCTGTCTCTCTGTCTCTGTCACACACACACACACACACACACACACACACACACAAATAGCTCTCTGGTGTGAATAAATCAAAATTATACTTATTTTTTGTCAGATCGACAAAAAGTAATAAATCTTTAGTGTGCTGCAGATGAAAAAAAGGTTGAAAATCACTGATGTAGAGTAACTTTTTATATGCTTACTTGCCATCTGCATATCTTTTTTGGTGAGGTGTCTGTTAAGGTCTTTGCTCATTTTTTATTCTATTTTTATTTTTTATTGTTGAGTTTTAAGAGTCCATTGTATATTTGGACAAATTGTATAAATATTTTCCTCCAGTCTATGGCTTGTCTTCTAATTCTCTTGATATGTCTTTTGCAGAGCAAAAGTTTTGATTTGTGTGTGTGTGTGTGTGTGTGTGTGTGTGTGTGTGTGTGTTAGAGAGAGACAGAGTCAGAGAGAGGGACAGATAGGGACAGACAGACAGGAAGGGAGAGAGACGAGAAACATCAATTCTTCGTTGCAGCTCCTTCAGTTGTTCACTGATTGCTTTCTCATATGTGCCTCGACCGGGGGGCTTCAGCAGACCGAGTAAACCCTTGCTCGAACCAGCGACCTTGGGCTCAAGCTGGTGAGCCTTGCTCAAACCAGGTGAACCTGCGCTCAAGCTGGTCACCTCGGGGTCTCGAACCTGGGTCCTCCACATCCCAGTCCGACAACGCTCTATCCACTGTACCACTGCCTGGTCAGGCCAAAAGTTTTGAATTTTAATAAAGCCCCATTTATCAATTATTTCTTTCATAGATTGTGACTTTGCTTTTGGGTCTAAAAAGGCATCCCCATACCCAAGGTCATTTGGGCTTTCTCCTATGTTATCTTCTAAAATTCTATAGTTTTCCATATTATATTTAGGTCTGTGATCTATTTTGAGTTAAATTTTATGAATTGGTAAGGTCTGTGTCTAGACTCATTTTTATATACATATGGAGTGCCTTGTTAGAACAGCGTTTGTTGAAGAAACTCTTTGCTACACTGGAAGCCTTGAAGCTGGGTAGCGTCAGTCCTCCAACTTGGTTTCTCTTTTAGTGTTGTGTTGCTTATTCTGGGTCTTGTGCCTCTCTATATGAACTTTAGAATCAGTTTGTAGATAAAATACCTTGCTGGGATTTTGATTGGGATGGCATTGAATCTATATGTCAATTTGGGAAGAACTGGCATGTTGATAATATTGAGTCTTCCTATTCGTGAACATGGACTGTCTCTTCATTTATTTAGTTCTTATTTGATTTTGCTGGCTTGCCTCAGATAGATTTTATATCTATTTTGTTGTAGTTATACCTAACCATTTCTATTTAAAGGTGCTAATGTAAATGGTACTGTGTTTTTAATTTCAGATTCCATTTGTTCATTGTTGGTATATAGGAAAGCAATTGACTTTTGTATGTTAGCCTTGTACCCTGCAATCTTGCTGTAATCCCTTATTAGTTCCAAGAAATTTTTTTGTCAATTCTTTGACATTTTTACATAGGAAATCTGTCATTTGTGAACAAGGACAATTTTGTGTCTTCCTTTACAATCTTTGTATTTTTTATTTCTTTTTCTTGCCTTATTGTATTAGCAAAGACTTCTAGTTTGATGTTGAAAAGGAGTGGTGAGAGGGGAAGTCCTTGCATTGTACCAATCTTAGTGGGAAAGCTTTGAGTTTCTTACCATTAAGTACGACGCTAGCCATAGGGTTTTATCTATCTATCTATCTATCTATCTATCTATCTATCTATCTATTGGTAGATAGTCTTTATCAAGTTAAGAAAGTTTCCCTTTATTACTAGTTTACTGAGAATTTTTATCTCATGAATGTTTTGAATTTTGTTAAATGCTTTTTCTTTTTCTTTGCTTTTTTTTTAAAGACAGAGACAGAGAGAGAGACAGATTGGGACAAACACAGAGAAAGGGAGAGAGATGAGAAGCATAAATTCTTTGTTGTGGCACCTTAGTTGTTCATTGACTGCTTTTTCACATGTGCCCTAACCAGGTGGCTACGGCAGACTGAGTGACCCCTTGCTCAAGCCAGCAACCTTGGGCTCAAGCTGGTGAGTCTTGCTCAAACCAGATGAGCCCGCACTTAAGCTGGCAACCTCGAGGCCTCAAACCTGGATCTTCCTGCATCCCAGTCCAACGCTCTATCCACTGTGCCACCGCCTTGTCAGGCATTAAATACTTTTTCTATGTTGATTGATAAGATCATGTGATTTTTCTTTTTTAGTTTGTTGATGTGATGGATTACATTAATTGATTTCTGAATGTTGAACCAGCCTTGCATACTTGGGATAAATCCCATTTGGTTGTAGTATATAATTCTTTTTACACTTTTTGGATTTTATTTGCTAATATTCTGTTGATGTTTTTTCATCTGTGTTGAAGAGACATATTGGTCTATAGTGTGCTTTTCTTGTAATGCCTTTGTCTGGTTTTGGTAGTAAGGTAATGCTGGCTCATAGCATGAATTAGGAGGAAGTATTCCCTCCACTTTTATACTTGGAAACAGACTGTAAAGAATTGGTATAGTTTCTAAAATATATTCAGTAGAGTTCACCAGGGTGACTCTATTGGGGCCTGCTGCTTTCTGACCTGGACTGTTATTATTGATTCACTGTCTTTAATAGGTATAGGTCTATTCATTATCTTTACTTCTTGTGTGAGTTTTCATAGATAGTATCTTTCAAGGAATTGGTCCATTTTATCTCAGTTATCATATTTAAGGTCATAAGAGTTATTCATCAGATTCTTTTATTATTCTTTTAACTTCCATGTCATCTGTAGTGATTTCCTCTCATTTTTTATATTTATAACTGGTATCCTCTCTCTTTTTTTCTTAGCTACTCTAGAGGCTTATTGATTTTATTGATATTTTTCAAAGAACCAGATTTTGGTTTTGTTGGTTTTCTCTATTGATTCCCTATATTCAGTTTCATTGCTTTCTGCTCTATTTCTTATTATTTATTCTGCTCACTTTGGATTTAATTTTGCCTTGTTTCCTAAGGTAGAAATTTTGATTATTGATTTGAGGTCTTGCTTCCCTTCTAATATATGCATTGAATGCTATAAATTTCCCTCTAAACACTGGTTTTCCTGCATATAACAACTTTTTTTTTTTTTTTTGAGAGAGAGAGAGAGAGAGGAGGGGAGAAAGTGAGATAGACTCCTGCATGTGCCCTGACCTGGATCCACCCAGCAACCCTATCTGGGGCTGATGCTTGAATCAACTGAGTTGTCCTAAGCACCGGGTTGAGCCACTGGCTGCGAGAGGGGGAGAGAGAAAGGGGAGAGAGAAGAGGGAGAGAAGCAGATGGTTGCTTCTGATGTGTGCTGCCCTGACTGGGGATGTCTGCATGCCAAGCCAACGTTCTATCCAATGAGCCAGCCAGCCAGGGCCTATAACAACTATTGATATGTTGCATTTCAGTTTTCATTTAGTTCAAAATATTTTAAAATTTTTATTGAGATTTATTCTGTGACCCATGTGTTATTTAGAGGTGTGTTGTTTAATCTCTTTAAGTATTTGAGGTATCTTTCTTTCTTTCCTTTTTTTTAAATTCAGTGAGAGGAGGGGAGGCAAGCCCACTAGGGGTTGATGCTCTGCCCATCTGGGTTGTTGCTCCGTTGCTCAGCAACTAAGCTCTTCTTAGCACCTGACGCAGAAGCTGTGGAGCCATCCTCCGTGCCCATGGCCAACTCACTCCAGTCAAGCCATAGCTGCAAGAGGGAGAGAGAGAGAGAAACGAGAGGGGAGAGGGTAGGGGTGGAGAAGCAGATGAGTGCTTCTCCTGTGTGCCCTGACCAGGAATTGAACCTGGGACAACCACACGCCGGGCTGACACTTGACCACTGAGCCAGCCAGCCAGGGCTTGAGGTATCTTTCTATAATTGATTTCTAGTCTAATTTCATTTTGCTTTGAGAGCAGACATTGTATGATTTCTGTTCTTTTAAATCTGTTAAGGTGTGTTTTATGGCCCAGACTGGTCTATCTTGGTGAATGTCCCATGTAAGCTTATTGTTGGATGAAGTAGCCTATCGATGTCTGTTGTATCCAATTGATAGATGGTACTGTTGAGTTCCACTGTGTCGTTACTGAATTTCTGCTTGATGGATTTGTCCTTTTCTGGTAGAGGAGTGTTGAAAGCACAACTGTGAAGGTGGATTCATCTATTTCTCCTGCAGTTCTATCAGTTTTTGTGTCATGTAGTTTGCTTTGTTGTTAGGTGTGGACACATTGAGAATTGTTATGTCTTCTTTGAGACTTGACAATTTATCATTATGCGATGTCCTTCTTCATCCCTGATAAGTTTCCTTACTTTGAAGTCTTCTCTGTCTGAAATTAATATAACTAAATACTCCTGCTTTCTTTTGATTAATGTTAACATGGTATATTTTTCTTCATTTATTTTTCATTTATATGTATCTTAATATTTAAAGTGGGTTTCTTGTAGACAAGATATAATTGGATTGTATTTTTTAATTCACTCTGACAGTCTCTGTTTTTTCATTGGTACACTTAAGACCATTGACAGTCAGTGATTATAGATATAGTTAGATTAATATCTATCATATTCATTGCTATTTTTTTTATTTGTTTCCGTTGTTTTTTGTTCTTATTTTATTCTGCCACCCTTTTTCGGTCTTGTATGTCTAGCCGTTCTTATACAGTTAGAGAGAATACTTTGATCTTTTCTTTTTTTGAAATTACAGAAGTGATATTTGTTTACTGCAAAGTAATTCAAAGAGTACAGGAATGTCCAAAGTATAAATTGTTATTTTTTAATAAAAAGGTGACCCTGCCCTAAGGAGCCTTATGTCCGAGGCTGAGAGGGAAGACGGGAGGAGCAGAGAAGCAGGGGGGCAGGGGATGCCTCGGTCAGGGCTGGAGACCAGGGTCTGTTTGGAGGAAGGAGAGGGAGGCCTGCACTGCAGGGGCTGTCTCAGGAGAAGGAACTGGACAGGGCGGGGTGGAGAGGAAGGGGAGTTAAGCTGCTGAGGAGGAAAAGTTAATTTTTATTTCTGTGTTAAGACCCACTTCCTAAGAGCAGCATTATTTTCAGGGGTCAAAGGCCCTTTGTGAAGTGGGATATAATTTAAGGAGACATTTCATAGGCAGGTGCAGCTGACTGTGTGTGGTTAAAGTACAATCCAGTATTTATCTGTCAGGGAAGTTTATAACCTGCTTCCAGCTTGAACAATTGTTTTGACTCTGATGCCCTGGCTCATTCAGACCACTTAACATTGTTTACCTTTCAGGGGGTGAGTGCCTGATCCAATGATCAAATGCTCTTGTGTGTGCATCTGAAAGGGAATATACTCTGGGTGAGCTCAGCATTGTATCACAGTGGTCCGTATCTGATGGGTCTCTGCTGCTTTCTTTCTCCCCTTTTACTAGAGGAGAAAGGAGCTTTCTTCATCCAAGTCAGTGTAGAGTCTCTGCGGAAGGGAGGAGCTTAAAGCTATTGAGAGCCTTCAATTAGCAGAGGTCCTTTAATTTGGGCACCAGGCTGGCACTGGGCAGGCAGAGACATCGTAAGGCAGCAGATTTGACCCAGGCTGCACCCTGGACCAGTGACATCAGGTGGGGTTCAGGCAGTGGTATTTGTTTTGTTTTGTTTTTCTTCTTTTACGGAGACAGAGAGAGGGACAGATAGGTACAGACAGGAATGGAGAGAGATGAGAAGCATTAATTGTCAGTCTTTCGTTGTGGCACCTTAGCTGTTCATTGATTGCTCTCTCATATGTGCCCTGACCATGAGGCTACAGCAGACCAAGTAACCCCCCCGCTCGAGCCAGCGACCATGGGTCCAAGCTGGTGAGCTTTGCTCAAACCAGATGAGCCCGCGCTCAAGCTGGCAACCCTGGGGTCTCAAACCGGGGTGGGTCCTCCTCATCCCAGTCCGATGCTCCATCCACTGCGCCACCACCTGGTCAGGCCAGTGGTATTTGTTTTAAAGTTGCAGTGTGAGTCCAAGGTTGAGAATGAACCCTTTAAGGAAGATGCTGGCTGGTCCTGGATTGCCTCCAGCCTTCTCAGCAGCAGATGGGGAATGGGCGTGGCCACTCAGTCACAGAACACTGTGATGCAGGGAGACCTAAATGTTAGAAATGTCATTAAATTGTTGCCAACTTTCTGGGATTCTGTAATACTGCGACCATTTGTTCAGATGTCACTATATAAATATTTTAAATTGTCATAAAAAGAGTACACAGTCAAAATGTTATATGGCAGATTTTAATGTACTGAAAATAACTAATAGACTGTCTTCTCGATGACTTTTGATATAGAACTAAGTACTGTCAACCAGAATGTATGAAGTAAATCAACCACTTTGATCTGTTGATTTGCGGTCACCCACCCCCACTTCCACGCTGTTTCAGTTTCCCTGCTTGGGGGTTCTAAGGTTTTGTTTGGAAGAAAAGGGTCTGTGCAGATAAGAGTTTACAAACTACAAGCCTTTCCTTGTAGGGTCTGAATGAAAGTTGGTCATTTTGTATATTAGATCAGCGTGCTTTGAGCACAGACACATACATACACCCCTCCCCCATAGGGCTTACTGCTGAGTCCACTAGGACTGGAGCTGCTCCTGGCTGCTCAGTGGCTGGGTCCACCGTAGATAGGTTTCTACTGGGGCAGCTGCAGTTCTGTTTGGGAGGGAGGGGGAGGCTGCAGCTGTGGGTGGAGGTGGGTGGCCCAGAGAATTATCAATGGCCAAATCCTGAGGCACAGAATGTTCCAGCCAGAAGCAGTCTAAGCTAGAAGCTCTTTATTGAGGACTAAGTGTGGGCTAAGTCCTGTTCTGGGGGTTTTTTTATCAGTTTTATCTTATTTAGCCTCTTAGATAACTCTATAAGACACATTATTATCTCCACCTTACAGATGAGGAAATGGAGGCTCAGAGAGGTTAAATAACTTGTCCAAGATCACAGCTAATGCCTGACCAGGTGGTGGCGCAGTGGATACAGTGTCAGACTGGGATGCAGAGGACCCAGGTTCGAGACCCCGAGGTCGTCATCTTGAGCGCAAGCTCATCTGATTTGAGTGGGGCTCACCAGCTTGGACCCAAGGTTGCTGGCTCGAGCAAGGGGTTACTCGGTCTGCTGTAGCCCCATGTTCAAGGCACATATAAGAAAGCAATCAATGAACAACTAAAGTGTCGCAACAAAAAACTGACGATTAATGCTTCTCATCTCTCTCCCTTCCTGTCTGTCCCTATCTGTACCTCTCTGACTCTCTCTCTGTTTCTGTAAAAAAAAAAAAAAAAAAATTAAAAATTAAAAAAAAAAATCACAGCTAATAAGTGACAGAGCCAGCCTTGCATACATACCAGTCTGCTCCAGAGCTTTCTCAGACATTATTTTGTAGACAAGAAGATCAAGTTCCCGAGGAAAAAGCAACTTGTCCAGGATGACACAGCCAGTTCCAATTCTTGGCAAACTACACCTAGACCTCACCTGCCCTTTCTGCCACACTGCTCTGCCCAGCTGCTGCCCAGGGTGAGGCTGAAAGGGTGGGCCCCTGGGCCTCTCCCACCTTCTTGGTGGCTCAGGCAGAATCAGTGTTGTGCTGGTGTGGAATGAGAAATTGAGAAATTAAACTCACCATATCTCCCTGCCGAGTCTACAAGGGAAACCTTGCTCAGAATAGGCAGGAGCTACCTTGGGAAGCATGTCCCAGCCAGAAGGTGGGGCCAGTGGGTAAGTCAGAGCTGTGATCCTAAGGTTCAGCCTTACTTTCCTGCTACCTGTCTGTGGTCAGCATGTGGGCATCTGGGCAGCAGGGACCTACTTCAGCCCTTCACATTCAAGTGGGCATGTACTTGGCTTAAAGCTGCAGCACCTGTGGGCACTTGGCTCTGTCCCTATTCATGACAGGGGGCGGGGGAGATGAAATAAGGACTACTCATCCACAGGGCGTCCTGGTAGTAGCTACATTTGAGAATAAAGGGCGCAGCACCAGAGAAGGGGCCCATCCCTCCTACCAGCCCTCGAATCAGGGAAGGAGTGCTTTGTTCCTGCCAGATTGCAAGAAGGGAGCTTTTATTCGTTTTCATCTGAATTTGTGTCAACGATTCAACTTTTCTTGTTCATTTTATTAAAAACCTTATAAATAGCATTAATAATAGCATTTATATATCAATAGTTATAAAATGCCATATACGTGAAAAACAGAGGGACCAAAGGATGTTCCCAAGGGTCAGCTGCTAAGTAACCACATCCTTGCACAAATTCCCATATATGCCTGTTAGGGACAGTGCTTTACTGTGTCTTAATTAATATTAATAAATCATGGAACACCTCAGAAAGGACCCGTAAGCTATCTATATTACTGCCATGTCACACAAGTAGCAAACCCTTTGAAGATCTCTGCCTACTTTGCATTTTGGTCTCAGAAGTAAGTGAGCCTGTCGTGTGTATGTCCCCCACAGGTGTGGTGATGGCACAGCGTCAAGTCGCTGTCCAGGAAGGACCCTTATACCGCACAGAGGGCTCCCACATCACCATCTGGTGCAACGTGAGTGGCTTCCAGGGACCTTCTGAGCAGAATTTCCAGTGGTCCATTTACCTGCCCACCGCCCCAGAGCGCGAGGTCCAGATCGTCAGCACTGTGGACTCTTCTTTCCCTTATGCCATCTACACCCAGCGTGTCCGCAGTGGGAAGATCTACGTGGAGAGAATCCAGGGCGACTCGGCCTTACTGCACATCACCGATCTCCAGGCCCGCGATGCTGGGGAGTACGAGTGCTACACGCCCACCACCGATGAGCGGTACTTTGGGAGCTACAGTGCCAAGACGAACCTAATGGGTGAGGAGATGGCTGCGTTTATGGGGCCGTGTCCTGCCTGAGTGTCACGGTCAGTGTGGGCTGCTGTAACAAAGGTCCGTAGGCTGAGTGGTTTAAGCAACAGCATTTATTTCTCACAGTTCTGGAAGCGGGGTGCCAGCCTGGTTGGTTCTGGAGGGAGCCGTTTTCCAGCTTGCAGACTGCTGTCTTCTCATTGTATCCTCACTTGGTGGGACGGGAATGCGAGCTCTCTGAGGTCCCTTTATGAGGGCACTGATCCCATTCATGGAGGCGCCAGTGTCACGACCTAATCATCTCCCACAGGCCTCCTCCCCAGATGCCAGCACAGCATGCCAGGGATTCGGTTTCAACATATGAATTTTGTGGAGACATAAACAAACATTCAGTTCGTAACATTGAGTTACTTCTATTAGAGTACAAATTTGACAAAAATAAAAACCCACATGGATTCCTGGACGGCTCCATGCTTCACTCCTCGGTTAACCCTTGAATAAGGGATGGTGCAGTGCTCCAAGTTCCGCTTTCCCCATGACTTAGTTTTTCAAATTGTGGGTAAGTCAGCAGAATTTAAAAAAAGATCCCCAGATATTTTAGAGGTCAACTAGTAACATAACTGAATAGAGTTTGTGTTCCTTTATAAAATAGAAGGTTGAGGCTGAAACTTAAAAAAGTCTAAAGCAGAAGTTAAGTTTTCAGAGAAAGTTAACAATTCCTCTAGTTAGTGAAAGGGGATGTGAAAATAGGAGGCAAGGATGTTTGTGATTGATGATCTGAAGAATGATGAGGATGGTGAAGCATATGATGTCAGCTGGGAGACAGGTGAAACCTCTTGGAAATGGGCCTGTGGACGGGCTCTGGGAGACCTGTGGCACCCCTGACTCAGGAAGTGAATGCAGCCTCAGGTCCCTGCTTGGACTTGGGGCTCCACGGACTCAGGAAGTGAATGCAGCCTCAGGTCCCTGCTTGGACTTGGGGCTCCGCGGACTCAGGTAGTGAATGCAGCCTCAGGTCCCTGCTTGGACTTGGGACTCCGCGGACTCAGGAAGTGAATGCAGCCTCAGGTCCCTGCTTGGACTTGGGGCTCTGCGGACTCAGGAAGTGAATGCAGCCTCAGGTCCCTGCTCGGACTGGGTGCCTGGAGATGCTGAGCGCATGAGGGAGGCATGTGCAGCAGCGGCCCAGTGATCCCCGAATGATGGAGGGATCTCTACATGAAAGGCTGTCAAGGCTGTTCTGTTTTTCTGACCCGTCCTAATTTCCAGGCTTATTTGTGATAATAAAAACTGGAATAGTTGGTCCTTCCCACTGGCAAACACTGCCATGTTCGCACTCTTCTCCCCTCCAGCTTTTTTTGGTGGTTCTTCCTTTCTCTGACAAGCCTGCACGCAGCAGGAGCCTGTGGCCTAGCCCTGAGGTGGGTGCAGCGAGGAAGCACACACTGGCTGTCTTTGGAGTGCCTTTAGCAGTCACAGGGTGGTGTTTAATCCCAGGGTGAGATCCTGACCAGGGGACCACAGGGGAGCTCTCCGTTTGCCTGAGTCACCCTCATCCTGTGGCTTCATTCCACTGTAGACCACTTTGGCACGTAAGTTATAGGAAAATTGAAACTATTAAAAAATCAAGAATGATGATGCCTTTCTCTACCAAAAATGTTTTTTATTTTTTTATTTTTAAATAGCCTTCCTAGAGCAATGCATTGCTGAAGTCAGTTGGGGAATATGGGGTGGTGTCTGCAAGGGAGGAAATGAGGAAGTTGTGTAGAAATGGAAATGCCCCAAATTCCAGGAACGATTCCCATTTGAAGACCAGTCAGAAGCCAGTTTCAAATATCTTGAAGCAATGAATGAACAATGAAATCTAATTTTGCCTAAGAAAAAAATGCTTTTTACACAGTATTTTCGGGGAGTTCATTTATTATGTAAAATGAAATACAACCTACCTTTTATTTGAGTGTTATAAAAATAACCAAGCAGCTAAGAATAATTGCCAAAAACTTGCAGTCCAAATCCAAACAGAAAACTCCTGTTCTGTGCCTGCCGAGGTCCTTCGGGACTGCAGAGATACATGGGGTGGGAGCTTTGTTGTTGGTACCTGTCGTTGAGCTGGCTCTGACTCCTGGGGACCCGATGACTGAGTGGCGTCCACAATGCCCTGTCCTTGACAGCCCTGCTCAGCTCCTGTAGACTCATGCTACAGCTTCTTTCACAGAGTCAATCCACCTCATATTCAGTCTTCCTCTTTTCCTGATGATCCCTACTTTTCCCAGCATTATTGTCTTTTGCAAAGAATACTGCTTTCCCATGGTGTGCCCAAAGCAGAACAGCTTCCGTTTGTCCCTGTGAATGTTAAGGTTCTGCGGCTCTGTTGTGACTGTTCACTTGGGTTGTTCCTGTGTTGCAGTGATCCCAGACTCCCTGCAGACCACCGCCATGCCCCAGACTCTGCACAAAGTGGAGCAGGACCCTCTGGAGCTCACGTGTGAGGTGGCCACAGACACAGTCCAGCACAGCCACCTCTCGGTGGCCTGGCTCCGGCAGAGAGGCAGCGAGAAGCCGGTAGAGGTCATTGCCCTGAGTCGAGATTTCGTGCTTCACTCCAGCAGCGAGTATGCCCAGAGGCAGAGCCTAGGGGAGGTGCGGCTGGACAAACTGGGGAGCAGCACCTTCCGCCTCACCGTCTTCCACCTTCAGCCTTCCGACCAGGGCGAGTTCTACTGTGAGGCCGCTGAGTGGATCCAGGATCCTGACGGCTCTTGGTATGCCATGACCCAAAAGCGTTCCGAGGGAACCATGGTCACTGTCCAGCCCACAGGTCAGTCTCTCTCTTGTCCTCATTCTCCACCTGGTTGTGAAGGTTGTCACATGCAGGAAGGGTGTGCAGATGCCTTCCATAGTGACCTCTGAAAGTACACTAGGTTTTCCTGGGAAGTTAGAGATGGTCCTTCCTGCCTGAGGACCAGAGGAAGCTAGGGATGGGTCAGGCCCAGGGCTCCTAAGATCTACCTGCACTTGAGTCTCAGAGAGGAGTTGCACGGGCTGAATCCTGCGGACAGACTGGCTTCTTCAACCCACGAGGAGTCTTACATTTTCTTGAACTACAAATTCTTTTCAAAAATTGAGAGATGCCATAGAAACAAATTGTATCCTATGACTGGGTTTGCATTAGTCACATGCCTACCCCTTTGATGACGTTGCCTACTTCAGTGACCAATCCTGTTTCTTTCTTAGAAGACATTTGAAAGTAGGAGCCTTCCACTGTAGGTATGAAATCCTGAGCTAGAGAAATTTTGGTGTAAAGGGTTACTTTTTCATATTATTTCTTTGGTAATGTTTTATGATTTCCAAAATGCTTTGTCACAGTTCTTCAGATTTTCTAGAGATGAGTAGGTGGGGTGGGGGGCGCGAAGAAGCCGAGTCAGGTGGCTTGATGGCGGGGCCGCAGGAGAAGTCACAGAATGAGGACAGCCACAGGAGTACTAGGGTCCACTGTGAATGTTTTTTCAAGGGAAAGACCTAGAAGGCTATTGCCTGAGGAGGTGACTGATGTGTTTAGAGCTGGGTCAAAGGGGTGGCAGCATTGGGTGCTGAGGTCCTACTGCCCCTCGTGTTATCCTCCCGCAGTGCCAGGTGGCGCTCTGCATGCCCCACACGACCCTGTGCCCTGGATCAGCTCCGAGAGCCGTGCTGGTGGCGTCTGTGGGCCAGGGCCGGTCTCGTGGGCCAGGGCTCCCCTGGCTATCGTTGAGGGCGGTCATTGTGCTGTAATGAGATGTAGTGGGTGGCCGAGTCTTTCCTTGTATTCTGCTGAGCTCTGGTGAGGGCCTGTAGCTGTCCTGGTGGGTGGAGGGTGGTTTGTGGGAGTCTGAGAGGCAGGTGAGGTCTCCTTGGCAGCACTATCTAATGACATCCCTGTCCTATTTGCTGTGGTCAGTGGTCTTGGTCTTTACATTAAAGTTCTGCCACTTGTTCTTCTGTCATTCTAGAGCAGGGCTTCTGACTTACCCAATAGTGCAGACTCCTGGGCCAGGCTCCTGGGGCGGGACCTGCGGGGCTGTGTGTCCCGTGTCCTTCCCAGGGGGTTTCTGCATGGGTCTGGGTTGTGTCACGCGGAGCTGTAGAGGTAGCAGGGCAGAAGGATTCTCTGGACAGCGAATGGATGTGAGGGCTTTCATGAGAAGGATCGGGCTCCCGAGTCAGCAACACCTCATCCGCTCTGGGAGACCCAGAGCATGTAGCAGCTTCCGGACCTCCAATTCTAAGAAATCTACAGAAGGCACTTTAGTTCATATTTATTGTTTCCCTTCTTGGATGTTTTTTAAGATCAGCTTCAAAAGTCTGGACCAAATTTTGAGCCTTAATACTTTTAAATTAGTTTGCATCAGCTAACCTACTTTATTTTCATCTTACCAATTTGGAATTAGGAGTTTTTACATTTTCTCAGCAAATTTTTCCAGACTAAGCCAGCTAAGGGAAAACTCAATGAAATAAAAGTTTGTGACTTCACGCTGCATCCTAGTGCTGGGTGGCTGAAGCCACACCCGGCGCTCTCATAGCTCTAGCCGGCAAGCATCAAGTAAGTCCCCTCGGCGTTGAAGGTGTGGGGTAGCACTGGGGATTCGGAGATGATGAGCACTTGGTCCCCACACTCAGGGAACTTGCTGATGTCACAGCCAGTGGCTCAGCGGAGTGTGCTAAGTGCTATGGTAGTGTTGTATATAGAGTGCTGTGGACCACAGTGAATGTGACCTGCTCTAACAACAGTCAGCTTCCCTGGATGGGACAGTTACTAAGGCGCATCCAGGAAAACCAGCAAGTTTAGTGATTTGAGCTGAGCCTTGAAGCTTGACAAGAGAGCAGGAGGAGAAGCACAAGACTGCTTGACATGCTGGACAGGCAGAGAGAAGTTGAGCATGAATAGATGTTGAGTTCCAGATACGCATGGAGAGAGGAAAAAGGAAAGGAGCCTGAAGCCTCATGTGCTGTCATGTGGACCTTGGCCTTAACTCTGCGGACCAGGTATTTTCAGACTGTTCTCCTTGGAACCTTAGAAATCTTAGAGGTGTCTGAGAGGCTGCATGCGTGGGAGTGTGCACATTCGTGTGCGCGTGTGCGTGCCTGGGTGCTAGAGGAGGGCCTGTGACGGCTCTAATTCAGTCCTGCCTTGATTCAACCAAGTGTTTTCTATATTGGGCACAAAAGACTTTGTAAGGAAAAAGAAAGTCCCAACCCCAGAAAGATAGCGTCTGCGGCGCAGGAGAGTGACTCAGCTGAGGGGTTCCTGTGGCTGTCCCCTCAGCTTTCTCCGCAGAGCCTGCGTCCTCTCTCTGCTGGAGCCCGGGTCCCCTTGATCAAGCAGTAGAATCCAGTCTCCCGTGTTCACTCCTGGCTTCTGCTGGTGCATGTTGTTTGCTTGCATTGAGGAACTGAGCCTCATGCCAACAGCTACATGAGTGAGCTTGGAAGATCCTTCAACCCCAGTCCAGTCAGTGTTCAGCTGATTATAACTTCATCTGATATATTTTATTGTTAATATTGTATGTGTTGATTCAGTGGTATTAGAAATGAGTATGTTGTACTAACAGAGCTCATTCTAACTTTAATGAAGATTGTTTTAATGTATAGCTGGAAGAATAAAAAAAATAGTAAATGTAGACTTTGAAATACTGGTCACCAAAGATGTTCTAGAATGAGGAACTCAAAGATAAAGGCACATTATTAGAGTAAAAGAGGGGTCAGCAAACCATGGCCTGTGCCTCGACAACCAGTTGTTTTAAAAAACTCCAGATGTTATATTTTTTTTAAAAAAAAGAAAGTCCCCTTTCAAATAAGTTTGAAAACCGCTGCTGCAGACAGTGGGGGGAGGGGGGGAGACTTTTGAGCAGGGAATGACCCAAAGTCTGGATTTAGAAGGAAAACATGGAGGCCACGTAGAAGTTGATTAGACAGGTTGGATCTGATTCCAGAGACCAGGTAAGAAAGGACTAATAAGACCATGACAGGTGAGCGCCAGCTGCCTGGAAAGGAGGCGGTGAGTGGGTGCTGGAGGCAGAAGAAGGGCCCTGTGGAAGGAGTTCAGCTGTCTGGGGGCCTGCGGCTGGAACTCGGGGACGCCCTGAACGGTAAGGAGGACACGCCGGAGAGTGTCTGCTCCCCCATGGGTGGCAGCGTGGTCTCCTTTCCCGTGAATAGTAGTCAGGGAGTCCACCCTGCAAGCAGACTCGTCGTCGTTCAGCACGTGAAACACCAGCATGTCATCGACACACAGCTCAGTCAGATTTGAACTTGGGAGTGATGAGGCCCAGGAGAACAGCCTCAAGAGGAGCAGGTCCAGTGAAAGAGAGAAACCAAGTGGTCAGGCAAGGGAGAAGCAGGAGGGGCGTTGTCATGGAGCCCAAGGGAGAGGCCAGGCCAGAGGCTGAGAGCTGCCTGGGAAAACCCTTGGTTGTGATGGGGGCAGAGGGGCCTCACTGATGACGTTTGCTGGGGAAATGAAATATGGGGAAAGGGCCGGAAGCCGATTTAAGTGGGCTGAGGAGTGAGGGAGGTATTCGAAAAGGCCTAAATCAATTTCTAGTGGTTTGATTGGGTATAACTAAGGGCAAATTGTAGTGCAGATAAAAGGGTGATCAGTTATAAATCTCACATCTGTAGCCTGAGACCATCAGGGCTTCCCTAGCCGAGGGGCACTGCCTGTGCTCAGTCTTTGGCTGCCAAGCAAAGAAAGCCACAGTTGCAGCCAGCCTAACCCCAGGGAAATGGGGCATCTGAGGTCTAGGGCACCTGTTCACATGTCTTCAGGGGCATTTGTATGGAAGGGGTGCTTTTTATCAATGATGTTGAGATATAAATCATTGTAATTGGGTTGACCAGAGAGCCAGGATCTGGCAGACAACATGGGCACAGGCCACGTAGGTGCATTCATCTACACAGAAGATGACAGGAAAACCTGCCTATCTCCACCCCTGTCTCTCGGGACTAGTCTTTTGGGAAAGGGAAGCTGAGGCAGCAGCTCTCATGTTAGAGGTGAGCCCTGGGAGCTGTTGAGTGGTTTGTGTTGTTAGGAAGTTTAGGTAATGAAGCTGATTCACTGGGGAAAAACAGGGGTTTGGGCAAGGTGCTGGCCCACATGGGTGGGGTGGGGCTGGGAGCCGGGTACAAAGCCAGGCTGGGCTGGAGACTAGGAATGCGGAAGCAGGGCTCTCATGACTCCTGTGTTTTCTCGGAGGGATAGGAGTTTTACATGGCGCAGGGGTCTTGCAGATAGTGGTAGAGGCTCGGACATGCCAGTGTAGGAAAGGCAATCAGGTTTGGAGTCAGTGAGTCTACGATGAATGCAGAGGTCTCTTTAAAGTGATTGCCCCTCTGTTCTCTCTCAGTGAGCAGAACTGGGAGGAAGGACTTGAGCAGAGTTGTTGCAGCTACAGCCTTCCCTACCCAAGATTCTTTGGTTCTGTTGTCTAGAACGGAGTGTTTTCTCCAACCATTGACTCTTTTGTCTTACCCTGTCCCCCACTTCTGCCATGAGCTAGGAGAACTGTCCCATAGAACCCATGGAAATGACAGTCACCACACACCGTTACTCAGAGTGATGGGACACGTTGGTGGTGATGGGCTCTTCTTTGATCACCCCTCATGCTGGATTAAACACCCAGCTCCCTGAAGGGGGTTGGGGTTCATCGGCCATTTCACGGGTGTTCTGGTTTTCAATGTAATAGGTATTTTTTATTACACCTTTCTAAATATTTGACAGGTAGTGACTAGTGAAAAGCCATTAGTTTTTATTTGTCCTGTGCCATTTTGTTAGGGTTGGTCTTATGTGTGTCTTATTTCTAGTATTCACATGGGGATGAAGAACGTATTTCAATATGTTAATTTTTTAGTTTATTAGGATATAGGGGCCAGCACCTAGGCTATTGTATATTTTTGCCTCAGAAACCCCAGTGGGGTAAGTCCTGTTATATCTGCTGAATGTGTTTGTAATCCTGTTGTTTAGTGGGTTATTCTGAGTGTAGAAGTCAAGGCTACTAGGCCTTTGCTATCTGCCATGTAGTGATATTCAGAGTTCCTTATTGGCTTTTGGGGGGTGAATCTAGGGCAGTGTAAGCTGCAGACAGAGCCCATCGGTCATGACTGGGATAGCAGCCCCTTCAGACTACCTGGGTCTGGCTACCTTGGTTTCCCTCTGTGATGTTCAAGAATTTAATTTCTCAGGTCACCTGGGTGCGAGCTGGAGTTTGTTCTCAGGACAATGTGGTGGTGCCTTCTCTGTAGTTTGCAGTGGAGAGAAGGCTTGGGTGGTGGGACCGTGCAGATGCAGTCTGCGTAGCTTGGCTCCTCACTCACCCAGAGTGCACCGTTCTGTGGTTTTTTCTTAGACAAAGAGTTCACTGTTCGGCTGGAAACAGAGAAACGCCTGTACACGATGGGAGAGCCGGTGGAGTTCAGATGCATCCTGGAGGCTCAGAACATTCCCGACCGTTACTTCGCTGTCTCCTGGGCCTTCAACAGCTCGCTCATTGCCAACATGGGGCCTAACGCTGTGCCTGTCCTCAACAGCGAATTCACCCATCGGGAAGCCAGGGGGCAGCTGAAAGTGGCCAAAGAGAGTGATAATGTCTTTGTGCTGAAGATCTACCACCTCCGCCAGGAAGACAGCGGGAAGTACAACTGTCGTGTGACAGAAAGAGAGAAAACGGTCACCGGGGAATTCATCGACAAGGAGAGCAAGCGGCCCAAAAACATCCCCATCATAGTTCTTCCCATCAGTAAGTACAGAGACAGCTGCTTCCCCTCCCACCGGTCTGGTCCCATAGTTGCAGTCACTGAGTGAGGTCAGGGAGAGAAGAATATGTGGGGAGGGAGGGAAGGACAAGTGGACTAGTTCAGTGGTCTCCAACCTTTTTTGGGCCACGGACCAGTTTATGCCAGAAAATATTTTCACGGACTGGCCTTTAGGGTGGGACGGATAAATGTATCACGTGATTGAGGCAAGTGTCAAGAGTGAGTCTTAGACGGATGTAACAGAGGGAATCTGGTCATTTTTTAAAAATAAAACATCGTTCAGACTTAAATATAAATAAAACGGAAATAATGTAAGTTATTTAATCTTTCTCTGCAGACTGGTACCAAATGGCCCACGGACCGGTACCGTTCCGCGGCCCAGGGGTTGGGGACCACTGCTCTAGGGTTCAAGCAGGCAGAGAAGCCCAGTTACCCACTCCCCTCTCCAGCAGGAGGGCTGTGTTTGTTCCTGGAGGGGGTGTCGCAGACACAGTTCTGAGTCCACAGCAGCAGTGCCAGCTCAGCTAGGAGGGAAACTAGGAATTCAGGGCAGCTCTTTGCTCCTGTGTGGCAGTTAAGTCCCAGAAGTAGGGAGATGCCTATCTTGACATCTCAAGAGGGTGGGTGGATTTAACGGGAGGATTTTAAATCCTGAAGCTCACTATTAAGAAGGCTTGGCTGTCTGGGTTTGGGGGTGGGAGGGTTGGCATTTCATTTCCCTCATTGTGTCTTCCCTGTTGAAATTGTGTTTTTAAATGTCAGTGGCTGGGACCTCTCCCATCTTTGTGGGGCATAGACTTTTAAAGCTGAGCTGATTCCAGGGCTGCTTAGGTGGGCTCCCTGCCCCATAGCGTTGTTTGGGTGGGTCATGGTCATGGCTGGGGACTTGGGGACTGATTATCTGTGTTTGCCTGTGTTAATCATTCATAGTGTCAAGATGTTCTTATCAATGTCTCACTTCTCTCATAGTTCTATTTTTAGTGAAAAGGGAATTAGAAAACATAATGCTCCGATTTTAAACAAGATGATGAAGTTTTAAACTAACCGTTAACCTTTCTCAACTGCTTCAACTGTTCTTTCTCTTACCCATGATTTCCTTTCCATTTTTATTTATACTTTTCCATTTTTAATCTAGTTCTCTTCCTTCAAGTATGAAGAAAAAAAATACAGGAGTCTTGTCACTCTTTTCATTTCTCACCAACAGGATTATTTTCTTTTCATGCCTTTTTTTTTTTTTTTAAATCACAACACCCCTAATTATCTTGAAATTCTTTTGTCATTGGACTTTTTATCCCTGCAATGCCTAGCATGGTACTTTGCATAGGGTCAGCGCTTGCTGAATCTGCGTAGACTTGAAATTGGAGTCGAATGTCCACGTTTGCTTCTTTTCTGTCGGTCAATGCCTACTTTAACCACAGACTCTGCTTTTAAATGTGCAACTAATCCCTCGTGGTTTTGTGAGGATCTAGGGAAGGGCAGCCACAATATTTACTCCCTATATCTTTTGTACTAAGAGATTGCCCCCAACCCCTTCTGAGAACTTGTTTGATGATATGTGGCCTGCTATATTGCTTTTCCAGCAGATGAATGGGTAGTTAAAGTCCCCCAGAACCACCAGATCCTGCCCCAAGGCCACTTGGGTAAGTCTACCAAAGAAAATGACCACATCGGTAATGGTGATAATGCCTTGGATTTTAATGGCACTTTTCCTCTCAAGCCCGAAGTGCTTCTGTATCTATTGTCTTCTTCTCCCCTCTCAGCCCTCCAGTCCCTGCGGAGGCCAAGCTCATGGCCACCCCACAAGGAAGAAGCCAGAGCACCATCCCCGAGATGTGGCCGAGCCAGTTCTGTTAGTGGTTGAGCTTGTGTTGCATTAGAAATAATTGCTTCTAACTCCACACCCACTGCTCTTTGCTGAGCCTGTGTTGCACCACCAACCTCCCGATTTGAAATTTCGTTTGTGAACATGCACTCAAATCCGCACTAGTCCTCTCCTGGGGTGCACTTAATCCGGAGTGTTTTAGATCGTCAGCGGCCTTTTCTCAGGCCCAGGAACATTTCTAAGTAGTCTTAGTGGGCAAGGTCTGTGTTTGCCTTTGCCTGGGCTGCCGGAGTAGCTTGTTCCCTCCCAGCCCCACGTTCTGACTGTGCAGTTTTCCAGGCTTGCTGGGGCAGCAGAGCCCCCAGCAGCAGCCCTCACAGTGCACGAGCCAGGGCTCCCGCCCACGTCCCCTGGCCTGACAGGAGGGGACCGGGTTGACGCCCTGGAAGGGAATTTTTCCCCGTGAGGCTGACATCGCCCTCACTCACAGATTAACACTGAGGAGAGTCTTTAATCTAAGGAGGAGTATTGTTACTATTAATGACGAGATGAAAAACAAAGGACCCCACCTAACACTCTCAGTGTCGTGACCCTCAGACTTAGGAACTGTGAGTATCCCCACTCAGCACAGAGATTCTGAAGTGTGGTAGGGTTAGGTAAGAAGCCAAGATTGCAGCATTAGAGCCCAGGCTTGTCTGCCTCCAAATCTGTATTTCCAGCCACCAGTGCTGTAGACTGCAGCTCACGAGGAGCCTGTTATCTCCTTGAATCCTCTTGGTGCAGCTCCAAGGAGGTTGCACTCCTCTGAATGTTCTAGTCCCCACCTTGTGAGGACCTGTTTTGTTTGAATTCCATGTGAAACGAACCGGCCCAGGCTGAGGAGCAGGTAGTGCTCATCGTAACCAGAGCTCACGCAGGGGCTCAGGGCTCATCTTCACCTGTTTCTGCCTGTGGGGAAAATACAGGGAGCCAAGACTGACTCCACGCACAGTCCTGGGTGTGGGGGGGTGTCCCCTCTGTAATTGGGTGCGCCTCTTAATCTGGGGTTTGATTTTATTGATTGATTTAGAATTCTTGCATCTGTTTCATGTGAGTGATGCCCAGAAAATTGGAGTCAAATTAGTTAATGGTATTTTGTGTTCTTTTATACTTATTGTGTCTTTTTTAACTCAATACAGGTAAGTATACAAAATAATATGCTCATGATTCAGATAGATTAGAATACCCTGCCTGACCAGGCGGTGGCTCAGTGGATAGAGCGTCAGACTGGGATGCGGAGGACCCAGATTCGGAACCCTCAGGTCACCAGTTTGAGCGCAGGCTCATCTGGTTTGAGCAAAGCTCGCCAGCTTGTACCCAAGGTCGCTAACTCAAGCAAAGTGTCACTCGATCTGCTAAAGGCCCGTGGTCAAGGCACATATGAGAAAGTAATCTATGAACAACTAAGGTGTTGCAATGAAAAACTGATGATTGATGCTTCTCATCTCTCTCTGTTCCTATCTGTCTGTCCCTGTCTATCCCTCTCTCTGACTCTCTCTCTGTCTCTGTAAAAAAAAAAAAAAAAAAAAAAAAGAATACACATGATGTTGGTAAAATCAAAGAGTCACTGGAAGTAGTAAAATCAATCATGATTATGGTGACCAATTTTTGAAAACTTCATGCGTTAAATGATTTATGTACATTGTCTCATTTACTTTTTAATGTTTAGAAAACTGCACAAGATAAATAACACTCTCCCTGTCTTATAGAAGGAAGCATGTAGAGTTTAAATACTTCGACTGATTGAGTTCATATAGCTGAGTAGCAAAGGAACGACGGGAGAGGAATCCTCATCCCAAACTGATTGGCAGAATGTTTCAAGGTCAAGAGGAATGGAACTGTAGGGCTGAGTGTGGACAGGCAGAGGGCGAGCCAGTGCCTTAGGTCTGTTCCTCAGTGTTGATGAAAGTGTGAAAGCTCGCTCCCTAATGAAAGTGTGAAAGCTCGCTCCCCACACACTATTTGAAACTGGACCATCTGTGCCCATTACTGTCCATACCCAAGCATGCGTTATCTTCCAAATACTTCCTGTCATTTATTCCCACTCCCAAATAGTGTCCTGAAGGACTCAAATGGCACATTATGGATGGCAGCTTTTATTTAACTGCTCTAGTACTGAATGGTGGGAGTAGAATTTTCAAGGAATTTAACTTAATAAAAATCCAAATCGAAAATCCTTGAACCCCAGCTGAACAATAACCTGATAAATTGTTCTGTGCCCTAAGCATGTGGCAGTGGGTGGTATTTCTGGTTCTGATTCAATCCCAGGTCTCAGTCCCTCATGACTCTAGTCTTCTGCACATGGCATAGGGACTCCTAGGTTACCAGAACCAAAAGCATGGGCTCAGTGCCCAGATCCAGCTGGGGCTGCACCCGTGTCTGTGCTTTTATCCTGCAATGTTCACTGCGCCTGAAGAGGATGTCATTGGCACCCATCCTCCTTTTGCGTCTGCGGGGAGGGTGCAGTCAAGCCCTGGAAGCCCCAGCGTGGCCCTCTCTCCCCATCCCCAGAGAGCAGCATCTCCGTGGAGGTGGCCAGCAATGCCAGCATTGTCCTCGAGGGCGAGAACCTGCACTTCTCCTGCAGCATCCGCACGGCGGGCCGGCCACAGGGCCGCTTCTCCGTCATCTGGCAGCTCGTGGACAGGCTGAACCGTCACAGCAACATCATGTGGCTGGACCGGGACGGCACCGTGCAGCCTGGCGCGTCCTACTGGGAGCGCAGCAGCTTTGGTGGCATCCAGATGGAGCAGGTGCAGCCCAACTCCTTCAGCCTGGGCATCTTCAACAGCAGGAAGGAGGACGAGGGCCAGTACGAGTGCCACGTGACCGAGTGGGTACGGGCAGTGGATGGCGAGTGGCAGGTGGTGGGGGAGCGCCGGGCCAGCGCCCCCATCTCCATCACAGCTCTCGGTGAGTCAACATCTAGAAGTCTCCATGGGGAGATGGCTTCCATGTCGAGAACCATACCCTGACTTTTTGTCAAAGAGTCCTGCTGGGAAACGGGGTGCTTTCTGAGGGTTTAATGGGACGAACACTCTATGGAGGTGCAGTCAGGGTTGAAACAACCAGCCATACATGGCAGGCCCGTGGGGACTGGTGACGGTTGGGCACTGTTGCCACTCGTGGGTCTGAGTGCTGGGAGTGAAGTTACAAGAATTCTGGACAGAGGAGCAAGGCCACTCAGCAGGAAATGGTGACCCCGGGTGGAGGAACGTGGCCACCTGCAAAACAGGCCTAAAGACCAGTAGCAAAGCCACAGAGCTGCTCTCCTGCCCCAGGCCCTCCTGCCCCCCCCAGGCCTTCCTATCCCCCCCAGGCCCTCCTGCCCCCCCAGGCCCTCCTGCCCCCCCCAGGCCTTCCTACCCCCCAGGCCCTCCTGCCCCCCCAGGCCTTCCTACCCCCCCCAGGCCCTCCTGCCCCCCCAGGCCTTCCTACCCCCCCAGGCCCTCCTGCCCCCCCCCGGCCTTCCTACCCCCCCAGGCCCTCCTGCCCCCCCCAGGCCTTCCTACCCCCCCAGGCCCTCCTGCCCCCCCCAGGCCTTCCTACCCCCCCAGGCCCTCCTGCCCCCCCCAGGCCTTCCTACCCCCCAGGCCCTCCTGCCCCCCCCAGGCCTTCCTACCCCCCCAGGCCCTCCTGCCCCCCCAGGCCTTCCTACCCCCCAGGCCCTCCTGCCCCCCCAGGCCTTCCTACCCCCCAGGCCCTCCTGCCCCCCCAGGCCCTCCTGCCCCCCCAGGCCTTCCTGCCCCCCCAGGCCCTCCTGCCCCCCCCAGGCCCTCCTGCCCCCCCAGGCCCTCCTGCCCCCCCAGGCCTTCCTACCCCCCCCAGGCCCTCCTGCCCCCCCAGGCCCTCCTGCCCCCCCAGGCCCTCCTACCCCCCCAGGCCCTCCTGCCCCCCCAGGCCCTCCTACCCCCCCAGGCCCTCCTGCCCTCCCCAGGCCCTCCTGCCCCCCCAGGCCTTCCTACCCCCCCAGGCCCTCCTGCCTCCCCAGGCCCTCCTGCCCTCCCCAGGCCCTCCTGCCCCCCCAGGCCCTCCTGCCCCCCCAGGCCTTCCTACCCCCCAGGCCTTCCTACCCCCCAGGCCCTCCTGCCCCCCCAGGCCCTCCTGCCCCCCCAGGCCCTCCTGCCTGCTGCCCAGGAGTCAGCCCTCCTGAAAAGCTCAGAGCAGGGTAGAGGAGGGTAGAGAATCACCTTTAGCCATTTATTTAGCATTTACTACATATATTCCTGGCTGAGTCTAAGCACCTAGCCAAGAGGTAGGCACTTTCATCTTACAAGGAGACTGAGTGACTAATTTGGTCAGGGTTATTCCTTTTAAATGACAGACCCACAGTCTGAACCCAGGAAAGCGGCGATCTGTCTCAATTTATTTTCAGAGCCTGTGTCTTGTTCTCTTTTCCTCTATGGCCCCTCCTTAAGAAAGCTATTTCCTCATTAGCGTGAAATTAAAAGATACCTTGAGATTTGCTAAAAACCAAAGAATATTAGATTTGCTTCTCATGGGGTAAAGAGACTTCTATCAACATTTATATACCTAATACATTCAGTGTCTTACATTTTAAAAGGTACTCTCTACTTGGCTGGGAAGGTAACATCATGTAAGGTCGTCTGTTTGTCAGGAGACTCTGACATCACCTGTCCCTGTGACTTTGTGTTCCATCCCCTGAGGCTGTGTCACCCCTTCCCCACGACCCCTGAATATTCTGCAGTGAAGATGGCAGTCCCTAGCGGTTTGCCCACCACAGGGTTCTCCATTTCCATGCCACTCCCAGATTAGAATGACGTTCTCTTTCTAAAAGCTTAATCCTAAAAAGATTGACCTGCTTTCCACAGTAATCATCCAACTCAGATTTCTGCCTCTAGAAACTTCACCCAGTGGCTGAGTTTCCTGATTCGCACTGGCATGCACCCGTGCAAAAGGAACCTGGGAGGAAGGTTCTGGGCATCCGACAGTGGTAGCTTTCCCATCCCATGAGGTTAGGGACATCCGAGGAGTGGTTAGTTAGTCAGGATTATTTCTCTAGAAGTAATTTTATAGTTTCAGATTATCCCCTGAATTTTTAAATACTTGACATGTGTCTGATGGTTCCCACAGCCAGCATTTACCAGGGGCTCTGACCTGGGAGCTCTGCTCACCTGGCCTCCACCCCTGGGTGCTTCCTGCTAAAGCCATAATCATGGCAACCCAAGGGAGTGGAACAGGGCAGATAGGAGGGCACCCTGGAGTGTGTCACTTTTTCAGCCTAAATAATAGCACATGAAATTTTTATATTGGTACAATTGAGCTATGGACCACCTTTTAGCGGAGAGGTAACAGAGACAGATGCCCAGGTGAGCTATTAGGTGGTTACAGTCCCCAGCCGCACATGGGCCATTACGACTGTTCAGTTAGGACAACTCGGGTGCTCTGTGAACAGTGACCGCAGCACGTGCCTGTGCCAGGCCAAGACAGAGTCGCTCAGAGAAGCTCGCCCTCCTGCAGGTGCTGTGGCTAGGAACACCGGGGGGAGGTCCTGTCCCCGAGGTCCTGTGCTCCGCCATCCTCATGGCAACACATTCTGCACACAGGTGCACAAGTGACCATCACTGTCATTTCCTGTTTAAGTATGGGCCTCTGTATTATACCTTTTTTAAAAACAGGAAACAGAAAGATAGCTAATGAAATCCAAATTGAAGACCCACAGTCTTTAGCAAATCACGCCTCTTTGTTGACTTAACTGCCCCATGTAAAGCCAAAGGATTCCTTTTGTTCCTACTTTTTTACCTCCAGAATTTAAAGTACTTTTCCTTATGCGTCTTTGTTTCTTTAACAAAATACATATTTTTAAAAATATGATATATACTGTGTGTCAGATCCTATATCAAGTACTTTACAAATACGAGCCCCTTTAATCTTTGCATGGACCTGTTTTACAAATAGGGAAGTAGAGGCAGAGAGAAGTTTAGTAACTTGCTTAATGTCACACAGCTAGGAAGTGTCAGGATAGGGCAACTGGCTCCAGGGTCTGTGCCTTTAACCACTGCCTCATGCTTCCCATGGGTTACGCAGCCTAATAAGTCCCCTGGAATCAGCAGATTTGTAGCTTCACTACTGTTTATGGGCAGCTCAACGTTGGGCAACTTTTTAAACCTATATGTGTGTGTCTTAAACTGAGGTGTCCTCACCTGTAAAAAGAGATAACAAGCCTACCTGCCCTAGAGGTCATTTGAGGATACAGTGAAGTGTGGGGAAAGTAAAGTGATTGGCACCATGCCTGGCACAGTAATAGTGCCCAGGAAGTAGTGACCACTCAGTTTTATCATCACAACCAATGTGTGAATATTAAGTAGAGTTCAAGGCTGAAGGCATTGGGATTGCTCCTACTGAAGAGTCCGTGTTAGGGACGTGCTATTTTTCATTCAGTAAGGACCACACCTCACCCAGGTCCCCACCTGCTGGAGGTCATTCTCTCCTGCTGTGGGCCCCTCACTACCTCTCTTCCCTGGATTTTATGAGGAAAGTGGGAAAGGGACCCGTGGCCAGGCCCACGCTGCCCAGCCAGGGAACACCTCCTCCACCTGTCCCCCTGCTCCAGCACCAACGCGCTGGTGGCCAGGCAGAGGAGGTGTCGGGGCTCGGGTGACACGGGCACATCACAGGTGATGAAGGAAATTGCTTTGGGCCTTTCTTCTCCTGAGTTAGCATGGAATCCCAGGATTTCTATTAATGGCCCTGCACTGGGGACTGATGGCCCTCTAGCTTCTAAACAGCCTCCGAGAGGCCATTGTGAAGGCTTCATCAGAAACAGATGGTAGTGCTGCTGCTCAAGGAGAACTGCCAGGCCTCTTTCTGTGGGGTCTTGTGAACCGAGGTTTGTGCCCCCATGTGATAGCTAATGTAACACTGGCCCAGGCATCAAAGCAGACCCCCGAGCCTTCGCTAGCTCCCTAGCTTTACCAGGAACCCCATTGCTGCTTCACACTACCCTGAGAAAGCCAGGTGACTCCTCTGGCTTGAGCTGCTCTGCTCTCTCTCCAGAAACGGGCTTCGCGGTCACAGCCATCTCCCGCACACCGGGGGTGACCTACAGTGATTCCTTCGACCTGCAGTGCATCATCAAACCCCATTACCCAGCCCGGGTCCCCGTGTCAGTGACCTGGCGGTTCCAGCCGGTGGGCACTGTGGAGTTCCATAACCTGGTGACCTTCACCCGGGATGGAGGGGTCCAGTGGGGGGATAGGTCCTCCAGCTTTCGAACCCGAACGGCCATTGAGAAGGCCGAGTCCAGCAACAATGTCCGCCTGAGCATCAGCCGAGCCAGCGACACAGAGGCGGGGAAGTACCAGTGTGTGGCGGAGCTGTGGCGGCAGAACTACAACCACTCCTGGACGCGGCTGGCCGAGAGGACCTCCAACCTGCTGGAGATCAGGGTACTGCAGCCAGGTGAGGGGCTTGGGCTCGTGCTTGCGCTGGGTGATGAGACATGTTGGCGGGGGCGGGGTACAACATGCGTGCATGGAATCTTTGGTGTGGTCACTTTGACTTCCCAACTTTTGATGTTGAGAAATATCAAATCCATAGTAAGTTGAAAGAATTATACTCCCTTTTCTTGATAGCCAGTTTTGAATGTTTTATAGCATTTGTTTTCTCCCTCTGTTGATATTTTGTTGTCGTTTTTGAACCATTTGAGCTTCCTCTAAATACTCTATTGTGTATCTCCTAAGAACAAGGACGCTCATGCTGATAGGACCTTACTAACATTTTCCCGGTTGTTCCAAATGCCTTGTCTAGTTTCTTTCCTTCCAGACCAGTCAAGGGTCACACATCATTTTGTTGTCATATCTCTTTAGATCCCTTTAATCTAGAGCAGTTCCCCAGCTCTGTGTGTGTGTGTATGTGTGTGTGTGTATAGACACTGGCATTTGTGAAAGTGTCTCAGCCGACTGTTTCGCAAGAAACTATCTCCTGGTGTCACCTACTGCGATCCATGCAACAACGATGTGCAGGCACCCACCTGGGCAGCAAACTGCGGGAGTCGGAGAGGAGGTGACTTTGCCAAGACTTTTTTCTGACTTTCTGACCCACCCACTTTGTGAAGATGGTTTGAACACCTTGTAAAAAGGATTTTTCTTTCCACTCACAGACACGGTTAGTGTCTGACCCTATCAGCTAGACCACTTCTGATGGCCATGGTGTTATTTTCAGTGATGTGAGGCTGAGGAATGGCAATGTCTGAGTTTGTCCTTCACCTTTGGTAACCCCATACAGAGTCCTGTTCTGTCCCAGAGTTTGGAACAAATGAGTTGTATGAGGAAAAGGACCGTTCCTTGGCCAATTAGAGCCTAAACCTGGATGACAAGCTGCTCCGGGAAGAAGCTGTTGTGTTTAGGTGGATTTTCAGGTCAATGGAGGGTTAAGCGGAGACCCCATTTCCTTTGAGCCCTTGTGGAAGGCATCAAGGGATGCACTTGCCTGCCTTCCTGAGCAGAACTTCAAGATTGTAATTGCACCCTCGTGGCCTCCCCAGCCCTCAAGGTCGGCTGTGTGAGCTGCAGCTCGCGTCACGTGCTTCTGCAGCCCTAGAGGGCGGAGGCAGCGCTGACCCAGGGCCTGCCTGGCATTGCCTTTTTGCATAAATCCCTGATATTTGCTTGTTTCTGTTGCTCTTTGGAATCTAAGACTAGAACTAATAATGGAAGTATAAGGAATTAATTTATTGATGGTTTACGTTATTTTGAGTCTGATCAATTCATGATGTTACTAAGGGAGATAAGAGACAAAAATGTGATAGTAGGTATCTCTTGGGTGCCAGATTTTGGGTGTAGGACTTAATGTTTTCTGTTTCAGTTCATTCACTAGTGAAATCGTGGAGATGTTCATGGAAACCAAGGCCCCAGGTGTTTGGGAGCCTTGATGGAGGCAAACCCGCTTGGTGAGGGGGAAGCTGACACTAGAATGGAGGTTGGAGCTCAGGTCCCTGTGACGTCCATACAGCTCTGTTTCCATTCTGCCATTTTGCTGCCTCCTGAGTAGAGAAGGTAGCTGGAGAGTTGGGTCCTGGTCTGGGGACTAACTGCCTGGTCTGGGGACTAACTGCCTGGTCTGAGGACTAACCACTGAGGTTGTGGTTTGTTTTCACTGTGAAGGAGGGCTGTGCGGTGTCATCCTGCCGGGCTGCATGTGGTGAGGCCTGTGCCGGAGTGCCCAGCAGTGCCCTTGCCAGGCCCTCTGAAGGCCACAGAGAGAGGGTAGCACTTCAACCACTCATTCCCAGGGAGTGGCAGAGGCACCGGCAGAGTGCATCCTTTAGCGTTACTATCTCTCCTTTATTAAATATCGATGCATTTAGCACTTCCTATTTTCCTAAGAGCCTCATGTTCGCTTTTGCTTTTCCTCACACGTTGTGGCGGGTCCTGGAGCTTTCATCTGGGGGACGCAGAAGAGGAAGGATACCTGGGGGCTGACCCTGCACCCAAGACGGAGTTGGACACAGAGTGTGTGGCACACACAGTGTGTGACCTCCCGTCCTCCTCACTGCAGCCCTGGGGGGATGGACTGCTCCCACATTGTACATATGGGGTGACTGTGGCTCAGGGCAGTCTGGATTGCCGCCGAGAAACCGTGAGTGGGAAACAAGCGTGCCTTATTAAAGAGCAGCTGGGGCAGAGGAAGGGGGACTTTGACCCCTTCTTAAGGCCATATCATCAGAAATTGTTCCTCGGCATCCACTGCCAATCCCCTGTACAGAGGAGGCCACTCTTTAGATGGCCGGTGAGTCCTAGCCCTGGCGGCAGGAGTAGTACCAACAATAGAGCAAATAATGCTCACTTGGCATTTCCTGTGTGCCCGTCGCCATCCCAGTGCTTTACCCACCAACACCTACTACTTCTTTCCTAACCTGTGCCGTGCCAGGAGGGGGACTGCTTCACTCATTCTGTAGATGCAGACACTGACACAAAGGTGAAAGAAATTATCTAGAGATCTACAGTAAGAGACAGAGGCTAGGTTCAAATACAGACTGGCAGTCTAGCTCTGAAGTTCAAGCTCTTAATGTTATTATACAGCAGACATTTTTCCTTTCTTCTTGGGAATCCTCTTTGGCACCATGGATCTTCCTTCCATTTCTGTTCTGTCCGGTTTACCAGCCCTGAGTGTCTGATCTCCTTTAACAAATATTTACCTTTGTTTTTCTTTAAGTTTGGGTCACAAAGTACCCATAGAGGTTCCTCTGTGTGCCAGTGGTGTAGGAGTTTAATTTGTCCCTCCTCAAACTCCTGTTTCTTCTCATTTCTGCCAGAAGATGGCTTTAAGACTTGGGGACACCGAAGCACAAAACCAGTGCTTCCTTCTCTTGTTTCTACTCTCCCTCCATACCTGGTCCCTCAAAGCACGGCTTCTCATCTCTACGCTGGTGTCTTCCATAGAGGGTCCCCCACTGCCTGTCCCCCAGCCCCTTTTAAGAATATTTTGAATGTTCTCATTCCAACAGAATCAAATAGAAACCAAGAGACTGTTGGCTCACTGGTCCATTTGTCAGCCTTCCACTTCTGATGTCATCCACTTCTAAGAAGGCTCTGTGTGGTCTGTGCCCCAGACCAGCCCTTGCCAGAGCCACCTGCTACCTGACCACATCGCAGGTGTTTGATTCATCAAGATCTCTAGATGGATGCTGTGTCCATTTGCTGTGGGTCTATTATCGACCATTCTGTAGGCGTGCTTCCGGTTTGGCACACACATCCCCAAGGAAATCTCCAAAGAATGCCATCACTCCCATTTCGTTGTGGATTTTGCTCAGCCTTACTCTCATTGAGGGCACAGTGTGACCCCCCAAGGGGCACTGTGGCAAGACTTGAAGCCAGTTCAACATACTTGATTCTTAGTTCTCAATCAATTCTTTTGTCTTTTAATTTTGAAGCATGGCTTTGCTTCCTTCTGGTTTTCTTTTTTTTTTTTTTTTTCTTTTTCCATTTTTCTGAAGCTGGAAACAGGGAGAGACAGTCAGACAGACTCCCACATGCGCCCGACCAGGATCCACCTGGCACGCCCACCATGGGGCGATGCTCTGCCCACCAGGGGGCGATGCTCTGCCCATCCTGGGCGTCGCCATGTTGCGACCAGAGCCACTCTAGCGCCTGAGGCAGAGGCCACAGAGCCATCCCCAGCGCCCGGGCCATCTTTGCTCCAATGGAGCCTTGGCTGCGGGAGGGGAAGAGAGAGACAGAGAGGAAAGCGCGGCGGAGGGGTGGAGAAGCAAATGGGCGCTTCTCCTGTGTGCCCTGTCCGGGAATCGAACACGGGTCCTCCGCACGCTAGGCCGACGCTCTACCGCTGAGCCAACCGGCCAGGGCCTTCTGGTTTTCTTTAGCACCAAAAAACACCCTCCAATTACGTATTCCTAAATACAGAGCAGTGGGGGAAATGCCAGCACTCGCTCTCAAATGTTTACAGCCAGACCTGGATCTGGCTACTAAATACTGTACATTAAAAATGACAAAGCAATAAACAAGCTTCCAGGAGGGCAGCCTCCGGTCTAGAAAGCCAACTTGTCAGGGGGTGTATTCTGCTGGGATTTGACTGATGGGTAGTCAGGATGAATATTTAATACCCTCTGGATGCTGCCAAACCTGTTTTCTCTAGTTTCTTACTGCTGACCTAGCAGACTCGGGTTGTGGAGGACTTTTTCTCTGACTTCTGTGAGTCCGGGCAGGTAACAGTGGCTCTCCTTGTCATAGTCTGGTGGGTGACAGGCTGCCTCATCCTTCAGAGGGGTGATCCCTGCTTTCTTTCAGGAGTACATGGGGTTTTCCTTCTACCCCATGTGCATCTGACTTCTGCCTGCTGGTGCTCAGAGACAGCGTGAGCACGAGGGCACAAGCCCTCGAGCCCAGCCTCCTACCACCGTTGGGCCTCATTGTCAGTGATCCAGGTGCATCTGTTCGGAGTCAGTGAGCCAGGGTCCCGCTCTGTCTGCAGACAGGTCAGGCAGACAGGGCATGTCCAGGTTACTCTTTGTGTGTGTGTGTGTGTTTTAACTTATTGATTTTAGAGAGAGAGAAAGGGAAGGAGAGATAGATAGATAGAGAGAGACAGGAACATTGGTCTGTTCCTGTATGTGCCCTGACCTGGGATCGAACCCACAACTTTTGCATATTGAGATAGCACTCTAATCAACTGAGCTACCTAGCCAGTGCCAGGTTACTCTTAATTAGCTCTTTCTACTTCCAAATTTTTTGTTGCTTTCTCCTGCCCCTCCCTCCCAGTACCTTATGCAACCATGTTTGAGCACCTGCTATGTGCCAGGGTCCCTGCTGGGCACTGCAGCTACAGAGAGGGGTGTGCCACAGCCCTCGCCCCACGGGCTATCCTGGGAAAAGGGCAGTGTGGGGAAGAGGTCTTGCAGGTAGTGGGGTGGAGGCCTGGGGGGAGGTGAGCTTACATGGAATAGGAGCACGGAAGGAGAAGTGGGTTTTTTCAGGCCCAGACAGGATGTGAACGCTTGTTGGATATGATTGAAGCGTGGTGTCGAGGAGGGACTCCCCCTGGCAGTTGACCGGGTCCAGGGCAGCCCCTTTTGTACTGGGAAGCATGGAGAGTCATCACATGTGGTGGTTAACAGCAAGGACAGCCCAGCCTGGGGTGGAATCCCATTTATCAGTAACCTACCACTTATCAGTGGTGTAACCTTCGGCAAGTGTTTTTATAAAACTGGAGATAACAATATTTACTTCACAAGACTGGTGAAAACCAAATAGTCCATATTTATAAAGCGCTCAGAATATTGCTCAGCACATAGGATTATATGTTTGTTAAATATGAATATTCCAAATGAGCAATTAGGACTTTATATCATATTCAGATCATGTATTCCTTTTTTTATATACTCCTTTTTAATAACAATTTGTAATAGTTCCTTTACTACTTTTACTACTCTAAAATGAAATTCATAGACAGTTTAACATTTCTACTCACATAACCTTTAAAAAATTGTTACAATCCCTAATTGTGGCATAAAGGAGGAATTCTTTTATTGAAGGCCCACAGTCAAGGCACATGAGAAAGCAATCAATGAACAACAAAGGAGGAATTCTTTTAAAAAGCAGTTCATGATAAAATCATGTGCTTGAACCCGTCAGTGTTCAGGGATGGCAGATTAGGAGGCGCAGCTCCCTGTGGAAGCCGGTGGGGTGGCGCAGCTGGGCAGAGGGACTACGGCCGTCCAGACAGGGTTTCTGAGGCCTGAGCAATCTCGTGACAGTGCTGGACACAGCAGAGAGCAACCTCCTTGTCGACCTGACATATATTAAAATTACACAGAAAAAGTGTTGTGTTGATAGTCAAACGAAAGCAGGTCCTGGGCTGAGACAGCTTTCATCCATATGAATGTCATTGGACAGTCATCGGGATATGAAGCAGAGGTTCATATCCAGAGGCCTGGAGACACAGATGCAGGTCAACTGTAGGTTCTGAAAAAGAGATTCTTAGGGCCTTAACTAGGGCATGACCATGGAGAGAAAGAAGAGCCGGGGCTGAGGGCCCGAGTTCCCTGAATACGGCACACAGAGAAGGTTTCACCGTGGCTCACCTGTCCTCTCTCTTGGGGGCACCCTTTCACACTCCTCCTCTGCCTGGGGACTACTTACTCATTTGTTGTTTGAGGCCTCGCTCAGATGTCACTTTTTGAAAAGGTCTCTCCCTCCTGTCACAGTCAGGATTAAATGCCTTTCTTTTATGTTTCAAACCTCCAAGAAAAGATTAATTGCATATTTATTCAGTTACCCATCTATTAACTTAATTAACAGATGATTGGGTCATAATCTCTGCCCTTCAAATGCTTATAATTTAGTAGGAAAGAGTAGACCTTTAGAAAAGTTACTCTGTCAATAAATCAGTAAGTATTGGTGAGAATGTGGAGACAAGGGAATCTTCACACACTGTTGGGAGTAAATTAGTGCAGCACTATGGAAAACAGTACAAAAATTCCTCAAGAAATCAAAAGTAGAGCGGCCATTTGATCCAGTAGTCTGACTTTTATGTTCATTGCATCATTATTTACAGTTGCCAAGATATGGAAGCAACCTAAGTGTTCATTGATAGATGAATGCATTAAAGAAGAAGTGGTACACATACACAATGGAGTATGACGCAACCACAAAATAGAATGAAATCTTGTCGTTTGCAACAACATAGATAGACCTAGAGGGTATTGTGCTAAGCGAGGTAAGTCAGACAGAGAAAGGCAAATACTGTATGAGCTCACTTATATGTGGAATCTTCAAAAACAAAATAGAAACACACAAAGTATAGAGGGCAACAAGAGAATAGAAATACAGAAAAGTAAAATTTTTAAATTGAAATTAAAATTTAAAAAAAATTTTAGGCCCTGACTAGTTAGCTCAGTTGGTTAGAGCGTCTTCCTAAAATACCAAGGTTGTGAGTTCGATCCCAGGTCAGGGCACGTACAGGAAGCTACCAGTGAAGGCACAGCTAAGTGGAAGAACAAATGAATGCTTCCCTCTCTCTCTTTCTCTCTCTCTCTCAAAGCAATCAATGAAAAAAAAATATTTTAAGGGGGAAAAGAACTTTGCCTCAGAGCAAAATGGTGCTAAGTAGTAATTCTCTGCTCTGAGATTTGGTAAAGTTAAGATAAGCTTTGGTATGAAATGCCCTTGGCCCAGGCCAGGAAAAGGTAGATGCTAAATTAAAGACGAGTGAAAGGAGTACTCGCAACCCATCTTGTCTCCCTTCATGGCTCCATCACCTGTGGGACCCCAGACTCCCTGGCACGCTGGCAGGAGGGGCGAGAGAAGACAGATATGAAGGCATCAGATGGAAAAAAAATGAACTTCAGCATCAGGCAGCATGTCACAGGGCTCTAACGGGGGTTAGGGGAACCCCTTATTGATGGAAGAAATGCATTTTGAGTGAGCCGTGCCCACACAAGGTGGAATCTGCAGGGTGGAGAGGTTGGCTAATGAAGCAGCTGTTCTTGGCTGCACATTCCTCCTCCTTCCTGACTCACCATCAGACCGCCCAGTCCTTCCTGTGAAACAGCAGCCTCTCCTCTGATGCAGAACACACTGTTGTCCATGTTTCCATCTGAGGCCCAGGAAGGAAACTCCAGATACAGACAGAAAGGGCCCTTCCCTCCAACAGGGGTCGCTGGCCGCCCTCGCCCCTGCCCTGCCCCCACCCTCGCCCTCGCTCTCGCCCTCGCCCTCGCCCTCGGAGTCCTGAGTCTGCTCGCAGGAGGGGCCTCCCTGCAGCCTGCCTTAGTTCTGACCTTTCTTCTGCCTCGTCCTCCTAATGAGTCGCAGCAGGGGGCTAACCAAGCCTCTGCCCTTGGCCTCTTTCTTTCCCCTCTAACTGTACAGCCTCCAAGTCCCTTCACTCACACACAACTAAGTCCAAGGTTTCCCAGGCTTTCAAGTGCACATTAGTCACCTGGGGATCTTGTTAAAAAGGCAGGTTCTGATTCAGGGGGCCTGGCGTGGGGCATGCCAGTCTGCACTTCTAACACACTCCACAGTGACACGGAGGCTGTGGTCCATGGACGGCAGTTTTAGTAGGAAGTTTGTCACTTACCGTTTGACAGTTCTCAATTTAATGTGCTTTGAACATGGGACTGAGCCTGGAAACCAACAAGAAATGGGCACAGTGAAAATGTATTGCGCGTTTGTTACATGCTAGGCTCTGTACAAGCTCTTCTTCGATGCTATTGCTATTAACCTGCACACATTCCTCTCAAGCAGGTGCTAGGATTGTGCTGATATCGCAGAAAAAATACCTGCCGAATTTATGGGGGCTGGGCTCTCCTCACTCTGGACGGTGACAGCCAGGCTGCACACCACCCAGGGCGTCTGGGGCAGCACGCCGGAGTGCCTCCTAATTAGTCACGGAGGCTGCAGTCTGGTCTGGGCTTCAGGAAACGTCCTCCCTGACCTTGAGATGTGGGAGGGAATTCAGAGCGTGGAGTAGGAGCTGCCCCCTCACCCACCTGCCAGGCAGGCACAAAATTTCAAAACTGCCTCTCTTTCAAGTGTTTCAACACTTCAAAATATTTTGACACGAGAAAGAAAATAAAAATGAAAATTCTTTGAAACATTTTCTTGGATTCTTGTCCTCAGGCCATGTGACCGAATTGAAGTTTAGTCATAGGGTTCCAGTTTAACATATGCAGTTACTATAGCAATTGAGGTTTCCTTAGTAACAGCTGCAAAAATAATCTGGCCCCAATTAATAATACATTTTAGAGCTCTTTCTGCCCTACACTGAACAACCCGGGTTTTTTGGCCAAGGACCAGATAATTCAGGTGTCGTTTTCACTGATGGAGATATCATTTGCATGCAGTGAATTGGTTTGGAAAGGAATGAAAAGGGGGTTGGTTGTTTCAAGTATTTTATAGGAACCCGATCTGAGAAGTCTCACCTGGCAAGCTAATGTGAATCAAGTTTCCAAAGCTTGGGAGCTGACTGGTAAACCCCGCCCTGGACCCCAGTGTGCCCGGGAGGCCTTTGTGTTTGAAGAAGGGAGACGGCAGGAGATGGGCTTGTTCACAGGAAAGATGAACTGACAGGGTGGGGGTGGGACCTGGGGTTTCTTTCATGTGGGTGCTCAGGAAGGCCTGTGGGTCTGTGAACTCAGTCCTTTGGGAAGAGTGTTGCCTGATTGACCAGGTGTGTCCTTTACTGAGATGTGTCCTTGGAGTTGCTTTGCCAGTCATGGCGCTGGGTGTCAGATCCGTGCCTTCGCTTGCTAACTCCTCTCAGCCATTCAGAAGTTTGTCTGTGATGCCAGGATGCCCCAGCGACAGCCTGGGGCTTTCAAAGGCTTCAGTTGCCTCGGCACATGTGACTCAGACCAGGATGCTGTCTGTCCACACCCAGCTCTAAGCTTGCCAGCCGGCCAGCGCTGGCAGAGGAAGCCCAGGCAGAACCAGTGGTTCAGTCCTCGATCTGGACCAAGAGACTGACCAGCAGGGGTGCTGGAGCCGGGCCCAGCCAGACCTGCCCTGGGCTCCCCTCTGGACAGGCTCCACGGAGGAAGCCCGGCTCCCTCTCCCTGTCGGGGTCTGTGCTTGGCCCTGGGTTTCTTTCTCAGCTGGCAAGTAGTTTGGTCTCGAAGGGCAAAGTGTGAAGAGGGGTGGAGGTGGAATGATGCTTTTACTCTCAGCTTCCTAAGAGGAACTTGGAATTGCTGTCTTTTTCAGTGGGGTGAGGGGATGGTGGGCAGAGGGAGATGTGCCAAGTGTACTAATGATGAAGTGGGTGTGATCTTAAATTACCTTCATGAGATATATTTCGTTAGAAGGTGGCTTGTTGCCACCTTAAAGGGGAGCGTAGCCCTTAATTAGCAGGTAGGTTCACTCTGGAGTCTGCCCTCCCTCCTGGATTTGAGCAGGATGAGGTGCAGGGGAGGCTGGAGTGTCCCTGTTCTGTCCTGCTGCTTCTCCTTTCTTCTCCGTCTTCT
Organism: Saccopteryx leptura; assembly: GCF_036850995.1. NCBI lineage: Eukaryota > Metazoa > Chordata > Mammalia > Chiroptera > Emballonuridae > Saccopteryx > Saccopteryx leptura. Next base: position 207,198,434 of record NC_089505.1, on the reverse strand, counting down.
CCTCCCCCTGCCTCCCCCAGAAAGATCAGCCCAGACTGCTGACCACAGTTCTCCCGCAAGCCTTTCTGAAGCTCCGGCCACTGTGCCTGGTTCCAGGGGTGTGGCGATGAGACTATCCGCTAAGCAGGACCATCTTATTCCTTATTCATCAGGGCAGCTCCAGCCCCTTAGCCCCATGAAGGGACAGAGTGGACGCACTCTCAATATTTGCAAGCTGAATGGAAAAAGTTTGCTCTGTATCCTGGGGAGCTCACAGACTAGAGTGGAGGAGAGACTTCAGGAAAACGGCCTGAGGCCATACAGGGAGCAAATGGAAACACAGAGGAGGGGGTAGCGCCCCCCGCCCCCCCCTGTGGAAGAGGGGCGGGGCTCTGGGCTGAGTGGAGAGAAGGGGCAGAGGAGACAGGCAGAGAGGACAGCTGGGCGGAGACTAGAGCAGGGGTGGAGCTCGAGGGGCACTGCTGTGTGTGTGTGTGTGTGTGTGTGTGTGTGTGTGTGTGTGTGTGTGTATGTGTCTGTCTCTCTCTCAGTGAAGACAGGTCCTGGAGGAACTTTGTACTGTGGAAAGGACTGCTTTTTTCTCTGTAACCTAAAAGCAATTGGGAACCATTAAACTTTTCAAGCAGAGAGATGATGTGGGCAGATTTGTGTTTCAGCCGGGTTCCCCTGGAGGCCATGTGAGGCGGGAAGAGATGGTGAGGCCTCAGCCAGCCAGGCAAAGAGGCACCACGGGCAGGGGTGTTTGGGGTGAACGCAGCTCTGTGCAGCGTTGCCTTCCATGCCCACCCGCTGGGAACAGGCTGGGAGCCGAGGCTAGGTCTGAGACGCGCTGCAGTTCCAGAGGTGTATGGTGACCCTCTAAACTGCCCTACCCTCCGCAGTGACAAAGCTGCAGGTGAGCAAGTCCAAGAGGACCCTCACCCTGGTGGAGAACAAGCCCATCCAACTGAACTGCTCGGTCAAGTCTCAGACCAGCCAGAACTCCCACTTCGCCGTGCTCTGGTACGTCCACAAGCCCTCGGACGCTGACGGCAAGCTCATCCTCAAGACCACGCACAACTCGGCCTTCGAGTACGGCACCTACGCCGAGGAGGAGGGCCTGCGGCCCCGGCTCCAGTTTGAGAGGCACGTGTCTGGGGGCCTCTTCAGCCTCACCGTCCAGAGAGCCGAGGTCAGTGACAGTGGCAGCTATTACTGCCACGTGGAGGAGTGGCTGCTCAGCCCCAACTATGCCTGGTACAAGCTGGCAGAGGAGGTGTCGGGGCGCACTGAAGTCACGGTGAAGCAGCCAGGTGAGCACAGAGGTGGGGGTGCAGCCATCTGGGCCAGTGGGTTTAGGGCAGAGAGACTGCCTGTTGGCACCTGACCATCACCCAGCGCACTGCAGGCCCACCCATGTTGCCTGTCGGGTACTGGTGCTGGTGGTCATGTCAGCATCCTTGACCCCGCCATGGTGGCCACCATCGTCACTAGGAAGAGGCCCGGGGGGCCGCGGGGGTTGGCGGGAGCAGCGGGTGGGCTGAGGCCACTCAGGCTCCCTTTCCTGGCTTGCAGTTCTCACCCTGCGTTCAGGTGGTACCAGCTGTATCCCCAGGGTCCTGCCTACAAGGCATCTTCTGGTTTCCCTCTTCTGCTTCCCCTTCTTCTTCCCACTGTCCCCAGCCCAAGAGGAGCACTTCCTGTCTCCAAACTGAGTCACCACTTGGCCCTTTTCAGACCTTGTGGTGCAGCCTGATGGGTGGCATCGGGCCTCTCCTGAATGCCTCCGGGGATGGAGAGCTCACTGCCCCTTTGGGCCTGCGCTCCACTTTTGGGCACTCCTTGTGGTTGAAAGTCGCTCTCCCCGTAATCTGCCTCTCAGGTTTTAGATCTGTCCCTAGAACAACCCAGGAGAGGTACTGGTCATGTCCGTCCCAAATGTCATGCACCACGTAACGACATTTTGGTCAACAGCGGACTGCATATGTGATGGTGGTCCCATAAGCTGGTCCATAAGGTTATAATAGAGCTGGGTTTCCTGTAGAAATGGTGTGTTGTTCAGGAGGACTTTTTCCCTGACAGGAGCAGTGTCTGTGGGGCTTGGCAGTAGATTCCCTCTTGCTCACAGCACCTCAGTTTTGAGCACAGATTATATCTACTGACTTCTCTCAGCACAAAGGAGCCTATCAGCCCAGTGCTACAGAGTTCTTCTTCCTACTGACCCTCCCACCCCCCCCCTCCCTCCTGACGATCCCTGTAGGGCGACCCACGCCTCACCCAGCCAGTCTCCTCGATATTTCCAACCAATCCAGCCCATACCCCTGGTCAGGGAGTGGCTCTGACAGCTCTGATGTTCTGTGTCTGGCCGTGTTGTTAGGAAGCAGGGGAAGGCTTGTGGGACAGTGTTACAGAGTCCACGGTCTTGCACAGTAATGTCCCAGTGTTCACAGTCACTCCCCACGCCCCACTCAGCCAGAGCCGCTTCTAGTCCTATGAGCTCTGGTCACGTCACGTACCCCAAATAGGTGCACGTTTTTTAGCTTTTGTTTTTATTGTACCTTTTCTATGTTGAGACACACAAATACTTACCATTGTGCTGCAGTTGCCAACAGTGTTGAGTATAGGAGCATGCTGTACAGGTGTGTAGCCTGGAAGCAATAGGCTAGAGACCAACTGTAGCCCAGGTGTGTGGGAGGCTATACCATCTAGGTGCGTGTAAGTGCACTCTGTGATGTTTGCACAATGACAAAATCACCTAAGGATACATTCTCAGAGTGTCTCCCCACTGCTAACTGATGCCTGACTGCATGTGAAGGGAGCTCTGTGCCCTGTCAGTCTTCCTTCTCCTTGTTAAAGAAGCTCCAGAACTTCTCACACACTGTGGCCCTGGGCTCCTTCTCCATCCCTTACTCCTGTGTGCTCTGCAATTTGTTGTCCCTTCCTGTCCTTCCTGAGGGCGGTGGGGAGCTGTACTGCCCGTATGTCCCATCTCCATGCCTTTTCTTTGCTGCCATCTCCGCCTGGAATGCTCTTTTCATGCTTCTCCCCTGTCTTCACCCCATTCCCAAGACTTCACTCAGCACCACCTCCAGGAAGCCTTCCTAGATATCTCCCATATCACCAGAGGTTTCTTATAAAACACATAATAGAAAAATTGTTTGTTTGCGTTTTCTCTCTACTATAGGATATCATATTTCCCCACATATAAGATGCTCTCATGTATAAGATGCACCTTTCATTTTGGGGCCTGAAATTTGAAAAAAAAAATACAGTGTGTCCGTAAAGTCATGGTGCACTTTTGACTGGTCACAGGAAAGCAACAAAAGATGATAGAAATGTAAAATCTGCACCAAATAAAAGGAAAACCCTCCCAGTTTCTGTAGGATGATGTGGCAGCATGTGCGCATGCACAGATGATGACGTAACACTGTGTATACAGTGGAGCAGCCCATGGCCATGCCAGTCGAGATGTGGACAGTACAGAGGAAAGTTCAGTGTGGTCTGTGGCTCGCTAAATTCAAATCCATGACCAAAGTGCAACGTGAATATCAGCACGTTTATAACAAAGCGCCACCACATAGGAATAACATTACTTGGTGGGATAAGCAGTTGAAGGAAACCAGCAGTTTGGTGGAGAAACCCCGTTCTGGTAGGCCAGTCAGTGACGAGTCTGTAGAGGCTATACGGGATAGCTACCTAAGGAGCCCTAAAAAATCTGTGCGTGAGCCCACATCGAACTGCACTGAATAGGTATGAAACTGGGAGAGTTTTCCTTTTATTTGGTGCAGATTTCACATTTCTATCGTCTTTTGTTGCTTTCATGTGACTGGTCAAAAGTGCACCGTGACTTTACGGACACACTGTATTACATAAAGTTATTGAACTCAAGTTTTATTCATCATAAAATTCATACAACTCCTCATCACTGTCAAAACTCCCATCTGTGTCTGATGACAAGTCACTGTCTTCAACAATGAGCACAAAAACAAGCATGAAAAAGCGGAAAATGCAAGTAAAAAACCCTACAACCATTGTATAAGACACACCCAGTTTTTAGACCCCAAATTTTTCCAAAAAGGGTGCGTCTTATACTTGGGGAAACATGGCAAGCACTTGATATCTTTGTGTCTGCAGCCATTGGCACAGCCCCCGTGATAAACACTGGTTGAATAAGGAAGGAATGGTTGCTCTTTTTAGCACCCGGCAGGTCCTTTGACTGCTCTCTTAGCCTGGAACGTGTGGACCATAAATATTCATTTATTTCGTTCTTCCTCAGAGAGGCATTCTGGCGCTTTTTAAGTAAAACAGCATTCTAGTCACTCTGTTCCTTTCCCCAGCCCCTTCATAGCACATAGCACCATGTGGCATTCCATTTATTTACGTATTCCTATACAGGTAATTACAAGCCCTAACGTCTATTCAAACTTAGGGAAATTCACTTATTGTTGGTTATTTTGTGTCATTTTTTTATTATTTATGGTTTCGTTGTCTGTCTCCTGCACTAGACATGGCACTCCCTGAGTGGCCACCGTGCTTTGTTTCTGTCACCACTCTGTTCCCACGTGTCATCTCTCAGGAGGCCCCAGTAGGTGTACAGAGCCCACGTGTGGCCTGGCCCATGCAAAACAACGTGGGCTGTTCCCTCCTTTTCCTCAGGATGTTGTATTTCTAAAACTGCCCATCCTCATTGGCCTCACAGTGACATTTTGTGCTAACCCTTCTGCTGGTGCATTAAAAAGGAAGCTCTGGTCTAAATGCATCCTGTTGGTATTTCCAGCGACCTGTGTCCTGCCACCCACAGATGCTTTTTAGGCTCCTGTTCTTCCTGTGTCTTTTCAGTTCTGATCATGTTCCCTACTGAGAACACAGCCACCCTCTACGAGTTCCTCTTATTCAGTATCCACCCTTTCCCTTTTCTTATTTGTGCTGAAACTAAGAGATTCTCGGCAGACCCTAAATTTACCGAGGGAGTTCCCCCATCTGCGACTGCAGACTTAGATCAGGCTGCTGGGGCAGTGCGAGCAGCTGTAAGGATGCTTGTCAAACACAGTAGTAACACCCTGTGAATGGGGAATAGCAACACCATCAAGAGAAAACTCACAGGACTCTGATTAAAACAACACATTCCCCCATTTCTGTGAGATATTTTTGGTTTGTATGTTTTTCTTTTTTTGTTTCTTTTGTTTTTCCCTGCTTCTAGTTCTTTTTCTTTTCTCCCCCCTCCCCTTTTTGTCCTGGTGAGAAAGAATATACTTTAGTGTTTTTGGAAAATAACGAAAACACAAAGAAGAAAATAATCTTTCAACCCAGAGATAACGTGGGTGTGTGTGAATTTTGGGGAGATTGGTTATTTAAAATATTTTGGGGGCCCTGGCCAGTGGCTCAGTGGATAGAGTGTTGGCATGGTGTATGGGCATCCTGGGTTCGATTTCTGGTCAGGGTACACAGGAGAAGCATCCACCTGCTTCTCCACCCCTCCTCCCCCTTCTCTCTCACTTACCCTCCCGCAGCCAGTGGCTCCATTGGTTCAAGCATGGCCCCAGGAACTGAGGATAGCTCCATTGGAGTGCATCAGCCTCAGGTGCTAAAAATAGCTCAGTACTCGAGCATCAGGCCCAGAAAGGGTTGCAGGTAGATCCCGGTTGGGGGCGATGGGGTCGATGCGGGAGTCTGCCTCACTATCTTCTCTCCTCTCACGTTAATATATATATACATATATATATATATATATATATACACACACACACACACACACACACACACATACACACATACATAACTGTCTATCTATAATTTTTACCCTTTTGACCTTTTAATTACAAAAGGAATCATGTGCATTATAACATTCTGACAATTTTGAAGTGTAAAAAGTAAAAAGTTAATTGCATTGCCCTCCCCTTCCTCAGATGTCACTCAGGAGGCGCCCTTCAGGGGCACCTCTGTACATTTAGTTTCATAGTTTTTTGATGCCTCTGGTCTAGACATGCTCATGAGAGCCTTTTATAAAATTATGTGCCTGCCATTAGGCTGTGCTATTATTAATGGCATTTTTGATGGGCCAAATTGCAAACCACTGGTTCTATTAGTATCAGTCTTTTGTTTCTTTTGTTTATTGCTGTCAGATCAGTTGTGTTCCCAGCTTGAAAGGGAACTGGGTGGTTTTTTTGTAGGAAAAGTAAGAACTACAATTCTTAGGGCCACTTTGTGAACCTGAGAAGCTGGGTTTCCTCTGTAGTTCCTCTGTGACAGCCAGCGTATTCTCTTTGTGGGGTCAGGTTTTAAAATCTCTTGCTTGGAATGAGGTACTCACCATGCCCTTTCCTGTCCTTCTGGGCCACTCACACCAGTCAGCCATGTGCTTCATGGTCTGCTGTCACTGGGATGTGCAGTTGTCTACACAAGTCTCGTAGGACATGACGGTGTGCTGGTCCTCTGCCGAGCATCTGAACTGATGAGGGTTCTGAATTAAGGGACAGCCTGACCTGTGGTGGCGCAGTGGATGGAGCGTCGACCTGGAACACTGAGGTCGCCGGTTCAAAACCATGCACTTGTCTGGTCAAGGCACATGTGGGAGTTGACGCTTCCTGCTCCTCCCCCCCTTTCTCTCTCTCTTTCTCTCTCTCTCTCTCTTCTCTAAAATGAATTAATAAAATAAAAATAAATAAATGAATTGGACAGCCATGGCTGTCACATTGAATTTCCTAAACTCACGTGGACACATGATCCAAGGACTCAGAATGTGTAGGTTGCCTCACCTGAGAAATGTTTCTGCCAGTTGAGAGTGCTGCCTCCTTCTGTGCTGGGAAGGCACCTGTTCACCTGTGCTTGGACAGGGCGCGTGCAGGTGGCCCCTGTTCTCGTGCTGCTGACGTCTCATTCCTTGCCTCTCCAGACAGCCGCTTGAAGCTCAGCCAAGTGCAGGGCAACCTGTCAGTCCTGGAGACGCGGCAGGTGCAGCTGGAGTGCGTGGTCCTGAACCGCACCAGCGCGGCCTCCCAGCTCGTGGTGGAGTGGTTTGTGTGGAAGCCCAACCACCCGGAGCGGGAGGCCGTGGCCCACTTGAGCCGTGAGGCCATCTTCTGCTACGGAGAGCAGGCAGCCAAAAACAACCTGAGGGGGCGGCTGCATTTGGAGAGTCCTTCCTCTGGTGTGTACCGGCTATTCATCGAGAACGTGGCGGTGCAGGACAGCGGGACCTACAGCTGCCACGTGGAGGAGTGGCTGCCCAGCCCCAGCGGCCTGTGGTATAAACGGGCGGAGGACACTGCTGGGCAGACAGCCGTTACAGTTATGCGACCAGGTGAGGGTTAATGTCCCCAGGCCTCCACGTCTTTCCCTGTTTCCCTTGTATAATATTTTAGGTGCTGCTAAAATTTGTTTTTTAATTAATAACTTGTCTGCAGTTAAATGTACGTGCATTTACGGTTTGCATTTGCATTCATTGTTGCCTCAGTTTTTTCTCCCTAGTAAAGGGAAAATTGCACATCTGGCTTTGGCCTCAGGTGATTCTATTTCTTAACTAGAATAATGTTTACCAATAATTATTCCGAGCATAGAATATCCTCCCTTTAAAGACGTTAAAACAGCCTCTTCTCCCTCTTTGTCCCTGTCCCTCCAGATGCCGCCCTGCAGGTGGACACGGGGGTTCCCAACGCCACGGTGTTTGAGAAGGCTGCTTTTCAGCTGGACTGTAGCATCGTGTCTCGCTCAAGCCAGGACTCCCGCTTTGCTGTGGCCTGGTATTCCTTGAGGACTAAAGCTGGAGCAAATGAGGGCAGCCCTGACCTAGAAGACCAGGAGGAAGAGGAGGAAGAGGAGGAAGAGGACCCAACGGAGCGGACGGTCCTGCTGAGTGTGGGCCCAGATGCCGTGTTTGGCCCAGAGGGCAGCTCCTGGGAGGGCAGGCTTCGCTTCCAGAGGCTGTCCCCCCTGCTCTACAGGCTCACGGTGCTACAAGCAAACCCCCAAGACACAGGCAACTACTCCTGCCATGTGGAGGAGTGGCTGCCCAGCCCTCAGAAGGATTGGTACCGGCTGACAGAGGAGGAGTCAGCCCCCATCGGCATCCGAGTCCTGGACACAGGTGAGTTTTCCCAGTTTGCAGGGGAAAGATGTCACACTTGATTGCAGTTGCCTGGGACATAATCACAGCTCGATTATAGATTAGTAAACTGCGTTCTCACCTGTCATGGGATCTGCAAACCAGTTCATATAACTGACCCTCCATTGCTCATGCAAAAAGTAGAGCTAGGAATCAAAGTGATCATTTACCGTATAATCTCTTTATTAAACGTTTCCACCAGATTCTATTTTAGTAAGATTTCCTCTACAAGTATATTGTTGGTGTTACTTTGTTACACTTTAGAATATCCAGTCTCCCCTTTCTTCAGTGAATTAGCAAGTGTTTCAGACTCATAAGGGGAAGAATTTTAAAAAATGAAGCTTGAATACCGCACTTAGACCCAGCAGGAGCCCAGTTCTGGGCGCCTGTGTTTTTTCCGTAAACAAGACTGCTGGGTGATCTCTGGCCTGGGAAGTTTAATGCGTAGGAACATCCACAGTGGGCAGATAAAATGTGGTCTGAAAACCTTCCTTTGTACTTTGGGACAATGGGTTATAAGTCATTCTATTCCTTTTTTAAATTTATTGATTTTAGGGAGAGAGAAGAGAAACATCAATTTGTTGTTCCACTTTTATGCATTTATTGGCCAATTCTTGCCTGTGCCCTGCCTGGGGATCGAACCCTCAGCCTTGGCGTATGGGGCAGTGCTCTAATAAGCTACTTGGCCAGAGCTTTAGTCATTCTTTCTTTTTCTCAAGTTCCCAGGTTATTTTATTTTGCACGATGACTTGGAGGTTTGGAGGGCTTTTGCAGGGTTAGCTGGGAGGAGCAGCCCGGAAAGGCAGTGATGTTACGGGATGTCTGGGGAGCTGCAGCCCTGTTCACCCCCAGCTGTTGCTGCGGAAAGGTCCAGAACTCAAAGGTTTCATCATATGGAGGGCTTTATGAGCACAGACTGGAGGAAATGCCGACCGGAATTATTTGTTCTAACAAAGTGCTCTTTCGGTTGGCCTTCTGTCAAAATGTGGACTATATCAGACTGAAAAAGGTATTTGTTAGAGTAGAATTATCCTCTAATGCAGAAATTAAAAATTGCCTTGAAATTTAATTCCTTTTCAGTCAAAATATTTTACCAGATAAATCTGACTGAGTTTTTTAGTACTGTATCTTTTTTTCTTTGATTACTTCCTGTTTATTCGATAGAACCATGTGAAATTGAGAGGTTTTGAAGGTCAAAAGTGGTTGACTGTCAGCAATTTTGTATCCTTTGGAAATGTGAGAAGTGGAAGTGTATGTTCAACTTTCTTAGTAATACTAAGAGCAGCAGCTCATCAGCAGTAGGACGGAAAGAAGACAAAAACCTAAATTATACTTAGACCCCCCTCACACACTCTATTTCACCCACTGCCCAAAGTATAGGAGGGTGTTTAGACCACATTTTATCTGCCCACTGTAGGCATTCATATGTGTTAAGCGTCACAGAACACAGATGCGGAAGCCTTATTTTACAGAGAAAACGCAGGCTGCCAGGGGCTCGGCTCCGGCTGGGAACCCCTAAGTCATGGAGCAGCCGTTGACTGGGTTGGGGATACCACGTGTCACTCTGTTCCATACCCAGGAGTAACCAGCAGTGCATTCTGTGCAGCCACAGTCACACTGCGGACATCTGTGAAAGGTCCCTATGACATCTTTAATTGATATCGTTAATCAAGTGAGCCATCATTTCTAATGCACAGTGAGACCTGGAAGCATTGCTTTGTTTGAACCTCCAGCTGTGACTTGGAAGCGGTGCTGGTGTGAGCACAGGCACATACAGGTCGTCCCCAGGGGAAGCCAGGTGGGCACACACGGACCCCGCCAAGTGGCTTCCTGTGGGTTGGGCGAGGTCTTCAGGAACAAGAGCTGACGGCCCAGGTGCCCAGCCCCCAGTCCTCACTGTCTTGTCCCCCTCCCTTGTCAGGTTCCACCCTGCAGTCCATCATCTGCTCCAACGACGCCCTCTTCTACTTCGTCTTCTTCTACCCGTTCCCCATCTTCGGCATCCTCGTCATCACCATCCTGCTGGTGCGCTTCAAGAGCCGGAGCTCCAGCAAGAACTTGGATGGGAAGAACGGGGTGCCCCTACTGTGGATCAAAGAACCACACCTCAACTACTCTCCCACTTGCCTGGAGCCCCCCGTGCTGAGCATCCACCCAGGAGCCATCGACTGAGAAGCCCCAGGGGACGTCGGCCAACGGGGTCCGACGCACTCCCATGCTGCCTCTCGCTCTGTGATGGGACAGCAGACAGCACTCAACCTCCGAGTGCCCTCTCAGAAAACTGTCAGACTTGAGACGTGGTCACACTTCCTAGTCAGTCACAGAGACGGACTGCTGCTTCTAGGTGGCAGTCCTGGTGGGTTAGCGACTCCGAGCAGGCGTCATCCTGCGGCACTGGGTGTCTGTTTTTGTCCTTGGTGATGTAGTGAGTAGCTCCAGTGCCATGTCTACTCACTGACAGTAAGAGGTAGAGGTTACAGGGGTCCTCAGTCTTTGTCATGGCCTCTTTTTAAGTCCCGGTGGGTGGTGTACCCTTTTTGGATTCCATAATGTTGTGGAAGCATTTCTCTTACGTGCAACGGATGAGAAAAGGACAGACGAATTTGACAGGGCAAAGGACTTGCTTCCAAGACTTTGTTCTTGCATACTTGAAAATGCCACCCATGGAGCAAAATACACCCAAACATTTTTTACTTTCTTAATGAGACTTGAAAATTATTTGAAATGTGGGTCCAATTTGTATCTTATCTTTTCCCTCAGCTGGAGTTGTTGGAACCACTTTGTAGTCGAGATGAAAGCATTGAAAAAAAATTTTTTTTCTTCAAAGAATCGTGTATGTACAAGAGAAATCCTGCATAACCCCATTAGGAGTAGAGGGTGCCCAGTCAGCCTATCGGTCAGAGAGGCAAAAATAGGTTTACTCCTAACCTTGCCAAAAGAAAACAATAACAAGAAAACTTTGTTGGAGAACAAGTCAACAGCTCCAGACAGCTCACACTTTGCAAAGTGGGCAGAGGGCTGCTTTTTAGCAGCTACTGACTTGCAGATTGATCAAAGCTCATGCTTTATGAAGGAGGGAAGGCAGGCTAGTTGTTGGCTTGATCTGCTCCAAGAAGGCAGCCTCTGAGGGATGATGGAGCGGATGGGCCTCTGTTGTAAGGTGCTTTGCCAAACTCTTAAGGGAAAGTGGCCAGTGAGCCTGGGAAAGGGACAGTGCTGATCTGAACGCATAGGCGGCCACTGTAGACAGTGACAGGGCTCTGGGGCCAGCCGGCCCTGCAGTTCCTTGAAGAGGGGCACAGTCAGCGGTGGGAGGGGGTTTCCTGTGCCTGACATTGGAGAGCAGGCAGGAATAACTGCCTCCCTGGAGGTATGAAGACTAGGTTTTTCTTCCTTTCAATTAGATTTCCCTCAAAGATATGGATGTCTTTCTCACTCCCATTGATCTCTGCGTGCTTCTCACTGCCATCAGTAACTGGGGGAGGTCCCCACGCAGCCCTTGGTAACCCTTTACTTCCCTCATCTCAGCAGAAAGTACCCCATGCTTTTGTTGTGGGCTCTTTACCCTTCCCTTTCTCAGATCTTGTTTGTGGTCTTAGGTGATTTGGGGGTTCGCTGTTATGACGACTTTTTGTTTCAGTGCCCCTTAAAGTCTACTAAAGGCCAATGTCAGTCTCACTTCACACGAATGGGCCAGAACGGGAGCAGCATCGGCTGCACGTGTTCACAAAGGTTTCCTGCCTGGCCCTGGCCGGTTGGCTCAGTGGTAGAGCGTCGGCCTGGCGTGCAGAAGTCCCGGGTTTGATTCCCGGCCAGGGCACACAGGAGAAGCACCCATCTGCTTCTCCACCCCCCCTCCTCTCCTTCCTCTCTGTCTCTCTCTTCCCCTCCCACAGCGAGGCTCCATTGGAGCAAAAGATGGTCCAGGTGCTGGGGATGGCTCCTTGGCCTCTGCCCCAGATGCTAGAGTGGCTTTGGTCGCGACAGAGTGACACCCGGGAGGGGCAGGCAGAGCGTCGCCCCCTGGTGGGCATGCCGGGTGGATCCCGGTCGGGCACATGCGGGAGTCTGTCTGACTGTCTATCCCCGTTTCCAGCTTCAGAAAAATACAAAAAAAAAAAAAAGGTGTCCTGCCTGGCTTTCCCATGCTGGTCACGATGCCACTTTCTTTCTCTGTGAACATGCACCGCAATACTAAGGGAGTTCCCGATGTGAAAAATGTCTAACCAGAGGGGAGGCTGTGGGATTCCCTGGCCTTGTGGGTGCTGATTCTGATTGGAGTCTGGGGGCGGGGCAGATGCTTGACTGCTTCCCAGCTGACAGGGAAGCAGGGCAAGGGCTCAGCCATTTTCTGACAGGCTCCATACACCTGCCTTCCCTTCCTCACAGGTGTGCCAGCATTCTCCTATGAGAGTGAAGGTACCACCGCCTTGCTCCTGCCTGTTGCCTCCCATGCCCATTCTCATTTATCATGTTGCATGAAGGCTTTAGAGGTGCAGATTCAGCTCAGTGGGGGGAGGGGAAGAAGGCCGGCTTTTGCCCCCCTTTGGTCATTTCAGGGATGTGTGCTTTCCGTGGGAAATCGCTGACCCCTAACTTACAGACTGAGTCAATGAGGGAAGAAGACTTCCTGTTCCTCTGTTGAATGGGAAGGTGCCAGCAGGCTGTCTGGGACTGGGACGTGCACCTAAGACTTGGTTTGAATTGGTTCACAGCTGCAGGAAGGTAGCTGCTGCACATGATCAAACAGGTAAAGCAGTTGTGGGAAATTTGAAAGAAAAGAAACTGAAGAGTATTTTAATCATTTTTTTTCTGTGTATTTTCTATGGGCTTGGGGATACCATCAAAGGGGGAGCTTTTCCAGCTTTCTGTGAAAATCCCCAGGACCGTCCTTTGTTGGCCATTTCTATGGAAATGTGATGTTAGATGAATGGTAATGGTGCCCTCCGGTGGCTGGGAGACCTCATTGCACATTGCCAACAGGAACTTGAGACCAGGAGACTTACCCGACTATTCTCTTGTATTACTACTTATCTCCATCGACAACGTTGCATCAGTGAAACCTACACTGTGCTAGACCCTTCCCAGGACATGAATATGACCACACCCTCTTTCACCTGGGTGTTTCTGTAGCAAGTTTTCGTATTCTTTTCAAACTCTGCATTAATTGTTGAAGAAAAAAAAAGAGATGGGGTGAGAAAACTACCCATGCATGATGTAGAGAGCTGTTGATTTTTGTTTGTTTTTTAAGGGAAAACTATTTGTAAGATGTTGCACTAAAATGTTTTATATACAGTTCAGACACCTGTAGTAAATTATGTTGAAAATGGCTGTTTACATTTTCTGGAGTCCACTGTCCTTTTGTCGCAACCAGTCACCTGCTCCATGGACCTGTGGTCTGGGGGCACAGTGAGTTCTGCCCCCCCCCCCACATTGCCTGCTAGCTTCACGTTCATGAATCAGAGCCTATATTATCATGCACTGCTTCCAGCCTAAATGGTGCCTTTGTACAATGTTTAAAAACAAAACAGTAACAACAACAAAACACCCTTTTCGCAAGAAGAGTATCTGCTGAAAATGTATTATAATAAATACACAGGTCTACCCTGACTGTGACACACAGCACACCTGGAAGCCTGCTGGTAGAGCTTATACCCTCTAGCTGCCTTGTTTTTTTTTTGGGGGGGGGGGAGAAGTGGGTGAGATGGGGTAAGAGGAGACTGATGGAGGACAGGAACATGGGACAACCTTCCCTTGGCCACCAAGGTCCTGTGCAGCAAGACCACACCATCTTTCTTAAACTACGTAGTGTTGCCCTGACTGAAGTATTCAGCAAGCATTTTCCAGGAGGGAGGGAAGACAGGAGCTGTGTGTCCCTGTTCAGTGAGAACACACAGCACACCAGTCTCTGGTCCCCGCACAACTGGAATGCTGGGATGTGGTCTCCACAGTGAGAATAATGACAATGAGCAAGGCCACAGCGGTGATGCATAAGTCTTCAGAACCCTTCTGTAATTGTTTAAAATCCACCCAAAGAATGTGCAAAAGGAACTGGATAGAGAGTGAAAAGCAGAGGGAAGTGCTTCCTTTTCTTTTCTTCCTTTTAAAATCCAAGCCTTTCCAAAGGGTTTAATGCGTGCTTTCCTCTGCTCTGCATCCCCATTTGCTGCATCCTTATCAACTCCTTGCACCTGCTGGCTTGGCCAGCAGTGGAAATGTGACTGTTTACCTTGTGGGCACCTGGAATGGCTCTGTTTTAAGTCTTATGTATTATTTTTGTCTTTTTTGCAAATGCTTTTTTTTTCAGTTTTTTACTTTTATTGATATTAGAGAGAGAGACAGAGAGAGAGAGAGAGAGAGAGAGAGAGAGAGAGGGAGGAGGAATGGAAAGCACTTGTAGTAGTTGATTCTCACATGTGCCTTGACCGGGCAAGCCCAGGGTTTTGAACCAGCGACCTCAGCATTCCAGTTCAATGCACTATCCTCTGTGCCACCACAGGTCAGGCTCCTCTTTTCAGTTTTTTAACATTTTTTATTTCTCAATTACAATTGATGTGCAGTATTATATTAGTTTCAGGTGTACAGCACAGTGATTAGGCATTACAAAACTTACTAAGTGATCATCCCAATAAATCTTGTCCCCATCTGACATCATACATGTTTCTTAGAATATTATCGACTCTATTCCCTATGCTGTACTTTTACCCCATGACTATTCTGAATCAACCAATATGTATTTGTTCTTTCTTTCAAATTTTTATGTATTGATTTTAGAGAGAAAGGGAGAGTGAGAAACATTGATTTGTTGTTTCACTATAATTTATGCATTTATTTATTGATTCTTGTATGTGCCTGTGCCCTGACTGGGGAGCAAACCTGCAATCTTGGTGTATCAGGCTGACACTAACCAACTGAGATACCTGGCCAAGGCCCAATACATGCTTTTTAATTCTTACATCTTTTTCACCCATACCCTGCAACCCTCCTCCCATCTGCTAAACATCAAAATGTCCTCTGTATCTATGAGTTTGTTTCTGTTATGCTTGTTCATTTATTTTGTTTTTTTTTTTAGATTCAATGGCTGATATGTATGTATGTATGTATTTATTTATTTTTTACAGGGACAGAGAGAGATAGAGAGGGATAGATAGGGACAGACAGGAACAGAGAGAGATGAGAAGCATCAATCATCAGTTTTTCGTTGCGACACCTTAGTTGTTCATTGATTGCATTCTCATATGTGCCTTGACTGCGGGCCTTCAGCAGACCGAGTAACCCCTTGCTCGAGCCAGCAACCTTGGGTCCAAGCTGGTGAGCTTTGCTCAAACCAGATGAGCCCGTGCTCAGGCCTTGGGGTCTCGAACCTGAGTCCTCCACATCCCAGTCCAATGCTCTATCCACTGCGCTACTGCCTGGTCAGGCTGATATGTATTTATTGCCATTTTGTTTGCTCATATTTTTAAAATCTTTTCTTTTTCTTAAAGAAGACCCTTTAATATTTCATGTAATACTGGTTTGGTGGTGATAAGCTCCTTTAGCCTTCTCTTGTCTGGGAAGCTCTTTATCTGTCCTTTGATTCTCAATGATAGCTTTGCTGGGTAGAGTAATATTGGTTGTAGGTCCTTGATTTTCATCACTTTCAATATTTCTTGCCAATTCCTTCTGACCTGCAAAGTTTCTGTTGAGAAATCAGCTGACAGTCTTATGGGAGCTTATAGGCAACGAACTGCTTTTCTCTTGCTGCTTTTAAGATTCTCTTTGGCCTGACCAGGTGGTGGTGCAGTGGATAAAGCGTTGGACTGGGATGCAGAGGACCCAGGTTTGAAAACCCTGGGTCACTGGCTTGAACGCAGGCTCATCCGGCTTGAGCATGGGGTCACTGGCTGAGCCAAGGTTGCTGGCTTGAGCAGGGGGTCATTTGCTCTGCTGTAGCCCCTGGTCAAGGCACATATGGGAAAGCAATCAATGAACAACTAAGGAGCCACAATGAAGAGTTGATGCTTTTCATCTCTCTCCCTTCCCATTTGTCTGTCCCTGTCTGTCCCTCTCTCTGTCTCTGTCACACAAAGAAGATCCTCTTTGTCTTTAACTTTTTGAATTTTAATTATTATAATGTGTTTGTTTGTGTGATCCTCTTTGTCTTTAACTTTTTGAATTTTAATTATTATAATGTGTGTGTGTTTGTGTGGGCCTCTTGGGGTTTATCTTGTTTGGGACTTTCTGTGCTTCCTGGACTTATACATACCATATTTCCCCATGTATAAGACACAACCTTTTCCAAAATATTTGGGGTCTAATAACTGGGTGCGTCTTAAACAGTGGTTGTAGGTTTTTTAACTTGCATTTCCTGCTTTTTTGCATGTGTTGTCCTTACACTCACTGTTTCACACTTGTTACCAATTTATTATGGTAGGTTACGTTTTGCTATATTCTGCCCAGAAATGGCTCAGAAAAGATTTTCGTACAGTGCTGAATTCAAGTTAAAAGTGATCCAGTTTGCAAAAGTGAATGGAAATCATGCTGCTGAGCATAAATTTGGTCCTCCTCCAACTGAGAAATTATTTTTTTTTAAGATTTTATTTATTCATTTCAGAGACGGGAGAGAGAGAAAGAGAAAGAAAGAGAAGGGGGAGGAGCCAACTCCCATATGTGCCTTGACCAGGCAAGCTCAGGGTTTTGAACTGGCAACCTCAGCGTTTCCAGGTTGACACTTTATCCATTGTGCCACCACTGGTCAGGCAAGAAATTATTTCTGAAACTGGTTATGAGAAGAAGAAACATTACTGAAAATGCCATGGCAGAAGAAGGCTATGAAAGGCAAGTCAGCAAAATGGCCTGGTTTAAAGAGGAAATTGAAGATATGGATTGAAGAGCAAAGGGCAATTGGGATTCCTATGTCCACAAAGATGGTTCATCATGAGGCAAGAATTGCTGATGAAAAAGAAGTTGCTGATTTCAAAGGAGGACACAATTGGTGCTTCAGGTTCATGAAACAGAATGGATTAAGCATGTGTACACACACCAGACTTGCCCAAAAGATGACTGAAAGCTGTCAGCAGAAGGTCCTTGAATTTCATCGTTTTGTCATTCAGTGTCGGAAGACACATCAGTTTGAGTTGGGACAGATTGCAAATATGGATGAAGACCCCCTTCAATTTGATGTCCCAAGTAACAGAACTATTGATAAGAAGGGGGTGAAAACTGTAACTGTGAAGACAAGTGGACATGAAAAGAGCCATTATACCATGTTCTAGCTTGTTGTGCAGACGGAACCAAGCTGCCTCCTATGCTGATTTTCAAATGCAAACCAATGCCAAAAGAAGACATTGCTCGAGGAGTGATTGTTTACGTTCATGACAAGGGTTGGATGGATCAGGATGGGATAAAGATCTGGTTTGAGAACGTTTGGAGAAGGAGACCAGGTGGGCTCTTACACAAACCTGCCCTATTGGTGCTTGATCAATTCAGGGCACACATAACAAAAAACACAAAGAAGATTGCTGCAGAGCAAAAAACAAAACTTGCTGTCACAACTGGAGGCTTGATGTCCCGGCTCCAACCACTTGATGTCAACATTAAAACCCTTCCAAGCTGCGGTGAGAGAGGAATGGAACCAATGGATGAAGTCTTCTGGGGACAGTTTGACACCAGCAGGAAGAGTGAAGAAACCAACTATAGGAGAAGTTTGTACCTGAGTGGAAAGATCCTGGGATAATATCAAGATTGAGATCACTGTCAAGTCATTTAAGAAGTGTGGCATTTCAAATGCCATAAATGGAACTGAGGACAAGGCAATATACGAAGACAGTGATTCATCATCAGACACAGATGAGGACAAGCTAATGGATGGAAGTTTTGACCGTGATGAGGAGTTGTATGAATTTTATGATGACTAAAACTTGAGTTCAATAACTTTATCTAATACATTTTTTTTCAAATTTCGGGCCCCAAAATTAAGGTGCATCTTATACATGGAGAAATACGGTATCTATTTTTTTTTACCAGGTTAGGAAACTTTTCTGTCTTTATTTTTTCAAATGGATTTTCAATTTCTTGCCCTCTTTTCCTTCTGGCACCCCCATGATGCAAATGTTGGTGCACCTGGAGTTGTTTGTCCTAGAGACTCCTTACACTATCCTCAATTTGGGGGTGTTTTTCTTTTTGCTGTTCTTATTGGGTGTTTTTTGCTTTCTTATATCCCAAATCGCTGATTTAATTCTTGGCTTCATATATTCTACCATTGATTCCCTGTAAATTATTCTTTTTTCAGTTAATATATCCTTCATTTCTAACTGGTTCTTTTTTATGTCCTTTTTTATGCTAGTAAAGTTCTAAGTTCATTGAGCATCTGTATAACCAGTGTTTTGAACTCTGCATCTAGTAGATTGCTTGTCTCCATTTTGTTCTTTTTTTTTTTTTTTTTTTTTTGCATTTTTCTGAAGCTGGAAACAGGGAGAGACAGTCAGACAGACTCCCACATGCGCCCGACCGGGATCCACCCGGCACGCCCACCATGGGGTGATGCTCTGCCCATCCTGGGCGTCGCCATGTTGCGACCAGAGCCACTCTAGGGCCTGGGGCAGAGGCCAAGGAGCCATCCCCAGCGCCCGGGCCATCTTTGCTCCAATGGAGCCTTGGCTGCGGGAGGGGAAGAGAGAGACAGAGAGGAAGGCGCGGCGGAGGGGTGGAGAAGCAAATGGGCGCTTCTCCTATGTGCCCTGGCCGGGAATCGAACCCGGGTCCTCCGCACGCTAGGCCGACGCTCTACCGCTGAGCCAACCGGCCAGGGCTCCATTTTGTTCTTTTACTGGAGTTCTTTTCTTTCGTTTGGAACATGTTTCTTTGTCTCCTCATTTCAGCAGCCTCCCTGGGTTTGTGTCCATGTGTTAGGCAGAGCTGCTGCATCTTCAATGCTGGTAAAGTGGCTAATGTATTGTAGTAGCGGTTCTGTGGGTTCCAGGGGCACAGCTTCCCTGATCACCCAAGCTGGCACTTCAGGTGCATGCCTGTGTGGGCCGTGTATACCCTCCTGTTGTAGCTGAGCCTTGATTGTTATTGGCATGTCAATGGGAGGGATTTACCACCCAGGCTGATCGGCTGTAAGGCCTGGCTATGACCACTGACCACAGTTGAGATCAGCTGTGTAGGGGCTCCCCCCTACAAAACAGGACTTACTTCGGTGGGGCTCTGATGCCTGCTGAGTCTATCCCTTGAGTGTGTTGCTTGTGAAGGTGGTTGGGTGGTGCTTTGATATGGCTTGTCCACTGGTTGCATTGGCTCTGGGGCCTCCCAGTAGGTACAGGCCAAGGTCAGCCAACACCTATGTACTGCCGGTGCCATAGGCATGAGCTGCAGCAATCTACAGATGGCTGCTACTTGTGCTGGGCCTGGAGGTACCCAGGCGAGGTCAAGCTGTGAAGCAAGCCTGGCTGCTGCTAGTGCTCAGTCTAGGCCACTTAGCAAGAGGCATGGGCACACTGAGGCAGGTACTGCTTGTTTGAAGGATTTTAGGAAAATCTGAAGCATGAGCCAAGACAGTCCATTCATATGGAAAAGCCACTAGAAACAGCTTGGATGGGCCTGCAAGCTGGGAGGGGCGGGGTCTCAGAATCACCAGGGTAGGTGAACAGGGTGAGCGAAGGTCGTGGAGCTGGATGTGGAGCCCTGCCTGCTGGCTCTGTGTGGTGGAATGGGGTTCTCAGAAAAAGAACAACGGCCTCTGCCAGCACCACTGTCTGACAGAAAACTGCCCCCACCAGCTCAGATACTCCCATATGCCCCTGGTTCCTGTCAAGCTGCTGCCTCCAGTGCCAGAGCTCAGAGGAAGTGAGTCCCAGTAAGTCTGTGCATGGGTCCTTTAAAAGAAACTGCCTGCGACTCTAGCAGCCTCCATCTCCCTCAGCCTCAATCCCCCCCTGGTTTTCACAGCTAGAAGTTATGGGCACTTCTCTTCCTGGCTCTGGAGCCCTGGGTTGGGGTCCTGGTTTGGGGCTGAAGCAGCCGAGATACACTCCTGACTTCCATCTGCCTGCCTGGTCCACATCCCTGCCCTCTACCAGTCATGATGCGGCCTCTTCTTTAAATCCCTACTTGTAGGACTTTGCCAGATTTCAGGTGGTTCTGAACGATGGTTGTAATTTTGAAGTAGTTGTGGGAGAATTTGAGGATCGCATTTACCTGTGCTGTCATCTTCCTAAATGTTCTCTTTCTGCGAGGGAACATTTTAAAAAGGAAAACAATGTGACAAAATAAGATTACCCCTCTGCACCCTTGGTGCAAATCTGCCTGGTGTTCACATAAATGAAGTGAATGGATACTTCTACAAAAGGCAAGAGGCTTCTCGTGTCTGCAAGGATTAGGAGCAGTGTTTTCCTGTGTTCTAGGATTTGTAAACTTTATGGGTGTAGTTGCTGGCGAGAACTAGAGCCAGGGAACCAGCGAGTGGCATTACTAGCAAGAGCAGCACCCCACACTACAAGAGCAGGCTGAATAAGACCTCCTTTTTTACCTTCTAGTCCATGATTATCTACAGTGACAGCAGGTGAAACCAGATCTCGCATCACTGGTCACAAGATGAAAACTACATCCCTCCCTTTCGTGGCAAGTCCACTGTACATGAATCGAGCCTGTTTGGCTGCCTTTCTGATACATTGCAGGTCCAGCCTTTCTGACCCACTTCTGATCTATGAAGTCTGCTGGGCCAGGCATTTAAGTACTCTGGTCAGGGGAGGTCCACCCTAGGCAGACCTAATGAATTATTCCTCGTGCCTAGAGACCATAACCTGGGGATACTTCTCAGCCTCAGGTGAGTGGGCAGCTCTTTCCCCCATCCTGCTCTTGAGAAGGTTGGCCGCTTCTACTGGCCAGTCCAAACAACAGCACAGCCACACACCCAAAAGTTGCATCCTGTTCCTGTATGAGAGGGTAAGAGTGCCGCTTTAGACTCAGCTTTGGTTGGACTCCAGTTTTTCCCTTTATGTGTGTCCTTGGGGAAGTCACTTACTTTTTCTGAGCCTCAGTTTCCTCATCTGTAAAAATAGAGGCAACATTGATTAAATTAGCCCACATAATTCACTTAACAGAGTCCCTGGCCCATAGTAAGTGCTCAAGATGTTTGCTGTTATGCCACTTCCCAATTCATACTTTTTGAGGGCCCTGTCCTGGTAGCTCAGTTGGTTAGAGCATAATCCTGGTACACCAGGGTTGTGGGTTTGATCCCTGGTTAGGGCACATACAAGAATCAGCCAATGAATGCATAAATAAGTGGAACAAATTGATGTAGCTCTCTCCCTTCCTTTCTTTCAAAAAATTAAAAGCAAAAACCTCCCAGGGCTTTCCCGGTGTCCTATTTCTGAACCTATCCTGCTCTCCAAGTTGGCCCCAAGTTCCTAATAGCCCACAGCAAAGGAGAAACTTTTTTTTTTCTTTTCACATTTTGGGCTACACATGGCACCTGCCTTGTGGTCCCACTATCTTCAGATGATAGGAAATATCTTCAAGTAGCAGGCTTTATGGTACAGGCCATTGGTCCCAGAGATTTCACTGACATAGATACCTTTTTACATTTTATGGCTAATTGAAGAAATGATTCATGAGTTCTTACAGTTCAAGTGTCTTGACTGGTTTGGGGACACACCTGAGGATGATGGGAGATGCAGGCCACCCTAAGCACACTGCCACTCAATTTCCCAATTAGCAACATGAAGTTGTTTAGTTGGACAGCGGGGGGCCTTTTCCTGGAAGAGTTTCTTTAACTGCCACAATATGGGCAGGGTCAAGTCTGGAGCTTATCCCAAAAGAAGCCGCCATACCCCTTTGTGCGATGTGAGGAGCTGGTTCTAGGAGTACGGTTTGGAATCAGGTGGATTTGAGGGGAGGGCACGCCAATCAAAAAACTAGCCGATGAGGAGGGAGCTCCAAGCGCCTGGCCGGGACCAGCTGGGAGAGAGATTTTGGCGGCCTCAACGCGCCCACTGCCCCGACGCCTCCGCTGGGGCAGGCCCACCGTTGAGACGGAGGAGACGGCAAAGAGGGAAACTGGGCAAGGGAGAAAGTAGCCGGGATGGAGGGAGTACCGGGACTGGGAGTCAGGCTTAAGGAAAGGGTGACATGCCCTTGAATAGGGAGAGACGGCGTGTAGGGGCCGCACCCCTCATCCTAGCAGCGGTCTAACACTTCCCGTTTTCTTTGTTGACCACTTGAGGACATTGTGGCTCAAACAGGCTGTGGTGTCCGGGGTCCTGGAGTCCCCGGCAGGAAAAGCCAGCCCGGCACCGCGGTGCTCCGAGGCGCTGCAGGAGTCAAGTGCGTCAGGGCCGCCGCCCCGCAGAGCCCCGTGGCGCGGGGACAGCCGAGCGGGACGCAGCTTCGGGGGGCGGGCCCCCAGCTAAGGAGTGGTCCCCGACCAGCTTTCTCAAGCCTGGGCTCTCGAGGCGGGGCGGCGCCGCGGGTCCTTCCGGGAGGAGAAGCGGTGCTGGGGAGAGGCGGTGCTAGGGAAGGGAGGCGGCGCTAGGGAAGGGAGGCGGTGTTAGGAAAGGGAGGCGGCGCTAGGGAAGGGAGGCGGTGTTAGGGAAGGGAGGCGGTGCCAGAGAAGGGAGGCGGTGTTAGGAAAGGGAGGCGGTGCTAGGGAAGGGAGGCGGTGCTAGCAGGGGATGGTGGCACTAGGGAAGGGAGTCTGCGCTAGTGGAGGGAGGCGGTGCTAGCGGGGGGGAGGCGGTATTAGGGAGGGAGGGTGCGCGCGGCGCGGCACCGGGCACAGGTTCTGTGCCCGCCCGACGCGCCATGGCCGCTGGCGACTTTGTGAGTTGGCCTGCGGGGGTCCTCATCTTCATCGTGGTCTTGTCTGACCTGTTTGGTGAGTGGCAGTCTTCGCCGGAGCCCCTGCGGGGCTGGGAAGCCCCGGAGGTGTCCGCGGTCCTAGGGCTCCGAGGCTAGTGGACGGGAGGGGCCCGAAGCAAGTTGGGTTCGGGGTGGGACGTGGGGATGGGGGTGCGGGGAAATGCAACCGGCTGCCTCATTAGGGAGAGTTGTCACTGCATCAGCAAGTCGTGCCGGAAGAAACTTGAACGGTAGGTGCCTGAATTGTGTTTGGGGGGAGACGGACTCCCGATCGCTTACCCCACCCTGCGCTGTTTTCTCCTTTCTCCCGAGCTCATATTTAAAATACCCCCCCCGCTCCGCGCGCGCGCGCTCTCGTTTCCACCAGTGTTTCTCCGGAAGGGTGTGTCGTTCCTGAGACTCAAGTCGGCGTTACTTCTTGTGCCTGCCCAGGGATGGTCGCGGGTAACCCTTACTGTTACAGCTGATCACCTGTGAATTAGCCGGGGCGCATCGCGCTGCCGGAACTACCTGCCCAGAACGCGCCAGGCTGCACGGTGGTGCCCTCCCACCAGCGTGGGCGGGTTGGCGTCCAAGCTACAAACTTCCAGCGGTGGCGGCTCTGAGTTGTCCTACCAGGCAGGGGAGAGGGAGGAATCCGTAGGCGATGGCCTCGCTTCAAGATTACTAAGTAGGGAGGCTGGTGCGCTTTTCTCCCTTCAAAGCATAAAAGAACTAACATCTAGCCCTGCCTTCATCCCTGTTACACTTGTCTGAATCGTCACAACATCCCCATAAAATCGGTATCTGTCTCCGTTTTTATCTCCTCACCCTCGTGAACCTCTCCACACACAGGCCCCTAGTTAAGTTATAGCCAAACCCCTGGAGCATAATAATAGGCCCCTTAACTAGCCTTCCTTTATTTGAGGGGATTTCCCATTGCGGTCCTGTAAGGCCAGTTGCCCTCGGCATGGACATGCAGATTCAACATTGAATTCAGGCAGACGGTAAAGGAACAGCGGAGCCAGAGGATGGTGGGCCATTCCAATTTATTGGAGGCTCACCAAGACCGGCAAGCCAAAAGACGACAGAGGAAAAAGGAAAAACTTGCTTTTCGCAGTAGAGGGCAAGGATCAGGAAAAAAACAAAACCAACTGCATCTCTAAGTGGCAGGTTGTAATCTTCCTTATCCTCCCTGAGGGGATGTATTTACATCCTTACAGTAGTGCTGTCCGGTGCTCCTGCACTAGCACAAAGGGCTTGCAGCCATTAAACCTATGAGCAAACCTAACACAGCCATTTTCCCCACAGCTCCCCTTTGCACATCTTCCCAGATCACCCTTCCATCTCATTCTGCATTCAGCATTTACTGAGCGGTTGTGGGTTGCAGACATCTACAGAGTGCAGCCTGGGAGAAGGGGGTGAGATTTATCTACAGGACAAGACAGGGAAGTAAATGTTCTAAGAGAGATTAAACATAGGGTTTGGGTTTGCAGAGGGACGAAAGACATGTCTGTAGATGTTGAACTTACTTTACAATATGGCTGTTTGTGAAATCAGTTATCTTTTGTGAAACAAAGACTTCAGGGAATGGAGGTATTTGACTGTGTCCTCTGGGGACTGGTGGTTTGTGTTTCCATGTATGGGGCAAGATTCCAGGAGAACAGGCTTGAAAAAGGGCAGCAGGGTGAGCTTGGGCAGCAGTCATTTGGTGTCACTGCAAAGTAAATGTGAGGTCCCTCGTGGAGTCCTGAATGTCCCCTTTCAGAGTTTGGATTCTCTTCTACAGGCAAAGAACTGTATCTGGGCCTGTCAGGTTCAGAACCATGTGGTTAGGAAGAATAATCTGGTAAAGAGGAAGGACTGTGGTTAAGAGGAACTAGAGGCAGGAAGGCTAGGGCAGAGACCCTCACAGGCCCAAGGAATTGGGAGGGTTCACAAACTGGTGTCTCTGGGAGAGGGGGAGAGACTCATACAGAGCTTGTATGGGCGAACGGACTCTCTTCCACATGAGCTGATCTCCCCCTGGTCCCAGAATTCACCTTTGGTCACCAGTGCCTAAACCTGTGGTCTCTTCCACTGAAAACCCAGTTTCCCCATCAGTTCCCATATCCACCAGCAGGATTCTCTGAACAGTTCCTCATGGTGGTGTCTGCCATCTAATTTATGTATTCATTCAGCAAGCATGAATATCACCTGCCCTGAATAGGCCGTGCACTGACAAGACTGAATGAATGGTTTACCCTGCAGAAGGCGAGCCCTTTGAGGTGGAGCTTGCTTCCCTAGGGAAGCTGCCTACCAGTGATCGACAGCATCAGCTCTAGAGTCAGATGCCTGGCTTCAGACCCCAACCTTGCCCCTCACTTGAGTTATAGCTTCTGTAAGTTACCTAAGTTTTGTGTGCCTCAATATATTTGACTTTGAAGAGAGCGAGCACCACTGATGTGAGAGAAAGGATATATATATATATATATATATATATATATATATATATATATTTTTTTTTTTTTTTTTTTTTTTTTTTTTTTTTTTTTGTATTTTTCTGAAGCTGGGCTGGAAACGGGGAGAGACAGTCAGACTCCCGCATGCGCTGGACCGGGATCCTACCTGGCACGCCCACCAGGGGGCGAGGCTCTGCCCACCAGGGGGCGATGCTCTGCCCCTCCGGGGCGTTGCTCTTTTGCGACCAGAGCCACTCCAGCGCGCCCGGGGCAGAGGCCAAGGAGCCATCCCCAGTGCCCGGGCCATCTTTGCTCCAATGGAGCCTCGCTGCAGGAGGGGAAGAGAGAGACAGAGAGGAAGGAGAGGGGAAGGGGTGGAGAAGCAGATGGGCGCCTCTCCTGTGTGCCCTGGCCGGGAATCGAACCCGGGACCTCTGCACGCCAGGCCGACGCTCTACCACTGAGCCAACCAGCCAGGGCCAAGAAAGGATATTAATAGTATCTACTTGATAGAGTGATTTTGAGCATCAGTCATTCAGTACTTACTAAGCGTCAGCTTTGTGGCCGGCACTGTGCAAGAGCCCGGGGATGCACCAGGGAGCAGTCTTCCCTGCCTTTGGGAAGCTTACATTATAGTGGGGGAGACAGTAAATAAGTAAGTGCATAAATATATAGATACAGGATGGTAGTAAACATTTACTGATTGGCGATGCAGAGGAAAGGGGAGAGAAAATGGTTAAGGTTTCTTTTTAAGTTTTTAAAACTTTGGAACATTTAAGGTCTTTAGAATAGTCAAAATAGTACAGTGAATACTTACACACTTTTTGTTTTTTGTTTTTTAAAGGTAGGAAACCTGAGTTTTATGTATTAATTTATTTATTTTTTATTATTTTTTTTTACAGAGACAGAGAGTCAGAGATAGGGATAGACAAGGACAGAAGGACAGAAAGGGAGAGAGATGAGAAGCATCAATCATTAGTTTTTCGTTGCGCATTGTGACACCTTAGTTGTTCATTGATTGCTTTCTCATATGTGCCTTGACTGCGGGCCTTCGGCAGACCGAGTAACCCCTTGCCTGAGCCAGCGACCTTGGGTCCAAGCTGGTGAGCTTTTTGCTCAAACCAGATGAGCCTGCGCTCAAGTTGGTGACCTCGGGGTCTCGAACCTGGGTCCTCAGCATCCCAGTCTGATGCTCTGTCTACTGCGCCACCGCCTGGTCAGGCTATGTATTTATTTTTTAAAGATGTTATTTGTTGATTTCAGAGAGAGGAGAGAGATTAAAGGTGGGAGGGAGGAGTGGGAGGCATCAACATATAGTTGCTTCTCTTATGTGCCTTGACCCAGTAAGCCCGGGGTTTCAAACCAGTGACTTATGCAATTTTCTTTTGGAATCACCTGTTAGTAACATTTTGTTGCATTTGGGTTACTTCTCTTTTTACATACCCATATATACACTGCTCACAAAAATTAGGGGCTATTTTATCGCTTCATATTCATTTTGAAATATCCCCTAATTTTTGTGAGTATACTTAAATTTTTTTTTTATGCTGAACAATTTGAGAGTTGCATATCTTATGGCACCTTAGCCCTAAATATTATAGCATGCATCTTCTAAGAACCTTGTGTTTTCAGTAATTCACAGAATCATGACCACAGGAAATGCAATGTGATTCCCTGTTTTGTCATTGATCCCAAAAGCCAAGATGGCTCACACTGCATTTGGAAGTCATGCCTCTAATCCCCTTTAACCTAAAACTGTTAACGTTTTTTTTTTGTTTGTTTGTTTTTTGTACTATATAATATCATTTTTGAAGGATGTGACCCAGTTGTTTCATAGGATGTCCCTCATTCTGGGTTGTCTGTTTCCCTGTGATTGGATCCTTTTTCAGGCACGACTTTTTGTAGGTGTGTTGTAGGCTCAGTGCAGCTCATCGGTGGCAGGTGCAGCCCAACTGTCCCATCACTGGAGGGGTTAACTTGGATTATTTGGTTAAGGTGAGGTTCTGCAGATTTCTCCACTGTAGAAGCACCTTTCCTCTTTGTAAATAGAACGTGATTTGTCAACTGACACTTTGAGATTGTGTGATGGTCTTGTTCCCCAACCATCTTTCATGTAGTGTTTTAGCATCCAGTAGCAAGTCTTCCCCGAGACCATTATCACTAAACTATTTGTAGATGGCAATTTTCTACGCCTGCTTTTTTTTTTATACATGATTAACATTCTTCAGTAATGAAGAACTTCTGCACTTCCCTTTTTTTTTCACTTCATCTGTTTATTATTGGTATGGACTCCTGGATGTTCTCTGAGATGACATTCCTGACATTGTCCATTTCGATGCTCAATGATCCCAAATTTGCAGGTGGGAACCCCTCCAAACTTCAGTGTCTCCTTGTCACATTTCCATGAGTTTCTGAGCACTTCCTTTCTTTCTAGCACAGAAAGAAGTTCTGGGCCTTCAGCCTGGAATCAGTAGATTTCCTTGTTCCTTTTAGTGGGGGATGGGATTTGGAAATCATGTTCTGAGTGCTGGGTGTGCTCAAGATACTGGACTCATGGCCCCAGGCCCTGCCTATTGTCAGAGCTAGGAAATGAGAACCTACAAAGTCTTGGGTTCATCCTGGCTATTCACTAAGGCTATTCCAGTAATTTGGTTCCTCTTCCCCTTCCTTTCTTCTTTCTTTGTACCTTGCTTCTCCACAGTGAGAACTCTATTTTCAGTAGCATCAGTATATTTTCCTAATCTATATTAAACACAAAATAGTTTCAGAATTGCTATACCAGTACCACGACCAAGCACAAACATTACTAAATACAGTTCAAGATTTCTTTGGGGTCCTTTTTTCTTTTCTATATGTCCCACTGTATATGTATAGGATACTGGATTTTTTTAAAATTATTTTTATTTTTTTACAGAGACAGAGAGTGAGTCAGAGAGAGGGATAGACAGGGACAGACAGGAACAGAGAGAGATGAGAAGCATCAATCATTAGTTTTTCATTGCGTGTTGCAACACCTTAGTTGTTCATTGATTGCTTTCTCATATGTGCCTTGACCGCAGGCCTTCAGCAGACTGAGTAACCCCTTGCTGGAGCCATCGACCTTGGGTTCAAGCTGGTGGGCTTTTGCTTAAACCAGATGAGCCCGCGCTCAAGCTGGTGACCTCGGGGTCTCGAACCTGAGTCCTCCGCATCCCAGTCCTACGCTCTATCCACTGCACCACCGCCTGGTCAGGCAGGATACTGGATTTTAAAGTGACTTGAATCAATCTTTCTCTTTGTGGTTATGTTATCGATTTGTATATAGTTGCATTCGTTTCTGTTTCTATTCAATTTTAGGGTTTTCCCTCTTGCTTTGATTTTTAAATATGTAATCTATTAATATGGTTCAAATTATGACTATATAAAAAGGTACCCTCAAGAAATTCTGTTGCCTCTCTCCCCTTTCCCCACATAGCATATAATTTGTTTCTGTTCTTTCTTGGTTCTGTATGCTGATACAAACAGATACATATGTTTATTTCTAACTCCATTTCTTAAACAGCAGGTAACACACACTGTGTACTCTTTTGTATCTTGTTTTGTCAGTTAACCAACCATATGTCTGGAAACTCATTCCATCTCACTTCATAGAAATCCTCCTCCTTCCTTTTGAGCAGCTGTGTAGTACTCCATGGGATGGAGGTATGAGATTTCTTTTGGCCACTCTGGTGGCTAGTATTTTATATAATATGGTCAGGGTGACAGTTTAGGCTTGAGGAAGTGAGGGAGCAGGCCAGGTGACTCATGGGGGATTGGTATTCCAGGCAAAGGGGAAGGCAGCAAAGCCCTATGGGTAGGCTTAAAGCATTTACGGAACTTCAAGAAAACCATGTTACCGGGAAGTAGTGGGAAAGGAATCATGGCTGGATCCTACGGATCAAGTTTTATGGGTCCTTTCAAGACTATGACTTACTTACTCCCAGTGAAGTGGACAGTTTTGGAGGGGTTTGGACAGAGGTGAAATTATGAGGATTGAAGAGTTTAAACAAATTATTCTGGCTTCTGGGTGGAGAATTCTGAAAAGGGCAGGGAGCAAAGGAGCAGCATGCAGATGGTTGGGATGCTGCAGGGACACTGTTGGTAAGAATCAAGACTGTGGGCCAGGCCTGACCAGGCTATGGTGCAGTGGATAGAGCGTCGGACTGGGATGCCGAGGACCCGGGTTTGATACCCCGAGGTCGCCGGCTTGAGCGTGGGCTCATCTGGTTTGAACCCAAGGTCGCTAGGTTGAGCAAGGGGTCACTTGGTCTGCTGGAGCCCCCTGGTCAAGACACATATGAGGAAGCAATCAATGAACAACTAAAGTGCCACAACTAAGAACTGATGCTTCTCATCTCTCTTCATTCCTGTCTGTCCCTATCTGTCCCTCTCTCTATCTCTGTCACAAAAAAAAAAAAAAAAAAAAAAAAAAAAAGACTGTTGGCCTGTCCTGTGGTGGCACAGTGCATAGAGCAGGAGTCCCCAAACTTTTTACACAGGGGGCCAGTTCACTGTCCCTCAGACCGTTGGAGGGCCGGACTATAAAAAAAACCCATGAACAAATCCCTATGCACACTGCACATATCTTATTTTAAAGTAAAAAAAACAAAATGGGAACAAATATAATATTTAAAATAAAGAACAAGTAAATTTAGATCAACAAACTGACCAGTATTTCAATGGGAACTATGCTCCTCTCACTGACAACCAATGAAAGAGGTGCCCCTTCTGGAAGTGCAGCGGGGCCGGGTAAATGACCTCAGGGGGTCGCATGCATCCCGTGGGCCGTAGTTTGGGGACCCCTGGCATAGAGCTTCGACCTGGAGCGCTGAAGTTGCTAGTTCGAAACCCTGGGCTTATCTGGTCAAGACACATATGACGAACACTTAATGAACAACTAAAGTGAAGCAACTAAGAGTCGAAACTTCTTATTCCACCCCACCCCCTACTCCTCTCTCTGTAAAATCAATAAATAAAATCTTTAAAAAGAAAAGAAAAGCCCTGGTCAGTTAGAGTGTCATCCCAAAACAAGGTTGCAGGTTTGATCCCCAGTCAGGTCCCACTCTAGAAGCAACCAATGAACGCATAACTGAGTGGAACAACAAAGGAATGCGTACCTTCCCCCTCACCTCTCTCTCTATCCTTCTCTCTGTCTCTGTAAAAAAAAAAAAAAAAAAAAAAAAGTCAATAAACTATAAAGCCCTGGCCTGATAGCTCAGGTGGTTGGAATGTTGTCCTGAAGCATGGACGTTGCTGGTTCAATCCTGGTCAGGGCACGTACAGGAACAAATCAATGTTCCTGTCTCTCTCTTTCTCTCCCTGCCTCTCTTTAAAAAAAAAAAAAAAAAGACTGTGGGGGAAGAGGTGAGAGGTTGGAAGTACTTGGATGTGTTTTGAAGGTCAAGTGCAGGATTTTGGTGCTGGGTTGTTAATATGTTCATCAGTGGGTTGTTAATATGTGCACAAGGCAAGTAGCAAGCTCAAAACTGGAACTGTTGTATTAGGTATTTTATTTTATTTAAAAATTTGCCATTGATTTAAGAGGAGGGAGGAGAGAGAGAAGCATCAACTTGTTTCACTTAGTTGACTTGACTATGGGTCAGTCCAGCAACCTCTGGAGTGCTGGGTTGACGCTTTATCTACTGAGTCAGCTTACCAGGCCTTTTTTATTTTATTTTATTTTATTGTTTTAGAGGGAGAAAGTGAGAAAAAGAGAGACAGACATTGATTTATTTCATTTATTTATGCATTCAGTGGTTGACTCTTGTATGTGCCCTGCCGGGGATTGAACCTGCAACCTCAGTACAATGCACGAACCAACTGAGCTACCCAGCCAGAACTGTGTTAGTTTTTTTCCCCTGTATTAGCTCTCTTGAGCAGTGCCTGCTCTATTCTGATGCTGTTGACCTTTTATGGATCCTTTTATCTTGCCAGCTGACTCCCCACCCAGATTATAGATCCTTGTATGTAGGAACCAAGTTGTATACTACCTTTTAAAAAAGTTTTTAATTGGTTTTAGAGAGAGCTGAAGGGAGAGAGAGACAAAAACATTGATCTGGTCTTCCATGTGCCCTGATGAGCATCCTTGGGAAGACGCTCTAATGCATGACTGCGTGGAACAACAAATGAGTGCTTCCCTTCCCTGTCCCCTCTCTCTCCCTTCCCCATCACTTCTCTCTCTCTCTTCTCCATCCCCTCTCTCTCCCTTCTCTCTTTCTCTTAAAAAAAAATTAGTGCATAAAATATAAAGCCCTGGCCAGATAATGATTGTACACTACTTCTTAAAAAATTTATATTGATTTTTAAATATTATTTATTGATTTTAGAGAGAGAGAAACATTGATTCGTTGCTCCACTTATTTATGCATTCATTGGTTGGTATTTGTACATACCCTGACTGATTATCGAACCCGCAACCTTGGCATATCTAACCAACTGAACTAGCCAGCCAGGATATATTGATTTGTTTCATTATCTTTTTTAACAGTACAGGTTGTGAAATCTAGATATTAGATGATATTGTATTTATCAAGTATATCTCCAGTTTAAGTTATTATTATGTGAGACGTGTTCGTAAGCTTTGCTGCAATCAGAATTCAGAGTCTGTGTTTTCTTTCTTTCTTTTTTTTTTTTAAATTTATTTATTAGCCCTGGCCAGTTGGCTCAGTGGTAGAGCGTCGGCCTGGCGTGCAGGAGTCCCGGGTTCGATTCCCGGCCAGGGCACACCTCCACCCCTCCCCCTCTTCTTCCTCTCTGTCTCTCTCTTCCCCTCTTGCAGCCGAGGCTTCATCCAAGCAAACTTGGCCCGGGCGCTGAGGATGGCTCTGTGGCCTCTGCCTCAGGTGCTAGAATGGCTCTGGTTGTAACAGAGCAACGCCTCAGATGGGCAGAGCATCGCCCCCTGGTGGGCATGCCAGGTGGGTCCCGGTTGGGCACAAGCTGGAGTCTGTCTGACTGCCTCCCCGTTTCCAACTTCAGAAAAAAAAAAAATAATAAAATAAATAAATAGTAAAAATTTATTTATTGATTTTAGAGAGACAGACAGAAGCATCAATCTATTTCTGTATGTGTGCCCTGACCAGAAACTGAACCAGCAACCTTGGAGAATCAGGATGATGCTCCAACCAACCAAGCCATCAGGCCAGCGCAAGTCTGTGTTTTCATTTAGGAGAGAATCCAAGTCAGAATAATGTCGGCATTCCTGTCGGCAGTCCAGACCCCCTGTCACAGTGGGGTATAAACCCTGACAGCTGCCATGAATTAAGCACATGCTCTGTGCTGGGTGCTGTGCTTAGTATTTTAGCTTTTTGGTTGCATTGCATTGCCACCATTTTTAAAAGGCAAAGAGCATTTAAGAGGAGAACAAAGCTTAGGTTAAGTACCTTGTCCAAGTTCGCACAGCAAATAAATGGCAGATTGGGCTAGAACCCAGATCTGCCTGACTCAGTTCATGCATTCCTAACCCAAGATTAGATGAACAACTGTTTGAAGACTGGTGAAGCCACAGGTGGTTTCTTTATAGGACATGCATACATTGTTCAGTGTAATTTTGCTAAGGCATGTGAAATTTTATAGGGCAGCACAATCACCAGTCCCATCAACTTGTTTTCATATACAGTCTGTATACTAAGGGGGTGAAAAAACCTTTGGGCCATAGAATTCAGAATGATGGTTATTTACATACCTATTTGTTAACATTTTGCCAAAGTTGTACTCTCTCTATACACCCACACTTCATTCCTAAATACTTTTGCATAATTCCAATAACATTGAAATATTTATGAAAAGAACGGTAATCTCAATTTCATCTAACTTCTACCCTTATTCAAATTTACTCACTTGTCACAAGAGTATCTTTTTTAAAAAACCAATATCCAGTCAAATTCTAGGCGTTGCATTTGTGGCTATGTTTTTGGTTTAATTTTGAGAGGTATCTTTTAGCAATTTGAAAGAGACTTAGAACCACTTTTTAAGAACTAGATCTAGGCCTGACCTGTGGTGGCGCGGTGGATAAAGCATCGACCTGGGAATGCTGAGGTCACCAGTTCAAAACCCTGGGCTTGCCTGGTCAAGGCACATATGGGAGTTGATGCTTCCAGCTCCTCCCCACCTTCTCTCTCTCTGTCTCTCTCTCCTCTCTCTCTCCCTCTCTCTCTTCCTCTCTGTCTCTCTCTCTCCCTTCCTCTCTCCTCTCTAAAATGAATAAATAAAATTTAAAAAAATTAAAAAAAAAAAAAAAGAACTAGATCTAGGAATCTGTGCTCTTGCCATAGGTTACACTAACGCTTCTTTAGTAAATACAGGCTTTGAGGTTAGGTCCTGGTTTCTTTGTTTAAAAGCAGAAAGTCTGCCCGCACACATCAGACCTGACTGGCACAGGTGTTCTGTCTGCTCTCTTCTTCAAGTGCAGAGAACTTTGTAAGCTTTCACTAAAGGTCAGCGCCTCTTAGATTCTGCAGTCACAAGTCACACTTTCTCAGGATTGACTGTGGAACCAGGACACCTCCTATTTTATTTTTTTTTTTCTGAAGCTGGAAATGGGGAGGCAGTCAGACAGACTCCCGCATGCACCCGACCGGGATCCACCCGGCATGCCCACCAGGGGGCGATGCTCTGCCCATCTGGGGCATTGCTCTGTTGCGACCAGAGCCACTCTAGCGCCTGAGGCAGAGGCCACAGAGCCATCCCCAGTGCCCGGGCCATCTTTTGCTCCAATGGAGCCTCGACTGTGAGAGGGGAAGAGAGAGAGAGAGAGGAAGGAGAGGGGGAGGGGTGGAGAAGCAGATGGGCGCTTCTCCTGTGTGCCCTGGCCGGGAATCGAACCCGGGACTTCTGCACGCCAGGCCGACGCTCTACCACTGAGCCAACCGGCCAGGGCTCCTGTTCATTTGCATAGACAAATTGAGGTTTGAATGTGTGTCAGATTGTGAGGCAGAGACCATGCCCGGAAAAGTGCCGGAAAACATTTTAGCAGTTCCTCTTCGGAGGTGGCTTCTGTGTCTCCACCAGCCTGCAAGGAACGTGCCTGGCAGTTACGTTATAGGCGTCACCCTTCCTTTGGCCTCTTTCCCTTGTGCCCTTTGGTCTCCTCAGCTGCGGCTGCTTCCTGTGCTGGTGAGCTGTCAGCCTAAGGACTCTGGGGCTATAAAACTGAAGAAACCCTTGCCCAGAATCAAGAAGTAAATTCATGTGTGGTCTCTGCCCCCAGTTGGGAGCTGTTAACCCAAAGGTCTATCCTTTGTGACCTTGATCTGTTCAATCAACCAGGTCTCCATTTAGAGAACCAAATTATTCCAATGCTCTTGTTCTTAGGAAGTGAACCGCTTTTGATTCCTAGTGACCTTCACTTTTCCATAATGCTCCCAAAATGTCTGTTGAGCTTAGCCTGGACTTCCATCAGGTTCACTGCTAGTTTCTTGAACATTTTCCCCATATAATAGTTAAAAGCCAGGAGAGAAAATTGAGGTTAATACACATTCAGCAAATAATAAGAAATTCAGATTAATTAGAATCTAGTAAGACTATGACATATATTAGTTGTGATGGAGGTTCTCAACTATGAACTGAATAAATGGAAAATAAAAGGGATTATAAAGATTTTTTAATGAAATGATCAATAGTATATTGAAATACCTTGAATCAGATTTTGGACAATAGATTTAAAAGACTAACAGAGTCTTATATTGCTGTAGGAAAAACTTTGTTCCCCAAAACAGGCTGGAGGTCTCAGGTATATTCTGTCTGAAATACGAAGTCAAGACTAATAGGCTTTTGAGCATGATGGTGGTTATCTTGAAAGCACAGGCTAAGTAGTGCTGGCAAAGAGAAATATAACATAAAACAGGTGAAATTAATTTTTTTTTTTTTTGTATTTTTCTGAAGCTAGAAACGGGGAGAGACAGTCAGACAGACTCCCGCATGCGCCCGACTGGTATCCACCCGGCACGCCCACCAGGGGCTACGCTCTGCCCACCAGGGGGCGATGCTCTGTCCCTCCAGGGCGTCGCTCTGCCGCGGCCAGAGCCACTCTAGCGCCTGGGGCAGAGGCCAAGGAGCCATCCCCAGCGCCCGGGCCATCTTTGCTCCAATGGAGCCTTGGCTGCGGGAGGGGAAGAGAGAGACAGAGAGGAAAGAAGTGGGAGGGTGGAGAAGCAAATGGGCGCTTCTCCTATGTGCCCTGGCCGGGAATCGAACCCGGGTCCCCCACACGGCAGGCCGACACTCTACCGCTGAGCCAACCGGCCAGGGCCAGGTGAAATTAATTTTAATGTATTTTATTTAACCTAATATTGCCACAATATTTTCATCTCAACATGTAGTTGATATAAGTGAGAGATTTTTATATTCCCTTTTTCACACTAAATCTTCAGCATCTGGTTAATATTTTATACTCACATACATCTCATTTCGGACTAACATTTCATGTACGCACAAGCCACGTGTGGTGAGTGGCTACTACTGAAGCAGACTGCACAGGAACCAGCTTGGGAAAGGAGGACAAGGACATAAAAGGGAGAGTATGTTAACACAGTGGAAGACAGAAAAACTCAAAGGGAAGTTGATGTAGAGAACCGGCACCTGAGTTCTGGATGAGCTCATAAAGGAGGCAAGGAGTCCCTTGGCCGCCAGGAGCACGTGGAAGGCACGGTCTGGGGAGTTTCTGGACTGGGGGACCAGGGGATTTATTGCTCACTAGGAGTCAGGTGACTACAGTTTCAGCCTGAAATAGGTTGAGACAGGCAAGCAGTGCTGTGGTAGCCGAGACCAGTGGATTTCTGCCTTGCACAGCCATGGAAACAAAGTACTGACAGACTGGGCCAGGGTGGAATCAACCAAGAAAACCCAGGGCATCTCGCTGTGGCCTACAGTGCAGGCATCAGAGCCAGGGCTGCCTGTGTCTGGCCCCCAGTACCATCCTGGATCAGCTGAGTGACTCGGTGAGCTTCTGAACCTCTCCAGGTCCCAGGTTCCTTCTCTGTGACCTGGTGGTTCTCACTATTTGGACTACTCTTCCCCATCGTCCCAAGCTTGCTCACTCACTTTTTCTGGGCCCTGCTCTCATGCCAACTGTGACCACCTCACATACGGTAGCATCCTCGTTATTCCTCATCAGTATCCCCTCATACTTGGCTTTGTTTTCCTTGGTAGCACTTGACATCGCCCAACAGGAAGATGCTTAACTAACTATTCCATGTGCTGTGTTCCTCCCCAGTCACTCTAACATAAACTCCAAGAGGGCACAGTTCCGTGCTTTGTGGACTGCTGTATCCTGACTGCTTGTTACAGTGCCTGGGACATAGGATGGCTGGATACATACAATACTTGGTGAATGAAAAACACAGTAAGACCAACTTCATGAAGTTGAGTTGAGGACTAAATGAGTGAGGACAGACTGACCGATCTAGCTTTTTAGAACAAATGCATGGCACACAGTCGCCCAAATGTAGTCGATGTAGGTGCTGCTGCTGTTTAATATTGTTGAGGCTCTGGCTGAGGGTTCATTGAATTGGATTTACTGAGAACTAGGCTAAATAAATGAGTTGCACTAACCTTCCTAAAGTAGAAAGAGCATGTTCTTTATTACCTACATAACTGGTGAGCATATTTTGACCCCAAAATTGGGACATGGGGTCTGACTAATTTGAGAATGAATTTAAGACAGATAGATTACTTGATACCAGCACTGGTCTAGTCATTTTGGGAGCGTGGCCACTCTTCTGTACTTAGATATCTGTGCATATGTATAAATAGAGACTGCCCCCCAGGCTACCAGCCTCCAGTGCTCCAGGTGGGCATCAGCTGAAAGTGAGATGTGAGTTCAGAGGAGAAGTAAAAGGGTCAAGAATGCAGTCCCCCAAGACCCTGCTAGCTCCAGGCCTGACTGAGCCTTCAGCCAATCACCGTTACAATGTCCTTACCTACAGGGGGAATGCCACACTTAATATATTCGGTTTGGTACTGAAACTTTTAGGGGAATTTTTTCCTTTGCATCATAAATTTTTAACTTAACTGTTACTATCTGCAGGCCGTGTGAACCATAAAAATATTTTAGAGCAAGAAAGAAGTCTTTTAAAATCACATTGCTGGGCCCTGGCTGGTTGGCTTAGTGGTAGAGCATCAGCCTGGCGTGCAGGAGTCCCAGGTTCGATTCCCGGCCAGGGCACACAGGAGAGGCGCCCATCTGCTTCTCCACCCCTCCCCCTCTCCTTCCTCTCAGTCTCTCTCTTCCCCTCCCGCAGCCAAGGCTCCATTGGAGCAAAGTTGGCCCAGGCTCTGAGGATGGCTCTGTGGCCTCTGCCTCAGGTGCTGGAATGGCTCTGGTTGCAAAAGAGCAACGCTCCAGATGGGCAGAGCATCGCCCCCTGGTGGGCATGCCGGGTGGATCCCTGTGGGGTGCATGTGGGAGTCTGTCTGACTGCCTCCCTGTTTCCAGCTTCGGAAAAATGCAAAAAAAAAAAAAATCACATTGCTCATGTCTAACAAAAAACCTTTTCTCCACCTGGAAGTGTGGTTGGCTTGTCTTGTAGAAGTGGCACCAGGGACAAGTTGTGTTTCCTCAAACCTCAGACAGGCTGTTAATTTGGATTGGGGGCTGACCTCCCCGAGTGGGTGCAGTGCCCTGAGGCCCACCACAGTTGGCAGGTGACATCTAGTTCAACTTGCAGGGAAAGCAGGAAACAAATGGGACATCTCAGAAGGAACAGCATGGGCTGGGATTGGGGGGGCAGCCAGCAGACCTCTCCAGTCTTGCTGTGAAGCTGCTGGCAGGTAGAGGGCGGCAGGGCTCTGTTCTGACTGCAGCTGAGGGATCCCAGGTCGTTGGTTCTTTGGTTCCTGTTAAATATCTGGACCTCTTCCTGCCAACTTGTGGTTCTTCAGCCAGCAGTTTGAGGTCTTACAAAACTCAGGGTTTGGGGTGACTCAAATTGTGTTGTTCTGTTGGGAAGCCCTGCCTTTTGGCCTGTGTTTAAGTTATATTTTGATCAGTTTAGTTAATGCACTTAACCGATATTTATGGAGTTTCCCTGTTCTTTGCTCCTTGGATGGACAGACGGACCGACGGACGGATGGATGGGTGGATTTGCTCTGGTTTTTCTTCCACCCTGCATTCAAAGCTCCCTTGTCCCCTTCCCCCACCCTCACTTTTTCATATCTCACTTTTTAATTTATGTATTTATTAAATTTATTAGGATGATATTGGTTAATAAAATCATATAGGTTTCAGGTATATAATTCTGTAGTACATCATCTATACATTGCACTGTGTGTTCACCACCCCAAGTCAACTTCCATCGCCATTTCTCCCCCCCCACCCCGTACCCTGTTTTACCTCCCCCTTTCCCGCTGTTCCTTCTGATAATCACCATACTGTTGTCTGTGTCAATGAATTTTGGAGTTTTGTTGTTTTGCTTAATCCTTTTTACCTTTTTCACCCAGCCTTGCAAGCCCTTTCCCTCTTGACTGCTATCAGTCTGTTCTCTATGAGTCTGTTTCTGTTTTGTTTATTAGTTTATTTTGTTCATGAGATTTCACATGTGAGTGTTTGTCTTTCTCTAACTGGCTATTTCTCTTAGCATAGTGCTGTCCAGGTCCATCTGTGCTGTCTCAAAGTATAAGATTTCCTTCTTTTATTTATGGCTGAGTAGTGTTCCATTGTGTAAATGTACCACAACTTTTTTTTTTTTAAATTTTTCTGAAGTGAGAAGAAGGGAGGCAGAGAGACAGACTCCTGCATGCGCCCTAGTGGGATCCACTCAGCAAACCCACCAGGGGGCGATGCTTTGTCCATCTGGGGCCCTTGCTCCCTTGCAACTGGAGCCATTCTAGCGCTTGAGGCAGAGGCCATGGAGCCATCCTCAGCACCCAGGGCCAACTTTGCTCCAATGGAGCCTTGGCTGCGGGAGGGGAAGAGAGAGATAGAGAGGAAGGAGAGGGGGAAGGGTAGAGAAGCAGATGGTCACTTTTCCTGTGTACCCTGACTAGGAATCAAACCCAGACATCCACACACTGGTTAACACTCTACCATTAAGCAAACTGGCCAGGTCCTATACCACAGCTTTTTGATCCACTCATCTACTGATGGGCTGCTTTCAAATCTTAGCTATTGTAAATAATGCTGCAATGAACATAAGGGTGCATATAGTTAAGGTGACCAATTTTTTACAATGAAAAGGACAAAAATAAGTTGAAGAAAATAATATCATAAATAAAAGAAACATTTTATTCATTGCAACAGTATACTATACTATAATATGATAAATGCATAGTAAAAACATTTGTAATATTTTATATTGTTATGCTTATATGCCTATTAATTTTTAATAATAATTGTAAGAAAAAAGTATTCATTTAGTAAAACTAAATATCAAACAAAACCACTAATTGGAAGTGATATTTAGGTGTATTTATCATTTTCTAATTAAAAAAACGTGTTTTATGCAACTATTTAATCAAAACATGTTATTAATAGATATGATTTAAGGTTAGATTTCCACTTTAAAACTCAAATTTGGGGAAAATACTTATAAATAAAATTATACGTATTTGGAAATTAATAGATAATGAAATTATACAACATTATTTAAATAGATAATGAATTAATACAACATGAATTGTGCTTACCTGTCTATGATTGAATATTCACTGAGAAAGAAATAATCATGAGTCTACATGTCGTATGTGCCCGGTCATATTTCAATAAGAAGTACACAAAGCCATTTGCATGCTCGTTATATCATAAGCTCTCTCAAGGTCCCCCGTGAGGAGTGCATGCGTCTCATAATCACGTCTTGCCGCACTGTACTGATCCTTGACGAATCGTCATGTCAAATACAAATACGTCACATCGCAAGCAACAGATCAACTCTGCATTGATCGAATACAGACGTTTACAGATGAGTCTTCCAATTTCAAAAAGGAGAACATGTAGAAGGACACTTTTCAAGGGAGAACAGAACCTACAAAAGAAGGAATGTCTTCCCTAAAGGAGGACGATTGGTCACCTTAATATAGTCTTTAAAATTAGTGTTTTGGATTTCTACAGATATAGTCCCAGAAGTGGAATCACTGAGTCATAAGGCTGTTACATTTTTAATTTTTTGAGGAATCTCCATAGTGTTTTCCACAGTGGCTGCACCAGTCTGCATTCCTACCAACAGTGCATGAGGGTTCCATTTTCTCCACATCCTCATCAACACTTGTAGCTTACTGATTTATTGATGAGAGCCATTCTAACAGGTGTGAGGTAGTATCTCATTGTGGTTTTAATTTGCATTTCTCTGATGATTAGTGACATTGAACACTTTTTCATATGTATATTGGCCGTCGGTATGTCCTCTGTAGAGAATTGCCTATTTAGGTCCGTTGACCATTTTTTCATTGTATTCTATTTTGGTCTTAAAATGTATAAGTGCTTTATAAATTTTGGATATTAACCCCTTATTATATGTATCATTGGCAAATATGCCCTTCCATTCAGTGCGTTGGTTTTTCATTTTGTGATGGTTTCATTTGCTGTGCAAAAGCTTTTTAGTTTGGTGTAGTCAATTTCATTTATTTTTTTTCTTATGTTTTCCTTGCCCAAGGAGATATATCTGAGAAAATATTGCTGTGAGAAATGTTTGAGATTTTACTGCCTGTGTTTTTTTCTAAGATTTTTATGGTTTGGAGGCTAACGTTTTGGCCTTTAATCCATTTGCTTTTATTCTTGTGGATGGTAAAAGAAGGTGGTCTAGTTTAATTTTTTTGCACTTATCTGTCTGGTTTTCCCAATATTATTTATTGCATAGATTATCTTTACCCCATTGTATGTTTTTGCCTCCATTTCAAATATTAATTGAGCATAAAGGCGTGGGTTTATTTCTAGGCTCTCTATTCTGTTCTGTTACCTGGACATTACTGGTTGTTTTTATGCCAGTATCATGCTACTTTGATTACTGTTGCCTTGTAAGTATAGTTCGATATCAAGTAGTGTGATTTCTCCAACTTTGTTCTTCTCCCTCAAGATTGTTGTGGCTATTCTGGGTCTTTTGTGTTTCCATATAAATTTTTGGAGTATTTGTTTTGTTCTGTAAAATATGCAGTTGATATCTTGATAGGAATTGTGTTGAATAGATTGCTTTGGGTAGTATGGATATTTTAATGATGCTAATTCTTCCTATTCATAAACAGTATATGCTTCTGCTTATTTCTATATTCCTCAGTTTCTTCAACATCTGATAATTTTCTGAGTATAGGTCTTTTACCTCCTTGATTAAATTTATTCCTAGATACATTATTTATTTAACTTTGATGCAGTTGTGAATGAAATTGTTTTCTTAGTTTTCCTTTTTGATAGTTCGATATTGGTGTATAAAAATGCAACTGACTTCTGGATATTTATTTTGTACTGTACTACTTTACTGAATTCATTTGTCAGTTCTAGTAGTATTTTTGAAGAATCTTTATTGTTCTGTATAAATAGTATCATGTTATCTGAAGATAATGACATTTACTTTTTCCTTTCCTATTTGGATGCCTTTTATTTCTTCTTCTTGTCTGATTGTTGTGGCTAGGACTTCCAGTATGTTGAATAAGAGTGGTGAAAGCAAATATCCTTATCTTGCTCCTGATGTTACAAAAACACTTTTCGTTTTTTTCCTGTTGTGTATAATGTTGGCTGTGAATTCGTCATATATGGCTTTTATTACGTTGAGGTGTTTCCTCTATTCTCACTTTGCTAAGAGATTTCATCATATATGGCTGCTGGATTTTGTCAAAAATTATTTTCTTGCATTTTTGATATGTTCATGTGGTTTTCATCGTTTATTTTGTTTATGTGGTGTGTCACATTTATTGATTTGCAAATTTGTACCAGCCTTGCCTCCCCAGAATGAATCCCACTCGGTCATGGTGTACGATCTTTTTCATGTATTGCTGGGTCTGGTTTGGCAGTATTTTGTTGAGGATTTTAGCATCTATGTTCATCAGGAATATTGACTTATAATTTTCTCTTTTTGTAATGTTTTTATCTGGTTTTGGAATCAGGATAATGCTGACCTGGTAAAATGAGCTTAGGAGTTTTTCCTCCTCTTTTTTGGACTAGTTTGAGAAGGACAGGTGTTAGTTCTTTGAATGTTTGGTAAATTCGCTTGTGAAGCCATCTGGTCCAGGATTTTTGTTTGTTGGGAGATTTTTGTTATTATTATTGATTTTAGAGAGTGAGAGAAAAAATATTAATATGCTACTCCACACACTAATGCATTCATTGGTCAGTTCTCACATGCATCGTGACCAGGGGTCAAGCCCACAGCTCCGGTACGTGGGTATGACACACTAACCAACCGAGCGACCCAGACAGGGATGGAGTTGTTTTTTTTTTTTTTTTACCTGACCAATTTGGATTTTGTCCTTTAATAATTTTCAAAGGAAAACCATGAAGTGGCTTCTGGTTCAGTAGAGACACTGATCAAACCTTGGTAAAAATGGCAGGTTTGCAGACCTTGGGTAATGTGGTCAAATTCAACAGGCCAAAGGACTAAGTTTTGCACGATGAGGTTCTTCCTGCTCACTGGATTTGGGCCAGTTTTCCATACCCTCCTCTGCCAGCATCATAGTCCTTTCGATACTCATCTCGTACCTGGCCCCCAGACCATCCACGGCCATATTGCCTGCCCTCCTTAAAGCCTGCGTCCCAGTCTGTGCGAATCACCCGGTCATCCAAACGAGTTCCACTTATGTACCGCATGGCATTTTCTGCATCTGCTCTTGAATAGTACTCCACAAAGCAGAAACCGCATGCTGTTTTCTTCATTTTATCCAGGCCCATAACAATTTTCTTTATGTCACCACTTTTGCTGAAGAGTTCATAGATTTGTTCTTCAGTTGTGTAGAAGGAAAGATTTCCAACATACAACGTACAGCTTTTTTTGAGTAATTTCTCCTGTTCGTGAATGTTACCCTGGAAGTGCTGGTCCCGGTACCTGCTCAGCTCCACATATGAATCGCTGCTCAGCGCCTTCAGGAGGCCACCTGACATAGTGCAGACAGGGGGACGAGGACGCCGCCACTCCCGGGAAAACCGGCGCCTCAGAGGTGTTTTTTTTTTTATTACTTTCTAACTT
Source organism: Saccopteryx leptura (assembly GCF_036850995.1). Taxonomy (NCBI): domain Eukaryota; kingdom Metazoa; phylum Chordata; class Mammalia; order Chiroptera; family Emballonuridae; genus Saccopteryx; species Saccopteryx leptura. The sequence goes on along the minus strand of NC_089505.1, from coordinate 207,154,977 downwards.
CATTAGTTGTAATCTGGCCATTCTGATTTTCTGATTCTGCCTGATTCAGTTTTGGAAGATTGTATATTTCTAGGAATTGCTTCCTTTTGTCCAGATTGTCCAATTGTCATATAGTTGTTCATAATATTTTTTTTACAATCCTTTGTGTTTCTTTGGTGTGAGTTGATACTTCTTCTCTTTCATTTCTGATTTTATTTATTTCAGTCCTCTCTCTTTTTTTCTTGGTGGATCTGGTTCAAGTTTTGTCAATCTTGTTTACCTTTTACAAAGAACCAGCTCTTGGTTCATTTATCTTTTATATTGTTTCTCTTAAGATTCTATTTCATTTATTTTTCTCTCTGATTTTTATTATTTCCTTCTTTCTACTCACTTTGGACTTCTTTTTTTTTTTTTTTTTTTCTAGTTCTTGTAAGTGTAGAGTTAGAATGTTTATTTCAAATTTTTCTTGTTCCTTGAAGTAGGCCAGTAATGCTATGAGTTTCCCTCTTAGGACTGCTTTTGCTATGTCCCATAGATTTTGGGTTTTTGTGTTCTCATTTGTTTCAAGGTATCTTTTTTCTCTTCTTTAGCGAGAGAGAGAGAGAGAGAGATTTAGGAAGGGAGAGGGATGAGAAGTGTCAAATTGTAGTTGTAGAACTTTAATTATACATTGACTGCTTTTCATACATGCCTTGTTTGGGGGTCTCAACCCGCAAGCATGGGATTTTGTCTATGATCCTATGATGCTCAAGCTGGTGAGCCTGCACTCAAGTTGGGTGAGCCTGTGCTCAAGCTGGCAACCTCAGGGTTTTTTAATGCTCTATCTACTGCCCCACCACTGGTCAGGTATAATCTTGGTCTCATTGTTAACCCATTTGATTTCTACCTTGACCTCATTGTTAACCCATTTGTTGTTTAGAAACATGTTACTTAGCCTCTGTATATTTGTATATTTTCAGTGTTTTTATCCTCTTGTTGAATTGCTCCCTTTATCATTATGTAATATCCTTGTCTCTTAAGATAGTCTGTTTTAAAGTCTATTTTGTCAGATGTAAGTATTGCTACCCCAGCTTTTTTTTCCCTTTCCCTTTGCATGAAATATCTTTTTCTATCCTTTTATTTTCATTCTGTATGTTATCATTTGTTGGGCTTCTTGTAGACAGCATATCCATTCAACTACCTTATGTCTTTTGATTAAAGCATGTGAGCCATTTACATTTAAAGTGATTATTGATAGATACATATTTATTGCCATTTTATTCATTTAACTATGTTTCTTTGGGTTTCTTTTCTCCTTTTTTTTCTCTTTTTCTCCCTCTTCCTCCTCTGCATCCTCCTCCTCATCTCCTCATCCTCCTCGCCTTCTCCTCCTCCTTTTCTCTTTCTCCTTCTCTCTTCTTCCTCCTCCTCTTCCTTCTCCTACTCCTCTTCCTCCTTTTCATCTTCTTCCTCCTCTTCCTCCTCTTCTCCTCCTCTTCTTCCTCCTCCTCTTCTTCTATTCTACCTTCTCCTCTTCCTCTTTCTTCTCCTCTTTCTCCCTCCTTTTCCTCTTCTTCTTTCTCCTTCTCCTCTTCTTCCCCCTTCTCCTCCTTTTCTTCACTTCCTCTTTTCCTCTCCTCGTTATTGTAGTCGTCATCATCATCATCAAAGTTCTTGTAGTACTGGTTGGGTGGTACCAAACTTCTTTAATTCTTATCTTGTCTGGAAAGCTCTTTATTTCTCCTTCAATTTTAAATGATAAAAGCTAGACAAAAGAGAGTTTGCTTGGTATGATGGGCACACACTTAGTGTGCAGATGCTGTCTTTCTCTTGCTGCTTTTAAGATTCTCTTTGTGTTTAACATTTGCCATTTTAATTATGATGTGTCTTAGTGTGGGCCTCTTTGGGTTCTTCTTGTTTGGAAGTCTCAGAGCTTCCTGGATTTTTGTGTTTTTTTCTTTTATCAGGTTAGGTAAGTTTTTCATCATTATATCTTCAAATAGATTCTTGATAACTTGCTTGCTGTATTCTCCCTCTGATTGTTATTCTTCATGTTGTCCCAAAGGTATCTTAAGCTAATCTCATATTTTGCCATTGATTTGAGAGAGAGAGAAAGAAAGAGAGAGCGAGGGAAAGAGTGCATAACTTGTTTTATTTAGTTGTTCCATTTAGTTGTGAACTCATTGGTTGCTTTGAGTCTGTGCCCTGACTTGGGATTGACCTTGGCATGCTGGGACAATGGTTAAGCTACCCAGCTAGGGCCAAACTATCCTCACTTTTTTCAAATTCTTTTTTGGCTGCTCACATTGAGTGTTGTTTTTACCATTTTTTTTCCCAAATCTCTGATTGGATCCTGTATTTCATCTAAACTATGTTTATTCCTTCTAGTGTATTTTTTTTTTTAAATATACAGAGCAACAGAGACGGACAGGGACAGACAGACAGGAATGGAGAGAGATGAGAAGAATCAATTCATAGTTGTGGCACTTTAGTTGTTCATTGATTGTTTTCTCATATGTGCCTTGACTGGGGAGTGGGGTGCTCCAGCTGGGCCAGTGACCCCTTGCTCAAGCCAGCAACCATGGGGTCATTTCTGTGATACCACACTCAAGTCATTGACCCCCTGCTCAAGCTGGTGGGCCTACGCTCAAGCCGGCAACCTCAGGGTTTCAAACCTAGGTCCTCAGGACCCAGGTCAATGCTCTAGCCACTGTGCCCCCACAATTAGGCTCTAGTGTATTCTTTATTTCAGATATTAATCATTTCTGACTGGTCCTTTTTTATGGTTTCTATATCCTTTTTCATGCTGTTGAGCATTCTTATAATTAGTGCTTTGAACTTTATATATGATAAATTGCTTGCCTCCATTTCATTTAGCTCTTTTTTTGGAGATTTCTCCTGTTCTTTCATTTGAGGCATGTTTCTCTATCTCCCCAGTTTGACTGCCTCTTTGTGTTTGTTTCTGTTTATTAGATTGATCTGTGACTCCCAGTCTTGATGGGGTGGCCTTATATAGCAGGTTTCATGTGGGTGGAGTAGTACAGTCTCCTTGATCGCCTGAACTGGGTGCTCCAGGAATGTCCCTTGTGTGTGTTACATGGGCCCTCTTGTTATAATTGAATCTTGATGGCTACTGGCCTGTTTGTATGTGGGATCAACCCTCAGTCTGGCTAACTGTGAGGCACAACCTTGACCACGGCATGCAAGCTGCTGTGCAGGTGCTGACCACCTGGAGCAGAATTCACCTCAGCAAGGTCTGGTGCTTGCTGAGATCTCCCATTGGCTATGCCACTTGGGAACCTTATTAGATCCTGTCTGATGTTGTCTAAAGCTGGCCACTGGGTATGTTGTTTCTGGGCTTCTTGGGAGGGACTCTGGTACAGGCAATGTCAGATGCTGCCCGAGACTGGCCTTGGGCAACCTGTTTTGAGCTATAAGCAATTTACGGTTTGTGACTGCCTCTGCTGGGCCTGGATGTGCACAGGAAGGACCAAGCTGCACACCAGGCCTGTTTTTTTATACCAGCACTGGGCCTGTGGGTGAGTCAGCGAAAGTCCCAGAGCACCCCGAAATCTGCTTCTGCCTGCCTCCACCTGCAGGCTGTTAGGTTCAGTCACTGAGAGAACCTGGAAGTACTCGAGGTGTATGAAGGAGGTTTCCAGTGAGTCACCTCTAGGGGACCAGAATGACACATCTTCAAACTTGGTGCCAGTGCTGGGTCTGAGGCCACTCAGCAAATGCCCCAGGTATACCAAGTCTAGCTACTGCCCACTGGGTGCTTGCATGCTTTTGTGGTGGGGTGGGGTCCCAAGGAGTCATCAGGGTGAGATAAGCAGTGTTTATCAGGCCCAAAGAGACCACAACAAGGCCATGAAAAGGGTGGGCTCTGCTCTGGTTTAGTGTGCAAAGGAAAGTATCCACATCTCACATTTTATTTGCCATTATACACACCACATACTTTTAGGGCCTTCCTTTCAGCTTAGTGTCTCATGGTCTTTAGTTATGAAACCCTGACTCATTTTTCTTGGTAACATCTTAAAAATAAATAAATAAAAACCACACTTGGGTTTAAATTTGGGTTCCCATGTAACATTTTAAGTATTTGGGTTTCTTTCTTGCTCACTCAAACCTTCTATTTCCTCACTTCCATGAAGTAGGGTAAGGGAGAGGCACAGACTCTTGTTCTCTGAGGTCCCTCTGGTCCTGAAGGAATGTTTGTGGTTTGGGGACCACTGAACTTGGTACCTCACTTAGATATCAGAGTTATGCTTGACTTCCAAGAAGCATGGTTTGACTCTCTCATTCGTAACATTTGCTGTCCCAGTACAGCCTAGAAACTGCATCCTGAGAAATCCTGTATCATGTCACCAATTGTTATAGCCATATGCCATGTAGCAAGCCAATAAGAAATAGTAATTAAGAGCATTCTAAAGTCAGACTGTCTGGGTTCAAATCCAGTTTCACCACTTAACTGGCAAGTCACTTAACCTTTATGTGCCTTAGTTTCCTCACCTGCAAAATAGGGTTAATAATAGCCTAATATCGTTTTAAGGAATTCACAGAATACATATTTATAAGCTCTTCCAATAGTAAGTGTTAGATTAAGTGAACTGAAAGTGGTAGTCAATCTAAATCCCAGGACTCAAGTAAAAACATGCAGAGGAACTTATGGCTGGGAGTGGGGGTCCCTTTTTAGTAACCCAACAGTTATGGTGATCATGTTGTGGGTTTTGTTTTTTTTTTTGTATTTTTCTGAAGTTGGAAACGGGGAGGCAGTCACACAGACTCCCGCATGCGCCTGACCGGGATCCACCCGGCACGCCCACCAGGGGGTGATGCTCTGCCCATCTGGGGCGTTGCTCTGTTGCGGCCGGAGCCATTCTAGTGCCTGAGGCAGAGGCCACAGAGCCATCCTCAGCGCCCTGGACAACTTTGCTCCAATGGAGACTTGGCTGCAGGAGGGGAAGGGAAAGATAGAGAGGAAGGAGAGGGGGAAGGGTGGAGAAGCAGATGGGCACTTCTCCTGTGTGCCCTGGCTGGGAATCGAACTCAGGACTTCCACATGCCAGGTGGACACTCTACTGCTGAGCCAACCGGCCAGGGCCTGTGATCATGTTTTCTAAATTGAAAATTAGACACTTTATTAACTGCAAGATATTTTAGTTCTACTCCTGACTTTATGCCATATAAGGAGAACTATAAAAAATTAGTTGTAATGATGATATTTTATAAGAATACTGCAATAGATTATTTGAAATTGAAGTTGTTTTTAGATATATGGTCACTCTCCATGTAGGCATTAAGTACCCTCATATCTTTAAAATAAAAAGATCATTTGAAATTCTTTAAAACAAATAAACCTCCAATAGTTAAAAAATAAAAATCCTGGCCTGACCAGGCAGAAGCGCAGTGGATAGAGCATCGGACTGGGATGCGGAGGACCCAGGTTCGAGACCCCGAGGTCGCCAGCTTGAGTGCGGGCTCATCTGGTTTGAGCAAGGCTCACCAGCTTGAGTCCAAGGTTGCTGGCTTAAGCAAGGTGTCACTCGGTCTGCTGTAGCCCCATGGTCAAGGCACATATGAGAAAGCAATCAGTGAACAACTAAGGTGTTGCAGCGAAGAATTGATGCTTTTCATCTCTCTCCCTTCCTATCTGTCCCTCTCTCTGGCTCTTCACCAATAAATAAATAAATAAATAAATAAATAAATAAATAAATATTCTGACTAGCATGAGATGTCAGCTTATGCGGTCCCATTAGGGAGGATACAGTTTTCCCCTCCATCTCTTTCTGCTTTTTTTTTTTCCTTTTTTTAAAAAAAATTTTTTTTATTGATTTTGTTTTTTTTTTAATAAATAAATTTTTATTTTAATGGGGTGACATCAATAAATCAGGGTACATATATTCAAAGAAAACATGTCCAGGTTATCTTGTCATTCAATTCTGTTGCATACCCATCACCCAAAGTCAGGTTGTCCTCCGTCACCTTCTATCTAGTTTTCTTTGTGCCCCTCCCCCACCCCCTCCCCCTCTTCCTCCTTCCCTCCCTCTCCTGCCCCCCCCCCCCCATAACCACCACACTCTTGTCCATGTCTCTTAGTCTCGTTTTTATGTCCCACCAATGTGTGGAATCCTGCAGTTCTTGTTTTTTTCTGATTTACTTATTTCACTCCGTATAATGTTATCAAGATCCCACCATTTTGTTGTAAGTGTATATGTGCCACATCTTCTTTATCCAGTCTTCTATTTTTTTTTATTTTTTTTTTACAGTGATTAAAGCCTTTAAGCAAACTCTTGGCCAATACAGCAAGAATCCATAAAAGAGTAGTGTCCTTAACATGTTCACCAAGTCCAAGTTGGCCCCAACACCATGCCAAGTCCCTGATAAATGCAACCCAACCCCAGTTGAGTCTGTTAGGAGCTGTTCCAAGGAGCAAGAGTCCAGGAAAAGTCCATATCCAGGAAAAGTCCGCATGGCACTGGAATTGTTGTCACAATTCTATACTTTGCAGCTCACGTCCAAGTCCCAAGGACCGCTGCTTCTAGCTGGTAATGATTCAGGTAGACTGGAAAAGCCATCTGCAGCATGTGTGGAGATGGAGCTTCTGTTCTCCTCTGCCTGGAGAGATGAGACCAGGTTGCTTTTCCCTGGAGCTCTGCGACTGTGGCTTGGTAAAGAGAACCCTGGGATACACTAAGCTGGGTGGCAAAGGTAGATTCATAATAGAAGTTGGCAAAAGGGGGAAAGAGAGCTCTAAATTAAGAGTAGGTCTCTCTGCTTTTAAACAAAAACTTACTTCATGCCCAATTCTCACACAGCCAAGGTCACCAACCAAGGAAGCCTTGATGGTAGCTAGACTTACAGATAGAAAAAGACAGAAGGCTTTGTCCAGTGGCTCAGTGGATAGAGGGTAGTTCCAGCAGATGGATGTCCTGTGTTTGATTCCCGGTCAGGGCATACAGGAGAAGTGCCCATCTGCTCCCCCCCCCCTTCACCTCCCTTTTCTCTACCTCTTCCACTTCCAAAGCCAGTGGCTCAACTGGTTCAAGTGTGGCCCTGGGCACTGAGTATAGCCCGGTTGGTCTGAACATTGGCCTCAGGTGTTAAGAATAGCTCTGTACTCAAGTACTGGCCCCAGATGGGGGTTGCCAGGCGGATCCTGGTCGGAGCATATGTGGGAGTCTGACTCTCTATCTCCCCTCTTCTCACCTTAAAAAAGAAAAAGGCAGAAAACTGTTGAAAGCCTACTTCATGTCAGCCAGTTTGTAAAGACTGTCAACCTTACTCAAACCTCAGAATGAACTTCTGTGGTAAGCATTATGACTCCCATTTTATAGCTGAGCAGGCCTGTGGTGGCAGGCTTTTGAGAGTCACCCTGGGCACTTTCCATTTTGATGCTGATAAGTTAGTGTCCCTGTGGTCCCTTTTCTGAACACTCACTTTTATAAGCAAAGCAAACAGCTCCCTGCTGACTACTTCGCTTTGCTGCTGTTTGTTTGCATATTCATTCATTCATTCATTCATTCATTCATTCATTTATGGTGTGTGACCTTTCAGGAAAAATTTACTCCTATTCTTAGTTTTCATTGGGAATTATCATATCAGGAACTTACTTTAGGGTTAGTCTGGAAGTACCACAGTAAAGATGTTACTGTGAGAAGGAAATGGTAGAAGCCACTACAAATGCAATGGTTCTCAAATCTGTACTCTCATGTCTACTGGGTGTCTGTCTCTGTTTGGGGGTCTTACGCTGCCTGAAACAGAAAACATGATCCTTCAGCCTGAGCCTGGCCCTCCTTGGGGTGCCCTCTTATAGGGAGTGACACCACCACTCCCCCTGGGAGCAACAAGACTTATGACATACAGGGAGCTCTTCAACTTTGATGAAAAAAAGGACAAGTGACCTAATAGAGAAAAATGACAAAGGCTATAAAAAGACATTGCTCAGGCCTGACCTGTGGTGGCACAGTGGATAAAGCGTCGACCTGGAAATGCTTAGGTCACCGGTTCAAAACCCTGGGCTTGCCTGGTCAAGGCACATATGGGAATTGATGCTTCCAGCTCCTCCCTCCTTCTCTCTCTCTGTCTCTCCTCTCTCTCTCTCTCCCTCTGTCTCTCCCTCTTCTCTCTAAAATGAATAAATAAAAAATAATTAAAAAGACATTGCTCAGAAAAGGAGCTCTAAAGAATCAACAAATAGAAAAAATACTTAAATGTCTAGCTGTCAGGAAAATGCAAATTTAAATAACAGTGAAATGCTGCTTTATGTCCAGTAGTTAAACGTGCAAAAATAAATCACCAGGTGCTGTTAGAAGTATAAGGAAAAGGCAATTCAGGCATTACTCAAGGAAATGTAAATTGCAAAAGACTTTTTTTCTAAGCGGTGTGGCAGCTTCTCTGAAAATAAAAAATCTACCCTTTGATTTAGCAACACCCAGCCACACTCCTGGGACTCTCCCCCATAGCTACAAACCCATCAGTACGTGAGCAGGTGTTACTGCAGTAGAAGAAGTTAAGGGACAAATGGTGTGTTCACCAATGTGATCAGGCTTATGGTTCATTCACACCCTAGAATAATGTACAGCCATTAAAAAGAATAAAGTCAAGCCAAATAAAATAAAGGTGATTTGGTGGGACTTTCATAAGATATTATTGATGATAAAAGCAAGATGCAGACAAGTGTGCCTATAAGACCATTTTTGTTAGATGAACAATGGCAGATTTCTTATAGATGTGCATTCTATGTGATGCATTTGTCTCTATTTGACCTTGTGTGCAGGGAGAAAAATATCAAAGTCCCACCAAATCACCTTTATTTTATTTGGCTTGACTTTCTTAGTTCTTAATGTAGATTATAGAATTGGAAGTTGACATGGGAGTTGGAGGACAGGCTAGGGCATCCACACCAAAAAAAAAAAAAAAGCTACATATATATGCAAAATACATACATGATTATTCTGTATCTATGTAAAATTATATGTATGTATCTATGTATAATTGATGTCTTTACATAGAGTTAATCTTACTTTGGCACTGCCCGTTTAAAAATTTTTGGTGGCTTTCTCATTTCAAAATAAAGTACAGGATTTCATTTGTCCAAGGCCCTGCAAGGACTGGCCCCTGCCTTTATGTCCAGCCCTCGTCTTAGGTCATTGCTCTCCAGCCTTGCTCCCTACCTAGCCTTGGGGTCTTGTCCAGAGTTGTTGTCTCTGGACATGGACCTACAGTACACCAACTCCCCTTGGCCGACCTCCTTCTACTCATTCTTTGGAACTCAGGGAGCCCTCCCTGACCCCTCGTTGACTCCCGAATCAGAGCTCTTAGTGACACCCTATGCTGCTAGCTGGTGTGGCACTCAACCACAGTTGCAATTAGATGTTTGTGTAATTGTTTGTGTGAAGTCTGACCCCTCTAACAGAAAGTAAGCTGTGAGAGGGCAGGGATTGTGTCTGTCTGGCCCTCCTGTAAGAAAAGATGCCCAGTGAATATTTCCAGAATGATTGAATGAGTGAATGAATGATGCAACCGTGCTGTTGCACAAGGGGAGCCATACAGGGAGTCAGGAAATCTGTCCTGGTCCCCCTGCTGCCGTAAGCTTGCTGAGTGACACTGAGCAGTTGGTGTTCCTCTCAGGGCCTATTTCCTAATGTGTAAGTCTCCCTTCTGTTCCCCCTGCTTCTCTCCACACCATTCCTGGCTTCTTCCTGATTCCTGTTCACTGTTCAGGGAACTTTCCTTTTCCCGGGGAAAAACAGAAGCCATCCTCCTGCTGCCAGAGGTGTGGGAGTTCAGCCATACATCTTCTCATCCACTACCGCCTACTCACTCATTCACTCATTCACTCATTCATTCCTTCACAAGACATTTTAAGTCTCCACCATGGTGTGTAGATAGACTCCCCTTTGAATCCTGCTTCTACCTGCCTTCCCATGGACTGCTGTTGAGTTGGAGAGAGATGGTGCCTAATCAGCAAAGCAAGAGGGGGATGCTGGTGTGTTTTTGAAGGTAGTCTCCCTAAATTAAGGTTGGGTTCAAAAAATCCTTGCAGATAGACAAATGGGGGATATTTGCTTATTATTTGAAATTACTGGACATACTTGCCTACACTTGGTCTAGTGAATGTTCTCAATTTCCCTGTGCTCTTGTAGCTATACTGATTGCTACTAAGCAAAAACTTCAAGTTTTAGTTTATTTTTTTAAGGTTTTATTTATTGATTTGAGAGAGAGAGAAAGATGAGAAGGGGACAAGGAGTAGGAAGCATCAACTTGTAGTAGTTGCTTCTCATATGTGCTTTGACCGGGCAAGCCCAGGGTTTCAAACCAGCGACCTCAGCGTTCCAGGTCGATGCTTTATCCACTGGGCCACCACAAGTCAGGCTCAAGTTTTAGTTTAATGTCTTTCCCTTAAAAGTTGTTCTTCTGTCTTAACAAGAAAGTCAAATCTGGCCTGACGGGTGGTGGCGCAGTGGAGAGTGCATCGATCTGATCCCAGATTTGAAACCCCAAGGTCACTAGCTTGAGTATGGGATCATCAGCATGGTTCAGTGGTCACTGGCTTGAGCCCAGAGGTCGCTGGCTTGAACCCAAAGGTCTCTGGCTTGAAGCCCAAGGTCCCTGGCTTGAGCCCAACGTCGCTGGCTTGAGCAAGGGGTCACTGGCTTGGTTGGAACCCTCTGGTCAAGGCACATATGAGAAGCAATCAATGAACAATTAAAGTGATACAACTACAAGTTGATGCTTCTCATCTCTCTTCCTTCTGGTCTGTCTGTCTCTCTCTAAAACGAAAAAAAAAGTCAAATCTGGAGCCAGATGAATAACCCATTTGGGGCATCAAGACTCTCTCAGTCTTAGTGGCGGCAGTAAATGTTTAGTGACTGGGTTGGCGTGCAGGGTGCCAAGGCTGCCGTTCGTGTCCTTCCCCAGCGTTTGGCTGACATACTCCCACCATGTGATCTGCCGGGAGTCGATCAGAGACGCTAACCACTGGCTGTGACAGAAGGTTGGAATCAGCTCCAGCACGCCACTGCATGTGGTCCTCGCATCCTTAATCTTCATCACATCCCTGACTTGCTTCCAGTCATTGTTTTTTATCTTAATAGCTCCCATGTCAGCCAAGAATAGAGGCCTGCCTGACCTCACCATTAACTCCTCCCTCTGCCTTGTCTCCACATCAGTCACTGGCTCCTATGACTTTTCTCTCAAACTGGTCTTGAGTCTGATGTGTCCCTGGTTTGGCCTGGCTTCCGCCACTCTCCTGCTGCCGCACTGCCTCTCTTCTGCTTCTTTTGCCTCCCTGCTTGCGTCCATCAACCACTGTCCACTCGGTGTATGGTCAGCCTGTGGACACTTAAATTATGTCACGCTCATCTTTTGTTTAAAACCTGTCTGTGGCTGTCCCTTGCCATTGGGATAAATCCCAAACCCTTAGCACATCTTATCTGGCACCCTCCAGACTCCCTCATGCACCCTGACTTGGCCGCCACCTGCCTCTGCAGCCTCCTTCTCTACCTGTCACCCCCTTGCTCTCTTTATTTCAGCCATTTGGAACTGTTTGTTTTTCCCCTCAAATGGACCAAACTCCTTGATTCAGGACCTGCCCTTGAAGGTGCTGCTTCCTCTATCTGCGCCCTCCGCCCCTCCCGCTTCTTCTCCTGCCCCTGGCTGGCTAACTCCTCTCACCCATCGTTGATCTGTCCTTCTGTGTCCCATTCAGCATGACTTCCTGGGGAAGGCCCCTGCCTACGTGTCTGTCCTTGCCTTCTCAGGGTCTTCTCCATGAAGTGAGACCCTTAAGGGCCTGGGATGATGCCCACCATGTTTGCTGTCACACTCCCCGCATTGCCCACCGCACCTGGCACGTGGTTGGTGCCCCACCAGTGTCGACTCCACTTCCTGGGTTTATGTGGGCCCCCATTAAAGAATGCGTGCCACATGGTCACGCACCTTCTACTTCCTGTACTGTCTGCCGCAGCTTACCAGTTTAGCACACAAAGTAGCTGATGAATAAGTTCCACCACTGAATTTAACTCTTTTCCTCAAAGAGCATCTTGGAAGATGGCTTTCTGTTTTCAACAGTGATTGTTTTTACTAACCCATTGTTTTCCCTCCTAGGTCACATCAACTGTAGGGCCTCGTCACTATTCGGAACTGTGCAAGGGACTGTTACTTTGTCTCCATCAAGCACTGTTCCCTTTTCAGAAATGATATGGAAAAAAGAAAAGCATAAAGTCACAGAATGGGAATCAGGCCACGATGTCCAGGTGTACCCACCTTTTATAGACAGGGTTAATTTAAGCACTACGACAGGTGACCTCCACATTTCTAATTTAACATTGTCGGATGAAGGTGAATATGAAATTGAATCTCCAAACCTTGCGAATGTCATGAAATTTAATCTGATAGTCCTTGGTGAGTATTCCATAACTTGGTTTGTTTAAAATGACAAGTTTCCAACTTTTTATAGACTCATACAAATTAATGTCTTATGAGAAATAAAACAGTTTATCACAGGTTGTCAGGGCTTTCCTCTTTTCTGGGATAGAGAGCCACTTTCAGTTCTCCCATTGTCCTCTGGGTGATGAGGGGGTGTGACTGAGATGGGGAGAGCCGCACCAGCTGGGTGGAGGTACCTCCCTTATCTGCCAGAATGTTCTGGAAAAGGGTGTCATGGCAGCAGTTCACTCAGAACTCTGAGCTCCACTGATAGATGGTGGTGCTCTCTAAGTCAGTGTGTTTCCTCCTGCAGCCTGCTCTGGATTTTTTATTTCCTGTGTCACTTTAAACTGGAGCTGGGTATATGTCCCAGGGTCCCGTGCTTCCCATAGGTGCTTCCGGGTTGTTCTCCCTGCCTCATCACCAAGGGTCCTTCCTTGTTGCAGTCATCCGTGGGTGCCTGGGTATATCCAGTGTTAGTTTCATTCAGTTTTATTGAGGATTAACTGATGTACATCACTGTACAGTGTAAGTTTCAGACGTATAGCTTGATGGTTTGATGTACACATGTTGTAACACAATTACGCTAGGTTCAGCTAACACTCATCTTCTCATACGCAGACAATAAGGAGAAAAGAAAGAAGAAAAACAGGATAAAAAGTTTTATTCTTGCTTTGAGAACTCTTAGCAACTTTCCTGTGTGTTCTGCAGCAGTGTTAACGGTCACCACCACATTGTACCAAAGTTTGTACCTTTTGACCACTTTCCTCCAATTCTCGATCCCCCTACCCCTCACCTCTGATCTTTCCTATCTCTGTGAGTTTGCTGGTTCTTTTTTTAGATTCACATGTCAGTGAGATCATACAGGACAGTACTTGTCTTTCCCTATCTGACTTATTTCACTTAACATAGTGCCTTCATGGTCTACCAGTGTTATTGCAAATGGTAAGATTTTCCCCTTTTTATTTATTTTATTTTTTTTATTTTTTTTTTATTTATTTTTTTTGCATTTTTCTGAAGCTGGAAACGGGGAGAGACAGTCAGACAGACTCCCGCATGCGCCCAACCGGGATCCACCCGGCACGCCCACCAGGGGGCGATGCTCTGCCCACCAGGGGGCGATGCTCTGCCCCTCCGGGGCGTCACTCCATCGCGACCAGAGCCACTCCAGCGCCTGGGGCAGAGGCCAAGGAGCCATCCCCAGCACCCAGGCCATCCTTGCTCCAATGGAGCCTCGCTGCGGGAGGGGAAGAGAGAGACAGAGAGGGAGGAGAGGTGGATGGGCGCTCCCCCTGTGTGCCCCGGCTGGGAATCGAACCCGGGGCCCCCGAACGCCAGGCCGACGCTCTACCACTGAGCCAACTGGCCAGGGCCCCCTTTTTATTTTTTATGTTTTAAATTTTTATTTTTCAATTACAGTTTATATTCAATATTATTTTGTGTTAGTTTCAGGTGCATAGCATAGTGGATAGACAATCATGTACTTTACCAACTGATCCCCCAGTATTTCATGTACCCAAGACTTCCTTATTTTTCATGGCTGAGTAATATTCTATTATATTGTATGCACCACAACTTTTTTATTCATTCTTCCATCATTGGACACTTAGGTTGCTCCCATGTCTTGGCTATTGTACATAATGCTGCAGTGAACATCACCCCAATTTTGCTTGATCATTTTCATTTTCACTGTTTCTGATGTTCCTGCTGTCATAAATCTTGGTGATAGTAATATTCAAGTAAAAGTTCTTCTTTATGTCCCTTGCTGTCTTTTGTAATGATCCATTCCTGCCTCTAGTTACGGCGCCCCATGGATATAACCTAGACCTTGTCATTGCTATGTCAAGGGTTCCTTGACATACGAACCCTCTGTCACCTCAGTGTCAGCTGTCTCTCCTCATCTGTTTGAGGCTTACTCCCTTTGCTGTGCTCTGATAGCCTGTAGGAAGCTTAGCAAAGGCCTGTTGAGGATCGGAGTACAGGGGGGTGAGTTCCACCAGGAGGCAGTGATACTGGCCATGTTAAATGTGGGCCTTCAAGTCCTGGTTGGAGAATCTGGATTTTAGCCTATGGCAGTGAGGAGCCACTGTATCCAATACTGTGACTTGATGAAATATATTTTTGGAAGATTAATCAGATGGGTAGGTATTTATGGTGGATTAGGGAGAAGAGACACCAGGTGAGAAGCTACTGTCATCATTCAGGTAGACAGAGGTGTGGGTAGTGGACATTTGGAAAGGAAAGACTCATATGCTAAGAAAGAGTCAACGATACTTAGATTTCATTATAAAAAGATGTAAAATGACTCAAGGTTTCAGATTTGATTGACAAAACGATTGGTCATACTTTTTCTTTTAGAAATGAGGAAGTTATACTTTTTTGAGGGTGTGTTTAGTTATACTTAAATGAGTTCGTATTCTTCCGGAGACACCAGTACTAACGGAAAACTTTCAGAGAGAGGGTATTTTAGAAGGGGGTTTCCTGGCCCCGTTTCCTTCAGTGTGTAAGTCGCTATCTGGCTTTCCCTTTTCCCTCAAAGTCCCCTTAAAATTTCCACTAATAATGTTTATTAGTTCTTTCGCATCCCCTTACAACCTTTATTGCTTTGGTAATGTTCATGTAGGCAGAATTAACTGTTTGTTCTATCCTTAAATGGTCCAGACTGGTGTATAACTTTTTATTAAAGTTAGTGGAAATACAAAAATACCATCTGATACGTATAAGAAGTTCCCGTTTCTTACAGGGTGGTGAACTGAATTAATTAATTTATAAAGTGACTAAGTTACCTTAGGGGATGAAGTAGGCACATTTCTTGCCTGTGTAATGCTGCTTGAGAGGGAGAGTTGTACTGATCTTTGCTAGTCATAGCTGTGGTTAGTCCCGTTGCAGCCAGAACATATGAAATGTCAGAGGTGGACAGATCTGCGGTGCAGAAGGTCTGAGCTGGGGGCTGCAGAAAGGTTTTGCATACTTTTTGGCAAGCAGCTAGGCTTGGCTCTTCCAGGTTTGGTATGTGACAATGGCAGTACCATGCAACCTCCAAGAAGGGCGTCAGTCCAGCTGAGTGGACTCCCACAATGTGGAAGGTAATACTAGCACTTCCCCATGTCTCCCCTTACTGCATTTTCGTGTTCCACTTGACCTTTACAATGACCTTAGAAAGCATGCTGTTCCCTTTCACAGATGAAGTGAGACAGACTTAGCAATGGGTTTCTCCATTTGTAGAACAGGTGCCAGGGCTGGATGATTTCTTTAAAGCCTTGCAGCCTCTACGAGAGCTATGGTTCAAGGTCACACAGCAAGCCAGGGCTAACACTCAAAGCTCCCAACTCCTGGTCAGCGACTCTTACTGGCTCACACACCCTCCTGAAGGGCTTTACCTTGCTGGCCTTGAGCTCCACTACAGGCAGCCTTTGTCAAGTGCTTACACTGTGTCAGGCACTGTAATAATAATTACAATGCAATTCATGTCTGAATCAGTATCAACTGGTTTCAACTTCATTACAGTCATGTAGTATGGATACTATTAGCTTCCTTAATATACAGGATAGCAAACCTGGGCACAGAGGATTCAGCAACTTGCCCAAGGTCAAGAGGCTCTCTGTCGTAGAGTGGGATATGAACCCGAGGTAGTCCGTGTTCGTAGCCACAAAACCCAAGGTACCATTGCATTTTGCAGGTGAGCTTTTCAAGAATTGCTTTTGTATAGAGTGGAGAGAATAATTTGAGCACTATCTCTGAATTCATCCATGTACCCATCCACCCCTCCAGCTGTCCAAAATCTGCCCTCCTTATTTAGAAGTTTGTATTATGTCAAGTGCTGTGGTTAAGAGGTGACTAATACCCAGTCTTTGCTTTCCCAAGATTCATAGTCTGAGGGGGCTCATGACGTACCTCTGTTCAGGTTGAAAAGTGATGATAGAGTGGACGTGACTGAACCAGATCAGGAAACCAGGGTTTGTAACAGAACACACGGAGTGCTCACCACAGAATCACCTGGGATGGTGGGGCCCAGGAATTTGTGTTTTCAACAGCCCCTTCCCCAGGTGATTCTGATGCCCATTGATGTTGGAGAAACACTTCTATAGAATGTTCCTAAGGAAGTAGGAAGCTCGGCTTCCTGCCCCTGCAAAGTGCCCAGCCTGTAGCAGAGGCGGGCGTCAGTACACGCGGTACCTAGAACAGTCGTTTCCACCCCTGAGCTGTTCTGGGGGCCTCTGGGGCTCCTCTCAAGGGCCCCGGGAGCTGCTGTGGGGTGTGGTGGGCAGGATGGCCTGAGGAGGCAGAGGGATGAGGGCTCTGGCTTACTGCTTTTGAGTCAACCAGAGCTTCTCTTTATCCTTTGGAAGGATGGTAGTCTGCTGCCTCAGATTAAATCTGGAGAAACATTTCTAGTACTGAAAAAAAGATCAAAATGTCCTTTAACTAAAGAAAAACTATGGCAACATATAGCAAGTTATGTGAGCTAGATTAAACCTGAAAACTGAGGAAGTCCTAAGCAGGAAGGGAGGTCACAAATGACTTGGGTCTCTAACAGAGCGAACAGGCTGGGTGTCTGAGAGAGACAGAGGCCAGGAGGAGATGAGGGGAAAGGTGAGTTGAACACTTCTATGTTTAGATTACTATTTGGAGCTTAAGTGTTTCTTTGTCTTAGAAAATATGATTTTAAGTGACAGCATATTATCCCATCATCTTGATGAGCTTTACTGTTTAATTCACTTTTTAGGAGGTGTTTATAATGTATTGGAATCTTATTATCCAAATGCTACCACGACTTTTTTTTTTTTTTTTTTGCATATTCCATATATATAAGGTCTACCGGAAAGTTCTGTCCATTTTTGGAATAAAACAAAATACAAGTTTTTCTTACCATCAATAAACTTTATTAAATAATAAAATTGCCATTATTATTAATGATTTCTTACCAGCATGAGGGCAATTTGTATATCCCATTTTTGAAAAATGTTTTATCTTTTGATGCGAAAAATGGAACCAGTGCTTGTTTGATATCTTCTTCATTTTTGAATTTTTTGCCCTTCAAAAATTTTTGTAAGGACAAAAACAAGTGATAGTCGGAGGGTGCTAAGTCCGGGGAATATGGTGGATGCAACAAACATGCTTCTGTAGCATTTCTTCCTTGTTGAAATTCGTAAAAATTACAGTGGCGTAAGTGAACTTTATCAGTAGTCATGGGTACACTATCGCTTCACACATAAGACTAACGTGAATCAACTTTGTTTTAGTTAATTTGCTACGTCAGTATGTATACATTAAGTGATAAAAATAGAGAGGCACACATGTGCCAAATAAACATGTGCTTACGTGTCGAAACTTGTTGTGATAGAAATGGACAGAACTTTCCGGTAGACCTTATATTTACATGTCTTCTGAAATCTCTTGTGATTAGTTTTGGGAAGAAAGTAGAGATGCAAGAAGGTGTATGAATTAAATACACAGCTAGTGGGACAAGTTAGCATTGTGATTTTAGAGAGCAATGATGGTGCAATGTGACATGTGAGTATCCGAGCCTGTGGCATGCAGGTCCAGCAGGAGGCGCTCCTACAGGAAATCTGGGCGTGAGGTCTCTGTCGGGTATACACCCTACTCTGCCTATCAGTGGGGCCTGCCCCCTGTACCTTTTGCAGAACCCTTTGAGTCAGATGGCTTTTGGAATTACACATTTTTTATATTTTAGAAACATAATAGGGTCTGACCAGCTGGTGTTGCGGTGAATAGAGCATCGGACTGGGATGTGGAGGACTCAGGATCTAAACCCTGAGGCCAACAGCTTGAGCACAGGCTCATCTGGTTTGAGCAAGGCTCACCAGCTTGAGTCCAAGGTTGCTGGCTCGAGCAAGGGGTCACTCGGTCTGCTGTAGCCCCCCAGTCAAGGCACATATGAGAGAGCAATCAATGAACAACTAAGGTGCCGCAACAAAGAATTGATGCTTCTCATCTCTCTCCCTTTCTATCTGTCTGTCCCTATCTGTCCCTCTCTCTGTCTCTGCCACTCTCTCTCTGTCTCTGTTTCCTCTCTGAATAAGAACACCCCACTTAGTTATGGGGAGTACCCTGTACTCAAGCAGAAGACTTAGTTTTTAGTAAAACGTGATGAATATTTGAAGTAAGTGAGAAAAATAAAAACTATAAATCCTTATGTCAATTCAGGTGAAGGTTTGAAGCTAAATGCTTTCTACTGTCTTGTCTTAAGATCTTTGGGCTTTCAGAGTTAAGGATAAGGGATTTGGGACATGTGTGTATTCTGAGTTTGAGCAGGTAGATCAGACTCAGTGGCCTGCTCATCTCTTCAAACTCATAAGAAAGTTGGGAGCGCTTCATGAATTTATAGATGATAAGTAAGTATTACTCTTTTTGTACTAAATATTATGTTTTTTTTCCCCAGACCCTCTTCCATCTCCAGAAGTACGTTGTACATTGACTAATGAAAGCATCCTAGTCACTTGTGAGGTCTCGGAAAGTTACAGCAGACATCGAGATAAGTTAAGTTACTCATGGCATTACCCTACATCACAGTGTAGAAAAATCTCAGACCCTGGAGTCTCTGCTACCGTCAAAGAGAATGTATTGTTTTGTGATAAGGATGCTGACCTCTCACAGGAAGTACGGTGCTTTGCTGTAAATTCAATATCCAACATGACATCATCAATATATATGTCAACCTGTGTCCCACATGGTGAGTAAATAGCTCAGTGTTCTATGGCATTAATGAAGTTCATGGACCAGTGCTGGTTTGTGGGTTTTAAACTGCAGATGAAGTGACTAACATACATTTTACAAATTTGAAATATGGAATGAGTTATAATTTTCATAGACACCCTATTAGAGGTACAACGCTAACATTTTTAGCACTTTCTGTGTCAAACACCATTCTAATACATGTGTTCATTAATTCAGTCCTCATACAACCCAATGAATTGGGTACTAGTAAATATTTTATGGGGAGGAACCAAGACATAGGGACTTTAAGTTGCCTTCCCAAGGTCAACAGCTAGTGAGTGGAAGAGCATGACCCCAGAGGGGCAGGGCATCAGCCCCAGATGGGGGTTGCTGGGTGGATCCTGGTTGGGGCATATATAGGAGTCTGTCAACCTCCCCTCCTCTTAGTTGGGAAAAAATAAGAAAAATAAAAAATGGAATCAGGCCATCTGTCTCTAGAGCCCCTGCTCTTAACTATTTACAATGTGGTGTGAGAGAGAGACAGGCAGGGAGAGAGAGGTTGAGAAGCATCAACTCATAATTGCTTTCACTTTAGTTGTGCATTCATTGCTTCTTGTATGTGCCTTGACTAGGGCTGAGTCAGTGTCCTCTTGTTTAAGCCAGTGACCTTTGATCTCAAGCTGGCAAACTTTGGGATCATGTGGATGATAACCTTCACTCAAGCCAGTGACTATTGAGCAGTTCTGAGAGCCCGCAACCTTGGGGCTTCGAACCAGCAACCCCAGCCTTTATCCGCGGCACCACAACTGTTCAGGCCATATATTCTTAATAACCATTATGGTCTCACATGGTCTACAAGACTAAGTATTTGATACATTTGTCCAGGTGTGCCACAGAATTTTTAAAACATGTGATATATGACTAATTAGTCAGGGGCCTGACCTCTTTTCTTTGATTGTCAAATAAAAAAATGACAGCAGCTAACAACAGCCATTCAATGTGGATGAATCAAAATTATACCTATTTTTTGTTGTTGTTAGATCAGCAAAAGACATGTAATATAATTTTTGGTGTGCCGCAGGGTTTTAGTAATTTATGTGTGCTGGGAAATGAAAAAGGTTGAAAAGTCACTGGTCTAGGCCAGTGGTCGGAAAACTCATTAGTCAGCAGAGCCAAATGTCAACAATACAACGATTGAAATTTCTTTTGAGAGCCAAGTTTTTTAAACTTAAACTATATAGGTAGGTACATTGTTATTAATTAAGGTACTCCTAAGCTGGCCAAAGAGCTGCATGTGACTTGCGAGCCACGGTTTGCTGACCACTGGTCTAGGCTAACACCCACTTAATTTCATGATAAGCTGTCTCACCTATGGTCTTTTTTTTCCCCATTGATTTGAGGGGGTGGGTGGGAAAGGAGAATCAGAGAGAGAGAAGCTCCAACTTGTTGTTCCACTTAGTTGTGCATCCATGATTGCTTCTCATATGTGCCCTGACTGGGGCTTGAACCAAGTGCCCTCAGGATCAAGCTGGAGACCCTCGGATCAAATTACCTTTGGTCTTTTTATATTTTTTAAGTCTTAAGTACATTTGTAATTGGCAAATATTTTTTTACATTATATCTTCAGATTACAAGCAAAAGGATCAGTGATATTTTTTAAATTTTATTTAGACAATTAATTTTAACGGGATGATATTGATCAATTACAGTACATAGATTCAGAGAAAACATCTCCAGATCATTTTGACATTTGATTATGTTGTATACCTATCACCCAAAGTCAAATTGTCCTCCGTCACCTTTTATTTGGTTTTCTTTATGCCCTTCCCCTCCCCCCACTCTCTCCCTCTCCTTCTTTACCCTCCCCCTGGTAACCACTGCACTCCTATCCATGTCGCTGAGTCTCAATTTTGTGTCCCACCTATGTATGGAATCATACAGTTTTTACTTTTTCTGATTTATAATACTTATTTCACTCAGTATAATGTTATCAAGGTGTATCCATGTTGTCGTAAATGATCCGATGTCATCATTTCTTATGGCTGAGTAGTATTCCATAGTATATATGTGCCACATTTTCTTTATCCAGTCTTCTACAAAAGGGCTTTTTGGTTGTTTCCATGTCTTGGCCACCGTGAACAATGCTGAGATGAACATGGGGCTGCATGTGTCTTTACGTATCAATGTTTTCGAGTTTGGGGGGGGTATATACCCAGTAGAGGGATTGCTGGGTCATATGGTAGTTCTATTCTTAATTTTTTGAGGAACCACCATACTTTCTTCCATAATGGTTGTACTACTTTACATTCCCACCAACAGTGAATGAGGGTTCCTTTTTCTTCACAGCCTCGCCAACACTTGTTGTTACCTGTCTTGTTGATAATAGCTAATCTAACAGGTGTGAGGTGGTATCTCATTGTAGTTTAGATTTGCATTTCTCTAATAGCTAGTGAAGATGAGCATCTTTTCATATATCTGTTGGCCATTTGTATTTCTTCCTGGGAGAAGTGTCTGTTCATATACTCTTCCCATTTTTTTTATTGGATTATTTGCTTGTTTATTGTTGAATTTTGTGAGTTCTTTGTATATTTTGGATATTAGGCCCTTATCTGAGCTGTTCTTTGAAAATATCATTTCCCATTTAGTTGGCTGTCTGTTTTGTTGTCAGTTTCTCTTGCTGAGCAAAAACTTCTTAGTCTGATGTAGTCCCATTCATTTATCTTTGCCTTCACTTCCCTTGCCTTTGGAGTCAAATTCATAAAATGTTCTTTATGGCCAAGGTCCATGAGTTTAGTACCTATGTTTTCTTCTATGTAATTCATTGTTTTAGGTCTTATATTTATGTCTTTGATCCATTTTGAATTAATTTTGGTACAAAGGGACAAACTGTAGTCCAGTTTCATTCTTTTGCATGTGGCTTTCCAGTTTTCCCAGCACCATTTGTTGAAGAGGCTTTCTTTTCTCCATTGTGTGTTGTTGGCCCCTTTATCAAAGATTATTTGACCATATCTATGTGGTTTTATTTCTGGGCTTTCTATTCTGTTCCATTGGTCTGAGTGTCTATTTTTCTGCCAATACCATGCTGTTTTGATTATTGTGGTTCTATAATACAGTATAATTTGAAGTCAGGTATTGTAATGCCCCCAGCTTCATTCTTTTCCCTTAGGATTACTTGGCTATTTGGGGTTTTTTATAGTTCCATATAAACCTGATGATTTTTTGTTCCATTTCTTTAAAAAATGACATTGGAATTTTGATGAAATTGCATTAAATTTGTATATTGCTTTGGGTAATACGGTCATTTTGACTATATTTATTCTTCCTATCCAAGAACAAGGAATATTTTTCCATTTTATTGTATCTTTTTCAATTTCCCTTAACAATGCTTTGTAATTTTCATTATATAGGTCCTTTATATTCTTTGTTATGTTTATTCCTAGGTATTTTATTTTTAACTGTAAAAGGGATTATTTTTTTGAGTTCATTTGCTGATGTTTCATAAGGATTAGTGATTTTTAAAGTGGTTCATTAAAACAAAAGAAAAGGTGAACTATAGTATTATAATTTAGAATAATATCATAATTGTATAAGTAAACAGGATTTCCATGGCAAATGGAGAATATGAGTTTTTTGAGGCTGGGATGGGATGATTCTGTGAGTGATTTTTTTTTCTGAACAAATAACTGAAACAGAAAAGGACAATTAGTGAAATATAATGAATATAAAAAACTTGAATTTAATTTGATGAGTGAACCATTCTCTTTACATTTCCAGTATATCATACTATTTGAAAATTTAGATAATGACATTTAAAGTTATGGTTTTATTTTTAGACAGAGCAGTATTGACTTCTGGGGTAAAACGAATATTGGAAGAAAAAGTACAAAGTGCCTGCCAGTTTGTAACTGATGGATTTGTTCCTTAAAGACAGAGAAAAGACCAAACCCACAGAGGTGTCACTCACCTTGCTTAAGCCAGCGACCTTGGGCTCAAGCCAGCAACCATGGGGTCATGTCTATGATCCCACGCTCAAGCCAATGACCCCGCACACAAGCCGGATGAGCTGGTGCTCAAGCCAGTGACCTCGGGATTTTGAACCTGGGTCCTCAGTGTCCCAGGTCAATGCTCTATCTACTGTGCCACCTCCTAGACAGGTTTAAGAGATTTACAGGCATCCTATCCTTGCATGGTTTTCATTTAATCTTTGCCATTAGAATTGAAGGCTCATGTAACATGCTCTTCCCTGTAGATACCTTGAAGAAAAGAGCGTCACCATAACCTCCCTCTCACTGATGTAAAATAAAAGTTATGAATTTGCAAACAAACCCTATTTGTTATTAAATAATTGTAATTCATCTTTTAAAAACTTTTCCTCCAAAATGATTATTCACATTACACTGTAGAATTTGAAAGTTTGAGAGACATTGTTAAATAGTTCCTAGGTCCTTTAAATACAGAGTAGTGTGGCAAATGAGATACGTGTGTCTTTAAGCCCAGAGTAGTGTGACATGAGATATGTGTGTCTTTAAGTCCAGAGTAGTGCGACATGAGATACGTGTGTCTTGGGGTCCTGTTTTTCGTCTCCAGTAACCAAATGTTTTCTTCTCTGCAAATCTGTGCCTGAACTTAATGATCTAAATGGTTCTTTTCAACAATAAAAGACCAAGGTCTCTCTCTTTTTTTCCCCATGATGATTTTAAATACTTCTCTATGGAGTTGCAGGCATCATAACAGAGGTAAATCCAAGAAGGTGTAATATTTAAATACTGGATCTTGCTTGTTCAAACGTAAATTTTTTATGCAGACTTTCCAGTGCTTTATCATTGAAGCACAAGTAGCTCAGATTGACTTGCCTGCTACTCTTTAGCAAACCTTTCCAAATATTGTTTCATTTATTCCTCTCTACTATCTGTTCTAGACTGGCAGGACAGGAGTTCTTATTTACTTTTTTTAAGAATGAGGAGACCACTTCAAAAAGTGGGGTGACTTCGCCAAGGTCACTTAAGTACTGGAGACAGTTAAAGTGTAGGTCCTAAAATTCTGAAATTTTTTTCCATGATACAATTCTGATTATGTCTCAAAATAAATCAAGTGAAAAATGTGGACTGATTCACAGAAATCAGCTAGTGAAAACCATACCATGTTAAATGATAGTACAGATTGTGGGGAGTTCTATGGGACCAGGGATCAAGTTTCTTTGATCAATAAATTATAAGGGGATTAATAAATTATAAGTAAAAGAGAGGTGATAGGGAAGCTTAGAGAAATGTAAGAGATTTAAGAAACATATTAGGCCCTGGCTGGTTGGCTCAGTGATAGAGCATCGGCCCAGCATGTGGATGTCCCAGGTTCGATTCCTGTTCAGGGCTCACAGAAGTGCCCATCTGCTTCTCCACCCCTCTCCCTCTTGCTTCTCTCTCTCTCTCTCTCTCTCTCTCTCTCTTTTGCGCTCTCTCATTCTCTCTCTTCTACTCCCCTCCCCTCCTGCAGCCATGGCTCGATTAGAGCAAGTTGGCCCCAGGTGCTGAGGATGGCTCCATGGCCTTTGCCTCAGGTGTAAAAAAAATTCTGTGGTTGCAACAGAGCAAGGGCCCCAGATTGGCAGAGCATCGTCCCCTAGTGTGCTTGCCAGGTGAGTCCCGGTTGGGGCATATGCGGGAGTCTGTCTCTCTGCCTCCCCTCCTCTCACTGAATTAAATAAAAAAAAAAACATATTCATTGCTATATATACATCTTATTTTATCTTGATTCAAACAGGAAAAAAAATAGGAGAAATTTAAACACTGACCGAATATTTGAATATGTTAATTTGTTTTTTAGGTATGATAATGGCATGGTTATGTTTTACAAATAATCTCTGTCTTTTGGAAGTACAGACCGAAATATTTATGACTACAAAATCGTGCTCTCTGGAGTCAAGCAAAGAAGGATTTCCATCTTTGCTTGCTTCATAGCAAGTGGGAGGGGAGAAAAAAAAAGGATAGTGCACGTTCCCTTTAAAGATCAACCCAGTGTGTTATCACTTCTATTCACACCCCCTTGGCCACCCTGAGTTGGTGGCCATGCCTAGCCGAGGGAAGCTGGGAAATGCTATTTTTAGCTGCTGGCCATGTGCCCAGGTAAAACGCAGGAGTTCCCTTGCTGAAGAGAAAGGAGAGAGTGGGTAGTGGGAAATAATACATGCTTCTGCCATAGTGTGCTACCAAATGAATGTAACGGGTACTATTTTATATAACATACACAAAATCAAAAAATATTTAAAGAATGGTATAAACAGTACATAAAGCCTGACCTGTGGTGGCGCAGTGGATAAAGCGTCGACCTGGAATGCTGAGGTTGCCGGTTCAGAACCCTGGGCTTGCCTGGTCAAGGCACATATGGGAGTTGATGCTTCCTGCTCCTTCCTCCCCCTTCTCTCTCTCTCTCTCTCTCTCTCTCCCTCTCTCTTTCTCACTCTGTCTCCTCTCTAAAAATTAATAAAAAGAAAAATTAAAAAACAAAAACCAAAAAAAACAGTACATAAAAATAGAATCTTTTTTTTTTTTTTTGCACCTGATAGGCCATCTTAGGTACTCCCTTGGGTGTGTGCACCTTGTTGGGAGCTCTTGGTCTGAGCAGAGACTGTGGTGACTTGGACTAGCATAATAGTGGGGAAATGATTTACATAGGGTACATTTTGAAAACAGAGCCAAGTGAACTTCCTGTGGGTTGAGCAGGGAGGGCAGTGATTAAATGCCTGCTAGGATTTTGGCCCAAGCAACCAAATGAATTGTGTTACCATTTATTGAGACTGGAGAGCAAGGGGAGCAGCAGGCTTGTGGAGGAAATAAAAAGTTCCATTAGGGACACGATGTTGAGGTATCTGTTAGATTTCAAATGGAGACGGCAAGTAAGGCACTTGAATATGTGAGTCTAGGTCTCTAGTGAATAGATAGGGAGTGCTGGAGATACAAATGTGGGCACAAGGTAGAGTGGGCATTTGAAGCCATGGGCTCCATGAGACCACTTAGAGTAGGTGTCAGAGAGCAGAGTGCTCTGGCATTTACGGCTGTTAGAAGAAAGAGGATCTAGCAAAGGAGGCTGAAAAGGACTGTGAGAGAGATAGGGATGAAAGTCCAAGAATGTGGTGTCAGAAGCCAAGTGAACTGGGAGTGATCAACAATCAGTGCAATGGGCAGGCCAAGGGGATGAAGAAATTGCACTAGTGAATCTCTACTGCTCCAAAGTGGTGACAGCACCTGGCATCTCCCCAGGGAGAGAGGCTTTTTTTTTTTTTAATTTTATTTATTTATTTTTTACAGAGACAGAGAGTGAGTCAGAGAGGGATAGACAGGGACAGACAGACAGGAATGGAGAGAGATGAGAAGCATCAATCATTAGTTTTTCATTGCGTGTTGCAACACCTTAGTTGTTCATTGATTCTTTCTCATACGTGCCTTGACCGTGGGCCTTCAGCAGACCGAGTAACCCCTTGCTGGAGCCAGCGACCTTGGGTTCAAGCTGGTGGGCTTTTTGCTCAAACCAGATGAGCCCGCACTCAAGCTGGCAACCTCGGGGTCTTGAACCTGGGTCTTCTGCACCCCAGTCCGACGCTCTATCCACTGCAACACCGCCTGGTCAGGCAGGGAGAGAGGTTTTTGAAAGGGACAGTATCAGTTAGCATTAGCTTTATCTGTTTAAAATAAAAATGTATCCATGGCTTAAAAATGGAGATTCTTCTTTTAAGGTAAAAAAAACTGGAGGTAGGCAGCTCTGGGAGTACTTTTGCTTTATGAAGTTGTAAGAGTCCCAAGAGCCCAGCTCCAGCCGCCTCCCTGGCTCTCTCAGCAGGGTTTAGAAGGAGAAGTGGCACACCTTATTTATTTATCTCTTTTAGAGAGATGGGAAGTACCACCCAACCTTTCCTGCATCTTGTTGCCCAAACTTAGTCACATGGTCAAGCGTAGCTGGAAGAAAGGCTGGGAGTTGAGTGTCACTCTGCCCAGCTGAAAATATTAGTTCTTTAGAAAAGAGAGAAGAATGGCTATGGGAGGCAACTAGCAACGTCGGGCCAGGGGCCTCTCCAGTCAAACTAGTGGTGACTGCCTATTTGTTCCAACCTACTTGTGTTCTAACAAGAGGAAAGGGTATGGGGGAAGAAGATGGCAGCAGAGTGGATAGAAGTTACACTCACCTCCTCCCTGGTGCCAACTGGTATTATATATAAATCATAGAACAATCAGCCTGAATAACCACCTGAAGACTAGCTTAACAGAAGAAGTCTTATAACCAAGGCGTTACAGAAGGAGCCATGCTGGGACTGGTAGGAAGGGCAGAAGCATGGGAAGAACTGGCACTGCACCCTGTGCAGCAGCTGAGAAGTTGAGGGCTCTCCAGCATAGGGCACTAAAGCCTGGTAGAGGCACCCATATAACATCTGGCCATGTGAATCAGTGGGGAGCCTGTCTGCCAGGAAGAGATGGAAATCTGCTAGAAACAGATTTTTTTGGTATGACCCTCTTAAAGAGTCAGTGCACAAAGTCTCATTCATAATCACTCACCCTGGACTCCGACGGGGAGGGAGAATCAGTGCAGACCCGAGACATGCTAGGACAGGCTGGGTTGTTTGGTTCCTGGGAGAGTGCTGAAGTGACAGCCACCAGGGTCTCTGTGCTGAGTCCCTCTCCTGCACGCCTGCCTGCAGACACCATCTTTACAGCGTCAAGCACCCCCCCTCCATACGGCATCAACCTGGAGGAATCCCATAGCCCCACGCTCCCAACTCCCTTTTGCCCCACCCTGCCAAGCTCACACCATGTGGAGGAGTCTGCTGCCTGAGCTTGTAGTGTAGACTTCATTGAAGGGATTTTGAAGGGAAACTCAAAAGAAGTCGGAAACTGAGTTCTTTAGCTCGAGGGCCATGTTTCCCTCACGTACCTGACAGGCCCACCATTCCTGTGCAGAACCCTCTTTTCACAAAGCCCAGCTTTGGTCTGTTTGGCCTGGTGAACTCTGCTGACCTCACACTGAAAACTCCCTTAGACCCTGGTGGGTGGCAGGTAACCTTGAGGTACCCTGAGACTGTTGCTTAGTGACCTCAAATACAGCACTGGTGCTGAGTTTGAATCTGTATCAGTCTGGTGAACACTACTTACCCCTACCTGGTGACTCACTGACAACCTGCCTCACGCAACTCACCACCAGAGGCTCTTTCAACGACTGAGCCTAACAGGCAGCTAGCAGGTGGAGCAGGGTCTCGGAGAGCCTTAGGTCAGTGTTGATGGAAACTGGGCGTAGTGTGCAGCTTGGCCCCTCCCTGCAAACTTGGGCCCTGCAGAGGCAGCTACAAACGGTGGATCTCTTTGTAGCTCCAAACAGGTAGCCCAGGGCCAGTCACAGGCAGTGCCTGACATTGACCCACCAAGTGGCTCCAGAACCAACACACTTGGTGGTGAGCTTTAGATAACATCAGAGTAGGATCCAATTAATTCCACAAGTGGCACATGCAAAGGGAGATCTAGGCAGGGACCAGATACTGTTGAGTTGAATTCTGCTTCATGGAGTCAGCCCCTGCACAGCAGCTCATACACTGCAGTTGGGGTTGATCCTCACAGTCAGTTAGAGGGGCAACCTCACCATGGACAAATTGGAACAGTGATGAGACACTACAGCAACAGGAAGGTTCATAGATCCCACACAAGGAACATTTCTGGAACACCTAGCTGATGCCACTGAGCCCCAAAAGACACCTGCTGCATAAAGCACCATACCAAAACTGGGAGGTCTAGAAGATCTACTTAATGCACAGAAACAAATGCAGCCAAGGTGGGGAGACAAACATGCCCCAAATGAAAGAACATGAAAACTCCTCAGAAAAACAACTAAATGAAATGTAGACAACAAGCTACCAGATATAGAGTTCAAAACAATGGTTATAAGGATATTCAAGGAACTGAGGGGAAGAGCAGATGAATTCAGTGAGAACTCAATATCTCAGTGAGAGATAGTAAACATAAAAAGGACTTAGAGACCACATAAAGAGGAAGTAAAAACTGATGAATATAATATCTAAAATGAAGAATACACTAGAAGGAATCAACAGCAGGCTTGATAAAGCAGAGGATTGAATCAGTGATTTGGAAGAGAAGGTAGCAGAAAACACCCAATCAGAGCAGTGAAAGAATAAAGAATTTTAAAAATGATAATAGTCTAGCCTGCCAGGCAGTGGCACAGTAGATAGAGCATCGGACTGGGATGCATGCAGAGGATCCAGGTTTGAAACCCCTAGGTGGCCAGCTTGAGAGCGGGCTCATCTGGTTTGAACACGGGGTCACTGGCTTGCACAAGGGATCACTCACTCTTCTGTAGCCCCACCCCTGTCAAGGCACATATGAGAAAGCAATCAATAAACAACTGAGATACCACAATGAAGAATTAATGCTTCTCATCTCTATCCCTTCCTGTCCCTCTCTGGCCCTCTCTCTGACTCTCTCTCTGTCTGTCTGTCTCTCTCTCTCTCTCTCAAAAAAAAATGAGGATAGTCTCCAGTGGTTTGCAACCTTTTTACACTTGGGGAGCAATGAATATAGGAGAATTATTTTGGGGACTGCTAAGGCAGAAATCACCCTGAGCATAAGCAAATTTGGCTAAATTCATTGGGTCTATTATCTTCATACAACATCAGGGTAGTTAACTCTTTGTAGACTGGCATGAAATTTCTAGTGGACCAATGGTTGAAAAACACTAGTCTAAGGGACCTCTGG
Source organism: Saccopteryx leptura (assembly GCF_036850995.1). Classification (NCBI taxonomy): domain Eukaryota; kingdom Metazoa; phylum Chordata; class Mammalia; order Chiroptera; family Emballonuridae; genus Saccopteryx; species Saccopteryx leptura. The sequence goes on along the minus strand of NC_089505.1, from coordinate 207,125,167 downwards.
GACAGCGCATGTAATGTAACAACATCTGTATCATAGGGGCACCATACCAGAAGGAGGAGAGAGAAAGCAAGGGATCCAGAACCCTTTGAAGAAATAATGGCTGAAGACTTCGCTAACCTGGTGAAGGAAAGACACATGTCCAGGAAATGCAGAGACCCAAAGAGGCCCACACCAAGACACATCATAATTAAAATGGCACAGGTTAAAGACAAAGAGAAAATCTTAAAGGCTGCAAGAGAAAAGACAGTTATCTACAAAGGAGCTCCCATAATACTGTCAGCTCATTTCTCAATAGAAACATTTCAGGCTAGAAGGGATTGGCATGAAATAGTCAAAGTGATGAAAAGTAAGGACCCACAACCAAGACTACTCTAACTTGCAAGATTATCATTTAAAATTGAAGGAGTAAAGAGCTTCCCAGAGAAGAAAAAGCTAAAGGAGTTCGTTACCACCAAACCAGTATTATAACAAATGTTACAGAGCCTTCTTTAAGAAGAAGAATGGGAAAAAAAAGAGGCAATAAAGAATAAAATGACAATACATACATATCTATCAATAACTTTAAATATAAATGGCTTAAATGTTCTAATCAAAAGACATAGTGTAGCTGAATGGATAAGAAAACAAGACATATATATGCTGTCTACAAGAGACCCACCTCAGAATGAAAGCTATGCACAGAATGAAAATAAAGGAATGGAAAAAGGTATTTCATACAAATAGAAATGAAGAACAGCTAGGTAGCAATACTTATATCAGACAAAATAGACTTTAAGACAAAGGCTATATTAAGAGACAAGAATATTACATAATGATGAAGGGAACAATCCAACAAGAGGATATAACCCTTGTAAACTTTTATTTACCCAACTTAGAAGCACCTAAATATATAAAGCAAATCTTGATGAATATAAAAGGAAAGATCAACAGTAACACGGTCATAGTTATATGGGATTTTAACATTCCATTAACATCAATGGATAGATTTTCTAGACAAAAAATCAATAAGGAAACAATAGCCTTTAATGACACACTAGATAAGATGGATTTAATTGGTATTTTCAGAGCATTTCATCCCAAAGCAGCAGAATATACATTCTTTCCAAGTACACATGAAACATTTTCTAGGGTAGATGACATGTTAGGACACAAACAAGTCACAGTAAATGAAAGAAGATTGAGATCTTACCAAGCATCTTCTCTGACCACAGTGTTATGAAACTAGAAATCAATGACAAAAAAAAAAGAGAGAGAGAGAAAGAGGGAGAAAGAGAGAGAGAAAGGAAAGAAAAGTGGGAAAGAAAGGAAGGAAGGATGGAAGGGAGGGGAGGAAGGAAGGGGAGGGGAGAGGAAGGGAGGGAAGGGGAGAGGAAGGGAGGGGAGGGGAGGGGAAACTAACTCACTCCTGAAAAGCACTTACTATACAATGATTGGGTTAACAATGAGACCAAGAAAGAAATCAAAAGATACTTTGAAACAGATGGAAGTGAGAACATCAATTCAAAATACATGGGACACAGCAAAAGCAGTTCTAGAGAGAAATTTATAGCATTACAGGCCTACCTCAGGAAACAAAAATCTCACATAAACAATCTAATCTTACACCTAAATGGACTAGAAAAAGAACAAAGCCCAAAGTAAGTAAGAAGGAAATGATTAAGATCAGAGAGGAGATAAATGAAATAGAAGCTTAAGAACAATACAAAAATCTCAATGAAAGCAAGAGATGGTTCTTTGAAAAGGTAAAGAAGATTGATAAACCTTTAACTAGGCTCATTAAGAAAAAGAGAGGACTGAAATAAAATCAGAAATGAAAGCAGTAACAGTTGATATCACAGAAATACAAAGGGTCATAAGAAAATATTATGAACAACTATATGCCAACAAATTGGACAATCTGGAAGAAATGCATAAATTTCTAGAAACATACAATCTTTCAAAACTGAATCAAAAAGAATCAGAAAATCTAAACAGACTGGTTTAACTAATAAACTTGAAGCAGCAATCAAAAAGCTCCCAGCAAAAAAAACCCTGGACCAGATGGCTCCACAGGTAAATTTTACCAAACATTCAAAGAAGAACTAACATCTGTCCTTCTCAAACTATTCACAACACTTAAAAGAAGGGAAGACTTCCAAGCTCATTTTATGAGGCCAGCATTATTCTGATTCAAAAACCAGATAAAGACACTACAAAGAGAAAATTATAGGCCAATATCCCTTATAAATGTAAGTGCAAAAATTTTCAACAGAATATTAGCAAACCAAATCCAGCAATACATTAAAAAGATCATACACCATGATCAAGTGAGATTTATCCCTGGGATGCAAGGTTAGTACAATATCTGCAAATAAGCTAAAGTGATACATCACATAAACAAAAGGAGAAAAATCATATATATGATGATATATATCTACAGATGCAGGAAAAGCATTTGATAAAATCCAGTACCCATTTATGATAAAAACTCAGCAAAGTGAGAATTGAGGAAATATACCTTAACATAATAAAGGCCATATTTGGCAAACCCACAACCAACATTATACCTGTACTAAACAGGGAATAACTAAAAGCATTTCCCTCAAGATCAGGAACATGACAGGGATGTCTGCTTTCACCACCCATATTCAACATAGTACTGAAAGTCCTACCCACAGCAATCAGGTAGGAAGAAATTTCCAAATTGGAAAAGAAGAAGTAAAACTCATTATTTTCAGATGACATGATACTGTATGTAGAGAACCCTAAAGATTCCACAAAAAAACAAAATAAAACAAACTAAAAACAAAAAAAAAAACCTGCTAAAACTGATAAATGAATTCAGTAAAATAGTAGGGTACAAAATTGATATTCAGAAATTAGTTGCATTAAAAAATATTTTGGTAGTTTTGATTTTTTTAAATTAACTTTTGAGAGGGAAATTGGTGAGAAGTATCAACTCATAGTTGCTTCACTTTAGTTGTTCACTGATTGCTTCTCATACATGCCTTGATGGGAGTGGGGTGGCCCAAGCTGAGCCAGTGACCCCTTGCTCAGGCTGGCAATCCCATGCTCAGGCCCACGAACCCATGCTCAAGCTGGCGACCTTGGAACCTCAGTGTTCTGAGTTGACACTCTTATCCACTGTGCCACCACCAGTCAGACGTGGTTGCATTTTTATACACCAATAATGAAGTATCAGAGCGAGAAACTAAGAAAATATCCCATTTGCAATTGCATTAAAAAAAATACCTAGAAATAAATTTAACCAAGGAGGTAAAAGACCTGTACTTTTACAAGAAAATCATAGCTGAAGAAAGAAATTATAAATGAAAGCATGTGGTGTGTTCATAGATAGGAAGAATTAACATCATTAAAATCTCTATACTACCCAAAGCAATCGATAGATTTTTAATTTGATTTTTAAAATTTGTTTGTTTTGTTTGTTTATGTGTGTGTGTTGAATAATACAAATTTATTGTTGGCGATTATCTTCCTCCATTTGTTTTGTTGATAGTTTCCTTCGCAAAGGAAATACAGTCAGTTCTCTCTATTCATGGTAATGTTCTATAAAGTCACTTTGTACACAGAATTAGTTAATACTGAACCATTGCTCCCAGGAGAAATACTTGGTTAGGTTCCTGCTGGCCTCTGGTCACAATGTTTTTGGCAAAATATTGATACATAGCCTTGTTTTATTGATTTTTTATTTTTATTTTATTGATTTGAAAGAATGGGGGGAGAGAGAGAAGTGTCAACTCGTTTCACCTAGTTGTTCCCTTTAGTTATAGTCTCATTTATTGCTTCTCATATGTGCCCTGACCAGAGGTCAGTGCTTTCTCCACGGGGCCGCTCAGCTAGGGCCCAACCTTGTTTTATTTTAAAGACATTGTATTTAATCCATATTGTTGATTCGTTAACATCGAACTAACCCGCCAACAGCACTATCACTTATATCCTAAGTGAAGCTTATGTAGCATACGTATTTTCTTTGTAAGGCACATCACAGCCTTCTTGTGCTTAGGGATACTGGACAGCATTCCAGTACTATGCTTGGGGGCCATTTTAAACAGTGAGATCACCAACAGAAAGACATCAAAAAATGTGGAAAACGTGGCACTAAAGAAACCATTAATAGAACACTTCCTTTTAGTGTGAGAGCTGACATGGGGCAGAGTGTTGCCTTGCTCAGACTCCACTGGGACATGTGCATCAGGCAACTCAAATTTCTCACCATTCTGCTGCACATGTCCGTGAAGACTGTGCAAGTGCTCCGAACATTGCTCTGGGGAATACAAATAAAGTCTAACAGGTAGATAACTTGCAAACAGAAAAGCTGCAAATGAGGAGGAGTGATGGTATTTCTATTTTGGTCAATGGCTAATTGTATTATTTTTTTTTTTTACAGATGAATCAAGGGATAGATATGGACTTGTTGCTATCCCAGTAGTTTTAATATTCTGTGTGCTGCTGTATTTAGGTATGTATGCTTTTCTTAAAAAATATAAAAAATTTTCAAACTTATATTGAGTTTTTTTTAATTTGTTTTTTTGTTTGTTTTTTACAGAGACAGAGAGAGAGAGACAGAGAGAGGGATAGATAGGGACAGACAGACAGGAACGAAGAGATAGGAGAAGCATCAATCATCAGTTTTTTGTTGCGACACCTTAGTTGTTCATTGATTACTTTCTCATATGTGCCTTGACTGGGGGGCTACAGCAGACCAAATAACCCCTTTGCTCAAGCCAGCAACCTTGCGTCCAAGCTGGTGAGCTTTGCTCAAACCAGATGAGCCCGCGCTCAAGCTGGTGACCTTGGGGTCTCAAACCTGGGTCCTCCACATTCCAGTCTGATGCTCTATCCATTGCACCACCGCCTGGTCAGGCTGTATTGAGTTTTTAAAGGTTAGAAAGTGAATACTTTGAAGGTGACAACAATATTTGAAATTTTAGGCATTTTGAAAGAAACAGAAACTTTTGAGTTTTAGTTGTCTGGGTTGCTGAGTGTGGCAGATTCCTCCAAAGATTCAGTATTATTTTAAGGTGGGATGAGTCCTCGGGCCATGGCCAGCTTTATAAGCAGGGGCACAGCCTGATATTCCTGGGAGCTAATCTACAGCTTCCTTCTGTCTGTGGTGCACTTCAACAGATAGTTATACTTCTGGTCTCCAAGCCAGATTTTGCAAAAGACCCCTTACTCTTGGCTGCTACGGCTATAATGCCCATGTCTTATAGCCTAGGAGGACGTCTTAGGTAGGAAAAAGCTTTTGTTGAATTGAGTGACTTAGAGCAGGTAGCAATTAGCTGATATTGCTTGTGTTACCTTCCTGAGTCTTCCCTAGTCCCCCAGAGAGCTTGGGGCAACCTAGAAAGCAAACCATATGCCCTGGAGAACTGGTGACCTGACAAGCAAAGTCCCAAAGGATATTGACCAGATGTGAACAGATGTTCTTGAAACCCTATTAGTTTCCATATTAGCCTTCACAGAAAGGATATTTGCAAGACTAATTTGTCACTCCCCCAGGGAATGCTAAAGAGTAAGATTTCTGCAGGGCAATGGCAGTTAGAGTCCATGTCATTTCATATATCTTTTTTTTTTTTTTATTCAGTGAGAGGAGGGTAGGCAGAGAGACACTCCCGCATGTGCCCAACTGGGATCCACCTGGCAAGGCCACTAGGAGGTGGTGCTCTGCCCATCTGGGGTGTTACTCAGAAACTGGGCTCTCTTAGTACCTGAGGGAGAAGCCATGGAGCCATCCTCAGTGCCCAGGGCCAACTTACTCCAGTTGAGCCAAGGCTGCAGGAGGGGTGGGGAAGAGAGGGAGAGAGAGAGAGAAGCGAGAGGGGGAGAGGTGGAGAAGCAGATGGTCACTTCTCCTGTGTGCCCTAACTGGGAATCGAACCAGGACATCCACGTACACACGGAGCCAACACTCTGCCACTGAGCAAACAGGCCAGCGCCACACTTACGTCTTAAACCAAGTTTGCAAACTGCATTTCCATTTCCCTGGAACCGCACTGTTCAGTAAGTAGGTATTAGCCACAGGTAGTGATTTACATATAAAATTTAATTCATTAAAAATAAATAAAATTTAAAATTCAGTTCTTCGGTTGCACTAGCCACATTTCAGGTTCTCAGTAGCCACATAGAATTGGTGCCGTTTTCGATAGCCTAGGTCAGTGGTCGGCAAACTCATTCATCAGCAGAGCCAAATATCAACAGTACAACGATTGAAATTTCTTTTGAGAGCCAAAATTTTTAAACTTAAACTATATAGGTAGGTACATTCCTCATCAAGGTAGCACCCACACATGGTATTTTGTGGAAGAGCCACACTCAAGGGGCCAAAGAGCTGCAAGTGGTTCGCAAGCCGCAGTTTGCTGACTACTGGCCTAGGTAGAGAACAATCCCATCATTGCGGGAAGTTCTATTGGTCAGTGCTGACCTAGACTGTTTTGAGATTTTGCCACTAGGATATGATTTCCGGAGGACACGATTTCCATATTTAGATTGCAAATACTGTGAAGACCCGTAAGTAATAGATTATCAGTCAGTTGACTTGCCTCTAAACAAGTGATAAAAATTAGCTGAAGAAAGTTTTGAGGCATCATTACCAATGAACAAAATTTGGATCACAACTGTTCTTTTTTTAAAGTTATTTTTAATTCCCAAATAATGGCATTAATCATCTCCTTAACAGATTGGTCCCCAGAAACTAAAATCATTTTCCACTCAGTGCTGTTATGGCTGTTTCACCAGAATACCTGAACCAAAGGAAGGTGCCACTGAATACCCAAACTCCATGGCAACTGGTTGATTTAACTTAAAAAAAAGTTCATTCAGTGGAGAGGAAATTACTTTAGTGGTCAGCACTGGTAGCCCCATATAACCTGGAAAAAAATAGTTCTAATAAAATAATTACTTCAGGCCCTGGCCAGTTGGCTCAGCAGTAGAGCATCTGCCCTGCATGTGGAAGTCCCAGTTTCAATTCCCAGCCAGGGCACACAGGAGAAGCGCCCCTCTGCTTCTCCACCCCTCCCCCTCTCCTTTCTCTTTATTTCTCTCTCTTCCCCTCCGGCAGCCAAGGCTTCATTGGAGCAAAGTTGGCCCAGGCACTGAGGATGGCTCCATGGCCTCCGCCTCAGGTGCTAAAATGACTCCTGTTGCAACAGAGCAACAGCCCAGATAAGCAGAGCATCACCCCCTAGTGGACATGCCAGGTGGATCCCAGTCAGGTGCCTGCGGGAGTCTGTCTCTCTGCCTCCTTGCTTCTCACTTCAGAAAAAAAAATTACTTCATCAAGCATCTTAACTCTAAAGCCATCAATTGGAAAATGGTGAGGTGTTTGGCACAGAGCTTTCGGAAGGGGGGAGAGTCGAATGCAAAGAACTCCACTGCTAGTTGTTACTGACACACACATTTATATGTTCAGTTGAGCTTGTAGGAGAGGCTGCTTGACCATAGGATGGCTCAAGGCTAAGGCTGATGCTTTGTGGGAGGAAACTGATACATCCACAGGACATGTGTGGGAGTGGTCCCACCTTGTCCAAGCCTGCGCTGTCTGAAACAGTAGCCACGCGTCCCATGCGGCTGTTGAGCCCTTGAAATGTACACATCCAAGTTAAGATGTGCTGTGAATATATACAATACACATTGGATTAATACGGCTTAGTATTTTTTAAAAAGGGATTGTGAAATATGTCGTTAATAATTATGCTGTTTACATGTTGAAATAAAAGTATATGTTAGGTAGGTTAATAAATAAAATATATCATGAAAATTTATTTCACCAGTTTTTCTTTTACTCTGCTATGTACCTAGTAAATTTTTTTAAATGCTTGTGTGACTCACATTATACTTTATTGGCCAGCATTAGTCTAGACCAGGGGTCTCAAACTCAACTCAGCATGTTGGCCGCAGAGCAAGATCACAGCCATTCGGCAGGCTGCACTAGGTCTACAAAAGGCAACTGTTACGCAACACTTTTCTCACTGCAGTTGAAAACAAAAAAAAATCAGTACAACAAGCACAATCGTACATGCAGTTTACTCAGTGTCACAAAACGACCAGAAACTGTAGTTCGCATCACAACTGCTGTTAACTAAGCTAATATCTAGCTAGGATGCTAGAGAAATGAAAAATACAAGTAGGCCCCTAGGCTTACTTAATTTTATCCAAAATATTTTGAACTTTGTGGATTAGTCTGCGGGCCGCACAAAATTGTTCGGCGGGCCGCATGCAGCCCGCGGGCCGCGAGTTTGAGACCCCTGGTCTAGACCATTCTAGTTTTGCCTTATGCCCAAGCTGCTGTAGAAGTTATCATTTTGTCAACAGTTTTTGTTTTTCTGTCATCTGATGACTAATTTTTTTTTTATAAATAAATTTTTATTTTAGTGGGGTGACATCAATAAATCAGGGTATATATATTCAAAGAAAACATTTCCAGGTTATCTTGTCATTTAGTTCTGTTGCATACCCATCACCCAAAGAGAGATCGTCCTCCATCACTCTCTATCCAGTTTTCTTTGTACCCCTCCCCCTCCTCCTCTCCCTCCTTCCCTCTCCCCACCCCCCGTAACCACCACACTCTTGTCCATGTCTCTTAGTCTCGCTTTTATGTCCCACCAATGTGTGGAATCCTGCAGTTCTTGTTTTTTTCTGATTCAGTTATTTCACTCTGCATAATGTTATCAAGATTCCACCATTCTGCTGTAAGTGATCCGATGTAATCATTTCTTCTAGTTGAATAGTATACCATGGTGTATATGTGCCCCATCTTTATCCAGTCTTCTATTTTTTTTTTTTTTTACAGTGATTAAAAGCCTTTAAACAAACTCTTGGCCAATACAGCAAGAGATGACTAATTTTTGAACAACTCTTTGGGCCAAGTCTGTAGCCAGTTCGTGAAAGCATTTAGGAGAATGAGGGGTGTTAGCATGAACTGGGCTCTGGCTTAGAGCAGTGGTCCCCAACCTTTTTTGGGCCACGGACTGGTTTAATGTCAGAAAATATTTTCATGGACCGGCCTTTAGGGTGGGATGGATAAATGTATCACATGACCGAGACAAGCATCAAGACTGAGTCTTAGACGGATATAACAGAGGGAATCTGGTCATTTTTAAAAAATAAAACATCGTTCAGACTTAAATATAAATAAAATGGAAATAATGTAAGTTATTTATTCTTTCTCTGTGGACCGGTACCAAATGGCCCACAGACCGGTAGCGGTCCGTGGCCTACGGGTTGGGGACCACTGGTTTAGAGTTTCCACATTCAGGAGTCTAAAGGACCATGAGCAACTCCAGATCTCAGCGTTTATTTTCAGTTCTTTAATTAAAATGAAACATTTCTTCATTTGTAGGTGTGAGAAAACTCAAACAGAGGAGGAGCCAAGTGAATACCTTGTAGGCTGTGCGGTGGGTAACTGCCTTGTTACTAGAACCAGAATAGCCCTCATGTCGAGCGCCTATCACCTGGGAAGCCAGATTATCTGTATCTGCCAGTGCCGTGACCAGTGATCAGTGACATCAGCAGATAAATTTAGCACATCTCATTAAGCACCAACCCCGTGCCTAGCCCTGTGCTAGCCACTCTCCCTACCTCATCTCATCGAGCCCTGTCAGTGAGCCTCGCTCAGGGGTATCAGCACCACTTGCTAGAGAGACTGAGTGGGAGAGTCCATGGAGTCCAGTCCCGTTGTTGACAAGTGGGGAGCTGAGAGGTGGGTCTCGGTCTTCCGACTCAGAGGGTGGCCCTCCTTCTCCTGTCCAGGAAAGCTGGGCCTGGGATTGGGTTCACTTCAGGAGCCAGTGTCAGAGCTGGGCCTGTGTCACGAGCAAAGGATAGGACATAGGCATGAATAGCAAGGCAGTGTCATTAGTGAATTTCCATGCGGAGGCTCCAGAGGCTCCTCATGACAAGTCCCACTGGTGGGAGGAGGCAGGGCCCACGGCTGTAGAGGACAGGATAGGAAGAGGCAAGTCATTCTCTTTGGGGTGGCAAATGTCAGGGGGCTGCAGAAAGATGGGGCTGGACTGGCAGGTTGGGCCAGACCAAGACCCTGAGAGTTACCAGGAGGTCTGGGTATTTTCTTCAAAGGTACCGCTGAGGGTGTTTGAGCAGAGCTTTGCTGTAGAAAGATTGTTCTGCTAGCAAAACATAGGGTGAATTAACAGACAGGTGTCTGGAAACGGAGACGCTGGTGAGTGGATAAGTGGGATAATGTGGCCAAGCAGAGAGGGCCTTAATTGGGCCATGACAGAAACGGGTATGGAAGGCGAGGTTTGCGGGTTCTCTCCCAGACCTTGGACTAGTCACTTACACTGTGTGCCTCAGTTGTTTTCTGTGCAAAATGGGCATAGTGGCTGTGCAGAAATCACAATGACAGTGTATGTAATGCTTGCATAGAAATAACATGTAGAGACAAGTTAACAAAATGCTTAGAAAACGACTAGCTCATAATTTTGCTCAATAAATGTTAGTCATTATGATTATTAGTGTTTTTCAAGAAAGAAGCCAAAAGTGACAGGAATTCTGACTGTTGGTGTCCAGAAGATAGTGGCACTACCAGTCATAGCAGAGGAGTCAGATAGGGCTCTTCTTTGGGAGGAAAAATGATGAGTTTGTGCTTTGAGGTTGAGTTGTAGGGCGGGCACATTACTTGAGTAGTGATGTTTGGCACATAATTGGAAAAGTGGCTCTAGGGCCAGGGGCTGGGGCAGGGGCAGGGGCTGGGACAGGGACAGGGACAGGGACAGGGACAGAGGCTGGGGTAGGGCCAGGGGCTGGGGCAGGGGCAGGGGCTGGGGCAGGGACAGGGACAGGGACAGGGGCAGGGCCTGGGGCAGGGCCAGGGGCAGGGACAGGGACAGGGGCAGGGCCTGGGCCAGGGACAGGGCCAGGGACAGGGCCAGGGACAGAGGCTGGGGTAGGGCCAGGGGCTGGGACAGGGGCAGGGGCAGGGACAGGGACAGGGGCAGGGGCAGGGCCTGGGCCAGGGCCAGGGGCAGGGCCAGGGCCAGGGGCAGGGGCAGGGGCTGGGGCAGGGCCAGAGGCTGGGGTAGGGGACAGTGACAGGGGCAGGGGCGGGGGTGGGGGCGGGGGCAGGGGCAGGGCCAGGGCCAGGGGAAGGGGCAGGGGCTGGGGCAGGGCCAGAGGCTGGGGCAGGGGACAGTGAAAGGGGCAGGGCCGGGGGCGGGGGCAGGGCCGGGGGCTGGGGCTGGGGTTGCAAGTTGGGGACAGTAAGTGATGCACTGAGCACCTGAGACCACCAGGAAAAAGCAGTGGGACATCCTGGGTAGTGGGGAGAGGTGTAGGAGCCAGAGGGGAGCCGTCCAGGAGAGCCAGGCGGTTCCCTGTTAGCTCCCCAGTGAGGGCCCGTGTGGAGCAGCGGAGAGGCAGAGATGGCAGGCAGCTGGTCAAGCCCTTTGTTGGGTGAGCTGCTGGCTGTCAGGAAAGCCTTTGTGTAGGTCAGTGGTAGTCAACCTGGTCCCTACCGCCCACTAGTGGGCGTTCCAGCTTTCATGGTGGGCAGTAGCGGAGCAACCCAAGTATAAATAAAAAGATAGATTTAACTATAGTAAGTTTTCTAAAGATTTATTCTGCCAAACAGCAAAAATCCGACATAAAGTACTTGGTAAGCAATTATTAGTACTTACTTTAACTAGCTGTAACTCTGCTTTATAAATTTTATAAAGTAAAGTTACTTCCCTATTTTATAAATCACCATTGCTGTGGAACTGGTGGGCGGTTAAAATTTTTACTACTAACAGAGATACAAAAGTGGGCGGTAGGTATAAAAAGGTTGACTACCCCTGGTGTAGGTGGTTGGAGTGGGTATGAAGAAAGGTCACTGCAGCAGGGAGGGTCTGGGTGAGGTGGTACCAGTGGGTGGACTAGGATTTCCCTTCTGTCCAGCTGTGGGGTGGAATGGTGACCAGGTGCCCCGGAAGTCAGCTGTGGCAGAGGCGGGGGGCAGGGATTCCAGCAGACAGCTCAGCTAGCCAGTCACAGGCTGGACGGGGTCGTAAGGCCAAGAGGGGCCAATGGGCCAGGAGGGCACGTGGGGAGGGCTGGAGGTGTCTGGTACCCAGAGTACGTTGCAGGAAGAGCAGGTGTGCCAGCAGGGAGGTGGGGACAGGTGGAGAAAAGGGATTATATTCTGAGGCGGGGCATCTCAGGTGAGTGCCCGGTGAAGGTGGGAGCTCAGATGGGCCTCTGCTGAGTGTGGCCAACATGAGCAATGGCAGTGAAGATCGTTCATTCATGGGGCGGCTGACGTCCAGGGCCACTGGGAAAGGCAATGGAGTATTCCAGAACTTATTCCTTTATGTGCTCCTTTCTTTATTCCACAAACATTTATGGAGATTGCCCAACAGCAGGCACTGCATTAGCTGATGGCTTGCGGTCAGTGCACCCAGGGAGACTAGACTTTGTGGGACTCTGAGAAAGCACATATGAGGACTCATAGCCTCAGGAAGCTTCTGGTCACGCTAAGGAGAATGGATGAGTGCCCAAGAAACAAGAACTTAGGCCACAAGTAGATAGTGAGGGGCTAGGGTGTGTGACTTGGATGGGCTGGGTGACCAGCAAGGAGAGGTGAGGGCGCCAGAATGATCTTGAAGACTGCTGGGAGCAGGATGTGAGCTAGCTCTTCAAAGCAAGAACCGGGTGGATGGGTGGGCCAGCCGGAGGAGCAGCGGACAGGGCGGGGTGGGGCAGGGCGCGGCAGGTGGGGGAGGAGAACCGAACTGGTGATTGATGGAGACAGTGAGTGCCCAGCACCAAGTTGGAGAAGCAGCAGGGTCAGAATGTGTGCAGGGAAATCCTTGGAAGTCAGGGGCACTGAAATGGACTCTTATGGGAACAGGGAGCCACTGTAACTTCTTGAGCAGAAAAGTTTTACGTGAGAAACACTGCTTTGGGATTGTGAGTCCATGAAGGTAAAACTGACACCCTAGGGTGACATCCTGGGGAGAGACCTGAGTAGCTGAGGCTGGGTGTGGGAGAGGGCCTTACTTTTTTTAGTCTATTTTTGTTTCATTTACTATTCAATTTTTTTTTTTCTTTTTTTGAGAGAAAGGATGGGAGAGGAAGGGAGGAGAGAGATAAGAAGCATCAACTGGTAGTTGCTTCACTTTAGTTTTTCATTGACTGCTTCTCATACATGCCTTGACTGGGGTTGAAGGGGGAGGGGCTCAAGCAGAGACAGTGACCCCTTGCTCAATCCAGTGACCTTGGGCTTCAAGCTAGCAACCTCTGGGCTCGAGCTGGTGATCCCGCACTCAAGCAGGGGAGCCTGCACTCAAGCTGTGGACCTCAGGGTTTCAAACCGAGGACTTCAGTGTCCCAGGTCGACACTCTATCCACTGTACTACCACTGGTCAGGCTACTATTCAAATTTTGCACTTTATCTGCTTCTTGCCTATTTGATAATAATTTTTAAATTTAGAGCCTACCATGACCTCAGGGGGAGTTCCCTAAACTCAGTTTATTAGAGTTATATGTATGATGCAGAGGCAGGAATTAGGGGAAGAGTTGGGGAGGGGCAAGTATAATCAGGAATTAATGCAAACTTTTTCACATCTCCTTGGGGAAATGTCAGGAAGATCTAAACCCAATTAGAAATACCTGAGGACAGCCTGACCAGACGGTGGCGCAGTGGATAGAGCGTTGGACCGGGATGCGGAGGACCCAGGTTCGAGACCCCGAGGTCGCCAGCCTGAGCACGGGCTCAACTGGTTTGAGCAAAAAGCTCACCAGCTTGGACCCAAGGTCGCTGGCTCGAGCAAGGGGTTACTTGGTCTGCTGAAGGCCCGCGATCAAGGCACATATGAGAAAGCAATCAATGAACAACTAAGGTGTTGCAACGAAAAACTGATGATTGATGCTTCTCATCTCTCTCCATTCCTGTCTATTCCTCTCTCTGTCTCTGTAAAAGAAAAAAAAAAAAAGAAATACCTGAGGACAGCCAAGTAGAGATCAGATATCTGAGGGAAAATGGACATTATAGTGCATGTCTCACCTGGACAGTCCCTGCTAGGCAGTTTCTGGTAGTCTTCATTTCTGGTAAATGTCTGGAAAACATCACAAAGTCAACCAAATTTAAAAAGCAGCAGAGTCCACCATTTCTCTGGAAGGACGGATTAGCAGGTGGAGTTCCAGCCTGCAGGCGAGCTGGAGGTGCCAGCCTGACCCTTTGGCTGTGGGGTGATGGGAAACCCTGGGGGACAGGGTGGGGGTGGGGAGGTGGGGCAGAGCAGGTGCAAAGCCCGCAGCAGTGCTGCTCTCAGGAGCCCTATGCTGGCCAGAACTGGTTTGAGAAGGGCGGCTTATTCCATCACCCTCACAAATTCACAGACCCACTTTCATGTTCTGTGAGGTTCTTGAGGAGGAAAGCTCCAGCTCATTTTCCTTTATCTGATCCCTGTGAGCACAGCGGTCTTTCTTTTATGAAGGCTTGTTATAGAGTACAGATATTTTGGGAAGTCCAGTCTGGTATGGGTTGGTCTGCTCTGGTCTGATCTGCTGTGGTCTATGGAAATCCAGACGATGGAGGGGACACTAAGCCAAGAACTGGAATCTGTGTAGGGGCTTGTTCAGGACGGCTGCAGAGCTGTTTTAGCCAACTTCCCCAGAGCTGACCCAAGATGGGTGTGTCATTGCCACAGGATGACTAAAGGGAAGTGGAGGTGGGAAGGAAGCCATCCCCAGGAGAGTCACGGGGCAAAAGAGGCAAAACATGTTGGAAGGTGTGACAGTTTATATATGGGTCAGCATCTCAACTCTGTTAGTCAGAAATTTCAGTTACATTCCATGACTGAGTCGGTTTGAGGAAACAGGATGATTGTTAATTAGTGCTGTGCACTGAAGATGGCTCTTCTGGTAGAACTCCAGCCACCATACTACCTCAAGACCAGTCTCCCTCCATCTCTGTTTCCTAGTGCCCTTGCTGTTGATGGATCTATTACAAAAGGGCAACTCACATTCTAATAGGAGGGTAATTACAACTCTTGGTATGCAATACAGATGGACTGCATTTTACCAGCTAATGTAAGACATTTTTTTCTTATAGGGGCAGTTGATTGCTAATAGAAGTCTGACCTGAAGCTAAATAAACTTCATCAAAAAGGTTTTTTTAATTTATTTTTTATTTTTCAATTTTTTGAAGAATATTTTTTTAAATGGACTTTATAGGAGTGATATAGGATTGAAAAACCATGAAGTGTGCACATCAAGAAAACATCAGGCCCTGGCCGGTTGGCTCAGTGGTAGAGCATCGGCCTGGCGTGCGAAAGTCCCGGGTTCGATTCCCTGCCAGGGCACACAGGAGAGGCGCCCGTCTGCTTCTCCACCCCTCCCCCTCTCCTTCCTCTCTGTCTCTCTCTTCCCCTCCTGCAGCCGAGGCTCCATTGGAGCAAAAGATGGCCCGGGCGCTGGGGATGGCTCCATGGCCTCTGCCTCAGGTGCTAGAATGGCTCTGATCGCAACAGAGTGACGCCCTGGATGGGCAGAGCATCGCCCCCTGGTGGGCGTGCCGGGTGGATCCCGGTCGGGTGCATGCGGGAGTCTGTCTGACTGCCTCCCCGTTTCCAGCTTCAGAAAAATACAAAAAAAAAAAAAAAAAAGAAAACATCAGCTGTCTACAGTGTGATGCATTCATCGTTTCAAGCAAAGCCTCTTTCCATTCCCATCTCCCCCCTTGCTCACCTCCACCTCCCCCACTTCCCTTACCCTGGCTGTCACCGGACTCCTGTCTGTGTATACGGGTTATGTATATATGGTTTGGGGCTCATCTACTCCCCTAAGCCCCTCCCCTCTGACAGCTGTCAGGCTGCTTCTCTGTGTCAGTGCCTCTGTTTCTAGCTTGTACATCACTTCACTTTGTCCATTGGAGTGCATATATAAGTGAGATCACATGGAATTTGTCTTTAATGAAGAGATATCAGTGACAAGCAAGCAATAGTTTTTACCTGTCACTAATATTTTACATGATTTCTTGGCCATCTTATTGCCTGTAATACAATATATACTGCTCACAAAAATTAAGGAATATTTTATCACTTCATATTCATTTTGAAATATCCTCTAATTTTTATGAGCAGTGTATATTCCAAAAAGCTGGCTTTTATAAACAAATGTTTGTGTATATATTTGTATGTACAGGGTATTTTGGCTGTTTTTTCCTGTTAACTTACAAAACTAAAATTGTCCCATGCCTCAGGAGGGTTTTTACTGAAATCTATATGCCAGTTCCCTTTTGTTTTAGAGGAAAAATAATTCAACGCAGAATGGGTAGTGGAGTGAAGGAGGAGATAGGCACACCCCTTCTGCTCAAGGTGGGGGGGGGGGCTCTGTTTCTCTTGCAAAGAACAAATCCCCACCATCCAAATGCAAGTGTAAACCTGGCCAGGCAGGGAGATTCGTGTCATTAACTTCTCTTATGCGTTTAGTGTATTGTGCTAGTTGTCACACTGACAGAACACTTTCAGAAACCATAAGGTCACATGCAAACACAGAAGAAAGTGGATAGCCCTGGCTGTCTCCCCCGGGCAGCCATCACATAAACCAAAGAGCCCAGAGTCCACAGACGAAGGTCTTCTTACCTCCAGAGCCCACGCTCCCCCTTGTCACGTGAGTATTCAGCCTGGAAGAGGAAAGAATGCTTTTCCATTTCAGGGCAGGTGTGTGCAGAGGGGCCCCATCTGGGTTCCCACAGCCACCAGCCAGAGTGAGTCCTGGGAAGACCCACTTTTCCATAGCCCCTGCCTCCAGGTGGCGGGGCTGCCTACCAAAGCAGGTCTCTCACTAGTCTTGTCAAAGTCTTCATTCCAGGCCCTGTAAGGGAGCCCGGAACTCCCAGAAGATCCTTCATCATCCAGACATTTGTCCCCATGTGCTTTTGTAGGGCCCGCTCTGACTCTATCCGTCAAGAACAAAACTAGCATCCTCTGCTATGAATGTTACCTACACATTTCTCTTCTCACTGATACCGAGGGTAGCTGTTTTACTCTGCACCCTGGACGCTGAGCCTAGAGGGAGGGAAGCCCCCTTCCCTGTCCCCAGTTTCTCTCTGTTTCCAGACCTATCGCTCAGCTCTGATGCTCATTCCAGCAGTCACTGCCACCCGACACCACCTGTCTAGTTATCTCTTATTCCTCATCCCATGCTGATTTTAGCACTTGGTCAAAATCACTCTCTCTTAACACCTCACCTTTCAGAATCTGCGTGTTTCAAAACCAACTGCAATATTCTGGCATGGTCTCCCCCATGATCTCGCTTCCCCTTTCTCAAGGGCCACTGTCCTGGTCCTGCCCTGCCTTTCCATTCCCAATGCCCACAGCCCCCTCAGTCCCAGTTGCAAACATCCCCGCTGCTCTCTTCCACATCGCTTCCTCTGGGACCCCCTCTCCAGCAGTGCGGTGCCCCAGGACCTGCCAGCCTCTGAGCCCAGCACTCTCACCGCATTCTCCTACTTCTTCCCCATTGTTCATCGTCGTCATTGCTCCTTTGTCTTCGCTCTTTTACCCGCCACTTGGCATTCTCATTCGGCCAAATTCCAACCGTGGTTATAGTTTCCTCGCTGAGTTCCCTCTCAAGCTGGTGAACACCCCTGGAGAAGAGTGCACCTGATGATTTCATTTCAATGATGCAGTTCTCACGTATGTTCGTGGCGTTTCTACGGTATGTGCACAATACTACCCTGAGCTGTTCACTGTCCCCTCGTCGCTCTTCTTAGACCTGCAACCCTGTCCTCACTCTCAACTGTTCACCTTGCTTTCCATGTTACTGCAAAAAATAAAAACATTCAGTAGAGACCATGGGCCCTCTTTGTACCCAGCTGCCTTGGCCCCATGCACTCACCCCCACACACACCCTTAGTGTGGATGAATTCTCCTAAAACCCTCTCTCCACTTGTTTTAGTCTGCTTGAGCTGCCATAACAAAACAGACTGTCTTAATTCCCCCCCCCCTTTTTTTTTTTGCACAGTTCTGGAAGCTGGAAGTCTAAGATCAAGGTCCTAGCCAGTTTGTTTCTGGTGAGGGCCCTCTTCTTGCCAGGGAGAGAGGTCTAGTGTCTCTTTCTCTCCTGATAAGGATGCCTGCTGTACTGGATTAGGTCCCTGCCCAGACCAGCGTGGCTCCTAATTCTGGGTTTTGAGTGAGAACGGTGCAGAATTAAGAAAACAGACTCATTGAGGAAAAAAGGATGGGATCAGGAGGACTCTTCAATGCTGATGGCAATATCAGAGTGCCCCATAGCCCCAGTTTCCTTTATTATATAGCCATATGCAAATCAAGGAAGTCCTTGTTACAAAGTTATACATCTGAGGCTAAAACAGGAACTCTCCCAAGGCATAAACAGGAATCCCCTCACCATGCATAAGTGAAACCAACCAACAGCTGAACAAAGGGTGAGAGGAAGGGCATGTAAATTGCTTCCAGCAACTTAAGCAAGTGAAGTGGGTGCAAATACTCAGCTTCATAGCCAATATGGAGGTGGAGGGGGGAGAACTTAACCTTTTGCTAAGCCTGGAATTTACAAAGGCTTTTTGCCACTTGCAGTCTACCACAGGTCCCCACCCTCATGACCTCAGTTAGCCTTTCCACCTCTTCTCCGGCTCTCTAAATGCAGTCACATTTGGAACTTAGGGTTCCAGCGTATGAATTTTAGGGGACAGAGCATCCACCCAAGGAACTACTTATGCATAGGGTCCACCCCCTCACCGCCTGACGGGTACCACTCCCTGTTGTCTGCCTCGCTCCCCCACCATCAGCTCTTACCTTGTTTCCACATCCTGCAAGCCTGCTGCTCATACCTCCAGAAACCCAAAATGCTCAATTCCACTTACCTATCCAGCACTTCTCTTGTTTCTCTGCCATCTTTTACGGAAAAATTTCTCAGAAGAGTGACTGGTTCTTCTTTTGTCCGACTGTTCTCCTCCCATTCTCCCTTGAACCCACTTCAATCAGGTTATCACCCCCACTGCTTGTCAAGATAACCTGCAGTCCCTGCACCCTAGTGTCTGGTGGGCAGTTCTCAGGCTTGTCTTACTCTGCTTGTCAGCAGCGTGGGACACAGTGGAATGTCTCCCGTGTATCTATCAGTGCTTTGTAGTGTAGGCTCCACGGATGCACGAGACGAAGGACCTCTTAGTGTGACAAGATGAGCGTACTGTAAGCAATGATGGTGAGAGCCCCAAGGCCTAACGGAAGTTACACAAAGAACTAAAGAAGTAGAACCATGTGACCAGCAGTACCATGCCTTGGTATCTATCTGAGAGATATAAAAATATATTTCCACACAAAAACTTGCACATGGAAGTTCACTGCACTCTCCAGAACCTGAAATTAGAAATTGTTGACAATATGTGAAGGGTGTACAAAAGGCGGAGTGGGCCAAACTCCTCAAAATAGTCTTGAAGAATTTATTGGGGTGACATTGGTTAATCAAATTGTACAGGTTTCAGGTGCACAGTTCGATAATACATCATCTGTGTGTTCACCACCCCAAGTCAAGTCTTCATCACGGTCACTCATGCCCCTGACCCTCTTCCTCCATCACCAAAACAGTCTTCCTCCCAAAGGGAGGACCTCAGCTCTTAGTCAAACTACTGGTGAAGGAATGAACACTAACTAGTATGTTTTAGGTGAACAAAAATGTTGAAGATTATAGTGGAATAACCCATTGCATGGCCTTGGATGGGAACACAGCCAAGAAGAAAAGAATGTTTTGCCAAGAAAATTGTTTTTTGACTTGAAGGCGGGTCACTGAAACAGGTCTATGTGACTGAAGGCAGTTGCTGGGCTTTTTCTCAGTAAAACATTCTCATAAGATTTCTGTACCTTCCAAGGTTATCCCTTGAGATAAAGAGAGGAATTTTGTGGGAACCATAGAAGCAATAGCAATGAATGCCTTTTGATATTATGTTGTTATTAAGCTATCATGCTGGTGTACTCCATGTATCTTTAAGTAAAAGTTACACTTGGTGTTATGTCAATTTCTCAGTAAACAAGCTTTTTGAAGTCTTGTGAATAAAAATAGGACACAGCATGAACTCGAGGTCATTTGCCTGAGCAAGCAGTGGTCCTTTGCTAGTCCTTGATGATTTCATCTGCTGATCTCTCTCTGCACCCTCGACTCACAACAACAGAAGATATAGATAGAATTAGAATTTTCTGCTTACATCTACTGACACATACTTTTACATTAACGCATAAATGTGATTATGTTATATATATTGTTTTATTTTTATTTTTTTTTATAAATAAATTTTTATTTTAATGGGGTGACATCAATAAATCAGGGTACATACATTCAAAGAAAACATTTCCAGGTTATCTTGTCATTTAGTTATGTTGCATACCCATCACCCGAAGAGAGATCGTCCTCCACCACCCTCCATCCAGTTCTCTCTGTACCCCTCCCCCTCCCCTCTCCCTCCTTCCCTCCCCCCACCCCCCATAGCCACCACACTCCTGTTCATGCCTCTTAGTCTCGCTTTTATGTCCCACCAATGTATGGAATCCTGCAGTTCCTGTTTTTTTCTGATTCGCTTATTTCACCCCACACAATGCTACCAAGACTCCACCATTCCACTATAAGTGATCCGATGTCACCATTTCTCCTAGCTGAATAATATACCATGGTGTATATGTGCCCCATCTTCATCCAGTCCTCTGTTTTTTTTACAGTGATTAAAAGTTTTTAAGGAAACTCTTGGCCAATACAGCAAGAATCCATAAATGAGTAGTGTCCTTAACATGTTCCCCAAGTCCAAGTTGGCCCCATCACCATGCCAAATCCCTGAAAAATGCAACCCAACCACAGTTCAGTCTCTTAGGAGCTGTCACAGGGAGCAGGAGTCCAGGAAAGTTCCCCACAGGAAAAGTCCGCATGGCACTGGAATTGTCACCATTCTATACTTTGAAGCTCATGTCCAAGTCCCAATGACCGCTGCTTCTGGTAATGATTCAGGTAGACTGGAAAAAGCCATTTGCAGCATGCGTGGATATGGAGCTTCTGTTCTCCTCTGCCTGGAGAGTTGAGACCAGGTTGCTTTTCCCTGGAGCTCTGTGACTGTGGCCTGGTAAAGAGAACCTTGGGATACACTAAGCTGGGTGGCAAAGGTAAATTCATAATACAAGTTGGCAAAAGGAGGAAAGAGAGCTCTAAATTAAGAGTAGGTCCCAGCCTGAAATATGAGTGGGGCATTGAGGTAGGAGGGATAAAGGAAACACTATATATTAAGCAAAGCAGCAGAAAATAGGACTATCAACACCCACAACAGAGATCTTTGAGGGAAGAATAAAAAACCTGACTATTCAGGCAAAACATGGTTAAGTGGCCCTTGTGCGAATGAGATCAGTTTACCGGCTTCTTGGGAGAAATAGCCTAGGCTCATCCACAGTGTCGTAGATGGGGCCGACGGCCCTGGGCACCTTCAGCCTTCAGTGGCAAACCCCAGCTTTCTGGGCAAGGTTAGGTCATAGGTGGCTGGAGCAGGGCTGGAAGAGACTGAACCCTCCCTTAGAGGAGCGAGGGGGAAGCCCACCTTCCAGTGTCCCTGTTTCCTCACAGCAGAGGTGTGTAAGCCTGGCAGGCTTTAGCTCAATGACCTTCCTTTCCACTATTGAAGCAGGACCCAGATGGCATCCTATGAGACCCCTTTGGGGTGTTGGAGCCTTAAGGGTGTATCCTAAAAGCTGGTAGTTCCCCCTGATCTCTATTGGGCTTCTTCTGCCTCTAGGTATCTTAAAAGCCATTCTCAGAAGATCTCGCTGAGGGGTTTGAGGATCCCCATCCGCCTATATAAATCTTTTCCATATATCTGGAGCTATTTGGAAAAAAGACAGAACAGTGTTATTAGCTAGATCTAATAAAGAAGGTAGTAGTTTGCAGGCGAAAAAGGTTTGGTGTCTCCTGTTCATCAGCATTCAAAAGAAATGTAAATTTTTTTTTTTTTTAAGTAAAAAGCATGATATGGTAGACCCGTCGGAGTCATTGGCCTGGTGTGCAGGATTCCCGGGTTCGATTCCCGGCCAGAGCACACAGGAGAAGCACCCATCTACCTCTCCACCCCTCCTCCTCTCCTTCCTCTTCGTCTC
Organism: Saccopteryx leptura; assembly: GCF_036850995.1. NCBI lineage: Eukaryota > Metazoa > Chordata > Mammalia > Chiroptera > Emballonuridae > Saccopteryx > Saccopteryx leptura. The sequence continues at coordinate 207,103,082 of NC_089505.1, read as the reverse complement.
TCTCCTCCCGCCCGCAGCCAAGGCTCCACCGGAGCAAATCCACCCTGGGCACTAAGGATGGCCCCATGGCCTCCTCCCCAGTCGCTAGAATGGCTCCAGTTGTAACAGAGCAACATCCCAGATGGGCAGAGCATTCCCCCCGGTAGGCATGCCAGGTGGATCCCAGTCAGGCGCATGCAGGAGTCTGTCTGACTGCCTCCCCATCCCCATCCTCAGAAATATACAAAATACAAAAAATAAATAATTAAAAGAAAAAATACTAAAAAAAAAAGGGGGGGGGGGCATTCCCTTGTGCTAAAGCTCCAGGGAGCATGGAGTGAACTTGAGTATGTCTTATGAAACATGGAGCTCTATGTTTACATATAAGTCTTTGAAGAAGGAGGAACTGCTGAAATAGTTTATCAGCATTTGTCCCTAAGACAGCAGTCTTTATAGTGGGAACACCATACGTAAATATTTGCTGTCTGTCTATAGATTAAGGGGGGAATATGGCAAATGCTGAAAAGCCATGATCTTTGTGCCCCTCCCCTCCCCCAACCCCCTCCCTCTCCTCCCCCCACCCTGTAACCCCTACACTGTTGTTCATGTCTCTGAGTCTCATCTTTATGTCCCACCTATGTATGGAAACATAAAGTTCTTAGTTTTTTCTGATTTACTTCTTTCACTCAGTATAATGTTATCAAGGCCCATCCATGTTGTTGTAAAAGATCCTATGTCATCATTTCTTATGGCTGAGTAGTATTCCATAGTATATATATACCAAAGCTTTTTAATCCACTCGTCCTCTGATGGACACTTGGGCTGTTTCCAAATCTTTGCTATTGTGAACAGTGCTGCCATAAACATGGGGGTGCATTTCTTCTTTTGAAACAGTGCTATGGTGTTCTTGGGGTATATTCCTAACAGTGGTATAGCTGGGTCAAAAGGCAGTTTGATTTTTAATTTCTTGAGGAATCTCCATACTGTTTTCCACAGTGGCTGCACCAGTCTGCATTCCCACCAGCAGTGCAGGAGGGTTCCCTTTTCTTCACATCCTCGCCAGCACTTATTCTGTGTTGTTTTATTGATGAGCGCCATTCTGACTGGTGTGAGGTGATATCTCCTTGTGGTTTTAATTTGCATTTCTCTAATCATTAGTGATGTTGAACATTTTTTCATATGCCTATTGGCCATCTGTGTGTCCTCTTTTGAGAAGTGTCTATTCATTTCTTTTGCCCATTTTTGGATTGGATTGTTTGTCTTCCTGGTATTAAGTTTTACAAGTTCTTTATAAATTTTGGTTATTAACCCCTTATCAGATGCTATGTCAAATATATTCTCCCATTGTGTAGTTTGTCTTTTTATTCTGTTCTTATTGTCTTTAGCTGTGCAGAAGCTTTTTAGTTTGATAAAGTCCCATTTGTTTATCCTGTCTTTTATTTCACTTGCCTGTGGAGACAAATCAGCAAATATATTGCTGCGAGAGATGTCAGAGAGCTTACTGCCTATGTTTTCTTCTAAGATGCTTATGGTTTCACGGCTTACATTCAAGTCTTTTATCCATTTTGAGTTTATTTTTGTGAGTGGTGTAAGTTGGTGGTCTAGTTTCATTTTTTTGCAGGGAGCTGTCCAGTTTTCCCAACACCATTTGTTGAAGAGGCTGTCTTTACTCCATTGTATTGTCTTACCTCCTTTGTCAAATATCAGTTGTCCATAGAGCTGTGGGTTTATTTCTGAGTTCTCTGTTCTGTTCCATTGATCTATGTGCCTGTTCTTATGCCAGTACCATGCTGTTTTGAGTACAATGGCCTTATAATATAACTTGATATCTGGAACTGTGATACCTCCCGCTTTTTTCTTCCTTTTCAGGATTGCTGAGGCTATTCGTGTTCTTTTTTGGTTCCATATAAATTTTTGGAATATGTGTTCTATGTCTTTGAAGTAAGTCATTGGTATTTTCATTGGCATTGCATTGAATTTATAAATTGCTTTGGGTAATATAGACATTTTAATGATGTTTATTCTTCCTAACCATGAGCACGGTATATGCCTCCACTTATTTGTATCTTCCCTAATTTCTTTTATCAATGTTTTATAATTTTCCGAGTACAAGTCTTTAATCTCCTTGGTTAGATTTTTTCCTAGGTACTTTATTTTTTTGGTTGCAGTGGTAAAGAGGATTGATTCTCTGATTTCTCTTTCTGACAGTTCATTATTAGAGTATAAAAATGCCTCTGATTTCTGAGTATTGATTTTATATCCTGCCACCTTGCCAAATTCTTTTATCAGGTCTAGTAGTTTTTTGACTGAGACTTTAGGGTTTTCTATATACAATATCATGTCATCTGCAAATAATGATAGTTTTACTTCTTCTTTTCCAATTTGGATGCCTTTTATTTCTTTTTCTTGTCTGATTGCTGTGGTGAGGACTTCCAGAACTATGTTGAATAAGAGTGGTGAAAGGAGGCACCCCTGCCTTGTTCCTGATCTTAAGGGGATTGCTTTTAATTTTTGCCCATTGAGTATGATGTTGGCTGTGGGTTTGTCATAGATGGCCTTTATCATGTTGAGGTATGTTCCCTGTATTCCCACTTTGCTGAGAGTTTTGATCATGAATGGGTGCTGGACTTTATCAAATGCTTTTTCTGCATCTATTGAAATTATCATGTGGTTTTTCTCCTTTCTTTTGTTTACGTGATGAATCACATTGATTGATTTGCGAATATTGTACCAGCCTTGCCTCCCAAGCATAAATCCTACTTGATCATGGTGTATGATTTTTTCCATATATTGCTGGATCCGGTTTGCTAATATTTTATTGAGGATTTTTGCATCTAAGTTCATCAGGGATATTGGCCTATAATTTTCTTTTTTTGTGTTGTCTTTGCCTGGTTTTGGAATCAGAATTATGCTCGCCTCATAAAAGGAGTTTGGAAGTCTTCCTTCCTCTTGAATTTTTTGAAATAGCTTGAGAAGGATAGGAGTTAGTTCTTCCTTGAATATTTGGTAGAATTCACTTGTGAAGCCATCAGGCCCAGGACTTTTCTTTTTTGGGAGTTTTTTGATAGCTGTTTCAATCTCATTTGTGGTAATTGGTCTGTTTAGGTTTTTTGATTCTTCCAGATTGATTTTTGGAAGATTATATGATTCAAGGAATTTGTCCATTTCATCTAGGTTGTCTAGTTTTTTGGCGTACAGTTCTTCATAGTATTTTCTTACAATATTTTGTATTTCTGTTGTGTCAGTTGTTATTTCTCCACTCTCGTTTCTAACTTTATTTATTTGAGTCCTCTCTCTTTTTTTCTTGGTGAGTCTTGTTAAAGGTTCATCGATCTTGTTTACCTTTTCAAAGAACCAGCTCCTGGTTTCATTGATCCTCTGTATTGTTTCTTTAGCCTCTATGTCATTTATTTCTGCTCTGATCTTTATTATTTCCTTCCTTCTACTAGCTCTGGGCTTTAATTGCTGTTCTTTTTCTAGTTCTTTTAGATGCAGGGTTAAGTTGTTTATTTGAGCTTTTTCTAGCTTCTTGAGGTATGCCTGTAATGCTATAAACTTCCCTCTCAGGACTGCTTTTGCTGTGTCCCATAAATTTTGAGTTGATGTATGCTCATTATCATTTGTTTCTAGGAATTTTTTAATTTCTTCTTTGATCTCAATGTTAACCCATTCATTGTTTAATAACGTGCTATTTAGTTTCCAAGTGTTTGAATGTTTTTCAATTTTTCTATTGTGGTTGATTTCTAGTTTAATGCCATTGTGATCAGAGAAAGTGCTTGATATGATTTCAATCTTCTTAAATTTGTTGAGCCTGCTTTTGTGCCCTAACATGTGGTCTATTCTAGAGAATGTACCATGAGCACTTGAAAAGAATGTATATTCTGCTGTTTTAGGGTGAAAGGTTCTGAAGATATCTATTAAATCGAGTTCATCTAATATGTCCTTTAAGTCTGCTGTTTCTTTGTTAATTTTCTTTCTTGAGGATCTATCTAATGATGTTAATGGGGTATTGAAATCTCCTACTATTATAGTATTGCTGTTGATCTCGCCCTTTAAGTCCATCAAAGTCTGCTTTATATATTTAGGTGCTCCTATATTAGGTGCATAGATATTTATAATGGTTATATCTTCCTTTTGGATTGCTCCCTTTATCATTATGTAGTGACCTTCTTTATCTCTAACTATGGTCTTTGTTCTAAAGTCCATTTTGTCTGATATAAGTATTGCTACCCCAGCTTTTTTTTCATTTCCATTTGCGTGAAATATTTTTTTCCATCCTTTTATCTTCAGTCTGTGTGTATCTTTTGATTTAAGGTGTGTCTCTTGTAGACAGCATATGTATGGGTCCTGTTTTCTTATCCACGCAGCTACCCTATGTCTCTTGATCGGATCATTTAATCCATTAACATTTAAGGTTATTACTGATATGTAATTGTTTATTGCCATTTTTTTTCTTTAAAACTGTTTTTCTCTTTTGCTATATTCTTTTTTTCCTTTGATCTGTTTACAACAGGTCCCTTAGCATTTCTTGCAGCCTTGGTTTGGTTGCAGTGAAATCCTTGAGTTTTTTTTTTGTCTGTAAAGCTTTTTATTTCTCCTTCAATTTTAAATGATAGCCTTGCTGGATAAAGTAGTCTTGGTTGTAGGTTCTTGTTCTGCATTACTTTGACTATTTCTTGCCATTCCCTTCTGGCCTCAAGTGTTTCTGTTGAGAAGTCAGAAGTCATCCTTATGGAGGCTCCTTTGTAGGTGATAGTCTTTTTTTCTCTAGCAGCTTTTAATATTTTCTCTTTATCATTTAGCTTTGGTAATTTAATTACGATGTGTCTTGGTGTTGGTTTCTTTGGGTTTCTCCTTAATGGAGTTCTCTGTGCTTCCTGAACATGTGAAATGTTTTCCTGCCTTAATTGGGGGAAGTTTTCCGCTATAATATGTTTGAACAAAGTCTCTATCCTTTGTTCTTTCTCTTCTTCTTCAGGAACCCCTATGATGTGGATGTTATTTCTCTTCATGTTGTCACAGAGCTCTCTTAGAGTTTCCTCAGACTTTTTGAGTCTCTTTTCTTTTTTCTGCTCTGCTTCCTTGCCTTTATTTATTGTGTCCTCTAACTCACTGATTCGATTCTCTGCTTCATCCATCCTGCTTTTAATTCCTTCCATTGTATTCTTTATTTCAGATATTGTATTTGTCATTTCTGTCTGATTCTTTTTTATTATTTCAATGTCCTTTTTTATATTTGTTATCTCTTTATTTACATTTTCGTAATGGCCATCTATGGTGGTTCTAATATCTTTGAGCATCCTAACAATCGTTATTTTAAACTCTGCATCTGGTAATTTGGTTATATCTGATTCACTTAGGTCCTTTTCTGGGGATTTCTCTTGGTTTATTTGTGTTGTGTTTCTCTGCCTCCGCATTTTCTCTTCACGAGAGTGGCTGTGATCACGTGCTCAGGTGCACAAGGGTTGGTGGCCTTGGCCTTTGCCCCGCCCCCGTGTGTGACGTTATGCTCGGGCCTGAGGGCACTGGCGAGCACCTTTGTTCAGCTGCGGGTCTCCTCCTGTTTCCGAGCTTTCGCCCTGCCTTTGCAGGATGATCCCACTCAAGGAACAGCTGTTAGCCTTGGCTCTACCGCCAGGCAGGGCTGCGTGCCCACGCTCAGCTTCGTAGTGGAACTCCGCCTCTTCTGGGCTTTTGGCTCCACCCTCGCGGGAGGAGCCGGCTACCAAGTCAGACCGCAAGCCTGGGTTGCACGGGCGGGGCAGGGATGTGCTCCTCTGCCCTTGCTCCGGGGCTGGTTTCTACCCTTTCTGGGTTTCCCACCCTTCTCCTGGAGGCTGGATTACAGGCTGCCGGCAGCTGAGCTTGGCCGCTTTTGCACGCCCCCTTCTCCCTAGCCGGGCAAGATTGAGCTCACACCTGAGCCCAGTGGTGGCCAGCCGGCTTCCAACCCTGCCAGTAGAACCTCGCTTTTGTCTTCCGCTGCCGCCCGCCCTCCGGTGCACCCTCAGCCGCGTGGGTGGGGGCGTTGCAGCTTGGACCCTAAGACTCACTACTGTAGACCCGAAAGCTCCCTCATTCTATGCAACTCTGCTCTGAATGCTGCGGGGGAGCTTGTTTGGCTGCTCTCCTGCTTCCCTTTGCTGGTATTGCTGTTTCCGGGGGAACTATTCACTTCAGCTTTGGGGAGTGACTCGTCCCAGGGGTTAGGGTGGCTGTCTCCCAAAATGTTTCTCCCTATGCCTCCTAGATTGCACTCTCTTCCTGTTACTGTGGTTCTCTCCCCTCTCCCTCTGTCCCCAGGAGCCCCGGGTGAGTGTTTGTGAGAGAGATGTTCTGCGTGGTCCCTTTAAGAAGGATCCTGGGTCTGAGAAATCAGACTCTCTCACAAACAGTATCCTGACTTGTTTCCAGCTAAATACTGTCCTTATGCTTCTTCTGGGCTCTGGGGCTGCAGGCTGGGGCTTTGTTCCTGGGGCTCAGGACCCTTTCCCCTCTGCTAAACTCACTTCCCGCCATGCGAGTCTCTCCCTGCTGCCGTTCGCTCCGAGAAGCTGGGCAGCCCTCTCCGCGTTTCCGCGTTTCCGCTTTTCCTACCAGTCTCTGTTTGGCTTCTTCAGCGTTCCTGGGTTGAAGAGTCCTTTTAGTTTAGTCCAAAGTTGGTTTTTCCAGCTGATAGTTCATAAAATTAGTTTGTAATCCACATTGGTTCTGGGAGGTAGATGCTGGTATGTCTGCCTACTCCAGCGCCATCTTGTCTCTCTCTATATATATTGTTTTAATTTCAATGTGGTTTCCCCCCTTCTGATTGGATCCTCCCTTACTTTCTCCTATTCTACCCCCTACCACATAACTCTCCCCCCAAAAACGTGATGACAACTGGGTCTGGATCCTGCTATATTTTCCTCCATACTCATGTGTTGGTGTGCACACACACAATTGGAGGTGGAGCGGGGAAGGGTGGGTGGTATTACTTCTTTTTAAAAATGGGATAATTGTGCCTCTCAGTAACTCAATGGATAGAGAGTCACCCTGAAGCACTGAGGTCACTGGCTCAATCGTGGGGTTACCAACTGTGAGGTTGCCAGCTTGATTCTGAGGATACTGGGTAGACCCTGAGCTTAAAGCCCCAGTCAGGGCACATCTGAGAAGCAATCAACTGCACAGGTGGAACAAGGAGTTGATGCTTCTCTCTCCCTTTGTCTCTCTCACTCTCTCAAAAAATAAAAATGGGATCTTTTTAAATTTATTTTTGTTACAGAGATAGAGACAGGTAGGGACAGACAGGCAGGAAGGGAGAGAGATGAGAAGCATCAATTCTTCATTGTGACACCTTAGCTGTTCATTGATTGATTTCTCATATGTGCCTTGACCGGAGGCTACAGCAGACTGAGTGACCCCTTGCTGAAGCCAGCGACCTTGGGCTCAAGCTGGTGAGCTTTGCTCAAACCAGATGAGCCCACGCTCAAGCTGGCAACCTCAGAGTTTTGAAACTGGGTCCTCTGTGTCCCAGTTCGACACTCTATCCACTGCTCCATCGCCTGGTCAGGCAAAAAAATGGAATCATTTTTCACCCAATTTTTTTCAATTTTTTCACCAATTACTCATAGTAATAATAAATTGCTGTAGCTCCAATTTATTTTTTTATTTTAAAGATTTTATTTATCGATTTTACAGAGATAGGAGGGGGGATGAGAAGTATCAACTGATAGTTGTTTTTGCTTTTGTTGCTCATTGATTTCTTGTGTTGTGCCTTGACCGGGCAAGCCCGGGGTTTTGAACCAGCAACCTCAGTGTTCCAGGTCGATGCTTTATCCACTGTGCCACCACAGGTCAGGCTGCAATTTATTTTTCAATGGACTTTTCACTCCCTGACATATCATAATATATTCAGCCACTCCCCTTTGGAAGGACATTTTTTTTGTTTCTAGGCTTTGTTTTTCCACCATAAGCAAGAATTCATTTCATACCCTTGTGCATTCTGGTATTTTCCTGCTATTTTTATATCTATGGTGTAGATTCCTAGGAGTGGAACTGCTGGGTCGAAAGGTACGTGTATTTTTAATTTTTAATTTAGTAGATGTTGCCAGATTGCTTTCTAAAAGGCTGTGCCATCGAAAAGCAATGATTAACTATTTCCTAGCCCTGGCCGGTTGGCTCAGCGGTAGAGCATTAGCCCGGTGTGTGGAAGTTCCAGGTTTGCTTCCCAGTCAGGGCACACAGGAGAAGTGCCCATCTGCTTCTCCACCCTTCCCCCTTTCCTTTTTCTCTATCATGCTCTTCCCCTCCCGCAGCCAAGGCTCCATTGGAGCAAAGTTGGCCTGGGCACTGAGGATGGCTCCATGGCCTCCAACTCAGGCGCTAGAATGGCTCCAATTGCAGCAGAGCAACGCCCCAGAGGGGGAGCATTGCCCCCTGTGGGCATGCCGGGTGGATCCTGGTTGGGCACATGCAGGAGTCTGTCTCTCTGCCTCCTGCCCCCCTCCTGCACCTGCCACTTCTCACTTCAGAAAAATATACCCCCCCCCCCAAAAAAAACCAAACCTAACTATTTTCTGCATTCCCAGAAGCAAGAAGTATTATCAATTAAATTTTTTTTTAATTTAAAAAATTTAAGCATTCTGGTAGAAGCAAGACCATTGAAGGTGCAAAGGGCCTGCTCTCTTTGCTCCTAGGCACTCCGTCTGATGTGGGGGGAGGACGCCCTTCTCCTCGCACTGTCTTCTTTACCTGCCTCCCAATTCCACTGATGAGGATCAGCCCACGGTGGTATTTTGCAGTGATTACTGTGTCTGGAGTCCTCTTGCTCACGTTCTCTGTGATATTTGCCCGTGTAGGTGATGTCACTCAGGAACACGAGCTAAGTACTACTCTGGATGCATCTCAGCCACCTGTGCTGCCAGCTGCTCAGCAGCACAGCCATTGGAGCACACCTTTCAGCCAGCTATGGAGACATCCTCACTGTGCTGGTGGCCATGGCCATGGAGGTGGCTCTTCTGGACATCTGCTTTGTTTTACTGGCTGTTCCAGATCTTTCCCAGAGAAAATGAGACCACTTTCTGGGGAGTTCATATTTCTTGGAAACAAGCAGACTCTTTTGTGTCACTGAAGAAAGCTGACAAAGATTGTGCAGTCTTACTAATTTGCATCACCATGTTTCTTACCTCCCTGCAGCTGGACAATAGTCAAGTCTTTTTCTTTGTCTCAGGCAGGTCATAGTTTTTGGATCTGTTAAAATTGCAGCATTGGCCTGACCTGTGGTGGCGCAGTGGGTAAGATGTTGACCTGGACTGCTGATGTTGTTGGTTTGAAACCCTGGGCTTGCCTGGTCAAGGCACAAACAGGAAGCAGCAACTATGAGTTGATGCTTCCTGCTCTTCCCCACCTTCTCTCTCTCTCCCTCTGTCTTTCTCTCTCCTCTCTCTAAAAAAATAAATCTTTTTTTTTTAATTGCAGCATTCATAGCTATGGTAGGAATTCTATCTGTTGTGGCTCAATCGGTCTTGCTTACCATCTCGATGAGATCATTGGGGAATAATACTGCTCTCCTTGGCGAGGGTTTCCAGTTCCCGTTAACCTGGAATGGTTTCGGATCTCAGCCTGGATGATGTGGGCAGCAGGGGCCGTGACTGCTGTGTCCAGCGTCACATTTCTGGTAGTCAGTGCCCTCATCTCTCAGAATGCAGAGTCAGATCAGCAAGGAGTTGCCCAGGGGATCATAACTGTATATATACAACTTTTATAAAGGTTTATGTACTGACTGAATACATTTAAAAGAAAATACTTTTTGAAAACTGTTATGCTATGAATGGAAATGACATCTTTTTACTATGCTGTTGGTTTTTAAGTTAAATTTTCTAATGCATAATAAATTTGCAATGGATACACTATTACTCCCATTATATTATTCCAGTTATACAGATGGGAAAACATAGGTTCATAGAGGAGTAGTAACGTGTTTAAGATTGTATTTCTAGTATGTATGTGGCCCGGGTCTGCCTGACCCCAATCTCTTAGCTGGTAGGAGACTGGGCCTGAGGACCACCCAGGTGCAAGTGGTATAGACAAAGCTGTCATCAAGGGCCCAGGCCAAGACCGGGGTTCCCAGCTGGACCTGGGAAATGCTTACAAAGCAAGTGTGGAAAAGCCAAAAGAGCCTGAGTTGGGGGATTTCTGAGGAACTAGTATGGTCAAAGTGGCCTGTGGGTAGAGTTTACAGCCCTGTATGACTGTTGGGAGCCCTGAGCTGGGGCCTGGAGCTTTGTGGGCACAACACATCCCACCCACCCAGATTTAAGCACCCAGAGGCAGAAGTGACTAACCACACCCTGGGCTGGTAATGACATCACTCAAGCATGAGGGAACTATTGTTGACTCAGTCCCTGGAGAGAACAAAGGATTTTGTTTCTGCTGAGTTCACAGTGTTCTGACACTAGGCCTTCACCTGGGCCTCTGGGTGATAAGACCCCCTTAGGACAAAAGACTGGGTTGTGGAGGTAAGCAGTTTTGAAGAGCTGCGCACATGGCCCTCACTGTGGCATCCAATAAAAAGTCATGGAAGTCATGAGGCTCCCTGAGCCTCACAGAGGGTGAGTGAAACCGTGAGACGTGGAGGCACTATTTACATAGTACATAATGGTGGAGGACCATTAGCCAGGGGATAGGAGAGCCTGGGCTCCCCAAAGGAAGCGGTTGAGAGATCCCCTGTCCCAGGAGGATGGTGAGGGGGCTGCGTTCCAGCCATAATCAAGGGCTAGGAGGCCCTTGCTCAAGGCACCCCCATCTGGGACCACCGGCTGTTAAATACAATACAAACCTGTAAAACACCCGGGCTGCCTGGTGCAGGCACCAGTGTAGCATCCACCGGGTATGAGAACAAATGTCGGAGACTTTCAGGAGTTAAGATGTTACTTTATTGGCCAGTTTAACCTGCGCAGGGGTGAACTCCCAAGATGTCCGGAGACACCGTGCCCACAAGGAGCTGCAAACGGAAGCCGCACCTGGAGCTTACAGCCAGGCCCTTATATATCCTAAGTGAGCAAGCATAGTACAGAAGCAGATGTGGCAGTTTAGCTATTGGCTAGGGAGGTCACACGCAGCATAGCAACAGGGGCCGGTTTTAGCTTAGTGGCAAATTTCAAACCTAAACTTCTGATAAGGGTCTCTGACCTTCTTTGTTCCCAGCCTCACAGGAGCCATATCAACACTTACTGTTCCTTCAATAGTTACACTCTTTGCAGCACTCCCTGTTCCTTCAATAGTTACACTCTTTGCAGCACTCCCTAAATCTAACACCAGGAGCAGGCTCGTCTTAATCCTCCCTACTCCACACCCTGGAGTCCTCCACCTGACCGTCTGCCCTCAAGTTGTCTCTGGGAGGCGGTGAGAAGACTGTTCACCAGCCAGTGGTTCACATCTCGGTTCTTCTATGCGTGAGCTGAAGCCAACCCTGACCTTGTCTCCTCTCCTGTGCAGGAGAGTGGCGGGCGCCATTCCCCATGGCTGCTGTGTTATAGATGAAGGTGCAGGCACAGCACATTTGTGCTGGAGACATACTTGATGAATCTGAATTCACAGCTGAAGGCCATTCTCTGCTTGGGTTGTTCCTCTCCCCAGTGTGGGAGAAGAGGGATGGCAACTGGGAGAGTGACAGAGGACTTTTAGAGATTCTACCAGGTGTCTGAACCTGCCAGCTGCCCCTGTAGGTGACACTGTTATCTTTTCTTTCCAATGAGGCCCATGTAGCTCAGGGAGGGCCAGCTGCCTACCCAATGTCCTAGCTTTAGAACCTGGGCCTGACACCCAAAGCTATGCCCTTATATAATACAACATCCACAATCTATTCAAATTCAAAGACAATGTGAGAAAACCTTAAGGTAAAAATACCTCGATGAGGTGTCAACCACAATCTTATATTGTGCCTTTACTCCCTGTCAAATCATCTCTTGGATAACTCGATCACCACTGTCCTTTTTCTCATCTGCCTGCACTCCTAGACCTAGGTGGGAGCCTAAACCAGAGTATCATCCCCTCCAGCCTCTAGAGGGCAGGAGACTCAATTCCAGAACATGGGGAGCCTGAAGTCCCCCAGTTAGAGGCCAGAGCTCACCAACACCCTGAGAGGTGCTGCCCTCCCCTGCTCCCTCCCTGTGCCCATTCTCAGGACCAGGTGTGGGAGACACAGCACTGAGGACTGGTTGTGTTGCTGCGTTTTCCTTTGCGCTGGACGGCTGGACATCTTCTGCCAGATCCACATCTGATTGCTAGGAAATGAATGTTTCCATAGAAAATGGAAATTAAAAATAAAAACTCCTTTTGTTAGAAAGAGTGGGGAGCCTGGAGAAACAGGAGAATGCCTGGAGGTCCATGTGCATGTTCGAGGTTCTCTGCCCAGGTCCCTGTTCCTCCCCCACTCTCCTAAGTCAGAGCTCTGCCATCAGGCTGGTGGTCCTGAATTCTGCACCTCCCACCACCAACCAGCTCTTCTTTCTTGGGTCCTGGGTCCTCCTGCTCCCGACCGCCAACCCCGTCCACCAGGAGCATTCCCCCTTGCTCTCCCCTGCCCCCCCCCCCCCGCCCCTTCCTGTGGATGGCTCCTGTTTGGCACTTTAATCAGGAGCATTTAATTGTGTTGAGCATTCTGATTGTTTTGGAGGCTGGGCTGCACCATGAAGTAAGAATGTGCTCAGAAGTCTGACACACTGAGTTCCAAACCAATTCTTCCCCAACAATTGTGTGACTTTGGGAAGCTCATTCTTGGCACCTGCTCCCTCATCTGTAAATGGGGAGAATAATATGTCTTTGGCAGATCTCATGTCAGATTCAACCAACTGGTGTCTCCTAGAGGGTTCTGCATGAAATAAGGGCTCAAAAGATAGTCCCTTTCTTCTCCTAGAGTATTGTTATGCCAGGTCTTACGCCCCTGCCAAGTGCAGCCACAGTGCCCAGCAGCTGGCTGATGTGCCCCAGAGGTCTGCCCTGGTACCAGCACTCTCTACCCTGTGTGCGGCAGTGACCCTGCATTGGCTTAATTCTACTGCACCACCTCTGTGTGGAGCCAGACAGGCCACACTGCCCCATAGTGATGTTCACGGTGTAATTCTTTGGTGGCCCCAAAGGATGGGTGATACTGTGGGAAAGAAGTGCCCCTCAGAGACCTGGCTCCAACGTCCTGCTGTGTCACTACCCAGCTCTGTGTCCCTGGCACATTGTTCAGGTTCTCTCTGTTTCAACCATAGCGAAGTGTTCGGAATTCCTCCTCTTCCGCCTCCCCCACCACCACTTTCCGTCAACAAATATAAATTAAGGGGCACAAGGGGCACAGAAGTGAATAGAAACAGGCTAAGTCCCTTTTTGATGACATCGTTGAGCTCATCGTCTGAGGAGGCACAGGTTTATGTTGAATTAAAAATCTAAAATTACGCCCCCTAGGAGTCTCTGGTTGGATTTGATCTAGTCATGGAGGGCGGGCAGTGCTCTTTGATGCCACCATGACTGGACAGACCTGAAGGACAAGGAGGCAGAGGACAGGGTCAATAGGAAAACCCGGAGGTATAGAGGACAAGGAGGGTTGGAGGAACTGAAAGAAGCCAGTGATTTGAATGCTGGGTGGCGAGTGGGGTGGGTGGTGTCCCTCTTCTGGAGGGACAGAAGAAGCAGGGCCATGTAGACCTTGCATTCAGTCCCCTAAGGGCAATGGGAAGCCCTAGCTGGTTTTACAGGGAGGGTAGACTCAGTAAGTAGTCATTTAAAGAATAAATGAGTCTATTAGCATCTTCTCTCCACATTGGTTTATCAGATTGTGAGTTATTTAGCAAGAGCTGAACAATTTGAGACATGGCAAAGGATGTTCTGATGGAGGCTGTTTTGACAGACAGGGGATGGGGAGATCTGGAAGGTGAGGTGATGTCACAGGCCTAGACACTGTCACAGTGGGATCCCGGGGCCCCTTTGGGGAGCTCAGGGCACTGGGTGCATGGCATCAGAAGGAGGTCAAGACAGGTGTCCCAAGGAAAAAAGAGAGACTATTTTAGTGTCTTTAGCACCAAAGATACCTAACCTACTTCATTATCAGGGTCAGGGCTAGCCATTCTTGAATACGTTATGGGTAGAAAAAGAGGACAACTTTGTGATTGTTTGGAGACTTGACTGAGCCACTCACATCCCCTAAAGCAACGAGAGAAGCCCATTTCCTGACAAAGTAAAATGCACGTGTCTGTAACTGAACTTCATTTCAACTTGTGGCTCATATGGATATTTTATGTCAATGTAACCTGGCTTTCCACCATCTTGTGGAATTAAATCCAGGTCTGCCTGCCTGCCTGTCTGACCACAGCTGCAACCTGCATGGCATAGGCACTTGCTGTTTGATCCCAGGCAAATTACTTAGGATTGGTGAACCCCATCTGTGAGCTGGGAGCAATGATACCTATGTCACTGGATTAAATGAGAAAATATATGTTCCATGCTTAGTATAGGGTCTACTCCTGTGACAGCAACTATTATGATGGTAATTCTTCTGTATTTGTGATATAACTATAAAACTTCTATAGGGACCTGGAAGACAATATAATTAATAGCAGGTTGGGTAATAGGAGACAACAGGGGGTGGTGGGGATTGTGGCAAACTGTAAAATCCTTGCTGGTCCAAAATGGGCAGCAACTCCTCTGTTCAGCCAATGCTGGTGGGTGAGAACTCAGAACAAGTGTTGTCTGACTTTCTCAGAAATGCGGGGAATCCTAATTTGTAGTTTTGGGATTCAATTCAAATAAAAACCCACAAATAATAACAATGAGCAAAACTAACAACATTGTAGGACACACAAAACAAGAGCTGGAGCAAAACTGGACTGCAGGAAGCTGAAAGAGAGCTTCAACCAAGGTGACTGTTCTCAGAGGTCCGAGTTGCCCCCCAGATAGGACTCTTAAAGCACTAGCCATAAAGGCAGGTCCAAAGGGAACACGCCTAACATGTTCTATGAAATGGCAGCATTGTTAGAACATGCATACACTAGCCTCCCTTAGGAAGGATTTTGAGGACAACACTTATTCTTCTTCCTGTACTGGGACAACACCAGCTCGTACACTCCCAGCCCAGGAAGTGAGGCCTGGTTCTGAAGGTGGTTCTAGAACTCTTCTTATCTTAGGGACGGCAAAACCACCAATGCCCACGGGAGGTCACTCTCATACAAATTATGGCACTGCAGTCCCGGATTCTGCAGGAAATGCTCGGTCTGGGACCCGGTAGGATGATGCAAGGCTAGTCCAGGCCTGCTTGGGAGGCTTGCTGCAGCTCAGGTGCTCTTCACAGTAACTACCTGTTCAATGTTTATAGAAACCAAATTTGGATTTTAAGGGACAGCTCCTCCTGCCAGCCCGTGGGCCTGTAGGCTTTTTGCACACAGAAAGTCCTTCGAGATGTTCTCTGCACATTAGGATTTCATGAGAATGTTAAGAGTGTCTGTAGAGGTCAGCTCAGACACCGATGGGCCAAACAGGAAGAATATCCCAGGCTACATGCGCTGCCTATTCCCGAGCGATTTATTTGGTCAAACAACCTCAGCTTAGGGGTCAAGATCTAGGCTCGGGTTCTGATCCTGCTGCTTACTAGCTGTGTGGCCTTGGACAAGCCTTAACCTTCTTGGTCCTCAGTTTCCTCATTGGCAGAATCAGACACATACTAATCTCAAAATTGTTTCAAGCATGAAATAGGAATGTGTGGAAACCCTTTATAAGCGGGAGTACCTGTGAGTCACTTAGATGAGTGCTTTGGAGCAGGGCTTCGCAAACATTTTCTGTAAAGGGCCAGGCAGTAAATATTTCAGGCCCCGACCGCCTGGGTTGCCACTACCCAGTCCTACTATGGCAGCATGGAAGCAGCCAGACCTACACACACAAGCTCCATTTTACCAAACCCACAGCGAGTGGGCTGGGCTGGCCCACCCTTAAGCCTGTTTTCGGAAGGCCTGTGAGCCAAGCATGATTTTTACATTTTGAAGGGGTTGTAAGAAACAAATCAGGATGACAGAGACCAGACTGAAGTACTCACCGTCTGGTTCTTAGAGAAGCTGGCTGACCCCTGCCCTTGAGCACCTTGACCACATCTTAGCCTGGGCGACAGCAGCTCTGTCCCTGAGTGAGGTGGGGCCTGGCTGGCAAGTCACAATAAAACAGGAAGGAGCCAGGTGACCCCTGTATCCAGTCAATCGCACAAGGAGCCCCGGGGCTGAAGGAGGAGGAAAATGGGCCTCTGAGTCATTTTCAGATGTCTGCCGTGGATGGGCCTTAAGGGAGAGGGTCGAAGAAGGCTTCCCCCTGAAAAATGAACCCACAATCAAGTAAAAGGGGCTCGTTTCCTGAATTGTTTCTAGTGTGAGGCTATACTTTCAACTCCAGCGCCTAGTCATGGGATAGCCTAGGACTTGCGCCCTCTTGAGGAGTCAGTAGGCTCTGCAGGCCAGGGACCTGCCCATGCCCAAGCCAAGGGGCTTCTTTGTTCTAGATTCAGTCATACCAATGAGCAGAGGCAGCAGGTCCCGGGCTCCCCAGACTAAAGAGAGAAAGCCTGACCGAAGAAAGTAGTTGTGCCAGTGAAATTGCGGCCAAGGCAACAGCCCTTCTGTGTGGGAGGTGCAGAGCCCCGTCCTTGGAAGGGCCTGTGTTTGCATGTGTGCTGGGCAGGGGAGAGGGATATGTGGGTGTTATAGTTCTGTTTTCACTCCTTCTCTCCCCTCCAGCTCTTCTCCCTCAGACCCCAAGACAAGAAGCCATTAGGTAAGCGGGCTACTTGGCCCCACTAAGTTCCCCTGTCCACCATCAGGGGCCATCCCAGTCCAAGGAGCTCAGCATGAACCGGGTGCTCCTCAGAGCCAGGAGGGCTTGGGCCAGGCTTCCCTTCCCTTCTTAAGACATCCTTAGTAGCTCTGGGTCTCCCAAAGAATAGTCCTGGAGAAAAGACCATGATCTTTATTGCTTTTTTTGACTAAAAGTATTATGTGTGTACTGCAGAAAGTGTGAAAAATATTGACATGTGTAAAGAAGAAAATGTACCACATAATTAGACTGAAAACCAATCTAATTAATTCAGGAAACAATGATTTAATTGAGCACCAACTGTGTCCTGTTCTTGGTGCTGGGGATACTGCCCTCATGAAGAGTGTATTCTAGTAGAGGATATAGTCACTTGGGTGGAAGAAGGGACTAGAGGCTGATGAAACAGGGCACTGTTTCTGATAGGTGGAGAAGAGGAAGCAAGCTGGGTGGCTATTTATTTAGGACAAGTGTTCCAGGCAGAAGGAACGGAAGTGTGGCAGCCTGCTGGGTGTGTTCAGGGATGTGACAAAGGCCAGGGAGCTAGAGCAGATGAGCAGGGAGCAGTATGGAAGGAGATGAGGCAGGGGGCAACCTGGCAAGGACCTGTGGGGACTTATGGGCCCTGTTGAGGACCTTGGACGGTTAGCAAGTGAAATGGAAATCCAGTAGGCTCTCAAACAGAAGAGTAATCTGATTGGGCTTCTGTTTTGAAATCATCATTCTGGCCCTGGCCGGTGAGCTCAGTGGTAGAGTGTCAGCCGGCATATGGATGTCCTGGGTTTGATTCCCAGTCAGGGCACACAGGAGAAGCAACCAGCTGCTTTCCCTACCTCTCCCCCTCCCATTTTCTCTCTTTCTCTTTCTCTCTCTCTCTCTCTCTCTCTCCCCCTTCTGCAGCCATGGCTTGATTGGATCGAGTGCATCAGCCCCAAGCACTAAGGATGGCTCCATGGAGCCTCCATCTCAGGTGCTAAAAATAGCTCAGTTGCGTGCATGGCCCTAGATGGGCAGAGCATCAGCCCCAGATGGGGGTTGCCAGGTGGATCCCAGTCAGGGCGCATGTGGAGTCTGTCTCTCTAACTCCTCTCCTTTCAATTGGAAAAGAAGAAAAATAAAGAAATCATTATTCTGGACACTGAATGGGAAGCAGGGGCTGGGGCGGGCATTTGCAAGGGTGAAACCCGGGAAACTAGTTAGGGATTGAAATAGTGTTGGGAAGGAAGTCGTCCTTGACCTCTTAGGGTCCCTGGCTGGGTCTGAAAATTAAGGTGACAAAAACAGATCAACGGGGGAAAATTTTACAAATTTTTTTAAAATAAATTTTTATTAATGTTAATGGGGTGACATTAATAAATCAGGGTACATATATTCAAAGAAAACATGTCCTGGTTCTCTTGTCATTCAATTATGTTGCATACCCATCACCCAGAATCAGATTGTCCTCCTTCACCCTCTATCTAGTTTTCTTTGTGCCCCTCGCCCTCCCCCTTCCCCACTTCCTCCTTCCCTCCTGCATCCTCCCTCCCCCCACCCCTGGTAACTACCACACTCTTGTCCATGTCTCTTAGTCTCGTTTTTATGTCCCACTAATGTATGGAATCATGCAGTTCTTGTTTTTTTCTGATTTACTTATTTCACTCTGTATAATATTATCAAGATCCCACCATTTTGTTGTAAATGATCCGATGTCATCATTTCTTATGGCCGAGTAGTACTCCATAGTGTATATGTGCCACATCTTCTTTATCCAGTCTTCTATTGAAGGGCTTTTTGGTTGTTTCCATGTCTTGGCCACTGTGAACAGTGCTACAATGAACATGGGGCTACATGTGTCTTTACATATCAATGTTTCTGAGGTTTTGGGGTATACACTCAGTAGAGGGATTGCTGGGTCATATGGTAGTTCTATTTTCAGTTTTTTGAGGAATCACCATACTTTCTTCCATAATGGTTGTATTACTTTACGGTCCCACCAACAGTGAATGAGAGTTCCTTTTTCTCCACAGCCTCTCCAACACTTGCTATTACCTGTCTTGTTGATAATAGCTAATCTAACAGGTGTGAGATGGTATCTCATTGTAGTTTTGATTTGCATTTCTCTAATAACTAATGAAGATGAGCATCTTTTCATATATCTGTTGTATTTCTTCCTGGGAGAAGTGTCTGTTCATGTCCTCTTCCCATTTTTTATTGGATTGTTTGTTTGTTTGTTGTTGAGTTTTATGAGTTCTTTGTAAATTTTGGATATTAGGCCCTTATCTGAGCTGTTGTTTGAAAATATCATTTTCCATTTAGTTGGCTGTCTGTTTATTTTGATGTCAGTTTCTCTTGCTGAGCAAAAACTTTTTAGTCTGATGTAGTCCCATTCATTTATCTTTGCCTTCACTTCTCTTGCCTTTGGAGTCAAATTCATAAAATGCTCTTTAAAACCCAGGTCCATGAGTTTAGTACCTATATCTTCTTCTATGTACTTTATTGTTTCAGGTCTTATATTTAGGTCTTTGATCCATTTTGAATTAATTTTAGTACACGGGGACAAGCTGTAGTCGAGTTTCATTCTTTTGCATGTGGCTTCCCAGTTTTCCCAGCACCATTTGTTGAAGAGGCTTTCTTTTCTCCATTGTGTGTTGTTGGCCCCTTTATCAAAAATTATTTGGCTATATATATGTGGTTTTATTTCTGGGCTTTCTATTCTGTTCCATTGGTCTGAGTGTCTATTTTTCTGCCAATACCATGCTGTTTTGATTGTCGTAGCCCTATAATATAGTTTGAAGTCAGGTATTGTAATGCCCCCAGCTTCATTCTTTTTCCTTAGGATTGCTTTGGCTATTTGGGTTTTTTTATAGTTCCATATAAATCTGATGATTTTTTGTTTCATTTCTTTAAAAAAATGTCATAGAAATTTTGATGGGAATTGCATTAAATTTATAAATTGCTTTGGGTAATATGGCCATTTTGATTATATTTATTCTTCCTATCCAAGAACAAGGAATATTTTTCCATCTCATTGTGTCTTTTTCGATTTCTCTTAACAATGCTTTGTAGTTTTTGTTATATAGATCCTTTACATTCTTTGTTATGTTTATTCCTAGGTATTTTATTTTTTTTGTTGCAATAGTGAAGGGGATTATTTTTTTGAGTTCGTTTTCTAATATTTCATTGTTGGCATATAGACTTTTGTTGGATATGGACTTTTGTATGTTAATTTTGTATTCTGTGACCTTACTGTATTGGTTTATTTTTTCTAGTAATCTTTTTGTGGAGTCCTTTGGGTTTTCGATGTATAGGATCATATCATCTGCAAAAAGTGATACCTTTACTTCTTCTTTTCCGATATGGATGCCTTTTGTTTCTTTCTCTTGTCAGATTGCTCTGGCCAGAACTTCTAGCACCACGTTAAATAAGAGTGGAGAGAGTGGACAACCCTGTCTTGTTCCTGATTTAAGGTGGAAAGTCCTCAGTTTTATGCCATTTAATATGATGTTGGCTGATGGTTTATCATATATGGCCTTTATCATGTTGAGATATTTTCCTTCTATACCCATTTTGTTGAGTGTCTTAAATGTAAAGTTGTGTTGTATTTTATCAAAAGCCTTTTCTGCATCTATTGATAAGATCATGTGGTTTTTGTTCTTTTTTTGTTGATATGGTGTATTACGTTAACTGTTTTATGTATATTGAACCATCCTTGAGATTCTGGGATGAATCCCACGTGATCATGATGTATTATTTTTTTAATATGTTGTTGTATTTGATTTGCCAGTATTTTATTTAGTATTTTAGCATCTGTATTCATTAGAGATATTGGTCTGTACTTTTCTTTCTTTGTGCCGTTCTTGCCAGGTTTCGGTATGAGGGTTATGTTGGCCTCATAAAATGTGTTCGGAAGTATTGCTTCTTCTTCAATTTTTTGGAAGACTTTGAGTAGAATAGGAACCAAATCTTCTTTGAATGTTTGATAAAATTCACTAGTATAACCGTCTGGGCCTGGACTTTTATTTTTGGGGAGGTTTTTAATAGTTTTTTCTATTTCTTCCCTGCTAATTGGTCTGTTTAGGCTTTCTGCTTCTTCATGACTCAGTCTAGGAAGGTTGTATTGTTCTAGGAATTTATCCATTTCTTCTAGATTGTTGAATTTGGTGGCATATAGTTTTTCATACTATTCTACAATAATCCTTTGTATATCTATGATGTCTGTGGTGATTTCTCCTCTTTTATTTTGGATTTTATTTATATGAGTTCTTTCTCTTTTTTCCTTGGTGAGCCCTGCCAAGGGTTTGTCAATTTTGTTGATCTTTTCAAAGAACCAGTTCCTTGTTTTATTAATTTTTTCTATAGTTTTTCTGTTCTCTATTTCATTTATTTCTGCTCTGATTTTTATTATCTCCTTTCTTCAGCTGGTTTTGGGTTGTCTTTGTTCTTCTTTTTCTAGTTCCTTAAGGTGTGAAGTTAAGTGGTTCACTTGGGCTCTCTCTTGTTTGTTCATATAGGCCTGAAGTGATATGAACTTTCCTCTTATTACTGCTTTTGCTGCATCCCAGAGATTCTGATATTCGTATTATCATTTTCATTTGCCTGTATATATCTTTTGATCTCTGCGCTTATTTCTTCTTTGACCCATTCATTTTTTAAAAGTATGTTGTTTAGTTTCCACATTTTTGTGGGGTTTTTTTCCTCTTTTTTGCAGTTGAATTCTAGTTTCAAGGCTTTATGATCAGAAAATATGCTTGGTACAATTTCAATTTTTCTGATTTTGCAGATGTTGTCTTTGTGGCCCAACATATGGTCAATTCTTGAGAATGTTCCATGTACACTAGAGAAAAATGTATACTCTGTCGCTTTAGGATGAAGTGTCCTGTAGATGTCTATCATATCCAGGTGCTCTAGTGTTTCGTTTAAGGCCAATATATCTTTATTGATTCTCTGTTTGGATGACCAATCTAGAGCCGTCAGCGGTGTATTGAGGTCTCCAAGTATGATTGTATTTTTGTCAGTTTTTGTTTTTAGGTCAATAAGTAGCTGTCTTATATATTTTGGTGCTCCTTGGTTTAGTGCATATATATTAAGGATTGTTATGTCTTCTTGATTCAGTGTCCCCTTAATCATTATGAAATGACCATTTTTGTCTCTGAGTACTTTTTCTGTCTTGTAGTCAGCATTATTAGATATGAGTATTGCTACACCTGCTTTTTTTGGATGTTATTTGCTTAGAGTATTGTTTTCCAGCCTTTCAGTTTGAATTTGTTTTTATCCTTGTTGCTTAGATGTGTTTCTTGTAGGCAGCATATAGTTGGATTTTCTTTTTTAATCCATCCTGCTACTCTTTGTCTTTTTATTGGTGAGTTTAATCCACTTACATTTAGTGTAATTATTGACATTTGTGGGTTCCCTATTGCCATTTTATAAATTGCTTTCTGTTAGTCTTGTATCTTATTTGATTCTTCTCTTTTGTTTTTCTATCATTTGTTTGTATTCTATACTTCTTTCCTCTGTTGCTACCTTTTTTAAGTCATGTGTTTCTGTGGTGGTTTTTTCAATGGTGGTTACCATTAAGTAATGAAAAGGGTACTACCATATTCATTGTAGTACCCTATCTTATGAGTGTTTCTGTGCTTCATCGTCCTTTGCTACTGTCTATCTCCATCCTCTCCCCCTTTTTTTTTTTTTTGTTGTCACAGTATAAATTTGGTTTTATTGTGTTCTTGGTGGAGCTGTTACTTGTGGTTTTGTTTTGTTTTGTTCTTTGAATCTGGTTGGAAAACCTCCTTTAGTATTTCCTGGAGTGGGGGCTTTCTGATGATAAATTCCCTCATCTTTTCTGTATTTGTGAATGTTTTTATATCTCCTTTGTACTTGAAGGATAGCTTTGATGGGTTAGTATTCTTGGCTGAAAGTTCCTCTCTTTCAGGGCTTTAAATATTGGGGTCCACTCTCTTCTAGCTTGTAGAGTTTCTGCTGAGAAATCTGATAATAATCTAATAGGCCTTCCTTTATATGTTGTATTCTTCTTTTCCCTGGCTGCCTTGAGAATTTTTTCTTTGTCGTTGGTTTGTGCCATCTTCATTATGATGTGCCTTGGAGTAGGTTTGTTGTGGTTAAGAAAACTTGGTGTTCTGTTTGCTTCTTGAATTTGAGGCTTTAGTTCTTCCCACAGGCTTGGGAAGTTCTCATCTATTATTTTTTTTTAGTATATTCTCCATTCCATTTTCTCTCTTTTCTCCCTCTGATATATGTATTATTCTTATGTTATTCTTTTTGATGGAGTCAGACAATTCCTGTAGGGCTTTCTCATTTTGTTAAATTTTTGAGTCTCTTTCTTCTTCTCTCTGTTGTGCCTCAAGTTGCTTGTCTTCTATTTCACTAATCCTACCTTCTCTCTGGCCTGTTCTATTAGCTAAGCTTGTTACCTTGTTTTTCAGGTCGTGAATTGAGGTTTTCATTTCTGTTTGATTTGTTTTTATAGTTTCCATTTCCTTGCTAATATATTCTTTGTGATTGTTGAGTTGTTTTCTGAGCTCCCTAAATTTCCTTTTTGTGTTTTCTTGTATATCTCTGATTATTTTTAGGATTTCTATTTTAAATTCTCTGTCATTTAGCTCCAAGTTTTCCAATATATTAAATTTTTTCTCCATAGATTTTCCCACATCTATCTGTGTTACTTCTCTATCTTTTGTATCCATGATATTTGATTTTCTTTTTCTTAATGGCATCTGAGGGTGGTCTTGTTGATAGCACTAATGAGAATTAATAAAGAATAAAAAGTAAAAAAAAAGTAAAAAAAGAAAAAAATTTTTTGGGGAAAAAAAGGAAAAAAACCCACAAAAAAACCAGTAATAATTTATTATTCCCCCCCTTTTCTTTCTTCTCTTCCCCTCCTCTCCCCTCCTTCTTAGGGAAATATCATGATATCCTGTGAATTATATTATGCTAAATGGAACAAAAACTGCCTATAACGGAGGGCCTGAGTTGGGGGGAAGTGTTCAAGGGACAAAAAAGGAAGTAGGGACCTACAAAATGCAATAAAGGAAAAAATCTTGGTCAAGTATAAAATGATTTTCTTGTAAGTGATGGTCGACTAAGAGATATAATGAGGGATAAGAGGGAAACAGAAAAAAGGAGGAAAAAAAATCTATTGTATTAAGTGGAGCAAAGACTAAATAGAATGGAGATCCTGGGTTGGGAGGAATGCTAATGAGTTAAAAAGCAAAGTAAAAAGCACCCAAAATGCCACACACAAAAAAACTTGAGTCCCAAATTAAATAATTTGTTTGTGATTGAGGATTGAATGGGAGGAAAAGTAAAAGATGAAAAGAAGAAATGAATAGAAAGGGAGAAATAAGAAAAAGGGGAAAAAGAAAGGAAGAAAAAAAGGAAAAGAAAAATAACAAAAGGAGAATGAGAGTTAAGGGTTTTGGAGTGTAACACTCATGGAGAGTAAGGAAGAAGAAAAGAAATAAAATGTAACACTTATGGGTAGTGTAGTTCAAGAAAAGGGAAGAATAAGATGGGCAGAGAATAAAAGGACCAGGTGGAGGAAATAGAAATAATAATAATAAAGGCAAGAAGATAAAAGAAACAAAAAGAAATAGTGGAACAAGTTATAAAGTCTGTGGATTTTTCTTGATTTTGAGAGGTTAATTTCTTCCTTTTTCTTTCCTCTCCCTCTTCCTGGTCGGTGACTCTGTACCCCAGGCTCTGCCCTGTGTCATGCTTAGGTAGGGATTTGCAGTTGATGAGATTCTACAGCAATGTCATATATTTGGCTTCAGTCTCGTTGATAGTCAAGGCTTGTTAGTGTTTGCAGGCTCTGACAATGAAAGAGTCTGTTTTCCCGGAGCCTCTCTCCTAGTCTCCCCTTCCTGAATTAGCAGCCTGGTGATCCAGCTATGAGGCTGCTGCTGCCTCTGCCTGGGGAGTAAGAGGCTCAAAGAGCTGGCAAATCCCCACTCTAACCCCACTCAACACAGGGCTCTGGGTAAGGCTCTGGCAGTCAGAGCTGCCAGCGTAATCAGGTGGGGCTGGGAGCCAATTGCTCTCAAGGTGACTTTCAATGAGCCTCTAGGCCTGTTCAGCATGCCCAGCACTCTGTGGGACCGCTCTCCCCAGGCTTTCTGCAATTTGTAGCCTGTTTTGGCTGAGAAGAAGATGCACTAGTCGCTGCTTGCAGTACAGGTCTTAACATCTGCCAGGTCCCTCTTGTTAGTGTATATCCCTGAGTATGAAAGCTCTGTCAATCAGAAGTTGCCCCCGCCCCTTTAGCAAGAGGCACTAAAAAATATCATGCCTCGTGTCTTGGATTGCTGAACTGAGAGAGATCTTGTCAATTAGAGCCCCGTAGGTAGGTTGGGAGGTGAGCAGCCTGTGGGTTAAGCTAATTTCAGTGATTGGATCTGCAGTTGTGCTCCAGGACGGACTGCAAGCTGTCCACGCGCCCCTCCCCCGAGGCTTGATTGTTAGCTTGAATGGCTGGGTGAGGTGCCCTGCCCACGGAGAGAAGCTCAGGTGTAGGGAATTTCTCTTTGGCGCGCTCCCTGCTTGCCGCTGGCGGTTGGGGTGCACTGGGCCTGCGGGAGAATGGGGTGCTGTGGGCAGGGGGTGAGTGGGGTGCTCTGGGCATGCCGGCGGCTACGCTGGCGGTGCATAGGCTGCTGGAGACGCTCTCGGTGCACGGGCGCTGGGGCCGCTTGCAGCGCGCTGGACCGCGGCATGGGGCACGCGGTTTCTCACAGTAAGCAGGTGGCTGCTCGCAGCGTGCAGGCTGTTGCTACCCGAGTGTGGGTGGGCAGTTGCTCGCGAGGGCTGACTCACCACAGGCACACTCCCTCCTCGGCTTGAACAAACGTCCGTGCTGCAGTTAGCTTCCTCCACACCCTCAGCTCCCTCCTGACTCTCAGTTCCAAGTGAAAGCAGCCCTTTTGCCTTCAGTGTGTGTGGAACTCCCTGATGCTCCAAGGATAGATTTTTCTGTTTCTAGTTGATAAATTTGTTGAAATTTTGGGGAGATCTGTCGGACGTGCTGCTCATGGCACCATGTCCGTCCATTTTACAAATTTTATTAAATTTTTACATACATGAAGAACATGGCACCCTTCACAAGAGAATGAAGACCCAGATAAATGAGCAGAGCAGGCAGCCTTTGTGCCTTTTAGATAAAGTAACACCAAGTTGTGAAGGCCAGGCAAGACAAAGGGCTTTGAGCTAGGGCCATAGGTGGTAACGAGGTGACCAGTTCATTCATACAGACTTCTCTGCTCCCCAGTCCCTGCCTCTGGCGATAAGGACGACTTTCCCCTTCACAAGGCAGATTCTGCCCCTGCTCCCAGGGTGACGAAAATGTCAATCTGAAAGCTGGACAGGTTTCAGGGTCTAGGAAGGGGAGCGATTTTAAGAACTAATTCAACATTCATGTTGAGAATGTGGCTAACCCTGTATAGGGATTGTAAAGATGAGCAAAACTGAGTGTCCCGGGAAACTCACCAGCTGGGATGGGGAAAGAAGTCACACCAATGACTGTGTGCACCACGTAAGAGAGCTGTGGCCCCTCGCTTTGCCCTTCTCACATGTGGCCCAGGGCCCTGTGGTTCCCAAACCGGGCTGGTTATGAGGTCACTGGGGGACCTTTACTCCCAGGTGGCTTCTTCAGAGATTCTAATTCAGTCTGCCCGGGGTTGGGCCTCAGAATATTCTGGGGGAAACTGATGAGCTGCTAGGTTGGGGAACCTTGGGAACCCCCTGCCCAGTCTCCTCAGCCACCTAATTGCACTTGGGTTAGCTCCGTATTCTCAGAATATCTGTCGTGCGCTGAGCTATTGATCTGTGAAACCAGTTCGTGGCCTGAAATAACCTCAGAATACAAGCCACATGGATGCAAATATTTTTCAAGAGCACCCCAGATCTCCCTGAGGGAGATCCCCTACCGCACACCCACAGATGGAAACAAGTATGGGGTCAGGTATGTGGAACAGGTGGAACAGGTTTCATTCCAGAAACAGAAGAAAAGCAGACGTTTCCAAGCAGAAAGAGAAGAGAGGGGAGGGGAGAATGGATGGTAATTTTCTCTCAATACCAGGAAGAAAAACATGTCAACAAAACCAGACCAAAAGCCATCAAATGAAAAGATTTCTCAGAGTCATGCATCCTTCCTGGAAGCTGTGAAGTTTATCCTCCAGCAGCCATTAATCTAGTGAGCCCCTGACCTTCCTAATTGTTCTCTTTCTGTATTGGCCAGTTTCTTATTAACCTCTCGATCTTTCCCATAAGGCAGCTGGACGGATGGGATCCAGGAGCTCCTGGAGGCCTGTCATTTCCCTCTCTTGGGCTGCAGGTCCCTCTCCCCACCCCTCTGAAACCTGCCCCCTTTTCTTTCTTTCTTTCCCCCCCCCTGTTGTGTGTTTGTGTGTTTGGTTTTTTTTTTTTTTTTTTTTTTTTTTTTTTTTATTTTTCTGAAGCTGGAAACAGGGAGAGACAGTCAGACAGACTCCCGCATGCGCCCGACCGGGATCCACCCGGCACGCCCACCAGGGGCGAAGCTCTGCCCACCAGGGGGCGATGCTCTGCCCCTCCGGGGCGTCGCTCTGTGCGACCAGAGCCACTCTAGCACCTGGGGCAGAGGCCAAGGAGCCATCCCCAGCGCCTGGGCCATCTTTGCTCCAATGGAGCCTTGGCTATGGGAGGGGAAGAGAGAGACAGAGAGGAAGGAGGGGGGGGTGGAGAAGCAGATGGGCGCTTCTCCTCTGTGCCCTGGCCGGGAATTGAACCCGGGTCCCCCGCATGCCAGGCCGACGCTCTACCGCTGAGCCAACCAGCCAGGGCCTTCCCCCCTTTTCTTTCTTAATGTGCTGTGAAGGAGCTATCTGGATGTGGGGTCTGGGCTCGACAGAGCCTGCAAAGCTCCTCTATTATTTCAGAGGAGTAGTCAGTGGGAGGCCACAGCTACCGGCCTGTCACAGCTAATCAGCCTCAGGCTATTTCTGTGGCTCTGGTATTTGAGCTTTGTTTTCCCTCTCTCCTGGGAAGAACTTACTGAAATGGTTTCTTTGGAAAAGATAAAGCATCTCACCCAGATGCTGGAGGAATGTTTGGGAGCTGCCAGGCTGCTGTCCTGGGTTCTCATAATGCCCTTGAGTGGTGACAGCTGGTGGGCTGCAAAGCCAGCCTGCGGGTCTGTCTCCAAAATGGCCAACTCAGAAGTGCCCTTGTTGGGGCTGGACACACAGCCTGGGTGGGCACGCTGGCCTCTCCTCTGGCCAGTGAGTCAGTTTTAGATAGTGGCCAAGGAGATGGGGCAGGGGCAGCCACTATGAAGGCACTTGGGAGCCCTGGTGACGACCTTGGCTGTTAGCAAGTGAAATGAAAATCCAAGAGGCTCTTGGACAGAAGAGTGCCTGACTGGCCTCCTGTTTTGAAATCATCATTCTGGACACTGTCAGCAGTGAGGGCTGGAGGGAGGTCTTCTGTCCCCCAGGAGAGGCCTCTGGGCACTTCTCTACTACAGTCAGGGCAGAGCTAGTAGAAAGCTTCATGTTCACAATCCAAGCCCTTATTTCAGGGGAACAGGAGGTGTCGCCCCAAGCTGGAGCTGCAGACTTCAGGCAGAAGCAGAAGGGTAAGACCCCATGTGAGGGCTTCTCTCTGCTTCCCCACCCACTCTGGGCAGGGTGAAGAAAACCAAGATTGTCTTCCCAACAGGGAAGGCTGGAGCAGAGAGATGGTGGCAGCTTCTTCAAGCTCTGTCCCTGCTGGGTGCCCTTCTCCCAGCCACCAAAGACCCCTAAGCCAGCTTTTCCATGACCCGCCTGCCTGGGGGCTCCAGGTTTGGTGTTTGTTTGGGGCTTTTGCCTGTGAGGACACCCTAGTAGCATGTCCTCAGGCCTCAGGGATGTGCTTCAGTGAGACAGCCCTGACAGTGGGAAAATCAAGTCCTCCCCATGGCCAGGTGGCCACTCTCAGCCGGGCAGGTACACACGCCCCACACAGAGCTGTTTCTCGGCCTTGTGCTGCTCCCCAGCCACAGCACCCCTTTCCACGCATGGACAGAGCCCTGGGCTGAGCGTTGGGATGCTCTCCATGGTCGCAGTGCCGCCCCCTCAGGGGTGATCTCCTCCAGCCTGTCTAGCTCCCAGGCTGATTCCCACCTGGAGACACCCAGCTTCTGCCCCAATATCTCTATCAGTGCCCACCCCCCGCAAGGGGACTGCTCTGGAACCAAAGCTGCCTCCTCTGAGCCATCCAGCTTCCGAGCCACCCAGCACAGCTGTTTGCCTACAACACAGCCCTCCCAGGCTCCGGGAAGAGGAAGGCCCCAAATGCACACCTCAAGGGTTGTAAGCTTCACCGTGTTCTAAAGAACACTCTGGAAGAGATAGATTCAGGTTCTCCCAGCCTTGAGTAGCTGCCATTAGGTTGGGCAGTCACATGACAATGCAGAAGTGGTCTCTGGCCATGTTAAGTAAGGGGGCCAGAGCTCTGGGGTGTTGGAAAAACAGCTGTGTTAGGCTTGCTCACTTGCACTTTGCATGATTAGTGTGTGAGCCCGTGGCAGAGCCACGTGTGTGTAGACTGTGTAAGGCTTCTGGTGCTTTCCTTTGGGGCGGTAGATTGCGGATTGCCCGCCTGCCGCCATGAGGGGCTGTTTTGCTGCTCATTCTCCAGCTGACATGAGAAGCGGTTTTCCCTGCCGATTTGCTCATCCGCTGGGGGAGACTCTGTTAAATGGGAATGGCCCACTGCTTTCCAGCTCTGCAGTTAGTTTCTCTACCATCTGCCTGAATCCAGTGTGGACCCGCTGGGCCTCGGCCACCGGCATTATAGTGGGTGAACAGCTTCCTGTTGTTGTTTTCATCAGGTCACATGCAAATGAGGTTAAAGAAAACTTGAACCATAAGAATGAGTTAATGCCCACAACAATGACACACTTCCAAATAACAGAACACTGTCTTGTCTTTCTTCCCTTATCTGAGTTTATTTTAGGCTACTGAATCTTTTGAGTTTCTCATTAGGTTGTCAGACATTCTAAACGCTATGCAGAGCTGTCCAATCTGCCCGTCAGGCTTATTGGTCCTCAGGAAGTAAGTCTTGAGTAGGTTTAACTGGACAGGCTGGGGAGCTGAGTCCATCGTCTGAGAGTCAGGGGAGCAGCATTTACCAAGGGCCTGTGGTCAGCAGAGCCGGCTTGGCTCTGTGGGAGGAGACAGCTAACTGGCCCACGCACGATGAGAAACAGAGCAAGTAAGTGATTCCACTCAAGCACTGTAAGTATGACTGCACTGGGATTGGGTGGGTTTCGGTTGGTGAAAGTGTTAGCAGGTGTGGTTAACCATAATCGAGGAGGTGAGCTCTACACAGGATTTGGATGTAGGGGAAGGTTTCCATGTTTGGGTGGGGTGGCTAGTGGTGGTGGAGTGTGGGGGTGTAGAGGTGCTGAACAGCGAAGTCTCACAACACACAGAGCTCTGGGAGGAAGAAGAGCAGAGGGACCAAACCGGCCTAGAGAAATCAAGTCACTAGTCCAGGGGTCGGAACCTATGGCTCACGAGCCAGATGTGGCTCTTTTGATGGCTGCATCTGGCTCACAGACAAATCTTTAATTAAAAAAATAATGTTAAAAATATAAAACATTCTTAGCCTGACCTGTAGTGGCGCAGTGGATAAAGCGTCGACCTGGAAATGCTGAGGTCACTGGTTCGGAACCCTGGGCTTGCCTGGTCAAGGCACATATGGGAGTTGATGCTTCCAGCTCCTCCCCCCTTCTCTCTCTCTGTCTCTCTCTCCTCTCTCTCCCTCTGTGTCTCTCTCTCCTCTCTAAAAATGAATAAATAAAAAAAATAAAAATAAAAAAAAATATAAAACATTCTTATGTATTACAATCCATTCATTTCCTACCGCTCATGTTCATGGTTGCAGGTGGCTGGAGCCAATCACAGCTGTCCTCTGGGACAACACCAAATTTTTATTGGATAATGCGTAAGATACACAGGTCACTGTATGGCTCTCATGGAATTACATTTTAAAATATGTGGCGTTCATGGCTCTCTCAGCCAAAAAGCTTCCCAACCCCTGCACTAGTCTAAAAGGTCACATGCAGGATTCTACAGTACTGTCCCTGCCCTTCCCTCCCCCACCCCCTAGAGCAGCATTCCTGCTGCCTGGGGTGGTACAGCTATTTCCATAGCAACCAATTGTTCCATCTCAGAGACAGGATTCTGACTCCAGGTGGGTTACCAGAGAAGGAACACAATGAAGCCTCAAAGTGACAAGAGATCCAGTTTCCCAGGAAGGGCCCTGCTAACAGAAGAGAGAAAATGGACAAACTGGAAGATAAGTGGTAGAGAAGAGCAGGTTCTGAATTTTCCACAAGGCCTCAGCATTTGCTGAAAACAAGAACAACCTCATAGGCTCAACGAGAAGGTTGACGGCCAGCCAGTCTGCAAACTGAGGACAAAGGCAGGGCCGGAGTGCACAGTGCCAGGTTTGAGAGGCAGAAAGGGCGGGCCTTAACTGTGCCACCTTGCTAGCACACGCAGCCCTAATGTTTTTTCTGGGACAGCGGCACCTTGGGGGTCGTGAACCCAGCAGGTCCTCCCAGGACCCTGGTGTGTTGCTTGCGCATGCACGCTCACTGTGGGAGGGGGCACGTCTGCACTAGAGAGGCTGGCGGCCCAGGACCACCCTCACTAACTGGAAATAACGGGGAGAAAAGCCTGAATGACAAGGTGTGTTCAGAGGAAAGCACGCGTTATTACTCCCCAGGCCTGACTGAGGTAGTGACTTTGTCAGAGAATCCACGTCCGGCCCAGTCTGCATCTGCCACTCACACTGTGTGACCCTGGCCAAGTCACTTACGTGTCTTGGAACTCATCTCATATATAAGGCAGTCTAGCTGATCACCACCAGGGGCCATGCCTGCGCTGGTCCCTGTTCTGTCTGGGGCAGAGCCCTGTGTGTGACCACTCCGACTGTGAAACTGATGCGATTCTGGGAGGGTGTTCGTAGTGTACAACAGAGACCTACTCATTTGTCATTCATATCTGTCTTCAGTTAATGTTGCCTGACCTCCTAGCACGTGATCATCACAGGGCCAGGAATCAGAATCAAGGTAAGACATGGTGGAGCTTTTGGGGCCCTCACAGCTGTGCAGGGGATGTGGGCAGGCTCACGCTCATGCTCAGCTCCACGGCGCAAGCATGGACTGGGCACACTAGGGCCCGGGGGAAGGCGAGTGGTTGCGGCTGCAGAGCTCTCTCCCTGTCGTGGATGCAGCTGGAAGGAAAGGCTGGAGGCCCTGTGGAAGGGTGATGCTGAGGAGGCTTCCAAATGACCCAGGATCTCATGGCAGGGAAGGTGGGGGCAGACATGCCATGACAGCCCAGGGTGTTGACATCATTGTTCTTCTTTCTGCACGAGCTGGAGATAAATAGGCCATTCAGGGAGAAAGGGCTGTATGTTAAGGGAAGAGAAAACAGGCCGAGTCCCAGGAGGGAAGGAGACAAGATCTGGGGTTGTGTGGGCACGTGTGTCAGCGGAGGACATTGGAGGTGTTGTGGATGGCCGAGTAGGCCATTGTCATGGTCACTGGGGCGCAGCTGGGAGTGAGCACCCAGACCTGGGAGAAGACTAAGGGGATGGGCGAGGTTGCTGGAAAGCCTGCACTGCTCAGCCGAGCCCCCTGAACACAGCAGGCAGGTGCTCCCCACCGCCCAGCCCCAGGACCGGGAGACAACTGGGCAATGACAGTCCCCTCTGAACCCCCCAGACCAGAGAAATGGGGAGAGGGTTAGAGACATGTGCCAGGTGAAGCTCGGCCAGGGAGACAGATAGCTAACACCTGTCTCTGAGCTATCCATGCTTCCCTACTTAAAAGAATCAGACTCCCATAGCCTCTCTGAAAAATTAACCAGTTCATCATTTAGGACACGTTCACCATCAAGTACTCGGCGTTGTTAAGCTAAACATTCTCAGGGCTCAGCAGAGGTGAAAGCCTCGTCCATGCCCTTGAGAACTTTGGAGGACAGCTGGGAATTTCCGTGCGCAAGTGCAAGTATGTGAGCTGAGCGCTGTTCTGCGTGGGGACAGGCCAGCGCGAAGCAGAGGCTTCAGGGCAGGAGAGAGCTAATCTCTGGGGACCGCCTGCTCTGGAAGTCCTCCTGGAAAAGTGGAATTTGCAAGGGGATTGAAAGGTAAATAGAGATAAAGATATCAGGACAAAGATGGTTCTGGAGACAGTGAGAAAAAGCTTCCAGAAACATCCAGTCAGCAGGCACGAGCACCTGTCTCAAAGGAACGCTGGTACTAGCAGGGAAAGCAGGACCTTTCTGACATTGGAAATACACCTCAGTGTCTGCCGAGACCCAGGCCTGACATTTTGTAGCTGTCTGGGCCTGGCCAAACTCCTTAACTTCCCTGTGCCTCAGTTTCCTCATCGGTAAGATGGGGATGGTAATAATGTTTGTCTCAAAGGGCTGCTGGGGGGATGGGATTGAATATGACAACAAGTAGAACACCCAGCATTTGGCAGGCCTCCAGGAAAATGGCCCCTTCCCTTCCTGGCCCATTGAGGGATGCTGCAGGTGAGACTTGGAAGATGTGAATACTGCAGAAGTCCTCTGAGTGTCCTTGGGGATGCAAATAGACAGGTTGGTCAGGGGAGGGAACTCGGTTCCCTTCCAGCCTGTGGGGTGAGCCGAGCATGCACCGCTGTCTCCGGATATTTGACTTCCTGAATCATCCCTGAACAATGCCATCTCTGTGTTGGCCCCACTGGCAAGCAGTCCCATGAGAGCCAGGTTCTTGTCACATGTCCTTTTCCTGGAGTGAGTCACTAGAGAATTGGGCTGTAGTCATAACCTTCGCCAGTGAAGGGAGGTGAACGTGGATTGGAATGAACACAAACAGTACACCTTGTACTTAATGTTCCCTTCCATCAACATTTTACCCCAGGCTGTAATCTCACAGCTCAAGAGAGTGGGTTAGCATAATGAATGAGACAAACTGAGTGACCCCCTTCCCCTTTCCCCCCTCCCCACCTTATAATCTGCAAAAAAAAAGAGCCAATCAGTAGGTGGTGGCCCCATCTTATTGATTAAATCAAAGCTAGCCAGTCACACACTGGAGGGAGAACGGGCGATCAGTGATACTCCTTAGACTTAACAGGAAATCAGAAAAGCTTTATTGACATTTCTCTAAGGAAAAAGGGTGACAATGAACAGAGAAGGGGAAATCTGTTTTAAACTGATGGGAAGACATATGGAATTTAAACTTCAAAAATTGGCTGCATGCCCTTCTTCTTAATTGTATAAGTGTAAAATAACCAAAACAAACACACAAATCTAAGTGTAACTTTCATGGCCTTGTAGTTCTCAAAAACTTGATGTGACCTTGGGCATCGAGGGTGTCTAATTTGGGCAGTGAACATGGTGGAGCAGAGAAAACGGGAGCCTGGGAATTGGGACAGTGTGAGTGCCACTGTACTCTCTGGCCATGTGACCGTGGGAAAGCCATCTTGCTTCTCTGGGACTGAGGTTCCTTAACTGAAAAGTGAATGTTCTGTCTAGATAATTTAAAGTTTCCTCTCAATGACCATCCCTCTCCCCAAAGCATTGACTTTCATGGCTACTCACACTTTGAGCCTTAAAAAAAAAAAGGAGGGAGGAGAGATGACAGTGATCCCTGCCAGCGCCACTCTATCACCCCGTGTGACCCTAAACCCAAACCCAGAAGGGGCTCCTCTGGTGTGGAAGCTCTGGACCCACAGCTCTGTGTTCACTTGCAGGGTGGTCAGCTTTCGGACTGCAGACTCATAGGTCATTCCATGAGCGGTTCAAATTCACACCAGTTCCTAAGTGCTCCTCTTCCTGGAGCCCTAGCTCAACTCTGCACGCCACTTCTACAAACACTTCTTGTGTCACTGATTTGGCAGCACTAATACTAGGTGCTCGAAGGCAGTGTTTTTTGACCGTGGTCCATAGATTGGTGCTGGTCTGCCAGAAATTGTGTGTGGTCCACGTAAGACTTAACAATCCTGATGTATGACGATTATAGACCCAATGATCTTAGTCAAATTTACTTATGCTCAGGGTAATTTCTGCCTTAGCAGTCCTCGAAATAATTCTCATATTTTCACTAGTCCCCAAGTGTAAAAAAAGTTGAAAGCCACTGGTCTAAGGGGAGCAAAGATGAGCCAGCAAGATGGCCCCAGCCTTCTGATGGCAGAAGCTCACAGTCTTGCAGGGAATACAGAAATGCTGGTAGTCTGAGCCCAATAGGAGCACAAAGTCCTGTGACAACATTTGAGAGGGTGAGAGTAGTCCTGGCTGGGGTAGGGCTTCATGGATCAGGTAGCCTTTGGCCTGAGAGGTAGGTAGGATTTAGGCTGACACGGGAACAGCATACCAACAGAGGGGAGAACAAGAGCCCACACAGAGGCTGAGGCACCAGTCATATGTCAGGAGTGGCAAATGCCCTTCCCGCCTGGAGCTTCAGGTTATGGGGGAGAGGAGCTTAGAGGCCCAGGCCAAATCCTGTTCCTAGAAAGTCTTCCGACCTCGAAGGCACTTGGCCTTTGGGGGAGGAACTGGAAGACCATGGCCATCCTTGAGCAGGGATGTGTCGTGGTGGAGCTTGTAGCTCAGGAAGAGCCATCGTCAGCAGGAGAGCTGGAAGAAGAGAAGATGGAGGCAGAAAAAGCAATGTGAGAATTATTACAGTGTCCCGGATTGGTGGTCAGGGAGGGCTGGACTTCAGTGGGGTGACCAGGCCTGAAAAGGAAGGACTCTTTGGAAAGTTGCTGTAGGTGCCAGGGAGGGGGCTCCGAGCTTGATGGGAGGTGTGGGTTGAAGTCCCACTGAGGCTGGAGAGAATGTTGCAGAGGAAATGCAGCCCCCTGCCTAGCCTGGACCCACAGAGCCGCGCATCCTGGGGGCCGGGGTTGGGGGTCGTCCAGAGTGACTTGAAGTCAAGATGTGAGACAGCTTCAGGAAACTGGCCACTGTGGCAGAGGCTGTGGGTTGTCTCCTCACTATCTGCTCTTCCTTCCTTAAAAATAGAACTCCTGATTTGTATCTAAACACATGCCTCCTCCTCCTACTCTGAATAAAGACACTTTCTACATTTCTTGCTTCTAGGCATGGTGACATGGCTACATATGGCCAGTCTATTTGTAATCAGAAATTTCAGACTTTTGGAAAATACAGTTTTCCTGCTGGTTAGAAGGCAATATGATTTAAGAGGATTCAGGTCTTACTGTTACAATCAGATTTGAGCCCTGTCCTTCAGAACTGACATCTTAACTAGCCAGGACCCCACTTATGGAACATCTTTGGGGTTACTGCTGCAGGTGTCCACTGCTTACATCCTTAATGCTTTTATACTCAGGATGCTATCTTATCCCCTTCTTTCTATATTCTAGGAGCTACTTGGTTCTGGGGACAGGGAAAAGGACAAATAAATAGCCTAAAGTAAAGCTGAGGTCAAAGGTTAGCTGCTAAGAAGAGGGGGGGAACCAATCCTCGCCTCCCAACCCTGTGAAGGACACCTAGAGGGGAAACTGGTTTTAGTGAGGAAATGGCAAGATGCCTGCTGAAATTGCAGTTCTAATCAATAACTGATAATATTGAACATGCATTGACTGACTACTTACTTTGTGCCCGGCATTGTTCTAAGCATTTAAACATATGACCACCATCGAAGTAGCTACTACAACTCCCCCAGTTGCAGAGAAGGCAACAGGGAGCTAGAGAGGTGAAGCCACTTGCCCATGTCGTGGTTGGCAAGGAGAAGAGCTGTCACTGGAGTCAGATGTTTCTGATGCCAGGGCCCTTAACTATTATTACGTTAGCTGTTCTTTGGGAGTTAAAACATGTTTTTCTTCCCCACCAACTCCCTCTTAGAAGAATGCATCTCATCTTTATGATGTTGCTTCCACGCTTGGTGGTTATCTGAGAAAACCCTGGCAAACAGGCTCTTGCCCTCTCCCAGGTGATGGTATTTGATGTTTGATAGGGGCTTTGCAGTGGCCTGCAGACAAATCCACTGGAGGGCGGTGAGTAGAGAGAGAGAGCTCTAATTGTAGCATGTGCCCATGTCATTAGTGTAAATGCTCCCACTATGGCCGATTTCAAGTTGCAAAATTCCTGAATGTTTAATAATTCTGATACTGCCAGTTCCAACCCACCCCTGGGGCCCAGAGGGTTGTAGCTAAAAGAATGCCCATGCCAGCTGGGAATCCTGGGAGCCTGCGGCTGGACAGAGCATGTACGGGCACTGGAGAGCTTCCACTGTTCTGTCAGGTGTATCTTTGAGGGTGTCCCCAGACGCTTTTCCCTAGAGATCATCTGGGAGGCTGTGCTGTAGGCTGATGGCCAAGACTCACTTCCTAAAAACAGCCCCTGTGGCCAGCAGGTGGCAGCACTCTCGCGTTCAACACTCAGTGCCTAAGCAAAATGAGGAGCCTTTGTTCTGAGCCCGAGGTGGTGTCATGAAGAGAAAGGCCCGAAGGGGCAAGCTAATCAGCCTGTCCTTAGCTGACCTTGGCCTGCAGAGCCCAAGGACAGGCTCCCGCGGCTTGATATATGAAAGCAACCTTAGCAAACAACAGGCATGGTGCAGTCTCCACACCCTCTCTGCCCATCCTAAGGAGGCTTGGATAGAGGAGGGTAGCATCATGGAAACAGGCACCAGGGCCTTTCAAGAAGGGAACTAAGTGCCAAGAAGGGTGTTTCCAGTTGTTAGGTAACACTTCATTCATGCCAGACGCTACCCACAAGCCACACTATGCTGAGATTCATCTTGACCATTGACTCTATTGGGTGGTCAGCTCCTACTAAGGTGACCAACTGTTTCCGTTCAGCCAGGACTGTCCTGGTTTGAGCACTGAGAGTTCCTGGTTTGCTGGGAATCCCTGTTCCCAGCAAATAGAATGGCCACCTTAATTCCCAGTCCTTGCAGAGTGCCCGCCTGGCACCCAGCAGGCACGTTTTGGGTCCTTGCTGCTGCAAGGGGGGGGGGGGGTCCTGATGGAGAGGGACCACGTGGGACTCAGGCAGGTTTGCAAGGGCTGGCCAATCCCACACTTCACTTTTAAAACTTGCTCTTCTTTGCTTTTTCAAGCGGTAAGGGCCCGAATGGGTGAGGGGGAAACTCGAGAGTGTCTCCCTTTCTCCTCCCCACTTCTTTCCATCTTTGACCTTCCTTCTGTTTCCTTCTCTCCACACCCCACCTGCCACCGCACATCCTGCACGTGGGCTGGGGCCACCCGGAGTCCAAGGGCAGAGAACTCTGTGTTCCAGGGGAGGGTGGGGCTGCTTACCGTGGAGGGTGGCTGGGCTGGCGATGAGGGGTGGGGCAGGTCAGGGTGCCTCTGCCGCCTTGAAATGGAGGAGCAAGAAGAAAGCTGCCCAAGGGAGCACGAGGGCCCCCAGGGCCTTCAGCTGTCCCCTCGGCTCCAAGCAGGGACAGGTGCATTCGTCTCTCCTGCTGTGACTCAAACACCATTGCGATGTGGCTTATGTCACTGGTGAATCCTCCAGATGGTTCCCTTCTACCCCAGGTATGCAGCTCAGGGGTGGCAGGCTCAGCAAATACTGCCTAGCACTAGGACTTGAATCTGGGCAGAAAGCTTTGCCTAAACCAATGGAAGAAATTTGCAAATTCTTCTCTTCTAGACACTGGAAAAAAGGGCAAACCTCTCACTGGCTCCTAAGTTTTGCACAGACTGGTCCTTGTCAACTCCCCAGCCTTGTGCCACTTTTCCCACAACTCACTGTGGCGGTCACCTGGGCCTCTGCCAGTCGATCACTAGCAGTGCCGTGCTCTCCCTGCCCCAGGGTCTTCACTCAGGCTGTCCCTTCTGCCTGGGCAGGAAGAGCAAGCGGGGCCCGGCTTAGATGGCATTTCCCCAGAAGCCACTGTGACAGGTTGACATCGAAGCTTTCAGGAAGGCTAAGAAGGGATCACATCCCCAAACTGGGGAGCAGGTCTGGATGTGACAGCCATCAGCTCTTTGGTTACCCAGTTAGGAAGGAGTTATTGGTGGTTAGAAATACAGACTTTCTCATGAGCTTTGTGTATAAATTGTTCTGAATAACCCATCATTGCTCATGTCAAAATCCATCATGCTCAGCAGGTTCATATTTACATTCCCTAGTGACAGATTAATGCAGGCAGAGCCCTGCTCTAGATAAAAATTGACCATGTCGATGAAATGCTGCTGACTCCCGTCTCCAGCCCTCACGTGCATTTGCTGCAGCCTGCATGAACCCTGGGGTCTCCACAGGCTCTCAGGACTTGGTGATTTTTACTCAGGGCCTCAATCTTTCACCTTAAAGAACCAAGGTGAGGAATGTGGGCTATTTTCAGCTACCAGGTAGCAGTCAATGAATGTGGAGTTTAGATGAGTGTGTGACATGGAGTTTGCCAGATAAACCAAATCCCAGATAGGATGCATGGCAACTCTGGTTAATAAGACAGAATCTCTCCAGATCTCCAAAGCTCCAAGGGGATGGTGAGAGCCTCACTGATGTCAAAGAAGGGCCGCCCCATTGTCTGTAGGCCTAGAGGAAACGTAACTCTTCCACCGAGCCCATAGCAGGTGACGTTCAATGGGAGCTACCAGAAAGTCACCTGGAAGGTAGGTGCACACAGAAGCTAGGCTCTTCTTGACCCTTCCTCAAGTCATGAAATGACTTGTTCCCATGGCAACTGGAATGCCTAGCCCATTTTTGAAGCAGTCCCCTTCGCATCCTGGGATTGGACTGATCCTTTGGGTTTAAATAGCATTTGTTGTTTTCAAAGAACACCATCTTCCTTCCCATCTTGCTCCAGCCACATTCCCCTTGCCCTTCTCCAAGGAGGAAGCTAGATGCCGGGGACAGTGCTAGGCTCTGGCGCCTCAAGGCAGGTTCAGGGATGTTGGTTTATGGCTGGTCTTTACTGCCTTCTATTGTCTGGAAAGGCAAAACTCCTGATGCCCTTGGTAGGGAGTCAGCTGGGAGCCAGGTCCTGGGTGTGGGCAGGGAAAGGCCCAAGGCAGCTGTTCTGATATTGTTTTTCTGGGCAGCTTTGATCCTGATCCTCGGTGTCTGTGCCTGAGAGTCCCCGCACTGCCACCTCACCACCAGCACCCCACCGAGTCCTCCCTTCACCTCCCCTGCCACTCGCATCTCTGTAAGGAGCCCCATCTTGCCTAGAACACTGAGTTCTGTCCCTGAGCCCTGCGGGTGTGAGTACAACAGTGGAGGGGGAAGAGCAGCCAGAGCTGGAAGTGAGGAGGAAAAAGAGAAACTTTTAGTGTTTTTCCTTTGGGTACCCTGACTCCCATCTGTTGTCAAAGAGCCAGGGAAGCAGGGTAATTTTTTTTAAATGACATATTGCTCACCGCTTTTGGTGGTCCTTTGAAATCTCCCGACTTGGCCTCTGCCTCAATCACAATGCCACCTAATGCAACATTAATTGCGAGGCCCAGGGGCTGGGGCCATGTGCGAGGTTGAGGTCTCCAGTCAGGAAGCAGCTGAAGACTACGGTGGGCAGTGGGCGTGTAAAAGCTCCCTTCCGAGAATCAGGAACACCACTGTATTTTTGAACAGCAATTCTTGAAGGTCACCTTCTTTCTTAGAGGAACCCCAGCTGCCTGTCTCCACAAAGCTGCCTGGGCTGTCTCAGTGCCCACAGTGGGCAAGGAGGGTGCAGAGACTGCCATCTCTGTTGACTGAAGTTCCCATAGCATCATGATGCCTGTCCGCTTGGGTCCCCATAGGTGAAGGTCAGCAGGCCAGACAGCTGCCCCTCAGAACCTTGTTCCATAAGGAAACACAGTCCGTGCCCCAGACAAAAAGCTCTGCATGGGTAGGTGGGGCTCAGATGCCGCAGTGAGCCCCTGGGGTGGCCACTCCCCTAGTGGCCATGAGGAAGCAAGTCCACTCACCAGTGGTCTTAATGCGGACAAAGAATTGAAAAGTTAACAAGTTAATTTTAGGTGTAAAAACATAAGCAGAAATTTGCCTCTGTATTACGGAATACTCTTCAGTGAGAACAAGGAACACACTGTGAATACATACACCAACTTGGACAAACCTTGCGATGCCGGTGACCAAGGCCAGGCAGGTCCACTTTGGACTCAGGCAGACGGTAGAGAAACTATGAAGCCAGAAACAGTTGAGTCATTTTGTTTAGTAAAGTCTCACAACAGCAGACAAGCACACAGGCAGGGGAAACCACTTCTCAGGCAAACAAACCACAAAATGGCCTTCACAGTGGGGGGCAGGCAGTCCGCTCATGCGTAGCCCCCCTGAGCGCAAGCACCCATAGCCCTATCTAGGTTATGCACACGGGCCTCTGCCTTGTGCTCACACACTGATCAAGCAAAGTACTTGCAGCTGGTAAACCAGTGAGCAAGCCTAACACAGCTGCCCCACAGACCTCTAAGCAATTACGCTGCATGGAAACCAACCTCACAAGATTACTTATAGGATGATTTCACTTATGGAACATTCTTGAAATGACAGAATCACAGAGATGAACAGATTAGTGGTTGCCAGGAGTTAGGAGTTGGAGGGGAGCAAGTGGGTGTGGCCATAAAGGCAGCACCAAGGAGCCTCATGAGATGAAATAGTTACGGGTCTCCAGTGTGTACACATACTCACACACTCACACACACACACACACACACACACACACACACACACACACACACACGAGTGCTTGTGAACCTGGTGCAGTCTGACTTAGCGCTGGTTAGCACCAGTATCAATTTCCTGGGTTTTATAGTGTTTTATAGCTAAGCAGAGTATTACCATGGGGATGGCTGGGTTAAGGGTTCATGGGACTCCCTTGTGCATTTGGGGCGGTGTGGTAAGATATAATTCATAACAAAATTTATCCTTCAAACTATTTTTACATAGTTGGCATAGTTACATAGTTTGTTGGCCTTAAGCACATTCACAGTGTTGTTAACCATCACTACCATTTATTTCTAGAACATTCTCATTTTTCCATACAAAACTCTGTGTCCCTGAAACAACTCCCCATTGCCCTGATGCCACAGCCCTGGCAGCCACCATTTTACTTTGTGTTTCTGTAAGTGAGCCTTCACTGGGGACCTCAGGTAAGTGGAGTACATCGTATTTTCTATTTTGTGTCTAGCTCATCTCACTTAGCGCGCCCATGTTGGAGCATGCAGCAGAATTTCCTTCCTCTTGCCTGACCAGGCAGTGGCACAGTGGATAGAGCATTGGCCTGAGATGCTGAGGACCCAGGTTCAAAACCCCAAGGTCACCAGCTTGAGCGCGGGCTCATCCTGCTTGAGCAGGGGCTCATCAGCTTGAACACTGGGTTGCTGGCTTGAGCATGGGATCATAGATGTGAGACCCTATGGTCACTAGCTTGAAACCCAAGGTTGCTGGTTTGAGCATGGGGTCAGTGGCTCAGCTGGAGCCCCACAGTCAAGGTATGTATGAGAAAGCAATCAATGAACAACTAAGGTGCTGCAATGAAGAATTGATGCTTCTCATCTCTCTCCCTTCCTGTCTCTCTCTCTCTCTCTCTCGCAAAAAAAGAAAAAAAGTATTTTCTTCCTCTTTGAGGCTAAATAATATTCTATTTTATGTGTGTAACACATTTGTTTATCTTTCCATCTATGACATTTTGGTTGTTTCCACATTTTGGCTGTTGTGATCCTTGTATATATTTTTTGCCACTTGCTTTGAGTATATCATCTCATAAAATCAGGCATACCTGATTTTATTGCATTTATCACAGATGTTGCATTGTTTACAAATTGAAGGCAAGATCTTCCATCAGCAAAAAGATTACCACTGGCTTTATTGTGATACTCGCTTTATTGTGGTAGTCTGGAACAGAACCGGCAATATCTCTGAGGTCTACCTGTAAAATGCTACAAAGTATAGTCAGAAATAAAATATGAGAATTTGCTAATTCTTTTCTCTGCTGATCATGGAAGCTAGTGTGTGTCGTTGAGCTCTGTGCTAGTGTCGAGTGTGCGAGGTGACCCAGAGAGTGGGCCCCCCAGGAAATCTGCATCAACAGTGGGCCTGCGGGGGGCAGGGCAGAGAGGGCTCCACTATTGCAGGACAAGGCCCCGGCTCAGCAAAGAGCATGCGCGCAGCTGACGTCATTGCTCCTCCCACACCTGTCTCTGGAAGGCCTAGCATTGTGGAGGGGTGCTGACAGAGGTGACAGTGTCCCAGCTGCTGAGACATCAGCTGAACACAGAAAGGGGGTTATTTTTTGTTTGTTTTTATGAAGGGCTACAGGCTTCGTGAACTTTCAGATACTGGGAACAAAATTTCTCTTTGTGCATATTTTTCTGGGGAGAAAGCCCATACCTTTCCTCCAACTTTAAGGATCCATGACCTCCCCATAACATAACATACCACCCCCAAGAACATGACATATGCAGAACTGTATGCTAATAACTGCTCTCAGGAACCTCTCCTTAGGAGCTGACTCTCCTTAGGAAACACTTTCTCTCTGTTTCCCTTTCTTCTTTTCCCACCTCCTTTCCTGGCTTTGTGTCCTCTCCCTACTGCCCCCTCCTCTCCCTCCCTGCTTTACTTGCTTCCTATCACTTTCCTGTTGGCCTCTCCTGCGAGATTGATTTGACATTTAATCATTACAAGAACAGCTAAAAATTCCACCACGCTTCATTAATCCAGAGGAAAATACCATGTCAGCTGGGAGTGCTGTAGGGTACACACATATGTTCTTCCCAGGGTCCAGGATAGTGGAAGGTTCTCAGTTTCCATTCCTAACAGGACAGGAGGCCATTATGGAAGGCTATGATGAGCCTGGAGGGGGTGGGGGAGGGGGCAGGAACGTGGGTGGGCTGGCTCCAGTCCCTGAAGGCATTAGTCACCCATCACGATCCTGACAGACCTTGGGCTGTTCAAGGACTCCCACTGTAGTTATAAAGGACTGAGTTATAAAGTCCTCTTAAGGTTGCCAAGACCAGAATAGTGTGACTTTAATAAGGTTAAAGTTTGGCATTTTTACAGCTTTTGTTATGATAAGGTTCTTGGTCACAGGAGGTGGGGAGGAACTACAAAGGGTCTGTCCAAATTTATCTGGTCAGTCCTCAGAGTATGGTCAGGCCTGTCCTCTTGCCAGGCTTCCATGGGTGTCTGTCATCATGCTGTGGGTCCAACCATCCAGCCACAAGTTCTTCCCAGCACATCTGAAAGCCTGGTCACCCTGTCTGGACTCTGGGACTGAGAGGGGAGATAAATCCGTGCAGCGATGTTCATGCAAGAAGAATGCTTGAGACAGGCTGACTTAGAAGCCAATGCCCCCATTCCCTAGTCAAACGTGTCACCTGACCTTGGTCTGCCATCAGCAATCACCCGCAGTAGGAGCAGGGGAGAATGTTCCACCCCAAAGTACTGAGGGGGTTTGATGCCTTTGCTAATGTCCTCTGGCTTAGAATACTCTATTGTCCATCTGGATCTGTTCATCTTTCAAATTTCCCCTCCCCTGGGAGGCCTTCCCTAACTTCCTCCTCCCTTCCTGATCTCAGGAGGGGCCTATTCACCTCTCCTCACTCCCATGGAGCTTAGGCCATCCCTCTGACCAGCACCAATCCCAGGGTGATGAGGTTGTGAACGTGCCTTTGCTCCGTGAGA
Source organism: Saccopteryx leptura (assembly GCF_036850995.1). Classification (NCBI taxonomy): domain Eukaryota; kingdom Metazoa; phylum Chordata; class Mammalia; order Chiroptera; family Emballonuridae; genus Saccopteryx; species Saccopteryx leptura. Next base: position 207,058,665 of record NC_089505.1, on the reverse strand, counting down.
CTGAGTCCTCCAAGCAGCATCCCCTGTACCTTGTTTTCTTAAGTACTCAGCCTGGCACACAGCAGGCATATCCATAAATGTTGAAAGAAGCAATGATTTAGCATGAGGCCCATGCCTTCCACTGGGAATACAGCTCGCTGCCTTGTCCTCTATGCATGAATCCTCACTGCTTATAGAGCATAGTACAATAGAAAGTATAATTTCTAAATAGGCTCCTTCCTTCCTTCCTTCCTTCCTTCCTTCCTTCCTTCCTTCCTTCCTTCCTTCCTTCCTTCCTTCCTTCCTTCCTTCCTTCCTTCCTTCCGAGCAACAGGAAGAGAAAGAGACAGGAAGGGAGAGAGATGAGAAGCATCAACTCATAGTTGTGTCACTTTAGCTGTTCATTGATTGCTTCATATACGTGCCTAGACCCGGGGCTCAGCTGAGCCAGTGACCCCTTGCTCAAGTCAGTGGCCTTTGGGCTCAAGCCAGCAACCATGGGATCTCCGATGATCACATTCTCAAGCTGGTGACCCCATGCTCAAGCTGGTGAGCCTGTACTCAAGTTGGCAACCCTGAGGTTTCGAACCTGGGACCTCAGTGTCCCAGGTCGACGCTCTATCCACTGTGCCACCACCCATCAGGTACTTTCATGAAGGTGGATTTGCATCAGTCCATGTATCTGTAATGTCTGCCACCATACGTCCATGAGTATGAATTTCAAATGCACTGGCTGGGCTTGTCTATCTTCATCATGTCATAACATTGAATCACATACAAAGTTCTCTCCTCAAATTGGACAAGTCAAATCGGGAGCACTGATTACATACCTATCCTGTCAGGATGTGAACTGTCAGGGCTGCTGTGGAGGCCAGCTGGCTTCCCAGCCAAGCCCTGGGAGCCCCCTCTCCCGGCTTCTTGGACCTGGGCTGGACCTTCTGGTGCTACTTTGGATCAGAATGGACCCTGTTTCTGGCATATTCTCACCTCAGGACAGACCAGAAGTATGCTTAACTGTACCGCAGGAAGGAGGACTGGTGGGTGATATCTCCCAGGGTGGCCGGTGCTTAGCATGGGGATGAGTCACCCACACCTCAGCTCACACACAACCTCAGCCCTTTAGTCCACAGCACCTAGGCTTGTATGGTGGCCAGGGAACCAGTGGAGCTTGAGGCACAAGGTGACATGTGGGAGCTGCCCTTCCACGGTGCCCTGATGGGCTTTCTCATCCAGGACATATGATGTCAGAAAGCAGCCTGAGCCACCAGTGAGGCCTTGGCTTCCAGCTTCAGGCTCCTGGGGGCTGGGAGGGACTGTAGCCTGCCTCCTGTGTTTGCCCAGGAGCTTGGACAAGGGAAATGCACAGGGTCCAGGAAAGAGGCCATACTACAGATGTGCTCTTTTGATCCTACGACTTCCTTGCCAAAGGCAGTTGATACCCTTGGAAATGTCACTCCTGGCCCCCTGTTCCCCCAGCTGGCCCAGAGAGGCACTCTGCTTTGCCTTGGGCCACTCCTAGCTCATGAATGGGGAGCGTGACTCACACATTCGGGCAGGCAGTGGCAGTTAGGTGATCCTAATTCAAATGCCAGGCAGACGCAAATAGCATGCTTTTCTATGAATAGCTTCCCCAGCTGTTCTCTGGGAGGCCTCCTCGGGTTCTTATCCAAAGTGCACTTGTTCTTATTTATGAGCCACATCAGGCGCCATGGGCTGCTTACCTTTGGCCCTTCAAGGCCAGCTTGGTGTTCTTTGTTCCCTAAAGTCTCACCCAAGTGAAATATTAACTGGTGGGGGGACAAAGGGCCTGGGAGCCTCGCTAGGCAGGGCTGATGGAGAGACTACCTGGAGTGGGTGTTGTTCACTGACCTGGAATTTTCCATTCCTCTGAAGCTCACGTGACCAGGGCAGTGTTTTCTTTAAGCCACACGAGCAAGATGGTTACTGGGGCCATGTGCTGAATCACTGGATGGTGGGCAACCACAGCTGTTTATAGCACCATGGTCACTGGCGGCACGAATGTCAGCAGGGCAGGGGTGGGGGAAAGAACTAGGCCTGAGAGCCACGATTCCCTGGGCCTGGTCAAGGCTCGGTCTCCAGAGCAGCCTGGGAACCTGGGGGAAGCCAGTGTGTGTCTCAGGGCTTCTGTTGTAAAAAGTGGGACTGAACGAGAGTACAAGGTCCCTCCTGGCCTGGACACTTTCTGCTTTAGATGCTGAGGTCAATCAGTTACCTTTACAGCAGTCGTGCAACTGTGTTGAGCACCTCGGAGACGCTGTCAGGGTCTGCTCTCTGTTACCTTTGATTCTCCTTTTTTTTTTTTCCTTCTGTCTGACTCACTGCTTCTCGGCCTCACTTCCTTTATCTCACTTCCTTTATCTTTATCTTGTGTCTGAGAACTCCTTTGAAGCTAGCACATGAGTTAGTCTTGCCTTTTTGTACTTTTTTAAAGTTTTCAGTTACAGTTTACATTCAGTATTATTCTACGTTAGTTTCAGGTGTGCAGAAAAGTAGTTAGACCATCATGTACTTTACTGAGTGGTCCCCCTGCTGCTTTAAGTATCCACCGGTTCCACACCTAGTGATCGTGATGGACTGTGTTCCCTGTGCTGTAATCTACATTTCTGTAATCACAGCTTTGAGTCAAGTGGACCTGCCTTCACCGCTTTCTGGCTCTGCCACTTCCTCATTATGTGACCGTCGCCAAATTGTTTGGTCTCTCTGGGTACCAATTTCCTCATCTATATTTGTGTTTTTGTAAGAATTCCACATAAGGCCTCAGTCACAAAATCTCCATAAATATAACTGAAAGTCAACACACACAGAACTAGTCCCTCTTCCCAAAGAACTGCCCTTCACTCTATTTCTGTTAACTCTCCTCTTGATTTCTGGGGCTTTGGGCTCACTGTCACCTTGACTTTTCTTCTTGCTCGTTCACTGCAATGAGTATCTCCAAAAGCCTTCCTGCATTGCCTGGTCTGACAGTTGTAGGCAGGTGGCCTGCAGGTCCAGGCCCAAGCAAGGGCCCAGCCCTCTGCAGTGATAGGCTGCCATCTTTGGGACTTGCTGGAAGTTTTACTCACCCGGGCACTTTTCTGGGAAGGATGACTTTGGATCACAGTTGGTTTGCCAAGACTCCCTGAAAGTGGACCTCATTGACTGGGGTCAGGTGGACCAGGATGCACTCTCTTGGATTTGCTGTTGATCTATCTGTCCTGATGCAGATTTGCATTCCCTGGGCACCACAGGTGTCAAGGGAATCTTTCAGAGTGACATTGGCTTGATACATATAGGGAGGTGGGCATTTCCTGATAGCTTATATAATACTTGGGGGCAAATTTTTTAAATTGTTTCTTCTGGAGGATGAAGCTTCATGGGCACTGAGTGAAATGCAGATTGGAGTTTGGTACCCCTTGGCCAGGAGCCTCTGTGTAAGGCCCGACTTGCCCAACCTTAAGTGGAGACCGTGGCACTCACCCGTAGTTTCTAAGTTCCATGGAGGCACGGTCCACGTCTCTCTCATCAGCGACGCTTCAGTGCCTAGCAAAGGTTTGGCCCCATGTAGATGCTCACTAACTATTGTTGAGTGTTGAATGGATAAAGGAAAGCTGACTTCTATCTAGGAATGCTTGATGTAATTGATGCCCAAGAGCTCTGATACCAACAGAGCAAGGTAGTTAAGAGCATGTGCCTTGGAGTCAGACAAAACTGAGTTTGGATTTTGTACTACCTCTTAATGGATGTATGGTCTTAACTTCTGTGAGTCTCACTTTCTCCATCTTTGAAATGGGGGCACAGTAACACCTGTCCCATCAGTGTTGTGGTGAGGAGTCTCTGAGATGAGAGCACTTAGATCAGCATTTGACAAAAGGTAATATTGTAAGAGATGTCCTGGGAGAGCACTGAGGATGGGTATTACCCTGCTCTTCTTGTCCCAAGGTTTTAGGACTGGCATGCCAGGGAGCCTTTTGAGTTGTGACCTCAGATATGGATTGAGGTGGCTTGTGGTCACATTGATTTGTTTGCTCCTGGCACCTGACTCACGCACTTACTAGAGCCTCAAAACCCATTAGGCACTCAGGCTTTGAGCATTCCAACTTTCCAGAAAAGGCACAGCTTCTGTTGGTGAGATTGCAAATACCTCTACAATTTGCCGCTTCCCATTACTGCACCCCCAGTCGTTCTTTTGCTTGATCTTGGAGACCTGCCATCATCATTTAGCTGATCTCATGCTATCAAAAGAGACAAGGAAAACAATGACCTCTCAACAGGACTTTGCCCTCCCAGAAGCGCAGGGACAACAAAATCTACATGCTGGGGTGGAAAACTAATGTCCCCAGCTTCTGAGGATGCTCCGCTGAGAAATATAATATGTGCTCGCACTTGCGGGTGTTGTATCTGTGCTTTTAAAGCGCACAGTGGTCTGTCTGCCAGTCTTGGCCCATTTCATCTTTAAACAGTGTTGCAAGTGGGAATCTGAAAGGTTCTGCCCAGGAGCTGGAGCAAAGTGTCTGCAGAAATGCAGACCAGAGGGAGAGAAGTTGGGGGGGCTTGTCTATCAACGGTTGCATATATCTGTGGGGACCTAGAATATCTTGAATATTTTAAGCCTAAAAGTTTGCTACTTAGAAACATTAATATTGGCTCATGCTAACTGACCAGAAGATCAAGTGACTTTGCAGGGGCAAATGTAGGGGGTGTGGAGATGGTACACGTGAGAGTTCATGGAATAATGGAATGAAGACAGAACTGAGAATCAAAAAACTTAGACAGCTTAGGCCTGACCTGTGGTGGTGCAGTGGATAAAGTATCAACCTGGAATGCTGAGGTCCCCGGTTCAAAACCCTGGGCTTGCCTGGTCAAGACACATATGGGAGTTGATGCTTCCTGCTCCTCCCCCTTCTCTCTCTCCCTCTCTCTCCCCTCTCTAAAATGAATAAATAAAGTCTTTAAAAGTTTTTAAAAGAATGAAAAAACTTAGGTTTAAACCTCTGTTTTGTCCCTGAATGGTGATGCACTTGATTGATGTGACTTCATCTGTCAGTGTCTCGGTTTCCCCATCACGTGAGGGCAGCACAGGGATGCATGAAAATCATCAGTGGTGATGGGTCTGAGTATGTGAGCGCCCAGCACGTGCTGGGTGGCAAGCTGTGTGAGACGGGACAGTACGACCCCTGTGGTCAGCCAGGTCAAACAGCCCATCTTCTGGGTCCACCTCTGGATGGGGTCCAGGGGACAGTTTTGAGAGAGAGAAACAGAAAAGAGGTTTGGAGAGGATCTGATCTTTTTCCATGGGGGAGCGGTGTCGATGACTCAGCCAGCGAGCCTGTCCTTTCCTGCCCAGATTACAGGGTTTTGTGACCGGCATTGAACAGCTTCTATTATAAAGCAAGTCAGTTGTGAGTGGAAGGGAGGGAGGAGGGAGATAGAGCAGATTAGAAAACACACAGCCCCAGTGTCGATATTGGGCTGAGATGAGGTTAAAGCGAGAGTGAGCTGGGACAGGGGCAGCTGAGGGAGCAGCAATAGCAGAACACTCAGACTGCTGGAGGGGGAGGGCAGACCGGAGGGGGGGGGCTGGGAGGAGGGCACTGGGCAAGTAGTGAGCCCCTCAGACACAGCAAACTGTTTGCAAATGGTTTCATTTGTATATATGTTCAACTTCCTACCTCCTATAAACCAGATACTGAAAGTTAGAGGCATTCATTCATTTGTGCATTCAAAGGTTTATTAAGCTCCTGTTGTGTGACAGGCATTGGCTGGGTGCAGGGAACACAGAGGTAACTTACATGGGCTCTGACCTAGAAGTGCTCATCACCTGCTGGGGAGACCTGTGAGGGACGATGAGGGTGCTGAGGACCATGGAAGAGGATGTGCCCAGGATGGTGCAGTACACAGAGATGGAGTAGCTAACATGCCCCCAGGGCAGCAAGAGTTGGAACATGAGTACTAGAATTTAGCTAATGGAGGAGGGGCGGAAATCAGCAGAGGAAACTACAAGTGTGAAGTGATGACTTCCTACTGCCCTCAGTGTGCCAAGGGGTATGAGGGCCATGCCCTCAGCATGTTCCCTGCAGGCCACTCCAAATAAAATCACAGTCTATGCAAGAAGAATGGGACCAAGAACAGCTTCCTGGCAGGGGCATCTCAGTACAGCCCCTGTGAGTACACGCATATGACCCTGCCCTTCCCTCCTACTACACACATTACGCTGCCCATGATTGCCATGGTCCTCCTGTGCACCCTCCACTGGGCTGTGAGCTTCATGAGTTCATCTTGTCCACTGTGTTAGCCCCAGTCCCCAGTCCAGGGTGTGGTTCAGAGTCAGTACTCAATAAAATATTTATTCAATGAGTGAATGAATAAATGGAGGTAAGAGCAAGTTTAAGGACTCACAAGCTTACTTAAAACTTGGATTCTCTTATATATTCCTTTTATATTCTTTTAATAGTATCTAACATGTGAATTTTGGAAATAGTCAAGATCCAATAAATACTTTTAATTAATTATGATCCATTGACTGATAGTAGCCTGGGGAAACCAGACCCATGGCCTTGGCCTTATCTAAGAACTGGTAGCCTTCTCTTCTTCTTCCTTCTTCCCAGTGGGTCCATATGGCAAATCGTTCCTTGTGGGCTGGACCCTTAACGTTAGTAAGTGTATTCTTTCCAACATAATAGATTGCCCCTGCCTTTTATGTGTAGCTTTCAAAATAAAATGGAGAGGAATTAAGAACTATTATACAATTATGGACAACACCACTGCAATGATTAAAGAATAGGTTAAAAATACACTGCTTGAACATTTCCTACCCATTTCAAATATCTGTGTCGAGTAACAGATACCTTCATGAAGCAAATGTATTATTATTAATCAGCAATGTTCAAAGACAAGAGATTTGAGAGTACAACAGCCTGGAAAAGTGTGACCTCAGGGAAGAGGTGATGATCACTTTAAGGACTGGGTCCTGTTTACTTTGTCTAAATCCCTGGACAAGTTACTTTTCCTCTTGGTGCATTTCCTCATCTGTACAATGGACACAGTAATGTCTGGCTTACTCACCACACCAGCGCTGGTTTGCAAATTGAATGAAATCATGGAAGTGAAGGTCTTTTGTGAACCACAATGTGTTGCACAAATATGAAGAATTATTATTATTAATATAGTTTTATTCAAAAGAAATATGAATAGTATTCATAGAGAATGCAAAATTGCTAGATTTCTAGGGCCATGGGTGTGTAGAGAAATAAGCCCTCCACTATCTCCTGCCCCTCAAGCCAGAACCCAAAGAGTAGGGAAGTGGGAGAGCCTTCTAGGAGCTCAACTGGGAAAGTCTGGCTTTAATGGACATGCTTAGTGATCTACAGTCATAAACCAAGATGGTGTATTTGATTGAGAGCGCTCAAACTCTGGTCAAAGTGATTTTGATGTAATCTCGGGAGGGTAGGCATGATGTAATTGCAAATTAGAAAGCAGGACCCTCAAGGTGTGTGTTTCACTTGACCATTACTCATTGTGATGTGACACTTTGCTTCCAAATGTGGTCCACAGGGAACTCACATCAAAATCACCTGGGGATTGTGTGCTTGTGGGTGTGGGTATTGGTGTGCGTGTGCATGTGCGTGTGGGTGGGGGTGTGGGTGTAGATGGTTAAAATGCCCATTCTGGGACTCGATGTCCCAGAACTGTGAGTCAGCTTCTCTGTGACAAGGTCAGGGATCTGCACTTCCAAGACACAGCCCAGGCTGCAGAACAAGTACTTTCTTAGAGTCTACTTGATACTAGTCCACTGAGGGGCATCTTCTTATCTTAAGGCGAAAAGAGCTTTGGACGATTTTTAGATGAATAAGTAAATAATTTAAGGAAAATAGGACTTGTTTATAAAGAAAAATTAAATATGTATAGGATGGACTATATGAAGTCATGACTATGGTTTATACATATTTTAAAGGAACAAATTTAAGTGGTAGAATCTAGATGTTTTATTCACTAGATGAGAGAGGGCTTAAGTAGGTAATGGAACAACGTAAGCAAAGAGAACTCAGGCCTGATGGTATGAAAAAAAAAGTGATAGTATTATTTCACATTAAGTCAACCAAAACATCAGTCCATTCAGTGGAAAATTAAAAAAAAAAAATGTTGGGTAGCATTTGAAAAAAACAACCAATTGAATGGTTAAATTTTTTCTCTCTTTTTAAAACTGTTGTTTTGCTGTCTGAAGCTTTGTTATCCTAAGTCACAGGAATCAAGATTTTTAATAAATGAAAATGTAGCTCATGAGAAATGTTTACAAGAAATACCTCCTGGTTCTGGCTGAGAGCTAAGATGAGAAGAAGCAGAAAGTTAGTATAAAACTACTTCGAGTATCATTATATGGCCTTGATATGGTGTCAGCACCAAAGAAAGTGACATTTATTGAGGACTGGCTAGGTGCCAAGTCCTGTCTCATCTATTCCGTGGGTGGGGAAAGTCAGGCTTCACGAGTATAAACTAGGAAATGAGAAGCCTGGCCTTGGAGCTCCCATCTATCTGACTCCCAAGTCCCTGCTTTTCCTCTGCAAGCAGGTACCGAGTATAGAGCACTGTAGTTCTCCTGGGTATTTCTTCTTGTACCTGAAGATCGCCAAGGTGTGCTGACGCATAATGACATGTACAGACAGTACAACTCTCTGAGCTACCCTGACCCTGGGAAGCTTTGTGAGAAATTACTGTGTCATTTCGAATCCTGCCACTGTCCACAAAGACTTGATATGTTTTTTGTTTTGTTTTTAAAGATTTTATTTATTTTAGAGAGGAGAGGGAGACAGAGAGAGAAGGGAGAGATAAGGGGGAGGAGCAGGAAGCATCAACTCCCATATGTGCCTTGACCAGGCAAGCCCAGGGTTTCAAACCAGTGACCTCAGTGTTCCAGGTCAACACTTTATCCACTCGCCACCACAGGTCAGGCAAGACTTGATGTTTTGAATGCTAGTAATTTCAGAGTTGATGAGGCAGCTAGTGGAAGGGGATGCCACTGGGAAATCTTTCAAGCCCAGAGGAGGTCTTAGGATCTGAGTAATAATGATGGAAATGTGTCCTTTCCTCTACCCCTCCCCCCTCTTTCCTCCTCTTTTCTTCTCATCTTCCTCTTCTTCATCTCCCTCTTCTTCCTCTCCCTCTTCTTCCTCTTCTCCCTCTTCTTCCTCTTCTCCCTCTTCTTCCTCTTCTCCCTCTTCTTCCTCTCCCTCTTCTTCCTCTTCTCCCTCTTCTTCCTCTTCTCCCTCTTCTTCCTCTCCCTCTTCTTCCTCTTCTCCCTCTTCTTCCTCTTCTCCCTCTTCTTCTTCTTCCTCTTCTCCCTCTTCCTCCTCTTCTCCATCTTCTTCCTCCTCCTCTCCCTCTTCTTCCTGCTCTTCCTCTTCTTTCTCCTTTTCCTCTTCTCCCTCTCTCCCTCCTCTTCCTCTCCCTCTTCCTCCACTACCACCCTTATTCCATCATCCCAACCACCACCACCATAGCCAATGCCTCTCTCATTACTGTCACCACCCCCTCAGCCACCACCACTATCACTTGTTTATGAGAAAGATTTAATACGTATTTAATGTTCATGAACATTAGTCATCAATACCCCCAACCCAAAAAACCCTAGATGGGCTCCCTTTCAAACCAGCCACACTTTGGGAGCAATAAGTTGACCAATGATGCCAACATAAAAACAGCCAGAATCCTTTTCTCCAACTTTTGCAAAAGAGCAACTGTGAGCCTGACCAGGCGGTGGCACAGTGGATAGAGCATCGGACTGGGATGTGGAGGACCCAGGTTCGAGACCCCGAGGTCACCAGCTTGAGCCCAAGGTCGCTGGCTCGAGCAAAGTGTCACTTGGTCTGCTGTAGCCCGCCGGTCAAGGCACATATGAGAAATCAATCAATGAACAACTAAGGAACTGTGACAAAGAATTGATGTTTCTCATTTCTCTCCCTTCCTGTCTAGATGTCCCTATCTGTCTCTCTCTCTGACTCTCTCTGTCTCTGCCACAAAAAAAAAAAAAAAAAAAAAGTGACTGTAAACTCAGCCACCCACTCAATGGTTCAGGCTCCAGAATCCCTTTAAAATGAAAGCAGATATAAGGGAGGTCAGCTTCTTCAGGTATCACTGGGTTAAAAGAAAGTGCAGTGGGTAAGCGCCAGCCATTATGGTCTTTCCTCACACGTGGCCCTGAGTGGGAACTCAGAGACATGGTCTAGGAGGGTGCCTCAGAACACTGAGTACAATTCTGTAGTAGAGGCTTTAGCCTCACTGGGAATTCAGACTCGAGAACCTGGTGACATAAACAAAGGAATGGCTTGGTATCCAGTCAGAAGACTTGTTTTTGGAAGCTGAAAACTGACTTGGGCGGCAGTGTATCTCCATAGCTCCCTAGTTGTGCCCTCGCTGGGGCCTTGGGGCTTGGCACCCACTCTGCTTAGTTAAGAGCTTTGTGCAAATAAGTTCCTTTGGGCCTGTGGATGTGTAAACAGCTCTCCACTGACTTCAGACACAAACAGTAGTCAAAGGACCAGGCTTCAGATTCGGGTGCTGAAGAGGGGCTGTGGTCTGAAGAGCAGAGCCCAGAGAAGGTTCCAGGATACCCACTGATCTCTGGAGACATAAAGATGGGAATCTGCTGGGCAGACAGGTGTGGAATGGGCTTGGACAGACAGGACTCGGGCAGGGAATGTGCAGTCACTCAGTGGAAGGGCTCGGTGGCCCCAGGAAAGGCAGGCTCACTGACAGAGTAGAAGAGTGAAAGGGAAAGAAGTTGGAGAGAGAAGAAGTTGGAAAGGGTAAGGTTCAGTAAGGAGCCAAATGAATCAGTCAGGTGGTTTTCAAGGAACTGACTGGGAGGGTGAAGGTTCTTCCCAGTCTGCCTGGTCCAAAGTTTTGGTACAGAGTTAAGTGGAATTAAGGAACAACCCCAAAGTACTGGGGTATTTTGACCAATAAGAAAATGAAAAAAATTGGAGGTAAAGTCAACTGGGCAAGCGCATATGGAAGGTGCTTCTCCTCCTCTGAGGCCCTGTCTCCACAGTTTGATATTTTCGACAACAAACCAAGTCAGTGGAGGGAGGAGCATTTTAAACGTGATTGACGGGAATCTGTCTCTTCTCTGGACTGCATGGGCTCTGTGTTTGACCTCCATTCTGGCCATGATTGGTGTGCCACTGGCTTCTCTGTCTTCCCCCAAGTCTCCCTGATGCCTCCAACCCTGCAAGAAATAAGTCATATTCGTCCCGCATCATGGCTGCCCTGGCAGGATGGATTCTTCTCTCCCAGGTGGGGTCCCAGCTAGGATCCCTTGTGTTGCTAAAAGTGAAACTGACTTTTTTTTTTTCTTAAGTGAGAGGAGGGGAGACAGAGAGATAGACTCCGCATTGGCCCGACTGGGATCCACCTGGTATGCCCACCAGGGGACGATGCTCTGCCCAACCAGGGGGTTGCTTCGTTGCAACCAGAGCCACTCAAGTGCCTGAGGTGGAGGCCATGGAGCCATCCTCAGTGCCCGGGCCAACTCTGCTCCAGTGGAGCCTTGGCTGAGGGAGAGGAAGAGAGGAATAGAGAGAGAGAGAAGGGAGAGGGGGATGGTTGGAAAAGCAGATGGTTGCTTCTTCTGTGTGCCAGGAATCAAACCTGGGACTTCCACACACCAAGCCAATGCTCTACCACTGAGCCAACTGGCCAGGGTGACATTGACTTCTAAGTGTCAGTGTCCAGATCTCTGTCCAGCTTGGTGGCCTTCCTGCCCCTCGTCTTATTTTTTTTTCACCAGTTAAGCTCATAAGGGAAAGCAGCAACAGTCATCACCCATTATTCCTGGTTTCATTAGGAAAACAGACAGGATGTGTGTGAGGGTAGAATGGGCCATGAGAGAGGTGTGTAAACAACCGTAGTTACCATTTAACTTCCCACCAGCTACCATAAAAGGATTATGAATTTTCTGGTTTTCAAATTTTATAATTATTGGTCATTTAAGGCAAAACAGGCATATCAGTGAGGTTGACAATAGAGTGAGTTTCAAGAACTCAAGATCTATTTTCCCACTGATTGGTTATGAGACCACAGCCGTATTCCCACAGAACAAGGGAATTCCTCTCCCCAATAATCGGGGATGAAAACGCTTCAGGTGAAGAGGTGAAGAGGTCAGCTCTGTGGCAAACAGGTGTTCTAGCAGGATTATACCCGCCTGGAATCCGGGAGGGGGGGGGGGGATGCAGGATGACACAGTGACAAGAGCACAGGATTTGCAGTGGAACAGGTTGGGATCTGAGCTCTGGCTCTTACAGGTAATATCATGTTAGGTAAACTACTTAAATTCTCTGAGCTTCAGTTTCCATACCTGTGAAAAGACAACAAAAATACCTATTTTGTAGAGTTATTATGAGGTTTAACTGAAATAATATCTGGTAAGTAGTAGGTGCTCATAGATGGTGCTTATTCAAACCAAATGGCTCTTTCCTTTAGAGGTAAGAACTGACTCATATTGAAAGCCTACTGTGTGCTGCTCACTGGCGCCAGGCCCTGTACAAGTCAACAACAGCTACTATTTATAGTCATTTCTCGGTATTCACAGGGCCCCTATGAATACCAAAACCCAAGGATGCTCAAATCCCTCAGTCGGCCTTTCGTATCCATGGGCTCCACACCTGCGGATACGGAGGGTTGACTGCTGAGCACATGAAATGTGACAGGTGCCTTACAACTGTGCTGATGACCCTTACAACAGTAGCTCTGCAAAGGACCATTCTCCCCATTCTCCAGATGAAGGAAGGGAGGCCTAGGGTTCATTACGACACTCACAGCCCTTGAGCCACCCAAGGTTCTCTTCTGCTGGTCACCCAGATGCTCTCCCAGGTCTTGGAGGTCACGTGGATGTCTTAGATTTAAGGGTGCCAGATTTAGCAAATAAAAATAAAGGCTGTCCAGTTAGATTTGAATCTTAGATGAACAAGAATAATTTTTTATTTTTTTATTTTTTGTATTTTTCCGAAGCTGGAAATGGGGAGAGACAGTCAGACAGACTCCTGCATGCGCCCGACCGGGATCCACCCGGCACGCCCACCAGGGGGCGATGCTCTGCCCACCAGGGGGCGATGCTCTGCCCCTCCGGGGCGTCACTCTGTTGCGACCAGAGCCACTCTAGCGCCTGGGGCAGAGGCCAAGGAGCCATCCCCAGCGCCCGGGCCATCTTTGCTCCAATGGAGCCTCTGCTGCGGGAGGGGAAGAGAGGGGGGGGGGGTGGAGAAGCAGATGGGCGCTTCTCCTGTGTGCCCTGGCTGGGAATCGAACCCGGGACTTCTGAACGCCAGGCCGACGCCCTACCACTGAGCCAACCAGCCAGGGCCAAGAATAAAAATTTTGTATAAGAGTGACCACATGTGGAAATGCTGCACAGGGCCCTCTCACTTCCTGACAGATGCCACGAGACTGCATTTGTTTCTGTTCGGACTGCAAATATTTTATCTGCTGCTGTTATTCAGTGAAAACTCCCCTTTTATCATGCTTAGATTGGCAGATGTTTGCCGTGTTTGATTTTAAAACAGTTTCTGTTCTCCTCTAATTTGATATTTAACTTAATTGGCTACTAGTCAGTGGTTTGAGGATATTTGTTTTTAGATTGATGTGACTGGCAAAGGGACCGTTTGTGTGTTTGAGTTGGCTGTCTGCCTTTGATTTGCAGTGATGCCTTTCCTCTTACTGTTCTTTCTTAGTGTGAGGGGTGTTGGCTCCCTGGCTAGGTAGCCATCAGCTCTGACCAGAAGCTGTTCTGATGAGTCCTGTTCTGTATTGAAAATGCCCATGGAAACAATGAAGATGATTGAGCAGAGGATGAAGCAGAGCTGGGATTTCAGGAAATGTGAGGCCAAGGGTAGAGCAATCAGACTTGCACTTGACAATCTTAGAGCCAGAGCCTGGGCTGCTGAGGGGCTCTGGGAGGCTGGGGAGGCAGGTGGGGCGGTCTTGTGGCTGTGCCTGGGGAAGGGGCCGAGGAATTGTAGCCCAGGTTGCTTCATCATGGGACCATAATGGTCCCAGATACTCCCATTTGCCTCTTCCCTTGAACAAAAGAGAAAAGGATTCCTGCCTCCAAACTCCCACCAAGCGTTGTACATCAGTAAGGTCCTTTGCATGCATGAAGTGTGGATCCCCAGATTATAGTAAATGCTCAGACTTGTGCTAATATCACAGCATATAATTGCTGTCCAGTCTCCTATTGCCTATACATTTCCTCATACTTAAGGCTATGCCTTTTCACTGTTCACACATTTTTCTAGACAGATATTTGTAGAGATTCACAGACTGCTTATTCTTGGGTTTTATATACCTTAAGGTTGACCTAGTCATAGCACAGATCTGAGTTGCTGCGACCTTGTGTGGTCCTTACTTTGTTTACGGCTCCTGTTTTAAAGAATGAACAATGGGTAATTTAGACTCTTCTAGGGAAGAGCAGGCACACACCACACCAAGAAAATCAAGTGAGAGAATTCTAGAGGCAGAAGTTGCTTCCAAGTGACTGACTTGAAATCCCCAACACTTCAAGACCAATGACATCTTCAGGGAACTCTCTGTCCTGGGCACTCTGCAGCTTCAAAAAACCCACCAGTTTATAAGAAATGAGCCACCAGACTGCAACAGCATTGCCTACTGGGAGCTCTAAGTGTACACCGTCCCAGAGGATGCCTACCCTGATGGGCACCACCACATCCCACAGTGACTTGGCCAGTCTTTTTGAGTGTCCTGTCTGCTTTGATTATGCGTTACCACCCATGCTTCAGTGTCAGAGTGGCCACCTTGTCTGTAAGGACTGTCACCCACCGCTCTCAGTTTATCATCCAAACTCCTGGGGCCCCTTGGGATCCATTTGCAACTTGGCTATGGAGGAAGTGGCCAATTCGGTACTTTTTTCCTGAAAGTATGCCTCTTCTGGATGTGAAAGAGCTCCGAAGCAGCAGATCACGAGGAGCTCTGTCAGTTTGGGCTTTCCTTCTGCCTGTGCCTCTGTGCTTCCTGCAAGTGGCAAGGCTCTAGAAGCTGTCATGCCTCATCTGATGCGTGAGCACAAGTCCATCACAGCCCTGCAGGGAGAGGACGTCCCTGCTACAGACATCAATCTTCCTGGGGCTGTACACGGTGATAATGCAGTTCTGCACTGGCTTGCACTTTATGTTAGTCTTGGAGAAACAGGAGAAGTATGATGGGCACTAGCAGTTCTTTACAATTGTACAGCTGGTAGGAACATGCAAGCAAGCTGAAAACTTTGCTTATTGATTTGAGCTTAGTGGTCACTGACCGCAGTTGACTTGGGAAGCCCCTCCTCAATCTATACATGAGGGGATTGCAGCAGCCGTTATGGATAGTGACTGTCTAGTCTTTGACACCAACAGTGCACAGCTTTTTGCAGAAAATGACACTTTAGGCATCGATATAACTATTTCCATGTGTTGAAATGACAATCAAACATTTTCTGGCCAGTGTTTAAAACCATTGCATTCAAGTTCATTGAGGACAGGTACTCTTCCACCTGCTACTCTGAAACTTTTGGTAGGCGGAGCGAGCCACATAAGGGCAAATAAAAAGAAAGGCTGTTAAATGCAGTAAACAGTTGCATGTTGTAACATGAATATATTTAAAATAAGCCAACAGTGAACCATCTTTTGTATTAAGGAAGCATTATAGAATAAGTCTGAATTTGTGTTTGTTGTAGATTAAGTGTACCATTGTCTAATACTGGGTATTTTTGTTTTTGTTTGTTTTTGCCTGTGCGCATGCATGGGTACATGTGTTGAGGTTTTTTTTCTTTAACTGACAAGCTATGTTGAGTGGTACTGGACCATGCTTTCCCCCTGTTTGTGTGTATTTTTGTGTGTATAGTTGCTAATTTGTATTAATTCTAGGTTTCAAAAAAGTAAAATTGACTTTTCTGTAATTCAGGCTTCCCCTCTACCCTTTTCTAACATTTTTAAAGTTAGTGTCTTTTTTATACGCATAATTGTTTATGGTAAAGTTTATATATGTGTGTTCCATACATATTTCTTCCTCCCCATTAATCAGTTCACTAGAAATACTTTAAATTCAGCCATTTTGTGAATATAAGAGTTCTAGAAGGAAAGGTGATATTGGAAATTATCAGAAGCTATTCAAGTGCTATAAGATAGTCAGTCAGTCTGTCTGTGTCTCTTTTTTTTCTTCTGGAGGGTCATATCTTCACACTTATTCTTTGAAAATTTAGGGTATACTGATTTTTTTTAAATAGTGAAAAAATCAGGCTCTTCTTTTTTCAAATATCTTGGACAAATCACAGATGTTTCAAATATATTGTTTTTTTTTTTTGCAAAAGAAGGCATTGTCAAAGTACTTGTAATTAAAAGCAAATAATTTGTTTAAAAAAGGCAGTTTCCAAAATTTTTTTTTGATCCTTTATAATTCGCATAGAAAGACTGGCAATTTAAAATAAAATGAATGATGATCTTTTTAATTTTTTTTATCTCTTTGCTTTCATCATTGGCACTAGTAGTTGTCACTCTTGTGGCGTCCAGTGTCCACAGAGAAACGTGAGTCTTTGTATTCACGAGAGGCTCTGTGAACAGCAGCAAATAGAGAATGATATGAAGCAGGTAGCATGCTGCTGGCTCAGCTCACTCGCTGATCAAAGCACCAGCGCCCATAAACTAGCTTCCGAATAGCACACATGATGCAGCAAAATGAGAAATTATGTCCTTTTACAGATCGTTAGACACACAGCTCATGTGAACTACAGGAAGGCCAGAGATCATGTTCTTGGAGTTCCTTTGTGTAGTTCTGTATCCCTGACTTAACTGGAATTGGCCTCTTACCAAATGACCTGTTTATCATGGTTCAGTATTACACAGTGAAAAGGCAATGGTGAGGTCATATACTAGCCCGAGTACCATTCGCCAAGCACCTGTTACAGGCCAGGGGCTTTCTATTAGACTTTGCATGGTGCTTAGGGCTAAACATCCTGGGTTTGAATCCCGACTCTGCAATTTACCAACTGGATGACCTTGGGAAAGCTACTTAATCTCTGTGTGACTCAATGTCTTCATCTATAAACTAAGCATGTGGACAGTGTCTACTCCATAGAGCTGATACGAGGATTAAAGGAGCTAATATTTGTCAAGTGCTTAAAGCAGAGCTTGGCACGTAGTAAGCACTGAACGTCTGGAATATATCATATATGCACAGGCAGTCCCTGGGTTATGGATGAGATAGGTTTGTTCTTAAGTTGAATTTGTGTGTAAGTTGGAAAAGGTACATTTACCTATTAAATGCAACTTAGATAGATGTTTGTATTAATATGGTATTTATTTTTACCTTTCTATGCATATAAATATTTAAACATTTTCAAATACAACCTTAAACAACCTTGGATGATGCAGAAGATGGTGGACTTGTTGGAGAGGATGGGACTGGTGTTAGAGAGCCAGGGTTTGGTTCTGCTGCTGGAGTCAGTTTCCTGTAGTAGCATCAGGGGAGGTTTGTACAGAGCTTTTCTTTCTCTCATCAGCAATGGCCCTGTAGCACCTCAGACCCTCAGTAACTGTACGGTAAACTCTGGTGAACCTCTCTGTATCAGGATCTTGCTCCTCTAACTTTGCCATTCCTGCTTCATTGAGACGAAAAGCAACAGCTAATTCTTTTGTAGAAATTGTTTTCAGTTCTGGAGTTCCTAGGTCCCTGTTTTCTTCCCTAAATGCTGTCATCTGCTGCTCTAGTTCCATAAGGTCTTCACTGGTTAGTTCTTTCACATGGGAGTCAGTGACTCTATGATATCATTTTCACTGATGTCCAACTGCAGTTGATATATATATCACCAATAGCCCTTATGGTGCTCTGTTCATAAGTACAAGTTGTACTTAAGTTAAATGTGTAACTCAGGACTTACTATACAACACACACACCTCAGAGAGAGTATGGGTTTGGCCCTAGACCACTGCAATAAAGTAAATATTATAATAAAGCAATTCACACAAGATTTTGGTTTCCCTGTGCATATAAAAGTTATGTTTATTCTATACCATAGTCCGTAAAGTGTGCAACAGCATTATGTCTAAAAACACAATGTATACACCTTGATTAAAATCCACTTTATTGCTAAAAAATGCTGTCATCTGTGTCTGTAGTGAGTCATAATCTTTTCTTTATTATTATTGTTTAAAATATTGCAAGAATTAGCAAAATGTGACCCACAAACACAAAGTGAGCAAATGCTGTTGGGAAAACAGCAAGGCTAGACTTGCTCCACACAGGGGTTTCACAAACTTCCAATTTATAAAATATACAATATCTACCAAGTGCAATAAAGCAAAGTGTAATAGGATGAGGTATGCCTATATGGATATATATACAAATACACACACATATATACATACATATGTATGCACGCACATACATACATGCATTCTCTGGTTCAAGATAGTTACTGAGGTGTGGACTTTGGGTGGGTTGCTATAGAGACATAGCTGCAGGACCTAACATGCTGTGTCTTATACGAGACTTTTAGCTTCTCTGCATTCCTTTCTGCCCTTTTTCCACGCAGACAGCAGGATAGACTTAGTTAGGGATCCAGAAGCCAACTTGGATCTTCAGTAGAGTAAATGATCCTTAGTAACCACAGAGAGAAGGCTTGGCTGAAGTTTACTTAATCATGGCAGGCAATCAGTAGAACCAGGGCCCAGAGAGTCACCCAGAGACCAGTGGGTTAGACTCCCTGGGTCCAGATGTGCCTGAGTCCTTGAAATGCAACCACTTCCCCTGAGGAATGGGGGAAGATGCAGGCAGAGACAAGGAGGCCGAGGGCACCTTTCTTTCAAGAGAAGCCTGGAGGGAAGGGGTGCGGCACACAGAGGCAGGAGCATGGAGGATGCCGTCACTGACACCATGCATTTTTCAGTGCAGAGCTGGGTCCAGATTAGCCTCAATCTTAGATCTCCTGGGGTTTGAAGTCCAGGGTTCTGCTCTGAGGATGGGTTAGGAAGCCTGTCTAGATGCTGCCTATGCAGAATCTGGTGCCCCTGCCCTCTCCTCTCCAAGTCATACCCTGTAACATGGGGACCCAGTGTTCCAAACTTTCATTTCACAGGTCTCTTCTGCCAGAAATCTGACAGCTGACTCCAGTCTCCCTTTTCCAGGGAGGGCTGAGCTGCAGGGGCAGAGATTCTGTCCTTCACTGTGAGAGGCCAGACTTGGAGACTCCTGTGCATTGAGCTGAGCTTTTTAAAGAAGTCCCAAAGGCTAGAATTGGGGGATATGCCACATCAAAGGAGCCAGAAGCAGATAACAAGATCCTGGATGATAAAATCAGGGATTTGAGAACCAAGAGATGAGAGGAAACACCAAGTGGGCTGAGAGTCAAGAGAGGGTTTGCTTTTCCCCACTGGTGGCTCTAACAGGCCAGCTGAGCTCTCAACCAAGAACCTACAGCCAGCGATCCCCTGAGATCAACACCTCATGCTGCACTCCTCTGTCCACATGGCCTAGTCCTGAACGAAAGAGAGGTTATTACCTGGGCTTTCGATCCCAACTGAAACTACTCGAATATTCAAGCCAGGTCTGTATCTCCAAAGGCTCTTGTTCTTGAAGGAATGGGGGGTTTAAACGCCTCCTCCTTCTCTGGGCTGTAGCCACAATCACATTTGGCAGAGGCACTAACATTGTCACCCATGTTCTAGATAAGGCAATGATGTCTTCAGACCCTTTCTTGTCAGTGTGACATGCCTACATAATTGATTTCTTAGATGATGGGCAAAGCAGCCCTGTGGTGGTCTAGAGTCAGGAGGAACAGCAGGACAGGCCAGAAGGTGGGATCCACTGTCTGCCTTTTCCTAACAGCTCCAGGATGATCTCAAGGGCCTGAGTACAGGCGGGGCTGCTGGCCATCTGAGTTGGGGTGGGACAATCAGAACAAGTGGCCCCCTGCTCATAACAATTTTTTCTCCTTCAATTCCCCCTCCCCCCTTCCCTCTCCTCCCCTCTCCTCTGTCCCTTTCCCTCCCCCCTCCCCTCCCTCCTTTCTTCCTTTCCTCCCCTTCCTCCCCTCCCCTCCCCTCCCCTTCCTCCCCTCCCCTCCCTCTCCTCCCTGTCTTCCATTTCTCCTCCCTCTCCTCCCTCTCTTCCCTTTCTCCCTTTCTTCCTTTCTTCCTTTCTTTCTTTCCAATGGAGCAGGACCCTGATGCTTTAGAAACATTGGCACTGGCCTGAAATTTCAGGGTCAGTGACACACCATGGGCAAAACTGGTGTTCTATGTTTCCCGGGCGGAGGCATGTTCACCTGTCTGGGACTTAGCTCCCGAGTGCAAGTGCGTTGTGCTGGAGCTGCGCCTGTGGCTTCCTGCTGCGCCTACACGCTGCAAGCCAGAACAAACGCACCATATTGTCCCAGACTGCGGCGGGGTCACAGGGACCTCTGAGGGTGCACAGGTCATCTGTCTGCTCCCCAGGAGATTACACTCTGGTCACAGAACCGTTTTTAATCCTTTCGGAGCAGGTAGGGTGACCTCCAGGGGCTGCCATGGCGTCTGGCTGTTCCCAAGGAATAAGTGAGGTGACGGAGGGTTGGGATTCCACTGGCTCTGCCCCAGCTACACCCCGAATGCCATCAGCTCAAGTGTCTAAGCAGTGCTGGCAGGGGCAGCCGATGACAAGCAACTGTGAGTCACTGCTGTGGGAACAGTCACATCTGGCCGTGTGGTCCACTCTGCTGGACTGTTCCCCTCACACCGTTTTCACAGGGTGAGGGTTTATAGTTTGTACTATAAATGAGCTAAGCCCTGGGCTGCCGCTGTCCAGGTTGCTGGCTTTGTCTGTGAGTGTGAATGCATTGGAGGAGGGGAATGGCGGGGTCTCCCTGGGGAAACAGGCTGACACCCTTTCTTCTGGCCCTGGGGTCTGGAGACCTTGCCTTCCTCTCCTGGGAGGATATGGGCACATTTGGTACAACTATCAGCCTTACACATTCCCCTCAGCCACACACTGTTGTTCAAATTATTAATACTAGTGTTTAATCATCTCCCAACTCAGCATAAAGGCCTTCTGATTCCTGGCAGCCTTGGAAAGTGGATTTTAGAAACACTTCTGCATTCTAGATGTCCTCTACTCAGGGCCATTTTCTGTGACCCTGTGATGCTCTTTCTTTTTGGACTTGTCCCTAAATACTGGCAGTTCTGGGAGGAGTCACTGGGCTGCACTCTGGGCGGGGTGTGAGGAAGCTGCATCATGAAGGAGAGGCTGATATTAGCAGAGACCTGAACAACAACCCCGGTGGGAGAGAACTTGGCAGTACTTGACCTTTGACCTAGCAGTCTTAATCATAGGACAAAGATACATTGGAAAAATATAAAAAGATGATACTCAATGCCATTTGTCAAATTACCATTTAGAGAGTAAAAGACTGAAAACAAATCAAATGCCCATTTATAGGGAAATGATTAAATAGACTATGGTATATCCACATAAAGGAGTAGTATGCAGCTGTCAAAAGAAATGAAGAACA
This sequence comes from Saccopteryx leptura, assembly GCF_036850995.1. Taxonomy (NCBI): domain Eukaryota; kingdom Metazoa; phylum Chordata; class Mammalia; order Chiroptera; family Emballonuridae; genus Saccopteryx; species Saccopteryx leptura. The sequence continues at coordinate 207,037,166 of NC_089505.1, read as the reverse complement.
ATTCTATATAGTAGTGCCATGCAGTTATCTCCAGGATACAATGTGAATTCAAGCTGGAGAAAGATAACAGCATTTTTTTATTTTTTATCTAAGAAAGGGGGGACAGAAGCATTTCCACATATTTTCTTATTTTTTTTATTAGAAACTAGCTGTACCCAGCCACATGTTGCTGTGGCTCAGTCTGGTTAAATGGAAAAGAAAGAAAAGAGAAAGCGCACGTTTCTAATATGTTTTTCACAATGCTTGTGGGTATACAATATTTTTTGTTGTTCCATTGTCTGTGCAGATATAGAGATTGTCTGGTTTGCTGAGTCTAGAACACGCAACATATAATTGTCCATGTGAGAAGCAATCCATGTGTAGATCTAAACCGCACAATTCTAAAGATTAGCCCTGAGCTTTGTTGATGGTGATTGCAAACGCCAATCAAATTGGGAACTGCAATCTCTTAAATTGAAATGGCATATCCATTGGAATCATAGGGATGCGAGGAATGAGGACATTTCACCTCTGAAAGGTCCTGTCAAGATTGTTGCTTCTACGACATTGCTCATTAATTTTTTACAATGCACAGACCCAAACACTTCATGTTTTACCATGAAATCCATCAGTGATTTCAGCTTGTCTGAAAACACATGCTGTGATGTCATGCCTATCCACTGGTGATTTGCCAGGAAGTAAGGGCTGTTGTATATCATCCCAAGCTGGACTGCATATGAATGTAATGAATAAGTCTGGATGCCCATAGTGACGAACATATGCAATTGCATCTTGAGCATACTCATGCATATGACGTGGACTGCCTGTATATGAAGATGGCAAAATTGTTAGTCTTCCAACGTTGTATTACCATCATTTACAACTGCATCTCACAAATGAACGTATTCTTCAGAGCAAAGCTTGGTCTAATTCAAACAGATGAATATCAAATGTTCCGTTTCAATTTTTGCATACATATCTATGATGTATTGGTGAATCAATTGATAGCATTTCAAAATGTGATTGTCTTCATTCTCTCGAATCATCAATTGGTATGAATAATAGTTCATTGCGCTGCATTTCATATTTGTTTCTTTGCCACTGACTGGATTTATCATCTTAACGTTGAAGTGATATCCATCGGCACCATCCCCAAAAATGACTGGATATTGCAGGTCATTGTAGCATCAATGAGTTTCCGCAAGTTTTGTCAATTGATTATTTCTCCAATGAAGAACAATATCTCTAGGTTGGAATTGATCTCCGACTATAACAATTGCCACTTTGTCTATAGTTGGAGCATTGAATCTTTGCACATGTTCTCCAGCAGCCATTTTGTCAGCATGAATAACAATCTTGTGTGTATCAGATGGCAGCATGTCAATTGCTGTTTTGAACAAATGCACTAAATTGGGGTTTTTGTTTGTTTGTTTTTGTTTATTTTTGTGAAGAAGTTCTTGCAGTTGGGAAATGCTGAACCTTTTTATGCTGGTAGAAATTCCGTAGCATGCATTCAATTCATCATTGCCATCACCAATGAGATACATTCATAGAAATTTATGTTGACCATCTGGGAACAGAAGCAGGGAGCTGGCTTTATGATAAATTTGTTCTTTCACTTTGAAAGTTGGCATGAATTGAGCAGTTACGATTTCTGTGCTGAACGACGTCATTTGGAAGCATGAGTTCTATTTCCTGATGTTAGATAGGAAATGCTTTGATTTGTCGGCATATCGGCAAGCAAAGTTTTTAATGGCTCTGGCGGTTCTCCAAGTTGAGGCAGTTTAATTTTCCCAGTGGTGCAAACATTCCTTTCATTTCTCCATTAAATTTCAGAGCCTTGCAATAAGGACACACTTCAGTCATAGTGCTGATGAGAACATGAGGCTCAAACTGTAATCATCAGCTGGGTTGTACTGGAATACAAGACGATTGTGATTACATGATTGCTGAGCATGGAGTCATGTTTGATGCTGATCTGCTGTTTCTCGTTGACATCTTTTAGCCACTCTCAGCCTGTAGCGTTCATTTTGTTGAGAACGAAGCAGAGCTGAAGCTGCAGAACGTGATCGCCATGCTCGCAACTGTGCATCCTCAAGTCTGGCTGCACGTAAATGGATCGTAAATTGGAAACATTGAAATAGAATCATAAAATATTTAGTATAGCATGTGTTGCTTTTATGTCCAACAGATGGCACTGTTTTTCAAAAAAGCATGTTTTTACCTGTCACAGGTGTGACATCTATATCTATATAATAGTACATATATTAAAAAGAGCACATATTGGAATGCAATGTTGTATAAAAATTTCAAAGCAATGGGTGAAGAACTTTCTGAGATTTAAGATTTTGAACAAATGAACATTTACATTTTTATTTATATAGATATAAATCGTAAAACACATAAAAAGATTACTAATGGTGGGGAGAGTGAACTGAAAAGACAGGATTATGAGTCAGCTGTGGATAAACTGCAAAGGTAGTGATGTTTAGGCTTTCACACCCCTTGCATGTACAGACTTTTTCCAAGACCCTAAGTGGTCTAGCATTCTTGCGCTCTTTTTTTCTTAACAAGGCACAAAGTTTACATGCAGTTCCTTCTTTACATGCTCACTTGCAGGAGATGCCCCAAAAGTGCTCATTGAAAGTAGGCACAGAATGGAATGTGTTGCTGATCAATCATCACACCATGGTTTCACCTTTGGTTCTAACAGCCTGGAGAAACACAGAATAGCCCACTTCTTCTCTGCATAAACCTCTACCCAGCTTTAAACATTAGAATACGAGCTCTTCTCTGGCAGCCTCAATAACCGTTCATCACAATAAACCATCAGGATCTCCTTTCCATCTTGATAGGTTGCTCTGAGCAAGCCTCGATTTTTCTAGAACTGGTAAGGAAAGCACAAACAAAAAGGGACCATTGCTTTGGAGCTGTTGTCAGAATACAAATATGTAAGGATGCGATCTTAGAAAACTAACCCTATATTGGTGATCATCAAAGCTCATTTCAACACACTCATTTCTCTTATTTATTCATCGCATTCATTCAGCACCTATTACTCACCAGCTCATAGGCCAGCTCTTGGGCACACAAAAGTAAGTAAAGCCTGGCCTCAGGTAACTTAGTGTGGTCTTTAGAAACCCTTTAAAATTGGAGCAGCCAAGAAGAAAAAGGCTCTGAGATATCAGCACTTTTTTGCTGTGTGATCTTGGGCACACTAATAACCTCTCTGAGCTTTAGATTTTTTTTTAATAAATAAATTTTTATTAATTTTAATGGGGTGACATCAATAAATCAGGGTACATATATTCAAAAAGAAAACATGTCCAGGTTATCTTGTCTTTCAATTATGTTGCATACCCATTACCCAAATTCAGATTGTCTTCTGTCACCTTCTATCTAATTTTCTTTGTGTCCCTCCCCCTCTCCCTCCTTTCCTCCCCTTGCCCCCTGTAACCACCACACTCTTGTCCATGTCTCTTAGTCTCGTTTTTATGTCCCACCAATGTATGGAATCCTGCAGTTCTTGTTTTTTTTTTATGATTTACTTATTTCACTCTTTATAATGTTATCAAGATCCCACCATTTTGTTGTAAATGATCTGATGTCATCATTTCTTATGGCTGAATAGTATACCATGGTGCATATGTGCCACATTTTCTTTATCCAGTCTTCTATTTTTTTTTACAGTGATTAAAGCCTTTAAGCAAACTCTTGGCCAATACAGCAAGAATCCATAAAAGAGTAGTGTCCTTAACATGTTCACCAAGTCCAAGTTGGCCCCAACACCATGCCAAATCCCTGAAAAATGCAACCCAATCCCAGTTGAGTCTGTTAGGAGCTGTCCCAAGGAGCAGGAATCCAGGAAAAGTCTACATCCAGGAAAAGTCTGCATGGCACTGGAATTATTGTCACAATTCTCTACTTTGCAGCTCATGTCCAAGACCCAATGACCGCTGCTTCTAGCTGGTAATGATTCAGGTAGACTGGAAAAGCCATCTGCAGCATGTGTGGAGATGGAGCTTCTGTTCTCCTCTGCCTGGAGAGATGAGACCAGGTTGCTTTTCCCTGGAGCTCTGTGACTGTGGCGTGGTAAAGAGAACCTTGGGAACCAAAGGTAGATTCATAATAGAAGTTGGCAAAAGTGGGAAAGAGAGCTCTAACTTAGTAGGTTCCAGCCTGAAATATGTGTGGGGCATTGAGGTAGGAGGAAGAGAAGAAACACTATATATTAAACAAAGCATCAGAAAATAGGACTATCAACACCCACAACAGAGATCTTCGAGGGAAGAATAAAAAACCTGACTATTCAGGCAAGACATAGTTAAGTGGACCTTGTGCAAATGAGATCAGTTTACCTGCTTCTTGGAAGAAATACCCTAGGCTCATCCACAGTGTTGTAGATGGGGCCAACAGCTCTGGGCACCTTCAGCCTTCAGTGGCAAACCCCAGCATTCTGGTCAAGGTTAGGTCATAGGTGGCTGGAGCAGGGCAGGAAGAGACTGAACCCTCCCTTAGAGGAGCGAGGGGGAAGCCTACCTTCCAGTGTCCCTGTTTCCTCACAGCAGAGGCATGTAAGTCTGGCAGGCTTTAGCTCAATGACCTTCCTTTCCACTATTGAAGCAGGACCCAGATGGCATCCTTTGAGACCCCTTTGGGGCATTGGAGCCTTTAAGGGCATATCCTAAAAGCTGGTAGTTCCCCTGATCTCTATCGGGCTTTTTCTGCCTCTTGGTATCTTAAAAGCCATGCTCATAAGATCTCACTGAGGGGTTTGAGGATCCCCATCTGCCTATATAAATCTTTTCCATATATCTGGAGCTATTTGGAAAAAGACAAAACAGTGTTATTAGCTGGATCAAATAAAAGAAGGTAGTAGTTTGCAGGAGAAAAAGATTTGGTGTCTCCTGTTAATCAGCATTCAAAAGAAATTTAAAATTTTTTAAGTAAAAGTATGATATGGTAAACCCATAGGAGTTCCAGGATATGACTCCCCCTTTTAAATTGACCTTAAAATATTTGCTGGGTACACTTTAATAATACCTTGACTTTAAAGATTGTAAGAAATACACATAATTCAAAAGGCTTGACAAAATACAGTAAATGCTTTTGCTCCATATGCATGAGCATTGTCAGTTTAACCAGTTTAGGAAATCCAATAATAGAACAATGCATACAGACAATGAGCTATAACATGCTTAGCAGCCTCTCCTATTCTGGCAGAGGTTACTATAAATCCAGAATATGTATCCACTGTAACGTGGACATAGGACTGTTTGCCAAATGAAGGTATATGAGTAACATCCTTTTGCCGAAGTTGTCCTGGTAGGGGTCCTTGAGGGTTAACTCCAAATGAAGGGACAAATTGTAGTGTAGGACCCCTTGGACAGGATTTCCCAATCTGCCGTGCTGCTTTCCGAGAAAGTTGAAACTGTTTTCACAGGGCTGCAGCGTTCTGGTGATGAATAGTATGAGACTGAATTGCTCCATCTGTCATGGTTGCTCCAAATAATTTTCTTTTGGGTAGCTTGATCAACAAGGGAGCTTTAGATTCTTATTTACAAAATGGTAGTGTCAACAACTACCCCAGAGGGTTGTTGTAAGAATCAGTGATGTAACATTTGCAAAATGCTTTTTATAATAGCTGGGATGTATTAATTTTTTAGTTAATATTCTATCTCTTCTAGAAAACTCACAGTTTGGCTATAAGGCTGTGTGTAGTGGGGGTAGGGAAGAGAGGCAATGGGTTAATTTTGGTGACAATGGGCTGGGGTTTGGAAAGTGGAGCAAGAGGGTCTGACTGGTGGTTGCACAGTGGATAGAGTGTCCTCCTGGGATGCTGAGGTCCGAGGTTCAAAATCCTGAGGTCACCAGCTTGTGCACAGGCTCACCAGCTTGAGCACGGGGTTGCTAGCCTTGAGCATGGGATCATAGACATGACCCTATGGTCACTGGCTTGAGCCCAAGGTCTCTGGCTTGAAGCCCAAAGTCACTGGCTTGAGCAAGGGGTCACTGGCTCAGCTGGAGCCCTCTAGTCAAGACACACATGCAAAGCAATCAATAAATAACTAAAGCAACGCAACTACAAGTTGATGCTTCTCTTTCTCCCTTTCTCCCTCCGCCCCATCTAAAAAAAAAAAAATCTGGATCAAGGGGGACTCTGTAGGGTGGAGGCATCTTGGCAGTTTGTGGATTTTGGGCCCTGGCCAGCAGGAAGGTAGAGCTGAGGGCCGCCACGGGCATGTCGTGTTGAGATTGGGCGACAAGGAATGAGGCTGAAGACCTTTGCCATTTTGCTCAAGACCAGGCTGTGTCCTGTGAGTGGTAAACAAGGGTTGTTTGTTTTGACTAAAATAACCAGCCTGTGGTACTCTGGGTCTGTTTTTGTTTTCCTATCACTTCTGTGTGATTCAGCGTGGGTGTGAGATACAACAGCAGACCTGAAATACTACACAGGGGCCAGGGACGTGTGGTTCTGTAGGGCCCGTTGGGTCAGGCCAGGCTGAGGGCAGCCCCACAAGCCAGCTTGGGGATCGACCAGTTTCTTCTCTGACCATATTAATGACTCAGCCCTCTGGTATGGCTTCTAGTTTCCAGCCCCAAGCCGGGCCTCCCCATTCTCATGTCCAGCTGGGCCTCAGAGACACATGGTAGGGGCCTAGACTCTGGCCCTATGTGGCAGGCGGACTAGACAGCTGCATTTGAAGTCTTCTCTCCCCTTCCCTTTCTGTCCCTGTCCCCAGACTCAGTATCTACTGCCCTGTTTGCCCACACTGAGGGTTGAACCCAAGCAGGCAGCCAACTAAAGTGAGAGCAGTGGCGTGGACAAGACAGACTCCTCCAGTGAGGTGAGGGGCCCTCGGGCAAGTCTGGTCTCAGAGGCTGGAATGTGAGCTCACAACAAAGCCCCAAGCGGCATCTCAGGAATCTGCTGCTGAATGAGTCCGTCCTGTTGGAAAAGATACTTCTCTGACCTGCAAGCAGGTTCTGGGGCCTCGGCAATGTCTATACGGCTGCGATTCATTCTCCCCACTGCAGGTGGGGAGACCGCTCACCCCTCCTCCGTTCAGTTCCTCTTCCGCACACCAGTAATCACACCAGGGGCAAGGAGCTGCAGTCAGCTCATCTCAAAGCAATTTGAAAAGACAAATGCAGGTCTCAAGTACTCTGCAGGCTGCTCTTGGTGAGTTTCCAGAAATAGCTCCCTTCCAAGCTTGTTAGCATTGGTGCAGGGTGGGCCACACAGGCAACATTTACATAATTGATGAGCTCAGGTCTCAAGTGAAGGCAGCAGAAACAAGAGGGGCTATGTCACTGCAGTATAAAACTTGGGACTGGACTTTCCCTCCCCAGTCATCTGTTTACCCACTTGTAAAGTGTGTGTGTGTGTGTGTGTGTGTGGTGGTGGTGGTGGTGGTGGGGGGGGTTGTACAGCAGGACAGATGGAATGTATGGGATGAGGGGTAAATATTGAGCTTTGGTACTCACTGCTCCACAAATGTGGCTGCTGCTATAGTGGTTCTGTCCCTGTGGCCTGCATAGCATTGGGCCATGGTACCAGAAAACCTTGATTTTTATCCACTGCCTCTTTGACAAGGGTCCTAGGAAGAGAAAGAAGAAGAGAGAGACTTCAGGATTCTGTCCTTTATGGACTAGGACAGTCACACAGGTTCAGAACTAACTGTCCTCCTGCCCTTGTTTTCAGATCCAACACTAGCCCTGAGGAAGGTTAGGCCTTGGGTCCAAACCTGCCTCTGCTCCTACGTGACTCTGTGCAGACTGCTTGCCTCTCTGACTCTCCTTCTTTATCTGTAAAATCCCTACCTTCTAGGAATGTTATGAGGATGACATGAAATAACCTTATGGAGAGGTAACGCAGAGCTGGGCTGGCACAGAGTCAGTGCTCCATAAGCAGTTGTTATAATTCATTGTCATTTTAGCGAGCTAGAAACCTTAAGAGATGAGAAATAGTCAACTCTCAAAGAAAAAAAAAAGGAGAGAGAAAAGAAAAGCAGGTGTCTTCGTGTGTGCTGTCCCTGTTCTGGACATGCGGTCTCTGGTCCAAAGTCACTATATCTAAACCCTCCTCACACTGACTTCTGTGTTCTGGGAAAGACTTGCACAGGTGTCAGAGTAGATACTGATTTCTACGTAATCCTTTCCCATTTTAAAAGATGAGAAAACTGAGACTTGGCCCTGGCCAGTTGGCTCAGTGGTAGAGCATTATCTTGGCATGTTGATGTCCCAGGTTTGATTCCCGGTCAGGGCACACAGGAGAAGTGACTATCTGCTTCTCCACCCCTCTGCTCCCCTCCTTCTCTCTCTTTCTCTTCATCTCCTGCAGCCATGGCTCAATTGGTTTGAGCACATTGGCCCTGCATGCTGAGGATGGCTCTGTGGAGCCTCCGTCTTGGATGCTAAAAATTGCTCCATTGCAAGCATGGCCCCAGATGGGCAGAGCATCGGCCCCAGATGGGGGTTGCCGGGTGGATCCCAGTCAGGGCGCATATGGGAGTCTGTCTCTCTATCTCCTCTCCTCTCACTGGAAAAGAAGAAAAAAAAACAACAAGAAAACTGAGGCTTACAAAGGTGAAGTGATTTATTTGAGGTGCTGGAGAGAGCCAGGACCCCCATCCAGGTCTTCACTGCAAACCTATCTTCTCTCTGTCACTGAGGTGCCACATGGCTGCTCCACTGTCTCCTGGGCCACATTTGTGCTCCCCTGGCCCTGAGCAGCCCCCAGGCTGATGAGATCACCTTTTTCAAAGGCTCCATGTCAGTTCCACTTTGCCATTGGATTAATACTTTGGGAACCTCAAAAGTGACAAGTCCTAGACCTAGACAATGTGATTATGGAAAAAAATCAGAGTCCCCCTGGGATTTTATTGTATAAAGTCATCAAGCTGTTTTTTTTATACAACTGGACAACTGTCAACTGTGGGCCACTTGTATATTTTGTACAGAATTTGTGTGCCACTATGTACTCCTTCATCTTTTGCCCTCTGAGGCAGAGCGAGAGAAACTCCCAAATTGGCAAGTTCTCCATCTAACATCTAATAAGTGGAAAAGATTTGTCACAACAGAGCACAGAAGGGAAAATTCTTGCGGGTTGAGACTCCTGCCTAAGGTCCACTGGGATTATCAGCTGAGCTGGTAAGATACTGACTTTGCAGAGTGGTGTGATGGGCTGGTAGTGCAGGAAAATCAATGCTTGGCCTGAATTCAGTGGAGAGAAGCAGAGCTGAGGATACTGGGAGGGGCCTGCCACCTGATTCTTGGGCCCGACTTGACTGAAGGCAGAGCTTTAGGTGAGGGTCTGGGGCGGGCGGAGGAGGTGCCGATGTGAAGTGGGTCAAGAGAAGGCTGCTTTGCAGACTGTGTCTGGAGCCTAGCATCTCGCTGTTAGTCATTGTTCACCAGCTCCCTCAGACTTGCTATGCCGACATGCTACAGTGTATAGAGTTTCCTCTTTGCTGGGCAACTACTTTCCCTGTCTGAGCTCCCACAGTGCCTCATCTAGAATACCTGTTTCATTCTTCCTGGTAGTAAAGTCAACCCTTTTATAATTTTCCACTGGGTTTTAAATTTCTTGAGATCAGGGACTGTGTCTTAATCATCTCTGGCCTTTGAGCCTTGCAGGAAAAAGTGCCTAGTATGCATTTGCTGAATACATGAATTAATGAATTAGTGAACAAGTCAAGTACTTAGTAAATATTTATGAACTGTGTCCTCTAACAGGGTTTTGGTGGGATAATCCCTTTCCTGGGCTGGAAGCTCCTTAGTAGATTTCGCCTAATAAAAAGCCTGTCTTTCTTTGCTACCTGACTGTCCCCTAAAACAGTGGTCCCCAACCTTTTTTTGGGCTACGAACCAGTTTAATGTCAGAAAATATTTTCATGGACCGACCTTTAGGGTGGGACGGATAAATGTATCATGTGACCGAGACAAGTGTCAAGAGTGAGTCTTAGACGGATATAACAGGGAATCTGGTCATTTTTAAAAAATAAAACATTGTTCAGACTTAAATATAAATAAAACAGAAATAATGTAAGTTATTTATTCTTTCTCTGCGGACTGGTACCAAATGGCCCATGGACCGGTATCGGTCCATGGCCTGGGGTTGGGGACCACTGCCCTAAAATACTTAAAACTTGTAAGCATAATATGTAACTAACTGACTGATGCAAAGTGATTAGAATTATGTGAATGGGATTGGATGCCTATGCTGTGGTTAAAAATATAAGAGCCTAATCTTTTAGCTGAACATTTTTGTAAGTCCGGAGAGTTGTTTGCACAGTCCCTGAATGACTGGTCATTCTTATTAAGAATCCATATGACGGCCCTGGCCGATTGGCTCAGCGGTAGAGTGTTGGCCCCACATGTGGAAGTCCTGGGTTTGATTCCTGGCCAGGGCACACAGGAGAAGTGCCCATCTGCTTCTCTATCCTTCCCCCTCTCCTTTATCTCTCTCTCTTTTCCCCTCCCATAGCCAAGGCTCCATTGGAGCAAAGTTGGCCTGGGCACTGAGAATGGCTCCATGGCCTCTGCCTCAGGAATTAGAATGGCTCTGGCCGGAACTGAGCAATGCCCTAGATGGGCAGAGCATTGCCCCTTGGTGGGCATCCTGGGTGGATCCCATTTGGCTGCATGCATGAGTCTGTCTGACTGCTCCTCTGCTTCTAACTTTGGAAAAATACAAAAAAAAATAAAGAAAAGAAAAGAAAGAATCAAGGTGACAACTGAGCTGGCTCCATGGGAGATGGCCAATGTGACTGTTTCTTGGGACAGGCTGAAGCTTTAGACACCTCTCTCCCTGCTGTGGCTACCTAGGTTTGATTCACCTGTGGAAACTCTGATCTCCCCACACTTGGAAGGATCTGGTTTTCTTGGAAGGAACTCACTGGCTATCAGAATGCACCTGTATACAATTATTGCCTTAGGCTTGAGCCATACCTGATGGAGTGATAGGAAATCACATCCCTTCCTTCACTTCTTACCTGTGCGTCCTGCCTCTTTTTCCTAATGGGTCTTGGGAAGACCAAAATGAAATAGACCTATGATTGTGTTTACCAACGTCTGGGTGTTCTTTATGGAAAGGACTATTAGCTGGAAATTTAGTCTTGAAGCAGAATTTTAAAATTACTAGCATTTATTGACATTTTTTAGCTGCCAGCCACCGGTCAATATTTTGCCTGCTTCATTGTCCTCTAATTCACAAAGCACCAGGATGAAGGAGGCATCTCAACTCCTGCACTGCAGGTGAGAAAACAGGAGGAGGGACCTGACTCATGACTTTTCCTGAAGTCATGCAGTGAATAAACAGCAGGACCAGGGATCCACCCCAAGCCTGTCAAACCCGGGGCCTCTCACAGTAGCTGCTATGTTCCTGGGTGCTGTGTCAGCAGCTACAAACATGTGGGGGTGAACATTTTCTGCTTCCCCTAGCGTAAGGGAAAAACAAGCCAACTTCACAGGCACATCTCTCTGTCCTCATTACCATCAAATATTCTTATTCAATTGCTCTACAAGTCTACCTGGGATTCCTGGGTACAGCCTGCCTGCACCCAGAGCGGTTAAATAAGAGGAAAGCTCAGAGCATCCTGGGCTGAGACTTTAAAAGTCCGGTGCCAGCATTTATTATTTGCTGGTTTGTTTCCTCTTTGATGAACTGAAGGCTCTTTCTTAACTATGAACGACCTCTCAAAACTCACTTTTGTCATCCAATCCCAATGACAGGACGTGTTGACAGGCATGTGAGTTTTCCTGCCCATCCAGCTTAGCCTGAGTGCCTATAGCATAAATGTTTGCAGGGAATTTTACTATTTTCCCCACAGGGACAGCAGTCAGGGACAAGCCATAACTGATGTCCACTGGATGAGACTGGAGCCTCAATTAAGCTTTGGGGCCCAGCCCTTCCTACATAGGGAAGAGGCCCAGTGGCCTCAGAGATGGGTGGGTTGAAAGCCAGTGAGACAGGATGCTCAAGATAATGGAAACCTACTCCCAGAAGGCAGTAAGTGACTTTACACATTCTACTGTTTTCTGTCCGGAAGCACTCTTGCCAGAAAGCCACCGGACCCACATTGCACCCCCCAGCTTGGTCAGTGATGTTTAAATCCCTTTAGTTTATAATTTTTATTTTATTTTATTTATTTATTTATTTATTTTTGTGGCAGAGACAGAGTCAGAGATAGGGACAGACAGACAGGAAGGGAGAGAGATGGAAACATCAATTCTTCGTTGCGGTTCCTTAGTTGTTCATTGATTGATTTCTCATATGTGCTTTGACCAGGGGGCTACAGCAGACCGAGTGACCCCTTGCTTGAACCAGCGACCTTGGGCTCAAGTTGGTGAGCCTTGCTTGAGTGCTGAGCCTGCACTCAAGCTGGCGACCTCAGGGTCTTGAACCTGGGTCCTCAGCATCCCAGTCTGATGCTCCATCCACTGCGCCACCGCCTGGTCAGGCTAGTTTTATAAGGTTTTGAATGCAACTGTTCCTTGAACAAGTGGCCTACCATTCACACCACTGTGAATACTGCTCACATTTGTATGGAACTTAACAGTGCGTCAGTCATCGGTGCTACCTTATCTCAGTATGAATGGTTCCTGTGCATGCCTCAGTTTACATATAAGGAGTGTCCAAGGACACTAAGTGATGGAGGTGGAACTGAGGCTCATACTGCACAGTCGCAGACCCAGAGCTCCTTTGGCTACACCCATGCACATGCACTGAGCTATAAGTGGCCATTATTCCAAAAGCTCATCTTGCTTGCAGAAAAAAGGGTGATGCCTTAGAAACAGGGTACCTGCGAGTCTCCTGAGGAGATGCAAGGGATGGGGTGAAGGCAGAGAGGATGCGGGAAGGGCAGGGGACATGCTAGGAGAAGTCTGCCAGCTTGCCAACCCTGCCAACGGGTGAGTCTGCTTCTGGCTCATAAGTGGCCATTGGAACCCCTACTAATCCAAAAAGGCAGTGAGTAGTTACCAACTTGGTGATCCCAAGGGACCCATCTAGGCTGTGGTGTTTACATGGGGTGAGATCAGAGGGTGGCGGGCACAGGTGCCTGAGCTTCAGGCAGCACAATGGGGTCTTGTGAGGACTGCAGCCCTGGCAGTGGGGACACAGTCAGTCCTTCTCAGACATGAGCAACCTGGTGAGAGAGGAGTGGCAGAGAGATCGTTTCCATTTCTTGCCCTGGTTGGTAGAAAGCAGACTAATAGCAGAACATTGTGTATTCGCAGTAGGAAGAAAGGTGAGAGTGAGGGGCATTGCACTGCCTTTTTTGTTTGTTCATTTTTTTAGTCCACAGACATTTGTTGAGCCCAGGTGGGACCATTGGGAAGATGCTGGGGGTTCTTGGATCTTGTCCTTGAGTTGCTCACAATCTAGGTGAGAGATGGACAGACCAGAAAGGGATGGTAATTCAGAGTGCTAAATACCAAAAGAGCAGGTTGAACTAGGCCTAGTGTCTACATGAAAAGGTGCAGGATTAACTCTAAGGGAGGGTATCCCCAAAGGCTTCCTGGAGAAAGCATCATGTGAGCTGAGCTGGTGCAGCATACAAACAGCTGCACGTCATTAGTGTGCAGCATGATGAGTTTTCACAAATTGAAATAAATCTGTGTAAACAGCACCAAGCTCAAGAAATGACCGACACCCCAGAAGCCCCATTCTTGTTCCCTTCTAATTGCTAGACCCTCCCTCCCCTGGTCCCCAAGCGATAACCACTCTCCTAAAGCATAGGTTGGTTTTACCTGTTCTGAACTTTTAATAAGTGGAAGCATTCTACATGAAGTCCTTGGTGGATAGGAATGAAGCTGAACGGGTAACTAGGAACTCAAGGAGGGGGGTGGAATGGAGACGGGCATTGTGAGAAGAAGCAGTAGGGTGCTCAAAGCAGAGAAACAGGATAATATCATGTGCAGGAAAACTACCAGCGTTAGCATTGCTGGGGCATACAATTCTAGAGGGGAAAGAGGCATGACATGGTTTTGGAGAGGAAGGCAGGGGGAGATAGGCCACGAAGAACCTTCTATACCATGTGAAAAAGTTGGTACGTTCGTCTAGAAACACATGGTTTTCAAACCTGGCCCACCATCAGAATCACCAGGGCAACTTTGAAGGCCTATAGCTCCCAGGACCCACCTTTAGAGATTTCAGTTTTTTAAAGTTCCTCCCAGATGATTCTAAAAGTTAGAAAGTTTGGAAAACTCTTTATAGAGACAATGGGGAAGCTGTGAGGCAAGCCCTGGAGGAAGGGGGGCAGGGTCTGGTCCAGGTTTTGAAGGAGGATGTGGGAGTTTCATTAGGAGGCTGTGGCAATGGGTGTGGGATGCTCCAGCCCCATTGGGGATGTGGCAAAGGCTTTGGAGTAAAAAGGCCACTCTTAAGAGCTGATTACAAAATAGAATTACCCAGATGTGTCAACTAGTTGGATATGGAAGGTGATAGGGGGACCCAGGGGAGATCTCTACATTTCTGACAGGTATAGACTCCATGGACATGAGCAAACTTTGGAGGCAAAAAAAGAAACCTCATCATTTTGTTTGATTCACTCATCTCTGATGCCTTCACCCCAGATTCCCTACAGATTTTTGTTAGATCATTTATTCACTCAGCAAATGTTTTTCAAATGCCGGAAAAATGCTGACACTGTTCCAAGCACTGAATCACATATAACAGACAGAGTCAAGAAGGTACAAAATATTGAGAATCACTGTTAATGTTTCAGAAATAATATTGGCTCTTTTTTCCCCCAATTCACTAAATATATGCCAGGAAACATCATATGTCAAGTTAGATCCCACTGGAGTATATATGAGTTAGTGACATGGTGGTAGAGGGGGAGGGGAGGAGAGCCAACCATCTAGTGATGGGTAACAATGATTAGTTCAACCCAGTGTTAAGGCCACCATACTATCCTGCTCCTCACTGCCACTCTGTGTTCTATTTACCGCGATATTTGTACAGGTGAGAACAGGGATCCTCACAGAAAGTGAAGACTTCACCCTCTGGCCCATAGCAGATAAGTAACAATGCTAAGCTTCAAATGGGATCGGGAGCCTGCCTGCAAACCCAAATTCAGAAAGACGGCTTTCCTCTTTCTTCATATGGAGACACTGAGGCTGTGGGTGGTTTGTTTTCTGGACCAAGGTTGAATAGCAAATAAATGGCAAATGGCAGCCAAGTAGAAATGGACCTTTTTCTGTAGCCCTGACCAGTGATCACACGCAGCCCGGCCACTGACGGCAGCTCTGCCGGTCTCAAGCATGACCTGAGATTCCGTCACTGCCTCTGGAGAGTTCATGCTCAGGGTTGGGCTGGAGGTTAGGTTCAGGATCGGGCCAAGCGTGGGGTGCTGTGTTGCTGGAGAATGTTCTACAGGCCCAGGCAGGACATAGCGGGGCAGAAGAGCACTGCCTAGCCTTTCTAGAACTTTCACTCAGATATACCCCAGGCTGTGTTAGGGGCACAGCCTTGACCTCAGATGCTGGCTGATTCTTTCACGTATAGAGTTAGACTGGGGCCAATCTAGAAATTGAGTCAAAAATTCCTGAGCTACGTGCTATCAGCAAAGTAAAAGAGATCTGCCCAGAGGTGGGGGAGGGGCATCAGAGAGAACCCGCACCCTCACACATCAGTTTGCCCTCGGGCCCTCCCCCTCACAGAAGTACTTGGACATCTGGGGCACAGAGCGTCCTGCAGGAACTTCCCCGGGGTTGCTGGGACATGCACTAAGGAGGAGATAAGTGACTGGATTATCTGAAACTAAGAGGGTGAGGCCAGGCAAGATGGCAGTTTTTTCTTGGCTTCTTTTTTTTTAATAACACTCAGTGCTGACATTCTGCTTTCAAGAGGTCTAGGACTCTTTGTCCAAACTCACGGGCAGGGGCCACCTTGCAGATGAGCAGGAAGGCACAGTGGCCCCACATGCCTCCTCCCAGGGTGTCCTTCTTACTTCTGCCCACTTCTGGGCAAGGTCTCCCACTGGTCACCATCACAACAGGCCATTGAGGACACACTGACCCCCCTCCACACCCAACTTCCAACTGACACCTGAAAAAATGATTTCTCTGAGTGTACTCTGAACAGTTAGGATGCTTAAAGGGAACTCATCCTAAAGAAAAGCCTAATGAAATAAATGCTCAGAAGATGCAAGGATGGCTGAACTAGATAAATCTGCCATCCAGCCGTATAGCTGGGGCAGAGGCTAGGGCAGGGACAGGGGCAGAGGCTGGGACAGGGGCAGAGGTAGGGGCAGGGACAGGGGCAGGGACAGGAGCAGGGGCAGGGACAGGAGCAGGGACAGGGACAGGGGTAGGGGCAGGGGCAGGGCCAGGGCCAGGGACAGGGGCAGGGACAGGGGCAGGGACAGGAGCAGGGACAGGGACAGGGGCAGGGGCAGGGACAGGGGCAGGGGCAGGGGCAGGGGCAGGGGAAGGGGAAGGGCCAGGGCCAGGGCCAGGGGCAGGGGCAGGGGCAGGGGCAGGGACAGGAGCAGGGACAGGGACAGGGGCAGGGGCAGGGGCAGGGGCAGGGACAGGAGCAGGGACAGGGGCAGGGGCAGGGGCAGGGGCAGGGCCAGGGACAGGGCCAGGGACAGGGGCAGGGGCAGGGACAGGAGCAGGGACAGGGGCAGGGACAGGGGCAGGGGCAGGGGCAGGGGCAGGGACAGGAGCAGGGGCAGGGGCAGAGGCTGGGACAGGGGCAGAGGTAGGGGCAGGGGCAGGGGCAGGGGTAGGGACAGGGGCAGGGACAGGGGCAGGGACAGGGACAGGAGCAGGGGCAGGGGCAGGGGCACGGACAGGAGCAGGGGCAGGGGCAGGGGTAGGGACAGGGGCTGGGACAGGGACAGGGGCAGGAGCAGGGGCAGGGACAGGGGCTGGGACAGGGACAGGGGCAGGGGCAGGGGCAGGGACAGGGGCAGGGACAGGGGCTGGGGCAGGGGCACGGGCAGGGGCTGAGGCTGGGACTGGGGCTGTTGCTCTTGCTTCTTTGACTTTGAAGTGGTTGTGGCTGAGTAGTGACTCAGGAAAGCAATGGAGAGTGAAGGGAGAACCCAAGTATAACAATGCATCCAACTTTACCTTTCCCCCTCCCCTCTTCCTCCTTGTCTTCTATTATCATTATCATTAGCAAAAGCATTTTTTTTATGTCTGGTCATTAAATAAAAAGGATATGTGGGTAAAATCTGGTAGGAGTGCATAGTCTGAGATGCACGTTAGAATGATACAAGAGAGAGATAACAGAATAGGCATCAAACTCTACATAGACATTGTAAAGAAAAAATAATTTACAGACATCTTACATATCTTTTTTTAATGTGCCAGCTCAAATATCACTACCAGACAGCCTTCTTTGACCCCCTGAACTAAGTTAGGCATCTTTATAATGCAGTCCCATAGCACTTTGAACTTCTTCAGTAAGGTTTATTATCCTTCTGGATAATGACCTATTCAGTTGTGTTTCCTGCTTTCCAGGCTCTAAGTGAGCTCTTGGGGAACAGGTTGATGTTGACCTTACCATTGTTGCCCTGGTACCTACAAAATACTTGACATCCAGGAGGAGCTCAGCAAATATGTTGAGCAGATGTTAACATGTTCACCTTTCCCCTTCCCCAAATCTATCACAATCTACATGACTGGAGAATTGTGTGGCCTCATCAGGAACATGGGGCTTGAGAGCAGCAAGTCTGATGATATGGTGCCAAAGGTGGGTGACTTATTCACTTAACCAATAGGTAATATCTGCAGATATCTGGGATGAATTAATCAACCAGTTTACTCATTTAACACACGTTTGTTTGGTGCTGTGGGGGAGGCAGAGATGAGTAGGAGCTGGCCAGACCCTCTATCTTGTAGCCTTTTTGGGACAATAAACCTGTAAAATGATAAATAAAGTGTGTAATGAATATATATATATATGTATGTGTGTGCATATTAATATGTATATTATATGATACATAAATATATAAAATACATATTAAAATGGAGATTTGAGGAAGTGTTCCAGAAGAGATGGTACTTGGAAGTACTTGAGGTGAGTCTTGAAGGATGAATGATTCTTTGGCCAGTGAGACCAGGATGGAAGTCATTTCAGCCGGAAGGAAAGTGTCAGAGACGTGAAAGGAGACTGGCGTAATTAATAAACCAAAGGTAGTTCTGTTTAACTTGAGCACAAGGAGTGTCAGATCTGAGAATGGAAGAAGTGTGTGGGTTTGGATTGCTCTGGAAGCAGAGGCAGGGACAAGCACTTGGTGTAGGTAGTTTATTTGGGAGGTGATCCCAAGAAGCAAAAGCAAAGGAGGGGAAAAAGTGGGGCAGAGAAGGGAAAAAAGCCAATAAAGCAAAGTTAATGAGCTACTTGCTCCTGTGGGCTTAATCTGGCTGGGGACCTTCTGAAGAACTGTATGGAATGTTCTACCAGAGGCCAGGGAGGCTGGAGCCTTTGCCTGAGAATGTTGGCATTACAGTGGGAGGGTTACCTGGGGGATAAGAGTTTCCTGAACTTTTGTATTGCTCCTATGTGCACCAAGTGGCATCCCACAGCCTTGGAGAAAGCAAAGAACTGTGTGACATTGTATAAGATACCAGGCAGAATTCAGAGAAAGAGAAGGGAATGGGTGAGAAGACAAAGCAATGAAATAAATAATGGCTAGGAATTTTCAGTACTGACAAAAAAATAAGTGAAATGATTGCTGTAATGAATGGTTGAACTGGATGTGATTGCAAGTGCTAAATGGCTCAGGGATGGCTTACTTGGAAGATGGAAAATGGGATGATGTTTCGTACCTGCTGTGGTAAGTGACTCTGAAATGTGGTTGTTGACAAGACATCAAGTTCCAGGAGTCTCTTAAACAAAGCTTCAGTTGGAACAGAAATGCAAAAAAGGAGTTATTTGGAAACAGGAAA
Organism: Saccopteryx leptura; assembly: GCF_036850995.1. Taxonomy (NCBI): domain Eukaryota; kingdom Metazoa; phylum Chordata; class Mammalia; order Chiroptera; family Emballonuridae; genus Saccopteryx; species Saccopteryx leptura. Next base: position 207,018,275 of record NC_089505.1, on the reverse strand, counting down.
ATATGGACGTCACTGAATACAAGCAAACCCATGAGCATGGATGACATGGCCTGTGTCTTTGTGAGTTCAGGGGCAGTCTGGGGAGCCCCTGGGCTTGCCTCAGAACTGGCGGGAGATATTTAACTGAGGAGGGGATAGAAAGGCTCACCAGTCCTTGCCAGAGGCCAGGAGCAGGGAGCTGGTGCATACGGCTGCTGCGTGCGTGTGCGTTTCCTTGGGGCACTTTCTCATTCCTTAGTTGTTCTGTCTTGGCCCTCACCTCCTAGCTCCTCCACACATCTAACCTGGGCCCAATTCATGTTGGACTTTATTTTTCTTCATTACCTATTAGGGCTAAAAATTGATCTGATAAATAAATACCTTCGGAAGTTAACTGATCATTGTCATTGAGCATATTGCAATAGATAAAAAATTAGATAAAACAGGTTCTAAATTCAGCTCTACTCTATGTGGTCTTTGGAAAAGTCTCAACTTTTTTGATGTTTGGATTCTCAGTCAATGTGTATGGACTCCTCATAGCTCAAAGTGGTTATGTCTCCCCAAGCTATTTTTTTTGTATGTGTGTGTGTGTGTGTGTGTGAATCCTGAAAAGCTTTATAAGCAAAAGAAATGAATCTCTAATGTGATATTTCAGCCATGAGTAGGGAAGAGTTTAAATTATATACTATACCTCTTTTTGTGATCAGCTTTATAGGCATAAATATTACTAATTTCATCAGTTTTTTCCCTCTTTGCATAATTAGGGCAAGTCAGGCATTTATCTCCAGGAAATAAACTAGGAAACATTTATAGAAGCAACATATGGAGGTCATGCAGCTCCATGTTTGGGTGGGTCTCTGGCAAACTGGATCACACTGTATGTATAACCATTAGAGAGTAGTTTGCAGGTGTTATGTTCCTTTGTAAGTATTGTGTATTTCCTAAGAACAAGGACTTCCTATTGCATGACATATGATGTATTGATTTGTATGTCATAATAATGTATTACAATATATTTATCAAAATCTATAGCTCATACATTAAATATTTATAATTATTCTAATAGTATCTTAACAATGTTTTGGGGGCATCTAGATGTCTATACAGGATCCCATGTTGTATTTAGCTATTATTTCTCTTTAGTCTCCATGATTTTTATTTATTAATTTTAGAGAGAGAGGAAGGGAGAGAGACAGAAACATCAATCTGTTCCTGTATGTGCCCTGACCAGGGATTGAACCCACAACCTTTGTGTGTTGGGATGGTGCTCTAACCAACTGAGCTATCCGGCCAGGGCTAGTCTCCATGATTTTTTAACAGTTCCCCCGCATCTCTGTCTTGGTGCCTCACTCATTAATATAAACGGAAAGCCACAGATAACCAGACATGTGAGTAAATCCTAAAACATGAAAGAAAAAGGCTAAAAGAAACAACAAGAGGGACTTGGAAGAAATGGATACAATATATACACCAGAATAAAGTGTTTAAAGTAGTTAACTAAACTTCTAAGGGGAGCAAGAGGTTTTACAACCATGAAACAAGAGCAATATACTAGAACGAAGAACTCTTACTAATTAAACATATGATGACATTAAAAAAATATTTGTTCGAAATACACATTAGGAAGCTGCTTAGTACTTGACAACTGTTGTTGGTAGTAGTTGTAATAGGAGCAGCAGTAATGGAGATAGTAGTAGTAACAGTAGTCCCAGTAGTGGTGGTGATAGTAATAGTAGTAATAGCAGCAAAAGCTGTGATATGCTCATGACGTAGTCTTGGTGGCAGTAGTAGTGTTAGTAGGAGTCATAGTAGGTGTTGGTAGTAATAGCAGTCAGGGAGGAGTGGCAGTGGTATTGGCAGTAGTAACAGCAGCAGCAGTAGTCCTCCCCGTGGCAATGGCAGTAACGGTCGTAGCGGTCATGGTGGCAGTGGTGGGAGGCACGGGAATAGCAGCAGCCATAGTGCCAGTTGCCAGGTTGCAGTAGTATTCCACACGCATCGCTTGCTTTGATCCTCACAGTGGTCTGGGAGGGGCAAAGGGCAGAGGTCGTGAGCCCATTTTATGGGGAGGACATGAAGGGTTAGATAGGGGGCCTCCTTTTCCAAGATCTTACAGTTTGAAGTTGCCATACCTGGGAGTGGAGCCCATGTCTTCCAACTTTGAAAGCATGGCCTGGAGCAGCCAGGATGGTGGCTGTTTTAGTTACAATAAAAATACCACAGACTGGGGATCTTAACCAACAGACTTAATTTCTCTCTCAGTTCTGAAGGCTGAAAGTCAATGTCTAGAGAGAGCTCTCTTTCTGACATATATGGCCACCTTCTTGCTGTGACCTCCTGTGGCAAAAAGAGAGTTCTGGTCTCTTCCTCTTCTTGTGAGGGCACACTAATCCCATCATAAAGGCCCCATCCTCATGTCCTCATCTAAACCTACCTCCCAAAGGCTCTACTTTCAAATACCATCACATTGGGGGTAAGGGCTTCAATGTATGAATTTGGGGTAGGGGGCATAAATATTCAGTTCATAGCAGCAGCCATGCTAGCATTTGGGAGGATAAATTTCGCACCCAGAGAGGCGGGCTCTTAATAGATAACCGATCCTTTAGTGTGGCTCACAGCATAAGGGACATCCTGGGGGGCTTCCTGTCTCCTGCTTTTGGCTTGGCCGGGTAAACCCATTTGCTTTGGAAAACAGTTGGACAAGACTGGAAGTCAACCTACTAAGAGTTAAGACTGTCTTAACTCTTGAAGAACCTCTCCCCCTCAGGTTTTTCTGGGAGGTAGTCCAGGCTCTGAGATGGGGCTTCCGGAACAGGCAGATCCCTGGGGCAACTTAGCTCTCATTATAGAAAGGACCCTGCTCGGAGGCAGGATCCGTAAGTTCAGGTGATGGCTCCATAGCTGACTCCATCGCCCCTCTAGTACCCCTCTAGTGGGGGCTGGGCTTCCTCTTGAACCCATCCAGCTCTTATGTTCTGTGAGCCCCACAATGGGCATCAAAGTGAGGCCTGCAGTTGTGCGAGGACCACAGTAAGCAGCCCAAGGGCAGAGCTGAGGTTGGCCTCTAGCTCTGTGCCCAAGACAACAAAGAGAAGGCACAGCCGGGCAAAGAGGGGGCAGCAGAGGGAATGCCATGTCATCTGATCCATAGCTAATTAATCCTTTGAAATATGCTCTGGGGACATGTCTGTAAAGGACGTCACTGAGGTGGGGAAGAATGCAGCCTGTTGTCTGGGCCTAGGACACAAAGGCCTATCTGTGCACACGTGGGCACTCCCGATCCAGGCTGGATCAGCTGCTCTTGTTCCTCCTTGGCCATCACAATACAACTACAGAGTTACAGGCTGCCCTCCTACCCCCGCTCCAGGAGAGCCGGGCAGTGGGATTTGTGCCCACTGGGTGCCCGCTGGGCACAGCCAGTAATACCAGTCTCCCAGCCCACTTGGCTCCTGGGGAGTCTCAGATTTCAACAGCCTGCTTCTCCCTGCTCTCATTTACTGCCCTCTCTTGTCTTCCCTTTCTCTCACTCTCCCTGGCACGCGTGTGAGTGGCAGATCCAGGGTGATCTGGACAAGGCCGACTGCCAGGGAGCCAAGCCTAGGAGCTGGAGAGATGACCAGCTGGGTGGTGTCCAGCCGTGGTGCAGGGTCACTCTAGAAGCGCTTTCCTCGGGCAGCAGAGCAGCAGCTGCCCTGGCCCACCACCCTGATCCCTAGGAGACCGGGCAGGGCCGTCCTGTCCCGGACAGAGTCCTTGCCAGTGCCCAGCAAGGAGCCAGCAAGGCACTGGAGTCAGGAAGCCTGGGACGTGACTGTGAACTCTGGCATTCTGGCTGGAGGAGTGGGGTCAAGGCTCCTGACCACGATGTCTTTGTTTTCTCGTTTATACGAGATGGGGATCCTAGTTCTCACTGTGTGGGTTTGTGGAGAGCTCTCCACGGGTCCTAGCGGAGGGCGACGGCTAGTGAGGGACACTGAGAGACACACTCATGGGAATGAATGAGGAGAATGTCACAGGTTAGAAGGTGTACGAGCTACAGGCCAGGCACTGAGCAGGGTGAGAGGAATCAGAGGATACAAGGAGGGGGAAGGTTAGAATTTTTAACACGTTTGGGAGGGAAGGCCCCACTACAAGGTGACATTCACCGGGGTAAGGACTCAAAGGAGATGAGGAAGGAAGCCAGGCCAGCTTCTGGGGGAAGAACCTTCCAGGCCTAGGGAGGAGCTCAGCAGCATCCTAAGGTGGAAGTGTGCCTGGTGACCCAGGAGGGTGTGCTGGGGAGGGGGAGTGAGGGTGTGACAGGTGTGAGGAAAGGGCACCAGGCCCTGAGGTCCTCTGTCAGTTTGCTAGGGCTCCTATGACAAAGTGCCACCAGCTGAGTGCCTTAAACAGCAGAAATGTAGTGAGTTCTGGAGGCTGAAAGTCCCAGGTCAAAGTGCCAGCAGGGCCATGCTCCCTCTGAAGGTACTAGGGAAGTGACAGGCCTCTCTCCTGGCTTCTCGCAGTTGTCCCTGCTCATGTGCCAGTGTCCACATGTCTCCTTTTTATGAGGGCCCTCCCTCAGGACCTTATTTGAACTTGATTACCTCTAAAACTACTGCCTCCAAATAAGGCTGCATTGTGAAGGACTGGGGGTTAGGACTCAACATATCCTTTTCCAGGCACTCAATTTAAACCGTAATAGCCTCGTAGGCCACTGTAAAGACCTCAGCTTTTTCTTTGAGTGGCATGGAGCCGTTTGAGGGTCTTGAGCTAAACAAGCAGGACATGCTGTGATTACATTTAGAGGGATGACCAGTTGGTCCAGAGGTAATTTTTTCTCTTGTATGTAGGGTTGGGTGCCTTGTGTCCCTCCGGAGCCAGTGGGACTCTGCCTCTCCCACCAGCTTCTCTTGATTGCCCTGTGGGAAGGTGTGCTTAGGGGACCTTTCTCTTCATCGCTCTAACTCACAGTGATTGACAGCCTCTGCTAGCTGGCTTCCCTGCCTTCCCCATCTGTCACTGGCACCAGCTACTGAGGCCTCAGGGGTCTCTGTCTTATCTGCTGACCCCTGAAAGGTCCGCAGCACCTTGCTGCTCCCTCCTCCCACGTGAGCACCCGGGAACATGCATGCCTTTCTTGGTGTCCTTATCTCTGCCCTCCTGAACCTTAGAGGCCCTTTTTGGCCTTTGGGTTCATTCCAGCTTGGCCCTGCTCTGTCCCCAGCTAAATCCAGCTCACTCATTCTCTTTATGGAGATTTGTAAAAGAATCAACTCTAAAAACCAATCTAGTTATTATGAAACCCAATAATTCCCGTTGCTAGTGATGGTGCTGAAATCTTGTCTTCTTGGGGCTGGTCACAGTAGATACCATTACAATTCCTTAGAAACATAATTGGCAATTTGTATAAAATATAAAGGGAGCTAAGTGTATTTGTACCCTTGTTACCTGTGATTCATGAATTTCAGTTTGGGGAATATAGCTAAAGAAAATAAGTCTGAATAGGAAAGCACTTTATATAAATGAAAATGTACATCACAGAAATGTTTGATATGGAAGAACTGGACATAATAGCAATGACCAATACCCATTCAGTGCTTATTTTGTAGTAGGCACCATCAATTCTTTAGATTTATTACTTTATCTAATCCTCCCCACATCTCTATAAGATAAAAGCAGCTAATATCTGGTAAGGACTGTAATTACTTCCATATAATGTATGTAATTTCCGGCAGGCACTTAATAAGTGGAAAGAATGCTGAACAGTAGTCTGGACTGCTGGCCGGGGGACTGCCCTACAGCTAGGCTCATTCCCTTAACTTTGAAAGTGACCCTTTCCTGCCCCTCCGCCCCTTTAGTAATTAGAATACAACAGGGTGCGTGCCATAGCCTAGCCACTCAATCATATGAATCACTACCAAGCAAGTTCTCCTCCTCCCTCCCTCTAAAGTGCAGGTTATAAATCTGATAGAACTTAAATGAATTGGCTTAATCTTTTAATTGAACAAGTTTGGGGAGGGGCATGTCATTTCAGATCTAGCTTCTCATTTAAACCTTGAAGATCTTCTGCATCCTGATTTTTTTTTTACTTAGTATATAGTAACTCTCAAGTACTTTTGGCTAGATCCCACAACACGTGCTCTGTCTTCATTCCAGATGTTAGTTTAGGGCCAAGCAGGGTGGTGCCAGGAGACCCTCTTTAGGTGAGGGTAATCGTGCTAAAACTCATCCACTACCACCTTTAAAATTGTTTGAAAATTACTTATAAAATCCTCACATATAAAGCCACAAGTTGAGTTTTTACCAGCCATCTATTAGCTCCAAAGCATGATTTGAGTACTATGTTGGTTTTTTGGCAAACTGCCTCAATTTCCACCCTTTGAAAAAGAGTGATTATTCCAGCTTCACGTCATCACTAGGAAGGTGATGAACACGTAGGGAACAGTGCCTTGCACAGTACTTGGCACATAGATGGCCCTTGGTACATACTCATTCATTCATTCATTCATGCCTGCACGCATGACAGCTGCCATTCCATCATTCTCTCAGCACACCTTGTGAGAAGTGTGGATGCAGTCCCCAGCCTCCCACCCTGTGGGGACTACTGATGGCCATGGGGAGCCCAGCAGGGGAGCAAAAGAGCCCCCCTCTGGTTGAGCATTTGCAGCTTCTGACTCTTCTACCAGGAAAGGCTGGCTCCCTTATAACCTCCCACCCTCTTCCTCAGCTGGTTGCCTCTGCCAGAGGTGCAGGTGACGGAGGGGGGCACCAGATGGGAGATGAAGGCAGGTATGAATAAGGAGTACTGTCCTGGTGGAGCGAATACCATGGCCTGTATGGAGCCAAAGTGTGATTTTTGGCTTTGAGTTAATCAAGTTTTTTAAATATTTAATTTGATTTTTTATTAATTGTTTTTAATTACAGTTTATATTCAATATTATTTTGTATTGGTTTCAGGTATACAGCATAGTGGTTAGACAATCATATGTTTTACGAAGTGTTCCCCTCAATATTTCTAGTACCTACCTGGCACTGTACATGGTTATTACAATTTTTTTTTTTTTTTTGAGAGAGAGAAGTGGAGGGACAGACAGGGAAAGACAGAGAGAGAGATGAGAAACATCAACTCATAGTTGAGGCATCTTAGCTCTTCATTTCTCATATGTGCCTTGACCGGGGGACAGGGGTGGCTCCAGCTGAGCCAGTGACCCCTTGCTCAAGCCAGCAACCTTGGACTCAAGCCAGTGACCTTGAGCTTCAAGCCAGCAACTTTTGGGCTCAAGCCAGCAACCATGGGGTCATGTCTATAATCCTACACTCAAGCCAGTGACCCTGTGCTCAAGCTGGTGAGCCCGTGCTCAAGCCGGCAACCTTGGGGTTTTGACCCTGGGTCCTCAGCATCCCAGGTTGACACTCATACACTGTGCCATAGGCATACACAATATTATTGACTGTATTCCCTGTGCTTACTTTACATCCTCATGAATATTTCATAACTACTAATATGTACTTCTCAATCCCTTCACCTTTTTCACTCAGTGCCCAACCCTCCTTCTCTCATTAGTCAAGTCTTTTTTTTTTTTTTTTCATTTTTCCAAAGCTGGAAACGGGGAGGCATCAGACAGACTCACGCATGCGCCCGACTGGGATCCACCTGGCATGCCCACCAGGGGGCGATGCTCTGCCCCTCTGGGGCGTCGCTCTGTTGCATCCAGAGCCATTCTAGCACCTGAGGCAGAGGCCACAGAGCCATCCTCAGCGTCCGGGCCATCTTTGCTCCAATGGAGCCTCGACTGTGGGAGGGGAAGAGAGAGACAGAGAGAAAGGAGAGAGGGAGGGGTGGAGAAGCATATGGGCGTCTCTCCTGTGTGCCCTGGCCGGGAATCGAACCCGGGACTCCTGCACGCCAGGCCGACACTCTACCGCTGAGCCAATCGGCCAGGGCAATTAGTCAAGACTTTTAACCCTTTATATGGGGAGAGGGCATTTGGATGGGGGTGGCAAAATGACCTTTACTGAGTATACTTAGAAGGCAAGGTGTGTCTTACGATCCAAGTTCCAGTCCCTTTCAGGGTCTCAGACATGCTAAAACTCACAAGCTCTTCAGCAATGACATTATTTTGAGAAAGGGAGTGGGTCATTTCCTAAAGGAAGATGCTGTTGCACTCATGCAGGTAAATTCTTTTTCCAGTAGTGTCCCCTCCTCTCTCCACCTCTTGCCACTGACACCCCTAAATTGACACACTTGTTTCAAGCATTGGGTTGTTCCTGAAGTGCTTGTAGGGACAATGCCAAAGTCCTAGAGCTGGTGTCCTGAGGAAGTACCAGCATCACTCATTCATTCAACATAGACTTTTGAAAGAAGACACTCATCTTTGTCTTGGGGAATCTATCAATGAAAAATACTGAGTGTACCCTGTACTCATGACACTTAACTTTCAGCGGAGGAAGGTCAACACTGAACACGTGATAAAGAGGACAATGCCAGAGTCAAAGGTGTTGTGAAGAGGAGAATATGAGGCTTTGATTAAATAACATGACCAAGGCCATGCATTAGTAGGGGACAAAGCCAGGACTCAATGCCAGACTTCTCTGGTACCACGTTCTTGACTTTGCCACACAGACACTCCTGCATCTCTGCCGAGCAATGACGAGGCCACGCCTTTGCATGGCACTTCATACTCCTCGCTATTTCCAGCACATCCCTGATTTCACCTTGGGATATCATTATTTTCAGCCTCTCCTCCAAGGCCTGTCATGAATGCAGGAAAACGGCAGGTGCAAGTCCTCTAGCATTGAAGCCAATTAAGCTTCTCACAAATGTAGAGCACATAAATTCCATGATGTGAAGGACCAAGAAAAGCCTTGAGTTGGACACGTCTGGAGTAAAACCTTATGGGCTGGAATTTAAAAAGGCAAAGACCTTTCCTTTCTCTTCCTGTGGCCCGCAGAAATTAGCTCCTAGGCAGTGTCCTCAATGTTGAGACAGCATACTAATGAGGAGCTTCTATGAGCTCAGATGCTGTGGGGACAGGAGGGAAGGACAGCCACCTTCTATTTTCCCAGCATCTCCAGGGTAGTTACACCCTCCACTCAGTACAATGATGCTTATTGCTTCAAATGTTCAGTCTTAGCCATAAGGTCAGCTCTAGACTATCTACAAGGCAGGTCAACAACATACTTGGTCTTGTTGGATGCTCACATGAACCCCTTTGAATAGGTTCTAGTATTCTTCTTGGTTATAGATGGGGAAATGGAGGCCAGAGACAGCAACTCACTCTGTTTCTGTGGGGTTTGTGGGTGAGCTGGGCCTCGAGACACCTGACCCAGTCTCCCCTCTCTCCAGCATGCTGTGCTGCTATGAAAGGGACACTTGCTTCTGTGATGGCTTTGGAAAAAAGCCTTTCTAAAATGTATCAACATACTTCCCTGTCTTTCAAAGCAGGAGGCACTGGGGTAGGGAGAGTATGGTGTGGTGTGATAGTTTCTTAATAAATACAGCTATCTTTCTGAACACATATCTTTCTGTTCTGCCCAGCAAGGTGACTGTTTTATCCCTTTTTCTTACTCTGCCTTGTGATGTCACTGGACCAGCCCATCTCTTTGTGTTTTAAAGTTTCCAATCAGAAGTCACGATTATTAGAATTATTGTAGGCAAATTTCGTAGGAGTATACATTGCTATGATTATTCTGAGTAGCAATTAGGCAATGAGTCGAAGAAGCTTTATAAGTGTTTAAAAATTTTGAGCCTGCAATTCCATTTCTAGGAATGAGTCCTAAAAAATATTCAGGAGGATACATAAATATTTTCATGCAAGATTACTTATCATGACATTAATTATAAATTTGCAGATTGAAAGCAGTCAATATAAGAAACAATTGGGCATGGATTAAAAATAATACATTAAGCCCAAGGGATATGTATTGCGGTATTATACACCCATTGAAATCGCAAAAAATTATCTAATGGCATTGTAATATATTCCTAAAAGGTTAAACAGGCTGTAAAACAGCATGTACATTATGGTGACATTTTTTAAAAAAGTAATAAACAGTAATATGTATATAAAAATAACAGCATATACACCAACATTTTCCAGGAGTTATTTCTGGGTGTGGGTTATGCAAGGTTTTTGTTTCTTTCTGTATAATTTTCTTATTTTCTATGTGGAATATACACTACTTTTAAAACAAAACACTTATATAATATTTAGGCCTAAAATATTGGCTATGGTTAGATAACCCATGGAAGCTCTGAGGAAAGGCCAGGCTTCCTGGAGGGAACTTAGACATGACCGTGACTCCCCGAGGCACAGAAAATGCTTTCGCTGACCTCTGGATTGTGGGCCTGGTCTGTGTTCTGAAGGTTTCAGGAAAGTTGTTATGAAGAAGGAATAGTTTCCTCCTAAAGTGTTTAGTCTCACTGGGGAAAAAGGGCCCCTCCCGTGTGGGAGAACACACGGCAAGATGGGCGTGTCCATGTGACTCTGGCAGTGCCGCCCTGGGGCCCTGGGCCTTGGAGGGCCGGTGGAGAGCCAGGAGCAGGGGAAGATTGCTGCCTGCAGGGAAGAAGACTTTCCATCTGCTCCTCCCCTAGATACCCTCCCTGCTCGCTGTCACTTTGCTCAGACCAGCGAGCCCTGTAAAGCTGTGTCCTCGGTCAGAGCCTGTGAGGCCAGACCCGGACATGGCACTGCCTCCCACCAACTGGGGGAACACTTTCCCACCTCCTGCCACCCTTCACAAATCTGGGTTGTGACTGCACGTCAGTTTGCCTTGTTCTAGTGCCATCGACTGCACTGCCCAGCAGTGGCCAGGGCAGGAGTATGGGTGGTGGTACACAAGGTGTATGCAGAGGCAGAGGCCTCATTGTGGCATGTGACATCAAGGTGAGAACCCCAAGTCCCCATGTGGCCCTTTATTTCTGATAATGTTGGTGGGTATAGGCAGCATGCTTATTGGAGTAGGCACATGTGGGGATGCACGTGCCCAAACCAACCCCCGCACCCTCCTGCACCCATCCAGGCCTTGCGGTGCTCAGCATCCTCACAGTGGGTCAGTATGGTACAGCCCCATCCCTCCCGCCCGCCCCACCAGCAGCCTAGCTCCCTGGTACTGTCAGGAAGCCATCTGTCTGACAGGCTCAAGCAGCTTCATCTCCTCGAGGAGTCAGTCGGATTGTGGGGACTCTGTGGTCCCCAGAATCTGCTGAGTCAGGGCAAGTCTTTGCTTCCTGGGGGGATGTGGGGATAAACACACAGCCACCCAGCTTCCTCAGCTTCCCAACAGGGGTCAGAGCCAGTGTGCAGACATCCCCCAGGCTTACCTCAACCCAAGCAAGCCAGGAAAGGAACTGTGACAAGGTTTAATTGCAGTAATCGTTAGTGTTGGTGTATTGTGTGTGTCGTAAACCCTAAAATGTCTAAGAAATGAAATGCTTTTATTCATTCTTTCATTCAACATATATTCATGTTAGTTGCTAGGAGAAAGGAGGAGGAATAAGAAAAGACCCAGTAATTGCATTCCTTGGTGTATCCCTAAGATAACTAAAAAACGAATGTCCGCGCCAAAGCTTGTACATGAGGGTCAGTAGCGGCATTATTCATCACAGCCAAAAAGTGGTAATGACCCAAATGTTTATCAAACTGTCGAGTGGATAAGTAAAACCTGGTATATCCATAATGGAATGTTATTTGGCCATAAAAATGGAAAGACGTGCTCATAATGCTACAGCATGGGTCAACCTTAAAGACGTGCTGAAAGAAGCCAGACACAAAAGGTCTCATTGCATGTGTGCAGAACAGGCAAAGCTCCATGAATTTCTATAGACAGAAAGTAGGTTAGTGGTTGCCTACAGTTGAGGAGGGAGTAGAAAGGGCTAGAGGGGGTTGGCTAACGGCATCAGGATTTTGGGGGGGAGATGAAAAAGTTCTGAACTTAATTATAGTGCAGAGGTGAATGGGGTTCTACCTCTGAGAATCCAGCTCCAGGTGGGAGGGTGGGAACTTCACCCAGTCATCTGGGCTATGATCTCCCTGTTCTCTTTGGTGGCCCAGGCTGTGGCCTGCCCCTAAGCTTGTTGCAGAGGCTGCTAGACTACAACAAAGCCTTAATTTCTGCCTTTGAACACTAAAGCGTGAGGTCAGATGATGCACAGGGCAATGATTCCTCTAATTGCTGGGAAACCAGGCTGTCATAGGCAACTGCTCCTCCCTCTGCAGGGCCCTTGAAGTCTGGGACGAGTGGCAAAGACAAGGGGTATGACCTGGTGGGGTACCCCTCTTCTCCATAGCTACACAGTGTCCTCGGTCCTGAAGGACAACCTCTGGGTTGCCTATCGCAATCCAGTGCCAGCCTTATTTATTTTTCCAAGCAGCTCACCCTTTCCCCAAACATCCCTGTGCCTTCTGGTCTTCATTCCTTTGTGCACAGTATTTCTTCTGCCCTGATGTCCTCTCTTGTTTCCTGTTAAAATCCCACTCCTCCTCCAAGATCTGGACCCAACGCACCCCCCTCCACCTCCGATGTGTTCCTACACCATCTGCTTTCCTCCCTCTGTCCAGTGTCAGAGTGCACTCCCCTCCCCTGTGCTGGCTACCTCACCCTTTGTGGTTGCGTGACAGTGCCTCCCAAACATCGATTGTAGATGGGGAACTCCTTGAGGGTGAGGCTTTTATAGGATGCCAGTGTGTACCCTCCCTGGTGCCAACAGAATGCCTTGCACTTAGAACATCCTCAAGAAATGTTGGCTGAATTATTGTGTGGCATTTTTCTAGTGAGGTAAACTGTGTTCAGGGAACTGATTTTATAGCTGGGACCCATTCTCAGAATTTTCAGCTCCCTTAGCCCATGTGTTCACTTAGGGCTACATTCAGTCATCACTTCGGCATCTCTGTATCTCTCTGTCCCTTCCCTCAGATTGGCTAGTGCATTTCTAAATGCCAGTCGCTTCTGCACAGCTCCCCAGGAGCAGGGCTAGTGGCCACCGAGAGCTGCAAGGGGGAGTTGCTAAAGCTGAGAGATGTTCACTTCATTATGTTCTGTTCAGTTAAGCCATCGGTGATATTTCTTCTTTAGACCTTTATGATTTTCTCCCAAACATAAAAATATTCCAACCATTTGCATTCATATTGGTGAACTGCAGAGTCACACAATGAATCTTTTAGCAGAAAACTGTTGTTTTTCTTCTGGGTGATTTTTATTTTTTTTAATTTTTATTTTCCTTTTGGGTGATTTTTAAAGGTCTGTTGTCCTTTTGCACAGAATTTTATTACATGTTGGTGCCAATCTGTCTTCCAGAGGAGCACATCTCCACATTTATACTGAAAGACAAACAGAGTGGGACTTCACGGCCTTGGGCGGACAGCAAGTGATAGCTAATTTCTTACAGCAAGGAAGATGGAATAGCAAGTCCCCGAGTTGCAATTTTGACTTCCCCTTCTGTTCCCCCCCAAAATTGTTTAAATAGCTAACTCCTGTCTTAATATAGTTATTAGTTAATGAAATGGCATCTGTATTTTAAGAGTGTATTTTGGGTTTTATTAGATCTTAAATGTCATTCCTAGGTTGGCAAAGACTTTGGGGCTGTTACCTTTGATTAATGAATTAACAGTTCATTTAACCAAATGAACTAGAAGAGCAGACAAATCCAGTTGATGAATTGTGACTCTTTATCATGGATGTTAGCTGTCATCTAATCTTTAACCAGTACACAGAAATGACAAGTACATACATTTTGTAGGATTAAGGAGTTACACTGATGTTTGACTCTATATTTTATACTTACTGGATTAGCTTCAAATGTGGACAAGGCCCACCGGGGGTGAGGACAACAGAAACGCAGAGACCCAACTCCAGGGACCAGGTTCAGTGACACAGATCCGCTTTATTCAGGAAGTACGCTAGCTTATATACACAGGTTCAGCCTATAGGGTGTTACAGTGTGTTCTTCACAGCCAATGGCTGAAAAGGTCAGGGAGCTGCCTGGTTGGTGCTGAGTCACTTTCTTACAGCAGGTGAGCTCCCTCCTTGGTGTGCCTAGGAAGGTTTCAGGTGCTGGAGTGTTCTCACAGCATTGCATCAGCCACAGCTGCTAGGAATGCGCTCTGTGCTCTACCTACATTTCCCCCTTCTCTTTTAATTAGGGCCAGTTGGACTTGATGAATGACAGCTTGCTGCTGTTGTCTCTATGGGCAGGATAATGCCAGGGTGGGGAAAAGCAGCCCAGACGTGGGGGTTTGCCCGCATCTGGGAGTTAGCGGTTACTATAGCACACATAAGCAGGAACAGAGTAACGGCCTCGGGCCCGTCGGGGGCCATTCTCTGGGCTTACTCTGCTAAAGCCTTCATATCCCCCCAGGTGATGGGATGCACACACTGGCTGCGAGGTCTTCTTCTGGAGACTCACCATTTCCTGGGTTGAGGGGGTTCATCGGAGGGGTCATCTTGGGACACTGGGACTGGCCTTATGTTTTGTCCTGGGATCCAAATAGTCTGAGGGCTGTTTTCTGGAAAGACACAAGCATAACCTCTCCCTTGCGTTATAAAAGAGTGTGGACCCTGCCACCATGCCATGGCTGGGTCCTTCCAGCGTACCAATGGTAAAGGGGTTCGGGAGTGGCAACTTCTGCTTCTTTGGCTGGCAGAGCCGATGGTGCAGTTAGCAATTCAGTTGGTTTCATTTTTGCGTGCTCAGTCATGAGTGTGTTAAACTCGGAGGCTAAGCCACTCTCCTCCTCAGTGGGGGGGGGGGCAAATAGGGAGGTAGGGGCTCCTCAGGGAGAGGGGGAGAGGGTCCTCGGCGGAAGATGGCTAGTAGGTCAGGAGTGAGATCGAGGGGGAAGGTTTGTCCTTCAGGTACTTCCGCTGAACGGATGCACCGGAGAGCTCAGGCCCAAGTATTGGGGTCCTAAAGAGGTGTGTCCCGAAGCCAAGGGTTGAAACCTGAGAGGATTTCCTAGTAGGTACAAAGATCCTTTTCATTAACTTTAACTCACCTACTCTGCAACAGGGCATGGAGGGCTCAAGCTTGCGGGGCTCAGGAGTGAGGGAGAAGGTTTACTATTGCAGAGGGTCACTCACCCGTCCCTTGGATGCTGGTTGGGTCCCTGTTCAGGTGCCAGTTGTGGACAAGGCCCACCGGGGGTGAGGACAACGGAGACACAGAGACTCAACTCTGGAGACCAGGTTCAGTGACGCAGATCTGATTTATTCAGGAAGTAAGCTAGCTTCTATACACAGGTTCAGCCTATAGGGTATTACAGTGTGTTCTTCACAGCCAATGGCTGAAAAGTTCAGGGAGCTGCCTGGTTGGCACTGAGTTACTTCCTTACAGCGGGTGAGCTCCCTCCTGGGTATGCCTAGGAGGTTTCTGGGAGCTGGAGTGTTCTCACAGCATTGCATCAGCCATAGCTGCCAGGAATGCACTCTGCGCTCTACCTACATTTGGACTCTGAAATAAGAAATGTCATTGTAACATAAGCTCAATGAACCATTTTGGAATCTTATGCTTCTAAGAACAAATGAGGACCTAAATTTATTTAATTTCTTGTCAAGATGTAACCTTTATATAGCCCTAGAGAACTCCTACTTGTGTCCCCAACCCCTTGCTTTTGGTGGCTCAGATCCCTCATACTGTGGAACCTCCACTTTACACACACATATGCACACACACTCTCTTCTGTGTACTCACAGATTCTTTCCGGCTTGTCTCTTTCTTAACTACTATAGTTTTTGCTTCATAAGATGCACCTGACCATAAGGCGCACCTAGGGTTTTAAGGAGAGAAATAAGAACAAAAATATTCTGAACCAAATGGTGTATTAAAATATACCACAATAATATTTCAACAATGTAAACTCAACAGCAGTATTAACAACCATCAGCACTGTTATTAACAAATGATAAGAGACTTTAATGTTCAAATACTCTTCTAGTTTTCCAGGAACCCACAGCAGCTAAAAAAAAAAAATCAACATTTGCTCCATAAGATGCATGGGCATTTTCCCCTCCACTTTTGGGGAAAAAAAGTACATCTTATGGAGTAAAAAATATGGTAAGTTCCGCTCTGTGGTTTTCCATTTTTTTATAGACTCTGATCTCTGCATCAAGGGTACTAACAGATTATGGTATTCCTTGTCCTCCCAAGTCACATACTATATATAATTATATATTTCTTTAAATCTGAGATGTGACTGATGGCAAGGTTCATTTGTGTGCTGGTAAGAGAAAAGCCATTATAATTGCAAAAATCCAGAGATTTAAAGTTATGTCTTGCTTTTAAAGATACTTAAAGATGACACGATGTGAATTTTGGATTTTGAAGGCAGTCTTCTGGAGGCAATGCCAGTGGTGGCATGTCGGGCAGCAGGGCAGGCTGGTGGGAGGCGCGTGGTGCTCCCATCGCCACACATACCACACCATGTCATAAGGAGCCTGTTTCATCTACCTAGTGGCTGTGGGTGAGAAGACCCCATATATAACAACAAAATACAACAAACACAGAGGAGTAGATCTGTGTGTGGGAGATGCACACGCATGTAACACTGCATGAATCTCACTGACCGAAGAAGGCAAACAAAGCCTGTCCACACGGAGCATTCTGGGAAGAACCCACTGGCCCTCTCTCTGCTTAGGCCTCTATGTAGAAGCTGGAGATGTGAATTCTAGCTTTTGTTTTGCTGATCTCCCACACAGGGGCCCAGTGACCTAGGTCTGTGGTTTTCAAACTTTGTCCTCAGTGCTAGAGCCTCTCAGGTGAGGGAAAAGGCAAGGAGCCTTGGGCTTTGATCAGAACAGCTCCAGTTTATTATTATTTTTAATAATAATTAATTAATTTTTAGAGAGAGAAGAAGGGGGAAGAGAGAGAGGGGGAAAAATCTATTTGCTGTCCCACTCATTCATGAATTTATTGGTCAATTCTTGTATGTGCATGACTGGGGATTAAACCTGCAACCTTGGCATATTAGGATGACACTCTGACCAACTGAGTACCAGCCAGAGGACAGCTCCACTTTAAATCTGTCTTAGATATCAGCTGTCTATAATTTCCTATTTTAAAAAAGTTCCTCTCAAAAAAATAAAAGCTTGAAAATCACCACTAGAGATGAACCCTGTACTCTGTTCTATGGGTAAAATTCTCAAGTGTATTATTTCACTCCAAAAAGGTCGGTCATAGAGACTATTTCTCCTTAGGCAGTAGTATCAAGACAAGAAGGCTGGCTTAGTTTAGCTGCTCTAACAAAGTAGCATGGACTGAGTGGGATAAACCATTGAAATGTATTCCTCACAGTTCTGGAGGCTGGAAGTCCTAAATCGGGGGGCCAGCGTGATGGGGTTCTGGTGAGAACCCTCTTCTGTGTTTCAGGTTGCCAGCTTCTCATATCCTTACATGGCAGAAAGGATAGTACCTCACTTGGGAGGGTGCCACCTTCATGACATAATTACTTCCCAAAAGCCCCAACCCCTAATACCATCGGGGGTTAGGATTTCAAAATTCATAGGATTTCAACATATGAATTTGGAGGTGGGGAAATTGGAGGTTAGAGCCTTTAGTCTCTAACAAGGACTAAGTGCAATTCGTGTGAGAAGTACCAATTGCTTCCTCTTTATATTTCCTGCTAAGAACACCCTCTCCTGTGAGTGGCCCCTTGGAATCACTTAGGAAGTGGAGTTGCCTAGAGTATGTTTCCCAGATGCTGAACAAATTACTGCAAATGTAATAGCTTTAAATAATTCAAATTTATTATTTTGAAGTTTTGTAGGCTAGAAATCTAAAAAGGGTCTCACTGGCCTGAAATCAAGATGTCAGCAGGGTTGCATTCCTTCCTGGAGGCTCTAAGGGAGAATCTCTTTCCTTTCGCAATTTCTCGAGGCTACCTGTAGCCCTTGGCTTGTGGCCCCTTCCTCCATTTTCAAACCCAGCAATGGTGAGTCAAGTACTTCTCACATTGCATCTCTTTGATCCTCTTCCATAGTCGTATCTCACTCTTACTATCTTCTGCCTCCTCTTCTACTTTTAAGGTTCCTTGTGATTACATTGGGCCCATTTGGATAATCCAGTATAATCTTTCTTTTCTTTCTTTTTTTTTTTTTTAAGCTAGAGAGAGACAGAGAGAGGGACAGATAGGGACAGACAGGCAAGAAGGGAAAGAGATGAGAAACATCAATTCTTTGTTGTGGCTCCTTTGTTGTTCATGGATTGCTTTCTCATAAGTGCCCTGACTGGGGATGGGGGTGGGTGGCTACAGCAGAGTGAGTGACCCCCTGCTCAAGCCAGTGACTTTAGGCTCAAGCCAGCAAGCTTGGGCTTCAAGCCAGCAACTATGGGGTCACGTCTGTGATCCCGCGCTCAAGCCAGTGACCCTGTGCTCAAGCTGGTGAGCCCGTGCTCAAGCCAGTGACCTTGGACCTCAAGCATGGGTCCTCTGCATCCCAATCTATCAGGATAATCTTCTTATTTTTACATTATCTTGATTGTCAACCCTAATTCCATCTTCCATCTTAATTCCCCTTTGCCATGTAATTAACATATTTACAAGTTCTGGATATTAGAACTTAGACATCATTGAGGGTCATTATTCTGCCTACCACATCTAGAAATAGGTGTTGTAGTATGACAGGTATTCTGAGGATCAGAAAAGTAACACAGAAGAAGCCATAACATAGAGCCATAAATTAGCCTATTTTGAGTTATGGGCTATCCCCATGTTACTGTTAGATAATGTTTATTAAACAGGGACCAAGAGAGTAGGAAGTGAGTATTTCATGTGGGATTAGGGTCACAGGCTGGATTCCACCAGATGATGAAGAGTTCCATGCAGGACATTTATTAGGGAGTGTTCTTGTGATCAACACCACTGGAAGGGAAAAGAAGGGAAGGGAAGTAAGGAAGATGGTCCAGGCAGGGAGAGAAACTGGGCTGCAGGGTAGTCTCAACAATGGCCTCAGATCCCCAAGGAAGCTGTGAAGCTGTGAGGGAACCACATCTTCATACCCATGTTGACCAGTCCTTGGATGTGGACTGCCCCACAAAGGAGGCATGACCTTGATGAGACCTCTTGCTCTGCAGAGGGACTTCCTGGAGAGGAATGACAGCCAAGGGCTATCTGACAGGCAGCCCCAGCAGCTGGGAGATAAGTCCATCAGTGTCAAAGGGGAATCCAGGCAGTGCCTCACAGTGCTCACTACAATCGGGCAAAGGACTCTACTTTGGTGTGGTTGTCCATGAACTGGAGGGTACTCCAAGGCTTGGGGGTAGGCGAGGGACTCAGAGCAGGGAGAGTGTGTATAAGGAGAGATGTAGGGATATTCCCAGCCAGGCGAAGAGCTAATTCAGAAGGGATGTTTTTCACTGCCTTCTGGGACCCCAATCCCTGCACTCTTAAGCTCCCTATCATCACTGGAAATGACTGATAGAACAAGTGGTAGAGTCACAGGCCTGGAAATTCTGGACAACAAGTAGATTTACCCAGAGTAAGCAAGAAGCCGACCTGGATCAGCTTACTCTCACACACTGATGGTGGGTAATCCAGCAGTATTTATGCGCCTTAATGGCTAGTGCTTGTCATGACTGTTCGGTGGACATGATTACTGATCATATGCCATTACTCTTTATTACCTTGTCATCTGTTAGATGAAGGATGTGATTATTGATCATTTGTGGATTCGTGTATTATTTTACTCTCTCCCAGAACTTCTGGCAAGGGATAGTCGTAAGCAGAATAGGAGGCCACCTGCCCCTCAGAGTCACCAGAAAACCCTCCTAATCCCAAAGAACTGCCTTAGTATTCTCTGATGCCCAAAGGCCCACCATTAGGGCACAAATCTCTCAATGTCAAGCTCTGATCATGATTTAACTGTAGACACTCTCAGAAGGGGTTACTGCATCCCAGTGAAAGTATAT
Source organism: Saccopteryx leptura (assembly GCF_036850995.1). NCBI lineage: Eukaryota > Metazoa > Chordata > Mammalia > Chiroptera > Emballonuridae > Saccopteryx > Saccopteryx leptura. Next base: position 206,998,411 of record NC_089505.1, on the reverse strand, counting down.
TTTAGAAGTTTTTCTGAAAGAAAATTCTGGAATATTAGAAGTAATGTTCCTAGTATGAAAACCCAGCCTCAGGCTTCAATGGGAAGCCATTCAGTGATAATACTTGAAGCCTCGACAAGTGTTCACACCAGTAGTGGGATTCAAATAACTTAACAACTGGTTCTCTGTCCTAATGATCGTTTTAAGTATAAAAAAATATATACCGAAAGGTAGTTTATTATTTCATGCATTTAATACTTAAATAAGAATAAAAGAGATACACAAAATCAGATGTTATAAGAAAGAGTTTTAAAATATTAATAAATATTAAATAATACTTGACAAAAAACAATAAAAACTGTTGTTTAAGATAGTTCCATATTGCTTCCAGATTGACATCCTCACTTGCAATTTTTTTCACCTGTGGACAGAATGAACATTACTACAGGCGCTTAGGATATGCTGTTGCACAGATGAACATTAAAAAAGAGTAAAGAATGTAAATTTGTGATTCCCACATTGGGTGGCTGCTCAGGTGCCCATATTAGAGAGAACCCTGATTACAAGTGCCATTTTAACAACCAGTTCACTGAACTCAACAAAAAAAAACAGGTATCGGTTCTGCTGAACTGATGGCAAAGCAGCTGAATCCCACCATTGGTTTACATCCTTGGACCCAGTAATTCTATGCCTGTGCATATAATGGTAGAAGACTGGTCTAATTATGGAGAGGACTTCATACACAAGCATGTTTATCACAGAATCATCTGTAATGGTGTAACTTTGGAAACCACTTGAATGTGAAACATTTGGAAAATACTCTAGTAAATATGAGTATATCCACCTAATAAAAAAATCCCGTCATTAAAAATGGGTTAGGAAGAGTCTGTAATATCCTGACAAAAATATTAATGTTATAAAAGTGAGAAGCTTGGCTTCACATTGGTATGTGCATCTATCTCATCGTAGCCAAGTAAAAAGAAAACCATGCTGGTGAAATACAATATGCAAATAGCAGCCTTGATTTTCTTGGTGGGAGAGTTAGAGGAGCTCTTAAAATCATTTTATTGTCCTCAGTATTTTCAAAGTATGTGATGCTACTGGGATGCACTCAGGTGTTAAACATGGTGCCTGGAAGTGGCCAGAACTCTCTGGCCCCTCAGGTTCCCAGTGAGACTCCAGGGCATGGGTGGGAGGTTCTGTAAGAGTGGGGACCACCATCAAGTGGCAGCTGGGGGTGGGTGGATGCAGGCTCAGGAGCCCCACGAAGAATCTCAGGGCATGGAGCAGGATGGCGTTTTTGGTCTACCAGGAAGTCCCTCTGCACTCCCTGCTGGCCGAGGCAGGGATGGGTTTGGTTGGTTTCCCAGGGCCACAGCCATTGAACTCACCGTGAAGCGCCCGGCTCTGCGGCCGGACCCTTGGATGCCTAGCGCAGAGCTGAGTTCGCGCGTCTTATGAGCGCTGTGCAAGCTGCACATTCGAACCAGTCCCTGAGTGATTCAGTGCATCCTCAGAGCCTGGGAACCTTGGCTTCCTCAAGAGTAAAGTGGGTTCCTACCTCATGGGCGAGGACTGAAGGAGGTAATGCATCTGCAGGGATACAGGGGTTATCTATGGCAGTGCCCATTCCCAATGTGGGCAGCCAGCTCAAAGAGGAATTTCCGGACGAACCTGTGTTAGGGACACTACATCAGCACCACTCCTGGCACTGGGCAGGGGGCATTGTGTGCCCTCCAGATCCCTTTAATCTAGAATAAGGATGGTGCTTCATGCTTGTTAAAAGGATTAAATGAGATTGTTAATCCTTTTAGCAGCCCTGAGATTCTATCTAAAGGGCTGATGTGAACAGAAGTCATTTCCTCAGCCGCCCCCGCCCTTTACAAGCGGACCCTCGCAACCATCGCCAGGGATCTCCTCACTTGTACGCTGGAGTTAGCAGGTGCGCTGTGAGAATTAAGTGAGAAATACACACAGAGAACATACATTTAATTAAGACTCGGAAATGGTAGCGATTGTTTCTTCACTACGCCCCTCGCACCGGTGTGCAGGTGGGCGGAGAGCAGGCAGACGCTGTGTGAGGGAAGCCAGCCAGCACAGCCGCAATGGGACTGTGCCGGCCCTGCCACTGCGTCTGCCCCTGCGGTTTGCAGGTGCTGCCCCCGGCAGTTCTCACACCTGGTCTTGGAAGCAGGAGCACAGGTGGAGCAGGTCCTGACTGAGCCAGCCAAGGGCAGCACAGACAAGAGTAGTGTTTCTAAAAGCCAGCAGGCGAAGGCCCTGAAATCTCAGGGGAGCGAGGCTCTCCACATTAGCTTCTTAGAAGTAGCCAACTCCAGGGCTCGCCGAGGTTGGTCCCTCCTCCTCTCTTTACTAAATCAAACTTTATAGAGTAGTAGAGAAAAGAAAATTGGCATGTCTTTATTCCATTGTCCAAACAAAAGGCGTTTCACTTACATTTAAAGTGAACTGTAGGTCCAGCTATAGAGCACTTTCTCTTATAGTCATTGTACTAAGTGCTCTCTGAACTCTTTTCATCTTCACAACCCCTCTCACAATGTTCTGTCCACTTTACATTTTGGAAGACTAAGACTCAGAGATGAAGAGACTTGTTGAAGCTCACAGCTAGAAAGCAGCAGAGCCAGAAGGCACATCTCGACTGGTCCTGACTCTCCACAGTACGCCCTTAACAACTTCAGTACTTTAAGTATATATCCATACCTTCTACTTTAAATAAAATGCTTCTGTATCTTAATTTTTGGGGGCCTCAATAAAGCACTCAGCAGAACACATTTTCTGGGTTCTCCTCTACCCCCCAAATCAGGCTTCCTTCACTAACCTTTTATTCACGGCAGGTGTATAATAAAGGCTTGCTGAATCTCTGAACTCGGCTCCACACTTAGTAGGCTTTGATGGGGACTTCACTGCAAACTACCTGCTGCCCAGCCAAACTCTCAGAGTGACACTGAGGGGCTCTACAGTGACACTAGGGTACGGTCCTGCTTTAGAGTCTTCTCCATTTACCTGTTCTAGTTAAATGCACTTCCCCTCCCCACATGTTATTGGGACAAAATGTCCTGTGTCTTCACCGTTTTGTGGCTCCAGATGTTGGATTTAGTTTTTTACAAAATTCTGCAGCAGAAATGTGGTTATGAGTCAGGAATGTGTACGTGTGTGCTCGTCTGTGTGTGAAGTCAGTCTCTCAACACCAGCTAAAAATGTGAAGCGGCCCGTCTGCCAGGAATTGAGGACACCGTATGCTGCATTTCTAGGTCTTCCTAGGAGTTACACAATCTCTCCCAAAGCCAGGAGGCAGGAGCAGGGTGAGCTCTGGTAGACGTTTTCAAAGAGAAATGCTGAGGAAGGGCTGACCTTGAGAAGACAGGGAGTTCTCCAGGCCGTGGAATGTGTTCAGCCTTGGGGCTCAAACAAAAACTGTATTCAGAGGGTGAGCGCTCTGTTGAGAACAAACCCTGTCTGTCTCTCTGCTTTGTCATGGGGCTTATCAAGGTGAGCCTTGACCCTGTGGGGCGCTGGATATTGAATTTAGGACTGGGCACAGCTGCCAGGCCAGGGCCCTGGTAATCCTCCCAGCCATCTATCTCTAATTAGCAGGCTTCAGGGCCCGCAGCGTCTAGAGGGCCAGGCAGAGGTGAGATAAAAGCTCTCTAGCCTCATCTATCCACAGAAGAAGGCTGCAAAAAGGCACTGTTGGGGAAGGAGAGCTGTGGGCAGGGACATAGCCAGTCCACCCAGGCTTATCAAGGGTGCACTCTGCGGCTGGCCTTGGGGTGGGGGGAGACATCTGATTGGTCCCTTCCCACTGTAGAAAAAAACTCTCCCTGTACCCTATCTTACTTGACTATAGCTTCTTGTTCTGTCAGGGCTCAGTTCAAAGGTCTGAGATGTAGGGCAGCATTTTTTAATGGGGGGTCGTGACCCATTAGCATCTTGTGTAACCAGTTTAATGGGTCACACCCAGAACTTAAAAAAAGATAGGATAGACTATCCAAGGACATTAGACATAACAAAGGTCCATGTTGTTTCAATTATGTATAAGAAATTAATTCTTATTGGTGACTGTAGTAAAAGAAGAAAAAAATGAAAGAAAGAAAGCCTCTGGCTCAGAGGCTATATCTATCCGCAGCCCTCTCCTTGTGAAACCCTGACACCCTGGCCCAGTCGAGTTCAGACAAGAAGAACATTAATCATTTCACTTAAAGGGAAGTCCAGGGGTGGGGCTGGCCCCACAGTACTAGATACAGGCTCCATACTGCCACCAAAGATGCCCAGCCTTCAGGGTGGGTTTCATCCTCACGCTGGTGGCAAGGTGGCTGCAGAAGCTCTATGTCACGTCCAGAGGACATCCGCAGAGAGCAGAGACCGGCTCTTCTCATGTCTCTGAAGGGTGGTCCTTCCTGGGAGGTAGGACCTGGGAGGTCCTTCCAGTGTAGGTTTGGTCACAACTCTAGCCCTAAACCCATCACTGGCAAGGAGTATGTGACTCCCGTGCATAGATGAGGATGAGCAGGAGAGACCCCCAGAGCTGGAGAGGAGAGGGGAGGGGGATGCCTAAGCAAATAAGGGAAGGAGACCAAACAGCCCAGGAGAAGGTGCTGCAATGTCTGAGACTGACAGGGGCCTAGCATCTAGAACACGTAGGAGACTTTTACAAACCAGGAAAAGGAGAGTGAACCTAGAGGAAAAATGGGCAAAGGTATGAACATGCGATTTTTAGAAGAATTCACCTTAAAAGGTAACAAATATATGACAGAATACTCAAAATCATTGTTAACCACCAAAGAGAGAAATTTAGATGCGACTTTACACCCATTACATTGGCAGAGGAAAAACAGAGTAATTTCAGCTGTTGACAGGATGTGGGGACTTGGAACCACACGTGGGAGTGTGGACTGGTGCAGCCATTGTGGAGGGAGGCCTGGTTGTCTGGTCAAATTATGTAAATGCATACACCCTGTGGCCTGCTGTTTTGATCCTAGGGAAGTTCTCACAAAGGCCATGGGAGATGCCTGTGAGGATGTCCCCTGCAGCTTTACTTGTGGTGGAGGGGAGTTGTCACAACCCTGGTGTCCATCACTGAGAGAAAGAAGAGGGCAAATGGGGTGGCTGCCCCAACAGGCTCCACACCAGTGTTTTTCAGCCACTGGTCCATTTCATATAATGACAGGGTAGTTAACTCTTGTGGACTGACACAAAATTTCTAAATTTCTGATGGGCCAGGGGTTGAAAATCATTGCTCTATGTAGCAGTTAGAAGAGATGGATTAGAAACACCCATGGTAGCCCTGGCCAGTTGGCTCAGTAGTAGAGCAGTGGCCCAGTGTGTGGAAGTCCTGGGTTCGACTCCTGACCAGGGCACACAGGAGAAGCGCCCATCTGCTTCTCCACCCTTCCCTCTCTCCTTTCTCTCTGTCTCTCTCTTCCCCTCCCACAGCCAAGGCTCCATTGGAGCAAAGTTGGCCTCGGGCGCTGAGGATGGCTCCATGGCCTCTGCCTCAGGCACTAACATGGTCCGGTTGCAATGGAGCAACGCCCCAGATGGGCAAAGCATTGCTCCCTGGTGGGTATGTCGGGTGGATCCCAGTTGGGCGCATGTGGGAGTCTGTCTCTCTGCCTCCCTGCTTCTCACTTCAGAAAAATACCAAAAAAAAAAAAGAAAAAAAAAAAAGAAAAAGGAATACTCATGGTGACACAGATAGACCTTAACAACAATGTGTTGTTTTTTTTTTTTAATTCTACTAAGTGGTTGTAAGTTTTTTAAAAGGTCATTTTCTGTTGGAAATACATACTGAAGTATTTCTGGGTGAAATGCTATAATGTCTTGACTTTGTCTGCAGATAATACTGAAAGAAAAAGTAAGCATGGAGAGGAGAGGACAGATGAAACAAAATTGGCAAAATGTTGGCAATTGTTCAAACTTGTGGTGTTATGTTATTTCTACTTTTGTGTATCTTAGATATTTTGCATAATAGAAGTTTTTTTAGGTTTCTGTTTATTTAACTGAGAGAGGGGAGATAGTCAGGTTCCCACATGCGCATCAACTGGATTCACCTGGCAACCCCAATCTGGAAATGATGCTATCCTCAGTACCTAGGCCATGCTTGGACCAACCGAGACACTGACTGCAGGAGAAGAGAGAGAGAAGGGGGAGAGGGAGGAGGAGAAGCAGGTGGTCACTTCTCATGTGTGCCCTGACCAGGGATTGAACCCAGAACATCCATATACCAGGCTGACTCTCTATCCACTGAGCTAACCGGCCAAGGCCAGAATAAGTTTTAAATAGCAAGCAAAAAACAATATAGTACCCATGCTGTAAGAACACTAAAATAAAAGATACATATTAAAATAATACCCATAGGGGAATTGGGTATGGTGAATAAAACGGAAAAGAAAATAAATAAATTTGATGTTCCATCAGGAAGGCCCAGAAAGTTCTGGTTGCTTCCCGCCAGTGGAGTTGGGAAGGGTAAGGACAGGTGGGGGTGGGGGGATGTGTGTTTGCAGTCAGCCAGTGGAGCCCACCTTTATTTTCTCAAGGAGCCTCCTTCTGTCTCCCAAGGTGCTGTCAGGTTCTTCCTGTGGGTTTCTACAACACAGGGCACTTTCTATTCTGGAACTTACTTCATGCATCTTAGACCTGCTGTGAGTAACAGGACCTGGGACTGTGTTGCACTTTGTTCAGTAGCACACCCCAGTGTGTGTACAGGGCCTGCTACACTGGTGGACTCTGTGCACAGGACCCTTCATGCTGGTGCACGTGGTCACTCTGTGCACAGGGCCTGCCACACTGGTGCACTCTGTGGAACCTGTTTAATGGAATGCCAAGGCTGGTGGAGCATTACCTCATTTTATTCATAAAACAACTCTACGGAGTAGGAAACAGTACTTTCCCTATTTGGTTAACAAGGCTATGGAGGCTCAGAGAGGTTAAGAAACTTGCCTGAGGTCATACAGCTAAAGTGTGGCAGAGCCAGGAGCCAGTCAGACCGTCTGCCATTCAGACCATATTGTCAATCACTGTACCATACAGTCTTGAGGGAGGGGTGGAGACTATTGATGTTGGGAGGAGAAGCTAACACACCTGGAGCATTTTGAGAGCATCAGTGGACCCTCCCACACCAAGAGCTGGAGGTGGGGGTGCAGGTGTGGTTGAGAAGGAAATGGAGTGACCAGGGAGATGTGAAACAAAGGATAAGAGCCTGCTGAAAATAGTGAGGGAGGTGAGCATGTGATCATGAGGGAGTCTGGGTGCATCTCTGAACTGGGGTTGAGATGGTAGGCAGAGGCCCACTCTCCCCTGGGGTGTCTCTCTTCTCATAGGTAGTTCTTAATCACTTCTCAGCGGGTAGTGGTTTGGCCCTCCAGGGGACATCTGACAGTGTCTGGGAAGAGAGGGGTGACTTAGTGTCATCCAGTAGGTAGGGGCAAGGGATACTGCTGAAATTGCTACAGAGCACAATGCACAGCACAGACCCAAACAGAGAATTAATTATTCAGCATGTCAACAGTGCCAAGATGGAGAAACATTGCTCTTGGCCTATCAGTCACTCTTATCCTGTGAGATAGTTTGGACCATTCACCCCTGTGCTTCCTACAGTCCTCCTCTCTCAGCTTCCAAAGCTCCACATACGAGGACCTGGCAAAGACAGGGTATTGTCCAGAGGAGCCCGCATGCTGGCCTGGCCTAGGGAGCTTCACATGCTAGTGGCTCATTCCGCTGCCCCACGGTGCCTTCCCACTCTGACACTTTGTCCTAAAGGTGTGCTTGTGAACGTTTAACTGGGTCTCTGGGAAAACAAACCCTGGTTTGCAGCATTTGACGATTTCCGTGGTGTAAATATTCCAGACCCAGCCAATTTCAAGCTACTAGTGTGAAGGCAGCTGGCTTGCAACATTCCTGAAAATTTAGAAATTAAAATAACTATCAGGAGCCATCTCTCACACATGGCTGCTTAGGCCCACCTTCTTTTTTATTTTTTTCTCTTCTATCTGGTTTTCTTTGTGCCCCTCCCCTCCCCCACTCCCTCCCTCTCCTTCCTCCTCTATCCCCCCTTCCCGTTACCATCACATTTTTGTCCACGTCTCTGAGTCTCATTTTTATGTCCCATCTATGTATGGAATGATATAGTTCTTAGTTTTTTCTGATTTATTTATTTCACTCAGCATAATGTTATCAAGGTCCATCCATGTTATTGTAAATGATCCGATGTCATCATTTCTTATGGCTACCTTCTAATCTTCATAATCTGTCTTAAGCCACACTAGCCAAACCAAATAAAAGTTTATTTCTCATTCCTCCTCCAACATGGGTATTCCTGATACAGCAGCTCCAACCCGCTCCTTCTGTCTTGTGTTGGTTTACCCTTCTCTAGGGCAGGTGCTCTCAAACTTCAGTGTGTATCAGGATCAGATGGAGCTGAAAATGCAATTCCCCAGACTTCTGGTGCAGCAGGTCTAGGGGGAGCCTGAGAATGTGCCTTTTCTTACAAGTTCCCAGGTGCTGCTGCTGAACAGGGCACAGCTGCTGAGAACCACTGCTCTAGGGCAATGGGTCTTAACCGTGGCTGTCCATTGGAATCATCAGGAGAGTTTCGAGCCCTCCTGATGGTGGGGCTTTCCTTCCAGAGGCCCTGATTCAGCTGGTTGGGGAGGCAGCCTGGTCATGGAGATCGTTAAAGCTTTCCAGCCAAAGATGAGAACCGCACACCCAGGCACTGAGCAGAGCCCTGCCCACATTTCTCTTCCCTTCATCTCCACAGCACCATAACGTGGGAGGTGTGGCTGTTACCTCTGTTTTGCAGACAGAGAGGCAAAGTAAGTTCCTTGTCCAGAGGAAGCTGGCTACCAAACCACTGCTGAGACCCCTTCTCTTGAGACACCAAAGGTGGTAGAGATGAGGGTGAAAGGGAAATCCAGCACATGAAACTATCTGGGCCTGAACGCCATGCAGCCCCACAACCCATCCCAAGCCTAGCCGGGGTGCCCTGCCCCACATGCTCTGTCCCAGGGGGTCTGAAGCTTTCTGTGCACCGGTCAATCTCCAAGATGATCTGCCAGGGAGAGCCTTGCCTTCTCTTCTTAACTACATGAGGTCATAAACGCCTCCTCTTTGCTTCTTTGAACTTCTATTTATTTTTGATACATTTAATGATTTTATTTTTTGAAGTATAATTGGCATAGAACATGATACTAGTTTTAGGTATATAATGTAATGACTTGTGAAATGATTACCACAATAATTCTAGTTAAAATCTGTCAGCAGCCCTGGCTGGTTGGCTCAGTGGTAGAGCGTCAGCCTGGCGTGCAGGAGTCCCGGGTTCGATTCCCGGCCAGGGCACACAGGAGAAGTGCCCATCTGCTTCTCCACCCTTCCCCCTCTCCTTTCTATCTCTCTTCCCCTCCTGCAGCCAAGGTTCCATTGGAGTCAAGGTGCCCCGGGGGCTGAGGATGGTTCTATGGCCTCTGCCTCAGGCTCTAGAATGGCTCTGGTTGCAACAGAGCAATGCCCCAGATGGGCAGAGCATCGCCCCCTGGTGGGCATGCTGGGTAGATCCCAGTTCGGCACCTGCGGGAGTCTGACTGCCTCCCTGTTTCCAACTTCAGAAAAATACAAAAAAAAAAAAAATCTGTCAGCATACCTAGTTACATTTTTTTTCTTGTGATGAGAACTTTTAAGATCTACTCTCTTAGCCACGTTCAAATATGCAATACAGTATATTAACTATAACCACCATGCTGCACATTACTTCTCCATGTTCCTTTTGACCTCCTTCACCCATTTGGTTTACCCCAACTCCCTCCCTCACCTTTAGCAATCACTAATCTGTTCTTTGTATCTATGAGCCCAGTTTTTTGGATTGTTTGTTTTGGAGTCTACATATAAGTTAGATCATATAATATCTGTCTTTCGCTGTCTGAATTATTTTACTTATTAATACCTCAAGGCCATCTATGTTGCAAATGGTAAGATTTCCTTCTTTTTATGGCTGAATATTCCCGTGTGCTTGCTTTCATGCATGGGTCTGAATGTATGTTTGTGTAGACATTTAGGTTGTTTCCATATCTTGACTATTGTAAATAATGCAGCAATGAACACAGGGTTTTTTCAAGTTAGTGTTTTCATATTCTTTAGGTAAAGATTCAGGAGTGAAATGAATGGATCATATAGTAGTTCTATTTTTAATTTTTGAGGTATCTTCATACTGTTTTCTATAATGTCTGTACCAATTTACATTCCCACCAACAGTGCACAAGGGCTTCCTTTCTTCCACATACTTGCCAACACTCGTTATCTTCTGTCATTTATGATAGCCATTCTAACAGGTGTGAGCTGATAGCTCGTTGTGGTTTTGATTTGCATTTCCCTGATGATTACTGATGTTGAGTGCCTTCTCATGTATGTATGGAACATCTGATGTCTTCTTTAGAAATATGCCTATTCGGATCCTCTGCCCATTTTTCAATTGAACTGTTTGTTTTTTGCTTTTGTGAGTTGTTTATGTCTTTTGGCTATTAACCCCTTATCAGATATATGACTGGCAATTTTTTTCTCTCATTTTTTAGGTTGCCTTTTCAATTTGTTTGCTGTGCAGAAGCTTTTTAGTTTCATGTAGTTCCACTTGTTTATTTTACTTTTGTTAACTTTGCTTTGATGTCAAATCCAAAAAATCATTAACAAGACTGATGTTGAGGAATTTTCTTCTAAGATTTTTATAGTTTCAATGTTCATCTTTTAAATCCATTTTGAGTTAATTTGATGTATCGTATAAAATAGTGGTCCAGTTCAATTTTTTGCATGTGGCTGTCCAGTTTTCCCAACACCAGTTATTGAAGATACTGTCCTTTCCCTATTGTATATTTTTGGCTCCTTTGTCAAAATTAATTAATCATATATGCATAGATATATTCCTGGGCTCTCTTTTTTGTTACATTGATCTATGTGTCTGTTTTTATGTAAATACCATACTGCTTTGATTACTATCACTTTGTAATATAGTTTCAAATCAGGATGACTGATGCCTCTAGCTTTGTTTTTCTTCCTCAAGAATGCTTTCACTATTCAGGGTTTTTTGTGACCCATCCAAATTTTAGGATTTTTTTTTTCTGGATCTGTAAAAAATGCTATTGGAATGTTGATAGGGATTGCATTGAATCTGTAGCTTGATTTGGGTATTATGGACGTTTAAACAATATTACTTTTTCCAGTCCATGAGCATGGAATATCTTTCCATTTATTTGTCATCATTAATTTTTTAATCAGTGTTTTTATAGTTTTCAGTGTACAGGTCCTTCATGGTTAAATTTATTTTTAGTTTTTTTTACTCTTGATACAATTGTAAATGGGATTGTTTCTTAATTACTCTGGTAGTTTGTCATTAGTATATAGAAACACAAGAGATTTTTGCATATTGGTTTTTTATGTTGTAACTTTACTGAATTCATCTATTAGTTCTAATAGTTTTTTGTTGGAGTCTAGAGTTTTCTATATACAATATCATGTCATCTGAAAATAGTAACATTTTTTCTTCTTCCATTCCAATTTGGATGCCTTTTCTTTTTCTTCCCTAATTGCTCTGGTTAGAATTCCCAAAACTATGTTGAATAAAAGTGGCAAAAGTGGGTATTTTTGTCTTGTTCCTGATCTTAGAGGAAAAGTTTTTAGTTTTTCACCATTGAGTATGATGTTATCTGTGGATTTGTCATATATGGCCTTTATTATGTAGAGATATGTTCATTCTATACCCACTTTCTTGAGTTTTTATCATAGATGCATGTTAAACCTTGTCAAATGCCTTTTCTGCATCTGTTGAGATCAATATATTAGATTTTAATACTTCATTTCATTAATGGGTATCACATTGATTGATTTGCCAATGTTGGACCATCCCCACATCCCTGGAATAAATCCAATTTGATCATGGCATATTATGTTTTAAATGTATTGTTGAATTTGGTTTGCTAATATTTTGTTGAGGTTTTTGCATGTATGTTTATCGGGGATATTGACCTGTAATTTAATTTTATTGTGCTGGCCTTGTGAGTTTGGAAGTGTTCGCTTCTCTTCTGTTTTTTGAAAGAGTTCAAGAAGGGTTGATATTAAGTTTTCTTTAAATGTTTGGTAGAATTTGCCAGTGAAGCTGTCTGGTCCTTGACTTTGGCTGGGAGGTTTTTAATTACTGATTCAATATTTTTCCTAGTAATATGGTTTGTTCAGACTTTCTATTTCTTCATCATTCAGTGTTGGTTGATTGTATGTTTTTAGAAATTTATGCATTCCTTGTAGGTTGTCCAATTTGCTGGTGTATTATTGTTCATAGTAATCCTTTATGACCCTTTGCATTTTTATTAATCCTTCATATTTCTGTTGTATTGTTTTCTCTCTCATTTCTGATTTTATTTGAGGCCTCACTTTTCCTGATGACTCTAGCTAAAGATTTGCTAATTTTGTTTCTCTTTTCAAAAATCCAGCTCCTAGTTTTATTTATATTTTCTATTCTTTAAAGTCTCTATTTCATTTCTTTCTGCTCTGATCTTTGTTATTTCCTTTCTTCTACTAACTTTTGGCTTTGTTAAGTTTTTTTTTCCCTAGGCATTTATTGCTATTAACTTACCTCTTAGAACTGCTTTAGCTGCATCCCATAAGTTTTGGTATGTGTATTTTCATTTTCATTTGTCTCATGATATTTTTTAAATTTCTGTTTTGATTTCTTCTTTGTTCCATTGGTTGTTCAGTAGTATGTTGTTTAATCTACACATAATTTTCTAGTTTTCATCTTGTTATGAATTTCTAGTTTCATATAATTGTGGTTAGAAAAGATGCTTGATAAATACCTATCTTCTTAAATTTATTAAGATTTGTTTTCTGGCCTAGCATGTGATCTGTTCTGGAGAATGTTCCATGTGCATTTGACCAAGGGGTGCCCTCTGGACACCAGACTTTAACACCAGGCACCAGAGGTGTGTAAAACTTCCCTCTGGGAAATACTGGTGCTTTGGAAAATGGCAGAGGAAGGGTGCAAAGACAGTGCCTGCCTTCCAAGGTCTCTGGAAAGGGTACAGTAGGCCCTTGGATGTGTTTAATTAGAAGCCTGCCCCACAGGCCACAGCTCTGAAGAGAAGCTAATAAATATGCCTCTTTCATAGAGAGACTGGGCTCCTCTGACTGTTGCTGCTTGCTGTGCCCTGGGGATAGCAGTCATTTAAGAACTCTTTCTCTAGCCCTGGCCAGTTGGCTCAGTGGTAGAGTGTCAGACTGGCATGTGGATGTCCTGGGTTCAATTCCCAGTTAGGGCACATGGAGAAGTGACCATCTGCTTCTCCACCTTTCCTCTTCCCCTTTCTGTCTGTCTGTCTTTCTCTTCCCCTCCTGCAACCAACCATGGCTTAATTGGTTCAAGTGCATTGGCCCTGGGCACTGAGGATGGCTCTGTGGAACCTCTACCTCAGGTGCTAAAAATAGCTCAGTTATGAGCATGGCCCTAGATGGGGGTTGCCAGGTGGATCCTAGTCAGAGCACATGCAGGAGTCTTCTCCCCTCCTCTCACTTGGAAAAGAAAAAAAAATAGAACTCTTTCTCCCTTGCTTCCAGTTCTGTGGGACCCTTGAGCATAAGCCCTGCTGGCCCCCAGAGCTAGGTGATCTAGAGGTGTATCCTGGGCAGCAGTTAAATAATCAGGTGCCAGAGGAGAAATACATGCTTCTTTTGGGAGATCCTGGCAACCTGGAGCAGCCCAAGGGCAAGGGCGGAGATGGCACCCACCCACTAATGAGGCAGTGGGAGCCAAAGACAGCACCCACCAGTCCCCATCCCACAGAGCTCAGTAGGCCCCTAGGTGTGTGTTCAGTCAGCTGTCTGCCCCTCAACCAGTGGATTGAGATAAGCAAATAAGCCTGTTTCCTGTGGAGTCTGGGCACCTCCCTGGTCTCTGCTGAGGGAGTCTGAGCTCACGGACCCATGAAGAGCCATTTCTCAGTTTGCTGTCGTCCTGTGGACCCCAGGTTCACTGGTTTCCAAAGCTGGGTATTTTGCAGGCCCCTCTCTCAGACGCAGGTCTTAAAAGTTGAGGCACCTGATGTGGGGTTCACACGCTTTGCTTCTAAGGGAGAAGCTGAGAGATGTGGGTCCCCACTGAATCATGGGTCCCCATGCCGAGGGTGAGTTTATGGCCAGATTGCGTCTTAGCCTTTCTGTCATGCTTCCATGTGGGTTTTTCCACTGGCCCGATGTGTAGGAGTGCTCAGCTAAGTTTTAGGTTTTCTTCATTTTCTTCCAGAGGAAACTGTTCCATATGTAGTTGCAGATTCGGGGTCTGTGGGAGGAGAATTCAGGATCTTCCCACATCACCATCTTTAACTAGAACCCTCCCTTCTTTTTAAATAGGGAGTGCTGGCCACTGTACTAACTGCCTGCTTCTCTTTTTTTTTTTTTTTAAATTTTATTTTTTTAATGGGGTGACATCAATAAATCAGGATACATATATTCAAAGATAACAAGTCCAGGTTATCTTGTCGTTCAATTATGTTGCATACCCATCACCCAAAGTCAGATTGTCCTCTGTCACCTTCTATCTAGTTTTCTTTATGCCCCTCCCCCTCCCCCTTTCCCTCTCCCTTTCCCCCCTCCCCCCCGTAACCACCACATTCTTATCAATGTCTCTTAGTTTCACTTTTATATCCCACCTACGTATGGAATAATGCAGTTCCTGTTTTTTTCTGATTTACTTATTTTGCTTTGTATCATGTTATCAAGATCCCACCATTTTGCTGTAAATGTTCCGCTGTCATCATTTCTTATGGCTGAGTAGTATTCCATAGTGTATATGTGCCACATCTTCTTTACCCAGTCATCTATTGACGGGCTTTTTGGTTGTTTTCATGTCCTGGCCACTGTGAACAATGCTGCAATAAACATGGGGCTGCATGTGTCTTTACGTATCAATGTTTCTGAGTTTTTGGGGTATATACCCAGTAGAGGGATTGCTGGGTCATAAGGTAGTTCTATTTTCAGTTTATTGAGGAACCACCATACTTTCTTCCATAATGGTTGTATACTTTACATTCCCACCAACAGTGGATGAGGGTTCCTTTTTCTCCACAACCTCTCTAACATTTGCTATTACCTGTCTTGCTAATAATAGCTAATCGAACAGGTGTGAGGTGATATCTCATTGCAGTTTTGATTTGCATTTCTCTAATAGCTAAAGAAGATGAGCATCTTTTCATATATCTGTTGGCCATTTGTATTTCTTCCTGGGAGAAGTGTCTGTTCATATCCTCTTCCCATTTTTTTATTGGATTGTTTGTTTGTTTGTTGTTGAGTTTTATGAGTTCTTTGTATATTTTGGATATTAGGCCCTTATCTGAGCTGTTGTTTGAAAATATCATTTCCCATTTAGTTGGCTTTCTGTTGATTTTGTTATCAGTTTCTCTTGCTGAGCAAAAACTTCTTAGTCTGATGTAGTCCCATTCATTAATTTTTGCCTTCACTTCTCTTGCCTGTGGAGTCAAATTCATAAAATGTTCTTTAAAACCCGGGTCCATGAGTTGAGTACCTATATCTTCTTCTATGTACTTTATTGTTTCAGGTCTTATGTTTAGATCTTTGATCCATTTTGAGTTAATTTTAGTACAGGGGGACAAACTGTAGTCCAGTTTCATTCTTTTGCATGTGGCTTTCCAGTTTTCCCAGCACCATTTATTGAAGAGGCTTTCTTTTCTCCATTGTGTGTTGTTGGCCCCTTTATCAAAAATTATTTGACTATATATATGTGGTTTTATTTCTGGACTTTCTATTCTGTTCCATTGGTCTGAGTGTCTATTTTTCTGCCAATACCATGCTGTTTTGATTGTCGTGGCCCTATAATAAAGTTTGACGTCGGGTATTGTAATGCCCCCAGCTTCATTCTTTTTCTTTAGGATTGCTTTGGCTATTCGGGGTTTTTTATAGTTCCATATAAATCTGATGATCTTCTGCTCTATTTCTTTAAAAAATGTCATTGGAAGTTTGATGGGAATTGCATTAAATTTGTATATTGCTTTGGGTAATATAGCCATCTTGATTATATTTATTCTTCCTAGCCAAGAACAAGGTATATTCTTCCATCTCATTATATCTTTTTTGATTTCCCTTAACAATGGTTTATAGTTTTCATTATATAAGTCCTTTACATTCTTTGTTATGTTTATTCCTAAGTATTGTATTTTTTTTGTTGCAATCGTGAAGGGGATTATTCTTTTGAGTTCGTTCTCAATTGTTTCATTGTTGGCATATAGAAAGGCTATTGACTTCTGTATGTTAATTTTGTATCCTGCGACCTTACTGTATTGGCTTATTGTTTCTAGTAGTCTTTTTGTGGATTCTTCGGGGTTTTCGATGTATAGGATCATATCATCTGCAAAAAGTGATACCTTTACTTCTTCTTTTCCGATATGGATGCCTTTTATTTCTTTGTCTTGTCTGATTGCTCTGGCTAGAACCTCTAGTACCACATTAAATAAGTGTGGAGAGAGTGGACAACCCTGTCTTGTTCCTGATTTAAGGGGGAAAGCCTTCAGTTTAGTGCCATTTAATATGATGTTAGCTGATGGTTTATCATATATGGCCTTTATCATGTTGAGATATTTTCCTTCTATACCCATTTTGTTTAGAGTCTTAAACATAAAATTGTGTTGTATTTTATCAAAAGCCTTTTCTGCGTCTATTGATAAGATCATGTGGTTTTTGTTCTTTGTTTTGTTGATATGGTGTATTACGTTAACCGTTTTACGTATGTTGAACCATCCTTGAGATTCTGGGATGAATCCCACTTGATCATGATGTATTATTTTTTTAATATGTTGTTGTATTCGATTTGCTAGTATTTTGTTTAGTATTTTATCATCTGTATTCATTAGAGATATTGGTCTGTAGTTTTCTTTTTTTGTGCCATCCTTGCCTGGTTTTGGTATGAGGGTTATGTTGGCCTCATAAAATGTGTTCGGAAGTATTGCTTCTTCTTCAATTTTTTGGAAGACTTTGAGTAGAATAGGAACCAAGTCTTCTTTGAATGTTTGATAAAATTCGCTGGTATAGCCGTCAGGGCCTGGACTTTTATTTTTGGGGAGGTTTTTAATGGTTTTTTCTATTTCTTCTCTACTAATAGGTCTGTTTAGGCTTTCTGCTTCTTCTTGACTCAGTCTAGGGAGGTTGTATTGTTCTAGAAATTTATCCACTTCTTCTAGGTTGTTGAATTTAGTGGCATAAAGTTTTTCATAGTATTCTACACTAATTCTTTATATATCTACGGTGTCCGTGGTGATTTCTCCTCTTTCATTTTGGATTTTGTTTATATGAGTTCTTTCTCTTTTTTCCTTGGTAAGTCTTGCCAAGGGTTTGTCAATTTTGTTGATCTTTTCAAAGAACCAGCTCCTTGTTCTATTAATTTTTTCTATAGTTTTTCTGTTCTCTAATTCATTTATTTCTGCTCTGATTTTTATTATCTCCTTTCTTCAGCTGGTTTTGGGTTTTCTTTGTTCTTCTTTTTCTAATTCCTTAAGGTGTGAAGTTAAGTGGTTCACTTGGGCTCTCTCTTGTTTGTTCATATATGCCTGAATTGATATGAACTTCCCTCTTATCACTGCTTTTGCTGCATCCCATAGATTCTGATATGTTGTATTGTCATTTTCATTAGTCTGTATATATCTTTTGATCTCTGCACTTATTTCTTCTTTGACCCATTCATTTTTTAAAAGTATGTTGTTTAGTTTCCACATTTTTGTGGGATTTTTTTCCTCTTTTTTGCAGTTGAATTCTAGTTTCAAGGCTTTATGATCAGAAAATATGCTTGGTACAACTTCGATTTTTCTGAATTTGCTGATGTTGTTTTTGTGGCCCAACATATGGTCAATTCTTGAGAATGATCCATGTACACTGGAGAAAAATGTATACTCAGTCACTTTGGGATGAAATGTCCTGTAGATGTCTATCATATCCAGCTGCTCTAGTGTTTTGTTTAAGGCCACTATGTCTTTGTTGATTCTCTGTTTGGATGACCGATCTAGAGTCGTCAGCGGTGTATTGAGGTCTCCAAGTATGATTGTATTTTTGTCAGTTTTTGTTTTAAGGTCAATAAGTAGCTGTCTTATATATTTTGGTGCTCCTTGGTTTGGTGCATATATATTAAGAATTGTTATGTCTTCTTGATTCAGTGTCCCCTTAGCCATTATGAAATGGCCATTTTTGTCTCTGAGTACTTTTGCTGTCTTGTAGTCAGCATTATCAGATATGAGTATTGCTACGCCTGCTTTTTTTTGGATGTTATTTGCTTGCAGTATTGTTTTCCAGCCTTTCACTTTGAATTTGTTTTTATCCTTGGTACTTAGATGAGTTTCCTGTAGGCAGCATACAGTTGGATTTTCTTTTTTAATCCATTCTGCTACTCTGTGCCTTTTTATTGGTGAGTTTAATCCGTTTACATTTAGTGTAATTATTGACACTTGTGAGTTCCCTATTGCCATTTTATATCTTGCTTTCTGTTAGTTTTGTGTCTTGTTTGATCTTTCTCTTTCGTTTTTCTATCTTTTCTTTTTATTTGGTTGTATTCCATACATCTTTCCTCTGTGGCTATCTTTTTTATCTCATGTGCTTCTGTGGTGGTTTTTTCAATGGTGGCTACCTTTGAGTAATGTAAAGGGTTCCTACCTGTTCATTGTAGCAAACTATTTTGTGAGTACTTTTGCACTCCATCGTCCTTTGCTACTGTTAATCTCCATCTTCTCCCCCCCTTTCTTTTTGTTGTTGTCACAGTTTAAATTTGGTTTTATTGTGCTCTTCTTGGAGCTTTTACTTGTGGCTCTTTTTTTGTTTTTGTTCTTTGTATCTGATTGGAGAACCCCCTTTAGTAATTCCTGGAGTGGGGGTTTTCTGATGATAAATTCCCTCATATTTTCTGTATCTGTGAATGTTTTTATTTCTCCTTCATATTTGAAGGATAGCTTTGATGGGTATAGTATTCGTGGGTGAAAGTTTCTCTCTTTCAGGACTTTAAATATTGGGGTCCACTCTCTTCTAGCTTGTAGAGTTTCTGCTGAGAAATCTGATGATAATCTAATGGGCCTTCCTTTATATGTTGTATTCTTCTTTTCCCTGGATGCCTTGAGAATTTTTTCTTTGCTGTTGGTTTGTGCCAATTTCATTATGATATGCCTTGGAGTAGGTTTGTTGGGGTTAAGAAAACTCGGAGTTCTGATTGCTTCTTGAATTTGAGGCTTTAGTTCTTTCCACAGGCTTGGGAAGTTCTCATCTATTATTTGTTTGAGTATGTTCTCCATTCCATTTTCTCTCTCTTCTCCCTCTGATATACCTATTATTCTTATGTTATTCTTTTTGATGGAGTCAGATAATTCTTGTAGGGCTATCTCATTTTTTTTTTTGATTTTTGAGTCTTTTTCTTCTTCTCTCTGTTGTGCCTCAATTTGCTTGTCTTCTATTTCACTAATCCTCTCTTCTATCTGACCTGTTCTATTAGCTAAGCTTGTTACTTCATTTTTCAGCTCGTGAATTGAGTTTTTCATCTCTGTTTGATTTGTTTTTATAGTTTCAATTTCCTTGGACATATATTCTTTGTGTTCATTGAGTTGTTTTCTGAGCTCCCTAAATTGCCTTTCTGTGTTTTCTTGTATATCTCGGAGGATTTTTAGGATTTCTATCTTGAATTCTCTGTCATTTAGCTCCAAGGTTTCCAATATATTAAATTTTTTCTCCATAGATTTTTCCTCATCTAGCTGTGTCACGTCTCTTTCTTTTGTATCCATTATATTCGATTTTCTCTTCCTTAATGGCATCTGAGGGTGGTTTTGATGATAGTATTAATGAGATTTAATAAAGAATAAAAAGTTAAAAAAATAAAAAATCGAACATAGTTGGTTTTTTAAAAAAAAAATTAATAATGAAATAAAGAAAAGTAAAATAAAATAAAAATTAAAAAAAAAGGAAATTATTCCCCCCCTCCTTTTTTCCTCTCCTCTCCTCTCTCCTCTTTCTTGAGAAAATCTTGTGGTGAACTGTGAATTATAACAAACAATGCCTGTAATGGAGTGCCTGAATTGGGGAAAAGTAATAAAGAAGCAAAAAAAAGAAAAAAAAAAGAAAAAGAAAAAAGAAGGGGGTATGGACCCACAAAAAGCAAATAAGAAAAAATTTGGGTCAAGAATAAAATGATTTGCTTTTAGGTGTTGGTTGACTAAGAGTTATGATGAGAGGAATAAGAGGGAAACAGAAAAATGGGGGGACAAATTAAAAAATTACTATTGTATTTAGTGGAACAAGAACTAGATAAAATGAAGAGCCAGGGATGGGAGCACTGCTAGTGAGTTAAAAAGGTGAAGTAAAAACCCCCCAAAATGCCACAAACATAAGTTTGAGTCCCAGATAAGATAATTTGTTTGTTATTGAGGTTTGAATGAGAGGAGATGTAAAGGAGAAAGGAAGAAACTAATATAGAGGGAGAAAAGAAAGAGAGAGAGAGAGAAAAAAAGAGGGAACCACTAAAAGAAGAAAAAAGAAAAAAGAGGAGAGAGAGAGAGAGAGAGTTAAGGGTTTTGGAGTGCAACCCCCATAGAGAGAGTGGAAGAGGAAAGAAAAGATAATGGGAGATGTAACACTTATGGGTAGTGTAGTTCAAGGAGAGGAGAGAGTAAGACCGGCAGAGAGTTAATTGACCAAATTGGAGGAGGAAAAAAAATATCAAGAATGAAGATAAGAGAAACAAACAAACAAATATAATAAAATGGGATAAGTTATAAAGTCTGCAGATTATTCTTGATTTTGAAAGGTTATCTTCTTGCTTTTTCTTTTCTCTCCCTATTCCTGGTCGGTGACTCTGTACCCTGGCTTCTGCCCCTTTGGCACGCTCAGGTAGAGGTTTGCAGTTGATAAGTCTCTATGGCAATGTCATGTATTGTGCTTTAGTCTTGTTGGCAGTCGAGGCTCATTAGCATTTATAGGCTCCGACAGTGAGAGAGTCCGTGTTCCTGGAGCCTTTCTCCTAGTCTTTCCTTCCTCAATTAGTAGCCTGATAATCCAGCTATGGTGTTGCTGCTGCCTCTGCCTGGATAGTAAGAGGCTCCAAAGAGCTGGCAACTCCCCACTCTATTTCCACTCAGCACAGGGCTCTGGGTAAGGCTCAGTCAATCAGATCTGCTAGCATAATCAGGCAGGGTTTCCACCCACTCAAAGACCTCTGGCTCTGCCACTCTGTCTGGTAACACAGGCAGGCACCCACTTCTGGGGCACTTGGAGGAAACTCTCGCTCACTATCTGCGTGCGCAAACCAGTATATCCGGCCAGCAGTCTCACACTCTGAGTGAAACCCCCAACCGCATGGAAAAGTTCCAGCGTTGGAATTGGCTCTCGCTTCGTCCCCGTGCGCAGCTTTTGCAAGGGGCTGGGGCGGCCCGAGATTCCGCTTTGGCCCACACAAAGGCCCCTGACTCTGCCCCTCTGTGCGATAACACGGGCGCGCACTGCCGAGGCACTCGGAGGAATCTCTCGCTATCTGCGCGCGCAGACCAGGATATCAGCCCGGCTGCCGCGTTTCCCTCAGTGAAACCCCTACCAGCATGGAAAAGTTCCACCGTTAGAATTAGTTCTCACTCCCTCCCTTGCGCGGCTTTCCCAGGGCGCTGGGGCTGCTCAGAGATTCCGCTTTCGGCCCACACAAAGGCCTCTGACTCTGCCTCTCTGTGGGGTAACACGGGCACCCACTCCCGGGGCTTTGGAAGAAATCTCTCGCCCACTATCTGCACGCGCCGACCAGGAGATTGGGTAAAATGGCTGCCCCGCTTGTCTTTCTTTGTCTGGGTTTGGCATGAGTGTTAGCTTGTATTGCCCAGGTTGCCACAGGAACAGTTTTTCCTCGGCTTGGATCTCCGTGCCACAGCCTGGTTTGGCTGTTTGTGCCGTGGCCTGGATCTATTCACCCCTTTGCCCGCCTCAGTTTCTATATTCACAGATCCCAGAGAAAGCCGCCCTGTTTAGGTTAGTGAGGAAGGCGGAGCATTTCTTACTCCCTATTTCCTTCGGGGTTTGATTATATATTTAGCCAATTTTTCGCTCGACCATACCTTCGGGTGTGTTGCAAAACATCTGGGGGCTCCAAGGATAGGTTTTTCTGTTTCTGGTTGAAGATCTTGTTGAGTTTTGGGGGAGATTTATCAGTATCGCTTCCTACCCCGCCATTACTCTGACGTCATCTCTGCTTCTCTTTTTTAGGGTAGTGAGCTGAGCACCAGGGATCAAACAGAAAAGACAGGTTGCCGGACCTCATGGGGATTTTACAGGTTAACAGGGAAAAATGGATATTATATTCATTATGTGACTGAGTAATAAATAGTTAGAATGTAAGTTCTATGAAGAAGTTGAGTACTAAGCAGAGAGAGAGGGGGGCCCTAATTTACAGACTGTTAACAGTCTGGGCATAGATCTTCCCTCGGTGAAGTTTCAGCCCTAATTCAAAAAACAGACACAAGGTAAGAGTAAAATATTAAAACATGGCTGCTTGGACAACAGAAGAAAGTCTGGTAATAAGCATTCATTCATTCAAAAAGCACTGATTGTGCTAGGTGTTGAGGCTGGTCTCTGCGCTCAGGAATTCTAGGAAACACACCATCATCAACAGAGGCCTAAGTGTTCCTATAAGGTGTGCAAAAAGCAAGGGCCCAATGAGCCTTTCCCAAGGAGGAAAGGCCCGGATGGTATCCAGAAAGGTGTGTCAGTTAGCAGGAGAATGCTGCTTGGGCCATGTTGGGTGGGTTAGAAGGGTGATGCCGCCAAGGGGTCTTGTTAGAACAGCAGGGAGAGTGGAATGTAGTGTGTTAGGACTGCCCAGCAGTTTGAAGGGCTGAGCAGAGATGGATTTGTGTGCTGGGGTCCAGGGTGAAGAATGGATGGTGAAGAGGCAGCTAAGTGGAGCTTGGAAGATGAGGGAGAACAGTGGTGCTCACATTTTGACGTGTCAATCACCTGGAAGGCTTTACAAAACAGATTGCTGAGTCCCATCCCATTTCTGATTCAGTAGCCCTGAGTGAGAATGGCAGGTGACGCTGGCCTTGAGAAAATGCTCTGAGAACCACTGGACTAGAGGAAGACAAGAAGGAAGGTGCCCAGGAGGCTGTTGCAGTTGTCCTGGTGTGAAGGTGGTGGCGGCAGGGGACAGTGTTTACTGAGCACCAGCCACTGTGCTAATCCCTTTAACAACTCCGAAACACCATCCTCATTCCAGAGTCAGTGAAGAACAAAGAGGCTAGGTTCTGAGTTCCATTGTCAGTCAGTGACGGACCACTATCTGTTTCTAGACTTTTAAGATATAAAGCCAGTTCTCAGCTTCCACACTGGAATCAACAGACTGATCAGAGGCATGACTGGGGCCACAGCAAGGTGGGGGCGAGAGAAGTCTCCCGTCATCTCCACTCCAGATTTCTGACAAGGACAGAAGTCACTGCCTAGAGCATGTTCATTCTGAGGGGTCTCAAACTCAGGTCTGTCATTGGGGTTAAAACTCCAGTGAGCTGTTTCCAAACAAATACAGATGTCCAGGAGATGACTGGATTTGGATCTGTGGCTCAGGAGGTAACCAGATTGGAGACTTGGAAATTAGTTAGAAACCCCAGGAAAAATACAGTGTGTCTGTAAAGTCATGGTGCACTTTTGACTGGTCACAGAAAAGCAACAAAAGACGATAGAAATGTGAAATCTGCACCAAATAAAAGGAAAACCCTCCCAGTTTCTGTAGGATGATGTGGCAGCATCACACACATGCGCAGATGACGACGTAACACCGTGTATATAGCGGAGCAGCCCACGGCCATGCCAGTTGAGATGTGGACGGTACAGAGGAAAGTTCAGTGTGTTCTGTGGCTCACTAAATTCGAATCCATGACCAAAGTGCAACGTGAATATCAGCACGTTTATAACGAAGCGCCACCACATAGGAATAACATTACTCGGTGGGATAAGCAGTTGAAGGAAACCGGCAGTTTGGTGGAGAAACCCCATTCTGGTAGGCCATCAGTCAGTGATGAGTCTGTAGAGGCTATACGGGATAGCTACCTAAGGAGCCCTAAAAAATCTGTGCATGAGCCCACATCGAACTGCACTGAATAGGTATGAAACTGGGAGAGTTTTCCTTTTATTTGGCGCAGATTTCACATTTCTATCGTCTTTTGCTTTCCTGTGACCGGTCAAAAGTGCACCATGACTTTAAGGACACACTGTAGGAGGCAGGCAGAGGGAAGGGGGGGAGGGGCTCTCTGAGGAAACTGACAGCCCAGAGCAGGTGGAGAGGTGAAAGCAAAGAAGGCAGAGATGATGACAGAGATGAGGAATCTGGTTGCAGGAAGGCACAGAGGCCAAGGAAGGGCTGGCACATGCCTGCTGAATTTAATAATGAGGTCAGTGGTGACCTTAACCAGGGCACTTTCAGTGGACTGGTGTCCAGGTGTTCATAGGACATGAGGGATGATTGGGAGAGAGCAAGTCAGTGACTCTTCTTAGAATTCTGTCTGTGAAAGGATAGAGACTAGACAAAGGTCAGGAATCAGGAACCAGTAAGGACCTTTTTTTCTTTTGAGAGAGATGAGAAGCATCAACTAGTAGCTGTGGCACTTTAGTTGTTCACTGATTGCTTCTCATACGTGCCTGGACCAGGGGGCTTTAGCCTAGCCAGTGACCTTGGGCTTAAGCCAGCAACCTCAGGGTTTCAAACCTGGGACCTTAGTGTCCCAGGTCGGTGCTCTATCCACTGTGCAAACACCAGTCAGGCCAGGATCTTGGAAATAACCATCGAGAGTTTAGCTAAGCTACGGAGGTGGCCAAAGGGGCGTGTGGCCAAGTGTCAGGAGGGCATGGGGAGGTAGTCGGGAAGGCACTCCAGAAGGCAGTCAGGGGGGGTTGGGTGCAGGTTTTTAGGGTTGACAGTAGGTAGCTAGGGTCAGGACTCAGCAGCTGTTTCTGGAATGGTCCAGGAGTGATTTTTAGCTGCTACAGACAGGGCTAAAGTGAGTTTGTGTGTGAAGATGTCAAAATGAGAGCTGTTTTTAGAAAGCTTGGAAAGATTGGCCCATTAGGTCTGTTTTTGGTACCAGCTTTATGCAATGCTTATCTGCTTTCCTTAGATTGAACGTTTAGCTATAGAACTTTTTATCTAAAGGATTGTCAAACAGAAAAAGGCAGAAGTGTTCTGGTGGGAGGTTCCAACCTTGAGTGCTGGTCACTTCCAGGCTGTGCGGAGGGGAGGGGAATGGGCAGTTCCCATATGCTAGCCTGCCACTGTCCCCCAGCCTCCCTTTGACCTGCTCTGCCCTCCCTCTGGGTGTTCCTGGAAATCTAGGGCTATTTAGAGGTGTTGGGAAGCCTGGCTGGGAAGCTGTCAGGGGGCCCCCTCCAAGGTCGACTGTCTTGGGCTGCTTCACATTCTAAGTCACGGAATGGCTATGACCTTCATCACAGTAGTGTATTCACTAACCTGCCAGGGGTGCCAGCACACAGGCATGGGAGGCGTGGGGGGAGGGGGGCACACAGCAAACCTCGGACAAGCCTGTGCCAGTCTAGTCTAAGCAGACAAGTGGCCTCATTCCTGTCATTACCGCTGAGTCAGTGACGTGCAGGACGTCCTCAGGGAAGACCTGTTACTGCTCATCGCCTGGCCCTCTTACCAAGAGGTCACATAGTTGGTTCTTCAGATTCGTCCTAGTTTCCTCATGTTGGGGTGAACAGACTAGCTCTTTAAAGGACCTGCTTCCACGTGTAAAGCTCATCTTGGAAGAAAGTGCCCATGCAAAAGGAGGAAGTAGGGTTAGATGAAGAGTCACAGAGTAGCTAGACAGGATGGGGGACGGTGGCCAGCCAGTATGTGGAACTACTTGTCCCCTCCCTGCTGTGCAGACTGGAAGTAACCAGCACTCAAGACCTGCCAGGTCTTGCTCAAGAGGCATGAGCAGAGAATTAAGCTCATCTGGTAGATAGATCATGATCCTTGTCTGGTGCCAGACATAAGGACGTGTTGCTGCTTGAAGCAAGGGCAGCCGGCAGCACTCAGGATTAGCGCAGGTGGTAGACAGCTGTTTACCCTTTGAAAGCAGGTGGTGTTCTCAAACATAACCCTGGAAGTGAGCAGATCGCTTCCGCCTTTTTTCTTAAGCGCCTTCTAGCACACAGCCACTTTCTGAGTGGAGCTACAGGACGCTCAATTAGGAACCACCTGTGTGGAGGTGAAGGGCCATGTACACATAGGTTTCTGCTTCTCAGACTAACTTTGGTCTAGAGCAGGGGTCTCAAACTCGCGGCCCGCGGGCCGCATTTTGTGCGGCCCGCAGACTAATCCACAAAGTTCAAAATATTTTGGATAAAATTAAGTAAGCCTAGGGGCCTACTTGTATTTTTCATTTCTCTAGCATCCTAGCTAGATATTAGCTTAGTTAACAGCAATTGTGATGCGAACTACAGTTTCTGGTCATTTTGTGACACTGAGTAAACTGCATGTACGATTGTGCTTGTTGTACTGATTTTTTTTGTTTTCAACTGCAGTGAGAAAAGTGTTGCGTAACAGTTGCCTTTTGTAGACCTAGTGCGGTCCGCCTAACGGCTGTGATCTTGCTCTGCAGCCCACATGCTGAGTTGAGTTTGAGACCCCTGGTCTAGAGACACTTGAAGCTGTTCCAGGACTGAGGGAGACAGTAGGCGGGGCTGTGGCCGGGACAGGGGGAGGGGCCTCCGCTGCTGTTGACCCGGTGCTTGCTAACCCTTCCTGGGACATGTATTTCTGTGAAGAAGCAGGTGTTAAGGCAGCTGGAGGGTTTGGGCCAGACCAGAGGTAGCCTGCAGGAAAGGAGTCCATGTGAGCTCAGAAACAGACCAAAAGGGCAGGGCAGACAGTTCCCTTAGTGACTCAATCACCTGGAGAGCTTACTAAAACCAGCCACTGAGTGGCTTCTGGTTGGGGGCTCCGGGCTTGCCCTGCTAGTAAGTTCCCAGGTGGTGCTGACAGGACTGCAGCACCAGTCCAACGTGACACCACAGATATCTGGTCCACAGAAGTGATGAGGGCACAAGACAAATTCCATTATAATAGCCATCTTTATTTGTAAAAATCCAGATATAAAATGTATTCTTTCAGTCTTTCCGAGATTTCCTTTTTACAAAAACAAAAAGGCACATAAAAACCTTCCCCACTGTCGTTCCCACAGATGATGTTTGTCAGGCAGCCCCCCTCCCCCCATGCTTCATTCCGGACGTTGCGCTCCCCCCACATGCTTTAGTGCTTTCCTACCAGGGTCGAGTTCTGAATTCCAAGACTGAAGTACACAAAGAGGGGCGGGTGAGGGGTGCAGAGTGTGTGGCAGGTGCTCCATGGCGTGCAGGACGGGGCTCTAGTTAGTAGTAGGTCTCCTTCTCCACCCAGCCTGCGGGCAGAGGGGACAAGACAGGTGCAGTGAGAAAGCTGCATGAACCGCCCTGAGGGAACAGAGCCAATGGAGGGGGGGGTTTTGACCCCAATTCAGTATGGGAGCTCAACTGTATTTATTTGTTCTTTTCTTTTTTTAAGAGTATTGTGCTCATTGGAAAGGTGGTCTAGATTTCTGACAGTTTCCACTGCATCACGTTTGCTTTGTATCTGATCAGTTTTGAAACTGTGATTGAGCTTCCAGTCTTAGGGTGGGACAGCAACCACAGTGAGTTCACAGCTGGTCCAACGGCCTTACCCAATCAGGGGCGCCACCGAGGGAGAAGACACCTCACAGGAAACAGAAGCCCACCGCCCCTTCGGCTCCCTCCAAAACTAACAACGCCTCTAATTTACCTCCAGGGCTTCGCCTGATGATGAGCTTTCTGACTTCATCGTACACGAAGATGAGCAGAGAGTAGGGGAAGGCACAGAACCACCAGGTGGGTCTGGAAACAGAGCAAGCACCAGTTTATACAGAGCACACACAGACGGCTGACCAACAGCATCGCGCTCTGTGCACCCAGGGCCCAGAGGCAGAGGAATCTGACTGCAGACTTATAAAGGAATCCCCTCCCCATCCTCAGTTTGAGTCATAAGAATCAGCTTTTAAGGAAGTTCAGAGGTTTTGTTGACTGGACATTTTCTCCCCTTGGTAAAGTGTTTAAGACGCTCAAGTAATTTGTGTGATGCTGTCTGAACAGAACTACCCTGTAGGTCACAGCCAACTTACTCACCCCAAGTCTGGTCTGACAGTGAAGCTGGGACATGGCTTTGTGTCCCAAGTACCAAACCCGGGGAATGAACACGCTGAGCCCTGACAGATCAGAGGCCATCAGGGGCGGAGAGAGGTTCGCGCTCCCTTCCCCACCAGAGCCTGGGCGGGGCTCTGGCAGCCCCCATCCCTTCTTGTCCTGTGTATCCTCCTCCACAGCTAAAAGATGTCCTCACTTGACTCAGGCACCAGAGTAACTAAACCACCTTCCAAACTGGGTCGAATCTGTCAAATTCTCTAGTCATAGTAAAACGTCCGGAGGCCCTACTCTACGTTAGTGTGAGTTCCTCTTGGAGAGCTTGGATTCTCCTAGCCCCCCTCCTGATAAATGGTGGCCCCAGATGCTAGAATTTACTGGGATCTGACCTGCCCCACTGTGTGCCACCTCTGTGCAGGGTGCCGGGGATACTATGTCAAAATGAGCATGGCCCATGCCTTAAAGATTATCATCTAGTGGAGAACAGAGGTGACAAAGAACAATGCCACAGAAGAGGCGCCATCACACATGCAGGAGGGCAGGAGCATGTGGGGACAAGCCCCAAGGAACTAGCCTTGAAGGATCACCAGGATTGACAGGTCGGGAGGGCCCAGCCTTACCAAATACACAGCAGCTGGGGGAGAGGAATGCGAAGTTCACCTGACAGAAGCACCAGTGGGTGCAAAGACAGGCTGGGACCGTAATAAGGTAGACCCTGGCTGCCCAGACCCCACAGGACATCAGTGAAAGGAGCTGATGGCAACAGGCTAGTTGAGAGGGTCCAGATGGGTCTGAGCAAGGATGAGGAGACTGCAGTTCCAAGTCAAGGTTGTGTTGTTTGGCTCCTACATTCTGTGGCTCAGCATATTTAATCAAGTTGCAGCTTCTCAACCAGTAAGCAGACACCAGCACACACTCAGTTTCAGAAAGCTACTGGCGCTTGTGGTGAAAACTCAAGTTTATCAGAAGTGCAAAGTCGTTCACTGTGTGGAAGGCCAGTCTGGTTCTGACCAAAGACTGGTGGTTGGCTTCCTTTGATCAATTCCACCCATTATCCATGGTAAAGCAGAAGGGACCTCGGATCTGCTTCTCCAGCCTTGTTCCTTGGAGAGCAGAGGATTCAGAGGCCCCCACAGGTGGGGGACTCACCGTGGGACACAGTGACTAGGTAAGAAATCAAGATTTGAATCTGGTCCCCAAACTGCAGGATACCCCATGGTGGCCCCTAAAGATAACTGGACTAAGGCTGGGAGGAGAGGCGGCCCGAGCGCTCAGGGCACATAGTCCATGAGCCAGTCAAAGGTACCAGAGCCTGTCTCCCTTAATCAGGCCAAATCCCAGCACTGGAGGTTCAGCCGGTCTCTGGGTCTGCCGGTCTGGTTTACTGATGAATCAGCCTTTCCTCCTGTTTCCTTGTGTTCACCCAGAGGAATTCTTGTAGACACCACCCCCAAGTTCTGAGAAGAACAGCTACTGAGACATGTCACAGGAGAGAGAGCCACACTGACCGTTCCACACCTTCTAGAGCCAGAAAATGGCCGACTTACTTGAGGGGGTACATCCTTAGGGCAACGCCCATCCCAGGGCAGTAGGAAAGGAAAGCAGCAAGGGCCGTCTCTTCGAAGAGGCCAAATATCAAGATCTTGTTCCTATAATCGAGGGGAGGAAAACGCTTGAAAAATGCAAACAGAAGTTTATCTCCTAATGTTAAGTGTTACAAGGCAGATTGTCTTTATGTATCAGTTGTACTTAGCATCTCCAGGTCAATGAAAAAAACCTAGAAAACCAAATTTTGCTTCCCAAACTAGATTCTAGGAACTCTGCCCTGTGCTGGGCTTTTTGCAAAGGGTTTAAGAAATGCCCAGGACCCCGGACTGTCCTCTACTCACTTCATCCCCTGCTGGAAGACTGAGTTTCTCCGGGTCTTACAGATGACCAGGTCGGCCCACTGCACCACCACGATGCTGACGAAGAAGGCCGTGTGGCAAGTGAACTCCACAATCTTCCTCTGTTCGTAGGTCTGAAACACAGGCAGATAGCTGAGCCTGGTTCTGCGCCTGCCTGGCTGGTGGCTGTGTGGCCACTGCCCTCCGGGACTTGAGGAGCTGGTTGGAACCTCACTTACCCACTGCTGCCCGTAGCTGTCCTCCACGTCGTTGGTCCAGCGGTCATCCCAATCTACTCGGATGCCCAGCAGGTGGATCGGGAGGAAGCCGTTCTCAGCCAGAATCACAAAGTAAGTGAAGAAGCCCCCCAGGGCCTGGATCATACCTGAGCGGTTGGAAAACAACTTGAATGCTAGAGTCCGGTGTGAGGGCACCTCCACACATGTCAGCTGTCTGGGGCAGCAGGCCTGGGAGGGCATCCATGGGGGTCTTCAGCACGGGTTGCTACAGGCTCCAGCTGCTGCCTGCTCACACACCAGTTATGGCCAGTGAACGGAGGACCCTGGGGCACAGTCTTTGCCAAGTGCCCTCTCTACTCTGAATCAACTTTTAAGAGCTTAAAAGGGTTAAGACACATAGGCCCTGCTCTTCAACAGCCGCCTCTAATTACTTGATCATCTGCTTCATTCAGGGCGTGGCCCTCAAGGAGAAAATTGCTCCCCTACTTCTTAACCTCTAAAAAACTGAGTCTCCCCCTCAGAATTGGTAACTTCTGTCTTTAGCCAGCCACCGTGGAAGTTCCGAACACAGCACTTTCTAACCCAACCCTCCCCCACTTTCAGGACCTCTCCCGGCACACCGTCCAACCTCACGCCCCTAAGATCCTCGGGACAAACTTTCATCTATACTCTGGACCTACTCGCCCTCTGCCCAGAGTCAGGTCTTCCTGGGAGTGCCAGGACAGGCGACCAGCCCACTGCCTTGTCATCAGCAGTGTTCAAGTCCTCTCTGCCGCATCTCCATTACTTGCAAATGTGCTGTGTCCCCAGGTGTTCACGGTGAGGTGGCCCACAAGTCCAGAACAAGGGCTCGTGGCAGCTTCACCAGGTTCCCGATGGAGACCAGATAAAGGGTTTAGATCAAAGGCATTCTCACTGCCTCCAACTAGAGCACTTGTTAGTTGGTCATGCTCCCTGGTGGACAGAACTCAGGGGCGGGAGTGCAGGGTCACCATTTGGTGGTGACCTGCCCATCAAGCCTTTAAACCCATGCCATTTCTCCAAAGCCTTCCTGCCTATCCAGCTTAGTAGTGGGTTCTGTGCACCCCAGGAAAAACCTCCCGAGGTTCGTACCGTTCCCTTGAACTGGGCCCAGCGTTCCTACAGCTCTGTGACAAGGGCAGCCTAGGCTCTCGGGCAGAGTGGCTCCCAGTCCAAACAACTGAAGCTCCCACAAGAGTAACTGGGTAGCCAGCTAGGATTCCTCCTCATGTGGAAGATAATTTTAAAATCCACGCCTCCGAATCCTGCCCTATGTCCTGGCTGGTCCTAGATTTGAAGGCCCAGGTAGCCCCACCACTACAGACACTTCCAATTCGCCCACTGCCTGCTCGGTGCCCGGAGATGCTCACCAATCTGCCCATAGGCCATGCTGATCAGCCGCTCGTTCACAAGCTTGTCTGTCTTAGGGTTTCGGGGCTGTCTCTTCATGATGTCGCTCTCAGCTTGCTCATAAGCCAGGGAGATGGCAGGAACCTGGGGAGGAAGGGGTTAAACGTTATATAAAAATTGGAAGCTGGTATTGTGACTTTGTTATAAAATCCTTGCTCTCTTTTAATATTCTTTTCATACCATGAGATAGTAAGTACAGCCCCTGCCTCCTCCTCAAACACAGTAAAATTATACAAAAGGCAAGATTCCTATCTGACAAATAGGTGTTGACGGTTGCCCTGAAGAATAACATTGAGTCTTTGGCCCTGGACATTGCTACTGAGAATTTCTTTTCCTACTGGTGGTCATATGGACCCTGGGAGCACAGTGGTGAGCACCGATTTCACATCTGAACATTATGCTGTGTGGACACTGGCATTCACTTACCATGTCTGTGCCCAAGTCAATGCAGAGGATGGTGACGGTCCCCAGTGGTAGTGGAATGTTTGCAATAATAAATATCAGGAAAGGGGTAATCTCTGGAATGTTACTGGTTAGGGTGTAGGCAATGGATTTCTTCAAGTTATCAAAGATCAGACGACCTATGAAAGCAAGATGTTTTACCGTCTAGCTGGAAGAGGTAGACTGAACATTGCACATACCTTCCCCATAACCACACAGAAATGGATACTGACGAGCAGTATCGGATGAGTGTTTGGTGAACACTTTAAAGGTAGCGCTCTCACCTTCCTCTACTCCAGTCACAATTGAGGCAAAGTTGTCATCTAAGAGAATCATGTCAGCAGCTTGCTTAGACACGTCTGAGCCAGCAATCCCCATGGCGACCCCAATATCTGCCTTCTTCAAAGCCGGGGAGTCATTTACACCGTCACCAGTTACAGCTACGATAGCACCCTACCAGGAGGAGAAACGACGTGGGTTAACCATCGCAGAGACGGACGTGAGGGAGGTGTGTGCGTCCATCTGCCTATCCACGTCCACATCGCAGCCACTGCTCCTTTCCCCAGGCCGCATGGACTCTCGGGAGCATCTTGGCTGAGAATCCACACAGCTGCTACAGAACCAGAGCTGAGAGGTGACGAACGTCAGCACCCTCATTCCATAAGGGCTAGTCAAAGTCACGACTTTGGTGAGGGGCACTCTGGAAAACCCCCACGACCATGGTCATCTCTCCTGGATGCTCTATCGCCAGTGTAGACAGGAGCCTGGGCTGCGATTCCAGGCCAGAGCTGGATCTCAGACTCAGGGCCACCATAGGGCCCTGAAGTGTTCAGTGCGTGTCTCTACCCAACCACTTCCAAGTCACCCTTTCTCTATGCCTGCGGCCTCTTCCTGGCACACACACACAGAGTCTGAGAAAAGCTAGGCCATGTTTCTGCCACCGTTGCTTGGCTTTTACCAGAACTGCAATGACCGAGGCCTGAAAACGGCCCAGCCCGGCTGTGCACTGACCTGTCTCTGGCAGCCCTCTACAATGATGAGCTTCTGCTGCGGAGAGGTCCTGGCAAACACGATCTCGGTGTGGTACTTCAAGATGTCGTCCAGCTGCTCGGAGGTCATGTCCTTTAAGTCACTTCCGTGGACCACACAGGCCTTGGCATCCCTGAGATTAGGACGAGGAAAAAAGGTCACTCATCACTTCACCTACATGATGCTTATCCCCAGGTGGGGATGTTGTTACACAATGCAGAACTCTTTGTAAACAACACAAAGCCGTGGAATTTTCCCCTTCAGGCGAGAGCTACTGTCTATATATAGTACTTTGTAGGTTACAGAGCATTTCCACATATAATATCTCACTCAGGACTCACAACCATCTGTGGGGCAGGCCTGTCTGTCATCTTCCTTTCCCGTTTTTATCAAAGACAGATTGAAATAATATGGCCAAGATTTAGACAGGAGTAGAGCTGATGAAAGCCTAAACCCTCCCCTAACCCCCAAAGTAGGGTGAGGGGGCCCTAAATCTTCATAGACCTATCCATTTCTATTTTACTTTATTGCCAAAAATATCTTTTTTTTTTGTCCTTAACTACCCGTTGTGACTTCCCCATGTTATTTTGTTAGTGTGGACCTGGAAATTGACACGGTGCTAGCCCAGTGGTTAACAGTGTGAAATCAGAAACTAGACTACTGTGTGAATTTCCCTCCTCTACAGAGTAGAACTAATATCTAGCACAGGGGTCCCCAAACTTTTTACACAGGGGGCGAGTTCACTGTCCCTCAGACCGTTGGAGGGCCAGACTATAAAAAAAACTATAAACAAATCCCTATGCACACTGCACATATCTTATTTTAAAGTAAAAAAACAAAACGGGAACAAATACAATATTTAAAATAAAGAACAAGTAAATTTAAATCAATAAACTGACCAGTATTTCAATGGGAACTATGGGCCTGCTTTTGGCTAATGAGATGGTCAATGTCCAGTTCCATATCTGTCACTGCTAGCCGTAACAAGTGATATGACACGGTTCCGGAGCCGTGACGCGTGCATCCCACATCACTGGTAGTACTGTACGTGAGCCATGCCACACTTTGCGACGCCGCCACATACAATACTCCAGGAGCACAGGATGCAGATGCTGACCACCAATGAAAGAGGTGCCCCTTCTGGAAGTGCAGTGGGGGCAGATAAATGGCCTCAGGGGGCCGCATGCGGCCCGGGGGCTGTAGTTTGGGGACCCCTGATCTAGCATATAGGTTATGACATCAAGTGCCTAGAACAGTAAGCATTCTCCAAGAGCTGGCTGTAATGACTTGCTACGGTTGCACTTGGTAGCGGGGCAAACCCAGAAGAAAACCACTAAGAAACTAGGCTGAAGATCTTCAACCCCCTCCCTTGGCACATTCAAGGCTGACTATACTTTGAGTTTCCTGCCTCACCTGGGGTTCACCTGGCTCACTGGGATGTTGAGGCGGGCAGCAATGTCTTCTACAGTCTCATTGCCCTCTGAGATGATGCCCACACCTTTGGCAATGGCTTTGGCTGTGATTGGATGATCTCCGGTGACCATAATGACCTGTTATAAGAAACAGGACAATTTACTGAATGCAGCTGCTACGGCCTTCTGTAAGTATGAAAACAAGACTATTAAGGATGACTCTGCTTAGAAAGTCAAAAGAAAAGGAATATAAACGGGTTCACAGAAAGAAAATGCAAAGCCGACACCCATTTTATCTTGGTGGGGTACACTATTTTTCCTTTTACATAGTCATATAAAAACACTCAAATTTACCCAAACCAGTGAAAAATTATAATCTGACGCGAGTGGAACTGCCGAATAAAGGTGCCGCGTGTAGCCGGCTGGCATCCCCAAAGTGGCCCAATCCGGGAGGAGAGCAACGCATAACAAGAATTCAAAGTGTGGCTACTCTTTCTGACCCAATGATTCTATTTAGAAGAATATAACCAGTGATGGGGGAATCATTTTTAGTTTTTCATTCATGGGAATGAAAAAGAAATCACCTAACAAAGAAGACTAAATGAACCACCCAGAGTCAAGATGTCTGAATAGCATTCTAGAGCTTAAAGAGAAAAAAGTACGGATACATCAACATTCATTATGAAACCCAGTTAATTAAAAACACATTAGATGTGCCATTGTCTATATAAAGATTATTTTGAGTGCAAGTATTTCAAAATTTAACAACTTACTAAGTCTTCTTCTGCTTTTTAATTTGCTTACATGTCTTTCCCTAAAAAGATGAAAAAAAAAATCCCTCATCTGTCTATACCAACATTTAACAGCACTTGGTCTTTTCTGGTGGAAATTAAAGCCTTGGTGATGGACTGCCCCAGTGGAGAAAACCAGCCGGCCACATGGCTCCCATAGCAACATCACTGAGCAGGGTACCCCCAGGCACGAGGGGTGCCGGCGATGCCGAGGAGGCAGGCTGGCCCCACCTTAATCCCGGCGCTCCGACATTTGCCCACAGCATCAGGGACGGCAGCTCGTGGGGGGTCAATCATGGAGATGAGCCCGACAAAGCAGAGATTTTCAACAGGAAAATTCACATCATCGGTGTCGAACTGGAACCCTTCGGGAAACTGCTCATCGGGTAGGTAAAGGTGGCAGAACCCTGCGAGCAGAGGGCAGGGCCTGTGAGCACGAGAGGTCAGCACCGGCTGCCCTCACGCCGCCTCCCTTTCCCTGCGTAGTGTGAACTATCCTTAAAAATCTAGTTTTATAACAGAATGAGGACTTCGTTTACCATGTGGATGATACAGTCACTGAAAGAAAACACATGCCTCAAAGGGAGAGGAATTTCATATGGAAAGGACAACGATGGCACGAGTTCTGAGCACCAGGATCTCAGGGTCTGCGACCTGCCCACATTGCTTAGGTTTAGCAGATCACATAATTATTTCTCAGATTCCCTCTCTGGAAAAGTCAAGGCCATATCTTTGCTTACTATTCACGTAAATATAAATTTCTGTGTGCCAGTGTGAGCCACTATGCTAGCTACCTGGAGGATAAATGCAGATCAGACACGTCCTGCCCAAGGGGTTTAGCATCTAATGCTATTATTAATATGAGCGTCATGATATTCAAAACATTCCTTTCCTTTAGATGTTGTCCAAGGTTACAATGGACTTCCGAGTGGTCTCAGGTACCCTGTGGTTTCATAGGCGAGACAGTGTTTCTACTTGGGGGTGGTGGATGGAGGTGGAGGAACAAAAAGCACCTAGAAGTACAGACAGTGATCTCTCAGTTGGCTGGAGACTTAAGACAGACACCTTGCGCTGGACAGGGAGCAGATGTGAACTGAACCACCATACGGGACCAGGCAAGCAGGTCTCCGTCATCTAAGCAAAAGAACCGGAAGAATTGCATAATTTCTGCCAACCTACAAAATCCTGTCACTGCTACTTTCCCAGTTATACCACAACGAAGAAAAGTCCTTTTCATCTACAGTGTCTGCCAGGCCGAAAGTTACCGCTTGTCTAATTATGAGGTGACGGCCCCGGGCCAAGGTCTCACGGAAATTCACAACCCTCCTGTGCATTCAGGATATGGCTTATTCTGAACTACCCTAGGAATGAATTTTAATTTCACAAAGTTTACAGATCATGAACAGAGCAACAAAGGTTAGATAAACTCTTCTCCCTCAGTTATTATTATTTTTTGGCGAACAGAACTGACTAGCATGAGACCAACGGCCCGAGCATGAGTCAGAAGCAAACCAGCAGGGTTTGTTGCTCACGGTCCAACACATCCAGCATTTCCCTGGCATCATTTATTGTTTTCACAACAGGGGCCCGTAAGGAGCAGGAAGATCGCTCCGGAAAGGCTCCTGGGGAGGCTAGTGAGCCCTGGAGGTGACTGCACTGCCTCACTGTCGCCAGACGCCTATGTACCGAGCACGCGCTCCCCCAGGCCGCCCAGCTCCAGGTAGGCGTTCTGAAAGGCGTCCTTCAGCTCCTCATCCAGGGGCTGCTCCTTGCCGTGGAGCAGGATAGAGCTGCAGCGGTCCAGGATCCTCTCCGGGGCGCCCTTCATCACCAGCAGGTGCCGGGGCTCAGACGTGTTGGGGTTCTTATGAATGGACAGCTGGAAAGGATGGTTCAGATTTCAATGGGTGTGGCAGTCCGTGATGGGGAAACAGCTCCCTCCCTAATTAAAGTTTGTCATGGAAAAAACCAAGACCCCTTATTTCTAAACTTGGAAATGTCTCACACCTTATAACACACTTTGAATTCTACAGAAAAAAAAGAACAATGACAGTCACAAATTCCTGATGTATTTATATACAAAGTTTTGCTGAAGAAAACATTTCAAAGGAGACTTTGTTTATCCTACTGATATTCAAATAAATTGGGATTTTTCTCAATGTAAATGAGGATCAAGTCAAAGTTAATGTTCATAAGAAATCTGAACAATTCCTTTTAGAGAGCATTTATGCTTGTATAGTCCCCCGCAGGAGACAGGCCCTTCCCCGGTGCTCCTCCTCCCCCTCCCGGCCCGCACGCACCCTGCGAGCCCAGACCTGGTACTTGTTGGTGGAGTTGAAGGGGATCTCCACGATTTTGGCATATCGCTCTCGCATCTCCTTCACCGAGCCGCAGCACAGCTCGATGCACTTTAAGAGGGCTGACTCAGAGGCATCACCTGCAACGGCCCGCTGTGAACAGAGGTGACACCTGTTAACTTCCCCAAAACACCACACCGAGGTCCATCACTGCAAATTAGGAAAAACAGCCAGGAATGTGTTCTAATCTCATCGAAGCAGAAGAGGACAGCACAGGAGAAGCAACACTGTTGGGACCGACAGGACACCCTGGAGCCCAGATCCAACGCCCTTCAGACACAAATGCCCATCTCCTCTCTCTCATCCGAAATCCACTTTGGCTAAAAGAAGGGCATCTGAAGGTGTCACCTGACCTCGGGAGACACAAAACAAACCCTTCTAATCTACTTTAGCCTATTTTTTTAAATCTTCCCCTGTTGAAAAGTCTCAAAGCCAACACATTTCTGGTTATGAACCCGAAAATACCTAGTGAGAAAGTAAACATTTAGAGTGCTCTCTGCTGCCCTACAATTTATAGGAAAGTGCCTTAGGTTCTCAGGATTGGGAACAAACTATATGTGTCAAGGGCAAAGTAGAGGACTTTATATTCTAAACACAAATGTGGGAAAATATCTGGGCCTAAAGGATGCAAACTGCAAGATATGACCAGCTCCAACAGTCATATAATCAGCTCACAGTTCAGCTAAAGCCCATACTTCAGGTGATGGTCCTTTTAATGCCATTAACGTGGCCCCACCCCCTGAAATACTTAGAAACACATCTCAAACTACCTTTCTGGGGCTTTTAAATCAGGGAAGGTGTGATGCCTCTGAGCCCCTGTGCTCTGAGCCAAGAGAATTTCTTCGAGGCAGGGATAAATGTGAAGCGAGCATCTCATGTTATCCTAGGATCATTTGAGAACAGGCACTTTCAGCATCCTCCTTTGAACAATGACAAGCCATCTCCTTTAAAAAACAAAGGAGCTTGCCCTGCCCAGATTGCTCCGTTGGTTAAAACATCATCCAGAAGTGCAGAGGCTGCCGGTTCAATCCCCAGTCAGGGCACAAACAGGTGGATGTTCCTGTCCAGTGTGCGCACTCTTCTCACCCTTCCTCTCCAAAATAAATAAGATAAAGCAGCCCTATTTGTGTAACAAGAGCCACCTCAGTTCCTCTCTTTCTCTTTGATAACAGGGTCTCTACCCAGAGCTACCACAGGCAGCATGGCTGATAACGAGCCAGCCCCAGGGCCTCGGGTGGCTCTTTTTGTCCCTAAGGGCCCTGTGCAGCTCATAGCCTTTCTGACTTTGTCTTCACAGGGCAACACAGTAAAACCTCAGTCATTTCCAATTTCAGGCATGCCCTGTGAGGCTGAGCTTATTTTTGCATCGTTAGTAAGCACGCTAAGAACAAATAAGAGAAACAGCTGAGCTATTTTAAGAAAATAAATGGCTTAAGGGATTTACTGGTATATCCTAACATGCAAATGTAATTACGGAGTCACACAAGTAGCCCTTGCTGTCCAGGTAGAGGTGACAGCATGTGAAGTCAGAGCAGTAAAATTGGATTTTACTAGGTTTTCACTAAAGATTACCTTCCCCACTCTTTGCTCAGTTTTTACTGTAGATTCACTTTTTTCTGAACTACATGGATTAGGGGTTTGGTAAGTACTTCAGGCTCTACGGGCAATAGAAGTCAACCAGAGCAGAACATCACACGCCATCTCTGCACCTGCAAGATTGGGTATTTAGGGACCACAGAGGTCACCTGCTATTTAAAAAAAACACTCACATGGTAACAATCTGTGTGTGGTATCTACACAGCCCCAAGCCTAAGGGCTAAGAGGAACTCCTGAGCTTACCTTAAGGATGGGGAGGTTTTCCTGGTTAGCCTGAAACACAGCCCTGTTGCAGAGACCTGCGATTCTGGACAGAGCAAGCCAGGTGGCTGAGGACTTGTCGAATGAGACACCTGGTGGGGTCAAGATGGGAAAGTAATGCATTAACATTGCAATAACGTCCCATAAAAATGGAAATAATGCACCGCATTTCCCAATTACTGAAACAAATCAGGTTTTAGGAATTTTTCAACCTGATTTGTATGGCAAATTCAGTTTTTCCATTAACATGCAAAAAGAAAAAAGGTAAAACCTATAACCTTGATGCCTTATGAAATGACTTTTTAAAAAAAGGCACCTTGAACAACTGAGGCTCTGGTGTGGGCAGGCCCTGCTCTTACCACTCTGATTCTCTGTCGTATCAGCTTCATGGATTTGATTGTCAAACCACATGTGGGCCACCGTCATCCGGTTCTGAGTCAGGGTTCCAGTTTTATCTGAGCAGATGGTGGATGTGGACCCCAATGTCTCCACAGCTTCTAAGTTCTTCACTAAGCAGTTTTTCCTCGCCATGCGCTTGGCAGTAAGGGTCAGACACACCTGAAAAGCATTTGGAACAGAATTATTTCAATCTCAACAAGGTTGGAATTCTAGACAAACTCCAGTTGCACCCTAATGTAGAAGATACTTGTCTGAAATGAACTCTCAATCTTCCCATGAAGTCTGAAGAGGTAAGAATGGTTACATGTATGGGACTTTCCATCCTCTCTCCAACAAGCGTTATATTAAGAAAAGTGAAAATAGCCAGGATTTAGCACAATTTCCCCTACTCAACCTCAAGTTCTCCTTTGTTGGTTACATTATTCTAGATCAGTGGTAGTCAACCTGGTCCCTACCGCCCACTAGTGGGCATTCCAGCTTTTATGGTGGGCGGTAGCAGAGCAACCAAAGTATAAACAAACAGATAGATTTAACTATAGTAAGTTGTTTTATAAAGATTCATTCTGCCAAACTTAGCAAAAATCCAACATAAAGTACTTGGTAAGTAATTATTATATACTTTAACTTGCTGTAACTTTGCTTTTTAAATTTTATGAAGTTACTTCCCTACTTTATAAATCACCATCACTGTGGAACTGGTGGATGGTTAGAAAATTTTACTACTAACAGAGATACAAAAGTGGTCGGTAGGTATAAAAAGGTTGACTACCCCTGCACTAGACCATGTGATAATACAAGAACAAAATTCATTTCTTTGGATTACTATGTTCCATATAGAAACGCACTGAGGTCCTCCCACAGTCTAACCTACCATGTGGCTCTGAAGAAAATCTTTATATAAACATGTGCAATAAAACACAAGTTGGCCCTCCAGGAGAGGAGTGCGGATGAGTCTTATATGCATGCAAGCTGATCTGAGTCAACCCCGAGTGAACACTGCCTCCCCGCAGCCTCTTACCGTGACAGTGGCCAGCAGACCTTCTGGCACGTTCGCTACAATGATACCGATGAGGAAGATGACAGCCTCAAGCCAGGTGTACTCAAGGATCAGCGAAAGGATGAAGAAGGACACCCCAAGGAATACCGCCACACCCGTGATAAGGTGGATAAAATGTTCAATTTCTGCAGCTATCGGAGTCTGGCCGCCTTCCAGGCCAGAAGCAAGCGTGGCAATCCTTCCCATCACGGTGCGATCTCCAGTGTACACGACAATGCCACGAGCAGTGCCTGAAGGGGGGGTACCAAAGCTTACTCAAAGAAGCCAGAGTTTGCAATTACCTGGCATGGTTAAAACACAGACACACACATTTTTAAGGGCCAGCTCTTTGGTGCTATATGCTGTCTGCTTTAAACCAGAGACTTGGGCAAAGGAATCAAAGGGATTTTCATCATTCCATTGGCAGGAAGTGGCTCCAAACGCCAAGCTGGAGGAGCTCAGCCACAGAGGGGCTGGAGGGGAAGGAAGAAGAAATCTGCCACCAGTTTCCTAGGCTCCCTGCCAGCAAGTGAGCCACTCTGCTCTGGGCCTGACCAAAGTGGCCAGCAACAAAGTCAATAAAACGAGAAATCATGTCTAGGATTTTTTTTTTTTTGTTATTAATGATGAAGACAAATGCCATG
Source organism: Saccopteryx leptura (assembly GCF_036850995.1). Taxonomy (NCBI): domain Eukaryota; kingdom Metazoa; phylum Chordata; class Mammalia; order Chiroptera; family Emballonuridae; genus Saccopteryx; species Saccopteryx leptura. The sequence goes on along the minus strand of NC_089505.1, from coordinate 206,956,662 downwards.
CTGTGCTGAATAATGCCTTCAAAAGGTCTACCTTCAACACAGTTGGTTGAGAAGAAGGCAATGTTCCTCGTCTCCAGTGGGTTCTCATTTGTGAAATCCGGAGATCTGGTCTGGGGTTCTGATTCACCGGTGAGGGAGGAGTTATCCACCTGTCGATGAGAACAGGCGTAAGTGTCGTGTGAGCGCACTGGCCTGGTGCTGGGCCCTGGGCTGCGACTCCCAATGCCCACAGGCAGGGTTTGGTGTCCACCCACCTTGCAGCCATTTGCAGATATGATTCTGAGATCAGCAGGGATCCGGTCGCCACCTTTCACTTCAACCAGATCCCCAACAACAACATCCTCTGCATTTATGCTCATTTTCTCACCATTTCGAATCACTAGGGCTTGCTTTGGAAAGGGCAAAGTTTATACCATTAAATCAGATAAAAATAGATACCGACAACAAAATCATCCTACAAAATAATCTTTAATCCTAATTATGTGGATGCATAACAAAGATATTTTTATTTGCACTAAAATAGTACTAGCCTGACCAGGCGGTGGCAGTGGATAGAGCATCGGATTGGGATGCAGAGGACCCCAGTTCGAGACCCCAAGGTCACCAGCTTGAGCCCAAGGTTGCTGGCTCGAGCAAGGGGTTACTCGGTCTGCTGTAGCCCCCTGGTCAAGGCACATATGAGAAAGCAATCAATGAACAACTAAGGTGTCGCAACAAAAAACTGATGATTAATGCTTCTCATCTCTCTCCATTCCCGTCTGTCTGTCCTATCTATCCTTCTCTCTGTAAAAAAAAAAAAAAAGAAAAAGGCCCTGGCCGGTTGGCTCAGTGGTAGAGCGTCGGCCTGGCGTGCAGAAGTCCCGGGTTCGATCCCCGGCCAGGGCACACAGGAGAGGCGCCCATCTGCTTCTCCACCCCTCCCCCTCTCCTTCCTCTCTGTCTCTCTCTTCCCCTCCCGCAGCCGAGGCTCCACTGGAACAAAGATGGCCCGGGCGCTGGGGATGACTCCTCGGCCTCTGCCCCAGGCGCTAGAGTGGCTCTGGTCGCAACAGAGCCTCGCCCCAGAGGGGCAGAGCATCGCCCCCTGGTGGGCGTGCCAGGTGGATCCCGGTCGGGCGCATGTGGGAGTCTGTCTGTCTCTCCCCGTTTCTGGCTTCAGAAAAATACAGAAGAAAAAAAAAAGAAGATAGTGATTTCATAAAAAAAGAAATAAAAAAGATAGGACTAATCTTATTTGTGCACATTACAGTAGCTTGCTCAACAATTCTCTAAGAGACTATCCTCTCATGCTCCTGTCATATGTGCGCCTTTTCTGTCCATTCAGACAGGAGACAGTCACTTTCTGGGGTGTAAAAATCGGTCTGGTTAGGGTGGAAGGTGAAAGCACCCCTCTCCCTGATGGAGTCACTAAATTCTTAGATATACCTGAACCTCACACTAATTCATTCTCGGGGCTGACAAGTCACCTGAGGGACAGGACAGAGCAGCAGGTACCTGTGGAACCATGTTTTTGAAGGATTCCATGATCTTTGAGCTTTTAGCTTCCTGATAGTAGGAGAAACACCCGGTTATGATGACGACAGCAGACAGCACCACACCGAGGTACAGCTGGGAGGAAACAAACAAGTTAAACCCGCATGGGTCTGGGCAAAGAACGAGGAACAGTCAGTTAATTTTTGATAGAATGAAAAACAGATTTTGAACAGAGATCAAGGCTTCAGAAATACAGAACTCATGCCCTTGTATGTATCTTTCTCAAGACCATTGTATAGGAGTCTGAAATGGAGGCACAGATATCTCATCACTCACAAGACAGATTTTTAGAAATGTTCTAGATAAATCAGAATCTCCTGCTTTATTAAAACAAATTTTTGGAAAAATTTGTGACTTTTGAAGAATAGCTATCAAACGTTTCTGGACAGGTGTAATGTGCCAAGATTAAAAGCTGTGGTCTGTTGTCAAATGAATGGCCCGCAGGCCTAGGCCAGGACCTGAGGGAGCTGCCTGTGCACAGCAGCGACGTGTACAGTGGACAACCAGTTGGATAGAGCACCCGCAGGGCGGGGGTGGGGGGGTGGGGGGGGGTGGCCGGGGAACTTCAATCGAAGGAAGAACGGATGGGCCCTGAAGGCAACAGGTGCTGACACTACTTTCCCCTGGGGTTAAAAACATTCAATAAGCTGCCCTGGCCAGGTAGCTTGGTCGGTTAGAGCATCATCCCAATACACCCAGGTTGTGAGTTTGATCCCTGGTCAGGGCACATGCAGGGACATCTATATTTCTCTATCTCTCTCTTCCTTCCTCTCTGAAAGCAATCAAATTAAAAAAGAAAAAAAACATCAGGAAACTAGTGATAGTTGAAAATAAATGAGCAGTCAAGACCAAGGACACCTTATGCATACCAATTATCCAAATTAGAAGTACAGAACTCACATTATCGTTCTGAGGTTCCTCTTCCGTGGCAGCTTGGATACCGTAAGCCAAGAAACAAAGAATCGCTCCAATCCACAGTAACATTGAGAAGCCCCCAAACAGCTGCCGGCAGAATTTGACCCACTCTGGGGTGGTGGGAGGGGGTGTGAGGGCATTCGGACCGTCACGGGCCAGGATCTCAGCAGCACGAGCACTGGTTAAGCCCTAAGCAGAGAAATACTAAGTCAGATAAATGGCTCCAGCACTTGAGAAGGTAACAGAGCTGGAAAGCTGCAGCAGAGGACTTAGGAGGAAACAGTCCCCAAGCCCAGGTAAAGCCTGGCAAACTCACGTGATCCCCAACAATAGCCCACGTTTCCCGAGGGACCCACAACACCCAGGTTGATCCACTGGGCGAATGTGAATCCAGTCTGATCTCTTCTAAGTTGTAAGATAAGGGATTCAGGCTAAACTTCATTTTTACTAAAAGGATATCTATTTTAATGAATTGATTCAGCTTTGTAAATTAAGAGCTTTAAATTTTCTGTACATTGAATTTGTCAGGGAGAATAAAACCCTGTATAAGTATAGAAGAAGAGGGGGAAATCTCTGTAGAAACCCAACTTATTAGTGGGTTAACAGCCCAGTTTTAAATATAGAACTTTAATTGCCCCCCTCTCCCCAGGACACCTGTGAATTGAACAGTATTCACTGGAAGAGTCCACTCTATTCTCTTAACTGAGCCTTAAACTGAGATGCACTGACAGAAGAGAATAGACAGAAGGCTCCTATTACAAGGGGAAAAAGTGGTCCCTTTTGCACTATCAAAATACAAAATCCGGGAAAAAAAAGACATCTCACTGCCCAAAGTGTCCGTTAATACATAGTTTGGGTTCATGTTATTTTTATTATTTAACCCGGGAGCGTGGGAAAAGGAAAACAACAATTTTACCTTTTTATTTAGGACCCTCCCCTCCGCCTCAAGTTCACGGTGTGATCTCAAGCACCGAATCCGAGCTTTACATTAACTCCTTTAATTCCCACAACAACCCTTTAGGGTATTACTAATCCCATTTTACAAGTAAAGGAACAGACCCACAGCGTTTGAGCACACTGACTTAGGGTCGCAGAGAACATAATTCATGGGAACCTCATAAAAACTTCAGTTTTATGACCCACTTGATGTGCTTAGAGCCTGCCGACAGCGACTGTCAGCCGGACCCAAGCCAAGGCCGCCGCTCAGAGCTCTTGGCCAGCTCACCTTCTCAGATCTTCTTGATAAAGAACACTCCTGCCAACTGTTTACCTTTATGTGGCAAATTTAATATCAAAATACCCTAGATAACAAGCCTATATAACACCCACTTTATTAAAAGGTTTCTTTGAATTGTATAAAAAAAAAAAGTCACAAATAAATGACCAAAGTTCTGACATACTGTGTAATGAGCTACCTGGTAAAAGTGCAACAATTTGAATTGTTGGAAGAGCCACCTCAATTAACAAACACAGAAGAATAAAGGCAAGATTTGTAGTCAAAACCCAGGAATAATCATGGCTTTGGGTTCAATTTTGGCACCCCATTCATTGGATCTCACCTGCTGTGGAATGGGAAAATCGTATACACTTTCAAAGTTTCAGAGGAAACAAAATTTTCATAAATGCATATGGAAGACCAAGTTCTGTGCATGTCACACAGTAGATATCAGATAGTGACTGTCATTATGCTCTTTTCTAGTCCCCAAGGTTAGGCCTGTGACATGGGGGAAATGTCACAGGGGAAAACTGATTCTGTATAGAAATGTTTCAAATTAGAACGTACTCGGCTCAAGTCTGTTCCATATTTGCGATGAAGTTCGTCAAGGCTAAGTTTATGGTCATCCTAAAGAAAAGCAGAAACAAAAAAAGCAATTAAATACTGTACTATGAAAAAAAGTTCGGATGTTGGTATACTTCCCACCACTGCCTAATGGCTCAGCAACCACACAGCTACCCACTGAGAGAGAACGCCTAGCGTGCCTGCCTCGCGGCTGCAGAGCAGCCATCGGTCTCAGAGAGCCTGGGGAACTTCCCTGGCTTTCCCTGATGACCAGGCAGACTCCAGACAGACTGCATCTGTGGGAGCTTCCACAGGTCTGAAGACGAAAAACACAGAAAAGCAAGGACCCCCGATTTCAACCACAGCCCCTGTGGTTATGCCAGAGTAGTTTAACAGTTTAAAAGCTACAGCTTTTAAAAGGAAAAATTTCTACATCAACTTCTATGATTCAGTAAGATCTGTACAAGGGCCGTGATCACTTTACTTTGAAAATAAAGCAGGTCTGTGACTATTGGGGGGGGAGGGGCAGGGGAGGGTCTCAAAAGATATGCCACAATTAATTTTTAGAAGGAGAAGAGAAAGCAATCTTCCTCCTAGCTCTTACCATAGAAACTTCTTTCTTGAGTTCATCCATATCCCTCTCTTTCTTGGCCTTTTTTTTGTCACCATGCTCAGAAACGGCTGCGGGTTCATATTTATCACGTCCAACCTACAGGAGAACAGGGAAAAGAAGTGGTTTTGAGTTACGAACAGCCAGCACCTCGAAACCCAAGATTTGGGAGCAGGGGATTTCAGCAATTTTTTGGATAGCCATCACTTTGAATAGTCATTGGGATAATACTCATGAAAATTTAGTGCTATGCCAACCACTAAGCAAAGTGATTTATTATTCATGTGGCCATCATAAGCTCATCAGCACTCCAAGGCACGAAAACCAGCAGGCGAGCTGTGGCAGCCCCAGAATGAAAGGCCCTGCAGTCACTTCCATTTGTGGGGAACAGGGTAAGGGCAGTGCGGTGGCCTGCCTTCCACTGTCCCCACTGCAAGGATGAAACCATCTTTAGATTGACTTAGAACATATGTTTTGCATTCTGAATCAGACAGGCCTGATGTAAAAACCTGGGCTCTACCCCTTACGGGCTACACTAAACCTTAAGTTTCAATGTTTTTCTTCTATAGCATGGAGATAATAGTGTTTTGGAGAGGATTAAAGGATACAATATATCTAAAATACTAGTTACTGTTATTTAAATTCTTACCTTTGCCAAGAAATCATTAAGTATCAAATTTAAATATTTTTAGGGCTCAAATAAGAATGTGGGCCTTTTCATCTCCTTGTTGTTACTGGGTCAGTCTGAGTCCTTAAAACTCTTTAAATAAAAGAGTCAGAAAAGGGGTCCCCACCCCATCCTTCAGCCTGAGAAGAAACCCCCCCAAACCTAAGCCACCAGAAATGTTCTGACATAAGAGGGTGTAGGAAAGGCATGTGAATCACCAGGAATCATAGGGTCCACCTACACCTCCCGGAAACTGAAACAGTTTTTAGAGAAAATGTCACTTCTATAGTTTAAATTTAGATTGTTCCCCCTTCCACCCCGTTTAAAATGCTTGAGCTTATCTACACACAACGCCTGAACTTGGTGCTGCAAAGCTCGGTCTGTGGAGGAAAGGTGATCACCAAGCCCAACCTGCCCCCCTCCACAACAACTACCTCTAAAGGAGGGCAAAGAGAAGAGGTGTTAACAATTTTCTAAAAATGGATAATCTCTGGCACTATTACTATTACTCTGTGGCTCTCCCTTACTCATTTCTAACTTTCAGAAATATACAACCAGCTGAAAGCAATGAGGAAGAAAGTACGTCCAGATGAAAATTTTACTGTGCTGAAAAAAATTTAAGAGTATAGGTATGTTTCAGCCATACCTGATATGGTTGCAAGTAAATACAAGACTCACTTGAACTTAAAGGCTCTATAGCGAAATCAAATTAGTTGGTATTGCCCACATGTAGAGATGTGTGTACCACCATCCCTTTGACTCCTGTGGTTACTTCTGCAGTGTCTCTTAACTAACAGCTAACCCTTCCAACAGGGAGCGGAGTTCTTTAGTTTCTACCTTATCTGTTAAGAATGGAGCAGGTCTACAGATAGCCAACATTCTTGACATTCCCTCCGCTGTGGAGCAACTACACAAGCTAGTCCTCTGTGCACATAGCCCCTGGTGCCAGCTGAAAGCAGACAAATACAAAGGACAGGGCTCTCACCAGAGGAGCTCTCCATGCACTTCATGGGAAGGCACAATCCTGAAAAATCATTTTAAAGCCATCGGCTGGGGAACTCTAGAAGACGTGTGTGGTCAGTTTGTATTGATTTTTAAAATACAGCTCATATATTCTCTTTAAGCATGTGGAGGTTCATTAAAATATATTTAATTTAAATATATAAAAATCAGAGTTAAAATCCCTCTGCCTCACCATCTGTATGCTTTGATTATTCGCAGACTTTCAATATTTTCCACTCCAAAAGAGGGAGGCGGGAATGTCAAGAGCAGCTAGGTCTTGGACACTTTCCAAAGTTTTACCCCCATTTACAAATAAATATCTTGCCTGCAGCTTTAGTTATCAATGGTTAAGTTAGCTGAGAATCACAGCTTCCTAACAGTCATGCCCATCCCTTCATCAATTCGTGCTATACAAAGCATACTTTTATTTATTCATTTTAGAGAGGAGGGAGAGAGAGAGAGAAAGGGGGGAGGAGCAGGAAGCATCAACTCCCATATGTGCCTTGACCAGATAAGTGCAGGTTTTGAACCGGCAACCTCAGCATTCCAGGTCGACGCTTTATCCACTGCGCCGCCACCACAGGTCAGGCCCAAAGCATACTTTTAACTGAGGACTTTTTGAAGAAGATACAGGAAGTATTAACGTCTGAGATTTTTTTTTTAATCCATTTTTAGAGAGGAGAGAGAGAGGTAGAGAGAGAACTAGAGAGAGAGAAGGGGGGAGGAGCTGGAAGCATCAACTCCCATATGTGCCTTGACCAGGCAAGCCCAGGGTTTCGAACCAGGGACCTCAGCGTTTCCAGGTCAACGCTTTATCCACTGCGCCAACACAGGTCAGGCCAACGTCTGAGATTTTTTTTCTCCCTTCAAGAGGTTCCTTTTTTCACTAGGAAAATTTGTCCAGAAGACCAAGCAGCTTTGACACGATTTATACAATTCAGTTCTTCCCTACAAGTAGGAGTTTAAAAGTAGCTTATCTTGATGGGAAGCAAATACTACTTAAGTCCCTATCTGTCTCCATCATGAGTTTCAAAACAGAAAAACATTCTGTGTATGTGTGTGGGGGAGTGCAGGGTGGGACGGGAACAGTGCTAAAAATGGGTAAGATAACATTTCATTTATTATTTCTTTTAAAAGCATTTTGGAAGAACAAAGGTCATGGCAAAGGTAACTGATAAATAGTTTTCATGACTATAATGACTTTCCCACTCCTTTAGGAACGGAACTTTCTTTTCCATTAGAAAATTCAGATCACCTGGTGAGGGGTGACCAATCCTCACTCCCACCACGCTCTCTGAGGACACTCCTTGGGCACTCTTTGATGTCTCTAGAAGGACACAATGGAAGCTCAATGTTACAACCTTTCTCTCAAAAGGGCCAACTGTGAAAATGAGGTTCTGGTTTGTTTGTTTTTCTCTATTCTAATTTAGGAAGTGGGAAGTCACAACAAGGGTAGGGGTTTGCCCAATGTGACACAGCTTAACATGTGTAATTAGTTAGTCTTGTGCTTCCCAGGGATTCCATCTTCTTGCCGATTCACTATCCTAAGTTTGCTACCATTTGATCTGGGTAGAGGGAAAGAGCGTACAGGAGATGGGAAGTGAAAATGCTTGACAGGAAGAGCCAAGGTTAAGACATACAGGAAGGTTCACTCATTTAAAAACATAAATGGAACCATCCCAATGAGCGCAGCATCCCTGAGATCTGCTAGTGATACTCCTTCCTCCTCTTCAGCAATGAACAATTTAAAGGGGGTGGAGAGGGTACTGATATGACAGGTACAGAGGACAAGCCCAAAATTTTAAAGAGGTACACAAAAGAGCAGCGATGGTTAGAAAAGAAGTTTCCACCCCACAAGTTTAGTCACTTCTGCATAAGCTGAAGCTGCCATCCAAGCCTTCAGACAGCTCAACTACCAGCCTCCCTCAGGGCAGGCTTCTGTGGCTTTCTCAAAACTGCATGCCACTATCCCTACCCGTGAGCACAAGGCCCTGGGTTAGCAGGGAGCTCAGAGTTCTTCAGACTTCTGATATTCCAGCTGAGAAAGTAGCAAGTGTTCTTGGAAGCTGAGCTGACCATGCCCTTTAGACAGGACTTTTGATAGTACTTTTAATTCATCTTAAGTCATTCTAACTCTGCCTATGCCAGCTACAGGACCTTGAACAGCCAACCTCAGTTTTCCCATCCTTAAAATGGGAGCAACACTGGTGTAACTACTAAAGAATCTAGAGAAGGCATTCTGATTAATCAAGGAGCGGCCACCAAATCGGAAACAGAACACCTAGAAACTGCACTGTTCCCCAAACCCACAGAAATTCTGGAAGAGCAAGGGGCGCCACTAGGCATGTAAAAGTAACTGCCCCCACGAAGCCCATTGCAAAGCTGACCAACAGGGTCACAGAAACGGCATCTCTGAATCCAATTTGGCAAATTCCACCTTAGCAGGGAAGTTGGAAGTTAGGGTGTGGTTTCTGATCCTGCTGGTTGCCTAGGCTGGGCTCCATCTTTCCTTTATTTGAAAGGCACTGTGTGTGTGTGTGTGTGTGTGTGGTGGTGGGGGGGGGGGCGCGCGCGGTCCAATCTTCCTGGAATCGTGTATTATTAAAACATCATTAAACACAATTGACTATGTAAAGGTACTCTGTAAAGTGCTATAAAAAGGTTATAATGTGGTTTCAATTATTGCCATTCCTCATTTACTATGAAAATTCTTAAGCCTTCAAAAAAAACCCCTTTATTGAACATTTTTTTATTTCATCTTATCAACTGAAACTTACAGAAGGTATAAGAAATGATCACACCCAGTTAGTTCATTAGGCCTCTGTTTGTTTCCTAAATGACTAAGTAGTTTATGCACAAGGTACTGTCTAGCCAGGTATCCAAGAACTACAAGATGGCTGGGCTGGGGGAGGACATGCACCACCACATACTGCAGTGAAGGGACAGCTGTTCTCTGCAGAGCAGGGGACCCAAGGGACCACCATCCTTCACAGTCTTCCTCTCACTGCTAGAGTGGCTCACGCAGGCCAAAGCAGTGCAGTGGGTCCCTTCGTGAGCCCAGCTCAGTGCCTCCAAACCTGGGCTGCAGGCAACAGTGTGCAAGGAAAACAGCTGCTGCCCCAGCCAGTGGGTTTGCTCAGCCCCAAATTGAAGAGGCTTGACCTTCTCCCCAACCTGCAGGCATGTAAACATTTAACCAGTCTGCCAGCCCACCCTATTGCAATAATTAATATACATCACCCATGATCAAAAAAATGCTAAAATCTCTACAGAATCAATATACTTTAGACTCATCCCCTTTTTTCAATTGAAAACAAACAAACAAACAAACAAAAAACCTTTCTTTCCAAAGGGGTACTCTACTTCTCCATTGGGCAGGTAGGCCATCAGGAGTTAAAACCCTCTGCCTGTTACTCTACCTGCTGGGCTCATCACCCCTTTTTCACTTGATCTAGCGCTACTCAAATGGAGTTGTCGGTTTCAGCGACAGAGACAATTGGCACAAGTGTTAAGAGTGGCCTGAATTCCCCTCAGAAGCCCTGATCACCCTCAACTGGTTCCCTTCAGGGAAGTCAGGGAGTAAATCAGCTTCAGGTGAAGAGGATAAAGGCAGCTTCAGCCCTAGGGAAATAGGTGAGCTGAAACAATAAAACAAATAAGGCGCTGTGGAAGCATCCAGAGAAGGAAAGACACAGATAATCAATCCCCTTATGCTGAAGGGCCCTGCCCTCACCATGATGATGACAGATGGAAAGATAAATCAAACACCAAGACCCACAGACCCCAAACCTTACACTCTGATTACCAGGCCCCCAAACACAAGTCCAAAAACAAAGCCATCAAGGATCAACTGTTCCAACCAACAGAAAATATCTAATAGCTGTTACTAAATGGGATTTGAGTAAAACCAGATACAGAGATGAATAAATGTTCAGATATAAGTCACTGTAGAGTCACAAAGGAACTAAGAAATGAGGTCCATTGGCCAAAACTCCCTTGGCCCAGGATCCAAACGAACCCAGGGAGAAAAACTGGGTTGGGGGGGGCAACCTAGTCTCACTGACAGAAATTACTATTCCAAACATCAGTCAAATAAATGTGAAGAACTTCTTGTGGATTCCTGACAACAGATTTCAGCACAACTAATGAGGTGAGTCATATGCAAAGAACAGTCTATGACTCCAGCCAAAGAACACACTTCCTCTCATACATTCAATTCATGCAACGTGAGAAAGTTCAAACCTGACTTGGTTACTCTCATTTTCCAAAAATGTAGAAAGGAAGAATTAAAAAAAGTTAGTGGATCTTAAAATTCTCTTTCATTCACATTATCACTTACTGGACCTGCATTTTCAGCTCTGGCAGGGATGGGGGCTCACTCTGCCCAGTGTTTTGCTGTCCAAATGCAGTCACTCTGATTACTGTGAGCCCATCTGATCTGATACTCGTGTTTCTTCTTGGGGCCTGCTGGCTGGCACAGGGCCCTGGGCAGCTCCATGAAGGCACCACAGCGATGTTCGGCGCCTTCCCACCACGGGGAGCTGAAAAGCCCATTTTATTTTGCAAGACTTTTACAAAGACTTTAAACATGTGAAGGCCTTTACTTTAAAGTCAAAGTAGATGAAAACTCTAAGATGCTATTACATACAGAAGGTCTGCAATGTCAAATGATACTTCCACTTGGCTTTCCTTTGAAGAGGAATAGTATTTTCCATTATTTTCTATCTTTAATATGTTTTTTAGGTGAAAGAACTGTCCTTTAGTTTTGAAAGCGCTTAAGACTAACATGAGAACCTACAGTTCGTAAAGATTTGATCTATCTCAACAACCACAACTCACACTGGCCCTGCACTCACTCTGAACAGAACAGATATGCCTTTACTTGGTCCTCAGGGTAAGGAGTCTACCTAAGGGCTCCTTTTTAAACAGAACAAAACAAAACAATTTTTGTTTTTTAAATGAATAAAACTTATTTTATTTCCTTTTCCATATAAAAACCCTTCAAAAATGTCAAAGTATCTTTCTTAAATTTAGATATTTTTAAAAGAACATACATAGTCTAATTTAAATAGAAACTCACTGGTATGTTCAATTGTTGCTAAAATAATCAGAAAACAATGACTTAGAAGGATTCTGGGACGATGGATGCGTACTAAGTCTATTGTGCTGTATATACTGTTGAATTCCCTTTTCATGGTTAAATGCAATTTAGGAACACTTCCAGAGGTTTGTATATTTTAAGCTTTAGCTCTCACCTGGATAAACATTTCACTAGGATTTTTTAAAATCCCTTCTTTTTTTGGTTGTCAGGTTTAGCCTACTCTCAATCAGATTCTCAGATTTATGATGCAGACCTCCCCCTTTCCTACCCTCCCACCCAAAGGTGAGTCACTGGCATGTTACAAACTTACTGGCAGTGAAAGCTACAAATTAAACAGTAAGTTATCAAAAGAGGATACACCCTCAGAACAGGGTAGAGAAAGAACACAGGAGTCGGGAGCTGCCACACACACACTGAACACTTCACAGGCGACTGGTGTGATGCAATGCCAACCCCCTTCTCTGCCCCCAGTGCTAGTCCCTAGTTCCTCCTGTCCCACGGCTGCACGGGCTGGTGGCTAGGCTTGGGCACCTTTCCACGTTGAGGACTCTGCCTTACAATGTTTTCAGTCTAAAGTACAAGCTTTATAACAGCTAGAGAAGATGTAGTCACACTTTCAAGTTGAACTCCAAAAGGGCAGCTGATAATGTTACCATACAACCAGGATTTCTGCTGACACGTGTAACCCTTGTGCAACCTTCACCTGAACCTTTCCCTTCTCCCCTTTAAATCACTACTCATAGGCCCTGATTTCCTTTCTAGGTAACTAAGTTAATATTCAAACAATGGAGAACTGCAGTGAAGGGACCTGGTGACATTCTCTGCTTCCACCCCTAACGCTTTGTAAACTTGAAAAAAGAGAGTTTCTGTGTACCTTTGGCTAAATAGTTGTGGGTAGTAGGCCTAGCTGCAGATTTAAGCCAAGTCACTGGCAAAAACACCCAATGTGAAAAAAAAAAGGACAAAATCCTATTTCATCCAGGAATGATTCAGCTGTTCTTTCATTTTCCTACAAAAGCTTAGAAACTAAAATTTTAAGGAGAAATAAAAATCACCTCAAATACCATGAAAACCTGAGCCCTCCAATGGGAATGGGAATGGGAATGGGAAGAGGAGGGGAAGAAATTAACAATGACCTTAAAAATTAGCTGCCAGCACAGGCTTCCTGGTTAACCAATTATCAGCAGAGCTTTAGTCATCACTCCACCCACATTTTAATCCTCATGTGGAAAAATCCCAACATTTCAGTCTAAAATATCCTCCTGAACATTTGGACTATCACATTTGGGGACAAAAAGAGGAACTTTATCCAAAGAGAATCAAAACACACACAAACACACTGTTCAGATTATCAGTGTATCCAAAATACTAAATACAGCCCAGAAAATAAGCGGCATATCACCTTGTGTTAACCAGCTGTAATTCAATTTTCTGTTTGCTAGCCACTAGACATTTTATTTGGAACCATAAAGTATTCTGGTTGAACCTTTACAATCCAGGTGTAGTGCGGTCTTTATCACTACCGTGCCTGTATGTGGTTATGAAAGAGACATATTTGGACATGACTTAGTTACTCAAACATCTCTCTGATCCATTCAATATCACATATACCCCAGTTTCATTTGAAGAATGACTTTATAGAGTTCTGCATACAAGACAATGTTAAAAAGTGAGTGTATGTTCAGAATGGGGAGGCCGCAGGCTGTTCAGGAATTAGGGACATCTGGTGTGTCACTAATGAACCATTTGACCTTGAGCAAATCACTTCACCTTCCTAGGCCTTGGGCACTATCTATGATCTCTAGACCCTCCCAAATCAGCACTGTCTAGCTCAGGAAATAAACTTTTTTTTTTTTTTTTTTTGAGGAGATTAGAGATAGAGGAAAGAGCTTTAAAGAGCTTGTTCAGAGGAGTGATTTAAGGTTTGATGGTACAGTAGGAACATAGGCCACTAACCCAGTTCCTGCTGAGGGCTGTAACAGGCTGGCACTATGCTCTTGGCCTTCAGCTATTTGACCTGGGCCAGCCCCTCCACCTTTTGTGTTTTTAATAGGTACAAGTTGTGCATTCCCACATCTCCCTACCAGATCGTCCAAGCTGTTCAATTACCTCCTTCAAAACTCATTTTGAGTCGGAGGCACCCTCCCTCTTCCCCCATCACTCACCGCACAGCTAAGAACCTTAACCTTGAAAAACCTACTAAGTGCAGGCACAGTGCAAGCCCTAGAGATAAGGGAGCAGATTCTGTCCTATCGTATTTTCCTGATCTCGTCATTTGATCCCGAATTGATTGATACTTTGGCGGTCATTTTGTATAAACTTTTCTCAACTAGACTCCCGTTGGGGTCAGGGACCCCAGTCTTCTGCCGCGGTTAGGGGTTATCACGGCTCCGAGTTATAGAGGATAAGAACGTGACGTGTACTCCTTTCTCCTGCCCTGGGGCCCCCTCTTTCCTTCGGGCACTCCTACTACTGCCTACTGCCCGCAGCCACCAGTCCTTTTTCGGGTTTATTGTACCCAGAGGCCCTGGTGAGCCAGCCTGTTCTCCTTCCAGGGCCAATAGTAACTCCCGTAAAATAAAGATCTACACATCCCTCCCCAACGTAGTTGCTCCGGGTGCATCCTGTTTATGGAAAGTCTCTCAGTCAAAGTATACCTTAAAGGCCATCTTAGGGCGGTGAAGACACACCCTTGCTGGCACCAGCCCGCACTACCGGCTCTGCAGTAAGGGGAAGTCAGTTTTTTCCTTTGGGAGAGGACTGCCGACTCTGCGAGAGCTGGCTAACCCACAGCGCCCCCAGGAGAAGGAGTCTCGGACCCTAGGCCACCCCAGCGTCGGAAGCCCCCGTCGGCGCCAGGGGCCGCGGCGGGAACAGCAGCCCGGGAGGGGCCGGGCAGTGCGCCCCGGGGGAAGGGGAGGAGCGCGCCGGCCTCTGGGCACGGAAGGCGGAGGGAAAGAGGAAGGCGAGAGATGGGAGGTGAGGGCGGGCTGAGGGAGGGAGGGAGAGAGGGAGGGAAGGAAGCGGGCGGAGGGATGCCGCCGACGGCCGGCTCCTTCTCCGGGCGGCCCAGCACCCGCGCGCCCTCCGTCTCTTCGTCCTGCGGCTCCGAGAGCAGCCTTGGAGCGCACCAGGCCGCGGCGCGCTCGGACTGGGGGGCCCGCAGTCCCTCTCGGTCCCAAGCGCCACCCCACCCCCGGCTCTCCCTCCTCCCGCCCGGGGGCCCCCACTGCTGCGCTCTCTCCATTTCTGAAGTGCGTGGTCTTTTAAGCCTCGCCGTTCAGCCAGCCCGTGCCGCGCCGCTTCCTCCTCCACCGCCCCCCGCCGGCTGCCTGCGGCGGCCCTCCCGATTTCCTTCCCTTCTTGCTCTCCTCAACCTCGGAGGCGCCCCACACCCCCAGCTCCATCTTTCCGGGCACTCACCCCTTTCCCCATGGTGGCGGTGGTTGGTGCCTGGCGCCTGGTCCTGCCGCTTGAGATGCAGAGAGAACAGAAAGCAGCTCCCGACCGAGCAAGCGCGACCGGGGGAGAAGCGAGGAGGGAGCTAGGGCTGCCGCGGGGTCGGAGGGAGTGCGGCCGGCGGTCGGGCCGATGCCGCCGCCGGGGTTGCTATTGCTGCTGCCGCCACGTGTCTACTTACTCCCGCCACAGTTCTGCGACCCGAACCCCGCCGCAGCTCCAGCCCGCGCCTCCTCCTCACTTCCTAAAATATGCAACCTGCGTGCTAGCCCCGCCCACGCCGTGTACGTCACCGTTACCGGAGCAACCTGACACCCGCCGCCGGCCAGACCCCGCCCCCCCAAAACCCCTCCTCCAGGCCGGGCCGCGCTAGCTTCGTCCAGTTGGGGCTGCCGGCAGGAGGCTGCGGGTCTAGGGCGCGCGTGGCCATTTCCCGGGAGGCCAAGGCAGCGCCACTGCGGAGTGCGCCGGCTGGCTGGCCAGTAGGAACTCAGTGGCCGTGGAGCTCTCGTGCCCCTCCCGCCGCCTTTTACGACCGCCCTGCTTTGTAGGGCACGAAAGGTCCGCAGTGGGTGCAGGTACTTTTTCGGAACAGAACTCCCGGAATCTCCGGGGACCCAGGACAGAAACCTCATGCGGAAAGGCCTTTCGGGGCGTCAGGGAGCTCCTCTGGGAATAAGGGACGCGCCGAGGTGGGATTGGGGGTCGAGTGTGACTGAAACCAGCGCCCACCCCAGGAGCTCCACCTCCCTGCAGAGTCCTGGCCCCGCGCCCACCTGCTGATGGCCTCCCTAGCCTCTTGGTGCCCTCCCAACACCTCCTCTGGTCTGGGATCCCCGTTATCCACTTTCCGCTCAGCTGCTGGAGGAATGAGCTTCTACTGGCCTTGCCAGAGGTCTCAAGCCCCTCCCCAAATGACAATCCAAAGGGCATCCCGTGAATTCATTGAGGCTACTGTGTGAATGAAACCTGCTTGTCCAGTTTGGGGATTCGCCTTTCAGAGGAGGATCACCTGAAACCTTAAGGAATGCATATTGTTAACAAAAGGTGCTGACTCCAGGGTTGAAGACCTATCTGGTGCCTCTCCATGCCTCCCACCTGGCACAGTCATACCTCTTCCAGGGCAACCTAGGGTGATCTCAGGGACCCCTTGGCCTGGAGTGTGATGATGAGCCCCAAGAACCCCCAGAGAGCCCTAGTTAGCTGCACGATGGGACTTCCTGCCCAATATACCTTCTGCTTCTTAGCAGGGACTGCTGTGGCTGAAGGTCTCTAACGTTTAGAAAGCAAATATCTGCCCGAGGTGGCGCAGTGGATAAAGGATTGACCTGGAACACTGAGGTCACTGGTTCAAAACCCTGGGCTTGCCTGGTCAAGGCACATATGGGAGTTGATGCTTCCTGTTTCTCCTCCCTTCTCTCTCTCTCTCTCTCTTCCCCAAAATAAATAAATCTTAAAAAAGAAAGAAAGAAAGAAAGTATCATTTGGCTCAGCGGTAGAATGTAGACCAGCATGTGGAATTCCCAGGATCAATTCCCAGTCACAGCACACTGGAGAAGCAACCATCTGCTTCTCCACCCCTCCCCCTTCCCCCCCCTTCTCCCTTCCCCTCCCCCTCCTCCTCCTCTTCTCCCTCCTCCTCCTCTTCCTACTTCTTCTTCTTCTTCTTCTGCCATGGCTCAAATTATTTGAGCAAGTTGGCCCCAGGCCCTGAGGATTGCTCCATGGCCTCCCTCAGGCACTGAAATAGCTAGGTTGCTGAGCATCACTGCAGCCAGGGCTTGTCAGGTAGATCCCAGCCAGGCACATGTGGGAGTCTGTCTCTCTGCCTCCCTGCCTCCCTGTCTCTCACTTAATTTAAAAAAAAAGAAAAGAAAGCAAAGTATCATTATTAACAATGCTTTCAGGAAGTCAGCTATACTCTGGGAAAGCTCAGGATTCCCAGGAGGAAGTTACTCCACCTCTCTGGGAAATACTACAAGATACAAGGAAAATATTAATTTCCTAAGCAAGTAAAAGCTGGCCTTATCAACCCCTAAGTATTCATTTAACATGAACAAATAAAGATGTGAAGCTTGAAAGAAGTGAGGGAAGAAGAAGGAAGGAGAGGGAGGATAGGAACTGTGTTATCAGTTAGAACCTTAGGGTAATTCTTATTCTCTTAAAAGAAACTTTCTTTCTCTTGCTCAAGAATGCATTGTTAAGGGCTAGTCCCTTCTCCAGTGATTCTCAGTCCACACCATGAAGAGAAAAGCAACTGTAACCGGAATTTAAGTCCACGACAGCTAGGGAAAGAGATCCCGAGTCCAGAACATAGTTCTCAACACTGCTAATTCAACAGAAGGCATTTACAGAGTGCTATCAGGGCTCTATCTCCAAGGGTATGGAAAATGCGTTCTTTACATGCCTTTACAGCCCCCATTACTGCTAACTTACAGCAGGCTTTTGCTTGCTAAAGATCTCTTAGCCTGTTTAAGATGGTCTCTTGGGCTCTGGTCTGAATGGAAAAAGTGCAAGAACAACCAACAGATGTATAAAGCAAAACTAAACAATGTAGATTTCTTCTGCCAGCTGAACTCATTTTTCTCCATTAAGTAAAATAATCATTTTTCCATTCAACAATGTAACCCTGTTAGAGCAAAGCTTTGATTGCCCTTTGTCTCTAATGCTCTTTATTTGGCAGCTGAAGATCACTGAAAGTCCTCCCAGGAGGACCTCAAAGTTTCAGCTGTATTCCAGAGGGGGGAAAAACAAGACATGTTAACTAAAAACTTTGTTTTTGCCTTTACCTCCATATAGTACTTTTCCATATAAGATCCCCTTGGATTCTCATAAGTCTGGAAGGTAAAGGGCTTTAGCTACATATTTTATATTGGGGACTTTCTTTGCATAAGACCATTCAGCTAGAGAGTGGGAAAGCCTGGCTTTCTCCAAATTGTAAAGTAGAAACCATCTTCCTAGTTCTTAAGTTCAGTCTCTGAGCATGGCACTAGAGAAGTTTGGGTAGGGGAATAGCAATTGCTTTGCACATTGCTATCCTCGTAGATACAGAGGCTTTCCACATCTCTCCTCTTTTACAACCAAGATGACCTCAGCTAGAGCCTTTTCTTCTTATTTCCATTCATCAGTCTACTGTGTACATCCTTGTCCTGAAGAAAGCCATTATTTTACAGAAATGCTTCAACAAAGACCCCCCCCCACACACACACCTCTGTTTTGACCAACCTGATTTCACCTCCAGGGGCAAATCCCATCCCATTTTCAAGGTCTTTGATGATTCCATTTCCCACAGCAGTCTTATGGAAAGAAACATACTCAACAAAAACATCTCAGAATATCAGACAGGGCCTTGCTATTGCTCCTCTAAAAGTATGCTTTCTCTAAATACTACACCTAAGGGCTATGGTCTAGGTAGGCACTCCTGGGCAGTCTAAAGGGCTATTTTATAGGAATAAGGGTTATTGCTAGTAGTTGAGGGCTAATTTTTAGAAGCAAAGGGAAAAGAATTGGGTAAAGAATTGGGAGTTGGCCAACATTTTATGGCAAAGAGTGATGGAAAGAAATCCTGCCTGGTTGTAATAAGGAAACCTGGACAAGCCCATGGAATTAAGACACAGGGACAACATGGCTAGGTCTGAGGTTCAGATGTCTCAGATGCAAGAGATGTACTTTGGAATACAGGCGACCAAAGGAAGAACATCTTTTCCTTGAGAAAAATTTCTTCCCTCCTCTTGGGGGAGGCTTCTCAATGGAATCTTCGAGATCAAATACATCCCTCTTTTTACAATGAAGAAACTGAGGCCCAGGAAGTGTTGGGCAATGGATAGTCCCAGGAGAGCAGCAGAACAGTGCAGTGGACAACAGTACTTCTAGAAGACAGGGTGGGGAAAGGTCTGCCCCTATCAGCTGTTTTGAAGCTTGGGGGACAATGAAAGGATTGGCTTCTAGACCTTTAGTAGCATTACAGACCCCAAGACTGCCAAGTGTGGATGGCTTTGAGGAGGGTTTGACAAAACCATGGAGGATTGGCCCAGTCATCATGAACAGAATCAGCAGATGTATGAGAAATATGATGCAAGTTAGTAAGTAGCTTGAGCCAAAAATGCTAGCACTTTGAATAAGTACTTGCTGAATTGAATAAACACACATTGCAATTAAGGATTTGAAAATATGAGTAGGAGTCTACACCAAGTTAACATTTTCCATAGGAAGCAAAACTTTAGGGGACCAATGAGCTAGGAATCTAGAAGGACAGAAGTCTCTTGGGCCCAGAGCTAGTGTGGAAACAATCTTAAGTAAGAATCTTGATCTTCTATTTCCTAGCTACCTCAGCAAGCCACTTAGCCACCATTCTCCCCGAGTGAAAACCAATGCCTCTCATCTAAGTTCTTCCTAGCCCATGTCTATCTGCCATTGCAAACCTATGTTTTTCTGTCTGGCAGCAGATATTGGTCTTTAAACACAGGTCTAGGCATACTACTGACCATCAAAAATCAGTCAGCTACCCCTGTAACTTCTCCTCCATAGTCTACTCATCTACTCATTTCTTAATTCCCTTTTAAAGCTCCCTAGTACTCATCTGAATATACTTTGTTAATGATTTAAAGCTCTCAAGTTTTGCATCCAGGAATTTAGAAAAATCAGCCTTCAACTGGGACCTGCCCTGGGGGCTACTACCAACCACAGAGTCAAATCCTCAGACTTTTCCTCAGCCTCTCTTAACCTGCTGCCACTTAGATAATTTGCTTTTCTTGAAGCAGCTTTAGTAAAAACAATTATAAAGGACTCCAGTTGTTTCCCATGTGTTTGACATGGAATCCTGAAATTATGAGCCAGTGTTGGGTCTTCTTGCACTCTCCCCACAGACTTCTTCACCCTACTCCAAAATACTATTAAATGTTACAATATCCTGGTAAGTAAAAACTCAGTTAGTTTTCTCCAAATCAACAACCATTGGGACATTGCAAACAAATATCAAATGGCAACAAAGAAGGAATCTAAACCAGTGGTTTTCAATCTTTTTACACTTGGGGAGAATTATTTTGGGGTCCACTAAGGCAGAAATAACCCTGAGGATAAGTGAATTTGACTAAGATCATTGGGTTTCTAATCTTCATACAACATCAGGGTGGTTAGCTATTTTGCGGACTAGCATGAAATTTCTGGCAGACTGGCGGTTGAAAAACACTGATCTAGTCTGAAACATATTCTACTGCCAGAGTCACGTCTGTACCCAGACAGTAGAGACATGACTTCAGGTGAGCTTACCACGCAGCAGGGGCAAGCCTGATGCAGAGAAGTTGGTCAGAGATCCTGTCCTTTAACCCTTCCTGTTCCCAGGGGGATACAGCCATGAGCACTAAGGCAATGAACGCTACCATTGGAGTGGATAGATTTGCTATTCTTGGCTTTTAAATCTTCCTTGGAAAAACAATTGAGCAAGTTCTGTGGAAGCTGGTCCTACTGAGAACAGTAATTTTCCACTAATACCTTCACACTGAAACTGGGTTTCAGGGACTGGCGACGTTACTTTCCACAGGGTGAAAAGCCATGCTAAGAGGAGAGAATACAAAACCATCAAAAAGTGGTTTGGTTCATTTACAAAATTTTGAGAGTTTTCTTAACAGCAGTAGAAAGTAACCAAGAAGTAGGTCAGGCACAAAAATAGGAACCAGCTCAATTCATTTTTAACAGCTTAGGTTTTACTCTGGAGGCTGACATTTTGGTTGACAGGTAACTTTTGCATGTGGACCCTTCCATATAAGCCCCTAAAAAGGGTTACCTCTCTTTCTTCCCCCCTCAGTAAGAACCCTCTCTAACCCCTACCTCTGGTACTCTACAATGTTTAACCGAAATCAGAGCTAGTTTATGCAGAAACCCACAACAGCCATTACTGGGTATCGACTCTGAGTTTAGCACTGTGCTTGATGCTGTCATTTAAAGATGACCAAGACAGCCTGACCAGGTAGTGGTGCAGTGGATAGAGTGTCGGACTGGGATGCAGAGGACCCAGAGGACCCAGGTTCGAGACCCCGAGGTCGCCAGCTTGAGCGTGGGCTCATCTGGTTTGAGCAAAAAGCCCACCAGCTTGAACCCAAGGTCGCTGGCTCCAGCAAGGGGTTACTTGGTCTGCTGAAGGCCCGTGGTCAAGGCACATATGAGAAAGCAATCAATGAACAACTAAGGTGTCGCAATGTGCAACGAAATACTAATGATTGATGCTTCTCATCTCTCTCCGTTCCTGTCTGTCTGTCCCTGACTATCCCTCTCTCTGACTCACTCTCTGTCTCTGTAAAAAAAATAAACAAATAAAGGCCCTGGCCGGTTGGCTCAGTGGTAGAGCGTCGACCTGGCGTGCAGGAGTCCCGGGTTCGATTCCCGGCCAGGGCACACAGGAGAAGCGCCCATCTGCTTCTCCACCCCTCCCCCTCTCCTTCCTCTCTGTCTCTCTCTTCCCCTCCCGCAGCCAAGGCTCCATTGGAGCAAAGATGGCCCGGGCGCTGGGGATGGCTCTGTGGCCTCTGCTTCGGGTGCTAGAATGGCTCTGGATGCAACGGAGCTACGCCCCAGAGGGGCGGAACATCGCCCCCTGGTGGGCATGCCGGGTGGATCCCGGTCGGGCACATGCGGGAGTCTGTCTGACTGCCTCCCCGTTTCCAGCTTCGGAAAAATGAAAACAAATAAATAAATAAATAAATAAAAATAAAAAATAAACAAATAAAAAAAAATAAAGATGACCAAGACACACTCTCTACCATTAAACAGTTCACCATCTGGCTTAAAGAGAGACATGCAAAGAGCAACACAGCAAGAGATACTGTATCTATGAGGCAACTCATAAACATATGAAGAAAGATGTGGTCAGCTCTGCCTGCCCACCTAGAAGGGCTTCTCTGGCTGACTCTTGGAAGATGGATAGGAATTTGTTGAAAGCAGGAAAGGGAGAGAGGGATGGGAGTGGGAAGGGGGAGGGAGAGGGGGGAGAGAGAGAGGGAGAAAAAGAGGAAGGGAGGGAATGTTTTTATTAGGGGTGTGATTGCAAGCAGTTTCATGGACAAAACCTTCTGGACATAAATTGCCTGTTGGAGGCCTGGCCAGGAGTTGAGAGTGGGTAGGGCATAGGCTCAGTGAGATAGAGCAGCAAACCAGCCTGGAGTGGAGAGCAGGGTCCAGATTGTGGAAGACTTGGATGCTACTCTGAGGGCTTGGACTTTCTCCCATAGGCCATAGGGAGACTCAGCAGGATTTGAAGCAGGGAGATGGTATCACCAGACCTGTGCTTTGGAAAGGTTTCTCTGGCAGTGCCATCCCCCTGGGATGAGCCTTTCCAATCAGTTATTGATCAAAGCTCTTCTGAAGCATATTCAGATTCACAAGACTTCTATGTCCCTTCATATATCTTTGAAGAGATAACATACTAATTTCATTTTTTCTCTTTCTTTCTTTCTTTCTTTCTTTCTTTCTTTCTTTCTTCCTTTCTCTCTCTCTTGCATTCTTTTTTTTTCTTTTTTTGCACACATGTGCATGGCTTTATCCCCACCATAATCCCAATTATGCAATACTTCTCCCAAACACCCAAACAGAGGCTTTCAAATTATTGGATAGGATGGGAAACTGAGGTTTGGACATAGTGTTACAATCTGTTAGCATATGACAGCTTTACCCCGGAAGAGAGTTCAATTTCCTGGGAAGGTTCAGGCATTTACCCAGGTTTTCTTAATATTTTTGACTAAACTGAAAATATTTGATCCACCCGGCATGCCCACCAGGGGGCGATGTTCTGCCCCTCTGGGGCGTCGCTCCGTTGCATCCAGAGCCATTCTAGCGCCCGAAGCAGAGGCCACAGAGCCATCCCCAGCGCCCGGGCCATCTTTGCTCCAATGGAGCCTTGGCTGCGGGAGGGGAAGAGAGAGACAGAGAGGAAGGAGAGGGGCCAATAGACCAAGGACTGTTGGCTTCCACCTCTCTCAGAAACCAGTTCTTGATGCAAGTCCACCAATCAAAGAAAAGGTAAGCCATCTGGCTCCCAATTCTACCTACAAAGACAGGAACTATGGAGAATAAAGAAAACAGAGAAAAATGCCAAATTAATGAATAATGTAGCTTCAACTGTCCAAATTAAGTAAAAGAGATCCTGTGTAAACAAATCTCAGTTCTTTTTTGTTGTTTTCTGACAAGTCCTTGCAGAGGTGGATTTAACAGCGGGTACACGGGGTGCACGCCCTGGGCCCTGACTTCTGAAAGGCCCAACAAAACCCCAACTTTACACTTTTTTCTAATGACAAGTTTGGTTTCATATGTGCAATTTTAACATTAATAGTACATAATATTTTTATTTATTTAAAAATATGGTTAACATGTATTTTTATTTTCCTTGTCTCTCTCTTTTTTTTTTAAGGGGCTCAATATTTTCTTCTGCACCCGGGGCCTCAACCAACCTTAATCTGCCTCTGAGTCCTAGTCAATTTGATGTCCAGCATCTGGTAGTAGACAGGGCTATAGAGATGGTGGGGGAGGTGAATCATAGAAGGGGGAGGTTGAAGGGGGAGGGCATGAGAGTGGAGGAAAGGGGTGGCAGGAGGTGGCAATGAGGGTGGAGGTGTTGGACCCAAAACAGTTGATCAAATAACAGAATTCCAACAATTACCTCCTTCAAGCAACAGCCTTTTCCTTGTTCACACCAAACTCTGGAATCTGTTTTGTCAGTAACTATACCCCCAGGCTGCTATGAGGACCTTCTGCATGATACACTTGAAGAACTTAAAGCATTGCCTGTCACATAGTAACTGTTCCAAAAGTATAAGGACTTGCCTTGATCTCAAATACCTAGTCAGCCTGGAAGAAACAGGACCAAGGAAGGATGAGGCAGCCCCGCAAATCTGTCTAGAGAAGAAGGGAGAACAGTTGACTTGATGCTGTCCCTGCCCTTACCTCCTTTCTCCATCACTGAGCCTGCTCTGGATACACAGCCAGTGCGAGCAGGAACCGGAGCACAGGTGTCAGGTGGGTAGAGGTTGTCGCACTCCACCTGTCTCAACTGGTCTGGCTATTGCCAAACCACAGCTGAGGACCAAGGAAACAAAGCCATTATCACTTGGCAGTGCCAGCCCAGCCAGAGATTTTCACCTTCAGAATAAGAAGTCTAAATAGCCATGCTTTAAAAATAAAATCCTAAAAAAAAAAAAAAACACCCCAAAAAAGAGATACCATCTACTAAAGCAATGGCTAATTACAGAGGGAGAGTTCTTACAGCTTCCTAAGAACAGACCCAAGAGAAGGCTGATTTCAGGATCACACTCCTGTTCCTGGAATAAGCTGCCAAGGCCGCCAGGCACTGAGCGCAGGCCAGAGGCCAGAGACCCACTTCCCTCTCCTGCCTCTAATCTCATAAACCAGAAGTGCTTGGACACAATGTATTCTCATCTCTGCTCACTCTTCATAACAGGGGTGGGAGTGGGAGGGGTGGAGGGGGTAGGGGGGTGATGTGAAAGTTTTGAATTAAGAAACGGTTGACATTAGGTAATTGAATTTTGCTTGAAGCTGGCCACCTGGTTCACATCACTGGCTCCTGGCAGGTATGGAAGTGTCAGCTAAGTAAGGTCCTGCACTGACTTCTAAACACAGGTGCCCGGTTCATGCGCAGTGCACAAACCTTACTTTCTAAACAGCAAAAGCCATTTTACATCAGGTTAGCTCAATGCCTGGTAGATGCCTTAGACCAGTGGTCCCCAACCCCCGGGCTGCAGACCGGTACTGGTCCATGGGCCATTTGGTACCAGTCCGCAGAGAAAGAATAAATAACTTACATTATTTCCATTTTATTTATATTTAAGTCTGAACGATGTTTTCTTTTTAAAAAATGACCAGATTCCCTCTGTTACATTCGTCTAAGACTCACTCTTGAGGCTTGTCTCGGTCACGTGATACATTTATCCATCCCACCCTAAAAGCCAGTCCATGAAAATATTTTCTGACATTAGACCGGTCTGTGGCCCCAAAATAGTTGGGGACCACTGCCTTAGACTGCAGGACACTTAGAATTATAGCAGTAAAATTGATCTTGTCCATTCCTAGCCACATATTAAAAAAAAAAAAAAAGCAAACAAATAAAAAAAACCCTCTCCTCCCCCAAACCAGTAAAAAGCCAGTTCCCTTTGGCTTCCTAATTGGACATCATGTCATAGAATATGTGTGACTGAAATCGCCTTGCTCTCCCTCAGCATTCAGGTGGCTGGGTATTCCCAGTTCCTCAAATAGCAGAGAGAGGGGTGGGAAATGTCAGAAGAATGTCAAGGGTTTACCTATGGGCTGGATGCCATGTCCTACCCTTCTCGGCAACTTTCTCTGTTGCCAGTCACTCCTGTTCCCTCAAAGAGAGACACCATCAAGTTGTAGTCCTTGTCCTCAACCTCAGAGTCTCCACCTACCAAGAGAAAGGGAACCAAAAAGAACCCAAGAGCTTTGCAGGTCACTGGCAGCCAGGGCTGTCTGGACCAAGTGTATTTTCATTTACATGCACGACAGAGCTGGTGTTGACTGGAAGGGTTTGTGAGGTCAAGATCTAGGAAGGAACAGAACTGCTGGGAACTTGGGTGATCTGAAGAAGTCAGTCGAGCAAGTCCTTGAACTTGCCTTTGAGCCCATTGCCCACACATCTGAAGTGTTTCCTGTGGAACTGAGTGCAGTTAGGAGCCTTGCTCAGGCAGCATTTGGTTCTGGAGTTGGGAGGAGAGCTAAGTAGGCAGTCTGGGTCTTACAAAGGACAGTAGGCTGATGGAATGATGATTCTACACCAGAAATAACCGGGTCTGACCTCCTCTTTTCCAGAGTGGAACTGAGGCTGAGAGATGCCTGCTTCCCCAGCATCACAGAGCTCCTTAATATTGAGGGAAGACTCCAAGCCCCCTCTCTTCCTCCTATGTTATTCTGTTTCCTTAGCTTTAGGACCACCAGAAGAGAATCAAAGATAAGAACAGAAATATTTTGTATCTAAACAAAAAGATGAGAGTTATCCCAAACACATCATTTAAAGGACCAACTCTTTTAAAATAGTATTTTCCATGATACCATGGGTACTCAGATTCATCTTTAATGTCCCTCTTTTCACACTTTTCTCAGAGGAGCTGTATCTGAACACACACACACACACACACACACACACACACACACTACTGTTTTGAATTTGAGAGAATTCAAGAACACTTTTCCTTTCTTCAAAATGGTGTCAAGGTAAAATAAATTAAATTAAAATCTCTTGCAGGCTTAAAAAAGCTCCCTCCCACTACCACCTGCATTTCTTTTCTGGGAAGCCTCTTCTTTCTTCAGTGAAAGTCCGCTGGACCCCATCACACTGTATGGGGTCTCCCCAGACTACTGGATGACAGTGCTCAGCTCCACTCCATGGCCATCTTGGTTGCACCATCATCAGATATTTCTCCTTCTCCTGCTAGCTGATGGGTAAGGAGGATTCTGAAGACTGTAGGGAGGGCAGTGGCCTGGGGCCAGGGCCTGGTGTGGAGCTGGGCTAAGACTTAAGCAGACTATGGAGGTAGGTGGGGTGTTCCAGCAAGCAAACGTGCCTCAGAGCCTGTCCAACTCCCCGCAGGCTCACTTAGATCTCTTTCTTAATCTAATGAAGGGGCACTTGCCTAAGTTTGAAAGGTGCCATAGATTGTTTAATATACAACAGTATCCTGTCCTGAAGCAATTTGATTCACCCAATTTCCTCTTCAAAACTATATGGTTTCTGTCTAATAAGATATTGATCGAGAATCACTACCGTCTTACAACCTCTGAAGTACTATGGTCTCTTTACTCTCCTCTTTCTTGCCAAAAGACAGTGTCTCAAATCTCCTTGTTCCTTCACCCACTCATGTTTCTCTCTCTGCTGTTACCACATCCACTTCTCTGCCTTTGCAGAGAACTGCCTCTCCTCCTGGCTTCTCTGAAAACTCCAATCATAAGAGACTCCATTTTCAAACATCTGGACCCATGCTTACTGTGCAGGAAATCAGACCCCTGTGCTTTGGAACAGTGATGGGGTGGGGTGGGGTACTGACTTTAACTCTAGCAGCAGGAAGGCTAGAGGGACCTGTGAGCCACAGTGCCCTCAGGACAAGGACTGTCCCTCTTTCTGCACAGTTATCAAGATTCCTTTCCTTTTAAAGCTACCCTTACCATAAATCCCATTCTACTGATTATCCAAGTTGGGTTTTGTAGAACTATACTGTGATTTCTCCTTGAGTGTCGACCACAGCCTTTAACAACATCAAGAAAACAGGTCTGGGGAAATACTGAAAATTTTCTCTTTGAGGTTCATATCAGTTCATACCCATTATCACCTCTTCTGTCTACCACCACAGAGGTCCTGGAACCACCTGGCAAGCCCATGCCCTCAGTACCCCCTCCTGCACCCAGTGGTGGCCACTCCTGTAAGATGGCTGGGACCCACACTGCCCTGTTCTCCATCACTGGTGGTGTGCATATTTCTGTAGCAGCCACACTTTCTCCAAAGAGGTCTGAATCTCAGCCTTGGCAGTGGCAAGGGGCCCTTTTAAATTTCCAAGTATCTTATTCACCATGCCCGGCCCAAGATATAGTAGCTAGAGCTAGCAGTTGCCCCTTCTGTACCCTTAGAATCACCTACTCTTTGAAGTAGGTATCCACTTTTACTAGTTGTACAAGTAACAAGTTTTTATATTAAATTCTTCCTGTTGAAATTACTGGTCTGGTTTCTGTTTCTTCACTGGACCTTGACTGATACAACACCTAAATAAATGCAGGAATAAATATTCATGAATTAGAAGATGCAATATTGCAAAGAAGTCATTCTCCCTAAATTGAAACATTGATTTAAGAAACAGGTCTCTCCTAGGTGCTTCTTTTGAGGATATTAGGGTACTAGATAAATATAAAATGTCCAACAATACTTGATTATTACTGCAGAACATTTCTGGAAATTGCATGGAAAACCCTAAATCTGATCTTACCCATAGGATTGGTGTTATATTTGGATATTGCATTCTTGACCCTAACCAACTTGTGGGCCCACCCAAGCTGTTTCTAGTGTCTTTTCCATACCAATGGCCTGTCTTAGCTTATGCTTCAGACTTTCTTAAAATTTCTCAGATAAGCAGCACCTGGCCTTGGCCTCCCCTGTACTTCTTGCTAAGTGGTCCCAGGCCTGGCACTAGTGGCAGCTGACCTTGGTTCGCAGCTTGGCCTTTCCTGGGCATCTCCGAGTCCAGCACAAGTAGCAACCCTCTGCAGGTCACTTTGCAGTTCATGCTAGGTAGCCCCAGGCAGAACATAGGTGGAGGCTGACTTTGGATTTCACCTCCTGGGAGGCCCCAGAGCCCTTGCACCTGATGGAGAGCTTCAGACCACATCAAAGCATCACCCAACCACCTCCACAAGGGACACGCTCAAGGGGCTGACCCAGCAAGCACCAGAGTTCTGTTGTAGTAAGTTCTGTTCTGTGTAGTGGACCCCTGCACAGCTGATCCTCCATGGTGGTCCCAACCAGTCCTTGCAGCTGATGGGCCTGGAGGTAAATCCTCCCATTGATGTGCCAACAGCAATCAAAGCTCAACTACAACAGGAGGGTGGGGGCTGGGAATGCCTAGTTTGGGCAGTTAGGGAGGCTGTGTCACCAGATCCTACAGAACACCCACTATATAGGGTACTTTATCAAGCCTGGTAGACATAGAAGCTCTACCTAATATGTAAAAACAAACACAGGGAAGTTGCCAAAATGAGAAGACAAACATGTCCCAAATGAAAGAATAGAAAAAACTTCAGAAATAGAACTAAACAAAATGGAGACAAGCAATCTATATATTAGATGTAGAATTCAAAATATTGGTTATAAGGATGCGCAGTGAACTTAGGGAAAGAAATAGAAAATATAAACAAAGAACCAGTCAGAAATGAAGAATATATAAACTGGAATGAAGAATATATGACAGGGAATTAACAATGGAGTAGATGAAGCAAAGGATCAAATTAGAGATAAGAAGTTAAGGAAGCATAAAACACTGAATCAGAGCAGCAAAAAGAAAAAAGAGCCCCCCCCAAATAAGGATAGTGTAAGAAGTCTCTGGGACAACTTCAAGTGTACCCATATTTGCATCATGGCAGTGCCAGAAGGAGAAGAGAGAGAGTAAGGAATTGAAAACCTATTTGAAAAAATGACAGAAAACTTCTGTAACCTAGTGAAGGAAATATATATACTAGTCCAGGAGCACAGAGAATCCCAAAGAAGACAAATCGGAAGAGGCCCACACCAAGAAACATCATAATTAAAATACAAAAGGTGAAAGACAAAGAGAGAATCTTTTTTTTTTAAAGGTTAAGATTTATTTATTTATTTGTTTTTCAGGGACAGAGAGAGAGTCAGAGAGAGGGATAGACAGGGATAGACAGGCAGGAATGGAGAGAGATGAGAAGCATCAATCATCAGTTTTTCGTGGCGACACCTTAGTTGTTCATTGATTGCTTTCTCATATGTGCCTTGACTGTGGGCCTTCAGCAGACCGAATAACCCCTTGCTTGAGCCAGCGACCTTGGGTCCAAGCTGGTGAGCTTTTGCTCAAACCAGATGAACCTGCGCTCAAGCTGGCAACCTCGGGGTCTCGAACCTGGGTCCTCCGCATCCCAGTCCAACGTTCTATCCACTGCGCCACTGTCCGGTCAGGCAAGAGAGAATCTTAAAAGCAGTTAGTTACCTATAAGGGAGCTCCCATATAACTGTCAACTGATTTCTCAACAGAAACTTTGCAGGCCAGAAGGGATGGGCAAGAAATATCA
Source organism: Saccopteryx leptura (assembly GCF_036850995.1). NCBI lineage: Eukaryota > Metazoa > Chordata > Mammalia > Chiroptera > Emballonuridae > Saccopteryx > Saccopteryx leptura. Next base: position 206,926,787 of record NC_089505.1, on the reverse strand, counting down.
ATGTGATCAAAAACAAGGACCTGCAACCAAGAGTACTCTACACAGCAAAGCTGTTATTTAGAATCAAAGGTCATAAGAGTTGCTTCCCAGACATGAAAAAACTAAAGGAGCTCATCACAACCAAACCAGTATTACATGAAATATTAAAGGGTCTTCCTTAAGAAGGTAGAAAAAAATGATAAAAACATGAACAATAAAATGGCAATAAATGCTTATCTGTCAACAATTGAATCTCAGAAACAAAATAAGTGAATAAGCAGAACAGAAACAGACTCAGATACAGAGAATAATTTAACCATTGACAGATGGAAGAGGGGTTGGGGGAATGGGTGAAAAAGATGAAGGTATTAAGAAGTACAAATTAGTAGTTATAGAATAGTCACTGGGATGTAAAGTACAGCATAGGAAATATAGTCAATAATATTGTAATAACTATATATGGTGTCAAATGAGTACTAGATTTATTGGGATGATCACTTGGTAAGTTGTACACATGAAACTAATATAATGTCAACTGTAATTAAAAAATTAAAAAATATTTAAAGTTAAAAAAAGGCAAAAAGAAAAAAAAGCAAGTCGCAAGATTTATTGATTCTCCAAATGGTAGAGATCCCACAGTGATGAATGAGTCATTTCACATGGTAATGAGATGTTGCATATTGCATACACTGTTCACCAGGTCCAAATCTGAACTAGTGACCTCAAGGTACAATGTTTTAAGGTTGATGGTTAGTGAGTTAATGAGTATTTAGAAAGACTCCATGGCAAATGTAAAAATTCCATATTGGGAATTTGGCTGGGAGTCTTTGGAAAAGAATAGACACATTCTCTGTTCTTAAATGTTCAAGAGAAGAGCACAATGATTTTAAAGTCAGGTTTCCAGTGATTTGGAAACATGGAAGGTTGCCCTTTGCATTGGTGATCTGAAGTGATCTCAACCAGATGGGTCAGGATCAGATTATTTAGATATTGTGTTAAGCCAGAGATACATTTTATGATTATTCCCTTCTGGCAAAATGCTAGAGAGAGATAAGCAAGGGACAGAAGCCACAGCTCACCCTGTGGGTCACCTCCAGGGCACAGTCAGTGCAGACAGGAGGGTGGTCCTGAGAGCCAGCCACCGGAAGGCTCTGCAGGGAGACCAGCCCAGTGCGTTCCTCACTAGGTCTATGTAAGTGGGGCTGGGGACAAATCTAAGAGGTTGTTGGTCCCTCTTTCATACTCCAGTTTTTTGTTATAAACGTTGTGATTTGAGGCAGGACATATGATGCTTCAGTATATACCCACGTTAACCCCCCCCCCCAAATAATGTCTATTTCCTATCTACCTCAAAAGATACCTTAAGAACAGAGTAAATTCTATCAAAAAATATTTGAGGATTTTAATGTTTTTTTTTTTTTCTGATTATAAGAGTGACATTTATTGAAGAGAATTTAGAAATTACAGAGGAATAGTTGCGAATATAAGGAAGAAAATAAAATATAAAGATAACAGTTGGAAATAATCTCAGAAGCACAAAAAATGAGATTTAAAAAACAATCAATTATTTTTAAAGGTCAATTCATTTACAAGGGACACAGAGAACATGCAATAATTGCCTATAACTACATTTCCATTGACTCCTGAGTGGTAATTTTATCTTTAACACTCCATACTGGTTTGCCTCACAGTATTAGTGTTATCATTTAAAAAAAGAAGACAAATTATGATTTCATTAGAAATCTATAAACTTTCCAGTCCTATCTTTGTTATTCTGTCCCTCGAAAAATAAAGTGAGATGAATAGGAGCAAAGGAAAAAACAGAACAACAGATTTTTACTTTATATAAAAACTCTCTCCCACCCCTATCTATTGGAGAACAGAGGCTGGAGAAGGCCAAGAATAAGGAGGAGATATTCTCAAACGTTCCTTTAAGAACTTGGTAACTTGTTGCATTATTCATTCATTACAAGACCATTACCACAGGCTTTATAGCACAGATTATTACTTATTAGGAAGATAAACTCAGGAATGTGTGGATTCACTGGAACCAGGGGTTAAATCAGGTCAGGAACAATGTGTGTTTATTCTTTTTATTGCTAGAATTCCAGGCAGATCAATGCAAAGTGCTCATGGAGATGCCACTTAACTGAGCAGCGTTTGCACCATCAAAGTGTTTTATAGCATCTTCCATCCAGTAACTCCACATTATGCCACAAAGGTCAGCTGATGTCCATGTGTAATGAGGAAACAAGGATCTATTGCTCTAGGTCTAGGTTTCTGATAGGTCTAGGTTCCCTTCATCCATTCAAAAGGCATGCATTGAGTTTCTACTCCCTGCATGGGACTGATCTAGGCACATGAACAAAACAGACCAGGTCTTTCCCATGGCTTTTCTAGTTTAGTGGAAAACATGAACAATAACAAAGCAAAAAGAGTCCAATTTTTTTCAATTATACTTTTAAATGTGCAATATTTGCATTTGACTACAGATAGTTCTAGAGACTATTCAGGAATCTTCTCAAATTATCTGTTTGCAGAAGAAGAGCATCTCACCACTCACAGTAGCTCGCTCCTCTACCACAAGACCAGATTCTCAGAGTGAGTGTTTCATGGGTTGCTTTGGGTTGTCCAGGGCCAGTGATGGCCTTTAGGGGATGGGAGTCTCTCTCTTCACCCCAACTAAAAAAATACTCTGACAAAAACACATGGTATCTAGAGACAGGGTTATAAGTCATCTTTGATGTCCAGGGCTGGAGTAAGTTTGGTGTTCATTTTTAACCATTGGGAACAGTTTTTACAGTTCCATGCCATTCCTCTTCTTTTGACTGTAGCTGAGTTTGATTTTAGTATTTCTTGTCTTAGATTAAAATAGCAGGATTGTATTCACGTGCCATGTTATATTTATTTTCTCTGCATCCTTGTGACAATTTCATTAGTCCTGTGTTAGGAATGCAAAAGGTAAGCCTCAGAGGGATTAGGGGCTGGTTCAAGGTCAGAGACAGAGGAGGACTGCTCTCTAGTCTCTGACCCCCTGTGCACTGTGAGCCCCTCAGTCTGTGCCCATCTCCTCTGTCCTTGTGCACACAGCACAGAGCTGGGCCTTGGGGAGGGCCACGTGAATCGTAATGGGTAGATAGCCATCTTCACAAAGATTATAGTCTCACCGGGGTCACTATCAGCAAAGAAACATTAGGGTAAAGACACTGAATGCATACTTGAATATATAGATTTTAAATATGGTTACAGATAAGAGGGGATATCCCCGGAAGATGGCAGCGGAGTAGGTGGATGCACAGAAACCCTGCGCTCACCACCAAACTGGAATACAAATCAATTTAGGAAAAATTAGCATGAAAAACCAACTCTGGACTACAAGAACAGCTCTCAAAAACCAAGGAGCAAAAAGGAAGCCACAACAAACCTGGTAGGGAGCGCCTGAATCTCCCCTGCTTACAGAAATGGAGGGGGAGGGAGGCTGAGAGCCCAGAGGGGATCTCACTCCAGGGAAAAGAGCAGTAAATACTGCTCACAGCCACTTGCCTGGAGACCAGGGAGTGAGGTGTGTTGAAAAGACCAGCTTATCTCCCAAGTGCAAAGGAAAGAGAGAGGGACAGACTGTGAGGGGCTAAGGAATGCAGGAGACAACCTAAAAAAACCTGACTCATCCATGCTGGAGGTGGCCATAGCTGGGGGAGGGACTGATCCTTCCCCACAAAACAGTACTGAATTGCTTCCGGATCAGAGATCTCCAGACATCTCTCCAGCTCCAATCAGCGCAACAAGACACAGATGAAAACAAGAAGTGGGGGGGAGGGGCAGTAACTCAGGTCTCCATAGAGATCTGAGATACACCTCCCCCTACTGAAGCTGAGAAAACACCCTGCCCCCAGAGAGATTAGTTGGTGGAAGAGGCCTTCAGAGTCAGAGGTTACACCCATCGCATTCCTGGATACAGTTTCAAGGAAGCTTCCTGCTGAGATCAGTAAACAAGACTATCACCTGCAAATCAATCAAAGTGATTCATCACATAAACAAAAAGAAGGAGAAAAAGCATATGATAAATTAAATAGATGCAGAAAAAGTATTTGATAAAATCCAGCACCTATTCATGATCAAAACTCTCAGCAAAGTGGGAATACAGGGAACATACCTCAACATGATAAAAGCCATCTATGAGAAACCCACAGCCAACATCGTACTCAATGGGCAAAAATTAAAAGCAATCCCCTTAGGATCAGGAACAAGGCAGGGGTGCCCCTTTTCACCACTCTTATTAATATAGTCCTGGAAGTCCTAACCACAGCAATCAGACAAGAAGAGAAATAAAAGGCATTCAAGTTGGAAAAGAAGAAGTAAAACTATCATTATTTGCAGATGGTATGATATTGTATATAGAAAACCCTAAAGTCTCAGTCAAAAAACTACTGGACCTGATAAATGAATTCAGCAAAGTGGCAGGATATAAAATCAATACTCTGAAATTAGAGGCATTTTTATATGCCAATAATGAACAGTCAGAAAGAGAAATTAAGAAAATAATCCCCTTCACTATTACAACCAAAAAAATAAAGTACCTAGGAGTAAACTTAACCAAGGAGACTAAAGACTTGTACTTGGAAAATTACAAAGCATTGATAAAAGAAATCAGGGAATATACAAACAAGTGGACGCATATACCGTGCTCATGGTTAGGAAGAATAAACATCATTAAAATGTCTATATTACCCAAAGCAATCTATAAATTCAATGCAATACCAATTAAAATACCAATGACATACTTCAAAGATATAGATCACATATTCCAATAATTTATATGGAACCAAAAAAGAACACGAATAGCCTCAGAAATCTTAAAAAAGAAGAATAAAGTGGGAGGTATCACATTTCCTGATATCAAGTTATACTACAAGGCCAATGTACTCGAAACAGCCTGGTACTGGCATAAGAACAGGCATATAGATCAATGGAACAGAACAGAGAACCTAGAAATAAACCCACAGCTCTATGGACAACTGATATTTGACAAAGGAGGTAAGGAAATACAATGGAGTAAAGACAGCCTCTTTAACAAATGGTGTTGGGAAAATTGGACAGCTACCTGCAAGAAAATGAAACTAGATCACCAGCTTACACCACTCACAAAAATAAACTCAAAATGGATAAAAGAAATGTAGGCCGTGAAAGCATAAGCAACTTAGAAGAAAACATAGGCAGTAAGCTCTCTGACATCTCTCGGAGCAATATATTTGCTGATTTATCTCCATGGGGAAGTGAAATAAAAGACAGGATAAACAAATGGGACTATATCAAACTAAAAAGCTTTTGCACAGCTAAAGACAATAAGAACAGAATAAAAAGACAAACTACACAATGGGAGAACATATTTGACAATATGTCTGATAAGGGGTTAATAACCAAAATTTATAAAGAACTTGTAAATCTCAACACCAGGAAGACAAACAATCCAATCAAAAAATGGGCAGAAGAAATGAATAGACACTTCTCCAAAGAGGATATCCAGATGGCCAATAGGCATATGAAAAAATGCTCAACATCACTAATCATTAGAGAAATGCAAATTAAAACCACAATGAGATATCACTTCACACCAGCCAGAATGGCGCTCATCAACAAAACAACACAGAATAAGTGCTGGCAAGGACGTGGAGAAAAGGGAACCCTCCTGCACTGCTGGTGGGAATGCAGACTGGTGGAAAACAGGTGGAGATTCCTCGAAAAACTGAAAATCGAACTGCCTTTTGATCCAGCTATCCCACCTTTAGGAATATACCCCAAGAACACCATAGAACGGCTCCAAAAGGAGAAATGCACCCCCATGTTTGTGGCAGCATTGTTCACAATAGCGAAGATCTGGAAACAGCCCAAATGTCCATCAGAGGATGAGTGGATTAAAAAGCTTTGGTACATATATACTATGGAATACTACTCAGCCATAAGAAATGATGACATCGGATCATTTACAATAACATGGATGGACCTTGATAACATTATACGGAGTGAAATAAGTAAATCAGAAAAAACTAAGAACTATATGAATCCATATATAGATGGGACATAAAAATGAGACTCAGAGACATAAACAAGAATGTGATGGCAACAGGGGTGGGGGGTGGTGGGGGGGAGGGAGGATGGAGCGAGGAAGGAGAGAGGTGGTGGAGGAGGGGAGGGGCACAAAGAAAACCAGATAGAAGGTGACAGAAGACAATTTGACTTTGGGGGAGTGGTATACAGCACAATCAAATGTTAAAATAATCTGGAGATGTTTTCTCTCAACATATGTACCCTGATTTTATCAATGTCACTGCATTAAATTTAATAATAATAAAAAAGAGGGGATATCCCTTAGGTGTTGGCTCCTTCTTCTCAAATACAACCTTGAAATAGAAAATACAGTATTAATTTATAAAATTATATATATTTATATGATATGTTACTAAAGCAACAAAAGTATATTATTATTCCAATAAAAATTGTACAAGATCTTTATTGAGAAAAAAAATAGCTCTATTGCTCTGTTAAAGGAGAAAAGAAAAAGACCTAAATGCATGACTGGGACAATTTAATATTGCCATGATGTTGGTGGTCCCCAGATCACTTTATACTTTATTACAAGTCCAATAAAAACTACAGTAGGCATTTCTGGGATTGTAATAAACTGATTTGAAATTTTATATGGAAGAATAAAAACTGGAGTAATTAAGTAGCTTTGAAAAAAAATACAAAGAGACTGAACCATTTTACTTTGAAATGAGACATTTGCAAAAGACATATATAACTAAAGTTATAAGGTTTAGGTGCATGAACCAAAGAGACTGATGGAAAGAATGAAAGGTACCAAAACCAAACTATGCATCTATGAGAAGTAAGTTTGTGATAAAGACAGCTGAACAGGTACACAGTAAAAGGATAGACTACTTAAAACTTTTTGGAGAAAATGGTCTATATGGAGAAAAAGTTGAATCTCTATCTCAAAGCATTAAAAAAAAAACCACGCCTCAAAAGGCATAAATTTTACAATATGAAAGTAACACTATAAAGCTTAATAGAAGAAAATATTAGAGAATAGCGGTTCGCCCTTAGATGGTAGAGAAATTATTAAATCAAATCTTATAAGCTCTAAGTATCAAAAGAGAAATTGATTAATTTGACAATAATTAAAAATGAAAGACTTGGATTCAATGAAGGATATTATAAAGTTAATAGGTGACAGGTGGCTGGTGCCAGTCTAGAAGATTTTTGTTGTTGTTGTTGTTGTTGTTGTTGACAGAGAGAGGGATAGATAGGGACAGACAGACAGGAAGGGAGAGAGATGAGAAGAATCAATTCTTGGTTGCAGCACTTTGATTGTTCATTGATTGCTTTCTCATATGTGCCTTGACTGTGGGGCTATAGCAGACCAAGTAACCCCTTGCTCAAGCCAGCAACCTTGGGCTCAAGCTGGTGAGCTATGCTCAAACCAGATGAACCCTCAATCAAGCTGGTGACCTTGGGGTTTCAAACCTGGGTCCTCCGTGTCCCAGTCCGATGCTCCCACTGCGCCACCACCTGGTCAGGCTGGAAGATATTGATGATATGTAAAACGGTAAGGTATCAACAGAATGTACAGGGAATTAATGAAAGTCAGCCATAAAAATATGGAAACAAATGATAGGTAAAGAAAAGACATGGAAATGCGCCGGCATTTCACGGCACAAGAATCCTCAGTGATTAGTCATATGGGGAGACAGACGTTCAACCTGACCAGCAATCAGAGACGAGCCCATTAAAACACCATTGAGAATACACTTCCCATCACCAGACTGGCAAAACCCCCAAAGTCTGACAATACCAATTGCTGGTGAGAATGAGTTCAAACAAAACATTTGCACACAGGCGCAGTAAGACAAACTACTGCACCTCTTTAAGGGAACAACTTAGCCATTCTTATTGAAGTTATTATATATGTATAATCTTATGACCCAGCAATCTGCCTCCTGGGTACATACCTCAGAGAAAGTGTCCATAGGGAGAAACTAGGAATTTCTCTCTGTGGGCAGTTTCTCTGGCTAGCATAAAGAATGGTGTAAGTCCAGGAAATTGACATGAATGTTCAGGAAGTGTTTTAGAGGCAACCGGTGCGTCCACACTGAAGTATGGGGAATGCATACGTGGTATGAGCATTTGCTAGAATCGTAAGCAGCATGCAGGAGCATGTGGTTATCTTCCCAAAACATAACGTGGGAAGACAAAAATAAGAAACAAAATAAGATTTATAGCACAACATTATTTATGCAATTTAAAAACATAGACACAGAAACACTTCTTTTTATAAATGCACATTCATCTAAACAACAAGTTAGGATGAAGGACATCCATTAACTACACAGGAGAGGATGCTGGAGAAGGCAGGGAAGGGGTATTGAGGATGGAGGGTGAACAGGAAGAAAGAAAGCAAAGACAGGCCCTGTACAAACCACAGAGGAGATGCTGCAAGCTGGGAACGAATGAGTCCACTCTGCACAGGGACTCCAGAGAAGGGAGAGGGTCGAAGTTGTTTGGGAAGACCCAAAGCCTTTCCATGGAAAAGGTGGGATGTGAATGGGTTCTGGGTAAAGGAATTAGTGCATGAAGTGACAATAAATCATTTCCAGCATTTCCAGAAAAAATCCCCACTGAGAATGAAATTAGAAAGACTCTAAATGTACTAGACTACCCTTCGTATGAAATGTTTGCATTTCAGTGACATTGCCTATACTTTCTCTTCTTATCAATCTCATTTTTAAAACATAAATTCACTAAAACTGGCCATGACTATGAAGCAAAGTTTAATGGCGATGCTTACTTTGAATAATTTTTCATGTACTAGAGAGATATTCCCATGTTGATTATGAAAAATAAAAAATACAGAGTTTTGTAGGCTTTCTACATTCTTTTTTTTCTTTGAGGTGCTATTTAAAAAAATTATGCACTGTAATTGGGTCTTTGTTTGGCTTATGGAAAAGTATGAATTCATTTTGATTCTGAAAAGACAGAAAACAGAATGACTAAAACAATCTCACTTCTTGGATATTCTGACATCCCAAATGGTGTTGCCAGGTAGGTAAAGTAAGAAGACAGATTTAAAATAAAAGATTATTTTTTACAGGTGACAGTTTGGGGTCTAAACTGACAAGATAAAATTCAACAGAGATAAATTTGAGCTCCAGCACTTAAGCTCAATAAAATCAACTTCCCAAATAGAAAATGGGAGAAATCCAGTCCACAATTATCAATGAGAACAGGATATGGGGTATTTGGTTGACCACAGGCCTAATTTGAGGCTATGGTATAATGTGTCTGCTAAAAATGTCAGCCCAACATTTTGCTTGCATTTGTAGAAGAAGTGCAAAGAATGGATCACAGGCAACTCCACACCGATCAGATGTCATCTATGATCATGGCCAATGCTAGATATCAAAGTAAGTTTTAATAGTTTTGTTTGTTGTGAAGATGATACATGTTGAAAAAATATATACAACCAATAAAAGCATATGAGAAAATGCTTAAAATTATTAGTCATTAGGAAATGCAAATCAAAACCATAGTGAAATACCACTTCGCACCCATCAGAATAACTATAATGAAAAAGATAGACAACAATAAACGTAAAGAAATTGAAGCATTCATAAATTGTTGGTGACCCTGGCTGGTTGGCTCAGTGTAGAGCATCGGCCCAATGTGTGGAAGTTCCAGTTCAATTCCTAGTCAGGGCACACAGGAAAAGTGACCATCTGCTTCTCTACCCCTCCCTCTTCTCTGTTCCCTTCCTGCAGTCATGGCTCAAATGGTTCGAGCAAGTTGGCCTCAGGTGCTGAGGATGGCTCCATGGCCTGCACTTCAGGTACTAAAATAGCTTGGTGCGAGCATAGACCTAGATGGGCAGAGCATCAGCCCCAGATGGGGGTTGCCGGGTGGATCCCATTTGTGGCACATGTGGGAGCCTGTCTCTGCCTCCCTGCCTCTCATTTAATAATAATAATATAGATAGATAGATAGATAGATAGATAGATAGATAGATAGATAGATAGATAAATTGTTGGTGAAAATGTAAAGTGGTATAGCTACTTTGGCAAAACATTTTGGCAGTTTTTTAAAAAGCCAAACACAAACTTATGAGATGAATTCTCCCCTAGAACCTCCAATAGGAATGCAGGTCAGTATAAGATTAAAAAAAAATTGTGTTGTTTAAGCCACTAACTTGGGATAATATGTTTACAGAGGTAATAGAAAACTAACATAAGAAGTTATACTAATATCAGACAAAATAGATTGTAAAACAAAAAAAATGTTAGAAACAAAGAGAGATATTTAATAATGAAAAAAGTTCAATTCACTAGAAAGATACGACAATAATATATATATATTCATATGTACCTAATAGCAGAGCCCCAAAATACATGAAGAAAAACTGACAGAGTTGAAAAAAGAAACTTCAATATTCCACTTTTAATAATGGGGAGAACACCTAGGCAGATGATCAACAAGAAATAGAAGACTTGAACCAAAATGTAAAGCAACTAGTCCTAATAGACCTCCACAGAACATTCTACCTAACAAGCATAGAATAAACTTTCTTCTCAAGTGCACATGGAACATTCTTCAGGATAGACCATATGTTAGACCATAAAACAAACCAAAAAAAATTTTAATGGATTGACAGGATATAAAATATATTCTCCAACCACAATAGAATAAAATTAGAAATCAATAACAGAAAGAAATTTGGGAAATTCACAAATATGTGGAAATTAAATAGGTAGATCTCCTGTATACATGGGTGAGACCAAGGAAAACTGAGCAACTCACCAAATGCTGAAGCCACCAGCTTAAATACCATCTTGAGTTGAAAATAAAAGATGTTAGGGGTGGGCAGAGTCAGTTATGGGAGGTTACCAGAAAAAGCGCAATAAGCAAGGTAAGGTTGTTATGCAAATTTAAGTCATGGTCTTCTGCACAGGTAAGAGTTTCTAGAGATAAGGTCAGCCACTTCTACCAGGTACAAAGGTGGGAGACACCCTTACAAATGAAGATGTCCCGTACAAATGTAAATGTATGTTACAAAGGGTAACTTCTACTTAATTTTCAGTTTCTCCCATGTCTGCTGTTTCTTAAAATTAAACAGCTTAAAATAATTCTTATGCCAAAGAGATATATTTGGGGATGACATATTCTGTTCTGTACATCTCTTAGACTGTACACTTGTATAACATGTTACTTTACTGAACACAGTGTAGGCAACTGTAACACAATGGTAAGTATTTGTGTAATGCATTGTACTACAAGGATGGTAGGACAGTTATGACCTTACTTGCCAGGTAATAGTTAGTTTTCAGATGCATTATAATCTTATGTGACCACTATTGCATATGCAGTCTGTCAATGACAGAAATGTCACTCTTATGCAACACATGATTGTATTAAAGAAAATAAATGAAACAAAAAACTTAGTTCTTTGAAAAGATCAATAAAATTAGTGAACTTTTAGCTAGACTAACCAAGGATGGTGAGGGAAGAAGATTCAAATTACTAAAATGAGGGGAAAAAGAGAGACTATCACTACAAGCCTTATAGAAACATATATATACACAAATAAACAATTGTGTGCCAAAAAATTAGATAATCTAGATTAAGTGAGCAAATTCCTAAAAAAACACAAACCACCAAAAATGACTCATGAAAAAATAGAAATTCTTAATAGAACTATAACAAGTAAAAAGGTCAAGTTAGTTAAACAACAGAACAAAACAAAATACAGAAACCCTAACAACTTCTTATAAAGAAAAACCTGAGTCTCACTGGCTTCATTGGTAAATTATATCAAAGTTTTAAAGAAGAATTAAGGAATCAATAATTCATATACTTCCAAAAAACAGAAGAGGAGGGAATACTTCCTAACTCATTCGATGAGATCAGTATTACAGTGATACTGAAACCAGACAAAGACAATATAAAAAAGGAAAACTGTATATCAATATAGCTTATAAATATAGAGCAAAATCATCAATAAAATATTAGCAAACCAAATCCAGCAAATTAAAAAGGATTCTACATCATTACAAGTGGAATTTATCCCCAAAATGCAAGCTTGACTTAACACACAAAAATAAATTAATCTTATACAATGGATTAATAGAATAAAGGATAAAAGGTACATACATGATCATCTCAATAAACTCTGAAAAAATATTTGACAAAAGCAAACACATTTCATGACAAAACACCAATATACAAGGAATAGAAGGAAAAGTCCTCAATCACATAAATGGCATCTATGAAATACCCATAGCTAATATTATACTTAATGGCAAAAGATTAAATATATACTTTCCTCTAAGGTTAAAAATAAACAAGGATGTCTCTTATCCCCACTTCCACTAACATTGTAATGGAGATTTAAGCAAGGACAATGAAGTAAAACAAGGAAATAAAATGTATCCAGATTGGAAGAAAGAGGTATAACACTCTCTATTTGCAGATGCTGCAATCTTGTATATAAAAACCTAAGGGAGACACAAAAATACTGTTAGAATAAATGATGGTGCAGGCATAATATTGATATACAAAAGAGAATTGTATTCCTATAGAAGTAATAGTGAACAATTTGAAAATGATAGTAAAAAATTTCCATTTACAACAGAATCAGAAGAAGAAGATATTTAGGAACAAAATTAACAAAAGGAATATAAGACATAAATAAATGGAAAGGCTAGGGTAATGGATTGCAAGACAATACTGTTGAGATGGCAATACTCCCAAATTGATTTATGGAGTCAGTACAATCCCATTCAAGATCCCAGAGGCCTTTGTGTTTTTTTTTATTTTTGTTGCTGTTGTTTTGTTTCGCAGATATGGGCAAATTGATTCTAAACTTCATATGAGGGGCAAGGGACTGAGACTAGTCAACGTGATCTTGAAAAAGAACATAGTTGTATACTCATACTTCTTCCTTTCAAAACTTATTCAGAGCTACAATAACCAATCTGATGTGGTACTAAGTGCCAGCATTTCTATATAGATCAATAGAATAGAATTGAAAGTCTAACATAAACCTTCACATTTATGGTCAATTGATTTTCATCATGGGTGCCAAAATGATAATTCAATAGTCTTTTCAGCCCTGGCCGGTTGGCTCAGCGGTAGAGCGTTGGCCTGGCGTGCGGGGGACCTGGGTTCGATTCCCGGCCAGGGCACATAGGAGAAGTGCCCATTTGCTTCTCCACCCCCCACCCCCTCCTTCCTCTCTGTCTCTCTCTTCCCCTCCCGCAGCCAAGGCTCCATTGGAGCAAAGATGGCCCGGGCGCTGGAGATGGCTCCTTGGCCTCTGCCCCAGGCGCTAGAGTGGCTCTGGTTGCAATAGAGCGATGCCCCGGAGGGGCAGAGCATCGCCCCCTGGTGGGCAGAGCGTTGCCCCTGGTGGGCGTGCCGGGTGGATCTCGGTCGGGTGCATGCGGGAGCCTGTCTGTCTCTCCCCGTTTCCAGCTTCAGAAAAATACAAAAAAAAAAAAATAGTCTTTTCAAAAAATGTTCTCCATGTGCAAAAGAATGAAGATAGACCCTGACCTCATATGATATGCAAAAATTTACTCAAAGTAGGTTACAGACCTAAGGGTAAGAAACAAAATTATAAAACTTATAGAAGGAAACATAGATATAAATGTTCATTGCCTTGAATTAGACAATGATTTCTTAGCTATGACTCCAAAAGAATAAATAACAAGTGACAAAATAGATACATGGGATTTCATCAAAATTAAAAGCTTTGGTGCTTCAAAGGAAACAAGAAAGTGAAATGACAACTCACAGAATGGGAGAAAATACTTGCAAATTATTTATCTGATAAAGGATCTGTATCTAGAATATATAAATAAGACTTAAAATTTAGTAACATGAAAACAAATATCACAATTAAATGTGGGCAAAGGATTTGAATAGACAATTCCTCAAAGAAGAGACAAAAATGGCCAAAAAGTACATGAAAGATTCTCATCATCATTAGTCATTAGGTGAATGCAAATAAAAACCACAAATTACCACTTTACATCAACAATAACTATTATAATAAAAAGATAAAATAATTTTTTTGTGAGGATAGGAAGAAAACAGAACCCTCACACTGCACTGGTTGGAATGTAAAATTGTGCAGCCACTTTGGAACACAGTCTGGCAGGTCCTCAAAAAGATAAACATAGAGTTACCATGTGACCTGGCAATTTCACTCCTGAATATATATCCCCTTCCCCAAATTAAGACATATCCACACAAAACTGGTACACCAGTGCTCATGGCAACCTTACTACTTATAATAGCCCAAAGTAGAAACAACCCAGATGTTTATTAATTGATAGATGAGTAAATAAAATATGATCAATCCATAATGGAATATTGTTTGGCCATAAAAAGAAATGAAGTATTGACACACGCTACAATACGAATAAACCTTAAAACATTATGCTAAGTGAAAGAAGTTATTCAAAGAAGAACACGTATTATATAAGTTCATTTATGTGAGAAGTGAAGAACAGGCAAATCTATAGAGACTGAAAATAGACCAGTGGTTTCCTAGGACTGGGGTGGGCTGTGAGGATGAGGGAGAACTGATAGGTGATGGTTAGTAGGTATGGTATTTCTTTTTGAGTTGATAAAGATGTTCTAAAATAGATGGTGGTGATGGTTACATAATTCTGTAAATACAGTAAAAACCATTTAACTGTATACTTTTTAAGAAAGTAAAATAGAGCTTTTAATGAAAAAAAAGTTGAACCAAATGGTTGAAGTCATAAACTTACACTATTTCATTTTAAGAAAGAACTTTTCCAATAACTAGATCTACCTGAAAATGGAATGGGCTATGTCTGAATTGGCAAGCTCTCTGCATGTAAGAGATGAGTAGTCAAGTGGAAGTTGATGATCATCTGTTAAAAATGTCAATCCTTCCTTTCCAGATGCTGATGGTCCTGAGCTGGCTACACAGCCCTTCACCCAATAAAGGTGTGCCCAGGATGTTTCCAGCCTCACCTGGGGCTCTAGAAACTCAGTCTCACTGGGGAATTCTGGGAGACTGTAGTCTATGCCAGGGGTCCCCAAACTACGGCCCGCGGGCCACATGCGGCCCCCTGAGGCCATTTATCCGGCCCCCACTGCACTTCCAGAAGGGGCACCTCTTTCATTGTTGGTCAGTGAGAGGAGCATAGTTCCCATTGAAATACTGGTCAGTTTGTTGATTTAAATTTACTTATTCTTTATTTTAAATATTGTATTTGTTCCCGTTTTGTTTTTTTACTTTAAAATAAGGTATGTGCAGTGTGCATAGGGATTTGTTCATAGTTGTTTTTTTTATAGTCTGGCCCTCCAATGGTCTGAGGGACAGTGAACTGGCCCCCTGTGTAAAAAGTTTGGGGACCCCTGGTCTATGCCTCAGATTTATCCCAACTGAAGGATGAGGAAGTGGGGTTATTGACCTACCAACTTCCTGTTCATCACTGGCTGAGGGCTGCTTCTCGGGCATTACTTTCTGGCAATTCCAGCTTTTCCTTTGTAGGGGCTAGTGAGTTGTGGATGTTCAGGTCAGCTGCCTTCAGGTAGAGAGTGACTGTCAGGGGCCACAATCTGCTATAACATCCTAGTCTCTTGCTAGAGTCCAGGTGTCTAATCTGGGCATCAGACCCATAAAGGCAACCAGTCACTAGATTTCTCCCTCTGTATCCACTTGCAGTGAGATGGGACATTAGTGGGGAATCAAAAAACCCTGGTCTCTCTGCCTTTTACCTTTCAAAGGCATCTCAAACTCAACCTGCCCAACACTGGACCTTCCCCTCCAAGCCTTCTCTTTCTATATTTGCTGTCTATGTAGATAGTCACTTAAGCCCCCAACCCAGAACTCTTTTTTGACTTTCTTTAACCCCACCATCCAATCCATCACCATGCTTGCCAGAGCTACCTCCCACCTGTCTGACTTTTCTCAGTCTACCATGTTTTCAAAATGCATTATTTATTTAAATGGGAATGTAGTTACTTAAGAAAGGACATCAGATAATTTTCTCAGTGGCTGCCAAGCTGAGCATCTGTGCTTTGGTGACTGTAGTCATTGCTTTTGCTTTTCTCCCCAGCTAGGCTGAGAGGCTCTGAGTATAGGTACCACACCTCACATTGTCCCCTTCGTCCCCTACCTCATGGCTCTGAGCACAGGACTGGGCACCAACGTCTCACTAACGCTGAACTGCTCTCAGTAGGGCCATCTTGTCCAGTAGGCATGGTAGGCACAGTGGCCTGAACCCATTGTTCTTTCAGGGACCCATGAATTGTTTTAACTTCTTTTAAAATCAGAAAAAAAATAAACATGGTATAATAAAAAGAATAAATGTATATATGAATGAATCCAGCCTGGATTATATTTGTCTTTGCAGTAGCATAGTTGTAAAATATAACCGTTAATATTGTTTCTTCCTTGTTATGGACAAAGAGGCCCAGGAGAGGGAAGACACAGCCCTGGTTTTCAGGTCGGCATCACCTGCTTGCTATATAGTTGGAAACTTCTGGACTTGTCAGGGGCTGCATAACTGTTGTCCTTTTTCAGTTACACTTGAAAGAAGAGCTCAGAGAATTGTGTATTCTGCCTTGCCTCACCTCCCTTGAAGACTCCAGGACAAAAACAGCCCCAAGGCCTTTTAGACTGGTTGAATTGAAGATAAGTTTAAATTTAAGAGGCTTTTTACTCCAAACATGGGTGATAAGATGAAAAAAGAAATCCAGACAGTCTACTTTAGTTCTATTCCAGTTAAACTTCTATTTCAAAGAACTATTTAAAGGACCTGACATATGTGAAACACAAAACTCTTTTTAAAAAAAAAACCCATCAAGGTTATGACAAAGAGCCTGAAACGAGACCTCCTTCCCACAGCATTGGCTATCCTGGGAGTGCCAACGTATGGGCCATGCAGCGAGGACAGCTCTATTCTGCCGGCCCTACGGCCATCTGCGATACAAATTTGTTTCCTGGCCTCCCTGCAAGTTGCCAGCTGCAAGCATTTGCCCCGCAAATCAGGTTAAAATGAACAAAGGCAGCCTCAAAGGAGGATGTGTCAAGGCACTGCAGGCCAAGGGGTGTGTGTCATGGGTGGGGGGGAAGGATGGGTGGAGCAGGTTGGGGAGGCAGAAACTTGTTGCTAGGCAACCAGCCCTGGTGCCTTTGTAAATGCGGATATATTTTGTTTGAAGCAGCAGCTGGCAGCCACCAGCACCTTTTATCTTTCTTTTCCTCCCTTCTGTGCCCAGAACACAGACCTAGCTGTGGCTCTCAGTAAGATCCTGGGAGGATGGAGGAGGGTATCTGGTTGGGGCTCTAGAAAAGACATGTGCCTGAAAGGGCAAATGATTTGACAGGACAGCCTGGAGCTAATGAAGTCTGGACACTTACGATTACTAACCAAGATCTTACGTGTTTATTTAATCTCTTCGATTTTAACGCTTCTTGATTGTAAAACTAAGGATTTTACAATACATCTTTTGCAGGAATGTTGTAAGGATTAGAAAAAATGCATAAGAGGACCTGGTCCAGTCCCTGGAATGTAGTAGATGCTCAAAAGCAGTAGCAGAGTGGTGAGAGTGTGGGCTCAGGCGCCAGGCTGCTGTGTGCCCATCCCAGCTCTGCCACTCATTTGCTGTGTGACCTCACACATGCCTCTTTCTTAGCCTTCCAGTGCTTTTGGTTTGCTTCCATCTGTGAAATGGGGGATACTACTACTACTTACCTAACAAGGCTGTTGTGCATTAATAAGGCAAAGTGCTTAGAACAGTGTCTGGCACATAGTGAGCACTCAGTACATGCCCATTTATAATACCCATGTAGGGTGTCAGCGTGTCCGCTGAGCAGGTGCCGGAGGAGCAGGTTTACACGAGGTCATTTCCAGAGGGCTTTTGGTTTCAACTGGTGAAGACAGTGGGGAAGGTGTACCTCCGGTACCTCAAGCAGTATACTATTGATTAAGCAAGGACTTTAGCAGAGTCCAGGCGCTAATGAACTGTGTGACCTTGGGCGAGTCGTTTAAGCTCTTAAAGCTATAGGAGACCCTTTTGTAAAATGAATAAAACAAGGATGCTTATACTATCTGGTGGTGGCGGTGGTGAGGTAAGTTGTCAGGTGCTTGCATAAGGCCTGGCCCAGAGAAAGCAGCCAGAATTTAGTGCTAATATCATTTCTAGAAACAGAGACAGAGAGAAGGAATAGCAAGGGGTCTGTGTTCATTCCAACTGAGTCACCTTAGGAACAGGGCTGCAGAAGGAGGTTGAAAAAGTATTATTATATTATTATTTTTATTTTTTTTAAAATACAGCTCTGTCCTTGGGATGTGAGCAGGATGAGCAAAGGGATCAGCAAAACTGCTTTGTCCTTTAGGTGACCAAGAATGACTTTCCTTTTTTTTTTTTTTTTTTTTTTTTTTGTGTGTGTGTGTGTGTGGTTCACCACAACTGACCGCTTTGGCACTATGAAGGTTGAGATTCAGGGCATTAGGAGGCAGCATTGTTGGTACAGATGTTGGAGTTCTCACAGTGAGAGGGGATGCAGAAATGGGGGTGAAGCTCCCCACAAAGAAGACCTGGTGGGGGTGAATGAGGAGGAAAAGATGCATGGTAATGGAGTCTAGATAAGCAGGTGGGGACCAGACTGGTGAATGTTTCTGTGATGACTACTCTTAGGACCCCATGTAGCGACCCCTGAAGACATCTGGTGGTGGGAACTCAATAAATGCTCTAAGAGTTAAGGGGAAGAAACCCCACCAAAACAAGGGCTATTTTACATAATTTTATTTTTTTATTTATTTTTATTTTTATTATTATTTTTTTTTTTTGTATTTTTCTGAAGCTGGAAACCGGGAGAGACAGTCAGACAGACTCCCGCATGCGCCCGACCGGGATCCACTCGGCACGCCCACCAGGGGCAACGCTCTGCCCACCAGGGGGCGATGCTCTGCCCCTCCGGGGCGTCGCTCTGCCGCAACCAGAGCCACTCTAGCGCCTGGGGCAGAGGCCAAGGAGCCATCCCCAGCGCCCGGGCCATCTTTGCTCCAATGGAACCTCGCTGCAGGAGGGGAAGAGAGAGACAGAGAGGAAGGAGAGGGGGAGGGGTGGAGAGGCAGATGGGCGCCTCTCCTGTGTGCCCTGGCCGGGAATCGAACCCCGGGACCTCTGCATGCCAGGCCGACGCTCTACCACTGAGCCAACCGGCCAGGGCCTATTTTACATAATTTTAGGAATAAACTTGGACTTTAGAAAAGAATGGACTAAAGCAAGTGGAGAAGAAACCACAATCATTTATACTTAAACAGAGGGGAAGCCCACGCAAAGGCCCCAACTGGACGGGACTTGCATATTTTAAAGTGATCAGTAGAGGTTAGTTTATGGAAAACTTTGAATCCTTTTTTTCTGGAGGCAGTGGAATATGTTGAATATGTTTGAGCAGGAGGACAACAAGAAAGTCATGCCTCAAAGAAGTATGGGGAAAAGTATATCTGGCATGAGGAAGCCTAGGTTTGAATCTTCACTCGTTGCTTTGTAAGAATGAACAAGCCATTAACTCTCCTGAGATGAGGATAATAGTGTATCTTTCCAGGGTGGGGTTAGGAGCAAGTGTGTGATGTGGTCTGACACCAAAAGCAAAGGCAACAAAAGCAAAAATAAACAAGTGGGATCACATCAAAATTAAAAGCTTCTACACAGCAAAAGAAACAGTCAACAGAATGAAAGGCAACCTACCAAATGGAAGAAACTATTTGCTAATCATATATCTGATAAGGGGTTAATAAACAAAATAGATAAAGAACTCATACAACTGAATAGCAAAAACAAGCAAATAATCTGATTTAAAAATAAGCAGGATATCTGAATATTTTTCCAAAGACATACATATGGCCAACAGTTACACGCAAAGATGTTTAACATCACTAATTATCAGGGAAATGCAGATCAAAACCACAGTGAGATACCACCTCACACTTGCTAGAATGGTTAGTATAAAAAAAACCTAGAAATAACAATTGTCGATGAGGATGTGGAGAAAGGGAACCCTTGTATACTGTTGGTAAGAATGTAAATTGGTACAGTCACTATAGAAACTGGTATGGCGGGTCCTCAAGAAATCAAAAATAGATCTACCATGTGATTCAGCAATCCCACTTCTGGGTATTTATCCAAAGAAAATTAAAACACTAATTTGAAAAGATATATGCATCCCTATGTTTACTGCAGCAATATTTACAATAGCCAGGATAAAGCAAACTAATAGTCCATTGACAGATGAATGGATAAAGAAAATGTTACACACACACACACACACACACACACACACACACACACACACACACACACGATGTTATTCAGCCATAAATAAAATGAAATCTTGTCATTTGAGACAACATGTATAAATGTTGAGGGCATTATGCTAAGTAAAATAAGTCAGATGGAGAAAGAAATACTGTGCAATTTCACCTACATGTAGACTCAAAAAAAGAAAAACCAACCAACCCAAAACCAAACTCATAGATACAAAGAACAGAGTGGTTTCAAAAGGCAGGAGTGGAGCCTGACCTGTGGTGGTGCAGTAGATAAAGCATCAACCTGGAATGCTGAGGTCGCTGGTTCAAAACTCTGGGCTAGCCCAAAGCACATACACAAAGCAACTATGACAAGTTGATGCTTCCTGTTCCTCCCTTCCCTTTCTCTCTCCAAAGAAATAAATACAATCTCTAAAATCAATAAATATAATCGTAAAGAGAGAGAGAGAGAGAAAGAGAGAGAGAGAGAGGAGTGGAGGGTAGATGAAATAAGCAAAGGGGTTGAAAGGTACAAAGTTATAAAATGTATGAGGTTGTAATGTACAGCATGGTGACTACATTTAATAATCCTGGATTGCATATTTGAAAGTTGCTAAGAGAGTAGATCCTTTTTAAAAAAAAAAAAGTGGTGTGAAGCGCTATATAAACTGTACTCTCTTGGCCTACCCTCTTTTCTTTCTATGTCTTGATTCAACTTCATGAAGTACATCTTCCTCTGGGGTCACTGTCACCTTGGACATTGGCACAAGTTAGGCAACTGTTATTTTCAAAAAATCAACTATCCCTTGACT
The DNA here is from genome assembly GCF_036850995.1 of Saccopteryx leptura. Classification (NCBI taxonomy): domain Eukaryota; kingdom Metazoa; phylum Chordata; class Mammalia; order Chiroptera; family Emballonuridae; genus Saccopteryx; species Saccopteryx leptura. The sequence goes on along the minus strand of NC_089505.1, from coordinate 206,905,648 downwards.
GTCTTGAATAATCTTTAACTATCTTGACATTAATTGGCTCACCATAACTAGAAGTCTAGAGGTAGGGTAGATTTCAGGATTGGCTTCATCGCCATGCTGCAACTACTATAAGTTGATGCTTCCTGGGTTTGAGATGGCTGCAGCAGTCCCTGGAATCACAGCTGTGCATAATAACGTCTAATAGGCTTGCTTCCAGTAATGTTCCTGAAAAAAGAAGGAAGATGTTCTCAGAACCTCCCCAAAACTCTCTTTATAGCTCATTTTCCCAAAGTGATTCCATACCTTTTCTTGAACTAATCATTAGCAAGATGGGTAAACTTATTTTTACATCAATGGTTCTCAACTGGGATGATTTTGCTCTCCATCCCTCTCCCTCTACCAAAGACATTTGCAATACTTAGAGACATAGTCGATTGTCGGGGGTGGGGGGGTGAAGAGAGGGCAGGGAGAGCCTATGCCATTGGCATATAATTGGTAGAGGCCAGGGATGCTTCTAATCATTCTACAATTACTGGGACATTCCCCTCCCCACCTCCAAAAGATTATCCAGGCCAAAATATCAACAATGCCAAAGTTGAGAGGCTCTATTTTAGACTTATCAGTCCTGTGCTTCAAACTTGGAGTGCAGTTGATCAGATCATGAATGTAGGTTTGGGTGAGGAGTGGCTAAATGAACTAAACTGAGGCTTATTTAGGAAAGAGAAGAGGGGAATGGATTTTGATGGATCAACTAGTTATGTATACTGTGACTTTGCTCAGAGCACTTTTGTGTGGCTCTTATTTATTTATCCCATGTTAGTTCTCTATTGCATAAAAAACTGTCACAAACTTAGTGTTGTAAAACAACACCAATTTATTACCTCACAGTTCCTGTGAGTCAGAAGTCTGGGCATGATGTGGATGAATGCAGCGCTCAGGGTCTCAGTGGGCTGAAATCCAGGTGTTGGCAGGGGCTACCCTTCTACTCTGGGGCTCTGGGTCCTCTTCCAAGCTCATTCTTTGTAGTTGAATTCACCTCCTTATGGGTGTAGGACTGAGGTCTCCATTTCCTTTCTGGCTTGTCATTTGGGGGCAGCTCTAAGCTCCCTGAGGCCATCAGCATTCTTACCATGTGGCCTCTTCTATTTCCTAGTCAGCAATGGTGCAGAGAGTCCTTCTCATGTTTTGAACCCCTGACTTATTCTTCTTCCCCCAGCCCAAAATCTACTTTTAAAGTACCCAAGTGTGTAGGTCAGGCCTATCCAGATAATATCTCCATCTTAAGGTTAACTAATTTGGAACCTTAAGTACATTGACAAACCCCTTCACCACAGTACCTATATTGGTGTTTGAATGAATTACTAGGAGAAGATAGATCTTTGTGTGCCTGGCTTTCAGCAGGGTACCTGGAAAATATTCTTTTCTTAGTAGATATCATTTGAACAAATGAAAAAAGAATTAAATCAATTTATTACCTTGTTTTGATAGAATTACCAGATTGGTTACTCAGGGGAGTGTTACAGAGAGCTGTATAACCTTGGTGTTAGAAGGTACATGTGGTCATAGAGGACTCTGCCAATCATTCCAGGAATCCACATTTTCACAGATGAAATCCATAGTTCATCAGATCAAGATCACCCTGGTTTGGAGCACTGTAGTCTTGACAATGCAGACTAATTGCATTGCCTTTCTGGCAGAGCTGGCAAACTGCTGACTCGTGTAAATGTGTAGTTCACTTCAAGCTTGCCTGCATTAACTGGCATTGTGTGAGGTTTCTCCCATTTTGTACTTGGGCAGGGTTTTATGCCGCTTGCTTCCAATTCATGTTCAGGTTGTGGGTTCTGCCCTATCATTTCCACCTGTTGGAGACCTTTGGCAATGCTGATTTGATTATCCAACTTCTTGGCTCTCTTGTCTAATTTTATAATACTTGAAAATATAATAGGTACATTTTCTTTGTCCAAAGAATTTATGGTAATGTTAGATGAGGCAAGGCCAGATTCAAAGCCCTGAGGCATGTTACTTCTTTCAAGCTGACAACAATTTAATCGATACTCTGTATTAGGATTGCTCAACTTAAGACGAATCAACTCTTACTTTTCTCTCTCCATCATATCTACAAGCATATTATAAAAGAAAATATTTGGCGGAACCAATGCTATGAAGAATAATACCATTCAGTTAGACTCCCAGGAATAAACGCATATCTTTTGCAGTCAGGTATATGAACATCTCAGGAAAATCTCTTCTAAGTCCTCAGATATCCATGCCTCAGAGTACTACATATTGTTCTCCTACAGAGCCATGGGTGCCCTTTAGTTCACAGATTATATTGATTGTGTCCAATATTTTCTCAGTGACAAATGATTTTAGTAGCCTTTATTGTTGATCTATAAGCTGGCAAGCATTTCCACTTTTTGTCTCTGTGGCTTATGGAATTTCCACTTGGGAGAAGAGGTGATTGTCCTGACTTGGGAGGATTAGGTGGGGCTACAGGATAGGAGCAAATGCCGTGACCCCTTGTTCTCATTAAGGTGCCTTGGGGGCAGCTCTCAGCTTCCTGACATGCCTAGTTATGCCCCATGATTTTTCTCTTGGTCAGGTATTCACATTCACAGTTGCACCCAACTCTCCTTAATCATCACACTGTTGAGAAGTCAAAATTCCTTTGTTCTCAGGAAAAGGTTGGGGCTTCTTGAACTAGGTTTTCTGACAGTGCACAGCATTTTCTTCGATGAAGGATGGGGTGTTCTAGGCCTCCTCAATGGACCAGTGATGCCGTAGGGACAGTCACACTGGAAAAACTCTCAGAAGGCCTGTGAACTTGGGGAGAAGAGAAAGAGAGCAGGGAAAAACTCAGTCGTGGTAGATAGTCTTCAAATGGCCTTCAGTGGTCTCTGCCTCCTGGTCTTCATGTTCTAGTGTGTTCCCCTCCCATGTTGTACCAAGTCAGTCTGTGTGACCAGGGACCATAGCAGAAGTGATAGTATGTCACTTCTCGGATGATGTAATAAAAATCACTGCAGTTTCTATTGTGGTTGCTCTGTGTCTTTGACTCATCCCTGAGGGGAAGCCAGTGCCCTGCTGTGAACAGCCTTCAAAGAGGCCTATGTGACAGAGACTGAGTCCTCCTGATCCTCAGAAACCATATGAGACAATAATTTTGGCTGTTAGGAGCTGGTAAATGTTGAGGGAATTTGTTATGCAGCAATAGAAAACTTATACACTAGGACAGCAATTTTCAACCTGTGTGCCACAGGGAATTTTAAAACATGCCATACCTGACTATTTAGTCAGGGGTACTGACCTCTTTTCTCTTAGATTGTCAAATAAAAATATGATAACAGCCAATATAATAATAGCTGGCTGGTGTGAATGAATTGAAATTATACCTTTTTTTTTGTCAGATCAGCAAAAAATATATTTTTTGTTGTGCCGCAGAATTTTAGTAATTAGTTTATACATGCCATTGGAGTAAAAAGGTTGAAAGTCACTGTCTAGGGGATGCTGAATGAGATAATAGGGCTTTCCTGAGTAAAATGAATAAAATGCTAAATTCTCAGAAAAGAGTGGAGGACATGTTAGTGAATTTCTTTTTTCTTTTTCAAGAGAGAGGAGGGGAGATAGACAAACTCCCGCATAAGCCCCAACTGGGATCTACTGGGCAATCCACATCTGGGGCCGATGCTTGGACCAACCAAGCTATCCTCAGTGTCCTGGGACAACACTCAAACCAATCGAGCAACTGACTGTGAGAGGAGAAGAGAAGGGGAAGGGGGAGAGGAAGCATATGGTCGCTTCTCATATGTGCCCAGACCAGGATCAAACCCAGGACTTCTGCATGCTGGACCGACTCTCTATCCACTGAGCCAACTGGCCAGGGCCATCGTTAGTGAATCTCTAAAATGAGAACACTGGAGGATATTATCAAACTCACACAGATAGGCCTTTTACCATTTTTATAAAAAAATGTCAAAAATAAAACTTATTGTTAAAACATACATATATACACACAGATTTATAAAGTAAGAAGTACAGGTACATTTTCTGTCTTTTTTATCTTACTCCTCAGAAGCCATTGCTGATATCAGTTTGGTTTTTATCCTTAGCTCCTTTTCCATTCAATTATAATCATCCACACAAATATACTTATAAAATCTGGTCTCTGTGTGTATGTGTGTACTGTTCAACAGCTGTCTTGCTACCATTTAGCAATATATCATAGCTTCTTCCCATGCCAGCACACCTGGCTCTGAGCTGTTTTCAAATGTTCATTGTATCTCATAGTGTGATGTTCTATCCTTTAAATATGATCTCATCTGTAGTAATTTATAACATTTTATTAATTATTATATTAATTTGCCATTACACATAAGATCACAATAAACATCTCTGAGCAAACCCACAAATATTTTAGTAGGATAAATTTCCAATTGTGGAGTTGAGGATTAAGAAGCAGGCAGACTTAAGTTTTTTATAGATGCTACCTAATTGCTTTTCACAGACACTGGGATTTCCCCCACTTTTTGAGTGTTAACTGCACCTTGACCAGAACACTCTTTGATCTTTTTTTACATACGTGGTGCTCATTTTCAGATTTTGGGGTTGCCCCAAACCCAGGCTGGGGGTACAGGGGGCAAGTGGGAACCTCACTGCTGGCCAGTGGTCCTTTGAATTCTGGTTTCCTCCCCAGTTCACCTGCTACCATTTATTTCTCAGAGCCTTCCAGTTGCCCCATGTTGGGTTTCACAGCAGCATTCAGTTGGAGGGACAAGGTGGGATATGTTTTCTCCATTTCATTGAGCACTGGACTCTGCAAACCCTCCGTTCTCCTTCAGGGATGCTAGTCTGGCAGGGCTGGCTGAGCTGTGCTTCTTGCTGCCTTTGTCTTACCGCCTCTCCACGAGAACAAACCCCAGCCAGACATAACTCCATCATGGGATAGCAATGTCCTTAACGAGTACCACTCACCTGCTCTCACCTGCTCTGTGTTTTAGGACTTTTATTGGAAGAGACACATAGAAGTCAAAGCCAGTCTAGAAATCTGGAGAGAACGTTTAATACAGTGTCTTATAAGCAACAGAAGGATCTGGTGAGAATGAGTGAACCTCCCTATGAAACGAGAACATGGAAGCAGTTCAATACACCTTAACATTTTAGCATGTTGCCTGCAGCAAACTACTGCCATCCTAGAAGAAACTAATTTTGACCACTGAAGAACTGAGGAGAATTTTTAGATGAAGTGGCTAAGGAAAGAGTGTAAATTTGTCCCCTTACCCACCTATATGTGCATACCTTCCCTTAGGGATTCTTTCTTATATGAGGTTCCTTATGGTCATGTGGGAAAGTCCAAAGTCACTGCTTGTGTTCAAAGTCCACCTATGGTATTGCTGGAGAAGCGTCTCATCTTTCCTCTTTATTCTAAGGAATGCTGGCACTTAATTTACATATGTTTTTTCCTTGTCTGCTTAATATTACAGCTCTGGGTTGGGCGACCGGTTGAAAGAGGTGAAGGGATTAAGAAGTACAGATTGGTAGCTACAAAACAGTCACAGGGATGTAGGTACAGCATTGGGAATAAGAGATAGCTAGTCAGTGATATTGTCCAAGTCGGTACTGGAAATACCGGGGGGAAGGGACACGTTGTTAAGTACATGATTGTCTAACCATTAGACTGTATATATGAAACCAATACAAAGTAAAATTGGGAGTTAAAAACTAAACAAATAAATAAATAGTGATAACACCAAAAAGAAAAAAAAAATTCAGCTCTGTTCCCTGACCCGAGCAATTTGTTGTCTGACCATCTGCCTGTTTCTTGTTCTTCTGCTTGTGACTGGATTCTGCAAAATAGAGGATTTTAAAATCCTTTCATTAGGAAAAAGAACTTCTAAACTAAAAGCCTCCTGGGTCGGCATCCTTCTATGATCCAGTGGTCAGTTCTGCTCAATTTCTCATCCAGTTATCATGGCAGCCAGTGAGTATCAAGCATGAGGCTACATATGAATCATTTTGTTAGAATATGGACTCTGATTTTGTTGGTCTGGGATGGGACTGAGATTCTGCATTTCTTCTACCCTCACTGGGATATTGACACTGCTGGGGCTGCTGACAGCACTTTTATAGCAAAGTAGAGACAACATAGAACATCTATCATTGGTATTTGAAGAGCATTACTGATGATGGCAGCAGCACACAAAAAAGCAGACATGGTAATGTTACACAGTTTAAGAACAATTACTAAGGGCTTTCTGGTCATGACCTCAGGCTGGGTTCCCTGGCAAGCAGACCCTGCGATGGGGTCCGAATGCATGTGTATATAGCAAGCAGGTCCTGGATATGTCATTTTGTTAAAATGTCGTTTAGTTGATGATATACCATAGGAACTTAACTCTTGCTTGGATCAATTTACCTTTTGTAAAATAGGTTTCTCTCTGTGGAGTTTCACTGTAATTCCAACACTTGCCAGTGAGGACTTGCTGTAGTAACGTGCTCTTGGGTGTTCCACCCACACAAGAGCAGAGGCAGAAAGTGGGCGGTGCTAGAGGCGATGTCAGGAGCGGCTCCCTCAATCCCCCAGGAGCTTGAAGCAGGGTTGCTGCTTTCCAGTTGTCCTGAGTTGGGGTGAAGGAGCCAGGCCCGTGATCCAGGCTGCCCCAGAAAGGAGATGCCACTGGGAGCGAGCAGACTTTCTTCCAGGGAAGCGCCTGCCGTATGGGGCTGACACCTGAGGTTGACTGCAGGCAGCATTTCCGGAAGCTAAAGGACTGCCGGGCACAAGACCACATCGCACACCTGCGCCCGGGACTCTGGTCTCTAGTCCCCTTTTACTGATGGACGAGGGTAGAGTCCTTCTCTTCACTTTAACGCTGATTTAAACACCCTCAGACATAATCCTTTCTTAGGACCTTGGCCTGGAAAGCCAACTACTGTTGTCCCCTCCAGGTGGCTAGCTTGCATTTCTAAGAATTTCTATGCTAGATTTTTAAACATTATAAAGGATCACATTTAACATTTCTTCGGAGACTCCTGCTAAATCCAGGGTTCTGATGTTTACGAGAAAACCTCAGTCTGCTGCGGAGGGAGGGGCGTGAGGACTGGAAAAGCAAAGGGCCTCCGTTCCTGCAGAAAGAAAGGGCTCGAGGGGTTTGTAGGAAGAACCGAAAGAAAGACCAGGACTACAAAGTCCACAGGCTGTGCAATGAGTTCCTCCCACTGATTGTGTACTGTGAACTTTAACCTCTGCTAAATATAGTCTGTACCCTGAAAATCCTCACACTCTAGTATAAATAGCCTCACCCTTGAATGGCTCTGTCCTTGATGACTGCTAGGAAGAGGGCTGAGGAATTCTGGGCAAGGGAAGGGAGAAGGCCCAACAATCCATGGGCTGGGGTAGGTGGAGCCATCCTGCCCATTTGAATATTCTAGACCACCATGACCTCCACAGACCACCCTTCTACTCGTCTCTCCTACCTGAGCTAGACTGTGCCTTCTGGGGGACGGTGCTCCCTGCCTGAGGGAGATGCAATAGCTGGAACATCAGGAAGCCCGACCCTGGGTATGGGAGGCGCAGAAGAAATGACCCAGGAAGCCAGGCCCTAGGCAGGAGCTCTGCACAAAGGCAGGCATAAGAATAAAAGGCCACACCACTCCATGATGTAGCAGAGGCAGCCCTATTGGCTGGAGGAGGACCCTCTTGTGCCACAGTTGGACACAGGCTGCTGCCAATGGTCAGGGACAGGGATGCTGGCAGAGGATCAAGTGTCTAGGAGGTGATAGATCTGACCCCCCCCCCCCCCCATTTCCTTCAGCTGGTGAAGTGCATGAGGAATAAAGAAAAATCAAGCCTGGGACACAATGTTTGCCTTCATGGCGAGGGTGGCTCCAGGAACCAAAGGCATCAACTGTTGCTGTTTGTTCATTCTAGCTCCATGCACTGCCTCCAGAATTTTCCATAGTCTGTGTGTTCAGAGATGAGAATGGAAATGGTATCTGATGCCCCCGGGAAGGGACATGTTGAATTATTTGCAACCTCACTGAGGCTGGGTTGGCAGGAAGATCACTGCACACAGGTAGAAGACATGCCAAGGTGCATCTGCCAGGGAGAAGAGCTATGCCTGCTGCTGGCCAATCTCTTCTTGCCTTTGCCCTATTCCCCTAAAAAGATTCTCCTGATGCTTTCACGCTCACAAGCCGAAAACCTATACAACAGCAGGTACATAAATGCTGCCCAACCCAAACAAAGCAGTAATGTAAATCACTGAGCAGGGAGAACTACATCCTGGTGGGTCAAGTGTGCCCAGCCATTGACTGGCCACATACAAAAAGGAGAGAGCAGAAGGTAGCAAAGAATTTGGACGCACTGATCCTGTACCAAAGACCTTTCACAATGCCCAGCCCCTCTAATTATACTTATTCTCTTTCACTGGCTGACTTCAGGTTTCTTCTTTAAAGAAGAGTGGGATTTATTGAGAAATGACTATATACCAACCTAATGCTTACAGCCACCTAGTAAGATAGGATTTTTCTTTTCTCTTTTCTTTTCTTAAATATATGAGGGGAACTCAGAGAGAATAGTTCTGCCGTGTCAGGGCTGCGGATTTTCAGCCCAGCTCTGTTTTTTATTTTTTTTTATTTATTTTTTTATTATTTTTTTTTATTAATAATTTTATTTTTTTAATGGGGTGACATCAATAAATCAGGATACATATATTCAAAGATAACAAGTCCAGGTTATCTTGTCGTTCAATTATGTTGCATACCCACCACCCAAAGTCAGATTGTCCTCTGTCACCTTCTATCTTGTTTTCTTTGTGCCCCTCCCCACCCCCTATCCCTCTCCCATTCCCCCCTCCCCCCCGTAACCACCACACTCTTATCAATGTCTCTTAGTTTCACTATTATGTCCCACCTACGTATGGAATAATACAGCTCCTGTTTTTTTCTGATTTACTTATTTCGCTTCGTATCATGTTATCAAGATCCCACCATTTTGCTGTAAATGTTCCGATGTCATCATTTCTTATGGCTGAGTAGTATTCCATAGTGTATATGTGCCACATCTTCTTTATCCAGTCATCTATTGATGGGCTTTTTGGTTGTTTCCATGTCCTGGCCACTGTGAACAATCCAGCTCTGTTTGATACCCAAACTGTCCTCTCCGGTGTTCTCTCCTGTATCTGCACACCACACTGCCAAAGGGAGCTTGGGAGAATGCAGTGCCTGGGTTCCCCTCCTGTCTAATCAATCAGAATCTCTGGAGGTGTGGCTCAATATTATTACTTCAAAGACATATCTTGGATTCTAATGCAGTCGAGGATGAGAACCACTAGGCTACACCCTAATCCCCCCCTTCCGCTGTGTTCTGGCCTTCCTCCCACTCTCTTTAGCTTTTCAGAAATACCCAATCCCACCAGCTTGTCCATGAAGGTCCAACAAATGAAGGGGGCACAGGAAAGCCTAAGAATCATCCCTTTTGTAACAAATGGAAGCAGGCTTTCCTTATTCACTGCATGTAAATGTGTCTGATGAATGCTATGTAAATTACATTGGAAGCAAAGTAGCAATTCTGAGAGATGTTAACTAATTGCCTTGCTGCTCTGACATGAGGTAGTGGGGAAAGCTTTGCCTTGGAGCTGTGCCCATGGGCTTTCTTGTTCTGTCAGCCTGCTACCTAGCTTGGTGATCTGAAGAAAGTTCCTTTACCCCTGGATTTCAATTTCCTTTCTTGTGAAAAGAACATGTTGTAAGATTTGGTAACATCAGGCATTCCTTCCATTAGCTACCATGTGGATCATGACATTGCTACTTTCTTAAAGTCTTGTGATATCCATCTATATAAGATGGCATGCCATCTAAGCAGGGACTTTACCTTAAATGTGTTTTTATCTCCTTATAAATGAAAAAAAAGAAAAAGAAAAAAGAAAACACAAAATGCTGTTTCCCTGAATAAAAATTAAGGTCACACTCTCTCTTTCCTACCACCCTTTGAATCTGAGTCAATTTAGAAAGTCTAATGCTTATGCTTAGATGTTAATTATAGATTCCTTTAACAATATGTGTGACCTTGACTTTTAATTATTTAGGTGTGGCAGATAAAGAACTTAAGTGGACTGTTGACACCAGATGCTTGGAAATAAGGGAACTCTTCTCTCTTCCCCCCAAATCAGAATGCAGCAATTAGTTTTCAGTGTAAGTATTAAGAACACATTCATTCTGAGATGTTCAGTTTAGTCCAATGATATAATTCTGGAATTTAGGTCTTATTTATACTTGCTAACAATGAATATTAGAGGGAGTCAGAGGGGGCAGCCCAGCGAGGCTTTTACTGAACTGGGGCTTGTCCAGTGAAATACTGGGAGACCCACTCACAGCTCCTGTCCTGGGTGGGAGCTTCATAGCAGAGGTCTCCTAGGGGCACCATGGAACAGTAGGCACAAGGACACACCAGCTGAAGTGTGCTGGGCTCTGCTGAAAACGAGGCCACTCTTCTCATTGAACCTAATCGTGCATGGCAAACCAACCTGGGAGGGGACACTTGGTGGCATTCACTCTGTGTTCCTTAGGAGGTGAATGTGGAGGAAACTGGGGTCCTGGGAGGTGACCAGAAGGAGGCCTCAGAGGGGCAGGGGGAGCTGAGGAGGGAAGACAACCAGAAAGAACCTACTTCTGATGCCACCTGAGCAGCTGGGCCTTTATATAGTATGCCCATATAGGTTTTCTTTGAGAAAATGTCCCACAGCAAACAAATAAACAGGACTGTTCCAAGACCACCAAAGTGAATTCTTACCTAATTCCACCAGTAAAGGCTGACTGGGCATCCAATCCTGAGGACAGCTTCCGCACCTCCACAGCAGGTGGTCAAGGGACTCGGAGATCTCTTCACTCTGCAAAACAACGCAGTGGAGAAGCCTTGCTTACTGTTTGACGTGGGCCCCAATAGGAAGCCTTTGATTGGCAGCTGGGCATTCAGGTCCACCTGGGGAACTTCAGAGGGAACTTCAGAAATGACCATGGGCTGAGTGAGCTCCCAGTGACCCCTTCCCATCCTCTTGGGAACCAGCCTGTTACAATTTTCTCCGTTCTATTTCATTATGGGCACTGCCTTGGGAGATGGGTCTCTTTAGACCCACAGCTAAAGTCTTAACATTCCAAGAAGTCATCACAAACAGGCACAGATATTTCTGGAAAGTTCACAGAACTTTCACAGGTGCAGCCTGTCAAAATAGTACGTTCCAGCCCAAATACCACGGCTCCTGGCAGGGTGCAGGTGTTCGCCGAGTGCCTGACAAGTCATGTCTTCCGGAGGGAGGCCTTTTGCCCCATCACAGTTCTGTTTCAACAGCCTGGTGGTTTTAGAATTGCTTCTCACCACCCCACCCCCTCCAGCTAGAATAAAGATAGGTCTACGGAGATCAGATTTCCATCTGTACACTATGTTTTCCTTCCTTCTGACTAAAACATCACCTGTGTTTTTCTAGACCGTGACAGGCCTGTCAAAGCCTCAGTCCCCTTCTGGAATGTCCACATCTCGGGCCTGATCTTGGTGACATCAGACAGAACAGGGGTTCCATTTTCTCAAGAATTAGGCCACAGGTTTTCTTTTTAGAAATACCTTTGAGAATAATAAAGGCTTATAATTATTTGGAGAGGTCTAAGCCTCATGCAGGAGTGCCTTACTTTTTGCATAATATATTCTCTAAAATGAGAGAGAATAAACTTTTACTTAATTCACCCCCCCTTAAAGGGGGAAGGTGAGGAGTACATTTGAAATTTCCCCAATTTGTCTGATAGATTTGCATTTTTGTAAGCACTGAATTTCCTTAAGTGGAGACAGGGTTACACAGGAAGACCTCTGGGCGGTGGTGTGATCCTGGTCCTCCTACACAAGGTCTAGCATTCCTTCCTCCCAATGAACTTTTCCTGTTGCTCTGCTCCACATAGAAAGAGTGTGGACCCTGGCCTAGTTTGCTATGTCTATTAACCTTCCTCTTCCCTGGGTTGGCTGGTCACTTGTGCTCCCCGGGGTCAGATAGTTCAGAAACCAGTGGCAGCAAAGGAGAGAGTGCGCGGAGCAGAGGCTCCTGCAGGCTCCTGCAGGCTCCTGCCGGTCTGTGGAGGCTCTGCCCGCCCTGCAGGATGGCTTGGGCAGTATGAAATAAGACTGGGATGTGTGGGTGTCTTGCTTGTCTTAAGGGAGAGGAAAGGAAATGGTATTTATTTTTGTGACAGCTCATGGTTTCCAACATCTTTCTCCCAGCATATGATTTCTAACCTTTGGCAAATCCAAGGCTGTCACTCATGCAACAATTCTTGGAGAAGGGATCCATCTCTGAGGGTGATTGACTGGGGCAGCTTCTCCTGGACTCCTTTCTCTAGGGACAGTGGCACCTGCATAACGAGGAGGGGGCAGTGGTGGTGATCATATTCACCTCCTAATTATCATCAGAGGTGCCTTCCCTGCCAGCTCCCTGCATGGTCCCTAGGGCCTCTTGGTGATGTCTTCTTGCCTTGCTTCTACCATCTAAGTGCTGAGTCAGATGGTGTGGGTGCCACTGACCAAGGCTGACCTTGATGTCCAGTTACACCAGAGTTTGCTGTGTACAGATATTACAAGAGCAGGACACACAGGCCCTGCCCACTGTCATTAGCCTTAGCTTGAGCTCCATTAGGGATTACTCATAAATGGTGTCTTTTTCCCAGAATTCAGACCTTGGGTTTTCTCTTAAGAAGTATATATACTTCTTGGGCTATTTCATCTATTTCTGCAGATCTAATTTCCACATAAGTATCGATCAGGAAATTTCAGACAGATTAAGTTAAAAATTCCACTCCTGGGACAGATTGAAGTTGCAATGATGTTGGTTATTAAGTTTTGGTTTGGCAACATGGTTATGAAAGTGAGTCCATTTTGGCCTGTTGTTTCTTTTTTAACAGCACAAAAGGCCCTTATTATCAAGTTCCTGCATACATACATGTGATCCCTGACCCTGCCTCAGCCAGTGTAACTTCTGGCTGCCTTGCAAATTGACTGTGCTTTTCATGCACCCCGGCACTGAACACTGCTTTTTATTCTGGGAACACCCCTTCCTCCCTTCTTCCCCAGCTAATTTCTGCGGCTTCTTCAAGACCCCTCTGTGTCATCTTCAAAAAGCTTTCTTTCCACAATGTGTCACTGTGGGAATTAATAGTTATTAAATTTATATTAGGGGCTTAGTGTTTTGAATATATTTACATATCTTACCTTTTCCTAATCCTTTCAAAATCCCTGTAAAGAAGGTATTATTGTCCTGGTTTAAAAAAAAATAAAGAAACTGGGCTCATAGAAGTGAAGAAGCCTGGGAATGTGTTAGAAATGCAAATTCTCAGTCTCCCCCCACCACCCCATCACATATATCTGGCCTAATGACTTAACATTTCTGTGGGGGGGAAACTAGCACTCTATATTTGACTGACTTCTTGGGCCGTTATGCTGCAAACCAACGTTGGAGGAGCTGCCACCAGGGAGCTGGGAGAGACGCAAGGTCTGTGAAGAGAACAGTGCTGGAAGGTGTGGCCCAGAAGAAATACCTTTCCAGGGCTTGAAAACCCAACTTAATGCCACTCAAGGGTAGTAAAGATACTATCTTAAGATGGAAATTAATTGAAGAATGAATTAGAATACAGGGGGGTTAGGTAGGCAAATGCAAGGTGTAATGAAACATACTGGTGAATTTTTAGAAAAGCCTCTTTGAGACTATAACTATAGACTAAATGTGATCTTGTTTGGCAAACAAGTTAGTTAGGCTTCCTAATGGGTCCTCAGGAAGTGGAGTGAGTTAGGGTAGATTGTCCTAAGTATTGTCACCTTTTTTGTGGCCACCCACATTTCCTCCTGGGCTAGCCAATGCCCCACTCCCTACCTTAAGGTGTGGGGGTTCCAGCGGGAGTGCAGGGCAACAGTCTGTCAGGAGCGCTTACTTTTGCTGGGGTCTCTTCCAGTTACATGGATTTCATCCCCAGAGGCATGCATACTTCTTTAAAGGTTGACAAGGTATGTTTTGGGAGTAAGAATTCCCAACTGAAAAAGAGAGTGTCAAATGGGTCAGTTTACAGATCTGACTCTGGTTATAACCAAGAAGTGATGTGGAGAGCGTACTCCAGACTATTTACGGAGAGCCTTCAACTACCGCCGCTCCTGCTAAACAACAACAACAGTGATAATAATAATGGCTGCCATTTAGTAGGCATCATTTTATAGATATGAATACTGAAATTTAGAGAGGTAAAGCAATTTATCCCAACTTATATTCTGGGGCTAAATGGTCTTTGCATAGCATAAAAGATAGAAAAATAGTATTTATCCTACTAACTTGTAACAGGCAGAGTGAAAGACAACCTAAAATTTGGTATTTCCTTCCGTCATGAATGTAACTCACAAACCACTGTAGTGACCACAGTACCTGGGTCGATGGCACTAACAGAAACTGCAGATAATTTTATGTCATGTTACAGCTGTGAATATCTCAAAATATCTCCTATGCTCATCATTATGTCAGAATGTTGACATTTATTAAGCTTGCCTCTAGATCTTGTTACTTCATGTATTGATGAAGAGGCAAAAATATTACTCTAACAATTTTTTTTTTGTATTTTTCTGAAATGAGAAGTGGGAAATGGCAGACAGACTCCCACATGTGCCTGACTGGGATCCACCCGGCATGCCCACCAGGGAGCGATGCTCTGCCCATCTGGGGCGTTGCTCTGTTGCAACCAGAGCCATTCTAGTGCCTGAGGCAGAGGCCACAGAGCCATCCTCAGCACCAGGGCCAACTTTGCTCCTGAAGCCTTGGCTGCAGGAGGGGAAGAGAGAGAAGGAAAGGGGGAGGGGTAGAGAAGCAGATGGGCGCTTCTCCTGTGTGCCCTGGCTGGGAATTGAATCTGGGACTTAATACGCCAGGTCGATGTTCTATTGCTGAGCCAACCGGCCAGGGCCTAACAAATTTATTTTTTAAATAATCTAATAACTTTTAAATTATCTAATAACGTTTAACAATTTCAATTATATTTCAGTAAAATATGTTTTCTCAGTAATCTTTTTTTTTTCCAGAGACAGAGAAAATGAGTCAGAGAGAGGGATAGATAGGGACAGACAGGAACAGAGAGAAAGATGAGAAGCATCAATCATTAGTTTTTCATTGCGACACCACTTGTTCATTGGTTGTTTATCATATGTGCCTTGACCGCAGGCCTTCAGCAGACCGAGTAACTCCTTCCTTGAGCCATTGACCTTGGGTCCAAGCTGGTGAGCTTTTGCTCAAACCAGATGAGCCCACTCTCAAGCTGGTGACCTCGGGGTCTCAAACCTAGGTCTTTTGCATCCCAGTCCGACGCTCTATCCACTGCACCATCGCCTGGTCAGGCTTTCTCAGTAATCTTGTATTTTATTTTATCTATTTAAAATCGTATAGTACTGAGAAAGAGCCCATAAGATTCCTCAGATGCTAAAGGGGTTGGTAAATTAAAAAAAAAGGGGGGGGTGCCCCTGTGAGTTGTGGAGCTGGAATTCAAACCCACTCTCACCTAGGCCCAAGGCTAGCAGTAAATTGATGATAATCTGGCCATACTCCGAGCCATTGCCAACACAGAACTGGTCAGGCCATAGGCCACAAAAGGAGAGAGGCTGAGAATAAGGAGGGACTGTGCAGGTTTTAGTCAAATTCTGGGCAAGTCCTACAACTGCATCCAAAATGTTTTGGTGGTTTGAGAATAAATCTGTAAGTTTCTTTTATTATTACCTCTGAGGAAAATTGCAAAATCATTGGCTACATTTGTAATATTTATCCAGTGCCAGTAATGTGCAGGTTTCTCTCCTGATGCATTAAGTGAAATTCAGTAAATATGTTGGTAGCATTGCAATGCACAGACATCATGATGGGCCGTGGGAATACAGGGGGAAACTGACTGAGTTTCTGTTTCAGGTGGACACAATCCAACAGGAAGACATACAGGCAGAGCCTTTATTTAGGCAAGTATACATTGTACTGTGGGATAAATCAACCTGCCTGTGGAAGTTAGGGGTGGGGAGGCTCATTCTGACAGCATGGGAGGGAACTAAGGAAGAGAGGGGTTGGCTAGGGCCATTGATGGGGTTAGGCAGGTGGGTTTGGTGTGAGGGAGGGTTCTAACTTGTATAGGAAAAGGTAGATTGTTTTTGGAACAACTATGGTTCACTATGTAAATGCCATTCTTTTCAATGGCTTACAAGTCCCTAGGCCTGGAACCCCATGACCTTGGCGCCCACCTGTCCTCCTGCTCTGTCCCCTCTGCTCACCCCCATCCAGCTGTGCTTGTCTCCTTGCTGTTCCTTGAACACCTCAAGCCTGCTCTTGTTCCAGGACCTTTGCATTGGTCATTCCTTCTGCCTAAAACAGTTTCTCCCTAGGTACCCTGCAGACCCACTCCCTCGTCTTCTTTATGTCTTTGAGCAGATGCCACCTTCAGAGTTAGGCTTTTTTGACCACCCTATTTAAAGTTGCACCCCCTGCACCCTAGCATACCACCCCTTTTCCTGCTTTAAGGTTTTTCTAATCCACTGTTATCACTGACATGCCACTTCTGTGGTTCTTAAACCCGAGTACGTGCTGGAATCACCTGGAAGTCTTGTTAAAACTGTTTGCTGGGCCCTACCCCTGGTCTCTGAGGCAGTAGGTCTGAGGTGGGGCCTGAGGATGTGCATTTTTAAGAAGTTGCTTGGTGATGCTGATGCCACCGGATGGGGGTCTGACTCTGAGAACCAGCTCACTGTAAGTTTTACTTGCGTATCCCCTATCTACTCCACTAGCATGTAAGCTGTTTAAGCAGCCATCTGTGTCTGTCCCACTCATTGCTGTATCACTAGGGCCGGAACAGTGGCTAGAACACCCGGATGTATTTGCTGAGAAGGCACATGGATGTGGCTCAAGCACAGGGTATGTCAGGGTGCTAGGAGGGTGCATTGGAAACAATTCGAAAAGGAATGTTCAAGCCATAATCTTAACTTACTGTTATCGCAGTAACACTTTGCTATGCATGTAATACTTATTGCAACAAACCAACTATTTATTTTTTCACGGTGCCAGGCCCCTTAACAATGAGGTTTGAAGAAGCTATATGACTTTGATTTGCCTAAGATCATAGAGTACAGGTAGTAAATGATTAGGCAGTTAGGATTTCAATCTATGTCTGTCCAACTCCAAAAGGGTGGCCATAAACACTAACACTTGGCTGCAAAGCCACCCAATGATTGATTTTTAAACTCTTTATTTTGAAATAATTTTAGATTTATAAGAGTTGCAAAGATGGTCTACAGAGGCCCCATATAACCTTCACCCAGTTTCCTCTAATGGTAACATCTCGTGTGAGCATAAACATGCTACATTTATCAAAACTAAAAAATTAAAGCCGCTACAGTAGTATTAATCTAACAATGGACTTTACTAGGATTTCATCTATTTTTCCATTATAATGTCTTTCATCTGTTCCAGGATTGAATCCAAGATACTACTGTCTAGCAATTTTTAAAGACTGGGCGTGGACAGATTGGAACGAGGGCAGTCTGAGGGCTGAGATACAAAGCTGACTGAAGAGCAGTGTGGCATATGACAGGACCACAGGCACAGAGGGGAAGGGTGTCACTGTCACTGGAGGAGGCCTGCCAGGATGGAAGGAGGCTCAGGGTGCTCCAAGGGCCAGGGGAAGGCAGGTAGCCTAACCCGGGGGTTTGGGAAGGCTTCTCGGGAGGGTCAGGCAGGAGGAAGGGCATAAGTAGATAATATAAAGCTACTGAGAATCAGCAGAAGGAGAGGCTGGAGGGTGATGGTGGTTGATAGGGAGAAACGGAGATCCTAGCAGGGAACCACCTAGAACTGAGACATTACGGTTGTGCTGAGGATGAACAAGGCTACCTTCCCGCATGCCAACGCAGCCAGGTATGTTCAAATTGGAGTCTTCCGGAAGGAGCATGTTGGTCAAATGTTTGTCCTTTTACAATTCAACGGTTTAATGCCACGAGCATCATTTTAGTATACTTATATATGGGAGGCGGTATAGTATAGTGGTTAGTAGCATGAGCTCTGGAAGGAAGCCTTCTGGTTTGGAATCCCATCCAGCTCCACTACATTCCACCTATGTGACCTATAAGATTTCTTACTTTTCTGTGCCTTGTTTTCCCATTTGTAAAATGGGGATAATACTAGAACGCATTTCATAGTGTTGGAAGGATTAAATAAAATGATGATGTAAGGCACTTGGTGCAAAGCCTGCCCATAAGAAACAATCAAATCAGCTATTATTATTCAGTTGTGTGTCTATTCGTATCCTGGTTATATGTCTTAGACAAAAGCCGTGAAACCTAAATAGTTTCAAAAAGAGTTTTATTCTTATGACACCTTCAGCATAATTTATTGTGCTTATTTTGCAATAGGGAAGGCAGGAAACAGCTAAGTTCAACTACAAAGCTAGGATCCCCTTACAATCAAGGAGATGAGCAAGTTTTGAGTTTGCATTCCCAGATTCTTTCTGCCTTGACTGGAACGTGGACCAAGCTCCATTAACGCTAAGGCACAGTTAGAAAAATAAACTGTCTGTTCTTTCGGTCCTGTCTGAAAGATTAGCCTTATCAGCAGTTTTACTACATAAAATATTTCATGAGTCTGTCTTCCTGCATTGGAATGTCAGACTTGTGAACATTTAGGCAACTGGCAAATACCGATGGATTTTATTTGCTGAGGGCTGAAGACGCCCTAGAGTTGACAAGTTGTTAGCTGTCATAAAAATAGCTTACAGATTGGAGCATTGGAGATAAGTCCTAGGGGTTGAGCAGGCCAGAATCTACTCCCTGTGTAAACTTGGGTGAACTGCATAACTTTTAGGGCCTCAGTTTACTCATCTGCAAAATGGGGGTTCTAATATTGACCTCTTAAGGTTGTAGGGAGGTTTAAAAGACATATTCATTGCATGAACTTAGGCATTCTAATGGTGTTCATTAAGCACGAGTTATCTTTTCCTACTCAATCCATTTGCTCCTTTCCAATAGCTGTAGATGATGATGATTATTATTTTAATAAGTGGGGGGGGGGCATACAGGGACAGACAGGAAGGAGAGAGATTGCTCTCTTATATGTGCCTTGATTGGGGGGCTACAGCTGAGCCAGTGACCCCTTGAGCCACTAACCCCTTGAGCCAGTGACCCCTTGCTCAAACCAACGACTTTGGCTAGTGACCTTGGGCTCAAGCCAGCGACTATGGGATCATGTCTATATTCCCATGCTCGAGACAGCAACCCTGTGCTTAAGCCGGCAACCTCAGGGTTTTGAACCTGGGTCCTCAGTGTCCCAGGCTGATGCTCTATCTGCTGTGCCACTGCCTGGTCAGGCAGTTGTAGATTGTTTTTAACAAAGAACAGGAAATGGCCTAGATGTACATGGAACACTAAATAATAAAATTTTACCAGAGATACTAAATGTTAGGAAGGAAGGGACCTTACAAAGTAGTACTTGGGTAGATGATAAAACCAAGATGTGTTCTTCTCCATTAAAAACTCTGAGAAGCACCTGACCAGGAGGTGGCGCAGTGGATTGAGCATCGGACTGGGATGCGGAGGACCCAGGTTCGAGACCCCGAGGTTGCCAGCTTGAGCGCGGGCTCATCTGGTTTGAGCAAAGCTCACCAGCGTGAACCCAAGATTGCTGGCTTAAGCAAGGGGTTACTCGGTTTGCTGTAGCCCCATGGTCAAGGCATATATGAGAAATCAATCAATGAACAACTAAAAAAAATGCCACAATGAAAAATTGATGCTTCTCATCTCTCTCCCTTCCTGTCTGTTTGACTCTCTCTCTCTGTAAAAACAAACAAACAAAAAAACAAACAAAAAAAACTCTAGAGTTGGGTATTGCGATTCTCACTTCTCATTTGAATTTCATGTGTGTAATGAGGGTTGAAATTTTGATTGTGTTGGTAACTTCAAGTGTCTCCAGTGGCCTGATGTAGCCATGGAAGACACTGATTAGACAATTAGACTGGATAGACCCCATCAAAAAGTGAGTGGTGACAACAGGAGGCCTGAGACTAACAGGCTTGGGCTAGAGCTGTGTCCTGTTTCACGTACACATAATATATATGCAAATTCTGGCACGCGCCTGTGAGCTGCCTACTTCTCAGGCTGAGCCCTCAGAGCTGCGTCTCTTGGAAACGCTGCGCTCACCTGAGTAGGCTGTTTTTCTGAGGGAACGCTCCTTCACTGAGAGAGTGGAGCAGAGAGGCACCGGCTGTGACAAAGCTGTTGGTCATCAATATTTGAATAGAGGCCCCTGAGCAAGTAGGTGCACAGCTGTGAGGTGCTTTGCTGCAGGAAGTACGCATGCCTCTTCCTGGGGCCTGGCTAACCATACCTGGAACAGACCGCCTGATCCCCAGCGCCTGGTGGAGAACGGGCCAGTGGGAAGAGGACAGAGCCAGCCAGCCCACCCAGGCCCGCACGTGCTGTCTTGTTCTGCAGACTCAGAGCTATCTGATGGTGATCACTCACTCGGCCAGCACACTGAGCCATGCCCTGGGTCTGGCAGGGGGATCTGGACAATGATTTACTTACTTTCAGAGACTGACTGCTCTCAATTGCCTTTCTGCTAATACTTACTATGAATTCCAGATCTGTCTCTGACAATGGATAAACATGGTCCTCATATTACATGGGCATTACTCTGCCACCCATATTCTATGATAGATCTTGCTTTTGGCAAGGGATGTGTGGGGGAGAAGATGACAGTCAGGAAAGACTTCTTGGAGGAAGGGGCACCTGAACAGAGGTAGCTAGATACACCATGGGAAGACCATGTCTAGAGGTGGCACAGGCAGTTTGAAGATAGGCTTCAAACTGTGCAATACAGGCAGGGCTCATCTATAATTTTGGAAATTATAACTTTAAAAATGAATCTGAAAAACATAAATAAAAAAAAGATAAAGTGAAACCCTTAGTGAATAGGAATGAGGTTGAAGGAGAGCACAGAGGAAGGACCAGCAGAGAGGATGTTCCCACTGTCATCAAATCCTAGGGCTTTGGCTAATATACGCCAGTAACCGATGATAACCAGAGTGTCCACTTATCTATCCCAGACATTTATTTGCATATATTGACCTTCATGGAGAGAGTGCCATCAGAGGACCTTTATTCCAGTAGTTTCCATCTCTAGAAAAGTGATTTGGCCTTTTCTCATTTCAGTTTCAAATTGGTTAAATAAAGATAATTATCCCCGCTTGTTGTACCCTGTAAGAATTTGGTGGAGATAACAGAATCACATTTATAGGGATAGCTTAAAACAGTGGTCCCCAACCTTTTTTGGGCCACAGACTGGTTTAATGTCAGAAAATATTTTCACGGACCGGCCTTTAGGGTGGGATGGATAAATGTATCACGTGACTGAGACAAGCGTCAAGAGTGAGTCTTAGACGGATGTAACAGAGGGAATCTGGTCATTTTTTAAAAATAAAACATCGTTCAGACTTAAATATAAATAAAATGGAAATAATGTAAGTTATTTATTCTTTCTCTGCGAACCGGTACCAAATGGCCCACGGACCAGTACCAGTCTGCGGCCCAGGGGTTGGGGACCACTGGCTTAAAACATTAGGAAGTCTATAGAAATGAATGACTGATACAGATTTAACAGTAAAGCTTCATTGCTTTGGATTTCCTTTTTGCAGAATTTGCGATTGCTGTTTATAGAAGAGGGAAGTGCAAAAGTTTTACCTTGGCCCCATTATGAAAAGAATGTATTAAATAATTTAAAAATGCAAATAATATGCGAGGGATATGTTTAACCTACTTCTGGGAACGATTGAGTTGCACAAAGGTAGTAGCAGTTAATTGCAAATTAAAAATTCATGAGCCATTCTTCTGTGCCGTCCACAATGAGTCATGGAATCCCTCAACTTAGCCACACTGAGCTGTTAAAATCAGAAACACAGCACTGGAAAGGCACTTTTAGCTCCTCTAACCTGAAGTTCTCATCTTAGAGATGACAAGATTCTCATTTTACAGATGAGCACCGGAAAGCCCAAAATTGAACCTAAATCCCGTGTCTGTCGTTATTCCATGCCGCCTTCTTTGCTGGCCTGGTTGAAGACAAAGTTTCCTGATCCAAAGGGGCAAACACTGTTTTCTCGGAGTGGAACCTGACACAGAAGCACAGGCTCACCAGCTGTGAGTAAAGCAATAGTAAGCTTTCATATTGCCTCCCTCTCTCCTTTGATTAGTTGTTAATCCAGATTTGGTGGTGGGCCTAAATCTTACTAGATTTGGAGATCCTCTGTCAGAAAAAGAACAAAAATAATGACTAGAAAATTATTATAAATATAAATGTTTATTTAAATGGAGAGAACTATAATAGTTTTAAAAGTTTAAAGTTGACTGGTACCACAAATCCAGAGAAATAACATATTTTTATTAACAGTTTTATCATTAATCTTATTATTACCTTTTATTTACTGCACATCTTTTTTTTTTTTTTTTTTTCATTTTTCTGAAGCTGGAAACAGGGAGAGACAGTCAGACAGACTCCCGCATGCGCCCGACCGGGATCCACCCGGCATGCCCACCATGGGGTGACGCTCTGCCCACCAGGGGGCGATGCTCTGCCCATCCTGGGCGTCGCCATGTTGCGACCAGAGCCACTCTAGCGCCTGAGGCAGAGGCCACAGAGCCATCCCCAGCGCCCGGGCCATCTTTGCTCCAATGGAGCCTTGGCTGCGGGAGGGGAAGAGAGAGACAGAGAGGAAAGCGCAGCGGAGGGGTGGAGAAGCAAATGGGCGCTTCTCCTGTGTGCCCTGGCCGGGAATCGAACTCGGGTCCTCCGCACGCTAGGCCGACGTACTGCACATCTTTAAAATATTTTTCTTTTAAAAATTTCTTTTGGCTGCAAACTCTTTCATTATATCTTCACTTGATAAGAGCTTTGTGATATTATAACCCAAAGGGAGAAAGGTAATTTTAATTTAACATTTCCTTCCCAAGTCTCTAGAATGCCTGATCAAAATTTTTTTATTAATGATACTTTTATTTTTTAATTGCCGACCTGTGGTGGTGCAGTGGATTGAGTGTTGCCCCGGAATGCTGAGGACCCAGGTTTGAAACACCAAGCTTGCTGGCTAGAGCGTGGGCTTGCCAGCTTGAGTGTGGGATCATCAACATAATCCCAACTTCACTGGCTAGACCTCAAAGATTGCTGGCTAGAATCCTGTCTCTGGCTGGAGCAAGGGGTCACAAGCTTGAGCAATGGGTCGCTGGCTCGACCTGAACCCCCTGATCAGGGCACATATGAGAAGCAATCAATTAAAAAACAACTAAAGTGAAGCAACTATGAGTTTATTCTTCTCCTCTCTCTCCCCAACTCCCTTCCTGTCTCTCTCTATCTCAAAAAATAAATTATTTTAGCCTCCCACCTTGTTATTGGTAATGTCATATAAGTTTTTATAATTCTATTCATATTTGAGAAAACTTCTCCCATTTTTACCATATATGGTTATAAACATATTTGCTTTATTGTTCTGCCTGAAGCATATGCCCTATAAATAGGGAAATTCTTCTAAATCCTATTTCTCACAATTCTCATTAAAAATAACAAAAAGACTATTTATTTTTTTGTAATTGCACATGCTATAATATCAGGCTTCTTCCTGATAAGAGGGACTTACAGTCTGATTAGGTTTTGTTAAAACCGAATCATGCACTTGACAACTTTCTACATCTGATGTTTGAAAGAATTTTCCACATCTTGTCTCTGGCTCAGAACACTTCCAATGTTATTTGTTCTCCACTCCTCATACATATCTGGTGGAGTCACTGAAGGTCATGTTTATATTCCCACGTGACCCAGGCCCTGAATCTGAGGACCATGATGGTGACAGGAGTGTTCCAGAAAGCTGTTCCTGCTCTGGGATGACTAGCAGTAACAAAAGCCGACATGGAAGTGATTGTGACCCACACAAATATAGCCTCAGAAACCCACACTAGTCTTAGCCTTCCAGTCACTTTCCCCTTAAGTGATTCCTTAAATGCCTGGGGCCCCTCCAGGGTCACCTCACCTGAAGGGGTGTGTGATAGAGTGGGAATCTGAGTAAAAGAAGCAGAATTTTTTTTTTAAGTTTTCTTAAAGAGAGAGAGACAGGAAGGGAGGGAGGGGGGAGAGAGGGAGAGAGAGAGAGAGAGAGAAGTATCAATTTGTTGCTTCACTTTAGTTGTGCACTGATTGCTTCTCATTTGTTCCTTGACCGGGGATCAGACTGGCGACCTTGGGCTCAAGCAGAGCTGGCAAACCCTTGCTCAAGTCGGCAACCTTCGGATCATGTCAGTTGTCCTACACTTAAGCCAGTGACCCTGCGCTCAAGCCAATGACCTCATGTTTCAAACCAGTGACCTCAGCATTCCAGGTTAATGCTCTACCTACTGTGCCACTATTGAAGCACCATTCTTAATCAATTGCAATAGAACTGTTTTCTTTCTGAAAATTTTACAAAAAACATATGACCATGTGAACACATCAGTAAGACTCTTCCCAGGACCTTGGAAAAGCAAATGAAATGACGGTCCTAGAGGTTAGGCTTTGTTGACTTCATGGTGAAGGAATGGTCTTAGTTCTTGGAGGAGAAAGAGTTATGGCTCTCACCACGCTGTCCAGGGTGTGGCACATGCTTACAAGGAGGGAGGTGGGAGTGTTCTCTGGGCAATTGGAGCAGCAAGGAGTCCACCGCCTGGTTAAAGGAGGGCCTAGGGTTCGTGACCAGGGTCCGGCAGAGGTAACTGCGATGATGCACACTGGAGCAGGTGCTCTGCTGCATTGGGCTGCTCTGAAGAGAGGACCTGTTGATGTTACTGGGTATAATTAAGTCTGTCCACACAGCCTATTACTCAGGGACCAAACCACCCACACAAATGCAACCCAGCAATCCCTCAAAAGTATGTTCTATAGACATCAACTAATATAGGAACAGTCTAGAGACTAAAGGGAGAAAGTCTCATTAAAGATACAAGTCTTCTGGAAGGTTCAGATCCCACACAAAGGGCTGTTGTTCTGGGGTCCCCTTACAATTTACCCTCATGGTTTATTTTACAATATAAACTTCAGAAAACCAATAACATTCTTTTAAATACAGGATGGTACAAAACTAAGTTTATAGTTTTGAGTGCTCAAAGCAGAGTTTATTTTTGTGTTATTTATTAATTAGTGTATTATTTTCCATACAAACAACTGTAGGCCTACTTTTACTCCACCTTGTATTCGGAAATCCTGATTTTTAATTTTTTTTAAAAAAAGTCAGTGTGATTTTGGAGGGCAGAAAAATGGCGATGGAGTAGGTGGATGTTCCAACTTCCACCTCCCAGAACCAAAGTGGATTACAAGTTAATTTTAAGATCATCTGGAAAAACCAACTTTGGGCTAAACCAAGAGGAATCTATAACCAAAGATCACTGGAAGAAGAAGTAGGAAAAGTAGAAAAGCAGAGAGGGCTGCCCAGCTCCTGGGAGCAAGCAGTGGCCTGGAGGGACTCGCATGGTGATGAGGTTTTACCAGAGAGGGGAGGGTCCTGGGACCCAGGACCGAAGCCCCAGCCTGCAGCCCCAGAGCCTAGAAGAGGTGTACAGACAGTATTTAGCTGTGAAACAAGCCAGGATACTGTTTGCGAGAAAGAGACAGATTTCTCAGACCCAGGATTCGTCTTAAAGGGACCGCGTAGAAAACTTCTTTCACAACCATTCACCTGGGGCTCCAGAAGATGGGGAGAGAGGAGAGGACCAGAGTAGCAGGAAGAGAGTGTAATCTAGGAGGCACAGGGAGAAACACTTTGAGGTACAGCCACCCTAAACCTTGGGCTGAGTCACTCCCCAAATCTAAAGTGAATATTATTCCTGGAACCAACAATACCAGCAAAGGGAAGCAGGTCACCAGCCAAACGGAAGCTCTCCTGCTATATTCAGAGCAGAGTTGCTTAGAAGCAGGGAGCCCGACAGGGATACAGTACTGAGTACTGAGGTCTGAGCGACAACACCACCACCACACTGCTGAGTGTTCCCGGAGGGTGGATGGTGGCAGAACGCAGGAGCGCAGTCCTGCCTGTGGGGGCGTAAGCCAGGAGCCAGCACGCCACTTGGCCCAAGTGTGTGGCAATCTCACCGGCAGGGGTGGGGCGGGGGCCAGGGAACTGGCCCAGGCTTGCAGCCCAGAGGGAAGAACGCAGTCCCGCCCATGGGGGTGGGGCAGAGGTGGGGGGCCGGCCAAGGCTTGCAGCCTGGATGCATGAATGCAGTCTTGCCCACGGGGGTGGGGTGGAGGGTGGGAACTGGCCCAGGCTTGCAGCTTGGACATGAGAATGCAGACCTGCAGGCGGGGTCCGGGTGAGGCTGGGGGTAGCCAGGGCTTGCAGACCAGGCAAGCATGTGTAGGCCCACTGGCAGAGGCAAGGTAGAAGGTGGAAGCTGCAGCGACTGCAGTGGCAGGCCGGCGCCAGCGATGCCTGTGCCTGAACGCCTGAGGCAGCAGCAGCGATGGTGGCAGGCCTACAGACAGATCACACCTTGGGAACACAAAGGCCACACCCACTGGACTCCTGTGGCCACACCCTTCTGAGGGCTGAAAAGAAAGAAAAATATAAAATAAAATAAAAAAGAAGGCTGGATAGAACGATACCTGATGCTAAGGGACAAGCCACATCCAGTACCTTACTTAACCCTTGATTTATAGTACTAAGACCAACAAATAGCCACCAATAAGAGGCAGCAGAAAGCAGATCTCAGGGGAACCTGAACATTTAAATGAACATCCTCCAGGCTGAAAGTAGATAAAAGCCAGCCTAAGTTGATATTAACAATGACACCTGGGCTCAGCAGAGGCAGCCACAGGATCTGGATCGCCTGTTGCTCCAAAAAGGTAGATAAAGGCCATAGGCAGCGACCTCCAATGGTATGCACCAGGCTCTAACCAAGAAGGTCCAGGGAGGGCACATCCAGAGGCCAGATACAGAGAACATCAGTTCAGGACATAACAGCCCTTGTTAGAGTGACATCTTAAGGAAGGGCTCCTCACACCTGACCCAGTTAAGATATAGAAAATGGAAAAGCGGCTCTACCAGTTAAGGAGACCACAACTCAACCAAGCCTGCAAACCACAGACAGAAACAATGGGAAGACAGAGGAACATACGCTATATGAATCAACAAGAAAAATCTCCAGAAAAAGATTTGGATGAAATGGAAGTAATCAAATTACCAGATACAGAGTTTAAAATAATGATTGTTAGGATGCTTAAGGATCTCAAAGATACAAAGAATGGACTTACTGTGCACCTAAATAAAGAAATTGTAAGCATCAAAAAGGACACTGAAATCATAAAAAAGAACCAGACAGAAATGACAAACACAATATCAGAAATGAAGACTACACTAGAAGGAATTAATAACAGGCTGGATGAAGCAGAGGATCAAATCAGCGACTTAGAGGACAAGATAAGTGAAAGCACAGAAGTAGAACAGCAAAAAGAAAAGAGGATCAGAAAGTCTGAGGAAACTCTATGAGAGATCTGTAACAACATAAAGAGAAACAATATCCACATAATAGGGGTTCCTGAAGGAGAAGAGAAAGAACAAGGAATAGAGAACTGATTGAAGAAATTATAGCTGAAAATTTCCCTAAATTGATCAAGAAATAGTCACACGGGTTCAAGAAGCAGAGAGAACCTCATTAAAAAGAACCCAAAGAGACCTACACAAAGACACATCATAATCAAAATACCAAAGCTAAGAGATAAAGAAAGAATACTAAAAGCTACAAGAGAAAAACAGTCAACCACCTACAAAGGAGCCCCCATAAGGATGACGTCTGACTTCTCAACAGAAACACTTGAGGCCAGAAGGGAATGGCAAGAAATATTCAAAGTAATGCAGAACAAGAACCTACAACCAAGACTACTTTATCCAGCAAGACTATCATTTAAAATTGAAGGAGAAATAAAAAGCTTCCCAGACAAAAACAAAACAAAACAAAACAAAAAACCCCCAAAACTCAAGGAATTCATCACAACCAAACCAAAACTGCAAGAATTGTTAAGGGGCTTGTTGTAGATAGAACAAAGTGGGAAAAAAGTCTAGTAAAAGAGGAATGTAGATTTAAAGAAAAAAAAAAGGCAATAAACAGCTCCATATCAATAATAACATTAAATGTAAAGGGATAAAATGCTCCAATCAAAAGACTTGCTTTATGGACAACATAGATTCTAGGACAGAGGAAGGATACTCTATCTCTTTTTCTCCCTGGGGTTATGGGCTATAAGGTTTCTGCCCAAAGGAGAGAGCCGTTGGAGAGACAAGCCAGTCCCCAAAACCAGAGGGACAGGGAAGATAGATAGAGCTTGCTTAGCTGAGGCCCTGAGTGCAGCCATGCTTGAAGTCCAAGTCCATCTCCAGATTTTTCAGTATAATCCAATTTCCCCTTATGTGTGTAGGCCAGTTTGCATTGATTCCTGTCCTGCCTAGTTGAGACAGTCCCAAGTGATAAAGACAAGAGGGAGGTCCTGGGTCAGCCCCAGAGATCAGAGTGGGCTGGTAAGGAAAGGCATGCAACTGACAAGAAACTGTGACCCCTGTGTACAGCAGCTGGTGTGGCAGACTGCAGCCTGGGACCTGGGGAAACTGATCTGAGTTTTAACACCTGCTAATCTACTTCCTAGATTGATTAACCCAAGAAAGCCACCTATACCTTAAACCTAGCTCTCAGTTTTCCCATCTGTAAAATGGGAGAAGACAACTTACAAATTTGTTGAGAATTAAGCATGATGATGTATATAAAATTCCTCATGCAGAACTTGGCAGATAGTGAATCATAGAAAACAGGCATCAAAGGTGCTGTAATAAAAATGTTTAAAGTGATTATTAATATTCCTTGGATTTTCTTTTCTCCTTGCTGCCTCTTAACCTTCATCTCTTTTGGTTGGTATTTATTCCTAGTAGTTTCAATTGAAAATAATACTATTGCCATTATTTAAACACAAATCTTGTTCTTGGGCTTTCTATATATTATCTATGATCCTGACAATAATTATTTGAAGTAGGTGGCACCTTTTCAGAGGTGAGGAGAGATTCGAGACCCCTCTATACTGCTAGTTGAGGGCTAAGTCAGGAGGCAGGGGCATCTAGGAGGGAAGGAGAGATTCTAGTAGCATTGTTTACTGTTGGAATTTTTCTTTCTTTGGAGAATTATGAAAGGCATACTGTTGTTTTGAATTTCAAACCACAATGCCATGTGTAACTAAAGAACCCAGAAGTCCTTCAGTAGGAAAAAGTGAAAACTGACCCAGTGAATGCCAGACCCAAGGATGTATCCAATTGCAGTTCTTCCTGGGATATGAGTAAGAAGATGTTTTTGAACTTCACACAGGCTGATCCCAAATTAAATCTAGTTTAGATTAAATGTAAGAGCAACAGTTTTAGAATTATAGAGTTAGAAGATGAGATTCATGCTAAATGGACTTTTCTCTTGTGGTTCCACAAATCCTCAAACCAAGCCCAAACATCCACTATTATTATCGCTATCTTCCATCTGCATCCCCACCCCAATCTGGTTTTTAAAAAATTTGAGTGGTTCTGTTCTTACTAGCTGCATTGTCTTCATTGGGACATAAATGGAGCTGTTTTTGCTCTCACAGAAACAGGAAAGTTACGAGCACATGTATGAGGATGTTTGTTGTTGATACGTGCTAATCTACTTCCTAGATTGATTAACCCAAGAAAGATAGTGAATCACAGAAAACTATCTATTCACTATCTGCCAGAACAGGACCACTCAAATTTTTAAAAAATTTCTGTATGAGCAAAAAAAGTGTCCTTCTTGCTTATGTCCAGTAGTTAGGGGGTTATTTAAATGAGTGAACACTCTGCCACAA